>NC_060209.1:78165000-88165000 GCF_021130785.1 Homalodisca vitripennis
TCCGCCTGGGCGCGTACTCACTCAAATTGCCTCATCAAATCATTCAAATTACTTCATTACATCTCTATTTTCCTGGACCAAAGTGCCGCAGACGTACAACTCATTAGGAGTACCAGAATGCAAATTGGAGGCACTCGGATCCCTTTCAGCCCAACCCCCACAAACCGCCGCTATCTTGTCACAATTGGTAAACAAGATTTGGACGACTGACACAACAAATAAGGGGTTGTCTGGAGACGAATTGGCGCAAATTTGTTGACTACGTAGGAGTTGTTAGAGAGGTCATGTCTTCGCCGACTACGAAAATCGTATTACGAGAAGAATCCTAGGAATTTTGATGGCAATTATGTTCTTTTTTTAATTAATAGACGATTGCCAACGAGAATATGAGGCATCGCAGTTACTTTTGTTGTAAAACACAAACCTGGAATGTTGAAATATACAGGGTGATCAACTCAGGGTCAGGGTAGTCACCAGGGATATCAGAAAGTATTAATTTTTCAGCAAACTTTAAATTCGGATCTTTACCTTATTATTATTATTATTTTACAATGTTCAATAAGACTTGTTTTACTATTTGAAAACTAAAAAAAGTTTAACTCAGAGTGCAATATTTGTTCAATAGTATGTTTAAAACCTGTTGCAATTTGACAAATACTTTATTTTAATATTGAAAAATAGCGATTGAATTTAAAGAAATAACTACGTAATTTTAATAAGCATAAAAAGTATGGCGAAATTTCAAATTTAAATTTTCCTTTAAAATTAATGCTTTTTGAGATCCCAATGGTGGCCGACTTTAGTTGATCACCCTGTACACCCATCATAGCCTGCACATCACGAATGGAGCGGTAAAAAATGTCATGTGTTTTTATACCGTTCCTGGTCTCTGGTGTGTAGTCTCCCTACCTGAATAATAGCTTTTCAGCTTAACATGCGAGGGATTCGGGTTCGAATCTCGGTTTGGGCCGAGACAATAACAAATATTTAAAATGTTTTATCCTATGAGGGCTCTTGATATCGAGGCTATATCATCAGACACATTGTAAAAGTAAATAATATGTCTTTGATGTAGTGTTTTATTTTATTTGTGACGTGCCTCATAAACATAGCCTTGGTATTCAAATGTCTCACAGAATAAAGAATTAGAATTTTGGTTGTTAGAAATTTTTAAGAACGTGTTCACTGATAAAGTAATGTTGTGATATATAGGATACGTTGACATTTTTACACAAATGCAATTTTAGGAGTAACACATTAAATTGGATTCTGTTACAAACATATCCTGATGTTCCATAATGCAATAGAAATTGAAAGGATTATACATATAAATTCACGTAAAACGATGGGATTCAAATAGGATTGATTAATTAATTATTTTTATTGAAACACACATCAGATGAAAAAATTAAACGATACTGTCGACTCACACGTCGATAGACGCGTTAAACACATACGAATCCAGATGGACTTCTAAACATTCCAAGTACCCTCACTATCGTAATGCCTCGTTGTTCAGTCCGGCGTACACCTCTAATCGGATTTGTCAGAGGATCGCTAGCGGTGGATGCCTCGAATGAGTCGGTGAACACGGGGGTAATAAGATGGTTAGCGGTTTTGTTCGCTTTTTGCACGGTGGGAACTCGCGCGGTGGGAATTAATCCGAACTCGTCAACCAATAATTAGTTTTACGTTCACACATTCCGCTTCTTTGATTGGCGGCGGCGTCAATAGTACACCTGTGGAGCTCATATTAGAGGCCGCCGGCTCTAAACCTCATTGTTGGCTTTACCAAATTATCTGCATGGATTATACATTGGATTATATTGTTTGCGCTACTCTTCGTTTCTACTACTGATATACCGTGCGTGACTCGTTTGGCACACTGTGGGAATAAAGTAAAGGAAAAACTGTGATAATTGTGTAATCTTCTAAATGCAGTTTATATTATTGGTAATTTGTAGCATAGTAGTAGAAACCATCGTATTATATATTATAAATCTACCAGTTCAAAGTAAAGGATAAAAATAGACGGTAGTTTAACTACCTAAGTTAACCTTAGAGGCCTTACAAACACTTGGTATAACTTAACCTATTTTGAAAAAGACGAATATATCAGAGAAATCTGTTAGAGTATAGGAGGGATAGTTCAATAAATATAATCCTCCCTCTTTGGTATTTTACACATTACCATCAACAAGGGCGGTGGGGTGAACTTATATCAGTGGGAAAGATAAGATAAGAAGGATCCTAATATCTTCAATGCTGATCTCACTCCTACAAGTGTTACAGATTTATGACTACCATCACTAATGGTCATTTTGATCCATCTAATGCAACGGTTCCAAACCTGTGGAATGCGTACTCTTAGGGATACTCAAGAGAATGTTTGGGGGCATGCAAGAAAATATCAGCAATGTCGGAAATCGATGTTTTAGAATTATTATGATGAATACTTGAGGCATGGATTTTCATTCAGGGTTTATGATGACTGTCAAACACCATTGTTCATTGTGCGTGGATAAATTTGGTCTAATGCCAATATGAAAATGTCTATGTTAATCCGTCAGTTAGGTACAAATCATCCAAACTAATCCAAAAACTAACTAAAGGCGTTAATCCGATTTAAATTTTTTTATCAATCTGTAAAGAAAGATAATGAGAATGAATTCGAAGCGTCGTATACAGTGTTTCTAGTGGGATTCTTATCAGTTACATTATATTTTGCAACAATGATTTAGTTTTACCTGCCAATCCCTACATTCTACCAAACCACAAAAACGCGGTAGACTGGTCGTGATTACTTTTGAATCGCGGTAATGGATTGTCGAAAGTGATCAAACAATTCAAAAACGACGAATCCCTGTGTTTAAGCGAGTCTAATTTTGTTTACTGAAGGGAGAAATGAGGAACTTTTTTTACTTCGTGTATGTAAGGAATAATTAACATGACATTTCCACAATGACGGTGATGGTATATGAGTAGAAAAAAATGGGTATAAGCTTTGGTGTAGAGGTCACTAGATGGTCTGAGTTCGTGATGTAAACAACACTTAGATTTGTGAAAAGACTTTAGTTAGTGAAAGTATATTAAGTAGCCATGGGTGGTGGATGTGAGAATTAAAAGGATTGATTATAAGTTACAATGAAATTTATCAAGGTATAAATGTTAAGGGAGTGGTCTAAGCTACTAACAGATATGCGCCCATAACGGTGATAAAACATCGGTTATAATGAGGGCCGAGTATTTAGAGTGAGGGTATCAGAGCGGTCAGTTATTTACCAGAGCTTCCGCGAGAGGTAATTGGACGGCGATGAAACATCAATTGTAATGGGGTTGATACTTTAGAAGGATCTCGGAGCAGTGTGTAAATTAACAGATTTATCGTTAGAGGTAGTAAAAGAGTTTAGTAGGTGAAAGGGAGTCAAAGCAGGACATAAAATCCGGAGCTGCCGTGGGAGGTGGTGGTGTCAATAACAGCGATAGAACATCAGTTGTAATGAGAATTGAGTCAGTGGAAAGGTATCGGAGGTGTAGATAAGGTATCAAGTTACCCTGGATGGTAGTAGTAGTGTTGATAACAGCGAAGAAACATCAGTTGTAATGAGGGTTGATACTGTGGAAGAGTCACAAAGCCGTGTTTGTTACCGTTAAAGGTGGTGATGTCAGTACCAGCTATTGCATGTCAATTCTAATGAGACCTTAGTAGGTGGAAGGGTATCAATGCTGTACAGAAGGTACCGGAGCTGCCGTGGGAGGTGGTGGTGTCAATAACAGCGATAGAACATCAGTTGTAATGAGAGTTGAGTCAGTGGAAAGGTATCGGAGGTGTAGGTAAGGTATCGAGTTGCCGTGGGTGGTGGTGGTGTCAATAACGGCGATGGAGTATCAGTTGTAGGACAAAGCGCGCCGGTCTCCGGAATGCGGCATATTATGCAGGAACCACTGCCTTACCAGGAGTCCTCCTCCAAAAGGAGACATAGCCTCTGAACCATTTTGGCATAACTTCTTTGTCAATTGGACATTCTGCGCATTTTTTGCAGCCGTTTAAAAGCTCGTTGCCATAGACAATGGGAACTCCCAAATGAAGTCTCTCGACCGGTGAATTTATTAATAGACGGGACCCTGTGATGTGGAGGCTCATTACCATCCGCAGGCTGCCGTGTCCTCCACTGCCACCGGCTTGTCGGTTACTGCCGTGTCCCCCATTGCCATCGGCTTGTCACCCATACCGTGTCCCCACAGACACCGGCTTGTCGATCACTGTCGTATCTCCCGATGCCACCACCTTGTTGACCATTGCAGTGTCCGTTATTTCTGGCAGGGTGTCGACTGCCGCCTTGCACGATACGGCTTGTTACCCCTATCGCCTCCTGCACCCCTTGTCACACACGAGCTTTGCCCCACTAACCCGGCTTTCATTGCAGTGTCAATTACGCGATCTCACCAAATTGTCGTCCCAATAGCATAAGTTTGTTAATCATTGGTGTATTTTGATTTCTCGCTGATACTGTCATGCCCCTTTATTGGTGGCTTATCACTCCCTGATGCGCCCCCGTCCACCTTGTCGTTATCATTATTGTAGTTTTTTCCAATGCTACCGGTTTGTTCCCTACCCCAATGAACATTGCTGTGGCATTTCGACATACGCCGTGTCTTGTACGACACCGAACTGTCGACAATTGCCCCCACCTCCCTTCTAATACGGACTTGTCGACATTTCCTTTAAACCGATTTGTCAATAATTTCCGTGGCTCACTCTGCTACCGACTTGTTGATATGTACCGTGTCCCCTATTATAACGACCTGTCGACAAGTACCACCTCCCCTCTAATACTGACTTATTTGCCGTGTCCCCTATAATAACGACCTGTCGATAAGTACCACCTCCCTTCTAATACTGACTTGTCGACATTTTCCGTGTCCTCTATCAAAATTTGTCAATATTCTCCGTGGCTCACTCTGCTACCCACTTGTTGACATGTACCGTGTCCCCTATAATACCGACCTGTCGGCATAGTGGGATGTACCATGTTCTGTAATACAGGCTTGTCGACATTTACCGTTTTCCCTAGAAAACAAACTAGTCGATCTAACGCTTCCTTCTCTAATGCCGACTTGGCGTTCTGTAAAACATGAAATAAAATAAAAATGTGGCGGAGTTAGGGCTGTACCGGTGTCTTCACTCTTACCTGTTTGCAACCACTGCAATGTGCCCCTGTTTTCACTTTATGTAGACTATTGTTATTTTTGTTAGTGTTATCGCCTTGTCGATTAGTCCTAATATCTTGATTTTTTTAACAATATTAACGGAAATTACAGAGTTAGGATAAGCAAGTATAATTGTGATAGCATCAACTTTTCTAGATAGTATTATTTTGTCACCTTGTATAATATGTTGTCTAATCCACGCAGCTCCAGGACCTGTGCTCGTTATCTCTTTCCCATTTATTAAAGTTTATGTAGCTCGGCGAATGTAGTTGGTAATTTTCCTGAATAGATAAGATACGATTCCTTGGTCGTTTTTTTAATTCGTTGACATTGAATAGTGTCGTTTGGATTAATTTGTTGACCCTTATTTGGCCTGGGCTTTGTTTTAACAAATCCAAATATTAATTCAGGCATGATAATGTAAACTATAGGATCATGTCAAAAGAAAGAGTTTAGGACATTTCTAAAAGCATTAAACGCAATCAATACTGAACCATCCATAAACCAAGAAAATCCAAAGCTATAAATATTTATTGCTAAGGCAATATTTTATGCAATACTTATTAGTAGTTATGCTAATACGTGCTCCTCTTTTAATACAGTACAGTATTCTTCAGTTTACGACCACAGTACGTCACATCCAAGTATCACATAAGCCTTCGGTGAGGTCGCAGGCAAAACTTGGGCTTATTTCACTCTCAATATGTACTACTAACGGACAGAAAAACAATCAATCAGACAGAAAAGAAAATTCTACATCCCCAGGCAGGCAGAAGAGACAATCTACCAACCTATTGAATGATAGACCTAATAACACTCTACCAAATCCCATGGATTTGGATACATGTGCCTTCAACGAACCAATTCTATATCGAAATGAAATCTCATGCAAAATATAGTCTAAAGTTTAACTCATTATCGATATAGCAGATAGTTAGGCTATGAAAGGCTTGGCGAAGTATGCAGAAATGATGTTACATACAAACTATCCAGTCCTTAGGTCAATTCTATCTTTGATATGACCTGCAGAAAACAAACGAACAGGCAGGTAGATAGACATACAGACAGACAGAACGAAATGTTCGCCAGAAACCGTAGTGATAAAAATTATAAAATTAGTTATAGCTTAGTTCATTCTCAAGATACCAGCTTGCTAACGCTGAACTAAATTCAGTGTAGTGATATACTATCATTTAACTCGGTGTTTCCTGTGTAGAAATGAAACTTCATGCAAAATTTCAACTGTACTGGTCTGTCAGTTTTGTCAGTTTTGTCTGGTTTTGACTGTATTGTCAGTTTTATAGATATATTGGTACAGACGTAAATTATATTTTTCTATCCCATCGAGTGAGGGTTTCGCTAACGTTCAGCCAGTAAATAATATAGATATATTAAAAATTAAATTATAACTAACTACTTTCAAAATATCGAGATTATTACAACATAAAGACGTATAAGAGTTAGAGGAAATACCCAGAAGCGGTGGCAGTTTCACTATCCGAGAGCTATGACATAATGCAGTCCTTGTTATAATGTTAATGACTTAGCCAAATGCTTGATCCGGCAGTGATCTGGGTCAACCTTTCATATAACCAATGTGTCGTGAATGAAAACCTTGAAGTCAGTTTGATACAATTAAGTGTATAATATAACAATATTAATCTTGGTACATTAGGTTTACGAAAGAAGAGCATAGCACGGCTACAACACCTTATTGCATGTCGAACAATTCTTCTCAGCGTTGAACAGCTGTCCCAGTGACACGGTCCGACCAGTACAGGAAACCCGTCGTGCCGCATGCAATATCATGGACATTTGATGCGACCCCCAAGAAACCTGTGGCATCTTTTGTGTGTACCTGTTGGGAGACAGTCGTCAAGTCGATCGTGAACGAACCGACCCGTGATCTTAAGTGTACTAGGTCCGCGACCATCCGGAGTACGGCTATCCGGAATTCCGGATCATCCGAAGAAAATTATTAGAATTACTTATTTTGTAATCCAATCGTTACCTATTTTAGAGCATAAAATTACTCAAATCAAACCTTTTAGGACTTTTTGTATACAATATACAAACTTTTTTCGTTTTACTCCAGTCTTCGAAGGATTTACGGCTGTGAACAAAACATAAGGAATTTCTGCCAGGATTTAAAATTTAGGAATTAACGTTAGGAATTAATTGCATTCTAGAAATATTGCATTCGACAATTGCTGTGTTGTCTACGTGTATGCGTAACCCCGCTGCTCAGTTTTCATCCACACCAACCAATAACAAATATTTATTGGCGACCCATTTTATCCAAAATACCGTGATGTAAAATTTCAACTACAGACTATATTAGGTTTTCAACGTCCCTAATCATCGAGAGCCTCTCAGCATTCCGAGATAACTCGAAACAGGCACGGGTGATCTACAAAACATCTGGCCTTTGCTATATGTCTCCTCTTAACCATATATTCATTAATTACGTGCAATGCAAAGGATTTACATAATTGTAAGATATTATAACACATACGCCTAGCTTGTCCAAAATACACAACATACTCAACTATATTGTATGATGATGTAGTGACCATCCTCTGTAATACCGTGTGGTCTGTTTCAGACAGGCCCGTGGATGTCTTGGGACTACGGGACGTCACAGTCAAGGTGAAGGAACTCCTCAAGGCTGGAGTGTCGGTGTAGTGGCAATCCTCTGTAATACCGTGTGGTCTGTTTCAGACAGGCCCGTGGATGTCTTGGGACTACGGGACGTCACAGTCAAGGTGAAGGAACTCCTCAGGCTGGTGTGTCGGTGTAGTGACAATCCTCTGTAATACCGTGTGATCTGTTTCAGTCAGGCCCGTGGACGACTTGGGGCTACGGGACTTCACAGTCAAGGTGAAGGAACGCCTCAGGCTGGTGTGTCGGTGAAGTGGCAATCCTCTGTAATACCGTGTGGTCTGTTTCAGTCAGGCCCGTGGATGTCTGGGGACTACGGGATGTCATAGTCAAGGCGAAGGAACGACTCAGGCTGGTGTGTCGGTGTAGTGATAATTCCCTGTAATACCGTGTGGTCTGTTTCAGTCAGGCCCGTTGATGTCTGGGGACTACGGGATGTCACAGTCAAGGTGAAGGAACGCCTCAGGCTGGTGTGTCGGTGAAGTGGCAATCCTCTTTAATACCGTGTGGTCTGTTTCAGTCAGGCCCGTTGACGTCTGGGGACTACGGGATGTCACAGTCAAGGTGAAGGAACGCCTCAGGCTGGTGTGTCGGTGTAGTGATAATCCCCTATAATACCGTGTGGTCTGTTTCAGTCAGGCCCGTGGATGTCTGGGGACTTCGGGACTTCACAGTCAAGGTGAAGGAACGCCTCAGGCTGGTATGTCGGTGAAGTGGCAATCCTCTGTAATACCGTTTGGTCTGTTTCAGTCAGGCCCGTTGATGTCTGGGGACTACGGGATGTCACAGTCAAGGTGAAGGAACGCCTCAGGCTGGTGTGTCGGTGTAGTGATAATCCTCTGTAATACCGTGTGGTCTGTTTCAGTCAGGCCCGTTGATGTCTGGGGACTACGGGATGTCACAGTCAAGGTGAAGGAACGCCTCAGGCTGGTGTGTCGGTGTAGTGGCAATCCTCTGTAATACCGTGTGGTCTGTTTCAGTCAGGCCCGTGGATGTCTGGGGACTTCGGGACTTCACAGTCAAGGTGAAGGAACGCCTCAGGCTGGTGTGTCGGTGAAGTGGCAATCCTCTGTAATACCGTGTGGTCTGTTTCAGTGAGGCCCGTTGATGTCTGGGGACTACGGGTTGTCACAGTCAAGGTGAAGGGACGCCACAGGCTGGTGTTTCGGTGTAGTGACAATCCTCTGTAATACCGTGTGGTCTGTTTCAGTCAGGCCCGTTGATGTCTGGGGACTACGGGATGTCACAGTCAAGGTGAAGGAACGCCTCAGGCTGGTGTGTCGGTGTAGTGGCAATCCTCTGCCAGCTATGCTGTGGTTGAAGGATGGCGCAAGGATCAATGCCACGAGGAATACGAGGATACAGTACAAAAAGTGAGTTGTTAAAGTTGTCATTCTTATTAATCTTATAGTCTCTTATTTATGTTTATTCTTCGATTACGTTCGAATGTCGTTTTATGGTCTACTTTTTATGTGTAGTAAATTTCTTGCTGACATCTTGATTCTTGTGAAATTTTAATGTAATTTTTTTAACAGCCACCATTTTGAAACTAGTTGGAGTGTAAATTAATTATTTGTTACTAATTATAGACTGCTTGTTACAATAACAAAATCTTTCTGGACATCTCCCAGTGTTGTGTTGAAGCAGCTATTATAAATAATAGTTAAACTATTCATTTCTTATATTCTTGACCGTAATACAGGTCATATTAAGAGATTTAAGTATCCATTTAACGTGGTGTAAGTTAAACGCCATGAGTGAATTTTTAGGCGAAAAAACATACACGAATACACAGGTGGAGAACTAAGAACTTTAGGTCATAACGGTACAAGAACATTTACATATTTTCAAGTGAATAATCTCTGATGTTTGTTGTAATTTGATAACATCCTGTATTCTTTTTTGTTTGTTTCTCATATGTATATAAACCTCATTTACGATTTTACGACCATTTTGACAAGCATATTTATTCCAATTAGGAAATTGGTGTTTTTATTATTTGTGTGTGTGTGTGTGTGTGTGTGTGTGTGTGTGTGTGTGTGTGTGTGTGTGTGTGTGTGTGTGTGTGTGTGTGTGTGTGTGTATTACATTAAAAACTAGTTTATTTAACAAATCTTATGTTTACCTTTTATTACATGTATTATACATATCCGATACTTCTAAAGAATTCAAATATATAATTTGTTGAAAGTAATAGTTACTTCGGACGGTAATCGAAATAATGATCGTCTTTGTCTAAAGTGCTTATATTCAACACATATTGCGGTTCATGTATAATTTTAATTATTAAATAACATTAATGTTTATTAGTTAAATATATGATTTCAAATTTTCTAATCATAGTGAAGTGATTTTACCAGGACATGCTGCATAAATTCTAATATTTGTTTACTACTAGTTAACACTAAAGTAGCCGTAATTACTGTCAGGTCTCCGCAGAATTGGCCCAAGCTTCTTTCTTGCAAGTACAATACATAAGTTACCAATTTAAGCTACACAGCCCCAAGGATAAAAACCCATTTTCCGCAATTATTTAGTAGAAGATTTCTTTTAGACCTTGAGAAAAGGTGATGTATGAATTGTATGAGATGATAACAAGGCCAATTTCCAATTACAATAAAATGAGATCAGAAGTGGGCGAATCTCAAAGATGGAATCGATAAATTACGACCTCTGATTATCTTGGTAGTTGGACGAATCTCATCCAAATTTTGCGTGGACGTTCCATTGGTTTTGTCTTAATCTGTGATTTAAAATCAAATAAGGCATACACAATGGTAAAACAAGTACCAACAACATTTATGAATGAAGAATCTCTCCATAACTTGTCATTACGATTTTTACTCAGTCAGTTTCATTGTCAAGGCTTGTTCAGGATTTTATAATAGTTCATTCTTTCAGCATGTTATACGCTTCATTGAGAATACGCCTATTATATATAAAAACAAGATGAATATATAGAACTAAACAAAATCTTTAATTCAATATCGTACAACTATTATATAATAATTATTTGTGTTTTAGTACAATGAAGTATATAATCGACGAAAAGCTATAATACATAAATGTAGGGAACTTTATCATTCGTGGGGGTGGGAAAATTTCATGTCTGTCTGTCTCTCAGCATGATATCTCGAAAACAAACTGACCTATAGACTTCAAAGTTTGCATGAATCTTCATTTTATATGAGGAACACTGAGTTCAATGATTCTGTTCTCCCAAGACAGTGTCTGCGGTCCTTCCCATTGTACCTGTACCGTGGTATCTGACAGGAGGCAGCTCAAATCCCAATCCTTGATCCAGTGGAATATTCTTTCCTGTCATAGCCGTGTAGAAGACCTTTTGGGTTTAAGTGCAGGGGAATTTTCTTCTGCTTCTTCTCCTAAAGAGCAAAAACATATGTGAATGATACACCAAATAATTCAATCAACTAGTCAATACGTTGTTTGTACACTGACCGTTTGGAAGTTCCTATTGTATCTGTTTAGTCCGTGAACACACACGTATTTAGAATACCACATATTGCTTTTTATTTTAAAACTCCTTATGTAAACAATTAACCTATGTAAGATAATGTGAATGTCAGATATTATTTTGCAGAAACTTTTTTATTAAAAAAAGAACAATGGGTTACAGTTTTAGACTTTTACATAATACGAAAGTTTAGGTATTTATTTAAATATTTAAGTTCCCTACACCAAAAGGAAGTTTAATTTAAATTGAATACCATACTTAATAACACCTACCTGAATGCTGAAACAGTGCGAGGTCATGCCACATTACATTAAATATTATATGTACGAGTTAAAATATTTACAGTTTAATTTCAAATACTTTATACTTGAACATTAACGCGTCCAACAAATTAACATTTGTTTATTACTCATTTATTAAATATTTATTCCCGAAAGTTTATAAAATTTGCATGCCCTTCCTTTTAATTAAATATTTAACACTACAAAGAAAACTGTAATGTCACTAATAAAAATAATGAACATTTGAACCGCTTAAATAGCTCTCACAATCGTACGTCACGCGTAGTTAAATTCCTAAATTAATTGCCAAATGAAAAAATAAATTAAAACTGCTGAGCTCAATATACTTTTTTGTGACTTAATTCTTCCATTAACTCATTTAATAGTGTCGTGCTATTAAACGTAATCGGTATGCATAATTAGGCTTTAATAATGTTCAATAAACAAGACCAGCCACCATCCAATTAATAAAGGAATTAACGGCCACAATGAAAGACGTTAAACTGTTTGTTTTTATTCTTATAAAATTAAACCAAAAAAGTTAAACAAACTCACGCCCGTATATGGACATCTCTGCTGAACGATTTCTGTATTTTCATTGATTAAACATTTTAAAATGTGCGTTAAATTAAATTATTTATATCTAACGTAGTTTTATGAAAAACCTTTGTTAACTGACTTCACTTCAAATGTAAAACAATTGTGTGGTAACAAAAGTTTTGACCTTAAAAATTCAAGTATTTATATGTTTTTGTCGAGTGCGATCTTGATTTCAGTGTACCTAATTTTAAATACGGCCGTAATTTATTAAGGTGAACTCTAAATTTAATTTCTGTATTTAAGCGTAGATCATAAACATTTTCAGAATAATATGCCGCTTATATTCAGTTTCAATAGCTGTACACAACCCTCCACAGAAAGTTAGGATAAGTAGGATAAGGTTTAAAAATTGGACCGTACAATGTGCCAAAAATGTATTCTTTTCCATAAAGCATCATAAAAACAGGCTTATGGCACCCTGGAGGAATTTATTTCTAAATTTAGAAAGCATAAAATAGAATGACAACAGCACGATTGTACAAATAAGAACCTGTTGCAACTGAACCTATTGAGTGCTGTATACATTTATAAAAATACACGACATGTCGGTGGTTTACATATTTGGAAAATTTCCATTTCGGAAGTAACTCAATATAGAGAATACGAGTAAAAGTGTTTCATAAACTGACGAAATGGAATAAAAATAAAATAAACACATTATTATTCATTTGAGGTGGAGTTAGGGCTATTTAGCACTCTCTATCACTTAACCTCTGATGTAATTTTTTCTTTTTCACTTTTCATGGTAACGTACAAAGTTTGTTGTACCTTTTTGGAAATTATTACAGATGTTCACCCAACAAGTTATTTTTCATGAATCTATTCTCAGGGTTTTTTTTATAAATTAAGGCTACCTTTTTATTCCACACTACCATTGTGATTGAGTTTATGATAACACAGGAAGTACTGTACTTGGTTCACGTGCTACTGGAAATATATACGAGAGAGAGAGAGAGAGAGAGAGAGAGAGAGAGAGAGAGAGAGAGAGAGAGAGAGAGAGAGAGAGAGAGAGAGCACAAAAATAAAATAACACAGGATGATTCTTGTTAATAAACTCCACATCAAACCATTTCATAACTTACAGCTTTCACATACCCACATTATACCATGTTATATTACTGTGTTATATTACATATTACACTAGTTGGACAACATTCATTCCACCCTTTGCCAATTACAATAAAAATAAACCCGTTAAATTGCCCATTAAGTTATAACGGTGCTTATGGATAACTGCAGGGATCACTGATGGAACTAAATGGACGAATGGAATAGTCTGATACGTTGGAATGAAGTGAAATAATACGTAACTGATACGATTAAAAATATACAATGGAATGTCGAAGTAGCTAACAGAACGTAACCTTTAACCTTTTTTCCCTCAGAATAGAAGTCTCCCTTGGATCGTGAGAAACCTATGTACCAAGTTTCAAGTTGTCTCAAGTTTCTGTCTTCCAAAGACGGATAGACTGCCCTTTGATGTATTAATTCCAAAATCAACAGGGTTCTCCCTTGGATCGTGATGAACCTATGTACCAAGTTTCAAGTTGTTTCAATATTTCGTCTGCCAAAGACGGATAGACTGCCCTTTGATGTATTAATTCCAAAATCAACAGGGTTCTCCCTTGGATCGTGATGAACCTATGTACCAAGTTTCAAGTTGTTTCAATATTTCGTCTGCCAAAGACGGATAGACTGCCCTTTGATGTATTAATTCCAAAATCAACAGGGTTCTCCCTTGGATCGTGATGAACCTATGTACCAAGTTTCAAGTTGTTTCAATATTTCGTCTGCCAAAGACGGATAGACTGCCCTTTGATGTATTAATCCCAAAATGAAGAGGGGTCTCCAGTGAGAGATTTACTTACCAAGTTTCAAATTACTTCCCTAAGGATCTTTCTGTCAAGAGTTATCCTACGTGGACGACAGAGAACGACAACAGTTTTTAAAAGGTTCTGTTGGGTTCTTAATACATAACCTATACGAATAATCACATATTACGATCATAACATATTTCAACCGTGTGCCCTATTTGCACTACACCTATAGCCTTAAAATGCAGATTTTTACATTTTTTATCAGGATTTTGTTTTGGTTATGGTTCAAACAAAATACAACAAGTGCTTTAAAAATTAAAAAAAAAACATAGTTACTAACTCAATATAGACACCTACGTTTTTACTGTACGCCGTTGATGGTAAGAAGGAAAATTCTAGAAAGTGCTCCAGAGTTCGTCATAACATTAACCATTCAATTGAAACTCGTATTTCTTACCTGAGGTTAGAGACAAGGAGCATTCAAAAGAGTTCGGTAATGTAGTGTTACCTATATACTGTGTTAGTGCTAGGCCTGGCCATCAGTTCGTGTTCTGAATATTTGTTTCAGCGGGAAAATATGTTTTAATTCTTTTATGAGCCATTAACTTTGAACAACCAACCTTTCAGACTAATTAGTTTTGAAATTAAATTTCAAGATGTTAGTAGCATATTAATATCCTGGTTTCTTTTTGGGAAAAATATTGATGTTGTGTTTGCAACAGTTTTGTTAAATAGAAAAAGACAATATACGAGAAAACTATACGATGAATGTTGTTTATGAATGTTTCACACATACATTGCTGTGCTTAGAACAACTCCTCCTATCCACTTGGTCGATAATAAGAATATGCATAACGGCCCTTCAGTAAATATAAGTCCCAGGTTCTATGAAAGTAAACTAAATTATAGTAAAAATTAGTATTATGAATACCCGAGAAAGAAAACATCAAATTTTGTTGTAAACGCGATCTAATTAAATTAGATCTAGTATAGGTTAATGCATGTCTGCAGCAATAATAATAACTAAATCAACATTAGCTTTAACAACATAATTAGTCACTGTTTATGAGAAGCGATTATCTCAATGTTTCTAGTCGCATTAGTTATGGGATAATGTATCACTTTTTATAAACCATTGTATCAGTGTTATTATTTATTAGAAACCCAGTTAAATGGTTTTGGTCTCCAGATTTGCAACTGTAAAATGATTTGCTACTCTTGAGCATTAAATTTGTATGTCTAGATTTAAATCCCGACATCGTAATTCTCTTTAATTCAACCAAATGATGATCTGTTTAACGCTAAAATCTATCCAATAACATTTATTCTTATAGTTGCTGTTGCTACCTTTATATGGATCTATATAATTCATATACTTTGTTAAATATATAAATGTATTAGGTGAATGATATCAGTACACATTCATATTATCATTGGAATTAAAATTCTTGTTATGTACTAAATATTAAAAGGTAGTACGCCACCTGTACTAGCTACGCTGAGGCTGCATTCAAGGTTTTTTCTATGTCTTACTACGCCACATGTTGAAATGCCACATACTGTTTTTCTCAGTGTATTTACAAATTTACGTACTCTCTTTGCAATCATAGTTAACCATTAGGCAAATATAAAAATGTTCACTAACGCTCAGCCAAATCCTATATAGTGACATGCACGATTATCGAATTCGATGTTGCCTGTTAATAAATTAAGCTTCTTGCAAAATTTCAAGTGTATCTTAATGTTCGAGATATGCGAGTACACAGACATACAGAAATGCATTTCCCAGGCTGTCGAGTGTGTGCAGCCTCTTCGCTTACGCTCAGTCAATTACTACTAAATTATTACACACACACAAGTCACAGCTCACACTTATAACACAAGTTGTATAATTAAACTAAATCATAAAGTTACTCGCGCATCAAGATAGCCAGGTTTTCATTGCCTGCAAAGAAAAAACAGGGTTTGGTTTAACGATTCAAGAATTATACATTAAGAAACAGCCAATGTATTAACCCACATTATCCTACTGGCACGCATATATTACACCTCAGTATGGTGCGTTAACTGTCTTTCCAACATACTATCAGATTTCAGTGAATTTCGTAATTCAATCGTAAATTTTTCCAAGGTAGATTCGTTTATATGTATTCATCAAAATGTCTAGGTGAAGAGCATTCGCCAAAATCATTCGATTTCACTATTCGAATAGTTGGACAGACGGAGTGTGTATAACACAGTCCTATTCCAATAGTTAGACATAGTGTATACTACAATACCGTTCGAAATTCTATCTCTAGTTCGGAATCGATATAGTAGTCGACATCTCGAGGCGCCGGAGAAAGTTTTAATCGTGAGCGCGTAAATGAAAACTAATTAGAGTGAAGTAGCCCGTGTGTTGTGTGTGGGAGTGTGTTGAGGGGGAGTGGCGCGGGGGGAGGTAAGTAGACCGTAGAGCGACCTTGTGGCAGCCTCCCAAAACATGACGTCACATGCAGACGACACTCTCCTCGTCTGCTTGAAACCCGACACGAGTTGTTCCGGGTTATGGGCTCGGTTCCGAACGTTTTCTAGGACTTCCGACCCGTGGGGAGGCGCGGGTTCGGTTACCCCTTCTCATCCCCAGATCGGATCATTAAAGTATGAACTTCTTTATTTGGTAAATTCTTATTTACATGTTTTTTTTCCTTGAGCAAAGATGTTAAAGAGCCGACTGTGACCAAACGATCTGAGTTTTAACCCATATAAACCATTTTAAACGCTTTAAGTCCTTTATTTGTGGTGGTAGTTTGATGGTTTATGAATTAAACATATGATAAACACCAGTCCATAAATTATTATATTTTTCTTATTAATTGTATACTTTTTAAGTATGTATACATTACTATTATTACATAACCACTAAGTCTTTAAAATGACCCATCTTTCATGATTCAATACATTACCAAAAATAAGGTTGTGGAATTGTTTTTGGTATAATATTTGTTCCTATGGCACTAAAAGCAACATGGCTCTTAATACCACTTACGTGCGACACACAAAAATTATTTAATGACTTTGCAATGATTTTATACAACTGTAGGTTGAATTTAGGACGTTATTTCTTTATAGTGGTTTTAAGAAACTCAAATTAATTCCTAATATGCTATGAAAAATTAAAAAATAAAATCTAATAATCCATTATTTTTTGGGTTACATATAACGTCACGACAGTAAAAATTCAACAATGTCGCATTAATTCGTCCTTAAAACTGAATCAAAGGACTCGCTTTTGGACTTTATAGTATGTAGTTATATATCAACGAATTTAAGAAACAGTTTATTAATTAATAGAATTTTATCTATTTTGTCAGTGGTAGTGTTTCATATTGTTTTCAGTATAAACTAATGGATTAACTGTTACGAAGTACCCACGGGTATGACATAACATGGAATAATACAGCTGTTTCATACAAGCAATTTTTAAACAGTTTTCACTATGATTAACAAGAAATAGTGACTTCAGTAAAGGCCTTGAAAATATTCAGTAACAGTTATAAACAGATAGTTTGGAAATTGCAATAGAAATTTTAAATTGATACATACATACTTGTAACATTCGTACTATGTTGCGTTATGAGCTTGAAATTACGCTCTCAAATTCCATCTTTCGCCTGCTATCGGATCGTAACTGTCAGCTAATATGGACCGGGGCACTACTTATGGATTGTCATTCCACCTACTGCAGGGACTAAACTGTCAACTGCTATAGACAACGGCGATTCTTATGGGTTATTCTTTCACCTATTATAAAATTAATACGGTCAATTCTTATGGCGCTGTTTATGAACTATTCCTGCTAACGGACAATTACTTTCAACTCGGTATTTAGGAATGAACCTTTTCACTTGCTGCGGGGTGTGACGCAATCCCTGTCCATTTTGTCCCAGATTATCCCAGAGGGTAGGCAGCATCATATCCACTGTACTATGGGATGAATATCCTATGCAAGTAAGTTTATGTCTACTCTAAAATTGTTGAAAGCAAAGAATCCAAAGTTGCAACTATAACATTAACTTATCAATAGTCCACGTTTCTATCTTCGGAAGTAGCCTTTTGGCATCAAAAACTAACGGTTATTTCTCTATTCCATACGATTGAATATACATTTTGCTTGAACCGAGTCATGTCGGACATTAGATGGCATGTAATACAAGTCTACATGGATGGTTGATGATTGGTGACTGATTACGGGTGATTCAGCACTTCCAGACCATATTCTGGCCCAGATCCGACCCACCACTAGACGTGGGCACACGACTGTTTGTAAATACAGGAGTTCATTGCACTGTTTGGGTCTCGGGTGGTAAACATACGCCAGACGGCTCCAAGTCAACGTAATTAGGTCTTTCATAATTGGGCCAACACAAAATAACCCTCTTCAAATATTATTGGATTCCGTTTGTTTGACGTTGCGTTTGTGTATTCAACATGCCAATTTGATATATTAACTTTGAAAGTTGAAGGTTTTCAACGCCAATGTTGGATCGTTCAGCTGATCTGAGTGCAAGCAACATCGTAAACATCAATCTTTTAAATCTTTCCTGGGGACGGAATAGATTTATAGTTTGTAATATACACTGAAATATACGAATTTTTGTATATTTTTTAAACATTGCATGGAATATATATTGTCTTTTTTGTATTTTTTTTAGTACTTAGGCCGCTTTTTCTTTAATCTTTGGAGTTTTAAATATTTTATATACAAACTTGTCTTTCACCCTTGTGAATAGAACATAGCCTATGTAAATAATTCGGACCTATTAGCAAGGCTACAGTTCCTGCGGATATCTCAGAAACCTTGACTTTGAGTTAAAATGTGCATTGTAGTTTTTATTGATTCGTCACTGGAATGGTCTCTTCGCGGATAGTGCACTCGATAGTGTTCATTGCTCGGAAGGTTTGGACTTCAGTTAGTACCGGTACCGTGAATGTAGCTAGCCGGTGGCCTGTGAAAAAGGTAATGCATGGTTCTTTGTGCTGAAGACATTTTGGATAACTTTAAGTAACGCCGTTGACGGAAAACTCCTGGTTCAGGATATTTTTAATATTCACCGCGAAAATTGGGGTTAACCAAAAACGCTTATTTTTTATTTTACAGCTGAATAAGTTCCCCTCGTTATAAGTTTACACTCGCCCCTGTGAAGAGGATGATAGTACTGATGCCAGGTTGAGTATTACGATGGTGTTCTTCAGAATTGGACGGCATTATTTGATTTGGGTTTACGGTGAACAAAATAAAAATCTTTAAGAAAACATGTTTAGTATAGGCAAATTAAGTGTTATCTTTTTGTTAATAACAACAAAACCCACGAGGATATAGCTAAGTTATATAGTATATCCACAAAATGCAGACAAGGTATTTTTGGACTAACTCGGTTTGCGGGTTTTGCCTTACTCAGCCAATGGCGTACACTTTTTATCGAGAGCAAAATCTAGGATTTGGGCTTGCTGGTTATGGCCAGAGCGCTGCTAAAACAATTTTTTGATAAAGAGTTAAGAATTTGTTTGGAACGTCGTAATAACATTTCTTAACTTCCCAGTTAGGAATGAAAGTTCAGCATAGGAAGAGTTATTGTACCACCATCATGAAGACGAGCTCAATCCAAGTTCAAGACAGGATTTTAATTCTTGAAAAGTGCCTCTATTTGGCACTCAAACTAACAGCTATTTCAATCATTTGTGCCAACTAGCGCACGCTATACCACATCACATCCACATGCGTGTGAGCGAAGTGAACTAAATCTGTAATTCAATCGGCGGCAATCCTGCAAGTCAGGCAACTACTAGTGAGGCGATGTCAGCCTTGATGGCAAAGTTTACGATGTTTATTTTAAAATTAAAACAGTTTTTACAGTTGATAAGGTTAACAACCGTAGGCCACTTGAGATGCAACTTGAGCGACAGATCAGCTCTTTGCGTTTATTGAAAATTCTGGTCGAAACCCAATAACTTGTACTTCAAGTGAATTCCGTGGTACTTTTAGATAACAATTTACTGTAATAAATAATAGCTGCTAATAATTGGAGTAATGCGTTAAACAAGTTACCTTTGAGTTACAAATAGCTAACTGCGCGCGGCATGTCTAACAAACAAGGAATTTTGAAAATGAGCCAGAGCGTATTACTCTCTCAGTTACGTTGAAATACAGGAAGGTGAAGTGTGGTCTCCGACCTTATCATTTAGAATACGGGTTATGTTAAGCATCTTTTGATTGTAAACAATGTGAAGATGGTTCTCCACAGTAAGGCAAAGATATATTACCCAGCAAGGGTCACTTCTGGCTAATTTATACCTTCCAGTTCAACCCAGAACTGAATACAGCAAAAACCGATGTGTCACTTAAATCTGGGCAACCTTATGGATGTCCGGGAGCGGCACATCACTAATCGCAAATGTTGAGATTCTGGGGTTCATGGGCAATTCGATAGGTCTAGTCTACCGTGGGAGATGACTGTTGGAGTAGGTGGGGTTTGTTCCCTAACCTCAGAGGTTCTTGCAGCCTCAACAAGGGTATGTCACCCCCTGCCTACTTTGACTGGAGAGGCTGGTTCAGAGCTGGCCTCTTTCTTCCGGAGGGACATGACTTTGAGATATAGTGCCCTTATTCTTCCTCATGGATCTCGATAAGAGACGGCCCCTACTCCCTAATCTTACCCATCCTGGATAATATTCTGTCACTCCGGAAGCAGCGCAAAGGTTCTTACAGGACTAAGTGCAATTTACAAGCTTCTTGTTCTAAGAGAACAACAAGAAATTTAATTTCGCCAGCAATTTCGTCAACATGATCAACCGGAAGAAATTTTTTCTCCTAGGATAAGGAAGTCTGTGAAGTTGTCTGCGCTGCTTTCGGAGTAACCGGATATTCAGCATGGGCTTGGTTTGAGTACTTGGTTGGGCCGCTCTTGACGAGAACCCATGTTACAGCTATAATGAGGAGGTATAGTGTATTTTATCACAGCCATGCCACCTCGGAAGAAGAGGGGCTTTTTTTGGATTCAGTCTCTACCAGTTAATGCAAGGAAGGGAAAGTTCTCCATGACAGTTTGGCGTACTAGAACTTTCAACGTGAAGATATCCTTGCCCTCTCAAACCAACATCTTCCGCAGTGAGCTAGACCCACTGATCAAGTTATTATGTCACTTCTGGATATCCAGTGTTGCCCAGACGTGACACTATCGCCTTCGCTGTAACCGCCTAGTGTAGGTTCTGCTGGCAGTTATTAACTGTTCAATGCAATAGAATTCTACAAAACAAAAGTTCATGTTAAATTTCATACTATTGTACAAGAATAATAAGATATTATGAGACCCCTTAGAAATAATAAAGGAAAATAACTTCAACAAGAATTGGCTATCGAAAATCTGACATCATTTTATACCAATGTAGACAAAACATCTTAATTAAAACCCTAATTGCTGACCACTGCAATTACTGCTCTATTAGTATGTCAAACGTACAATTTCATTAGCCGACAACCAACGTGAAAACTGTTTTAGATTCGCGTATTATTTACATAAGTGGCCTCATACGTTGGCATTTTAGACTTTTTACCTACTTTAGTCTCCATATATAGAATGTTTTGTACGTTTTTAGTTACTTTTCAAAAAGATTCTACTTATTTCGATCAACAGCTATAGCACAGCTTCCGTAACATTCAACCATACCTTAACATTTCATGACCCCTTGAGTATGCAACCTCCCCAATTACAAATAATTTTCCACTTGCTACATATGTTTGAATGTTGCGCTATTCACCCAAAATTAATTTTTTAACAAGTTTGTTTTAGGTCTGATATTTGCAAAGTTAAGCTTGGCCTAATCACCTCAAATTAGTGACACATATATTACGCTAAGGGAATTTGCAATTAATACATTCTCATACCTAGGCTGTTTCCCCATTTTCTTTATATAATTTAGTACATAGCATGTTTATTTATATTTATGATTATGGTTGGTTTTACACAGCGCTTATAAATAAGAGTATGTATATTTTCTAAGGTTAATGTATTTTACAGATAACAAGAATTCTATAAAGAGAAACGTTGCTTTAAAGAAACTGAGCTCTAATTCTGACTCACATACGAAAGAATAATTATAGTAACAGCTCTGTTCCCCACCCCTATTTGTATTTAAGTATCGTAAGATCAACTTATCAAAGATGAAACATTTTTTTCCTTAGAGACTAACTAATGAAGTAGGGAAAGTTACGTAGTACTTAAAATTGATTTAATTTATTTAAACGTAGAGGGAAAACTATTCATTAACTTACCGAACACTATGACATGAGAGTCAAAAAATATTAAAAAAGTTTATCACCAATAACATATGCAAAATACTAAATAGTAAACTAAAAGCAATATTACGTTACTTATGTCAATTTAATCAATAAAGTAAAGAAACAAATAGAAATGCAACTTAATTTTAAATTCACACCGGGCAAAAGTGATTCATACGTTAAAAACGAAACTCATTTGTTCGAATTATAAACCTCTGTCCTATGCAAAAGTTTTTTTAAACAAACAAAAACTAAAGATCTCATTATTTTAATATAGATTAAAAAAAAGATTGATATAATATAGAAATAATTTGGAATAGTTATGGTAAAAATAATGGAACGTTTCCCTATTAAAAATGTAACTATTAAGTCTAAGTACTGGTAAGGTCGCAGCTCTCTAACAGAGAGGTCATAGGTTCCGTGGATGTCAATAAAAGCCCAACGCTGGTTCGGAATCGTTTGGCCGTAAAAACGTTAAACGTGATCGATTTTAAATGTCATTAGTATAGAAAGCTCCCACTCAAAAAATATACTTTGAAATTTTACTTTGCTTAAATAAAAAAACACGCAATGAAATATATAGTTTACATTTCTAACTAGAATAATTAATGTAAATTGGAAAATAATTGTGCTGCCAGTTAGGATGCGTTTACAATGGCGAGTAAAATTGTGTGAGAACTCACGCAGCTGCTGCCGCATAATGTTAACAAGGATAAATAGTGTTTGTTTATCTCGAGTATTTTGCGACAATACTTCACTTGACACTGAATGTTGCGACAGTCAGTAAAAACTCTATTTATACACAGCAGTAAAATCTATGCACTGTTCATGATTGAATTTAAGTTTCCGACTTGATGTCCAAGTTCTCGTAGACTGTCCGTCACCACCAGTCGCGACACCGCTTTTAATACGGATTGGAATTGAAACACAGTACAGTGTTGCTGTCGTTTTTGCTGTCGTTTTACTGTCCGTCAACACCAGTCGCGACACCGCTTGTGATACGGATTAAATTTTTAACACAGCACAGATTTACTGTCCGTCAACACCAGTCGCGACACCGCTTGTGATACGGATTAAATTTTTAACACAGCACAGATTTACTGTCCGTCAACACCAGTTGCGACACCGCTTGTGATACGGATTTAAATTTTTAACACAGCACAGATTTACTGTCCGTCAACACCAGTCGCGACACCGCTTGTGATACGGATTAAATTTTTAACACAGCACAGATTTACTGTCCGTCAACACCAGTCGCGACACCGCTTGTGATACGGATTAAATTTTTAACACAGCACAGATTTACTGTCCGTCAACACCAGTTGCGACACCGCTTGTGATACGGATTAAATTTTTAACACAGCACAGTTTTGCTGTCCGTCAACACCAGTCGCGACACCGCCTGTGATACGGATTAAATTTTTAACACAGCACAGATTTACTGTCCGTCAACACCAGTCGTGACACCGCTTGTGATACGGATTAAATTTTTAACACAGCACAGATTTACTGTCCGTCAACACCAGTCGCGCCACACCGCTTGTGATACGGATTAAATTTTTAACACAGCACAGATTTACTGTCCGTCAACACCAGTCGCGACACCGCTTGTGATACGGATTAAATTTTTAACACAGCACAGATTTACTGTCCGTCAACACCAGTCGCTTGATCAGCACAGTCGCGACACCGCTTGTGATACGGATTAAATTTTTAACACAGCACAGATTTACTGTCCGAAACTGCTCTTCAATTCTTGAGTACAACTGTCTGACGCTGGATGCAACAGCGCTCTCTAGAGCGTTGCGTCCGTGTAGAATAGTAATTTTTATTGTCGGACACAAAACTTGCGCAACTTCTTGCCAATGTAAAAGCAGAATAAGGATGGCGTAGATTGAAATCATATCGTTGCCCTTTTTATCAGTATTGTCAATCTTGTACTGTACGGACTCTCCTACTTATTGCGTTTTATAAGCTTCTCGTACAGACTAGTGGCTCATTAGTACAAGCAAAATAAATCCAAAATCTTCTCCATTTTGAAAATTTAATAATTATCTTTACACCAGACTGAGCATGTAACTGTATTCGTGGGACTGTAATAATTATGTGGACATTTGGCCATAAACTTCTTAGTAAAATATATCTGCAATCAAGTGGTACACTTATTTAATCTATTTTTCAATGGCAAATTAATAAGTAAATGTATATTTTAAGTTTTATTTGTCCCACGATAATTTTGCAAATTCTCTGTCAGTTTTAATACATTTACCTCTCCCTTACTAAATGAGTGATAATTACAGCACTATCACAGATTAGCAGTCAATACATTTATTTTTAAAACAAGATCAACGCATACTGTAGTAGGATCTAGAGCATACCGCTCGTAACACAGCTGTGTACTGATTGGTCGTGTGAATTACTGAAGGCGCAAGGAGACCGCACCGCTACAGGAATGGTGTCGTTGCGAGCGTACATTCCAGGATTCATCCATCGTGTTGGGAGTGTAGTGTATCTCAACGGTGAAGGAATTATTCTAATTATATGCTAAGCAAGTAGCAATGGTTGGATTTCATTTACATTTTTATTGGAAATATTTTAACAATCCACCTTAAACGGAAACTAAAAATGTAATTAAAACAATTTTAAACTATTTAAACCCCTAAATTAGATTTTTGTGCCTAAAATAATAACAATTTTATAAAAAAGTATGCCCTGCAGTACTTTTATGAATAATGGTTTTTTTTTGTTTTCACTAATGTAATCATTTTGTGGAGCTCTCCCTCCAAAGCGCAATTCTAATTAACACGTTTCCGCGATGTTTTTATATAACACATAATACATTTTAGTTACACAAGCTTACATAGAGACTTTATAATATAAACAATTGCACGTTAACTTCTACTATTTTTCTCTAAGGTGATAAACATAATTCATCTGATGATTATATTTTATGGTACATTTTAGAAAGACGATGTGTATCTTAAAAAGGAGCTTTATAATAGTGGACTTAACCACGTAACTTCGTACCGGGTAGGCTATAACCTGTTATCTTGTTAATATTGTGTGCAATTATAATATAAAGAATATTTCCATTGCTAATTACTAACAACGAATCCATTTTAGAATCGAGAATAAGTTTTTCCCCCGTTTTCTTTTCATCATGTCATTACATCATCTAATACGCGTTATATAATGGTTGAGATTACATTGAGGCATTTCTCAAGTGTACGCTAGGTTACGCACAGGTAACCAGTGACATTGTGGGGTATGTTTGTAGAATACCCATGTATGAGGTCTCTTGCATGAAAAACGTGGTTCAATAATTTAATTCTTGTAATTAATGTAATAATACTTTTCCCTTCAATTTACCTAAGAATTTATCGATACTTGTTATTATGGCCTGTTAGAATAATCATACTCTAACAGAGTAACAGAGGGTTCTTGTAAGCTGCAACTCTCCCTTTTATTTTCATCTTGGTCTGATATCCATATTATTAGTCATACTATTGCACTTTGAAAGTCATAGCATGGTTTTTGACCAAGAACCTACACGTTTTAAATGGTTAGGAACACCTACAAGATTTTGGACCATCGCCAATGGTAGGCAGGCGTGATAGATTTGCGTCACTATTACTTCGGCGACGGATGCCAAAATCACCAGATGCGTGATGTAAGTGTTACCTTGCAGAAGGCGTGGCCGAAATTGAATCAGCGTATGACGCGCAGGAAAGGATTTAGGGAGCCAAATTCCTATTACTAAGGTATGGAAGAGTTTAATTGAAAATGTGATGAACCTCTGAAAAAAATATATTGTGTAAAACCAGACGATAAGAGACCGATGATTTATCGTGTGGCATTAGGTAAACTGGTGTATAATCATTGGTTTCAATTATTAATTTTGGGAAGCCTTGCCTCTGATTCAGTTATTAAGATGAAATATGGGTTTTTGAAACTTCTGAAAATAAGGCAGGTCGTTTTCTGTAGAATAGGGAAATGGGTTTCATTAAACACAGGTTAGGTTTATTTTGGAGACAAATTGTAAAAGACTATCTTAACAGTAAAAGATGCCTTATCAGATAAGAATAGAGATGTTAACAATAGTAGCCAAAAGGAGTAGCCAATTTTATCATATTTCATTAAAATAAAGTGAATTCATTAGCCAACAAGCGACATTTAAAGTTGTTAAATGGACTGCTTGTAATAGTGTGGACTACAAAACATTGTAAATGCTACAAAACTTCAGTTCTGCTACAAAATATTCATCAATGAGCTATGGATTGGGCTTACAACATTCATCGCTCATATTCATGGATCTCTCCACATTTGTCTTTTTAAACCTTTTCCAAACACGTCACTCTTCCTAATTTATATTACATTCCATCCATCTTGGTGATTTGGTTTGTTGCCTTTATCTACAGAAGAAAATTGCCTTTTGCTTTTTTTATCCAGTTCTATGAAGGGGTTTTTAATTCTTTAAAAACTAGCTAATAGAAAAAAAAGCCGGTGGCAAGTAAACCACTACGTTCATACTGGGTATAAATGTACATGGAGTTTATTGGAGTCTGATACAAGTGATTTTACCCTTTTATGTTAACCATAGTTGAGATCATTAAAAACACTATTTTTAGTTCATGAATAAAACGAATTTCCTTGCATTACGTGGAAGACGAGGGTCCATAAGATTACAGAGCTATGTGTTAGGAGTTTGTGTTGCAACATACGCTGATGTATCTATTCCCATGATAGTATATGTTTCTTTCCGAAATCAGTTGATTTTGCTCGTAGTACCTCATTTTTGCATGCTATTCCATGCATTTACTTACACTACTAATACAATATCACACTTCCTCAATTTATTTCATATTCTACCAGTCTAGGATTAATGATCCAACGAGAAAAGTGTTGTGCGTGTGTGTGTGTGTGTGTGTGTGTGTGTGTGTGTGTGTGTGTGTGTGTGTGTGTGTTTTGTGTTTTTTGGCACCTATTCCATCACCACCAGTGGCAGTCTGATAAAGTTGAAGGTTCAATTCATTTCGGTTTGAAAAAGTGCCCTGTTCAAGAAAGCAACATGATGTTCTTACCCAAAAGTGGATTTACGGTAAAATGAACATTAATTAAAATTATTGCTTCTCACAACTCTGACTTCAATACAACTTTTCATATTTATATGAAAGCCCGTAATGGCTGTGCAACTTCCATTAATGTTTCTCTTCAACAAGGCGTTTTCTACGTCTTGCAACTGGCAGATTTATTGAAAGCCACATTTAAAAAAGGTTACATTAGAATGTGGAAAACTATCGCCAGATTAATATTGTGTCCCTTTTGATAAATATTGAAAACATTATTTTAAAATATTCTCTTTAATAATATTGAGACATTAATTAATTAATCTCTTAATGAACTTGTATTCATTACATAGAAAAAAACAACATGCACTTGCCTCGATGTCGTTATTGCAATATTCCCAAATATTAAATTGGTAGTAAAAAGAGCATAGATGTTTTTCTGAATCTTAATAATTCTTTAACTGTGTACACTAAGTGATCTCGTTGAATCTGTAGACCAAGAAAGAAATTAGAGAATTTTATTTCGTCTGGTGGAAGAGCTACAGGTTACGAACGAAACCATGATGTGGACGTTAATAGAGTGATATTAACAACACATATTTAAATATCCTAATTCCTCCACTCTTAAACCTTGCAAGTTCTAAGTACGCGATGTTGTGATGAGTTAGAGTGTTGATTTTCCCATATTAGGAGATTGACGTAACATTGTTAGAACTGCCAACTATCTCTGGATTTTTAAACCTAAGACGCAGAGAATAATATTACTTATCCTTTGAATGGCCAGATCTGATAAACGTATTATGTTAAGTCATTGTTAGCCTATATTGATGAACATTAAAGTTTTTTAAGCTCAAGTGGATAGAATTTTCTGCTTTTAAACTTCATAAAGTTTGCTAAAAAATACAGCCTCATACCAAAGGCTTTTAGGGTTGTACCCATGGGCCAATTTATGCACGCCCTGCGTATTTCGCCAATAGTATAGTTTGATATATATTATAGCATTCTGAAAAGGAGCTACTCATATATACATAAAAAATCTGAATATTTTTATCAAATTTTACGGTATTTTATTCAATGATAACATTCATATAACAAGAGCTCACTGGGCCGTTATGGTTCTTCGGACGAGTAGATCTGCTGCAGGAGTTAAGTACAAGATTCCACTCTGAAGACTTTGAAAGACGAGGACCATGGAATTTATCATTCCCTTGTTTGCTGATCTCCCTAAGTGGACGGGAAGTCGCTGGTCGGTAAGATCATAGAGATGTTACCGTGTGAATCGACAGTTCTGTCAACTACACTATAATAAAATTGTTGGTTGAGCGACAGCGAAACCTACCACTTGAGGGACTGGAACAATTGTATTCGTCTATCTGCCTCTCTGTCCACACGATCTTAAAGGCCGGTATCGACAGTGCGAGGCTGCTCGCTGCCAATGCCTCGTGCCATCTGCCTCAGGGTGAGCTCTTCAGCTAGCAGCTAGGTTGTAACCACGAATGCTCACTTCGAGCACGCGAACCACCCGCATTCGTAGTGAAGACAGTCAAGACAATATGGTTTTTTTTTCTAGAAATGCGCAAGTATCTGCCGCTGCTTTTATTGTGATGGCGACGATTATTAGGAAAAAACGACAGAAAAAGTGACGTAAACCCCGTTGGTGGGTAAAAAAATTTGAAATCGGTTCGAATATGGGAACAGACTCCTAGAAGACGTGAGGTTCGTTGAAGACGTGCCAAATTTCTTGCGAATGTCCAAGCAAGATTTTGAACATTTAATTACATTGATAGAGCCTGCCGTGAAGAAACTTGACACGTACATGCGAAGTGCTATTACCACCAAGGAAAGATTAGCTGTTACTCTGAGATTCTTAGCTACTGGAGACTCATTTACAAGTTTGCAATACCTCTTTCGTATATCCAAACAACGAATATCTGTGATTATTCCAGAAGTATGTGATCCATACATACAAACATACCTGATCCTGTAACTTGACTTTTCTTTTCCCTTGACCTTTCACGTCGGTAAGACCCCAACAGAGACGTCATCTTCTTTTTTAAGATCTTTCACCGAAACATTCATTGACTGCTATATTTCGCGCCACAAGTCTTCTCTCTTGTTTTTATTATAATATTTAGGGTGCTTCGAGTCCTACAGTAAACGTTTGTCTGATAATTTCATGATTATCCATAATGACAGTGTCGAGGTTCGTTGGTTTGCAGTACAGAATTGTGTCTTGTATGGTGCGAGGCAGACAGCGCAGGTATCCACTTGACGCACAGCTCGGAGCGAGGCACCTTTGAGCACTGCTCTAAAACCGACAAGCACACAGCTCACCTCACATTGTGCGACGGGAACACCTCATAGCGAGCAACCCCGGTATCCACAGTCCGAGGCAAAGCTGAGCATTCGCCACGAGGCATTGGCAGCGAGCAGCCTCGCACTGTCGATACCGGCCTAAAAACTAACTGATCTTCAGGCACTAAATTTTGCATTAGGCTTCATTTCTCAAAATGCAACACTGAGTTCGATGATAGTTTATGTCACTCCATGTTATTTAAATGAGAGTTAGCGAATATTTTATATTGATCTTATGAGTAAGCATGATAGCAACGGGAAAGTAGCCGGTCAAACAAATAAAATAAATAAAACAAACTGAATAAAAGTATATATGAGATTTTGACGTGTGACAACTAATATTAACACATGTAGCATAATTAACCCAAACACATACAACGTAATATTATGGAGACTTGGTGTATAGCATATAGTAAACGTAAAGTATGCAGATTATTAATACTTAAAACACTGCTCCGATTTAATGAACACACATCTGAATATATCATGGGGCTACATTTATTTGTACACGCTAAATTGTGTATGAACATTTATTTCTACGTAGACTAGAAGAAATTCTGTGTTGGTGCATGTACAACAGTGGAATTTGGCTAAGCGTCATTGAAGTGTATTACTCACTGGTCCGACACAATATCCTATTGTCTGCGGTTGGATGTAAAAAATGTCTGTACTGTATGATTGTCTACCTCAAGAATGAAATTAGCTGTAGAATTGAAACATTGCATGAAACCTCGGCGAAGCCTGTTTCACGACCCGTGGTGTGGCAAGTTCTGATGTCAGCAATTGTCTGTTGCAGGAAGAGGTCCTCGTTGCTGATCCCCCGAGTGCGTGTAGAGGACGCTGGTCGTTACGAGTGCAGAGCAATCAGCGTGAGAGGCGAGAGTATGGCGACCTACGCCGTGGTCACCGTCCACCCCGTCAAACCTTCCCAAGGCACAGACAACAGTAAGTCAACCACATTTTATCGTCGTTAGTTGGTTTAAAATATTTCAAACATTATTAAAAATAACAAAGAAAATATAATTTGTAATTTTATCAAGACTTGTATACCCGCTTCATTGAAGAAACAGTGTGGGTTGCCTTAATATTAGAAATTTTTTTAAAACTGTGTGAAAAATCACTTCAAAAATAAGTATTAGCTAGCAGAACTCGTACATAGGGATGCAAATATTAGAACATGCCTCTCTATACGTTTTACCCGTTGTCATGGCTTAAAGTACAATTCTCTCAGATCTCTTCACATCTTGTGATTTCAAATTAAACCTTTGCCAGATTGTTCAAAACTATTGTTCGATTACACTTTTCTGTAGCCGGGCCTGTCTTGAAATCAATTAGGACTGTGTCCAAAATCCAAAATATCTACCAATGGTAGCAAAGGGCGTGAATGGGGTAGTACTAGCGTCGCCACATGAATGAAGAGTGTAGGCCGCCATCTTTGGCACCTTATCTGGCCCAACAAATGACGCATGAACACCTTTTTACAACGTCTGGACTTCCTCCCACTGCGATGGCTTCCAGCCACGTCGGGCGACACCAATAGGTAGACTTCTCGTTTTGTAACTGTTCCATTATTTCGTTCGCAAGAAGGCTAATTTTACCATTAGTAGTTTGATATTTGTCTATAATCGTTTTTTTAACACGTCCATATGTAGATCCAAGTGCAATTAATTTGATCTTCTAAATGCACCAAAATCAACAGTGCGTGATGGATATTATTTGCCTCGCGATTCTTAGTTCGATTATAGGCACTGAGAGTATTTCAATTAAAAACATATAATTCGAATTCAATCCCCTCGACACATTTTTAGGCAGTGTCTTTAGAGTCTAGAAACACTTAGATAAAGTCATCTGATGTTCGCAAAATCTGCAGATGGTCAATTTTTACGAACCAATTTAAGGAGTCTTTTCAATTCTTCTACCAACTAAAATTCAGACCGAACTAAGTGAAATGTTTCTGATTTAATATAAAATTGGTACAACTTCTTAGTTATTAACATAAAAATCCAATTTCAAATTTTTCATTTCAAAGCACAATGGTGTCTTATTACAGTGTTCTGCATTCAAAAAGTGCCTTATACGATATCCAACACAACCAGATCTTGGTATTCTTCTTCAGTCACTCCACCACTGTTCTGTCGGCGAAGGTGGCACTGTAAAACAGTAGCTCGCTTCGCTCGCCTCCTCTCCGACAATAGAATGAGTGGGAACTGACAATGACGTGCCGGAACCATCGGACCCTATCCTTGTTAATGTACCTACATTTGTTCTCGCCACAGAACACGTTGACAACATTATCGCCATCGTCATATTCCCTGCAGTCTACGCTTTTTTTAAACATCTGTGATTGGTGATGAAGAAATATGAGCCTGTATTTTAGTTAGTAATAAATTATAACTAACAAAGCGATTACTTCCTTTGTTTCTATTGTTTGAGATCTTTCATGCAGCTTACTTCGTTCTCCTACAGCTGGTATTGTCTTTGTGTAGTTGTTTAAAATTTAAAATTACCAATCTCTCTTTTCATCTGGTAACTAATTTACTTGTATTGTGTTACGTATTGTGTTTAGTTTCGAATGTTGCAGCCTAACCCCAATATGATATTTCAATTATAAATGTAATGATTCATCTCTCAACCAGCAAACCCGCCCTAATTTTAACGAGATACTGAGTAAAAAAACATATATTTTTTCGTATTTTCATGTATTTTTTGATGTTATAATAGTGTTAGTCGTTTAGGATCTAATTAAATATTAATTGGCATTCTATAAAAGGTTTTTATAATTAAAGTCACAAGCCTCACAGGAAAATACCATTACTATTTTATAAATGTATTAAAACTTAATTTAAGATACCATCGTTATTGTCTTGAAAGTCGCATAAAGCAAAAAAAGCGCTAAGAAATTCACAAATGTATCGTTCGTGAATATAAATAAAATTGGTTAAACATTTGAAGGTTTAGCTAAAACTTCTCTTTATACTGTTACGCAAACATTAGTTACCACAGTAACTTATTATTACTCTGGGAATTAGCTTAAGAACTATCCACATAAAGTGTACCGAACAACTCAGTACAACTTGTTCCACGTAATGTGTGCTCTTGTTATTGACATATTCCAGTTTTGGAGTAGCTTATTTAACGCGTATTCAATGAATAGAAGTACTTCATTTTTATGTCCTTTAAGAAGTTTGTAGTAATGTATGGATTTATTTTTGTCTTGTTGACATAAAATTTCTAGTTTCTGCAACATTCCTGCGTGATAACATGTTGGAAACTTATTCGAGGATCCAGTGATGCAATCTAAAAACACTGTTAGCACCAAAAAATCTATCTACCGTGCATCCCAATCCACTAAACTACGGTACATATACATTAATTTTTAGTTCATTATACCATAATATCAATGCTCTCAATTTTATTGATGCCCCAGCTCTTCCAATTTATTGGCGGCGTGTTTCTGATGATCTTTTTGATTGTTCAACTTAAACTTAGTCTTGTTAATCACTAAATTCAACATTTTGCTAAATAGTAATGAATACTGTTATATTTATCTAAATGACGAGTTTGTCAAGCTATCTCCTCTGTTCTATCACCACAAAGAAGTGGCGCAGTAGGAAACATCAGATCGGCGAACGGCCGCGCTAAACCCCTAGCCTAGGCCGGTCAGCCAACTGGCTCGAGCCTTCTGGGCCACGGCCAACCTGACTCATCTATGCGTTATATCATCCGCAGACACGGGAAATTTTAAATTTTTTACCGGCACTAAGGAGATATGGATGCGATGAAACACTAGTGACCACCGACGCCGAGCGCCGGTACGTTGAAAGATCAGGGTCGTCCAAAAATAGCGTAGCCCGACTCTTCATTACCAGACCAACGACCTTAGCAGGTGTGCTTCTATGGCAGTCTTCCTAGTCTGATGTCTACTGTGTCTCTATGCTCAACAACCGAAGTAGGTGTGCCTCTATGGCAGACTTCCTAGTCTGATGTCTACTGTGTCTCTGTGATCAACAACCGAAGTACGTTTGCCTCTATGGCAGACTTCCTAGTCTGATGTCTACTGTGCATCTGTAGTGTGATGTGTACTGTGCATCTATGCTCAACAACCAAAGCAGGTTGTGCTTCTATGGCAGTCTTCCTAGTCTGATGTCTACTGTGTCTCTATGCTCAACAACCGAAGTAGGTGTGCCTCTATGGCAGACTTCCTAGTCTGATGTCTACTGTGTCTCTGTGATCAACAACCGAAGTACGTGTGCCTCTATGGCAGACTTCCTAGTCTGATGTCTACTGTGCATCTGTAGTGTGATGTGTACTGTGCATCTATGCTCAACAACCAAAGCAGGTTGTGCTTCTATGGCAGTCTTCCTAGTCTGATGTCTACTGTGTCTCTATGCTCAACAACCGAAGTAGGTGTGCCTCTATGGCAGTCTTCCTAGTCTGATGTCTACTGTGTCTCTGTGATCAACAACCGAAGTACGTGTGCCTCTATGGCAGACTTCCTAGTCTGATGTCTACTGTGCATCTGTAGTGTGATGTGTACTGTGCATCTATGCTCAACAACCAAAGCAGGTGTGCTTCTATGGCAGTCTTCCTAGTCTGATGTCTACTGTGTCTCTGTGATCAACAACCGAAGTACGTGTGCCTCTATAGCAGACTTCCTAGTCTGATGTCTACTGTGCATCTGTAGTGTGATGTGTACTGTGCATCTATGCTCAACAACCAAAGCAGGTGTGCTTCTATGGCAGTCTTCCTAGTCTGATGTCTACTGTGCATCTGTAGTGTGATGTGTACTGTGCATCTATGCTCAACAACCGAAGCAGGTGTGCTTCTATGGCAGTCTTCCTAGTCTGATGTCTACTGTGTCTCTATGCTCAACAACCGAAGTAGGTGTGCCTCTATAGCAGACTTCCTAGTCTGATGTCTACTGTGTCTCTGTGATCTATGCTCAACAACCAAAGCAGGTGTGCCTTCTATGGCAGACTTCCTAGTCTGATGTCTACTGTGCATCCGTAGTGTGATGTGTACTGTGCATCTATGCTCAACAACCGAAGCAGGTGTGCCTTCTATGGCAGTCTTCCTAGTCTGATGTCTACTGTGTCTCTGTGATCAACAACCGAAGTACGTGTGCCTCTATGGCAGACTTCCTAGTCTGATGTCTACTGTGCATCTGTAGTGTGATGTGTACTGTGCATCTATGTCAACAACCAAAGCAGGTGTGCTTCTATGGCAGTAGTCTGTGTCTACTGTGTCTCTATGCTCAACAACCGAAGCAGGTGTGCCTCTATGGCAGACTTCCTAGTCTGATGTCTACTGTGTCTCTGTGATCAACAACCGAAGCAGGTGTGCTTCTATGGCAGTCTTCCTAATCTGATGTCTACTGTGTCTCTATGCTGCAGGTGTGCTTCTATGGCAGTCTTCCTAGTCTGATGTCTACTGTGTCTCTATGCTAGGTGTGCTTCTATGTCTTCCTAGTCTGATGTCTACTATGTCTCTATGCTCAACAACCGAAGTAGGTGTGCCTTTATGGCAGACTTCCTAGTCTGATGTCTACTGTTCCTCTGTGCTCAAAAACGACAGCAGGTATGCCGTTATAGCAGTCTTCCTAGTCTGATGTCTAATGTGTGCCTGTGATCAACAACCACTGCTGGCGTACCTTTATGGCAGTCTTGTGTCTAATATCCACTGTGCCTCTGTGCTCAAAAACCGCAGCAGGTACGTCTATGGTACTTTCATTCTCCCTGCTAAAGACTACTCATGAAATAATTTGTGTGTTGACACAAGAAATTTATCTGCCATGGAGAGCTTGGTTTTGATGGCCAAACAAGAGGGCAGACGGATCATCATACAAAGGGATATTTGGAGTTACTTCCAAATCCGGAACCTTTGCTTTGGCTAGGTCGTATACCGTCTTACAGCAGATATTCCTGGATGAGTTAAAACATATCTAGGGATGGTTTAAATAATATTTTTGTTTGGGCATTGAACACCTCTCTACTTAGAAATCATCCCACAAGGATTCTTTGTTGGTTAACATCCAGATTACTCTTAGTAATAAAAGTTGTTTGGTCGTTGCGAAACCCGAATCTCATGTTATGGGGCGGGGGGGAGGCATAGGAACTGGTGAATTTGGAAAGAAACGGGTAGAATGATTCTAATTTTACGAGAGGTTTATAAATGATCAATTCATGTCAATACAGCAACGTTTAACACTTTATACTCGTATATAGAGTGTTTAATTAGTTATCATTCCTAAAATATAACTTATTCATGGTATTTATATGTGTTCTGAATTTGTTTGAACTAATAAATCCGGGGTACAAGTGGAGTTCAGGAAGTCCTATGACTGGTGAATACATTTCATCTATAGCTTACAGTCGCGTTTATTGTTATTATTCATAAAAGTTTGTTCTTAAGATTAGTATTTTCTCTTCCAACTATTCTAATCAACATAGTCACTCATTAACGCTTCATTTTTTTTGGAAACCCAATAATGTGCATTACATTTTTATTCTTTCAATCTTTGAGCGCTCAGGGTTCTCTAACTCATCAACTTTCTTATTTATACGTATTATAAAATAGACTCTGGACATAGAGAATATCTAACAAAGGTTATTTATGATGAATAAAGTAATTAATATCAGTAATGATCTTATTCACATTCGAAGTTAAACAAATAGTGGAGACACCTAAACAATTTCCTCTATCTAGCCATCGAGTATTTAAAACTTAACCAGAAGAGCCACGTGTAAGGCGAGAGACTGATTAAACTACATTTAACTGAAATGAAGATTTTTAATCAAAACTGAACAAAATTCTCGGTACTTTGGTATTAACCAGAGGCCACTCTGTCCGTATCTACTACTTGTTATTACGTCATATAAGTACGTTTAGATTGGGTTATCCCAAATATGTTAAATAGTAACAAAGTTAAAGTTACTTTACGAGTACCTACGTGATCTGAGCTTGAATATGGGTACAATCTCGAGGGATGTTTTTCTTCTTTCGCCCGAAGTGTGTGGGGTGGCGCCGAAAGCGCAACTGAAGCTCGCACTGATGGCCAGGGGTATATCCGATCGGTACTTTCCCGACCTCAGATCACGTACCAGATCGTCCAACGTGATCTATCGCAAAAGCTAGACAATCTGGGACGTGATCTGAGGTTGGAAAAGTACCGATCGTATATGATACCGGCCATCAGTGCGGGCTTCGGTGGAATTAAAGTGCATTCATGAATCAATATTTGTTCGTAAATTACAAAATACTGTATATTTTACAATTATTGGTAGTACAATTATGTTTCTTAACATTTATATGCTATTATAAATTACTGTGTTGTTAATTTTGCATATCATTGATATTTTTCCACTTTTATATAAGCAACTAAGTTATGCTACAATAAGTATAATATCTGTTACTGTTATACTGCTATGAAGATGTCACCAACAATGTCACTAGACGGAGACAAGTTTAGCTGCAAGTAGTGGGTGCATCTTTATTAAATCCATCAGCAAAGGTATAACAATGAGGGACTAACGAGCTGGCAACGTCGCACCACCACCACACCGACTGCGCTATTTCTGACCGCGTCGCGCAAGCGCGGAATGCGCCTACAAGAAATTAGTAACAGTTTTTTAAGATCATTCGCCCTCCATATTTCTCCATCAGTGAGTCCGAAATTAATTTTGTTTTTCTATGTATTGATGACTCGTTCAGTTCAAAATCGCCGCAAAAGCATTAGTACAATTTTAGGAATAAATGTACACAACGTATTCGTCCTTGAAATTTTAACATTCCGTTTTGAGGATGTATAGAATTTTGTTAGAAACATTGACGTCCTTCTTATAGGTTCTTATATACAGATTTACGTATAAGATTTGCTATCCAAAGCTTCTATTGTCGTCGAAGTGCTCACAAACTTCAGTTGACAAAAATATGCAAATACGTTACTTTATAGAATCGTAATTTTCAACCTGAAGCTTCTATAATTTCGAATCTTCAATACAATTTTTTAAATACTTGTACTATTATATAATTAAACACTTGTGGATGTATACTAGAAATACGGGGAAGACAGTTTGTATTAAGCTATTACAAGCTATATACTCCTGATATGTTACCATACCTATCATCTTTATTACGCTCTCATAGCACACAAGACATCCATTTCAAAGTGTAGAGAAAAACTGTATTTTATTAGTCCTGAACTTGCTATGAACCCTTTTACTATCGAATAATTTTGATCTTCTATAACAATTCATACACAGTGAGTATCAAACTATTCTTTCATAAGTTATTCACTCTGTTAGAAGTGATACAGCCGAGTTTCTTAGCATTTGGACAAAATTAAAAGCCAATGATAAAGAAAACTAGACGTGCTTTATTAGGAATCTATGAAATCTTCGGACATTAAGCGTGTGTGAATACGCAGTCCGGGTGTAAAAACATGTAATCTTGATTTTGTATCAAACCTTAATTAGTCACAATTCTATACTATATATTTAAAAATCATTGTAGATATATCCACATTAATGAACATCTTTAGAAAAACTAAATGTTTTTCTTTACTAGTTCAACTGTGGATTATATTAAACTGTAATCACTGTTTTCCTATTCATTGCATAGTCTTCATTGACGGGTCCGCATTAGGGGTAATGAGACGCGAGAAGACTGTACAATCTGGTTCAGACAGTTTGGCGTTGTACTCCTAGAAGCAGAAATCTACGTGATGATGTACGCAGTAGAGGCGTGGTGGCGGCCGCTGCCGACTGAGGGGGACGCGACAGTTGGCCAAGATTCGGGCACATCCATCAACCCCGGAGTCATTGCCTCTAAAACATTTATTATTTTTGTGTGAAGTCCGACTACTTGACTCCAAGCCAAGTCCACTCACATGTTGCGGCAGAATGGCGCCATGTTGGGCCAAGCTACCTGTACACTATTTTCCAGGCCATTGAGCGCCACTCGTCCCTGGCGTTAGTTCACTTTAATCTTTTCATTGTGCTCTTAAACTATTTCGAAAACTTAAAATTAAAATATAGATGATTTCATTTCCTTACACTGATTCATGGGAGTATCGAAGTAGCCGACAGAACATAAAGGGTGGCCGACTGTCCTTTGACCTTTTACCCCCAAATCAATGCACTTGTTCCTTAGACCAAGAAGCACCTATGTACCAAGTTTCCGTAAAGATCTATCCCACAGCGGACAGACGGACGGACAACGACACGAGTTTAACAAGGGCCCTTAATAAATCTATACAATGGAGTTACAGAACGTAATGACCCGTTCCATTTTGATCAATCAGTCACTTATTTTCTAAATTAATATATACAAGACATATATCTTAGGCGTCAATAAACGAAATATCGTAATTTATTAACGCACTAGGCATTGCAATATAAGCTGACTATACTACGTATTACAGAGACGAAGTACACGTTTATAAGAAACCAACCAATACAACAAAATAATTCGTCTCATGTGAAGTTAGTGGAGAAATCGCATATGATTAACTTTACAGTATACTCTGTTCATATAGGCTACTAATTTGTTTTTCTTCGGTTTTCTCTGCGATCATGGTACCCATAAGACCAATGTAACAATGTTAGAATCACAATAGTTATATTGCTGCCTCTTAACCTTTTGAGCCCAAATTCAATAAATTTCTTCCTTGGATCAAGAGGAACTTATGTGCCAACTTTAGAATCTAGGATCTTTCTATGAAGAGTTATCACACAGATATATAATATAAATGTAGGTGGCCTTTGATATAAATATGATAGTCTGGTAATTTAAACTTATATGTGACAGATACGGCCAAATACAAAATAATTCAATCGTAAAAGGTAAGGGCTCTGTGGTGTAATGGTAGCTCATTCACCCGGCAAGTGAGAGATCCAGGTCCGAGTCCCGGCGGAGCAAATACTTTTTGGAATTCAATGTTTATTGAAATTATTCAATAATTTTTCAATTTTATATATATATATATATATATATATATATATATATATATAATTTGCTTACTGGAGGACGGCTATAACAGAAATATTGTAACACCCATACCAATTATCAAGCTTTTAACAGTCATTTACAATATAGTGACAGGAAAACAGTAAAAGACAGTAAAATTAAACTGTTCCATTCCACTACGAACTATGATTTATCCAATACAATAAATAGTTGTAGTATCTATAATATTCAGAAAATTCCAAATGTTTTTACGTTGAAGGCTAGACTAATACGGATGTTTGACCCACATCCTTGTGACTAATAGGCGTCTTCTCTCGAGCAATAACGGCGATGTCCTTTGATCTCTCAACCAGAGCGCTCCTTGCGAAACCGCCATGTGAAGTTTTATCACTGGATGCGGTAAACGCGACGCTGTTGCTGTGGAGTAGTCCTTTGGACTGGCAACGACGTATATGTTTTTAGGTTAGAAAAATAAATACAGTAGTAGGCATTTAGCTTTACTAAACATAGACTTCCTCGTCGAACAGCTCTAGAATCAGACTAAATAATTTCTAGCGTCCCGTGGCCTTATGCTTATTTCTGTAGAAAACTGTATGTTTAGGGTTTGAGAAGGAAAGGATAGAAAATTAAAAGCGATGTCTTGTTGTCTAAAGTAAATAGTTATTAGGAAAATTTGTAAACAAGTTTTATTACAAATCTTTTATCAGTTACTCATTAATAAAACGTTTTGGGACTAAAAGAGGATATACACACATTACATGTGACGTTGAAGTCGGGTCTATTTTCTTAACCTCCACCACACCTTGCAAAGTCGTGTATATGAAAATATCACACCGTAATCGTTATGTACAGGTTGCCTATTTTGTACCAGAATTGTGGTCGGGTAATGTTATCTCATCTTATCTAGTAATGCCTCCGACCATATGATAACGAGAGAATAGTGTCTATGGTGAACGCTAATGGCGAAAAGGAATCACAAATTAGAAATTATATAAGCTATAAAAAGGTTTTAGTGATTAGTATGAGCTAACAAAGACCCAAAACGTATTCAGATCAATAGAAGCTTCAATTAAAGCTTGAATCAAGCATTTGATTTTATATAAACTTTTGGCATTGACGACTGCCTACTATAGAATCCTACAGTCCATATATAGTTTTGTGTTGCCATTGTTCTTCTTACATTATCTATTAGGTGAGAATTTTTAAAATTTAACACTCATCCACAATTGTCATGTATAACACTCTGAGATAAAATTGAATTACTTTTGAGACAAATATGTATAAAATAACGGAAATTTTACTGAAAGTTCGATTTTGAAACGGTTACAAATTCTAATAGTTAAATTCGCCACAGTGTTCCTAAATTCCTAAGTTAAATGCTAAATTAGACAATAATGTTACATGACTACATGATATGGATTAAACAGGACTTTCATATTTTACCACTAATAATTTTGGTTTAAAATAATAAACAACAAATCCTTTAAAACTACCAACCACAGAGGCAAACATTGATTTTATCATACATATTTGAAAACGCGCAGATGAGGTCTAATGCGGTAGAATTTTGGAGACGAAGATTGTCATAAGACGAACTAGTAGTTGAAAAGAGTCAATTTGTAATTAGAAGTGGTATCAAAAAAAAGGAGAAACCTACCTACTGTATATACTACAATACAATCATATTTTTTTAAGTTTTAAGAAACTGGAGAACAAAGGACGAATCGTTTCCAACCCCAAACTTCAACTGAGTTGAAAATCGTTTACATCCATGCTTACCTCTTTGAAAACCTCTGTTAAATACGATTAATAATGGCCTAATTCGTCTTAACATGAATTAGGCCATTTTCAAATATGATTCTTATCCTGTTGGATGGATCATATCCGTTCACAGATAAAACCAATTCCCAAAAACGTCAGTATTTATTGTCTTAATGAATATAAAAGCATAAGTTGATTTTTGGCAGAGATTAAACTAAGCTAAAATTTGGAACCCATCGTGACTTTGTAATAGTTGAGAGTCCAACCAGCTATCTCTACAGCTACTTTAACACTGATTACTTATGAGAGCTAAGAGTGAACCGCAACAATCTTGCCAGCCCAGACACTGGCCACGTGGCCCAGCTAAACACCGCACTTTACAATCGGATCAAAATAAACCGCAGCCTACCTCTCACTTCAATTCACTTCACCCGCTTTATTAATCAACGCCCTCACTTCAAATGGATTTTCCTCAAGGTTCCTCCCCACAGTTGACTTTGTTTGGCTTATGACCCAGCGTGATTGGCTTCATGTAAATACTGATATTACTAATCGAAAACAATTAAATTGACAGAATACTGTCGAAATTGGGGTGAATTGAGGATTCTAAAAGTGTTTTTTTTTTGTTTCTAAATACTTGAAGCTGAAGTTTAATAGACGCTAACATAACGAACTCAGTAATGAAAGGTGACGATATCGGGTTTTGCTTAGCTCGCAGTCCTTTCAGACGACTTTTTTGATACAAGAATAGAACAAAATTCCCTACGAGAAACTATATATATTTAAAGTGGGAAATTTGTAACCAGGCCCGAATAAATCATACTGAAGGTACACATGTGAATTATCTACAACATGTGTGTCAGACATGACCATATTTTTATTAATAATATTTGTAATTCCCTCCAGTCATCGTCTACATACATTCTGAAATTAATGTTTTTGTCTCCAATACTTTTGTTTATGAACTCATTACACGATGCCCCTAAAATCAGCTGAAATGCATTTTTAACTCCTCGTGAAATGATCATAAACTTTATATTATACTGTCTATAAAATATGCCTGATCAATGGGTCTGATCAATTTGTTTAAAAACATATTTCAACAGATTGCAGATTATTAAGGAGAATATAAGTGAGGGAAGGGTGCTTTGAATGTAAATAAGTTAATTAAACATGTGTGAACTTATAACAAGCTAGTACCAGTCCAGTGACAAGAGAGCCCTACAAGCTTTACTTGGAACTCTGTCTATGATGACAACAGTCTTTGCTATGTAGGTGGGCTATGCTGAAATCCAGTCTCCAAAAGTCCCATTCCTTCACCATTCAGCGTTGGAGATTTGGACATCTTTACAATTAGTCCCCGTGTCATATTGGAGTCAATTGATGCTGGAAATCCCATGTGAACATCGTTTAGCATCAATCCTACTGCAAACTCTAACCTTCTGGTTCAAGATAAACTTCAGGACCACTCCACCAGTCAACAGACATGAAACACATTCATAGCAAAAGTAAATATACCAGAAGTTATAAACACCATTAGGGAATCAAAAAGTGCGTAACCAAAGGTGATAGTTATAAGTGGTATGTTCTGGTATTCAGCAACACCGAACGAACCAAAGAGAGAAGAGTACTCGAGAGTAAAGTAGACAGATTGACGTCGGGCGTCACTGGGCCCTGCACTGTAAATAGTATAGTATTTGTTCTGGTATTCAGCAACATCGAACGTGTTAAGTACCAAAGAGAGAAGAGTACTTTAGAGTAAAGTAGACAGAATGACGTCGGGCGTCACTGGGCCCTGCACTATAAATAGTACAGTATTTGTTCTGGTATTCGGCAACATCGAACGTGTTAAGTACCAAAGAGAGAAGAGTACTTTAGAGTAAAGTAGACAGAATGACGTCGAGCGTCACTGGGCCCTGCACTATAAATAGTACAGTATTTGTTCTGGTATTCAGCAACATCGAACGTGTTAAGTACCAAAGAGAGAAGAGTACTTGAGAGTAAAGTAGACAGAATGACGTCGGGCGTCACTGGGCCCTGCACTATAAATAGTACAGTATTTGTTCTGGTATTCGGCAACATCGAACGTGTTAAGTACCAAAGAGAGAAGAGTACTTGAGAGTAAAGTAGACAGAATGACGTCGGGCGTCACTGGGCCCTGCACTATAAATAGTACAGTATTTGTTCTGGTATTCAGCAACATCGAACGTGTTAAGTACCAAAGAGAGAAGAGTACTTGAGAGTAAAGTAGACAGAATGACGTCGGGCGTCACTGGGCCCTGCACTATAAATACTACAATATTTGTTCTGGAAGAGGTCCGGTGTAACCACCAGCTTGCAGATGTCAGCGGATTGGTCGGGTGTTCTGTTCTGTTGTGTCTAACACGGCACGGTACCGGATGGTGTGGGGGATAGACGACCCTTAGTTCCTATTCACCTCAAATTTCGTGAAAACTTGATATAATAAATCACGCTACATATATAATATAACTGTTTCGGTTCAAGTGTATTAACATTTTAGAAACACACGTCCAATCTCCCAAATTATTTGTCACAAATTCAGAAACAGCTCTTTTTTGAAGTTTAAAAAAAAATATTAATAATTTCGGAATCTTTGTGTCTTCGTCGAAAACCTAAATTACCTTTATGAACTTGTATTTCTATTAGAAATGAAAGATCTCCTAAGATAAGACCTTCTTCAAAGGCGAAAGTTCCTTATCAAGATGATACAGTTCCCCCGGGAGCACATTAGGGTTTTACAAAATCATGTACAATCAGGACGTTATTATTGTTATCATAGAGATTAAATACGTAAAAACTAATCTAATTTCTAATAATGAAAAAAATAGAATCATTGTCTTCGGTTTAGAAAGAACTAAATATTTCGTAAAAGTGAAATCTAGGAATCTGAAACATTTCTATTAGAGCAATTTTTTACGCAAAGGCATTCATGAATCCCTTTCATGATCCAAGGTGTCAATCAGAAGAAAAAATTGTTTTTGATAAGTATAGTTACCTCTATTTGCCAAAAAATGCGTTTTTACATTAGTGTATGGGTGTTGGGGGGGTGCTATACTTTGAATTTAGCAGAGTAAAAGACATTGCTGAACATTTTAGGGGGAAATTATCAACTTTGTAAGGTGAAATCGTACTGTTTTTTTCTGTCTGCAGCATCATATGATCGGACAATTACTGATGGATGTATTGGGGAAGTGATTGGACATTATTTTTTACTGAAAGGTTGAAGCTTTCTTTCCACATTACTTCTGTTACTGAGTAAATTATTTTAATTTCAAACTCACAGTCCGAAATCCTGTTATCCTCTAAAACTGTTATTGTAAGGTTTGAAAGCGGTTCATAAAGCCTAACGTAATTGATAATAAGCATGATTGTTCCACCTTAATCTCATAAAGTGAAGTATTATTAATGATTAGATGATAGTTAAGTTTGGAACACGTACTATAACTAATATATGTGTTGTTTGTTTCAGCGACGACACTGTGGCCTCTAATGGGGAATCCCTGCCCCATAGAAACGTATTGTCTCAACGGTGGCACCTGCACCTACTATGAAACAGTAGCGGAACTTGTCTGTCAGTGAGTAACTTATCACAATTACCAACAATTTTTAAAAGTAATTATGCTGCATAAGTTTAACGCTTTCTTAGGTTTATTACTGTATAATAAATATAGTAGTGAGTAACCAAAAATGTAACCTTTTAAGTAGGAAGGCTTGGTCTTACTGTATGCGTAAGATGGTATTTTACTCCTCTTGGTAAAAAGAAAATACTGTAGTGAAACGACCTTGAATTTTCCCCCATAATAACATTGTATTATGCACTTTCACGCCCTTATTCTTGATGGTAGTGCCATGGGAAATGTCTCATCTTAGAGATATAATTAATAGGCGTCCAAACGCTTTTTTGTAAAAGTATATAATATTTTAGTATATCAGCTGTAAATTTCGATCAAGTTTTCGGTATTTTGAAATAAAATTTAAAAAATATGGGAAAGAAGATTTGGGTGTGTCAATTATATATTTCAAATGAGATATCTTCCATATTTCTGAGGTGTAAGAGCATGAGGTAAAACATTTATTTTGTGGGGCTACAAACAAAATGACTGTAGACTGTGAAAGGATCATCAAACTTTTATTAAAAGTTAATCGTAAGCAGTTTCTAGTGTATTGGAATGGATTTTATGGTAATTGTCTATCTTTAATATTATTTAGAATGATTGAGAACGTCACGATGAACCAAATATTAAACTTACTGTATACGTAAGTACAGACTTTTGGTTGTGGAGAAACGCGATGGTTAAAAGATGCTGTACATTGAATCCAAGTGAGATAACTACTCGTATATCCTATTTGAAAGGTTCGAGCAGATAGAAGTTCACCACCGATAACTTTTCATGTACCAAGTCTCTCTTATTCTTCTTGGACATTTTAATCCACGAATCAGTGATGATTGAAAGTATGGAAAAACATTTTAATAGCCTTAGAGCCACCTTCCTCAAAGAATGTGTACAAAAAGCTAACAAAGACTAGGAAAATCGTACTCTAACACCCTATTCACATATTGTAACACGTTCACTGGCGTACGGTATGCCTTTTAATGTTTTCATTAGAGAAGATATAAAATGTTTCGAAATGTATTGTTAATTCGCTACACGGCGTCAAATCTTTATCAGGGATCCAAGTTAATACAATGGTATTAACAATGCTAGTGGCTCACACTCAAGCCATAGATAGGAATAGCACTATAATCACCTTGGAGGTCAAATGTTAGTGTTTAGGCAATACTATTTTTATGTTTTTTTGCTATTCTGATTCTGTGAAGTACATTCACGAGTAGTTCCAATAAGTGAAATATAGAATCTTATATGTCTTTATTACTAATAAAAAATGTATTATTAGAAATAAGGTGTAACTTTGTTTTTAAGTTAATTGTATTGATCATTGATCAAGTCCAAGATGAACAAAGTAAGGTTCAAAAAGTCATTATTGATGATTGACTTGAGGACTTGATAATGGTATGCTGAAACTAGTAGAAAATTTAATAATTTCCGACACTATCGTTCACTGCGTTGATCCATAAACAATTACCATTTAATTTTTGTTTTATACCTAGTGACAAACTAAAATAAATGGTACTTTTACTAAATAAATAATACAAATGGGCTTTGGGCATTGGTAACACGTCGAGAACAAGAGAAAGGAGATTGAATCTCATAACACTTACAATTTAAGCCTAAAACATATAGACTAAGACGGCTTGACTGTTCCACATGAGTCGGTGGACAGTCTCAAACTGTTTTACTAGAGAGTGATTAGAAAGTGAGGGATACGATGATAAAAAAAGAAGATAAGAATGTGGAGACTGACAGAAGGAGAGTGGTATAAGAGAAAAAGAGAGGAGGGGAAAAAGGAAGTAATGAGGCTGTAGCTTTGACGAATTAGAGTTCACTGGTAATCTAAAATGAGAAGCAAGGACTAGAATCTCCAAGTCGAAGTAACTCAAGCGTTTACTAAAAAGGACTGGCAGAATTTATATGCAAACCAGTAAATCAATGAGTCTTATATAATTTTCATAGGCTCACAAGAGGGCCATCAGAAGCCCTAATCCAGTGTGCAATGTTGACTTAGTCGTTACTGATTGGTAGGAAAAGTAACACAATCCCTAAATTCTAGCTCTTAATGTGTGGAATATAGTGGGATAACTCCTGAAAGTTTATCTAGCCCACGTTGTACTCTGACTGTCTAGCAGGTGGAGACCTCCATCAGTCGGCATGTTCCCGCAGGAGCCGTTCAACCATAAAGCCAGTTTTGTGTCCGTCCATCCGTGATCCCTCCAGTCGTGCTTGTGACGCTTGACATAACGCTTTCGCTTCGGCAAGTTCGGTTGACCGCCATGAGGTAGCATTTCAATTTCCCTGGATGTCTTGAGATTGTCCAAGGAATGAAGAAGAATAAATAGCAGTAGATTTAGTGTTTCGATGTAAAATTGCGGAAAGTACTGAATTAATAAAGAAGTACTTCGCCTAGGTAGTGAATTATATGTTTCAGTTGGTACATATGTGTCCATGAAAGAATAACATTACAGACGAGTGTCACCAAAATGGATACAATAATTCTCAGTAGCCAAAACTCTCATATCTCCATAAAGACAATTCTGATCTGATCTGGACGAAGAAAACCGTGAAATACTTTATCCAATCGATTTACAGATTTCCTACTTGGATCAAACACAACCTTACATGATTTCGTGGAGAGGTTACCAATCCAAGGGGTGATATTCCGAAATAACTGTAGGCAAACAGGCGTTGCTTGCTTATCGATCCATTCTAGTCCTCTCTTTTAGAAATTTCAATATTGGTGTACTCTTACGTAAGATGCAGGGTTTGCATACCCCCTGCGTCTATAAGAGTGTTCCCAGGATTATATATTCCTATTTTTATAAACATATTCAAGGTCAGCACATACTTTAGTAGCAAAGAAGCAGTTCCTATCTAAACCATATTTGGTATTAGAGGCATTATCGGTGGAAAAAGAGGTGGATGTTCTTTAGAGATTCTCAGGAAACTTTAAATGGGCGCGGTTTTTCAGACACCAATATGCTAACATTTTTACACTCTCTTCAGATGTATTTCGTAGGAAACCAAAGAGTAAAATTTGAGTTTCTTCTTGAAGAATGTGCTGTGGATTGTGATGAAGTGTACACACACTGACTGACTTCTGCTGTTTGAATGATGGAAGGAACGGTTATTCTGAAGGAAGTATCGTACGAATGGTGCTGTAAAGTAAAATACGGAGAGGATATAAGGGAAATGGAATGAAAACAAAGCATTATTGCCACTGAAAAGATAAGGTTTGGTCCTTTGAAAACCCAATCCAAGAATTTTCGGTTTATGCAAACAGACTGTTCCTGTGTCGGGTATGGTGGACGGACGTGACAATGTGAAGGTTATTCAGGACACGTCTTAAATTTGGTACATTACAATATCACGGCATTCTATAGGAACAATTAAGGAAGGTCTTAGTCATTGACTAAACAAAACGATGTATTTGACATCAACTTTAAGAGGTGTAAATAACATAATCTCGACCTAATCTGTAGTGTACAAAATCTCTCCTTCCACTAAATTACAAAATTTAATTATTTTTCATCATTATTTTTTTAGTAATGTTATCATGAATAAATAGAAACGTAATAAAACTATTATTTAAGACTCCTTTATTGAGTTACACGAATGTACTTATGAATGCCTTAATAATATAATTATTCATGTACTTTAGTCCACACCGTAATTTATTACAACTTTATATGTTATTGCCTGTAATGTTACGTTACTGCTGTATAAATGGAACAATGAGAGCACAGATATCATTAAAGAAGAAGTTTGCAGGGACCAATGGCTGTTTCTGTGGACTGAGATATTCTGTTACGGATGCGTGACAGAAACATACTCAATAGAGGCAGTGCATGTTATATTTTTTGTCTCGTCCAATACTATGTTACAAATCCCGCAACTGAAAAGGGTATAACCAATTTTATAGAAGCAGGTGATTTAACCGAAGAAGTATATTTGATCTATCTGTGAAGTGTTTTATATCCAAGTGGATATTCTGTTATATATGCTTGACAGATATAAGATACTGCCAGTTTTATACAAGCAGGAGAATACGTATTTAACCGATGAGTGCAAGTGATCCATGGGACGTTTTTGTACAGTTAAATATTCTGTTATAGATGCTTGACTGACAAAAGATACTGCCAATTTCATACAAGCAGGGGAAGGCCACTTAGCCGAAGAATGCACGTGATCCATGGGAAGTTTTTGTACAGTTAGATATTGTGTTACAGATGCACGACAAACAAAAGATTGACAACCAACATTGTAGACAAAGAGGCCTTCAACGGAAGCGATATTGTGTTCCGATGAGAATGTTCTGTTTATGCGTTATTCTGTTACAGATTTTCATTTTGAAAGAAAAAACTAGAAGCAGCTATTAGTAATTAAAAACATGTAACTGACGCTGTACATAGGCCAACAAAGTTTTCAGTTCACTTGGATATTCTGTTACAGATGCGCGGACGGATTCAAGGGCCAGCGCTGTGAGAGCAAAGACGTCTTTAACCGAAGCAGTATGTATAGGCCAATGACAGTTTTCAGTTCACTTGGATATTCTGTTACAGATGCGCGGACGGATTCAAGGGCCAGCGCTGTGAGAGCAAAGACGTCTTTAACCGAAGCAGTATGTATAGGCCAATGACAGTTTTCAGTTCACTTGGATATTCTGTTACAGATGCGCGGACGGATTCAAGGGCCAGCGCTGTGAGAGCAAAGACGTCTTTAACCGAAGCAGTATGTATAGGCCAATGACAGTTTTCAGTTCACTTGGATATTCTGTTACAGATGCGCGGACGGATTCAAGGGCCAGCGCTGTGAGAGCAAAGACGTCTTTAACCGAAGCAGTATGTATAGGCCAATGACAGTTTTCAGTTCACTTGGATATTCTGTTACAGAGTGAGAGCAAAACGTCCTTTAACCGAAGCAGTATGTATAGGCCAATGACAGTTTTCAGTTCACTTGGATATTCTGTTACAGATGCGCGGACGGATTCAAGGGCCAGCGCTGTGAGAGCAAAGACGTCTTTAACCGAAGCAGTATGTATAGGCCAATGACAGTTTTCTGTTCACTCGGATATTCTGCCTCCTATTATTGCTAACTTTATCTATATAATTATTTATTATCGTATTTATTTATTGACAATCGTCCTGCGGATCGCTTATTGTTTTGTATTATCTCTCACCATTTAATTTTAAACCAAAGAAATACACTTTTATGTTTGTTCTACTAATTTGTTACTTTCTTTATTTTCCCTTTAAACCCTATTGCCAGCTTTAAGTGTTTAATTAATTAATTCCATAATTAATGTAAATATTTGTAAATCAATGTGCTAAATTACTGCAACCATAAAATGTGTGAGAATAAATATTCCACTCTTACTTTAAACTAATTTTTTAAATCATTAAAATTGGAAAACAGCTAACAATCATGTAGCTGATAGCGAAATTACTTACATTGGTCTAAATAAAACACCCATAAATATTTGCTTAGTCAAGACAGCTAGTAATTACAGATAATATTCTTACCAATAAACTCATGAATGTGGTAGTACATTTTCTTAGTTTTTTAAATATATTTTGTACCAAAATATGTAACTTCTTATAATGTTATAAAATAATTCATTATATTAAACATTTGCCTACACACGTTCAGATTTGTAGAGTTTTAAGGTTACTTTTGAGATGTTTTTGAGAATATTAATTGAACAATAAGCAATTAAAAATCCAAGGACAGTAGTGCAACAGTAGAGCCGCATGCTGGACGGTGATGGATGTGCTTTTGGTGTTGGTTGTAGAACATTTTGAGATTAAGGTGGCCATTGACTTTAACAAATCATTAATTTTGTTGAATACAGTAAAATATTATATTCATTTATTTTGGTTTTATAACTATACACTTTTGTTTAGTTATAATAAATATTAGAATAAGTTATTGTAATTTGGTGTAGTCTACTTATAAATGTTATTATCTGGGTTTTTTACATATATTCGTAAAACCCAATCAAGTTAAAAATTGTACTTTTTATAACAATTGAACAAAACGATTTACTATTATTATTTATGATGAATAAAAAATATCAGTAGTTAAAAAAACATGGACGCTCTTTTGAGTTTCTAGATTGTCATTACGTGTATTTTTAATTTTTCAATTTAATAAATTCCTTTAATTTTTGTTTTTATACATTATTCTATAAAAACCTACCTATTTTATTTTAATAATTTGTATTGTATCCTGGAATTATTGATCTGTATTTTGATTGCCGATTTACCTAAACAATATTAAGTATTAAATGGTTTATAGTTGACTCATAACATATATATTTTTAATATGAACTATTGTAAACAGTAATTGATAATAAGTGGTATTCCTCATGAATTATTTTGACTTTATATCCATATTTATAATGAGTTAGAAATCAGGCATAGGCACTAATTTTTTTGGTTTTCTAATGAAAGAAAGTCTTTTAAACCAAAGATGACTTTCTCCTTAGAGTTAAATGTAGATTTTCAAACACAGTCAAGTCCATTAAGTGCCTGATTTGTAATTCGTGAAAATGTTAACAAACTTTATAATTGTTATTCAGAAAGTATCAACAATAAATAAATCCAACTCACAACACCTGAACCAATGGAATTGAGATTTAAAGCATATTCTCTAACCCAAAATGAACAGGGTTGGCAAATATTTTTTTAACAATTCCAAAGAATCAAGTACTTTGCCCTTGGGTTTAATAGAATTAGTATTGCCAATTCACTTAGTATTGTTATATGGATTATATTAATATTGGATACTGAGGAACTCAAGATATAAGAAGCAAATATTTACTAATTACAGTAATTTTTCTCCTTAGACATAGTAGCTGGAGAAATTCTTACACAAAGATGTAATGTTAGTGTGTTAACATTATAGCCTATAACTGTATGAAGTGAAGATTGGCTTGGAAACATTAAAGTAAAGCTAGATGTGTAAGGCTTGTCCTGATGTAAATCCCAATTGTAATCCAGTTACCTGCAAATGATTTAGACATTGTAGAGAGTAAGTGGTCGACAGAGGGTTGGTGGCATCGCCGCAGTCGACAAGAGCGTCATCGTCGCGCCCGCAGGGAGCGCTAGAACTAGCTACCGGTGCGTTCCTATGTATACACTATTAGCACATCTAATTTACTAATACTGTTATCTTACAAATACACTCTAATGCATAGTATCATTACGCATGTTTCACTCTGACTTGAACAAATTTAGCAATTATTTTAATAAATCTACTTTTCTATTCTCCAACGCTCCTTTCATACTTTATTGTTGGATAATTAATGTTTCTATAAAAAATTCCGAAAATATTTTTTTAATTGTTTTAAACACATATTGAATAAAATATTACATTTCCTACATGCAAGATGTATACTCATTCAAAGTCTGAGATAAGCCATTATCTTCTTATGTTTTATAAACACACATACAAATATTTTGTCACCATTTCAAGCAAATAGCAATGCCAATTTTTAGGAATTAACCTGCAAATCTGGTGTTTTAATATATGATAAATACATAAATTCTATCTTTTCTCAAATAAGTATTTTAATTCAAGTTGTGATTTATTTTATTAGGAAATCATTGTTTTATGAGTTAAGCTATTTATCAGAATTGTTTTAATAAAAATACCTAACACAAATATTTTCGTATTGTAAGTTTATGCGAAATCTCCTTTATTATAAGACTTTCTTGTGATATTTCTCTCTTATATAATGTGGGAGTATATTTCCCTCCCCCTCCCCCACCATAACAACTTCGAGTACTGTTTTCAACCGATGTATGATACTTAATACACACAGATAAGAACATCTGATCTTTATTTAAGTGTAACATTTTTTCGTTATTAATTTTATCCTTAACCCATAAGTACACTTGAAAAAGTCTTAATATTTAAAATATATTTTTAAAAAATACTGCAATACTCTCTGTAACTGAGTGAGATAATTTTCCACTTGTCCTAATTACGATCCATGAATGTATTGTATCTTCTGCAGTCTTGACTAATTCTAATGAAGTGACTGTATTTTCCAAAGCAATATAAAACCTGAGCGATTTACATTTTCTGCTTACTTCTAAAGTAGTATTTTATCAATACTAGTTACACATTTTCTACAAAATTAAAAATAATTTTTACTTTATATATAAATAATAATTAATAGGTATATATATAATTATACATATAAATGTTTCAGAGAGTTTCTGATTTATTGGAAATACACTTTAAAAATTATTTTTAATTATATATATATATATATATTATATATATATATATATATATATATATATATAATTAAATATATATATATATATATACACAATTTTTTAATCATAACAAAAATTCCAAATTTTTTTTACATCTTTCTTTAGTTTTAATATTTACTTGATTCTAAACGTGTTTGAAACTCTCCAATCTTTAGTCTGCTAATTCCAAAATAATTTACAATTAACTTCTATTGATTTTCTATCTGGTTATAATTTTATATCCGATCTAAAATTAATTAGCTACTTATTACATATGGATAGTTCTCTTCCCTATAACTTTTTATTTATTTCTTGATTTCTTATCCGTTCCTGATAACTGTAAGAAGGTCTAGAAATATTCTAACAACAATGAGATCAACAGATCTACAAAGATAGATAGATACATTAGATTTCTTGGTTTCCTAATGTAAATGTAATGGATTTTTGTGTCTATTTATACTCCTCTGCTTTCTTTATCCACTCGTATTTTGTTATACAGTTTCAAATTTTTCGTAAATCTACGCTGAGGTAAACATGAATTTCATTCTTTTAACGTGTCATCAGTCTCATTATTCACAAATACAATACAATATCAGGAATATTTAGGTGTTTCCACTCAAAAGCGTGGTATTTCAAAAGCTTTAATCAAAATCTTAATTTAATTTGCGTAAAGCAACACGTGTGGAAGGGTTTACATTAAAATTTCCAATATGTACCCACAAATGGAAAGAACTATATTTTGCAATTTTTATTTCATTTCAAATACAACGAGATGAGTAGACAAAATATAAACTTATATACGAGATAAAAAAGAAACAGAAAATAATTAAAATTAACCAATTATAACTCATTTATTTACCTGATATAAATTAATTGAGTTATGTTAAACTGACTAAAGTATATTATTGTACATTGCCCTCTCCATATACACTACATAGAATAACAAAAATCCAAAATGTTTGTCACTTTCACAAAAATGTAATGATATGTCATAAAAGTGTTTTAAACAATTAATAAACTATGTTATAAAGTTAACGTTATCAACACAGTCGAGTAAACAATTAAAAAACATAAATGTCTAATTGTAGCATTTTGATTCTCTAAGCTGTTTGTTTTGTAAACTAACCTACCAAATAGGGCCCAACGAAGCGATATGTGTTGTATAAAGTAACCCATAAATTGTATGTTAGTACTGTAAGCCTATGTTAAGATGTTGTGAGCTGGATTTATATATGAATTAATGGTTTAATTACCGATTCACAATATTGCTAAGCTTTTGCTGTTTAGTTATTTATTGCTTTTGGTGTTTGGTGATCACACATTTATCGCTTTTATTTAGTTTGAAGACAGCCTCTAGGTTGTCCGCAAACTGAACATATTGGGCCTTTTTTGGTTATATTTGTTGCATCTTTTATTAACAATTTTATTTTAAATTCCCCTAGTTTTGTCAAAATGTTTACTTTATACTTTTAATTGTTTTTATTGAAAATTTTGTAATCTCTTTGGCTATTATGTGGGTGAAATTAAATTTTATTGGTTTGTTCTGTGCAGATTCCAGCCCCCAAACAGCTTGGACCCTAGAGTCACCGACTCGAATCTTTGGACTAGACTGAATTACTTGTAGATTATTAACATGCGAAACTGGGGATGCCTAAACAATACTAATATTAATACTACTTTCATGCAAATGTGGATCACCTCCAATTGTTATAAAGGTACTTTTATCTAACAGTTTTGGTTTGTTAATTTACTGTGGTTTTGGTGGCGGTGGATGGAATGTTTTAACGTAGTCCTCTTATCGAGGGTTTTTATTCTTCCGAAAATAAATATAGCTAACTAGTATCAGTATTATTGGTAGTATAATGTTTAATTTAAGTGTTGAGATAGAAACAAAAGGAACATTGTATTGTTTCTATTCATTCGAATTGGATGTAATTGTATGCATGATATTATTGTTATTTGAGCTTATGCACTTTCATGACAAAGTGATGTGCATTTGGCATGATATAATTAGAGATCGAATTTTGCCAAACTAATAAAATCTTTATGCTCACCCACGCTGATATGTGTACACGTAATAGTTCTTGTAGTGTGATGTATTGTAGATTCGAAAATCGAAATTGATTTGTTTGATGTCGGAAAACCTACAAATTATAAACACTAAATTAGTTGGCTAAATGTGACTTGCTCGGTGATAAATGACGGTGTTTAATATTCGAGACATTATAGATGTTAGTATCGCTTAGGATTGTTGTATACCATCATACAAGACAATCGTGGGTGGGGAAATTGATCATCTCTACTCTATGTCGGTCAAGAACAGATCTTAATATTTTTTATTTAGAACAATTCAGAAATATGCATAATGATTATTTTTAATAAAGCCGCCGTGCGCTGGGTTTATTGCAATTTCAAACTGAAGTAATTTTTCATCAAAGCAACAATCTATATCGAGCCGTTAACGGTATCGTTCTCATGTATTGTGCTATGCATAAAATAACACGTAAAAAAGTATTTGTGTTCTTGTTTTACTCTAAATTTTAGTTTTACAAAACTATTGTTGTTGTACACAGTAACTATTTCTTCCAACAGTGGCTGAGTAATTAAACTATTTCTCAGTCTCGTATGTTTGTAAACGGATGCTTGTCTTCTATGACTGACTATGATCTGAATTCTTTCGTGCCTGATAATGTATCTCATGGCACTTGAAATGAAATATTTGGAAATGACCATTTTTGTTAACAAAGATTTTACTATTTGATATTAATATTAATTGTCTTGTTTATTTTCTTGATTTAACCTCTTCAGGGACGTATTTTACAAAATTCCAAAAACTTTTAATACTTTTTTTCTTATATGTAAATAATTTTTTTAAACCCCATAAAAAGTAATCAAATTATATATTATTTTTCTTTCTTTAAATTTCTAATAAAAAATGTAACCCGGTTGCGCAAAAATTCCAGATTCAATAGCGAGTTTTGTTGTAATTAAGGTTTACATTCGGTTCATTTTGGGTACATTAATATTAATTATTTTTATATGTTTTATTAATAAAATCAATGTTTATAACATAACAGTAAAAATAGTAAAAACTGTCTTGCTATAGAAACCTGTCAACTAGCAAGTCTAAATCGACTTAAATCTCGAATCAATCAATCTAAAAGCCCAAATTGGTTGAAAATGACCACATGAATTGGGCTTTGATTATAACCCCCAAATAAGCACGGATTATAAATTCAATGTAATTATTTTATAATTACTTCTTATTTAAAACATTAAGTATCAGGAAACACTCTCAGTCTTATACTCATTTTCAAAATTGAAGAATCACAAACTTGAGTCACAGCTTGAAGGCTCATAAATTCAATTGATACATCTGACTGATAAATAGTCCAGTAATAAATAACAGTGTTGCCAACTTATAAGATTTCATTGAGCCCGTATGGGTATTTATTTCAGATTTGGACTAAAATATATTCTTTTAAATAAATGTTAAAGTTAATGTACCCAAATGGACCATACTCCCTGAAGAGGTTCATGGATAACCCTGTTCTAATCCATGCTGTTCCAAGACAAGTTTGGAAGTGTATCTCAAGTGTCATTTTTGTTTCCAGATTTTTCCATAAACTTTTGAGATGTCGGTGGGTGTTTTGTGAGAAGAATGTCACTTGCAGACATTATAGCACCCGGTCTAAATGTTAAGGGGACTCAGGTACGTGATTTGTTAATAATAAGTCTAGTGTAAACATTAAAAATAGAGATTAAAATAGGCAAATTAAGAGATATCATTTCAACGGTTTATTTGTGCAAATGTGCATGTGGTAAACATCTATTAATTTTCGTAATTTAATAAACAACTGGTAAACTCTGCGTGAAAAATATAAGATGGTTAAATGAAAAATAACTACATGTCATAATTGTAAATTTATTATTATTTGGATTGCGTGGTTTTCGTGATTATATTTTATCCAATTTTAGAGTAAAAATCATTTTATTCAGCAAAAGAAATATATTGTTATAAATAAAATGAATCACTAAATATGTTGATAAGCGCTAATCTCGAGATCGGCTGGACCAATTTGACTAATTATCTTTTTTTAAATATTCGTTGAAGTCCAAGGAAGGTTTATCGGGTAAAAAATAGAAACTTTTCTTGGAAAACTTTATAGAAATTATAAAAATAATGATAAGATTTTTGTCTCACCACAATGCAAATTTAACCCCCACTAAACAGCTATTGATACTTTTAAAACTTTCTTGTTTCAGGTCATTTTAATTTGATAAAGTATTAAGTAAACAGTGTGCAGATAAAAGAAACAAAGTTACTCTATAACATTTATTCCAGACTGTGCTAATGACATATCTTCAAAAATATCTAATGCATTGAACACACACTGTTTAAATTTTGATTTTGGAAATATTATTAAAATAATGTTATAAAATCCACCATAATGTTTGCATATATGAAAATCAAAATTGGTTGCCTTCCTTGAAATTGTAATATGCCATTACAGAAAAACAGATAAAGGAACACTAATATGCGTCAACGAGCCATTCTTTCCCAGAACTGTAAATCCGAAAAAACGAAGATTTCTATCATACCAAACCTATGATGTACGATTATTTTGAAATATTGCATGCATTTAGTAAGGGTACGATTATTTTGAAATATTGCATGCATTTAGTAAGGATTTCTTCCCTATATCTGGAGTAGATGTTGTTTTACTGTAGTAGGCTTCTCAGTTCCGAATATTTATGTATATTTTCTTATTCAAACTATACAATGGCACTGGAAATATCTTAAACCGAAAGAAGATTGCAAGAGCCGGAAGTAGACCCCTTTTTACAGAAGTAGGTTTCTGATATCTACATGTGTATGTATTGTCTTGGTGTGAACAATAAGGCAAACTCAAATTCGACACTGTAAATACATTAAACTGGAAGTAGATTTCGAAATGAAGTAGACTCTTTTTGACCTAAGTAGGCTTCTCATTCCTACGTGTTTACATGTATTTTATTTTTCGATACAGCATGATAAACTATAATAAACATTACTATTGCACTGGAAAAATCTTACACGAAAGAAGACTGCAAGAGCCGGAAGTAGACGACTTTTGACCTAAGTTGGTTTCTGACCTACACATGAATATTTTGCATTGATCGGTCGATAAAGCAAACTCAGAATTGACGCCGTAAACACATTACAGAAGAAGTGAATTCAAACGGTCGAAAGTAGACACTTTAGACTTGGCCAAAGAATGATTCTCAGTCCTATGAAGGAACATATTTTTTCATCGAGACAAACTCAACTATGGCACGGGCAATAACTTACACCGGAAGTAGATTACAATGGTCGGAAACAAATTTTTTACCGAACATTTTTGAGACCTGTGTTTATATTTTCTTGATGGAGACACCAAGACAAACTCAACTATGATACTGACAATATCTTAATAAAATACATTGACCATTTCATCATTTTGATTTGGATTCAACAGTTTACGTAATCTACATTGCTTATAATTTAGGATTTTAACACTATACTATTAGATACGCACACTTGCAATATGGAATGTATTTCACATACACACATCTCAAAAAATATATTTTGAAAATTATTCAAGTTTGTAATTCGAGGTGTAATGAATTCCTTTATACTTTATAAATAAAATAGGTACCCAACCTCCACTACGTGCAAAAATGCTTCCATTTATTACAAAGAATAACCGTTTATGCGAGGGTTGAAGTAAATCAATTCCTCGTTACTTAACAATATTGTTGACTGAATTGTTTATTTGGGAATCCACAAACTTGCAATAGTAAAAAGATCCTCAACACATAATACAAATTTGTTTATTAAATAAAAACTATGTGATAACTCTTAAGCATGTTAACTTTAGATTGAAAGCTAATCATAAGAAGTTGTAATTAACATAAATATTGTGTTATACGAATAGTTGCGGAAGAAATGTAAGTTTCATTTTCACGGTTAGTTTTATCCAATCCTTACAAACAAAGTGCAAAAATTCGTATTTGTTATTCTATATGCTTTTGTGTTATTTTACAGTCACAATTTGTATATTAGTGAAAAATATATACAAATGTTTAAACATAGAAACGCAGCTTACTGTGTTTCTTAGAAGTGTATTTTTTTAACTCAAAGAACAAGTCCATAACTGGTCATAGTTAATTAATTGTATTAATGTATTTTTGTTGTTTTTGATTGATTTTTTTAATTGCAGAGTTACAACTACATTAAGATAAATTCTCTAGAGATCGAAAATAAGAGTGTTTTGTCCAGGAACTACGAGTATAGGCATTTTTAAAATATGACTTTGAGATGATTTTGTAATTAGAGTCAAATAAAAAACGAATTAAGATAAACATTTTCATTGTTACAGTATATATGTTACAGCCTAAGTAATTAATCTAATTATTATATAATATATTGTCAATAGGAATAATAGTTATGATTTTGGTAAAAGTTATTATTGATCCTCTTTTTATCAACACAACCATTATGCAACTAATAAACCATATTCATCAAGCCAACTTAAAAACAACCTAACCTAACTTTAACTTACACTAACCTAACCTTTTTCCTCTAGGCTTATTTTTACTTGAGCCAAATCGCATTAGCTGTAATGTGTTAGTAACGTATCATTGATTGGTTAGGCATTAATTCACTTTGAATAATAAATTTGTAACTAGGCATTACATTTAATGCCTGATTAATCACAGTGACTGTAACATATATACTAATATAAATAACTTCGGCGATATTTTAACATTGTTTATAATTAACGACGAGTTTTAAATATTAAGAATATTAAACTAAAATAACGTGTTTAAATGGGTTGTTAGTAGAAAAAATATATAAATAAAGGATATATCATTCCTTTTCTGACAATCTTTATTTTCAGTAGTCTTTCTTTGGGATTTATTGTGAGATGCACTCAAAAACTGCTTTAAATTTCTGTAATTTCCTATGAAATGATACATTCTATCAAAGAACGTTATCTTAATGGATGCAATTCAGAAAATTAAAAAAATTAATACAATCCAAAACACACTAATTGCACCACAATATTCTACAATTTTTATTGTTTCTTATACTTTTTTTCTTGTTTTAGTTAGCAGAAGGAGTAACAGGGTTGGTCGTGGGGCGGGGAGACGCCTGCTGCTGGTGTGACGAGCGTCTTGACGTGATATGGAGAGACTCGCCCTACCCCCATCATTCTAGTCAATAGTAGTGCGAGCTTCATGCTAGTGCGCTGGTCAATACTGTATTAGAATCTACTGTATATACAAGAAACTTATTAGCCAATTTGTGTACTTCTCTTAGACTAGGAAAATATTGTGATATTGCATACTACACCTCACTGTTGGATTGTGTTATGCTCTATGTAATTTAAAATGGCATCATTTGTTAAATTAATATGTTATTTTTGTATTGCACAATAAATTATATGTATTTGAAATGTACGGGTCGTATTTGCCGTACTAGTATTTTAAATGGGCACTGATATAATTTTGAATAGTAAAATGAATATTTCGAATATAATTGTTTAATTAAATGCATTAGAAACCGTTTAACATGTTTGCAACACATGTTGCTAGCTTTAACACTGCATTGTCATTGTATAAAAAAGGTTTCGATGTCTTGTCTAATTTAATTAATTTTAAGTAAACGATGCTACTACTAGATGTTAATTCCAAGAAATGGATACTGCCATGAAACTAAACCGAATAAGTGCTTCATATTGTAAATCGTGGTACGTTACGCACAAATATATTTTTACTAAATATACTAAATTACTAGTTCTAGGTTTCCCTAAACAACACAGTCAATCATCGTGGCAAATCATATTTAAGTAATGGTTTTTACGTTGTAAATAGAAATCTTCGTTCTAGACGCAAGCTGTTAGTATTAGTTATTCGTTTAAATTATTTAATTGTTATATTACTTTTCAACTGAGACCACGGTGACTGTATATATACGGTATTTAATCCGGTAGGGTATTTAAACATGTAAAGGTATTGTATAAATGACTGTGAACGTAATACTATATTTATTGTTAGTACGTTAACTTATACATTTGTATATATATAGACGAGTGTATATATTAAGGAAGAGTTCAGTATTATTTCCACTTACTGCACACTGTCTGTCAGGACCTCTACTGCCTACTGCCCGCTGTCCGCTTATAACCTCTATCTACCCCTATCCTAAGCTGTGTGTCCTAACTATTGTTACACTGTTATTTCGTTGTTACTTCTTGGTTGTATAGCATCTCATATTAGTGTTGTGTAACTCCGCTAAATCACTGGTATGTCCTGATAACTGTTGTCAGTTACAAAAGTAACTATTACACACGTCAATTGCCGATATGTGTATAAGACGTTCGGTTTTTTCAGCAATTTAAATATAAGTCTATATAAAAACTTAAGATGTTATCTATGTCATAATTATATAGAACTAGTAACAACAGCTATTTTCTGAGACAGCTTTTGGTGTATGTAGATAAATGCCTATAGGCTATTTTATATAAAATCATTTTGAATTGAAAGTATTAGGGTCTGTCCACTACCTAAATATTTACCGTTAAATTAAATAATTAAACTGTATTAAGTGGAAATTAAAGGAAAACTATAAAAAAAATTTATTTTAAATTTTTATTAACCAATGTACTTAATTTTTATTGCAGTAACAAAATATTGAATATTGCCTAGTTATCAAATATTTAATGTGAAGTTGAGTTCTAGGATGCATTATTACACACAACCTTTTTGAAACATTAAAATCTACAATAACTTTTCAGTTCCAAATAGATGTTATTAATGATGTTCATTGATAATTTTAAATGAACTAATGAAATGACACATTCAATTCATAGAAATGATGAACAAAAAGCAATAATATTTTAATTGAATTATTAGAAAACTAAGATGTTAGTATTTGTAGTATTATGTATAGCAGAATTAAACGTTAGTATTGCAAATGATAACTTTTTGCAACTGCATTGTGACACTTAGTATATACTAGACAAAACAAAGACTTAATTTGTATACTAGATTAGCTTTTTACATCTTCCAGATCTCTCTTGGATTTACGTGGTTGAACATTTGATCCGGATTTTAGTAAGGTCGAAGTAAAGACCAAAGAGCGTAGTAGACGAAACAGCCGTTTTAAAAGTGCTAATTAACAACTACAAGAAACAAACAAAAGGTACTTTCGGATGTTGCAACTGCTTAATTGGTCTAACTGTAATTAGAAACAGTTAAAACAATACAAACAGATTCGCTCCTGGCGCCCAAGAGATTCTGGAATTTGTGTGTGCGTTTTTATTTATATGTGGTATGAACTGCAAAAAAAGGTTCCTATTTCAAGCATTGACAATAAGCTATCGCCTTATATGCCTGTTGTAATCGTTGTTTTTCCATCTAATATGGATAACTGTCAGTAATTAGACTTACAGGAGGAGCCATGATTAGTAACGGTGCAATAAGTGCTTCAAGAACTAAAATTGTTCGCCCTAGAGTCATCACATCGTAGATACAAATTAAATATTTCGTTTTATAGAAAACTGATTTTATTTTAATTGTATATTATTTAGAATGCTGTAAGTGTAAATCATTAGCAGTGGCGTCACTAATATACATACTTCTGTACTCTACTTTTTTAACAGCTCCTCCTGTACAAAATACATGTTTTCAGATACTCCTTTTGAAAAGTGTACATCAACTAATGAATATAGTACATTTTAATTGTGTTCAAACATTTTTCAAAAACTATGTAACAGTAATATAACTATGTAACAAGTGGTCGAAGATGTGACCCGGTGTGGAGGGTCTGTGGATCTGGCGGAAGACAGGGTGGCGTGGAAGAGGCTCATAGACGAAGCAAAGAATCGACTGAGATTTGTTACGCCCCGGCAGTAAGTAAGTTATGTAACAGTAAGCTTGAATATTGGCGAAGACTTCGTCATTTAAAATACCACTATACATATAAAAAACCTATTTTGGTCCTTGTTACATAAAACTACAACAGAAAATAGTTTAGGCTACGTTATTTTCTCACGACTATTTGTTATATCACATCATCATTGAACTAAGTGTTGAAGTAAACAAATTTTCCCACAAATAAAGCCCTATTCCTACAAAATACGTAAATATGAAGCAATTTACAACTTTAATATAAGACCTTTTACTTTATTCAAAACATAATATCCAAAAAAAGCTTTCCACTTTTTATCTAAAAAAATGGAACAAGAAGTGTTTGCTTTCCCGATATTGATATATACTTGTTTTATTGTTTGAATAAACGTGCATATGATCTACTGCGCTATTTGATTCAATTAAGTAGCCTACTAACAATCCATCCTATAGCCAATAGTCAATTCATCCATAGCCTAAGAATCCTCTTACAATTCATTTTATCGTAGACTAACACAAAAGTGACAAATTTGGTATTGGCCATGTAAATGTTTTAAACAAAATTGCCATCCAATTTTAATATTATAACGAGAACACAATTTATAAATAACGATATTCGGTTTCTATTATTTCATCAGCGAAATGTCTTTGCTTCAAGCAAAAAGAAATAAAACAGAAATACAACAAAAACAATTTATTCAATAAATTTTTAGCATGTACTATTACAACGTGTATCAGGATTTCTCCAAAATGATATATTTCTTTCATGATAAATATATTTAGTTTTATCTTATTTTTAATGAGTTTCAATTAATGTGTAAGTTACCTTTAATACATCGCAGATTTCTTAAATATTACTGATTATAGCTACATAACTAAGTACTATGTGGAGCTTTGTGTTTTCAAAATTTAACTTATATTGCTGGGAGATTATCGATATTGGGAGTTGATCTTTTGTAGATGATTACAATTAATATATATTTGAAAAAAATTAAAATTAATAATGTAAAATTAATTTATATGTTGTTTCAAAATGTTAAAAAAAATGGTTTCGTCTATTCCAATTATCCAAAGTGGAACATGGAATTATCCCAAATAGTTAATAAAGATCGGGTCAAATATTTCCTGTGGGGATAACATATACGTGAAAAACAGAAACTCCTGTTACGAATTGTTTGCACATTGATTTTAATAACATTATGCATTTATAATGGATTTGTAAATAACTGTACACATTGATAATATTTAATAAATTAAATCTATACCTCAGTACATTTCCAGCCAATCTGTCTATTAAAATTGTAGGTCAATATTCCCTGAAAGTGTTCCTATATCATAATTTTTGGGTCATCTAACTGTCTTATAATATATATATATATATATATATATATATATATATATATATATATATAAACTCATATAACTATATGAGTAAAAAGGGATATCTTTATGATTCATTTCCCCCCGTTTGTGAAAAACCGATAATTGTAATCTTAATCTACATTTGGTAGCATTGTGTAGATTCCAATCAGTCTGTAAGCCTGGTTTGCCCTGTTGCGGGGTCCAAGTAGTGTAGTTTACATTAATTAAATATCATATGTTCAGTATGGTGACTCAAAGCTCTGATTTTAAGCATTACGTAACAAAATTTAATATTTTCGTATACTTATACTCCAATTGTAACTTTTTTTGAAAGATTGAAAACTATGAATAGGTATGTTATATTACAAGAAAATTATGAATGGTATTTATCTTCAGGTAAATGTATATCTACCTATCGATTAAGCTTACATAATAGTTTGGTCCTTTACTACTACAGACAATAAATAACTTGTTGGGATTATACGTTTTACTAAATTAGCTGTTTTACAATATTATAATTACTAAAGACCATTACTACAATTACCCATAAAACCAGCTAAATGTGTGTAGGTTGATGTACACTTTTCAATAAGGTTCTCGATTTCTATTAGGTACATATATAGTTAGTTGATTTAAAGTTTTCTTGCCACTAATCTCTGTGTAAGTTATGCTTTTAGGCTTCCCTGTAACTTGTATTTATATTTTGAATATTTGTATATTTATTGATTAATTTTATAGAATTTATGTTCGTTTTATAGTCAAAATATACGTTTAAATTGTTCAGGGCATCATTTATTACCTCTTTGTTAAACATTATCATAAGAATTGGTCTTCTATGTTTCTTTTTATATTTCGAAGTGAAATTTTAAAATTTGGCTCATGCAGCCTCAGAGATTCCTTGATGTGGTTGCCTTTTTCCGGACCTATTATATGTTATATACAATAAAAAAACGATTGCTGGGATCACAATGTTTCCTTGCTGTTTATAATTACTGAATTGTTTGAACTCTGCAGTCAGTTTAAAACTGCTGAAACATTCTTGGATGGTATCAATGGTCAATGATAAAAATGATATTAAAATAAAAGCAACCATATCTTGCTTAAGACCCGTCAGGGTTTTATAAATTTAGCCACATGATATTGATTTCTGTGTTATGGGATAAAATCTTAGAGCTATTAAATAGCATATGTTAAAGTAAGGTTGAATTATAGTATGCACTCTTAACCTCTTGATTCTATTCGATTGCAATTGATAGAAAAAGGGGTTAAGCTAAGTAATGACAGAAAAATGTAGGTGCTATTCGATAGGATATGCTGAAAACAAGGGTCAAGCAGAGTATTAAAATCAATATTTTGATGCTACTTAACAGCATTATGCTGGAAAAAGGGTCAATCCGAATAATATCAGCAGCATTCTGGAGCTACTCGATTGTATATGGCGGAAAGAAAGGTTAAGGCGAATGATGACAGTAATATTTTGGTGTTATTCGAAAGCATTTGTTGGAAATAAGGGACAACCAGATAAATGACCTCAATATTCTGGTGCTACTCTATAGCATATTGCGGAGACAAGGGTCAAGCCACGGATACTAGACTAACGTGTTAGTCTAGGCACACTAATCTCCTGATCCATTTCAGAATGATTACACTTTAACTGCTGCAGTGTTTTTGGGCCCCGAAGTTGTAAAGTAAAATATTCCTTACAAGTACCAAAGAATAACTTATATTTATTTCCTTATAGTTTGAAGTATAACATTGTTCTTGAGGTACTAAAATCGAATGAAAATAAAGGAAGGATCTGCGCTCTTTACTCCGCAGCGGGCTAAACATGAAAGACACTTGACACGGGAGAACAAACATATCAGACAGCTAGCAGCGATGTTTTTAATCACTTATAATGTGTGGATTATTACGGGTCATACAGATCCTTCTTAAATCTATCCGTCCAGCTGCGTAATAACTTTTGGTAAAAATGTTCTAGAGACCAAACTTTTCACATAGGTTACCCTTGATTCAAAGAAAAAACTACATTAATTTCGTCACCAAACGTCAATGATAATAAAATTTATAATTTACGTTATAAACATGAAAAAGAAACATATTTAGCTACTAATGATCAATTACTATTTACTATTCCGGGGAAAAAAGTTGCAGTCAGTTCCGTAAAAATGGTCGGTTAATTCTTTGTCGGGTACTTCGATACTTTGTTGTATCAGTTTATTATTTTCTGCTAATGTTACTCAATTGTTATTGTCTCTGCATCCCAATTTGGTTTTTGAATTCCTAATTGTTTACTCACTTTTAGTGTGTTCAAAACACGGTTCCCTTAGAATACAACCTTAAAAAGAAATCTATAAGCTTTTTAATATCAAAATTATTCTACTGCATTGAGGAATTCATGACTCAACAATATAAAATCATTAGAAACATATAAAACTAGTTTAATTAGTAACTATACACGACAGAGAAATAGGTTAAATGTTTAATTCGCATTCACTGAGCACCAGTTGGAAATGTCTTTCCTTAGCTAGATTATAATAAGGTTATTAACAGAGCTCTTTTACGTCTTTCATGTTTTATGATTATATATTATCTAAATAAATGTAAGGTATTGTGAATGTTAATTATACATAGCATAACGTTTTTCTATCTTTGCGAATAAAATATTTTATTGCATTTGGTTCACTCATATATTAAATGTTTGTTTTTAATTTTCCATTTCCTAGAAAATACTGTATTAATGAAGATAGGGTACTTACCACAATCGATTGGCTCACTCGTTACATGTTTATCGCTCGTAAATCATTATTCGTCCTCGAGAGTGTTCTTCTCAAATAGTCAACCATAAATCAAGTTCTTTATCAATTCCAAGGTCTCAATAAGAGAAATTGGATGATAATATGCTACAATATCGACACTAGCGAAAGTAACAGTTGTTAAAATGTTCATTTTTAGATAGTAATCTGAGTTAAATAAAAATTAAATTAAATTGAGTTAAATTTTAATTAATTAAATTAAAGTCTGAGCAGCGGAGTTAAATTACGAGAGTAAGTCAACTCCACCACATTACACTGCCAGCAGAAAACTATTTTGAATGTGATCCTTCAAGTTTATGCGGAAGGCTCAACACAAATACAAGATGAGTCCACAGTAAACTAGTATACATATGTAAAACTTTATTCGTAGTTTTTAGTGCTCTTTGAAGGTTGCTGAAACTTAAGGTAAAATGTCAATAAAGGTCAATTAGAATATCGCAAAGGTCTCAAGAATCCAGAAAATGATGATATGACGTTAAAGTTGTTCCAACTGTCACACTGTGGAGGTTTGGTCATTTGTATCTTATATGACTGTGTCCGTATATGGTTTTACTATAGGGAGTCTCCGTCTCTTCGTAATAGGAACTGAAGAGAGTGATTCATGTTAGTAGTACTTAGAGGCTATTCGAGACACCGCTATGGACTTCCGGAATGAAAGGTCTACCTTATTTGGAGAGCATATTCTAGAGTCCGGATAACTCGATCAACACTCAGCAATGACAGATGCCCTCAAGACTACTGCCTGTGAGAGAGGATCCAGGGGCCCCAAGGAGCTTGGACGGTACGGCAACGGCGGAGTTAGGAGATACGCCTCAACGATCAGACCTTGGCGAATGCAGATCGAGGGCATGGGCAGGTGCCGATTAGCTGAGAGTTGGAGCAGTAGCCCACCCACTACTCTGCGGTATCTGTGGTGGCAAGGTCAACATTCAGTGCAGTCTGCAAGGCCGCCCATTGTTGATGATCTATTGCATTGTTGTGTAATTTATTGCAATGCTGCTGACGGTTTGTTTAAATGATGACAAGACAATAAGGCTACATACTGGACACCGTATCTCATTATAGTCTCTTCAGCGGTCCCTGCTGATTACCCACCTCCTCTTATTTACATGTAATACCCGCTCCAGAATGTAGCACTTCTTCTTGTTAATGGATTAGGGTGTAATGATGGTAATAATGTACTCTTCAAGGTGTGCAACATAGCTATTTATCATCATATATAATAACATAACTACTTGATATACCTATGACAGTAGATTTTCATCTGACATCCGGCTATTTTCAGATGTAAAACAGGTACAACGAAGTATAAGAGTAGTGCAGCGGCTCTCTAACCGAAAGGTTGCGGGTTCAATTCACGGAGAAGTTGTAAAATATTTCAAAGTGGGTTTTTCTTAAAAATGTTTAGTACAAAAAAAGAATTCCACTGGTGTAGAAAGTACTAAATAAAATAAATTTGTATTCTGTAGTACTAAATAGCAAGTTAATTCATTTAACATTGACAAGGAGTATTTGTATAAAGGTTCCTAAATATAAGTATAGAAGTTTTCCTTTGTAAACAGTCAATTTCTTTAGAGACAGCGGCCTAAATTGATATTATATATATATGATATATATATATATATATATATATATATATATATATATATATATATATATGATCCATCCTAGAAGTAACTTTTGTATGATCGTTTCATTAATACCCGTATAAAATAGGCCTCTTTTAATGTTTGGATTTCTATGTTAAGATTCGTTTTTACATAACAAAAAATCAGAGATCATTAGAAGCAGCTTTGGTTTATTAAATTTTACTGAATCTGTTTTGAAAGACAAGCAATCTTGTTGCCCTGAATACAGTAAATTGCAATTTCAATATTAAATTTGAGTTAAGCATTAGGAACATCTGATAATTCAAAAACATTGCTACATTATTGAAATTGTAGCATCTTTCCGAGGCAAACAAACGTTCATGTCGTGATTTGAACTAATTTTTAAATACACTCATATTAACTTCGTATGTGCATTAGATAAGTATATAACAAACTGTTGTTACCTACTGTGTCGATTATAATAAACCGAAACAACGAATATCGAAGGACTCGAAAGAACGTGACGAGAAAGTTATCTTACGGAAGGACGGGAAGCCCTTTGTTTGAACTGTTGATCTTAAAATTAATTGAGTTCTTCTTTGAGGAACCTATGTACTAAGTTACAAATTTCTAGGACAATTCTATCAATATTTATCGCCCAGATGGAAAGATGGACGGATAACGATACGGTTTTTAAAACGCCCTTGTGTCGAATCCTTAAACTCAGCACCTTGTTTTAGCAATATCGGAAGAATGTCTTGTATTGTGAAAAATGTTACATCGTCAATCATTCAACGGGCAATGTTTAGAAACTGGTATTAGTTTCGCATGGAATATTAATTTGGGTACCTTTCATGATTATAGACATTGATAAATCTGTAACTAATAAATTGCATTTAATTGAAAATATTCCAATTTACAGTATTTTATGATGTCATAAGGAAAGCTTTGGTACAGAATCACTTTTTCATTGGCATAAAAACACTTATTCTCGACAAATGTTTTCTCTTACATTGATTCATGTTAGATTGTATGAAATGTATTTAACCAAATCTCTTTGAATCTGCGTTATAAATGGTATATTAGAGTTATCATATATTTGTTACTTGTATAAATCGCATAGTGTTTACGGATTGAATGTGAATTAACTACTATGAATAATGTATGCTGCGAGAATAAAAATTCTCAATTCCTCACTTACGTTAAAATCTTCTAATGCCCACCATAATGTACTAATTATTTAAATTTCTGTGTACAGTAGGAAAAAATCCGTTTCCAGATCTAAATTTGATTAAGTACCGGCAGCCCTTGTAATCATATTATTCTACACATGTAATGTATAATATAAGATTTTATTTCCGACGGTTTAATACATGCTTCTGCCATAATCGTGTAAACATACGCGGACAAACACACATACAGACAGAAATTGACTTTCCTACGAACCTTGGAAGAGGCTTTGTTTAGGGTCAACTCGTTAACCTGAAACACTTGAAGCTACTGGTATCTCTTTCGTCATCGTAATTTCTCTTCTAAACATCTTGCACACAAAATTTCATCTCTACTCTTTGTTTAAAGTTTATTTGACGATCGAGGTTTGCGAATATCACAGGATCTTTTGGACATTTTATATTGTAGGAATAAATATTGTTACCTTCAACTGATTCACTGATACTTTGCAATCGATTGTCTGTTAGCGCCGTCAGAAGCTATCGGCAGTTGGCACACAGGACTCTTCTATCAAATAGGGAAGACATTCTGTACAGTGCTTTGGCGGAGGGGTACGTAGAGGATTTGATGTAGCGCACAAAATCACTCTTTCTACATGCACACCAAAGGTCTGACTAGTATTCTAGTCATCATTAGCATTGTTACAGGTTTGTGTAAACTTTGACAATCTCCAAGGAAGGCTATTTAGATGGGATAACATTGAAATACGTGTATGCATGCAGATTACGTGCTACTCTACTGTCATTTTTTAACTGTGAAGGATAGTATCATGTAAAGCCTGCGTTAAGTTTAGTCGAAGCAGGATGTAGTTTGATGTGGCAACAACGAAAGTTTTTCCATTCTTGAACACGTAAGGACGTGTATTTCTACAAGGATAGGACGTGTATTTTTCCTATTTCTATAAGGATAGAAATAGTTTTTTACTTTATTAATATTCTTGATAATCTATACCTCTATGTACGTGACAACCACTGTTTTGTGGATTAAATGCCACTATCATGTACATTTTTAAAGATTTTCCATACGAATTAGGTTTTGTAATAATTACAAATTAACGGAAGGTTGATTACCGGTCAGCACTGAGATTTCCCCTCGTAGCTTGTCCCAACAAAGCCTGTCAGAATGCTGATCGCCTGTTATGACTTCTCCATGATGCTAATTTGGCTAGTAATTTCAAATACTTCCTATTTATTAGACTTAAAAGGTTGTGTAAAATATATCTCTCTCAAAATTTTTCTTTAAATTTATAAAAGATATATTAAGTATCAGGTTATTTATACAATGGCTACAAAACAAAACATAAAGATTATTTAACAATGATACAATAATTCTGCATAACAGTTTAATTTTAAAAATATAGTTCCTTTCTTAATATGTTTAAAGTTTTAAGACAATTTATAGCCAAAGAAGTATAGTTGTAACCAAAATTTTACACAAAAATTGACTAAGATTTCAGTGATTTTGATTGTTTGTGTCAGTTAAATAAAATATATTTACAAAGACTTTTAGACTTTTGCAAGACAATTTTGTTTGACAAATATTTAATATTGATTTAATTGGTACTAAAGGAACCCTAAAGAAAATCTAACATGGACTTTCCAGAATTTTGTTGTAACGTTAACTCAAGGAAACACGTCTGTTTATATAAACAGTGTCTTATTGTGTCATAACGGCTTTAATGAAAACCGTTAACTTTCGTTAACAGTATAACTTTATAAATCTTAATATGGTTTACCTAAATCAAACAAAACGAAAAATCTATAATTTTTATAACTTAAATTTTAAATTCAAATTCGTTTCTGAACTTAACGAGTAGCAGATTACAGCATCTTTTATGTCTGTAAATAAATGCGTGTTTTGCCATTTTATGCTACTATTTTTTAGTTTACCTTTTTTGTTCAACAATTAATAAAATTCAGTAGATCGCCTAACTTTTGAAAAATAATTATATCGTTAAAAATATAAAGAGAAAATCGCAATACTTAAAATTTAAAAGTTAATTTAAAATCTGTTTATTAACTTATCGAGAAGTAGATTATGTCTATTATGTAAAGAGAGGGATTTTGTGCTATAATATATTACTATTTATTACTTTCTCTTATTGTGTGTACAAAATAACAAGTAGGTAACTGTGCTTCTCTTTTCTTAACTATAATTTTTGTAATAATAATAATAATTTAGTTAATTCATTACTAATACATGACAATTTTATGAAATATAATCACTAAGATCATGACATGCTGGGTAACTTATGTAATTAATGCGTTAGACTCTATCAAATTGATGAAATTTAATACTGCAATCTGCATAAAATATTAATAGGCGAGCGTGCATTAGCGTTTTGTGGATCATGATAAAGACGCACTAGTTAATTACCATGCTGAAGGGCGGGAAACAGGACTGAGAGATGGGTAACAAATTATATACTTTGCCTAAAGTTAATTATTGACAATGAAGACTTATACAGTACAACTTGTACCTGCTGTATCAAATGTGCCATTCTTGTTATTCCGTCAAATTTGATCCCATATAGTACAATAGTTAGAAGCTTAATGAATCTGCAACAGCAGATCAAACAAACTAGATAGGAAATATATTATAAATGCAAATATGAGAACGTAAGTTTGATGACCGAAATATTCTTCTCGACCTTTGAGGTCATACGCAGGAAAACTATCCTGCAATGTTTACACAATCTGTAAATTATTCAAACTAAATAGCAGCCTGTAGAGAAACGCCCAACCTTTTTTAAGTATACATTTTTCGAATTTTTAAACGGTGGAGTATAAAAACGATTGAGATTCTTTTCTGAACAACCTATAAAAATATTGAAAAAACTAAAAAGCTTTTTCCATAATTCTACGACCAAGGTCGTAAAAGTGCATAAGATTGTTCCTATGGGATAAAAATCAAGATAGCCGCCAACACAACCGCTTCTCACGATGATACTAATAACAAGGATGAAGCTCTTGCTTCAATTGTTACTAGTATATAACCTCTATAAGAGAGGAAGGAAAATATAAAAATGGAATGATTCTTGGAAAAGTGGATAAGTAAGCCCTCCAAAGGTTATAACATGTTGGAAGTACATTTTTGTTTATTACATATAATTGGCCCTTCTTTTAAATAGAGGATATTAAAGAGCCATTGTCTGCAAGGACCAAATCCAAAATGTTGATGTTGCAAAGACGAGGAGAGTTCTATAGTAACTAATAGGTATCCAAATCATGGTAGTTATTAATAAATTTAAGCATAAATAAATAATTAAGAAACCACGAGTTCGAATTATGATTTCGATCGGGTTAAAACAAACACGTACCAATCAAGTTATTCAGCAAGTTAATTATAAAGTCCCAAATCCAAATTAGACCAATAGACTAACATAAAGTAAATTGGAAAGGATTTCTGTGAACCAGAAAATAATTTACAAAACATTTGTAATGTAAAAAGAAAAGTCGAGCAAGAAAACTTGGAAATTACTAATAAATCCACAAAGAAAATTACTAAATGGACAAAATATGAATTTTTTCAAATATTCTTTTCAACATTATTTGTACAATCAGTTGAATACAATACTATTCCTGAAGTGTACTACTTACAAATGAGATTAACAGATTGATTTTACATACTTTTTGAAAAAAGTCACTTCTTAGTATATATCATCTTTAACATACCAAACCAGTTTCGACGGATTTGAAGTTGGAAAATTCTAACTCGTTTCATATAGTACAGGCTTCGTGATACTATTTTTTTAGCTATTACTTCACTGAATTAAAAAAATATTTAATACCATATGAATGTTCTATAAATCTAACAATAACCCAAAGGTTTCTCTGTAGTATATAGTAAAATATTCTTTACAGTAGTTTTTTAAGCTTTAAGAAGATGAGAAATTTATGTTGAAAAAGTAAATGCAGTTACTATAGAAGATGCATGCACAAGTGAACTCAGTTAGGCTTAGTAAATATTTGGTTGAAGACTTAACTGTCTCTATTAGTCATTAATCTACACTATTGAATTTCTAAACTACTAAAATGTACACACTTTGCTTGAAAAATTCCACATTTATATAAACCACTATTACGAGATATATTTTGTTTTCCCTATACTTTACAAATTAAAAAGTAGAATTAAAAAAAATTGAATGTTTTTATAAAGGAGTTGGTCAGTCCTGCGGTAGGGAATCTGCCGTGGAAATGTCCAGTGTTAAACAATGATCCACTAATGTCCCTTCAGATTTCGATTCTGACAGTTAGAATTCGGGGTTGAGTTCCGGCAGAGTAAATATTCTGTATTCAATAAAAAAATTAAACAATTTTTTAAAGTTAATAAAATAGCTTATTTTTAAAATTATTTTTCCATAAGTTCATATTACAGGGCCATGAGTAGTATATGTACATTAATTGGTAATTTTATTACTTGTGCAGTTACATTTATGAACTCGATTTGCCAGAGTAGTATCTTTAGTTGCGTAGACCTTATTTCCTCGGTCTGAATGTTTAAGAAAAGGAACCGTAAAGAGCGTGGAATATATAATGTAAAGAATAGTCCCGAGGCCGAGATATTGTTCAACACAGCGCGAGCGGTTAAATGAAGCGGCACAGGGCTAAATATTGACATGTCGGGAGGTTAAAACGGGCGGAAGGGCTTACAGGGGATTGTGGGCTACAAAGAGGGGAGAGACCTATCCATTGTGAAGGGACAAAAGAGGCTACGGTTTCCAAATTAGCACTACTTTGCGATTAGTCTAAACGCCCGTTTGAACGTGCCGCGAACCCAAAGGTGGTGATTTGTTGAATGGCGAGGGCTGGATTGTGGAGGACGACTGTCGTACGGTATTTGAACGGTGGCTCTGCTTTAGATAATAGAAGGCGATCTGCGCTGAAGCTTTTGAAAATCAGAGACACATATTACTATTATGTCGTACGTTGCTTCCAATAATAAGTTCATAAATATAACGCAATATTTAACATGTAACATCATTAAGTTTATTTTGTTATGGATTTAATACAGTTATCCAACGTTTGATACATAATTATATTATACTGAACGTATATGATAGGAATAACAGTATACTTTACTAAGCATAAATGATTTCATCGTAAGGCATAGATAGACCAATCTTTATAATGGAGAGAATGAAATAGAAATCTAAAACGCACGCACGCACGCGCACACACACACACACACACACACACACACACACACACACACACACACACACACACACACACATATTTCATAGTTAAAACATATGACAATTTGATTTCAATTATTTATTTTCATAATTTACCTTAACCTAATAGTACCTGAAGATGAATTCCTAGAATTTGAAATGTACATTGTACGAAATAAAAAAAGATTAAAAATGTTAAAAAGGTTTATTATTGTATATATATTTATCAAACACTTTTCAAGGCTACGTCTCTAATAATCTAAAACAATCTTTCCTTAGGTTCCTATATTATAAATCCTGTTATAAATTCAGTTTGAGGTGTAAATTTTCTCGCTTCCAGTTATCTACAGGACTTCAAACATCATTATCATAGATTTCAACATATCATCTTTTGTGGCTACTACAGTAAAAGGTCAGCAGGAACGATTCTTTTATGAGACATACGTATGGATACGAATTTAGATTCTAACTTTAATTTTACTTTAATTAGTCACATAGATTAGAACAGCACATTTGTGTATACCTGACTTTAAAAACGCTTGCCTTAATATTTTTCTTTGTGCAACGCAATAATGACGTAACGGCATATTTATATTTGGACGATTACAAGGCACACAATTAACACCTTTTTTGTTTGTAAGTTCATCTAGGATTTTTTAACAATCTGAGTCTGAAAACATTTTATCAGAAAACTAGTATCATATTATAGTACCGAATTACAGTCTTAAATTAAGCCTTTTAATTAAAGGCTAAAATGTATAATTAAATCTAGTTTTACAGATTTTCCAAGATCCCATCATTAAACAGCCATTTGAGGTGTTTACTTGTAGAAGAAGATGCTTACAGTATAAAAGAACACTTTTGTAGGACAAGTAAAATGTGCTTAATTTGTCAGCAATTCATTTATTTTATAAATTTGTTGTTAAATATTATTTTAAAACTTACATTATACATTAATTAATATTTTGAACAGAGCGTGAAATAGATACAGGCAGACTCTGAGGTTTTTCTGAGCTGTTTAATAATACAGCACAATGAGAGCAGTAGACAATGGTGTCATCCCTTCTAATTATTCTACTGATTGTCACTTTCCTAATAATATTCCCCCTTTTGTCAGTCGGACTCAAATTGTAGGATAGCGCAAGTCAACACATGTTCGAACACAAGATTTGAGGGGCTTTGTTCATTTATTGATTACTTAAAATTTGATCTGTTGGGCATAGCAGAATCTTGGCTAAACCCTTCTGTTTCCTCAGACAGCATTAACGACTAGCTACAATATATTGAGAAGTGATTCAGAAGGGAGACAGTGGGGGTGGAGTAGCCCTTTGTGTTAAAAATTACTTATATAAACCTGACCAGTATTCATCTTACTTATACATAGACAATCATTTTTAGTATCTCTATGAAATGTTTTCAAAAAATTTGTGTCCGCATTCCGTATAGATCTCAGGAGCTCCCATATTCTTATCTGAGTTCGTTTATGTATGAATTATTTTTTTATTGACAGTCTCAGCCATTGTCCTTATGGGATATCTTAACATAAATAGTTTAGGTAAAAGCAAGGCCTATTGCAAATATCTTAAGAAATTTCTTCACCCAATCTAACTTGTTCAGCTAATTAAGCAACCAAACCGTGTCACCGAAAACATCTCTTGTCCTTGACAATCTTATTATGGTCATGATTTTATTGTTGGTGTTAATGACATAATAATAATTATTTACTCTACAGTAAAGACAAATTAGAGATCATAAAATGTTTTTCTGTGGCCTACCCTGTTTAAAACACAAATATAATGTAAAATATGTGTCTCGGCGCAGTTTTAACCATATGGATTTGGCACAATTGGCTAATATTGCAGATAGTTTAGACTGGGATACTTGAAAACTCTCAAAAACACTGAGGACATTTTATATGCTTTTACACTTTATATTGTCCATGTATTTGATGTTATTTCTCTAATGGGCCGAGAGCGGGTTACCAGGAAATACCCTTAAAGAAGCACAAATATTAAGCATTTGACGAAAGTAAAGAATACAGGCAATAATGTCTATCTTAATTTAAAGCGCCCTTTCGCAAGAATTTTATACTGCTATGTTAGCAATAAGCTTAATGTTTCCATACGACAAGTAATAAAGGCGTTTCTTCCGAACTTAAATTGAAAAACTCAAAACCTTTTTGGGCTACGCTAAGAGCTGGCGTAGTGTTGAAATCTAACTCAAGTCCTTACACTTTTCCGGAGATAAAGTTAACACATACTTCAGTCAAATTGGCTGTTACAATAATATTTACAGCTATATTAAGATTCTATAATAAGCATTAGTATGAAAGCGTAAGCAGAGTTTCATTTTGTAATAAATGTAAGATTATGGAGCTGATGAATGGCATATCTACCACTGATTCGGTATGATCAATTTATCTATTCAGATGATAGTGTTAGGGCTCCTAATCAGAGGATACAACCACCCACCTTGTCAATACATCATTGATTTCTGGTCGGTTTCCTTGTAGCTGTAAGCGGACTGTGGTTATGCCACTACCTAAGTCCTCTCATTCTACTTCACTATCCCAGTTTCGTCCTATACCCATCCTTCTAGTGATTTCTAAATTACTGGAAAAGGTAGTAGTTGAGCAGGTAGTTTGTTTCTTTAACTCTGAGAATTTGCTTCCAGATAACCAATCCGGATTTAGAAAGGGATCCAGCACGGTCACGGCGCTCCTCAATGTGGCTGATGAGTTGTCCTATGCTAAAGATAGAAGTCTGGAAAGTATAGTGACTGCCTTGGATTATTCACAGGCTTATAATTCTGTGAACTATAAACCGCTCTTGGTCAAGTTAAGGTTACATAAACTTTCAATGGAATGGTTCTCTATATATCTACGGTAGAACTCAAATATTAATGGTTGATGGAAATTTATCATATATACCGTTGGTCTTGGAGAGGTTCAGGTACTGCTCTATTCATTCATACGCTGACGACGCGCAACTTATTTTATCTTATCCATCATAATCATTATCTTATGCTCATTCTTCATCAGGAAATAAAAAATTTAACATTGCTTTGCAGACTGTTAAATGATGGTCAGAAGATCATGACCTTCAACTCAATCTCAGCAAATGCTCTGTTTTGTAAGTTAGCAATTCGGGTTCTTATAGGGAAGTAGAAACCACAAATACACATAATTCGGTGTTACTTGACAGTAAACCTCTTGATGTGTGTAAGTGTTCAAAAATATTTGGAGTAAATTTTGATTCTAAACTGAGTTTCATCTCAAGTGGGATTTCTCTGTTGAGGTGTTGTTACCAGGTTGACATCTATATAGGTCTACAGGTTTACGTTCTGCTAAATTGTAGATACTGCGATATGTAATTTTCCCTTTAATTCATTTCGCTTAACTTTATTTGGTAATAGCTTTAATCCTAAAATAAAATACTCTTACAAGGCTCCAACAATATGATCGCATTAACGATTACCGCACAATGGTTCAAGGAGCACTCTGTCCAATAAGGAGGTTCACCTTATTCAATCTGTTTTGATTGAACATAGTGTACTTTTGACGCAAAGGCCACGGTATTTAAATATGTAAGCTAATCCATAGAAATCACGTGATTGAGCGCAGTACACAACGGGATAGCTTGCTTCAGCTGCCACGAGTTAGGATTGAGTTGGGAAGGAATTTGTTTTCCTATTTTGCACCATAGGATCCAATTTTATGTATACAATCTCTTGCCGTCCAAACTGAAAAGTGATCACAAAACATTTAAAAATAAAATAAAAGTGTGGTTCCTCCATAAAGGTCAATAAATGTAAAAAATGTTCTTATATCTTATACATTTGTGTGTAATTTTAAATATATGGATTATGGATATGGATATATGGAGTTAGTTAGTAAGTTTACCAAAGTTGTCTTGTAAACCAGAGTTTATACTTTGAAGAACGCTGGGGAATAAATGCATTATAGTACACGTATTAATAGTATTTTATAATGTACTGGAAATAAACCTACCTTTACAGATACAGAACAAACTGAGTATTTCCCCATTTACGTTCTTCATTCACTTCAAGTTTTCAAAACTTATCATAAATTGCTGCCTATTTACTATATAAGGATTATGTTAATTGTAACTGAATTACCCTATCTTATTCAGATATATTACTCCATCATAATTTGTTTCTACTCTTTGGATCAGTGCTTGTAAATGAATTGTGTAGACGTTAAAGTTCTATTGACGACAGAACATTTTATATCTGATCTCGAAAAATAATGCATTATAATTATATTCTAATTCCATCACGACGTCTGGTTAATGTAGACATGTACTATCCTAGTACGTTACTCTATGGTGAAACTCTCCGCTCACTAATCAATTTGTAAGGCTAGCTGGTTTTAAAATATCCCCGAGTAATTTAACGTTTACCAGAATATTGTTCACCAAGTTCCTTCTGGTACTTAACTGATTTCAAATGGCTAAACTGCACCAAATAATATCGTGCTTTGCCCGCATGTTAAGTTCAACAACTCAACCACTGGAATCAATTTATTGTCATACTACGTTGGTCTAAAGTAGAAATAATCATTATATACATGACTTTTATTTAGTTTTATTCATGCCTTTTAAAAAGGTTGGCAATATGGTCATGTCAGGTTGGCAAATTATTCAACAAAGCGCTGCGTCTTCTTCTGAACCTCTTAGATTTTAGAGTACCTCAAGGATCTATTTTGGAGCCAATACTTTACGCTTTTTATGCCAGTGATTCCTTTCTCGAAATTTGCATTATAATATTTTTGAACTGTTTAGTTTGAAAAGACCAATAGTGATATTTATAAACGTTTTTCGTGCGATGGGCCTTTTCACTTGTATTACCGACTAAAATGTGTCTGGATCTGGATAAAAATTCAATTTTTCTAACAAACTATGCTACATCTATTGACGCTTAAAAATAATTGTTTATTGAATTACTACCTGTGTTTGTACTGAAAAGTGAGTATCATAAGTAGTTTTAGTCTATTCAATAGTGATCTAATAACAAATCACTTAATCGATCTAGAACATGAATTGAACTGAGTAAATCTGTCAAGTTGGAATTATGTATTTGTAGAGAATATCATACAAGAATTTTAAAAATGGCCTAGAGCCAATTTTTTCCTGAACACATACCACGAAAGTATTTAAAATACATATTTTCGGAGATTGTTCCTCTGTTCCATCGAGTTGTGTTTGAAGTTTGGTGAATAACTAACTTCCTCCTACGTTTCGGAATATTTTAATGAGTGGTTTCATATAATACCTGTTTTAGAAAATTTCGTATAGAAAACTCTCCATTACACTAATCGCCGCTAAATTTCCCACCATACCTTTATTTAATGTTCTCATAACTTTCATTAATATAAACTACTATTAAAAGGTAGCAATCACGTTGATAATAAATCTGCTTATTTTATAAATGTATGTAATATCTCCGCAAATACGGTTGAGTTTTATTTATCTTCACCCCCCACTGTAGGTGAAACCAATTTTTAAGCCATAACATATATGAAATCAACAAATTAACAAAAGACAACGTGTGTGCTATAAGATAAAAGAAGTTGAAGAATATCTTTAAATTATAACATGAATGACGAATAACGAAACAACTGAAACCTGTTCTAAAAATTGGGTTAAAAACGTGAGCTTAACAAACCAATTAAGTTAAGGATTATAACAATGACATCTTTATGGAGAAGATGACAGTTCCATTGATTCTGAGGAAGACAGTGGAGCAGCTGGTAGTGCTGGGAGGGTCGCGGGCCGTCGACATTGACGGCCTCAATTAGTTGATCAATACTCACTCTTAACACAATTTAGAGACCTCTAGATTAGACTTCCCACGGATATTCGAGGGTGGGCGTACCAAGGTCAATCTGAAACTGTTGTCTCTTGCCCAGCCTGCCACATTCAAACTGGGGTTTGAATGTGAGTAACACATCTTTCACACTGAGTAACACATCCATCCACATCTCTTGAATAGAAAACCTTTATGTCATCCCAGTTTATGAAAACTTATATAAAAGTATGACTTTAAATACAATAAGTATTTTATCCTCTACAATTTTCTCTATAAACAGTAATCCTTATCTTTCTCTTCTTTAAGTTCTAATTTGATTTCTTCTTGTGACGAGAGGTAACTTTGAACTTTTGTTCATTAGCACAAACTATCTGGAGAATTTCACGCGCATGGTGATTCCGAACTTTGGTGATGATCTTTTTGAGACTCACAATTTGTGTTGCTGTTTTCCGAAAACATGAACTCTTACTAATTGTCAAGTGATAAAGTATTTCTAACTACAGTATGGAATTTTAGATCTGCTCTCTATTTATTACTAAACATAGAAATAACATTGGTAAAGAAATAACTTTAATATTACACATTTTTACATGTTGCACTTTAGCAAAGAAATAACGAAAATTGTATTATGGATGTACGAGGAAACAACAAAAGTCAATTAAAGCGTCTACTAATCGTACTACTTTGAAAACTCCCTTATAATATTATGTTTTAGGTCTACTAAGGTTATGGTGGTACTTTTATCATTTACACGACTTGTCCCGAACTCCGTCTCTGATCATATTCATAGATAATTTGATTGATGTATTGGACAAAATACACCTGCTTCTCTGACTAAGAGGCACTTAATATTAACTTAAATGTTTTTTTCTGTAGGAGTAATTGCAATATGATTTGTTACTAGTCTGCCCTCAACTGATCGATTAAATTACTTCCAATTAAAAATGTCATTGTTACCATTTTACATAATTTTGTGATTTTTGTCTTCCTCTCTGTCTCTCCAGAGTTCGACGATCACTGCCAAGTTGCGCGGCTCGGTTATGTTTGGTTTTCTAATAAACTTATTACTGCCCATTCATCTGTTTAGACTGGCCGTTTAATGGGATTAGTTTATCTTGGGAAAACACCGACTTTACGAGCTGTGTAATATCACGAACCGTCTGGCCCGGGAGATTTACTAGGAGACAATGTAGGGAGTCACCGGCCTCTAAATCAGAGGAGACCTCACAAATATAACTCGCTTGGCGGAAACCGAAGGAGCGCGTCCAATGGGAACACAGAGGACCGGAAGCTGGTCTGTGGTTCCGCCAGGCGGACACCGGCGGAACTAAAAGTAGGTCCTCACTTCACACAATTCACTGAATCGCTTTCAACGACTTGTTGAGACTGGTTAGCGGCGATTAGAGCGTCTACCGCAGCCCGACACAGGAGTCGAGGAATAGAGTGTAGAGTGTTGAGTCACTCACTCGCCTTGTGGCAGTCTCGAGCAATAATAACGTGTTACCAGCTTGCATGGGTCTGATGTTCAACAGGTGAAACAAATATCCACAGCGCTGCAGGGGCTGCACGCTGAGGTGTACATATGTGTGTCAAGCACAATCGATATACACTGGATAAAATAAATCGCGACTTCCAGTTTGCTCTATTTCGGCTTTTCCAGAACCAAATTGCTCCAGTTCTAGTAAACCTTGCTGCGTCTCACTATTTCCTCATTATAACATATAATGAATTTCAGGTGAATTATTTTTACCTGATGCCTTGTTTAATCAAATTTAGTGCTACAAGGGGAAATATATCACAGTGCTTTGTATCCCAAAAGCTCTCGTTACTTTTCTGGGTAATATATTAAGAACACAGTTAAAGTATAGCTAGACAGAATATTTAAATAATTATAATAAAGTAAATTTATAAATTAGCCTACTAATTCAGATACCACAGTTCAAAGTAGCCTACATCTCGTGGTTTTCACTGGATGTTCCAATGAGTCTTGTAATCGAGCACGAGCAAGTTGTAGTTTCTTGTACCGAGTCCTATCGCTTCAAATCGAGTTCAAAACTTATCGTAAAACAAATCACCTATTTTTCGCGCTTCTCGTAAAATCCAATCACTTATTGTTCGTGTTTTATCGTGTATAAAACAAATTCAATTGAAAGTGACTTTAAACTCAATTATGAAACAAATTGAATTCACAGACATTCCCACCTGTTGAATGCTCCAAAGTCTATAGATACTCCAGTACACGGCAGCAGACGGCGCTGTCGGCGGATCGGGCGGCGCCCTCCAGACGCTCTTCTATTTCAGTACCCGTCTACCTTCTCTCTCTCGCTCCCTTTAACTCCACTCTTTATTTACTATTCTACGGGTCATTTAGCGCATCTTCATCTACAACAACAATCCCCGTATCTGCTGCGAACATCGGCGTGGGCGGGAGCTGTCTCTCGTCACAGGAACAGTCACAGTGGAAACTACTATAGATATTACAGACTTAGGTCTATGGAATAGTAAAAGTCACAATGTTCTATATTGTGTCTCGTGTATTTTTATGAATTATAAATAAGTTAAAATAAAACATATAGATATCATGCTTCATCTACTATGTACGTTGAAAACTCTACCTGCTATTAACCATTGATGAACTATGAATATACATAGACCAAACTTATTATAAGAACGTAGGTTATGTACGTTACATGCATACATCCCTATTAAAACTTTAAAACTGGTCAACTAAATATTTTAAACCTTTTGTACAACTGAATCATAACGGTTTTATACTTATTAAATGTGATTCTATATAGTTATATATTCATAGTAGGCACTTGACGGTGTTCAACTGTTTTTGTACTTTTCTCTCCACATTCAAAGGGTGAACGAACGAAATCGTTGAAAATTTTATTACAATAAATTACCGATTTTTTAACGATTTTCACTGACTATTATAACATAGTTTACTACTAATGTTTAGACATGGAAGTGAGTGGGTTATACATACAACTCTTAACTAGCTGAGGTATATTTAGTGTCCATCTTAACTGTGCCACCGTTTATATCTCGAAAACGACTAGATTTACAGAAAGGTTTTGAAAAGAGAACTACACCTAAATAGATCATTAAAAACGTGAATTTCTAATTTTAATATTTTACCTCTATTCTTCACTATGGCGGTCCTGATCAAAAGTTCTTATAGGATCTCTGGTATTGAAATTACATTATTTTATATTCAAATTTGCAATAAATTTGAGAGGTTAAACAAGAGATTAAAGAGGTTAGCCTAATCCAAAAGAAGATTTAAAAGGAGAGAAATATTAAAAAAGTTTCTCAAAATATTTCATAATTCTGGAAATTAATTGTAATATTTACGACACGCGATCCAAAGTGAACTGACCCTAAACAATTGTTGAAACTTTTAGCTGAAGTTCACCAAAGTTGTAGAAACATTTGTTTATATTTGAATTTTAGAAAATGCTGAATAATTATACAATGTTTGATCAGTATTGTTATGCAGATTGCAAAGTATCTCATTTTTATTTTATATTGCACTAAAGTTGATTCCTTTACTGTTTTTGCTCTAATTGGTTCAACACCGGTACTGACTTAGATAAGTATATTTATATTGTGTTTGAGATTGACATTATTTAATGTAACTCGCAGAATTGTACAACTTACAGACATTAAAAAAAAGTATATTGGCAGCTAAACTCTGACTTTTCCTTAAATTCAGTTGAAGAAAGCTTGAATTATTCACGAGAAAGGAAAATGAAATGCAACTTAATCAAACTCCTTTTGTCGACCTACGGGCTGAATATATATATATATATGTGTGTGTGTTTAGTTGACGACATTTATTTACTTATTTACTTTGGTTTTAGTTAACCACCTGTAAGAATTAGAGTATAAGAATGTTTGTATTATAAGTATGAAGGAAAACTCGTTCATGAGAACGCAATCGAAAGAGTAATCAGTGAAATAATCCACACCCAACCCCACCATTCGCAAATATACATTTTTAGCAAATACTTCATTGATAAAATTTCATTTTTCCAGCAAGTGTTATGTTTGCTGTTTACATGGGTGTTGTTTTATACACGGGGATTATTTATAAAATATAATACGAGTATATAAAAGAACTTTTCTATAGTCATTGATGGCAATAAATAATTTCCGTTAATACCTCACTAATACTACATATTTTATTCCGATAGTATAAATAAACTATTAATTTTCTACTGTACAACAGTTGAATTATATTTTGAGAAGCTTTAAATAGATGTATATTTTGTAATTTCATTTAAAAATTTCGTAAATATTTAAAATCTATGTTACAAAGCTATATGAAGATCCTAAAGACAGGTTCATTTATTAATCGATAATCACCAATGTCATTGTAATATTTGTATGGAATTGTGACATAATACACCTTTTTAAAGTAATACTAAAACAATCATGAATAGTTTTAAACTAAATATAATAAACAATGTTGAAGCGTTTTTATATCCAAGTACTATATTTTCACAAACCGAACATGAATAAGGGATGACTATTTTGACTGTTGTGAGTGAAGTGTAATCCTACAAACGAACGTAGTTTTGTCTTCTTTGATAAATTTACTTCTATAAATAGACTTTATGTGGAGTCTGAACCTTGGGAATCTTTACGACGTTGGAGAATGCTCAAGTCAAATTCCAAAGCTTTAGCAATTAAAAGGTCACATACAAATTTTCATGACTCCATTATCATTTCAGAGCTTAATTACTGACTGAAATTAATGAGACAGGATGATCTCTTTCTTTCAGCCAGCCTTTAACAATTACAAATCTACTTATAAGTTGTTGTATTAGTAAACTACACCATGGCCTTGTTTCATTCTTACAAAGCTGTCAGTACTGTTTTGTCCTAACAATTTATAATTTTAAACAAAATTCATTGAAATCTGCCCACACAGTAACTTCCACCAATAAAAGTTTTAAGATGATAGCCATTTCCTTCGTGTAAAATATGAATCTCTGCTATTGAATAATAGACCAAACGTACAACTTTAATTCTAAAATATTTTACAGTATCTCTTAAACTTCTAGATGGAAGTAGTCAGAAATTTTAAAAGGGATAAAGATTTCTCAGCTAATAGTCACCGTAGAGGAAAACTGGAAAGGTTTAAAATATAAAGTATACAATTACATATGGCAGTAAGAAGGACGAATATAATAAAATTACCGTAATTTCTATTTGACGCCATTCACTTGGTATGCAAATAGTATATATATATATATATATATATATATATATATATATATATATATATATATATATATATATATATAACCTTAGAACCTTATATATATATAATGTTGTAGTTTACTATTCCCAACAACTTATAAGTAGATATTGTAATTGTCAAAGGCTGGCTGAAAGAAAGAGATCATCCTGTCTCATTAATTTCAGTCAGTAATTAAGCTTATAGAGGATATATATATATATATATATATGTTTATTGAAATAAATGTTTGTTGAAATATATGTGATTTTGCTAAGTTTATCAGCCATGCACGCTTAATAAATAGTTGAAAACTGGCATTTGGTCAAAACGTTTACTTCGGCTACTTCTTCGGATGTCCAGTTAGTTCAGCTTTTAAGTGATGCAAAACAACATTTTTTTTAATTAGTAAAAATAACTGCTGTCGTTTTTTTATTCCAGCGAAACTTGGTCTGGAACAGTACATAAATTTGCATACAGTAAGACAGATCGTCAAATTAAAAAAGATCGTCATAAAATAAAACTTGTCAAGTTGGTTGTTGTTGGCATTTGTCAAATAGTTGTAACTTGCATATTGCATTTACAGACAGATTATAAAACTGTTTTAAGAACCTTATAGCAATTTAATGTTGTACGTCTATTCCCACACGTTATTTATACTTCCTAAACTAAGATTACAAGATAGCGGTTATTTAAACTTTCGGCAGTGAATAGTTATCTAAGCCATTTAGAAGCATATAGCAAGGTCGACGGAGTTTTACAATTCTCAGGTCATTGACAATACACAATACACGTGTTTATTCTTTTTCAGTATCTCACAAAGTATCCGTATGTGACGTACACAATTTTAAAATTGGTAAACCGTAATATTTCTTCAAACAAATGAACTCAAATATTCAATGTAAAACCCTAAACAAATTAGTAAGTTACATAGATTTTATCAAATATTCTGCTTGGTAAGTTAGGTATTTCATAATCTATGAAATATTTTCTCATTATATAGATAAAATAAAATAGATTATTTAATTTAAAATGTATTTAATTAAAATTATTTAATTTAAAATGTATTTAATTAAAATTATTTAATTTAAAATGTATTTAATTAAAATTATTTAATTTAAAATGTATTTAATTTAAAATTATTTATTTTAAATGATCTTCATTTGGAATGCTTTGACTATTTGGATTGGATTTAAAATCTGAACTATGTTTAGTTCAACAATGACTATGTTCATATTACGTGAAAACTTATTCAACTGTCTAAAAATGAAGTAACTAATATAACAAAATGTTAGGTTTCAACCACTGATAGTATTTTTATATTGCATTTATACAAAACACCACGAGGTAGCAGCACTTTCCACGACTAGTTGGGCACGCTACCTCTCGGTGATCAATGGAACTAATACGAATCGCAGGTTCTTCATTTCTGCCCAAGAGCGCAGCACTGTTTTTGTCCAGTTACTTTTATCATTCAATAAACAATAGCGATTGTAAAGCTGTTTAAAAATTGAATACCGGTATGGTAATTGTAAAATTCATACTGGCCACTTAAATACTTAATCATCATTCCCTTAGAATTAAATAAAATGCGTTCCTTAGGAAATAAATATAGTCATGAAAATGTCGAATAATCTACCTACCGTACCTAATTAACTTTTCCATTAGACTATTTACCTAGTATATTTAGTACAATGATGTGTGTTCGTTAAAGGATTTACGAAACTGAACTATTACATTTTGAAAGATTTGAAAGAGTGACATTTTTACAGTAAAGTTGGTACTGAATTGTATTCCTGTTTATTAATTAGACAAATAATTGTACTTAGATTTTAAAAGGTCTCAGGGGAAGAATAATTGCGGAGTTTTCTGAAGTAATATTGCACGTTTTATTAACATACTGCAATATTTAGAAAATAATTTAACGCAGAATAATGTGAATGCGTATAGGCTGCATAATCACGGAATTAAAATTGTAGTGAATTTTCTATCGAAATGTAGCCTACACTTACCAAATCAGTTAATTACCCTCAAATCAATATTTTGCAATAGCCCTTACAGAATGGTAGCACTTACAGAAAATTTCTGCATAATTTCACTGAACTTGACCTCAAAAGCCCAAAACTACCTCTCGTTCAAAATGTTGTAAGTGGCTAATCGTTACTAATTTAGAATCAGATTCCTTCAGTTTAAACTCACCTTCTGTCTAAGATATTTCCAGTACCATTGTAGAGTTTGCCTTGTGCCCCGATCAAGAAAAGATATATATATATATACACACACACACACACAAACGAAAACCAACTTCGACCATAAAGTGTCTTCTTTGGGCTCTTTTAACTTACTTCGATCTAAGATTTGTCAAGTGACATAGTTATAGTTTTCCTCTTTGTTACTCCGAAGAAAATAAATAACTTTCGCACAACTTTAAAGTTACTACGGTCAAAAAGAATGATAACTACCAGTAAGTTCCGGCTGATTAAATTCACTTCCGGTCTAATTTATTTATTTGATCTATAACATATATACATATGTTGGTTTTCATAATCTTATTAGGTCAAAAAGCGTCTATTACCAGCACTTATAATCTACCTCCGGTCTAAGACATTTCAAGTGTTATAGTTAGAGTTTGCCTTTTTGTCCCAATGACGAAAGTATGTTGTACGACTAAAAAGTTACTGCGGTCATTTAAATTCACTCCCGGTTTAATGTATTTAAGGTTCCACAGTTGAATTATAATGTTGCACCAAGTACACAATGAGCCATACACAATGTCAAGAGAGCTAACCAGATTAGATTTCATTTGGTGCAAACATTCTCAGCTTTGTACAATAAGGCAGGCAGTTTTTATAATAGCGTTTAAATGGTATTTCCATTGCATTAGCTAGTTTATTGGTCATTGGTGCAATCTAAATAGGATTGGTCATAGTCTACCGATCGCTAACTGGTTAAGCTTCAGCCAACCCAATCAGCAATGCCTCTTAATCAGCTGATTATTATAAGCTGATGTCCGTTACTAGATCAACCAATATTTTTACTGGTGATGGCCTCTCTAAGATTTTAATTCTGTTAGCTTTGTTTCAATCGGGTGAAAATTTAAAACAGTACTTAATAGGATTTATTGAACTGCTCAAAATCGATCTGGATTTTCGAACTACCGATGCAGGGAATACGATATGATTGTAGATGTTTATGGCGAACAATTTTATTGACAGTCGATGAGGTGCAGGGCGAACCGACGGAGATAGACGGATGGAACCTGTTCCTCCACAAGAGCATTTTATTTCCGAATAATCGATCGCTTAATAGTCTTTTTTTAAACTTCAAATAATAATGTATGTTGGAATTTTTAAATCAATCATGAAATATATAAATTCAACGAGTCCCAGTACTTTTTACAAGGAACGGTGTCAAATATAGTAATTGTACCTGTAACAGTAACCTGTACCGGGTACTTTCGATTTGCAGTAACGGATACTCTAGGTACAGCCGAGCACCAGGGAAAATAACTTGCTACAGTAGTCCCGAAGTAATCGGTTGTCACAGTAGTGAGTGAGCTGCCGAGCTCTGAGCAGTTCTGTGCCGTGTTAGTTTGTTGTCATTCATTCTCATTGTCACTACGAGGCAGAAACACCATGGGCAGTCTGGCGATTTGAGCGGGAAAACGAGCAGTTGCCAGTTACATTAACAAAACTTGATCAGTTTAATCCGTGTTAAAAAATAAACGTTTTAAATAGTGGTTTACAAAATTAAACGCTTACGATTATGACTAAGAGCTCCATAAGGCGATCAATGCCGAATTTGTGGACCACACGGTCAAGAATAAAAGTCAAAATGGTAATTCAATACCAGCTTTATTTTCAAACTATTATACATTCTAAAATTACAAACCCAGGCACAGTACACTTGCATCTGCCTTGTGTAAACGTTTGGTTTTAATTGGATTCCAAGTTTCCAAATTATTTATATTCAAATTTAGTTTGGTTGGAAAGCGCCAAATACTGGTATATTTTGTTGCTATCGACATAAAAAGTGAAAGTTACTTTTAATAATCGGAGAGTAGTAAAGTTACTGTTTTGTTGATGGAGAGTAATAGTCTGAGAAACACATGTATGTTCTAGTAATAAACTGCAGTTATAAACTAAACAAAATAGGCTACTCTCATAAGATTAACATAGGAATTCGGAAGTCTATGGGGCTGAGCGCTTAATGTATTCAAATCCACAAAAGGTATGCTTAGAGTTTAAGAGCACGACTGATATCCGTGTCCTCTTTTTGATGGTTAACAAAGACAAATTCCTCTCCATAGCTATATGGTCATCTCACACTCGTCATGGTCCATTTTCTTGAAGTCTTGACAAGCAGTTTTCTTCGTGGGTGTCTTTAAAACCATGCAGCTTTGAACCCTTCTCTCATAGGTATTGTGTTTACACTTGTAACTGGAATAAACCTAGTTTTAATGTCTATTAGGTTGAATACGAATACATTAAATATTTAATACATAGTTAAGTAATACTAATATAGCCATAGTTTTTCTTGAAGTTGGCACCCTTCTGTATAATGACAATGAAAAAGTATAACATAATTATCATTGAAAATTAAATCATAGACTTCTACCAAAATCTATTTATTACATTGGTGCAGTTTTAATAAAATAACAAGTATCAAATTGCTACTCTGTTCATTCAGTACTGGTAGAATAAATGTCTTACTTATGCCCACCACTTACATACCCACCACTGTCAATATTATTTCATAAAATGCTAAATAATAACTTATATTTTTTTTATAATCAATATCTTTGTATAGAACTGCAACTTTTGTTAAAGGCTTAGTCACTCTTTAGTGGTACAGTCAGTTTTTGGTTTAGTTCATTTTGTTAAGAAAACTATTTTTTACTCTGCGAGTAATTATAGGCAAAAAAGTGAAAATGTCAAGCAAATTTGTAACCAAACCCAATGTGTTATTTTACAGTTCGTATATGATTTAATAATCGGAGAACGAATTTTTTATTTAAATATAAATAAAATTAAATGTTTTCAAATATAATACAACAAAAGATTTTTCGTAAAATTACATAAAAACATGTCGAATCCATAAGTATTTTTTCATATAGTATTCTTTTCTTCAGTAATTTTAAGTTAGGTGTGATTATACTATGCCATTAAATACTACTTTAAACGTCTATAATTTGCCTAGTGGAATGACCAAAGATGTTTTCCTGTCTTCTTATAACATATGTTAAATACCTGTGACTAAATAACGCTATAAACTTTTAAAATATTCAAACAAAAACATACCCACCATCATATACAATAAAACCATGACTCAGATTCACCACATCGATAATTTCATTCAAATATACCAGCGGTTCCCAAACCTTTTTGGTGCCGTACCACCTAATATATTTCGAAATATTTATGTACTACTGAATTATGTACAATAATAAACCATACATCTGTAAAAATTCTATTTTAACATTTTTAATATTTTATAACAGAAATTTTGAAAGTTTATGAGTCTTATATACAAAATAATATTCTTAGGTAACAGAAATATATTTTTGTATTTAAATTTGAAAACTTTTGTGAAGATTTCAATATAATAACTGAAATTTGTAAAAGAATATTACTAATTTCAAAATTTAAAACTAATTGTGTGAACTAGTAACAGAAACAAACCCGGGATCATTTGATAAATATGAATAAAAATAACACCTTTAATAGAACAGATTTTATATATTTTTTTTTAATGTAATTACGGTAATGAGAATACTAATCAGAAGTCATGAAGGGTAGCAAAAATCTCACTGCTCTATCTGCGATCTCACAGTAGTCTTGGCGTCTTTTAAAGTCGATGAGAGTAGTTTGGTTAAAAACATCTTGCAGATCTAAATCACGGTTTAATTCAAACAATTGCTCTTTTTAGATGCTTACAATTCAGGGAATCCTATTTCCGTGTTATCACAAGATGAGGTTTTGATCCACATATCAACATTAAAGTTTTCTGGAAAATACTTTTACAAATTTTCCGTAAACTCTTTACAATGTCACGTATGTTACTACGTAAAAGCTCATGTTCTTTACAACAGATTCAAGTGAAGAGAACAGTGAAACCTTTCCTTTCTTAGCTTCAACATCTGAAAAACTGATTTTTCAAAGAATTAATCTTGCCACGTACTCGAAATGGAGTATTGATTGTTCCTTGAATGCTCCTGTTAATGTCATTGAGCTTAGAGAAAATATCAGCCAAATAAGCCAGCCTACAAAACCATAGCTCATCAGTTCAAAACGATCCCGAAGATTAAAATTTGTATCTGATAAGAAAATCAACATATCATGCCGTAATTTGAATACTCGATTCAAAACTTTACCTCTTGACACCTATTTGATTTCTGTGTGAAGCGGGATTTGTTTGTGAAGATTGTACATTTCTTTACATAAACTCTGAAAAAGGCGTGAATTAGAAGTCTATTCTTAATAAAGTTTTTGCAGCCTTATTCAGGACAGTTTTCAAGTCTGCTCGACATCTTTTTGTCACATGAGCTTCTCAATGAAGGCTGCAGTGAACGTGTGTTGCAAGGGGAGCCTCCGTTTTTATTTTTGCAACCACTCCACTTCGTGCTCCTGTCATAGCTACTGCTCCATCCCTATAAAATTTCTCCAGTAAATTTTATTTGTTGTATGAAGTGGGTTAATTTTCAAATATGTCCTCTATAGGTGTATCAGCTTGTAAAGGCTCACAGAATAGTATGTCCTCACCAACTTTACTTAAATCGCCATATCTAATATAACATAAAAGCTGAGACATATTTGTTACATCTGTAGTTTCGTCTATTTTAATTGCAAAGTAGTTGCTATTGTTCACTTTATTCACTAAAGCTTCTTTTACATTAAAGGCCATGTCCGATATTCTGCTTATAGCCGTATAGTCAGATAAGGAAACCACATCAAGCTGTTTCCCTCCCTTTTCTTCAATAACTGAGGAGACAATGTCTTTAGCTGCTGGTAAAATTTAAGCCTGTCCCATAGTGTGGGGCTTTACCTATCGGGCAATCCTGAGCCTCGTCTTGAATGAAGCACCAACAGCTCTGGTGTTCAATCCGATAAAGAAAGAAATAGTTCTTTAATTTGCTTTAAGTTCAGATGCCTATACAGATTTGTCTATAAAATGTTAGGTGTTGAAATGTCACTTTAAGAGATGGTTTTTGTTTTAGTGAATAGATAACATTTCAATGCAAATCACACGTTGTGATAAAGGTTCAGTAACATTTCCAGTAAAAGTAAAATCAAACTTTGGATAGTTTCAACATATTTTCGTTTTGCATATTTGTTGTTCTTTTCTCTGAGGCAATTGCATAGAGATAGAGGAATAACTTGGTTTCTCACCATTAGGGACTTTCCTAAGGTTAGGCTTACCTTTGTTAGGTGACAATGTTCTTTGGTTCTTTAAAAACTACTGCTACTTTGTTTACTGGAGGATCGCTTTAACCACTTATACAAAAGAAAAAGACGGTTATGGCCTGTGATATTAACGACAGATTCTCTGCCACCAGGATCTACATCGGCGAACACCTCACCCCAGATAACAAACAACTTCTGCGTAAGCTTAAAGATGCCTGTAAGGAACTTAACATCAAGTACGTGTGGTGTAGGGAGGGAAAGTTCTATGTAAGAAGAACCGAAGGTGCGACCAGTGAAAGGGTGAACAGTGTTGAAGATCTGCGGAAAATCAAATAACTTTCATACCGAAACAGGTCAGATACAGCAAGAAACCTTACTTTTTTATTTAATATTTCTCATACAAATTTGTTACCAAGCGGTACATTATTTACCTTAGTATCTTATTTAGGCCTTAATATTTTATTCTGTTTAGTTACTTTTACTATGTATAGCAAAGTATTTATTTTTAAACATGGCGAAATATTATGCTTGCGAATTATAGTTTGTGCACGTTTTATATTTTGGTAGTACTTAACAAGAAGTCACTGTCGTTTCCAAGAGTTAAGTTTTATTCTTTCAGAGCTACTTTATAACTATACAGAAACTGTATTTTATTTTGCTGTATTCATTAAAAACTAGTAGTCACAAAATATTAACTACTTTTGAATCGTTATCACTCACACCAATGAGTTTTTATTTTGTAAATTGGTTTATATACATTTACTTTTTCTGGCGATCAAGCTATTCCTGTCACATTTGTAGTTTGATACCTTAATCATGGAAGCTGAAACATCTAACTAATTTTTTGACAGTTTAGATCATTGTACTTTTTACAGTAAACAAAATGACGTAGGTTTAGTGCATGTAAATATTCGTAGTATAAGAAAAAACTTTAATACTTTTTTAGCTATATTTAGAAATTTGATTGAATCAGGAGGAATCAACTTTATTGCTATGAGTGAAATCTGGATAACGGAGGCGGAAGTTAAGTTTTATCAGATCCCAGGGTTCTCTTGTTTTGCATGTTGTAATGAGACATACAGGGCGGGCGGGTCACTCGTGTACGTTAACACCAATATACCAGCTGCCCGTGTCGTCTGCCGTCTAGAGACGGCTGATTGTACAGTGATTGAGTTCAATGTAAACAAAACTCCGTTCTCTCTTGCGGTAGTTTATAGATTGCAGGCGTTCAATTCTAAGCGTTTCCTTGATGAATTCTCTAATTTGCTTCCGTCACTTAGATTTAACTCTATGGTTGTAAGTGATTTCAATATTGATATTTCGTACGATTCTAATGATTTAGAAAAAGAAAACTATTTATCAACATTAAATAACAATGGTTTTGTTCAACTTGTAAATAAGCATACGCGAGTGACACAATTTTCGAAAACTTGTTTGGATCATATTTCTTTAAGATATCGTAATTTTGAGAACTTAGAAATTGCTATCTTTGATATTGGGTTAACGGACCACTGTGCAATCGGATTGTCTTTTTTGGCTGATAAAGACCGCAACGTAAATACAAGAGATATTAAAAATATTTTAAGTTCAAAAAGGGTTACCAATTTCGAAAAACTAGTAGACGACCTTCTTAGTGTTAAGTGGGATAGTTTGCTACAAAATAACAATATCGATGTTAGTTTTCAAAATTTTCTCAGCAAAATTACTGATTGCATAAATTTAAGTACGCAAGTTACAACTATTCATAATAAACTGGCTAAGGCTAGAGCGATTAGTCCCTGGATGAATGAGGCGCTACTTAATCGTTTAGAAAGAAGAAAATTGCTTTACAATCAGTTAAAACGCTCCCCTTACAATCAAAATCTTAGGAGCTACTTCACACGTTTTAAAAACAAACTTACAATTGACCTCGACGAGAGAAAGAACCGGTACTATGCTGAGCTGTTTCACAACTGCGGTGGCCGTCCAGCGGAACAGTGGCGCTTGATAAACAGTTTATTAGGAAACAAAAAGCAAACAATTGGTAAAATTAATCTTTAAGATGGGCGCACTATTGAAAGTGAGGATGTTATAGCAAATGAATTTAACAACTATTTTTCGAGCACCAAATTTATTTATCAGAATCTAGGCCAAAGTAACGAAACGTTTACTAATTTACAAAGACAAAATCAATCTATGTTTCTTTTTCCTGTAGAAAAAGATGAAGTGGAAAGTACAATTCTAAGTATTCAGAACAAAAAGTCTTCCGGCTTTGATAGCATTAATGTAATTCTTTTAAAGAAAATAAATCATGTCATTTCTGACCCCTTAGCCAAACTAATCAATATAAGCTTTGCTACCGGAGTGTTCCCTACGGTTTTAAAGAAATCAATAGTTGTGCCAATTTTCAAGGGCGGAAATCCAGAATTGTTAGAGCAGTATAGGCCAATCACACTGCTCTCAATTTTCTCGAAACTGCTGGAAAAACTTATGAGAACAAGATTTTTAAGTTTTCTTTTTTCAAAAATTTTTTTTCTAACAATCAATTCGGTTTTAAAAAAGGTAAAAGTACAGAGGACGCAATTGAAAAACTTATGCATATGGTTTATACAAATTTAAATTCTGGCAAAAAAGTAACAGGCTTATTTATTGATTTCAGAAAAGCGTTTGACTTAGTCCGTCATGATTATCTTTTAACAAAACTAGAAGTAACCGGCATTAGAGGCCCTACACTAAATTGGTTTCTAACTTTTCTTCAAAATAGAGAACAACAAGTTCGGATACGCAACGTTTTGAGTGACATAAATTTAGTAAATATCGGCGTTCCTCAAGGCTCAGTTCTATCGGCAGATCTCTTTTCCTTCTTTATTAATGATCTCTTATTAGAAAAGTTTCGTGGAGAAATCATAGCATTTGCCGATGATATTGCATTCTTGTATTCGTCTGAAAACTGGGCTACAATTAAAGAGTCGATAATTCATGACTTAGCTTTACTGAACAATTGGTGTAACAGGAATGCAATGGTAATAAATGCATCAAAAACAAAAATTTTAAACTTTGATTTGACTGGTTTTGAATTTGACTATGAGTTTAAGTACCACAACAATTGTTTAGGTGTACAAAATTGTACCTGCGAAGTTATTCAACAAACACCCGAAATTAAATACCTTGGAATTTTAGTTGACAACAAAATAACGTGGAAAAGTCATATAAATAAATTACACGCCGAAATCAGGAAATCAATTCGAACATTCTATTTCTTAAGAAATATCTGTGACATAACTTGCCTTAGATCACTGTATTACGCGTTGATAAACTCCCGCCTTCAATATGGGCTGCAGTTTTGGGGTGGCGCTTATGATAACTTAATTAATAAACTTTTTGTGACCCAAAAACACTTTGTTAGAATTATGCTTTTTTAAAAACAGCGTGAACACACTGACTATCTTTTCAAACATCTGCAAATTTTACCTATAAAAAACCTTTTTGTGTTTAAAGTTCTTCAAGCATTTTTCAAAAAGAGCGGCAACAGTGGAACTGAAAATTTGTTTTATTCAACTCGAAGCACAGTCCGCCGTTTTTTGTTAGACCAAAGGTAAACAGATCATTCTTTGTAAAAACATTTGTATACTTAGGTCCAAAATGCTTCAATCTTTTACCTGATAATATAAAACAAATTACTAGTTTTAAATTGTTTTCCAAAAAGGTTAAAATTTGGCTCAATAATATTGACGATTTAGGCATTTTACTGTCTATTGTTTCCTAACTTTGACTGTCTAGCTTACGATCTAATTTAGTATTAATCTATATTGTTATAAATTTTGTATATCTTTAATGTGATGCTCTTCAATTATTTTCTCTTTAACGGTGATATAACTGTAAAATAGGTGCAATTATTAAATATGATTTTTTTCGTTCTCTTACATACTTATTTTTATTATTATTAGTTGGTATGCGCTACAGAAGCCGAAAAAATAAAATGTTAATTTATTACGGAAGACTACTAATTTAAGTTGTAATTATGTTATAATTAAATTACCAAAATAACCACCGAATACTGGCAAATGGTGGTTATTTGCCTTTTCCAAGTTGTCATCTTATTATGTAATATAAATGAAAAAGATGGAAATAAATATATTCTAGTCTATTCTATTCTATTCATTTTTGTCCAATAATAAACAAACCACAGTATTTTATTTAAAAGCTAAACATACAAACAATGACCGGACTTCACTGATGTGTTATTTGTAGGTTAAAGTTCACAAAATATAGCTGACAGTGACAGACTGAGTGCAACTGCAAGATCCGTCACAATGCACTTTCATAATTAAATTTCTCTTTTTCGCTACACTCCAAAATGGTGTGTCTACACCAGTGCTCGTACCACCAGTGGTACACGTACAATAGTTTGGGAACCGCTGAAATAGAGTATATAATCCTAATGGACATAGCTGCTGCGCTTAGCGTGGTTTACGGAAGGGATGCACGTCATAGCGTCACTTACCACATTATCTGGAAAATCCTGGTGTTGTTACACGTATTAGCAGTTTCCGTGTCCGGTTCCGGTTACGATTGTGTCTAATGGTGTTTTAGAACATCTTGAGCATCTTTGCCGCAGCGTAAAAATATTAAATCTTAAAAAAACACGCAACAAGTAGTTGGAAAACAGCGTTTGGCGCTATTACACTGGTTTTAATAATACAATAATACAAACATAATAATATAAACACTATTGTGATCGGACTTTGTTTTGCCATGCTAAAACTAAAGCCATCTTATGCTTAGTCTACAGTTTGGTTAGTCGATTTGATGAGGTCTTTTGGCCTAAAATTGCTACTCAAACCCCTACGAGAGTCACGGCTATAATTCAATCTACTATCGACAACATCATCACCAGTCAACCAGGTGTCACAGTATCGGTGGTAAACACAGCTATTTCTGACCACTACGGCCAGGAAGTGGAGTAAAGTTAGAGATTGAGCCGAAAATTACTCAAACAGTAAGAGACGTATGGCCACAAAACATCGCTCACCTCAACACTTCTCTTTCTAAAGACAGATGGGATTCTAAATTCATCTCAGCTCATGGAGCAGCAGTTCAAAACGTTTAGTGATGTCTTAAATTTTAACATTAACACCTGCTGTCCTACAAAACAATCAGTATTTAAAAATCAGAAATATTGTTTTTGATTGAATCACAACAGGTGTTCTGGTTTCTCGAGAAAAACTAGAGATTTTCTCGGCAACTTACAAAACACTTCAAATGAAAGCTTATTACTCTTATGTAAAACTGTAAGATGTTCTTTCTATTCTATGTGCGAGATTTTTTTTTTAAGAGAATGTAAATGATATTTTTTAGTAAATTAATTTGTTCTGAACAAATATTTTTTTAATTAAAAATAAAATACTCTCACATGACAATTTTTGGGCCGAGAAATTCGCTGAGATGTTGTTTTGTTGCAACCCAACTTTTTTTCCTTTTCCTGAGTTGTGGGCTCCAGTGCGCCGGAAGGCAGCTACTACGCCCCTGGGTGTAAAAACATTTTTACCATGGACTTAATCAATAAGGATAAAAATTAATTTTGCTCGCGTGCGAGGAATATATATTTCAAACTGAGTACATGAGGCTGATTATAAAGTTATGTATTATTATAACAATCAGTGCCACGAATCGGAAATCTTTATAAAATATTTCGTATTTAATTTTGCGAGCAAAAACCGCACAAAAATATTTAAAAAAATAGTCAATGTTTAAATACATCCGACAGATCTTATAATTACTATTATGGTACGTCCATTTGCAAATATGGCATAGTAGTGTTAGAGCCTGTATGGATTCTGTTAAAAATATTATAAAACGCCTATTTTGTGTCTTCTCCCAGATTTTGATCTCAGATGCAGGTGAAACCATCATTGATGAACCATTTAAACCTACTTAATATTTAAATTTATGGAAATATACAATATTTACAGCTAGGTGTATTAAATTTTGGCAACCACAGAAATATTACTGTATTTATCTTTACAAACATTTATTCTAATAATATAATTTACGAGAATATTTGAAAAAGTTTGGATAAGTATTATACATATATTTTAAACAGATAATATAATACTTGGTTTACTTAACATAATAACTCAAAAATAATACCATAAAATGGGCATAAAAGTGTAAAATTTTTCTTTGGGTAAAACCTAAGAGTCTTAAATAAGATTGCCTAAAACATTAAATACAAAAATAACATAAATTGAGAGTATTAACTGTTCCTAGTAAGAGGCTGCATTTTTACTGTCAATAATATTGTATCTGAAAGGTAAGTATCGTTCGAAACGGGCGATTTAAATGTAGCCTATTGGCTCCATGGGAAGTGGATAGGGTGATCATATGACGATGTTAAAAGTTGATCCCTCACCATTTTAGAAGATTTTTAGTGTTTAGCCATAAATGCTTCCTGTTCACTGAATTTAGAATGAAAAGATCAAATCATCGTCATATATGGTTGTTTTGATACGATTCTCATACCTACAATTGTCCATCAACAATGTAAATCGACTTGAAAATATATTCTGTGATATTATATATATAATATGTATATATATATATATATATATATATATATATATATATATATATATATATATATATACAAAAGGATATGTCCTGACTGAATACTGGTACATGAACGTCCAGCAAAAACCATGAAAATAGAGTCATTAAATTATGTTTAAGTGGCCTAGAGGCGCACTAAGGACAGATTGTTTTTCTCCAGCCTCAGGGCTCACTGGCCTCTAAGCGATCGAATATTCCTATAAGAAATTCGTTGCAGCAAACACATTGAAATTACCTTTTAAAATCTAATCAACTGTTCTATGTATTCATTATAACATGATAACAAAATCATTGCTTTAATATTAATGTATGTACCATTTTAAACTTACATATATGGTCTTGGAAGCATAAAGTAAGCTAAAAAGTTACTTCTAATTTCTGTATCATCTTTCCTGTAATCACTGTTGAGCAAAGAGGTTAACCAGATAATAAAGTTTAAAGTTTTAGAAAAAATCTAAATTTTGGTAAAATGTAAGATTTAGTAAATATTAAGTATGGAATGGTTGATAGGTAGTATAATGCAAATATAAGAAACAAAGTTGCAGTCCAACGTTTGCAACAGAATTAAAAACTGTTACATAACCCACCTTAGTTATTTTATAACCGAAGTAGGCCTATCAGTACTTCGTACGCGTATATTTTTGTATATCATGGCGTCAACGCAAAATCAACTATGCAATCGGAAATACTTTACACGGGTACTAAATTATAAAAGCAGGAAGTATACGCTTTTTAACCCATGTAGAATTTTCAGACCTTCGTAATGATATATTTCTTAATCGGGTCAACTAGGCAAACTCATCCAAAGCGGTGGCAATGTAATTCGAACAAGAAGTCCTCATACATACGCAAATCTAAAGTAACTAACCTATAATTTTACTTAAGATATAAAGCTCTTGTAGTGTGTAATAATATATAGTGAAAATACTCTTATTTCAGTTTTAAAATAGAGAAATTTTCATTATATCACAACTGCTTTAACTAAAGACCTGTGTTTGATTTTAAGATTCCTCCACACAGACCTAAAATAGTTCAATTGTTAGTGAAACTGTAAAGCTATTAAATCAAATATAATGAAATATTGGAGAGAAATTCATCTTATTTCAAAGGTACTTATAAAACTGTTCCAATCTTCGATTAAAGGGCTCTAAGACACTGATATTTAAACTTAAATCTAAAATGGACAGGATATTAGAATATCTTTAAGTGATAGTCACTTATATTAGGATTGTTTAGAATGTAATTCATAAAGATCATGCCCATGGTGTCACTGTTTTTCAGAGAAAAATTGCGTGTACAGCCTTGGGTAACTGCTACTGTTTATATAAATACATATGGCACCAGTTTAAATAAAAATGTAATTTCATCAAATAATAAATGTTTATTAAGTTTATCTGTTTTTAGCATAACAATTAAATTTCTAAATTGGATACCAGATGGCAGCGCAACCAACATCAGGCAAGACTCATCCTCTGGCGGCAATGTTCTAAACTACGTCAGTCAATAGTTACCGTTAATGTCGCTAGAGCGCAGGACCTCCCTGCGTAATATATAATAGATAACAATATTTACTATGAGTTACTTGTTTGCATATTTCATACATACTAAACTATGTTGGGAACTAACTGAAGCAGGAACTAGAAACTAATGGTAATGCATTGTAATTTTCATAAAAAAAGTTTATATTTTAGAAAACAAAACAAAATCTCATCAACCAATCTCCTCCAGTAATTTACTAAACATAATTTATAACTTAGATTGTATTAGTTACAAAAGAGATAACTCATCTAATTTTCTAAATTGAGGTACGGAAAAATGAACGCTAAGAGGCCATTTGAGGTTTGTAGATTAAATAGACAACTCTAAATCTCCTCAAAGTCTTTAATGATTATGAAGTGACCGAACATTCCAACCAGATTTCAAATATTTGGAAGCTGAGATGATTATATAAATTGACCACATTAATCGACTTAAGTTAAATGTGTAGTACAGCGGGAATTTAGAAACGGTAAAAAGTGAAAATTTAATGTAATTATCTACCTAAAACATTAATGTCTAGGCAATGTAAAAGACTGTGGTGTGAGAGAAAATCAGACTTTTTCTGAGACGAGTTAGATATTCCATGCTACTTTACACATAGTGTAAAAGACTATACATACCCTGGACTACACAGTACAGCCCTACCAAAGGCCCTAATCATCGAGGTATGGATAGGAAACTACTGCTTTGACAAAAATGCTCCAAATATTGTGACGTCAAATGCTGCAGTCCGTTCCTACTACACACAAACCATCCCTTATAAAGCCTGCTAATTCTCCTAACCCACATATTAGGATGAAAACAAGGTAATCTCCTACTAACCTACTAAATTTAATTGATTGTTTAACGTTCATTATAAAAATACAACCAAATGTTTATATTAAACCTTTTTTAAATGAATAGTTTAAAATTTTTGTCCAGTTTACTTTTTAACGGTATAAAACAAATTGTTGAAACAGGCTTAGCCCGTGATAATTGAAGATACTAAATCTTGCAACCGTAACTAATACTCAAGTTAGGCCAGCATATGTTTTTGTATATACTAACTGGTGATACCAAGGATAAAAATAGTCCTTTATAGTGTCTTGAATGTTCCCACCACTTTCCCTAACACAACAGGAAAAATATGTAGTTCGTTAAAACATTTTATTGATGGCGATGTTTCACACTTTATTATGTATAATGTATTTAATAGATAGTTCCACAGTGAAAAAGAATGTTGTAAGCTTAAAAAACTTTAAACATTTTTTAAACGTTTAAAATATAAGAAACAGTGACCAATGGGCTTTCCATCTATAAATAAATGGTTTTAAAACTCTGACAAATCAGGTATATGATACTTTTGAAAAAATGTAAAAAATTTTGTTAACGATCTCAAAACCAAAAATGTATTATTTGGCTATGAAATTGACAAACAAATGAATTAAATTAGTGCAAACAATTATAATTAATTTGGCTAAAGAGTTTGCTAGAAGTAAAGACAACTTAATTGGAAACTGAAAGAAATTTAAACGTTAGTCTCGCATACACGTGCCTAACAAGAATTCAAATTACTCAGTGACTCGGGAGCAGAGATCTTACATCTGATATTCCTCCTATTTATGGGGGATGTTTGGGGCACATGCGCGGGTCACAAAAAGGGAGACACAAAGAAGTAACGATATAAGGGTACGGTTAGGAAAAAGTATAAAAAATAAAGTAATTACGATTAGTGTCAGCAACATCAGACAAGTGTATTGGGCGGTTGGATTGTTGTCTGGTGATGGGAGGGTTGGAGCGAGTACCATGCCGGGAAGGTCTCTGTCGGACATCCTTGGTGATGCTGTTATAGTTTTGACAAGAAAAATATTGATGTAAATGATTCCCTACATATGGTCAGTGCAACAAATAACATCGAATAGAGTAAAATTCAGAATTAAGGGGAAAGGCTTGATAGACTATCCGGGTGTTATGGGGGGGGCCCAGGGGGGTCCCAGGGGGGAAGGTGCTATGGATAGAGACTCAGAAATTATTGGGTATCAGAACAACGATATCAGAAGATAATATGGGGAAAACAAACGGGCATACTTGAGTGTTAATCCGCTATTTAATAGGATCTGTTTTAGAAAATATAGCCGGCACCTAAGACATTCTAATGTCAACTGGTGCAACCTACATTAACTGTAGCAGATCTCGTATAAAAGTAATGCACATTGTCTAAAGCGCTGAAACACTACTAATAAATGAGCAGATCAACAAATCACAAGCAAACAGAACAATCTCGTAGGACTAGGCTACAGCCAAAATACATTAGTAGACTAAGGACAAATAATATACGGATTACACGTTTTAATCTCAGAAGTTAGAGTTGATAAAATAAGCCTAATTGAAATTGTTATAAATGGTGAAGCCACAGATGTTTTCTTATTACGTAACAAATAACAAATTACTTATTGTTTGAGACATGATTTACATGTACAACAACAACCAATTTTATTACAATTAATTTATACCATGGTAATAATGTTACACGATACATACTACGGTTACACAACTAGATTTTTAGTTACAGTTATAAAACTTTGGTTTAGGTTAATATCTAAGAATTATTGTTTGCCTTGCAAGACAAATAGCAAGGTTTTACTAAATATTATACATACATTTTATTATAAAAACTCTAACTACATTAAGATCATTACTGACTCAGAAACTCTCCAACCGTATAGTCTATAACACATTGTTGACAATGTACTCCCTTGGCCGCCTTTTGGAACCGCCGCGCCGGGGTGGAGTTGGTTTTATGGCATGAGATAATCTAATAAATAAGACTGCGTTTAAATTTTGTGGTAGCGAGGCGGAAACCTCCAGTCTACAAGTTCCAGGTCTAAGGTCATGTCTATACCTTGTATTGTACGTGAACACAATTTAAAAACGACTCAGTAAAATCAGTTGAATACATAATTACCGGTATAACCTTAAGTATAGCTTCTATTGCAGAGAAAATTAAAAATAGGTGCACGAGTATATATGTGAGGAACGATCTAGATGTAAGTAAACTATAAGGTGCTATAGCTGGGAATGGATTGTCTGCAGAGAAAAACTTTGAAGGCCTCCTTCAAAATAGGGGATGAAACTTTTCTCGTGCTGCAAGGTCAGAGGCCCAATTTGTGATTTGGAAACATTCACAGAAAAACTAAATAACTCCTTATTAAAATATGAATTGCTTCTCAGAAAAAAGTACTTTAATATTAGGGCGGCCTGAATACGAAATTTTAATTAAAAATAATAATACTAGGACACTAAAAAATATACTTCACAGTTTTTAATCCAAAACTCTTTGAAGAAACGATTTGAATCCCCACAATAATAACAGAGGATTCATTTACATGTATAGACAACTTTATTGTAAACCTAGAAGTACCATATTGAGGTATAAAATAATGAATGAAATTATATTGAATCACCATGCAATATGTAAATAATGATCAAATAACCCCCTAATAAAAAAATCACAGTAACGATGTATGAAAAACATAAATATTTCGTTTGAATGATTTAAATCAAACATAGACTAAAAAGGGAAGTTTACAAGAGTGTGTGTAACGAGAGCAGGATATTAATAAGATGTAAAAATTTCATCGGTACTATGTTTTATTACTTTAAAATATCACGCTATTGTAAGGAAATAAAATGAAAGCATAACAATAAGATAAAATGATTAAATCAAGATATAACAAATCTAAAACAAATTATGAGTGACATGCATACAAATTAGAAAGTAAATATAACAGATAAAGTAAAATATATACCCTGTCTTATCTGAATACACGAAATTAATTAGAACTTCAAGGGCCAGCTACTACAGTAAAAGAACTGATGAAGTTAACAATAAGTCTAAGAAAATCTGGATCATAATTAAAGAACATTAGGAGAAATACAAAATCAAACAAAGGACATTTTATTAAATATTGACGGAAAAGAAATAGAAGTTCAAGTAAAGCCAATGAAGTAACAATTTTATAAACATAGCCTCAGACCTGGCTACAGGTGGACATAGTCCATGGAATGTAATCCACAAAACAAGGGGTAAATGTTCTAAAAACACTTAAACTTATACGGAACTGTTGCAAAGAATCTTTTCTAAGTTTACTCCAAAAGTCTCATCAGATATTGATGAGGTAAGCATAAAGATCTTTAAATCATATTAGTAAGAATATTACTAAAACCAACCATACACAGTATTATAGTCTCAATCCAAAATGACATTTTACTTTAGGAATCCAAGATGGATAATTTTAAGGGCTCCAAAAAAGAGGTGAGTGGGAGGTGTGCAATAGATTCCGGATCTCTATTTCCAAACTGTTAGAAAAGGTATTCTGTGACCAAATGGTACCATATCTGGAAAATAACAACCTCCTTTGTGACTGACAAAAAACAGACCAACAAAATTGGTTCTCGTTGGCAAAACTGAAATTTCATGCACGCAAAACTGTAATGGCAACATTCTTAGACTTGAGCAAGGTAAATGGCTTTACTTAGTTTTTTTAAACAAACACTTCAAATAAAATAGAATGAGTATTAAAGTGCTTGTGTTTTAAATTAAGTAATATATTCCAATAAGAAAGAAACTGGTACAATTTAATTGGCTTTGTTTAAGCAAATTTCTTCCTTAGAAAACTTTCAGTGTTTGGAGTAACTGTAAGACAATGCCTTTGCCTAGGTTCATTCATATATACTACTACCAGGTACCAGAGGTTGCGCATGAGTGAATTCAAAATCTAGAATAGGGATCTTTTTACAGAGAGAAAAAAATAATCGTAACCGAAGTGGCTGAATGCCATGGGATGAGTTGGACTGGAGTGAGCAGTTGGGAAATATTGAAGGAAAAGGTCAATGATCAAATCTTTTGAAAACAATCCACCACCGTTTATTCGAGTCTCATATATTCTTCTCAATAACTCTATGGGGAGCCATTCAGTCATAAACTGACAAAAATGTTTGGGTGGCAAAAATGTGATTCACTGTATTTTTACCGCTAATCACACACTGTGGTATTTTTCAGAGAATTAAATATTTTAACTATGTCTAGCCTGTACATATTAAAACATCTCTCTATAATAATTTGCAAACACTTGAAAAAAATCAATCAGGCTCTTGAATTGAATATAAAGAAACATTTGCGAAATTCAAAAGTGAATGATAAGCTTTTTGAACAATTATAGTTTTTATTCATTGGTAAAATACTTTGATACAACAAGTATCCATGACCCCTCCTCTGCCGAGATTCTACAACCTTATATGACTCCAGTGCCTACGGGATTGGAACAAGCACCAAGTATAGGTAAACTTAATCTCTGCGTGAATAACAATGCTTAAAGTAAAGAATTGTTGTTTGGAAGTGTCGGTGGCCGAAACATGGTTTGGGATCATGACTCTCTCCTTCATTCTTATAAGATTCTCAGGCCAGTAACCAATGAGAACGGGCAGAATAAGGCTTAAATGAAAATCCCTGGCATTTATAACTTGACCAAAGAGCTTTATAAGAAGGATTGCGGATCCAAGTCGAGACCAAACCTCTTTCTGTAGACAAATACTTGAAAAACTTCTGTAACAATAATTAAATCCAATAAAACTAACTTATTCCCAGACATAGCACTGTTATATCTTTCAGGGTCTACAACATCAATACAGTTTTACATATCATTATACTTGTTTTCATTCAAAGTCATAAAAATGTAATTCCTTTAATGGCTGCTATTTGTAATTATACAATCTTGTTTTCTCAAATTATTGTTTATAAGAATATTATAGTCTGATTTTTTTTACCTTAAGTCTTTCTTCCTATTCCGCCGGTATTCAAAGCATTTAAGCTAATAATAGCTTTTGAAGAAGTAGCAGGTCATCAATGTTTAACAAAAATGACGATTAACTACTGACGATTTTAATTATATTCTCCTATGTTATTATGTTTTTTACAGATCTGGAATTTAAATAGCTGCCTGAATACTATTATTAGTTTTATATATATATATATATATATATATATATATATATATATATATATATATATACTAGCTGTTACCCACGGCTTCGCACGCAAATCTTAAGAACCGAAGTACTTGTATTACTTAGTAAAAGCAATTATGCGCGATTGGCTGCGGGTAACAGCTAGTTCGTCAATAAATTCGTAGTATTTTATAACGAAAACTCTTGATTTTCAATAAAATACCAATTACAACCAAATACCCAGATACCCACGGCTTCGCACACGATTTCCTACAAAAAAATTGGGACATAGGAGGCATATTTCTTTTGAACGTCGTTATTACCCTTCTGAGATAAATGATAGTCACTGAAAGATACTCCAAGCTCATGATCTATTTAAGATTTAAATATTAAAACAGTCTCAATATGCACCTGTGAAATAACTGAAATTTTTCTCCAATATTCTATGATTTTTGTATACAATTGAACTATATTAGACCATCGTGGACAGGAGTCAAAAAGTTGGAATTCATTAGCGCACATACAATGTAATAAATGATGGCGCTCAATGTAATTTTGAAACGAAAATAGGCATATTTTAGGTACATATTATTACAGTCTAATGATTATGAGCTTCAGATGTTAAGGGAAATTGCGTATGGTTTTTATTTTAAGCTTTGCGCGTGTATCACTTCTGGATCAAATTAGTTATATCTCTGATGCCATGATTGAGCTTGCTTTGTTGTCTCGATCGAGAGAATATGTACACACGGAGTTTCGAGAACCATACTTCTGTCAAAAAAAAAACAACTAAGGTTGGTTTTATAACATTCTTTATTTTTGTAGCCAACGTAAGATAGTAATTTTGATATCTGCATTGCTCTTCTGATCAAGCATGAGCATGGTTTATATTAGATAAATATTGCAGTTAAAGGTGAGTTTTTACGTCAAATTTGAATTGTATTATCTGGATAGTAAAGTCTATGTTTAACAGTGATTGCAGAAACAGTTGAAACAAAATTTGCTGTTTCTCTTAAGCTTACTCTATGCTTTCAAACTATAAGTGTAAAGAAATTTAAATTAATAATTAAATTATAAAAACATGTATTTCTTTTGTCGCATTATATATGTTTACAAAGAACAGCTGATTAAATTTGAAAAGGCTCTTTCACTTAATAACATATGTTTGCTGCAATGCATTTCTTATGGGTATTTCTGTAACTTTTAGAGACCAAGTGGGGCGGAATCCTGAATCGGGAACGGGATAAAAATTATCCTATGTCCTTCTCCCAGTTCTTAGCTACCTCCTTACCAATTTTCAGCCAAATCGGTTCAGCCGTTCTTGAGTTATAAATAGTGTAACTAACATGACTTTCTTTTATATACAGGGTGAGTCAGAAATATGGTAACATATTTTAAGACGTGATTCTAGAGCTAAAAATAAGAAAAAAATGTTATATAAAGGTAGGTCCGAAAATGCTCCATTACTGAGTAATGGCTGGCGAAAGATTTTGCTTTGTTTTCGGTTCACCTGGTGAAATTAAGTGATTCTGAAAGGTTTTGTTCTTACTTTTTAACTCAAATAAGATAGATTTATAAAGAAAATCACCTGAAAAATTCAATAAAACCACTCTAGAAGTTTTAGTGTGAAACAGTTTTTTAAAATAAAGTATGCAAATTGCCAAAAATCTAATAACAAAAATACCGTCTTAAATGTTTGATGGCGAATAACATTGTTAAATGACCAATAAACAAATTGTTTTTCCTAATACATTATTGTAGAGAATTTAATTCTGAAAACAAACCATAATAAGCAAAGTTAACTAAATGTGTAAAAAAGTTATGATATTGACTCCTCACCTATTACACTACACAGCAATCTTTTGCTGTTTTATAATAAGGAATGAGTATCTGATTGGTAAAAGCAGGTAATAATTAATCATTTAAACAACAACTGTTTCATCATTTTTAAAATAATAAATAATCAGCTGGGTATTTAATATTAGATGACATATTATTTCACCTCATTGTTGAACCAAAACAACAAACTGTAAAGATACAATTGCGCTATGCGCTTGTGTTAAGTATTTTAACCAGTTATTTCCATCCATTTTATTAGTGATTTTGTGTTGTGTGTTTCATTTATTAAAAATGGAAGGGTAATGTTCATGTGTATTCAAACTCTAAATTAGCAGACATGCATTTTAATGTATGGTTTGGGACGCTGCAATAGTACTTCAGCAAGACGTCTGTATCAAGAGAAATTTCCTAACCACAGGTGTCCAAGCGCAAGATTTTTGCCACTATTTATCAACGCCTCTCTGAAACAGGTTCTTTGAAGTCTTCGAAGCATAGTAATGCAGGCATCGCCCGAATCATGTAAGACTGTTGAATTAGAAGAGTTGGTTCTTAATGAAAATTTATGATTATCCTGAAAGAGCACTAGAGAATTGTCACTACAGTTCAATGTCAGCCTATCTAGTATTCGGAGAATTACTACACGAGTACCAGTTACACCCATACCACTTCCAGCATGTCCAAACTATTTTGCCACAAGACTACGCTCCTCATGTTGTTTTTGTCGATGGCTTCTGTTAAAATGTGCTGATCCAAACTTTTTAAATACAATTTTGTTTACCAATGAGGCTCACTTTACAAGAACAGCTATCATTAACTTTCATAACAACCACATTTGGGCAGACAGAAATCCTCATGCTATAAAACCTAATCGCCCACAACATCAGTTTTCAGTAAATGTTTGGGCTGAATTTTAGCAGATCATTTAGTCGCATTCGTGCTTCCTCCCAAGCTTAATGGCGGCGTGTACTTGAACTTTTTAAGATACGAGCTACCTAACTTGCTTGATGATGTACCTCTGCATTTGCGCCAAAACATGTTGTTTATGCATTACGGGGCACCTGCGCACTTACTTTCTGGCTGTTCGTGGACACCTACATGAGAGTTTCACAAATCAAATCGATAGGCCGAGGTGGACCAGTTTCATAGCCAGCAAGATCACCGGAAATTAAATCCTTTGAACTTTTACCTTAGGGGACATTTTAAAACATTAGTTTACTCTTCCCCAATAGATACCATTGAAGAACTCCGATTAAACATTTCTAATGGAATAGAAACCATTAAGCAGACACCTGGAGGTTTTGAACGGGTCCGAAAACTTGATGAGAAGCACGCCTGATAGCGTGCTTTTCGAACAACAGAAGTCATTTTGAGCATCATTTTTAAATCTTACGGTGAGGGCTTAAAGCGATTGTAGATGTTTATTGTATTGTAAAATTAATAAATTTTGAAACTAAAAATATGTTTCTTTATCACGAGCTGTTAATAATCAGATACTCATTCCTTATTATAAAACAGCAAAAAATTGCTGTGTGTAGTGTAATACGTGAGGAGTCAATATCATAACTTTTTCTACACATTTAGTTAACTTTGCTTATTATGGTTGTTTTCAGAATTAAATTCTCTACAATCTGTATTAGGAAAAACAATTTGTTTATTGGTCATTTAACAATGTTATTCGCCATCAAACATTTAAGACGGTATTTTTTGTTATTAGATTTTTGGCAATTTGCATACTTTATTTTTAAAAACTGTTCACACTAAAACTTCTAGAGTGGTTTTTTATTTGATTTTTCAGGTGATTTTCTTTATAAATCTATCTTACTTTGAGTTAAAAAGTAAGAACAAAACCTTTCAGAATCATTTAATTTTACCAGATGAACTGAAAACAAAGCAAAATCTTTCGCCAGCCATTACTCAGTAATGGAGCGTTTCCGGACCTACCTTTATATAACATTTTTTTTCTTGTTTTTAGCTCTAGAATCACGTCTTAAAATATGTTACCATATTTCTGACTCACCCTGTATATAGATTCTGGATATATATAGTTGTTCTGCAGGGGCACTTGATAGTTATCACATACCTGCTGACCAACACATAAGATTATTATTTCTAAAACAAATTTTTGCAGAAATTTACTTATTTTGGCACACTTGAAATCATTTTACAGTTTTCGGGCTGTATTGCTATTATTTTTATTGGTTATATATAAAGCAAGTGCGTTTTCACATGGAACTAGCATTAAATGTTCAACATACTTTTGTAGTTCTTATCGAGTTTCCGGTTTCTGTGAGAGAGCCTCGAATTTTACATTCAGAGAATATTTTACAGTCAGAGAAAAGGATTTCATAAATGACAATGAATTAGAAAAGTTTATAATTAATAAAGATATGCTGGCACTAACAATGTTTATGTGCTAATAAGACTAAGGCACGGCGAAGCAAATGATCAGTCGCGCTACCAATGTTTTAACTGTGAGGCAAAAAAAACAAAAATGGTGATTTTTTTCGTTTTATAAGTAATATAGTATTCTAGGCAACAATATTTTGTTTTTTGGTATTTATTGAAAGAATTGTACTATTTTTAACAAAATTAAAAATCATAAATTATTTTGATGAGCTTTTTTGATTTAGGTTCCAAGCTTTACTTCGGCTAGAATTAGGAAATACCATGAGGAACGTGTACCATCAACATCTCAACTTTGTTTGAGTAGAAATAAGTTTCATCCAATTTTTCAAATCTGCAGTTAATTTCATCTTGAAATATCGACAGAAAATGTGTGAACCTCCTGAGTGGTAGGCTCTGATAACGCTCGGCCAAATCCCAAATAGGGACTGAAGGGAATATCACTATTGAATTCGATCGTGCCTTAAAATAAATGAAGTTCCATGCAAAATTTCAAATTTTTAGCTCAATTTACTCTCGAATTATCACTCTGGGTAATAGGATTCACGAACGTTCAGCCAAATTCCATTGGGTGACGTGCAGTATTATTGAATCCTATCTTGCCTTCATATAAATAAAGCTTCATGGGAGATTTCCAATGTACAGCTCAATAAGTTCTCTAAGTATCCTCCAGACGGCTATGCTTCGCTGACGCTCAGCCACATCCCATGGATTGACTAACACCTTTATCGAACATAATGTTGCCTATATAAAATAAAGATTTATTTTAAATTAAAAATATCTCGCTCAATTTGTTGATATATTGCAGACAGACAGACAGACAGAACTGAAATTTATTCACATCCCTGAATGAAAAGCTTCGCTATCGCTCAGCAATTGACCCAAACGAAGTATTATGAAAATTTAACTGGTCCATTCTTTGAAGCCTCCGGCAGGTTAACGTTAAATGTTTTCATTTGTGTTGCATTTGTTTGAAGGGTAGTATCTCGAATACTTTTAGCAACTCACATAATTTTCTGTAAGCTGTAACAGTATGAAATGTTATTTTCTAAACATTTCTTGCACTCCTACATGTTATTAAGAGTATTAAAAAATTATTGATAAACTTGTAGACAGTACCAGTGCTGAAAAATATACAAAATTTCAGTTATTCAGGTCAAGAATTAATTAATTATTTAGGATTATAATTTCGTATACTAAGAAAATTTTATGATTGTGTTGACTCGTGACTAAATCTTTGCGTAAGAATTGACTCCCCTCGGCATTTTTGGACTTGATGGGACTTGGATGAATTAGGCCTACATATAAATTAATCAGTTAATACTTTTTAAACAATTTAATAAACATCCTCTGTATGATTAGTTTACTGTACGCAAACATCTTCAGATATTCAAAGAGCTCGATCTCAACTCGACTTTTCAGGAACAAAGTTTTTCCCCATCCCACTCGCAAAACGAGTCCCAAGAACTGCGATGATTTTATTCTCTGGAACAGCGCGGACTGGAAACATTATAATTTTTATTTCACCTCTTTCTATTGAAGATGACGTCACAAGCGAGAATCTGTGAAAATTTTAATTTGAGGAAAGCCATAAAGCGGGAGAAGGGCGTGCGGGCGCCGGCCAGACGTGTCAGAGGCTGCTTGTCTCAATGGGTTTATGGCAGTAGAGTCGGTTCGACATCAGCTGGTTTATTGTTTACAGCAGCTGTACTGTAGTTAGCAGTTTCTCACTTCCAGTAGTTTTATGTTGATTGCTTTACCGTAAATTCCGCACAACAGACTGAACATTTAGTTATCCTTTATCTCTTTTCTCACATTTTATCCTGTTTCGTAAAGGACATAACAAATTAAGTACAATTGGTGCTGAGATATTGATTATTTTTATTAGTGGTACAATTGGTGCGTTTTAACTGTGAATACTCTAGCCCTAACTGGCCTAATAATTTCGGAACAGATAATTAATAATTTTCTTCTATATGTATATAACCTAGTTTCTTAAGTAAAATCAATAGAGGAAATTCTCTAAAAAAGAAAATCATCGTTAACCGCGCTAGTTTTGAGGGAATTAAAATAGGTGGGTAGGGATTAAATATTTTGAACGTTAATTTATAATATTTGTTAACTTGGCACATTTAAAATCAACCATTAGAGACTTATAAATTATACACCAGCTTCAGCCAACCATAAGAAGATAAAGTGTTATGTCATTGAATGACGGTGATATACATTACTTAAATGTCTGACATTGTTTGTAATGGGTAAAGCTGACAAAATCTATGACCTTTTTATATTTTTACACCCTTTTCTTACATTATGATAGTGGTATTTCGACCCGCACCAAAACTACCACGTCTAATGATTTAACGCATACAGCTATAACTCTCCTAGGGACTTTTTGTTACTAATTGAGAGACACCTTTCGCTTAATAAAACGCATTCAACTCACAACTATGTATAGATTTGCATTGGTTAATTGTTGGTATTTTCTAATTTTAACTACCATTTCCTCCAATTGATACGGTACGATATCCCCACCGATAGTTTGGCCAATGACCCAAAAAATGGAATAGTACATTTTACACCATACGGATCGTTTAGCGAACGAATCAACGAGTTGACTGTAATATCTGTCTAAGGCGAGTCCTTGGCCCAACGACTTTTAGTATAAATTACTCGTATATGTTTTCTTGAAGGATGGTTGGACCAAAAATCAGTGGTGTAATCGAGCTGCTCCCTCCCTTGTTTATCAAAGTCACTTAAGCTACTTGATCAAGGACTGATTTGTTGGACTATCACATTATTACAAGAAAGACCACTAGTTGTGAACACGTGGGTTTATTGATCAGTAATATATACACCTCTGAATAATCCAAACGGTGCATTAAATAATATTCAAATAGTCACTCAAGAAGTCTAAATACGTTAACGGCCCCCAATTACCGAAATCCTTCTGCAATACCAACATTTCTAACCTATATGTTTACGATCTTTCTATGAACTTTACTTATTCTGATGTTTAATTCACAATTAATATTTAAATAAATAATTTAAAAAGAACAAACAACGAGCAATTTCTATAATATTACTCTATACTAAAGTAATAAGTTAAATGTCTCATTACCACAAAGACCACAATGTGTAAAAAAAAAAAAAAAATGAAATCCTTATTATACACTGAATATTCAAATATCTTTCAGTATCAAGCCAAAAATTATTATAATGTTCAGAAAGCTCAAAATGTATTAATAAAAAACGTAATACTGTGTGTTACGTGGCGTTTTTGCACCAAACACTTGTCAAATTTCACGCAACAGACGTACGTAGGCCTATGTGTTAATTGGCTGTACACATTTATGAAAATAACGTTTATTTATGTACTTATGTAAAATAATACGTTGTTGTATCGTATAAATAAAAGGTAATCTCTAACGATATTGGTAAGCGGTAATCTGGAGAACGGCTGGACAAATTCGGCTAACAATTTTTGCATAAGCGCGACAAGGGCTAGAAATAAACACTTTTTAACAAAGTAGGTTTCCGAGACCTGTGTATATATTTTCTTGATCGGAACAAGGTAAACTCAGCTGTGGTGGTATAAATAGAGTTCATTCGAACCAGAAATTCTATACTCGCGCAAAACCTGATAAAAAAGCCACTGGCCAAATCTTTTAAAGTCTGATCCTCCCAATAATAAACACTGAAATAATAATATGTAGCCTAACTTATTTATGGCCAATAATTTGAAAAATATCATATCATACTAAGAGCATCATAAATGCTCTTACTAGGTAGGCTAAGTAGGACTTCAATTTTAAAGATTGTGTGCGAAGCACTGAGTAACAGCGGGTTGTGAATAATCGTAACGGGAAATGAAAGATTTTGTCACAAGCAATGAGCACTGACTATCGAGTATGCAGATATAATTATTAGAATATTCACTGTTACGTTAGCGTTTAATTGTATTAAACTATTATAATAGTCATGTGTTATTGTATTACTTATATGCAAAATTTAAATTTTTTGTAATAAAATATTTTCTGCTAATTTGGTGGCCATGTTTATTGAAAGAGATACATTTATAGTGTTTAGCAGAAAATCGCATGACACGTATTTAATCAGCGAAAGCTAAACTTTTAATCTGAACTCACGACTGTACTTTTTTCTGAACTGATTAACTGGTGTTGCATTGGTTGTTCCTATTATTGTGTTGAAAAAATAGTCACACAGGTACTGGCTTGTGTAATGTGACCAGAAACGCTTTTGCTATCAATTAAAATATCAATCAAACTACACAAAAGATTATATTCCATACAGTAGTCTTAAAACATCACCTTTAATGTAAACTAAATGTTTTCGTCAATAAAGGTTTGGAATTGTATTTATTGCTGTACAAATAATTAAGGAAATCAACTAAATATTTAACTACAAATGTTGCTATTTTTATTAATAAAAACAATAAGAAAAGGCTAAAATTTATCAGTCAGACAATGTTTTCCTAAACCGAATCTTCATTGAAAAATCAGCGTCTGCCCAATCTGGCATGTCTTCATCAAATGTATTTACGAAATTAAGCGACGATCCTTCCCCTCTGCCCCGCTCCCCGCAGTGTCATCAGGACCCCAACGGCTCACCCTAGCAAATAATAATTCATTGATTTAATGCCAGGAATTCTGCAAGATTGGCAAAAAGTGATCAGCGATCGCCCGCTTGGGTTTTGAGAGAAGCACGCTCGGTTTTGCGGTAACGTGAGACTAATGGTGCCCTAGTTATCGCCAAGCTTTGCGGTAATGAATATGGACTGCATGTTAAATTTTACCGGTATGTGGATTTTTAAGTTACGTTCTTAATATAAACTATAACTTTAAAAAATAAATAATTTTCGCATCTGTTAATCTGGTGTATTTAATATATAAACATTTTTAATCATTTCAATGTGGCTAACTAAATAATAAAAATTGACCTGTCAGTAATATAAGCTCAAGTATTGGTAAGTATTTAAGCTCATAATATTATAATTGTTTTATATAGCTAAAAGGAAGACATTGTTTTGGTTGTTCTTAAATAACTACCGAGAGGTTTGTATAAAACATTTCTTTCTTCATTTACTGAAGTAATACCAGCCAAATATTTTAGGTTTAAAGCATGCATTGAATTTAAGAAGGAAATTGCATTATTTAGAATCAATAACACTAAACCTTTATAATAGATTTTCTATTATTTTATAAAAGAAAACTCACAATTCTCCAGTAATTTGTATATTTTAACACGAGGCCTTCGACATCGAAGATGCCATCATCAGGTGTGAATCAACAATTTAAAACAAATATCAGCTGAGTAGAACTTAATACAAAACTTATATGGTTAAAAGTAAAATAAAAATTAGTATATGTATAAAAGTTTAGGTGAAAAAAGAATTTAGTTATATTTTAAAGGAATGCTGAATTTTGAATTGGTCCAAAATCATTGTTTAATATTTTATCTTTATGTTTAAAGATAAAAATGTTAAAATATTGTTTCGTGTTTAAATATAAAAAATATTGGAGAATTGCGAGTTTTCTTTTATAAATGATAGAAAATTTATATTTCCAATAAGAAGAGCTCCTCCTCCTTCATCTTTATAATAGAGTTAAAAATTATGTTAAACAAAAACTACGGAATTGGACTACAGAAATCTTGTTATCTGGATTAAAATAAAATATTTCTTACAATTTAAAAATACTTGCAAAATGTGTAGCCAGCTTATAAATATTTCATAACACAATAACAGTTTTCGTTAACACTAATCGGCATCGCACGAATACGTAACTAATATAAAACTTATTCACTTGTAATGATTACTCAACGTACTACATTCATAATATAATAAAACCTATCTCTCGTACAATTTATAGTGGTTTCTATCCTAAAACGTACTCTAAATGAAAAAAGAAACGTTGTTCTCTATAGTCTAAGTAAAATGACACAACACAGACAGACCCTCGGTTGTCAGAGTCTAAAATACAAAACAATATAAATTAAATGGAAACATGATAATGATGAACAAATTAAAGGTGTTTTACATTTTCATTAACAAATGTAGATGACATGATATAGTCTAATGTGTACAGGAAGAGAGAAACTAGCTCTGAGGACAGAATTAGAGCTAACCTTATGATTAATACTTTAGTAAAAGGTTGGCAGTTAATTTTTGACAGTAGGGAAGTAGTTAAAGTACATTCATGCATTGAGAAATATATGGTAAGTATATTTAATTAAGGAGGCGCAACCGGTTTTCGGTTGGAATTCTGTTAAAGAAAACTTAGCTTACAGCCCTTAAGGGGAGCATTTCTGAGGGCAGAAAAATAAGTTTTGAATTATTCCACAAGTAGTAGGAATTTGAAGAGAACAGAATTTCAGAACATGCTATAATTAGGCCCAAAGCAAAACGATTGATGAATATTTTCATTATATGTATGTACATGGGAGTCAATAGAAGGGTACGACATGTTTTTATGTATTAAAAAGTGTTAATTTATTTAATAAATAATCACTAAACACATACTATTCCTCATAATATATTGTATTAAAACATTACTTTACACTCAATAATAAATAAAAAATAAGGAAGTTCCCTGTTTAATATTTTCACAATCCCATCATGCTTAAATTCCCTGCTTTAAATGCCTATAACTCCTCGTTGGGAGCGCAAAAATCTATTTTATGCTATTATCTATTATTATGTATTCAAGAAAATTTTCTCGTAAAGAACTACGACTTTAAAAGAAAAAATCCCTACAAAAATTCGATTGCTTTACCTTAATGTATAGTAATGAAATAATCGATTGCTTATTACATAAATATTTTTAGAAACCATATTTTATGTTTCAGAGATTTGTGGAAATAAAATCCTACATATACATGTTCAGTGGAGAAAACGCGCCTCTGGAATACAGCGGCTAACCAGTGAGTCATTCGTCATTGCAGTTATGATTTGTAGGTAAACCCTTATCTGCTCTTCGAGCCGTCAAATATTCCCGCCAAAAATACCGACACTAACTAAAAATAATGGAATTATCATCGCAGATTGAAGCTGATAATTCCAATATTTCAGTGCAGAAGTTGGCGCCCTGGATGTGTGTAGTGGGTGCTTATTGCTGAGCGCCTGCAGCGTTTATCACGTATCCGTTGTTAAATTGTTCAGAAACTCGGTTTTACAGTTCGTTTTAATTTTATCGTTTAAGCAACATTGGCTGCAAATGTGGATTTTTATATCCGTGTTACGGACGATGCAATAGTGTTATGTTGGTGCGGTGCGATAACACGACAACGAGTTTAATGAACAAAAAGATTTATTTCAATTTTCAGACTACGTCCAATTGTATTCAATGTGTATGAGATTGTTAATTTGGTTCATGAACAATAAACGACGAGGAAATTAAAATATTAGTTTTAATAGTAACTGTTTTATTTACTCTCGTATATTTCTTGAAATAGGAAAAAAATAGCAAGACCTCACACATTTTAGCTTCGTCTAATTCATTGGTTATTACTTGCTCGAATGACAGACCTATTCCAATATGTATTCATATTTTTTTCTAAATAGATAGATAATCAGATGTGTACACATCTAAAGTTCTACGGTATTCAGCATGGACTCAAAAGTAACCTCGATTTTCTAAAAATATTACGGTCATATTATAAAATCTACATTTCAGTCTATTAAAGAGAAAAATGACTAGATTTCATATACAGGAAGAGTTATATTTATTTTTATCCCAATTTTGTTTAACTATAAACCAATATTAACTATATTGAAGAACTTTTTCAGTAATTTATCCTATCTAAAACCGTTGTCTTGGAACTGCGCGCAGCCGTCGTTCCTAATTCTTGATCTGTCTACCATAGCATACGAGTATACTGTAAATAAGTTAAATTATGACAAGGAGTTGGATGATCACGTTGCCGCTTCCGAATAAGGAACGGAGAATGAGTGCAATTCTCAGCCCGGCTGAAAACTTTGAAGCCCTTTATCTTTATATGGATAATATTCAGATATTGTAGTTGATAACGCAGTAAAACTGCTATATAGAATATATGACACTGTTTTCCGTTTAAATAATACTTAATGAATTGTTGATCGTTTATCCAATGATTAATTTTATAGAAATAAGAAATGGCTAAAAAGGATGATTTTTATTCCTGAATTTTATAGCTGGGTGTGCATCAATACCGTAAAAAAGTAATATGAAAATTGAAAATATTTGATTTTTAACATTTGCAGGTATAAGCTAGTAATGTTACACAACTGACGTAGTTGTCGAAAGACACAACACCGATACAAAGTACCCTCTAATCTACGACAGTTCAAGACTAGACGTGAAATAAACAGCTGGGGGTGTGACCTGCGAGCTCGGTAGGGGAGGGAGAGCTCTAATGGCCGACTCCCGGTTAACTACCTCACAATACACCGCAAATTGAGTTGTGTGCGGTAGCAGCTATTACTAGCCTCTTTTGCATTTTCAATCCCGAAATGCCTCCGGCCTTCGAGCTGGACCCACGGTGCCAAAATTGTTCCAAGGCGGGGTGAAAACAAATAACCGGAGCACCAGCAAACTGTAAAATGAATAGAAACTTAAAGAACTGATTTGCCTATCCTCTTGTATAGAAGAAGACATCATATGGATCACATTGTAAATACCATACTTAAGAAGTAGTGAAGATTTGATGGTAAAGTTGAGTACAAATATGAATTAATAAGTTTATAAAAGACCAACTCCTAAATCCTCTTACTATATAAATTTATACATATTTCTGACTCTAGAATACTCCGTTCCATATGTAATATTTACAAGAATGTATCCAAGATGTAATTTTATATGCAGGAAATTATTAGTTTCATATGAAACATTATGGGAAGAAGTGTAATTCTTAAAAGTTTACTGACTGATTTGCAGGCCAAAATTCGCAAAAGAATTAATCCATTAAATGGTAATTTATCCACAATTTATTACATATAAATTTCTTAACAGGCTACCCTCTGTCGAATTTTTCGTTTTACAAGTAATAGCATACGCGTGAAGAAAGTTATTTTGTATGACTTGTACGTGAACTAAATTACGAGTTTGTTAATTTGTTGATTTGGCAATGTCAATAAACGTATAATAAGTTTTCATCTGCGCTTCATTAATTTACAAAGTTCACCTACAAATACGGTTTTAAAAACAATAAATTTAAAAATAATCTTTTTAGGCAAGTATTTAGATTACATCGAATATAATAAAATATCGGACATTGAGGTTATACACTATTCTTAAAAAATGTGCAGAAGTTATTACGTCATAATTCTTTCATACTTATCTTTTCTTTAGCTCACATTATGCTAATGGCACCTACACAGTATTGTATATTAACTGCATTAGTCATCGTTATCACAATACACTCTACAAGCAGATGCGTGTTCATTTATTTGGATATATACTTCACACCATTAATGGAATACCTGCAAATAACGTATTAAATACAAATATATGCGCAAAACGAGTAATGGTGGACTTTAACATCTTATTAAAGTAGAAATATATAGGAAACTTTTAATTTTTTCTTACAGTGAGAATTAATCTATCATGGACAATTAAATTTTTTTAACAATATTTTGTGGAATATTAACTTATTTTGATTAAAAAATTATTTTTGAGGACGTTTTAAATAACTTTCAAACAATAAAAATATATTTAATAGACTAACAACTAATACTTAATTAAAAGTTATTAATTACTAGAGATTAAAATGTTTAGGTTAATACAAGATAAATAATCAATACATTTTAAATATTTTAATCTAAAATAAGACGTATTAGTACATTTTAAACTTTTATTTAGTAAAATTTGTATCTTGCGGAGATTTAAATGTGTTTCTTTAAATAATGAATACTTACAGAAATCTTTCATTTTTCAAGATTATATCTCACAGGTGTTAACAAAGAATTAGTAAACATTTATTTGGATTTTTTTTCATAAAATATAAATATATAGTAAACCTCTAAAATATTTAAGATATTGAATTATTTTAAACATTTAAACTTTTTTTGTCAATAAAAACAAATATTTAGCACCATTCCTCATGTTTATTAATTTAAAATAAAATTATTTACTAAATTTATAATAAAAAAAATAAAAATAATAAAATAAAATGAATAGTTTGTGTACTAATTATCTTCTGTAAACATTTCGCAATAAACAATAGATATTCTAAATACTTGTGAAATTACAAAATTAACATTTAGTAGAGTTAAAATTGTATATACCAAAAGTAAAATATTGTGCGCTTTAAATTTCATTCCATTACATTCAATTATTGAAAGTATTTAGTTTTAAGTTTGTTGTACGTAGGTATTAAGTTTGTACAAAATATAAATACGTTAGTTTTTCAATTCAAATATCATTTAGGGGAATTAATATTTTTATTTTGAACAAAAGTATTTTGTGGAGAATTAAACTTATTTATTTATAAAATTTAAATACATTTAATATAACTGAAACAGTTGAAGTAGTTGTATACGTTATAAACATAATTAAATTCAAAAATAAAAATACACATTTAAGGAATTTTTAAATTTGTTGCAATACAAATAAATATATAATGAAATTTTAAATTATAGCAACTGTATTCAAATATGTAATAAAAATAATTCTAGAAAAATATTTTCAGGTCTATTTGGAAGAAATTATTTTCTATAAATGAAAATAAATCATCAATTTATTATATTAAATGTTAATACAAAAGTGTGTATACTGTATTTAAATTAACTATTTAAAACCTATTATAATTTCAACAAGCCCTACTTTAAATTAATTTTATATTAAATTTCAAATTTAATGTTTTAATTATGTTTAAAATTAAATATTTACAGGACTCTAATAACTTTATTTTATAACAATAAATATATAGCGTACTTTTAAATCTAAAACAAATTGAGTAACTATGTTGTGGGTTTCTAATAAACAATAACAATAACAATGAAATATTTAGGTAATGTTTTAATTTTTCAATACAATTTAACTTTAAATAGACTTAAATGTTTTTGTCAATAAAATTATTACCTAATGTTCTTCGTCAAAACAGCCAAAAACTGTTAATACTGTCGTAGCTGCAATCTTTGTTTCATCTAATTCACATGTACATCAAAGATGAGGTTTTCCAAAATTAAGCTTTTTTCCTTAACTAGCTTTATTTGAATGCTTCACAAAACTTCAGTTTTGGCTTATCATCGGTCAGAGTGAACATTTACGGTCGACCTTTTTCATTGGTCAATACGTCGAATATCTAAAAAGTTTGGACTCGACGTTAAACTGTCACTTCCTTTCCTTGATTACTGAGCTATTTATGAATAACCGTTTTCAATGATCAGATGGAGGTTGGATGGTAACTACACAGGAAGTACACAGCATCCTCATCCATTCAATAGTTACAATGAGCCATCGTAAGATTTGAAAAAATACAGTTCTATAAGTATTAGTAACAAAGTTTGAATCAGTGAATATCATGAAAAGTTTCTAACTTGGTCGTAATATAGCAGCGCGCTAAATTTATACATAACACATGTAACAATACATAAAACATGTAATAATACCTAAACGTACACTTTATTCCGTGTACATTTATAACAGACAATATTAGGTTGAATCTATACAAGCTCCGAAGTTCGTCGAACAAAAATCATGAGCATAAATCTGTAATCCTCAGCGTGCATATGGTATGTACAGTGAGAGAGATGTGTCCTAATTACGATCACATGTACTAAAAAAAAAACAGAGGTCTTAGTACAAATCCCTGAGGCACTCTACAAGTTCCCACATCGTCGAACACAAAAAACGCTGCTACCTCTAGGATAGGTATAATCGTAATATTCTTATGTTTCTTATAAAAACTAAATTGCTATAACAAATATTTCCCAGTAATGGATTGTAAATTTCGTAGTCAAAATTGGATAGAGCCTCTCTCTATTATCTGTGACAGTACAGGGAGTTATCAATATGTGTACAGTATGAAAATTGGAATGATAATCAGATAAAACTTTTGGACGAAGGAGGTATTCGATATGAGTTTGCGATTATTTCAAGAACTTTAATTTAGATGGGATTTTTGATGATTGGTTCGAAATCCTGTCTGATGGAGCAGCAGAGTTAAAATAAAGGGATGGACGTTATTTGTTACTGGCAGAAGAAACTAAACCGTAGAATGTTTTCAATATATTTATTCATAGATACTATTATATCGAAACCAGATATTCAAATTGTACACGATCCTTGTAATACAAATTTAAGAAGTGATTCTTCTAAAGATAACATTATTTATCGTTTTCATTTATTTAATGTTTACAAAATGACGCAGTAATACTCAATGAGTTATCGGAATTAATAGTGAGCTATAGTCAATAAACTTGTTAACTCGGATCGAATACAATAATATAACTCTGCATTGAGCAACTGTTAGATGTACTGCACTAAAAGCAAAGAGAAAACGGGTGGAAACAGAGAGAAAATAAACTGTGGAACAGGAAGGAGTGTAAAATATACAAAACACAAAAAGAAGGAGGTCGGTTGTATTGCTCTGTGTTAAGCGAGTGTCAACTTTTTCTTTTAAACGAACTTTTAACATCGCTTTCCGGTTTTATTAGATTGGGGGGCTGGAGAGACACTAGCGCCTCCAGTGGAGTTGTAATCAACTAGAAGATTGAGGTCGGAATCTATTGCAAGCAGCGAGATGCGAGCGCCCCGAGCCATCCAGTCCCCAAACTACACCCTCCCTATTGTTATGGCTAATCGTTCATCTTCCCTCACCCAATACTGTTATGTCTCTCTGCCCGGATTATTAAAAGTGTATTTTACATAGCCTACAGGAATGTTCTTCTCAAATGCTAATGTAATATCAATTATGAACTTTAATTCTCATATTATGAAATTACAGAATGTTTACGCTAGAATTTTTATTTCTATTTAAGTAATTTTGAACCCACTCCGAGACTATACGATATACATATAAATATTATATATTATTTATCATGATGCGTAAATTATTATTAAATATGTATAGCTTCCAAATAATGAAAAATACATACCAGCTAGCTGGCATATATTACTTAGGAATTAATAAATTTAATGTTATTGCTTCTAGTATGGGAAGGGGAAGCCATCTTTATGGCTGAGCTTCAGCAAACCCTATAGCTCGAAAGGCTGTAAAATTTCATTTCTGTCTGTCAATGTGACGATATCTCGTAAACGAAACGATCTTATAGACTTGAACTTTCGTATGAAACTTTGTTTATACGTAGACAGCACTGAGTTGGATACTGATACATGTCACTTATGAGATTTAGCAATTGGGGTGTTAGCGTCTTATGGGTAGTGACGTAATAATGATAACAACGAGTAAATAGCAGAGTAAATAATACGTGAGATAGTAACACATGTAGCCTAATAAAATCAGCAATATGCTTGAACTTTTGCATGTAGTCTCGGCAAAGTCTGTTACGTGACACGCGGTGTGGCATACCCTTACCTTGTAATCGTAATCATAAGATCATATGAGCAAGACTTGCTGTCTAACTACCCCAACACTTGGTGACTCGGTGTGTAGTCTTTTATTATTTAAGCGTTCCTATGAAAATCAAATAATGGACAAAACATACATTTATACATAGGAAATAATGAGTTTAATGATAATACGTGTCCAACCTATGACAGTTGGCTGAGTGTCATTGAAGCTTATCACTCAATAGGAGGACACATTTATCCTTTGTCTGCCGGGGGATGTAAAAATGTCTATTATGTATGGTTGTTTCACTATGTGTCTGTTGCCGTACATCTAGAGAATTACTTGATATTTTGCATACAACCTGAGTGAGGTCTGTTTGGGCCCAAGTGGTGTGGTGTACTCCACCCTTGTATCTATTTTAGTGCAATTCAATGTCCTTTTTTAATTTCCACTTTTATCTAGTGGGATTTATTACATTAGTGTTTATAACAATGAACAACTAAAATAACGAGCAGTGTGTTTTAAGTTTCAATATGAAAAGAAGAATACATTAACAAGTGTATTATTATATTTACTGAAGTTGACACTTTAGATATATTATTAATTTGTTCAATTAATTAAATATTGAATATTAGATATCCATTAATATAGCGGAATACGAACAAAAACACCATACCACCTTTTCAGGTTAGAATTCTCTAACCATGTTATATACGTAATCTTTTTTATTTGGTAAATGAAGTAATTAATCTGTAATTTTAAAAAAAATTACTCTAGCAGCTGCTGGTGTATGCATTACAAAGTTTTTACCACTTCAAGGAAAGCAACATGACAAAAATGTTACTTTTCATGGGTAAGTTTTGTTCAAGGATTACATTCAAGGTTATGCACCATTTCTTACCCAATATGAAAAGCAAAAATTTGATTAATTGTTACGAATTGCAATGACTTAGTTCATAACAATTAATGTTTATCTATGAAGGGCGTAATTTATTTTGTTACAATTAGATTTTAAACTATTGGAAATTTAACATTTATTTAATTCTTATACAACTTATTGTTTTCAATACTTTTTTTAACAATGTTTCAATATTGGTTTTTATAATTTTCTATGTTTCTTGATTATGATGTAAGGTTTACATAACAATTTTTTAAAATTCAATATACATTTTAAGAAACATTTTTCGGTTGGTTCTAGTTATTAAAACAGATACAAAACAACAAACTGTATGGATTCACGACAGTCCAAGATACTTCTAAATTTCTAAAATCTTCTTGTTAATACAAATCCCTAAATTGAAAACTAGAGCATGTGTCATTGTTTAAGTATTGTCTTTATAGTTATATTTTATTTAGGAAGGTTGTTAATTACTGCATGTGAATTTTTGAAATTGCGTTATACATATGTTTCTGTTAAAAAAATTCACTCACAATATTATTTTTCAGTAGCTTATAAAAAGTTATCAAATAAAAAAAGTTTTTATGCTTATTAATTTTAATATATATATTATATAAAGCACTTTAGTCATTTGCCCCAATTTCTGTTTAAAAAATTCAATCAGAATATTATTTTTCAATAGTTTATAAAAAGTTATGAAATAAAAAATGTTTTTATGCTTATTAATTTTAATATATATTATATAAAGCACTTTAGTCGTTTGCCCCAACAAATATATAGGCGTAAAACTTAATCAACAGACACCTAAGCAAAATAAGCAGTTGACACAACAGTCACGAACAGTGAATGGTAATGAATAAAAAAACAATTCGTTAAAGAATAGGAAAATTAGTTTCTCCACGAAGTTCGTATTATGTAGTAATAACCAAAACCTAATAGATAAATGATATGTACTAGTAGTAAAAGTGGTTAATGTGGTTCGCAAAAACGACTTTAGAGATATTCGAATATTCAGATGGAAGTATACCTTTGTGACCGAGTACTTCATCACTGGTACACGGGAGGCCTACACAAGATGTTCCGGAGCTTTGGGCGGTTGGAGTGGCGCGGAGCGGGGCGTCGCGACGCGGCGGTCTGCCAACACTAGAGTTACGCGTCCATTACTAGATTAAACCATGATGAATGGAAGCTGAGACGTCGCATATGTCGGGAGGTTACATGCTAAGCCTCCAGATGAAAAGTGACTCCGAGACCCTCGGCCTATGCACTCATATCAGAAGAACGTTATTGGTTAAGTAGCACTTGTCTTGATTTGTTATTTCTTTTTTAACTTTCTATTGTACATAGAATTGGAGGAAATATTGAGATTGGAAAAACATCAATTTTGCCTTTCAGTGAAAATACAGTCTTTTATTGCAGACCTTCCGAGTCAAAAATGGAGTTTTTGGAGTTGAATGTTTTTGTTACGGACGTTGGCATACATCTTTTTGTTGTAAATAAACAATCTTATGAGTTAAAAACAACAATTTCACGAATAATTGCTTTAACATTTACTTGGTTATATTATTATCATTTATAACTTGAACCGCATCCAAAATTTCATTCTAATACTACGCTACGCAGGATAATTAGTTTCAACTTTTTAACCACGAAGCACATCGAAACGGAACAACTATTTATCGTTTCCACATTTGGATGGTTTTAAAATGTAGTAAATTATTTTAACGTTAAGATTGGTTTAAAACTACATCATATAACAAAATGAACCTGTTTCTCTATGGTCTTATTTTATGATAAATGAAATTTCCTTAGTTGCTATTTAACTTAATCTATTTTCCAAATTAATTGCAACTACTTTTAAAAATACAAGATAAAAACCAATTAAAAATTAAGTCTAAAATACAACCGTGCGTTACACTAGTACATAATTATATAAAACACAACAGTACAAATTCAAAGTCAGTTTTATTTTTATATCTGAATTTAATTATATGGATAAACTACTCACTCCGTTTTCAGCATTGATTGAATTAATTAAGTATAACAGTTTATGTTAGGTCACCTTTACGAAGAAAAGTTTAATTCTTCTATTATTCTAATAATAGGGTTTCAAAACTAGCAATTTTGCTGTTTTGGGTGTTTTAACAAAACGGCATGTTAAAGACAATATATGTTAACATTTATATATATTTGGAGAATCGCTTTGAAGTTAATTTAAAGACAAGCAGCGATGATTTTAAACTGCTAGAAGTATAGTTCAAAACGTAAAGAATATTGTAAGCTGACGAAATGCAAGTGATGGTGTTCTTTGAGATGATGCCACCGAATCACCGCTGAACTGTTAGGACAAAGTCATCCTTAATGTTATTGACTTGTTGCCTCAGTTATTTTCTTTTTCGTACCATCCAAAACACTCAGCATGGGTACCTCATGTACTGTAAAAAACACTAGGAGAGTATCGCACCTTTTACAGACAATATGGGATGGGGTTTTCGTTCTCATCAATATTGAACGATCAATTCATGCGTGCAGTTTATACCAGCACTGAATAAAGCAGCAGTCACTGCGTCATATTATCATCATGACATTCACTACACGAAAGCTAAGTGTTCTGAGACAAATTAGATCATAATATGAGCGGCTGCCTTCTATAAACAGCAACCAGTTCGATGGTTGATATCCGAAAGTTGCCATTCTCTTGTAGTGCTAAAGTTTTGAGATACGTATTTTCGTGAAAGAACTAATAATCGGTCTTACCTAAGACTTTATTGGATGGAAACTTCTAAGATTTTCTTAATTTTCCTGATATGAAAAAGTGATCCAAAGATGAAATATTACACAATTCACTTAGGTAAACCATATTAAATACATGGATTTTATCTTGAATTTTATCGTGAATCATATTCTGTCTTTTGGTATAGTTTCATAGTTATGAAATTCATGTTGGCCACATACCACTTTTGGATATTCAAAGGCTACATTTTTTCTAAACTTTTCTATGATCAATTAGAAAAATACAATCATAATTACGATACAAGTAAAATAAGTTAATTAAAAAATAATTTTTTTTTAAGGTCATAAAGTGTATGAAACAAAATATTTTAAATTAAAAATCATCACACTTTAGATTCTTGTAAATTTATGTTACCTAATGTGACGAAGAAAGTTGAGAACGTTGCAGATCTCAACATTTGATAACGTAGCGCACTGTGTTATCGCCTACATAACATGATACAATATATTATTGGCATTTCAATAGAGTAGTACTGCGATATTTTAGCAATGCAACATGCTTAAAAGGGAAGAATGATGTTATGTCTATACGAAACGTACTACTTTTGTTTGTTTCCATATACTAACAAATTTATCTCTTTCAAAAATAAATATATTATATAATATAAAAGTCGTAAATTAATTTATTCTGGTGTTTATATTTTTATGAACAACTTACGCAATTTACTTATTGATTTATGTGTCCTAAAAAGTAATAAGATTAAACGTAGTTTCAGAAATACAGGGCATACAGACACTGCATTACTGAAAAATATTTAATATTAAAGAACAAATAATATTCATAACATTTAACCATTTTTATTTATAAATTATAAAACACCTTTAAATTCTTAAAAAATTAAAGAAAGAAATTTAAGATAATTATTGCTATTATAGTATAATTATACAAAAGTAATAATCTGTGTATATGCTAAAGTTTGTTAAGATGTTCCATATTCAATGATGCGAAGCATAATGGACAGATTAGGACGAAATTTGTCATGTACATTTCTTAAACATGAGTATAAAACATAGACATACCTTTAAAAAAATGTCGTATGTAGTTTGTATGATGCATAGAGTAATGACATGTTATTATCTATCCATAACTATAGAAGGTATCAGTGAGGAATTGAAATCGATCAGAATATTAGTCATTAATGTAGTGAATAATTCAATACAAAAATTTAATAACAAATTGTAAAAATTAGCAAGCCACATTTATACAGTAAAGTTGTAACAAGTTCTAGCCTTGACATTGTAAATGTTTGCTTACTGGTAATACTCTTGTATCTGTCAGAGATATGACGTTGCTTGCTGTACGATTGATACGGCCGGCACGTACAAGTTACATGTACACATACAGCAGCACAGTGCCTCGCGCCGCCACCGCCAGATAGCGCGATATATCACGGCAATACGTGTGTCTGTTATCTGCAACATGCCGTGGCGTCTCCGGGGACTGACAAACCATCTCAGCTCGCCTCGCATCTTGTCTTCGCCTTGGTTAACATTCCGACCATGTCTCCCTCTAACTGCTAATGTCTAATTAATGTCCCCAGATAAGACGCTTGCTTTTATTTAAACACTCCCTTCTCGCCGCTTTATAACTGGGGAAGTCGTTGTGCAAGATTCTACTTTGAATCCAAATGCAAGAATAAATTATGGTTTCGGTCTTATAAAGTACCTTTTTTCTTTGTAAAATTAGGATACTTAGAATTGTCAAATTAAGGTTGTCAGTAATTCTTGATTGAGGGAAGACGTATCATATGAGAAACTGTGGACTAACATACACAGAACCTCAATAGGTGTAAGATAACTGTTATCTTCTTCCCCGCCACTAACTACCTTAGTTATACTTTATATTAGTGACTTGTCAAGTAATGTACCTGAATCGTGGCACACTTTTGAGGCTTCTTTGAATCCAGAGTGCGGAATCTTGTCTTCGTGTGAACCATCGACCGCAACAACTCCGTGGATGAGAGGAATATCTTGAAGGTGCTGTAAAACTAAGTTTTAGAGATTGACAAAATGGAATTTTTTACTGAGACTCTATGTACAAATACAACTATCACCTGAGCAATTGGATATTTTTCAATAACATTTATGGCAAAAAAATAATTTGTGTAAATATTAAAGCTGAGAATTGCTATTAGTTTATTCACACGTGTTCCAAAATAACCTTAAAACTAGAACTTGTGTGGATGGATTCAAGAATAAATTTACAGAAAACAAATTGTGAAGTTAATCAATTACTGTAATTCAGTTAAAACACAACAATAACCTCAATAATAATAATAAAATAAATAATAATTTTAAAGTCGCATCATGCGGCCTTAAAATCAGAGACAGAATTTGCTTGCAATCTTATAGAAAGTGTCTGTTAAGTTTTACCATATTCAGTGCAGTACTTTCCGTACGGAAAAATAAAAAAACATGACATTCTGCACACAATGACACCGTTTTAGACATATGTTATCTAACTTGAAAAGAACCAGCGATGTCCTTTTATTGAACCCATTTCTAAAGAGGTGTGCTTAATTTCATGCGCTACGAACCCCATCATTTAACAAACTTGTTTTACATGTGATGCATGTTTAGTGTAAGTTAAAGTTACAATTTTGAATTTCAAATCTAAAAATATGCAGTACTTTTATTACTAAATCCATAATACTTGGAACTATAATGTAATCATTCAAACAGTTTTGTAAAGTGGTCCAAATTAATATTTATTTAATACATTTTTGTAAATATTGTTGAAATTTATTAACTTCAATTATTTCCAAGGTGATTGTTTTGAAATAGAAACAGTTTCTTCGTAGGATTACCATTTTATTGATATTTTTATATTTAATTTTAAAGAACTAAATTAACTGTATTTTGGGCAAGGAATTTGTCATAAAGAAACAAATTGTTTCGGGCAGTCTTACATACAGAATGCAACCTTCTCGTACAAGGTAGGGTATCTCAGTTTTACAAGGCTGCAGTAAAAGCACAACGTGCCCTTCTTATCTCTGTTTAAGTCTTGTTCTCCGCCCTTGAGTACATATTACAACCCTTGTAAACCGCGGCGTGTTGCGCTAGCCAAACCTCTTACAAACTACTCAATTTGTGACCTAGGATTCAAGCGTTAGGACCAAAAATGTATTTGATTTTATGACTGATTCAAGAAGCATGTTTAATGTATGAAATGAAAGCATTTTAAACTTGTTGAATTATTTTATTGTGATAGTAAAAGATTATGTTGAATATAGATTATTTTGATACCATATAAAAATTAAATTTACTAAAATGATGAAAGTCACTTAATTTCTTTTCGTGGGATTATAATTCATTATTAATCATACAGCATAGATAAGAGTGGTGAAAGGTAGTAGTAGGTACATCGTATGTATACGTTTAACAAAATCTTTTTTGTTTGCCTTGGCTAAGAATTAACGAATCATTCTTAAAATTTATACATTTCTGTAGACAAAGTTTAAATGTTAGGTTACATATTATCTTATATACAAACACATGTTTAATACATTCTATCTATGTAAGGAGTATTGTTGAAATTGGTTTTTTATTCTTAGTATCTTCACTGCGGCTCTACACTGAGTACTCCTAACGTTTAAGTATGCACTAGGGCGTGTGCCTCAGTCAACTGGATAAACCACTGGACAATATTGTCAATACGACAACAAAATTAGCAACTAAACAATGAATTAATTGTAAAAATAAATGGCGCATTTAAACATGTATATTTGTTAACTTTAGATGACAATTTATGCTTATGAATTAGGTTATGCTGTTTAGTATTTGTTTGTGTATAAAATAAAGGAAATACTATATAATTAAATACCTATATATAAATAATGGGTTTTATATATAACCATTGTAAACATATAAATTAAGTCTGGAAGCGGCATCCTAGCTGCCGAATAATCACATATAAGAATATTCCACTTGAGTTTATCAATATTATACTAAAAGTCCTTATTTCAAGTGGTTTTAAAGTGTTTTTTATGGCGGTAGTGAATTTTTTACAAATTTAAAGTACTGTGTCATTTAATGTCCTGTTTTAAAATTAAATTTTCAAAAAACGTCTCCATTGCTGGACTGACGCTGTAGAAAACTGCTATCAAAGCTGGATAGTGAATTTTGGACGAAGAATATCTCATACTTCCTATTCTGTACGTCTCAGTTGCGCCTTATCTGCAGGCTTAGTTTGGTAGACTTTATCCTTGAGATTTCCTCAGGTCTGGAGACCGAGTCCACCTTCATTTTTAAAATAACTAAACAAAATTTCAATATTACCATTTTGGTCAAGATGAAACCTTTGATATCCAGTTTGCTTCGTAGTGTTCTTCTAACAAAGCATTTTAAGGTGCTACTCAGCATATACGTGTATTTTAAATTTCCATCGTTCTTCCATCAAATGGCTTCATCTGAGATATGTTGTACTGGTGTCATGAAAACCCGAAAGTCACTTGAAAATGTGGGGGTTAAAAGCTATAATATTGATAAAACTCAAGTGTTATATTATTATCTGTAATTAGTCGACAGATGGGAGACCGGTTCCAGACTTAAATGAAACTCTGGGTAAATAAGTTGTGTTATAAATTTGTAATGTTTGAAATTCATATAATTTAATGAATGTATCATATATATATATATATATATATATATATATATATATATGATATGTATATATATGTGACAGATATGGCCAAATACAAAATAATTGAATCGGAAAAAGTAAGCGCTCTGTGGTGTAATGGTAGCACATTCACCCGGCAAGTGAGAGATCCGGGTTCGACTCCCGGCGGAGCAAGTACTTTTTGCGATTCAATGTTTATTGAAATTAAATAAGGCAATTGCCATTTATACAATTTAATGTAAATAAAAGTCGTTTGACAGGTATTTGGTTTTCCGATCATATGTTAGTTTGCTTATTTAAACGCATATGTGACAGATATGGCCAAATACAAAATAATTGAATCGGAAAAAGTAAGCGCTCTGTGGTGTAATGGTAGCACATTCACCCGGCAAGTGAGAGATCCGGGTTCGACTCCCGGCGGAGCAAGTACTTTTTGCGATTCAATGTTTATTGAAATTAAATAAGGCAATTGCCATTTATACAATTTAATGTAAATAAAAGTCGTTTGACAGGTATTTGGTTTTCCGATCATATGTTAGTTTGCTTATTTAAACGCATATGTGACAGATATGGCCAAATACAAAATAATTGAATCGGAAAAAGTAAGCGCTCTGTGGTGTAATGGTAGCACATTCACCCGGCAAGTGAGAGATCCGGGTTCGACTCCCGGCGGAGCAAGTACTTTTTGCGATTCAATGTTTATTGAAATTATATATATATATATATATATATATATATATATATATATATATATATATATATATATATATAAAAATACCAATATAAGCCATAATTTGATTTTTAAAATACATAAAGTTAAAAATCAAATTATGGCTCATATTGGTATATTACCAACAAAATAATTTATACGATTTAAAGATTATGATTATGCCGTTTAAACCATAATATTCATAATAACCATAATATTTTGAAAAGTCATTTAAAACTTCCGCCATAAAACTGTCTAACTGAACTAATTTCCTGAATGAGAAATGTTTCTGGTAATCTTTTAAAGAATCACTGATTGTGTGATGCCAAACTGTTAATATTATTAGTCATTGCAAGTACTGTAGTCAATTTTGTCATAACAATATTTTTTTGTATTCAGAACATGTAAATAAATTAATGCAAATATCATATGATTTTTGAGTATGGAAACCTTTGATTTTAAGGCTTCCTTAAAAACGCTGGGTTCATTACATCGGCTGCCACTGCCATTTGAGCATGTTTTCAATATTTTTCATTCCTTATGTCTAAACTGTACTATTGTAATGTAAATCCAAAAACTTTGGTAATCTACAGAAAAACTAAAAGCCTAAATGCTTAAGTAAAATGTTCAATTTTCTAGGAATTATAACAATTTGATGTTCCTCGAATAGAAGATTTCTTTCGGTCCGCAGTGGGTTCGCTATTCTCAAATAGTTTTTTGGGATGTGATGATTTTTAGCTAACTAATATTTTTAATTACTCTCATAGACTTGACGATATTGGGTATCTCATTACTCATGAGGTGTGCTGGTGTATTTTGGATACTTTGAAATACATCCTTGAAAGGTCTCAGATAATGACGATTTGTGGTTGATGTGACGTTCAGTGAAGGTGTTGCGATTGGGTTTTGGTTTTGTTCATGTATTTAAAATTTCATAAACACTGTTCCAACAACAAAACAAAGAAAATTAGTATTTTGAATAGTCATTTGGGAACTTTTATAATCAGGCTCAAGGAAAAATCGCTGGTGATAATAATAAAGAAATTGGAATCGTTACAGTTTATAAATAACTTGTCTTCAGCCGTTTTTCATGAGCCTGATATTATAATGACCTAAATCCAAATAAATGCCTTCATTTACAGGTGAAATAGCTGCCAGAACATATAATACTTGTATAGTTTCCCTGCCTTCGCGGACATTATTTTATAGAACTGTGCCTACAAAATTTTTAAAAGCTTAACCCAACCAAAAATAAGTTTCACCGCTCTGGTTTTAACTGAATATGCACATTCAATTCAAGAGAGAAGTATACAGGACCAACAGCTATCACATTTTCACACACATGTAAAGTGAAAGTAGTTCCGTACATGCACCCAAGTACTCTCGTGCTGAAACGCTGCAACAATAGATGATGTCGGAAAATTCGCTAATATGCCATGTGAACGAGTTAGACAGTTCGTAGTTAACTTCCTGTCTGCAATGTACTACGTGAAGTTAACGTTTCCGTCCCGGCAGGCGGTAAAGTTGGCCATATTTGCATAGAGGAAGACCGGAGACAATGTGGTGTCTACATTAACTCCCTCTACCTACCGAACTACTCAAATCCTCCTAACTCGGTTACCTGCAGAGTGATGGCGGGGCTCAGAGAGTAGCCAGCCCGGCTCAGCAAGGCCGGGATTACAAGCCATATTCTGGCACCGGACTTTGTACACCCGCTTTCTATGAATAACTTGACAGCATAAGGACTCACTGAATGAATAATACATCGTGTATATACATAACGTACTCGTATATACTATAACGTACTCATGATATGCAAATGTTTTGGCTCTTTCTAACACATAATCCTTCCCTCTCTGGTATTATCTATTGCTAAATTTCTTTAGCTGTATATACTTTCTTACTATGTTTTGTAACTCAATTCTTTTTAAGAGGTTCTTTTTACATCCACGAAATTTTAATTGATTACATGAAACGTTTTAATGTGGAAATTGTTCAAACATATTTGACAATTTATACTAACCCTTTCAACTCATAACCTCACAGTTAAGGAGCCTTTCACTATGACTTAGAACTCATTAATTAAACACCATCGAATCTCATAAAACACTTACTGCTCTTTAGGGCGTTCTCTACCATTAAAGACCCAAAGACAATATTCCTTATAAAGAATAATAAGGTTTCGGACATTTACCATAGTTATGTTACATAAAAAGTATAACACAATGTGTTGAGGATTGAATATACCCTTCTTCTGCAGGTGTCAAAAACCCTTATACATAAAAAATTGAAAACTAAAAAGTAGACTATGGCAATAGCCTGCCACCGGTACACTTACCTCATGAGGTCCAGACAGGAGATAATGAAACCCAAACGGTGTCATTTCACAGGAACCAAGATCACAAACAACGCACCAGCGATGGTGAAACACTGGAGAGGAAATCAGTGTCTGAATTTGATGTCGTTTTTCTTGCAAAGAAAATACTCTTGTAATCCCAAAATGATAGGCAACACTTAAAAGGAGAGCGGAGAACTAGCTATCGTAAGATTTAAAAAATATCGCATGTTTCTAAATTGATGGTAAGAAATTTGAGGATGTGTTCTAGGGATCAAAAGAATACTTTCTCACATATGAATATACTCCCGGGAATGAATGCTTTAGATCTGTAGTCTCTGCCCCCAAATTTGGGCAAACTATAGTGTTCCCCCGTCTTACTCGGCTTGAATTCCACGAAAACTACTAGAATGGTTAGGATGAATGAGGGTGGGGGGAGCTCCTACGATCATCACCACTGGCCGCTCCTCCACAGGAAAGCTTATAATTTAAAATTCATTTATTTTGAAAAAAGCTCTTGATACTGAAATGTTGCAGTACAATGACTTCTTTTCATAATATCACTACAAAACAACTTTTGTTTTCTGTTCTGCAGTTTCAGGCACCTAAATGATTGGTAATAAACGTATTCACAAAAAAAAAATAAATACGGAAGCACTTACCTACATAGTTATTTTTAACGGTTAATTACTACTAAACAATACTGTAGGCTACAAAAGTTCAAGATTAAAAGATTTCAAGTATCACACGTGGTATTTGTTGATGCTTTAAGGTTTTAATATTTCAGTATTCAAAGTGTACATAATTCAGTTTTTTGTCTACGTTAAAAAGAAAACTAAAACTATTCCATTTATAATCTAAAAACACGATTATGGATTTCAAATATGGAGTTAAATAAATTGAATGTATTCTTCAGGTATTTTTCACACATACGGAGTCTATACGTTGTTGTATGATTAGCGTCATGAAAAAACTTAAAGATAATTTTAATAACAAAACAAAGAACAAGTTGATCTCTGTAGGGTTACAATTAATTTTACCTAACTGCTGGGCGCTGTTCCACGTACAGCACACAACAACCACTCTACCAGATGCAAATATTAAATCGAACATCGTCACACTTTAATCCAATATACCCTAACGGCTTAGCGGCCCCGCTTTCAATTACTATAATTAAAAATTTTGAACCATATTCTGGAGCGAAAGGGTCGGGCAGCGTCCCCCACGACATATTTCAACTTGTATCGGACCGTAAGGCGATAACTCACCGTTCGATGCTAAAGCTAATCCGCTAAAAGGTGTTATTTTTTCGATGGCTCGCTCGAAGGGTGTCTGCGAAAGGAGAGGGTGGAAGAGATTCCTATATCACAATAGAAAAATTGAAAATAATTCGACCATAAAATGTGGGAGCGGACGAGTGACAGCCTGGAGGGGTAGGGTGACACGACCGTCAGATGGCCGACTTCATCCTCCTTGTTTGGCAGGCCATCGTGTGTTTGTTTCACACCGCCAGTGGCTGTACTTTTAGTTAGTTAGTAGAATTAACTTTAATTATTATGATAGCTAAGATATTTAATTCATGCTTTACACACCCAAACATTATATGCAGCGCCAAACGCAATAAGCTACAATATTCGCAAAGCGGAGATCCCCTCCTTTTCCGCCAAAAGGGATTTTTTGGCTGCTATGGGGTTTTTGGGTAGGAGGGGGAATTATCACGTAGGAAAATAGTCCGTAGCATCTTCTCATCGGGCACCATTTTATGTTTTATAAGAGGTGCGACAAAATGCTTTTTGGATTTAAACGTTAAAACTATATGCCACAAATAAGCCGGCAAAAGACATTTTTTTCAAGGCTATTTATGAAACAACGGCCGGGATCACACTTTTGAATGTGTGAATTCACATGTTTTCATACCGTTACTGATACAGTTACAGATACTGTTAGGTGTATCTGTTTTAAAGTTCAAGTTTCGGTGGTATATATTTTTAATGTTGGTTTGCATGAAATTTTATTTTATTTTGTAATTTAAAGTCATTGTAAAGTTTTAGTAACCTTCAAAACGCACCAGGTTTTCAAGTAGACATTGCATTTTTTGTATTTAATGAATTCTATCTACTCCTGTTTAACTTTAGGATTTAAATTCAAATTTTACTATTTTCAGTAAATAATAATACTTATTACCGTTTTCAAAACATAGTGAAAACCCTGTATCTTAACTCATTGCTTTAAGGCTAATTAGGACTACATTCAATCTAGCATATTTCAGCCTTATTAGATAAGTTGCGTCCTTCACACTGTTTCCTTTTTTTAGACAAATGATCCTAATTAGAATTTTTCTGGAATCTTAGCATTGGGAATTATTTGATTTTCTCTTGTACCTATCAGTGATTCAAAAATCATTCTGACCTTGCCTCAATCGAGTTTGTATCCAGTGCCCTATTCTACCGAAAAAGGTCTTTATGTGTTTATGGTGAGGGCTTCGGGCGTATCTTCTATGGATACCTACACACATTACCCAGACTGAGAGGACCATTCGTGTATGGCACTTAAGCGATTATCCAATAATTCGTATACTCAGTCTTAGGAAAACTGTTAGAAATTGGCCATAGCCAGAAACCACGTGGAAAACTTTGTAATAAATGTAATGGCAACTTTCTAGGCTGTATCTCTTGTTATTTAGATATTTTTAGACATAACTAATTTTTGTATTCTTAAGAAACAAGCACTCCATAGACGTTTATAAGGCGGTAGAATTTAGAAAATAAAGAAAATGTGCCCATACTCATACAGTCTCGTTATTTAGGGACAAGAATTTCTGGTATTGATGAATAAATGAATATGGTCAGATACGAAGAGTGCTGTAAATTATTTTCATTTGACCTCGTATTGTCGATTGTTGAAAAAACACGCATTAACAAAACATTTGATTGTTAACAAAAAAGAACCACCGAGCTACATCGGCAAATAACAATTAACAAATAACGTCACGGTTAATGTTAAACTTAATACCCAGAAACGTATACAATTGAAATATTCGGATTTTTCAACATGCCAACAATACATCGATGGAAATCCGATCGTCGTTGTGTCTTGTGTTCCGGTGCGATCTGTACGGTCCACGGGCACACACAAAGCAGCGAGCGCAAGTATTGTTGTAACCCAATTGAGAAATCATTTTGCGGGCGTTAAATTAAAATATTCCAGCGAATATTCGCCGGTGCCGGAAGAAGGAGCGCAATTTCCACTTGGGTATTATTTCGGACGGGAAGCCAAATGAAATGTAAATATAATGAATCATTAGGACAATGGCGGGGCGGCCAATATTCGGTATTTTTGTGAGGGAGCGTCGCCGATCCATCATTGCAGCCGGAACTGCTCTCTATAAATAATACATGTGAAGGGCCAAGGGCTGGCTAACCTTCTGCGGGCCGGATAGTAAATATGCCAACCTTTGTCTGAGGACAGGAAGGGCTCCTACCTTGTCACCCCGGGGGCTTCCTTCCTTCCTACAATACTGGTCTGGGGACAGGAAGAGTTCGAGTATATAACCACGACCCGGCGTATACAGGACATACACATCCTTGTCCTACTTTCACATTTTTTAATGTTTTATGGACGTGGATTACTGTAGCTAAATTAAAGCTATAGCACATATGTAATTTCCGTTAGAAAGGAACGTGCATTCTACGTCAGACATCAGATATGGATTATCCATAGGATAATAGTCAGCGACCAAGGGTCAAACCGAAAAAAAAGTTAACGAAATACTTTACTTTTGCAATACTTTAAGTTGTAATAAATACATAGTTTAACAAGATAGTCAAACTATTTCAATTTGAAATTAAATATAAACAAATAAAACTTGAACGTAGTTCTATAATTTTCAATTGGAACTCAAGTAGGCTAGCAATATAAAATTCATTTCATACCCCTTATACGTCTCTATATTGTAAGCAACTTATTGTTTCAAGTTACCCCTTTCAAGAGAATACAGCGCGAAATCAACCCTCCCATGACCCGTACTGTCCCGGAAGCGTAAGGGTTACTTCTACGCCAATGTATCACAGTCCCATCCTTGTATCTTCTATTGTCTCTGCCAACAGGCGGTACAACACCATTCCTTTGTAGAATAGGTCATTGTTAACTCCCATAATGCGTTAATGAAAATATCACACTATGAGTTCCTCCATTAGCCTCTTCTTCACACCTAACGTAATAAAAGCAAAATTTTCACAATTTTGCACAATGATTCATTTGTGAAGGAAACAGGATTTTTCGGCCATTTGCCATAGTTCAGTGATACAAAAAATCAGTAACACTACGTTTTAAGATCTGCAATCTGATCCCTTCTTCCTGATAGTATTATCTGATAAGAAATCAGATCGCAGATCTCGAAACGTAGTGTTACAGACTTTTTTGTATCACTGAACAATGGTAAAAGTAAGAAAAATCATGTTTTCTTTACAATCCATCGTCAGAAATAAACTTCAAAAAAGAATGATTTATTTAACAAATATTTATGCTTTATTTTAAATAACGAAATAAGTGATACAATTTAACAAAAATTACTTACGAATTTCAATTTTAGATTATATCCAACAGGGGAGTTAAGATAATTCAACTTACATTTCTTTGTGATAAAACCTAACACAAAATGAAGTATTCCAAAGCAGTTCTTGAGGCCAAGGTTCTGTTTAGTTTGTAACTGATTTTATTATGTGTAATTTACTCATAAAATACCCTAAATTTTTACCTATACAAAACGCACAAGAGTGATCAAACACAAACCGATTTGTTGTGATCAGCTTGCAAATGTAAAAAAAATCCAATATATAACAAGTTTTACGTAAAAACCTAAACTGTATCTCGGAATTCAAAGTGGTGAAGAAACACAAACCATGACTGCACAAAACATGCCATACACACAAAACACGGTGGGAGATTGACGAGAATGGAGACTGAAGCTTCACTTAATGTTAGTTTTCGAAGCTTTTACTTGATCTGAACAAGTTTTGGTATTAAATCTACTTATTTTTTTCTGTTTCGTGGTTTTTAGTTTTCTTTCACTTTATATTTAAGTTCTAGAAAAGCTCAGGGAAGCCACTTATAAAATTATTTTTTTAATATTGATTTTATTCGAGTATATAGAGTACCGACTACTCCGATATTATACACTAGAGACTAGACTAATTGACTACATTAACCATATGTTTGATAGATTAATATTCAGGGGTTTCGATGTTACTGCCTTAATAGATAAAGGAAACGCCTCATTATAGATACGCGAAGTAACAACTCCAAATGTTTAAAGAAGAATGTTTGGTGCCAAGGAGAAAATAAAGAGGAAAGATAATTTCAGCGATAAACTTTTATCTGAACTTAGTGGTTGTCGGATGTCGGGGAGGGGCCCACGTGGGGAGTCCGAGCGCGCATGGTAGCCTCGGATAAAGGTGCGCCTGAAGTAATTGCAATAAATCGCCACGATATCGCCGCGAGCCACGTACCCGCGCCAAGTCGGTCTTATCTTTTTATCATTCAATAAAAGGGAAGCGTGCCTTGCCTTCCTCGCTAACTGTTTTATCTTCATAGTCGAGCGGAGGCCAGCATTCCAGCGATTGCAACCGATCCTCAACTACCGCCACTTCTACTGTGGGAAATCAGCTTTGGTTTTATTAACAGTCTAATTTAATCGTGATTTTTTTAAACAAAAATCATTTTGGAGCCAATCTATTGAAGTCGACGAAATTGTAACAATACATATGCTCTAATACTATAGGCTATATATCTACTAATAATTTAATAAGTGTCTATGACCGTGTATCTACTCTCGATTAGACAGTACATCTATAGGCAATACCGAAGGTTGGAAAACTGCCACACCGATTATCATGTTTTCATTATTTAGTATGTAGCCAGATGTTTGGTTAATTTGCATGATCGGCCACAAACGCTTGATCTTTTAGAATGCTATTTTAACTATTTAAACAGAAATACAAAATAAAAAAATCTAAATTCACTATTGTTTGAAGATAAGAAAGCATTTATAATTTCCTAATTGTTATCATTGTCATCGAATCACAGCATAAGCGAATAAATAGGGGGGTCTGGGGGCTCGAGCCCCCTTCCCACTCCGAAATTTTGTACTTTGTACTTTTGTACAATCATTAAAATTGTACTACCAGGTATACGAGTATTTTAGGATAGAACACATTTATGCGCTCTTAAAGCACAACAAATTCCCGAACCCCTATTTTTAGAGGGGATTTATGCCTCCTAAACCACCTAGTGTGTCAGTTACCCGAAATAATGTTCTATAATCTATATACGCTACTGAATCAAACATAGATCATGTCGGAATGCACTAATGCCCTAATGTCTCCCGCTGTCACCTGCGATTCCGCCGCGTACCGATACGTCGAAAAAACATCCCTTCAGATAGTACTTATCAGGTAACAGATCAATTCTAGAAGATATTATCACGAATACTAAAACTTCCTAAAAACATTTTGTGTGCAACTAACAGAATCTAACCCAACTTGTAGAAACATGTTGGAATTTCTGATTTAATTCGAATTTAGTATGAATCGACTGTGCATGAATACATCAATATTGAAATTCAGAATTAGTTATATAAATGTACTATTAGAAATTTCAAAAATATTGGTGTATTTATTAAACTAAAATTAGTGTTTTATTCTGTCAATAAGAATAAAAAATATGACTTTCGGTACTTATATTTTACTATGATAAAATAAATTTTTTAAGTAGAAAGCATACAAATATATGTAAAATATTGCATACAATGTTGAAAAAAGGGTGTTTATGAATAATTACTTCGTAATATGAATGAATTAAATTATGTTATGTGTTATGTGTGAACATTATATTTCCTTATGTCTAACACAGGTTTAACATTCATTTTAATGATTAAGACTTAGCGTTTTGTATTTTCTATAATTTCAGTAAAAAATCTAATAGCCTATCTTTGCTAACAAATAAATACTTACCATACCTCAATTTTATTGAAGAAAACATCATAATTCCCTATTCAGTCGCATTTGGCTGGTTATCTCATTAGAGATAATTAGGAAAGGAAGAGCTTTAGTCAAATTCATAGAAAATCATCCAAATCGTACAATATAAAAGCAAAGATTGCATTTATATACGATATTTATGTCAAATTTCCCTTATTCTGTTATTCTTCAATTAAAGACATATTTAATTTGCTTCGAATATTTTTATTTTATTGAAAAATGTCTCAGTAACTGGACATTCAACATCACTACACAATAGACGACTCAGTACCCTTCTTAACTCAGAAATTAATGTCTGCTCTATTCATTAACCGAACAATGGCTGTACAGCAGAGTGGCGGTTGACCAGTACACAAGAAGGTGTCGTACAAAGGGTCGTACAACGTAAAGTCGTACAAACAGGATAATTACCCAGCACTGTTTCCGGTGGCCAGAACATGTTTCCATGACGTCACCGACACAGCCTTGTGCTTCCGGCGAGACGAAATATGCCGTCCTTATTGTTGACCCTTGCCAAATGGCCGCGTATATGAAGAAACAGATTTCAACTTCATGCTAATAAAACCATTATGGAAATGTTGTCTTGTTTTGTTGTCGGCTGTTTTTGTTATGACATCAGAAATATGTTGGTTGTTGACTACCATTGTATAATATCCACAGACGATCAAAATATAAACCTTTTCATTATTAACGACTTTTATAATGGAATATTGTATTTAAAACTATACTTCTTATGCTTTGAGATATATTAAACACATTGCCATTAATTAATTGCAGTCTTAAAACACCGCATTTCAACATTATAATCGTTTCATATTATTATCTAATTATGTACCAAACTAACAACAAAGCGTATTAAACTAAAATATTTAAATACTTCAGGTCTATTATGTCAAAAAGTACAGTCTTTCACAAATAGTCAATTAGATATGAAACCTTTACTGCATTATTTTAATTGTTAATTGTTTATGTAAAATGTGTTTATAAGGCAGGTATACTTAAACCAAGAACCAAGAACGACCCTCAACAAAGCGTTCATGGATATTTGTGGTTGTTATAATGTATTTAATTCTTGTTCAATTTACAGCTTTACATTCCATTGTTAATTGATGAGGGGGGTTGTAATTACTTTTAAGATATAAGACACTTATCAGGATTGTTTAAAGTCTAAACGTATTATACGCACTCTTTAATTGTGGACGTAGTACTTGTAGAAACGATAGTTTAACAACATCAGTGAAGTTCTGAAGTAATATTGACACAGTAATGTACAGATGTGTGTACTGTGTGCGTTAATGTAACACATTCAAAGTTAAAATGTTCTTGCTAATGAGTAATAAAACATATACGTACTAATAAGGATTTTCGACAAATGAGATCTGTTTTTATAAAAATATATAAAACAAACCAATAAAACAATAACAATCAATGGTAATTGAATATGTAAGCCAGTAACTTTTTATCAATCTACAGTCAAATTAAGAGAACAGAGAGAAGAGTTCGAAGAAAATGTAGAAATAGCTAAATAAAATTTATGTAATTACTGGTTGATAGATTATAATTAAGTCATATTTTTAACAAACTACTTGAATATTTTTACATACTACTGGACAGAATTACGCAAAAAAATTATACGAATTCACTTAAATAAATATATAAATCACACTATCTATTCAGATCGCCTTTCATATCTTAAATAATTATATACGAATTCCCGATTAAAAATAAAAATGGTGTAATATGAACTTCTAATATGAAAAAGTGGTCACAAATAGGGAATGATTTAATATTTGGCAATGAGACAGCTCAGCCTCTTTTCAAATTGCATGGTATACCCCAAGGGAGCTGCATCGACCCAACTTTGTTCAACTTGTATACGTCAAACTTCCACTGTGTGTTGAACGTTGCACCGTCCATTTGTATCAGCTGCATATCACTTATGAGCAGGATATCATAGAAATGGCCATCGGTCAGATCAATGCTGGTCCATACCACTTGTCAGCATGGTTAATCCAAAGTGGACTAAGGCCAATATAAGTAAATCTGTTACAGGCCGTTAGTAAGAGTGGGGTGGCGGTGATGCTCGACGGCGAGAGTTAAGACTCTTTTGTGTCGACGTGGACCGTGGCTTCACTTTTCCCGATCACATTTCTCACATCACCTAGCATTTCGATCATCATTGAGAGGTTTGTGCAAAATCAGAACATTACTGCCGGAGACTGCGAAACTGCGGCTTATGCAGACGTTAGTCCTGTCAGTCTTGTGCTACAGTCTACCTGCTTATAGGAATAGCATTTCGAGAGAGGAGGTTGGCAGAAAGCAAAAGCTACAGACTAACTTTCATTTTCAACCTGATGATAAGATTTTATCATATCTCTCCTTTCCATAACGCTGTCAAGTTACTTCCCACGAGGGCAGTGTGCTGGCTGTTGACGTGTTGCATGGTCCACAAGGTTCTTAAAGTTAGAGATCCACAGTACCTCAGCAAAAGACTCTTGTATCGGGAGGAAATGTTGTCTCGCAACGAAGTACGAGAAAATTTTAGTTCTTAAAGGATGTAAACGTTAAAAATACTAAAGTCTTACAATCTCTAATGCAAACTCTGTATTTAATCAGAATGTTTTTTTTTGGATGAGTACAATATAAGGCTTCAAAACTTACCTCCAACACCACCACCAACAAGATATAATACATTAATATTAATAATAACAAACCAAAATTAATAAAATTCAATTTCTTACAATTTTGAACTTTATGTTTAGTCAGCATTATTTAATAAAAGTTACTTAAAGTTTTGATCTTACTCTAAGGTGCTATTTTGTAAATATATTTCCAACTGTCCATACATAACTGCCAACTTCCTACTTATTTCGAAATACGAGGTACTTAACTGAATTTGATTTTAACATGCTAAAGATAAGGTTGAAAAAATGTTTATAAATTGATATTGCCTCTACATACTGATAATTTAATCAGTTTTTTGTAGGATCACCTTGAAATATAAATGCACCCGAGTGTCGTTCAAGATTTTTTATAAAATCTTAATTACTTCTTGAGATGGTAAAACAATTTTCGGAGCCCACCTTACGGACGATGAAGGCATTTGTTCCAGATGTAAGAAATGTTAAAATGGTAGCTACATGAGTAACTTTGTTAGATTTCGAATAGTTGTTTTTTTTCTACAACCCCTCGAGACTCTCCAGGCTAGTGTAGATTAGTAGTCTCTATATTCAGGAATTAATCACTTTTAAGCTTAGACGTAATTGTGGAATATTTCATTGTTCCATTTATATATAATTTAAAATTTAAGATTTTGGTTAAAACTTTATCTTAAAACAAATAAATAAGTATTTTATAATTCAAACACGCTTTATACTTCCACAAAAGTTTGCGAAACTATAAAACATACCTTCGTTGCTAATAATTTACTACTCCATCAAGAAAACTAGTGTTCGTTCGTTGAAGGAACATGTTTTTAACATTTCATTATATTGTTATCAGTTTTATTATAATGTTGTCATTTTCATTACATTTTTATATTTACGGCAAATTATATTTTTAATGTAATTGTATTTGAAACGCATTAACTATGCACGTTGCAGAAGCCTTTTTACTCAAAAAATACATTTCTGTTACGTGAAAAGTGGGCTCTTAAAAACTGATGAAATTTTACACATTTCGTTACGGGTCTAAAACTATCGGAAACGTTCAAACTTTCTATAGTTAATTCAAGGGCATTTTTCTAGTGGGGAGGGCTGTTTTGAAAACCCATAATTGCGCCACATATTCTAAAAAAGGTTAGCAGCTAGTTGTTTACTGAAATTTTAAGAAGATGAATATTTTGTACAGATTAGATGGAAGCAAGAGCCAGTATTGTCAGAGACCTAAATTGGAAAGCTACGGACGAAGGAAGAGACAGGTTTGAGTCAGCGGTATTTGAATAAACAACAAGAGCACAGCCTGACCGGGCTGATTCAATTTGGACTATTGCGGATTGGCAGCTGCTAATCAGGATTTATAGAGATGTGGGGTCCTCCCTCACATGCATTATGCAGCAGTGCGTTATCTCTTACTTAGGCGTCATCTTGGCCAGGGGTCGAGAGCTCTTTGTGGTGGGAGGTGACGTACAAGACCCACTCAGCTAACTAGCTATTGTTTTTATATGCTTCTCTTCAATTAGATATCTGCAACTTTTTGATGATTATTATTGTTTGAGTACTGGCCCTGAACTATGTGGGTATCAATAGAGAGCCGCATTGAGTTAAAACAATCACAATTCAGAAACGAGTGAATTATATACAAAAATGCTACATTGCTGAACACTCTGCGTTTTTTTGTTTATTGTGGCACAGAAATTAATATTTATTTTAAAGTGCAATAAATATACATAACAATTTCACATAATTCTTTAGAAAAATATTAGTCATTAAAATCTTTTTTGCAAAGAAATCCAATGATTCCCTTCTACATTTTTTAATGTTTTTTGCACACAAAACGGTTTAATTACATATAAGTACAAATTTTAAAGTTGGTAATTTTGCCATGATACCCTCAGCCTGAGAGAGCGTCTTGACGGAAGAAAATAAAAAAAACTATTCAAGTCGCCAGCTGTTGCTCTGTAAACAAGCTCATGCAACACAGAGCGCGCGTCCTGGTGGAGAATAATAGAACTAACAACACAACAACGCAATATTACGTAATGGTGTAAAATTGGTAATTGCGTAATACGCTAAAATTAAAAAAATCGATTAAAACATAACAAATGAAGTGTGCCTATTGAGTGTTATTGTACCGTCAGTGTTGTGCAAACTGAACATCTAAATCCATAATGCTCCTTCAGTTTGACATGGTCACATGTGAAATACAGGGTGACGCAAAAGTCACTGGACAATTGGTTTAAAGAAGAAAAAATAACAGCAAGACGTAGTACAATATTTTTCGTCCGTGATGTTGATATTACTAAATGTTGGTAATATGGTACAATATTTTTTTGAAGGAACAGTGACAGGAGATATATATTTGGATATGCTTCAGAATTACGCGGTACCAGGACTCGACGTTTGCAGAAAACTTTCAAGAACTTTACTTTCAACACGATGGTGCTCCACCACATTACTCCACTGCCGTTCGCGATTATTTAAACGAACGTTTCCAAAGAAAAGCTATTGGACGATGGGCATGTATTGACATGCCCCCCCCACGTTCATCCAACTTTGTTTGGATATTAATTACTGATATATTTCAAATAAATCGTCACCAATAACTCAACGACCAAAAAGGCCTACACGCTTTGAGGTTTAACACAGCTCTTCTAGGGTAGTATCCTAGGTAACTTTACTACAACTGGTGGTTAAGAGGTTAAATAATTAATTAGACTTTTTTAAATTTTTCGTCATACTTAATAATCAGAAATAAAATTCCCAAACAGCTGTTTAAAATGTAATTTTACAGTCTAACACATTGTATAAATGAAAATCTTAATAACAGATTGTTTATTCTTGTACAGGAGTGCTAATCGGAACAAATGAATAATTATATATTTAATTTTCAAACACAATCATTTTTTTTAATATCACAGCTTATAATAATACGTAATCAACATATCGCTCAAAATAATCATATGTTACACTCTTTTTACAATTTGTTTGTATTGTTGTAAATGCTATAAATCTTGCTTGCACGGATGCAACTCAAGACTAGTGTAATAACTTACACTATCGGTGTAAGTTATTACTGTTATTTTCGTTCTGCAGATTCACCTAAATGCACATGGAGGAACAATATTCAATAAAACTTGGAAGGGATATAGAGTACGTGTGTTAAATGAGGTGGAATTCAGAGATTATTTTCTCAATGTTCTAACGCGACCATATACAGACAATGTTTGGGAACTCGGTAATAACTTTCCCAATCCCCTAAACAGACTATGCTTTTCCGGCGCTTGACAGTCCTACGTAGTGTATAAAGAATTCACTACCTAGGACAAATTTATGAATAATTTGTTATTGAACCCTAAATAACATGTTTAAATAGCAGTACCTTATAAATTATGTAACGAGGGGTCATTACCGCAATAGACAACTTAACACACTTTGCTCGTCTTCTTACATTTGCTATCATAAACTAGTAGGTAACGCGCTGATAGTACGCATAAGGTATATAAAAAATATAAGCAATATATTTTATTCTACAAGATATAGCCTAAGTTAGTAGTAACTTTATTTCCATCGGCACAGCTAATACATACATAAAATATAGTTATGAGATTAATTAATAATGTTAATTTTAATAAACTTTAAAAAAAAGTAATAAGTAAAAGTAATAAATAACATTTAACAGTATGATACTATATTACAATATTACAGTAGCTATAAAACGAATCCAGATAGATTTTATAGACCCGATAACAGTGATAATAACAAGAACAATAAATTGTTATAACTTAACAATAAAACCAATCAAAAATATAATTAATAATAATGTCACAACGTAATAGGATATAGATAACTGGTAACAAAGACGAGGCAGAGCGAACAATTGCAAAGTAAATGTACAAAGATAAGGTGCAAAATAAGGGTTTGTTACTAAGTGTGGTTATATGCGTGCGTGCATTGTGTGTGTGTGTGTGTGTGTGTGTGTGTGTGTGTGTGTGTGTGTGTGTGTGTGTGTGTGTGTGTGTGTGTGTGTGTGTGTGTGTGTGTGTGTGTGTGTGTGTGTGTGTTCAGTCCACAGTTCACAACCATCTTTATTAAAAAAATATTGTAATTTCACAATACATTGTCCCAATGCACCATGCGGGAACATCTTAGATTATATAATGTCCATTACTTTTTGATGCTGGCAGTCCTCATGCAACAATCCAACAACGCCAAATATACAACAAAGGTACATTACAATTAGTATATGAAATTGGAAGAATCAATTACCCTGTACAATTCAATAACAACAGTACAATAATTGTAACAATGTATAACAATAAATAAGCAACATATGAGTCCATAAATAAACAACAAACGAACAACAACAACATAATAAGTTTATTAATAGAATGTTTAACAATAAGTAAGTAACATTATGATAAATCTGTAAATATTATAACAAATAAATAATAACAACGAAATAAAACTATAAGTTTATAACAGTAAAGTAAAAGTGATTATAGAACATGTATACTATATTCAATAATAAATACAATAGAAATACAAAAGTATATGATAGAAAAGGTAAAGATTAAATAAATGGAGCGATTTAAGCAACTCTGTTCTCAATATGGCACGTTATCAGTGACATAGGTTAATGCTTTAATTTTTACTTTAGGTTTTTTCTGAAAGAATAATTCATTGCCATAATAGGCTATAAACTTGTTAAAAAATGTTGGGCCCATGTAGCAGAACTGGCATCTGGAGGAAACCGAACCAAAAAGAGGCAATTCAAGTTGATAAAACCTGGAACTGCATGTTGTTCTAATCACGGTTTTGATTTTATGGTTATCTAAATATTTATGTACATGCATTAAGAAGCAAAACTTATACAGCTGGTCAAAATTTAATATACTATTTTCTTTAAAAATATAGCTGATTCGGTTTGTTCTTTGTAAACCGAACATTATGCGTAATGCGTGTCTTTGCGCCATTATTATTGGCTTTAGGTTTTAAAAGTTCCACCGTAATGTATTAATCCAAATCTTAATATACTCTCAAACCAAGAAAAATATAGTTGCTTCATGTGTTTATCTTTAAGGTGTTGCTTAAGATGGTATAGAGAGTAATTTACTTTCCTTAGCCGTTTCGATAAAAAGTGTATGTGGTGGTTCCATTTCAAATACTTATCAACATATAAGCCCAGATACTTTACATTATTTAAAACCTCAATATTGGAACAGGTACATTTATACATACAGCAATGCGAATGACAAACTAAGTTTAAATCATCTCTTAAATAATCTTTATCATTGGATTGATTAAAAAAAAACAAGACATTTTGATTTTGAAATATTGATTAAAAGTTTCTTTTTAATTAGTCACTCCGACACCGCACTCAGGTCCTCTTTAATCCTCATTTTTAGTGTCTCTTTGTTGAAAGCAGATCACACCAAGGCGGTATCATCAGCATACGCAAAGACTGATGAATGTAAAGGTATTTTAATAGGTCGTTTATGTATATTAGAAAAATAATTGGCCCAAGTACACCACACTGAGCCGTTCCATAAAGCAGTTCTAAAGATTCACTATATGAACTACCAATCTTTACCATCTGTCTTCTTTTAGTACATAGAGACATCAGCCAGTCCAAAGCAGTACCACCTATGGCACTTAATTTATTGACTAGTATATGGTTATCTAAAGTATCAAAAGTTTTTGGAAAATCAAGATATTACGGCCAGTGTGCATTTACCCTGGTTTGTTGAGTACGTTATACTTGAAACGTGTTTCCCAAGTGCCAAATCCGTCCCCCTGCCCGGCAGAAATCTGTACTGGTGTTCTGACAGAAGTTACCTAGTGTTAAAATGGTCCAGCAACTTATTTTTAGCGATGTTTCAAATATCTTTGCTATAGTATTAATTACTGAGATCGTCCGGTACGATGACACCTCTGACGGGTCACCAGACTTTAGGACGGGTGTCACAGAAGCTATTTTGAAATCGTCTGGAACCAATCCCTGGGAAAAAGATGTTCCATTAAGTAAAGGACAAAATACGTTAATATTCTCTTTAATAGTTATAATATTTATTCCGTCAATGCCACAACTTGGTTTATTTTTCATTTTAACTATGATATTGAATACTTCTTCATCGTTTAAATCAAATTTTGAGAAAAAATAGTTATACTCGGACTGATCCTCAAGGAATAGGTCATATCCAAATTCTTTTGATCTTAAAACCGACACAATATTTGTAAAATAGTCGTTAAACTTATTGGCTATCATACGCTCATTGCCTTCTATTTCCAAAAGATTGCCATCTACCATTAATTTACTGAGTTTACTTTTTTTTATTTTTCACTATTCTTTTTACAATTTCCCAATATTTCCTTGAATCACCATTTGCCCTATCAATCATAGATGAAAAGTAATCAATCTTTGCCTGTCTTACTCTCCTAGAGACGATTTTGGAAAAGTGTTTGTTTTCAATCTTTAGTGCAAAATTGTTCCTATCTTTAGTAAAAGTTTTAAATAAATCATTTTTACAATTTATCAGAGAGATAAGATTATCAGAAACCCAAGAATTTCGTTTTCTAGTTTTACTGTTAACTTTTTTTAGGTATGGTGAGGCTTCCCGACACTCCAAATATACTCTATAAAATTCTGCCAGACATTTGTTCACATCATGTTCACTGAAAACGTTACCCCAGTCAGCTAAACTTAACTGTCTACGTAACATGTTATAGTCTATTACTGTAATAAACAATTCCTACTGGTAATATTACAGTCTAATTGGGACAGTTTCAATTCTACAACAAAATGGTCTGTTAAACTTAAATTTAAAATTCTACATTTAAACTCTATATTCTTGGAATTTCTTACGAACACATGATCAAGGCAAGAAGCAGCGCTGTTAAATATTCTAGTGGGGGCGTTAACATAGCTTATAAATCCATAGGACGATAATAAATTTAAATAGTCCTTACCTGAGCCATTATTATTTAGTATACAAATATTTAAATCTTCTATAATAATTGTTGGGTTATGGGACAATCTTAAAATATTTTTAAAGTAGGTTTTAAAGTGTTGAAATAAAAATTTACAATTAATTACGATAGATACCATATAGTGAAATGTCCAAGAGTGTATTATTATAATTTACTGTGAAAGTGATATTAATTATCTCGGCAGTGGACAGCAAGATAAGGGGGTGAGTGCAGCGAAGGTCGCAGTCCACGTAGATAACGACCCCACCTGACTGGTTATCTGATCGATCTTGTAGTATCAGGTCGTATCCGGGCAATTGATGCTTCACCCCCTCTCCACTCTTAATCCACACCTCTGTCAATACTATAATTTTGTAATGATGTGACAAACCACTAAAATAAATCACAAGTTAATCAAAGTTCCTTCGTAAGCTTGGAATATTCAAGTGAAATATCCTTAAACTAAGGTGACTGAGATCTCTGCTTTTCATTTAACGGCTCGGGAAAGTTTTTAAACTGCTAATAATTCACTTTAATTAGTTTATCAACAATCCAAGGCTGGTTAGATCTTTAAGGGAAGATATACGAATGTTTGTATCTTGTTCGGACTTCCTAACAAATATTTTCCCCTCTGTAACCCAAACAAATTTGTAATTCATATCCCTAAGTCTTTTGGCGTGGTATAAAATATTTTTGTTAAATGCTGTGAGATGTTCATTACACATTACACCCTTGTGGTCGGGATACCCCTTACAAATGTAGTCGATTCAATCCTAGACTTTTTGTAAGTTTTTTAGGTGTGTGTGTGTGTGTGTGTGTGTGTGTGTGTGTGTGTGTGTGTGTGTGTGTGTGTGTGTGTGTGTGTGTGTGTGTGTGTGTGTGTGTGTGTTTGTCGCCCCTCCTATTATCCTATTATCTTAGTATTCCGGGGTGCCTTCCAAAGTGTTGTGCCCATTGTGTTTGTGTTTGATGGTACCTTTAAAGGGCCATGCAACTTCCAAAGTCGTGGAGGAATGACTAATTTCTGGATGTTTTTATTTATTCACGGTCTTTTATATTTATTGATATGCTTATTTGTTTGTTGTTTTTGCGTAGTAATTTTTCTTGTTTTTATTTTCTTTCTATTACTGTTGTATTACTGTCATTGTTGATATTTTATTCTAGTTATTAATTATTAGTTATTTATTTACTAATTTTAACTTATTTATTTACATCTTGTTCTACGCACTTATGAACCAGGTTGTTTACAACTTAGTTGTAAATATTGCAAAATTGTGTTGTTGTACACAATGCTGTAATGTTTGATCTTTTTGAAGTGAAATTTAAGATCAGAAAAGGATTTAATCCAACACAACAACAACCAGCTGATAATGTTTTCATTAATATATTTTTGACTGTCTACATTTTCCAGTTTCCATAACAAGTATTAATATTACTCACACACTTGGGATATTTCGTTCTCACTGTTAAGAGTCATTAATAAAACCTAGAAGAGACAGTAACTCGTATCCACTTAAAAAGGTGTGTTGCTTGGGGAGGAGAGGGCGGATTAGATGTATCGTGATTGGCTGAAACGTAACTAATCAGCGATCATTGACCAATCCACGGCCCGTTATGACAGCCTGCCAGCTGTTTTCCTTACTAGAGTTATTTTTCCTACTTTTCTCTTGTTATTCCTTAGTCGTTGGGAGTAATTATCACAAATTTTGTGGATTCGTGCTGCGTGTTAGTTTTCCAACTGAGGTTTTGTTTACTTAAGTTATCTTATTTAGACAACGTGTTCCCCCTATATAACCCATACTTTACGGGATTACTCACTTTGGAGGTTGACAATAAAGATAATGAATTGAGAGGAACGTTCGTTATCCTAAATTGGTTTAGTAATTAGTAGCATTACGTGTTAGATACAAAACCATTCCTATAATTTAGTATACTGTATGGAATTGTGAGTTGGTCAACATCAGGATTTCGGGTTCTACTCGCGTACAGACAAGTGAAATAATAATTCCAGAGCATAACAAGACTGCGGGGCGTATAAATTGGTACACTTATCAGGAGAGAGCGGTCCACATGCACAACACCACAACTCATGTCACATTAAACAGTCGCAGCATTCTGTGACAAATAAAAAACCAGCGGCAGCGCCAGTGTCAGGCGGGTCGGTACGATAATGTTGTTGTCCCATCTTGCCCCACAGATTGCCCGTCCTCCGAGGGCCATCCCTCACACTAGCTGTCGCTGTCGGGTACATTCCCGCGCCGCGCCCGCTCTGCCACCGGCTCGTCTCCACTCCGTCTCATCGCTTTATTGTGTCGCCTCTGTCGATTCTAATTATAAAACTGAAACCTCTCACTGTCTTTGTGTCGATTTAAAACGCCCTCCGTAACAACGCCATAGCCATCGCTCCGTATTAACGGTTATGTGTTTGTCAACTGTTATTGTTAATTGTTCCAGCTCTAACGGCCCTCCAGAGTCGGCTTATGTCATTCTGGAGCGCGCAGAGCTGTCTTGATTGATGGCTGTTATTAGAACGTAAAACGTAAAGCCAGAAAACGTTTCCAAGCTGTAATTGGTTAAATTTTTACGCTTTGATTAGATAAATTGTATGTTTACGTTAAGGAAAACGTATTAGAATTAGTTAGTTCTAATAAATTAATAAAGTAACCGAATTAAAAAAATATATAATTATTAAACCATTTACATCATGCAAATAGCATAGTTTTCAATTGCACTAGTAGCGTTAATCTACCATTTTTATAATAAAATATATTTAATTTTTAAGTTTCGGAAAAAATTAACCACATTTAATGCAATTAATTTAAACAAAATTAAATTAGATTGATATGTACAATTACAATTAATATATGTCTTTCTATAATTTTAATTTCAAAAAAATCTATGAAAAAAGCGATACTACGTAGTATTAACATTTTTAATTATAAGAAAATACTACGGACAGCTTCAGGTAGCACTAATCTACCACTACCAACAACCCAACACCAAACGCCCCTTGAAGTTGAAATTGAACTCTTATATTATATTTTATAAGGGTGTTCGTGTGTGTTTATAAAAATAATATTTTATATTACAAGGAGTTTGTATTCCAAAACCAGTTAATGAAAGGAAGTATTAGAAAAGAAAGGATTTTGCAAAGTATTTATTATTTAAGCCATTGTGCAATTTGTTTTACATTTTATCTTATTTGCTTTTAGAATTTAAAACAAAAGTTAAATAAATCTGTGATAAGCCTTATTCGAACTAACCACAAATAAGTAATTATAGTAAGAATATGCCTAGAACATTCATACTTATCAAGATAAATTTAAGTTCTTTTACTATTTTAATCAATACTATATATTAAGATCTTGAAAAAGCATTAATATTAGCTGAAAAAATTAAAGAATTCACAGAAATAATAATTCTTTATTTCATCTAGTTCAGGATATCGTGAAATTCTTTAATATTAAGACCTTTCCCGTAAAGTAGGGGCTCAGCTCTCTAACCGAGAGATCACATGTTCGAATCCTGGGGAGGCAATACAAAAATGGGTTTGGACCGTTAACCCATACAAATTTTGAAAGTAATCGACTAAAATGTTTTCGTAGAAAGAACCCTCTTAAAAAGTCTAAAAAGATAAATTAAAAATCCCACTAGTTAGATCAAACTCTCTTAACAATCTTTCGTTTTTCAAAAATAACTAAAAATTTAATAGTAAAGATTAAATTTCAATGAGTTCTCCAGATCAAAATTGATGAAACGAAACATAAAAGTTACGCAAATTAATATTATATGTGAACAAACTTTCCATTCACAAAACTTTAAGGCTAACTGATTTGTCGGATATCGGATTGTTTTAGGATTATTTAAGCTAGGCGCAAAGATTCAAAATGAGGTTCGACTACTTACCGGCCCGAAGAAATATTGTACTTTTTTAGTAGTATAAATTATATTAAAGTTTACGATATCACAAAACTCTCAAAATACAAGACCATACCTGAACTTAGATCGAAATAAACCTTAGTTACCTAATTTAAGAACCAATCTTCCAAGGCAAATTTAAATGAAAAGCACGTCAGTTGCTGAATTGAACTGCTTCGTTAGTTTTTGGTATAGGTGTATTATTTCAGATCACAATCGAACTGAAAGGGTATGAACAGGGCACACTATCGATAATATTGTTATCACAATAAAAGATATTTGGAAGTTTGAGAATATAATTCTATAGTATTAGGTTTGTTTGAAGTAGTTTAGATATAGTAGAAGAGCAATTCGATAGGGTATAGCGGACAACTGATACATGAGCAAATGAAAGTTACTGCTATGAATAATAAGGCTTGTATCATATACAAACAACACAGCATAACTGTATGGCTTTACGCGTTTAAGGAGTTAGTTAGTTTATGTAAATGAGGAAAAGAAATTACACCACAAATATATTCCTTACGCCTACCGCTTTTAACCGCAGCTAGTAACCAGGTCTGATTTGTATAGTCCTAAAATAACAAACTGTATTGAAATGATACTTTTCAATACAAAATCAAACATATTTACTTCAAAATTAACTAAAAATGACATACAAAACCATTTTAAGATTTTAATTAAAGTTACCCATAGTAGGCATTTCAAGCTATAACACGAATTCTCATTAAAACACAACCATTTTAGTCTACCAACATCTACAAAATGGTCTGTAAAGCACCTGGAAGTGCGGAAATATATTTTATTGTATTTTAAAATGTATGATTTACAAAACGGAGAAATAAGTGAATTTCAGGTCTTATTAGAAGATATTGTTGTAAAAGTAATTATTACACAAGTAATATTTTTCATTCAAAATTAATAAAAAGAAGATTGAATTGTATGTAGAGTTCTGAATTTATGTTTTGGTTTTTTTGTAAAAATTAACAGGGAGTTTCACATTGGTCAAGCCTAAAGCACATGATTTGTTCCCTTGGACTCGTAATATAATGAAAAATTTCCGAACTCACTCACTCGTTTATGCGTTCACGAACAGGTCATGTCATGACATGCCTGGTACGAGATTTCAAACATCGTGTAGTATTCATGGATAATATCAAAATATCCGACTTCATTCTGCAGAGAATGGTCACATAAAGTCATATAATAAGTGTTATATTATTTACTTTTTGTAAAAACAAAACTAGATCATTTGTCTTTTTAAAGAATACATTAGGCAATTGTTTGTACGAGTATAATGAGATTGGATCTTAATGTTATCTAGTTGAATTTTTGGTGGATAAAGCCTTAGTTTAAAAAAATATGTTTTTGTTTCATTACAATAAGAAGTAAACTAAGTCAGTAATTGGTGGGTGACCATATTCTGGAGCGGGAGGCGCGGCGCGGCCAGCGAGGACAGAATAAGAATCTTATTCTGTCCTCGCTGGGCGCGGCGTTGCGGGCTACTTCTAGTAGAATAGATGTCACCCCCGTGCCCTCGCGTGTCGGATTCGCACACAGCCGGCAGAGATTCGCCACGGAGTCACGTGACCCAGCTCTAACAAGGGTGGGAACATCTCAACCCCCGCTCAGATTTGTTCCTGTTAGTTCCGCTCCTTGTTACTCTTCCTGTTTGTGTTTCTAATGACGTTTGTGACTGTTGTCTGTGTCGTGATAGAAGAGGGGTGGAGGGGAGGGTCAAGAGCTAAGCCTGCTTTATGTGTAATCGGTCAACCACTAATACTAACTGCTACACACAACGTTGATCATAGCTACAACCGTAGGCTCTCCTTGGCATATGTCTAAACCCGGCTGAAGTTAACATCTTGTTCCACATAAGAACAATGTTTTGTGTAGTGTAATGTAAAGTGTAAAGTAAAAGTGTTTGAAGTCTCTTAAGATCTTGATTTTGGCCTCTTAAGAATAATGTTAAACTTTAAACACAATAAGCGGTTTTTTATTACAGAATAGTGATGGGAGAGTTCTAATTTTGAAGATATAACTAATAATCATCCAGACACTTCTTAGTTTTAGCTGTAAAATCAAGATAGATACAGAAATGCAAGCTTATAATAACCAACAACAACCAAAAACCTAAAGAGTGTCTTGGATACGTGTTGATTATATCTTAAAGACCAGATCACCCATAATACTACGAACACAAATAAGGGAATTGGGTGTGTAATCTGTATTGTTGCATGTAAATAAAATAAATAAATAAATCACAAATTTCCAATTTGGTATCAGTATTGGTGAAGGAATAAAAGGTTTACATAACAACCAGTTCAAGGTAATTAGTTTATCCGTATTATTTATATAGTATAACAATCGGTTAAAACCATTGACTTTGACACAATCATGTTTGGTGCACTCTCCTCGTTATATAATTCTACATTCGAAAACCACCTGATATTGGGTTGTTCGATACCGAGACAAAAGTTCATAAAACGTAAATTTTTGTTTGATATATCAGTAATAAGTATTTCATGGTAAAGATTAATAAGTTACTTTGATGTAAAGAATAAGGTTTAAAATATTAGGTTTAACTCTACCATTAATTGGAGAGTAATTGTTTTGTTAAAAAGGTAGTATTCTTGCCATAGTATGAAGCGTGTTCATAAGGCTATACGTTTAAACCATTACTTATATGATCATAATAATACTACTCATTTTTAAGACCAAAGTAGGGTACCACACAACGAGCCTATAATTTTAAGTCTATAGCTCACTATACTTTTGATATGTCCTGCGGGAAGACACACGAACATACAATCATACAGAAAACGAATATTTGTATTCCCCGGCGACAAAACAGAAATTGTGTTAGTCTATTGGGTGATAGGTTTCAATGATACTCACTCATATACAATGGATGAACGTCCACTACCATCGAGCTCGGTGCTGCCTATATAGTAATAAAGCTTCATGGAAAATTTCAAGTCTGTAGGTCAATTTGTTCCCTAGAGTATAGCTATTTATATCAGTCTTTGCTAATACAGTAGGAGGTTCGTAGCTGAGCGCGAATAGGCCAAAGTTATGCAGTCATGCGAAAAGGCTAATCTGTGGTAGTGCCTGGTTTATGTTTGCAAAAAGTATACCACGATTTATGTGGAATGGAAAAATCAAATGTTGTGGAATCAAAAGTGTACATTAAATTATTCCACCAGCCAGAATGATTTTGGAAATATAAAACTCTTTTAAAACAACTACGGTAGTTTTTTGAAATCACTAGAATGTTCAATTTAATGTGGTGGACATCAATGCGTTTCCACACTTTTGAAATCTCTAAAAGTTTCAAGATTTTGGCTTTCCAACATTTCTGAAAGAACTGGTTGTATCTCAGTCATTAGATAGCGTTGGGTACAATATAATATTCAAATATGTACGTAGTTCTACTATGTATTTATAAAAATTATTTCTAACAAATTACAACCAAACCTTGTTTTAGAAACACCTTTATTTGCAGACTATTTTATCGAACCAGTGTTGTACATTTAACCTATATAATGGAAAAGGCAAACTCCACGTTCAATAGTTTGAGATGTAAACCACTCATGGAATTTGCCTCCTCTCCTCCCTTTGTTCCCAAAGGGATATTATATATATTGAGATGTACATATTAAGATTAGACGATTGCAAATCGTGGGATGGCTCATGGAGGATAACTTTCCGATAAAGTTATTTGTTTACTAATGAAAGTTGTAAAAAAGAAAGCCTTCAAAGAATCTGTAATCTGACGCTGTCATTGACTCGACTCCTGGAATCTGGAGCTATGCTCGCCCGAAGAGATCCAAAACAGCCGGCGACGAAGAAGCACAGATGAACCCTTTAAATCGTTTCGATATCATACACACTAGGCTGCAAAATATAGTAAAGTAAACTTGAAAAATTAAGTGATATATAGTGTTATCTTCTATATGTAAAGAAGTATTCTCATTGTCTCATCAGTACACAGTTTAGTGCACTACGATGTATTAGACATTATCTCTAAGCACGGTAGAGCAACCTAGGTTTCTAAACATATATTTAGTATGATGGGAATGATCGATTCAATGTGAATTTTGAGATCACTTTCCTCTTTGTTTCCTGAAGTTCTAAATCATTTCTCAAAATCAAATGATCTGTTTATTTTTCTAGGTGACCATAGCAGTATAACATTAGTAAGTATATGTGGGAGTCTTCCCTGACCCACCGGCTGATTGAACATCTTTAACACTGCAAAGTATATTACAATTATAACTGCAAAATAATTTAACTGAATTGATAAGTAGCTATCATCGTTTTCACCTACTTACAGTTCATTTTAATTCGGTTACAAGTTGGCAAAACGTAAATTGCACTAATTTAAGAATTTTATTTTTTATTTGGATGAAAACTAAAACTAGATTTAATGCCAGCAATAATAATATCAATTTTATCCAAAGAAACGTCTGGGGCCAAATAGAAAATATGTGCTCAATGTTACGTTTTAGTATTATTGATAATTGTGGGCTAAGGATGAAGAACAAAGTGAGGGTTGTAGAAAGGCCGTAAGAAATGTGAAGAAGTGGGGAGATGTCATCCCAGAATTAATAGGCAATCTGCTTAAGGCCCTGAGCGAAACGGTATGCTGGACCGTCTGGACGCTTAAGTGCTGATAGCTTCTCGTAACCACTCTCTTCTGCAGAACCAAAATACTTCAATTCAGTTAAATCTATATTAGTCATAATGAAATATACTCAAATGTTTGAACTATTCAAGACTATTTCTTTAAATATTTTATATATCGTTAGTAGAACTTGGCCACTTTCATGAATTTACTTAATTTTACTCTATAATTCAATTGATCAATAACCATTAGTGGTTTCAAACAATGGACATCTTGACAGCCACGATAGGAGTTCAAATTGCATTTGAATAATTGTCTTGCATTGTTGATAAGCCATCGGTGAAGTACAGATTATGATTCACTAACCACACCGTTTTTCTGTGACATAGCCTAGTGGATAAAGTGGTTATCGTAAGAGAATCGTGTTAAGCAACGTCGAGCTTGGATGTTCCTTGTATGGGTGACCGTTAAGCAGCCCTGCCCACACAACAGCGCAGCTCATCTGCCCGGTTATTGGTTACAGGTCGGAGGTCGCCTTTGGTACGTTCATTTATAATGAATAGGCTAATGTCGAGTAGGGTTCCTAGTCCGAACGCGTATGCAACAATCAACGTGAAACTAATGTAATAACTGCCTAGCTATGATACACGTTCTAAAAACGTGTAATTGCTGGTCTATAATTAATGATCGTAAGGGTGTTCATAAGCCTTACTCAAACTTCGCCCGCTCCAATCGACGTGAAACTACCGTACGACAACTGCCTAGCTATGATACACGGTTTATATACCTCAATTGCTTCTATATGATGAATGGCAGGAAGTAGCGTTCATAAACATAACAGCGTTCGTAAGAATAGGTATCGAATCTGCCGCTGGCAACGTATTAAAAGCTGTTGGTCCGCAGTTTAAGTTAAGAGAGTGTTTGAGGTTCTTAACATAGTATAGTAATTAAGGCCTTTAACTTTATATAGCAAAATGAAAAAAACATAAGAAATAAATTATATTAAATATTTTTGAAATGCTCTTCACTGGGTAATTTCTTTGAATAAGCGATAAGTTTCTGATGTCGATTAACACTAGTTTGTAAGGTTGTAATGTATATTCTTAATATTTATAAAATGAACTACACTATTCGACCAAGTATATTCTATTCAATTGTATTTATTTATACAGTCGAATCTTTAAATTTTTAACGCAAGTCTTTACAATAAAATATATATAACAAATAATTACAATAATATCAGCATTTGTAAAATATGTATTTTTGTTAGCTTGACTAACAATACAAACGAAATCACAGTCAATACAATCAATTATAGTATAAATAGAATTCACAAGAGGCAAGCGACCTACTAAACTCAGAACGTTTGTACCACAAGCGCCTCCTGAAAGTTATAAAATGTTCCTACTTATTCTTATTAGAATAATGGTTTTGTGAAACAGCAAGATTTTATAACATTATTAACGCTGCTTAATCCTTTAATAGCAAAATATTCAGTTACTTCTTTAGCTTTAGCGAGAATTCTATCATTAGGGCTAAAATTTATCGAAAACGAACTGACCAATATATTTGAATTTTTGCTTGAAGCTTAATTAATTGATATATTAACAACACTGAGTTCGGTGATGGCGCATGTCACTCCATGAGACTTGGCTGAGCGTTAGCGAATATTTTTACATTGTCCTTAAGGGTAACCGTGATACAATGAGAAAACCTATAATGAATTAATTGGTAAACAATCTGAATCCAATTATTAGAGATTTCAAAATGTGACTTTTAATCATAGAGTAAAACAATAATGGAAAGTCAATGTTAAGACTTGGTTTGACAATATTTGACTTTAGTGCACTCTTGAGTTGTAGTGGCCACCGTAGCTCACTGGAAATTTTATTATTTGAACATTAATATGCTTAGTGAAAAATGGGAATGTATTTTGTAGCAAGATATCTTAAAAAAGATTTGGCTTTAAATTTTGCGCGAAATTTCATTTCTAAACGTTAAAAAAAAAAACGCTTTAAATAATGGTGCATGTCTAAACATGGAATTTGGTTGAGCGTTACGGAAGGCTATAACTCAGTATGGTGAGACAATTACTATTTTTTTCCTGCCAGAGGGGATGTAAAAGGTTTTTTTTTATGAATTTCCTATTTTTAATTTCTGCAGGACATCTAAGGAGTAAAATATTTGATAGTTTTAATGCAAACTTAGCAAAGATTCTTAGGCGACACATTGGGTATCCTACTTTGCAATAAAATTACATAAGAATGTATACCTGTTATACCTTTCCAATGAAGAATTTGTAAGTAATTTGGCAGTTATTGTTATGAACAAGGTTAATTTAAAGACAAATTACAAAAGTGCACAAGCGTTAATTTAATGTAATAGAACGGCTATTTCAAATACGTCCCAAAATATTCTTATGTTGAATAGCCGATGATAACTTTAAGTACTTTTTATTTGACTCTTTGAACGCATTATTATTGATTTTCCATTCCTCATCTACTGTGTTTATAGTTTATTCTAGTGTATCAATAAAACTATAATATCACATTTTAAAGATAATGTGACCCACGTGAAGCTAGAATTCATTTTCGCCAGAAGAGAAAATATAAAAAGCGATATTGGAATATTGTGACGGCAGAGCATATCGGTGTAGGACTTATCAAATTCGGGGGAAAATACATTCACAAAATCCGGAGAGGCTCCTTCCCCCGCACCACCCCTCCAGCCTAGCCTCCCACTCGCAGTTTCCAATTACTCAAGGCTCCCCCGGCTCCGAGACAGTATCGCCGCAAAATGATGCGCTCCCATCTACAATGATGGCTATAAAAATTGAAATGGCCCCCTCCCCAATATACATAAAGCGTAACCTCAGAGCTAGCCTTATCTAACGCCTCCCATATTGCCCCGCCCTCCTAGTTCCATATTTCATCTCGATCGCTAGCGTCTTCTTTTCTCGCGATAGAGGATAAAGGAAAGTCTGAGCGCGGGGGTGGGAGAGGGTATTTACGGGCCACCATCTTGGCCTACGCCCGACCGGTCATTTTTCATCCCGATTGATCATTACTGGCAGATTGTGCCCCGTACAGATGCCGGCGCTACAGTGTCGCCTCGCTCCACTCTCTCGTAGCCGCGAGTATATTTCCTCGTGGAAAATATGTGTGGACATTACTGCTCTCGGTAAATATTGACTTTATGGAGCACTCTTCCAGATCTATGTCTGGTCGCTTTCAGAGTTATGGCTCGCTGAGCGGTTCGACAACTAGACTCGTGTAAAATAAATCGGCGGAAAATACTTGGCAGTTATATGAGCAGTTCGGGAACTTTTAAGCTGTTTGTTTATAGGCGAATAAAGATGTCCGCTGAACTTCTTGTGGAAACTGTGCTATTGTCACGTCTCCTATACGGGTCGTAACGCGGGTTAAGCTTCTCGAGTTAAGACCGTAGTAAACTCGTTGAAGGGTTTGTTTTCACAAGATTATGGAATTAGACTCGGAAAATAAAGAGCGTATTTGGGAGTCCAGTTTGGAGAGTAAAATATGACATAAACTTTACTCAACTGGTTGAATACCGTTATTAGTCACAAAACGTAAACTTTTTTACTTTAGCTACTCAAATTAAAATGCAAACCAAGAGAAGCGGTTTGTATAGTTGTTGAACAAGATCGGAAAGTATTTTTACTATCAGGACAAACTTTATATATCGGAGTAACATTAAAATTTAGATGATTTATTTATATATTTATCCATATAAAGCAAATAATTTAAGAACAGTAACTTCGGTAATTTATGTCGGTAAGAACAAAAAAGATACCGGTTTGAACGCGCTAACCGCGAGACAGCTGACGCCCTGGGCAGTCTGGCGATTTGCGCATTTAAGCAACCAGGTGCCAGCCGCGTAAACATCCAAAATTTACCAATGAAATATTTGTTACAAATTCAACGTTTGAAATAGTAGTTTGAAAAGTTAATGGCGTAGATCTCTATGGCGTAACCAATACCGAGTTTTAAAGCGTCCGGTCAGGACTAAAAGTTAAGCTGGTAATTTAATAATAACTTTTATGCAATTCTAAGATAGTACACAAAAAAGTACACTTGTACGTATGTTGCAAAATATTTGGTCATAATCAACTACAAATTTCCGAATTAGGAGTTTTCAAAGTTGTAGGTTGGTTGTAAAGCGACAAAATCTCTACCTATTTTCGTTCTTACCGTCATAAAAACTGTAAATTATTGTAAATAATTTGATTTACATATCCAAGCGCAGAAATAAACAAACCAAATTTTAATGTAACTCACGTTATTGTAGATACACTAGTTTGTGGTTAAAATTTAATCTGATGTCTACACAATTTTATCCAAGTTTCCAATCTGTTATTATTGAATTATATCGGGCTGACATTAGTTGAATTAGTTGACATATTGAATTAGTCTCTGGCGATGAATGAAAATATTCTTTAAGGTAATAATAACCATATTACAGTACAAAATTCTAAAGCTGCTGGTCATGAACAATAAACTCTAAGTTCCTAGAAAAGTTTAAGTTTTGGGAGCAGATATTATAATTTCACCCTCATAACTAGCAGTTGTGGTTTTAGTTGTGTCATATAGTTTAATAATACATACGCGTTAAACACGTATATTTATGTAAGTGTTGTAGATTAAAACAATTGTAATCAGTAAATTTAAACAAGTAAATCTTACAGAACAAAGTAACGAATAGGCTCATGTTCTATGTTAGGTGAATAAGTAATTCTTTGACATATAAAACAATGTTTTTGTTCAACCTTCTAATATTGAGCAGTATAATTAGTCTGCTGCACAGGTGACAGAAAACGAGATATCTGTATTGTTCATAATTTCATAAAACGCTTTGGTAAAGATATTATGTTCAATGATAACTACTAATTTTTGTTTGAATTCCTGACTTTAGTTTAAAATCCAAGTGTAAGCATTAAACACTTTTAAAACGTTTATAAGGATTGTATAAAATACTTTAATAAATTGTGTACTGTCTACTATATTTATACTCGCTTTTCTTTTATATTTAGCTATCTATGCTAATTTACAATAAGTAGTCAACGAATTACTATTGTTGTATAGATATTGGTTTTCAATTAGTTTTTTACAATAATTAGTATTTTCTAATCAAATATATGTTGGTACTAAATTTTTTTTTTTTTATTTAAATTTAAATTCCCTAATTGTTTTCCACTCCCCTATGATAGTTTAAACTTCCCAAAACAACTTGATATTTAAGTGTTAATTGAATCAGTTCTAAAATTTGGGATGATAATATTTTTCTATAATACTGATGTTTCACATGAAATGTATTTGTTTTGGAATTTTGAGTTTTAGTTGTCAAGACTGTTTTGAAGTAGTAAAATGTCGCTTTCATTTAAAACACCAGTCCTTTTTTTCGTATCTTATATTTATACGGAATAAAATGGTCAAATAAAAACTTGTGGCGTCACCACGTACTCAGGCAACACATCATAATTGGTGTAGGGAACAGACGAACAAAGAAATATACGTAGTGAATACCAAATAAATTGAAAAACAAAGAAGGGTATACAAGACATAAGTAAGTTTATGAAATGAAAATATTTTTATAACCTCAAAAATGGTAAATCATTCACATCAAAAAAATCATCTGAAACAATCAACAAGCAACCATTCTGACGTTTATAGCCGAATTCCGCGTCGGGAAACAATCGAAAATAAACAGCTTTTGATATGCGCCTTTCTATGAATGGGTGGTTGCATAATCAACAGTGAAAAATCGCTTAATTTAGTCCAAACTGTAAAAATGAACGTCTACCTACTCTCTGTTGGATGTTTTCAACAGGTAATAGTTCGATTTTTACCGAGAGAGCTCTCTGTTTATAGCCGCTTATCACGTTTTAGCGACCATCATGTCATGTATGTAGCCGCTAGTCGCGCCAGAAGGTTCATTCCTCATGCGGTTTACATGTACATCTTTAATGGTTTGAAATTATCAAAAAAATTAAGGAAATTTTGAATGCATTTCAAAACATCTTTTGCATTCGATCTAGTTAAGCATTATCAAAAACCAAGATGTGAATTATAAAAAAGTTTGAATTGACGCCATATTGAAACGAAATGGCAGATCAAGCTGAGCAACAAACTTAGCTGAGATATTTATGACAATACTTTTATTGAAGGAAATATTTTAACAAACGTGGGAACATCAAATTTACAGCAACGCATACTATCAAGAGTAGAGTGGTGTTTGTTTTTGTAACAGATATTATTTTGTTTGAAAAGGGAACACGCACGTGGCAATGACGTATCGAATTTCACACCTGTCGTTCCATCAGAATGGCAGATAGCTATCAATATGCGATGGAGTTAGATGGCTATCATATTCTGGCAGAGATACCCCTCGAGCGCTTCCCGAGCAGTATGTGGAAACAACATGCCAGGCACCGCTGCCAGAGTGCTCAACACGTCACCTGTCAGTTTTTACATTTTACGTTTTGTTCTATTAATGTCGCATATGAGAACTTTTCAATTTAAAAAATCTATTGGTGGTTACATGTATGGGAATGTATGTATATCATTCTAAAACAATGTAACAGAGCCCTCCTGTAAGCTAAATGAGATGAGATCTAGATAAACTTTACAAGATATGAACACAATTTCTCAGAACCATAAATATAATATATGAGACATTTACATTAACCTTAAGATAGAGGTAACACATGTTTTTTATCTGCATTTGATTATATAAGTCAATTATTTCCTACTACATAATATGTTGAAATTGCATCCGTACATGTACAGCTTGTAGATAACACGAGCTTATCAATTTGATCTTTCAGAAAATAAAATTACTAAGCAATCAACAGAAAATTTAATTTCCCATGTAGGCTACATTGGAAATACTTTTAAATTGTTTTATAACATGACAAATTTAACATCTGTGATCTATACATGTATTCGTTTAGTACTTTACCTCGGAATGACGTATTAAAAATCTTAATTGCATATTCGAGATAACTTAACTTAAAGGTAGGTTAGGAGCGTACACACTGCATGTCGCGTAACTCGCTTCGCTGAGGTTGTATGCAAAATTTCAAAGCTCACTTCTTGTTCTAGACGTCCTGCGGGCAGACATACAGCCAGTTATACAGAAAATATTTAAATTCCCCCGGTAGAAAGAAAATTGTGTCAGCCTACTCAGCCAAATTGCATTCTTGGACATACAATCTTAGAAGTGATTCTTGTCTATGTAGAAATGAAGTTTCATGTAACATTAAAGTCCACAGATGAAATCTCTCTGGAGATATTTCGTCACATGATACATTCACATTTGTGTTCATTGGGTTCGATAGCACTGTTTAATTCATCGATGTCTACATATCAAGTCACCAAAATATGATGTATGTGTTGTGATAGTTAGGCTGCACATAAAATATATTTGTGCTGCTATTCCTCACAATCATCTTGGTTACCTATAAGAACAATGCAGAAAATGTTTTTCTGAGGATCAGCCAAATCCTATGAAGTGACATGCATCATCATTAAAGTGTTGCTTATATACAAGTGAAGCTTCATGCAAAATTTGAAGTCTATATGTAAATTCGCTTTCGGGGTATTATGCGGACAGGCAAACAGATAGACGGACATAATTTTTTTTAGCCCATTGAGTGATAGGCTTTACTAGCGCTGCAACAATTCATGGTAGTGATCAATTTTTCAGTGTGTCATCCACTTAATAACCAGAAAAAAATCAGTTTTCAAAACTAACCACTTTAAATTATCTTAAGTATTGTTACTCGTTAAGTGTTAGCTTTAACGCCAGCTAATAACAATAATATATTTGTCGTGTTTGTTATCAAATAAAAAGTGTATAGCCTGAATTTATAAAATATAGTATTATATCATTACCTACATTTGTTGTAGTTCTAGAAACATGATCACAGTACAACAATGTACATAGCACATTAAAAGTCTATCCAAGCCAACCCGTTCATAAAATGATCCCTTCGTGTTTGAAATTCAATTCACCCTCGCCTCTTTGCATAAATATTACACCGTACATTTACAATGGTACATCACCATAATAACCCCGCAAGCAGGTTTTAGGATACACCGGATTTACACGGATTGGTGTAATTTAAATGAACTCCGGTAGCTCATTGTCAACGGTAATGTTAATAAGTGTAATTGCGAGCGTAGTTTGGTTATTCGACACCAGATGGAGTGCGGGTTCCGCTTCGCCATGTGCTAAGCGCTCGCATTACCATGTCAGTGATTTATGTCCGGTTCGCTTTGATTTGATGAATTTTTGTCGCTATTACGGGAAGTTATGGTGTTGTGTTGGTGGTTTTTATGTAGTAATTAGATGTTGGCATCGCGGCCACTTTTTATAAGCTCCGTTTTCCGATAACGATTAGACTACGTTTTTACTGGACGTGAAAATGGGTTGCGTTATAAACGTAAGGTTGACTATTCTTACTTCGCTTTTTCTACACCGCATTTCTTAAAATGTTATGTAGTCAGTGGAGTTTAGAATAGAGTAAAAGCCCTGTCTAGGAAGAGAAAATAATGATGAGCTATCAATATTCCATGATTTTGATCCAAATCACGCTGGTTTGACTATTTAAATTAACTTTTATTTTTTATTCCGCTGTATAGTGCAACTAAATATTTGAATGACCATTTATACTACAAGTTTTGGGTTTTAAATGTTAAAACGATCCTTAAAATTCTTTGAACTTCAAATTTGAAAACTCGAACATATGTTTATTAAGTTTCTTTTTAATTTTCAAACCTAGGAAGTTGTGTTTGAATGGTCTAAAGCCTCATCATTTGATGTATTTCCTGCGTATGACGCAATAGTTTTCCTTCTGTACTACCTATAGTATTCTGAGTTTATTTTAATAGACGGTTGTCATTATTTGAGTTCCATTAATTAAATGCAATGGCTTCCAAATTTGGCTGATCAATAAGACTAAGACTTTTGGTGAGTCGTCAGACTTGAAACTTGAAATCTCGAGATTTATTGTACCTAAACTAGATATTTGTAATTACTAAGTAGCAAGTAACACCATTATACACAGAGTCAAAATAGATATGTCAAAGTAAAATCGCGTTTGAAAAGTAGTGCTTGGATACTGCAGACTTTTATGACACAAATATATGCTTATTGCTATCACATATTGAATCAGCGTAGAATTCAAACGAGATTATATCTACTGAATTCTTTAAGAGAACTCTACAAAGTGATATGTCGCATTACTCCGTATGCTTTCACTGAGCACTGGATTTACTCTCTGATTTCAAGGTCTTCACCCCAAAAGCCTCCAGGGATCCAAAATACTAACTGAAATGTCAGAAACGATCACTCCAGATATCATAAATTATATACTGCAGCATTTCATATTAGATCATACATTGGTTACTTTAAATTGGGAGTGTCTTATATTAGAGCTTTACCGTGGTAGCCTTAAAACTTTGTAAATATCATCTCAAAAGATAATAATAAAAATGGCAACTAAGTTTGCATGGACATTCGTGTCTCTATGGCCTTCAAACCTGAGGCTCCGCTATACAGACATTCTGTTCTAAGTAACAACTAACAGAATATTCAAACTAATTGGCATTGAACTTTCCTTAGATGTTCACATTAACTTTTGATGGCTAGCTAAAAGACCTTTCTGTTATTTCAGTACGTGAACTTCAGGTCTTCAAAGTTTCTATCGAAGAACTTAAATTTTGTGCAACAAATCATATTACCTCAAAGCACACGGTCATGGCTATAAATTCATCTTTAAAGCTCAATTTCTCTGGCCTAAATTTGTGCAATAGTGTACTTAAAATTGAACGAATTACTCAACTAAATGATTTGAAAAGTACATAGTTTCGTTGCCTAATGTTACTTAAAGGGTACTTGGTTTCTTATAATTAGACACAAATGGTGTAGAACTTATAGACGTTAAATCTTTAAAGTGAGTACATGAAAGTTGGAGGAGAGACATATTTTTATTTAATTAAAAAGGTAACTTCCTTATGAAACTTTGTACTCAAACATACAATTTTAAAAACTATTTCATAAAACGTTTAATTTTTTGAGTTAAGTAATATAAAACTATATTAGCCTCCGAAGTTATAAATTATCTACGTACAGTAAAATTTACATTTTTATCCGCAGTTATTTTATGTAGGCTTGGTAAATATTGCCTAAAATTACCGCTTTAAATGTCTGTACTGTCCTCGTGAAGTGACAAAAACGTCATTTAACTTTTTTGTATTCAGTAAAACTATCTTAGGCTATGATTTAAAAATATAAAAAACCCAATCAATAAACTATTGCACCACCGTAAGCTGAAATATGCGATGACGTATATAACATATATCTTTCGAAAGCTATCACCTTACAGAAACGGTTGTGATGCTATTTATAAAGAAGCTGTAAGACTATACACGGTCATCCAAAGTGCAATGGCCACCCCTGTCTTTTCCAGATGGTTGTCCAATAAAAATACAAATGTGGGGATCTTTGTAAGTTAATGAGACTTATTTTGTGCGAATCAAAAAATGATGGGGGCGGGCCACCCCCTTGGAGGGCGCATACTAACTAAAACTTTTCAAATTGCACCTTCAAATACACATCGTTGCAAAGTTAATAAATAAACATTTTGGCGCAAACTGGAAGTCGCTATCTATCACCAATCCAAGATTTGCACGAAACTTGGTTTATTTATTTATTCTTCCAACGGAATTAGTTTATGTGGGATTTTCGGATCAAGAAACGCGTACACGATATCACATTTACAAATTACACTCTTATTTCCAAGTGTCAGCAAGGGTGAAAATGGGTGGTTATTCTAATAGATTACAATAAGACCAAGGTTATTCTTCGTCTCCTTGTCATTCCTCGGTGACTTCGAGTGAAAATCGGTATTTTACGTCTAGAAGCAGGAATTTGACATCGGTTTTAAAGAATACCTACAGTCCAAGTGTGTGGTAGTAAACATCCCTGCCCAGTTCTTTAAGTTGAAATCCCTCTTTTTATAATGTTCATGCTACCTCCAGGAATATGTTATTATTAAATAATTGTTTTCCTGAAGATTTCAAACAAACTGCCATTGATTTTATTAATTAGTGTCCACCGTTGGAACTGACCCTTTTAGGGATCACGATATAAATTACCTATATTTCTAAAGAAACCTCATATCCGGTACATTTATCCTGTGAAATGTTGACTGATTGACTAGAATATCAACCAGAGCTAAGCAAGGGGCTTGTTTCCAGCCATTCTAATGCTATGACCATGAAAACGTGTAAGTATTCTTGAAACCCGGTGTAAACCTCGTGCTTTTCAATCTGAAAAGTCTCTAGATATCTATTTTCAGGAAAATCCACCCATAAATTATCGAGGGACGAAGGATAAACATTTTCCCATTGTTTGATGCCGCCATCTTGGAAATAAGCGGATAATTTGTAAATTTATATCAGGTACGCATTTCATGACCCAAAATATCCCACAAAACAAATTTTATGAAAACATATTTGTAACTACCTAGAAACCCCATTTAGCGGCCACCGTCTTAGAGCGGCATAGATAGCGACATTAGATTTCCTCCAATATGTTTGTATCACTTTTACAACGATATTTCATACGTGGGTTTTGCTATTTGATAATTACGAGCTAACCAACATTTTTTGATACACCAACAAATAGGTTTCATAATCTACAAAGATCCCCAAACACTTTACAGATTGGCCAAACCGCTTAGAAATGACAGGGGTGGCCTCTGAATTTTAGGTGACCTTGTACAAATACTTTGTATTCATATCTATATTAGTGTTATTGGTGGTCTATCTCACTCAGTACGATTTGGCTGAGCGTTAGCACATATTTGTTAATTGGTCTTATGAGTAACCATGATAGCAACGAGAAAACATCAGAATAAATAGAGTTTTAGTTGAGTATAATCATATGAGACTTTAACAAAAATGACTTTGAACGCACGCAGATTAATAATTCATTAAAAATACAGAAATAATAGAATAGAAATCAATGTTTGTACCCAATATCTCATTACAGCTCACTCTTGCGTTGTAACACACTCTCCACCTCGCCAGAACTGCAACGAAAACGTGAATGTATTATGTAGGAAGATATCTTGATAAATCTGCAGACTAAAAATTTTAATGAGATTCCATTTCTACATTGACAAGAACATGATGATGCATGTCCATCCATGGAATTTGGCTCAAGGTCATTAAAGCTCTTAATAGGCTGACACTTCTTTTTTGTGTGCCTGTTGGATGTACACATTTCTTTTCTGTATGCCGTTTTTCTGCCTTCCTGATCTTAGTGAATCCTATAGTGAAATGAGCTATAGGCTTCAAATGTTGCATGTAACATTGACGAAGCTCGCTCGTTACACAATATCTTGACAATTAATTATATTCAGTTAAAAATATTCGATCTATTAAATTTTTATAATGCCATAATTACAGAAAACTTTCATGAAAACCTGAGATTGTAGGCTACAATAAGTTTTTAAATTTTTTTTGTAGATCAATATCTTTAACATCTAACCCTCGTTCATTTAAAACAAGAAAGAAAATTTTTTTTCTCCATTTGAGTATAAATATCGTATAAAATGTTTATGGAATGGCACGATTTTATTTCACTTGACTACATGACAAATTTAATAAAGTATAGTTTATTAAACTACATGTTTTCAATATAACATTACCGTATTTAAAATAATAAATAATAATTAAAATAATTTTCTCCAGGCATATTTTCTACATATACTTATTTTTAATTTGTACGTATTTCTGGTGCCTGATTTACAAGATACCACTGATTTATACTTTAAATAGCTACAACTCGTAAACATAAATATATTTTATATTTATGTTTATATATTAATAAACATAAATATATTTTATAAACAATATATAAAAACATCAATTTTATATATTTACTGTCCTCAAAAAATTAACCTAAAGGTCTGAGTATAAAAATTGTTGTAATAAAAAGTTTGTAATTGAACACTAATTTCACTACGTTAATCTATGTTACTTTGAGTTAATATTTCATAATACCCGTACTGAAGAAATTAGCGATAAATTATTATAATGTTATAATTTATATAAAAAGCTATTAACACATTTTAAAGTAGACGAATGCTACAATACTGCTTAGTAAAGGCCTTCGATAATCAGTACTTAACCATAGATCATCAAATAAGTACAGTGTTATAACATCGTCTAGTATCGTATTATTACGTCAGTCTACAAGAAATATATGTGGCCATCACTAAAAAGTGAAAACTCCAACATCTAAACCTGGCGTGTCGATAAATCACGTGACAAAACCTAGAAAAGACGTGAATGTCAGCACCTGCAAATTACAGTCGACATTAGACAGTGATTTACGGTCCACATTCAAGCCCAAAAACACACTTTCTGCACAGTCCATCTCACGGTGATTGTGCGAAGCTGGGCAGCGATAAGAGCGCTAATCTGTTAGCGAGAGGCGGGGATAAAACTGAAACCCGGCTCCCGGCGCGTCGCGGGATTGACGCGGTCGGAATAAAAACCGGGTTCATTGTTTACCTGAGTCACACAGTGGCGTAATCTGGCGTCATAATTCATCCGGTAGCAATATTTCAGCCGATAACACATTCGTGTTTTTTCTATAAGACAACCGAACCGATGTAGAACAATGACTTGAACAATCGAGCGCTTATCTAAGCGCTTTCGGTCCATTTAATTTAAACATCGTTCTGCGCCGTCCCCCCACGGCACCCTTACACCCTCGCTACCCTCTGTTAATAGTCGGGCGATGTTTTAAACATAATTAGCCGCCGAGATTGACGCTTCCCCTCTCCTACCCCGACAATTCTGTTTGCCCTAGGCTCGTATTACGTCAGGTTTACCGGATCTGTTTTCCTCTTCGGCTTTACGAGATATTGGTCGTCACCTAATTGCATGAATTGATCTAACACAACAACACACTTGTGGTGTTTCCAGATTACTCCACTTGTTTGTCAGTGTGTTAAAGTCTGGAAGGAAGGCATTAGACTTCTTTGAAAATATCTGCTTAGGTAGTGAAGGCATCTGAAGCATTCAATTGGAAATTTTGAACTGTTTCACTTACAGTAGAAAACGTTTTCGAGGTTATTTATCTTTTTAAAATTTAACTTAAATACGAAAAAATAAATAATTTCATAATGTTTTCTAATGTCAACGCATCTGTACACAAAATATTTAAGTATCGTACGATTAAAATATCCTATATAAAATGCCTGAAAAACTGTTTTTATTTTAGACAAGAAAAATATAAAAATTCACTTGACATGATCATGTCGTTTTTACATCTGAAATTATCTTAAAAAAACCGATACAACGGAGTATCGAAGGACCAGACTCGACGTAATGAGAGAGTTATTGCAGAGAAGGAAGGACTACACTATAACCTTCCTCGGATTGGTCCCAAAATTAAATCCTCGCACCAACAATAACCTTCTCTTGGATCAAAAAGTTTAGATGTCCAAGTTTGAAACTTGACCGAAAAGTAACAAATAAAGCTACAGTAACAGGAGTTACATTTGTTTGTTTATTTTTGGGTTGAGACATAGACAAAACAATTATTTACAAACAATACCTTCCAGTTTTATGTCGATAACAACGAAAAAGATACTTGTTTATAGCGCTTTATAAATTTCAACCTAACTAGAATTTTAAACACTCATGACTCTGAAACTTATCATCCGATTAGGACCTAATGTCATTTATTGATTGTATAAAAAAACCAATCATTCAAAACTTTTATTTAAATTTTACAGAATGGGATCCCTACAAATTACAAACATTTATCGTTGGGTGACCACATATAGTTTGGGAAATGTTAAAGGTAAAATAAATCTAAAACTAACGCACTATCGCGGGCTCTAGTCGGCGGGGAAACATAATTATGTAAACAAAACTACCAAAACATATAATTTTATAAATGTGAAAGTGTCTTTGTTTGTTCGTTTTTCTCTCACACATAACCATACAACCAAGTGTACTGAAAATTTTACATGGACATTCTTAGGGTACCTGGGATGAATATAGGCCTATTATTGTTTCAAATTCCTCCGGGCTACGCCCCACCGGTAGTAAAAAGTAAAGTAGTTAAAGTACAGTAAAGTAAGTAAAGTTAAAGTAGCAAAAATTCCCATATTGAGCTTTACAGTGGTGAAATATTAATCGAAAGACCCTGTCAAATGTAATCAACTATTCTGTATAAACATTTTTTTATCACGGCACAACCATAAGTTTATTATTTTAACCACTATTTTCAATTTTTTTACATTTATTGTGTGTAAACTGTCTAAGGAGTAACCATTACTTTTCACGCCGTTTTTAGAAATCGACGTTTAGGTACTCTATTTACCTTAGAAAATATTCTAAGACATTAGAAGGTCAGAATTTATCTCCAAAGTTTCCCTTTGGAGCAGTCTGCATGAACTATGTTAGATTAAAGTTCGCTGGAATTTGATTTTGAACTAGTTTACCAATTCCAGGTCTAATTATTCTACAATATCAAAAATATCTATTAGTTTGGTAACACACAAGTAAATAGTGTCATTGTTAATGTACTTTTAAATTTAAATATTAAATATTAGACATAAAAACAAAGTTAATATCTAACTTAACTTTAACTACAAAATAAAAGGATGTTATAAAATTCATCTTAGTTATATTTTACCAGAGGTAGGCTTTCCTGATACAAAAAAACACTACACTTTAAGACGTATTTTCTTGATCGTGGCACCAAGGCAAATCAACATTGGCGTCAGAAATATACTCACTCGAACCATAAGTGCTTATACACGTGCAAAATCTACGAAAGTGCGAGTGGAGCGGCGGGTAACTTCTGTTATATTTTATAATTGAGGTGATTGAATAGGTAAATGAAAACAAAATTACAAATGTACACTACTGTTTATTAGTATAAAATTTTTATGGTTACTATTAAATCACCATAAAATGAGGTGTTACTCACGTTATCAGGCCATTGCCTTGGGTGTCACTTTGGAAATCTGCATAAAAACTTCTAACTTTTAACACGGATTTAATTAAGCAGGTTTTATTCATTTATCGCGGCCGACACCTGTTCGTTTGAACGCGCAAACAGCGAGAGGCAGTAGGACCTGTTCCTCGAGTTGTCGCACAGAGAACAGAAAAAAAACAGACGGACGAACAGAGAAACAGATAGACAAGGACTCGATTGAAGAACCCGTCATGTCCTCGATAAAAAAATCTAAAGAAAAACATATGTAAACTAGTAATGAGGTCACCTTACTTATAATCGTTGGTGAAAAATGTGTAAAAAATGTTAGTTGTTCCAGAATACACAAATAGTATATAGGCTAACCTCTTAAATGTTGACCTTAAATCATCTCAACATTTAAATGTGAAGGAAGTAAGGATAATATTATGATTCTATGAATTTAATTTTCTAATCCATAATAAGTAACACCCTTGAAACTTAAAGGACTGGTCCTAGACTACTTACCAATCGATTGGGGTCAGCGCATTTTGCTCAATGCCAGTTTCGTCATTTCAGTTCATTTGATGTGGCCACTTCTTAAAAACACGAATCGTGGAAGTCGAATTCGGGAGAACGGTGAACTAGTCTAAGAGAATCAAGTCACTTGATTGAAGAACTTTGAAAGGTTTACTTGAAAGTAGTTAGACATTCTAGCTGCATTTACACTTAAAACAAAATAAATCTAACATTTTAACACTTTAGGAAATCTAAAAGTGAAGATTTGTTTGTTTGAAGAGTATCTTACTGACCACCATGTATTGCTGCGCCTATCCAACTTTGAGAAACATCCAAACTCGGCCACTTTGTATATTGTATAATTGCTCACGGAATATATATATTACTGCACTGGGCTCAAATTTTACATATCCTATAAAATATCTTCTTGAGTATTATAATTCCATCGAATTACATTGCAGCATTGGTGACGTTGTGATAATGTCATAGAAAGCAACTTGAATTAAGAAACGAGACTCGTCTTTGGTGTATTGATTAAGTAGTTTTCGTCTCATGCAAAACAGATTGCCTTTATTTTAAACCCTAAAACCGGTTAAAGACTCGTAATGAGTTTTTTTGAACAATTTTTTTTTTTAATTCGTATTTATTCACATTCAAATACAATTGATGTAATCTATATATCATTTAATTCCAAACGATATGCTGATTTAAGATACTTGATGTATGCATAACAAACAGATTTATAGTAGATTATAAAATCTTCTAAAAACAAAATTAATCAATCGTTGCGGCAGCACAAATGGGTAACATTTCATATAGTACGTCATTTTTGGTACGTTATATTGAAGTTGAATATTTTGTGAAGTTTGATGTAGGTAAGAATGGCTTCTACGTCTTCTTAGCTGCAATCTAGTCATCTATTACCTACAGCTCCTACTTTGTAATTCAAGACACTGATTTTATTCTACAATGTTGTTTGGAGAGTTTCTATTTTTGCAAAACATTCGCGTATGTCTTGGGGTTTTTGCTGCTGGTAGGAAACTTATAACTTTATACTTATAAACTTATAACATTTCTTGGATGCCCTTATGTTAACTAAAACTGCAGGACATGTTTCATTAAACAATGTTACAAAAGTAGTTTTTTATATGTTTTTTATTTAAGTGAAAAATTGTGTTTTCGCTGCTGACTATCCTGACAACAGTGTACGCATTGAACTGTTTGTCATGTTGGACATTTTGAGATTCTTGTTTACTTTTATAAATACGAATAAAGGTAGTGCCATTAGGGGATCCTTATAAATTTTGATAAACTTTTATAATTTTTATAGTAATTTGGAGTTTGTTTAAAAAATTATATTGTTATTGTTTAAATGGTTTTTTTCTTATTTTTTCAATTATTTTTTACAAAATTCTAACTTCTGGTTAAATAATAAAAATAAAATAATAAATACAAACGTAATCATTACACCATTATAAAATAGATTATAATAAATGGACAATGATAAATAAATTTTTACATTTTACTGGTAAATTAAAGAGGAACTACGTCAGCCTACTGAGCAATAGCCTCAGCCAAATACCATGTATGGAAATGCACCAATGTAGAACGTAATTTACTAAAGAAGTTTCGTTCTAAATGTATAGTTTACAGATGAAGTTCTTCTCGAGATATATTGCCAAGTAAAACATTCACATGATTGTTCTGTAGAAGGGTACTACAGTGCAAGAGAACGCTGAAATAAAAACTTGTCACCGACTTTAAACATTAAACTTTCCGCCCTATCCATTTTTCTCTTTACTCTAATAATAAAGATTTCACATGTTAAAAAGCTCATATGATTGTACTCAGTTAAAAAATCTCTATTTACTCTATCATTTTCTTGTTGCAATCAAGGCTAGCCATAAGACTAATATAAAACTATTCGATAACGGCTAGCCAAATCAATTTCTAATGAAACATTTGTAACTATTGTGATAAATTTAATTATGGTTACGCAACAATATTACGAAAACCATCCTTTAAGTCTATCTAAAGTGATACATTTAGCATAATTTGTACATAATCTAATCAAAGTCGACTCCTCTACAAATAGATTATAACCCACGGTAATAAAGAGAGAACATAAAAAACCGTGATAGGATAGGGTAGAGTTTCCCTAAAACAATATTTTTCTAGGATGAAACAAAATATACAAAAAAAAAATATAAATGAGGAGAAACAGCGAATTACAAAAGAACTTTAAATTATATGAACTCGTAAAAGGCACACACACGGATTCATGCGTCCATGTGCATGCGGATGTATTAAAAATCCTACTTGTTTTATTCGAATGGCCACAAAACTGATGTTAACACTGAAAGTGATGTTTGACCCATTTCGTTACTTATTTCTGTATTTGAGAGGGGAGTAAGAATGGATATTATTGAAAAATGGCATGGCGATATTATTACCAAGGTTGCTTGAGTTCACGATATAAGGTTCAAATAACTTTATATATCATTTTAGTATTCTTCCCCTTTTACTGTCTGTAAAGACTGGAGTCGTTTACATACACAAGGGTCGTTCAATAAGTCCTTAAAATACTAGTTTTTTTGGTTTTTTATTTCCCAATATCTTTTTTCAGTTCTATAAAATCTTTTCCAACGTTTTAAGTCATCCAAAAAATACGATTTCGGAATTTGTTCAAAATAAGCCTTTGTTTGCTTAATAACCTCCTCGTTTAAAGTAAAGTGTTGTCCCCCAAGGCATTTCTTTTCAAATTAGGAAACAGGAAAACGTTACTGGGGGCCAAATCTGGCTAATACGGTGGATTTTGCAACGATTCGGAATTCAATTCAGCCATTTTGGCCGCTGACCACACGATTGGTCTCGTTGTCCTCGGTTCGGTTAGCAAACGCTGCACCCATTGCACGGAAATTTAACTTAATAATAATGTTTCGTGCAAAATTGAATCGACTGCACCTTGTGATATCCCTGTAGCTTTCGCGCACTTTAATTCGTTGATATATAATTTCAAGAGTAGATACTTCCACTGGTATTCCTGATTGATGTTCATCATTTGTAGATGGATGTCCACGTTTAAACTCGTTTACCTAATCATAACTATTGCAAACATAGGAGTGGATTTACCATGAACTGCGTTGAACTCAGATTTGATTTCTTTCGGCGTTAAGCCTTTCAAATAAAAAGGGTTTTATCATTTACTTCAATCGTCAATAGCAACGAAACTCACGATGGATCGAACTAAAATTTTTACAGTTGTCTAATCAAACATGCTACTTACAAACAAATTTTTTAAATCCAACGAGCGCCATGTCTATGATTTTCTAAGAACTGATTGAACGACCGTTGTAATTTCTGGGTTAATGTATTAATATGTAGGAACACCCTACACCATAAACCACATAACATGCTTCACTGATGTGAAATTGCAAAATATCAAGGCTATAGTTCATTTTATTCTTTAAATGTCCTGTGGAATAACAGACAGTTACACGATCCTCAAATAAAGTAAATCTCAAAAGATAACTTGTCCAGGTAATAAGTGATAGACTACAAAGACGCCCAGCCAAATCCCACAGTTGGACATGCACCGTCATAGAACTCATTACTCTCTAGGGTTTCATTCAAAGTGTTGTCTAGAATCGAAATCTTTCTCCACGTATCTTACGAATTGTTAACTTACATGTGTTACTATGTCACATGTTAAAATGTCATATAATTGCGCTTTTTTTACAAATTTTATTACAAAATTTATTTTGTGATTTTCTTGTTGCTATCTTAATTACTTCTAAGGCGAATGTAAAATCTTCGCTAACGCTCAACCAAAATCCACGGAGCGACGTGCACCATGATCAAACTCCCTGTTGCATATATAGAAGTACAAATTTTTGCAAAAATTCATATCCATATTCACTTTTAAGTTATCATGTGGACAAATCGACAAAAAAGAATAACGCCCCCTTCACTAAAGCTCAGTCAAAAGTAATATATAAAACTAATAATATGTCCAAGTTGTAACTATAAGGTATTACAGAGTAACTGTGTTCTTTTCAGAGTTTGAGGGATATGTCTTGAGTTCCAGAGAATTGACATTGAGATTGGAGAAGAAAGGAACCTGAAATGAGGAAGGGAGGATTAATTAGCATTTGAATAATTAGACAGAATCAGACTTCTTTGATTCAGCATATAGAACGCTATATCTCCTCATCACGCGAGTATAAACTCATGTATTTTAATTTTAGCAAAACTGTAAGGTGAAATTATAAAATTGTATAATACTTTCTGTTAGCGATTTAACTCGATATTCCCTGTCTAGAAATGAAGATTCATCTAATATATCAAGCCTATAAGTCAGTTCGTTTTAAGATATCGTGCAGACAGACATAGGCTACATACAGAAATAAAATGTCCCCAGCCTCTCGACTGATAGGGATTGGAATAGTAAAACCAGTTTAATCAGTTTTGCAATAAAACGACCAATGTAAAAATGTTCAAGCAAATGTATCGAGTGACACTTACCATTTGCTAGATTTGAATTACTACCTGACCCGAAAACCTCAGGAAATACTCAAGAGCTGTTCGGATTTAAAGCAAAGAATTGTAGGTATAATTTTTAACAAATGCTTTTGTATTCCCTCACTGTAGATTAATTTTGGTACTGTTTTTATAAATTAGATATAATTATTTTTATAATCAACTGTTTTATAATCAAATGAACTAAAACTAACCGATTGCTTGTAACCAAATTTAAATCTTATCAGGTCTATAAAGATGATTATTTCGGACATCTTCCACCGTTCGTTCATTGACAAAACATGTCTTTGTCTATAGCAAACATTCGGAAACAATCCTGTCATGTTCGCAAACCTTTCACAGTCAAAAACAAACCTTAATAACAGAATAATAGACCTACATTTTTACAGTAAGCTTCCAAACGTTTAAAATAAAAGTTTTAAAGATTAAATTCCATTTATAACAGAAAATGCTGATAAGTATGATTGGGTGTGTTATCATTAATAATTAAATTTATTAAACCAATGTCTTACGGAGAATAATTTAACCCCGTAATCTAGAAAAATAGCGATTTCCCAACAAATGGAATACAACAGAAAATTGATAAAGGGAAAAGTAATACAAATATAGTGTGACAATGAACATGGTGTACAATGTCGTCAAAGCTGGTCTTATTTGAAGACTTTCGATAAGGCGAGTACAGGTGGAACATTTTGTTGTTATTGTTTATTTTCTACCACTTCATTTTCACGTTGTTATTAAACTGTTTCTCTTGATTACGCTGTACACGTATTTCACCATTAAAGCATGCTTTAATTAAAAAGAGCAGAGAGAATTAATCTTCTTTCTTCATTATGGTGTTGGATTTCCTGCATGCAGATCTTTTTTTTGTTTACTTTCCTTTTAGGTTAGTAAATTTGAGTAATTTTAAATAAGTAAGGTTTTTTTAAAACCCTAATTTAAAATAAAGGTAAGGTTGAAAATATAAATCTATAAAATTCAATAACATTTATTCTCAGTTAACGCGAGAAACAACTAATTATACAATTATTTATGTTTATACATTTTTACAAATAAATATAATTATGAGTAGACCATACCGTGCGACAGAATTAACACAGTACATGTTTAAAAAATAGTTAACGACTTATAGACAAACTAAAACTAAATAACAAGACTTGTTTACATATTGCACTTTAACACTCATTTAAGGAAAGGTGGACTTTTCAGACAATTTAACATCAATATTGGGAATAGTGGTTGACAAGGCGGAGATCTAATGAGTGGTTCGAGGGGTCTGAAGAATTGTGGTTGAATGTAACATTGTTTGGTTGACGGTGTCACTTGTGTTGGGAGGCCAGCAGAGCCTGGTGACCCCGCCTCCTGCTCAGCTCCAGGACATCCTCGTCATCGTCGTTGTCACCCTCCTTGTCCTGGTGTGCCGTCATGTGCCGGGTCAGGTGGTGGCGCTCCCTGAACGTCTCGTTGCATACAGGACACCGCAGTTTGTCCTGATCTCGCCTTCTCCTCACAGCGTCTACAGCCACGTGTTCTCCTTTGTGGTGGGACCGCATGTGGTACACGAGGTCCGAAGTCATCCTGAAGGAGATTTTACACTTGGCGCAGACGTTCTGTGCGGGTAGCGTGAGCGCGGCTAGCGATGACGGGAGTAACGCAGCTGTCACGCTGGCTGCTGCAGTGAGTAGAGTGTGAGTAGGGACAGGTCCTGCAGCTGGAGGGAAGTTGGTGGGGAAGGGATAGGCAGAAACGGGGATACCACTGTAGGGCAGGTTGTCACCTTGGTACAGCATGGGGCGAAGCTTCTGCATGGACTCTGTTGCACCTTTATTCATGAAATTTCCTAAAAATCCATTGGGATCCATTGGAGAAGACGGTTTTCCCTCTTGTTTCTCCTTCGGTTGACCATAGAAAAATTGCGCGGAATTCACTGGTGGAAGACCCTTTCCTCCTGTGGCGAAGTAAGCCATGTTGGGGTTCAAGGACTTTGACGGTGGCAGGTAGTGGACTGGGGATCTGCTGCTGTTGTTCATCATAGGCGGACTAAGACTCTCCTGATAAGACATGTCCGGAGAAACTTCACCTCCAGATATTGTTGACGATACTGAAGATGGAGAAGCAGATTTGTTTGGGGCCCCACCGAAATCTACTTTTCCACTTTTCACTTTTGTAAACGCACTCTTAGCAAACTGCAAGCTTTGTTCTTCTTGTGTAATATCAATAATGGAATCCTTCGAGTCGGAATCCAACTTCTGGAAATCTTTAGGTGAGGGAATCAACAATCCTAAAGGTGAAGTTGGATTTGATGGGAAGTCACCAAAGTTTCCTCTACCACTTAGGAGCCTTTGTTGATTTAATGACCTAGAGATTTTTAACTCCTCAGCTTCAGCTGTGTTTGCGAATGTCATTTCAGGAGGAGAATATCTTGGCATCAGCGATGCTGACGTCACCAGTCTCAGCTGATGTTGTTGTTGCTGACGCTTTTTTGTTGTGAGGTCGTCAGGGGCCATCAGGAATGCCACATCGAAGCTTCTTTTAGCAGGTTTCTGAGGGGCAGATGGTATTTCTGTTATCGGGGATGGAGAGGAGTTCGTCGATCCCTTTTCAGGAGAAGGAACGCATGGACGGAATGAACGAAGGTGATGTCTCTGCCCGAAGACTTCGTTGGTGAATGTCCATCGTCATTCCGAATTTGCAGTAGACAATATCCTGAAACGTAAAATCAAACTTGAGTTTTTTGTAAAATGAGTGTAAACATTTCTAATTTTATTTAAATAAGTATGAGTCCTATATTTAATTTGCAAATGGATATTTACTAGAGGTCTTCTAAAATATTTTATTTAATTTTGTTAAGCTATAATATTTGTACATATTAATATTCTTTTGTAAAATTTGTCCTTAGTTTTAGCACTTTCAACATTATGTAACTCAAAATTGGTCAATATCTACCAATTTTTTAAATCCAAGTCAAACTTATTTTTACTTGTCAGAATTGTTCCTACATCCAGGAAATATATACTTATAAAACTACGATATATTCAATCGCACTATTTATGAATAAAACTAAAAGTCAACATCGTAAAGAACAAATGAAGATAAATTAATTTTATTCCGTATTAATATGTAAGAAAACTAAGAGTGATCTTTATAATCTTAAAATAAATTAAACATTATTTAATCCAGTTTCTAATTAAATTTTATTGATATCTTATTGATGGCGTAGACAATGTGGTCAGTATAGTTGTGAACGTTGATAAAACAAAGGACTAGTGTTATATTTAATAATCAAGTTTGTCATTAATTACAGATAAGATAAATATTTTAAGTTTCAAAACATTTGCGCGATAAGGTTTCATAGCGAGCATTTCATGTGTAGGGCTTAGTAATGATATCTCGTACTTTTTTTGTCAATTTGTGATAATGATTGATAATAAATGTTAAAATATGATTTTAAATAACCCATCAGTAACCTAGCAAAAGTTTTTAAACAAGGTTTTAACCAACAAGATACCATAGATAGTTTTTATATATAGGAAAGTAAGGAGGTAACCTTCATATAATCATGATTATAAGGAGGAGTACGCCACGCCACGTGACGCGTAACAGGCTTAGCTGAAGTTGCATGTAACATTTCGAGCCTATTGCAGATTTTATTAGGCTACATGTTTTACCATGCCGCATATTAAAATCTCACATGATTGCAGGCCTACTAAAATTTACAAATGTATGTATTCTGCGATTTTCTCTTTGCCATCACAGTTACCCGTATTACCAATTTAGAAAATATTCACATTCTTGTTTATGTATAAATGAAGTTTCATGCCAAAGTTTAAGTTTACAGGTTGGTTATATCTTGAGATATCGCACGGATAGACAGACAGACAGAGGTGAAGTTTTTCCTGCCCCTAAATTGATACACACTGCATGTTAATGCGGAAGATTTGAGGCTAACACATGGTGTCAGATTCCTTATTAAAATATTCACGGTACCGATATTATGACGCAATATTGTAGGGAATATTGTAGAAATAAACTAAATTACTTCTGTTTTTCTAATTTTGTTTATAAAAACAGCATACTAAGTGGCTACGTCCTGAACAGATGTATGTTATCGCGGGTTAAACACCAAAAAAGAAAAAAGGACAAGAAATCTGCTCAAAACCTTAAAGATAAACACGTTATTTAAAAATAAAAAATAAACACTTGACAGTGGGAAAACTTTATTATTTATTTTATATTACAGTAATTTTAGTACGTATTATATGGTTTTTAGAAATAAAGTTTCCAATATAAAAAATGTTTACTGTCAATTCAGTCAAACTCATATTTCCACCACTCGACCACAACTGAATTAATATCTTGGCTTGATCAAAGATAAAACGAATATCGAACACAAATCAAAGTACTTTAACATCTCCACGAAACTTAATAATATTTATTATTTGTTTTATAAACATTTATACGTATTTTTAACAAAATAATGTAATATTTGTATTAACATTTTCTAGTGGAAGTTTATAGCTGTTTAGAAAATAACGGAAGCTGTTTATCTAAAACAGTCCGTGTGAAATAAAAATTGTCTAAATAAAAAAGTACAAATTAAGCTAGCGTATATTCAATAGCGATATATTTTTAATAACTGTATGTTATTAAATTTAATGTCGAGCAATATCATGTATAGAAATATATATATAATATATATATATATATATATATATATATATATATATATATATATATATATAAAACAATGATGGTAGAATGCCAGAACATAAAGTAAATGATAACACTGAATCATTGCGCAGAATAATTCAAATTTAACAAAAAATATTACTTCATGAAGAAATTTGGGAAATTATAAATATAAAGAGGTACTAGTGTTGGTCAAATTTATAATAGTATACTTTAGAAAATTATGAATTTTAAACCATTATGCGTCTTTTAATAGGGGGTTTTTAAAACACTACAGTATATTTAAATACTGACATTTTGAGTTTAACTTTTTAATTAAAAGATATCCCATAATTGCCAGCTAATGAGATAAGTAAAAGAACGGTAACTACCATGTCGAGGGGCACGGGTTAAACATAACCCTCACGCAACCGTACGTAACAGTGTCATCAGTTTAAATCCATTCAGTTAATAATAACGACCTCCCCTCAGTTGAACCCCCCGTGTAGGGCAGCAGCCCGCTTCTGTTCTAATGGTCGCTCCCTTTAGATATTGTAGCAGACTTTCAATGATACAAAGTGCAACATTGATTCTACTCGTGTCGTTTTGCATTTACACTTTTATTTTGCTACAGAAATTAACAGACTTAAAAGAATGCGTTTACTGCAAAACCATTGCTAAATATAAGGGCTTAAACATAGGTAAAGGGCTTAATTATAATGTAAGATTAAGATCTTCAATAAAAACATCTTTTAACATTTTGGGCTATAAAATTCCATTCAGTATTTCAGACTTGAATTGAAATCTGGTTCAAGATTTGCTTGAAACTTCTTTGTATACACAGTAAATATCAAACACAAGTATAAATATTACAGACTCCGCAATAGCGCTGTTGAGAATGGAGCAAATTCCATAAATAGTCTACCTTCCAACTGTTGCTTGACACTAGAAGTATCAAAAGTTACATTTTAGTACAATTAGTTTCCAAAATGCATTACTTCATGATTAAATTATAAAAAAGTTATAAAGGTTTATAATTACATTATTTTCTTAAATAGAGAATTTATTACTTTTCATGCAATACCGTTTTCAAAGTTTAATACTTAAAATATAGTTCAATGAAATACGAATTAATTTGTAATGAAAGACCAATAAATATACTGTAAAACATTTTTATTATATAACACTAGTAATTTTCTTTATTTAAAGTTTTATAAATTCTGAAATATTTTTATTTTAAATTAATATACAAACTATAAATTCATTGAGTAGAACGAAATGTGAGTCATAGTGAGTTGAGTGAATGTAGTAATTGTTTAACAAGCTGTAAAACAACGTATAATACTTTATCTATTTTTTATATGTTACTGTACATACTTATTTTGTCAATTAGGTTTTTTGTTAAAGGCAATGATTGAGGGTTCTAATCATTAAGTTTAACAGTGTTTGGTACGGATATGAAGAATAATCTTAAATAGCCTCAAGTGATGTCGCCTTGCAGTGATTATAAGGAAGTGTGGAAATCCACTATGAGGAATCTCTAAGAGGTCAAACACTGATTTCAGGAATTCATGGAGTGTCAGTGGCATCCAAGTAAGTGTTCCCAATGACGATTTTCTAGAGTTGGACGTTTACGGGTCTGTTACCAACGTGGATTCACAAGTGGAGATGGATTTTAAAAATTATCATCACATTTCAGGGAGCATGGAAAAGCAGTGCTCGGAACGGGATTTGAACCTAGGCCCTAGGGATGGTAAGGTAATTCGTAAACACTCAACGACAAGATAATTCATTATATTCTACTTTAGTATCAAAGTAGCATCTATCAGAGTCTTTGAAACTTAATGTTAAACGATGTTCAACCGTCATAGTTGACACTCAATTTCTTCAGTAAAAGTCAAATGGGGTAAGGAAAAACTCTTTAATAAATAACAATTAGGCATAATCAATTCAAAATGTATAGAAAATCCGTTAAGTATTATTTCAGGGTGCATTCCGGGAACATAATTAATAAAGTAATACACTAACATGAAGCTTAGCACAATTATGAATAAGGAGAAAACTTTAATTTTAGATTTAAACTATAATTTTATTACTTGATGCCCACTTACTGCTACAATATAATCTTTGGAACATTCCTAGAAGAGTTCACTTTGGTGGCGGAACGATGGAGTCGGCTTGCTTATTCTAAATTTAAAACTGCAATTCTATTACTGAATGAGCTTAGTTTCACTTGAAAGTAATACATTTTTAAACTTATAAAATTAAATATTTTTTATTTATATAATTAACACTTTTGTGTCACAGGTAGTTTAAAATTTCCAATTTAAATGTAAAAATGGTATTAATTTGTATTAGAAGGGGAGTCAAGCATAATTTATATTAGTCTATAACACAATTCTTTAAATTTGCACTGCACACTTTAGGAATATAGCCACTAATATACCACTATAGACTATGCTTATGTTTTTTGTTACGATATTCATTTACATTGCATTTTATTTACCTAATATCCTGGATTTCGGAGGCATAATCTAACTATTAATCTAGTGTTAGTATAACTATTTAGTTTTAGTTTTCAGCAATTATGGTTTAATTTTGTTATTAAAATCTTATTTTGTACTCAAAACTTTTAGTGCTTCGATAACCAGGACCTTTAAAAGTTCTCATATGACAATAAAAACACGGCGCGGCGGTACTTAGCTATGTAAATGAAAGCTAATATATATCACGTAAAATACTAAAACAAATATTAATTTGAACAGTGTGTATATCTATTTTTTAAATTTCATGCTCAGTTTTATCGCTTGTTTCATGTTTATTTGTCGAATAAAACCATAAAATATTTATAATCAACAATAATAAAGATGAAGTATTTTTTCTTGATTTCTTTCCTCTGCTCGTTTCCTGCTTAGCTTCAGTACTGCGCGGAAACTTTTCAACCATTGTATCGTATATGGTAAAGTGTATTTAATATGAGGTCGTTAGTACAATAAAAAGTACGAAATATTTTGAACTAAGCCGTTCTCGGCTACCCGTATTTCCCTCACTTTGAGATGAAACATTATGTATTCTAAACCTTTAATTTTATTTATTTTAGGAGATTATTTTTCAAACAGCTACATTTATTCTTGATGTTAGTAAAATTCACATTTAATCAATCTAAATTCAGCTTACATAAAATTTATTATTTGGAAGTAGAAGAATGAATTAACGCCAGACAGGCTGACGTACCAATAGATGCGAGAATGAATAAGGCAACTTGTTTGTTTAAAACGCAACAAAACCTCAACCGGAATTTTCAAACAGAAATATATATATTAAATTTAATATAAATTAATATAAACTAAAATAAATTATGATTTAACTATTTATTATCACATTTTCATTATTTATGTATACTAATTATTTTATTTATATTTTATTTGTATTTTAATTAACTTATTTTAAGTATTTAATCTGTATGTACAATATGCAAATAGCTTCTGTTTAAAAAAAACGCATTTTAAGAAATTGAGTTTAATACTGTACTGTATATAACGTCTTGTCACCGGCCGAAATGCAATACACAAAAAATATTTTGGTAAATGAAAATTACTTTAGATAAGATAAAAAATTCAACTGAGAAACATACTTAGTCCATTATTTACGTTTGTAACTAACATTCATATACATTAGCTTAATAAATTCAATATTTTTTATAATTATTAAGAATCTATGCCTGTAGATCCTACACATTTTTTGAAAACATTCTCCACTTAGCCTACCCTGTACAATTTTCATAATACACAATAATTTTTTTATTTTCAATTTGATCCCTTAAAGCACTTGTAAAATAATGAATCACAATTCAATTATGCTTTAGACTTTATTTATGTGAAACAGTTTGTGTTATAGGCCTATTTATTATGAAGCACATGATACGTTTTAGAATACAGAGCTGTGATCCTGATCACGCCAAGGCACTAACATAACAATTGATAGATATCACACTGAAATTAGTTTACCCTATGGGAGAACAAATTCTAGTAACAAGTTATTTACTATAAATTTTTATAGTGTATACATTTAGCCATGTAATAATTTGAAATACTAGAATAGACTACAATAATAAAAGTGTTACCTTGTATACAATACAGCACCACTAGTTAATTGTGGCGGGCTCCAAACACAAACATAACACGTAGTAGAGAGAGCGGTGTACAGCTGTGCCGGTGTCCGGAGAGCGGAGAACACGTGTGTCGTGGTGAAGCTGCAGTCAGAGCACATGCGAGCGCTTCGGGGGATGGGCAGAGACTAAATCTTGTACAAGTCTGACAAGCAAATATTCATCGCTATCCGGACCAATAGGGTGGTGCGAGGGGCGGGGCCGGGGCGGGCCAATGGGCGCCGCGACGCCGTGAGGTGTCGGGGGCTGCGGGGGCGGCAAGGGTGTGTGTGGGGGTGGGCGGGGGCCGCTGACAGCCCCCGTCAGGTCCAACACATGTCCGCCGCAATCTGTCAATCACCAGAGCTAATTGTCGATACGGCAGTCATACGGTCACTTCCATTGTTGACAACACTTTTTCTTTGTTTGCGAGTCTATCGGGTGACACATTTTATATCTCGGCTGAAAACAAAATTTAATTGTAAAAGTTCTTCTGTTACGATTTTCTATTTCATTGCAACTTGTAAAATACTCACAAATTCATATAGCAAGCCTTTTTGCTTCCCAAAATTTTTAATTGAGTATTTCTTACCAGAGACCTAAAATAACTACATTATTAGAAAGAACAGACATTAATTGACATACTGTGAAACTTGCATGTAATTATGACGATCGGTTCTTGTTTTCTGTCTCCCAAAGGAAGCGATGTCGGCGAGAAGGAGGCCACTATGTCCTTATCCCTTATTTATTACGCGATATAAGTAGATTTAGATTAGGTTATCATAAATATTTTACTATTAGTACCAAAGTTAAAGTTAACCTTTATGAGCGTTCACGTGATCTGAGCTTGCATTTGGGTACTATCTCTAAGCATGTTTTTTGAGGGCCGATCGGTACTTTCCTGACTCAGATTACGTTCCACATTGTCTAACTTTTCCGGCATCACATCAAGACGGGCTTCGGTGACCCCGCACATCTGCCGAAAAACATCCCTCAAGGTAGCACCTAAACTCTAGTTCACCTAAACGTGAGTACTCGTTAAATTGTTACAGCTATAATACGTACGTATGTATATGTATTTATCTACTTATATAGCCAACAACAACAAACAAATAGTAGATAGGAACAGAGAGGCATCCTTCTCACCGACATCGCTTCCTTTTGGGAGGCAGGAAACAAGAATTGATCATCATAATGTCATGTTATTTTCATAGTAAGTTAAATGAAGCCTGCTTTTTCTAATATTTTAGTTTTTAGGTCCTCCGGTAAGAAAAACTCTTCCAAAAATAGTGGCCTCCTGATAGTACCAAAGTACTACAATTACATATCTATTAAAAGAAACATACGTTTGAAATACCATTGACTTGAAAGAAACAATAGTCCTATTTGTTTACCTCAAATATTTTAAGTAAAATAATTTAATTACTATTATAAATTTCAAATATTTAAATCTCATATGTCAACATTTGTCTGCAATTACAAAATTGGCTGAACAACGAAATAAGTTTGACCGTTTTTTTTTTTTCCATCTTTAGAATCGTTGACTGAACTGTAGCTACGAAAACGAGTATATTGGAATGACGAGCATCAATATGACGTCGAATTTTATCTTATATATTTATTACATAAAATGTATATTTGTCTCGTCGCTCTATAGTATTTTTTCCTAATGCTGATGTTAAGTGCAACCTGGTTTTCTGAGAGTTATGGAGAATCCAATTTTCAATGCAGTGAGTTTGACAGCTATATTAAATTTTGTAATATTAATAAGATTCTAGTTATTTAAAAGACTTGTTTTAATAATTATAAAAAGTACGAGAGTTGGTAACGGGTGAGTCTTGGGCTTTTTCGTCTCTCACAAGTGCAAAACGTAAACGATGTGCTATAATTGTGAACTGAACGCGTGAGCTGTTCAAAGTTTAAATGGCTGTCAATTCGGATCAATTAAAAATTTAAGAATTAATCTAGATGGATAGTTCATCTCACAGAAACTGAATAGAAATCTTAGTTCTTTAGGGTCTATTGCGATCACCGAAATATTAAAATCTTAAATACCAAAGCTCATGAATTCTTGTGTAGCTATTCATGTGATTAATATGATATTTCAAATATGTGCTCACAATTATAAATGGTATTGCTCTCAGACTTAAAAACTGCGCCCCTCTACACTTTAGAATGATATTAATTAAATTAATGGGAAATTATAGAGATAATTGTATTTTCCAGTTCTATAACTTGTCTAGAAATGTTTCGAAAGACTTAAAAACTGCGCCCCTCTACACTTTAGAATGATATTAATTAAATTAATGGGAAATTATAGAGATAATTGTATTTTCCAGTTCTATAACTTGTCTAGAAATGTTTCGAAAGACTTAAAAACTGCGCCCCTCTACACTTTAGAATTAAATTAATGGGAAATTATTGGGTTGCAGTTCTTGTCGTAGTTTGGTTGTAATAACATCAGTTGTCGTATAAATTCCAGATGAAGGTGTTACAGATATTCCTGATTAACCTGGAACTCTGTAGTAATTATCCTCAGCTGAGGCTCAAAGACTCAAAGTTCGAAATTGCATGCAAGTTTCCAATCAGACATTCAGCTTCAAATACTAAATTTAACAAATTTTTAGGACAAACAATTTCAAACAAAAACCCGCATTTATTATAATTTATTCTAAACTACTTTAAATTATATGTATTCTAAATTATATTTAGAACAATTATCTAAATCTGTGATTTTGTAACTACAAAATTATAGCTCATTACTCAAAGAAAGACAAATCCAAAAAGATACCAATAGGTGGTTGTGGCTTTGAGTAATAGAGCATTGTATTAGTTATTGTGTAATTTTGTATGAATCTAAAATCATTCACTGCTAAATTTTCAAGCTTTTAAAGCATAAATTAACTCTCAGAATAACTTGTAAATTGTTAAGGGATATTATACAGGGTGTTAAAAAGCCCCGCGCGGGCTTGATAATTCCAGAACGGTTACAGGTAAAGAAATACAACTTAAAAATATACTTTTTGAATATACCATTTGTTTGTCATGTCAGGGGGATGGCCCGCAAGGAGTCAGAAAGAACTCTTAAATGAGAGCATAGGTCGGTAGTACATAAAAAAAATGAATTTATTAGTAGAGTACAATGCCGTAAATGGAGGATGGGCTAGAAGGAGTTCAGGAAAAATGTAACGTGTATAATAACCTCTCTTGATTGAGAAACAATGTAAAATCAACTATAGCAGAAAAGTGACTATGACCGGAATAAATTACAATGGCCATAAATATACACTACACATTATTTTGACATCTACAACAAGGTAAACTCAACATTGGCGTCGGAAATATAATTCACTCAAACCAGAAGTGCTCATAAACATGGAAAGCCTAAATAATTACGTGCGATGCCGAGGGTAACTGCTAGTATATAATATTCCTTAACAATTTATGTTATTATTAATATGATGCACTTGACAATAGAAAATACTGATAGTTAATACTTACTTAATGCGTGACATTATAGCGCTAAATCATTTTAGATTTAAATAAAATTAGTCATTACTACAACGCTTTATTACATAAATAGTAATATACACCTGTTTTGAGTTTGCTTATTAAATTAATCATAATAATTTAATATTCCATAATGTATAATAGATTAAATTTTGGTTTTAGTAAATTGTTTGTTAATATTAAATTTACTACCTTAGCTATACGAATGCAGTGACAGTATCACTAGAATAAAGAGCATATAAAACACTAATGCACATCCAGATCAATGTAAGAAAGTAGGATCAGTAGTCCACGGTTGTCGGTGGGTCGGCAGTCCTATAATCTTCATAACCCAATATTTAACAGCAAAAAAACAAATAATGTTATTGCCCAAGGAAAACGTGTTTCACTCAAGCCTAGTTTTAACAATGTGATTAAGTAAACATGTACAGAAAACATCGTGTAGCTATAGTGGGATGGATTGATTAAATGTGAATGTTTATTTTAGCTCCAGTTCACTTCTTTTTAGTGCAGCATGTGGATCTGACGCTGTCACAGATGCGCCACCGTGCTTAGAGATAGTATCTACAAACATCGCAGTGCACCTGATGAGACAATGAGAATAGCTCTTCACCTAGATTGCACTACATTTTGTAGTATAGATGTCTCTGATTTTGACACCATGTTGTTTAGCACAGATTAATGATAAAGGGTATACCTGGTATCAGTTATTGTAATAGAAACTTCTTATTTTTAGGCTTTGGACTTTACTTGATGTACATCGTACATTACACTTTAAAATGATGCACATCTTGTTCTATACTTACGCACTCAGGTCTCAAAAGAGTACGTCTTTCAAAATACAACTAAGATGGGTTTTATAGCAGTGGTTAAATTTATAGTAAATGTTAGTCTTTCATATCTACATTACAGTACTGAACACGCACTGCATACTTAATATTTGCTAAAATGTACTGTTAACAGGAATACATTTACTAAAACTTTTAATTTTCTTATCTGGTTTTTTATTTAAATTGTGCTGAACTTTAGCTGTTGTTTCTCTTCTATCAGAAAACAATGTTTAAACAGAACGGTTAACTACATTTAACAGTATCTTTCAATCTATACTATTATATAAAAATATTTTTCTTTTCCTATTTACATCATTATTTTTGTGAACTTTAACGACAGTTCAATAGTAATTCTGCTATTCTTAGCGTAGATGAATCCAACAAATCAAGATCTTTATAATCGGTACAGCCATTTTGGGTTACATATGGTGCAACTAACCAAGTTTGTTTTTTGTATTTAGATGTATAAAAAATGTAATAAACAAACTTTACACCGCTGTATGTGTCTGAGTAATAAAGCGAGTCTGAGTAGTGTATGATATATTTGAGTAATAAAGCGTTATAGTAATAAATACTTTTGTATGAATATAAAATCACTCAGCGCTATAATAACTTTTACTGTAATATACTTTTTTTTCAAGTGCATCTACTTTATAATAACTTATAAATTGTTCAGGAATATTACATAGTAGAAGTAATAACCATTGCCCCAGTTCTGTTACGGATGGTTTTAAGTTTTATCAGACAAAATATTATGAATTGAAACAAATTTTTAGGTTTAGCTCCAGTCCACCTTTCTTTTAGGACACTGCCACATACTTGACTCCTGGAATTTGGAGACATGTTCGTCTGAAGAGATAAAAATATATGTTGGCGACGACGAAGGTGTAAACGAATTCCTTACATCGTTTCATTATCAAAGACACCTAGACTGCAAAATTTAAAAAAGTGTAATCTAGGTGAAGAAACATTCTTATTGTCTTATCAGGTGTCTGTCAGATAATGATACAAAGAGAATACCTCTTCACCTAGATTACACTATATTTTGTAGTATTTTGTGTTGGGAATGGTTGATTCCATATGAATGTTGAGTTTAGCTCCACCCACCCTCAGTCCTAAACCCGATGCTGACACAGATACGGTTTCCACAATCCCAAGTCCACATCCATCCGAAGAGATAAAAAAAAAAAATACACAAACAAGCTCAAAACGAACTTTTCTATCATTTTGACGTCAGAGACATCTAGATAAGAAAATCAAGTGTAATCTAGACGAAGAGGTATTTTCATTGTCTCACCAGGTGTACAATTGAGTATACTATGATATTTTTGACACAACCCAGAAGGAAGGCGAAACAACCAAGTTTTCTAACACATTATTGGCACCCGATGAGACAATGAGTACACCTCTTTATCTATATTACACCTGCCACCAATAATTAATGTTTATTTAATGACCCTCTCACTGTACTGTACTGTGTTCATTCTAAACGATTTAGTAAACTGTTTATACTTTTATTTTATTTCTTAACCACTGTATAATATTATTTTATAATTCATTAAATTTATTTTAAAACTGTTACACTTAACTTACATTATATTGCGAAAAATACCAATATAGGTGACTAATCACTATTTCGTTAAGTTTTTGAGTTTAACGTCGTCATTTTTGCTGGAATCACATCCTTCTTGTTTTGGTGTAACACATGCATTATATTTGTCAATTTGTTATAAAAATTACATATATTTTTATTTATTTTGCCCCATTTTAAAAATCTTGATTACATTATAAAACGTTGTGTATCTATTTACTTAAAGTGGTGATGTGCGTGTGAATATTAATGCAGAAAGAATGTGAGTCAAGAGTACAATAAAAAAATAAGTCAAGAAGAGGGAAAAAATAATTTTTTGAGTTCATTACCCTCACGTGACATTAATTTACTTTGTAAGCAATTTATATTACGACATTAACAGTCTGAGCAGAATAAAATATGTACAAACCTAGTAAACGTTTTAATTTAAATAGAAAAGAGTTTATTCGCGTAAATAAAAAAAATACCAAAACATTAAATTGTATAACAAAAACCGAAACTATTTCCTTAAGGCAGATTCGGGTCGGTTATCGAGCTTATCAAATACAATTCGGATAAAAAAGTTTGTGCTGAATATTTTGAAAAACAGTTGAAATCTGTTTAAAATGTTTTATAGTTTCCTAGGATCGGTATATATTTCACCTTTGCAGGATCTGATGTTCCTATGAAGGGAAGCATAATTACGTATTTATCGTGAAAAATTCGTTACTATGCTTAGTGTTTAACATTATTAATCTAACGTGTAGGCTATAGAGCTTGCTTACTTCCCCCTGGATTTTCACAACTCCAATGCCTAACTCCCCCGATCTCGAACAGTCATCGGAACCCCACAAACAGATTTATGGGGAACCGACCCATCTGGGAACGATTCATAAAAACGCGTGCAGATATCTCGCATAAAAATCCCATACACGGTTATCAATTTGACAGGGGCAGTGGTACTAAAACAGCCATATAGATGATCCGGCGTGACTGGGGTAACAAGAAGAGGGGGTGGGTGGGGGTGGATAATCATATTCGTATTTATATCGCCGACAAAAATATGCATAGTGTAGACTCTTCGGTTCCGCAAGAGATAAATCTCACCATTTCCTCCAGCTTCGTAGTGCGTACTTGGCCCACCACCCCCGTCCCCCTGCAAAACCCTGCAGATATAAGAATCCGGCGAAAAGATGGCTTCCAAATGTGTCTCATATTTCTGAAAAATATTATTCCTTTCTGCGCTGAAATTTACATAATTCGCCGATAAAGCGAACAAGTTAGCGATTCATGGACAGATGTAAACTCGGGATGAGAGGCGGCGCCGGCTGGCCCCAATATGGCTGCCAGGCGTTCCTATCCACTTCACACTTTTGGTTTTCTGACAAGAATTCTCTTGGAACAACTAGTACATTTTCATGTGATTCTATTAAGTTTATTTATACTTACTTTCACCGTGTACACCAAAAACAAATAATTTTCTCTGTATTGTTTTGGGAACATCTTAATGTGTCCTTTATATATCCGGTTTTGAAATTAAATTAAAAGCAATCTTATCAAGTGTTATTAATATCAATAACACACCAATATAATGTGACAAGTGGCAAGGTCGTGTAAGTTTACCTAATCTAGTTACTTCACGTTAGAGTCATGAGAATGGTTTGTTGCAAGAACCCTATTTGATAGAACCCCCCTTCCCCGACACGACCATCAACGTAGTCTAGTGGTAAAGTTGCCGCTCTCTATTAGGGAGGTCACGGGGTTCGATTCCTGGGGAGGTCAATATCAATTTTCCAATGGGTTTGAACAAACTTCCTTTACAAATAGTTGCCATAGTCGATTAACATACCTTTGGTGTACGAACAACACCCAAATACTGATCGCGAGAGAAAAGAAGAGACCTGGATTCTGGCCTATCTGAAATTTGCAGGCGCTACTACTAGTATGTTGCCGCGCCTTGTTTCGTAATTCCATTATTGTTTCACTGTTCCATTGCTATGATAATCAATTCGCAGAGTTGGCTGTAGGGCGAAGCGTCTGAAATTACCGCGCTGCAACACACTAGTACACAACTGTGCGCCAGTACGGGCCAGGTCTCTTATTTTCTCTCGCCATCAGTAAAAGTCATCAAGGTTTTTTAAGTACTTGTAAAAGCGGGTATTTGTGTGGTTAAAAGACTTAATTTTTGTCCTATATCGGTGAATCAAGATGAGTATAGTTATTTAATTTTTTGACTTAATTTTGTCGTAACCTAATACAAATAATATACAGTTAAATAAATAACTTTATTTGTTCTACCTAAATTTAATAGAAGCAGACTTGTCATAAAATTTTCGACTACGCCATAACTATCACATTATTTAATTGGTTATCAGAAATAGTACAAGAAATTTACAAATACTACACCAAATTTACATGCTATACTTTATAAATGCTTACTAATAAACGCGAACAATCACAAAGTTTATACTTTCTTCAATTTAATATACTAATACTCACTCTAGTCACGAAATGTACTGAAACATATAAATACTTTATAATGTGACTTTTGAACAGAGAAATAAGTGATCTGCAAATTTCGTTGTGAGCTTTTTGCACTCAAACTCCAATGTAAAATAACTTCTTTCTGACCTGTTATCACACCAATAGTCTTATATGGTGCAAAGGTTTATTTATAGATATGGTGTTAATGACATCCAAACACACACTGTATAATAACATACAATTTATTATTTAATAACAATTTATTACATAATGTCTGCCAGCTATAAGATCTGAGAATGAGAATTTTAAAAGCTACCTCATATGGTTGGTATTAATAATGTAAAAAAATAGTAAAAACATAAAATTAGAACATTTATTTTTTAATCAATTACAACGAATAATGTTTTGCTTTAAACATTAGTTTGAAGTAAATTACAAACATACAGGTCCAAAATCGTGCTATTTCCGCCTTGATCAAGACAATGATACTGAGATTTGTCGGATACATTTACTGAACGCAAACTGTGCATTAACAAGGCTCTTCGAACCCGTTAGTTGAGTATTCCCTGAAGTCGCGTCGTTGACTACGTCTATGGAAATGTATGCCATATTTCCGTAACGTTACGGTTCATATTCCCTTGAATGGTTGTAGTAATGCTTTCTTGGGGAGGAAGTTACTGTCTTGATGTTATACTGGGTTTATGCCACAGTTCGTGTCCCAACATCCTGCTACTCCGGTATCGGCTTGTAGGCGTTATGATTTGAGTTGACGATGTAGTTGCATCCGTTATAGTTTTTCAGATAAAATTGCCTGTAAAGTAATAAAATATACAGAATAGTTATGTTCATTTTATTTCCTGTGCTAATTACTCTTCTTGGAGACGGACACATACGCCCGAGTGCGCTTATCATATTAGGAATAATCCGTATGAATTAGCAGTGAAGGTGTTCATTTACTCATTCAGAGCTCTAATCTTAGGCCTTCACTTTTTTGTTATTATGTAAACGATATAAGGATTGCACGAAAATCCAGATGCTTAGATTGTGCAGATGACCCACAAACCCTGTAATGTGAATAACATAAAACAGCTGTTGAAATTGTTCATTTAGATATTAACTCAGAATATTCAAATAAACCCATTCTAATTAGCCATACAGCCAACAGTAATGTACTATGTTTCGTAAGAGCAATCAGTGTGTACCAAGTTTCAAGTTCCTAGTACCTTTCTATCAAGAGTTATCGCATATACGGACACTCAGAATATTCAAATAAACCCATTCTAATTAGCCATACAGCCAACAGTAATGTACTATGTTTCGTAAGAGCAATCAGTGTGTACCAAGTTTCAAGTTCCTAGTACCTTTCTATCAAGAGTTATCGCATATACGGACACTCAGAATATTCTAATAAACCCATTCTAATTAGCCATACAGCCAACAGTAATGTACTATGTTTCGTAAGAGCAGTGTGTACCAAGTTTCAAGTTCCTAGTACCTTTCTATCAAGAGTTATCGCATATACGGACACTCAGAATATTCAAATAAACCCATTCTAATTAGCCATACAGCCAACAGTAATGTACTATGTTTCGTAAGAGCAATCAGTGTGTACCAAGTTTCAAGTTCCTAGTACCTTTCTATCAAGAGTTATCGCATATACGGACACTCAGAATATTCTAATAAACCCATTCTAATTAGCCATACAGCCAACAGTAATGTACTATGTTTCGTAAGAGCAATCAGTGTGTACCAAGTTTCAAGTTCCTAGTACCTTTCTATCAGTTATCGTGTAGACGGACGAAGATAAACATTTTCTTACTATATAAACATTTTAAATTACAGTTCAAAATAAGTTAATAAATACATGCAGGAATCAAAAACTTAGTTTAAAAATAAAACTTCCTCGTCTATTTTGACTAGCTTTGATTTTGACACACATTGCGTCGTTGCAACAAAAAAAAGCTAGGTTTCTAAAATTCTCCTGATGCCAAAAGAAGGGACGTGTTTATAAATTTTGGTATTCTGAGTTAATTACATTTATCTTGTGAATTTTTGCTGCGAGATTACCAGTAAATAAAATATAGATTACCATTTCAAAGTTTTTATGTCTGTATGACATTTTCTAATGTTCCTTCCTGTTAGCTAATCAGTTTAAACACTGTAAAAGTAATTAAAACATTTAAATTCATGAAATGGACAATAGGTTCGCAAACAATAAACAATACAAAAAGTAAATTTTAAAGTTTTGTCGATACATAACCCCTTTTGTTTTTAAACGTATACTTAAATGACATACAAATTATTTTAAATGATTATATATCCAGTACAAAGATGTTAAGACTAGTCAAGGTGTTAAAAAACTGCATAATTGGAGTTTAAAGTTACTGTTCTTGTATATAAGAACCGGCCACTCCCAAAACCTGTGTTTATTGCTATAAAAACGCATGTAACAGTGTTACGAACACAGAAATGCATTAATTTATGCAAGGCACTTATGCAGCACTTGCGTGCAATTAGGCCCACAGCCTTGCATGTCGAGCCCGCCTCTGCGCGTTTGTCATTCATGTACAAGGTGTTTTCGAGACATTGCATCGAACTACAGGAGCTGATTACTTATTCCAAAATAAAGAAAAAGATGCTGTAAACATTAAGTACATGTCTGTGTGTGTCTTAAAAATACTCGAAACAGCGTTATTTGTTTTGCTCTAATATTTCTTCATTAGGGCTGACAGAACTAAATATTATGGAAATAGTTTCGCAAGTTTCAAAATTCAAAATGGTGGTCGTTAAAAATGTTTACTAGGTAAATGGCACATGAACCGAATTAGACACATAAAAATCGGACAATAAAAAATACAATGATGTATGGTATTTTATATATTAAAATCAGATTAAAAAGTAACTCAGGAGGTACATTTTTACTGATCTTATGTTTTTCACACTTGAGAACATTTTAAAAGAATTTCGGCATTAAGCATTAGTTTGTATAACCCCTAATTATTTGTAAAAACTAATTAATATGTTACGTATCTTGTCTTATTTTTAGTTTAATGATTATTCGCAATAAATTACTTTGCTTGACTATTTATTCCTCTATATTTAAAATGAAAGAAAAGGAACAATATTATACAGCTTTATATCATACTTATACTAATCACATAGAAACCAAGTTAAATTTAATATACGTGATTCCGAGCTTACCTACTGTCACAATGTTTGTCCATTATAGCCTAATGAACTGGTTACTTTTAATTACAACAAGTAAATACATCATAATCAACGAAGTTTGCTAATAAGATTTGAAAATTGTTATTATATCAGTTTGTAAGGAAGTATGTTAGTTAGATTTTTGCTCAGTTCAAAACTAACACACTTGTCGTGAATCACTCATCTGTTTTCGATGGATGTTTAATTACTTACATCAATTAATTCCATAAGACGTAATAATAATAATCTGCCGTTGTTTATAATGAGAATATAGAAATCAGAAAAAATCAGTTAGTCTGTGGATCGCACACACAAATTATAAAAATATAATGGGCATAGAACTTAACCTATTTGAAATTTGGTAATTATTAATCTAACAAAAAGATAACTTTACACATAAAATTTAAGTTTTGAACAATTATTATACTTGATTCCCCCAAACAAGTCACTTAATAGTCAACTTGCTTGATAAGGTTTTACTATGAAGTGGAATGACTTTTTTGTAGTTACTACATTTAGAATACAACCCTCAACTATGCGTTCTTTTGTGAAAATGTTCTTAGAATTAGTTTACATGACTGAAGTGCAGCTACCTAATAAACAGATTTAGGCAGAAACCATTTGGTGCATCAGTGTTCGGTTTGTTTATTTTTAATAAGTTTTGGAAAATAATTCATAGCCAATGAAAAGAGATGGTAAAATTCTTTATAACTATTCTACAAAGAAATGTAGGTATTTGGACAAATAATCCTCCTTGAAATAAGGCCCACTGAAAACATATGAAAATAAATATGGCTTTCTATAGCTTATATCTAAAATATGTTTGGAGAAAATACATTTTTTCAATGTTGTAACGTCTTTTAATCATATTTCACTATAAACTATCCCTTCATTTCACACTGAACTGCATTGTTAGTTTAAATTTTTGTATGGCCGCCATTATGAAACGTTATATTAGTTAAGTCTGGCTAAAGAACCCATGCAAACTATATACAAACACTGTATACCTACTAACTGTGGTGTTAATCTGTCATGAAATAAGGTAGATATCGTGTACACAATTATTCCTGCACGATTTATAGCATATAATACTTCGTACACACCCTATCTAGAAAGTACACGAGATATAAATAAACATGTTGAAAAAACCGTTCAAATGCCTGAGAGTTTCATAATGTTTTTGGTTTTCCGGTATTATGAATGATAACTGATATATAACCACTCCTTTTCCAAACTTAAAATGGCTGAATCTTGATACTGTGAGAGCCATATTGAAAAAAAGTTAAGGAAGCTTTTTATAAGTACGTCGCATATCCAAGAAATGTGTCTTTTGGGATGTATGTTAGGAATTAGTAAGGATAGAATTTTTGCTCGAATGTGAATATCTGCCATCTTAAATCTTCTTATTTGTTAAGACCGACTAAAGAACTAGTCAAACATAAACACAAGTACTGGCCTTTGTACTAAGTTAAATCTGGATAGACCGACTAAAGAACTAGTCAAACATAAACACAAGTACTGCCTTTGTACTAAGTTAAATCTGGATAGACCGACTAAAGAACTAGTCAAACATAAACACAAGTACTGCCTTTGTACTAAGTTAAATCTGGATAGACCGACTAAAGAACTAGTCAAACATAAACACAAGTACTGCCTTTGTACTAAGTTAAATCTGGATAGACCGACTAAAGAACTAGTCAAACATAAACACAAGTACTGCCTTTGTACTAAGTTAAATCTGGATAGACCGACTAAAGAACTAGTCAAACATAAACACAAGTACTGCCTTTGTACTAAGTTAAATCTGGATAGACCGACTAAAGAACTAGTCAAACATAAACACAAGTACTGGCTTTGTACTAAGTTAAATCTGGATAGACCGACTAAAGAACTAGTCAAACATAAACACAAGTACTGGCTTTGTACTAAGTTAAATCTGGATTAGACCGACTAAAGAACTAGTCAAACATAAGAAACACGAAGGTACTGCCATTGTAACTAAATTAAATCTGATAGACCGACTAAAGAACTAGTCAAACATAAACACAAGTACTAGGCTTTGTACTAAGTTAAATCTGGATAGACCGACTAAAGAACTAGTCAAACATAAACACAAGTACTGGCTTTGTACTAAGTTAAATCTGGATAGACCGACTAAAGAACTAGTCAAACATAAACACAAGTACTCTACTGGCCTTTGTACTAAGTTAAATCTGGATAGACCGACTAAAGAACTATCAAACATAAAACACAAGTACTGCCTTTGTACTAAGTTAAATCTGATAAAACCGACTAAAGCAACTAGTCAAACATAAACACAAGTACTGCCTTTGTACTAAGTTAAATTCTGGATAGACCGACTAAAGAACAAATAGTCAAACATAAACACAAGTACTAAGTACTGCCTTTGTACTAAGTTAAATCTGGATAGACCGACCTAAAGAACTAGTCAAACATAAACACAAGTACTGCCCTTTGTACTAAGTTAAAAAATCTGGATAGACCGACTTAAAGAAACTAGTCAAACATAAACACAAATACTTTATGCCTTTGTACTAAGTTAAATCTGGATAGACCGACTAAAAGAACTAGTCAAACATAAACACAAGTACTCCTGCCTTTGTACTAAGTTAAATCTGATAGACCGACTAAAGAACTAGTCAAAACATAAACACAAGTACTTTATCTTAGCCTTTGTACTAAGTTAAATCTGGATAGGCCGACTAAAGAACTAGTCAAACATAAACACAAGTAGCATGCCTTTGTACTAAGTTAAATCTGGATAGGCCGACTAAAGAACTAGTCAAACATAAACACAAGTACTAGCCGTTTGTACTATACTAAGTTAAATCTGGATAGACAACTAGCGACTAAAGAACTAGTCAAACATAAACACAAGTACTGGCTTTGTTACTAAGTTAAATCTGGATAGAACCGACTAAAGAACTAGTCAAACATAAACACAAGTACTGGCACCAGTTGTACTAAGTTTAAATCATGGATAAGACCGACTAAAGAACTAGTCAAACATAAACACAAGTACTGCCATTGTATACTAAGTTAAATCTGGATAGACCGACTAAAGAACCTAGTCAAACATAAACACAAGTACTCCGCCTTTGTACTAGAGTTAAATCTGATAGACCGACTAAAGAACTAGTCAAACATAAACACAAGTACTGGCTTTGTACTAAGTTAAATCTGGATAGAAACCGACTAAAGAACTAAGTCAAACATAAACACAAGTACTGCCTTTTGAACTAAGTTAAATCTTGGATAGACCGACTAAAGAACTAGTCAAACATAAACACAAGTACTGCCTTTGTACTAAGTTAAATCTGGGATAGACCGACTAAAAGAACTAGTCAAACATAAACACAAGTACTGCCTTTGTACTAAGTTAAATCTGGATAGACCGACTAAAGAACTAGTCAAACATAAACACAAGTACCTGCCTTTGTACTAAAGCTTAAATCTGGATAGACCGACTAAAGAACTAGTCAAACATAAACACAAGTACTGCCTTTGTACTAAGTTTAAATCTGGATATAGACCGACTAAGAACTAGTCAAACATAAACACAAATACAGGCTGCCTTTGTACTAAGTTAAATCTGGATAGACCGACTAAAGAACTAGTCAAGCATAAACAAAACAGGGGGGTAGAACTGACGTAGCCTTTTTACTAAGTTAAACACTGGATAGACCCGACTAAAGAACTAGTCAAACATAAACACAAGTACTGCCTATTGTGTACAGGAGTTACTCCTAAGTTAAATGGGAGAAGGGTTGCGGATAGGCCCGACTAAAAGAACTAGTCAAACATAAACACAATTACTCGCCTTTGTACTAAGTTAAATCTGGATATGGCCGACTAAAGAACTAGTCAAACATAAACACAATCACTGCCTTTGTACTAAGTTAAATCTGGATAGGCCGACTAAAGAACTAGTCAAACATAAACACAAGTACTCGCCTTTGTACTAAGTTATTTAAATCTGATAGGCCGACTAAAGAACTAGTCAAACATAAACACAAGTACTGCCTTTGTACTAAGTTAAATCTGGATAGGCCGACTAAAGAACTAGTCAAACATAAACACAAGTACTGCCATTGTACTAAGTTAAATCTGGATAGGCCGACTAAAGAACTAGTCAAACATAAACACAAGTACTGCCTTTTGTACTAAGTTAAATCTGGATAGGCCGACTAAAGAACTAGTCAAACATAAACAACAATTACTGCCTTGTGTACTAATTTAAATCTGTGATAGGCCGACTAAAGAACTAGTCAAACTCATAAACACAAGTACTCGCCTTTGTACTAAGTTAAATCTGGATAGACCGACTAAAGAACTAGTCAAACATAAACACAAGTACTGCACTTTTGTACTAAGTTAAATCTGGATAGACCCGACTAAAGAACTAGTCAAACATAAACACAAGTACTGCCTTTGTACTAAGTTAAATCTGTATAGTGCCGACTAAAGAACTAGTCAAACATAAACACAATACTGCCTTTGTACTAAGTTAAATCTGGATAGAGGCCGACTAAAGAACTAGTCAAACATAAACACAAGTACTGCCTTTGTACTAAGTTAAATCTGGATAGACCGACTAAAGAACTCATCAAACATAAACACAAGTACTGCTTTTGTACTAAAGTTAAATCTGTATAGACCGACTAAAGAACTAGTCAAACATAAACACAAGTACTGCCTATTGTACTAAGTTAAATCTGGATAGACCGACTAAAGCACTAGTCACAACATAAACACAAGTACTGGCCTCTTTTGACTAAGTTAAATCTGGATAGACCGACTAAAGAAACTAGTCAAACATAAACACAAGTACTGGCTTTGTACTAAGTTAAAATCTGGATAGACCGACTAAAGAACTAGTCCAAACATAAACACAAAGTACTGCCTTTTGTACTAAGTTAAATCTGGATAGGGTGCCGACTAAAAAGAACTAGTCAAACATAAACACAAGTACTCTGCCTTGTAACTAAGTTAAATCTGGATAGACCGACTAAAGAACTAGTCAAACATAAACACAAGTACTGGCTTTGTACTAAGTTAAATCTGGCATAGACCGACTAAAGAACTAGTCAAACATAAACACAAGTACTGCCTTTGTACTAAATTTAAATCTGGATTGGCCGACTAAAGAACTAGTCATAAACATAAACACAAGTACTGCCTTTGTAACTAAGTTAAATCAGGATAGGCCGACTAAAGAACTAGTCAAACATAAACAACAAGTACTAGGCCTTTGTACTATGTTTAAATCTGGATAGGCCGACTAAAGAACTAGTCAAAAACATAAACACAAGTACTGCCTTTGTACTAAGTTAAATCTGGATAGCCGACTACAGAACTAGTCAACACATCAAACACAAGTAACTGCCTTTGTACTAAGTTAAATCTGGATAGACCGACTAAAGAACAAGTCAAACATAAAAAACACAAGTACATAGCCTTTGTAACTAAGTTAAATCTGGATAGACCCGACTAAAGAACTAGTCAAACATAAACACAAGTACTAGCCTTTGTACTAAGTTTAAATCTGGATAGCCGACTAAAGAACTATTCAAACATAAACACAAGTACTGCCTTTGTAACTAAGTTAAATCTGGATAGTGCCGACTAAAGAACTAGTCAAACATAAACACAAGTAACTGCCTTTGTACTAAGTTAAATCTGGATAGGCCGACTAAAGAACTAGTCAAACATAAACACAATTACTGCCTTTGTACTAAGAGTTAAAATCTGGATAGGCACGACTAAAGAACTAGTCAAACATAAACACAAGTACTGCCTTTGTACTAAGTTAAATCTGGATAGACCGACTAAAGAACTAGTACTCAAACATAAACACAAGTACTGTGCCTTTGTACTAAGTTTAAATCTGGATAGACCGACTAAAAACTAGTCAAACATAAACACAAGTACTGCCTTTGTACTAAGTTAAATCTGGATAGGCCGACTAAAGAACTAGTTCAAACATAAACACAAGTACTGCCTTTGTACTAAGTTAAATCTGGATATGTGCCCGACTAAAGAACTAGTCAAACATAAACACAAGTACTTGCCTTTGTACTAAGTTAAATCTGGATAGACCGACTAAAGAACTAGTCAAACATAAACACAAGTTACAGCTGCTTTTGTACTAAGTTAAATCATGGATAGACCGACTAAAGAACTAGTCAAACATAAACACAAGTACTGCCTTTGTACTAAGTTAAATCTGGATAGCCCGACTAAAGAACTAGTCAAACATAAACACAAGTACTGCCTTTGTACTAAGTTAAATCTGGATAGACCGACTAAAGAACTAGTCAAACATAAACACAAGTACTGGCTTTGTACTAAGTTAAATCTGGATAGGCCGTACCTAAAGAACTAGTCAAACAATAAACACAAGTACATTTGGGCTTTGTACTAAGTTAAATCTGGATAGGCCGACTAAAGAACTAGTCAAACATAAACACAAGAACTGGCCTTTGTACTAAGTTAAATCTGGAATAGACCGACTAAAGAACTAGTCAAACATAAACACAAGTACTCACCGGCTTTGTACTAAGTTAAATCTGGATAGACCGACTAAAAGAACTAGTCAAACATAAACACAAGTACTGGCCTTTGTACTAATTTAAATCTGGATAGGCCGACTAAAGAACTAGTCAAACATAAACACAAGTACTGCCTTTGTACTAAGTTAAATCTGGATAGGCCGACTAAAGAACTAGTCAAACATAAACACAAGTACTGCCTTTGTACTATGTTAAATCTTGGATAGGCCGACTAAAGAACTAGTCAAACATAAACACAAGTACTGCCTTTGTACTAAGTTAAATCTGGATATGGCCGACTAAAGAACTAGTCAAACATAAACACAAGTACTGCCTTTGTACTAAGTTAAATCTGGATAGACCGACTAAAGAACTAGTCAAACATAAAACACAAGTACTCTGCCTTTGTAACTAAGTTAAATCTGGATAGACCGACTAAAGAACTAGTCAAACATAAACACAAGTACTGCCTTTGTACACCAAAGTTAAATCTGGATAGAGGCCGACTAAAGAACTAGTCAAACATAAACACAAGTACTGCCTTTTGATACTAAGTTAAATCTGGATAGGCCGACTAAAGAACTAGTCAAACATAAACACAAGTACTGCCTTTGTACTAAGTTAAATCTGGATAGACCGACTAAAGAACTAGTCAAACATAAACACAAGTACTGCCTTTGTACTAAGTTAAATCTGGATAGACCGACTAAAGAACTAGTCAAACATAAACACAAGTACTGGCTTTGTACTAAGTTAAATCTGGATATTTAACATTATGGCAGTTATTGTGTTCATAAGCTCGCGTTGTTTTGGTTAAACCCACACATATATTATATACATTTTTGCATTTTCGTGGTTTTGGATTCTGAGGGTTATCATCGTATAATAGAAAACAATCTCCAAAATCCCATCTTAAGGTTGATTGCAAGAGGCAGATTTCTATACAATCTACCTAATAACATGAAACTGTTCAGTCATATTTCACTACAAATGTCATTCGTCTAAGTCATAAATCATACATATAAGGTAGAAAATGTATAAAATGCATAAAATTATTTTCAACAGATTTTGTTTAGTCTTGTTACAAAACTTTAAAATGTTTATTATTACCATTTGAGCATTACAAAACAGTTTTTAAATAATTTATTTTATTCTCTGTCTGCAGGAAGATGTTCTAAATACACGTGACTATGATTTTTAAAGAATTTAACCAAACAAAATGTGAATTCGTCTTCTTAAATTGTATTAATTAATGGAAGCAGTTACGCAGGATACGGGCGATAAACCCAATCGGAGAAACACTTCACACCCTCCAGACCGACAAGCAAATCGGATCATCGCGCAACATTTAGCGGATCTGCTCTTGAATCAATAGACGAGGCGGTGGCAGCAGCAGCACGCCAGATATAAATTAGGAAATAGAATCAGATCGACATAATGGTATCTTTAGCGAGGCAATTTGTCAGAGGCACGTGTCGTGCGGCGTGCGCTAGCAAGATACGCGGCATGGCGCGCCACGAGCGCGGAGAATCGCTCCACACGCACATACGCGCTCCCGCGTGTGAACCTCTAGGGGGAGGGGAGTGCGGAGAAAATCGCAGCACACGGTACTGTTGTTGTAGCGTATTGTCAGCTACGATGGAAGTTATGGTTGTGGGACTGAACGAGGTGACGTCACGGGAACCAAGACAAGAACAGTTAATATGATTAGTAGGAAAATATCCGTGGTAAAGCAAAACAATATTTACTGTGGTTACACTGACAAGGTGTTTTTAAATCTGTACTGACTGGATTACTTTCGAGGCATCCTGAGATACAATATCCTGAAGGTTGCATTTTGAAAAGCTGTTATAATATTGTATTTCAGTAAAACTATACACCTATCCTTATGATGTTTTAGGATATCATGACAATATACGAACTGTGATACCTTGAAAAGCTTGTTAGTATGTTGGACTCTGCAGTTGGAAATCTCTGTATTAAGGCAGATTGGTTTTGTATTCCTAACATATTTTATGTAGCCCTATATTTACATTTTAAATATACTTAATTTAAAAAAATATTACATGAGTTCTAGGCTACTAAATTCGCCCTTTTGTATATATGATACAAATAAAGTCATTTAAATTTGAATGTGAATTTAAATTTAGACATGCATCACAGAAGGCATTTGTGCTCACTTATAGGCATTAACTCCACAACAGTTTAATCACATATGAATTTCGTTTTAATGATCACAAATGTGCGCTAAGTTAATATCGATCAGCAATGAAGACACTTTTTCTTTTTATATTTAAACATTTGCTGCAATAAAACTAATTTATTAATTTAAAGATGAAATACATTGTTTAGAGTATCTCTAAAGAAAAGGAACATTTAAATTTAAATTCGAATATAGCCAATTATGAGAGGTCACCTTGGACCAGCGACAGACCTTGGCGCAAGCTACAAGTGTGTGGGAAATACCGATGCACTCGTCGATAAGCGATAAGCTGAGCTTGTACAGGCAGGGCTTTAGCATTCTGGAGAGAAAGTTGTGCAAGCCTCTGGGTTATAATACAATATAATGAATAATGAATCTTTATTGCAAACATATGGTTTCTGTCCTCGAGAAATAAAATTAGACACAGGTGTTCACAACTATGACTAGCTAAACAATTTAAATTTAATAAACATTGTAGCTTCTAAAAAAGTTCCTCTTTGAGAGCAAAAAAAACTTCTAAGTGATTGAATGATTTCATTGTTGATATGGATGGAAACGTTATATTATTTTTTTAAACAAATCTTAAGCAATGGTAAAAAAAAAAAAAAAAAAAAAAAAAAAAAAAAAAAAAAAAAAAAAAAAAAAAAAAAAAAAACAGGCAAGTGAGAGGGTTCCACTCGAGTTCTCTGCAACGGTCACGATGTTCTCAAATACTGGATTTGGGGAACAAAGATTCGGCCAAACAACGTGGCACTACAATAACCGCATAATATTATCCCAAAACTTAGCTCTGACTCTAACAGCCTCTAATGCCCTAATACCCTTAAGAAAAGACTTCCCGGGAAGCTAAACTGGAAAGAGATCTCAGAGCAAACATAGATGAGTTAAGATAACATGAGATTTAAGATAACAAGCTATTACCGTGAGATTACCATTTCTAATCAAATAAAAGTGTTTCGCATAAATTTTGGTGTTAGGCTTCCCAGGTGCGTTAGGCCTATGGAGAAAATAATGTTTAATCGCTTCGATCGGGAGAACCGGAGAATCTGACGAGTTTGGTGTGGATGGGACATCGAAAGTGAATTAAAGGAAACTAATTTAAGTTAAGGAATTTTACCCATGTAGCTCTGTACTGATAGAAATGGCTTCATGACTAAATACTCGTATATCAAATACTTTCATTGCGATTGTGTGTTTGTTAGTCCTACAATGTCTTCCTTGCTGTGCATCACGGCAAACAGTATTCTGATATCGCAGCCTATTTGTATGAGAGAAGTTGACATGGAACGATCACATTGACCATGTTTGTGCCAAACAATCCTCTGGTATTTATGTTTTGAGGTCTAACGCATATCAATGCTACAATTAATTATTACTTACTACTGCATAGTTTGCCTACTGATGTGCATGAATTAAAAGTTTTATCAGTTACTGAACAGAGTTTTGGTCATATAGGAAGGATTAAATCTATGTATGTTCAAAAATTAAAAACTGTTATGAAATAAGGAAAATTAAAGTAAGGAGTTTGATAGAGAATTCAGTTGTTATCGTTGCTCGTAAATGATATTTTTACGTTTCTGATAATAATTATTTTGACATTGACCCTTTAACTCTCAAACCTTGATTTTTCATATATAATTTATAGTATACTTACTACATGTAAAAAAATGTACTAAATGTTCAAAATATAGTTTTACGTTTTCCATAAAAATTGAATTGATTCAAGAATTAATTCGTTATTGTTAAATCACTGATTCTGAAACATTTGCTTTTTTAATTACATCTGAGACATGTTAAGTTTTGTAACGCTAGCTTACTTATACGAGCACGAACTCTTCTATAATATTAATTGTTTTTTAATCAGGAACCTCAAGTTTGTTTAGGTAACATATAAGTTAAACATAATCTCCAAAACATGTCTCTGTTATGATTGAAGAACATAAATATAGTTTCGTACATATGTAAAATCTAGTATAATATATAACATTATAAATCCGTTACTTTATATAACCTTACTTCAAATAAAGATCCTTACTTTAGGAAATATGTAAAAAAGACTAGAAATTGGGTGAATACTTTTATCCTTGCCCTAGAGGCGCACGAAGGTAAAGTTTTTCTCTACGATTCCAGGGCTCCGCCCCATTGGCCTCTAAAGTTGTGAAAATTCCCATTAAAATACATTATAGCAAACACATGCTATTAATTTTAAAGAACCTGTAAAAATGTAACCAACTGTTCTTTGTAAACATTACAATATTAAAAAACAGCCATATGTTTTATTAACTTAAGTACTTTTTAAAATAGTCTTTAACGCATAGAGTAAGCATAAACGTATCATCACAGTTTTGTAATAGTTTCTGTTGGAGCATAGAGTTTTCCAGATAATAAAATAGGAAGTTTTATTATAAATATACTTTAATTGTAGAATTTAGTAGATATTAATTAAACGGTACTTGATTAGTAGTTTGATGTAGATATCAAAGATAATGTTATTATCTCTAATGTTATTATATTATTATGTAACTTTTGTACATACAATATATATATATGTACAATGAGAAGAAGTGTTTAGAATGTCTATGGTGACCCTCTTTTGTAGAAGGAAATTGCTTGCGTAGCCACGGGTAACTGCTGGTAAATTATATATTATAGTTGTTATCTCCTCCTTCCCCATTGTATATATATGCTGTGTGATAATAGCGAAGCCTATTACATGATACGTGCTGTGGTGTTTGCATTGTATCTATAAAATAAGATTGTATTGAGAAATATTAAATAACCCCATTTTTAAAGAATACGAATCGGACGTTACAGAAATTATTAATGTATATAAATTGGTACTGGTACTATGGTACTTATATGTAAACTGGACAGATGTAGCATGATTTTACAATAAATTACAAAATAGTTATGTTTGTTCTCGTTTACGTAAAATTTGTAGCAGATTTTGATTATCCTGCTTATTGTTTAAAACTTGATTACATTTACATTACATGAGAAAGGTTGCGTATAGCACCTCCTCCGTACGCGATAACTCCTGAAATACATGAAATTTGAACGTGATTAAGCAATATAATGGGTTAAGGGATACCTAATCACGAATAAGAATCGGCCTTGAATACACTTACGATTGGTGCTTGAAAACCTAAATCTATAGAACTATTAAGAGAGTCACTCTTTAATTCTGTTTTATAATAAAGTATGGGGATTGTGTGTTCGAAGTCTAATAACACTTAAAGAGACAGATACAAGAGTAGAGGACTCGTAAAGTAGAACTTTACATGTGATAACCAAGTAGCCTTTTTAGTCAATAGGCAGTGGTATTAGAGTTGAAACCCTAACTAATCTCTTTTAAGCCTTGTGCTAAAAATATGATATTCGGTTACCTACTAATATACATTACATTAGGTCATAATATTAAAGGGGGTTTACAGTATGGTTAGCCGCCACCACTAGACGTTTCAGACCCAACACATGATGTGTATTTCTATTTAATGTTTTACAGAAATGGCCTCAACTGGGTTTGCAAAATAATAGTATGCAAAATAGTTCCCTAAAATAAATATGGATGCCATACATGCATTGAAGCTTTTTATTAGTCCTGTTTTAAATTAAACTAAACCCGGTTTTTAACTTACACTTTCCATGATATAAGCAATAGTATACCACGCTAAGACTACATATAAAATTAGAAATCTATAGCTTATATCATTCTTGAGATTGCTCCAACGACGCCGTAACAAGTTCCGTGGTTGGAAATGTACCACCATAGAACTCATTCTAGCATATGTATAAATAAAATATCATGCTAAATTTCAAGTCTGCTGAAGCCTATGTATACATTCAGGTTATTGTTCATGAAAAAATCTTGATGCATGAGTATGAGTTGGGAGTTAGACTAATTGCGTTAATATAACACATGTTTTTATCTCTTATGGTTGTATTGGGTTTGTTTACATATTTATTTATACTACTCTTGGATACTCTTAAGACCAATGTAAAAATATTTACTAACGCTCATCTAAATCCCATTTAGTGACATCCACCATCATCGAACTCAGTGTTCCTAATATGTAAATGAGGTTTCATACACAATTCCAAATCTATAGGTCAGTTCGCATTCGACATATCGTGCGAACAGACAAACTGGTGAGATTTTCCAGCTTTACAAGTGGTAAGGTTCGCTATAGCTCAGCCAACTATTTACTTATTATGGGAGAATTAATGTGCAATACTTGCGCGCGCGCGTATGTATGTATAAATATTTTGTCATAATATAATCAGGAAAAACTAGCTAAAAGCTTGGATCTACAGTAACTGGCTTATGCGGTGAAAATACTTCTTACACCAGATTTATTTGTCAGTTCACGTATAAGTACGAAAAAATTAATTCTCAACATTCCATGGAGTTGAAAAGGTGTACCGTTTTACTAAAGAATTCCTGTACACAAACAAAACAGAGAACAAAAGGCTTCCTGAGCAACTTGAGAAGGATATAAAAAGTAAAACAATACGACAGAAAAGGCATAAGAAATATCTGCGGAAGTTCCCAGCGCTACAGCGCTATTTTTGTGTTTGAAACATCCCTCGAATTATGCTAATGTGGAAGGTCAGACTCGTGGGGTGGAGCGAGCTCGGCCTGGCTGGGTTAGAGAAAACTGTGATTTGGGTCTTTACGGCGTTTTGTTGTTTTATGGGTCATCGTATGAAGTTTTTACAGATAGATTCTCCAGAAATTAAATACTGCTCAGAAATTAAAACAGTTAAAGCAATGGCCCATTTTTAAGAATGAAAATTATTTAAAGTCACAGCTCAGAAAACAAGCTATGCTATAACATAATTTTTTTACGTTTATTAAAATAAATTTAAAAACAAGCGTAATGCCTTCAAAGTGTGCTAAACATTTTGTCCATTCATTAAAACTATTTTACTGAATTTGTTTTCTTAAGTCTACAAGTATGTTTTGATCCACATTTAAGTAATGCAAGTGTTGTATGACCGTAAAATTCAAATTCAAATTCTTTATTTATCTCGTGATAAAATAAAACAATTCAGTAAATAGCTAATGCACGAGATTGCCCACATGTGTCTTGAGGTTAGCCCCGAGTTAATTCAATATTATTGAAGGTTGGCACGGATTTAGAGATAAAAACTAAACAGATTTAAAAAATAATTTTTGAAAAATAAAAGTATTGCATTATACGGGACAGAAATATGTTCATGCAATTTAAAATGCGTCAAAATTAAAATTACTTACATAAAATGTTTACACACAACTTTTACATCTCTCAACAGTAAAATGCTAATCCAACATTCAAACTTGTTGCCATATTGTTAGGATTTCAAAATGTAATTTTTATGTAGGTTTGCATCTAGTGTACCTTTAAACCTATTAGGCCCCACACAATCCTCATTCTATTGCATTAGATGTTATGAGTTTTATTTATCATTTACCCAAGGCACAAAAATACGGCACAAACTATCTAAGCTCAGTTTCAGAACAACTTGATCTGAAATTGAAGCAATTATATTAATAATAAAACAGTTAAGGAATGTAAACATGTCATCTGCACATTTTACACTAATATTAATCAAAGTACTTAAAAATTACGTAAAAATAAAAATATTTTAAAATTTCCATTGTAAGTAATTGTTATTTAACGAATTAAAACCACACTCTAGTTTAAGCAATGATCCTATGTAAAGTTGTTAGTTGCGTGAAATTAAATATGGTTATTTTATTTGCTGTAAACAAAAAGTTGTCTTATTTGCTGACCGTAGACACATCTGGGTCGTGAATACGCCTGTAAAATATTAAGATACTGCCATATGGATGGTACCTAAATTGCGTGATATAAATAGAAGGCGCTCCATTTTACTAGAATAAATATGTATTTTATTTTTGTTTTACGAAAATTTTAGACTCCTTCAAATTTTAATAAGAACTAACTGTACTAGCAGTAATTTTTATTTTAGCCACATAAAAAATTTTAAGCCTCAAATGAGAAAGACTATTTTGTTTTATATATTTATTCTTGGTACAATTTATATGAAAAACTTTTTTTTACCAAAAACATTATAATTATTTATTGATTCGGTTTTTTCCCTCAAAAACGTTTAATAAATCCTTATTTAAAATTTATGACACCATTTATGAATCAGTTATTCACCATGCACTCCTAATAGAGACGAAAATATTAGTATCTTTAAAGTAGCCTCAAACAAAATCCCAATGATAATAAATACAGGGGAGTAAATTGCAGCGTAAATGGGATATAAAGAGGGTAATTACCCGTTAGGGCCGCGCTAAACCTGGGCAGGCAGATCATCACTCAGGGTGAGACAAAGACAGCTCAACAGGTGGGACAGGCAGTGAGTCCTCACTAGCCAGGAAACGCCTAAAGAGTTAAATGTCGTGCATTAATGAGCCTGGAAAGCCGACGGATATAAATAATGTGAGTTTTAAATGGATTAAAGCTGGTGGTAAGCATTTAGGGGACAGGGGCGCGCACCCTCTGGGGATGTCGGTGCGGGGGTCGGGAGGGGGAAGCGCTTTGATAAATAAACTGGTATTGTGGTGAGTGCAAGCAAGTGTAGGCCATCTGTCGTGTATGAGGCCGGCCTTGGTCACTGGGGTATAAGCCTACAGCATGTGGCAAAAACTTACATTATATCACCCACATTTTGGGTGTCATTCCTCATTGTCCAAGTGTAGAGAGGAAAAATATAAAAACAAGTGTTTTTGAAAAAGCGCTTTTTTCCGGTGTGTTACAATACAGCAGTCAAAACCTTATCAGAAAGCACTTTGCCTTGTTATAGACGCTGTGTTGAGATTTGCATAGAGATGTGGAAATTTAGGCTTACAACGCGGGTGTAACATTTGGCCTTTAGTGACAATCTTGTTTGGCTTCTTCGTCTAGTTGTGTATGCTGTTTTGGGATTTTCTAAGAAATTAGGACTGGAAGATTTAGAATGAAAACGCAACCACCAATGCCTTAGGTATAGTTTAGTGGGTACAACGGTTATGCAGGATAACCAGATCAAGTAACGTCGAACGTGGCTGCTGCCCGGCTATTGGTGGTGGTTCGGAAGTCTTCTTATAGAGGGCTTCTTAGCTCTAACTTCGCCTGGTAAAATAAGACATCTTTATTTTCCTTTTTTACGTTTACTTGAACAAAGGTCTACAATTTGTCTGTTTCTGAAAATCTCCTTTCTCTTGTTGCTCTAGTTGTGGATGCTATTTTAGGTTGTTCAAGGAACTTTCAAAACCCGATACCGTTGGGAAAAGATGATGAAGTAATCTTCTAAAGTGATGGAAAGATCTATGTACAGGTCAGTGAAATAATAAAAGAAGACAAAAACATGGAACAACAACTGCCATATTGATATTATTATCATATTAGTTCATAAAAGTATCATGAAAGCTTCAGTTAAGTATGAGGTAATCAAACGTCGCACAAATCAAACATCACAATGTTGTGTTTGAAGTTTCTGACGCCGCTTATCAGATTGTAGAAAATGGTTGAAGTTGCGTTTATGATTTTTTTTAGGTTGAAGAAGGCAGATAAGAGACAGGAATCTTCGATAAATATGTTTTGAATTTTTTAAATTATATTTACACTTCATCATATAACTAATCGAATTTGGTTGCTCTGCTAATTTTATCGATCTTTGTATATCATTTAATTTCAAGTGTAGTATTATTAAATACTATCAGATCACAAGCACTTGGAGAAACTTTTTATTTACAAAAGTACTATGGACGAGGTCACTCAACCCACACTTCCTTTTAAAGTACTCGTACAATCCAATGGTATAAGATAAAACCAGTTAAAAGACACAATGGACATTCAAGTGGAGTTTAACACTTTCCTCATTGATAAAGAACCACCGATAGAGCCTTAATTTTATTCTAATTTTAAGGAGTGCAATTGAAAAATCATTAACGGATAAAAACCTTACGGAAAGAAAAAAATATTTTTCGGACGGGAGTTAAAATATTTTGGACCCAAATATAAAACTGACTTACAGTTACGATACATACGGTTTTGTGTGTGTGTGTGTGTGTGTGTGTCGCACCGTAACATTGGAAGAAAATTAAGATTCTAACTCTTTTTTGTTACCAATGTGGAAAGTTTAAAATTCTATTTGAATGTTTATTGTATCTTTTGACTGCTTTTATACCATTAGATTACGTACTTTAGAAATAAGTGTGGATATATATATATATATATATATATCCACACTTATTATATATATATATATATATATATGTGTGTGTGTGTGTGTGTTTGTGTCCTTATGCCCTTATATATATATATATATATATATATATATATATATATATATATATATATCGTACTACAGGTATGTATCAAAGTATGAAGTCAGATTGATGATTAAGTGTAGAGATGAACATACCCTCCTTGCGAAAGATCTCCTCCCTACAGGATTATCGTCTCTTAAATCAAAAAAATTACTCCAATTGCTCTTTTTTCCAATAAATACTCTTCCAAAAGAAAACGTAATGCAGTGACACAAAAAAATTATACATGACTCGTTTTTAGAATATAACCTTAATGACCTTAATAAACCTAGTTTTAATACTTAACTTTTTATAAAACTCGAGATATAACGCATTAGAAATAATGCACATAAATTTAGTTTTGAACAAACTACGTTGATATGATTGTTCAAAGTTAAATTGTATATTAATTTGTACTCTAAGAAAACAAATATAATAAATGTACTGAAGACCTATTTAACTCTAATTTTATCAAGGTAACATAGAATTACCTTTATGGTAATTACAATTAGGTAGTGAGAGAAAGTTTTGTTCCCATTGAGAGAATGGCTTATCCCAAATGAAATAATATTGGTTTTAGTAGTGCACGATTACGTGATCGGGTTTTGGTTGTCTAAGAGTGCGAAATGTAGGTTTACCAAGGTGTTAAAGTTGCATGGGTTTTGTGGATTTAGGTAATCGCCCACCTCGCACACGTTATGAAAAAACTAGGCAAAAAAGATTTTAAATCTTTTCGTATTGACATGTACTATGTTAGGTCAAGAAATTTAACTTTAAAATCTCTGGATGTCTCAATAGCTGAAATAACCTTGACATTGGCCGTAGTGGCACAATATAAGAACCAATAAGAGTCTCTAAACTGTAGTAAGGGGTACAAAAAACCACCAATGTTAATTTAAAAAAATGAATTACTATTGTTAGTTTATAAAGAATTTATAATATAGTTCTGTCACTGAAATCCCAATTCTACGTTTTATTAATAACAATTTGAGTGATTTTTAAAATGATTGACCTTTAAAACGTATAGCAGAGAATTAACATAGTTTTGTACATTTAAGAACCTTACAGGTTTAGTGTTTTAGAGCGATAAGAATCAAAACTACCATCATTCGCGTTTCTCTAGGAGAACACATCGCCCTTTTAAGCGACCGATTTAGCGAACAAAGAAAGTTAATCCCAAAATCTCCGGACAATTAACCGGCTTCCATTACGATTACGATGACGAGCGCTAAATCCGAGTTTAAAGCAGATTGAATGGCGCGGCGCGGGCGCGGGCGGATAGGGCGACATATGTTGAAGAGGGCCATATTGCCCCTGCACCATGATAAGCCCCGGTACGAGACAAAGGTCGGGCCACATGCTAGCTGCCGGTCGCTCGACATGTGCATGTGCTACCCACCATATCCAATTATCGACTGTTGAGAGCGACAAGGCCGCGGCTAGAGCACTCGAGGCTGTTTCTGTGGTTGAGATCTTCTGTACCGTCCGGTGATCAGCAATGGGGCATATCGCATCTCTTGCAGTTTGATCGCCCGACATGTGCGTGTTTCTATAAAGTAGAAGCACGGCAGAATAAGCAGCTGCAATTTCTTGAAATATTCCCTGCACAATTCTCTAAATTTTATTTTGGCGATTTTTCGAATCGCTTTTTTTAGTATAAACGCTCTGTAATCAGTACCTGACTCGGGCAATATTAGACTAACGATCTAGAACAAAAATTCCTTCGGCGCAAATATGGTCAATTTCAAATCAGCCCTCGATTAAGGTGCATTCTTAAGAATTATGAAGAGCTGACTTTTTGTAGTGTGGTGTCAGCTAAAAAAATGGCAGGCTCACACTGGTTGCCCGCAGTGCGCAAGGCAAAATTCAAAACCTTGGTTTTTGAAGAGTTTGTTGTAAGAATGAGACTGTGGAAGAATTGGACACAGTTGTTGATGTCAACAAAAGCCTGTTGTTCTAATAATTCGCTTGATATAGCATTGAAAAAAGGGAGTCGTATCGTCGGAAACCTGCACTAACTAATTTTCAATTAGTGACGATGAATTTATATCGTTGACGTAAAGCAGCAAAAGCACAGGCCTGAGGAAGGATCCCTGAGGGACTCCGTAACAGTTCTATTTGTTTTGACGACTTACTGGACAAGGCCGCGACTAGAGCACTCCATGCTGCTTCTGTGGCTGAGATCATCCATATCGTTCGGGCATCAGCATTCAGGCATTTTGCATCTCTTGGAGCCTGGTCAAAAAAAATCTGATTTTGTTATTTTTTTCTCTCTTCATTAACACGAGGAAATTATCGATTTAATTTATGATTCCAATAGAAAGACTCTTTTCGAGAACTAAAAGGTGTACCTTGAAAACTGATCGTAACTTTATCAAGATCTGATTACATTTTGTCTGATGTTCCGGTGTGTTTAAAATAATAATGTGGCTTATTTCTGTATATTTCATAATCAGTTCAAATTTCAGATTTATTAACTATATGTACTGCAAAAAATGGTTTACAGAAAGATTTCATATGGAAATGTAATGTACTGTAGTTCGGTTTGAGATATCGTGTGGATATACAGACAATAATATGTTTCCAGCCCCTTCAGTGATTGAGCGGTTCACCAACGCATAGTCAATTAGCAGAGTGATTCACATAAGTTGTATAAGCGCACTATAATTAATATTTGACGTTAATATTTTTTAATCATCACATCATAATGTATGTATATCTTGCTTTATTTTGGATTTTTGATGTCTTTTAAATAGTTTCGTTAACATTTCTACTTTTAAATGTAGAATCAAACTTTTCACTTACTATTTCAAACTTGAACATTGTGGAAAAAAAGAACGGACAATTCTGAAAATTAATAACTGTTTAATTTAAATGTTTATAAAAAGGTTTTTGATACCTTTAAAAATTAGTTTCCGTAATCTATACCACTAACAAAATTACACTGTAGTACTGAAACATTTGAAAATTATACACCTTCAAAGTATACACCTTCAAGACATATCTTTTAACCAGTCAAACTATAATTTAGCAAAAATACTCAATTGCTAGTGTTGTCTTTTACTGAGTGCACCTGACTCAATTAACGTGTGTTGTTTATAAATACTGTATCGTTATTAGTTGTTGTGGTAAATTTCATAGTTTGAGTACATTGTTCAGTATGAAGTGGAACATTTTTCATACTTGATAAACTTCAAACAGCCCTCCACTGTACGTTGAGTACTAGACATATCCTATAACTAACACGTAAATCTGAACCTTTGAGCAAGCCACATATAGGTTGTACAAAATGGACGGTCCTATTGGATGCATTTAAAAACCCAATTTTAAACCTAATTGTAAAGCCAATTTTAAACCTATTATAAAACCTAATTTAAACACACTGGGAGGGTAAAGTTTCAGAAACTTTTTAGAACCATATAACATTGTAAAAACGTGGATTTTATATTATTTTATTATACTTGTATTAACGTTTTACAGAAATATGTGGATGCCAGTTCCAAAATGACAAACAAGCTAGGACCCATCTCCGGGAGACGAGAGATATCTGGAGCACCACATGTTGACTGATGTCGCCCCCTCCCCTACCATCATCTTCCCAACAAGTGACTTCAATTCAAACAGGAATACTTGATTTGTTCGTGATTTATTCCATGTTTGTCTGCCAGACAGCATTAACATTGGACTGTCAAGTTGGAAAATAAGGTTATGGATATTTCAGTTTAATCGGAATAACATAAATCTTGTTAGCTCGTGTTTTAAAAACAACACAGTTGTTCCTAAATAAAGAAGATAAAGTTCTAAGAACGAATATAGAATTTATTCGCTATTAGCAATAAAATGGTAAAACGCGTATTTAAATTTAATTTTTCTCATAATAATGATTTTGACTTTCAGTGAAAAGTAATAATAAATAATATATACAACAAACAAAACGTTTTCATAACCCTTCATTATTTTGTATGGAATAGTATTTAGGGGTATACAGAATTAATAAAATCGGGAAAATTTAATCAGACTGTTAAGTATTAAAGATTTACGGCATGTATCAGTCCTTAATTAGAAACTAAATTCTTGGTCTGGGAATAAAATCTGTAACGATTTAGGAGTGTATTAGAAAGGCTATATTGGAAACTTAAATAATCAATTAAACCAAGAAGTATTTAAGATTTACCGACCGCATTAGCCCTAGAAGTATTTAATTAGATACCATTGGAATGATACCGAACAGAAAATTTTAATGTCTTATGGAATTGATCAGGATCTGTCTTTAAGATGTTACGAAACAATTCAAAACAGGAAGGTATTTCAGAATTAGTAAGACCAGGAAGTCTTAAAGAACTTACTGTACAAATCAAACCAGAGAGTCTATACGAAAATACGGACCTAAGAAGACTAGCAATGTGTGCTAGTCACCTTACACGATTAACAGTTATCGGCTAACCCGTAGCCTACTTTTAACGACGAACAAAAACATCCTTCGTGACAGATTAAAGGTCTCAAGAACCTGATCACAGATAATAATCTCACCTAACTATTTAGAAAAGAGTTTTGGAAGCAACTAATAGAACCTAACCGATAATTTTGTAATAATTTTTCTTAATAATTATTTTCATGCAAAATATTTCGTGGTTTTACTAAGATTAAAAGAGTAATATAAAAACTAATTTAAATTCATTTAGATGGTGAAAATTATTTTAATATCTTTTTTTTAAGTACCATACATAATAATATTAGTCTGCATTACCTAATGTCTCCGGTGGTAAAATGAGATCCTATCAAAAAATGACTACAGGTGCAGATTCCACGGGTATGGAAAAGGTACGAGTGCACGTTCCTGCGGATGCAGTGATTACCGGAAATCAGTGGAGTGATCAATTCCACGACAATATTAAAATCAATCAATCGTTGTCAAGTTGTAGAATCACTCCGGGCCCCGCAGGGGATTGATTACGGCGCTGTGAGCGGCCGAGACTGGAACTAATGACGACAAATGACTCCAAACATCGTGATTCGCAAAATTTCCCTCTTGACTGTAACAGCATTTGTTCAAATTTCAATTAGGGAATCCGCTTTTAATGCAGATTGAATGGAGGAGCGTTTCGGAAAATCTTTCATTATTGCAATCCACGAAGAAAATACAATCCAATGCGAATCCTTGTTTTTCACATTTTCATAAACTTTCGTTGGAAGGAATCGTAATTCTTCTTGACCGTAACCTTTCACAGTGAGATATTGGTATTTGCAACTAATTTATTACTCAATGTAAAGCGAAACACAATGTCATTTAACGTATAAAAACTTCAAATTAATATAACATTTATAAGCGTTTTGAATGTTTTTGTATGGAGTAAAATGAATTACAAGTCAAATACTTACCTTTGAATTTTCATTATCCTTCAAATTGATTTTATAACTCATTTAAAAGTTTTTTGACGTGTTTTAAAGCGTTTCTTCTGTTTTGAAATCAGTAAAATAATATTTAAAGTAATATTAAAAATAATATGAAAAATAATATCATTTTGAAAGGATTGTAAAATTGTCTTAAAGTAATGGCAGTTTTATTTCTTTTATTTTCGTTTTAAAATTATTATACATCTTATTTTAAAGTTTTTTTCTAAAAAGTAATTTATATAATTTTTAAATTATTTCAACTAATATTAAAATAAATTTAGATAACTTTTAACACATTTTGAAACGGGTTTAAAATAGTTTTGGAATCGTTTTCCTAACCATGCACACTATTAAGTTTTCTTCAGAATGATTTAATAACTCATTTTAAAGTAACTTAAAAGTGTGTTGTTTCCTTAATTTTTTAAAATAATTTTGTAGAATTTCATCTTTTAGCACATTTGAAAAGAATGTTTTAATAATTTTAAAATCACTTTCCAATCAAGTTATTTTCTTTTATTTCATTATCAAAATTTTTGTATAACTAATTTTAATGAAACTTTACAATTTTTGGCATAGTTTTAAACTAAAGGTGCCATCTTTTGTGAAAATAATTTTCAACCCATTTCGAAAGAACTTTAGATAAACTCCTTTGTTTTTAAATTATTATTACAGTGCACGTAAATAGATTTTTAAATCATTTTGAAACCAGTTTTACAATAATTTAGGGACATTCTGTTGAAATACTGTTGTTATATTTTAAAACTGATGTTACCATTAAAGTAAATTCTTTCTTTACTGCCTTATCAAAGATTGTATTTAATGAGAAAGACATTCTCAAATAATTTAGATGATTTAAAAACTTTTCAATATTGTAAATAATGGTATTATAATAATTTGAAAACACGCTTAACTTTGTAACATGTCATTTTTACAGGGGGTTTAAATAAGGCATTTTTATTTTTTTGAGAAGAGAATATTTTTTTAGTTTAATGACATGTTATGATTTTTATTTCTTCCACCTACAATTATACTCCAGTAGTTCAACACCATCGCGGGAGACGTCAGCTGGCGGGGATTTTACTTTACTTAGTTTATCGTTTCTTTTCGAGGCCGCTGGGTCGCTTGACGTACGTTGGCACCAGCGTTCCTGAGCTTCGGGCTAGGCGTAATTTAATTTAGTTTTACTTAGTTTATCGTTTCTTTTCAAGGCCGCTGGGTCGCTTGAAGTACGTTGGCACCAGTGTTCCTTAGTTTCGAGCTCTAGTCGAGCTAGGCGCGATTTCGAGCGAACTAGCTTTCGCTTTTAGTTTTTATTTAGTTTATCGTTTCTTTTCGAGGCCGCTTGGTTGCTTAACATACGTTGGCACCAGCGTTCCTTAGTTTCGAGCTCGAATCGAGCTAGGCGTGATTTTGAGTGAACTAGTGTTCGCATTTGATTTTTATTTAGCTTATCGTTTCTTTTAGAGGCCGCTGGGTCGCTTAACGTAAGTTGGCTCCATCGTTCCTCATTTTCGAGCTTCAGTTGAACTAGCAACTGTCGTATTAGGGAACGTTTAGATAGTGGAACAGTCATCCTAAAGCACATGCTGACGCCTTCCCTTTATTCCCTTTCGTTTCCGAGTCTGCGATGATGAAAGCATGTTGATCCGTTGATCATCGGTGCTGTATTTGCTTCGGCTTTTGGTTTTGCATTAATTCGGTTCTGAGCTGAACTTGGAAACTACTTCTCCCTTTCGAACCCTGGATTTTACCCCTCTCGACTGTTCTATCCGGTGTCTTAGGGTTATATATTTTTATAAACTATCCCTGGCCCGATTATATGTTATAACTTTAATGAAATTTATTTCAAAAGGATTATAAATAATTAAATCTAATAATAACGTTAAAATATTTTAAAATTATTTCAAAAGATATTTAAAATGCTATTAGAGTACGTTTGGAAAGAGAATAATATTCCATAAACAATAATACACTATTGAATAAACTTGTTATGTTTTTAAAATAAATTGAAAAAAAAAAATTAAAAAATTTTGAAAATTAATGTTAATAGTGCACACAAAAATATTTTGAATTATTTTAAAATCAGTTTTACAATGAATTAGGAACATGCTTTTGAATTCTGCTTTTACTTTTTTGTGTGAATTTAACAATATCTTAGCTAATTTATTACTGACTCATTTTCAATGTGTACTGAAACGACTCATTTTGAAAGCAATACAATTATTTTATTTTTAATAACTAAGCTGCACATTTATCTAGAATTTGTATTTGTCGATGGTACTTAAGTATCTATGCTTATAGTAATTATAGTATTATTTTAGGAATTGTATATCTAGATTACATTTACTCTAGCATCGTTGATACGTCTTATCAAGTATAAAATTTATTATTGTAGTTAATATTGGTTTTTTGAGTTGTCTAGTGAGCCACACCCCGCTTCGCTTCCGCTCGCCCGTACCAAGCTAGCTTAACAAAGAACGTGCTCCCTGCTCCCATTGGAGCGGAGCGGGGCCCGACTCACGGAGAGAGAGCAAGGAAAGGCAAAGAAAGAACGTGGATGGCCAGCCATAGTGAAAATATATATATATATATATTTGAGAAGAAAAAAAACAAGGGGACAAACGCAGACAAAACTACCCAGAAAGGTTGCCTACTCAGGTGCACCTGGAGAACAAAACTATAAGTGGTCAACCCAGACTTATGGATAAAATTAAAAATCTTTATAAACTTAAGTTAGATAGAATTTAGAGCGCCAAATTTCAAACAGGAAAAGCCAAAATCACCCGGAGTCCTGTGGCACAGGGTGGGTTCCTGAAAGGATAGAATTAACCTAAACTTAACTACTTAAAACTAGATAACAAACTGGATAACAATACTTAAATAACAGGCACACTGAGACAATATCACAGCAGGGTATCACAGAGAAATAATGTCCTCAGGTAGGAAAACCTTAGTAGCCCGCCATGGCACCGGTGTAAGGACCCGGCCCAAGAATCATGGGAGAGGCGGACATTGGAGCTGGGGCTCGTGAACCCTGCAAGCACAGAGTGCTTCTATAGCCTGTCTTGCTAGGTAAACATTTCAACAAAGTAAAAGTGTATAAACAAGTTTCAGAAGCCCTGGGTACATGAAAACAATTCAAAAGAATAAAAGTTAAGAATTAAGAGTGAAAAAAAGAAAATAGTAAAAAAAATTTAGAAGGTAAAACTATTATAATCAATAAATATACAGGAAATTACATGTTAAAGTTATAATTAACTGCTGTGACATAAGTAATAGTACAGTACAAAACAAAAGGTAAGTCTAGAAAACCTTTGGTTTAAAAAAACAAAAGAAACTCATATAACCAAGTACAAAAAAATTAAGATAAGGTCAGAATTTCAACTTTAAAGACTAACAGTAAGTAAAAGCAAGCACAAAAGGAGTTGGAACCTTTAGTAAAAGTAGCAGGGACATCTGGGTCAAGCAGAGAGAGCTTAATATAAACATTTGGTGGTACATAAAAAAAAATAATAACCATAATACAAGACAACTACCAAGGAAACTAAAATTATGGAAAAACTTATAAAATACACTATGTAGGGTTAATTCCTGAACCGAATTAGCTGAAACTTTCTGAAAAGCAGGGGAAAAGCTCGAAACCTTTGATCTAGGCTTATATTAAACTCTAGGCCTATCTAGGCTAAAAACTTAAACTTAGAAACAGGGTGAAAACAGTTTGCCTAGAGTTGACAGAATAAAAGTTAAATCCGGAAAACATAAATCCCAAATTAAATTCCCCCAAATAACAGTTAGCCTAAGAAACAAAAACAATGGGAAAAGTTAAAGTTGCCAGTTTCAAGGGTCAGTAAAAAAAAACAATTTAGCGGCCTCCTAAGGCTGGGAGAAAAGGAGACAAGTTACTAAATAACACATAACTAATAAAAACAAAACTAGAATCCCCAGAACCTATAACTTAAATTCAGAACCACACGCTTATTGAGGTTAACCTGCTAAACGAACAAATATAAGTAAAATATAAATAGAGAACAGTTACTCACTCGTAAGTTGACACAGCCGTGTTTAGCCAGACATTTGGGGCAAAACAAAACCCAAAACTAAATAAAAGGGTAAAAACAAAATAAACTTCACTAGTAACGGTCTGAACAGAAGTGAAAGTCGCTACTCTCTCGATCCAGTCGCAGACGACACCAAAGCCTCGAAGAGTCAACGAGAGCAAACACCAACAACAAAATAAAACACTATAACAAAAAAAAAGTCGGGAAAACCGAAAGGGGCACGAGAATTTGACCCGGCTCACTAGGCTAAAAGTTTTGTTTAGTACGAGTAACTGTCGCATAATCGACGTAAATGAACAATAAAGGGTCTGTTTCATGACTGCTCGCTCCCGACCTGTAATAATTTCTGTTTTTTTTCTATTAAAACACTGACACTGACTACCCCTGAAGTACAATGAAGGATCACTTAATTGAATGTCTACCAAAATACATTCGATATCATCATTAGAATTCCAACCAACTATTTTTAAGAAACTAGAGAGAACGCTATTCCAGTGATAGATGTTCCAACCACCATATAGGGAATTCAAGAGCTAGCTAAAAACCTTATGCTCCACTACAAGAAAGAAAAGACCGGAACTGCAACTAAAAACTTCAAGAATCCTCTAAAACCAGTAGAATACGTGCTTTTATTTCATATTCTCGTATTATACTTAAACAATGTTGTGGCTTATTTCAATCTCATTAAGAGTTATTGGATTGTTTATCCGTATGTGTATCTCTCTACCTGGCCGGAAGATACTCGTATCTCGAAAACAATCTGACCTATAGATTTGAGGTTTTTCAGTTGATACATTTATACATAGGTTCGATGATGACGCGTCACTTCATGGTATTTGGTTGAGCATTAGTGCTAATGTTTACCTTAGTGAATTGCCAGAGTTATAAGTTTACAGTGAAGCAGAGTAAATTAAAGTATAAACAAACAGACGAATGATATGACACTTTAATGTCAAAATTGAAAGTTGGTAACTATTTTGATTCCAGCGCACTCACATTGTAGTACCCTCCTACCTCACTTTTATTTTACTTTGAACTTTTATTACTTGAAAATTTCATTTGTTCACTTTAAATTATGCATTAATCTTCATTTCTACATAGACGTGAATGAGTTTTATGTCAGTGCATGTCTAACCAGGGAATTTGGCTGAATTGTAAACCTTATTACTGAGTAGGCTAATACAATTTTTCTTTTGTCTGCCGCAGATATGTAAAGATTGATTTTTAGTATGATTGTCTGCCTCTAAATCTGTCTGCAGGATACCAAAAGAGTAAAACGAGCAATAGATTTGAAATTTTTCAAGCAACTCCTACGTTGTTACATGGTTGGATAAACTTTTAGTTCGATTTAAATCTTATTGTTGCCCACTGTAATATTAAAAACCTTAGTTAGTTAATGAGATTACTTATAGATTACACGGCAGTTTTGAAGTTGCTCCAGAAAATGAGTTTCCTTTCCTTCCATATAAATCTACAAAAAGGAAACACTCAATATACAATTTTCACTCTGATTCCACGAAACTACCTGAACAACCAAACAAAGCAGAGGCCTGAAACAAAGCGCTTTTTTGGAACATTCAAAATAGAAACAATACGAAGGAAGAGCAGGAACGGGCGGAAGGCAAGATTCTTTGTAGTTTCATATTTTATGTCCGCAACATCCTTGAGTTATGTTAATGTACGCGGCCAGCTTCGCGGAGTTCCTGCATATTCCTGGGGATGTATTTTGTTAAATTTATCGCCATAAGCGGGTAATGGCTTGGTAAGTCGTAATTTATATATAAGAAACCCTCCAGGCTATTCATCACTGTACTGTCATATAATTCTGATTAAGTACCATTTGTTAAATGTTCCTACTGCTCTTGCATGATGTTCATGACAAATTACTACAACTTGGATTGAGTGAGTTGTGGGTCCTAAATATTGCCATAACACCCTCCAGAAAATGTATGTGCAAAGTGAGCATTAAATTTATAATTACTGCTTAGTAAGTGAGATAAAGAAAGTTATTTTGACCAGACTAGACTGTGCGCACATGCGTATTTCCTTGTAGTTCGCACGTGGCTGCTCTACAAGTCACAATTTTCTGATCTGTCTAAACGAGAAAATATAAGTATTTTCTAGTTTAAATATAGAAGAACAAGATACTATAGGCCCCAATATGTGAGAATTTAGAGCACGATTTTTTTATTTTGAATTAAAAAGAACCGTTGAAAAGATAGATACTTAATTGTATCAGATTCCAAACATGTTTCCTCAATCCAAGAAAACGTTGGAGCCATATGGCTTGTTAGGCAATGTACTTTTTTATTTGCTGCAACATGTCTAGCGCCTATGTTTTCTGAAATGGTGTAAATTTCACAGTGAAATAGAATTGTGCACATTTTTAAGACTTTTTACTCACATGTATAACACTAGGAAAATATGTATATAAATATAACCTTAAAAATTAATTTGATTATTCTGTATCAATTGTGTTATCAAACAATCTCTCTGATCATATTGAGTGCTAATACAGAATTAACTATCTGATATTTGAATAACTCAATTACTTATTATTGGCCTTCTATAGTTCAAATAAAAGATCTAAAATTTATCTATTGAATCCATCTTCTTCAATAACCAATTCCGGACTATAAGGGTCAAGTAAGGGTTTTTATGAAAACGGATTTAAATTTCATTTATCGTCATTGAACTTTGTCAACATCTTAGTATATGCAATATGGAACCTTAAGCAGTAATAGTGCTTGTAAAGAGTAATACCATACACGTGTTTTGATATTCTCAGATTTTTGTGTGTGAACTTTGTATATCGCATATCCTCATTTCAGTAAGATTCAACCAGAACCACTTCAAAGATTGTTGGCCCTTCAGCGAAGGGTCTCTGGGGCAATGAATCTTTAACTAGTAGAAGCGGTAGGATAGAAGCGATATTTAAAGAGCGCGACCAAAGGGCACCTGTTTTGGGGCGCACATATGGCGAACATTGAGGATTAATTGAGAGGAGTCGGGGTTGGATTTTGGGGTTGGGGTGGCTCTTCAATCGGCACCATCATCACGGCTTTGTCCCCAGAACCACTCTGACCCCCAACCTGCAGGGCACCCAGCGGCGCTCTTGAGTTCGGCACGGTCTGGATAGTACGTTCTACTCGGGTATATTGTACAGTGTATATTGTTAATGTTTCATACATCTAACATTCCCAATCTCTCAATAAACCCCAAAAGTAAGCAAGAGGGGAAAATCATTTCAAGCCATATATTTCGTTACCTTGTCACCTTCCACTTCAAAACTTTGAACTTCTAGGATCATTCAAGCTAGTGTTTCTAGCATCTGATTACGGTACCAAATTTCCAGAATACGCCTGTTACCCAAAATGATGGATTTGAACAGTTTATTTTGTATAGAGCAGTACTTAGAAATCACTAGTTGGGCTAAAAACTAACACTTAATCTTCATTTTTTTCAAATTTTGTACTTATAGAAATGTCAAATAAAAATAAAAAAAGAACTTTCCTCCTCATCTGCAGCTAAATCGAATGAATCCTCAGTTATATATTAGTTTTTAATTGGAATAAACCATAATTTTAGCTACCACAAATCAGTCCACAAATTAGCTATTAACTTATTCATTGGTCTATTAAGCAATATTGTTATATTTCAAAGTTTCTGCCATAAAGGATCTGCCACAATTATGGCATGAAATAAATTTACTTCTTGCTTCAGAATCAATGTGTTCAATGGAGTCCAGATAAATATTTTGTACGCTAGCAGCTTTTCCATGAGGCGAGCAAGTAAAACTTTCAAAATTACTATAACAAACCAAGTATACACTATCAAAGGAAATATTATTCGTGACACTATGAACCTTATTTATCAATTTGCAACTTCTGTGAAAAGCAGTATGTCGGCCAAACATCGAATCCTTTACGTATACGAGTAACTGGCCATCGAATTGACATTGTCCGTAGCGACGTAGAAACACATTTAGCCAGTCACGCTATGAATGTACACAAACAAAATCATTTAGAACATTGTTACGGCATCAAAGGTATAAACGCGATCCCTGAAAATTTGAACAAAAACCTTAATAGATTGAAATTGAAAAAAGGGAAACCACACCAATTGATACTTCAAACAAGATATCCGAGGGGTCTTAATTTAAGAGAAATATAATTTTCTTCAACTTATTCACACACGTCTATGTCATGGACCATCAGCTATTTTTTTATTCCTCACATTCTTTTTATTTCACGTTTTTTTGTAAATATTTATACCATTTATTTATACTTGTTGAATAGACAGGTTATTCTCTTCATCAAGTATTTATCTAAGTACACTTCTATTTACATAGATCAGTTTACTTAGTTTGGCCGTATTAGCTGGTTAAATGTTAGGTAGTCTGGATTTTAGGGGTTAAAACAGTTGGAGGTGGAGAAACAGAAATTGGAATTCGAAGCGCATTTGACAAGATAGTTAAAACACTAAAACCTCTTCCGCTCCAGATAAAATCCACAGCAAATGGTTAATCGATTTACCCTGTGATATTAAGTTTCCATAATTAGTCAAATGACCTATCGGCTTAATTAAAATCCCTAGAAACAGTAAATTAGGGATCAACGCTCCATTCATTACCTATATTGGTAGAAGGGTCCATGAAATTTCACGTATATGTTGACTTATATATAGCGCAGGTTCCAATCATGTCGGTGACCGATGAACTTTATCAGTACCGTCGACCTTGTACTGTACGCTCCTTTTTCCTTATTCTGTCTTATAAGATCCTCGTACAGGCCAGTGGCCCATGGAGACGGGAAAATAGGCTTAAATGGCCCCTCTTTAAAAAAATGTATCTACCAATATTATATACATCACGCAGTTAGTTTCATATATCGCCCCACCTGAAGTGATCTGCTACATAACCTAGACGGTAGACTAACAGTTTGAACCCCACTTAAGGTGATTTAATCCCTTCGTTACCATTGTTCGTTACGATGCAAATCAGTGACATTTAAAATGAAAGTTACGATTCCAATAGTTTTTAGATTCTACATAATTCTTAGATAATATTTAGCCTTTTTATGTGGTAAAAAAGCTACTTATCATTCCATCAATAACGTGCACGCTTCTTTATAAATAATCGCCAAGCCATGCACACAGTATATTACATTGAACTTCATACTATGATTAATCGATATTTGCTCACAATAATATGTTTCGTACACGAAAGCCCCTCGACTGAACCGTCTCCGGTTCCAATCAATAGCCACCCTTCCTCTGCGGAGCAAGTGTATTTTAAAACCAAACAAAAAGCGGCCACGAGCCACCTGACCTAGCACCCTCCCCACAAAGACAACTGCTACAAATTCTATCTCGTTTTGATTCGCAAAAAGCGGCTACTGACAATGGCGTTGAATTGGTCTCTGTTAATAACAACCCGTGGCGAGTCAATGAGAATTGGATGAATAACTAGTTGCCCCCCAGGCCGGAGGGGGGAGGGGTGAAGTGTAGGGGAGACTCCATCTGGTGGTGTAGACCACAGCGTATGTCTGCAACAGCACCTGTCACTGTGACGTCACTAGTGAGTGCAGTATGTCACTTGTCAGGCCCGATATCGTCACTGGTTTGTAGGGTATGGGCTGCGCCGACTAGCGTAGCTACTGAAGGGTTGTGATTATATTGGATACAGTTGGTGTGAAGGGAAAATCCAAGAATGCATTTTGGAGAATCTTCTAGGCTATATAAGTGTTTCAGTATTGTGGGATTATTTTACATCAAAACAACTTTGTACCTGATTTCCTTAAAGGGGAAAACTGGAAAATAAGTAATCCCATAAACGTTTTTTTTTTTTTTAAATCAAGCTATTGCATAAAAATTTAAAATTGTATTTTAGACTTACCAGAATTGCCATTTTAATTCAGTGAGAATAAGAAATTCTTAAAATTCTAAGATTAGACATTTTTCAAACCATTAAAAAAATTAATTTCAAAACAATAATACAGTTTTTAATAACAGTTTAATAATTATGAATGTGCTCAAAGTAAAATTATTGCATTTGTAAATATCTAGACAAAAATATATTTTCATTTTTTAAACATATAACATTAAACATTAATAAACATTGGAAAATAATGTAATTTATTGATAATTTCCTTACCCGAAAGTTTGCTTAGTAAGACTTCAGTCAGGGTCAGCAACGAGTTTATAAAAATCTGTAAAGTAATTCACTCTAAGTCTACTGAATTAAAGACAGTTGGAACTCCTCATGGAATTTTGCACAACCATTCTCGCTACCTCAGACATGACTAGAAACCGGTTCAGTCTCTGGCTTCAAGTTCCTGTCTCTATTTAATACCATCGTGTTTCATTTCAGCAAAACTGACAGATTTACAACTGCTCAAAATAATTCCGTTGAATTTGGAGCCATCTCATAGATGTTCTTAAAATAGGGCAATCAGTTAAGGTGATATTTATGGCTAAAACAATTTGATACAGCCTTTTAAGACCTTTTATGAAGGCTGGAATTGTTTGGTTCCTTACATCATTATTTATACGAGTGATGGTCTAGAAAAATAGCATTTTTGAGAAAGAATTTTTTTAATAATAGGTTATATACATTTTTAATGTAATTTTCTTAAATGATATTTAATTAAATAATTTTTGGAATTATAATCATAATAATGCATGTCACGGCCTAAATCTATATGCACACCTTAAAAATGGATCTTGAACAATATTTTTATTTAGGCCTTGTTACAAAATTGCCTTAAGTTTCTACTTTAAATGCCTGCCATTCCTAATGAAGTGGTCCAGAAATTTTCTTTTTCGTCTGTGTTCAGAGGCGTTCTATTAAAGGCTGTGACTACAATTAAAATAAAGCATCCTAACCAAAAATGTAGTGCACCACTTTAAGAAAATCTATGCGATGCCTGTGTATTCTACAGCATTATTTTGAGTAATTACAAAATTCTGAATATTACTATATGGAAACACAATGGTCTTACATTAAAACAGGAACTTAAAGCCGGATACTGAACCAGCTTCTAGCCCCACCTCTGAGGTGTTGATTGCACTACATTAAGAAATATTCGTCTAATATAGGCTTAAAAGAAGAAGTTATACGGGGATACCTATCACGACTGTTACTCTAAATACGCTCCTATTGTCCTATAGCAGAGACTTTAGTTTTTTTAACCATAGTGTAATATGCATGAAGCTCCATCTAGGCTTCATCTAGTAAACTCCTTCTTTGCTATCGCATCATTGACGTCAAACGCTTGTTGTGTGAGGAGCGTTTTTTAAAAATTATTGCATTTTAAGTCAGTTACATTTATATTGTTATATAAAATAGTATATAGCGAATTTGATATTGTGTTTATTCTTCGTAAGGCAAAACTTGGTAAGACCGTAGTAAGATAGAGAAGTGTCCTCGTGACGTCCATACGTCCGGTGTATCACATTGGCAGCACAGCCACATTACATCCTTAAAATCTTATTTAAAACCTTAACCACTAAATTCAGTAGACTTTATTCCCTGCTACCAAGCACAAATTTAGAATATTACAAATAAACATCGCAATGTTGTTATTTCTGTGAGTCTACTGCATGTTTTGGTTTTGTTAATACTGACATACAAATGCCGACTAATATACGGTAATTGTATGTCACATACAATACGCAGGTGTAAGATTTGTGTGTAATTGTATGTGTACAACTCTGTTCAAAAGTGATACAAATCACAAGGATTTGTAATAAACGTAAGCATTTCGTAGCGAAACAATGATAGCATCCTGTTTCAAAAACATCCCTACCGACTCAGCCAAAAGAAAGGTAGATTTCACATATAGCTGTCATCTCTAAGTGTCAAACTGGAGATGCATAATTAGTTAGATGTTTAATTTCCGCTTCAATGATGGGACAATGATCTTCAATGTTCGCCATCTTGAAACTGTTTGTTGGTTAAAAATGAATTTGAAATTACTGATTTTGTACCAAGTTTACTTGGAATCTATTAAAAACTCGGAATCAATTTATCGTGTTCACAAGCTTGCGATATATTTTAAATACACGTAAATTGACGGATTATCATTTATTGGATTCTGGGGTTCTTGATTGAGAAAATAAAAAATGTTCATGAAGTCCCACAGTAGGGCGATTGCAATAGGCAGATTTTAATACAATCACAATGTTATGATTACTATAGTACAACTGTATACTGTAGGCGTGACTTTCCTGACTTAGGCGTGCCACAAAGTGTTGGCATGATTTGTTTATTTTAACCTAGTTTGTAATGATGTATTTGGTTAGTTATTTACAGAAGAGATCAGATTGCAGATCTCGAAACGCAGTGTTACTGATTTCTTGTTTCACAGAACGATGGCAAATGTCCGGAAAATCATGTTTCCTTCACAAACCAAGTTTAAATTTGGGGTATAAGTTCAGCATTCCTGCTTTGCAGCAAAGTAAGTTTTTCGTTCAAAGCCATCTGTACGTTAATGATCTTTTTTGAAAAAAAAAGTAATAATTACTTCGTAAATAGAAATAAAAATCCACAACAAACCTACTCTTTTTATTTCCAATAACAGCCCCTCTCTTTATAAGGGTTTTCTTCAACTGTCTCCTTTTCCGATAGCCTCAATCCCAATAGCGAGAAATATCGAGGTGTCAAGAGTGGCGGGGAGCCAGGCAATATCACTCACTGAGCGCGGTGATTAGGTTTTCGCTTCCTTTTGGCGACAGACAGATCTAATTTGGCCGATAAAACACGAAGACCCTCTTCATACTTTGTAGTTATGGGGCCGATATGCGGACAGTCCCTCGGGAACTGGTAACCGGGTTACAAGCAAGTCATGTCGTCTGGGACACGTGATAGCGTGTCCACTCTCTGAGTAAGTCGTCTCTACTTCAAAAATCGATCAAGATAAAAAGTGCACCTTGGCTAGTTATTTCAAATGCTATCTTCAGAAGCAGTAAAATTAAATAATGCAACCAGCCAGAAGGTTATGTGAAACACATCTCAATAGAGCCCTGAAATGTTTTATGGTCATGTTTGACATTTTTCTTCACAAACCTTTATACACGGATGTTAGTCAATTAAATTTGTTCCTCCTATTTTAGAAAATTGCGCGGCTATTACGGTTAAGGTTTCTTTCAGGTTGGCTTTTCTTGAATCAGTTTTCAAATCAACGTCAGTATTAATTCTATTTACGAATCACCAATATCTTTCATACGTATATCCTCAGGATCATAACAAAGGACATGAAATAGGCAAATTATTTTTACCCTTTTTCTTCATCTTTGACATCATATGGCGGACATTGGCTATTGCATGAAAACGTTTTAGCTGTAGAGGTTGAGTTTTCGTTGTATGGTATAGATCGAGTTTCACGCACATTTTTAGTAGTGGTTATCCACAACTTAAGTTAAATAATGTTTCATAAAAAGTCTTACTAAACGGATTTGATAACTTAACATTAATGCCAGTAAAATACCAGATGTATTAGTATACAAGTCTTGTATTTTTCGTAATTTTATCAAATTTATGGTCAGGTGAAGACACATAAATGTAATTATGTATCTTCTACATACATAATTAGTAAGATAATATATTAAATGCGGTCTCAATATCTTATAAACTAATTATATATATATATATATATATATATATATATATATATATATATATATATATATATATATAAACCCAGGATATTCCACGATGGATTTGTTTTATATTCACTCCAATTGGAACATCAATCTGAAGTTAAACATTAAATATTATGTTTCCTAGCATGTCTGAGATACATTTATTTATTTGTTTTATTTTATCAACGGAACACTCTATCACATAACAGGTACAACATTCAATGCATTGAATCAGAACGGTACAACCTTAGTATTAGAGAATACATTTGTACATATACAAACCAAATAATAACAACAGACCAATAAGATAGTAATAATAGTTTTGATAATAACAAATAATAATAATTAATAGTCAATTATAGCAAGAACAGTAGATAATATAAAAAATACAAAATAAAAGAGTAAAATTTAATCATACAACATTAACAAAATAAAAGTAACTGCAGTGAATTTAGTAAATGTGGTAAATAATATAATAATATAGAACGGCACAGTAGTAAATAACAAATCGCTGTTGACCGGCAAAAGATAATGTTAAAATGATAAACAATACAATAATAATAGTGTCAACAGTCTGAAAAGAATGGATGGCTACTTAAAAAATATGACTTAACACAATAAAACGATAACAGTAATAAATATAATTCGATTGATGACCAGTAACATGTATTAATAAATAGATAGACAGTGCAAAAATATAATAACAACAATCGGCATTAAATAAGACAAAATATGTAGAATAGCGTTCGTGCATCATATACTGAGGCTTCACCAACCCCCAAACCTGCCCCCAATCACTGCATAAATTGTAATAATTGTATGTAAACGGTATATGCGCAATTTGATTTTTCTGACTTCTCCTTGTAGTTTTAGATTTATAACTTCCGAAGTGATTTCATAGATAGGTACTTAACCAATCCACACAAAAAAATTGGTACTACTCTGGGATGCCCTCTTTCATTTCAAAAAGTCCATCAAAATCGGTTCAGAAGTTTCGAAAAAAAGTCGACGGATATCCATAAAACACCAACATAGGTGGAATAGGTCGAATTGTATAACCTCCTCCTTTTGAAGTTGATTAAAAAGGACTATTATTATATCCAGAATGATTATAGAATCAATATTTTAATTAATTACAGTTCTTACAGCTCAGAAGCGGTAACATGACGAACAAATTTCGAATTATAGATGCCAAAAACTCGCGAATTTTCACGCATCTTCCCACAGTCATCTCCTTTTTCAAACAACATTCCAGGAATTCTTGGATAAGTGATGGTCGTTCAAAGATCTCCCCATCTCTGTAGCTATTTCCAAATCATTAAACGTCCAAGCAGCCAGTGCGGTGGGGTCCACAAGTGTGACGCTGAAGCAGTTTTTAGTAGCCACCTTGAATGTTACTTGAATACCTGTGCAAAACTTCGTAGCGTTTGGTTGAGTGGATCTAGATATAAAATAAGTTTCTACTGACACATTAAATATTGTAAGGTTTGAGGTATTGAAGTCTAAAATTAGTAACTTTGCAGGAATAGTGTACATTTATGTGAGAAATATCAATATATTAATGAAGTATTATATAAAACTTCAGCAACAGAATTGACCAAACGGGTTTTCACATTCATTCTTCACACAATATGTGGTGACAATAATTAGATACTCAAGAAAAACCAAGTTTTAGTACAATTTAAAACGGTGAACAAGCATGAACTAAAACCTCACAATTGTTACAGTGATTGATTATGCGGTAAATAATAACCTGTAATAGTTCATTAGTTCCTTTGGTTGGCACTAGGCATTTTATCAATCTTATTAACATTTCAGTAAAGCATTTAATGTAATTCTGTTTCATCTGTTTAAAATTCAATTTTAATCCTCTCGTTTACTATGAATAATAAATCATCCTTTTGGGTTTTATTTTAACGCTAAATACAACTTGTTGAAAATCATTATTAATTTCCCCCTCCCCCACACAGAAAATTGTCGGTTTTTGTGTCAATAAGGTTGCGATTACAATTGTTCTCTTTTCCTCTTAATTAGGCAAAAAGAATACTTATCTGCTATGCCTTACGTCAACTTACTCACTCTTTTATAGATTTGCTGAAGAAGCAATTAATTACTTTAATTGAAAATAGTAACAATATCAGGTTTAAGGGAAAGGATGAATAGTGTAAAAGAATTTTCTTTTATGTAGCTAGCCGGAAATGATTATATTGTTGGAATTCGGAAACATGCAACAACCAAAATATAATATTTAACTATATTTAAAATAACGAAAAATCAATTATTTTTATAATATTATTTAATATTTCTTTACAAGGAATTTCTGATTTCTTTAAATGTACTCTATGCATATTTAAATACACTTTTACAAATAATTAAGAAAACAAAAAAATAATAAATTTGGCGTTATTTTAAATGTTAATTACATTTTGAAATTAAGGATTTCCGTAATGAAATGCACAATGCACATCTCAACTGCTTATTTTAAATGTACAATTTAATATTTTTGTTGTATGTGTGTGTGTGTATATATATATATATATATATATATATATATATATATATATATATATATATATATACAGGGTGTATATTATGTCTGGAAACACCCAAATATATCCTTTAATAATTTAAATATAAATTTGAAACCTCTTACAATCGTGATAGAGGTTGGGCATCTACTTTTTGGAACAATGTTTTGTTATGTCACACCAACGGGGACGTCCTGCCGAGGGTATCGTGAATATTCTTAATGGAAGCCTATACCTTGTGATACATAATTTTAAAGGTAATGGCTTACTGAATTGAATGCCACAAACCGCATCTCAAAGGAACTATTCTATCAGAAAATAGAGCATTTTTAGTATTGAAAATTTTACTGATGTTCAACAATGTAATTTTAACATGGTTCTTGCCACAAAATGTGTTACACTAATTTTTTTAGCATTTTTTAAATGTTCAATTAAAATAAAATAAACAATTTATTTTTTAAGCTGGTTTCATTAGTACAAATTTTACCAGTTTTTATTACAATGAATAAAACTTATGAGTCACTTTCTCTGATTACTTATGAATCTGTACTTGGTGTTTTCCAGTCAGCAGGAAGGTTTAAAGAGACAAAGGTCACTAGCCTATGAGAAACATTATTGTGTTATTAATCATCTGGTCTACAGGTTTCAGTTTGTTGAGCATGGAGCTTTCACTAGACAGGTCTAAGCTTGGGAATTACAAATGGACAAAGGTCATATCATTCCTGTCGAGTTAATCAGTGTCTCTGAAGCATTGCTGTCAACAAGTTTATCTAATTACAGTAGTTCAGTTTTTTATTTGGCATTTTTAATGGAATTGTCTGAAAGAGAACGAATTACTCTGTTGATGATGCGAGGATATGGCGATCGTCAAAGATCTTATCGGGAAGTTTGTAATTTGTTTAATGACACTTTCTCAGAAAGGAATCCCATAAGTGTTTCAACAATATCAAAAACTATTGAGCGTTTTGAAATGACAGGGAGTGTACGTAATCGGCCAAAGTCGGGTAGGATACAATCTGCAACAGATGAAGAACATGCACTAGATGTTTTTGCAAACATTTATTGAAGACCCACATACATCGCTCAGAAAAGCTGCACAGCAACATGATATGCACCCTATGTCTGTGAGTAAGATTTTGAAAATTAATAAATACAAACCATTTAAAGTTCATTTAGTCCAACAGTTAAGTGCGGATGATTACGACAGAAGAGTTGAGTTTTGTGAACTTGTGATGCGCAAGTGTGATGACAATAGAGATTTTTCTGACCAACATAACTATTTTCTGATGAGGCAACTTTTTTCCCTAAATGGCAATGTTAACAGGCACAATTGCCGTTACTGGGCTAGTGAAAACCCACATTGGATTACTGATTCCCATTCACAGCAACCACAAAAACTGAACGTATGGTGAGTGGAATTTTAGGTAACAAAATTGTTGGACCCCTTTTTCATCAATGGAAATTTAAATGCCGAACTTAACTACAATTTGCTCCAAAATGAAATAATCCCAGCTATTCAAATTGCATCAGGAGAATACTTTGATAATGTATGGTTTCAGCAGGATGGTGCTCGACCCCATTATGGGAGACAGGTAAGAGAGTATTTGGATTTAAGGTTTCCTCATAAATGGATTGGCCGAAGAGGAGAAATCGAATGGCCTCCAAGATCTCCGGATTTGTCACCAATCGATTATTTCCTATGGGGTCATTTAAAATCCAATGTTTATAGAAGAAAGCCTCATAATTTGGAAGACCTAAGAAACAGGATTATAGAGGAGATTGCTTTGATAACTGAAGAAATGTTAGGCAACTCTGTCGAATCATTTTACACAAGATTGGCTCATTGTCAAACCGTAGAAGGAACACAGTTTCGAACAATTGCTTTGACACCAAATGCAGGTAAAACGTTTGTTGTAAGACTTTTCTAACAGCATACATTATTTTTTTATTTGTAATAAGAAATCAATAACATAAGTATTTCCATAATTGTACTGTAATAAAAAACTGGCAAATTTGTGCTAATAGAACCAGCTTAAAATGAAATTTTTGTTTTATTTAATTGAACATTTAAAAAAAATGCTAAAAAATTAGTGTAAACACATGTTGTGGCAAGAACCATGTTAAAATTACATTGTTGAACATCAGTAAATTTTCAATACTAAAAATGCTCTATTTTCTGATAGAATAATTCCCTTGAGATGCGGTTTGTGGCATTCAATTCAGTAAGCTATTACCTTTAAAATTATGTATCACAAGGTATAGGCTTCCATTAAGAATATTCACGATACCACTCGGCAGGACGTCCCCCGTTGGTGTGACATAACAAAAAACATTGTTCCAAAAAGTAGATGCCCAACCTCTATCACGATTGTAAGAGGTTTCAAATTTATATTTAAATTATTAAAGGATATATTTGGGTGTTTCCAGACATATTATATACACCCTGTATATATATATATATATATATATATATATATATATATATATATAATTATTTTTCAATAAACATTGAATCACAAAAAGTACTTGCTCCGCCGTGACTCGAACCCAGATCTTTCACTTGCCGTGTGAGTGTGCTACCACTACGCCACACAGTCCTTACTTTTTACGATACAATTATTTTGTATTTGGCCGTATCTGTCACATATGCGTTTAAATAACCAAACTAACATATGATTGGAAAACCAAATACTTGTCAAATGACTTTTATTAATCAAATTTTGGCAATGCCTGATTGAATTTTTCAATTAATATTAAATGACAAAAAGTAACTGCTCCACCGGGACTCTATATATAGTTATTCTTTCACAATTCTTTACATTTTCTTAGAAACTGTTATATTTACTTGTATGACTAGTATTACTGTATAATGTATTTATACCATAAATCCCACCATTTAATTTATTTCATTAAACACATGTGTAATTGATTAATTACTTCGTTTATCTTTGTAAACTGGGATGAAGTGATGTTACATTACTCTTCATTATATACCTTGAAAAAAGAGGACTCGTCTTGTTAAAAGTAACAAATCAGAGGATTTTTTTTCGAATTTTGAGACTTTCATAAACAGTATTGCAGCTTTGTGCAAAAGGTGTATTGTAAGATGTAAATTGCATTTAATTCTTTCTTATTTGATCAACTTCATGATTTACAACATATTACCAATCTGCATACATATTTATACGTACTACGAATACACAGTTATACAAACCTACCAGTGTCCTTAATTAAAAGTAACAATGTTTAATTGAAATTTCTTAATTCCACATTAGGAACAATTCTTTTAAATTACATAACTATTAATGTAAGTAATATTTAAGTAATTAAGTATGTAAATATTTCAAATAATCACTATAAAAGTATGCAATTAATTTTTATATATATTTTGCTCAATGTGAAACTAGAATAGAACACATAACCTAGCTATGGTGGGAAGGGTTGAATCAGTGGAATAGAACGTTGTAATTTCTAACTGCCTTATTCTATTGGGACCATGTCGGGTACCCATGTGTGTGGTGGAAACAAAAACTGAAAACTAGTTGGAAGAGTTAATCTAAGTTGATTCCCACTAGATGGTCTTGTAATCAATCGTCGTCGTCCCGCGAGAATGTTTCAATCACGTGCGCAGCTGCGACATCTGACGGCGTGCTGATGAACTGCCGGCAGGCCCGAACACCTCACTCTGCCATCTAGTGGCTGACTGATGAACTGGCACCACCTGGAGGGGAAATAGATAGTCCAGGCTGCTCGACCGTACAAAGATTGATATGTCTTTTCACGTTAGCGAGCACCTTGAAAAACAACATTGATTTTCTAACGTAATTCTGTCTTTATAACTAAAATAAACAATTCCACACTCTTATAATAACTATTAAAAGTTATTTTTCACAACTTTTCATTGTAATTTCAGTACGTAGTAAACGTGAAAGCAAACGTCAATCGACAAAATTATGTTTATTTTATATTTTTATAAGTTTTATTTCATGGTTTATAAGTAGACCACTCACACCAAATCCGTTTGTTTACCCATTTCAAAATTTATGTGGCATATAGCAGGATCTTAGGCTGATACCCACAGGAAAATCTAAATATAGCCCTTTAATTGATTTGAACATCACTTTGTGTGATAAAGACTGGTACTATAAATGTTTTTGGACAAGTACTAACAAGCTGTTTAGCCTACCTATAAACGTATACTTAACTCCACTAGGCTTGTATTCAGGGATAAATATGCACTTGAAATACTGGAATTGTAAATTTGTAAATGAATTATACATTCTATTGACAAAAATAATCAACATTTTGAAAATTTATAAGTTTTAAGAATTTAACCAGGATGTTGAGTTGATTTTACATATTTCGTATGTAAACTAAGTTATTTTTTAATCGGGCACTATTCATTAGTTTCTCTATTGAATTCCTACAACATTTATATAAGTAAAATACTAAAAGCCTTCCAAGTTTCATCAGGTAACTGATATCGGTGATCATCTCCTTAGGCAAGTTTTTATTTCATCTGTGCGTATGACATGCAAGTGTAATTTTGTAATGTACAGCTATCTGAACAAAATATTGAAACGGATTAGGCCAAAAAAGTTTTCGGAAAATTAAACGTTCAACAACCTATTAATATTTTGTTTATTGAAATGGAAACCAGCCATACAATGTAGCACGCTGACATGCGGCTAATATTGAAAACAATTTATTTTTAAATTGACCATTTTAATTCTATGATTTGAAATTTGAAAAGGAATATAGGTAGAATTGTATCTAGACCTTCACCTTGCTAATATGTACCAAGATGTATCATTTTGACATGCATTGTGTATTACACATATCCATAGCATGCAGAGCAGGTGTATTACTTATAAAGTATACTTGTATTTTAGGTTTTTTCGCAATAAATTAAAAAAAGAAATTCGTCTTGCTGTGTAAAAAAATGAATGAGCCCAAGCAATCTCGCCCTAAGAGAATAAAAAATTACCCTCTCGTGAAAGTGACTAGAGAGAGAATCGCTATCTGCCATCGGAAGCCCAACTTGGTCGTGAAGCGAGGCTGTGTTTAGCAAGCTCTAATGAAAGTTAATGAGCTCGAAACACAGATTGCGCCCAACTTGGTGGTCCGCCATTACTCATGGCGTCTTATCAGCACAAGAAGCTGTGGAAGCCCGCCATTCATATGCTCGGTAGTTGTAAAAACGTCTCTAACCATCCGTCCGCACAGGCCCCATCCGGCCCCAGAACATTGTCGTTTCAGCAACCCCTCCCCTCACCCTTCTGAGTACATCTTGACCCAAACCACCTTCATCAACTTGAGCTTGGGTTTAGTTAGTAAATTAACTTTTTGCCATGTTCGTAATGCATTGCTGGTAAGAGTATCGATCAATTAAAAATTGCAGGGTACCAAACAATGGTAAAAGAAATATTTCTAAACACCCCTTCTCTCGCCCATCATTCGCTCTAAGTATCTCTCATCTCTCTACCCCCCTATTCTCCTCAGAGTATTCGCTTGAAGTTTTCTCTTTTTTTGTCTTTATGTTTATGTAACATGGAATAAGTAAAGATAGTTGATGTAGTGCTGTCTTTCTCTTCGCAACAAGCTATTAGTGTGTGTTTTTTCTAGTTACTTCGCATTTTAGGAACTTCTTAAGAGAGCAGTTGAGATGTCCATTGTGCATTTCATTACAGAAGTCTATTTCCTTAATTTCAAAAAGTAAAAAAACTACCTACCTCCATCAGCATTTCATCTCAAATAGTTTGCAATCTTTTATTAATGTAAAATGCCACTAAACATTGGAATTTTAGATGACTCAGCCCAAAAATAATCACGCAGAAAAAAAGAGTCCAAATGTGTTTCATTTCATGAGATGCAAAATCGAGGACGATAAATTACCCTTTGACTTTACAATACATTTGTCATGTTATTATAAACAATGAAAAGGGAAACAATAAAAGGGGAGTACGGTATGTTATTAAGTAAACGTATTTGGTGCTCATCAACAAATTCTCAGCCACTGGTGATGTTAATAATGATTATTGTACAATCCCCAGTCTCTTTATATATGCTGCATTAGGGCTGAAAGTTCGTATCCTCCAAATACCCGAATACCCCTAAAAATGTATCTTTTTATTTACTCTTGAAGCATCCCTAAAATAAGTAATAGTATTTCTCAAACCTATTACTTATATCAACATCACATTCAGTCTCACTTCATGAAGTTCTGAAGTTCAGAGACCCAATATGATTACAATCAGGCATAGTTAACTGCTTGGCGGGAAAAAATTTTGTTAATTACCTGCAAGATGAGTAATAAGTATTCTCAGAGTTCTTATGTCTTTTCTTGGACCTTCATCAAAATACATTTTGCAAAAATATTCACCAAAGCTGGTAGAAATAACAAAATGAATTTAAATAAATAAAATAGTGCACCTTGGAATATAATTATTGTACAGATTTTCATATTACATCTCCATCCACCATTTGATGAATGGATGATTGGTAACTCTATTGTTTAGAGTTCTAAACAATAGAGTAACCTTTTCTCATCTTATTACGAGTTACAAAAAATTCTCCCTTGCAATTAGCTCCTAATTGGATTCCAGTTATTATAATATTTATATTATTAAATGCATGTAAAATTATTAATGAGCTAAAATCTACTCAAAATTTCCAAATAAGAGTAACGGCTCTTAAAATAAGTTCCCATGTAAAAGAGTTTTTATCCCGCCACAAAGATTATACACAGTAAAAATGAAAATTGTAGTAAAAGTAGCTGATTATAAGGTTGTGAATTTTAACAGAATATTGTATGAACTGTCCCTTTAGAGAATTGTGTGTTTCCAATGGTCTATGATTTTAAGATGCGATTTTTTTCTAAAGAATGTAGTGTAAGATAGATGACATTTGATGTATTAAAATACGTCACCCTCTTTAATCATATGTTATATGAGTACTATACACAATGTATAACCATAAAGCTGTGCGTTTAGGGCCAAAAATTTTTAAATCCCATTTTCTACTTGAAATGCCTGCAATTACTCCTGGAGGAATCAAACAAGGCTTTCTATCTTTCTTTGCCTTTGGAAATATATCTCAAAGAACTACGATTAAAGAAATTAATTAACGTACCAGCAAACCCAAGTAAAGTTTGTGTTGGGTGGAAATAACGAACACCGCTCTTAAATGTTTAGATAAAAAAAAAAAAAAAAAAAAAAAATGCGTAAAATTTACAACTATACCTTTGTAATAGATTTTTTATTATTTTCCAAACTGTTAGATCAGTCATATGGGATTTACCATCTCTAAATTTTTAGTAGCTTCTTATCCTGTTTTAAAATTAAATTAATGTAAAACATTTGAATAAATACTTCAATATGTCTAATTATATTAGTTTTCACAATAATTTTATATAATATTTATATACGTAAGGAATAAGGCAGTTATCTTTTTATTTAACTTTAAATCTTCAAAAATTTTAAACTTTTCATATCTTTAACATTGCTCGTGCCAATAATAAACTCCTTTGTAAATAGTAATGACTTAAGTCCTCATACTGTTTTAGTTTACTGGTCACTAGATGCCAGACGAGTTTTTAAGATTTAATTTTGCCTCTTTCTATACGGAGTTAAAATAAAATAAAAAAAATCCTTGAATTAAGCAAATTTAAGTGGTAAAGTAACATACAATAAAGCTTTAAGTTATATTTATTTTATAAACTAATGTTTAGTCGAAGGGAGGTTAGATTTATTTGTTTCCATGTAAACATTTGTCAACTAGGACAGGGAATTGATAGACCTAAGGCAAAACAAAATATTAGATGTCGGTATTCTGAAAATATTTTTTTGTAAGCTAATCATAAATACTTATGTGATTACTGACACTTGTATATTTCCTGTCACTTTCGGCTAAATTTGTATATTTAGTGTGCAATATTTCTTTAGCGCCACAATGCTGTTTGTAATCTCCTTACAAAACAATGAAAGTTTGAATGAAATAAATATCTGAATGTCTAGCAATTTATTAAGGTCATACCTTTGCAAAAAGTGCATGTACACGTGTGTTTAAGGAATACTGTACTTAAAAAGCCAAATAGCAATCTAAGTGTCACTTTATTTAGATTACACTTATATTCCCACTGTAAAGCCGGCTGTACATGGGGATAAATAAATAAAAAGAAAACAATGGACTGTTCCAATAACTTTATAAGCATAAAATGTTTTACGTATAAAATAACCTTTTATTTGACTATCTTTATTTGAATAACTTTTAAGATATCCAATGTTAGAGGAAATGAATTGAACCAATGTTGAAGAACATAACAAAGTGTTTTAAACAAGACTGAGGGTCAAGACGCTGTCCAAACTTATTCTTCGTTGAGGGGAATATTTTTCACAGTAAACATTTGTGATTCAATCACATGCTCGAGAGATCAGGACGGGTATTTCACACGAAATTAAGCCCGCTTGTCGCCGCCGCAGAAGGGGTGGCGGTAATGTAATTTGCCGGATTTGGCCCATCCGACGTCGCTTTAGCGATGAGCCCGGTCTCTGCCATACGAGCGGCAAGACTCGTCAGCTCGTCTCGGCCTTAAGGTGGAACAGGTTATCTTGTAATAGGTTATCAGTAATCTGCTTACATAGCGGTAGGTATTATGTGATTGATTGCGGTGATATTACACGCTGACTGATGATGGCAAACCTCTTAAGGTGGAATAGGTTACCTCGTAATCTGCTTAGATAGCAGTAGACAATACTTCATTGAATGTGACGATAATACTGATATTGTGATAATTCACGCTGACTGATGACGGCAAGCCTCCTAAGGTGGAACAGGTTATCATATAATATGTTTAGATAAGTGGTAGGTAATAAAGTGCTTGGTTTAGACGATAATACACACTGCCTGGAGGTGGCAAGCCTCTTAAGGTGGAACAGGTTACTTTGTAATCTGCTTAGATAGGAGTAGGCAATACTTCATTGAATGTGACGATAATACTGATATTGCGATAATTCACGCTAACTGATGAAGGTAAGCCTTCTAAGGTGGAACAGGTTACCCTGTAATCTGCTTAGATAGCAGTACACAATACTTCATTGAATGTGACGATATACACGCTAACTGATGACGGTAAGCCCCCTAAGGTGGAACAGGTTACCTCGTAATCTGCTTAGATAGCAGTAGACAATACTTCATTGAATGTGACGATAATACTGATATTGTGATAATTCACGCTGGTGACGGTAAGCCTCCTAAGGTGGAACAGGTTATCATATAATATTCTTAGATAACGGTAGGTAATAAAGTGCTTGGTTTAGACGATAATACACACTGCCTGGAGGTGGCAAGCCTTCTAAGGTGGAACAGGTTACCCTGTAATCTGCTTAGATAGCAGTAGACAATACTTCATTGAATGTGACGATATACACGCTAACTGATGACGGTAAGCCCCCTAAGGTGGAACAGGTTACCCTGTAATCTGCATAGATAGCAGTAGACAATACTTCATTGAATGTGACGATATACACGTTAACTGATGACGGTAAGCCTCCTAAGGTGGAACAGGTTACCCTGTAATCTGCTTAGATAGCAGTAGACAATACTTCATTGAATGTGACGATATACACGCTAACTGATGACGGTAAGCCTCCTAAGGTGGAACAGGTTACCCTGTAATCTGCTTAGATAGCAGTAGACAATACTTCATTGAATGTGACGATATACACGATAACTGATGACGGTAAGCCTCCTAAGGTGGAACAGGTTACCCTGTAATCTGCTTAGATAGCAGTAGACAATACTTCATTGAATGTGACGATATACACGCTAACTGATGACGGTAAGCCTCCTAAGGTGGAACAGGTTACCCTGTAATCTGCTTAGATAGCAGTAGACAATACTTCATTGATTGTGACGATATACACGCTAACTGATGACGGTAAGCCTCCTAAGGTGGAACAGGTTACCCCGTAATCTGCTTAGATAGCAGTAGACAATACTTCATTGAATGTGACGATAATACTGATATTGCGATAATACACGCTAACTGATGAAGGTAAGCCTCCTAAGGTGGAACAGGTTACCCTGTAATCTGCTTAGATAGCAGTAGACAATACTTCATTGAATGTGACGATATACACGCTAACTGATGACGGTAAGCCTCCTAAGGTGGAACAGGTTACCTTGTAATCTGCTTAGATAGCAGTAGACAATACTTCATTGAATGTGACGATATACACGCTAACTGATGACGGTAAGCCTTCTAAGGTGGAACAGGTTACCCTGTAATCTGCTTAGATAGCAGTAGACAATACTTCATTGAATGTGACGATATACACGCTAACTGATGACGGTAAGCCTCCTAAGGTGGAACAGGTTACCCTGTAATCTGCTTAGATAGCAGTAGACAATACTTCATTGAATGTGACGATATACACGCTAACTGATGACGGTAAGCCTCCTAAGGTGGAACAGGTTACCCTGTAATCTGCTTAGATAGCAGTAGACAATACTTCATTGAATGTGACGATAATACTGATATTGCGATAATACACGCTAACTGATGAAGGTAAGCCTCCTAAGATGGAACAGGTTACCCTGTAATCTGCTTAGATAGCAGAAGACAATACTTCATTGAATGTGACGATAATACACGCTATCTGATGACGGTAAGCCTCCTAAGGTGGAACAGATTATCCTGTAATCTGCTTAGATAGCGATATGTAATGCGTAATTAATTGGCTGTGAGAATTTGTTTAATTTAAAACTTTTTTCGATGTATAATAAACGGTGATTGTTTAGGTATTTATGATAATTTAAACCCCGGATCAGAGTTGCCTAATATACAGTATATTTCTATTATTTTAAAAGAGAATTCAATCGGGAAATCCTTATCACTGTAAACCTTATTTTATTCTTCAAAACTCTAGTTAAATATTTTATGTACATTCTGGAATGTAGATGTACACAGAATGTATCAAATACCACAACTATCGCCATAGTTGTGTTATCTGCTCATTAGTTGATAGTTTCCCCTCCCCGTCAATTTGAACAGCAAAGCCGTTGCTAAACATTTATTATTTAAATATATTAATTTATTTAAAACACGAGTCTTAGCGATGTTGTTTCTTTGAACTGTAATACATAATGTGTAACAACTACTAAAGTTACTATTTTTTAGCCATATTAACTAAGTATAAAAATATTTTTAAATGTTCCAGATGGAAAACAGACATGGTGAGTTTTTAATAACTTATGACTTTGCAATGTCTGTTTGTTTTAAAGTTAACGTAAATAAGCCACATCGTAAATACTGTCTAATTTACATTACCAACTTTTGAAAGTTAACTATTGAAAATAACTTACAAAACAATACACTGTTATTAACACATGTCAAAAATATCGTTTAACACTATTATTTTCATTTTCACTACGATTTGAAGTGGTTTCAAAATTTTGCTATATCCTAAATTCCTTGAAATAGTTCAGGTATAAATAAAATGTTTTTGAGTTAAAATTACCGCAAAATCAATTTTCTTGGGACGAAGAAGGCGTTAATTGCAATATGGATTAGCGTCGATAGGAGGATTCCGGGACACTTGTACTGCGACGGGGAGGGGGATTGTCCAGCCCAGGGAGTTATTAAGATTCCGCCATGCGTAATAAATCGTCCGCAAATCGGATTTACAGGAGCACTTGTTCCGTTTTTTATCATCTTTTGTAAGTGTGAACAGGGCGGGAAACAAAAAGCTCCCCCTACCGCAAAGGTTTTTATCCCCTCCTTCCTCCAACAATGATTAAAATAAACCCGAATTTATGTGACAATGTCGCGTGTCTCTTATCAATTAATTGCTAATTTGTTTTCGTCCCGTAATCCGTCTCCCGGCCCCCATATTCGACCGAGATCCCGACTGTATTTTTCCATTTCCACACGCGCGCATGTTTCTTACGTCTCTTCTGTGTAAGCTGAATTAGTTTTCGGATTAATATCTCGTGGTGGGAATTTATGGGATGGAATTATTTCGATTTGATTTATATCAAAGATTTACAGCGGAATTCCAATTCTGTATCTTTTACCGGTGGGTTTGTTAATTGGATCCCACTTTCTTTGTGAGCATTACAGGAGCCCTTTTCCTTTAAAGGTTATTAGGAAGATCTGAGCTAAAGCGATCACTCGCACAACTCGGGATGAAATGTGGACCGATCGTTAACCTTAGAACAAGTTCTGAACATATTTTCAAGGCATATTTTTCTTTGTGAGATATATTGCTGGTAGAATATTCCAACTCTTCACTTTTTAAAGTCCAACAAAGTCTTTATTTTATCTTAATGAAAAATATTCATATTTTAATTATTTTATATGTTTTAGATAACTGGCGACATCCATCTATTTAGGCTAGTGGATTAACAAAAACAGGTCACAACTAACTCCCAAAAGGAGGGCTAGTGTACTTAAAACCCACACAATTTATTTGGTTTTAAAATCCACACAAATGTGCTTGAAGTGAAATGTATTAAGCCGTGTCCACACTATGCCGCGGCTGGCTTTTGGCAATGCCGCGTTGGCTTTGCCAACGCGGCAAACCTAGATTTTGGCTTGTCGTCTACACGTGGAGTTGGCATTCAGTCGCAAAATGTCTGACGAGGAGGATGTACTAGTTGCTTTAAGGCGCGTTTGTAATTATCAATCACGAAAAAATTGCGGTAAAACGACGGTTTTGGGTGCGTCCAAGCCTTCAAAAGTAGAAGAAAATACGGAACTAGTGAGTTGATGAAGGATTTGGTATTGGATGATGAAGACGAATTAAATCTCGAGTACAGATATGGATGTGGTTTCAAAAACTTTTTTCGAATGAAAAGTAGTGACTTTGAAGATCTTCTAAATAAGATAGCTCGTATCATCCAGAAACGAGACACGTCCTTCAGAAGTGCTATTCCTCCACATGAACGCCTTGCAGTTTACTCTGCGGTTTTTGGCAACGGGAGACTCTTACCACTCGTTAAGTTACACATTCAAGATTTCAAAGCAAATAATATCAACCATCATCCCGACTGTTTGTGAAGCAATTGTCAGTGTATTACAGGATTACTATCAAGGTAAGAAAAAATTGTATATTAGAAAAAACCTTTATTTGGTAGACATGCGTCTCAAGTTCCGAACAAAACACTCTCCATTACAAATGAAACCCTTATTTACTTAGTTAAAATGAGTATTAAGTTAATTACCAATAACAAAAATGAACAAAAGTCTTAACTCAAATTTGAATTTTGAAGAGAGATGAGGTGTAAATTCTCTTTTATTTAAATTTGTAAAATTATTATTACAGGTGCATCAATATATTGTCGATAGAGTCATTGTCCGTATGGGTTGATAGCGAGGAGCTTATGGACTGAATCTGGAGAGTTTGCCTGTGTGATTCCGTGAAAAGACAGCTGCTCACTACATGGGTTTGGATTGGGACAAGCTGGTGGCATCGGGAACAGAAATCGGTTGTTGTACGTAGTTCGGTGTTGGGTAGAATGGCTGTGAGTAACTTCCGCCGATTGGGTTGCCATAGTCGTACTTGCCCATTTCTGCTTCAAACAGAATATTACTAATAAGGTGTTTTGCAATTTTCTGAGCATTTGATGATGAGAGGTCTTTAATACGCAGTCCTACTTGCTCTCCAAAAGATTTGAACTGATCCATACCTTTATGCCGACCTTGGATACTTCTCATAATTGACAGAGCTTCTTCTGTAGCCTGTAGTCCTTTTTTTTCTTTTGTGGGCCTCCGCCTGGCCGATCAGACTGTTCCTTTGGCAAACTTACACGTTTTTTCGAGGCGTTTCTCCACTTGGTCCAGCAACTTGGTCCTGGTTGACAGTTTGCGATTGGTTTGCAGTATCTCCATCTTTATTTGTATGCTCGTCCTAAAAAAAAGGAAAAGATTAATTGATTGGATAATGAATATTGCTATATTGTTGTCATTTTGTTCAGATGCCAAAAACAGAAGCAGAGTGGAAAGTTATTTCAAAAGAGTTCAATGATAAGTGGAATTTCCCAAACTGTGTGGGGGCCTTTGATGGGAAGCATATTGAGTTGCAAGCACCTATCCATAGTGGCACAGAATATTCAACTACAAGGGGTTTTTCAGTATAGTTCTATTTGCGGTGGTAGATGCGCACTACAACTTTATCTACGCAAGTGTTGGTTGTCAAGGAAGAATATCAGACGGAGGTGTGTTTAGTCACACAAACATTCAGAGATTGTCTGAGGAACAACACAATGCATCTTCCTCCTCCTACTCCTCTTCCTGGAAGAACAGATAAAACACCGTATGTTTTTGTGGCCGATGATGCTTTTCCTTTATCGAAGCACATCATGAAACCCATATCCAGGTATTCAAAAAAAGGACTCTAAAGAAAGAGTGTTCAACTATCGGTTAAGTAGAGCACGTAGAGTTTCTGAGAATGCATTCGGCATAATATCCTCTGTGTACCGCATACTACAAAGACCTATGCTATTAAAACCAGAATGGGCTACGCTGGTGGTGTTGGCAGTACTTTATCTGCACAACTACTTGAGGAAAAGTAATTCCAAATCAGTGTACAACCCCGTGGGAACATTCGACTCTGAGTGCTCAACTACAGGTGAGATCAATCCAGGACATTGGAGACAATCCCCTTCAAATCAAGCTTTTGGTCAACATTCCTCGAACTTCAAGAAGAAGCACTGATGAGGCACAAGCCACTAGAAAAGAATTTGCAGACTTCTTCGCTTCCCCGGCTGGAAAATTATCCTTTCAACAAGACAAATAATTAGCCCTAACTATGTAATATGTGTTTGATATGAAACGTAAAATATAATTACTAATACTTACTGTGTCAATTATATATTTACCTGCGTGATTGTGTCCGTCGTTTCGTTAGGTGTATTTCGATCCTGGAGAAATTAGCATGTTGTTATAGCAAAACCATTTTACTCTTGTACACATCAGAATTTCCCGCACCAGACTTACTTGAGTCTCTCTCCTTTTTTATTTCACGTAAAAAAATGGCACACTAGGTTTTTAATTTTCTTTTCCACTACTGCTTTGTCAACACCAAAAACATCTGCTATTTCTTGAAGAGCATCTTGTTTCTTGTTTCTGTCTTTGTACCCTTTCAAGCGACAGTCCCACAGAACAGGTTTATCACGGTAGAGCTCAATAAGTTGACACACTTTATCGTTCGTCCACTCCATGACTGTACTCGGCACTGTCTCAGCCACAACTGAACCACGTGCATGCCGCGTGAAGCCAACGGTTGGCTCGTCCCCACTACCGGCTCTCACCGGCTTCCTTTGATGGAGACCGACACTAGAGCGATTTTTCGTTGGCAAACCATTGGCTCAGCGGCATATGCCAACGGCCACGTCTACATTGCATTGGCTTTGCCAACGCGGCATTGCCAAAAGCCAACCGCGGCATAGTGTGGACACGGCTTTATGCTTCAAACATCAGCTCCATAATACGAAGACAACTTGGGGACGAATGCCTTCCTAGCCCACGTTGTGGGAATTTACATCGTGTCACTTCAGGGAGAAGAATGATTAAAATACAGTACGATAATATAAACAACGAACAGTAATAAAATTAAAAGTGTGTGGAGTGTCATTCCATATCTCCTACTACTTTGTTGTTCTAGGTTTATAACAAGTACCTTTTTTACTAGCGAGAACTAAAAACTTCGGCAACCTCAATCAATAGAAAATGTATTCTGTATGTGCTCATTACTTATGATTTCAAAGAGTCAGCTGATTGAAACGAACAATACAAGAGGGTAAACTAGTGAGGAAATTAAATTATTTTAAGTAGTAGCAGATGAAACTTTTACTTTATTTTCATTTCGAAAACTTCTAATATATTGAACTTGACGTATAAGATTTTATTTTCTTAATTAATTTTGACGCTCAGGGCTAGATGGTGAAACCACACAGCACTGCGTCGGCAACTCCTCTGAACCTGGTGGCAATTTCCACTCAGTTTCTATAAACGAGGTGGTGTCATTAGTTTTTATAAGATTTTACTAATATAGTATATTTTTATAAATATTACATTCTTATATATAATTATTTATTCTTATTTACATAATGCTTCTTGAGTTATTTTGAGTCTAAGAATATAGGTGACAACCATATTGAAACATAATAAATATTTCTAAACTGTATGGTATAAATGAGCATAAACAAGAACATAAGATGAAGAATGAAGATAATGTTTGATGTTTTCATGAAGATAAACATTCGTGTACTTTTTTAATATGTTTTAGCATATCTGAAAAAAGTATTTACAAAAAATATACGCAGGCTGATATAAACCAAAGTTTAATAAAAACAAGTGAATGTTAATATACGTTTATACTTTATCAACATGAACAATCTCTGTAGTTAGGCTACATGGGAAACATTAAACACATAAAAGTAGCCTGCGAATTTCAACAGTGAGTCCACAAGCGAAAATCTAATATCTTGAGCGTACTTTGGAGTAGCAAACCGTAAAAGGACATATAATAAAATAAACTGTTTTTTTTTCTATAAGAATATCGTATTTTTTAATGCTTTATACCATTGTTTCAGCAAATGTTTACATGATAATACCGATATCATGTGTGGAGTTAGTTTTATATTGATACAAAAAATTTTATTACTTTTACCTGTCTATATGCCTTACACGATTCTGAGGTGTGTTTCAGCTATCCAGAGACAGTATTATTCATTTTTATCATCTCTTGCCTTTCTCCTTAAATTATAAATCCTTAGTATTTTATTCTACGAGTGCCGTAGCATAGGTTGAACTAGGAGGAGGATATGGTAGAGTCAGTCTAATACGTCAAACTTTAGATCTTAGTAAAAGATAGCGCAAGTTCAAATTCTGTTTGTGACAACAGCACTTTGGATTTTTTGTCGGCATTGCCAATCTTTACTTTTACTTATTCTGTTTTATAAGATCCTCGGTCAAGCCATTGACCCATCAGACGTATAGACACAGGTTAAAAAGGAAGCGATCTTTTTAATGAATGGTTTTTAAGGATTCTCCTTCAAAAATAAAAAATATAAATGGTAGAGAAATAACAGAGCGTCCCAGCTGGTGACTTCGAAGGATGTCCGTGATACAGTGTACTATGAAGTACCTTTATTGAAGTATTGGGTATTCTTTTGAAAAGCCTTGTGATTATCGTTAAAACTGGACGATACAAAGGAGAGGTATGTAATGTAAGAAGAATAAACATATGAACTGGATTAAGCTGGCGAGAATATGTAGCAGGAATGGTGTTCGGAACAGTTCAATGTCCTGCTGACCAATTCCAAGAAAATATTTCCTATAATCAACTTGCCAATCCTTCAAAAACTGGGACTGAATTGGATCAGATAGATCTGGAACCATACAGTAGCAGACATGTTTAACAGCTCTGCTTTCCAGCTAATGCGTTAGGTCTAATATATGAAGTAACCTTTTGATAAATACTACCTTCTTATACATTTTTATTAAACAGTTAAAGTTATTTATAACGATTATTTTAAGTCAAATGGGCCCACCTTTTATTTATCTTCAAGTATTAAGTCCGATATCGATGGATTTTTTACACCTATAGAAATTCATAGAGCTGTTTCAGGAATCTTCAAAGTGATCCTATCCGCTTTGTGCAACAAAAACTCAAAATAAAAATGTTGAATTGATGAAACCAAGTGATATAAGATCGCTGGCTCCTAGAAACGTGTATAGTACATTTTGACTACATATGTTTAGTTTTGTTGATATTATAATTTAATATATATATATATAATTAATAAACTCTCGAAATAAATTTATTAGGTTTACTTAGGTCACAGAGGGTGAATACAATAGAAACGAAAATAGGGCATTTTTATAGTTTCATCGACAAAGATAATTTACTGAACTGTGACGGATTTTGGATTTTTATATTTTGTTTCCACGAGCGTCTGTAACATTTCTAAAGAACAGGCCAATCCCCTTAAATTTCAAAATAAATACTTTATAGCAGTAAAACACGAACAGAATCAAGAGGGTACAGTATAAATACGACAGTGCTGATAAAAAGTGTTTTGGTTGGGACAGAATTTGAAACTGCGCTATTTCTGACTGTAATGTACTGACTCAGCGCCTTCAAATCGTGTGGGACACCGGCTGACCGCAACTAACTATAACAACAAATCTAGTTTCAAGTGCCAAAAGGTTTGATAAAGGGGTGTTGGAGGGTAACGATTAATCGCTTGAAAAATAATGCTTTTCAATCGTGTTAAGTATAACAGTTTTCAAAGCCTCATATGGAAAGTTTTTACATGAGTGCTACTTTTTACAATGAACTAAAAAGTTATAAATTAGGCTTTTTGAAAAAAAATTAGATTTTATTTATAATTCTACTAAGTTGGATTTTGAAAGATTTTCAAGACATAAAAGATAAGAAACACTAAAACTCTGAGGTATTTTTCGCATAGTTTTTAATATTTTATATTATTTTTTGTACAAGTATAAGCGGTACAAACTTGTGTTCAAATTATATAAATTCATTCAGATAAAATTTTTGGTAAAAATACGTGGTTTACGCAACTATTACATATTCAAAAAAGTTAAAGAGTACAATGCTTTAGCATCCATTTCATCATTTCAAGAGCTTCAAACGTACACACGTGACTGACAGTAATGAAATGCATAATTTACTAATTATATAGAAAAAAAACACTATTTTATTATTTTCCATTAATAATAATAATAATAGTACTAATTTTATTCTTTTTATAATGACATAAAGACACAATGTTAATGATAGGACATACTAAATGGACTAAATTTTTGTATCGAATCAAATTCTAATCTAGATAATATAGAACCATTAAAAGGAACGTAAATGTCAGTGCATTTTTATTTACTTACTTTGTTTTTAAATTTGTTTACAGGAAAACTCGTTTTTAGGAGCAATAAACATTTGAGAAAAGAGGATATAAAGAGTCATGCTTGGTATGCGTTTCCTCCTAACGATGTTTAAAATGAGAACGGTGTTTCATACATTAGAGAATAGAAGGTCGGTTCCTGTTTTTGTGACAATTGAAAGTTTAACTAAAGGAGGTTAAAGGCAATTATTCCAGGCCAGATTGAGATAATAATTTCTTATATTGTGAAATTCCCACCAGTTATGACACAAGAAGATAAGAAACACAGCTTTGTTAACAACCCAATATATTTCTCAAGTTAAATATTCAAAACATATGCAAAGTATGTTAAACTTAAAAGAGTCTTACATACGAAGAAATGCTTCTTCTTTTGCCCAATAATCGATGGTGAAGTAGTAACCTTCTTTTCAAGGAACTCCGAATATGAGGCGGGAAGCCTCGTTTTGATCAGAAAGAGCGAGAAATCAAATATTTTTGTGATCGGCACTCAAAGGCGGCTTGGCCGGATGTGTTGTTAGCATAACGACCCTCAATCAGGCGTCAGAGAGCCGAGAACTGCACACATTCATATGTATGAGAGTAGTTCTGGCTCTCTTTCTCTCTCTTTCTATTTCTCCCTCGCATCTCCCGAGATCTGCTACTGCTACTACACGGCTCCGTAATTGTCGGGGGAGCGGGATTATCACATTCACTTACCTGCCTCTTCCAGTCCACACGGCTTCCAAGTGTTGCCTTACTGCTGGAAATAACGTGTTATTAAACTTCGTTATTTTTGTGGCGCGTTTACCATTTTTCCAATCACCAGTTACAGATGTAGACATTATACTCGTGTGTATTTTTAAATAAATAAATAAATAATATTATAAATGCGAAAATGCCTTTGTTTGTTTTGCTTTCACTCGTAAACCATTCAACCGATTGAATTGAAGTTTTATAAGGACACTCTTGCGGTCTCTGGGATGAATATGGGCGCATTCTTATTTCACAAATTCTTCCGGGCTACGCTCCAATGGTCTTTAAAGTAGCAAAGTATCCCGTCTTGGTCTCTAAGTTGTGAAATATTAATAAAAAACATGTCTACTGTGAGCAACTGTTCTATGTAAACATCGTTTATTGTTTTCAATTTGTGTTTATATTTATAGTGAGTACATTCTCTAAAAAATAATCATCATTATTCTCGCCGTTACAGATTCAGAGATTAAATAAGTACTCATCTACCTCAGAATTAGACACAGAAGACCCGCTTTGAAGCAGTCGGCAAGAACTATGCTATGAAAGATCACTGGGCTGTGTTTTTGAACTAATGTACCGATTCCAGCACTAAAATATTAGCAACATTTTTTCAGTTTCTAAATAAACAAACGAGTAGTATCATTGTTAATGTACTATTAACTGTACATTTTTATCAAATAATAAGTATTAGATCTAAAAGACAATGTTACTACCTAACTTTTACTATAAATGTAAAGACCTATATAAAACTCTTCTTAATTAACTTTTGACAGAAGTAGACTTCTCTGATCAGTTAAATTTATATTTTATTGATCGAGAAACAAGACAAGGTGAAGTATGAAACAAAACATACTAGGAACAAATTACAATGGCCATAAATATAATGTGTCAATTGTATTTCAATCATAATTTTCTTGATCGTAGCAATAAGTTTGTCTCAACATTGGCGTCAGAAATATAATTCACTCGAATCAGCAGTGATCATGCACATGCAATGCTTACTAAATTGCGTGCAAAGCAGCGGGTAACTGCTAGCAGTGCATATATAAGAGGCAATTTAGTCTAACTTTTACTTCGCATTTTAAGACTGTCATGAAACCTACAAAGTTGCCTTTAGACAAAATTAGGCTTATCAGAGCTGTGTATGTAGTTAGTGAATTTTCTTTATTGTGAAATAGGCAAAATCAGCTATAGAATAAAAAGATACTAAGATCAGTGTAAATTACAACGGTCATAAATATACACTGTGATAATTATTTTATTGGTCGTGGGAAGAAGGCAAACTTAACATTAGCGTCGGAAATATAATTCACTCGAACCTGTAGTTGCTAGTGAGAGTTTGGTAATTGTTACCAGTTTTAAGAGAACCAAGGTTTTGCAGTATTAGCAATAATAATGTATATTAAACTTCTGAAAATATGTGTTTCATCTAATCCATCTATAATATCCCCTATCTAATCCCCATACGATAGTTTAGATACCATTTTATCACTCTTCCCAATTTAATTTTTAGGTTGTTTTAGTCTCCTAGTTACTTGTCCGACAATTTGAACTTCATATCCGATATCAGTGGACGGCTCTCGTGTAGGTGAGATTCTCTACTCGCTACCGCTCATCAGTTTTAACAGTGTTTTTACTATTTTTTAGATTCTCCTGGACATCGTATCATGAAATTGTTTAAATATCAATACCAAATTATTGCTTGTGATGTATATAAACTGTGTTTAAAATTCACCTGACTTCATCTAAACTTCAATTTTAATCCAAAAATATGTTTCTTTCTCCGTAATTTTAAGAGAGAAATAGTCTTTGTCAAACAGTATAACTCATTATACAATGAAATTAGAGGCTTTCCGAACAAATTGATCAATTACTGAATATATTACAAGCATTCTGTTTATTTATCTATTTATCTTTTTAACTTTCAACTTCATATTTTTTATATTTATCATCAAAATTCCATAAAAGGATCGAGCAAGGTCAGTTTTTATAAATTATAGCTAGTGAACTATCTTTAACACGATTGTCCAAGGTCAAGTTTTATAAATTGTAGTAAATGAAATGTAGATCATATTATCAAGTCTATACAGTCCATTAGGCTACATGTCTTAGAATATCACCTGACTTCATCTAAACTTCAGTTTAATCCAAAAATATGTTTATTTCTCCGTAATTATTGCACTTAAGGCAAACTTATTAATTTAGCGAATTTTCGTTGCCAAAATAGTTATTCATAAGACCAATGTAAAAAATTTTCGCTAACGATCAGCCAAGTCCCATAGAGTAACATGCACCATTATCGAACTCATAATTACTAATAATTAACTTAAAAGTACTGATACCGTATGTTAACTTTAAATGTAAATTATGAGAGTAATATTTTCTGGTACGTTATGTATTTTTTGTATAGTGCTATTGTACATTGTTTAATGATAGGGATTGAAAATTGATTATTGATCAGTAATGATTTTTTTAAATATTTTTCGGAAATTATTTACTTCACCCCAGGTAAGACAAAGACGTCACAGATGGAAGTCCACGGTGCAGGCAGTCGACAGAAGTGCTGAGGGCTGGAGACAGAAGGACGTCTCTGCTTGACATCCCGGTCAGGCGCTCAGGAACAGATTAGGGACTCCAACTCCTGGATTTACTCCCAATCAGACTAAATCGACTTAGACGGGTTCTTCCACTCCGGTGATCGCCGCTCCGCTCCTCCACTCGGGACTTAACCCGCGCCAACTTGCAGTTATTTGTTCTTATCGCCACCAGCTGACGTGAGGCGGATTTTAAGGAACCGAATTTGTTCTCCAATAGTAAATATTTTATTATTGTAATTTGTTATAAAATCCTATTAATAGATACTATTGCACGCTTTACCAATTATTATAGTACGTAATTACTGTGCTACGATACAGTACTAAGATGGTCATTATTAATAATCATAATAATATATTTACTGCATATCATCAATTGAAAATAAAATTGAATTGTATTAAAAATGTCTATCTAATCTAACATATACATTTTTAATAAAATAATTAATTCGTTTGCTCATTTTCTTGGATTGTAATCAATCTCTATATTCAATGCAATCACATCTTATGGTGTATGATATCAGGAAGGAATTAGTATATTATTGTTTAATAGGTGATGATCCTCGACTCAAAGGCCTTTCATAAACAGAATTTAAATTTGTTGATGTCTTGGATTTCTTCAAGGAGCTTATTGATTAGCTTTTGATAGTAAGTTTTCGAAAGTAGAAAACCCTGTCTGTGGTTTCGTATTGGTGCACATCCTTCTTCTAAAGCAATGTACGTTTCTTTAAATTTAACCAACAGAGTTCAGGAAGAAAGCGCTCATCCTTAAACAGGAAAATTATACCATGAAAGATTATGGCTAAAAAAAGATATTTTAAGATAAATGAGGATTATGAACAATATTAAAATGTTACAAATAAGTAAAAAAAGACGTATTGATGGGTTCGTTAGTCAGTCTTAACCAATAAAACGGTTCAAGATGGCGGTCATTCTTATTTGGGAAAAATTTTTTATCTCTGGTATTTCATAAAATAAATTAAAATTCACACTTTTCTTTAAAATTTTAAGTGATTCCAAGCAACATTTATGGGTATTTAAAGTTATAGAAGTCTATAAAAGGACCTTTGTAATTGAACATGTTTCAAGTTAATTACAAATTAACTGTAACAAAATTAAGTCTTCACTATGACAAAGAAACTGTATGCTTATAACAATTTTGTGTCTTTAGGTTTCAAGATTCTGGAATTTCTAAATGTTTGTTGATACTGTTACAACCATAAACATGGGAAGATTGAGAGTTATTTTCCCATAAGTGATGACAGCCACATGTGAAATCTAGCTTTCTTTCGACTGAGCTGGCTTTGTAATCAATCTTTTGCATGCATAATCTTAAGTTGTAGTGTTTGATACCTGAGGAAGAAAACAGATACCACCTCTCTAATCATGTTTTTTTAGCACAAAAAGACAACATTTCTCCATCCTTTTTTCCTTTCAGTCACCCACTGCCACTAAACAGTTTAATCAAAGTAATGGCACTTGTAGATTTTAGCTATAAACAAGGCTGATATTACTATCTGATTATATTGGCATTATATAGGCTCATTATATTTTATGAACACTGGACACGCCCAGATTGCCCCTATGGGCAAGCCAGCACTCAAACTCGTAAGTCATCTTTGTTATAGTACTACTTTAGTTTATTGTAAGATTTAATTTAACTTCTTTGGTTGGCCAACCTGGTAATTGACAGTTTGAATCATTATCTGGTGCTTTGTTGATGTTTTGTTTGCTAACCTGTACTTATATAAGTTACAAGTGAAATTTTTTTTGTTATTTTTGGTGCTTATAAAATGCTTAAAGGTGAACATAGGTGGACTGTATGTAGGTGTTCCTAAAACTTCTGCCCCACTGCCTAAACAGTCTGAACCACAGGAAAGACCAGTAAGTGCTTCTAAAAACAAAATTGGTAAAATTGACAGTAGGTACCAGCATTATGTAAAACAGAACATTACAGACACTACTAGGAATATAATTGTTAATTTAGATATATATTGTCAAAAGTCCTAGGCTCTGCAGTAAAATGCGTAGAATGCGATTCAGTAGGATTGAATATTGAAAACACAAAGAACAATGGGCTGTTTTCTGAAATTACATTGCATTGTACATATTGTTGATATAATAGTAGTTTCTTATCTTCACCACAGTTATTTATTGGTAAAGATCTTCATGATATAAATGTTAGGCTGGTATATGGCCTACGCGGCAAAGGTGTGAAGGCTACTCAAATTTTTAGCGGCATAATGAATTTGCCTCCTCCTCCAAACGAATTCAAACGATACACAGAGCTCCTGAAGATGTGTGTTTTTAATCTATGGACAAGGCTGTTGAGGAAGCTGCCACTGAAAATAATGATTCAAGCGATGTGGCTATTGCAATAGATGGTGCTTGGCAAAAACGAGGCCATACGTCGATGAATGGGGTTATTAGCTTTGATACACAAAAGATTGTTGATGTGTCAATATTCTCTAAGTTGATAAACAAAAACAATCATTCACTTAACTGTACTAAGAGTTATACAGGGGCAAGTGGGGAATGCAAGTAAGAGGGGCAGAACAGATATTTCAGAGTAGCATACAAAGAAATGTTCGGTACACTAGAAATCTTGGTGATGGAGATTCTAAAGAATTTAGTCATCTGGAAAGCCTAGGTTTTTATGGTAACACATCAATTGAAAAGCTAGAGTGCATATCCCATATTCAAAAGAGGATGGGCTTACGACTTAGAACACTAAAGCAAAAATTAAAAGGTATGAAACTTTCCGATGGCAAGCCGCTAGGTGGCGCAAACCGTTTCACTGATGCTATTATTGATAACTTGCAAAATTATTATGGCCTTGCTATGAGGAGAAATTTAGAGGTTCAAAAAATGGAAGAAGCTGTGTGGGCTATGTATTGGCATATGCAGTCAACCGATGAATCGCCTCATCACGGTATGTGCCCTAAAGGTATCAAGTATGGTGCAAGTACCAAAAGGCAGTTACGAATCAACAACATTTTTCCCATAAAAAGTCATTACCTGCAATAGTTATGAAGGAAATTGAACCTATTTTTAATGATCTAGCCAAACAAATGTGTTCATGAAAAACCCAAAATCCTAACTAGAGCGTCAACAACGTTATTTGGAACCGCCTCCCCAAAACTGTCCTTGTCGCTAATAAAACATTGTGTTTTGGTATTTATTATGCAATTTCACGTTTCAATGATGGTTACATAGCCAAATGTGAAACCATGAACAAATAAATGTAACATGGAAATAGGCCTAAACACAATTGAAGCAATGAAAAGGTTGGATAAGGACCAAGTATACTTTGCGCAAAATCAAGCGTTAGAGATTACGAAGAAGGCTAGACGGATGAGAAGGCACAAAAAAAATGAAAATTGAGCAAATGGAAGAGGACCCTGATAACCCCAGCTATGATTATGGAATACATTAAAAGTAAATATACTTTTTGTTTATCTATATATCATTAAAACGCTGCCTTTCTTCACGATTTTCGCAATTTCCCGGAACTTGAATGTTTTATATATTTGTACATTTCTCTCAGGATTGGAGAGGGGTAGAGCTCTGAAATTTTTTCCACATATGTAACTAACTAGTTGTATGGTTTAAAAAGAGATTTTTTATTTTTTTCATTCTGAAAAGAAAATTGAAAATAAAGTTATAGGCCTAAAAACAAAGTGTTCTTAGTAGTTTTTTTTTTTTTTTTTTTTTTTTTTAATTCAAAAACATGTTTTCTATATATATATTTTGGAAATTCCCCCTGTTGTTAAAAGTTGTACAAGAACATACTTATTACTGTGAAAATAATTTAGTTGGCATATCTCTCATGGTTATTGAGATATGTGTGTTAAGGTTTGGCTAATTTAACATTGTTTAACTAGGCCCTACCCTGTCCCCTTAACTTATCTTAGCATTATTCGCAATTATACGTCGATATGAAAACATCTTAAATTCGTACATCTATGTTTATCTTGCATTAAAACTATTACTGAGGTTTTCAGATGTAGGCTACCATTTAAAAGTTTAAACCCAATTCAAAATAATGCAATTATTTTGCTGATTTTTCCGAAAAAGATCCGAAAAGCCATATTTTTGCATAGCAGTTGTTATTTATTATCTATTTTTCATAACACTTGTTTGTATTAAAAAATAAAAAACAAGGTCCTGGCATATTCAAAACTGTAGGTATTGATGGATGGGTCCGATAACACAGAATCCGCCAGAGTAGAAAGCTATTTTAGTTCGGTAAGACCGAAAATAAAATCGTGCAATAACAACGAAGACTTAACTTTTTGTCAGCATCGAAAAAGTGTAAACCACTACAACACGTAGAGACATATTAAGCTCGTTGAGATTAATAGTTAAAATTAATCTGTAATATTTCAAATGGTTCAACTCAATTAATTAACTTGTCTACAACTACAATTATTTATGTAAAGTTCGTTAAACCTACCATATAGAGTGTTGTATAGGCTAGAGAAATATTCTTGGCTGTGCTTCCATACAGAATTCATAAATAACTATTTTATATGGTAACGTTACGTAACGTATCTCAATGTTATTAACGAAAATATATCCAAGAAATAAAAAAATTGAAAACTCATGTAGAAGAATATTAAAACAACTGTTTGTGGAATAAAGTTTATTACTCATTAAAGTTTATCTTAAAAGAGGAATATAAATTTTTGGATTAACACTTGTTAAAAATTAAAATGGTAACCTTACTACTGGCATCTTCAGCAGTGCTGGATCCAGCAAGGCCAGGACATATGGGCGGAGTGCTGACTCTGCCGGTTGCTGATAGCACAGGGAGCAGCAGAGTGTAGAAAGAGTTATAGTAGCTACAAAATTGTTAGTAATAACAAAATAAGCTCACAAATTCAAGGTTAAGAGATCTCTTAAACATTTTCAGTAAAAGTATTTTTGAACTGATTTTGTTTGTAATTAAAACATAGACTCATTTTAGAAACACTTTTCCAAATACTGTAGCTTTTTATGGTTATTTTGTAATAAATTTGTGATAGGAATTTACATTGTTAAAGCCAGGAATTAAAGATTGATGTAGTATTTGGAGACCAGAGTGAAGGCACAGTATAATGACTAGTTTTCTGACTCTAGTGCAATCGATGTCTTGTTCGAAAAAATATTATTTTGATGTAATTTTACAGCCCTTTACGATAACTTCATTGAAGACAGAAAAAGTAATAGATTATAACTCCTCAAAGAGTTGCAGTTATTGAATTTAGATAACTTTGTTATTTGGCAATATTGAAACTGTTGCAGATAAAATAGTTAAAGTTTTACAGCATGCACAGTATTAGTTGTTTCATGGAGTTTTTTCATTTATGACTAAGAAAATGATATGTGTAATAAAATATAATTTTAAAAAATTGCACGTTTTTATAGTGTCCTTAAGGAAATTAAATGTTGTATAAATAAAACGTATATTACACTTTGAGTCATCTTTCATGTACATACTGTAATAAGTTTAATAATATTATCTTCAACTGTGTTGTTTTTGGGCCTGACTTTACAATATCCAAAAATTCTGCTTAGATTCCTATCTCTTCTTGTAGAATAATACACTTTTCATGTCCTGAGAAATTGTATCTTAAAGGACATCAACCAATTTTATTCTTTAAAAATAAAAATTTTCAACCAAAAACCAATTACACTAATTGGAGGAAAAGCTATAAAATTGTCAAATGTAATTTCGCCCGTTAATTACCCAGACTTGCGTGCAATCTTAAGTGTTTATTTTACATGATGCCTAAAAGGCATTGACATTTTCCTTCCTCACATTTTATAACGACTCCACCCCCTGATTGCTCTCGTCCACTTTGTCCTTATTCTTCTCCGCCTGCTCTCTGAGGGCGGATAGCTCCGGCGATTCTTTGGAGTTGAGGAAGGACTCGAGGCTGGCGACCGGTTGGGAGGATTGGACGATGCCCGCGGGGGCGATGGCCTCTGGTGGTCCTCGGTTGCCGAGCTCGGAGTCGTCCAATGGAGGCTGGTAGTAGAGTACCTCTGGCGAGGCCAAGGTGGAAGGGAACTTGAGAACGGTGACGGTGGGGGGCTTTGGTCGCTTTACGTCGGCGATAGCGTTGGACACCTCCTGCGGGGCGGGGGCGGCTACGGAAGTGTACTGATGGGACGGGCGGTAGCTAACCTGGAAGGGAGCTATTGGCAACACCTGAGTTTGGGGATACACTGGAGCTCTGAAAATAAACATTTAAATAATAAATGTTTTGTTATCAATCACACGGTACTATCAGTAGGAAACCCTTTTGATCTTACCACAGTCTTGATAGTCAATTATAATTTTTTTGTACTTTAGGAACTTTATATTTAAACTGTGCTTTTCTTATTATTCAGAAGCACTTATTATTCTGAAAGTGTTGTTTTTATATTTTGAAGGCCAACGAACCTAAGATTGATTGTGGGGAATAAGGCACTACAGTAGTTAGAAGGTAGATTTAAACCGATTCTTTTATTCGTGCTGATGAATCTTTCAAGCAATGAGCGTCCCCTCAGTATTTTAAAGGCTGTTGGTTGTATATTTATCAAAGAGACATTGAAAACCTGCGAGAATGTGCGTTGACGCACATACAATAAACTCTGGATTATCCGCCGGTGGTTTATCCGTGTCGTTAACGGTAAAACAAATTGACATTTAAATGAAATAAAATACAGAAATAAGTTTTAAAACTTAAAAATCTATGGAAATATTATAGTAATTCTAACTTTATTTTAAAACTTCTGTAAACAGAAATAGGTAAAGGATAAACTACAGTAATACAGGCCAGTACTGCATATACCTACTCATCAAGAAGTGCGGTAAGGTTGTTATTGAGGGCAGCTGTTAGGACGATTCATCGAGTGTCATAGTCATTTCGGAGAAAAGTGGGGTGGAGGAAAAGGAGAATCATTTCCTAAACCAACGATTAATTAGGTATTCTTACCTTTGTCAATTCCAAAAAAAAAGAAAAGTGAGATTTTGCTAAAAGTTACATGTTTTGGTTATCACTCCTTACCAGACTACAATCCAAAAATAAAATTGGGTCCGCCAAATTCCTTCCTTTTTGAAGTTCCATACGCATTAAACACATAACACACAAACAAAAACATTCATGTCACAAAGACGCACTAAAAGCACGGCACAAATGCAGCGTAAATAATTTTTAAAGTTGTCCCGAGAACTGGCTCAAGTAACTACAAAGTGTGCGCACTACCTTTGTTAAATTTGTAAGATTTCGGTTAATTTACACTAAATATACATAAAGAATATGTCATTTGATTTCTAATAAAATTTACTAAATATGCACGTTAGTTATTCTTTTAAAATATTTGTATAACCTTGTGATTTTAGTTATTTTAATTCAAATTTTATATGGCCGCCATCTTGAAATAAGATTTCGTAACATTTCCATTGTAAATAGATATTATTAATGTTGAAACACATACAAATTCTGGTTATTGTATTTATAAGGGGGTTAAAGAAAAAGTTTGTTATATCATAGACATACATACAGAGAGAATACCAGAAAATTGAAATAAAACTCTAGTTTAACATGAATTTACTAAAACCATGTGAACGTTCCCCTAAAATATATGGTAAGACTTCTGAAACATCTTGTATACAACTAAAATTTGGAAGTTATTGCTCTGGCTGTACTTTGTTCAAAGTGATCACTTATTCGTTTGTAACTCGCTTGTAATAAAAACTAGACGTTTTATAAATGTAACTGTAAAATTAACCTTTCGTTATACATTAGAAATTATATTCCAATTAACCCCAACCTTAATTAATTATCAGGAGCATAAACATTTCATCTGAACCTTAAAGTGTGTTTATGAATTATTTATTAATGTAATTTATGCCACCACAGATCTATGTAGGCAATTGAACCAAGCTATGATATGCAGTTCCGTGAACAGAATACCAATACTGGCGTATGTGGCTTGCATATGTTATAGCGCGTCTGGGTCTGGCACCATACACAACTTCACTTTGCCATGAGTGTTAGTCATCTTTAATCGTTATTTAATAGGTCCCCCTCAATTACATTAGTGATACGAAATCTCTCCCTATATCCCTATAAATAATATAGTTTTTGGTCTAAAAATCGAATTTTTACCTTGTATTAGGAATTGTTTTACGGTTCCCTAATACCAAAAAGTATGATTTTCGAAACCATCGTAGCTTATGTATGCCTACACTGTTATAAAACGTAAGTAAACGAACTTAAACTACTAAACTAAGTTGTGAAACATTTTTAGTTATGCATGTTAGTTTTTAGTAAAGATGTTAATATTTTTTTCATCAAAAGAAATGCTTTCCTAGAAAATTATAAATTAGTATAAACGATTGCCTCAAATATGTAGCTCACTAGATATGCGGTGCATATTACACCATTTATATTGATGTTTACTTATTCTGTTTATAATTTTATTTATAGTCGTCCGCCTGAATAAAATAGAGAGGAGTGACAGGTAACCATAAGGTTATATTCTTACATGCACGTAATTGCGAAACTAACTCTTAGTTTTGAATATGTTGTACGGATTGACTTTTATGGCAGGAATGTTGTAAAATCCACGAGCCTTCGAGGTTAATTACTTCTATTTCGGAAATACATACAAATTTTGTAATATTAGAAAGAATTGAAATTGGGGAAATTCATAATATTACTTTAGAACGAATCAAGGTCATTTGATACACATATAACCCACTACCCACCCCCAACTAAACAGAGTTCGAATTAAAAGCTTTTTACATTTCCAGAGTGCCAAGTACTAGTTTCACGTAATGAATGTATGTACCAGAGTTGTAAATGATTTAGCAAGATGCTTTGCACCTGATCTTTTACAAATTTAATTAGTAAAACGGGGTAAAATACATTAAGAGCATTTTCATTTAAAATCAGTAGTTCCAACAGTTTCTTAACATAACCCTACATTATTAGTCTTTAAGCTATACCATCCCCCTCTAAAACCAAAATAAAATTTTAATTTATAGTATATTTCCTGATAAAATTTACAATTGATGTTTACTTACATATTGTTAGCCTTCAATTGCAGCTTTTCTAATCGCCCTGACCTGTTCCTCAATATATAACTTAAAATCTGGAGAACCTAATTTCTATCTTTAATTTTAAAAAAAACTGGTTTGGGATATATAACATATCTTAATTAGTAAACTAAGTTTATCAAACACAAAGTTCTATGTAAATTTGAGCCTTACATGTTATGTTCTCATTTAATTTAAATGGCTCACCTGTAAGAGAAGGGGTCATAGTACGGGTACTGCAGGGGTAGGGGTCCAGAGGGGATGGCGTACACGACCCTGACGAGGTGTGGGCCGTTAAAGCCTTGGTGGGGTACCGGGGCCACGACCGCCCCCACCGGCAACCCCATGCGCAAGCCCCCGTACAGCACAGACAACTCGGCAGGAAACTGTACGGAGTGCTGATGAGGACTGATGTACATGGGCTGCTTCAGCACCACCTGTACTGCTGGTGTGGCCTCCTGCAGCAGACGTATAGCTGGTTATATAAATTAGGCTTAGTAATCTAATAAGTCAAGAAGAGAATCCCAGAACACGCGTAAATTATATCCACATCTTGCCCCTTTATTAGTGCCGACTACATGAGTGTGTATCACCCAAAATTCGATGTTTTTTTATAGTAAACTGTCATTAAAATTAAAGCCACATTATTAAAGGATACAAATTTGATAAAAAAAATTATACTAAATATAATGTATAACGGATAGCTATTAACTAAATATTTTTATACGTTCCCAATATGATACTGCAGTTTTATAGGTTAATTCACAGACACGTGTGTAGTAGTTCCCTATTAAGTAGGCTCTAAAACTAAAGTAGAGGTACTATCTTTAAAGGAGAGGTTTTCTAAAATCTTCTACTTAACAAACTTTTTATACTCGAAATGAGCAAAATACTTTACAAATCACAACACGAAAATAAATATTTGTTCTAAACATTTTATTAAATTGTTCCTTAAACTTCTCAAGGATATGATGTCAAAATCCACAAGCTACATGATGTATTAAATTATCTACACTTAAACTTCCCATTAGCCTAAGGGTAAGACTGTAGCTGACAAGAAGTCACAAAATTTCGATTAATAAGAATTTGCAAATTGGTTTTTACTGTTAAACCTTGATCAATTATCATCAATTAAATATCCAGAAGTTTGAAAAGAAGCAAAAAATAAAGACCTCCTGCAAGGATTGGCAACTACAATTCTTTGAAAATTTAGAACGTTTAATGCCAAAAACCATTATGTATATTTATGGGCAATCATGGTTACTGGGTTATTGCCCATGATGGTTAGGAGACTTTGTTCAGTATAATAAAGGAGTTATATTTTCGTAACAGTAAAATGTATTTAAGAAGCCACAAAAAGTTGTAAGTATTTATATTTCTTCTTTGTTGACAATTTGTTGTTGATGATGGAGAGTATGACAAGAATATCACTACGTATATTCTTGTTTATTATCATTTTCACTATCAAGTGGCGCCATCAGGTCGATAACAGTTTCGGGACAGTTATAGCTACAGGTCTATTACTAGTAGAGGAGACCGCAGGTAGGTCCGGGTATGCAAATCTCACGAATAATAACTGTAGTGGGACGAGGCATCCGCAGATAATCTACATGCTGACGTCCTCAATATCTCCCGTAGGTTACTAGAGGAGGACTATAATGAATTTTTAATAACGGTTATATTGTTATACACGCTGAACCAGTCATCATCATCTGGGTTAGATTATGATCGAGCTGAATTAATTGGTGTTTTGTGATTGAATATTCCGGTAATGTAGATGAACTATCAATCTGAAAGGCAAAAGAAGTCAGGGATACCCACTTGTTTACAACAACCTTTGTTTCTTTCTTCGCCAAATTTAAATTTTTTTTTAAATATCGAATATTGTATCGTACAACAATGAGGTTTCACTAGCTCAAAATGTCGTAGAGTTTAATCATGAAAGAACTGGTTGCTCTCCAGTAGGTGTAAGATGACAACTACGGTAACTAGATTCCATTTTCACTCCAGCACTCGTGGCGAAATTTAGTAGTTAATAATGTTGGTCCTCCGACATTTGTGAGATTTGAGGTTATGTCATCTGGGTTATGCCAACGAATACAGTTATGCTGTCTGTAAGATTTTCAAACACAGTGAGCCACACGTTATAGCAAAAGGGCTGTTGACAGTGAAGACATAGAAATATGTAATGCAAAGTGAATACGAAAATGTACGATATACATGTCTGCTGTTTTACTTAATTTCATAACAACCAGGGGTAAAGATGGAGAGAGTCTAATGAAGAAGTGCGCATCCTTTGATATGGCAAAGAGAGAACACCGTTGACTGAAGGAAATATCCTGACTGGGTTCTTTACAATGTTAATACCTTGTTAAGTCTCCAAAGATAGAACATAGAGTAGAAGTGATCTTTTAAAGTGATAACGATAGAACCAGTAAAGAATTAGCAGGACAATATTGGTATCCCTGCAATATTGCTAAGCAGCTAATCTCTAGGGTTAAAGTTGGAGAGGATCTATTGGAAAATTGTACATCCTTTCATATGTTAAAGTGGGAAAATTTACTAGTATACATTATAGAAATGAATTTCTCTTGACGTTGATCAAGAAAGGGAATGGCTGACTGATCTCTCTGTAGTGTTGCCAAGTAACGACAGGGGTAAAGCTAAAAGAGGATTAATTTCCTAGAGAATTGGCCAATAACTATTTAGGTAAGCAATTTTGAGGCCAGCACTCTCTTGGATCGTCAAAATTAACGTCATTTTACTCACAGTAACAAATCTGTTTCCGGTCCTGCAAGTGACCAAAGGCTCGGTGGGAGAGACGGCGCTTATCTCCGCATTCCGGATCATGGTCAGAGTGCTGCGATCGACCATGAGGAGTGGCACTCGGGCTGAGTACTTGGCTACGCTGTAGGGGCTCTCTGCGATGATGGCTAATGGTGGCGTGGGAGGAGGGTAGGCAGCAGGAAAGCCGAACCCGGGGACAACGCAGGACACTCCGGCCACCAGGAGAGACAAGACTCCCAACCCTGTCATCTGAAATAAAGAATTCGCCTTAATTAAAATGATGTCATTCTGTAGGTCCATTTGTTTCCTTTTGTTTCCATATAGTTATTAGTGAACCTTTCTAAATCCTTTTCAATTTTAAATAATTACACTACCAATGTAATTACCTATCGTGTACTATATCAGCTCTACCTCTTATTTTGTCTCATAATCCTCCTCCAGGAAGTATTAAATGATAATGGAAAACTAAAGATAAAAGATCTACCTATAGTTTGTCTAGAAGCTCTCACGTATGACAACATGTAGTACCTTCCAGTAAAATATATAAAAATGGAAATATAACATTTTATAACTTAGGCCTCTCTGCTATTTATTATACTTGAGTAATTATTAACAAGGTAACTTGTACTGTTTCTTCAATATATTCAAACCATAAATATGATAATGGATTTCATAATATTAAAGTCAATCAAATTCCGGATAAAGTATCCCGGTGTGATGTAATAAATGTAATGAAATTTAATTAGATAGATTTCATTAACCATTTATTTGATCAAATATTTATTCACTTTAATAGAACAACTCATATGTGAGTGAAACAGAATTACCTTAAAATATTATAATTAATCATTCATTTTTATTTATAATATACCGACTACAAAAGGACTTAGACTTGTGATGAATAAAGACTTCATGCTACAAAGTTAAATAAATACACAGAGATAAATGCACACACGAGTGAGGAAAGCAAATATGAAGAGAGAAGAATTGTGCATGACAAGCCAGACTGTACTAAATTCCCAGAGAGTCTGCCAGCGAGAGGTCGGGTCGGCAGATGACTTGTACGGTATGAATGACTGTCACGGATGAGACCAAAACGTCCGCCAACATTCCAGTCGTACTATCGTCCTGACCCGTTACTGAGCACGTTGGGGAAGTCCAGGACCTCTTTCCTTGTCATGTCACGTGTTCATATTCATACCTACCGAGGTGAGTAGCTTTGCAAAACTAGTTGTTAAAACTCACTTTCTTACTACAAGTCATATCAAGAAACTTACAGAAAATGCTCAATTAGGTTAGTTCTTCACCTGCATCCACGTTTTGCACCCAAAATTACAAATTGTTTCTGGCAACAAATCGAAGAAGAACGCTAACTTTAATTACGTAATTTGGGAATATCTGAAAACAGAAAATAAACCAATACTAAATAATTATATGAATATATTGATATAACGATATTCCTTAAGCTATATAATGAAGCGATATAAACAAAACCTCGTTTCATGATGTTTTTACGTAAAAGCGGTCACACAAAAACGAAATTACTAACAAGTAAATAAATAAATGTATAAAAAGCAGAAGGAATAAATCAATACGTTGGTGTTGTAATGATGATTAATACCAAACCTGATCAATGCATTTAATATTTTGACGTTCTTTGCAGCATTGCATAAATATTGGCATGGATAAATCAAATATCGGAGCACTCACCGATATAACAGTAATAATGAGGATTTATTGCAAATATATCATCAACTTCAGTGATTAAGATGCCCTTGTTCAGTCTTCACCGCAAGGAAAACCGATAGTTAAAAGAGTAGAGGACCTCATAAATTAGAAGCGGCGATGACTACGGCCAGAGATGTCTACAGTAGCCGGCCGTGGCCGTGGTGAGTACAAGGTTGGCCCGCCCTAGTACGGCGCAGTCGCACTGCCAGGGCCACGGCTAAGGCCGTTTGGACTTTTATTTCGTATTCCAAACTGGATTCTTTTAGCGGCATAAAAGATTTCAGAATAAACCGTTGAATCCTGTCTGATGACCAATTTCCTCTGCAAATTCCTCCGATTTATTCAGCCATTACAGGTCTTCTCCTCTCGCTTTATCTGTTATTTAATGGGCACATTATTCTTCAGTTTACGATGTACCTTTTCTGTTAGTTTTGCAAACTAGTATTAAACATTTTAATTGTGCATTTGTGAGTAATGAAAAGTACTGAATATACACCACTATTAAGGATTTTTGCCGAGGTTTCGAAAGGTGATATCTGCTGTCTTCTTCAGACTTCAATATTAAAACAAGCTCTTTCTTGTCAATTTTTGCATTGGTATGTTTTGCACTATGCGTTTGAATTGTTATTTTTTGCAAGCTTAACTTTATGTTTTTGAAATTTACAGTGGAAGAAGAGAGCAGATACTATTATTCGAACGTCGTATTCTATTGTTGAGCACAAGGTAAACTTCCATAATCCAATTATCCTAATAATTCATCTAAATGATGAACTTTAAATATAGAGTGGTATTGATTAGACTACTCATATTTGAGTATTCTCAAAATACTAAAGATAAAAGCATTAAATGAAAGACACGCAGTTCCGCCTAGTCTTGTATTTTATATAGTAATACTAATGGTTGTTTTTTTTTGTTTTTTTTTTAAGAAACGAATTAAACTATGAATATGTTATACTCTATTTTGTAATTACTACACTATATCATGACGTAATTGAATAAACGTAAGATTTAATAAATATTTCTTGACATATTTCTGCCTCACAATACAGAGCAACCTGGAGTCAACAAAATGTTAATCTGTTATCGGTTACCAACCTTTGCGTAACGCGATTCGTCACACTCAATCATTTTGACAAACATTTTATAGTGGAGTATTATTAGAAAAATATGACTTTTTAAATTTAAATCGCATTTATAATATGATTATTTAATAGTAAATTAATTAATGACAATACATTTTAAAACCTAAACATAATATAAACTACATAAAAATATTGCTGAAATGGCTAATATTACAAAGAACCACATTAAAAAACAATTGAATTGCATATTAACCATATCATTACATTTACATTAAATTACTAGCTGTTGAAAAAATTCACAAAATGTGTTACTTGCGAAGTAACAATAAACCGTTAGTTGTATTCGGACAAACCGGCCGGTGCTATTATTATAGTAACTCCCATTGTCGCTCCAACATAAACTGGTTCACAAAATTCAACACTCCTAGGAACTGTACCTTTACAACAAAAAAGTCATGACTGTAGAAGCCTGTCCGTCAATATCATGTTTATCATTGTAGCCTATGATAAACGGAAATTTCGTGTCGGTCGAAAAGGCAGATGCGACTTACCGCGTGTTAAAAATGGTACCGCCAATAATGAGAGATTACCGTACTACGTCCAAATAATGAACAATATGGCTTCTTTGTCTGCAAGTAATGATGTGATACCTATTATTTTCATGTTGAAGTTATTTTCTTTCTTGATTATGTGTAAACTTTCTTTTTTATACCTGGATAATAGTATTTCATTTTTACAAGTACGTTTGTTTTATCGAATTTTATCACTACATCGCCTTCCGCTGAGGGAGAAAATTCTTTGAAAAACTTCCACTCCGCCTTGCTGAAGAACGAATAATTATCCATACAAACTATCAGGAAGATGCTCCATGGATGGCTTACTTTACTCGGTAGATGAGTTCCTTTGAACAGAGTTAACCTAGTTGATCCTTGATTGATTTTTTGCAATATTTATTGTCCATGTATTTTTGCATCATTTATTCATTACTGTTGTTATTATGTTCAGTATGTATATTATGTGTTGTTATTCATTTGCTATGTTTTGTATTGTTTTTGCGTTTATTTTTAGAGAAAATTTTCAAACATTATATTAAAAATTTCACTAATATTTACGTAAGTATTTACAAAAAATCATGTTTACTGTTTTAACCCATTATATAATAAAAACCCGTCCTTCCTTTGCGTGGTGCAGTATACACATTGTTGATTATTTATTATTTTAAACGTTTGAAGTTATCATATAACTAGCTAAATATGATAAATTGTACAATAGTAATAACAATGATGATAACTTGGTTTAGGTCTAATCTATTTTAAGCAATTACATATTACAATTTTAAGCAGTTCACCCGTTACGATAGCTTTGCAAATGCAACGTATGTTAAAATAAAACAATTTGAATTTAAATTTACATAACGAGTTTGTGTTACACGAAAGACTGAGTAGCAACATACTTCTTCAGTTGGTTCTGGAAACGGGAACTCCATTCCATCGCAATTTAAGGCCATCGTTGGACCTGTACACGGCCAGCTACACAGTCAGTCCACTGGCGGCCGCGCTTCTTCTTCTGGTCTCTGTCGCTGCAGTGGTAAATAAGACGCAACATCGCTCCTGCATTCAATGCTAATGTAAATGCCGTTCAACTACCCAGTAGGAACAATGAGACAAATCCCAGGAATCTTCGGAGTTATTGCCTGTTAAAGATGCGGCTCGGTAGTTAACCTTCTGCCTATGAAACTTATGATTACGGAAGCAATTTGGTTGGCTTCCTAACAAATATGACCCCCATTTTTTAAAATATAACTTCAGTTATTTCAGAAATCTTGTGATACTTTCATAACAGGATGATTCTATGAAGCTGTAGATGTTATAGATCGGGGCCTCTAGACATATGGTTAACCAAAGGCGTTGTACGAATGTGGAGATTTCAGCAACTTAGGAACTATGAAAAAATATACTTTAAAGTCTAAGGCACGTCTTAAAAAACATCTAATACGATATATTCGCCAGGCAAGTAGAATAAAAAGATTATGCAATTGGTCAATCGATTTTGGGTTTAGAAAATACTGTTTTACGTTAAATTCATGGTCTTCTATGATAATTTCTTTGAATACAGAAAACGCAGACAAAACTTGATCAGTTCGCATAAAATTACAGGTATTTAAAGTACACGAGTTATGAAATTTTGTAACTAAGCCTAAATAAAAAGGGCTGCAGATTAACATGTGTTATCTTACGGTATGTACATGAGTTATAATTGCATTCAGCGGCATTTTTTAAATTTAACGTTTACATTCAAAAACCATGTCATTTTATCTATATATTTAACTAAAAAATAAAAGTTCCTTAAGGCACAAATGAATAACTATGTCAGCCACATCGGACGTTTTTTATTTCAAATTTTTTTAATATCAACAAGTATATTTAGACAAGTATTCAAAATTTACTAAGAGAAACGTTTCTAAGCAGGTATCAATTCTCTATGATATTTAAAGATCCAAATGTCTTTGTTTTACTCAAAAGTATCCAAAAAGTAGGCAAGTAAAATTATTTTGCCTTAAACATAGGTTGGTTTCAGATTACAATTCAAATAATTACATCTTTGAAGACTCTTGGAGCAATAGGAAAAAAAAGTTATAACTATTACTAAATGTAAAGAATACATAGCATTTCCAAATTTATTTATTTTTCGGGCGAGGTCTTTTGAAACCGAAGGTTTCCTTATCAGACGACTCCACAAATAAATATTTAAAAAATGTTATGACAATTAAAATACCATATGGTGTAAATATGTAAATACTACACCATAAATACTACTAAGATTTTGGAAATATTTCAGCCAGTATGAAAAATTAGATATGGCTACGGTGTAATTTTTGAATGAATTGAGAAGAAAAAAGACTGAAATTTTCAATAGGGGCCTCTTTATTGTTTATTTTTTCTTTATTTATGTTTATTCTTTATTTAAGGCCTCGCCCGAAAAATAAATAAATTGGAAATGTTACGTATTCTTTACATTTAGTAATATTTATAATTGCATCCTTATTTTAGAAATTATTGTTATAATGCCTAAATAAATAGATGCGAACAGTTAATTTTGGAACCTCCGAACAGGCCACATGCCTTGGAGGCCCTAAATTTTCTCTTCTGATATTTATATAATTCAGTATATTTACAAGTTTTTTTATAACAATTTTATATGTAAGGAGACTGAAAAAAGTTATATTAAGTTATTTTTTAAGTTACGTTATGTTATTTTTTAAATCTAAAAACATGTTTCATTTAGTACATATAGTCAGTCTTGGCAAGTATAACTATATTGTTTATGATTTTTAATCATGCAAGTTCTTCATATATTTTATGTATGTGTTGTGGCAGAAAGAGAGAATAAATACATTTATTTATTGATTTTATTTATTTATTTCACGCTTTTCTTTCAAAAATCATTGTTAAAAAAAATGAGAGGTCAATTCCCTTTTTTGCTTTATTCTACCCCTGCTTATGAACCACTGGCATATACGAGGATCTTATCAAATAGAATAAGGAAGTACAGTATAAGGTTGTACAGTACTTAGTGATATAAATAAAAAAGTTAAAGTTAAAATTAACGAAATAAGAAGGGTTTGAACTTGCGCTAATTCTAGCTCGGATTCCATGTTCGACGTCTTTTTAGACCACGAGGCCACCAACTCCCCAATCGCCTGGGTAATTCATTCACTTTGATGCAAAATTATTAACAGATATGACCATGACAAGCTAACGTAGCCTAGGATAACCACAGTAATATCTTTGAAAAATTACAGTTGACTATGCTACTGGTCCATATAACGTAGTCAACGTATTTGCAAACCACGTCACGCTGGCACCTCTCCGCACAGCCCCCCATTATTACATCTGTGTGCTCTCGCACGTCAACAGAAGATGAGATACACAGTATAATCCGCAGTAATGACACAGTGTAGCGAGGTGGCGGTCATCTGCCTGCAATTATAGTGGGTCCGAGCGTTGACCGGGGTCTCACCGCCTACCCGCCGGTCGCCGCGGGTCCCGGGACCACTCAACCACTCGGGTACACAAACTCATCCCATTTGTTGTCCAGTCCGGCAAACACGCCGTGAGTAATGGTTACACAGAAATTATGTTCAGTGAGAAGAGGCGATTTCTCCAAGACAATGTTTTGACGCAAGAAATATAGTATACGACCACACGGGCTTTAATGGATGAATATTGACCACACGGGCTTTAATGGACGAATAATTGACTCGTAAATATCTTTAGCGAATCTGGCGGTTTTCCTTCACTGAATTTAAATATTGTATACTAGTCAAATTCGTGTTATCTTCAGCACACCTGGCTTATCCACCAATCGAATATAAAGACAAACCATTCATAAATATAATAATTATTGCCTACCGTCAAGCAATTGTTCCAATGTTTAGAATATACACCAGTTCTCGAACAATATGATCTAGAACAGATTGTGATCGATAGCTTAGTCTTAATATTCAACAATCATCTAAATTTTATGATACATAAAAAATATACCGATAAAATATTAAAGTATAGATATCTTTTGGCCTCACTCTAAAAAGATAATTTCATTCAACAAATATTAAAAGAAAACTGGCAGATCGGAAGGAGCGGAACTGAATCATGACTAATGGTAGAGGTTTGAACAATCAACGATCAAGACGACCAATTACTGCCAAATTTATATAATATAACGCTTTTTATTTATTGCAGTTATTTTCCTTTTTTATAAATATTATGATATTTTGGATTTTTCAAAAAACTTTATTGGACGGATTCAATTGAAAATTTAGTATGCATTGCGGATAAAACACATAGGATATTAATATTAGACTACATATTGACATTAAAGCCTGCTCAAAATTTGTAGAACTGTTTCAGACCAGTAAAGAAAACGTTTCTATTGTGTACGCCTGGATTATATGAAATTTAAAATAGTATACATTGGAGAACAAATCGTTATCTATCTACACGAGTTGTTACATAATGCTCCAAAACATCCAGAGTATCCAGAGTGTTGATTAACGATAAAAAGACTAGACGCAGAAGAGAGTAAGCGGACAGAACAGTTAGCAGTCTATAATATCTGGCGGGTGGATCACGGTGAGCTAGATCACAATAAACGGACACTGGGGTATCAGACAAGAGTAACAGACAAGACACTTTATTATTCAAAATGTATCAGACGGGTGGTTTACCTAGACCTTTATCACGCACGATAAAAAGACTAGGTTAGGAGAAGAGAGTAGTGCAGACATAATAGTTTGGCACTCTATAATATCAAGTGGGTGGATCACGGCGAGCTAGATCGCAATACACTGACACTGGGCTAACAGCTGTTACTCTAGTCTGATGTCTGTTACTCTCAAGATAGTTTAGAAGCCGGTATGTGTCAGACGGGTGGATCACCACGAATTAGATCACGATAAACAGAGACTAGGGTAACAGACAAGACAGTTTAGTAGCCGGTATGTGGCATACGGGTAGATCACCGCGAGCTATATCACGACAAACTGAGTCTAGGGTAACAGACAAGAGTAACAGACAAGAAAGTTTAGTAGCCGGTATGTGTCAGACGGGTGTATCACCGCGAGTTAGATCACGACAAACTGAGTCTAGGGTAACAGACAAGAAAGTTTAGTAACCGGTATGTGTCAGACGGGTGGATCACCGCGAGCTAGATCACGAGCGATCCCGTTGCGAAGGTGAACGAGTCCACAAGGCTCTTAACCGAAGGTCAGCAGCTGGTCAGTGGTCACAGACCCTCTTGCATAACAATCACTCACGAGACTGATCATCTCGAACCCAAGTTGCTATTGCCACTCGGCGATGTACTTATATTTGCACATTATCAATCAATGAGGCGAAAAATTGTACTATTGTAAATATTTTATCAATACTCATTGTCAAGTTATGTTCATTTGCTCAGTATAATTCGTCATACGTGTTGTTCAAAATTAATAATAAAACTATGTAAATGCTACAAATACTATTTGTTTTATAGTGGTGTATGTACGATTCATTGGGGTTTTATAGCTATTCATTTTGATTTGGTAGTATAATGTGAGAAGATATTTATTAACACCTAAATGTTATTCCCCAAAATCTAAACAACACTTTCTGGCTCTCGTCATCTTTATGGTACATTTCATACAATTTGGAACAGCATCTTAGGATTTTATTACTTTAACTCTGAACGCTAATCTGGTCTGCATAGGAAGGAATGGTCAAAACAATATCTATTTCCTCAAAATAAAGTTCAATACCTTATCTTGTAGGGCCTAATTGATTACTAAGCAAAACTGCAGCGCATACTACAGTGAAATGTGCCTTGAGACAATCACGATGTAAACACTAAAATATTTTCAATGAGATACCCGAACTTCAGAGTGTAATGTTAATGGATTTTATAAGTTTGATAAAACTTTGATAATAAAACAGATAACTTTAATGTAAAAGGTTTTCGTAGTGAGCTCCTCCCCATTACGATTTACATGCTAATGAACTAAGCCTAAACTAAAAGGTGAGGGTCAAACTATGATTACCATTATAATTACCTTTATAACTATGATTATCTTACAACGGAATTCATATTTTTCCTTCCAATATACAAATAAATGAATAAATCCCTTGCCCTGTCGATTTTTAATTTATGAGGAGGCTTAGTTTCGTATGTACTGCCAAATAAAGGTTTTTTGAGTAAACTTAGAAATTATAGATCTAGTTCGATGTTCAAAATTCTTTATGCTTAGTATTCTTTTATCATCTTGGAAACCACTCTTGTCACGTGTCTTACCTCAAAACTGTATTCTTACAAAACAAAAGAAACAAAACAAAATTCCTAAAAGAAAAACTATTTATATTTTGTCAATTCCAACAAAACAGGTCGATTATCATCAGAGAAAGTAGGGTACGCAACGATATGATATCGTTTCACATGCGAAATTGCAAGTACTGTTTCTTAAAACCTTATTGTCAGTAAGCCAATGCCTATGAAACATTGTATTTATACAATATTCACTGTAGATCTACAATATTCAAAACAGCACTTGCCAGTTAGTTATGTAACAGCTAACGGCTGTGAATTTGTGGAATGACCAGGAGTAGTTGTCAATCCAGTCTAATATGTAAAGGTGTGAATCTGAAAATCAATTCGGACCAATCAAAACTTAACATTCCATTTTCTGAGGCTCTCATCGGAATTTTGCCGAGAAGAATTCATTGATGAACAGCTGTTGGACATGGAATTTTAATCCGAAGATTCAAAGGATAGTCGGCGAGCGAATCCAGCATATTTTGAAAAAGCACCTAGGGATCGCATTTATGATGTTTTAGTGTTGTTATAAGTAATGCAAGATAAAGTTTATAGTAAAATAAGCAAAAGTATTGCAGCTGCAACTTGATTCTTCACCTTTTTTCTGACAGAGAGAGGATCTGGATAATTAATCTTTCCTCCCAAAGTAAAATACAAATATTAAAGCCGACCCGTGTTGGCAACCGCGCTGAATCACTTTATCAGGATATTTTGACACGTCCAGTTATTTATAACGTTTATGTGTTTATTCAAAGAATAACGATTTCTGAAGGACGCCAGGAATGTGGCTGCCAAATAAGGTGTTATTTATGTATCAGCAACGATGCAGGAGGACGAGTGTTTTGTTACCATTTGCAAGTATAATTGACAGTGTTCTCGTTTCATTATACCGTGAGAAATCCTCGGTTTCTTTTTGTCCAGCAAACAACTAATTTCCTGTGTTCCAAGAATACCAACCGTGTAAAATATAACTAATTGATGAAATCCATAAATTTGTTTAAATATGGACATTACTCAATAAAGGTGGACTCAGAAAACTAACTGAACTCTGGTTGCGCGCAAACAGTGGATTCCCTGCGGTAATTATAATGTTAACGAATCTGTATTTTTCATCTTAAGGGGAAGTCCAAGTCATTTTCGTATCTAATGATAAAATCAAAATTTGTTTTTAAATGAATACAGTAGTTTTAACATTTTAAAGTAGTCGGTAAACAGTCCTTTTAATATGAAGCGAATGATGTGTAGAACAAAAGTACATGTCTTATGTAGTATTTTACTTTAAGGTCATCCAATTCTTGGAAAGGGTCTCGGGAAGATATATAATAGACCGATGAGCAAGGAAATCCATATACATATATTGTAGCGTGGATTTTGAACCATCAATGTTTTGGTTTGGAAGCATTTACTAAGAGGAATCCCCGAATTTCAGTTTTCATACAAGTTTAAATTTTAATGACCCCAAAACTCAAAATACCTTACCACATAATTGATAGATCAAAAGACTCCACCACTAGTGCTGGCTATATTTTAAATTAACTACTTAACATTGATGACTGTCATGAATATTTATGAATATAACGCTTACATATTATCCATAACATTAATTATTTCAATGATAAGTTAATATTTCTTTCTAATTATCCCAAGGGTTACATTCGTTACTCATGTATTAATTCACGGAATAACTGACGTCATGTTTTTACTAAAGTGCGCATTACCTTGATTTTCATTATTGTACATCAATAGCGATCTACCACTTCTTCTGAAAAGATCCAAAAAAGAAAATTAAAAAAGAACTCATAGTTTCGACATCAGATACACCTACATACATAATATAGTGTTATCTATGCGAAGAGTTAAACTCATTGTCTCATCAGGTGCAGAATTGATTGCACTCTAATGTTTTAGACCCAAGCACGGTGGAGTAACCAAATTACGTATAGAAAGCTAATTTAATGTTATAAATTATAGAAAACAAAAGATAAAAATTAATTTTTATCATATTTTTAATTGTATTTTATACAGAATACTGTTTTTATGCTGTATGATTCATTATGCATTAAAATAACTATGTATGTTTCTTGAAGCTTAATGATAATAGTGTAAAATTAACGCCATTTCAAACTATGCGTTTTTTAATTTTTATCACAAAGTTAGGCTCTGATAAAAATATTGTACGAATTGTTCTTTTATAAGTAAAACTCATAAAAGTAAAGTGTTATTTACTTCACATGTTTTGTAATACCATAAATGTTTCAACCAATAGCAGTTTTATTCATCATATGTATACTATGAAGAGCACTCACATTACAATATCTCACAAATACTGACATAACCTACTTTATACAAAGACACACGTGCGTAGGCATTATCCAAGTCAGACCATCATGTGTACTACAGTGCAAACACAGAAACACCATAATATACCTTTATTATAGACTAATCGGTTCGAGTACACGTTCAAGGGAAGTAACAGTGACAATAAATATGAATAGGTGTTACTTTCAACATAAGTTTTAACCTGTTCCCAGTCTATTTCGTAAACATATATCACTTTTAATTGTTAATATAAGCTCGTCAATGTAAAAGACAAACATGTTGCAAAGAAACAAAGAGGTTTTGAACCATCTCCTCTGAGACACACGACCCTGTGATTAACCAGAAACCTGTTTAGTTGAAGAACTGTGCATGTGGGACGATGTTTAAAGTGGGTGATTTGCACTTTGAGTGTTGTCTTCACTCCTTGCTACATTATTATGCTATTATATCTGACATTACATGTTGCTCCTGATTTATTTTTTTTTGTATACGCACTAGTGTAATTAATATTATATTTAGGAGGCTATTGGTAAATTCTTATATTATCATCTCCAGTACGTAATCATATAACCGTGTTTGGCAAAGAAGTATGGATGGCTGGAATCTTCAAACACTGATAACCATTGTCTTAAGATTATAAATATTCGTAATACAAATAATTTTGTACCATACACTTCAAACAATTACTTAATTCTTTTATTTCAGATCTACTCATATACAGTGTGTCCCATAAAATGACGATTGAACGTTAAGAGACGAGCAAGATCATGTCTCATAAAAACTGTATAGTTGTTGCTTTAGTGATAGCGTAATATGAGTTATTTTTATTTGTGTACTAAATGTGTTGTGTGCTCATAAAAGTGTTTCGTCACTGATAATTAGTAACCTACCTACGCGATAGAACCAATACACTCATCGCACTGCAATAACTTGTATAGCCGTTTCATACGCATTAAATACATTTTAATTATGTACTGTTTAATTTTTAGAACTCTGTTGTATAATCTTAATATTAAAAATTATTTTAATACGTCTTACTCATAAGAAGCCTACTGTTTTAAAATTATATGAATTAGTCCTAATCATTCAAATTTTAATTCGTAGTTATTAATAAAAAAATGTATTTCTATTGCGCTGAAAATAAAAAACAGATTAAGAATTTCTAATTTTATGCTAAAAATTTATCTTCATTAACAAGTAATAGAAAAATAAAGGTCTATATCTAATAATATAATTCGCTTTAACCCCTTATATTCACGTGCCATATATTAGTGGAACTACCATTAGGTTAGGGTAATATAATGATATGATTGAACCCATAACAACAATATTAAACCTCACAAACGCCCTTATTTTGTAGTAAAATTATGGGAAATATCTTGTTAATATCGACATGAACGATGCTTAGTTTTTTGTGAAGTATGAAATTGTTAATATTCAAACGATGAAATATAAACATTTACAATTTTTTCAGGATTACCAATGCAATTATAATAGACTAAAAAGGTGTTTGGATTAGTAATATAATAAAATAGAGACATCTTTATAATCATGCAATTAAAAAGAAGAGCGTAAAAGTTTTGAGGGTTTACTTACGGGCTTAAATCAATATGGCTGTCAAGTACAGTTAGCTCTTAATATTAGTCACCTCAATCATACTCTCCCTTATTAATATGTGTCTTGTTAAATAATTGCATATAATCATCTCTAGTACGCTGAAAGTGTTTTAGCCATTACCCATTCAATATACTGGCCATTTATGTAGATGTTAGGGCTGAGAACTGCATGTTAGAGGCGACACGACTTGCGTGTAAAGCTGCCAGTCACTGCGGTGGTGTACACACACGCCTTCACCTTGTAGTGGGGTGTGCTAATAGCTTGAATCACCCACGCTCGGACCGGCTTACCCGGTCACTCAGGTTCAAGGATGCCGTAGTACTGTCCTCGTCAGCCTTCACTGGCTTTTAGCGGACTTCCTTTCGGCCAAAGAATTAATTAGGTCCTTTGACCAGACAAACTAACAATACACCTAACGGTTTTCTGTGTTCGATTATCTAAAGCGAAGGTCAGTGCGTATGGACGGTTCTTAACGGAGGTATGGTGTTTGGTGTTCATGACAAACATATGCACTTCTGAAATTCGTAAGGTCAAGGTAATTAAAAGATATTTAATAATATTTAAAGATGTATACCTTTAGTACATGCACTCTTGCCCTAGTAGGGTGATCCCTCCTCGTGGGAGGCAGGTTAGGTTATGGAAAGTTAGGTTAGGTAATGGTAAGTTACGTTAGGTTATGTGGCGTTAGGTTACGTAATGCTAGATACACTAGGCTTTGTTTTTATACGGTGAGATTAGTTTCGATAAGGGTAGATTGGGTTAGGGAATGTTGGGTTAGGTTAGGACAAATTAGGATAAGCTTAATTAACTGTACATTATTTTCATATATAACTGTACATATGTCACTGTTTTTGTCTTATAATCATCTATTATTTACAACTGGGCTTTAAATTGCATGTTTCACGGACTACTTTTGTTTAAAATAATAAGAGAATGAGTTTTAATGAACTCGGTAAGATGATATTCCTTCTAACATTGCCTCTAGCTGTAAATCCTATACTGCTTAAACTTGTTATCAATATCATGAGCTATTCATCTGATGGAGCTTAATCAAACTATTACAATAGTTTCTTTTCTTGTGTATACTTTATACTAATATTGGCATGTGTTTTAACTTGATTTTTTGTTGTTGTTCAACATTACTTATATTATGATGTAAGAATCTTCCGAACAAGCTTGAGTGGCAAGTATATTCTACTTTTGTTTACTCTTTTAATATAGAATAGTGTTTTGTTATCCATAAACTGTTAAACATTCTTTGTTAGATTGAATATGTGCCATAAATTAAGCTTTATCATATATATTTGTTGAATATTCTATTTTAAGAGATAAATAAAGTAAGGTATATTTATGCACTGTAATGCTAAGTAATATTTTCAAACAGTAATATTTATTATAAATGAATGAATTGAGACAACTGGTAATTTTATTGCTTGCAAATTTATTATTATATAGTTTCTTTCATTAATTATGGATTTCAATTTGATCCATTAAGGATTTTCCATATGCCTCCCAAAAGTCTTTTTACCTGTGACAAATTCAATCATATTTTAAATTACAAATGCCAATAGAGAGTGTTAAACGATATCCATCCTGTTAAATTCTATTCCATTGCAAATAATATTTACGGCACAACGATAGGTCAAACATTTCGCAATTTCACCAAAAAGAAAAAAGTTAGGATGAAAATGATAACTTCACACATTGAAATTTGCTATCGAAAATAACTTTAGTAATTGTTGATTTAATAGTAATAAAAATACAACCAGATACCGGCAGAAAATTTGTCAGGTTGTGAAGTGCACCAGGAGTTCCCCAGCCAGCGAGTGTAGACTGTACTAACGACCAGAGCCTTATATAAGTAGTGCACTTTCAAAGATATAAATAATACTGTCCTTATATTAAACTGTACACTAATTCAGTTACTACAATTTTTTACTGTACATATAGTTTATATTCACAGCAGAGGACATAGAACAGCGTAACATAAAATAGAACACGCCCTTATCGAATCAAAAATAAAGCGTCATAATTGAAAAGTATTTCTGAGATAATATTGAAAAGTAATATATGAAGATACTAAATTATTATAGCAACCATGGCTAAATTGCACTCGATAAAACATTATAGTGCTACCGATACCGTATTAATTAAAAACCTGTTTTTGTCATACAAATTTAAAGTTGTTGGTAAGTTTAGCTCATACATAAATCTATATATATAAAAATGAAACTGTTCGTGTGTAACAAGCATCACTCACAAACGGCTGGACGGATTCGCCTAATTTTTTTTTAATTTGTTCGTCTTGATCTGTAGAAGGTTATAGGATACTTTTTATCCCTTTCCCGATTCAGGATTCCGCCCCACTGGTTACAGAAATACCCGTAAGAAATGCATTGCAGCAAACATATGTTATTAAGTGAAAGAGTCTTTTCAAATTTTTAATCAGCTGTTCTTTGTAAACATATATAATGCGACAAAAAAATATATTTATATATAATTTAATTACTACACTTATAGTTTTAAAGCATAGAGTAAGCTTAAGAGAAACGACAAATTTTGTTTAAACTGTTTCTGCAATCACTGTTAAACATAGACTTTACTATCCAGATAATACAATTCAAATTTGACGTAAAAAATTCACCTTTAACTGCAATATTTATTTAACATAAACCATGCTCATGCTTGATCAGAAGAGCAATGCAGATATCATAATTACTATCTTACGTTGGCTACAAATATAAAGAATGTTATAAAATCAACCTTAGTTGTTTTTTTTTGACAGAAGTATCAGGAATGTGGTACATACCTTCATAATGCGCCCAAGAAGCTCACGAAGGAACGACTATCAATTATCTCAGCAATGTTTAGAATGTGATAGAAAATGAATAAGTGAATATAGTGTACTGTTTTCAACGGGAAATTGCGTGCGAAGCCGCGGGAAACTTATTGAAATGCGCAGCGAAGCGCGCCGGGTCCGCTAGTTATTTATAAAAATAAAATGCAGCATATACTCTGGAATTAGCGGGCTACTAAACCAGGCGATCCAACTATTGGAAAGCAATTTTTAAAACGTAAAATTCTAAAACTTCTAAAGAAGCTAAATTTTTTTTTAATAAAAAAGCAAATTAGCAAAAAGTAATTTTTATTACAAGAAATGAGTACGTATTTACGTGCGTGAGTAATTTAAATAAATAAATAAAAAAAAAATAAACAAGATAATTTAGATGGTCATGAAAGTAGCCTGCCTTTCAAAACAGTTGTCTACCCCCTAAGCCCTGTAATATTTGCTACCCTTTCTTCTAATACAATTTTTGAAAGTTATATGGAAATGTTTCTACTAAAAGGTGACAAAACAAATAAATAGTAAATCATATAAAAACTTTCATTTTTATTGCATTTGAAACATTTTAAAAGAAAATATTTTAACATAAAAAAAAAAAATAGAAATATCGTTAGTGTGCGTTTTTATGTTAATGATACGTTATTATGTTAATTTGGCGGTCCCTTTACGCCTGTACGGTTTAATCGGCCTATTATTAAATCCGCTAGTGCCTGCCTGCTGTTTTACTGTGCCAATTAGATTTAAAAAATAAACATGTAGGATTACACGGCTACAGGATGGTAGAGACATAAATTTCAAAATAGGTTAGCGGCTTAATGTCGGGGATTCCTGAGGTTTCGCGATATAATCTGGCAAGGACCGGTCGGGTGTCTCAAAGACCACCGCTACAGCCGCCGTGCCAGCATCTGTCGTGATGTATGGAAGGACCTGTACACTGACCAGCTCAGTGCCCGGCAACCGGCGAGGACTTTTCACGTAGACCAGAACCTCTCAATCGCTCTGAAGTTCAATGTAAAGGAGCCGCAATCTCTTATCAATGAATTACTTATGTAGGAAAAGAACCTTCTATTGGTGGCAAAGGACTCTTCCAATATTTTAAGACTTAATAACTGTATTACGCAATAGTTGTTTTGTAATTTTTTGTTGCACATGAGGAGTCTTAAATGAAGAACATCTTCAACAGATCTGCAAAAAACTCTGTATCTCTCTTCATCTGGCTCTTGCTTAATAAATCATTTGTACAAGATCCTGTAGATCTATTTCAAATCATGTTGGACATCGTAGTAATAAAATCCGCTTCATTAATTTGAAGCGACAAAATTCTCAAGGTAAAAATAATGTTTTCCTTACTTTTTAAATAGAATAACAACTGCCTCATTTTTCAGCTGCAAAGCTAATACGCAAAATCGTTCTGTCACTTGGAATGAAAGCACTTCGCAAAGAAACGCTTTTTAATTTCAAGCCCAATATTATCAGTGTAATTGAGTTGTAAAAAAGTAAAGAAAAACAAATATAATGATTTTTTTTAATTGTTTTATTTTTTATGAATTTCTAATGAACAACAGCTTTTTGCCTTTCACTCTAAATTTTACTTCCTCAAGTTGAATGCTGCCTCAAAACTCGCCACAGAAAGGGTGTTTTAGACCTTCATAAGACTAATATAAAAATCTTCATATTAAAACCCTCTGGAATACTTATAAATCCTTTTGAGTTTTTTACTCTTTTCAATCAAACCTTTGGAAACTTAAAGTTTAAAAACAGCCACTTGTATACTTATTCTAGTATAAAAGTTTTGTTTTCTAGAATAATCTCCTAAATAGTTCTACAAAGGATCAAAGAAACCATGTGTAAAGGTAATTTACCTTTTTGTTTGGAGATTTTTGTATCGCCGAAATTTATTAATGAGCAGAATCGTGATGCAGTATTAAGTAATTAGCTAAGCGAGAATAGTTCATCTAAAAGCGCATATTTACCTCATATATTAAACCATCCAAAGTAGGGGTTATTCAGTCTATTCATATCATTACAGTAATTGCCTTCAGGCAATTGGCAAGAACCAGTATCTCTGGAGGCGTCAGCAACGGCAAGCAACAATTAGACGAGTAGACTAATGCAACACGAGGGATCATTAGAGAAAGAAGCGAACAAAACAAAGTGCAAACACACAACAAAGCACTAATAATCGTGCATCAGCTACATTAGTCGTGAAGAAAAAGAAAAGCGAGTTTATAAAAGCTGCAACATCGCTCCAGCCACTCACTACATTTGGCGTGGATTACTTCCTACACACCCGTCCAGCAAGTCAGCTGGGTTGGGCCACGAATTTAAAACTCGAATTGTATGAACTTTTCAAAATTTTTCCAAGATCAACTCCCTAAATACAAAACATTTTCAAAACATTCATTAAGGACATCAATTACTTTCCATCTTAAATCGAGATCTTCTTAGCCCTCAATGACCTATTGGAAGGATTTTAAATCGTAAACATTATTAAAGCTGTTAAATATTTATCTATTTTAATTTAGCAACATTTAAGTTATGTAGGTACTATTCTGTATATCTTATGGAGTTTAGCTCTACAATATATTGTTGTGTTAGAAATTATATTCATTACAAGAAATATTTTCTAAATAGCTTTATTGACAATTGCTAAAGTTCGTAGTGATATTCAATACTTCATTGTGGTACACTATAACATTTATTCATTATTTTCAAGTTCCAATATACTATCTCATAGTACTGATAACGATTAAAAATTTAAATAGTAAATTTTTAAACCCAAAAAAACTTACTATATTACTTGTGAGCTATATTATCCAAGGGTGTATCAGATACCATATGCAGCTGCAATATTAAGCAGACCCGGAAGCCTAATATTGTTATAAATAATTAGAGTCGATCTCAGTATGATAATGCCAGTTATCACCATGACAATTTGCTAAATTTCGTGATCACCTAAACTGTGTTTTGCAAAGTTGCAACATTCTCAGTGTTATTAGTTCGCGAAAAAGAAACATCGCGTAAGCGTTTTAAATAATTATTTTTTCTCTTTTAAATACACTAATTATCTTGAAACATACAAATAACTCTTTTTACATATTTCTTAAAACTCGTATTGCAGTATTAGTAAGAAGTGCCCGATAAAGATATGTAAAATATTGAACCACTTGTGTACTTTGCCCATCGAGGCGCAAATCGCTAGAAGCCCATTTACAAGTCAGCAAGACTTATCTGGTTCGAGATATCTGGTCGGCAATATATCACAACATCTGGCCTCGGCCTTCTGGTCCTCTGCTTGGAACCGGTCCATGTTCACTGTCAGATACCGTCTGTTCCACTCATAAAATGCAAGATTCCATGGGAAATACAAAATCTATTCTTAAAAGTAACTATACAGGTATATTCACTTAATATTTTAAATTATCGCCCTTTTGAACTTTTTTCACTCCTCTTCATTTTTTTAGTAATGGTATCATTTTTATCTCCAGTTTTTTATTTGACAAGATTAGTTTCACCCACAACATTCTCAACATTTCCGTAAAGAAATTTTGAGGCTAGTTATTTTGGATATTAAGATTCTACGTTATGACCTTTTTTATAGCCTAGGACTGTTTATTTATTTATTTTATAGGACGGTTTAAAGACTACTTCCGAGACAGAAGTCAGGTGGTCACAATTCAGGGGGAGCTGAGTTCGAGGAAGACCATACAGTACGGTGTAATTCAAGGAAGTACTTTAGGTCCTATATTATTCTTGATATATATGAACAATTTAGGTAAAATAAATATGGCAAATGGTAAAATATTTTTATACGCGGATGACACAGCTCTGTGTTTCGAGGGGTCCAGCTGGCTAGAGGTGTATGGGGTGGCTGAGCGTGGTCTAAACACTGTAAAGCGCTGGTTTGACCAAAATGGACTCACTATCAACGTCAAAAAAACAAAGTGCATGGCAGTGGCACTTCGGACGGGTCATGATCCGGACAATTTACACCTGAGGCTTCACACTTGTGGCGGAGTGGCTGGCTGTATGTCATGTGAATGTGTAGACCGTGTATCTGAGTACAAGTATTTAGGAGTATTTTTTGATAATCGGTTGAAATGGACAGCTCATATCCAATATATAAGAAGTAAGTTGAGGAAACACATTTTTATTTTTAAAAAACTTTGTAATATATTAACATTTGATTTACTAAAAATGGTTTATTACGCATTCGTACAGTCTATTCTGCAGTACGGAATTATTGCTTGGGGTGGGACATTTAAGAGCTCGCTGTTACCATTAGAAATTGTCCAAAAAGCAATTATTAAAGCTGCCTTGAAAAAAAATCGTCTTTATCCTTCAGATTTGTTATTTGATGAATTTAAGGTTTTTAACGTTAGACATTTATATGTTAGAAATATTATAATGTACATGTTCAAAAACCACAGTAATATTTTTAATCAAGTAAGCCATAGCTACTCGACCAGATTGGCAGTGTCCTCTGGGATTATTGCCCCAAAATTAGAGAAGTCCATCAATTGCACAAATTCACACTACATTGCAAATATAATTTTTCCTAAATTACCAGATTGTCTTAAGTTACCAAGTGTTTACAAATCCGTCACTTATAAAAAGAAAGTAACCTCATGGCTACTAAACATAGATAAAGTTGAGTTAGAATATTTTATAACTTCTTTGTATGCACATTAGCATAATTGTTGAACCTATGTTCGTTCATCGCTAGCATTGACAGTGGGTTGGTGTCATGATGTTGTAACTGTGTAGGATTGAGTGTTGATAGAGTGTCTTTTGATCGTGGTAAATATAGGGACAGGAAGGGGGAGATAAAAGTAAAGGGGAGCAGGGGGGGATAGAGAGGGGGGAGGGAGAGAGAGAGAGAGAGAGAGAGAGTGAGTGAGTGAGAGAGAGAGAGAGAGAGAGAGAGAGAGAGAGAGAGAGAGAGAGAGAGAGAGAGAGAGAGAGAGATTATGATGGTTATGTGTGGCGTGAGTGTATAAGTGTGTGAGAGGTTCCAAGCCTCCTAATTAACCGATATCTCGTATTTTGGATAAATTCAGTTTATATTCTTGTTATCATTTATGAATCATCCATTATCATATTATCATTTCTGCGGTTGTTATCTGGTTGTAATCTTATTGTCAAACACTTGCTTTGTTGTAGCTATGAAATATTTGTTTTTTCTTATATTACGAGCATACGAAGATTTACATTACTTTTTATGTTGATGAGTACATATTCATGCTGCTGATCGCGTCTCGATCTCCACACACAGGCTATGCCCATGTGGAGATCATTTCCTGTTTTTGCATGTATGTTGAGATCTTTGTAAATATGAGAGAGGAAATAAATAAATATTCATTCATTCATTCATTCAATTTCTGTTCAACAGAGAATGGTTTTCTCTTGACTATGCATCCAAAGGTTCACCGGAAGTATGGAAGTTGACATCGGTTAGTATTTCTGAGTGAACACTCTCTTGAATCTTCTTAAAAAGAATGATAATTAAATTTGGGATTTCAGCTGCAATGAATCACCCCAGTACTTCTTAAGTTTCAATTCGAGGCACAAGCACAAATTTTCCTGGTTCCTGGTTTTTAGTTAATTTTCCTTTCATAAAAACGCTCAAAGCTGCGCATCGTAGTTACAAGTTTTCTCCACTTTTGCTCAAATTTTAGTATCTGTCATATTCAGTTCACTTGAGAGATGAAGACTCCACGACTACCACCGCGTCTCCAGGAGTCTGCGGTGGGCGTCGACGTCTCTTCCCGCCGGAATGTCAACCTGTGGTCGGCCTTCGGAAACTTTTTGCGTCCTCAATGGTAATGTTAAGGTCGCCACCTGCATAATCGTGGTCTCGTCCGCTGTTTTTGTTGATGAAATCCAACCTGACCACCAACACCTCTTCTCTTGTTGAGGGATTATTTTTGCATCTCTTCGACTACGGTGCTGACAAGGTGTGAAGAATCTGGAAGAGTACATCTCCCATATTGGTTAGTCCTGGAGTATTCAGGAACATCACTACAGTTTGGCAATAATAAGCTGTCGGCATTTATGAAAAGCTCTCCATTAGCACACTTGTATGAACGTTATATTCGATTGGCAACCGGTATCAAGCGATTGAGGACCCTCGATATTGGCACTGATCGATGAAGTGGTTCTCCCAGATTGTTGCCCACCTGTAATACGAGCCAGATTACTGTAGCGTGACTTGGCAGAAACATGATGGAACCTTGGCTGGGTCGTTACACGCTTGTACCCAAGCAAACATCTTATTATTTGTACTGCATCACAGTAGATGACCTGAGAGTGCATGGCGGTGAGTACTCCACTTCCATTTCCATTTTTTTTTTCTTTTCAAGAAGTTAATTTTTAATAAAAATTGCCATAAAAAGTCAGGAAATATTATCCTACCTATACAAATAATACATAACTGAGCAAAATGTTATTCTTGTACATACTGCAGTTTTTGAAAGATGTTGGTTTATTTATTTATTATTTTTTTTTTTTTGTCACTTGAGTACGAGTTAGGATTACAAATAATCTTAGTATTATGGGCTGATTCTTTCAACAAACAATTTAGTTCATTATAAATATTATAGAAAAAACTTTGTACTGGTGTGTAAAAAATATAAATTATGAAACAAAAAAATTCAATCAATCTTATACATTTTCTCGCTTATTTTGTGGCCTTTGACTGCTCTGTTGCTTTGGAACACATGAACAATTTACTTCTTTACTTTTTTATTTAATTGTTAGTAGCTTAAAGCTACATCTTAAGACCTTGAAAATAACGCATGGTAGTATAAGGTAGTCTACATGTAGATAATATTTCAATTTTGTTTTAAAGACCAATTCGACATCCCGTGGGATGTAAACCTCCTACGTCGCATTAGTCTAGTCGCGTGTTCAACATTTCCAATAAGAGCAAAACGAGGCATCCCGTCGGATCGGATGTCGATATGTATCGATTATCGCAAGTCGAGTAATCGCTCGCCCAGCTAAGAACATAATGGAGCCAAAGATAGATCCTTGCGAACGCACTAAAACAACTGCAACTCACTGCCCGCGGAAAGTCCGTTATAAAAACTTGTCCGACGACTGATCAGCACCGACCTACCTTAACAATGCAACTACAGAGCCCGTGCTACTTTTTTATTCCAAGAAAAACACAGTAAGCAGTATGTACTAATTAAAACTCTTGTATGAGAGTGAAACTTTTTTTTCATAGGTTGATGAAAACGGACTTCAGCTTAGCAAATTTTGAACTATTCCAATTATAAAAATGAAATCTTTTAAAATTGTTCAACTTTAAACGTTGGCACTTTTTGAAAAACATAATCCTATTAGAAAATAAACACAATCTAAAAAAAACATCAACTTAAGGTGTAAAATGATCAGAAGCAATTGTTTCACATATATTTGAAAATATTTTCTGAAGAAAATATAATTGATTGCAATAATACTGGTTTTTAAATATTTGTAAATCTTTGCTGGGATGAAAGCTTTCCATTTGAGATTGTTTCAAAGTTCGTTTTATATTTTGCCCATATTTTCATCTCTACTTCTTCTTTAAATTTTCAGAAAGACTTTTAATTGTTTAATGATTAGATTCGAACTTTGATCCTTTGGTTTTGAATATTTTGAAATAAAAATGAAGACAAAAACTAGATAATACATTTAATACGTTTGGTTCTTTTGCGGAAAATAGGAATAACATTTAAATAATAAACCTTTGATTTGGTCCTTTAGGTGCTTAACATTTCTATACAATTAATCAGAATATAACTGGTCATATATGAGGGATAGTTACGCATTTTCATAGTAGAAACTCGGTTGGGTTTCTAACGTTTTAATAATTAAAAAAATCAAATGCACTTTATAAATATAGATCATAAAAAATATACGTTTTTTACAATTAAAAGAATAATTGCAGTGAAATTATTACATCCAAACCATTTCAAATCGAAGGTACATTTAAAGTAGGTTCATATGTGGTATATGAATGGTGCAGATAGAAATATTGATAGTATAGTTTGTCCAATCATTCTACCACTGTATATTTGTACTTTAATACAAATGTTCATAATGAGAAAAGTTATTTTCTTTTTTGAACTCCTTAAAGTTAGAACTTTTTTTAGAATTTCTCAGATCACAGGAAAGTGCTCACCAATACCTCCATTCACTATCATCTATTGAATTAAGTATCGAATACTTCAAACTGAAAACCATATTCTGCTGTTATTTGAGTAATTAAATAACACACATAATTAATTCAAAACATTACTCAGTCTTTCAGGACTCCTCAGAATGTATGTAGTCTCTTCAGTTCTGTCAACTGTCATTAATTTGTCTTTGATTAATAACTTTTAGAAGCAATGATAGTTACTACTAATTAATTAATTATTTGGTGGACTTACCGTTAAGGACACCATCCTGGGTGGGACTTCTTTAATTTAAGACGAAACCTAAAACAATATCCCTTACTTAAAATTTATTACAAGATATCAACACTTGCAATGGAATAATCAAGTAAAATGCAGCAAGAAATACTATTGTATTCGTTACCTGGACAATCTGTATGTTTTAATACAGCTAATACATTTTAATACTTAGACCTATACAAGTTTGCTTAACTTAATGTCATATTAAGTAAAACTTTTTTGTACTGATGCAATATTAAATATTCCTTACACAGCTTATAAAATTGAAGCACGGACGGATTAACCCTTTCTGAAAAATGTCCAGCTGGGATTATACATAAAATCCCTTTCAAATGATAAGTTTTCTTTAAGAGGGTGCTTACTAATTCCTTGGACGATTCCTACTGTGATTTGTTCCATCGAGCTAAACAACGCCTACCTCGCATTATTATTCTTTTGCCCTCTTTGTTTTCAGCATCGCCCTTACATGTGCAGAAGCTTTCACCAAGGTTCCGATCAAACTTCTGTGTCCGGTGGAGAGCTGACTTATGACAATATTAAACTCCGTAATGATACTCAGAGTTCCCGAATTTGCTTTTCTTCGACAGACAAATCCGAAAATAGCGTACGCTGGTGAGGAACTGGGTCAGGTAATAATGAAAGACTAATAATATTTATTTAACTCACGTCTTTTAAATATTTCATGTCCCTGACAACTCACTGTCGTAATCTCCAATGAGCTTGACTGACCATCGATCTCACATTTCTTGTTACCATCATTTCTGCCTGTCCTTTTGGTGCGCCCATGGGGCCAGAGGCGGCTTATAACTCTTTTTTCTATGGATGGGGCAGCATAACCTGTCGGGATGAGAGATGATTCTCATTTTGTTTCCAAGCAAGAAAATTTTAAATGCACAATCTTTCCAATTTTGGAACAACAGTTTGGATCAAAACTAATGTTCTATCATGTTCTTGGATGAATGTGCGATTCATTAACTTACGACAATAGACATACTATTCAATATACTTCATACTGTTCCATCCAATCGAAAAGAGGAATTAAGATATAACACCATTAATGAACCTCTTTTACTAGGATACATAGATGCTGTGTCCCTCACATGGATAAAATAGTGGATTTCTTGTTCACGTAGGTAGGCCGACTCATTCTAAAATCCATGATTTTAACAATATGATGATTCCTTGCCTTGCCCACCACACAGAGTGGTATGCGAACGGGGCTTAAGGATCTCCCTTGCTGATAAGCGAGAAATCTTGGAACTTCCTGGATGTTAGTTCTACCAAGTGTTAAAGTTACCATCAGCCACGCAGTGGTTATATGTATTCGTATGCGTTTATTCACGTGCTGCTACTTTGCGTCTATTCACTGAAACTGAGCAGCGCATCGTGGCCTGGCATCTTACGACCCAGCACGTTTAACAGTCCGTGACAGCCCTGATTTTTAACAGTATAAAAATGACAGCTTCTGAGAGTTGGGCAATCTTCCTGGAATTTCTTAAATATCCTGAAAGTCTCTGGTCACATGAATCGGGAACAAGGAATCCACTATTTTATCCATGTGAATGACAAGGAATGTATGAAAGACATCTATATGACCAAGTAAAAGAGGTTCATTGAAGGTGTTATACCAATTCCTTTCAGTTAACTTCTTTGTTGTTTTGTACACACACCATAACTTTAAGAACCATTACTAATACATAAGGCCGGAGGAGTCTGCCTTTTACCTCTCCTCTTCCGATATCCCTGTTATTTTTGTTTCAGATAACGCGCAACGATTGCACAAGTGCTGATATTGTTTTTCTTCCTCGTCTTTCGCCTTCCTTGGTTCGTGTGACATGTGCTATGTAGTGCCCTAGGTTATGACTGATACGCACCATTCTGATACAATCAGCAATATTGTTGTACCAGTCAGGTATTGCTTCGTTTTTAACGTGTAATAATTTTAGTTGCCAAATTTAGTTTGGTGTGTGGCAAGGCCATTGTCACACTTTTAAGTTTTTCTGCATGTTTAGCCTTATTTATCAGGGGATTTTTACACCTCAGAAGGAGGGTAAAACCAGTTCTCTAAACGAAGTCATCTATACTTGTAATCTAAGGATGGTAAACATCCGAATCATATTACACATTAACTTTAATAGATTCGGTTAAACAGACTATAAAACTGATAAAAGTGTAAGTAATCAAATTAAAAACAAAACTTCCTCACCATCATAAAAAGATTTTGAAAGTAAGTAATACTTTCTTTGCTGTAACTAAAATCTTAAATAATATGCAAAAAATTAAACAAATTCATGGAGAACCTCGAAAAATAACAGGCCTGTTTAATTTGAGATACTTTATATTCATTAAAGATTTGAAGCACAAAATCAGTTTTATTACTCGCATTAATAAAAATGTCAAATGCATTATATTTATTACCTGGTTCTACTTTTCTAATATATAATTAATTTACTACTGCAAACATTATCATTCGTTATACATTTCAAAAACGAAGAGCAATAAAAAAGCAGTTATTCCAACAAAAATAGGATATATTACCCTCAAGATATATTACTGTAGTTCGAATAGTTAGGAAACAGATGAATATTCCATTCAAATTATGTTCTTTTAATTTCTTAAACATCAAACAATAAACATTCCTTTTTCCAACAACTAAATATAACATGAAATCTCAGGACGTATATTTGGAAATTTAAACTAAGTTATTATGAGAATAACTGGTATTGAGCCAATTTTCACTTGTATACCTATTTCTGTTCATTGATGGACCTGACTTCGCACTGTAACATACCATTGTACTAAATATCAGTATCTTTTTATTGGGTGAAATCTTTTACCACACCGTAAATTTACACATGGACACTAAATTGTCTCTGCTTAGGAGGAAAATATAACATGGAACCTCAGGACGTATATTCGGAAATGTAAACTAAGTTATTGTGAGAATAACTGGTATTGAGCCAATTTTCACTTGTATACCTATTTCTGTTCATTGATGGACCTGACTTCGCACTGTAACATACCATTGTACTAAATATCAGTATCTTTTTATTGGGTGAAATCTTTTACCACACCGTAAATTTACACATGGACACTAAATTGTCTCTGCTTAGGAGGAAAATATAACATGGAACCTCAGGACGTATATTCGGAAATGTAAACTAAGTTATTGTGAGAATAACTGGTATTGAGCCAATTTTCACTTGTATACCTATTTCTGTTCATTGATGGACCTGACTTCGCACTGTAACATACCATTGTACTAAATATCAGTATCTTTTTATTGGGTGAAATCTTTTACCACACCGTAAATTTACACATGGACACTAAATTGTCTCTGCTTAGGAGGAAAATATAACATGGATCCTCAGGACGTATATTCGGAAATGTAAACTAAGTTATTGTGAGAATAACTGGTATTGAGCCAATTTTCACTTGTATACCTATTTCTGTTCATTGATGGACCTGACTTCGCACTGTAACATACCATTGTACTAAATATCAGTATCTTTTTATTGGGTGAAATCTTTTACCACACCGTAAATTTACACATAGACACTATATTGTCTCCGTTTAGAAGGAAAATGTGTGTAATTTCGAACAGCTCATGTATAAAATAGATGTATCGTAAATTTTCCTGTGTCTTTCAAGATAGATGGTTGAACTTGCGCCGTAAAACCAATAATTAATCATTCTTGGAGAGGCAGTAAAGTTTGGGTGTTGGCGTAAGATCCTTGTCGTTGACCCGGACCAAGTCAGGTGGGAGGACCGCTTCCCGCCATAACTGATGGCTGTTCTCAGCTGATTTCTCGTAGGTTATTGTCAGCTGATCGTTCACCTGTCGTGTTGTTGGCAGATTGCTCGTTCGGCCATGTTTATGGTGTGACAGGTGCTGTTTGACTTAGTTATGACTATACTAACAAGAGTAATGCACGACTGGAAAAGTTGGCAAAGAACTAAACTGTTTGGCAAACATACCAAATCAGTTCTTTACTTGTGTTCTAAATTAGCCTGGTTGTAAAATTTGAGCAGTTTGAGATATTTTATATTTCGCCTAACCACTAAATATCAGGTCAGTATCGCCTTTAAGAAATTAAATTCAGTACTATGCAGTATTTTGTGCTATGTACAGATAATCTACCTAACACTGAATTTCATTAAAACCAAGTATGGGCTATAAAAATGGCATTCACAAGTCTCTCAAAACTTATTTCACGGTATTTACCTTCACTTTGGCATTTTTAATAGTGTATATAATGATATCACTTTACAACTCTTTTCGCAATTTATGTAATTTTTATCATTATCATTTTCACTATATCTTTATACTTGGTTGTAATACCTCATACTGATAATTCTCAGAATCTAAGTATCTCTCATAACTATTTTACTACATTAAACATAGCCTACTAAAATGATAATAACGTAAGGAACTGTTCTTTAAATATTTATCAATAACGAGCTCGTAATACTTATCTATCATACTGCGATAGTGATGTTATTATAATTGTGTTATTTTGTGTAACATAGAATGTTATATGAAATTCATTGACCTCCTATTAGACCCATGACCTGCCGTTCAAGTCTCCCATAGAGTCAGTAAATGTGAATATCCATAGCCATTCTATTGTTTCTCCGATCCCAACACGTAAGTGAAGACAATTAAAACTATAATGTTCATTATAAAGATATTGTTTGATCGTTTCTTGAGTAAGACTTCTAAAAGAAGATATCTGGCAATAATCGATATTATTGATTAATAATATACTAATTGCTTTTATATAGGCCCTATTTGAAAAAGAATTCTTATAAACTAGAACGCAAAATTTAATTTTTGATCGGTAAACAAAGAATCAAAATGTAAAAAATTGTATTCATTTTGTACTCCATTTTTACAGTTACATAATAGGCCTAGTACATATTCAAGAGGATAAAAATAGTAATCTTGAGTAAACAAACGTAAAAATAAATTAAATATAATTTAAACCAGTTACTTTCAAACCAATAACATAAATTCTCCTCAAATTTTGGGGGATATGCTCTCCAAAAGCTAGATATGTTTAAATAGAATGGTTGGAATTACATTTATTTAAATTGTTAGTTACTTTACACAGCCCTAGAGTATTTTGTGTATTAGCATTTTTATTTGAATCGTAACGAAAAAACACACACAGATTATCTAGCATTTAAGTTTTTTTAACCTACATTATCCTAATGGTCCATGTACAGGACACCTTGGTATCGTGATTAAACCATGTCATTAGCGTCATTATCTTGTCATTAGCCTTATATATTAACAGTCTCAGTATTCAATATATTATAATAACTCAAATTTAATATTATTTTTCCTTTAATTAGTACATTTTTATTTATAATTTTGTTTTGCTATTTTGAATGTGAAAAAACAGAGACTGTAGACCTTTCCTTATAGTAAGCGAGGTTACATTGGTTTTCTAAAAATCGTATACTTACAACAAAATAATAATATACAAGACTCACGCTAAAATCATGATGCTAAATTTATCTTAATTATAAGAATTATAAAATTTTATAATCCAAATTTTAAATTTACCTATTTGATATTAGAGGCTGATGTGACTGACTAGTTGTGAGTTTACATTTAAAATAAAATGTGCAAAGAAATTGTATAGTCTACAGACTTGTATATTTTTTATAACTATGGATTAATAACAAATTTATATTGACTCGCAATGAGCAAAGATACCATTACATATGCACTAATAAATCAATTATAACTTTTACGCCGGCAATTGACGATGTCAAGAAAGTATGCAAGCGCAAAAGGTCATGGCATCGCAGACTCATACTAGGACCACTAAAGTCATCATATCTTAAAGTCACTGCTAGATACAGTTGTAGGGTAAAGAATAGTGAAGGCCGGCCGGCACGTGTTCGCGTGTATAGATGTAGACTCACCTGAGGTGTCCGCGGGAGTCGACAAGAGCCAGGACAGGACTGGGCCCCTGTGGACATGCTGCTGTGGCTGCTCTCCCCCCCTAGCGCCAGCGCCAGCACAGTCGGCGGACCAGGATACACGGCCACCACACCACGTATCTATCTTCTGTTTTTATGTGTCTCGGAAATTCCATAGTGATCAAAGTAACTTAGATTTAAGACCCAATTAATGTTGCAGAATTTATTCGTGGATTTTTTAAATACAAAATTATTATGATTTCAAAATCCTTTACATTTTATAATTTTCGAACAATTATGAGAAATTCTAATGTAGCCATATCTATTTTCTTTTAAAAACAAGAAAAGGTTCACTATTTAAAGTTTGTGGTCGGATTTTTAATTTCCAAAATTACCATAGTAGCCTATTAAAAAAAAAAATACACCCTGTATTATAGTATACATAAGAGTTTCTTAGCAGCGGTGTTCTATTTCCCATTAAATACCTTGCTTCGTTGCCCTAGAGAGATTAATTTTCCAGAGAACTTAAGAGGAGATGCCCTATCAGAATTGAGAGATTTCTATGCGATTCCAAAAATTACACACTGTATTTATTTAATGCAGATCAATAAAATTGATTATTTATAAGGGCTATTCATTGATAAATAAATGTACTAGGAATCCGAGAATTAAAGGACTTCAGTGTAATCCTCAACAATCACAAGAAAAAAAAGACTACAGGGAGAAAGTTTTTCTACACGTAAAAAGAGTGGCACCAATAAAAGTTAAAATAAATATCTGCAGCTAATAGAAAGATATGATGACACTGGTCTAAGACTTAAAGGTGAAGTATAGTGTAAGAGACATAGGACAAAGTAGGAAATAGTAATTTCTTTTCGCACAAGTCAGGAGTATGTTTCCGCACGAGAACAGCGACAAAGCAATTTTTTTGCCGACGATGAAAACACGTCCTAAGAAAACATAAGGTCCTACTGGCACACAAGTCGCAGCACCATCCTACAGTCAGATTGGGACACTATGATTAACTTGATATAGAGCAACATAAGATGAGAATTATGTTTACTGGGCTTAGTGCTGACCACAGTGGGGCGTCTAGAAATGTTTATTATATAACTAGCAGTTATCCACGACTTCATACGCAATTTTGTTTTGAAAAAGAGAGAGAGAGAGAGATAGAGACCTTTCCGGAGTCTCTGATGCCAAAACGAGTAAGGAGTTCATTTTGATCTTCTACGTTGCCACTTTTGATCTCTTCAAATGAACATGACTCCAGATTTCAGGAGATTACAGACCCTGCACTAACAGGAAGGCGAGCTGGAGCTAAACTCAAAATTCACATTGAATCAACCCTTCCCACCACAGCTACGGTATGTATAGCTATGATGGCTGCTCTAAGCAGAAGGAGAAATGAAGCTAAACTCTATATTTGCATAGAACACAATCTTTTAAGGTGGTATAGTTAATTTCTGCTTTGGAAAACTGTTTTATCGTTAAATATATAACCCTTTAAGATAACTTCCCTAAATACTGATAAAGCAGAACTTTGTCACTTCATGTGGGATTATAAACATTTGAAGTATGTACATACTTTTTATAGTACGTACATAAATTACAGCGTTAGAGAGTTCAACCGTCTATATATCAGTCTGATTGAAAACTACCTAAATTTTCCTATTTCCAATAAATATAATTTCACTTTCAGTAAAACAATATTTCTACTTTTTCTGAATTCAAAGAAATTATCTTCATATTGTCTACTCAGGAAAAAATTAATTTTGTGTGCGTGAAACGATATTAGGTAGACGTACGTGTATTCCTATAATCGATATTTTCGAGATAATATCAAAAATTGAAGTCCGGAGGACTTTAATGGCGGGATTTTAAAACATGAGATCAAATTATATCAGTTAAATCCTTGAATTTACGTTTTATAATTTGGCACCACATTACTCTATCAGCATGTGGTATCGCTTGACTTACTAAAGGTCCAGGACGTCGTAAAGCCATAAATGCTCTCTTATGGAAACAGTCGTAAAGAACTCGTAAACTGCTGGATTGATTTATCAGAGCTATTTCGTTGTGTTTATTGGCACCTATTTTATCGCCAATGTCAATGGTTCTTCCAAAGAAGACTTCATTGGTTGTTGGCTGTGCTTTGGCGAAGGTGGAAAAACTTTGTTTTTTCTGTCTTTCCATATCTCGAAAACGAACTGACTTGTAGGATTGAAGTTGTGCATGAGTCTTCATTTCTTAATGAGGAACACTGAGTTGAGTGATGGTATGTGTCACTTGATGAGATTTGAGAACGTTAGCGAATATTTTTTACATTGGTCTTAAGAGTAACTACGATGGTAACGATAAAATACACCCATAAGATATTCAAACATGAGACATGTAAACACATGTAGCCTAACTATGCCAACACATATAATATCATTTTATAGTGACCTTGTGTGTAAATTTTTATTTAAACACTTATATTAAATCCAATTTAATAAAAAAAATTGATTGTATCATGTAGCAAGATATTTCGAGAAAGGTTTCATATGTATGCTTTAAGTTTTGTATAAATCTTAATTTCTACAAGAATGAGCTCCATGGTGTGTTACTTTTTATGCCAACTTCATTTTTGTATGATTGCCTGTCTGTCTATCTCGAGAATTAAATGAGCTATAGATATGGCATTTTGCATGCAACCTCAGCGAAGTCTGTTATGACTCGTGGTGATGCGCACTCCACTCTTAGTAGTAGAATTACTCAAAATACAGTAATACGAGTGTGTTTGTCTCAACACGAAATCCTTGTAAAAGCCCAATTATACTTTTTCTTGATTTAGAGCAAACTGTTCACACTTTCAATCGTTTGTTTCCCGACAGTCTTTTAGCGGTCCAAGCAATTATTCTCTCTAATAATATTCTATGGAAATTATTATTATTAGTACTGATCTACTACATAGGCTAGATGATATATAGGATTATACGTTTTTATGATAAATCTGGTTTGTGCCAAAAACACGTTTAGACACAAGACTTTTACAAAAAATAAACCTGATTACAGTAATTGTACTTGAACCTGGATTAGTTCTAACAATACAAGTAAATAACTTGGTGGATTTACTGTAAAGATCTAGAAATGATTTAGGCAATCACTGAGATCAACGCAAGCATATTAATATTGTAACCTGTAATCTTGTAATCTTGTAATCTTGTAACCATATGCATCATTCAAGAAACCTATTCCATAAATCAATGTATTTAAATAAATCATCATACGTCTGCTTTGCTTGTTCATCTCCTTTTGGATAAGCTATTTCATTACGGGACCCCTTATTCCTAATGGGACCTACTGCCGAAAATACCACCAGTAGAACCCCGACTTATAACTTTTGCTTCTGCAGAGGATCTCCACACGGTATCGCGAATGTAACAACAAGAAGGAAAGTAAGAGTAGGTGATCGGTATCGAGTGACTTTCATCGCGTGGGCAGCGACCTATGTCTGTTGTATTGTCTCACTGAGGAAGTGTGGGCTTTAAAGTTGGGTGTGTGCCAACCATTGAGAGAATTAACGGTTAAACAGCACGGTCGGAGCGACCGGGCGTGTCGGCGCGGGCTCGACTTCGCTCACCACCGCCGCCATCTAGATGTCATCGCCCGGTACAGCGCTAAACCGACTACATCAAGGTTCCGCACATTTCATACTCAAGAGTTGTTTTATAATTACTAGTCCGCATGCTTCATCAGTCCATTTTGGAAATGAATCTTTTCTATTAGCCTATACGACCCCATTTCACGAACAATTTACTATACAAGCACACTGACATATCAGTGCCATAATGTGACTATGGTTTGTGTTCGGCTTTTAAAGTGCACTGGCTTGCAAGTGTCTACATTAACAATAATAACTCAGGAGATCTCACTTCTGGCTGGTTTGTACCTTCTACCACCTAGTTGCACTTCCGCTAGCTACAGCAAAAATCGGAGCTGTTCTGGAACGACACATCATTAACCAAAATGTCGAGATAATGAGAAAATGTTTTGATCTTCAGGTTTAATTGCTGCGGAAAATCGCTGTCATAGAGTGTGGTGTTCCTCGGTGTTGCAAGCCTGGATATATTAAGGAAGTACTATCCATGGCCCGTTTTTACTGGAAGATGCTGGTACACCATTAGTCCCCCCTTGTTCCAGAGTGGCGTGTCTGAGATATAGTTCCCGCTATGCCCCCCACGCCGCGCTGTAATCCCGATATGGTCAGTAACAGAAGCGATCTGTGTGTCATTGACACTGCGATGGTAGGTGGGCTGCCTGAACCGATTGGTTTGCACGCTATGAGAATGACCAAATACCGAAATAACCGGTCATTAGGGCTGGCTCAGTATCAGAAGTACTATTTAGAGGCCGCCAACCTCTTGTCGTTCTCAATGTTCTCTTGGCGCGGGATCTGGAGTAGTGAAGTTATGTAAGTTTCATTGAAGGCGGAACCATGAACTTGGATATTAACTTTATCTGATAATGAAATCGCGACTGGGGTTCTAGATGCATCCATATAAAATATATCAGATAGAATAGAAATAAGAGAGATAAAGTAAAAAAAAAAAAAAAACACTGCAGTACTTTAAATTATTATTTAAAAATACAATATGAATTATTATATTTACATTTACAATAACTTTTTTATAATATTTATTATTTAATATAAATAAGACATCACATTAGACATCATTAACTTTTATCGACGGTCAAGTTATTGTTTGTAATGTTTGTAGGTTCTTAAAATTGAAGGCCTTTTTAGTTATTCAGTGAAGTCTGTACATTTTTTTGAAAACTTTATACATTCCTAATATCGTTCAAATCTGTCAATACATTGGCTAATACGTTTCTTAACAAAATTTTTGTATACTTCAACCTCATCCCTAAATATTTTAATTTCTTGGTTACAGAAAGCATTGAGGTTCCTCACTACTGGCTCTGCACGACACCTACTAAAATGAACTTATTAAAAAGATGAAAATGTCCACTTTTCTTTAAACTAAGGTAACAATTTTCTTCAAGAATTCAAGTTTCCAGTTTGTCGAGCAGAGTTTCGTATTTTGACAAAATTAAAATTACCAAGAATTTTTCAAGCCCTCGAAATCCTTAAATTTCCAGATATCAGAACTTCCAGAAAAAAATTTAAGTGCTTGCAGAACCAAGACAATTTAGGATATTTTGGAAAATACAAAATCTGAAAGATCAAAGAATAACATATCAATTCAGGGGGGAGATTACAGTTACTACTTTATACAATAACCTTGGAACACTACACATATGTACTAAGCGTATACATGGTGTTCAAAATGTTTAAGCAATTTTGAATCGCTTACCATATTAATACTTTCTGTTTTTTATTTATTTATTTGTTGAAGATATGAGTTTGCAATTTTAATTGTAAATACAACTAATGTAGAAAAAATTTCCCATTGAACAATTGAATGACATAGCGATCAATTAAACAAGATCCACAGGCAAAAAGGTGTAAGCATTCTATAAATTGTTGAATCAAAATTGATTACCTTTTCAAACTTGAAAATGAATAGGTAATTAAAAGAGCAAGATTGTAATTGAAAACCTTTATATATACATGTTTATATATGTTTATAACATATTAACAAAAATATAAACTATTGTAACTTGAATACTTAGGACAATAACATCATTTCTAAATAACACGCCACACTACACAAAAATAAGTTAATTATTTGCCATTATTATTAAAATTATAAAGTATATTTTAATGCAACATCACTTACGATATTGGAAGTACTAGAAGCAACATAAACAAGAAAACAGTAAAAAAATTAATTGAACAAAATAGTTACAAGTACCGGTACTAAACCTTAAGAAGTCACTCTAACAAAACTAAGACATCTTAAACGCATTTAAAAACAAAAACAAATAAATAATAGTGTTATTACTACAATTACGATCAATCTAATTACCAAGCACAATGAACAACTCTTAGTAATTGAGGGAATTGGTCATGCAGTTAAACTGCTGCAAAACAGTGTGACAATGACACTAAGTTATTGTAGTATCACTAATATAAAGGAATACAACATTTTCCAATATAATTTTTTATTTTGTGTAAGGCCTTTCTGAATCAAAGATTCCATCATCCATTAGAGGTTACTAACACAATACACTTAAATGCTTGGGAAACATTTTACATTAACACAAATCAAGAAAAACTTATCAATAATGAAGACGGACTAATTCAAAATTCAGTTTTACTCTCATCTCAATTTATACAAAAATTAAAATTAAATTCTTATTAAATATTTTATACTGGCTAACCGTACATCCAAATCGTTTAACATATGTTATTATAAAATTAATTATTATTCGTGCTCCTCCGTAGACTAATGGTTATAGTCTCGGCTCTCTAACCGAGAGATCATGGGTTCAAATCCCGGGGAGTATAGACACGAAACAAGATAAACCAGTGAACATCGAAGCCTACATAGCTGTAGCTGGGGCTTAAAAAAGAAAAAAAAAGAAAAAAATTATTATTACAAAAATGTAAACAGTTGATAATTTGTGAAGTGCCTGATGATGGAATCTTTGATTCAGAAAGGCCTTTCACAAAATAAAAAATTAGATTGGAAAATGTTGTATTCCTTTATATTAGTGATACTACAATAATCTGTTTTTCCAATGCTCGAAGATTCTACAATGACACTAAGGTTATACTAATATGTAATCTGTAATCATGGAATAAAGCTTCTAAATATCATATTTGGATTTCATCACCCTCATGTATTTTACAATGCTATACCATTTTATTCATTAATATACAATATCATCATATTTTTTAGAAATATTAACCCAATGTTCCTTTTTAAATCTCATTCATGATACATTATAAAAAGGTCGGAAATATTGTAATGTCCCGCCATCTCTATTTATTAAAAAATATTAAAATCAAGTTCTTAAAAATGTATTCTTTCTTGTGTATTAATTACTCAAAGTTAAATTAATGATAAAACAATCAGGGTTAAGACTTTGCACAATCCAAACATTACTGAACCTACATGACTTGGCGAAAGAACATTCATTAACTCAGCAGATAGCATTGGTAACTCATTCACAGGTGAACTTTGCGAGAGTGACAATGTCAACACTAACGATATTACCCAACCAAATTCACCTGCGGTACTTTAGACGAAGCAATTGGTCGAGCTGATGATGGAAACCTTATAAGTACAGATTGTCTCGCCATCTCAGTTGACTTAACATTACGTCGCGTTGTGCAGACCTGTGAACCACTCCCTTGGACACTCCATCAACTGCATCATGTACGGGTATATCTTAACCGAGATCTCCCCAACAACAAAACTAAGTAGAGACTCTACAAGGAGACCACCCATCTAAGGCAGGATTTCCGAATTCTTTATTTAGTTATTCAGTTACATTTCATGCCTAATCTCCAGAAAATAAAAATGCATTAACAACCATTCTCAATCACCCCGTAATGAGTTCTTCAGAAAAAAAAACCTTAAGTTTAAATTTAATGAAGAGGATTATCTGTAATTTTTTATGCAAAGGATAATTAAATGAGGGGTTTCTTGCTTCATACAAAACTGACATGAAAACCCACAGACACTTCACTTGTAATACTAAAAAGAGATAATTCTTTCTGAGGATTTACATCGTAAGTTAGAAGTGAATAACTTGAATTGTCAATCTCACAGTGACAATGATGAAATATCCTTCTATAGTTTTAGAAGTTTACTAAATATATTACATACAAACTTTACAAAGTTTTTCCTAATAGAGTATATTAAATTCTTGTTCTAAGCATAAAGTAACATATAAAAATTGAAATTCCATCTTTAAAAGATGTATATCAAATCTTTTAATCTAGGTAATTCGTGTTTTATTATTTATTATATGTTTGGTTTATAAAACTGAAGTTCCAATTTTACAATTTTTTTATATTACGATTTCATTAATTGCCACAAAATAAAAATTGTGTTAGTAATAATAGATATCTAAGGCAAAATATTGATACAACGTAAACACAGGTTTAATTAATTAAATTGAATTTGAATAAATATTGTTAAGTGTATAAGCTACACTAACTTTACTTCATTATAATGCATTTTAATTACAGAAAGTGACGTACATAAGATTTCAATATATTTTATGACACATGATACTTTAAAACTTCCAGTATAAAGCTTAACAAATTTGAGATATTTTTGTATATATTTAGTATACTTGACCATACTCAAATGTTATTACAAAATCATAACTCATATTTCAAATCTAATCAGTACAATATTCGAATCTCACTTTTTGCTGATGTAATAGTTTAAATTACTATTTTTTTAAGCCGTTGAGTTTTTACCATTAATTTTATGCATAACGTAGTTTTGGGTTTTCATATAACTTTTTGGCAAATGTTATGTGTTTAGGTCGTTTTATTTTAATATTAAATAATTATTGTATGCACATTTTCTATCTTACTGATGAATGGTTGCTTTGGAACAATGGAATAATCTATGCGTTTCTGTTGAGGTCTATAAATTATGGAGAAACAGTCTGAGGACCAACAAAGTGATGAAGAAATCAGAAATATATATTTAATAAATATGAGACACGAGGGAAACGTGATAGCGATCGGAGGGACATATAAATTATGATAGATAGCGGCAACCAGCACAGCCACACAGGTGTCTTGTCTTATCTTATTTATATACTGACTATCCAAGGCCAATAAATACGCAAATAACAAGTTTACCTTTGGGATTTTCATTGTTATAATATTTAGTTTTTTGCTGAAATGGTTTAAATTCTAACATGCAGACTTTTTGCACAATCAGAGTGGTGCTTAGCTAACGCCCAAAGCAGCAAGACAAATCTCTTCAGTTTCATTTACTCACTTAATAAATCAATCATTCAGATGTGTAGAGTTTTCGAATACTTCAAAACTTAGTGTAGTCCGCCAACTTCCAACGAAGTTAAGTTCATTCAAAAAGTACCATCTAAAAACTGTAAAACAAATTAAATTTCGCTGTTAGTTCTTTACATATCTACTCTATGTCGTAAGTTACATTCATCAAGGAACACATTTTCTTACACAAACATTTTGGAACGATCAAATTTACTGTATTTTTAGTCTGAATCAATATAAATTATAATGAATCAACCTACATTAAGTCCTTATGGAATGTTTGTAATGTTCAACGTACGGAATATTAAATTGAATAATGCATTTAATGTCCAGTATAAGTTTAATTTAATGTAATAATTGAAGTTAATTATTACCATGCTTCGCACTTTATTAATATCGCGGAAATCAGGTGTGTGATAATCACTTATGTGATTTGAGGGCGTAAAATAATTTTTACTTATACCAACAGTTACACGAGAGTTGTAATAATGAACTGCTGGACAGAAATAGATGTTTATAAAACCTCCTGATCAACAAAGATGTTTTGTTCGCCTCTCAAGACTGTAATACTACCCAGCTGTCACATGATCGAGCAACATGCAATCAGTCGTTCCATACATTCACTCCTGCCACTTTCAACTACTGGCCTTGCGTTTTGTTTACATTTATGCACAATAATAAAGTATCATATTTTCAGAAGTGCATACTGGTGCACCAACCTTTAACTAAATGTTGTAAGTTGAAGTACCAAGTGGATTTAAAGTGTGGTACAGGGTAGTGAACTGCATCCTCCAGCTCCAAAACAGAATCCACACTTTAAAAGTTCACTATAGCAGTAGAAAATTGGCTCAGTAAAGACTCATAATGCTTGCCGCTATGTCATTAAGTTTGAGTCACGGCAGAGCAAGTTCTTTTCATGATTAGATCTTTATTGAAATTACATATAATTTGAAAATAATATTGAATTAATTGCAGTATAAATATAACTTATATTCTGGTTACTTTATTATATGTATTGTAAATAATTAATTATAAATATAACCTCATTTTTAAAATTATTTTTTAACGCATTTATAATTTATTTATTTGCACCAAAATATTTTTTGTAGGTTAAGACGTTTATCTTTCAAACCTCATCTCTAGTTTGGCCAAAGTGATTTGGGTTTTAACAATCATACCATTTACGACTTAATAGTATTTAAATTATTTGTAAAAACAACACACACACAAAAATTACAGGTGAAAAAGTTTTTTTGTAATCCGACGATTTTAATCTAAGGATTAAGAGAACAGAGAAACAGCGGTCTTAGGAATTTGAAGATTAATGGTTTAGAGGTCAGGGAACTCTAGAAACATGCGAATTTTTACAACCAAGGACAAGAATCTGAAAAACCAAAAGACTGGAACAGCAGGTTTCTTAAAAACCTGTAGGCGCGTTTAGTCCAGTGGTGAGTCCGGGTGTAAGATCATGCAATGGCTCACTGGACTGGTTTTCGGTTCCAAAATTACATGTATTTTATTTTTAACGTCATATCAATTATTTGTTGCACTATACATGTATGAAAATCAATCAGAGATAAAAAGATGGATATAGTTCAGTCTAAAATATTATAAATTCATCGGACGAGAGGTAATAAAGTTAGGAACTGGTCATTTTCTTAGATTTTCAGAAGGTTTGTTCATATGTACACAGTCACGTAATATTCTACTAGATAGATAGAGTAAACCACGGCGAGAAGTAAGGCTGGAAGGATTCGGAAGCTAATATCTTTACTCTCCCTCTAATCCGGCGTAGTTTAGCTCCGCGTTACTTCTTGCACTGAACAATGTTTATTTAATATTATTGTAATATATTACCTATAACATTATTTTGAGTCTTTTTAGTTAGAATTGGTGATTTTGGTGCCTTTAATGGTGCAGTAAAATATCGAACAAAAATATATTTTTAACTCTAAGCTTTATTAAGACTTGCAACTTGAACGCACATTTAATTGATAAAACTTTAGTCAATTGTAAAAATAACACCATATCGTTATTTTAACTTCTTACAAAAAAGTTACCACGCTATTCTCAGATAAAAAAATATTGATAGCCGAGTTTAAGCTTTAATCACAAACTAAATAGTACAGCTATAATTACAGGAGCATTATTAAGCTTTATCTTGTTTATTTCTGGCTTTAAATATGTAAAGCAAATTATTAACAAAAAATAACTTCAAGCTTTTATGTCGGTAAGAAGAAAAAAAGTATCGGTGTTGGGGGTTTTCAATCAAAACTGCAACTTTGAGCATTCATATATCGTAAACCTCTGATCCTGTTAAGACCATTTTTTTTACATATAATGTACTATTATTGAGTATGTAATTTTAGAATTATGAAAAAGAGTTCTCATCACCATTACCATTCTCAACTATATTTTTGAACGGACGGATGGTTAAAAAAAATCTGCATAGGCCAATTCATGGGGCCGATTTATTTTTAACACCGGTTTAGTTAAACAAGACGTTAGTTAATTCACCGCGGCTGCGCCTACTTGTTGGAACGCGCACACCGGCGTACTGCTGAGAACGGCATTGTCACTATCGTTCTGTGCGCGGTTCGCTCGCGCACTGGAGTTAACTATAATTATTTATAACTTATATTCAACATAGACTTTCCCATAAGAACCCTATCTTCAGTATAGCTTATAAACCATTAATTTAACGATTCAATAGCATTGAGACTGTGATCTCAAATTTGTATAGTGAAATATTTATGGATTTCAAACTAATTCTTATTTATAACGTAGTTTAGCCACATGCTAAAAGAGGAGCCTCAGATGCGCAGCCGGCGCGACAGTTGATCACAGTGTTCCCTCCTTGGCGGGAGATAGCCGGGGGTAGCCGAGTCTGACTGACCGCATTTGAATATTGCACGCCATTTAAGGGTGATATCCACTTGTTTATATACGTCGATGATAATGCAACAATTGAACAAAGGTTGGCATGTTTTAAAACACTTATATCCAGTTTAGGGCCTACAACTTGGCATCCATCGGTCCATATATGCAGAAAACCACTTACATAATCATCGCCAATATTTATCAGACGTCCAGGAAGTAATTAGCAGCATGTCGGAGTAGCCTTGGTAGAGGTCTGCAGCATTGCTATCGTGTCTTGGCCAATCAGAGCGTTCAGATTCGGGCTGCCAAAGATCAAGGACACAGTAGCATCAGCTGTATATCTGTTCACGCTTTAATATCGAACAATAATCAGCCTAGTGTTGCTAAATTTAAACGTTTCTGGGAGACTAGGATTTACTTGGAAATGTAAGCTCGATATCTTTTTCTGTAAGATAAAATAAAAAAGAGCACCTTAATTATGATCAAGGTTCCAAGCGACGGCGGCGGCGAGAGCCTGAGCTATGAGGCTAATTTCACGCTGCCCACTGCAATGTCAAATTAATTACCGCATCATATATTATGAATGATTTAACTTTTTGTTAGGTGGCCCATAAAGTTTCTTCTATATTAAATTTAATAAACTTTAAACTAATTTGATATGATTGAGTACAGTAAAAATAATAAAGATTGATCAGATTGAGAGCCTGCTGTAGTGGCGGCCATCTTATAAAAAATAACGGCGTAAAGTGCATGAAGAGTAACATTGTTCTGATGGGAGTAAACTCAAGGTTGTTTCGCTACAGCCGGCTCTTAAGCACCCCAAAAATGTCGCTTTTAAGCCCCTGATCATGTCGTCTGGAAGCGAATGTGAAAAATATGTTCAGTAAAAAACTGTTCAGTTACAACTAAATTCAGCCTTGCCTCCATACCAATCTTCGAAGCTACTCGTCAGCATAGCTCCATAACTTACCTGTAAGTTCAAATGCAGCTAGACGAACAAATGGATTCTTCCAGTGGTGAAGAGAGCAGTCCAATTACGGTTTGGCCCCTTTACCCGCCTCCTAAGAACCAGCTCCGAAGTCGCTGCAGATTATAATATCTTGCAACTGCAGGAAATGCTGCAAAGGAAGCTGCAGTTGCAGGACATCCGGCATACAATGTTCGCCGATATGCAGCTACTGCAAGGGCAAATCTAACACTAACACCATGCCAACAGACTATGATGAGGTCGATAACGACACAACCGTATTTTAGTTGAGAAACGACTTCGAGTTGAATGTTACACAATCGGTCACGACCCAAGTAGCCCAATTCCAACGAAACGGAGGAAAACGTAACAGGCTAATCTAAATAATAAAGGTAAAGATAATATATATTAGTCACATGTATGATAAGAAAACAAAAACCTTATTCGTTATGTATTTTTAAAGAGTTTTACAATAACTTTAATAAACTGCTTTTTCTTTTCCTCTACCCTTTTATAGTATAAAAATATCTCGTTGAAGAAATGTTTATGTTTAAAGGAAATTTTCCATTGAGTAATATTGTCCTATACGTCACGCTACAGACCTGTGTCCCGTTCAACACGGTATTCAAAAACATCCTTGAAATCCATGGATTTTAACCAAAATTTGCAATGAAATTGTTTGGAATAAACGTTAGGAAAGGATGGCTTAGAGCACTTGGAGCCTGAATCGGTATTGATAAAAATAATTGTTTTGTGAAATAAATAATAACGCTGAATGGTTACGTAGAATCCTTTGGTTGAAAGGGGCATATTTCAAAAGCCATACATAAAGAGTGTCTACGTGGTTACCTTGAACTTAACATGATTTTCACTTAAAATGGCATGAATTTTGGACTCTAAACATGAATAGATATGTTAACGAAGAGTAGTTCTATAGTACATTTGGAACAAGAAAACACAGCCGTAGGGCCGAACCTCATTTCCATATAACTACCATGGACGTCTTGTGAAATTATAGAATTTGGAATAAATTTGTATCATTATTAACATTTTATGGAACAAATATCTTGTATTAAGTATTCATTTAAGTAACGGGACAGACTTCTTAATAGGAAACGTTTCTTTTTGTAACAACTGGGATAAATTTCATGGGTTGGTAAAAATCTTTACACTCATCTGTTTTATTATATAACAAATTTAAACGGAGGACAGTTCAGGGCTTTTGGAGTAAATGGGGTGGAACAACAGAGTGAATATGTTTCTACAGGCTATGTTAAATTTGCATTCATTTTGGTATGAAGATGATGTGGAAAAATGTGAATAAAAATGAAAAGGTAGTATAGATTACGCATGGATGGTAAACTACACGCCTTTGGATGAAAGTGGAAGAAGTCTCGAATCATACACTATTCCTTTAAAGCTTTACGGATATTCATGAGTGCATGACTTCAAGCGGCTCAATAGTCAACAATTCAGGAGATCTGAGTTCCCAAAATTTGGAGATTCTCAACAGCTCACATATACAGAATACTTGTAGTAATTGGGAACTAGCCAGAGGTAGTCTTCCAGAGGCCAGTGTGGGTCAGAGATTGGAAGCTTTGACAGGCCGAAATCTTTCACAGACAGAAAGTCCGAGGAACTGAATAATTACAAAGACTAAGTTTTAAGAGACCTAGAAATTCTACAGTTGGAAGGTTACATGAAGCAGAGAAGAAACCAGAAATTTTCAAGAACATCTAGAGGCTAAAACTTTCCAGGAGTGGAGAGCTTCCAGAGTCTAAGATATTCCATGAATCAAAAACCTGTAGGATCTCGAACAAGGAGCGTTCAGAACCACATCATTTAGAGAGTAACCATTTCCAAGGCTAGGAGTCTAGGGGTCTGTAGGGAACGTGAGTTTCCAGATGACATTTTTAGAATAGGAATACCGTATGTAGAGAGTTCTCTAAATCGAAACCAAACATCTACAGAGACTTCTAGAGCTGCAAGAGGTCGATAAACTCTACATGTCAAATGTGATTACTTCCAAAGCCTGGTAGCTTCTAGAGGCTGAAATTCCTAGACAGTGAGCCAAAAGTTGTTGTTTGATAGTACAGAATGCTATTAAGTATGGTTTCACATTGGCTTTTCAAACAACAAATTGGAAAATAGCTTATGTCTAAATTAATTGTTATGTGTGTAGAGTTACAAAATCCTGTTAATGTGTCTATTGAATCTTTTTTAATGGGATTATACATTATTCCTGAGATTTAGACACGTTTATTTGCAATTTACAAACCTTGATTCTCTAGTCCCCATTTTATTTTTTATATCCTTGGTACATGTGAGAGCAAGTACTAGTTTCTATATTTGCACGTAAAGAACGATCTATCAACGCACTTCTGTGGGTGCCAAATAGTCAGTTTCATCAAAACCCACCTCGGGTATGATTCACCTCATGAATGTTAATTTCATTATGACATGTGCGACGTAAGTCTAAACTCATTGACAGTTAGACAGATCTGACACTCTACAATTAAACGTATCCTCCAAGGCGCTTGTGGGCGGGCAAGCGGACTACTTCCTACACTATCTGAGCAGAATGGCTATCTACGCAGTCAACAGTCGTAAAATTGTGTAATGGCTATTTAATAGCCTTTGTCATTATATTCTTGGCTTCGATCCGCCATCCTAAACATGTTTAGCTCTACGGAGCCAATGGCCGATGTGTATCTCTTCTCTCTGTTGTCCAGCGTAGGCCCTAGCACCCGAGGATAAAATAAATGTCAGTGATTGCCATGTGTTATCATTATATTGTGGAGAAATTCATAAGCTACCAGATGGAACGTCGGAATGAAAATGTAGTTTTTAGTATAGTGCAATATTTTCACTATCAGCTCTTCTTGTGTATATCTGTCTTATAGAACAACACTTGTCATTATTAAACAATAATAATTAAACATACAAAACAGCTTAAAGATCTGAAACCATTCAAAAAAGCAGTCACAAAACATGTACAACTACATGGAATTAGATTAGTCTTTTAGAAAAGTGACATCTTTAATAACCTTTAAACCACCAGGAAGGCGTTGTACAATTGTGACATGAAGTAGTAGGAGACATTTTCCAGCTCCACCTTATGAAAATAAAGATTGTTCTTCTGTCGTGTGTTGTGATTCTTCCAAGGTAAACACAGGTTGATCAGGTTGATGCAGGTCTGCACCTTTCACACGGATTCTATTGGTACCAAATTGGCATCAGCATTGAGCGATCCATGGTATTGTCTTCTTGAAGTATATAAAGGACGCACTACTGTATTCTGTACGTTTACGAGCATATTACAGTCCCTCGATATATTGTTGTAGTTTGAGTAAAACGCTTGTAAAATAGAAACAAAATTTCAAACGGCACAAGTTTTCATTTTTCAGTTTCTGAACATATTTTTTTATTTAAAAACCCATAATCTCCACGAATCTATGGTTATAGACATGCACATTATCATTAAGAGTAAGGTTGCTGTCAAGAATTAAAGTATGAGTTATATAATTACAACCTACGTTACCTTACTTGGTCTTGGGAAGAGAAATAGAAGCTCAATTGCTACGTTTCGAGAATGATACCTACCTTTTCCTTTCGATTCTTTTGCATTAAAGTAGATTGTGAAATGTGTATTATTGCATATTTCATTGGGTTCTCGGAACTTATTTCAACTCTACGGAACTTAATTGACCATTCAACATCTTATATTTCAAATACAAGATGGGAAGTCTGCAATAAGCAGTGTGAACATAATTGGACCCAGTAACCGATATTTTAAGTACTATGTTATCATATTTTTCATGTATTTATCATGAACATCTAAGTGTATTTAAACATTTCAAGAAACTAGTTCAACTAATATGTAATAAAACCAAACGTATAAAAAACTGAAAAGTTATGTATTTAACGTGGCTCGCCTACAGTGTGCTTTCCAAACGAAACAACAATAACAGTATAATCAAAATTGGAAACACCTGTTACGATCTCGACATATTAATTATAGTATAAAATTATACGTTTGCATTTTGTTTAATAACATTCATTTTCCTTCCTATTAGACTCCGAAACAAACGTGACAGAATGACGTTGAAGGGTCATAAGTCGATTTTGACTCACAGTCAAAAATTCCTGCCTTCAACACCGTCAAGACTTCATGACCTAGGATTAGCAGAAACAAACTGTAAAAATAACATTAAATACCTTGGCATTGAAATTGCCTCTAGTCTACAATATAATCTGCATGTACACCAACCGTGCAGGAAACTTTTCTTATAGGCAGATTCAACCTAGAGAGCATTTTACATGCATCATTTACAACCTACTTTACCTTACTTGGTCTTGGGGAGAGAAATAGAAGCTCAATGCGTAAAAAAGAGATGCTTAGACGGTCATCGAGAAATATGATGAGTAGCGTTTGTTGAACTTGAAATTCTAACGTTGGTGGGACTGTGTGCAGATATACTGTACACGTGGCCATTTTTACACAGTATTTGTGTTGTAACCACACGTTAGGACAAGCACCAACATAACATAAGATGAGCCATGAATATTTCCCATCAATACCACCATAAGTGTTTCTATAGCAAAAAGATATATCGGAAGAAATGTCTGTTGAAGAATACTGTTGAAGAAGTGACTGACGGATTATTGGAGAGACTCAGTTGAAGAATGCTCGATGCAGGTGAATAAACACAAGTTTACTGACTTCCAGATTGTGCAAATAAAGAAATTATCTATTGTTTACATTTACAGATATTTTATTGGCTGAGCGTTAGCGAAGCCTATCACTCGTGGGGCTGGAAAAAATTAAATTTCTGTCTGTATGTCCCTCTGTCTGTCTGCATGATATCTCGAAAACGAACTGACCTATATAGACTTTAAATTTTACATAAAGCCTCATTTATATATTATAAACACTGAATTGGATGATGATGAATGTTACTCCATGGGATTGGGCTAAGCGTTAGCAAACATTTTTCATTGGTTTAATGGGTAACCATGATGGCAACAAGAAAATAGCAGAATACATACATTTGTAAACTGCAACTGAGTAAAAGCATTTGAAATTTTAACAAGTGACATTTTTATTCATAGTGTAAATAGAGTGGAAACTCAACATTCGAAATCCTTGAGAGGTTTGATTTCAGAGCACTGTTGCGTTGCACCCTCTCTAGCTAACCGGAACTTTTATTATTTAACACTAATATGAAACCTGTCTTAATAAACAAAAATGTGAATGAATGATGTGGCAATCAATATATTCGAGAAATATTTCACATTTTGCATGAGACTTCATTTCTACATATACAAGAATGAGTTATATGATTGTTCAGTCCAACCATGGAATTAGCTCAGCGTCATTGATGGATGACACAGTTTCTCTTTGTCTGTCAGGGGAATGTAACATTTTCTTTTCTGTGTGATTGTTGGCATATCTACCTATCTGCTCGTAAGACACCTCAAGGATGAAATAAGCTACAGATTTGCTATCTCAGCTGTGCCAATTACGTGACACCTGGTGAGGTATACCTTGTTTAATATGAGCCAACAAAAGCAACTTTATAAAAAACATTTTACGCGGCACCAAACTCTGTCATTAAAACCAATATAATCTGTACGCAAATCAACAGCAGTTTTTGCTTGAGTTTAGCCAGTGATAAAGTAATTTTCCCTCCACGAATGTACATATAATAGCCCGTTCCAATCAATGCCACCTCCGCACGTGGTAACGAATAGGCTATCCTGTAATCTCGCCGCTTCTCCAGTTCAACGGCCGGCCGTCCAGCCCCCGGCACGGGGGAGTCTCGCTGCTTACGGAAACTGGTCAGCCCACGGGGCGGCGGGAAAGAACAATCCTTTAATTGATGTTGACTGGCGGTTATAATGGAGGCGCCTATGTAGCGCGTAATCTCCAATACAAACAAATAGCCTACATGTTTTAAATTTATTTACCACTTAATTAACTTCCGTAATCGTTCCTTTTGTGTTCAAATCAGAAATTTTATAATCGGCTTACAATATTTTGGTAAAGTCATGATTTCATAATTTTATAAATGTGTTATATTTTGCAATTCATGTTTACCGTCATATTTTGTCATTGTTTTGGAAGAATTTAAACATTATTTTTAGATCAATTTAATCTTTTTATGTCTTTATGTGTCTCCTTAGGTGCGTGAGCTTATAATTCTTATATAACATTGGAAAGCAACAAGCACAGTAGATCTTTTTGAAGATTGCCTCTGGAGTCTCCTAGCTGAGAAACAGAATCGCAAAAGATAAACCGTGATGGCCTAGTGTTTGTAAAAATAAAAGGCCGATTAGTGAAAAAAATTAAATTAAATGTTAGAAGGGTCTCCAGGAGGAAATATTAGTAAAGCTTCTACAGAAGTAAATAATCTCAGCTGTGTTATAATGTATTTTATTTGTGTCAAGAACAATTTTTCATTAATTACTTGTGACAGAAATGGTAGGTCGGTCGCATTTCATAGTTCCACGGATGGCTTGATAAGGACAAGCAGACTTAAATGTTTTGCAATTTAATGGTCCTGACAAAATTCGTTTATAATGAGGACCAATGGTAGAAACCACTGGTAGACCACCATTTCAAATGGACTGGTCGGAAATTAACTAAGCTAGCAAATAGCTCAGAAAAGTTATATGAGTATCTGGAGTATTACAATAACTGAAGTTGTTATAGGTAGTTAGTTTGGAGGAGAGCGAGTACACTGTTAAAATATCCAAGATGGTAGATCAGAACACTATAAAAGTAGAAAACACCTGAGTACAAGTAGTTCTAAACGGGGCCATTAAGAAGCCAAGGACGTAGCCAGCTAGGGGCCCAAGGGGTCAGGACTTCTCACATTTTGTTAATTACTTTTTTAGTAAACTATTATTATTATTTAAATAATCCAGTATTCCTGACATGTACTGCTGAAAGATCGTTCTAAAAAAAGAAACGGGTCAAGAACGTTTTAAGGAACACAATGGTGCCTTACTTTCAGTCCACTAGGGAAAAAATATCAGTTGTCTGGACCCCCCAAAACAAATATTTTCTTGGCTACGTTCTTGCATGGACCAGCACCCATATGAATAATAATAATATGTTTTATTTCATATAAACATAAACGTTTCATCGTAACCGACAAAGTGAATTGTATACTAAAATTTTACATCATTCACTACATTTGAACCTCACATACATACAATTTTTACATTCCACCCCAATTCTCATTTATTTCGAGTTTCTTCCCTCTCTTGCTCCAATGTCATTCAGCCAATTATGTGGTCTCCCAATCGTGAGTCATAAAATCGTCTATGTTGAAGAACGCTTTTGAAATCAGTGCTGTTTTAAGACGAATTTAAATGCCTTGGGCATCGAATTGGGAAATAGGTTGACAAATTGAACTCCCACCTGAGAAGGCAAGCGTTCGTAAACTACCGTGCTGTGTCTCAGAGTTTGGTAGTTTGGCTATCCCTGCCTCTAGGTTCATAAGGGTGCGATAGGATTGCACTTTGTCTCGAAAAAAAGAGACTTCTCTAAAATATAGAGGCAGGGTAATATCAACAGTTTCAGATTTTTGAATGCTGGTCTGCATGACTTTAAATTGCAGTTTTGCAATTATTCTGATTTTTTTTTAGAATGAATATTTGTGTTTCCACAACCTCCCCACAAACGCATAGGATATATATGAGTAGACTAGCCCATAATACGCTGTCATCAGAACCTGAGTTGGGCAGAATTTAGTGTCCATATAAATAAAGGTCCAGCTACAAGCAGGCTTTTTGTCATTTTTTGTTTTTTGTTTTTCACGATTACAAAACATCAAAAGCTGAAAGCTTTGGCACATGTTCTCGAACTCTCAATGAAGGTTGAACTAAATGTAATTTACAATTTTACATGTTCTACTAAGCCCTAGCCATGAATAACAGCTTAGAAACTTTATTCTGGTGGTTCAGTTCGGTGCATATTTCACCCTCTCTGGCTTCTCGTTCATGGTTCCCCGACGTCAAATTGATCAATTACCCTGGAATAGTCAAGAAGTGATAGGATAAAGGAATTTCCCAATTAATAAGCTCCTTTAAGAAGATAGTTCTGTAACTAAGCCTAACAGTTTTTAAAGTTTCCTGTGGGAAATCGCTAAACATTACACTGGCATGTGTGAAATCCGTCGTCCAATAAATACCTAGTCAAGCAGGTCATTTCTAAGACCGTTAAATTTTCAATCACTACACACTTTGCATAATGGCATTTGGAATAGCGAACTCCGCTTTGTTGCTTCGTCATCGCCGACCCTCTATACGGGAAGCCTCGGCATCTAATAGGGCTGTGACAATTCATTACTGGAGCACTCTGTAATTAGCTCAAATACGATAAGATCGAGCACGGCCTTGCCACCTGGCGCAAGGCCGTAGTCTGGAGCTGTGAGACTCGGCCCGCGGGAATGTCCCTACACTTCGCACAAGGACGACCACTGGACCAATAGTCAGATTAATATATAACGGTTCCAATTATTGGATCAAATTAGCCCATTACCTTTTTGCTAGATTATCATAATGAGAGTTAAGATTTACTTGATACATGGTTGCGGTGTGCTGTTTTGGCATCGGGGACAGTCGGCTGTGGTTTACCAAATCGAACAAAGACCAATTTGGGCTTCTGGCGAGTTTTTTCTTTACATTCTTTACAGTCAATTTACAAACTATTATGAAACCTCACCTTAAAATACTTATCTAGTATTTTACATTTTATGTATTGCAAGTTATATGTATTGGAAGATTTATTATGCTTTATTCTGTTGTACTTTACATATTTATTAAACAATGTTATTCAATTTTATTAGCAAAGTATTTAAAGTCTGGCATGCTCATTTATACTGTTAATCGTGCAATGTGTTTAAGTTTCATTTTCTGTAAAAATGATTTTTTGCTTCATTCATTGGTTTCCAGTTTATATTGACCGTTCTGGTTGTCCTCGAAGATAATCTGAAATTGTCAGCTTATTGTCTGGACCAGTATGAGCTTCGTTCGTTACTGCCCGGTTTTGCGGTTTTGGACTTTCATACGCTTAAACTCAATTCTCTGATTTCATATGCGACATACGACCTAACCTACCAATCTGTCTGCACTGATATCGTTACGAATCAAATAATACCACAAACTGGAACTGGCACTATCCCACGGTGGCGCCACAGCATGTTATCGATAGCCAGGTCAAGTTTGATTGCTGCGGTGTGACGAAGCCTCGCGCCGGGTGGCACGTGTGTAGGTGCGAGATTTAGACGATATACGACTACCCATCAATCGATCTGCACTGATGTCGTTACGACTTTAATAATAGAGCAGACTGGCACTAGCCCATACCCCTGTGGTACGCCACACAGTGTCGCGCCACAGCATGTTATCGATGGCCGGGTCAAGTTTCATTGCTGTGGTGTGTCGATACCGCGCGCCAGGTAGCAAGTGTGTAGGTGCGAGATTTAGACGATATACGACTACCCATCAATCGATCTACACTGATGTCGTTAAGACTGTAATAATAGAGCAGACTGGCACTAGCCCACACCCCTGTGGTACGCCACACAGTGTCGCGCCACAGTATGTTATCGAAAGCCAGTTCAAGTTTGAATGCTGTGGTGTGTCGATACCGCGCGCCGGGGGGCACGTGTGTAGGTGCGAGACTCTGCGACATACGACTACCCATCAAATCAAATCAAATCGTTTAATTGCAGTTGACAATATACATTGCATAGCAAACGTCAATTTTCATGTCTAAATTTTTTCCATTCATCCCACATCAAGGCCACATTTAAACTTACAACATTCAAACATTCACTCCCCATTCATTCCATGCCAATTACGCCCACTTTCGGCGCTGGAGTCAGTTTCCTCATCGCGTGGTCTCCCAGTTGAATGCCAGAAACTCATCAACACTGTAGAAAGCGTTTGACGCCAGGCAAAGTTTGATACGAGTTTTTAACACCTTGGGCGTTGAGGCATTTTTAATTTTGTTTGGCAATCTGTTTATAAAATGAACACCTGCCTGCGAAGGCAAATGTTCATAAACCACCGTTCTGTGCATTCCCGAACGGTAGTTATCTCTGCCTCTTGTCTCATATTCATGTATGTCTCGTCCTCTGGTTAAGGCACATTTAGACAAACAATATAAGGTCGACAACCATCAATCGATCTACACTGATGTCGTTACGACTGTAATAATAGAGCAGACTGGCACTAGCCCACACCCCTGTGGTACACCACACAGCGTCGCGCCGCACAGTGTTACCGATAGCCAGGTCAAGTTTGATTGCTGCGGTGTGTCGAAGCCGCGCGCCGGGTGAACGTGTGTAGGTGCGAGATCTCGGCGATAGACGCCAGCCTACGATCCCGCACCGCCCTTGTATGGCCAGGCAGCCCCCTCGCGATATATCTCCATCAAACATAAATTATCTTGTTTATTCGACATCGCGGTAGGCGCGCGCTTCGGATTCAGTTCACCTCGAGGCATTACTAGGGGTATTCAAAATACGCAATAACATCTTATTTTCCCGTACGCCTTTAGTACTTGATTTGTGTACCCACTCCAGAGACCTCCTATTTTAAATATATAGCCTATAATGGTGTATAATAATATACTAATTGACGACACTAGCTGAACACATTCTGACCATTCCCCTTCCCTCAATACTAAAATATACGAGTATTTCCATCTCCTTCACTGTTTGGCATCCTTCACCAAATCTTGTGTTCTCCACTATGTTTGCAACGTTACTACCACCATATCAATATAGTCCGAAGCATATCTGAGAGCGTAAAGGTAAATTTAGTTAATCTTTCTTGAAATGACTGAGGACGGTGAAGAGATTTGATTTTTAGATTGACCGTTGGCATAGTTTGATAATAAAATGTACTGGAGGATTTTGGGACGGTCTGAAGCTAGGGTGTACTGAAAGTTAGATTTTTAGAATGGTTTGAGGCTAAGGTGTATTGAGAGATAATTGTATGGTCTATGTTTGCAAAGTTACAGCCTGCATATCAATATATCTCCGCATATCTGTAAGAGTAAATGAGGACTTAGACAATCGTTCTTGACGTGACTGCGGACCGTGACGAGATCTAATTTTTAGATCGATCGTTGGGATGGTTTTATGAGAGAATGTACTGGAGGTCGTATTTTGGGACGGTCTGAAGCTAGGATATACTGAAGGCAATGTCAGATCTAGAGGAAGGTCTGCGGTGGCCAAGGCCCCCTCCGAGAGTTTGGAAAACGGCGGTTTTAAGGTGTCACTCTCGGATTGTAACCATAAAAAAATAAAATTAACTTAACTTTATAAACAACATTTTGAGTATGGGCAAGTTCCTTTCTAGACATTTAACTTCTTGTGGTATTGAAATCCAATGTTTACTATCACAGTAACAATAATGAAAAGTATAATAAACAAAAACTCAGGTGACCCCTACAAAAAGTAGGGCTGGATCCGCCTTTCACTGAAGGTCGGATTTTTAGAATGGTTTAAGACTAAGATATAATTGAGGATTATTATGTTCTATGTTTGCAATGTTAGAGCCAACATAGTAGCCTAATACTATAGTCCGTATCTGAGAGGGTAAAGGAGGATGTAGTTAATCGTTCTTCATATGACTGGGGCCGGAGGCGGAATTTGACTTTGAGGTTGATTGTTGGGATGGTGTGATGATAGAGTGTACTAGAGGTCCTATTTTGGGACGGTCTGAAGCTACCCTAGTGCTTGAAAAAGATTAAATTAAAGTAATATTGTAGTGACTACTATACGATACTCGCTTTACTAATATTTTGGTAACTTACACATGGCCAAAATTCTATCTAGACACATAAAAAATCACGTGAGGTTCTTTTAACGGTATAAAATAGAATCAAGTTTGGATATTTTTAATCTTATCAAACGTAAAATGTAAAATTTTATACATGTTAGTTCTTTTGTCTCATTGATATAACTCTAAGCACTCATTTGGATGGATCAAAGGTTCTTTGTTCAGGTTTTGTAAACAAATACAGACTCCACAGTATAAATCTCTCTTACTATCTTCCCATACTATCTTATATTTTGTTTATTGAATACATGTTAATTATGCTGTTAAAATGAGACATCATTGATATCAAGTTAACTGCTGAATGTTGTTTGCCTGATGTTGATAGTGCAATATCACGCCACTTCAGAAATTTTACCACATAATTCTTGCTACCTTTAGATTTTTCTTTTGCTCTAAATTTATCAATTGTTAGTATCTTTCAGAAAACAATACGGAGAGTGTTTCTTTTGGACATAAGTTCTGCATTTTTCAATTTTACTACATTTTTAACTATTTTGTTCTTTCTATACAACATATCATGATATGTAGGGATATGTCTCATGTGTTTCACAAATAGTATAAGTAACTTCTATGTTTAACACATATCCTAGCTCTTACACAAGCTGGTTACATCACTCAGCTCAATACTTGACACTGTGTCACATGGGAGCCAAATTGTAAATCAACTTTATTTATATGTTTAACACATACTACCCTAGATCTTACACAAGCTGGTTACATCACTCAGCTCAATACTTGACACTGTGTCACATGGGAGCCAAATTGTAAATCAACTTTATTTATATGTTTAACACATACTACCCTAGATCTTACACAAGCTGGTTACAATCACTCAGCTCAATACTTGACACTGTGTCACATGGGAGCCAAATTGTAAATCAACTTTATTTATATGTTTAACACATACTACCCTAGATCTTACACAAGCTGGTTACATCACTCAGCTCAATACTTGACACTGTGTCACATGGGAGCCAAATTGTAAATCAAATTTATTTATATGTTTAACAGAGAATTTTGACCCACATGTATCAAGTTAAATTCAAAAAAGAAAACAGTTGATGTAATTACCCGCATGAAATTAAGTTTATATGTTTGACCCCACAAGCTCAAACTCTGGATATGACACCTTGTTTATATTTCTACCATATATTCCTTGTGGACCCTCTTCCAGAGGTGCAAGTATACTGATATAATCTCAAGCAGTCATAGAACTGTTAACTGCGCTTTCAGACATGCATGACATATTATGTAAAGTAGTAAATTTACATTTTGCATTAGAAACATTTTTTGCAGCCAGAACATGGACATGACATGTAGGTATATGCAGTTTTTTCACAGTTTGATTGGATTTATTGACGATTAACCATGCAATTATTCTGAACTGCCAAACTCACATGAACATAAAAATAAGCTGTTGGCTATATCTGGTGTGATACAGTATATAAAATTTCTCAATTCTTATAAATATATTTTTCTCAGTTACTTCAAATGTACATACCTGTACATGCTCAAATTTTAGTTTTAAAAACAGAATTTAATTGTAATAAAAGGATGGAGGTAATTGCGGAAAAAATCCTGAACCAATATTCTAAAAAGATTAATGTAAGAAGTCTAGTTCTTCAAGCAGCCTGAAAGTTGTTACTTACGCAATATGTGATACAAGTAAGTGCTGCTTGTATTGCAAAAGGCAATGATTACAGGTGGTTCCCCAGTTAGTTAAATTTAACATTTATGGTATCAACATTTTGCTAAATGAGAGCTTACAACATTTGCTAGAAATTCAGACTTCTTAGATAAAATAATTGGACACCCATTATACCATATTGGAGCTATTTTAGCTCTTAATCACGTCACTAAACAATATAATGAAAATGTTGAACTCATTTTCTTTTTTCAGACATAATATGACAATAAAAGATAAAAACGTGTTTACCAGCTTGGTTTACTTGTAAGTATAGTAAGTTTTGAACTGATTGATACATACGATCAGCTGCCAGTAAGAAAAACATACCTTATTAAAAATGTGCTCAAATTTTAGAACACTGAATTTTAGATAGATATTGATAGCATGCCACTGGGAATTTTAATATTTTTAGGAACAAAATAATGTAAAGAATATCAAACTAAATATGCAAGCTCTTGTTCACTTCACTCTCTCACCGCTTATTTTCTTGTATGATTTTTTAACCGTAATAAAGTTATTTTGTAATTTTGTTAAGTCAAATATTTATCCAGTGTTTATAAAGAAAATTAAAAAATCTGCTTTTGTTCTTTATAGTGGTTTTCCAAACTTGAATGTACTAGTAACTATTAGTATTCATGCCATACTAATAAACTATCATTTAGTAGAGCTTACAACATTTGCTAGAAATTCAGCCTTCTTAGATAAAATAATTGGATAACCTTGCCTACTTTGCAAGTCAATTCCAGCTCTGCTCGCTTGTTTTTACACCTTCGCTATGGCAAAAATTAGTTTTGTAGAACCTACAACAATCTTTTATTTGTAATGACATAACTAATATAACTAAAGGCAGAATATATTATATATATATATATAAGTATACATTATTAAACAGAAATACTATAAACTATCTTTGACATAAAATAATAAATTATTGAAATAACTCAGAACTTATGAAATATTAAAAGTAATAAAACAAACTTACATTGTTAATTTTTTACATAATATAAAAGCAATAAAATATTTAATTTCTTGTTTATTAATAAAAAAATAATTTATATATAAACACTTTTATAGCAATTTGAATATAGTAGATGGAAATGTGGTTGAATATAATTACATTTTGTTTATGACAAAATGTTCAGTGTTGAATAGACCTTTAAATTGATATATCACACAACCCATATTTACACTTGAAAATTTCTCAAACAGTATTCCTGAATTTTAGAATAATTTAACTGGATTCTGTGGGGTTTAATAAGAGGGAATTAAGAAAGAAAAGATATTAGTTGGTTCAACACCTATACGGTACATACTGCATGGGTGGTCTGCCCTACTATGAACAATTTAACTCAATAAATATTATACTTAAGAAATATAAATGACTTGCTATAGGCCAGATCTCCAAAACAAAAAATACAGTATTGTCACTGTTTCATTCTTTATCTCTGTCTAACTCGGCTCCAAAAAATATGACGTAAAATGATACCAAAATTAAAGAAAGTATAATTATTTATTTAATAACAATGAAAGTATTGGTTTTGTTCATGACGGCGTGAGGGCTGATGCCATAAGGTCGTAGATGATAGATGAGATAGTTCATGACATACATCTTCTGATGTCCAATGCCATGAAAACTGATGGCTGTATCAGAACAGCATTCGAAGCCCTGAAAAAATCAGACATTTATTATTTTGGTTCGTAATTATCGTTTCTCTATAGCCAATGATGTAACTAAAATATATTACAATTTATAGAGAAATGGTTAATTATTTGATGATATGTAAAGATTGAGATACAGGTATTTTGGCCATTTTTGCCATTAGTAAATAGCTCTCTATATATATCATGTGACCTCTTCCACTTGACTGTCTACAAGGCTCTTTGTAAACCTTCCTACTCAGCATTTCATGAAGTGCTTAACCCTTCACGGTTTTTTACATAATATTACGTTCATAGCAATTGCATAACAGTGTGCTACTGACTTAATATTACGCATGTTATATCGCTCCTGTTTTATTCTGTTATCTGCTGTAATATTGTGCAGGAATCATTTCTATGATAACCACATCTCACACAAGTAGTTCTAGCATTTTATATTAGATGTCAGCACTTCCTTGGTCCTCTGTCATGAGTGTTTGCACCTTGGTGAGTTCACATGAATATATCCAGCACACAAACAGCTGACTAGATTCATTTAAGTGATGATGACACACACACGGGTAGTGAAATGACTTAGGGGACAATATATAAAAAATAACACAAATTTTATAAGGCACAAACATATTTTTTTTGCATACAACATTATATAGCTAAACTCTACAGCCTGTCTGTAAAAAACAGTAAAATTATTCAGCAAATAACATAATTTTAGCTACAAAACCAAAACTGTTAAAGGGTTAAACTATTGAGTTCCAGACAACTCTTTCTATGGCTTTGGTGAACACCCTCAGGGTATATTATTTGTTAAAAGACTAAAAAAACACCCATTCCTATCTCATGTGGCAATATTAGCTTCTTGCCACAACCTCAAATGATAGTTTCCTCAACCTCAGGAAACTATCATTTGTGCAAATTAAAGCTGTGCCATCCATACACAGTATATGCAAACTTCTATTTAAAACTGTTACGTTGATATGTTTTTTTTAAATGTAAACTTTGGTTTACAGCAAATTAAATAATATTTCCCAAAGTATGTCTCCATATTTTCTCCTGGAATTTTTTTTACTAATTATTACATTTAAAAATCCTAAGTTGAGAAAACCTAAGCTCGTTTATACCTTCCAGTTGAACCTACAATGGGTACAGAAAGAACTGGTGTATTACCTAAATCTGGGCAACCCTATCGATGTTCAGAAGCAGTACATTACAAACCGCAAATGTTGAGATATAAGGGTGCTAGGTTAGACCGATAGGTGTAGACTACTGCAGGAGATGGCTGTTGGAGTTGTGGAGTTTGTAGAACTCTCTGAGTGTAAAAGGCAGTTGTGAGAGCCTTGATATAAGGGTGTTTCACCCCCCTACCCACTTTGAGTGGAGAGACTTTCCCTTATTCCAAGGTGACATGACTAACATTAGTGTCCAAAATGCAAAAAACATTAGTGCTCATGGATCTCAATAGGAGGCAGCTCCTACCCCCGACCTTACCCACTCTAATACCCTGTCACTACAGAAGAAAGCACAAAGGTTCCTTTAGGTCTAAGTGCAATGAGAGGTTTCTAAAAGAACAAAAACAAGTGTATTCAATTAAAATGATATTGGTGTAGAAAGAATCCTCTTAAAAATCTTTGTAACATGAAATCTGAATCTACAATTAAACCCCAACACTAGAGCAAACCATGCAATATGATACAACAATATGGCTGTGTCAATCAATAATAATAATAATTGTGAGTAGATGATACCCTTCTCAAGAAGTTCATAGAACTTTTAAAACGCTTTACAGCATTTGAAAATGGTGAAGTGTGAAATATTTACCATATTTGGTGGGTAGTAGATCATATCCCAATACCAACTGTCTTGTTTTATAGCATCTGGAATCAAATGAGTTTCTGGAGAGAATGGGAAGAACCTTCCTCTGCCAAGTGAATCTCTCGTATCTACAGGAACCACTTGTAGGTTCTCCATACACCTGCCTACATACATAATTAACCATAACTGTTAAAACAGCACTAATTATGTTTCTGTAAAATAAAAAACTAACATACTACAAGGTCCTCTGAAATATTTAAGTAAATGTTTATTGTTATTGTTATTAGTGTTATTGTTTATTGTGTGTTGTTTATTGTATTACATTCTAGAGACGTCTATGTTTTTCAAGTCAAAATGCAATCTCATCAGAGGTAGTGATATACACTCATATGAGACTAGAGGCAGGGACAACTACCGAACTGGGAGACACAGGACGGTAGTACATGAGCGCTTGCCTTCTCAGGCAGGAGCTCAGTTTGTCAACAAACTGCCAAATTTCATAAAAAGTGCCGCAATGCCTAAGGCATTTAAAACTCGTCTGAAAAGTGCATTGCTCTCAGAAGCTTTTTACAATACAGACGAGTTCATGGCACATGTTTGGGTGACCACATAATTGGCTGACTGACGCTGGTGCTAGAGTAGGAAATTCGAATAAATGAGCAGTAGGATGGATGGAATAAATTGTATGTACGAAAGTAACCTAGATGTAATGTATGAATCCAAAATTTTAGCTTATTTTCTTCTTTGACAATTGCTATAACATGTACATGTTCTAAAGCAATAAAATTATTATTATTATTATTATTATTATTATTATTGTGAAATTCTAAATGTGGTACCATGAAAACATTCCATGCTCAGTACCATGAGTTTTAGGTATTTTTTCAAGGTTACTTTTAAGAAATAAAATGTTGTATGTAGGATATTAATTACTGCCAACTGGTACAAACTTGATAAAATAAATAATTATAAATTTGGGGGAATTGAAAATTCATTAGCTCAAAAACATATCCGAAGGATTATATTTATATTAAAATATATTTAGAACAAATATTATTTAGGAAATCCTTAAGATTTATGCATTTAAAATTTAATAAGACGGAAAACAATCTTTTTTTTTATTTTTTTAAGTCTCCTCCTTCCCCAAACCTTTCGCGAGAAGAAAAGTGATAACCGTGCAAATGTTTCTTCTCATTATAGAATAACCAGAAATCTAAAATAGTGAGATCGATTGAATAAGGGAGCTCCACCATTTTGATGCTAATTTCAGCTGAAATGCCAAAAGTTTTTGCATGACTGTGGGAAGAGGTATTGTTGTGGTGCAAAATTAATGTTCGTCATGAAAAACTTCTGGCAAGCACTGCTCAGTGAACTAACTTGCTGTGACAGTCCTTTTGTCCACCTTAATAGCCTTCAACAGTTCCGTACTCTTGAAGAACACAGCATACATGAGTTTCTTCACTTGTCATTGTTTCTTGAACATTGTGGGGGGATGACTTGTCTTCAAACATCCATACATAACTCTCCCCTCTAGTTGGAACGTCATAAAATGATATATATACGTTTCATCACCAGTGATAATTTTAGAAACAATCTGATGGTCACCATTCTTTTTGCTCACTTGTCAAATCATGAGGTACCCATTGAGAAACAATTGGCTTTTTAAAAGTCATGAAAGATTATTCTCACTGCTGCGGATTCAATCCCTAGGGAAACCTCTATCATTAAATAAATGCAGTATTGTTCATCTTGGATCATAGCACGCATTTGATTAATATTTTCTCGAATGACGAACTTCCCGAATGTTCATTGTCTTGACTCAAATTATAGCGTATTCAGAATTTTAAAATCATCTAAAAACAATAAAACAGGATAGTGCTCTAGAATTAAAGGCAATTTTAAAATGTTCGACACTTTCCTCTTGAGACAAACCGACTTTTAAATCGTAGAAAATCATAGCCCAAAATGCTCTTTCAGCAACTCTAACACATCACGAAACTGTTCTTTCCGAACAGACAACACATGTAGACTGACCATCCCAAATTACTGTTATGCACTAATAGGTACTCAGATAAGACAATCAGATAAGAATGATAAGATTGTTGTAATTTGCACTGCATGCAGATATCTCAAAACTTTCTGAGTGACCCTCTTATTTTTTATTTCAAATTAAGTTTTTGAAAAAAGTAAAAAAACATTGTAATACCATTATTGTTAATTTCTATATCACTTTTTCTTATTCTCCTAATACGCAGGCTTGCTCCCCTACCCCACCTCCCCCTCCCATCATCTGGACATGCCATCTTGTGCACTTGGACATTATGCTATACACACCTGGCATAATTTGTTATGAAAATAATCAAATGTTATCTGGACTCAAATTTAAATTACTTATACTTCTCTCTTAAAATAACTATGTAACATATAATTAAATTTGAGTACCCATTTCTACATCCTCTACACCTCCATTTTTTGCACTGCAGAATTCTTGAGGAAGTCCCTCTTGAACCATTCTTACAACAGCCTCTCTGCTTAATACGTAACCTGAAACAAAACTATTCAACAATACATGAAAAAGATAAAATATTACTTTAATATCTTAACATGCTATAATGTAGAACACAATATAATACACGCATCATGAAAATTAACTCTTTTAATGACTTTTTAATCCATTCTTTGACACTGAAGACTGTTAAAAAGAAAGTAATAAATTGTTATCACCAATTATTTGTATTACTTTTAGGGTTTGCTGTATTAGTATTATCTAAAATATTTGTTAATGCATAGCAAAAGTAAAATAGAACTGAAATATCTAAATTTGAACATTCTCTATTTGATATTTAGCATCTCTACATTTCCTTATCATTGGCAACTTCAGTTTCAAATCTGAAAACATTTAATGTCTCAGATACAAAAATGTCAAGATGCATCAACAATTACTTTATTTATTCCAAAGATTGTGGTAAATATTTCCTTTTATATTCATACTTCTTTCAAGTTTTATTTAAACATCATCAATAGCTTTGTTCCTAATTAAGTAAAGTTGTGTGGTTAATAAAAAGATAGTCACTTTTTGAAGGTGATTGGTCTATGAAGTAAACTAACCAATAATCTACTTCCACAAAAATTGATGAATCCTTAATTTGTGTACTTTGTGCAATACGTGTTTACTACCATATGAATGTAAATTAAACACTTATTAGAAACTGCTACATCGAGGAATCACAAGATTCATGCTCTAGTTAGTGCATGCTAAATTCATGTATTAACATTTGTTGAAGAATCTTTTTAAATGTTCTTGTTACTTTATTCATTACATAATTATCAAAATTATTCTAGATTATTGTTTAATTATAATGTTGTTTTTTTAGTACTGTGTTCATAATTGTTGTTTTTCTTATTTTGACCCAGGATTCACTCTGCCTTGTATATTCTACCTATATCTGATTATAGGTTTCAATGTTTGACAAGTTTCTCATGTTTACTATATGCTGCTTGTGAATTCCCTTCCACTCACATTATATCTATTGAAGGCCGTCACTGGTTTGTGACTGGATTCTAGAAGACATACATAGAGTGGTTGGCCAAGACAAGTTTGCCCAAAGTGTCCTAAACTCTGCCATTTACATACATGTATGTGTGCATTTGTGAGGGATAGTCTAAATCAATCAGTGTTTTCTTAGAGGTAAGACTTTCTTTGTCATTAATACTATCTTAAAAATAAAATTGAATCGCTAAATGTGTTTCTAAACGCTAATCTCAATAGCAGCTGGACTAACTTGGCAAATTCTTTTTTTGAAATATTCTGTGAAGTCCACAGAAGGTTTATATGAAGAGAAAGATTGGAAAAATAATGATAATATTTATGTTTTATAATCCAAATTTAACTAACAATAAACAGCTGTTGACTCAATAAAACTTTCCTTAATGATTCAGCTGTTCATCAAAGAGACTAGAATATTTGTTTACTTTTTAGTTTTATAAAATATTTACACAGTGCTTACTCAGTAGCGTAATGCAGATAACAAAGACAAATTTACCCTACAACTTTTATTCCAGATCGGGCCATTGATGAATTAAAAATATATAATGCATTGCAAATACTTTGTTAAATTTTGTTTGGGAAATACTACTAAAACACTGTTATAAAACACAACTTATTGAGCAAAGTTGTGAATGCACTCGAAATACTTAAACATACTTTGCACATGTTGGCTTCCTAAACATTGAGATATGGCATTTTTACAATGGCTTAAGAGGTTTATAGAGGAATGAAAACTAAACTAACAAACTAACACAGGCTACAGTACGAAAAACAACAAGACTTCTGTGACCTAAAACCTATTATATGTAAACTGTTGTTATTATTATTATTATTATTATTATTGGAGTGGCAATAGTGGAGCAATCTGACACTGGATTTTGTGTATGAGTTAGAGCCTGTGGCTGTTGCACTTTTTATCAGTATCATCGACCTTGTAATGTGACTTTCCTTCCCCTTTACCCTGTTTGAAAAGACTCTCACAGAGACTAGTGGTCCATGAGAATGGACAAAATAAGGCTTAAATAGAATCAGCATCTCCTTAAAAAAAATAAATAAATAAAAAACAAAAAACACATATTGTTAAATGTTCCATAAACTTATTTTTTCCTATATTTTTTAAGGTATATTATTTTCTCTTTTTACCGGAAGTAGATGTTTTTGATCGCAGTAGGCTTATTAGTCGTAGGTATGTATGTATATTTTCTTCATTGTGACAACAAGGTAAACTCAAAACTAAAAATGCATATTAACTAAGTAGGTTACAGGCTTTGATTTTTAAAATGGCATGTGAAGCCATGGGTTATACTGTTAGTTAGTAATATTATACATTAGTCTTTGTATTAAAATTGTTCATCTTTTAGGGGAAAAGTTTCATGGCTTTTAAGAAACATGTTTTTAATTTTAAACTGGTAGAACAAATATTGTGGGCTCTATGATGAGAGAGAGACTTATGATCACCGATTTCTTAAGAGCCGCCTATAGTGGTGGCCATCTTAATTCTAGTCCCATAAGAACAATGTTAAATTTCATGGACTTTTACAGCCTTATTGTTAGTCTTAGAATTTAAAGATATCGTCTCATTTTAAAGATATAATCAATAAGTATCCAATCGCTTTTGTTTTTTTTAATATTTTTATTGTTTTCAAATAATCCCAAAATTATTTGTACTTTGTCATTTAAATATTAAGAAAGTATAATCTTTGCAAGGACAATTAAAAAGCATTAGGGTGTGTTTTAATAATATCTTCAAAATGAGTCATCTTCAAAATGACATAATAAATATAAGGGTGTAAAACTGCATGAGGTTTAGCATTGTTCTTATGAAGAATAGCTCAAGGTCATTTTACTGTAGTCTGCCCTTAACGTAAAACAACCTTTTAGTTATAAAGATAATGATTTAATTGTGTCGTTTTTGAAAAAGTGTCCCTTTTCCAAAGACTGAAACCCAAAAAAAAACTTAAGAGCTAATTTGGTTTATTAGCTGTATGTTTGGTAGTTTAATTATAACAGTTGTTCAGTTAAATCCTTGAATTACTTGTATGCATTTGAACATAAAGTATCAAATTTGAGGTTATATCAACATTGACTAAATTTAAGTATTTGCTACATAAAATATATTGTTCTCAAGAATACTACCTGCTCCTCCACTCATGAATCCTTGTTTGATGTACTTCTTGAAGCGACAACCAAGATAGAGAGCATCTGAAGACTTGTATTCAGAAAGAAGCTTACGCAGATTTTCCACCACCACAAATCTGAATTTAAAATGTAAATATCATATAAATAACTGAAAGGGTGTTAATAATACTAATTATTATAGCTTTGGCTGTCCTAAAATAGTTAATAATTATATTTAGGGTTATATTCATTAGTTTTAACCTTAACTCTGTAAGACTGGTTTTCTCAGGTTGTTTTCACTCCTTAATTCTTCACGAGAAGAGTCAGGACCTATGTGACTGGCCAAGACCACACTTAAGGATGTTTGAACTATACGTAGTGTCTGCTAATTCATTACTGGGTAAAACCAGTGTTCATTAATTATCAGAGCAATGGACATATATGAGTTAAACTGATAGCATACTAGCATAGTTAAACTAAACAAGATAGAAGTATGAAACACAACGTGTCATAGCAGGCTTTGCTGAGGTTGCATGCAACATTTCAAATCTGCATACAGATAGACTGACAGACAATTATACAAAAAAGTAGTTGACACGAAAGTGACATATCTTAGAACTCATTCTTGTATAAATTAAGTTTCATGCAAAATTTAAAATTAACTTACAAAATATTTGCGGACTTATTTTGCAACATGGTACATTCAGATTTTCGTTCATTAAATTGGGTTTCATACTAGTGTTTAAACCATTTAAACTTACCCACAAGTCACAATAAAATTATGTTTTACGGGTTGGGATAATTAGGCAACATGTGTTAATATGTCTCGTTTGAATCTCTAATGGGTGTATTGAGTTTGTTCCAAGATTTATTTATTATGTTATTCGTTTGTTACCATCATGGTTACACATAAGACTAATCTAAAAAATATTCGCTAATGCTCAGCCAAATAAACAGACAGAAATGAAATTGTTCTAGTTCCACAAGTAATAGGTTTCATTAAAGCTCAGCCAATAACTATATACATTTATAGTTATTTTCTGGAGGTCCTCTTCTGTCCCATTAAGTAAGACTGAAGACCTACAAACAATCATCATATTTATGATACCACATTTGTTCAAAGTCTGTAATTAATCTATTTAATATTTCCACTGCTTAGAAGCATAGTTTGTTGGAAACCACCTATATACCTGTATTGTTTCCAATTCTGTTTACTCTGTATCATTGGAATATTATCTTTTATATAACTTGGGGCTGTATTATTAATTAATTATGTTAGTTTACCCCCAAAGCTGACATTACCTAAGTCATTTACATAAATGTTGAATGTGTATAAGCGAATATGAGATACACCTAAAATTTTACCTACGGTAATTCGCTATCTTATATCATACACTTTGACAGCTGATTTCCCTATCTTAAATAGATTTGAATCATATCTGCAATACTCCTGTTAATTTCTTTTCAATTTTTATTTTATATTTCTTTTTAATTTCATGAAGAACCTTCGTTTCATTTTATTATTTTATATAAATGTAGATTATCACTTTTAAATGTAAAACAGTAATGTAGATTACACTGTGGCTCTGTTTTACACTAAAAGTATCAATTATAAATTTATGGTTAGGTGTAAAGTTCTAACCTCGCCAATTGAATATGTTTTTCTTTGTGTTAATTAAGACATTTTTCATTTCATTTCACTTCCTTGGATACCACATCTATAAAGTTGTTATAACAAAATTTGATTATGCTCTGATGCTTTATTATGTCTAAAAATAAACAAAAAAGTGTCCTTGTTGTGTTACAAACAAATATAAACACTTCTTACAAAGTGCAGGACAGATTTTTATGTTCACAACTTTCCTAAATTCAAACTGATTTGACTATTAATAATAAAACAATCATTAAAATTATGAAATTTCTCATTTGTAATTGATTTAATATCTTTAAGAAAACAGATAAAATTCAATGCATTGCTACATTTACTGCTTTGTCCACTATTGCAAACAAAAATTACAACTAGACTTTGTTTATGTTTATGTTATGTGTAAAACACACCATTCAACAAATAACACAGCTATGGTGGGAATGGTTGATTCAATACGAATGGAGAGTTTAGCTCGAGTTCACCTTCCTCTAACGTGAACTAGAAGCATCTAAAATTGTATGCTCTAACAGACTTTTGAACGAAGAAGCTCCAAATGGATTATTTTTGGATCCCTTCAGACGAACATGGCTCCAGATTTCAGGAATCGAATCTGTGACAACATCAGGTTACAGATGTTGTATGTAAGAGGAATGTAAACTGAAACTTTACTCAACATTTGCACACCATTCAAAATTACTATTTTCGAATTATGAAAGTATGTAAATCATTCTATGTGAGACATAACTACTCTTAAAACAGAGGGACTAAATTGAGGTGTTTATTACTAAGAGTTCAGTTAATTTATTTACGAGCTCACTAATAGTACTGTGGCATAAGGACTTACGTGTGATCATCAACTCGCAAGAGCCAATCATGAGTGTCTAGGTAGTGGACGTAAATATGTTTAACAGCAGCTTTCACCAGTTCCCAGTTCTTCAGTTCCCCTTCATCTGATACTAATTTCTCCACGGGCACTGACCTGTCTGATATTGGCATAGAGTTGACTGCTTGTCATTAGTTGGATATTTAATGTTGCTCTCAGTATTATTTTGGCAATATTGGATTTGGCAGTGTATTAATTTGAATGACCTTCAGCAAAATCTATTTAACTTATTATAGATACTAATTTAATATTAATTCCTCTATCTGACTTCAACAACTTCAAAATATATTTGAGCATAAATGAGTATTTTAAAAGAGTAATGATGTAAAATTTGAGACTTTAGGAACCTAAAGTAAGATTACCTCAAGGAAATACAAAAATTACATGGAGATAGAAGACAGATACATTGAATAGATATATGAAGAAGGCAGAAGGTTAAGAACAATTTGTTGTGGCTGAGATATAAATGTCCACAGAATTAATTAATATGGCTACAACATTTTCACTCAGAAAGCTAAACTTTATATTTTTATGATATAATTAATTATGTAAAAGTGATTGTTCCATTGAACTTTGAGTTACAATTTGAACATTGTCAGAATTTGAACAAGTGTATAAGATGTTCCGGACATTCACAAATTTGTAAATTCTAAAATGGAATTTAACCTTGTTTCATTGCCTACCCTCAAAATTGCTTACAAACAGCAAGGTGTTGCACCTTTTTCCCCAGGTGTTTTTCACAGCTTCGGCACTTTTTTTGAAGGTCTCTTTTGTTGTAAACACCAGACATAGTACACGAACTGTGCTTTTAAGTCGTTCAGCAATTACATCTTCCCCTGTAATAAAACTTTACTTATTACATTGTAAGCAAACTACAGAAACTTATAATTAATTATAAATACTTTGGGTTTGAACTAATACAATCAAAGATGTATCTTTTTCATATCCAGCTTGAATATTAGATTGTTAAGACTTTGAGCCATGTAATCTGTGAGTTTGATGAGGTTTATAGATTTTTTCTCCTCATGATGACCTTAACTTTCCAGTTATATATTCTGATTAACCATCAGGAAGAAACAGTGATGTGACTATGGGGTGATGAAGAAGGATGGAACGCCCTCAAAAGCCCCAAAGAAATTTCAGTGTTCTCATAAGTGCCATCTAATTTGTTTGAAATAAAATTTGTAAAATGTTTAAATTAGAATTAAGCTTATCTCATTTGCTCAAATTTAGATTCATTCAGTTTTATGCCATATAAACAGTGTGGTGTGCTTATAAATCAAGATTCATCCTCCCCAAAGCCAATTCCTACTTTCTCCAGTGCGAAGAAAGATAGGGTTGTAGTCAGTTTGTGGTTGGATGTTTACATTGCCCCTTGCCAGGAAATAGTAAATGTGTTTATACAAGATGTACACAGAGGTATCTCCCAGGAGCGTACACTTTTTATTGGTTCAAACTTGGAAGTGGAAGCTACATTAGGTATAACAAAAACTGATTTGTCCAGGGCCACCCGAAGGGGGCGAATTGGCTTTATGGGGCCAAGCGTTTAGGAGGGCTCGGGCTGAAATCCATAAAAGATTTTATAATACCTGTCATTCTATAATATATACACTGTTCTAAGAAAACAATGGACCATAAAAGAAAGTTTTTTTTACTTTTTTGAGAAAAATAGGAGAAGAAATAACAAGTTGTAATTCAAAAGTTAAATACACTTTAAAAAGACACCAAGGATTGTCGTGGTCGAAGATTTTACAACTGCTTAAATATGTCTGGTGAATGTAAATGTATGCAAGCAAGAATCAAAGTAATTAATTCAGTTGTATGTGCTGGGGTCACACAATGCTACTTGAACTTGGTTAGTGTTCATGCAGTTAGCAAATCTTGCATATAAATTGTTGCTTTATTCGGCTGTATTAACCAACCTTAAAACTTTTTACCAGCAGCCTAGAGATATAGAGTGTACTTTTAAATAAAACAAAAGAATCATAACACAGAACTTCTAACACCAGATGAAATTCCCCAGAAAATGTGTATTAGGGTTTAGGTTACAAGTCACAGTAGATCCCATTGTGCAAAACTTGCACCAAAATTATTTCAGCTTTACAATCATTTATAAGAGACTGTATTTTAAACAAGGAGGCAAAAGCTGATGAAGAAGACCTCATACATCATTCTTCTGAATTTGATAACATTATTTCATTCAGATCTGCAGATAAAATTAGTTTGAGCAATGTAATTCTGCAATCTCAGGACATTAGTTCAACTTGAAATGGAAAAAAGACAACATTCAGAATATTTAATAGTCAACATATATAGGAGATAAACAACCTACTTATTTAGAAAGCACCAAAGACTTCGAGACTGCTTTATGAGTACTTACAGAATTTGAGACATTAAGGGAGAGGGGAAAATGTGTTGCTCAAGAAAGATACTGAAAACACTGAAAATTCTGCTGATGGAAATCTTATAGTGAATGTTTTATATCACGTTCTCATTAATTGACTATTTATCTACATGAGCCTCTCAATTCACAGATGTCAGTCCAAGCACATAATTTTCCGTAGCTCAGTTTATAGCATTGGATGAACGTATTGTCTTCCTTGCCCACTTCGACTGGAAGAACTGGAACTGAGCTGGCCTTCCTTTCTTCCCAGGTAATATGTCTCTGATTATGCCCATTATCTTTTTATAGTGGATGTAACCTATACAACATGGCCCCTCTTTCCAACCTTACTTGTACTGAATATCCTGTCACATAAGAAACAGCGCAAAGGCATTTTTTAGGACTAAGTCAAATTAAGGGTATCTCAGCTTCTTGTCCCAAGCAAACAACATCACAAAGTTGTGCACAAGCTGTGTCCACATACCTTCCCAAGGTATACCACTGGATATAAATAAGCTACTATCTGCTTCAAGCTGGCAACAATACGGTTCTTGAGATTTGTGGAAATGCTTTCCATTTTGGTAGAAAAATGGTTGTTTTGAAGAATATTTGTTGTAATTTATGTAAAAAAGTCAAGAAAAAATTATTATTAGTACAATAATAATAATTACTGCATTAGTAGTAATATGTAGTGCAGTATTTTTTTTTTTACAATACTTGTAGAACATTCTTTATCCTCAGAGCACTAGGTAATGATCTATTAAATGATTTGAATTACATTTACTGTAATGTGAAATAGTTGTTTTGCTTTAGAGGGCAATTGACTGTAAATGTTGGACTAGATTACTAGACTATCATTAAACTTTTTGAAAGCGCTGAAATCGTGAACTTGGCATTTATTTATATACCACTTGATTGTAAAACGCAGTTTCACTAATGGAAGACTAACACAAAAGCCTAACATGCATAACTAAACTAACAATAGAAATTGCTATCCAAGAATAAACTGTGTAAAACCATTATTTAGTATACAGCCATGAAAGGGATAGCAAATTATCTGTAACCTACATAGAGCATCAGTGGGTGCTATAAGAGCTGAAACATCAAAATTCATGTTCTGTTTTTAAAAACTGTATAGATAAATGGTGTATTTCTATAAATGTAGTTCTACCATTCCCCCACTTTATATTCCTCTCTAAATGAATCCAACCATTATATCTACCTTTGTAGAAGGTTTCATTTACTGCATAAGTTTTCTTCAAGTATTCTGCATCTTGTGACTGTAATTGTCCTTTTGTTACTGACCTGGAAATAAACAACACATCACAACAGATTGTGATTGTTTCAAAACGTTAACATAACATTTTTTAAATTGTTTCTTCAGCAATTTGATTAATTTTAAAATTTAGTCAATCCTTTACCCTCCACTCGTAATACAGTAAATTCTTGTTCAACTACATCATATATTTCATTTACCCTTTCAGTTTTAATTAGTTGTGCTGTTATTTCTGATCTTGTGATAGGTTTGCACAAAATGGCTTTTTGTCATATTTGTTTTGTATTGCAATATCATGTTTCATTATAAGATACAATAATGTATTACATATGATTTTTATTTAGGTTTACATGCACACGATGTGACTGAAAAAATATATAAAACTACTGTATATACAAACATTTACTTCAAGCTTGAATAAAAAAAATGTTTTTAATTTTTTATGACTAAAGATAGGATAAAACTACTGTTGTAGGTATCACAATTAATTACAATTACCTCATTTTGTTAAAACAAATAAAAAAACTTATAAAAATGCATTGGTTAATTCTTTTGAGGCACCAATTGACCCCAATTGGATCAAGAGGAACTTAACTGTACAATTTCAAGTTTCTAGGACCTTTCCATCAAGAGTTATTGCACAGATTGGACATACATACAATGACATGATTTTAAGAAGGATCTACCAGATTGTTAAGAACTCAGAAATTTAAAATCATAATCATATTTGGTTCTCAGCTGTTAAATATGAAGTATTAAGATCCAGATGAAAATGATGTAATGTTGTTTTTGTTGAGAGACTTAATGATCAGCACACAAACAAACCTTATCAAACTTGGCAGCAACTGTAATGTGATGATGAGTAACATTCACATTGAATTTACACTAACATAAACATTCATAAAAAAATACCAGTAATAATTTGGTCGTCTCAATCCCAAGCTAAAAAATGTATATTTTTTGGAGTTGTGCTTTTGGTTTACGAATCACACTGTGCTCTTCGAATCATCCTCCTATTGCCTAAAACATCAAGTTTTCCATTTTCCATCTAATACATTGATTGAGTGCTCCATTTTCACATCTCATCAACAGACTCACGTGCAAGCAATGATGAAAATAGATATAATAACTATGTGATCGAAAATCACAGCAATGTAACATGGCATGCTCTACTGTCAACATACTTCACTGGTATTAAAAAACACTATTATATGATAATTAATTATTAATAATTTAGAAACTTACCAGTGTAATAAATTATCATCTCTGAATTTTGTGTGTGAATAGCGAAGAGTTGAGAAAAATGTTATGCTCAGTATCACACCACAGCAAGTTCCCACAAAAAATAAGAAAACTCTCGTGAGATTTTTTATTTTTGCCAAACCTGAAAAAAAGTAATGATGAAGGATATGTAAATACCAGATGTGGCAGAACTGATAAGGCAATTAAGCTGAGTCAATGCTCGAGGTATGGAGGAGGTTTGTGTGTGAATATCTGTTATTATTGTCTTCAATCTGTGACCTCACTTCATGGTTTGGAAAATCGAGGATTTTCAGCTCAATCATATTACCAAAACAGTAAATTAGAGGTCACATTGCTAGGTGTGGTATCTTGAAGAGGTGATGTGGAGTGACCTGCTTGGTCATCAGACTTGAGCATTTGTAATGTTTTCCTTTGGAGATATCTGGAGGATAAAGTGTTCAAACGTCACCCTCACACACTGACAGAGCTGAGAGAGTGGATTATTGATGAAGTTAACGCATACTTAAAACTGCTTATTTGGGTCTGCCACATCCTGTACAATTAAATTAGACAAGTGGATTAAAAAATCTATTATGGACTAGAGTTCTTTCAAAATAAAGGATGTAAAAGTACATTCATTTAAGTAACAACATGTAGAATATCATTTGTACATAATTGAGTTTTTTAATACGATAATTTGAAAAACAAGATTTAATAAAATAGTAATTCCTTTCACAAAAAGGTTTGAACCAATATCTAATAAAAAATAAAAGGCCATTAGGATTGTTTGGAATAAAAAATAAAATATATTATGAATTAATTCACTTTTTTACTAATGTAATCTTATGTTATTGAAATTTCAATAAATATATAATTTTACCATTTAATAGATCTTCATCATTAACAATCCACAAGTATCACAATATGCAGTATTTTTACCTGCATGTTATATTTTTTTATACTCTAATTCTTGTGATGAAATCCAGTTACATACTACTCAAATCCATTATAAATATTAATAAACAAATTTTCTAAATTCTTACCAGCACTCATTATATGATCATAATATTTACACCACTGATTACAAGATTACAACCACACTTGTACAGAATTAAGATACACTCCACAACTTCCCTCATTAACTAATCTAATGAGAATAGTAACAATCACGTTGTGAGTGCCATTAGCCTCGGGTATGTTGACTCAGGTGTTCTATAACTGTCACTGATTGAGCACCTGTGAGTAAATATTCAGTGTTTAACTTCCAGTAATCAGAGATTCACACTAAAAATAAATATTTTGGAGATGCCTTTGAGTGGGGTTCAAGGGATTGGGTCAAAATGTGTTTAAATTATATGAAAACAGTCTAAAACTAAACATTTCATATAAAGCCAATATACTAAGTATATATAGTTCCAAGTTGCTTTGTTTCTGAGTTGATAGTACGGTTCAGTTGCATTAATTGAAATAGCAAAAATTAAAGTCATGTCAGAGCAGGAAACCTACTGGATATTCAAGATCAATCTATTTATATTCCACCATTGTGGTTTCAGATCCAGACCAGTCCAGTTAAGGGTTTTCAGGGTAACTGTTATGGATACACCAAAGGAGTTATTATTTTTCCTAGTATCCAAACTTTGTGGCTTTAGGACTTAGTGGCTAGATCTGCAAAGCAAAACTTTTGATTGGGTGAAGTCAGCAACAACTTCCTCTGCTTCCAGAATGCTATAGACTGCAGGTTTCTTTCCTCTATCAAGAAATACATATGTGCACTACTCTGAACCATACCCTAAACGACATGAGACAAATAATGTACTTCCCTCCTCTGGATTCTGGGACATACAGGAGGTGCGGTACAGGGAATATAGAAGCTGACCAACTGGCCAGGAAATTCCACAATTGAATAAAACCTGAACCAGAATGCAGGTTGAGTACCATACCATTAAAGAAACACTCAGGGAAGATAGCCAACAAAGATAACCTTGATATAGAAATTTGAGTTTAAGACAAGCTAGAGAATTACTGAAAAATCGCAATGGCTAGCTGAGAAGCTCATCAAGCTAAAGGTATTGACAGACTTCCTTGCAAGGCATTGTAAGTTCAATGAAAACCTGAGAAAGCTTTATTTGAGCGAAGATTATAACTGCTGATTGTGTTAGAATGAGCAGGGAACACTCCATCATATATTGCTAATATTGCTAGAATGTGAGGCATAAGAAGGAGAAGAGCAGAAATATTTGGTCAGGATCAGTTTTAAGCAGAATATCTACCAAGTTTTGAACCCATGCAAGTGTTCAGATTCCTTTTAAAAAGACAGTAGTAACTGAGATTTACCCCAATAAGGTAGGAGAAGGAATGCACCATAGACCTCTAGGTTGGGTTGCATTGCTTTCCCCATGACTCAATACAATACAAAATGAACAATTACAAATTAACAAATATAACATCAGTTTAATATTTCATAAGGCTTTACGATTGTGATATTCAAAGCTTTAATAGGAATAGTCATATCACAATCCAATCATAGAACAAAATTGTTTATTAATTCTAATATCATTTACTAAAAAAATTAGATCGTTATTTTTACAATTTTCAATACTTTTGAAAGTTTCAAGGTACTAGTTTTTTTAGTTACTATATTGAGTCGAGAAGTATATAATAAAATAGCAGCACTATGAGTGGCAATCACTGCCATAGTTTCTAACTGATTGAAAAAGTTACAATTACATATTATTTAATATGGTCTGTAGAAATTCATCAAATCAAAAGTTTGGACATGGCGATTTAAATAATCTAACAATTATGGGTTTTTACAATGATACAATTATGGGTTTTTACAACGATACAATTATATATATATATATATATATATATATATATATATAGGTTATAACCTCATGAAGAACAAAAATAAAATGTTTAAGAGCTGTACATTTTTGGAAACCCCTTGTTAGCTTATAACCATTTAGACAATCTTGTAATATGGCAGGGCTTTTAGTCTTTTCAAAATTATATATTAACATACCAGTCCTTACTAATAGTGTCAAAAGCAACACTGTGCAAATTAATATTCAAAACCGTTATAATGCATGTTAATTCAATAGCGTTTCACAATGCCAACCATAAAATATACAACTCTTATTGTAATGGAATATTTTATTATAGTATGAGTTTTCTACCTTGCATATAAACTTGGTGTAAAATATGATTTTAATTACTTGTACATTTAGTGTGTATGCATACTTACATGAGTGAATCCTTTTATTATGTAAAGTATTGAAGAGAGCAGTGTGTGTTAAGCGAACCATAGAGCTAGGGTTAAATCAACATTAGCACTAGGTAGTGTATCATATCTGACTACATACTACTTGTAACTGATAAAACCATCCCAGTGCACTGATAAGAGGCACACCTGCTAACAGTGTGACAAAACTAGATTATAATAATAACTATCATTCGATAAGATAATAAAATGTACTGTTAAGATATTATTATATCAAGATTGTTATTGTGTATTAAAAACTGCTATTGTATCAAGATTATGAGATGAAAAATTACTTAGCTCATTTCAAAGACAACATAGTAGCTTACTTCTGGTTATTAACATTGATGACATTATGAGTATTTTATTCATGAAATTATAACTGTGTGGCTATACACTATTAAGTTAATTTTTCAGTAACTAATTTCAACCTATCAGAGCAAAACCAAGTGCTGATTTGTCTGTATGGATTTAACACAATACATATGTTTTCCAAAATCAGTGTGTATTTGTAATTTATGAACAATAAACAATAAACATTACTGTTCTTTCATATTTTTTCTTAAGATTGGTCATAAAATCAAATTAAAAATTATTAAGAGATTATTTATTAAAAAATAAGAGATAAAACGTGAATTTATAATAACAAACTGTTTTAATAAACTTTCCTTAAAAACTTTTTTAATGCCTTTCTCCTAACCTTGAAAAACACATGCCTTTTTCCTCAGTTACATTTGTATAAGAACATTACTTATGGATCAGACATTCTCTGAGTTTAATACGAGTTCAAATTCCAAGCAACTATGCTGTAGATTATGTAAACTCTGCTATTATTACAACGAAGGAAGGCTTTGAGGGAGTATTTATAAAAATTAAAAAATTAACCCTCTTTAAACCACAAATAAGGAGAATAGATCCATGAAGTCCTGGTAGTATAGATTTTCACTATATTACAGTACTGTGTTTATCCAAAATAGGAGTGTTTCTTTTAAAGAGAGCTAGCACCAATCTAATTGTAACCCAATTAAAATAATGTTAAACTTTAAATAATTTTACTCTATTATTTTGACGAGTTATAGGAGGGATTTCATTGAAAGATATAATGTATCCAAATGTTTTTTTAGATATTTTTAATACTTATTCTGACACAATCATGAACTTTTTTTTTACTTTATTTTTTAAATACTCAAAAAATATACGCTTTAGAAAAAACAAAAATGGTTTGGATGCATGTTGAGCATATCTTTAAAATGAGACATCTATAACTTTACAATATAAAACAAGAGAGTAAAAGAGTAAAAGTGTTTGAAGTTTAATTTTGTTCTTCTGGGTTAAACTCAAGGCTATTTCACTACAGCCGACTCTCAATAGTAAATCCATGTAAAATACATAGTTGTAATAGCTGTATAAGATCACAAAGTCCACACAACTACTAGATGTAAAAAAGCTAGGTTACTGTTGAACACTCTTCCTATCATTCTTGTTTCATCCTGTGTACATCTTTTTATGCTAATTGCATCTCCATTATTGCAGCAACGTTTAATAAAATCCACACTTATTGTACTGTGTTAGTATTTCAGCTCCACTTGTGTAGATACTGTGTATAACCATATATATGATTCCAGCTTTTGAGGTGAAATTCAAAATATTTCATATTCAGAGAAGACATTATTACTGATCATAACATTTCACCTACCTAGATAGTGAAACAAGTTTTGCTCACCTGTTTTTTTTTTTTTTTTTTAGATCTACCTACATATTAAGAGGATCACACCTTCTTTGTGTGCAACCATGAAATAAAAATTAAATGAAGTGAAAAATTGCATTATTATAAAGGCAACGTAGAACTGAAATGTCTTCTCTTTTGCTTAATCTCTGTACACAAATAAATAAAATAAAATTATTTGAATATTACAAAATTGAAACTGGAAAGTTTGAACTAAAATTATGTTTATAATAAATTATAGGATCTAACATAAACATTTAGATTTTAGATTTTTTTAAATACAGAAAAATGAGAGCTGACAATGAAGATGCAAAAATATTCCACAACTATTTATTAACTCTATGCATCTAGCCTGCCTCCAATGGACAGGACTAAGACTGTTAGAACATGGTGGCACACTAGGTGGAGAGAATCCTAAGGGCAAAATTATCAATAAAAATAAAATAAATAATTTATTTAGACTACAGGAAGAAATAAGCAGATAAAACTATTGTTTAGATCATCTATTTTTTATGCTTCACACTAAATCAAAACTATAATAACACAATTAAAACACTGGTAATTGGACATTTCTATGAAGAGCCATATACAGTAATGTTAAGATTTCCACCAAAACTGGCAGTCAGCAGGTCCATTCAGTTGTAAAGGTGAAAGTAAGGGACAAAGCTGTATCATGAGTTAACACGTTGATTGCGGTAAACACAGCCTACTCTTAACAGTGCCTACTGTTAACAACATATTTCCCCTGTCCCTACACATAGACAGGGTGGTCTCTACCACTCTTATGGGAGTGAGCAAGAACTACGAGGAGCAGTCCCCAGGGATGCATCCTTTCTCCTCTTCTGTAGAAACTATTTTTGGACGAACTGTTTGTGTCTTTAAATGGCGGCTGTGTTTTAAGCATAAGGGTATTCTGATGACATTGTGATTCTTGTAAGTGGCAAGTTCAACACAACAGTCACTGAACTGACCATAGCTATGCTGAATATGGTGGGGAACTGGTGTAATGAGATGGGACTTAGTGTAACCCTAACAAGGTTGGGGTGGTTGCCTTTACAAGAAAGTGTCAGTAAGAGGTTCCATTGGTCCATTCTTATTGAGAGGCTCTTACACTGAGTTCAAGTCCAAGGTTAAGTCTCTGGGTATAATCCTTAGATAGGGCCCTAAACTGGAAACCCCATCTGGGAAGAGTTATTGCCGGAAGGAAATGGTCTATGTTACAAAGCAGACGTGTGATAAGTGGGTCTTGGAGACTTAAGCAGAGGCCTTTGTATTGGTTTTATATCTCCGTGGTCAGACCTGTTCTAATGTTTGGGACTGTTGTCTGGTGGCCTGAAACGGAGGCCAAGGTAGCAGTAAATGATCTGGCTAGCATCCAAAGGATGGCTTGCCTTGTAATCACTGGGGCTTTTCCAAGTGCACCGGGTGCAGCTCTAGACTGATGCCTCAACCTCGTCCCCTGGACATTGTCATTGGGGCTATAGCCAGGAGGAGCACCTACAGTCTCTAGCAGGCGCGACTTTGGTTGGTCTCGGGCTGCAACAGAGGATACTGCAGAATTAGCATTCTGATTCAGGGAAATGCTTTGCACCATGATCTCTGATCAGATTTCACAAAGATATTCCATCAATAAATTCATGATTGCAATACCTTCTAGGAGGGGCTTAGTCGAAGGGAAAGAAACCTCTTCCACCAGTGAGCTTGAATGTTTACAGATGGCTCTAAAACTAGTGCATATTGCAAAGTCTGCATTGTTTTTGAACCTGAATATACTGGCAAACGAACGCATAAAAATGGGGTTTCTGTTGGCTGCTCCATGTATAAATAGAAATACGTAACAGAAAAGTCCACAAATAATGCTAATTCGTACTACCATTAATTTCACAATCACTGCTGAAAACTTCCTCCCAGTGTAGCGTGGTAAATTAAGTAATACTTGACGCTCAAAGAGCCAACCAAGAAAAAGGAGCAAAATCGTGAGTACTTGAATCTCGTTGCTGATACCATCATATTTTGTGGGAAAAGTTCAATCCCCCTTCGTGATCATCAAGAATTTGGGCCACTAACTGTAGAAAAAAACTCAAAATAAAGATTTTAAGCTCAGGGGCCTTACTTTCATTTCATGGTGAAACTATTAAAAAAATTCAAGCAGCATTTAAGTCTCTGTGCAACATCTCGTATTTAAGCCCTGAAGTGCAAAATGAGATTATTGATTTCTTTGGAAATTTTATCCAAAGAAAACTCGTACAAGACATAAATAGTAGTGATTGTTTTTCAATCTTAGACGATGAAACAATGGATAGGGAAGGAGCCATTTTCATTATGCATTCGCTACATTACAAAAGATGCTTGACTAGTTCTAAAAGAGGATTATGTATTCATTACACAGATCTTTCATTTATCTGCCAAACACATTTTCACAGTTATTTTGCAAATGAGGGGCGTAGAATAAAAACTCACCAACTCCAAAAATAAAAATTTTGGGGAATCGCAAAAAAACTGTTTAGGTTTTCTATTCATGGTTTGGAATAAATTTAATAGTTTGTTAATTTGAAAATTAATCATAGAAATTCTTTGTTACAACATATATTAGCAAAACTTACACTGTGTTCTTGTAAATTAGAAAACAAATTAGGAGTTAGAGAGTTTTGACACCCACACCTGGAGTTAGAGAGTTTTGCTCTGTAACGATTTGGAATTAGTGAGTATACCACTAGTGGAATCCTCATAAAGTATATTTTATTACCAAATATTAATTTTTGTTTAGCTGAAGTTAAGTTTGATGCTCTGTACCTAATTTAAAATTTTGTTTTATTAGTTAGTATTAGGCTTTACTAGATAGTTTACTGTTAAAACATAGGTAGTTTTATTAATATAGGTATTAAAGGTATTAAAAGTACGTACAAATTGTGGTACAAACGTTTTTTTAATTCCTTCAACATACATGTAAGATAAAATTAAATAATATAACATTTGTTAAGCTTTACAATCAAAATAGGAGCCTCGTCAGCTATCTCACACAACTGATTTTCTTCTGAATAGTTTGTAGGTGCTGTTGCTCCGTTCAAACACCAGTCCTAACAAAAACCTAGATCTTCTAGATTATACCAATTTCTCTGTAACTTTTAAAAATTAAGAGTTTTTTACATCATTCCTTTGTTTAACATTGCTAAGAATGTTTGTTTCTGGTATGGGCTCTAGAACAAGTTTTTTTTTTTCGGGAAGAAACAGTAAGCTATATTGCACAGTCGTAAAGATAACGGTTCTACACGCACTGTAAGTATTTTATGGATCTCCAAACGGTTTGTTGAGATTTTTTGTTTCAGATAAAGTTTTTTACATAAACCCTTTTACATTTGAAAATTTTAAGATGCCATTTATTGGCAGGCTTGAATGTGTACAATGTTTGAAACCAAGGACATTGCAGTCTTGCCGACAATATTTACGCCGCAACTTCTGAGACTATTTTTGTTCACTTCCTGAGGATTTTGTATTCCTTCCAATTACCCAGCTTAACTGGAGAAATTAACAACTCCATACTCAAATAAAAATAATTAAAATTTCTAGCACAATAAACAATGTGTAGAACACACCACACCACCAAAACACAGCATAAAAACATAACCAAACCAACCAAACCAGCTGTAGATTCAGTGTTGTACTCTGAATCATATTATCAATGAATACTCAGCCCTCATTGGCTGAAAAGTTAAGGATCTAAATTCTCTAAACGTCATAGAACTATAACCATATCTATAGAGAGTGTTGATTCAGACTACTAATTTAAAATGTATTTTTAAATATTTTGTAGTGAGGTTAGACATGAAATAAGTTTAAATATAGATGTAGGGCTAAACAAAGTATAATATACAAAAATAATATGAAATTCGAATATTTCAGAGTTTGTGAGTTTTGATTCTTCACCCCTCAAATATGTAGTACGTTATGCTTAGCTATTACTAAACTCATTGGCCAAGGCTATGATGGATGCTCTACATTTATTGGCCATATACTGGTCCATCAAAGATTTCAGCAACTAATCCAAATGCTAGGTATGTTCACTGTAAGGCACAAGGGTTAAACTTGGTTTTAAGTGATTCACTTATCTTTCCTTGTGTAAGAAACTGTCTATGTACTGTAAATGTTATATAAAATATTTGGATCATACTTAGTTTTCATTTTATACTTTAGACTTCTGCTCCTCGCATCTGTTCTATCCAAGGAACTAATATTCCTTAGATTTTGGTATTTGAACTACTAAATCCAATATCGGACCATATTATTAAACATGTCCAATTTTGCACTCCTATTATGTAGTCTGAAACATTATGAGTCAGTCGCTAGGTCTGCTGGCCGACCACCAAGGACAGCAGAATTCGAAGTCGTACGACATTGCGGCATCACCACGTTTGAAAATACTATTTTCACTATTGTGTCGCCACGTAAAATGACATATAGTATAGTAGAGAATTTATAGCATGACCGGTGACTTCGAGATGCGCCGTAGGCAAAGACGGAACTAAAGTGGTGGGGGGTGGAGCGGCTCAGTCTGTTTCCGTATTTAGCCTTGTGAACTTCGGTCTCCAGTCTTCTATACGTGCCGCCCAAAAAACATTCGCTTGTGCCAATTCACGAGTTGTAATACAATTTGTGAATTAATTGCGTTGTGCTCATTACGTTTTAAGTAAAGAGTTTGAGATGGATCATAATGTAAAAAGTAAAATTGGAGGTAGAAAGGTTATACACGGCCAAGCAAGAGAAGTGCTTCCCATTTTATGAAACGGGAAGCAGAAACCAACACACTTATAAATTTGAAGAAAGTTCAACAGCGTGTCGTAGAGGCAACTGGAATTTCTGAAAGTACGCTGAGACGAATTTTGAAGGAGGAAAAAAATAAGTCCAATTGGCAATTCTTTTAGTACGCCCAACAAAGTAAGAAAACGCAAACATACCTAAAAGTAATCTGGACAATTTTGATTTGGGTGTAGTTCGAAGAACAATAAATAATTTTCATCGACAACGGGGTTTTATTATGTTAACTATTGCGTGTGGATCGTTGGCGTTATTGTTATTTTAAGTATACATCATTAAATTAACTTGATACAAGTTGGTAGATAAAACTGAGTTTTTTTCTTATTCTACTGTGTATATTGACAAATTAATTTAACCAGATTTATATTAATTTTTAATTTAGCAGCTAGGCTATGTCAGTTGAAAATTTTGTAGTGTATAATTGTATCTACTATCGTAAATCCTGAAGCTTACACGGTTAGTAGTATATGATAAATTGAATTTTAATGGCTAACAAAGCGTAACAATTACAATTCTGAACTGTTGTCGTCGTTGGAGATCAAGAATAATATAAATTCCTACCCTTTCCCAATTTATGAGAACCCTTTCTTACCACCAGGTATCTCTACTGCGAACTCATTAAGAAGGGTGAGCTATGAACACAATTTCGGCAGAACAGAGTCATTGTTAAGATCACGTACATCCGGTCCCAATATTTCCAAGATTTCCTGTATTGAATTCCCCATCATAAAAGTCCGTCGCCGTAACTTCAAAAGAGTTTAGAAATGTTCAAATATTCTTAAGGTCTCCTATACTAAATTGCTCATCATAAAAGACCACCGTGGTAAGAACATAAGGGTCTAGAAATGTTGGCAAACACTACAATATTCGGCTCCCGCCACCACTATGAGCCGGGAGCCGAAAACTCTCAGTAGGGTTAGTAGCACCGTATTCCCTCCCCTACTTTAGATTGTGCCCCCACGCGCTCAAACTCCTCCACTCCTCACGCGCATCCCACCGGTCATGCTATAACTTCCCTAGAGTATGTGTATCGTGAATTACAGCAGATTTAGGATTCCAAAGTGTTGAAAGTCAATTGATACCTATACTATTATTTCATAAGTGTGCTAGGGACATTATAGAACTTTGATATATACAAATATATGTGCATTGGATTTTAATAAGGTACCATCAAGAAAGTAATGTTCGTAATTTCAACTGCCTCAGTTGGAAGGAAGGAGGAAATGTTGGAACGGTATTTGTAAACGAAAACTGGTCAGTCTACAGTACAGCAGTTTGACACATTTCCCCAGGATTTCTGATCGTAATAATTGTGCACAAACCTTGCCTGTTTTGAAGTTTGAGCATAACCCATTATTAGCATATTTACAACTATATTTTCATTCAGAAATAGTTGGAAAAGCAATACAGGAATAAAGAGCTAGATTTATATTTCCGCTCTTTACTTCTTTTCTTTTAGATAATACAAGGAAGATAAATCAAACAAAAAAGGGAATTAATTATCAGGTGTTGATTGAAATGTTTTCCAATTATGATATTCTCTTAAAAGAATATTTCATTCGTGTTCATTGAATCTAATAAATTTACATTTATATTTAAGCAAAAACACAGAGTAAGTCATTGAACTTCTAGACAGTATTTTCAAAGATGTTGCCAGTAACATCGAGAAGTACATTAACACATTTTGGACATCGCGTTATATATTTTACACTGATCAAATTTGTGAAATCATCAGGTATGTTCATATTGAGTGAGGGATGGTGGAGATAAGAAAGTTCTTACTTTGGAGACTTTCCCCTTTTAAGAAAGAAATTTGACGTTATTACACAACAGATTTGAACAGGTTTGGAAAAAGGTTGAGCACCTAATTCTAAATCCATTTGAACATTAAATTGTGTCAAAGCCAATGTTACAATGTCGATTCACTATAACGTAGGTTCGCTCTGAGGTTTTAAAAAAGAACATGATACAATAATCCATATAAAAACTTTATTTATAACTTATTCAAACAGTTCTTTAAATTTCTATAGTCACCTTTTCATGAATGTCTTCCTTGTTCTTAAGATTTATTTTTATGAGTTCTTGAAAATGTGTACACTTTTTCAACATCAACCTACCGTGGGGTGTTTTTTTTTTTTTTTTTTTTTTTTTTACCTTTTTATAAGTTAAAAGCCTTTCTGAAACAAGCCATATTTATAATCACTAATTAAATGCCAGTTTCAAAGAAACTTAGTCCTAGAAATGTAAATGTTGATTCACGTCGTTCGATTTGCTTGCGGCAGTGACTTAATGGTCTTAAGCATCGGACTTTGGATCTAAGCTAGAGCATTGATTATGAATCCTTCAGAACGATTTATAATCAAGTGCTAGAGCTAGTTTAGGTTCAAGTCCTGTCTGTGATGAAAGCGATACTATAAATACTGTCAACCTTATACATACCGATTCTTTCCCTTGTTATGTTTTATAGAACAGACACAGAGTATACATCAAAACAGCCACGAATATGCTACCCCAGCTACAGGAATTAATATTATTTTTCCGATTTGCCCCTCCGCCAATGACAATAACATCTGTTATAACTGTCAGAAAAAATCCTTATCCTAGGCAAGTTTTTTTCCCTGAACTGAAAACCTTATTGGCTCTTAACCTATTCAAGCATCCTCCAATCCATAAATTCAATTCTCTTAAGCTCACGAGTAAAACCCATGTCAAATCATTTGCATTTTTCACACTGTATTAAATAGTCAAGCGAAACAGACATTAGCTGAGTCCCATCAGTCACTATCCCCCAATTTCCATATCTTAACCACTTTACTATTTTTGTGTGCATCTCTACCTTCCATCCCATGATACATACACCAAAGTATTTCACATTACCAATCTCAAGTATATACGCCAGTACAAATGTTGATGGAATTTATTTTAAAAGCGATTATTTCAATCTTCAATCAATAACTATTAGCAGAATTCTCTAGCGTTATTGAAGGAATGTCTCTTAATTACATTTACTGCACTCTAGTTAACTACAAGCACTAAGGAATTCGCACTTTTATAAATTATAATAAGTTTTATTACATTTATACATATGAAATGTATTGTTTTAAAGGTTTCATAGTTAAACTAAAATACCTACGTTACGAGTACAATACAAAAATCTAACAGCTGATGACAGGACAAACAGCTGGAAATCTGCAGTTGAATGTGAGTCGTAATGATGATAAACAAAAACTGAATTTACAATAATAAGGAATGTCAACATTGAATAAGAAAGAAAAAAAAGAATGAATGCAATATTCTATTGTCTTTAGTTCTAAAACGCTCAAATAGGGGAAGTAAAAATGTTGATGGATGATTCATTTTGTGAGTGATTCACATTAGAGTTATGTGATTCCCGGTTTACTCTGATCTAATTCAAAGGCTTTGAGGAAGCTGAAGCTTCAAGCTTGTATAAATTAAAACACATATAGGTTAGTTTGTTATCACTGTTAGTTGTTACCAGCAGAGTTATAGTAACTGCACAGTAAGTAAATTACGTGTGTTTTGTTTTATTTATCAATAAAATAATTGAAAATGTTATTATTGTTGTGTTATGATATGTCACTGCATTTATATTTGTTATTGCTTACTATACGCACGGTTTGTTATTGTTATAATATGAGTATATTATTTAGTTAATTAATGTTTGACCATTCACTTATTTATTGAGCTGAGTTTTTTGTTCTGCTGTGACTTTCTTGAACATGTTGATTTTTTTATAATTGGTGTTATCAGTTGGTAATAATAAAATAAGATTAAGATATAGCCTCAATATTATGACACTACATAAACCATTCACACTAGCTTGATATAAAAAAGATTGTTTTAATTTTACCAGAAAAGGCTTAGCATAGTTCTGGGCTATGCGACTTATATTAGAGAATCTTATGAAATAATTTTTTTTATCTGAAGTAAGAATCTTAAGACCCTGCTCATAGTCCTAAAAAGATTTTGGCATCTCTCTCACATATTTTGGTAAATGTGAAGTTAAGAGCCCACCCGAAAAATTACGAGTTTTGCTTTATTAACCTATTGCTATCGTCCTCCTGAACAAAACACAATATAAGGTTTTAATGGGTGGAAATTACAATTAATGGAGTTATAGAACATTAAAAGTAGAACTACTTTTCTCATGCAGAGTAACATTTGATTGTTTTAAACGGGCATCACCTGGTCTTGCTATGATCGTAGGTCAACCTCCTATTGGCTGCTGCTAACATCAGCTGTTATGCCATCTTTATGTAAAAGAACAATAATATTGAAATCAGGGGAATTTATTAAATTTCAAATAAAACAGCATGACAGAAAAATATCCGTCGAGGTAGTATCAATCAGTAAAAATTAAAATTCTAAGTGATTAGATCATGAATGTCCCTAGCCATTACTGTTGTATAGGAAACTCAACAAAATAAAAACACAATTATTATCAATTCACATAACGATAACTTCCTACTATCTTGCAAGTAAAGAAGTTCCACCTTGAAAGTTCTAAAATTCATTACTTGTTAATTTAATGCCCTATAAATCTTCTACTGTTTTGTTCAGAAGGACGATAGCAATAGGTTAATGATACAAATTTAATTTCCACAACAACAACAACACAACAATGAATAGTGTAAAAACATACATAAGTTTAATAAATAAGCAAAATTATCGTAACCGTAACTGTGTATACGAATGTAATATGTACTTACATACCCATTGGTAACTTCCGAAGAGATAAAAATAGCTTTTCTTGATTTGAAAATAACACACGATTACACAATGAACTTATACTTATATGTACACACAAGTCTAGCTTAAACTCACCATCATCCAATGTTCCTGAAGAGTGCCACTTCTTTTTAGCATCCAAGTACTGGAGCATATATCCTTCTTGCATAAAGCTAGGAGCTTAGCTCATCCTCTAGCATAAGGAGAAGTAATAAGTTTTTATTGCTCAAGTGCAGAGGTCTTTCTACATGTTTTCCATCAGACCCTCTATTCCTGGGCATTTACAGTAGAAGAAGGCTATTTCACAGCTCAGATCTGGCCCTAGCAAAAGGCTTCAGAACCTTCTGTTGGCCAGGACATCCACTGTTTCATTCACATAAATACCTGGTATATAACCCCATCACCCAATCAAGGACCACTTTGTTTGCCTTCACAAGTTTCAATAGAGCATTCTTACACTCCCATAATATCTTTGATTCAAAAGATCAAGTGTCTATTGCAATTAAAGCAGCTTCTTGGGTAGTAATAGGTATTCTGCACATTTAGGTCATTCTGTATGTGCCTTCTGGCACATGTTTCAATTTGCCTTAAGAAGTAGAGTATGATTAGCAGATCCAGTTTTTTATATAAATTTGAACGGAAACGCTATGTTGCTTATTTACTCAATGTAACCAACTGATGCCATTTAATTAATTTGATCAAAATTTACATCCTCTGTAGTAAGTGTAGGCTAACGCAGTCTAAATATTGTTAACATAATATTATTTAATTTCAAAGTAACTTCATCTAAATAAAAATGGTATTTAACACGTTCGCTGCTAAACCACATTAGCTCCTGGGGACAGTCTTCCTTGCCAGCTGGTAACTCTAGTAACCGCTCGCACTAGGAACGCCCTTTTATGACAGTGGAAATATTCTAAATGAATAAATCATAGCTAAGTGAACTATATTTTATTCGTTTTAGACAAACAAACTATATTAATACATAAATGTGTACACCAAAATGAATGTAAAAGTTTATAAAAATGTTAAAAAGTTTATATATACATCTCCACTAACTCACTCAAATTCAGTTATTATTTACAAATATGTGGTGAGTAATTATAACAAAGTATATTTAAATGTTTACTTGAAATGATACAAAAAATATTGTAGTACATAAGTTTATAAACATGTAAGAAAAAAGAAGAAATAAGTTTACAAAAAAAATATTGATACAAATGTGTATATATATCTAACCAACCCACTCAAAAATTGTTTATTATTTACAAATATGTGGTGAAAAATATGTAAAGTTATATTTCTAATTCTTAGAAAAAAAACAATCATCCCCACAATCCTTTTTGTCTGTCATTATTCATGATATTGGTCAAAACAATAAGGCATACACAATGCCATACCACTCATTTCACAATTCCCTTTGCACTACAAACTCGGCATCCTTTATTTTTAACTTTTTGCCACTTTTTTGTTTCTCTCCAATCTTGGAGGAGACGTGGTCAATACTTTTCTGCTTCAATGGCCTTGGAGGTGTGTGAGGGTTCGGTAGGAGACGGTCAACAACTGATAGATGAAAATCATACTAAGGCATTTTTCGTTCATTACAAGAAATTCACATTTCGTTGAAGAGGAAGTGGGCGTTCATCATGAGCATCTACAACACATGAATAAAAATGTTCTTTTACCAGCGTATGGTTTTCCTCTCGCAGGAATAATAGGCCATCATCTGGTCACTTCGGTCAACTCCCTTCATAAAGTGATTATATTTTACGATTGGCAGAGGCTTTTTCCTTTCAAGTTGGTTGCGGTTGATTGAAGTGACTATTTCATTAGTGTGTTCTGTGGATATGTAAGACACTACTCTTTTATCCCTCTATTTAGCGACCAATACACTTGCGGTGTAGTGTGCAATGGTTTCTCCTTTATTCAACTTAGCTGACTTAACATCTGTTGAAATGTATGTTCAATCCAATCTGAACATACCTGTGCTGTACGCATTTCTTCTCAAAAGAGTAGAGGTGAGAGAAAAAGTATTATAATAATTGTCCATGTAATGGCTGGGTCCGCAATTTAGTTTTCCTAGCATTAGGTTTAGTACAACGTTAGCCGCATGTCCTTGCCACCAAACTCGTCACAAGTACACCACAATACATAAAGAACTTTAAAATCAAACCATGGAGATTGCACAGACTGCATAGTTTAATCCCATATTTGTGCCATTTTCCTTTTATGTATTGACGGAAATACAGCCGACCACGCCAAAGTACCATGCCCTCATCAATACACCGGTTTTGTGCGGGTAGTACATATACTTAATTTTATTACAGAAGTAATTAATAAGGAACTGGACTTAAGATGAGCAATTAGATGGATCAGGATGGCTTTCGAACTTCAAACAACGTAAGACAATAAAAAATCGGTCTTGTGACATGAAATTTGGAAAACAAAAAGAAAACAATTTATTAATATTCCAACAATTTTGGAGTCTGGGCATTTGTATTATGCCCATGTGTAAAATAAGACCAAGAAAAACCAACAACTCTTCAATAGATAGGTCTTTCCACTTACCAACTCGAGAGCCGGGTACAGTATGGGGCCCACAAAAGAACTAAAGTTCGTAGTTGTTGGTTGCCTTAACAATTCCCTCTAAAAAAACTATATCCACAAGCAGTGTGAAAAAACAAATTGGAGATTTTCAAAGGAACTAAAAATCCTTCCTGTCTAGTAAAGGAAAGATCTTTCGTTCCAATCTGGTTGTGAGCGCTCCATTGGGTTGGGTTGGTCTCTTAATCAGGATCCTTAACTTCTGAGTCTGTCTGGTACTCCACATCGTCCATGTTGTCATCCTCATCATCCGAACTCGACACTGACTCTGTTGTAAGCCTAGAACTTGGTTGTTATACACCACTTGGTTCCGAGGGAAGATCCATTGTGTTGCACAATTACTTACTACAAAAAAACTTTTTAAAAAATCATTAAAAATAATGAAGAATTCTACAGAATGCTATCGCTAGTGTGCTCTTGCTATGAACGTAATATTACAAAAGATAGTGAAGATGTTAATTAGTTTGACTAGTAAAATTTAAGGTACTAATGAATGACATTTTACATTGAATCAGAAATATTTTAAAGATGGTTTTAGATTTATATCAGTGTTCTCCCACCTAATACCCCATACCCCATAGTGGTAGACTAAAATAGTTAGTAGGCCTACAAAGATATCAAAAAAAAAAAAAAAAAAAAAAAAAAAAAAAAAAAAAAAAAAAAAAAAAAAAAAAAAAAAACACATAGGACTATGTGATATGAAAATAAACAGGTAAATTTTTAAATTAGCTAATTTAAATTTTACCTATATACACAGTGTTTACAGAAGGGTGTCACAAACTTCTGTGCCTGATAGTATTCATCATTTCAAACAAAAAATGTCATAAATACATGTCAAGAAAAGTCTTGTTTAGCCGCTAGCCACCATTTTGTGTTTTTTATAAAAAAAATTATTATCTCTATACAAATTAAGCTAAAGAAACCATATTGGGCACATAAGTTTGAGTAAATAAAAAAATTTTCAAAAATAATTGTCATTTTCTTTAATATTAACAAAATTGTGTCTGTTGAAAATTTTATTGTTAAAGTCAATTACAAAAAACCCAGTATACTTACAAAAAATGTGTTAGACACTGACTATTTAAACAATTTTATTACATTTCTAACAGTACTCGATTCAACAAAAACTGTCAATACATAAGCGAGTGTGACCACTTTAAAGGTACCCTTGCATAAGCCAGGAGCAGCAAACATTGTCTTTTGATAAGCATCAGCTGTTTTACATAGGTTATAACAATTTTGCAAGATACTATTTTGAAATTTGTACTACAATTCCAACAATACTTTTTTCAACGAAATCCATCAATGCATAAGCGAGCACGACTACTATAAAGATAAGCTTGCACAAGTCACGAGCAACCAACAACTGATACCTCTCAACTGTGACGTGTTTGACGTTCATGGCTTTTGCAAGCGTATCTTTAAAGTGGTTGTGCTCGCTTATGCATTGACGGATTTTGTTGAAATAAATATCGTTGGAATTGGAATGAGATTGTTCAAAAAGTTGGTGTCTAGTACATTATGTATAACTACAGGTTTTTGATATTTTACTTAAAAAAATGTCAACAGACCCTATTTTGTTAATATTAAAGAAAATAATACAACTATTTTTGTAAATTTTCCCCATCTATTCAAACGTATATGCCAAATTTTGTTTACTTAACTTTAATAGTTTTAAAAACAATAATATTTTGATAAAAAATATAAAATGACGGCTAGTGGCCAAAACGAGACATTTCTAGACCTATGTTTATATGAGTTTTTTTTGTCTAAAATGATAAATACTATCACTCATAGAAGTTTGTGACACCCTTTTGTAAACATCTTGTTTATATGTAACTACCTACTATGTTTTTGTTTTGGGTTGAGTTGGCTACATTTTGTTATGTGATACACCTCATGTTGGAATATATGATTTTGAATTGAGATAATGCTAAGCTATCCATAAAGAAGATGTTCGGACTGACTGATTCATCAACGTTCAGTAAAAACCATGAAAGATAGGGACAGAAGTTTGGTATTTAGGTTTCTGGTGCCCTAGAGGTGCACTAAAAAAGAATTTTTCTTTCCAACCACAGGGCTTCAGCCCATTAACCTTTAAACATTATATGACAACAGAATCGTATGTTAAATAGATTTCATTACCATTTTAAATCTTTTCATTATAAAGTGATTAGATATACATACTGGTATTATTTAACGTTTTAGATAACTATAAAACTGTTTATCATTATAATATTTTCAAATTTGATATGATTATGCAGAATAAGTGTATAAATTGAAAAAAATAATTATTTATTAGTAATATTTAATTTACTACATAAAAGCTATGTAGTGTAAAGTTTTGATTTAAAGCTATAAAATCAGAGTAATATAAATTTTTTATTACAAGCAATTTAATACAAATAGACTTATTTCCCTTCAATTTAGTGAAACTTCTTCAGTTCTCATAAAAAATAATGGAATTATGAAAATTTTCTAAACTTCAACCAAATTTCTATTTTTTACCTATTCCTTTTAGGTTACCTATCAATTAAATGGCAGTGTATTTTGTGAGTGAAACATAAAGTTCATTTTTCACTACTTAGAGCACAAACTATATAGCATCTGGAAAATGATTAATTAGCTAATTACAAAAATAAGTGATGGGTGCCCATTATGGACGTTGGTCACAATCACAAGTTTCACTGCAGATGTCTATTATAGCCATCACTGCTGCAGGATTACTGCTAAAAATTTAAAGAGGAAACTGAATTATATTACAAGAGGTAAATTTAAACAATGTTAGTCGGTTAATAGATCAGATCAAATACCTGAACATTGACTACACACAAGCAGTCCTAAACCAGCAATTCATTGAGTATTTACACCACTGAGCTCCTCAGTAATTCATTATTAATATTAAAACAATCTATAAAATATAAATGAATGCTGGAAAAACAATGAATATTGTATGCAGTTAAAGTTAAACTATTGTAATTGATACATCCATTACATTTCAAAATTTCCATGGAGTAATTTATTTTTTTACATTAACAGATATTTAAATTTAGTCTTTGATGTGAAAAATAAGAAAAATTGTCTACATTATATAGTAATAATGAGAGTAAATGTTGCTTTTAATACGAATAGTAATTTATAATACGTAAATTTATAGTTTTAAAAATATCAATTAGGTACTCTCAATGAACTGCATTTAAGTTGTATAATTAATATGATTTAAGTGTAAAACAGTTTCAATCTAGTTCATTGATCTTAATGATGAAGTTTGACCTTGAGCAAAAACAACTGGTGCTATAATTTGTTGTTCACTTTCCAAAACTTGACTTTGACCTTGGCCAATCAGTGACCTACTTTTTACAGGTGAATATGTTCAGTCAGTGTTATCAGTGTAAATTGTGTAGCAGAGTGTGTAGGAGTGTTCAGTGTTTTTAAAATGTGGATCAAAGATTGTTTAATGTGTGCTTGTGTTTTTCAGTGAAATAGATTTTGCATAAACTGCAAAAATGAATTTTGAAACGGAAACTAATGATGATACTGAAGCATTGTTACCGAACAGGAGAAGGAACCATTCTACAACAATTGGAAATGTGGTAAGATTTATAACAAAAGTTTCTTGAAGTTCAGTTACCTCCAGTTATGTAATGGTAGAAATATGTCATTATTTGAAACCAAATTTTGAATATTCCTTCTGAACAATGATTACTAATTTTGTACACATCTGTTTCCAATTACAGTGGTAGGATTGAGTGATTGAAGTGCTAAAGTTACTTGTACATATACATAATATGTTCTCCAAAGCTGGTGAATGATACAAATCCACTTGTAATTATATTGATTAATTACTGGTTTTTTATTGATATACAGATACAGAGAAAATATTAATTTGTCATATTTTTTAAGGAATAGGATTGCCATATTACTGCAGCAATACGGTAGTGTTAAATTAGTGAAAATCTGTTAGTATAGATCCCAGCAGTTTAAATATTACCTATTTATTAATGTATACCCCTTTGATAGCCTAGTTTTAGTAGGCAGATTATTAGACATTACCCAATTACTAAACAAACCTTAAAATCATTAAAATTTAAAATATCCTCAACTTGCAAATTATTTACAATTTATTATATGAAAATAAAAATAAAACAATGGTTAAACTTTAAATTCAACCACTTGATTATATTATAATCCAATATTTATTGGTATTTGCAGAACACTTTTGTTTCAAATCACTGTTAAAATATCAAGATTTTAGTATTAATTTTATTAAACTTTTATAAACTGCAAAAAAATTGAGAATTGCTAAATTTTGAATATTAATTTCATTTATTCATTCAAAAGTGGAAATCCCAAAATCATAAGCACTGGAAACGGCTAGTTAGTTGAGAATGACCCATATACACAATTATCAATGGAAAAGAAAGACAGTGAAAGCAAGAAAATGTGATCCTCCTTGGTTTAAATATGTCCTCCTCTTTCCACAAGCTGGCTACATCATTTATGTGCTATCCAATAGATCCCTGCTACAGGAATCGAAGATAGAACTTGCCTCGTGGAGGAGGCAATGGCCGCACGGTCTGAGGCATGAGACATTGGTTTGGTTGGTTTGGTTTGGTTTGGCATAGTTTCAAATCCTGTCTGTGACCGTAGCACTTTTTATCTGTGCCATCGACCGTGTACTGTACAAGCTCTTCCCCTTATTCTGTTTGATAAGATCCTTGCATAGAGCAGTGCCCTTGAGGAAAGGCCGAATAAGTCTGAAAAGAAGATCAGAAAAATAAATAGGTTGAAATCTCTTATAATAGTAGTTTTTAGTGAACAAATTGTTAAAAGCCAGTGCAGTCTCAATTCAATATAAGATACACTTTGTGGTCTTAAAAATATTCAAACATGCATTTCTATTACCATTGACCTAAATTCTTGATACTAAATTTGTTAACATTTTAAAAACATTTTTCTTTTATTCCAGGGTAGGCCTTATTATTGGTAACAAATTGATTTAATAAAATGTTGATCATTTGCTGGCGTTATAAAATTGTTTAATCTGTTCTTAGTCTGCTATGAACTAATGGTTAAAAGGGTTGAGTCTTGAACACACTATTCTTCTTCAGGGAAAGGTAACATTGAATCACTTTCTTGAATAAATCCTTCCATAATTGCATTGTAGCAGTGATAATATAGATGTATCTTTTATAGTTTCACTGTAAGATACTATTTTTAATTTAATGCTTCATCAATATGATTTTCATCTAGATAAACTGGCTTGACTGATATTTATACATATCTATTTGTGATTGAGACTGGGCTATCCAGGTTTTGTGTAAAGCACATACTGCGACTGGGTTTGGTAAAAAGGATTTATTAATCTGAATGGTGCATATTGTTAAATCTTCAAAATAGCCTCCTTGGGTGTCAATATACTGTTACCAATACAATTTTTCCATGGTGTCAAAAACCTCAGAGATGCTAAGATGGTGGTGCTTCCGGTGTGCGCAAAAGGCTCTTGAGGCTTAAGTGCATGCAGTAGGCCGCCCCATAGAAGAAGAAGATGGTGGAAAGCTCTTTGAAACTGGTAACTTTTCATGCTTCTGATGGTCGTAATAAAGGTTGTGCAGTGTGGAGCGTTGTCTTGGTGAAGCTTCAAGCAATCTGCAACCTGTAGTTCAGGCTTTTGAGTGCAGGCACGTAAAGACTTTTCTATAAAAAAAAAACGTTGATGGTTTCTCTCATAGCTACAAATTCTTTGTGGACAACCTATGTTTGTCATAAAAATGAATGCACAGTAGAAGTCCGGTTTTTTCTCACCTCTGATTATCCAAGCAATCGGATTTTATTAATGCCTTTTTTAAATTAACCTTTTAGGAAGATGCAATGTTTGTTTTTTATGTACAGCTTTGTTAGCGCTGCAGTGCTGTGTTGTGTTGTTTGTATGGCTCTGCTAGCCATTTGTTCAATCAGACGAGAATATTGCCGATATGGTTGACCATCAACAAATTGAAGAAGACGATCCAGATGAAATCGTTCCTTAAATTTAACATCTTGATGGGTTGTAGATTGTGGAAGCTGCTCTAGGTTACATAAAACATTAAGAGAAGAGCACGGTCTACAATTAAAGGAGTTGTGCTTTTCTGAACCTAAACCCTTGTTTCAGGATTATATTGCAAAACTTATGGTTCAGTATCTCTTATTACACTGTCTAAAATGTCTGGTTCACTTTCTAATTGTTCCAACATCTCACAGGAACATTAACTTGTTATTAGATTAAACTGGGCTTCAACATGTTAATATATATACTCTAGAACGTTAACTCATATTCAACATTATTGTGATAATTTTGAGATGAGATTGATGAAATGTAGGAGGACAGTAACTGGAGCAGGAAGGGTTTATATAAGTCTCTATTTATGGTAGCTACATCCGAAATTGGTTTTTTTATTTGTTTCTTGGAATAAATTCTGCTTATTTGTAGATAGCTTGTGAGGATATAAAGCTGCTGTCAAGTCAGCTATGATAAGAGAAAGCTTTATCCCTGTTATACAAATGAGTGAATTCAATTTAATTCGAAATGCCTTCAATCATGAGTGCTTCAGAGTGCATGGCTGTTTTTCAGAATAACTCAGGTCAATAACTAGAACTATCTTAAGATTTACAAAACTTGACAACAGTTTACATTGAGCACTAAAAGATTAATTTCAATAAAATAACGTAATAAAATTTCAATTAAAATTTTAAGCTGCCAATGTCAGATATTTATCCAACTAATAAAAAATGGTCCCAGGGAAGGTCATTGTACATTTTAAGACTAAAGTAGGAGAATCTTTTCCTTCCACTTCCTGCTGCACTTTTAGAAGATGCAGTTATTTGTTTTGCCAAGTACTGGGCTGAGTGAACCACCAATCTCTCCACCAGTGTACTGCGACTTCCGCAGTGTCAACACGACGAGAGAACAAGTCTGCATCCTGCATATGGTAGCTGTTTGCAAAATTCTGGCAGCATCCCAAATGGCAGACATGTGGTTCTGTAAATTAAGATCGTAGATAAAACCCACTGCAGTGTTCTGAAATTTTTGGATTTGGATCTTCTTATGCTATTCTTATGCTATATTCAGGGTATCAGTAATAAAGCACTGGCAAAATAAATGACCAAATTAGCTGAAGCTTTGCCTCTGGTAAGATCAGTCACTGTATAGATCTTAATGCGTTGTCAAAACCAACTGTGAAACATAAATGATGTTGTCAGAGAATTGGAGACCACTGTCAAGTATTACATCCAGTATTGCATTTTTCAACATTTAACTTGAGACCATGTCTCATTGAGCACTTATAATCACAAGATCTGAGTTCATCCTCGCAAAAAAAATTGAGTTAAGCTCATACAATATGTACAGGCAGGCGTTAACAATGCGTTCACATTTTAATGAGCAGTATGTAGAGTGAACAATATGGGACCCAGACAGCTCCCCTGCACTCCCCTTGGTTTCTCAAGGGAGTTGTTATATCAGTGCCCCTCATAGCTACCTGCTGCCTTCTCTCCTAGTAAGATTTTAACCAGGACATGGCACCATCTTGGAAACCAAAGCATTTCAGGTTTACATGAAGCAAACTATGGCTTATAGAGTCAAATGCCTGCAAATAGTCAAGCATTATTAAAAACTGTATCTGTCCTAAATAAGTCTGCAATAAAATTTACAAACACAGTGTATTGTGATTTCTTCTGAATCAGGACTGTTTTTTTTTTCTTAGATTGCGGATGGTTTACACTTATCTTCCAAGTTTGTGAGAATTAACCTCTCAACTATGAGTAATTCATTAAATTAGCAATGGATCTACAATTGATTTAATAGCAAATGGACTGACACCTTTTATCATTGATATACTTATTTCGTGATTGCAACTTCTCTGAAGATAATCTTGTTTAAAGCAGATTTAACTTCGTCTTCAGATACCTGTTTAAAAAAAATTGGATTTTTATGCAATGTTTTCTCTCTTGGTTGTACAAATCTATCAGGTCTGCATTCGCTTCTTAAAATAATCCAGTCTTAATACAAAATTAGTTTATTTCATTTACCTTTGTTGTTAGTTGTTAGGTTTTACAAACTATGTCACTTTGTTTTATGCACTTCCAGAACACACAGTTATCCTTACACTCCACTGAGGGAACAATATTCAGTTATAATTTGTTTTCAAGAACTCAGTTTAAATAAAATATATTATTTTCCTTGATTACATTACATTATGTTTGTCTGTTTTCCCAAACTTCTGGTTAGGTTTAAATGAGTGTTGTATGTGTTTTTCTGTAAATTTAATTTCTTTTATTAAGATATATTGATATAATCTTTGCCCTTTTATGACTATAGTAAGATATATTTAAAATATGTCACCTAGTTATTTAAGATGAATTGAAAATAACTGTAACCTACCTTAAAAAGAATCTTACCTTTCAAAGATAAAAGAAACTGCCAGAAGTATTATTTAGCAAGATCAGTCAGATCCTGCTGTTGATGTCTGAACTGACGACATAAGTTGAAGTGGTGACAGTAGATCAACAGTGACGAAGAGAAAATAAAACCAATGAATAAAAGGAAGATAAAGATTTTTGTTAAAACAATGTATCTTCTAGGAAATTCCAAATGATAAACACATATTGTTGTTCACCATGAATTCAGAACATACCATAAATCAGTCTTAATCTGAAGTAGAGATCAAAGCTGACTGATGCATTCGTGGTGCTTAGAATAAAAGATTAGTTTCGGGGCGTTGTCAAATCTCAAGTGACATCTGCTGTGTTTTGTAATCTAATGTGTTATTGGTAATTATCTGACCACATTGCCAGTGTCAGACCAGACCTTGCCATGGCTCAACTCTTGTCGTTTTCACTCTCGGTAAATAAATTGTTAAGAATTTTTTTTAAATATATGTTGAAAACTAATATATTTTTTTATTTAACGTACCAAAATGTTAGTTTATTTAGTATCTTATTTGAAATATGCAAATTGAAAGAAATAGCTATTACTATATTGTTTTAATGGTGTTTAAGGTTCTTTTGAATTTTCCATTCCAAACATTTTCCTCCAGTAGATTGATTAACTTAAATTCGTAAACCCTTTAGCCCTTAGAGAGAAGGGGAGGGATAAGCTGATTTCAAAATATGCCACGTAGTTGTATATCACTATGAGTGACTGGACATAATCATGTTTTGCGCTCTGATTTGTAAAAATGTAACATACCTACTTCCTATGATCAGTTGCACTAAGAGTGTAAGTGTGGTTGCAGGATACAGTGAGCTACGTGAAACAGAACGATGGAGTCGATGGAGCCGTACCTTTGGGCTCTCTCAACACTCTCAGCTCTCATTTTGAGGTAAGGTAGATCAATGGAAATACATAAGATTGACTCACTGACTTGTTCACCTGAAGAGGTGAGCACCAACATAATTTGAACCATAAATTTAATAGATAAAGTAAGTTATTAAACGTTTTGATTTGTGGTGTCCGAGAACTGTTTTAAAGCAGTCAAAATATTTAAATTTTGAAATTTGCCTTATGGGTACTTAAAGAAATATAAAAGTAAACAATTTCTAATGTTTATTGTAACTGTTGTAGTATTTGCAAGTAGATACCAGGTACATTGTAATAACAGCTGTTTTCAGGTACAATTTATCCTTCACGTAATATTACTTTTGTTGTAATTTTAATATTGACATATCTGATCATTAGATAGTTTTATTTTTATATTCATTATAAAAAAGGTTTTTCACTTGTTTCTACTAAATTTGTATATTAACCATTACATTGGCAATTATTGTTTCAGGTGATAAGAAGTTGTTTCTGTGTTTGTTACACTCTTTCATGTATGATCAAAAATATTATTTTACTGTGTAATCATATGTACTTTTATAAGTTATCAAATTTTTAATCAATCAATATCTTTATTTACACATTCATCGGGAATGGTTATAGAGTTAATTTATGCATTATAATTAATGCAAAATAAGGTTAGGTTGATAAGTTTAAAACCACAGAAATGTAAAGGGGAAAGAAAATCTGTTTGTATTAAAGTTAACAAACATTTTTCATTCCAGACTTTAACCAAATTTTAACATAAAATCTTTTTATTACCAGACTAAGTATTTGTATTTTGTATTATGTATTTGTACATAAAAATAAGTGCTTTGTGCTTAAGAATACTGTGGGTACAAAATAATTTAGTCAGTTCCGCGACTGAAGATTATTTGTTGATTTATAGCATTTGATGTATCTGCATTGTTTTTATTAGTGTTTAGTTTAAGACTCCTATTCAGTAGTATGTAAAAAGTTATAATGATTTTGGTGTTAATTTTAATGTTAGATTTGAGAAGAAATATGGATTGATTAAATTATGTAAATAAGTTTGCACAATTTATTCACATAATTCATCACTGCCACAATTCTGCCAACTTTTTAATTTGTACTGATAAATAAGTTTGTTTTACAAAATAAATAATGTATGCAATAAATATGTTTATTCTTTTGTAAAACTAAAGAAACTGCTATTTTGAAATTTATTGGGGTCTCGGGGCTTTCAAAGGATGGGTAACTTGGTTACTAAACATTCATTTTGTAAGAAACAAATCATTAAAAGTAAGTGTAAAAATATACTAAATCTTTTAAAAGGTTTCATTGATAAATATGCAGTCAACTTCATACAAAACTTCAACACTACCCACTTTATATTTCTATGAATGTTTAAAACTAAGTTGGCTAAACATCTAGAAATTTATTCATTTAGGAAAATTTCAACTACCAGCTCTAGGGTTGATGAAAATATGCTAGCATTGTTACAATTGTTTCATTAAATATTAACCTTTTGGGAAGCAACAGTAAGAAGCAAGCATGTAAATCCAAACATATACTGTCTTAATAATAAAGAGAGATGTTAATAATCAATTGTTGTAATATATTCAAATTTAATTGTAACACTAATTGTAGTGTAATAAATTAGTTACAAATATAGAGCACTGAAAAAGCTCATATTATTGTAATTGTTTTCTAGTTAAGTAAATGATTGATTAAATCTATTAAGTATGGTAATTTTTAATACCAGTATAAATGGAATATTATGCTTTGAAGTTCTAATTACAAAAGTGTTATATGCTATTTTATTACATTCCCGTGACTATGGTAAAGTCTTAATAAACAAGTTAGTACCAAATATGGAAAAATGCGACTTGGCTAACTTAAATTGTGTTATCAATATTGATAAAGCCACTGAACTACTTGTCATTGATCCCAATACTAAAATAGCGTAGATAAAACAAGGAAAAATTTTGCATGGAAGATCATGACAAAACTTAAATGTAAAGTGGAAATTAATAATTTAAATAACATATTATTTATGGCGAATGTATGCACTATGTTTTTATAAGGAAGCCAACATTTTTTATTGATGGTTTAATTAATAGATAATAAAAGTTGGAAAGAGGTATTTTACAAGGTTTTAATTACATGTGAATATAACCAACTCATTTAATTTTATCCTGAAAACTAATGGAATAATGTATTGCTTTAATCAACAGTGTGTTTAAATCTGAATTCAGTTATTAGCCAATATATAACTAATAACGGGTTAAACCGAATTCCTTAAAACACAGGGGACAGTTCTATTTGAGATAATCTGATAGTTTGACTCATCAAATTCAAGTCTTACTGTGTTAAATATGTCAAATTGTAAGAAACTACTGTTTTCAATTTAACATTTTTCTAAGCTCTTGAATGTTTGGTTTGCTAGTGGTTCAGTAACAAAGCTAAGGCTTTTGTAGAAAAAGGAATATTGTTCTTCGTTTATAATGTTTTAAAAACTCTCGTAAGTTACAGCTGTTTATATTGACAGCAACTAATTTATTGAACAAAAGGTTTAACAAAACTTGAATTAAAAAATCACTCTACTACTATACCTGAGACAGACCTGATAAGATGCAGTGTCAGTGTGTTTATTGTTACTTGTACATTGTAATAAATCGTACAGGAGTTTTACACAAGCAGTTTTAGTGTCACGTTTAGTCAGTAGATATGTGCATAGCAAGTATGTTTATCATGTGTTTCAAAGTGAAACGAGTCAGCAAAGTGACTAAAACAAATGGATTGTATGCTCCGTAAATAAATTTACACTTTCAAAACCTTCACTAATTCAATATTTATATTCATCTGTATTGTACTTGGACAATACTCTACCAAACAACTATAAATGTGCACATATACAAATATCATATACTACAATAGCACAAGAGGAGAGACATGATCTGTGCAGTTGCGTAACTAGAACTTTTTGTTATGGGGGGATAGTCTGATTGAAATGTACATCATATAGGGGGAATGATATAATGTGAATAAATCTAAATTTGAATAAATTAGATTGGTCTGAATGGAAGTAAAACATTGCAATGCGTATTCCAAATGCATTGGATTGCTTTTATATATATATATATATATATATATATTATATATCTTTCCTGTTATTTCTAAAGTATTTTTGTAATAAGTTAATTGATTTTTTTAGAAGCTAAGAGCATATTTTTTGTAAATCAACATGGATTCACAAGGGGAAAATCCACTTTGTTAGCCATAATCAAATTTCGCAATCAAATAATGAAAGGAATAATAAATGGTGATTATATTTGTGGTGTGTTTCTGGACTTACAAAAAGCTTTTGACTGTGTAAATATAAATATTTTGCTTAATAAATTAGAAAACTATGGAATAAGAGGGGGCACCTCGTGATTTACTGAAATCTTTTGTCTGTCGGAAACAGTTTGTCAGTGTAAAAAATGATCAGGATGAAGTCACATCTAAAAGAGCAGACATTAAGTGGGGTGTGCCCCTGGGTTCTATTCTTAGTCCATTGCTATTTTTAATATATATTAATGACATTGGAAATGTAAGTAATCCTAACCAGACAATTTTATACGCAAATGACACATCTATACTATATAAACACAAAACTTTGAAGGATTTAGAAATCATAGCAAACATACAAATTAATAATATACTTAAATGAAAACTTTTTAACAGTAAATGCAAATAAATCAACACCTGTAAATTTTACTTCAAATAAAAAATCTTCCTTTGAAATTCAAATAGCAGTTGACAATTTAGTAATACCAATGTATGATTCCACAAAATTTCTCAGATTGATCATTGACAAAAATTTAAATTGGAATGACCATATAACTACTCTTTGTTTAAAGTTATCTAAAGCAATATTTATGATTAGAAAACTATCTGTGAATTCTGCAATGAAAAAGCTCTTAAAATGGCGTATTATGCATTTTGTTGCTCTCAATTGGTTTATCGTATTGAAATATGGGGAAATACATTTGAAAAGAACATGAATAAAAAAAAAAACAGTACATTATATTTCTGGTATTGGTTATAAGGAGTCATGTAAACAAAATTTCAAGAACTTCATATTATGACAGTTCTTTGTTTAGTTGTTTATGAACTGTTGCATTATATGGCTACATTAAACAACTTAACATATCAAAACATCCACCAATATAACACAAGGAGGATTGACGAACTGGAGGATTGCATTGTTCTTAACATTGAAGTGTACAATGATGTGTTTTCAATGTGACAATGTATACAAATTGCCATGTAATCTTTACCAGTAATAAATGAGTATCATTGAGTATCATTTTTTTCAAACTGTTAGGACTTTAGTTCTGTCCCTCTCATTCTCCCCTTAGTTACGCCACTGTGGAGAGGGAATCTACTATGCTTAAAATAGCGTTGAAAAAACTTCCAAATTACCATAGATTAAAATGTTGTTTGTTTATACATTTGCAGAGCTTGGACTACGACATATGTGAGAATACCCTGTTGCTGAAAGAGGCCATGGGGCGGGGATACCCATTCATCACCCGCAAGAGTATAGCCCGATGGTTCATCTTCCTGGCTATAGGTGTTTGTACAGCATTTGTTGGCATCTTCATTGATATTTCTATAGAAGAGCTGTCAGACATTAAATATGCCACAATAAAGAAGTGTATCCTTTATTATTGTAAACTAGTAGTATTCTTTTTATTGTGTAATAATCATAATAAAATTGCAATATTGTCTATGCATTACATAAAATTATGTAGTTACGGAAATAACTTCTCAATCCTAAATACCCATTCATACAATACATTGACTTTTTCATTATATTTTGCCAATAACCTTACCTAGTGGCTACATCTGTTATTTCTAAGATAACTGATTTGAGCAAGGTGGGTTGTTGGAGATGACGAACCAAGCTGATATGGGTAAAGTTTGACACTAATCTTACTGTAATAAAATTCCATATGTAATCCAAATTTATAAAAATTCCAAGAACCTTTCATTTATAAATTTTTACTTGAAAAATCTTTGAACACTTTGTACCCTGGGCCCTTAATATATGTTTTGGCGTGGCTCCCTGGAGGTTTTATGATGCTTTTAAAAAATTCTGTGTTATTACAGTAATTATGTTATAAACTCATACTGTATATCATTTTAAAGATAGAGAAACATACTTTTTTTAAATGTATACAAAAAAACACACGGATAACCTCACATTGTTTGCATTTGCCTTTACTTCATTCAGTAAGAAACTAAAGTTCTAATTATTTACAAACAGGTTAAATTCACATTTAGAATACATTATAATAACATTTGCTTCAGTATTTGTAGGCAAGATTTGTAGATAACTTAGTAAGACATCACTAAGACTCACAACAACACACAACGTGAAACACTACAAAGCAAACTGACAGTACCGACGATCAGCCGCGGTGCCTACAATGAGCTGTCTAGACTCGCTTGTAGTACGACGAAAAATATACGTATTTCATAACTAAAACGTGACCCAGGGATCTCAAAACCAACAAATACGAACTTAGACAACCAATGAACATAATAAAAATGTTTGAATCCAAAAATAAGATGACTGAGCTAAATAATACAATTAAATAACACGACCCGAGTGATACTCGGGCGCCGGTAGCAGGCGCTGCCGACACGGCCTGACCTATACTCGGGCTCAGGGTACAAAGTGTTAAACTCAATAAATAATTATTTTCATCCTAAAGCTATTTTTTTATTAAAATTAAAAATACAATTTTATTCTGTAACTATTTTTATCATTAAATTTTCACAATTTATAGTTCCATTAAAGTGATCAAAATATTATAAATCAGGAAATAGAATAAGGCTTCATAAACATGTGTTGAACAAAAATTAATCTGAAGTTAATTAAAATAATTTAAATGAAACTGAGGGCTCTCTAACAAGATTTCAACCTAGACTTTTTATAATTCTGTAGTAATGGTTAAATAAATAAATACAATAGGTCCATTTAGTATGTAACTTTTTTCTCTGATTGCTTTTGTGTTAGACGACCAAATGGGTCATTTGAGTTTGCTGGAAGGCAGGAGATCAGGTACTTTGCATTAAAAGGATAATAAGTTTTAGGACATGTGTTATTGTTATACAAGATGTTATTACTAAAAAAATAGAACACTAAGTTTCAAGGATTGTAATCTATAGGACTCTTCTTCAGGCGTCAAAAACCTCGAGGCATAAGGTTAAGCATACAAAAGAAAATTAACAACTAGTCTATAAATGGTGGTACTTTCCTTAGTCAGAATGCCAACACATACCTGGGAGTCCAGAGTGTTTAAAATAATGGACAAATCATGTTACTACAAAAACAGGCATATTTAACTTCAGTAGTAACGTTTACTCATAGGAGGAAGTTTAAATTATTCTGACTGTCTGAGCATTGTATAAAACTTTATTAACTAGTCACTAAAAGATAAGCTACTACTGTGTAAAGATTACTCAACAGGATGTCACTAACAGTAGAGGGAAAGAGATAGAATTAGATTTAGAAATATATCTTAATGAACATTTTACTAGAAAATTTTGAATTATATAAATTCAAAACTTAAAAAAATAACTAAATATAATATTTTAACCCTCGAGCTGGCAGTTGAAATTTCCTCAAGTGGCAGGCCATTTTGAGGTGTTTTGCAGTAGTATTGGTTTTTATTTTTTTTTTAATATAATTTGATTATAAACCTATATGTATTATATATCACTGTTTTCACAAGAAAATTTACTTTTTATTCATGGAAATAAAAACCCAAAAATATAAGAAATTTATCACTTTTTTTTACTAAGTTTGTTTTCAAAAAATAAAAAAGGTATGTAAAAGTGGTGGGGGTGCACCTATAAAAGACATATTGTGTGAAAAAAAATATTTCCAAAATACCCAAAATGTTGAAAATTTTTTATAGTTTTAGAAAATGTATAGTTTACTACACTTTTTTTAATTAAAACAATTGAGTAGCCCAGTTTCAAATCTCGTTATGTCCATACAAACAAAATTTCCAGAAAGAGCAAAAAACTGTGGCTAGTTTATTTTAATACTTTAAAATTGGATCTATTTTTTTTTACTGTAAAAATCATACTTTCATTAGGTTATTAATGGCAAAAATCTGACATTGATAGTTTACTGGAAAAATTAAAAAAACGTTTAGACATAACGATGTTTGCAGCAGTTTTGGGAACTTAACGAGTTTTGCATCAGTATTGGATATAATAAGTTTTAGTTCTGTTTATTTCCTCTGATATTTTTGCAATATTTAAATGATTTTATGACAATATTTTATATTTTTATTGTTTTTGAAATACTAAAATACATTTATCTATGTATAACAAAATGTTTTTGGTGAAAATGGGGTTAAATAGACCAGAGAACGAGTTTTATTTTATTTTTTTTTTTTAAGTACAGTAAAAGTGACGTTTTAAAAATTGAGTTTTATATTACATTTTTTAATGTATTACACAAGAAGCATTTAACTAACATGAATTAATGATTTTCAAAAGTTGTTAGAATACAAAATTATAGTGGAACTTGTGTGGCTTCTTGTACTTTGTCAGCAGTATGAGTCTTCATCAAAATCTTTTCCACATGGGTGCTGCAGCTCTTCTTGTTGCTGAAAGAGTTCTTTGTAAAAAAGAAGATGCTCTTTTTCCTTCCAGTGAGGCATGAAGTGTTTCGATAGCAATTTGTTCAAGTGTGTCAACTTTGATTTGAACAACTTGCTGGTTTGAAGAACTTGCTTTTTTTTAGCTATAGTTCTTTTCCAGTTTTCTATGTTTCTCATTTTCTTTCTTCCACATCCTGGAGGAACTGGTTGAACAGTTAGTAGGTTCAATATTTTTCACAATAATTACTAAATAATATAATAATAATCAAAATAACCACACTAAATGATGATGTTACTTTCTCAGACAGGAAAGAAGTGAGATTGTATGAGTCATCTGTATTGGAGGGTTCAGGCAGGTAGTATTACCAACATAGTAAAGCAAATAAATTGTTTAGCCAGCTACAAAATTATGATATTATAATAAAGTTAAAACTAAAAGTTTGACCAATATGGGACTAAACGAGTTTTGGTATAGTTGCCTTTCATAACAACTAAATTTAATGCAGACATGACGGGTTTTGAAGTTGTTTTTAAGAATGGACATAACAAGTTTTGTTGTAGTTTGAGATAGGGACAAAACGGATTTTAAAGCAGTTTATAATATTTCTTTATTTATTTTAAGTTGTTTAACGGGTTTTGCAACCACCTGAATGTATTATAGTGTTCCTCTTAAATTACTTAAGAAAATGGTACCCATAACTCATTTTTTAAAATTTTTGGACATAACGAGTTTTGAAACTGGACTACTCAATTATGAAATACTCTAATCTGAAGATAGTACAATACGGCTAAATTCGTTGCTATGGATACGACTGTGTTACAAAAATTCATCAAAACCTTAATTATTACTCGAAAAATTCATAAAATACATTAAAAGTAAGCCTATAAAAATAAATAAAGAAGCTTTATATCATGATCATCGCATATGAAAATGATCCTAAAGCTAACTAAAACTATCACAACACTGCACATAGCCTAGAACACAAAATCTCACTAACATATTTTTTCACATATATTTCTTCATAACATGACAAAATAAACTGATAAAACACAATATACGAGAATTTATTCGCATAAATAAACACACTTATTACATAAAAACACTTATTTCATGTAATAAACTTACGTTTTAGATGGACAAGAATAACGCGACCGGGTAACAATACAACAACAATGGCCGACTGTTTACAAACAACTCTCGTTTTCAATATGTCATACTTAAATCATGGCATACAAAACCAAACAAAATACATCGATCAAATCAGCAACTATTTCTGATTCCAGTGGTATATGGATCATTGCAGTTTAGTTCGTGTATTGATTATAACAGATGTCAAACGGGCACGTGTCAAATCGACTGATTTTCAGGCGACTGCCACTACAGAAACATTAATATCGACTGATAATCAGGCGACTGCCAGTTGTAGGGTTAAAATCCCAATGATGTAAATTATACATGTGTGATAATAATTTGCCTTGAATAAAGTAATAATGTTGCTGATTAAGCTAGTCTACTCAATGTGTGACAGAAATTTTTATCATCCACTAGTTTTCTGAAATACAAGCATTACTCGCACACAGTAAATCTATGGATTCCTGAAAAAATACTACAAAAAAGTGGAGGGAGAAATCTAATTACTGTTTGACATCCATTCTCTTTCTAAAAAGTGCTATAAAATTCCTCTGAAATGAGTGCTGTTAATATATATATATATATATATATATATATATATATATATATATATATAACATTTTCATCTGAATTTAATTTACATTGTCAAAATCTTCAACTTTTAATGCAGCTTGAGCAACAAAATTAATTCTACTAGGGTAAGATTAATACTGGAACAATATCATCTAGCAGAAACCAGTCTTCTTACTCCCATAATTCCCTCCATACTCAACGATCTAACAGATACGTTATTGTAACACTTTGTTATAGAACGTTCCAATCCATTCATTGTCTGGTCAGAGGAAAAATATTTCCAGTGGATGATTCATTGTGAGTCAGAATAGTGTTCAGCATACAAAATTTTCTCACGCGATTTCAAAGCACACACATTTGCAGGGTTTTTCTCACCTAGAGCCCTTTATTTAGCTGTTTAATATTTTTGTTTACCGAATCTACTGAAAATTTGTGAACAATAATATTGCTTTTTAGAAATTTTGATTGTTTAAAGCTTATTTAACAAAGATTTTTTGTATTTTCTATTCTGCTCCTTCTGCTCTAGTGTCATAAAGTTAATAATATTAAACACACAATTAAATTTTCTCTTCCCTAAAACATGTAAATAATTGTGCACACTACCAACGCTTATACCAATTTGTTAGGCTACCAATTTTCATAGTGTCACCAATTTCTAGCATATATTGAGCTCACACATTCAACATCCTCCTCCAAACTGCTTGTTAGTAGTCAGATTGTTCTGGAATAATCGTTAGAGGACTCCTAACAACTTTCAAAATGGGGAAACCACTCAGGATACATTTGAACAATGAAGTACACATCGCTACATATTCTTTTCATTTTATATGTTTCTTATGCAGTTTTATGACATTTAAAACAAAGTTCAATCGCAGATACTTTTTGTTATGAAAATTATGACAACCAGATTCAGCACACTTAAAACCCTGATAAATTAATTACAATCTGTTCAGATAAGCGTAAAAATACTTTGTCTACAATAATGGGATTATAGAAAATGTTAGCAATCTAGTCCTACAGTTGATTGAGGAGTAGTGTCATGTACTATCTGTATAAAGTCAATCCTGAAAACTTTTGTAGGCACTGTGTAAACCTCTGTATTAAAAAAATAACCAGTAGTGTTTCTAATACAGACTAGTAGGCATTCTGTAATCCTCAGTATTGAACACTAAAGAAATCAAATTAATAAGTAGGCACATACAAATGTCATATCTTACGTAACTATTTTACAGTATTTAAACTCCAATTCTTGTGATGTCTGAGATTTTTATGTTCCCTAAAAAATGACTGAACATCTGAGAATAGGAAAGTGTATTGGATAAATTGTACGTAAATAAAATAAGCAAAATATCCTAGTTTAGTAGACTGGTGAATTTCTTTCCTTATATTATACACTTTTCCCATTAATTTAGAAGTCTCACTTTTCATGGAATCAATGTTTTGTCACCATTTCAGTTTTTGTCACAATATCCATTTAGATCATATTTGTAGATCTAAACAACTATCAAAAAATGATTATTTACACAACTGTTTTTAAAACATATACTTTTATATATTATTTATGTACATTTATCCAGGACACTGTGACTAAGATAACAATCTACTGTAAATCTTAAATGATTCCTATGAAACTAGATATGGCTGTTTATGTACAATTTGTCAGATGGATGAGTTGATAAACCAGCTCAGTTAGATATAGAGTCTGAAATTGAAACCATTGAAAATATTTGCATTTCGGATATGTTCTAATGCAGAGGGAACAATAGTGTTTTAGAATCCTTCAATTACTTATTAAGGATGCAACAAGTTCTTGTTAATACCTCGACATTGTCTATTTGTCTGTCCATCCGTGTGATAACTCTAAATAGAAAGGTCCTAGAGACTTAACACTCTGTATGTAGTCTTAGATCCCTCCTGGTCCATCCAAGGAATAATTCTTTTGATTTTGGGGTCTAAATGTTAAATGTTACGATATGTTGGGTTCTATGATTCTCCTAAACTGTGATAATCGGTTAAAACTTCTCCATTTTGAAATTATTTGTGGTTAGTTAAATTTGTCTGTTGAAACACCTTATCTGTAACCCATTCTATCTAAAGTCATGTAGAAGTAAGTCATTTTGTCTAGATGATAACTTTTTTGTTAGAACTTAATAATTAAAGTCATTATATAATGATCATTCACGTTATGGTAACTACAGCCATATTCGTCATTTCACTATGGAATTATATATGTTCAATGTATTGTAAACATTGTTTATGACGAATGTGTATTTTATATCTTGGCTATATCTATTTTATATAGAACAGTTTTATTGATAGGACTATTATTAATCTGTTACATAACCATGAGTCAGTGATAGGGTCTCCTTTGCTGTAGGAACCTCTTCGTAACGGAAAGAAAGATAAATAAAGTTGCTTTATCTGAAATATCAATAATCCATAAATAGATATGTTGTTTTTAATTAATGGTTATATGATAATCAATTATTAGTTACACATATTTGTAATGTGTTTAAGTGGATTGTTGTTTCAAGAACCAATAATAAGATAAGTGTTTTGTTATAATTAACCTTGTCTTGTTGAATATTGTTGAAATCATTGTCATGTTTTCAGAATTGCATATCTCTATTGTTTGATGTTGCTTATTATTGCACAGTCGCAAAAGACAAAACAATAGTAATCTGGAAAGTAGTAAACAGTGAAAAAAATAATGTTGAGTCAAAACGTTTCCAACAGCTTTGCAGGTAGATGGAAGAGAAATAAATGGACCAGAATTGCAAACCATCTAAATGATCACTTTGTCAGCATTTCAGAGAGAACTAACACAGAGTGGGCAAATTAGCTATAACACTCTGGTTCCTCAAAACCGACAACAAGATATACAAAACCTTTTTCTACACCTTCTCTTAAAACAAAACCATCTGCTGGGGTAGATGAATTATCCTCAAAAGCTCTAAAGGCTACCATTAATAGACAGGAATTTGGTAAAGCGTTGTTGAAGCCATCAAGTTCCCTTTTGTGTGCAAGGGGATGTGCAAAGTTTTTTTCCATACGATTGTCTCTCGTTTTATTTGTCAATAATGAAATTATTTAGACTTCAAATATTGCATTGAACCTCATCAAAGTCTATTATGCGACCGACACGTGGTACAGCATACTTCTACCTTGTTTAATTTGGATACAAATACACGGACAGCAACATTAATAAGTTATGAACCAGTAATTTGATATATTTTATGTAATTTTTAAGGACTATATGTTCAGTGAATCCCTTACAAAATATATTAGAATATATGAATTATTATTAAAGGAAACAATATACTATTTTTTTATTTATGTGATCATACAGGTCAGTGGTAGTGTTATAGATACATATGTTTTGAAAAAATTACAATATAAGCAGTTTTGAGTAGAACCTAACCTAACCTAATGTAACCTAACTTAATGTTTTCCTTTATTTTTGATCCTATAAGTATTATGACCTGCAACGTGTTTAAGAGCTCTTTTTTACAAAATAAAAACTTTATTTGTGGTGATCCTCCCAATGAAATTCTCAAATAGGATTCAAGGAAGCCAAATTAGACAGCTGTAGTTACTCTAAGTGCTTGATTCTGCAAATGAAAAAGGCCTAGAGTTACTTACATAACTGGTAAACATGCAGTATCAATGTTAGGCTGGCTGGAGTCAATTAAAATATCAAGGTCTTAATAGTGGATTTGCAATTAAGGATAGATTTCCTCATGTCAGCATTTTTTCCTTAGGCTGTAAAAACTATCTGAACATATTTTTCTTCATTTAAGATCTCATTGTTTGGGACACAACACTCTGTGTTTGGGATTGTACTCTATGACCACAGCAAATTCTTCTTCTGTACTGTCAGTTGCTTATTATTTTTTTTTCTGCAAGATTATATGGCTCGCTTCGGGTTGGGAGGTTAGGATCCTAATGCTGGGAGCATAGGGTGTATAGTGGTTGGCGGCGTTGGGGTGTGGCATTGGAAAGCAAGCTGAATGAAAGCGAGTGTATCTGGTGATAATAGTAAAAAAATGTGTATAATATATCATTTATAAGTACATAAGTTAGATGTAATTAATAATGAATGAAATTTAAAATAGTTTTTTTAACAATCTTAAATGCGGAAACTGAACCACCGATTAGATGAGTTTTCAAAGTATTATTCAATATAATAAAACTGATATAAATTGTGTGTATTTCCTTAACTAAATCAGTCCTAGATGCATGCTCTACCAAGGAATGCATGTACAAGCCCTACTACGTGTGGCTGGGGTTCAACGTGTTTTCAGTTCTTGTAGGCTCCCTACTGGTTACGTATGTGGAGGTATGTATATACATAAATTACAATTATTTGTATTTATACTATTACTTTTTATTTATTTTTAAGGATGTTCTTTCAATTTCATTGGCAATTTTAGTAATAGATTATAGTAAATGTTTTAAACAAAAATAAGAGTTTTAAGGGTTCAAGAGTTTAAACCTAGTTTTAAATTCTTTAAATTTTTTAACAAAAATAGATAATTGATTCGTAGTATATGAAAAGGAAATTTCAATATCTTTGGAGTTATTTTGCAGCCGATTGCGCTGGGGAGTGGTATACCACAAGTGAAGTGCTACCTTAATGGAATCAAGATGCCCCGGATAGTACGAATCAAGACACTGGCAGTCAAAACAATTGGTGTTATATCTACTGTGGTTGGAGGACTTTGTGGTGGGAAAGTGAGTTGCCAATATATCTACATTTAGTTATACTTTTAACTCGTAAACGGTTTTCTTTTTACCTAAATTTATGATGTTTCGCTAAAGTTTTTCTGGCTTTTACAGAGACAAGTTTTTGGTTTAAATATATGGTGGGTTTGTTATGGAAAAAAGTTATTTTTAGTGTTTTTTTTTCAAGTTTTATTTTTTATATATTGTCCACTAAGTCATTTTTACCATCCATGTCCATGTTATCATGACCCAATCGAACCCAATTAGCTATTTGTACGTCCGATACCTCCATGGTACAATAAACACTAGATATACAATACTTCAGGACGGATGCCATGCAGCAACAACATGCTGTAGCGTCTGCACTGTGCGACTACAGCAAACTCACCAAGGTAAACGCTCATGACAGAGGATCAAGGAGGTACTGAAGTCGAGTAAAACGTGACGTGAGATCAAGCATTGTCGTGAAGTAGAACGATGCTGCTAGAGAGCAGGTCTCACCTTTTGAGTAGCACGCCTAAGCTTCAATAACATTTCACATTATCTCTCTGCATATATTGTCATTCCTTGTGACAGAAAGTCTATGAAAAGTATGCCTTTCCGGTCAAAAACAACTATGGCCATGATTTTCCTTGTTGAAGGTTCTTACTTAAATTTCCGTGGCTATGTCGGTGAGTTTGGGTGATGCCACTTACTGGATTGATGTTTAGTCTCTGGAGTGTAGTACGCAACCCACGTCTCATCACCAGTCACAATTTGACTTAAGAACTCATCACCATCCTTGTGATAGCACTCCAAAAAGGACAAAGAATGTGCTGTACGCTTTGCTTTATGTTCTTCTGTTAACATTTTTGGCAGCCATCTCTCACACATATTTTTTGTAAAAAAGTGTATCAGTAACATTACTATAATCTACAAGCCTTGAAATTTGTGTGAATTTCTGATGAAGTTCTTTTGAACTTTCTGTTGAATAGCCATAATTTGGCGATTTAATTTTTTTAGTCAAATCCTCATTCATGATAATAGGCCATCCAGGTCGTTCTTTATCATGAACATCATTTGTCCTCCCTTCAGTAAAAAGCCTACACCATTTTAACACATTTTTATTGTTCATTTCACCCTCACCATACACTTCTACAAGCTGGAATTTCAGCAGGATGAAATTTTTTGCATTTAAAAACAGAATTACTCAGCGCACTTCTCAATAGGTAGGATTAATGATTGACATGGTGACAAACTAAGCAATATAACCACACAACAACCAACACTGGTAAAGACGTGGAACATAATGGTGGCGTTGTAGGGGACTGATCAAGAGTGGCTGTTCTTGAACGGACGTTACATGACAAGATGCACAGGCACAGTGTGCAATCAGTTTTTAATTAAACAATTACCCACGTAATATTACTTCAAAAACCGTGAAGGGTTTAAGCAATTGTGGATATTTGTGAATGGCTTGCTATGAACGTGATTGTCTGGAAAACAGAAATGGAAAGTTCACTACCCCAAATGTCAGGGCTGAATTCAGTAAATCATATTTGGCTTTTGTTTGGTATACCTAACAAAATTTGAAATAATTTTCATAATTAACAATTATTGTTGTGGCTCGTGTGGAACCCAAGATGATGTAACTCATAAATTAAATTAAAAAGGAATTATATAAAAGCAATACAATTCCAAACAGAAACCATTCGATTGTTACATTTCTACTGAGTGTGTACTCTGTGTGTAATGGATTCAGTTAATGGTTACAATTTTAAGTTGGCAACACACAACACCTTTACTCACTTATACTTTTCTACTTTGTTAATTTCCATTGTAGATTATTAATATCGTTAAATTAACATTGGCGTTATTCAACTCAAGAACACATGTTAATAGTTAAAGGCCTTTTAAAAATAAAAATGTTACTAGCACAATTTAGTCATAATAAAGTAAGTTTGTTAACCATGACTATACATCACTCGTAGTGCATAAAAACTATAACCATAAGTAGACCAGTGTTAGATGTGCAATGAATCCTTGTTAAGGCTTGTCAGTGGCAATATTAAAGTAAGGACCAATGTCATAATAATCCATTAATGGATCTTTTCAGCTAAGTGTCAGCATTTTAAAAACAATTTTTAGGCATAGTACAATAGCAATCTATTGTTTTCTATTGAAAGTGAATGTTAAATGTGACAAAAGTGTGCTTGTGAATAATTATTGAATGTTGAACATTAAGTTACCAATTGACTTTAGATCCGGGTCTACAAGATAATGTAATGACACCTAGCTGCTGAGCGGTGGAAATCTGTCAGATGTCTTGTCAACTGAATCAATGTTCAACATTTAATGTTTTATTTGAGTATAGTTTGGTCATGTTTAACATTCCCATGCATATATGCAAACTATAGAAAGTTATTGATTAGCAAAACATGTAACAAAGTGTAGTGTGGCACGCATTAGTCAGTGCTTTACTCATATCTTCATGAATATTTATTGCGTAGTCGGTTTCAAGAAACAGATTAATTCAAAAAAATATTGCAAAATATTTTTACATACTAGTTTTCTGAATAAAATTTAAGAATTTAGTAATTATCATTTGTCCCTATAGACATTTTTTAAGATTGCTTAATCATATCTGAATAAATTCTCTGTTAACTACAATTACCAGCAATTGGCAAATTCAGAGCACAATGCAATTGGTTTTGAATAATTATTTGCATTTGCTTACAACATTCAATCGATCCAGGAATTAAAGCAAAAACTCATCAATAGGATCACGACTTTGTTTATTAAATGTTGAAAAACTGTTAGGCTGATTGGGATTTTGTGAAGATCATATTCTCCGTTGAATCCTCAATTGCTATTGATTTCAAGGCTTTATTGGGTTTGGAAATGACTATCATATCCCACATAACCCAAACATGCAACAAGATATGTCTGAACTGTTGCCATTGAACCAAATGCAACAATTTACTGATTTAAAATCTCCAAATAATTTATTTTGGGTTAATCCACTCACATATTGTTTATGGTATTATAATATATGGAGTTGCAAGTAAATCTAATCGAAATATAATTTGAATTTTGTAAAAAAGGGACTTTGTATCATGCTTAGATTAAAATTGAATATATATTTTTCAGAGTGTAGCATTTTTACTTAACATAGTCAGTATATTTTTTACCTTTGTATATTTATCAAAAGAAATTTGAATAAATTCATGAAGAATGGAAATTGTAATGGATATGACACAAAAAGTATAAGTAACCTAGATTTTTACCTCTTTAAATTAATGATCCATTAAAAAACATCATATTCAGGTCTAAAATATTTCAATAAAGTGTCTTATAACATTAAAACAAATACATGTTTTAATACATTGAAGATTAAATTAAAGTCAATGATGCTGAGGAGGACTCTGTATGTACTGGAGGAATTTTTTGAGTAATATAGTTTAAATATAATTTGTAATTATTTTGTTTAATTTATAAATCAGTCTAAAATCAATTATACGTAACTTAATAATTTGACAATTAAAATAACCATTATTAACCCTTTAAGCGTCATGAAAAGTTAGACCTGATCTTAGGTAAAGTTACAATTTTTTTCAATTTCCAATGTGTAAAGTTAAATTTATTTTCGTTTCTGTATGTCAAAATAGAGTTATGTAACGGTAAATAAAATTTGTTTAGCCCTTTTTGGATTTCCTAGGCTAATTGTTAACTTTTGAGAATATCGTAGAATAGCAGTGTAGTTGTCACTAATATTTTTATCATTTATTCATTAAGTATGGGAATGAAACACAGTTTTATAGATAAACATATACTATATTACAAACCAATAAAATTAGAAAAATACAAAAGTAGACAAAGAGTGTTTATTTGGTGGCGGGCTGTCACAACTGACATTCCGCGCGTCTCCCGCAAACCACTGTTATCGCTTGGACTTTGAATCTTCTTATCGCTCGGCAAACTGTAGGACAGGCTTGAATTATGTTTCTTGCTTTCTGATAACATCCTTATGACCGTAAAAAAATATGAAAAAGTTTGGGGTTGGCCAAGTAATTGCTCAGAATTACCAAATCTTCAAATTCCGTATCGTCTGGATTCGCCATTCACACGAATAATGATAAAAAACACTAAATAAATACTGGAAACTGCTGTATATAATATGAATAATTGACTTTAAAAAGAATAGGACACAACAGAAAATAAGCGATAACCGAAATACATATGCGTGTACCGGACGCTTCTCACTAACTAACTGGCTAGATGCCTTGACGGGAGCTCCCGTCAATGACTTTGTGAAAGGCGCGGGGCCACGCCCGCTAGACAGTGTTTGGCCAATTAGAAGCAACTGCCACTCCCATTGTAACAGAATTCGAGGCAGGGCAACCCGTCTGTATGTCGCATGACTACTAGAACCATCTAGCAGCAAAATATTCAACTAACATAGCAGTAAGAAAATAAAGAATGCAAAAACGCGGATCCACGGCAATAACGTTTTGAGCTTGTAGTGGCCCTCCGCGGATCCGCATCAATAACGCTGGAAAGGTTAAAAGAAAGCATTTCTGAAGGCTTAAGCCTTCTTTTGATCTTGATGATGCTGTAGTGAGATATCATTAAAATGGAAACTGGCATTATTAACCTAGGTGTTGTGTGTCAAAAAAAAATCTTATGTAATGACATAATGGTTACCCCACTCAAGACACACTAAACCGTTTTGGAACTTACCATTCTCAGTTAATTCTGATCTAGACCTTTAAAAAATGCAAAAATACCAATAGTCATAAGTTTTTATTCTGTTTGGTTTGATTATGGCATGTCAATTGAAGTGGGTTTGTGCAAAAATTGTATAACTGAATTCCTAAACTGATGTGATTAGTTGATTTCTTGAATGTTGTAATAATTCAAATTTCAAGATGATTTATTATTATTTCAACACCTTTATTATGTCTGGATTTAAAGGTGTCTTTAAGAACCGGACATCTTTTAAAGACAGGTACCATACCTTAAATTAAAATAAACCATACTAAAAAGTGTTTGATAGCTATGTATGATATAGTTCTGTGTATGATAGGAAGGGCCAATGATACACTCTGGCGCTGTAGTGGCTGCTGGTATCTCCCAAGGGAAGAGCACTACCTTCAGTTTCCTGGACTTGTCCATATTTACTTACTTCCGAGAGGATCACGAGAAGAGAGACTTTGTGTCTGGTGGGGCGGCTGCTGGAGTCGCTGCAGCCTTCGGAGCTCCTGTCGGAGGTGTTCTCTTCTCCCTAGAGGAAGGGGCCAGTTTCTGGAACCAAAGTCTCACGTGGAGGATCTTCTTTGCTTCGATTGTGTCAACTTTCACTCTCAACATTGTTTTAAGTGCCTATCATGGTCATCCGGGTAAGTTATATATGATCGCATCCTTTATGTGTTAGAAAAGTTTTGGTAGTAAAAGTTTTTAACTGAGCAGTGTCCCGAGTTAGCGAAACTAGACTTCACCGGAAGTCTCCTCAACCGCAACAGGAGGTCTCGGAAGCGCGCCCCTCCTAAACTCGGAGCAAAGCATTAAAAAAAAAAACAACCACATGCCACTAGTGGGAAGAGAGACAAAATTTCCAGTACATGGTATAATTAATTAGATGGCAAACATTTTCATACAAAATATAATTAACTGCAGCACCACGGTGCACCGCGTAACTTACAAACTAAATAACAAAAATAAATAGAATTCCAATATTGACAATAACATAATAAATAGAAATTTGACATATAAATAACATAATAAATAGAAATTTGACATATAAATAACATAGTTTCAGGTACGGCATGTAGTAAATATAAATTTTGAACTGGTAATTATTATGAACTGAGGGGAGGGAAAAGGTTGTAGAATTTCTAGGCCCACTATTTTTAAAAGTAATTTTGTTTCAAGTTTGTAGCCAAAAAATAAAAAAAAATATTTAAAGCCGATTTTCGAAGGAGGCCTCCACGAATCCGAATTAAAGATGAAATCCTTCCCTACAGATCATGTCACTAAACTAAATAAATACTAGTTTACTTAACACTGGCCCTCCTCCAGATATAATATCTGGCAGCACTCCATAAAACCCAATCCTCTCAAGTCCAGTAAAAGAAGTTGAAAAAACACTTTAGCTCCAACCTTGTTCAAGATGAATTGAAGCCCAGAAAGTCCAGTTGGATGACGGTACAGTAGCGCTGGCAGGGCGCGGGCATACAATTTTAGTTTACCAGTGCTGTTTCCATTGGGCAGACTCGCCGCACCAGTCATGTCAACGGCATTCAAGGGGACCCTGCCGAAAGTCGGAGAACTAGCCAGCCATGGGCATCAGGACGACCAGTAGACAGCACGAGATTCACGTCGCCTCTGCCGAACGTGTCTGACCGCTCCGATCAGTAGCCGCTGCCGGTAATCAGCTGGTCGGTAATCAGTCAAGGTCAACCACCTGACCTCGACCAATCAGTGCATCCAGGCAGAAAATAATCAATACGGTGACGGAATCACTCCCCCACCGACTGACAAAAGTGGCCGAGGTGGGAAAAATAATAGACAAAAATATCCAAACTGAGCCCCGGATCAGCAGAACACAACTTGAGTTTATCAAAATTTTTCTGAGCCAAGACAAGCATTTAGAATCTCTTTCAGAATCTTTATCAGTACCTATTCCATGTTAATATCTCTGTAAGAGTACAAATTCAGTTTAATAAAATGTTGTTTTATTTGAATTATTAACTGTTATATTTATTATTATTATAATTATATATTGTGTGTTTTTGTTCTAAAATATTTTTTGTTTTTCCCTACATCTTTTGTGTTTTTTCAATTTATTAAAAAGTAACTAGGCAGCCGAGAAAATGTGTTACAACTTATGGTAAACCAAATTAAATATAAATTGGTTACTTATTTTCATTACACTAGTATCCATTGTAATGTGTAATCAATAATAGTTTAACCAACTGAAGAAACAATTAACTTAGCCTCTTTAGGACTTAATGTTTGAATTGATTTTGGCAAAAATGCATGGGTGTTCTAAAATATTAATAGAATGAGTATGGATACATATAAATAAGTAAATTTTTCAGGACTTTAGCCTTTTTGTTGCTCTACAATAGTGTTTGTTGCTTTCTCCAAATAATTTTGTTTTTAATTTTTTTAGTTTATTTTTACAAATTGTTTATTAAGAAAAACAAAAAAATGAAAGGTAACTGTCAATACTCTTTATACTTTTTTGTTCATCTGTTTCAATAATTTTGTATTAGAAACAGCACAATGTTCTTTACATGGTAAATCAGTGTTTATTGGATTAGTTAATTATAAAGCATAATAACAAAACAATCAAAATTCACTTATATTTTTTTCACCTTTTTGATCTTATGACAAGCTCCTGAATTAGTTGTCTGGGAGATAAATAAAACTGTTTGTTAAATTCAATTGTAATTATTAAAATGATAAATAAACTATTTACATTACATACAATGACCACTCATTTACTTTATATAATTAACTTTTGTTTCAGTCTTTGAGTATCTTTAATATCTCAATATAACTGTCCAAGTATCTGTCTACTTGTGAAGTACGCAAATCGTCTATTCTATGACGTAGCGGAAGAAATAAAAACTCATTCAACAACTATAAGCAGTTAAACACTAAACTTTGAACATTATACAGAGAGTGTAAACAAAACATTGAAGTGACGAAAATTGAGCATATGGCAAAATGTAAACAATAACAAAACAGTTGTGGTTCCAATGTGCAAACATAGCAAATCGAAATGGAATAATTGCTTATAAGGATGCACAAGGGCAAAAAACTGCGATCTAGGGGTAAAACAAATAAATACATGATCATTAGCATCTAGATAGAGCACGAGTGCCTCTCAGGCAAGTTCCCCAATGGGTTATAGCAATAAATTTTCATTAGAAAATAAACATAAAATTCGTTATTGACAAATTAAAAAAATGTTATTTAAAGAATATAAAAAATGTATTCTTTGAAATTAGCTAGAGTTGCTTATTTGCAATTAATAATGGTTAAGACAGAAAAAATAAAATATAGAAGTCTCAATGAAATACAGTTTATAGTGCAATCCTACAACCAGACCTACAAACTAACTACTATTTAGAGGACCTATCGCATCAATAGAAAATTCTGTTGGCTGGTTCCAGTTACTAACCTTAGCGAGGCGTCCAGTTTGGATTGTCTTTGCTTGTTAATTATGTGATAGTGATATACAAATTAAACTCTTCTGAAGGCATTGTTCAATATTTTCCACAAAACTACCCAAAATAGGGAAACAATAACTAGTTGTTTTACTCATCCCCTTCATTGAAAAATTAAAAATTGTACAGAAAATAATATTTTTGTAAATTCTAATTTGTCACTTAAATAACCATGTCTGCTTTCTTACATTTAGGCTGTTGTCTTAGCTTGTACCATTTTTGCCAAACTGTGTTGTGCCATATCCTGTTTTCTCATATTGTTTAAATTGTGTTACATTGAATCTGTATTGTAACTCTCCATTCTTGTTTTGTTACAATTAGACACAATGATCAAGTGTAAGCACTATTTTAACACATTCACTGCTGAAAAAATTAAAACTCACAAGGGTACTAAAAAGTTTTTTTCGTAAAAACATTCTTTATTATGATTTAATTCCAGCAATAGCAAAAAAAAATTTCAAACATCAATTTCCTCGCAAATGTGATATATTCATTGGTTTCATAGCAGTTAGAAACATTGGGTCTCTTATTGGAAATGGCAGCACTTGGCAGTAGTATTGTTTACATTTAGACTGTAAACAATATCACCCTCTTCTCACTTTCCCTTCCACACCATCCATCCCCTTCCGTCCCATCTGGCCTCCCCAATGGCATCAAACGGTGCATCGAGCTGAGCATCGTCAAAGTCACTGTCATGGCTGACACCGCTATCACCAGACCTTCCAATTCATTCACATTGCTTGGTTCTGGCTAACAAAGGGCTTGTAATTCATTATCCAAAATTATTTTTGGCCCCACCATTGTAATACACAAGGAGATGGGAGACATTAGCAGTGAATGTTTTAATGATCTCAAGTATGTGTTTTTTTTTAGAAATAAAATTGTATAGTAACAAAATAAAATAATTTGTTCTTTAAAGGACAAATTTGAAAGCCTTTATTTATGATCTAACATTGATATTAATTTTGGAACTTTTTTTACATGATTTAATTGGGAATTATACAATTCATTGTATTATGTTAATAAATTGTTAACCATGAGTGTAGTATTTAAGTATCCCACTCTCTGAAATTATTTGATATTTCAGGTGACTTAGCTTATGCTGGACTTCTAAACTTTGGAGAATTTGCAAAGCTGTCGTACGAGATTTTTGAACTACCCTTTTTTGTGTTGATGGGCGCATTTGGAGGTCTGACTGGAGCCCTGTTTAACCATATCAACTACAAAATCACAGTGTTTAGAATGAGGTATATTTTACTTACCAACTTCCCAGTATTTTACTATGAATACAAGCTGACCTGGCAAACGTTGTTTTGCTATATAAAAATTGTTATTAGTATGTGTGAATATGGTGTATGAGTGGAAGAAGCATGTAAACGATGATGGAATATAACAATGACAAAACATTAAACGTTCATATTTTCCCATTTAATATAATTTATTCTGTATAGATAATTATCACACATGATACATATGATAATATTACTAATTACAACATCAATCCCTTAACACAATGGATTCTACAATATTTTTTGCTAGCCAATCTTTAGCTAACACAAACAAACTGAATGGTTTGCCCACTCAAGAGCATGCCACATACAATTACCCGTGTGAAAAGCAATACTTCTACACGGATGCTTTTCTACAACCTACGGTGTAAACCTGTACGAAGACTTCTGGTTCATGTGAATTATATTTCTGACGCTAATGTTGAGTTTCCCTTCTTCCCAAGATCAAGAAAAAATTTTAAAACTGGTTTATTTATAATCATTGCAATTTACTTTGATATTAGTGTTTTTTCCATTGCTGATTTTGCCTCTTTTCTGATAAAAAAAAAATATATATATATATATTTTTTTATATATATATATATGCAAAGCTCTGATAACCCCACTTTTATAAAATGACAAATAATTTAGGTTTAATAACAATGTTTAAATGTAAAGTAAATGTTAGACTATATTGTTTCTTATATCTGCACTTCTAGCAGTTACCTGCTCCTTTGCACGCAATTTAGAAGGTGTTGCACGTGTATGACCACTACTGGTTTGAGACAACTTTATTTTCGATGCCAATGTTGAGTTTGCCTTGTTGCCATGATCAAGAAAATAAGTTAAAAGTTTATATTTATAGCTATTGTAATTTACTGTGTCAGATAGTAACATTATCTTATAGATTTAATAGTTAATATTTGATTTAAATGCACAGCTAAAAGTACGTTAACAATGACACTACGTGTTTGTGTCCTTTTTAACTGGAAAACATTGTTAATATTTTAGAACATTTAGAGCTGGAGTTAGTACATTAGTTCAAAAGCACAGTCCAGCGAATTTTCATCTAGATAGTTCTTGCCGACTGCTTCAAAGGGAGTCTTCAGTGTAAAATTCTGACCATTTTATGTTTTGGAATATTATGTAAAATAGATAAGTACTTACCTAATTGCTGAAATCTAAAACGACGTTACAAATATTTTCACTCAGTATAAATGTAAACAAATTTAAAATAATAAACAATGTTTACACAGAACAGTTGATAACATTAGAAATGTTCTTTTACTTATTATTTCAGAACTTTAAGGTGTTATGTTGCTACATTAAAGACCAGTGGGGCCGTAGCCCGTAGGAATTTTAGAAATAAGAATATGCATATATTTATCCCAGGGACCTTAAGAATCTCCATCTCAAATTTCAGAGCAGTTGTTCAAATAGTTTATGATTGAATAAAAAAATCAAGTTAATTTTAAAGACACACAATAATTCAAGTAACTTTTTATAAATAATTAAAATTACTTAATTATGGTAATTACTGCTCATATTTAAAAATTGAATGATAGATTATTTAATTTTTTTTGTAGGCTGAGGTGTCCTGTAAAAAACAACAAAATTAAAAAAGACGCAAAGTACAGGTACATGTACTTTATTATAAAGTGGTCTAAAATTCAAGCTTTAAGTTCAACCATAGATAATTTATTTTAAACACAAATATACATTTTAACTTAGCGCCTTAAAAAAGTGTTTGGCTATATAAGAAACGTAACTGTCTCGTATTTGAAGTTTCCAATATGCAGGCACTTAAAAACTATGATCTTCTAAATTTAATTGGTGGATCACCCTGAACACTTGGGGTATGAAAAATAGATAGTAGCCGATTCTCAGAACTATCGAATATGCATATAAAATTTGGTAAAAATCAGTGAAGCCGTTTTTTCTTGTACACGAGAATTTTATATATAAGATTATTCTTGTTATAGTATTAAAAGCTTATGGTCACTTTTGATTAATTATACTTTTATATATTTTGGCTTTACTTACTTAATTATTTAATTTTAATAACCTAGTCTAAGAATTTGTATTAACACTAACATCTTTATGTTTGGGATTTGAAAGTGGGGTCCAAATGTATAAAATCTATAATCATAGTTGAATAGACTATAGTTGTGTTACGGGATATAAAAATCTTGTGTTATTATTATTGAGTATAAGACCTTTATTTTTCTCATAGGTTTAAGTGATATTTTGTGCTCTAGAAGTTAGAGCCATAGTCTTCTGCAAATAGTTCATAAGCCGAAAGATAATTTGCATTGTAAGCACCTTAGTTTTCCATGAAATTGATAGAGAACTTTTTCCTATGAAATTGACTGGGATTTAGAATTAATAATCAAGCAAATTTAATATGCTTTTTAATTATTCAGTATCATAATGTTTTAAATAAAAGTTAATCCTAACATTTTTTTGCTAAACACTAATCTTAAGAACGGCTGGACCAATTCGGCCACTTTTGTAAAACATTTATAGAAATTCGAGGAAGATTTATATGAATAGAAAGATTATAATAGTTACCTGGAATATTTATGAATTAAAAAAAAGTTGTAGTATTTATGCTTCATTATCCAAATTTAACTGACACTAAACAGGTGTTGATATTGAGGCAAAGTTGGACAAAATTATCTGTGAAACACCTATTTATATTTAAGTTTTATAATATATTAAGTTTGCAATGCTTGATCAGTAGGGATATAAAGGTATATTTGCAGATAGCAAATAAAAAGTTAATATCTAAATTTTACTCCTGATTGTGCCAGTGACAAATTAAAAACATTTAATGCATAGTAGATACTATTTAAACAGTGCTATAACATCAACCTTAATAAACAAATCTGTGATGTTTTCTAATAAGTTACTCCAAACTGGTGGGCTTCCTTGACATTGTGTTACAAAATATTGGCTTATGGAAAAACTGAGAAATGAACACTAACATGTCTCTACAATCCATTCTTTCCCAGACTACAAAATGTCCAAAAAAGATAGTTCTGTAACATAAAACCTTATAAACCATTATTTTGGAATGTTGCATGAACTTAATAAAGATTTCCCCCTTATACTGAAAGTATAAGGCTTCTCAGTCCTACTTATGTCTATATTTTTCTTTATCGAGAAAACAAGTACCAACTCTACTATGGTACTGGAAATATCTTAAACTGGAAGTATATTTCAAGGGCTAGAAGTAAACGCTTTTTGACCGCAGTAGGTTTTCAGAGACACTTGTATATAGATTTTCTTGTTCAGGGCAACAAGGCAGATTCAGCTGTGACGTTGGAAATATAATTAATCTCAATCAATAATGTTCCTACATGTGCAAAACATGATATAAGTCAGATTTAACTCTGATAAACTTAACCATGAACACTTAAATAATATCTACCTGATGTATGCCTACTTACATTTGAAAAATTCCATAGGACTCCATCATATTGCATCATGCTTTTACTACATGAGTTTATACACAGACAAAAATCTAAAAAGTTTCCCGAAATACTTAACAATTAGGATAAATAATGGTAATATTCATGTTTTTTAATCAAAATGTAACTGACACTAAAGAGCTGTTAAGATATTAGCTGAGTTTTGACAAAGAGGCTAAAACGTTTCTTTATATTTAAATGTTATAACACTTTTAAGTGTACAGTGCTTGGTCAGTAGTGTAATGCAGATAGTAAATTCCAAGTTGTACTATCTTATTCCTACTTCTGATTGTGCCAGAGAAGAATTAACAACATCTAATTCATTGGAAATATTACGAGGGCTGTTTTTTAAGTAAGGGCCGTTATTTTTTTTTAAATAAAGAACAATTATTTTTTTAAAAATACTTTTATTTTCAGAATCTACATACTTTTTTTATTTTTCTACATAGTTGCCTTGTTTGTTAAGGCACTTATCATATCTTAAAACTAAGTATTGAAATCCCTCTTCAAAGAAATTTGCCGCCTGCTCTGACAACCAGGAGTTCACGGCCGTCTTGACTTCTTCGCCGTCCTTGTAGCGCTTCCCGCCAGGATGATTTTTCAAGTACCAAAAAAGGTGGAAATCGCTCGGAGCAAGGTCGGGGCTGTACGGCGGATGATTCAAAACTTCCCAGCCAAAAGAGTCTATCATTTCCTGTGTCCGAGCACCGGTGTGAGGCCTTGCATTGTCGTGGAGGAGCAGAATTCCCTTTGTCAGCATGCCGCGTCTTTTGTTCTGAATGGCGCGTCGGAGACTGGCCAGGGTTGCGCAGTAGGCTTCTGAGTTAATCGTCATTCCTCGCGGCATAAAGTCCACTAGCAAAACACCGCGCCTGTCCCAGAACACAGTTGCCATAACTTTGCGCCGCGACAGCGTTTGCTTGGCTTTGACTTTGACTGGAGATGTGTGCCGCCATTCCATGGACTGTTGCTTTGATTCAGGAGTGATATGGGATACCCATGTTTCATCTCCTGTGACAATTCGACTCAACATGTCGTCTCCTTCCTCTTCGTAGCGGGTCAAGAAAGTCAAAGAACTGCTTAATCTCTTTTTTTGTGATCCTCAGTGAGGAGTTTGGGTACCCATCTTGAGCACAATTTTTTAAAGTTTAGGTTTTCTGACTCAATTTTGTACAGTACTGACCTGGACACTTGAGGAAATTCCATAGAGAGAGTGGTTATTGTGAACCGTCGGTCCTCATGAATTTTTGCGTCAACTGCAGTAACCAAATCTCCCGTGATCACAGATGGCCGGCCTGAGCGATCTTCATCGTGGACATTTTCGCGGCCATCTTTAAATTCTCGGACCCATTTCCGCACTTTACCTTCACTCATTGCCTTGGCACCATACACCTCACAAAGCTGACGGTGAATGTCAGCAGCCGACATGTTTCTTGCAGTCAAAAATCGTATCACTGACCGAATCTCACACCCGGCGGGTGATTCGATAATCTTACACATTTTAAAGATCCACAGTAATGCGTACAGGTTAGCTACAGAGCTGCAACTGACATGAAGTTGTTCGCTAGGAATGCCGGGAGGCGGGGCGCACGCTCGTTACGGCAGGAACGCGAACTACTACCGCGTACGGGAGAACGGCCCTTACTTAAAAAACAGCCCTCGTATTAAACATTGTTATAAAACTCACCATAATGAACAAAGCTGTTAATGTTTGTACATATAGTACTAGAAAATGGTTACAGCCTTTAAATTGTGATGTAGCATTTTAGAATGTTTTAAAGAAAAACATAAGAATGAACACTAACACGCCTTAACGAACCCATCTTTCCCAGACTCTAGTCTGAAAAATGACGAAGGTTTCTATAACATAAAAATTATTACAAACGGTTATTTTGAAATGTTGCATGAACTTAGCTAGGATTTTATCCTTATACCGGGAAGTAGATGCTTTTTGACTATAGTAGCCTTTTTATTTTGCGTATGTATTGATATTTTATTCATCAAAACAAGACAAACTAGTATAGTACTGGAAATATCTTCGACTGGCAGCCGACGCTGATTTTTAAAACCATGGTTGATTTTTAAAACATGTTTTATATATATATTTTTTTCCTTAAGACAAAAAGGCAAACTCAATATATATATATATATATATATATATATATATATATATATATATAAATTTATATTTACTTAATTGGAATAAAGGCCCTTGAGCCTTAAGTGCATGGCCATAGGCCGGCCCTTTGAAGAAGAAGATTCGGAGATCTATATATGTATATATTTCGTGATCAAAGAAGAAGAAGATTTCAAAGACCTATACATTTATCTATTTCTTGATCAGGGCTGTAAGATAAACTCAAATGTGACAATAAATATTTTTTAGACCAGAAGTATCTGCCAGAAGTAGACAAGGGTTTGAATATGTTTGAAGTTGGGGTTGTCGAAAATAATATTAATTCGAACCAGAAATGTTACTATTCACAGAAAATTTTTTAACGGACTCAGTCACAATTTCCTTTAATTTTAGATCCTCTTAACCATGAATATTGAAATAGTATGTTCCTCATGTATGCCTACTTTAGAAAAATGTTATAGGGTTCTATCACATTACATCATGAATGCTTTTGAAAGTAGGCTAAGTATATCAGTTTTGAAAATTGCATGCAAAGTCATAGGTAATAGCTATATGATTTATCAAAAATCATCAGTAACAAATAAGCAAGCAGTTCTGAATCTAGAAATGGGTTCAGCCTACCTCTATAAGAGGAAATGGCTTTCATTACTCATATTAAGAAATCTGTTGAAGTTACATATTGCACAGCTTAACTTACCAATCTAATTGAAGAGATGATATCATGAAGTTCACCATGCAGGTACATTCGGTTACGGTGGATGAAGGTTGTGGAGGCCCTCACGGTGGCTGCCGTTAGTTGTACCATCGGACTGCTGCTCATGTTCAACATTAATGACTGCAAGCCTCTTGGGACTGACCCAACCAAAGTTCCAGTTCAGGTAAGGATTGTGCATTGCACTAAGAAACATAAAATAGTTCTGGTGGATTATGAGCGTAACTTATATCTTTAATACTTTGAATCCTACATCTGAGATTAGCTCAGGGTAGTTCAAATACGCCAGAGTCCAAAGTTTTAGTATAGATTGTGTAATTAATTAATGCAATAATATTCAGTAGTCAGTGTAATTTTAGTCTTCGACTTTAATATTTGTAAGTCACATTTGATTGTTTCTTTATTATATTTTTCAATGAATTTGGGAATCTTTTATTAGTCAATAAATTTGGAAATATTAAGGATCATCTTGTCCATTCTCGCTGTCTGGAAACTCTTTGTAGCATTTTTAAAGCTACATTAGTTGATTTTTTTTATTAAAACTTAAATTAAATGAAATTTTTGGGAAAGAAATATTTGGATTTAATTTTAATTAGATTGTGAGAAGTTAGGATAAATACGAAAATGTAATCCTTTGGCAAGTTAGTGCTGGTAACTTTAAATTATTAGGAAGGCGGTTCACTGCCTTGAATTGATGAGAACTTGTCTTGTGTACTGCAGTTACGTCAGATCTGAGAGGGCTATTGTTTCTCGAGTTGGATACGGCTTATTAGTTGATTTAATAAAAAAATCAACCAATGTAGCTTTAAAAACGCTACACTCTTCCAGAAATGTTATGTAGTACCTTGGACCAACTTCACTCATGGTTTTCAATAAATGATCTCCAATTACATGTTGATAAGACTAAGAGTATAAAATTTGACCTGGTGAATAGGGTTTGTTACATATTTCATTACAAATGCACAGGATCTGTAGCTGTAATATTTAATGTTTTATAGAATATTATTTGATTAATTGTTTGTAACAGCTCTATTGTCCTGATGGAGAGTACAATACAATTGCATCTCTGTGGCTGCAAGTGCCTGAAGCTACAGTCAGGTCTCTCTTCCATGACCCCATTGGTGAGTCTTCTGTCTCATGATTTACTCTCCTGCTAAATTATGGAATTCTTCTGGGTATATCAATGGTTATCATAACAAGTCCGAAAAGCAATATCATACCATTATTGTGCTAAATCCAATACAGAAACTCACAAAACATTTTATTTCCTTGTTATATTCTTTGACTCAACAGTAACACAACTATTGTTTCAGATCAGTCATAAAGTCACTGAAACCAAAATTAACAAAGTTTGTTTGAGGTTAGTTTTATGAATTTTTGCTATTTCTTGTTTAATGAAAATGAATATGAAAGAAGAGCAACGTGTTTCTGTAAAGTTTTGTGTGAAACTGAACAAAACTTTTTTGATGATACTATTGGTGAAGAATGTTTAAGCTGATCATGTTATCATCAGTGGTACAAGAGGTTTAAAGATGGCTGAACATCCACAGAAAATGATACTGATGACAATGCTGATCTATTCAGAAATTTCTCAGAAATCTATTCAGATTTCTGAGAAATTTCTTTAAATGGTAAATGATGACAAGACCGTCTTGAAACATGTCATTACGGGAGACCAGACATGGGTTTTGGTTATGACTTGTAAACAAAAGCACAATCACAATGGCTCTCCAAGATCCAAGATAATGTAATATTTGTGCCAACTTGTAAATTTCATACTGTACAACTATTTCAACATTTACATCATCAAAATGAATAATAATAATTTCCCAACACTGCCTATTGGTGTTAAATACGTAGTTCTTATAGAATGCTGTCATTTTGTAGTAAATTTTCAATAGATTAGTATTCTGAAAATATACTTAGTATTAGTAAAGTACTTAACTTACCTAAATTCTCGTACTTTCTTCATAGTAAAAAAAATCACTAATGTAATACAATGACGTTAATACGTACTGAGTTTTAACTGTTCATGTAGAACATTTTGATGCTTAGGTTTTTTTTTATCAGATAGAGTCTGGAAAACAAATTTTCTGACTTTGGCTGGGAGTAATTTTCCCATTCTCAATCCCTAGATGTCATTTGATTTCTGTGCTAATTGAAGAAGTTATAACATAATTAAAGGATGAGTTATAACTTAAAGCGCTATTAGATCACAAAGATCCAAGGTAATAAATTGGCTCTAGTCAGATCAACAGAAAACATCATGCATAGACTGAAGATCTTAGTTTAGCTGACTATTTCTCTTTTTTATATAATTTTTTTAATTTGTCGGTATCAGAATTATTATACTGGAAATTTAGTATTAAAAAAATAGTAATAAATGCAAACTGCAAAATTTTACAGTAGATTCTTATTTTTTAGGTAATTACATTGGATGAATGGATATTTTGGATAGTAGGATTCCCTTCTTTTTTTGTTTACACTTTGTCATTGATAATGGATAATTTAGACTTTAAGTTTCTTCTGTAAAGAGAATTGATTTGTCAAGGAAATTGAGCTGCTGAGTTAAGTAATTTTTATGAATGCAGGTGCCCATGAACTGGGTTCATTGGTCTACTTCGCCACCATTTACTACCTGCTTTCTATCTGGACATATGGACTGAGTGTGTCGGCCGGGCTGTTCATCCCCTGTCTACTCACAGGAGCTGCTTGGGGCCGCCTGGTTGGGCTCAGCATCAAGACTTTCTTTCCTGACGCAGTGAGTGTTGACCATCTTTGTCTAATTGCTGTCTGTACCCTATACTGCATAACAAGTGTCTCCAAACTTTGTCATTCAAGGGCCAAATTGAAAAATGTTAGGAGGCAGGCAGGCCAAATACTTTCACATATTATTGAAGGACAATATGGTTAGACAGATATACAAAGAATTGAAAGTTCTACTGCAATCCAGCCGATGTAGTAGGTTTATAAAGAAAACTGTTAAACATTTTCGTATGAAACATTAATTTATTTACAAAAATTAATATTTTTAACAGTTACTTACAATTAGTTACATTTTTCTATTGAGCTATCCCATGTTATATGGATGTATGAGACTTTTACTGTGGTGCTTTTGCCCAGCAATGTTTGTTCATCTTGGCTCATACTGTGATAGCTCTCTCACTAAAATAGATTTTTAGTTGTTCATCAGAGAGGTTCACTCTATAACTGGATTTCACATAGGTCATTTTTGAGGAGTTGGTTCACAGATATGTTAATCCAAAAAAAGTGCTCAGAAGAAATACTACTGGTCTACAGATAAAGACCCAGAGAAGAGAAGGTTCTGGGCTTCTTTTAGGCAAGCCTCTTACGCCAAGCAGGGAATACTCCAGGCCTATTCTCCAGTCCTCCCCGTACCTTGTGGGGGGTCACAATTGCTTATAATAACCCTTAATATGAGCATATTTATTGCTCTCATATCAACATATGATGAATTCTGTAAAGAAATTTAGATTGTTAATGTTTCAATAAAGGTTATAAATGAAATAATATTTGGTTTTGAAACAGTTAGTTTTTGGCATAACAAAAATGGAACAAAATGGTATCTTAAAAAAAATTCATTATTAAATGAGTTTTTTGTTAGCAGTTAAACATTTTTTAACATTAGTGTTGGTGTATACAATTTTGAAGGAAATGTAATCACATGTACGCATAATCATACTAAATATACACTTGAACAAAATTACAATTTATAATCCCTACGCTGTCTGTGAAATACTGTGGTTGTAGCTGTGGTGTGTGGACCCAGGCAAGTATGCACTGGTTGGGGCGGCTGCTCAGCTGGGAGGTGTCGTCCGCATGACCATCAGTCTCACTGTCATCATGATCGAGGCCACCGGCAACATCAGCTTCGGCCTTCCACTAATGGCCACTCTTATCACGGCCAAGTGGGTTGGAGACTTCTTCAATGAGGTGAGGCATAGCTGGAGGTAATTCTTGGATAAACTTACAACATACAGAGCATATGTTAGATATAGTTCCTTCAGAATGTTCAGAAATGTATGATAATTTTCCATAGTTCACATTAGTGTACGTTTTTTATGAGCTGCACATAAGTTTTGTACATTCATATCATTTCTATAACTTTGTTAATGGGAGATTAATTGTGACGAAGCTGATGTAGGTATAAAGAATGTAGCACTAAAATGGTTTGATAGTTATTTAAGTGAAAGTCAATAAATTCTTGTATTAAACCAATATCTAAATAGAGAATCACAAGAAGGGAAATCAGCTCCGCTGATAGTAAGAAGGGAGGTCTTCCAAGGAACAGTGATGGGCCCAGTGTTGTTTTGTTTAAGCAGATCTTCCACCTCAAATCGAACCACATAGCTATCCAATTATGTATGCTGACAATACAATGCTGATGACTGATAATTAGTTTATTGAACAGCTTGAGATCAACACATTTATCTCAGTCAGCATGACCCTGTGTTCCGTGTTCAGAAAGAACTTGTGTTCAATGAAAGTAAGACTAAATCTTTTGTGCTGGAAAGGCAGAAGAAAGACACTGTAACCCTCCAAATCTACAAGTAGTCAACTGTACAAAACACCTTGTAGTATTGCTGGATGATCACTTATCATGGAATTTCAATGTTGACGAACTAAGTGCCCAACTCAGCACAGCCATTTTTGCCTTAAAAAGAGGGATGATCTTTAGTTGTGATGAAGCCACTAAAACAACTTACTATGTTTTATTTGTGTAGCGTGTGAGATAATTTCTGGTTGTCATCATGTGACAACCTTCAACAGATTATGAACCTTCAAAAAAAGCTGTTAGCATTATGGCCAATTTGAAGCCACATGACAGCTGTTTAGAGGCTTTCAAGAATTTTAACATCATGACAGAGGCTTCTCTATACATCTTGGAAGTGATTCTGCATGCCTTTAAACTTAACTAGCCAAAAAATAAGGACATCCAAGGACGAAACACCCGACAAGGTAATGACTTCTACTTACCCACTCACAGGGAAACTCTGAGAAGAAGCCTGGATATGATGGTGCAAGACTTCAATGCACTTGCTACAGAGCTAAAAATACAAAACTCAGAATCTGAAAGCATCTCTGCAATATTGACCCATAGACAAATCCATCTACTGCATTAGGAGGTTACTCACCTGTGCAAGTGGTCAAGCACACTACTAAATAAATGATAAGTATTTTTACTAAAATTTTTAAAGTTTTACAATCAGTGACACTTTTACATACTTTTATAACACAAACATTCTTTTGACTTTTGTTCTATTCTCCAAGTATATGTTCGAGAAAGAATCTGAATCTGAATTCTTAATTATACTAGTACAATATTGTAAAAAATGAATGATCTCCTTTAAAAAATAGCAAAGAAATTTTGTCTGCATATTCAGTGCGCACTCTCATTTTAGAGTTTACTGAAAATATAACAAAACAATTCAGTATAAGTAGAGTTTGAAAAATAAAAATTACAAGTCAGTATTTCTTACAGATGATGTTTTAAGATTCATTACAAGAAAGAATGTTGGATTCATAATATGAAGAAATAGGGTTCATAAATTTCATTTCATGTTGTATTAAACACCATTGTGTAAGTAATTTCAAATCTACCTAATAAAACATCAAATGACTTGGATGTTAAGTGAACTATTATTATTGTTTCTGTATGTAATAACAACTTAGTACTATTAATAAATTGCACATGAATATAAAATGGAATACTAAGGAAATAGTGACCACCATAGTCAACATTTATGTAATAATCCATTTTGTACTTAGTTTTGTGATTTATTAATTTACACTTAGGTTTTATTACTGATCTGGGACACAATACAAATAGTTCACTTAACAATCTAGTAATTCATTCTTTTGAACTCCTTATACTTTTAAAGATATAATTTTGACATGTTTAGGGTATCTACGACATACATATACATCTGTCCGGCGTGCCTCTTTTAGCCTGGGAGCCTCCACCTCTTATATACCAGGTTCAAGCATGTGCCATCATGTCCCATCCTGCTGTTGTGTTCCGCACAGTTGAGAGTGTGAGACACATCGTCAATGTGCTGAACCGTGAGACCTACAATGGCTTCCCTATAGTTGATTCTCAGTCTAAGGCTAATCCTTCTGCAGTGAGTATTATTATCAAATTTATATCTACTAAAATATGCAAGATATAAACAATAAACTACTTAGCTGTGTTCACATGTGTAACCAATTCTTAAAATATATATCATTAAGTAGCTGTTTAAAATTTCATATTTGTTGATGGGGGAAGCAATTATATTGAATATTTACTTCCTGGTGTTACAAATTTGACTAATGATGAGGCCATTTCTCTAAATTACCCTTTGTAAGTGCTGGTTGCCAAGCATAAGTTTTTTTTTTTAAGTATCAGTATAGCTTTCAACTTTTAAATCAATTCCAGATAAAGAAATAACACATTAATATATAATACCTAATATATAGAAATATCACCTAAAAATATATTATTTTGAGTGTTTATAAAATTTATATCACCAGGAATGACTTGCGAGGAGGCAGAAGAAAATCTTAAACAAGAGCTTAGGTTGAAATATACATATTTTCAATTGCTATTAGCAATGATGAGTTGTACTTGTTCTGTTCTGTTGAATAGACCAAAAGTTATGCTAATTCCTAATATCAGTTGTTTTTATGTACAGTACATTTTATTATCACGTTTTTTAAAACTGTTAGGTATTTTACAAATTTGGATGTAAAATAAAAAATAATTTTTCTATCATTGCAGGATGGAGTGAAATCGTCTGGAAGGCTAAGAGGAATGATTCTTCGCTCTCAGCTGATTGTTTTACTGCAAAATAAGCTGTTTAACGTCACAATGGAGGATTGGGAAAGTGGAAAGATTGACATGAAAATGTTCCGTAAAGCATATCCCAGATACCCTACAATTGGAGTGAGTATAATTCAATCTGGACCTTAACAGATCCATTTATTTTGTTTGTACAGACTTTCTATTTTTATAATAGAAGGTTTGTAATATTGTAAGATAAGAAACTAGAAACATCGTAATGTATTGAATAAACAAATTTTATTTAAATTGTTGCTCATAGTTCACCACTGACATGTTTATTTATTTCATTGCAAAAAATCAAGTTGCTGTATTATGGCTTACATTTTGTTAATAAAATAATTTATTTACAGATTTTTTCACTAATTTAATACTAATGACCAAATATAATCGAGTACATGCTGTGGACTGTCTGCAGCCGCTACACTGGCACTCCAAATAACTCCGGCTGCTGGGTATCAAGGACTGAGGCTTTTCAATTTAGTCAATATTTAAACAATTCTGGAATTAGAATTATTAGTTTTGAACTTTTGCACATCCTTAAAAATGCACAAAGGAAACCAATAAAAACATACAGTTTTGTAGGAAATGTTTACAACAATAGCATGGCCTCCAGTTGTGCAAAGTTGATAATTTGACGAGAATTACAATTTTAGATTATGTTCAATGTTTATTGCAGATTTCACATGTGCTATTTAATAACAAACTAGCTGCTAATTAAGTTGCTTTATTATTTCTGAAAATTACGTTTGGTAACCAAAATAATTCAGGTGTATGTTTATAGGAAATAAATTTAACAGAAGAGGAGCTTAGATGTGTTTTGGACTTGAGGCCTTTTATGAACCCATCGCCCTATACTGTTCAACTGGTGAGTTCTATAAAATTAGCTTTATTACTTTAAGCCAAACATAAACAAGGATTTAACAAAATTTAAATTATGAAGAAAGTAAATGATCTGTCAGTTCCAGCCATTAAATTAATGTAGTTAGTGATGGGAAGCTGCCAGCAATGTTGTTCTATTATAGTCATGCACATACACAAACTTACAGAAGAACAGTTAGCCTTTTTTTGTCCGTAAAGCAATATACAGTATCAAGATTTTCAAGAGCAAATGGTTTTTATTTCAAATAATGTGGTGTTAACACAATTGAATTTTATAATTAGATCTGTTCACAGTAACCTGAATTGTGCCAAAAGAATCAGTCCTCGGACCACTTTTCTTTACATTTTTAAACATTTATCAATACTTAAGTGACCCTGTAAAATTGTGACATATCTCAAAACCATGTTATTTATAAAATATAACATAATATATTTTTAGAGGAAATATTGTGCAACTAACAAATTGTGAAGTAAACAAAAATCAGTTACTGGAATCCGTGCATAAACGCAACAAACGTAACGACATTGAGCAAACATAACATAGAAAATAGAGACAGCAACTGAAGTATTATTTACAAAAGGATGATAGTTTGTTTCTTAGGTTATCTATCTATGGGTTTTCATAAACAAAATATAACAAAAACACGTTTTAGCGATCATTTGCAAATGCATCAGTGCACAAAAATAGTTATAGAAAATACTAATAGCAAACAATATATTATTTACAAACAATAATTTGTTAATTAGGTAATCTATTTACAAGTATTCAAACACAATTTAAAGTACGATAGAAGCCAGGTTTGTGATTGATACATTTCTTAATGCTGATTAGCTGTCAACCATGAATTTGCACAGCAAACTCACAGTACTCCACCATAAATATAGAAAACACTAACTGCAAGTAAATAAACTATTTATTAGGTTATGTATTTAAGGGTTTGAACATTTACGGCAAACAATTTTTTTAGCGATTGTTACTTTGTGTAAACAATCTGCTCTTTCAACAGATAATTATGAATGCATGTTTATTATTCTATTACTGAGGTCAAGTGAATATATAGATTTGATAAAATTAGAATTTTTTGTTCATTCACTATCTAAGTTGATTGAGTGTGGCAGTTCCCTGTTAAAATTTTGTGTGTGTTTCTTTGAGAATAAATCTCAAAATATTTGGTTTTTATATTCTTTTATTATAACGGGTACGTTTTGGATATTATTAAAATGTAGAGAGCTTAGTTAGTTTGGGGAAGAGATTAAATTGATGTGACTAAACATTTATATTTAACATCGATATTCATAGATTAACATTATAGATTTAAGAAATGTTTGATTTTGTGCATTGATTTATGCTTCAGTTAATTTGCAACAGTTTTTATTTGTGATTTGTATTTATATCAATAATGAATATAAATATATATTGAAAAATGGAAACTATCTAACCCTTAGTAAGAATGTTCAGTGTTTAGAAATTCGAAGCACGTAGTATACAATTTATAATCTTCTTATGCTCAAAGGTAGAAACTTTTTTATAAGATAATCACTAGTACTTTATCCACTAGTTTTTAGAATATAACTAACATTTCACTTTGCAGATTAAGTGAAAGAATTCTCAGATTTCTTCATTGGAATCTTTTATAGATATTTTCTCAAGTAATAAGTCAGCTTTAATCATAGACATCAGTGATACCAAAAGTGTAAATCATAATGGTTGGATTTGGTAAAAAAATATATACATACGTTTTTAGTGTAGTTAAGTTTGCTATAAAGTTACAAATATTTTAAATTTTTATCCAAATAAATTGGACATTAGTGCATTAGTGGAATTCAGACAAAACTAATATAAAATCTTTAGTGATGTGCAATCTATGTGGTGGAATTTAAGTGGTGCAATCGATTTAGAATTTGAAAAATTTATTTTTAATCACTCTATGTGAAATTGCAGGCAATTAAAGTAGGATATTTAGGCATTTTATAAATAAAAATGGCTAAAGATAAAAATTAGAAACTTTTACAGCATGTACATGAATTACAGCTTTAGGGAGTGACATGTTTTTTTACTTACAAAAAATTGAATTTCTTTAAGGACAGAATATTGAAAACATGTAATTTTCTGAAACTAAGTTAAACTAAAAAATATAGTTATTCTATGTTTGATTTATAAATATAGTGATTGGAAGTAGTGAAGTGATTACCCAATAACCTAAGATGGACGGTTTCAACAATTAATGTTTCCTTCAAGTGATATGACTTTAATTATTCTGCTCATATTTGCAGCTGTATTTTCTCACACAAAATTTAAACAAGAATTCATATAAATTTTTCTTCTATAAAGTTTTATTGCACTGTAGTTTCTTTGTACTATTACAACATTTGTTTGGTGCACCACAGACTCAAATATTTTCATTTCACTGCAACAAAACTAGCAAATAAATGATTTTATTAAACTCTGTTCATACCTTCTTGTTGACAAGTTAAATTTTATAGCATCATTCAGAGAAGTACATTCCATTTCACATTATGTGAATATTATGATTTTTATTGAAGAAATGGTATTTTGATTGTTAATCCATTTGCAAAATTACTCTGCCGAAAGTATACAAATTTTTAGTAAAATGATAAGGCCATTACTGATGACTTTTCCAAAATGTAGGTTAGTGTGTAGATACCATAGTTGGCAGGGTCCTACAATTGTTAATAGTTTGATTGTTGGTCTGGGTACCTTCCAGTGTCGTCTTACTCGATGGCCTGATACTCTGGCTCAGTAATGGATTTACTACTTCCTTTTATATATTGTATCTATCCAAAGTGTTTTTCCTCATCTCCTGTTGTTCTAAGCCCAATGAATCTTTAATGTTTGCAAGTAGCAGTGGCTAGCAGAACTTCCTAATAACTGACAGAAAATTACATGGCTAATAAGTGACTTTGACAGAAATTCAATACCATCAGCTCGACTTTGTGAAGATGACAATATACTAACCTAGAAATGCCTTTCGATTTCCATTCAACCACCTGTGAGAATAGCGTAGATCTCTGGCTGGATGATGGTGCTAAACTTTATTTTATCTTTAAGGTACCTAGATATCAGTATACTGAACTACTTGATTTCCACAATGAACGCTTGTCACTGGATTTGATTCAGTTGTCTCTAGCACAAGTATAAAAATGGTAAAACCTTAACCATTGATCTATACCTGTCAATCTGTTCTAGACATCATCTCTTCCAAGAGTTTTTCGTCTGTTCAGAGCACTAGGTCTGCGTCACTTGGTGGTTGTCAATAACTTCAATGAGGTAAGGATCAATTTTTAACATTTTTACTGTGATTGGTGCTTTTATCTACAAGATAAATATTGCTCTGAGATGGTCCTGAGTGAAATTTTTACCACAGTTAATGTGTAAATGAATTTTTTCCATGACTTTTGAAAATTTTATTTCAATGTCTTGTCAGCACTTTTAAGTACAATATTCCTATAGTTTGTTAGAGAGTTATCCATAACAGTCTTTCATCATAATGATCCCTGAAAATTGATTCCTAGTACCTACAGCATTAAATGGTATAGGATGCTATAGTAGTAAATAGGCTACTTAAATTTTACATCAACTATACAAAATATTTAGGACAGACTTGCTTCTTTAATGTACTTATACTGTACTTTGCTTTTTCAATATTACTAGAGACTATGGCTGAGTATATCAGAAGCCTGGTCACCTCATGAGGAGAACTTGGGTCCGTAAAAGTGATTTTTATTCCCCCGAGCCATGGTTGCAAGTCCTGGGCAACCAAACTAACAGAGAACAGCACTCAATTCTGTATAAATTCTTATAAATCTTGATAGGCCTCTATCCAGAGCGATTCCATTGTATGCAAGTTCTATTACTGTTTTTCTTGAAAGTCTAGGTTAGACATATAAATTTCTATACTTATGATTGCATGTTCGGATAAAATAAAAATTTAATCTTGTTTGCAAAAGACTATCAATGTATTATGCATGTATGACGTATACCGTTTAAACCATTTAGTTGGCTGTAAATAAGCTAATATTTAACAAAATCACTAGAGACCTTAAAATCTTACCTATCTAACTTAATTACAGAGAAATATCACAGTTTATAAGATTTTAAAAGTGTAAATATGTTTTAAGTGCTAAGATAATGATTTACTTACCTCATTTTAAAATTGTTAAATTAACTTGTCTAATTAACTTTTGGACAATTTAAAGACGTGCAGGTTGTGCTAATTTAAACATATGATGTGATGTGTGCTTTTCTGGTGTACACGGCCAATGCTTGCTTACACATAGAAATGTTCAAACATTTTAAATTTATGATAAGAATAATTCTGTTACTTCTGAATATTTGGCTATATTAAACCTTTATATCACCAGTGAAAAGATTATCAGTCACAAGTTAAGAAAAATGTAGCTATTTCAATATTGATGGAAGAGTTAGTATTTAAATTCTGAAAGATTCTGTATTATCAAATGACCAGTACTTGTACTACCAGTTTAAGTACCAGTATTTTTATCAGTACTGTGCTTATTATTAATGTCAAATAATAATTTCCAGGTAGTTGGAATGGTCACCAGGAAAGACCTAGCCAGGTATAGAGTGTGGAAACATTTTGGAAGAACGGGTGTTGAGGAATTGAAGATATCTGAAAAAATGTAATCTCATTGCTCATGGCAGGTTCTGTATGTAGAATCATGCTCAATTTCTTTTAGCTGAAAAAACTGCCCTCAATTTTTGTTACTGTAGATTTGTGTTTAATATTATTTTTAGTTTTGTTTTACGTTGGTTGACAAAAACTTTGTTTCTGTTTCCAAGTTCGTAGTATCCTGATTGGCAACATGTTCATTTTAATTTCATTTGTTTACGTGGTTACACAGTTTTACTTACCTTGGTCAAAATAATTTTGATGCATGATTATAAAAATCTCCAGTTATAAAAATGTAGTAAAAAGATCAGAAAAGTAACCAGTTATTTTGCTAAACAGTCAATAAAATCCTATCTAAACAAGGTGTAACTTTAAATTAGCTTTTATTATTTTGGTAAAAGATGATGTCTAAGGTTAAAATGTTTAGTAGAAGGTAAGTAACATGTAGTTATTGTCTTGATTTATGTTCAAACATTTTATACCCTTCTTATTGAAATATCAGATAATCTTAAAGTTTTTCAATGCATTGATTTCAAGGGTTTTTAATGAAATCGTCTGTGATAAGTAATTTGGAGAGGCATTCAAAATCTTTGTATATAACAGTTGCCGGCAGTTTAGTTAGTAGATTTGTTACCAGTGCTGGATCTATGAGTGTTTGGAAGAGAATTAGAAATAAAACAAATAATTGGTGGCAAAATCCCAAGATCTGAGTAAAGGTTTTTTATTTCATAATTATACTACTCAATGTGATAATATTATTCTATGTTGCATGTTTGTATACTTATTTGACATTAGAATTAACTTTATGTACAGTATTTACGCAGGTATTATTTTTGTATGTGTTTAAAGAGTCCAACAGACTAATCAATATTTCTGGACAGGTATTAAAAAACAAAACTAATTTTTTTTTTAATTACTCAACAGAATACATTTTAACTTGTATTCTGGTTTATTAACCGTGCAGACAAACAAAATTTATGTAAAATAATAATCAGTTACATTTATTTTCTGCTTGTGTTTCTATAAATGTTAAACTAAAGGATTAAACTACTTTTACTATGTAAATAACACCTGTATTACATTATTATTTAATTTATTTACATACCTATTTTTTTCTTTGGTCAAATCAAATTAATTATTTATTGCACATAATGTTTGTGCAGATTGTTGCTAAAGTAACCACTAACTGGTGTATTGCCATACCATAGTATATTGTGCCCTAATATAATATGACATAAATAATAGGTGATAAAACCTTAGAAAGGATAAAGTAATGATTATATTAGACATTTAAAATATTAAAAAACATAAATGTTTGTCTCTGCTTATTCAAATTTATTGGGTTATTTGTATAAATTCATTCTTTACATTAGCTTAAAAGTGGTTTGAAAAGTTCTTTGAATGAAATAAAAAAGTTTGATTTTATTCATTAAACATTTTAAAACTTTTCAATAATCTGTGGCTATTTTGAATATATTTTTCAAAAATTTTCACTCTGATGCATTTATGATGGCTACTGCCTTACAAGGGAATGCAAGTTAAATGCTGGCTATACATCAGAGACTCTACTTTTGACACGGTTGCCTCGTGTTTAAAACTGCATTATAAATAGGAATTCTGTCTCAAATGCTTAAAAATATTTAAAACAGAAACTAACATTATATGTTTAGTGACAATGAGTTGTTAAAAATAAGATTATTTGTTAATACTTTCACTTTGGAAATTTACATTCTGTATAGATTTTTCTCATAACAAACTACATTGAATATAAATTATAAAACATTAGTATTAAAAGATAATCATATTGAAAACAATTTATTAGTATTCCATTGTTAAAATGTAATATGTTCACTCAAGTGAAATCCCTACAGTTCCTAAAATTTTCTGCACTTTAGATGGCATAACACTTAAGTCTGCTCCATGAATGTTTTATATACTTGTCAATACATTTTGAGCTAGTGACCCATCTTAGCTGACCACTTTGTGGATCGTCTAAGTTGCTCTAATCAAACCAACATGTACGTCTTCTTGACAGCATATTAATATGGAGCAACAACGTCTTCCATTTTGTTCTGAAAATAGGCATGCATTTCCTTTGGTTTCATACCGTCTTTGCAAAGGACCTAATCACAGCTTGAAAGAGAGATCTGTACCACATATGTTGGTGGTTCTGAGATCTTTTCAAACCCTCCTCATATTACAAAAAGTTGACTGAAAAAGATTTATGAATGGCCTCTTGTATTAAATAGTTTTGTTTTTAATTAGATTTGCTGTATAATATGTCTTATCTGAAGAATATTTCATTGTTAGTTATATTTCAGAGTTTTACTATCTAAAGTCATCTTCAGTTTTATGCTGCATGCATTTTTTTACATTGAAAGATTCTTGTTTAAAATGTTATGTTTTATAATTACTTGAATTAAAAAATTAAATACTTGTATTAAAACACAAACACTAGAGATTAAGTGTTGACCAATTCCAATTCTCATTAATTACTAGATTTTGTGTGTCAATTAACAATAATACTTAGTGTATTGGCTCTTTATACACAGCATTTTAGAATAAAGTGCAGATTTTGTGTGTGATGGTAGACAATATCCCAAGCATAATTTGATAGGAATCTAGCAAGTAGTTAATAAAATAAGTCACAAGGTCATTGTGTTATATGCACAATTTATTAACATATGTTTTAATATTATGACACCATCCATGTTCAATGTGTGAAATAATGGAATAAAGATATTTCTGACACCATTAGAGAGAAAAGATAACTTGGGATAGCTTGGCAGTTGACGGAGGCAGTTCATATTATACAATAAGAGGAAAATAAGAGTAAATTCATGGTAATTCCTTTCACGAGGTTCTGTGATTAATACTAAATGTGAAATACAACTTTAAATTCCAATGATGTGCTCATGGAGAGAACTGTGACTAGCCACTTGCAACACTGAAGCATGTCTGAACACAATAAGATATGCACAGAAATAGTCACATTTAGCCCTAGAAAATATTTCAAGTGTCCAGAATTCACAGTTTCAAGAATCATTCTCCATAAATGTTTTGATTTGTGGTTTGTAATTGGCTGGTAGAGCTTATATGCTTCAATCCTGCCCAATTTATCACACTCGCTTTGGTTTTACGAGACATCTGTACAAGATTTCTTTGACAGTTTCATTCTCCTGGCACCCAGGATAATCCTTCAGGAGGAATGTGGTTTGATGGTGTGTCAGCACATTTCACCATAATTTTCCCCACCTGTAACTACTTGGAAAAAGAGTTTGCATGTTGAAGGATTGGTCAAGGTAGGCCAGTGCACTGGCCAGCAACATCATTTGACTTTACACCTATTTACTTTGTTTTGGGTGTGGATGAAGCACCAGTCCTAAAGAGATAGGAAGACATTCTAGTCAGCTCTCCCACAATGAAGGATTCAATGATTTATAGGGTTAAATTATTGTTGATTCAACAAAATGCCAGATGTTGTGAACTAGGGTGTTCAAAAATAAGGTTGTGATGGACTTACTGCAATGCTGTTAGTTTTTCAGTGTTGATTAAACGTTATTTTTTGCTTTATTAATAATTAGAAAGTTAATTTGATGATGGATATATATATATATATATATATATATATATATATATATATATATATATATATAAAATACTTGGGAATGGATTTAAAAGTTTACTATTTCTTTTATTAACCTACATACGATTTATGGCTTACATCGACGACGGCACTATCTCAAAGTAGGGTAATCTTATCTCTCTAGTGGTGTTACTCTGCATATATGACCAATTGTTCCCATTCTCTCAGAAATTATGCTTTGGTATCATCTACCACCACATGAGAAATCTATTCTTTTCTCTAAAACACCCTACAATTTATTACGATTAATAGCATACATCGATGGCACTATCTCAAAGTAGGGTAATCTTATCTCTCTAGCGGTGTTACTCTGCATATATGACCAATTGTTCCCATTCTCTCAGAAATTATGCTTTGGTATCATCTACCACCACATGAGAAATCTATTCTTTTCTCTAAAACACCCTACAATTTATTACGATTAATAGCATACATCGATGGCACTATCTCAAAGTAGGGTAATCTTATCTCTCTAGCGGTGTTACTCTGCATATATGACCAATTGTTCCCATTCTCTGAGAAGTTATGCTTTGGTATCATCTACCACCACATGAGAAATCTATTCTTTTCTCTAAAACACTCTGTATTTGATTTCTATTGTTCTGTTTTCCACCCAGTTAAAGAGTGTTATTTAATTGATGAAATAACAGTATTTAAACGTCTTACAAAGCCCACAATGTTTTTTGTTTAAAGTTTGTTTTTGATGGTGGAGAATTTTTTGAAGGAAACAATATTTTTTAGAACATTCATCATAGTATTTTTTTATTTCATATAAGATTGAAAAATGTCCAAGCAAATCCTGTTACCTCATAATATTAGTAATGCAACAAGTTCTGTAACAAGTTTTTAATTTGTTAGGAAGTAAGAAATCAGGTGCTAATAAACTAGTTAAAGTATTTAAGGTGCCTTTGTATATAACATTATATACTTATCATATCATAGTGTGACAAACTAATAGTTTATTTGATTTAATACTGTTACATTATTTATTATAACACTTACAGCATTTCCACAAAGTATATGTTAAATATTATACCAGTTTTAATGTTATGTTGTACTTTAATGAACAAACTGATTTACTGTCCTGACTTATATGAATATTTCTGAATAATTAGTATATATCATATCTTGACGAATAAGGATTGCAAAAATGTTCTGCAACAAAGTATTCTGACTCAAACATATGAACCCTTCAAAACCTATTATTTATTAATTAATTAGTATAGTACATATTAAGAATTCAAGTACAACCTAATAAATGTAGTTTATTCTGTACAATAATGTATGTATGTATATACAGTGTATATTATGTGTTATGCAATTATATATTTTATATTTGTGTCGAAAGTGTTTGGACAGTGTTTTATTTCCTAACACCCTGAAAATATTTGGTAGTAGTAGGAAAGTTTTTGCTTTATTACCTATATTCCAATATTCAGTTGAAAGAGGTACTTTATTGTGTATCAGACTTCCAAAACACAAACTTTGATCGATATTGACCAATCAAATCAATTTTCAAAACTTTAATATCAACATAGTAATAAATTGTATTTACGATTGTACTGCCTTTGGCTTATTAATTAAAAAACTATTCTATTCTATTCATGTTATTCTGTTCACTCGTGTTAGTTTTATGGTCAGTAAGAAGCCTACACTATTGAAATATTTCACCACGAACATATATTTGTTAGTTTGTGACTTATATAAACGTAACATTATCATAGTTGTAATCGATTTTCATAGGAAGCAGTATAAGACAATCATGGCTTTTATACTTCTTAGATATTGTGCTCTAAAAAGTGGGATGTATACGTACTATTCACGCAATGCTCAGAATTTTAATTAGGGTAAGTTTATGGCCAACCCAACCGATATAGTGAAGTCCACTGATGATCAGGTTCTATTGTTGTTACAATAGGCTGGGACAAATCTTCTTCTTCTGACCTGGCCGGGCGCGGTACTCCGGCTTATGAGCTACCTCTGAGCATATATTGCAACTGTTTAGTCTAAGTATCAATGGAATTTGTTTTAAACAACAGATCTTTTGAGCACAAATCAAGGGAGTTTCCTGCACTTAGTAAATGCAAGCAGGATCTATGATTCGGAATGAAGACCCTCAAAATAGGAGTGAAATTAAATTCTAATCTAAATTCAGTTTAGTAATTACAATATAAGTCATTTCACATAAAAGTAACTTTATGTACAGTAAGTTTACGTACTTAACTTTTACGTCATATATCTGAGATCAACATGAGTAGCATGAATTGTCCTACAGTTGTTCAAACAAACTTTGATCTTCTGTCAAAAAAAGTCTAAATCTACTTCCAGTCTAAGATACTTCAAAGGCCACAGTTGGGTTGCCTTTTTGTTATGATGAGACAATATATATAATTATGTAAGACTGAAAAGTTACTGAGGTTAAATATATCTAATTTATTTATGGTTCGACAACTGAGTTTGAGTTTGCGTTGTTGCACCGATCAAGAAGTATACCTGAGTATATACACATGTGGGTTTAGAAAGCTAACTTACATGAAAAGCATCTATTTGTGGTCTACAATATTTCTTGTGATATATTTGGTTTTGATTTTTTACCCCGATAGTGAAATATATGCATATGTACGCTTACAAAGACTACTTAGGTTGCTTGTGTTCTTTTTCCGGTAGAATGGAAAATTCTTGCAACATGTTCATTCCAAATTTTTAAATAGTCGTTTATAATAAGTTTTGCATAATAGAATTCTTGTTACAGACTGTAGTCTGGAAAAAATGGCTGGTTGAGTCATATTTGTGACTATTCTCTTGGTTTACCTGGAGCTGCAGTAAAAATATCACACACTATGTCAAAGGAATCAACCAGTTTCAAGTACTTTATGTGCAAACATTCACAGCTTTGTTTATTAATGTTGGATTTATAATAACATTTTAATAATATTTCCTAAGCATTAGATAGTTTAAATTGGTCATTGGTGAAATTTGTATTAAAAATTAGATAGTAACTTTGTCTTTGCAACCTGCATAATACTATACTGATCAAGTACTGTGTTCTTAGTATTTTCTAATATTTAAATGTAAACAAATGTTCTATCTCTTTGGTAAACTTCAGGTGAAAAGTTCGACCGCTGTTTACTGTTAGTTAAATTTGGATTGTGATTTGTAATTATCATAATTATTATTCTGAATTGAAAAAAAATCCAGGAAACCTTTCTGATGTTTCTCTCCATAAAACCAAAGAATATAGTAAAAAAGAATTAGCCCAGCGTTTTCAAGATTACATTTACCAACCCATTTTGTTTTTTAGATTAGAAAGATGAGGACAAACAAAATGTGGTCAAATGGCCTGTTAAACTTTTCTATTAAAATTTCTTTCATGATCCTGATATACTCCCCCTGGCTACAACAGTGTTTGAGAACCAATCAAATATAACATTTACAATTAAATACCTTTTAGTGCATCAAAACTGGTGATAATATCACTAAAGCATTATATAATTTCAGGTGAGAGTATGCCACTCCAAGTGTCATGCTTCACTAAGGTCGCATACCCAGTTTAAAATCTATATAGCTTATTACATTTTGTACGTGTCCGTACGTGTCCTATGGACTGATGGACGTACAGTTATACCGAAAAGAACGATTTTCATCCTCCCAGCGGACAAAATAGAATTGTGTTAGCTTACTGAGTGATAGGCTTCAATGACGCTCAGCCTAATCCCATGGTTGGACATGTACCATCATAAAACTCATTCTTTGCTATATAAGTATAAATAAAGTGTAATACCAAATTTAAAGTCTAGAGATAAAATCTTTCTTGGGATATCTTGCCACATGATACATTCACATTTTTATTTAGTACAACAGATATTATGGCAGTATTCAAATAATAAAGGTTCCAGTAAGCTAAGTGAGAGTACTACAATTCTACAATACTACAATAAGTGTGTTGGTGTGAAATATCATCACTGATTTTTTATATTGACTCCAGTCTATTATAAATTTCTTCTTACTAAATTAATTAAAATGTCACTTATTAAAATCTATTGTACACAGTTTGCTTGAAAATTTATTTATCCTGCCATTTTCTCGTTGGTTTCCATCATGGTTACCCATAAGACAAATGTAAAAATATTCGTTAACCCTCAGTCAACTCTCATGGAGTTACATATACACAGGGTGACACAGAATAACGGTAAATTTTTGTAACGCGTCGTGGCAGCCGTTAGCACCGTTGCAGCACTGCGGGACAGTGACCAAGTAAACAAGCCGCCATTACATTTAGCCCATGGAATTAAACAATGTACATCATATGCACGGCACTCCCAGCGGCCGTGGAAGCACATACTAACAATTTTGAACACCGGTAAAAAAAAGCACACCAGTTAATAGTAAGTATAGTCTATGAAATCTTTAGCTAAAATGAAAATTTGGAAACTTTCAAGTGTGAAGGTCAGTTCATTTTCAATGCATCATGCGGACAGATAGACAGAAAGACAAATATGTAAACAAAAATTTCCAGCCCCTAGAGTTGGTTTCACTAACACTCAGCCAACAAATAATTTAGTTTTGAAGAAAGAAGACATATACAATATATCAAGGTACATGTCTCTAGGAGTGTTCACTTTGGTTGGTTTATACTTTTTAATTGAACCCATACTTGGTACAGCAAAACCTATGTGTCAAATAGGATGATTCTATGGATGTCCAGGAGCAGCACATAATTAGCCGTAAATGTCGAGATATAGGGGACCAAAAGAAGGTCGACATTTCTAGTCTACTATGGAGGATGACTGTTGGAGTTGGTGAGGTTCCCTAAGTGTTAAAGGAAGTTACCAACTTGGACATCAGGGCTTGCTACCTCTGCCTGCTTTTACTGGAAAGGCGGTTACAGAGCTGGCCTCCTCTTACCCATTTTGAATATCCTGTCACTGCGGAAGCAAACTCAAATATCCCTTTAGGTCTAATTCCAATGTGAGGTTTCTTAGCTTCTTGTAAAAATCTAAATAAAAAAATGTTTATTAATTCAAGAATTGGTGTTGAACTTTAAAAGGAATTTTTGTTGTGTTATTTTTATTGCTCAGGACGTTGTTTCCACGGTGTGGTCTGCCGGTTTGTACCTTCAAAATGAGCAGGCGCCGGCCGCGGTACATGAACAAAACCTTGTTTAATGAAATCTGTGTTATAAAGTAAGCATTTTAAATAGTGATTTATAAAATTACAAGCCCAAGATACTAGATGAGGCTCCATTAAACAGAAAGTGCAATGATCCGTGAACTTCATGAGCGCCCTTTAGAACGCTAATAAGGTTACAGTATGGTGTGCTGTTTCATTACATGGGATCATTGGACCTTATTTTTTGAGGAGAACGGGGGATTTGCAGTAACTGTCAATTCTGATCGTTACGTGGGAAATGTTAAACGTTTCGTTTACACCTGAATTGAACAATCTTTCCAGACGTTCAAGAATCCTGTTGTCAACAAAATGGTGCGACATCACACACTGCATCGACAGTCCAATGGAATTGCGAGTATTGTTTGGTAACCAGGTGTCTCAAGATTCGGTAACGTTTTTATCGCCAGATTGAGTGTGCAGTTTCTGACAGTTTCACAATTCAAAGAACTTCGTTCCTAATGATATTACTGAAAGTTACTATTTGTAAATGAACAGTATATTCCAGTTGAGATGTCTAAGACCAGAAATAATTTTTCTAAATTAAAATTAACTCTCGTAATTGTAGTTCTACGAGTTATTTTGTGATTAACGTTCATACACGTGTATCTGTATTTTTGTTCTAATAGAAAAGCTATTCTCGTGGTGACTGACTAAATTATACGTAAAGAGTTGTTTTAAGGCAACTACCTACTCGACCTTCTATAATTTTGCCACCCGGGGCAAACGACCCCCACTGCCCCCTCTAGTTGCGGCTCTGCTCAAAATTTTTAATGAAGTTTTCCCATAAAAACTATTTTACAATTTAAACTTGAGCGTATGTATTAATTTGTTGTAATGTATTCCACAATTGTAATATATAGTTCAAGCAAATTTTTGTAATGTTGTAATAAGACAATATTTGGAGTTATTCCTATTTTGTGGTGGATTTGACTACATTCACATATGTGTAGGGTTGTATCTTGTATTAAACCTAGTACTTTCACTGGTTCTTACCAGAGCAAATTAATGCTATAATTTCTTACATTTGACTGAAAGACTTGCTAATGAATCATATAAGTAAATTATATTTTGGTGTCACTCCTATGTTGAAATAAATGGCCATCTTTAGTTTTTATTTTGGCAATATGCAGTATAATATAATTCATTAAATTTCTTTTCTTTTCATAACTGAAATTATTGTGCGACAAAAGTGACATGTACTCACGTTACTCAACAACAGTTTATACTACTAAATGATCACTATTTAAAAGTTTTAGTTATCTCTAGGTTTTACAATACGATAGGAGATGCTTACAAACTAATCTCCTCACTCTTCTTTATCTCTTCTGTCATCTATATCATACTATATTTCTTGGCACGTTGAATATTAATTATCATAAAAACTTGGTTGTTACTTTAAATTATAGAAAACATGACAACGAAAACAAAGTTTCAATCTCTTCATAACAATTGCGGTAAAAGTGTTCTACTGACTCAATATCACTCACCGTTCTATTGTTAATGTTTTATTTTTTTGTCTGTCATAGTCATTAAATTACACAAGAGGTATATCTGACAATTGCTCGTCGGGCAAGAAGTTCTAGCATTTTATACTAGATGTCAGCACTTCCTTGGTCCTCTGTCATAAGTGTTTGCACCTTAGTGAGCTCACTGTAGTCTTTTTTAAAATCTCATTTAAGCGTCAGTTATGCCGGCTTCGAAGTGCACTGGTTTTTTTTATTATTTTTATTACATGATTGGACCTCCCTGGGATTTGAACACGTGATCTCTCGGTTAGAGAGCCGAGAATATAACCATTAGTCTATGGAGAAGGTCTTCTCCCTGTAGTCGCACAATGCAGAGGCAGAGACAGCTGTTGTTGCATGTCACTCATCTCGTGTATTTTATGGTTCATTTCTATTGTTTATTGTACCATGGAAATATCTGATACAAAAATTGACAATTGGGTTTGTTTGCGTGATGATAACTTTGATACGGATAAGGAAATTACTTAATGGACAATATATAAAAAAAAAAAAAATTATGGTTGCCTGTAAAGTCGGTTTTACGGGCGAAGATTTTACGTGACAACGTCTTTTTCTCGGTAGAATATTTATTGATATGAATATTATTAAATTGCACAATAGGAACAAGGAATTGAATGAAAATAAGAATTGCACAAATTTTAACTATAGAAATATATTTTGTTTACTAAAACATTGTACATAATTTGAAATTAATTAAAATTTGTTATTGTAAATGGTAAAGTTGAATAAAACATTTACTAAAATTGGAATTTGAAATTCTTGCTAAACACAGTTAAATTCTAACTCCGCGCGTGGTGATTGGTCGGTTTAGTTCGTTTGTTTGGTCGCACTGTTATGACAGGTTAGAGGTTATAATTTGTTATTTTAAATGTTTGACTAGCAATACGCGCTGTTTCTTCTCAATCGACTGAATTACGATTGATTGCAGAGTGATTTAAACTAATAATTTACTTAACACTATCAACATTTGTCAATAGTATGACATAACCTATAAACTCAGTTTCTCAACTTTTGTGTCAATCTAACAATTAATCAATCAATCATAGTTTACGATAATGAAATATCAGTGTACAATTATTTACCTTTATTGTTGTAGTTGTTGTAAATGACGAATCTAAGCACTCCACATTTTCACGAATAAACATAGTTATCTGCTTTATCCCGTGCGGATCCCGTGCGGCGGACCCACTGGACGGGCATCGTAACGTTACCGGGCGTTACACTTTTTCATGAGTGACTCCGAGCCGCAACCTAATTTAAGACGTTGTCACGTCAAAAATAAAAATTTGAAAAGATACTATAAATAACTTTTATTTGCATAAAAACATATACATATAAACCCTAATGTTAAGTACAAAAAACAAAATATATTTATTTGTAACAAATGTTTCAAGTAATAACGTAATCTTGGTCATTGTGTACCTGTAGATCAATGAAAGAACAGCTGTTATAATTAAATTGCAACTTAAGTAAAACTTATTTGTTTCTTACTTGTATTTTACTGAATAAACAGCTGTTTTGAAATAAACATAATCTCCATGAAAAAAAACTGAAGGTAGTGAGTGAAAATGAATTGTTATAAAGACAATTGAAAACCACTTGCAAAACTGTAGAGTGTAACTATTTTTTTGATACTTCATACGAATTAGTTCATAAATAACGGAGGAATTGTTTTTGAAAATTGCCTTCATAGACATAGATACTTAACATTAGTAAAATAAACTAGCTTTTGTTTATGTAAAATGTAATGTGAACGCTTCTACAACTATCTGCTGTGTACAGATTGAGAATTTCAAAATAATTGGCAACCATCAAGTACTATGTTATTTTGAAACAGGATGAACTGGTGTGGTACATCGAGGGGCTTTTCCCATTGGCATGATATTGCATTGCAAGAGACAGTGATGGAACTTCCTGAAATAAAACCTATTTCTGTATACTCCTGTGAAATATTAATACAACTTTTTATATTAAAGTAAGAGGAAAACTTGCAGAATGATAAAATAAAATTACTCAACAAGAGTTATTATTATTATTGTGTAAAAGTTTAAATAAATATGCAATATTTTGTTTTTTTAATTGTATTATGGACGAAGTAGAAAATATTTATTTTTAAAATTAAATTTCAATTTTCACTAGACAGGGTGATTTAATATCAGATTATATACATTAAACACGTCTTGCTTCCACTAATCCTTCTAGAAAATGTGTTGTAGTATTCACCATAAGCTTTAATTCGTCTAATGGTAAATTCATGTAATGACAACTTTCTTCCATTTCTTTAATGCAGATTTCAGCCTTACTGGTGTGCTTGAATATAATTTCGTCTGACTTGAAAAATGTAGTCGAAAAATAATAGGTGTGTTGAGGTCTTTTAATTGGGATAAACTTTACGCTCTGTCGAAAATTTTTTCCCTCATCTTTAGTAACAATAAATACGAAGAGATTACCGTCGTCGACCATGATATGATACTATGTTGTTGTTTTCGTCCAAGATGGAATAGTGTATAAGCACTGGATCATTAGACTCATATTTGAATTTTTATCTACAGTGATTTTCTCTCAGATGTCTTTTGAAAAACGCCACTTCTCCTAGCCATTCACAGCTATCCAGTGTGCAACTAAAAGGCCTGAAAAGGCTATTTCCGGCAAATGATATCTTGCTACACCTTTTTCTTTGTATGTACACATCGTGGGGAGTCTCTCGAGTATTTGCACCAGTTGTATCGGTTTTGCAGTTAGCAAGGGCTGTTCACAATTGGGGCACTTAGTCAGTTTGGTGGAACACGATTGGCAGAACGCATGTCCATTAGAGCACTGCCTCATATTTGGATCCAACCGTTCTAGACACACACTGCATGTAGTTACATCTTCTAGATATACAACACAAGGTCTGAAAGGGTCTTGATGTCCTGAAACAGTTTCAACTCTATGACAACATTTAGTTACATAAAAATAAACTGCAAACTGCATTTACAATGTTACTCAGGTGGATGTATCTTTGTTAATAGTTGTCTTAACCACGGCTTTATTGTCTATTGATATTATTTTCTGCAGTTTTGGATTATCACTAGTTTGTTCCCAATCTTCATTTCTACGGTGCATTTTAAAGAAGGCTATATCGTCCTCAGTCTTTGCCCCACTGAGAGAATTTTAAGAAGCCTCTGGAGAGGCAGTTACAGTAGATCAGACACCCATTATGCCCCAAGACTAACGCTGCTGATATGATAGCTCTGTGTATTCTAGTATTGTTCAGTGATGAATAAATAATACGCTTCTTAAACATGTCATCACAAGAAATACATGTTCATTGGATTGTTTGACGTTAGGCTATAAAACTAACTTTCAGTCTTTAAAACGATCCTGGACTTCTCACAATGAATTATGATAAAAAAACTGCATAAAAAATAAAGTTGTTGCAATATTAATGTCCATGGTACACAAGGTACTAGATTTGTGAATCTGTAATTGGCTAAACAAAAACAAAAGGATTTGTCAGTTGTCTAAAATTAAATTGTTACATTAGAATAACCTATAAAGTTGTAATGGCACAGCCCATTCACCAATAATGCATACTACACGATAGCCAGTATGTTAATAGTATCAGCTCTAACTTGAATCATAAACTAGAAGATGTCTTTATTTTAGATTATTTATGTGATTTAGAACCACCCCTAGGTACAGAAAAGACCGATGTTGTCACTCACATCTTCTGAGCAACCTAACTGATGTTCAAAAGTGGCACATTACTAACCACAACACAAATGACGAGATACTGACATAAAGAGATAACATGATCCAAAGAGATAGTTTACTGTGGAAAATTATTGTTGAAATCGATGGGGTTCCCTTAGTGAGATTTTAATAACCCTAAATATGAGGTAGAATTCCCCATTATTCACTTGAAGCTGACTGCTAGAAGCTCAGATTTAAGCTTGACCTCTTCCAAGGCAGTATGAGTGAAAATCGTACCCACAACCTATTCATGATGGCTGTACAGTGGAATCTCGGCTTGTGGTTATTTGAAATTTAAATATTACCTTTTGATACAGCCAGGGCCGTGCGCAGAATTTTATTTAGGGGGGGGTGGTTCTATACTTATTTTATGAAATAAAAAAGAAGAAACTTAAATAAGTAATAGATTAAAAATTAATACGTATGGAAAATGAGTTTATTATACAATTGTAAAACTACATACTTTTAATACATTTGTAACTCATTCTTTAAACAAAGTAAAAACTTGTTCAAATAAAAACATATGTGATCTACTCTTTCAATAAGTTGATGCGTCGAGGTACAGAAAAAAATTAATCTAATACTGAGTTCACATCTATTTCAATGTCTCGATGAATGTTCAGTGATGCCAATCCGTTCATTCGATTTTCACTCATGGTAGAACGCAAATAATTTTTCAACCTGCGTAATGTTGAGAAAAAGCGTTCGTTTGTCGAAGTTGTTACTGGTAGTACAGCCATTACCCTCAAGATTTTATGGACATTAGGTCGCTCCGTTTTTGGTCCCGCGCGACCAATTGTGTAGCGCGTCGGAGCTCCAACTTTTAAACAGTATATAACACAAATCAGGCGGAAAGCGCGCGCAATCAAACGATTGGAAATATTTGCGCGCGCATGCGCGTAAACTGACGGCGCAATAGAGCACAATTAAACTGATATATGGAAACAATATGATATATCCCAATCTTCAAGGGGGGGGGGGTTTGAACCCCCAAAAACCCCCCCATGCGCACGGGCCTGGATACAGCTAAAGCTTTGAGGTTAAGTGGTACCAACCACTTGAGGTTAAGTGGTAGAGAGGACTTTATAGTCCTAACTTCGCCTCTAATAAAGTCATTTTTCATTTCATTTCAAGCCTTAAAAATCTTTGATTTTATTGAGATTCCTTTAAAGCCAAAGACTGAACAGTGTGCTTGTAAACAATGTTGGAAGTGCCGATTGCCGAGCGGTCCAAAACGTTAAACTTTGGGTCTGATTTAGAGATAGCGCAGGTTCAAATCCTAACTTTTTATCAGTACGGTACCATTGATTTTCATACTGTATCGACTTATACCCTTATTATGATAAGATCCTCACATAGGCCAGTGGCCCATTAGGACGGGAAGAATAAGGCTTAAAAGGAGCCTTTCCTTCAAACAAATTCTTTACTTAATCATGAATAAACTATACGCATATAATATCCATTACAAACTAAAAGAACGGTTGAATAAAAAAACGCAGACCTCTAAGTTTTACTTCCTGAATCGGGATGAAACCGATGGGGTTCGTACTTTGTTTTATATTAAAAGTGCTTACAATTAGATTGTATAGTGTCTAAATGTTAATGGATTAATAGAATGATTATCTATTAATACTAATGGTCTATAATTTATATTCAAACGATGTAAAGAGTTCGCTTTGAGCTTCTTTGTTTGCAGATCTTTTTGAAGTGAAAACTTCTTTAGGCGCGTTGAGCGTTTTGGTAGAGGGTTAAAATCCTCGGTTCGCGTCACCGACATGCTAATGATACTAACCTGCATGAAAAAGTCAGTCTCGCTGTGTTTTTTAACCGTAGACTTGGCCGCGGACTACTAACCTGCATGAAAAAGTCAGTCTCGCTGTGTTAAAACTGTCCCGGCGGAGTATGAAAACAGACTGCGAAAATCAGTGACCTTTACGGCTTCCTCTCGCGATTTAAAAGTGAAGCCAATGTCGTACAATTCTGTAAGATGCGTCAAATTAAAGCTCTTAATATTGGCAATCTATTGGTTACATTTTTAAATATTAAAAAAATTTCGAAATAATTTTGATTATTGTTTACATTTTACATAGCGTTTACAATGACAAGAAAAAAGTAGTAAGCGAGGATTTTTTTTATTTTTTGGTCAGACAAAATTTGTCAGCGAGAAAGTTGTGTGAAAATAGATGAATATTTTTTTTGTAATTTATCATTTTTTTATTCGAAGTTTAGTTTAGCCTGTAATAGCGTATGAAGTGATGAGTGAACGTTTCTGTCGGAACTGTAGTTGGCGCATTGGCTCACTGATACCGTATTAACTCAATAAATTAGTTTATTGTGCAATAAAAATACCTTTACGAAAGAACCAAGTTAATTTAACTAATTTATTAGTTTTAAAAATATTGTGAGTTTAATTGTTATTGCAATTATATACTTTATCCGTAGCAATAACTGTATTATTTACAACGGTGTTCAACTCACTGTTGTTCACTCGGTGTTTACTCACTTGTATTCTATGTTTAACTAACTATTAATATTGAGCAATTACAACATATTTTTATACAGATAAATGAATAATGAAAACAACGAATATATTTTTAAACATTTTTAATATTTGTACGAATATTTGTATTTAAAATTTAGCATTATTCATTTTAATTATGTTTTTAATATTTAACCTCTTCATCATGAAATGAGTATTATTACGGTATATTTATCTTACTAGCGTGGTAAAATAGATTTCTAGTTATTTGTTAATATTTTTTCGTGGATTTTAAAATTGGAAAATTAAAAACGCGTCACATTTACAATTACAGATGTACTGCTACTATAACGTATTGTTAATTACTCTCAACTTAATAGTTCCGTTTTCCACTTCTATCGGCAGTCCCACGACTGCTACTGTTTTTTTTTTAATCTCTTCCGAGGAACATGAATCCAGATTTTCAATTCAATTCAATTCAAATCATTATTTCACAAAACGTTACATATAGCAGTGCTATGGTAACATGTGATATTGTCTACTATTTTAAACTGTATTAATCATACAAGTAGTATTCGTCGGTATAAATATTATTACATTTAAGTGCTAGTATAAAAAGTACATTATTATTAGTCATACTGAATAAATAAATATGGAACAGATAAAAGTAATTAGATATTATGGAATTAAATAATAAATATAAAATTCAGACAAACTTAATAAACTTAACAATAACAATTAATTTAACAATAAACTTATCAAATTATACATATTTGCCTGCAACAGGTAAAAGTAATGAAATATTACGGTATTAAATAATAAATACAAAATTCAGATAAACTTAACAATAATAATTAATTTAACAAATTTTACATATTTGCTAAATTTGTAGAACTTTCAGGCATGGCATTTGATGTACCGGAAAGCCCCACCCATTTGATTCCAGGAGGCAAGTCTGTAATCAAATCAGATTCCGGACGCTGCACTAAGAGGAAGGTGAACTGAAGTTAAACTCAACATTCACGTTGAAATCAAACCCTTCCAACCTTAACTACGTCATGTGTATAAACCTTGGTTTCTCCATAATGATTGGTATTTAGTTTCTCATCACTATCGTTCCGGTAATAACTATCTTGAGGTTGAGACGTTCACGTGAATTGAGTTTGATTTTTAGTCAGCATCTCAATTAATTATTTTATTTTTTGACACACGGGCGGATGTATTGAAGGCATCTTCGTAGCTCCTACTAATCAGCGATAGTGTTGAACGATTTGACGCGAGTAAGTACCGACCAGAAATGCCGTTCGTCATCAGTGGGGCATAAAATAAACGCATTTGCATTTCTTAGGTCGGGGGTGGACCTCCTGCGCCACCCCACACATCTGGCGAAAAGAGTGCATCCCCAAAGATACTGTAGTATCTAAATTCAAGTTCAGACCACGTAAAAGCTCTCCAAACCGATGATATTGCTTTGATTAAAATTGAAATATGGTTAGGTTAAATTTACACTTTTATCTATTCTTACCACGATCTACCAACCAATGTAGCGTAGCGTTTAAATCACAAATAGTAGTATCATGAGATTTATAATTTGTTTGCTCCACTTGGCTTTTTAAAAATGATTTATTTGTCATTTATTTCGTATTTCCGATGGCTAATATCATTATATCAAATGTTCTTAAAAACGTTCACTTTGTATTTTTCAATAGTAAACAAACTGAAGTTGATACAGTAATAGTATAGAATTGATTGATATAATTTCCGTTGGCAAATGGTAGTATATGAATGAAGCCTTATCAGGTACGATATAAGTTTTTCAACTGAATTGAATTGAATCATAATTTATTTCCAATTTCGGTACATGAAATAGTGTACAAACTAAAACTTAAACTCCTTAAAACATAAACAAAGAGTAACAATGTAAAAATTAAGCAGTAATAATTATAAGTTATTTAATAATATACAATTAAGGAATCTATTTATATAACTAGTTGTACATTCGTTAGTAGTAGCAGTTAATTTCTTTTAAGAAGTTGAACTCATTAATAAAAAATATTAGTGACCTAGGAAATAAGCCTACATGGGCCTGTAGAAAGCCTGTGCGTAGGCTCGAGTTGCTGCCATGAAACCGTGGACGGATTGTAATTTGCTGTCTTTATTCAATATAAATCATGCGAACTACGTGGTGCGCTCACACACACACACACACACACACACACACACACACACACACACACACACACACACACACACACACACACACACACACACACACACACACACAACACACACACACACACACACACACACACACACACACACACACACACACACACGCACGCACACGCACGCACGCACGCACGCACGCACACACGCACACACACATACACACAAACTTCATGAAATATTGTACTAATGTCAATCTTATCGAATAATTAAAAGTATTAAAATTTAGGATGGTGTATTTCCAGAATCAGGAAGAAACGACAGAGTATTAACTTATATACAGTAGTTGGTTGAGAGGATTAAAGTGAAGCAGTAAAGTGAAATATATAAATTATACTACGAGCTACCATGAATCCATTCATAATTGTCGGTAGTGGAGAGTAACAGGTTAGATAAGGAGGGTAGATAAGGAGGGGGGGGGCAATGTTAGAAGTAGTCCTACGTCTGTATTCAGCCGTAATAATTGATTCAGCCTCGTCAATACTGATAAGAGACAACCATTCATTTGAACGTTTTTTATACACATAAATACCGATGGTGAATCGAAAATGTGGTGATCAGGAAAATATCGACAAAGATTTCTAAATAGAAGATGGGGTATGTAGAAAGAGTTAGTTGATGATATGGATTTACTAATTTGCATTGGGACAACACCAATATTCCGTGCATATCGAGTATTATGAGAGTGTGAAGTTGTTGAGAAGATTGTTGTAAAGTTGTTATAAAATGGATGGATGATTGTTTTTATGAAAATTTTACGGATTGACAGAATAGCGGTTTCTTTATATAAGGTATCAGTATGATATCTCCTACATTTTTTATACCCGGCCTTTAAAATTGCGTTTTGAACTACCTGCAGTGGCTGCAGAAGTGTTTTGTACGCTCCGCCCCAGGTTATTTTTCCAAATGAAAACAATGATTGGGCGTAGGCAAAATAGGCAAGTTTAATTTCCTTTTCATTTAAAATTTCCCTTAATTGTTTGAATGCAAATATGTATTTCCTTGTTCTTCTCTTCACATATCCAATATTACAAGACCATTTCAAACGCTTATCAAAGATAACGTCCAGATATTTATAAGACGAGACATTTTCAATACTTTCACAAGAGCAAAATACATTACTTATAACTGCCACAACTGTGAACAACCAGTCCGTCCAGGGAATAGTCTGTAGACTCCCTGAGAGAAATGGGCATAAATTTAGTTTTCGAGGTGTTTAGTGAAAGAACATTTTGATCAAACCAATTCTTTAGGACCATAAGGTCATATAGTGCTTTTGAACGAGCATCAACCCAATCGTTGCCCTTAATTAAAATAAGGCTATCATCGGCAAATAAAACAGGTTTGCCGTTCAGATTTAATTTAGAAATATTGTTTATGTCAATCAAAAACAGAATTGGGCCCAACGTACTCCCCTGGACCACTCCGTAGTCCACAGGAAGCGCATCACTCTCAGTCCCACAGATAGACACGGTCTGTAGCCTATCTGTGAGGTAGCTTGTGAACCAAGGAAGCGCATTACCATTTACTCCAATATACTCTAATTTTAGAATCAACTTATTTCTATCGATGCTATCAAACGGTTTTCTTAGATCAAGACATATTAGAATAACACGTAAGTTGTTGGATATTGCGTCATTAATTTGCCTATTGACATCGAACAGAGCATCAGAAATGTTCCTGTCCTCTCTGAACCCATACTGGCAGTCACACAGGATTTGATTATTATAAAGATAATTTACAAGTTGTTCTTTAACCACTCGTTCAAGAATCTTAGAGAATACACTCAAAAGGCTGATGGGACGGAAATTATTTTTATCTAAAAAGCTCTCACCTTTATGCAAAGGAATTACTTTTGTAATTTTAAAAATATCTGGAAAAATCCCAGAAGAACGACTTAAATTAATTAATTGCAGAATAGGTTTCGAAAATACATGAATGTTATCTCTTAACGTAGTGGCCGAGGTACCGTCACCTCCAGGGGCAGATCCCCCGCGCAGTCCAGTCACATGTCGTATTACATCGAGTTCAGTTATAGTGTGTAATGTAAACACGGTATCCAGTCTGTAGTCCGCATAACTCAAAACCGGGTTCCTACTTAAATGAATGGCACTAGGTAGGCTGTGTCCCACCGCGGAAAAAAAATATGTTAAAATCATCTGCTACTTGTTTACACATACTATGAGTTATATAAGGGGTATCTGGAAAAATATTTTGGATAGGAAATGGATCTTTCTCTTTTTACGTTACCTGCAAGTTCATTTATAATAGTCCAGAACATTTTTGGGTTATTTTGAGAATTGTTAAGTTTTGATCTGTAATATTGTTTTTTATACTTTTTGAGAGACTTACTTAAATTTTGTCTGAGCGTGCGGAAAACTTTATAAAGATCGTTATTGAAAGGTTGTTTTTTTTAATCTTTTGCTTATTTTGTCTCTGATTCGAATTAATTTGATCAAATCGGGTGAAATCCATGGTTTTAATCTTTTTTGCGGGTGGAATGCCTTATTAGTGGTTTGGAAGAGGCTTTAATAAGACAGGAAATTGTTCTTGCAAATTGCTCTGCACATGGTGCGATATCCTGGCAACTCATGACAGGTTCCCAGTTTAAGTGAGCGAGGTTACGGCTGAGTAAATGCATGTCCGTGTAGTACTGTGTAGTGGAGTCGCCAGCGAGGTTGTCAGCATGAGGTACAGTGGCAGTGGCAGTGATAGTCAGGCCAGTACTGTAGTGGTCGCTCACGCCAGTCTGGAGCACAGCTGATTGTACTTTGTTCATGTCATAGTAACGTAGAAAAATGTGATCCAGACATGACGAGCAGTTATTAGTCACTCTTGCTGGTTTATCAATGCACTGAACAAATCCTGAACCCAGTAAAATATTTAAATATCTATCGCTCGTTGCAGTACTTTTAAGTAAGTCGATATTTATGTCACCCGATATTATTCCCATCTTTCTCTTATCTAAATGATTACAAAACGTTTCCAACTCAGATAAAAACAAGTTTAAATCGCTGTCAAAGGTACGATAAAGTGCAAGTATGTAAAAGTGTTTAATTGTAGTAATTAAATTGCATGTAAATACCGTAAACGTCACCGAGTGTTATTTGTGAAGCAGTGGCTAGTAAACGTTTACTGTAGTAAACTATTGTCATTGTCACCGTCATTTCTGTTACGTTGCTTGTCCGTCAGTACAACGTCAAACCCCTTCAATGCCTCCCCCTCCTCCCCCTCCCTCAACCAACATTCGGTCAATACAATTATATCTAAGCTTGGCATATCATTTAGGTAAACTAGAAGTTCGTTAAAATTTTTATAGTAGCTCCTAATATTGCAATAAAATATTTTTAGACAATCATTGCTCTCCTGACCTAGACAAAAATTTGACAAATGTTGAGTACCAGAAATTTCTAAGCACTTGTGAAAGTTAAAAGAGCCGTCATCGTCCCTATTCGTGAGCAGGACCCCCGACACAGACTACCCCCCAGCTGAGGACACATCATCCTTTACAGTTAAATATAACCATGGAATAAAGAAACGAAATAATCATCAATACATTTAAAAAGACAGGTTTTCTATAACACTAGTACTTGAATATAATATATCTAATATTAGCCTATATACTGTTATGGTTATGGTTATAAATATTGCATTGTATGGTTTAGCTATAGTACATAAATATAGATTTAATTGGACTAAGAACTTGAGTGTTTTACATATGATATTAAAAAAAAACAACAAATATACCCTTAGGTATACACTAATTAAAGCTGTAGATAAAATTATTAAATGTTATGAAAAAATAATCACAATAAGTAAGATCTGAAAAAGATGTATTATTGGATGGTAAATTTACATCAACCGGACTGATAGAATTGGTACTAGTATTACTTATTAAATAAAATAGGATGAAATGCCTACAAAATATACATATAAACATTCATGAATTATTAATAACTTAATTATTATGATTTTTGTTTGAGATTATTTAATTTGAAGGATGAAATTAATTTAAATTAACAAAATTCTATTTATATGCCATTTACTCAAATATGTTAACACTAAACGAGTACGATTGATATAAATTAATAAAACTATGGATTTGCCAATATAAACTGAAAAATTTACACAACATAAATGAACACATGGTTAAAAAGACTGACAATAAACTATTTATACTATACTATTGATGAAAGAATAATAACACAAAATGTACTCTTATTTATACAGATATGTATTCTTATTAATCTAATAAATCGATTAATTCTTGTAAAAAAATAAAAACTTTCTCTAAGCTAAAAGAAACAAATAGAATAAAAATTGTGCTTACCAGATATTTAAATTAACAATAACTAAAATACAATAACATAATTAAAATGTGTACCTTGTGCGGAATAGAGTTTTTTACTGGTAAAACTTGTCGAGATCAGAGAGAGAAGTAATTCTTTCAGTCTCAGCACCCTCCGACACCTTGACAAGAATCTTTCCGTTGAAGAACCCCGCGAAACTGATCTTCTTCTCTCGCTGGATTCTCCGTGCTCGCCCGAGAATCGCCTTGTTGTGGGGGGTTAGGTGCTCATTAATAAACACCGGACTGTTGATCAGCGCTGGGTCGACATCAGAGGCGTTGATGTTCATACTCCCTCTTGCAGCTGTCAACCATTCTTCTCTCACCTTCCTGGAGATAAACTGCGCAATTATTGGCATATGGACGTGCTTTTTGGAGAAGAGACGCAGCCTGTGAGCGATAGAGAAATCCTCTTTCCTGAAGGGGACATTGATGGTGCGAGCGACTTTTTGGAGACAAAAGTATATATCCTCTCCATGTGTACTTGGCAGTCCGACAATCTCGATGTTGGCCGAGCGCGAATGCTGCTCGATGTCTTGCAGCTGATTGTTTAGATTACGCACCTCTTCATTTAGCTTGGTGTTTATTTGTTCTAAGTCACTGCAACGGGCTTCCAACTTCTGCTGAGAATTTTGCAGCTCGAACACCCTGGACTGCAAGTTTTTCACCTATGCCGACAAGCAATTGACAGATTCTAAAACCGTGTTGATTTTTTCGTCTGTGTTCTTGTTGATGTCTTTTTGGAAAGACTGAAGAAGTTCTGCAATGAATTTTTTCATATCGATATCCTCGTTGCTACAAACTGATGAAACCGAGGCAGTTTCCTCCACACATTTGTCACACTTCCAGGACCTATGCTTGCCCTTCGTAAAATTTTGCGTCGAAATGGCACGTGAGCACGCGGGGTGAAAGCAGCGCTTACACTCAACGCACTTTGCCACAACATCAGAAGCAACGAAATTTGTATCGCACTTTTCACACTTTTCTGACATTTTAAAATATTAAATATAATAAACGGTACAAATAAAATAAGACTAGAACGGCAGGTAATAACCTCAGCTGGACAGGTAGAATCTTGCAATCAGATAAGGCTGGACGTCGAAGATAAGAGGTCCGGACTCATCGGCGATCTGATAACAACTGAACTAACTGCACAATTTATTAAAAATTGCTGCAATGTCTTAGGTTACTATGCAACCATGGAAAATGCTGATTTTGAAACCGTATTGATTGCAAAATCAATTTACAGTATAGACACACGTTTGGGAGACCACATGATTTCTGACTGGCATTGGCACAAGAGCATGAACAATTCGGAATGAATGGAAGATGGGTTTAAAATAAAAGTAATGTGTGATGTGATTCAAATATAGTGAATAAATACAGTCTTAACATTTCGTTAAATTTGTCGGTTACAATGACATACAAGTGTTAATACGCAATAAAACACACTATAATTATAGTTATACCCTATCAACTTCACCTAATACGCAATAAAACATACTATAATTATAATTATACCAAATGAACTTCACCTAATACGCAATAAAACACAGGTACTATAATTATAGTTATACCCTGTCAACTTCACCTAGTACGCAATAAAATATAAAATATTAAACGACTTACAAAGAAATTATTAAAACAATGCTAACCATAGTGTAATGTTTGTACTTATCCGGTTGGAGTTTAATGACCAGTCATGTTTATCACTACACTCACCCACAAACGTATTTTCCTCTTTGTCAACAGTGTAAATAAAACGGCAAAGAAGTGCAAAGGGTGGAAGAAGTAGTAAGATTAAGTTGTGTCTCTAAACGAGTGAAGTAACTAAAACGATCAGTCTGGCACTGGTTGCTGTAAAGCACAGAATTTATGACATCACATCATCAGCTGACAAGATAACAGCTCAGCGCGCTATTAGCCACATTGTGAAGTACAGTAGTGCCAACAGTACAGGCCATTTACAGGCTGCCAACATGATTTGTGTTAACTATGCGTCACTAACCGTATGAGTCATAGTCATCAAACTTCACAAGTTGTGGTTTACATTCCCAGTTCCTGTTTATTCTTATCCGCCGTCATCGGAGTGGCCGTTCCTCCAAGGCCCTCTGAGGAGACTTAGTGTTCATCCTGGACAAAATTCAACTAAGATTTTGAGATCGTTGTTTGTATACGTTCATATAGTTATGTCCAGTTAGTATGAAATTCGCCTTGGTGTGAAAGTAAACGAACGAAAGCTCAAACATTATCTTTGCCAAATGGCTGTAATTTTACTTATAGAGTATTTATGCAGTCAAGTATAAAAAAACAAAGTATGGTGATTGTCTTTTGGTCACGTATTTGTTTTAAATTAGAGGTAGGCATATTTCTGTACAACCTTTCTCACCCGGCAAATCTTAGTAGTTATTAGTTAATTCCCATAGGAAAATAAGTCCATTACTTGTACCGACATATGCCCGTATATGTTTTTGAGTGACATCCTATACTTTATACGTATACATGCATCCAGGGTGTGTAAACGTCTCGTATATAAAAAGAGAGGTGAACGTACGAGGAAGTACGAAGAATAGTACGTTGAATAATTTACTAATAAAACTTACATTTTTAATAATTGTATTTCGCCAAGTATTTATAAATAATAACGTCCTTAAAAGAAAAGAATTTAAACATGATTAGGCGCTTAAGAACATTAACTTCAATTTGAAACGGAAGTGTCAATCGAGATCAAGGAGGTTCAAATCCGTAAACTGAAATATTTGTGCTCATTTTGGATTAGTAAACTAATAAAACGAATTTTTTTGCCAATTTTATAAATTATTATTTACGCACGAGAATCAGTTTAAAGAACAATACTATGGTTTTAATTGACAACCATGTCTTGTTTGGAGGGAATAAAATTAGGTGGAAACCAATATTACTCAAGTATTCTTGTACTCTGATCACAGAAGACGACGGAAGACTTTCATAATGGATGGATTGAACAAAATTAAAAAAGCTAAGTTAGATTGATGTAAGAAGTTTTAGCAATAGCTAAAAATTACATAAATAACCTCTGATAGTTAATAACTACGACTAATAATTTGTTAGTTTCGCTACGAAGAATAAAACTTTTTAATTTTGATAACCCATAGAAAAATATGCCAACCCGGACCTTTAGCTTTCCCTAAACAAGTTCATAAATGTTAAGTTTCTTTTTAATCTTACGAAAAGAGGTCTTTGTTTTATTAGCTACTGCAGGAGCATGATCACTCTGTTACAATAAGGTCAAAACCTAATTTATTTTATTGAACATAAATAATAAGTACATACAAATTACGAAAACTGTTACATAAAATTACAAATAACAATGACATGTTTGTACATCTATAATTCTTGCAGATTTAATTTTTTATTTTTGTTTATACATTTTTTCAAGTAGAATAAGGAAAAGGAAGTAGATTTATTTACAAGTACTGTATTTTGAATTTGTGCTGATGAAAATCAACCAGATTGACTACTCCAATTAGTAAACATAATTTTATCTTGGTAATTGTTTTTTATTAATTCAAATTCATATATTTAAAACTTCTGTAGTAACACTACAGAACTAGCCTAATCTTACCTCTAGTTATGCATAACACGTAATCATTCTTGAAGAAGCGTTTACTGTCAAGTTTATAGTTCTCAACAGTCAGCTGTCAGAGGGGACTTCATGACAATGCTACGCTTGGTCTTAGGAAGAGTTTTGAAATTGGATTTATCTTCTAAATTATTATATTGTTACCCCGACTGTGGCTGTCGTGTACGCCACCAATAAGACGTTTGGGGGAGGGGGGTGGAGGGGATTATTTACCTGAAATTCTTTGTTATTAAAATTCTTTAGACGATCTAATGTAATTATTTTGATGTGATAATTGCTTTTAATTTTTTAATAGTAAGTTGGGTCGGCAAGGAGAGGGAACCTGTTAGAAGGGATTACAGGTAGGACGTCGAAGGAACCCTTCTTCTCTCGTCTCTACAGCTCGTTGCTCGTTGCACCTGATATCTGAAGCGAACATTCTCTAGAATAGAGGACAACAACAAACCTCTCCTCGCGTTAATTTACTAAATTTTGCCCCATTGTCGGAATAGATGAGGTAACAGTGGCAATATTACGTCTACATTACTTTCATGTATGTTAAAGGTAAATGCCCTATGGATTAAAGTGCATTATAGTTGGTGGATGATGTGCAAGGATAACAGAATTGATAGACATTTACCATCGTGATTACAAAAACTGAATCACGACGTTACGAAAAATTGTGTTTGCTTTTTGTATGTGAACAATGTTTTAGAAATCTCGTGTTCAATATTTTAATCATATTATGCTGTAAAATATCCATAATATACTCGTTACCCTTCTTCTGATTAGATTGTTATAAGTAAATGGATAAACTCGGTTCTAGTTTAATCTTTCACTCGATGTGCGCTACAGAAATATCACATTCCTCGAAATAAAAATACAATATATATGGCAGTTACTATTTAGTGTTCTTTGGTTTCTAATATCCTAATTCAAATTTTATGTGTATTTGGTACAAATCTTTAGTATAGTAGGTAACCTTTCTTTCTTCCTGGCCCCTCAAAGATACAAACGCCGCTAACGATATTATAATGGCTTTAGGAATCAGCTTTGTTACAGATTTCGTCACTGTTTTGATGTAAAACTGGTTTTAGGCTATAATCTCTGTCACATTTTCTTCAAAGAAAAATAAACCCTCAAATCGATCAAAATTTTGAATCGACCATAAGGAAATCTAATATATATTTGAATTATTGCAATGGCTAAGATACCAATTTTATTACTTTTTTATTATTATTTACCTGGCCAACATTCGACATTTTGAAATTATTAAAACATTATGAATTTTTGCATTTTTCTTATTACTATCTAGCACTGATCAAAGCTCAGGCCCTGCTAAAATTAAGGAAGGTTATCTTTTTTATCAAGCTTTGAGCGGAACGCAAAGATAAGAGTCTCTTTGATAACAGACCTGACTAATCGGCCGACACAAGTACAGGTAATTTATATGTATTGCACTCTGCGGTATGGTTGCAACCAAATCGTAAACATGGACGAATCTTTGAAACATAAGTAAGATATCCAGTAAATATTTTACATTAATTTTATTTATTTGTATGTGGCATTTACAAATAAAGATTTTTGCTCCAACTGACAAAACAAAGTAATTTTATCTTGTGTCAGTACTTTTCAATAAAACACCGAAAATATTCTAAAACTGTATATTTAACCCTTATTAGCCCAGGTAATAAAGTGAGTACCACACTTGGGAATAAGTACTGTAAGCCACTAGGCCGTAGGTGTGTGTGGTCACTTGGCACCACTAGGTTATGGGTTAACCGTTACATATCATGTATCTATCTATATATGTCATCCTGGCGTAACAAAACTTTCTACAAATCTTTAGGATACTATTGTTCCATGGGTCTAGAGGAGCTGAAAACTAAATGAAACCTATGATCTATCTCTTTTTGTTAATCATCTCCATATGAATGTGATATTTTATTTTTATTTTATATTCCAGAAACCAATGAAGATAAAAACCTAAAATTTGGTGTATTCATTCTTCTTACAGTCTCAAATTAAAAAAGAAATTAACATCACACTATCATTATAAGGTTTTAAAGCCGAACAAGGAATAATAATATTTGATAACATTGTCAGATTTGTAATTTTTTGAATAAAAGATTTTTGACTTTGACTTTGATACATCTAATTTCAAAAGTTTTGCCACCTAGATCTTAAAAATCTGTCAGTAAGTAATGTAGATAAAATCTTTTAATAGTTGTAATGCACGGTCGATGATGTGGTAAACAATTACAAATTTGTCCGTGCGACCGTTAGATCCTCAAAACCTGAGGATCGATGTATATACGAGATGCCCTAGGATTTGTTTGATCCTTACTTACAGTATATTAAAGAGAGTAAAAATTCTTAAGTACAATCATTCAGTTAATATTTATGAGTTATGGTGAGGGGGAGGGGGTCTTTCATGGACATGGGGAGGAATCCCATTCTCAGCAACCCACCCACACCCAGTCTTGTTGGACCAGTTCAGGACACTTGGGACCTCAAAAGTAGCGCGTAATCCTTTATTATGATCTCTCTCCTGGACAACAGTGTTCCTCTGATGAGGTTAGAGGATCAAACGCTCGAGGAACACAGGCTTCTAATTATACAAACATAATATGTAATAACAACTGAAACATACAAAATCCCTCCGTAACAAAGAGTGAGATAAACCCAAGATCCCAAAGAAATAAACCAAAATATGCAATAAGCATCTTACATCTTAATTACCTAACCTACATTTTCCAGAACCTTAAAAAGCTCTTAGTCTATCTTGAACTATATTTTATGTCATGGAGAACCAAACTCGGTATAGTTAAATGATAGTTAGGCCTAATCAGCAAAAGATGCTGATTAATAATTTACTGAACTATTCATTTCATTACATTCGTTTTAGTAACTTCAAATGATAACGAGAAAGAACTATTATTCTAGAATATTATGCCCATGAACTAAAAGTCTCATCGTTGCCTAATATAATAGGATGTATTATTCCCCCACTTTAAAATGGTAAAATTATAACTAATGATAATTGTTAAAACGTATTACATGTACAAACATGGATTTAAAATGTATTATTTTAGTTTCAGGTGGCATAATACATTTTGTAGGATAATAGATCGTACCTCTCAATTTAATGCAAAATATTTAATAATTGACAAACTGCATGAATTATGATAGAAATGATACTTATAGATTTACTTTTTAGATAAATTTTAAATATTTATGGTATTTCCTATTTTAGTCTGTAAATTTTATTACAAACATAATATTTATACCAAAATAAATAATACAATGAACTTCCGGAATAGTAAATCTCACATTTATGTGTAACGGACTATGATATTAAAATCACAATTTCACTACCTTAACGTATCGTATATTTATGCTGGATAATAGACAATAATGATTGACTCTGTTGATTACTTTGGGAACGGAGATTCTTTAAATATTTTAAAACCGCTAAGTTTATTTACAGTTTATCAGTGGTTTAACTGATAAGTTATGGTTTCTAAACTCTCAATAAACCAGACAAGACTCGAGAGACTGTTACATTTTATCTTTCAATTTAAAATCCTATCTTGGCAATGACAAGGATATCTGGCGATAAGCTATTTCCTCAGTGGTAGCAAACCCAATACCAGCTTTTATGATAATATTTATCAAGCACTTCTTTATCCACGTCAAAGAACAACTTACTATTATAGCTTTCACTGTTAGAAATAGTGACTAAAAAGACTATTATTACATAATAATATAAAATATCATATTCACTTGATTCCAAATGGCTATACTAGAATTTTACCATATGTCGTTACTAAAATTTAAAAAGAGGGATTTCCCTAATTTTAAAGACCTTAACAATTAGTGCAAATTTGAATGAGAAAATAATAGAATATTATACTTTTGACTTTGTGTCTTAAACATAATAAAAATTGTTGATTAAAGTATTAAAAGTTCTATATCAACAGTACAAATTTACCATTAACCAGATTCAGTATTATTTTTCAAATTTACATAAAAATAATGGAAAATGTGGGGAAAGAGATGGGCGCAGTAGAACACAGGAATGATTTGAATAATTTGATGTATAACACGATTATGAATACTTATGCCCGCTTTTAGTGAAATAGAAAGAGAACATGACGATTCGTTTTCATTTATATGTTCTTCAAAACTTTTAATACATAAGGTTAAGCCTAAAAGAAGTCATGAACTGGCGATTAATATGCTATAATAAGATTTTTAAGGTTGGGAAATATTTAAATCTGAATTATTTTAATTCGTCCAACCTCCCACTCGTGACTATTATAACCACTCCTCTTGAGAAATGCCGACATCTTTGCACATTTTATTTTTGTTTGTTATATACGCCTCACCTTTCCCTTCTTTCTTCAGCCTTCTCCCGTAAATCGGTCAACGTTTTACGAGATCGACACCCGATTCTTGTCCTTTCAGTAATGTGTTTATAAAACTCATACAAAATATCTCAGCACTGTACTCTGGAGACAGTGATTTTTAAGCGCTTTCTTTATAGATCTTTAACGACCCAAAGTTAACCACAATGTTCGTTCTATGAGTGCTTAGATTTTAAGAAGAAGCTTTTAATTTCAAGTTGAACGTATGTAATATATCTTTATTGTTATATGGGTACGTTATAAAAAGTGCTGAAGTGTAAATTGTTTAAATACATTTGCTTATTCGCTTAAATTTAAGTTTCATGCATTACATTAATTTCTTCTCAGTAATCTAACAGTAAAAACAAACCTAAAAGTCATTACAGAATATAGTATCACACGTTCTTTTTGGAAAATCAAATGTTATTAAAAAAGCATAATTTTAGACTATGCTCACCGCCTCCTTCGCCATCTGTTGTATTGTTCTTAAAATAAAACACAGTGTCATGCTCAGTAAATAATGTGTAATGTGTCATAGTAGTAGTAAGGTTTTTTGAATAAGGAAAAACATTTATGCCGTAGACTTTGACCAAATAATTGGTAAATTTGTTTTAAACATGGTGTCTATCCTGCAGCTCGAATCGGAGATGAGAAAATACATTAAAACACTATTGGTTTGTGGCAGAAAAAAAATTTCTACATTTTCCAAGCTGGAGCTGTAACAGTTTCCGAGTTCTGGGAAATTGTTCCCATCATAGGTCAGTGTCATGTTTTGAAACGACGAATACTCACGTTTTAACCGCAACATCCAATTGTTTGATACATAAAGTTTCCAGGCGTATATAAGCAAAGCTGTCATATGTCTGCACCGTACAGGTAACCAGACGTATTCAAAGTTTACATCAACATCACAATTACCCATCTTGTAATTGGATTATTTGTTACAGGGCGATTTAGTAACACGGGTGATAACTTCACGACATTTTTGGATATTGTCATTTGACAGGATGTTACTAACCCTATCTTAAATTATCACAGCGCAGGTGGCAGTAAGTTGTGTCTATGATCAATATCAACTACTGCTCCTGTTTTAATTTGAATACTTGTTGCAGGATGAAGAGGACCCACGAGTGTTGACTTACACGAAATTGTTGAACATAGCCAGTTGCCAGGTGTGTCAGCAACGCTGTGTTCGTCACTCTTTCAAGCTTTGTGCCAGTAGCCATGCTCTTTGTGAATTATGCAGCAACCGTGCCAACTGTCCATGCTGCGATCAAAGCTTGTCTCTACAGCCACCGAAGATACTGACTGATATGCTGAAGGAGCTGCCTGCCCGCTGTCACTACACAGAGCGAGGCTGCAGAGCTGCGGCCGTGTTCCAAGATCATCATCCTTTTTGTGAGTGGCGACCCATCAAGTGTTTTGTAAGCCAGTGTGACTGGGAGGACAGTACTAGATACTTGGAGATGCACGTAAAAACGAAAATAAAGCATTCTAAATCCACTTAAATCTCACTCACATCTATCAGATTCATTATGTTTGTTTTATACGCCAACTTTTTAGTCTAATGCGTTTTATATCAACATGAATAATAATTTGTTTTTGCTCCTTGCGCACAAAAGTAAAACAGGGCGTTTCGCTCAAGCTGTACGCTACACACCTCTAGAGAAACCGAAAAAAATGTATTATTTTGAAATGTCTTTTTTTTCAAAGGAACAACGCTCTAAAGTTTAGATCAACTCTAAGGGCTTATTGTGTGACATTTGAGAAAGTGTTCAGTGGAAAATTTGACCCAGAATCAACTCTATACAGTATGAGTTTTGCTCTCAATGATGTATATGAATTTGTTGATAAATTTGGCCACTTCAAGATGAAAATTAGAACCTACTGCAATGAAGTAAAATATCTCAGCTAAATTTCTTTTGCACGTTTTAGACGATAAAAACACACTATCATTAATTCACTTCAAATAGTTCAAGTAAAATTTAAATCTCATCAGTGCCAACATAGATCAATATGGATACTTTCATATTTAATATTTGAAATGATGATAAATTAAAGGGAGACTAGTCGAAGTTTGAATTTGTATTATTGTTAGGAAAATATTAAAAATGTATTACAGACTAGCAGTCACCCACGGTCTTGCACGTAATTTCCTGTTTAAAAACTGGACAATATATTCATGTATTATTTTTATATGACATAATAAACAGTCCTGTAATAATCGATAGTCAGTCAAAGCTATTCCAATCTCCTGATCCATTTTAGATATAAGTTTACAGAACAGTGTTTTGGAATCCTGAAATCTATCAATCAAATATCAATATAAACTATCATAAATTTGCTTAAAATCGGTCAAGTTAGATATGAATGACATCAGTGTAAACATAGAACAATACGGATACTTTCATATTTAGTATTTGAAATGATTATAGCTTAAAGAAAGACTAATCGAAGTTTGAATTCAAATTGTTGTTAGAAAAATATGAGAACTACAGTATATTATATATTAATAGATGCGTAATATAATTAATTATATAATACATTTGTTTGCCTACGCATTTTTGCAAACTAAACTGAATGTCTGTCTGCTATTAAGTGAATATTATAAATATGAGATATCCGTGTTTCTCAAATTTAATCCACTTTTAAAAAACGCACTTTATGGTGTATATTGTATGTAACCGTACTGTAGCTACAAACCAAAAACCTAATGCGCATGAATAATGAAATCAGGTACACACATAAGAGTTATGAAATATCTACGATATATAACGTCACACTTCCATTTATAAAGTGGAAAATATAATTTTCCATAGCTTTAACCCTTTCCGGATCGAGTTGTACCTGAATGACATCGATACGTTGCCGGCGTTTATTTGAAAAAATATGCAAAGTTATTTTTGTTCGACCGAAATAAGTCGGTTGCAAGTACAAAAACACCGCTGAAAATATGAAAAAAATTTGATCAACGCTTCAAATCCAAGTTTTTCTTTAGTAAAATGTTGAATCTTTACGTGCGATCGATATAGATTAGTTTTACAGTTTTAAAGACTGTACATTAAACAGTACAGAGATAGATATATAGATCTAACTCATAGTAAAATGTTTTTTTATAGTCCTTAGTTTAGTCAAAACGACTAAAAAATGAGTTATTATCTTCGTAATATGTCTGTTTTGTAAGTTATGCACAAAATTATTCTTGCAAAATAAAAATATTTTGAACAACGCATAGGACAGAAACTGACTTATTTTAAGGACTTGTTTACAGCTGGTTAGCACATTAGTTATGTGCATTTCAGCAATACTGTTTTAACGAAAGTAAAAAAATATACTGCTCGACTAGGTTTGACGAATAAATTCTGTTTACAAAATTAGCAATATATGTTTTTTTTCTATTCTTTATTATGAATAATTGTTATGTTTATTGTTGTGATATTATAATTATTCAACAAATACTGTATATTGATAATATAGTTTTTAATTATTTTTTTTAAGTTAAGCTCACTCTTATTATTAATGTGTAACAGTTTTAATAATTGATTTTTTTGTGTTACTAAAATAAATCTTCGATGTCAACTAATTTGTATTTTACATTAGTATTATAATTCCAAAATTGATATATCTTTAGCAATTTTAAAGTGTTTAACAATAATAATTTCAGGGTGGGACTTATAGTATAACACGAGGGATTTATATTATAATCTGGTATGCTCTCAAGCACACATATACTTGTAAATTAGTAAAATGCAGGGATAACCATTAATTTAGGGAAGGACATTTCATGAACACAGTATAGGCTGTGATCATCCATGTAATCAAAATCGTACTAGTTCACGTGAGTAGTATTCTGTACATCGTGGGTGAGCCGTCAATTGAGGTATATCACGATATCATCAAGAAGATATACAGCAATATCTAATCTAACTTATTTGATTATGGGTGGTTCGCTGTGATATGCCTTTCAAAGTGAGCTGTTCTTTCCCAACACTATTATCGGATTCTTATTTATAGATCTTAGGCTTAGCTACGACTTTGTATTCTCAAGGCAATGCTTAAAGCTTCTAAGAAAAAATGTGTGAATTATAATACATTTTAAAGTCCATATGCAGAGTTTTATTGTATTTTTATTATTTTTTGTTGAAACGAAACGAGTTACAGTTTAAATAAATAATTAACCATAGTTGAGTTTTGTTTCAAGATAATAATATAGTACTTCGCTACAACTAACGACACTGTTATATGTAGCTGCAATGTTGTCACAAAATAACACAACTATTTAATGATTCAATATTTGTTTTCAAAATAGACTGCACCGACAATATTATGTAGACAATTTATGACCTAATCGGATCAGGATACGTGTTGATGCTCAGTTATTGACTAACACATGACGAAAATAATCTCAGTAATATTATCTATCATCGGTAGAATCAGGAGCTACTGTAACTTTCCTCCGACTGTACACAATAAAACAATGCTTAATAATGTACCAATTTGGAGTGGTTCAGACAGTACAGCCCTCCCTGATCTCGCCTACCGACCACTCAAGATACTTGAAAATATTAAACATTTGATAAGTCATTGCAACAATAAATAACACTGATAGAGTCAAGTGAGTATCTCTTAACAAAACTTCTAAGTATTTTCTGTATACATCGCGTTGCACATATTGGCTAAACTACTCAATACCTGGTAAAAAACTAAAATATGAAGTACGCCTGAAGTTTAAACCCTCAATATCCTTAATAGTGAAAGTCCTCGTCTAATATTTCTTGCTATTTGAATCCTAATTGATAAATAAACTTCTGTCTAATTTCGTTTAAGTTCATCTTGAAATTATTGTAAAATTACAAATGTGGAAATCAGGCCATTCGGTAAAAAAGTTACATGTTTAAAGCTATCTCCTTTGCACAGTAACAATTTTATACTATATTATCTATTCTTTAAGTTGGTCTAAGTGTATTTCAATGACTGAATGAAATATTAGTTATTGTTTAGCATCTTTTTAAATAGTTTACTACGTTAGCCTTTGACACTTAGTTCAGGAAATGTATCTGCTTTCTAATGAGGGGATTAATATATTTGCGTGCATTCAAATGGTTATAAACACCATACGTTAAACAAACAAAACAAGTTCATATATAGCGACACAATTAAAAGATTAAAGCTATAAGATTTTAAAATAATTAAATAATATTTGTAAATGTAAGTTTATATGATTTATATAAATAAAATGGCAGATATAATAATTGGTAACATATTAAAATTACATTTATCATTGTCACATGTTACAAAAAATATAACAACGTTTCTGTTCTTTATTTTTGTATGTACCATACAAATAATAACCCATCCCCTACCTGACGAAGAGGATAGGTTCCAATCCTCGAAAAGTTGTGTTATATCTTTTGCAACATATAAAAATAATAAATGTCACAAATAATGTTATTTTTTCAAACCTTCCATAGTCAATAACAAAACGTATTTGCTCTATTGTTACTCTTAACTGCTTAAAGTAGAGTAACATGCTTAAACTCGTACCAGCTAAAATATCGTATTTTAGATCGTACACGATAACTTGATCTGGATATTTACATGAGAGCTCAAATGTCTTGGGATGTTTCACTATTTTTTATAGTAAAACCAAAATTTTCTGCAGGAGCCATATGAACTTTACTGAGTGGAAAAAATTAACACCAGTGTTACAGAGGCTGCACGAGCCCATTACACGTATGAAGATTATTTGTTACTTATTATACTCTATATTTAAGGAATTAATTAAGGTCGTTAATAGAAAAGAATACAATCCTGCTATTAGTGCATCTGTATTTTAAGTAAAAATTTTTGCAAGAAATATAAATTCAAACCCCCTTTTAACCAACTTATAACAGTACAGAGTTCAAGTATATCTCTGAAGATCAGAGCTTTTTTGTTAACTACCCCGACATGCTATTAATATATTAGTAGCTTCCAGTTCCAACACAGTAACCCAGCTGACTCCCAGCATAAACAGATCCTTTGAACGAGGATCAAAAACGACACCTCGTTGCTTGCAATAGGGTACATTGTATATGGGCTGAGCTTAGCGAAGTCTATCACTCGTGGCGCTGGAGAATTTGTTTCTATGTGTCTGTATATCTGTCTGACTAGCCGGAAGATATCTAGAAAACGAACTGAATTGAAATTTTGCGTGGTTTTATTTAAGTATGAGGAACATCGAGTCGATGATCGAGCCTATCACTGCATAGGATTTGGCTGAGCGTTAGCGAATATTTTTAAAATGTATTTTTAAATAGATAAATAAATAAATTTGAAAGCAAACTTTGTACAATCATATGAGATATATCAAGTAGGATCTTTTTTCGTAGAATAAAAATAAAATAAAATAGACTGGAGTCAATGTTAAAAGCGGTGCCAATATTTGACTAAAATGCTGTAGTACCCTCGCTTTAGCTTTTATTTGATCACTCATTAAATCTAACCTACTGAACAAACATGTAAATGTATCATTTAACAAGATATGTCACGAAAACTTTTATCTGTATACTTTAAACTTTGCATGAAAGTTAATTTCTACACAGACAAGAATTAGTTATGTGATAGTGCATGTCCAATCATGAAATTAGGCTTAGACTCATTACGCTTATCATTCAGTGGGCTAACGCAACTTTTCTTTTATCTGCAGGTAGGACGTAACATTTATTTTCTGTGTGATTGCATGTCTGTCTATCTGTCCATATATATAATAACACAATAACTTTCTTGTGAGAATTAATTACTAAATTAGTTGCAGCCTGTTTGCGCTTCAAGTACATTTTAGTTTGTCTTAGTTCTTTTTTATTTTTTTTAATTGTGAAGTATTATGTTTTTAATAGATATGTTGTACACATTCACTAAGACCCGGGTTCGATATCAAAACCCAACACCTTTCTGGCAATGAATGAATGGAATGAATTATTAAATTGATATATTTAGGTAATTTATTAAATTATTAATAGATTATGGTAAATAATAGATAAATTATTAGATTCATCCTCATGTTATTACGATTTGTCATAAAGAAAATATTAATTATATCAAAAGTAAAAACAAAAAATTTCTCGAATATACTCTGTGATAATAATATGTAATAAAATATCCCTCATTAAAGCTAAGAGTTGCAGTACTACAGACCTTAAAAACAAAATCTATTGCTGTAGCCAGAAATATACTTTACAATATTACAATCACCAAGTAATTTGGGATAACAGAAATATTATAATCTTATTTCCATAACATAGACTACAAGATGACTATTAAAACGCACTTATAAAGGAAGGAGGATAAGAGGAATTTATGTTAGAGAACACGAAAGCTTTTTAAAATGAAGTAATAAATCATGAACTTCGTTTAGAGGAAAATCATATCCACTCCATATTTCAGCCTCGTTCCGTGCCGTTCGTCTCGAAAATTACTGACATTAAGTTGATGACGTCACTGCTGAAAGCTTTTCTGAATAACAATGAGGTGATAATATTAACTGGGGAAATATTCATCGATATGTCATGAAGGGCGGATGGCAATATTCTGCTAAACCTTGCATACCAATCGTATAGGTATTAAAGTCAATTGGTTATGTGAATAAAATATTGTGTCTTCGTATCACCAATATCGCTATGTGTGTCATAGTTTATTGAATAGTTATGATGAAGGCTGTGAAATGTGATATAAACTGATATGTAAACTCAGTTAAATTGTTTTACCTTACAGAGAAACCTTAATATAGTTTTAAAATTATTCAGATGACAAAGAATGAAGAAAAAGTCTAATCCAATTTTTAATACAGTAATATTTTATTTAAATAATTGGCTATTTAATCACCAGTATAATGAAATACACTGACGAACAGGAAGTAATTCTTCTATGTTACATTTTTAATGGTTATTCTTAGTAATTTTTGACAAATTGAGCAGTCGTAATGTTATATACTAACAGTACATCCACATATTAAATATTACATAGTTACAGTTTTTTTTAATTAATAGTAGTACATAATGTTATATCTTATATTTTGAGAGTATGCACATACAGTAAATACATTATTAATTATTCTAGTCTGCTTACAAATCTAATTCTCAAAGTCTTGATGTTTTGTTCCTTATAAAAATGTATTTAATTTAATGGATCGGGAAAACATATTACTTTATTCCTCCGTTCTAATAACAACAAGGCAACTTCATAAACAAGAAAAATTCGGAACGGATTTTTTCACATTCAAGCAATAACTTATTATATTTCCTTCCCTTAGGAAATCGTACATCAATAAAATACATATAACAGTCAGGTACATACTCGACGGAATCCAAACATTAGAAAATACTGTCACTAGCGAGAACAACCATGCAACTATGGATAAATAACAAAGAAGTAAATAAAACGTTCTGAAAGAGCTCGTGTTATTTTATTTGGTATACCTAACATTAATCCTTAATGGAGGCTACCAAACAACAGAACGAACGCGATAGTGGCTTTTGCTTCTCTTAGTTTTTTCCCGGACCACTCAACTCAGCCCAAGTGTTCAGATTGGAGAAGTATTCAATTGGCGCCCCCGAAATCTCAAACTGGTCTTCCAAGTTGAATTCGAGTCTATAAATTTCCTGAAGATGTTTTATAAAATCGCTTTGCGAAGCTAAACTCTTCTTGCCGGTATGTATAATCCGTGGCTCGTGATCAAACCCCATTGAAGTGCAACCTTTTGAACAATCTGAGAGAACAGCTAAAGGAAGGATTGGAGAAGGGCGAGGAGGACATGCGATGTTCATACTACGACATACTTAGGTACATACAGAACATCGACGTAGTTCCTAAAACAGTGCTTAAAAGCTAAAAAAGGTGTAAGCCTCTCCACTCTCCCTAAACTCGGGTTGAGTATGAATTTCCAGAACCTCAACGGTTTTTCGTACCAAACTTAATCAATTGCGCAGGTCGATCTCGACATCGTCCAACGACATTGTGATACTTTTAGAAATGTAGAAATGAGCATTAACGAGGAATTTCATCTTCTAAATTTCTTGTGTTTGGATTGTCGGATAACATATATATATATTCTGTTATATATATTCTATATAACAATATTATATATGGTCTTTACTTTTTGTAAGTCAACTAATAAGGAAACTAATGTGCCATCGCAAGATCTAATACTTGTCAAACAGTTTTTAATATTTATTAAATTGGTATGAACGACAATAGACTAATTTCTTTTCTTCCTCTGTCGGAACTCTAACTCGGATGTGTTCTCGATTGTGTATATATGTGTTAATTGTGTATATCTGTGGACATTTCAACAGAGTTTCAAGTGTGTACACACTTTCTTTTATTGTTGATAAGACTGAAACTCACTGGCCTAACCGACCAACTCTTTTTTGGCGAAGAGATTTTGAGAAAACGTATATTACAAATTTAATTTAAGTTTTTGTAGATTTGTGTAATGCCATTTTAATTATGTTAAAAACGATATTTTTTAAGTTTGAATTCATTTTCGACTTAAATAGTTCTTGAAAAGAAATGTTATTGAATACCAATCAGCTATAGCAGGAAAGGTGGGCTATGATGTGGGATTTGAAGGTATCGGTAAACTTTGAAAAAAGTGTTGTAAAGAAAAAGTGTTTTAATTGCATTTAGTTAACACTTATTTCATGCTTCTTCCACAATTAAAACAGCTTCTTCCACGGCCCTCTTGAGGTTAAGTGGAATAGATGACTGTATAGTCATAACTTCATCTACAACAAAGCCATGTTTTTAATTTCTTATGTTTCCAACAAAACAATTACGCCTACCTGTATATAGTTTGTTATCCTAAATATTTAGAATCCACTTCAATCACGCCATTGCTCCTGGGCTACGAGACCAATTATCTTAGTTGCCCGATTATATCTATCAAATTATATCGTAATATAGAATATCAAAGGATTTCTTTTCCTTAAGCGAACCGTTTGAGGAAATCCTATTATCAAGGTAAATATCCCCAATTTATTCAGACTTGGCCTGGATCATCCAATAAGCAGTAACAATCGCCACTAACTTTGAACGGAGCGAGAGGTTCAATTGAAACCCATTCAGTCCAATAATTGTCTGCCGTGCCTACGCTCTTCAGTTCTCCGGCCATTGTGATCTTGATTGTTCTCTACTGTAAAATTTGGAGGAGGAGGCTGTTTTATACACTGGTTATCCAAAAATACGAGTCACTAATTATAAGATAGTTCGTATTTTAATTCAAACACGGTGACATGAGAAAAACACTCAAATAGATTAAGCCACCAGTATTTATTCATTTACATAAAATTTATATTTATTGTTTTTTAATAATCTTTTGTATTTCCTCTATAAAAATAATGTTATTTATTTTATCCAATAAAAAATATAACGTCACCGTTTTTGCTAAAGGTACGTAAACAAAAGCTTTGTTGTATTGTACTCTCAAAACATTTTAAACAAAATATCACGGAATTGGTAGTCCTATTTCAAAATATGGAATCATCCCTCCCCTGATTTGTTATGATGAAAGTGAAATGAGTGCTACTTCAGAATACGTTTCACGCATGTAGGGAAACCTCACATAGAACCTCACGAGAACCTCTGCCTACTGCATCTTGCATAAAAACTGATTAAGGTATGAGGAACTCATGAATTATGTAGCAATAAAAACGTGTATGTCACATTATACACCTACATACTAGTATAGCACAAGACATTTGATTGGATGACTTCATAAGCCTGTGAGGGTTATAATTCAGGAGCCGAGAACCAGTTTGCATTTTATAAGCACATAACCTGCGTTTCTGGAAACTGACAGAGAAATTAATGTATCGAATAAAAGAAATCAATCGTAGGCAGCGCTAGTTTTAGTGGAGCTCGAAATGGGAGGACTAAAGATATAAAATAAGGATTTTTAACAGATCATATTTTCTTAGCTCGACACACTACAAACTGATTGTTAGCAACATAAATAGTTGTTATATAACCGTCAGATATCTAGATATAGAAACTGAAAGTAAACAATTTCAAGGTATTTATATGATTAGCCGACGATTTAACATTTATAAACGTGTCGATTTGTTTTAAGTGTGTCGAGCTAGGAAAATATGATCTTATATTCATATGAATTTAGGCCTTTTGATACCCTCTCATTCCGATCTCCACCAAACCTAACGCGGCTGACCATCGATTTCCATCTTAAACTTGCTTTTACCGAGCAGATTGACTCTCACTTCCTAGACTATTCTGTAAATTCATTGAGAAGTTTCCATGAAACACAATTTCCCAAAATGTTAACGGTGCCACTTGAAACATATGTTGTCTTTATAGATCAGCTGTTTGTGACCGGTGTGTTAAACACTTATGCAGTTTACATAGCCGTAACTGAACAGCCATGAATACATTGTATTATAGTATACTGAAAAACTATCCTAGAACCATTTACCACATTTATATTGACTAATAAATGTCTGATTATTATTTATTAACTTGCAAAAATGTTGTGCTCGATCCAGGATTAGAACCTGGGCCTCTGGGGTGTGAAGCTGAGACGCTAATCACTAAAACCTACCAGAAATGACAGTGGTAAAGCGTTACAATATTTAAGATTCTATTGCTATACGACAGGTGCAAATTAAAACAGTTGAAACAGATCATAAACTGACATTGTAGTCAATAACAATAATTGAGGAATTGTAGCGCGTGGGTGTTTGTGTTGTGGGCAACACTGAACTGCCATAATCCCATTAAAACCGCAGCAACTCTCTCGCGACCAATAACACTAACATTATACCTCTGTAATCCTCACCCCTACCATTGTCTGCGCGTGGTACAGGTTTAATAATTAGCCGAATCGTCATATTTTGACCTGTATAATTCCGCTTTCATGTTATTGCTGTCCAGATAAGTGGATCAAATGGAAATTGGTGGTATAATACGGTTGTATTTAGTACAGTCACGGTGTAACGTGGGCGTTGGCTGATACATACGCTACATACATCTGCAATGTGGACACAAGACGAATATGAACTTAGTATTTTAATAGGTAGTCAATTTAATAAGTCGTAATGACGATTTGTTGCATTCATGAGTCCTGAGATAAAGGAAGGTAACGATTCATACATAATCGTGTGTTTTGGTAGGTATTTATAGGAACGCATTAAGCCCTATAAATCCGTTATATGTTACCATATGATCATTTTCTTAAGACTTTAACCAAGTCGGATCAGTGAATGTATTTAACCACTCTGATTCCTGCCATTATTTCCTAAATATCTCCCTAATAAAAACGGCAGATCTGCTAAAATCCCCGAATTTGTCAATTTTCTAGATTTATATAAAAAAGTTTATGAATGCATTTTCAACGATCTTTACGTTTCTTTGACACAAAATATAAGACATTTTACAATAATAACTATAAGAAATACTTATTATTGCAATATATTATCACTAAACATTCTATGATGTCCTAAAAATGTTTTAAAATATTGTTTGACTTTGCATTTATGAAAAATGTCTATAGAAAAATAGTAAGCAGTTATATTATAACTTTAATGAGCAATGATACCACATTTCATCAATTAATTTCACTAAATGAATAATATATGGTACTCTTACAATATTATACTTTTTTTAACTGAAGGTTTATTCAGGATTACTATAATTAAACGTTAAACTAAAAAGGACTAACATTATATGAAAACACTGGTGCTAAAGAATGATAGAATACTTGTGAAGAATAATACTAAAAATAACAAATTAACAAAATCAAACAAAAATGCAATGCTCACGGAAAAAATAGAGGCTATTATTTATGTGCAGCTGCTAATTTACATATAGGGTGTAAATTAAGTCCTGAAACACCTATATATATATATATATATATATATATATATATAACTATATATATATATATATATATATAGTTTTTTTGATATCTCAATCCTTTTGGAATATATATATTTTTTTTGAAAGGCTTTATATATATATTCCACTTTTTGAAAGATAAAATATTCCCCCCTCTTTTTATGAAAGGGGGAAAAGGGGGCCACTTTAAATTTTTAAATTGCAATCCGTATCTTGTGACGTCATTTGTAAGGTAAATTCAATAGAAACACAATGACACTAGGAAAACACCTCTACACCATTTCTAGCAAACGTTATAGGCAAATAACCCAAAAACCTATTGTGACAATGGCAATATTTTGCGCATTTCAACACAATGCATGCGTGACATCTTTTAGTAAGACTTTGTGGGGCCCAGCTTATTTATTTACGTAGCATTTAATGTTTCTTAACTTAAAAATATCAAATTGCAACCTCTGTCTTGTGACATGTAATTTTATTGTTATTTTCAATAGAAACACAATGGCATGTATAAAGCATCTCTACGATGATCCCAGCAAAAGTTATGAAACCCTTACATTTTAATGCAAACTAGAAACATAACACCTATTACCAAAACTATGCACACCAGAACCATTAGTTGCTACGCAAAAAAAATAAACTGCGCCCCTCTTTCCGAGTTTTACTGTTGATGATCCGAGTCTGTGTTGAAAATCGTGTCTATGACCATAACTATTTTTAACAGTACAGTCTGCCTTATAATATATAGAGCAGAGTTACCTAGCAAAACCCTTTAGCCAATGGAGATCAATAGAAAAGGTTAAAAAAGAAACCGTTCATTTTTTAAGGAAATTCCTGAATTAGATTAGGTTTCATGTATCTTTGTGAAGAACAAATAATAATGCTCATTGTCTCAGTGTTGTTTAATCAAACAATAAAATATGGAATAAATGTCTCGATGTCTATTTCTTAATATAGTAACTTAACCGTTGTACATGGAATCCCATGTCTCTATTTCATACTTCGGAGTCAATGTGGTTTTTAATTCTTAGCTCTGTGGTTTTTATTCTTTACTCTATGGTAAATATGATACTAACTAATTTATTGTTTATAATAGAATTTAAATTGCTGTTTATTTTTAGATCAACAGCTGATACCACTCTTTTGACTCAAATAAAATTAGGTTGACATGCGGTTACTTCAAAACAAAAACACCAAATTCATTTATAATTATTCAACTGATGTACATAAAGTAATGATCCTTTACCCCAAAATTCTGATCGAGGTCCATTGAAACAAATTGAGTGAGTATTACATCTAGAATTCAGTTAACATGTGTTTGTGGTGTTGGGTTATGTGGTCTGTTAGCGGGTTATTGTCTGTGTTGTTCCTGTTCCTTATTAAGGAATACGTCGAAATGGAGGTGAGGGTTTCACGCCTCAAGAATAATGATAAGAAAGAACAAAAGGGTAGAGAGCAGGAGAACTCAGATCAGAGACAAATTCCTGTCGGGGAGGGCAGATATCAAGACAAGGTCCATGAACCAAAAGAGAAAATCCAAATTTTCCAAGACGAGATCAATGGTACCCATGAAATGATCCACAGCACTCAAGAAACGAGTCATGGCTATCAAGATTAACCGTTGCTACAAAAATCATGCAAACTTAACTTTCATACCGGAACAATTCAAAATTTTCGCCAAAAGTTTAAAATAAATAATTAGTTTATTCACAAACTGTCTCAGATATACAATTTATGATTGACTATCATAAAAATACAAATTTAAATACTAAAAAAGATGTGTAAATTTATTATACGTCTAGGAAATATTTTTATTGTTCTACACAAATCCCATGGAATTACATTCATACTTTTCTACAGTATTTGACACCAACTTTTCAAAATTTTGATGCTAACATGGAAAAAGTTCACGCCATTTTAACATAATTTAAGCAATGTGAGTAGATGTATTCAGAAATGACAATTCGGTATTTTCGGTAAACGATGAATACATGAATAGAATGTGGAAAAATGGCCATTTTTTTATCAATTTAGTGGAAGCTCTATTTAAAAAAATGCTATATGAATGAAAATGTATTAATATAATACATTTGGTTATTACATCAACAACGAAAGCTATACTGATTACCATTTCATTTCTCACCCTTGAAACAATACTGCCATCTCTGTCCAGGTTTAAAATGCATGTGTCTTAGCAGTGTGTACTATATCGAATAGTATCATGTTAAAAGTCCAAATAAATTGCAATGGTCATGAACAATATACCTATGTGTACTTTCAAGATGATATTCATACTTATTAAAGTATTTATTGTACTTAATGGTAATTTTTGAATACCCATTGAACAGCAAACTCGGAAACTGATTATTAATGAACCATCCTAAAGTTTTAATGTTGAAGTATCAACACCGAAAATAAGAGAGTAAGTAAAATTATCTTACTGGACTCAGTTCCATCAACACTTCCAAAATGATATTCCCATTTCAAGTTTCAAAGTGTTGGAAATCCCTTTTTGTTCAAGGGTAATCCCTTGGAATCACTCTTGGTAAGGAGTTGTAGAATCCTGCAGGCAATGATGGTAGATAGTTCCTACTATTAATCGATAGTTCCTCACTATTGTAAACAGTATGACAATATATGAGTACCTCATAGCATAAGAGGGATGCATTGATAGAGTTGTGTTCCTTAGAAATACGGCATCGTTATTTAGGGCTCAAAGGTAACATAAAACCCTCACAAGAAATAGCGAGGTTGTATTTTTAACACGCTTTTTGAGCCAAGCGAACCGGTTATTAAATTGTAATTAATTTTGAAAAGCATTAACAGGCCAATTACATATGCGTTACTTTGATATTATCCGGAGGTCACTATTTTTGGAAGAGGTTTTCTTACCGGACACCTAAAAAAACGACATTATTAGAAAGAACAAACTTTATTTGACACAGTGAATATTACATGACATTAGGACGATAGGTTCTTATTTTATGCCTCCCAAAAAGAAGTGATGTTGGTGGTGTCGGCGAAAAGAAGGCCCCCCCCTCTCTCTCTCTCTCTCTTTCGTTTTTGAAGCCTGCGGTATCGTCTCTGCCTTACAAATTGAATGGTTTTAATTTTGTTAGAAACAATAGAGAAGGGAAGGAGGGAGGGGGAATAGGCTTTGTACATAAATCAAGTATTTACCTATAAAATAATTGCATCTTCTGAACCACCCTACTGCAAAAAACCAGAATATTTAATTGCTGAGGTATCACATGGCTGGAAATTATTGTTATGTGTTGTTTACAGGCCACCAAAAGCAAGCCATTTAACTGAATTGTTTGATGTATTAGCTAATTGTGTTCCTCAATATCAAAACATTCTAGTCTTAGGTGATTTTAATATAGATCTTAGTTGTAGTAGGTGTTATTATGAAAAATACCAGTGTTGTTGAGCTTAGCTAACAATTTGAGTTTTTCAATTTTGCCATTGCAGCCCCACTTATCATTTACCAAACTCTGATACATGGCTTGATCATATTATTTGTAACGACATGAGCAAGGTTAAGAGTTTTGGTCAGACTCCTGCAGCTGGAGTATCTTACCACGATATGATTTATGTAGAAGTAGACTTAAATGTTAAGATAGTTGATAAAAGTATATGTTTAGTCAGAGATTTTAAGAACATAAGATTGGAGGAGCTCAAAACTGAGTGCACAAATATTAATTGGAATCAATTGAATCAGCTGGTGTCTATTGATGACAAAGTCAAAGTACTTAGTGATTAGTCTAGCAGTTCTATTTGGTTAAGTATGTTCCGGAAAGGAAAATATGTAAAAAGAAACCTGCATGTCCTTGGTTAAATTGTCATATTAGAGCTATTATGAAGGATAGAGATGCACTCTATAAAACAATATATTAGAACAAGAAATTTTGATATTTGGGAGAGATATAGGAAACTTAGAAATAGTGTTAAGAGGCAGCTAAGAGATGAAAGAAACCAATATTTTTAAATCCCTTATTTCACTGGACAAGTCTAATAAAACAGATGTGTCTGTTGTGAAAAGCCAAGGTGCTGGTAAACATACTGATAAGGGCATTGAACCAAAGGTCAACCTGAAACGAGTTGAACGATTATTTTTGTGGTGGTGACACAGATATTAACTTGGTTGGCTATTATGCAAGTCAAATTAATTCCCAATCGGTAAATATTTTGTGTTCAGGGAGATTTCAGAAGAGCAAGTTGGTCATGCTCTGAATACAATTTCGTCAAATGCGGTTGGACCAGATGGAATTCATGTTAGATTTGTTAAGATAATTTACGACTGTATAAAGCATTGCCCCTGCCAAAAGTATTAAGTCCATTAGAATGCAAGCACTTTAGACCAATAAATATATTGCGTGTATTGGGGAAGGTACTTGATAAGCTTGTATACTGGCAAATAAATGAATTTGTTAACAAAAATAATATTATGCTTAAATATCAGTCTGGCTACAGAAAACACTAAAGCACACAAACTGCATTAATTAAAGTGACTGATGATATTAGGAGGGCTATTGATAATAGACAAACTTACTGTGCTCATGCTGTTTGATTTCAGCAGAGCATTCGACTGTGTTAGCCACTCATTGCTTATATCCATTTTGAAGTCCAATAATTTTGGTGATAATCTGTAAAATGGATTACATCTTATTTGTCTAACCGACTGCAAAGGGTTAAAAACACATGAGGGATCTACATCTAATTGGAGAGTGAATACAGTCGGTGTACCCCAGTGTTCAACATTGTCCGCTTTGTTGTTTAGTCTGTACATAAATAGAATAAGTGAAAATTTAATGTTTTGTAGTACGATGCTGTTATTGCAGATGATATGCAACCTATATATCCATTGTGATAGAAATAAGCTCAATCATACAATTACTAACTTGCTAAATGTTGATTTAATCACAATCTATTCGTGGTGTAAGAGTCATGGCTTGAACCTCAACACTGCTAAAATTTAAACCAATTATAATTGGAACTAAAAGAATGCTTGATAGTGTTGGGGAACATGGAAGTGGCTCCAGTCAAAATAAATGGTTCAATCTATAAAGCTTGAAAGAGATGTTGTTAACCTAGGATTAAGATTTAATAGTAATTTATGTTGGAATAATCAGGTTGAATTACGTGACCAAAAAGATTTATCAATGTTTATACCAATTTAGACGTCTTCGATTTCAAACCTTGTTTGGAAGTAAAAAAACAACTTGTCTCGTCATTGATATTTCCTATTATTGATTATGGCATTTGCAGCATATTGTGATTATCAATGGGGAACTAAATAATAAATTGCAAAAAGCCCAAAATTCTTGTATACGTATACATTTTTTATTTAAAATATGATGAGCATATAACACCATACTACAAGCAGTTAAAATGGTTAAAAATGAAGGAAAGACGGGAATATGGTGTATTGAATTTAGTTTTTTAAAATTTTAAAATACAATAAACCAGACTATTTGTATGAGCTTTACCATGTAATGCATAGTGTTCATGTTAGAAATACGAGGTATGGTGAAGAACTGTTTCAGTTTCCAATCCATCCACAAAACTGTAGTATACAATAAGTCATTTCTTGTCACATCAATAAAGACTGATAAATGGCCTGGAACATGATATAAAAAAGGCTGAAAAAGAGAAGATTTTTGGAAGAAAATTGAGAAATTCATTACTACTTAGGTATGAGTAGACTTTAAGATAATAAGTTCCTTATTTGCATGTAGTTGAAGTAATCTTGGATGTCAGAAATACAGGAGTAAAAAAGGAAAAAAAAGAAAAAGTGTATTGACAAAGTTTGACTTTATGAGTTAGAATAATGCATGTAGTAGTATAATATAATAATGCATGTGCATGTAGTTGGTAGAAGGAATGAATATGTAATGCTGTAAACCAATAGCAACTCAATTGCAAAAGTAAAAATGTACTGTACTTATATGTTCAGCCTGTCCAGGTGGAAGAATGGACCTTCGGTCTAAACCTGGGCAGGATAAATAAACAAATTGTCAAAATTCTCTCTCTCTCTCTCTCTCTCTCTCTCTTCCCCCCCTCTCTCTCTCTCTCTCCCCCTCTCTCTCTCTCTCACTCACTCACTCACTCACTCACTCACTTTCTTTCTCTCTCTCTCACTCTCTCTCTCTCTCTTTCACTCTCTCTCTCTCTCTCTCACGATCTGGCTCGTGATCTGATTTGGAGAAAGTACCGATCGGAAATGCCCCTAGCCATCAGTGGAGGAGAGGGCCTGCGGTGGCTTCTTCGGCGCCACCTCCCTCTTCTGGCAAACAAAAACTATCATGTCCTTCTAGATAGTACCTAAAATTGAAAGCTAAGATCACGTTAACGCTCTTTAAATTGTCATATTTAAAACATGTACGTATGTGTTTACCTACTTACATAGTTTTATAACAAATAGTAGATAGTAACTGAGTTGCCACCTTCTCGCCGATGTCGCCGAAATCGCTTCATTTTGGGCGGCAGAACACAAGAACTGATGGTCACACTGACATGCAATTTTAACTATTATCAAGTTAAAATATTTAAAATATATTCATCCAAAATAGTGGCCACCTGATAATACCAAAGTACCAGATCTGCTTATATAATATAATAGCCTAGTTCATATATTAGCCCGAAAGCTATCAAAACACTAAGAAGGAAGGATCAGTTGTAGGAGAAAACGTAACTATCTAAGTTTTGATATGATTTAGGGACATTTTTAAGCCAAAATTGTTAAAACACCATCGACCATTGTTAAAACCATTTTCTTTGCTTTAACCAATTTCAACATTTGGGTTAAGCACTAACTTATGCTAACTAATGTTAAATGTTATTGCACTAGCTTCCGCTCTGTATTAACTTCATACAGAGGTTAGGTGTATTGTTCCTTCTAAAGACGAAATGAAAATAAAAATATCACTTAAAATAGTTCAAATAATAAGTTCTAAGATGGACCTTAAAGGACCTTTGCGCTCCTTCCGGAGTAACAGGATATTCTATTGACACGTTTAGTGGTAGGGGCCACCTCCTGTCAAGGTCCATGAGGAAGGATTTTGGGCATTAATATCAGTCATGTCTCCTTGGAAGAAGTGGAGGCCTAATCCGACTCCAATAGTCGTCTCCCGTAGCAGAGCAGACATATCGATGTACCCTTGCAACCAAATATTTCGACATTTGAGTTTAGTGATGTGTTACACATGGACATTGGTAACGTTGCCCAGATTTCTGAGCCATCTGTTTTTGCTAAACCCAGTGTAGGTTCAACTGGAAAGTTTAAATTAATTAAACAAAAGCCCCCTACTAGAGGTTACACAGCACTTTACACTAGTATTATTGTATTAGACACAACAAATAATTAATAGTAACAGTGGAATATAAATATTTGTTGTATACCTTAATCAAATTAATGATCAAACAATTTTTGAATAACGTTAATGAATTTCTTTGTTTATTCCAGTTAAATTGTTTTTCTGTATTTTTCCTCAGTTCTAATAACATCTATATTTAAACAGAAACACATATAGTATGCCAAGATAATGTGATGTTGGTTTGTAAAGGTCGACAACTTTGATGGACTTGAATCACTGCACCTGATCTGGACTGAGCAACTTTCCTCTCTCCAAACTTTCATTACATTACTTGCCCTCGTCTGCTATCTGTCTTGGATACGTGATCTAAGTTATTTCCGATTCAAGCTTATCTGTCCAGGGTAAACGCACATATCTATTCATTATTTATAGATTCAATGATTACTCAAAATGTATCAAAAAGAAATGCAATGTTTTCAAAAACTGCGTGAGAATCCATCAACCATCATATTATTATTAAGATTATATCGTGGATATTATACCTGTAGGTTAAGTGAATGTCTTTAGAACGTTACGAACAATATAGGTGTTTTGAGAGTTTTTGATTTTTTTCCTATTTAATAATAAAATCAACTTAATTTTTTTACAGTAAAAAATATACACTGTATAGAGAAATTAATTTTTAAACTCTTAAATTATAAGAATTCAATATCACATTGAGAGAAAATTCAAACAAGCATTTATGAAATTCATGCCAGTCATCCTTTGCAAACCACAACTCACTTCCAGCACAAAAATCAGAATTTTCATTGTGTGGTCTCTCTATTGCATGCTGGAAATTAATCACCTACGTGTTGAAGGTGATATTTTTCACCTTAGTTTCAAATTTCTGAAATTCACAATAGTCTCCGTAATATTAGTTATTACAAATGTAGATTACTTTTAAATCAACTTAAAAAGGAAGAGGTTATACAAATCGACCTGTTTCTATGTTACTTTGTTATGTATAACTATAAATTTATACCAAAGCTGCTGAACCATTTTTATGAATGTTTCAAACGGAAGAGGACTTGCGCCATAAGGGCCCCAAATACCTTTTTAAGAATTGTATAATCACCTGACCAAGAAATTACTTTGGAAGTATATATATATAATTTTATATATATATATATACATAATCGGTTTCACAGCGTATGTGGTCGCCTTCCGATTCCCAACTTCCACTCTTTCCTATCATTCCAATCACCAGGTCCTAAGTTCCGTTCAGACATTGCCTTCGATATCCCCTGCTTCCATGTTTCTCTAGAGCGCCCCCTCTTTCGTCGTTCTGTTGGTAGCCATTCCATAAGAATTTTTGGCAGATGTTCCTAATCCATTCGGTTTACGTGGCCGAACCATACTAACTGTTTCTGTCTAATTGCTTCAACAATAGTTTCTTCTCGTTTCATCGTTCTTCTTATCTCCTCATTTCGCACTCTGTCTAATTTCGATTTCCGCGCAGCTTTGGAAGTTGTTCTTAAAAAAATCACACAGAGAAGCCAGAAGAAGCTACTTGCAATGATGTTTTCTTACAATTATTAGAATTGATCTCAGAACCACCAGGAAACATCACTTTTAGTGCTTATTTACGGATTGACCCTATTGTGGAAAATTCACAAAAATGATTGCAGAGCAACCGCACAAGATTAAGTAAGGATAGTGAAATTTTTCATACACAACTATATAAAATACTCGGTTATGCGGCCAACTGATCCCCTCGTTACAAATTATATACATTTCCTGAACTGAATGTCAATGGCTAATGTAGTGAATCATAAAAGCTCCTAGTATATCATAAAACGTAAAGATCCTGAACAGTATATATTATTTAGTTTAGTAGTTGACATGAACTTAGACTTACTCTAAAGAATAGATGAATATGGTATGGAATAGTTATACTATGTTCTGTGCAAATCAAATAGCTTTAAATATGTAAAATATTTTTTACCGAATGGGCCTATTTCTCCAGATGTTCTTTCACAATAATTTCAAGATTGACTTAAACGACATAATATTAGACAGAATTGTTAACTCTAAGTGTCACAGTAGTACGCAAGGACTTAAAAATGATAAGGGTTTAAACTACTTAGTTTTTAATTATTACATGCATACTTAATTTTTAACATTTGCCTGCTACTGAGTAGCTTAGTCACATTGTGCAACGCGATTTATACCGAAAATACTTGGACGTTTTTCAAGAGATACTCACTTGACTCAGTGTTATTTATTGTTTCGTAACGTAAACGTACTTCGAGAAATGTTTCGTTTCACTGCTAGCCATCATTTTGTATTTTGTATTAAAAAAATTCATATCTCTTGGAGTGGTAAAGCTACAGATACCACAGAATGTTGCACATACATAGATAATCTTTTAAAAGATTTGGTTTGCTTTTTCCATCGTGATGAAAAGCATCGTTCAATACTCGTCTTAGTGTTTTCAACGCTCGGTTTCAGCATGCACGTAAATGCAATCTCAACCCCGATATAGGTCAATTTCGAGACTAGTAATAAAATGTACTATACTATAAAAGTGGTATTATTTAACTAATGTATTGTATACAACAGGTGAATATATTTCAGTATAGAATAATAAACAAAAGTCTACTGTATATAAGTCTGAATCATTTTTTAAAATCAAAATGGCAGAGAAATAAAACATTTGGATTTAAGCTTTATAAAAATATTGATCACATTTATTGTATCGCACCCATTTTATAAACGATGGATGCAGATTTTGTATGAAAATAAAAAATATGAGAACTCTTTAAAAAATACTTGCGTATAAACAGTAAAAGCCGAGCAATACATCCGCTTTTGGCGGTTGGTTAAAAGCCCGCAGCACGATCTCAAGTAGACCCATTAAACTTTACCACTCCTCAAATAATATCCCACAACCCTAAAAGCAAACACTTTCCCTTTTATATAGCTCTTTAAAAGTAAATCAATACACTACTGATCGTGTAAAACTGAATGTGAAAGTTTAACTACGATAATATTTTGTTCTCCCCATTAAAACTACAGATATATTAACGTAATCACCGTGTTTTAACAGCTTGGATGAAACTGAGTGTTGTCTTTTAAGGTTCTTCATTTTCCAACGGCAAAGCTTATATTAACATAAAATAAGAAATGGCAAATTGACAATATAAAATGACATTGTTTAATCGTACAATAAAATTGTTAAACAATAAGTTTGAAATATCAATAGATTGTTATAATAAATTAATATTTGACGTTAATTGACAAATAAATAAATAATTTGCACTAAATATGAGACGTAAATAACAGTAAACAGCAATGAGGAAATATCTACAAATACAACTTTAATACTTTATATAATTTAAAAAATAAGGGGGGAAACAACAATTAATATTGCACGGAATATTCACTGAAGAAAATACTTTATTGATCATCCGAAATTATTAATATTAGATGAAAAATTTTACTATGTTAGGCCTAGTTAGTTTCCAAGCAAAGAGCACGAGTATCACTTTGAAAAATACAATTTTAAAAACAAATCCTAAAAATATTATAAATGCGAACGTTTCTTTGCTGCTTGTTGTTTTGCTTTCACGCATAAACTATTCAACCAATTGTATTAAACTTTGACATGGACATTCGTTGGGTATTTGGAATAATATAGGCCTATTCTTATTTCGAAAATACCTTCATGCTACACACAGCTGATCTTTAAAGCAGCAAAATGTCCCAGCTTTGTCTCTAGAAGTTGTTTAATATGGATTAAAAGGTCCTTTTAAATATAATGAACATTGCTGTGCAAACATTGTTATTGTGTTATTACAGCACAGCCATATTCTTAGTTTACCAATATTTTTTATAGAATGAAATTACAGAAAATTAACAATATCTCTTATTTCAATATCGTGGCATCAAGACAAAGCAATACATTAAATTTATCAGTGATTTTACTTCATAAACTAAATTGAAAATGTGTACATGTAAGGTATTGAATTTGGTTTCCTTAGACATTGTGGGATGGCATATTTACAGTAGCTGAAGGAACAAAAACGAAAGAACTGGATATTAGCTTGATTCAACAAACCATTCGCAAGTGTAATTCGATAGGTCTAATCTACTGTGCGAAATGACTGTTGGAGTTGATGGGGTTTGTTCCCGAAGACTCTTGCTATCCTAGACATAAGGGTGTGTCACTCTCTGCCTGCTTTGACTGGAGAGGCTAGTTCAGAGCTAGCCTCTCTTTCTTCCTAGGAGACATGACTTGAGATTAGTGCCCTAAACTTTTCCTCGTGAATCTCAACAGGTGGCGGCCCCTACTCCCAACTTTAGCCATCCAAAATATCTTGCTACCCCGGAATCAGCGCAAAGGTCCTTATAGGACTAGGTGCAATTTTCTAAGCTTCTTGTCCTAAGAGAACAAAAAAACACACACACATTTCAATACTTACATTTTGACAGTTGCCATCCATTTGTAAAGGTGATATATGGTGCAGTAAAGTACATGTTCTTGCTTTCCTATCCTTTTTCGCAATATCATAATAGGTACCTATTTCATCGGTCCAGTGTAGGAATTATATAAGTAATTATGTACCTAATAAATATCGTATACCTTATAAGTGGGAAATGGATGTGATGTCTCCTCCACGATTTACTGTCATACAAATTGCTTTCAGTGTCTCGTACATTGCTTTGTGATTTCACTTGCTATAATTACGGTCTGACTACGGCTTCCACGTTCCTTCACTGACACGGAGCGATTTTTGAATCAAGCTAATGCCCAGTCCCTTTGTTTTTGTTCCTTCGGCTTCTGTAAATATACCACCCCACAATGTCTAAGGAAACCAAATTCAAAATTTTACATGTACACATTTCCAATTTAGTTTATAAAATAAAATTACAGATTAATTAATTGTTTTGTCTTGATGCCACGATATTGAAATACAAGATGTTGTTTTTATTATAGTGTCACTCAATAAATAAAATATTAGTTAAATTAACTAAAAATATGGACATAGATAGAGCATAGAAAATATTAATAAAGCATTTTAAAGTATTAAACAATTTTTTTGTAACACATCACAAACACATTTTTTGTATACAACATAAAACTTAATATTAGGTTACACACACAGATTTCTTTAGCTTAAGATATAGGAGTATAAATAACATTTTTATAGGACCAAAATACAAAAATCATTACAAAATCGTGAGTCATTCAAAAGAAAAGTGTACCTAAACCCAAAATAACAAAATTGCTCATAATAAACACGTAGGTACTTCCAATGATCATTATGAATAATAGAGTAGGAAAACCATAGCGACTAAAATCGAGTGCAGATCTTTTCAAATTATTATACTTGTATAAGATTTAGATGTCCAAATAAAAAACCTTACATCAAATTAAAAAAGAGATTCTAAAAATAAAATTAACTAATAAGCTGAATTTAGATATTTTTGAGCCAATGTGTCAACCGACTCCTCTTGAATAATAGAATTCACAAAAAACTAATCTGAAATCGCAGTAGTTGTTTTAAGGAAATAAAGCAGTTTTGAATATTTGTATAAACATTTATAGTTGAAGATTAAAACTATAAAACAATGTAGAGGGAGTATATAATGTATTAGAATACACTAAGATGAAATTATATGGTTAAACCTGTGAACATAAAAACCTGCAAATAAATGCCAACAATTACAAAACACACGGCTCGAAACAGTTAGTTAGAAATGTAAAACAGCGGGTGTTCACGGTAACAATGTGATGTTGGGGTCGGGGCTGGATTTGTTTTTAATTGGGGCTTAGGAGGATTGTGTAGCTCTGGCTTAACGTTGGCCCCGGCTTTACGGCTGACTAGTACTGCGATTGGAATTACAGCACTAGAAGTAGATTACAATTGTCAATAATATTTATTGACCAAATAAGTCAATCTAAATTATATTCCGAGATGTACTGTATGACATTGTTATTTTGTAAATTATGGTCTGAAATCAGTTAATTTTTAACATAAATGTAATTTTCATAAAAAAATTTCAAGTTACACGCATTCTTGATAAAGCTAACTTTTAAATTAATACGGTTATGCAATTATTGAGTTTAGCTCCATTTGATCTTCCACTTAGTGCAGCGTCTGAAATCTGAATCTGCTACAAACTGATTCCTGGAATCCAGAGTCATGTTCGTCTGGAGTCCACGTCTACCTGAGAGATCCTGAAGGAACTCTACATCGTTTCGACACCAGAGACACCTAGGCTGGTTATCCAGCGGCTCTCCATTGTAATCTCATTGTCTCATCTGATGCTGAATGTTTATAGGGTTATATAAAAATCACCATTGAGGTGGATTTACACATAGCCTGCCATGCCCCTGCCGTGCCACTGCGTGCCTCACCCGATCGCTTTCGAGGGCGATCTGCGGCAGGTAACCGCTTGGCGGCAGTGGCACGGCAGGAGCAGAGAGCGTGTTACAAAGATGATCTCCCTTGTTGGGAGCCCAGCCGTCGCCTTACCGGTTATTTTGTCACCCGACATGGTGTTTTATATATAATATAAAACAATATATTAATATTAATATATATATATATATATATATTATTAAATTAATATTAATAATAAAGAACTTAAGAACTTACAGTTTCCTAAGGGTCAAGGCAAGTCTTTCTTCGTTAGAAATACACTTCCTCCATTTAGTGTTTTTTCTTGGAAGAAGGTCGAGCAAACGCGGGTCATCCTTCAACCTCCGAAAAAGAGTGTGGAACTCTCCCTCCTCGTCTCGCGCCTGAAATACTTTATGTACCCATTATGTCTTTTTTCGTTTAGTTTTACTTTTTCGTTTACGTAACGCGATATAAGCAGCTGTTGCGATCACATTTTCCACCTCGTCCGTGGCCAGTGTAATAACTGAATCCTTCAGAGCATCGGCACGTAAAGTGTGGCACGCCAGGGGCATGCAGGGTCACAGCAGCGACCGGTCACCGGTTGTCAAAATCGTACGGCAGTGACATGGCACGGTCACGGCAGGAGCACGCCAAGCTATGTGAAAACCCACCTTTAAACTACTCAATCGTGTCCTAATAAAGTCGTGTTTAGAATTTTATCTTAATTTTTGAAAGATGTAATACATTCAATAAGGTTATTTAATACATTAAAAATAAAAAGTAGTTTTTGTTAACTATTGTAGTGTAACAGTTGATGATTCGTGGCTGGAAGGCAGAGCAGTTGCTAATCAGCTGTTGGTATGTCTGTTGAGGAAAGGGTCAAATCTTGAGGGCCCACTGCTCCCCGGAGAGAGTGCTGAAGAGTAGGCTACTTTCTAAAGTAACAAAAACCCGTTAAGTTTTAAATTATCAGTAGTTTCATAATTTACCATAAATGAAAAAATATAAACTTTCAACATTTTTTATTGGCAACACTTATTTCTTCTGTAAAAAAGAATAAAGCATTAAAATACCGAAGAAAACCGCACTTAAGACCTAGAATATGTTTTACAATCTGAAAAGCATTATTTTCATTTTGTCTGGTAAGAGCATCAGCAAATGAGCTGAAGCGGAGGGGAGATTTTAAACAATCTCAAGAAATTTATATTTTGAGATTTCTATAATGTATAAATAAATTAGAATGATTTATTTCACAGAACTATTCAATGACAACTTAACTATAGGTCTTCAAACTCACTGTTATAAAAAGCTTTCAGTAAAACAATTCTTCGGAACAGCAATTCAAGCAGTTAATAGGATATAATTAACTAGAAGTATAAAACGAAACTAATTGTTTGTAAACTAATACTAGAATAACAGAGTTGATTCGACAATACATCATCATTTAGTAGTTTCCTACCAAACAAAACATAGACCTGTTTTAGTTAAATGTAACATGTCCGTGTAAACCCCACGACCCTTGTCATGGACGTGATAGATCATTGCTTGGACATTTACATAAACCCATTACCGAAGTGCGAGCTACCCAGCCAGGGCAGTGTATGTAGTTTCCTAAACCTCCACCTCCACTTATCCCCGTAGAAATTGTGTAATCCAAGAGTCACAAGTAGAGTACATTTACACTTAAAAAAAATATATTTTCCGAAAGAAAAATGATGTAATGTGGTTGTCCTCTGAGTAACACGCATGCTCAGTGGAATTAAATGTTGTACAGCTCATAGCGTCTAGAATAGTTTTTGAATGGTCGTTTAAAAAGTATACACGAACATATACATACGCACACCCATGCACTCTCAAAGCAAAAGTTTCTAACATATTTAAATACAAATTAGCACAAATTATCCTTTATGAATAATCTTCAATGATTTCATCTATAGAAAAAAATCTAGCCTATAAGAGGGTTTGGAAATGTTATCTACATACAATTACAATGTTTCACTACTATTTCATGGACAATTTAAATCTATTTATAAGTTAAAAATATGTTAAGTTATTAAAAAACTTTGTAGCTTACGTAGTTATCAAGAAGTTTTTGTGAAAGATTAATCTATTAGAGAGTTGCATTAAATCCAAAGGCCATCAAGATTTTATAAACATTCGAAGTGTTACTTTAAAGAATCTCTTTAATTTTACCAATTTTATCATTAGCCTCTAAAACGAAGGTAAAAATAAAAGTTACAGTTAACGATTAATTTTTTAATGTTGGTAATTATATAGTACATAAGCACAGGAACCAAAAGTTGAATATATTCGTATCATTCAACTACTAATTTATGGTCACCTACGAATGTGTGGGCGATGAATATATTAAGCACGTGTAGCTACTGAATCTCGTAATCTACTCCACTAAATGCCAACTAATTCTCTTTACATATGTTAGTTGACTCATGACTTATACAAACTTTCACTTTTTTACTTTCCAACTTAACAGTAAGTTGACCGTTCTGAGGAGGTTCTACTGGAACACAATAATAACAACTGGAAAAGTTGAAAAATATTTTTCTTATTTAAAATTGTAATTTAGGTCTTTCCTTATAATAAGAATAATACATAAGTATACATATATATTTCAATGAGAAACACAATTTTGAAGTCAAGTTAACAGGACTCTGGTTTCATTTGGTATAAATATTGTATTTATATAGCTATTTTAGTTATGGTAATTCTTATGCTCTGTGTTGACTCTTCTTTTTCTGACTACGTTATCACAATCTTAAATCTGTTGAGAGAAAATCCATGGTCAATAATAAATGTAAACTCATTATCCGTTATCTTTATTTTCATACAGTTGGTGATGAATAATTGTATTCTTTTTTATTTTAGGTTATAATTTTATATCTAAAGTAGTAATGAGATTGAATAGACATGCCAAGCAAAATACCATCTATACTTAAGTGATTTAAAAAAATCTTCCGAAATTTTATGAATTATTGGCTCGGCATTAGAGAAGCCTATCACTTAAGGTTCTGAAATAATTAATTTCTGACTCTATGACTGTCTCTCTATGTGCCTGTATGTTTGTTCACACGATATCTTATAAACGAACTGACCTATTGACTTGAAATTTAAGGTTCATTTATAGAAATAGATACATATATTATAGGTACATATATGAGGAACACTGAGTTCAATTATTGTGTATGACACTGCATGGAATTTGGCAGAGCGTCAGTAAATATTAATAAATTGGTCTTATGGATAACCATAGTGGAAACGAAAAGAAATAGCACAACGAATAACTTTATCCTCAAACTCAGTTCACTCATACGATATTTTAACATGTTATGTGTTAACACATGTAACCTAACTATCCCAACACATATAAAATGGTGGGAGACTTTTATTATTTAAACACTGGTAAGGAACTCAATTAAATGAGCAAAAATGTAAATGATCATGTGGCATGATATCTATATAAATATCTATGGAATTGAAATTTTGCATGAGATAATTAGACAAGAATGATTTCTATGATAGTGCATGTCCAACCGTAGAATTTGGATGAGCTTCATTGGAGCCTATTTATAACTCACTAGGCTGACAAAGTTTCTCTTTTGTTTTTATCTGTTTGTATAGGTATGTACAACGTTCTTCTACTTACGATTGTCTTTCGCTCTGTTGGTCAATATTAAATGAGACTTTAAATTTTGCATTGAACCTCAGCAAAGCCTGTTGTGTGGTGTGGCGCACTCCTACCTAGTTTACTATGTTATATGCGCTCCATGGAATCTGTCATATGAGCATATTTAACTCAAATATTATCCATGTTATTACTAGTATTTATAAGCAGTCAAAACGTATAAAAGTAAGATATCTTAAATGAATCACAGTTATGACAAATTTAAATCTATCATTTTTATAAAACTAATGATTCTTGCAAATTGAATTTACCCATGTATTTTAATTACAAAGAATACTGAGGCATGTTAAATTTTTCATGTTTTCTCTTTGTTTGTACATGATTGAAGTTATATATACGTGGATTTAAAAAAATCCGGATTAATTTATTCTATTGTTTTTTTTTAATAAAAATTTTAAATAACTTTTATATTTTTCTAATTGTTAAAAGATAAGATATTGTTTGCAATACCAACCTTTGTTAGAGAGCCCTCAGCGTTTTTTGTATACCCTTTGCAACATCTTCCAAAATGGGGGGCGGGGGTGATAGGAAGGAAAGGGAGTAATTTTCAGATTGATAAACAGTGGTTATTTTGTCTCAGGTGGATATGCAATCAAAGAAAAAAGTTTAAAATATTGCAAAGTGAGTGTTTTAAATTTTAAGTGGGATTTACTTTAGAGGTACAGTTTTGAAAATAAACATCTGGAGTCTCAGAAAGTAAAAAAAAATACCATAGAATTTCAACACATCCTTTTGCACTCAGACTGTCTGATGCTTAATCTTAAGAAACTATCAAATATGCTGAAAAATAGTATGTAAATCTGTATAATCATTTATGCCACCTCAGAGATAACCCTTAAAAACGGTTAGGTCTCCGAGGTACCAAACGGCGCAGGCATGTATATACTGCGTGTCACAACGTACTGTTACTGTAACTTCTAGTAACGTATGCGTTATACCTGTAAAAACTGGTCCATTCTTCGATTTCAGGATTCCGACTGGCCTCTCGTACAACCAATCTGTCTCCACAGTGGTCCCAGATATATTTTACTTACAACAAGGATGCTTGTTATGCCACTTAAGCAAAGATTGCCGATTAAGAGAAATTGTCTTTAAAATATGTCACATACTCTCCACACTTTGACGGTGGGGAAGTGCATCCAAAGCTCAAGACTAGTACCCAAGTAACATTCAGTATATTTCAAGTTTTGAAATACGTTCAATAGAGTTCTTCATTGATGGATAAACTATTCAATTATTTTTTAAATACTCTTGTTGACGTGGAAAGAAATGTTTGAAATTTATTGTGTGATGTACCCAAAAATCTCTGGGTTGAAAATCCCAACACCAACCTAGCTATTCATGAAGTATACGATGGAAAAGTTTTATTTTCTTTAGATTTACTTGATTATGTGGATTCCCATCCACTTCTAAAATAATCAATACTAAAAAAGTTACTTTGTCCAGCCATAAAAAGGTAAATATTTCTTTACTATAGTACAATGCGTCACATAAAAAATATAATACTAGATATAAATAAATGAAACAATATTAATCTATCAAGTTCAGCTCAATTCGGTTGTTGAAATATTTAAATATTTATAGAAAGCATCCTATAAAGAGAAAGTGGTTGCTTTCGAAGTTGTGGGGTATCGTTTATGGAGTGGTAAAGTTTAATGGGTCTACACGTGTTTGAGGCCGGTTGTGGGCTTTTAACAGACCGCTGAAAACTGTTGTATAACTCGACTTTTCGGCTTTAACATTGTGTTTGAAAAATACTTTTACCACTAGCTTTCACTAACTATGGTTTTTGTGTATGCTGTCTTTATGGAAAATAACCTTCATTTTTAGTCTTTGAAATATTATAAATTAAAGTAAATCACTGTATTGCAAATATTTCCAGATAATACTTTTAAAGTTATTATTAACATTTTCACTGGGGTAACACAACTAAATATACGTTATAAACAAGTTGCAAAAACTGAAATTATAAAATATTAATTAAAAACGCTTTCCACCTCAATGTTTCATGGGAGTGTTAATTGTAGCTGCTATCAAAAATAGACAATGGATTAATACAAATCTAATGATTCAACAAGTTTCTTAAAATAATCCTAAATTGCTGAATTATTAAAAAACTACATATTATTATTTTGTCACGACAGCATGATTTGAATTCATTTACTGGATCATCCATTTTTTTATCTATTACCCAAAGCTACACCAGTAGCGCCTGCGGCCGTCAACGCTCGCAACTTATTTGAAAGTTGATGTGGAACGCATCTGGAATTCCCATGTTGTATCAAGTTCCTGGGAGATAAATCTATGTCAGACATGTAGTAACAATGAAGGATACATTTAAGGTTACAGTGTAATGGCAAAAAATTAGTAACATAGAGATGCAGTAGGAAAACGTCTTCCACCTCTATCGTTGGTAATAATTTGAAATAAATGATAAACTGTTTTTGGATTGTGTGATTTTGGTTGTTATAATTTGAGGAAACATTACATTTTATTAAATTGATAGCCAATGATGGTCTACCGAGCCAAAATTGATCTATATAGTCAATATGGGCCCGTCAATGTTGGCCTATCTAGCCAATGTTCTTTGCCTACCTAGACAAGTTTGAGCTACTAGCTGTTTGTTGGTTATTTTTTTGAATTAGATGTCATCGCACCAACGCCCCCAAGCGGCGAGTCCATTATTTAAAATGTGATTATGTTTACACTAAAAGTAGCACATTAAGCCATTTCAAACAAATGCTTTTCCGAAATGTTTCAATTTGGTAGTCACCAGTAGTGAGCTTAATTATTTTTAAAATATTTTTCCTCATAAAGTTACAACTAATTATTAAAAAAAAAACTGACGTTTATTAAAAGCTATATATGAATAGTGAGGTAAATAATTTAATAAGTGAATGTACACACTTAGGTCCATAAACTAACTTAGATTAATAAGTTATTTCTAAGATAACTAAGTCTATAAATTAAGTTTGAGTTTTATAACATTAAGAATTAAATAAATTCCCATTATTAAGTAATCAATATATAAAAAGCTAACATAAAACAGCCAACAGTAACTGTGTCCATCAACTATCCTAAGTCTCTAGTTTTACCTTTTTCTTATGCATGAAACATTGTTTTGAATTTGTAGAAGGAGCTGTGAGTACTTTGTGCGTTGAGTATTAATTAAGAACAAAAGGTAGCTAACCATATCAATATTTTATAACTTGATTTTACTTTTGCTCTGTTAATATTTTTCAAGTGAATAAAAAGTGCAGTAAAACTTGAGAAAATAAATGTAGTAACATCGCGAATTGTTCTTTCTGTAAATAAGAACGATAACAGAAACGTACCATAGTCCATAGAGAAAACATTTCACATAAAATATGTATTCCTTGTCATACCGATAAATGTTATTTTTTAACTATAACAAAACATCGTTTTTGTTGTGAAATTTTTATTATAACTTAATACTTTTTCAATAACTAAAATTTATTATATTGGAAACAAAATTTTTTTAGATTTGTTGTGTAATATTATGTAAACATATATTATGAGAAACACAGTGTTTCTACGACATATATAATACACTGTGTGGAAAACGAGCCCGAAGCGTTATTCAAGCAGTAGATATTATCGTTCGTGCCCGACAACAGCTAAACGAGGCAAACATGAGTAGACGGTATCGGTATAATAAATATTAATTATCTACGGTTTACATGGCGTTCATGATATACGATAACACTCCCATGAAACATTGAGGTGGAAAGCGTTTTTAATTAATATTATATAATTTCAGTTTTTGCAACTTGTTTATAACGTATATTTAGTTGTGTTAAAACTCTGGCTTCTTTTATTTTTTGTATATAGCACAGTACCCAATGGAGGATTGCATTAATTTACTTCAAAATTTCTTAAATTGCATATATTCAGCACAAATTAATGTTGGTCTTATTCTTTCGGGGTCTTATGAGAACGAATGCGTACTCAATATTTAAGTTTCCATAATTCGCGAACTATTCCAATCTATTTGTAATACCAGATTTCCTTTGCTTTAAAACATGAGTTCGAATAAAATCAGTCTTTTAAAAAATGGTACAAAACAGATTTCTTTTGTAATTGTTTTGTGTATTTCCAAACTTACAACACGATATTTAACTGTATGATTTAGTAAATGAAAATAACAAATCATCCAACAATAAAATAAGTTAAAACATTTTTGACTATTCAGTAAGTGTTCAGCTATAAGACTGTACCTATCAACATTTTAGTTATTAGTATCAGTAAAGTATCTTTATGTATCAAAATGGGTTGTGAATATTCCATTTACCACAAACCGTAAACATCTCACAAGTAATCTAATAAAGCTTGCACTGTTCTTGCCGTAATTTGGAGCGATAAGTAAATTCCAAGTACAACAGCAAACAAATCAAAGATTAATATACACTTCATACTGACCTCAATAGATTGCGTGTGCCATACTGGTAATGGTGCCGTGCTTGTTGCCTAACCTATAAAACATTTCCCGGATAATTTAAGATGTAATGTACCACGCAGGGGAAGTCGATAATTATGCTAAAACGCCTTCAGTTATCGTGAAAAAGTAGTAAAGGTTAAAGATGGCTTATAATAACCTGAATTAACTTGATAGGGGTTTTTTAACTTTAATTAACTGAGGAAATTTTAAAGTGTCTGTAGAGGGATTTGTATGACGTTGGTTAAAATTGTCCTACCCGAAATCGAATCTCACTATTAAAAATTAATCTTTCAGTCACCTATGACACGCTGAGGAAACGTGATATCATCGCGGTGGTAATGTGATACATTTCCATTCTTAAAATCCATCTATGAGGTGTCATAAATGACTAAATGATATTATATTTTGTGTCCATCGAATTTTTATTACTTCATGACATTAAACATCAAAGGGGTGGATCGTGAAAAAAATTGTTAGACATTTTTTTTGGTGAAGATTAGAGCATTGGAAATATTTTAATTTGATACCACTAGTCAGTTACACATATTCCAATAAATAAATAAAATGATTTTACGAGCCGTTTCAGTATCAACGATTTCATCGTTAGGAAATTTCACAAAAAATACGTGACTGAAAGATTAATATTTTGTGGAAGTTGCCTGATGATGGACCTTGATTCTGAAAGCCCTCGCAAAATTAAAATTTTAACAGTGGTTTGTTCGGTACTTTTCAAATTCCGAGACTTCTTTCGAAAACATTGAATACCAAAGGGTGAAACTGTGAAACCGAGTGAATATTCAATTAATAATGAGAGTTTTTCAATGTTAGGTTCAGAGGTTCTACGCCAATGGCATTTTAATTGACCACTTTAAATGTTTTTACGAGAGTCGCTTTACACTTGCGCTCTGGTCAATCTAAGACTTTATAATATCACCTTGTGATTGCATCACGACACATACACGGTTGTGTACATACAATCTATTCGTATGTTGCCATAACCCTCATCGTTTACGATAAACACGTAGTAATTGGGTATGCATAGAGCGCAACCCAGAGTTGTAGTTTACTGAAGTAGATCGAATACGTGGGTCAAGTGGGAGAGTATCGAAATATTCCAATTCACCAAACTAACTTCTGTGGCTAGTTCACAGAATTTACAAACACATTTTGGCTTAAAGGCCAGTTTACAAATCTAAAGTATCTATTTCTGAGTTATTCAATAAAAAATAGAAAAGGTGTTATAATAGTAATTTTGAAGTCAACGTTGATTGTTAAATGCATTGGATTGTTTGTGACTGCAAAAGGGTAGTTGAACGCGTTCTCATTGTTGCATTAAAAATCTTGCTTACCCTGCGGAATGATTCATGAAATTACGATATGATTGTTAAGGTTGTGAAAAAATACAGTGCAATATACGAGATGAAACTTATCTTAATAAAACCTTTAAACAAATAAGAGGCACTTATTAAATAGTCATATACTTACACTTTCATAACTAAAACAGTTTTGTAGTTAAAGAGCGCAATGTTGAGCTGTGATGTATCAGGCAAGGATGTACTAGTCCAGGTTACCTTAACGTAATGAGTCTAGTGACAAACAGAACCCGTTTATCACTCACTGCCATCCAGATAACTATCGTGAGTAATTTCTTCAAGTTCTGGTAACTATAGCATGCATTTTAATGATGAGTTTTTAATGATAAGGTTTTAGTGATGAAACGCAACTCGGGTTGTTGATATATCACGTCTACGTTTGAGAAAATAATTATACACTCTGTATTCAAAACAACTTGTAGCTATATGATTATAATTCTTAAGGTTTTGAAATTGAAACAAAAAAGTCTAAAATACGTGTTCTCATTAAAGAAGTCACTAAAACATTAAGAGCTACTTATGAAGTAATCATATAATTACACTTTCATGCCGAATTTCAACCAGATCACCCACATCGCATCTATTTACAATTTTATTTAAGTTTACCATGCAATTAAAATTTTTAATTTAAAAATAAATATTAATAACATACGAATGAAATTTGTGAACAAATTTAAAACTGCATAATATTTTTTAAGCTTCTACTAAACTATAAATGTTAAACATTCATCGCAATCCTTAAGGTGGTTTTAAGGTGAAGGTTTTGAATAATATACCTTAATTTAAGGAAAATTAAAAAAATATAAAAATAATTTATTATTCATTCCTTATTACTTATTATATTAAATATTACTTACTATTATACTACAAACTTAATTATACTTAAATATTATATTATATTACATTCTTTATTTAATGTTAGTAAATATAAAATCTGAACACCAAAAATACATAATAACATATCCTATATTGCAATATCAACGAGTTTATTATTTGCTCAGTTGTTATGCTCGACAATTTTTAGCCTTTTTCTCTATCGACCATAATATGCTACTAGCAAAGCCAAACTACTGTATTATAAACGAACAGAACGTACGGCATTTGCTCAGAGTGAGCACTTTCATGTTGATATCTTTCTGGTGTCCCTCAAGACAGCTGTTTAAAACCCACCCTGTTCAATCCGTACACAGCTGATACGTCTGACTGCAAAAATTATTGCATTACACATGCTATGTAAATTATTTGCAGCTGCACATCTCCTACAGGACTAAATTATAAACTTAAATAGAACGTCGGTTCAAGGCCAAAGCTTTGAAAATATACAAGTGTAGTTAATACCAGTTGAAGAATAATCAACTAACTTGTTTTTAAACTTGACCTTGACCCGGCAGTTCATTTTGAGGTTATACATTCAGACCTGTAGAATATATGCAGCTGTAAATCAATGCCTATCTTAACAACATACTTAATGGTCGGTCAGCCTTGGCCTCTACACAAGCGAATAAATGTTATACATTTTAAATAGCAAAACCACATTTGTTAAATATCAGGATGCTTGGAGGTGAGAAACTAGTCGTGTCTGACATTTTGAAGGCCCAGTATTGCTGGAGAGTTATTTGTCATTTTATATGATGTGAATTATGCTTGCCATCCAATTTTGGATAGGTTGAGTGTAACGATACAAAACCTTGTTGTCTGAGTCTTGTTGTCAATAGCATTCTTAAATGAAATGGTGAACAGATACGAAAAGTGTTTGATGCATCTGTTTATCGTGGGACATCAACTATATTTATTGTTGGATGATATAATTATGTAAGACACTGATATATTGTCACAAGACCTACAAAGTTAAAGAGTCCTTGTCATTATACAACTTACGTTCCGGGATGAGGTTAACGAGCGTTTATACGCCAAGACAACATAATCCACATCCCCAGGGTTTTAGTCGATCTTGGCTAGAGTGGACTCGATTGGAATGGACCTGCATTGATCACCCTTGTAGCCAAAAACAGTCCAAAGCCATCGCATTAATTAAAGTCCGTATTAAATTTACTTTGTTTTGCAAAAGTGTGTGGTTAGTTGTTATATATACATAAAAATTATATTGTTAATAAGAAAATTTGCATTAACAATTTTGACAATTTATGTGATTTGTTTTTTATCTATTATGTACGTGTTATATTTTTAAATTAAGTTATTATGAATTATGTTATATTATTATCAGTATACTACATAATATATAAATGTTATTTTAAAGCAATATTTTAATTCAATATATAGGTGACTTCCTTTTCTATATATCGTGAGAACAGACGGACAGAAATGAAATTTTTCCAGGTCTTTGAGGGATAGGTCTCGCTAATTAATGCTGAGCGAATTGGTATTATAAGGTAGGGCAGTTTAAATTGAAAATCGTTAAAACTGACAATAAAGAAATTTTTCTATCACATTATTAACGTTATTGATGTATAAAGCAAGAATGTACATATCCTGGTTACCTTAACGTAACGAGTAACTTATGACAAACAGTTCCCGTTCATCATTCACTGTCATCCCGATAACCATCGTGAGTGTTAAGGAAAGATGCAATATTTAGGTAAAAAGTCATAATTTTTGTATTCGGTAAAATATTCTTCAGTTTATGGTGGTTAGTAATAAAAAATATTCTTTTATATCATCGTATACCGTATAATTTTACACATAACAAGTTTTTGTAAAAGCTTGCATTACTTTGGCATTATTTAATGCTAGAGTCCAGACGCTACTTAACAGTGACAATGCATTTTTCATACATAGGAACTCATAACATTATTCCTTGAGCAAATATAGTTGTGTAGTTGGCTATTTGCACAGGTTATACTGTATGTTTAGTTATTTGTACTGTAAGGGTTCAATTTTTATACCCTGTTTTTTTTTTTTCTTAAATGAGAAAACGTTTATTTTGACAAGTAGGTGTGTCGATTTATTTTTTTTTTCGTCGATAGTCGTCGTCGTCATTCCATTAGAAGGAGTCGATTTTGAGGTTAGGGAACCTCTCTACTCGGGGCAGTGCAGTTAGCCGGAGCTCCGATGTGACCGCTGCAGCGTCTGGCGACGACTGACGAAAACGCGTCTCTGCGCATGACCGGCTGGCGGCCTACTTATACAGCCGATCCGACAAGGGACAGAGAGTTTTTGCTTGCTAACGTCGTGGAGTGAAGCCAATTCGAGGAGAAGAGTTTTCGCTTGCGGACGTCGGTTTATGAAGTCTGAAGTCGAGTCGAGGAATACGAGAGCCCTGTACGAGAGAATAGGCAGTCGGCATATATCGTCTTTGGTGAGTCACCCCGAATTGTAATCATTAAGGGAATTTAAAAACAGTACGAATATTGAATGTTGAATATAAAAACTAGTGCTGATTCGTTAACCTTGAATTCTACGGAACCTTTGAAAATTAATAATTCGGTGCGTAGTATAGGTTTATTTCGTTTAGTGACAGTAGTGTATCTATTAATTATAGATTCCATTACCTTTCACTACCTATCCTAGTTTGCAAACGGGTATTTTTGCATCCTATAAGCCGCGTAGGTTTGTAATCCTATACGTAAAATTGATAATTCGGTGCGTAGGATAGGTTAAGACCGGCTTATAGGTTATCTCGTTTAGTGACAGTAGAGTATCTATTAAATATAGGTTCTATTACCTTTCACTACCTGTCCTAGTTTGCAAACGCGTATTTTGCATCCTGTAAGCCGCGTAGGCTTGTTATCCTATTCCTAAAATTAATAACTCAGTGTGTAGGATAGGTTAACAGCAGCTTATAGGTTATCTCGTTTGGTGACAGTAGTGTATCTATCAAATATAGGTTCTATTACCTTTCACTACCTGTCCTAGTTTGCAAACGCGTATTTTGCATCCTGTAAGCCGCGTAGGCTTGTTATCCTATTCCTAAAATTAATAACTCGGTGCGTAGGATAGGTTAACAGCAGCTTATAGGTTATCCCGTTTGGTGACAGCAGTGTATCTATCAAATATAGGTTCTATTACCTTTCACTACCTGTCCTAGTTTGCAAACGTGCATTTTGCATCCTATGAGCCGCGTAGGCTTGTTATCCTATTCCTAAAATTGATAATTCGGTGCGTAGGATAGGTTAACAGCAGCTTATAGGTTATCCCGTTTGGTGACAGTAGTGTATCTATCAAATATAGGTTCTAGTTACCTTTCACTACCTGTCCTAGTTTGCAAACGTGTATTTTGCATCCTATAAGCCGCGTAGGCTTGTTATCCTATTCCTAAAATTGATAATTCGGTGCGTAGGATAGGTTAACAGCAGCTTATAGGTTATCCCCGTTTGGTGACAGTAGTGTATCTATCAAATATAGGTTCTATTACCGTTCACTACCCTGTCCTAGTTTGCAAACGTGTATTTTGCATCCTATAAGCCTCGTAGGCTTGTTATCCTATTCCTAAAATTAATAAGTCGGTACGTAGGATAGGTTAACAGCAGCTTATAGGTTATCTCGTTTGGTGACAGTAGTGTATCTATCAAATATAGGTTCTATTACCTTTCACTACCTGTCCTAGTTTTGCCAACGTGTATTTTGCATCCTATAAGCCGCGTAGGCTTGTTATCCTATTCCTAAAATTGATAATTTCGTTGCGTAGGATAGGTTAACAGCAGCTTATAGGTAATCTCGTTTGGTGACAGTGGTGTATCTATCAAATATAGGTTCTATTACCTTTCAACTACCTGTCCCTAGTTTGCAAACGTGTATTTTGCATCCTAAAAGCCGCGTAGGCTTGTTATCCTATTCCAAAAATTTAATAATTCAGTGCGTAGGATAGGTTAACAGCAGCTTATAGGTTATTGCGGTTAGCGCCAGTAGCGAATCTATTCACTATAGGTTACACTACCCTTCACTACCTATCCTAGTTTGCAAACGCGTATTTTGCATCCTATCAGCCGCGTAGGTTTGTGATCCTATTCCTAAAATTGATAATTCGGTGCGTAGGATAGGTTAAGACCAGCTTATAGGTTATCTCGTCTAGTGACAGTAGAGTATCTATTAAATATAGGTTCTATTACCTTTCACTACCTGTCCTAGTTTGCAAACGCGTATTTTGCATCTTGTAAGTCGCGTAGGCTTGTTATCCTATTCCTAAAATTAATAACTCAGTGTTAGGATAGGTTAACAGCAGCTTATAGGTTATCTCGTTTGGTGACAGTAGTGTATCTATCAAATATAGGTTCTATTACCTTTCACTACCTGTCCTAGTTTGCAAACGCGTATTTTGCATCCTGTAAGCCGCGTAGGCTTGTTATCATATTCCTAAAATTAATAACTCGGTGCGTAGGATAGGTTAACAGCAGCTTATAGGTTATCCCGTTTGGTGACAGTAGTGTATCTATCAAATATAGGTTTCTATTACCTTTCACTACTACCTGTCCTAGTTTGCAAACGTGCATTTTGCATCCTATGAGCCGCGTAGGCTTGTTATCCTATTCCTAAAATTGATAATTCGGTGCGTAGGATAGGTTAACAGCAGCTTATAGGTTATCCCGTTTGGTGACAGTAGTGTATCTATCAAATATAGGTTCTATTAACCTTTCACTACCTGTCCTAGTTTGCAAACGTGTATTTTGCATCCTATAAGCCGCGTAGGGCTTGTTATCCTATTCCTAAAATTGATAATTCGGTGCGTAGGATAGGTTAACAGCAGCTTATAGGTTATCCCGTTTGGTGACAGTAGTGTATCTATCAAATATAGGTTCTATTACCGTTCACTACCTGTCCTAGTTTGCAAACGTGTATTTTGCCATCCTATAAGCCTCGTAGGCTTGTTATCCTATTCCTAAAATTAATAAGTCGGTACGTAAGGATAGGTTAACAGCAGCTTATAGGTTATCTCGTTTGGTGACAGTAGTGTATCTATCAAATATAGGTTCTATTACCTTTCACTACCTGTCCTAGTTTGCAAACGTGTATTTTGCATCCTATAAGCCGCGTAGGCTTGTTATCCCTATTCCTAAAATTGATAATTCGTTGCGTAGGATAGGTTAACAGCAGCTTATAGGTAATCTCGTTTGGTGACAGTGTTGTATCTATCAAATATAGGTTCTATTACCTTTCACTACCTGTCCTAGTTTGCAAACGTAGTATTTTGCATCCTAAAAGCCGCGTAGGCTTGTTATCCTATTCCAAAAATTAATAATTCAGTGCGTAGGATAGGTTAACAGCAGCTTATAGGTTATTGCGGTTAGCGCCAGTAGCGTATCTATTCACTATAGGTTACACCAGCGGTTCCCAAAAGGTAGTCCGCGGACCCCTAGGGGTCCGCAAAGCTCGTTAAGAGGGTCCGCAGCGAGTGGTATAAAATAAAAAAAAAAACTTTCTATTAAAAGTTATTCTATAATTCTGATTTTTTTAAAGTGTTAAAATATAACACTAAACAGATATTTTAGGTATGCGAGTAAATACGATCAGCGTAGTTTGTAAGTCCATAATGTGAACTGTGACAAGCTTATAGAGACATCATTACTGGGCGAGTGACGGAGCGATAGTACGAGAGTGAGCGGCGAATGACGCTTATATACATTTCCCCACTCCAGCGAAACCGCTCCCTAACCGTTTGTCAGCCATGGCATTGACCCTGCTCCCCACTACGCGCCGTCGCCGACACTCGCAGTCGCTCACGTGATCTCTCAGAATAGATTCAGTTGTACTGTGTTGTACGTTCAGTGGTACTCAGTGTTGTTGTATGTTGATAATTGCATTTATGTAACAACAGTTTTATTTTAATAATAGTTGGTCGGTTTAGTTTTAGTGTTTAGTAGCCAAAAGTAACAATGGATCGTTGGTTAATTAGTGCCAAGTTAAAAAGGCCAATATCTGACGTGGAAAAGGAAGAGCATCCTTCATGTAGTACTGCTATGGTCGATGAAGTACCCAGCTGTGAACAGCCCTGTACTAGCTTAAGAAGCGTGAGTAAAAAATTAGGTACCAGTAAAAAAATAAGAAAAATACAATAATGAATATTTGGAATTAGGTTTTACATATATTGGTACTGAAGATAATCCAAAGCCACAGTGCGTTATTTGTTTAGAAGTTTTGTCAAATGAAGGCATGAAACCTGCTAAAATTGCGACGTCACCTTGAAACAAAACATCCTGAATCTAAAACTAAGTCAGTAGAGTTTTTCAACCTAAAGCTAAACGAGTTAAAAAAATCTAAAAATATAATTTAAAAAAGGTATTGTAGGTCTAAAATGTCAATGAAAATGCAAACATTAGCTTCTTACCAGGTTGCTGAGCTTTATTGCAAGTTCTGGCAAGGCACACACAATAGCAGAAGAACTTATTATCCCTGCTGCTGTAAAAATGTGCAGAATTGTGCTTGGAGATCAAGCAGCTAAAATGATCAGCTCAATTCCATTATCGAACAATACAGTTCAAAGGCGAATAACAGATATGTCTGAAAATATCCAATACAATTTATTTATGAAAATATCTAATAGCGACATGTTTTGCCTTGCAAATAGATGAAAGCACGGATATATCCAAGAAAGCTACTATGCTAGTTTTTGTCAGATTTATTTTCGAACATCAATGTTATGAAGATTTTTTTGTTCTCTTTGTGAACTTATGCATACAAAAGGTGAAGATATTTTTAATGCTATTGATAAGTTTTTTTCCCAACACAATATTAAGTGGATAAATGTGTTTTCTATTACAAGTGATGGTGCTGGAGCTATGTCTGGCTACAAAACAGGATTATTGGGCATATTACAAAAAGTCGCACCACATGTCCAATGGACTCATTGTTGCATCCACAGGGAAGCACTGGCAGCGAAAAATATGCCCAGTAACACTTAAGACTACCTGTGATGAAGTTGTTAAGATAATTAATTTCATTAAATCACGCCCCCTACAATCCAGGCTGTTTGAAGCGTTATGCAGAGACATGCAGAGTGAGCATATTCAGCTCTTGTTACACACCGAGATTAGGTGGCTCTCTCGGGGAAAGGTACTTGAGCGGTTCTTTGAAACTCAGAGATGAGGTTCGTGTTTTTCTCCTGGAAACACAATTTTCTAATCAACTGAACGATTTAATTGGCTATGTAAGGTTGCTTACCTATCAGATATTTTTGGACACTTAAATGAATTAAATTTAAGTTTGCAAGGATTTTATGTGGATATATTTCAGAGTGGAGGACAAGATTGCAGCAATGAAACAAAAATTTGAAACTTTGGTCCAGAAGAGTTGAAAAAAAAATCATTTTACAAACTTCCGATTACTACAAATGTTTTTAGAATCTAACCAGGAGCAGTTATCAGAAAATGTCAGAGAAGAAATATCGGCCACCTTAAGACTTTAGCAACATCATTGAAAGAGTATTTTCCAGAACCAGATTCTAAGAACAGTTGGATAAGAGATCCCTTTACTACTATGGACATTGAAGAACTAAATTTAATTGAAAAAGAACAAGACCAACTCATTGATTTATTAAGCAATGGCACCCTTAAAAGTACCTACAAGGACGAAACACTCATGGAGTTTTGGTTGATAGTGCAGCGAGACCACAAGGAGTTAGCTTTTAAAGCCTTAAAACATTTAATACAATTTTGCACAACATGCAAATGTGAACAGGCGTTCTCCCACATTATGCTATATGAAAAACAAATATCGGAATCGTCTCAATGTGCATGACGATTTTCGTTTAAAGGTCTCAAACTTGCGACCTGATATGAAAGAAATTCTGGACAAAAAAGATAGATTTCATCTTTCACACTAGGACTAATCAAAATCATATAAAAAAGTGAAAAAAATCTTTTAAACAATTCATAATATTATAAAATTAAATTGATAACAATTTAAATTATGTAAAATAAAATTATGTAATGTAAAATAAAATTTCATCTTTTTTAAATTTTAATGTGTGCCCACTTATTTGTTTCCTAGCTAGGCAAACGAACGTTTTTGGCATTTGTTTTAATACTTTTAAAAAATTATTGGATAATAATGAAAACACAAGAGTGCAATAATTACTTTTCAGTTTATGCTGTATCCATCGTTGGTATATATCCAGTAAGTATAAATAATATAAATATATTACAAGTACATTATGATTTTATATATATATATATATATATATATATATATATACATATATATCCGTTTGTTTTAAGTTATTAATATACCCACTTACCATACATTCAAAATTACTTTTAGGGGTCCCCAATGGTTTGAGTTATTTTCAGGGGGTCCTCAACTCGTTAGAATTTGGGAACCGCTGGGTTACACTACCCTTCACTACCTATCCTAGTTTGCAAACGCGTATTTTGCATCCTATCAGCCGCGTAGGTTTGTGATCCTATTTCCTAAAATTGATAATTCGGGTGCGTAGGATAGGTAAGACCAGCTTATAGGTTTATCTCGTCTAGTGACAGTAGAGTATCTATTAAATATAGGTTCTATTACCTTTCACTACCTGTCCTAGTTTGCAAACGCATATTTTGCATCCTATAAGCTGTATAGGTTTGTTATCCTATTCTTAAAAGTTAATAGTTGGTGCATAAGATAAGTTAGGTGTATGTACTTGGTCAATCTACTAGATATAGCATATATAAGCCTTTCTATAGCTCATGATAATATATTTTGCTTACTTTTAGCCTAATACCTAAGCTCAAAGTTATTGATCAACGCCAGGATAGGCTGGGAACTTAATTTCGGCTATCTAGGTAACAGCCTTGTTTACAGATATATTATTCATTGGCTTAATAATCCTCTGAATTTCTCAGCCCGGTTTCTAAATAATATTTGTTTGGTGCCTGTAAATCGCATAAGCTTTACTTCCTACTTCGAAGAGTATGTTTCAAAGTGATGTTAGGTTGTAGGCTATAACAAACTTTTAATGCTTGTTAATATTAGCATATTTTGATACTAAGGGCTTAAAGAGGAAAATAGTACACACGAAATACCTGTATTATTGCTGAACAAGGATACTTGTATTAAATAACCTAAATATATTTGCTTGAAGGGATTTAGCTGCTTCACAGGAGAGAGATATAACACAAGACTTCCCTTAGACATTTTGCTTCCAGCTTAACTTATAAACTTTATACGTTAACGTTAGTCTTGTTAGTATAGAGAAGGAATCTGTTGGTTTAATATATTTAATATTTTATTTTGATACTATAAAGTCAAAACATAACCTCAGCTTAACACAGCACAACAACACACTGAAGGAAGAAGAAACGAGCAGACGATACTGAGACCGTGTTTGAGCCAACGGCTGTGGAATAAAGATCTCGCGGACCACCGATATTAAAAATCTGTTTTTCTCACGCACAAATAATTGTCAAATAGTCGTCGTTACAATAGGATTTATTTCTAAACGTCGCATTCTAGAACGGGGCATTGACAGCTCTAATCAACATTTATCCACGTGAAATCGCGAAACATAGAACAGAAAACTGTGATGATATCGTTCCATTGAGAGTGCGAATAACTGAATTCGCTCTGAACGAGTCTGAGATTTTCTGTTCACTCACGTTTTAACCTTGTGTATCATATCGATCTCTACCAGCGTACGGTGAGGGCGCGGGTAAGATAGAAATAGCTATAAGTCGACATCACAACCCTGGAATAGAACCCAGCACGTCTGCAACTATCAGGGCAGACGATATAAAAAGCGATTTCACCGAAACACCTCACAGTACTTTGCAGTTGTTTACTAGTTATGGAAATGTTGTTTGTTTGAAAACGTAGTTTCCATAACACTTTGTGTACAGTGATTGTGTTTGAGTGCTTCAATAACTTTTGTTTTTTGTTGAAGAATAGTTCTATACAGACGTAAATATATCTAGAATTAAGAAGTTCAATAAATGTTATAAGTTCAAAGGAAACAAGTAAACACCTACTGTTGGGTGTAGTTAGAATTCGCCCACAACTACAAGAGAGAGTAGCTTACAAGTTGTAAGCTTCTTGCAGAACGATTGTCAGCCTCCTGATAAAATATGTAGATTGCATTTATGGTGGTGTAAATGTGATTGTAAATTAGATTTACTTTCAAAAATAGTCAATGTAAACATTGAGAAAGCGTAAGCACTATGAACATTAATCTTGATAGTAACTATCCTAATGGTTTGACACATGAAATTATAATTAAATGTTCAAACTGTGAACAAACATGAATGAATTCTGATATTAATAGGAAATTATATGGTATCAATCTCAGATACTCCTATGATTTGAGATCTATCGGAAAAGCTGCCGCCAAAATGTTTTCTGGTGGAATAAATTTGGTAATAAAAAGGATACTATTAGCTGAATTTGAAGTGTGTGAAGCCTCAATCATAAATACAATACAATACAAGCAATGGAGTAAAATGATGGCAGTAAGAACATAACTGCAGCCTTTTGACGGGGCGTGGCAAAAACGCGACCAAACCTCTCTGAACGGTGTTTTGAGTGTTGCATACTTTTATACTGAGAAAATTTTAGATTGTGAGTGTTTTTCCATCTTTTGTACTACTTGAGTTCACAAAAGTATAAAGAGAGTCAAAGTGTAATACAGAGTCGAGCGGAGGTATGGATGTGCAAGTAGCTAAAAATATATGTGCAAGATTTGAAATAAAGTTAGATACACCCAGGAGATGAAGGATCCATAGGTTTTATAGCTGCTTATGAAAGTTAACAACCGTATGGCCAGATAATAAAATATCCAACCCTGAGTGTGAAGTCCATGTCCATAAGAGATTGGATTGTAGACTACGGAATCCACGCATTCGACTAAAAGGTACAAAACTTAGTGAAGGAAAGGCAACTTATCTCTCAATTAAGTTCTAATAGCAAAAGAAAGTGTATTCCAAATGCTGCATCTAAATTCAAGAAGTTCATGGCCAAAAGCCTTCAAACTATTGAAAAAATGAGGTTAAATAAATCAGAGGAACAAACCAAAGAAAACAGAGTGAAAAGGAGGCTACTTAAGAGGTAGAAATAAGATAAACATGATGAGAACTACCCACCAGGAGAGTTTTGAATCTCGATAAGTGAAGTTTTCTTTCTACCTTTACTGCCTGATGTTCATAACCTTATTTTTTAAGACTTAAGTACCTGCTTAACCAACAATCCAAAATACCTGACTTTCTTCTGAATATTTTACAAAATCCCGGTTTCTACATGTTTCTTACAAACCTTTGGAGCTTGGTTTGTTTACTTTTCAATTTCAAACGCTTAAACGTGTTTAAGTTCTAATTATAAGTTATAAAAGTAGTTCTTTTGAAAACCCAATTTAATAGACCGCATAAAGTATTAGACTGTATAGGGTTTGAAACATGTGCATAATAATACATAAACATCATCACAAAAAACTCATTGTGCTGGTGTACCAGCCGGGTATTAATGAATTTTGCATGACAATTTATTACAGCATATTTTAGTTTTCAAATTTGTTTGTTGATTTATATTATATATATATATATATATATATATATATATATAATATAAATAAATAAATAAATATATATATTTAGGATTTTTCATCTGAAGAAGAGGTTACATTTTAGCCCAAAAAATGTGATTTTATGTTTTTTGTTACATATAATGATGACAAATGTTTAACAACATATTTTCTTAAAAGAAATCCATTATCAGTAACAAATCTTACCTTGTGGAGTAAACAAAATGATAAATAAGTCAAACATATCTATTGGTCCATAATAAAAGGTGCAGTATGCAAAAAGTTGTTTATACGCTTCATAGATGTTCGACAAGTCGAGCCAAGATAGCGTCGTTTCCCCATTTACATAAACTGTTGCCGAGTCTCAGCAGTTCCCTACTCCACCCGGTGGTTGTGATTGTGTTTTTATTCCCTTTACCTTTACTGCAGCACAATCGGTTTGCAGTTACTACTCTACCGTATTTCAAATTGTTATAATCGAATTATATTGCGTGTTTTTTGCACAATCATGTACGCAAATCTGTTTAATAATAATTTTATTTACGGTAAATTAGTATTACCCTGTATCAAGAACACAACAATATAAATGAGTCCTTCATTTTAGGAGTATTTTGTATTAACCATCCTATTGTTGCACTTCTCCTTATGGTTTTACTTACGGAAAATGTTGACAGAACTTCACCAACATAAACTCCAGAGGTAAACCATCTCAGTTCCAATGTTCACACACACACACACACACACACACACACACACACACACACACACACACACACACACACACACACACACACACACACACACACACACACACACACACACACACACACACACACACACACACACACACACACACACACACACACACACACACACACACACACACACACACACACACACACACACACACACACACACACACACACACACACACACACACACACACACACACACACACACACACACACACACACACACACACACACACACACACACACACACGCTCGCGCGCTTTAGTTTGGTTATTTAAACGCATATGTAGTGACAAATATGGCCAAATACAAAATAACTGAATGGTAAAAAGTAAAGGCTCTGTGGTGTAATGGTAGCACATCACACCGAAGTGAGAGATCCGGGATCGCGTCCCGGCGGAGCAAGTACTTTTTGTGATTCCATGTCTTTTGGAATTAAATTCGGCTATTGCCATTTATACAAATTTAATGAATGTAAATAAAAGTCGTTTGACAGGTATTTGGTCTTCCAATTATATGTTAGTTTGGTTATTTAAACGCATATGTGACAAATACGGTCAAATACAATATAATTGAATCAGAAAAAGTAATGGCTCTGTGGTGTAATGGTAGCACATTCACCCGGAAGTGAGAGATCGGGGTCTGAGTTCCGACGGAGAAAGTACTTTTTGTGATTCAATGTTTATTGAAATTATATATATATGTTAACCCTCTCAAATAATTCATAACAAGTTGATACTTCGTAGGAAATATCTTGGATACGTACGTTTTGTTGGTCAGTTTTGTACGCCTATTTGTTTCAGTACAGCGGCCGTTCAAAATTTAAAAACAATCAAAAACTCCTTTATTTATGAACCTATATTAAAAAACTCCTTTCGTCTTCTGAAATGTGTATAACACTTATTAAGTTCTTGACCAACTATTTTGGGTAACTAAATACGCCATGTCGTTCATTATGACTGTTAACAATTAAAGAATGCCTACATCCATTATTTATGAATTTAGACTAATAAAGTGTTCTTGAATGGCTATAGCTAACAATGAAGCTAACAATTCCTACACTATTTATAGCAAAATGTTTTGATATTTAATGGGATTTAGGACACTGCCTATATATATATATATATATATATATATATATATATATATATATATATAAATCCCATGAAAAAATTCTATATGTAAAAATTAAATGACTCACAAAAACACGAGAACAGCTGGACCAATTTAGATCATTTTGGATTTGGAATAATTGGAAAATTCCAAAGAAGGTTTAAAGGGTGAAATATTGGAATTTTTTTGGAATATTTAATAATTCTTCTAAATATAATATTCAAGACACGTAAGCCAAAGTTAACTGACCCTACAGAGCTGTTGACACTTTCAGCTGAAGTTCACCAAGTAGCAGAAACATTCGTTTACATTAAAATTGCATATAGTATTGGATAAATAGTGCTTTTATATAATACTGGGTGGCGCAAAAAGGATGGTCGGATTTTAAATAATTATAACTCCATCAGTTTTACAAATTAATTTTATTCAATTACGTAACTAAATGCTCCCAGGCACCCAATTACAAGAAATAACCTCCAAAATTCATGTACTTCCAAATAACTTCCGGAAGATGGTGTCCTTCCTCGGTGATGCATTGCACAAGTCTTTCCTTCAAATTTTCCATTAATTTCACTACAGTTTCTTCTTGTATTGCCATAATTTCCGCACCGATTGCCTCCTTCAGATCAATTAAGTTTCGGGACTTGTTTACGTAGACTTTTGACTTTAGGTATCCCCAAAGAAAAAAATCACAGGCTGAGAGGTCAGATGATCTAGCGGGCCAGTGGACAACTCCAAAACGCGAGATGATGTGGTGGGGGAACATCCACCTTATGCTCTTTAACAATTTCACTGTAGTAAAAAAGGCAAAGGGATAGCACACTCTTCCCGTACATTTTGAGTAAAGTAGTCTTTTTAAGCTTACGTATGCACATATTTTCTTGATCGAGGTTAAAATAATATTAATTATAGCACCAGAAATAGCATACAGCAAATAAACGCTTTTAAATTTAAGTTAAATTCAGTGGAACAACATAAACTCAACTGTGAAACCGTACATAAGTTAAAGCGGAAGTGAATTTATCGATCGTATCTAACTCTTTTGGGCCGGGGTTACTTTTAAATCGTACGTAAATCATATGTTTAACGGTACAAAAACTAAACTATCATTATGACACTTGAAACATTCTAGATACAAATTAAATTAAACCTAAATAGAACCAGTCAACATTTTATTTTCCTTTTGAATCTCTTAACCGTGAATACTGAAATAATATGTATCTGATATTTCTAGTTATCTTTAAAAAAATAAAGAGCTCTATAATATTACAGCGTAAATGCTTTAAGTAAGAAGGTCAAGGCCTTAGATTATAAAATTGCTTGTGAAGCAGCAGGTATCTGCTGGTAAATTAATAATATTTCAGTCACCACAAACTATATTTACTTCTTGTGACTCATACTAAAGGACTATTTTACTTTTGCTTTAATAAAACACTAAAAGTCGAATTTGGTTTCACAATGAGTAATTATAGATATCCCTTATCGGGTGGGTTCTCTCTGCAGTCATACTGCTGTGTTAGGAAGATTGATCCTTTCAAAGGGTCATTAATCAGTCGCTCAGTGACCGTATGGCCTAAGAGACTGTGACTTAACGTAGGCTTCTATCGCCACACATATTTCTGTAACTGTGTATAGTGTAAATCATTGTCAATGTCGGGTCTCGGGTTACTATGAGAAATTATAGCTACCCCTTCAGCGGTTGGGGTTTCTCTACAGGCATGTTTCTGTGTAAGGTGGATTGATCCTTTCAAAGGGTCATTAATCAGTCGCTCAGTGACCGTATGGACTATGAGACTGTGAATTAACGTAGGTTTCTATCGCCACGTATATTACTGTAAGTGGCTATATAGTAAAGCATTTATTCATTTATTTTAACGGTAACTCATAAATAAAATAATCAATAAATGATTGTATTGAATATGGATTTACATGATTCAACTATAGTATAAACATTAGTATTGCCACAATTTATAACTGAATAAAGCAATATAGTCCAAACCAAAATAAGACAAACCGGCTAAGATGTAGTTAAGCCTTACTGCAATAATTGTAAAGTTAAGTGAAAACACAAAAAAGTATGAATAACAATTTATAGTAAAATAAAAAACAAACAACTACCGTAAATTATGTACTACGGCAAATTAACTACATGTAGTATTATTTTCTCTCTCTCTCTCTCTCTCTCTCGCTCTCTCTATCTTTCTAAATTTAGAAAGTAGACGCTTTTTAATCACAGTTGCTTTATGTTGGTATATAATAATAATAACAAATTCTTTATTCTCTCCTACCTACAAGCGCCCACCAAAGCCTAAGGTAAGACTAGAGAGTAAATCATTTAACCATGAGAGTCCTCACGAAACATAAGTTACACAGCGGACAACGAAACTGTTCAACATCCAACTAAATATGGTAAAGAAAAATCATCTTCTTCCCTTTGCAAGAACCCTGAGTTGTGACCTACTGATCCGTACTTTATTGATTTTCAAGAGAAAGCACAGAAAATTAAAGTAGTGAACGACTGTGCCGAAAGAGGGATTGTTGTGATTCAAACATTTAATACTTCTATAAAAAAAAATTGAGAACAGTTTCATTACCTTCTTCAGTTAGTACAACTACACAGAAAACAGTTTTGCAACTGCGAAGAAGGCAACGCTGATGGCTGATAATGATAGTAAACTTTATTAAACTCAAACTTATTAGAAAATTTACATAATTATATGGAGATATATTTATTATTTTTATTTATAAAGTTGTTTTTTCGCCAAAGTATCAATGTTTTACTAAAAATTCACTTTTATTTTTTAAAGTGTTATATCATAGGGACCCCTAAATATTGACCTATTCACCTAAAACTTTTTCCTGTATTGTGTAATACCAAATGGAATAAGGACGTGAATGTGGAGAATACATTTTAGTTTTTGGACCACCCTAATATACACATACACATATTCTCACATACAAGTCAAGGAAATTGTTCAATTATATTTTTAAATAGAAAAACAAATAAGAAACTGTAGGGCCTCCAAGGTACTATGTATTTTCTTTATCGCGGTACAAGTAAAACTTAACTATGACACATGAAATACCTTGTGTATGTATATCTATTAATGCAACTACAACCTAAAATAGAACCAGTCAAAATGTAACTTATGTTTTGTACCTCTCAACCATGGATACCGAAATAATATGTACTTGATATGTCTATGTTTAAAAAAAGTTATAGGTCACATTACATCAAAATGCTTTCACTAAGAATGCTATGGTCTCCACTTTTGACAATTGTTTGTGAAGCCGCAGATAACTGTTAATAAATTACAAATATTTGAGCTATAATAAAATCTATCTACTTCTTTGCAACGCACCCAGAAGGACTGTATTACTCTTGCTTTAATAAAACACCAAAAATCAAGTCTTGAGTTACAATGAGAAATAATAGCTGCCCCTTTGCGGGTGGGTTCTCCCGGCAGTCATGTTGCTGTGTTAGGCAGATTGATCCTTTCAAAGGGTCATTAATCAGTCGCTCAGTGACCGTAGGGACTATGAAACTGTGATTTAATGCAGGCTTCTATTCCTACGGATATTGCTCTTACTTTGTATAGTTTAAAACATTATCAACGTTTCGGGTCTTGAGTTACAATGAGTTCAGCGGGTGGGTTCTCTCTGCAATCGTGTATTGTGATTGATCCTTTTAAAGGGTCATTAATCAGTCGCTCAGTGACCGTAGGGACTATGGGACTGTGATTTAATGCAGGCTTCTATTCCTACGGATATTGCTCTTACTTTGTATAGTTTAAAAACATTATCAAACGTTTCGGGTCTTGAGTTTACAATGAGTTCAGCGGGTGGGTTCTCTCTGCAATCGTGTATTGTGATTGATCCTTTTAAAGTCATTAATCAGTCGCTCAGTGACCGTAGGGACTATGAATTGTGATAATGCAGTTCTATACGGATATTGCTCTTACTTTGTATAGTTTAAAACACGGGTCTTGAGTTACAATGAGTTCAGCGGGTGGGTTCTCTCTGCAATCGTGTATTGTGATTGATCCTTTTAAAGGGTCATTAATCAGTCGCTCAGTGACCGTAAGGACTATGGGACTGTGATTTAACTTAGGATTTTATTGCCACAGATGTTGCTCTACTTATTGGCTGTGTATAGTGTAAAATGTTGTTAGCGTATCAATAACTGATTCTCGTAACTGAGTACCTTGCTCAACTCTAGATGTTGCACTCAATATATTTTTGTTGAAGTCTTTATCTGCCTTAGATACATCGAGTAACATGACTTTCCTGAGGACACAAAATAAATATAAAATGTATTTTGTTTCATAACTGATTGAGGATTTATATACATTTAAAGTACGAATTTCGGGAGGTTCTATACCTAGGACAAAATTACACGGTTTTCAATAAATAAATAATATAGAAAAATAAAGTATAAACTACTGCATTACTGTACTTATGCAGCAAGTTAAAAAACTTAAAAATCTGGAAACATATTTAAATTTTTGTAATTATCAATAATTTTTATCCCGAAGAGTTTTCGAGATAGCGATTACATGTAAGTCCCGTAAAGAGATGAAGTATTAACATAACAGCCGTACAAAATCTCCCTAATTCTTCATATCAGTAAAAAAAGAAGGCTCAGGCTGCAAGGACTGTTTACATAATATCGTATTTAGTGTGTAATTGTCGAGATTACAAACAAACTGAAGGAATCAAAATTAGTTTGTCGTTTACTACAGTCTTTTAAAATAATTTTACTGATACTGGCTAGTTATATAACCAGTTAGATCACCTGTTATAAAACTGAAGAAAATGCTAGGACTACTTACCGAAAAACAGGAGATAGAACTTTCTGACAAGGATATGAATTTAGGAGAATATTCCCTGTTGAACCCTCGTGTTTCAGACAGACAAGCTGCATGCAAATAGTCTCATTGCTGTCCCAAGTATTGGTTTCGACCCCAATAAAATATCGCTCTTGGAACAGTTCTGTGTAAGGCACATTGCTTTCTGATTCTTTTTAGAATATAAATATGGATAGATTCGTATTTTATTCCAACAGTAATTGTTAACGGTATTGTCGAACCATTTAGACATATTTATATACAGGGAATGTACGCCAGACAAATTATAATACATTAGCTGAACATTTTTATGCTCAGATTTTAAGTAAATGCTAAACATTTTATCACATTTTGGAGTAAAAAATGTTATTTTATAAATTAAGTTTCGTGCTTATCAGCAATAAGAACTTAAATTCACCAATAAGTACCATACTTACAGCACCAATAATAAAATTAAAATCTGATTAAAGGGTACGGTAAATGGTAAAACAGTTTTCGCTTTAACTTCTACTGATTGAAAATGACTCTCCACAGCGTGGCTGCAATATTTCAATAAAAGTTAACTGCCTAAAAAATGTTTCGTAGTGGTGTGTGTGTGTGTGTGTGTGTGTGTGTGTGTGTGTGTGTGTGTGTGTGTGTGTGTGTGTGTGTGTGTGGTGTGTGTGTGTGTGTGTGTGTGTGTGTGTGTGTGTGTGTGTGTGTGTGTGTGTGTGTGTGTGTGTGTTTGTGTGTGTGTGTGTGAGTGTGTGTGTGTGTGTGTGTGTGTGTGTGTGTGTGTGTGTGTGTGTTGTGTGTGTGTGTGTGTGTGTGTGTGTGTGTGTGTGTGTGTGATAGTGTGTATTAATTATATAATTTACTAAGTAACAATCATTTGACGATTTTTAATCTATATTCCCCTTTTTTGTATACATAAACTATAACAAAAAAACGTTTAGCACATTTAAGAACATTTAGCGATCCGTAATTTGCGTACTACCATCAGCCGATAATTCATGTCGCGACGAACTCCGTTGATTCGATTTTCGAATACCGTCAATCGGTTTTAGATTCCTGACCTTTGTTGAAGATTCGGTGAATTCGATATTCTAAATTTGGCTTCGATACATTACTAATAGTAGGTAATCAAAGATTACGATTGTAGTTGGTGGTAGTGCTAATCAGTGATCAAGAAAGGAAAAGATCGCACAAGGATTGAAAACGACGCTTTCAGTTGTAAAAACGATAACTGAATTACGTGTTGGTTGTACTAATCATTCTACAGAATGAAATATACAAAGCCTACTACGACAACAACAGCTATCGTAAGCTAACTAGAATAAAATTATATTACAGCTCTAGACGATTCAGTATAAAACATAAACCTATTTTGATTGCAATCCCTGAAGGATGAAATAATTATAAACCGATAGAATGCTGTATTCTAAAGCTTGAGTTTTATTACTCAGGATGGTTATTGGAGTGATTCTTGGAACAGTTCTGTGTAAGGCACATTGCTTTCTGATTCATCAAATAGCAATGAATCAGAAATCATATCACATCACTATGATTATTCAATGTTAGAGTCATGGTAGAGGTGGAGTTCATCCACCTCTTACATTATGACAGGGATAGATATAGTGCCCGCGATTTCTCGTGGTAAATCAAAGATGGAATTTTGACAGGGGGCGCCCCCACTCTCAACCTTACCCAGCCTGAATATCTTGTCACTCCAGCCAATGGCGCAGTGTAGTGGGTACGGCGGTTATCGCAAGATAACCAGATCAAGCAACGCCGAGCGTGGCTGCTGCTTGGACAGGTGACCGCTGAGCGATCCTGTCCTTGGAAGCGGCCCGCCTGCCCGGCCATTGGTGGTGGTTCGGAAGTCATCTTTAAGCCGTTGGTCCCCAGGTTAAGTGTTAGAGAGGGCTTCTTAGCCCTAACTTCGCCTGGTAAAATAAGACATTCTTTACTTTACTTTACTCCAAAAGCAAGCACAAAAGTCGTTTTAGGACTAAGTGCAATACAACGTGTCAAGCTTCTTTTTCTATGGTGGATTGAAATCGACGTAGTGGGCCAGGAGAAAGGACCTGAGATTATCCTAAACATATTTCAAAATAAGTTGTTACGTGTAAAACACTTTTGAAACTATGATTATTCAAATCAAAACCTGTTGAAATATCGTGTATGAAGATTTGTATATTTAATGAAAATCTTGAGTTTAGCTTCAGTTCACCTTCCTCTCAGTCCTCTCCGTCTGGAATCTGACGCTGGCATTGACTCAACTGAGCACTTAATGAGACAGAGAGAACACCTTATATTACAGAATATTTTGTAGTGTAGTCTAAGTGTCTCTGGCGTCAAAGCGATGCAAAGAGTTCGTTTTAAGCTTCTTCGTCTCTGAATTATTTTGGATATCTTCGGAGATCAAAAGAAAAGAGAGTCAAGTCTGTGACACTATCAGATTTCAGATTCTACACTAAGAGGAAGGTGAACTGGAGCTGAATTCAAAAATCATATTGAATCAACCCTTCCCACGTATGTATAAAACTAACATTATTACATTTAAAAATTTGTTATTGAAGTTTTTACTAGTGTAATGATATTAGAAACTTACCAAAGTACTAAGTACATGAGCTATTGATATTTTAAGGTTAGAGTACTTTATAGAAGAAATGCTTGATTTGAAAGAAATATTATTTTACCCCTAAGTTCCGTATTAATTCTGAGTATTCTGAGTAGATTTATTTATATACATATATATAAAATACACACACACACACACACACACACACACACACACACACACACACACACACACACACACACACACACATATATATATATATATATATATAAAATGTTACAATCATTCACGTTTTCAATTAGAGATATTGAACGTATAGAGGTATTAGAATAACATTGATTTTAACTTAAAAAATACTTTTTGATATAAAAATATAATTTTAATTAAAATTCTTTGGCATATGATGTATATGTTTCTTGATTCTCTCGATACTGCTGTCAGTTTTTAACAATATCACCTCTTAAATAGAAAACTATTTAAAGAACATTTGTATTAAAAACTTAATCTAGAAACTATTTTTGTGAGTTAGAGTAGACATCAATCCTTATTGTTAGATCCTATTCCGGTCTGACAACTAACTTTTTAAATTACCACTGAAGTTGTACACTAACAAAAGTTCCTCATGGTAGAGCAATGAACACAATTAAATAGAATAGAATAGGAGATTCAGAGTTTAATGAATTGAAGTTGGTGAACAGAAGTTTCTCCCTTACAAGTTGAAGACTCTCTTCTCCCTTAACATTGTTAGTATTTCAATGCTATAATATTCCTCTGTAATTTTATAGTTACGTAAAAATAATATTTGACATATTAAATTTAAAAGAGACACTTTATTTACAGTTGTAAGCTTTAAAGATGGGGTAAATGTATAATACGTATATGAATGATCTACTACTGACATTTACTTTAGTCTAAAGCTCCATAACTGAAAGATCAGGGTTCGAGTCGCATAGAAACGTTTAAAAATGGTTTCGACCGTTGAAATTAGGAATGTTTTTTGTAGTTTTTTAAAGTGACGGAGTACTTGTATTTTCAACCGATATGACCCAAATACTCAGGAGAATTTGCAAGTTTCTTGAAGTTCCTTGCTGCTCCAATATTGGAAGTATGGTCACATGAGTTAAAGTGCTATTGGCGTAGGAAAACCCTAGAATAAAAGTAATTGTAGAAATATTAGATTAAAAGCAATATTGATGGAAATAGGTGAGAAATGGGGCTGGAAATTCGAAAGAAAGGAATAATTTAAAAATACCACTACTTCTGATCTCTGTTCAATCATCTAACTGACACAAGGATTAGTGGACTGCGTCATGTAACGCCTACATAACTGTTGATGGTTATGTTCAGTATCTAGGATCATCAAGAGGTTTGTCAGAGGATTGCTTAGACCAGCGGTTCTCAAACTTTTTACTTCGAGCCCCGCTGCATAATCCAGCTGGTAGTCGGGGCCCCCTTTCATGTAAGCGTACTATATAAGTGAGTCGCTTTTGATATTGTACAGTCAACATTTATTTTAACATTTTATGCATACTACATTAGAGCCAAATGGAGCAAGAGGTTTAATCGTAATCGAACGACAAATTATATTCAAAAAATTACAATGTATTATTTATTTATTTCAGCTACTACAGTAAATAATTGTTATTTATAACTCAAAGTAATAGTAATAAAAGGGCTTCAATGTGAAGGATGTGCTTGTTTTCTCTTCGTGCATAGTTTTTCGAAACGCCGTGTCAGTTCTGATAACGCTGCTCTGAGTTCCTTGGTCAAAACCAGTCTTGAGCGATATTTTGTCTTTATGGCAGCTAAAGGAGAAAACCCAGTTTCACAAAAATCAGTGGTGGTGATTGGAGTAAGTATTGCTAATGCCTTTTCACTCAAAATTGGGTGCTTCATTTTGTACATAAATCCAGAAGGATGTGAGAGAAGATTTGTTAAACTTACTTTCAAGCTCAGTGTCACCCTGGATATCATAAGATTTTCTTTTTCTATCATAATGAGGGAGCACTTATCAACGGACGGTTTGATCGGATTTTGAATCCCATCCAAGCCTCATCAAAACATTTTTTAACGAGATTTGAGGATTTCTAAGTGTTTAAGAAAGCATTTGTTCGGGTTCGTTGGAATAGTTTTGAGATCCATTTCTTCAATCATAATTTTGATCAACCCTCAAAGTACTTTCCTGGCATAGCCCGAGCTCCATATGTGCAAATTCCGGTACATTTGATCCAAGATATGTCAATATCCTGTTAAAATGTATCAATCATTCAGAAAATGGTTTCACCAATGGTATCGGCTGAAAAAGTCTCACAAAATAGCAACCCATCCCGCATCGCATCACCATGGACGAATCATACATAACATATTAAATAAGCAACTCTATGAAGACCGGTAGCTTCCTCAACTCGTATGGCAAAATGAGAATTTTCCACCTTTTCCATCAATTAATAATAATAATAAAAGGGCCCATTCCTGTCCCTCTTCCTTTTTATTTCCGACATCTTGTTTTTGTCTGCCGTGACAATTGCCACTGGCTAGTGCCCTCTGGTCAGTTGTAGGTTGTTGGTAGACGAATATTGTGACCAGCATTCTGTAGTTCAGTTTTAATGATTAGTGTTGGGTATAGTTTTTTATTAAGGGCATGTTTTTAGAGTTAGTGAAGTTGACAAACAACATGGTGGTTGTGATTCCTGACTTAGGCGTGCCACAACGCTTTGGTATGATTAGTTTATTTTAACCTAGTTTGTAATTATGCATTAGGTTAGTTATTACCTGAAAAAGAGATCAGATTGCAGATCTCGAAACGTAGTGTTACTGATTTATTTGTTTCACTGAACGATGGCAAATGTCCGGAAAAATCCTGTTTCCTTCACAAACTATATACTATTTACAAACTTTAAATTTCTATATTTCCCATATGTAGTTATCTTCAATCACTTTTAAAAGTTAAACATTCATCATAAATCAATGAAAATTGACAATTTGGTTCAAACCTAAGTGCGCGTATATTGATATGTGGGCCTTCACTTCAGACGGCAAGTTTGTTATATAAACAAAAAGGTCAAAATATTTCAGATTTAAATGATTTTCGTGTTTAATTTAGTATAAGATTTGTAAAGGTTAATATATTCAACATAATTATAGATTTATATAATCTATGTTTCATTTCATCTGCATTCCATGTATAACCTGTCAAATACAAATTGCGTTAATATTCGTTAAAAAAATAAAAATATTCATTTCTATAAGGGATTATATTAATGTAAAGGGAGTATAATGTTCTGGTATATCACCCAGAATTTTATGAACGCTTATCAACAAAACTTGTGGCGTGATGGTTTTCCACAGTATAATTTTAATAGCTGATGCGTGAAAGCCACTGGTTTTATGACAGAGGGCAAGGCGATGACCCAGCGTGACCTGACCTAGACCAGTAATGTAGCCGGGAATTTCAAAGGAGAGTTTACCGGTTTTATTCACATATATACATATACACACATGAATGTGTTATATCAAGTACTTGGTGTAAGTAATAGTGATTGACTACGGAATAAAAATACAGAAATTATGTGTGTCACGGTAACTTGTGGTATGAGGAGATACAATTTAAATATACCTTCACGAATGTTAAGACCTCTGATAGTGGATTGCTGGACAGAACCACAGACTTCCATGAAACCTCATTATATGCAATATATTTTGTCCATACCCGAGACTGGAATATTAACAGACTGTTTAGAACAGCTTACGCGTTATCGGATCACACACATATCAGCCGTGGAAGAAGCACTTAATCCTTAAATCCACTCAGTTTGAGCTGAAATGGTAATCAGATTAAGGAGATTTTAGATATAACAACTGTTTCTCCTGCACTAAATCCTGTGATAATGGTTGATGCAGTAAAATTTCTATGTAAAAATTTACCCTGTAGTCGCTTCCATTGTAAAGTTTCGGAAGAATCAACTACGCAAATGAACTATTGAAGCACCAACTTTCAACTGAAGATTGTGAAGGGAATTCCACGTGAATTTCAAGTATGGAGAAACTCTACAGGGTAGTGTTTCCTCCAGTTCCTCAACAGAATCCAGAGACTGATATTTCACTTTTTCAGTAGGAAATCGGCTTAATGCAGAATCATTACCATAAAACTTTTAGTGTAAAAATTCCGTCGAATGTTTAAGATCATATACATGTAAAATATTTAAATTATTAAGAAATGTAGTATATAAAAATCCTACGTAAATCCTAAACAACTGTACAGAGATTGCTTAGAATGTGTACTTTACCAATTTCTACGCTCCCATCTCCACATTTAAGAAGTTGAAATTGCCTCTGCCTCAAGTCAAGCTTTAAGAGTTAGAGTTCTTGACATTGAGTTCTCAAGCTACAAATTAGATTCTTTACTGATTTTAGTCCTTTTTATATAGTTTATTTACTGTTTTTCCTTTATAGTATTTAATTAATTGTTGTTATTTCTTATTTAAATAGCTCTCATTAGGCTCTATGTTCTATGTTCTATTGCTATACAGTGTTTACTAGCCTTACAATTTCCAGTCTTGTACAGTTGTTACCTGTGTTGTTTGCTGGTCATGCCTCCTTGTTGTATGTTACTATTATTTTACTCTCTGTCTTATTAGCTCCTAAGAAAACTTTAGTACATCTTGTCCATAATTATTTTTTTGTTACTTTGTATAAAATTGGCGATTGCCGTTGAAATAAATAAATAAATAAAGAGTCGGAAAAACTTAATTTTATAATGAGCAACAACTTAAAACACTTAACAGTGCGAACGACTAAAATTAAGCAAAACATTCCCCTTTGAGCTGAAAGTAGTACAATAAAAACAATATAATACTATAAAATATAATTCAGTACATTACTAAGATAACAATCTTGTATTGTTTAATGTTAAAAATTGTATTTTGAAAATTATTTTGACTAAACAGTTTTAAAAAAGCACCGAAAATCGAGTAAACTATCAGAAGGAGACATTTATCAAGGAGAAGAGCACTGCCATATGCCATCTTGTTTTCTACAATTATATAAATCTAAATATTTCATTATGTATACAAAAATGTTTCAGTCAGTTATTTATCTCATTAATCTAGATGTAATTTATACATTATTAATTAGGTTTTTCGAACAAAAACGTTAAGCAACACAGAAATTACTAAATATGCGGAGATATTGTGGGAATTTACTCATCGTGTCAAGACAAACAAAAAATTAACTAAAACTAAAAATTGGTAAAGGAACAGTGTAGATATAAGAAAATCGGTTATAATGCACGGCAAAATTGTCATAATTTTTACGGCATCATTAACCGTGCATTACAAACGATAAAATATGATGCTGTATCTACATTATTTACTGACCGTGCTTTGAGATCTACTTATCGTCATGTTGGTAATTAGATTAAGCAAATTTTATTATTCTTTCAACATATTCATTATCTTATAACTTTTTACTGTAGTAATCTTTAAAACTTCCCCCATCCATCATCTTGAAACTTGATATGATAATATTATATTATATTATATTTTTCTCTTGTTTTAAGAAAAAAATAATATTGCATTGCCAAACAAGAGTTTTTATTTTTACTGGCTTCTTAAATAAAAAAATAAAATCTAAAAAACACGTGCGTGCAGAAAGACTGTAAACTAAGTACTTCTCATCCATATTTATATTACATTTTTTGTTTGTCTTGACCCGATGAACAGATTCCCAAAATATTCTCGGAGAGTCTTAACCATCCTGTATTCATATTCAAATATTAATTGTTTATAAGATAACAAACTGTTTATTTTTGAAAACAAAAAAACAAGAGTTTTCTAAAAATAAAATCTTTCTTCTCATTATGTGGATAATTTAACAAGTATGTTTTTAAAGCGTAATGATAAGTTGTTCATTAATTATAACGTTCTTAAAGGAAAATCATTTTTCATTTATTATTTATTGTTGTAGTATATACAGTTTTGTAAATACTTTTCATAAAGTAAAGTAAATAATAAAATTTTCCAGTTTTAAACAAATATAATGTGAAGAACATTATCAGTATCTCTATAAATAAAACCAGTGTATTTTATTATCATCGACTGTAACATTGTTTATTGTAAATCTTTTTCAGGGAAACCAATGTTTAAATAACATAAAAAATTATAAACCCCAATAGGAAGTCTGGAGCCCAAAGGGTACTCAACCTCAAATCCCCTCCTCTGCCTTATCAGCAAGCGTAGGATAAATCTGTAGCAATGATGCACATAGCAACAAATACTCTGAAGAAAATTATACAGGATATACCATTATACAGCTTGTGATCACTGCACACGAGTAGCTGTACGGGACTGTACTCGTACTGGGTCTGCACTTTGACACCGCAGTGATACATCAGGTCTCGTGACGTTTGTAATTATGACGTCATTGATTACATGATCACGTGACGTGTGTTGTGACAACTGTGCTTGAAGCTGTGAGCATTGGAGTTGGATTTATGCGGAATGTTATAGACACTGTTACAACGTAAGATAAAAAGCCTGTGAAAAAGTATAAAGATAGATCATATATAAATTCATAGTCTATTTCAATGAATTTATTTATTTTACTAAATATAATCTTTCGAGGCGTTTCCGTATATGTAAAATATTGTTTTCAAAATTAAAGCACATTAAATATTAACACAGTTTGGAGCAGTTTAAAATCACAATTGTAAAGTTCGAAAAACATTTGAATCTTAGCCCGAAAGAAAATTTTCCATTTCCATTCCAATTGGAATAATATGTATCACATAATGTCTATAACCGGAAAATTGTATATAAAATTGAAGATACATTTTTATAACTAGTTAATTTGTTAATCACCTCTGTAATGGCTCTCACATTAAAGTATTGTTACCAAACCTTTGTAAACCTATTATTTTAAAACTTTACTGTGTTTCAGGTGTTGTAAATACTATTAGTTTTTTTTATTTTATTTATTGTTAAGTTTTCCTAATGAGATTATAAATTAGCTAAAAATTTGTTATAAATGCAAGACTATCATTTCTGATATTTTAAGTGAATTTAATCTTTTTCTAAAACCTGCGCTGGACGCTCCAGAGATTTGAATTCTCAGTAAAGGTCTTCAAATCCTTGACACCAGCCCGGTGTACAGTTATTGAAGTAGATAACATTGCAGACGACGGGTATACTTTGTAAAATAATGATAAATTCTTATAGGGAGGATGAAACGTGGTGTGATTTTCAAATTTTATAATAAAATATGACTGAAATACTTTTGTTTGGAAAATACACTGTTCCTCAAGTAAAAGCCCATCCTGGCCGAGAAAAGTTTATTATGAGGGGCTTGAGCTGAGATGGGGAAATGTACCAAGGATTTTGCTACTCTGGCACTGGTGTCGTTAACTGCTCTCATGAACCGAAGTACATTCAACGTAACATTCCAAGTAAATTAATGTACACGCATATTTACACCAAAGACCAGGTAAAAGTTGTTTTCCGACTAGTTTGAAAGATTTACGGCATTATTATAATTGAACAAGTAACCTCACTGGTTGCCGTGACTATTGAGTATTCTTGACTATTGAGTATTCGACACAGAACAGGATATTCAATTACTTGATTTTCTAGTGTCTAGTTACTGTAAATTATAACCGCCAGAAAATTCGTGCATCATCAAACAATACAGCGTATGTTGACAATATTTATATTTCGTCAGCGTACTGTTTTAACATAATATCGTTATTATACCCCAAGTTTTTGTAAACTATAACATCGCTAAGACTATAACCGAGTATTGAACTACTTTCACTGTTTATGGAACCCTCAGCTTGCATTTCAACACCTAATTGAAATGCTCTCGAATTTGTCCCTGCTTTATCTTTGATTTTAAAATTGTAAATATTCAAGACTGCCATTGCTTTAGTGGCATTAAAGAGGCAACATCAACCTAACCCCAATTTAGAGTGCTGTACTCATAAATATTTAATCCAGTCCTTGGACTTTTGGGCCTGGTACGGTGACTCCACTTAAGATGTAATATATACCTATTAAGGAATATCACCGTTTAAATATTGAAAGAATATACCTGTTTATACTATTTTTTAGATATATCGGTTTTAGTTCAATGAGATGGAAAGGGGGAAAATATATATAGTTTTCTTACATGAACAGTATGGAATTTGGGATACTTTGGCTATCTGGCGTTTCTTGCAAAAGCCCCAGTAAACTTTCCGTGGTATTAGTTCTCATTCAACGAGTTAAGAAGATGATCACCCTTATAAACCTTTTTCCATAGTGTACACTTTGTGTTTTCTTAGATAATTTTGGATGTTGCAATAGTACTGATGTTATAAAGGCCTGCCGCAATGCTTATTTTAAATAATTTAAAGAAATTATTAGCAACATTTTATAAAATTTAAGCTATTGCGTTCGTCTGACTCTAGCCTTTAGAGTAACTTTTTGTGTCTGTGTTAAGAGGATTGGAACCTCTAGAGACCAAATATTATAATAATAGAGTTAGAAAAGAAGATTGATAAAACAGAAGAACTGCTTAAATGATATTAATTGTAGGATACTAAACACTCCTATAATTTGAAAAACATGTTTAAACCTTTTAACATGTTTAAACTGAAAAAAAGCAATTTCCTTAATTTATTCTGTACTCCAGGCCAATACAGTTCAATTTGTAATTTTTAATAGAAACCCTTTTTGTTCTGATGAAAAAATATTCAATACTTATTACTCTTAAAAATACTTTCATTGTTTTTTTCACACAAGACCCTGTCAGCTTATTATTATTGACCTTGCATGGAGTTATTTAAGAAAATGGATATAAATTCTAGTATTCAATTCACTCAGTATGTACTGCATTGTTACTTACATTTGGCAACTGAAAATGGCAACCGAATGCCGTTTTGAAAAAAACACCAAAATCTAATGCATAATGCATAAGCTCATATGCATTATGCATTATATCGTTCTTTGATTTTAGAAAAACGACCTACTTTACTTTAAATGTGAAGCTGTTCATAAGTTCCAGATAATTAGATGTCTTTTACTAGCCATGAACTGTCTTGGGAGAGATAGGAATTTCATCTGAACAGTGGTTGCACATTACGTTACTGTTATTCTACTGGGAAATGCGTGCAAAGCTGCGGTCAACGGTTAGGAGGTTATATGTTTGGGGTTCAATCCAATCTTGTTAGTACCTCTGACTTATTAGACGAGTTACTATGTTGATAAGTATATCATATCCTTTTACCATATCTCCTTACAAAATTAGAAAGGTTACTTCTCTTCCAAAGTGATCTCCTACGTGAGAGTCATGTAAAATGGTAAAACTAACAATATTTTTTAGAGTCTCTTTTTTTAGAGATATATTTTTGTCCCTGATATCGTTTTATTATTGCTGCAAATAACCACACTTGGTAGCATATAATTTTTTATACATGTTTTATCTATTTGACGAAAGTATTAAAACCATTATTTATTGAAAGCAAATAAAAAACAATACATAATATACATAAAATACTATAATTATTGCAGAATGGGCACAAAATAATTCCATGTTGACCTAAGTTAGTTGAATGGCCCGTATAGTCATAATAGTTAAGTAGAGTAACCTGTAAATTACGAAATAGATTGTATTGTAATAATAGTATCATAACGTATTAAAAGTATGAAGTAATCGTTACAATACAATTAAATATCTGTACAATTAAAAATAATACATTTATTTTCATTTTTATATAACAATATTTTATGCTATGGAGTGTCTCGTTATTATTAATTTTTGTATATAAAGATTGTTTCTATACAGTTCAGTGCTTGTAAAAATTTGTTTATACAAATATTGTTTGTAAGATAGCTTTGGTGTGTAGGACTGATTCAATGCGAACTTTGAGTTTAGTTCCGTTTCTCCTTCCGCTCAGTGCAACATCTGTGACAGATTTCAGAAGTTGAACTGAGTGGAAGGTGAATTGGAGCTAAACTCAACATTTTAAAATACTACGATATATTTTCTTATGTTGTGCTGATAAATTTTTAACTAGCTTCAAAAAAAGTGGGAGATCAAACAATTAAACCCGATTCTATGACACGTCTCACACATATCCACCGATTTTAATCAAACTACCAAACTGAGTTTTATAAAATGTTTTAAGATGAAAAGGGTCTTCCCAGGGTGGCATTAATCTTATTTTTTAAAGATTATGTAAATACTCGTATATGACTGGGCGATCGTTTTGAAAGTTTCGCTTGTGAAAAAGCCAGAAGTAAATTACAGATATGAAGTTTTCTTAACTAGTATTACAAATTATCTCAGAAATGCTAGGATCATCATCTATGTTATTTCAAAATGACCTCCATGTTGGAGGCAATGTGAAATCAGTTCTGGAGCATTGAGACAGAATTGAGTGCGTAAATTGAAATTTTTCAGATCACCATAAATTGCTGATCACCTCAGTCTTGCTGAAGGGATATTGCCAGTTTATAGATATACATAAATGTGCCCCATGATGGTGCACGTAACACACTGGGAATTTGATTAAATTGCATTTCTGTCAATTTTTTATTTGTATGGTTGTCTGTCTGTTTATCTGCCAGCATGAGATCTCGTGAATTAAATGAGTAATGGATTAAAAATGTTGTATGCAACCTCAGCGCAGCCTTTACGCGTCGCATGATGTGACGTTCTTCTGCCTTGTTTACACTGAGTAAAAGTAGATTTCCATATTTTGAATTTATAAAATCTAATATTCAACCTTAGATGTTGGCCATATGGGTATTCTTCAAAGCTAATGCAGATATGCGTTATATAGAACACATGAAATAGTGTAAAACTATTTTCTTGTTGGAGGTGTTCCACGTTCCTTAAATTTGTGCTGATTTGAATTTGTGTGAAATACTATTCCACTGCAAACTTTTATTTGTAGGTTATTACCCTGCCAGCCTGATAAATAGGAAAACATGTTTTACTGAAGTTATAAATAGTGAGAAAAACATTTTGAAAGCGTGACAATGAACATTGCAGGTGTTGTCAAGTTCCCTATCACGATCAATTTGTTGTGTCACAGGCCAGCAAAATTATCGCTGCGTGGACCAAACATTTGGTGATTTATTTTACTGTAGGGTTTTTTAATCTTTAAGGCAGTAAACCCTCTTTAGTAAGGCTTTTAGTTTAATAGCCTTTTGTACCACGGGTTTTCTTTTAAAATAGAAAAACTGAAAATCATTATATTAGTCCTTTAATAAATAGTTTTGTGTAACTATCTTAAACTATAATATCTCTGTTGGTTTTTACTAACCAAAATGAAAAACTACGTGAATCTGTGCAGTCATATTTGGTCTCATTTTTAAAGAGCTATAAGAACTTGGTCAGAAAGCATTTAATATTAACCAGTTCTAGAAGAAATATTTTTACACATATAAGTTCTAGTAAAATTTAAATTAAATTCCATTTCGATTTCTGATTTCGTAATGGAAATTAAAAGGAAAATAGAGATATTGAAGTGCCAAAATTTCATAATGAGTTACAAATACTGAAAGACAGTAAAATGCAGTGATAGAAAGATAATAACTCACAGTTGCATATTAGAAACAGTACGGCTTTTTGACTTTGACAGGTCCGCTCAATGTATTTTAATGATTAAATAGAAAATAATCAGTACAAAACTGTTTATCAAATGTCATCTTACAGCTGTTAACTAGCAACGGGTTAAACTTCATTCCAGGATTCTCTCAGTCATGGTATTATCAAAACTGATAAAGTCTCATAAAAAAATTATAAAAACGTTTTGAAAATGGAACTATATGACATTATGTACTGCCAATACCATCATGCCAACTTAGGGATTAATACTATGACATCGCTATAGTCTAAATACATTTCAATTCTCCCTCACCTTTTTAGTTGCTATTGAAATCTTGGGAACTACTGAACCAAAATGTAGTAGGATTTTATATATATATATATATATATATATATATATATATATATATATATATATATATATATATATTCATATTATCTCACAAATACTACTTAAATTGTTGTTTCGCTGTCTGAATATCGTGACGTCATTCTCGGTAGGATGGAATAAACCACTAATAGGCATAAATGTACAACCAGAATAACCACAGAACGCCCAGTTAAGAGTTTTAAGAGTTATGAAAATAGGTTCAGAATCCAAGTAACACTAACTTCGCTTATTTAGTCATCGCTTATCATCATCGCCAAGGAAGGATAGGAAAACAATTAATTGGTATACATATCTACTTTTTAAAGGAGCCGAATAACTTTTAGTTTCTATTGGCACAAACTATTAGGGGCTACAACATATTGTGCTTTTAAACAGGAACATGCTTTGGTAAGTTGTTTTAGGAACCTACCATTAAACAGTTTTTTGTATAGTGTCATGTGAGCATGAGTAGACGCACAGACTTAACCGCTGGACCTAATTTCTTGGTATAATCACGCAGCCTTTTAAAGCGCTCAGACCTCTTTTTATTTATACTTAAAAGTAAATCGTTTTGTTGGAAAAATGCAAAAAAGTATCTTAAAGTAAGATTAGTTTTAGAATTTTTCCTTCCTCAAAACGTGCATCTCTAAGAGATCTTTGACTGTCAACAATTTTCAAGTAGTTTTCAAAGTTTAAAAACGCGAATTTATAAACTACAAAGAGCCCAGCCAAATATTACTTGATTGCTTTTATTGTTTAAAGGCGTAATTGTTGTTAACTAATATAAACTTACATATTTGTATGTATTTGATTAAATTGTTTATTATTTTACGTCTCATTATGACCTTTGATTATATTCGTTATAAAAGTAATAATCAGTAAAATAAACGTAAAAGAGATGATCTCGTAATCTGTATACCGTAGTCTATTGACAAAAGCGCCTTTCACTCAGAACGAAATACACCTGTTTAATGAAGTAGTATTAAATAAAGTTGCAGGCACTCGCGCTAATACTGTGAATAAATAATTTTGTATTTTGATGTAGTTTTATAAAATTAACTTAACACTGAAAATTAATTAGTATTTAGTTAATTTCGGAACATCTTGAAATCGAATAATTTTATATGCAATAGATTATACTAGATTTTTCTCCTTACTTATAATCAGATGGTAAAAAATAAAATATGATCATTTTAATTCCTGTTAAACTACTATATATATATATATATATATATATATATATATATATATATATATATATAGTAGTTTAACAGGAATTAAAATGTCTTAGTATTTACATTTGTGAATTGTTCAATTAATTTACTCATTAATTCTAATTGAATTATAAAAATGGAAAACTAAATGTCTTGTAATTTTACAACTTATATGTCTCTTGGGAAACTTTTTATCCCTTTTTTGGGTTTAAGGATTGAGTAAATATAAATTTAATTAGAAATATGTCATTTAATTAGATATCCTCGAGTTTTAAGTGCCTTGTGCTCGCATTTTTATTGGCCTATTTGGACTTAGGTATTGTTTAAGATTTTAAGTACTTTTCTTAATATCTAAAACATACTTGGAATCTAAACATTAGCAAGCTTTAATACTATATAGAACAAGCAGTATCTCTGTATTCTTGAAACAGTTTTATACTTTTATAACATGAAATATGTCATTAAAACATTACGATTTGGTGCACTGAGAGTGTCTGTGATGAATAGAGCCCAAGTTGGAAATGCAGACATCACCTGGAGATATTGCTGGTATTTGCACAGTCCCACTCTCTATGTATTACACCATTACCATATTACATTTACCCTTCCGTTTCTTGTTTGAGGACTACAAGTGCAATAAAGAGTCACTCTAAAATAGGCTTTACAAAAATATGAACCCATCTAGAATAGAATGAAACTATCTTTGCTTCAACCTAAACTAGGTCATTTACAGATATGTTAAATATTATTAAACAATACCAGAAAATTACAGCCTATGATTAGTACGAGGTACTGTAATTAATGTGAATTGTGTTTGAGTATGTGTCTTATTTCAACCTTTTCTGCAACCGCTTATTAGTCATGGTAATCACTATTACGCTTTCTTCCAAGGGGTGAGATTTTTAGCGTGACAAGTTAGTACTGAATTATTTTTTACTGTAGGATCCGTTCCCAACCATCACTTTATCTCAGCGTGGAAAACCTACGCTCTACTCACATTTTGTGTTACAGAAGTCACTATACTGAATGTCTCAGAAATAAGCCAACACCACTAACAACTACAAACATGATCAACCAGCATAAGGCTATTAATTTACTTTTTATTTAACCTTATGGATTTAAACTACGGTTTCGAACGGTACAATTTAGACCCTATTATGGGGGTCCATATTATGATTGGCTCTGTCCCAACCACTAACTTCCATTGTGACACTGAAGTCATTCTCAACACTCCTGCAAAAGGTCTAGCCCAACTGTTTTAGAGGTAAAGCATAATTTTCACTGTATTTATCATGTAAAACACTATCGATCATGTAAACATTAACCTTGGTGTCGAGTGCATCTTTTTCATTCCTATACTAAACCAAAACTGGCAGAACCAGTAGTCCATATCCTATTGTAAAAAGTAATAAGGGCTGTATTTGAGTTTTATTGTAATTGGCTAAATCACAACAATAGTTTGGTCGTTAATATAGTCAGTAAACAAACAATGCGGTTTTATTGTCACATGCTGCTTGCCTTTTGATAATTTAATACTGTCTTTTCTGTGTCTGTTTTTAGCTATCGATATCACTTAGCTTATAATGGTATCACATTTTCTTAAAGCGTCTATATTTCTTATTATTTATGACTAACTACATTTATTTTTACCAACATTGCAGTAGATACTTAACTCTAATATACAGTGAAGAAAATACTAGGGCTATTAGGAGAAGAACGTGAGTATTTCCTAAAACGAATATAAAATTTGGAGGATACTCGCTGTTCAATACTCGTGTGCGGACAAACACGCTGCATCCAAATAGTCTCATTGCTGTCTCACGTATTGGTTCAACCCCAATAAAATATCGCTCTCGTCGATGTACAGTTCTGTGTAAAAATTAGTGTCTTCTGATTCTGTTTGCAGTTTAAATATGCTACGTAATTTTGCACATAACCTTTCTCTGACAATTTGTAAAAATGTAAACCTAATATCTCTGAGGAAGGATAAAATTGTTTTTTTTATTTCCTTAAATATTAATTAAGTAACACCAATTTTCATGAATATCAACACGGTTAATCTTCTCAATCACTAATTGTTTGGCCCTGACTATAAAATGTCTTAAAATATAACTGCAAATGTCTATAACTCGTGAAATCACTAAAGATAGTTCTATAGTTAGCTTTTCTTATGAAAGGTATATAATAGAATTTACTAGAAATATTTTAAAATCAATCGCCTTAACGAAGTGTTATAAAATGTTAACTGTATTCACGGAATTAAATTTACTAGGGATTAGAATTAAAATTATTTCGGTGGCGATGACTCCTTGAATGGTTTAGGAAGCATAAAATGCACTCCAAAAATAGAGGCTTAGGAATCTTTCCACTGGACATTTTCGAGCTTTAGGACATCATAACAGTGTTCTAGATACATAGATTTAATGTATGTATTTCAAACTTTCGAAAGTGGGTCTTCAGCTCCTGAGCTTCCCCCCTCCCCCCCTTATACACGCATATGCTAAGAATCGTCCTATTCCTACGTAGATTTGGGCTTTTATTACTAATCTAACTAAAGAAATTGAAGACGCTTATACAGTAAAACTTGTTAATGGTATGTTCAAGCTTTCATTTGGAGTGTTTTAAATCGTTTCTTTTAAGATTTTCAAATATTTTTATGTTATATTAACAATAAATTTATAATAACACTTAACTTGACAATTTAACGCTATATAAAGCTACGCAAATTAACGTATCTTCATTATTGACCCATAACATACTATAACTAGAGGAGCGTTAACACGTGACAGGTTGGTTATACCAGAGCTCACAAAAGCTGACTGATCTGTACAAATCGATTTTAGTTACTCCACCGCTTGGTAACCAAAGCGTTGAAATATTAAGTATAATGTAAACTCCATCAGAAATAGACATTTTAAAAATATTTTCTTGGCATAGTAGAAAAAGTTGTAAACTTCACACCACTGTAAAAATGCAATAAATATCAAATTAAAGACGTATTAATTTGAAGGTTCCTTCATATACGTGAATATAATACCATGTAAATGGCTGCCACGTTAATATATATAAAACATGATAATTTTTTTTACTTTTTTCAGCCTAATTCATATGTTTACTGTAAATTCAACTAACTCCCAATGTTTATAAAAATAATTTTACAAATAAATTATTAAGAGCTGACATACTGAAATAAACAAAAACTCGAAACAGCAGAAATATGTATATAATATAATTATAATTTATCTCAAAGCAGTCGTTAAGTGTCATGATTGGCAATAACATTGCCTGGAGTATTATAATATATTGTAATAACCCATGGGCCATTAATTCTTATAAGATAATTTTCAAAGTGAACTCGATTCCCTTTATTTGGTTTATTGACAGTTATATTGGATTTCGCACTAGTATGAGCATTTTTGGTTCGAATGATATTTCCGAAATCACAATTGAATTTGTCTTGATGCTCCGAACGAGAAAATATATACACATAGTTTTTGGAAACTTACTTTGGTCATTAGGCGTTTACTGCAAGACCTTGAAATCTACTTCCGCGAGTTCCTTTTCATGATGAAGAAAATTGTTATATATTGGAGTTTGTAGTGGAGTTTGTTCTCCAGATAAAGACAATATACATAAATACATAGGACCAAGGAGCAAAATACGGTCAACCATATAATTCTGGTGTAAGTGGAATTACTTAATAAGTGTTTGCAACATTTCACACTAATCGTTTTGTACCATTATCCTTTATAATATTCTTGTCGTTTCTCGGCATATTAGTATTCATACCTCTGTTTTTCTATAGCTACTCAAAAATAAGATTACATTGTTGTGGAAGCCTTCAACTTTCGAACTTTAAATACAAAAATTCACAGCTTTATTCAATAAGGTAGATTTCATAAAAGTGTTTTAGTACTGTACCTAATGCATTAGACTTTTTAAATGTGTTATTGGTGTTATATGAATTAAAAGTGACAGTAACTTTGCACTGCATACGTAATGTTTTGTATATTTTAATATAAACAAATATTTTAGAATCTTTTATGGAACTTAAGCTTCACCTTCATATTAACTTTTAGTATCAACATCTGTTTAGTATCAGTTAAATTTGGATTTTGAAACATAATTTTATAAAATTATGAAGTATTTTGTGAAACTTTTCCGATCTCTGTCATCACAAAAACCATTCCTTGGTCTTCAAAGAATATTTAGAAAATAGAAAGTCAATTGGTCGAGCGATTCTGGAGATTAGCGCTTAGCAACACATTTAGCTACTCATTTATAATTGCAAGGCACCTTTCATATTAATTAAAGTGTACCGTACCAATCATAGGTTGTAATGTAAAGTTCCAATATTGTTTAATAATATTTAACATAATAACATAATTTAGGGAATTAGAAGTAAAGGTAGTTCAATTTTATTCTATGTGAGTTTATATTTTTGTAAAACATATTTTAGAGTGACCTTTTATTGCACTTGTAGTCCTCAAACAAGAAACGGAAGGGTAAATGTAATATGGTAATGGTGTAATACATAGAGGGTGGGACTGTGCAAATACCAGCAATATCTCCAGGTGATGTCTGCATTTCCAACTTGGGGCTCTATTCATCACAGACACTCTCAGTGCACCAAATCGTAATGCTTTAATGACACATTTCATGTTAGAAAAGTATAAAAATATTTCAAGAATACAGAGATACTGCTTGCTTTATATAGTATTAAAGCTTGCTAATATTTAGATTCCAGTTATGTTTTAGATATTAAGAAAACTACTTAAAATCTAAAACAATACTTAAAGGCCAATAAAAATGCGAAGACAAGGCAATTAAAACAAAATTATGAGATCTATTGCTTCTATTTTGTTTTACTCGAGCCTTGAACCCGATAAAAGAATAACACGTTGCTCAAGTGACATAAAAGTTGTAAAATGACAAAATATTTAGTTTTACGTGATTATGATTTGTTTTTCTATTTATAATGTTTTTCAAATTCTACTTAGATTTTATTTTGTATCGTAGGTTAGGAAGAATAAAAATCATATTTTACTTTTTATCGGCTGATTATAAAAAAAATTATTAAAGTTTAGTATATTTAATTAAATATAAAGTTATATGATTTTAAGATGTTTAGTAATTAAATGAATTCTAATTTATTTTCAGAGTGAAATTATATAAATAAACAACGTTTACAAATTAATTTAAGCATAGTACTAGCGTGAGTACCTGCAATGTTATATGATACTACCCTGCTACAATACCCAGCTGCATTGCGTTCCGAGTTAAGGGGCACATTTGTCACTCGACTACGGTTTACAGATCACGAGATCATCTCGTTTCGTGTACTTTACTGATTATTAGTTGTGTAACTAATATAATAACAAGGTTATAATTTGTCATGAAATAATAAATAATTATATAAATTTCGCACAAATAAACAGGATTTTATCATTAAAAAATAATTTATTACAAACGAAAAACGTTAGATATAAATCCAAATTTAAATGAATTTAAATCTTAAGTTACCCATTTACTTTAATTAAAGATCATATCAAAATATAATGGTGTGTAAATTTAAAGCTGCATTTGACGAATTGATACTCGAATAATAAACTTATAACAATTGTTGCAATACTGTATAGTACGTAGCTGTTTTTTACAGTTAACCAAAAATTAATATAGCTTCTGCAATAACGAAAGTACGTATTACAGTTTAGCTTGTGTATTTCTATCGTTATAAATATGTTTGTAAGTATTTACAAACAATAACATCCACTTATTATGGTGAAACAGCGAAAAGGTCTCAAATTTTTGACATATTTCAACTTTCAAAAATTGATAACCTGGAAATTTTTGGTTGTCCAAGGTGGAATTTTTAAACTTGATATAATTGAAACAAGACTTTTATAATTGGTCACGTTTTGCAGCTGATCTAATATATTTGGGCTTTTAATTTTGTATGTAACTATTTAAAACGTTTATTTTTTAACACAGGAGTAGCTGAGAAGGCTAATTTACCGCGCTCTGCTCGTTTGAATCGCCAGACTGATGAGGCAACCCGAAATTTGTGTACGATGACACCGCACTAAAATAATGTATACAAAAAATTATGTAATATCTGGTTAAAATCAAATTTTAAAATGTTATCTTTTATATAATTATCTATAAAAATGTTCTATAAAATCATTAGTTACCTTGATGTAAATCTGTAACAAGTCACAAAGAAATTAACACTGCATTATTGTCCGCTACAAACAACACATTTTTCTTAACAGTATATGTACCAAAGTCGTTTAATGGGGGGTTTCTTAGCAATATATTAAGAAAACAAAAGCTGAGGAAAGCCATTCATGTGTTTGACAACCTACGTACATCCTGTACTCAAAATAATTTGATATTTTCCAAATACACGAGAAGAATTTTGAATTAGTATTATCTTTCCTATTTCCTTTACAGTCAATAAAATAAACTTAATTCCATACATATTTTACATTATATCAATAATATCCTAGAAGATAAAGGTAAAGAAGACCTTATGAGGTAACAACGAAATTCACTCACAGTCTTATACAGAATGAGACGGATGTTACTTGACAACAGATGCCTCTATTATATCAGATATCAGGCGCCCAACGTTCATAACTAACTAATACCACTGACAGAACCGCTTAGAAATCATACACAAATAACGTAATATTTTACTTTCATGCTAAAGCAATGTTAAAAAACTGCATGAAATCGCATTTGCAAAAGGTTGTTATTTTGTACATAAATATTCAATATTAAACTGAGATAGACAAGCGAGGATCAAACTTTACTGGAGGCATCAATGGGTTTCTTTGACATAGCGGTAGATATTAATTAAATGCCTCGTTACGCAAATACTGGTGGTAAACGTAGTTCATAAATTTTCCAATTTAAATAAAACCATTTCATACAAGTTCAAATACTCGATATTTAAATATGGTATTTTACCACCTCAGTATTAGTCTTGACAACTTCTAGCGATATCTAAGATTTATCATAATCTCTGTATATCTATAACTGAGAAACAAAAGGTAAAGATAAAGAAGACCTTCTGAGGTAACAACGAAATTCACTCACACTCTTATACAGAATGAGACGGATGTTACTTGTTGACAACAGTTGCCTCTATTATATCAGATATCAGGCGCCCAACGTTCATAACTAACTAATACCACTGACAGAACCGCTTAGAAATCATACACAAATAACGTAATATTTTACTTTTCATGCTAAAACAATGTTAAAAAACTGCATGAAATCGCATTTGCAAAAGGTTGTTATTTTGTACATAAATATTCAATATTTAAACTGAGATAGACAAGCGAGGATCAAACTTTACTGGAGGCATCAATGGGTTTCTTTGACATAGCGGTAGATATTAATTAAATGCCTCGTTACGCAAATACTGGTGGTAAACGTAGTTCATACATTTTCCAATTTAAATAAAACAATTTCATACAAATTAAAATACACGATATTTAAATATGATATTTTACCACCTCAGTATTAGTCTTGACAACTTCTAGCGATATCTAAGATCTATCAATCTCTGTATACCTATAACTGAGAAACAAAAGGTAAAGATAAAGAAGACCCTCTGAAGTAACAACGAAATTCACTCACGCTCCTATACAGAATGAGACGGATGTTACTTGTTGACAACAGTTGCCTCTATTATATCAGATATCAGGCGCCCAACGTTCATAACTAACTAATACCACTGACAGAACCGCTTAGAAATTGTTCAATATTTCTTGTCATAAAATTTACGTTATATGAACAATCTTTACAACTAAGTTTCATTCACATTTCATCATACAGCTTAGTTAGGTATAAAGAAATTAATAGGGTTCACTAACAATCAGCCCAATATAATGGACCATCAATGTACCCCATGGGAGAGGCATGAAAGAAAGAAAGAAAGAAACACTTCTTTATTGAGGCATGCACCATCATTGAACCCAATAGTGACTATATTCATGTGATGTTTCATTTTTAGTTTGTTTTCGAGATATCGTGTGGACATAAAGGCTAACAGAAGTGACATATTTCCAGTACCCCAAGTGATGATAGGCTCAACAAATAATCATGTGAGCCTACTACTTATAGCCTTATACACTACAAGATTTCAACTGTATTCTCTTGCAGCAAAATTCCAGAAAAAATCGTTATTAATAGGGTTACTCCGTTCGAAATCGATAATAATAATAATAATCTTTATTGCGTCAACAGTTATAAAATTGCATGCATGAGTCAAGTGCATTCATAATAATATACAATTCCAATGCAGTTATTTAATTGTATAACAGAACTGGGGGTTTAATTTTATACTTGTTTTCAATAGTTTTCAATGATTTTCATGCCAGCAACTCAATATGGACTCTTTAACAGGGTAAAACGCCTTTGACACCGGGAGGTGTTTTAATCGAGATTTGAATCGTTTAGAATTACTGAGATGTTTAATTCCCACAGGCAGCTTGTTTATCAGTTTCACACCAACTTGGGCCGGCAAGTGTTCAAATGCACTCGTTCTCTGTTGTACAATCCGAAAGTTGTCCCTGCCTCTTGTCTCGTATTGGTGGACGTCACTGCCAACTCACATTTGAGTCGACAGTTAGAACGACCTCGAGAATATAGAGACAGGGTAAAGTTAACAATCAAAACTCTCTGAAGGCATTTTTGCACGACTCTCTGAAACTAAATTTGTAAATAATTCTGACAACTTTCTTTTGAGCTATAAATATTCTTTCGAATTTGTATTTAGAATAGGTGCCCCACAGTCTCAAACCGTAAGACAAATATGGATGTATCAGGCCATAGTAGGCCGTTTTTAATACACCAATAGAACAGAATTTTGCAAGGTTACGCAAAACATAAATACCAGGAGCAACCTTGGAGTATATGATGTCAATGTGAAAGTCCCATGTCAGTCCTCAATCAAGGTACATTCCACGGAATTAACGGATTCGGCCTCTTCCAAGAGAACATCGTCCATCATTGCCGCGGGACGATACTCCAGTTCTTGTCGACGCCGAAGGCAAAAATTTATTGAGTTTGATTTTGAGCTGTTTGCTTTCAAATTGAGTCTTGAGTAATATTCGATGCATGAATTTAAATCCATATAAGTCGGTATATTGAACTCAAGGAACTAAGGACCCAACAGAACTTAACGAGTCTTTGTATAGACGGACGCACTGCCCTTTTACATTTTGACCCCAAAATCAATTGGTCAAGAGGAACCTATATTCTCAGGTTTAAATCTCTAGGACATTTCTGCCAAGAGTTATGGTACAGGACGATGGACTGATAAAGATTCGATTTCAAAAAGGCCATACCGTGGTTGTTAACACGTCTCTTATAAGTGTAATACTCGTAATACTAATCGATGCACCTTTGCCTTCTCTTCCCTTAATCAGCTTTTCTTAACTCAGATTATCCCAGATTATCACTTTCCAAACATTGTGTGCTAACAATAAATTACTTATGTTATTTGAAACTTATTCTTAAAAACTATAGATTTGACAAAATAACAACCGGTATACAATAAACTTTACCGGTACTCCTCAAAGTAAGGTAATTTAGTTTGTGTTTTACGCAAAACCACTGTTTACCGAATCGATTATGTAAAACTGAATCTACGTCGTGATGTTAAAAGAATCATAACTTTAGTGTTGGCATGCCTTGTCAGTATTAACTTAGTTGATATTTATCAACGTAACTGAGTCTTTATGATATCTAACCACAGGTAACGTAAACACTTCTCTTGTTTAAATTATTATATTGTAATGTAACGTCAAGAATTGACGAATTACCCCAGTAATATAGAGAGTTGCGTGCTGAATGTAAGCTCTGTTGTGCCATGCTGTAACTTTTTAAATAAATGTGATAATAAAAGAAATAGAAAAATCAATTTCTAAATATTTAACAATTTTGGAAATAATTATGTTTTTGAAACAGGAACACGTTTTTACAGGTTTTTAAGGAAGGTTTTGTAACAGTGGCTTGTGTATATTTGTAAACGTACGGACTTAACCACTATCTCAAGAATCTGGCAGTCTGTTGTTGCACTATGACCTCTTTTTAATGTATTACAATTTGTATTTTTAACCTAAAAGAAAATGTTTTTGCTGAAAAAAGTAGAAAAACTTCACATCGATGTATTGTTTTCTTTAATATCGTAATTTATTATAATTTTTACAACTAAACATTACGTATTATTTTTATAATCATTTTTATTTAAAAAAATAGGTTCCTGTAAAAACAAAGCTTGTTTGATTAAAAAGGAATAGGTAATTTCTTATTTTTTTTAATAACAATATAAAACATTGGTGGCAAAAAATAAATTAGAACCATTACAGGCTTCAATGACGCGATGTTCTCGGACTAACAAAACTGTTCCGATAACAATAAAAGTGCTATATTTATTGCATAAAAGACAAATATTCTTTTTGCTAAATCTTTATATTTTTATTCACATATGTCTCTAATTGAAATTGGATTGCATTCGGTCTGCAGTTACAGTCTGATTTGTACGGATTGTAAAATGACAATTAATTGTTCCATACAATTATTTCTGTTTTAAATTGTACGACAGAAGGAACGCAATCAAGATCTTAGCGCATTTTATCACAGACAATTACACGACTGAATAGCTTTCAATAACTTAGATTGAAGCTCGCTTAGAGCCACAAACGATTGTTATTGTTTATGCAATATCCGAAGTTATGGCCAAGTTATAATATCCTGTTCTAAAAATATTGAAATATTGCATTTAGTTTTAATTTATAAACTTAAAGATATTTAGATATTTAACAGTTAGTGGAGAATTAAAAGAATTAAACTGATCAAATACTAATTTACAATATTGGTTTTTATGTTTGTATGAGTCCTACAGAGATACACTTCACATGGGTACAGAAGTGTTTGTTTACTGTATCATTCAACGCATGTTATTAAATAATATTGTAAAATAATTAAATTAATGATATTGAAATACAGCATTTATTTTTACAATAAAATTACGTATTTTATTCAAATGAAGAGCTATATGTCTGGTTGTTTATTTCTGGTTGATATTGGAAAAAGTGACTGGGTGAATATGAGCCTTAAAAAGTTATTTTGTGAGCTATAAATAATTTATTAATTCAGACCAGCTCAAGTTATTATTATTTAATTAAATTATTAATTTTATTATAAATATAGACGTAGAAATAAGACAACCAATACATTACATTGAATTTCCTGTCTTCATGGACGCTTATAATCTATACTAGGTTTAAATTAGTTTTATAGAATATTTGTGTCAAATTCGCCCAATCATCTGACCACAACGCAGCCTAAAGTAGTTGTGTAGTTCTTGATTATAGCACTGAAGCTCCCCCTCCTTCAATCCGCTTAACGCCAACAATAAAATTTATTTTTTCATCAACTTGTAGAATATTTATTAAAAACTGAATCACCAACCTATACTATTTTCTATGAAACATGTTGGTTATATAAAAAAATTAAAAGGGTAGAATATTAAGTACTAAGGTACCATCGTATTGAATTGCAACACCTGAAATACCAAGTTTATTGTATCTATACAATATACTTATACTCTTGTATCTGCGTAGTAATATATAAACAAAACCGGTATTAATAAACAACCCAATATGCTCTGAGACAAAACACAGTGTCATGGCGATGCAGTGTTATACAATGTACAATAGGAAGTAATTTGGCTTGGGGCCACAACCCCACAACCACAGCTCTGTTTCATCAAAAGCCTCGTTATGTTCGGAAAATATAGGAACGATCTGGGCGAGATTTATTTGACAGTGATGATATACGGCTCGCTTACCAGGTTAATGCGTTTTTGTACTGGGAGAAACTTGGGAAATTAGCGAAAATTATTATTATGGAGGAAATACAAATTGAATCACCCAACTATATAATAATTTTACACCGTCAAGAATAATCACATAAAAACTTTCCTAGAACACTAAGTTAAAAATTATTAAAGTCTCATGTTCAAGTACATATCAAAATGAGAAATTCAGTACTGTTTTAGTATAAAATAAAACGTATGCAGTTATCTTTCAAATTAAATTTTAAATCACTTCAGTGTTAATGTAAGATAATTAGTATATTTCACTGCATGCTAGTTTTAACTAATATTTTTTTATTTATTTAACTTTTTATTTATTTTTTAACTTGACCTAAAATAAAAGAAAAGAATTAAACACTTCAGTTTGAGATTTCTTATTAGCTAAATATCAGATTTTCAAACCCCAATAACGTGATGTCTCTAGACATTGAATTGTATTTTATTAAATAGTTTGGACTAAAAGCATTAGGTCTACAGCTCATGTGTTATAAACACCCATTAGATGATGATGGGATGTCGTATATTAAATATTTTCGATAATAACACCACACAGACAAACACGAATTTTATTAATATGTATTTCGGCAGGAGGAAGCCCTTTCTTTACATGTAAAAAATGTACTCCAGCAGACACTGATGCACAAACTACCTCGAAATGTTTTACCCATGGGCGGTCATTCGACTATTACACTGACAATGTTTGCTCAAAGTGTATATTTCCGCTTTGCACAGAACAATTCAATCATGTTCACCATCATATTATAAAAAGTGTGATAAAGGTTAATCATATCATTTGGGTTATGGAATAATAATGTGGCAAAGCTACTGGACATACAAATACGAAAGAGTTTGTAAAATCGAAATAAAGCCCGACTTAGGTCATAATAAAGGGTACAAGACAAACATGAAATTGAGATTTAGAGGGTTATACCGAGAAATTATTGAAATATTTTGACTTTACATTGTGTTTATGTATTTAGATTAAACCACTACTGCAAATTCGTAAGTAATATGTTGAGAGGTAAATATATTCACTTATACTAGACAAGAGGCAGGGATGTTGAACTTTTGCGTTCAATACAGAACAAAAGCATTCAAACTACTGCCATCACAATTTGTTGCAAGTTAAATCAAAGAGCTTATTGACATCATGAACTAAATTATCAATTCCAACAAGTTTAAAACTTCTTTGTATGAAAATTCATTAGAGAATATTAGCAAAGCATATCACTTTGGTGGGGGGGAGGGGGGAATTCCAATATTTCTGCAGAACACCATAAAACAAATTGTGAAGCAAATGTAATTCTATCGCACAAATCTATTTCGCAATACGTGGTCTGGCGTGTTTCTGCTTTGTTATTAATCTGTCTCCAATTTCACTAAGAACATTGAATGGGATATTGATTCCGGCAAATTGTCTCGTTTGACTGAACCAGGTCTGGAAGCATAAGATTACAATGAGTCCTTAATGGAAACACTTACAATTATTAAATTTGCACCATCGGTATGGATGTTAAGAGAACTTGAGGAATACTGTATGTTTTCTGAAGTGTAACGTTATACGAGTGATAATTCTCGTATAATTGTGATAGTCTTCTATTGGCAATCACACAAACACATGTTCATAAATATACGGGATATATAGTTCAATCCGTAAGAAAGAACGGGCTATGAGATATAACATCAATAATCTCTTGCAGAATAAAATGACATGGAGCCAGAAGAAAAGATTGAAGCCCGAATAGCAGAGGACGGTGGCGGTGGCCTCAATAAGCAGACCTCGCAAGTAGCCTGGCCCTATTAGTGTACCCATCCGTTAGTAAACAAACGCGTCGAAAGATTAGAGGCGTATACAACTGACTTAAAATCGATTATTTATTATTACATATTATTATAATTATCAGACTAATATTGAATTATATAAAAATAATATTGTCATTGTCAGAAAGCTACACAGCTCACTGTTCGGACATAAATAATATATTTTACTTGTCCAAGTAAAGGTGCTCAAGTATATTTCATTAAAATAAATTGTACTCCTTCAATAACCCCTCTCGGCTGTATTAAATCGGGTGGACTCGCCTCTCCCGGCGCTGACAGGCATTATCTTTGGGACTTTTCTCGCTCTAAATTTTGTAATGGATAGTTAGTACGATCTCTTTATCAAGGTTCGTGGTTTTACTCCCCTCGCTCCATCGCGATTCTCTTTTCCTTACAACGTATCGTTTCAAAAAAGTCCTTATTTTTGTATTTACTCTTTTTTTGGAAGACTCATTTATTTGTTACAGGAAGACTTTATACTGTGTGCCGTTTACCTTGTCGTCCTGGTATGGTGACAATTACCCTAAAGACTATTCAAGATTTACTACTTTGCAAACTCTATTTTACTCCTTTGCAACTCTCTTAAATCCAGCTCCTTTTGTTAACCAATTAAATGATATCAATATAGATTTAACAAAATGATGTATCTAAGTAAACATGAATATAAATACAACTGTTGTAATATCAGGCTCGTTGAGGGAAGGGTAGAAATCAAAATAAAGAAACAGAAACCCAGGAATATAAATATTAATAAGTTATGAATTTTAATTAAATTTGTAATAATTTCTAATAACCGAAAGTGATGTAAACCCGTATTTAAAGAAGTTTATTTCAATTAGAGATCATTAAACATGCCAAGGCATTTTAACCAATAACTAATTAACTCCTTTATGATGAATCATATAATTCGAAAAATTATTCACTTCCATTTTTCATATGAATAATTTCATAATTAACTGGTAATTTGTTATAAATAATAATTGAACTTAGTTTAATAGCGTGTTTGTAATAAATAAGTAATTATTTTAATATCACTGTGTATATTAAATTAACTTTTACAGGTCTATTCTTTTCTGCTCTCAAACATTACCGACGTGTAAGTAATTTCATTCTTTGACCTTTTGAAAATTGGTTCCATTCTTTATTTACGACGCTCTCAACCCTTAGAATTACAAGAATTTTAAATTACAACTGATATTTACTAAATTATTTTAAAATATTGTCACGTTTTTGTATAAAGTCTATAATTATTATATAGTATGTTATATTGGAAAAAATATATAAAATGCTTGCATCACAAAATATACAAATAATGAAAATAATACTTACTTTGAAAACAAATAACAAATACACACCTAATAACTTTTATTATATGACAATCATGTTATAATTACTGTAATTATATATATAATGTATCAAACTTTTTTATGAGAAATGGCAAATTCAGATTAATAATAAAAGTTATTTGCGTTTTAACAAAAACATCACTGAATTCAAGTGTATCGTTATTTATTTAATAAAGAGATTTGAATTCTTCGGAAGTTGCCATTGTAAGGTTGTTCTTGTATTTTCTCACGATAACTAATGTGTGATGATAATCCGCTTGGTGTGATTACAGTAAACACGTCACTACGATGACGTCACTCCAGCAAGTACAGCTAGTGTGTACATCCCAGTACTTAGCCGCTGTCACACTGACACTATTCACACCTTTCGCATTAAAAACAACAAAAGTAACAAATATAATAGTAATTCAACAACTAAATAGTTTAATTTGAATATAATGCAACAATTTGAATATAGAGGTAACATTTAAAACGTTTAAATCCATGTTACTATCAATGCCATTTATAAATGAATAGCATATAGTTAATTAAATTATGTTTTAATAAACTAAGTTTTCTCATATTTATTTATTACAGGAAAACATGAATTCTATTAGAATATGTTAACTCGCATACTATAATACAGGAGTGGAGTAGGAGGGGTCGAAAGAAGTATAATAAGGAGGATTAAAATCTGATAGATTAAAATATGCAAGGAAGTACAGACAAAAAAGAACTAAAATGATTCAAAAAGTTACTTAAATTGAAAATATTACCTACGCCTAACTAGCACTAAGAGTACGGCCATTCTTCCCCTAACATTCTTCATGAAGTTCAGCGATCCGTGTTTGGCGCTAGATTTCTTACTGTCACTATTTCATATTCATTTGACTATAGCGTGATTGTTTTTCAATTTTAATCAATATGTTAATAAAAACAATATTTAAATTATTTCCAAGTCTTTTGCTTATAAGAACGCTTTTAGTTTAAACGAATAATAATCAATGCTTTTATTACATTTGAATTCTCGCCATGATCAAGAAAATACTTGTATTAATGCACTTTGGCTGGAAAAGCTGCTTAAATAAAAAGTCTAATTCTAGCCCTTTGTAATGTACTACTTTCGGTACAAGAGGTGAAAGTAAGATATTCTTTACCTCCAGACGTGTCGTAGTATTCAATAGACGTATTCAACTTTGGTGCTAAATCTCTCCATTGTTCGTCAAACCGATATGGAAAAAATGCGGACTGACATATCCACACACATCCACAGACGAACTTCTCGGACCGGTTCCATTTATTATCCTCCTTGTCTTATTATTGTCTTTACCTTTCTAAAAATGGATAACAATCATATTCTATAGCAGCTCCTTTTAATATGTTACATCAAAGTACACGCTATAACTGATGAAAATTACTTCAATTTATATAGTAGAGTTTAGAACTTCGACAAAATTTTGCGTTAAATTCATACTTTATTTTAAATTTACTCGGGTGGACCCTTTCACCGACGGAGGAGAGCTGTGTTTCCTGGTTGACAACTATATGTTTTTGGACACAGGTTACTAAGTCTTAACCGTTTTAACGCGTAACGTAATTGTAATTACTAGTGCTACTGTTACCTTACATTTAAACATTTTATACTGCCCCCCAAAAAGCCCATTTTGGGGAATTTGTTCGCTTTTGTTTCCTAGAGGGGTGTCCTGAGTTTCATTTTTTGTCTTTATCCATTAAAGGTTGAGCAGGATCTATCCATGCTTTTAACTTAATTAATTTCAATGAGCCATTTTGTACTGATTTGAGATAGAAAGCTCTAGTTTCCACTGTTCTTCTTCTTTGTTCAAGATCTTACAACTAGATATTTTACATTTAACAATTTTGAGCCTCCCCACAAAAACCACATAAAACGCAAAAGTTGTAACAGTAACTACAAAGTTCACTTCTATTTCCTAGAAAGGTCTTCTGAATTCCATCCTGAATTCCTCCATGTTTATCCACCAAGCAGAGTGTATCCATACTTTTAACTCACGCTGCGTACATAAGGTTATTTTTTTGTTTTTTTATCTCCTTATTTTTGAATGGTTGAATGCATATAAATTAATTTTTGGGGTTAATTGTAACTTTATATTGTATATGCATATTGTATTTGACAATGATAGGCATAAGACGTTGGTTTTTAAAAGGAGATGCATCCGAAATAATAGGTGAAATATTATTACCTCTTTACGTCGTAAATCTTTGGAAAGATGATATAAAAACCCAGAAACTTACGTTATTTTAAAATAGTCATAAACCTCATCTAAACATTCAGAAAAAATATTAATTAATAATTTTCAGCTTTACAACTCTCAATATAAAAATAAGATTTAAGTTCTTAAAATGCACTACAAAACTTTTCCTAACAACGGGTGTCAAAAACTGAGACCAAGCGACATAAACTGAAATTCTTTATATCTAATCTCGTAAATTGCTTATCCAAGTTTAAAATTTCAAATCTATAATCAAAAAAGTTTTGAAATAATAGCGAACAAAATGTTCTTGATCAATAATTTGTATTTTAACAATTGAAGACTTTTGAATTAATTCAATTTATTTATACTGTATGAGGATTTCAGGATTAGGACTTAAGTAAGAGGGTAGGTTTGCTTTGATAACCAAAACATACTTTTTGCAACAATCCGTCGCGGACATGCAGTTTGGATGCGGCTGGGGAGAATTAGGTGCAAGGAATAAATATTTGAATATTAACCTTAACTTTTAGTAGTCAACTGTCATTGACTAAGCTTTAACGTAGAACTTTCCAAGTCGAGAGGCTGAAAAGATTTCATTTCTGTCTGCCTATTGTCTGTCTATCAGCACGAATTCTCTGTAATACCCTTCCTCCCTCACAGGAACTTTTGTTATTGAAACGATGCTTGAGACCCAACTCAATGAACAAAAAATAGAACGTATATATTGGGGTAAGATATTTTGAGAAAGATCATATTTATAATTTGAATTTTACACGAAACTGTGCTAAGTAATTAAGTAATTGAAGCTCTGCAGGATGTCAATTTCTCTTTTTTCTCCCTCAGTGATGAATTTTTAATTTTTCTTTTTTATATTCTTGTTTTTACAAAGCGCTATCATTCCGACATCTATAGAATAATATGACCTATAAACTTTCATCCAGCCTGAGCGAAGCCCGTTCCGAGACGCATGATGTGGTATACTTCAACCTTGTATCTTTGAAATAAAAAGAAATAATCCTATTCCATTGGGCCAATTAAATTAAAAGATCTTCACTGGTATTCCAACAATAAAACATTCATTACCAGTACTAACAACGCTATATTCACAACATCCCCGTGTCTTTTACGGTTTGTATTATTATCTGATAATAACTTTTACGTTTTTTATGGTACCTGTGTGTGTTTGGTAAAGTAAGGTGGACAAGAGCGTCAATAGCGAAGACTCGTAGTGCTCTACGATAGTACAGGATATAAAAACACCATCAGGAGACACGGCGAGACCAGGCGAGCTGCAGTGACTCGGCAAACGGTTATGTAAATGCAGAAACAACGATCTTTTGGTCCGAGTTGTCCCTCACATTCAAGTACGTCATAAATTGTTTTAGCGGTGTTTTGTATTGTATTATATAAATATGGCAAGACTTGTACTGAATTTTTTAACTGTTAAATATATTTATATATACAAAAGGACATGGCGATAAATGAAATTTGATTAATAGTTCGTGGACTTAACTGGAAAAAGTCAGATTTTTCTTCTTAACTATAAAAAGAGAAGAAATGGAGGTTACGATAAAATATTATCCTTATATCTGTCCTTACAAGAGGACGATGAAATAAATTAGTCTATAAAGTAATTGGATCAACAAACAGTACGAAGAATTTTAGATGAAGCATTTCTAGATGGGTTATACTATATCGTATATAGAGTTACAAATGCAAGTTTCGCCATTTTGAAGTTATAAAATGTAATGTACAACCTGAGACATTGGCCATATAACCTTTCAAATCCAAATCAGATATGTGACACACATGAAATTACACATGAGGTAAAGAGTAAATTTACTTTACTGTCGGAGTTGTTCTATGTTACGTAAATATATGTGTGAACTTTAAATAAATAATATTATCTTATTGTACATTTTTATATGTATGTTATTATCCTGTCAGTCTGATCAAATTGAAAAATTATTACTGTAAATGAGTTAGAAACAGCGAGCAAAAAATGTTGTAAGCGTGACAATGAACATTGCAGATGCTGTCAAGTTCCCTATCACGATTAATTTGTTGTCACTCGACAGCAGAATTACCGCTGCGTGGGCAAAACATTTAGCGATTTATTTTACTCTAGAGTTCTTTCACCTGTGATGCAGTAACCCTCGATTAAAAGCCTTTTTATCACGTTTTTGTTTCTACAATGGAAACTGTATTGTCTCTGTTGTTTTACACATTGGTTACCAGAGTTCACACAAGCTGAATAAATTGTAGAAATTGATATTGCGTTGAAAATTTAATTTTGCTGTGAACTCCATCAGAATTAGAGACTAAAAATATTCCTCCCAATAAAGTAGAAAAATAATGCATGTTATTGTAACTCCAATAAATATCAAATTGTAGATATCTTAATTTGAAGGTTAAATTGGATACGAGAATATAACACTATGTCAATGGCTGCTATGTTAATATACTTAAAACATTATAAATTTGTTATTTTATGCAGCCTTATTCATATGTTTGCTGTAAATTCAACTAATTCACAATGTTGGGTTTGTAAATAATCATAGGCATGTTTAACTGAAATAAACATAAACTCTAAGTAGCATAAATATTTATATAATCTAATTTCAATTTATCTCAAAGCAGTGGTTCTCAAGATTAGCGCAGAACAAAACATGTAACAACTCATTTATATTTATAAGATATTCCAAACACAATTGACATTACATAAAGAACCTCCATATTAAATCAAAGGTTGTAATGTAAAGTTCCAATATGGTTTAATGGTATTTAACATTAATGGCCTAATTTAATTAGAAGCAAAGATATTTCATTCTATTCTAGATTAGTTCATATTTGTGTAAAACCTATTTTAGAGTGACTCTTTATTGCACTTGTAGTCCTCAAACAAGAAACGGAAGGGTAAATGTAATATGGTAATGGTGTAATACATAGAGGGTGGGACTGTGCAAATACCAGCAATATCTCCAGGTGATGTCTGCATTTCCAACTTGGGGCTCTATTCATCAGAGACACTCTCAGTGCACCAAATCGTAATATTTTAATGACACATTTAATGTTATAGTGGTATAAAACTGTTTCAAGAATAAAGAGGCGCTGCTTGTTTGATATAGTGGTAAAGCTTGCTAATATTTCCAAGTATATTTTTTTGATATTAAAATAATAATAATAAAAAAGTATTAAATATTGGTTTTATGTTTTAATGTAATTAAATTAAAATAATACTTAAAATATAAAAAAATACCTTAAGTCTAAAATGGCTAATAACATTAAGAACACAACGCACTTAAAACAAAGTGATGAGATCTATTATTTCTAATTAAATGTTAAAATTAAAAGCCTGAATCCCGGATAAAAAGAGAAAATGTTTCTCAAGAGACATACAAGTTGTAAAATGATAAATTATTCATTTTTTTTATTTATAGTTTTTTTTCTATTACTATCATAAAATGTTTAGGTTATGTGCCTGAATAAACAAATTAAAAATATAAAAAATTTAAAATCTAAATTCTACGTCAACTCAATATATATTTTAGTTTAGTAGCAGTGAAAATAATATTTGTCTTTCTTGTCTTATAATAAGAAAAGAATAAAATAGTAATAATTATTTCAAGAATAATTTTATTCTAAGATTATTTTATTATTATTATTTATTATTTTATTTATTTTATTTCAAGATGTTCAGTGATTAACTGAATAATAGTTTTTTAGTGTTAAACTATGTAAATAAATAACGTTATCAAAATATAAAATAATTTATGTATAGTACTGGCGTGTGCACCTGCAACGTTATATAATACTACCCTGCTACAATACCCAGCTGCATTGCGTTCCGAGATAAGGGGCACATTTGTCACTCGACTACGGTTTACAGATCACGAAATCATCTCGTTTCGCGTACTTTACTGATTAGTAGTTGTATAAATAATATAATAAAAGGTTATAATAATCAATAACTTAATAAATTTCATACAAATAAGCTGGATTTTATCAGTTATTGACTACAACCATAACCACTATTTTCTTGCAGCAAAATTTCAGAACTTTTTTTAATAATCAGGTTGCTCCGTTGTAAATAAATAAGCCGATATACTGAACTCAAGGAACTAAGTTGCCCACAGATCTTAACGAAAAAGTTGTTGCATAGGCGGACGCAATTATTTTTCATATCTTGAACCCAACATTAATTGCGCACAGTGGAGTCCCAATATAACAAATCCCGATATAGAGAATTCCCAGATATATTCTGTGCTAGCAAAAATTGATTTATATTACTTGAAACTTATTCTTAAAACTACAATTTTGTCAGAATAATTACTGTTTTACAATGTATTTTATTCTCAAAGATAGCTAATTTAGTTTGTGTTTTACGCAAAGCCACTGTTTACCGAATCGATTGCGTAAAACTGAATCTATATCGTGATGTTAAAAGAATAAGTGTTGGCATGCCGTGTCAGTATTAACTTAGTTGATCTTTATCAACGTAACTGAGTCACTTTGATATCTAACCACAGGTAACGTAAACACTTCTCTTGTTTACCTTATTAATATGGTAATGTAACGTCGAGGATTGACGAATTACGCCCATAATATAGAGAGTTTCGTGCTAAATTTAAGCTCTGCTGTGCCCTGCTGTAACTTTAAAAATACTTATAAAAATGTTTAAAATAATAAAAAATCAATTACAGATTTTGTACTTTGTAAATGGGGATGAATAACTCTTGTTTTACGTCTACACGAAGGAGTCGTGTTTATGTCGTGTTATGTCTGGACTGCAAGGAGTCGTGTTTTTAAAACAGAACCACGTATGGGTTATTATGCTTTTGTAGCATAAAATAAATTATAGCCGTTACAGACTTGACGCGACTTTGCCGGACTATTGAAAACGTTCCGATAACAACTAAAGTAATGGATAAAAAGTTTATTATATAACAGACGAAACCTCTTTGCTAATATATGACATTTTATTCAAATTTACCTTATAAGAATAGCTCGTTTCAGAAACAATATAAGCCCAAAAAGTAAACTTTAGAAAAACTAAAAAAACATCCAAATTGTAGCCAAATTAGCCAATAAAAATAAACACCATTTAATTAATACAAAACGTGACATGAGTCTATTTTGGGTGTAAAATTATCGCTTTCATTTTTAATCTTGGAACAAACATATTTTACGTGGATTACGGGGTTTATCAAATGAATTAGAGGTGTTACCAATAAATTATGGAATTCTTGTTATTGTCATTATGAGGCCTAATAGCATCAGGTTAGTGAATAAAACTCCAGTTTAACAACATACATTACCTACATATTGTAAGGTTAGTAAAAACTGGTGTAGGGACAAAGGCTAAAAAGCTTTTTGGGTTTTAAACTGACATATTTTCCACTCTAGGCCCACCGTATCCACTGCTGTCAAAGCATTTAATTAAATTAATGAAAATCCTTCACTTCTTCGTCATCCGGGAAGTATGAGCTTTTTGATGTCCTTATGTTTTTGATGTGAATTGGAACACATCCACCAGGGTAACCTAAAGCCACAGGAAGCAGTTTTTATGTGTCTTAAAAATATAAATTTCACTCCTTTGTTGAAGTGTTTGTTTACTCTATAATTCAATGCCGTTTAAATCATAATGTAAAATTAATTCAGAAAGAATTAAATTAATGCTAGTGAATTGAAGCATATTTTTGCAATAAGACTACACATTTTATGCATATGAAGAGTTGCTTATCTGGGTGTCAATTTCTGGATAATGTTGGAAAAAATGACCGAGTGATCAGGAGCCTTTATAAAGTTACTTTATGAAAAATAAATAATTTTGTTAGTCAGACCAGCTCAAGTCATTGAGTAAATTATTAATTTCATTGCGAATGACCACGCAGAAAATAACTATACAGTTTATTATTTTGAACTTCCTGATATCTCTGTTTTGGATTATTATAGGGTTAAATAAAACTTTAGAAGAGGCGTGAAAGCTCAAAGTTTCAGAGAGAAAAAAATCTAGGCTATAATTGACTAAAAAGTCACTGAAATGCTATAAGTTTTTTCTTGTGAGAGTTTCTTAATAGAAATGTATGTATCTGAAGTCAATCTGTGAATGTTAGGGCCTTATATTTATATTTTACGGTTTGAGAATGAGTAAACTGTAAAAAAGTATTAATTTCAAAAGGAATCTTTTGTTCTATTTGTACAAGTCTTCCTGAGCTTTCATCGAGTACCATAATTTTCTTGTAGCAATTATGTCACTAAGTTTTATAGTAAACAATGTCACATTATCAGGCATTACAACAGTGAAAGATGTTTTTCTTGGAGGAGTGCAGAATTAATTCTGCATATTCTTTTCAGAATACCCAGAATGGAAGTATTGTTACTACAGAATACTCAGGAGGTGTGTATACAAAACATGATCTGTTTTACTAATATTTCTTCTGAAAACAGAAAAATTCCCTATCACAGGAAAGAAATGAATATCTCCTTATTGGAAAATAATGATCAATAATAGTCTTAAATCCATCCAGACTGACTAGAGGAGATACATGCCTAAGCAGGTGTGTTTCTTATTTTGACCACCGCACCCATTTAAAAAATGTGCAAGTGGTCAACATTTTTTAAATATTCCTGTAAATATTTCAAAAACATTCATTCGGTCCTTTAGATGTTAAGAAAAGTGCCATTATTACATTTTATATTGCGTATACAGAACACACTAACAGTGAGTTGATGGAGATAAAAAGTCTTCTGAATTAAAATAAAAGGTAACGTTAGGTTTTGCATGTGATCTATTAAATTTCCGCAAACTTTTGAAATTGTTAATATAACTGAGCCCTTTCTTTCATTTTCATAGAAACTTATTTGCTAGGCGTAAATGCACCATTTTCTCTGCAGGTGCTGTTTTTTTTGCAATATAATTTAAAATTTTACTTTATATTTTAATTTCAAGTTTCTCCCATGTACAGCTCGTATCAACTTGAGTAAGCCCAAAAGACAGAGGAACGCTTCCTTAAAAATGTCAATTTAAAACTTGTGACTTACGACAACTTCTGGGTGTTTACCACGTTTACCATGAGCATGTTCATTACCGACATCTCAACACTACGGAAATGGCGTTTGGTGTCACTATGCGTGTAATTTTTGTCTGAAAAGAGCAAAATTGCAAAGAATATGTTTCTTAACCATGTTTATAATCCTCTCAATCGTAGCGTTTCCTGGGGTTGATTTTCCGCGCTTGTCAAAGGAAAGCTTTCCCACTCTCAATAGATTCCCTAATCACCTAACAAGTTCACTGGTTATCGAGTGAACGTTTAAAAATGCTTCTTTACATGTCTGTATTTTTCTGTCCGCTTTGGAGAGTTTTCTTTACGTCTTTCTTCTTTTTAACATAATTTCATAGAGGGACAAAAGAGACTGTAAGCAACCATTCTGCTCTTTCTTTGTTCCCAAACAACGAATGAAAAGTTTTTAGCCTCATCTACATCAAGGTTTTGGAAGCAATTGTGTTTGCACCTAAAAGGAAACGAAACAAATAATTGAGCTCACTAGTAAAATATGATTCAAGAACTTATCGTAGACATAATACAAGTAATACAGCAGCTAGGCCTACATTACTAAACTAGACTGACCGGAAATATTAAATATCTAAAGGGATTTAAGTACATAAATCTAGGTAAAATTGTTCTTTGGTTACTTAAATAGAAATATTTTCAGGTGTTCATTTATGGACATATTTACCAGCATATCCTGGATAGGCTGATTCTGAAATTTTAGCCTTTTCCATCACTTTACTTTAACATTCATGTTTGTTAATCACTTCCTTTTTCATCTTTTTCTGTTGAGAAGTTTCTGGTTGAGTATTTATATTATCTTTCTCCATAAATTAGCAATTATACAGTATAAAGTATTTCAAGAAAACATATATATTTAATAAAACACAAATAGCCTGTTATACAATCCAACAAAAATAACCTAAATGACAGTAGCAGAACAGAACAGTGATGTTGAGTAGTCAGCTGAATGACGACTCACATTTTGTTCTAACTCTTGTGTTGTTTCTCAAAGGAACTGTTATCCAAAGACACTTGAAATCAAATTTGGCTGTGTAGGACTTATATTTTCTCAATGGAATGACTAAATACCCTTATACTTAAGGAATCAACGTTAAATTCATTTTTGCTCAAATTGGACTTATGTTGTTTCTCAAATAACCCGTTCAGTACAGATACGATTGTTTACGGTCTACAAACATTGCAGTGTTAGAACTGATCTGTTTGGTCTACTAAATGACAATTAATTGTTTGAAAAATTTACTGTATGCTTTAAAGTGTACGACAGAAGGAGTGCAATTAAGATCTTAGCGCATTTTATTACAGACAATTACACGGCTGAATAGCTTTCAATAACTTTCACTGAAGCTCGCTCAGAGCCACACACGATTGTTATTGCTCATGCAATATCCGATGTTACAGGGAATAACCTGTACTTAAAATATTGAATTGATGTATTTAGTTGAAGTAAAGGTTTAAACAATCCTTTATTCCTATTTAAAAACAGAAAACGTAATGGTTTTATTATATAAAAATTAAAAATTTGTAATTGTTATTGTAGATTTAATAGAATGAAGCTGAGAGAATACTATGGTTAGTGAGTGGTACTAACTGGGATTTATGTTATGTGTCTTAAAAATATAAATTTCACTCCTTTGTAGAAGTGTTTGTTTACTCTATAATTCAATGCCGTTTAAATCATATCGTAAAATTAATTCAGAAAGAATTAAATTAATGCTAGTGAATTGAAGCATATTTTTGCAATAAGACTACACATTTTATGCATATGAAGAGTTGCTTATCTGGGTGTCAATTTCTGGATAATGTTGGAAAAAATGACCGAGTGATCAGGAGCCTTTATAAAGTTACTTTATGAAAAATAAATAATTTTGTTAGTCAGACCAGCTCAAGTCATTGAGTAAATTATTAATTTCATTGCGAATGACCACGCAGAAAATAACTATACAGTTTATTGTTTTGAACTTCCTGATATCTCTGTTTTGGATTATTATAGGGTTAAATAAAACTTAAGAAGAGGCGTGAAAGCTCAAAGTTTCAGAGAGAAAAAAATCTAGGCTATAATTGACCAAAAAGTAACTGAAATACTATAAATCTGAGAGAACTTGAACACATTTGCTATTGAAACAGTTTATATTATGTATGAATGTTTAGTATTTTATTATTGCGTTACAAATTTATTTATTTCTATAACTTTTTGTTCTGCCACGTTTCTTTTTAAAGTAACTGAGTGGACTTCAGAGAATGTGTACTAATTATACACTAACTGTACGAGTATGATTCGTTTTAATGTTAAAGTTATTTCCAATATCAATAACCCTTTAATAAATACTATATTTAGAATTAACCTGTAGTACCAATGTTTATTTGAATTAAAATTTGGCCATTGTTAATCAACCAGCACTTTTATTACAATTAGTGTCAATTCTCTTGTAAAAAAGTCATGTAAAATTTAATATCATGATTAATGTATTTATGAAAAAGTATGTATTGACATAGTGCAACTGTAAATATAAGAAATACTTACTTCTCATTCCATTACAAAGCCTTAAATACAAATTTCTTTAATTGCTGGGGTTTCAAATGAGTCTAAAACATTACAAAAAGAAAAGTTTTAACTGCGTGCCATTAAGTTAATTAACTGCCCGCACATTTAAAACTTAACTACTTTAGGTAAGGTCTTTACCTAAGTTTTCAAGATTATCCTAAGTAGCTACTTTCAACTTTGCATAGTAGTTGGCTTGGCGTTAGCGAAGTCCATTACTCGAAAGGATGGAACTACTACATTTTTGTCTATCTGTCTGTCTGTGTGCACAATATTTCAAAAACGTAATTATCTATAAAGTTTAAATTAGCATGACACTTTATTTCTGTGTAAGTAACATTTAGTTTGAAACGATGCATGTCACTCTACGGGATTTAGTTGAGCGTTAGTGAATATTTTTATATTGATGGATAACTATGATGGGAATGAGAAAATTTCTGAATAACTCTATGTATATTTATTTGAGATTTTAACATTGGACAATTTATTCCTAGAGTAGAAAGAAAAAATAACAGTGGAAAATATTTCATTTCAGTCCTATTTTAAAATTGGAAAATTATGCACTTAACAACCATCTTGATAGTGGGTTCCTTAATTTGTATTACTTTATTTGTACCTAAGATATTAGTATGAGCAGCACTTCCACAGCAATCTCTGAATTCTTTATTGCCCCAACCAAGAGAGAACACAACAAACCCTCCACACACCAACATTCCTCCAAGAGTTACACATTGTACAAAGAAGGCAGCAGCATGCGCCCCTTATTTATTCTGCAATAAAGTGAATCAGTAGGGAATCACCTATGTTCCTTCAACATGTCCCCCACGCTTTATGAACAGTACTGTCATAAGAGACTGATTTCCTGATAGTCATCGTCTAGATTGTAAACCATGTATTCGTCTCTCATATTAACGTGTATATCGTCGTGACATAGTATCAGAACAACGTACGGGGTAGATAACAAAAATATTTGTTGCAATACTTTCCTCATTAGAAACTTTTTGTGGCTATAATTCTTGGAGATTTATTGGCGTAAAATATATTCCGGGATAATATCGACCGCAAACAATAGCGCCTATGTTACTACTGAAGTGACTCCGAAGATACAGCAATGGTTAATAGAATAAATCTTTGTATCCCAAACTTAAGATGTATCGCAAAGAGTATTACTTACTGCCTCCAGGTTGTACTATCGGAAAAAAAATGTTCTAATGATCAAATTCACCACATTTTAATTTTTTAAAAAAATACTAAACACGTATACAATCCTACACAATTTTATAAATATAACGTACAAATTCGCAGCAGGTTTTAACTTTATAATGGTCTATTATTAGAATCGCATTTTAGCTTTAATTTAATATTTATAGAATTTCAAAAAAAGATAAATTCTCTTGATTCAAGGTAAATATTTCATTATGCGGATTATATTTCCTCCTACCCTCATTTCCTTTATTCCTATTTACTTGATTCGTGTTACCTAAGTAATGAACTCGATGTGCTGGTACAAGCTTTGAAAAGTCTCTCAAGGCCCCAAACTTATTTCAGAAGCTCAACTCTTGGCAAAGTTACAAACTGTGTCTACGTGTCCAACAACAAGATAAGCTCCCTTAAAACTTTCTAGCAAGTTTAACTTTTAACGTATCGTTTGGTAAGTTTATACACATGGACTCTTCGCCAGGAAAGTTTACCGTGAAGGAACATTGCATTTACTGGGATTTTCTTATATTCCATTTCGTAATGGTACAATTGAGTTTGTAACGTACGTTAGATAATTGGTGAACATTAATGGACGGGCAGTGAACACTTTTAGCCCCAATGGACTATTTTAATCTACAACAAGTGTAATTGTCCTGACCTGCATATTCTCATTAGTCTGAGAGTGTTAAGGAGAATTCAAAGTTTGCCATTTAAAGTAGTTCCTAAGGACTTCAAAATCCTTTAAAGGAGTTTAAAGGACTTTTCAGTAAGTAATGAAAATATTTACAAACTGTCGACTGTTTGTGGTGGAACTTCTCCGTTCCTTAATACGTCTCTCATAAAGTCACAACCGGTTGTGTAGGTACTGCAGGTACACAATGCTATTGTGTTTATGTACACCTTGTAGAATAATTGTGGTTTTGTGTAATTGTTGAACCGACACTGAACTACCATAATTCCATTGCAAGCAACCGCTACTCCCTCATAGCCAATAACACTAACTACACGGCTGTAATCCACCTTTACGACCACCGCTACTATTGTGTGAGGTGATACGGCCCAAAATTATACACCCAAATTTATCATATTCTACATACATAGAATTAGTCGTTATTGTTGTGTTTGAAATGGATTCCTTAGTTGAATGTACCTATATACGTGTATGTACTTTCTGTCTAAAATACCTTTGGAGTTTTAAACAATGTTTTTATAAAATGAGAGGCTGATAGCCTTTAAAATCTCACAGTCCTCGGTGTGCTGTGTGGATGACGAAATAGTTTATACAGCAGTCAGACAAACCATCACTGTCACTATAATAGTGTAAACACAGGCTAGAGACAACCGGACTGTGCTGACCTTGCAGCTGTATCACTTACCCGCCACTGCACCAGCAATTGTAATCTGGCCACAGTCCTCGGTATGCTGGGTGGATGACGAAATAGTTTATACAGCAGTCAGACAAACCATCACTGTGACTATAACAGTGAAAACACAGGCTAGAGACAACCGGACTGTGGTGAACTGCCAGCTATATGACTTACACGCCAACAGTTGTAAGGTAAGCGCCGCACTCGCTGTGCTGTGGATGACGTAGATGTCTTGTTACGCTGTACAATTAATTAATTAAATTTAATTAATATAAAAATAACACAAACAATAAGTTACTTAATAAGTTAAATAATAATATAACTAACATGATATAAGGGAACTTTGCACCTGAAATTTAATATATTTATGAATATACTCTACTTATATGGCTAGTAACAAAATTATACCAACGCAATTTAGTCAAGTGTTTTTATAAATTCCTTTAAATTAGCTGTTAATTTTTTGAGTGAATGTCTAGATTTCCGTCTAGACGATTGAATTATATTTCTAACAAACTGTACCTCAACTACATAGACTGGTCACATCCGGTATGTTCACAATAATATAGTTCCCGAGTTGAATAAAATGTAACTATTACCACCACCAAGTGTATTATATATAAAAAATAATATCTATAGAGTAAAACACAATCATCAATAAGAGCAACAACTTGCAACTCAATCAAATGATTCATTGCATGTGTCATGTTGTGAAGAAATCCGGAAACTGGTAAAATAAATCACGTTTTCTGCTCTTAAAGCACCATGAACATACGTATTATTCACAGACAAATAGACATACGAGTGCAGTACCTGAGTATCTCAAGTATCTGCATCACTACCTCTACAGTCCTCAGAGGACAGGGTTTGGGGTATTTGCAGAGTTAAAACATGTTAAAGTCTATCTATCCTTCCTAGCATCTTTCCCTGCTACAAATACAAATAAAAATATACCATTAATCTACAAAAACAAAAGACACTTAGTACCAGGAGTATCTAAAAAGTCGAAGTCATTATACTATTTAATAAAAACGCTTATAATGTAATATCCCTATACAATGTTGTACATGTGTAGGCATACATCATGTAGATATCATTTGTATTCATTGTTAAGAGTATCTGAGTTTAACTATTCTCATATCATGTCTTGCACGTGTAATAGCATTTCTGATTCAAATCAATTATATTTCTAACGTTACAGCCTTAAATTGATCAAGAAATACAAATACAAAGGTCTTGAAAACCTACTTCGATCAAAAAGTGTTTACTCAGTTTTTTCATATACTTCAGGTCTAAGATATTTCAAGTACTATAGTATAGTTTTTCTTCTTGACCGACAAAAAAAATATGTTCATACGTAGGACTGAGAAGCCTACTTCGGTTATTTTAATTCACTTAAGGTGCGACAGTTAGTTTGCTCTCTTGCCCCGATCAGAAAACCATTACGTATGAAGCTATCGGAAATCTACTTGGTTAAAAAGTGGATTTTTTCCGGACCTCTAATCTAATTTTGGTCTAAAATATTTCTAGGGATATATTTTAGTTTGCGTTGTTCTGCCGATAAAGAACACACACACACGCACACAATTACAGCGTAGGGGGAAATCCTACCTACTTCCTATCTACTTCCGTTTGAGTTCATCCAACATTTCAAATTAATCGTTTAAAAGGTTTTGCGTTATAGAAGTCTTGATATCTTCGGACGGCAATCTGAGAAGAATGGATCGTTGAAGCATATGAATAGTTCATTTTACCATTTTCCCCTAGGCCATTGTTAAAATGCCATATCACAATGTCATGGAAGCCCACCAGTTTGTGGAGTTAATGTTGGTTTTATAACAGTGTTTAAATACTATTTTTAATGCATTAGCTGCTTGATTCAATAGTGAAATCAAAAGAAAAAAACAGATAGTAACGGCGTCTTTGTATGATTAGCCTTACACTACTGATTTACACTAATGTATTTCAAATATATTCTAAAATTGCAGTATAAACAAATCTTTCTGCTCTTTGATGAACTTTAGCTGATAGTGTCAACAACTGTTAAGTGTCAGTCCACTTTGGATTACGTGTCGTAAATTTTTTTAATTATTTTCCCGAATTCTTAAATATTCTGGAGACATTTCTAATTTCCCTGCTTATAAGCCTTCCTCAAACTTCAAGGAATATTAAAAAATGGATTAGGCGAATTGGTCCATTCGTTTCCGAGATTAGCGGTTAGCAACACAGTTAGCGATTCATTTTCATATAATAGATATCTTGTTAGATACATACTAGTAAAATGCATTATGTGTCTGCTACAATGCGGATCTGCGTATTAACATGTAAACAAGCCCCGGTATAAAAAACAAACCAATATGCTCTGAGACAAAACACAGTGTCATGGCGATGCAGTGTTATACAATGTACAATAGGAAGTAATTTGGCTTGGGGCCACAACCACAGCTCTTTTACATCAAAAGCCTCGTTATGTTCGGAAAATATAGGAACGATCTGGGCGAGATTTATTTGACAGTGATGATATACGGGTCGCTTACCAGGTTAATGGGTTTTTGTACTGGGAGAAACTTGAGAAAATTACAATGAAGGAAAATTAAATGGATCACCACTAATTAATAATTTTACTCCTTCAAGCATAATCAAATAAAAATGACCCTACTACACTCATTAAAAAAATAAATTCAAGTGACATGTTCAATCATGCATCACAGGTAAGGCATATCAAAATTAGAGTTTCAATACTGTTGTTGTATAAAATAAAACCACAAGCAGTAAAATCCTTTCACATTACATGTTTAAAACCGATTCAGTGCTAATTAAGAGAGTTAGTATAGATCAATATTCATACTATTTTTAACTAATTTTACTTTGTTATATATAACTTGACCTAACATTGAAAAAGTATTAAAAAGGTTACTTTGAGATTTTTTATTAGCCGGATCTTAAATTTGTATGCACAAACCTAAGATCTGTAAAATTTGTTTGGAGAAATACATATCACCATACTATGTCTATCACTGTATCTTGAAAAACGCTTTGGAAATTAAGTAGTGACATTAAAGGACATCCTCACCGGCGAGGATAAGTTTACGCGCTACTCTAATCGCAGTTTTGGACATAGGAAAGATCTTTGAGGGCCCAGTATATAAGACTGTACAAAGTCCGGAATGTCCAAAAGTAATGTTAACAGGATATCGAGATACAGTAAGATTGGATGTCACTATAAGATACCTGATGTAATTATTGGTTATTCCCCACCTCCGCGCATTATCTCACTTCTTACACCTATCCTACAAGTTCTGCATCATCTGCTGAAGCTCTGTGGAACATGCTCCCCTCTATCCATAGATTTATGGTTAGAGTTATGGAAATCTTAATCGTACTATCCGCTATATTCAGTTGCCTTATAAACCTGCAAGAATATCATCGAGTACCTTTACCGAATAACGTGATGTCTCTAGACACTGAATTGTATTTTATTAAATAGTTTTGATTTTAAAGCCTTTAGACCTACAGCAAATGTGTCTTAAACACCCCTTAATTGTTGATGGGGTGTCGTATATTCAACATTTTCGATAATAACACCACAGAGACAAACAAGAATTTTATAAATATTTCTTTCTGCAACAGGAAACCCTTTACATGTCGTAAAAAATGTACTCTAGCAGACACTGATACACAAACTACCTCGGAGTGTCTTACCTATGGGGGTCATTGGAGTATACACTAACAATGTTTGCTCAAAGTTTATATTTCCGCTTTACACAGAACAATAAAATCATGTTTACCGTCATATTATAAAAAGTCTGATAAAGGTCAATCATATCTTTGGGATTATGGAATAAGACTGTGGAAAAGGTACTGAAAATAGTACAAATGCGAAAGAGTTAGAAATAGAGCTCCCGACTTAGGTCGCAATAAAGGGTCACGACACAAACATGAAACTGAGATTTAGAGGGTTATACCAAGACTATTTTACAATAATTTGACTTTACATTATGTTTATGTATTTAGATTAAACCTCTACTGCAAACTCCTAAGTAATCTGGTGAGAGATAGATATATTCACTTATACTAGACAAGAGGCAGGGATAACTTTTGCGTCAAACACAGAACAAAAGCATTCAAACTATTACCGCCAAAGTTTGATGGAAGTTTAATCAAAGAGCTTACTCACATCATAAACTAAATAACAATTCTAACAAGTTTAAAAACTCGACTGCAACACCTCTTTGTGTCTCAGACATTCTATTCAGATCACTAATTTATTATGAGTTAGTGATCATAATACAGGGGACTCAAAAATTTATGTGTTGTATGTCTCATCCACAGAATATCTCGAGAACGAATTAAGCTACAGACGACATTTTGCAAGAAGCTTCATATTTATGTAGACGTCTCGAGTTTGATGACGGTACATGTCCCAACCATTGGGTTTGGACGGTTTGCCACAGGGTATCAGAATATAAATTTAGCTTTGAAATCTTGAAATTGAAAGTTTAAAATCTCTGTATGAACTATTTAACAACATTAGCTAAGCCTGTCACTCTGGGGGGTGTGGGCCGAAAAAATATCCATATGTCTTCAGAACATCAAAAAAAGAATTGTGTTGCAAAGGTGATTCTATCCCTAGTGAAGTCTCTTTCGCAGTATGAGATTTGGTCTGATTCTGAATTGTTATTAATCTGTCTCCAATACCTCTAAGAACATTGAATGAGATATTGGTTTCGTCAACTCATTTTCACTGCACCAGGTTTGGAAGCATAAACTTTCAATGAGCATAGGAAACACAATATCTACACCGTCAGTATCTTGGTAAGGGAACATGTTGGGGATACATGTACTGATTTGTAATGCTATATAATTGGAATAATATTCCATTGACAACTACACCAAAAAATGTGATAAAATAAGGAATACAAAGGTCGATTCGTAGGAAATAACGGGTTATGAAATATAACATATATAATCTCATTCAGAATGAAAACGTACACATAAACTACACCCAGAAGAGAAGTTAGAAGCCCGAGCAGCAGAGGACGGCGGCGGCGACGGACAGTAGAGCCCACAAGTAGCCTGGCCCTGTCAGTGTGCCCATCCGCCCGCTTACAAACACGTCACAAGAGCGGATGCGTTATAAAACTGACATATAGCAGGTATATATATGTATGCATTTATGATCTGTATTAATGCATAACGATGTGATTCTGTATGAAAATAATAGTCTTGCTGTCAGGTGGCTACACAGTTCACCGTTGGGACGGAAGTAATACGTTTTATTTGTCCAATTAAGAGTGCTCAAGTCTATTTCGTAAATAAAATAGTAGTGCAGTCATTGAAGCGAAAAATACAGTCTTACCTCCGAATTTTTTTTACTGTGAACCGATTTGCATGAAATTTTGGAATTAGGCTCATCTTACCCTTAACTTCAAAAGTGAAAATGATCTGAACTCCGCCTATTATTTTTTAGGGGTGTAAACATCCCCTTAATGGAAAAATTGACATTGAGCCATTTAATCGCTAGAAAACATGTCTAATAGTAAGTGGTGAAATTGTAAAGTGTTTTTCTAACACAATTACCTCATATTAAAATCATTTTCAATCCCTTGAAAATCTTACAACCCTTGCAAATAACCCCTAAATTGAAAAAATCACAAAAAATTACTTTGGTACGACATAAAAAAGATGTAAATATAGAGTAAGAAAATATTTTTTTATATTCTCTATGATAATTATCAAATTATTAACCCCCTTTCAACCCTTGAAAACTACCCCTTGGTAAAAAATTGTTAAACATTTTTTTTATATAAAATGAAAAAGGATTTAAATATTATTCCACGCTCTCGAAAATGATTATCATATTCTTAAGTTTTCTACCCTTAAAACTACCCATAAATTAAAACCGTAAATATATATGATTACATATTTAAAAATAATTTAATTTAGAGTAAAAAAATTTCCATTTATTGAATAAAATATTTACAAATTATATAAAATTTACTCACATGTGTTATATATACATATAAGAACGTTGGTATGTATTCATGCCTACGTTATCCAAAATATATTAGCCATATTATGTATATAATATTTACACATTACAATAGTTTTGGGTCTCTATTATACTGCGTACTTTCACATTGCTCCAAATATTCACACTCCGAAATTTTCAGTTACTAAGTATAAAAAATATGATAAGTTTTTGGACCATAACTCCTTCAATTTTTAAAAAACCATTCTAAAGGTACTTAAGAGAACTACAAACATCCTTTATTGCAATATATAGTAAAAAAAACCTTTTTCTCAAACGGTGAAGGTTAAAGGGTCTTAAGAGAGGCTGTGATTGCGCTACCACTCGCTCTTTAAACAATCATATCTTCGTCAATTTTTGTTTGACAGAAAAAAAAACAAAAACACCAAATTGTTTGTCAGAAAAATACCTAATTTTTTTATTCCAACAATTTTATACGTATCTGTCCTCATTTTTGAGATATTATGAAAAAAGGTGGTTTTTTTAATTTGAATCTGTTTTTAATCGTGACTTTTTTGAAACATATGTGTCCTGAAGCAGCTAAACTGATAAAAATAAAATCTATCAAACTCTTTATAATAAAGTTTTAATTCTAGGCGGAATACGATTAATTTTAATTTTGGTGGAAATGGCACTTATGAAACCCATTGATTTAAAAGAAAAAAACTTTAGATGCTCCTCTTATTTGCAATACAGGCTCACTTATTTTACGTGCAAAAGACTTTTAATAGTGCTCATTTTAAAGCTTATTTTAAGCACTACAAAACCATTTTTTATTAGAATGCCTAAAATGCATCTGCTTGCCGCTAGATGGCATTGACCACATCGATTAAATTTCATACAAAATAAAAACGGCTTTGATCTTTAATATCTACTTTAATATTGCACTTAGAATACTTTATAAATAACCAAATTGTTAATTTTTTTACCTGCTACAATTTTGTTTTTTATACAATTTTCGATAAACGTATACATTTTGGAGATATTTGCAAAATAACGATGAAAAACGTGAAAGAATTGTGAATTTTCAATTGCCAATAATTAGAAAAGTATTGGATTTTTTCGAAAAACTTTAATAGATGATTTTTTTTGCTTAAAATTAGGCCTTCTATCGATATCCAAGGTTATTTTAAAAAACAAAAAATCACCCCCGAGAAGGGGTGGCAACCACCCCCAGGGTAGTTGCGGAGTACAAATCATTTTCACTTTTGAAGTTAAGGGTTAGATGAAACTCATTCCAAAATTGTATGGAATTCGGTTCACAGTAAAAAAATTCGGAGCAATAATGCTTCAATGACTGCACTATAGTAGTAATATCAGTACCCGCTCACAGCTGAATTGAAGCGGGCAGAAACGCCTGACTCTGCTGACGACAAGCATTGTCGTTGGGACTTTTCTCGTGCTAAATTTTGTAAACAGTTAGTCCGATTTCTTTCTCATAATGCGTGGCTATATTTTCCTCGCTCCACCATGATTCTCGTTTGCTTATAACGTATCGTTTCAAAAAAGCCCCTTTTTATTATATTTACTCGTGTGGTGTAAGACTCGTTTAGTCGTTACAGGAGGGGCATTCTAGATATAATCCCTTATTTTTATATTATGCGCCGTGTACCTTGTTGCCCTGGTATGGTGACAGTTACTCTAAAGACCATTCATGATTGATTAATTTACAAACTATATTTTACTTCTTTGCAACTCTCCCAAATCCAGCTCCCTTTAATTAATATCTCAGTTTTAACTGCTGTACATTCGCTTCTTAAAAACCTATTTTTACTGTCTTATATTTTTAGTATATTGTTTATATGATTCAACAGTTAGTCGAATAAGTCGAATTCGTTTACTCACATATACTCAGTCTTTTTGTATTAATTGGTTAATAAGTCTGTCTTGAAATTAATATTGTCATACGTCACAATATAATTATTTCAATAAATGTTTACCAAAATTATGTATGTAAACATGAATATAAATAAAACTTTTGCAATTGCAGGCCTCTTTAAGGAAGGGTAGTTTAAAGCGTGTTTTTGGGACATAATTGATGTATTTAATTTTTAGGCGTGTATTAAAGTAACGTTGAAAAGCCTATTCATTTATACTCTCAAAAATTACCGAGGTGTTAAGAATTTACCCCTTTGACTTTATTGAAAATCGGTTCAATTCTTAATTAATGACGCTGGCAACCCTTGGAATCGCAAACAATTTTAATTGCAACAGTAATTTCTTAAATGATTTTAAAATATTTTGGCTGGTTCACTTATATTTTTTTAAATAAAATCTGCCATTATTATATAATCTGTTATAATGGATTATAACGTATACAATGCTTGTATCACTAAATATACTAATAAAAGAAAATAGTACTTATTTTGGAAAAAATATACAATAAAAATATATACTTAACCACTTTTTTATTGTATGACAATCGTGTTATAATTACAGATGTATTATCATCCTTATTTTTATGAGATGAAGCAAATCCAGATTTATATTAATTGTTGTTTACATTTTGAACAAAACTTCACTGAATTTATATGTATCATTATTTTGTTTATAAAAGTTTGTATTAGACATTTAAAGTCTTCGGAATTAGTGTACTTACTATCAATATTTCATATTTGTTTGACGATCGCATCAATTTCTTTCAATTTCCATCAGTAGGTTAATATGTGCCACATTTAAATTATTTTAGGTATTTTAATTTATAAGAACACTTTTGGTTTAAAGGAATTATATTTAATGTGCTTTAGTTTAATTTGCCTTTTCTCCACCATAAAGAAAATAGATACATACTTTGGCTTGATAAGATGTTTAGATAAAAAAGCGTCTACTTCCGGTATAAGCGGTGAAAGTAAAATAGCCTTTAAATCCTGAAGTGTCGTAGTATTCAATAGACCAACTTTGGTGCTAAATCTCTCCATTGTTCGCCAAACCGATATGGAGATAACGTGGACTGACATATATCCACACACATCCACAGAAGAACCTCATTTATTAGCTTCTGAGGCAAACATACAGTATTAATGTGCAATTGACGGGTGTCTCTAAAATATAAAGATATACTCATATATCCCTTCAGAACGAGACATTCAAAACAAGCAGTAAACAGCTCTTCACGGGTATTCTATCCAACATTCATTACCGGTACTGATAACACAATTTTTTCTAATTGTCCCGTGTCTTGTATGGCTTGAATTAATGTCGGGAAAAAATATGTTTACACAATGTTTTATGACACATTTATATCTATTGAGTACTGGTCAAGCTGAACAATAGTTTCAATAGCGAAGAATCTTAGTGCTCTACAATGGTATAGGATATCAAAACACAATCAGGAGAGCACTGGGCGAGGCCGAGCGAGCTCCACTGACTCGGCAAACGGTTATGTAAATGTAGAAACAACGATCTCTTGGTCCTTACGTGTTGTCCCACATTCGGGTAGGTAATAAAATTTTTTAACGTGTTCTTAACGGCAAGAAAATTGTTCTTTATGATTCTAAGAAGAGAAAGAGTAGACGTCTCGTTAAGATATTACGAGAACAAAAGAAGGATTAATTACAGACAGTAAGCAGAATTTTCAATTAAGATTCATTTACTTACAAAAAATTTGGACGAGGTTATACTAAGGGTTATTGTGAACACTTAGTTATAGATCACAAAGCTATATTTAACGTTTTAATATATTTAGTTTTGTGTTATACCAAGGATAAATAATTAAATTGACCTAATATCCATCCTAATATGTTTTTATTCTATAAACTGTAACACTGTCAGCATGTTAGGAACTGTCACAGTGACAGTGACTGATGAACTGGTACAGTTTGTATAGAGCCCGTTACGCCAAGGTAACAAGAACACTGTCAGAATGTTAGGAACTGTCACAGTGACAGTGACTGATGAACGGGTACAGTTTGTATAGAGCCCGTTACGCCAAGGTATCAAGAACACTGTCAGAATGTTAGGAACTGTCACAGTGACAGTGACTGATGAACGGGTACAGTTTGTATAGAGCCCGTTACGCCAAGGTATCAAGAACACTGTCAGAATGTTAGGAACTGTCACAGTGACAGTGACTGATGAACGGGTACAGTTTGTATAGAACCCGTTACGCCAAGGTAACAAGAACACTGTCAGAATGTTAGGAACTGTCACAGTGACAGTGACTGATGAACGGGTACATTTTGTGCAGAACTCGTTACGCCAAGGTAACAAGAACATGAACAGCATCGTCTGCGATGATACATCAACGCCTCAATTTTGCGCTTCATAATTGAAGTCATAAATTGTTCATCAAAACAGCGCTATCTAAATTTCTCGAAGGTAATTACTGTTACACATTTCGTTATGGCCCAAAACTTGTAATTTGGAATCTAATTTTGATCACTTTTATTCCTTTAAAGATAAACTTTAGACTCGTTTTTTTTTTAATTTTACGTGAATTATTATTACACACATCTTAGGTCACAATATACTGAACATCCTATGCTACTTTTTAAGGATGTATTCTTTGAGAGTGAAGATTATGTTCAACATAACCTTTTATGTAAAGAAATAATAAATAAACAAATCATACAACGCAATAAATATATAAATAACAAGAAATGATCTGTGAGTCAACTCTATGCTCACTATCCCTAACAAGTGCAGTAATCAAACCTAGCATTACTGGCTGAGATTTAGCGAATCCCATCACTTGAGTAGCTGGAAATATTTCTATTCTGTCTGTCTATCTCAGCCATTTCTGTCGCAAGGTATCTCGAAAATTAACTGACCTGTAGACTTTTTCGTGGTTATCATTCATATTCAGATCCTACGAGTTTAATTTCAATTAATTATTGATTAAAATAAAACATGCAAGAAAGCGATTTAGAAGAAGAAAGGTATTCTAAGTAAGAATTAGAAACAAGAAACTATCATAACAAATAGATAGTAAACATAATAAGCATTCCTATCAATCAATATATCTGTTCAACTGTGAGTTTTCAACTTAAAGCACAATATATTATTCGGGAGTAAAAGCTTTGCATTGTTTTCAATATGAATAATTTGGCCACGTTCCAACCACAGTTCTCGTGAAAATGTCATCCTATATTTACGCTAAAATACGAGTCTCGTTGAAAATAATATTTTCGTATGTTAATGAATTGTTTGATTGTCGTATATAAAAAGCATTTTTATAAACCCACTGTTTTAGCTCAAGTAAAGGATTTGATCACTGTAATTTAATGTCTATGACTCCATAAAAACGTATGCCGAAATTACATAAATTACAACATACCGAAAACCTAATGTTATCAATCGCGTGTTTAACATTAAAATTAGGTTTATACAGCATTTCAGATGTGAGCTAAGGGTTTTATATTTTAAATGCTTAATAGGTTTTTTTGTGTATGATTACTTTTGAACCTATTAATAATCCTTATAATGTAATTTGGAGATAATACAAAATAGGACTTTGATTTGTTTTTCATCTATAATGATAAAAATAACTTTATTTCCCAAATAGTAGGTATGAGATTATTTTAAATATATATATATATATATATATATATATATATATATATATATATACAGGGTGTACATAAAGTCCTGCACAGGTATAATATTTTCTGAACGATAACAGATAAATCAACAAGATTTTGGTACATCAACACTACACCTAAAAATCTACTTTTTGAAGGAACTATCAGTTTTCTGTAATATCAAGGGGACGTCCCGCAAGGAGTCAGAAGAAAATCTTAAATAGGAGCATAGGTCAATATGCACATCATTTTAAAGGGCTTATCCAGCAGAGTTTTAATGCCGCAAACCGCACTGAAAAATGATTGATCCAGTACAAAATGGCGGCTGTTCAAAGGTTTTATTTTAAAAAGATGTTTACGTACCAAATGTTTTCAGAGTAAATGTTCGAATTGTTCACCTCCGGTTATTTGACAGTTGGAAAGACGCTCATAAAAACAGAATTTAGCAGGGCAACTTGAGGAATCGTCTAACATTCTAGAAGTATTATTTGTCTCAGTTCATTTAAATTTTGAGGCTTTGTGTTGTAGACGTTGTCCTTGAGGTAACCCCAAACATAATAGTCTAATGGAGACAGGTCTGGTGAACGCGCTGGCCATTCTACAGTCGCCCGCCTTCTGATCCACCGTTACCAAAAAAACCAAAAAACAGTGTTTAAATAGGCTCTTACGTCGATGCCGTAGTGTGGGGCGCTCCGTCCTTTGAAACCAGATATTCTGGAAATGTTCTCTAGAAACACTTTCAGTTTCCATAAAGCGTTGAACAGTTCTCCCTACAGTTGTTCTAGAAATTGGCTGCGTCTCTTGAAAGTAGTCATTAAATAAATGAAATGCTTCCTCGTGTGATCGTCTGTTGTTTCCCCAACCAACCATCATAAGAAGTGTTATACTTTCACGTTCGTCAAGCGACATAGTGTAGTTGAAGAACTACAAGCAATACGACAAACTCTCTTGTACTAAAGCGCACTAATAAAAAGGTTTGACAGCACTACTAAAACAAGAAAACTAGAATAGCCTACTACGAATAGACTGGCTAATAGGAAAGTCCAAACTGCGACCCAAAGATAAGAGCTTTCTAACTGTTACTGTTATCAGGTTTTCCCCGTTATCAATATATTAGGACCAAATTTGTAACCCTTGAGGATAACTAACATCATAATTCACTTCTGTACAACTGACAAGCATAATGTAGTATTTAGCTGCAGTATTCGTTTCGTTGCAATTTTGCTTTACTGGGGTTATGGCTACTAATAAAATGAAACCAAGTAAAACCTTTGAACAGCCACCATTTTGTACTGGATCAATCCTCTTGAGTTCGGTTTGCGGCATTAAACTCTGCTAGATAAGCCCTTTAAAATGATTTGCATATTGACCTATGCTCCTATTTAAGATTTCCTTCTGACTCCTTGCGGGACGTCCCCATGATATTACAGAAAACTGATAGATCCTTCAAAAAGTACATTTTAGGTGTAGTGTTGATGTACCAAATCTTTTTGATTTATCTGTTATCGTTCAAAAATATTATACCTGTGCAGGACTTTATATACACCCTGTATATGTGTGTGTGTGTGTGTGTGTGTGTGTGTGCGTGCGTGCGTGCGTGCGTGCGTGCGTGCGTGCGTGCGTGCGTTTTGTTTGTTATTATGGCCATGTATATTGCAAGAACTAAGTCGTCCATCTTGCTTCGGTTAATTTCGACCCCTACAGTACAATAATCAATTTTAAAGTTCAACTATTTTAAGTTTTCTGTTTAAACCCAGTTACAATTTCAGTAATCAGTTTACTATAAGTGGGATTCCCCTGAAAACACTGTATCGTACTCGAAAGCTTTGAAGAAGTAATTGACCAAGGTCCCACATACATCACTGTCCCACAAGGTCTCTCACTCTTACCTGCTTTATACTCCTTTCATCTTCCGTTTTAAGCCTTTGGTTTCATAGAAAATTCTTTGTAAATAGCACTCCTGAGATAAAAGACGGACATTGAAAGATATCATCAACTCCGAAAGAACTTTCGGTATAAATTTAAAGCAAGTGAATGGTGGCCTGAAATTAGAGACTAAGAATTTTTCATTTCTCTGAGGCAGTTGGAATTTCTATTAAACGTTTTACATTATTTAGTCGAGTTTGTTACCAAAATTTGTGAGAAACTAGTTTTAACTATATAACATTCTGAGTGTAACAAAATTATCTACACAAAGTCTATCAAGATATTGTTCCATGGGCCTAGAGAATTTAAAAACCGAATGGATCCTATGGTCTATCTCTTTTTTATCGTCTGTCTGTCAGTGTGTGTTCTTTAGTTTTTATATCTTAAACCAGTAAAGAAAAACAAAACTCAAATTTGATACAAATTCTTTTCTTCCAGCCTCAAATCAACAGAAAATAAATATTATATTATAATATCACGTTTCAAGATGGTGGATTGTAGAAGTGTTTAAAGCTTACTACTGTAAATAGTAATAATACTATGACATTTTTTATAGAATCACAAAATTCGTTAAATATAATTGCTCAATCTAATGATTTATCAACGCCTAGCAAAAAAAATGACAAATAGAGACACGACATTTGTTTATCATGTGCCCTATAGGCGCATTAAGGAGGGCTTTTCTCTCCGCCATCAAAAAGCTTAGCCCTAATGCCTTTCAAAGTTTTAACAATCCCCATAAGAAATGTAATGCAGCAAACACGTGTTATATTAATGTGAAAGATTCTGTTAAAATGTAATCAACTGTTCTATGTAAAGTTATAAAATCACTACAAAATTATATATTTAGTTCATTCAAGTACAATTTTAAATTTGTTGTCTTGAAAGCATAGAGTAAATTTAAAATTAACAACTGTTCTTACTTCAATTTTTCTTTGAATTTCGTTTGAGCACATACTATTCAGATAGTAAAATTTGAATGTTTATAAAATTTTAATGCTTAATTTGACTAGTGTAGTGCATAAATCAACGACAAAGCTACTATCTAACTTTTACTACAGATTTAAATACTGTTCACCTAGTTGTTTATTGACCGAAGTAGTATTATCAGACCTACTTATGTATATCATTTTGTTAATCGAGTCAATAACGGAAAAAACAAGTAAGGGACCTGAAATACATTAGAGCAGAAGTAAATTACAAGAGCCGGTTGTATACGTTTTTAAACCCATGTAGGCTTTTCATATATCTGCATATATGTATTTTGTTTTTATTTTATTGTTTCGCTTTCACGCGTAAACTTTTCAACCAGTTTGACTGAAATTTTACTTAGACATTTTAAGGGTCCCTGGTGTTAAACAGATTTTAAGACAACAAGAATAGTAGTAGGCTGTGTCCACCGCAGTCAACATGTTAAATTACGAAACATCTCTAGCTATGTTATATTTTGTCAACACATTCACTGCAACAAAATTAATGCACTGTCTTTCTTCTTCTTCTATGGGGCGGACTATTGCCAAGCACTTAAACCTTAAGGGCCTTTTTTGGACACCCTGGAAGCACACCATGAGGACTACCAGTCTATGATTTCAGCAGTTCCAAAAACCGCCGAAAAATCTATTACGTCCTCCTGGGGAATTTCACCACCCTTGTCCAAAATACCAAAGATGGCATACCGCTCCCTTGCTCTGGCAGGGCAATTAAAGAGCAGGTGTTCAGCAGTTTCCACCTGTTCGTCACACATTCTGTTCACACGAATCCTCCCGAAGGATGCCGACGTTGTGAAGATGCTTCCTCAGGTGGCCATGTCTCTCAATCAGACACATAACCTAAAAGACAATAATCTACTAGTGAGATAAGGTCAAACGTCACCCTAGGGGAAGGTGACTGTAGAACCATTCTGCTCATTCTCAGACTCGGATGCAGCTTCTACCTTCTCTCATGTTCAGTGCGAAGACATTTCGAGACAGTCCAAAAGAATGCATACCTAGAAATGCCACAGAAGGTTTTAAGTCCCATTATATTGGACGCTGAGCGTCAGGGTATCTGCACTACCATTCCCAGGGATCTACTCATGATCAGAAACTCAACAATCATTTATATATTTGATTCTAGCAAGGGGAGAATCGACTTGATAGCAATACCAGATATTTTTGGACTATTGTACCACACAGTTGTCCAGCGTCATCATTACTTCCTGACTATCTTTGAAAGTGCTGATCGTCTTACTCCTGTACTGCAGACGAAGATTCTCACGATCACACTTCATAATGGCTGCGACTTCTGCCTGAAAGTCTGTGGGATAAGGACTTACAACAATAAGCTCTGGCATTATTGACCTGGGTGCTAAATGTTTTGATCCTGGTCATGGAAAGCCCTGATATTTTACCCTTACAAATTCAGGATTCCTGTATCAGAGCCACGTGAAAATCTTCCACAAAAAAGCGTCTGCAGAACAAAGCTGTTGCTGCCTAACTGTGCTGGAGATTGACCTGAAAGACCTTGATCCTCATGATCAGCCGCTCCACTCCACGTCCTCAGCTGGACCTGCTCTACAACAATGAACACTCTCCAGTTCCTCACTTCAAGAGTCGCTGCAGACTACTCATCAACCAACATCACCATCGCCATAACCTGGTACCACTACTGCGTGGCGCCGAGGGTCACCACGGCGCAGAGTGCACAATCGGGCCACTACCTAGTCCAACCATGGTTGGATTCGGTTCTCCTATTGGTGTTTTGTGGCACCTTAGTGTCTCCCCTGGGGAGGTACTTTCCCAGTTCAATGGGTATCACCCGAACTAAGGTCAGCACATCCCCTAAACCCAGATGCTAGGTTTGTGATTATTCTAGTACTCATTATCCCTTTCATACGTCCCACGTTTTCTATCAAGTATTTTCACATTTATAGATATTACACTTTTTTGTACATTTTTAGTAAGATCTGCTTGGGATCATGAATCTGTTTGTTATAAGGAAGAATTATTTTTCTCTTTTCAGTTCGATTTAAAAACGTGTGTTAAATTTTTTTTTCAAATTTATTTAACAATTTCATGATATAAAAACCAATGAAACTTTGAATGTTTTATAAACTTAAATTAAATACCGAATAACACAGGTCTATTTAATGTTTAAATTCAAATATGAATTCTTACCACAGATATTTAAAAATCCAATTTAAATGCTTGGAGATGTTTTAATGACGGGAGAGGCTGAAACACTTGTTTACATTTAAAGACTTGAAAGTAACACTTCTAAACCCATTCCTTAATTACAGTTGAGCGCAGAGTTTAGACAGACGGATGTTTGCCAGCGATGGTTGAAAGAAGTTTTAAAATTCATATTTTATAAAATATTAAGCATACAAATCTTGGTTAGCACTATATAGAAAGTAATAATGATTCAAAAATATTAACTTATCTACCTTTTAATATAAAACTCGCCATTGACAATTAACCATTTCAGATTTTAGGATATCGCTTAAAATGTTTAATACTTCAAAATTGTTTTAGAAAACTTTAAATATGTCCATGTAAGATACTTAAAATGCACTTTGTTGTTATTAAAGGTAACAATTCTTAAAATAAAAAAGCAATAAGTCATTTTCTGTAATTTTGAAGTCGGAGGAATCATGCAAGTACAATAGTCCGTAATGAAAGATAAGTCACTAAGTAAATAAAAATACTTTCTAGGGTTAAAACTAAGACAATAGAACAATACTACAATGAATATGAAGTATAAAACAAGGTCATATAGAATCAGATTTACAAAAGACTTCTGTACAATGACTGTTAGTCAATGAATGGATATGTACCGCCATAGAACACAGTCTTGGCTACGTCGAAATGAATTTTCATTCAAAATGTGAAGTCTATGGATGGAAATCTTACTCGAGATATCTTACCAATTTTGTTTATTATGTTGGGTTTCATATCAGTGATCACTTATTAAAAATCTATCATACTAAGTCACCAAGTAACGATTTGGTATGTGTACGAAGAAATTTATTTCCTAGTTACCTTCATGGTTACTCTTAAGACAAATGTCAAAATGGTGACTAAGCCAAAACTCATCAAGTGACATGCATCTCCATCGAACTGTGTTAGCTCTATAGTAATGTAGTTTCATGCATGTCTGTAGGTCAGTTTGTTCTCGTGGTACCTTGATGCAGGCAGAAATTATATTTTTCGACCCCTCGTGTAATAAGCTTCGTTGACGCTCAGATTTTAAATTTCATACGCTTGTAATTTTATCACGCATTATTGTACGATTGAGTTCAGATTTTCAATTAAATGTTTAGTCTTAAGTAATATTAAGATGTCATACCCCTTATTAAAAATATAATGAGAATATACTATTGTATACCATAGAAGCGCTCCCAGAAAGGGATAAGGACATTGACAAGAATGGCTGTATGGATGTCAATTGGAGGTCATTCAAAAAGAGATGCCTCTTTAAACCGCACAGAATTGCATGTAATTTATCAGCGTGAACTAGCCACATCTGAATAAGCTGTATATTTTATTGTATTAGTTAAACAAGATATCATTCGTTCAATGCTAAAAATTTAGGAACCGACAATGTGAATGCTCTGACTGCATATGAGTGGTAATATTCAAAATGATGTGGTACTTTTATTAAATCTGAAACCAATGTAAAATTGTTAGAACTTATTTATATTATATCGCTTAAAATTAACTTAATAGTTATATTGCTAGTGTTATTGTTTTGAAAGCTGTACCAGTTATAAAGTAAATTTACAGAATACACTGTCAATTTATTTATATTTCTGACAATTTAAAATGTAATTATTTTTGCCGATAATTGATTGAGATACAAAGATGAGCTTGGCCTTATAAAATACTTATTAATGCTTTTATAGATTTTTTAACATAAAAAGTTTCCAAAATTTATTAATTTTTAATAAAAAAACTTAACGTATTTATATTTATCTTTCGCATCAAACAGATTTCACCACTTGCGGACTGGTTTATATTTATTTATGAGGAATTATTATTACAATCTAAACTAAAAAAAATGAACTGCGAAATTTAAAAAGGATTTATAGGTTTTTTCAAACATTCCAAACGCATTCTAGGAATATATTTATGTTAACCTTTAATGTCCCTATGGAAAGTGGGTAAAATATAAATAGTGAGCGATATTAACTGCAAAAGAATTTATAGTAACTGTAAATCATTTTTATGGAGGTAAACACAATGCATATTCAAGATGATTAAATTTAATGTAGGAAGAGGGCTTATATGGAGTTTGAAATGACCGAGTCTGAAGTGATTTTTTGTAAAGTTAGTAATACATTTTCTGTATTACATTTCTTGCTTATAATTGTGTATTATGAAAACTACACTGATATATATATATATATATGTCTATATATATATATATAATATATATATATATATATATATATATATATATATATATATATATATATATATAAGAGATCCGGGTTCGACTCCCGGCGGAGCAAGTACTTTTTGTGATTCAATGTTTATTGAAATTAAATAAGGCTATTGCCATTTATACAATTTAATGTAAATAAAAGTCGTTTGACAGGTATTTGGTCTTCCGATCATGTGTTAGTTTGCTTATTTAAACGCATATGTGACAGATACGGCCAAATACAAAATAATTGAATCGGAAAAAGTAAGCGCTCTGTGGTGTAATGGTAGCACATTCACCCAGCAAGTGAGAGATCCAGGTTCGACTCCCGGCGGAGCAAGTACTTTTTGTGATTCAATGTTTATTGAAATTAAATAAGGCTATTGCTATTTATACAATTATATATATAATATATATATATATATATATATATATATATATATATATATATATATAAATCGTTATGGAGATGACGATCAACGAATACTGCATGTGACGTCAGGTTTCAAATCACGATTAATTCTTTGTGTCACTGAAAAACAGAATTACTGCTGATGGACCAAACATTGCGTGATTTATTTTATGTAGACCTTTTAAGAGTTTGCTAATGCAGTAAAACTGTTTTAAGTATTGTTATAACTGTTTTACGTTACCTTTCATTAAAACGTTTAAGTCCAGTAGTATAACATCTGTTTAAACTGTAGATAATTGTTCTGTGCTTTTGCTGAAGAGCTTAGAGATTTTCTTTGTACCAACCATTAAGGATATATCCTGCAGTGAGTGCTTAAAACGTTGGAAACGATTGTTTGAAAAAGACACTCTCGTGAGTTGTTGCCATTAAGCAACTAAAAATAGTAAACACCACTATTTTATTTTATAAAAATTCTGATAATTTGCTACTGAGCGAAGTTATTTGACTACTTATAAGTATAACAAACAAATCGTTCGTTTTGGCGTCCTACTGTTGTGTAGGTTTGTTTTTTTTGTAAGTTATATATTTCTGTGATACTTGTAAACTATATCAAACTTGAACTACACTGCTGTTTTGGTGAAAAGTAACTTCAGGTAAAGAGCTGCTTCATAGTGCTAAACAATAATATGATATATATTTTATTTGTGGCCAATGACATTTAATGGTCGAGTCCTAATCGTGCACGTCCTCAGAATTCAATTTTCTAAGATATTCCAGTGTATCAGAGATTTAAAAGCGATCTGTGAACATTTATGCCGAAGACTATTAGAGGAAACATAAGTGTCTTAGGATGCTCCTAATAGTACAGGCCGAACGGGTTCTTGGCCCCCGTTCCAGGCTTTTGCGAATGCTGAAAATTACTAGAGGCTGGAAACCAGAGATTTTCAGATTCTAGTTGGAGCTAAAAATATTTCCAAAGGCCTTTGTCCTCAGGATGGAGTCTCTATAAAGTCTGATAATCCTTTTGACAAGACGTATAAATAAAAACTCACTAAATTATTTGTAAAAGATTTTATTTAGCGAAAATTGCCAATTAACATACAATTCAAGGTTATCAGTTGGTAACAATATATAACTCAATTTGAGTATAAAATTAACTAAACTTTTAAATATACCTAATCGTTAAGTTACGCCTACTGCTCATTTAATTAGTTTTTACATTGACTTGCAAGTTAATTTTTAAGTATACTTAAACTTAAAAGTATAACTTACAAGATACCAAGTTTTGGAAAGGAACATTTGGGATTTTAAAACAAAACATAGATGCAAACAGTTTAATAGTCTATTGATTAAATGTTATAATATATTAACAACTATATTTAGGCAACATTAAGTCGTATTAATGTTTGTAAGGTTTAACAGATATGTAAAAAAGTCTAAAAACTAAGTAATCACAATTTTATGTAATTCTTTTTCAGTTGTTATATTTCTGATGTAGCTCTTCTCAGACCAATATTTATGTTAATATTGGAATAATAAAGAACTGGGATGAGAGTATGTATAACTATAAAATAACATTTCCATTCATTTACCAATTTTGAAAGTGTTGAGACCAATCAGTACGTAACACTTACATTATTTGTTATCATACCTAAACTTACGAAGTTTTATGAAACTTACAAATTTTAACAACGTAAACTTGAACGTTTTAACAGACTCTAGATAGTAGGTCGAGTAGTAGTAACCAAAGGTGTTCAAAGGATTCAAAGATCACATGGATTTCTTAATTTTATGAAGAAACCAAGTGATTTAGAAATATGAGGCATAAATACTTCGTAATAAAATGATAAAAGCTCTAAATTAGTGCATAAAAGTTGCTAGGTCCGATAAAAATGAGCACAAAAGTGATATTATAGAAATATATCAAGTTTATAGGAAGCACAAACAGAGTTAAAACGAACAAAAACAAAAAATCAAATTGTAGTAGTGCTAGAAAATATGTTTGCCTAATGAATAAAAGTTTAGGAGTCAAAACACTTAAAATCTTGAGAAATCAAAATCTCAGCATATTTGACAACCTCAACTATAAAAATAGTCACACGAAGTACACACACATTTACATCGTGTAGCTATTTTTATAGTTGAGATTCCTCTGTTTCTGTTTCATATGTTTGCTTTTTGGTAATAATATATCACCGTTTTGTGACAAGTCAGAGAGAGGTCAATCTTGATAACTCTAAGCACCATGCAAAGTTTTAATCTTTTATTAGATAACAATTACCTATATACAGACCACATATTTTATCTTCGTTAGATTAAAAAAGTTTAATGCAGATAACAGTAGTCTTATTACTAGTCTGTTTAGAAGTATAGAAGTGTTAGAGTTGGGTGGAGGTCTCTAGCAAGTGCTTGGAGGGAGGATCGACAAAGAGGCAGTGTCACGATCGGTAGACACAGTAATTAACTCTGGACACAGTCGGGCTCAAGGTGAAGCAGACTGCCAGGAGGACCACCGCGGCAGCCAGGAGGTACAGCGACCATGACAACTTGCAATTACCTGAAAAATACAAGTGTTATACTTGAGTAAAGGTCTCTGGCAAGTGTTTGGAGGGAGAATCTAAAAGGGGTAGTGTAACGAATGGTAGATACAGTAGATCACTCTGGACACAGTAAGGATCGTAAAACGTGTGACAAAATTTTTACTTTATTTTACAACATTTACAACTATGCTAGCACAATGGGAACATAAATACAGTTGTTTTATATAACAATACTATCAATTTATATGCCTGTGTGCAGACACTTAGGAATATGTTACAGTTTGATATTTCCGTTTATTATTACTACAACTTTAACTGTGTAATACCATTTTTGAATACCTAACAATAGTCTGAAAAACCCTATAAATATAAAATATAACATTAAAAATTATATTTGTAATAAAATATAATTAAAAATTTCTAATTAATAAGATACTGAAAATAATTAGCAATTCCACTATTTCATACTTTATTTTAATAACGTATTATTATTTATTTTTAATACGAATCATAACTGCTGCTAATTATAAGTTTGAATTAACTTATGTTACTAAATTTAACTTTATACTTAAGACAGTACCTACAATTCTTAGCAGCTTTGAACGTAATAGTGAGAACGTAAGGATTAATTTGACATGAGAATAAATGTGTTTTTAAAAACATCTCCTGGCAATACAGTATTTAACATTGAATGATATGAATTATTTCTGTCTAGTTTTATAACAAGTTAACATACTATACCTATGTGCTGAATAGGTCATTTCAAATTATAATTTTAAGTGTCAAAAAAAACTTTAAATTGAAGTGAGAGCTGTAAAGTCAACTAACTGTTCGCACATTTAAAAAGTTCAGTACTTTGGTTAACGACTTTAGTTTGTCTTAAGTATTATCCAAAGTGACCATATCTGAATATGGTCTGATAAAAAAAATCCCATTAACGATAACAATAGTCTAGGATAATAAAATTATATTATTAGTTTAAAAATTTAAATTATTATGGAATGATATAGATGGTTTTTACGTAGTTTACTAATTAAATGATATTATTTACGTACATTTAAATAAATTTTTATATTCGTTCATTGTTTATTGATTTAAACTAAGTATAAGTTTATAAACGTTTCATATTTAACACGAGTTTAATTTCAAATTATTATAAATAATATGACACTAAAACTCTCCAGTCTACTAGATCTGGTTTGACTATCATTTTAGTTTGCAGGATGAAATTGCGTCGAAACACTATTGATTATCTTCAACCTTGCTATCGAGAATCATATTCATCCAACATAAATAATAACTAACAGATCCAGTAATACATATCCACTAATAAAGGTGAGCGAAGGCTGGCAGAGATCAATCCACAATGAATATGACCAATCAATAATCGATATGGATTGTTTATCGCAGACTGCTCAACTTTTGGTAATATATATTTTCCTTTTTTTTTTTGTTATTTTATAGACCTTCTTGATTATGTCTTTGTGATTATTATCTACCAGCTTAATAAGCGGAGTGCTGTACTGACGCTGCTAGTTTTATGAATGAATTGTATGTATGAAAATGGCTCTTACGGCGAAGAGGGTGGAAATATCTCAAGATTTTAATTGGTGTAGCAATGTTTCGACACGGAGTGAATTATAGTCATGTCAACAGGCTAAGAAACGTGAGAACCTCAACCCTGAATGATGGGTAAATAATACAATACCACTTAGAACTACTAAAATAAGACTATACTGTGACTCTAATGTATTTACTTTACTTTAAGTACCTAAGGTATAAATATGCGCAGCGCTTCCGCAGCAATCTCTGACTTCTTTATTGTCCCAACCAAGAGGGTAAACAACAAGTCCTCCACACACCAACATTCCTGTAACAGTACACCACAATGTATTAATAGACTCTCAGAATCTTGAACTGTTTCAGAACTGTTCAACTGTAGAACTGTTTCCCACCAAGTGTTTTGTATGGGACACATAAAGCAATAGCGATTTAATAAAAGATTGTCTATTTTTACTGAAGTATACAACCTAAACATGAGACAAATGTATAAGGATGAGATCGTAAACTAAATGTACAAACAATATATGAAACCATATAAAACAAACTACTACATATCTTATAGTAAATACTCAGTTCTGATGATCGTGTTCTTTTTAAGTCTAAACATATTTCAATTTTGTGAGCTTAATAATAAGATCAGTGTGCCTATTCAAGCCGTGAAACATTCTCTGAAGCTGAATTCCAAACTTGTTTCAGAAGATCAACTCTTGGCAAAGTTACAAAGTGTGTCTACGTGTCCAACAACAAGATAAGCTCCCTTAAAACTTTCTAGAAAGTTTAACTTTTAACGTATCGTTCAGTTTATATACATCGACTCTTGTAGGGATTTCCGGCCGAAAAATGAATATCACATCTCTATCTCTTAGTTGGATTTCGATAGAATTATATTTTATTATAAATATAAATTATTTCCAGTCTTACATTAAAATTATCGAAATGTAAATCTAGTCAAACAGACAACTGTATTAGACGTGCACTGAAGTTAACCAGTAAATGTACTTTAATATATGCACATTGATAATTCAATGTAAAATATTTCACCAATTGAACATTATATAATCTGTTACGTGGGGTTTATAAATTGAAATTAATTAAAAAGATTCCTCACTGATTAATAACTGATTTTCACATGAAAATGAATAATAATGTTTAAGCTGTTAATTAATTGAAGACTATTCATAAGTGGTATGGGCGTATATTTAATTGCTTTTATATGTTCGCGCACTATATATAGAATGGTTTTGTGTTGTGAACCGACACTGAACTACCATAATCCCATTGCAAGTCACCGCTACTCCCTCATAGCCAATAACATTAACTACACGGCTGTAATCCACCTTTACGACCACCGCTACTATTGTGTGAGGTGATACGGCCCACAATTATACACCCAGAATTATTATAATATTCTACATACATACATGTGTTCATTGTTTTCGTCATGTGAAGTATTATTTGTCTTAGTTGTCACATTATCTGGAAATTTAATATAATAGCGTATATTCCTGGATTTTTTAAATTGTTATTGTTATTTTGTTGCTAGTTGTTTCACAAGTTTCCTAAACAAATAATGTTGAAAGGATAAGGTTTTCGTGCACTATTGGTAAGAGCTTAGTACTAGTAGACATAGTTCAATTTCACATTAACCAAAAAATGTTGTATGAAAGTACATGAAATATTTTACGAAACTAAATTTGTAAAGCAATCTACAGTACTTGTAACATAAATGAAAACATTAAAGAAAATCATTGCATGAAGTAGACACTGTCACGATCTATAATAGTGAAGATACAATCTGAAGACACCAATCGTGTGATAACCTCTGTCCTATGTAACTCATCTTTCTTTCAAATGTAAATTTTGGGTTTAAAACACGTTACGAACTTAGTGTTTTCTATTTGATTATCAAAAATATGTTTCATGTTCTTACATAAGAGGTAATATGTATATATGTATATATATAATTATACAGCAGATTGACTCTGCCATTACTGCCACTATGATAGTGGAGACACTAGGACTGTAGTGACCTGCCACCTACATCACATTTCCACCAGCAGTTGTAGACTGCCCGCCGTCCTCGATGTGGCTGTGTAAATGACGTAATTTATACTGCGGTTATACACTGCTGTTACTGCCGTTATGATAGTGAGGACACAGTCTAAAGTCACTAGGGCTGTAGTGATCTACCATCTACACTACTTACCCGCTAGCAGTTGTAGACTTCCCGCCGTTCTCGCTGTGCCTGTGTGAATGACGTAGGCCCTAACCTATACAGCAGGCAGACACCGCCATCACTGCCACTATGATAGTGGAGACACAGTCTAAAGACACTAGGACTGTAGTGATCTGCCATCTACACCACATACCCGCTAGCAGTTGCAGACTTCCCGCTGTTCTCGCTGTGGCTGTGTGAATGACGTAATCTATACAGCAGGCAGACACCGCCATCACTGCCACTATGATAGTGAGGACACAAGCTAGGGACAGCAGGACTGTACTGATCTGCCACCACCAACTTGGAATGTCTCTCCACCTGTATTCAAAACGTATCCAGTAGTTAAAACCTTGTAAAAAGTGGCACTATACTAACAACACTAGAATATGGTTATCAATCGTTTTGTTTTTTAAAACTTTAATACCGATTTGTTTTTTCTCTTAGGACAAGAAGCTTTATAAATTGCACTTAGTCCTGTAAGAACCTAAGCGCTACTTCCGGAGTGACAGGATATTCAGGATGGATAAGATTAGGGAGTGAGGAAGAATTAGGGCACTAATCTCATGCCGTAATCTTAATAACTTTATGTCCTTCCGGAAGAAGGGGAGTCCAGCTCTAAACCAACCTCTCCAGTCATTGCTGGCAGGGGATGGCACACCCTTGTTGAGGGTAGCAAGAACCTCTGATAGTTAGGGAACGAACCCCACCAATCTCTAACAGTCATCTCCCGCAGTAAACTAGACCTATCGAATTGTCTTTGCACCCCAGAATCTCGACATTTGTGGTTAGTGATGTGCCGCTCCTGGACATCCATAGGGTTGTCCAGATTTAAGTGATACATCGGTGTTTGCTGTGCCCAGTGGCAGGTTCAACTGAAAGGTATAAACCAGCCAGAAGTGATCCCTGCTGGGTTATTAATACCGATTAGTATAAATATAAAATAATACAGGAAATTAAACTTTATCCTTATTTATAAAATTATACTGTATAGCGCATTTTGCCTATACAGTATATATATAATATTTTATATTATAGTATAAAATTCATTGATAGATATTTCCGATGAGTGAAAAAGCAAATATTATATAGGATATACAGAGCCGATTAGGAGATGGATAATTGATTTTTTTAGTTATATGCAACGTATACATTTGATATTTAACCGTAGATAGAGTTAAACGTATTGCCAATGTATTATAAAATCAACAGCATCAGAAATCACAAAGTATTTGAATTGGAAGATATTGTATACTTCAGGATTCCAGGACACAGATTTAAATTATAGAATAAATATGAAGGACCGTTTAAATTTGTCTGGTAATATTTGATTGTAGTTTAATAGTACAACGTAAAAACGATTTAAGCAAAATAAAATATTGCAATGTCCAGGATTTGAAACGATTTTAATAAAATTAAATGTTTATAGTTTATTCAAAGGAAAATGGAAAATTATTACTATCTTTTAAATTTGTTACTCAGGGTGGATCAAAAATGTTTAATTAAAAAATTCTTATGAAGAAATGTATAAATATCTAGATATAAAGCCAAGACCCAAGCATTTGGTATTATTGTGTTTTTTTTACAGGAACATTTAACACAGATAACATGAATTGGAAGTAATGATAACATGAAGATAAATTTGGGGCATAGGAAAATAGTTTTATTATTTGAATCATAATGTGATATTCCAATTATCGATGATAGTTTAGAAATAAAATACCTACTGTGTATATATTTCTTACGGTGATGGTCATGTTGTGAATATTAATTGAATGCAAGTGATTGTTTATACACAATATGCGGTAACTAAACTGCTGTTTTCACTTGGTTTCCATGTATTTCTGTTAAACGAATGAAGGAAATACCCACGTTTTCCCTGTTTCATGTAAATAACAAAATGTTAGGTATTAAATTTAGTAACCGATTGGCAAACACGATAAAGTTGAATAAAATGTAATGGATCATTTTACATATTTCAATGTTAGGAAGAAGTGTTTGAATAAATTTAAAATTATTTTGAAGTGATACAATATTACATCAAAATCATTGAGATCTGGTCAGGCAATACATTTAAAAGAATGATATTGTCCAATGTTAATTGCAGCTGGATCGTGTCACTAGCGCAAAGATCTCTGCAACAAAGACCTCCTACTCCAGGCCACTTGGAATTCCCGACAGCTGTTTAAAGAAAAAATTAATAACTGGTGACCATTTAAAGCAAACCATTATACACTGGGACGAGTGTTCGTCTTATCGGGCATAATAGTAATTAAATTATAACTGTTACATGGCAGGGACGTGGACCTTAGACTTTAGATACGTAGCTATCTGTCAACAATGTTCTACTGACACCACTTAAACACAGAGAAAGTTACTCCATTTTATAGGTTTAGATTTTTGTGTGATGACTGTTAAGGATAGGTTTGTAAAATGTTTTCTTGTCAATGTATGTTTAGTAGATATTGAAAATAGGTGGTTTTAAATACCCCTCTTGAGGAAAGCTTTCGGAACAGAGGGAAGGGAGAGAAATTGAAACCTTGTTAATGAATGATTTTGGAAGAAAACATACGAAAATATTTTAGAATACAGGTAGATTTGTCTAAACATAGATAAATTTTAAAATGTAATTTCTCAAAAAATGGTCCGCGTACAATATGGTACAGTAAAACAGCGATTTGCCTGCAAGACTACTTTGATAACTGGTTACAATAGGGGTTGAACAATTGAAAATTAATTTCTCTAACCTTGGCAGATTTCATTGGATAGTCGGATGCGTATCAAGAGCGTCGGTGATAAGATAATTTCGGTTAGGGAAGGGGTCGGTATAAAAACTCCCATGCACCTATTTCGGCTTCCTTTTCGAGCGGTTTCCAGTTAACGGTTTAAAGCAGTGATCTATAATCAGCGGTTTTAATTTGTGCATTTTTGGTTGTTTCTTTTTCCTTACACAATCTGCGTGGGATTTTGCGCAAGTAGAAATTTTATAGTTGAATTACGAGTTTTGTATGGGAAATTTGTTTTCAACTAATGTTATCTATCTTTTACATGATATATTGTATTATTTTGATACAAAGTTTGCAAGAGAGAACAAGTGTGCAAGAATTTTTAAAGTAAAGTGTTCAATTTTAATATAATTTAAAGGCTACTTGCAATAGAAATTAAAAGTACAATATTCAGAATACATTTAATACATCAAGATATAAAGTAAATATTTTTGGGAGGAATATAGTATAATTATTACAGTTTTCTCTTTGCATCTATGTAATCTAGTTTACTTAGATTCTCTTATGATAGAGAAAAGTACATTTTATTTTGAATTAAATTCCAGATTTTTATTTTATTTAAATTATATAAGAAATTTTAAGAAAGTTTACTTTACTTTAATTTGCTTTATGTAAAACAAATAATCCTTTTCTTGAGAAAACTTTTACAAGACAAGGTGGTTGTGTCTGCATGTGGTGATTAAATCTTAATATTTATGTAGATAAAGATTATTTTATTGAATCTTTTGGTTTTTAGAATCTCTCTAAACATATAGTTTTGTGCATTTAATAAAGATCGTATGATAGGCTTCGAATCTACGAGGCAACTGATCAATAGTTCATTGTTAAAAGATTTAAAATAAATTTAACATTATAATCAATTTAAAAATACATTGTACATAAATACAATAATGATCATTTTAAGCGTTCCTAAAGGTAATATAAATTAATTTGATTAAATATTTATAATATATTGTTGGTATATATTTTAATTTTCAACTATTAAGTGCATTAAAAGTTACTGGATTAGATCAAATATATTTGGCCATATTTTCAGCAACCACTATCAAGTATTTATAATACAATTTATTAGTTATTGGGCAATTATGAAAGTAAAATAATAATAATAGTAAACACATATAATGAATAATAGTCATTTTCAAGGTGCTAATGTTAGCACTTATATTTGTATCTAATTTCTATATTTTCTGTGTTTTATTTTATGTTAAAGTTTAATTTTTAACACTATGTAGATATTTCATATTTCTTCATTTACTTTCATATTCAGACTATAAAGTACATTTCATATTCTTATTTATGAGTAATGCTTAAATTTGTGTGTAGTTACTATTAGTAGTCATATATTATGCTGTTCATCATGAATGAAGTTTGTGTAATGGTTTTACCGTTGAGGAAAGGAAATAAAATAAAATGCTAGCTATTAAAGTCTAACAGGCACAATAATCTTACAATAAACTATCGGCTGAGAAGCCAATTTTTCAATAAGATTTGACTAACCAAAATGTTTTAAAAATAAATATATGATACCTGGAGTATCTGGCGCACTGCATCACTACCTCTACGGTCCCCAGAGGGCTGAGTTTGGGGTAGTTGCAGCGTCGGAAACTGTTAAAGTATGCATCTATCCTCCCCAGCATCTTTCCCTGCAGAATACAAATATACATTTAGTACTCACAACAGATAAGGACCACGTATATAGTATAACATTTAATATAAGAACTATTACAACCTTAAAATCAAACATTATATGATGTTAACGGTTGTAAATTTATAAAACAGATTACGAAATATTAATGAGGTGGCGCTAACAATGCAAGTCTATGCCATAATATGTGAACGAGTCTTCAGTATAAAAAACAACCCAATATGCTCTGGGACAAAACACAGTGTCATGGCCATGCAGTGTTATACAATGTACAATAGGAAGTAATTTGGCTTGGGGCCAGCCACAGCTCTTTTTATCAAAAGCCTCGTTATGTTCGGAAAATATAGGAACGATCTGGGCAAGATTTATTTGACAGTGATGATATACGGCTCGCTTACCAGGTTAATGCGTTTTTTGTACTGGGAGAAACTTGGGAAATTTTTAGAACAGATTTAAAAATCGAGTTACAGGTACAAATTTGATTGCATAGCTGTTCAACACTATCATAATATGATAGTGTTGAACAGCTAGAGAATGTTACAAAGAATTCATTGTAACATATTATGTTACAATGAATTCTTTCATATCTTAATGGAAACTATATGAAGTCATTTAAATAGAAGTTGAAAAAATTGATTTCCTAAAACAAAACTGGACAATAAATTCGAAAGTAAAGCACACTAAATATAAAAATCAAACTTCATCTCAACTGTGTAAAAATTAGGGAAGGTGGTTTTTTGAATCATGTGGCTGTACATCCACCGAATGGAAACAATACTGTAGCCGCTCTCTTAACCAACCTCGGATTAACTGTTGCCGTTCCTAAAAGCGAGAATTATCTCTGTATTTCTAGCCACACTCGGTGCAATAACAACGAAATTGTTTTAGACGTGTATTTAATTGTGTATTAATTCACACAGAACGGAATGAACAGTAAACGAGTTGCAGAGATTACCAATAAACACGAATAGCTATAAACGACATAAAGGTCATTATGATATTTTATAGCTTAGGGATTGTATATTGCTGATTTTCGTTTAACCGACTTTCCCTTGATCTGACCAAACATCGGCCCCACAGGTTGAGAAATTTAGTGTACAAGTCTACTTCACGTGTGTCTGAAATCAGTTCACAACATTGTCACGCGATGTGAACATGAGACGACCAAGTACATAACTCCCGTATATATACAGGCATGTCAGTGTCGGAACTCCGAATCCTCTTAACTCTGCATTTGAATACAACTAATTAAGGAATCATAATGTATGGCTAAGTTATATCGCTATACAGTATGATTTCCTACATGATACGTGTACTGCTAACCTGGAGCCAGAAGGGAAGATAGAAGCCCGAGCAGCAGAGGACGGCGGCGGCGACGGACAGTAGAGCCCACAAGTAGCCTGGCCCTGTCAGTGTGCCCATCCGCCAGCCTACACAACATACAGTCAGTAATATTCATTGCTATAATCTATAAATTTAATGTAGAGCCAGAAGGGAAGATAGAAGCCCGAGCAGCAGAGGACAGCGGCGGCGACGGACAGTAGAGCCCACAAGTAGCCTGGCCCTGTCAGTGTGCCCATCCGCCAGCCTACACAACATACAGTCAGTAATAATCATTGCTATAATCTATAAATTTAATGTAGAGCCAGAAGGGAAGATAGAAGCCCGAGCAGCAGAGGACGGCGGCGGCGACGGACAGTAGAGCCCACAAGTAGCCTGGCCTTGTCAGTGTGTCCATCCGCCAGCCTACACAACATACAGCCAGTAATATTCATTGCTATAATCTATAAATTTAATGTAGAGCCAGAAGGGAAGATAGAAGCCCGAGCAGTAGAGGACGGCGGCTGCGACGGACAGTAGAGCCCACAAGTGGCCTAGCCTTGTCAGTGTGCCCATCCGCCTGCTTACAACACGTAACAAGAGCGCATGCGTCATACTTATAAAACTGACATAAACAAATTAGTGTCAAAAGGTGATTAACTATAAATTATGCTCAAGTCGAGCTGCTCCTTACGAAAGGCTTGCTTACTAGTAGCGGGACAGAAAGAAGTCCGAAGTAGCATATGACATGGTATTAGTCTTAAAAGCAGAATTTTAAAAAAATTATTTTTAATTTCATAACTATGTTAAGTAATACTGATAGGCTTTATTTAAACCTTACTTACCTTGTTGTTAAGACATGGATTATATCCAGTATGAGCTAATAATAAATGCTTTGAGCGTCCGTATTCTACAGAACTTCGCATCGTTGCTATTGTGCCTGAGCAAGAACAGCATCATATTTCACTGCTTTGTTCTTGGAACAATGAAAGATTTAATACTTAAATTCGTTATTGAAAATTGGAGCCAACTTACAAATCTCTACTCTTTACCTTTTTTTATTAGAATAGGACACAGCTTTTCTGTTGTCTGAACTTTTAATACGTTTAAATATATAAAAAGGATGAATCAACACTACAGTGATGAACACGAATTAATACAGTTTAAAAAATTTAAATTGTAAAAAATAAAAAAATAAATCAGTATACCTATTTTTAGATTTTAACTACATCTTTGTTAATCTAAATATCATCGATTATCGATTTGAACGTTTTTTGTAAGACATATTTATTAGAGAAAACTGCAGTATTATTTTCATTATTGGTCAGTTCCACGACAATTTTAATTTCAGCTCAGATGTGCAGCCAACTTAACGAAGTTACAGTACGCATGGGTCGATTCAGCATATTACCTGGAGTAAAAATAATATTTGAACGAATCAATCATTTGGCCTGAATATTGAACAATCGATGACAATCTTGTTACTTTTTCAAACCTTTTATTGTCATCATCAAAATCAAAATGGCTTTTCGTTAAAGTGTACGTGATTTAATGTACGTGTGAATAATTAATATTTTTTTTAATTATCAACGGGTGGTTTACATACATTCTAATACATTCTAAAATAATCAGATAACAATCATTCCAATGTGGAGTTAACCTTGCAAATTCTCAATATTCTGTAATATTTAAAACACTGTTGAATAGAAAGTGCAAAATCATTATCAATTAACAATCTCCCCAGCAGGACAAACTAAAACTATACATTTTATTGACATTTTTTTTCATTTATTTGAACATTTTATTGAACAGCAGGAAATAAAATTACAATTTTTAGAGGTTGCACGAAACTACGGAAGTGTTAAGATTATTACCATGAGTAAATTCACAAATATGAAAAGTTTATAATTTTTTCCATTTCATACGTTTCATTATTAGTTATTTTATACAAGACAGCTGGAATTTGTTTTACCGCTCAAACAAGCTGAAGATGGAGAGAACTGCAGCCACAGCAGCCGTATTACGACAGTATGTTTCATGTATGCAAATTATTATCAGCATTTTTTTAAAGGAAACAGGATTTTTCCGGACATTTCAGTGATACAATAAAATCACTAATACCCTGATAGTGGGTTTTCTGTAGTTCAGTTTTAATAATTATTAGTGTTTAGTTTTTATTAAGTGGATGTTTTAGAGTTGGTATGCATGGAGTGACACATAACAGCCATGTTGTGGTTCCTGAGTTAAACGTGTCACTACATTCTGATATGTTTTGTTTACTTTAACCTAGGTTGTAGTCATGCATTAGTTTAGTCTTTACCTGAAGAAGAGATCAGATTGCAGATCTCGAAACGTAGTGTTATTGATTGTATTGTGTCACTGAACGATGGCAATTGTCCGGGAAATCCTGTTTCTTTCACAACCCGTCCATCGTCTAAAACCAACTTGAAACAAGGAGTATTTTGTAGTGCTTGTATTTTTCTTCATAAATGTCTGTTAGTATCATACTATTTTAAAAACCTATTGAGATAGAAAAAGTGAAATCTTGCGTTGAACCATGTTTAGGTACGAGTAATTACTGACGGTGAAGTTTATGGCTGGTTCGCAAAGATTGTGTTATACTTGTATAAAGTTTTATGAGCGGCATTGATATTTTGTATAGATAAACATAAATTGTGGATCTTACGATAAAAACATATATTTGGGTACCACATATATTTACGAGTGGAGAACCAATCATGTGGATGTACTTAGAATATTAATTAAATTAATGACTAAATATTTGTATTTAAAATATTTTTAAACTTTTATCATTTTTCAGTTTCATAATAATATTATTTTAGAGTACTCGGAAATTTTTCAGAATAATTATGAATATGATTAAACTGCCAAATCTACAAGAATTCAATTTCAAAATACATACATAACATTAAAACTATTTTAATAAAAAAAGAATTAGTCTGTATTCAACATTAAATAAATTTAAGTGCATACCGAACTATTGTGGAGATTATATAAACGACATTGTTGTTGAGGGTACAGCCACTGGAATAATATATAGTCATAATTTCTCACAATTTCAATTGATAGCAAATTTAATTGGAATTCATAATGAAGAAAATTAATTCCAGAATGATTGCAATGACGAATATTCCCACATTGTGTAGCAGAGAAACAGCTTTAATGATGTACTATTCACATGTATATTCACATATTGCGTCGGGTATGTGAGTTTACGGCGTAACTTATAAAACTACTTTACAATAAAGTCAAAAAGCACAAAAAGTGCTATTTAAATTATTTATTATTAAAAATTACTTCTTTAAATAAAACATAATGGACCTAAACATCTCATAATAAGGACTTTATGCACTATTTTCAATGATTTATGAAAAGATTTTATTAATCACTTTCATAGCATTTTCAAGAATACAAGTGTACAAACAAAACGAAAGGAATAAATAGAATTCAGTTCTTCTTCTACATCTCATGGAAGAAAAAAAAAGAAAAGAAAAACAAAACATTTTAGGTTTAACAATGATTTTGAAAACACTCGAAGAAAGGATCGGATATAGACCCTACCGGTACTTAAATTTAAAATGGTGAAGTTATATCAAACAGAGTTTCTAACAGTTTTAGTTGTAAGTACCGTTATAGCGTACTAGTTTTGCAAAAAATTACGTATGATGTATTTTATTGTTGTATTATTTTTTATGAAATAGCAGTAATTTGGAATTACATAATTGTCAATTGTATTTTTTTAACTCCCTCCTCCTTATAGTATAATCGACGTGATAATCATTTCGATAAAATAATTTAAAATCTTTAGTAGCTTTGTAGTGAAATTACAATGCACTCACGCTGGTTGTGATGATAATCCCAAGAAATGTTCACGATACGCACGACACTACGATGACGTCACGCCAGGAGGTAACGGGCGAGTGTACGTACATTCCAGCCTGTAGCCGCTGTCACACTGACGTGCTCGGAACAACCCCAACAGCTGACTGGGTGGCAAGTCAGCTGATAACCACCCTCGCCTTTCGCCACCCGTAACGACAGTAACAATAAACAAATTGTACCGCATAACTGGCACAAACGTTTTCAAATGTATTATACAATACCACAAAATATTCTTGTAACGTTTCGGATTATTCTACTACAACGCATGAAACAATATTTCTTGTCCTCGAAGTATTGTTAGGTATATCTCCTTTAATATAATTTAAAACTTAATCCCGACTACAACCACAAAGAATACAATAACTGAATCAGAGTTACAGTTATTTTAAAATCATTATTAAATCAAAGATTTTTAAAATTATGTTCATTTTTAGACATAACTAGCAGTTACACGCGCCTTCGTACCCAATTTCGAGGTGAATAAGAGGGCCAACATAACATATTTCTGGCAATTGTAATTTACTCCGGTCTTAGTACTTTTTGTGCCATAGTTGATTTTGTGTTGATTCCCCGTTCAAGAACATATACATATGTATACATACATAGGTCTGATAAGCCAACTTCAGCCATTTTAATTTACTCGTACTTCCAGACTAAGATAATTTTTATGCCACAATGGAGTTGCTGCAATAGATTGAGTAAAACACACACACACACAGAGAGAAAGAGAGAGAGAGAGAGAGAGAGAGAGAGAGAGAGAGAGAGAGAGTGAGAGAGAGAGGGAGGGAGAGAGAGAGAGCGATTCAATTTTGTTATAATATTATAGATAGTATTTGTTTAATATAGTATGTGTGGATTATTGTTTAAATATTTATAACGTATAGACAGCATAAGAAACCGCAAAACGCGATTGGATGCGTATTCATTATATCTAAAAAAAATTGGCTCTTAACCTGTGATGTAGTGTTTTTATATTAATGAAATAATATAGAGCATTTCCTGTTTAAGTTTAGTAAATGTAGTGACTATTCTCTAAAGGCTTGAATATAGCACTACCACTTCATAACAGCACTATTAATTTTCCTTTCATTAAAACCAATTTAGTAAAAAATAATTAACACAATTTATGAAAATACGAATATTTACAAACTTTTAATTTTATTTACAGATATTGACAGACTTGTTAAAAATTTTACCTTATCTAAATAATGCATCAAATAAATATTTCACAGCAATAATTCATTATATTTTAATATTAATTAGTTTATCACAACGCTGAACAGTGAGCGCATATAGTTTAAATGAGTGCGCAACCACAAATTTATTCTGTTTGCACAGCATACCATGGCAGCGTAGCGCGGCGGTTAGTCTAGGGATTGATTGCTGCTATAATTAGATTCTATCATATATATTTCAGTGTGCAAATATCGCTATGTTAAGGCAAAAAAGTGAAAACTGTTGTTTCCTGTGGCATAAATTACGTATATTTTATCAATATTTCGTATCGAATATTTTAATTGTTGATTGTTATTGAGTTTTTCTAGTAAAACATGTCGGTTTTGTACTCTTTTAAATTAAATATTTGATGTATTATTATCAGTTACAGTTCCCATGAACTACAAAACGTTTCTTTTATTGATAGAAGAGATCCAAGAACATATTACGTACACATAACGTAGCTATGGTGTGTTCAAGTGTTGATTCAATCCGAATATTGAGCTAAGGTCCAATTCAACTCCACTCAATGCAGTCTGAAAAAATGTGACACTGTTACAAATAGACTCCTGGAATCTGTAGTCCACGTCCATTTGAAGAGATCCATAAAATATTGACGATGAAGACGTTCAAATGAACTCTTTGCATTGTTTCGAAATCAGAGACACGTAGGTTACAAGGGAGTTCGGTCTGGTTACCTAGCAGATTTCCAGTGCAGTCCAGATTTTAACATTTACTACCTTTGTCTCAGGTGCAAAGCGATCCCAGATCACGACGGCGTCACTTGATTGACCTCGGTGAAATGGAGCTTAGGTCAATATTCGCATTGAAACAACGCTTCCAACCACAGCTACGTTATGTGTACATGACTCGATTGTTACAAATCGAAAAATCTTAGTGCGCTCAATCTTGCACCTAATAAGAGAATGAGAATACCTCTTCATCTAGAGCTATATGTCATTATTTTTAAACTATTATACATCTAGAGTTATATTACATGTTGTTAATCTATTATACTTCTCTAGCTAATAATATATTTAGTTAAACAATGATATATCCTTAACTATATTACAAGTAATTAAACTATTATTTATCTTTAACTATATTACATATTGTTAAACTAGTGTACATATCTAGCTAAATTACATGTAGCTGAACTACTATACGTCTAGAGCTATAATATATGTTGTAAACACCTTCACTGTTACATGAGCAGGGGGACCAAACGTCTGGCTTTAGAAGAGTATGCTCTCCTTTATAATGTTTCTCCTCCATTCTTTTGAAAATTATGTAAACTGTCCGGATTTTTAACGAACGCTTAAATGTTGTAAAGTAGTAGCATTGCAGTAAAAAATATTCTGATTTCCGAAGATAGACAATGAAAATTTATTGCAGCGCACACGTAATGCCATGGCTGTTAAATTCAGTTTTATGATGAGTGTTGTCTATTATAGTGATTATTTCTTATATATGTCTGTTAGTACAGCTTACTAGTAATGTAATGAATCATCGCAATGAGTTATGTCACAAAATTTACTTTCAATATAATTCTAAATACTGTAGTTAGGGTTCAAATCAGTTACAGTTTTTTAAGGGAAAAATTCTAACAATAATTAATTTAATTTTATGCCACATATAAAATAATAGCCTCAAATCATATGTTCATCTATCAATATATTCTTTAATAATATTTCATTTTTCAATTTATATGTGAAAACACATCCAGTTTGAGTTTTTTTTATTTGCATTATAATACCTGTGTGCTTAAAATATACTAATAATTTATAATTTCCGTTTTTTAATAATGTATGAATAAATTGTTTTGTGCAAATTTGTAAGAAAATTGAATTCTGTCCTACTTTTTCTGTAATGACCTCCTTTTCAACCCCAAAAGTCCTCCTTTTAGGAATTTCCGTCTGGTCACCCTCGACACGACTGGTCATGAACCGATTTTAGGACAGCTGGGATAGTATAAGTGAGCGTCCGACGCAGTCAATGTGTTTATTCTATATTCCTATACTTGTTGTGAACTTATTTATTGAAATTTGTTATAAACTTGTTCAATAGAGTCATTAAATGGAAAATTCACTGTTTAAAATTTTTATCCTTATTAGAATTTTAATTTAAAGTTACATCGGATTTCACTTTTATATTCTACACCGATAAATGTCATTTACATTGCATTAATTAATTTACTGATTCGACAATCATACTCTCTGAAACACCATCGCCATCCCTAAACATGTTCCTCCGTGTATTTCAGTTAGTATGATGTAATCGTTGAAACAGTGTGCATAATATTCCGTTGTTGAGACTACTTTCTGCCTGAGTATGAAACCATATACATTTGTGTTGCAAACCGAATCAGTAGACTATCGTGTTCTACATAGAACTGTATCGGGAGCGATATTTTATTGGGGTTGAAACCAATACGTGAGACAGCAATGAGACTATTTGGATGCAGAGTGTCTGTCAGAAACACGAGGGTTCAACAGCGAGCATCTCCGGTTGTATATTTGGGCTCAACAGCGAATTTTATATTTGGTTTAAGAATTATCATACTTTATTTGTTGAAAATATTATATCCTATCTTTTTAGTATTATCTACACTTTGTCATAGACGTATTGCGAATGTCACTAACCTCTTACCAAAATATATTACTTGCAGCTAAATAAGCTGAAATTATTTTAAATATATGATAAATTCTTATGTTATACATTGATGGTTTAATACTGTAATTCAGTTACATGTAGTCTGGAATTTTGGGTTATATAAGGTTCAGATGTTTGATTAACAAATTAAAACATTAGCCAGACGTTTTTCAACTATTTAAAAATATCTTTACTCTGCTTATATTCTTGCCAGAGGTGTGTTTTCAATACAATATTAGAGATAATTCTTCTAAACATGCTATATCTGGAGTTCCACAGGGATAAATTCTTAGCAATTTACATTTTCTTCTATAATAATCCCAGTTTTTATCTTACGCTGACAATTTTTATAAAATGCTCACTGTATTTTTTACTACACAAAAGAAAATAGTTACTTGACAAATGAACAGATAGCACATCGGAGTAAAACACGATCTAAATCATACATATGCAACACTAAATCAGTAATACTTGAACTCTTTAGACTATTGAAGTGTTGAATTTGAAAATTTTTGGTTCTAGACGTTACAATGTGAGTTTTGGATTCAGGGTTTGCAATCATACGACTTCCTTTTGAATTAGGTAATTTATTGTTACTATACGTTGTGTAGTGTTATAGTGTTGTTAATTACGAGTAGGTTAACGTTATTATTATTCTCATAAGATTTTTTAGTTATAATTTTACCAATGGTAAAATACTTTTACTAATGTGTGTTAAGAGTGAAAATAACGTCACATGTTCGCCTTATTAAATGAATCGCTCATTCATTCATGAAACGTTCAACATACCATTTAATAGATTAAATATGCCGAAGTCTACAGTCCAAACTACACTGGTTGGAGAATTGAAGCTTCCATGAAATATTATGTGATTATTCCATACATAATAAACAATATAATGAACCGTTTGTAAGGTTCAATTTGCCTAGTAGTAAAGGACTGCAGATATAAACCACACCCTACTACATTCTTACTCCCATATTTGGCTAAGTTGACTTTTGGTATTTTTTTGTAACGGGCACATTAACACATCTGTATGTGTATTCACAATGAACTTTTATATTAAAATTAATTATACTGTGGGTTCATGTTGGTTAAACGAGTTTTCAACTGATATAACAGCTTCTCGAGTGGCAAACCCATTCTCTCATTCCAGTGTTTTATATCTCTGTAACTTAATATCAGGAGTAAATTATTCGCAGAAAAATTGTGTTGTTCAAACAATAAACAGAATAGACACGGGTAGTAAGTTAAAAATACAAACTGGAAACAAAGTTCTAACAAACTCGAAACAGTTGCTACGTGAAGGCAAAGGATATCAAAACACCATCAGGGGCACCTGAGGCAAAAAGAACTGCTGTAACGCGGCAAACGGTTTATGTAAATGTGGAAACAACGATCTCTCGGCACGTAGCATTTAGCATTAAACATTTAGTTATGAGCTGTTCATAATATGTATTTATTCTCTTGTGAACGCATATTTCACATATTTGTTTTATTGTTTGTACTGTTCATTATGAAGTTTTAAGTACAGGTTTGAGGTTTTGTTATATTAAAAAGAACCACTTTAATAGTATAACTGAATAACGTTAAAACATTATTAAGGTACTGCTTACAATGTACATAATTCTCACCTACGGGAATACCGCCTTTAAAGAATATCTATAGATAATTTTAATAAAGTACAATATAATGATTTTTCTTCATACACAACACCAATGTTAATATCAAATTTTAAAAATTGCAGAAACCCTTATTCATTACAATACTAACAACGATACAAACAAATAAAACAAGAAATATACCTATTTTGTTTCCAAAAATAAGGCCGCAGGCGGCTGCCCTTTAACTTTCCCTGCCCCGACCATCGGCGTCCTGTTCTCTTACTTTGATATGACGCGCCGCGATACCACAGGAAATGCCGACATTGATCTTCACCTTCGCTAATACATGTGTGACGTGTTTTTTGTGCTCTTAGTTCCTGTTCAGTGATATCGCTTGAGCTCATTCTCTACAGCCTGCACTTAATGGTGTTGGTGTACCAATCTACCCGCACTTTTTAAGTTTTATGTGCATATGAGTTTTTGACACCTCAAGAAGGGGCTAGATTTTAATCCTCGAAACGTATTTTTATATTTGTTCGACATATAACGATTTAAAGTTTGTGAAATTTAACTATATTTCAAATTATTCACTGTCAATAACAAACTTTGAACAAATGTAACAGCATTTCAAATATTAAAGTGATTAATTGTGATTTTAGACTGATAATTTTTTCGCAGGTATAGATTTAGTAATAGTGAGATGAATGACACATAAATCAAGCGATTTTCTGTAAGCATATTTCTTAATCAAGCTATCTTTTGAAACAGCGTTCACTGATTAACTGCAATGTTCGTACATACTACATAATATATTATCCAGGAGTGAGGGGGTTGTGTTATTTTCAATGCAAGTAATTTGGCTCTGGCCCAACCTCAGTTCTCGTAAAAACGTCAACCGATATTTCCACTGAAATATGGAACTGGATGGGAGTAATGTGTTCGTCTGTTTGCTATAGATACTAATTCGCTGTCATAAATTATAATGCTTAGTCTAGGATAAACTTTTTTAGAATCCATATCGTCCATACATTATATTTTTTATACTTCAAATAATAAAAATATATAGCAAATATACAAGTATAGATAAAAGCCAACATAATGATATTACTAGCCTTATATCTGCACCGCACTTAGCTAGACAACATGGTCTGTTGGCCACCTGTGCCGGTTGGCAATATAAAAATAATTAATATTAGTTCAGGCTTGTGCAGAACACAATAACAGATGAACCAAAGGAACATAGATGACTAACATGGTAAATAAAGTATTTAAATAGATTAAAATCAACTGTTGCCATAACAAATAAAATACTTGACATTCTTACCTCATTTCACATTTTCCATAAAGAATTTTGTTTCATTTGGACAATTTAATTACGTACTAGGTACCACGGAACTCACTGAAATATTTTTTGCCATTTCTGTGGTTTATAAAAATTATTTTACTTTTTGCACGTAGATTCCGGTACTGTACACAAAAGTATAACATCAAACTTCACAAAATATCGGCACAAATGTCTATTAATAATCTAATAATTAACTTTGAAATTATAAAAATATAAATATAAAATATGTGGTATGGGTTTACTAAAATATACTAAAAAAAGAAATTAAACTAATAATGTTTAAATTACTATAAATATTAAACATGCCTATTGACGATATATAGGCTACATTGTTTGTACTTTATGAATAAAAATACAATTTGTGAATCAATTTTAAAAATAAAATGCCAATATTTGTATAATTCTGAAGCTATGTACTCGTATATGTATATGTTTTTGAAGTATTTTTGGCTTTGACGTCTGGTTTCTTGAAGTTTGACTTTAACATCTAGAAATCAATATTATTTTGGAATGGAATTTTTAATCAAGGAGGGAATTATTGAAATACAAATTTTTGGAAGGAGGTAGGAGCCAATAAGTCACCATGTAATATAAGAGGAAGTTCAAAATTGTGAAACTCTCAGAAATTTTTTTGCTTAATAAAGAAATCTAAACTTCCGTTCTAGATACATAATTTGATAATTTTTGTTAATCTGAATTTATAAAATTAATATTGTTAAATTAAACGCTTAATTACAATTGTGATTCATTCGGGTTGAGGATGGAGATCATTAGTTGTATGTCTTTATCTGTTCGTTGGTCCTGGTGATATATTTGTATTTCTGTTGAGTGATGTACGGAGATTGCACGCAATTTCCTGTTACCAGACAAGTCACTTTCCCCAAGACAAGCGGATATGGTAGTCGCCGGACAAACGAGCTAGTTCCGGAGTGACGCGGCGCCACCTATCAGACATATTTTTATTTTCTTTTATACCTTTTTGGTATATTGAACAGTGAAAAGCCCTGTAGTGATAGCTTCAGCGTAACTATTATAACATCCCTAGAATGAGTCCCAGAAAAGAGGGATAGAAATGAAAGAAATTCCTCGATTGCTCCTTTTTATCATCATAACAATATACAACCACAGTACACCAGTTCTTAAAAACTGAGATGGATTCTAAGAACCAAACTCGTTTGCTGCATTACGAAAAAACAATAGTCTTATCAGAAAATACCAGTTACCCGCGGCATCAAACGCAATTCGTAGGCATTGCATGTATATGTGCACTTGTGGTTCAAGTGAATTATATTTCTTATGGCACTTAAGTTTACTTTGTTGCCACGATCAAGAAAATACCTATTTCAAAAAATGTATATTTATGGTTATTTTAATTTACTCCGATCTTAGTAGTTTTTGTTCCATAGTTGATTTTACCCTGCTACCCGATCAGGAAAATATATTCAAAGGTTCTTAGAAGCATATTTCTGTCAAAAGACAACTGTAAGATTGGTTAAGACTGTTGTTAAGATAGGTTTTATAACAAAGTAAATTTATACTAAAAGTTAGATAGTAACTTTTTTTATGTCTGCAGCAGTTACCCGCTGGGTTTTATAACAGTATTTAGTAAAAGTTAGATAATAACTTTGTCTTTTATATATCCATTATAGTACTCAAGCACTGCATATTTGCTTAAAAGTACAGTTAAAACTATATTTTTACTGAAAACTTTAATTTTTTTACCTGGATATTTTTCTTACTCTGTGTTCAACAGCGGTTGCAAAAAATTTTGAAAGAAGAAGTGCTGCTACCATAAAGCTTACTCTATACTTTAAAAACATAAATTTAGTTTAAACAAATTGAAAATAGTGGTTAAATCAATGTTATAAAACAATGTTTATATGGAACAGTTGATTACATTTCAGAGCCTCTTTCAATTAATAATATTTTTTGTTCCTATTCAACTTTACGGGGGGGGGGGGGGCTAAGATGGAATTTTTCCAACTTTAGAGAGCAGTGGGGTGTTGGTTGCCTGGTGTGTTTTGGAAATAAATATATAACTATATCTTAACCAAAGACATTAAGAATGCCCAAGTTAAATTTCAGTACAATCGATTCAGTAGTTTTTCCGTGATTGAGTAACTCACTTACAAATACACAGTGATACACCGTTAGATTTTTATATAACCGTGTATATTATCACAAATATTCCAGTGGTTGGAGATAAATAGTTCCTGAACACCTTTAAAACCAAGGGTGCGCAGCATTACGGCAATTATCTCGAAACTCACTTTGGCGTTTCAAAGCCAGGTTTGTTTACGCTATTGTTAACATTCTATTCCGCATAAAAAAATATTAATACTGTAAGTATATCCGTACCTTTATCGTGTTGATTTCCATGTGGTTTATTTTTACTGTTAAGAAAACCTATTGACTGTCAAATTTTGAATATTAAAAACGAAACTTACTAGACATTGCACCATCTATTATACTTCAATAAATTCTCTTTATATTTATTCTCTTAATAATTATTATTAACGCTTAGCTTGTGTTATTAAATATTATTTTATTAGTAAAATAAAAATGCAATTACATGTATAAAGCACGTTATAGTATTTTATTGTTGGATATCTAAACCGTAATTTTTAATAATTACTTTTTAATTTGTTCTTGCTCAGGGTTAACTGGATATGGAAGAAACAAGTATCTAGGCTATACACTCCCGCCAGACGTGCATTGTATTCTCTAACTTGGCTCACGTATTGTATCTACTTTAGTAAACTTCGACACTGGATGTCAATCTTTACTTGCACATGTACCACATATTATTTGTGTGCTATTGCAAACTTGTGTTTAATATGATGGACTTTGTTAAAACGTTTTCCTAAACAAAGCACCCAATCGATGTGTACTGTTTCTATTCTATTCTAGGTATATTTTATAAGTTGTTCATCTTGCATACTATTGAACGATGTGAGTAAGAAGCAACTTCATGAGTTTATTATTGTAGTTCTACGATGTTTAAACATATATTTTGTAGAAGCTTTTAGGGTTATTTTTCATGTTCCCAGAAATAATTCAACATTTTGTGTATTATCGTAATGTATATTCATATTGTTAAATTTGTCTACGAGCGCCATTTTTCAATATCGAAGCAAAATATAATTTTTCATACCATTTATCATAACTCATGTGCAAAATTTGGTTTCGATCTTTACTAGTTTTAGAGATAATATTTTTATTCGAAATTCAAAACGGCGGCTAGTTGCTAAACGGCACATTTCTCGAGCCGTATTTACACTACATTTTGTAACCATAGTTACTATCAGCCACATACATTTTTAACACCCTTTTTCTGAACATTCTGAATTAAATTGAATAATTCTGTATAAATTACAGCGTGTTGCATAAAATTCCTTCTCCCAGGAAAAGAGTAGGCAACATAAACAGTTTTATTCCTTTAGGTAGTTAACGATGTTACAAGAATGTCCTTATCGTGTAAGAGAAGGATGGTGTATGAATTGATAATTCTCGTTGATCTTGTAAGGTGAGATTTCTAATTATTTCTAATTTTAACCCATACGATGTATCATGACGTTCGCACTTACAAATCAATTGTAATGACCAGATATCGTGTAAGCACACAATAGTTAACCTCGTAATGAGTTTGTAAATAAAAGGTATTTTTGACAAATTACCTTATCTTAAAACACTAATTTTAAATCTGCTTATATAAATTGTAAGATTGCACAATAGGAATTTGATTTGAATTTTTGTATTGTCTAGTTATGGCGCAAATGAAGTCGGTTGAAGATAATAATGTAGAATTTGTACAGTATATGTATATTAAATAGGGCTAAAAGTAATAGCATGTTCCTTATTTATAAAAAATAATTTACTTAAATAATATTTTCATAAAAGCATTATTGAATTTTATTATAGTAGATAAATGTAATTTAAAAGTATAAAAAAGCCTAGTATAAAAAAACTCACATTGTGCCATTAATTATAAATATTGTAAATTCATCGTCAAAACAAATACACATATCATATACCCAACACATTCAAACACTTTGCGTATATTAAATTTTTTGCACATAAAAATATATTTCGAAACCCTTATTTTTACACATAAGTATTGTTTAGTTCTAAATTCTTCGGAATCCAACCTTTTGTTTCAGATGTGAGGAATCAAGTTAAACATAATGGACTCTTAAATGGACTCAAACAAAGAGAAACTCCTCTTTTTAAAATCACATGGTAGGCTTATCCCTGGTTTATGGTTAGGTATTGATAAATGGTTCGATAATTATTCATACACACTTCAGAAACTTTAGCAATCTGGCATTGGTTTTGAATGAGAGAGCAGCAAAACACTTGGTTAATGACTTGAGTTGTCTACCTGAGGCCCTTAACACAAGAAATAATCTATCGCTCGTAATGAATAACAGCGCGTGGCATAACTTGCTCCTCTTCTCGTGTTAAAAACGATTTGGAGTTTATACCTTTACAGTATATTCCAACAAATATTCAACTAATCTTTTTATGAGACTAGCTGTTTCCCGCGGCTTCGCACGCTTTTCGTAAGTGTTACCCGTGTAAGTGCACTTCTGGCTCAAGTAAATTATATTTCCAACGCCGATGTAGAGTTTGCTTTGTTTCCACGATCAAGAAAATCTGTATATGTTTATAGCCATTTTACACGTACATGTGTTTTATTATAAAGTGGTCTAACACTCTAGCTTTAAGAACAACCAGAAATTTATCTTCAAGACAAATATACATCATAACTTAGCGCCTTCAAATAATGTTTGGCTATTAAATATTCGTAACTGTCTCGTAATTGCAGTTTATAATGTGCAGGCGCTTTGAAATCTATTATCTTTGGCAACGCTACCTGGAGGCGAGCTACATCAATAAACATAGCATAGAAACCTGTTCAGATACATCCGGCGCTTCACCATTTGTGAGGTCCAATTATAGATTTTAACAGAGCAAAAGCCGGCGTTTCATAATTTTTGTGAGCACCTATTACAAATTAGGAACAACCGGCGCTTCACCATTTTGTGAGGTCGAATTATAGGTTGTAACCCAGCTGCAGCCGGCGTTTCATAATTTTTGTTAGCTCCTACTACAAATTGTTATCCAGATACATCCGGCGCTTCACCTTTTTTGAGGTCCAATTATACATTGTAACCCAGCAACAGTTGGCGTTTCATAATTTTTGTGAACTCCTATTACAAAATGTTATCTATGAACAACTGCGCTTCACCATTTGTGAGGTCCAATTACAGATTGTAACCCAGCAACAGTTGGCGTTTCATAATTTTTGTGAACTCCTATTACAAAATGTTATCTATGAACAACTGCGCTTCACCATTTGTGAGGTCCAATTACAGATTGTAACCCAGCAACAGTTGGCGTTTCATAATTTTTATGAGCTCCTATTACAAAATGTTATCTATGAACAACTGCGCTTCACCATTTGTGAGGTCCAATTACAGATTGTAACCCAGCAACAGTCGGCGTTTCATAATTTTTGTGAGCTCCTATTACAAAATGTTATCTATGAACAACAGGCGCTTAACCATTTGTGAGGTCCAATTATAGATTGTAACCCAGCAACAGTTGGCGTTTCATAATTTTTGTGAACTCCTATTACAAAATGTTATCTATGAAAAACTGCGCTTCATCATTTGTGAGGTCCAATTATAGATTGTAACCCAGCAACAGTCGGCGTTTCATACTTTTTGTGAACTCCTATTACAAATTAGGAACAACCGGCGCTTCACCATTTGTGAGGTCGAATTATAGATTGTAACCCAGCTGCAGCCGGCGTTTCATAATTTTTGTGAGCTCCTATTACAAAATTTTATCTATGAACAACTGCGCTTCACCATTTGTGAGGTCCAATTATTATAGATTGTAACCCAGCAACAGTCGGCGTTTCATAATTTTTGTGAACTCCTATTACAAAACGTTATCTATGAACAACTGCGCTTCACCATTTGTGAGGTCCAATTTTAGATTGTAACCCAGCAACAGCCGACATTTCATAATTTTTGTGAGCTCCTACTACAAATTTTTATCTAGGAACAACCGACGCTTCACCATATGTGAGGTCCAATTTTAGATTGTAACCCAGCAACAGCCGGCATTTCATAATTTTTGTGAGCTCCTACTACAAATTGTTATCTAGGAACAACCGACGCTTCACCATATGTGAGGTCCAATTTTAGATTGTAACCCTGCAACAGCCGGCATTTTATAATTTTTGTGAGCTCCTACTACAAATTGTTATCTAGGAACAACCGACGCTTCACCATATGTGAGGTCCAATTTTAGATTGTAACCCAGCAACAGTCGGCGTTTCATAATTTTTGTGAGCTCCTACTACAAATTGTTATCCAGAAACATCCGGCGTTTCACCATATGTGAGGTCCAATTTTATATTGTAACCCAGCAACAGTCGGCGTTTTTCATAATTTTTGTGAGCTCCTACTACAAATTGTTATCTAGGAACAACCGACGCTTCACCATATGCGAGGTCCAATTTTAGATTGTAACCCAGCAACAGTCGGCGTTTCATAATTTTTGTGAGCTCCTACTGCAAATTGTTATCCAGAAACATCCGGCGTTTCACCATTTATGAGCTGCAGTTATACGTTGTAACCAGCAACAACCGGCGATTTGCCATTTTTGTGAGCTCCAATTATAGATAATACTATAGGTAAACGTTCAACACATATAACCTACGACCACATCAATGGAGTAGACCTCTCATCTTCAAAGACCAGCCCTGGTTAGCAACGCTCACTTGTTTATATGCCTTTCAGTACCGGCATATGGACTACATTATATGGACAACTTTAAGCCCAGTGTATTAGGCCTTAGCCGGCTCCCTGTGGTTCCTTTTTTCCATAACAGTTACATTTACTCAACCTTAAAGCAAATTTGCTATAAAATGTCAACGTCGAATAATGCTAACGCAAGTTGTAGACATTAAGTATCCATCTGATTCTGTCCATGTCAGAATGGTTAGTCACAGTTTGTGATTAAATTTTAAAGATAAAATGGCAGTAATTTCACACGCTATTCACGTACAAAACATTATGAACTAAAAACCTATAAATTAAATTGAAATTTGGGTTAATAGTTTATTAATATTAGTCGACATTATGACTTACACACGTCAACTCTCAAACATAGTAACTACAACATGGACTCAGTTCTTGACAAGAATGTACTATTTACTTTACTTCCATTATAAAAATGCTTTAAAATTTACTGCATTCTTAGAAATTTAAGCCCAACGAATAGATTTAAACCCAAAAACTTGATTAAGAAAACTTGATGAAAGAAAATGTAAGTAGGCCTACTCCACGAATGTTACATAGCTTGTTAAGACAAAAAAGGATTTCTGAATTACAAAGAAAGAAATATATACGATTGAATCAAACTTCGTGAAACTGATAATCGAGATTTGACCCACAATCGTGCACATACCTATACAATTTGCAAAAATCACTGAAAGTTTTAGTAAAATATTTGGTAATGTTGTGAATCCAAAATATTTTCTATCAATTAATTCATTATAAAGTTACATCAACACATACATTTCTTAAAAAATGTTGTGTACTTAAACTCTAACTTAACTGCACCTTTTTTATATAGAACCTTTCGCCTGTATTTACATCATCAGGCAATACACATTCACGCATGTGGTCTCAGTGTTTCTTTATTTGTGAAGGCGTTATCAACATGTATGCAATTTAAGCTTTTGTCAATTGTATGATACTTGTTGAAGTTTAATCTTCCCATTTAACTATAACATTAAACACAAACGTTTATGTTGAAACAAAGTCTACCTTAGACATCTGTGATATTCTTACCACAACTCTTAGCAACTTCAGTGACAAGATATTTTAATGCTTTTTTGTTAATCAGTTATTTACTTTTACGATACCAGTGCCATTTCTTACCATTACGGCTGTCAGCATAGGCAAACAAGTATAGGTTCAATCACATGGTCCATCAATACATTCTCATCTTCATCCTTGTTTTGTCGGTGAATCTTTCTGGACACTGAATAGATTCATATAAATTCATTAACCAATTAGTTATTTAAAAATAATAATAATACAAAAACTTGTTTAATGTCAACACCAATTTAACGTGAAATAATTAATCCCAGTGTTTAGAAAAGAAGAATGATAAAGACGATTTTCAAACTTTTATATTATTACGTAATTTGGTTATAAAATGTTATTAGAAAGTGCCATGAAAACTGTTCTAAAACATCTCTTTGTGTTTGAATTTGCAATTAATTCTCTCAAGCTCCACAGAGTTTTCAACTCTTTTATCTAAATTTAAAATTAAATCACAATTATTGTGAGGATTAATATGACAGAGACCTAATACAACCTATATAGGAGACCTATATAAGCTTGACAGTGTTGTTTGATCTACCTTCCGCTCTAAATCAACACGGAATTATACAACACTTCAATGAACTACGTTATAGTAACTTTACATTAATTGTTAAAACATTTTAAATATTATCCATTAATATAGTAGCCAACATTGTCATTGCCTATAAACTAGATTCTAACTCTATAAATTTAAAGTTTTATGATTAAAATTACTGATATTTTTAATTAAACAAAATTTGACAAAGTTAAGAATCAGATAAACAAGAGGGCATTAGTTTTTCTAACTACTCCTCCCTTATACGACAGTACTTATCTGCAATTTCCCAAATACGTTTTGTCTTAATTGAATTTTCATTATTTATTTGTTAAATTAGGTTTTAGTCTTTACGTTATTAATCACAATAATGCTCAGTTGCGTTTGTGGTTGTAATTTTCTTTAGAATAGTCCGATTTCAATTATTTAAGTGTATTTTGTATTGATTAACCAAGACCAGATAAGTGCTATTTGAAAATGTTGAGTTGCCCCCACCCCACCGTCTCCTGATGGTTAAAAGTTTGAAAGCTATCGTTATTAGTGTAGCCCTTTGTAGCTAGTAATGTTGCCGCAAACAGATTTTATACATCTAAAATAACAAAAAATTTAAGAGGGGGTGAAACTTGCTTTTCAATCACCCTATATACAAGGTAAAAATAAGCCACACCACGTGTCGTATTAGGCTTCGTGACATTGCATGCAAAATTTTAACTCTACAGTTCATTTCTCTGCTGACAGATAGACAGACAGGCAATCATAAAAATGGAGTTGACAAAAAATGACATTTCTTATTCTGGTAGAAATTAAGGTTCATAAACAACTTTCAAGGCTACAAATATATTGTTTATATTTTTTAACATATCTTGCCACATCGTATATACAGATCGTTGTTTCATTAAAATGAATAAGATTCTTTACACCAAGTCACTATACAAATATGATGTTGTATGTGTTGGGATATTCAGGCTACATGTGTTAATATGTCACATATTTGAATCTCTTAAAAGTGTAATGAGTTTGTTTACAAATGCATTTATTCTGAGATTTTCTCTTTGCTATCATGGTTACCCATAAGACCAATCTAAACATTCTGGATAAAACTTACCTAAATTCCATGGACTGACAGTGACATAAATTAAATTTTCTTAATTGGCTGAGCGTCAGCGAAGCCTATCGCTCAGGAGGAGAGGTAAAATATATTTTTTGTCTGTCTATCCGCATGATGCGTCGAGAAAGAACTGGCCTATTAATAGAGCTATATACACTGACAACATCGATTGTATTGACGGTGTAAGCATGACGCTCTGTGTTTTGACTAAGCGTTAGCGGACATTTTCACATTGGTCTTAAGTGTGCCCACAATGACCACGAGAAAATCGCAGCACAAAACTTGATGAAAATCTTTAGAAATTTCAATTTTTTTTTTTTTTTTTTTTTTTTTTTTTTTTTTTTTTTTTTTTTTTTTTTTTTTAAACTTGTGGCAAATAATAAAAAAAAATATTGGATTAGTTTCTTAAGACTTGTTAAACATGGAATTTTGCTGAGCGTTAACAAAGCTTAAAACTCAGGGTGACTCGAGGAACAGTATTGCTATTTTTATATAACATCATTACTACATAAGCAATGTTTTATTATGGGTAGTATATTTCCTACGGGATTTGACTATTTCTAGATGGACAACAACGTGTTTGAATATGGGACTCTTCCAACTTTGAGATTGGAGTAATAAAGTTTCATAACAAAATGTCAAGTCTTTTGCATTTGTTTTTATTGTAATAAATTTTAAGGCAAACCCGTTCAACATTAATGTTTTATGTATTTTAACCATATACTACGTTGAAAGCTTTAGTCGTATAGTTTATCATAAATAAATATAGCCTGCAGCAATACATATAAAATATTTAGTCAGTCTCATATAACTAATAATTGATTTGTCAATGAGGATTTAACCTCTGTGTGTTTAGTTGGTTGTTAAATCTAATTTAGGAGGGAAATTCACATTGTTTAACTCAACGACTTCAATAAAATTACTCTTTGCTCTTTTAATTTAAAACTCGTATATCATTATAGGGTTAAATCTCTTTGTCACGTATACATTTCTGCTGTTAATATAATTGCCTTTCTCTTAATTAGTTGTAATGCTAATTAAATAACTATTGTTTATGCAAAGAACTATCGATGATTCTAGATAATCGAATAATAGCTCACAAATCATAATTTGGTCTTGTTTTATCTAAATTCATTTATTATGTTTTGGATTACAGTTCCTATACTTGTGTATGTATTTTCTGTTGTCAAGGGGATACGACACTACTTTCTAACTTTGATTATGATTATTATTTTCTTAAATTTACTTACTAGAAAAACTTACTTTTTCTAATGATACCTCAATAAATCAGAGATATGATATTAATAATATGGCATTCAAAAATTAAACTTATAATCCTTTTATTTTTATAGTTTTCTTTCAAATTTTAAAACAAACATTTTTATACATAACGTTTTTGGTTTTGAGCCAAATATTAAATGCTATTATGCCCTAATTCACAATAAAATAACACAATTTCACTTTCTCTGTATGGATGTTATGGTATCTAAAGTATCTGCAATTTTAGAGACACTTTATTGTAGTAAGAGAAATTGCTACAAAAATCAATTATTTAATTTTAAACACTGTAATTTGCTGGTAGTTATGGAGATATTGTGTTGACTACATACACACATAAACCATAAGTACCATATTAAAAACACCTAGTAAGGATTCTAATACAATAGGTGCAGAAGTTACAAATTTATTCAAACTATTATATAAACAAAACTTGGAAAATACAGTTTTAAGGTATTCGTGTTTAAAGTCTACCTAAGAGACTATTCACTTCCAAAGCTCGCCTGCACCATATGAAGTAATCTCTATTTTAGGGGAATTGCTGAATAGCAGGTATCCAGACAAGAGGATATATCCTCTTACTTGATATATGATTGAGAGATACAAAGTAAAGTTGGTGTAATTTTGACTGCGCTTCAACAACTCTTGCAAATAAATTTTGCAAACTTAAGCGAGTGTATCTTGATCAAAATAACTAACTTATTTACTTTATGCATCTTTTATAACGCAGTTACGACAAGACAAGGAATCTGAATCTTCGCTGGAGTTTGATATTCTATCAACCAAAGAACTTCCTTATAGAGCTGGAAAATTGGTATTAGGAATTCTTGAAAAATTGCAAAGCATTACTTTGTATATGCCTGTTTAAATTAATGTAAAATATATATATTTAATAATAAATACTATCTTGGGTATAAATTTAAAGAAATTTATGTTTGTTTTATCTATCACTCAGGGAAAGTTTATCTACTGTATGACTATTTTTCTATACAATATCCCTAAAATTAATCAAGATATAGAATCAAAATTTTGCATGAAACTTTACTTTTAAAAGCAAATTTGAGTTTGATTTCATATATTTTTCTCCATTGGGATTTGGTTCTGCGTTACTGAAGTCCTCCTTTCATCAAGATATGCCAAAAACGGTTTGAGCTAAATACTATTCACAGGATATTTGCAACAAAGTTATTTATAAACTTGTAATTTTTAATAAATCTTTAACTAAGCCTGTTACACTGTACATGTAATGTGTTCTGCTACATTGTAGACATTTACGCAGCTAATTTCTTTAACTTGGCTCGCCACCTTAATAGTATTATTGAGTAGTAAATATTTCTAGAGTCCAAATATTTGACAATGAGCTAATGTAAAATATGACATTCTTCGTTTAAAGTTAAAACGTTACTCTGTTGTGAATATAATGCGAAGAATATGCTTCCTTGGGGATGTTACTAATTTGGTTTAGGAAATAACTTTAAATAATCTGTAATATGATTATTAAAATAACTCGAGAATATCTCTATATTTATTACCAATAAGCATATACATTTTTACGATGCTTTATAGACACGAAGTATGCCACTGAAATCAAATTAACTGCGACTGTATTAAAATACCGCAATGAGAGCAGTTCCATACAAACCCTTTCTAGTTGTATTGCAATCCAGCAATACCTATATATGCTACAATATTTTGAGCAAATTTTAATCAGTTATTAGCTAAATACAATATTTTTATTTATACCAAGTTTCAGTACATCTGAATTTAAATACAGTTATTTTGGATGCATATGGGTAAATATTTATTCAAATTTTGAAGGAATACGTTTATTTCAATGTCTCACCTCTCTCTATTATACAGACTGTAAATTAACTCCTGGTACTGGATATATTCCAAACGGATTGAGGTATCGATGTACAATCTTCACCATAGTTGTTCAAATACTTTTTTACTTTTTGAAGGATACTAATATTTCCCCCCTTTTCCAAAGGGGCCAGAGGGGAGCGATAACTTTGCAGCACTTAACTTGTAACATGTAATTTTAAAGGTCTATTTAATGTAAACACATTGACATGAACAAAACACCACTACGACGTTCGTAGCAAAAGTTATGGGCAAATAACCCCTTACATTGTAATGCAAAGAGAAAAAACATGTCTTACACAATGTATTCACACCAGAAACAATAGATATTACGTAAAGAGATAAACTGGGGGCACCTTAAAGTCGTACTAAAAGATATCACGCATGCATTTTTTTGATATTGACAATTGGCATTGCCCCTACAGATTATTATTTTTTTAGTTACTTGCCCATAACTTTTGCTACAAACGGCGTAGATATGTTTTATTAGTTTAATTGTGTTTCTTTTGAATAGACCTTTAAAATTACCTGTCACAAGATAGTGGTTGCGATTTAAAAATTTAACGTCTCCCCCTTCAACCCCCCTTTGAAAAGGGGAGGAATATTTTTATCCTTCAATAAGTGCAAAAAAGTATTTTAATAGGTATGGGAAATATTGTACATCGATATCTCAATCCGTTTAGAAAATGTCCGGGCGTATCAGGACTTAATTTTCACCCTGTATAATTAATATAAAAATATTTTTGTGTGACCATTTATCGGTTCTGTCAGTAGGTTTACAATATAATTACAAACTGATAACTTTTATTTCTTGGCACATTGTAATTTAATGGAATTTCAATATATAGCCATCAGTATTATGTAATAAAGAACGTTTGAGTGGAGAGTTTTAATATTACGCTCACCCCCTTTCCGGCCCAAACTCAATTCGTCATAGAGCCAATTAAACACCTGTCACTGGCCAATAAGAATCGCAATCAAATACCAACTGTAACAATTAGTACCTGTCCTGATCCCTCGTCCACTTCGTTCACAGTTTGATTTATTATTTAGACCGGTATGGTGTATTAGTTCACGTTTCATTCAGGCACATGAGAAGGGTTGGACAGGAAAATCTAGACTTATATCAGTAAACGTTTCGCAAAACATTTAAAAGAGCTTGATTAGTTTCGGTACTGTTATGTATTATCTCAGACCACTTTTAATCTTAGATTATATAATCATATATTATGTGCACATTAGAAAAATAGATTTATTAGTTTAATAATTTAGTTCCCAGTTCATCGTATTGTTATTTATACAACATATTTCCAATTACAATCAATCAGTTTGATGAACGTGTTACACATAATTCAATAAAGGAAAGCAATTCAAGAGACAGCTGAAAAATATTTCTAAAAATACGACTGAAATGGTGTATAGTCTGTATATATTTGTATTATACAGACTATTATTATTGCAATAGTGTATTGTAATGACTACAGACTCGCCCCTCGTGGATTGGTCACATGTGGTCTTTTCTAGAAGTGGATATTAATAAACAATTTTCTTTGTTCATGGGCATTTTTGTTAATAGATATAACTTAGCTTTTCCTTTAAAATAGAACAAAGAGGAGTGCGTAGGTCTAGACTAAGGTGGCAGACTCGAGATGTTTGTCGTTGGGAAGGAACGTTTAAAGGATCTCTATTTGCTTCAGCGGGATTTTCCGTTGCCTCTGTAAATGACCTGAAGAAATCTGTGTGGCAAGGTTAACGCGTAGAAGAAAAGTTCACTTATGGCTGGCCTATACCTTCTAATTTTACCTTCACTGGGTACATCAAAAACCAATGTATGACTTACTTACGTATATCTGGGCAATTCTATGGATGTCCAAAAGAAGCAAATCACTATACGCAACTGTCGAGATTGGAATAGAATGGTGGACCGATCGGTCTAGTGTACTGCGAAGAATGACTGCTAGAGTGGTTGGGGCTCCCTTAGTGAGGCTGAAGCATACCTCGACATGAGAAAGTGCTGTCTCCTGCCCGCTTTGACTGAAGAGCTGGGTACAAAGCTGGTCTCCCCTTCTCAAAGTCAAAGTGTCCAGAAGGTGATACAGCTTCTTGTTTCAATTAGAACAAAATTATATTGCGGGAAATCCACCTGCTGTAACAGCTACCTAACTCAGTAAACTAGGTTTATAGATTATAAACCATTTTACCCCAAGATTTCAATATTTATGGTTAATAATATGGCACTCATAAACATCCATTGTGCTGTCCAGATGTAAGTAACATATTGCTTTTTCTGCACACAGTGTAGTTTCTACTGGCAGGTGTAATTCTGCCAGAAATGAAGCCAGCTGGGGCATAGTGGATCTAGCATGCCAGCAAATTGAAAACCAGATAAAGCAGTAAGGTGTGCTGTCAGAAGTAGGAGTCTCCAGATAGCCAGATGGTCTGCTTTTCAAGGATGTAGGACTAGGTTATTGCCATTCCAGTTTTAGGAGTTATACTCAATTACGCAAGGTCCAAGATGAAGAGGTAAGTGGGGCAGGGCGAGGGAGAACCCATGCAGCGCCCAGTGTCGTGAGGAGCCAGGGATCACTGTCAAGTGCAGGGAATATAACGAGTTAAGTGGTTCCGCCGGGGTATAGGAGCTGCGTACACTAGGAAACCATCGAGTAACGGTTCTCTGATTACATTCCTCTGCTTGTGAATACTCTTCACAAGTTAATAAAACTTGCATTTATTTACACAACACGACAGATAAAATCCGACATATAGTACAACCGGATTTCCTGCACGTGTACACAATTTATATATTCTACATTATGTTCCTAGAGGAATAGATCTTTGAAGGATTGAATCTTAACTACATGTAAGAAATTTTTACAAAAAACACTTGTCTTGTGCTCAGTCTGTAAGCACAGATAGTACATGCGGTATGTATTACATTAATTTCAGATGGTGTCTCTCAATGCTTAGGTCAGAATCCTCTTTTGTTCTCTACTTTTTCATTAATAACTTCTCTAAGGAGAATATATTTGTTGACATCTATTTATTGATAATTAAGAATCGTTTATAAATTGAAACATTGGCTTATTAACTACACAAATGTTTATATTTTATTGGTTTTGACGACACTGAATTGACATTATCGTTCAACATTACATTTTTAGGAGCACAAGATTATGTAAGATATGCTTCTCAAAAAAACTTGATGGTTTACTAAGATATTTCTTGACATGGTCGACTAAGTAAGAGCAGCTATGTGGCATGTTTTTGACAAGTATCGAATAAATTGCTCAAATATTACCATAAATATTTCAATGTACGTAATGGATTTTATCTCGGTTGTTTGTCAAATAATTATTGGTTTCTTGATGAATAGAATAAATTTTAATACAACCCCGACAAGCATTTCTGGTTTGAGGTTTTACGTACCTTCCTATAGATGTGCTTGTTGAGCCCTGTGTAGTGTGACTATTCCTAAACGTTGTAACCATTTAAATTAGAACAGCTTAAAGCTGAATACATATTTTGAAACTATTTTTTTTCGAATATGACATACAAAATATCAATCTAATCATTTAAAAAAAGCCCATACGTATAAAACAAAAATTTACTACGATTTGCCATCACTTACCAATTAGGAACCTTTGGTCGACTATTCCGAAAATATGTTCTCCCATCAAGATAGCGTTACTTTCCTTAAATAATCGTATATGTTGTTAACTCACGGGTTACTAATTCTAACGGCAAAATAAAAATTCTTAAGTTATGCGCACCAGACTAAATCAATACAGTTAAAGTAAATACACATTAAACATTCTTGCCATTTTATAAGTTCAGTATATTATTTTCGATTATTTCAAACAAGTCAAATGTGGCTAAGGACGCAGAGCTAAGGACGTAAATGAAGAGCAGAGTACGGTCATATTTACACATTACTCAATCCATCTTGTAGCACGTGAAACCCTCCGCACGTGCAAGGCATTATCGTAGTTCGACCATTGGGAAAAACCTACAAGGCATCTCTCACCTAGCAGACCTCTGTCATCGCAGACGACTGGCAAAAACTGCCAATAAGTCTCGAATCGCTTTCATTCCAACAATTTCCCCTTGCACCAATTGTCGGCCCCTCTGCCAATTACCAGCCGCCAATACTTGTACCGTTTGTTATGAGCCGTAGAATATGCTATCGAAAAAGTCTTAAAGATGTGCCGATTTGCCTCAATGCTCGGTTTTTATGTAGAAAACTCTCCGCGGTGGATTGACTCACGCATCGTCTGTTCGTATAGGAATTGAAATTGAGCAATCAATTGTATTTCATCGTCTCGCCATAGAATTCCCACGTGACCTTCAAAGTTTTCCTGCTGCTGTTGAAAAATAGTCATTGACGGTGACGAAGAGTCCAGCGTTAGTAGTTAGAGATTTGAACATACTTATTCATGGAAATTAAACATTTTGTGCCACTTATTTTGTTGGAATCTCGCAGCAAAGTTCGAATCTGGCTGAGTTAAATCTGTCAGTGGAATCTACACTAGTTACAGCAACAAAACCGATATCTCACGTACAACTAGACAACCGATAGATGTCCAGGAGTTGTACATCACTACCCTCAAACGTCTAATTGATGGAGTAAAAGATAACTAGTTCTATACATTTAGTTAACAGCAGAGGATGGTGGTAGTAGTAAAGCCAAATCAAATTCTTGGACCATTGAACAATTTTAGACCCGCCACTTCTATGCCTAGTGAATGTCAAATGGTAACAATATAACAAATTAGAACAACTTTTTACCTCCTTTGTTTTTGTTGAGTTAAATACAAACTGCAATGATGTGTGCATTGATGATTGTTGGAACAATTAGAAATAAATTATTCTATATGTAATAACAATAATAGCAATAAAAATGACTTTTTTTAATTAAAATAATATTGTAAAGAGTTATTACTACCTATATTTAATTTTGTGTATTCTTTACATTAAGTATATTTTGTTAACGGTTACCAAAATAGAGATAAGTTTTATATTATAAAATTTCAATGGACGGTTATAGTAGACCTAACAGGTACGCTAAAACATGTTTAATAAGTCACTCTATTCTCTTAAAGTTCGCTTGAAAATATCACAGGTAATACATAAATGATTGCTCCATATGATCTAAATGGCTGAAATCGATTTTCATGTATCGAATAAAACACACTAACACACCAGCCTTTATCTATACCAGTCATGTTAAATAATCCGAGTTTAGATTTATTTGTCTTTTATCATTTTAAGTAGAATTAAGAGTTTACATTTCTAGTGGATATTTCCTGGCAAGTTATAATACAATTATTATGTATTTAAAAAGCTTTATTATTTAATATTGTTCATAATTCGCTGTTAAAGTTTATGTTATTTTTATTTTATTTATTTTTATTTTTGGCTTACATTAATATGTGTTCTTTGACTGTGCAAAAAGGCGAAGTAAACATTCTGGAACTGTCCTTGATATAATCGTACCTTAATTTGAGAAATGAAGATTTTGCTAATTATAAAATAAAATTGACTATCTTTTTAATGCTCATTTAACTTCAACCTTTTAAAGTAGTTACCTAGAAACAGTATATGACTACTCCGCTTTATTTCAACAAATCTCTTTCTTCTTATAGCTCATTGCACTCAGGTTCTTATCATATCGGTTCAGACGTCATCCGTGTTTTTCAGTGCAGCAAAACATCATCTTGCATTATTCACCTTGAGCTTGCTCTGAACCTCTACAATCATTTTAATTTACAATTATTTCATGGAGACTGGCTTTTCCCTGATTTATCCTACCGTGTGGTTGCTGGCGTTTTTACGAAACCTGTAACAAACTTGAAATAAGCGTCATAAAAACAAACCTGTTTTATCTGGCCTGCAACATCTTCGACAATACTAATACATTTATCACATTTTAAACGTAGCTTCTTGAAAAGGTAATTTTGAACAAAATAGTACAGATTATTATAGATTCATTTCAGAATAACTGTCTAAAATAGTAATCTGATACGAAACAAGCTATATTTGTTCCAAGCCTTCCCATTACCCTAATTAATTAAATTAATTCCTTTCCACGCACAGTAAACCCATTTTACATAATTCATTCAGGAAACCAAAGTTAGAAAATATCCAATTCATCTTACTGACCGGAGACAGATATTAATTGTTACATTTACACATGTCTTTTTAATTGGCTGCTGTCCAATTACCAAAGAGTTAATTGGGTTTGTGGCTTGTGGTGTAGAATTACGTTTTCGTTATCTGTGTACTAAATGAAAATATAATTAACGATTAAAAAGTGAGTAGAACGGACAGTATTAGTACAATGTTTAAAATAATAATTGATACAATTAATGTTAATAATAATTATTACTAAATGTTAAATACAAGAACTGACGATTTAGAGTAGTAAAATTACTTTTTCATGATAAATACTATCATATGGGAGATATATTTTGAAGTACCAGCTGCAAAAATTACAGAATGATATACGAGTATATTGATAGTTTATTTGGTGTTAGTGAAGGTAAACCAATTGATTGTGTGCATAAAAACGCGACACATCGCCCATTGTAATATACGTAATATACGTTAATTAATTGAATTATTTGAATGCATGGTTCTACCATCACATGGAAATGTCAATGATATTTACCAATTATATTCAAATTAAAAATTATTTATCTTTTTTGATTTTCACTTTACAGTACAACTGAAACTCCAACGTCGATCTTTGTTTTTTCTATTAACTTATTAATGAAACTAGTTATCAGTTGTCTTTTTCCCGTACGGAATTACATACTTGTATTCTATTTATGAAACGTGACTTTCCGAAGCAAGTGTAGTAGCACAAACAATAAATGTATGCATTTACAAATAATACATAATATATACTCAGGAAAAGACAAATAAACTGGTTTAAGCTAATATTTTGATCAATTCTGATCTTATTCATAGCTAAACAAATAAAAGCAAAAATTTTAAAACATCGACACTAAATGCAAAAAGTATAAATAAGAAAATAAAAAATATAAATAAAAAACAGCTGACATGGGAAATAATGTAAAATTGATGTAATACTAAGTCCATCAGGATGTCTTGATTTTAATATCAACTGATCATGCTATTTTTATATTTATGAATTCTGATAAATTTTGTTTGGATCTGAATTAGGTTAATTGCAATAAATTGCTTTCAATTTTAAACTATTTTTAAAACAACTTTTCTTGGTGTACAATACCATGTGCAGACAAAGGCCTTTCAGAGTTTTTATGGGAAATGGCAAAGCGATAGTTAGTTATCCTCATTCTTTTTAATAGTTTTACAATATGATCTTTTGGACTACGTTTAAAGATCACCTGGTAGATAAAATTGTTTGATTTGCAATTATTATTGCCTTTAATATTATATTTTTTATTAGATGAACTGCTAATGAAGACTGCTAACTGGCAGAAAGACGCTAAAATACGGAAGATATTACACTTACTCTCCATTCTTAGGTGCATATTTTACAAGTATCGCGTTTACTGCTCTCAAAGTAATAAAATTCACCTGTTTACTACGAGAACTGGAACACCACCAGTTCTGTCATTGCGGTATGGAACATTGAAATTTTTAATGCAATCAGGTTCCATGACAGACATTATCCTTCCGGTTCAGCCAGGCATACGGTGAAATCTGAAATATTAATATCCTTTATTTTAGAAGCACAAGATTCCAAAAACATTTGTTCAGAAACTTTTTTCTTTAGGCCCATAATTCGTTGAGTAGTGCAATATTTTACGTTTGAGCGGTCGCCATAGTCAAACGAAATTACGTACTTAGCTGGCCAATGAACTTGGACGCGATATTTATAAGACCAATCCTTTTTCCAAATTTATAATTGTATGCGCTTTTGTAATGCATTTATCGTTTTCACAAGCAGCATTATATAGTACATTATAAAAACTGTATATATATATATATATATATATATATATATATAATTATTTAATGTGTATATATATATAATTATTTATATATATACACATATATATTTATGTATATTTATATATATATATATATATATATATATATATATATACATGTATATAATTGAATCACAAAAAGTACTTGCTCCGCCGGGAGTCGAACCCGGATCTCTCACACACACATATATATATTACCTTGATATTGTAAACAGTTAACACAACGTTTATACAGCAGTAATAACATGCAGTAGTTCACCTTAGAACACTGTACTACTTATACTCTTTATCGCCAACATGACAGCACAAGCAATAACTCATAAGGCTATGATCAGAATTGTAAGGAAAACTGCTTTTCCAGATATCGACAGCTATTATCACTTCTATATATATGGTCTTTATTCCATTACTACTAAGTTAATGTATTTACTGTAATGAGTAAATGAAAATTTTCTAACAAGTATCTTCAAAAAGTGTTGTTTGATATATTTAGGTGTATTAAGGGTGACATTTGAGCGTAAAATATAGCTAGACACATTTAACGAATCTGTTCTATCTTGACCCATTAATAAAAAAATTTGGAAAAAGGTTATATATATACAAAAAGGTTAAAAATTCAAGGGTGAATGCGATATACAGGTATTCATTTTGTTTGTATTTTTTTGTTCATAAAAAAACACTTCGATATGTATAAACATTATCTCTGCCAAAAGTACCAAACCCTCATCGAATAAAGTAATATCATATCGCACAACGGCTATATCAGTGACCATTAATGTTACGCTAGCGAGTTATGTGATTTCACGTTAAGTAAAGATCTGAATGAAAACCATAAAAAGTTACCCTACTCTAGCAATTTTATTGTAATTCTTTCTGCTGAGAAGCATATGGAATATCGCCGAGCTGAAAATATTCTCATTAAAGGATTTAAAGAGAAAAATATTTCACTCATGTTGGTAAGGCTGTAAAATTTGGAGTCTAGCTGAGTTTAAAGTTGTCTATAAAATAATAATTGCTTGATTTTTTCTATTAGATCAAGAAGCAGGGCCTAAATAAACTAAATGTACTTGCTTTCAGAGTGAGAGAATATTCGGGATGGGTAAGGTTGAGGTGGGGTCACCTCCTGTCGATATCCTTCGAGAAGGTATCATATCTTAATCATGTCATCTTGGAAGCAGGGTCGGCCAGCTCTCTTCCAGCCGCTGCAATCAAAGCGGGCAGGGGACAGTACTCATTCATGATCAGGCTAGCAAGAATCTTTAACACTTTTTTTTTTCCTTTGGGATATTGGGGTGGATTTATAGATCCTCACACGTCAACCTGAGCTTATTGTGTGCCCCTTTGATGTTAGAGGGGTAAGCCTATCTTCGTGCCCTTAATTAGGCTAAGAAGCTTTTCCCCGATACTAGCATCTGGTTCGTCGCCTGGTTGTTTATCACCGAAAAGAGCCCTTCTCCTTGCTCCCAGTCTCTCACAGTCCAGTATTATGTGTTTTGCAGTCTCTTCAGACTTATTGCAGAGTCTACACTCCGAGTCCTCATTTCGTAAACCTAGAGTGTTTAGGTGTTTCCTGAAGTGGCCGTGTCCAGTGATCAAGGCAATCACTTGCTTAACCCGATCCCTGCCCAGCCCCATCAGCCATCTGGTGAATCCGGAGCTAGAATCGGCAAGCAGTCTTTTGCCGAGTGCTTGTCCTTGGTGACTCTGCCACCGCAAGCGGTGTGTCTTCCTGGACCATTTGTTTATACTTTGGTAAGCGGCTGACTTGCTTATACCACAACTCGGTTCTGGACCGGTGTATGGCATGCTTGCTCCGCTTTTGGCAAGCCTGTCGGCGCATTCGTTGCCACCTATGCCTGTGTGGCCCGGTACCCAACCAAGACGCACACAGTTGCGTGATCCAAGCTTGCAGAGAGTGTTAAAGCACTCCCACACAAGCCTGGATGAAATGCTGTTGGAGTCAAGAGCTTTAAGAGCTGCCTGACTGTCTGACATTATACAGATGTTCATTCCCTGGTACCTTCTGGTGAGGCCTAGGTTGGCACAGGCTAGGATACCATAGATTTCGGCTTGAAATATGGAGCAGTTCCGACCCAAACTGCCGCTAAGGGCAGTTCTAGGGGATTGACTAAACACTCCATATCCAGTTCTACCCTTAATAAGCGAGCCATCCGTGTACCAGACAAAGCTCTTTCTTATTGTTGGGATGTTATCTTGCGATTTCCACTCATCTCTGGAGTAAAAGTCAACAGAGAATGGCTTATTGAATACGAACTCCGTTCTCATTGTGTCGGAGACCATTTCGAGAATAGCGCTTGGGTTTACAGCTTCAGTGATGACGCCATGGCTCGCGTTAGACGCGCCATTCCTCCACAAGCCAGCAACCATCAGCCGATAAGCTGACTTACGCGCTTCAGCTTTTATATGGACATCAAGAGGTAGAAGTCCTAAAGCCACCTCGAGGGTCGCTGAGGGACTGCTCCTGAATGCTCCGGTTACAAAGATTGTGCCAAGCCTTTGTAAGCTTTCAAGCTTGGCTTTGGCAGTTACCTGATTCACCTTTGTCCACCAGACTAATGAACCATAAGTGATTTGAGGCCTTACAACTGCTTTGTAAAGCCATAGTGCTATATGGGGTTTTACGCCCCATGAGATTCCTGCAAGTCTCCTGGACGTCATGAGCGCCCACTTTGCTTTGTGCAGGATATTATTAAGATGATCATTCCACGTAAGCTTATGGTCTAGAGTCAGTCCTAAATATTTGACTGTCTTTGACCACTCCAGCTGAGTGGATGCGAGTTTCAGCCTAGAAAGAGACTCTAGGTTCTTTTTTCTAGTGAATGGTACAACTACTGTCTTAGAGGGATTTACTTTCAGTCCCTCTCCCTGACACCAGTAGAGATTCACTCATTCCAGCAGTCACCCTCCATAACGGACTAGACCTATCAATTCGCCCTTCTACCCAAATATCTGTTACATTTTCTGTCAGATATATGTCGCTCCTGGAAATCCATAAGGTCTCCTGATGTAAGTGAAGCATCGGTTTTTGCTGCACCCGGTTCAACAAAAAGCTATGGACCAGCCAGAAGAGAACTTTTTTTCTAAAGATTGAATTGCTTTCTTCCCCTACTTATCACAGGCTCTTAAAACATTTGTCCTCTATCTTTATTAATTAAGTAATCTTAACTGAAGTCTTTTTATCAATGTCTCGGAATTGGATGTTTGTTTCATGATTGGTGATAAGGACATAATTTTTTTCAAACTCCTTTTTTGAATTTTAAGTCCTGGAGAAGAATATCGTCATATACTATGGCTCAAAACAAGTCATAAACTTGATAACAGACCTCACATACAATTTATAAAGTGGAGTGCTAAAACGCTGAGAGATTTTATATACACACTCGCAGCTTGTAGTATATTAAGGTAAGGTTAACGGCGTACGTGTTCATTAATATGTTTGTAGTTGAGTAAGGGTATTTGTGCTTAAGCAGAAAGTGAATGACCTTTGACCCTTTTCGATGAGGAAAACTCAATACTCAAAGATATAGAACTACATTTCGTGTAGTTACGTAGCACAACTGTTATAATTTACATCTATAATTTATATATTAGAAACAAATAGTAACATTCGAGGCTGAGAAATTCGTGTTTATTTGAATTATGAAACATGATTAGTCAATCGATATCTAATCCAATTTTTTTTATTTACAAAGAATGCCTTTCACTACTGTTCTTTACGTCCTTAAACGCTGTGAATAATTGCGCCAGCAAATTGCCTCAGTTTTCCTGTGCAGTATGCAATCGTGATTGCACCAAGCTATGGACCAAATTTATTTGATTAAAAAATTTATTTTAAAATTAATTATCTGTTTGTGCAATAACTATCTCATATCTCGGCAACAAAGGATACTTTTATATGTTAAATTATGAACATTATAGAGTCTACCTAATCTCACCAGTACGTAGGACCACTGACTGTAGGTTCTAGCCAGGCCCTAGTTGTAAACATTCTCAAGCGTACCTCACACTCGACATGCGTGCCTCAAACTACCCTCTCATAACAAAACTTAAATAATAGGTTTGAGCCCTCAAAATATAATCCTTTTGTATTACCAGGGCCGGATTTAGGGTGTTTGATACCCCTGTGCAAAAGAAACTCTGCCGCTCCCGCCCCCCCCCTCCGACCAAGGAACTTTCACCATATTGTGTTATTTGTTGACATTTATGTGATTAATCGTGTGTGAAGTACATGCATATAATTACTGACGTATTGAACTAGCTAAACTGAAACATTGTTACAGTAAACTCTCGATTATCCACGAAGTTTACCCGCGAATATAAATATAAGCGAATTTAGTATGTTTTTCGCTAAATTGCTGATAATGGCTAAAAGGTGGCTGTTGGTACAAAAAACCAACAAACAATTACCATCAATTTAGGTTAAATAAACTGACGTAAAAATGCATTTGGTGTGGTTGTGATGACTGAGTAAGTACTGTAGTTCGGTAGTGGCGATGGCGGACAGGCTGTGATAGTGATCGTGGATAACTCACCCTAACAGAATGTTCGCTGTGCAAACAAACAGCCTCAACCACTCTACCGGTCTCGACTAGTATTCCAAGCAAGAAATGCGTATACCAAAGACCTGTACAGTAGCCTACACGTTGGAGATTATTCTTATATTAATTCTGATAACTTAGAAAACATTATAGTTCATATTCAAAACCCTTCAAAGTGAAATTATTTAAATAACTATTTTATTAAAGTTTTCGAACTCATTTTAATTTACTGTTTCTTTTTTAAATGTAGTAAGTACCCCAAATAATCAAGAGTTTATTTTGTAAGAAAAACCATGTTAACGAGAAACTTTGTCGTGGTAAAAAGCAAAGTAGGATACTTTTACAAAATAGTATAATATTGGAAATAAAGCAACGTTCAGTATAGTTGTACAGTTTACATTTACAGACACAGTATTCTAATATTTGGCTTATTTTTAAAACATACCTTGTTAACTTATTTGATTTTTTTTTACTTCAAATGAGTTTTTGTTCAAGTAAGAGGTTTTCTTCTTGAACGGCCTTTAGCAAAGATATTGATAATATCATCAAAAATCCAACTTTTCAGTGATGTCCATTTCAATGCACAACACTGCACTGTTGACTAGTCTGTCGTGTCCTTGACTTGATCGTAAGTAATTCTTAATCCTGCGTAAAACTAAGAAAGACCTTTCAGCTGAACAACCTGTGTCTGGTGTGGAGAAATATATTTTTAGGGTATGCAAATGTTCGGGTATATGTCTTGCAGGTTTTTCTCCACTATCATCTTGTATAAGGTCGCAAAGTCCACGGCACTACAAGGTTTTCCCCTTTTTTATTGGTGATTTCATTTTTAAAATTTTTTAAACATCCTTTCAAGTGCAGACACTCTTCTAACAAATTAATTGCAATGTCTCTACTGTACGTTTCACACAGGGTTTTAGCTGATTTAAATAATTTTGGCAGGTATATGGTCTCTATTTTTGTTTAAAAAGTCGTTGCGAACGCTTTTTAGACTGTAGCACATTTTCCAATGTCCTTAAATAATACATTTGTTATTAGGTTGAAACTTGAATGCATTTTTAGTTCATTAATCAGATTTTGCTCTTCAAACGTCCTACCCTTGCTAGGAACTGTCGTACCTTCTAATGTTTTTTTCGCTTTCTGAAGAAGATTCATCAAAAAACCTCTTCCTTTTTCGTTTTTTCTCTGGAATTGGTTCACTTTTTTCTATAAAGAACACATTTTGTGTTTTCAATGTTTTTTGCTTTCTCATGGTACTCCTTAAATGATTCTTTCAATTCTTCAATATGGCTGACCAACACAGTAACACAGCTTGAGAGACGTCCACATCTTCTTTTTGTAACTTGGTCATTGTCTTCCCGTATTGTGCAAAAATAGCATTCCATACTATAGCCATAAATTACCCAGCAGGGATCACTTCTGGCTGGTTTATACCTACCAGTTGAACCCACCACTGGGCACAGCAAAAACCGATGTACCACATCAATCTGGGCAACCTTATGGATGTCCAGTAGCGGCACATCACTAACCGCAAATGTTGAGATTCTGGGGTTCATGGGCAATTCGATAGGTCTAGTCTACTGTGGAAGATGACTGTTGGAGTTGGTGGGGTTTGTTCCCTTACCTCAGAGGTTCTTGTTAACCTCAACAAGGGTGTGCCACCCCCTGCCTACTTTGACTGGAGAGGCTGGTTCAGAGCTGGCCTCCCCTTCTTCCGGGATGACTTTGAGATGTAGTGCCCTAATTCTTCCTCATGGATCTCGATAGGAGGCGGCCCCTACTCCCTAACCTTACCCATCCTGAATATCCTATCACTCCGGAAGCAGCGCAAAGTTTCTTACAGGACTAAGTGCAATTTATAAGCTTCTTGTCCTAAGAGAACAAAAAAAAAAAAAAAAAAAAAAAAATAGCCATAAATGCGGTATCAGGTTCTATAACCTGTTTCAAAAGTGCTTTGGCTTAGTTCTTGTATATATCTTTTGTTCTGCCCGTTATCATTTATAAACTTTTCCAGAGCAAAGCAGATTGCTTGCCAATTCAAGCTCAGGCTTTTACAAGCATCCTCCCGGGCATTCCAACGAGTTTTGCTCAATGTTTTCAAAGTTAAATTATCCTTATTAAAAAATTCAACAAAAAGTTCCATCTTTCATTTGAACATGAGAAAAAGTTATACAAACTTTGAAGAAATTAAAAAAATCTGCAAGATTCATCAGAACTCGCTGCTTTAGAGCCGCTTAAGTTTACTGAATGAGCAGCACAGGGTACAAAATACACAAGTGGATTTGCACTTTTTACCATTGCTTGTAAGCCAGAGTATTTACCGGCCATGTTTGACCGATTATCATAAGACTGGCCCCTACAATTTTCAATGTCTAACCCAAACTTGCTCAGCGTTTGGAAAGCACAATTTTTCTCCAGTATGGCCTGGGTTTTCTATGAATCACAGAAACCTCTCTTCGGCAGTACACACATAACGTAAAAAGAAACTTAGTTGATCAGAATACGTTATATCTGGGGAGGAATCAATAATAAAAAAGTAGTATTTAGACAATTTAACCTGCTCAACAATTTTTGATGAAACGGACTCTCCCATAACTTTAATTAACTCTTCGCAGCCTGTTGATGACAAGTATGAGGTCAAGCCACTGCCAGGGTTACAATGTCGAGCAATATGTTCAGATAGAAATGGGTCATATTCTGCTATAAGCTCCAGACACATTCCTATTATGAATTGACCCGAACACTTCGTTTTCACCTCTAAAAGCTAACCCTCTTGAGGGTTTTTTTCACAACAGAGACTACTCTTTGTAGTAAATTTCTCCAGTATTGTACTTCGTGTTGGAAAAGAAGTTGATGGTCAATCACTGTTTTCTGCTCCTCTCATTTTAAACTTTAATAAACAATCCATATGAGATTTAGAGTTTTCATGTTCAGAAATTCTCTGCCCTGCGTGGGCCCAATCTTTAAACCCCACTTCACTGGAAAATGCAGATGTACCCGTACCACTAAATAATCTGCAAGGTGCACAGGATATGGAGCCTTGGGATTGTGAATAAACTAAATACTTTTACTGTCCTTCCATTCAATAACTCTCTGGAAAACATGCTCTTTGTGCAAGCTCGTGACTTAGAAAACCCTGCCTCAGTGTTTTGTACAATGTCATTTTTAACCAACTAAATAATTAATTGTTTCATCATTCATTTCCCAGTTATATGGATCATTAATTGGAATAAATAGAGAATCAGTTGGGTGGGTAGTGATAGATGATGATGAGGGCCTATCATCAATAAGTACGTTTGGAGTTGGTAATATTGTATCTTTATGTGATTCGTCTTCTTTGTGCTTAGTTTGAGTCTAGCTGCAGTCACTGATACACTCGTTTTCACTTACAACAGCAATATCAATATGTTCACCTTCACTTTCATCACCAATAGTACTACTAAGTTTGTCTAAGACTACTTTACTTTCTGTGGAAGTAAAGAAATTGTGAAGTTTTGGTACCTTTTTAAGTAATTCATTTTCCTTCTCTTTTTTCGTCTGCTATTTTACGGTATGCCGCTCAACTTCGTGTTTTTCTTCCATCCATTTCCCCACTGAATTCAATTAAATTGTTCATTTGGTAATTATACGGAAAAACTTCCCCAACCTTCATACTTCATTTTCAAATAATTAATAGCACAAAATATTTAACAATGACGTCCGAAACAGAAAAATCAGACAACTATGTTTGGAAACAACAAACCAAATCTGCTCTATTGATTTATCAAAACATAGTATCAAACACGCAAATGCTTTCACATTAAATAAAACTGAAACACATACTAGCAGTTATATTCAATGATAACCAAAAATCTTCTAGTGACAGCTATACAACAGACAGCGAGTAAAAAACTGATGGGACCGAGTCTGAAGCTTACATAATGACTCATCCCACTGCGACGATACAACGCGACTGGCGGGCGCGGGACATTGTGACAGCATACAGGCGAGGCGCAGGCGCGGCGACGCCAGCGAGCGGCTAATCGACTCAACTCTGTTTTGGCGCGGCAATGCTTTGCTTACTTTAAACTTTGGAGCCCACGCCAAGAAAAAGGCGGAGGAGGCGAAGAAAATCGCAGGGTCAATAGGACCACTCATAAACCGTCGCTCGTCCCTCCCTATGAGCGTAAAGGCCACAATTTTCTTCGCTGTGGTTAGATCGGTCATAATGTATGCCTCCTCAGCTTGGTGGACCAACTGTAGCCGATCTAACCGCAAGACACTCGAGACCATCCAGAACAAGGCTCTCCGATCCATCACCCGGCAACCATGGTTCGTGCGAAACGAAACCATAAGAAAATCTTTAGAAGTTCCAACCTTAGAAGTGTTTGCGAGAACATCGGCTGAGAAGTTCTTCCAGACAGCAGCAGCATCGGAACATCAACACATAGCAGCAATTACAGCGCCGTACGATGGTCCGGACGACTACAGGCGGCGCCCCATCACCATCCTGGACGACCCACCGTAGCAAAATTCAACCATAGGAGAGAGCCTGCGATCACAACTTAAGACGCAGTTGTTAAAATTCAATTTTTTCTTTTTAAATTATTACTTTGTTTTCAAAAACATCGACTTCTAATTAGGCGACTCTAGAAAATTTTATGTTACAGCGCTTCAATCTACAGCCAGTGGACCTAGAGTTCAGGTGCTGTACGGCCACGAAGGACGTGGCAGCAGACTGGGTTAGTGCGGTAAGAATCCCACATAACCGGGACGCCGGTACCTTTTGAAGGTTCCCTCTGCTTAAAAAAAAAAACAAAAAAAAAAAACAAAATGCTTTGCTTACCGTTGCGTTGTTATGAGCGGGCGGTAGAGAGTAGCACAGACTCAGTGTACGCCTACCCTTTCTACACAATCCGAAAAAAGACGTCACTTATTTATTTTCATTCGTAATAATACCGAAATAACACCACTCTAAAGCTAAAAATTTACCGGTATATTTTGAGACAATTTGCCGCCTTGTGCAGATGCACATACTGCATATGCGGAAATCCGGCCCTGTGTATTACGTGCTATTAACTTTTTCTCCACTTTTCATGAATAACAAACAGTGTACCCGTACATTGTGCTAAAACTAATTTATCTGTTAGAGGGTTTGGTGGTGTGATCGTTATGGAGCAGGTATCCTTGAAAAAGTATTTAATGTATCGTATAAACAAATATTATGATGGTGGGATTATAAAAGAATGGGCGGGTAGTAGTTGATTCGGGGGGAGGGTTCTTGCACGGGTTGAGCTTCTCTTTCAGACTGCCTCTGTTTTATGACTTTTGGTAAAATGCTTTCTGAGATTTGATTACTTAAAATCTAAATGTTAGTGGGGCGTAACACTGCCAGGTAAAACAATATCTCCATCATTATTTATAATTAAACGCAGAAATGCAAGTGTAACACTCCACTCGTATTCTTCTCCATTGTTCATAAATCTCTCAATATGTGAATTAAGCAAGCAGTCTTCTTAAAAACTACAACAATATAATATTATTAAGCTATTCATAATTTGTTGTGAAACCCAAAATCTGGGCATTGCCCCTCTACAGTCAGTAAATCCATGGAAACTAATAAAGATGAATTATGAAATATTTGTTGTATTTTGGTTTATTTCCAAGGAAACGAGTGTCTTTTAAATTGATATTTACACTAAATTCGTGTTTCGAGATTCATCTTTTTCATAAGTTATCAAAGCATCTAAAAGAGAAAACCCTTTTTGAGTATCTTCTACCCCGAAACAAAAACATATTTCTGCGCTTATAAAAGTGAAAAGCGCTTTCGTCAAGAACAAATAAAGAAACTTCCGCGAGGCAGATTCAATGAACCCCAGCACAAGGAACGACCTCCCGAATAAAAATGGAGATGTTCTTCCTGATCATCCTTCGCCAGGTGATTGATCAATACGAGGATTTCAGGTGGTGCCCCGTCGATCAAGTAATTAGTCTATATAGACATATTATTGATATGTTTAAGAACTAAAAACTTGTAATTTATAAGAGCTACAATCTATACAGGCTATCCTCTATCATCATTGAAAAAGGGGAATCACCTGGAACATGAACAGAGAGTGTTTTTTTATAAAAACATTCACATAATTCCATCTCACGCTTTGGAAGTATAAAGATAGATGAGATTCTGTTAATGACTAACAGCAGTTTTACCTTAAGCCCCAATATCAAGGGCCGGCTGTATTGTCAGCCATCTTGTTTTCATTCCAAAGAACAATGCTAAAACTTCAAACACTAACGCCCTTATGGATCGTGAAAGTTTGGTAGTAGTTTCATATTAGATATAATCATAATGCATCCAAATGTTAGTTTTCAGTTTTTAAATATTTTATCCGTTTTTCAGAAAAATTCCAACATTTCTGTAATTTATTGTATGTTACAAAAAAAGAATACAGTTTATTACAACGAAAACAAAAAAGCGTTTGGATGCATATTAGTCACATATTTTAAATGAGACATCAACAATGATTCTACAATCCAAAATATAGACCCAGCAGTATTTGAGGTTTAAGTCTTAAGGGAACAGAAAAGTCAAGGTCGTTCGTGATGTTATACATTACATGAACTCGTAATAATAATCTGATGATGTCATGTATAGTTATTGAGTTTTTATGCTTAAAAGGAATTCTTTCTTTCGGGTACCTTTTCCTCTCTCAATATTAAATGAGGGTTTTCATGTGGTATTTATAGGAACTGTTGTAAATCATATTATTCGTTAAATAAATCTTGTAATAAATCCTAAGAAATTCGTAAAAGTCACCTGCAGTGTTACACACATTGTCCACTTTATTCTACGTAATGAGTTCTTAATTACGTACACTATTACACGTTTTCGAACAATCGAATTAAATTATCGTGTCTTACCCCGTAACAGTCCTGTGAGGCCTGTGGACACGTCGGTACGTATTGTATTTACTACTGAGTGTGAAGCTCTCACTTCATTAACTAGGCTTTATCAGCCTTATCTAATTGATCAAATAATTAAAATATTTGCCTGTTACAAATAATAAGAAAATGCTAAATTGGTTTTTATTTCTGATGTATAACAAAGATACTGTAAAATAGGTTTTTAATCCCTGATGAAGATTTTGACCATAGTATAGTTTGTGACACTTAGGTTAGGTATTGTGGCGTAAACTTAAATAGAACTAGTCATCAGAAAACAATAGCCTCTAACATTTGGTATTTATGAAAAACTATCAACCCTGAGCAACGCAAGCTGTCTTTAGTCCGTTTAAAAATAACACAAAAAACTTACTTATAGTTTCTAAATTACGTTACTGACAGTATCAATTTCATCATACTTTCTTATGGGACATTTAATTTTAATTAAATGGATAAGTTAATCATGGCACTCAAAATAATGCGAAATCTTTATGAAAAACTTTGACGTGAATATATTTTTTCATTAATTATTTAATAGCATATATTCACGTGAGTGCGTCGCGCGCGTTTGTGTGTGTGTGGGTTTACATATAAATCTAAAATCTTGTATATGTATAAATCTAAAAATTTCAACAAAACCATAGAACACGAAAACCGACATCGTAAAAATATGTTAAGATATGTGAATGTGCATCTAAATTCAAAACTGTTGTCACTGACAAACATGTTATCAATCAAACCAGAACAAGAAATATAAATTATTTTAGAGTATTCTTCTGAGATTTGTGGGCATTGTGTTCAGATTTCCAACTCTACTGTAGTATTTGTTTTCAAAATTATGTAAAAGCACGTACAAATCTAAAATGAGAGATAAAATTCGGCTAGTTGATTTTTTGCGTTATAACTATCGTGAACACCATTTCAAATAACTCCTGAGTTACAAAGCTGTCGGCGTTATTATTTCAATTACAATTTTTATAATTTCATAGTTTTAAAAACTAAGTTATTTTACATATAGGTAACGGTTTTTATATCGCCGTTATGCATCTAATTTTACAAAGGTTTCAAAAACTTTCAGATATTGATTTTGATAATGATGATATTTTCCACAGAAAATAAACAATCAATCTAATTTTGTTGTATTTATAAACTTTATAAGAATCATGACACTGTTTATATTAAAACCAATTTCTTAAAGTTAATAAATATGTTTGGAATATATTACTAATCTTGTTTCATTTATAAACTGTGTGTCAGTAGCTTTGAATATAGTTACACATTTAAAATTCATAAAACGATCTTATGATGTCAGGTTTACTCAAACATATTATTGACATTGATGCCACAAATCTCGTGCAATGATCAAGCTTTTTAAAATATTTTTTGTCCTCAAGAAAGGTATCTGCTAGCTGGAATCTGGAAATATTAATCTTTGTAACTACAAATGGCCCAACTGAATGAATACCTTACAAAACTTTAAAATTTTACTAAATGATTGCTGCAAAGTTACTTTAAGTAAACAAAATTCAGTAAAAACAGAACTTTTTCCAAGTGTTTTGGCAACAGTATAACAAATATTATGGAAATGCCCGTGGTCCAAAATGATCACCACATTGTGAATTTAATATAGGTGTCAAAGTCATTAACAGGTTTGGGATTTTCGTGAGTTGCACTAACAATGAGCATATAAACGAGTTCCAGGTACTACTGTATTAGCATACAAGGGAGAGAGAGAGATAACTGCCACCTGCAAGTGGGTTGTTAGTCTCTAAACAATGGCTGGGCAGTGCAGTGTGGTAGGCTGTTGGCGAGGAGGGGAATTTCTACGTGTGACCTATGTAAACCTGACCTACCTGATTCTTACTTATGTCGATTATTCAAATGTTACGAGAAAATTTATAATATTTGGTATATTTCATCAATATTTTAAAAATTGCATGGGAACATCTTATGGAAGAGATGGAAGCCTTGGAAGTTAAGTACTTTCAAGGAAGGAAGTACTTTGGAAGCTAAACAGTCTTATGGAAGCTTTCAGATTGTTTATCAATGGGACAGGTAAAAACCTATCGACGATTCTCTCCAGTTATTTTGATTTAATAGTCTAGTCAACGAACAGCAAAAATTGGGATCCAGAAATAAGTCAGTAATAAACAAAAACTCACGTTGAAGTAAATTTAACTATCTACAAATTCCTTTTCGATACATTTTCAGTGAAATGAGGACTTGAGTCATTGGAGGCAAAGAATATTCTGTCATAAGAATCTGTTGAGCTTTAATTTCATTCAGGCCTAAATTTTCTGTAGGATCAACCCCTACTACTGTATAGGTGAAAAACCGAAAAGGGAATCTTTGAATTCCCCTCACCACTCTTCCACCGCCCATAGGGTTAAAGACTTTTACACTATTATGTACCGCAATAGTTGTTATTTCTGCCCATTGACTTTCCTTCTAGAATGTTCGTTGACTGGGTTATAACGAAGTCTCTTGCAGGTTTTAAACTAATGTTTTTTTCACTAATATATTCCCTTAGTAGAGGTATTTTACCCTCCAAGTCTCCAATACTGGTGAGTTTTCAAGTCTTCAGATTCTTAATTCGCATCGTATTTTAACCACTGCATCGAAAAACAATTCACTTGTTTTCAAATATGAGTTCTCATTCCTAGGGTTCCCAACTGCTCTCTCGCTTGTAAATCTTACAGTTCTAAGTGTATGATCCTTCACCAAAGAATATCTTACACTCCTGAAGCACTAGATTTTTGAGGGAACAGTAAACATGTTATTCTTTTACCCCAAGTTGAAAGTTTTCCTGATAATGTATTTACTTTACCATTAGTGTACCAAAAACTAACTAAATAGAGTGTTAGAACTCTTCTTCGCAAACAGTATTTAACAATACTGAATACGACATTTCCCATCAGTTGTTATAGCAGACCGCTGTTAGGCTCGTAATATTAGAGATTCTTCTCATTCTCGTAGCTTCTTTTTAGCCAAAGTATTAATGACGCTTTCTTTAGCTAGACAGAGTTGCCATATAAGTTGTTATAAGTGGTACATTATATTGATTAAAACATGCATTTTCTAATCTCCTTAGAATGAGATGATTTGGTCTTAACCGAATATTTTGAGATTAGTCTTAAAAACTCAATCTAAGCTGAAGGTCTGACGATTTTCGAGAAGTTGCTCAAGAGCTAAAAATATTGACTTTGGGTCATTTTAGTTTCTTGATTTTTAAGACTTCTTGTTCCACACTGCTCACTTGACCTCGTATACTCTCAGCCTTCTTGCTTTGCGTAGCACCTATTTTAAATTTTTTATGCTCTTTTCTGTGTAGCCTCGACACTCCTGGCGCCAAAACCTCCTTATAATGAGGTTTCATAACTCGTATTCCGTTGTCAATCACTCGTAAAACAAATTATCTTGCTATCTAAATCCCGATCATTTTAAAACCTAATTTTAATTAGATTTTGTTCAATACACCCGAGTTAAAAAAATTGGCAAATTTTAACCTTTTATATACGCCTAAAAGAAAATTCTACTCGTATTCTGTAGGGGGGTGGTGGGAGAGGGGAGAATTTTGGCGACTCGCTAGAGCCCAACCAATAATAAGCGATAAATCACAGGCTGCCAATTTTGTATCTGGAGAAAAAATCGAATTGGGACTTAATAGAAATGTTCGTAGACTATGCTACAGAAATATTTCCCATTTCTTATTTTTGTGTTAGTAATTTAAGTATTATTATTAATGTATTGTCCCTTTGGTATTTGTTAATAAGTTTATGTACACGCCAATGGCACAGTGTGGTGTGTACAGCGGTTATCGTGAGATAAGCGAATCAAGCAACATCGAGCGTGGATGGGTGATCCTCTCCTTGCAAGCGGCTCGCCTGCCCGGTCATTGGTCGTGGTTCGAAAGTCACCTTTAAAGAGTCGGTCCCCAGGTTAAGTATTAGAAAGGGCTTCTTAGCCCCAACTTTGAAAGACATTCTTTAATTTTACGTCATATACCAAGTGCTTTATTAAGGCAGTCATATAGATTTGGAAATAATCTATAATCGTATAAGGGCCACGGCTCTCTGAACACTCAAAATATATTAACAAGTCATGTCGTTTTCGAGATCCCATGGATAGACAATACACCTTTATCACACTCTTGAGAAATCTAGTTGAAAACAGAGATTTTAGGCCGAGAGGTATACAGAAGTGTAATTTTGTCAGAACATTTAACGACAGTTTAGCAAAGTATGAAACATTTCAAGTTTATAGCTCAATTGAGATAGCACCCTGAGTCATTGACTTTTTTAACGCTCAGCCAAATCTCATGGAGGGAAAAGTTCCATCAATGATTGTACTTTGATTTGTCTATATACAGATAACCTGATACAATGTAGTATCGAAGGATCAGATTTAATTTAACGAAAGTCTGGAACCAATCCACCAAATATCACATGTGAAAATGTCACATGATTACTGGTATTTTAGGTCTTTCGCTTTGCCTGTTTACCCATAAGAACAATGTTAAAATGTTTTAACGCTTAGTTCAATCCCACAGAGTGACATGCACCATCATCGATGTCGATGTTCCACATCAAGCTTCATAAAAAATGTAAAGTCTATAGGTAAGTTAGATCACGAGGAATGGTGCGGCTAGACGGGAAGGACATCTTCCTAGCCCTTTCACTAGCGCTCAGCCACTATCCCTCAATTTTCTGTTAACATAAACTACTAAATCCATTCATTTACAACTGCTCGAGACGATTTCATATATTAAAATATACTATCACGTTAAAACTTTTCTGTCATCTGAACTCGTCTCTAATAAATCTCTTCTGATTCTTGTCACTGTGAAACAGAGCTCACTAGTGGACTTGTATCCTTATAATTGAAAGCCCAAATAACGTTCAATCACTAACGGTTACGATAAAGACCTGAACATGTTCAGACGATTAAGCTTGCAGAAACATAACATGATCGTCCTGAAGCTGTAGAATAGCACGGTCAATTTTATTACCGCCCACCAACGTGTCAAGCTACATGCTATAACACAACTCACTTAAACCGGACCGTGTTATAGAAACGTGATCTGGACAGTTTAACGAGTGGAAAGTATGAAGACGAAGACGGTGAACAGTTTACAGTAATGAATCTTTCAGCTTGTATACTGTTACAGTTCCGCTCACATTTCACGCAGAATGTAATCACTTACCAGCAAGTTCACTTGTACTTTGTGACATTTATAACACTTGTAAACACTTCATGTAATTATTAGAAACATAAACATGCTGCATAGGTGGCTACTACAATGTTATTACAAGATCTCTCTCGCCCAAGTTAAAAATTAAACGCAGCGAAGTTTTTAAAAAAAGTGAACGTATATACGACTCAAATTTGTCTTTCATTAAGATAAAATATTTTGGATGGGGTGTTTTGTGTGGAAAGTGGAGCCTAATTTAAAAGAAGATAATCTCCAATGAAAATATTTAAAACACACAATTTGATAGTAAATAAGAAAAAGTTTTTGGGAAGTTATCCGGATATTGGAACGATAAAATTCTCTCTCTCTTTCTCTCTCGTGAAGCTATCTTTCACAAAAGATTTTTTATTAAGGTATAATTAAAACAGCCCGAACCAAGACCTTATTATATTTTAATAGTTAATAATATATAATTTATATATTAATCATTCATTTATATCGTTAAGATATTATTGTTTTATGACTATATTGTTACATTTTTATTGTTTGTAGTTATTAGTTTTTTTTGTGTGTGCAGTTTAGTGTTTTTGTTTTAACTCTGTTAGCCATAGCCACTACTCAATTTGTAAATGATATACCTGTCCTGATGGATGAGCGGAACAATGGACCGAATCAGGGCAGGGGAAATAGAGAAATGGTCAAATTTTCTCTCTCTCTCTCTCTCTCTCTCTCTCTCTCTCTCTCTCCCCCCCCCCCTGGATTCTGACCCAATCCTGAGTTTTCTACACATGTACAAACTTTCAGCTGTGGAAAGAGATGTAGCCCGTAACGTTCGATTTGGGATACGAAACGTAAATACAAAACTGTACGTTCAACGTATAATTTTGTAAGCCTTCTAGAACTAAACATTATACCGAATTGAATCTGAGAACTCCCTATACTGTATATGCACGTTTTCCGCCTCACCGCACATTGCGCTACCATCATTGGATCTACTTGAAAACTTACTGTAAGGAAGATGTTATTCCAGTAGAACTTAAGTACTATTACTAATCGATGAATCTATCGACTTATTTTTACTGTAAGATTTAAAATGGAAGATTTCAATCCCATTGTGGAGTAGGACCTGTGAGAATCGAGAGGATCCATTTGTTAAAAATCTGTTTTTATTTAAAATGTCTTGGATACTTAATTTATTTGGTATAAACAATACCAGTGAAGGAAAGCCCTGTGGTTGTAGAGGAAGCCGGTTTTTTCTGAGCAACTAAGTGACAGTATGAATGTATTAAGTGTGCATTTTGTTCTGTAAAAGTATTTTAATTCTAGTAAAGATTGTTGATACAAATTATCTAGATCTTGAGATAGTAAACTCGCCGTAAATTTACATAGTACATACAGCATTAAGACTGTTATCTCCCCCGAAGACTTTTCATAACGGGAGGCACCAACGGCGCTGGACGCTGGATCATGAGCTGTGATCCTCCACTTGCCCGTGTCCCCGTCACCATGTCGCGGTCGCCGCCTATCCATCACTTGCCCCCGGCCATTTCCCACACTGACCGGTCACGAAGGCCGCCGTGTTGACTGTTTTATACGGTTCCCGAGGACCACCCAGCCGACCCTGCAGGGGGTGCCCGCACCGCTATTGATGGATATTGACTGGGATAAGTAATGAGGTCAAACGTAATTGCCTGTCTTCCTGTTTCCTCAACGTCGGCACTTTATGGTCCTCCGGGCCGGACGGATTTATGTCACTGAAAAATAGTGATTAATTAGAGGGTTCGTGGGTGAGGCTTAATCTAATTATTTGGTACCGGCACCCCGCTGTGGCACATGGAGTCGGCGTATTCGTACAAATTGGTTCGTTATTGATGATATCCGAGACAACAGCGGCGCGTGCCGAGACTCGTCCGCCATCACTCTCCGCGTCCGTCCTTTGTGCGGTAGGAATCTCTAGGCTGTATTTACTAATATTATTTATCGACTTGTGTAAACAAATACATAACTATAACATTTTCTTTTGGTAATACCTATATATATGAGCTTTTTAAAAGCACAACATATAATACGAGGGAAGATAGGTTTGAGTCACTATAATTATGAGTATACACTGTGTACCGCATGGACGAAACACGTGGGGTTGGATATCGCTGAGGTCGTAGTAATGAATACTGATTTGCAAAGTTTACTTATATGTTTAAATGTGGCAAGTAAACATAAAAGCTCACTTCTAGATCGCGTCTTTAAAATTGACACTGCATCTGTAGTCGGAAAAAAGTGAAGATTAGTAGACTAGAAGTCTAAAAAATGAATGCTTGAGAGCACTCGAACTTGTACTCATAGTTAAAATCAAACTCAGAGACTCGAAGTTAAACTCATATAAAACAAAATCACGACGGCATTAGTCATTTATCGAGACAACTGAAGATTCATGACAACGTGGTCTCGTCAGAAGGACGATATTATATTACATTTCAAATTAGATGTCTTGACTGAAAAGTGCTAATTTATAATAGGAAAATAAAACTTTACTTACGGACAGGCGCGCGAGGTGTTACTCGGCAGCTAGATGGTCAGCTACAAAGTTCCCGAGAAAAATTAATACGCGTGCCATTTAGGTTATTAATCCGCAAAGAATTTAGTTCCAAGAACATCGGATGTAACTTACATTAACCAGTAACGAGTAACAGGGTTGCAGAAATATGTATTATATAAAATACAACTAAATAATGGTACAACTGTGTGATAAGTTATTTATTTTTAATATTCTTATTATTACAAAAGATTCCCTTCAATATAAAAGAGAAATTTATTTGTCTTACAAATTTAAAATAGTCAGTTTATTTAAATTCTTCCAAATTATTGACTAAAGCTCTTGATTAATCTCGGAAAAAATATTTTTATATGCTACATATAGATGATAAATTAGAATTTAAAGGTAATTAGATCTATGTTTTACTAGCTGTTATTCGCTGCTTCACACGCAAATTTCAAAATCGAAGCGTAATTCAGTCTAGTCCAGCCGTATAAATTCACTTACGGTTCCACATTCGAGGTTGCCTTGTCCTGATAAATTATATAGACTTGTTGCTCTCGGAAACCTATTTAGATCAAAAAGCGTTGATTTTCAGCCCTCGTAATTTGCTTCCGGTCTTAGATATTTCAAGTACAATAGTTTGTCTTGTAGTCGCGATTAAGAATATATATAGGCCTACACATACGTGAGATGAGGAGCCTACTCGGTTAAAAAGTGCCTACTTCTGGCCGTTTAAATTCACTTCCTATGCCACCGTTGAGTTTGCCACAAAACATCGCCGATCAGACATACTCATACTCCAGGACTTCTTGCAAAATAATGTAGGTTTTTTTCAACTCATCCAAATATGAAGACAATTCTTTCCCTTAACAAATATTATCTTATTGGTCAATAGTTATATAAAGTGAATACTATTCTTTGTGATTGGTCAGCCCAAACTTTCCATTTTGCCTTTATTCGAAAGTGGACTCTGCCGGAAAAGTCACTTTAACTTTTACAGGAGTAACATCTAACCCAAGCTAACCTGGTAAATATCTGTTCCCTAAAATTATTTTTAATAACACTCTTAATAATCCGTTTTCTTTAATTTATCCATCAGAATGAATTAAATATACTCGAAAACGGTTCACTTACCTGTGTGTTAAATTGAATATTAAGTTGATTTTATGTATTAAAACTAATCCGATTCTTATTTTGCTCTATTAAATCATCTCCTCAACATTAACCTTCCAGGATTGGACTAAAATAAAACTGAAAAAGCCATCGACTTACTTTAAACGTTTTCTGGTATCAACTTGTGAAGGAGAATTTGAGACGAGTGGCAAATTGTGTCCAATGATAACAATGATAAGGTTGGTCTACCTGGGACACAATAGTTTGTAGATTTTATGTAACGGAAAAGTTAGTGAGTCCGGGAAAGGGAAGGTGTTACCCGATATGACGTGTAAGGACATGTAAGTGGACAGTGTTAGCACGTGCTGGGCTACGAGCGGTTACTGTTACATGCGGGTCTCAGTCACAGGCGCTACATTATGAGGGACTGTGGCAGTAAAGCGGCCAACATCCCTAGGTCCCCGGTATCGAATAGCCCGTCTACACCTCCGCCCTGACGCGTGCGTCCCGCTGACTCCAGGACCATCTGAGTCCATAAACACGTTATGTTAAATCGCTTATGGCCAGAATATGAGGAAATTCTTCATTGTAATTAGTCCTAAAAGGGCCATTTTGCTACTTCCAGAGTAATAGGATTGAGAGGGAGTCTCTCGTGAGGAGAAATATCTATCATGTCACCTTGGAATAAGAGAAGACTCTTCCAGACAAAGCGGACAAGGATAACGATCATCCCTCATGTTTAGCCAGTACAAAATCTTTAACATGAAGGGAGCCCCGTTCACTCCAGCAGTGTATTAGGGCTCCAGCAGCGGAAAATAGTTAATTCCCCGAAGTAAACTAGAGGTATCGAGCGGCTCTTTTTACTCTCATACCTTAAACCTTTGCTGTTAGTTACGTGGTGCTTTTGGGCATCCGCTGGGTTCCCCAGATTTAAGTGGCACATTGGTTTTTGTATACCCGGTATAGGTTCTACTGGCGTATTTATAAACCAGCCAGTAGTGAACCCTCCTAGATATATTCCTTAGACGGTGGTAAAGTAGTCATGAGATACCCGGGTGTGCTTTCCTAACCACTAAGTATGCACGGTTTGACTGAACAACTAATGAAATTAACAGCAGCTATTTAACAACACCATATTTGTTATGAAAAATATGCAATATATCAGTCCTATTTCTTAACATTTTCATGTCTACCTTATGGTTATGGGTGCCCGAGATGTCTCAATATGAAATATTTTGAGTTTCTGATGCTATAAATTCCTTAACATGAATTAAACTCCCACAAGGGTAACCTGCTATTCCAAAAAATAAACTCGTTAGTATAATACTCACAACAATCATCACGTGAGGCTGACTCGAGAACGCCAAATGTCCTTGGAATTTAACACAGAATATGGATGGCATGACCTTTGAAGATCTACCATAGGTCTGCTAGAACCACCAATTTGGAAACTGTTTCATTGGATTATGTACCAACCCAACGTGAGTCCCACTCACTGACGATTACAACTGTACTGCTGTAGATCGCTAATTTGCAGCAAATGGTGTTTCACATTCTCGATTTCTGGATTTTCAATCATACGCCCTGTGATTAGAAAGCTTCTAAAGCATGTGGAGATGTTTTGATTTGCAGAATCGTGTGCGAGCCTCCATTAAAAGAGAGGTCCGCATATGATACTGTAACAAATCGATGTTCTTCCCAATATTCCGTTCCTTCGAGTAGAATCGAATTGCACAATTGGAATAGCGGATGGAATTCTCGATGAACGATGATCACGCGAAGGTTGTTCCCGTTGAAACACGTCATGGAACCAAATAAAAAAAAGTAGTATTAGAACATTATTTTATAAACAGGATGTCCATTTTAACTATGCCACGTAATGGTATATCAAAGACGCACTAGTGCACATGAATGTTAAAATTGGTTGCAATTCTATCTTACTTGTTTAACAAGTACAGCCTATAAAGTTTTTTTTAATGGCATGTTTTGACATGTTTAACAATAATTGTGTAATTAATTTCATTAGTGACATTACTGTAAGTAAACTTTCATTACGTATCCAGGAACGTAATAAAACTTGAGTGTGATTAAAAAATCTCTAACATGAATACAAACATTTCATACTAATTAAGTAATGACCACCGTAGCCCACAGCCTAGTTAGGTCGTATAATGACGGCTTAATTAATATAACTTTGAAGCATTGAAGATAAGCTTATGTAAATTAAAACTTTACATATCGGTGCTATACGTAAATTTTATTATGGAAATACCGTATTTTTCATCATATCAGTGGATGGCGGACATAACTGAGAGCAAGTCTTCACTGAGAACATAAGTGAAGTAGTACATTAAAATAAAGGTCTGTACTAAGAGAACACAATACCGCAAATTATGTTCAAACTACTTGGGAGTTAGATGGTGAAAATCGCTCATTTTTGTCTTAGCTCATCTGAATATACATACTTTTAGGCAAAATTTGATACAAATCTATTCTGTTAATAATTAAAAACTTTATGTCCTAAAACGTAATTACGTGCAAAAGACATTCTGGACCAGATAGCTGGTGTAAATACAAGAAGGCACAGGAGAGTAATGCAGAATATAATCACAATGAGCACACACACTTTCCAAGAGTAGTGATGGAACAATTGAAGCCTATATTCAAGGACTTAGCAAACCCTGCCCTGCTCCGCAGATGCTTACATGGTGGAACTCAAAATGCTGCAGAGTCACTAAATAGCGTAATATTCCTTAAGATGAATTAAACTTCCACAAGGGTAACCTGCTATTCCAAAAAATAAACTCGTTAGTATAATACTCACAACAATCATCACGTGAGGCTGACTCGAGAACGCCAAATGTCCTTGGAATTTAACACAGAATATGGATGGCATGACCTTTGAAGATCTACCATAGGTCTGCTAGAACCACCAATTTGGAAACTGTTTCATTGGATTATGTACCAACCCAACGTGAGTCCCACTCACTGACGATTACAACTGTACTGCTGTAGATCGCTAATTTGCAGCAAATGGTGTTTCACATTCTCGATTTCTGGATTTTCAATCATACGCCCTGTGATTAGAAAGCTTCTAAAGCATGTGGAGATGTTTTGATTTGCAGAATCGTGTGCGAGCCTCCATTAAAAGAGAGGTCCGCAGATGATACTGTAACAAATCGATGTTCTTCCCAATATTCCGTTCCTTCGAGTAGAATCGAATTGCACAATTGGAATAGCGGATGGAATTCTCGATGAACGATGATCACGCGAAGGTTGTTCCCGTTGAAACACGTAATGGAACCAAATAAAAAAAAAGTAGTATTAGAACATTATTTTATAAACAGGATGTCCATTTTAACTATGCCACGTAATGGTATATCAAAGACGCACTAGTGCACATGAATGTTAAAATTGGTCACGGGTGCCAAAAAGCACTTTTGTACAAAAGAAGTACACTTGATTGAATTAGGTATCTATGAAGCTATAGCTTCATACAACCAAGGAAACATCATAAAGTAAGACTTTGAAGAAAATTGGAATATGTCCTGGGAAAACTGCATTGAGCGCATGAAGAAAGCTGATGAGATTAGAATCCGCAAAGCTGAGAAAGCGGTAGAAGAAATTGAAAAAAATGCAGAAAGAAACATTGGCTAAAAGGAAACTTGAGGATCGTCATGAAGAACAGGAGGACCCGGAGAACTCATCATATGGTCCAGGAATGTACTAAGGCTGGATTTTACTTTTATAATTTCATATATTTTACAAAAAGTTTGATTTCCGAAAGTTTTGTTTTTTACAGTCAATGTACTTTTTCTCAAGAACCACTCAAGATATCAAGATTTTTTTTTTGCTAGTACATTTATGCTTAACATTTTAAGCAGAGGAAATTCCAAAATAAAGAAAAATGAAATGTAAGTAGTAAATTTTATTTCAAACTTTTAACCTAAAAAAGTAACTTTTTTAAAAAAATTTTATTTTTTTATTTGTTGTATGATAAAAAAAACTGTCTGGTTATACCAAGACCCAAAATAAAACACGAACCAGCATGTTATCTTTTATACTTTGTAAAAAAAGGTACATCAAACTTGTTAAATTTAACATGAGCTAGATAGGGCCATCCGACTCCCCTTTACTCCATACAAATGGCGGCTTATAATTATATCCAGTATCGATTATTGGGTTTTACTACTATATTGAACTAAAAAAATAAGAGCTATAGATTTCCTACATTTTTCATTTTTGTGAAATTTCCTGTGCTTAATATAAAACAGCTTTTTATTAAATCATTGTTATTATTCATAAGAAATAATAAAGGAACGATTTTTACTGAAACTCAACATCGTTATGCAACAAGGCTTAAAGAAAATTACGGTTATTGTATTCCTAGATTATTTCATAGTTCAGAAATTAGCAATTCATTTTATCTGGTCAAAACACTTTATAGAAATTTACCTAATGAAATTAAAGAAGCAGAGAGTGATAGCGTCATTGTATTATAAGGGGAAGGTGACAGCATGGTTACTTTGAGTTGGATGGCGGGCTGCAGAGGCGCTGTTGTTATCACCTTACACCTAAAATATCAGTCCAAAGCTCTATTAATTGTTTTATGACTATTAGTCATTCATTTTTTTGCATAGAACAAAGCACCTGTCAATTTAAATATGTAGCAAATAATTTTTATACGTAGGCCTGTTTTTGTTTTTCAGACAAGTTGTTTGTATTAGTTGTAATCCTTTCTTTTTAATGTTGATAGTACTTATTTAAGGTGAAACATTTAAAGAATTTTTTTAATTCTGTCATATATTTATATAACTTTTATGTAATGGTATGTAAATTAAAGAAAGAACTCTTCCGAACACTCTGACCTATAGTATTGTTGGTTCCATACGAATAAGCTTCGTCATTTTCTTGTATATACTAATTATGTGGAATAAAGTGATTTGATTTCAATAATAATTAAAACAATGAAGCAGACTACGCAAATGATTTAATTTGTAATTAAATTACAGTTCAAATAATCGTTTTCTTTCAAATTTTTAACTCACCACTCTTCGGCTAACACAGCCAACTCTTAATCAACATTTTTTTTAACTAGTGACTTTGATTGGCTATTTGTGATTTAGTCTGATAATGGAAAACATTTCCTAAATAAAAAAACTATAGAAAGGTATTTAAATAGTTTTTGTTTCGTATAATAATGCAATAAAATCATTACAATTCCAAAAAAGTGTTGGTGTTCAAGAGGTGCAATCTTATTAAAGATTTTGCAGTTGGGAACATTTCATTTTAAATTTCTTAAGAAATACAGTCAAATGTATCTTAAGCGTAAAGATTGAACTATTTTTCTTTTGAATATAGCTTTTTCAATGTAACACTAATTTCTAAAGTACAGTTTTTAAATAAGAATTTGTTTCAATTTAATTTCATCATTTGACAATTTAAAAAAGAGAGTTGTGCCAAATCTGAACCGGTCTACATTTCGCCTTTCCGGTTTTTCGGGTGTTACAACTAAGGCGATCTCAGCGTCTGACGTTCATTGAGAGAATTCGCTAACAACCTATTAAAGTAGATTAGTCATGCGTTGTAACTCCCACAATAGTTCAAGCACCACAAAAATCATTTACACCGTATGTGGTACCAACAAGTAACCCGAAGTAGCAAATTTATTAAGAGCTTAATAAACTGTCATGAATAAAAGATTACTAGTTAACTGACACGGACTCGGCGACCATAACTCAGCTGCAAGCAGACACAACCAAAGAAACGCTTGCAAATCGTCAATTAGAGAAATGTCAATAGCACGAAGCGATGTTCACCTACAGCCGAGGGGATAAATAATTCAACAGGTGTGATGGGGTTGGCAGACCTGCGGCCATTGTGTGACGTCATTCACACTTTCCCTGGTGATGGATATCTCACGACAAGAGTGCCGATATGGCGTAGAGCACCTAGGGGCACGACTGAAAACCTTTAGAGAGGGGCCACTTTGTCATAATTAGGATTTCGGTCGATAGATTGTAGGGGACTGATTGAAACCCGATCGACCTTCATCACAGCGTAGGGGTAAGGCTCACTAATCGAGAGGTCACGGTTTAGATTTTTGAGGTCAATACAAATGGTCAAATGGGTTTGGACAGTATTTCCACAAAACGTTTAGTGTAGTAATTTAAAATGTTAATAGCGTAGAAAACACCCTTAAGAAAGTTTTAAAACCCACAAACTTTATCCGTTCTTTTGAGTCTATAATGGGAATTGATTAGAAACAGATGCAATTAAATAGATAGTAAAAACACTCTGATTCAATAAATAATTTAAAATACTTTTATTCTTTTCTAATAGTATTTTTTTATTTCATGACGGAATAGAAATTAAACTCTTAGTCCCTGTGAAATATTTACTACCTAAATTAAAACTCTAATTTCCCAATAACTATCAATTCACTCAAGTACTCTAACCTAAACATTTCACCCAAGGCAGATTAAACTTGATTAATAAAATGATCTACACCTATCAATTTACAAAGTGCTATGTAGGCTTACATTGGTAGGTAGTTTAATTTAATTTCTTGCTAAGTTATTACTCAGTTGATTAATTTATTTCACTACATTATGTATATTTTATACTTTAATATTTAAAAGTGATCATCCCATCATTAGTAACGTACTAAACTATTGAATTACATTACTTGACATAATACGACTAAAGCCATGCGATGTAAATATACAGTCTATTAAAATTAACTAGCGGGTCTGCAATCTTGTCTGAGCTTTTAGTGAGAAATTAAATTAAAACGTATACATTTACAATCTAAAAATCTGATCTTACGACGATACGCCATGTTTTGGTAAAAGGCATAAAACAGTGTAATCATAGGCGACAAAATTGGTGTTTTGGACCAAATTTCCCATGCATTCGTGAATCAACATTGATCATTTTGAGAAACCTGTATCTTCCTTTCATCACCATTGTAATTCTTAATTTTTTGCAATAAGCCATGCTTGTTACACAATTCTGTAAGCCTGTGGCATTTTGTTAAATATCCCAAAATGGTGGCCGATAATATTTGTGCAACATCAATTATCCAGCCTGGAGAAAAATTTTTGCTTAATTTTACTTAATTTTAAAATAAAATCATTTTACGAAGATTTCGAAATTTCAATCAAATTTTTTACTTTCGATACCTTTATACAATTTCACGATCACGGCTATTAATAATAATGAATTATTAGAGCAATATTTTAATATTATAATGTTTTTATAATAGAGACAAAATAGTATGGGTGTACGCAACCAAACATCCGGGAAATCAGCATTGATCATTTTGAAAAATCGCTATGGCTTGGATTGATCACTATGGACATTCTTGAGTCCAACACTTTGATTAATTTATTTCACTGTATTATGTTTCTATACGGTAATATCTAAAAGTAATCATCCTAGCACTAATAACATACTAAACTACTGATTTACATTTTATAACATACCTAATCCACTGAAATCGTGTGATATAAATACATAGCATTATGGACTTTATTCCAAGTAGTGTTTAATATATTGTGGAAATTTCATCATGGTAAAACATTTCAACCAATTACTATTGAATTTCTCAATCTTCAATCTATAATTCCTAGATTGAAATCTACGTGAAACTTTCCTTCATTCCGAGTGCCGGAAGAGGTATACCCAGGCAGTAGCCATCAGGCAGTGGCATGTCAGCCGGTAATGTGTGATGAGGCCGATGTATTCATTAACCGTGTGTTTGTAGATGTCTCCAGTGTTGGGATTAGTAATGAGGCACTGCAGTTAGCCAAACACTCACTTCCCACGGCACTCCATACACTCTCTCGCCACTGGTCGCTTGACCCTAGCCATCCATGCTTCGCCGTTTCCACGGCTATTCCTTATACAAGCAGCGGAGTGGCTGTGGAGTTAGGCGACTCCTTAAGTTCTAACTGCGAGCCTTATCTTGCAGATTAGGAGCAGTGAGCAAATTTGAATTGTATGAGTTCACAACCTAGATTTTCAAAGAATTTATCTCCAATGAAAGAAGTCGAACATAAGCTACGTTAGTTATGGTGGAGGTTGAAACAGTTGGTATCAAAAGGTGGTACCAAACAGACATAACCAGAATTAGCTGTTCAATGATTAACAGCTTCAATAGTTACTGATTTATTTGTAGTCTCAATATATTGTGATAAGGCTTGTCGCATTAAATAAAAAAAATTACTTGCTTTTATCTTCAGGAACGGGCGGCGGACAATGCAGAATACACCTGTCGGCCGAGAAGTAGAATATAGCACTCCACTATAGCCTATTCTGTGAATTAATTTCTCTGGCTTAAAAACAAGAACATCTTTACAAGCTTCCAACTCAATATTTAGCCGGTTTTTTTTTGCATCAGGGATAGTACTTTAAAATATCCTTTAATATAATTATACTCCTTGAAGACAGAATCATAATTCTTATTGGCTTTGATCAAATATTTGAAATAACAAATTTTTTTGAAACTGCATAGTAAAGTGAGAGGGCCAGAAAAAGTTCAGAAGTTTATAATAACATTTTATTCAGTTTGTTTTTACGAGTTTCCAGTTTAAATTAATATTCCTTGTAGAAGATCACATTTATCTTTATTCCCTTTGTGACAATCCTATTTTTAAATGATAACTGTGATGTGTAATTTTGTGTGAATTACAACACTAATAAAGTTTTAAAAGGATCCTAAAATTAGGAGCAATATTAGAGTATATAGACAGGACAAATAGAAAAAATGTTTTGGTAATTCCTCGAAGAAATTTAGATATTTGAAGTAAAAATTTAGATTTGAATTCAGGTACATAGAGATTATATTAAATATACATAAATGTGCCATTGTACATTATATGAGGAAAGGATTATTTGATGTATTTATACTCAAGTACACAGAGAGTACATGAAGTACTGTATACAAATATGTGTCGTGTGGCATTATCTATATAAAACATCACTAAAGAAACTCGTAATAATACAAAATGTAATTTCCTTATGTCGTAACTTACAATATAAATCAAGCAATTCTCTTAAAACATAGTTTATATGCATACTAACCAAATTTCATCTGGTAATATACGATTATAATTCTTTAAATCTGATTTCAAAATTGACCAAGCAACTACTTTAAAGAAAGTTTAAGTCCATATGGATTGATTCTTTCTTTGTTTAATTAAAAAAAAATAACGCATTAAAAAACCAATCACTGTAATAATATACTGCAGAAGAAGACTGATTCCAATAAATCCTAGCCTGGACCTTCCTAAAATTAACTACTAGAATTACCAACACAACAATACTACATTTACCGTGAAACACGTCACCAAAGCAAACTTGTTCGGGACCTTAATTGTCACTCAAGAAAGTTGCACCTATTTATTTTAACTTATCACAGGTCATCTGTAGAGAACTTGTTGCGGTTAATAGGCCTTAATCACAAAGTAATAAGGTCACGGACGTCGGCTGACTCTCACTATTACCATAACGTTATCGTCTGTCAGCGAGGAGTCCAACGTCTGACTCGGTTTATGTCAGGACATTATCGTGATTATAATCTCGGTCAGGCTGCCTCATTACGACCAATCTAGTGTTAATTTATTCATTAGTTTCCATAACATTATCGTACCTCACCGGAGTACTTAACATTGTTGTTCCGCATGCAAATAATTTCAACAAATATTAGTTTTTTGATGGTATCACCCACATTAATAGGCCTATCGAACGCCTTTATAAATACCCTATTAATTGGAAACCTCTGAAAGAGTATAGCTCGGTGATGCACTTCGCTTACGCCGAGGCAGACACGCCGCTTAATGGGCTATTTAGTTAAACCTATCTGCAAGACTAGCACGTCATTTATTCTTGATTGGGTGGATGAAAAGCGTTGTCTCAAATACAATGTTTTGTTGAGTGTTGCATGAAACTAATTTTTGTGCAACTTGTTGACTTCAATTTCCATAGATTTGTCATTCATCAATCCGCAATGGTTAATGAGTCATAAACGAGATTTTACGACAGTAAATATTAACAGCGACCGATTTTGTAAGTGAATGGAGGAGGTGGAGAGGACTTGGCCAGTATCACATTTACTGAAGTTTCTATTTAGTTGTAAATATGAAGTTTATTTATTATACCCCATGGAATATAAATTACTTAGAATTCCTCACAACATTGTATTATACTCAGAGGCAATAAGAGTAACAATTAAGGTTATTCTAAATCTACATTTTATGTTCTAACATTTGTGTGTTTAAGATTGGAAAATAATTATTATTTTCTACACACAAATTTATGTCACTATTATCTTGTATGTATTAAGCTAGTAAACACTAGACACCGCTCTCCCTAGTGACTGTTTCCTCTTCCATCCCACAAGCATTACAGTTCCAAAACAAAATGCTTAAATCTCCGAAAACTCAAAACTATCTTTAACGCTTTATATTACTGCTTATTTTCTAGGATTGTACGGTTCTCTGGCTCTAAAGTTTCAAACTCCTAATGTATCTTAAAATATCTTTTTACTATCTAAAGTTATACGCCAAAAAAGGCAATGGTGTCCAACGTCAACAGGACAATAGGCCTAGCTACAAGTTACCTGGCGCGGACCGCTTAACTTGCGGACTTTGCCATGGAAAGAATGAAAGTCCCATAGTGATTTTCCAGAGATGAGAATGTCTTCATATCATTATCTCCAATCTCAGTAATACTTTAATTACCGTTTACAAAGTATTGTACACTTTTTATAATGCGGAAAATCCATCAGTTATGGAAATTGCTCCAACGATATCAAGTATGAATCTAATTAATCAAACAACGCACCTTAAAGGTTTCGGATGGTCCATGAAAGTAAAGCATTATTTGCAAACAAACACCAATGGCATACTATAGCACCACTTTTAACGATTGTAGATGAAATAAACACTCACTCAACCCAGAGCGTAGTGGCCCACATCAGCAGCGTACTCCAGTAGCCGTGCAACCACTACGCCCACAACGTTTACCCGAGGACAAGTTATGGTTATTGGCAGATACAATCTTCAACTGTCCAAGATCGTGTTGAGTGGAGCGAGTGATAACGTATTGGTATTGTGTTTGTGGAGCAGTTGCGAGACGTGGGAGAACCGCCTTACCCGCGCCGCGCCTGCGTCCTGCGCTCCCTCGCACCTCAATGAGGTCTATATTATCAGAGAGCATTATCTCCGGCATTATCCTGTTCTGTGGAGAGCCGGGTGCCATACGATTAAGGGGCGTCCGGGGTCCATTTTGGGTCAAAATTTCAATTTTTATTTTTTGAAATTTTTGTATTATTTGGAATCTTAAGAGTAATTTGATATATCATACATACAATTTGGACGAATGCAAACCTTAGGTAATTAATTTATTTGTAATGGTCTGCACTGAGTTTTTCGCTGGCAGGGGCGTCAGGGCGAGGGACGTATGTTTATACATACTACAGTTGTAATAATATAAGCTACACATACTTGTTGTGTTGGTAACACTGTTTGTTCTTTACTGTCATATGGTTCTTTCTCATTTGTTGTCATGTCAACGCATGGGCGCACGCCTACGCAAACTGAAAAAGACAATGGGAAAAAACTTCCCGATGATAAAACTGTTGGGGGGAAAGGTAAGGACTCTTAAGGCTATAAATGAAATTCAATTATACTATGGGCTGGCCATTAGAAGAAATGTTGACAGTCTGGAAAATATGAAGAGGGCTGTTTGGGCGGAGTATTTCCATCTCATTTCAGCAAATGAAGAACCAGCGCACAGTTTGTGTCCGAAAACTGCTGATACGTGGTGCAAATACCAACAAGCTACCCAGAAGAAAGAAGCCTATGACCACAATGAACACTTGCACATTGTCCCTATAGTAATGGAACAGGTTAAACAAATTTTCAAGGACTTAGCTAACCCCACGCTGCTGGCGAAATGTCTTCATGGACAGACCCAAAATCCGAGCGCTAAACAGTGTGGTGTGGTCGCGTATTCCAAAATCGACTTTAGTTATGAAAAAAACCTTTGAGTTTGGTGTTTATGAAGCCATTGCCTGTTTCAACAAAGGAAACATTGTTAAATGTGAAGTACTCAAGAAAGTAGGTATAATGCCAGGCAAAAAACTGTTGAGGTTATGAAGCGATTCGACAAGATGCGCATAAGGAAGGCGCAAATGGCGGTGGAAGAGATTGAAAAGAAGTCTCGCCAGTAGCGGGAGGCAGCTAAAAGACGTCTGGAGGATATACATGAGCAGCAGGAGGATCCAGATAACCCAGCCAACGCAGCAGGAATGCTCTGAAATACATGTCACTATTGTTTAGGTTATAGCCTAGAATAAATGGAATTCCTGAAAAACTTGTTTTTTTACACTTCGGTACCCATATCTTCCAAACTATTCGAGGTATTAGTATAGTTGTTGTTTTGTTTTGTTGAAAATCTCATGTTTTTTATTTACAGCACAGGAAATTTGGTTTTAAAACCTAACACCAATTCTACATGGTTGCAAAGTAAAAATTTTATAATAAAAAAAGTAAATTTTAGAAAATTTTTTTTAATACCTAAATAAACTTATTTTAGAAATTCCTGTGCCATAAATACAATAAACGACATACATAACAAAATAAAAAAAATTAGAGTAGGTTACGTCGTAAGGTTTTAGTGATATGTGTTCCTTAAAATGACTAATTTAACATGCGCAGCATATGGCCCCCGGACGCCCCTTAAAGGCGTCATCCTTTGGCTCTGAGTCACAGTATTAGCAAATGCCGATTGCTGCTGAGCACACAAACCGCATTTCCGCCCGGTTAACCCCTAGTGCATTCCCATAATCAAACCTATGTTATTTGTAATGCCATCCTAAAGTACTTAGTATATATACGATATTAAACATCATAACGAGAAAAATTATACAAAACAAATTATAATACACTGAAATTGTCACAGAGGATTGCTGTTACATGAGTCCGATGTTACGGGACTGATGACACTGAGTACGTTCGTGTGTGACAACTACCTGGCTCTTCAACGGTAATCCTTATTTGCTAATACTATAGAGGTGAAGCGTATTTGAAATCTATAATGGCTTTAGCACGCTTTATCAGTAAAGTCAAAATTGTACTTTATCTTTAATATAATCCCCGCACATGCCAGTAGCCTAGGAAACTGGCAGAATCGAGCTAAAAAGGAGTTTGGAATATCATAAAAACTGAAAACGCTTTGTCGCTTATAAGAAATATAACATTGTCACTTATATTTCTGAAATAAAGTATTGTGAGTAGTTTGAATGGAAAGGGGTCATAGAAAGAATATAAGTTACAACGTTATGGATTATTACATGATACAATAATACAAATACTATGTGATAGAGAATTCAAATCAAATCTCCACATTATTTCTTAAAATGTGTTTCAATTATATTAAGCATTAAAGAAACAATATTTGTTCATTTGTATTCTAATATGTTTCCTTACCTGAATTTTTCGTTAGTTACACAACAAAAGCTACAGTGATATTTAGGTGTTAAAAACTATGCAATGATACAACTTTTTGTACAAGTTATTATTTTATATTTTGAAATTACAATTTTCTTTTTAACTTTCGTACGTTTTGCGGCTTAACCATTATAGATATGAGAAAAAGTGACTGGAATTGTTGTGTACGATTCTCTTCAATTAACTAATTCTCTCAAACAATTATGAATATAATACAGATTTGACTTAGGGCCTCTGGTATTATTTATACAATACTTTGAAATAAAACTCATCAGATCTGCTATTTTAGAGTTTTTTAACTTAAAAACGAAAAGTGCTTACTTTTGGAATTCCCCCTGTAGTACAATATCTGTGCTGAATTTCGATTGTAGCATCTGTGACCTAAATCTCCCGTTTTAAATTCGGAGATTAACTGAATTCATAAGTAAGTCATAAGATAGTTTTCGTTAAAGCCAGAAGTTAGGTTTTTTCTGAAAAAAAACTAACCACAATGAATGTTAATCAGAGGTTTGAGAGAATTTGTATTAAATGAAGTTAAATCCTACTGTTTCAGTTTTGCGTTAAAAGTAGATGTGCGTTGACGCTTCGTACGGATAATAAGAATGGGGCGTACATTTGACCATTGTTATTTTTAAATTATCTGTACATATGCTCAGTCAACTTTTTATATACTTATAAACAGCTTAGTACACTTATAAGAATGTAATATTATCAAGATTCACTGGTATTATGGAGATAAAGATGCAAATAGTTTTATGTGGGAGAAACCGTTTTCCCTCAAATACGGCATTGTATGAAATAGTTTTACTTCTAAGATCATAATTAAGAAATTAAGTGTTACATATAATTTAAAAGAGAATATTTAGAGGTGTCAATTTAAAACCATATTTTTATATAACACGTAAAGGGTTAACCAGACCACCTGGGTCACTGATTCTATTGGTACAACAAGGATGGAAACTCCGTTTAAACTGAACCCCCATATTTTGTAGACAAAGAATTGATAAAATTATTTTAAGCTCCCCAAAAATCTGTGAATGGTATTTTTGGGGGAGGGGGTAGTTTTTGACAATGTAAAGGTGAGGCGTGTGGTACCTCATTAATACAGTTTTAACAGTTTTTCTATTGTTACTTTATTGAACAACTTATAAAACTACAAACGTCACCCAAAATAGTTGAAGGCCTAGCCTTCCATAAAATAACAAAGATAGTTCAGTTTCCAAAACATTTCGACATTTAAATATTGTTTATATTTTGAAAATTTAAAAGTGTTTATAGCTAAACCATATTAAACAGAAAGTTATGGTTTGCATACGCCAAATTAAAGATAGTAAAATAAAAAATCTTAAAGTTTGGCTATATCTAAAGTGGTTTCGGTACTTTAGACCAAAAATGGTAATAGAGGTTGAAATCCTTGATTTAGAAATCAATTATGACTAAATCAATAACTTTAAAACCATCTATAACTTACTGCAAACTGGTAAAAATTCAAGGAATTTATAAACGACAAATAAAACACTGGACTTGATTACTTTAAATAACATTTATTTCGTGTCAACCTATCGAAAAACAGACATATTTCGTTCAAACACTTATTCTTCGGTTCAAATGGAAATTCAAACCGGTTATAGACTAAACCTACTCATTGCATAGAAAACTCTACGAATTACTTTTAACCCATTCATGCTCATTTTATGCACAGTAACAAATCACTACAGGTTCCTAACAAATTAGCTTGTATAGCACTATTTCCCTTGAGAACTAGTTTCATGCTTTATGAATATTATACATCTTCTTAAAATTCTGTTTTTATTTTTATTAAAACGTGAATGTTATTATGATTGCTTCACAAATGTCTCAATTAAGGTAAGCTTCCTGGAATACCTGTCAACCGGCCCAAACAAGACCACTGCATCTCTTTAACGAAACTGTTTATACAGTGATTGCCGTGTGATTGAGAGCCAGAAGCGGACAACATAATCAATTCCGTCCACCCGAGGCCTCCTGAATGTGGTAGCGGGACACTAAATCTCGAGTCCGGCCATCAATAATGGTTGGCGGTGGCGGCCAGGCGCACGATTGCCCGACGCAAGGCTAGGTCGGTGCCGTAGCCGGGCTAAGGGTCGGTCTTTGAGTTGGTTCGTTTATAATACGGTATAGCTACCTGCACCAACCTGCACGGAAAGGATGGTTTGAAATGGTCCAGTTACATTATCGTATAGAAGTCAAAGTCACGTAATTTATTGTTCATGACCAAAACATTGTATAGAGCAAACATAGTCGTGTGATAAGCAAAGACGTATAAATTAATTAAGGTACTTTATCATAACTGTAGAATTTAAGACAGACTACAAAACAACTAAGGAGAACAATAAGAAACTATAACAAGTCTTCTAAATACTCTTATATTGAGTTACGGCCTTTACGACACAAAAAACGTAAATACTTTTTTTCAATAAATTTGCACTTTTGAGATCGCTTATTGTTTTAGGAAGGCTCTTGAACAATTTGAGTTCAAGGTATTGAATTGACCAGTCCGGAACAGAGGTATGACGATTACTCTTGTGCCTAGTTTCAAATCTGTGGCTATGAATAGGAAAATTTGGAAGATTACGAAAAGTTAACGAACAGACAGAATGTATAGACTGAATAACACCGAGACCCTTGGCAGGGAAAACATCTCGGCAACTGTCACATCCTAACCCAAAGATGATTTGAATTTCCCGCTTCTATAATTTAAATACTCTTTTAAGTGAAGGCTTGGTAACCGTGCCCCAGAACGTAATGCCGTAACTGGGAAGAGAGTAAAAGTAGCCTAAGTATACAACCAGCAAAATGTTTTTATCGAGGAAGATGGAAAAGTGAATCATAGACAGCATCTTAGTTTGGAGCACAGAACGTTTATGTGATGGTTCCAATTCAAACTAAAATCGATGTAAAGTCCAAAGAAACTGACGACATTTGACTTCATCGTGGAAATGATACTCAGGATAATTGCATCATCAGACTGTGTCCTTAGACGAAAATGCACTATTTTAGTTTTATTTGTTTTCAAAAACAAGGAATTGTTTTGGAACCAAATTCAAAGGTTATTTAAAACTGGGGAATTTTCTGGTTGAGTACAGTTACTGATTCATCATTCACAACACTTGTAGCGTCAGCATATTGAACAACGCTGAGATACAACCCGTAACTGAATTCTGGATATCGTTAACATAAATAACAAAAGGAATGGGGGCAATTTTAAACCCTAAAGGACACCTTTTGACACTGAAGAAATGGAGAGAGGGCTGTTCCCTATGAGACTAGACTACTTTAAGACTATTGGTTGGAATTTTACCAAATGTAACTTTCTTCCTGCGTGTGACGATACGTAACTTATTTCGAAAAACCAATAAACGTCATTCAGTTTGTTTATAGCTTATATTTGAATAATCTATTTTGGAAATAATACACTTTGTTCAAAGACATTGGATTTAATAATGGTTTAAACATTGTTTTTTTTTTAATAAATAACGAAGATCTCAAGCGATTGTGGTATTGGGAATCATTCACAAATTCGATTATATAAGCAATTGATATATATATATATATATATATATATATATATATATAGATTTAAAATCAAATTCTGAAGAGTTGCTCCTGTTGCACCGTTTGGCAAAAGATGAGAGTCAATATATATATTGTGAAGATATATATATATATATATATCTTCAGAATTTGATTTTAAATCTCTAACGGTTCCTAATGGATAAATAGCTCCCAATATTCCCTTAGTAATAATAATATTTATTGCAAGTTTCAATGAATTTGAATTTATATATTAGCGAGTGATATTTTATTACTAACCCTCTAACATGCCTAAAACTAGTTTTTAAGAGTAAAATACTCATCTTTGATTTTCTTGGAATTTATTTACACTAGGATTCAAACAATACTGCTAAATTTACAAGTAATATTTCACAAATTCCTCTAAATTTTATCAGATTTCGACTAAAATATATCTAAACAGTTCAGAAAGAATGAAGTATGTGGAAATTTGGAGAATAGTCCTTGAAAATGTGGAGTATGTATTCACACACATTCCAAATAAAATGTGATGTAGACGTTAAGATCAATCCGAATTTCCCCTTCCACGGGCATTTTATATTATTCTTTATTCCCAGTTATTTGTAATCGTGTAGCTTTCAATTTAGCAAATATTTTGAAGCGTTTGATTATTTATATTCCCTCATTTACGTTTCTTTTGCAAAGTCACTTTTTATGGAATCACGGATCTAAGACCAGATATGCAATACAGGTTTTCAGCAATAACAGAGTGAGTATTACCCAAGAAGATCTCTTAGCAATTTTTACGCAATATTTTATAAATAAGTGCCTGTAAGAGGAAATTCCATTAGTTCCACTTAAATACAGCGGGTGCTTGTAACCCACTCTTCCTGACTATTTATACAAAGCCATAAGTTCACCGAGAAGCGACTGCGTAGTAACCGGGGAGTCCCAATGTTAAATGCCTTAACGGATTCTCGTAGCTAGGTCTAATGAACACCCGACCAGTATATCTCGGTTACAACAGACCCGTATATTGTCCGCAGCGGTAAGTCTGTGAGTCATGGGACCCGCGGACAACTTGCCAATTAACATCCTCTCCGGAGTCACTCGGGGTTAGAAGTTAATGACGCAGCACAGACAGCGCATTCCTGGCACTGAAGAGGTAGCGTTTAGGAGCTAGCGTTAGTTACAATCATGAAATATTGATCGATTAAAGTTGAGGAGTGAAATATTACTATTTCATAAGCCTTAGTATGTCTTATAACAACAGACCCATTTTTAATATATTTTCAAAATCATTTCGTTTGACCTCAGAACCTTATAACCCCAATAAAAAGTGTACTGTTCTGTCGTTATATAATCAAGGCTTTGTTTTTTACTCAAAATTAAAAATCCAATTGTTTAAATTCCATTAGGCAAACATCCTTAAAATTTTCTGTTGAGAAAGTCTTGGGCTTTTGAACTTTTCCTATTTGCAATTGGTCAAATCCTGGTTACGTCCATTGTGACGTCGCGTCGAGAGGACGGGATGGTTGAGTTTCATTGTCTACTCCCAAGGTTCCCAAGGCTCCAATGTGGGTATTACTTTATCTTTATGTTATGAATGATAAATATCAGTAATGAACTTTCACGTTCAGGTTTAACCTGATGATAGTATAATGTTAATCGCTATGCATGCCGGAGTTGCACACTAGTCATCTTTGAATCAGCTGTATGGGCAGGCTGAAACCAATCACATAAACCTCAGCAAAACGATAGTTTGATTTTTTATATTGGATTGCTTGCAGTTGGACCAAGAGAAGGAACTACGCAGGTTTATGATATTCTCGTATGTTCTAAACTGGGTATATGTGACAGTTGATTCGAAAGTAGGAGGTCTTGTGTACATCACTCAAGTTTTCAAAAACATATATCTTTTTTATTATTACCAGGCTCTTGATCCGAACGCAAACCATATCGAATTTACACAAATTATCCATTGAGCTGTGCAGAATAAAATTCTTTCTGGAATGGTTTATGGTTGGAATGGCCTGTTTTTTTTGTTTGTTTTTTTAGTACATTTTCCAAACAAGTATTGGCTTCCTGCTCTTTCAACTCGTTGTACTGAAGTATTTTTCTTTTTTGTATACAATCCTGCATAATCAGGATCTATTAGAAGAAAGAGTTCATAACCTTTCGTATAATACGTTCCATTGTTGATATTTGATTGGGAGGGTGTTATCCAATAATTTAATGTAGCCTACATATATCGTAAATAATGCATTAAGATTAAATCCTTACCGAATTTGGCAAATGAATGTAATAATTGCATTTACTCGTAAGCTATTAATGTTTAACTCTCACATTCAGGTTGTTTTAAATAGCGTTTTGTTTTTTCAAGTATGGCATCTTTGTGACTGAAGGGTGTTTTGGACATTTGAGTTCTATTGGTCAGGTGTCAATGGTCAGTGAACGTTTGGGTTAGCTTAGGTTAGGGTATGTTATATTATGTTAGGTTATATTGTGTTATGTCTGATTATGTTAGGTTATGTTAGGTAAGGTTAGATTATGTTAGGTTGGATTAGGCTAGATTAGGTTGTTATGGTGTAGAAGGATACTAGCTACAAAATTATATGAGTAACCCTTGTTCTTGATGGCACGGGGATTAATAGGATGTTGCCAAGGGATGAATAGGAATTGCTTCCAATCTGTATTTAATTTGTGATTTAGACATACATTTAAAAACATACTTATCCTATATAATTACATCACAGTCTCTTATATAATTGTCAAAAACTTAAGATAAAAAGGTTAAACCAATTTTACATAGTTTTGTTAACATTACTCTTGTTTTTCAGAACATGCACTTTTTCAAATTATTAACAGTACAACGAATTAACGTGGGCGTAAGTGCATATCATTACTTTCCCGTAGTAAGAATCATTTCCTTGTCTCGTTAAAATAATGCGCAATGATGATGTAAATCAATTTTCCTATTTTTAATTTTAAAAGGTTTGGATCAAGAGTCCGTAAACTATCAGAAAATATATGTTATTTTAGAAAAGTAGTGCGATTAAACGATAAATTTAAGTGATTTTTTCCTACGAACAAATATTTGTATTTCCTAAATATATTTGTACTTTAAATACTAAAAGGTTTTTATTGTGAAAAACAAAACGGAATGTGAAGTCTAATCTAAAAGCAGTAGTTCATTGTTATAGTTCCCATATATTGAAAATTGCTCGAATGATGATATATCGAAATTTTCCTAACATTTCGCCTGAACTGCTGATGGTCCTGTACTTAAGCTCTGCAATGATACAATTAACGGTTTCTCTATCTAATATTATATTTTTTTATTTACCTCTAATAACTTTCTTAGAACGGATGCACTGCCTAAATTAGAGCTACAATTGATTACATGTAATAATATTTATTGTTTCTTACAATGAAACGTAATTCATTATCATTAAATACATTAATAGAAGCAAATTAACATATACATTATGATTATCACACTGAAAAATATGGAAATGGACAGGAACTATTAGTAAGTTCGCGTAATAGTATCGACCTAATTTTATATTAATGTAGATAGAAGAAGCAATAAATCAAACAATCTAACAAGGAAAGTAAGGGAAATGTGCTTAGCTGCCAACATATCACTTCGACTTAATATTGGACTTACCATACAGCAACACGCCTATTTCTATGAGTATCAAGTAAGTACATTCTCAGATATTTATTAGGGTTTGCAGCTATAAATTTACAGGTCGTTATGTTTAAAAAAAAAATTGAATAATCGTCAATTCAAGTAAATAAGGTAAGTTATAATTTACAACTGTTTAAATTTGTAGTATTAAATCAGATATAAAGTATTTTGTTACTATAAAGATAACGTTAAGTATTGATTTGCGTGGAGCCGAAATGTAATGTCACAGCTAAGACCTAAGCAGGAAAAACAGAGCACATTTACTGTATGGTACTTAGTCCAGTTTACTGTATCGAGAGTAAGCATTTAGGTTGGAAAGTCTGTATTCGATATTGACATTTTACTATCGTAACTTTTCCTTTCTGATAACCTGCCTACCTCGATGTAGATTGGGGATCGTAGACATTTCACATGATTTTACCTGTTATTTTATATTTCCGTAAAATATGAACTAGGCAGGGTACGATGGCAGAGTTACAACATTTGACTGAGCTGTAGCGAAGCCTTTCAATCGAGGAGTAAGAAAAATGTAATTTCTGTCTATTTATCTGTTTGAACGATATCTGGAAAATGAATTGAGCCATATACTCTAATTAGCCTAATCTCTAATTAGGCAATACAAACTCCTCAAGTAATCTCTAATTAGGCAATACAAACTCCTCAAGTAATCTCAGGCAATACTTGAAATTTTGCATAAATATTAATTTCTGTACAGGTAACATCCGAGTTTGATGATGGTGCGTGTGACTCCATGTGATTTGGCTGTGTGTTAGTAAACATTTGTATGCAACCTCAGCGAAAGTTGTTACGCGGAACGTGATTTGGCGCACTCTTAAGTAGGCGTACAAAGTCGTAGCACAAACTAGCCGTAACAAAAATATAATGAAAAGCAGCGCAAACATAAATCTCTTAAATCATAGCTTGGGTGACATACCTCATTATAAAAAGTATTAATATTACGTTTGTTACATTATTTATCCTAAAATAGACTGTCTCATTGATTAATTCATTTCTATCCACGATCAATTTGCAGCAGAACTTCAGATTGTCCGAATCATCTTAAATTATCTTAACTGTGACCCCCAAAAAGGTTATTGGGATCATCCGAATGATCTTAGCTAAACTATTTACTAAGAATAATTCACAATTGTAATAACGAAATAATACTCGGGCTTATACTAATAATCTTACCTGCGCCATTTACTACTATTATATGATTCGTTTTGTAACTAAAAGGATTTCCAGGATTATTCTAACAATCTTAGCTAATTTAATAACTATAATTATTTATGCAACAAGATTATCTTAAGGATTTATGCAATAAACTCAACCAAATGAGATGTTTACATATAATTCGCCGTCTTGTGAGGGAATTCAGTAAATTTTCAACCATTTTAGGCTGTTAATGAAAAATAAAAACACTTCCCTTGGTTACTGACTTGTCAAAGCGAACCGTCTAATAACGGTACACTCACTATACGATCATCCTACACAATTATCTTTTATATCGACAAGGTATAAGTGAGCCACACCATGTGTCGTGGCTTCGCTGAGATTGGAGGTTGCAACCAAAATTTCAAATCAGTAGCTCTTCCATTGTCAAGATGTCCTGCGTACAGATAAACAGGATGATAATCTTGCAAGAAAGAAGATGACATGAAAATGACACATCACAAAACTCATTCTTGAAGAAAAGAAGTTTCATACAAAATTTTCTTAACACATCTTGCTGCATGATACATTCAGATTTCTGTTAATTACATTAGGTTTCATATCAATGTTGATATAAAAGCCAACACACCAAGGCAATGTATAATGAGGTTGTGTGTGTGTTGGGATAGTTAGGATACACGTGTTAGTGTAGATGTATTGATTTTCTTTACAAATTTGGTTATTCACCAATTTTTTCGTTGGCATCATGGTTATCCATAAAACTATTGGAAAAATATTCGCTAACGCTCAGCCAAATCCGATGGATTAACATGCACCATCATTGAACCGAGTTTTTCTCATGTAGAAATAAAGCCTCATGCACAATTTCAAGTCATAATTGATATTCATATTTTTCATATTACCACCATAAATTGCATTCCTACAGTTCATATATTAAAATCCTACGTACACTGTTCGACTGAAAACTGAAACGGTCCAAAGATCTGATCAGGTCCCGGGGAGAGCGGTGTTGCAGTCGGCGATGTATCACGGAGTGGCCGGCGGCAGCGGGCTGGACCGGGTCTTCACTAATGAGAATGGCTGTTAATGACTTACCTTCAGCTACCTTGCGTTAGTTTCTGTGTGGTAATATATCGCTCGCTTTAACCTTTGATTTATACCGATCAACACTCTCTGCACTCAACAATGCGAGGAACTGCGGGCGATAGCTGATTTTTAGTAACTAGTACTTGTGTTACAATATTAGCTATCGATGTTTAAATTGTTACATTTGCGACGTTTATCTATTTTTATTGAAGAATAGTCTAAATGTTTTCTAATTCTTCAAAATTAATGCTTAACCTAGTTGGGAATTACAATATACGTTCACTACACTAAGGACGAAATGATTGATTGATTATATTTCTTGATTTAAAGTACCATCATAAAAATATGTAACGTATATTGAGCCCTAGTCTAAGATTAAAATTTGGGTAAATCTCAGAGGCGTGGATTCATTTCTTTAGATACCCTACATCATTAGACTTGGACTTTTAAAACAAAGAAACTGGTTCGGAACTCAAACTGTAGGATTCTCTGATACCTAAACAGCTTTAAGACAATACATTCAGGGATTAAAAAATACACCAAAACATACGGCCTTAGAGGTCTGTGGTGATTGGAGAATAGCCAAAATTATAGGAATGGAGCTTCTAAGTCCGGGACTGAAAGGGTGTCAGAAGTCCCAAGATTTGTAACGAATCTGACGAATGCAATTTGCATTATTTCATGTTCACATTCTTAGATTCTCATATCAACCAATCACTCAACATTTTTGATTCGGTGGTTAACCAAGTATTGTACAAACATGTTAAATAAATACAGAAATGTAAAATTGAAACCAAGTAAATAAATATTACAATGTTCCATGTATACAAATGCCAGATGTAATGCAGTTTAGCTATCAAAACTGGAATTCTTTGTTTAAAGGTTATTTAAAAAACTGGAATATGTTTATGCACTAAGTTTAAATAATCAAAAATATTTCAGAAATAGAATATTTATTGCTTACATAGACACATTATTGATTCTTATTTATATAAGACTCAAAGAGAGGCTTTACTGCTTTATTAAAACATCTCACTACAGAATTTCTAAAATTTAGAAAAATCTTTATTTATAAAATGTAGAAATGCGATAGATGATCATGGAAATAAATAAAAGCTCTAGGAATGGAGATTCAAAAGTAAGAGGTAGCTCAGGCTCTCGGGTTCAGAGGTTCAACAACATAAAATCATGTGATTTCCAGAAAAAGGAATTTTTCTGGAGAACAAGGAATATACAATCCTTGGGAAGTATTGGGATTCAAAAGATACCCAGATTTAATATATAAATACACAGACATTAATTAAATTTAAAGAGACACAGGTACACTCTAAGAGAAACGTGAATATTTGATAGCATAGCACGGAAAATGTCAAAACTCCAAGGTGTTTATACTACCCATAGATCCTAAACTCCAAGGTGTTTATACTACCAGTAGATCCTAAACTCCAAGGTGTTTATACTACCCATAGATCCTAAACTCCAAGGTGCTTATACTACCCATAGATCCTAAACTCCAAGGTGCTTATACTGTCAGTTCTGCAGCAGCATGGTACGATATCATGGCAACTACGGCACGCCAGAACAATCTGAGTCCTTATCCGAGATCATGAATACGGAAGAGTGTGCACAAGAAGTGTAAAGCTAAAAAGAAAGAAACTTCAGGGCATTAAGGCTCGGGCTCTACATCAAAATATTTTGACAACTGTTGGGACTACCTTAATTTTGTAGGAGCTATGTAACGACACAGATTTGAAGGCTCGTTAGTCGTTAGTGTGATAGACAAGAAATATACACACATCTTGATCTAGATTTGCCGAGTCTGTTTAACTTACTAAGACTAGAAATCGTCTCAAGGTTCCATTCGTACCTTGATTCGTTTTGCTACAAAACCGACATAAAAGAAAATATGAACATTCTGTGGTAGCTTTTAATAACTCCTAAACTCAAAAACTTCAATTTTCTAACAAACTACAAATACAATCCAAAATATATAAAACCATTGTTGTTTAAAAACAACAGACGTGGCCCACTAGTTAAAAATTCCAATTAAAATTAATGTTAAATGCAGATTAAACAAGTCAAAAGTATTATAATATAATAAATTATACGTATGATCTTAAAGTTTACATTTTAATTTTCATTATTGTTCACAAATTCAAATTTCAAAATCAATAATTTAGTTCTTGAAAAACTTTTCAATATTCACCAAGTTTAAAATGTGTTTTGGCTGCATATCTTGAGTGATTAAGAGGCGTACTTATGATTATGGTTTTACACATAATTATTATGATTATGGTTTTTTCTCTTTGAAAAGCAATTATATTTAATAATGATGATAGACACATATTCAACAAGTTTGAAATATGTTTTGGCTGCTTATCCCAAGTGATTAAGAGGCATAATTATGATTATAGTCTTACACATAACAATGATTATGGTTTTTTTTCTCTTTGAAAAGCAATTATATTTAATAATGATGATAGACACACGTATTCAACAAGTTTGAAATGTGTTTTGGCTGCTTATCCTGAGTGATTAAGAGGCATAATTATCATTATGGTCTTACACATAACAATGATAATGGTTTTTTCTCTTTGAAAAGCAATTATATTTAATAATGATGATAGACACATATTCAACAAGTTTGAAATGTGTTTTGGCTGCTTATCCCAAGTGATTAAGAGGCATAATTATGATTATGGTCTTACACATAACAATGATTATGGTTTTTTTTCTCTTTGAAAAGCAATTATATTTAATAATGATGATAGACACGTATTCAACAAGTTTGAAATATGTGTTTTGGCTGCTTATCCCAAGTGATTAAGAGGCATAATTATGATTATGGTCTTACACATAACAATGATAATGGTTTTTTTTCTCTTTGAAAAGCAATTATATTTAATAATGATGATAGACACATATTCAACAAGTTTGAAATATGTTTTGGCTGCTTATCCCAAGTGATTAAGAGGCATAATTATGATTATGGTCTTACACATAACAATGATTATGGTTTTTTTTTCTCTTTGAAAAGCAATTATATTTAATAATGATGATAGACACATATTCAACAAGTTTGAAATGTGTTTTGGCTGCTTATCCTGAGTGATTAAGAGGCATAATTATCATTATGGTCTTACACATAACAATGATAATGGTTTTTTTTCTCTTTGAAAAGCAATTATATTTAATAATGATGATAGACACATATTCAACAAGTTTGAAATGTGTTTTGGCTGCTTATCCCAAGTGATTAAGAGGCATAAATTATGATTATGGTCTTACACATAACAATGATTATGGTTTTTTTTCTCTTTGAAAAACAATTATATTTAATAATGATGATAGACACGTATTCAACAAGTTTGAAATGTGTTTTGGCTGCTTATCCTGAGTGATTAAGAGGCATTATCATTATGGTCTTACAATAACAATGATAATGGGTTTTTCTCTTTGAAAAGCAATTATATTTAATAATGATGATAGACACATATTCAACAAGTTTGAAATGTGTTTTGGCTGCTTATCCTGAGTGATTTATAAGGTCTTACACATAACAATGATAATGGTTTTTTCTCTTTGAAAAGCAATTATATTTAATAATGATGATAGACACATATTCAACAAGTTTGAAATGTGTTTTGGCTGCTTATCCTGAGTGATTAAGAGGTATAATTATCATTATGGTCTTACACATAACAATGATAATGAAAAGCAATTATATTTAATAATGATGATAGACACATATTCAACAAGTTTGAAATGTGTTTTGGCTGCTTATCCTGAAGAGGCATAATTATGATTATGGTCTTACACATAACAATGATTATGGTGAAAAGCAATTATATTTAATATTAAGACACATATTCAACAAGTTTGAAATGTGTTTTGGCTGCTTATCCTGAGTGATTAAGAGGCATAATTATCAATAAGGTCTTACACATAACAATGATAATGGTTTTTTCTCTTTGAAAAGCAATTATATTTAATAATGATGATAGACACATATTCAACAAGTTTGAAATGTGTTTTGGCTGCTTATCCTGAGTGATTAAGAGGTATAATTATCATTATGGTCTTACACATAACAATTATAATGGGTTTTTTTTCTCTTTGAAAAGCAATTATATTTAATAATGATGATAGACACATATTCAACAAGTTTGAAATGTGTTTTGGCTGCTTATCCTGAGTGATTGAGAGGCATAATTATGATTATGGTCTTACACATAACAATGATTATGGTTTTTTTTTTCTTTGAAAAGCAATTATTTTAATAATGATGATAGACCACTATATATTACGTATCCAATATTTTTAAATGGCTTGCTATCAAGCACCCTTCCTTTATCTTCTAGATAACAAAAAATGTCTATTAGTTTAGAATTGGTGACTATTGATCAAAACTAAACCTCAGATTTCATGAAACCCGATTTAAAATTTAATCTAGATGTATAACTTGTTTCCCTAATAAGAATAAACGTTTTTTGCCTTATTTTTCAAACTGAATCTGAAATCACTTAAACATTATTGTAGTTTTATACATCCAATTCTAGAGCAATTCAGTTTTGACGCTTGGTTTTTTGATCAACATAAATTAACTACTAAGTGACAAACGCTTTGGTTTTGGTTTGTGAAAATAGATTCAAATGTTATGTTAGTGTATTCCAAATCCCAGCTTGGTGAGATAAGACTATGGCTCAAGACAGTACATTCACAATACTTAAGTCATTTTTGGCGAATAGTTAATCTAGGTCAACTCACACAGCAACCTAAAATTCTATTTTCCATTTCTCACCAGATTTGTGGACCCTTCAGTAAAGAAAGGTAATAGAAACTTTTCCTTGCACTTCTCCTTGACGAATAAATAAGAAAAATCATATTGAAGCCAGTTATTTTATCTCATAATAATGATAACGTGCCCGCAAACGAGAGGGTAAATATGAATACCGAACCAAATATTAATGTATCCTACAACACTTAAAGGTTAAACTCCAAACATTATAGGATGTATACCTCAATATTCTTTTTTACGTTTAAAAATGAATAAAGTCAGCCATAACGCAAGTCGCCCATTGCCGTTATGTAAATATGACGCGACTCAAGAGCTATAAAACAACTTCAGGACGTTCGATATTTATGTGAAAATGTTATCTTTTACCATTGATATGTAAAACGCGGTTTGCAGAAAACTCAGTATTTCTAACTCTTTCCTTTTGCCATAAACTCTTCCTTCTATAAAATTACAATAAATGTCAAGTAAATCTCGGGCAGTTTAAATGCCTCATAATTTATGAAAAACCACTCAGTGACGTAAACATCACTTACTGGATTCTGCTTCTAAACAGAGCGATAAATCTTATCCGGTAACCCATTGTAGTATTTGTTCTTTACTGTAATAGTCGATGACCCACACCTCTCTATATAAAAACTGAAGCAGTCAAACTACCAGACTGCAGAATGGGCGTCGGTTTGTTGGAAAACGGAACAAAAAAATATGATAAACAAATACGCTACAAGTGCTTGTAGATCAATTCCAATATTTCCATAAACATTATTGATGTTTGCTAATACACCGGCGAGCCGAATTTAAAAGAGTTCATTAGAATAATTCATTTTGTAAAATACAAGAGCGTTGGCGTGGGGCTAAAATCAACATGGCATCATTCAAGCGGACAGCGGCTCCTCGTCTTACAAGAGGACTGGCACCTGATAAATCATGCGAGATAACGCGGTCAGTGTCGACACCAGATGAGGTTTCCTTCTTCGTGCATATTCAACATGAAATTTGTACCCCTCAGCGGCGTGGCACGGCGCGGCGCCTCTAAGATATATAGCCGCGGTTGAAGGGCTGTGTAATTAAACAAGTCCGGCCGCTCTGTGTCGCCCTGTATAAACAGCTGGAGGTGGGGCGTCATCAGTTATAGCCGTCCGGAGTGACGAAGGCATTTCCATTTTGAAAGACTATTAACACCTGTAACCCTACCGCTTGTAACAGGTGATCGACTTACGTCGCACAAGTCCGTGTTGATAGACTAGCCCAGACGTGCTGCAAGAGTGGACGGTGGTCGCTGTTATCCGAATGTGTTAAGTAACACACCTCGTAATCAGAAAAAAACCCAACTTATCAAATACTGAAAATCAATTATTCTTAAGACAAATTCACCATTAAATTCCTTGATACCGTTGACGTAATTGCTCACACGGTGAAAGACAATATAAACCCATGCGCATTACTCAGGTTACTAAAACCGTACAAGAATTCGCTGTGTACTCTTGACCCACCAATGATGTTCCTTGATCTGTCTATAAGAGTGCGCTGTAAACATTGTTCCAATAAGACTGCTGTGGACAAGACTTTGGACATCTTTCCCTCCCTTTTGGAACTGAAATCAGTATTTATATTTTAAAGTCTTCAAATGGCCTTTAAAGAAGAATCATAATTTACTATATCAAAAGTCGCCATAAAATAACGAATTAGAGAACAGATATGGACCTCAAACTCAATACATCAAATTTATAAGTTCTAAATTGATTTAATGATTATAACACATCTACCTGACAGCACCAAGTCACAGCTAAGTCTATGCACCACATTCTAAGCTTTAAAAGTTAGTTAAATCCCCTATACACAATTATGAAATTTGTTCAATAATAAGGGAAAGCAATCTCTTTTCCAGCCTTGCTTAATCCCTTATTGAACCATAGACCAGTGCGAGGTCTTACACAACATAAGAAGAAACTATCTGAAATAGACAACTGGTGTTAAACGGAATCATCCAAGACTGTAATAAATTCCACAACATTCAATGTCTTATAATTCTTTTTTAATGCATTTCAAAGTTCAAGTTCTTAGGAAAATATTAAAACAACTGATATTAACAAAAGTTGAATATTAAACTATTAATAAATCAATAACGTTGTGAAAGGATATGGTTTGGATCCAAAAATAAAACATGAAGCGCCTCCAAAATGAAATTAAAAGAACGGAAAGTGTTACTTGAAAGCAGCGGACAGCAAGCGTCTCACTGTTTGCTGGAGACTTGAACGTTGGTGTAGAGCTGAAATCGCGTCCCTGCACTCGACCTCTCCCACAAGACCAGCGTCACTGCAGCGCTCTCTGTATTTGTGTCAACCATACAGAGTAGGCGTTACTGACTCACTGAATTACCCGAGAGCGCCAGGTTTTGTAAATTTTAATTTTAATCACGCTGTAAAATATAATATGTTATATATTTATTTGTTTAAATACTGTTATAGACAAACTGAAGATAATATTATATGCTAATACGTAAAATATTACAAGTTATGAAAAGAATGAATTGGTTTTGGGAGTGTTTACGTAGCATTAAAGCTTGATCTATCAGATTAATTTAATATATTGTTTGATTTTTATGCTGTTTTTTATTTTATACAAATATACACTTAAAATTTAAGTGAAAGTGTTTTTATTCAACTAGCAAATGTTTTTTTTCATTTGACAGGACATAAGGTGTGAGTTAATATTTCAATAATTGAAGCTGTTTCTAACAATAACTCCAATTACTAATTTTAAATTGAAAACAATTGAATTGTTTTCAGTGTCATCCTTGCCACTTGAAACTTGATGCATATGTTTCTCTAGGTGCCAAGGAAATTCTATGGACTATGAGATCAAAAGGTCAAAGGGCTATCCGTTTATCGGTCGATCTGTCTGTAGGCTATACCCGTCTGTGCGATAACTCTTCATACAAAAATATTCTATAGATTTTAAACTTGCACATAGACTTCTTTTTGTCCAAGGAGCATCCCTATTGATTTAGGGCCAAAAAGTAAAAGGGCAATCCCTCCGTCCATCTTTCCATCGGTGCGCTACCCGGTGCGCTAATTACGTTGTGTCGCATCCTGGGATAATCTTTCGTATCGGTTCATTACTTTTAATACGTGCACAATGGCAATGTTATTATGTTACTGTTACGTTCCGGAGATAAAACATATTGCAATTATAGTTACGTTCCTATACTCCGACTCTCATGTTACAATTGGAATAAACTTTATTGTTTTATATACTTTTGGATTGCTTTCTAAAAAGCCAGTGCCAGAACGACACCAGTTCCGACATTCCTACGATTACGAACATCCTACAGGAAAAAGAGTGAAACAATTTTGTATCACTTCACGAGGAAGTAAATCATTCAAAGTTTACTCACCAGGTTTTATTAAATATATGTTGAAAATAAATTGTATAGCCTTTTTGCAGCCATAGGTTTATGAATTTTATATTTCTTTGAACTGAAGAAGATCACATATTTTTAGTGGATAGTAATTTAATTGAAGGAAGTTGCATGCTTTTCATTTTAAAGAAAAGGCATATCATTGTTATTTAAAAGCTTAAAATCTTCATCCATATTTTGTATACTTGCTCAAATAATTCATATTTTTATCTTCAGCCACTTTTCCGATTACATTATTTGACGATAGAAGAAATTAATTCTTCATATGCTTAAAATTCCTTTAGAAAAGATCAAAAGTATATAATTTTTGCATTACCGGCGGTACTTCAAAGAAGTTCAAAGTGCTGTGACCATGAAAGTTTTCTAATTTTACCTTAATGAAAACTATTTGCGCCGTTTAAAATCACAGCTCTACGTTTAACCAAAGATTAAGATAAGTATTCAGTTTCTACATCAGACTTCGGCTAGTTTGTAGAAAAACAAAACTACCTGTATGTGTTTTTGTGTACTAGCGAAGACCTACCCTAACACCTTTGGTAGGTCACGTGATATCGCTTACGTGACTGAGCGTTTAAACCTTTACTTATTTGACTTCGATTACTTACTTCCACAACTCCCGCTGGAGCATAGTTTTGCAACAAGTGTCTTCCATCGGTATATAACGGTAGCAACCCTCCTCTTATCCCCATAAATTTAGATAGTCTTTTGCAAACAACCATAAAGATTTCTTTCATTATTGATCAAGCACTGCACAATTAACCCGTTGTTCTTAGATAATGTAATAAAATAGACGTACAAGACAAGACGGTGATCCTTTAAAATCTTAACTTTGTACTCACTACTGTCCTTGTCAGCGAGTAGCTGTGACGAATACAAGTCATGTGTTTGTAGATGATCTCCAGTGTTGGAATTAGTAATGAGGCACTGTAGTTGCCCAAACACTCATTTCCCACGGCACTTCGGCATTTGTAGAACTATGATTTGACTTCTTTACTTGTCAGTGAATGACTGTGATGAGCACATTTCAAGGTGTCTGTAGATGTCTTCAGTGTTGGGATTAGTAATTGCAATTGCTCAGACATTCGCTTCCCACGGCACTTCGACACTTGTTCAAGTATGACCTATTTTTCTTGTCAGCGGGTGGCTGTGATGAACACAAGTAAGTCCTGGTGTTTATAGATGTCTCCAGTGTTGGGATTAGTAATAAGGCACTGCAGTTGCCCAGACACTCACTTCCCACGGCACTTCGGCACTTCTGCAACTATGATTTGACTACTTTTCTTGTCAGCGAGTGGCTGTGATGAGTGCAAGTCCAGTTATTTGTTTATGTCTCCAGTGTTGGGATTAGTAAGAAGGCACTGAAGTTGCCCAAACACTTAACTCCCACGGCACTTTCGTTCATTCTGTGGAAGGACAATATTTATTAATTTTAATTTGCTACCAGACAATAATATCACTTCACCTATTTGACTTTTGAGACGGTTAAGATGTTTAACTCTTCAAATACATTTTTCCTTATCGTATTTTTTACTACCTGAAATTACCAATAATCTATATTTTAATTATTTCCTTACTACTTTATTCCAATTTATAAGTTTAATAATATTGCACTCTACTGGTCTTCTGTGATTGTATAAAATACTCGCTCTTTCTATACATATTTTATATTATTTTAAGTTTATTACAGTATAAGCTATTCAGTCATAATTTTCTACCAGGTACTTTAACATTAGATTATTATTTTAATACATGTATTTGTTCACTTCATTTTACGTTGAATATTGGTGTGTACTTTTTATACTTCCCAACTTAAATCTCATAACTTAATAATTAAAACAACACAATTATTTACTGTCACTTCTAACTCGTTTTATTAAATTAATATGTTGTCTATCCAAAGTATGGCTATTACATAAATATTTTGGTTTTATTCTAGCAAGACAAACTTAATATAGGGTTCACTGATTACCGGTTAAAATTGTATAACACTGTTTAAGTAGCACCTTAAGTTTAATACTATATACATGGCTTAAATCCTGATTTGACAGAAATAAGCAGTAATTTTATAATGTATTGTACATACGCATTCAGTTTGATATAAACGTAATCACAAACTTCCGTACACCATATAACAAAGTTTTAGGAGTACACCAAACCACGTGTCGTAACAGGTTTTGCAGAGTTTTAATGCAATGTTTCAAGTATTATAGCTTATTTCATTCTCAAAATGTCCTGCGGACTGATAGACAGACAGACAATCGTACGAAAAAAAAGGAAGTTAACATGATAATGACGCATCATGAAACTAATTCTTCTTTCATTCAAACTTTAAAGTCTACATATAAAACCTTTCTTGACATATCTTGCAACATTTTACATGTAGGGTTTTGTTTATTAATTGAGTTTCATGTCAGACATAAATAAGTAATAAAAGTCTACATACCAAGTTACTAAAAATAATGTTGCATGTGGTGGGGGAGTTGGGCTATATGTATTAATACGTATGTATTAATCTCGCGTTTATTGGATTTGTTTAGTAATTTATTTATTTTGCTACATGCTCGTTTCCATCACGGTTATCCATAAGACCAATGTAAAAATATTTGTAAACACTCAGCAAAATCCCATGGAGTGACTTGCACCATCATCGAAGTCAGTATTACTTATATAGAAATGAAGCTTCTTGTTCAATTTCAAAGTCAGTTCGTTTTCAAAATATCGTACTGACAGACAGACAGGAATTATTTTTTTCCAGTTACACGGGTTATAGGCTTCGCTAAATCTCAGCCAATTAATAGTTCCGGAGTAAGGCAGAGATAACGTAATAACAGCAATGCCAGCAGAGAACCGAGCGATGACTGCCAGTTGTGGTTTGATGACTGGGCAATACTGTTGATGACCAAATCAGCAGACCATTCACTCACAGTTGGCCAGATCATGACAAATTGACGACTATAATGAGTTGTGTGTCGGGGCTAACGCGTCGCCTGGATCGTTCCCTCTATTGTAGTGTCTGAATGGGACCTATCAGCTGATTAGCTCTAGGGCGCTCATTTAATGCAATCTGCATACCAACACTCCCCTTTAATGTTTTTTTTTTTTTTTTTAACAAAAAACTTAATTATTGACCCGTTTTTCTATATTATTGAGTTGTAATAAAGTGGTAGTTGTATACCTAGTAATTTAGTTGCTAATTAATTCTGATTGTAATCTTTGCCCAAATTCATTTATTTTTCTCTACTTATTAATTCCACAATACATGAAAAAATTTAAATACTTAGTTTGCTAGCTAGTAACAGAACAAAATACATAGTCTTCAACTAAGAAACGAAACCACATCATCTGTTCCAAAAATATATTTAGTTATAAAATTCAGTATAGAAAAATATTAAGTGCTATATACTAAAATAAGAAATTTAAATGTGTTTATTGATAGATTACATAATGATTATATTTCAAATTTACTTCAAATTAATTATATCAAACGTTTTATGATGACTATAAAAACAGAATCACACACATCTCCGATTCTAAAAAACCTTGTACCACTTATATTGTAATAATATGCCATTCCAGTTTCTGACTTAAAACCTTAAATTACTTGGTTGGTTGCGGGCCTGGTTTACCATAAATTAACAATTTTAAGAAAAATGCGTTTCTTATAAACTATGAAACCAATAGTTATAGATTATATTATTACTGAACATATTTTAATTTATATTTAATAGTACCGTTTTACAGAAAGGGAGTTACAGAGTAACAAGTTGTCTTTTAGAACATTACTAGACAAAATAGCAATGTTTATTCTTGACTACGCTTATTATTTCTGCATCTAGTTTATGTTAACGGTTCATTTATTCTCTTTTTTCATCATTTAAATAATTCCTGAGGAGACATTATCGAGAGACCGAAAAGTTTATGTAAATCTGAATAAGTCTGTGGTTGACCCTACAACGCTTTGCAGTACACGTCTATAATATTGAAAATATACTATTGTAGTTACTTTTGCTGTTAAGAAGCTATTACTAACCAATACCTTACACATTTTACAAGGATATTACAACCATTTAAAGTAACTTGTAAAATATATAATCAACTGTATTATTAGTTTACAGGTTACATTTCCATTAGTGCACATTTTATTCATAAATTTGAACGTTTGAGATGTATAAAATATTATAAAGATTAAAAAATCAAACAACAAGACATTTATTGATTACTGGATCCAAATGTGACTTAAAAAATTTCAACTTCAAATCAAATATATTTTTAGCGTTTACGTTTATGGTTAGTTACGTATAGTCAGATATGAAACGTTTAATACTTGGGACTCAATAGCTTACAATGGTGAAACAAACCGTCCACGGAAACATCATACATAGCAGAACAAAATTATAACATCAATAGAAGTTTGTTAAAACCAAACTGCTTTAAATCTTTCAATACTATCGATGAAGGGTAATGTTAAAAAAATCCAGTATCAGATTATCAAAAACGTGACAACTTGTAGCAGCGTTGACTTATTCCTGGGTGATTGGTTGAACCGCTCACATAACCTTATTTACAAATGATGTGCATTACTGGCTCTGCCAGTTTTTATTTCCACTTCTTGTCTGGAGATGGCTTTCCACTATAAAATATTTAATGATTTTCAATGTGTGGCCATTATTGTTTGACGCGGTGTTCTGAAACATGTACATTATTATTATGTTATCGGCCACGAAACCTGATAATTAAGATGAACTGAATATTTTCTTATATGCCTAAACCGAACGCTTTATTTAAACATGTTCAAGCCCTCAAGAGAATATGTATATATATATATATATATATATATATATATATATATATATATATATATATATATATAATATTTTAACAGGTAAACATAATTATTTTGAAATTGTTATGTATAATTGGGGGGAATTAACAAAAAACCTCAAAATACAAAAATTTATAAACATTTCCAGCTTTTAAAAGAATAACGTATTTCAGTTTTATAATTATTATTGAGCATAAAATAATTGTAATAATAATGTTGTAAACAATTTTCTATTACTTCCTAAGGCTGTTTCAAAAATAAATATGCAGTACTTGAGCTTCATAAATAATGTACTAAAATCTGTTTCAAGTATTTTTTATTGGCAGTAGTCATAACGAATTGAAGGTCAGATTTTGGTAGCGGATGAACCTAAATAATCGATAACTATAATACGATTTAACGACCTAACAATCGATCTTATACCTAGATTATTGAATTTCCATTAAATACATTTATCTGCCATATTTTTTATTTAGTAAAGTTTTTTTAATTTATCTTTTTTTGTTTTTCGTTTAAAACCTTCCTGAAGACGGAGGTACTAAATACCCCGAGATATACTTAGAAGTCAAAACTATTTTCTTTTCTTTTTCTTTTCTTCTATTTCAAAAGTGATTATTAAATACACTTATTATCCATATTTAATTATCTTCTTTAAGAAAAAATTGTATAAGTAATTAAATACATAATAAACAAGAAAAATAAAACATAAATACACTACAGAAGGTACTTTAGCATTTGCTTTCGTAAAATGTGCAAATGCATTTATCGTATGAAGTTTTACTTTTTTACAAGTATCGACCAATATGTCTGCAAAAATATCGGCAATGATTCAACATTCTGAGATTTTTTCAGTGCCTTATAAGAAGAAGCTGATGTTTGAGGAATTTCACCTATGGCGGGGAAAATTAAATTTGAAGTGAATGTTCTCAAAACATAATTGAGTGTTTCCTTTAGAAACCAAAATTCAACTTTCTATTACCTCAATTAATATGTAAGGAAACATTAGTAAAAAAGCCCGTAAATGGTCTCAATTAGGCATTTAATTTGAATTGAAGTACTCCAGTCCAACTCCTAGTTGAAGAAATAAAAATAAAACATCTGAACTGTAGCTATTAGTCAACAGAACTAGACTAAGTAGCGGCTACAGCTCAGACAACTGCCGCCCACCGGACATACCTGTAGACAAGTTATGGTTATTGGTAGATATTATCTTAAACTGTATGACACTCTGTTGAAAATTAGTGCAAAGTGAGTGTAATTTATAACTCAGAAGCAGCGAGGGGACGTGGGGGGACCTTCCTACAGTCTTACTTCTACTGCAATATTGACTTGTCTTTGAGGATATATTGTTCCGGTCAGTTATTAGGTTCATAAACTCAGTAATTGCCCGAGCCATGTTACGGTAGTTATATAATTAATTATCTATAATATTAATACTATTATCAGCATTACATTGTTAAATTTCTAAAAATGTTTATGTTGTGATATATGTGCAGCCAAACGATTAATAACTATGTTAGAGATGTAGCCTCGAAAAGTGCTTTATAAATATGTATAACACAATATGAATAAACCTTTTAACACTTTTTGTACAATAGTGGAATATACAAATTAAATTGCAATGATTGTCATCCCACTATATTGGACAAACCAGCCGATCCTTCAAAATTAGAGTTAATGAACACATAAAAGCATTGAAAACACCATTAAATTCAAAATATGCAGACCATTTAAATAACACCGGCCATACATACACTAACATCGAAAACAATCTTGAAATTTTACACATAAGCAAAAAAAGTCGCTTATTATCTACTTTAAAACATTTTGAAATTTACAAAAGTGCCAAAATTAATCATAATAATTATTAAATGACAAAGATTTTCTAACAAAAAATGTATTATTCGATAGACTTTTAAACAATATACATTGATCACACATAAAACTAAATACAACAAATTTAGCCACCAAGGCAGTAAAAAACACATGACAAATTGGTTTTAATTATTTATTTTCATAATTAACTCAACCTTAGTTAGTACCTGAAGATGAAATCCCAGATTTCGAAATGTACATTTTATGAAAAATAAAGGTTTAAAAAAAGTGTTAAAAGGTTTATTTATATTTTGTTATATAGATTAATAACTACTTAACAGCCATTATAAAAGTAAATTCAGACCAAAATGTGTATGATCATTTTCTTGGTTTTGACAACACCTGTTAAATAATATACCAATAAAGAAATAAAAGCAAAATTAAATACCCTTTTTGATGGGAAAAGCACTATAATTAAGATTTCAGCTTTAGTAGCGTTGTTACTGCTAGTTGTAGAAGAGTTGTAACAACCTCGCAAGAGTAATAAAGAGACCAGAACGTGGCTGTGCAAAATTTAAAATAAAATATAATATTCAACTACTTATCAATGGATTACTAAAATCCAACTCAAGTTGCTGAAAAAACCCCCACTGTATATAGAAGATATATAGATTACGCAAATTACTGTCGTCCAAAAATACAAATAACGCCACAGCACGCGTTACAGGCTTTCCTGAGGTTGTACGCAAAGTTGTGTGTAGGTTATTTTCGAGATGTCCGTAGATAGATAGTCAGACAGAATCATATAGAAAATAAATTTTGACATCCCCGGCAGACGAAGAGAAATTGTGTAAGTCTACTAAGTGTTGGGCTTTAATGACGCCCAGCCAAATTACAGATGCACCATCATAGAACTCATCCTGATCCATGTCGAATTTAAGTTTAATGCCAAAGTTTTTCTCCATAGTTAAAATATTTCCTGAGATGTCTTGCCACATGATCCATTCACGTTTGAGTTCATTAAGTTAGGTTTCATAGCAGTGTTCAAAGAATTAAAGTTCCGGTGAGCTAAGGAGAGTACTACAACACAACAAAGAGTGCACTGAAATCAAAATTTCCCATTGACTTTGTACTAACTTTCAACTCTATTATTTTTCTTCTTACTCTATTAATAAAATCTCATATTATTGTACTCAGTTTTTTTACAAGTATATTCTCGTTGCCATCATCGTTACGCATAATAATTATGTAAATATATTCGCTAACGTTCAGCCAAATTCCCATGGAGCGACATGTATCATTATCGAACTCAGTTTTAGTTTTATCGTGCGAAGTAACATGTTTTGGCGTGGTCGAGTAGGTCATTTTCACAGTTCAACGAATTATTTCTAACTAAAAACAATAATAATAATTCATTCATTCATTTCATCCACTTTCGACAGGTACTATACACACACACACACACACACACACACACACACACACACACACACACACACACACACACACACACACACACACACACACACACACACACACACACACACACACACACACACATATATATACATATATATATATATATATATATATTTAAAATGTTCAGAGTATGCTCATAGTGATTGCATTACATGTCATGATATCGTATTCGACACAGTGCTAGTAAATTTACTTGGTACAATAACAGTTGTTTCAGATAAGGATTGCTATGTCTTTAAACTATAACTTAAAAGTAAAAATAAGGATGGTTGTACCATGGTACAAGAAACGATGTTCGAGGTAAGGATGGTTATGTCTCTAAAGTATAACTTCAAAGAAAATGGCCTAAAGGCCAGTAACACTCTCGTCTAGCATGATCATTTGGCGCACACATAACGTTTTGGCCTACAGACGAATCATAACCAGGGTTTTGAAGACAGCCATAACTTCAGAAGATTAAAAGGCTTTATCACCATAGTTTTAGTTGAGATTATGAAATCACAGGCGTCAGAGTTGTTTAATAAGAGAAATGGTCAGCGTTATGCTAGACCAGGTATTGTTTCCCATCGTTACGATTATTTTTGTGGGCAATTTGAAAAACATTTTATCCCACAAGAAAAATACGGCCATGGTATAAAATCTGACTAATCTGCGAGCTTACCGGGAAACAGGGTATCTGATGTTCTTCCTGCCTTTGCACTTGTTGATGCGGTTACCTCATTCTCCTCCAGTGTTAACTCGGCCTTAGTAAGTTTCATAGGACCTAACATACTATTTTATCATGACAGTTTTACTATTTAGCTTGTCCTATGGACTCTAACATATCCTATAAAATTCAAAATACCTTTTTATGCTTTAAACGTGAACTTTCACATAAAGAAACCACATTTTGTTGTTGGCAGCATAAATATAATGGTGCTAGTTTCCTCATAAGGCGTCCCGTCGTCTTTGGCCGGCTTGTACGAGTAGTAGCGTTCCTCCATGTTGTATTTTTTAGCTTATCTACATTGCATAGTGCAATTAATTTGCATTTTAACCAAGGACGGATACGGCACATACATAATTATTTGTAAAAACTGTGTCTTTATACATTTACTTAAATAACTGAGTATTTTACGATAATACTCCCAATTAATTTTTCAGTTTCCATATTTTTCTTTCATAATGATCATATTATGTTGAAATTATTCGTTGTGTATTTTCTACTTAGAAATTAGATGGTTCAATCCCAGGCTCCGGAAAACCAAAATTCAAAAGTTAAGAGCAGACATTCTTATATAACAAAAATATATAAATCTGAGTTGACTAGTTTGCTTTTTATCTCTTTTAAATCCTCCCCCAAAAAGTTTGTTATTTTTATTGTTTATTCGTTATCTTTGTTTTCTTACATGTTAGTCCTGTAGTGACCAGGACGACAGTAAATATGGAATCCGGTATAAGGTTTGTGATTAAACAAATAAAGCAATACGGTGGACATTTACTAGCACTAAACTTTCAGCCTGGGGAAGCCGTCGCGTTAAATTTTACAGCCCCAATTTCCATATCAATGTGTCCGTACGGAATTCTTAGGCAAGGACGGTAGTCTTCTGGTCGAAGGCGGGGCAGTGGTCAATAAAAGAGCTTTTGATCAGGCCGGATAACATTTAATGCGTTTTAAACGCTATAAACAGCCAGAGTGATGGTGACGTCTAATGCAAAGTTCAGGATGATTTCCTTCGTGACAAATTGAAATTAATGGGAATGTGTCTACCATGGGTCGGGGTTCAACTAATGGGTCGGGTTTAGATTTAACATCTATCTCAAATAGTGCTCTTTAGAACTTTTCTTGACTAAAGGAAACCTATTACATTTATAATCATTTCATAAGGACTTCTAGACATTTTAGTTTGTAACTGAGATAATTTTGAAGTCAGCCTACAGAAAAACGGCTACAGTGATAGACTATAAATTGAACGTGTACCATTATGGACACTCTACCTTGACGCAGGCTCCTTTTGTAGCATGACTTTAACAAACACCTTGTCACATTTTGTAAGTTAAAATTTTTGAGCATGAAACGGGTACATGAATTTGTTATAATTTTAAATATATTGTTTAGTTTAATACTTATAGAACTATATCCGAGTATTTCAATGACACTGATATGTAACTTGCCCGTCGTGAACATTTATTAACTTAAAAAAGTTCTTGAGATAGTTCTCCCATCCTAAACTTTAGAATAATTATTCTAAATTAATTCCCTATCATATTTCCTACTTTGAAATCAACTACAAATAGGACCCACAGTTACCCCGAACCCTGTTACAAAATCGTCCCTAGTTGTAACCCTGGCCCTTTTTGCTGGAGGCAAAGTCCCAAAACTGATTAGCTACAATGTGATATGCTTAAAATCTTTCTCATCATATACAGTTGATATCTTCTCTAGTAAATAATAATATTGATTTTACATTACATTGTTTTTTAACAACTTTATCTAAATTTGTAACTCATTAAAACGAGAGAAACATCTTCCTTTTTGAACAGCTAGCAATATAAAGAAGGAGTTTACGTCATCTCATCCATAATTCCATGGTAACTGAGTTACTTCTATTTCTATATATCCATTACTATAGAATATGAATAACAGTCTCACTTCAAATAATTTATTCATTCTATTCGCTTGGATATAATTTAAATTATAATTACATTGTTACTTACAACTGTTGTGCAATGTTGTTACATAAAATAATTCGTTTACTAGATATTATCAAGATTTAGAAATGCGGTTAGTTTCTGAGTGTGTTTAAAGAAGCTGGGAGTATTGGAGCTGAATATTTGGTTTAATGTGGTGGTGTCCTTACTCAATCCATTTGATGAAAATGTAGAAGTTTTGTAAACATGTTCAGGTCACCATTTGGATTGAAGAGGAGGGCTTTGATGTCGGAAATTGGATTTAAACTATTTACAAATATACCCTAAACTGGAGCCAATGTAATTGGAATCTCATAGTTGGTTCTGAACCGTAATACTATCCTCCATTGGCTATTGTACTGTTTATTAACATTGTTGAGAAACAGTTTCACGGCCTAGAGAATATTAACCCATTTCCTTCATTCTTAATTACATTACTGTACGTAAATATGTCAACATTTTACGTAGATAATTGAATATAATTGGCGGAGATTGTTTCTGCAAGATAGCTCACGTATTGTATACATCACCAGTGGATTCGTGGATCAGAGCGGTTTTCGGAGCGAGGTCCATCGGCATTCTTGTGGAGCAAGGCGAGCAGAGGTCAATACTGAGTTATCTCTGCCCTCCAGGGCGCCACCATCAGTTTATGATCAACACTCGTGTACCGGACTAGAACTTTATGGCAAGCCGTAGGCTCAATGTTGAGACGATTGCGTTGGCAAGAGAAAGGCTATTTACCCCAAAGAAAACTTTGGTGAAATCTACAGATGCGGGCTGATTTATTTTAAAGATTAATATATCGGTTAAACTCAAGGCGATATTCTGTGTAAGAGATCGAAACTGGGATACATTCCGTATTTTTTTATAAAGAGTCCGATTCCCTTGAAAACCTTATTGTGGGTCACTGGCCTGTGCAAGGATCTTATCAAAGAGGATAAGGGGGAGAGTCAATACAGTACAAGGTCGATGGTGCTGAAAAAATGTGCTACGGTCAGAGACTGGATTTGAACCTGCGCTATCCCTAAATCAGATCCAAAGTCCCAACATCCATTCCCACAGCATATGTCCAAAAACTTAATTTTTGCTTGGAAGTTAGAAGACTATATGTTTAGAAACAGCCACTCTGAAATATTGTTTAGGTACGATATCGAGGGAATTTTTTTCGTAGCCTTCAGTATGGGTTGTCCTATTTCGTTTCCAAACAGTTATCTTATGGAACTGTAGTTGATTTGACAATACAAACAGTTCGGAAACTTGAAATATTTTATACTCTCATAAAAACAATAGTTTTAAAATAAAACGTAGTATAGTACTCATACTTTTGAGAAACTTGATAACTGTTTGACCTATTGATATAATTATAAGGAAACTGTATGGATGATTTAACCTTTTGGCGCGTATATTTGTACCGTTTTCCGAGGAGAAATCTATTTTTATCTAGCTTAGATGGGCTGCAGCACGCTTGAAAGAATCTCGATCTAGAAATAGTTTAAAGTGTTGATGGTCTGTTAAGATGTAAATGAGGGCAGACTGTTGTCGGTGCCGGCGCGCGGGGCGGCCCGCCATGGATGATTACATACCCGCCCACTCCAGGGCTACTTTAGTACTAATCAGTGTCAGAGGCTCTTATCACTCCGCGATAGTCACGGCAATGTCGGGCAGAGGACCGGGTCCTCTCGAGGAAGTCCTTGTCACCGCCCGAAGCAACGTCACTGGCCACATTATTGATGGCCCAGTAAAAGATTTAGTATCTTGTTGGCAGAGCAAAGCCCCAGGGAGTTGGCTTCATCGGGGAATTGATTATGTTGTTGGTTTGTATCTGTGTCCCCATCGTACTCTGATTACCATATACGGTCTGTCTAAAATGATAGGTTGATGTATCTCGGAGTATAAGTATTGTTACAATCAGTGATGAATGAATATTTTGTAAACTTAATTAATAAGTCTTAGATTAAGAGATTAGATCATTTAAGATATCAAAGGTTACTTTTGGCTAATTAAAGAATTCTTGAATCAAAGGAATTTATTTGACGTGATTATATATCGTAGTTGCTGCTTAATCACATTCTTAACTTCCTCATCTTATACCTGTTTCCTCATTATTTTTCATTCTGTTTTCGAGTTCCAGTCAAATAACCAAAGAACAGTGGAATTTAAGTCCCTCTTCTCTCTTGGCTCAGTGACTCTACCTGCAGGGCCGATGCCTGAGAGTGGAATTACCAGGATCATAATCCAATGGGTTCCATCAAATCTCAGGCGATCCTCAGGACTCCTTACTGGGCACATTGATATTTATTGTTTTCTTAATCAGATAACTTTCATCTTGCTAGTCGAAGCTCTACTCCTCACTGATAACGTCAAGATATTTGTACCGTTCCCCAATCAAGAGGAGTTTGTTCGGCTGCAGTCTGTCATCAACAGATTCCTGGATCGGAGTAAAGAAAACAGCATGAAACTTAACTTTGTGTTAACTAAGTGCTCTGTCATGATTTTCGGGCGACTGCATGATCTACGCTATTTTTAGTACACTGGATAAGGTCTCCACCATAAAGGACTTTTGGGTGTTACCTTCTGTGCTGATCTCTCCTTCAATGAGCATGTTTATGATTTATGCAGACGTACACACAGGATGTTGGGACTCATTGGAAGATGAACTTGTGGCATGACGAGCCCTGCTATTTTAAAAACACTATTTTCATCCTTTGTATGTCAGCTCTTGGAATATGCTAGCACCGTTTGCCTCCTCCCCCCCCCCTACCTGCTTGGTCTGATTAATATGCTTGAAGCTATTCAGAGAAAGTTCTTAAGACTAGTGCTTACGCGTCAAGGATTGGTACTAAACTTCAGGCCGAGCTTCTCCTTCCTGATTATCAAGTCAGACGTGAAGTTGCCAATATCATATTTCTAACCAAATTGAAGAACGGCGTGCTCGACTGTCCAATGCTTCTCCATCACGTGGCTTTTTGTACTACATCAAGGATTCTGTCATTGATCTGTTCGGCAGATTAATGATATGTTCATGCGATAACGTTGAGGCTGGGGAACAATTTTTACCATATCATTCAACAAATTCCTTCAAAGAAAGTATCTCAATAATTCAAAGAAAAGTACTGGCTATCTCCCAATATGCTCTTGCATAAACATTTATATTAAATTTACTGTGTATTCTTATTTTATTGTTATATATTTGTATGAATTAATTTTTAATTTATCATTGTTATTTATAGTTTGTGTACTTAATTGATTTGCCATTGGACTGAACTAAACAAATAAAGGAAATATTTCATTACTTCATCCAGGATAAAAACACACACTCTTTATACAGTGTTGTGTAAACTCTCGTTAAATATCCCCAAACACTTTCTTTGTCTGGACAGTGGCATTAATCAGCATATTTCAAAACTGTTACTCCATACAGGATGTTTAATTAGGGTTTAATAAAAAAACTGTCAAGATTCCGTCTTATGTCATCATCATAAAATTTGCATGAGTAGTATTTTATGTAAATAGAAAAAAATACATGATATTTTTAATCAATATGAAATACACGTATTTTTCTAAATATATAAATAAAACGTATGTGTTAGAAAACGAAACGCTAAACACGCTTGCATATTGTTTACATTACTGCAAATCTCCAAGTTGTAGACTTATATAAAAGACGAGTACAGAAATTGTCAATATGACTTCCAGGTAACGGCTTGTTAACCAATGACAATTTTTAATCCTAAGGTTGACTTCGCAGTTTATAATATTGTATAACTTACATATTCCAAGGTCGGGCATGTTAATGTAGTTTAATTAGATTATTTCCCTCTAAATTTTAAAATTTATGGACCTGATTTATTTTTAAACCTCGATTAAAACATTCATCCGCACACACACACACACACAAACCTTTAAACTGAACGTATTTAATTTATCTTTGTAAGTTGAAAATGTGACGCAACTCAAGATGAATACTTCTGTTCCGACAAGTCCGTTCCCGCGCGCACCGGAGGCCGTGACGGACATCAATCTGTTGACTTTGTCTGACCCGAGCTGACTCTCATTATCAGCAAATATGTCAGCTACTCAATACGTATTGACTGGAGACCGGAGAGAGCAGAGACCAGACCAACAACTACAGTAATTGGCCAAGTGTCGAGCTGTCAGCTAATCAGCGACTCGACACGTCGGATTTAGCAAATTGCAATCACCTGTCACCTCTCTTCATCAGGTTATATTAATGATTCAAAAGGACATTGACGCTCTTGGCACAGCTCGGTTCCACCAGAGGAATTCGACATAATAGTTGACGTCACTCTAGTCGTTTCGTGTACTTTCTCAGAGTATTTCTGATTAGGATTGATCGAGTTGACAAAATTGCTAGAACCTATCATGTCTTCTCATCAGGCTATATTAAAGATTCAAAAGGACATTGACGCTCTTGGTACTGCTCGGTTCTACCAGAAGAACAATGTTCACTCTAGCCATTTAGTGTCTTCTTCAAAGGATTCTTCACTAGGACCGGTCGGGTTTAGCAAATTGCAGTCACTTGTCACCTCTCTTCAGCTGATGTTAATGATTCTCTGCGGCATTGACATTATTGAGAAAGGATTCTTCGCAAGGGCTAATTATAGTAGCATGCTGATAAAAAGTTGAATTTAAAACTATTGTTACTGGGCTATCCTGGAAATTGTGTATAGTCACAAAATAATAATTATTTTCTTGTCACTCTATGCTCGCTGGGAAAGATTTTTCACAATTTCTATTTCTAGATATTCCCAAAAAAGAGGTTTCAAATAGTTTATGGAAGGTTACAATTTTTTGTTCTGACAGTGTCAAAACATTACTAACTCAATCGTGGTCTACATACATTTAGGTCTCGTTGTAGAAAGATAACTCAGTTTTTTTTTTATGATAAACTGATCATGTTTCAGTTTAACATCAAGTGATGAGTAAAAATGGGTATAAATATACACAAGATTCTAAGTGTGTTACCAATGTTTTATGCAACATGAAGCCGAAATAGTTATGACACCGGCCATACACGCCTAAAAATTCATTTCCAGTTTATTCTTTAATTTCTTTTGTTTAAAGTTTGTTTTTGGCGATGCAGATTGCAAGGGAAACAAAGTTTTTTCCGGACATTATCTGAACATATTAGTTAATTATAGATAAACTTCTCCAACACATACTGTGAATCCGTATTGGTTTATTGGAAATCTCTAATCTGTTCCATAATTTACATTTCCTTGTTAGTTAATTTTTCTGAATTGGCAATCAAAGCGTATCTATCCGTCTAAAGTCCGAATAAAAATTTTGGCTTTGTTTATAAATGGTTAAATATTTTCTGGAGAGTGTTTTCTTTTAAACAAATCTTGCAGTGTTTAATTATGTGCTAAAAAGCATTCATGCAAAATACTAATGCAATAGTATTTTCTTTTGGATTCCTACGATATATATATTGATAAGAAACTCATCTATCATGACATTTTCTTAAATTAATTACAATTTTCCAAAGGTACGTTAAAACTACTATTTAAGTAAAAAAAATGTTATGTCCCATTATTATGAAAAATTTAAATATTATGTTAAACAAGGAGGAAAACTAATCATTTTTAGTAGTTTAACTAGTTTTATCTTTATTTATTTGATCAACATAAACCTTATAATACGCGTATACAAAGTACACCCACGTTTACTATTATAAAAACATATGAACAATGTAACAATACTCTATATAATACAAGTATATTAATCTAACAATAGCAAACATAAAAAATAGTAAAGTGTGTATCCATAGATAGATCTCGGCAATCAAGCTCCACATGAGAGAAGGAGCTGATCAATTATATTCTTTAATTTTGTAAATAATACGCTTTTTTGTTGAGAAGCTTGGATTTCGTACATCGTCACTGAAAGCTGATATAAAATAAATAACACAATGTTTTGTAATAGATTAATGAGAAATATTTTTTCAAACTAAGTAAATCATATTGAGGTTGCATACTAACTTAAAAGCATACATCATTACATATGATAATAATTTATTATATTTAACGTATTTTAGTTACCCTTTCTTTACATATGATACAGAGAAATTTAATTATATAACTAGTGTCACGAGAGTTATGTTTTATTAATAAGAACAATATTAATATGATTGGTTTTATGCTGAAGATTTTCCAAAATTGTTATTTACAGTAAAAACAGTTTTTAATAGCAAACTATTATTTCATGTTATTCGTTTTTTCCCATTTAAGAAGGAGAGCAAATACTTCTTCGAATTTCAGTTTGTTCTTGTTCTTCGTTATTTTTATCGTATATAATAGTTAATTGAAAATTTCATTAATAATACTATTATATAAATCATAATAATAATATTTAAGAAAGATATTTATAGTTTGTTAAAATTAGATATGTACCCATCTCATCTACATGACGTGGCGCGGCGCGGCCAGACTCGGCGGTAACACGTGGGGCCGGGCTGGCGCGAAATTAGAGCCCAAACAACCATCCATCAGACGGTAATAGCAGCTGATCACACGTCATTACGCCGATTAACATCTCAGTCAGGTGTTTCTTATCACCCATTACCCGGATCTGTGATTGAAATTTATTCATTAGTTTTCCAAAATTTGTGGAGCCCCTTGTTGAAACAGCTCCGGCTGTGGACTCGGCTGATGCTGTCTGGACTCATAACAATTTTCTACTTAATGTCTGAATAAGCTTATTTTTTGGCAAATTTTATGTTTTCCTCATTACGAAACATCTTTAGATATGAGATATTTAATATTTAAATTGTTTTTTATTTGTGTTCGATTAAAAAAAAGACAAAAGTTTGTCTTAAGATCACACTCTTTGGAACTCTCTCCGGAGAAAGTGTGATGGAACTTGAGGGTGTGGAAAGGGGATGTTTCTGCAACAGCTGTAATTAACTTGAGCGATTGGAGAAGTCTCGCCTGACAGGTAAGGATGTATTCTCATGTTCCTGTTGATCCTACTTTCAGATCTGGTAGCAATAAACCGTCTTCATAAGAATTTTACAAAGTGGCCACTGTGTCACTAGCGTCAAGGATCATTTATAAGGTTTTGTTTTTTCTGACCAAAGCCCATTAGGAAGTCCTGAAAATACCAATAGCTGTTTTTGCCATGTCTTTTCTTATTAGTTACCCACTTAGTATGTAAGACACATTCAGTCCACTTTGACACAGTAACTAGACTGAATGTGTCTCACGTACTAACTGGTAACTAATATGATATGACACGGCAAAATCAGCTATTGGTATTCTCAAGACATCCTAATGGGCTTTTTCGGACAAAAGAAAACCTAATAAATGCTATGTTAATCGTGGTTGTTAATGTTTGTTTTTCCTTGTAAACACATTGTTTTATGATTTCGTGTCGTGAGTTCTCAAATAACTATTGAGTGAATGTTTTATCTGCTTTAAAATAACTTTAAATGTAACTGTGGGGTTTTATAAAACAGTTCAAATTTTAATTGGCCACAAAGTTTGATAGAGTAACATTAGAGACCTCTAGTTTGCGTCATTCTTCTTTTTGTTATAATACGTTTTTATAATAATAATTAAATCATTTCATCTCTATTCATGAAAAATTTTCTAAGGAGAGGTGGAACTTTTAAGACAAATGTCGTGCGGACAGACAGATAAGTATAATTTAAATTTTGCCGACCCCTCGAGCGATTGGCTTTGCTAACGTTCAATCAATAACACACGTGAACACATTTATATTGAAATACTGATGGATTACTTATAAATCATATATTTATTTTGTATACTAAATCTGAAAATTCTTATTTGTGATGTAAAGATGGTACAGTACAATTGCAGGACTATCTACACTCATGCTGTCTAAATTTTACAGTGTGATTACAATACATCTTAACTGAAAAGTGTAGAGTTGTATAGAAATCTACTGTTGTCTAACCTTTAATATCTTCGCATAAAATAGACTAGTCGTTAAAGGTATTGTTTCGTTTAACTTTTCACAGACTATTTATACATCTCATGGATGCGGCCGAATCTGAATTTAATAGTTTTTGTAGTAAAAATATATTACTGAAAGACCTACTTTGTTGTTTTCAATGTTTTCTGTAAAAATTGTGCATTAGGGTAATTTGATGGGACACTTGTTCAGAATTGAAGATATTTGACCCACCGTTCTCAATGGCATTCAAATGACTTTTTACGTCTGATATAGTTGTAATTATAGATATTGTCAATTACAATCCCATAATTTTTTATTAATGATACTACAGAAAGAGTGTTCGGCATAATACAATATTTGATTGCATATCTCGTGTATTGTTTCCAACAAATCTGTGAACGAAGTTTGAGAATTCTACAGTCTTAGCACCACAAACGCCATTGTTTATGATACCAAGTTCTGTAATCTTGTATAGTATTTACCGTCAAGTCAGGAGAGCCGGCGGCCATTGTTCTAGGATGCTGGACATGTAACCGTACACAATGACAAGTCTTGCAGAATATTATCTGTGGAATGTCGCGTAGAGTGGACGCATTAACGTTATCAGACCCGTCACTTATCAGCAGTCTTCACTGGCTGTCGCGCACTACATTGGCTATCAATGAAACTAAAATTAATGGGGTTGCCTATCTTATCTTGCTTTATTAATTGATTAAGCTCAAGGTAAGTTTCTTCTGTGCCTGCAAATAAACATACTTCTCAGAAAATAACAATAACAAACAACAATTTCTTATTTTACTTGGAATTTTAATAATTAAATAATGATAACTCAATGCTTCTGCTTTTTATTTTGTTTTTTTTTTTTTATTTGAACAATAATTTTACAAGTTTCGACCTTAGTTTGACTAAATTTGTCGGTGAGGTTCATTCATAACATATTAAGTAAAATTACATGAGTTTATTTTCTTATATAATACATTGCACATCATATATAATATTTATAACGTATTGCGGGCGGTTTAGGGCAGGCACTACGAATACATTCTTACTGAGTGTGGGAGATAAAAAAATTAATCAATATTACCACATATCTAAAATAGTTCTAACTCACTAAATAAAATTTTAAGTACTGAAATAATGTGTGCAAACATAATATGTTACATGAGTATAATACAGTTACAGATTGTAAAACATTAAATGTTTACGAAAAAAACTGAACAATCAGAGAGTACTACAAACAAATATACAGATTAATAAAGATAAAGATTAATAAATCCACTTAAAATCAAATTTAACAAATACTTTACTTCAATTGAGGCATAGACACATTGGAATTACGTGGCCTATATTCAGTTGCGAATATCATGATTCTTTATGGTGCAATTATTTTCGGTGTTAACTATGAAGTAAATTATAATGAGTTCAGTCTCCCGCTCTCTTACAATTACAGTGGAGTGGCAATGTTAGTAGACAAACATATATGCGTTTTCCCCAACCCGTGTTGTCATTATACCAATAGTAAGTTACGTAGCAGTGATGGGGAAGATTCATGGGGGATTCGTACAGTCCTAAACAACCAGTTCTACTGAGTTACCATGCTCTACTGAGTTACCATACTCTACTGAGTTACCATGCTCTACTGAGTTACCATGCTCTACTGAGTTACCATGCTCTACTGAGTTATCATGCTCTACTGAGTTACCATGCTCTACTGAGTTACCATGCTCTACTGAGTTACTATGCTCTACTGAGTTACCATGCTCTACTGAGTTACCATGCTCTACTGAGTTACCATGCTCTACTGAGTTACCATGCTCTACTGAGTTACCATGCTCTACTGAGTTACCATGCTCTATTGAGTTACCATGCTCTACTGAGTTACCATGCTCTACTGAGTTACTATGCTCTACTGCTTTGTTCAGGTATTCGTTTACCGGGGTTCCAGATTTACTAGCCATTTATAAATATTCTTTTTACATGTCCTAAAATAACTTATATCCTGAATTTCGCCCCCCAGCTAGTTAAATAATTTGGGAACTATATAATTTGGCAATCATTGTCCGTAAATTGCTTGTTGAATAGGGGTAACATATTTAATAACGCTTCGTGTATTAACATTCGTCTATATCTTTCTTTAAATTCCGCCTGTTCGAAATATTTTATTAAGATGTTAAAAATGTACAACACCTTTGCTGTGAGCTGTCCTGCATAAATACTCTCGTTCACCTGTATTCGGTTCTAAATCCATTCCGTACAATGCTCACAAACTTTTTTTTATTCCATCGATTACCTTTAATTGACAGACCGCTGCCGTTCCCCACACTGACACCTCATAACTTATAAATGATTCAATAAGTGCTTTGTATATTGTTAATTTGACTTTTCGCACAGAGTATTACGTAGTTTGTATATCGCTGCAGTACATGATCATATGTTTTGTGAAGCCTTCCTATGTGGTCGTTCCATTTAAATTTGTTGTCCATTATTAATCCTACGTATTTTGTAGTCTGAACTAAAGCGATGTGATTACATTTACACGGACCATTACCACGCAAACACTCATTACAGTCGTGACACTTAACACATACTAGAATTCATCTTCATGTTTTTAGAGCATATATGCATGAAACAAGTCTTATGTTCGTTAATTATAAGACATTTATCATGACTCCATTTAGTAATTTTGTTTATTCTTTCTGCAATATTTCATGGGTTGTTCGTAAGTCTTTGTACTGTGACATCAGGACTACATCGTCGGCATATGCAAAACTTTCGCAAATACTAACTTTTTTCAAAATTTTGTAGCACATAATATTTGGTAGTTCCCTCTTCGCTTAGTTCGCCCACTGCTTTTACCACAAATGTCCTATTTTCTTGGCAGGTTCTAAATCATCTCAGATAAGGATCTCTCACTACTATTTTGTGTAGAGAAACTTCTATCTTATTGAATTATACTGTGTCAAATGCCTTAGAGAAATCTACAAATAAACATAAACTATGACACCTATTATCCATTCTATATTAACAAAATTAGCTAATTCCTCCCCGCTTGAACAGTACTGCGCAGTTTTCTGAAACCAAGCAACCTGTAACGTAATATATTATTTTCTGATAAATATTTATTCAAACTTTCCAGTATAGATTTCTATATTACCTTCTCTAGAGCCGGCAGTATAGCGATAGGACGGTAATTACTCTATTTACTTAGAAGTAGTAGAAGTTTATTGTATATGCTCTTATAAATTGGACGGATTATAGATTTCTCTCTTCCTCCAGCCAATTCCATTCTAGGAACTATAAGGTAGAGATCAGATACTTTAATTTTATTACATCGGTAAGTACTCTCTCTATGTATGTACATGTGTGTGTGTGTGTGTGTGTGTGTGTGTGTGTGTGTGTGTGTGTGTGTGTGTGTGTGTGTGTGTGTGTGTGTGTGTGTGTGTGTGTGTGTGTGTGTGTGTGTGTGTGTGTGTGTGTGTGTGTGTGTGTGTGTGTGTGTGTGTGTGTGTGTGTGTGTGTGTGTGTGTGTGTGTGTGTGTGTGTGTGTGATATTTGAAAGTGTTTAAGTCATTGGTTGTCATTATATCAACATTTGTATATCCCTTAACTCTTGTCCCTGTTGGAGAGAGAAGCCACTAGATGAGGTGGGGGTCTATAAACCGAGTTTATTGCTGTTTTATAGTTGTATTATCCTATTAGTTCCAGTTTAACTGTTTTATGCGTATACGCACTAATATTGTACAGAATAATGTGCGCAAATTTGGAATTTAAAAACATGGCAAGCCCGCCTCTTCCCTTACCTATTCTTAGCTTACTTACTATAACATAACCGGGAGTTTTGATTAGGGCTAGTTCGTACTCGTTATAGGAAACCTCTGCTAAATCTGTCAGTGAAACTCCAATTCTCCAATTGCTAAGTGTGATGTGATCCCAGTGCTTTTTCAATTATCTAGTAGTTTGGGTAGGCTATGTCAATACTCTGTCTATCGCTTTTTGCCAATGTACACCACTCATCAAAGTTGTAATGGCTATTAAATAGCAAACGTTAAGTATGTTCACATGTTCAATTTTAGCTATTGACAAAAACATTTCTATAGAACCTGCTAAAACTAAATAATAGAGCAATATATTTTTAACACCAGAACATTGACAAACTAAGAAAAATACCAAGAAAATATAATTAAATTACAATCATGTAGGTCTAGTACACTGATAAAGCATCACAGCCAAAACTTAACAACAAATAATAACAGCAGCCACAGGAAAAACATATATACGTACTATCTAAACAAGTATTATTTTGGACGAAACTCGTCTGAAATGAAAATAGGCAAAAATAACACACGAAAACTGACACTTTGTTTGTCAGTCGAAGGACATCACCATGAATTACTTCAGGTTCCGGAATTACAACACTATTAGGCCTACCAGACCTATTAGGTTTCAAATTCCACCGGAGCATTGATAAATTATGAACAATATCAGCATAAATATCAAGAAATTATAAATAATTTGTATTCCCAAAATGTTGTTAGTATATTTAAAACCCCATAACCTATTTGATCCTATTTATTCTTAATCTTGTATTGTTAAATTGTATACTTTAATTATTTAGTGCACTTGTATACAATTCAGCAATGTATTTAGTTGTTTACTATACTACACTACCTCTACGCTTTTCCTGGTATTGTATTTTACTCTATTGTAGGCATTATTATACTAACTTTTTAAAGCGGTTTCCTACCGTAGTCTATATTTAAAATACAAAAAGTAATTTTTAGCGACTGAGCCTTACAACATTATCTTATAGTGTGACTCGGTTAGACAGTCATGAGGTACTTACTCGACAGTAGAGTACTTACTACAGTGTCGGGTAGGGTAGGTAAGGAATTAACAATTACGTTCTGTTCCGGCCGGCTGTAGAAACCTACTTAGTATTATAAGTAGTTTATTCACTTCTTTTCAAGAAACTTCATAAAAGTTGCGTAAAAGTGCATAAGTAGAAGTAAAACTATTTACTTCTATTTATTCACTTCGCCCATTGAGGTACCAGAAATGTTTAATCCTAAAGGAAATCTCAACATGTTACACAAAGTGTATACGTTAATAATCTATTTTTAATTTCTTGAAAATTAAGGTTTTAAATACACATTTTTGTTATTTTACAAACGTAAATTTTAAGATGTCTTTCAGAAGACATCTAAAAAGTGAGTGTATATCTAGGTGTGTCAAACAAAATATATTAAGAACAGTAAACATCGTAGTTAGTTTGAATAAAAGGTATATTTATGACATAACCATTCATAAATTATGACTATTCCTACAAAAGGAACATGGTACATTCCTGGGCGTTACATGGAATAATACCTGTCTACAGTAATATGGCCAACACTACATTTAAATGTGTCTCCGCACTCATTATCCTATCATAGGCGAAATGGACGTTTACGCCCACAATAGTATTCGCCGATTGAAAAAAAAAATAGAAACGTAACTAACTTCTTTAATGATAATAACTATAATTTATTCCATATTCAAAGAATCGTAACCAAAAAATATACACACTCAGAATTTACTCTGCCACGATTATCAGTAATTTTGACGAAGACAAAAGTGTGACCAGTCCTAACACTGTGTTTCCAGTCTTATAAAATAAATCCGGTTCTCATTAATAAAATAGTTCTTATTTAAAAACATATGAGTATAATCAAGACAAAAATAAGAAAAATTCCTATCATCTTAGCAAATAAATAAGAAGTTCTTGATAAAACAAGTAAATTTATTTTTAGATTAACATTATTTTAACTGTAACAATAATTTTAAATACTTGAATCTTAGATAGAACAAAATTTCTAAAGTATTTTCTATTTACTTTGAGTATCCGAATTTTTTTTTTTTCAAATATCTTTTAATATTATAAACACAATTTAATATTCCTAAATCACCACTTCTATTGTAAAACGACCTTATAAAACTTCAAATACAAAAATGTGTTGCAATGGAATAATTTGCAATTTACAGAAAAAAGGTAATAAACTTAACCTTTGTCAAGTGAATTTGTAAAACTCTTAATCTTTTATATTATCTGTAAACATTCCGCTCCAACACTGCATTGCTATTTGCAACCCAGAACAAATTAAAGCAAAATGTAATGCTTTCAACAATTTCTGATCAAGAAAGTTTTTCAGGAAATAAAATGGTATAATGCAACAATTTAATTTACTTTGGAAAATGTATACCTTTCCTAAGTAAGCCTTGATTTAAAAAAAAAAACTTCTCTTAAAAACTTCTTTGTCCTTTTACTATTTTTGAATGTATTTACTTGAATCTGACTATTAAAAAATCTGATTCTATTACTCTTACAACAACAATATGTTTGTTACACCATTGCTACGTAGATAAGAAATGTGAGGAGGAAAGTAGCCTGTTTCCGAAAGTTCTGTCGGAGCGGTTTCACAATTCGGTTACTCTTTGATGCGCTGAAACAACCGGGAAATTGTGGCTTTAGGCGAGAATTGATAACCGCATTACGAGGATGTTTGTTTGCCACAAGAATGTCGCAGGACTGCCGGACACTGTGGTTCAAAGCCGCACAAGAATGTCCGCAGCTTGTCTTTTAGCACGTGAGCCCCCAGTGGCTCTTAGTAGACATTACAGAGTGTGAGGGGTCACATTGGCGAAACACATTACGGCAAAATATTATTGCCATTAAGTCCCGAGATGGCCAGTAAACACACCCATGAAGCGCTAAGAACGCACATATAATACGGAAACATTTTTAATGCGTCTTTTAAGAAAGAAGCATTAAAGTACGATAAATTTTTAGGTTAAGTGGGTTAGGTACTGAGTGATTCATGCGTTATTCTCTTAGAACGATCTGTTTTTAGGTTATTTTCATCAAGATTGTTAAGTGCTGTCAAAAAACATTCACAAAATGTATTTAATTCGTGCGATTCTTTTATTATGGCTTTAACTTTAGTAGAAACACCGAAACAACGATACAAGCAACAGTAAAAGTCAAATGGTAACTATTGTAACTTTTTATAATCAATTTTTGCAGTTTTTTCACAGTCTTAAATTCTTGTATACTTAATAAGTGCCTTCTCTCAAAATTATAACAAAACAATTGAAAGCTTCTTTAAAAATAAAGCTACTATAAAATAAAATTGCTTACCTAATATTGATTTCTGGGTTCATGCGAGCTTCTAAATAACGAAATTAAGTAAAAACAAAAAAGAATTTTGGAAAATAATTTAAAAATTAGTGTTATAGTGTTTTCACATAGGCTTGTCGATAATTTACCACAAAGATACCATAACATGTGATTAAAAGAGTATAAAGTACAGTGGTATTAGCCAGCCAATAAAGAGTTGTGGGGTGACAGCCACTTCCTCTCTCATACGTGTCTTAAGTGTACTCCAAATAATAATAAAGAGAAAATATTTCAAGTAGCAATCGATAACACAGCAACAAATCTGTTAAAAACCAGCTAATTTATACTTTATATAACTTACACCAATTGGTTGTTGCTAATATTTTTGCCAGTAAATTATTTTCAATAAACTATCTATGGCATTTGCATTAACTGCAATTCAGATTACGAATTCAAGGAATATATTTTGGTTGAAATTAAAAGTGATTCGTGCCGTAGTATACCTGAGTTTGGACAAAAGTTTGAAATTTGAAAAGCACTAATCTATCATTCAAATAACAGACAAGTAATGCAAAGTAAAGAAATGATATTTGCGTCTATATTGGCAAACATTACCGTTTGAAATTCAAACACATTGTAGTCGATTTTCAATATTTTTTTAAGTAACAAAAAATCATAGAAGAAATAACAATCAACCGATTTTCAAAAGTTACTACTACGATTTCAGAGAACCTCTGTTCATCGAATGTAAATTTTTATTTAATTTTGTATTCTCAGTCTTACCATGACTGTCTTATAAGTTTCCCACATCGAAATATCGTGAACACAATAAAAATCTTGATATTGCAACCGTGTTGTCTTCAGTCAAAATGTGTGTTAAACTGTAACCTCGAGTGTTCTATTCACGTATCTGACCTTCCCCTTTTTTCCGTCTAGACTTCATAAATCAGAGAAAATTCCGATTGCGGCCGAGTCAGTTTTTGAAACCACAGTTAGAGAGTTTAAGCATTTGTAAAAATTCTGGCCCTCTGTACACGAGTGCCCTTGTTTATATTTGTCGGTACAGATAAAATAAGCTAAAGTCCGAAATGTTCGTTCCACGGTTTGGTACGGTATATTTATTTCTCAACTCCTGTATCTGTAATGTATGGAATCCATTGTGCTATTAGGTAAATATAAAGTAGTTAAATAAGTTGGTCATTGTAATAGTTAACTACTTCTCTTCTTCAAATCCGTTCAATTTCTTTGCATAGAAATGCCAATTTAGCATTTTAAACCGCCCGCTACTTGTGTACACTGAAGGTTTGCACACTTCTTAAAACTGTTTGTATGTGCTGGAATATGACCAACAGAGTTCTACAGATAGTACAGAGTGGCAGACGATTGTTTGGACGATATTTTACAGAACACGCTCTCTAATGGGGTCAGTGTGGTGGCAGTGACGTGGACATATGATAGAGGACACCTTGTCGTGATAATGGACCGAGCGAATGGAAACAATGGCTGAGTCATCCGCTGGGCCCGCGCCAGAATGTAACTGTCGCGCCATCTCTCCCATTGTAATCCACCTATGAAATATGCCCCCGGTCTATCTCCAGTAACCGGTCCGAAGACGACCACTGACTATCGGTAAACAATGATATGTCCCGAGACAATAGCTGCTGGTGATGTAGCGTGTGTTTGGGCGTATCAAACGACCGTTTCAGTAGCTTTGGCGCGTGATTGATATGTTCAATACGTTCGTGAAATAGTAGCGTTTTCGTTATCAGCAGAATTTATACTGGTGATCCATAAATCAGTTTTCGGAGGTAACTCCATACCGAATGCGTTTTGTGTTATTTAAACCATAATGTTGTTGCATAATGAACAATTATGCTAGCTGATAAATGTACATGCTTTCAAAATGTTTAATGCCTGCTAGAGAGAACTTACATAAAGTATATCAAATAAAAAAGAAATTTCGTTACATTAAGTAATTTTTCAAATTATAACAATAAAAGTTTGCACAACCGCATTGCACTGAAACATTTCATTGTAATCCCATTGATTTCTCATCGACTCTTCTGGAATTTGCCATTAGGATTTGGTGAAAAACTTTTAATGTATCAAATATCAACAAACAAAAATGGCACAACATTTAATTTACTAGGGTGAAGAACAATATTGAGTTGGTTTGGTGGAAGTGGAATTTAATGGAATAAATATACAGGATTTAATATAGTACAGGATTTTTTTTATTCACTCGATAAAATTCAAAGGGGAATCCCGTCGTAGTTCATGGGAAACCTTTGAAATCCACGGTTTTTAACACATCTTCGTTCTTGAAAGAGTTTTGTCTCACAGTGTACAGCATTTCTAGGACATCCAAACCTCTAGTCTACAGGCTTCTATTCTACAATATTATGTCTTTGATTTCTCAGCTGTGACTCCAACAGGTTTCATAGGATACCATCATCTTAGATTACTAACCTCTAGATTTATCAGATCTTCTGAAGATAATGTCTAAATACAACAAGCATTGAGAACAAACAGTTCTGGAAATTTTGCATCTGGTTATTAGGTACGATAACAATTATGTCAATTTATAATATTATATAATGTTTAGAGGGCGTTTCTAAGTTTAATGTGCGTTTATGTAGAGTATAAATTCTTAATTTACAATTTTTAAACGTTAAGGAATAACATTTATGTATGGTAAAAGGTCATAACTGAAGATATTGTGAAGATTTAATTGTAAAAAAATATGGGCCTATCCCGATGGAAGAGTGAACCTCTAATCCGGACCAGGTAAAATAATCAAATTGTCTAACACAATATAACTTTGAAGCTCCCAATCATTTTAGACCCGAGTCTCTAGGGATCTCTGGTGCACATGGAACAGCGAACATCTGAAACGTCTGTTCCAAGCGAACATCTGGGCTGTAAGATCCTCTTACTTATTTACTCACCTAAACTTTGGTACCTGCAGCTATTGTCCACCATGTAACGGATACGTTACATTAAAATAAATAGTAACAAGATAGGTTTTGTGAAAAATATATTAGCTTTAGACTCTTTGTCTTTACTGGGTCGTTTTATAATGGGTGCGGCGTAGGGCAGCTAGTGTGGTAAATGAAAATAAAATTTTGATAGAAACAAATTTTAAATTTATTTAATAAAAACTAATACTAATTGAAACATTAATTTTGATGAAATGAAATTATGGCTATGCTTTAAAATAACATCCTACAACACAAAATCCAATTAGCTTGAAATAATTAATTAGAAAATACCCCTCACTCCCTCACCCTCTTCACTACCCCTACTCCCTAGCAGTTAAAATTTAGAGTCTGATTAGTTAAAAATGTTGATCAAAAAGGTTTAAATACATCTTAAACATATTCACCAAATCACCATGATGGCGACACGGCGGTCCTCACAGGATAATTGAAAAAAAAAAAAAAATTTAAATTTGGATCACATTGAAAAAAGACACTGATTAATAATTGAAAAATTTTGAAAACTATTTCACAACGTACTACATCATCAAGAGGTCGAGGAAGAAGACTCTCTCTTTCCCAAACTCCGCGTCAGTAGCGCAGAGAGGGAAAAGTGATACCCTTCATAAAACTGAAAATTTTCCGTTTTTCTGGTCGAAAAATGATCCGCTTTTACTTCTTCTGGCTAACAACCCACTCGAATTCGTGCGCATCAGAACGAGTTTGCGTTCCCGCGGGGTCGCTACCCTCCAATGAGAATAATCCTTACGTTAGCCAATCGTGGCACGCGTTTTGCCGTGTTTTTAGTTTTGTTCTTTGATGTTGATGATAAACTATCGAGTTTTATTAAATATGGCCGCTTTACCATTTGAGATTTATGTTTGAGGTTACAATACTGTCAGTGACGGCTATGTCACCATGCACAAAACTAAGCTTCATAATAAATTGAAATTTGATTATTCTCAAATATGAGAATGATAACATTAACTAAGCAATTAAATTGTCGGTTTTTTTTGGATTCCTATTCATTTTAGATTTATTATTAACAGAAAAAATTTTGTTTATTGTATTATATTATTCTCGAATTAATTGTTAATTGTAAAAGTTGATTTAGGTTACAGGCTAGGCCTATACCCGTTACAGATACCCCCCAAATTTTGTGGTAAAATTGAAATTTTCATTACAAAATTTTAACTCATTAAAACTTTTACAGTGAATGATTGAAAATAACAAAGATATCAAACATATTAAACAATCCGAACAACAAAACAAATAAAATTGAAGAACAAAGAACTAAAGAAACAACTGTTAATTAAATCTAATATTACTACAATTATTTTTTCTTCATGCTTCTTGACGAACAAATTTTTTTACTTAAAGTTTAAAATTTTGTGAAGTTCAAGTTTTGCTATTGTCTACAGGCTAAGTTTATCACAGTTTACTCTCTTAGTTCATAGACTTACAGTCATGGTGAGGTTATCACAGGCCTTCTATACTTATTGGCCCAGCGCTTTTATCTGTCTGACTTCATTTAACATCACCTTTGGAAGTTGAATTTTGATTAAAAGTTCTTGCCTTTTCCATATTTACTTCATTTAACATCACCTTTGGAAGTTGAATTTGATTAAAAGTTCTTGCCTATTTCCATATTTACTTCATTTAACATCACCTTTGGAAGTTAAAAATTTGATTAAAAGTTCTTGCCTTTCCACATTTACTTCATTTAACATCCCCTTTGGAAGTTGAATTGGGAATTAAAAGTTCTTGCCTTTCCACATTTCTATTTCCTTCTGGGAGAACAGTTTTTATTTCATCACTTGTTTCCAAAGTGAATTGTATTATTGCAGTGAATTGATCCAAACGTTTTTGACTTTTCTCACATACAATGCTTTTAACATGTTCCATTTTAAACACTATTCTCATCTTCACTGACAAAAACTTCTCTTCTTCAAACTTATGTGTCCTTAGACTTATTTTCAGACATAAAGAAAAGCACACCATGACTTCAAAGTGTCCATACTTGTGGAGATTCATAAAAAACACACCATGTGACTTTAAAAGTGTCCAAGTCCAGTTGCTTTGGTGATTTAAATTTGTTGTGATTTGCCTGTGATATTCGCGCACTCACTTTCACATCTTACACCTAAACATTTCCACTAATATTTAAAATTAAAGTTTTTCACAAATAGTACTTACATTATTTATTAAACATTCTTACAACTAAGTCAAAAACAATCAACTAAAACATAAATATGAACCATTATTTTTTCAAATAAATTATTACTACTATATTGTTACTAAAAAAAGAATTCATTCTCAGCATTTTTCATCTTACAAATTCATTCATTTAACTAACAATCTCTCCACATAGTTTTAATTAAAATTTGTTTCTCCTTTTTTTTTTTAGAATTATACACCTTCTACTCTATTCTTATTTTCCTTTGTAATTTATCTTGCTCCCTTAATTTAAATATTTTTGTTTTGTTTATTTTTAATCGAGGTTATAATAATTTATAACTCTGTCTATTTTGTAGTTTATTTTTATTTATTCCCTCCTTGTTAACCTATTTGTTGTACTATTTTTTTTCTTACCAATTTTTTAAACTAATGAAATTCCTTTGCCACCCCCAAGTCATAATAATACAATTTTGTCCATTTGTTCTTTTGAGTTTTTCCATTTTTTTTTTATATTAGCTGAATTCTTTTTCTTTCTTTACTCATCTTATTTTGTATTCATTTAATACAATATTCTCCTAAACTTCCTCATACCATAAAAATACCCATTTCGCACAGTAAAATCCCGTTTAGTGTCTTCTTTTCTGCTCTTCATTAAATGATTTTTAGCCTCATTCTATCTTCTTCTTTTCCTAATATATTTCCTTTTATTATTCATCCCCCGCCTCTGAATTAATTAATTTAGTACATGACTTTTGAAATTTATTTTATTGGCTTCAATTCTATTTCATACATTATCCTGTAACTCCCTACTTTCACATTCCATCTTTTAATGATTGTTCCCGAACCTCTCAATTTCCACTCCTATTTTCTCTACTATTCTTCCTTTTATCCACTCCCATTCACAATATTCACCTCTTTAGCCTTTGTTCAGTGTATTTTTATCTTGACCTCTATCTATCATTATCAATATTAACTATTAAACAGGCCTACTTGACCTACCTCTAACATTTTACTTTAAGAATTTATTACTTTTTAATACCAGTATAACCCCAGTTTGCTTTTCTCTATTTATCATCTCAGTTTCCCCCATGTTGTACTTCATTATTATTATTTTTATCCGTACAACAAAATAAACTAACTCATCAGAAAAACAATACATTATTTCAATAATGAATATTTTATTAGTAGCTTCCCTCTTCTCCTTCTTCTTTCTCTTCCTTCTCCCTTCTTCTTTCTTTTCTTTAGAATTTACTGTAGTTTCAAATTAAATAAACTGTGGTTTACGTTGAATTACTTGAATGTATTCAATCTCCAATCCATATGTTAATAATTTGTGTTATGATCTTACAATCTTACCTTTTAACTATTTACAAACCCAGAAAAACAATAAACTGTGTGTGATTATGTACACTTGTAACTGTAAGTTTGGACTTCAATCGTCTTAGATGAGTATGGTTTTTTTGTGTTAACCACCCAGAAACATGGTAATATTTATTTAACTGTGTGTGATCGTGTGTACCTTGTACTGTTATCTTGAAATCATAATTTCAAGTATATATGTTTTTGTTGTTAACCACCCAGAAACCTAACTGTGTGTGATATGTGGTTTTTGACATTTATTTGTCCCATGGCCTCGTACAAAATCCAGCCATAGTTCCCCATCCAGCATGTTTTATTCTGTTTTGTAAGACTTTTTTAACTTTCGAAGGGAAAAAGCTACAAAGAATAATAAAAATCACGAAAAACCCATATTGTTTTAACCCCTCCATCTTTGTTTGAACTAAACCAAATTTCGAATTAAAACTTTTTTAATTGTGTTACATTAAATGTTCCTATCACACCAACCACCATCTTTCGTTTGACCCACAATCATAGATTGCATTATTCCAATTTTATTTCTCGGACACCCTACCCTATACGGGCCCTTTAAAAGCAGAAAAAACTTCTTATTTTCTTGTCAAGTTTGGTCAGACAGATAATATGTGTTTTTACTAGAAATATCATTCACTCCTATACTAAATCTAATTGGTTTGACCTTATTATCAAATTTTCTTTTCCTTTTTTCCCTTTTGAAACTAGTCTATCTTTGACTAATCTTATTTTACCTGGATAGTAAATTGGCTAACATTCTTTTCCTCTTTCATGAACAATATCCTGTAAAAAATTCCTATCTTTCCTACCAACATTTAGTTCAAACAAACGGGAACCTTCTTCCGTGGTCCTCATGCACGATTGATTTAAACACTTTTCAATGAAATTAGTAACCTAATGGCCATTTAGTATGTTTCTCATGGCAAGTTTTACACTATCCCTGCATATTTTAGTAATTTCCTTATTAGCCCTTTCAACTGGGATTTGAGGCTGGATGCAAAACAGAACTATGAATAGTTTTAATGTTTTAAGTCTCTTAATTTTATACCATAAATTAAACTAGCTGCGAAGCCATGAGTTTGATCGGACAAAACACCTACCTATCTCACCTACCTCAGTGTATGTATTCCATTGTAATTTATTTAGTAATACTCGGCTAGTTACTCTTTTGAACCATACAACTTCACAAAATTTAGATCGGACAAAACACAAATCTCAACACATGTATTTTCAATGATCATATTTACATTAGTTTCCTACAGAGTAAATTCTCCTCTTCAATTCACAAATTCTCCTATCCAAGAAAACAATTTATACTTTCAATTTTTAGGAATTTATGGTTGTATATACAATCCTATTGATTTAAAACAGTGGTGTGTTTGGCACATTTTTGGCACATTGACACAATTGACAAAACATTTTAACTGATTTTTTACTGAAAGTTCCATGGTAGTGTAGGAAAAACACAATATTCCCATTAGTATTAAATAAATAAATTTTATTATGGCACCATAATTGTCAAATGTGTAATGTGTAATTGAATTAATTCTGATTGAATTGCTTTTGGTATACAGACTTTAAAAACAACTGTGTGTGATCGTGTAACCTTCATTTATTAAATCTTTCTTATGTCCAAAATGACATTCCATTATGGAAATTAACAAATTGACCATTCTTTTATTTGAATATGATCATTTTGGTATGACAATTTAAATAAATTGTAGGCCCAAATTTTCATCACTCCTCCCTTATTTTTATTTGATATTTCTGTAAGACATTGGTTTTATCTTCCTATCGCTAACTTCAATTTCAATTTTCATATTTTGATCTTGTTTGTAAAACCATTTACCGAATTCACTTTCAACTGGATTGTGGTTTTTATAATTTTCCCGTTACTCTTGAATTCGGTTTGTTTTGGAAAACCATTATGTTTGCCGAATTTTTCACTCAATTAGTTTATATTTCGTCCGCTCAAAAGCTTGAAAGAATGTCAGCAGGATTATTTTGTCAAGTTTGCCCTTCCGCTGATGTACTCCATATGTGATTGGTCTGTATATTGTATTCTTTCCAAACTCTCCACCTCAAAATATGAAAGATCTACAGGTTGTAAGTACCATAATGCCCTTTGTGGTCTATGAACGAACAATTACTTGAAAATGTCCAATAATATAATTTTTCCCCGGATTTCTTTTTTACAAGCAAAAACTACAGCCTATCACTAATTCTTATTTTTCTGTTATGCTATAATTTTTCTCTTTGTGTGCTAAAAGAGTCCTACTTGCAAAAATTCCTGATGCACTTCTGTTCCCCTATCAAACATTAGTTTCAAACGCTCATTTCTTTTCTTCCAAGTGGCTGACATGCACGGACACTGATGTCTGATGCATCTGTTTACTTAAATAGGGGACCACCCAAGGCGGCCTGTAGAGTCGACCATCCCGAGTTCACTAAAAAACTGCCCTTCCATAATGGATTTTATTGATTTAAACAGAAACCAATAGAAGTTGAGCGAGGGCGTCGGGTTCTGCGTTTTTGCAACGTTTCACTTATAGCCTGGGTAACCAGGTAGAAGAAGGGATAGAGGATTCTGAGCAGATCCTTTGGAGATCACATGTTGGGCGATCAACTGTCAGTCCCAATATCTCATACCGAACTTTTGCTCTTGTAATGAGACTAGTATCAAGTGCAGGAAACTGTATTAGCAATGATTTCTTGTTTATACTTACCCAACAAATATTTATTTTAAGACCTTACTTCCTGAGCCCACGTTAACAGGATTCGTAAAGATTAAATTTCCCTCGTTATTATTTTATTACCATTGTTTTTAGAATGAATTGGTATAATAAAATATTTTTAAATGATTATTGATATTAAATATTGGTAATATTTCTAAAATGTCATTTTAAGGAAAAAGTTATTTGAAATTAAGAATATTATACTTATACTTAGTATTAAATACTGGTGACATTAAATTGTACCTCGGTAATAAATGACCTATACCTGGTAAATAATAAATAAATGACAAAGTTTCTATAAATTAAAAATTGTCTTTTATCGATAAATAAGATACATAAACAATATTATATCAAAAAGGGTAAACACCCTTTAAAAAGTAAGTACATAAAACAATCAGTTGGGAAAATATTTTATTTTTAATGGCACAAATAAATCACCATCCAAACTATTAGCAGATAGCCTCATTTTATCATCTTTTCGTTGTCCTCTCAATATTTAACTGACAACGGTATTGATCTTAATTATTCGCTAAACAGTTGTGAATTATTAACGTACAGTTATTAGTTAATTTATGACACTTAATATTCAAGTATAATTCCTTTAAACGAAAGTTTCAAGTTAAGGGATTTTTAAATAATTTTCGGTCCGACATAAAGCTAAAAATTTAAACGAAAGAAGTCGGTTTTAAGGCAAATAACTTTATTGACGGTGTTCTTAGCTACTATTAGTCGTTGCTACTTATCTATAGTGTCTCTATGTATTAAATATCGTTCGTTAATCATACGTGCATGCATTTCATCCTTTGTGGTTGCGTTTTAATTTTATTTTTGAAGACGTACGCTATTAACACATTATTTAAAACGTATCTTTTAGACCAACAGTAACGTAAAATTCTTTTGCATAGGATTAAAATTTTTTTAACTATTTAGTTACTAGAAAGTACCAAATATCTTTTCCAGTTATTGATAGGTGAATAAAACTATAAATGTATTTTTAAATGGATGGACTCCAAAAATGGGTGTTCCTTCTTCCGAAGTTCCGCCTTGTTTTCATGTTATGTTATGTATGGCATTTTTTAGTCTGTCTTTGAAGGGAAAAAATGCATCAACGAAAACAGTCTTTCCTAGGAATACATTTTATATGTAACAGGACAGAGAGGGCGGGGCCTGCTTTTTATGTGTCCTATGTGGTTATGGGATAAGGTTTCTTTTTATTTTCATCTTGTTTTAGACCGGACGCCAAAAGTTCTAAAATATGGATATACTGGAGATATCTTAGACCGGACGTAGACCTTTTGCCGAATGTAAAACGTTTTTGACTAGTAGGATTCCGAAACTGTAGTTAGTCTATATGTATATTATTTTCTTGATCGAGGAATTGATAACAGTTGTAAGAACTCTACTGTGGTGTCACGAAATGTAGTTGATTAGATCCTAAAATGTATGCTCCTCTCCGCGAAACAATTTTATAACAGTAAAAATTGTATTCAACCTATGATACACTAATATGTATTTCAACCATGATCTTAAATAAAAAGTGACGGTACTTAAATTTATAAACGGATAATTTATAAAACAAACAAATTACAATGAAATTAAAACAGTAATCTTTTACAGAAAAACACGTTACTTCGAACATGGATAGAAATTCACGGAAAAGTAAGATTATTTCACTATATAAACCGCGACAATATCTGGTTATTCCTGTTGGATTTCCCACGGTCACGCGAGTTCCAGAAAAATGTAACGGATTTAAATAAGGACATACCGCCAAAATTAACGGATTATGACTTTGTTACAGATACTTTACTGTAAATCACAAAACCGTTAGTTTTTGGCATTGTTTATCATTACGTGAGTGATGTGACAAACAAAATCTCCAATGACACAGAGTCATCTAACAAAGGTTCAGGTATAGTAAAAACGATCGGTACGAGCCATTATTGTAAAAAAGAAAATGATGGGCTTCCACATAATGCTACAACTCTAATAATAGCAACTTCATCAATTGTTGGTGTTTTAAAACGTTATTGCACGTTGGCCAGGGTAAGTTATCAGCTCTGATTACAATTCTTTTATCGGATGGCATGAGATGTAGAGTGTGTTTTGGAAAAATGTAACCAGTTGATTGCGTTTGATGAAAGAAAGCGTTATAGTTGTTCTATTAATGGATCTTCCTTTACTGATCTATTATCAATTTCTTGGGTTGAACTGTTGGAACTGCCATTAAATAAATTTTGCATCTAACATTGCCAACAATGTACCTGCTCGGTGATATATTTGGTCTCCTGTACCTGCAACTAAATAAAATTTAATTGGTTACTCTTCACATACAATAAAATGTAATAAACCTAGCTATTGATGAGAAGTCTGTTTTCTATATTGCCGTGTTGTCTTTGTGGCATGAATTATACCCGAAACTACCAATGTATTGACCCACATAAAATACAGTCTTGTCCAAATACAGTCGTAAGGAAGAAGTAGTTACATTTTAGGATATTTTTTAAAGAAATATATAGAATCTGTTCATGTGCCTCAAAAATAAAATTGTTTAATGGCCCGGGAAACATGGTATCCGAATCATTCTTATATGCAACAGGACAGATTTCGAGCTTTTTGCCAACCATTAATCGAGCGTATTTATCTGTATTTTAATGCTTACAGTTTTTATGAATTCAATACATCCAATACCAATGCAATGGTAGTCACTGTATATAATTGAAACATTGAATTGGAAGCGGTTCGATTAAAACTGTATTTTTATCAGAGTGAACGCGCTACACAGTCTTCTGTGATGTTCGATTCTTTCAAGTTCATTTCCATCCTGACATTGGCTGGACATTCCGAAGACGGACAATTTTGCCGGGATTTGAAGCATTTCTAATTCTCGAAGCAAATTATTCCTCCTCCGCGTCTTATTGGGCCTTCATTTAGTTTGAACATAAAAAAATATCAAAAAACAACCTCACTATAGAATAAAGAAATCGAGGAGCATGTTTGTTCATTGTGAAGCAACAAATAATATTACAATCAACAAAATTACACACAAAAATACAGATTTCTTTAAAACATATGCTTTGCTATAGGCAGGCCATAGCAAATACCGCGACATACATAATCAAGAAAATTAGTGGAGCTTAATCATTGTTTAAAACAGTATAGTATTAAATGTGGGTCAAACCAAACTATAAGGTCGGAATTTAGTCTACATCGGAATTAGTTACAAACTCCATATTTGTGTCACATATATCTAGTCTTATTTTATCTGTGTTATAACGTCTTACTTGGGCAATATAAAACTCTAGTATCGTTGTAGACTAGAACAAATATTTGTTTCTTATTGACGCGTTTGACGAGCTTTAAAAGTAATTTCTTTCTAAACACAAGTTTCTTAACCGTCAGCTATCACCCAGTTTGGCTAAGAAGAATTATTTTTAGTTTTATCGAGCTCTGATTACTTCTGGGCAATTTTTTCTCTTCATAAGAATTTGTATTCTTAAATATTTTGTAACCAAGTTATTGCGTTGATTTGGTTCGCGTTTGATTTGTAGTAATGCTTTCAGAATTTCCATCTTTCAAATGATCTTCACGCTTTCTTTTTGCCCGTGGTTTCACGCCGCAAATAAATTTTCTGCTGAATACATTGATGGTTACCTGCTCGGGGCATATTATATTTAAACGCGGTACTAGACCTCTTTGTGATGGTTACTCGAAACTAATTCTAATGTGATCCAAAATACAATAGAATGTCAAACAAACAACTTTTATTTATGCCTCCTAGCAAAGTAAACCATAGTTAATATATTTAGATATTCCATTGTTACCTTTAAAAAGTTCATAAAATGTAACCCGAACCGTAGTTTTCAGCCTAATTAGTAACTATCATATGAAAAGAAGGATAATTACATCAAGGTGCCATTTCATTTGAAATATATAAGCATGATGGCTTGTTTCATGTGCCTAATAATAATTATTTAATGTCGTCGGTGGCAATTAACCTGGTATTGTTGCGGCCTTGCTATAAATTGTTATGAGGCCTAATGCTAATAATCTCAATGATATTAATGACTTACAACAATATACAAAATGAATTCATACATCCACATTAGCAATAGTTATCAATGGTTCTCTACTTTCAATATTGCTGATATTGATCAGGAAATCTTCCCAAACAACGCCTTAAAAATGATTGATAATGCAGCAGTCGAATCTGGCTAATAATAATAATCAATCAATGATATTATGAAATGTATATAAGTTTTCAATTAATTTTTCTAACATTTATGAAATTACTCCTAATATCAATAAAAAATATCTTTGTAAACATATTTACAGCAGTCGTGTTGACAATCATAATCAATTTAAAAGGTTATTGATGGAATACTCATGCAAAACTTAACAATATAAGTGTCCTTTGTGAAACACATAGAATTCTTTAAATTGAACTAATCCTTGCAACAATGTTTGTTGTTTGAGCAATCCAGTAATATTCAATAACAATTTTCGAGCAGGAAAATTGCCAGCCGTTTAACTTGAAAAGTGAATTGCTTTTGTAGGGATTATAAATGGAATCCAGTAATTACAAAACAACTTCTCCAAGAAAACATTTGCGGCGCATCGCGTTGAATTCCAACGTTAAAAAAAACATATTTGCTAAATTTGAGGATCTCAACCAAATGTATAAGGTCCCATTAATTCAACTACGGTGGGTTATAAGGGAACTTTAGTTTAATGACGTTTAATCTTAGTTCATTATTATTACTTCACAATCAAGTGTGGTATGGCCCACTCGCGCAACCATTAAACACGCGGGCTTTTTTAAACGTAGGCTAATACCCCTATTCTACAAAAAATATATTATCGCTTTTGCTTTAAAGATAATTTGATCTAATAATCTTTACGCATCTTAACATGAAGTGTATAAGAATATGTTATTGATTTAAATAGTTTTCGGAATAGTTCTCGTCGGAAATGTAAACTTTAAAAGGAGGAAAATGAGGAAAATGGTTGTTGTTACCGCCATTATTTGGAGATAGATATATGCCAACTGCAGACATTCTTTTAGGCATTTTCCCAGTACTTTTCTTTGTACTTTAAGCCATAACGTTTAGTCAGTTTGACCAATCGTAAAGCGCCCAAAAAATCAACTTTCCAACATTATTATAAATTATATCTAATTTTTGATCTATATTGAAAAATATCTAAAGTATCAAAGCTAAAAAACTCTAGTCGATACGCAAAGTCGATCTAAGTATCAAAATATTGTATGATGAAATCAGGTGACTAGTTGAGGATGCACATAGAAAAGTACAGTAAAAAAGCGACTTTCAATTTATATTATGTTCTGTTGTGGTAAACGAGCTAAGACACTTGTCCTACTGTTAGGGCAACATTTTATTTGAAACACAGGAAGGTGATATTGAAATTTTGTAGCAGGATAAACGTATACGAGCTATTTAATGTTCGACGGTGCCAAACGTTGTCGCCTTTGTGTGTTGAAACATTAGGGTCTACAAAAATATAAACAATATTCTGACCATATATTTTCTTTACTTGCAAAAAATGTTTGTTATATTTGATCAGAACTTCCCAAAACGCCTAAAATGATTAAAATTGTCTCGTTCGTAATATACTAACACTTTGCAGTTATATTGTGTTTATTGTAATATTAAAAACATCTAATTACTAAAAAAATATGTAACATTGTAACAATCTAGTTACTATTGCTCACGAAATTGTTATATCAATTATTGGAGTCAAGTTTACTATAAACCAGTTGTCTTAACTAATCCTTGCAACAGATTAGTTTACTTTAAACTGCTGCCCAGCGGCAATCGAGTCACCCTTCCACCCCTATGAAGTGCAAGAGTTGGGGACGGCAGAGAGAGAGAGGATCGGCAACGACAAGTGTTCACAACAAGCTCTGCTCCAAAACTCTATCCGTTGTCTGGTCTCCTAATATTCCTGGCCACACGTGAAACACAGAAACGCAGGCCCCGCCCTAGCTCAATTTCTGATTGGTTAGACAAATCTAAAAAAGCCATTCTGGAAGGTCCCGAATATTTTGGGGGTCCCGCCAACGATTTTTTGTTCTAGGTCGCCTGTCCTCCTCTTCGAGCGATTGTCCGCCCCCGAATATAGTAACTGCCCCAATCCAATTTGGATGATTGTAATATAACATAACGCTGAGTCTAAAAATGTTTCTTTTATTTTCTCAAAAAGATTTTGTTTTTGTTCATATCCCAAACCATTTCTTTTTAGAACTCAAAATGTCACCAACTGACCGTCAAATCTGAAGAATGGTTCTTCTGAAATTTTTCTGTAATAATTACATAAAACCTAAAATCGATTGCAGTTCTTTTAACTTCTTTTGGGGTTGGAAAATTTCTTTATCTTTTCAACATATATATCAGCCTCCTTTATCCCATCTTTAGGCCTAAGAACAAAACCTAAAAAACTTTACTTCCTGGTTTCGAAAAAATCTGATTTTTTAAGTTTTAAAACAGTCCCCTCCACACTCATGCAGTCTTTTCAGTACTCTATCGATATCTGGATCTAAATGTTCCAAAAAAGTTCTGGACGTAATTAGAATGCCTGGTCCATCAACGACAAGTTAAGAAATTTGCTAAACTCATGGCCCAAAATTTCATTCATCGCTTTAGTAAAGCGCTGTACAATTCAGACCAAAATGGTAATCGCTTAATTGCAAATTCTTTCCGTTGTGAATGTGGAAAGCTACAAATTTTCTAGATTCTGCATGATTTGTTATGACTCTGGAAAAACCCTTGCGTTAAATCTATCGAGTGTGTGAAATATTTAACTCCATAAAATTTTAATGTTGTTTTTCTGTATCAGAAATGTTTTGTTTATATGACCATAGATACGAATTTAATTTCCTACTGTCTAAGCACATTATCTTATTCTCAAATCTTTCTTTACTACACATTGGAATTGTAACTGATTAGAAAAAGGATCTTATTTACTCTTGTACTCTTTAACTAATATCTGGTTTGTTTCAGTCTTTTATAGAAAAATTATTGGATCTAGTTTACTATAATATCTTAGTTGTTTCTTTTACTGAACGACGGATTCCTCTGCAACAGATTAGTTCACTTTTAACATTCAGCCCCTGACCGTGTATCCTTTTGACACACCCTGGTTGTGGTATCCGAGAGAAAACTTCTCTTATTTTCACAAAAACATACTCCAAACTTAATTTCTGGTCCTCTTAATAATCTAGTTTCCTCATCCTTAATAACAAATTATCTGCCTCTAATTCACCCTACTATCACCTCTGTTGGTTAGACTAAAAACTTTGTTCCATTGCTTCTGATTCAGATATCGTTTGATCTTAGTAATTTTTTGTTCTAGGCCTACTTGATTTGATCTCTGTGTTTCAAAAAATGGATTTTAAATTCGCTTAAAGTATTGTCTATTTTCATTTTCATCTTTATACAAGTTAATTCTGTTAATATGTATTATTCTTAACCCCCCCACAAAACCATTTCTTCACTATTTTATTACACTCAAAATTAGTCTCTAGATAATATTTCCCGTCAAGTCTCTGAGCATATAAGTATTGGTATCAAAGTTGTAGTACAGCCTTATGAATTGCACTGAATAAAGTCACAACCAAAGTATCAACACTCAATTTTTTTTAGTCCTTTGAACAATTAAAAAGGTTATGGGGACAACTTGTTCATCATCACATCTTTTGGACCTCAGTCTTTATTTGGAACAAATCTAGGTATTCTCTTTTGGACTGACTCCTGTAACACCTACTCTGAGGATTTATTAAGATTTAACAGGTCAGCTCTGGAATGTTGTACCCCACTTGATTTTTTATTTTCTTATAGAATGTTCATTGACATTATTAGAATGCTTGACAACGTACCTGAAATATACTAAACACTTTGTATTATTAACTCCAATTACCAATATCAATTTTTGGTAAAGACTGAACCCTATCACGCATTACTCCATCATTGTAGTTGCTTTCATCTTAAAAAATCATCCGCTATATTTTTGATCCATAATTGATTTTGATTCTGGTTTACTTTGCACAACCCCTTTCAATTTTTCAGATATTAGGAGTTTGATTGAAAAACTCAACATCAATGCTTTCTAATTTTAATAAAGTTTCAACCCATAAATATTCAGATGAACCAAATCAGCCAACAAATGTTAGTTCTTCCCCCAAAAAAGTTGATGTTTTGTTCAAAATATTTTAAATTACACCCTAACTCATTGTGTGATCAACAAAGTGTGGTGTGACCATGATTAATTTTGATTGTTTCCCCCCATAGTCTAATGCCCGTAAGAACTTGTTTCAAAATCTTTAATCTTTCCTCTCGATACCAATGACTCTTTGCCAACTTTCGAGAATTGGAGGTAGAGTCAAAATGATATAAATTTCTTATTGCCTATTTATTTATGTGTATTCACTAAATCTTTCATTGTCAGTTTGCATTTGCTCAAACAGTGAATTATTTTTTAGAATGTCATTTGTACCAATAAAAAATCATTAGGTTTTCAGATAAACTTGCTGAACTGTATTTTTTACCTACCTGCTCATATTAATTGTTTATCGTAATTGATTATGTGATGTCTAACACAAAGTCCTATTTGTTCAATTGTTCTACCACCATGTTTTAACATGTAGTAATTGCAAAATTTTGTTTGATATAGTCTACAAAAAACTGAACTATCGCCGTATCAATTCAAAGTTGTCTTTTTTATTTTCTTTTCGTCCAAAATTTAAATTTTCTGTTAATATGGTTGGTTGTCAATCTTGACCATTTTCAATTTCTATGACCATAGTTTTTCTAGAATTGTTCCCGGTGTGTCCCCCCGGTAAGTAATTTGGTCCAACCTGTAAGTTTGTTTTCCCTTACCTCGAAAATGATTGCTGAAACCCTCGGGTCTGTTGTATCCCCTATCAATTTTTCCCGATCCTTCAACAATGTATTCCCATTTGTGTGAATTGTACACCTTTTACCTCCAGTGTTGGTTTGAGTACAAAATTGTGTGGTATTTACCTGCCCCTGTTCTCTCAGAATTGGCCTGCTATTACTGACTGTCCTTGGGATTGTCATGAACCACTTGTTTGTGTTGATTTTCTTCCTGTGTTTATGCCCTGTGTTGAAATTTCTATCCTTTATTTTACCCCTCCAATGATTAGTGTTGTCTGTCCTGTGTAATTAAACTGAACCCTATTGAAAGGTCTATTTACCATCATGATTAGTGGTTGAGTGATGTATCTGAAACTTTCTATATTTTAATACTTTTTCTGACTTCTTTCCCTACCAGCAAGGGATTGTAGAATTGCAGACTGGGCACTTATGTGGGCGGCAATGGCGGCAAAATGTCGACAAATAAAGCCAACAAACGTAGGTTATCCATCTGGTTGTACCAATTTCTTTGCTATGTCAAAAAAATACCCAAGAACACATATTTTGCTCAAATCGGTTTTTACCTGTCACAAATATTCCCATTACCCATCAATTTGTTTTCAAAATCTTTTTGGTTTAGTAATTCCCTCCAGAATCTCTTTTTGAAATCAATTTCTAAAAAATTGTACAAAAACTCTCATTGAAACCAATGTACTTTGGTCACGTCGAGCCCAATCAGATGCTTCCCCCTTCAAGTATTCTTACTAATTTATACAACGTTTTGTTTCCCAGTGTTCTTGATTACTATTAGTAATTTTTCAATATACCAATCAAAAAATTCATTAGGGGGAGTCCTCTATGATTACTATTAGTAAAAATTTTTACCCCTGCATCAAAACTCGGGTTCAAAATAGGTGAGTTCCGCACAAAGTAATATTACAAGCCGGTTGTTGATTAGACCGCTACCCTGGCATTTTTATGCTTTTTCACAGTGTAGGTTGAACTTTGTTCGACTCAACTGGCTAGGTCTGATTCCTGCTTTTAAATTTGATTTAGATTCTCCCCGTTTAGGCCTACCTTAGTATTTTCACTCATCCCTACATAATCTTTTATGCTCAGTATCTCCGTTGCATGTGTATCGATTTTATTTACTATCTCATCAACCCGAGGAACTAATCTGTGAAACCTCTTGTTCGAATTTTTGATTGACTTTAGCAATTTTAGTTTTCAACTTCTTCCCCCACAACCTTAATTTCTCCCATTCAATTCACTTTGAACGTTTTCTCAATTCTGTTTGTGTTTAATTTTTTGTTCAATTTGTGTCATGCCCGTTTTGAAACGCTTCATCCACTTTTTGCTATATAATATCGTTTTTTGTATGAAATATCTTGTGTTATAAATAATCGCATGGTGTTATATCATCATTCTGGTTATTTTAATCCATCAAATTTGGATTAAAAGTTGTGCATCCAAAAACAACCAACTTTCTTTTTGTGAACAACAATTGCCTTTCGGTCATACTTGGCCTACCAGCCGATTCTGATCTATCTATTCAGTTCTATCTAGGTTACCACCGTTTCAAGGGATTATTCGCATTAGCCAAAGAGCTGTCTGATTATGGCCTATTAGCTAAGCTCAGATTCGCGAGTGTCATCACTACTACTGTCCGAATTGTCAATATTCTCCTATGGCAAAATTCTGATCCACTCACAATTTTTTAAATTTTTTAGTCTTATTCATAAAATTAGAAAACCCCATTTACCCAATAATTAACGTTACTTCAAATAAACTTTTAGGCCTGCCCCACGGTTGGCTGGGTTTTGTAACGGATACTTTCATAAAATAAATAGGTACAAGCTATAGGTTTTGTGTAAAAATATATTAGCTTTAGACTCTTTGTCTTTAAAGGGTCGTTTTATAATGGGTGCGGCGTAGGGCAGCTATGTGTGGTAAATGAAAATAAAATTTTGATAGGAAACAAATTTTAAAATTTTAATATTTATTTAATTAAAAACTAATACTAATGAAACATAATTTTTTGTGAGAAATGAATTATGGCTATGCTTAAAATAACATCCTACAACACAAAATTCCAATTAGCTTGAAATATAATTAATTAGAAAATACCGCCCTAACCCTCCTAGCAGTTAAAATTTAGAGTCTGATTAGTTAAAAATGTTGATCAAAAAGGTTTAAATACCTCTTAAACCTATTTCACCAAACCAAATCCATGATGATGCGCCGACGACATTACGGCGGTCCTCACAGATAATTGAAAAATTTAAATTTGGATCACATTGATAAAAAAAGACTGATTAATAATTGAAAAAATTTTGAAAACTATTTCACAACTATCATCCTATCAACCCAGGTCGAACTAGATAAAACGTCTTGATCGAGGAAGAAAGACTCTCTCTTTCCCAAACTCCCGCGACATTAGCTTTTGCAACGTTCTCAAAAGTGTTTACCCCTTCAAGAAACTTCATCCATTTTGAAATTTTCCGTTTTTCTGGTCGAAAAATGATCCGCTTTTACTTCTGGCTAACAACCCACTCGAATTCGGTGCGCAGAGAACCCGAGTTTGCGAGTGTCATTCCCGCGGGGTCGCTATTCTCCAATGATCGAATAATCCTTTACGTTAGCCAATCGTGGCACGCGTTTTAGTTTTGCCGTGTTTGTTTTGTTCTTTGATGTTGATGAGAAAACTATCGAGGTTTATTAAATATGGCCGCGGTAGGGTTACCATGTGTGGTAAATGTGACCAAATTAGTTTTATGTTGAGGTTACATACCTGTCAGTGACGGGCTATGTCACCATGCACAAACTAAGCTTCATAATAAATTGAAATTTGATTATTCTCAAATTTGAGAATGATTGAAAACATTAAACTAAGCAATTAAATTGTCCGGTTTGGTTCCTATCAAGAGGTCGAGGAAGAAACTCTCTCTTTTAGATTGATGAAAAGTGATATCAAAAACGGAAATTTTCCGTTTTTTATTCTGGTCGAAAAATGAACCCTTTTACTTCTGGCTAACAACCCACTTCGAATATTGCGCAGGAGAAAGAGTTTATCTGTTCCCTCGGGGTCCGCTATTATATTATAATCACTTACGTTAGCCAATTCTCGAATTAATTGTTAATTACCATTTGAGATTTATTTTGAGGTTCAGCGAGAACGTGGCTAAAGTCACCAAAGTTGAAATTGATTATTCTCAAATATAGTCAGAAAAATATTGTTATTGTATTAATATTAATCTCGAAATTAATTGTTAAATTTGTAAAAGTTTGATTTAGGTTACAGGCTAGGCCTATACCCGTTACAACCACTAAACTTAAGTACCGTTAACAGTCACTATTAACCTCCAATAACGAAACTCCCAGTCTCTCTGGCAATCTGGGTTCTCAAACATTCTGTATTATCTAGCATAAGCCCATCTTCAGCCAAGTTCCCAGCCTAAGTTCACGATTCCGGAATCGCGACCTCAATCCTTAAGTATATGTAACGGTTACAGTCTAAATTTTCAGATTATCCACACAAAAATGCGCTTTTGGCTCTAGTATAACAGTTTTTCTATCACAAACTGAGAACCAGAAAGTTTTAGGAATTTTGGAAACTTTCATCTGTACAAAGGGCATTGTAATAGAGGATTAATCTAGTATGTTCCAAAGTTGGAGGGTCATATTTACTTTAACTTACTTTAACTTCCAGATTAAAAACAAAAACCGTTTTAGAGCTTCTAAGCTTACTACGTTTGTTACCAAAGAATGGTTTCAATCAGTCATTGCATTTGTTTGCAAAAGTTTTAAAAATTCTAACTTTTTTAAATTACTTTAACATATATGTATGGTTATTGTTTTATTTAAAAACTTTGACAATCCTACGTAGAGTAATTTTACCTATATTTAATTACCTAATGATAGAACTTTCGTTCCGAAACATTTAGTTGAAATGTATAATATTTTGAAAAAATATAGTAATATATATTTAGTGACTTATATAGTTAAGGCCCATGAATCATAATCAAAGTTATAACTTGGTATAAGTTTAGTAACAATAAAATTTAATAATTACAGTTAATAAGAGTTTGGCGTCTTTTATTTAGCCCATCACTTTCATATGTTTAAATTGGTTACGTTTTTGCAGTTTAATATTATTTGTAGTTAATTGATCTTTGATTCCCATATTTTATCACCCATATCCCCACTAAATATCGATTCACTGACATCACCAACAACCATGGCAATTTTTTTTTAATATTTCACTGTCCTCTGTGGAAAAAAGCTCCACTAAGATATTCAGTGAGCTGACAATATTTTTATTGCTCAGTAACTTGTTGGAAACGTGTTTTAGCACTACAAAGCCAATTTATTCCAGCGTTAAAATCTTACATAAAACTCAGTACTCTGCGCATTCCTCTGCTGTAATCAAATATTAATTATTGCCCACTACGTGCGGTAGGTAAAGAATATGTTCGTTAAAACCGCACATAAGAATTGTACTATACAATACGTAATTACAGTTCCTGCTCGTTGCATTTCATCCATATCCTCAACTTGAGTTTTTCAGGAGAGCATAACTGACAGTAATGCCGGGTAGTAGTAACGGTCCGGTTTACAGCCTCCTATAAAAGGTATGCTCCACGCATATTATTAAGTATCGCCTATATGATATAATTACATCGAAACTATTCTTAGTTTACCATCTACCCTACAACACTAAATCCCCCCCCCCCCCCAGAATGATGTCAACATCACCTGACTAGTAGAGCAAGCTTCTCAATCGTGTTATCCAAAAAGTAAATCTTCATGTGGTTATCTATTCGTCTGTCTCTTCATCGGTAAGCTAGCTCTTGATAACAAGGCCCAGAGACTTGAAACGTAGTGCATAGATTCTTCTTCATCCAAGAAGGAATCTTTTTGATTTAGGGATCCAAATGTCAAAATAAAAAATAAAAATTACATTCTAACATTTATTTATTTGACATATGAATTTTAATTTTAATGTAATTTTAAATAAGCTTAGAAGTATCATTTCGTATTACATCATCTAGCATGGTAACACGTGATTAAATTAAGTTCTCACCGATTCTTCAATAATATTTTGTATTTTCTTATTATTAATAACTTTCTCCAAGAAAAGAATATAAAAAAGACCTTTGGTTCTAAAAACTAAACTCGACATACAATGCATTCACCACCATTAGGGAATTACTGTGCACTGTCTCAGCCATACTACTTTGAAGAATAAGAAGTTTGTTGTGGGGGATTGGAGCCTCGAGATTAAATGCCATCGCCACCATGAGGAAAATAGTGTGCACTATCTTAGCCATACTACCTTGAAGAATAAGAAGTTTATTGTGGGGGATTGGAGCCTCGAGATTAAATGCAATCGCCACCATGAGGAAAATAGTGTGCACTATCTCAGCCATACTACCTTGAAGAAGAAGAAGTTTGTTGTGGGGAATTCGAGCCTCGAGATCAAATGCAATCGCCACCATGAAGAAAATAGTGTGCACTATCTCAGCCATACTACCTTGAAGAAGAAGAAGTTTATTGTGGGGGATTGGAGCCTCGAGATTAAATGCAATCGCCACCATGAGGAAAATAGTGTGCACTATCTCAGCCATACTACCTTGAAGAAGAAGAAGTTTGTTGTGGGGAATTCGAGCCTCGAGATCAAATGCAATCGCCACCATGAAGAAAATAGTGTGCACTATCTCAGCCATACTACCTTGAAGAAGAAGAAGTTTGTTGTGGGGAATTCGAGCCTCGAGATCAAATGCAATCGCCACCATGAAGAAAATAGTGTGCACTATCTCAGCCATACTACCTTGAAGAAGAAGAAGTTCGTTATGGCCGATTGAAGCCTTTGGACCCAACGCAATCGCCACCATGAGGAAAATAGTGTGCAGTATCTCAGCCATACTACCTTAAAGAAGAAGAAGTTCGTTATGGCCGATTGAAGCCTTTGACCCAACGCAATCGCCACCATGAGGAAAATAGTGTGCAGTATCTCAGCCATACTACCTTAAAGAAGTAGAAGTTCGTTATGGCCGATTGAAGCCTTTGGACCCAACGCAATCGCCACCATGAGGAAAATAGTGTGCAGTATCTCAGCCATACTACCTTGAAGAAGAAGAAAGTTCGTTATGGCCGATTGAAGCCTTTGGACCCAACGCAATCGCCACCATGAGGAAAATAGTGTGTACTATCTTAGCCATACTATCTTTAAGAAGAAGAAGTTCGTTGTGAGGGATTGGAGCCTCGAGATCAAATGCAATCGCCTCCACGAGGAAAATAGTGTGCACTATCTCAGCCATACTACCTTGAAGAAGAAGAAGTTTGTTGTGGGGAATTCGAGCCTCGAGATCAAATGCAATCGCCACCATGAGGAAAATAGTGTGCACTATCTCAGACATAATACCTTGAAGAAGGATAAGCTTGTTCTGTTTCAGCCTTTACCAATCAAAGTGGATGTGGGTTTGTGTCTCTCTCACGTTAGGTTTTGCTATAGTCTTCGACACTAAGAGGACCCTACTAACTCCAACCATAATCCTTCACAGTATATCTATTGATCAAGTAATTCCTCTGTAACAAATATAAGTTAATGACGGGCCAATCCTGGGAATATCCTGGATCGAGATACAAATGACAGCATAGGCTTTTGTGGCTCAAATTATATTCTACTGACAGATATAAATCAATTAGAACTGAACCTTCCGAGGAGATTTTAGTACTAGTATATTGGTCTTAAGAAAAATACAGTTACATGTCGTCGTTTTATACGATCGTTAAATCTTTAAAAGTCACATTTAAAGGTATTTATATTGATTCTAATCGTTAAAATTATATTAAATTACATCTAAAACATCAAAATGTACCATAAACTAACAGCATTTTCAACAATATGTGTACTTTAACCTTTGATCTCTGTCAAACTACTACCAAATATGAATCGTCTTACAGCTCTGGGGCTATGAAAAAATAGCTTAATAAATGTGTTAAGCATGGTGTAGTTCATGAATCATCTTGCAACTCTGAGGCCCTGATAAGACTTATAGACATGTGCCAAACATGATGAACTCTATGAATTGACTTGCACTCAGAGGCTCTGGCACGATTGGCTACTACTAGACACGAGTCAATTGTGGTGCAATCTATAAAGCATCTTGCAGCTGGGGTTTGGCAAGATTAGGTAAAAGTCTAAGCAATGTTTAAGCTGTTAGGTTACTAGTCAAGATTTTATTGAAATCGTGATGTTGTCCATCTGTGTCATAGCTCTTGATAGAAGAAGAGAGGAAAGATCCTAGAGACTTAGAACTTGCTACATAGGTTCCTCTTGGTCAAACGAAGACCATATTGACTTTTAGATCAAAAAGACAAAGGACAGTCCGTCTACCCCTCTGTGTGATTATCCTTGATAGAGAGGTCATAGAGACTTGAAACTTTCACTATGAAAGCTGATAGACAAATTTAATTGGCCCAATAATGTAAATTGTTAAAATACATAATTACTTCATAAAATATAAGAATAAAAAAGTGATTTGGGAGTGATGGTTTAGATTGCAATAAACGCCACAGCAATTATAGATCTTAGCACATTTTTTTTAACCAGTATCACGGATATAATTTTAATACGTGAATTGCATAGATGACTTTGAATACAAATGAAACGCATTGCATTTCAACAAGCAATTCCTTACTTTTCTTTTATGTGGTACTTAGTAGCATTTTTATTAAATTAAAACTAGTTCTACAATTTAATCCATATAAGTTGATCTATCTAGTTGATACGTAAATGTCTTTCTTCAATCTATCGGAATAACATTCCCAAATATAAATCCAAAAGTGAAATTTTTAATAGCTAATCATTTAGTATATTTGACGCCGTATGTTTGAATGAGTAAAAAAAACTCCCAAGTGCAAACTAAATTATAAATCAAATCATTGAACATTTCACCTACTATATAAAGTCAATTTTGATGAGTGTCTAACATTACTGTCTTGTTTTGCTACCATGTGATTACAATGCTGCGATCATCTGCTTCGAAATGGAACTAATTTTAGCTAAGTAAATATTTACAATCTAAAATTTTAGGAAGTCACGCGTGAAACATACCCTTCTCCCTACTGTGCTATAAATGGCGTTTTGGTTAGTTAATAATGTAAGTTACAGATTAAAAGTATATTTTATCTTGTTCCTTCATGTTATTTTTATTGTTTTATTTTATTACGTTGTAGGTATCATTTACTCATTTAAATTATGTTTTAGATGTTTAATGATATTATTTATACGTAACACTAATATATGTTCTTTAGTTTGGTAATATAATTGTAACTTTGTGTAATTTAATTAATTAATTTTGTCAGAAGAGAGAATTGTTTAAGAATTAATTTTTCAGTGTCAGGTGGGAAAGTATGAAATCTCCAGACTCATCTTCAACAGTTGTAATATAACTATGTAATACTCAAAGTGTTATAAAAGGTGTCGTGACTTATATTTGTCAATAATATATAACATTTCCTGACTAGCTACAGTTCTCGGTATTATATAAAATTTCCTGACTAGCTGCAGTTGTCGGTGTTAAACTTAAAATCATAAATCGATTAAGGAAGAGTGTCACAGAGTATAAAAGTTACATTTCAGAATTATAACTGGTGGCTGTTGTATTCACAATTGAATCAGATAACACGGGCTATTTGGAGGAGTAATATATAACATTTTTAACGGCTACTACGTAACCTCTAGTACGGTAATAACAGGGATCATGAAGAGCACTCTACACCAGCACTGACATTAAAAACTGAAAGTAGGAAACTATTTATTTAAACTCATGTTCTGAATATACGAGTATATATCCTTTATTACAATCTATTACTGTTGTTTAATAATGTAAAATATTAAAAGTAAGTAGTGAAAAGATGTAATCGTTTTGAACAATATTTTTAGAAGCTTAGGCGGCAATCGTGGTAAATATACATGATAATACTAGAGCTAAGTTAAAAATTAATATTGCATTCACCATAAACCCACTGGTACTCGTCCCCGGATGAGCAATAATATGTACTAGTGGTATTTGTCCTTGTCAGTTCTCGTATATCTCAAAGTATATTTCTCGTTCGACATCCAGTTGTTTCTATACACAAGGTGATAGTCAATATACTGAACAGAATCTTCAGACTTTTCCCTGTGATTAAGTTATACAGCTACCCAACAGGGATCACTTCTGGCTGGTTTATACCTTCTAGTTGAACCCACCACTGGGCACAGCAAAAACCAATGTGTCACTTCAATCTGGACAACCTTATGGATATCCAGGAGCGGCACATCACTAACCGCAAATGTCGAGATTCTGGGGTTCATGGGCAATTCTATAGGTTTAGTCTACTGTGGGAGATGACTGTTGGAGTTGGTGGGGTTTGTTCCCTAACCTCAGAGGTTCTTGTTAACCTCAACTAAGGTGTGCCACTCCCTGTCTACTTTGACTGGAGAGGCTGGTTCAGAGCTGGCATCCCCTTCTTCCGGGGAGACATGACTTTGAGATGTAGTTCACTAATTCTTCCTCGTGGATCTCGATAGGAGGCGGCCCCTACTCCTAACTATACCCATACTGAATATCCTGTCACTCTGGAAGCAGCACAAATTTTTTTACAGGACTAAGTGCAATTTATAAGCTTCTTGTCCTAAGAGAAAAAAAGAAAAAAAAAAAAAAAAGAGTTATACAGTCTTAGTCCTCGTCATCCATGTGATGGAGACACTCTACTTCCAGTTTGTGCTCTTTAAAAGTTGTCTGTCTACCGAGTGTACCTGTTCCCTCCTGACTACAACGGACCTATCTATAGTAGATCCAAAACGTAATAGCTGGTCCACAACACTAAGATCTGCATTCAATAGATATTTTATTAATCTTTGGAATCAACTATTTGAAATCTGCTCCTAAACATACAACATGTTGCTATTTCAAATGTTAGCTCTCAAGTCTACAGAAGAGTATTTTGTAAACTTATTTTATGAACTGCCAGTACCATAAAAATTACTTTTATATGCAGCCTCAATTCTAATATAGTGTCATGCGTATTTCATAATTTGTCCTAACAAACCCTAACGTTGTTTTGAGGCATGACTTCAGGCAATATTTCGAACTATTGCTCCGCATCTCCATCCTGGTGTTCTAAAATATAATTCCTTTGGATGATCTTTGTTAATCTCTCCAGGGAATCTCCAAGCAACCAAAGCCAGTGCCCAGCTTGACGTCTACCGGCTAGAGCAACCACTCCTGTACAATAACTCCTGCCCGTAGCTACACATCCTCGTCTCCTACATAAACGACATAAACAACGGATGCATTAGTAGCGGTAGAGACAGGTGACTCCCGCGGCGGCTGCTACAAAGTACCCAGTGCAGATTTACTGGAGCTATTTCAGCGGTGTTTGTCCGACTGGTTTCATGTCCGCGCCGGTCTTGGCTTTCGCTTTCAGCGACCTCTAACATTTATCATGAAGACCATGTTTGCGTATATTCCCAGTCATATGAGATCCTCGGTCGTTTTTACCATAAACTTAAATTTGAATTATATTTTTGTGCCAAATTTATTAATGAATGCAACGGATGTATTCTTCTTAAGAACTCTGACAGTGACAACAGATGCTCTACTCGTATACCATAAGAAGAATCAATAGAATCTGGAGAATCCCCCTCCATAGGAGCTTCTCATCCCACAATAGTTAGGTTTTCTGTAAGAGAAATACAAAATTACCCCCCTGCACCAGATCTAGAAACTTGGAGCCTCTATGGAATAGAATCGTCACTGGAGCCCTTACCTGGATAACGTTTTTGTTCCAATATTTTGTCCACCAGAGCTCTTGAGATGTATAAGTGCCCATTTAGGGGTGATCTGGAACCTTGAACCTTTATGAAATAGAAGCGTCTCTGGAGCCCTTAACTGGACAACATTTTTTTCCCAATATGTTGTCTACCAGAGGCTCTTGAGATATAAATGTGCTTAGTTAGGAGTGATTCAACTTACTCAACGTGGATTAAGAAGTAAATATGATAGCTAAGTTAGGTTGCGTTACGTTAGGGTGCTGCTGCGTAATGGGTAGAAAGAATAGACTTTCACAAATACATATGTACATTAATCCATTTAACATTCATAGATTAAGGGACCAATTAAGGAAGTTAACATGGCGGATTAGCTGAAGGTTAATTAGTACAAGTTAGTTAATTTACAAATTCCATACTGCTAGCAAAGGATGTATGTGGATTTAGGTATATTTGTTAGGAAGGTACATACATTGCTATATACTAAATATAACGACAACACAACACTTATAAATTTAATTAATAATATAGAAAGGAGCTATTTTAAATATCTGTGTTTAGAATTTTAAATACATTATCCTTTGAAATATCTAAGCTGTATTAGGCTAATCGGAAGTCTAATACTGACTACATTGAGCAAAAAATACGATGGTTCCCGCTTTCTACATAATATGGTTATATGGGCAAGACATAATATGCTTACACATCTTTCGTAATTTTAAATGCATAAAACGTAGGCTTATTAAACTGCCCTAAATTATGACTTCCGTCCATTACACCTTCGAAATAGAGTACTCACTGCTGATCATTGTTATTAAGGAACATCACAACTGCTTTGCCGATTTCAAAATGCGTCATTACCAAAAAAAAAAACTGTTTTACAGAGCAATAATTGTGTTCGGAACTAATGACTTCACTAGCCAATATTGGATCATGATTGCTACGCTTTGCGTGCAAGGCAGGTCGGCAGGAAGTGTATATATTCCCTTTGTCGGTGTTGCCGCAGAGGCTACCGGAGACCGGTCGGTAGCTGGCCGACTATGTTCTCTAATTTGTACTCCGACCGGATCTGCACACCGCGCCGCACCGGTTGGCTCATGTTTCATATTGACTCCTCTTCGCCACCGGTCATACCTTAGCCGCCGTCAAGGCTCCGTACGGTCCGGGAGCCGATTTGCATTCTATAAGCACACAACCTAGTTGTTCATGGAACCGAGGAATTTCCTTTAAGGAACATATTGATCGTGAGGTGCGCTTGTTTTGATAGAGATCGGATCGGAGGGAAATGAAAAAGGTTAAAGATATCAATCAATAATTGTTCTCAGATTATATTTGAACGTTTTTATCCAGAGTGTTATGCACGCTTAAATAAATAAGGTTGGAATACGTTCCACAACATTTCGCGTAACAAACTTCGCTGTGATTGCTTGCAAAACTTCACAGCTATAAAACATTATAGTAGCTCATTTCATTCTCTAGATGCACTGTGGATACATAGACACAGTCATTCGATCGTACAGAAATTTATTTTACACTCCCCCAACAGACAAAAGAGAAATTATATCAGCCTACTGAGTGATAGGCTTTAGGCACGCTCAGCCAAATTCCATGGATGCACAGTCATAAAACTCATTATTGTCAATGTAGAAATGAATCCCATTCATTTAAAAATACAGATCTACAGATGATATCTCTCTTGAGATATCTTACAAGATGATAAATTTACATGCCTATTCATTAAGTTTCATAACAGTGTTTAAATAATAAAGTTTACGTTGAGCTAGGGAGAGTACTACAGCGCAAGATTGCGGTGAAACAAAAATTGTGAAACAAAAAAAAGTCTTTTAACGAGGACTTTCCACTCTGCACCCCATGAGAAGAAATCTATGATATAATCTTGAAATTACTGCAAAATAACGAAGTCAGTAACAAAGAGATCGAGACCGATTTTAGTGACTTTTGATCTTTATTGGACTTTTTCCATCATTCTACAAAAGTTTACAAGCTGAGAGGCTAATAATGTAAATTATTATATAACAAAATCTGGATTTTCTTGAAATTGATACAGAAATTATTTCCTGAAAAAATTAATTGATTATCACCCTCACTAGTTTGGAGGTTAAAACGGGATTGCAGTGAAAGGGTTAAAGTACGATATTGTAATGTTTTATTTGATATTTATTTGGTAATATTTCTACTAGTATGATTTACTTAAAACCGACCGTAACGTCAGATGTGTAAGTAATAGATAAATCACCGTCAGACATCCTAATAAAGGGACAAATTTGCCGCATTAAGGATCTGTTACATAGCTGACACTGATTTAACATTTATTTATTTGCGTTTTACGTATGTTTTAACCCAAGAAAAATTATCAGTAAAATCATTATTTTAAATAATTAACTCATTTAATACTCTGCCTTTACGGCCTCCAACCAAAAATCGATTATCCATTTCTTTCTTGGGGGAATTTTATCTATCAATATCAGGAAAAACCAACTTCCGTCTTTATAAGATACAAATCGGGTCTCGGCGCCTGGACTTGTTTGAAATGTATTTGAAACTGCTCAAATAGAGTAATTCTTTGAACGTATAATATCAATCAGTATGCATAAATTAAAATTATATCCAACACAAATAGTTCTACGAGTCCTATTATTTTCCCTTTTAGGGTGTTTGCTCAAACAACCGTTATCTTTCTGCATGAATAAATGTTACATAAACTTGTCACATATTCAACTCCAATCATCGTTACTATGTGATGAGCGCCTTCCGAGCACCACCGGTGCACGTGAAAGGAACGGAACTAGATGACCCGTTCATGTTTGGCTGTTTTCACGTTGTTCATCTCACCAGACACACATAGACAACATATTTCAGTTTTCCGCTGTGTTATAGCGTTTTCAGCTTGAGCTGGAGAGCTTGCTCTGCTCCGAGAACCATCCTAGCATTGGAGACTAAACTCGACTACAACTCCAGTCGTTATGCGACACGGCCACGAAGGCAATTCTGCAGAAAAATAACAGTGGACCGCGTAATTTTCAGCCAACAATTGAAAACGAACAAATGACACTCTCCCTCTTCCCGCCTCCCCACCTAGGACCCGTAAAATTTAATATATCCGAGACAATGAACACTAAATAAAAATGACGAACCGGTATTGTATTTCATATCCAAACAAGCGCGCTCTGGTCGAACACATCGGACCCGAATGTTTATCTTCCTGCTGTATTAATTCCCCATTGACAGTATTTCTTGCTGACAAAGTCAGTGTTGGACCCCGAGAGGTCCATTTACATAAACGGATCACCGGCTGAGGCCGAGGAGCTCAACCGCCTCTGTTCACCCGTCAGCCGTCTGTGACTCATCCGGGTCTTCGCTGAAATATTGAGCTGGCCATCTGAAGAAATCTGCAGCTGATCCCAAATACTGCTGATATGTTTTATTGCTAAAAACGAAAGGAAACAAATGGGATTTTGGTTACAAGCAAGAAGTAATTTGTTGACAGGATGAGCGCCTACAATATTGACCTTGTTTAATCTCCGCAACTTCCATACGTGGGAGGGTGGATATTCTGTTGAGGCGAGGTCACTAGTTTTTGGAGTACGAGACGAATTCATTGCTTTTTGATTTGTATGGCCGCACTAAACTGAACAGTTCAGAATGGCTTGTATTCTTGTTATCGACTACAGTAGAAGTAACACGTCGCGTTGGTCTTCGTCCCCCTTACGATACCCGATACGTCGGAAAAGCAGGTATGCAAGGAGGACATTCTTTTAAAATTCCATATTTTAAAATTTTAGAAAGATTTTGTCGTTTTTTCGCAGGATCAGTCGGAGGGCCCAGTAGGGATATGAGAAATTATAAAACTCTACAAAACTTACTCTAGATGATTGACCAAACTGGATTGGTATTCGTAAAAACTATTTAAGTAATGTATGATTAAGGTCAGTGGGGATACTTTTCACCCTCCCGGTGGCATTCATTTTATCACTAGCCGCAGGCCATTTTTAACGCAGTGTAAGTTTTTTTAAACTTGTATAAAATAGAAATATATAGGTATATGCATAATGTAGTACATCATTTGCCCAGTCAAAAGTTTAGATGATTTATAAATAAAATTATTTTTAGGATATTACATTATATTAATAAATGTGTGTTATTTATATAACGTATGAAAAGGGAGATCTTGCCTTAGAAAGCGATTATAAATCAAAAACAAATAATCTAGAATAGCCATTTGGTAAACATTGTATACAGTTTTTAATTACATAAGTTTATTGTACTATTTAAAGATAACATATTAATTAAGTATGTATTAAAATATATATATATATATATATATATATATATATATATATATATATATTAGCATGGTTAAGCAACTATCCAACTGGTATTTAGCTAATGTAATTGTAATTTTTATCAAAGGCCTCATTATCAATGTATTTAATGTACTGTACTATTGAGCGTAAGAACACAACGAACTCAATTCAAAATGATGGAGCATGTCGGAAAATAAAACATTTTACAGCTAATATTTTACGTAATATCATTGACGCAACTCGTGTGTAAAAGGGAGTGTAGATACTGACATTCCCAGTGCCACCTGAATTTGATCATGAAATGGCAACTGTACACTGTAATAAAGAAAATAGCGAACCACGAACAAAACGCCGGCGTTGTACTAGAGGCGCTTTTGATTTTGGTATCCTAAGCTGATGTGATGCAATTACCTAGAGTTTATCCATAAAGAACCATGCAAAATATTAAATACTTTTGAACTCTTATTTTTAGGCCATAAAATTAGAAAACCTCACATTTTAAAGATACGATTAAGCATCCAAACTTTTAACTTTTTATATAATTGTGACTTATTCAGATATCATTCTGAATTAATTTTCTTTTATTATTACGTTATTCACACATTCAATAATTATATATATACAAAAGTACAAAAGTTGTTGAAAATCGTTTTATATTGAAAGGGATTTATTATAATCAATCTAACTCGGACCTATACACAAATTTAGTAGAATTGAGAACTATACAAATTACCTATGAGTTGATCTTCAAATCAAGACAGCATGATGGACTTAGCATAAGAAACATTTACTCCACACGTCAGCTGTTTCTTGTTAGGGCCTGTGAGCTTTCATTCAACGGCAATCGCCGAAATCCGCAATTATCATCCAGTTTAGAAAGAAATTTTCCCCGGCCATTAAACTGAGAGAATTCTCTATTTATGTAATAGGATTATAAGGCATACAAGCAGATTCATTCATCTTATTGAGACCTACACAGATTCGAACACTTCCGTTAGCTTAGTGAACGACCATCATTGGTGAACAACTCTCGGTAGCATGTTCTACTGGAGTAATGGCGCCGTTTCTTATCATGTTTTCTTGTCCAAAATTCAATTCGTTCATTAAAGATAAAGCTACTCTTATAGATGTTGCTATTACATAGAGCTTGACATTATCTTTTAGCTTTAAGGTTTATGGATAGGGTATTACATCTAGACCAGCAAACATCTCATCGTATTCAGTTAAGCATTTCAGTTGACTCCAAATACAAAAGATACTACTTTTGGTCATGTATTGCAGGTCGCTCCAATAAAGATATATAATTATTCTCTGGACTAAATATAACGGCTGCTTTATATTAACACCTTTACAGCTAAGATTAACTTGAATGTATCCTAGAGTACAGGTTAAATAACTTTAGTTGCTTTAAATAATAACGGTTTATTTTAATTGCTCACTATTTGTAATGTGACCTTTTTTCTATTTATCTCCGAAATTGATCCAACGCGTAAAGTTTTAATGTTACTTAATTCAGCATCCCGATCAACTTCATAAGTGGACTTCGACCTGCGTACAGAAGAATAATGACTTTCTTGCAAACGCGGCACTCCGCATTTCTTACTGGACAAAAACATCTGCGATGAGACAAACTTGGGTTCTTTTGTCTACGAGAATAATACGGGCGTCGATGATCATTTAGGAAATAAATCATTGTATTGGTCTGTTTAACTCAGATTCCTCAAAAAGCCCATAAGCTAATCGATATCTCTCGAATCTAGTTTTTAATGCTGGACATTCTGCTGCAATAAATGAAAGCTTTCTAGATGGTTCCTTGTTTGAACTTGTGATAAAAATATTTCTATTAATCCTTTTGTTGTTAGTTAGACAGTTTTTGGCGAAGTATTGTCTTCATATAAACTACTATTATTTTCCACATGATTATTTTTATTATTTTTCCTATTTCAACTTAATATATTAATGAGTTTAAATTCGCTGTCGCTATGTACTAAATTCCGTTACATACTATTAAATTAATAACTGAAAAACATACAACACTAAAATAATTAAGCTTTAATTTTAACTTTTCATCTACTATATAAAACTATTAACATAAAAAATGATTTTATTAAATCTTATTACAAAAGCTTTATCCTCATTTCATATCATTCGAACACGAACTGATTTATAGGTACAAGTTAGAAGTAAGTTACGTAAGTTGCGTAACAAGATTTCCTGAGGTTTGCTTGCACAATTGCAACGTCAAGTGCATTGCTCATTTTATTACGTTAAAAATAAGCCACTTCACTTTGATGAAAAACAATACTTAACATAGTAGTGTGAATAAAAGCCAAAACATTCAATATATATTGCAAACAATATTGGATATATTTTTATTTAGGGCATTTTTTAGATACAACTACCATAGTCATATATTTATAATGATAATTCTATGTTAGAAATGTACATTGTACAGTAAAATAAATAAAAAGTGTTAAAAGGTGTATTATTGTACATGATTATTCTTTCATAAATATAAAAGTAATATAAACAAAATTAGAAAATGTGATTTTGGAAACCCGAAAACAGACCCACCACATTAACCATTAAGACTATTTACAATAAACACTTTTTAGATAGTGATATATTATCTCAATTCTTAATTTTTACACTTTTGAGCCACAAAAAAAGCATTTTAAGTGTAGTTAGGTTACAACCAAAAGTTTTAGAAATCCAAAATGTTTCAAAGTGCGCATTTAACACGTTTCTGTTAGTTTCACTCTCCATGTCTATTGAAAAATAAACGCAAACTACTAATTTCAATAGTAATTCATTGTCATAATACATTAGCTACGTTCTTGCGCCAACACATGCAGAAAAGAAGTTTTAGACAAACAAACTCAAAATTGTGGTTTTCGTTGGTGTTCTCAGAATTAAGAAAGAAGCTTTGGGTAGCTCTGAGAAAAGTGTGTTTTTATCAATACTAACCACATTATCGAGGTTAAGTGGTAGAGAGGACTTTATAGTCCTAACTTCGCCTCCAATAAAGACATTTTTCATTTCATTTCACATTTAGTAACCACTTTAACAGTTTTAAAGTAATTAAACGTTATTTTACAGTAAACTTACATGTAAAACTTTATAAAATCAGTTTTGCGCTCTTTTTTAATAATTCATGTACATAAGAATACTTCGTGGAAATATTTCAAAACAACTCTCAGGATGATTCGGTGAAAGTCTGTATTCGCGTTTAGACGTTACATAATACCACTTTAAAATTTTTATATAACATATAATGCTCTTAAACATACATTAACTTCTTGTGACTTTTACTCGAATGTGTGGGTTATTCAGAGTTTGAGAACGAATCGAATAAAATCAAACAAAATTTTGTTGTAACGAGATTTATATCCATTTTTTGCACAGAAAATACATATACTACCATTACAATCCTACGAACAATCGCATTCTTTTCCTTACCCCTGTTTGTAACAATGCGTTTTTGCGCACACACCAGTCCTTTATTTTCAAAATGAGGTGTTTGGGATAGAAATGTTGATTTAATATTTCACTTGTTTCAAATGTCCATCAATCAATACAATCGACTATTAAATCAGGATTCTTTTCCGAGAATTGTGTCTCTTGTATCTCGTTGCCAGCAACTGCTCATTTGTATCCAGACACAATGACAATTCTACCCACACTAGCTCGTCACCCTCTCGTCGCGTCGGGAACTGATATGCGATCGCCAAGTTTGATCAAGGCGCCCACTTCCGCTCCACCTCTACCTCGTATGAATTCTGATGCGAACTGCAGATCGAACTACTTCATTTAGTAAATAAATTTTCTTTAATTTCAACTTTCTTCAGATAAGCCGTTCAATTATGATTTATCATAATGATTTGCAATATTTATATTATAAAGTCGTATTTGAGGTATCCCTGTTGAAATCCTTCTTAAATAATACAAGCGGGTGTATGAAGAAACTGTACGTTATAAAAATAAATAAGAGGAAAACTAGAGAATAATTAAATTTCAGACATTTTTAATTTTTAGAAATCTCTGCCAATATTAGTTTTGTATAGGGGTTTGATTAGATCATTTAACGAGAACGAAAAATTTTAATATACATAATTATTTTTAAGAGTACCAATATCCTGACTATAGAGTTTAAGAAGTTTCTGGTAAAACATAACTGTATGACTATTATTATTTGGAGTTCTGTTCAAACACAATATTTTACCATTATCCGTCTAGCCGTAGTTTCTTGAGGATAAATAAAAAATGTAATAGAGTTTAGAAATTTTTTTAAATTTGGTTGAGTAGTAGATACTTGAAGTGATGGGACAGAAAATACAGATTTTTAAACATATAACTAAATTTTTTGCATTTTTCTAAGACAGTTTGGAAAATACGTATATTAACGAGGTAGTTTCAGCTTAAACAGTGTTATTTCCAGTGTATATCGGTAAATTTAACTATATTACTTTTATGTTATTAAATTAACCAAATAAGGTTATACAAGTTTGTAGGTGTTTAGTGAATGACAAAAAAATATTTTAAACTCCTAGTATAAAATCTGGATATACTAATACTGTAATCACAATATACTTTTATACAAAGGTGGAAATCATTTGAGAGTAAATAAAGACAACAATGAGCGTGAGTGACACGATTAACTGCGGTAATCAAACAATCAAGTGTGTGGGCGGAGAGGCAGCGGCCGCGGCACACGCCTCCGATTGTCACGGGTACAGACGCTTGTCCCAGTGCCAAGACCGGCCCAGCGCTCATTCTGACGCAGCAGCTTTCCCTGTCGCAGAACATCTAGACCGAGTGCCATTCAATAATTAGTTTTGCATTTCAAACTCTCTTGCGTGTTCAGGTCAAATTTTTAATTAGCAAAATGACACAATTTAGGAGAAATACGCCTTTTATGAAACTGACCTTAATCTGTCCTCATCTCAAAAACCACATTAGCTTACGCGATATAAGAAGGGTTTATACGTCAACTGCACTAAATAGACCACCATAGCGTAGGGATAACACTGCGGCTCTGTAACCAAGTGCTCACGGGTTCAATTCCCAGAGAGGTCAATTTCCGATTAGGTTTTGACCGTTTCCCCCTTAAAAACGCTTAGTTTAATCAGTTAAAAAGCTAGAGACATCCATTAGAAAAAAAGATTAAATACAGTATTCCTATCTGATTTCAACCAAACGTGATTTGTGTTTTTGTATTAGGGAAACTTGTTACTTAATAACTAATTAAAATCTTGGATCATTTAAAACAAATGTTTAGTTTTGCATATTATTCAATTGTCAGTAGAAGATAAAATCAAAATTTTGAAAACTACACCAAACAACCTTTTCTATCCAAAGGGTTTGACCACAAACTCTTCAATTTTGATAGAGTAATTTTCTTAAGGTTTAAGTTACCTTTAAGAGTTCATGAATGTGTATTATACTTCTGTATCCAATACCGTAGAGTAGAAACTTAACTGTTCTTATAATTTTCAATTTTTTAGTAAAAGTTTTCACCGTTGTGAGATTCTTCCCAACTCGTGAGATTTCAAGATGTTAGTCGTGCATAGCTTTGTAAAGCGTGGATAATATCTAAACCATGTGAGTAAAAATGATACCCACTACTTCACTGATCCCATAAGTGTTTTTATATATGTTATTCATTTCCCGTATAGTTTAAGAGACGCAAACTAATTTTCAATGTACACGGAGTTTAAACACATAATGTAATTTTTCGCTATACAATAAAGGAATTTCTTCTAAGAAAGAAATAGATCGTCAGCCACGCTAGTTGTGATGGAGGTTAAAATCGGAGGTTATAGAAAGGGAAATTGAAATCAATAATTTTTCTCTTAATTTTTTTTTGGCTTGTCAAGCTTAAAACCAACGGACAGACATGTACATCATAGTTACATATCTACGTTAGCCAACGAGATAAAAAGGCTGGAACCACTATTTTCAGCCAATTTTCATGTGGTTAGCTGACTACTTAATTTACTTGTGCTTGAGGGGGATTTCTCTATTAATTTAATTTCACAAATAAACTAGAATGTACCTATACGATGGAAATTGGCTTCCAGCTTCTGGATTAAACTGGTTCGGAGGTCAGTCTTATTCTACCAGAACAATTAGTTTTTGATTAATTTACATTTTAAAAACCAAATACGTAAATTATTTCACAATTATTATATGATTTTAACATATCTTCCTTTTACAGATTTATAATATCTCGTGCATATTTTATTAAAAGTATTTTTCCAAAAATTCTTAGGTATTTTAAGTGTACAATAGCATCTCTAGTTTTTAAAGCACCATAATAGCAACGAATTTACGTCTAAAATCTCAAAAGTATTAATCTGTTTTCAAAACAATTCAGGATTGTAGTTGTACTTCTTTTGCCTGTTCGACACATGTGTTATTAAGTCGTATTAGGCCTATCTTTTCATATAATATTCAGTAACTCTGAGGAAAGAGATGGAATGAATTGATTTTTATATACTAGTTAAAACAAACTAAAACATTTCGATTCTTTTAAACAGTTTAAAACTTGTAGGGATTTTACATTGTTTTGTTTCACTTTTCAAAGTATACAGTATTTTAAGTAACTACTTTTTGCTTAAATTACACTACAGAATCCAAAGTTTCTACATTTACGTAATTATTCCCTCCCAATAATAATAACGACCAACGTTTGATAGTGCTTGAGTTGACCCTATTGTGGAATATCAGTCCGTAAAGTGAGACTGGCCCAACCAGACAAATCTATACGACCAACGTTTGATAGTGCTTGAGTTGACCCTATTGTGGAATATCAGTCCGTAAAGAGAGACTGGCCCAACCAGACTAAAATCTATACGACCAACGTTTGATAGTGCTTGAGTTGACCCTATTGTGGAATATCAGTCCGTAAAGTGAGACTGGCCCAACCAAACTAAAATCTATACGACCAACGTTTGACAGTGCATGAGTAGAACCTAGTGCAGAATATCAGTCCACAAAGTGATGGTGGCAAAACTATACAAAAAGTCTTTACGACTACACAATTATGAAATGAGTGAATATAATAACCTCTTATGGTCAATTGTCATGGTAGAAGATTCTCTATTTTTCATGGAGATCAAAATCTCCATCAAAATCGCCCTTAATCAAACCCAATAAAAGCCATAATTACCTGTTTGAATTACTATGTCCAATTACATTGTTTCCTACTTTACGCAATATTTTAATTCCATAAAGTTAATTTGATTTTAACTTAACGCAGCTTCCATTTAAAAACCAAATAGATTATTAATTCAATATTCTCTTCGAATTCTGGTAAAAACATAGGTTAAATTTTGTTAAAGATTTAGTGTTTATTTCATTAAACCCTAAATTTTTAGTTTAGGATTTGGTTGGTGGGTCTACCAAAAGTTAAAATACACTTTCAAACTTTGTTTACCTTAACTAAGGTAATCCTGCGGGTTAAAACAATATCAAGACGGTTCTATTGAATTTAGACTTACACATGTAAGCTTGTAACTTTGATAGACAAAATTAGCTCTAATTTAAAAAGAGAATTTGTATAAATGTTGGCCAGTGTTGATACGGTAATTTAAATTCACATGTCGAACTTTAAGTTTTTAAGTAAACCGACAAACAATGCCTTGTGGTAACAAGTTGGCCATGATTTGGGTTTTTGTAACTAACAACAGAAACCTGATACGAAAAATTAACAATATTTTGCAATTAATTGAACTCACTACAATGAGTCTTACAATTTATAATTATCACGTTTTGTGAAGCATTAATATGAATGAGCCAATATGGAATAAAAGATAAAAAGTTCTTTAACAAGTACAAATAGTTAAAATTCGAAACTTTTGGAATCGGATTTTGATACAAAACACTAAAAATGGATATGTGCATTTATAAACTCACTTCCAATATATATATATATATATATATATATATATATATATATATATATATATATATATATATATGAAATATTTTATTATCAATGCGATGACATTTGCTTAAGTTTATACATATTTATGTAAATGCATTTCCGACCAAGCCCAATGAATGTGAGTTCAAGTTCACATTTGAACAGCTTGTTACCAAAAAGTTGTAGTTTTATTACTGCTAGTTCCCTTAAATATAAAATCAATCATTAACGCCTGCAGTAAATATACCCCTCTCCTTTTTAATGAAGCCTTGCTGCGCTTAAACTTTGTTTCCAAAGACATATGTCTTTTATCTCTGATAAACGTCAAGGTTTATCAGTGCTGTTTTAATCCTTACCATTAAACCCCAAGAGCAAATACGTAATTAATTAACTATCCATCTTAATCTATGGATATAAAAATATATTGTTCCATTTAATGAATTGATGTTGAAGTAAAATGCAATAGAGTTCTTAAGCTTATTTAACTCGTTTAAAGTTATTTTTATAAGTCGGCGAAAGAAAAATAAATAAGTATTAATTCATAAGTTTGGTAAAATTTGTATTAAATTATGGAACAATTTATTTAATACACTTATAAAATAGAACCCTTGTTAAAATTATTACTAATTTTGATTTCAGATTCACTTTTACAAAGGATAATTGTTGTATACGATGTTTCAAGGAGAAAAATATTTTAAAACTATACACTATTTTACCCATAAACATGTCAAATTCAACGAACATTGACTCAACTTTTAACATTGAAATCACTATTTCGACTTACAAAATTCACATTTTAGTGTGTTTTTTCACACATACTAGTTTTAAGAGTTAGGATTTCTGAAAAAAATATTGTCTAGTCTACCATATTTTTCAAATAACTACTTACTTGTGTTTTTATCAAATTTATTTACATGTATAAAATTGTAAATTATTTTAATAAAAACAATATGTATATTTACACAGTATTCACAAAAATCACGTAAGTAAATAGTCGTCCAAGTCAACCACCGGTGAGGGTAAACCTTCTAGTTCATCTAATAGGGAAGAAGAACAGTTTTGGAGATCCGCCGAGGTGAGGAGATGATGACTCAGGTCGTCTTCTAGAGTAGACGAGTGAGGATCAGTGAGGAGAGGTCTGCTGTCCACCGCCGGATCCGAGGAACAGAAGAGTCTATCGTCCTTCTTGGTGTAGGGATCGTGCTTCTGCAAAACTGTATGTGTAGGGAGACTTGCATGGTTGTCAGAAGCAATGTATTCACATGCAGGGGGTGTCATGAGAGCTGAGAGACTGAACGAGGAAGAAGTAGAAGGTGACGACTCAGAAGAAGGGGACAGTGAGAAGAAGCTGTCGTAGATGTCGGAGTGTTCGTTGACGGAAGATGGAGTAGAAGATTCTCTGTGGTCGGGAGGTGTTGAGGTCCACTCGCTCAGAAAAGAATCTCCATCAGAATCGAAGTCGGTGTCTTGCAGAGCGTTGCTGAGGGCGGTGATGTACTTCATGGCCAGGCGGAGGGTCGAAATCTTCGTAAGTTTCTCGTTGGGGTTCTCACAACTAGAGTTCAGATGAGGGATCGCTCTTCGTAACGCTTCGAATGCTTGGTTGATTTCTCGCATTCGAAATCTCTCTCGAGCATTAGCCGTCTTCCTCCGGTACTTACTTAATGGAACCGACTTCTGCTTAGGTTTCCTTCTGGCTTTATTTCGAGGCTTCCAGTTCTCCTCGTTGTTGACCGCTTCTGGCTCCTCTTTTCGAGCTGACGTCCTGGGCCGTAGCGAGTAGGATTTCTCTAGAGTGTTGTTGTTGTTTGGGTCGTGAACGGGGTTCATATCGTCAATCATAAGACTTGGATGAAAGTGACTCTCAGATAAAGCACAAAGTTTAGAAGACTTAATGCACTTATGAATTTAAAGTCATAAATTCAAATGAAATACTAGTAACAACCACACAGTTTAGTATCACACATACGAAAAACGTTCAAATTCACCACGCAAAAAAGTTACCAACAGATAAGTACCAACTCGAAGTGTGCAAAATCACAAAATACGTAAATTGATATCCAACAGAACCGTACTCACTTCCACTCCTCGTGAGCGCGGCCAGCACGCAACTGAGCCACAGCGCTGCTGATAACCGGGAAAGATGTCTTCTGCAAGGGAGCGCTCTGGCGGCTGTTGCACCAACTGTATTAATATATTCACGTACTGAGCTTCTGGTCTGGTACCGTTAAAGTCTCCTCCCCCTTGACTACTACATTTTTAGGTTCTCTCTATACGCATATTTAAATCTTTACGCATCTAAATAGTTCATTGCACTATAACTTTGAAAAAGCTACTTATCAGCAGAGTCCTATTATAACTAATACATTAATATTTATATCAACAATAGATCTAGTCACACTGGATGTCATTAAAGAAATATTTTAAAACTAGTGTCATTATGGTGGGATAGTTAACTTATCATCATTAATAGTGTAATAAACAAACAGTACAAAACATCTTACGGATTCAGGCCATGATTCTCTACATATACTCTACAATTCTATAATACAATAATGATTTATTAAACCTTTATCATTTAGGTGTTAAAAGAAACTGCTGCACATATGTTAACTCAATTGAATATTACTGTATTTAATTTAATTTATATAATCGTTCGCCAGTCTATTCTAATACGTTCACTGCGTTTATTACTGATTTTCATTGTTGATATCAGTGTATAACTCAGCCGTACTTTGTTTTTAAGGTATAATAAAAATATAATTCAAAAACAAAAGAAAAATAAAGCCAACATGAAAACATGTCTAATAATTTGAATCAGACAACTACATATTAGACATTTCGTCCCTTCGAATTTATTATAGTCGATTGTGTATTATAACCAAACATAAGAATAACCTATAACAAATACGCAGACCTTCAACCCAGCATATACTGCTGAAAGATCTTTCTCGACAAAGAAACGGGCCAAGAACGTTTTAAGAAACAAAATGGGGCCTACTCTCCGTCCACTACGAGAAAAATATCAGTTGTCTGATCCCCCCAAATTTTTTCTTAGCTACGTTCTTGGCAAAAGATATCTACTGAAATAAAAAATCTATTACTTTTATTACCCATACAATTTTCTAGGTTTTTAGTAATTCTATTCGCGTGTGTGTCTTGAATGTACCTATACAAATGTGTGAAGTGATTGACGTATTATGTGTCAGTACTGTGTAAAAGTCTATTGTAAATTCTGTGTTATTGATACTTCTTAATATAGAATAGGTCTGGTTTGTTTTTATGTGTTCCTATGTAAATATTAATCAATGTGAAATACAATTGAAATCATTCGTGTCTTTTTAATGCCAGTCTAAATACCTAACTAAACATGTGATAGAAAAAATATTAGCCTCAACATTATCACAGAATATCTTTTAATTGCATAATGGTAAGTAGGCCAGACTATTTACACTATTATGTAAATATTTCAAGTAATCCTGAAATATATTTACAGTGAGTGTTTAATCATTAATGTCATTGTTCTAGTTTTTATATCTTCTAGTGGATATATCAAGTTGGTAGGATAAACTTACTATAAGAATAAAACTTAACACTATACACCAATAAAATGCAATAACAACACTAGATCATAAGATCGTCCATTTTCACTACCTATAAAATTATAAAATAGGAACAAACTTACTATACTTTAATCAATTAAATTTAAACTGCATCCTAACAAAGATAATGCTGAATCTCATATAAAAAGGAAGGGTGGGTCTTTTTACCGATCTCGCCCTATAAAATAAGACTATTTGTATACAAACTAAATGTATATAAACTAGAAACTAAATGTGCGGTGACGTTCGCGAATATCCCTACATGTTCGGAAAGTAAGGATAAGAAATTATAGTTTGAGCTTAACCAATGTGAGGAATTGATCGTGTTAATACTGCTGTCATGGACGTGACAATAACAGTACGGAATAAAATACACTGACACGGTGGTAAATCCATCACTTTTTGGCTGAGCGTCAGCGGAGGGGGGCTAGCCTTTCATTTTTGCTTATCCAAAGGATATTACGAGAATGAACTGGAATATAGAGTTTAATTTTTTTCTGGACCTTCACTCCTACATGGGCAAGATTGGGTTCGATGATGGTGCGTGTCCGTATGTGTGTTTGACTGAGCATTAACAAAGCTTATCACTTGGAAGCTTATCTAGAAAACGAATTTAACTATAGGATTAAAGTTTAAACAAGACTTCATGTCTTTAAAGTCTTGATGCCTTATATCTGTAGAAACACACACACATTTGACGCACTCCTACCTTGTGGATAAAGAAAATCCAGCTGCTAACTCCTATTTACAACCATGGATTTCCATAAACCAATTCCAGCAGCTTGCAAGCTGTATGAACCGAACTAAGGCAAAGATATTGATGGTGAAGTAAAGAAGATCGCGTACCTTGTATCCAGATTACGCGTAGGATTATCGCAACTACTTTACTTATGTAGTAAAAAAGCACTTGAATGAATCAGGATAAACTGAAACATAATAAAAGTTGTGTAAAAGGTTACGCGATCCTATCTATACCCACGAATATTTTAGTATACGTGTCCTTTATGCCAATCTGGTCAAGTGTCAAGGAGGTCAGATTTTATCATCGCATCAAAAGGTTGAAAGCTGATAACAAAAGTCATAAAACGAAGACATAAACTATGATGATATTGCTTCGGATGTTAAGAAATCTCCAGCTCTTAAGTTAGGAGACATCAGTGTTGTCTTTTGCCATCGATTATTTCGTATCTCTTTTATCAGAATGTAGAATGTCTCTTTTATGTTGATGGTGTTTAATATTAGATAATTATTTCTTCAGTTCTTCTTCTTCAGATACGATTATCTGGAGATTATCGTAAGAACACTTCAGCACCAAATTGGTAATCCCTTCAATGGGTGAAGGCAATTATCATGTTTTGTACATGACCATATGTCCCTTAATAATTGGTGGTAATTCGGTAATTTTTCTTCTTGTTTGTTTTTAAATTTCGACATAATTTTATAGGTTATTGAGTCACTGCCAAAGAATTTCATGCAGAATACTACTGTGACCAGCATTTGTTATTAAAAATATGTTACGATAGATCAGTTTTAATATTTGAAAAAAAAACTTTAGATACGCTGAGACCGAACAAACTAGTTAGGAAAGAGTGCTTTTCGTAACTATTCGATTCTTACGGGTGTTTCTAATTCTCAAACTAATACTGTTGAATTTCACTTGCTTCTACATAGGAGTTCATATAATTTGTAATTAACTCAGGGAGGTCTTAAGAACAAGTTTATACTTGATATATTTTATACTGTGTTTTATTTGAACTCTTTATTTTGAATAACTCTTTGGAAGTTCCTATTTAGATACTTTTTCAGTATTGGCAAACAAAGGGCCTAATTTCAGTTTACTTTGACTCAGTGGTTGGTCCGCTAATTTAATTTGTGAAGCCTCAATTTCCTTTCAAATCGTGGTGTTGTAGCCACTTTTGGGCGTGGCTAATAATATGGACCGGAGCGGTGGTGGGAATATTAAGCAAAAAATAATGTGTACCTTGGTGATAATAGCAATAATAAGACAATAATTAATACCAGAAACACCATAGAACGAGTCGAACTCGTTTTAGACGGGAATCAAAAACCTCCGTAAAACAAAACTGTGGTTAGAGTGTATAATAAAGGTAGGAGTACACCACACCATGTACGAGTATCGCGTAACAGGCTTTGCCGAGGTTGCATGCAGTATATCCAGTAATTCAGCACACCTCGAAAGGCTATATGTGTTTCTATGTCATATGTTAAAATTTGAAATAGTTTCTTACAAACTTATTCTATGATTTTTTCGTTCCCGTCATGATTACCCATAAGACCAATTTAAATATGTTCGCTAACTCTCAACCAAATCCTATTGAGTGAAATTCACCATAATCGAACTCGATGTTGCACACAGAAATGAAGGTTCATGTAAAATATCAAGTCTATTAGTAAGTTCGCTCTCAAGATATCGTGTTCGCTCTCGCATCGAGACATACAGAAATTTAATTTTTCCAACACCACGAGTGATAAGCTTCGTTATCGCTCAGTCAATAATTCATTAGTTTAAAAAGGCTTCGTTTGACTTGCATTATAAATCATTTTGCTCTGACCTCACACTTTTTCTTATCAACCAAGTTCGGCTGCAGTATAATAAGAGGCCACCACCACAATAGAATCATATTTATGATTATCTAAACTATTGAGACGTTGACACGAATTGCGTTATATAAAAACTATCTATGTTGTGTATCTATAAAATGTAACAAACAAAACAGTTTAACATTTAGTTACTTTTTACTGTTTTAAGGATATATTATGATTCTTTTGTGGTGGTGGCCTCTTATTATACTGCAGCCACCAAGTTCTTAAAAACTATATAAAAGGTGACCCATGCTTAAGTTTTGGTTTTCCTCCGGTACTGATGTCGCTTTCTTGAAATGCTAACTGAAATGTTGCTAGTACATACACACCGAACTTGAACATTTGAGTTCACACACCACGTAACTCACCGTCGCGCGTCGTAACGATCCTCAAGACATCCCGCGGATAGGCACAAATGGACAGATACCGTTCTTTCACTAATTTCCGAGTATTAGATTCCTACATTTATTATTCCTGGCGTTGAAAGACAATCCACCGTTCGGAAGAGAGTAAGGAAGAGAGTATCTTTACTGCTACTTACCTTTAGTGCCCGGCGCTCAGCCTGTGTTTAAGGTCTATTTAGGGTGATTCGCTTCGGTGATTTCGGACACTTTTAGGGCCACGTTTATTGAATAACAAGTACAATTTCAGGTGGTTAAGGACCGAGGCTAATTAATGACAAATGGGAAGTAAATTGGTCGTAAAGGCCTGACCCGCTGCTACTTGTGTGGGCCGCTACCGCGTGGTAGTGTATGTCTGGTATCGAGGATTTCTGTGGCGGGCTCGTAACTGCCAGCTCACTTCGATTCGCCATAAAACTCCGTGTTTATCTTTACATACCGCTGAGCTACTTACTTGTCATAAACTTCATCGTGTTCAACTGCCATGCAACGAGTTTTACTCCTTTATGGATTTCATTTTACAATTTGAAGTAGGACTTATTTCATCAGGTGAAGTTAGCTTTTTGTACCCCTCTCTACCATTTGATTGAGGACTAGTAGCTTGAAAGAAACTTCCCGGCAATAACGTATAATCAATACCAAAAGGTCTTCACGTGTTTCTTCTCATCTCCTATCTTCATCTATTTCCCTGTTGCTTTTGGCTGAGACTAAAAATGTAAATTGTTTGTTTTGTTTAAAATTTTGACTTACAGTAAGAGGTTGAATGCAATTTGGTACAGACTTACTGTTTCATTTATTTTGTTTCAAGGGTTGCCTGGCTTTATAAAATAGCACACAAGTCTTATTTTTAAAGCCCCTCCACAATTATTAAACCTCACCATTTTTTACACCTGATGCTGTTTCTGATAGTTTTTAAAATTACCCTGATCTATACAGGAATGGCCGAGTGGGGTGCAGCTGAATACTTTTAACAGAGTAACGTGTCAATTGACGCCTCAAATTGAAGGTCTTGATTAGGTAACGCAAAAGTTATCATAATATAAATGTCTAGTCACTCTGTCCAAAATGAGTACCGTTAAAATATATTAATATTCTAAATCAAATTATCTCTATATTGCTTAAAGTCAGATCAAAACCCTTTAATTTTTCCTATCCTTTTCTCAAGACCTTAAAACAAAATATCTCAAGAAACCTCTTTTGATAATGGTTTACATAGCTCTACAATCATAATTTTTAGGGTGATTTTGAAGGGGTCAATAATTTGTTAATATTAGTAAGTAACAATAATTTGTGTAACCTAATGTGAGATATTCACTTTTTAGGTATTCGTTTATAGTACTTGTGAGGTCCCTCCCCCACCACAATGCTAAGCTTCTGTGTAATTTTGAAATCCACCATAAACTTTCTCAGGTGACCTTTTGACTCTCATTCCTAAATTATATTTGAACATTCTCAACCGTTCTAAAGTTAAGGAGGGAGGTATATTTAGGACAAGTGGTAGAACTTCTTTTGCGAAATACATCAATTTACATTTATTGTGTGATATAAACTTGTCCCTCATTGTGCTGAACGTACTTTCTGTCTAAGCATAAGCGACGTTGTCTAAGCCAAGTTGGTTCAAAACAATCTACATGTCTATATTATATCAACATTTTACACTTACGGCTGATGCTCCATGAGGAGTCAGTAATAAACACAAGTGTAAACCAATAAATTAATTGACTTGTCTCTTTACAAATCTTCATTAATTAAAAACAATTTTATGATTAAATTTCATTAATTTAATAATACACACTATTTCATAAACAAGCTCTTACATTTTTAGAATTTATTGACCATTCAATATATATATATATATATATATATATATATATATATATATATATATATATATATATATATATATATATATATATCGTATGGGGGACAAAGGCAGCTATCCATAAATAAATAAATTAAGTTAAATAAATAAAATAAAGTTAAATAAATAAAAAAGTTTAATAAATAAATTAAATTAAGGGGGGTGAAGTTGTTCGCGTCCGTAGCTTGCTACACGTGCTCCCTGGGTAACGCTAAACGAACAGCAATTTCTGGTAGCTGGACCGTCACTCTTGTGATCTCCCAGTTATGGCAGCTATCGAAGACCATTCAATACAAATAATAGATGACATGAGTGGTAAATCGTAAATTACGGTGAATTAGTCCTATCTGAAAAGTATAAATTCATGATACATTGATGTGGTGTTTTTCAACACTGTATTAATGTACAATTACATACAGTTTGTAGTCTGATTTGAAGATAATCATAAACAAAATTATAGGTGCTAAAGAAACGTTGATGAACCTGTTTTGTCATATTAGTTGCCAATTTGTTAAGCTATAGTCAACCAAGCTCTCCCCCCTTACAAATCACCTGTATAAGCAAACATGTTTCATTGGCAGTTTCGGTTTAAAATCCTGACTAAAGGTGGCTCGAAATATTCGAAGAACTTACTTGATTGTTACGTCACCGACCACTTGAAACTAAGAACTAAGAAAACTACGAGTAATACTAAATAAGTTATTAAAAATAATATATTTAACAAAATAATGATTTCCAACGTAAAGAAAAAGTTTTTTCACATGTTTTAGTGTCAAGCCTGTTTATCACTATCTAAATATAATTAGATTTTAAATTATATGTTAATTATTCCCAAAATTACATAAACTTATTTCCTGATTTGAAAATGGTAATTAATAAAAGGTTCTTACAATTGAAAGAGACAGGCTTATATCACACTCATCACAACTTTATTACAGTTGAACTTTTACCGTCTTAGGATGCTAACTTTAGTTGGCTCGTTATTGGAGTTGTTAGCCCTAATTTGCGATCCTACGGATGTGATCGTGGCTCTGTAATCAAGAGGGTACAGGTTTGATTCTCAGAGACGTAAGGTAAATTTAGTGATAGGAGAATAAACCAGTCAACTTCGAAGCCGATATGGTTTGATGCTGATTTTTAAGAGGCATCTACTAAAATTATTCTCCTGGCAGATTCACCTCACCTTAGGGACAATCTTGTTAGAGGTACAACTATTTATACAAGACTTTCACTCAGCACTGAGTGTACTTGAAATACTTCAGCTTCTTTGTTCAAGACGTAATGATTCTACGAATGCTTGAGATGAGAACGCCAATTCCTCCCTCTAGGAGGAGCTTTCATCATCTGCCTAGTCCCGCGTCACAGGCCAGGTCAACGAAACCTCTACCAGCGTGTATGAGAATATTCACATGCCACAAAGTCATGAAGTGTACCCACCATTCCTATAGCGAAAACAATGTGTACTTTTTAAGAACACAACCTAATTTTTCATTACATAGATAGAGTAATTTCTCTTAAGAAAGGAATCGATCGTTAGTCGCTGTAATTTTGGTAGAGGTCTAAATTAGAAGGTAGTTAAAGGGTTAAACATGTCACAATATGTTTTTTTTTTTTTTGTGAATGTTGAGTTTAGCTCCAGTTCCCTTTCCTCTTAGTGCAGCTTCTGGAACATGAGCTGTTACAGAAGTGACCCCTAGAATCTGGAATAATGTTGTGTTCGTCTAAAGAGATCCAAAAAAGTCGGCGACGAAGAAACTGAAGACGCAGCAAGAGGAAGGTGAACTGGAGCTAAACTCAACATTCACGTTGAATCAACTCTTCCCGTTATAGCCACGTTATGCATATTTTTGAATCATTACACTAACTTTAAAGTATCCGTCAGACACTTAAACTAGTTTCAGCCAACAGGTAAAAAGAATGAAAATTTGTGACTCTGTTTATCTCATTAGCTGACGCTGATATAATTATTATTCACGAGCCTGATTGTCATTTGGCATTGTTAACCCTTTAACGAGACAGCGACCATTTATTTGGCTAAATATGACGATTGTTAGTCTCTAAAATGTTTCAACTACTTTTTTTGTCCTGAGGGAAAAGGACGGTTTGTCCCCGCACTTAGTCCTAAAAGAACCTTTGCGCCTCCCTTACTTAAATTTGTGTCTTCAAAGTCCGAGGCTTTTACAGAAGCCTATCAGATTTGAGGGCTCCTGTTTTCTGATATCCTTGGGGCTGAGGAGATATGCTCCCAGGAATCTTTTCCGAATTGAGGAGGCAGGACAATTTAACCAAATATACTCTGCTGATTTCTCCTCTTCTCCACAGAGTCTACATTCGTCAGTCTGACTAAAGCCCACCCTCATAAGATGTTTCCTTAGGAGGCCATGTCCTGTCAACATCCCTAATATCAGTCTTATATCCTCCTTAATCTGATCTAAGAGAGCTGCCCACCCTTTAGCGCAAGGAGAGATAAACATTTAGGATAGTCTTATTCCTGAGGCTCCACTCCAATTAATGTTTCTTACCCTCTTTTCCCAATCTTTTACAAGAGCTTTGCTGTTGGAGAAATCTATTCCGCAGCCTGGCTCATGTCCCACTATTACGGACTCCGCTCCTTTTTTGGCAAGTATGGCTGCTTTTTCATTTCCATGAATGCCCTCGTGACCTGGCACCCAACCGAGTGTTACTCTGGTATTCGTAGCAAGCTCAGATAGAGCATTTTTACATTACCAGACTGCTTTCGAGTCAAACGAACAGATATCTACTGTAGCTACCAATCGATTCCTTTCCTTTGTTAATTTCACGACACAGTAGGTTATGTTCTTATAGTCTACGATGAAGATTGGCACTCGCCTCCTGGAGCCACGATCCCGTTGGAGATGTTGCGGCGCGGGCACGAGGCGTGTGGCAGCGGCAAGGCACGAGTTGAGTGATCTACTAAGTGCGAATAGTGCCGCGCCACCCCGGCCCTGTCCGGTCCGCCAGGATACCGATACGCTTTATCTCCGGCCGTAAATGCAAAGAAACAATGGGAAAGTAAGCACGAAAATCGGATCGTATTGCGGAGTGGATGGGCCTGTGATTGGAGGCTATTATGTCGGACAATGCGGCGATTATCTTTATGGTCAACTGGCGCCGACTGTCAAAAGAGGTGTGAAAAACGTCGCCAACATTCGCACCATACGTCCAGTCCACGCCTTACACTTGCCCCCTTGACCTCATGTGTGTAGAGAACATGCTACACGATAATCTGGCTTGTCCTCGTTAGCCAAACTAAAAGATGAGCTATTGATAAAATCAAAACTAGGAGTACAGCAACTCCCGCTAGTCTCGAGGCTATTGGCATTATCAAATTAACGAAATCTTAGTTCATATGATTCATTATATTGTCCGAAAAGCTACCTTTAACTACCACTAAAACGATTAAAAGATATATGTAATCATTTCAGTAGTATAGTTTTATCCGTTCTTGAGATATACTGAGAAAAGCCAGGCTTCCTCAACGCTCGTCCTATCCACGGTTGTACATCATAATCGACCTCGACATTGCCTGTATACAAATTAAATCTTTTGAAAACTGTCAAGTTCATTGCACATTTAGTCCTTGATTCATATTGCGGAAGACATACAGACAGACAGACAATCAGAAGAAGAATTTTGCCAGCCTACAGAGTGGTAGGAAACAGTACAAAATTCCATGTTTATAGTTTAAACCGTTTTTTAGATATTGTAATAAAAGTTAGTCTTCGCTGACGCCCAGCCAAATCTTCCATGTAAAATATACTTCTCAGTTATATTAATTTATTTACGTTAATATTGTATAGGCAGACAGATAAGAGTGAAATCTTTCATCTCCCGAGTGAAAAGTTCGCTGAGCTCTGCTAATAAGATCAAAACAAGAGTGGTGTGAAAATAATCAATGAAGAGAAAGAAAGCGGTTTCGTTGTGATTACTAATGGATCACCACTTACGTCTTCGTGTAGAGCCGCAGCGAAGGTCTTAATTACATGCAAAATACATGATTTATAACTAGACCATTACTGTACAGTAGTGTAATGCCTCTGGAATGAAGAAAATTATTTTGTAATGTGTAATAAAAGATCTAAAAAAAACTTATATTTTACTGCTTTTGTCTGTCATTGAGAAACATCCTGATAATAATGAGTATATTAAAAAGCCCAATCACTTTGAAATTTTTGAATGATTCCCCCTGAAATGATAAAAATATACTTTATGACTGAATAACAAATATCGTTGAAAGGGACCTTTTACAGTTTTTGCCTAGCATTTTTGAATTTACTGAATACATAAAATTAAGAATATTAATAGGTCCGATCACTTCGAGGTTCTACAAGTCTGTTAGTAGACCTTTCTGCAGGATCTCCAGTGTGATGATTTGTGGGATTTTGGGGTCGCGCTCATGGGGCTGCTACTTGTTTACTATGTTCATGCTTAATAAATCAACACAAATCCACAAAATTGAAAAAATCCACAAGCTAGAGGAAGTTCTCATAGTATTTCTAGTCCACCCAAATGTAGCTGAATTGTCTGATAGTGACTAACTGTAATGTACAACCATGTGGAAATTTACGCGGAAGTACGACTGGCGTGCAAATACAGTTGAGGAATCTCACTGTCTCAGATAGGCCACATGCGACTTCTAAGCATTCAGATTAGGGAAGATCAAACGGTCCCCCAACTCTCCCAAATGGCCTACCCCTCTCGCGGCTAGACCGAGTACAATCCGCTCTAACGTACACACGCCACGTAACAATGCAATTAACCCGAGCATTAACAGATTTTTTAAACCGATTATCGTACCAACATTATCATACTTTAGGGTATAAGTACCGTACCATGCACATTTTAGAACAAATTAAGATATGTTTACGTTATAAATTACGTTACGCTTACCTTATAGTTTGATTTATTCCGAGTTGGAAGTGCACCAATGTCAGTTTGTTTGTTTTCAGGGAACCATATACAAAACAGAGTATTCGTTTACTGGGAAACGCGTATAAAATGCTAAGTAAATAATGAAAAAAATAATGTAAAGTAGATCTGAAAATACGTATAATCCGTTATCATCTACATCAATCCTTTCTTACACTGTAAGTTTGCTGTAGGCCGCTAATCCAAATAGTTCCTCACCTTCTTTGTACAAGACATATACGAGATGACTGGGAGTAGCCTACTAGTCTATTGTTTATACGTATTGGCTGCCAACACGTCTGCCCGTGCGTATAGGGGAAAGATTAGAAGAAGTACAGTTCTATCGGTTCCGCTAACTGGTAATTCTCAGGTTATGTGACTGCAACTTAACGATTCTGCAGAACACATTTATTTTATGTGTGTATAGAAAAACAACTTATTTAGTGTTTTACTCGAATTCTTCATAAAACATATAAATAGATAGTGTTAGGCTTAGTAAAGACTTTGAAAATGTGTGCAAAACATAATTTCTAAATTCACTTTTTACAGTAACTACATCCTCCTGGCATAACTTTACGATAATTATCATATGTCTAATAAGACTAATTTATCCCCCCCCCCACCACACTGTGGCGTCATCACTATGTTTGACGTGAACTGTACCACGGTGTAGTCATGTGGATTGGTGATGAAACAGAAGCGCGCGCATGCGCTGGCCGCGGATCATGCTAGATGGTTCGGACTGTACAGCACTACACCACACACGCTGGCGTAGAATAGGAATGCGCCGTTTCCCGAGTGAAATGTTCCCCGGATCCCCCGGCAGGGCCACATGGGCAGTTCGCCCCCGGCGCTACAACGTCGGCAGATGCAATAACTCATTAATATCAATATCACCTCCATTCCACCACGAGCAATCCAAATAAAATTACGTCCATTTTAATGTAGACTATGAATATTTTATCAGATGTCCGGTTTAATTACATGTTTTCATTAGGCCGGTGTCAGGAGAGCGTTGATTCTATAACTTCTGGCGGTAGAAAACCACTTATAAACATTTATCCCCATTTTATAATGGGATTTTCAATTTTATCGCTCACATTTTAGCGGCGACAACGTTGTTCAACGTGTTATTACGGTATTTAAGGCGTACTTTACATATTAATAACGCCAGCTGAAATAGACATCACGCCAGGATAACGTGAAGCGTGAGGCGTGCGAGCTTTGCAGTGGCAACAGCGCTTGCTTGCACATCGAGCTCGTCTTGATGGTTTACTCGTACATCAGTGGAATACCTACTTAGAAGTTTAATATGTCTTCGCTTAATGTGCAAAATAACACATATTTACTGCAGAAAAAATATTTAGTCAGCGTTCTATCACGGGAAAACCAATTTTCCAAAATAAATTTTAATCCATGCGAAAATAATATTCCTAATGGTGCCTAACTATGCATTATAATACAAATAATATTTAACTTTGTGTAATACTCTATATTGAAGAAGAATGATTGGTAAGGCTGACTGGATTGTTATAAACCTATGTTATTGTTAGGTATCGTATAACTTTATTTTGTTTTGTTCAACAATGTAGATTTTTACACACGGCTTATCAAGTTTACTGTGACATGAGCCATGTAGGTACCGACTTTAGCGCACCGTGGATAGTAGCAGTGTACGTCCGCCGCAGTCATGAAAACTAATCTAGGTTGTTTACAAACATTTTGGAAAAATACATTCACAGTATTCTATCATCAATAAAAACGGTCCCTTCGACTCTGAAGAAGTATATAATTATTGTAACAACAGAAATATTATTAATGTAGTTTTTACAGGATTTGAATGTCATCAATGTCCTCAGAAATCGTTTGAGATACAAAAACACTGTTAATTGCAAAATGTAGGAAATGTTGTAAGGGTTCCAGAACACTTTTCACTTTTTCTCTAGGTTCATAAATAACGGAGTTGTGAATTTATTACAAGTTGAAATGGTCGCTATCTTGGAACGAAATGGTGTACCGAGCTAACCAATGAACTTAGCCGAAGTATTTGTAAGCTTGGAACGGGGATGGTTTTTGCCTTTGGAGATCATACTCGATGAAGTTGAAATTTCCCTTGAGTGCTCCATGAGGACAATTTCAAAACGTTGATTTTGTAAATAAATTTACCTAAAATAAAGATGACACTGAGCCCTCCTTACACACTGACACTGTGCACTTTATTACGTTTACACGCACTGCATCCCCACATTTTGCAAACATAACGCAAAGGTTCCTGTATTCCCTTAAGCTATGCTATGATGTTTATTTTCTCAATATATTTTCAAATAGCCAGACTTTTATGGTTGGAGGTACCATCAGCCCTAACTACTTTGGGAACGCAATTGTTCAGTAATTTTAATTTTGTCACACGAGGCCTTTCGACATCTAAGATGACATCGTCAGGTGTGAATCAACAATTTGAAATAGTTATCAGCTGAATAAAGCTTAATACAAGATTTTTATGATTAAAAGTAAAATAAAATTAATATATATATATATATATATATATATATAAAATTTTGGGTAAAAAACCATTTAGTAATATTTTAAAGGAAGACATGATAGGATTTGAATTTTGAATCGCAATATATAATCCTTTAAAATATTACTAAATTCTGCTTGACCCAACTTTTATACATATATTAATATTTATTTTATTTTACTTATAATTATACAAATTTTATATTAAGCTTTGTTCACTAATAATTGTTTTAAATTGTAAAATATGTATACTATTTCAAATGGTTGATTCGCACCTGACGATGGCATCTTAGATGTGCAAGGGCCACGTGTGAGAAAATTAAAATTATTGGACAATTATGAGTTTTCTTTTATAGAAAATAGTTTTTCCAATAATAAGAGCTCCTCCTTCAATACAGAATGTTAGTTTTGTGGATTTAATTTTTCAATCCACAATACGATTTTCTGTATAAGGCAACATACACAGAATGCTTCATAAAAATGATGGTTAATTTTTGAATAAAACTCTTGCTTAAATACTTTTGAAGTCAAAATAATCTCTTCCAGTTAAGACAGTTTGATTACTAAAAGTATTTTGTTTTATTTTTGTGTCAATACCTCTTTTTTGTCCGCCTGACTGTGACATTCAACTTTACAAACTCAAAAAATGATTATTATAGTTTTAAGTGGCGCAAACTTTTGACGACCTTGTGCACACTTTTAGTTACACAGTTTAAATATGTTGTCACGTAATCCGAGTTTAGAGTATCTAAATCAAAATAAACCAAACCTGTGACTATGGTACCTTTTGTATGGGTGAATTTTGGACTAGTGTCATATCTTGAAGCGAAATAGTAATGTTTGCTACACAGGCGCTGTCGTTCATACGCGAAGCGTCGTGGGATGATATTAAATTAAACATGTCTTTTTTATTTGAGCTCTCTCTATCACCCAAACTCATAGATGTTATTTGTAATGAATTAAGTGCCTGCTTATAGCCAAGGTCATTCCATTGCCCGCAAATGTTAGATTCCTCCTAACGAAATGTTCAAAGCTTTAAACAAATACATGTATTAATGAAAAATTGTCTGTAATTCAATTTGTCCGCAAACTAAGAAATGTTGTGGTGGTTTTAGAATTAAATCTTTTTATCTCAAAGTAAAAAGATCCATTGAAATATGAAATATCCTATTATTCAAAATTAAGATCCATCATTGGGGTTTCCATGTCCAAGCACTTGGCTTTTGTTGGCCTTGTATAAAACAGCAAACAAGTTCAAAAAATATTATTATTTGATCTGCACATTATTTAATATAAAGAACAATTCAAGAGAACTATTGAACAATGTTGCTAGTTTCCCCACAAATCAAATTCTTTCAAATTATGGCAATGTAGCTCTGGGCTACCGCGGACGGATATTGTATACTATCAGAAAAAGCACATTTTTGTTCAGCACCTAAAATATAACCAGGGAGGAGATTAATAAATAAAAGACAACTAGATCAAACCTTGAGAAATATCTGCATAATCCAAGAATAGACATGAGGGAAAGCCAGTCCGAGCTTTTTGTCCATGTATGCTAGGTATTTGCCCTGATAGTGAGCAATTACTATGATGCAATGCAAATGTCCGTTTGACTCCAAAGAGGTCACGTTTTCTACTAATATAGATACTATGATCGATCATATCGAAATACTTACTGATATCAAAGATCAGAAATCTTCCTAGAATCAAAAACTTTTGTTAGAATACTGGGGCTTCAACTCCGAACATATATTGTAGGCCAAAATTGATTTGGAAGAAAAATATCATAACTCTTCAGAAAGCAAGTCTATTTAAATTTTTTTTTTTTTTTTTTTGTACAAGAATTGAGATGCTAGAGAAATCGGTCGACAGTTGATGCAGTAACTCAGTCACGTGTTACTCAACTCAGAGCCCTCGTGCCAGGCCCAGACTTTCGGTTTATCACAATTAATAATTAAAAGTACCTACTTTAGCTGGCTCTAGTATTTTTGTATGTTTAATATCCAAACTAATGTACTCGGAGGTGAATACACTTTTAGATACATATATAACCAACCACTTTTAATGTCTATTGACTTTGTATGATTGGGTTTGGTGAGAAAAATCCATTTAGATCCTTAGAGAATGTGGAGAAATCTTTTAGAAACCCCAAAGCATTATTACTAATAAAAACCTTATCTTCAATGACTACTCAAATAAACATACAGGATTCCGTGGATATAAAGGAAATAATGAACCACGGTTAGTGAAAATGAGATCAATCCTCCTGTTCCGTTAGACAAATACGCCCGCTAGAAAGCTGCAGACGAATTCCTGTCTGACAGGCAGTCATCAATCGATCTCCTCATCAGCTGAGTCGAGCGTTCTGTCACAATAATCAGATGTTTTTATCGTATAATGGCTGTCATTGTTCATCTCCGACTGCTGAGGCCGCATTGTCCGCAACAATGGCCCAATAATTGCCATTCACTTGCCAGCCGACCACGCCGCCCCGCCGGCCTCACCGCCGGCACGCCTCTTTTATTTACTTCCATCGCGGTGGCAGTGGCAGTGGCAGCGGCAGTGGCAATCACTTCCTCGGTTAAACAACCTGTTTACAATAGAATACCTTGTGTAGTCTCAGAATGAGACCAGCGCAGCGCAGCGGCTCGTGGAAGACGAGTGCTAGCTAACCTTTCCATTTCGACTCAAACATAATAAACTGGTCACGTTGAGGCCAAGATTTATCGATGTTATCGTTCACACAATCTTATCAGAGACACTTATGCACTTCACATATTTTAGGTGGAGGTGACGTAGAGATCTCAAAGTTGACATGATTGTGAGCCTGGGATGTACCGACTTGTCCAGTTACTCGCAAGATTATCTCCAAGCACGGGCTTGTTAGTTTTGACCAAGAGGTAAGCACGAGCGAATGGCCTTGTCTTTAAACAAAATAGAGGTTATTATTGCTTTTCTAATCAGCTGTCCATTTTTGTTTGTTTTTTTTACTTATGGACGGTTGTTATGATGCTCCACTAACCTATAAAATGAATTCTACAATATCACAGAAAAGATCAAACAAAGAAGTTCCATGTGTTCAAACGGTTCATGGCGCGATCCGACGGTTAGGCGTAGTGCTATCATTAACGGGGTAACGCAACTCTAGCGAATTCTGTTGACTCATCCTAATTACTAACATCAGTGATACGATTATGCTCGGATTTTTTCTATGCAGATGTTTCAAAATGTAAACTACATCCAAAAAGGGGTGAGGATGGGAAGGTAATGGTATGGTCAAAACAGGATTCTTGTATTTTACATCAAAACGTTTTGAGTTGTTCTAAGCTTAATTATTTTCTCAGTCTGTATAGATTTTTTTTATTCAAAATTAAAACAATATCTTCAATTCATAAACATAGATCTTTTTGTATGGAATTTTGAGTTTCCCAACCTTTTTAGCCAGAAGAGGTGAGTAATTGAAGAACTTCATTCCAAATTTGACTAAATCCAAAACCAAATGTTTTATGACAAATTCAATAACATTTTTACACAAAAAAATCTCTTCCAGTGATTAAATTTAATTGAACAATTGTTTGTAAAACACAAAAAAATGTTATTAAGTACAGTTTAAAAAAATAAATAGAAGATAGCCGTTTCTTCAAATTAATACTATGTCCATTTAAAGTATTTCAACTTTTGATTCGAACTAACTATATATCCTTGTTATATACCATATATTAAGTTAGCACAGTGAGAAAACATATTTATTGCAAATAATCCTTTTTATTATATTAATTAATTTGATTGCATTAATTAACCAATCTTTTATTCTCAATCCTCCTTGGTATGAACGATTTACGGGACAAGTTTCAACCGAGAAAATTTTATTGTACGTCTTTTAGATCCAAGACGATAACAGTTCCAGAGCCAACACAGTTTTCAAACAAAACTGAGCGTCTTATTGATGAACATATTTTGACCGACACTGGCGTGAAATTAACGAATTGGCTTGTATAAAAACATATTAAAAATAAGGAATGAGTGCACATAAATTAATATAATCTGTATTTATACTATTAGTAATGATATAACTTATAGTCTCCCTTAATAACTCAAATCATCAGCAGACGATGATCAATTTACTTGGTAATTCAGGAAGTCATCATATGTGTTCTCTCATCATCGGGTTATCCTTTAAACATTCTCTGCATCTGCATCACACCACGCTGTAAATCGTCTACAAGCATCCTGACGCCCCACTCAACATACTCGTATGTACAATACCATAACTCCACGTTAAGGAACTACCAAAAATACATATAACAAATATTTCTTGAAATGTTGGTATCTTTGAAATTTTTTCAAAACTATCTCCTTCAAACTTTCCCACACTATTCATAAATTTAACGATTAGATATAAAGCACAGTAAATTGTGAGTGGTTCTAATAAATGTATAAAATTATAATAACGCTAATTGGTAACCATATTCATTAGATTAAGTTGTCTTGGTGATGGTGGAGTGCCCCGATATTAATTTCAGAAACAAATGGAACCACCGAACATTAATAGAACACATTTTTAAGAGGAAGCATGATAACGTATTTTCAAAACTTAACGATTAAATCTTGAGTGAGTTTGGTCAACTGACGATTTAACACTTTCTTATTCTTACGTGGTGATTTTAGTCGATTTCAAATAATTCAGCTGCACCAAAGTAAAGCAAGAGGGAGTAAAATATCAGTAGGAAGCTGAACTTCTCAAACAATGTTCAGCTGGATATTTAATAAAAGTAGGAATTAAACATTGAATATAACAATTCCGTCGCTTTAATACTTTCACACAACATTCTCGTTGGAATGATAATAAAACAGGCAAAAACAGAACTTAAGGAGCTATAATAACATCACCAAAATAATAATGAATTTAGTTTAAAATATCAAAATTTACTTTGTGCTTACTATTGCTACTTCTGTAACATTATCCTACACGCATACATCATACTACAGTTATTATTAAAACTAAGGTGTAAATGAATTATGCTATATTATGAAGAGATAAGAATTAATGATAAGAAAATAATAAAAGTAAATTATCTAAGACAAGTCCCAAAAAGGAGCGGTACCGATATGCAGTAAATATAAACACAATCACGCTCTTTAAGATTTTGAAATAATTTGAAAATTCGTTTGTTGTTTCCTAGGCAATATTGTTGAAATGTTTGTGTGACCAATGTTAGACCAATGGTATCACACAGGGTACTCACTACGTGATTGAGCAGAGTTTTAAAATTTGAACAACGGTCACATATGAGTTAATGTGACTTCACTTCCATAATTATAATTTTGGCCAAATATAGAACAACTTGTTAGTATAGCTATTTTGTAATATTAAAAATATATAACTCAAAAAATGCTATTATTGTAAAAAATTGCGTCTAGTGTAACCAAACGCTTTTATTTTTGAAGTGAAAAGGTAAAATATGCGGCTTCCCTTATCTTCAGCTAATCTCTAGGAGCTAAACCCGACATGTTATTTAGATAAAAACCAGGTATCATGATTATATGTGTAATCCGAGCAGCATTAGAAACAGAGTAAACTGGAATCTCGGCCATCCGCATCACTCTGTGGGGGCCACCAGTCTGCGGTAGAGTCCAGCCGGTGGGAGGGTCCATGAACCAGGAATAACTAGCATTTATTTTACTTTTGAGAAGATTGGTTTATTAACGACATGAATCCGAGAAACTAAACATCGTGTATCTTAAAATCGTGTTATCCGTCCGTCTGTGTAATAATCTTGCTACAAAGGACCTAAAGACTTAAACGCCAGTGACTTGGAACTCTACTGGTTCAAGGTGAACAGGAAAGGGCTCCGTTTGTCTGTGCGATGACTTTTGCCAAAAAGGTCCTAGAGACTTGAAACTTGATAAGTTTCCTCTATGTCTAAGGCAGAACTGTACGGATTTAACAGTTCGCTTGAGTAAAGTACGTTATCGTGTGAGCAACCTTCATCAGAAAGCGTTACGGTGTCTAATATAGGTGAACACTATTTGATCTACAGCTATACGGAATATTGCAAAACATTATCCGTATAAACGTTTCTTCATAACCTAGTTCACCTAAATATTTGCAAATCAATATATGTATGGTTAAGGACTATCTTGTACATACAAGAGTATATGTGAAATGCGATATCAAAATTTGATTACAAGGCTCTTTCGCGTTTATTCAGTTTATTCCGTCTAGGTTTGGATACCCTCTCTCCTTGCCTCCGTTAGGTTAAAATACAACTGCTGTTGTATAAAAATTAAAACATTGCTAAAACTAAAAGCTGTCGAGTTGTATGGGGTTATGTTATAAATCAGTGTTATTTATTTACAAGGTAGGAAGGAGTACGCCACACCACTTGTCGCGTAACAAGCTTCGCTGAGGTAATTTCAGTATGGATAGATGGAATGACAGACTATATACGGAAAAGTAAATTTACATCCCCGTTAGACAAAAGAGAAATTGCGACAGCCTACTGAATGACAGGCTCCAACGGCTTAGTCAAATTCTATTGTTGGACATGCACCATCATTGAATTCATTCTTGTCTATGTAGAAATGAAGTTTAATACAGAGTTTCAATTCTACAGATTAAATCTATCTCGAGATATATTGTCGCATGATATATTTATTTTTTCATAAATAGGTGTCGTATCAGTGTTTAAACAGAATTCTATACACCAAGTCACCAAGGCTATGTGTTGGGGTAGTTAGGCACTGTTGTTTGCCTATAAATGTCGTACATCCGGACCGTTTTAGATCGGAAACATAGTTTAGTAATTGTGGGAATTGATGACACATTAACTCCATAGAATTTACATGATACATGTTATTTCTAGATGATATAACTGTATGGTGTTTGCATGTATACACATGTATCGTAAACGGTTCAAAGAAAATAACTATAACGAATGAATGAGTATTATATAGGCGAGAGCTTACTTTTTCTTCACTGCAGCTCTATTTCAGTCTCTTAGTTAAACAAAGACGGCTTCACTATTGTCCAAGTTAGTAACTAAAGCTTTAAGTTTAACACTTGCTGACGATAGGTAAACAAAACAAAAGATCAAATAGAGGACCACACATAGCGCGGGAAATTCGTATCTGATCGTGAAATCTAATACCTACGGTTTTGTAATAGCCCAGCTGCGTTTTATGTCTACATCATTATAAAACGCTTTGCAAGGACATTAAAATAAAAATAGACATTTAAGTTATTCTTGTTTAGAAATTTACAGCTGTAAACAAACACTAATTTCAACTTTACAGGCCAATCAGGGGATTCAAATTCTATCTTCCATTTCCAATAAAGGTTTTATGGATTAATTAATATTTGTGTGATATTTTCTTTTAGGCAAATTCTTGACAATATATACATTAATTATTATTAAATTAATAAAAATTTACAGTAAATAAATTAAATTGATTAAACTCGTTTAAATTGGTTTCATCGGACTCCCATCTTTCCACTTTTATACAAGATTCCAAATACTCGTTTTTAGGCCATCGGATTGAATGATCATTTCTCCCAAGTCTAATTGTTTTAAACTCTCGAAGCGTTTAGTGGTGTCATTTCTCAACAATTGGGCACTTGTTGCATTCAAAATACTATGAGATTTTTGGGTTTCCGTTACCAGACCTCCTTTGATCTTGGAAAATAAGCTTCTAGACCTCTTTTCCTGGTGGCATAAATAGCAGGAAATTTCAGCCAAATTATGTAACGACTGATTCTTCTGCTCCTCCAGTCAGTATTCATCAGCCTGGCTTAAACTTATTTATCAGACGTTTCTGAAGAGTTCTGTATGCTGTTAGCATTCCAAATACCAGTTGTATATCCTCTGTATTTAGGTCTAGATGTTTAGCACAGCCTTTAGAGTAAGAACAAGTAATCATTATTGACTGTATGTAATCTGAGGTTATCTCTATATCTTGGATATGACTCTTTTCCCATTCATTATGGTTCTGGCTCAAGCAAATTGTCATAGGAGTCTTTTTGGACAGGACATCTGCCATTTCATTTTCAGCATGTTTATCATAACCTAGCACCTAGGGCTTCTTTATCCTCCGCCATTTCTATTAGAGAATTCCTGAACTCCTATACTATTCATCAGATTGAGTCTGTAACCATTTACAGCACCTTTAAAGCAGCCTGACTGCTAATTGAAAAGTATTAAATATTTAGCATCCTTAAGACTTATTCTAAATCAGGCTTCTCATGCAAGCTTCAACTTCACTACCATGACCTGTAATCCTAAGGTCAGTCATTTATACTCCTGGTTTGTATGATCTGAAATCTTCCTTAGTATCCATCAATGTAATATTTAGTCACATTTTAAAAGGTGGCCTTCATTTCTTTGCCACTTACCTCTACTCTATTGTTTGTAAAAAATAGCATTTCTTTATTGTTGTCCGAAACATTTATTATTTTCGCATCAACCGCATGTCCTGATAAATTAGGCTTTATCATCTTTCTACCCAACAGCTTTATTGCACTTTTCCATTACTCTTATCAATCCTGTTCTAGTGGTGTACATTCCAGGCCAATCTCCAATTTTCATTCTACAGTTGGACAGGAGTGGATTACACAAGCCAATGTATGAAGTATGTGCTCAAGTTTCTTTACTGCTGTGCTTCGTACTGGCATAAGAGCTGTACATGTGACTATTGGTTTTTATTACAGCCTCATGAATTAAACGACATACCTCTACTTTTTTATGAATAAAGCAATTTAAATATTGTTATTAGTAATTAAACAAGCATTTATTGTATTGAACATGTTAACTACACGTAATATAGTGAGAGTAGTATTGTATAGAATTTTAAACAGTGACTGCAGTAGATGCTATACAGCGCTCTATACCAGAAGTTTCCTAACCCTTTTACTGAAAACTTTTAGGAAGCAGGCCAAGTACTTCTCACATGTATTCTATTGAAGTCAAATTTTTTTTTGAACTATCCCTTTTCTTTCTTGTATGTATGTGAGATTTGTGCTATTGTTTTTGACCAGCAATGTCAGTCCATTTTGTCACCAACTTTGACACCCTACCATTGACAGATTTTAGACGTTTTTCAGAAAGGTTCACTATACGAGGTCCAATCAAAAAGTATCCGACCTCGTCGTGTATCGCGGCTTCTGCTGCCAATAATGAGATAAGATTTGTTGCGACAATAGTTCCTACTATGATAAGGAAAGGTACAAAGTCTTATCTTGATCCCCCGACTGGTTCGCCGGAGACGGGTCAGTATGTACTGATAAGTCAAGTGCGCGTATCGGTTTTCTCTAACTGTGAAGATGACGGAAAAAGTGGAACAACGTTATTGCATTAAATTTTGCGTGAAACTCGGAGAAAAACAAAGTGAGACCATTCGGAAAATTCAGCTAGCACTCGAAAATGAGGCAATGAGTGTTACGCAGATTAAAGAGTGGTATAACCGTTTCAAAAGTGGTCGAACCTCGGCAGAAAGTGACGCGCGTTCAAGCCGACCAAAAACAAGTGGAACTCCGGAAATAATCGAGAAAGCAAAAGTTTTGATCTGTGAAAATCGTCGAATGACTGTGGAGGAAGTAAGTACTGAGTTATATGTCAGTTTCGGATCAGCTGAAGCAATTTTAACGGATGACTTGGGATTGCGCCGGGTAGCTGCAAAATTTGTGCCAAAATTGCCGACAGACGAGCAGAAGCAACGGCGATTGGATGTTGCCGAGGACATGCTGCAATGTTGTGAGGATGATGCGGACTTTTTGACATCGATACTAACTGGAGACGAAAGTTGGGTCTATGGATATGACCCTGAGACCAAATTTCAGTCATCACAATGGCAGTCTCCCCAGGATCCTCGGCCAAAAAAAGCAAGGCAAGTTCGAAGCAATGTCAAAGTGATGCTTACTTTTTTCGACCACCGTGGAGTTGTGCACCATGAATATGCCCCTGAGGGTCAAACTGTGAATGCACAGTACTATTTAAGTGTCCAACGTCGTCTCCGAGATGCGATTCGCCGCAAAAGACCTGACTTGTGGGCGTCTCAAAATTGGCGGCTACACCACGACAATGCGCCAGCTCATTCAAACTTTTTTGGCGAAACACGGCACTCCGCAAGTTCCTCAGCCTCCGTACTCTCCAGATATGGCTCCATGCGATTTTTGGCTCTTCCCCCACCTCAAAAAACCATTGAAAGGCACCAGATTTGAAAGTCGAGAAGCAATTATGAAAAAAACGACGGCTGATCTGATGGCGATGCCGAAAAGTGATTTTCAAGACTGCTTCCAGAAGTGGAAACGTCGCTGGAATCGTTGTGTTGCTTCTCAGGGTGCTTATTTTGAAGAAAATTAACGCCAGCTTTTTTCAGGTAACTTCAGTTTTACGTTGCACCAAAAGGTAGGATACTTTTTGATTGGACCTCGTATAATTAGATTGTAAAAAGATCATTTCGAGAACTTTGTTTACAGATGCCACCCAAAATGTTATTAAAAAATATGTAGCAAGATCTACTGCGAATGCAAGCTCCCAAAGCCAGTGATCTTTTAAGGCTCTTCTACACTCTCGGCCTGTTAAATAATGAAAAAATATCAATAGTTTGACTTAATTCAATAACCTTTGCAGAACTTATCCACTGTTCAGCCAATGAACACCACAATGATGTACTTACTTAAAGTTCATGGATAAAGTTCTCTGTATCTGTATTTTAGAACAAGTTGTAGTTTAGAAACAGTTTCAATTGTTTTTGAACAAAATTGTACCTCAGTAACAATGCATTCCATGGAATATATCCTATCTGTGTAGGCAAGCTGAGAGAATTAAACATTTCATGGTTTTGGTAATGTAACTTCTCACCACACTTCACTAAAGGTTTTCCTCACTCGGCGTCACAGACTGGCAAGCCTTAACTAATGTAAGGCATGTAAGTGTAAGACACTTAATACTTGCTTGAAAGACAGCCTTGTTTTGATATTTACTCTTAGATAAAATGTCACATTGAGACTACATACATGTTTTACAAAGATTGTTTTTTTTGTCTGCTTGGCACTAACTTATAATTTGAACATATTTGCTTTTACAGTGTATTGATTCATTTCTACAAATATTATACTATCTCAACACCAATTTTTTTATTACAAATCAAACACAAAGCGGTGTTTTCAACCAGAAAGTAGTCAACACTCCACTCATCAATAAACACATGACACTCAATATCAACGTTTCTCTGTACCAAGACATAACTGAACGAAGTGTTACAGACAACAATCAAACCACAAAGTGGAAACTACAGAAACATCGTTTAGTCACCGTTAACAATGCAGAAACCAATACTGAGTGAAAATGTAAAGCTAGGTTAGTCTGAGCTTGATTGGCCTCACTCATGCTACAGTTTGAGCCACCTATCTCGAACTGTGGCTAGTGCATGCATACGAGCCACCCCTCCATTCCCATTCCACACAAGAGCACGTAGTACAGTCTAAATGAAGTGCATTGTACTTTTGAGATGAACTGAGGAGCAATATCGGTTGAGCCACAAGAGGGGTAGATTATTTGTGTGTGGTGGGGGACTGTGTGGCATACTTGTTATCTCACCTTTCCAAGCTTCATATTGCCTGTTGATAAAGAAACATTATCCACGTGAGGAAGTAGGAATTTGCAACCTAACCTAACGCTCTGGTAGACATGATATAATCAAAGCACTTTTTTCTTTCCATTTCCATATCTGAGATCATTAAAAAAAGCGTGAGAAACTAAATCCCAAATTTTTAACATTTGAGTAGTTAATTAGACAAGTAAATTATAATTTAACCCTAAATCGAGACCTAAAAGAAGTTTTCCTCCATGCACTCTTTAATATTATAAATAGTACTAATTTAATTATGTAGGCAGTTGTTTCCTGCCATTTACCGTGTGAGACTGGACGATTCCTCTGTATGCGACCGACGCTGTGTTTGTAGTGCCTGGACGAAATCTTCATGAACAGTTGATCGCGATTTGTTTTCCTGGATGAATATTCCATGTGTGCCTAAATTTGTAGCTTGTTATTGGTTTCTGGTTAAGTTTTAATTTGTATTAACTGAATTTTGTCAAATCGTAAATGAAGACAAAACACTTGCTAGACTTTTAGATAGAGTTGAAACTGAAGAACAATATGAAAATATTCTAAGACCAACCAGTGGATTTCTTCAGGATCTTTTTGCAGACGATATAGTAGATGATGCAGATTTGGATGTTGAATCAGACAACGAAGAAGTTCAGGAGGAGTCTGGTGAGCAACAAATCCTTATACATAACAGTGATGAAAATTTAACACATAATTCGTGTTAACATTGATTTTGATCATTTAGAAAACGTACCATTACCTGCTAGGCTAACTGCAAATATTATAACAAGAATAAATGGGAAAGAAGCCTACAATTAGTAAAGTACAACACATGCTATAGGATTTGCAACCTAACAAAAATGCTTGATCTAACTCCCAGTAGAAACATATTGAGATTGAGGATGGGATATATATCTTGCAACACAATCTTACAGGCCTTTTGCTGTTAATTCTACCAATGAAGTTGTCAACCACATGATTGATCCAATTTCAAGATCAGGGCAAAATGTGATCTTAGACAATTTCTTTACCTCTGTACTTCTTTGTGAAGAGCTTATGTCTGATCACTGACTAACGATCATTGGTATACTATGGTAAAACAAATGAGATTCCGTGTTCCAAAAACCAGAAATAATACTGTTTTACAATGAAAACAAAGAAAGGGATAACACTGTTGACAAAATATAAGGAAAGTTATTGCCAGAATCTACAATCGTTGGCGAATTAAGATTGTTCTAAAAATAATAGATATTGGAGGACTCAATAATTTCATAATTCTACAAAAAATGTTAAATAACCAAATATGAAGGGAAGAAACGTTTTGAAGCAGCTAACTTTTTCCATGTGTAAGGATTATACTAAATACAGATTATTCCCACAGAAGCATTCTTAGACAATGAAACAAAGAATTTTTCAAATTGAGGGAAGTGGAGTACAACAGAGAATCGGCCATTGAAAAATAAGTTGCACCAAGTTCAAGTATTTTATTTGCTATGAACATTCATCTGTAACCTGCATTAGCTGAATTGATTCTGTTGAAGAAAGGGATGTCTCCAGCGATAGTTCACCGTAAGGACACTTCAGTACCAGAGTACCAGTTAGAGCATCTCAGTAGTTTTTATAGGATGAACATCGTCATAAGAACCAGTGTGTGTATCTTATAATACATTGAAATTGTCACTTTGGAATAAAAGAAAAAAACTTTCATCTGGATGCGTTAATAGGAATGATATTGACAGAAATCAACAGCATGTTGAACTGGCCGTCCTCTGTGTCATGAGTGTGCGAGAATTTGAGCTGGTCCTTCAACCGTACTCCCTAACTGATAAGTAGTAGGCTCCGTAAAGGAGCCTACTAGAGTCCAAAGGAGATCATAAAACAAAAACTCTCACATCTGATAGGTTTTTGCAGAGGCTTCAGATTTGAAGGGTAGAAAAAGGGGAAGGCACAAATGTCCTTTTATGTGCAGTTTTAAGTACAGGGTTTTAACCCATGTTTCAGAGAAAAATAAATAAAACTATGATGTCTGTTTTATACACAGTTTTGCACATATATAGTTTTGCACGTGTATAGTTTTGTTTTATATAGTTTTGCAATAGATTTGTTTCAACATAATTTCATTATAAAGTTAATAGTTTATGTTGCACACAAGGTTAAAGAAATATGAAATCATCATTTTAAAACAAATTTATTTACAAAAATTATCAGAATATATTTCTAAAGATAATATATGCCAAGTAACTAAACGTTATCCAAATGACTGAATCGAATACCATCTTCCTTATCCACATCCTGAAAAAAGATTAACATTAGAAACTCGTAACAAAACAAGTACAAAATGTAAATTTAAAATGTATGCACTAAACTACACGTTTATTCTTACTAACCAGTATAATATGCTCTGAAGATAAATTAATATGCTAATATGTGCTAATTATTATTTCCTTTGTTGTAGGCTGTAAAACCATTTAGTCAACAAAAAAGTAGCTTATTCCAATTTTATTTAATTATGATAAAACGAAAATTTTTTCTTTTATGCCATAGCTTTTTGCTGAGACGCCTTGTTTGAAAAAACGGATTGTTCTGTAAAAATCTCTTGCGTTATTTGCTGTTCTGTCATTCTCAGCCTTGGTAAGTTTTCCGTTTAGGAAGTCTCTTTTCGCTCGTCTAAGTACCACTCTGGTATTTCTGTTAGCTTCACAGTATTCTGTCCTAAGTCGTTCTGTCATTCTTCTGCCTTCTTCATCCACATTGTTCCTGCTTGCTAACAACCTGTGCTTTATTTCTCTTATCTTGTTTACGGCTGTCCTGCATTCCTCTGTAAGCCAAGGATTCTTCTTCATATTTTCCTTTGTGCCACACACTTCCTTTACTGTTTCAGTGACTATAGTTTGTAAATTTTTCCATTGTTTTCCAATCTTGTCTGACTCAGTCATTTGTGTCTCTATGCTTTCATCTTCCAATATTTGGAACCTATTACTCAATTTAATTTTAAATTCCCTCTGCACTTCTGGTATTGTTATTTTGTCAGACGCTAATTGTTCTTTCCTAGGTGTTCTCTTTTTATTCACATTTATTCTTTGTCTTAAGCTAATTAAGACTAAATAGTGGTCTGTACCAAATTCTGCGCCTCTGACTGTGTGCACATTTGTAATGCTGCTATAATGTCTATTGTCTACTAATACATGATCAATTTGGTTGTTTGTTTTCCCATCTGGAGAAACCCATGTAGCTTTGTGAATTCTTTTCCTTGGGAACATTGTGCTACATAATTTCATATTTGTTGAACTAGCTAAAGTGAGCAGTCTCAACCCGTTTTCATTTGTTGAATCATGTAAACTCTCCTTTCCAGCTACTTCTGTCCAATAGTTTTCTTTGCCCACTTTTGCATTAGCATCACCCATCACCAACTTCACATCATATTGAGGCAGCTTATTTATCTCTTCCTCTAGCCTGCCATAGAATATATCTTTCTCCTCATCTTCAGCCTCCTCTATAAGAGCATATAAGATAGGAATGCTCTATTCAAGAAGATGGAAAAACATGGAATCCCGCAAAAACTGATAAGACTGTCAAAAATGTGTATAAGTGACTCAAAGGCCAAAATAAGAATAGATGGAGAAATGTCGGAAAACTTCCTTATCAACACTGGAGTAAGACAGGGAGATGGGATTTCTCCCACTCTCTTCAACCTGGCTGTGGAAGAGGCATTACAAAAAGTTAAAAGACTACAAAGAGGGGTTAAATTAGGAGTGGACCTGAACGTAATGGCATTTGCGGATGATGTAGTGATCTTGTCAGAAAGTTTGGATGACCTCTCCACACTAACAAAGTTTTATTAAAGAATGTCAAACAGTAGGCTTAGAGCTAAATGAAGATAAAACTAAAATTATTCATTTTGGAAGACATGCTGGAAATGTGAGAACAAACTTAAGCATTGACAACTACTCGATTGGCTGTGTAGAAAGTTTTAAATATTTGAGTGTAACAATAAACAGCAAAAACGTGGAGGATATAGAGATACAAAGCAAATTAGCTAATGCAAATAGGTGTCTTGGGGCGTGTACAAAACTCTTTACGTCAAGATTGTTGTCACAATGCTCCAAAATAAGAATTTATAAAACAATCATTCAACCAGTCCTAATGTATGGAAATGAAACATGGACATTAACGAAGAAAAATGAGGGGCGGTTGATTGTTTTTGAGAATAAAGTTCTCCGAAAAATATTTGGACCAATATGTGATGAAGGGGTGTGGTGAATAAGAAAAAATAGAGAATTACGCAGTGTATACCAAGATCCTGATATTGTGGCTTTGGTGAAGGCAAAGAGAATTAGCTGGCTAGGACATGTACATCGGAGACAGGAGGGCACAAGGTTAAAAGAGGTCTACCAGGCGGTACCGGCAGGAAGGCGCCCTTTGGGTAGGCCAAAGATCAAGATGGTGCGATCAAGTGGTCGAAGATGTGACCCGGTGTGGAGGGTCTGTGAATCTGGCGGAAGACAGGGTGGTGTGGAAGAGGCTCATAGACGAGGCAAAGAATCGACTGAGATTTGTTACGCCCCGGCAGTAAGTAAGTAAGTATGATAAAACGAAAAACAATTTCCTTGAAAGATCACACTAGAAAGAAGCTAAGAGGTTTTGTAACCTCTCATGCCAAACACTTCTCGTACAAAACATGTGGACAGCTTTATTGTGAGAAAAATATTATATTTCTCTGATTTTCTCAACCATTGTCATGATTTCATAACTTACTGAGCTTTCACTGTAAAATCTCCCTAATAAGATGATAAATTCAGTTGCTGCCTTGACATTCAAAACAAAATAACAAACTGAATTTGATTGTTGGCAGTACCACAAATTTTATTTCAGTGGTCAGAATAAACACAAGATTAATCAACCGTGATGTTGACAGTAGCGTTGTGGCGGCGTTACAGCAAAAATGGTACTTATTTTTCAAATGGGCCTTGTACTAAGTTGACAATGAATGTATTGAGGGAATAGGGGTGTATGACTATTTTTTTTTCAATTTGGGTTTTTTCATATGTTGGAAGCTTTTTATCATGTTAAGCTATAATATTAACGTAATATAAAAACAATGCACATTTAGCAATTTCATGTTTGTCTTTTACTTTATGAATCAGTTGGCAATCAGTTGTTATACCACCACAGCTGATGCTGAGAAAATCCAGATTATTATTCTTGTTACAGGTATTATTCTTGTTACAGGTGTTAGTGTCTATACACTTATTTGATTAAGCTGGTAAAAGTTTCATTTGCTACAATATTAATTAAATAAAATCTGTAAGTACCTAATAAAGAGAATACTAGGCCGAACTATAATGTAGAAATTTAGTCTACTCCAAAGCTTACAAGACAAAAACGGAAAGTAAGTGAGAACTGGACTGACAATAAGAGAAAAATATAAAACGCATCTCTGAGCAAGAGTATAGAAAAAAATGTATCAAGATGCCTAGCAACACTCATAAATGTTTGTACTAATGCAAATAATTAACAGAAGATGGCCGAAATCATATTTTTCAGAGTATTTGAAAATTGAGGAACTAAGGCTACAAAGAGAATATTTAACAAGAAGAATAATTGTTAAAGAAGTTGATAGAATAAGAGTTAATCAATCTAAACTTAATATAACAAATGTTTATAACCTACAAAAGGGTGAAAGAGGAGAGAATACATGGTGTGTACAACAGTTTTTTTTAGTAACTATAAATGCAACTGAAAAAGTGACAAGAACAAGTTCATCTTAGTATCAAATTTCTACATGTGGAATATTCAAAGATGATAGAAGGGGGGACTCTTATCCGGGCACAAAATGTTCTGATGAAACAATTACTCTTATCTTAGCTATGGTAGGAAGGGTTAATTCAATTTGATTGTTGAGTTTAGCTCCAGTTCACCTTCCTTTGATGTCTGATATTTGACATTGTCTCAGATTAGACTCCTGGAAACTGGAGCTAAACTCAACATTCAAACTGAATCAACCCTTCCTACCATAGCTACGTTATGTGTAGAAAACTCGGCTGCTCCACTGTGCTTAAAGGTCATGTCAGACACATCATAGTGCACTCATTTGTGCACCTGATGAGACATAGAGACTGCCACTTTATCTATTTACAGGTATCTCTGATATTGAAACGATGTAAAGGTTCATTTTGAACTACTTCGTCACCGACTTTTTTTATCTTTTAAGACGAACATGACTCCAGATGCTACAATAAAAGGAAGGTGAACTGAAGCTAAACTCAACATTCAAATTACTCTTATATTATAACACATTAGCTCCTTTCCAAGGGTACCACCTCAATGGTGTATAAAAGATACAAAAAGAAGTATCTCAAGAGTATTTTAAATGAAGAGAGAATGTATTCTCTGCACTTAGAATACTGTAGATATAAAAATGCCAAACATGTGTGCAAAACAATCTACAAACAAATTGAATTAAATTATCATAGAATTTCATGTCCCAAAGAAAGACCAGTACTGGTGTTACGAGTTTGAGACATTGTCTCCTACTGAAAAAGTGCTCTGAAAGACAGAAGAGAAAAAGGGCCAGAAATAGTGAGAAAGTCAAAGATGATAAAGAGGTTACATCAAACTCTCTCCCTCTCCTGCACACCAGTCAGCAAATTTTATTTAGAAGCTGTTTTATACTGTCTCCTCAAATTTGCTAAGCGAGTGATCTACACAAGGAGACTAGTATGTTACAACTTCACAGTGTACAATGTTGGAGCTAAGAAAGAATTTTACTTTTTGGTAATAGAGGATTACTAGAATTAGGAATAGGATTAATAGAAGTAGCTTTGTTTTTTCTCAAATAAACTATAAAAATTGGGCATGCGGACATTATTTTCAGACTGCAGTCGCAAAATCAAAATTAATTTTAGGTGCAATGCTCAGATATGCGTTGAGCATTCACCCTTGCCTTAAAATTACAGATCTATTTTTTTGGGTCAAGCCACACACATATGGAGTGTAATTCCATGCATGCCCCAACTGAAGCAGCAAGCCAGTTAACAACTGTTTATTTCCCAAGAGAATGGTTAAATATTATCAGACTTAGAATGGTAAACCTTAAGAGGTTAAAGTAATTAAATGACTTAAATGGTTTGATGAAACATGATTTTACTATGCAACAATCCTAGTGATGGATCAAATAAAACTGAGGAAGTGTAAAATGTATCCATCTAGAAATAGGAAAACCAGACATGCTTCAATTAAAGAATGAGCTAAGGGAAACTGACTTCAAGGAATTAAACATTTTAGAGAAATCAGAAATAACTTCAGAAGATGGAATACCCCTGTGCAAAGAAATCAAAAAGGACTAAAAAGAAAAAGTCATTTAATTTTTAACCCCACTTACTGAGACAAAATTGAAGGGCCAAGATGAGATGTACTATGCAGTAATATCTCCATGTTCTACATCCACGTCTATAGACAATAGACAATAGACAATAGACAAATCTCTTTATTTCATGAACTTTGAGTACAGAAATGTCGTCAAAAGTTTGCAAGAGTTGGAACTTGATGAATCCATGTACGAAAATTAGTTTTGATTTTGAAAAGTCGGGTCTTCCCTCCACCGAATGTACTCGTCGATTGAGTAAAGGGGTCGAACTAGGAGCCAGTTGATAAGCCGCTGTCTCATATTCTTGATTGGCCCTGGAGTTTTCAGCTCATCAGGCAGGTAGTTGGCAAGTTTGGCACCGATGTATGAGGGCTTCTTCTCATAGAGTGCCAGTCCGTGATTGGGAAGAACATAGTCGCTACCGTTTCTTGTGAAGTGGTTATGTAAGTTGTTTCTTCTGGGGAGATCTTGACGTGCAGCATGGAGGATTACCTCAAGAATGTAGAGAGCTACCACTGTGAGGATTTTTAAATTTATAAAAGCTCCTCGGCAGGACTCCTGAGGACCTAGACCCAGCATGGCTCTGATGATTTTCTTCTGGTGTATCAGTACTCTTTGGAGGTTTGTTTTGGAAGAGTTTCCCCATAGTACAAGGCCATATCGAAGATGTGACTCAGCAAGAGCAAAGTATGCTGTTCGGAGTATGCTCTGATCTTCTGTGATCGATTTGAGTCTTTTTATAACGAATACACCAGAACTGAGTTTAGAGCATACCGTATCCACATGGAGACTCCATGACAGGTCTGAGTCAATGGTGAGGCCTAGGTGTTTAGCATATTCGGTTTGGTTTAGTCCAGGTATTTCAGTTACTTGGTGTTTTTTTGATCCAAAGAAGAGCTGTGTGCTTTTACTCTCATTAACAGCCAAATCATTGCTATGGCAGTACTCAAGTGCCATGTTAAATGCTATGTATGCTTTAATTTCAAGTTCTTCAGGGGTTTTTGTACTATTTATAAGAACTGTGTCGTCTGCATACATAAGCAATGAGCAGTGCCGCTCAAGGAAATTTGGCATGTCGCTGGTGAAAATGATGTACAGGACAGGGCCCAGGACTGATCCTTGCGGGACACCTCTATCTAGCTTTTCTACAAATCAGGAGTGATTCCTAAAACCTACTGTAACTTCTTTCAAGAATTTCAGTCAATACAATAAACTATAGTATGATTAAACTATTGGAAAAAGGAAAATGTCACTTAAGTCAATGAAAAAGTAAAATCAAAATTTGATGAAGAACATAAACTATATTAGGCTATGAAGAGAACACTAAAAGAACGAAGTCAAAGAAGCAGTAAATATTCTTTTTTTTACTATTTTAAGTTAGTTTCTATCTAATTTATGTAATTTAGAGCATCAACAATGTTTATAAAAATGTTAGTACCACTGTTATTATAACAAATTACTTTTGTTTTGATATTGAGAGTAATTTTTTACACCTTAAGTTTCCGCAAGTGCCAAATAACCATTAAAAAGCTCCTAATTCTTTGCCATGGAAAAGGGACATATGAGCCACACTTTTGACTAATTGACCAAAATTATTTCTTTTATTTAGGTAAAATTAATTAAAAATGAAGAGAGTATTAAGAAATACTAAACTATTATAATAACAAATTTTATTTTTAATTGGTTTTCTAAACTAACGGCTGCAATTTCCTGAGAATTGTCTTTTTCAATGACCATTAATAAGTCACTGGGTTAAACATTCAATGTTGTAGGATTAGATTTAAGTGTTTGGTGTTTTTCATATGGACTACTATGTTTTTTCACGGGTAACTTCCACGAATAACCTATTTGTGTTGTCAAACGAAAAGCTGCTGTAAATATTGTATAAACATATTTTATATTTATTACTAGTAATAATAGTCTAATTTTAGATAAATGATTATAAAATGATCTAACTTCATAATATATTTGATTGGTAAGGCAATTTATTATTATCAGCCAAATTAGTACATTTTATTATTTCAAGGTTTTATGGGAAGATTCTGATCAATATGAAGATAAAAATCAATAATTGTTTATGATTGAATGTAGAAATATAAAAAAGAAGATACATTTGACCTGTGTGAAGCTGGACAAGGTCGCTAGTGTTTCATATAAACCACGGCAATAAATTATCACAATTACAATCTATTACTTACTTTCTGGTATGTTTTATCCCCTGAGGTACAGTTTCCATGGGATCATTCAGGATGTAGACTCTAATTCCTTTTAGCGCATACAACCAAAACTCTTGCCAATCCATGGAAGCCAAGTCAAAGAAAAATAATCTCTTGTCAACAGGATCCAAAGAATCCCACATTTCATCAACATTGTTTGAGGTGAATAAAATGTTCTTCTCGACACAGTATGGCATCAGAGATTTGTTGACATTATACACCTTGGCATATATTTTCATCAGTCTGTAATATATAAAGACAATTTTTTTTCTCTTTTCAATAAAGATAGAGGTTATATGATCAGAAAAATATTATATTAAGTTGTCATACATTCTCTTTAATTAGAATATAAATTCTCTTTTGGTTGAAGTGAGTCAGTCATAATTATATCTTTCGTGCAAACAGATCTGCTGTTAACAGCTGGAATAGAATATATTATTGAATCAATAATAAGTTCTATTGACAAAGGTGAGGCAACTGCTGGAGTCTTCATGGGCATGTCTAAGGCTTTTGACAATGTGTCACACAGTAAATTACAACAGGTTGCTGGCTAATTTTGTTCTGAATGACAGATGCTTGTCCTGGTTTAAGTCATACCTTGCTGACAAGGAACAATTTGATGAGATTAGTTATCTTGATGAATGTAATAGAAAATTAACTTCTCAATCTACTCGAAAAAAAAAAAGGTTAAATATGGTGTTTCGCAGGGGACCATAGCTTTTTATTATTTACTTAAATGGATTGCCAAGAGTTGTAAGAAAAACTTGAAATATCATCGTTTACATGTTCAGAAATAAACCAGTATCTTAATGCCAACAACCTCTTAATTAATCTTAATAAAACTAATTATTCATTTTTCAGTTATGTTGAAAAATAAACAAAATTTAACATTGCAATTGGCAAAATCTTAGAAAAAGTGTGATCCACTAAATTTCTGGAGATTAATATTGATAGATCACCGAGTTATAATCTTCATGTCATAGGTATCTTAAAAAAATAAATTCTGGTCTGTATACATTGAGATAGGTGTCAAAAATTTGTAAAAAAACCTTGAGGATGATTTATTTCTCCTTAATTCACACAAATATAACTTATGGACTCATTGTCTATGGTGCCACATCACACAGTATGTTAAATAAAATACCTGTTTTACAATAAAAAAGTAAATCAGGATTATACTCATATACATAGATTAGATTCTTCTGTAAAGGGTCATTTTGCAGAATTGGAGATCCTAACTGTTTTTGCCCAGTATATATATATATATATATATATATATATATATATATATATATATATATATATGTATCAGTGCATTATGTCAAACAAATCAGCAGCCAACTACCTTGGCTTAACCCATCATTATAACACCAGAAGCCGTGATAAGCATGCTTTCTCCTGTCACAGGTTTGAGTTGTTTACAAAGAAGCCATTGTGTGCAGGAATTGAATTCTTATATAAACTCCCTAATAGTTTAAAAAATGAAAATTATTTTTAGAAATTTAAACCCTATTTAAAAGAGTACCTGGAGAACAGATCCTTATATTCAATTGCAGAATTTTTTGAAACATTATAACTTTTTATTTTAGATGAAAACTGTTTTATTACATAACAAGTAGTAATAAAGCAGAAAATGTGAAATGTATTTAATGATTTTTAAGAGTAAGAATAGTGTTTTTATATTTCCTCTCAACAATTTTTAACAATATTGACACTATTCGTATTGTACTATGTACTTTTATTTCTGAAGCTTCTGAACTCCCTTCCTGATGCCATCAAGACCGGCAACGCTAAAACTCTAAAAAGAAGACTACACAAGTGGCTGTGGAAGAACTCTATCTACAGTCTCGATGAGTTTTATGACATTCTCAACTCCTGACTTGTAATGTTTTTGTTGTTAATTTTTGTTCTTTCCTTTCAATGTTATGTTTCATAACTTATTATTTTTATTATTGATTGACAACTATTCTGTTCTTGATGATCATGAATAAAGCTTTCTGTATTCTGTATTGAATTTTATTCAGTTAACTGACTGAATGATCCTCATACAGTTTGTAAATTTTGTGTCTAATTTTAAGTAACTTTCTTTTTTATGTTTTTCTCCCTTTTTTATTCTAAAAATCTATAGGAACTGAGTTGGAATTTTATTATATAAATTGTATTATTATTACACATATGTCATGGAGTGTAGCATGTTAATGATTTAATAGTGAAATTCTGAACTGGATTTTGGTGATTATCACTCCAATGAATATTTAGTTATACTTTTTTTGTTATATATAAATTTAAACATATTGATACATTTTTATTAGATATATATCATATTTGTGTAATTTTGCATTCCATTATTTATCACTAATGTTGTATCTATATTTTATGTAATAATTATTGTACAATGTTTTAATGGAATGAATAAACTTTTATTTATTTATATTTGGTAGGTATTATCTCGGTGTTCATTGTTAAGAGGATTGAAAGCTAAACAACATTTCCATTTGCTCTTATTTAAGATTTAATGTGTGCAGAATCATTTTTGGTTAAAATCACAAATTTCACATGTCTTGCCAAATAGTAGAGTTTGCCTTGTCATGTTAAATAATATATAAATACTCAGTCTGAAAATCCTACTTCAGTCTACGTTCAGTCCTTGTAATCATTGTTCTAAGGTGTTTTTGGTGCACAATACATGTGTGTCAAACTTCACCTTTATAGGATACCGGGAAGTTTCCAAAACAAAATGTAGTTCTTATAGGGGGGTTGCAACCTCCATTTAAACCTGTATGCTGGGTTTATATTTATGAATAGGCTTTTGGTATTCTATGTATATGACGAGGAATGTGAATGTGAAATTTCATCTTTCTAGGACAGCGGGGAGGTGAAAAATAAAAATATAGCTCTTCTAGGGGTTGCAATCATATTTCAGCCACTATGGTAATTAATATTCATCAAGATGCTCTTTTTTATATGTAAGTCATGAGGCACGCATGTTTCAAATTTCACGTTTCTAGGACGTTGGGAAGTTTGAAAAACAAAAATGAAGCTCTTCTAAGGATAACAACCCCGTTTCCTCCTACCCCCTTATGGGTGGGTTATATTTATGAAAATGATTTACTGTGTCTATTTGTCATGTGGGATACTTGCAACTTTCTGGGAGGTGATGAATTAATAATTAGTGTGTGATGCCTTTGCCTTTTACATATACAGACAAAGTACTTTTAATTCTAAACTACTTTTAAAACTAAGAAGCATTTAAAAATGCCATTTATTTCATTTTTTTTTAAGGGGCAAACTAAAAAACAGTCTACATATTTATAACATTAAAAAAATAAACAACCAAGATTTGTAATCTTTTGGGAAAAAATTGGTTCACAAAGTTACATTATTCAAAAAATACTTAATCATATCTCTAAGAAATTGCTAAACTTTGTTTACAATGTTAATCCTTACATAATTAATTTAAGGACTGCTTTTAATATTTACATAATTAATTTAAGGACTGCTTTTAATATAAAATAATGACTAATAAACGTGAAAAAATAGAATACAAAAATAAATTATACTGTAATGCGTTGTCTTAAAACTGTAGTTAACTTTACCGTTTTATCTTATAAATTAGTATTGTGTATTATTATAAAATTAAAACTGTAGTTAACTATACCGTTTTATCTTATAAATTAGTATTGAGTATTATTTTAACCCTTTTAACCCCGACGTCCGTATAGTACGGACGTGCACTTTTTATTACTTTACTGGCCACCTATTTCACCAAATGCTTTGAAATTTCACAGACTTGTGCACAAAGATATTTTGCATCGAAATATATTAGTTTGTAATGGTTTGACTTCGTATTTTGTCAGTCTGTGACTGAGCAATTGCAGTTCGTCTCGACTGACTGCTCACGCCTGTTGCAGACAGTTGTATATCACGTGGTTGTGAATATTCCGTTTTCTTAACAGTTTTAGGTTAAAGCAGTGTAAAGTACGGCAGTTAAAGTTTAGTTTATTATTTGTTTGATTTCAAAATGAGTAAAAGACATCGTTCAAAGTCTCCCGTAAGTGAAAATACACTAATTAGTAACCTAGCAAATGGTGTGGATATGATTAGTGACGACGATTTTAGTGATCATTTTGTAGTGATGTAAATATTGTTTTAAAACTTTTTTTAAATTTATATTATGAACAGTTTTAGTTATTTTATCAGAAATAACTTTGTTTTTATGTTTATTTTAAGTACTGTGAATTTCAAAGGTCTTGTTACATTGCCTTGCCCAGAAATGGCTGACTGACTACAGTCTTAGTGAAGTGACTCTCAAGGAAAAGTGTGTGACAAGTGGTAATTATCCAACAAATGTTACTTAATTTGTACACTGAACTAACCTGGATCATCTGTAAGTCTACTCACTAATAGATATATAAAAGACACTGATCTTTTGCATATAAAATCCAAAGTAAATATGCATAAATGATGACTCAAGAGCTGACCTAATTACAAACGGCAGCAATTTGAACTCACCAGAAATTAGAAGATATAATTTTTAAGTAATTTTTTAGACTTGAAATAAGATAATTCTTACAATCTTTAAAAAAAATAACAAAACTATTCTTTACTCATAAAAATGACAATTTCCAATTCTTGCTTCATACAATAAGCATATGACGTCACACGGAATAGCCAACTCACAGGTGACTAGACACTCCAACTCATCACCATCTGGAATAACAGCTGTGAGTGTGTCAACTCAGTCTAGGAATGATGACCGGCTGCTGCTGACACTGCAATCACACACATAACTGACCTCACTGTATACTGCAGCCTGGCTTCCATCGCCTACTCAGCCTAGATATTCATACCTGACTAGGAATTTGATTACACCTTGTAATCAACTACAATAATTATACTCTTGACCCTCCTCAGAAAATTACATTTTTTAAACAACAGACTGAGAAACCCAAAAAACTTTTTATACAAACAACATTTACAGTTTGTTCCCTAATACTCTGACACACATTGAAATGCCTGCCAAGTACCCATGTGGAGTCTGCACCATTGGGGTCAAATACTCAGGAATAAAATGTACAGGTCCATGTGGTATGTGGTATCATGCAGGATGCCAGGGTGTGTTAGAAAAAAATCTTAAAAAATGGGACCATCAACAGACTACAGTTTGGAAATGTATAAAGTGCAAAGACCTCTCACAAGAGACAGACTCAAATACAAGCTCCCCTATTCAAAATGTACCAAATATAACTACCAAAAATGATCCTGACTTCCTGAACAATTCTGTAAAAGAACTTGAAAACAGCCTTATGGAAAACAATTTTTTTGAGAACGAAACTAGAGAAGAAGGAAAACTAGAAATGGCTGCAAAAATAGGCTCTGTTCTTCTCAACGAGAATAATTCTTTAAAAGAACAAAATCTTAGAATGAAAGCAGAACTTGCCAGCTGTGAAGAAAAAATTGAAGACATGAGAAATAGGGAAGATAAATACACTGAAAGACTTGAAAACTTACAACATCAACTGATAGAAATGCAGGCTCAACTTGACAGGGAAAAACAACTACGACTAAATAGTCAAAATGTCTTTGAAGAGCACGACACTAAACTAGGACTTATAATTGATGACTACTCAAAAAAGATAGATAATCAAGAAAAAATTATCAAAAACCTAAATTTAAAAATTGAAAATCAAAGTGACCTTATCAATATGCCTGAATCAATTAGTATTTCTACCCAAACCCCAAACAGCGAAAATGCAAATTCATCCACAGCTAACTTTTCATCTCTGCTATATGAAATCCTAAATATAAATAAAAAACAAGAGCACATGGAAGATATGATCAGAACACTGACATCACAGATCAAACCTTTTTTTACTGCCACAGAGATAACAGATATTATTAACCTGACTCCTGGAGCCAGCCAAACCAGTCGAGAAAAACTGAACCATCACCATTTGACAAATACTGAGATGACTAATAGCAACAACCCGACCCCTGGAATCAGTCAAACCAGAAGAAAAAAACTGATCAAACCTCTTTTGACAACCACAGAGATTACAGATATTGACAACCCGACCCCTGGAATCAGTCAAACCAGAAGCAAAAAACTGATCAAACCCTCACTGACAACCACAGAGATGACAGATATTAACAACCCGACCCCTGGAATCAGTCAAACCAGAAGCAAAAAACTGATCAAACCTCTTTTGACGACCACAGAGATAACGTATATTAACAAACTGACCCCTGGAGCCAGCCAAACCAGCCAGGAAAAACTGAACCATCACCATTTAACAAATACTGAGATAACTCATAACAACATCTTGACCCCTGGAATCAGTCAAACCAGAAGAACAAAACTGAATCATCATTCTCTGATAAAGGCTCATCCCATAACACGGTACCAGATGGAGGAGGACTTTAAACAACCAAAACAAACCTTGAAGAAAAATGTTTTTAGTGTCTCCCTCCAAGCAGCAAAGTATCGAAATGCATGTAAAGTTGACTCTCACTCCAACCAAATAAGAAATACTTTCAACGTTCAAATTGGCCCACCAGTGACTGCCAAACTACTAGGAGAAAATGAATCACTTGAAGAATTTTTTACAAAAAATATAGAAGAAGCTACCAAATTGCATATCTCCTTCTCTTCTATCACTAACCCAGGATCCTTGAGCACACCAGGACATCAGGTGAACTGCTAAAAAAGGGAACCTTTTTTAGCCCAACCCTCAGAGAAAAAAACAAAATTCAAAACTGGACAACTATAAAATACAACCCCAAAAACTATTTAACAATACTGCACCAAAATATTTGTGGGCTAAGAAAAAAATTAGATAGACTTCATCACCTTCTTCGTGACATAAATCCAGCTATTGTGGTCCTTACAGAACACGGTTTAAAAAGAGAAGAATTAGAACTAACACCAGTTGAAGGGTACTCTTTAATAACACACTATAGCAGAGAAAATCATAAGTTAGGTGGAGTAGCCATATACGCAAAGGATGTGTTAGCCCCCAGCTGTAAATCAATTGACATATCCCACCTCTGTCTTCAGTTCAGCTGTGAAACAGCAATGGTATCTATTGAGTCTGGAAAAAACATTGTACATATTCTCGGAATATACAGATCACCAAGTGAAAATGTAAGGGCAAGTGTAAACACTCTAGCAAACATCCTCGAGCATATACAAGCACACAACAAACAGCTCGTACTGATTGGTGATATCAATATAGACAGACTGAAGAATACGGTGGATAATACCACTTTAGAAGAAGAACTTACTTCTCACCAAATCAAAAGACTGCCTTTACCAGCCACCTGCATCACCCATAATACTGCGACCTCAATTGACTGTATATGCACAAGTTTACCAGAAGACAACATCGACACAGCCATAATTCAGTCCGGACTCTCTGACCACACTGCACAAATTTGCAGGATTCACAGCTTTGAATTGAAAACTTTGTCAGAGTATGCTTACAAAAGATGTTTCAGTAAATGGAACCTTGATACGCTTACATCTATCCTTTACAATAAAAATTGGGACCAAATTCATCTCGCTAGTGACTCAGATGCAGCATACAATATCTTTCAAGGGATCCTACAAGCGTCTCTTGACATTGCCTGTCCCAAAAAGAAATGTATTAAGAAAAGAAAAAAGAGAACTTTCCCCTATGACAATGAGGCAGAAAATTTTAAATTTGACTTTCTAAAGGCTCTACATAAATATGAAACAACAGGAAATGTGCAAGACAAAGAGATCATGGTAGAAAGGAAGAAACATTATGACAAGAAACTCAGACAATTAAACCAAAACGCAAATGCAAACTACATCAAATCAGCTGATAACAAGAGTAAAGCCCTATGGAGCCTTATAAACAATGAAAAAAGAGGAAAAACCCAAGTAAAATATCCACAAATGCATATTAAAATTAATAACAGAGAGACTGATAGCCCTCAGGAAATAGCTGAACATTTTAATACTTATTTTACTAATGTAGCCGAGCTGATGCTGAAAAAGAATAGACAGGTCATAGGGAACCATGACATAAATGCACCTGACCTTCGAACAGAAATAATCTGCCAAGAGTCCTTAATTCTTACACCAACAAACAATGACGAGGTCAGGGATATTATAAACTCCCTTAAATCAAAACAGTCAAGTGGAATGGATGAATACTCATCTAAGCTTGTCAAATACTGCAGAAAAGAACTGACTCCACCTCTTGTAAGTATAATAAACAAATCATTCAGCCTAGGCCAGTTTCCCTCTGCACTAAAGTTGTCGAAAGTATACCCGAAGCACAAAAAAGGATTTACAAACGATGTGCAAAATTATCGTCCTATCTCCCTGATTTCTACATTTTCAAAGATTATTGAAAAAGTTGTCCTCATCAGACTTATGACACACCTCAAGAAGCTAAATTTAATCAACGACTGCCAGCATGGATTCTCAAAGGGAAAATCTACCATTTCTGCCATAATCAGCCTAATTGAAGACATTATTGACCAAATAGACAAAGGACAATACATCTCCGCACTTCTTCTCGATTATAGTAAGGCATTCGACTGTTTGGGACATGACCTCATCTTAAGGAAACTAACATTACTGGGAATCACAGACACAGCAAATAAATGGTTTGCAAGCTACCTATCAGGACGAACCCAAGTAGTTGAGGTACAGACAACCACACTTGGAATTACAAAAACACACCAGTCAAAACCACTTCCTATTCTCCGAGGAGTTCCACAAGGGTCTGTACTGGGCCCTGTCCTCTTTATTCTATTTGTAAATGATTTCCCAACACATACCCAAGATAATAATACATCATGTGTAATGTACGCAGACGACACAACACTCCTGATAAGGAATCTCACTGCAGAAGGTGTTTGTGCAGCTGCTACAGCCTCTCTAAACAAGGCTCTGAATTATTGTAAAACAAATGACCTGGCCATAAACCCACAAAAAACAATACAAATTAATTTCAGTAAGAAAAGAGACACTACTCCCAGCATCGCCAATGTAACAGTTGAAAATCATGTAAAATTTCTTGGAGTCATTCTGGACAGAAACCTAACCTGGACTGAGCAAGTGAACAATGTCTGCAAAAAATTAGCATCTGGAATATATGTTGTTCGACGCATTAAATGGATCAGCAACTTGGAATCAGCCAAAACAGCTTACTACTCATTAGTAGAAACTCACTTGAGGTATGGACTTGCGGTTTGGGGTGGCTCCTCAGTTGGAAACCTTAATAGAGTTCTTACCCTACAGAAAAAAGCCATCCGAGTTTTGGCTGACTTAGAACCAAGGCAGAGCTGCAGACATGCCTTCCAGACACTCCAGATAATGACTGTTACTGCGCTATACATCCAAGAAGTTATCATGTATGCACACCAGAAGAATCTCAAAACTGGAAAGGACCTTCATCACTACAACACACGTTATGCAACAAGCTACACTCTACCCATACACCGCACAGCACTTTTCGAGGAGAAACCAACCTACATTGGGCGAAAGCTATGGAACCATCTACCACAACCATTAAGAGAGCTTCAGGGTAACCCTTTTAAAAAAGCACTCCATGACTTGCTTGTTGGACAGCCTTTCTACACCATTGACGAATTCTTGAACCAAGACTGGAGGCCTCAACTGGAACTCAACAATCGCTCTCAAAATGTGTGATGCATCATCGGACTCAAAAATTATTTTTCCAAAACAAGTTTATCTAATTTCTGACTCTATTACTGTTCTTGATGAATATGCTAATAAAGAAGTTTGTCTATTGTCTATTGTCTATTGTCTATTGTCTAAATGGCAAAAAGAAAAATTTACACGGCTTTACAAAAATTGTTGTTACTCCAATTGTAAATAAGGTAGGCCTATAATTTGTGTTTCCTTTTATTAAGGATTAAATATATCATAAAGTACATGGGTATTTTTGTGTCAAATATTTTTTTATCTATATGGTTTCCATGATCAAACTTGAAATTTTTTCATTTTTATTTATTTTTTATATATGTATATGTATGTAAAAAAAATTACTTTCAAAATAATAGTTTTATTTGTATATTTCTGTAAGCTACATGTATAAAGAAGTAAAACGAAAAAAGAATTACCTAAATATCTTAAAAAAATAACTGAGTTATGAATTTTTTACAAAACCCTTACATTTTGTCTGAAAATGGCTTGGGATTCCTGGCACCTCACTTGATTTAATGGCCGGGGTTAAAAGGGTTAAAATTATAAGTGTGAGTTTGTGTGCATGTATGAGGGCTATCCAGAAAGTAAGACATTTTTTAATGGTGCAGCAGTGGGCAGGGCTACACTCTTGGTATCAAAACACTCTGCCGTTCAGTATGCATCGAGCTCTAGTTAAACGTGGTCTGTATCTCAGTTACTTTTCTCACTGTGATGAATTAAAATGTGTACTGCAATTGAAAATCTCACCACTTGTGAAGTGCGTTCAGTGATTTTTTTTTAGCAAAAAACCATAAACGAATTTAAATCTATCACCAACTGTGTTAAGTTTATAATTTTGTATATAAATGTATTAGTATACTGTCTTAGGCTACTGTGGATATTGTAAATCGTATACATGAATTATACATTACTAATTCATAAATTTTTATAGGTTATTATATGAAGTCTGCTTGTTCTTTTCCCTTATACTTTAGAAAGTATTTCTATTTAGATTTACTGTTTTATAAAATCAGAACCCAACAATAAATTATCACTAATGTGTTGGGAACCAAATCTATATAAACAAGTCCTTTCTACTATTCTTGAGAGTGGCCCAAACAGCTTGTATTGAGATAACTAAATTCATTTACTTTATATGTCAGAAACATCTGTAAATATCACACTACTTGAAATGTAATTTTGGGATAACTCTTAAAAAATTATCACAAATATTTTGCATGTATTTGCATTTTGTAGAAAATAACAACTGTATAAGGTTCCTAAAATTTGGAGTACTCAAAGATTCCTTTTTTTATTTTCGTGCCAATATGTATTTCAAATAATTTAACAATTCATAATTTATTATTTGACATTGAGCGTTGTAGCAAGTTATATTTTTGTATCTTATTGATATTTCAGTAATCTGCAATGTTGACCATCTTTATTCTACCAGCCAGCACATGTAAACAACCAATTCAAAGAGCTTCTCCCTAACAATGCAACGGACAATGATAGCGACATACTTCTCCAGCGAGCCCCCGATTTGCTTTTAGGTGCTGTGAGATTAGATACAATGACATTAGGTGCTATGATAATCCACCTTATTAGAATGTTGAATTTTAGGTGCTGTGACAAAAATGCATCTTTAGGTGCTGTGAAACTCTATGGTAAGACGTTTTATTGATTGGTAATTTCCATATTGCCGATCAACTGCTGTCAGCAAATAGACGCACTGGACACGCAGTGATGCATGAACATAAAAGTAGAAAATACTAACTACAAATAAAATATTATTTGTGATAATTCAATAATTTGTTCATCGTATTATAAATATTTAAAAAATCATTTTTTAATTATTTGGTTGATTTTTTAATTAAAACTTAAATTAAATTAAAATCTTGGGAAAGAAATATTGGGATTTAATTTTAATTAGATTGTGAGAAGTTAGGATAAAAACGAATATGTAATCCTTTGGCAAGTTAGTGCTGGTAACTTTAAATTATTAGGAAGGTTCACTGCCTTGAATTGATCAGAACTTGTCTTGTGTACTGCAGTTGCGTCAGATCTGAGAGGGCTATTGTTTCTCGAGTTGGAAACAGCTGGGCCAATGAGAGAACACCGCAGATGTCCATCAGAGGGGGCTGGAAAGGGAACTATAAAAACTGCCAGCTCATAATTTTCTGCCTTCTTTTTGGTAATTATCGTGAATTTAGTTAATGACAGTGTGCGCCATTTCTAAATTTTTTTCTGCAAGGGATTTTATAGAAACTTTTATAGAGCAATCTGCATAACTGATTCTTGATGAACAATAAAGCACAATAGAATCAAACAAGTTACATTTGGTTCAAACTTGCAAGAAAAGTGAATTAAAATTGAACTTTGTTAATAACTTTGATTGAGTTTTGTAAATTTAGTAATTTATTAATATTTAATTTGAACTGTTTTATTGTGAATTTTTCATTGGAAATCAATTGAACTTTAATCATTGTTTGAGAGAGTTGTATCTGAATTGCAAAGACTTGAAAGTTTAATATAGAACTAGTGGAACGAGAAGTTTGATTTTTATTTTTGAATTTTAAGGGAACTTAGTTAGAAGTGAACATTTTAATTTTAGTTATTTCCAAGTGGCATTTGATTTTTCTTTGAAAACTTTATTATTTTATTTCAGAAAAGAGCTCTGATTTTTAGTTTGATATATTTGACTGAAATTTTTATTTCTTGCCAAAGGACCCTTTTAATATTACTAAACGGTTTGTCAATTCTTTCGTGGAAAATTAGAGAGTGATGAAATTCTGAAGCATTGAACTATTTAATTTCCCATTTTAAATAAATCCATTATTTTTATTTAGAACTGTGATTTTTATTTTAGACAAACCAGATAATATTTAATAGTTAAAAATTTAATAATAAATTTTACTGAATATTCACTCAGAGCCTACTAATCAAAAAATATTTTATATCGTCTTGGATGTCCGATTGATAATTTTATTCATAATATTCTGGAATATTAGTATCTATAATCTAAGTCGTTATAGGAAACTTTGAATAATATTATTACTTTAACATTAATAAATACAAGAGTGCAATTCTAGCTTGTGCTAAACTACTTATTTATTATCTAAGATGTTTAAAAATGTGTCAACGAAGTTAATTGAGTATTTCTTTTAACATCAACTTTCGTCTTGGAAAGTTAAGTTACAGTCCTAGATTTTACAAATGTAATTCACTTTGAACCTGACATATAAGTATTTGATAATGCTCTAGTGAATAAAACTACTCAAGCAATAACAGGTGACTTAACAAGAGGAGTTCTTACTTACTGAGGTTTCTTGCCAGTGAGTTGGAGGAAGATGTCGATGAAGAAGGCAGGAATGACATGATACCAGATAGAATATAAACAGAACATAGTTTTATTCTTGACTAGGAAAAACCATTGAACTGCTATGCATTTGGTAGTCTCCATTCTTTCAGAGTCACCGTGCCCAAAGTTTGCTGTCCGCAGAATATCATAAGTAATAGGATTCTTTGATGACACTGAATGGTAAATTTTTCTAAAACAGATAGAAAAAATCGTCAAAGTAAAAACTCAAAAAACTGTTTTAATCATCAGACATTTTGTACTAGAATTGCACATTTCAAGCAAGATACATTTCAAAGCAAGAAATATGATTGCAACATAAGTAACCAAACAAACACTTTTTTATTAAACCACCAGCTCCCATAAAACTTTAACTATTTGTTGGTAATTTACTGAAAAATGCAAACCTACTGTTAACCATAATTCATTTTATGAATCAAGTAGTTTATTTCATGTTTGTTCTCATTGCCAACACATAACCCCTATGTAAAAAAACTTTTAATTGAAATTTTCTAACTAAACTTATAACTAAAAATTAAACAAAATTAGATGACTTTCTTCAACTGAATTACAATATCTACATAACCAGCTTGTGTTCATAGTATATGATTAAAAAAAACATTAATGTTTTAATAGTTTTATTTACTTATTTACTTTTGTAAAGTAAATATAGTTTTCAGTTCATACATGTATGTACACATTTTATTTTAAGTAAAATATAACAAAATTAACTTGTCTCATATCCAAATATTTAAATTTTACACTAAACACGTCCCATACAGTTTAAACTAATTATGAACTGAGAAAATATTTTATAAGAAACATTTTATTAAATTTCACTGTACTACAAAATAGGAAGTGGATTGCACGATCTGACAAACAACACAAACCTAACCTAGAGTAGGTAAGCTAAAATTGACCTTTGCTCAACAAGTAGTCAATAATTTTAATGATAACCTGGATGATATAATCCGCAAGTCAAAAAGATTATAAACTCAAAGCATTTCAAAATGACAACTTGAAGGACAATGTTATCAATGAAAAACTTGAGTATGATACCAACTGAGGCCCTCCTCTAGCTCAAATTGAAGCCAACTGGCCCACAATCTGCTGTTAATCAGTAAATAGGACATGAGACCTGTTTTGTCCAATCGACTGCCAGCCACTGTCGAAATACATTCAGATACACTAGAAATTTTCTTAACGCATAATAGAGAGAATACTAAAAATTATTTTATAAACTAATATAGTTATACATGAAAAGCTAGTTACATATAATTTTTCATTTGAATAGATTTTTTTTTAATTTAGACAGTTTGATTGTTCTGTGTCATTGGTATTGATAATGAAAACCTTTGCACTACTCAAAATGTACATGACTTACATGAGCATAAATTTCCAGTAGTTGCAAACTTGCTTAAAGCCATGATTTTAAATGCAAAATATCCAACTCAATGTGATACATATAATACTAACAGGTTAGTATTTTTGGTGGCAACTTCCCAAGCAGCAGCCAAGGTCACGTTGATGGCTATGTCGACTGGTACCATGTCAGCCACCATTTGAGGGTCCGCGCACCACAGTCGCAGCAACCCTACGGCAGTCCCTGCCACCACTCCTATGGCCCCATATATGTTATTGATCCAACCCCTCAATGGTGTATCGCCCCACACAGACACAACTGAAACATCATTTTTACATTATTTTGTTTTTGCTTAGCCAGATTCGATCAATACCTGATCACATCTTACTCCACTTTAATGATGTGTTAAATTCTGAATTTTTAAAAAAGATTCGGATTCAAGAATCTATCAATGGGATTCGGCAATCAAGTATATTGAGATCTTCCACTGATTGTTAATAAACACATTACCAATCGCTAAAACAGGTTTTTGCTGTACTTCTGTTATTTGAAAACTTAATTGACAAATTACAGTTAATATTTTTGGCATTTGTGTTAGTGTATTAGCGTGAGTCTACGCAAATTACTAATTGACATTTATTGCTAGAACATATTTCATGACAGGGTGGTTTGAAAATGTTCAGCATGTTATGTTTAAATTACGTTTTATAAGTGATACAAATGTATTGCCATATTATTTGCAGACTAAATAATATTTTTTAGTATGAGCTATTAAAGGTAGGGAATATAACTTATTCTTAATATATAGCTATTTCTCAGAACATATGCAAATCCCTTTAAAATAGAGTGGTATTTGTCAATTACTTTTTACGTTATCGGATAGCCTCCAATAGATTAAGAATGTCAGAAATCCATTTTTTAAGATTTGGATTAAGTTTTGAAAATTCATAATTTGTCCAAGTAATTTAAATACATAGTACTTGTAAAAACTCAAGACAGGTTTTTCTGGCAATGTGAAGATAACTGTTAATTTATTAATCTAACCAAGCTTTTTCATACAAAAAGTACGAAAACACATTTGAGCGATCAGTACTTTGCTTACTGCTGGTCAGCGAATATATGCAGCAGACTCGTGGCGATGTTTGTCATGTTTCCAAAACTGCAAGCAATATATTTAAAATTTAAAACACTAGGATAATTTGTGTAATTTATGTGTTTAATACAAAGTATATTATAATCAAGTTTTCATCATCAGTCATTTGCATAATGCCCATCATCTGTTGTCCGTGAATATATGAGGCAGAATCGTGATGATGCACAAATAATAATATAGAATATACAATAACATGTTTTAGCAATCTTTAAATTGTTTACTGGTGATCAACTGCTGTCTGTGAATATACAATGCATGTACGTAAACAGAACTACAAGCAAAATATGATTTACTAAACTAGAATAGTTTTTTAATTATGTCATCTACCTATCATCTATATCATATTTCATACACAAAGTACAACAAATTCATGTTTTGCGATCAGTAATGGGGATCAGTTTTTTGTGGTTTTTATTTACAAAACAGTAGAGTAGGGTTGATGATTCTCAGGATAATTGGGATTGTTTTTATCTCAAAATTAATTATGTAAAATGTCTATTGCTAATTTTACAGTTTTAAGATTTTACAAAATATTTCAAATAGATATGTCTACATTGAATTGTATTATAAGAATTTACCAACAGATTTCCTTACCTATAGATGGGCGAACTACACCTATTGGAATAATTTTATCATATTTTGAAATGAGATTTTCAGCAAACGCTTTTGTTAATGCATACGTGTTACCCCATTTTCCTATTAATCTGGAACAAAGAAAGTCAATTATTTTTTCTTACATGAAGTTTATACATTTAGGGGTTATCAGGCCGGTCAATTTGGCTTATACAAATAATCCAACTTACTATCATACGCCAATTTTGAGAAATACAAAAGTTTCCCTGTTGCATGCAGACTGTGGAAAAATGTCAAAATTCCAGAGGCATGGATGAAGTATGTGGCCATAAAGTTATAGAGATAGTTTTATCCAAGCAATACTGAGATCTTAAATGGTAATGCCTCATTTCTAAAAAAATCTATACACTAATATTAATAAAATCTATATTAATTAAGTGAATCGATCCCCGGCAAATTTATCAATCTGTCAAGAAGATAAGATAGCTTTACTACAACATTAATTTAAAAGATTGAGTGATATGTTGGGGAAAATCAAATATAACAAAAATGGCCCCACCCCACTGGCCTTAACATGAAGAAGCCACCATAACAAATCCATTGGTGAATAAACAGGCTGAAATTTAGTCATATGGTCAAAGTACACTTTGCATCACTACAGTGGTTTTATTCACTATATATTTTAAATATACCAGTTGGTGTTAATAAAAGCTGATATAAACATTGTATATATTATTGCTTATTGATAAGTGTGTTCTGTTTAATTAAAATTTGAAGACCACAAGTTTGATCTGGAGAATTTAGGAAGAGTGTACAGTAGAGGGAGTATGTTAAGGAAAATTTACAAAACGTTTATTTGATTGATTTCATTTGTATGTTTAATTTTAAAATTTTAAAATCTACCGTGATACAGGAAAAGTGCAAAAAGTTCATGGAAGAATATTTAGGAATGCTGCACAGAGAGAATGAGGACAATTTACATTGGAGTGATGGTGAGCGTTACAACAATTTTAGGTGCCCTCTGATTAATGTAAACTATGTCATCCAGAATAGTGTTAATAGCCTCAACCAAAGCTGCATGCATCGTAGTACACTCCAGTTTTCCGGTGAGTCAGTGAGAGGGTATTTTAACTTATTCAAATCCATGATGCCACAATGGACTGTTATAGCTAGCTCAGCCCAGAATAAACCTACAATTATTACATAAACTGAACAGTAGGCAACAACAACAAAGATATAACTGGCAATGATTCTTATATTTTTAAGGTGTAACGCCAAATTTATAGTGTCTCAGACCTCTCGGTTCACCAACTGCAAATAACACCAGATTAGATAAATTATAAAAACCAAATTTTAATAGAGAAGCTTTAAAAATGCTAACCAATATTTTAGCAAATAATCCTTAGGTTGAAGCATACATATGTACAGGACAATTGGTATTAAATGGAAAAAAACAAAAATTAAACACAAAAATTAGGTTCAATTGTTCAAAATTTAAAATCAAACAAAAATTTTTGTTGAAAGAAGTTATAGAATGTTTGTGCTATTAATTATAAATACTGATATTCACAAAAATGTTTGCCTAACCATCATTTGTCCTTTTGTGAATATTATAGTCACATTGAAGACGTAGTAATATAGATTAGGGACGTACCCAGCGAGATGCAGCTACCCTGTCCCCTGGAAGCAAAATTTAAAATGTTTATTAAATTTTGTTGCTGGAATTTATTACAATTCTTGAAATAACTATTTTAATAATTAAAAAAGTACTTACACTTTGAAATTATAAAACTTTGGTAATTTATCATTATTTTATTGTCAATCGAAATTATCGTACAAACGTACACAATTATTTTCTATAGGAAAACAGAAAAATAATACTCAAGGTAGATAATTATCGTAATCTTTACAATCTTTATAATCGTACATATCAGAACACTGATCTAGAGGCGGTGAGTGGTAGAGGAGGAACCTATGTAGCCAATAAGTGGGATTCAAGAGAGGAAGAGATCTCTAGTAGGCACTTGAAGAGTCTACAAGCAGCAGCCAATGAGAAAAAAGGTAATTTTCTAGAAGGGCCTCTGTCCTCCCCTTAGGTCTAATTAGTTAGTGTCGCTAATTGAGCTGCCCACCGCTAGTTATCAGTAGTTTAGTATAACTGTTGTTGTTTAATAAGTGATATTTTTGACTACCAACTGTCCAAATTTATTCCAGTTACAATTTATTAGTTTACCTTCATATTTACATTGGAAGAACATTGAAGATACCTAAATGGATATAATAAACTAGTTCCAATAAGGTAAGTTAAGTAATTTCTCAATTTCTGTAGAAAATAAAACTGTAAATTAAAACTTTGCTTAACTTTATACTAAAATGTTAATTTTATTTGTATGAATATATTATTATCTAGAAACTAAGTAGGAAATTGGATGATTAGGTTTACATTTTATCAAATAAATTTTTTTTTTAATGCAGTCTAAACTTCACCAAATAATAGTATTGAGATTATAAGATTATGTGGTGAAGTAGTCTTAAGATTTTGTGAAGTTGTCATAAAGAATTATTGAAGTTGTAAACAAGCCAAAGCTTACATTGTAATGACTGATGAAACAGCAGATAGTGTTGGAAAAGAACAGCTTTCTAGCAGATTGCAGTTTTACAATGAGAATTAAGAAAAAAATCAGAGAAATTTGTACACAAAGTTGATCTGAAATCTCAAGATACCACTAAAACCGTTAATGCATTTCAAAGTCCTTTAGTTAATCAGAATCTTTTAGCAGAGAATTATGTTTGACTTAGATTTGACGGATGTTCTATGAAACAAACAAATATTGTCCCCAATTATTTCTTGAATCATATATTTTGCAGAACTCATGATTTGCCACTTACAGGAAAGGACAGAGATGAGGACCTTTTAAATTTGAGAATTGACTCTGTTGATGAGTCACTTGGATAAGATGTCAAAAAAATGCCGTCTATACTTCATAAAAAATTAAAAATGAGATTATAAGATTATATGATGAAGTTGTCAAAGATGAATAATTGAAGATTGTAAACAAGCAAAAACTTGTGCTATAATGGCCGATGAAACAGCAAATATCACTGGATAAGTACAGCTTTCTATCCAACTGCAGTTTTATGATGACAATGGATCAAGAAAAAATCAGAGAGGAATTTGTAGGCTATGTTGAACTGAAATCTCAAGATGCCCCTACAATCGCTAGCATAATTCAGAGTTTTTTAGTTAATCAGAATTTTTCAGCAGAGAATTGTGTTGTATTTGGATTTGACGGATATTCTACGATGACTGGAAAAGAAGGTAGTGTACAGGACATTTTGAAGAATAAGTACAATCGTTATTTTTCCATTGCTCAAGCCATAAACTAAATCTTGTGGTCAATGATGCTAGTAAACTACTGGAAATAAGAAACTTAACTGCAACATTTAAGAGTAGAAAATCTTTTTTCATGAGTTGCCAGCATGTAGAATTCGGCTCCTAATCTATAAAAATACTAAGACCAGATGGTCTGAGAAATATGAGAACTGTAAATTTTTCAGACAGCTTCCTTGAAATAGTCAGTGCCCTAGAACATCTCTAGATCATAGGAAACTATGCTGCGGAAAATTCGCCTATAAATTGCACTGTGCAGTTACTAAACCAATTTTCATTGTAGGTTTAGTCATATTGCAATTTTGGAACCCGTTGTGAACGTTCTACAAAGTAAAAATATGGATTTGATTATGGTGAGGAAACATACTGGTAAAATCCTCTATGTTATCAAGAAGGATCAACAAGAAATTAAACATGTTTCTGATGAATTACTTCACCAAAACCATCAGAAACATCATAATATCGTGGAGAAAGTCGGGGTTGATTTTACAGTTCCACACATTGTTCAAAAGCAAATACACAGAAATAATCTACCATCTAAGACTGAAATTGAATACTGGAGAGTAAATTGATCATCCCTTATCTTGATTCCAGAACTTTATCACTGAATGTTAAGATTTTCACATGAAAATACACCTGCTTATGCCTTATCCCATGTTCATCCTCCTTACATGCTAAAAATCATTTCAAAAGATTTGGGGGAAAATGCAAACCCTTTCACAGAGTTTTATAAGTTGGGTGATATCTTTGCAGAATTAGATTTGAGGTAGATTCTGTGGAAAAAGAAGGATTTGGCAGGAAACAAATTAAAGGATATTGAATTGGCTGCACTTTTGGAGGGTAATATTTTTTTTCTTCTTGTAACAAGGAAAAAAAAAACAAGGGTATTGTAACAAGGGTATTTTTTTTTCTCCTCGTTGCAAATACTTTCCCATCCACTATGACTACTATTGAACGATTTTTCAGTACCCTTTAAAGGGCAAAGACCTGGCTGAGAAGTGCCAATGGGAGAGGACTGATTGACGGGGTTGTTTTTTATAAGTACCCATCCGAAATTCTTTAAGAAAAATCAGGACTGGAATGAAACGGGAGTTTTCAACAAGTTTTCTACAAATCCAACAAAAATTATACTAGTTTAACCTTTCCAGCGTTATTGACGCGGATCCGCGGAGGGCCACTACAAGCTCAAAACGTTATTGCCGTGGATCCGCGTTTTTGCATTCTTTATTTTCTTACTGCTATGTTAGTTGAATATTTTGCTGCTAGATGGTTCTAGTAGTCATGCGACATACAGACGGGTTACCCTGCCTCGAATTCTGTTACAATGGGAGTGGCAGTTGCTTCTAATTGGCCAAACACTGTCTAGCGGGCGTGGCCCCGCGCCTTTCACAAAGTCATTGACGGGAGCTCCCGTCAAGGCATCTAGCCAGTTGTTAGTGAGAAGCGTCCGGTACACGCATATGTATTTCGGTTATCGCTAATTTTCTGTTGTGTCTTATTCTTTTTAAAGTAAATTATTCATATTAAATACAGCAGTTTCCAGTATTTATTTAGTGTTTTTTACCATTATTCGTGTGAATGGCGAATCCAGACGATTCGGAATTTGAAGATTTGGTAATTCTGAGCAATTACTTGGTCAACCCCAAACTTTTTAATATTTTACTACGGTCATAAGGATGTTAATCACAAAGCAAGAAACATAATTCAAGCCCTGCAAGGCTGTCCTACAGGTTGCCGAGCGATAAGAAAGTTCAAAGTCCACGCGATAACAGTGGCTTGCGGGAGACGCGCGGAATGTCAGTTGTGACAGCCCGCCACCAAATAAACACTCTTTGTCTACTTTTGTATTTTTCTAATTTTATTGGTTTGTAATATAGTATACGTTTATCTATAAAACTGTGTTTCATTCCCATACTTACTGAATAAATTATAAAATTATTAGTGAGAACTACACTGCTATTCTACGATATTCTCAAAAGTTAAAAATTATCCTAGGTAATCCAAAAAAGGCTAAACAAATTTTATTTACCGTTAAATAACTCTATTTTGACATACAGAAACGAAAATAAATTTAACTTTACACATTGGCAATTTTAAAAAATTGTAACTTTATCAAAGATCAGGTCTAATTTTTCATGACGCTTAAAGGGTTAAGACATGTAACTAGATTTAAAATATTTTTCAAGCAAATAATTGTAATTACTGTAGGTGATAAGCACTGTTATAAATACATAGTTTTCTTAGAATTTTGGTTTCATTTCCCTTTTCCTTGCTAAAATGTTACAACCTGAACAATCATGGCTTGCCTCCCTCCCTAGTTTTGATCATGAGAACACCCTTGGTAATATAAAATATTTGTACACATACAATGTGGAATTAAGTTGTATAATAATTCAACTTTATCACCATCACATAGATGTTTATGTAAGTGTCAGATAAAATTGAAACCTATTACCTTTATAATCCTTCCATTGTCAACAACAAACTATAAACAAAATAATGTTTATTATTAGAACCATTTGAAACTGTAAAGCTAAATTGTTAACCCTTTGGGGAGTGAATTCCAATAGATCAGAAGTACACAGTTGCAACAAAATCAATGAACTTCCGAATTATTATATTTATAATTGTGATAGTCATAGCAAGATTAAAACCAAAGTACAAAGACATTGTGGTTTGGTAAATATTGTGGTTTTGCTAATAATATTTCAATTGAAGTTCATATTTTCTTTGACTTGAGTGTCTGCTGTGGTTAGTAATTTTGTTCCACACATTTGCAAACATTATTGTGCCAAATTACAAAAGCTTTACTTTAAAACTGAAGACATATTGTATAAATTTGAACACCTGCACTAGATGGACATAAACTGATGTCTATATAGAACAAACTTTGGGCATGAAAGGTCTAAACCAGAATTTGTATGTTCTTAGACTATATCCACTTACTTAGGTGTTAATGCCCCAATCTGCTCATCATCCAATTGGTTACAGATTTGTCCCACTTCTTCCTCATCAAATACTACATCATAAAAGGTTTCTTCCACCAAGTCACGATAGGCATGTGTATATGCGGTTGATATGTACATAAATGCCTACAACACAAATGAATAAGTCATTTTGATCTTATTTCATTTTTGGTTAATGATTGGATTAAACATGTTTTTTCACAGTAAGGTGTAGTTACTAGTAAGAATATTTACTCACTTTAAGATAAGGCAGAGTCCTCACAAACTCCAGAAGAAACTTTGTACCCAAAACATTAGTGACGAAAGCGACCCGTAAATGCTGGTCCATGGCTAGAGTAGCAGCCACATGGAAGACAAAGTTAACATGAGATAACAGAGCTTTGTGTTCCTCAGACAGTCCCAGATCAGGTAGACTGCAGTCTCCCGGAATTATTTTCACCTTTCTTATTTCACCAGGCTTTTCTACTTTCAGCAGTTCAAAAACCTAAAATTTCATTTTTAACATTACATTGAAATACAAGTAAGTAAGTTTTCAGTATTAAAACAAAATAAATTAAGAGACGAATTTTACAAATTTTTGTTACAATGTTCTACCACATTAATAACATATGCCCTGCTCAAACTATTTGGTCTATAGATAGTATTTTCATTGTTTAAAACTTTAAAAGTATAAAACAGGAGGTATGCTGTTTATTTATATTCTGCTTTATTCATAAGGAGAACAATACAATCTGCAACAATTGTTTTTATCTGTACAATATATTAAAAACTTTCAGCTATTCGCAAATACTTAAATTAAATTTGTGTTTTTTTTTTCTAGAGGTGTGCTAAACTGATGCAACAAGTTCGAAATAGCTGTGGAGCGATTCTGGTTAAGAGTACTATTTCAACAAAATGCCATCTTCATTCCGTTTCGTCTTGTCAGATTGTATATATATTTATATATATATGATTTGTTTAATCGCAACTTGGCTAAAAGATACAATGAGCCAAATTAATAACAGTGGTTGAAATTCAAACAATGTTTCATAACACATGAAATTAAATTATTTGTATTACAACAATTATTTAGGTTTTTTTTACAATATTAAAATCATATCACAAACAGTATAACAAAAACATTATTATATAGTTTGATGGTTAAGTTAGAAATTAAATGTTGAAAATAAAATAAAAAAAGAAAATATAAAAACATTTTCTTAACTAGGGATTAAAATGGTTGATAAATACAATCTATTAAAGATTGTCTTGGATTTAAACACTGCTGAATATAAGTAAATTTCCCAATATATAACAAATATTGGCAAGAAAAGAACAGGTGACAATGGTCACGCTGTTACAACAGTTCCAGTAGAACCTTATTTTCTCATTGCAACAGCAGTCATTCACTGTCGTGACAGGCAGATATTCATTGCAATATTTGCCATGATAGCTCCAGTTGAACCTTATATCATTTTTGTTGCAACGGCCGTGGCTCCATCCAAGTGAACCATTCCAGTTACGGAGTGTCACAACGAGGCTGTTCCACTTGCAACTACCCAACTCTAGTTTTGCCTACTACAGGATGTAACAGTAACATTACAAATTCTTTTTACTTTTTCACTACCCAAATGAACACGTTTTATGACAAATCATTAAAATGGTTGTAATAATCTTAACCTTCTTAAAATATTCTCTTCATAGTTTACAGTAGTAGAAAAGATAAGTCTCACAAGTTTTGTACTTTTAAGTGCTGAAAATTTGAACTGGGAATTACAAAACATAACAAATTTAAGTATTTCTTTTTTCTTGTTACAACACAGAAGAAACCAGTGACGAGACTATGGTACTCTGCATTAACTACATATACACAAATTAAAAAATAAGCAATGGCAAATCACCTCGCCAAATAAGTTGAGAAAGCCTATTTCTATAACTGAATAAGTGTTAATGTTAAGTTTCAAAGTATATTGGTTATTTTTTTCCTTTACTACTCACTTTATCATCAAATATGGATGCAAGCCTTTCTTGTGATTTCACACCTTTCTTGTCCCTCACTAAAATGTAAATTTGAGCAACATTGCACGTTCTGAAAAATAAACATTCCATTTTTAATCTTGCAAATAATCTGTACCTTATTACCAATTAAACTACTTCACCCTGTAAAAATTAGACAACATTACTGAGCATCCACAAATTTTCTTATCTGGAAAACTACAAAAGTTTAGAATAAAACCAAGTAGCTAGGTTAAAGAGAAAGGTTTTAATTTTAAATTTAGTTTCTTTGGACAGTTTAGGCTTGAATAAACAGATACAACATAGTATCGAAGGACCGACCGAACGTAATCTTGACCTAACTGACTAACTTCGTACGGATAAGTGAATATTGATGATCAATAGCCTCAATATTGTACCAACAAATTGTACTCACTAGACCAAGGACCAACTTGTTTAATTAAAACAGTTAGATAAAGGTTATGTACATGTTTATGAACTAGATGCAGTTCCAAAGATATTGAACTTACAGGCAGGCAGGCAGTCAATTGAAATTATTTTTTACATCCTTGCTATCTGCTGATTCTTGGATTAGTAGCTGAGTCTTTAAGACTTGAAATATTCTACTCAGGTGTAAACATTACTGTGCTTCACACAACTTTCTTTACTTCAGACTAATTTATTTCTTTAATATTGAATGCCCCTCATAAAAATAGGCTGCTTGGAAATATTGCCAATATAACCATAACATATATATCCCATTAGTGATTTGAATTATTCTTCCTTTATGAATAAATCTTTTTGGATATTTCCTGATGCTGCATATAGTGATTTTACCTTGAGGATATACTCGGATGATAAGTTTCAAGGCTAATGTGAACAGGGCAAATGAACAAAAAATGCAAGCTGATTTAATTGTAAAGTTGGATAAACTTCATTAATTAGAAACATCATAAAATTCCATAGCACTGTAAATAAATAGTATACAATGAGAAAATCTATCGTACATTCTAGATATGTACCAAAAGATTTTTACATTCTGCGAAACGGATTCAATTTTATCAATGTTATGGTATGGAAGGTAATGAATGGGTGGATAAATTTAACTACTTTACACTAGTTGACATTATTAATAAGTAGTTGTATACTAAATTACCTCAACAGTTTCTCCATTAGTATTTTGCCCATGAAGCCAGAAGCTCCTGTAATGAATATGTGGGCCCCTTGGTAGACTTGCTGGATGGGACTTGGTTCAGACTGCGCCAAAGGCGGCTCGTCCAAATCATCTCTCGGCTCGTAGTAGTCCATAGTACTCTAAGTGATCCTGAATAAACAAAGTGTTTTAGAACTTCCACCTGTAGCTGATTTTTAATAATACATTAAAACGCCAAATGACTAATAAAGGATCAAATTAGCTCTTCTACTGTTAGAAAACTATTAGTAGTAAATTCTTAAATGGTCAGCCAGAACAATAATCTAAGGTCAGTTTTAAGAGATGTTGGTATTGTAAGTGGCACAATCACCTGTACAAGAGCGGCTTAATCAGTCTGGTAAATTTGTATGAAAGAGCTGGAAAAATTTTTGAAACTTGCATAGTTGTTACTAAGTCTGATATTTCCACAGATATAACAGCAAATTTCAAATGGCAGCTGTTTGCTGGCAGCTGAAGTGGTAACTGCATAGTTAGTTCCTTAGGATGGAGAAAAACGAATTTTGTACGGTCATTAAACATTTTCATTTGAAGGGTTGGACAGCTGCACAGATCAATTCAAAGTTGGGTGAATTCCATGTAGGTCTGCACAAACAATGAAGACCATTTACTATTGATCAATGAGTCTAAATGTGATCGGAGAAGCACGAAAGATGAAACATTCTGCAGCCGGCCCACTGAAGCTACCACACGGGAAACCTTTGATAAGATACATGTCATGGTAGATCGAAGATTTAAAGTTAGCGAGATAGCTAACATTGAAGGCATGTTAATGAATAAGTGCACTATATCCTCCATGAAAAACTGGCCATGAAGAAGCTCAGGCGTGTGCCCCCTCAGATTGGACCGAAAACGAAAGAACATTTCTACTCAGAATCTCACACTTTTCAGATGCAATCCACAGGACTTTTTGCACAGATTCATAGCTGTGGATGAAACTTGGATCTATATCATTGCACTCCAGAGACCAAACAACAGTCCAAACAATAAATATAAATTTATATTATGTTTTAAGAATAGTAGAGATGGTTAATTTATTAATGTGTTAAATTTTAATTATTACACGTTAAAATATTACATTAATTTCACTACTTTGTGTAAATGTAATTATTTCTTTATTTTATTATCTTTATTATGTTTTGTTTTATTCTTAGGTAATATTTATTTAATGTTTTAAATTTTACATTGCAACAGGTTAAGTGTAAGAAAGGGCCATGCGGCCCTAACTTTGCCTGTAAAAATAAAGAATTTTTCATTTCATTTTTCATTTCAAACAATGGAAGAAGAGTGGGGAGAGTGCAACAAAGGTGAAGACTGTTTTGTCAGCTGGGAAGGTGATGATGGCCACTGTCTTTTGGGATTCCCAGGATATAATGCTGATAGATTATTTGTAAAAAGGCAGATTCATAACTGGGCCTTATTATGCTGCTCTCTTGGATCATTTCAAATAGGAACTCATTGAAAAACATCCAAGACTGGCACAGAAGAAGGTGCTGTTCCACCTGGACAATGCTCCAGCCCACAGAGCGGCTATCGCAATGACAAAAGTACTCGACTTGGGTTTCGAATTGGTTCCTCACCCACCCTATTCAGACTTGGCTCGAAGTCACATCTTCTTATTCTCAATCTTGAAAATTTGGCTTAGTGGGAAAAATGTTCCTTGAATGAGGAAGTGTCTGCCGCTGTGATGGACTATTTTACAGAGTTTGACAAGCCCTACTTTGCTGTTGGGTTTAAAAAATTGATAACTCACTGAACCAAGTGTATAGCTTTGCAGGGAGACTATGTGGAGAAATAAAGGGAGTTTTTGCATTTAAAACAATATTTTATTCTATTTTTAACCGACTTATCAAAACACCCTTGTACAGTAAACGTGAGCATTCAGTTTACACTGAATTAGCCATTCTAATATGATAGTTTTATTTCTAAATACCATAATTTAAAAAAATTCCCATCCAGTGTACCACGAGACTTTTAATGGTGTGCTGTGAAATTCCACGCACTCCTATTTATAAGCAGTCACTGAGTTTTATTTACCTTAAATCAAATCAAATCAAATCAAATTCTTTTATTGTCGTAGACATTGTACATGCATAGACATTGTCAATAAGCCGAAATACTACTCTTTGTCACAATAATTAGAGACAAATTATAGTTTGAGTTAACTTAAAATATACTGAACCAGTTACAAATTACAAATTATGCCTTCCAGTTGGATCAATATCGTAAATAAACTATTAAATAATCAACAAACCATTTACAATAACATATATAATAACAAAAAATATAAACATATGGTTAAAATCGAAGGGTAACAATAACAGGACAAAAATTACATTAAAAAGTTGTGTCAGAAAGCTCTAGGAATTCATTAAAACCATAAAAGGGATTTTTTAAAAGCCAATAATTTAATTTTTTTAGGAATACCTGTTGCGGGTATTTATTTATATTGGAAACTAATTTATTATACACTTTCTTACACATTACAACATGACTTTTTAAAAACTTACTTAAACGACAGTGCTGAAAACTAATTTTATTTTTATTGCGGGTATTGAATGAGTGTATATTTTCATTTAGGACCATGTCAGGTAGTTTTTTTAAGGAATAGACAGCCAGTTCAAATATGTAAAGGTTAATTACTGTATTTATTTCTAATCTTTTAAAAATAGGCTTACAATGATCAGATGGATTTGAACCGTCAATTATTCTAACGACTTTCTTTTGCAATTTTAAAATTTCTATAATTCTTGAAGAGTTGCCCCACACAAGTAAGCAATACTTAATTATTGATTGGAAAAAAGCAAAGTAAGCCATTCTAATATATTCAGATGTTACACAATTTTTCAATCGTCCCAACAAATATACAACTCTAGATAGCCTAGTTTTGATATAGTCTATATGAGTACTCCATGTAAGCCGATGATCAACACTTATACCTAAAAACTTAGTACTAGTAACTGTTTCCATTTCCACTAGTCCTTCATCATACGGCCTTAAAGAAAAAATTATATTTTCAGTTTTATTTTTGTTTAATAGATAACCGTTAGCTCTAAACCAGTTTCCCGATTCTTCCATTGAGTTATTTACCAAATTTTTTAAGTCTAGGAGGCTACTGGAAACATTTACAAATGATGTATCATCAGCGTAAAGAAGAGTATTACTAGTAACATTGTGAGGTAAATCATTAATACTAATTAAAAATAACAAAGGTCCCAGGACAGATCCCTGGGGAACACCAAACCTCAAGTAAACTTCTTGTGACTGTTCACCATCAATGCACACTACCTGCCTTCTATTCCTAAGATAAGACTCAAAGAGTCTCAGAGAGACACCCTGGAAGCCATAGAAATTCAACTTTGATAAAAGGTCTGAATGGTCAACACTGTCAAAGGCCTTACTCAGGTCACAAAAGGTGACCTGAGCAAAGGACCTTGCCTCAAAGGCCTGCAAGATTTGTGATACTAATTCTTCAATAGCATCCAGAGTACTCTTACCGCTCCTAAAGCCAAACTGAAAGCTGGACAAAATATCATTTGTTTCTAAAAACAATATAACCTGGTTATAAATTATGACTTCAATCACTTTTGATAGTACAGGTACAAGAGAAATAGGACGATAGCTTTCTGGTTTATCTTTGGGTCCCTTCTTAAAAACAGGAAAAACTCTAGAAATTTTAAGCTCCTCCGGGAAAATCCCTTCTTGTAACATACTATTTACACAAATTGCTAAAGGAGTTGAAATGCTTGGAATTATTTGCTTCAAGAAATTATTTGACATGTTGTAAAAATCATTACTGTTAGAGTTACTGAGATGTTTAACAGCCTTTAAGACATCATATGATGTAACAGTTTTCCACTCAAACAAACACATATTATCAGGCGTATAACTAGGACGTCTTAAGCTTACATTTCTGACAAGATTTTCAGCCCCTATAACGGGCTGTGCAATATCTCTTTTGATTTTCTCTACAGCATCAATGCAAAAATTATTAAACATATTTGGTTCAATCAATGGTTTGCTTTCACTTGAAAGATTAAAATTTTTCTTAATTAAAGCCCAAGCTGTCTTACATTTATTTTTGCTACACTCTATCAACTTACTATTATGAGCAACTTTAGCAGCAGAAATCTTAAGTCTATACTCTTTTTTTAAAACCAGCAGCTGACCTTTTACTAATGTGCTTCCTGTGTTTTTAAACAGATAGTCAAGAGACAACAATTTTTCCTTCATTGTAACTAGTTCAGGTGTGTACCAATTACAATTTGTTTTTCTGCTACTTGCTTTAGATTTATGAGGTTTTAATTGTAAGAAAAAATTAACAATATCATTTAAAGTTGAGAAAAAATATTTAAACATTGTTGCTGCATTGCAAAAATATTGAGGAGAGAGGAAATACCAGTTGACTAGATTCAGTTTCTCTATTATATTATAAACACAGTGCTTGGTTAGCACCAATTTAAAAGAGTTATTGTTCTCAAAGGAATTAGTTGAGGCCTCCAATGGCGCAAAATGATCAATGGCCTTGAGTCCTATAACCAAGCCATCGTGGTCCGAATAAGGGAAGCTCTTAATATTACACAATATTCCATCAGAGTTACAGTTAACAAAAACATTATCTAGGCAACTGTTACCTCTCGTTGGACTAGAGTTTAAGCAGTAACAATTAAACTGCCGAAGTAAGTTGAGGAAATCAGCAACTGTCGCCTTTGTGGTAGTTATATCAAAGTCTCCATTGAGGTCACCTCCAGCCAAGATTATGTGATCCTTCCATTTTGACAGGTAGGTCAACAAGGCTTCCAATGTTCTCAGAAACTCCGCCGGGTCAGATGCAGGAGAGCGGTAAATGCAGACAACAATGATCTTGAACTTATCCAAGATTACCGCCGCCACCTCAAAATGCAGCTCCGTTGAGAATGAATCTACATCTAGTGTTCTTGCGTCGAGATGATTGGCAATAAAGATTCCCACTCCTCCTCTGATACGACCAACTCTACATCTACATATATTTGTTACTTAACACATATACAGCTGTGTTTACCTTCTTACTCTATACCATTCCACTATCGGAGTGACTTAACATAACAAGAATGTGATAGCACACAGTACCATATTATTTAACACATTGGGTGCGTAGCGGTCACCGGGGACCGTGCGCTCTACCGCTTGTTTACTGTTTCAGTGTGGTGTAGCCACTTGCTAGAGCGGGGTGAAACTACGCCGCAGTCAATGTGTTAATCCTTTGCAATAGTTCAGTACTTGTCTGCTGCTGGAATGCAGATGATAGCCAAACTCAAACTATCAAATGGCGGACTGAATCATACTGCCAGTACCAGTGGTGTTTCTTGTTTCAGTTAGAATTGATTATGTTGAAACGGATTGTTTTATAACGAAGAATAACAAATTACCTGGTTAGAATTCAGGTTAAAATAAACTTAAGTATCAATGTAAGTGCGAAGAAAAATGTTCTGGCAATAACTTATGTAACATAATATAACTTGTCTACAAGACATAATTAGTAATAACAATGGTAACATAAAAATTATCACAATAATCATGAGAGGTCCTATTATTCACTTTTACATCATCTGTTGGAAAACAGTCCCAACCTTAATGCCTAATTTGTGGCAAACAGTTGTCCAACAAACCAACGGTACCAAGTTAGTTACAAACTACTTACAGAAGATGTTATTCATTGTGAATACCAAAAATTTAAAATTAAGGAACATGGGTTATCTTTAACCCTCCAAGTGATGACTAAACCACTTCAAAGTGCTAGGCCATTTTCGAGCATATGACATATCTTTTTTAAACAACTTTTTATATACGTACATATGTTCAAATTGCATGTATTACATATGGTTTTTTTACACAAACATATGTTCTATAAGATCAAGTAAAAATAAAAATGCTTATCTTTTATCATAAAAAAATCTGGTACTGCTAACCGGTTGTGTAGTTCTTTATATTTTTATTTTTCAAAATCCTTGACGTATAGTTTTTACAAAATGTAGTAGTCCTAGTTCTAAAAATATGCAAAATGTTCCAAATATAATGCTGAATAAGAAAAATATCACTTCTTAACCTTTTGCACAGCATATCACAATACTAATTGGTAAAAAACAAAACAATGTTTTTTCACAAAAATTTTACTAAAATATTTACCACATCAACAAGTGGCAGTAAGTAGTTGAATAGTGATTATTGCCTCAAAATAAACATATATTTAGTTACTGATATGAGTAAAAGTAATAAAAATGGCAGATAAAGTATTAAAAATACAAAAAAAAATGGCTTGCATACATATTTACATTAGACTAAAAAAAATTAGTCTGAGTCACTCTCTGGTGGGGGTGCTGCTTGCATCGCTATCATTTCCACTCAAATCGTCATCAAAACAGCGCCTAATGGCACTTGAATTACTAAGTTCACTCATAGCACAAATAATTACTCAATAAACAATAATATAAGTCACTTACAAATCAAAAGAACGAAGCAAAACAATAACGTCACAGAGCGTCGGCCGCGAGACGACCGTAACGGACAAACACGCATCGAAATCAGCTGACTATTATTCTTACTCTTCCTCGTAAACTTCTGAATTACATAGTTCTAATTACGTTACTTGATAGGGAATTTATTCCTACATGTAGCCTTATAAACCACGTCGTTATTGAGCGAACCGTTCGTCTGTGATATGAAAAAAACGAACATATCGCACAGTGCGATAGTAGCACTTTGAAGTGGTACGAACATATCGCACAGTGCGATAGTAGCACTTTGAGGGTTAATCTCACAAAAGACTGCCACATTGATTAATCTCTTGAAAAGTCTGTCAGCTTGATAACAACATATATAAAATACTTTCCATCCTTTGAGATATATCTGCAATGGCCTAGTGAGAAATTCCTCCATCAATTCAACTTATAACACTGCTTTGTTTACTATTGATGAAGAAAGTGAACGGATTGAAGTCAGAAATTACTTTAGTCTTAGAGTACAGTACTATAAATAAGTTGAAGAAGCTGGGATGCAGACAAATTTATAAAATCTAAAGAGAATGTAGAAACTGCATCCTTTTGAATCCCGCTATTAAATGAATATCTAATAATTTTTTAAAAAAACTATTCAAGCAATACTGCAGTTTTTAAATTATATACATGAGGCCAATAGTCAATGAATTCTATTACGACAAAAAGTCATTCTCAATTAAAGACTCTGTAAGACGACATAAGAGTGTGCTTATTAACCATTCAACCTAGACAGGAACTTATCATGAAGAGACAGCACTGGGCACAAATTTGCCACTAGACTTCATTGTTAACTACGCAAATTAGTCTACATCCCAACCTACGCTTTTGTTTTACTGAAGGTAAAAGGATTTTTTTCAGACACTTGCAATGCATCACCGGGGGTCAGTGGTTCACTGCAGACCAGTAGTGTTTTGTTTTTAGTAAGCGCACGTTTTAGAGATAGTATGCATGGAGTTAATAGGCAATATGTTTGTTATAATGTTGTCACAACACTCAGGTATGAATAGTTTATTTTAACCTAGATTGCAGTTATTTGTTAGATTCATTATTCACCTTAGGAAGAGATCAGATTTCACTGAACAATGGCAAATATCAAAAAAATCTTATTACTTGTATCTTACTATTCAACAGACCACCTTGTGCTAAATTTTTCTGCTGTACGTCAAACCATTCTTGAGATAATGTACAGATAAACCAACAGAAACATACACTCCCAACATGAACACATAAGCACGCAGAGAAAAGACCTTTTTGGACCAACCTGATTTACTGCCTTCCCTTTGTTCAGCTTATGATATAGAATATTACATATAAAATGTACACAACTTTTTGAAGTTGTAATAGGCTTGAGATTCATGTTTGGTGTCGATAAACTAAGTACAATTGGATACAAACCTAAACTCAACAAACGTCTATTTCTAATAATTTTTATAACACTTTACACTTATAACACTTTTTTAAAACATTTTTATAACAAACGTCTATAACAAAGTATTTCCACTCTAGAAAATGGACAACTTTGTTCAGTGACTGAATAAAACAAACACACAAAAAACTGTAAGTATCACAGCCACTATCGTTTTAAAACCGCTTATAGCTCCCGCTCATATAGTGACCGATGTCAGAGACAATCAGTTGGCCAACTTAAATTGTACAATGAATTGTTACATATTTGAGGACTTACCGCAACACAGGAGAGAACTAAAAAAATAAACTCCACTCTAGTGGAGACAATCGGCGACAGATGAGACTCGCAAACATATGTCGATCTTCATTCAGAGTTTTACGGACCACGTTGCGTAAAATACAATGTATTGAGGTTAATCAGGCCCTGATTCAAGGACTCAAATTATTTCTTGATTTCTTAAGTTTTTAGAAACGAAAAAATTGTTTTTGAGATTCTTACAGCTCTACAGGAAGGTTCCCAGCTTATTCCTGGATTCCTAGTTGGGGGGGCCACCTCCAAGTCTTGTTTATTATTTATGAAAACTTAGATATCTTGAGTTTGCAATGACTTAGAATTCCTATTATTAGTAGTTATAATATATTAATAACAAATACATTTTCTACTAGTTTATTATTGTTTCTATTCCATGACAGCACAAGACATATAATTGAAAGCCTGGGTTGTGGAAAATAAACTGTTGTTTATCCACATAGGACTTATATGTATTATTATACTTCGCATGAGTATGGAAGATAAGTTTCTTGGGGTAACACTACTAATTTCACTATTAACTGAGATCTCTTTACATTACTAATAAAAAAACCAAACGGCCTGGTTTGCTATGATATCTCATTTTGTTAGTCATTCAGAACAGATTGACTAAGTTTAACTCAATGCTAAGTAATGACTTTGTAAGGCACATTTATAGTGTTATCTCAAATGGATAAAATCTTTGCAGTACAGAATCCATGAATAATGCACTTGTATATACACATGAAGAATACATTTTAAATACACTTGTATACATTCACTTCCTCTTAATGTAACTTTAATTACAAAATGAATGCTGCTAATGCAAGTGTTTAAAATTAAGTATAGATATGACTTACACAAAATTACAAAACTTTACCTGAACAATAATCCACAACCAATTATTAATCACAATGACTTAGTGGCACAACATTTTCTGCTTCTTTCATTCAGTATTATTAAGGGAGCATAGTCTACTTTCACAACGAAATCACAAAATTTCAAGAACTCCACTTCTATGGTTTTAGTACACTGAAAAGTGTCAATGTAGCCTTTCACCAAACATATCCCTCACTTTGTCATATAGAAAGTGACGGAGATCACACATAAGTTTACCTCAGTCCTCACAACACGTGTGATATTAAAACACTGCTTCCTGAAGTCATTGACACGTGCGATGTTAAAACACTGCTTCCTGAAGTAATGAAGTCACTGAATGACAGACACAATTGTGTCCCACGATGTTGTTTTATTCATGGAGGTTAACGTGATCTATCTGTATAATAATTTTCTTTTGTCTAAATAATTACTTCCTTTTTAAAATGTTGGCTACCAACGAACAAATTAATTTAAGTATGAACAGTTTAGTACAGGTTTTGTAATCAGGATTAAACATCTATTATTGTTACCAATGATGTTGTAGGGTTTTAATTTAATCGAATGTGAATTATTTTCTACTAGTGCATTGAACTTTGCATACTATGTGGGCAAGTTTTTCAAATATTGTATTGGTTTGGTTATAATTATTTATTTTATTTAAGTTATACTTGTATATTTAAACAGGATGTAGACATAACTTTTTCATAATATAATTGATAATTATTACTGGATATACAAAAACCTTAATTTTTTATATTCAAATATTTTTCCTATTTTCCCCATAGCTTTAATCTTTTTAGCATATGTTGAATATAAACAGTTACTTGCAAATAATGGTATACACACAAACTTATAATTAATTTAGACTTTTTTATTAAAGCATAAATAAAATACTAAATTAGCAAGTTTTATAATAACCCTTTGTTTGAATGCCATGGCCATTTTCCAGTAATAAGCATTAAGTGCTGGGTTGTATTTTGTAATTTGGAAGAACTTAGGGGGGAAAAACCTTTTGTAAAATAACATGCAATAGATTTGTATACTTTCTTTCGTATTCCTCAGCAAACAAGTAAAACATTTCGCATATTAAAAAAGAACTTTTTACTTTTGATAAAACATTAACCCTTTTTTGGTACCTAATAGTTTTTAGATTGTTCTGATTATACTACATGAAAAGCCAAAAAAGCATTAACCCAATTGCGTGTCATAGCAGTTTTTAAAACAAAAAACTTAATTTATTAGTATTTCTATAAGAAACATAATATAGTAATGCTACCAAAAATATAACTGTATTCAAAATGTAAGGGCTTGAAAAACATTATTTAAAAAATAGTTATTCAACTCAGTTTTATCATCTCATTAAGAATAACTAATATACACAGGAGGTTATACTCAATTTTGTAATCTACTGTAGACACTAAAATTTATCCTTGTATTTTTCAAAAATAAATTTATGTACAAACCAAGTTCTATTGTACACAATACATTTTAAATTTTGTATAGCTATACTGTAAAAATCTATAGAATGTATGTTCAACATATTTGTGAGATGTAAAAACAAATATGGTATTGGAATATGAGCCTCTACATCATCTCTCTATCATCACCACTTTTGCCCCACATAATGAAAGATGTAGAACATTCTTTGTGTAGTTGTAAAAAACAAATGGGTGATTCCATTGTTACGGGTGTTACAACGACACACTTAATACACTAAATAACTTAACTTAAAAAATGTTTTCCCCAAAAAATACGGTAAAAAATAATTGTATTTTGATTTTATGTTCATTTTGGTACAAATATAACCAGTTTTTTTCTTCCCATAAGAGATTTACAGAACTGAAAAGATGTGTTACGGGTGTTACAAAAATGAGACATGACCTCTTGTATTGTCATGAAAGTATCATAAACTCTGTTAATTTTGCATTGTTAAAAAGTTGAAGTATTTTTATTTGGAAGCTTAACAATCTAATATAAATAAAATTGCATCTGAATTTTTTGTATGTTGAAACATTTCTGAAATAAAAATTGAAAAGTGTTGTTACGGGTGTTACAGAAAATGTTACGGGTGTTACTTTGTCTTTTTTGTTTTCAAACTTAGTACACTTATTACATTTTATAAACAATTAAATTAATTTCATGATGTTTACATAGATAATACATTGTTGTTAATGTGTTTTAAGGCACTTAAATGTAAAAAAAAACCAGTGAAATTCATATTAACCATGTAATTTGGTTCTATTAAATTCAAAGAAAACTTAAATCAAACCTAAAGGTATTACACAGGCTACATTAGGTTTATAAGTTTGTGTACACTAAAGTTATAGAATCAAAACACTTTAAAGTTTTATTTTTCATGTCTATTTAACATGATTAAACAATTAATATTTAGACGCTCTAGCTCTCTTTGAACTTCAATCATGCCACTTCTAACGCTGGCTCACTAACTTTGAAAACACCTCGATTTGAAACTGGTAAACTCTAAACGTAGACCGTTGTTAAACATTCTTAGTTGACAAAGAAAGACGATCGCCCGATCTATCAGACATTAACAGAACTATTTGGAGGGAAATTTAAAAGCAGACCGCTTTTGCGACCTGAGCTCGTCATCCGTTAGGCCCGGTCGCTGCGTGACGAGCTGGGCTCGTCAGTGATTCGCAATGGGTTAATGCTAGAAATAGTTTTAAGTAGTATTTTAAGTGTACAGCAATATAATATTAGGCCTAAGTGCCTTCTAAGTAAAATAAAAGGTGACTGGTGCTTTGGTACCAAGATAATTTAAACCACCACAAGCAATTGCTTTCTCCGTACTAGGCCAACTGACAGGGAGCTTAAATACAAATATCAATATAGCCTAGGATGCGGTTAAGATTGTAGGTATACAGTCATAGGGTACAGAGAGGCCCCATAATGGGACTTGGTTATTCTCTGGCATATAGGCCTAGGCCATGGTATTAGACTACAAATTTTCACAATGAAATTTTTCTTTCTGAAATAAGGTATGAATTTATACTTAGTATCTAACAATGAACAATATTTACAGAAGCAATTTGAACATGTTATTAAGGCTGAAAATGGTAGGAAACTACAGTAGCTGTGAACATATTACATTCATACTTTGCGTTACGGGTGTTACATTGATGAAATGTAACACCCATAACACTTGTTGTGTAACACCCGTAACACCAATTTATGTACTTAATAAGTGGTTAAATATCTAATAAAGTATATAGCATTATTAGTCATAAACATAACCTCACTTTTACAAAAATTTACCTGATTATTAATTAGAACTTTGACATTATTATTTGTGTTACGGGTGTTACAAGCTGTAGTACCAAAGTTGATAATCAATTTTATGAAAAATATTTTACGAACTCAAACAATAACTGTATGGAGTTGATGATGTATTCTTGGTTCTTCACTCCTAAACAATGGTAGCAGTCAGCTGTTTTCAGTATTCTAATTACGGCACTATTGAAATAGCAAAAAAAATCTGAAGTTACAGTAACTCAGCACGGGATTTAAAAGATACCTATAAAACAAATAAAATGCATTTAAGAACGAAAAAATATATATGTGTTGAAAATTTATACTTTTGTCCAAACAAATATAGTGTCAAAATATTTTTTTAAATTTTTTTATTTTTTCCACTTGAGGGCCTCTTTTGCTGGAACTACCCAAATCTTGTCAGCATTGCGTTCTTCACACAGTTCTATATTTACAGTAAGTAAAGTTGAGTAGTAACAGAGTGCACTCCAACTTAAACATTGTTCGACCAACATTAAAAGCAAAAAAAGTATAATCGAGCAACCAATATCAGGAGCAATGGTCAAAATTATTTTTAAACAAACATGCAATTTCGTATAAATATTGATGAAGGCATCTGATGAATAATGCTAATGTTGGACATTCTCATACAATGGCTTTCTTTTACACTCAACAACACTATTTTATTGTACAGCAAATCTTGATCAAGGAATAAAGGGTATTAAGTAAAGGACAAGCATATGCATTTTTTGGTATCTTGTTTACAAAACTCTATCTGCTAAATTACATTTATTGTTTTCCTCTTTTTGAATATATTTCATAAGTTGGAAAAGGCAATGACGAGGCAATTTTCAAAGTAACTAAAACAAATAATAATCCAATATCTTATAAAAAGTGTGACAATATTATTATGAGAAAGCACCATTGTTTAATAAAATTACAACTGAAAGCACAAGATACAAATTTCTTAGAAAATTGTAGGAAATACTATTGATCTTTAAAAGATTATAGGGCTTATAACTCACTGGTACAATAGTGCACAGGTAAAACTCTCAGTACATACATTTTCACCTTTATTATTGAACTCACTGTGTTTAATTTTTCTTACATACAACAATGGCTGACATTAAGTACAATAACAGACAACTGTCAACTAAACTGAAGATGTTAACATCAAGTATACTTAAGAAGTGTTAACATAAACACTGTGAAGGGATGAATAAACTTTTTTGTAAAAACTACCATTTACTACAGAGAATCAACTTATTTATTGCCAAAATACAATTTTTAATCTGGAAAGAAAAGGTAAATAACTAACATTAATGTTTACTAACACATATCAATTAAGAACAGAAAGAAGTAAAGGGTCTTAGTTAACAAAACAAACAAGCACAAACAATCAAGCTCATTTAATCTTGATTTACAAGCTCAATTAAGCTCAGTTTAAAATAAGATAAGTTTTGAGAAAAATTACAGTAAAATAACAATTATAAATACTAACCAGTAAGTATTTGCGTTCGGACACTTTCAGGTGATATTTTTGCTGATGCAATCATTTTAACAGGGTTGCCTTATTTCACCGACCAACATGAGTCGGCTATAAAAGTCGTATCAATCCAAAAACTCGTCAAAGACAATAAAAGTTACATTAATGGCAACCTAAAGACATAGGTTATACATTTATAGATCTGTGATTTCCTTTGAATAGGCTGTTCCCACACAAAGTTAGTATTAGATACTACTTATTGACTCCTTATATGTATCTATCTATAATTACATAAACATTTTTAAATTCAGAAATTTTCATTTTTGTCTAGAAATCAATTGGAAACCTCGTATATTACTACAAAATTAAAAAAAATCAAATAAGTAAAAAAATATATTACATTTTGGATCATAGTTTTATAACTTTGAAACGTATATTTTGTGATGATAGTTTTTTGTGCTACATTTTATACAAACCATATATTTTATAATTTTAATTATTTTAAAGAAAACTCAGTGAAGTCCCTAATATTACTACAATATTGCACAGACTAAAGAAGAATTTGGAGGGTTGAAATTCAAAGTAAGTACTTACTTAGCAATCAAATAAACTTAAAATACAAAGTATGTACTTACCATAAATATTTTTCCACAGTCGCTTTAGTAATTTGTGTAGCTGTAAAAAAATAACTTTGTATAAGAAACCTTTCTAGAAAAATTAAACATTTGAAAATAGAAATAAACATTTAACACAAAGTATTATGATATGCCCAAGGAAACAAAATAAAAACGTTTAACTAACATATGTTTCGCTTCAGTATAAATGTAAATAATGTAAATATATACAAAACTAAAGGAGCGGCCACAAAAATCAGTCCAAATGGCAAGGAACGCCACCTGTTGTTAGATAAGGACTAAGCTAAGCGGGTAATCAATAATTGTATGTAATTCTACACTATTAATAACACTGTGCTCAAAGTGTGCCTGGTCCAAGGGTCTACCACTCATTTTCATTCCTGTAACTTTTTAGTCAGAGATGACAATTTTAATTACAGTACTTTACAGTTTTTATGGACCTCTTTTAAATGAAATATCAAACTGACTGCTAATAATTTGTTTAATATTTATTATAAATCACTTTAAATTATAATTTTTATAGATTTAAAATTATAAAATTACAATATTCTCCATTAAAAGTGAAGCTAGGCTGTTCCAAAACGTTTGTTTTTAATATATAATTCTAAAAATGACAAACATTCCAAAATGCATAACAGATTAAATATTTTAATTGTTGTTATTGACAGTTATTAGAATTGAACCAATGAAAATTTCAATATAACTATATACAGTGCGAGTTAAAAGTATGGATACACAGTGTATAGTTTTTAATTGATAAAGATGGAAGGATTGACCTCGAGACACCTTTCTAGAAAGCAAGTGAACTTTTTAGTCACTGTTACCTATTGAAACAGATATCTATTGAATTGCCAAACTGTCCTCGGACAGCAGTTTGTAAATCTCATATAAAAAAAACACATGTTAGTAAGTTTTAGCCGTATCATCGCTTTAAGGTAATTGTAATTACTAGTGCAACTCTAACTTTATGGTATATGCTACTCAGGCTCTAAAATGTAATCAAATTATGGGTTATTTATATTGATTACAGCTACACTAATTAATACTAATACACCTGATCTAGTGACCAGGACTATAGATATATTTTCTTTTTAATTTAGATAATGTTTTATATAATATATAAAACTGTATAAATGAATAAATATATAATAAACTTCTTTAAATTAAAAATCATCCATCCTGAGCAAACTCCAAGAAATATATATTGACTTATTCCAACTTTTAAGCTATCAAACACCTTGAAATACTTGTGATATTCACAAGCAGTTTTATACTGGAAACAGTTATAAGTCATTCACCTAGACAAGACCAATTTTACAGTGAATGAACAATGAATTCCAAGTCCAGTTGTGCACAAAGTCGTGACCAGTTGACAAGTGCTGCCGAGATAATTCCAACTCCTGAAGCTAAAGAGCGAGAACTGACAGCAGCACACACTCCGTTACAAAGCACAACAAAGAACAAGGCACAAACAAACAAGCTTGTCCTTCCAGAACAAACCCAACTGAGCTCAAATGTGCAGATTATCTATTACCTATAAAATCTTTACACACACAATAATGTTGTAAATGGTTGCAAAATACAAGATTAATACACGAGGACAGATATTATAGGCCATTTTGATTTTCACTATTTACAAATCTTTGACTTTCTTACTGCTATTTTCTCACTCCATTGTTCAAATTTAATTTAATAAATAATAAATGAAACATAAAAGACTAGCTCATCGTAATTGTAATTCGCAGACATTGTTAGTTTTGGATTAAGAGGGTCAATTAATTAATAGATACTTATAAAATTAGCATTCCTAATATAAAATACTCCTTACAAGGAACAGTTGGAAAAAACTTAATTTTACAAGCTTCTAAAAAATTTAAATTTTTAATTACAAAACTAATATCAATAGTTTTGAGGGATTTTGTTTGATCTACATCTGCTTGTAAAATAGTGATATACATTTCAGATTCTAAAACACATGTTATATTTGCTCCACAATGCTTTAATGAATATTAATTCAAGCCTTGGAAATTTTGATATTCTTAACTTTAAGCCATTTAAAAAATTAGCAATTATAATACTGTTAATATGGTTCATGTTTAATATCATCAAAATAACTCAACAGAATAATAACGTATATAAATGAAATTTCATATTAAAAAGTAAACTAAGAATGAAATCAAAATCATGAGTTTTGGAATTCATACATATTTTATACAAAACCAAAACACGGCATAAGAAATTATCTTGCCAGTAACATAATAATCTTTCAACAAATTAATAAGTGATTCTTAATCATGTTTGCATAATATCCACATTAAAAAATTCAAATAATCAATGGAAAGTTAGTTTTTTAATTTTTTTTTTAACTTTATTTCACATACCTAAGGAAGAAACAGATATAGAATGCAAAACAGAAAACTTAGGTTTATTAGGAGCTATTATTAAAGGCTTAATTAAAGTAATAACTTAATTATGCCTTAATTGAACAAGGGCTACTATTTGTATATAATTAGTATAGTTGTTCAGACCTGTTCAAGTTTTTACATTTGCTTCATATCAATGCTTACGGTACTGTTATGAGTTACAGATTATACATGCCTGAGTTCCAAAAAGAGTTACAGGTTGGAGCACCAGAATTTTAAAGCACGGTTGTAAGCTGGATTGACAGGTGCCAAACCAAATGACTATTACAACCGCATATGATTCCATTGTTGAGACAGAGGTCGCCCTTCTCCTACTGAACCTCCACTGAGGCTGAGCCTCGTTTCCCTACATGTGTTCCCTCAACAGATAAAAAGAAGTATCCAATATAACAGTGTCATATGTGCAGACACACAACTAGACAGGAGCGAGTTAAGACGAGAAATGCAATATATGTGCGAGGACTGAGGTGCTGCCTTGTGTGTGTTCACCACACGCTTCAGGGAATTTCAAACCCTTAAGAAAATACTGAAAGGAAAACTAATTTTTCACATAGTATATACTAAATAAAATTTGATCCTTTTTCACTTTTCTATCCATAAATAAAAATTGTGGTTTAAATTTATAGAGAAAATTAAATAAGACTGTGAGCAAAAATTGTTTTTAAATATCCTCCCTCCTGGTTTCGTAAATAAATGAACATTGACTGTCAGTTTAGGATGTCAATGATGTCTATTTAGGACCACAATGAAGGCATAGTCAGTAATAGCCCTTAAAACAGAATGCCCTGTCTATTTCATTCTTTGGTCTGTGCCATATTTATATTAGAACTTTGGATTTGTTGTGGGCAACCAAAAACATGAATAATTAAATAGTTCATCAGATATGTTCAGTAGTCATAATATCAGTTCCAAGTTCAGTGCTAGTGTTACACATTCAGCATTTAGGTTTAAAATGTTGGGTGTGTGTTATATTTCAAAAGGAATGTTTTTATAGGCACATTGTGTTTACAATAGATATGCAAAACTTATTTCTGTAAGAAAATACTCCATACTAAATTATTACACCTAAAGAAAGTACCATTTTTGTGTTTGTGGAAGCATTTGATAATTTGTATAACGGATAGACTCTTCATTATTTAAAATCAGTAAAAGAAGTTTCCCACTATCACCATAACATGGTTTACCATGAAAAACTAGTTCAATCTGCTGCTGAATAAAGTACTATCAAAATCTGTGAAAACTTATGAGACTTCTAAACGTTTTTCTACATTTAAAGTCTTTAAAAATCAAGAATATTTTAAGCAGTACTAGTGACACATTTATGAATCCAATAGATTTTGTCAGGAATTATGTTTTTCTTACTTTTTATGGACAACTATGGGAATTTGTAATATGAAACAAAATAAATTAAATATTTTAAATTTTGCGTTTTTTTCTGATCAAAACATATTTGCCTCGGTATCCACACAGCACTAATGGTCTTAGTTTCCAAAGGTTACTTTATCTTGCGGCAGCACCTAAATAACTTTCAAAACCCATACTTCAAAATGTACAAAATGATAATACTAAACAGACTTAACAAATTAATAATCATTATGGGCCTATTTGGTTTCAAGGTTACGTTTAGATTTACACAGTATTTCATTGAGAAAAGAACTATGGAATTCAATCAATATCCTTAAATCACGATTCCTGTGAATACATTGGCAGATAACTTAAAATAAGAGATATTCTTCATGAGTGCACTTACTCTATAACAACCCAATCAAAGCTACACCCAAGACTTAATAATAAAATTGAATACCTTGGAACAGTCACAAATGTGGGCCTTGCAGTTCAAAAACCTTCTGAAGTGAAGCGACCACAGACGAGCCACCCAAAAAGCAAGACTCTGACAAGCTGCAGACTTTTCCATCAAGTGAATACTGGAATGAAAACTAAAACACTCTGGATACAAAAGCAGTGGAAATCATTGATTTGATTCAGTCTGGTTTCCATTGCCTGTGACAGCACAATTCAATATTATGAAGTAGAATATTTGCACAAATTCTTTCCACATACAGTAAACGGACATTGCAAAAGTTCTTATAACGCTGTTACTTGAAGTTCCACATCCAACCGTATCTTTAACCTCTGACACCATCTTAGTGAAAAATGCGTAGAGAAAGTTACACTAAATTATAAAACAGAAATTTTGATACCTTTACTTCATTTACAAAACCCACCCAGTACAGGAAATAATTGTTAAACCAAATACAATTTACACAAATAAAATTGAGTTAAATAAGACATAATGAATACACCCTTAACAAAATGAATCATACTATTCACTTTATCACACAATCTAGACAATTTCCTCAAATAAAAAAATAACATAGCTAAAAATAAGTAAAGATGTGCTTGCAATAATGTTTGAAAAGTTAAACTATGCACAAATCTATCTTTTCGCTATAATTTCTCTAGTATCAAGTCACCAATCATTCAATAAGATAGAAAGATTTTCCATTATGCTATCTGCAACTGTTATTGACAGTTTTAGGACAATTATTCAGTTTTATTTGGTATTTTCTTTAGATAGTACAGTTAAAATTATCTAACATTTATTCCAACCAATACATTACATTTGATGGAAACATAAATTCCTTTAATATTTGGTTTTCTTCTCTTCTCACAAAAAATTAAAAAAAAATATTTTACTAGAAGTTAGAGCTAATAAGCCCTCTCTAACTGATAACTTGCAAACCAACAGCTTGAGGTGACTTCACAACCACCACCAATGGCCCAGTAGGCGGACTACATGTAAGGACAGGATCGCTCAGAGGTCATTCATCCAAGCAGCAGTAATGCTCAACATTGCTTGATTCAGTTATCTCCTTGTTTGTCCTTGGCTTCTTCTTGTTTTGTAAAGTTTGATTTGGTTAAGACAAAAACACTGTCTCACCTTGACATTTCAGTTTCCTGCATTAGTCCATTCAGTCGTTTGCGCCACTTGTGATTATAGATTTACTTGAGAATTGTTTAGCCTTTTTGTAATTCTTATAACAAAATAAACTCATTTCATATAATTTATATAAAGTTTTGTCATTAATTTACTTTGAGCTTTTATATTTCTCTTTCTTTATACCCACTGCCAATACAAAAACCAAGATTAATTTTGTGAGAATTGGTCACCATAGTTCATGCTTCCATAGTTTTATACAACAATCATTCACTTTGAATCATTGGTATGATTATTCTTTCTGTGTTGAAATGTTTCTTGTTTATTATGTACTGTTTTAACACAATGGGCTTTCGTGCTTAATCGTTTTTAAGCATAATTGCAACTTGGTTTGTGTAGTGCTCCTTCAACATAATGTGCACTTCCTTCATTTGGCAATGCTGCGCTCAGCCATACTGATCATTTGTGTGAGATTAAAATTTGTAAATCTCTGCAAAAAACAAACTTAAGAGCATAAAATTTACATCTTAAAGTTTTGAATTCCTAACTAAAATTGTACTGAAACATACTACCAACTCTTTACTTAATCCACTTTCAATTCATAATGAACGTAATCAATTCTGTTACAAGTCATTACAGTATCAACGTAACATATAATTATTAACTCCTAGTCAATAGCCGATAATAAATTAATATCAATGCTTTGAACAAAAAAGTGAAAGATAATTACAACTTGCAAATATTAATTATCAAGCAATGTTATGAAAAACCAAACAAGATGATCCAAAATTATATTAAATCCAAGAAATCGTCTTACCTCACACCATGAACAAACTCTGCACACATCAAAGAATCATCATCACATGTTTTCATTGATTCAAGTATGAAGAAAACAGCAGTAATCCACCAAAAAATTACAAACACAAAATCATCATTTGAGAATAGTAATGTAGCCCCTTCAGTTCAAAATGTGTACCCATTCTATCAAACACGAAGGCTTACCAAGAGAGTACCAGTACCTACATTTCCCGTCAATCAAGTGTAAGTGTACTCAAATAATTTTTGGAAATAGCTTGAGCATGTAGACATGAATTTATGATTTATTTAAACTTACCATTCAAATAAATCTTTAACCAAATTTCTTAAATTGCAAAGCATTTTCTTTTAGTAAAAACTTTTAGACATTTTAATTGTAATAACTTATCTCCAAATTATAAATAAAACTTTCTTATATTTTTCTGTTGTATTAATAAAATATTATACGAATTAATACAAAACCAGAAAAATTAACACAAAATAAACTGACAAAGAAAGTACGAATTATTTTAATTAATATAATCTAATTAATTTAACTACCCCTCCCATGTGTATTATGAAAAATCACACGTTGTAAGGTGACTCCCACATGTGGAAAATATCACTACTAAAGTTTTTGTCCTCGATCGATCTGTAGTTTGGAAAACTGGTAATAGATGCGCTCCATTCAAAATTCTCTGCCGCTTTTTATTGAAATGAAACTGATGGTCAAGCAACCAAACGTCATTTTCCATGTCGAGAGGATGATCACAATTCTTTACTTCCTATAACTTCAGAAGTCTTAATTCAAATAGAACCTTGTAGCACATTAGGGGTAAATATAGAAATTTATATCCAGCACTTTAATGGTTAATTATGATTTATACACTACTAAATTTAGTTTCTCTTTACTCCAATCAATAAAGCCCTGGAATTGGCTATAGCCTTACAGTTATCATGTTTTTCAGTTTTATTTCAAATAGCACAGTTGATAATGTGTTTTAGAAAACACTAAAAAAATCAAAACAAAAAAGTTCAATTTATTTCAATTATTCTCTCTTAGATAATTTAAAATATTTATTTGAAATCAATGGATTATTGTGTTTGCTTTCACTCACAAGCTACACCTTTGTGTGGTATATACAGCAATTTTTGTTTGTTATCATTATGGCAGTCAGCTGGGATCTTCCTATTTCTTTATGTTTGTCATTAGATTAAAGTTAATATTATGTCTCATGAATTTAATAATAATAATTTGTTAGTTACAATTCAATTGACTGACTGTAGTGACAAACAAAATGTATGTACAATAATAAACAGTACTAATAGCCAAGTATAGTAATTTAGTAATATTTATTTTTCTACTATTATGACAAATAGGGCATTTATTTCAATATTAGTTACATAGCTTAAAAATTAAATAAATTGGCTTAGAATTAAAAATTGCAATAAATTTCAATTGAACACCTATCCCAGTATGTTTTTAAAATGGTATAAATGTATGTATAATAAATAATGTAAAAAATCTATTATAGTTTTTTTTTTTTTTTTATTGTGTCAAAGTTGATTGAATCTGTCTCACTTACTAACTGGTAACCAATAATATATATAATGTGGCAAAACCAGTTATTGGTATTCCCAGGACTTCCTAATGGGCTTCGGTCAGACAAAACAAAACTAATAAATGCTATGATAATAAAATAATTGTTGGTGTATGTGTATAATTTTAGTTGTACGAAGTAATATCAATTGTTTGGAGGAAATATTTTTTCAAGTGCTATTTTGTTCACGAAACTGGAAAAATGTTCAATAATACTTTGGTAAGAACATGGCTTAAACAAGAAGCTGGTCATTCCAGTATAAAAATGGTTGGAATAACCAATTAGCAGCTTGACGCAGGTACGATGGAGGTTTACTAATACTACCTACTGAGGTTCCTTGCACACTAACCAATTTTTGACAGTCAAAAATCGGCCATCTATATACCTTTGGTGTTGGGAAGAAACATACAGCCCCTTACACAATAATTGGTGATGGTAAATATCTCACTCAGCATTCAATTGTTACCGGCCAGTGACGGTACGGTGTTCCAGTGCCGCTCCAAGAAGGCAATGTTGTATGCATGCTAGCAGACATATTGATTGTTGCCAACTGTCAAACAGTACATGCTGTTTACTGAAGTTGGTTGTGTTCATACATAGAAGTTGTATACTCTTTGAATAATAGAAGCAGAGATTGACTTGACAAAAACGTCTTGATTTCTTTAATAGAAACTAAAGCTGTATTATGGGATATTTTAAAACAGATTAGCAAATTTACTAGAAATGCCTGGTATTACATTTTTAGAGTATTCTCCCTCATCTGGGAAATATTTGATGGAAATGACATGATTCAATTTCAAATAGAAGTTCAGCAAATTATTGCCAATATAAATGAACAGATGAATGACACAGATATCTGTTTTTCTTACAGCCTAATCTCATGATGTTTTAATCAGAATTCCTTCAGTGGTTAAGGCAAGTATAATTTTTTTCTCAAAGACATTTGCTCTTTCAAAAAACAAATTCAGTGTCACATACAAACTAAAATGTTTTCACCACTTTCCTTTAAGCGCACGAAGTTTAAATATTCCTCACACTTCTTCCGTGACCGTGACGACAACACAAATAACTTCCACCTGTCTACTCCAATCATCTATTCATATCATGAAATAATTTCATCTGTCACAGTCAAATAATGCTAAGAACAGCATTCACATTATCTCAGTGCCATCCAATTACAACTGACAACAATAAACCAAAAGTTAAGTTAGGTTACGAAGCACTTACAAAATTCAATGACTACTTTATGTATAGAAAATTGAAAGGAAATGTCACCTTCAATACTATGATTAGCTCAAAACCCAAACTATTCTCCCACCAGTGATCCTATCAGTTACGCAAACAGACTTTTACAATCTTCCATACGCATATATTTTACCCATTATTATTATCAGTAAATATTACTCCTATTTTATTATTCTCAATCGACATTATGAAGCATCTGCATTTTATTAATGACAATGTTACAGCTAACATCTCAACTGGTTAGATATAGTTTCTTATTTTCGTGTCAAATAACACCCTTGATTTTGCTTGTTCATGAAATATGCCTGTACGCCAATACATATTGTGAGTTTACTAGTGGCTTGGTCCTTGGAAATCATCTCTGTAAGCCCAGTGTCTTTGTGGGACTTTAAGAAAACAATGTAGGCTGGACATAGTAGTCTGATCCCAGTAATGTTTTGATGATAGGTAGCATGTTGAAAAAGGAAATTTCAAATGAAATGATAGTTTTATATTACCTAGATCCTTTTAACATAATCAAAAGCAACAACACATAACGAACTGACCCAACTCCAGTTGTATATAAAATCAGATCTGCACTTTGATAAAGCTGCGTTCAAGCTAAAATAGTTCAGAAATGCTCTCCTGTCCTTTAATAATTTCCACTTTAACAGTCATACAATTCCGCTCTCCTAAAGCATTAGTCAACAGTGTGAGAGAACTTTTAGTTAGTTTACATTTTACTATCCGCAATAAATTTTAAATAAATAGCAATTTTTTAATTAAAACTGCCATATTTAACTCCCCAAAGAAATATTTTAATTATCTAAATGTTTTAGAGGTTAGTTATGGGATCTTAAAAATAATGACATTTTTGAATTAGCAAATTTCAAGCCAGTGAAACTTTACTGAATAATAACTTTGTAGAATCACTAAACTACTTTTAAATAAGTAGAAACTATACGCAATACTTACATAAAATTAATGCATGTACTATGCACAATCACTTTAAATTACGAATGTTACGTACTGATTCTGTCACAATGGATGTAACATCAGCACCAATAATAATTAGTTTATGATTATTCAGAAAATAATACTAAGGTAAAAATTGTACTGGACCACCAATTCCTAATACACCATATCAATCTGCAGCACTTGATTTTGATGGCTATGACATATTGCCATGCTCCAAGAAGTTCACACCCATGGATAATTGATACGCTTACATTTTAACTGAAGAATGATGTTCATGGAAGAAGATGAGCTAACTCTCAAGATCTTCCACAAGCTTCCTTAATTCAAATAGTTTGAAGAAACTTTTTCACTTGTTCATAAGACTAACCAACAATCTTGTTGCCATATTACTGTTGATTCCTTAGCTAGTTGCAAATCATCGAGGCAAGACCAGGACCAAGTATTTTATAGTATAGTGTGAACACTGCAGTGTCAACGTATTACGTCTTAACCAGCCCTATTTATCATATTCAGTAACTGCAGACATTTGCTTCTTTAGCTGAATAAAAAATACAGATCAACAATGGCTACAATATTACAACCCACAAAACCTCCAAAATCATTAAAAATCAACTCATTTACAAGTATTAGGAATGCATTGCCTGTATCTCTTGCTTGAAGATAATTAAAACTTGCTCCAATAACAAAAGTGGTGAAAACACTATGAGTGCATTTTTCAGCAACTGGCTACTTTATATCAGTAGTACATAATACAACGCAAATCCAATCCAAATAAGCAACATACTCCCACAATTTAACAGGACATTCGTTAGTGGTGCAAATCCCATTCGTACTGAATCCTATTCCTATTCATGATCTACTTCTGTAAAACTTTATTATATTTATTCAAACTGTTTGTATATTTTTACAAATTTGTTTTTAAACAAGATTTTTGTAGCCAACACTTAAGTGTTTCCTGAATACTGTTCAACCTGTACCAAATATAACAGTTTCATCATCTTATAAAACTTTATTCATCAGCTGTGGAAAATGAATAAGTTTTGACAAAAACGTATAGATGTGTTTTACTTACCTGACAAAAAAATACAGATATGACCAATGTGTTTGAATATCCAAAACTTATTTTATACTAACAAAAATATGGTTCATGAAATAGTGCATTTTCACAAATCAGTTCCTACATGAGACGACAATGTCATTCTAGAAAGAACCAGATATTTTTACAGACACAAGATCACTGCATTGGTGTATGTGATTTTATTTTATGAAAACAATTATCACATCAAACGCTTTCAGAAAGCCAAGAGCAAAAAGATGAATTCATTTTTAGTTCAAACTCCACTTGAATGTTATTTTTACCACCAACCAAATATGCAGAATTACAAAACATCATAAACTTAATCATAAAACAACATAATTGTTGACAAGGCTTTCTTAAGCTCATATTCAAAATAACATTCGTTATAACTTAAACTGAATGAAAAAAATCAAAAGAATTGTTAAAATAAAGAACCACTATGATTAAAAATCATAATAAACCAATACTTAGCATTTTTTATTTTGTTATTTGTAAAGTGACCTAATGCACACAAAATTACATGTAAATAAACTAAATTATACTCAGTCTTTTGATACTAGAATCAACTATACTGACTCAGTTGGTACAAACGAGGTAAAACAAAGAACAGCAGAATAACAACAGAAAAATGGCTTCTGGTTACTAGAAACATAAAAAAAACACTGCATCAAAAAATATCACCCAACTGATGACCACGGCAAGGTTACATGGCGTGTGCAAGCAGAATAAGCAGGTAAACATTGCAAGAAACTCCATAAATTATCTTGAACAAAGACCTGGTGGTATTTGTTTTCGTTGAATCGTGTGTTTGTATAATTCAAGATTCAAGGAAAAAAATTAAAGGCTCCATTCTCAATTGAATTTGCGAATGTTAGTAACACATTACTAAACTTTTAGTAGTTGAAAACAGTGCATAAAAACCAGCTAGGCATGTTCAGTCACATTTCTATAACAGTTTCTTTGACTGATTTTGGCATCTTCGTAGACCACACGACTAAGTGGGTGGAGTTCATCAGTTCAAGACAATCTTCCAAACAATAGGCCTTCTTCAGGGACGTAAGGGTCTACAGATAACCAACGTGGAGGACATTCGAGACCACATGATTTTGCTGCAAATCCAACCACACAAGTTCCACTTTTTAACGACTGAAGAAATTAATAAAATATGGAACTTTAATAAAACCACAGCATGTAACCCATTCTTTACGTTGACAACTAATGAAACTTCTACAACGCAACAGAATCGAAGCAGTTGCTCAACTTCTACATCTTGAGTATAAAAACACCATATGGATGTATAGATTAACAAGGAATTTCTGAATTTTAAAATTAATTTAACAATTATACTAACTAACAAGACGTTATCAAAAAGCTATTAAGCTGCAAGTAAAAAAAGTTAAGTAATGGTTTTATAAGATTTTCAGATTTAGTGATATTTACAAAACAACAAAACAATAGAAGCTTAATCTTCAACAAATGGAATATTCAATTGGAGTAAATAAAAATACAGGAAACAAAGGAAACAATTTAACAAAGTTAAAGCAAAATTTCCACAAAAAATATTAAAACAAATAAACTAGAGAAGCAGTTGACAAAAATAATGTTATATTATTAAATTAAATAGAGAAAAATTAAAACTTCCAGGAATGTAGCACTTGAATAACAAGGACAACAATTTTTTAAGTTTCGAAACAACTAAATTATTTTCATTGCTGTTTCTGGTGAACCCCTAAACGAAGTCTTGTATTCACCGTTGATGATTTCCTATGAGTTTATGACATAACAAATCAATAAAGACATCTTATGAAGTTGTGATGTGGAAATTTTGCAAAAACCAAACTTATCATTAGGGCACAGCAATCTTCAAGACACGTAAAAGTGGAATAATCAAGTATATTTTCAAAACACTGGTTTATTAATACAAGTATGATACTCTGGATCTTGAAACTTGACCTAATTGGAATAATCCAGCACAATACAGAAACGGTGATCCTTACAATCTCATCTCTTCATGTTCCCTTCTTAAACTTCAGCTGGACAGATACAAACCGCTTCATTTCTTGTAAAATACTATGCTATTAATCTAATACATCAACAAAAGTACATCTCAATTGATAAAACGATACAAAAAGGCGCTGCAGAAACAATTCAATCTCAAACCTATCATCAACAATTTAAGTGAATAATTGATAAAACTAACACTGAGACAAAATCTAGAATGGAACTGACTGTTGAGTAGATAGATGGTCTATTACATAAAATCTGTAGATTTCCTAAAAACCTATGTGGACACAAAAACACTGAAGGTCCAAGAGTCTTTGAACAGCAACTGAGTATCAGTTACTCACTGGCTCAGTAGTAACGGACGTCCAGTGTGCGGCCGTCCCACCTCACTCGGTCCATCATGTCTGAGAACTAGGTTAAGGAAACATTGCTATTAGTAATTAACACATAGACTGCAACAGATGCATTAAGTACATAGTGTACTGTAACGAGTAGTAAAATTACTCAGTATAGAGCGACAGTGAAATTGTTAACCCATTAGCGTATCATCACGGAAGAGCTCCGTGACGACATCACGTCATATGCTGACATCAGTCAAAAGCGATATGTGACGCCGATATTACAATAATACAATAAAATATGAGATAGAATACAGTACAAGATCCATAGTTATAAATAGTACAGTTATTTTAAATTTTATTACTCCATAAATAGTCTATTTTAAAGTTTAGACAATGGCTGTTTTCTTTTAGTTGCCGCGATCGCTGACGCTTGAACACACTGAGCCAGCGATCTCTCATTCAAGTTCATCACTCAGTGTAGTGTGTAGTAAGAATAAATAAATACTTTATTTCATTAGTCATAATGTTGCAATTGCTTGATAACTGTTAAGCTTCTGTTATTTTTGTGAACTTAAATTTTATAAATTTTGATTTGTAAATTTTTTAATTTAAAAAAATGTAAATAAAAAATTATAAATACCAATAATCTTTAAATCCACCCCTGATACTTCTAGACATAATTTATAGAATAACAGAACAAAATAAAGCACTAGCAGTATAGTGTGAACTCATTACGAAGCACCAGAAATTTAGTTAAAACTAATGTTTAGAAAATAATTTAGTAAGTTTACTCATTTTTTACAAAATATCAAATTTGAACTATATTTCAGACATATTAAGTACCAGATGAAATGTTATGACATACTTAGGACTTAAAAACAAGTTTTTTTTATCACCTCGTCCTTATGTGTTTATTACAGTATGAAAAGAACCCAAGCTAAGGCCCATCCACACAACCAAATTGGTGACCAGTCTTCAGTTTGGAATGCTAACAACTAACTTATCTTACCAGGATGGGATGTACTTTAATACAGTCAATGCTGAGTATAAAGTATAAGAGTTAGCATTTACTTGGGAGAGATCAATGTCAACATTTTCTTAAAACCTTTTATATGTAAGTTAATAAACCAATCTTCTTTTTAAATATTTAATTAGATTTTGTTATAAAAACGTTAGGGAATGCCAGTTTTAGAATGATATCATTATAAATAATTAAGAAAAATGTCAAAGGATACTGAGAGCACGTTCCGCATCCCACTTGCTGGCGAATTGAATGATCCCGATGTCCTTCCCCCTGAGTTCTGCGAACTTCACTTCTCCAGCATCGCGGAACTTGTCCTTCAGCTGCTGCCAGGTGGCTGTAGGTGGCAACTGAGAAAAAACAACATACCAAATAAAAGTGACAAATAACAACACTGCAGTATAAATTTACACAATTTTTGAAGTCTGAATACGTTCAATAACTATTATCAACAAACTCAATTTAACATCAGTTTCAAAGAATTTGTTGTTATACGTGCCATTTGTTGTTTATAGCTGTACTACCATCATAAACATTTGTAAATAATGTTTCTCATTTAAATTTTGGGCAATGATGCATAAGAAACACCAAGAAGAAATTAACATTGATGGTTCTTATTAGAAATGCAACCCATTATTTAAGAAATTTTGTGTTATTTATGAAATATGTACCATTTTTTAACTTACAAATTATAATAAAAATAAGTGCCTCGTCATAAAATAATCTTACCAATAAATAGCTATAAACTGAAAAGTATAAACACATTTAAATATTAAAAGTATTTAACCCTTTGCGTGCCACGGCGACGATACATCGTCGCCAAAAACCCTTGCGAAAAGTGCCACGGCGACGATCTATCGTCGCCGACTAACTGTGCGAAAAGTGCCAGGCGACGATCCGTCATCGACGTCTGTTATCGTAATTTTTAACGCTTTATTTTTCATGACTTCTTTACACAACCAATATTGTTTTATTTGTTAACTATCCTGCAATAGATAAATAATAGTTCACATAGTACTTTATATTAGTGAAGATAAAAAAAACACAGAATAATAGAAGCAACAACAGCTGGCGGTGATCAACCGGGGCATCGTTGGCGCGTAAACAACTCGCTACGTATAGTATGCGTAATATCTAAAATAATACGTTCGGTCACATGGTTGTTTTTACATCGTTTTGAGGTTAGGATCTCTAAAATGATTTTGTTAAATTGATATATCCCGTGGGTGCGTGCGCGCGTGTGTATGTGTGTGTGTGTGTGCGCGCGCGCGTGTGTGTGTACATATTTTTTGGGAAAATATGAAGACCATATATTAGATATACTTTAGAACCAAAGGATAAATGTAAGTAATGCATTAATTATTTTTGTTTTAGTGTTGTGTTACCGGTACTGAAAAATGATTTTTTCGTTATGTACATAATTTCAAGCATTATTATGTAACTATAGTAATTATGTAAAAAAGTTAACCATTATTTTTTTTCACATTAACAATGTTATAAAGAATATTAAAAAAATGCTTCCCATAGTAAAAATTGTTTCTTATTAATTTGTCAAAAAAAATAAAAACTAAAAAATAAAAATTGCTCTATACATTTTTTGGTTTTGACATGCCAAAACTAATATTATTTTATGTTGTTTCGTTTGTTTTGTAACATTTTATTGTAATACAATGTTTTACAAACATTTTGATACCTGTTTCATAAAAATAGTATGAAAAATAAAAAAAATATATTCTTTTTCCGGAAGCCCGGTAATACTTCTTATTATTCCCTGGCATTTTTCGCATATGACTTGCAATATAGTTGCTAGTGCATTTCTTTTGTACTAAATTTTTTGCCTTGTGGCATTCAAAGGGTTAAACATTTTGAAAATCTGCTGAATCCTGAAAATATTAAATTACTAGATAATAGGCTTTATAAAAAAGGTTTTAATTTCATAAGGAAACTCTTGGTGATAAATTTGGAAAAGATTGTTGAGAAGAATTAAAAGCTTGTCCAACATATTTTAAGCCTACTCCCTAACACATTTTCTGGTGTCAAAAGCATTTTATTTTGTTGATGAGTACTGTGAATATTTACAGCCTTTATAAAGTTCTTCATTGTGTCCTGGAATTTGATGAATATTCAAACTGTATAATAAATAAATTTAAATAAATAACATTCCCACAGTATAATACCATACTTCATTATGACAATCAATAGTTATTAATTTATTTCCTTCAACTGTACATTGTTTTGAATTTTGTTTAAAATTTTAGAGGTTACATTTTTACCTAATTAAAAAAATATAATTCAAATACAGATGGTTCAAAGTATGCCATGTTTTGAAAAGGAGGGAACAAGACAGCGCACAGCTAATTGTGCCATAACAGCTGTTTATTAGCTTAAAAATACATATGTCCGTGCAATCATACACTATTGGTTTTTAAAACCCATTTAACTTACATTCTTAATCATAATTGTGTCAGACATGGGATCTCTCCCGTTGTTGGCCATGTTGTTGGGTGGGGGGCCTCTGAAGTCTCTCTCCATGTTGTTGGAGTTGTAGCCACCTCCACCACCGCCACCTAATGCAGCACTGAGGCTATCAAAGTCCCGGCCGAGTCCTGGGCCACCGCCTCCCATACCACCTCCTCCCAAGCCGCCACCTCCGAGACCACCTCCACCCACACCCAAGCCTCCTCCACCCAGGCCAGCACCTCCTAAAGCACCTGTAACATCACAGATTAACTCTTTATTTAGTATTTATCTGACACACATAAGGCAAGTATTTGCTGGAACAACAGCAATTTACATCATAATACTCATCAAGAACACTCAACAATACTCAATACTCATTCAGAAAAATCTACTGAGTGTTATTATATGAATCAGTTTAATTTTATACACCAATATGACTTTATAATAAACTGTTATAAAAAATTTCTTTAAAGGCAAGGGTCTTGGAGATTAACATCTAAAAATTTAGTCCAGTTTATTCAAAATTGTAAATCTGGTTTACTGTAAGTTTTTTGTCTTTGATTATCTGCTGAAACTTTTCACAAAAGTCTCCAACAACTTCAGAATCTGCAGACTATTTTTCAGTGCATATTTCAAGTTGCCTGACACCGTATTGTTTTTTTTAAACGGACCAACAATCCTGTACTTGCAGTAAAATAAGGTTTACCATCTTTAAACTCTTTTCAGAAAAACAAAGCTTTTTCCTGAAGGATAGGGTCCGAAATAAATCTTCCTTTTTTACGTTGTTGACTGAACCAAAGAAAAAGGACTTCACTTGTTTTATCATAATCAGATTTTTTATCACTTTTCTGTTGGATGTGGTTATGTCAGTACTTTTAACAACTTGTAACACTTTTAACTGTTTAATTTTACTTTGGTTTCTGCGCCAATCGCCTACTGATGTCTCGCCTACACCATAATCAGCTGCCATTTCTTCAGCGATTCTCAATCCTCTTCAACGCTTTTGAGTTTTTCTTTGATAGAAACTATTTTTCTCTTTGCTTTTCCACTCATTTGCACAAAATTAGCTAAAAATTCACAAAAATAAAAAGTAATCTACACACCCACACACTTAACCCATTGCGGATCACTGACGAGCTGGGCTCGTCACGCAGCGGCCGGGCCTAACGGCACGGTGACGAGCTCAGGTCGCAAAAGCGGTCTGCTTTTACATTTCCCTCCAAATAGTTCTGTAATGTCTGATAGATCGGGCGATCGTCTTCACTTGTCTACTAAGAGTGTTTAACAACGGTCTACGTTTAGAGTTTTCAAAAGTTTTATAAATATCCTACAGATCGCAGTTGTATGTCGAAGTTGAAAAATCATTCATATGAGTTTACTCTCTGCTTTTTAGTGCTTCTGATTGGGTGTTTTCCTCAGTTGTTATTATAATACTTTTGAGGTTAGTGACACAACTAAACGACGCAGACGTACATGTTGGTGGGTTTAGTCTAGACAATGGCCCGGATGTTGCAATTGATTCGCCCGAGCAGCTTTATTTAGACTATGATTCAGACATCATCCCTGCCACGCCGTAACCTTGCTCGCGTGTTATCGTTCCTACATCACGGATACCCCAGCAAGCCCATGTTCCATCTGAACGAATACCTTCGCAGCTGAATTTTCTAGTATACAAAAGCGAGCGATACAATGTGGCGCACCATTGCTGTTTGTGCGGCCGCTGATCGTGAATTAATTCGCGCCCGCTGGTGCCCGCGCGCCAAAACAATATGATCCGCAATGGGTTAACAACATGCACACAAAAAGATAACAAACTATTCAATTGAATTGAACGCCTGACAATCATAAAAAAAATAGAGAACGAACCCAAACCGGTTACAGAGGCAGAAAGAGCAACACTGATCTATTTTTCATAACACGTGAATCTTCTGAGCAATCAGGTGTCATTGTCCACTGACCTTCACTTCTCAAAAATTCAATAAAGCTCAAAAATTCAATAAAGCACTGAACGACACACAGCTGACTTATATACAGCATGCCGTAACAAACTTCACGCATTCCACTTCAGGATTGACACGGACTACTTTACTGAATTAAATAAACAATCTACAATTTCTTTTCACTCCAAGGTGCCTCAGATTAAACAGAATCTTGGATTACCGGGACTAAATTATCGAGCCTACTGTACAACATTATGAAAAAGTAGACAAAATCTCATTTTTAACCCTTTCAGTCCCGCTGGCATTTTCCCAAGTCATATGCATAAAGTGCCAGGCTGTGTTTTTTGCAAGTTTTTGGGAAAAAGCTGTTGAAAAGAACTATCCAACATAATTTTGTTGTTTTTTTTTATAATTAAATGAAGAACGTGAGTCATATTGTTAAAAACAAAATTTGCTTTATAATATGAAAATTTCAATTTTTACAAAAAAAGTTAAGTTTGAACATAATTTGAGTGAATAGGGTATTTGTAAGTTTTTTTTTTATTTAATATAGTTATCTGGTTATTGGGTCAAAATAACCTTGTACTATTTAAAATATTATTGAAATACAAAACATTAAAATTATCGACACCAGCACTTTATCCACTTTTTGTACAGTCATAATTAGCGACACTGCGGCACTCAAAGGGTTAATAATGTTATTAATATAATTTGCACAGAAACAAAATGGCCATGTCATGTCCACACCATACAATATAAACTTTTCTGAATACCATACCTGAGTTAAAGAACACAATTAAAATAAAATACAGGATAAATACACTAAGCAATATCACTGAAATGTTTAAGTACATTATGTAATATAGTTCTCATTATCTTATAAAACATATTATTCAAGCAGCATTGTCAAAGGTTCAAAATATTAAACTCATTACTATAATAATCATATACTATCCACTGAATGACTTGTAAAGTGTGAATGAAAACCGACAAATAATAATGTGGAAGAGATTAATTCTGTTTCAAATTTTACAACAATATCAGTCATGTAATTAAAAAATGTTGTGCCAAGTAGTATAATTATAAAACTATTGAACTCAAGGAAATGTGTTGTTAAAAGGGATTTGTTGTATTAACCTCCTCCACTACTCTGGCAGTTTTTGTTTAAGTATAGCATCTAAAAATAGTGATAACCTGTTGTTAAGTTGCACATGCTCTCTCATTTCACTGGAAAACAAAGTTAATTTTTAGGGATTATTCGTTTGCATTATTCTTTTATCGACCTTTTATAGAACCTCCCCCAACCACTTTATAAGTGGCCAGTAGGCAGATTTTATTTACATTCTGTATTGTTATGTACAGGCTTGTTATTTACATATATTGGTTTCACAACACGCATTAGGCCACCAACAAAATTTTGAACAATGTTATTCATTGAAAGGTATTTGCAAAGTACCAGAAGATGGAAAAAAAATTTACTTAGAAAATTTAGAACAGGCACATCAGTTAATATTAAAATCAAAAGTACCCTTTGGTCTGAATAAAAGATGAAATGATCAATTGTTTTTGTTATTATTTTTCTAAATTCTTTTTCTAAATTCTTCCTCTGTTCATGATATTTCTCTTTGGTGTTAATCACATGTTCAAAAATTCCTGTTTATTTATTTATTTATGCAAATGTTTATTTATTTACTTGTGTAAATTTTGTTTGCTGTGTTATTTTTGTTTTATACCTTTTATTATACCTTTTTGAAAACGGCAAAGCCGAAATATTAATGGAAATTTATACTAAGAAGTCCAATAATTGTTATATATATATATATATATATATATATATATATATTATTTTTTTTAAATACATAATTATATTGAATATATTAAATGACTTTTACTTTATTCAACTGAAACTATTGTTTTGGTATGCTGACACGTTCAAAAAATGTTTCGAATGCATCAACTACGACTAAAGTTTAAAACTCATAAAGTATCTTATTAAGTAATAAAGTATCACAATGTTATATATAAACTTATACTGCGTTAATATTTCAAAAATTAACATCAGCTTTTAAAATGTGTGTACACTTTAAAATTTTACACTTACAAAAAACTTATTATAATGAAAAACAATAATTATTACCAGCTCCTAACAAACTGTTGCCTGCAGCACCGAGCTGAGCCATGAAGGGGTTGTTGCCGGCCAATCCACCGAGAGCCGCAGCACTAAGTCCCGACCCCAGTCCCGCCAAGTCTCCAGTCCCCAGACCAAGCCCTGCAGCAGCTCCCGCACCTCCTAAGTTGGGCAGCATATCTGGTTAAACAAATAAAATTTGGCTCAATTTTAAATTTACCAATTTAAAACTGAACCTCTCTGGGAATGAACAAATGTGAAATCAGGATAGGAGCTAATCGTTTTTTAACTCTATGCACTCAAAGGCAGTATTTATAATTTGTCCTTGGAGCTCTACTGGCCACCATTTTGTTGGAAGCGCAGAATAATTTTTGCCGTAATGTTATCTCAGCTCGTATGACCAGCTGTACTGGCCAAGATGTAATACATCCATGGATCGTAAGGCCAGCACCACTGACCACTAAACATACTTATTTTCTAATATTCTCTTTATTTTATAATGAATGGTGAGTGCTAAAACCTATCGAACAGCTTCATTTTAAAGTAATTTTTAAGTAAAGCAGTAAATATTAAATTAGCCTATAATTTTTCTATATACATTGACTATGCAAATAAAGACGAATTACGCGTAGTGGGCCTATACACTGAAGTGATAGAAAAGATAGAAACATAGAACATTTTACTAGAAGATTTGTGTCAACTATTCTTGATTATACATAGGTATGTATTTTTAAGTCTTATTCCATAAAAAATGTAATGACTGAGAAAAATATAAAATGTCTAAGAATACATAACTGTAAAAACCAACTTTATAACATTTAATTTACACATCTTTGTTAAATATATAGGTATAAGGGTTAAATTTTCCAAATGTATGTTTATCTTTGTATTAGAAAGATTCATTAAAAATTAATTTTAAATTATTTTTCATTTCTTCTTTAAAAATTTTAAATTACTATGCAAATAATGCGGAGGAAATTGAAATATAATTTTGATTTGAGGAGGCAAACAAAAAATATAGCCGGCGAGCTGTCAACGAAAATAGTGCAGCCATCTGTACAGGCCATAAGAGGACAAACTACGGCAAAACTAACATGAGCTGTCTGTAACCTTGGTGTGATCAGTTCTACTGGCCTTTTCGAGCACAAAGGGTTAAACCTAGTGAAAAAATAGGTAGAAATTTGCTATGCAACATTTTTATTTTCTTGAAATTTGGAAAAAGGCATACGAAAATGATAAAACTAACATTACATTTTTTCAGTCACTAAATAGTAATATTTTTTAGACAAACCAATACAGGAACACGAGTAGTCCATACTAGCCCAAAACTTACCATTACATAAATACCTAATCTAATATTTATTTCCATAATAATTCTTAAGACAGGCTAGATTTGGTTAACAAATTTTTAGGCAACAGTTGTCATCACTTTTTCATTTTCTAAATAGATTTAATTTAGATATAAAATGTAACTATTGGCAATTTTAATTATGGGTCTTTTAACCCTGCAACTGGCTTTAAGCGATTATCGACGCATTAACTACAGTTTCAAAATGGCACTAAGCTATTTTTCGACGCATTAACTATGTCGTAATATGATCTCTCACAGCAAGTCTAGTTTTACTTTGTTTGAAGTAAAACATACGTAAATCTAAAGATAAAGATTCAAGGTTTCATATTAAATCATAAAACGCTCTATAGTTAAGTTAAATCTTTCATTATAAAATTCTAAACTTGGATGTTCACATTTCCGATCGCCATTTGTTTGCGTAATTTCCGAACACGCTAAAATTACCGTATGTTTGTAAAAATTCCCTATCGTGAGTTTACGTTCTACACGATCGTAAGTGTCGTCATTGAAAACAGTGTATTCTTGGCTTTCAGAAAACATCTTTTCAATAGCCAGTAGAAAAATAAATGTTTATAAAATAAGCGTTTGAAAAGCTCGTGTTTTGTAAAATCCCAAAATGCCTAATGCGTCGGAAAATAGCTTCATTAAATTTTGTTATTTTTGTTACTTTATCGTTGTCTGGAAATAGTGAAAATCATATCAAAACAAAGAAGAAGAATTGCTCTAAAGCAACAGTATAATAGACAACAAAGACTATGAACTAGTATTTTATTTTTGTTCTGTTGCGCAATCACCGACTCAGCCAGTAGAGAAGAACAACGCATCGCATGGTTGCCGTGTTGATTTCTTTGTTGTTATTACGTCATTGCCGGTATTAGTGTATTGCTTGCTATTTATTTGGATATTTTAGACTTCTCGTTATTTAGTGTGTATAAATAAAAGTTTGTTTATTGTTTTTGTTTTTAATTAGTGAAGTGAAAAATGTAGAGGTTAGGTTAAGTTTTAGCGAATAGGTTGGATTTTTGTGAAACTGAAAATAAGCCTATGTTCACGTAGGTTCAGTGTTTTATTATTTTGTAGACAATTTAATTTTAATTAAAATAAAAATTTTTGATTTAAATTTATGCAAAGGTATTTATTATAAAAGTAAAATTTTTTACTTTTTCTGAAGGTATTAGAAGGTATTTCTATGACCACCGCTTGTTTTATTTTTTTTACAAAAAAATAATAGAGATAAAAATTACATTGTTGTACATTTTTGTAAACTTCAATAAACGTTCTATCTTTATAAATAATATTTGGATGAGAAAAGAACATTGTTAGCTAAAAAAGTTAGGCATTTATTTCACAATTTTGACTTTTGTATAAAAATAGAAAAAAAAATTTTTGTTGCCATATAACAATATATGATACAATGTAAACTTCTATAAATATCATATTTTTTCTCTTCTACATATATTTATCTCTTAGAAAAAAATATTTGTTCATCCAATAGATTCCAAAATGTCACAATGGTATACATAATAGTGCTATACAAAATTTTTTCAGATTTTGTAATTTTTATAGATATATTATCCAAAAGTACCAATAAACTTCTTTTACCTAAATTTTTTTTTGTAATTTGTAATTGAGGTATATAAGTAAACTTTTGTATATTTTAGAATTATTCTAAAAACTTTCATATTACCTGAGAGGGGTGCTATACATTTTGAGAAAAATTTATTCTTTACTAATATTTTTTATGGTTAATCTGTAAAAAAAATAAAAATATATTCAATGATTCAAACTTAAATATTTTTTTTGGGAAACTGCATTTTATTTCTAAAGACAGTGATGTTTTTAAAATGTTTTTATCTTAAAAAATAGATGAGCAGTGATTAAAATAGAAAAACCCTTACAAAATCACCAAAAAAGTGCCTGCCATTTTGGGAAAAATGATGGCCAGTTCCAGGGTTAATTACCATTAATAATTCTACTCCAAATATAAATAACATTTAAAATTTTAAAATAACATTAATGTTATTTATTATTTTTAGTATTTTAACCAAAATATAACTATAATCTGAAGTTTTAAAGAAAAGGTAAATATTGTTTTAAATTGACAGTACGTAAAATAAAATATTATTTAGGACCAATTAAAATTATATAACTATACAAATTTATAATTTTTTAGTAGGACTATCAGAGATGATTGTAATACAAACATTCAAATAATGTTGAGTTGTGTTTTTGTACAACAATTGATTGTTTATATTACATTAATTATTCTTTGGTTTAAAATCGAACAATTCAATGATATTGTAGTTTTATCATTTTATTTTATTGGATTAGATTGTTTGGCCTTAAATTAACAGAGGTATAACCAATAAGCAAAGATCATATACAACATATTATATTCAATTGTAAGATTACAATTATTTCTAATTTGTCAATTTGTGTATGAACTATATTAGGTATTTGTACGATAATTTATATTGAATTCTGCTGCATTTGTTAGCATTACATTGCCTTTGCTTTTACTGTATGAAATACAATAAACAAGAATAGGTACTGAAGAATCAACCTTTGCAGATAGATTTTCAATGCACCTGTGCTAAGAATAAGTAGATCAAGAATCATCATCATCATATCACAAATCATCCTATTCGTAGCAAAATAAAATATGTTTAATTAAAGACCAACTGTATCTCGAGGTTATAATCATCTGAAAAGATTCTGTTTCTAAAACAATACCCCTAAGTTATAAGAGAGAAGGTAAAAAGTAAACAAAATTGTTCATACTGGGCTGACCACAATCTGCTATCAAAATATCCGATCTGCAAAATAAGTTTATATTAGGTATCTTGTCTATTACAATGTATATTATTGACACTGCAAAACATTGTAACAATGGACATTGCAGACTACACTAATAGCTTGTAACAGTACACTACCTCTTGCTGCCAAGGCTGCGGCTGCTGAAGGCCCTGCAAAAAAACACATTTTCTAAATATATCTCCAAATAGACTCCATTTCCGTGTCCAACACTACCTTGGATATGGAAAAAATTGTAATATGGTGATTAAATGCAACTGAACAAATTTGAAAAAGGTAATTTTATATTAGTTTAATGTAGGAAAATATAGTTCAATAGAAACCACAACTCTCTTCAGTTTTACATTCATATCTAAAGAAAAGGATATCTATCATAGAAAATTCACAGAAATCGCTAACTTTGATTAACTAATGCAACCACCTTTAGGACAAGCACAGAGACAACTGTAACTGACAAGACAAGTGAATCTGGTGATTTCTGAGAATCAGTCTTCACAAGAAGGCTCACCTAAAACAGCTGATAAAAACACTGCATATCAGACATAAACCAACCAAGATCAAATTATAGCAACAGAAGGGTACGGAGAAGAAGCCTTGGCAGTAGCTATGGTATTTGAAATTATTGATCTTCACAATAATACAAGAATATTTATTTTAAAGGCTGTTTCATTCATTTACAGGAGTTTGCTGAAAGAAGGGACTGATGTTAGTTCATTGCTTTGGCTGGTGACGTACTCGTATATAGTTATTATTATTTAATTTTAGTTCTGAAACTGGATTGATTAGTTATAAGTTTAATTTTATTGAAGCTATTCAATGTTTAATGCATAACAAACATTCCATGAATAAAGAGATATTTGATAACACTAAATATAAGCTCTGTTCAGTTAATTTTTCCTTGAGGTGTGTTCGTTGTTTCAATGTCAAAATGTAATCAAGAATTATAGCAAAACAGGAGATTTTCTGTAACAAATAATAAAGTACAAAATGCTCTAACTTTTAAACTCTGGAGCTTGTAGAAATTTAAATTTAAGTTGATCTGCTTATAAGAGCTCATTTATAAGTTTTATTTTCTGATGATTACCATGGTAAACGAAGATTCAGTTGGTCAGGACTAGCATTATCACAAGTATAGTTTACAGCTAATTTACAGGAGATAAGTTCTATAATAAATACAAAAGTATTTTCAAGTAATCAGTTATATTTGAAAATGTGTAAACAGATGCATTCATCTTTTCACAAAATGTACAAAGTTTCAAAGTAGTAAATTGCTTTAGTATAATTTAAATAATTAGATTTACTATTTTGTCATGACCTTATAACTCATTGGTTTACTCTAAACTCAGATACAATTTGCCCTAGAATGTTAAGAACATGCGATTTTCTATGAATTCCTCTATTTTAGGTTTGCAAATGTGTGACTCTCCTTTACAGAATCCTCCTGATTATCCATCAACAATGTAACATCTAAACTGTTTGCTCAGAAATAAAGAATTTGATCAAACCCAGAAGATTGTAGAAAATTATAAATAAATCAAAACTGAAAGATATCATCTTTTACTGGACTAAATCTATGGGAGTTACCTAAGGCAGCTGTGGTCAGAGAAGGTGCTGAGACTGCATTTGCAAGATTCATGGAAGGTTGAATGTTTTGTGCAATGCTAGGAAGATTTCCTGGAAAAAATCATATAAAAACAAATTTAATGTATGTACGTATATATCTGAATTTTAAAATATTTAGACATAATTTTCGTGAATCTGAAGCTATATTTTTATAATAGTCTGCTTGGTCTTAGAACACTGATAACAACAACTAAATCACATCCAAGATAGTCCATTTAATGTTTTGTAATAAAATAATACAAAATATTATATTTGTACATTGAAAGCATTCCATCACAATAAATTATTTTATTAAAACTATAAACATAGGTTAACACTTTAAATATAACAATAAGTATCAGAAGTACATAATGGATAAAAGCAGTACAGTATAATCAAGGTGAAAAATCCTCCACATTTATTCCTTATAAAATGGTTGATATTAAAATTGTATAGAAATACTATTCACCTTATTTTATACATATTTTCAATGTTTTATATGCATTGTTGATGTAGAAATTCCTCTGAGGATCTAAATGTCCCTCCAAGCTGCTTTCAAGCTACATTAGTAACAATGATTTTCAGGATCCATTTATTTATGCTACCCATCTCTTTACATGCATTAAAAGTTGCTAAGATGAATAATATTTATACAAATATAAAGTTTAAGAAAGAATAACATTTTTCAGAATATATGAATTGAACACGCTTTGGTTGAAAAGCCTGAGTCCACTCAAAAGAACAATTTACAACCGTACATGTCTGCAAATTTAAAAGATTTACCAAAATTTTAATGCAGACCACTCTGAAGGTAGATAAAATAAATACTAACTCCCAAAACACAGTTATATGCAATACAAAATGTGAATTCTATACTGATGCTGAATCATATAGAATTTTATTCATCATAACCTACTCACTTGCGACATCTTGCAAGGGTGTTCCATTCGCTCCAAGTCCCATCCCGATGCCCTTGAGGCCCTCTGGCAGTTTGGGTGGGCCGTCAGGCTTCTCCACCCTGTCCATCCGCACAGACAACCGCCTGTCATACAACATCTGGTTGTGAAGCATAGAGATGGCTTGGACAGCCTCCACAGGGTGTTCAAACTCCACCACACCGAACCCTCGACTCTTGCCTTCTTTGTCGACACTAATCTCAGCATTGTGCACGCGTCCGGCCAGTTTGAAAACGTCTCTCAGTTTCTTGTCATCCACTTTGTAATCCAACTAAAACAAAAACCACATTAATGTTTGTGAAAACCGTACACTAAAGTACTGTTGCGGATAACACTAACATGTGAGTAGATACAAATTTGACTTACATTGGCTACAAACACCCTGGTAACAAGAGGGCTTGAAATGTGAAGTGACTCCAGGAATTGAGGGCTCAGACCGTAGGTGTTACCCCACTTGCTGGTAGGGATACCCGCATTACCCCCACCCATTCCCCCACCCATCCCTCCAGGCATTCCCCCACCCATTCCCACTCTGTCTGGCTCTCGTATCCTTGAGTTCCCCATGCTCTGGCGACCGCCTCCGTCATGGTCTCGCCCACCCATGTTTCTCCCAACAGGTCTGCCTTGCTTATCTCGTTCAATGTCAAAGTCCTAAAACATAAAATAAAATGATTATAAGATACAAAATTTACAACATTAATAAATAATTAATTAAATTAATTAAATACCATATGCAAATCGCTAAAAATATCACAGCACTTTTGGATGGCACCTGTAAAAATACCTTTGGCATTATTGACTAACACTTCAAAAAAAATGTCTGGCACTGAAATGGTTAAAGAATAGCATTTTTGATATTTAATGCAACAAACTTGACAGTTATTGCTGAACATTTAAACAAAGTATTTCGTGATAGTGCTTAAAAACTAAATCAGATAATTTCTTACCTCCTTCACAACTAGTTTCCTGCCTTTGAGCTCGTATCTGTGCATTTTCTCTACAGCTTTCTGAGCTAACTCCTTTGATTCAAACTCGATAATCCCACATCCTCTTGGTTTGTCATTTTCATCTACAAACAGCTCCACAAATGCTACCTCACCAACTGTAACAAAACAGATATCAATTATTACAACAGTCAAGAGAGAATAATTAGTTAACACTTTTACCGTATCATGAAATTACAATCCCTTACAGTATCATCCGGTCTCACAGACCTGAGGGAGGTTTTTTGCTGTTTTTGGGCTATTTTTGATTTTTAGTTCAAATTTAAACACAAAATATATTTACAATTATTCCCTATTGATAACAAAACTACAATAAATAATTTTTAAATTTTTATAATTGCAAAAAAATATAAAATTTAATAATTTGGGGAATTTAGGATGGAAAATAATATTCTAGAATACTGGTATAGTATAAAGCTGTATTTACACAGGGTTCCCACTCAATCTAAATACTCAAATTCACGGCTAATTCACGGTTTTCACGGTTAAAAAAATTAAAATTCAATGTCGGAAAGTTTTCATAAACAACGTTACAGGTACAAAAAAAATCGTGTTGGAGAGGGGCGAAGTTGAGACGTAAAACACTACAGACGCGGCAGAGCGGTAAAATACAATATAAAACTTCTTTCCATTTGACTAACGATGTCATTGGTCGTGCAGGAATTGACGGAAAACGTCTAAAAGAACGAAATAACAATAGGCTTCGGTTACGACGCAAGCAATGAGCGGCGAGCGCCCGATTTTATGTGCGATTTGCTACATAATGAATATAACAAGGCATATTATTTTTACAAAACATCATCATAACAGTCATCAAAGCAATGACAAAGACAAATTTCAATATAATTAGCATGCACATAGCTCATAATTTTCTTTAACTTACAAGTTTGTTGAAATCTGAAGAGAACTTTGTTGACACAGGTTAGACAAGATGCAGGGTGACAGGATTCGTACGTTGGCTAAGGCTAACTCGTTTGAGTCCATGAAGTACACTTGCGTGATTATTAAATTATTTTCTTGTTTAACACATTATTATTATTATTTCGATCGATTTCTTCCACAGGAAAATTTTCACATAATCACAGGTTCACATTTTAATTAGTACATAAGAAAAGGCAATTTTATTGAAATTAAAATAACATATAAACGTTTTAAATGTATAAAAATTATATACAACTTGTTATAAGAACAGTTATTTGGTACCAGTTTATACAAAAAAAAATTATATTTGTACACATAAATAAAGAAATTGATAAAAATGTCTAGAATAAAAGTGAATTACGATTTTGCACTTTTTGCTAAGTTCCTGTATCTTATCGTCTAACTCAGCTGCCCTTTTCCTGGCGTCGGACAAAACCTGGAATTTTTGTGCTTCCAATTCTTTTTTTTCTATTGCAGCTTGCTTCCCTCTCTTTCTCAGAATTAATTTTGTCTTTCATTTCTTCTCGTTGTTTTGCCAAGTGCTCCGAGTAGTGGGCGTGGGAATTTTTGGCAGCATGAACTAATTCATTAGTGATTTCCATTGCCTCCAATCCTCCTGCTGCTGATATGCCGTCACAAACTTTTTCTCAACGCGACTAAACTCTCCTCCTTCAAGTTTTCAACTATACACTGTTTGTTGACAGAAGAAGCCTCTTTCAACAGAAGAATTTCCGTGAGAAAAGTGTCAGAATGAGTTGAATGAAAAGCTTTAAATCTTTATATCATTCTCACAATAAGAATAAGATTGGAGTGACCGAGCTGGGGAAACAAATCTTTCTGTTGAGACATGAAAACCAGCTGTTGTCCGAGGATGGGGGAGTGGAGTACACGATATACCCCTCCCCTTCCACTCTCATTGACAGTAGACAACAAAGGTTATTTTTACCATAACATCGCTGCACCACATTACAATAAATGAACCTTGTACGATATTATTTTTCATCTGCATGAAATGATTAATAGCGTTAACGTAGTCGTATGGAACCCGACAAAATTATACTTGGACGACTTCCTCGATTTGTAGTTTTGTAGTAATAAAAGCTTAACACTACAAAGTTACTCGACCGTTTGTTGTTTCCTGGTTAGAAAAAAATGCAATGGTTTTTTTTTCTAAAGTTTTTATAACATGACGTTTCATTTGTAATATTTTACTAATACATTATTACAATTTAAAACACACATTCACCATAAAAGATTTAAACCGTGTACACTCGTAATATCCATGCAGCTTAGGAATCATAAAAAATATTATTGATAAGGAAAACGCATATCACTACCGTTTAATATCTAAAGAGATGAAAAATAAAATTGTTTTCTCAAACGACCTTACTGGTAATTAAAACAGTTATATAGGCCTATAAAGTTATGGTCTCGCTGCGTTAATTGATATGTGTCGTGTAGGTTCTGCTCCGTCACATTATTATACTATTTATTTACGCAAGACCCTAAATTAATTCAATTTATTGTCCACCATAAATTAAAATTTTTTATAATTATTACATTGTGTGTTAACAGTCATTACACACAACGATATAGATATCGTACTGAATAGCATTTTTCTCATTAATATTTAAATAAATAAGGGATTTAATAGAATGAAATTAAGTTAAAATGTAATTTAAATTCCGTACAAGAATATGGTATAACTCTCGGTTTGGCTCGGGCGCTTTCGGTGCGGAGAGTTCACCGCGAGAAACTCCTGAAGGTTCTGCCCGGCGGAGGGTGTGGGTCAACTCGGGAGTTGAGGCCAGCCATTTTTTGTACGGGGGTCGAGTCCGACAGCCAAGGGGATAGCACCATCATCCAGCTCTTTCTCGGCGGCAGGGTCGGGAAAAATGTTTCTTAAATGTATTTCACCAGAACATTTGTGGAATACGTTCCAATATTGACCTACTCCAAATTCATCTGGAGTGCGAGCCGCCGGATATCTTGTGTCTTTCCGAACACAATCTTACGCAAGCGCAGTTCGAAGTTTTTAACTTGCCAGGTTACACAAGCGTTTCTGCTTTTTGCTGCAATTTCAGGCAGAAGGAGGAGTTTGCATTCTGATGGATAGTAAACTGCAAGGTGATCATGTCGATGTTTCCCGATTTTGCTCTGAGGACGATTGTCAGATGGCCGCAGCAAGAATACGTCTTCAACATGAGGAATCCCCTTTTTGTACTGGCGGTATATAGAAGCCCGGGATATGACTGCGAAGCCTTTTTTAACTCAATCAGCCAATGTCTTGAAAAACTGCTGAGTAAATCTCGAAAAATCATAGTGCTCGGGGACTTCAACATGATGTCTTGAGTTCAAGGCCTTCAAGTAGAAACTTTTATACATATAATGGGATCCTACGGTCTCAGGTGTACAATTTCATCGTACACAAGAGAGTTCAAAAACTCCAGAACCGCAATCGACAACATTTTTACTAACATTGATACACACGGGATAAGCAGCAAAGTTGTTGTCACTGCCTTGTCAGACCACCACGGCCAGGAAGCCTTAGTAAGGTTGTCACCAGTGGTCCTCGATAGCTCTCAGTATAAGTGGTCTCGCCGTTTCTCGCCACAGAATGTCCAGACATTTAGACATTACTTAAGTAATGAAATATGTGGGCTGACATGCTTAGCACAGAGAATGTCAACGACAAATTTGAGGAGTTCTTCAGGGTCATCAATCACTACTTTGAGGTTTGTTTCCCTTTGGTAAAATCTAGGATTTGTCCTAGAAAGTCTGCCGGTTGCTCTGTCACAAACCCTGAGATCTTACATATGCGGGATAGGTTGCAGTTTTTGCACTCAATAACAAAGGATTTCGATTCATCCCATCCCTCACGAGTATTGTATAGGAATGAGAGACGAGATTACAGGAAGGCTATTCGGAAAATCAAATCAGATCAAGTACTGACCAAGATTGCCAACTCCTCTAATAAAAGCAAAGCAGTGTGGGAAATCATAAACAACCAAAAGTCTTCAAATTCCAAGAAGAACTTGAACATTCAATTATTGGACGAAAATAATACCCATATTACAGATCCTACAACAGTTGCCAATATATTCAATAAATATTTTGCTGTTGTAGGACAAACACAATCAGATGTGATTTGTGGTAACACTGCTGCTATTACATTCATCTTCACTAGTATGCAGACAATAATGAACTCCTTCTTCCTTTCACAAACGTCGGCAGAGGAAATATCACGCGTCATCCTTGCTATGAAATCCAAGCCATCTTGCGGATCTGATGGTATTTTCTTCTAAACTCTTGAAACAGATCCATGACTTGATATCACCACTGCTGGCCTTTCTTGTGAATGAATCTTTTCAAGAAGGCGTTTTTTCCGGATGTTTTGAAGCATGCTATCATTCGACCACTGCACAAAAAAGGGTTAAAAGGGAGGATTGCAGTAAATTATCGCCCGATTTCCCTCTTGTCCAACCTTCTCCAAGGTAATTGAAAAAGATTTTTCTCGAGAGATTCTTGTCCTTTATAGACAAGAATAATGTCCTTTCTCCTCAAACAATTTGGTTTCATCAGAGGGAAAATCCACGATGGATGCCGTGAACTTTGTTGTGTCATCTCTGGCTCAAGCCATGGACTCAGGAGATCCGGCCTTCGTAGGTTTGTTTTTCGACCTTACTAAGGCATTTGACATGGTCAATCATGGCTTACTGATGGAGAAGCTTGACAGACTTGGAGTAAGAGGAGTACCACATTCCTGGATCTCATCATACTTAACAGGGAGGACTCAGTCTGTTCAGATACGGTACTCGGATGTCTTTGGGTGTCGTAGGTCAGCCAACTCAATCTCAGCTGGTGTTCTTAGGGGCGTTCCACAGGGCTCAGTTTTGGGTCCTGTCCTCTTTTTGCTCTTCATCAACGACCTCCCGAGGATTGTGTCTGGTGTCAATGCCAGGATTTGCTTGTTTGCGGATGACACATCACTCACGGTAAGAGCTCCGAATCAGTTAAGTCTTCGGACCTTGACATCGGAGAAGGTTTGTGAGATTGTGCATTGGTTTGAACAAAATGAGCTCAAACTGAATGGCTCTAAAACAAATCTCATGGAATTTTCCATAAGTGGTTCGGTGAGTTCCGAGCCGCTTGCAATATCTGTGGGGAGTGAACGAGATCTCTCCGTGTGCCGTGAGCAAATTCCTCGGCGTTCATATTGACAACAGGCTCAAATTCCATGACCACATTGAGTTCGTTTGCAGAAAGCTTAGTTCGGCTATTTTCGTAATACGGAATCTCTCAAAGATCGCTGACACTCGAGTGACAACTGGCTGCATATTACGGGTTAGGTTTATCCGTACTTGTCATATGCAGTCGGGATTTGGGGTGGTGAAAGCACGCGCACGGGGTTTATTTTTAAACTTCAAAAGAGGGCATTGAGAGCTGTCTTCAGCAAACCTAGCCGATCATCCTGCAGACCTCTTTTCAAGGAACACACAAAATCCTCACATTTCCATCAATTTACATCCATAGTTGTCTCACTTATATCCATAAAAATCCCCTCCTGTTCAGAAAATCCCACAACTCCAACACTTACCATCTCAGACATTCCAATAACCTTCAGATCCCTCCACACAAGACCAGTTTCTTTGAAAGGCAATTGCGGTTTAGTGGTATACGGTTGTTCAATGCTCTTCCCGAAACCCTTAAGGCAGAAGGTGACGGGAAATCGTTTGCTAAAGGGGTAAAGAACTTGTTGGAGGTGAAGTGCCACTACAGAGTCAGGGACTTCCTCAACGATAGTAGTAGTCTAAGGTGAAAGGTCACCTATGATCATGTTTAAAGTTATTGTTATGGTCATGTACCGTACCTTGTTGTTCTTAAAATATGACTACTTTAGTATTATTTTTTATTTGTTGAATGGAACAATCCTATTTTGTACATGACGCCATTGTATGACACCATATTGTGTTTTGTCAATAAAGAAATTTGAGTTTGAGTTTGAGATTCCTTACATTAGATTAAGGATTTGTATACTTTTTTTTATTTTATGAAAACAATAATAGACTATATCTGATACAATAAAACTCCAATACGAAAAGTGTTTACATTAAACGGACAATCTATCAAGTAATTAAATTGTGTTATTAATCTCGCGTTCAATCAGAGAATGACTTGTTTACAGCCGCGTAGCGTAGCCATAGCCAAGGCCCGGAACCTGGCGACAGACAAAGACAGGCCTCACGTGATTTGAGCCGGAAGCGTCATCTCCCACCGGCCCTTCCTTTTCCTCATTTGTTTATAAACCATATTATCAGTAAAATCGCTCAGATAGCAGCACCTGTCAAACTTCGTGGTCTATCCCCTACATTGCGTGCTACTTTTTACTTTGCAATAGCGAAGGTCAACTTTCCCATATGATCGTCTGACGACAGACCCGTGTTGATTTTTTATTTATTCAAAAGTTGTAGAGATTTTTCACGGTATGTAAACAAAATTCAACGTGCTTATTTAAGGTTTTTTCACGGTGAACGAAAATTCACGGCTTATTCCCGGTTTCACGGTTTTCACGATCGGGTGGGAACCCTGTTTACAAGTATCAGAAATACACATACATTTTTACCAAAGCAATTAAAACTTTAAAAAAACATAAGTACATACAAAAAAAAGTATCAACAAATTTTAGATATTCTGAACACAATCATGGAATGCACAACTTTCTGCTGCACTCCAAACAGATGGGTTGTCCGCATTTGATACATTTGTAATTGGTTTTTCTTTCCTTAGCAACTGGGCACTGGAACATGTCTTCCGTTTTTTCCAGTTTGTCACTAGGAACACATTTATTAGGATTTGCAGATTCTGTTTCTCCAACGTACTCCGTGATGACGCGTCTAATGTCTTTTGGCAAACTTTGAATTTCTAGGCGTCTTGTCATGTGAGGCTTTATAAGTTTTAAGGTCAGACGTTTTATGAATTCAAATCTTGTAATGAGTGGATTGTTACCTAAGACTCTTGCTCTTGCAGTAGGCCCGGGTAATGGTCCCCTCATAATGTTATGTTGAGGTATTCTGCGCTGCTTGGGTGGCTCCTTTCTGCACCATACGCTACCATCTTTCCCCCAAAAAAAGTCGTCTTCAGATTCCTGAACCAAATAATTTTCGACACTATAGTGGATGTCATCTTCATCTTCCAGTTGGGGTTTATCAACAGCAAAACTATCTCACTTTCACTTTGATTTAGTTCGTTATCAGACACTACATAGTTTGGATCTTCATCTGAATCGTCAACAGGTTCATCGTCACTATCATCCCCTTCAACGTTATGTAGGAGTTGTAAAAGTCGCTCGTTAAATCTTCCATAGTTCACTCTTAAAATTTCCAAGTCACTCATGATTATAACAAGTTATAATAAAACATAAAAACTAATATATACAAACACTTAATAATTATTCAAACTTTATCCGTTATCACCCGGTATGACAGACCGGTAGAATAGTTACAGTAACCGTATCGTCCGGTACAGTAGACCATAGCGCTCACAAAATAACTGGACTGATTCAAGGTCAAACACCCTAGACAAACTAAAACCAATCAAAAACGGCTCAGGAGAGACCGGTTGACAGCTACTGAGCGTGGAGGGGACAACCGAACACCAGAAGTGCCAATTTCAGAAACATGAAATTCCCCTCCGGTCTCACAGACCGGTGATACGGTAAAAGTGTTAATTAAGCCTAGGTTTATTGTAACTATTATAATAACATACTTTACTGCAAAAACATTAACGTATTGAGTTACAATTGGCATATGTTTAACATACACATTCACTGTTAACAATTAACTCAATTTATAATTGCATAAGCAATACACTCTATACTGCATAGCACTGACAGCTTCCTATTCTATTTAAGCTTCACCGGACAGTGATGTAGCCGTATGTAGTGTATGTCGTGTGAAAACCTCAGAGCTCAGTCCGTGATCACTTAATTCTACATAGGTATTGGCTATTTCCTCACAGAGTGCTCACTCAAAACCTTTTTCACAAATTCCTGGTTTTACCTGGTTGAAAACTTCCTGATTTTCTGGTCCATTTTCAATCCCATACACACTTTAGAATATTTTATTTAACCCTTACTCAGAATGTAATGGTGACAGTTTTGTCACCCACTGCATTCGCAGGAAATGCCATGAAGTTGAAGTGACCACGCAAATTGTGTGCCAGAGGTTTTGTTCTTAGTGTGTATTTCTGTGCCTTTCAACATGATGACATAATTCATGTATAGCTATTAATTTTCCATTATGTGATGTGATGGAAATTATATTTATCCAATTCAGCAAAATAAAGACAACAAACAATTATCTACACAGTACTACCGTGGGGCAGACTGCAGAGTAGCATTGCAGGCCAGAGGTCTGTGGTGCACACAAACTTTTGGTACAAGACCATGATTTTACCGATACACAAGATCGGTTCAGTAGGCCTACAACCAAAAAAATAAAACTCAAAGAAAGTTTCATTTGAAATATACAAATCATAAACATTAGACAAGTGAATCCTCAACAGCTTATACTTGAAATGTGATTCACATGTCCTTTCAAACATTCACAAACACAAAAAAGTAAATATATAATTCCAGTACTGGTACAAAACTTAATAGGCAAGGGCTTTATCTCATGAATGGTAATTGTTACAACAGCCTTACTTGGCAAAAACTAGAAAAACTAACTGTGTGGAATCATAAAAATGAAAGCCAAGAGTGACAAAAGATATCCTGAAGTCTAAAATAAATAAGGAGTAGTACAAGTTGTACAGTTGGATGATGGATCCATTGCCAAGTAGTGTGACAAGACAAGTGTGTTGTTTCTCTCATCAGTACAGTACTTATCAAGTAGAAATGATTACATGCACTGTCAATAATAGAGATTTCAAAATCAGGTATTAGTGGAATATAATAAAAATATGGGAAGTATAGACCTTAGTGATCAAATTGTATTAACAGGAAAGAAAAATAGGCAATTAATGGTACATTAGTCTTCAAGAATTTGCTAAATATTGTGATTCTTAACACATTCAAGATTAGGAAATCTAAACCCAACAATACTGACCACCTAACATTATGATTACAACTAGTACAGAAATTTTAAAAAGGTTTCAATCTGAAGTACCAAGAACAGTTCCAAGACACTCCTCTATGCAGTTGCCACAGCCTTCACCTAGGGATCTAGCAGTTATTTTATTGAAAAAATGTCAGCACTTGGAAAGTACCAAAGCCTCAAAAAAGATGTGATGTTTCCAATTAAAATATTTATGGGGAATTATTGAGCCAACCTAATTTGTTTTTAAAATTCAGTATGATAACCAAGCAGCCCTTAGAAACATGAAAATTAAGTCTCAGAAAACCATTCATGAATGATGTTGCCGAACAATTAAGAAGGTTCAGAACCCATGCGTTATCACTGGCATACAGGACACAGTTAAATAATTCCTGTGTGTGATGGAGTCTACATAATTGTAGCGGATAATACATACTACAGATGAATTTAAGTGTATATTTTTCCCGAACACATTTAATTAATTGATGCAACCCCCATTGAGATAGGTGTGCTTACTTGAGTTTAAGTACAATCTCAAGGTATGTTTTTCTTTTCCTGCCAGAAGTGCGGAATGGTACACCACAATAAATATGGTAGAAGAAGAGACACATTTCATATTTACAGATGTCCACAATATGAGGATGGACTTTGTCTGGAGGAATGTTAATCAACATATCACACAGTTACACATTTGTTAATGTGTTTTGTGTAAAGCAGATAAGTGGCAATAAATCATTTTTTAAAGTGGGTAGTATATAGCATATATTTAAGTAAAATTTAATTTAAAAATAAAAGATTATAATTACAGATTCAATATAAATTTGTTTTGCATGTAAAGGTATAAATATAGCATACAAAAAATGCTATAAATGACAAATTAAGTTGAAATTATTAAGATGTGTCTGGCTGAAATTAAAAATGTGTTAAAATTGAAATAATTTCAATCCAGTGAGTCTCATGGAAATGGAGTATGGTTGTGCAGAAAACAGACTTTTCCCACTACATACATAACAATAATATGACAATATATTACAATGATATTGTAAAAATCACTTTTAGTAACCCACCTTCTTGTCTGAAAAGATCTTTCAGCTCTTGCCAACGGAATTCGTAAGCAATGTTAGAAACATAGACTCGTCTATCTGAAGGGCCTCTCCTTCTATCTCCTCTTATAGGACTTCTGTCTCGAAAACCTCCACCACCACCGCCGCCGCCTGGGCCTCCAGAGAACCTACTTGGCCTGTCTCCTCTGCGGGATCTTTCACGGTCTCGGCCTCCTCTATCATCCCTATTGGGAGACCTGTAATGAAATATAGTTTATTCCATCATACAATAACAATTAATAAAATAGCTAATATTTTTATACAATATGCACCTAGAGTAAAAATATGTTAAAGAACGTATGTGTAATCAGGACAGCACCTTTTGAGCTATGGCTATGACCCTACTAGCCCATTAAACACATTCGGAACAATCTGATTCACATGTCATCAGCTACTGCAATGAAAACTACATCATGTCGGTCACCACTATATGTTTCTATAGTATGACATATGTTTTATTATGTTATGGATAGTGTTTATCTACATTGAAATTTCATACATATAGGACTATATTTGGATTTTACTTCAGTGAATTGTTTTCTTAACCATCTACATGTGAAAAAATAAAATGTACGTTTTAAAAACTTTAAAATATGTGTACCAAATATGTCAGCAGTCATCCAAAACTACAAGTTTTTTATACTGTTACAGTTCTTAACACATTAATTATTAAATGCTTATAATTATTTTACAAAAAGCTGCAATTTTGGTAGCAACTATGTAATTTCCCTGAAACTATTACTATTATTTTTTTATCTTGTTACTATTGGAAACCAAATCTGAAAATGTTTCATAATCTGGTAACTAAAAGAAATAAACACACATACAAATATATCCTGGGGATGTTTCCCATCTTATAATAAAAAAAATAAAAGATAACAATAAACTCTTAATTTTTTTATTTTAAGGTTCGACACTCAAATAAATACCATCAAAATTCTCAACCTCAATAAAGTCAGAATCAGAATCATTTTATTGTCGTCCAACAATTACAAAATTGTATTGACAAAGTCAAATATGATATTAAAAATATCAGTAAGTAGGCCTACAGAGCCTAAAATAAATACAATCTATATCTATATTAAAAGTTTAAAATTGTTTAAATTGTAAGTCACTAAAATTAGCATTAAAAATCTCATCTACAGAATAAAATGTTTTTCTCTTGAGCCACTCTGCAACAACATTCTTAAACCTACCAACAGAAATTGATCTAGCACTTAATGGTAACTTATTGAATAGCCTAGCTCCGGTTATTGCATAGTTCTGTTGAGTTTTACTTAACATAGCATATTGCACATCAATTGTATTTTTAATTCTAGTGTTGTGTTCATGGTTAAAGCTTCTAAGATTGAAAGAGTCGAGATTTTCCTTAACAAAAACTAAACTGTGTAATATATATATATATATATACATGGAAGTGTAAGTATACCCAGTTCTTCAAAAAATGGCCTACAGGACTCATTGTCACTAATTCCTACTATGCAGCGTATGGCTTTCTTTTGCCACTTAAACACAGTCTTGGCTCCACTAGAGTTGCCCCACAGTAAAACCCCATACAGAAGGTGTACATTAAAGAAAGCGTAAAATGCACTAATGACAAGATTAAGACTTGTATACAATTTTAGTTTTTTTAGTAGAAATATTACTCTTGCCAATACATACATAAGTCAAGCACACTAAAGGCATTCTATAATTTTAAACATGTCCACTAATTTTTTTTCCAAATTATCATCTAAAATAAAATAAAATCTTATAGCATTTTTTGACGCCGGCCACTTACTTTTTTATAGGGAACTTAAATGCATATCTTGATTACCAAATGTCCAAATCCTTTAGTGACTTTACTATTTTTCTTATGAGTGATAGCCTTAATAATAACTGTATAACACTAAAGGATAGAACAAAATAGAATAGGCCTAATATAATTTTGGCTAGTTACAAATATATACATGATAAAAGAAATATTACAAAATTGTCATTTAGGTACTCTTCCTCCACTACTCTTCTAATAGTATTGTCACTCAGTGGGGACCTTGAACATTTCATAATTCACTACATGTCTAAATTCATACACTCACAATTTGGTTATATTACAATTGGGCGGCTGAAAGGCAAAGTGGTCTAAGTCACTTTTTTGTCATTTTGACTTATGGTCCATATTTGGATTGCCAGCAGCTTGATTTCATTTTATGGCAAAGAGACCCAAGTCGTAGTTCGCCTAAAAATCCGCTAGAGCGCAGAAGCTTACTGTGCCTGACTGATGTCAGCTGTATATTCGGCCGGCAGAGTGGTCTAAGTCAGACTTAGACCAGTTTGCCTGAAATCGATTTGTTCATTCACCTTGTCATACCAGCTGAGGCTGAAACAGTTGCTTTCTTTTGCCAATTATTGTTGTGTTTATAAAGTTCACGGTGATGGAAGACGATGATACACCTAGTTGAGCCTAGCGTTTCTTCAGTACTCAGGATCAGATGACTTCCAACCTTCTGATGAATTTAGTTCAGGTAAGAAAATAAATAATTATGAACCTAACCTCAAAACTTGTACCGGGCTGGGCCTAGATCTACACATTACTAGGTACTTTTTTAGAGCGTACAGCTATAGTTTCAATCTGTATAAACGAATATGTGTTTTTTGTTTACAGATGACTCTCGGCACTCTGGAAACCCTGAAAATTCTGCAGGTGATGGTGATGGCGAAGGACATGATGAAATGATTCCAGTTGCTGTTCAAGAAGAGCCACCCAAAAGGACACGAAAACGTCAAAGAAGAGAAAGGCAAGCGACAAATTAGAAAGAAGCAAAGGAATTCTGGTTCGTCCTATAAAACAGAGAAAGGTAAAACAGTTGTAGCAAAATTATTTAGAAATACTCCGTGCTTGTGCAAAAAGAAATGTGACAATAACATTGATGAAGAAACAAGGAAACATACTTTTTCAGTTTTTTGGATGTTGGGATCTTTCAAATTGCAAAATGCCTATTTGTGTGGCTTGGTTTAAGCAAGAAATCCCAAAATGTCGTCGGCCAAGGGATGGTTCCGCCCAAACAAGAGCTCTCGTCCAACCATTTTTTACATTCATAATGTGGATGGCAACAACATCAATGTTTGTAGACAGTATTTTGTTGACACCTTTCAGATCACCCACGGTCGATTGACGCGATCCTTGAAGAAGCTAAAAGATGGAAAAGCACCTGGATTGGGCGAACGTGGCTGTCATGTTCCAGCCAACAAAATTGCTGTTGATCGTATGAATGTTGTTAGGGAACATATATTCTCTTTTCCTGCGTACCAATCGCATTATACTAGGACTCAAAACCTTAACAGAAAGTATTTACCATCACACTTGACCATCACTGCTATGTACAAGTCGTATTTAGAATACTGTAATGGGAAAGGCGATCCTGTCAGTGAGGTGGTGTATCGTCGCACATTTAACACTGAGTTCAACTTACATTTTCATTCCCCTCTAAAAGATACTTGCGGAAAATGCGATGTGTTAAAAATAAATTGAACGTATTACAAAATGAGCAGGAAAAACAACATTTGAAAGCAATGCATGAACTGCATTTAAGAAAAGCAGAAGCTGCTAGGTCAGCAAAGGACGAAGACGCAAAGCAATCAAAAGATGATCCAAACTATTATGCGTTCACATTTGACCTAGAAAAAGCTTTACCATTTCCTAGACTTTACTACTGGTATAGCTTATTATAAGCGAAACATGTATTTGTACAATTTAGGGTGTCACGAACTAAAAAATGGGTTAGGGTTTATGTACACATGGGACGAAACCCAAGCTTCCCGTGGTTCCCAAGAGATTAGTTCCTGCGTAACCAAGCACTTGCTATCAAGGGCTAAAGATTGCAAACATATTGTTATGTACAGCGATACATGTACTGGACAAAACAGAAATTGGAACTTTGCTCTTGCTATGCAAAAGTTGACACAGATGGAAACGTCTATCGATGTAATTGATTTGAAATACATGGTAAGTGGCCATATCATTTTTACCAAATGACACGGACTTTGCTTCAATCGAGTCCTATATGCGCAGAAAAAGCTACAGGTAATTTATTCCCCAAATGAGTGGAATGAGGCCATCCTGAAATGCCGAAGTAAGAATCCGTTTCACTTAACAAAAATGGACAGAGAGGACTTCTATTCCACCACGGAGTTAGTTGATGCTGTAACTAAACGGTCAGTGAACGTTGATAAAGGAAAATTCAACTGGCTGAAAACCCAGTGGATCAGATTTTATCAGAGAAGAACCTTTTGTCCTTTTCTACAAGGAAACTCTACAGAAAGATGTACAGTTTGAATCAGTTTCTCTCGCTTGGTCGAAACAAAAGACAAAGAAAAATCGAAACAATGACCAAATACCTGTTGGGTTGATTGAACAAAGTCACTTGTACAATGCTCCCCGTCCTGTGACTAAAGAGAAGAATAAGGGATATGTTAGACCTTTTGGACTATATTCCACCCGTTCATCATGAGTTCTACCATAACTTGATCACAGGTGATGATGTTGAGGACATTGGACTTCTGGAAGAGGTGGCTGAACCAGAGCAAGACGAAAACATTGATTAAAAAAAACATTTTATCTGATATAGGCCTATCATGTCTTTTTATACAAGTTGAACTGTAATAAAGTAAGCTACTTTTTATTTTTAACCAGTTTTTTTTTATTTTTCATTTTCCCAGATAGCTAAAAGTATCAACTAACGTAAGCCAAAGTGATCTAAGTCACGTTTTACGGTAAAGTGGTCTAAGTCCTGACTTAGACCACTTTTACCCATCTAATTAATTAAAAATTGGTATTAAAACTTAGGACTTAAGGTAAAGTGTCTAAGTCAGTTTTTTGGCTATAGCGTTAAGGAAAAACACGCTAAAAAAAAACGTTATATGCTTTAAAAAATAAAAGATTATTGTACAAAAGTAACTAAAAAATAATTGTTTAACTAACGTCAGTCATTACAAAATTATTGCAAAAAATCTAAAACATCAATTATCTCAAAACAGGTTTGTATGACTTAGACCACTTTGCATTTCAGCCGCCCAATTATAAACAAACATAAACATAACCACAACATTCTAACAAAGCACTCGCCAAAACAGCAGATTGACAACTGAAAACAAAGCGTCTCAGCTACGACGTCATTGACGACCGGCCAGCTTAAGAGTACACTTTTGTCATTGTTACAGATTGATCACCTGTGTTTGTGTACTTTAGGTAATCATTAACACACTGGCAATTTATGCATGTTTTTAAAACGTCCGGTTACCCCAAACAGTGGTAATTCACACATGTTATCCAGACGTTGGCACTGAAATGATTAATTATGTACAATTTATCTAACCCATTTATTACATGCTCACTAACAATATAGTGATGTCCTTAGATTTGGTTCAGTGTGTGTAAGTCAGTGTGAGTTTTATTAATGTACGTGTCATAAAATGTTTACTATTTCATCAATATTTCAGTACATAATTTAACAAGAACATAATTTTAACTAAATAGTCATTGTGGTATGAAAATCTCTTGAATGTTCACGATGTTATTGTTTGGTTTTAATGTTATGCGTTATAGTGTGGCTTAAGGGGAGACCCAACTGAAAATCTTAATTTCTTGCATATGCTTTTATTAAGATTTATGAACATTTGCTATATAAATACCTATACCTCCCAAATACTAATAAATATAAATACCTACTTACCACAAACTACATAATTTTTTATACATTAAATTCCCTCTTTCATTGTTAAAACTTTTAGGGTTTTTAATGTGCCTCCGCCTTTATTTAAAAAAACTAAGTAGAGTTGTATTTCTGTTAAGGCATTTAAGACCATTAGTTTCTAAAGACTATTTAAGAATGGCATATCACACTTTGTTCCAAAATATCTTCTCATATAGTCTGCTTTTGCGGATAAAATCTTGGACAGTATTTTGTTAGTAAAAAGAAAAGCTATCAGAATTGGTATAAAGGCAGATTTCAGATCTCGCTGCAGACCACTTTTTATCCAAGAGAGCATTATGAATATTATTAACCTTATGCACTCGAAGGCAATATTTATAATTTGTCCTTAGAGCTTGTATGGCCAGCTCTACTGGCTGCTGCCATGCAGATTATTTTTTGCTGTAATGTTATCTCAGCTCGTATGTCCAACTATACTGGCTAAGATATAAAAGACATTCATAGCTTGTAAGGCCAGCACCACTGGCCACTAAACATAGCTGTTATTTTCTAATATTCTCTCTGTTTTATAATGAAAGATGATTGCTGAAACCTATTGAGTAGCTTTATTCTAATGTAATTTTTAAGTTTGTTTTTTTTACACTGAAGTGATAGAAACCTAGAAAATTTTACTAGAAGAACAAGTGCAAACTTTTCTTGACTACATATAGGTATGTGTTTCTACAAATTTTATTCTATAAACAAATGTAGAGACTAGGAAAAATATAAAATAGGGCCATTCCACACCAAGTCATCCAGGGGTCGACACCCACCCGTCACAGATTTTAATGAAATTTTGTACACATAATGTAGGCATTTAGATAGGATAAAATCCAAAATTTCAGTTGGTTCTGACAAATGGTTCCAGACATATGAATTTTTAAATTTATTAGCTAATTCAGTTCCAGAGACCCATTTTGCCGCCAAGTGAGCGTACACGTATTCTCGTATTTCTATGTGGAATGGACAATTTTTAAGCTACAGGCTTCAAATTTTACTCATATGTTCAAAACTTAATGCAGAATCATAATATACTATTAAAATGAGATTTGTTATCTACTATCACCATAAAAATAATTCCGAAACACAAATAATTGGATTTTTCTGAAATCGGAACATTAAGTTACAAAAAGTTTTGTAGCAAAAATCTTTCTCCACCTACCCCTATAAAAGTATATATCACTGGAAAGAGGATAAAATTATCTTTCAAATGGTATAATAATATGAGTGGGGTTTTGTGTATTACCATTTTTATTACACGTCAAAGTAAAAAATAAAATTTTACTCTATTAAAACACAAAATATAGCCAAATATTAAAAATACCTATGAAAAATTGTTTTGAAAGAGGCCATTTTACATAAAATTAAATATGTTAAATCAAATGTTGTTGCAGAATAAGTTACAGTTAAGTTTTAAAACAATTAAGTCACTTATAATGAGTACACAACTTATATTCAGTACTTACTTGATAATATTTCAACAGGTATGTACATTTTCATGTAAAAAAAAATAAAAATCATTTATACTGAATTGATTATGTTGGTCCATCAAAACTACATTTTTCTTTCTCACACACACACATTGCACTCTAATTACAAACTGAAAATATTCCACGCTTTGTCTATTTCTTTCCGAGATACAGAATCAATTTTGTACGAACGTCCAAGAGAGGTTGTTTCAGGTGGATTAACAATGCATAACAGATGAGCTGCTGGAACAGGGCACTGATCTTCTTTTTGGGGCCAAAAAAAAGTTTCACTAGGTCCATGAGGGTGCATAAATTTTACATCATAATCTCCTTCAACTTCATTGAAACACTGGATCATTCCTATCCACCAATTATTTTCATAGACACATGCTACAAAAGAATGAATATTAGGCTCTAGAGTTGGCAAAGTGTTCTTGAATATGTTTTGTTTTAAACAGACATCAGTGTCTGAGCTTAGTCGCTTCGCTGTAATTACTTCACTAGTTGCTGGCTGAAAGAAGTGAAAACTTCTTGTTCCCTTAATAGTTTCACAACATTCAAAACGGGTTTCAAGAGACTTTCTTTTGTTTTCAATATTGTTCTCTTTCAAAAAGAAAAAACTAATTTTCGAGAACTGATTTGCACAAAATGAGTACATTTCTTCAGCATTTATGATTTGGTCTGAATCTCTGGCACTTTGTAAGTTTTTCTTTGTTACAGTCCTCTTAACTGTTCCTCCGATCCCATCACAAACAGTTTTTCCGTGACTTGTTGCATGGAATGACCAACTTGCTTCTAGCCCAAAATCTTCTTTATGGTAACACAAATTTACCATTGACTTGTAATTTTTATATTGGGCACTGCAACCATCTGTTAGGTATTCAATTTTGGTTACGTTAGGAAAGTTTGTTTTATTCTTGATTTGTATTGTGTCAGACAATGTTTCTTAAATGTAAATGTAGCTGTTACTATATGCACATATACAATTGCAAGTAAGTTAATTTTTTCTGTATATTTATTTGTATGTGTGTATGAAATCATTGTGGTTAAGTTACTAGTGTTTTATGTCTACTGTTGTATAACTGATTATGTTCTTGTTTTTAAATGTAAAAAATGTTGTAAATTGTAAATAATGTCTAGTTCAACACTTTTAGAGAGCATTAATGATGTAAATCAATTTTATAGTGAGAAAAAAGGGTTTATTATTGTGGCACACAAATATTAGGAGTGTAAACAAAAATTTTGATTCAATTTATTGCTTATTTAAATTGCTTGCAGGTAAAGCCTCAAGTAATTGTATTGTCTGAGGCTTGGTTGGTAAGTGAGAAAGAAGCTGTTTTATATAATATTAATAGTTATCAAATATTTTCATCTTGCAACTCTGGTGTGAGAAGTAGTGGTGTCATTGTCTATATACATCAGTCTATAACCTCGGTTCTGTGTGAATGTGATATAACCTGGGTTGTGATGTGGTTTTGGTCTCATGTCGTTTAAATAATATTTCTTTTTATGTTCTTGGTTTATATCGTTGGCATATATCATTGGCAAGGGGATGTCATTCATGATTTGACGTGCTCGTTATCAAAAATTAATTGTGATAATATCATATGTTTGGGTGACTTTAATATTAACATTAAGTTGGGAAAATAGCATTAGTGATGAATTTTTTTGGATTCAATGGCTAGTCCTTGGGTTTCAACAACTTGTTGACTTAGATACGAGAGTGCAGGGTATTTCCTCCTCATGTATAGATCACATATGGTTTAGTTCCAAGGTTTATGAAGCTCACAAAAGTATCGGTGATTGAAACAAATGTAACTGACCACAGATCAGTGGCGTGCATAGTGGATTTCACTCACTTTGGAATTGCAGAAAGAAGAGTTCATTATGGATGTTTCATTGATTATAAAGGACTTGGCATTGATATTTTGGAGAGTGATTGGTCGGATATTTTGGAGATCACTGATGTTAATTTGGCATTTAATTTGTTTTATGATAAATTGTCTACTTTGATCGATAACAATAAATATACTAATACAGCAGAAAAAACTAATGTTAAATTTAAAATGTTAAAACCATGGATGAGTGTTGGATTATCTAAGGCTTTTGCTATTAGAGATAAGTTATATAAATCATTTAAAAAATATCCCTGTACAAAAAAATAAGGAAAATTTTGATAAATTTCAATATAAATTATCAAACATGGGTGAGACAAGCTAAGAAAGATATTACATTAATAAGTTCCAAGAATACAGAAACAATTCAAAAACAACTGTGGCATCTAGTCAATGGTATTATAAAAGGAAATTCATCAAGTAGTAGTAAAATAACATTACAGAACAATAATAATCTAATGACTGATAGTTGTTGAAATTGCTAACTGTTTTAACAATTATTTTGTTAATGTTCCTAATAACCTAGTTGATTCATTTCAATATATCACTGATGATATTAAGCACCTTTGTTTTAACAAATTTTAAAACCTTTTATTAACGAAAGTTCCTTATTTTTATTTCCCATTACACTGACAGAACTAAAAAATACAAATTAAGTCTCTCTCGCTGAGTAAAAGTACTGGTGATGAATTGTTATCATCAAGGTTAATATTTAAAATGTCAGAAGAATTGTCTCCTGTACTTCTTAATCTATTTAATAAAAGTATTAGTTCAGGATGCTTTCCGGAATGTGCTTAAGATTGCTACAGTAATACCTATATTTAAAAAAGGAGACAGGCTTTTCGTAGAAAATTATCGTCCAATTTCTTTACTTCCAGTTTTGTCAAAATTATTAGAAAAATTAGTTAAAGTTAGACTCATAAAGTTTTTAGAAATACAAATACATTTTTTTCTAAAGTTCAATTTGGTTTTAGAGAGGGACTCAGTACAGAGCTGGCTTTGCAGCATTTTTTGAAAGATATATATAATGGTTTGAATAATATTTCTTGTAACAAAGTGGCCTGGTTTATTTTTAGATGTAAGTAAAAGCCTTTGATACCGTTAATCATGGGTTGCTGCTAAATAAATTGGAATCTGCTGGTATTCGAGGTGTCCCTTTGAATTGGTTTAAGACATACCTAACTGGTCGACAGCAATTCGTCAAAATAAACAGTAGCACCAGCTGCTTGGAAAGTCTACATTTTGGAGTCCCCCAGGGATCAGTTTCTTGGGCCTATTTTGTTTTTTTAATCTTTGTTAATGACTTTTACTCTGGAAATTTCAATGGTAAGGTGACAGCATTTGCTGATGACACAGCATTTTCCTATAGTGCGTCAACAGTTGATGAATTATATTCAAGGATGCAGGATGACCTAAATAAAATATCTATATGGTTTGCTTGTAATAAATTATCCTTGAATGTATCAAAAACATTATATATGATTTTTTCTTTGTCCCAATCCGGCAACTTTGGCACAGCCTTAAGAATACATTCAATAAATTGCAGCAGGGATCTGTGTGATTGTGGCGTAATTAATAAATGTAGTCAGATTAAGTATCTGGGTTTGACTCTAGATGAAAACTTATCGTGGAAACCTCATATAGGTTCTCTGAAAAAGTCTCTACGGTCATCACTTAGGGCATTTTTTCATTTGAAATCAGTTTGTCCCTCCCTCAGTTATGAGACTGGCTTATTTTTCATTGATTAATTCTAGGCTGGAGTATGGATTGTCATTGTGGGGTAGTTCATATGTTTCAAATTTATCTAGTCTAATAGTCCTTCAGAAAAAATTTATAAGATTGATATGTAATTCTAATATTAGAGAACATTCGTTTCCGCTTTTTTGTTAGAAATTTTATTTTACCATTAAGGATATTTATATGTTTTTAAAGTTTTAGTAATTTTTTTCATACTAAGTGGTAACAGTGGACCCGTTATTGACAACTCTGGTTATTCTACTAGACTCAGTAATCAACAGTATTTGCGATTGCCTAAACCAAACTGTTCTTTGTTTCAAAAATGTTTTGTGTTTTTTAAGTTATAAGTTTTTTAATTTAATTCCAAGTGAAATTAAAATTAATAGATCTATATTTATTTTTAAAAAGAGGCTGAAGGTTTGGTTATTGAGTAGAAGTGTTAAAGATATTGAAAATTTATATTTAGTTGTTCAGTAAAAAATATTTTGTTCTTATTTTATAAATTGTAAATGTATGTTTTTTATATTGAAGTTGAGTTGGATTTCTCTAATTAATGTGTGTTAATTTGATGGTTAAGAGTACATTTTAGTTTGTTTATTAATTATTTGTTGTATTTTCATATTGTTATTATAGAACTTAAATTAAATTAAGAAGCTGATGATGGCTCCCACCCGAGTGCAAGATTATTTTCTTTTTGGGTTGGCTATATTTTTTTTTCTCTGTAAATCTGTATATTGTTGTATACTGTATTTTACATGTATTTAAAAAAAAGAGAAAAAATAAACGCATTTATTATAGTTTGGACTTAATGTACTCAACGGTTTTTTCTTGAACGGAATAGACGAATGGTACATCATGTTTCAAATCATCGGAAATAAAACACAAAGAGGATTCTTTTGTTGTTTCACCCTCGCTTCTTGAGTAAACAACAACAGGCTGAATTGAACAACTTAAATGACTCCAATGATAGGATTGCACTTCATTTTGTAGGACAAAATTGTAATTTTCAGCGAAGTCCATTAGGACTAAGGCTACATCATATTGTAAATTCTCCTTCCTTTCCCTCATATAGGTGTTTTGTGATTTAGTTATGAAAGAATGTGGAATGAGTGATTCAATTTTATCAATTACAAAGCCAATAAACTCTTGGTGTGGAAGAAGCATTGTCTGCAGCTTCATGTGACCATCACTTATCCACTGTGAGAATTTGATTTCTTCCTCATCATCAAAATCTTCTAAAATAATCTCCAAGTATTGTCTTAATGGCTCGTTTGTTTTTGGACATTCATCACAACGTTTCAGCATACAATTTCTGGACTGTCTGTTGCAGACTAATTTTTCCATCATAATATGTATGGCTTCTTTATCATGCTGATTTATGGCATTAGCCAAAAGCTCGACATTTTGATGGTATAGGCATACACAAACGCAATGCGTGCCTGGAGAACCAGCCAGTACACACCATTTTGGCCTCAGAGAGCAAAATTTTGAAAATCCTATTTTTAAATTTGGATGTTTTTCTTTGAATGCAATAAACAGTTCTTCTAAATTACATAAAAGTAGTCTTTTTTGCATGTAGGTATTTTTTTGTACACTAACTCTGTCTTTCGCTCCTGGAAACATATAAGAAAATTCATCATCTTCATAGAACTGTTTTACTGCTTCAATTGTCTCTTCAGGTAGTTTTCTACCTTCTTTTGGTTCTGGCATCGCCAAAATGCCCTTTTCATTACAAACAGCCCTAGCTTTTCGTACTAAGTATTCTGAAACATTCAGTTTTTCAGCTACTTTTCTGCGGGACCATGACTTAGGAGCAATTGTTAGTAATTGTATTTTTTCCCTTCTGGTTATATTGGTCCTCAGCTTTTGCTTAATAACATCCATTAAATAATCAAGATCTTCAGATTTTTTCTTTTCCTCATCATGAAATTTTTCTTCGCCATCACTCGAAGACTCATTTAAAGAATCATCATTTACTTGTAGGACAAAAGATAGTTTCTTCTTGACTTGTAATTTTGCCTGCTTTAACTTTTTCCTGGCATATTTTTTTTTTGAATGAGTAGATAAGGACTGGAGTTTCAGAGGTGTCACATCTAAACCTAACAGAGACTCATTTAGAACTTCTTTTTCCACTACTCTTTTGGCAGTCGTAAGATCTTTGCCAATATCTTCATCACTCTCATGAAATGCAGTTTCATCATTATTTAAACCTTTGTTTTCTACATTCAATAACTTTCTACAATTACTGCACAAAAGCTTTCCTGGGACTAAAATTATGTCTTTATGTTCTCTAACATCTTTCGCCTTTTCTAAGGTAATTACTCTTAAATCTTTTTTCTTTGTCAAAGGTACAGCATGTTTTTGAAAAGGGTCACAACATGATTTTTGGCTTTTTTCAAAATATTTAAAAAAATAACAAAAATGATGAGAACAAATTGTGTCATTTTCACGATACTGATTATTTGTCCGCCAACTCAATGTTTTTACTTCTTCACTTGAAAGCTTTTGAAAAATTAAATGTACACTTTTATCTTTTGTCAGAGTAAAGTTTTCACAAGAAGAGTCTGAAAGTTTACCTACTGTACAAATTAAATTTGGTCTCACTTGACTTGGTCCAGCAATTTCTTCCATGATAAAAATAAACACTTCACAATTAATTACATATTTATAATAAATAAATTAATTCATTCATTTAAAATAGACAATTCACAAAAATATGTAGTACACAGCACCAATGTTAACTGAACCACAGATCCTCACATACTGACAATAGCTTGCAGTGTGACTTACTGAGTCATGTTGAGACTTGTGTGTTTCATGTCTCCACAAGAGTAAGTTTCTTTCATGTTGAGACTTGAATGAATGTTTCATGTCTCCACAAGAGTAATTTCAAACACTGGTTTGAAATGGTCTAGATGTCACCCATTGTGGTTTGTGTTTATAAAATATTAGTAATTAGCATATAATGTAATATTGATGTTTGACCTTTAATAGTTAATAGTGTTGTTTTTTTTTATTCAGAATGTTAAACTTTTAAATGTTGTATAAAATATTATTTTAATGCTTGTAAAGTTATAATTAGCCATGTTTTAGGTAAAAGTATTGTAGGCCAATTTAGTTAGGCCAATAATTATTTGTGTAAAATAATACTTTAATTCATTGACTTACTAAATTTTTTAAAGAAACTTAATTTTCTTTTTTATTTATACACACTTAAAAACTTATATATATTATATTTTATTTCACCTTCATATATTTTCAGATATTTTCAAACAAATATAATACATTTTTACACCTTAGAATTTATTTTTTCTTCATCACATAAATATTTTGTATACAATCACATTTTAGTGTCTTAAAATTTAATTTTTGACTTTGATATATGATAAAAATGTTAATACTCAAAACCCCACTCATATTATTAAATACCATTTGAAAGATGATTCTATCCTCTTTCCAGTGATATATACTTTTATAAAGGTAGGTGGAGAGAGATTTTTGCTACAACACTTTTTGTAACTTAATGTTCCGATTTCAGAAAAATCAAATTATTTGTGTTTATGAATTATTTTTATGGTGATAGAAGATAATAAATCCCATTTTAATAGTATTATATGATTCTGCATTAAGTTTTGAACATATGAGTAAAATTTGAAGCCTCTAGCTTCATAATTGTCCATTCTACATGGAAAGACGAGAATACGTGTACGCTCACTTGGCGGCAAAATGGGCCTTGGAAACTGAATTAGCATAAAACTTCAAATGGCCGTATCTCTGAAACCCTTTGTTAGAATAAGCTACAATTTTGGATTTCTTCTTATTTATATGTATATATTATCTATGTAAACTTTTATTGAAATCAGAGAACCTTGGGTGTCAATTCTACTTTTGGCTGGATGATTTGGCGTGGAATGGCCCAATAGTTCATTTTTGAGTATAACAAAACTGTAAAAAGCCTACTTAATAAATTTTATGTACACATCTTTGTTAACAATATAAATATAAGAGTTAAATTTCCCATGTATATTTATCTTTGTATGAGAAAGATTTGTTATATAAATACAATTAAAATTACTTTTCATTTCTTCTTTAAACATTTTAAATTACTACGCAAATAATAAGAAGGAATTTGAAATTTAATTTTGATCTGGAGAGGTAAACAACAAATATGGCCACCAAGCTGTCAATGAAAGTAGTGCGGCCATCTATAAGGGGTAGGGTATAATAAGCGGACCCGGTTTTTTATATTGAAATTGGCAAACGATATTACTTCATCATAACCATCGATATAATCAATCGATAGCCTACTGATTAATTATTTTGAACCATTAACTTAACCCTTTTAGCCCCGGCGTCCGATATATCGGACAGAGGTGGTCTAGCTAAAATGCCTAACGTCCGATATACCGGACGTCTCGAGAATTTAATGTAGCTGGCTAATAATATGTCCAAATGCCATCAGTTTCGGTATAGTAGTCGGTGAAGAAACGGGCTACATGCAAAAACAATAAACCTTCCAATTGGCATCGTATTACGTCGTCATTGAGCGTAGTTTATTTGTCGATGTCAGTTGTCAGACGACTTCAGTTGCATTGTTGTTGTATGCTGACTTATAACATCAATTAGTTTGCGTGATTGAAAGCGGTTGTTTTTCTTGTGATTTATTGTATTATTAGTAAAAAAAACATGAGTAAACGTCGTAGACAAAAGTTACCAGTGAGTGAAAACACTTTGATAAACACTGGTACTTTGGCATTATACCAACCACATCCATACATGAATCGTTATTTGACATTTTGCTTCTACTGATTACTAGATTAGAGTAGAACAATATTTCGTCAATATAAAACAGGAATTGTCTTATCGCAATCCCAAACCCCTCCCCATCCTCAGACAGAGGTCAAAGTCGAGCGGTCTAGTAGATAAGTAATTGCAGAGTCCCGCCGCGCGGCCTGCCGTAATCGGGATTCTCGAGAAAGATAAGATAACAGCGACAAAAATACCGATCACAATACCTGGAAATGCTTGTTGATTAATGGAATGTTAGTTCTGTTACTCAACTGCATCGTTTTATAACGTTCTAAGTTCATTGAAAAAGGTTTAAGCGTTGGGGGCATATAACGGAATCTGACCCCATTCCCAAAGTACCATAAAATGTATATATTGTAAATATTATTTCTTTTACTTTTTTGAAAAATTAAACAAGTTTTAGTCTTACAAACCATTACAATTAGTTTGTATTATTTTACAATTGTTATTATTTCAAAAGTGCAAAAACAAGTAAACATATCTGTATACTTCTACTGACGTGTATGTGGAAATATATGAAGAAGTGCTTATGCAGCAATACAATTAATTGGATATATCTCCTGCATTTATCAAGGAAAGTTCTTAAAATTTTGTGTGTGTAGTAAGAAATATGTGTACAACAAAATTGCTTCATTTTTCAGGGGCTACAATTTTTTTTCTACCGTTTATGTATGTCCAAACTATAAAAAATAAAAAAAATAAAAAAATTTTATGTATAAATACGCTAAAAAAAACAAATCATTCTGTAAAAGTACTTTTTAACTATTACATCTAAGAGTACACTTATTTGTGAACAATTTAAAACAAAAACCTAAAAATTATCTTCAAAAATAAGAAAACTAGATGAATTTTCCCTCAATTCTGCACTACGGTCCCTTATCGCCATGGGCTTTCTGGCAAGTCCATGAAAAAATGGCTGGGGTTAAAAGGGTTAAATTATCTACACCAACAGCTGTAAACACTTTCAAATACTCGTAATGTAATATTTCAATAATTTATTTAAGTAACATTTTATTATTAAAAATGACATTTAATTTTAGAAAACTAAACAACATTGCTTTGACAGATGATAAGACATGTTTTTTGTGACTTCAACATGTTGGACTAGTACCGAAAAAACTCATTATGTCTTCAGTTTTCCTAATTTTGGTTATAATAATTTGTTTCATCACTGTAAATATTAAATTCATATTTTAATTTAAAACATATGATTGTTATTGAGGACTATGGATACTTTTATATTGATTGATAGTGTAGGATTTGAGATGCGAATATTAGGTATCGATGATTACATTTTTAGATATAAAAAACCGGGTCCGCTTATCGTACCCTACCCTCTATAAGGGCCATACGAGTTGCAAGGATAAACTACGGCAAAACTAACTATCTGCAATTTTGGTGTGGCAAGTGATGCTGGCCTATCGAGCGCAAATGGTTAATATGTTTATTTTTCTTTGCTTGCAGCATGTAAAGAAAAACCTGTCTAACTTAACATCACACTCAACAGTCATGTATACAAACAAGAAATATTAGCAAAATTGATAGGCATTTCACCAGGCTCTCTAAAGTACTAAGTTAAATGCTTATGAATAAATGAAATGTTACTATGAGCTATATGATTCAAACGTTGTTAATAAGTCTACAAGGCAAGATCTGATGCTTGTATGTGTCCTTGAGATTAATGAAGTTATTCTACTCTATTCAATGAAATTTACTCCTTATAAGAAAAGTAGTTACAATTTTAATGTTTTATAACTTCGTTATTTGTCATTTCCACCCATTGAAACCTTATATTGTTTTGTTCAGGAGGACGATAGCAATAGGTTAATAACATGATATTCTCATAATTTGCCACACCAGCCTCTAAGTTCACAATTACCGTCAAATGTTTTTATACTCTCCTATTCTTCTTTATACAGGCTTGTCATAACCAAGAGTCTACTAGGCTAGGCTACCATAGCAATTTTTCAACTGAGCAAGCAATTTACGTTTTCCTGCACAATAGTATTGAAGCTATTTAATAACGAATTTTAGGTTTTTAAAACCTTATGAACTAATCTAGGAATTGTTACTTTTAGATTTTTCTAGATGAACTAACTCTTTCAGAATAGATATGTAAGACTATCCACATTGAGATAGTAGACTGACTAAACCTACCTAAGAAGTTACTTTAACCCTCCAGGTGCTGACATCGCGTAGCGCGATGTTAGCGTACCTGTTTCCAGTGCTGACCTCGCGGAGCGCGATGTCAGAAACGCGATCTCTTTAAACCACGCTAGTGGCTATATATATTACGGAATATCACGAACTATTTTATATAGTATTAAACTAGAAGAAATGCGGAACTCGTTATACTCTATGGAGCACGTCTTTGCTCAAAGACCGGCGCTATACGACAGCTGTTTCTAAGCGTATGTTTATTTCCAAGTCATACGGTTCGGTCGTTCTGTTTATTGCTGTTCCGTCGTTGTTTGCATCATACCTTTGGTGTTGTAGTTGACTATTACTGTTTTATATTGTGTTTTATTGTAAAAATGAGTGAATTAAGTAGGTCTAGTGCAATAAGGAATGTGAAAGGTGTTACAATGTAGTACACAATGTTTCAAATATCACTGATTTTTTACGTGTTACAATTTATCGTTTTTTGCTCTGAGTGAATTCTGTCAATATGTAAACCCATAAGATGTATATACTTTTGGGTTCATTATTAAATTACCTACAACTTGTATATCTTGGATTTTTATTTTCATAACTTTGGTGAAATGATATCTAAGCTCAAAGTGAAAAAATAAAAACTTTTTTTTTTTTTTTTGTCAAGATTTACATTCAGCAATATTTTACCATGTAAAGGTAAGTCATATAAGTATTATTATCATATTCTGTGATCTTTCCTGAAAATAATGATATATAATATGTAGTATTTACATTAAGGTAACAGTATATAAAAAAAAACTTTCTAAACGCTTGCAAACATACTGAAAAATGCCCAGCACTTAAGGCAGTTCTAACCAGCACTTGGAGGGTTAAACATAAATCCCAAATATGCTTCTTTGAAATTGGAAAAATATTTAAATATAAAAATATAACTTAAAATAACAACACAAATACTTAAATATAGGATACTACAATAAATCACAACTATAGAAACTCATATCTGAGTAACACTCGATTTCGAGGAATGAACCTTCTGTGATGAAAATAAATTAGGACATTCACATTACAAATCAAATCTACGAAAAATATTCACTCACCGATCCCTGGAATCATCATCCATGTCTCTATCCATGAAGTTTCAAGTTAGCAGATCAAAATATTTGTGACTCCTAGCTATAAGCTTCAGATGCCGGCCCAAGAAAATGAAAGGACGCAACCCCAAACTCTCACAGAGTAGAGAGGAAATGCGTAGCAAACAATGATCAAAATGGCGGCAGCGACTACGAACTTACAAACTACAAAGACTAAGAGTAAACATCACCAAAATCAGAATAGCCAACCAAAGTGAGTTATTCTAACTTATCTGTCATGAAGTTTATTATCATTTGATTCATATGTATAAGCTTTGATTTAAAAACTAAAAAATTGAGCTTGTCTATGAATACAAATTGCTTGGAAACTCCGGTTATCATTTGAGGATTTTATTTTTGGGACAAAAAAAATATAAAATTTACTATAAACATGGAGCAAGTTTAGTTTGTCACACGTATCTCTCAATGTGTTCTTAGAGTAAACTTTAAATTTCAGAAAGAACTAAAGATACCAAAATTGAAATTTGATACAATTACTGTTCTTGCAGGCTCAAATCAAGGTAACATTAATATTAGATCATATCACGTTGAAAGAAGCAACAAAGTTGGAATGTATAAATGTAAATTACATAAAAATATGAACTTTGTAAAGTATCTAAATTTCATTACTAACATTTTTATGACTATGACAAAAAATTGTTAGTAAATGCTGTAGATTTAACCTTTAAGCTGTCGTAATGCATGATTAATATAACGTGTAAACAATGAAACTTGTGTCATTCATTCAGGCCATTCCTTATACAAGAATTTGGAAAGCCAAAGAGAGTATACCTACCTATTGTTTATTAGTTAGTTAAATACTTAGAAATTAAAACTTAGTAACTAAAACAATAAGCTAAATTATGTTAATTACTGGTACCCATTAATTAAAACTATTTTTATATTGAAGTTTAAGTGACGGAAAAAATGTGAAATAAAAGCAAAGCAACGAGAAGATGCAAAAAGAAAAGCTATGAGTGAAAGTAAAGCACCAACGGAGAACGCATCGTTATGTCAATTTTACGTGCTATGTACAGCACTAAACAGCTCCCAGTTTTCTATCAATGACCAATTTCAAATGAAATCTGTAAGATGTCACAAAAACAGAGGAGCAATACGCAGTAGACAAATGATTTATTGAGGATCACCAACAAAAACTAATTTGGATTAATTAACAGAGATTTCTAAATTGAGTCGTCAAATTCCAAAACGTCCTATGTCCATTTTTTTTGGAAAGTGATGTTTTAGTGGTTTATGGAAGCAGAACATCCACTGCATAAGTAACAACAGCATTTGTATTCCAAAACGTCCTCTTTCCTATTTAAAATAAATATTGAAAGTAGCACCAATTTCCAAAACGTCCTTTGTCCACTTTAACAATTCCAACATGGCGGACATAAACTCTACAGAATCAAATTGTCCTATCTTCAGCTGGGTAAGTATGCCGTCACATCCTTCCAGTTTCAAAGTGTCCTTTGTTTAAGTAAGGGTATGCTGTTGGTTTTAGCACTTATTTCTCTAACAATGTATTATTTAGAGCATTATTCATGTTTAAAACATGTAGTGGCAACCCTGCTGAGTATAAAAAAATAGCTGTAAAGATTTTTAGACGATGCATGAAAGCAGAAAGTAAAACTGAACATAACCTTTCTTTCGGTGTGTTATGCTAGTACCTTTGAAGATTACTAAAGTTTTCTTGCTGAATGTTTCAGTTGTTTTGTGTTATCTCGACAAAATGCTATGTTTATTGAAAACTAAAGTAATTAAACAATTTGTACTTTTAGTGTCCAGTGAAAAGAACTAACAATAAACAAATGGATAGTCAAGAAGAGATTGAAGTTCTCCAAGCTGGGAAGGTGCAACCAGCGGCCGAAGGTAAAGCTAGGAAAAGAAAGTTAAATGTAGAACAATGGAAAAAGAATCAAAATAAGAAAAAAAGATACTCTTCTAAGCAATTGCCTACTTTACCTACTTGCCAGCACAAAAATGCCAAATTTAAATGTACTACATTAACAATGCAAGATATCCGCAAGTTTCATGAATGTTTTTATGAAACAAAATCTAAAATTGATCAGGATAATAAAATAATTTTGTATTCTTCATGCGAGTCTCCTGCAAGATATAGAGCTAGAGGCGATAGGAAACATGTCAATGAAGTTAGCAATACATTTTACATTCCAATTTCTCGACAAGGTGTTAAAAGTAAGGTTCAAGTTTGTAAGACAGTATTTTGTAAGATCTTGGGTATTACTGAAAAAAGAGCCCAGAGAGTGTGTAAACGGCATTTTAGTACAGGCTCATTAGCTACTGATAATCGTGGAGGTGACCATCGATCTCAAGCGATGGTACAACAGAGAGGATGTGTGAAAAGGTTTATTGAAAATTTAGTTCCTTTGGAAAAACATTATTGCAGAGCTCGTCAGTCCTGGAGAGTGTACTTACCCAGCCATTTAACTATAAGTTCTCTTTGTGAAGAATACAATAAAACCATAGAAGATCATCTTAAAGTTAAGTATGAATTCTTTAGAGGTATTTTCATTAAAGATTACAATATTGGATTTGGATCACCAGCGACTGACCAATGCTCAAAATGCCTTCAATTTAAAGAAAGGTTAAAGTCTGGAGAAAACTGTTCAGTTGAATACAATGTGCACAAAAAGAGAGCAAATTCATTTTATGTTTTGCTAAAGGAAGCTAATGAGGGTGAAATAACGTTCACCTTTGATTGTCAAAAAAATTTGGTACTGCCAAAAGTCACTGACCAAGCTTGTTATTACAGCCGTCAGTTCTACTTGTATAACTTTACTGTTTGTGAAGGCACTTCCAAAGAAAATCTTAGTAAAGAAAAAGTGTCAATTTTTACATGGACTGAAGCCGATAACAAAAAAGGCTCAACACAGATTGCATCAGCTGTGTACCACAAGCTCTGTAACACAAACATGGATGGATATAAATTTGTTCGTCTTTTCGCTGATGGAGCTGGCGGACAAAACAAAAATTCTATTTTGATTTTCATGTTGATGCATTGGTTATCAAACCGTGCTCCTGGTAACATCAAAGGAATAAAGTTAACCTTTCCAGTGGCAGGACATTCATACTTGCCGCCCGATAGGATTTTTGGACTCATTGAAAGAGACCTAAAAAAAAACTTAAAAATTATTGAAACAATCATACAGCCTGAGGAGTACTATAATGTTTTACAGAAGCATGGGACTGTTCTGAAAATATCTACAGACTTTGAATTTTATGACTGGAAAACACCAGCCCAAACTGTCATGAAAACTCCGGCTAACTGGCACTTTCGTTTTGCTCCTACAAAACGATTCATTATCACCCGAGGGAAGGCTCCAATAACTTCAGTTCTTGTCCAAGGAGAACCTGCTTACATGTTTGATACTGGAACTGCTAAAAAGGTTTTCAAGCCATCAATGGATGTAAATAGTGCTCCAATAGAAAAAGTTATAGTTGGAATACCTGTAAATCCTGCTAAGAAAAACGATGTTAAACTACTGCTTCAGCTGCACTTTGGAGACGGATGGGAGGAGAACCCTGCATTCAGTTTCTACAAACGTATTATAAATGACGAACAGCTTCCAGAAGAATCAGAAAATGAAGAAGAAGGAGGCCACATGGAAGAAATTGACAATATTGTGTAAAAAGTACATAATGGACTCATAAACCTTTTTACAAAGAAAACTAATTTTAGAATGTTTAAAAACTACTGTAAATGTAGAAACGAACGAACAATAAAATGTTTCGAGTTTTAATTTTTTACGAGTGTTAATGTTAAGATTTGTATTTAATTTTTGCCTTTATAATGTATTATAAAATACAATTTTGTTTCGAACCAAATGTATTAAAGTTTCTTTCGTTTTTACCTTTTTTGAAACAAAGTGTCTTTTGTCCAAGTTATACAGTTCCAAAATGTCTTTTGTCCCTCTTACAGTTCCAAAACGTTTTTTGTTCAATCTTACTTTGCTTTTTATGAACAACATACACATAATTAGACTATTTAATCATATTTATTGTGTTCAAATATTTATTTGCTATTTTTTAAAACATAATTAGCTTATTTTGAAGTGTAGAAAAATATTTTAAAGAAAAATCTTGATTTCCCACAAATTTTACTAAGTGGACAAAGGACGTTTTGGAATTTGACGACTCAATTTATCTTTATCAAGCCAAACGGTTTGGCAACAACATTTTCTGGAATTGTTGACTTAGGTAAACTCGCCATAGATACTCCTTTTACGTAAATATTTATTTTATTTAATATCTTTCTTTGATTTAGTCAATATAACGTCAATTAAAAATATTTTCTTGTCTGATTGTGACCTAAGATTGAGAAGCATCACGACAGTGTGGCTATGGCTGGAATGTGACTGGGTTCAATATGCGGTCACAGACCCATTCATGAACGTGGAATTGGCGTAGGATCTGCGTGGGTTGCGCATGTGTTGGATTCAATATGCGTCGGGCCTAAAGACATTCGATTTATCATTATCTCATTTTACTATTTGTGCGAAAACTGATTTTTTGTTCATATACTAAACAGAAATATACAACAATGCTTCTTCTGTATATAAAACGGATAGTTATGTAGTAATTATATGTACATTTTAGAAGAAATTCAATTTCGTTTGGTTTAGAAAATGTGTATATACTTTAATACTATATTGTACTCTATAAAATACTAACAACAAAATGTATTTTTCGCTTCACAATAAATATATAGTTTATATTATTTTTATTTTATTAAAATTAATTAAGAAAAATATAAATTTATTATATGCTTATATAACACTAAAATTGCATGTTATATTGTTTTCCCACAACAATCAAGTCGATCAATTTTTTTTAACAGTAAAAATTATGACCTCTAATATCTGTGTTAACCCTTTGCCCTCGGTAGTGCCTTTTAAGGTTTGTCCTCTCAGATCGAATGGCCAGCAGTGCTGGCCGCAGCCATTTCTGTCTCAGCTAGACAAATTTCCTTATGTTTTGTCCTCTCATGTCGTATGGCCAGCACTGCTGGCCATGGCGCCTTCTTTGTCAGCTCGATGGCAAAGTTACGTTCACCAATCTATCACTTCGGAAGCTATTTCGTGTTTAAAAGCGTGTTTGTACATGAGTGTGGTTTTTTATTATTCTAAACCCCATATCTTCACGTAAATGGTTACGTTGTAATTTGTTTAAAAAGTTAAAACGTACTGAATTTCATGGTATGGTTTAATTTATTATACAACATAATTTAGTCAATTTATTTGAGTAAGCAAAAAACTGGAAAATTTTCAATGCCATCAATACTTTAATTAAAACAATTTTTAAATTATAAAATAGCCCCGTAACATTACTTTAACTCATTCATTGTTAAAATTAATTTCCCCTTGAAATTCTTGCAGTGAAGAGACATTAGTTAAATATGGACAATTAGTGACAAAAAGTACAATAAAGTATCGTATGTATAGACACACAATTTGAGATCAAATACTAAATATTTCATTCTTACTTCGCAATCGTTACTGAGTGTGTTTGTTTGCTTTTTTATTTTCATAAAATCGATAAATAGTTTCGTAGAAACAGCAGTATTTTAATTTGCCCTAAACTTAAAATCATCAAATTACATTTAGTAATGACTAAGGCGAGAAATGATAACATGTATTAACATAAAAGATAGAAATAATTATTACTGTTACAAAATACAAAATTTGGACACATAAACCAGTCTTATGATTTGTCTTGGTATGGTATTTTTCAAAGCGAGCTCTAGGACAAAGTCCTGGCTTAGCGTCACAAGTGTTACAGAAGAATTTGGCACGTCTTCAAACGCCTGCTCCAGATCGGTCGCTACACACAGCGCTGTACTTTGTTTTTTTCTTCAAGGGGATACATTATGACGTGTAGTTTGCCATTCAGTCTCTGTTCATCACTAGTATTTGAGGGTCCAAGTCTTTTGTTTGTATTTCGAACTTCACCTACTAACTGTTTAACTAATTGTTTCCTAACTTTTCTTTGGGTCACCTTCTTTCCTTGTGTTTTATTACTGTTAAACAAAATACAGGAATTGACAATTCCTGTTTCTAATAACCAAAAGAACATTTTTCTCCAACATTTGATGGATTTTGATTAAAAAGGCGTATGAAGATATATACTGGTCTGTTAGGTCTACTCCCCCCATAGACTCATTGTACTTACATACAACGGTTGGCTTTTGTACAATTTCCACTACTCCACCTTTCTTCACCCGTCTTACTCAAAATCTAAGTATGGCTATACAATAATTTACAATTTAAAAGTTTGAATTGTCGTGTCTCAGTCTCTTATCAGGTCCGTGACTCCACAATAGCGCACAAGTCTAGTAGTGGCGCAAGGAAGTGAGCTGCGCGTTCACACAAGGAATTCCTCACAGGGTAGTCAGCGAAGCACCCAGAGGACTCCGTGTACGTTATATTCAGCTGAATGCCAAGACGTGCTGTTTGCTGGACGCACAGTCCAGAGCGAAAAACCAGAGCCCTATAAAGTTTCTTAATCTTTATTTTAAACCTGAGAGACCTGGCACGGTTTAATGCAACGATATGCTAAAGGCGACGTGTGCCCTCACATCACTAAAGGACATTCCTAGAGACCACAGCAACTTACGAACAGAACTTGCTATTGCGTGGTGATATGAAATCATGATTTTGTATTCTTTTATAATAAATTCTAAAAATATAATTGAAAAATATTAATATTATTACTGAGATAAGATACACGAAAATATTATGTATTATTATCAAGGGATCAATAATTGGGAGCATGATAGACAAACAAAATAAAAGTCAGCAAAATGCCGTAGTGTTTGTCTCTATTTGAAAAATAGGTGCGCGTGCTAGTGTGTTAATATTTTGTGTTTAATTTAAATTATGTTGATTAAGAAATAAAGGAAGAAATAAAAATGTTGAAGACAGAAGAAAACACATGAAGTTATTTACTAAAACAACCAAAAACAGGTCACTATGTAACTGGAACATAAAAGTGCTACAGTAATGGCTTTTACTTCTGTTGCAAAAGTTTTGCTATTTTAAATGGTACCAACACCTCCAAAAGACAAAATCAACTCTTCCCGAGTTTTTCTCTAAATTGCAATTCGAAAAAAATCAAATATCGTAAGAGACAAATATTATAACCCATTATTGTTTACTATGTTTTATAATATAGACATTGAAAAACAAGATATTAACGACAAAGATGTCGGCCTTTGAGACTTAGCTGGTTAATAAAACTCTGGAGTAAATTAGTTTGTACAATTTTGAATTAACTATACAGTTTCTTATTTCTATTCTTGATTTTCTCTTCCATTTCTCGTTTTAACTTTATTATGTTTTTAGTTCCTTGTTTGCTTGTAATTCAGAACTTTGGTTGGGTTCTTGCATTATTTTACTTTGCATATCCCATGAACGAAGGCGTTCATGTATGATAATCATTACCGTTTTTCTCAGAAAATATCTTCTTGGCCACATTTTTGTCTTGGATACTCGACTTCAGCTACCGACTGTTTTGTTGCACATTTTCCCATTGAGATCCTCTTCACTTAATTTTTTCATATTTAGTTAAGCCCATCTTAGTTTGATAATGATAGGTAGGTTAAGTTAGATTAGCTGAGAGTCAAAAACACACATAGTAATAGATGGATACAAAATTGTCATTTGTCATGATGCTGTGTTAGACTTTATCCTCAGACTCAGTTTTCAGCCAAGTAATCATTGTTTGCTACGATAGCTGTTTTAGTATCATAAGCTTGTCGCGAGTGTAGTGACTACTGCCAAGTACCAGAATTGCTTTGTGGTCTGTCTTTTGGTGTTAATAACAGATGTGCTGGCAAGCAACTTTGACACTTAAAAAAAAAGAGAAAATAACAATCAAAACCGAAACTCAACATAACCTGATCATCTTGAGTGTTGAACTTCGTGTGTGGCTTTCTGGTTGTTGTCTAAGTACAGTTAATATTTATCTAAATCTACATCGTAATTTTATTATTATACATAAGTTATGCTACTATTATAAGACATTTATTAAAACTTAGATCACTGATGCAACAGATCAATCCAGTCGAAAGTGTTTCTAAATAAACTGAAATCGTGAAAGATATGAAATAGACTTTTTTTAGAGTTGCATCATAAACTTATAACAGCCTATCAATCTGTTGTAATTATATCATAACAATGGCTGATGTTGAAATTGATGTCAGTGGTACTATGAGTACACCGTCATCACAAGATAAATCTGCTGGAAGGTAATATCAAACATTTACTGACAGCCATAAGACTAATTTTATTTCTGAAGTGTTGATGTTACATTGCTCTAGTTCTAGTAATTTTTTTAGGAATAAGCCTATTTTAAAAATAGCAGGCCTATAGAGTGCAATATTCAGAAAGTTTAAAATGATAAATAGTAGGACCTTATAGTTTCAGCCACTTTATGTCTGGGTTGCATGAAAAGTGCCTTGGTCTTCTCAACTAAGCCTATCCTATCATTCATTTCAAAAAGTCTCAGGGAGTGTATAATAACAGACCTGGTTGGTTTTTATTTTATTTAGTAGTCTGTCGTAGTCGTATGCCAACATCCTATATAATATCCTAGCCTATAATGTCAACATAGGTAAATCAAAATTATATTATGTTTATTTTTAAAACTATTTAAATATATATAAAATGGCATTTAATCTCATAATAACAGGTCTAGTGAAACCATAAATATCAATCAACAAGGACAGGAAGTGGGAAAAAATATCAATTGTATTATATTGAAAATGTATCAATAGCACAATAATTAGGACAGAAAACAGGAAAATCTTTTAAAAATATAAAGAATTTTGGGGCCTTATTTGACTTATTTATAAGCGAGGCGATTGAAAGTGAGTTTCTGCTCATTGCTGATGACAAAGTTGTTTAATAAATTGGGTTATGTGGGCGAGAGCAATATTCTACAGTGCTCTTTTGATAACATTTTTAACTGTTTTGTTTCTAATGGAATGCAAGTTTGTTAATGCATCAAAATGCATATCCATATCCTTATTCTTTCATCACAGTGATTCCTACTTCCAGGCTGACTAAACTATAGGTGGTATTTGCATACAGCGTTGTGAGACACAGTGAAGGATATAGTGGTTCTCTTAAACGTTACCCTTTCTCCTGATCACCACATTGATGCTGTATGCAGTAGAGCAAACCGACTCTTGGGTTTCTTGTGGTGTGGTGGTCTGTCTGTCCACTCCATAGTCTTCCTCTTCAAGATGATTCTATGCCCCATTCTGGAGTATGCTACAGTAGTCTTGAGGCCATACTATATTCATCATATTATATTACCAGGCTGGAAGGGATTCAGAGAAGATCTGTGAGGTTTGTTGGAACCAAGATGGGTTTTCATTACCTGGTCGTTCCTGTCAGCGATATATTGAAGTTGCTTGATCTTAGTCAGTTGGAATATCAGTTCGATCTGGCTAATTTGCTCTTTTTCCACCGACTTGTCAACAGATTTATAAACTGTCTAGCCAAATTTTACTTGACGATTTCAGGGTCCACCAGATCCACTGATCTATTTGCTCAACCACTACAAGAAACATTACCTGAAGGCTGGACCTATTAATAGATTACATAGGCTTGGTAATTGTTTTGTAGGTAAAGGGGACTTCTTCCAGGATAAATTACAAACATTTAAAATAAAGTTCGGTACTTTGGGATTATACCGACCACACCCAGACATGAATCGTTATTTCACATTTCGTTTCTACTGATTACTAGATTAGCGTAGAACAATATTTCGTCAATATAAAACAGGAATTGTCTTATCGCAAACCCCTCCCCATCCTCAGACAGAGGTCAAAGTCGAGCGTCTAGTAGATAACGTGATTGCAGTCTCGCCGCCCGTTCAGCTGGTGCATCGCTTTGTTGTACTTCCGTGTTTTACCTCTACATTTCTCCAAACACAAAAATTCAACAAAAACAATCATTTACCAAACTAAACTCTTTATTAAAAAAACACTAAAAACTTGTTTTTATTCTTGATCACATTCCGCCACCCAAAATGCGAGTGCCTCCGGCCATCAGCGCGGGCTTTGGCAGCACCTTCGGTGCTGCCCCGCGCTGATGTCGACGAAAGAAAAACATCCCTCGAGATAGTACCTATCAGTAAAATATCAAATTCTAGAGGGGCTAATCAGAAATATAAATTGAATTGTAATGGAAAGGCAATTATGTACCGTGCAAATCACGTGATGCCGCGCGGCCTGCCGTAATCAGGATTCTCGAGAAAGATAAGATAACAGCGACAACAATACCGATCACAATACCTGGAAATGCTTGTAAGTTTGTAATTTTGTAATTGAAGAGTTGTTTTTTTCGTTCTATCATGTTTGTTTCTATAAATTTCTATTTTTGTGTTCTTCATACTAGTGTGGTCGGTATAATCCCAAAGTACCTAAAGTTCATACCTAACCTTCCTATATAACAGTCATATCTGTTGCCCATACAAAGCCTCTATGTTGCTTACCTGTTGGTCTTATTATCTTTGTCCATTTAAATTAGCTGTCTCTGTATTATTGATTGTGTATTACTGTTGTTTTATATTTACTTGTTAGCGTTTTATATCAAATTGTTATTTTGGTCTTAATTGTTATGAGCATTGTATGTAGTAATTCACTGTTGTTAACTACTTGTTTACTATATTACTCATTCAATTTCAGTGCATCTTGTTCTTTTGTACGTTCATATTATATATTGGCCTTGCTGTTGGAAACAAAATAGAATAAATAACCCATGATTGATAACAGTAAGTTATGGGTAGAGTACAATAAGCGAACAGGGTTTTTATATTGATATTGACAAACCAGGTCTGCTTATTGTACTCTACTCTTAGTTACGGGTAGGGTACGATAAGCGGACCCGGTTTTTTATTTCGAAATTGGCAAACGATATTACTTAATCATAACCACCGATATAATCAATCGATACTGATTAATTATTTTGAACAATTAACTTAAATAATCTATATCAACAGCTGTAAACACTTTCAAATAATAGACATAAGGTAATATTTCAATTTTGCATAAGTATTTGATTATTAAAAATGGCAGTCAATTTTAGAAAACTACACAACATTGCTTTGAAAGATGATAAGACATGTTTTACATGGCTTTAACATATTGGACTCGTACAGAAAAATCCATTATGTGAAATTTGTGGGAGAGAAACAACTGTAACTGTGGGAGGAGCAAATATGGTCGTTTTCAGTTTTCCTAATTTTGGTTATAATAATTTGTTTCATCACTGTAAATATTAAATTCATATTTTAATTTAAAACATATGATTATAATTGAGGACTATAAATACTTTTATATCGATTGATAGTCTACAATTTTAGATGTGAATATTAAGTATCGATGATTACATTCTTCAATATAAAAAACCGGGTCCGCTTATTGTACCCTACCCTCTGTAAGGGCCATACGAGTTGCAAGGATAAACTACGGCAAAACTAACTATCAGCAATTTTGGTGTGGCAAGTGATGCTGGCCTATCGAGCGCAAATGGTTAATATGTTTATTTTTCTCTGCTTGCAGCATGTAAAGAAAAACCTGCCTAACATCACACTCAACAGTCATGTATACAAACAACACATTACCATCATCACTAGTATCACTGAGTAGGATATTACCTTCATCATCCCTAGGAAAATATTCAGGATCAGCATCCAAGTCATACCCAAAAATGTCCTGACTTGATGCATCACTATGTTCCTCCATAACTTCGTCTTGTGCATAGTCATCTGCTTGCTGACTACTTTCAGGCTCATCCAATAACCTATTTCCAAAATCACCATCATTCATTTCATTGTTCATTGTTCATTACTCTGATGACTCCTTATTTTCCTCACTTTACTCAGGATATTGATAACTTTCAAACCAGAGTTGTATGCCACAAGGCAACCAAAGAAGGATAGTGCAATTTGTTCCAAAATAGCCGGTATCTATCAAATAAACAGCTGAATACACGGTTTACAATGTGATCAAAACAAAGACATTAAAAAAGTTAAGACGTATTCCTAGGCCATGAGGACCACATGTGGGTCTCAGAGGTAAAGTAGTGTGGTATCACATTGAAACCATAATACTGCCCATGAGTTTTTTTATTTATGTATTATTGTACACAAGACAAAATAACACATAAGTTGCTTATGAAGTTCACATTCTCAAGCCATGAAGACCACTGGTGATACTCAACAATAACTTCTAAATAAATCATCAAATAAAAACTCTTAATACTGGTCAGGAGACCTGGCTTAAACTTTCTATGCACAAAAAAAGCTATGGCCACCATATGAGATATCTGGATTATTTTTTTGGCCCCAGTTGACATTTTACTGAGAACCATTGGTGGTTCTCATGGCCTCACAAAGAGCGTGAGGTGAGGACCATAGGTGGTCCTCATAGCAGTTAATGTGATAGAAGTATAATTGTATAACAAATATTACTTTGAGTATTGTCATAACAAAACTTACAGAGGGTTATGTTATCTTCATGTAACATATAATGTAGAGATAGGCCTTGTCATATAAAAATATACCTTGCATAGAGGTTTCATCATGTAAACTTTTGAAGACCTATGAACAAAGCAATCCAGTTGTGAGGCTTTAATAAACATCTACACTATTAATGGTTGTAATAGGGTTTAAAGTTATAGAATATCTTATATTATTTTAAAGAAAACATTTCTTTCCATTGATTTTACCAATTTGTGTTGTAGTGGTTTCCAGTTGCCACAGTCTCTCAGTATCAGAGCATGGTTGAGCCAGTGTTATCAGAACCTTCGTCCGTGGTCAACTTTCTTCAACACTTCGCACTTTAAACCTCCACCAGGAGTCCAACAACTTACAAAACGTCTGATGAAAAATGCTGTTTACTTCCTGAGCAATTATGTTGTCATTGTTTTTATTTTAACACTGTACTGTTTGTAAGTATAGGTTTTTTATTATATTCTTTACTTTACAAGTGTGGTCGGTATACAATGTTTGACAAGGTTAAAATTAGAATTCATGCAAAATCACTCAAAATAATATTTATATACTGTCTGGATTTTTATTATTAATTAATTGCTTGAGGTTAGCTTAGCCTATCACCAGTTGACCTGGAAAATTTTATTTCTGTCTTGTCAGTCCACACTATGAATGAGGCTTGAAATTTCTTATGAAGCTTCATTTCTATATAAGCAACATCGAGTTTGATGATAGTGCATGTGATTTGTCTGAGGATTTGTGAACATTTTTATATTTGATCTTATGGCAACCATTATGGCAACAAGAAAATTTCAGAATAAATATATTAGTAAACAAATTGAGTACAATGTTATTGACATTTTAACAAGTGGCATAGTAACACATGTAGCTTTAGACTTGAAATTATACATGCAACCTCAGCGAAGCGTGTTATACAACACATGGTTTATAGTTAGAAATACTGCTAAACGATGATCCTATCTTGTTCCAGGATCACCACACCGCTGTTACTTCTAGCTGTGTGTGCCAGTTTAGGAGTTTGCTACTCATTGAGTAGGCGTAATGCCCAACGCCCACTTGTGTTCATGGGCCGGACACTCACTATGGAGCAGCAGTACGCTTTGGTGGCCGGCTGTTCCATCCCTATCTTTGTTTTGGTTGGAGCTGGTTCCGCTATGTTCTGGGTACTAGGTAAAAACATATCCAAATAACAGTATTTGAAAACTTTATGAAACTATTTTCTCTATCACCAAATACAAATGACACCATAATACAAATCAAGATTTATTTATTTCCTATTAAAGAAATTACAAATGTCACAATTCATTACATTATACTATAATATGAAGCATGTTTAGAAAGTAAGTACCGTTTCATTCTACTGCCACTGTAGCGTTGCAGTCGGTGTTCCGCGCATGCGCACTAGTCGTTCTTGTTCACTGACTATCGACTAACGCCATTTTAGTTGTTCTACGTTGTGTTTTCAGTTTTCTCTGAACTTTTAAAATGTTTAAGACAACTAGTGATACTGCCGATTGTGAGATTCGTTCTGTAATAAGAATGCATGGAATGTGATACCAGCTGAAATAACTACAAGATGTTTACGGGGAAGATGTGATGAGTGAATGAATTGTGAGAAAGTGGGTTAGAATGTCCAACGGCAGTCAAACAAATGTGCATGATGAGAATCTGAGCGGTCAGCCTTCTCTCGTCACTGATGATCTGATAAGGGCAGTTGACGAAAAAAATCCAAGAGAACAGACTTTTCACTATGAAAACGCTATCTGACGATTTCCAACAAATTTCATCCACTCTTTTGTACGAAACTGTTACGGACCGCTTAGATTATCGCAAGCTGTGTTCCCGATGGGTCCCAAAAATGCTCCCTGACCTTCACAAAACCAAGAGACTCAGAAGTGCTTTGGCTTTTCTCACATGGTACAGTGATGATTGTGAGGTTTTTTTAAACAACATTGTGATAGGTGATGAAACTTGGATCCATCATGTTACACGGGAATCCTAACAGCAGTCAATGGAGTGGTGAAATGCAAAGTGCAAAGTTGATCAAAATGGTTTTACTTAATTTTTTTAAAGCGGTACTTACTTTCTGAACACACCTCGTATTAAAAATAATAGTTTAGAATATTGGAAAAAAGTACCCACATAGGCAAGCCTTTGTGAATCGTGTATAATCATGTATGAATATATATTAGATTCTGCTCTTTGTTAAGTAATCATATTCTTACAATTCAATTATACAAGGGTCATCCGGAAAGTAAGGTCCGATTTCTTATAAAAAAAAGCAGATTAAAAACAATTTGTTTTATTTAATTCCTGGCATCTTTCATTATTTTTCAATTTAGTTTCCATTTTTGTTTAAACATTTGTTGTAACATTCTATGAGCTTTTGAATGCCATTGTTGTAGAAGTCAGCCACCTGTGAATATAACCAATTTTAACTGCTTCTTTCACCTTGTCATCAGTGTTAAAGCGTTTACCACTGAGAAACTCCGTTAGATAGCGAAATAAGTGAAAGTCACTTGACGCCAAGTCCAGGCTGAACAGCGGGTAGTCAAGCTCTTCCCAACCAAATGATCTGATGAGATTTTAGGTTTGGATGGCAGGGTGGGGTCTGACGTTGTCATGCAACAAGAGAAATCCAGATGTCAATAAGCCATGTTACTTATTCTGTATTGCACGTTGAAGTTTAGTAAGTGTATCGCAATAATCGGCTGCATTTATTGTTCTCCCTCACTCCATAAATTCAATTAACAATATTCTATAACCATCCCAAAATGTGATTGCCATAACATTGTGTGTTCAGATTGTTTGTTTGATCTTGATTTTAACCGATAACATCATGTGATACCATTCCATTGACTGGCATTTCGATTCTTGTGCTATGTGAGAAACCCATGTATCGTCACCTGTGACAATGTTTTCTAAACAATGTTTGCCTTCCTCATGGCATCAGACCAAAAATTCAAGAGCACAACTCATTTTTTTCATTTTGAGTTTCTCAGTAAGCAGTCTAGGAACGTGAACACGATTTGCGAAATTTCAAATATCCAGATACAATTTTGTGCAATGTCATTTTACTCAGTCAGAAATTCCAATGCTAATGATGAAATGGTAAATTGCCGATCTTCAAGAATCTTTTCATCCAAGAAGTCCACCTTGCCGATCTGTCTCTCCACCCATTCCGTGATGTTAGTGATCAACATTTTTGTCCAACTTTCACGGGATTCAGCATCTCAGCGAACTTGCCATCTCTGCATGCTAACAACTTTAAGCTATTCCTTGCTGTCAATATAATATGTTCTTGCGCTTTTAAATCGATGGGCATTACACCTGTGATTACCTGAACCGCTGGCTTGTACCGTACAGTCTCTGAGCAGCTTTTTTCTTAACAGAAGCCATTTTCTTTTGATACTTTCCTTTCTGTAGAGCAGGGCTGCCCAACCTACGGCCCGCGGGCCGAATCCGGCCCGCGAGTCAGTTTTATGTGGCCCGCCTTGTTGCCAAAACAACCAAATTAGTTTACAAGCATTTGAAATATTAAATAAATACAAATTTTGAGAACCAAGCAGTCCAGCCGATTTCACGTAGAACAAGCCGTATTCATTTGGTGGAGTGTTGAAAGAAGTAAAGTAGTTGCAGACAGATTTCACTGACTACGGTGGTGGCTGCCGGCTGGCGAATAGAGCGCGCGTAAAGCACGGCACAGCGCGTGGTGCGGCGACGTAACCCCTACCCAACTCAAGGTCACCACTCGCCACGTAATTTGTATGTCCTAGTATCCTAGTAGGACTAATTAAAATCAATGTATTCAATTTATTGGTGACTTTTTTATTGTTCCCTCAGAATTAGAGCAAACATCCAAAAGTCTGGGTTTATATTTATTTCTACTAAAAGAACCTAAAAACATAATATATTATAAACCTTTACCTAACAACTAATAAATAATAAGAAATTACAATAATCAGGAAACAAGGGCCAAATAACCTTAAAACTCATATTTTGCACAAGATTTCTGGAACAAACCCCCGGGCAATACGTTTTTTCTGGGGTTCCAAATCCCCTGGGATGTTGGCCCGCCTGGCCACAAAGGCTTTACAATGTGGCCCTTGGGTAAAAAAGGTTGGGCACCCCTGCTGTAGAGTGTCGACTCAAACCTCACATCCATAGTATAGGATGGAGTTGGTAATCGATATCAATAGTCGCCCTCTGGTCAGGCCCTTGATATTCGCATAAGTGTGCTCAACACTGCTCTTATCTTGGTAGCTTTTCTGATAAGTACCGAATATGCTCCCAAAATGATAGCTTGTATCCAGGTACACACCAAGTTACTTCACTGCAGGCTTTGTACGTATTTCAACTCTTCCAACGGAGTTGAATGGCTGGAGGAATTCTTTTCCGTGTGAGCAGAACCAACTCAGTCTTTTCAGTCGCTAGTGTTAACCCATGTTCTCGCACCCATGAGCTCATACGTTGCATTACCATGTTCAGTACTAACTTTGCATCTTCTGTGCTATTATCAACAATAACTGCAGCTATGTCATCTGCATATCCCATCAGGAAAGCCTCCAGAGGCATCTGCAAACGCAAAATTCTATCATTGGAAACGTTCCACAAGTTGGGGCCCAACATGGAACCCTCAGCAGCCCTGCTTGTGACCTCCCTCCTGTGTTCGCCAACTGATGTAATAAAGACCAGCTGCCGATCTGTCGAGTACTTTTGCACCATCCTGAGCAGATACTTAGGGGTCCTAAAATGTTTCTCCAAGGCCTCCAGCATGTCAATCCATCTTGCAGAATTAAAAGCATTCTTGATGTCCAGAGTTGTCAACAGTACTATCTCCCTGGAGTAGTGGTTCCTCTGCTGTGCCATCTGAAATGTGCTCACCACTTCTCTGATGGCACCAATGGTTAACTTCCCCTGCCTAAACCATACGCCTGCAGAGCGGAGAGGTCACCAGCCACCTGAATTGTCCTTATAAGATGTGGCCGGAGGAGTTTCTCCAACAGCTTCCCTGCAACATCGAGCATACAGAGAGGCCTGTACGCTGATTGGATCCCCTTGTCTTTGCTGACCAAGACTAGGCACTGTCTTTTCCAGATAATTGGGAAAACGCTCTCCTCCAAGCAGCAGCTGTACGTCTTCAGGAGCACTTCTCGGCACACCTCAATAGCCACCTTCAGCACTTCACCGGATTTGCCATCTGGCCCTGGAGCCTTCTTGTTTTTGCAGCTTGTTTTAATTCTTCTTCTGTAAACAATGGTACGCTCTGAACCAGGACCGCATGAACCTCCAGATCTCTGACTGAAACAGCACTCTACAATGATTTCACTGCAAACTATGTCATTTCGTATGCAAGGCTTGCTGGAAGTTGGTGCACATTATGCTGTTTACTCGCCACTCGAATAGTTACTGTAAAGCGGACCTTACTTTCTTGATGAACCTCGTATAAATTTAAAGAGTAAATTTTAAACATTTTTTATAAGGGCAAAAAGTATACAAAATGTTAGAATTTTTAAGAGAATATACATTAATATTATCTTGCAATATAATATTTAGAATTTTTTAAATTAGGAACATACTTATGTATATCTATTCAACTTTAACGTTACTTTAAAAAAATGGTACTGTGCAAAATTGGGTTAAGTGACACATACTAATAGTTTGAAAGAATTTAATGTTTCATAAAATTGAAACATACAACGTAGAGTGACTAAAATGACGTAATACTGAACTTTTGTAAAATCACCAATATATGAATGAGGTAAATATTGCCAGAATATTACATGTTTGTAAAAACGTCAAACAGCCATTGTGTTTCTGTTTACAGTCTTTAGTTTTGACAAAAACAATAACTTTTACAATATTTTAATAGACATTTTGCTGTTCAGGGCAGAGGTGAATCTAACAAAGGAGAGATCATTATAATCGGTACAGTCATTCTTGAGTTATAAATGTGTAACTAACACGATTGACAAAATTTGCATTGTTCACGGAATGCTACAAACATTTTATCAATGGCTGCGACTTCCCCAATATCGTAATTTAGCTTACAGACTCACAAACTATACAAATATTTCATGTATTGGAGCAGCATTGTCTACTTTCTTTGTTCTCAGGTAGATTGCTCACCTGAGGGATTTGAACTGCCTTTATGACACAGCTGCCATGAACATCTCAGGGGCAGTACTACCAATGGTCCAAAGTTTTTCTGTGTGCAGGTGGCTTGACTTTTACACTCCTATTTCATACAACAGTCCAAAAAAATGCATTCATGTCAATAAAGTCGGTATCTTTACAGTCTTTGTTTGCATGTTTACAGCTTTATGCCGTCTTTAGATGTATAAAATACATTTACCTGTTTTGTAGCACGTTTTCTCGGTTGGGTTTGTTTAAGCTCCCCAGAGTCTGGGCCAGGAGAAGTCAGCTGAGCCGATCTTGTGTCTAAATCAGATGGTAGTGTTCTATACTGGTGAAAATTTTTCATCAGGAAGAGTTTTCACAATTATTCCTTTTACTGGATAAATATTGCTACTGGTTCCTGCGTCTTGAGATAAATATAAAACAAATCCTCGATTGTGGAGTGGTTCTTCTGCTGTGAAGGTCCAAGCAATGTAAGGCCATCGTCCCGATGAATTTGCAAGGACATGATCCTGAACAGTCTGCATGGGTTGTTCGTAGTCAGACTATTACGTGTTTGTGTCTTCTTCACAATCCCCTGAATCAGCGTCCAAGGCAGACTCATCCCCTCTCTTATAAAAGTCACTCACTAGAACGTTAATCTAGCTACAAACAAATATTCTCGTCATTGTTCATTGTGGTATACAACTGTTTAAAAGGACAGTCTAATATTCGCTAACAAACACAAATAAAAACTAAAATAAATTAAGCACACCAACTATTCAGAAAGTTATGTAGTAGGTCATGCCATTATATTGCTCCTAACACTGCACTCAATTGGTTGGTTGCGCTGTTAGATGCAAACTAACATTTTACGATTCGTGAGATTTCCACCACCCCCTCTCATCAACATCACCACTCTTACTACTTGTTTAATAATAGAAATGTTGTTAAGTTTGCCTTTAAAGCATAATTATAAAATCTGTCATCAGAAAAATATTTAACAAAGTATTTCAGAACGGCTGGAAATGTTAGATTTAATTTCATAATGTGATGTCTCACAGGCTAAAAGCTGAATTATTAATTGATTAAAATTCAACAGGTTTAATAATATTTACTTAGTTATTTAATATTTATAACATTGATTTAATTGTTTCAGGAGCGTCTTTGTTTTTTAATACTCTTCATGCTGCATTTTTCAATATTGCAGCCATATCGACAGATCAAGATGACCAATTCGATGGTATTAGTGTTTTGGAAGAAATATAATGAACAAAAGCCACTGACTTTTACAAGGGACCAATGGCAATAAAAGACATTACTCTTAGTATTATAACTAAATTATTGTACAATATTTCTACATACAAATAAATCTTTAGATTTAAATCATATGTTATATATATATAGTAGTTGTCTTTCTTTATAAACTATTAAGTTACCTTCTGTGTTTGACTTTACAAAAATTGTAATGCCAAACCATGGAAGTGGTCTTTTTTGTCTCATACTACATGTCCACATAATTCTCTGTTTCTCCCCTCAAACCCTGCCCCACCATCTCTGAGTATCCTCAGACTTTTATTAGTATTGTCTATGAAACTATGAAGAAGAATTTCACTGACATATGAGAACGCAAAACGTCTACTATTACTTATAAATCGATCATCCCCAAGCCAAATATGGCTAAAATGTTTAGTATTAATCCACTAAAATCAATTTTGTAATAAATAGAATCCCAGAATTATCCAATGGAACTAATTGAAAACCCATAACATGATCATAAGGGTGATTAGTATAAAGCGTTCAATAATTGAACAATAAATAATTCTTATTGTAAACATGATTTTGATTACTTTATTGATAATGTACTGGGAAAAAATGCAGGGGTATTAGTGGGAGACATTTGGAAGCTGTAGAACTCATGTTTGTTTATGTATCTTTTAGAACTAAGTGAATTGAATAATTTCAAATTGAATTGAAAATCGCATTCCAGGCAAAAACAACCATGTAAACGGTTTAGCCCATGTCATATAAGTACTTCAGTTGATTTTTAATAGTTACTGAAATAATTTAAATTTGTATTATTAATGCACAGTGCCCACTTTATTTATACTTTAAGATCAGTAACTTGAACTTGAAACAAAACATGACTCAGATCGTACATGTTGCTCATATAAAATAAACGTAACACAATTTCATGAATCTGCCACTGTAGTCATTTTGAAAGAATTGTAGTAAAACAATGGCCTATTCTAGTACAACAAGCAAATTAATCATGATATTTAAGTGCAATATGACAATGCAGATAATATAACAAACTTGGACCAGGATTTACTAGCAGAGAGAAAACAAGTTTCTTACAGTGGAGCTCAATATGATCGTGGAAGCTTAATTTATTGTCAATCTGAATGCTTAGAAACTTTAGCGAGTTACCAGACGAAATCTCTTCATCCCTCAAACGGAATGTAATATGCTCCAAATCCTGAGAACTCCTGATAGAAAAGTGAATCATTTGAGTTTTCTCATTATTTACTACGAGCTGGTTATGCTGAAACCACTGAGATATTTTGTGTTTCTTTATAAGCCAGAGTCTTGAGGTCCAAGCGATTTGGGGCTTTCACTGTAAGGGACGTATTGTCTGCAAAAAGACAAATTCTGGCATTGGCACCAGTAATACAGTTTGGGAGGTCATTCACAAACGAGGAACAGGATTGGTCCTAGTACTGAACCCTGCGGGACTCCTTATTACCTTACTTGATTTTTACGAGGCTGATCTTTGACAGTTAACTTACAGCGGTCCAAAAAAGGATGCTGAACTGGTTGCGTCCTCCCACGTAGGTAAGATTAAATCCAAAAGTATGATACACCTCTAATGCCAAATATGTGGTTTTTTGAAGCAGAATCTTGTGATTAACCACATCAAAGGCCTAGGTCAAGTCGAAAAACAGTCCTATAGTTGAATTGCCCGAGTCTAGAATATTTTATATGAAAAAATGCAGGACTTTTTAGACCCTGCACATGTCTGACTACTCACTCCGCCAACATAATTGATAACAAAGATGTAGACTTTGACACTTCCTATTCTGATAGGACTGTCATCAGTATGAAAAGCATTTATGTTAATCAAGACGCCAAGATTAAGAAATCAAGCCATGGGCCGGGCCCTACGCCACTTCTAGTGAATTGCAATTGAAACCCCAATTAGTGCTTCAAACCTCTAGTGAATCAACTAATATCAAAGACACCCACCAATTCTCTTCCGGAATCAAAACAACAAAAACTCCTCCAGTATTTATCCCTAATGTTAAGGGCATAACGTCTATGGAACAACGTATTAAATCTGTTATCACTAAAGGTGACTGATTATTCATACAAATGCATTAATCAGAACACCATAAAGATGTTTTTCACATACCCAGATTCATAGACTTATAAAGTTGTTTTAATGAAAAACGGTTTACTTTCATACCTATTAATTGAAACAAGCTAGACCCTATAGGGTAGTACAATATGTTCATCACTCTTCGGACATCATTGGTATTAAAGATTCACTTGAAAACATTGGATTTATAGTTAGAAGTAAGTCAATGGTAAGCATTTAAAAACTAAAGAATCATTCTTGTTCAACCGAACATATAACAGAAATTTTTGAAGTGCCATGATTGTTTAATATTCGAGTGAGTTTTGAGCCTCTACGTCTAAAAAAAGAAATTGTTTACTGCAAGCCCTATCAACAACATGGCCACACAAAAAGCAGACACCTGTTTCGTTGTGTTAAATGTGGATAAAATCATGACTCAATTACGTGTTCCAAGCCAAGTACAACACAGGTACTTTGTTCTCTTTGCTCTGGCAAATCTGTTAAGAACACTCATTTCAAAATTAAACTGGTAATGGATTCCACACTTGAAAGTGGTTTTTGGAATGATAATAGCTTGATTAGACATCATCAAGATACTAAACTCTTTCTAATTCGACATAGAACGATTGGCTAGTTTCTGAAACGCATTTATTTCTAGAGGTTATTTAATTGTTGCAAACTTTATTCTATACTCTACAAACCATCCAAGCGGTGGAGCACACGGAGAATGAACTATTCCGACCAACAAGGAAATTAAACATGAACTTCCGAAGTTACAACAGAATTGTATTCAGGTTTCCAGGATTTATATTGAAACTTAACACGGATCTATTATGTTGTCAGCAGTATATTGTCCTCCTACCTGTGCCATTGTAAAAATCAATTTAATGATTTATTCTCTACGCTTGGGGGGATGTTCTTAGTAGGAGGTGATTACAATGCTAAAAATATTTATTGGGGTTACCGATTATCAACATCAAGAGGTCGCAATTGTCTGAAGTTATATATGAGAACCAGCAGGTTGGCTACCAACTGTTGAACTCGCTTACTGGTCACCGACAAGAATAAAATACTTGAACTTTTGTATTTTTTCATTATGAAAGGAACACGTCTGAAAAATCTTTCTGTTTCAAGTGACAGATATTTTCAAATTAAATTTGATGGGATTATCACGGATTGGGCACCAATTGAGTCAGGTGTTCCTAAAAGAAGAGTTATTGGAACATTTCTTTACTCTTTATTTTCAGCGGACGTATCAAATTTGGTTAAGACAACTTGGCCACGTTCGCAGTAGACACTGGTATATACATTCATGGCATAGAGATGCTGCATCTGCTTCTAAAAATCTAAAAAAACGTTCTTGAATGTGTTTCTTTGTACTTAAAACGTGGACGGTGCGTGTTAATGGAAGTAAATCAACCCATGTGACACGTTCTCCTAAACACATGATATACGTTTACAAGTCACTATCAATAATGTAATTCCAGAAGCTCAAAGTGTTAATATATAGGGCTGCGCCTTGATAGAAGACTGGCGTCATAACATATGAGACAAAAGAACAACTAAATCTAAAACCTCTTTAATTGAATTGGATTCTTAGAAAAACATCCTGACGGTCGGAAACAAATTTCTCTTGTGCAAACAAACTTTAAACATATATGGATTTATGGTATACAAATATGGGTTATTACCAGCAATTCCAACATAAACATTATTCACAGGTTTCAGTCAAAAGTTTTAAAACAAATTATACATGTTCCATGGTAAATTGCAAACAAAACTTGGCATGGCAATTTAAAAGTTCAAATAGTAAGATTAGAAATCACTAGATACAGCAAGAAATGTGTAACAATAATAGTACTAACATCTGGCAATGAATATATTAGACAATAGCCTAAATACGACTATACTTCAAAGATGTCACTTAATCTTCCTGACCGGTTTTGATACAAACAGCCGACAAAAAGCAATCATTGATGCTGTTGTGCATCAAGATTACTAACTTTTTGTACTGAATTCACTCACAAAAGTAATTACTTAATGTTTGTTGTAACAGGTAGTAAATAAAATGTTGTTAAGAATCTATATAATATACATATAGATTCTTACATTTCGAATTCGAAATGTACATTGTACAAAATAAAGTCGATCAAAAAGTGTCAAAAGGTGTATTATTGTATATTATATATCAAACACTTTTTGAGGCTACATCTCTAATAAGAATCTATAGTTATGGTATCATTTTCATTGTTTATACAAAACCGATGAGTAGTCATATTCAACAAGCTCTTTAAATAAATAACATGTTCTTACTGCAATGCATTCTTATGATACAGTTCGCAACTTTAAAGGCCAGTAGGGTGGAGCCCTGATGTCTGAGAAAAATGTCCTTCCTATATGCACCCCTAAGGCACAAGGTAACCCTACGTACCAAATTGTATGTCTCTATCTTTAATGGTTTTTGCTGATTGTTGAAGAATTTTTCAGTCAAGTCCTCATATAGCATACTAGCGGACCCGGCGCGCTTCGCTGCGCATTTCAATAAGTTACCCACGGCTTCGCACGCAAATCTTAAGAACCGAAGTCCTTATATTACTTAGTAAATTTTTTTTTTACTATAATAAATTTTAGATTAAATTAGTTATATCTCCGATGCCACGATTGAGCTTGCTTTGTTGTCTCGATCGAGAGAATATGTACACACGGAGTTTTGAGAACCATACTTCTGTCAAAAAAAAAAACAACTAAGGTTGATTTTATAACATTCTTTATATTTGTAGCCAACGTAAGATAGTAATTATGATATCTGCATTGCTCTTCTGATCAAGCATGAGCGTGGTTTATATTAAATAAATATTGCAGTTAAAGGTGAATTTTTACGTCAAATTTGAATTGTATTATCTGGATAGTAAAGTCTATGTTTAACAGTGATTGCAGAAACAGTTTAAACAAAATTTGTCGTTTCTCTTAAGCTTACTCTATGCTTTAAAACTATAAGTGTAATATATGTTTACAAAGAACAGCTGATTAAAAATTTGAAAAGACTCTTTCACTTAATAACATATGTTTGCTGCAATGCATTTCTTACGGGTATTTCTGTAACCAGTGGGGCGGAATCCTGAATCGGGAAAGGGATAAAAAGTATCCTATAACCTTCTACAGATCAAGACGAACAAATTTAAAAAAAAAATTAGGCGAATCCGTCCAGCCGTTTGTGAGTGATGCTGTTACACACGAACAGTTTCATTTTTATATATTAGATATCCAATTAAAAAAAAACTGGGCATTTTTAACTTAATTATTTCTATGTTTTTTTATATATAGTAAGGCAAACCATTCGTCCGCTATACGCTGTATATCGGCTGAACCAAGAAATCTACCTTTGTTTCAAAGAAAAATTTCACATTTCGATCCAAAAGAATTCAGGAGGTTAATTTTGAATACCCAAAAATTATCCCAACATGGTACTTTGAAGGAGGGGTTTAGGGGTAACTTGAAGATTTTAAAATGTAAAGGGAGGCCATGCCGTACCTCATTCATTGATCTTTGTGAAAAAGTTTTGATTTATTTCGCTTCATGTATACAGAGTGGTCCAAAATGTCAAAGTTGTGCGGTTCCACGCAACGTTTTTACCGTTAACTCCTTAAAACTTTTAGCAAATCCAAATTTTCATCAAAGAAGTACTCTTTATAGAAATATGTTACGGTTGTCACTTTTCAGCACATTTCCAATTGTTTAAAATAGTTCGAATTTAAGACATTTCAAAGTCGTAAAACCTTAAAACTCAAATAGCAAGATGACTTTCATTACACTAATCAATATCTCTCTTAAATTCTTTTTCTATTTGAAGCTCTGGTTTATCTTAAATAGTTGATAAATGGGGATACAAATATTAATTTTCATAACGTTATGTTTCACTACATAGCTTTGAACTCCTGTATATACCGTATAGTGAATTATTGTTTTTACTTTTTTGTCCTTTAATTTAATAATGCTGTAATTTAAGTAATTATTATTCATGAAATTTTCTAGGTTCTAACTATTTTAAATAGTAAATGGCAGGACAGTTTAGCTATAAAAATGATATGAACCGCTGATTCTTCTGCTTCTCTCCCCAGAGTCAACATTCATCGTTATGGCTTAGACGATTGTGAATTCATCAGATATTGTTTCCTAAGAGGGCCATGTCCTGTCAGCATTCTTAATACTAGTCGTATATCCTCCTTACTGTGATTTACGAGTACTGACTATTCTCTTGCATACGGAGAGATAAACATTTTCGATTCGAGGCCTTTCTCTAGGATCTAATTCTGTTATCCAAATAATTTACTAAAACTTTGCTGTAAGAGAAGGCTACTCCACAGCCTGACTCTGGCTCTACCACAAGGATTTTAATGCCTATTTTGGGTAGGGTGTCTGCTGATTCGTTCCAATTAATGGCTTTAACGCCCGATGCTCAGCAAAGGACAACTTTGTTCCTCTTTGCCAATTCCACTATTACTTTCTTACATTCCCATAGTACTTTTGAGTCAAAGGAGCGCCTTTGGTGCTGCCTGGCTGTCTGAAAGTATTACATATTCTGCTCTTATAGGTGTAATTTTTGTGATCCTTCATGTTTCTGTTACTATAACCACCGTTTGGAAAACCGTGGCCCATATTCTCCGAACCCTGCCCTAGAGTCTAGGTGTGATCCATCAGTATAAAATTTCAGAACACCCGTAGGGTAGGTCTCCTCTTTGCTCTTTTTATCTCTATTTTCTATGGTAACGAGCTATGGGTTTTCAAAGGAGTATATCTTAACCATACACTCGGCAACGCAGGTTATCATTTTAGTCTCAGGAAATTCCTATATTATAACCATGTGACATTCTGAGAAAATTTAATCACCTTTCTATTCAGCATCAACTTCATTGCACTTATGCGGTCTTCTTCACCTCCTGTCACAGAATGTATCCCACTACCGCCTCTAGTGCCAGAGTTGGACAATAGCCATTGCTCCGGTAATAATATGAGGATTCCATTTGAGCCTTTTGTCTAGAACTACTCCTATATACTTGATCACTTCCGAATATTTTATACTTCCTCTAACCTACCAGAATAGGTTGAGCTAGTTATAACTTCCTTTTTATTGTGAATGTTTTCATACATGATTTGGTGGGTTAACCTTCAGAACCCTTCCATGACGCCAGTTGCATATAAAATTAAGCGCACATGTGAAGGCGTTCATACATATTGTGCAATATTATAAAACCAGTGTTTGTAATATACTATAACCTATATTTTAAGGGCCAAATTTTGAATTTGTTTGTGATTTTATATGCGGCTAGGTGATACTTGCGATGAACGAAATACATGTATGCATTGTTTATACATATAATAAAGTGTTAGGCAATATGTAGTTTTGCACTGTACTTTTAAAAAACTCATAAACAAGGGCATTTTCAGAGTTTAAATTTTTTTAATTACAGCATTTTTCTATAAGAAATTATAATTGTTATATTTATTGCTTTAACCAATATATTACAGCTCACATACACTAATTGTATAAGGAAATAAATACAACTTACGTAAACTTAATTTCTCTAGATTTATATTTTTAAGCGTGTTATTAAAATGGAGTCCAGTAGACCCCTGTGTGCCTATTGAAGGACAAAAATATATGTGTGCCCTTTGGAGGTCATAACATAGTTGGCATTGTTACTTGGTGTGTTATCAAACACATCCATCACAAGTCACTAATAGATAAATTGTAATGAACGTTTAAATTTGAAAGGAATTCACACTTTTAATACATGGTACCTCTCATTATACGAAAAATGTTGTAAAAACAAGTGGACACTTTTGATTATACTAAAGCAAAGGTAGGAGAACACAACGACGAATTAAAGTCAACATAACGTCGCGTCATGAAAATTAATATTATTGTTTTTAAGAGAACTATTTTAGATGTAATGAGTCATACCTTGTTATATGATTGTTTTACGGTTTACAAGTTTAATATGCTCTAAATTTAAACTATTTTTAAAAATTTGAAAAGTGACAGCTGGACATATTTTTAGAAATAGTACTTCTTTGGTAACCTTAGATAAAAATTTTAATTTATATTTTGGACCACTCTGTATACAAGTATTGAAATGAGTTGAAGTTTTTTTGACGGTCAGTGGAGAGACCTTTAAAATGACCTAACTTTATATTTGAAAATTTTTAAAAAAATGTCCGACCCTTCCCCAGCAAAGTACCATTTTTTAGTTATTTTGGGTGTTGTAAATTATATTCATGAATTATTTAGGGTCGAAATATAAAATGTTTCGTTGAAACGAAGAAGGTAGGTTTCTCGCTTCAGCCGCGGGCAATACATCGCGGGCGGGTTGTTTGCCTTATTATATTTTATACTATATTGTAGCGGACATAGTAAATCAATACTTCACTGAAGTGCAGTCTAATCAATCCGTTAATGTAGATAATAATTTTCTTTTACAGCAAAGGTTATCATCTTTTTTCATACTTCCCACTAACGAAAATGAAGTTTCAGAAATCATTAAACAATTAAAAAGTAAAAAATCTGCAGGTTTTGATAATATTAATACATTTTTAACTAAGCACATTTCTCATGCAATATCTTCTGTTGTAACTAAAATAATAAATTTAAGTTTTTCAACTGGTGTTTTTCCTAGCAGTCTAAAGTCAAGCGTAGTTGTTCCAATATATAAGACAAATAAATCAAGTTACATGACCTTCGCCCTATTAGTCTGCTTACTGTGTTTTCAAAAATATTTGAGAAGATAATGAAAGTTAGGTTAATTAATTATTTAAATAATATAGGTTATTTTAGTATTAGTCAATTTGGTTTTCGTAAAGGTAAATCTACTGAAGACGCTCTTGTAAACTTTACAACTATGATTTATTCTAGCTTAAACCAAGGGAAAAAATCAACTGGTTGTTTATTGATTTTAAAAAAGCGTTTGACTTAGTTGACCATGAGATTTTGCTGTTGAAATTGGAGGCATTTATCATTTTCTTTACGAAAGTTTTCCCTCCGTGAAAACACATATATATATATATATATATATATATATATATATATATATATATATATATATATATATATATATATATATATTTGGTCTTCCGATCATATGTTAGTTTGCTTATTTAAACCCATATGTGACAGATACGGCCAAATACAAAATAATTGAATCGGAAAAAGTAAGCGCTCTGTGGTGTAATGGTAGCACATTCACCCGGCAAGTGAGAGATCCGGGTTCGACTCCCGGCGGAGAAAGTACTTTTTGTGATTCAATGTTTATTGAAATTATATATACATATATATGCCAAAAGAAGTGGTTACTTCGAAAAGTATAAACAACATTTTTATCCATCCACTATTACAGGTCTTTAATGTAGCAAATGTAGGTAATTGAGTAGCCAGGCCCAAACAAAAATTGCTGAAGACAAAATGCAAGGGAGAATCAAGTTCTGAAATGATAACCGCCAGCCTCAGAGTGGTTCTCAGGGTACAAATAGACCAAGAATTCCGGTCTACTTAAAACCTATGTTACTCGGCAGCACAATGGAAAGGGCCCGTAGGGTTCGCTAACAATACACGGGTCAGTGTCGTATCTTGCCCCGTCCGATTTTAGCTGATCATCCTTATAAATGGTGCTTTTCACATAGACACAGGACGGGTCCTTTGATCGATCCACTGTACAGTTCATCAGCATATCCATTTATTGTAGATACCTTATACCAAGTCTACTTTAAAATGAATTTTCTAGTCATGTAAAAAAAATTACTGATTCTTCATTTATTTTTACAAAGACGTTTCAAATTACTTAGACTATGATATACCATTTCATTATATTTGTTGAGCATGTCCGTTTAAACTTTTTTTTAATATTACGTTTTTTGGAATAAGCAAATTTATATAAATATGATCGTGTGACACATAATGAGAAAGCAAATGTTGTGTAGAGAACGAATTTGCTTTTTCACTTACAGTATTTATTTTAAAATTTGTAAAATATACTGAGTTTTATGTAAAACTCCAATTTTGTTAACTTTTGGTCCACAATTTTAAAACGGTAAACTATTACTAAAATAAATTAACTAAGATCTCTCTGTCGATTAGTCCTTTAAAACAATGTGATATAATTAAGTGCTACATTTGAAAATTTAGAGATTCCCGCCAGTAATCTCTAGTTGTGACACGTTTTGTTCCTAAATTTGCTAAATAATATTTTACATAGATTCCCAGTTTGTAATAGAGGGGGTTGCAATTTGTTTCTCGGGTTTAGGTCTAACCGTTCATGTGTTATACATTTAGGACATATTAGCGGACTCACTCTATGCATGTACTAATATAATATAACCATAATTATTTATAAAATTGGTCATTTTGATCTATTCAACAAAATAATATTAATATCGAACTTTGGTTAAAGTAGATGATAAAATTACAAATAAATACTTAGTTACCAGCTGAGTTTTTTTAGTTGACTAGAAATATTGACGCTTTTACATATACACATCAAAGATAGCATATTGCACTCCATAAATCCTTGTCAAAACATGTATATTTTCAACGAGAAATGCCATTTTTCAAAGCTATAGATTATTTTGTACCACTTATTATTCTTCTGAACCCAATTAATTCTGTTTTGTGGGCCATTCTGTCGGAGCTAAGAAGTTAGGTTTTTTAAATTAATTGTCAGTTGCTGGTGTCGTAATCAAAATCAAGTTGTCGGTGCTTTGGTTTTATGAGCTATGCTCCTCCACGGTCACGGCGGTCGGTTACTGGATTTATGAGTAAGAATAAGAAATGCCAATTCAGGAATCATGAATATTGAGAATATTCGGTGTATTCTTGTGAATGGTTGTTAAACGTTAGGTCAGGGACTCAATGACTCGATTTTCTTCTAACTGTTTTTAGTTTTTTTAGTACTCGTGTGTGACTTTAAAATATCACTGGAACTACCTGTCACATACTCACATAATATAAGTGCTACACGAACTTCCAAGTTCATTAAATTAAACACTTGATCCTTTAAATAAACAAGAGTTCTTTAATCTAATACCTCAATTATTAGTGCAATATATTATAAGGTTTTGGTAGTTATGTTGTTTATCGTGATAAGTTGAAAATTGTTTTATTTTGATAGGATTTTAGTTCGTAAAATCTGCTGACCTAATATGCTGGCTAGAATATTGTTGTGAATACGATATCAATTTGATCTTAGGTCCTGAAATAAAAGATAAATTTATTAGACTTTGTAGGCATTTGTCTTTCACATGTTAATTTTCATGTGGCAACTTGTTAGCAAAATATGCATTATAACTAGTAGCATATATGTAAGTCTCTAGATAGTGTATAGTGATAGGTTACTCATGTGAATAACCTAAAAGCTTAGTGGGATTAAGTTTACAATCTTGACTGCTGCAAGTTATATACCTGGATATAATTTATTTTTATTCATATCGCTGAGTGTTGGACCTAATTAATTTCAGAATATTCTCAACAGGCAAGATTAGCTATCCATTTTTGGGTTAATTAGATTTTTAACCCTTTGTAGGCCTAGGATTTGTATAGCCTAGTACAGTTGTCCAGCTGTTAACTTGCATGAACTAATGAATTTGTTTTTAACCAAGGAGTAGGCTACCAATAGCTTTTGGTAATTATTAATCATCAATCAATTTCAATTTTAGGGTTGCTTCAACAATGAACATTTAGGCTAATTAATGCAAACTAGGTGCTTTAACTATTTATTTAATAATCAATTAGTGCTTTTGTTTATTTGCTTGTTTTAAACATTGGGTTTTAATTGCTGCAGATGATTATTCATATCAAAAAATGAGCAATACAACTAAAAATAAGAATTTGACTAAAAGCCAATTAAATGAAGGAAATGATTCTTTTGATTCTGAATTTGATCTTTTAGAATCAACTTTAAGTGAATTGAAGGAAACTGAACCACAATGTGATAAAAGTCTTAGTAAGGAGTCTTACAATGAGTCCAAGATTAAAGATATTACGTCTAAACAAGCAGATTCAATGAAATGCAGTAGTTTTGCATTAAATAATTCCGAACCATCTACTTCACTGACTGTTGATTTCCCATGTTCACAAAAATTAGAAATGCAATTGGTTGAATCAAGTAATTTATTTGTTTCATCTACTGTTCAGCATCTTAAGTCAGCAGATTTTAACTTAAACGAAGGCCTAAATAGTAATAATAATAATAATAATGATATAGATTGTAGATTAGAAGAACACTTGATTTCGGGTTGTGAGAAAATAAATTCTGGTTGTAAAATATCTGTTGTGGATTATGTGAACTGTACAAGAAATCAAATGGAAATTGTAAACCATGATGTTAAAAGTCATAAAAATAGTGATATTGTAATAAGTAACTGTGATAGCTCAATGGAGGAAGTTGTAGCAGCGCACATGTCTAAGTCGAAAGAGGCTGATAATGATTTAGATGTACTCAATATCCAGTGTTCTCCTATTGCTAGTCCGGGCCCTGGGTCTCCTGTCGTTTCCAATTCAGTGGAATGCGAATTTAATAAATTAAATAAAGAACCACAAGAAAATTTAAGTGTTCAAATAAAAGTTGGTGAAAAATGTCCTACTGATGAACGTAATGATAAACTAAACGTTATGTGGTGTGTAGATACCAAATGTGATGCTATTTTAACCAATAGTTCCTCTAACAAGTCATCTCTGAATGATTGCAACAGTTCAGAAAGTAACTGTATACCGGTAATGTCTTTACAGATTTGCAGTAATTCTGATGTTACTTCTGATAAAATAACTAATGAAGTTGATCAAAAATCAAATTTAAATCTTGATAATAATTGTGTCAACATTGTTGATGAAAAACTTCCTGAAATAGAAATAAAAGAAGAAAATATTATGAAAGATGGAACTAATATTTATTGTAGCACCCCTAACATGTCTAAAGAGAAAACAACCATTCAAGAAGAGGATTCTTTGAAACATGGAACTAACTTTGGATACATTTCACCATTAGATAAAGCTCATATTAGAAAAAAAATGAATCTTAAACGTAAAAATTTAGGCCTTGAATGTATAGAAGAAGTTGACGAATGTTTATCAGATATGCCAGAGGAAAAGAAATTAAAAATTGGAATTGTTAATGCAGATTCTAATGTTCAGGACAATGATAATTCCTCAGCTAAGACATGTTTTGAAACTCCAGCTAAGTCAATATTGAAGAAGTGGCAACCAAGTTGCTTTTCTAGAAGCTCCGGATCTTTTCTGATACTTGATGAGTGTGGAGAAAATGACGAAGAAAGTAATGTAAAACCTGACGAGGTTATAGAAGCTGTTATGCCCGATGATTTTGAAGTAGCATATAAATCATTGACAGAGGAACTAATGAAAAGTTCATCAAATAATATTGAAACTTTAGAAAAGTATCATTCTCAAGTCCAACATGAAAATCAAATCGATGATGAGAGATTTGATGAAGTCATCCAGGAACTAACTTTAAATTATGAGTTGGATGAGAGATCTTCCATTGCCTGTAGATCATTGAAATGTGACACGAATGAAACAGAGCATCCTAATGATTCACTTGAAAGTCACCCTAAATTTGAAGGTAAACCCAATGAACACATGAAAGTGACTGATTTTATTAAGGCAAGTAATAGTAGCAAAGAAGACAGCCAACCAAAATATACTAAAGCAATACAAACTAGTGTGGTCAGTGAAGGCAGTTCAGGAAAAGAAAATGCTCCAGCTGAAAGTTCTACCTCAAAAGCAGTAGAAGTTTCCACTAGTAGCAAAGATAAACTTGACACATCTGACCCTGAAAATGTGACAATTCTCTATGGTGATGGAAGGGATATGACAATAGATGAGGAGGATTTTTTATTGGAAGAAGATACAAATTCCAAGAAAAAACCGTACGAATTTTTTGAATTTGTTAGCACAGATCCTCAAGAAAATGAAGACAACTACAACCCGGAGTGGCAAAAATTAGGTCAATTAACTTCGGACGAAGAAAGGTAAGAATAGATTTTATTAGCTGCATTTAAATTGGAATTAAGGGTATCGGTGAAGTTAATGATCAGAGTTGCCACTCATAATTTTAACGTTAAGATATTTGTTTGTCCTCCTGAACAATACTATGTAGGCTATGGTTTTAGAGGGTGGGAATTGCAAGTAAGTATACTTTTTAATAATTGAAATGGAAATGTCATTTTGGTGTTATATTTGTGTACTATGCTTCTTGTTATCTATTATTTTCAGCGTCATCTGCACCCTATATCATATCTGAGTGTTCTGTGGATAGAAAGAGTTGGTACAGCACTGACAAACATTCTGTGTTGTAACCTTCACTGTCTTATAGATAACTATGGTGATCTACTCAACTACCGCGGTGCATTAACTCTTCATTGTAAATTAATTTTGAGAAAACTTTACGTGTTACAAGTGTGACATGAGCAGTTAAAGTTTTACAAAATTAACTTATTCCTTTTGTAATTGGTATTCATGTTTTTCAGAGAAAGATTATGAATTCTTCATGTAATCGTATGTTGTTTTTAAATCAGGAAAAGATACTGGTAATTCTAAGCAATATATGGGTCAACCTCGATTTTTCTCATATTACAATATAATGTTCCAATAGTCAATTAGAAAAGGAAATGACTAGAATTTCTTGCCGGAAAGCAGTTATAGGGAGCAGGCAACTCATATTACAATATAATGTTCCAATAGTCAATTAGAAAAGGAAATGACTAGAATTTCTTGCTGGAAAGCAGTTATAGGGAGCAGGCAACTCATATTACAATATAATGTTCCAATAGTCAATTAGAAAAGGAAATGACTAGAATTTCTTGCCGGAAAGCAGTTATAGGGAGCAGGCAACTCATATTACAATATAATGTTCCAATAGTCAATTAGAAAAGGAAATGACTAGAATTTCTTGCCGGAAAGCAGTTATAGGGAGCAGGCAACTCATATTACAATATAATGTTCCAATAGTCAATTAGAAAAGGAAATGACTAGAATTTCTTGCTGGAAAGCAGCTATAGGGAGCAGGCAACCGCGAGAATTACCTATTAGTGATCAGGGGCACTGACGTGATCTGGGCTTCAAATTTGGAACTACTCGAGTTAATTTTTTTTCTAAAAGAGCAAGCAGCGCGAAGCGCTGCGCAGCGGGCAAGCATCGTGCGTGATCTTTGTCTATACTGAATTGATTCAGGCCAAAGGAATGACACAGATTCCTTTACCAGATTTTACGGAGATTTTGTATTGGGCGGATTATATTGGTTTACTTTGCTTTCCAGCATGTAATTATGTGATTAAAATTGTTTTACATACATTACCTACATTATATTGTAATATGTAATAACAATTTATCAGAAATTTTTAATAAAAAAAAGGATCACGCACGATGCCTGCCCGCTGCGCAGCGCTTCGCGCTGCTTGCTCTTTTAGAAAAAAAAATTAACTCGAGTAGTTCCAAATTTGAAGCCCAGATCACGTCAGTGCCCCTGATCACTAATAGGTAACTCTAAGCAATATATGACCGTCTGGCGGTTGCCTGCTCCCTATAACTGCTTTCCGGCAAGAAATTCTAGTCATTTCCTTTTCTAATTGACTATTGGAACATTATATTGTAATATGAGAAAAATCGAGGTTGACCCATATATTGCTTAGAATTACCAAGATACTTTAATGTCATCGAAAGTTACGGTGGTTTGTAAGTGATTGTACGTACCAAAATTATAGTTATGGTTTTTGTTTGTTTAACTCAATTATTAACCCTGAAACTGACAATTACATGGGGAAGCTCAATTATAATGTCGATCTGATTTAATTTCGGAGTAGCAATGGATTTTATAATGTCGATCTGACACGCACCTGTTTTGACAAATCATGTAGTTTAATTACATTTAAACACTTAAACCAATATTTAATACTTTTATTTTTGTAAGGCCTTTCGATAGCAAGACTATCTTCGTCAGACACATCACAAAAAAAATTTTGTGATGTGTCTGACTAAGATAACCTTCCTATCGAAAGGCCTCACAAAAATAAAATCATTGCATATTGGTTTAAGTGTTTAAATATTATTAAGTTAACAGTAGCCAATATAAGCTCCATCTTCAACAAATCACGTAGTACACAAGTACTACCAATTGCCAATTTCAGTTGTGATAATCGTTTTGGCAACAGTGATGTCACAGTGACATCGTAAACTTGCCAAAATTATCCTCTTCATCTAGTCATTTTGAAGCAGTTGTCTTGTCTGTTTTAGTCTTTAGATTTAGTCACAAAAGGTATTTATTTTTCAAGATAGTGTTAATTACTTATAAACGAGTTTATCTATTATATAAAAATGAAACTGTTCGTGTGTAACAGCATCACTCACAAACGGCTGGACGGATTCGCCTAATTTTTTTTTTAAATTTGTTCGTCTTGATCTGTAGAAGGTTATAGGATACTTTTTATCCCTTTCCCGATTCAGGATTCCGCCCCACTGGTTACAGAAATACCCGTAAGAAATGCATTGCAGCAAACATATGTTATTAAGTGAAAGAGTCTTTTCAAATTTTTAATCAGCTGTTCTTTGTAAACATATATTACACTTATAGTTTTAAAGCATAGAGTAAGCTTAAGAGAAACGACAAATTTTGTTTAAACTGTTTCTGCAATCACTGTTAAACATAGACTTTACTATCCAGATAATACAATTCAAATTTGACGTAAAAATTCACCTTTAACTGCAATATTTATTTAATATAAACCATGCTCATGCTTGATCAGAAGAGCAATGCAGATATCATAATTACTATCTTACGTTGGCTACAAATATAAAGAATGTTATAAAATCAACCTTAGTTGTTTTTTTTTTGACAGAAGTATCAGGAATGTGGTACATACCTTCATAATGCGCCCAAGAAGCTCACGAAGGAACGACTATCAATTATCTCAGCAATGTTTAGAATGTGATAGAAAATGAATAAGTGAATATAGTGTACTGTTTTCAACGGGAAATTGCGTGCGAAGCCGCGGGAAACTTATTGAAATGCGCAGCGAAGCGCGCCGGGTCCGCTAGTTATGGATAATTTTAAATCAATGTGTAGTGTTTTTGTCAGTAATATCATGATTTTATATGTAATACAGTGTAATTAGTAAGCCTAGGTCAATCTAGGCTATTGTGGAGTGCAGTAAAGGGTTTGGAAGCTACTAACAATGTTAATGGTACATCATGGGTAGGGTTTATTTGTTGGTTTATAGGTTGTTTTAGCTATGTTTTAGGTTCTCATTTCAATAATGTCCCAAAATTTTGCTGATTTTAATCGTCTGACATTAGAGAACTTGTTGACCTGTCAGACTTGGATAACCTAGGCCTTGACAGTAACATTTAGGTTTCCTTTTATGCTTTCTGGAACCCCAAAATAAACTAGTATTCCAGCAAAAGTTCAAAATTAGTATTTATTTATTTTAAAATTAATATAATCATAAAAATATTGTCATATCAGAATTTACATTTACATTAAGCCTATGCATGTGCAAGCCTACATTTACTACTTTGGAAACATTTAGTGTAAGAGTTATTTAGGAAAGTTTTTGAAAGTAATCGTACCTACAGTAACATATTTAGCCACTCGTATGTAATACTTGTGTTTTATACAGTATATTTAATTTTTTCTTCAAGAGAATCTGGATACCATTATATATTTTCTGAAAATAGATAAAACGAAGAATAAACTGGCTATCTTAGATTCTTATTTTTCGTATTTTCACACTTTTTAATTATTTAAAATATTTTAACTATTTGTTAAAAGATATTTAAAAAAATGATAAACCTAAATTACTTGTCTTTTAAGTACACAGAAGTGGGGTTATCAGAGCTGTGTATGTATATATATATATATATATATATATATATATATATATATATATATTTATTTTATCAGAAAAGAGGCAAAATTAGCAATAGTAAAAAACACTAATATCAAATTTACATTAATATCAATTACAATGACTATAAATTTGGGAAGAAGGGAAACTCAATATTTTTGGGTAAAAATGGTCAAAGTGGAGTTTGTATGTTGATTTATCTGTTCATCTATACTTGATAAAGAATCCAATAGACTTGAAAATTGATAAACTAGAACTCTTGTTCCAAAGAAGAACTCTATTGATTTTGGTGGTGGGGAGGGGGGGGGGAGGTAAAAGGGCACTCTGTCCGTCTATCTGTCCATCTGTGCAATAACTCTTCCTTACATGTAATCGAATCCTTTGATATTCTGTTGTATCAGTTTAGACTTTTATAAATTTTAAGTTATATAGTAATTATCATACATTGCTGTATAATGCTATAACTGCGTTTATATTACACTGAAATAGATTTTTTCATTTCTTTTTGAAGTTTTATAATTAGTCGTAGACAGTTAGTAGAAACAGTTAATGTTGGTTTATGCAATGTTAGCAGAACATAACCTGTGTTGAATCAAATTTGGAATATTCTTGTTTCTATTATCTTGTTCTTGTCAGGTGAGCTGGAATGTTGTTAGTCCACCAGGTTTGGAAAATGTCAGAAAATAGTGTTTTTGTGCTCTTGCTATCTGTTGTAGACATGGAGCAATTAGAGACAGATAGTGCAGCTTGGTACCTTCTTTTGCAAATTGACATCTCACATATCACCAATAATGTACCATACTTGCTATCTGTTGTAGGTATAGAGCAATTCACGTGGCACAGCTTAGTCCCTTCTGGTGCAAACTGAAATCTCCATATTGCTACTTGCTATCTGTTGTAGGTATAGAGCAATTAGTCACATGGCGCAGCTTAGTTCCTTCTGGTGCAAACTGAAATCTCACATATCGCCAGTAGTGCTTTGTACTTACTATCTGTAGTAGACATGGAGCAATTAGAGACAGATGGTGCAGCTAGGTCCCTCCTAGTGTAATTGACATCCTCACATATCACAAAGAGTGTACTCTACTTGCTATCTGTTGTAGGTATAGAGCAATTAGTCACATGGCACAGCTTAGTCCCCTCTGGTGCAAACTGAAATCTCACATATCGCCAGTAGTGCTTTGTACTTGCTATCTGTAGTAGACATGGAGCAATTAGAGACAGATGGCGCAGCTAGGTCCCTCCTGGTGTAATTGACATCCTCACATATCACAAAGAGTGTACTCTACTCGCTATCTGCTGTAGGTATCAGAGCAGTTAGAGATATATGGCACAGCATGATGTCTCCTGATCCAAATTGAAATCTCATTTTGCCAATAGTGCACTGTACTTTTTATCTGTTATAGGTACAAAGCAGTTAGAGACAGATGGCGCAGTTTGGTGCCTCCTGATCCTAATCGAGATCTTACTTGTCGCCAATGGAGAGAGAGAAATCACAAACCACCGCTGAATTTTCAGTCCCTAAATAATAATCATCAGATGGTAAGAGTACATTTTAAAAATCTACTAATTGACTAATTTTACTAAAGTAATTTGAAATCTATCATACAAACCATAAATTTAGATTACAAAGAAAACACCTTAATAAGCTGTGATTTTCATTTACTAATGTAAAAGGATGGAGTTAAAAAAAAGCAAGTGAGAGAATGGTGAAGGAATACATTTCTAACTTAAGTCACATGATATCTGTCTATCCTACTGTTCATCACCAAGTTCTCATGACTATGCGGTGGTAAACGAGATCTACATTCTGATGCCCCATGATTAAATAAGACATTAATAAGAGCAAAATTTAATTATTGGATAGATTCTAGTTTAGTATTAGTCTTTTGTATTAAAGTTTTAGTCTTAATACCAGATAGTCTATTTTGATTTTTAATACAAACAGTGTACAATAATCGCTAATTTAGTGATAAAACTATTTTAATTAATATGTTACAAAAATGCGATTCTGTAGTGATTATGTCATTGGGTTTTGTCTATTGTGTATTGACTGATAACAAAACACAATAATTACACAACATATAATTTGTGGTAGTCAATCAATTGAATGAATTTAAGGCCTTATGTAAACAAAATGTAATATAATAGTGCCTAGTTGACACATATTATTATCAATTACACTGCGAGTCTATCAACTGAAAGGCCTACATAATTTGTTTTGCTAGTACTTATGAGAGGGTGTCAAATATAAACGACTGGTTATCTAAAAAATTCTGAAGAAGCAATTGACCTGCAGTCAGTAGATGCCCAGGTAGCTTGTACTCTTAGGAAGAGGAGAGAACTGAACGCAACTCTTTACTAACAAAACAATTTATGAGTGAACAATAAGTGCATGTCTTTGAGGAACAGTAGAATGTAGTGAAGTATGTGGCCAAGGATGATAAGTCCGATTAAAAATTTGGTAGTGATTACGCACACAGTTGGGGACAACATCTTGTCAAGGACTTTCAAGTGTATGCTAGGCAGAAAGAATGTTTTGTAGGTCATGAAAAGGTCGAGAATAAGAGCTGTGATCATCCCCTAAGGATGATTGTAAATTAGGTCAAGATTGATGCAGTTCAAAATCTCATTGAGGAAAATTGGCACTTAACAGCCTTTAAAACCGTAGAAAAACTCAATATCAGTTATGGGATTTTCCAAAGGAATCATGAGAGAAGGCTTGGTATATTACTAAGTGTCCCCTAAGTGGGTTCCACAGCATTTATCTTCTGATCACAAGCGACACTGATTGGAGGTTTCCCAGTTGTTCTTCAGTCGATTCCAACAAGAAGGTGAGACCTTTATGAATCACATTGTTGTCTGAGATGAAATTTGGTTGCACCATTACACATTCAAATTAAAATGTTAAGTATGGTGTAGTGAGGAGGCATCGGTGAAGGCTAAGAAACGGTTGTCTGATGTATAGGTAATGGCACCACTTTATTTGACTGGGAAGGTGCTTTTTATGTTGATTTCTCCAAGATCAATGCACAATATTATTGTGAAGTATTGGATGCCAAAAAATTATCATTTCAAAGGAAAGGTAAGCAGTAATCGGTGAGAAATGCATGTTCCATCCCATAGCCCAATCTTGTCACTTTGTAAATTTCATCTTCAAAGCACTAGGACACCAGTGTTTTGAGGACAATGAAACAGTGGAGGAGTTTGTGCTCCAATGGCTAAGAGAACATACAAGAAGTTTTTACAATGATGGAATAAAAAGTACCTAGTCCGATCAGAAAAATGTATTTCAAGCGTGGGAGAATATGTCGAAAAATAATGTATATTTGTAAGTTTAGTCAAAAAATCAATCCTGTTTATATTTGAGACACTCTTTAGCTCCAGTAAACCTTCCTCTTACTACAGTGTCTGGGATCTGACGCTGTCACAGACTTGACTTCTGGATTCTGAAGTCATGTTCGTCTGGAGAAATCCAAAAATAGTCAGTAACGAAGAAGCTCTTTACATTGTTTTGACATCAGAGACATCTAGACTACAAAATATAGTGTAATGTAGATGAAGAATTATTTTCGTTGTCTCGCAAGGTGCTATTGAGTCATATGACAGACGCTGTACTAAGACGAAGGTGAACTGCAGCTAAACTCAACATCCACATTGAATCCACCCTTCCTACCCTATGTTACATGTAAAAAGGTAAGATCAAAGAATTTTTTACCTTTTTAGCATTTCAATTAATATGTTGTTTTAGTGTTGTTCTCTAGATACTAATGAATGTAGAAAATATTTCATGACATGTTCTGCCATATACATATCTAAATAATATGATGTAACATTTTAACGCCATTTCAAAACAAATTATTTTTTATTATAAAATTTATCAAGGATTATTTTGTATCTTTAAAACCACATTATTGTAAGATTTCCCAAGGTCCATAGTATCATGTAAAAATGTACAATTGTTACAAAATATATAGTTATAACTACAGTTAGAATCATTATTATTTACATATTTTATGATGTTTGACATTTGACACAAGTTATTAACACATTATTACACAAGAATGCAATTTTGAATGACGGTTATGTATTGTTTGATCGATGAACCACTTTCACTTAAAGATATTTTCTATACAAAAAACCACAAGAGAGTGCAGTTGAGGGAGGAGCCTATTTTGCCCGTGACCTTGGAGCGGCCAACGAGAACTGAGCGGTGTTGCCAATCTTGTTCCCCGCTGTAACCACAAGCCGCGCGAGTCCAGCGTTCTTAAAATACTTAACCGTTACGCTCGAAAGAAATGTTAGAGCTGTCTTGAATTAATTAACTACGTATTACTAAATGTAATTTTACAGTCAATTTAAAAAAAAAAAGACATTTCTGTAGCTTATTTCCATGTTGAGTTAAATGGATTGAAATAAATTATTGTATTATATTACTCATATACGAAGATCGTAGGATTAAAATCTTTAGCCGAAATATAAATTAAAAAGAAAACATAAAAATACCGCAAAAAACGTTAATTTCCCGTTAATATTCTGTGAAAATGAAGAAGACTCCGAGGTTTTGGCTACAATATTGCCGCCTGAGAGCGAATAAATAATATACAAGTGCAAAGGTAAGAATATTATTAAATCAATCATGCTTTTTAACGTATTTCATTTTAAAATAGTAGGCCCTAAAAGCTATTTAGTGGAAAATTAAATTATTCCAAATTTTAAAAATATAATTGTTCCATAATTTTAAAATTGATTATATTGTTATATTTTTTTAATTATTTTTAATCAAGCAACACGTCATGCAGTGTCCAATATAAGCAACATGTATATTAATTTTGTGTGTGTTTAGTAATCGTTTAAAATCACTGAAAAGATTGTTGTATCGTATGGAAATAAGCAAGTACTTTACTCTGACTAACTGACGGGACAATTTGTTTGTTTTAATCGATAGTTAGTTTGTAATAACATTAATAAACTATACAAGTAATTTAAATACAATATAGCTGTCAACACATTTTAAATATTGTTTTTCAATTATACTGATAAGTTTTAAAAATGTTCAGTATCAGTGTTAGTTGTGACAGCGCAGCGGTTTATCAGCCACAATTCGCCAGCCGTGCCGGGCGGCAGCGGCAGTTGTGTGGCAACGTCGCGCAGGCCAGTCCATTCTATTGGTCGCCGCCAACTGCACTCTCTGGTGGTTCCTTGTATAATCATTTGAACTTTTAATCTTAAATCTTTGGAATCAAACAATTATAAAATACAAATTGCATAACAAGACACACTGTGGAAAAATATAACAAGATTTATACATAAAGACGTACAGATAGTATTTGTCGATTACTACATTGCCAGTGACATAAAATAAAGGTTAACCCCGGGTTCGTGTAGAATGTAATGGATTTAGCTGAATTATTGAATTAAATTCAATTTAAATAATTCCGCTAAGATGAATATTCTTTTGAAATAATCTACAATGTTTAACTTTTATGAACGATATCAGTCCTCCTCCTTATTACAAACACTTATTCTTTGATATCGAAAAGAATTATGTAATAAATCTACACTATTTAACGATGTGTTATTGTTTAATCACAATATATCGCTACTGGAATTATTTGAAAAATAATCTCAATAAAAATATCTTTGAAATTATCAAGAATTAGTGAATTTGTATCCATAAAATATTTCGATGATTTATAAATATTTTATATTTTGCTTACCTTACTTGAATTCATTTTCTTTCTTGCATACAAAAAACCAAGTAATACAATTTAATTTTTTAAGCCCAACAATTATTTGGAAGCAACGTAATTTATAATTTTATTTTAAACATTATGTTAGTGGTAAAAGAGAATATTGGATACAAGCAAAATATAAACAACAACTGTAATATTTGTGAACTTTAAATATCAAGCAAAGAGAATAACAATGTAATAACAGGATATAAGTAATTAAAAAATATTACAGATTTTAAAAGAAAACTTAATTTTAAATTTAAGAATTATTATGTCAGGTTTGGTTTTAATATCATACACATTGTACATTTCTGACTACTACATTTTAAACTTGATTTAATGTAAAATATCTCAAATTAACAGTTAGAACAGTTAGGCCAGTTAGGTAATTTAAATCAATGAAATCGCTGATTTTGTTTTTTATGTACAAAAATTAAGTAAAATATAGTTCCTGTAAAAGCGTTACCTAATTCATAAACTTTGGCATTAACTGGTGAAAATATTACAATGCATACCGAAAATTGTAATATTAATCTTAGGATTGAAATGTTAGACGTTGAAAATAGGTTTCCGTTTTGTTTTGCATTTTGTTGGAAAGTAAGGGTTTTAGGGCTGACAAAGCCAAACGCATTTTTTTGGTGATTACGACATTTATCAACGGAAATCACTGACGTCAATAATTAATTGTTCGGGAAAGTTATATGAATGAAAATATAGCAATGAAATATTTTTTTATTTCAAAAAATTTAGGCGGTTATGAAGTTCCAGGCTTTTCTTGCTTTAGATTGGACGAATGAACAGGAAGAAATTTCAAAACAGCTATAATTTAGGTTATTGATTGAAATTTATTATTATGCCCTCGTTCCCAGAAGCCAGATTATCTGTGTGGCCTTGCACTTCTGTTGTCTTGTCTTCTATATCTTCCTGCTCTTCTTCGCATGATTGACAGAACATGTCATCATCACAATTTATTGGTGACCAAGGAAATACTTCAGTCCCCTCGATAAACGGCTCCGTAAACTTAGGCACAAACATGATAGAAATACTAAAAAAAGCTTGAGACTACTGTACCTACTAATTTTGTGCCTCAAAAAATAATTCTGTGTTTTAATTTGTAACAAAGTCTATTTACAAATTTGTTTATTCAATATTTTTTTTTGTTTTCAACGTGGTTATTCATAAGATAAATATGTAAAAATGTTTCCTAACACTCAGGCAAATCCCATAGCACGCATCATCGAACCAATGTTCCTTATGCAGAAATGATCATTCAAGCAAAATTTCAAGTCAATAATTAAATTAATTCCCCTGAAAATTTATACACCCACTCCCATTGTCATGCAAAGGAAGTTGTCCGAAAAACATTTATGCTCTTGAACTGTGCCCCTTGTTTTCAAGGGAACGGGGGTTAAAAAATGATCGTCATTTATTCCAAGGAATCCCAATTTCAATTTCGGTTAAAGTCAATGGGTCCATAAATCCTCTAGGATTGTTGTGAAGAAATGTGGAGTTGGCCCTAGAACTTCGTCTCTGTAGTTCAACATTTGGACCATGTCAGTGTTGGTTAAAATCTGTAGATCAGTACACCGCCCAGCAGTATTGTTCGAATAGGGATTTACTGTACTTGAAATAAGAAATAGACTTATCATATTATACATGTATGTGACAATAGTTCCACATGGTTCGGTGCCTCGTAACGAAGGTCGTTGTTATTATAAAGACAATTTACTTTGTAATATTTTGAACAGTCTATCTATTATACTCAATAAATACACATCTCGTTAACCTATATACAAGTGTTATTATTTAATAGTCATCAACCTAACCTTTCCCAGATCAGAAGGTTACGTGTTTAGACCACGTCGAGGTCACCAAAATAGGAAAAATTTGGGTTCATTCCTATTAAATAACAAAACTTTTATATACAGTACATGGTAACAAGATGTGAGTACAATTGATATACTTTTCAAAATCTTACAATTTAGACAAACAAACTGTCCTAGTAATAACAATCCTCGTTGCTAGGCACTGAACTATGTGAAAATAAGGCTACATGTATATTATTTTTAATATTATATATTTCCACTGTACTTTGCACCTGCAGCTCCGCTCTCCCCTCCACGTTTTACTACATTTCAAGAGCCCAACAACCCTACATATAAACAAAAACACAACAAGAAGAGTAGTGTTCTTAACCCTTTTAACCCCGACGTCCGTACTATACGGACGTCGTAAAAATGGCGTCAACTCCCGACGTCCGTATAGTGCGGACGTGCACTTTTTATTACTTTACTGGCCACCTATTTCACCAAATGCTTTGAAATTTCACAGACTTGTGCACAAAGATATTTTGCATCGAAATATATTAGTTTGTAATGGTTTGACTTCGTATTTTGTCAGTCTGTGACTGAGCAATTGCAGTTCGTCTCGACTGACTGCTCACGCTTGTTGCAGACAGCTGTATATCACGTGGTTGTGAATATTCCGTTTTCTTCACAGTTTTAGGTTAAAGCAGTGCAAAGTACGGCAGTTAAAGTTTAGTTTATTATTTGTTTTATTTCAAAATGAGTAAAAGACATCGTTCAAAGTCTCCCGTAAGTGAAAATACAATAATTAGTAACCTAGTTGCAAATGGTGTGGATGTGATTAGTTACGACGATTTGAGTGATGGATATCTTGAAAATTTACATTTTGTAGTGATGTAAATATTGTTTTAAAACTTTTTTAAAATTTAGATTATGAACAGTATTAGTTATTTTGTCAGAAATAACTTTGGTTTTATGTTTATTTTAAGTACTGTGAATTTCAAAGGTCTTGTTACATTGCCTTGCCCAGAAATGGCAAAAAGAAAAATTTACACGGCTTTACAAAAATTGATGTTACTCCACTTGTAAATAAGATAGGCCTATAATTTTTGTTTCCTTTTATTAAGGATTAAATATATCATAAATTAAATGGGTATTTTTGTGTCAAATATTTTTTTATCTATATGGTTTCCATGATCAAACTTGAAATTTTTTCATTTTTATTTATTTTTTATATATGTACTGTATATGCATTTAAAAAAAATTACTTTCAAAATAATAATTTTATTTGTATATTTCTGTAAGCTACATGTATAAAGAAGTAAAACAAAAAAATAATTACCTAAATATCTTAAAAAATAACTAAGTTATGAATTTTTTTACAAAACCCTTACATTTTGTCTGAAAATGGCTTGGGATTTCTGGCACATCACTTGATTTAATGGCCGGGGTTAAAAGGGTTAATAGATGTTTCTCTACATCTATTTAGGTGAAATTTCACATATAATATGAAACAATACCATTTAAAGCAAAACTAGATGCTCAAAGATTAATTTTTATAGTAATTTGTTTAAACAATAAAAATACCTAGATAAAAAATTTGATAAACATTACAATTTATAGTCTGAAAAACAAAATACCACATCAACCATATAAATGCATTCACTGTAAATGTAATCCGAGGTCAAAACCCTCAGGCGTTTCACTATAAAGTCTGTTTGTGGAATGAAAGATTGACAAATTAAGTTTGAGACAAGTCAAGTGCCTATTTTCCATTCAATTTTTGCTCCATGTTAAAAATAGAGCCTCGGATGAGCATGCGGCAGCTACTAGTGTCTCCTCTACGTACGGGATCCTTGCATAATCAAGCTACATTAGATACCGCTAATAAAAAGTACACAGTGTCAATAAAAAACCCTCAAAACTAGCCTAATGATTGATTGATCCTCTGACTTGAGTAAAGGTTTAGACAAGTAGTAGTAATGGTGTTATAGAAGCGATGCGACAGTATGCTTTTCGCGCTCAACCCCGAACACAACACTAACACTGTTGCTGTCTTCACTTTTACATAGAGGGTAACTACAAAGGTTTTTTGTACTATAGTCAATTTACCTATGGTTTACGCTGACACTCTAAGTAATGTTTGATACGATAAAGGTTGAGTTTTAAAGTGACACGAGCCTGTTTTATGTATTTGTGGCTCGGTTTCTGTAAAGTAATTTATGCACATTCTTTTAATTTTTCTTCTTTTAGCTGCCCGTCACAAACCTGTCATTCTCGGTGGCCGCCTAGTTTGCCTAATGGGCACGATTAATTCTTCTTCTGTACAGGTCTACTGCTTCACTATATAAGTCATCCTGGACAATAATATAGAGTAAAAGTAAATAATGTACACAAATTTGAAGGTTTTAAAAATTTCATAGAACACTTTTCGGTAGTTGTTAATATAATTATAATAACCTTAAATACTAAAAGACGAGCTACATGATTTGATAAAATCTAAGTTGTGCAGTTCACACAACATCGAAACGATGCTTACCCAATTAAATTCTTACAATTTATCGGTTTTTATGTGGAGAACTATCTTAAACAACAGATCTTAAACCGGAACAATATTGTGACTGAGGGTAGCTTTCCACGGTTAGGCCGAAATAGTTAGTTATGACACCGGCCGTGTAAACCGAAGAACTAATCCGTTTACTATCTTTTATGATCTAAATTAACTGTAAAAGAAAACCACCAGGCTCAATGAAAACTGAATAAAATTATGTAAATAAACTCGTTGACTGCGACTTCATGTTACGGTCGACAGTAAGTTGTCACTCTTCACATCAGCCATTACAGCATACAAAGCTACAATGAAGACGCCAAAGAAAACGTTTACTTCAGATTAAAACTATTAATAATTATAACAAGGTTTGTCATGGAGACATCAATTCAAGTTTGCATGTTTCAACTTGGAAAGAAACTGAGGAAGACACCGTCAAAAGAATAATCTTGAATTTATGGGAAATTAAAGCTCTAGTAGTGGTTAGTTGCATGTGAAACTTGAATTCTTTTTGCGACATCACTAATAACATTGTATTTCTAATATATTACCACAAATTACACTATTCTACTTATAACTAAGAGTCTAACAGCTGCATTAAGGTTATAGATTACCTCATATAGAATACCTGTTACAAGATAATGTAATGCCTTCTCTCACATCCCATTAACAATCAACATTACTTCTTTAGAGGCTTCTATTTTAAGGTTGGCAACATATTCTCAATTAGGTTTTAATAATTGATAATTTTCTTTAATATGTACTGTAAATGTAGTTTATATCCATCTGAAGAAATGTATCAGATACAGGAAAATGTTTAAATGCTTCAGAACATTATTCAATGGCTTTTTGAAGAGAATTGGCCAGTTCTTTTACTTGTACATGATCAAAAATCGGTACTAATGTAGTTTCAATAAAGATTAAATCACGCTTTTGCCATTTATACAAATTTTATATACAAATATATATGTTTAGTCACGTCAGTGACGTAAAGAAATGGGAAATAAAAATATATTACGTTTATATTAACCAATGTAGTTTTTTCTTTACCGACAAAAAATTAATAATGTACAAGTTACCTCATACCTGCATTTAATTAATATATAATTTATAATAATATTTATAGTTATATATATATTTATATTTTCATCAAATGTATTCAAGCTCATAATGAAGATAAAATTACTACAGTGCAGGAGGATCGGCTGCCGTACCGCCTGCCCTTGGCCATAGTGGACTAATGGGTCAGTGGAGTAATCGACTCTTTTCATTTGAAATGCAATGTTTTATTTGATCGGGTCATTGGGCCAACGACCCAGTGGACTAATTGAACCTTTTATAAATTATAAAACGGGTTGTTGGCCCAATGAACAGTGGTGTAATCGAACCTGCATTCTACAATTTAACTTGTTACTGCAATAGGGTCGTTGGCCCAACGAACCATATACGCTATTAGTATTTGTATGTAAATTTTGGATCGTTGGGCCAACGAACCTTGATTTTAAATTTACTGTTTAAATTGTAAATACGGTTCATTGGGCCAACGACCCATTTTAGTTATGTTTTACTTTACGAAACAAATCAGTCCGATTACACCACTGATCATTGGGCCCTCTTATTTAAAACTAAACTAATGTTTGGGTCGTTGGGCCAATGATCGGTGGAATAATCGAACCAGACCCCATTGACTTTGTCTATACATAAAGAGATTTTAGTGATCTATGAATTCATTACAATACTATTGTATGCATTGACAAGCAACTTGTCCAAACTACATTATATAGTTGCATGATTGTGAATGTTATCCTATAATAAACATCTTAATTCTTGATTTTAAACACCTTTTTTATATAATTTCATTAAAACATACTGTTGATATTGTTTAAAGATAATTTATTTATTCCCTATAAGCTAGCCATACATAGATGTAGAAAATAATAGACACTAATCACTTTCTTGTTACAATATTTTACATCATCTAAGAAATAATCTCATACTCCTCTTTTCACTCACCTTATTTCTTTTTCTGTGATTAGTAGAAATTAGTAATAGAGTACGGGAGTAATATACAAACAAACAAAGCTGAGGGAATAGACGGAAATAGAGGACAGGTAACAAAATGGCTATCTTATACTGTATAGGGTTTCAATTGCAAAATAAATAAAATGTGTATGTATGTTTGTGCTTTTATACTACAGTGTTAGTAAGTTGTGTTTATCTTCAGCTGCTCAGGATATAGTTTACTGAAGTTTGCTGAATTGTTTTCAGTATATCGAAAATGAGAGAAATCAACTATGTACGGCTGTATTTGAAATGAAGATAAAGAAAATGTTACAAGAACTAGAAGACAGCCGATTGAATATTTTTAATCGGAGGACAAAGGATTTCCAGGACCTGGCTAGTGTTCAAGATAGAGAGCAACTGATGGTGTGTAACAGAGGTGGAAACAGAGCCGTTAACAACTTGGACTTGGCTGTCCTGCGTAAACACCATATTCAGGTACATTTTGATTTGGCTTCATTATTTATTAATAAACCAAAAAGTCATATAAGACTAATATAGCAATGTAAACTATTTACTTACTTATATCTTTTAGTAAAAGAATTTATTAGACACATTATACATAGTCCTTGTAGACCTGAAAACAGAATAGTTCAAGAAACCCTTGTTTCTATAAATTTATATTTTGTATACAGAGTGTCCCACGAAGGGGTTTAAACGTTTGATTTTATATTTCTTGCCCATTTATGCACCGAACATTTTTAAACTACACAATTAATAAAGTAGATTTTAAAAATATTCTGTAAAAATTTCAGCTCTCTAGCAGTTGTTGAAACAAAATGGTGGCATTTTCAAAAACTATACTTAAAACGTTCACTGCGGGTGAGGTTTTGGGACCCCAAGCGGAGGGTCCGGCGCATGTGCACATCACTTCTTTCTTTCATTAGTGTGTCCTTGGAACTCGTGTGGGACGATTGAGGTTATGTTTGTTTTGTTGTATGGGCTCGGCTGAATTCTCGGTACGTGTAGTTTACACTTCCTGTGCTCGGCGAGTCTGTGGCGTTTTATTTCTGTGACACGGAGTATATTTACTTTTGTATTGTCTTTAGTGTTACTTTTAGTTTTTATTTGCATATAATTTAAGTTGTGTGTTATATGTGATCAGTTTCACAATGGATCTACAACAAGGAACAAGTGCTGATGTTGAAATTGATGTTTCGGAAGATGAACAGAGTGGCAATGAAACAGATGATCAGGAGTTTGAAGAAAATGACAACGACTTGGACCCTGATTTTGACGCTCGTCCTCCCTTGTGGTCTGATTATACAAGTGGATTGAAGCAGATTCGGTTTACAAAACGGGAGGGACTTCTGGTACCAAATCCTGGAAATAGGCATATTGATTTTTTTTTCTTTCTACTTGACATTATCTTCTTTGAAAATATTGTCAGAAAAACTAATAAATATGCACTAGAGTAATTTTGTGGCCCAAATACGACTCCAAAATCCAGAATCCACAGATGGAAAGACCTTACCGTTGAAGAGTTCAAAGTCTTCCTGGGGTTGCTTATCGACACAGGATTGAACCCAAAACCTAGACTTCAGGATTACTGGAGGAAAACAAAGACTTTGTCGCCTGTCTATGGGAAATTTATGAGTCGAGATAGGTTTTTATTAATATTAAGATGTTTGAATTTTGATATGCACAATGCAACTGACCGGCTTTCAAAAATAAGGTACTGTGTGGATTATTTTAACAATAAAATGATGGAGGTTTTTTATCTCCAGAAAAATCTGTCATTGGATGAAGGAATGGTATTGTGGAGAGGTAGACTCTATTTTCGTCAGTATATTAAAAATAAACGCCACAAATATGAAATTAAATTGTATACACTATGTGATCCCCATGGATTTATGCTTAAATTTTTAATTTACTGTGGAGTTTTGGACGATATGGGAGGAAAAGGGCACACGCGAATGTTGTTTTGAATCTAATGAGAGAAAAACTCCACAACGGCCACAGCCTATATATGGATAATTATTACAACAGTATTCCATTGGCAACGAAACTGCTGTCTAACAATACCTACTGTATTGGTACATTGAGGCCTGACAGACAATACATTCCACAAGCTGTGAAATCAGCAAAATTACCGATTGGAGGAACGATTGCTAAGTACGGTGAAGGAATGATGGTGGGAGCCTGGAGAGATACCAGAACAGTTACATATATATCAACAGAGCATGAAAACAACCTTGGTACCATGATAAACAAAAGAGGTCAGGAAAAAGAAAAACCAATTCTGATAATCAAATACAATGCCTTCATGAAAGGAGTGGATCGTTCTGATCAAATGCAGTCATATTACCCGCTAGAAAGGAAAACTATGCAATGGTACAAGAAGATGTTCATCCATATCCTGCAAATGGTAATGGTAAACGCCCACTACCTATAGACTGTAGGTAGGTGCGTAAGAAAACGCAAATCAGAGAAGGAAAATGCCATTGTTCAATTTCACTGAGTCCATTGTCAACTCTTTACTACCAGATGTGCCAAATCCTGCAAGGGGAATTGTTCGACCTATGGTGCACAGTATCTCTAAAATTGCAAAAAAGAAATCTAACTCAAACAAAATCGCACAAAAAAGATGCCGACAGAGTTGCAGTCAAGGAAGAACAAAGTACGTCATCTATGAATGTTCAACCTGTCCTGATCAACCAGGACTTTGTGCTGAGTGTTTCGACCGATTTCATCAAGGAAACTGAGTGCTAACAGGACATTTGGGTGGCTGGTAGGGCTCTCTATATATATATATATATATATATATATATATATATAATTGTAAATACCTAGTTATGCCTATATTTTAGCTTTCCACAATATTTCTAGACATAAGAGAAAAAACGTGTTTTTCGCACAAGTGATAGTGACAAATCGGGTGCTATGTGCACGTGAGGTCCCGAGACCTCAAGTTTTATAAATGGCATAAATGAACTTTTCCGGGCTACAATTGAATATATTTTACCTTTCTCACAGTAATTCTATACATAAGAGACAAAATGTGTTTCCTTTGCACAAGTAAAAGTGATGTCGGGCGCTGTGTGCTCGTGAGGTCCCGGGACCTCAAGTCTTCAAAATGGTAAAAATAAACTTTTCCAAATTACATCGACAAAATACCATCCCTAATCTGCAAGAAAACATCTAACGGTAAGTTTAAGGCAAAAATATATTTTAGCATATAGGGTACGTAGTGGGCTGAAATTCAGCAGTGAACGTGTTATAAAACAGTAAAGAAAAAAAACAGTATTTTTGGTTTTGTAAAATTATTTATTGTAATATTCTAGAGAAATAATGCATTTCAATCAGAAAATTAGTACATAGTCTATTAAAATCCTACAGTTACAGTCCACCCGGTACATATTCAATAGTCCAATTTTAAACAAATAAATGCATAAAGTTTTGCATTAATAAGGATCTAAATTACCTTCTTGGTAAATATTCTCCAGTAATATAGATATGTATCTTCTTCATATATCTATTCAGTTGAATAAGTAGCCACTCCCTTCCCCTCCTCTATTAAAATTCTTATGAATAAAGATGGAGTAATTTACTCTAGGGGTTGTTTATATGACCAACTGAGGAGTTTTTTTATGTATGAAAATTAATTGGACCTGGTGAGTCAACCTGGTGGGAAATAAATAGACCCCAAAAGATTGGCATTTGGTAATAAAATGAAAAAAAAAGATTGTCTTGTAAATTGCATAAAGAGGACTTAAAATTATTATTTCCCATCCATAGTTCCAACGCCCAAGGCTGCTGCCCTACCCATCACCCTATCACCCGAACCAACTGTACTAACCAAAACCGCCAGCCCTGTTTTGATGTTTTTGTAACCTATTACGCTTTGCTCTGTATTATCCTTAGTTTTTATGTTAATTGAATGTTTTTTTTTATTTTGTAGCAAATTATATGTGCTATTGAATAGTGTTAATATAAATAGCATTTAGAATGGAACCTCATTGTTTATGACGTGGTAATGCCTAACAAAAACATTTGTTTACATACAAATTTCACTTCAGACCAAAATAATGGTATGAAAAAAAATTTCTTACCTATAGGTAATATTTTTATTTTATACAGATATTGTATCTAAGACAGCTCACAAAAATTCAGAACTTAAAGTTGAAAAATAGTTTCACAAAAAATACTTTTAGTTAGAAAAAACTTTTAGTTATGATATTAAAAAAAATGTACTATAACTAGAATTAATTTTACAGTAGGAAATAAGTTTTTACATGCTTACATAGTATTAAAATGAGAGTATCTTCTCACTACTGTAAGTCTATATCATAAATTTTCTTCAACAAAGTAAGAAAAACTTGTTCTCATCGATCACAGAGAGACAGGCAGGTACACGGATTGATACTAGCGCATTTTGCGGGAAAACAGCTGTGTCAAGGTCATTAGTACTACCATCTTTAAAATTGATTACAGATAGTCTTATTTACTTCTAAAATAGTCCTAAACAGTTTTCAAGTTCATAAATAACTTTTAAAAGATGTTTTTCGTGAACGGCTGATCATTCAGACGTTGGTGGTTTTCGCCTGGACCTCGATGATCGGATCGATTGAACGTTGGCATTTTTTGATTAGCCTTTGACGGTCCGATCAATCGGACGTTGGCGTCCAATGGGTTAAATTAATCAGTTCTGCTCTCACTTTGATTGCCCAGGAGATGTTCAACACTAATTGCCAACACTGATGTCGAATTTGTCAGTGAAGATACTTCCATCACCTAGGTCAAGGTCAAGGGTCAGGTAATGCTGGTAATACTGTGACGTACGGGCCCGCCCCTCACAGTCTGTCCACCATTGGATATCCACAGTCTTATCCCTTCCAGTACACTTTTCAGCTGTGATTGCAGGATATCAGTTTCGTCTACTTTAAAATTTACTGTAATTTTGTATATTTCAATCCGAAATTTCCACCCCTTGTACCATAAGATACTTCTATTTAATATCTGTTAAGTTAAAATTCTAGGTAAGTGATTTTCAGGCAATTTTCAGGTGTAAGAAGGTAAACTTTCAAAATATAATTGATATTCTAATTCTAAGTGTAAACATACAAATCCAAATCCAGGTATTCACTTTCTATGTAGCCCCAACATCTTAGCTCCATAGGTCTTAACATTGGCTTAACCACTCATCAAAACACAGTTTTTTGTTCTTATAGGTAAATTTTTTCACTATCAAACTATTCCATACAGAGTTTACTGCAAGTTTCCATACTTTCGATTTTTCCTTTAAATGTTCCCACACTGTAGATGGAAATATTTGAGTGGTAGACTTTGACAAATACAGTTATATCTGATATTATAGATTATGTCTTGTGGAAAGTGTTTTAGTTTACAAAAGGCCTTTGAAATGCCTGGTGCACACTGTTTATCGCGGCTACCAAGGAAATATTTATTAAGGACCTCCACTCTGTGGCAGGGGGAGGGGAGTGCCCTTTGTCTAACTCCAACTATCTGCTCGTCAGTTCTGCGTCTCCTACAGAGTCATTACCAAACATATCTGTGGCGTGTATTACTGCTTTCTCGGTTGTCATGAATGTGGATCTACTATGTATCTCGTTAGTATTCTTCATCGTGTGATAATATTGAAATATTTATTTTGTTTTGTAGTGAAATGTAATTAAACTTTTCAGTTTGACTACATTTTACAATGAAATTGAAATTTATTTAAAATAAACAGTTTTTGTAAATAGTTCTTTTTTATTTTTATCAATAAATATGCTAATTTTAAGTAAATGCCCTGTTCTATAATTTTTTGCTTTTACTTTTTATAATTTAGTTATAATAAAAATTAGCTTTGAACTTAAAGAAACAAAATTTCTTACTTGTCTTGGCGTGATAGGAAAGTTAATGGTTTTATTAGTGGCGTACGAAGAGTTAAGTGATTTTCACTTGACCGATTGAATGTGAGCAGTATTCATAAGTACTTATACGAATTAACAACCTCAGTGAACTGTGCCTTGAACTTCCATTTATCACTATAACTAAGCTTTCACAATTTCCAAAATATCGTCATTTTGGATTTTTGTAAATTGATGAAGATTCTCACTTTCACAATATGACTCCAAATTTTTTATCATTTGCCTAAACCCCTCTGCAATAGGAGCAAGCGGAACGATATTGTTCGCAAACAATAATACATTTATATGTGTATAACCAAAATTGCATCCTTCACATGAAACACCTGGAAGCTCATTATCAAACAATGAAAACATAAGGGAGCTAAGGATACATCCCTGTCTGAGGTCCATTTTTGTAGGAAACTTGATGTTATATCCAAGCGATTAAAATTGTAATTTCTAATGTAGGCATTATTATTCTTGATCAAAAGTAAATACACTGAAACTAACCATGTTCGTATTTACGTTGGAAATGTGTGCGTCTAAGGCCATTTGGGCAGTTTTGTAGGTAGGTGCCAGCTGCAGTAAGTTAAAATAACCTGGCCAATTAAATTGATGTTAAAACCTTTTACTGTTAAGGGCCTATACCCTGGTCATGAGCGGTGGTAGACCGCCAAGGGCCTTCTAAATGTTTGCATGTTACATAATTAATTTTTGTCTGATTTTTATTTAATTAATTACATTGTATTCCATACAATATGCTCCTTAAGTATATTATACGTATGTTACATTTATGTATCTATTTATAGTGTATACATTATGAAGTCAGAATATTTAGATGGCAGTAGATATTTTTTTGTATAAACTATTCTAAAGCAGTACGCATATTTATATTCTTCACAAAATTATTAATGCAGTAAATAAGTAAAATTCCTTATTTTTATGTTGTGCTTATATGGAATATTCAGATTTATCAGCCTTTATATACTCAATTTTTATTTTAAGTGTCATATTAAATTTGCTTCATTAGTAAGTACAATAATTTAGTTTGACATAATTTCAAAATCTAATTTAGAAAGTCAAACATTAATGTGTAACATTAATCAAATTCTCAGCTATGTTTAAGTTTGTGTAAGTTTTAGACGTATAACATACTGAGGTAGTGATTCTATAAAAATGGTATATTGTAGTTCGTCAAATAAATAAATATGTAAAATGGTGGTATTATTTTTTTCAAACTTGCTGAAGTCATTCGTAGTACACGGAAAATAGAATCGTAGGTAGTTGGCAAAAATAAAATTTTGTCCGGCACTTATGCAATTTCCTGATTTAAAAAAATTAATTTTTGGAGATCAAAGTTTATCAGTAATTTGTAAATATGCTGGTATTTATCACTTCTTAACAATCACAACACTTTAAGAACTATAAAAACATATAAGGACTAAAACACTTCATAAAAACAACATTTACGCATTGAGAAACACAGACATAATATGCAGAAAAGCTTAGTGAGACAGATGGTTAGAACACAGACTGACTTTCAACAATCACTTTGGTTTGGCGGATATAAGATAAAGGTCATGGTGGCCAAAAACTGTAACGATTAACTGCAAACCAAAATTAACTTTCCTAAATCAATCTTTCGAGCTTTTTTTCGTTTAAACGGTGATAATCTTTTATGGAGATCGATCATAGAATATAATTGCAAGCGTTAACAAGAATATTTGTATAAAATAAACAATTTGCATTCAGCATTTCATTTGCAACAAAATAAGAAGAATTTGTATTTTCAGTTGTGTTAATTTGCTTTTCATTCAGACATCAGAACTCGTCACACAAAGTAATGAAGTATTCACTATTATTGTCTTCCATACAATGTAATTTCAAGGAGAAAAATACTTCAAAAGAATAAAATCTGTTAATTATAAATTAGTCTCCTATTTCTATTAGTAACAGAAATATTGCAATAACTTTTCTTTATATTGCTAATTTAGGGAGTGCCCTAAAGGAACACGTGCGTGTTGCTTTACTGTATCTGGCTTCTGTGTGAAGCCAGAGCTAGCCTTCGTCAGTAGTAGAATTAATGATCAAGGTTTTTTTAAGCCTAGGGATGAGGGAATATAGTCTACCCTGGTTTCCCTGCCCGCTTTGACTGTAAGAGTCTGTAGCTTCCCTTTCTTCCACAGTGGAGTTACTGAGATAGTGTCCGTTATCCCTCATCGGATTTCAATAGGTGGCGATCTCTACCCCAACTTCATCCATGCTAAATATCTTGTCGCTCTGGAAGCAGTGCAATTTCATTACCAATACTAGGTCACTGTAAGGCATTGTAACACCATCGTTACTAGTGATCTCATTGATGATTAATAGTACTTTTTATCAATGAATAAATTTTATTCATATATTTAATGTAATAAGCGACTAAAATAAATGCAATTCACAAAAACTTTTTGTGGCTAGGTGTTTTAGGAACTAGAATTTCAGGACATAAAACAAGATACACTAGCTAGAAAATCATACATTATGTTTTCTGGTCAATCAGATTTTCATTAATTATGGTAAGTTTTATTAATGAAGTAAAATTGCGGACACAATAAATGAGGTAAAGACCCCATGTTCTGAAAATGCCTTCTGTGAGAAAGCGTCATGTGCAAGAAATATTATTGTTTTAATTTAAAAAAATATGTGTTTGTACGTGTTGTTATTTAATCCATGTATATTTCCATATTTTTCAGGAATGCTGTGAGTTGAAAAATAGATATGATGAAGAGTTTAAACGAATTTCGACCATAACTGAGGAGAAAATAAGAATCTTAAAAAATGCAAGTGAAGAAGTCCTGCTGTTCCAGAAGTTTTACAGAGGCGTAGGTGCCGGTGATGATAAGGTCTGCCTGTACATGACAGACATCCAAGTGCAAGAGCTCATGGAAACTGAACAGATGTTGGAGCAATATTCTAAGTTTTATCAATAAGAGTTTGTTAACTGACTACCAAGCCCAGGTGAAATACCAGGTTATAAAATGAGTTTTTATAAATTTTGTTCTTTGATAATTGACAAACACGTTTTAAAAGACTGATATTAAGGATTTGAATATTTTGATATTACTTCGTAAATCCCCGAATACGAAGAAAAAATACTGTAGTACCTTTATAAATTGTGTGTATTATTTGTGTGATATATTTTTTAAACTTTAAACATTATAAATATATATATTGTATATATTATTAAATATTGAACCAATAATTACTAGTTACTCATTTAAACATTTAAGGTTTGTTAATTTTGTATACGTTAATAAGAATATAAATATTTTATTTCAATGCACAAATGTATTGATATACTCGGCAGATAGGTTATGTTTTAAACAATCCTTCCACGATTTCCTGAAATTATACTACATTAATTTGAACAAAATAAAATAACTCCAAATATATAGGACCTGTTACTCTTTGATAGGTTTTTCCAAGTTGGGTCTCAGTCAGACCTCAAGTTGTAATACATGTAAGGACATTTTTATAGTCTTAACATTATTTCTGGCTAATTATCATTAAAATTTATAATATAAACAGGAATGATACTATGCGTTTCTTTACTTTTATCTGAATGTAATGTATTAATACCCTTTATGGAAAACAAAAGTTTCTGTACTCTGGTACTACAGAAACTCTGGCACTATAAAAGTTCACAATTGAACTGCTTCTAAATTTTCTCCTTTGGACTTAAAATTTAGCCATTGCGTATAGCTTAATATCATTTCTGGACTGGATTGGGAACCTAATGCATCTTCAAGTATCACAGGCTGTAGTATTAAGCAAATAAGGGGTGAGATTTGCCCAACAAGTGAATAATAAATTTGGGGAAGAATTGTGTAGATCAAAATTGAATAAACGTTATTTCTATAAGTAGTTCTCAGATCATAATACGTTGATCCTCCACTAAAAGACAAGTTGATCGATACATGTTTTTATTTCTTATAGGTCAACCAGAAAGAGGCTTATTGTTCTCAGTAGAGCAACTATTATTAAACCTGTTGTACCATTTTTGTCATCCGTGTAACATGTATGGTGACATTTTAAAATCCTTTTGAACCATCTGACTAGTTGCAGTATAAAAATCACCAAGTTTTTTTGACAAAATGTGATCCAACATTGCTGTTTTGATGTACAAGATAAGTTAAAAATACAACAAACATTCATTATAACTAATATTCAGTTGTATAGATTGAACTTATCATTTGCTACACATGCACCTGCATTGGTATGCCATATTCATTAAATTTGTGTTTTTTATATGCAACAAAATAAGGTTAAATACTGTTTCAACTGATTAAGATTAGTTTCTCTGACAGATAATATAATATGACACAAACAGTCCAGCCTGTGTACCATCTTTTCTTGTGATAAAACAGTCCAAGGTAATAAGTAGCAGTGAAGTTTATAATAGTCACTTGTGCAGAATATAATATTACACAAACAGTCCAGCCTGTGTACCATCTTTTCTTGTGATAAAACAGTCCATGGTAATAAGTAGCAGTGAAGTTTATAATAGTCACTTGTGCAGGCTTATAATTTTTAGGACTTAAAAAAATGTTTTGGTCGCTTAAACTGTTGCCGAGCTAAGTTTATACAACAAATTCATATTTTTGCGTACATGTGTTTTTAGATTGTATATTATTTGTTGGAAATAATAATTTAATAATCGTTTTTTAATCTTAAATAGAATTTTATTGTTTATAATAATTTAACTAGCTAAAAGTTTAATATTGACACTGCTCGGAAATTAAACTAAATTATGTACCATATTAAAGATACAACCTTGAGATCCTCATATAAATGAGTAAATATGTAGCCAAATTCTTTTTTAGAAAATTGAACCTGAAATAATCTGAAAATTCTGTTTATTTACTTATAGATTAAAATACAATTTTGTCTGAATTTCTGGTTCAAGCAAAAAGGACGACTTGGGACTTCTTTCTGTCACACATTTTGTGTTTCAGTGTTCTATACAGTTATACGAGTTAGAATTTTTGAACAATGCAACAGATTTTGTGAACATAATTTCCAGTATACCTAATAAGAACACAAATTTAGTTTTTATTTTAGTGTAATAAATTTATTTTGAAATATATATCATCAGAAAATATAAAAAGTAAGAGGCCCCCTTCATATAGTGCTTATCAGTTTCAATATGAAGGATAAGCCATTTGCACTGTAACTTAAATGGCAACACCTCATTATTATAAGCATAATCTTTAATATCTGGCATGACAAATTTTATGAGGTTTGAGACAGATTACAGACACTAGGTGGTGCAAAAATACGTTTCACCAAAATGAATGTTGCTATTTTAAGTAGCGTAATGGTTATGTCAGGTTTGTTTTTTTTTTTAATATTATCCGGACATCCCAATAGGTTTACACCTGACATAGAATTGTTAATCTGACATTTTTATTGATAGAAACTCAATTTTTCCTAGTTACATATAAATAAACAAAGTTCTCAGTCCCATATCGTATTTAAGGAAAACTATTATGTCATTTTGTTTAAATACTTGTTTTTGATACTTTAGATACAATAAAACAGAAGAACTTCTTTATTGAGATAAATTTAGAGCCAACAACAGCCTTAACTATCAATGCATCTTGACTAAAAGTTAAAGACGAGTGCTTGAAGTAGCTGATAGCTGTGAGAATTACCGAATAGAGAACCAGCTAAGTCTGTTTAGAAACACATGGCTAAAGAGTTAGAAAACCTTCTAATGTCTAAGCTTGCTATATGTATTAAATTTTGAACTATCATTTCTTATTTTAAAGTATGCAAATAAAATCAAGGTCATAAAACCAACAGTGTTAACTTTACTGTTGATTTTAAAGACATGATATTACTTTTTTCCTATTATTAAATGAGGGTTTTAATTTTTATTTGTGAATTAAGATTATGGGCAAAACTGTCATTCAGGTAACATACTACTATTAATTACAATAGCAAAACTACATGTAGGTAAGCAATAATAATATACTGCATCTAATTATGCATTATGATATTCTGACAATATTGCTAAAAAGAATTTCTGTATACAAAATTGTTTATTTATAATATTTGAAAATAAATCATCTCCAACTAAAAGGAAACATTCTGTTGCTGCTCTGGAGTTATTCTGGCTGCTTGTTATCTAGCAGTAAATGAAAGAAACAGTAGTTATCACTAGACTATTGAGTAAAAATTAAACTTTATTTTACTAATGTCACAAAAATTGTATTTTATTTAAATTTTATTCAAGAAAATGGTACATACTTTGAAGATTAAAAAAGGTTCACAACTAAAAGAGAAAATATTTAGCAAGGTAGTACTACAAAGACATCATCATACAGTATACCTGCCATGCAATCCTCAGATGATATTTTGTAAAGGCAAAGATATAAATAAGATTCCTTGGCTTCATTTATTGATTGAATGCTTTTAATCAAGACTAATCAAGGCCGGTATAATGGTTTGTGCATGTACAATAAAATATTTATGTAACAAATGAAAAACACACAAGCAAGTGTTGGTTGCTAAAGACATTTTGTTATTAATGAAGTTCTCTATTTTGTTTTTGATGGATTTCTAATGTTTCATATAATTTATGTTCTGAAACACTTAAACTGTTATAGTTCTAAAAAAGATCCTAGCAAAAGCAGAAAGTCTTCAAACTGTCTATTTTTTATCTTTATAAAATGTGATATTTTCTGGTTTTTTAGTTTTTGGCCATTTTTGTTCTTTTGATATTATCATCTTTATGTTTGTGTGTTCAGTCTTTGTGTTATCACATACAAGGTTAATATGTCTCAAGAAAAGTTTTAAGTTTGATTTTAAAAAGTTTTGATTTTTTTGTAGTATAGTTGAGATTGGACAAGAGGTTTTGAACCTCAGAAGTTTATTGTTCGATGTAAAATATTGTGTGGTGTTATGATCAGATTTGTTGGTGAATTAAATTATATTGTGTAGGCTTTCACAGGAACAGAAATGTGATCTATATTTAGACGATTCATTAAAAAAGATATTTATAATCCAACTTATAGAACTTATTTTCATTTGGAGAGTGATTTTATTTCAGTGTTTTTTACTTACTTTTAAAATCTATTTTAATTTCAATTCATACATGCTAATAGCAGTTAATGTTGATTAATATAATTTGATAAAAGCCTAATCATATGTATAATACTAATGTTATGTGCCATATTATGTGAAATAACCATTACAGTTCTAGCTAGGTAAGTTCTGGCAAATGCCATTACAAAGCAACCCAACTAAAGACACAATTAGAGTTCATTCATTAAGGGTGAGAGTGTTGCTCTGCCCATAGCGTGGCAAGCCTCTTTAGTTGTGACCAATCATACAGAGAAACCATCAAAAGTCAACATTGACTGTGCAAGTTCCTAGAATATCTGCACGGAGTTCACAAGCGGTCTTCTTTGCCTAGTAAACAATTTATTCCATCAGCTTTTGCAGTTATTTGATAAAGGGGCGGCTACAACTTCACATAGCCAGTGTTGGTGCTGCAGTTACCACAACATGGCAGTGGCAGTCGGCGCCCCAACACTCGATGAATAGACTGTAGTTCATTACATGTGTATTTTGGTCTCTTAAAACCCATCCAACTTGAACAAACTCGATTTAAAGTTGAGGTAAAAATAAAAAAATGAAAGGAATTAATCAGTATAATGTCATTAAGTTTTCTACTTTCAAATACTCACAGGATAAACTGGAAACATACGCAAAAAAGGAGAGACAAGCCATGAAAGGGCAGAAAGAAGTGAAATTAACAGAATATTGACTCCTACGAATTCATCCAACCATCATTTCACTGACTTTTTCAATAAATAAATCTAAATATTTTCCATTTATTAACCCATTGCGGATCGATTTTTTGTCCATCAGTGTTCCAGCTAGTGCGAATTAATTTACATATTGTGTTGGTCGGCAGCAGAACTAATGCCGTGCCAGATTGAACCTCCCATTGTTTTTGTTATTATTTATAATATTACTATTAACAGCACAATAATACACACAACTGATAGCGTTAAATACAAAACTTTTTGCTGTTGTAAAAACAGCTGAAGAAAATAGATCTGTAGCGATACATAGCAAAAAGTGAATTCAGCTGATTCTTCAATTTCTAGCTATGAATATTTATATTACATATTAGAGAAAACTAAAGAAAGATTAGTATTGATACTCACATTTCAACAAGACATAATTAGAACTATATGGAATTAAAATTAAAAGATAAACACTTTGGGGGTCCTGAGCTGGTCATTGTACCACAAGGGTGCATGACGAGATATATCGTCAGTGATTCGCAATGGGTTGAAAATAGAAAAACACCTTGTTCATTTTTTTAGGAAAATAATATGTTGGTTGCAAAAAAAATTAAATTGAAGGGAAAAAGTTTTATTATACATACAGTAAAATAATTCAAATCAGACCGATCAAACCACAATACAACACTAAATTATAACAGAGTTATTATCAATTGTGACAAGTTACTTTGGGGGAGCTTTAGTTTGAATTAGTTTTTAAATTACATAACTACACTAGATTTTATCAACCAATAGTCTTTCTTTCTTTATACTTCATTATAAAAAATATGTCTAAAATTTACTTACAAATATTTATTTTAAAAAGTGTTAAAAATACACCTTAAGTTTTTTTAAAAATAATTTAGCACAAAATAAGTCATAACAATTTATATAAATTAGTAATTTTATCCGTTTAGTGCCAACATTAATATTTCTCAGTATTTTTATAACAGGTGTAGGTGTAAGAATGTAGTGCTCGAGGAGTGAAAATCTAATAAAATAAAATCATGGAGGTTCAATTAACAGATAATAACGTTACTTAATCAAGAGGCTGTCTTTTACAGTAGAAAATAAATTAAGTACGCTACAGATGACGACATTAAAGGATTCAATAGTAATATAGCTTAACAGGTCTGTTTTTGTTTACAGTACTGTAGTAAGGTTATTGGAGCATAAAAATATTAAGGAAGATGGAAATTTAAGTAAAGTTAATTTAAATTATGTCAATTCTATGTTTTGAGCTAGCCTGACTTAGATTGTAGAGATAATAATAAATTTGGCAACTATCAAAATTGGACATTTAAAAAAATGTAAGTAATTAGCTCTTTTATTGAATTTCCATAAACTGCTTTAATGTATATAATCATTGTATTTATGTGACGAGCCCTTACTCTTAAGCCCTTAATAAGTGTATGAAACCCGCTAGAATATCAAGGTATGCTCTTATTGATTGGTGCTACTCCAAAATAAATTACTTGTATGTTTGACAAATTACCACAAGACTGCGTGAATTCCAAAAGTATTTTTAACGGTATTTGAGAACTTAGATTTACTCAGTGCTCCCTAGCTTTAAATTAAGGGAATGTTTTTTTTTATAAGGCGAAATATTATAATTTGTATAGTTATTGAATAAAATTATTTTATAGTTGAGCCAACTATTATTAAATAGCCTGTTGTGAGGATAGCACTGCAGTGAAGTATTTAACATTACATTACTATCCTAGCAGACACAGGCTAAGAGAAAGGTTCTTTTGAATAATACATTTTTGTCAGCAGAATGTTGCAGCAATCCTAGGCATTGTTATAAAGTTTTCAATGGAGAAGTTTCACAAATCCTTATGTTATCAGGGTTGTAATTAATGAATACACTAGTTATATTTGAATTTTGCTCATCCTATGCAAAATACAATAAGGTGCACAGATATGTCAGTAGTCAGACAAATAATCTCTCAAGCACAAAACACTATAATAGAATGAAAAGTATTTTATTTGTATTTAATGTTCCATTTAACTATAAGCATTAACATCACTATATTATGTTCATTGTTACCTACAGTATCCACGTTTCTTAGGACTTGGAAATGTTGTTATTTTGTGATGTCATATATCCAGATTTGGTTTATTGTTTGGATTTATCCCAGATTAATAGTTTCATGTATGTACCTGCTCTACAGAATGTTGTTGACAAAAGTAATAATTCTGTAATTGTTGTGTATGTACATGATGTATTTGTAACATTTTGACCATTTGTGGCTCTAAATATCTATAGGATCTTAACTGTTTTTTTTTGTAACTGTTTATAAAAGATGACTATTAATTTCTGTTAATTTTTTGCCACTGTAAACACTATAATTTAGTGCCTTATTTGCCTGTATTAGCAATGGGTGTTAGTTTACTTGTAGTTTAACTCCTGTTTCCATTTCAATATTTTTATATATCACAAGACTTTGTAAAATAAATTGTTGAAGTAAATGTTTGATTTATTTCTGCCCTTTAACTACCAACATTAATTGTACCCATCTGAAGTTATTACTGTGTAACATCCTTCTAAAAAATGTGTTACCTTGTCAAGAACTTCCAAGATTGAGTGAGGACAGAGGCACATTCTTTCTATTTTAACCAGATAAAGGCTTTGCTGAAAAATTTGTGCTCCATTCTCCTTCCCTCTTTATCAAAATTTTACGCTTGTTATAGTAACATCAAGAAATTTAAAATTGCTCTATACTTTGAGATAGCTGTAGAGAGCTAAAGATGTGCTTGAATTTTTTTCAAACTACAAGTATAATTCAATGGTGTTAACCAAGTAATTGTTAACTGCAGGTAAATAAGTGGATGAGGTTACTTGTTGAAGGATTTTGAACTTTGGGAGAATCTAAATCTACTACCTCAAAAGCAAAGGTGAATGCTGCTACTCTTAAGGTGTCACAATTGGTTATTTGTTGGGTTATATTGATTACTTACGGTATATATTAAAGTTATTTTGAAAAAATATAAGTATTCAGAGCTCTGAGATTTCTTCACTGAAGACAGAAATAATTTTACTACTGCACTAGAAATTATAGGCAGGTATTTGAAGGTAAGAATATTAAACAGTTATATAACCCGAACTAAGGAAAATGGTTGGAGATAAGAATGTGAATTTTTACTATACGGATATGAATTGCAACTACAAGGCATAGAATGTTATTAATAGTTTCAATGATTTCAATTTGCTTAAATTGCCAAGACTTACAAAAAACACTTTTTAACATTAAATTAATTTAAGAAAATTACATTTACCTTACAAATAAAGGTTCAGAATCTATGTGAAAATGAAGTATTCATCCACAGCAACTTCAGTGAAAGTTATAATATGAAGTATGCAAATAAAACGAAATATTTCCATTGTGTGGAAGGTAGAAGCAGTACATGCTTCAGAGTAGAAATTTACTATAAAAAAAGTCTACAATGCAATCACTACTTGATAATTTTTCACACTTTCAGAATACAAGCCATGCGATACAATACAGCCATGTGTGGGCACATCTTCAACATATGAATTCATCAAGAAAGCTGTCCAGAGTCAATGTGCTCTGTATATATATATATATATATATATATATATATATATATATATATATATATATATATGTATATATATATATATATATATATATATATATATATATATATATATATATACACACACAAGGCCCAGGCTCTTCAAAGCAGTGATTCAAACTGTGTATTCGTCATAATTGAAAATTATGGGAATGATATGTCTGAACGACATTTTTTAGGTTCTGTGAAACCCCATCCATGGAAGTGTTCGTTAAGTCAATAAACGTAAAAGAAAAACTAGTTCCCCCAGTTGCTCATGCAACCTTCCGAAGGCTATTATATACGAATAATGTACTTCTTATCCTACATCTAATTATTATTATTTCTGATCTACATGTTAAATGAATTTAATTAAAAGTATTTTTCTCTCATCTGTGGTTTTGTTTCTCTCAAAAGTGTGTCTATTTCTCTCCATAGTAGCTGTCCATTGTGGAAGTAGCTATTGTTGTGCTCCAACAAGCTAGAAAGTAGAATTCCCTACTCGTGTTAGGTAATTACATAATTAGTTGAGACAAAATTAATTAGCACCCAGGTGGTGAACACTCATAATAACTCAGTGAAGTGCTGCTCCCTTAAAAATAAAATGACATTTGCACCAATTCAAGAATATCACCTCAATTGACAGTCTATTACTTTATATCTCACTTCACCACCTACTAATGTAGGATACAATGCAGAGTTGTTGCTCATACCCTGGAATATAAGTAAATAAATAAGGTAAGGTAAATATTATGAGATAGGCTAAGTTAAAGTATTGTAGAGTTCTGTGAATAAACACAAATTAGTGAAGTGCCAAATTGAATCAGATTCCAAAAGCCCAACTTGCAATAATGATATAAATATTGTGAAATTTTGATTTATTTACCATTGATATTAAATTAAATACAACAAATTAGATAAAAAAATTTAAGTCACAATATAATAAGAATTTTTTCTTTACAAGGTAATTATATGTAATTTTACTTTCCATAAAAAAATAACTTTGTTACTTATCATTTTGGAAACAATTTTAAAGGATAATTAATTCAATAAAGCTAATTTGAACAGTTAATCATCAAAATAATTGTGACTATCATAAAGTAATTAATTGTAAGGAAAAGTGGCCATAATAAGTGCTACAAGAACATAAGTGATAATATATATTTACATTTAGATTTCATATATAGTTAAAATGAATTCAATAAGATTTGAATAACAGAGAATCCAAGGAAAAGTATTCCAATCTTACAGCATTAAAACATATAATGAAAGCCTATATAGGCTACGCACCATTAATAATTAAATTGAAATTGTACTTTAAAGGCTTAGAGTTCTTTATTAGAACTAAACTAATAAAATACAATAGGAATCATTCCTATATAAATAATATTATGTTGGAGAAACTTGTTTATTAGTGTAAACATGTCGAAACAGAAAGCTTCAGATGAAAAAATAAAGCTCACACATGGTAAAACTATGCTTAATTAAATGTAATCAACAAAGACGGCAAAATATTCACTACAGTACATATAGTTAAGTACTTCTTTTAGAAATTTATTTGAATCAAACTTGCTGCAAAGTAAATAATTAAACAATTATTATAGTTGTAGAGTTTTACTTTTTGATAATATCACATAACACTTCAGGGCAAATATATTAGACATTTTTTTTTAGAAGTGAAGTGAACTATCAATGAACATATCCTTTACCTATTTATAAAGTACATTACACTGGATCAAGTGTAAACAATTACAAGCTGAAAGTTAATCTTCAATCATCATTTCAAGGCAGCTGCTCCAGAAATGATTTCAATCAATTCATTGGTGATTGCTGCTTGTCGGGTGCGGTTATATACCAGGTTCAGAGAATGGATCATGTCTCCTGCGTTTTTGCTGGCACTATCCATGGCGCTCATTCGGGAAGCTTGTTCACTGCATGCATTTTCTTTCAAACAGTAATATATTTTAGAAGCCAGAGAAAATTCCAAATAGCTGTCAAGAACATCCGATTCTAAGGAGTCATACATAAGTGATTTTGGGGCATTTAGTACATCATTTTCAGAGAAAATTGGAATGTGTGATACAATGTATGAAACAACAGATTCAAACTTGTTATAAAATATCTTACCTCCTGATATATCATGCTTATTAGTAAACAGTGCAATTCTGGAAGCATCCAAGAAGTTGGGAGGTAAGCGTCCAATTTCATTAACCACAAGCGAAATATTCTCTGGATAAGTATACTGAAGTTGTAACCGAACTTTATCGCCAATGCAAATTACTTTAGCTTTTCCTGGCATTTTTGCAAGTTCAGCTTTTACTGCTTTTGAAATCTGTGTGTGAACTGGTCCACATAACCCCTTGTCTGAAGTTACAGCAATAATAAGATTTGTTGAATCAGAAACTTGCTTAACTTCTGTTTTTATAAGTTCAGTTCTTTGAAAAAATGTCTGAGTTCCTTCACCATGAGGTCTAGCTAGCTGAAGTTCCCTTTCTGCTCTTGAATATTTTGAAGCTGATACCATCTTCATAGATTTTGTAATCTTCTGGATATTTTTCACAGATTTTAACCTCGTAGATAAAGCCTTCAAATTAGACATCCTAGTTTAAAAGAATATGTCACTTTAAATGAACTGTACAATCACAAAACTTAATAATTATAGAAGCAAATATATTTAAATAGTACTTTATGTAAACACTCAAAGTTTATTATGTCTTCTCCAGAACACTAGAAATGGATTGCTCGACATCGAAAATGAGCGGGCTCAATACGAATGTTGCGTCATCCAGTGCAAAAACTAACCCTGTCTTGTCAAACTCAGCTGATGTTCTTTTGACCGACAGATTCAGTACTGCAAATCAGCTGTTTACATCAAATAATGAACTTACATATTGTACAACTTTTACTACTCTAGAAAATGTAATAATAACGCCTACGCTATTAATTAGACACGCATAATTTTTATAAAATGTTTTAAATATATACAATTTTATTTATACCAGTTGCGGGTAGAGTAAGATAAGCGGAATCTAACGATAAAAACAAAAACTATTAGAACTGGTAAACACTTTAAACTTCGTTTCATGGTCCTCCACGAGCTTTGGACTGTCTGTTATGATCTATAATAGAAAATATGTTTATTATATAAAATAGTGTTTATAGGTGATAGAAGTTATTGTCCAAAATCAGTATCGGTTAGTTATATTGAAAGTTACAATTGAGTAATATTGTTTGTCAATATCGATATTAAAAACCGGGTCCGCTTATCGTATTCTACCCCGAGTTGCTATTAACGTCTGTCATAGAAATTTAAAAGTAACTTATTGCAAAAAATTCTAGAAAATTTATGTCAGCGTCATTTTGTATCGGAAATCAGACTTCCCTATGTATTTTATAGTCCATAGAGGAAATCTTTAATGAATCTGATGACAAACTCATTTTGATAGATCTGTAATAAATTACTTATTATTTAACATACAAACTCGTGTATAGCGATTTTTAATATCAATAACATATCTTCAAAAATCTAGTTAGTTATTTGTACTGCTGGGAGGTTTCGTAATATTGAATCCTAGAATACCGAAAACTATGATCTAAAAATCATGTTATATTTTTATATTATAACAACTGCCTAATTTTAAATCTTTCGCAAGTTACTTATTTTGTAAACCTGCCTGAGTCTCAAAACATGAAGTTTGAATGTATTCCTTTAGTACCGAAATTTCAAAGTCCCGAAGAAAATCCACATATATCCCAAAATACCACCGATTATGTAATAGGTAACCGGAAATTGGCGATGAAAGGGAGAGTGGAGAGACAGCAGTAGACATCGAAAGATGTGATAATACAATTTTATTTAGTGCATAGGGAATCTTCTTCTTGTGTACAGACCAGTGCCAGCTAGAACCTTTGTAGAACTCCATCCTGGAAAATAGGATAGATTTAAGGGTTGTTGCATTTAAAATAGATTGTTATAATATGCAGTAAAGACAAAAGGATTTTATATATATATTATTTTTTGACATAGGAAATTACACTCCTTATTTGAAGTTTCTTTTCGACGATGGAACGATTGCGAAGGAAACATAATTCTTCAGGACATATACCATCGTTTAGTTATAGGAGGAAGAGATTAAATTACAGATACCAAAACGTATTGTTACTAATATTTTGTATCGCTGAACGATGGCAAATGTTTGGAAAATCCTGTTTCTATAACAGGATATAACATATTATTATTAGAAAATACATGAAACAAGTGCAGTTTGTAAAGAATGCATGAAATTTATCTCCTTGTCTTCAAAATTGTCTTCTATATATTTTTTTAAAGTATTTGTATCAATGAAACATATTTAATGTATTCTATTATTTCCCTTAGTCTACACAGAAATGATGCTTCATGAAAAATTAATATATTTTATAGGTCAATCTCGTTCTCGACAGAGAAACGTTCAGCCAATTAATTAATACGATAGAACATAAACGAAGCCTGATCACTAGAGGGTCTGGGAAATGGAACATGTAGCTTATCCATCTGTTCTCCTCTTGGCATCTTAAAAACTAATTAATCAGGGTATAGATTTGAAATTTTGAAATTACGTTTCATTTCTGCGTAGACTTAATTGATGTTTCCTTGGGATTTGGCTGAGCTTAGTGAAGTCTAACTTACTGCACGATATCTTAAGAACGGGTTGACTTGGAGTCTAATACATTTTGCTACCATTCAATAGACTGGCAACATTCTTCTTCTGTCTGTCTGTCTTCCACAGGATATTTCGAGAATGAAATGTACTAAAACTTAAATTTAAATTTGGTATAAAGTTTCATTTTACACAGGTAAGATCAAGTTTGATTATGGTGTGTATCCGACTATGGAATTTGCCTAAGCATTAGTGAAATCATCATACTGGGGGATTCTTGGGAACGAATTGAGTTATAGAATTGGAATTTTAGATTAAGCTTCATTTATACGTAGAAAAGATCGAGTTCAATGAAATTGCACGTTCTTTCATAGGGATTAGCTAATAATTCAATCGAACCTTACTCTCCTCAGGATATATCGAGAACGAATTGAAATACAGACTAGAAATTTTGCATGAATATTCACTTCTATGTAGGTAACATAGAGGTAAATGATGAAGCATATCTGGCTATAGTACATAATTTGACCTAATGTTAATGAAGTCTATTATTTAGGTTAACACCTCGATATCTAGTTAGAGGTATGAATAATTTTGGACGAGACTCAGTTTCACCATGGGTAAAATTGAATTCGGAACAGGAGGCACAGTTTCTATCTTTAATTCAGCTCTATTCATTATTTGACAAAGGTTTAATATTATTACATGGTGTAATGGGTGCTAATACCTATTTTTCTTTGGTTTCTAATAATATGTAAGTATCGCTCTAAATCTAAATAAAAATTTGTAACAGCAGTTACTCTGTATTATAATATTAAGCCCAGTGTTTGATATTTTACGATCTCAAGAACGTAGATCGTAAAGATATTAGGAATCGGGAAATTGGCCATTCATTTGAGGTGGGTTATTCAAACAATTACTGATACGAATACTCAAAATATATATTTAAAACATATATTTAAGATTTTAAAACTAGTAAAAGAAATAATCTCTAAGAGGAATGTCAAAGAGGCTTTAAAATACACCTATAGGACGAATCTCTATCATAATATTTTGGGTAGTGAATAAAAAAAAAAAACAAATTACTGTTTATAAATTAAAATTGATACTTTCCCTGTTCAAGGGAAGTATAGGAAATACAATATTTTACGAAAAACCAATGTTCTCATTTTATACAGTGGGTGACATTTACTTTAACAATAATTGAATAAGAATAATAAGTAGTAACAATTGAACAGGGCAGAAAACTTTCTTGAACTTTGAACATCTTAAAATTTAGGTGTAAGTTATTATACTCAAACAATGTCTAGTAGTATGAGCGATCAATTGAGTTCAAACTAAATCTATGATATAAGTGAAAGTTGGTAGAATCTCATTAAGATTAGCGCTGGAGGCTATGTTCACTTCAGATATTAAAATTCTTTACGCTCTGCAAACAAATTTAGAAGGAAATTTACAGGTAGAAGGAAAGTTGATTATTCAAATTTGCTGAGTTCATGTCTTTATTATAAATTACTTCAGACCCGTTTTTAGGTATATTATGAAACACTAGTTGATCAGGCAACATTTTACGTAAACACTGAACAATTCATACAAAAGAACTGAGTGTGAAAACAGAATAGGTAAAATTCGTAAGTTTCTCTACAGATGTTTCAAGGTTCAGATATAAATTATTCATTAACCAATTACATTATTTTATTCTATGGATTAACGGAAAATGAGATTCTAGGAGGTCGACGTAGTTTGTATGATTCAATTTTCAATGGCTGGTACTCATTTTTGTGATCTCCCAGCTATATCAGCTCTCTTTATACGTGAAACTACTCTAATCAGGGCTAACAAAATAAAACATATTTTGTCACCAGGGGAAAGGTTCACTTCTTGGTGGTTTATGCTTTCTAGTTACATAAACATACACTGGGTACAGCAAAACCGATGTGTCACCTAAATCTGGAAAACTGTATGGACGTTTAAGAGCAGTACATCACTAATCGCATACGTCGAGTTATAGGGATGCAAGAGTAGATCGGATCGATCTAGTCTACTGCATGCAGTTAATGGCTGCTCAAGGGAGGAACTCTCTTGGTGTCCAGTGCTGTTAGTAGCCTGGACACGAGGAGGTGCTGTCTTCTGCCCGCTTTGTCTAGAGAGGCGAGAACAAGGTGGCATTCCATGGTGACATGGCTGAGATATAGTGTCCGCCATCCCTAATCTCAAAAGAAGGCGGCCCTTACCCTCACCTCGCTCATGCTGAATATCCTGTCATTCCGAAAGCATGTGCTATAAATAAACTTGGTGACATGCTTCTAGTTAATGCCAAAAATAAATACCGAGATGGTTCCGGCAAACTCATATTTCAATAAATTAATCATAATCTTGGTTTACATTTTCCTTAAGAAAAGTAATAACTTCAAGAATATAAAATAATGATAATATGAACTAAGAAGTCATTCCCTGACGTTTTCATAAACTTCTTGAATGATGTAGCCTACATGGGTCGATCTATCAGCCAGATGTCCAGTCTTTGTTTTGAGGCAATTAGCACCTGATGTCATCTGGTAGAAGGTTGAAATGTTTGATTCAGATATAGGTTGTCTTTTTTTGAACAGGGTTGGCATGTGTCTTGTGAGAGGGATTCTCAATTAATTTGTTGTGTTGTGTTTATGGTTTCTGAGTTTTCCGGGAAGGTCAATTTTGTTAACTAGGAGTATCACTTCTTGTATGTAAATAACGATGACGGTTAATTTGTATAACTCTTATAATTTTATTTTTCTCGCCCCTCCAATTCAGCTAATGATCTTATTGCTGCTTTCTGTATAGTGAGTACTCTGTAGAGGTGGCACCCCAGATTACAATACCGTATCGAATGTGAGATTTCAGAAGTTGCAAGATAAGCTACTTTGAATACATATGTTGTGATTATTTGGTTGTCATCAACCTTGTCACCACATAGACAGCAGAGTTCATTTGTTACATAACTCATTGATATGTGGGCTCAAGTCAGTTTGGCATCAAGAGTAAGGCCCAAGAGCTTATTCTCTTCCTCCGATAGAACTTTAGATAGAGTTGGAACGTGTTGTCCCCTCCACCCATAATGTATCTGTTTGGTTTTAGAGGGTTTGCAGACAGATCATATGAAGTGCAGTAGTCGTAGGTCATACTCAAGGCTATGTAAGCATTTACGCTTAGTTCTTCGGCTGTGTATCCTTTACAAAGTAAGGTGGTGTCATCAGCATACATGACCACAAAGCTATAGTCTCTAATGTAGTTTGATAAGTCACGAGTTAAAAGAATGAATATCACTGGACCCAGTACCGAGCCTTGTGGAGCCCCTCGTGCAATAGAAAGTCACTTTGATCTGAGTTATATAGCTTGTTGTTGTTTGCTTTATCTCAATCAATTTTGAGCATCCTTCATGACCCCCCTAAACCAGCAGGATGCAATTCCCTGTATTCCGATGTCCCTGAAATTCTTTAATATTTATCTACTTATATATATTTATTTTTTTATTTATTTATATTTATCTGATTTTCCTGTCAGTCAAAGGCCTTACCATAGTCGAGTAGTATTGCTAGGGTGAACTTGGTTGTCATACATTTGGTCAATAATATACTCTATTGGCAATTAGGGCTGTGTTGATCTTTCTTTTAGATGCTGATTGTTGGGAATGAGATTTAATTGGCGTAAGTGGCCCAAGAGTTTTTTTTATAACAAATTTTCGATTATTTATGAAAAAAGGAGGTTGGAAGTAGGCCTATCCTTTTCTTAATTTCGGAAACACTTTAGCAGATTTTATAACAGACGGGAAAACACCACTTTGCACACAAGGCTATTTTTTTTTTTTTTTTTTTTTTTTTTTTTTTTTTTTTTTTTTTTTTTTAATTGAAGATGATTTCTTTAATTACTTGAGGACTTGTAGGTCAGAGTCCGATGTGTTTGTTTAGGTTTCTGATTTGGTTCTGGTAAGGCTTGAGATGTCATGACATGAACATGTATTTCTTAATGGAAGGACGGGTACAGTGCATTTATCCCTATAGACGACCTACTCACTCGATAATGACAGGAGAGGAAGGTGGGTGGATACGGGTGGAGTTTGGAATTCAACAACAACAGTTGTTCAATCCCATAGGCGTGTCCTTACAAAAATCCTATACAAATCCTCATAATTGCAATCTAATCAAAAGAATTGTTGCCTTGTCGAAATAAGCTTGTCAGCTTACTGTTTGAACGAATTCGTGCTGTAAGATTAGCGCAGTTTACTACGTGTTAATGAGAAAACGCCTTCTAGTGACGCTTCAAGAGCTAACACCTTGCCTCACTGTTATACAGGTTATAAGCTCATTGCTAAATAAACGATTGTTCAGGGGCAATTTGTTGCGTAAAGAGGCTGATATACAGAAGCGCTACGATAGTCTCCCATAGGAATAGTCATTTCTCTTATCTTTATTTATATTGTTGAGATTTATGGAAAGCTTATATATTCCAATAATGCGCTACAACAACACAGGTGTCACGATGGCGAAAATTATAAACACAGCCGAATTGGCTGTTGCTGGTTGTTATTTTTCACCTCAGGAACAAAAACCAACTCCTCCAAAGCTGAAGTACCTCGTTTCCTTCCATCTATATAAAAGAATTACTAACTGTAATCTTAACACCCAACTAAATGGTAAATAGCTCAAAATATATAATGAGTAACCGCAGTACTTAAGGATCATTATAGAACAACCTCTTACTTTCAAGAAGTAGCTACAAAGAGTAGATAAGTTAAAGACTAGAACTAACAGTGTTAGTAATGAAAACAATAAGTCCTATGGACATGGGCAATAATTGTGTGTGACATCAATTATTTTATTGAAAGTGACTGATTATTGATGCTCTAATGGGTCCCAGTACGATTGTAGCATGTAGAATATAAGGTGCATGCAGGCTTCGATGGGAGGCATTCAAATTATCTTATCGGCTGCCAATTTTTCCATTTTAAAATATCTAAAGCCTCGGTGAGCTGGCGGAATTCCTCTTAGACTAGATTTTCAGTTACAGTTGTTTTACTATACAGGGTGTCCAAAAAGTCCCGGGTCGGTTAAATATTTTTCAAAATATTTAAAATAGAGCTAAAAAACCTTACACAAAGTTACTGGATATAAAAATCTATTTTATTACATATTCAGTGATCCGCTACTTCCTCAGGGGGGCGGGCCGCTAGGAGTCAGAAGAAAATCTTAAATGTAAGCATAGGTTGATATGCATATCAAATAAAAGGTCTTTATTAGTAGAGTACAGAGTCGCAAACCCGACCTCAAACGGATAACCGAGTCAAAAATGACAGCCGTTCAAAGGTGGCTAGAGTTTGCAACTTAGGTTAATGTAACAAAATACACTGATGAGCTTTTTGATTTTAACTTTACTAACCCAAAACTGTTTACAATATGAATCAGTCATTTGAGAAACACCTCATGTCCATTTTGTACTAATAATGAGTTAGGCATGCCAAAATGTAGTTGAAGGCAAGGCGAATCCAGTACTAAGTGAACACCACATCTCCACTAAGTAACCATAGTGATAGCAGATGTTAAAATATTAATTCTTTTGAGAAACACCTCATCTCCTGGAGATGTGTTATTTCTCACCTGTATATGTGAAAACCTTCATAACTTAGTTCATTAAGGTTAGTTTTATAACAGTATTTAATGCATAAGATGATTTTAATTCGTCACTGGCGCAATCTGGAGTAAAATTTATATATTAATGTTTTATTTACTATCTGCATTACACTACCGATCAAGCACTGTTTACTTCTTATTGATAAAATTTAAATGTAAACAGGTGTTTCAGAAAGGTTGTCGAATTATAGCTGTCACCAGTTCCAGTTTAATTTGAATTATGAAACGTTATTACGTTTAGTTCTTATCATAACATTCTAATGTAAGCAAACTAATTTTTCAATTCGAATTCGACTTTATTTGGTAAAATGAATGTGTTATGGGTGGTAAAAAGCACTCTAAATGTTAATTCAGACCAAAAGCAATACCTGTTCCAAATTTCAGCACAATCCGTATAGCAGTTTCAGCGTGATTCGAGGACAAACCTCCAAACATCCAAATATCCAAACATCCAAACTTTCGTATTTATAATATTAGTAGGATATATATTCAATAAAGGTTGAATCACTAGTACATTCTCTGCCGGGACTCGAACCCGGATCCCCAGGTACTGGGCGGGTATGCCAGTACTACACCAGAGAGCTCTTACTTTTCAATAGTTTTTTATTTGGCCGTTTCTGTCAAGTAGGAGATCTGGATTCGAGTCCTGGCGGAACAAGTAGGCCTACTTTATACTTGTGAGTCAATATTTACTAAAATTAAAATTGGAAATTGCCGTTTATACGAATTTAATGAATGTTAAAAGTCCTTTGACAGATATTGGGATTTCCAATCACATGTAATTTTGGTTATTTAAACTCATGCATGTCAGGATTGGTGAACCGGTTATATGTTAGTTTTATTATTTAAACACACATTTTGTCAAAAACGGTGAAATACAAAATACTGTAATTGAATCTTAAAAAGGAAGAGCTCTACAATAGTGATAGTAGTAGTGATAGCACACTCACCCGGCAAGTGAGAGATCCGGGTCCCGATGGAGCAAGTAATTATTTTATTACATTTTTATTTAAATTAAATTTATTTTATTAAAAAACACGTACACACCACGATAACTGCCTGACTACGCAGTTGAAGCACTTTTGAAAAGAAAATATGAGTATATTCGGGGTGTATGAGAATCGATACCAGTATCAACAATTTTAATTTTCTATGATTCACTTTTCCGTAAGGCGCTGGAAATCTCAATTCATTTAAATTAAAAGCTCATTTGCACTGGTTTTGAAGTAATGAGATATTCAGGATAGGATGGAGGGAAAAATCGGAAGAAGAAAGGTCGAGACAGTCACCAACCAACATCAAAGCCAAAGTCGCCGACAGAAAGTTGTTCTTGACGGCAGACTTGGCTCGTATGTAGAGAGGATGCTGAAAAGTGAGGAAGCTGATGAATGGTAATACGACATCAGTAGTACCAGCCAGGTGGAACACATTGCAGTCGATTTAGCAAGTGCTCTTTTGAAGTAATCTGGGTCATCACCGCCTACTATGTGCGTTGATAGTGCGGTCGCTCCTACATATAGTCGCTCACCATAAAAGTCCAATAAACAAATCAAGAATATTATGTAAAGAATATTCATTCAGGTGCAAAACTTATCTCCTGCACATAATCCGACTTGGAATGAAAATGTACTTGCAAATATCGTACATTTGTAAACTAATCTCTACGTCAATCAGTTTTAGTCCAGAGACAGAACTGTAATATACGAGTCAAATACCCGCGTCTTCGTCGACAATTGCTATGCAATTATGTATATTTGATTGAACAGCTCCTTCGATTTCAGTAATACTAGAATTATGTTAGACCTATGTAAAGGATAGCCGAGCCAAGTCTGCCGTCAAGAACAACTTTCTGTCGGCGACTTTGGCTTTGATGTTGGTTGGTGACTGTCTCGACCTTTCTTCTTCCGATTTTTCCCTCCATCCTATCCTGAATATCTCATTACTTCAAAACCAGTGCAAATGAGCTTTTAATTTTAATGAATTGAGATTTCCAGCGCCTTACGGAAAAGTGAATCATAGAAAATTAAAATTGTTGATACTGGTTTCGATTCTCATACACCCCGAATATACTCATATTTTCTTTTCAAAAGTGCTTCAACTGTGTAGTCAGGCAGTTATCGTGGTGTGTACGTGTTTTTTTAATAAAATAAGTTTAATTTAAATAAAAATGTAATAAAATAATTACTTGCTCCATCGGGACCCGGATCTCTCACTTGCCGGGTGAGTGTGCTATCCACTACTACTATCACTATTGTAGAGCTCTTCCTTATTAAGATTCAATTACAGTATTTTGTATTTCACCGTTTTTGACAAATGTGTGTTTAAATAATAAAACTAACATATAACCGGTTCACCAATCCTGACATGCATGAGTTTAAATAACCAAAATTACATGTGATTGGAAATCCCAATATCTGTCAAAGGACTTTTAACATTCATTAAATTCGTATAAACGGCAAATGCCAATTTTAATTTTAGTAAATATTGACTCACAAGTATAAAGTAGGCCTACTTGTTCCGCCAGGACTCGAATCCAGATCTCCTACTTGACAGAAACGGCCAAATAAAAAACTATTGAAAAGTAAGAGCTCTCTGGTGTAGTACTGGCATACCCGCCCAGTACTATTTATTTCCTCGGTCCAGTCTAGGAATTATATAAGTTTATATACATACATACATACATATATATATATATATATATATATATATATATATATATATATATATATATATATATATATATTTACTAAGTAGTGTATACTTCATCAGTGAAAAATGGAGGCGATGCACCCTTGACGACATTCTGTCATAGAAATTCACTGCGCTCGCTTGTTTCCTCAAATTGTAGTCATGGAGTGAATGGTTTGTTGAATCAAGCTAATCAGTCCCTTCGTTTTTGTTCCTTAAGCTACTGTATTTAAATATGGTGTTCCACAATGTCTAGCAAAACCAATTCAATACCTTACATGCAAAAATTCCCAATTTAGTTCATTAAGTAAAATCCGGACTATATTAATTGTTGTGTCTTGTTGCCACGATGTTGAAATAATAAGTGTTAACTACTTTTGTTATGCTGTCACTATATAAATGTAAACGAATTGAAAATAGTGGTTAAATTAACTAAATACATGGTCGTGCTATCATAATATAATGTTTACACAGAGCAGTTGGTTACACTTAAAAGGCTCTTTCAATTTTTATATTACACAACTTTAGAGACCATGATGGGATTTTTCTGCTTTAGAGACCCCGTAAGGATTTTCGAAATAAGAATTTGCATATACTCATCATAAATATACCCATGTAAAATGTCAGTACAGTCGGTTGAATAGTTTATGCGTGAAAGCAAAACAAACAAGCAAAGGCACTGTCAATTTATCATTATATTAGGATATTCCTAAAATATAGGTGTCTCATCTGTGATACAGACTACCTTTTTAGATTACCTAACACTGAATTGCTGTGTCTAATATTTGTAACAAGGTAGAAAGTTCTCTTATTTCGAAAAACGCACATCTCAATTTGCATTAATCTACATACTAACAACTTTGTCTAGTGTACTGGGTAATTAATCTGGAGATGAAGATTGTGTTGCTAATTCAATTTTATTACTTCCCGATATCGTTGAAACTGAATTCCTGAACTGGTGTTGTGTTATAAGTGTTGTAATTATTTTAGTTCGAGTCCTTATTTATAAGAAAAGTAATCTAATTTAAGATGCACTGTTGATATCAGACTACGTTTTGTACAAAACTACTATTGCAAAGCAGACCCGAAGAAAATACAGTATTAAAATTGCATGTATACGCTGACAATAATAGATTCACAACTACTATTTTTGGCAACCAATTAATGCTGACCTGTTTGTAAAAATACGAATGCTGAAAGTAATTTACTCTCTAGTGAGTACCATAATGGATCAAAACAGTACAAGTAGTGATTAAAGAATAATACTAACTATAAGCAATTTCAGAATGGTATTTAAATCCTCCAACATTAAGTTATCAGTTTAGTAAGAAAACAGAAACACGTAATAAATACGCGTAATATAGCGTATATTTACGATAATCGTATGCGCTTCCATAGCATGAAAAAGAAATTGTTCTGAAATAACCACCCGAGATCAAATTTTCTCAAGGTATCGACAGAGGACATATGCTAAGTTAAACGATGCGTGAATAGCAACATTCCAACCCGACATGTGAATATGCCCATGGACCAGTCTGTGTACATAAATAAAGCTCTGCCACTGTCAAGACCGCGGTTATTACGGCTGGCACGGCAATTCAATAAGGATAAGCAGTACAGGTTTAGAGGCGCGGCCAATTTTTTCTGCTGGAAATGGAATCTGCGGCCGTGATTTAGGTGGCTTGTCAGGTTGGCCCAGATAAACTGCAGGTCTGCAAAAATATGTGGAGGATAACGGATTAGTAAAAACTTGTACTAATCATGTTGTTGTCAGACCTGCCAGTAAGTATCTAATTGATGTCAGCGCTTCTGTAATCCGCATGCAATCCTCACACGCAATTCTTTGATAGCGGTGGTGTGTGAAATAAGGTGCAGACTCCTCCGCTGCAAACTATTGCACGGAAGGATCGCTTTGTATGCACTTCTCCCTCTTGCACTGTTAGTAGGGTTTTAAGACCTGAGCTTGTTTACGTCTTAAGGCGTGCCTATCAGAGTGTGTGATGCCGGGGCTTGGTCGAGAACTCTAGATGACAAACAGCGCGGAATTGCGGCCGGTCCTAATCCCCTGCACTGTGTGGGGTCTGAGTGAGTGTGGGTGTGAAACTACCTGAGACTAGCCACAGTCGCTAGTTGCTTATAATATAGCGCCCGTGAATGTAGCGGAAATGCAAAGTTTACTAGGCACTACAATAGTATAACCTCTATCACTACCTCCCTTGCAGTTTACTGTTAACTACTGTAGGTCTATAGATATGTTACTGACGAAGATTAGTATGGGTATACGATATTTAAATAATGTATCAAAGCCGATAATGTATCAAATAATACAAAGCCGATAAGTAACAATGCCGAATGCTTTACCGTGTTATTAGGATCCCCCCTTCTGATTGTATTATACAGGTTATATGGAAGTCCAAATGGCAAAAGTTTTGTTTTTTCCTAAATTGGCTAATTATTATACTGTGAAATTTCCTCTTTCTAACGACATATGACTAAAAAATTTCCCCTCATTATAGTTATCATTATTCTGTATAGGTATTTTGGTTTACTGTGTTGGCTAACCTGTTGATTGAAAATTAATACATGAAAACACGTACTAGTCCTCCTCCGTAGACTAACGGTTATAGTCTTGGCTCTCTAATCGAGAGATCATGGGTTCAAATCCCGGGGAGGTCCAATCATGTACTTATACATAAAAAAGCCGGTATACTTTTTTATTTATTTATATTATTTTTTATTTAGGACGCCGGCATAGCTAAGACGGGGAGGCTGAAATGAGATTAAAAAAAACACGTACTTTATAAATATGAGTTGATCAAACTAAGGTTATAAACATGTTTACCGAAGCTTTAAAAGAAAGGCAATTTAAGTTATAATTATAAGTTATGATACAGGTGGAGAACGTATTACTGATAATGCAATGGAATGCACAATCCCTGGCTGTGGCTGGTAAGTGGACCGAATTCAAACATGACTTAAAAGGGAATAACATTTATATTGCAATTATTCAGGAAAGTTGGTTTAAAAAAACATAAAAGATTTACATTAAAGAAGTCATATACTAACACAAGACAGAGATGATGGATACGGCGGTTTAGGATTCTATTTACATAAGTTATTGGGCTGGGAACCCGTTATAGCATCTCACAGCAGCCATTTTATTAATGGTCTAGCAATAAAAGTAATTTTGAAAGACTGTAAAAGATATATATTGATTTAAAATTATTATTGTGGTGTTGGCACTATCAACCCGCACGTTTGGAGTTTAGGTATATTTAAGGGCGACAATAACTTGAACTTGGTTTTAGATTTCAATACGCATCATAATACTTGGGGTTGTGCATCATCTTGTTATGGAAGAAGACAGATTTCTAACATCATAAGCAACAATAACTTTGTTCAAATAAATCATAGTAATCAAAATTCAGTACGTACACAATTTTTAATACACTTAATCTGGCTGTTGCAACGCCACTTTTGTTTAATTCTATATCATCTTGGAAATTGTAGTTGGATTCATGTGGGAGCGATCATTTTCCAGTTCATATTGACATTGTAAACAGAGTAATAATGATAATGGGGTCTATCATTGACGAACGAGAAGAAACATTAAAAGTGTGAACTGGTGTAAAATCAGAAGCCTTTCAGTGATATAATACAACTTGCTTCTGATTTTAGTTTGGATGACACTCATATTCTTTTGAGACATTTAAGAGTATATTGGAAACATCAATAAATAAAGTCATTCCTCTTTTGAAACCAGTACATTCTCGTGCAGTTATTGCATTTAACCTTAAATCATGATGGTCAAACGAATGTGCAAAAGTTTTTAAAGGGAAAATGTATATGCAAGAGTTGCATTCCTATTTAGTATAATAAAGCTTTGGCCGAGACTTTCATAGACAACATTGTGCCTGCCAGATTTCCGGAATGTAAAGAAATATGTATTTAAATCTTCGTTATTAACTCCATAATAGAAACTGAAAGAAGAAGTGGGCCTTTTAGAATGAGGGAGTTGGAAATCGTTCTTGCAAGTAAGAACAAGGATATATCGCCAGAGGAAGATGGCATTTCAAATTGTGTGATGAAATAATTACCCGAGAAAGGTAAGGGGCTACTCTTAAAACTATATAGCAGTATTTGGAAATCTTAAGGTGCCGAGTTACCGAGAGCTTGTAAAATTCATGTAATTTTTCTTTTGTTAAAACTAGATAGTGATACAGATATTAAAACTACCTTGATGTTTATAGGCTCATCACGTTAATGTCCTGCCTAGCTAATGTCTTGAACAGTCTTATTAACAGATAAAAATGGTTTGTGGACTCTTCTAATTTAATTCCATCGACTTAGTGTAGTTTTCGGAAAGACAGAGGTTGTCAAGACCATTTAGTTACTTTCTCCACAGAAGTTATGATAACTAAAATTAGGATTAAAGATTTAATCGCTGCAATTCTTGATCTTACTAAACCATATGATAATGTACACATTCCTACTAGTTGTCATTCTGTCTGACGGAAAGAACAGATATTCTTAAAGTGAGTAGAAAAGAAGTACATGGAGTTACATCTAGTGGTATACCGCAAGGCAATGTAACTAGCCCATTATTATTATCTTTATACAGATTCACAGATTCACGAAGATGTGCAGAAATTGTGGGGGCTCATTCTAAATTTAAAAATAATGAAAACAGTTTATATAAACTGTTATTTCCACGTATGAAATTCAACTTTCTCGCAGAAAATCACCGTGTACTGTAATTTCGTAGTTTTGTTAAGAATAAAATCTTATAAAAGTTTATTAAACATCTTGAACTATTTTTATGTGAAATAACACAGTTATTGTTGTCTAAAGATGAAAAATGTGTTTTCTCTACATTCTTTTGCATTTGTTATTGGTTTGATAAAAATACTTAATTTACAGTTCTGGGAGTTGTTCTATCTAATTTGTCAGGTCTAAAACCATAAAACGATTGAATTCGTCCCTTAATCTACCTTACCAGAATTCAGGAAGGCTTCGTTTTACATGGTGAATTGGCATCCGGGCGAAATCTTATCTTTTGCTAGCCGTCACCCGCTAACGAAGCATTTCCGGACCTATGTTTATATAAACCTTTTCTCATCATTGTTACATGTAATATGAGCTCCCACAATTTTTGCATATCTTCATGAATCACTCTGTATCTTGAAGATATTAGGAAGTTCACGATTGAAGGGATAAGGTCGCGAAATCTTATTATATGCTTTTCACGGTGTAAATAGAAGTGCATGAGTAACACTACAAGACAGTTTGAGGAATGAAAGTAGGTAATGCTGAGAGACATTGGGTCTAACATTTAATCCTATCAAGTGTAAAAAGTAAATGAAAAAAACTACAATAATATTTGTAAGACAAAGGAGAAGAAAACTATGACAACCTGTCGTGGATAGTCACAGTTGATAGTAAATTTAGGGTTTACCCTCTATAGCAAGTAGTAGATAGATGCAAGAAAGTCTTTAATATTTTTAAATTATAAGCTTATGGAACTAAATGAGGGCATCCAAAGTTTCTGCTTAAGATATAAAAAAACTCGTTATATCAAAGGTAAAATACTACAGTTTTATTTACGATGACTTAAATAAGAAGCACAAGCAAATGATCGATATGATACTAAAATCTGCATTGCGGTTACGTCTTGGGGCCTTGAAAACCCACACGTATATTAGCAATGCATAATGAGGCTGCAATATTACCTATAAAGTTGAGGGGACGACAACTAGCTGAAACATTAGCTATAAATATTGTGACAGACTCTAATCACCTGGCTTATGAAAATGTGCTTGAATTTTACATATTATTAAGTCGCAATTTATACTAGAAAAAAGCACCTTTGATTATACAGAGAACTTTAACGAATGTATTCTGGGGCAAATGTTAATACAAACGATAAATGTGGAAATGAAGAATACATTGCACATATACACAGACGAGTCAAAGATTGGATCACGATAGTAAATTAATTGATAGTAAATTGGTATATACGAGCCAAATAACAACACAAAAATTGGTATGAAATTACATCAACCAACATCAACTGTTATTGCATAATTATGTCTCTACATTGCTAGTCTGAAAATCATCACATGAAGTGGAATAAAACCGACATAATACACTGACGATAATTTTAAACGCAATTATATTAAAGTATCATCCATAAAATTAAGAGATAAACCTTCTGCTGATGTTAGAATTTTGGGATACCAATATTAAAAGATAATTAGGTAGAAAATGGTACTTTGGTAATATCTGGTGGCCAATACTTTTAGAAGAGTGTTTACGAACTACATTATTAGAAATGATAGAATTTATTTGACTTACTGTGAAAATTAAACATCATTATAAAGATAGGTTCTTGTGTTCTGCCTCTCGAAAGAAACGATGTCGTTGGGAAGGAGGCCACTCTGTACCTATCAACTATTTGTTATTAGGCTATATACAGTAAGTAGGTGAATACGTACGTACATGTTATAAATATAAATTGTTAACAAGCGCTCATGTGATCTGAGGTTGGATTTAGGTACTATCTCGAGGGACGTTTTTCAGTGCCGAAGGCGCCACTGATACCCGCACTGATGGTCAGGGGTATTTCCGATCGGTACTTTCCCCATCTCAGATCACGCGCCAGGTCGTCTAACGTGATCTGTGGTAGGAGTTGATCTGTAAGTTGGATGACCTGGAGCCGTGATCTTAGGTCGTGAAAGTATCAGTCAGAAATGCCCCTAACCATCAGTGTGGGATAGTACCCCAATTCAAGCTCAGATCACGTGGATGCTCGTAAAGGTTACCTTTAACTTGGTACTACTAGTAACATACAGGGCCTTATTGACGGGTGGCCGAACGGGTCCTGACTCACCTCACCATCCAAGAGCATTTTATTTTAAAGTTGTCAATGGCCTAATAGTCTTTTTTTACTACAAATAACATTCATGTTGGAACTTTGTAATCGATCATAATCAAATATATAAACTCAAATTAGATAACTATTTCTAATTTACGAAATACACTGCACTGCACATATAAAAATTCAATTTTGTTCAAAACGCTAAATATTTTAATGTAAACAGTAACGCAGCAACTACGAAAACGAGGTTAGTTCTCACTATTTCTTATGGCTTCGACCTGTACCCATTACTTTCGGTAACCGAGTACAAAGTGTACTCGTACCAATTTAGAATCATCACACGTTACAGAGTACTCTTAAAATGGTACAGGTACATGTTCCAGTTACTGTAACTGCTGAACGAGTCCTTTTGCCTTTTACCGGGAAAGGTGGTAAACGTGTAAAAACATAATAAATGATAATATATGTATCGTTAAAGTACTTGTAACAGTACGTAACTTGTACCGGGTACTTTCACTTTACGGTAACTTACACTCTCGGGACAGATATGTACTCGGTGCAAAGAATCGTTTGCGGTAGTCCAAACGTGATCGGTTGTCACACTAGCGAGTGAGTTGCCGGGCTCTGAGCGGTTCTGTATTGTGTTGGTGTGTTGTCACTACGAGGCAACACCGCTATAGACAGTCTGGCGATTTGCTTGTTAAAACAAGCAATTGCCGATTGCAGTAAATTGATAAAAATTGCTTGGTTTAATCTGTGTTCAGAAATTACACATTTTAAATAGTGGTTAACAAATCTACATGCCCAAGAGTTTTGCCCAAGATATTGTGGACCATGCGGTCAAGAAAAAAATTGAAATATAATTTAATAACAACTTTATTTTAATATAATTATTAAATTTAAATTTGCATACTCAATTACATTACATTTGTATCTATTTTGTACACACATTCGTTCTACAGCGGTTCACAAGCTTTGAATTTTCAAAGTTGCGGTTTGGTGGAAAGGCGCAAAAACCTGTAATTTTCGTTTTGATTGATATAAAAACTTAAAGTTATTGTTAGTAAACAGTTTTATATGCAGAAACGCAGAAATTAACAAGCTAAATTTAAGTATAATTCCCATTAATGTAGCTCTATATACTTAGTTTGTGGTCAACTTTCAAACTTGTATATCTATATAGTTTAATACGAGAATAGACCATCAAGATTTAGTTTTGGTCTTGATTTGTGATTTAAACTTAAATATTTGGTTTGCTTTATGATTAAATTTATTTTAGTTAAATACACTTCATATCAAGTATATTTGTTGCAGAAGATTTTAGAGTGATTTTACTATAAACTTTGTACACTCTGACCTGATCTTTAATCGTCCTGTTATTAATTAAAAAGTACTATAAATGAACTACTTTACGATATATTATTTAAAAAAATTTTCCTTCATCTAATGAGGGGGGTTTTACATACTCCTGAATCCACAGTGTTCCTGACACACTCCAAAGAAGATTTCTGAGTGCGGCACTGGTAACATATTTATGATAACCTGATCTAAAAACCTACTTATACAGCCTAGTAACAAGTATTAGATAGGGACATAGTGGCCTTATCCTCGCCGACCTCGTTTCTTTTTGGATGCAGAAAACAAGAACCTATCGTCCAGGTGATATGTAGTATTCATAGTAAGTCAAATAAAGTCTGTTCGTTCTAATAATGTTATTTTTCAGGTCCACAGTGAAACCACTCTTCCAAAAATAGTAGACTCCGGATAGTAACAAAGTACATGGGAACTAACGAAAACATTTAAAGATCTAACAAATCTCTGCGAATGAAATTTGTACATTCAAAATTGAAGATCCAGGTCCAAAACGCACGCCCGGAGGCATCTGCCTTTTACTCCTCCTCCAGATCGTCGCAATTTATCCTCTTTGTTTCAGATGACGCACCGCGTTACCGTGCCGAAATTGATTTTTTTCCAATATTTCATTTTTTCTTATGCATGCAACATATGTTGTGTAGGGCTCTTGATTCTTTGTCGTGACATCGCTTTCTTTCATTCTCACAAGTTTTATACAAGGACTTTATGCTGCTGTTATTTTACCAGTCAGGCATTGATTTTTTTGACATTCAAGAAATACTAGACTTTAAATTTAGTTTAGCGCATGGCTAGTTTATCACTAGAAATTTTAGTTTTAAATGTTTTGTGCATGTTTAACCTTATGTATAAGTGTTTTATTTTTGTAATACATACCAAAGGCAAATAACCGAAATCATGTTATTCGTTCATCTTTCTGGGTTGTATTTGAAATGTCGGCAGTGGTCTGAGGAAGGCCATCTTTTAGGTACCAAAATGTGAATTCTGTGCGTCCAAGGTAGACTTTAATAAACCGACTAGAGAAGAGACCGTTAATTGAAACGAGAACTAGAGAATTGCGACCGGTTCTGAATCCAGCATATTCGATCAAAATGATTATGTTGTAAATCAACTTTTAAGCAGCTTATGATACTGACGATTGGGCGTTAACTTTCGAGTCTCGGTTTCTTACCTGACCTCAGGGCTACTATTATTTTGATCTCTTGAACATCCCATGGGTATCGCGGGATTCATTACTTTATTGACTGTTATAAACGAGTGTTACTTGTTTAGAAAACCTAACCAAGTATTTACATAATAACAATCAGACACTCAGCTCAAAACGTAATATTGAAATTTTACTCTAGAAAGATGCTAACTGATTTTGGTAACCTCATTTTTAATAAAATGGCCCTTCTGGGGCAAAAAACCGATCTCATAATTTTCTAATAAAAATGTCAGGTAAAAAGTTTTTCTACCTATCTTCAAAGGTAAACTTCACTAAACTGTTAGTTTCTTAGGATTAGCGGCTGATGTCGTGACTAATAGTCTAAGTGAACGTGTCAAGGCCGTTCGTCATCTATAGTTGCAGTGAACCTAATACAGTATAATTACAGTATTGCAGTAGCCTACTCCATCTTTCATTAATGCATTAGTTTAATAATCAATCAGTCTTTAATAATTGTAATAAATAACATGTACCAAACTTGAGATTTTATATAGTCCAGTCACTTTTATTTACTAGAGGCAAACTTTTTTCAATAATTTTAAATTTGCGTTATATGGCTTATTTTGAATATGTTGCAAGTAAACATTGTACAATATCAAAAATTAGGGCATTCACTCACTTTTTATATTTGCATTGTTAATTTATTAAGTGTAAAACAATTTTAAAAGAATGAGTTTTTATGCTACAAACTTTGAGTGAAATATTTCAAAAATATGGTGGTTTTTAATTGCTTATAGTTTATTAACGTGTAGAATTAAGATTATTAATTCAATTTCAGAATGATACTTTCGTATTTTCTAGTCATAATGTAATTTAGCTTACGCTTTTCTGAGGTTTATTAAATGGGTTAAATAGTAAGTAATTCGTTTGAATTAAGATATATGGTACTTCCTTATAAATTATTAAAGTATATCCCTCCCATTGAAAAACTGAAAAACATGAAAAACTCACACAAATGTTTATAAGGCTCTGAAATAAAGAGGTTTTACCATTCATTTCGTAAATATTGGTTACTTCAGGAGTTAAAGTTAGAAGGAAAAGTAAATATTGGTCTCTCTTTGTATTGTAGACTACAATCCCTCATTTTAACGTAAATACGATGCATAAAGCATAATAAACCAAGATGTGTTCATTGTAAACGAAACGAATCAGTATATCCAACTGATACATTAGAAATGACCGTAACGGACTTGACGCACACTTGTTTGTCGCTATTGAGAGATAAGATGGATGCTCGTTATCACACAATGAGGCTGAGGCAGGTCAAGCATCACCGTCTGAGATATTGGATTGAAACCCCTCCTCCCCCTTCCGCCTCATCTCGCAGCCCGCACCGCGAAATATACACACATCACGTAGAAACCCGCAAACCCTAACATCTTCTAGGAAGAAATCCTATACCAGAATGCTAGCTATCTATTTCCGTTATAAGGAGGGGAAAATCCTTACTAAGTTTATGCAAAAATTTTCAAATAAGAGTTTTCTGCAGTTATACAAGTCATTAGTCAAAAAATAAAAAAAAAAACAATCAAATAAGAAATAATAATTGATTCTCCGTGTTCCGCAATTCCCCACAACCCCCAAAAAAGTCTGGAAGAATAGTTCCGTTGGCGCATATGTATTTCACGCGCTTTGAACCTTAAGCCACCATGTTAAAATGATCATACACACAATGCTCGAGGGAAGCCCACCAGTTATTGGCAGAAAACTTACATCTTATACATACAACAACATTTACAGGATTATGTTCATATAAGTTTGGATTATAAAGTGTTTAAATAGCTTTTTTTATAACGCATTAAGGTGTTTGTAATATTAACCATTTTCGAATACTACTCCTGCAATAAAAATTATATATTAACCTATTGTCTTTGACTAATCCGCATTATACTAATGATCAAGCACTGCTAATAGCTTGTATATTTTATGAAAATTTAAATGTTTCTTCTGCGACTTTGTTGAACTTCTCTGCTCAAAGTGTCACCAGCTGTTTAATACACACTTAAATCTTTAATTACTGAAACATAACTATGTAACCATTTTCTCCGTATTCCAAAACTTATCTCAAGATATATAATCTTTCAGCATCTCTTCCATCAAATACATAAAACATTATCTACTGTAGCATTTCACATCAACTATATAAAAAAAAAGCAGTTAGCCTAGAATTAGATCAATCCGTTTCTCAAGATTTAGACGCTTTAAAACATATTTTGTGATTAAGGTTTTTAAAATTTGTGACTAACCGAGAAAGACACACTCCCAAATAATACCAAAATATATAGATGGTCGTTCTTACTCGCTGATTAACTACTAATATACAAGCTGAGTATTTACATGTAGCAACTCGTCAAGTCAATATTATTACTTAGGTTTTACTACACGATCAAGCTGCACCAATCACAGGTATGACACACCAGGTCGTACTACAGTAACCTATGTCAATTAGTCCTCAATAATCTGAAAGTTTCATTCATACCACCACCTACAATCGTATTTTCTTAGATATTTCAGCAACTTGTCATAGTACAAATTCTGCTACCTTTTGTAATCAGAGTAGCGAATGTTGTTCAGCTTCTGATTCAAAGATTTCAAGGAGAACAACATCTTTTGATCTGTCCTACGAGATAATATATTCACACACATTAGCAATAGCTATTCATGAATCTTGATAGGTCAATTCGAGATTGCGATCAACTAACATGCAAACAATTATATTAACTCAATCTCATTAACACTCAAGATATTATGTGATAGACATTTTTAACTGTTCTCTATACCTGTCTATTTGCCAGATCGTTCTGCTTTAGTTCATATATCATTAATACGCCAGTATTACAGTTGGTGGGTTAAGCTTGAATATGAAATGACTACATACCTTACTACACTTACATGAAGTATAGTTAGGCATTAGCTCCTTTATATCTACCATAGTGTCCACTGAGTACATGCACTTGTCAAGTCCCATCGTCATACTAAACGTTTTAGCAAACTGGTTTGTAATCCATTGCCATCAATAGCATGTACTGCTGCATATCTTAACTCATGAGCTAGTTTTGAATAGTTTGCAGCTATTTCAGTTCGTCGTTGACAAATATATAGTTCTTCATTTAGATCATTCATAAGCAACTTAAAAAAAACAACGGGTCTTTATGCTACTCAAAAAACTTAAAAACTTTATGATCATTTATCACAAGGAATCTACAGAGCGCATTTAAAAAATTTTCGAAAAATGTTTCTCTGGCAATTTTTAATCAGCACTCCAAATTAAAAACGGCTCGCTGTAAAATTCTTTATTGTACATGGTATAATAATTATGGCTTTTAGGGCGAAACACATGGTTTTTAATTTATTTTATGTCTTAAGGAAATTCTGATTGTTTAAAGTTCTATTACATACTTAAGTAATCACTGCAATATTTAAAATAATGCTTTGTCGAATAAGGCAAATGAATTGTTAGAGGTTATTATTAATTCCTACAACGAACTATTAACTAAACAAATTCAACCATAGTCACCGATTTTATTTCTGTGATCATTGAACGTAAAGCATAATTCCAATGAAACTTAAAGCAATTATGTCATAACAGTTGATCTGAATGAAAAGTCAAGATCCCCCCATACAGGGGTGAACACAGAATACTGAGTCCCTGCGAACCAGGCTGGAAACGCGTCTAAGCTAAACTTCAGAAATTCTTAGCGCCCTTTCTCAGTTCCGTCCAAAGATCAGCCAAACTTTAAATACAAAAACCAATTGACACACGTTGTAATGAAAGCTCGGTTGTTGAAATATTGGATTTTCTTTGACACGAATAGAAGAACGGATAGGTTTCTAGTGTTCAAACCAGCTTGTACATAGTCGGAATGGTCTGATATCGCTTTGTTACGCAAATGGAAAATATTATAATGAACGCTCCTAGATTCTTCTAAACGAACGAACCTATTGTCCGCTCCATCTAATATGAGATAGGATAGCGGTTCTGACTTATTAGTCAACTACACGGCTAAATTTATTTATTAGCTGGACACGGAACTTTAAAAAAGAAATTTATCGTAAATAATTTACATGCTGTAAGGATTAATGCAGTCCAATGCATAGTCCTGACGAGTTCGGGTTTTTTTTACAGGTACTTTTGACTATTTTATCTTTTATTACATTACGGTCCCATCCGAATCCTACTATATAAGTGCATTAAACATTTTCTTATCTTCCCCGAAATACTCCATGAGTAACTTGAGTGTAACTAAGACCAATCACACAAAGACTTTACTTTCAATTTCGCACCCAGTATATCGAAAACAAACTCTAGATACCAAAGAAAATATCCTTAATCTAAATGATTCGTATTGGCACTCATGCCTCATCAATGGGCAGAGGGAGGGATTGGCTTGTTGTAGGAATTTTTTTTAATCATTTTCGCTTAGATGTCTTGAGATTTCATGTAATTCATACCTGTAACGGACGAATTATCTCTAAATGCAAAAACATTTGTGCACACCAAAAACAAACCAGCAAATAATTAATCAGCGTACTCCAAGAATTACTGTGAATTAGTCCTGGACGAACAATCTAGATTAAATTTGCCAGTTCGTAGGAATTTATACGGTGTGGTTTTCCCGCACAGAGGGGCCGTGAAACATGTTTACTAAAATTTCAGCATGTGTCAATAGAGTTGATTTCTTTAATGCCCAAATGTGCTGCAACCGAAGATTGACACTTAATCCTCAGAATATATCATATCACTTGATTATACATGAAAAACGAATGTGGTTTGATGATATCTAATCTACACAAATTATTTATTGCTTTCGCCTTTATTTTTTTTGTCTTGAGGGAAATAAAAGACAACTTTGTTATGATCACATTAGCTAATACCTGAATTCGAAGGCCATGACGGCCATACTACAAATGTCATAAAACATGATTATTTTTCGCGCGCATTAATACGGCATCAAAACGGTGTAAGTGTAATCGGGCGTTTACAACACCATGCTTTGGTAAAAAAAACACAGACGCCAGAAAAACACACTTCCTGTAAATGAGGTGCTACATTCGAACAGCCAGACTGGGCACTAATTACAAACTTTCTCTGTCCAGAATGAGTTCACCTCAAACGCGCGCTGAAGTGCCAGAATGGAGACATTAATATAGGAGTCTTAGTCGCTATGAAATCAGACTCATGTTAACTGTATTATGCCATGTCATCTAAGGAAGTAGACTTGTGAGTGAAAAAGCTTTGCAAATTGAAAGTGCTGGAGGAAATGGATATAGGCTCTAGTTATTGACTCCAAGCCTACATCTTCTCCCACAAAATCTCATTCGGGCTATGGACTCTCAATCCGTTTCTTCATCCCACGATGAGTTGCAATTACTATTTTATACATGAAGTCGCTTTCCTTCACACACCAAACACATATTTCGAATGTTCAATTAGCGATGACAAAATTAAAATACCTTCTTTCTAATACATCCAAATAACTTCAAACATAGTGGCGTTTCTGTTATATCTTATTAATCAGCCAAAGCGTCACTATATTCACATTGAGAATAAATACTGCAAAAAAAGATCCTCAAACTGTTAAGTTTCTAAGTTTTCAATTGGTCTTCAGTATATCTAAGTTAATATCAAATGGGGATTTTCTTATATAATAACGTACTGTCGTAACAAAACGACATATAGTTCATTCAAATTTATGTACTGAGGTTAGCTTCTATATAGGTTCCCGAGAGGCCTCTCAAACCTCATGCAACTTCAGTATTTCATTAAATTCTCCGGTGATCATAGCTGGAAAGAAATGTATCTGTTTTTTGGGCTTCCACTTAGCCAGTCACATATCGACCGACGGTGTGTTTATTGCATTCAGAAACAGGAGCTAGCTTATTATAAACTGTATTGGGGACGTCGCGGACAATAGAGTATGTAGCATGTGTACGGGACAATTTTCACTTTCTAAACAACATGGAGTCTTGAAAATTCCCGCTTATCTTTAACTTAATGTTATCAAAATTGAATTTGATCTTTTACAAACATTGTTAAATCCATTAAAACTCTTATACAAACCTTATATAACGCATAGAAATCTCAATTTTGAATCGCCTCTGAAAAATGTTGCTTGTGCTGCTTCGAAGAAAATATTTTTTTTATCTTGGTCATTCATTTTTGATTGAAACTAATTATACCACTCTAATCAGTCTTAAACAAATCCCCAAAGCCCGTCGATTATTTTTAAGACAAAGATTATCTATGTATCTCTATTACCTATAAGGTCAGGGCATTCTACTGCCGTTCTAAGAAAGCGCTATGATTTGAAAGTGCTTGCTCTCAAGTTAAATCAACCAAACACTGTTGAAAAATTGGGCAATTCACCTTAAATTTATATGGGGAGTTTTTTAAATGTGTAGTGTAATTGAACTTTTTTTAGTACATATACATTTGCTACAAAATAGTGTTAGAATTTGTAATGGGTCATCACATACATCTGATATGATTGTGATCCCAGCAATACGTCACCATCATCCGACGCTAATAACCGGGAGAATGTGGTAGAGTGTTTTTGGAGGGATTGATGATAATCTTGAAACAAGGAATTAAAAGGATTTCGACAACATTTTCCTCATTGCTTATATTTATGGTTAACAACCATAACAACGTACACCCTTTTTAACTCTTTCACTGCGCGATTTGGTGGGTGACGGAAACGTTTCGTTCCTGCAGTAGAAGTATGGTTTCTCTTGCTTGCTCCAGTTAATACTAGAATCATCTTTTGATCCCTGACAAACTGTTGCTTGTGCTTGCTTCGAAAGAAAATAGTTTTGTTCATCGTGTATACTAGATTTTTTCGAAGTAGAATTTTTCAGTTGTGTCTCGCCATCGACTTCAGTGAATCCATCGCCAACCTTAGTTTCAATATTAACATTTTTATAACTCTTGCTGTGTGCCGTGGCTTACATCTTTTTACCAACTGTTTTGACCATATTCTATCCACTCCATAGGGTAAGCTTCAGCAAATGATTATGAGGGCAACAGCCTCTTTAATTTTCCAGTATAAGCATATTATATATTTATCTGACAGTTTGTTGTTTTAAAACATATCTAGACTGAAAATGGCTGGCCTCTTCACAGTTCGAAGCATCAAAATCTTTCGTTTTTAATCTGTGGTTACCAATTTTTACTGCTGGGTTTGAACATAAAAAGAGCCGTAGATGATAGGCATGTTAACACGTTGTAGGACTGTAACAGTAAATAAATGTTTCAAATTATTGCATTTTTATCTGCAATTATTGAATAAGGAAAATTTCGAACTCAAGATAATCAGTTAACGCTATCCATCACTGCTGAAAAGGTAACATGTGGGAGCAGGCTTGAATAGATGTAGGAACATTAAATATTGATAAATTCTGGTATTTATCCCGATAGCAAAAGGTAGTAGTACGTTGGTGTTTTACCAAACCACGCTGTAACACCTCCTCAACAAGCAAGGTGATAGTAAATTTCTGTGACGAGATCTTCAAGATGATGGACCTGTGATCTCTATAGAAGTGAAGACAGTGAACGGAAGTGGGTCTGCCTGTTGACGAGACCATGGGAGGTGTTGTAGGATGAACGATGACAGGGTAATGTTTCGCGGTGGACACTCCCCAATCGCCCGAGTTCCGACACATTGGCCTTGTCAGTTATGCCGCTTAAGTCGAAACGCCGGAGCAAAAACAACTATAGTCGAAAACTGACAAATATGACAATGACCGCGGGGGGGGAAAAGCGATGGTTTACCAATCGTCCACTCAAGGCTGCTTCAGATTCGAAGTAAAAGTTAATGTTTTAAAATGATGTGAAACAACTAATTAGAAATACATGTAAGATACTAGGTTGTTGATTGGTTAGCTTGTTAGTTTTTCTTTCGGAACTATATAAAAAATATCATTCCCCACAAACCCATGTAACTGTGTTACTTAAAAAAACAATTTCTGGATTTTTTATTATAACCCTAATTGAGTTCAACGTTTAAAAAAAATAATAAAAAAATATTAAATGCTACTACTACGGAATGTACTAATAGTTATATAAATAGATTCCTTTATTGGTATGTTTATTAACTAACTTATAATTAGCTTTATGGTCCGCATACTCCTTTATGGGGGCAGTGGTTGTGGGCCAGGCGCTCTTACAAGGATATCGGTTCTAGGTTCTGCGACTCGCCCGGGTTTTCAGCGTCAAAGCTGCGCTCCGGGCCAGTGTTGTGTTTCCGCCTATCGGGACAGTATCCGTGCCTGCCGGTCCTGGTGGTTGCCGGAAGTCATCCCTGTTCAAGCTCTTGGCAGGGGGAGAAGGAAGGCGATTTATCAGAGACAAGGCGAGGATCGGCAAGGACAAGGACCCGCCAGCAAGATCCGAGCAGATGCGTGCCCGAACCTTCCAGCAGAGGCAACACAGAATGGGAGGCCCGGAAAAGTCGAGGGACGATCGCGACTGCGCGACTCATCGAGGAAGGTTAAACCATGGGTCGAAAGGTCGGCTTGGCGAGGTGGATTACTACCTCACCGCAGTTCCTGACAGGTCACGGCTATTTCAAGTCGTACCTGTACCGGGAGGGCAAGACCGAATTCACCGGATTGCATCTTATGCCCGGGCGTTCCCGACGACGCGGAAAACACCCCTTCTTCCGCTGTCCGCGTTGGGAAAGGCCCCCGCCTGGAGGCCACAAGAAAACTCGGGGTTTTTTCGGTGGATTCCGGTCTGCGAAAAGATAATGGAGGATGAGGGGAACTGGGATTGGTTTGTCACAGTTCGTCCGGGGCATCCTCCTGGAAAAGAAAACCCGATCTGGACCGCGAAGTGGCCCAGATCCCTTGACCGAGACGGCTGGATAAGGAGCGAGCCCCACGGGCTTAAGCCAAATTTAGGCCTAGCCTGAAGTCATGTGATAAACAATCCCAGGTTAGAATCCTAAAGAGTAGAGGAGGTTTTTTAGTGGGGTAAACCCGTTTTTAGGGGAAGTCCCACACTACAGGCTGGCCACCTGTGTGCGTAATTGCATTTTTCCTCCTCCTCTCCCTCAAAAAAAAAAAAAAAAAAAAAAAAAAAAAAAAAAAAAAAAAACTTATAATTACTACTTTATTTTTACATTGTTACACATTGTTTAAGTTTTAAGGAGTTTTAATTTTAGTTTGTACATCGTTTCATGTAACAAATTTGGAAATACCACCCCCCCCCCCCCCCACCCCCCCCCCCCCCCACCCCCCCCCCCCCCCACCCCCCCCCCCCCCCACCCCCCCCCCCCCCCACCCCCCCCCCCCCCCACAAGGTAATAATAATACTTTTTATTGTGTCAACAATTATAAAAATTGCATACAATCGTCAAATTAAATTATTTAGAAATATGTATATCTATTTTAAATTGCCCCCATTCATACCCGTTCATACACAGTCCACATTCATTCCTAAGACTCATACATACTTACAGCCATACGTTTAAAACTCTTCTAAAATTTACCACCAGAAATAGAGGATGATCGAATTACTTTAAATTTCATCCCAGCGACTCATCATAAACTCTTCAACCGAATAAAACACCCTCGACACCAAAAAGTGTCTCAATCGAGCTTTAAATTTTGTTGGTTCATTCAAATTTTTGATTTCATCAGGGAGTTTGTTGATCAACTTAACACCAACCTTGAATGGCAAACGTTTGAATGCGGCTGTTCTGTGCGGATGTAACCGAAGGTTGTCCCTGCCTCTTGTCCCGTATTGATGGACGTCCCTGCCCCGGACCAACTCGCACTTAAATCGGCAGTACAGGGCGACATCGAGGATGTAGAGACAGGGCAAAGTTACCAATCCCAGCTCCCTAAAGGCATCTCTGCATGAATTTCGGGATTTCAATTTTGAAATGATGCGGACAGCTTTCTTTTGACTTCTAAATACTCGCTCAAATTTGTATTTAGAACAGCTGCCCCATAGCCTCAACTCGTACGTTAGATGGGGGTGTACAAGGCCGAAGTAGGCCATTTTTAGTACATCCCGGGAGCAAAATTTTGAAAGGTTCCGTATAGCATAAATGCTTGAAGAAATCTTTGAGCAGGTACTTTCAATGTGATTGTCTCAAGTCAGACTTCGATCAAGGTACATTCCGAGGAACTAGGTGGAATCAGTTTTCCTCTATGAGGACATCGTCCACCATCACAGCAGCGCGAATCCTCAATCTCTCTTTACCGCAAACAGAAATTTAGTGCATTCGATTTGGAGTTATTGGTCCTCAGATTTAATAACAAAAACTGAATACATGAATTCAGTTCTAAAAAGAAAATGATTTCTAATTCATGTTTTGTTGGAGCTTAATGCAGCGTCAACATACTGGACCATTTTCCCTCTCAGGAGCGATGAGTTCAGCCTGCTGACGTACACAAGGAACAAGACTGGTCCAAGTATAGATCCCTGTGGGACTCCATAGGAAAAAAGTCGCTAACTTAAAGTGATTTAATTGTTTTTTTTTCTCGATAATTATATGTATTAGTCGGCGTTGAATTAATACCTAAAATCATCGTCCTAACATAATCCTAAGTACCACTTTTTACCCTCAACCACTCAACCAATGAAATCCAAAATCGTCAAAACTTGAATCTGTAGAGAGCTTTTCTTCGGTATTTACTGACCGGAAGTGATTTTTTTTCTCGATAATTATATAGGTACGGTGTACAGTTTAATGATAACAAAAATCGTCGTCCTAACTCAATCGAAAACCCCACGTTTACCTCAATCATTGAAGTCCAAATTAGTTGAAGTTTCTAATCAGTAGAGTTTTTCAAGTGTATTATCCGACCGAAAGTTATTTTTTTCGATAATTATATACACGTTTACAGTTTAATGACACCTAAAATCAACGTCGTAACTTAATTCTAAGCAGTCACTTTACGTCCCCACGACGAATTTGAACGAAGTGGTCGCTAATTTAAACTGTTCGCCGTGTTACGGTTCAGGTTACTTTGCGACGTCACGTGACCCGCGCCGTATATAAATACCGTAATTACACTACACTATTCGAAAGGCCGAGCCCAAAAGTATCGTTTGATACTTTATGATTTATACGAAATGACAATAATATTTTTAACAACGGTCACTTCAATCAGTGAAATCAATCAATTTAATGTTTGTAGACAAGAGTAATGATAACTGTCCTTTTTTTCCTGCCCCATGCTTTATTTTTTAATGTCTTAAAATTTCGGGGGGGGTCCGGACCCCCTGGACCCCCCCCCCTTCGCTACGCCACTGTCCGCCGCACGGGATAAAGCAGATAACTATGTTTATTCGTGAAAATGTGGAGTGCTTAGATTCGTCATTTACAACAACTACAACAATAATGGTAAATAATTGTACACTGATATTTCATTATCGTAAACTATGATTAATTGATTAATTGTTAGATTGACACAAAAGTTGAGAAACTGAGTTTATAGGTTATGTCATACTATTGACAAATGTTGATAGTGTTAAGTAAATTATTAGTTTAAATCACTCTGCAATCAATCGTAATTCAGTCGATTGAGAAGAAACAGCGCGTATTGCTAGTCAAACATTTAAAATAACAAATTATAACCTCTAACCTGTCATAACAGTGCGACCAAACAAACGAACTAAACCGACCAATCACCACGCGCGGAGTTAGAATTTAACTGTGTTTAGCAAGAATTTCAAATTCCAATTTTAGTAAATGTTTTATTCAACTTTACCATTTACAATAACAAATTTTAATTAATTTCAAATTATGTACAATGTTTTAGTAAACAAAATATATTTCTATAGTTAAAATTTGTGCAATTCTTATTTTCATTCAATTCCTTGTTCCTATTGTGCAATTTAATAATATTCATATCAATAAATATTCTACCGAGAAAAAGACGTTGTCACGTAAAAATCTTCGCCCGTAAAACCGACTTTACAGGCAACCATAATGTTTTTTTTTAATGTATTCTATTATTTCCCTTAGTCTACACAGAAATGATGCTTCATGAAAAATTAATATATTTTATAGGCCAATCTCGTTCTCGACAGTGAAACGTTCAGCCAATTAATTAATACGATAGAGCATAAACGAAGCCTGATCACTAGAGGGTCTGGGAAATGGAACATGTAGCTTATCCATCTGTTCTCCTCGTGGCATCTTAAAAACTAATTAATCAAGGTATAGATTTGAAATTTTGCATTACGTTTCATTTCTGTGTAGACTTAATTTATAAGTTTCCTTGGGATTTGGCTGAGCTTAGTGAAGCCTAACTTACTGCACGATATCTTAAGAACGGGTTGACTTGGAGTCTAACACATTTTGTTACCATTCAGTAGACTGGCAAAATTCTTCTTCTGTCTGTCTGTCTTCCACAGGATATTTCGAGATTAAATGTGCTAAAACTTAAATTTAAATTTGGTATTAAGTTTCAATTTACACAGGTAACATCAAGTTTGATTATGGTGTATATCCGACTATGGAATTTGCCTAAGCATTAGTGAAATCATCATACTGGGGGATTCTTGGGAACGAATTGAGTTATAGAATTGGAATTTTAGATTAAGATCCATTTATACGTAGAAAATATCGAATTCAATGAAATTGCACGTTCTTTCATAGGGATTAGCTAATAATTCAATCGAACCTTACTCTCCTCATGATATATCGAGAACGAATTGAAATATAGACTAGAAATTTTGCATGAATATTCACTTCTATATAGGTAACGTAGAGTTAAATGATGAAGCATATCTGACTACAGTACATAATTTGATTGAAAGTTAATGAAGTCTGTTATTTAAGTTAACACCTTGATATCTAGTTAGAGATTTGAATTTTGGACGAGACTTAGTTTCACCGTGAGTAAAATTGAATTCGGAGCAGGAGGCACAGTTTCTATCTTTAATTCAGCTCTATTCATTATTTGACAAAGGTTTAATATTATTGTATGGTGTAATTGGTGCTAATACCTATTTTCTTTGGTTTATAATAATATGTAAGTATCGCTCTAAATCTAAATAAAAATTTGTAACAGCAGTTACTCTGTATTATAATATTAAGCCCAGTATTTGATATTTTACGATCTCAAGAACGTAGAACGTAAAGGTATTAGGAATTGGGAAATTGGCCATTCATTTGAGGTGGGTTATTCAAACAATAACTGATACGAATACTCAAAATATATTTAAAACATATATTTAAGATTTTAAAACAAGGAAAAGAAATAATCCGTAAGAGGAATGTCAAGGAGGCTTTAAAATACACATATAGGACGAATCTCTATCATAATATTTTGGGTAGTGAATACAAAAAAAACAAAAAAACAAATGACTGTTTTATAAATTAAAATTGATACTTTCCCTGGTCAAGGGAAGTACAGGAAATACAATATTTTACGAAAACCCAATGTTCTTATTTTATACAGTGGCTGACATTTAATTTAACAATAATTGAATAAGAATAATAAGTAGTAACAATTGAACAGGGCAGAAAACTTTCTTGAACTTTGAACATCTTAAAATTTAGGTGTAAGTTATTGTACTCAAACAATGTCTAGTAGTATGAGCGATCAATTGAGTTCAAACTAAATCTATGATATAAGTGAAAGTTGGTAGAATCTCATTAAGATTAGAGCTGGAGGCTATGTTCACTTCAGATATTAAAATTCTTTACGCTCTGCAAACAAATTTAGAAGGAAATTTACAGGTAGAAGGAAAGTTGATTATTAAAATTTGCTGAGTTCATGTCTTTATTATAAATTACTTCAGATCTGTTTTTAGGTATATTATGAAACACTAGTTGATTAGGCAGCATTTTACGTGAACACGGAACAATTCATACAAAAGGACTGAGTGTGAAAACAGAATAGGTAAAATTCGTAAGTTTCTCTACATATGTTTCAAGGTTCAGATATAAATTATTAATTAACCAATTACATTATTTTATTCTATGGTATTAACGCAAAATGAGTTTCTAGGAGGTCGACGTAGTTTGTATGATTGTAATCGACAATATTTTCGATGGCTGGTTACTCATTTTTGTGATCTCCCAGCTAAGCTCTCTTTATACGTGAAACGACTCTAATCAGGGCCAACAAAACAAAAAATATTTTGTCCCCAGGGGAAAGGTTCACTTCTTGGTGGTTTATGCTTTCTAGTTGAACATACACTGGGTACAGCAAAACCGATGTGTCACCTAAATCTGGAAAACTGTATGGATGTTTAAGAGCAGTACATCACTAATCGCATACGTCGAGTTATAGGGATGCAAGAGTAGATCGGATCAATCTAGTCTACTGCAGGGAATGGCTGCTCAAGGGAGGAACTCTCTTGGTGTCCAGTGCTGTTAGTAGCCTGGACACGAGGGGGTGCTGTCTCCTGCCCGCTTTGTCTAGAGAGGCGAGAACAAGGTGGCATTCCATGGTGACATGACTGAGATATAGTGTCCGCCATCCCTCATCTCAACAGAAGGCGGCCCCTACCCTCACCTCGCTCATGCTGAATATCCTGTCATTCCGAAAGCATGTGCTATAAATAAACTTGGTGACATGCTTCTAGTTAATGCCAAAAATAAATACCGAGATGGTTCCGGCAAACTCATATTTCAATAAATTAATCATAATCTTGGTTTACATTTTCCTTTAGAAAAGTAATAACTTCAAGAACATAAAATAATGATAATATGAACTAAGAAGTCATTCCCTGACGTTTTCATAAACTTCTTGAATGATGTACATGGGTCGATCTATCAGCCAGATGTCCAGTCTTTGTTTTGAGGCAATTAGCACCTGATGTCATCTGGTAGAAGGTTGAAATGTTTGATTCAGATATAGGTTGTCTTTTTTTGAACAGGGTTGGCATGTGTCTTGTGAGAGGGATTCTCAATTAATTTGTTGTGTTGTGTTTATGGTTTCTGAGTTTTCCGGGAAGGTCAATTTTGTTAACTAGGAGTATCACTTCTTGTATGTAAATACCGATGACTTTTAATTTGTATAACTCTTATAATTTTATTTTTCTCGCCCCTCCAATTCAGCTAATGATCTTATTGCTGCTTTCTGTATAGTGAGTACTCTGTAGAGGTGGCACCTCAGATTACAATACCGTATCGAATGTGAGATTTCAGAAGTTGTAAGATAAGCTACTTTGAATACATATGTTGTGATTATTTGGTTGTCATCAACCTTGTCACCACATAGACAGCAGAGTTCATTTGTTACATAACTCATTGATATGTGGGCTCAAGTCAGTTTGGCATCAAGAGTAAGGCCCAAGAGCTTATTCTCTTCCTCCGATAGAACTTTAGATAGAGTTGGAACGTGTTGTCTCCTCCACCCATAATGTATCTGTTTGGTTTTAGAGGGTTTGCAGACAGATCATATGAAGTGCAGTAGTCGTAGGTCATACTCAAGGCTATGTAAGCATTTACGCTTAGTTCTTCGGCTGTGTATCCTTTACAAAGTAAGGTGGTGTCATCAGCATACATGACCACAAAGCTATAGTCTCTAATGTAGTTTGATAAGTCACGAGTTAAAAGAATGAATATCACTGGACCCAGTACCGAGCCTTGTGGAGCCCCTCGTGCAATAGAAAGTCACTTTGATGCGAGTTATATAGCTTGTTGTTGTATGCTTTATCTCAATCAATTTTGAGCATCCTTCATGACACCCCTAAACCAGCAGGATGCAATTCCCTGTATTCCGATGTCCCTGAAATTCTTTAATATTTATCTACTTATATATATTTATTTTTTTTATTTATTTATATTTATCTGATTTTCCTGTCAGTCAAAGGCCTTACCATAGTCGAGTAGTATTGCTAGGGTGAACTTGGTTGTCATACATTTGGTCAATAATATACTCTATTGGCAATTAGGGCTGTGTTGATCTTTCTTTTAGATGCTGATTGTTGGGAATGAGATTTAATTGGCGTAAGTGGCCCAGGAGTTTTTTTATAACAAATTTTCGATTATTTATGAAAAAAGGAGGTTGGAAGTAGGCCTATCCTTTTCTTAATTTTGGGAACACTTTAGCAGATTTTATAACAGACGGGAAAACACCACTTTGCACACAAGGCTATGTTTATTACTGCTGCTAGTAGGGGAGCAAAGACATTTCCACAGTGCTTAGCCAGTTTTGATGATATATGATCGAGTCCGCATGAATCCATGATTTTTTTTTTAAATTTTTTAAATTTTTTTTTTTTTAATTGAAGATGATGATTTCTTTAATTACTTGAGGACTTGTAGGTCAGAGTCCGATGTGTTTGTTTAGGTTTCTGATTTGGTTCTGGTAAGGCTTGAGATGTCATGTATTTCTTAATGGAAGGACGGGTACAGTGCATTTATCCCTATAGACGACCTACTCACTCGATAATGACAGGAGAGGAAGGTGGGTGGATACGGGTGGAGTTTGGAATTCAACAACAATAGTTGTTCAATCCCATAGGCGTGTCCTTACAAAAATCCTATACAAATCCTCATAATTGCAATCTAATCAAAAGAATTGTTGCCTTGTCGAAATAAGCTTGTCAGCTTACTGTTTGAACGAATTCGTGCTGTAAGATTAGCGCAGTTTACTACGTGTTAATGAGAAAAACGCCTTCTAGTGACGCTTCAAGAGCTAACACCTTGCCTCACTGTTATACAGGTTATAAGCTCATTGCTAAATAAACGATTGTTCAGGGGCAATTTGTTGCGTAAAGAGGCTGATATACAGAAGCCCTATGATAATCTCCCCTAGGAATAGTCATTTCTCTTATATTTATTTATATTGTTGAGATTTATGGAAAGCTTATATATTCCAATAATGCGCTACAACAACACAGGTGTCACGATGGCGAAAATTATAAACACAGCCGAATTGGCTGTTGCTAGTTGTTATTTTTCACCTCAGGAACAAAAACCAACTCCTCCAAAGCTGAAGTACCTCGTTTCCTTCCATCTATATAAAAGAATTATTAACTGTAATCTTAACACCCAACTAAATGGTAAATAGCTCAAAATATATAATGAGTAACCGCAGTACTTAAGGATCATTATAGAACAACCTCTTACTTTCAAGAAGCAGCTACAAAGAGTAGATAAGTTAAAGACTAGAACTAACAGTGTTAGTAATGAAAACAATAAGTCCTATGGACATGGGCAATAATTGTGTGTGACATCAATTATTTTATTGAAAGTGACTGATTATTGATGCTCTAATGGGTCCCAGTACGATTGTAGCATGTAGAATATAAGGTGCATGCAGGCTTCGATGGGAGGCATTCAAATTATCTTATCGGCTGCCAATTTTTCCATTTTAAAATATCTAAAGCCTCGGTAAGCTGGCGGAATTCCTCTTAGACTAGATTTTCAGTTACAGTTGTTTTACTATACAGGGTGTCCAAAAAGTCCCGGGTCGGTTAAATATTTTTCAAAATATTTAAAATAGAGCTAAAAAGCCTTGCAAAAAGTTACTGGATATAAAAATCTATTTTATTACATATTCAGTGATCCGCTACTTCCTCAGTGGGGCGGGCCGCTAGGAGTCAGAAGAAAATCTTAAATGTAAGCATAGGTTTGATATGCATATCAAATAAAAGGTCTTTATTAGTAGAGTACAGAGTCGCAAACCCGACCTCAAACGGATAACCGAGTCAAAAATGACAGCCGTTCAAAGGTGGCTAGAGTTTGCAACTTAGGTTAATGTAACAAAATACACTGATGAGCTTTTTGATTTTAACTTTACTAACCCAAAACTGTTTACAATATGAATCAGTCATTTGAGAAAACACCTCATGTCCATTTTGTACTAATAATGAGTTAGGCATGCCAAAATGTAGTTGAAGGCAAGGCGAATCCAGTACTAAGTGAACACCACATCTCCACTAAGTAACCATAGTGATAGCAGATGTTAAAATATTCATTCTTTTGAGAAACACCTCATCTCCTGGAGATGTGTTATTTCTCACCTGTATATGTGAAAACCTTCATAACTTAGTTCATTAAGGTTAGTTTTATAAATTTATAAATAACACTAAAAAATTTAAAAATTTTCAAATTTAGTTTTTTTGTTTTATTAACAAATTTAGTATTTTCTGAACATTTTAATACCAAAAACATGGTGTCAACTTGATTTTAAATATTTTTAAATAATTTTTGAAAACATGCCGTCGCACATTTTGATTGCTAGAACTTCAGCACCAATTGCCTCACATCAGTGGGTTTTCATACAATAGCTATTAGTACATGTATTATTTGAGTGGTTTTAGTTTGTAGTTTTTGTTTATCAGGTTGGCAATAGTTATTGTTTCAATTACCCAGAAATCTGTGTTGAATCAGCTGACGACTTGTCAATATCTTTTTGGTTATGTTATTATGTGACTTCATTTGAGGTTGGTGACTGTAATTTTGGATATTTCTTTTGGTTGCTTTAGAAACAATGCCTAGACAGAAAAGTTGGTACTCTAAACGAAAGTTTACAGGAAACAAATATACTAGAAAAAATAGTGTAGATTTATCTAGTTCTAGCTCTTTACAACTACAAGCTCAAGAATCTTAGGTCAACCAAAGCAAACCGATGGTCCTAGTGCTTCAAAGAAGAAACTTTCTTCTAGTTTGGAACAGAGTGAACAGTATAATTTATTTTCTAGTAATTTTATTGTAAGTTTTGAAATTTTGTCCTCAGTTTTTAGTCAATTCGCATCATGTAAAACAGTGCGGTTCCGACTTGATACTCGACGAGGAAATCAATAGTCCGCAATGGACTAGCCTGCAAAGTTTATACTGAAATGTTGCAATAAGGATTGTAAATTCATTACAGAGTTCTGGACATCAAATACAACTAAAGATAAGAATATTTTTTGAGGTGAACTGCAGATTGTTTTATGGACTCCGAGTTGTATCGGAAAAGGTACCGGAAGCAGCAAAGATGCTTTGCGGCATGATGAATCTCCCCAGCCCTAACACTAATGTTAGGAAGTATACTTATTATGTCAGGGACTCTCTACATTGTGTAGCAAAAGATTTCATGAAAAAGGCCTACCCTAGAGGCGATTGAAGAAAACTCTGAGGCGACAATACCGACTGATATTGCCATAGCTTTTGATGGCTCATGGCAGAAGCGAGGTTTTCATTACAAAAAATGTCGTATGCACGGTTACAAGTGTAGATACTTGGGAAATTCCTTAGACATTGTAAGTTCTCAGCAAATACTGTGGTGGGTGGAAAAGAAATGAAGGCTCTGTTGAAAAAGAAAATAAACATGAAAAAACACTGTCTAAAAAAACTATGAAGGGACCAGTGGAGGTATGGAGACGACGGCTGCTGTAGCTGTCTGCCAGCGATCGGAACAGGATAGATGTGTTCGCTACATAAAAATTTTTTGGGTTACGGAGACAGTAAATCTTTTAATGCTGTCCTAGAAAGTAAATCCTTACAGTGATGTTACTGTAGAGAAGTTGGAATGCATAGGACACGTTTCCAAACGGATGGGCTGTCGGCTTCGCAAACTAAAGCAAAAGTTGGGCGGTAAGAAGTTGTCCGATGGGAAATCCATAAAAGGGGTTGGTAGGCTGACGGACACCGTCATCGACAAGTTTCAGCAGTAATTATGGCAATGATATAAGAGGAAATGTGAATGACTTGGAAAAAATGAGGAAAGGTGTTTGGGCAATTTATTGCCATAGCATGTCCACAGATGAAGAACCTAATCATATAATTTGCCCAGATGCTCCCGATGCGTGGTGCAAGTATAACAAAGCTATTGCTGAGGGTAAGTTACACAAGCACAACCCCAGTGCCAAAGGCAGTGATGGAGGCCATAAGACCAGTATTCAAAGACCTAGTTCACCCTACTCTTCTTAGGCGTTGCCTGCATGGAAAGACCCAGAATGTCAACGAGAGTTTCAACAACGTTGTGTGGACCAGGTTGCCGAAAAATGTTTTTGTTGGCCGTAAAACACTCGGACTAGGGGTGTACGATGCCATAATAACTTTCAATAATGGAAACCTGGGTAGATTAGAAGTTTTTTAAAGCATTTGGGAATCTCAGATATCGGCAGTAACACAATAGACGCTTTGAAGGTTGCTGACAAAGCTCGAATCAGAAAATCTGAGTATGCAGCGGGTGTTGGCATCCAAGGAATCCAGGTCAAGATAAGAAGAGAAAGATTGAGAGAAGAAGAAGTGGATGATACTGAGTACTGCCCTGGAGGATTTTAAAAGTGAGTGATCAAAGATTATCATTAAATTGTCAAATTAAAGTACAATATTCAAAGAATTTTTTGTTTATCGTTTGATTTCCGAAAATAAGTTTTTTTCATACTTAAGTACACATATCTTAAGTACCGTTGGAGATATTTTGATGAAATTTTTTTCTACACTTCCTTTATTCTATAAGTAAGTTTTGGGCCTAACAGATTTTTAAATTGGTAGAAAAATGAACAAGGAAAAAATATTTTAATAAATAAATTAATTGTAAAAAACATGTTTTTTAAATAAAAAATTGTTAAAACTTTTTTATGTATTTTTGAACATAGATTTTTCGTCCAATGCCTCAGCAACCATACATAAGTAACTGCAAAAAATTTCAAAAGTGTATTATTAGTAGAACAGGAGATAATGGTACCGAAAATATGTCAATTTAACATGGGCGGTATAGGGACGTTGGACTCCCCTTAATGCATAAGATGATTTTAATTCGTCACTGGCGCAATCTGGAGTAAAATTTATATATTTATGTTTTATTTACTATCTGCATTACACTACCCATCAAGCACTGTTTACTTATTATTGATAAAATTTAAATGTAAACAGATGTTTCAGAAAGGTTGTCGAATATTTATAGCTGTCACCAGTTCCAGTTTAATTTGAATTATGAAACGTTATTACGTTTAGTTCTTATCATAACATTCGAATGTAAGCAAACTAATTTTTTCAATTCGAATTCGACTTTATTTGGTGAAATGAATGTATTATGAGTGGTAAAAAGCACTCTAAATGTTAATTCAGGCCAAAAGCTATACCTGTTCCAAATTTCAGCACAATCCGTATAGCAGTTTCAGCGTGATTCGAGGACAAACCTCCAAACTTCCAAATATCCAAACATCCAAACTTTCGCATTTATAATATTAGTAGGATATATATTCAATAAAGGTTGAATCACTAGTACATTCTCTGCCGGGACTCGAACCCGGATCCTCAGGTACTGGGCGGGTATGCCAGTACTACACCAGAGAGCTCTTACTTTTCAATAGTTTTTTATTTGCCCGTTTCTGTCAAGTAGGAGATCTGGATTCGAGTCCTGGCGGAACAAGTAGGCCTACTTTATACTTGTGAGTCAATATTTACTAAAATTAAAATTGGCAATTGCCGTTTATACGAATTTAATGAATGTTAAAAGTCCTTTGACAGATATTGGGATTTCCAATCACATGTAATTTTGGTTATTTAAACTCATGCATGTCAGAATTGGTGAACCGGTTATATGTTAGTTTTATTATTTAAACACACATTTGTCTAAACGGTGAAATACAAAATACTGTAATTGAATCTTAATAAGGAAGAGCTCTATAATAGTGATAGTAGTAGTGATAGCACACTCACCCGGCAAGTGAGAGATCCGGGTCCCGATGGAGCAAGTAATTATTTTATTACATTTTTATTGAAATTAAATTTATTTTATTAAAAAACACGTACACACCACGATAACTGCCTGACTACGCAGTTGAAGCACTTTTGAAAAGAAAATATGAGTATATTCGGGGTGTATGAGAATCGATGCCAGTATCAACAATTTTAATTTTCTATGATTCACTTTTCCGTAAGGCGCTGGAAATCTCAATTCATTTAAATTAAAAGCTCATTTGCACTGGTTTTGAAGTAATGAGATATTCAGGATAGGATGGAGGGAAAAATCGGAAGAAGAAAGGTCGAGACAGTCACCAACCAACATCAAAGCCAAAGTCGCCGACTAAAAGTTGTTCTTGACGGCAGACTTGGCTCGTATGTAGAGAGGATGCTGAAAAGTGAGGAAGCTGATGAATGGTAATACGACATCAGTAGTACCAGCCAGGTGGAACACATTGCAGTCGATTTAGCAAGTGCTCTTTTGAAGTAATCTGGGTCATCACCGCCTACTATGTGCGTTGATAGTGCGGTCGCTCCTACATATAGTCGCTCACCATAAAAGTCCAATAAACAAATCAAGAATATTATGTAAAGAATATTCATTCAGGTGCAAAACTTATCTCCTGCACATAATCCGACTTGGAATGAAAATGTACTTGCAAATATCGTACATTTGTAAACTAATCTCTACGTCAATAAGTTTTAGTCCAGAGACAGAACTGTAATATACGAGTCAAATACCCGCGTCTTCGTCGACAATTGCTATGCAATTATGTATATTTGATTGAACAGCTCCTACGATTTCAGTAATACTAGAATTATGTTAGACCTATGTAAAGGATCTCCAGAGTCGAAGTTCATAGCTTTCTTAATGAAAGCACTTGTATTGTTATATGATAGGGCCGTATGGCATTTAAAAACGGAATTAGTCATATATCAAACATCAGGTACTCTTGTTTCGTGGTTAAGATGACCAGAGTTTAAGCAAAATTCCAATTAGTTCTTATTTAAGGATTTGCTCTTCTAGTTCAAATTAATTATATTCCAACGCGAAATTGGAGGTTGCTATTTTTCCACAAGAAACGATATATATACACATTTCAATACTTTCATATTTATGACAGTAGTGTATACTTCATCAGTAAAAAATGGAGGCGATGCACTTGACGACATTCTGTCATAGAAATTCACTGCGCTCGCTTGTTTCCTCAAATTGTAGTCAATGAATGGTTTGTTGAATCAAGCTAATCAGTCCCTTCGTTTTTAAGCTAGTATTGTATTTAAATATGGTGTTCCACAATGTATAGCAAAACCAATTCAATACCTTACATGCAAAAATTCCCAATTTAGTTCATTAAGTAAAATCCGGACTATATTAATTGTTGTGTCTTGTTGCCACGATGTTGAAATAATAAGTGTTAACTACTTTTGTTATGCTGTCACTATATAAATGTAAACGAATTGAAAATAGTGGTTAAATTAACTAAATACATGGTCGTGCTATCATAATATAATGTTTACACAGAGCAGTTGGTTACACTTAAAAGGCTCTTTCAATTTTTATATTACACAACTTTAGAGACCATGATGGGATTTTTCTGCTTTAGAGACCCCGTAAGGATTTTCGAAATAAGAATTTGCATATACTCATCATAAATATACCCATGTAAAATGTCAGTACAGTCGGTTGAATAGTTTATGCGTGAAAGCAAAACAAACAAGCAAAGGCACTGTCAATTTATCATTATATTAGGATATTCCTAAAATATAGGTGTCTCATCTGTGATACAGACTACCTTTTTAGATTACCTAACAGTGAATTGCTGTGTCTAATATTTGTAACAAGGTAGAAAATTCTCTTAATTCGAAAAACGCACATCTCAATTTGCATTAATCTACATACTAACAACTTTGTCTAGTGTACTGGGTAATTAATCTGGAGATGAAGATTGTGCTGCTAATTCAATTTTATTACTTCCCGATATCGTTAAAACTGAATTCCTGAACTGGTGTTGTGTTAAAAGTGTTGTAATTATTTTAGTTTGAGTCCTTATTTATAACAAAAGTAATCTAATTTAAGATGCACTGTTGATATCAGACTACGTTTTGTACAAAACTACTATTGCAAAGCAGACCCGAAGAAAATACAGTATTAAAATTGCATGTATACGCTGACAATAATAGATTCACAACTACTATTTTCGGCAACCAATTAATGCTGACCTGTTTGTAAAAATACGAATGCTGAAAGTAATTTACTCTCTAGTGAGTACCATAATGGATCAAAACAGTACAAGTAGTGATTAAAGAATAATACTAACTATAAGCAATTTTAGAATGGTATTTAAATCCTCCAACATTAAGTTATCAGTTTAGTAAGAAAACAGAAACACGTAATAAATACGCGTAATATAGCGTATATTTATGATAATCGTATGCGCTTCCATAGCATGAAAAAGAAATTGTTCTGAAATAACCACCCGAGATCAAATTTTCTCAAGGTATCGACAAAGGACATATGCTAAGTTAAACGATGCGTGAATAGCAACATTCCAACCCGACATATGAATATGCCCATGGACCAGTCTGTGTACATAAATAAAGCTCTGCCACTGTCAAGACCGCGGTTATTACGGCTGGCAAGGCAATTCAATAAGGATAAGCAGTACAGGTTTAGAGGCGCGGCCAATTTTTTCTGCTGGAAATGGAATCTGCGGCCGTGATTTAGGTGGCTTGTCAGGTTGGCCCAGATAAACTGCAGGTCTGCAAAAATGTGTGGAGGATAACGGATTAGTAAAAACTTGTACTAATCATGTTGTTGTCAGACCTGCCAGTAAGTATCTAATTGATGTCAGCGCTTCTGTAATCCGCATGCAATCCTCACACGCAATTCTTTGATAGCGGTGGTGTGTGAAATAAGGTGCAGACTCCTCCGCTGCAAACTATTGCACGGAAGGATCGCTTTGTATGCACTTCTCCCTCTTGCACTGTTAGTAGGGTTTTAAGACCTGAGCTTGTTTACGTCTTAAGGCGTGCCTATCAGAGTGTGTGATGCCGGGGCTTGGTCGAGAACTCTAGGTGACAAACAGCGCGGAATTGCGGCCGGTCCTAATCCCCTGCACTGTGTGGGGTCTGAGTGAGTGTGGGTGTGAAACTACCTGAGCCTAGCCACAGTCGCTAGTTGCTTATAATGTAGCGCCCGTGAATGTAGCGGAAATGCAAAGTTTACTAGGCACTACAATAGTAAAACCTCTATCACTACCTCCCTTGCAGTTTACTGTTAACTACTGTAGGTCTATAGATATGTTACTGACGAAGATTAGTATGGGTATACGATATTTAAATAATGTATCAAAGCCGATAATGTATCAAATAATACAAAGCCGATAAGTAACAATGCCGAATGCTTTACCGTGTTATTAGGATCCCCCCTTCTGATTGTATTATACAGGTTATATGGAAGTCCAAATGGCAAAAGTTTTGTTTTTTCCTAAATTGGCTAATTATTATACTGTGAAATTTCCTCTTTCCAACGACATATGACTAAAAAATTTCCCCTCATTATAGTTATCATTATTCTGTATAGGTATTTTGGTTTACTGTGTTGGCTAACCTGTTGATTGAAAATTAATACATGAAAACACGTACTAGTCCTCCTCCGTAGACTAACGGTTATAGTCTTGGCTCTCTAATCGAGAGATCATGGGTTCAAATCCCGGGGAGGTCCAATCATGTACTTATACATAAAAAAGCCGGTATACTTTTTTATTTATTTATATTATTTTTTATTTAGGACGCCGGCATAGCTAAGACGGGGAGGCTTAAATGAGATTAAAAAAACACGTACTTGATAAATATGAGTTGATCAAACTAAGGTTATAAACATGTTTACCGAAGCTTTAAAAGAAAGGCAATTTAAATTATAATTATAAGTTATGATACAGGTGGAGAACGTATTACTGATAATGCAATGGAATGCACAATCCCTGGCTGTGGCTGGTAAGTGGACCGAATTCAAACATGACTTAAAAGGGAATAAAATTTATATTGCAATTATTCAGGAAAGTTGGTTTAAAAAAACATAAAAGATTTACATTAAAGAAGTCATATACTAACACAAGACAGAGATGATGGATATGGCGGTTTAGGATTCTATTTACATAAGTCATTGGGCTGGGAACCCGTTATAGCATCTCATAGCAGCCATTTTATTAATGGTCTAGCAATAAAAGTGATTTTGAAAGACTGTAAAAGATATATATTGATTTAAAATTATTATTGTGGTGTTGGCACTATCAACCCGCACGTTTGGAGTTTAGATATATTTAAGGGCGACAATAACTTGAACCTGGTTTTAGATTTCAATACGCATCATAATACTTGGGGTTATGCATCATCTTGTTATGGAAGAAGACAGATTTCTAACATCATAAGCAACAATAACTTTGTTCAAATAAATCATAGTAATCAAAATTCAGTACGTACACAATTTTTAATACACTTAATCTGGCTGTTGCAACGCCACTTTTGTTTAATTCTATATCATCTTGGAAATTGTAGTTGGATTCATGTGGGAGCGATCATTTTCTGGTTCATATTGACATTGTAAACAGAGTAATAATGATAATGGGGTCTATCATTGACGAACGAGAAGAAACATTAAAAGTGTGAACTGGTGTAAAATCAGAAGCCTTTCAGTGATATAATACAACTTGCTTCTGATTTTAGTTTGGATGACACTCATATTCTTTTGAGACATTTAAGAGTATATTGGAAACATCAATAAATGAAGTCATTCCTCTTTTGAAACCAGTACATTCTCGTGCAGTTATTGCATTTAACCTTAAATCATGATGGTCAAACGAATGTGCAAAAGTTTTAAGGGAAAATGTATATGCAAGAGTTGCATTCCTATTTAGTATAATAAAGCTTTGGCCGAGACTTTCATAGACAACATTGTGCCTGCCAGATTTCCGGAATGTAAAGAAATATGTATTTAAATCTTCGTTATTAACTCCATAATATAAACTGAAAGAAGAAGTGGGCCTTTTAGAATGAGGGAGTTGGAAATCGTTCTTGCAAGTAAGAACAAGGATATATCGCCAGAGGAAGATGGCATTTCAAATTGTGTGATGAAATAATTACCCGAGAAAGGTAAGGGGCTACTCTTAAAACTATATAGCAGTATTTGGAAATCTTAAGGTGCCGAGTTACCGAGAGCTTGTAAAATTCATGTAATTTTTCTTTTGTTAAAACTAGATAGTGATACAGATATTAAAACTACCTTGATGTTTATAGGCTCATCACGTTAATGTCCTGCCTAGCTAATGTCTTGAACAGTCTTATTAACAGATAAAAATGGTTTGTGGACTCTTCTAATTTAATTCCATCGACTTAGTGTAGTTTTCGGAAAGACAGAGGTTGTTAAGACCATTTAGTTACTTTCTCCACAGAAGTTATGATAACTAAAATTAGGATTAAAGATTTAATCGCTGCAATTCTTGATCTTACTAAACCATATGATAATGTACACATTCCTACTAGTTGTCATTCTGTCTGACGGAAAGAACAGATATTCTTAAAGTGAGTAGAAAAGAAGTACATGGAGTTACATCTAGTGGTATACCGCAAGGCAATGTAACTAGCCCATTATTATTATCTTTATACAGATTCACAGATTCACGAAGATGTGCAGAAATTGTGGGGGCTCATTCTAAATTTAAAAATAATGAAAACAGTTTATATAAACTGTTATTTCCACGTATGAAATTCAACTTTCTCGCAGAAAATCACCGTGTACTGTAATTTCGTAGTTTTGTGAATAAAATCTTATAAAAGTTTATTAAACATCTTGAACTATTTTTATGTGAAATAACACAGTTATTGTTGTCTAAAGATGAAAAATGTGTTTTCTCTACATTCTTTTGCATTTGTTATTGGTTTGATAAAAATACTTAATTTACAGTTCTGGGAGTTGTTTTATCTAATTTGTCAGGTCTAAAACCATAAAACGATTGAATTCGTCCCTTAATCTACCTTACCAGAATTCAGGAAGGCTTCGTTTTACATGGTGAATTGGCATCCGGGCGAAATCTTATCTTTTGCTAGCCGTCACCCGCTAACGAAGCATTTCCGGACCTATGTTTATATAAACCTTTTCTCATCATTGTTACATGTAATATGAGCTCCCACAATTTTTGCATATCTTCATGAATCACTCTGTATCTTGAAGATATTAGGAAGTTCACGATTGAAGGGACAAGGTCGCGAAATCTTATTATATGCTTTTCACGGTGTAAATAGAAGTGCATGAGTAACACTACAAGACAGTTTGAGGAATGAAAGTAGGTAATGCTGAGAGACATTGCGTCTAACATTTAATCCTATCAAGTGTAAAATAATAATATTTGTAAGACAAAGGAGAAGAAAACTATGACAACCTGTCGTGGACAGTCACAGTTGATAGTAAATTTAGGTTTTACCCTCTATAGCAAGTAGTAGATAGATGCAAGAAAGTCTTTAATATTTTTAAATTATAAGCTTATGGAACTAAATGAGGGCATCCAAAGTTTCTGCTTAAGATATAAAAACACTCGTTATATCAAAGGTAAAATACTACAGTTTTATTTACGATGACTTAAATAAGAAGCACAAGCAAATGATCGATATGATACTAAAATCTGCATTGCGGTTACGTCTTGGGGCCTTGAAAACCCACACGTATATTAGCAATGCATAATGAGGCTGCAATATTACCTATAAAGTTGAGGGGACGACAACTAGCTGAAACATTAGCTATAAATATTGTGACAGACTCTAATCACCTGGCTTATGAAAATGTGCTTGAATTTTACATATTATTAAGTCGCAATTTATACTAGAAAAAAGCACCTTTGATTATACAGAGAACTTTAACGAATGTATTCTGGGGCAAATGTTAATACAAACAATAAATGTGGAAATGAAGAATACATTGCACATATACACAGACGAGTCAAAGATTGGATCACGATAGTAAATTAATTGATAGTAAATTGGTATATACGAGCCAAATAACAACACAAAAATTGGTATGAAATTACATCAACCAACATCAACTGTTATTGCATAATTATGTCTCTACATTGCTAGTCTGAAAATCATCACATGAAGTGAAATAAAACCGACATAATACACTGACGATAATTTTAAACGCAATTATATTAAAGTATCATCCATAAAATTAAGAGATAAACCTTCTGCTGATGTTAGAATTTTGGGATACCAATATTAAAAGATAATTAGGTAGAAAATGGTACTTTGGTATTATCTGGTGGCCAATACTTTTAGAAGAGTGTTTACGAACTACATTATTAGAAATGATAGAATTTATTTGACTTACTGTGAAAATTAAACATCATTATAAAGATAGGTTCTTGTGTTCTGCCTCTCGAAAGAAACGATGTCGTTGGGAAGGAGGCCACTCTGTACCTATCAACTATTTGTTATTAGGCTATATACAGTAAGTAGGTGAATACGTACGTACATGTTATAAATATAAATTGTTAACAAGCGCTCATGTGATCTGAGCTTGGATTTAGGTACTATCTCGAGGGACGTTTTTCAGTGCCGAAGGCGCCACTGATACCCGCACTGATGGTCAGGGGTATTTCCGATCGGTACTTTCCCCATCTCAGATCATGCGCCAGGTCGTCTAACGTGATCTGTGGTAGGAGTTGATCTGTAAGTTGGATGACCTGGAGCCGTGATCTTAGGTCGTGAAAGTATCAGTCAGAAATGCCCCTAACCATCAGTGTGGGATAGTACCCCAATTCAAGCTCAGATCACGTGGATGCTCGTAAAGGTTACCTTTAACTTGGTACTACTATTAACATACAGGGCCTTATTGACGGGTGGCCGAACGGGTCCTGACTCACCTCACCATCCAAGAGCATTTTATTTTAAAGTTGTCAATGGCCTAATAGTCTTTTTTTTACTACAAATAACATTCATGTTGGAACTTTCATGTTGGAACTTTGTAATCGATCATAATCAAATATATAAACTCAAATTAGATAACTATTTCTAATTTACGAAATACACTGCACTGCACATATAAAAATTCAATTTTGTTCAAAACGCTAAATATTTTAATGTAAACAGTAACGCAGCAACTACGAAAACGAGATTAGTTCTCACTATTTCTTATGGCTTCGACCTGTACCCATTACTTTCGGTAACCGAGTACAAAGTGTACTCGTACCGATTTAGAATCACACGTTACAGAGTACTCTTAAAATGGTACAGGTACATGTTCCAGTTACTGTAACTGCTGAACGAGTCCTTTTGCCTTTTACCGGGAAAGGTGGTAAACGTGTAAAAACATAATAAATGATAATATATGTATCGTTAAAGTACTTGTAACAGTACGTAACTTGTACCGGGTACTTTCACTTTACGGTAACTTACACTCTCGGGACAGATATGTACTCGGTGCAAAGAATCGTTTGCGGTAGTCCAAACGTGATCGGTTGTCACACTAGCGAGTGAGTTGCCGGGCTCTGAGCGGTTCTGTATTGTGTTGGTGTGTTGTCACTACGAGGCAACACCGCTATAGACAGTCTGGCGATTTGCTTGTTAAAACAAGCAATTGCCGATTGTAGTAAATTGATAAAAATTGCTTGGTTTAATCTGTGTTCAGAAATTACACATTTTAAATAGTGGTTAACAAATCTACATGCCCAAGAGTTTTGCCCAAGATATTGTGGACCATGCGGTCAAGAAAAAAATTGAAATATAATTTAATAACAACTTTATTTTAATATAATTATTAAATTTAAATTTGCATACTCAATTACATTACACTTGTATCTATTTTGTACACACATTCGTTCTACAGCGGTTCACAAGCTTTGAATTTTCAAAGTTGCGGTTTGGTGGAAAGGCGCAAAAACCTGTAATTTTCGTTTTGATTGATATAAAAACTTAAAGTTATTGTTAGTAAACAGTTTTATATGCAGAAACGCAGAAATTAACAAGCTAAATTTAAGTATAATTCCCATTAATGTAGCTCTATATACTTAGTTTGTGGTCAACTTTCAAACTTGTATATCTATATAGTTTAATACGAGAATAGACATCAAGATTTAGTTTTGGTCTTGATTTGTGATTTAAACTTAAATATTTGGTTTGCTTTATGATTAAATTTATTTTAGTTAAATACACTTCATATCAAGTATATTTGTTGCAGAAGATTTTAGAGTGATTTTACTATAAACTTTGTACACTCTGACCTGATCTTTAATCGTCCTGTTATTAATTAAAAATTACTATAAATGAACTACTTTACGATATATTATTTAAAAAAATTTTCCTTCATCTAACGAGGGGGGTTTTACATACTCCTGAATCCACAGTGTTCCTGACACACTCCAAAGAAGATTTCTGAGTGCGGCACTGGTAACATATTTATGATAACCTGATCTAAAAACCTACTTATACAGCCTAGTAACAAGTATTAGATAGGGACATAGTGGCCTTATCCTCGCCGACCTCGTTTCTTTTTGGGATGCAGAAAACAAGAACCTATCGTCCAGGTGATATGTAGTATTCATAGTAAGTCAAATAAAGTCTGTTCGTTCTAATAATGTTATTTTTCAGATCCACAGTGAAACCACTCTTCCAAAAATAGTAGCCTCCGGATAGTAACAAAGTACATGGGAACTAACGAAAACATTTAAAGATCTAACAAATCTCTGCGAATGAAATTTGTACATTCAAAATTGAAGATCCAGGTCCAAAACGCACGCCTGGAGGCATCTGCCTTTTACTCCTCCTCCAGATCATCACAATTTATCCTCTTTGTTTCAGATGACGCACCGCGTTACTGTGCCGAAATTGATTTTTTTCCCAATATTTCATTTTTTCTTGTGCATGCAACATATTATGTTGTGTAGGGCTCTTGCTTGATTCTTTGTAGTGACATTGCTTGCTTTCATTCTCACAAGTTTTATACAAGGACTTTATCAGGCATTGATTTTTTTGACATTCAAGAAATACTAGACTTAAATTTAGTTTAGCGCATGGCTAGTTTATCACTAGAAATTTCAGTTTTAAATGTTTTGTGCATGTTTAACCTTATGTATTGTACCGTTAATTGGTTAATTAAATTTAATATAATGTAAATTTCGCAACCTAGTCAGCCAGTATAATTTAATATTATTTTTATCCAATGTTCCGGAACTAAATTATTGGGCGGAGTAACTACCTAATTGGCACGCGTATGAATACTTTCTTCTAACCCTTTGTAGCAGCCCAACTATGTGACCGAGCAGACCTCGCGCGCGCTTTGTCCGAAAGTAAAATTTATCTTTTCGTATTATTAAATTAGCCCTTTGATGCCAAACATATAAAAATGAATATAACGTAAAGTAAAGTTGTAAATAGTAAAGTAACGTACCCTTGAAGATCTTTTATTTGCTTGATTGAGATAGATAAAAGTTGTGGCGTCGTCCTTATGGCGAACTCGTTTTTATAAGTAGTAATTTGTATCATTAAATGGCTAATACCGTCGCGAATTTGTTTTAGGCGAGTTTACGTGTCCCACGTGTCTCACGGCTCACAGGGCACATATTATTTGAGTAGATGGCTACCAGTTTCTTAACTTCTACTCATCGTCTAGTAACCACCGACTAGACATAACGCTTCTTAGACTACAGCGCCATTGTCTCGTGCCAAGACGCCGACACCCGGGTTGTGAGTCTACACATTGCGAAGGGAAGTAAAATCTTATGTTTTATAAAATAGAACATCGTAGGCATAATTCCATAGAACACTGGATATTTTAGGCTCACCTGGAAGATATGCATTTTTAGTTATTATATTCTAAATGGCAGCAACGTGGCATTACATACTTTTCCTTCACCATCTAAAAGTGGTGCTTGTAAGTTTTAATAATTAAACTGAACTTATAAGTAAACTTTGCAATTCGAGTATTTATTACTACGACCTCAGAAGTCACCACCCCCAATGTGTTATCGTGAAACGGTACAGTATACGTGTTTTATTTTTGTAATACATACCAAAGGCAAATAACCGAAATCATGATATTCGTTCATCTTTCTGGGTTGTGTTTTGAAATGTCGGCAGTGGTATGAGGAAGGCCATCTTTTAGGTACCAAAATGTGAATCCTGTGCGTCCAAGGTAGACTTTAATAAACCGACTAGAGAAGAGACCGTTAATTGAAACGAGAACTAGAGAATTGCGACCGGTTCTGAATCCAGCATATTCGATCAAAATGATTATGTTGTAAATCAACTTTTAAGCAACTTATGATACTGACGATTGGGCGTTAACTTTCGAGTCTCGGTTTCTTACCTGACCTCAGGGCTACTATTATTTTGATCTCTTGAACATCCCATAAATATCGCGGGATTCATTACTTTATTGACTGTTATTATAAACGAGTGTTACTTGTTAGAAAATCTAACCACATGTTTACATGATAACAATCAGACACTCAGCTGAAACGTAATATTGACATTTTACACTAGAAAGACGCTAATGGATTTTGGTAACCTCAGATTTAGGAAAGTAGTCCTTCTAGGGCAAAAAACCGATCCCATACTTTTCTAGTAATAATTTTTAGTTAAAAAGGTTTCTCTACCTATCTTCAAAAGTAAATTTTACTAAACTGTTAGTTCTTAGGATTAGCGGCTGATGTCGTGACTAATGTTCTAAGTGAACGTGTCAAGGCCGTTCGTCATCTATAGTTGCAGTGAACCTAATACAGTATCATTACAGTATTGCAGCAGCCTACTCCATCTTTCATTAATGCATTAGTTTAATAATCAATCAGTCTTTAATAATTGTAATAAATAACATGTACCAAACTTGAGATTTTATATAGTCCAGTCACTTTTATTTACTAGAGGCAAACTGTCTGCAATAATTTTAAATTTGCGTTATATGGCTTATTGGGAATCTGTTGCAAGTAAACATTGTACAATATCAAAAATTAGGGCATTCACTCACTTTTTATATTTGCATTGTTAATTTATTAAGTGTAAAACAATTTTAAAAGAATGAGTTTTTATGCTACAAACTTTGAGTGAAATATTTCAAAAATATGGTGATTTTTAATTGCTTATAGATTATTAACGTGTAGAATTAAGATTATTAATTCAATTTCAGAATGAAACTTTCGTATTTTCTAGTCATAATGTAATTTAGCTTACGCTTTTCTGAGGTTTATTAAATGTGTTAAATAGTAAGTAATTCGTTTGAATTAAGATATATGGTACTTCCTTATAAATTATTAAAGTATATCCCACCCATTGAAAAACTGAAAAACATGAAAAACTCACACAAATGTTTATAAGGCTCTGAAATAAAGAGGTTTTACCATTCATTTCGTAAATATTGGTTACTTCAGGAGTTAAAGTTAGAAGGAAAAGTAAATATTGGTCTCTCTTTGTATTGTAGACTACAATCCCTCATTTTAACGTAAATACGATGCATAAAGCATAATAAACCAAGATGTGTTCATTGTAAACGAATCGAATCAGTATATCCAACTGATACATTCAGAAATGACCGTAACGGACTTGACGCACACTTGTTTGTCGCTGTTGAGAGATAAGATGGATGCTCGTTATCACACAATGAGGCTGAGGCAGGTCAAGCATCACCGTCTGAGATATTGGATTGAAACCCCTCCTCCCCCTTCCGCCTCATCTCGCAGCCCGCACCGCGACGCTCTCAGTGCCGCCGCGCCGCTCCTCATCGCTCACCATGTCTCCGTTGTAGCGTAAGTATTACTGTACTTTACAACCTTGACTCTAACACCATTCATAATATCCTCAATTTTATCAACTATGAACCGTCTAATTGCTCAACATCTTTAGACAAAGTCGTAGCGAATAAAAAATAAATCATAATACAATGTCTTTAAATAAGCGAATAGCCGAGAGAATTTAACTACATATATTTTCGTTAAATCGGGCTAACATTTTGTATACTAAATACATCCCTATAAATATATGTTTCAGTAAAACACAGTGCTAACAAACGGTATCATCTGTAAACTTAAACAATGTAGCACAAAACTAATTTTAAATCAACATAAATTTCTTGAAAGTTTTTTGAGTTATCTGAATTTTGAAAGCATTATACATATATATAGGGCCTATCATTTTCTACCAAGTTTGCTAATAAACCTCTATATCGCGTGTTTATCACATGTATATTACCGGAAGTTGGAATGAACATATTTTTCAATAAGATAAATAAATTAAGATTCTTTAAATTGCCTTTGTTAACAAATTTTTTCTAAAGTTGACACTAGCTGATTTTAAGTACTAATTACGTCGTGTAGATTCACTTTCTGGCGATAACAAAGTACAGTATTAATATTGGACACAAGAACGTTATTAGGCCTATTTACTATTTAGAAACGAAAAGAATTATTATTTCTTGAATCGAACATTCTAAATGAATGTATTTGTCAACGGACATACAAGTATTGGTAACTTAATTTATTAAATTAATTTGCTTTATTTAAGGTAAGCTTTCAGTGTCTAGCGTAAAAATAGGAATTGCATTATATTTCTAAAGACATCCAGAAAGTTTTTTACTGCAAAATGTTTGTATGTTCCAATTTAATTTAAACTAATCTACTAAGCGATAATGAGGATAGATGTTTACATCTAATGATGAACCTCTGGTATTGCCTAATCGCCTGACAATTACGATAAGCCTATGATTTATTTATTTAATGGAAACCGGTGTTTGAAGACAAGATAACAATAATCAGAGGTTTGTGTAACAAGATTTGATTTATTTGTTGTACTTTATTTAAAATAAACTCTGCTAATTAGATTAAGAAGCTAAGTGGGCTGGTACACATGTATTACCCAGCAGGCAGCTCCAGACGAACTGATCAGAAGGCAGTGCGTACGCGGCGGACATGCTAATAAGCTGCGTGCGCGTAATAGACGATGTGAACTACTACTGATAAATAAATAAATAAATAAATAAATAAATAAATAAATATATAATATATATATATATATATATATATATATATTTAAAAGTTGATTTGTGGATTTTATTGGGTTATGAGTGATGTTGAGTATTTCTAACCGAGGCTGATATGAATGACATAACTGTGTTCGAATAGGCTTTGCCATACAGACTGATTAAGTGTTCTGGTGGTAAAACGAAACTTGTATCTAAAGAATGAGGTATGTGGTATGAAAGGTCTTGTTGGTGAAATTGGATGCTTTTCGTATGATCTGTGGCAATACCTTTAATTGTGGAACGGAATATGGGATGATATTGCATCCAGTGCTAAAACCTGTTGCCAATTGAAAAATTGGGATTGTGCAGTATCTAGCGGCAAATGAAAGAAAGTTATTAAAAATATAATATATAATAGTATTAATTTCTTTGAATTACGTAAATTCTTAAGGTGCGTCCTAAATGGACGAACATTGTAAATTAACGTCTTACTGGTCTCCAGCGAATGTTTGGTGTTCGGTATTTGTGAACGCTTCAGAAAACATTCTTAGGGTAGCGTTTCGCCATTTTTGTTCGGCCAAAATGTTCGCCCTCTGAGCGAACTTTTGTTGGCTCGTTAAGGAATCCCTTTGTGTAGCAAAAATTGTAGTTAATTTCTTGCTAAAAACTTGTGTTTATAGTGAAATCTTATATTATATGTAAACAGTACTACAAATGTGAAAATGAGTAAAGAACACGTTTTAGACAAAACAAAACTCTTCTTCTATTATTAATTTATATGACAACATAGTTTAGTATGGAATCCATGAGAAGAAAGTTACAAATTAAGAATAGACGAAACAACAATTTAAAAACAATTGCTACATAAACTTGTACAGACGTTGATTCAGTGAAGAAGAAAATTGACAATAACACAGTAGAGACGAGAGAGAGAGAGAAATGCTGAGACGAAGTCAGGTATGGGAGTGGACAAAAAGGACAAAACTCCGGTGGGGGGGGGGGGTGTGTTTAATATTTCTTAATAGGCAGATATGCGATAAGACCCTCCTTGTCTAGCCTTACACTGCAATCTCAAAAGGAAGGAAGATAGCGATGTAATGTATGATGATATAAACAGATAAAACGTTTAACATTATGAAAGATTGTTATATAGGCAATTAAAAAATGGACTGACGGGAAGAATCAAGTTTTCTGTTTTTGAAATCCGTATTCTACTTTGGAATTTTAGCACCTATTAATTCTGTTACCAATTCAAAATCGACATTCGAGCAAAGCTTGAGAACTGACAACCATATTTTATGTCCTATCTGAACTATTCACCACTATATTCATAACCTCTACTTTGTCTCAACCGACGATGCCATTGATAACTTATATTCGTAGCAGAAACATACATTTTAAAAAACAGAAAATGCAGTAACATCTTCATCGCGAATGTTTGTTCAGTGTGAACGGTGCTTAATATAAAAAAAAGACCGAATATTTTGGATCTGCAAAGAAGTAATGATTCTATCGGTGGTTTATCACGCAATGATAATTGCGGCTTTAATAAAATACTTAAAAACAGTCTTTGTTCATGTAAACAACAGGAAATAGTTCCTTAGAGTTCCATAAAATGATGAACATTTACAGCTTGTGAAAAGGTCAGTCCGTGACTGGATTATGATAAGGTCAGTCAATATTAAAAGTTACTGCATGCTTTGTGGGCGAGAAATGGTCTGTTATAAGTTCATCTATGGGTCTTGACTGCCAAACTCTTACAATCTAGTTACGAATCTTCAACTACTCGAAACTGTGCTTAGCTACTTACTGTTCTGACGCCTGAGAGTGAAACTTTTGGTTGAAATTAGACTCGAAGAAGAACGTAACTGAGTTTTGATACCATCTCATTTGCTATACGAACTTCAGTTAAATTTGTATTTCTCCTTCCAATTTCAGAGATTTTGCAGGTATGCTGGGCGCTTGAAGGCTCTGGAGAGATGGAAGCTCAAAAGAATTCTGACTACAGCGACCGATGATGAACACTAGTGCACTTGATCACATTTATAGAGTCATATTCATCATATAAATTGCCTCACTGTGAGAAATATTTGAAAAGAAGTTATAAGTAGATATTGAGGCCAAAGAGTTATTGCTGAAAACATTAATAAACGCATTAATAATACACTCTTTAAAGAATGGAAAATCTGAAGATGAAAAAGGACGATCTTCGACATTGCTACCAGAATTATTTGACATTAATGAGATCTCACTTGAGATGTCACTGTAGAATTGTATTATTATTATTAAGACCTTGTTGCAGAATAGAAAGACCTTTGATGACGGTGAGACAAAGCGAAAGGCTATCAATATTGCGCGTGTGCATGAGCTCGATCCTTTATCTCACCACTACAACTTGGCCTTGGAGTCCACCAACACAGGATGGCTCAGAGCTACGAATATATGTATGCTATCTAAGCACGGAGTTTGCGTAATGTACAAGGACATACATTTTTAGACATTGGCTGCTGAAAACGTTCCCTGTCAGTAGATGACAAGGCTTTCGTCTAGTAGGTGTTTCACAACACTGATAGGCACGTTATCTTCCACAAAGGGAAAGTGAAATTCGGCAACGCATTTATTCTGTAGCTACGAACGATAAGAGTAATGGTGCACTTTTACACTAACTTATCATTCCAACCAGTGAGACCGTATCAACGCCAACTTAGAACATCTATAGTTCTAGATACAAACACAATAAGGATAGACAATATCTGTTGTAAATTCAGTTGTAAGTTAAGTTATAGTATTTTTAATTTTCTATCAGAAGCTCGTGTGAGTTCTCGGTCCAAGTGCATCGACTGGCGTTTCTATTAAGGATTTCTCAGTTGTTTGGAAGGCAAAAACTTTATTAATCAGGCTGGGAGGAAGTTTATTATCTCATATTTGAGTGGAGAACTTGAGATAACTCGGTTGAATTTCTGTCAGCTTTCCAATTTTTATGTCAGTTGCCAATGACCTTGATATAATATAAAGTATAAAGTACTATTTTGGGACAATAAGACAACTATATTAGGTGTCAAAGTACAAAATTTTCAAAGAAAAGTTGATTACAAATGCTACTGGTTTTTTGAGCAAGTAGTTCTGAGGGTGATTGATGAGTTCAGTCTGTTGGTCATAAACTGTCCAATATGGTGCGGTTCGAAAGGATCGATAAGTTAAACAAAATTGTGAAATTGTTCAGAAAATACAAGTGATACCGCTATATCAAGATCCATTTTTCATAATGTGTGATCCGGTTGGCGTAAAGGAGGAATTGTGGAGTGGAATTCACAAGAGTTTTGCTTCATGCTATTTTCTAACAAATTTATTTATTTTTGATAGGTTTTGAAAGTATTATTAGTATTGCTCTTTTATAAACTGGCTTATTTCATCAAAACGTTCAATAATTGTTGAAGGTGCTGATTGATAATTTCTTTAGTTTTTGAGCGAATATACTTCCACTTTCCTCTTGTTTGTTTCTCTTGAGTAGTTTCCCTAATATCTTAAGAGTGAGAGATTCGACTGAAATAGTTTGGAAGCTTGTCAAGCTGCTGGTTGAATGTCTGTAACGACATTTTATTTGAACAGATTTTATTTGAAGATTAGTTTAGCGGAGATAAGTAAGAGTAGAGTCTATAAACAGATAAGACAGGAGTCAAGGCCAGGGAACTGTGGGACAACATCACTCGTTTTTGTAACAAGAACAGACGAATCAGTTGTGATCCTCCTTACCTGTCAGAACATATAGTGTTGTTACACCACGCCGGGTGGCATCGTCTGCTTTTTATTTTGTGCATTATTTTACCTTTCTTATTTTGTTCTGTTTTAATCTACTAAATTGTAAGTAATATTTTAATAACCTTGACAGAGTTTCTACAATTAAGTATTTTGTATTGCGATGATGGTAGCGCGGTAATATTTTATATGAAAAGTGTTTTGACGGACAATTAGGTAAGTTAACCTTTTTTTATTAAAGTTTGATTATAGATTTCAAAGCCTTAATAATAGATATATCTTGTGTATAGTAATACGTATATAGGAATAGAAATTACGAATTGAGACTTAAAATATCAATAAAAATTAGCTATGTATAAATTACTGTTCTAAGTTTGAATTTGTCTCTGCATTCTTTTCAGTAATCCACAGTTTATCATGGTATTTACATGTAATCTATATCTCAAAAACTTTTTGAAGTGCAAAAAATTGTTTTCAAAAACAAACCTACCGTAGGAAATTTAATATTCATCCTAAAATATTTTAAAATTTAAGTACATAAATAATACATAAAAGTTGTGATTTAGCCAACATATTTATTAAATTAATTTGTGTACAGAGATTTAACATATTTCAGCTTTTTGCGGAACATTTATCGTTTCTACAAGACGAGTTTTACATACATTGCAACCATAAATCTGCTGAATGTTCCCAAAAAAGCCTCTAAGCATACTAAAACAAAAAAATCTTCAAAAAATAATTAGAGGTGGTATACCACTCTCGTCTGAAGCCATCCCAGTCTTAACATAGACATACTCTTAGTAGAATGAAGACTATGCCTCCAGTTCAAAATTTGAAGATGAAAGTCGCATGTGACACCTACAGTCTTGCCACTGCATTAGCAGGTACATATCTTATCTGATTTAATAGGCCGGAAAGCCTTCAAGTGTTTGCAATCTCAGCTTGCAAATGTGCCAGCGTCATGTAAATCCTAAATTATGTTTGTTAATCTAGTATATATATTTCTATAATCCAGGGTAATAATTTCTACAACTATTTTTAACTCAACTAGGATTACTGTAGAAGAATGTACTGCGCGGCAGCATGTGAGCCCCCCCCCCCCCAACAAACTAGCAAACATGGCCAAATACAGATAAACACTGCACTAAATCGATTTCTAAAGGCAAGGACATTTATAATATTATTGGTATAATCCGATAACAAAGTTAACTGCCTTCCTATGATATTAATGTTGATGTCATAAAGTTATTCATTGTTATAAAGGGATTAGAATGATCGATGCCAGTTTATAATCTGTTCCTCATCCACATGTGTAGTAAGGGAATAAGATCATAATGAGCAGAACTTTGGATATTCGAGAGAGTGGTAACTCTTTGTTACAGAGTGCTAGTTTTTTTAGTGGACTTTTTTTGACTTTTTGATTATTAAATGTACATCTTAATTAAAGTTTCAAAAGTCTTGTATTGGTTTTAAATAAGTTTCGTATTTTGTAGAAAAAAATAGTTTGCTTTTTATTTTACTATAATTTACATGTACAGTAGGTTGATTTAAAAATGTGTATTCTACCGCATAATAATAATACGGAGATGTATAAAGAGCTCAATATGTTCATACAATTTTGCAGAAATAAAATGGTTTGTTCCCCGACTGATACATAATCGTACATGAAATTGTATAGTTTACCTTTGTACACTGCGATCCGTGGCATTAACTGGTCTCAAAAGGTTTTTAATTTCTGAGCCAACTTGAGTCGTTTCTGGAATGTAAGGAAGATAGTTCAATTATGGACGTTCTCCATTCTCATTCCAATCTAATTTTTTTCCATTAACAAAGCTGTATGTACTGTAATCTTTAATTTAAAAAGCTTGATTTTTTTGAATACTCCGAAATTCTAGGGTGAATAATGGTGATATTGGACGTTTAAAACTCTATCGTTGTTTCTTTTTACCGAGTGATCTACATTTCTGTTTTATTTATTTCCTGTCACTTCGTACAGAAGTGATGAATTTTTCAACATATATGATGAAATTGTTATTAGAATAAATTGTGTTTAAATGTTGTAGCAGTTTACTGTCGTACAAACAAAAACTGTAGATGCATTATCTAAGAAACGAACCTATAATTTCGGCTTCTTCCGTGGCCTTTCTAGTACAAATTTCTCAAAACTTTCCGTGTACTAATAATGCACTCATTCGAAGAAGGAGTTTTTCCCTCGCTCCTAAAAATTGCAAAGGTGAGCCCAATCTTCAAAAAAGACGACCCATGCTCTGCAAATAATTATCGGCCTGTCTCTATTTTGCCTGTTCTGAGCAAAATTTTTGAAAAAATCTTTTTATAAAGAATGCTTCAGTTTTTGAATAATCACAACCTTCTTTCTGAACACCAATTCGGTTTCAGAAGGGGCAAGTCGACAATTGATGCAATTGTGAGTCTTGTTGAAATGGTGGTAGAGGGATTAGAAAGTCGAAATCTCACTTTAAGTGTATTTCTCGACTTAACTAAAGCATTCGACTGTGTCGACCACGTGAAGCTGCTTGACAAACTTGAATCCCATGGCATCAGAGGCGTGCCTCTTCAGTGGCTTAGCTCATTTCTAAGCCGCAGAAAACAGCTTGTTCAAATCTCAAACAAATTTTCCGAGCCGTTGCAGCTGAGATATGGAGTCCCTCAAGGATCAATTCTCAGTCCAATTCTTTTTCTCATCTATGTCAATGACATAGACTCATCACTACTGCACGGGAAACTTGTGCAGTATGCTGATGACACAACACTTTGTTTTACCAGCAAATCCAAAATGATTCTGGAACAACAAAGCTTTCTCGACGTCAACAGTTGTGTCCAGCACTTCAATAGCCTCAACCTCAAAGCAAATTCTTCAAAGTCAAACGTCCTGACTTTCGCACTGCGATCAGGAAATCTCAATGACGGTGCAGCCGTATTATTGGAAGACACAGTGCTGGATGAAGTCGAATGTTCAAAGTTTCTGGGAATATTCCTTGATCGAAGATTGACTTGGAATGCTCACATTGACCACGTTTGTTCCAGACTGTCCTCAGGCATTTATGTCTTGAGGTCTTTAGCCAAGTACTGCCCTACTCAGGTACTGATGACGGCGTATTATGGCTTGATCTACCCCCACCTCACTTACGGTCTGGTGTTATGGGGAGCCTGCGCAAACAACCATTTCTTCCGAGCATTCAAAATTCAGAAGCAAGCGATTCGCATAATCGCAAAAATGAAATTCCGAGAATCGTGCAAAGAAGCCTTCAAAACGTTGCAACTGTTGACTCTGCCTTGTCTCTACATTCTTGAGACAAGCTCATTTTGTTTGTCCAAATGTGCATTAACCCGGGGCCGTGACATGCACGAGTATGAGACAAGAGGCAGAGATGCCTACCGAACTGGAAGACACAGGACGGGGGTTTACGAACACTTGCCCTCCCAGGCAGGTATTCGGTTCATCAACAAGTTGCCAGATCAGTTAAGAAATGCCCCAACGCCTAAGGTGTTAAAAACTCGTTTAAGACGCTTTTTAGTGTCGCAAGCATTTTACAGTGCTGACGAGTTTATGGCATTCGACTGGGTGACCGCACAATTAGCAAACTGACTACCGGCGCTGGAAATGGGAATATTGGCTGGATGAATGTGGAGTTGGCTGAAAATTTGTACGTTTGAATGTGGTTTGAGGCGATGTGAAAGTTTTAAATTTTAGATATTAATTTTAGAATATCTTAACTATTGCTATACATGTGATTATGTCCTGGCAATAAAAATTGATTTGATTTAATGTACATAGTAGTTATCGATGATTTATCCATCATAACTCCTCAGTTTACTAAAAAAAAAAAAAAAAAACTAGTCACTGACATAGAATTAAACTGGTTCAGAGCTAACTAAAACTTGGAACAACTGATGAAACTCATTCATATAGAAAACACTCAAAAAGTGAAATCTAATTTAGTGGAAAGATTTTAGTATTTCAAGGCTCCATACTTCCATCTCTCAGGTTGGTCTTATGCTTAATTTTGACCAATGACTTCGTGAAATATCAACAAAAGCTATTATTAAATGACGAAGTACGCTGAAAATGCCGCCATGTCTTCGTTTGGTTTTAAATTAATAAAAGACTCAACTGCTAACCAACAGAGACTCAAAATCCTCATCCTTTCAGATGTAACGACTATAGAATCAGGAAAATAACCTGGGCTAACTTAAAAATAAACCTGTCTTAGGAACCCCGTATTAATCAACACAATAAAAATTTAACAAGAGTATATGTACAATAAAAAGTTCAAAAGTAATTAATAGTCTTGTAGTCGTGTAGTAGACTTAAGTAATCATGAAGGCATACCAGATCTTGTTTGAGATCCATCTTTGTTACGTTCTGAGCATGAGAAGGGCCCTTCAAATAGTAAAATTTAAACTTCAGGGTTCTTTTTACCCAGAAGAGAGTAAAATTAGAGGTTTACTCCAGCTGGCCAGGATTAAACATACATTATACACGTACCAGGACAGCCTTCAGTGAGCTGGAAATCATTACTGTTGTGACAATCTAGATCCAAGAAAAAATAATCGTTACATTAAAAACAGATCCAACAGTGGCTGATTATAGACGCCAGACACAGTGGAATCATATTAGCTTTTATGAAAAATAAAAAACATCGTACATGGGATGCCTAATGGCTTTGTATTTGTTCCAGTATTGTACCTTCACTTAACCATCGACCTTCGAAACTACCTTCAGAGCCACTTATGGTCAGGATAAGTCTATTAATATTCTGCCAAATTCCTTACGAAAACTGCTATAATCAATAGGACTTCAATGTTACTTTAAAATATGGCTTCTATAAACATATCAGTAACTTACATACCATCTGAGAGTTCGTTTAGTTCAAATGTAATCGACAGATTTATAAACTGTTATTATATATTAGATTATATAAATTAAAAAGCTTACGAAATAATAAATTATTGAAAATCAATTGGCCCGATAGGAAAACAAACACTTCAGCCCCAAAAAGAACAAAAGCCGACAAGTTTGAGAAGCTTGAAACAACAAAGTGATTACTTCGGCTGGCTTGACCTCCCTACAATTTCAGCCCTCCCCACCCCACGCCTGCTCTCCTGGAATCTTCATGGGTAGACACTTGCATTTTTATTACGTTATGCACATTGTTGTGATGATCACTTTTAATTACCGACCATACCTGCAATATTATTAAAGTAATTTAATTATAACTGTATGATACGATATTCCATCGCTATCTTATACTTCTCTAGGGTTCTATTGGCTGGCTATTGTATTGGCAATACAATACGTAATAAATAAGTAGTATTTAATAAATTCGATGTAGAAACATCCTTCCAAAAGCTAATATATGTAGTGACACTGCTTTGCATTTTATTCAGCAAGAACCAATTCATTATTCTTTCTACTACTCATTTTATACTACGATATAATATAATACTGTCATATAATACTGCGATATGTGTCAATTATGTGTGAATACAAACACTATTTAGAGTTCCCAAAAATATATTGGTTGGTTGTTTGATGCTGCAACATAATAATTGCACCTTGGGTTTTGGAGATGGTTTGAGGTTAGAGTAAATTAGGTTTCCTTTTAGATTATCCTATTTGTAAAGGAAAAATAGTGCTCTCCTGTCCCTATAAAATAATAGGATCCGTAGACAGGCAGTTTGATTATAAATCTACAAGTGTGTCTTGACGTGGGGAAGTGGGGAGGTGATAATGTACCTCCTCGCCTTTCATGATGATTTCATTACTTGCCCAGGTGGACCAGGTCAGCTCGGTGTTTGCATACGAGACTTGAAACACTACGATGCCGACCAGAAATTCCCAGAAAAGGTGGATAGAAGATCAGAACTCGAGATATCCGTTAGATATCCATTCTGGACTCTATATTACTATAGTATCGACTCGTCACAAGTGAATATGTTTAGGGACATAATCCTAACCGATTGCAAACAAAGAAAATTTGCTTCTAAATCACTGTATATAAATATATAAATATGAAGATTTTAATCTCGTAAAAGGTTTCCAGATGGTAGAGATTATATATTTTTGGAAGTACTACGATTTATTACGATTTCAACGGTTACAGTTGTCACACCTTCAGTGTTGTTCAATTTAACCTTTTAAACTAATAATGCATCTTTATTGTGATCTTTACTAATAAGGCATTTGCTCTTTTACTGTAAGTAAAACTCCCTTCAGTGCCATAAACCGTTAAAAATGTTACAAGAGGAAGCTGAAAGAATGGAGTTTAGAATCCGAAATTGGATTTCAGTTTGATAATTCAGCCACGATTGGAAATCCTCTGAACAAAGCTCTTCAGTAATCGGTAGAACTATACTTGATCAGTATTAATTATTGAGCTATGTATTAACGAAAAACATAAAAATAAAATTTATTGTATTAAAATACTCTTAATGATAACACTGAATCTCGTTATCTCGTTAATTTAAACTCGCTCTTAACTTTTGTTTTTTGTGTATAATATTTTATATTATACTTCTCCGAGTAAGTAACAAATTGCTAAACTGAATTTATTACGTGAATTTGTTATAGTTCTCCTCACTATAATTCGTGTAATATCTTGTTATAAGAGTATATACGGTTTGGAACATCTTCCATAGCGCAGATTTCACAAGGAACCCAACTAATTACGTGTATTGAAGGGACGCCCTCAGCCCTTCTCCTCCCCCTTCCTTCATTAGTCTGTTTTTCTTTCCAAGAAATTTATGTGAAACCTTTTCATCCGCTCTGATTGATGGTTGGGTTAAAGTAAATTCTTAACCCAAAAACTTATGAATTAAATATAACTGCTTAACTCATAAAAAGTTGTAGTTTGTTAGTAAACATATTTGTTTGCAATATTTATTTATTTCCATGGAATGCAGTAAGAACGACACATATAATGCACTTTTTCTTTTTATCCTCTCTATATTGTATCCATGCGATATTGACTTTCGAAAATTCGTTAAATTTTTGTGTTCCTGACGTATCTAGATTGTCATGTAGATCGCTCAAAGGCGACTAAAATTATTTAATTGAATTTTTAGAAACAGTTTCAAGTACACGGGTACAAAATAAAAGCTATTTTAAAACTGAATACCCAAAGAAAATTTATAGTTTTGCATTTTTAAATGTTTGTAAAAATAAAGCAACGGTATTCTTAAAAAAAAGTTAAAATGTGTAGATCGGTTTATAGCACCTAAAACAGAAATAAAGACTAATTTAAATAGTCTAGCAAAGCAGTTTTAGGTTGTGAATTTTTAGACTTACAATACACACATGAGAGTAGCAAGACTTCTGGTGTGTGCATAGGCGCCTAAGTCTCGTGAGAGATACTCAAGTGGCCAGGGACTTCAGTAGAGAATATTTATTTTTTTCCAGTTTTGCGCGTGAAAGTTGCTTTAGATTCTAGTCAAGAAATAAAAAAAATGTACATTCTTTTTTCTGCAAAGTCTACTAAAGGCAAAAAGAGTATACTTCCGGACCTTACATCCACTTCCTGCCAAGGGGGTGGTTTGCGTATTCCAACTTTCCACTGCGCCTTACTTTTTCACAATTTTGGTGCTGTAACTCACACTTGTCGAGATAATGCGCGGTATAAAACACCACTCATATACACCCTCATGCGCAGACAATACTTTACGATTTATTACAGACCATTACGCATCAAATTTCAAATAAAATACTGCTGAACAAGTTTTTTTTTTTATATACGGCATTGAACGCAATTAAGGGTGCCATGACCAACTATAATAGTCTAAGAAAAACCAAAAGTACGCATCATTTGATTATTTGGTAAATTACCCGTTTAAATTTCCATTTCATCACTAGAAGAAAAAGCGGTTGTTTTGGGGCACAATCGTGTTTTAACATAAATAAATAGGATAAAGCGCCTATAGAAACTTTTGCTCCGTGTGGTGAACAATGGTTTTTATAATACGGAAAGCATAATTAAAACTTACACTCCTTATTTAATTTTCATTAAATAACAACTCAAAATTAGGTAATGTTATTATACCCTTAATTACGGAGTGATATTGTGGGGGACCTCTGCAGACAACCACTTTATGAGATTGTTCAAATTGCAAAAGAAATCGATTAGAATAATATCTCATTTGAATTTCAAAGAGTCTTGTAGAGAAACCTTCAAAGAATGCAGCTGTCGACTCTGCCAAGTCTTTAAATGTTCGAAACAAATCTGTTTTGCATATCTAAACGTGTCATGACAACTGCCCAAGACATTCACTCGAATGAGACCAGGGGCAGAGTAAACTACCGAACTGGTAGTCACAGAACGGTGCCCTCACAGGCAGGGGTTTACTTCATCGACAAGCTGCCTAATTGGATAAATAATGCCGCAGCACCCAATGATAAAAAACCGTTTGAAACGCTCTTTAGCGTCATTAGCATTTTATAATGTTAACGAGGTTTTGACATTTGACTAGGAGATCACCCAATCAGGAGACTGACTCGGCGCTGTAAGTCGAAAATTGGCTAAGGAGCAATGAATGTTAAATTGTATGTTTTAGTCTGACCCTAATGTGGGGGAACACTTTAACTCTGAACTCTTTTATATTGAAGTTTGCTATACGTGTAATCATGTCTCTACAATAAAGATTGACTGATTAATTGAACATAGTTAAGCAAAAATACTTAAAGTATGCGCCAGTTGATTTTTCAGATTTCTGTTATGATTTAACGAAAAACAATCACTTTATGTACCAACTTAAGTATAAAACAGCTATTCTTTTGCAGTATGATAAAAAATAATGTCTATGTGTATAGAGCTATAAATATTTGCTTTTACACTAACTAATCATTCTAACAAACTTATAATGTACAGTCAATATTTAATATTTCTTTCAGCTTGTGGATGCGTTTGACAATAATCGTAAATTTCCAGGAAAGGTTTGAATATTGTGAGAAACGTGAATTGAAACATACAGGCGTTTATCCATAATATATGTGTAGCATTCTTTTCCTCGCCATTTACACATAAATTTACAATAAACAATTGTAACGGAAACGGTTGTTACACACAAGGTCAATTGTTCTTGTAATTGATTGTAAAGGAGTTGTCACCTTGCTACACATTACACAGTGAGCTGTGATGATATATAATAGACAGCAGCTGACGGCTGACGGGTAATCAGGCGGGGGTTGAGGCAGTCCAGGATCTTATTGCATATTTTTGCGGCATTCACGAGGTGAACGCTCCAAGCATTCCGATGGTGAAGGACACTAATGCTGTATAGTACAATGTTCCGTCTGGAGTTCTGTAGTTCTGAACTAAAATGGTATTGAAATACTAAGTATGTTCCTTACTTTTAGAAAACATGTATATAATCTTCAGTAGAATTTGCAAATTTAAATTGCTTGTAAATGTTCATATAATAATAAAAAAACGGCTAATAATACTAATAATATATACTATAACGCGTCTTATCAGGAAACGAAAACTAAAGCCCAAACGGGTTGGAACTTGGTACGACAGTTGATATCGCATATATCTTAGCCGAGTTTGTTGGTCAGTATGGTACGCAATTTCGATCGAATTAAAAAGTTAACAATTCTTTTATTTTATTGTTCAAGAGAAAAAAATTAAAGCTCTCTACAAAAATATGAATTCCTAATGTGTCAATATATCCCAAGAAAGATTAACATCCGTAGACTTTTAATATAATTTATACATAAACAAGAATGTGTTCTATGATCATGTGCAACCATGCAATTAAGCTGAGCGTAATTTTTGTGTCAATTTCTGTTATGTTTGGTTGAATTTCTACCTATCTGCCAGCAGGATACCTCGAGAAAGAAACGAGTTATAGATTTTAAATTTAGAATGCCACCTTAGTGAATCATATTACGCGAATCCTAGTGAAGCCTACACCTCCCTTGTTTGTAGAGATGAGTAACGATAACGTTTTATTGAAAAATACAATGTCATATTACAAAATACGTAAATTCTACAAGTTGTAAAACGATTGGTCAACTTTGGCCAAAGCACTACCAGGTTTGGCAAATTTATTCTTAAAGGAATCTTCTGGGCTAAAAGAGAGATTCATCCCTACTCCCTCCAAAGATGACACTGATGCCAAAATAAGTAACTTGTTGGAAATCCTGGCAACTGAGATTACTAAGTAACGAATACCAACACGTGGATTCTATGAAGGAAGTAGTAGATACAGATCATTAACCAATCAGGTCCCTGCACACCCAACTAATTACGTGTATTGAAGGGACGCCCTCAGCCCTTCTCCTCCCCCTTCCTTCATTAGTCTGTTTTTCTTTCCAAGAAATTTATGTGAAACCTTTTCATCCGCTCTGATTGATGGTTGGGTTAAAGTAAATTCTTAACCCAAAAACTTATGAATTGAATATAACTGCTTAACTCATAAAAAGTTGTAGTTTGTTAGTAAACATATTTGTTTGCAATATTTATTTATTTCCATGGAATGCAGTAAGAACGACACATATAATGCACTTTTTCTTTTTATCCTCTCTATATTGTATCCATGCGATATTGACTTTCGAAAATTCGTTAAATTTTTGTGTTCCTGACGTATTTAGATTGTCATGTAGATCGCTCAAAGGCGACTAAAATTATTTAATTGAATTTTTAGAAACAGTTTCAAGTACACGGGTACAAAATAAAAGCTATTTTAAAACTGAATACCCAAAGAAAATTTATAGTTTTGCATTTTTAAATGTTTGTAACAATAAAGCAACGGTATTCTTAAAAAAAAGTTAAAATGTGTAGATCGGTTTATAGCACCTAAAACAGAAATAAAGACTAATTTAAATAGTCTAGCAAAGCAGTTTTAGGTTGTGAATTTTTAGACTTACAATACACACATGAGAGTAGCAAGACTTCTGGTGTGTGCATAGGCGCCTAAGTCTCGTGAGAGATACTCAAGTGGCCAGGGACTTCAGTAGAGAATATTTATTTTTTTCCAGTTTTGCGCGTGAAAGTTGCTTTAGATTCTAGTCAAGAAATAAAAAAAATGTACATTCTTTTTTCTGCAAAGTCTACTAAAGGCAAAAAGAGTATACTTCCGGACCTTACATCCACTTCCTGCCAAGGGGGTGGTTTGCGTATTCCAACTTTCCACTGCGCCTTACTTTTTCACAATTTTGGTGCTGTAACTCACACTTGTCGAGATAATGCGCGGTATAAAACACCACTCATATACACCCTCATGCGCAGACAATACTTTACGATTTATTACAGACCATTACGCATCAAATTTCAAATAAAATACTGCTGAACAAGTTTTTTTTTTATATACGGCATTGAACGCAATTAAGGGTGCCATGACCAACTATAATAGTCTAAGAAAAACCAAAAGTACGCATCATTTGATTATTTGGTAAATTACCCGTTTAAATTTCCATTTCATCACTAGAAGAAAAAGCGGTTGTTTTGGGGCACAATCGTGTTTTAACATAAATAAATAGGATAAAGCGCCTATAGAAACTTTTGCTCCGTGTGGTGAACAATGGTTTTTATAATACGGAAAGCATAATTAAAACTTACACTCCTTATTTAATTTTCATTAAATAACAACTCAAAATTAGGTAATGTTATTATACCTTTAATTACGGAGTGATATTGTGGGGGACCTGTGCAGACAACCACTTTATGAGATTGTTCAAATTGCAAAAGAAAGCGATTAGAATAATATCTCATTTGAATTTCAAAGAGTCTTGTAGAGAAACCTTCAAAGAATGCAGCTGTCGACTCTGCCAAGTCTCTAAATGTTCGAAACAAATCTGTTTTGCATATCTAAACGTGTCATGACAACTGGCCAAGACATTCACTCGAATGAGACCAGGGGCAGAGTAAACTACCGAACTGGTAGTCACAGAACGGTGCCCTCACAGGCAGGGGTTTACTTCATCGACAAGCTGCCTAATTGGATAAATAATGCCGCAGCACCCAATGATAAAAAACCGTTTGAAACGCTCTTTAGCGTCATTAGCATTTTATAATGTTAACGAGGTTTTGACATTTGACTAGGAGATCACCCAATCAGGAGACTGACTCGGCGCTGTAAGTCGAAAATTGGCTAAGGAGCAATGAATGTTAAATTGTATGTTTTAGTCTGACCCTAATGTGGGGGAACACTTTAACTCTGAACTCTTTTATATTGAAGTTTGCTATACGTGTAATCATGTCTCTACAATAAAGATTGACTGATTAATTGAACATAGTTAAGCAAAAATACTTAAAGTATGCGCCAGTTGATTTTTCAGATTTCTGTTATGATTTAACGAAAAACAATCACTTTATGTACCAACTTAAGTATAAAACAGCTATTCTTTTGCAGTATGATAAAAAATAATGTCTATGTGTATAGAGCTATAAATATTTGCTTTTACACTAACTAATCATTCTAACAAACTTATAATGTACAGTCAATATTTAATATTTCTTTCAGCTTGTGGATGCGTTTGACAATAATCGTAAATTTCCAGGAAAGGTTTGAATATTGTGAGAAACGTGAATTGAAACATACAGGCGTTTATCCATAATATATGTGTAGCATTCTTTTCCTCGCCATTTACACATAAATTTACAATAAACAATTGTAACGGAAACGGTTGTTACACACAAGGTCAATTGTTCTTGTAATTGATTGTAAAGGAGTTGTCACCTTGCTACACATTACACAGTGAGCTGTGATGATATATAATAGACAGCAGCTGACGGCTGACGGGTAATCAGGCGGGGGTTGAGGCAGTCCAGGATCTTATTGCATATTTTTGCGGCATTCACGAGGTGAACGCTCCAAGCATTCCGATGGTGAAGGACACTAATGCTGTATAGTACAATGTTCCGTCTGGAGTTCTGTAGTTCTGAACTAAAATGGTATTGAAATACTAAGTATGTTCCTTACTTTTAGAAAACATGTATATAATCTTCAGTAGAATTTGCAAATTTAAATTGCTTGTAAATGTTCATATAATAATAAAAAAACGGCTAATAATACTAATAATATATACTATAACGCGTCTTATCAGGAAACGAAAACTAAAGCCCAAACGGGTTGGAACTTGGTATACGACAGTTGATATCGCATATATCTTAGCCGAGTTTGTTGGTCAGTATGGTACGCAATTTCGATCGAATTAAAAAGTTAACAATTCTTTTATTTTATTGTTCAAGAGAAAAAAATTAAAGCTCTCTACAAAAATATGAATTCCTAATGTGTCAATATATCCCAAGAAAGATTAACATCCGTAGACTTTTAATATAATTTATACATAAACAAGAATGTGTTCTATGATCATGTGCAACCATGCAATTAAGCTGAGCGTAATTTTTGTGTCAATTTCTGTTATGTTTGGTTGAATTTCTACCTATCTGCCAGCAGGATACCTCGAGAAAGAAACGAGTTATAGATTTTAAATTTAGAATGCCACCTTAGTGAATCATATTACGCGAATCCTAGTGAAGCCTACACCTCCCTTGTTTGTAGAGATGAGTAACGATAACGTTTTATTGAAAAATACAATGTCATATTACAAAATACGTAAATTCTACAAGTTGTAAAACGATTGGTCAACTTTGGCCAAAGCACTACCAGGTTTGGCAAATTTATTCTTAAAGGAATCTTCTGGGCTAAAAGAGAGATTCATCCCTACTCCCTCCAAAGATGACACTGATGCCAAAATAAGTAACTTGTTGGAAATCCTGGCAACTGAGATTACTAAGTAACGAATACCAACACGTGGATTCTATGAAGGAAGTAGTAGATACAGATCATTAACCAATCAGGTCCCTGCACACGCCCAATCCTCCAGAAATCTCATCACTTTAGTTAGAGCTGCAATAGTGTTGTTGAGGAACAATCCTGTTTTTTTAACGATACTAGTCTATGACTGAATATTTGTACAAGAACGTTACAGAAGTAACAATATTCCACTATACGTCTTTATGGGAAAGCGGTCGTCATTCCGTGAATCGGGTTACTTACTAGTTTCTTCCTCTAATTCCCTGCCAAATCCTGCTTTGTCGCAGGTAATAAATAAGTCGCAAATTGAGTCACCGTGAATTCCTGATGTTTAATGATAAAAAAAAAACTATCTGTCTTGGTATTGTTGTAATTAAAACGTCACACATGATTATTGTACACAATGTATTCAGTATCATTATATTCTTATATGGGAGCGGCCCACGACGGGTCAATAGAAAATATTTAAGGTAAGCGTAGGTTGATCATTTTAAAGGGTTAGTCAAGCGGAAAAGTATGCTGTAAACCGAACTTCAAAAGCTTTATCCGTTACAAAATGGCGACGGTTCAAAGATTTTAAAAGTAAACTGTAAATTTGGCAGAAAATGTATAAAGTTGCTTTAATTACTTTAAATGTTTAAAAGTTGCCAGTGGTTATTAAAAATAGCATCTTATAAACCCACAGAAAAAACTACAAAGTTTTATGAAATACTTGAAAGATTTACTTAAAATTTTATCAAAGAAAGTTATTTGAAACGGATTGCAAGATATTGCGTACATGTAAATTCCATGGGAATAAATTAACAATATTTCAGTTCTCACAAACCTACTTATTTCTTCCGCCTGAGCAGGAAGGACCATTTTATATTACATTTGATTTCCGAGGAACACTGGGCACAGCTGCTTATTTTTTAATTCTAAGAAACTTAATACCAGATACCATTCTCACTTAATTTGTTTTTTTATATACTTTAAAATACCGGGTCGCAAATTTATAGTAAATGTATCTATCAGTATTCTAATTTAACGAATTAATTTTTCGAGGAACCCTCAGTTTCAGTTAAATAGCTAATTTAGCATTTAAATATAAAATATATAAATTATTATAATTTACTCTATGACCCATTTTATCAAAACGTCTCATCGTTATTTCTTGTCTCATCCAATTTAAAGCTGAGTTGTCATGTAGATTATTGTTTGTACATATTTAGTAACCTCACTACCCTATGTGCTGAAATTTACGATGAAGGCTGATTATAAAGGACATTAAACTGGTTTAAAATACCTGTATTACTATGTAGTCAGGTAAAGGTTAGCAAGGACTGAGATTAGATGATGTCACCTGAGTTTTGTAGCGGAACAAGTTTGCAGCAAAACTGGTTTAAATACATCAGATGTGTAGACTGAATAAAAAGCTTATAATTAGACTGGTTGTTTCCGAATCGTATTTGACAAAAAATCTTACAGTACATCTATATATATATAATACCAGTTACCTGCGTCATCGCACACAATTTCATAATGAAAAAAGGTACATTGGGAGCATATTCCTTTTGAGTGACATTCTAAACACTCCTGAGATCATTGATACTGACTTCCAATATTGTGATCCATTTTAGATTTAAGTTTAAAGGTCAATGTTTTGTGATCCTGTAGTCAGAGAGTGAAACAGGTTTTTTATACAATAAAATCTTACTTCAAGTACGTATTTTTTATGTTTTATTTTGCAGACTTGAACGTGTTTTGTTTTCATACATTCCAGGAATAAAATATAAATAAATAACAATAAAAATATTATTAGCAAGTAAATGTTAAGCTTATAATAAAATAAACTAGAGAACATCATACTTGAACTCACAATGACACAAATATTCCACCTTAAGCCCCCCTGACACTCTCGTGGTTGATATCATCAAAAGCCTTAATTAAATCGAAAAAGAGAGTAAAATTATGCTCATTTTACTCAACGGCAGTCACTGCTTTTCGAACAAACAAACATACGATGGAAATTGTGGAGATATTATGATGTAACCAAGATTGAGATGAACATATTATATTATTGGTTTCAATAAAGTAATAGAATACAGTAATGCACTTAAGAAATGTGCTGTAGTATAGTAATGCGCAATACATTTGACGTTTTTCGAAATGTACCATTCACTCAAATATTAAAACAAAGAGTTTAATAACAAAATAACGATATCGTTAGGATTGGAAATCGTGTGTGATAACTCAGTAAAGTTTAAATTATTCCATCTCACGTTTAGATGACGAAGATTACAACGTAGAATTAATAATTTTCTAATTAAATCATTGCCCTCAAAGGGGTTGCCCACCGGCAGCAGTCAAGCCCCTGGCGTGGTCGAATTTTATTCTAACAATACGTTTTATGTTCAAATTTATAATAAATATTGATTCTAGTGAACCTTTGATATGTAAATTATAAGCATCTTGAAGGTTTTATCTGTTATTAATAATTCTTTTTTGATTGGTTTCTTATCTATTGATATTGTTTAGTAAATTAAAGTTATGCTTTGTTGAAAAGTCTTTAACAGTGTGCATAACAAATTAATGATTTGTATTTTAACATCTATTTCATTGAACAATTTATTCCAATTTTCATGTTGCAATGTTTTTCAATAGTTCTCTTACTAAAAATTATCAGATTTTTTCAGGTCTATTGTACTTCTAAGAAACTGGTAAATAAAAAACTAATTTGTTATTTGAAAGATGATCAAATATGATGAATGATTTATTTTCCATCATTATACAATTATTTTAGATATACACTTATAAAATTAGGAAATAATGGTGATCTGTTACCAGTATATGGCCAACATGAGTCCAGTATTCCTTTTTAATACAAAGCAAAAAAATGCCCACTGATATGATTTGATTTGTTATTTCTAAACAAAGGTAACATAATAAGTTATTTACTGAGCACTATGCGCATGTTGTCACACTTTGTGTATGAAAGCGCAAATTAGATAACCAAAGTAACGAAATAGCGTACTTTGTAAAAATGTTTAACTTGAAGTTTAAGTCTTTCTTGATCATTGCCGAGCGTCTGCCACGTCTTTGCGAAATGCATACAATGGACATCAATCGCCCTGCGGCGGTAAAAAACACATAATAACTAAATTCATGTCTCAAAATTTGTAGTATAATCTGTAAATATATCCTGTATAAAGGTACATGCCGATTTATACCGCTATATTTTTATCAGAGATGGCATGGGTGTAATTAAAAAAATATATTATGTAAAATACATATCATTTAAGTAATAAACTATATTTTTAAGTAAAAGATATGTATCTCAGAAGCCCAATTTAGGATTTATACATTTTTTAGGTAAAAGACGGAGGATGTGCCTTGTAGTTCATCAGATATAGCTATTTTCCTGATTGTATTTCATTATCCAGCGTCGTTGTCTTGAAATTCTTCATTGTTATTGGGTATTTTTCGAAAGGTTAAATTTTCGCTCATGATTTAGCAGTTTTTTATAGCATTTAATAAGTAGAAATAGTAATTTCGCTTTTAGATGGATGTCAAAGTTACGTTAATTATTATTAGCATTTAACATATTCCCGGGGGGGGGGGGGCGCTCCCATATCCCAGGGAGATACGAACAATTTGAATTGGTAGCCCCCCCATTTGGTAGGCTAGATACGCCTATGATTACTGCCGTGTGAAGTATGAATGTAATAGTGAATCGCCGACTATTCTAGCAGAGATAAAAAAGGGAAACTCACATTAATCATGGGAGCGTAATGGGTCAGGTCAATGTCGTATAAGAAACTGCAAAATGGATTATGAATTATTTACCAAGGCTACATAGACAGTGTCATGACGAGGAACCTGACACTTGAATTGAAAGTTCCGGTTTAGTTTTTACTTCAAACACATTTCTCTTGATAGATAAGAAATAAACCATTAAAAATGTGCAAAGAACATTAAGTCTTATGATGCATACTATATACACCCATACATTTTAAAGCACTTTTTTATCCTCGAATTCTAGCAAAATTATTTACCAACTCAGTTCCCAGAATATTCATATCATTTCTCTATATCACACCCCTGTATTTGTCAATAATATGTAACCTTTCTTTAACCCCTTTTGAGTTCTTACCAGAGTTTTATATTTTTGTACTAAACACAAATTAAAAGCTACAAAATGGTTAAATTTGGCAATAGTTCCAGAATTAATATTTCTGTTCTGTTAGGCAAAACCTGGATAAACAATGTGCAACATGTATATTTTGCTATGTTTAACTTAGCAGTCTATGTTTGACTTGAATGTTTGTGTACAAGTTCTGCGGTGTTAGAGGAGTTGTACTCCAGTTTATTCTCACTAACAGTCATTGAAAATAGACAACATTAGTTTTCCTTTTAGTAAACGGAGTTCCATAAGGTTCTAGCCTTATACCCATTATTGTATTTGGTATGCAAATGATCTCACACCCAAAGTGGAGGAATAGTTTTATTTCAAGTTGTAATTCAATCGTATGTTAAAAGTATGTGTGAATGAAAAAAATGTTGTGCCTCTAATTAATTAGATAAGGGAGAATCATCGGAACGTAAATAACTTGTAAACCATTAAACTGTATTCTATAATTTATGACAAATTAATTTTTTTAATGAGCAAGCAATAGTTTTAGTTTTTCAGCAAAGGAAATGAAAATTACACGAACGTAGCGGTAACGTAAATTATTTCCACATCGGATACATGATTTATATAATTGCATGGTATTCCACAACAGTTCTTGTACTCAATTATCTCAGGTTCTACGAAATAGTTAAATTCCTCACAGGACGCGATAAGTACAAGTAACAAATAGTAAAACAAGGTACATTCCATTAGAGACACTCAATAACGTTGACGATTTCGATTTAACTAACTAATTTCACTAAATTTATAATACAATATTTCTAATATTATAAAGAACATTCGTTATTTAATGTTATCTATTGAATTGATTTCTGGGGGGTGGCATATCATTTAATAGAGTCTTAACCATACAGTTTTCATAATTTCTAAGCACGTAAAGTTACTTTTGGATTGATGTAAGCAGCTACTTGGTAACTAATGTAACACTTTCGGGTTGTTACAAGAACTGCGGTATTTTACGAAATTATTCAATATAGATTATCCTATTTGGTAAATTTGACAACTTATGAAATTTCCCAAGTGAGATTACCATGGTTTACTAAGGGTGGATATTTTGTTACCTGGATAAGCGGTTGTAGTGATGTTTTATTTGGTTCAACGCGCACATCTAGGAGTTAACTTGAAATAGTGGTGAAATCCTGACAGCGGTTACACTGAGAAATAGTGAGAGTTTTTCATATGGGCCTAATTTCGACCACAGTATGATAGGGGCAGTCTAATTTAAATATTACTTTTTTATTACTATTTCTTCGTTTTTGGCTCACTTATACACAAGCATGGGAATATTTTGTTTACTATACAACCAAGCCACCTTGAAAATCTAAAAGTTCTGAACAGTCACACTTCTATCTTCGAGCACAAAACAAATTACGAATAAAATTTAGTTTTGTGGAAAACGTTAGAAAATTAATGGTTAGGCTCATATCTCATTATAAGCCTGTTAAAATAGAGCAAGAAATACTCAATTTGCGTTGTGTAACAATGTAATGTCCATAAAAACTGATACATTTACACTAAAAAAGGATTTTTTTTTTTTCTGTTTTGCATGTGTAGGAGTATTTGTCGTTCAAATATTTCTGTTGCCATAGATGAGCCTGTCTTGTTGCTCCGAACAAGAAAATACAAATAAATAGAACAAATAGAAACCTGCTTCGGTCGAAAAGCCTGTAATTCTAGCTATTGTCATATATTTTCGGTCTAAGATTATTTCCAGTGCCACAGTAGAGTTTGCCATGTTGTCTCGACGAAGAAAAATAAATACATACTTAGGACTGAGAAGCCTATTTCTGTTAAAAGGTGCCTACCTCCGTCCGTTTAAATTCACTTACGGTGCCACAGTTATTTTCGTCGGTGCCTTACTGTCCCAATTAAAATGTTATATACGTATTTAGTTCTCGGAATCTACTTCGGTCCAAAAAGTGTATACTTCCGGCTCTTGTAATCTACTCTGGGTCTAAAAGAGTACCATACCAATAATGCGACATCAAATGTTACCCTTCTTATCCCGATGAAGAAAATATACACACATACGTAGAACCGAAAACCTAACATCTAGAGAGAAATCTTACCAAAGTGCTATCTATTTCCGGTATAAGGGGGAAATCCTTACTAAGTTATGCAAAATTTCAAATAAGAGTTTTGCGTTATAAAAGTCATGTTGATTTCCGGTCCGCAGTCTGGGAAGAATAGTTCGTTGGCGCATATTATTTCACCGTTTTACCTTAAGCCACAGTTAAAATGCCATAACACAATGTCGAGGGAAGCCCACCAGTTTGGAGAAACTTATATAAAAACATTTACAGATATGTTCATTAAGTTGGGTTATAAGTGTTTAAATAGTATTTATAACGCATTAGGTGTTTTTAATTTACCATTTTGAATAATCTGCAATAAAAATTATATATTAACTTTGTCTTTGCTATCCGCATTATACTAATGATCAAGCACTGTATACTTGTTATTTTATAAAATTTAAATGTTTCTGCGACTTTGTTGAACTTCTGCTCAAAGTGTCACCAGCTGTTTAATACCACTTACATTTTAATTATGAAACATAACTATTACCATTTTTCCGTATTCAAAAATATTCAAGATATATAATCTTTCAGATCTTTCTCAATACATAAACATTTCTTATTTGATTTCATCGAATATTAAAAAAAAGAGTTAGCCGAATTAGATCAAACCGTTCTCAAGATTTAGCGCTTAAAACATATTTTGTGATTAAGTTTTATTTGTGACACCGAGAAAGATACATCCCAAATAATACCCAAATTATAGATGGTGTTCTTGCGATTAACTACTAATAAAAGCGAGTATTATGTAGCAAACGCAATATTTTATTAGGTTTTACTATGATCAAGATGCACCAACACAGGTATGACACACAGGTCTACAAGTAACCTATGTCATTGCTCATTCTGAAAGTTCATCCAACCTACAATCGATTTTCTTAGATATTCAGCAACTCTCATTGTACAATTTCTGCACTTTGAATAGAGTGGAATGTTTCAGTTCGATTCAAGATTTCAAGGTGAAAAATCTTTGTCTGTCTAGATAATATATTACACTCTTGCAATGTTCATTTATTGATAGTCAATCGGAGATTGCGATCAATACTGCAATCAATATATTAATCAATCATTAACTCAAGAAACTGTTCTCTACCAGTTATTCCAGATGTTGCTTTAGTTCATTATCATTAATACGAGTATTCAGTGGTGGGTAGTGAATATGAAATGACACATCCTGCTACATACATATGTAATTGGCATTAGCTCCTTTTCTATCAGAGGTCACTGAGTATCACTTGTCAAGTCGTCATACTAACGTTTGAAACTGGTTTGTAATCTTGCATCAATGCATGTACTGCTGCATACATTACTTGAGCTAGTTTTGAATAGTTGCAGCTTTTCAGTTCTCGTTGAAAAAATATGTTTTATTTGACATTCATAGCACTTAAAAACAACGTTCTTATGCTACAAAAAACATTAAAACCTTTTTGATCATTTCACAAGGAATTACAGGCATTTAAAATGTTGAAAAATGTTTGGCAATTTTTAATCAGATCCAAATTAAAACGGCACCTGTAAATTTATTGTACATGTAAATAATTATGGCTTTAAGGAATCACATGGTTTTAATTATTTTTTGTCTTAAGGAAATTATATTGTTATAGTTTATACATACTTAAGGAAAATGGCATATTTAAAATTATGCTTTGTCATAAGGAAATTGAATGTTAGGGTTTATTTAATTCCTACACGAACTTTATCTTCAAATTCAACAGGTCACCGATTTTATTTTTGTGTATTGAACAAATTAAGCATAGCATACAGTGATCTGAATGAAAGTCAAATCCCCCATATACAGGGTGAAACAGAATACTCGTCCGCGAACCAGGCTGGAAACGGCGCTAGCGAAAATTAGAATTTTAGCGCCCTTTCTCAGCCGTCCAAGATGAAGCCAAACTTTAAATACAAAAACTATTGACAGGTGTAATGAAAGTTCGGTGTCGAAATATTGGATTTTTTTGAAGAAAGAAGAAGGTAGGTTTCTTGGTTCCACCGCTGTACATAGCGGATGGTCTGTATCACTTTGTACGTAAAATGGGAGTATTTAATGAACGCTCCTAGATTCTTAAACGAACCAACTTATTGTCGTCCATAATATGGGCAGGATACGGTTTTACTTATTGTCAACTACAGGCTAATTTATTTTAGTGAAGGAATTAAAAAAACAAATTATGTAAATAATTTACATGCTGTAGGATAGAGCCAATGCATAGTCCTGACGAGTTCGGGTTTACAGGTACTTGATTATTTATTTTATACTTAGGGTCCATCCGATCCTACAATTAGGCTTACATATTTTTTCCCGAAGTATCCTGTAACTGAGTGTAACTAAGACCAAAATACAAGACTTTATTTCAATTTGCACCCATTATGAAAACAACCTAGACCAAAGAAAATATCCTTAATCTAAGTGATTCGTTTGCCTCTCCTACAATGGGCAGAGGGAGGATTGGCTTGTTTAGGAATTTTTTTAACATTTCGCTTAGATGTCTTGGATTCGTAATTTACCTGTAACCGAATTATCTCTAAATGCAAAAAAAATTGTGCACCCAAAAAAACCAGCAAGTAATAATCAGCGTACTCAGAATTCTGTGAATTATCCGGCGAACAATCTAGATTAAATTGCCAGTTCGTAGAATTATACGGTGGTTTCCCGCACAGAGGGGCCGTGAAACTGGTTTATAAATTTGCGCATGTGCAATAGAGGTTTTTTTAATGCCAATTGCGCAACCGAAGATTGACATTTAATCTCAGAATATATCATATTTGATTATACACGAATGTGGTTGATGATATCTAACAAATTATTGCTTTGCCTTTATTTTTGTTGAGGCAATAAAGACACTTTGTTGTGAACATTAGTATCTCTGAATTTGAAGGCCATGACGGCCATACAACATAACTGATTATTTCCGCGCATTACAGCATCAAACGGTAGTGTATCGGGCGTTTACACACTGCTTTGGTAAAAACAGACGCCAGAAAAACAACTTCGTAAATGAGGTGCTCATACACGACTTGGCAGTAATTACAACTTTTCTCTGTCCAGAATGAGTCACTCAATCGCGCGCGAGTGCCAGATGGAGACATTAATATGGAGTATTAGTCGCTTGAATAGAAAGGTTACCTTTATGCCAGTCATTAGAAGTAGACGTGTGAGGAAAAGCTCTGCAAATTGAAAGGCTGGGGAAGGATAGGTCTAGTATTGACTCAAGCCTACTCTTCTCCCACAAGATCTCTTCTGCTATGACCCAATCCGTTCTTCATCACGATGAGTTGCAATCTATTTTATTTGAATCGTTCCAACAATATTTCGAATGTTCAAACAAAATAAAATATTTTTTAATACATCCAAAACTCAAAATGTGGCGTTCTGTATATCTTTAAAGCCAGGTCATATATTCACATTGAGAATAATACTCAAAAGTCCTCAACTGTTAAGTTTCTAAGTTTATTGGTCTTCATATTCAAAGTAATTTCAAATGGGATTTTCTTATATAATAGTCTGTGTACAAAACTAAGTTCTTCAATTTATGTACTGAGGTAGCTTCTATTGGTTCCCGAGAGGCTCTCAAACTTGCAACTTCAGTATTTCTTAAATCTCGGTGACATGTGGAATTATTGTTTTTTGGGCTTCACTAGCCAGTCACATATGACGAGGGTGTTTATGCTCAGAACAGAGCTCTTATAACTGTATGGGGACTGCGACATAGAGATGGTTGTAGGGACAATTTTCACTTTCAAACACATGGAGTCTTGAAATTCCCATCTTTAATAATTTATCAAAATTGAATTTGATCTTTCAAAATTGTTAATCATTAAAAACTCTTATCACCTATATAACGCTAGAAATCTTTTGATCCCTGAAAAATGTTGCTTTGCTGCTTCGAAGAAAATATTTTTTTATCTTGGTCATATTTGATGAAACAATTTACCACCTAATATTTAAAATCCCCAAAGCCCGTCGATTTTTAAGAAAAGATTAAGATTCTATTACCTATAAGAGGGCATTCTACTGCCTTTAAGAAGCGCTATGATTTGAAGTCTTCTCTCAAGTAATCAACAAAATGTTGAAATTGATCACTTAAATTTAATGGGGGTTTTTTAATGTGTAGTGTATTGAATTTTTTTAGTAATATAATTTGCTACAAAATATGTAAATTTGTAATGGTCATACATACATCTGATATGATTGGATCCAGCAATAACCATCATCCAGCAATAACCGGGAGAATCTGGTTAGAGTGTTTTTGGAGGATGGATAATTTGAAAGAATAAAAGGATTTCGAACATTTTCCATTGCTATTTTATGTTAACAAATAAAATACACCTTTTACTCTTTCACTGCGATTGGTGGGTGACGGACGTTTGTTCTGCGTAGAAGTATGGTTCTTGCTTGCTCCAGTTAATACTAGAAATCTTTTGATCCCTGAAAAATGTTGCTTTGCTGCTTCGAAGAAAATATTTTTTCACGTGTATACTAGATTTTTTCGAAGTAGAATTTTTCAGTTGTTCTCCATGACTTCAGTGAATCCATCGCCAACTTAGTTTCAATATAATTTATAATTTGCTGTGTGCGTGCTTAATCTTTTTACCAATGTTTGACCATATTCATCACTCATAGGGTAAGCTTCAGCAAATGATTATAGGGCACAGCCTCTTTAATTTTCCAGTATAAGCATATATATATTATCGCCAGTTTTTGTTTAACATATCTAGACTGAAAATGGCTGGCTCTTCACAGCGAAGTCAAAATCTTTCAGTTTTAATTGTGTTACCAATTTACTGCGGGGTTTGAAATAAAAGCGTAGATGATAGGCATGTTAACAATTTGTAGACTGTACAGTAATAAATGCAATTATTGCATTTTTATCTGCATTATTGCAGAAAATTTGAAAAGAAATCAGACAGCTATCCATCACTGCTGAAAAGGTAATGTGGGCAGCTTGAATAGAGAGGACATAAATATTGATAAATTGGTATATCCGATAGCAAAAGTAGTAGACGTGTGTTTACCAAACACGCTTAACACCTCCTCATCGCAGGTGAAGTAAATTTCTGTGACGAGATCTTCAAGATGATGGCTGATCTCTATAGAAGTGAAGACAGTGACGAAGTGGGTCTGCCTTTGACGGACTGGAGTGTTGTGATGAACGATGACAGGGTAATGTTCGGTGGACACTCCCAATCGCCGAGTTCCGACACATTGGCCTTGTCAGTTATGCAGATTAAGTCGAACGCCGGCAACAACTATAGTCGAACTGAAAATATGACAATGACCGCGGGGAAAGCGATGGTACCATCGTCCACTCAAGGCTGCTTCAGATTCGAAGTAAAGATAATGTTTTAAATGATGAAACAACTAATTAGAATACATGTAGATACTAGGTGTATTGGTAGCTTGTTAGTTTTTCTCTCGGAACTATATAAAAAATATCATTCCCCACAAACCCATGTAACTGTGTTACTTAAAACAATTCTGGATTTTTTATTATACCTAATGAGTTCAACGTCTTAAAATAAATTAACTGCTACTACTACGGAATGTACAACTAGTTATATAAATAGATTCCTTAATTGTATGTTATTAACTAACTTATAATTACTTTATGGTCCGTACTCCTTTATGGGGCAGAGGTGTGGGCAGACGCTCTTACCAAGGAATGTTATAGGTTGCGACTCGCCCGGGTTCAGCGTCAAGCTGCGCTCCGGGTGTGTTCCGCCTATCGGACAGTATCCGAGCCTGCCGTCCTGGTGGTTGCCGGAGTCATCCCTGTCAAGCTCTTGGCAGGGGAGAGGAAGGCGATTTATCAGAGACAAGGCGAGATCGGCAAGGACGCAGCAAGATCCGAAGAGCGTGCCCGAACCTTCCAGCAGTGGCAACACAGCTGGGAGCACGAAACTCGAGGACGATGGACTGCGCGACTCATCGAGCAGGTTCAACCATGGGTCGAAAGGCGGCATGGCGAGGTGGATTACTACCTCACGCAGTTCCTGACAGGTCACGGCTATTTCAAGTCGTACCTGAACCGGATGGGCAAGACCGATTCACCGGATTGCATCTACTGCCCGGGCGTTCCCGACGACGCGGAACACACCTTCTTCCGCTGTCCGCGTTGGGAAAGGCCCCGCCTGGAGGCCACAAGAAAACTCGGGGTTTTTTCGGTGGATACGGTCTGCGAAAAGATAATGGAGGATGAGGGGAACTGGGATTGTTTGTCACAGTTCGTCCGGGGCATCCTCCTGGAAAAGAAACCCGATCTGGACCGCGAAGTGGCCCAGATCCCTTGACCGAGCGGCTGGATAAGGAGCGAGCCCCACGGGCTTAAGCCAAATTTAGGCCTAGCCTGAAGTAATGTGATAAACAATCCCAGGTTAGAATCCTAAAGAGTAGAGGAGGTTTTTTAGTGGGTAAACCCGTTTTTAGGGGAGTCCCACACTACAGGCTGGCCACCTGTGTGCGTAATTGCATTTTTCCTGCCTCTCCCTCAAAAAAAAAAAAAAAAAAAAAAAAAAAAAAAAAAAAAAAAAAAAAAAAAAAAAAAAAAAAAAAAAAAAAACTTATAATTACTACTTATTTTTTACATTGTTACACATTGTTTAAGTTTTAAGGAGTTTTAATTTTAGTTTGTACATCGTTTCATGTAACAAATTTGGAAATAAATTATGATTCAATTCAATTCAATTCTATCTGCCACAAATAAATTTTATGTTCTCAGCTTTATTTCTTAGAGGATTAAAGCTGATCTATCGGTTGCTTCCGAAAATGATTTTAACAAAGATTCAATTTATTTGTTTAAAGTTTGGTATATACGATAGAAGGTTTGGAAGGATAACAGGATTTTGACAAAATTTAGTTCTTCAAACTACAAAATACTTTAAAATTCGTAGTCGCCGTTTTTTGGTGAACGGAACTTAATTTGGAAAAGATATTACATACATTGAATACTCTATTCATAATTTTGAAATACAACTAATTTGAATATACATGGATGCAAATAAATGTATATTTGTTTGGAGAACTGTACATTAACTACAAGGTTTATTATATGCTCCCATAAATAGTTAATTATCATTTATTACTGTGTGTGATTACAGAATCGACATCCTGAACGATGATGACGTGGAGACCAGTTTTGGCATTTACTGGAAACATACGACCTTCAGTGGTCCGTTGACTCGGGAAGGCGTGTGATATCTACTTCCGCTTCCACAATCGACTATGTTAATACACACAAATCAGCAGTGGACTTATCCCTCGTTTGGCGGCTATCTTTAATCATGTCACCTGTTAGCCTCTGAGAATATAGCCTACTACTTGGCCTTTCACACTGTTGTTAGATGCTACAGCCTACAGCATTACGTTATGTATTACTAATCACACTATTAACTACCTGCGTTGGGGAGGTGTTAAGTGTGTTTGGTAAACACACGACTACCAGTTTTTCTATCGTATCTACCAATTTATCAATATTTATGTCCTCTCTATTCAAGCTGCCCAAACAAAAAAATTGGTAACTCAATTAAAACTGAAAGATTTTGACTTTACTGTGAAGAGCCAACCATTTTCAGTCTAGATATGTTAAACAAAAACTGGCGGTAATACATATACGCTTATACTGGAAAATTAAAAGGGGTGGAGCCGTATAATCATTTGCTGAAGCTTACCATATCAGCGATGAATATGATAAAACATTGGTAAATAGATTAAGCATGCACACAGTTAATTATAAATTATATTGAAACTAATTGGAGATGGATTCACTGAAGTCATGGACAACAACTGAAAAATTGTACTTCGAAAGCTCTAGTATTTTTTATTTTAAAAACCAACTACGGTGTGTTCTACTTAACATATAATAACGATGGAAAATGTCCGAAATCCTATTATTCTTTCAAATTATCCATCCTCCAAAACCACTCTAACTAGAATCTCCTGGTGATTGCTATGTGATACTGATCAAATAAAATCATATGAGATTTATTAACATCATTGCAAATTTACATATTTTGGCTGTGAATCATATTACTAAAACAATTCAATACACTAGATATTAAAAAAACCCAATATATTTCAGTGATCAACCTCAATATTCTTTTGATTACGCCAATGAAAACTTGAAATCATAGCGCTTCTTCAAGGCAGTAGAAGGCTCTCATAAAGGGAATAGAGTGTTGAAGTCGACAGGCTTTGGGTATTTGACATATTAGATGGTAAATTGTTACATAAAATAAAAGACCAAGATAAAAAGTTATTTTATTCGAAGCAGCCTACAGGTCTGCCGATATTTTTTATCAGTCGGTTTAAAGGATCATATTGGTCACTAGATCTATAATACTCCATTTGATGTGATGGAATTGATCTTCAAATAGACCTTGTCAAATGCTTCGCCCTGTAAAGAAAAAAGTATGAGTTCGCAACACCAGGTTCGCTAATATTGCTTGCAAAATTTCAAATCTATAGCTCATTTTATTCTCGAGATGTCTTGTGCACAGATAGAAGACAGACAATCCTTGCAAAACCATAGAGCTTTTCTTGTCTATCAAGAAATGAAGTTTTCTGGAAAATTTTAAATCTTCAAATAAAATATTTCTCAGGACATCTCACCACATGATAATTTAACATTGTTGTTTATTAAGATAGGTTTCATAGCAGTATTAAATAACAAACGTTCCGGTGAACTAGGAAGTTTACTACAATGCAAGAGTGCTCTGAAATCGAAACTTGCCACCAACTTTGAACATTGACCTTTCTCTCCACGATTTTGTTTTCTTTACTCTAAGATTAAAATTGTCACATGTTAAAATCTCCCATGCTTGCACTCAGTATGTTGCACTCTTGTGTAGATGTTGTAGGTGTTTTGTTAGTGGCGCAAGAATGACTTACTAGCTCTGATAATAGTGTGTTATTTTATTAGAGTGCTCAATCTACCTTCTAGTTCAAAACATCCCTCCTCAAACTGTTCATATTCTTTAGTGGATTTGAGGTTCTTCAAACTTATCACAATATTATTATAATCTTTGAAGCTTATCTCTCAGACCTTCCACACTATAAGTGTTCGTGAAACTGCAAGGGAAGGTTTTTCTTATTTTAGATTGAATCAGTTACTTTTTGTCATGTTCTAGTTCCATGTTAAAATGTACCGCTCAATACACTTTAGAAGAAAAATAGTCTTATTAGATGTCGTAACACAGATATACAGAGACAGAAAATTATTAAGCAATTTAAAGTTGTATTATTCAAACGAGGAGAGTAGTTATATGTTACGAAGAGAGGCAGGAGTGGTTAATGACAGATATTGATGGATTGACGTGTATCATTCTAAAGATACAGACCACTCAGTGCTAATGCTACAGGACTAGGTCGCGTTCCTCGGGCAACCGTGGCTGCCAATTGCAGCATAATTGTCCTGGTGGTGTTAATGGGTGGTTATTACTTGTCCCTCTTCCGTTGGCAGCAAATTGAGATTGGTCGGGTATTCCAGCCTCCGAAACTGCGGGACCAATATCAATCATGGTTTTGTAGCAACCAACAACTAATAGCAAAGAACCAGTGTGCTATATCAAACTAAAAAGGAGAAATTACTTTACGACTTTCTTTAAGACGCATCTAAAGATTATTTCATTATTTTCTTCTGTGTTTGTCTCATTCAGTAATATACGATGTGCGGCACTCTGTAACACCACGTTTAGTAATAGATGGAATTAGATCTGAAATCGTTGGTAACAATTCATTTCTTTATATAAAGTTCAAGATAAAATTTAAAGTAATTTATTTCTAGCGGTTCCTTAGAATTTCCTTGGAAACAGAGACATATATACATTATAAGATTTTATTACATCAAATGGAGTAATATATATCTAGTGAACACTACCCTTCTTTGAACCGACTGATAAACACAATATCGGCAGACCTGCAGCGAGTAAGCGACGGCTGATCGTGTGATCGTGTTAGTCGCGCACTCCGTGCACCTGTTAAGCTACCTACAAAAGAAGGCGGCAGTACTCAGAAAAGGGGCACTCCCGATCGCGAGTTCTTACTGAACTGTACCGGCCGTCCTCGTGGTGATGGGGGCCATTGCAATTAACCCGCTCACCTTAGATCGGAAGCAGACATATGAGGGGAACGATGTGGTCACGATGGCTGCTAGATACCAGAGGACGTTAAGGAATTGCCAGGCTGATTAGAGACGTGAAAGAATAGGTGGAGCGAAAACACGGGGAGTTAGATTTCTACCTGACCCAGTCAGTACCTCACCGGCCATGGCAACTTTCGAGCACACCTGTTTAAGATGGAAATTTAAAATCAAAGTCAAACCTTTCATTGCCGTGACAATATAAGAAGTATATAGCAAAAGTCACACCGGATAAATGTATAATTTTTACATTTCTTCACAATATGATGTAGATTCAGACATTCAGATTGTATCTTTCCATTTCACTCACCACTCACTCGCCAATTCTGTCCACCGCCAACGCCAGTGTCAGCCTTCTAGATTGGAAGTCTCCCAACTACATTCCAAAAAGTAGTCGAGACTGTGAAATACATTAGACGCTAAAAACTGTTTCAGAAGAGTCTTTAACGCCTTGGGGGTTTGTTCATTTTTATGGAATCGGGCAATTTGTTGATGAGACGGTCACCGGTCTGCGAGGGCAGGTGTTTATAAACAACCGCTCCGTTCGCTCAGTTCGGTAGTTGTATTTCTGTCTCGTTTCATATCCATGTATGTCTCGGCTCCTAGTCAGGGTATATTTTGACATACAGAATAAAACTGCTCCAAGATGTAGAGACATGGCAGAGTTAACAGATACAAACTTTTGAAAGTTGACACTCTGATGTTAGCGATTATTCTAATTGCTTTCTTTTGAAGCTTGAAAACTCTCAAAATTTGATTGTTTTAACAAGCTTCCCACAAACCCACTTCATAGGAAAGATGTGTGGGAAGATCAAGTAGTAATACGCCCCCATAAGACCCGAACTGCACTTGGGCAGTTTTTACAAGACCTTAAAACATAAACGCCAGATGCTAATTTTAACAAACTGAATCAATGTGGAAAGTTTGAAAGCTCTGAGTGTTCCTATGGAAATACGGAGCATGAGGACGCCAACCACATGTTCTTCTTCTTAGGAATGAGGGGACCTAAGATTTCCATAAACCAAGTCTCACCAGACACCACTGAAAACCAAGAAATTAGAAGAAAGGTACTTTATACATCCCCGTTTTTAGTAACGGAGCGATGGCCTACTGTATCAACTGTAAGAGCCCTCTGTTGGCTTAATATAAACTCTCTTAAAGTAATGGGAAAAGCAGTTCCAGAGGGAGTAAGGCCTGGACCGGTGTGTTTCATGGGTACGAGTTCTATTCAACCTCGGAATACAGTGACGGTCCATTAGAATTTGTTACAAACACCCCTTGCACATCGCTAGTAATGAATTGGAAGTAGCAACAAAATCGAATGAGTTGCCAACACATGGCGAGCATTCATCATTAGTAAAAGTTAATGCAAAATCAAGGATTTAACTATAAAATAAAAATTTACTTATCTGTAAAACATCAACTATGACACATTTTAAATGATAAACATCGCCTTCATGCATACCAACCATAGTGGTGACGTGTACGTGAGTAGTATGTGTTTAGTTTGATCTAGATCCCAGGGCGGCTATTAAGAATTCCGACTCTAGGTAGTTTAGGTGGTGCTATAATTCTGAGAGAGTTATTGACGCATGTAAAGGATCTAGTGGTGAAGATAACATCACTGTAATACACTACTGGACAGAGTCCAACATACTGGTTGCTCGGCCATGATCTAAGGTTGTTAATTGGATAAGTGTTTTTCGCCTAGAGTGTTTCATAAATTCAAGTCACATCTAGCATAAACTAATAATATCACTCAAGCAGTGAGGATAATTAAGTTTATTTCGTTTCTTCTGAAATTGCGATAGAATCTCAGTACATCTACCCTATGTCTTTATGTTGTTCAGAAGACGTCACTATACATCATGCACATGTTGAATCCGTCTCTTTCGGTTCGTGAATTTTGAGATCCACGAGGACGTGGTTGTGAACTGCTGCAACATCTTCCATATGAGTGGCAAACTTTATGCTGTTTAGTTGATGTCAATATACGTCATGCACATGTTGAATCCGTCCCTTTCGGTTCGTGAATTTTGAGATCCACGAGGACGTGGATGTGAATTGCTGGAACATATATATAGCAGTGGAAAAGTCTATGATGTTTAGTAGACGTCACTCAAAATCATGCAAATTTTGAATCCGTCTCTTTCTGTTCGTTATTGTTGAGATCCACGAGGACGTGGATGTGAATTGCTGGAACATATATATAGCAGTGGAAAAGTCTATGATGTTTAGTAGACGTCACTCAAAATCATGCAAATTTTGAATCCGTCTCTTTCTGTTCGTTATTGTTGAGATCCACGAGGACGTGGATGTGAACTGCTGGAACATCTTCCATATCAGTGGAAAACTTTATGTTGCCTTATTCGTTGACTTGGAAAGACTAAAGTACCAAGAAAATGTAGAACGTAGAGAAACAATAAAAATGCGAGTTTTTTAACTGGAGGCGAAACTGTTCTGTTCGTATGAGCTTTGATTGCATTAGTTACACATGAGATAGATCATCCATACAAACGAGGTGTGCTGAGATCCAGGGAATCATTTCAGTTATTCTGAGGGCCGACGCCAGTGCTGTTACTTGTAACTTTGTTACCGCTAAAATTGTATTACCTGAACTACTTGAACCCTTTACTTCACAGGATACATTCCGAGCTCTTACGTTTGTCGTGGCTCAATTTATAACATTGGGTGAGTCATCTCTTGTGTGACCAATATAATCAAAGGTTTGAGCAATCAAGGCCCAACTTCCCATTTGTCCTCGATCAAAGAGTCTGAGCCGTTCCTCGGAGTATTCAAAAGCAATGCCCATTCACTTGCTTATTTAAATCACTCTGGTTGGTTTTGCATTGGTACGCACTTCCGAAAAGTGCAATACAAGAAAGCAAGAGACTTTCGAGTATTACACAGTTGTTTTCAATGCTCTATTAATATTAAGTTGCACATATTGTTATCTGAAAGTAGGGTTTTAAACTTTTAAAAACTTTGAAGGATTTTAATGAATTACTCACAAATAATCCCATATATAATATTTATTAGCGTGATCCTTGAAACCAAATGGAAGCAAAAATAAAATAGCATGAAATGTTTTCCAAGTTATATTTTTTTAGACACAAAAAACTAAAACCTACGAAATTGTAATTTATTAAATATTTTACTTTAGAAAAATTTGTAATGTGTGTGTGTGTGTGTGTGTCTTCTCAGTTCCATAGTTTTGTTTTAGTTTTGTAGTAATTTTAAAAGATTATAGAAAATTCATTAATATTTTATTCTTGCAGTTAAACTTTTCAAAGTCTATTCCTATTGCTGGTACTAATGGGTTATAAATTTACCTCAGTAAGGAATGCCAGAAGGTAAATTTTGAAATTCATTACACTTTTCATTTGTGTTATTATCTGTAGAATATCGTATATCTCACATTCTTGTTTTAATAGTCGAACATTCTTTTTAATATTGCCTACAAAACGTTAACAAATTTGATTTATTCAATAATATACCTCCTTTCATAAAATATTTTCTCATAAATACTACAACTATGTAAAAACTACGTGCTATGTTTAAAATTGTAATTGATTGGGAACAGTTAAAATGATAACAATATTTAGATTTTATAGACAATCTTATCTAGCAAAACTCCAACATTATGTTTTTACTAACATAGCTAGACAAAATATTTTATATGTTAATGGCCCACTTGAATAGAATTATATATATTTCGAAACAGTGACAGATGTTGCCTGAACTAATTACGATGTAAAACAGAAAGTCAATATTTTGGCAGGTAAAACAAACACATCAATGTCTAAAATTGCACTAATGACGGCTGTCTAAATGTCAAAACAGTTAACATAAATAATGACAGGTTATTTAAATATTTTGACTGAAATCAATGAAGGGTTTGAAATTTCATTTCAAATTTCTGAAACGAAAAATTACATATGTGGCCTAAATATACAGGACTCAAGAAATGAATATATTGAAAACGAAACCTTATTGCGGTTTTTTTTGAGGTAGTGTTTTTTTTTTTTTTTTTTTTTTTTTTTTTTTTTTTTTTTTTTTTTTTTTTTTTACTATACCAAATATGAAATGGATACCCTGACTTATACATACGTAATTCAACAGAAATCGAAAATGGCAGTGATTTTAACTTTTAGAAGATCTAATTTAATTAATAAAGACCTATGTTATTGACAAGACCACTGTTAATTTTAAGGGTATAATTATTGTGCTTGGTCTCAATCTAATGTGTTTGGTCATTATTTTAACTATAGGTCTGGCGGTCACACGTGGTACTAATACTCAATAACGATAACATTAACTTATTTATTAATATTATCTGATATTCTTACGTTATAATTAAAACATTTTCAGCCAATCAAGACCGAGGTACCCTCACTGACAACTAACGCCCATTGCCGAAGAAATGAACCACGGCCCGGTCACCGAATATGAGTTAACCGGGCCTAATATGGACTTTATGTTAACCGATCATCAGTCAAACAAATCAACACCACATCCATGTAAATATATTTTTATTTCGGTCAACATAGCAATTACATGAGTTAAGAATTACGAATTGGAATTGCGTTAGAGAATAAATGCTGAAGTGGCAAGTTCATGTTAAATATGGATGCACAATTTCTGACAACAATGGGATTTTATTAGTCTATCTGCTAATAGGAAATGCCAAATCATAAATTAGCGGTGCCAATTTCAAATTCATTAATACTATATTTACCTTACAAGAACTAGATTAATCCGCTGACACTGTTTAAGGTATATTTTGTTTCAATCACTAAAATTTGAAATCCGCGAGTTTGTATTCAATATAAATTTTGTTGATCAGATAAAATATCTGAGGTACACGATTTTTTTAATCTGAATTATAGGTTTGAAATGCAACAAAAGTTAAGAAATACCAAGCATTGCATACTTAAGTGTTTGCTGAAATGTGCAGTTAAAAGTATATTATTACTAGCGGTTTATATCTTCTTATCTGGAAATATTTTACTATGTGCTCAACAGCGATTGAAGAGAAGGTTGAATAAAGAGGTGTTACTATCAAGCTTAGTCTATGCTTTCACATTATTATAAATGTAAAAAAATGAAAATGGTAGTTACAATAAATTAAACATATGGTTGTTCTGTTATAAAACAAGGTTTATTCTTCTGTGTTGATTACATTTCACAAGCTCTTTAATCCTAATCTACATATCTTCTTCTTCTATATATATAAAAATGAATGTTTGTATGTTTGTCCTTTATGGAATCGTGAACTATTGGACCGATCATGATGAAAATTTGTACGTATATGTATTTTTCCACGGAGAAGGTTTATAAGCTATGCCCATCCCTTTCCCGATTCAGGATTCCGCCCCACTGGTTACAGAAATACCCATAAGAAATGCATTGCAGCAAACATATGTTAACGTCTTTTCAAATTTTTAATCAGCTGTTCTTTGTAAACATATATTACACTTATAGTTTTAAAGCATAGAGTAAGCTTAAGAGAAACGACAAATTTTGTTTAAACTGTTTTTGCAATCACTGTTAAACATAGACTTTACTATCCAGATAATACAATTCAAATTTGACGTAAAAATTCACCTTTAACTGCAATATTTATTTAATATAAACCATGCTCATGCTTGATCAGAAGAGTAATGCAGATATCATAATTACTATCTTACGTTGGCTACAAATATGAAGAATGTTATAAAATCAACCTTAGTTGTTTTTTTTGACAGAAGTATGGTTCTCAAAACTCCGTGTGTACATATTCTCTCGATCGAGACAACAAAGCAAGCTCAATCGTGGCATCGGAGATATAACTAATTTAATCTAAAATGTATTATAGTAAAAAAAAAATTTACTAAGTAATATAAGGACTTCGGTTCTTAAGATTTGCGTGCGAAGCCGTGGGTAACAGCTAGATAGAGGCAGGAATATGGTACATACCTTCATAATACGCCCAAGAGGCTCACGATGGAACGACTATCAATTATCTCAGCAATGTTTAGAATGTGATAGAAAAAGAATAAGTGAATATAGTGTACTGTTTTCAACGGGAAATTGCGTGCGAAGCCGCGGGCAACTTTTGCAAAAAATTATTGAAATGCGCAGCAAAGCGCGCCGGGCCCGCTAGTATAATATATAAATGAATGTTTGTGTGTTTGTCCTTTATGGAATCGCAAAATATTAAACAGACCATTATGAAAATTTGTATGTATACGTATTTTTCCACGGAGAAGGTTTATAAGCTATGCCCATTGATGTAACTCACCACCAAGCGGCGCTGCAAAAGATAAAAGGTTTCAAAGCGCCTGCGCACTATAAACTGCAATTACGAGACAGTTACGTATATTACATAGCCAAACACTATTTGAAGGCGCTAATTTATTATGTATATTTGTCTTTGAGATACATTTCAGATTGAATTTAAAGTTTGAGTGTTAGACCACATTATAATAAAGTACATGTACGTGCACAATGGCTATAAACATAAACAGATTTTCTTGATCGTGGCAAAAAGGAAAACTCTACATCGGATTTGTAAATATAATTCAATTAAACCAGAAGTTCACATACACGGGCAAAGTTACGAAAAGCGTGCAAAGCCGCGGGAAACAGCTAGTAATATTATAAATGCGAAAAGTGCCTTTATTTGTTTGTTTTGTTTTCACGCATAAACTACTCAAATTAAATGTACTGAAATTTTACATAGACATTTATGCGGTTCCTTGGATTAATGTGAGCCTATTCTTATTTGGAAAATCCCTCCAGACTACGCGTACTGTTCATTACAGTTGCGAAAAATCCTATCTTGGTCTCTAAAATTGTGTTATATTAATTAAATTAGCCTGTCAAATGTGATCAACGGTTCGGTATACACATCGCGACAGCACTACAATATGTTTATTTAATTTAAGTTTTTTTAATATTTATGTTTCAAAACCAAAACTTTACTGACACTAAACTCTTGGTCGGGACAATAAAGTAAACACAAATTTCACTACATAAATACATTAGACCGTCAACGGTCTACATTTATATATTTTAATGTAGACTCGAAGTAGACGTTATTTGGTTTTTGGCCAAAGTAGGCCTCTTAGTTTTACGTGTTTATATATATTTAATTTATAAAGACAACGCGGGGAATTCTAATATGGCACTGGAAACGTGTGTGTGTCAAAGAAACATACTCGTGTGAAAAAGCGTTGACTTCCGGTCTTAGACATTTCCAGTGTCATATTAAAATTTCACACGTTGTCCTGATAGATTATATATATATACACACGAGACAAACTCAGTTGTGGTGTCTGAAATATAATTTGTTTTAACCAGAAATGCTCCTATATACGCCAAACTTGATATAACAGTTAGTTCCTCGACCTCTGATCGTCTAACCATGAACAATGAAATAATATGAACCTGATCATATGGCTCCTTACGTTTGAAAACAATTACATAGAGGACCACCATATTACCATCATTAGTGCTTTGACAAAGTAGGCTACGGACTCTGATTTAAAAAACCACGTGCAAAGCTGCGGGTAACAGCTATTTAATAATATTTTTTGCTGCAATTCAACTTCAGAAACCAGTTTGGTGTAGCCCCGAGGGATTTACGAAATAAGAATAGGCCTGTATGTTCACAAGGGACCCTGTGAATGACCGTGTAAAATTTCAGTACAACCATACAACGTAACAAACAAACAAACTCACTTTCCCATTTACAATATTAGTTAAGCTTTATTGAAAACTGTGTTTAGAACAGGTGAAAACTCACAGACTTAGTTTTAAACTTATTAGCATCTTTCATGTTGTACGGCAATGTATATTTATAATGTATTGCAATCTAAAACAATTGAAACATTGAAGTGATATGTTTACAAATTAAAGTCAACAGAATTATTACTAATCTTGAGTAGTATTGATCAATTTGAAATTGGCGCCACGTGTAAGGTGCCGGAAGTATGCCTGAAATTTCCGGTGAGGATTGGGTGCTATAATGCGAAGTGCTTTGAAATAAAACATTTGCAACGAATTTTTAATACTGACTTTTAATTTGATTCACTTAAACCTCAAACTTTGCTATTGTTTATACAGGTGCGTGTTCACGTACCGAAAAAAACCATGATAAAAATACTATTGACACGGTCTAGGTTTAATACCCATCTATCTCCTTAGTCGAAAAAAAGAAAGACATGTAAACTAGACCGCCATAAATGCAAGTTATCGGTCTGTAGAAAACATTTAAATGGACACGGAGTTAACTGAGTTAAATGTGCATTCATGTGTGGGATAAATTACTAAGACAGTATACGATCGATGGCATTTTTATTATTATTGATTACTACTATATCGTTGGCTGACTGCATCTGAGTCACCTTGACGGAGTGGGTGGTCGAGCCGAATCTTAACTATGGTACAGGTTCAAATCCTGTCTGTGTCCTTAGCATATATTATTAGTACTTTCGATCTCGTACAGTTCTGTGGTCCATGAAAATGTAAAAAATAACGCTATAAAAGAGAGTTTTCTTTTTTATTTTCAAAGAAGAATCAAAATCTTTGAATCATGTTTGAATTTTTAAGCTTAGTCCGCCAATATATGGTACTTCCTGGATAGATAACCTATTCTAGTGTACTACTTTGCGGGATAGAATTATCAGGCCATATTGACCCTACATGGGCTAAAATTTATTTCTGAAAACGTACAAAAGAGCTGTATGTAACAAAATCTTTCAAAACTGTATGTCATAACATATCAAACCTTCATGATAATATCGGTAAGGATAAAAGAAATAAGCTATCCCGAGAAAACCTGGTGTCTCAATGCACGTGTAAGGTTCTGAAACATTTGGTACTTGCGTTAATTTGATTTCTTCGTCTTAATTTTGTCTCGGTAAAAAACACTGTTTACCATTGCAAAATCCCGCATATGATAGTTTGGTCTGGGTAGTTACTAATGATCGATGAATTAACCTTAAATTATAACGCTATTATAGATCGATGGGAGATAGTCATGCTCGAATAGCACCGCTTAAAGCCAACTATAAGTATGTTTAATTATGCAAATGTACCTTGATGGATAGTGCCGTTCCAATCCGGAGCGTTACTTAGCTGTCAGTGAAGCAAATGTCGATCTTGTTATTAGAGTTGGTTCTGCAAGACAAGTCGCTCTCCGTGAAACCGCACATTGTACCAATTACTGATCATTTGAATTCATGAACTTCGTTGCGAAAAGCAAGAAGCTAATGCAAATCTGAATAAAATCAGGATTCACGTCTTAAAATGTCTTCAGTCACATAAATTTGATTATACGATAAAATTATATGTATCCAGGACTGCTTAATGTTTCTCGTCTAGAAGCAACTAAAATTACTGGAAACTAAGTAGTGTAATAGAGCGCAACGGTAGGACCTTTTTATTATAAAAACGTTGACAGGCGAGGCCGTTACCATGAACATACGGCCAGCTCTAAGTGCTTCACAGCCTCTAGAGGTCAAGAAGTCATCCACTCACGTCGTCGGGACAAGATACCTTGTCCAGGCTAGTTCTCCTTCCTCTTTGACTCTCCTTTTCGGGCTCCACTTACCTTCCTTGAAGTACCAGACACCCAATGTGACAAGACAAGAGCGAGGACAAACTTCTTAAGAAGGAGTCAAACTCTTCAGGTTTTACGTTTTTTCAGTCCGTGCTCCAGCCTACGACCATCCCAAGTGGTTCTGTAGCGGACGTGAGAACTGAATATGGCAAAGAAAACTGAAAGAAAATATGATAATGTTCTCAGCATTGATACATTTGTCAGTTACTAACTCTTATTAGGGTACGGTTTGTGTCCCAAAATATTTTTAATCAACTACTTTTTGTTTTTCGCAAGAATTTATGGAGTATCAATCAAATTTTGAGAATTCTTAATAAGGAGTCAAACTCTTCAGGTTTTACGTTTATTCAGTCGGTGCCCCAGCCTATGACCATCCCTAGTGGTGCTATAGTGGACGTGAGAACTGAATATAGCAAAGAAAACTGAAAGAAAATATGATAATGTTCTCAGCATTACTAACTTTGACAGTTACAAAAATCTTATTAGTGTACCGTTTGCGTGCTAAAATATTTTTCATAAATTACTTTTTGTTTTTCGCGATAATTGCAAGAAGCATCAAACCGATTGTTAAGATAAATTTAAATCTGATGAATATTTTGGATTCTCGCCTTTTTTTATATAATCCTTCCATTATTGTGTTCCAAAATTTAAAATTGTAGAAAACGTATTCTCCACATTCATGCCCTTGCTCCATTTGGTATTATATAATACAGAAGCAAATTTTAACTTAATAGGTCAACTTTAGGGGTCGCTATGATTTTAAACTTTAAAGAACGAACAAAAGTGAATTTTTAGTACAACATCGATACTTAGGTTACAAAAACAACTTTATTAATGAAAATAATACATATATTTCAATACATATAAAGTTTTTAATAATTTAGAGCTTATAATACAGCTTATTAAGATTATCAGCCATTAGCGTTGCCTTCTTCGCCGTTGGAACTGTTTTCTGTGTAGCTGTATTAACTGAAGAAAGTATTGAAACGGTTCTTCATTTTTTGTTATAGAAGTATTAAATTTTTGAATCAGAGCAATCCTTCTTTCGGCACAGTCGTTCTCTACTTTAATGTTCTTGGGCTTTCTATTGAAAATCAATAAAGTTCAAATCAGTAGGCCACAAAACAGGGTCCTTGCAATGGAAAGAACATGCTTTTTCTTTACCACATTTAGGCTGTCAAACATTTCCATTGTCCGCTGTGTAACGAACGTTTCATGAGGACTCTCGTGGTTAAGTGATTTACTCTCTAGTCTTTTAAGGGCCTTAAGCTTTTGTGGGCTCTTTAGGTTTTTAACCATCGCAATTTTGGTGTTGATAATGACGCGGGAATAAAAAAGTTCTAATCCAATCAAGTGTTCCGAAAAAAAAAAACATAGGTCGTGTTTAAATGCTACTAAAGCGACATTCCTAACGATTCAGTTAGGATATTCTTTAACTTGCTTTAAAAGAAGGACGTCATTCATAACTGCCTCGTGCTTTTTAAAATTTCCTTGTATATTGTATGAATGCATATTCTTAATTCTTCTGATTGGTCTTTCACATCTGATGAGTAACGAGCAAACTCACATTTCTTTCACTATCAATGGTATTAATATACTGGAAAATAATACCAAGTATATTACAAGAATATGCTTACAAGTGTTAATGCCCTATCCCGAGATCGCGTTCATTACCATCAGAGATGAACCAACATATTTTCTATTTAATTTTACACTATTTTTAAACAGAATCCTAATTTTTGTTTATTACGCGTGGAATGAGATTTTCGTACCTACAGGACGATTAAACCTACAGGATTTGAATGCGGTTTTCTTCTTTGTTATCAGATGGTCCGCCACATAAGATTCACGTATATTTAGATAATTAATTACACGAATATGTTTAGCTGAATGAAAATATACTTTATGTTAATAAGTTATTCTTACTCCCTTTTGAGAACCTATTGTTGAAAAATATTAAAATTGATTTAATTCTTTGCCTATCATAGGCAACATTTTCAATAGTGATTATTTTTTAATCAAAATGTAATGTTTGCTAGGAGGCGTTACTAGTTTACCATTAAATACCATGTACTCTAACATTTGGAACTAACATTCCCTACATAACCGTGGGAAGTTTTGAAGCTGACAGTACAATACAGATTGAGAAAGGTTTTAAAAACAAATTGAAGTTTAAGTGTTAAAATATGCTGAATGTAGATCAAAAGTCAAATAAAGAAAGTAAAAAACTGGCCCATCTTTTTTACACCCAAGGAATTACAGATTTTAAGGAAGGATAAGGAAGATTTTAAGAAACGGAATAAAAATATATATTCAAGTAAAAGTCCAAAACATAATGAATTGTATGAAACAAGTGAAGGACACAATTTTGTTCCTTGAACTCGTAGAGACTACGAAACTCCTTGTAGTTCTGGCTTAGTTTATATTGGGGAAACAAAGCGTTTTAATATCTACATGAATTAATGAAGACGCTAGGCAGCAATAATGTTAGGATGCGGAAGAAAACGGCCACAGCAGAAAAATATTTCAAAACCAAACATGCAACACAATAAAAAAGTATTTCCAGAAAAGTCCACTATTTCCCAAGGATAATAAGAGAAACGTTAAAAATAATCAACAAATAAGATAGCGTCAACAATGAATACAACGTCCAACTGTCTAAAAGCTGGCAACCTGTGATTAAAATCATACTGATTGTACTGTGTGATCAAGCAACTAATATGCTTCAGCTAATCACGACGTAGCTTCACCGCTTTTAATTCACTGATACAGACCGATGCTTATTAGTTTAGTATTTTCGTGTACCAACTGTTAATTGAAGATGGCTCTTTATAGAGCCATCTTAATAGCAAGGCCAAAATATTTCTTAAATTTAATTGTGTAATCGGTGTGAATTGAGAAAGGTAAAGATATTAAGAGGATTACCAAGAAACACGCCGTTTATCTTGACGATACATGTTCTAGGGATTATCTAGATATAAGCTAAGTAATTCCAACTCTGAAAAAAGGCATTGAGAGGTTGTCTCGATTCTATGTCGAGAGCGAGTGTATTATCTGAGTTTAGTAAACATTGTTTTTTAATTGGTGCAAACAGGTTTTGATATTCGAACTTTAAAATAATTTCCCTAACGATGTAAAAAGTATAATTTGTATCACATCATGAAGAAAACATGTATTTTATAAAACAGGTAAGGATACAGTTTATTTTATAATAAGGTCCAAAAAATAAAGGCTAAAGTTTTAAGTATGATTTTTAACAGTACTTATGTATAGGAATATAAGTTTAGCCTTCAGGACATGACAAGTTCAATGGTTAATAACTTATATAAATTACATTTTAATGAAATTTATTTAATTTATGAATTTATATTTTTTGTATTGAATACGCTGTAAGCGAAACTGCCTTTATTTGTTTTGTTTTCACGTGTAAACTACCCAAAATTAAAGATCTTTTGTAGTAGAACAAAATGCTACAAACCAAACCATTTTGTTGTGTTTGATGGGACCTCAAAAAGTTTATCCCATCCAAAATGGCGGTGTTTTAAAGTTTTTCTTAAATTACGCAAATTAGTATAACATACTATTCTATTTCTTAAAAATAACATTAATTTACTGCAGTGAAATTAAAAACCAAGTAGCCTAGTTACAGTTATAGTAAGTGTTCAAAATGCTCTCCAAGTGCAAGTGTAGGTTGAAAATATCCTAATCTATGTTAAAAACCAGTAATAATATTTTGTAACATATCTGGAGGTATTTGCCGAGTTTCTTGATTGATGCGATGAATTAGTTCTTGTGTGTTAAAAGGCTTAGTTATGTAAACTCTTTCTTTTAGACAATCCCATAAAATAAATCTTTAGAGTTTTAAATCTGGTGATCTAGATAGCCACTATATTGTTCCCCTACGTCCTATCCAACTATTAGGAAACTCACTGTCTAGCAGCTCACTACTTGAAGTGGATAATGAGGTGGTGTTCCATCCTGTTGATACCATACTGTGTTCTAAATTTGACACAAAACAGTACGTAAGGCGCTATAATTTTATATCTCAACATAAATTCATATGCAATCGTACTCAAATTGTCATTGACTACAAAGGGTCCTACAATGCGATTGTAGGTGTCTGTGTATGGCTATTTCTCATCCAGTGAGTATTGTTACCGCTCCAATAACGGCAGTTATGCATACTTCATGCTACTTATACTTAGTGTAAACGTAGCTTCGTCTGAAAATACAATCTTAGATAAGAAATTTAGTTCCTGTCCACACCTACCCATCATTGTTTCACGGAATTCGACTCTTCTATAAAACTCGTCTTCCAAAAGCTCCTAAAACAATTATAACTGGATGTTATAGATGATATAGATAATTATAGGATGATAGTGGTTTAGTTTTACAATTTTTAACACTGAAAATTGGCTTATACCGTGAAAAGTTGCTGCAGATCTTACTGATGTTTGTGGTTCTTCGACGAAATTTTGTAATACGTCTATGGATTTCTCTTCGCTTGTATCAGATGTAGATGTATCATTCTTTCACAGTCTTTTACACTGTCAGTGTCTTCGAAACATAGGACTATTCTACATTATGTAGAATTTGATATCGGTGGTCTGTCCGATAAACTGTCATTAAAATCCTCGTAAACAGTCACTATAAACGTACGTTAAAAACCAATTAACACTGTTCAAATATTGTACACTGTATCACAAGAGCAACTGTAGACATCTAAAGAAAAATAAAATTTCCTGTTTGAATGTATTCTGCAATCAAATTAGATGAGATAAACAAATAATCACTTTAATATTGGAATGACAGTAGAAATGTCATTAACTTACCAGCAAGGATGTAAAGCCTAATGACAAGAATAATCTATCTCATTGTTGCAAACACACAAGAACTAATTCATCGCATCAATGAAGAAACTCGGGAAATACCTCCGGATATGTTAAGAAACTTTAAGGCGCCGCCATTTTGAATAGAGTAAGCCTTTTGAGGTCCAGTTTGCTGCATTTTGTTATACTATAATAAAAATTTGATGTACATCTCGACCTATGCTACAATTTAAGATTTTCTTATGACTCCTTGCGGGTCGTTTTTGTGATGAGATAAAAACCTGACAATCGCATAAAAAGTTTATTTTTATGGGTAATATTGATATACTAAGTCTCAATGTTTTACAAAAATGGCTAAAAATTACTAAACCGTTCCGGGACTTTTCAAGCACACTGTATGTACATTGTATAAACATAAAATAAGCTCATGTACTTATGTTTTTCCGTTTTCCTGTGGGCCCTTAAATATTACTTTAAATGCGTGAAGTTATCGTGACGATCAGTACTATTTAAATATTTTAATGCCTCCAGTAAAAGTATCTTAGAGGGTGATCTGAAAATTATTTTGAACCTAGGCCTAAAAAGATTTAAAAACTAAACCATCCGGACAAGGATTGCACTAATTTAAATTTAGTAACACGTTACTAGTTAGCTAAGATTTTGTTTGTACAGAAAGGAGTCCTAAGTATTGGGAATTAAATCACATCTTATCTTAGACTTGAATGCTCGTTAAGATAGAAAGCGGTATGATTATCTCGCTTTTGCCACTAGATCACGTGTCAGTATCTATACAGATAGGTGGAAATCTAGGAGGCTATATATTATGCTAAACAGAGCGATTCCAGTGCTCTGCAAACCTGTTATAATAGCTGACATCTATCGACGCCGACTCTGTTATATAAACTAGGCTGTATGAGTAGCGTAAAAGGCTGAATGAATCAGATGAAAATAATATATCGTACATTTGAAAATACCGAACCCATCTAAATGTCCACCCTAGGTCATAGTGCCCTCTGGTCAAGTTTGATTAGAAACCGGCCTTTACTATCACTAATCAGGCTCCCAGAAAGATGTGATTGAACATGGGTTTTATCCTAGGAATCTACATTCTTGGCTTTATTGGTTATTTTAGTGTCGATGCTGAGTGGAACCATTAGCCATATAAGGTACTAGTCTAAGCCTAATCTAGATAACATCCGTTCTATGACAAATTACTTAATTTACCGTTTCCATCCTAGGCTTTTGCCCACTCTTACGCCTGCTAAATCGAGCCTTTGAAATCAACCCATAAAATCAATCCTCTGTTTTGTAAATAATAAATATCCAGAGTTTCGTTAAAAAGACTCTTCACTGGTAAAGATCCTGAAACAGTTTTCTTTATAATTGTCTCCATTCTTTACTGCTACTCAAAACATGTACCTTGTCAATCCCGGAGTAGTACATAAGCAATAGAATACCCTGCTAAATTTGTATAAGCTGTAAAAAAATAAGACATATAGTCCAAACAGCTGCATTTAATTTTCTATCCTAGGTCTTCACCCCATCTGGATATTTGAATTAAGTCGCTTTATTGTTATAAGCCATTGCACCATATTGTAGAAAAAAATTTGTATAGGGCTCTGCCTCATTGGGATCGATTGGGTTTAATAGCAAACTTTTACATTTACAGTTAGAGAAACTCTTCTATAAGAGTTTCTCAAATAACACAATGCTCTGATAGCATTTTGCCGATGCTATCATCGGCAGACATACATGAAGGTAGATAGACAGACTGTCAGATAGTCATATCTCGTACAGCCATTTCTACGTTTACTGCAGAATGACCTGGTTTAAACGTGACAGTTATTCAACCACACCTGAACTGAACTTGGCTTTAATAAGAGTTTCCCACCTTGAGATAGAAATCCGTATATTACCGGAAAAACAGGTTTACACTATAAAGAAAGTGACAATTATACTTGTCTAGTTAAAGGGCGAAAAAAACATGCATATTCTAATTGCTACCGATAAAAAGTTGAATAATCGCATACGAAATCGTGAGATACTGGCGATATCAAGGGAAACGCCTCAAAGACCTTCAGATGAGCCACTTGTCATTCTGTGTACTGAGTACCTCGGCTTTACCGATTGAACCTTTAGACTCAGTGTTGAACAAGGTTTTTCATCTACATGATTAGTTTTTCTTCCCTTGTTGGGTAATTATATCTTACGCCTCTTTTTTAGAATGCGATTCCCGTAGGAACACGTTTGTCACAGTGCCTATCAAACATTTGTTCTTTCATTTCACTCGACTATCGTCACGTGATCGTACTTGTTTCCTCTCTGTGAAGATAACAGGTTATCGAAAATCCTCCCATCGTTAATGTTACAAAAACAGAACACTAGTAATTGAGGCACTAGTACATGTAAAAAGGTTAAAAATGCAAATTTATATGGAGTTAATCCTATTGCTAACTGGAAGGTAACTAAAAAAATATTCCAATTGATTTTTACGCACGTCACTTTATTAAACAAATTCACACAAAAAAAGCTCCGTTGCAGTACAAAATAAACAGTATACTTTGAAGTAGTTAACATGGTAGTCTGTGTTCGGGAAACAGAAAAATTCTTATCCTATGTATAAAATAAATAACGATTTTTAAACACCTTTAGTCTGCATATGTTATGCAGTCGTCATCACTTTCAAGTTCACCCTACAGTTTTAAAAACTCGAATATCATTGTCCTTGAATGGAAGAAAAAAATTAAAACTGTATTCTTGAATATTTAGTCTGATTAATAGGTCGACGTCTGATAATACTACTTGATTTGATACAACAATTGAGATAAATATTTTCTTTGTCCAATTAGTTAAATTGTAACACTATTTGAAGAGAGGTTCTCTCTCATCTGCTGATATATTTTAGTTTTATTTTCTTGCACAATTGCACTGTTTATTCCGTGCAATATAATGTTTAAGAAATTCGCTTTTATATACTTTTTTACATTACGTTTTTATAGAGTACGGTTAAAAATATATATAATTTGTAAATGATTCTATTTTTAACTACTTGGTTCCCGATGATTCGCACGCAACTTTAAAATTTGATGTCTTTATACTACTTAGTAAAAGCGATTATGATGTAACATGATGGAGTCCTATGACATTATTCAAACGTAAGTAGGCATTATTTCAGAAAAGGTTAAGAGGATCAGAGTTTAACCTGATTCTTATATCACGCGTTGCAGGAGTAAGGAGTAAACCTATAAAAAATACAAATACATATGTCACGGAAACCTACTTCGTCCATAAAGCGTTTACTTCTAGTACTGTATCATATTATCCATTTATGACTAAAGAATTGGACGATTACAAATTATTATTAGTATCATTTTGACTTGATATTCAATTAAAGAACGTCATTAGGCAGCCATTTCCTTATCAGGAGGAAGAATAATGTTATACAACTAAGAATGAAATTATATACAGGTTATACTCTGAGCCTAAATTGTGATCTAATCCGTTAATAAAATACGTGTTATAATTTTTATATTAAAGCTCATTGACAGTAAAGTATATATAATCTGATTTTTATTTAGACTAGTGATTATCGAATCAAGCAACTAAGATAGGATTATGAAGATGGTTTGGATCGGTTTCCTGCGCCGGATGAAAATGTACATTGAGCCTGAATTGTGATCTAATCCGTAAATAAAATACATGTTTTCATTTTAAAATAACGCTCACTGACAGTAAAGTCTTCATAATCCGATTTTTATTTAGAGTAGTGAATATCGAATCATGCAACTAAGATAGGATTTTGAAAATGGTTTGGATCGGTTTCCTGAATCCGTAAATAAACTACATACATGTTTTCATTTTTAAATTAACACTTACTGACAGTAAAGTCTTCACTATAGAACTTCAGTTGCTGCTCTTGTTCATTACGCTCTTCATATTGTACTCTAAAGCTATGAGATATTCTTAATTCTTAGGATTGTGATGCCGGTCTCATGGCTATCATCTACGTTTTCTGGTTTACACCATACTATTGAGGCCATCTTCAATGACCAAATAATGAAGCAAATCTGACAGGACAAGTAATAAACAACATACTGTGAGTGATGGAAGGAAGCTTTATTGTAGTTGGCAGGCTGCTGTGCTTTTGATTATCTGATGCGGTTTGTTTGTAGTAATTTGATTTCTACCAATGACATTTCGTTCACTATAACACAGATTGATAAATTCTTGTTTTAAAAATTATTTTCCTTCCAGACTATTTCTCAGGTTGCTGTCCTTGGATAATATTTTGCCGGATTCTGAATCCGAAAGGATTAATAATTGACAAAGGTTAAGACAGTGTGATTTTATATATAGTCAAAATATTATATCTAATTGATCTATTAATAACCTATATCACAATAAAAATGTAATTGGACATACTTGCAAATGTTTGCACTCACGTTAGCTTAAATCCAATAAATTTAATTAGACAAAATTAATTCTTAATAAATTATGTATTCTTAGTAACAGCTGGCCAATAATTTTTAATATAAACAGCATCTGATTAAAATCTAGTTAATTCATAAATTTCAAAATAATTATTTTTTAATCCCACATCAGGATTAATGCTTATAAGTCAAATTGCAGTGTTTATAAATTATCGTTTACCATTTAAAATATAGTTTTTTTGAAATATTTGAGCTATTAATTACCTAAAGTTTTGCAATGTTTGTAGAGATATATAGACATATTAGTTTAAAAGAAACGTATTACCAACACTGCAAATATTGAAGTGAGATTTACCAAAACCGTCTTCAAGCATCTTACTAGTTGCCAGATAACAAACCCTACCAAGATAATATCTAGCTATCCGATTTACAACGTTGTTATCACAGTTATTACTTTCTTGAACTAAGATCTAAGAGCCACGTTAGCCTAAGGACCGAGATAATTAAGAAATTAATGTATACTACAAATTTTAAGAAAGTCCATTACACGTTGGGTATCTGTTAACTGTAGATGTCTCTCCGATGCAACGGGACCGGAATACCTGGAGAATCGCGTGAGCAATGTCTCGTAAATGTGTGAACCGAAAGACTTAATTTTTTAGTATGGCTTTTTTACATACTTTAGTTGACAGTACAACTAAGTCGTATACGCAGCGTTCATAGGTTATAAACATTCTAACACTTGGCCACCTATACCACAAACCTAATCGGATATTCTCCAACAATTCTAAAGCCGCCAATATCATCTCCTATTCAAGTTAATACATTTCACATAAATCAGTTTCTTACAGTGTAACTAATAAATCTTATTGATGTAAAGGATTTAGTTGAAATATTTTCAACTTGACCTTCTTCAGCAAAACATTAACGTTTACTTTTGAAATTACTCCGCTTTTTTAGCTGGCCTCAATAGTTTTAAATGCAATATATGGGGGGTCATGTTATTAAGCTGATCCATAAAGTCTTTATTAGATTCAAATTTATTACAGTACAGTAAGTCCAGTTAAGGCCAGTTAAGGAGTAGCAACAAACTCAGTAAAATATGGGGACAAGTTGCCCCCCATTACTTTTTGCGTATTCAGTTTAATTTCCATATCAAATAGGACCAAATGCATTTGGCTGGCCTCTCAGGCCGTGAAAGAGTGAGCGAGTTTAAGAAGGTGCACTCTCATAACATATTAATAGTGAAAGTTAGAATACAAATTCTCGAAACGATATTTATAAGTGCTGAAACTGGCTTAATGGAAGTTAATCAACAGCTTTGTCAAATGCCAGGGATTTCGGAGTTTTCGACATGTTATTTTATTGTACAAGGCGTTGTGGACCGGCTTCTCCAGTCATAACAGTTGTAAATGTACTGGGCAGGAGAATTTTCCGAACCAGTTTTAATTGAAGCGACCATGGGAGTGAATTAAAACATAATCTGCTGGTTTGACAGAATAAAATTAATTTTGCAACTTTGTTTCTTTGCAACTAATAACACTGTCTTAATTTTTCGTCAAGCAGTTATTAATTGAATGCATACATCATTAGCTGGTTAATGTAAAATTTAAAAGTTTTATTTTTAAAATTATGGTAGTTTGTAGTATTAATCATTCCAGTAATGTTTTAAATATTGTTTGTTAACTACTGAATGAGTAAATCAATAGCTAACCACGTCATGAATATAATACGGTTACAAAACGTTTTTTAAAAACATATGCCACTTTTGACATAATTATCGAGTGCGAAGAACTGTGCAACTGAATACGCGTTAAACTAGTCACTAACAAAATGCGAGCTGTTGTTGAGTTTGATGTGGCCTGAGCTTGTATTAAAGTCAGTGGGTCTTTCATCTTTACATTAATTAGCTGTTTAGAGGTTTTCCTTATAATTCATAATCCCCTATAATACGTGTACTTGAACTACCACAATTATACTATCAGTACTTTTTCCCATCTTAACATAATCCTCTATAAAAATTTGAATTGTTCTCATTTTTCTAATTTCAAGTTTTTTAATAGAGATTGTTTTGTATTTTATTGAAATATATCCTGTATATATCTGGTTTAGTTTAGTTAATATTCTGTTTTAGTTGTTTATCATACATTTCTTTTCAATCACTGTTATCTGAATTTTTATACATAATATTTTTGTCAGTATTGAAAAAGACTAATAAAGTAAACTCTAATTAAATTAATGTTGGTAAACTAGAAAAACAATATTACTTTTTAAACACTCTTTTTAACTTTACAATTTTGTCCGTAGAACTTATGGCACTGAAAAACAGCTGCCCAATCTTATAAGCAAAGAGTAGTTAAGAAATTAAATAGTAAAAATGTACATATAAAAGAAGTACAGTGGACAATAAAGTATGTTTTTTTACAAACATGTCTAAAATAAAAAGTAGATTTTCACCCCGGGTAAGGTTATAATAGTTAAATGGCATTTATTACAAGAGTGTTACTTTAGAAGAACAGCATTTTAATGCTGTTCTTCCTGATGTATAAGTAAAGTTTTCAAAAATATTTTTAAAAGAAATTAGTTGTTGAGTAAATAGCCCCTTTAAGTATTTATAACTTGATAGTCCGATCAACATGAGTTCACTCAATAAAATGCAGAAAGAATCATTCGCACTGTAGCCACAGTACACATCGCAATCCTGTGGCTAGACCTAGGAATTGCCATTTACGGGACCTAGCGTAACGCTAGTTAATCCTGTTTACTGGTCCTGGTTACTTAACTCAATGCATCGTCTAGTTCTGATTTTTTTTTAACTACAGAATTTTGAAAATGGACCAAACTAAGTTTTCAAATGCGAAGTTGTGGCTGGAGTTAAGGATATAAACTCAAGTAAGTGTAGTTCACGTAGAAATCAAAGAATATTTTAGACTGTTCTAAAAATGTGTTACTTGAATTCATGCCATATGATGCAACTTTAATACATTCGTAATTACGCATTTCTCTTTTAGGAGCTGTCGATTATCTGAGAGATAATATCAGCACTAATGCAAGTTGTAACGAGTGATTGCGTGAAAGATTGAGGCAATTGCCTTAAGTGCGACCATGACTTGTGAGATATGAACAGGTTGAGATAAACTAAAGTGAGATCTATATCTGTTAATATTCATTTAAGTAGCTTTTATATTGATTTTTAATAGTTTTCGCTTAGTTTAATGTAATAATAAAATTAAATGTCCTTACAATTTGATTATAAAATTAAGAACACGTTAAGATTTTTTTATCATAATATAAACTCTACTGGAATTGAAATATTTCAAAAACAAAAAATTGTCTGCTTTTAAATGAATGATCATTTTATTTTTAAATTTGAGCTTAAACCACAAGAAGCATTATTTGAAAGAACTATCGTGTTACGTACCACATATCGTGGTTTCATAATAACCATAAGTTTATTATGAAAATGAATAATAAAATTAAACTTTTCCATCTGTACAACTGCACTCATTATTTAATAATATGTATTTCACAGATTATCGACTTTAATTTAAAAAAAATACAAATATCTTATAGATAACAATTAGTCACAGAATGTGTTGCTAGGTGCTACGGCTAGAGCATGGCTAGACCAATTCGGCAAATTCTGTTTATAAATGTTCTTTGAAATCTGAAAACTGTTTATATGAAGAGAAAGGTCAGAAAAGTTACCTGTTTGTATTTTTTTAATTATAAGAAATGGTAATGTTTGCGTTTTATAACCTAATTTTAGCTGTCATTAAATAGCTGATGACATTTTCAGTTAAAGCTCATCGAAAAAGCAAAAAACATAAGTGTACAATAATATTGTACACTATATATTCATATAGTGTATATAGAATATAGAATATGATATATATATAGAATATATCACACCGATATATTCATAGAACAATGCTTGATCAGTTGGTGCGGATAGCAAAGACAAAGATAGCTATTAACTTTTACTCTAGACTGTGTCAGTGACGAGTTAAAAACATCTATAAAACCAAACTTAATGAATATAGCTGCGTGTTCCAATGTTTTCACTTAAGTACTCGAAACAGGTGGACTTCCTTGGCATTGTGTTGGCATTTTACCAGTAGCTTAAGGAAAAAGAGAGAAATGCACACTAACTTGCCTCAACGATACATCCTTTCCTAGACTACAGTTTGAAAAACAACAAGACTTCCGTAACGTAAAACTTTACAAACGATATTTTGAAATATTGCAGGAACTTAGTAAGGATTTCCTCCTAGTAACGGAAATATTCGCTTTTTTACAGTAATAGGCGTCTCAGCCCTACGTATGTAATGTTTATTTTCTTCATCGGGACAAGACAAACTCAATTATGGCACACACTGTTTTGACACATTAAACCGAAAGTAAATTATAAGAGTCCGAATTAGACACTTTTCGACTGAAGTAGGTTTCCAAGAGCTACATGCGTATATTTTTTAATCAGGACAACAAGGCAAACTCAACTGTAACACCTTAAGTGAATTTAAACGACCGGAAGTGGATACATAGGCTTCTCCGTACTAGTATGGCGGTGGGAATATATTAGCTCGGAAGTCGATGATTTACCGGTATAGGTTTCCGAGACCTAAATTATTGATGGAGGCAATAAAACAAACTCAACTGTAGTAACATCAGCGAATTTAAATGCTCAGAAGTAGACATGTTTTGACAAAATTAGGCTTCTCAGTGCTATAAACTGAACTATAGCACTTGAGCTATGATAGACCTGAAGTGTACGATAAGGGCTGGAATTAAACGGTTTATGATCGAAGTATGTTTCCGAGATATATGTAATTGTATTTTCTTGATCGGGAAAACAAGATAAACTCAGCTGTTGCGTCGTAAATATAATTAATTCCAACCGGAAATGCTCATACACGAGCTAAATGTGATAAAAAAGTTAGTCGTTTAAACTCTGATCCTCTTAACAATGAACACTGAAGTGCTATGTAGCTGATGTATGCTTACTTGCGTTTGAAAAAACTTATATGTCTTCAGCCTGGCTCATTGACAAATCTTTTTACTCCATTGATGAATTTTTGTACAGAAATTATGTAACTCTGTAAATATTTAACATAGTGTTGTTTTAAGTTAATATGACGCACTTTCTTAACTTGATGTTTATGAAATAAAGAGATTCTGATTCATCATATTACATCATTAGTGCTTTTACTAAGTAGGCAAAGGTCTTCTATTTTGAAATTTGCGTACGAAGCCGTAGGTACCAGCTGTTTTATTATAATTGTAATTATATATTGTTTGAATTACACCAAATCATTTGGTTAACAAAGACAATTATGAGTATTGCTGCTAGGCAGTTTGTATAGTTTAAGATTAGGCATAACATTAAATTTTTTACGTTTTAAAAACTTGAAAATCAAAACTCTGTAATGGGTTTTGGCACACGTTGTTATTTATTGCAATTCGTTAAAATATATTCAAAGTGATCTAAAATATTGGTTTAATGAATAAACTGTTTAGTTGACAAATCTACGACAATCCGTTATCTTAAAATTAATTTGAGACAACTTACATGAAATACCATATGTATAATATAAAATAAATACGTTTATTTTAAGGGAAACTGTATATGTATGATTTGATCATTTGATGGGTGTTTGCATTTAAAAATTTTGACTTAACTCCCCAAAGAGCTAGAATACTCTGAGAAAGTTAAAAATCTAGGACTTATTATTGACAAACACTTAAGATGGACTGAACAGGCTTCTTTGACATGTAATAGGGTCTTTGCCGGTGTTCACAGCCTCAAGCGGCTGGCTTCATATCTACCCCAGAAAGTTAAAATAATGCTGATAAAGACTCTTGTACTACCTCACTTCAACTACTGTGACATAGTCACTAATGACATGACTGTGGAGCTTTCAAATAGACTCCAGCGTGCTCAGAACTTTTGCATAAGGTTCATTTTCAATCTCAGACGTGATGATCACGTAACGCCCTACTTCAATCAATTATCTATCTTAAAATTACAAGACCTTCGAGACTATCACTCACTCATTCTGTTGCACGCTCTTTTAAATACAAATTGTCCTAGTTATTTTTCAAACAACTTTCGATTTATGTCTGAAATAAGTGAACGAAGTACAAGGAGGGGTACATCCTTATTATCTATCCCAATTCATCGAACAACTACCTTTAGCAAATCGTTTACAGTTTCTGCCTGCCGATTGTGGAATGCTTTACCTGTTAACATCAGAGCCATCGATAAGCGCGCTCGCTTTGGGGCGGAGGTCAGGGCCTTGATGCTGGGGGCTCAGGGGGTGTAGCGGTTGGCGGCTTTGGTGTGCGGTACTTAGGGCAATTGCATGCAAGTTGAATGAATGCGAGTGTGTCTTGCGATATTATTGTAAATTTGTATATAGTTACATTAATTATTGATGATTTTTTTGATTTTAAGATTCATTTAATACGTAATGTAAATAAATAGACTAAGTTTGAGTTATAAATGTATACATATATATGTTAGTTTAATTTGTATGAGGTTAAGTGGTAGAGAGGACTTTATAGTCATAACTTCGCCTCTAATAAAGTCATTTTTCATTTCATTTCATTTTATTTTTCATTTCATTTTGGTTTGAGGGGCTAAGTATTCATGTAGCGCAAAAATCATCATTTGTCATTATATAACTACCCCCCCAAAGGTTATTGGTTTGTTTAATTCCGTTCGAAAGTTAGAAGGGGGGTGTGGGACTTTTGGAACACCCGGTATATATGAGTAGATATGAATGTGGGGTTCCTGGCTCACTTTTGGGACAGTCAGAAAATCAATGTAAAATACTGTCCATTGAACAATAAAAAAATCTAAGAAATCTAACAGGAAACCACGAATGTAAAATACTGTCCATTGAACCATAAACAAATCTAAGAAATCTAACAGGAAACCACGAATGGAAAATAACCGAATCTTTAGCTGTTTTACTGTTCATTGTAGGCTTCTAATTTCTTAAGCTATTTTAATGAAAAAATCCAGAAATCTTAATAAAAAATCTTTATTATTCTACAAAGTTAATTGTAACACAGTCTTTATCTTTAATAGTCTTCTTTCCAGTAACAACCAAGTGTAATTTATCATGTTTATTCAATTCTTTAATCTTTTTTTTTCATCCAAAACAGTCAAAAATCTGTTTGGCAAGTGTACTTTACAATCTTCCAACTCGGCAATTATTGTAAACCCGAATTTATCTTTCATTTTCTCCAAATTCACAATTTTGTATTTCTTATTTTCTTCTAATTCTATTAATTTCTTGTATTCTTTGAATGTTAAAATCACCAACCTTATTCAACTCTTGTAACAGTGCCATTTACATAGAAAAAAATTAATACTTCTACACTTTTAAGGTGAAAAATCAACACTATACTTCCAAAATACACAAAAAAACCGGGGTTTTGACCCTAAAAACGTGTTTTTAGGGTCAAAACCACAGCTCTTAAGGTGCATATATACTAGAGTTTTTTTGAAAAATCCTGAAAATCTACTGAATTTCTCTAATTATTGCGAATTTTTAGCTTTAAAGTTGATAATGTGAACGATATTTCTCGAAAAATCACTTACAAAATTGAAATTTAAAAAAATCTCTAAATAAAAATTTTTCTATATAAATAGAAGAATCTACAGCTGTTTTACTACAATTTGTGCTGATTTGTGTAAAATTCTCCACTTTTCAAAGTGTTAGTTAAACAAATTTTTCTTCTTTAAATAGAAGAATCAAAGGCTGTTTTAACCATAAATTGTGCTGATTTGTATCAAATTTTGATAAAAATCCTTAGAAATCTACTGAAATTATTGCTATTTTTCAGCTTAATAAAAAAAGATATTTTACTAAATAGTTAAAAACTTGGCACATTCAAATTTTCCCTATTTAAATGGAGAGGAAAAAAAGATATCCTGCCCGTACTGCAAAAAAGACATTTTCGAACATCACTTTACTCGACATTACAATTCGAAAAATCATCTAAAAAAACAAAGAAATTTATAATAAAGAAATTGAATTATTTGAGGACTTGGGCTAAAGATAATCAAACCGATGGTCACGAGAAGATGTACAATATAGAAAATTGCGTGAACTAAAGAAAAAATTTTAAGGAAAGTAAAAAAGATCTCAATCTATTTAAAGATGAAAAAAATTCAATCAATCGCTGGAGAATTGTCCATTTGAAAACAAACGATAAAACTAAGTCTGAAATGATCGAAGAAAATTGACAAAACTCTTAATGAGAAACCCGAAAAATATCATTGATGTAGAAGTTTTATCCTCAATACACGGTCTTTTCAAGCAATACATTTTAAACAAATTTAAACGATAATTCCATGTCAATTTACAAATATCTATCAATTATGCGGTCAGAAATTAAAAGTTTAATCGAAAAATTTCAAGAAACCGTTAAAAATATGAAGGGCTATCTCTCTTTAGAATTGCGAATACGAACGAACGAACTTTAGTGAACGGTGAAACACAAAACTTGCCCAATGTACTTTACTATAAAAGCAGACGAGATCTTCGATATAAACGACTTTATTACTAAGCAATTTAATAAATTAACACAATCGAGAACAAACGAATCATCCAAATAAAGGTTCTGGATGGACATTAAAACGCTGCAAACAACTAGTTTTGAGCCTTAACAAACACGAATTTATGAACGCAGGATCATATATCGATTTACCAAAGAAAATCAAAGATAAAAAAGCTTGTATAAATATAAAAAATAAAGATGATTATTGCTTTATTTATTCTATCCGATGTGCTATTGAAAAACCTGAAAAAGAATGCTGATAGAGCAAAACAATACGAACAATTTGTAAATGACGAGATATTTTCAGGTTTCGAGTATCCAATGTCCTTAAAAGATATACAATCATTTGAAAAACGAAGTTACAATTCTAAGTACAAGTATCCGAAAATGTCAATAAATATCTACAGTTATGATGAGAAATTTAACATTGTTCCGTTGCAAATTTCAGAAATGTATGACGCCGAGTTAGAAGTTGATTTATTGTATGTAAAACAAGAAGATAAATCTCATTATGTTTTAATAACCGATCTAAATAGATTAGTGAGTTCACAGTTATCCAAGCATAAAGAAAGGAAATTTCTATGTAGGAGATGTTTAAGCCATTTCTACAAATCTAGAGATTTAGCAGACCATTTAGAAATTTGTAAAAATCACGAAGTTTGTAAGCCAATTATGCCATTTCCAGGTCAAACAACTAAATTTACTAATTATCAAAAGAAGTTTTAGCCATCCGTACGTTATTTATATGGATTTTGAAAGCATATTAGAGAAGATTCCCACATGCAAAAACAATCCGCAAAAATCGATCACAACCAAGATTCAGAAGCACATTCCTTATGGTTTTTACTCTATACTTAGTGTCTAATGTGACCAATCGTATGTACAAGCCGATATGTTATCGAGCCAAAAATGAAGAAGATTTGCCAAATGTTCCTGCAAAATTGTTTGAAGAACTCAATAAATTATCGAAATACATAGCTAAAAAAGTATAATTCTAAGAATAAAATACCTATGAAATTGACCGTGAAGAAAGAAAATTAGCGTACCAAAATTCTAGTCTTTGTCATATTTGTGAATGTGAGGGTTTTGATAATCAAACAAGAAAAAAAGTACGAGATCATTGTCATTTAACAGGTAAATTTAGAGGTTCAGCTCATTTATCTTGTAACTGAATCTCAAATTTCCTCAGAATATTCCAGTTTTCTGTCACAATATGTCAAGTTATGATACTCATTTGTACGTAAAAGAGTTGGCAAAACAGTATGGTAATGTTGATTTGATTGCAAACACCGATGAGAAATATATAAATTATTCAGTAAATTCAGGATATGGATATGAGTTTGAAGATGATAAACCTAGAAAATTCATCAAGTTTTCTTTCGTAGACGCGTTCAGATTTATGGCATCGTCTATAGAAAAGTTAGCTAAAAACCTCAAAAAAGATGATTTCAAACATACAAATCATTTTATACAAGATGGTCTGAACGCAATTCTAGATAGACAACCAAATGACGAAGAAGAAATCTTTTAAAATTCTATCTGGAAAAGGCATATTTCCTTACGAATTTATCGATAGTATTGAAAAAACTTGATTACACAGAAGAATTGAGAATTCAAGATTTCTATTCACTTTTGACAGACGAGAGCATATCTGAGAAAGATTTTCAACACTACTTAAATGTATGGAACAAATTAAAAGTAAAAAAATCTAGGAAATTACTCCGATCTCTATAACATTCAAGATGTTCTATTTGCTCGCTGATATCTTTGAAAATTTCAGAAACATTTGTTTGAATTGCTATAAGCTTGATCCCAGCACACTATCTAACAGCTCCCAGTTCTTGCTTGGGATGCTATGTTAAAATTAACGCAGATAGAATTACAATTAATTAGTGATTATAACATGTATTTGATGATCCGAAAAAGGTATTCGCGGAGGCATTTTTCTCAGTGTATTAAACGATATGTGAAAGCAAATAACAAATATTTAAAAGATTTTGATAAGACAAAGCCCGAAAACTATTTGTGTTGTACGTCGATGCAAACAACCTTTATGGCTATGGTCTGATGCAAAATTTACCATTCAACGATATCAAGTGGATGGATCCAAAAACTTACACTACTGCAGAATGGAGAGAAACAATTTTGGAACTCACTGGCGACGAAGATTATGGCTAATATTCTCGAAGTCGATCTAGAATATCCGAAGAATTTTACATGAAAATCATAAAGATGCTCCAGAACATTATAACAACAAACTTTGCACAACTCTACTGGATAAAACTGAATATGTTGTTCATTCGAGAAATTTGAAATTCTATCTGGAACAAGGAATGGTGTTAAAACATGTGAATAGAGTTTATTGCATTCGATCAGAAGCCTTGTTTATGAAAGATTACATTGATTTTAATACTAGTATGAGAACCAAAGCTACAAGCGACTTTGAAAAGGACTTTTACAAAGTTGATGAACAACTCTGTTTTTTTGGAAAATCTATGGAAAAATGTGAGAAACAGATGTGATATTAGACTAGGAAAATGAAGAATTTTCAATGAAAACAAGTTAAGGAAACAAATTTCAAATGCTTTAACATCTTTGACGACAACTGTATAGCGAGTCACATGTACAAGCAGAAAGTTAAATTTAACAAGCCAATCTACATAGGTTTTTCAGTTCTTGACCTTTCAAAATTGTTAATGTACGAGTTTTATTACAACAAATTAAAGAAGTTTGATCCAGATTTGAATCCGGGTTACATGGACACAGACAGTTACTTCCTAGAATTGAAACGTGATCCTTACAAAATTATTAAATAAAATATAGAATGATTTCGATACGAGCGATTATCCAAAAGATCACGAATGTTTCGCTACTAAAAACAAGAAGGTAATAGGGAAATTCAAAGACGAACTTAAATGGGGAAATCTTAGAAGAATTTTGTGGTTTGAGGTCAAAGATGTACTCGTACAAATATCTAGACAAAAATCCAGTTAGGTGTAAAGGAATTAAGAGAAGCGTTGTAAATAAAACAATAAATATCGAAAACTTGAAGAGATGTTTGTTTGAAGATAAAGAAGAATTTAGAGAGATGACAGTAATCAAAAGCTATAAACATGATTTGTATACCATCACCATAAACAAGCTGGCACTGAACGCTAAAGATGATAAGAGAAATGTCCTTAGAAAATAAGATCGATACAGTACCGTATGGATATAAAGGCGAAGCAAAATCTAATATATTAGATGAGTTAAATAAACTTGGAAAACTTTGACATGTAAATGGAAGATGATTTGATTCACTGCCACAAATGCAAGAAAAAACGAAAAATATAGATTCTAAAATCGTTCAAACTCAAAACGGGTTGTATAGAATTGCAGCAAAATGTTCAAAATGTAAGACAAATAAGAGTAAATTTATAAAGAATCCAAATGAAAAAACAAGTAAAGAAAGAATCTAAGAATAAGGAAGAAATCGAGATTGAAGCTAGAGAAATTCATGCACCAGTACGAAAGAAGTTTAAAAGAGAAAAATTATAACATTAGGAATTGACGATTTATGGGCAGCAGATTTAGTTATAATGTCTAACTATTCGGATCAAAATGATGGATTCAAGTATATGTTAAATGTTATTGATACTTTCTCAAAATATGCTTGGTCAAGAGCTATCAAAAGAAAAAACGGTAAAGATGTTTCAAAAGCCTTCGAAGATATAGTAAAAGACGCGATAAAGATCAATCACAAACCGCCAAATCTACTTCTTACAGATAAGGGTTTAGAGTTTAAAAATAAAGAATTTAACGAAGTTTTGAGAAAGAAAATACAACATTAAGATTTATCATACTGAAAACGAAGAGAAATCAAGTATTGTAGAGAGATATAACAGAACTCAAAATGAGAGAATGAAAGTAATTTTTGAGATTAATAAAAACTTTAAATGGATCGATATTCTTCAAAAAATCGTAAACAATTATAACGATACAGTTCACAGCACAATCAAAATGAAGCCCAAAGACCGTAGATAAGGATGCAGAAAAGGAGTTATTAGAGACCGTTTTTCAAGTATGTTCCACCAGAAATTCACACGAAAAACTAAATTTAAAGTCAATGATCATGTAAGAATTGTTAGTAAAAAAAACAAACATTTTCGAACAAATATAAGAACAATTGGTCAAGAGAAATCTTTGTGATTTATCAAATTAATAACACAGATCCTGTAACTTATAGTATAAAAGATTTAAATAATGAAGAAATAACCGGAAAGTTTTATGAATATGAATTGAGAAAGTCAAAGATTTTTTCTATATAAATGGAGGCTCAAAAGAAATGTTCAATGTGCAAAGCAATAAAAGGTTTGAAGCTTTTTATAAAGATAAAAGTAGAAAAGATGGAATTATTTATAATTGTAAAGATTGTTATAGGAAGTATCATAAAGAGCTGTATGATAAAATAGAAAAATTAACTTTGGAAGAGAAAGAATGTCTTAAATGTAAAGAAACTAAAAAAATTTCAGAGTTTAATAGTCATCACTATAGTAGAGATAAGAAAGACTCATATTGTAAAGATTGTGTAAAGAAGAATCACCATAGATTATTATTATGAAGATACTCAATGTGAAATGTGGAAGAACTATATAAAATGGTTAAATAATTATCAAAAACATTTACAAACAAAATATCATAATTCAAGAGTTTTTTAGTAAAATTGAGTAACATTTTCATCGTGTAATTTAGATATTCTATAAATTCAGTCGAGGATTCTGCCATATTTGTAGTAAAATGATTTCCGTTGTATAAAATATTCAAAGATTCTTTCATTTGGTTATACAGATTGATAGAATTTGGTTCGTCATCAATGAACAAAATCTCTAATTCAGGATAATTTATTTTTAGATGTTTTAATCGGTTTGGTATTTCTCGTTTCTGAGCTCTGATAACGTAATAAGGCCATTCCCACATGTGATTCTTCTTAATTAAAACACAAAAACATGGGTGTTTTTTCTTATCAAAATCTTTACATACCATATCTCTCTTCATTAATTCCATTCGCAATTCTTGATTCTCTATTTTCAAGGATTTCATTTGACCTGAAATTTGTAACTGTTTTATTTCATCTTTTAACTGCTTATTTTCGTTTTTGAGTTTGTACTCACCATATTTTCTAATGGAAGGTAATACTTCTTTCGTAACCCAATTTTTAAACAATTTCGCTTTCTGGTTTATGCGATCTCAAAATTAAAAGAATAAAGTCCAGATTCATTAACGAAAACAGTGTTATTCTTGGAAGTTTGAAGGTAAGCTATTTATAGCCCCCCTTATATTTAGATTAAAATAGAAGTTTTTATCATCTTCGTCACGTTTATTCTGATCGTTTGCATAGTATTTATTTTCATATTCTAGAATTTTTGCTACGTCTTTAGCCTTAAACAGAATCACATTGTTTTCGTCAACAATCGTAAAGATATGTTTGTTATTGAATATAAGTTGATTATTGAGTAGGTCTACAACTGACTCCATTTAGATAGGAAAAAATTTAACAAGCAATTTTTTTATTTTGAGTATAAAGTCCAGATTCATTAACGAAAACAGCGTTATTTTGAAAGTTTAAAGGTAGTCTATTCAATAGACCCCCTTGATTTATGTCTTTAAACATTGATTTATCATCATCAACGTTTAATATTATTGCTTGTCTCGTGTTTTCATATTCTAAAAATTTTTGTAAGAGCGTCGAATCGACGCCCTTGTCAGAATCTATGTTTTCAAAGCTTTTTTTGTATTTTTCTTTAACATTGTCTTTATTCGTATTTTTTGTGAATATTTGTGAGGTGGCCCTCGAGGGCTACCTTATCTTTTAGATAAAAGTATTGGTATTTATCATCATTATCAACTCGTTTTGAAAGTTTGAAGGTAAGAACGATTCGTTCCCCCCTTGATTCATCATTCTTTCGACAATCTTAAATATATTGTTGTTTTACTCTCATTATTTATTAAATTTCCCTCAGAGTCTTGTATAGTCAGAACGATTTTTTGAATTCTTTTAATATTTTTTCTAATTGGAATATAATCGATTTCATTCGGTTTTTTCACTGATTTTTGATCCATAAGCAAACATTTGGGAAAAAAGTGTACCAAAATTTCAGATTCTTTGTGTAAATGTTCGGTATGATTTTCAAAACTAGGTTCAACGAGATTGCAGTGCACTTCAATTACATCGAAAGGTCTAAATTTTGGCGTTTTTATTTCCTAAATATACCTGATTTGGCTTCAAATAGTTTCTTGAACAAACCCTAACAAATCTACAATAATTGCTGAAAACATTATTCTTACTGGTTGATTTTATTTGAATTTTATTAGAGAGATAATTTTTTTTGTATTTCAAACTTGTTTTTCGTCAAAGTTTAAAGATTTATCTGATTGTTTGAATGTTTTCAGATAATTTTTAAGGGAATTTTTTAATTTGATCGAAAGTATAATATCCTTTGTTTAAACCATAATATTTTTGTTATGTTCTTCTCACTAAATCCTATACAATAAGGAGAACTTTCACTAATATTTATTACAAAATTGTCAGAATAAAAACCGCTTAAACCGATAAAATTAATTTGATTCTTCCTCTAAGTGTATAGGATGTTCCAAGTTTAAAACTAATTTAGAGCTTTCTGAAGTCAACTTGAACAGCTTCATTTTAGCTATTTAAATGGAGAAATTTTTTAAAGCAAAAAGATCAGATAAAACTTCAAACGTTTGAAGAAAATAAGAAAGATCAAACCAATCAGATTGTTAATTGTTGGTTCAAGTGGATGTGGAAAAAAAACAACTTTATTATTGAATTTTATCTACAATAGGTTGATTCCTTATTCCAATTTGTATGTTTTTAGTAAATCTTTAGAAACAAGACGCTTATAAAAAATTGCAAGAAAGATTTGAAAATATTGAGAAAAACTTAAGCAAAAAAGGTATCACATTTTTATAATGCCTCTGAGGACATAGTTCCATTAAGCGAGTGTAAACCCAATTCGTTAATCGTTTTCGGATGACTGTATTTTAGAAAATCAGGACGTTATTAAGGAATATTTCGTAATGTCTCGTCACAAAAAACATATCTTGTATCTATCTTTCCCAATGCTTTTCAAAGGTTGATAAACAAGTTATTAGAAATAATATGAATATGTTGTGTGTTTTTAAGCAAGACGATCACTATTCGAGAAAGATTTATAACAATTATGTGGGATCTGATATGAGTTTTAACCACTTTATTGAGTTATGTGATAAAATTTGGAAGGAAGACTACGGATTTTTAAAACTATTAATCTAACTTTGAAGCCTAAAAGTGGTAAATATTTGAATAAAATTTTCTAATATAAATGCTGCTCAGTGGTCTGGCAAATCTACTTGATAAAATATTTGTTACAATTATTTTTACATTATCTTTACTTTTTATTTACATTATGAAAAACAACTGAAAAAACGGTAAATCTGTTCACGTTTTACGTTCCACGTTCACGTTTTTACGTTCCACGTTCACGTTTTACGTTCCACGTTTCGTGTTCCACGTTTTTCAAAATTTTTCCTAAATAAATGGGTGAACGTAACTTCTGAAGAAGCGAAAAAACTTGATCAAATCGAAAAGAAATTAATCAAAGAATTTAAAGAACAGATTCGAATATTGATGAAGAAGAACAAGAACTTATTCAAAAAAATTAATCAACCTGTAACTTCTGCAATAAAAAATGTTGAGGGCAAAATTGAAAATGTTTTAAGCGATAATCAAAAATTTAATGAATTTGGTTCCAGTTGTACGACAATTTGCCGATATTTCGATTCCAGAATAAGAGTTTGAATTGCCAAAATTACCATCTTCAAACACCATTTAGACCTCGAATCATTGAAGACTCTACCATAGTTGAACCAATAAGTCTGGAACAACGGATATAATAATTGGTTGAAATTGGTAAAAAATTTCTTCCTAGCAAAGGATGATAAATTTGGTTTGTATTGGGACAGAAAAAGAAAAGTTTTATGATTGGAAATTTGCCCGTGAATTTTGAGCATAATGATATCATTATTAATGAAAAAACATATGAAGGAACTCAAGGTTTATGGAGATTATTAACAGACTATGACGCTCCAAAAGACGGTTTATATTCTGAAGAAGACTTGAAAAAGTATACTGAAATTTTATGGAAATCTGATTCAATTTACAAAAATAATGATCCATCTACTAAGAAGCCTAAGTCAAGTAGAGGGTAAAAAATATATCAATTTGATTAAACCAATTTGGGAAAAACGAATCGAAGGATCAGGTGTAAGAAAATACAATGATAATAAGATTGAGTACAGATATATCGACCAAGATTTTATTTCGAACAAACTTGATGAAATGATTGAAAAACCTGATGGAATTAAATATTTTAAAACGAGTTTTTGCCGGCAATAAAGTTCATCTATGATTGAGGGTAGTGGACTTTTTGAATGATTTTATCAACAATTTACCTTTTGAATTACACGTACCAACTTATCAGTATCTGGGGCCTGGCACAAAACTCGAAAAAAAAAAGACTAAAAAGAGGAGATCCTGGTATAAATAAATTAGATCAAGCTGCTATGGAACACGATATTTTTTATGCAAAACATAGAGACACAAATTCCAGACATATCGCAGATAAAGTTTTGCAAGATAAGGCAATGGATAGATTTTTTATCAAAAAGATGCTAGTTTAGGTGAAAGATTTGTTGCGCTTCCAACAGCTGGAGCAATGTTTTTGAAGAGAAAACTAGGAATGGGAATCGAAGAGAACTTGAAATTTTAACTATATAAATGGAGGTGAACGTAAATTTCAGCAAAAATCAGAAAGAAAAAATAAAATCCGCTTTTAAGAAGAAAATACCCGTTAGTATTCAATTTAAAATAGATCAACTAAAAATGGCGAAGATAAGATATTTTTTAACAAATAGACAATACAATACAATAAACTCGAAAAAACATAAGAAAAACAATAAAGGAACCAGAATAGAATTTTCTTATAATCAGTTGAAAGAACTTAAAAATGGTGGACTTTTGAAAGATTTATTAGATTTTGGAGAAAATATTCCAGTTGTTAAAAAATTTGTTCCTTATGTTCGTAAAGCTGCTCCAATCGTTAAAAAAAGATGTGATTCCTATTGTTCGAAACATTTTAAATTGGTTAGATAAAGAGTTGGAAGATGTTACAGGATCTGGATTAGATGAAAAAACTTTGAATTACGTGAAAACAAACATTAAAAAAAATTTTGAACCTTTAACATTCGGAGAATTGGAAGAACTCTGCAAAAACATTAAACATTTTAGAGGAATTTTCATGAGAGATACATTACCTGAAAAAGTTAAGAAATTCGAATGTGGAATTGTGAATTTAGACTCGATTTTGGGGAGTGGAACGCATTGGGTTTGTTATTATAAGAATGATAAGAATGCCTGTTATTTTGATTCGTATGGAAGAATTGAGGACAAACCGCCGATAGAATTGATCAAATATTTGAAAAAATCAAGCGTCTACTACAATGACTCTCAGATTCAAGACTATAACGATCCCCCAATTTGTGGACATTTGTGTATTTTTGTTTTGAATGAACTGAGTAATGGTACAGATTTTAAAGAAGTTGTTAACAAATTATTGCTTAATAAATATGGATTCACAAAATATTTTTGACGTATTTGGTACACAAATTATTCAAAATGTAGATAATAGTTTGAATTTTGATAGTTTGAGAAAATGAGTTTGATAACAAGTTAGAAAATTTATTACAAAACCTTCCAGATTCAGATATGTTTGCTATCGAGATTGAAGATTTTAAAGCAGAATATGATAACAAACTTGCAAAATTTCATGAGTTCAAATGAAGTTGCTGATAAAATAAAAAACATTGGAAAAAGAAGTTGATGATGGTGTAAAAAAAATTATTTTACCAATTTAATGTCTCACATCGAAAAAGCTGATGAAATTACTGAAGCAATCAAAGTTGAAAAAGAATTATGTTAGTTTGGCTAATAAAAAAAGAATTGTCGGTGTTCGACCTGGTATTGGACAAAACATGATGTTGTTGTTAAAGAACAAATTTTTAAAACCTCTAAAATTATCAGAAAACATCGATATTGTTGATTTACATGATCCGAATGTTAAAAATGCCTTAGATTTTAAAGGAAAAAGAATTAGCGGTGTTAGTAAAGGAATTAATCCATTTGATGTTGTTGTAATGATTCAATTAGAAGATCCTATTAAAAATGTTTAATGAACTAAAACAAAATTATGAGAATCATAAACAGCATGTTAAAGATTTTACAACAGAAGTCTATGACAAGTTAGAAGCCAGAAATAGAAGATCAGTAGACGAAGTTGGTGAATTATTGATAAAGTAAATAAACTAGAAGAAAACTTTAATACATATAAAAATGATGTTAATGTATTAGTTGGTGAAGTAATTAACAAAATTCTGGAAGATTTTGGTACACGTTTCAATGAGGAAAGCAACACATAATAATGAATTACTTAAAAGTATAGATGATCGATACTCTTTATATCTCGATAAAGTAAATAAACTAGAAGAAAACTTTAATAAATTTAAAGAAGATGTCGATAAAAACTTTTTGAAAACATCGACAACAGATTTAATGGAGTAGGCGGCTATGATGACTAATTTTCCTTATATAAATGGCGCTCATATATTGTGTGAGGTGCAAAGAGAAAACTGCCACAAACGATATAAAAATACTATGCAAACATTAACGGAGTTAAGAGAATTTCTGGAAAATGTGCTGAATGTAACGCTAAAAAGAGCCAATTTATAAAAACTTGAAATTTTTTTCCCTAATAAATAGAGATGGCGGGACACTACAGTGCTTTCGATCTTTTTTATAATGCAACACGAAAGAGATTTGAAAAAAGAACATTGGGATGACATTTCTCAAAAAATATGAATTATCCGAAGATATGATGCGATTGTACATTAATAAGTTAAATTGGTATAACATTGCTAAATATCAAACTTTATCATCAGAGTTCATTCAAGAAAATATACATTATCAATTAAAAGATCATATGTCTGTTCTTTGTCTCTATCAACACTTGAGTATAAAGTTTTTGGATGAAAATAAAAAGATTACAGTTGATTGGAACAATATTATAGATAGCGGTTTACTATCCTGTGCAAATTTTTAAAATTGAAATATGTGACCGAGATCGCAAAATTTAAGGAAGAGAATCCCGAATATGACGAAGTAGATCATTAAAAATGACTAAAATTTATATCTTTTCTTATAAAAACGTACATTAGATCGATGAAAAAATGATATCTTTCTTATACATGATGTTTAAATTTTCTCTTATTAAATGGCGGACTACAGAAAATATGCTAGTGATATTGAAAGGGCGGAGTTTAAAAATTTCTATCCAATTAGTAAACAACATTTGAATGAACCGAATAAAAGAAACTGAGTTTATATTGATTTTGGAGATAACTTTTGCTCGTCTAACTTCCAGTTTTATATTTCTGGAACTTTAACAAAACAAGATGGTCAAGCATATCTTGGAAACTGATAAATGTTAGATTAATCGATAATTTTATACCGTTTTTATTTTCTAAGATTGAAGTAAGAAAACACAATAAATTGATAGAAGAAGTCGAAAACTGTGGTCAATTAAGCACAATTAAAGGAACTATTTGTTATTCCAAAAGTGATGTATTTTCAAACAGTTTTTGAATCAACTTTTAAATTTGGACAATTTGAAAGCGGTCGGTGATTTAGCACATTTCGGCTTAGGATTTTTTGAAAATGTTACTATTCCGATCGATCTATAAAGGAGGATTTTTATCTAAGTTTTATAAGAGCAGAAGACGATGATGTGATTCTGAAGACTGCAACTGGAAATGTTATGCCTGTTGATGGCAAAATTACAATTAACGAGTTTTTCATTAGAGTTCCGATGATTGATTACAAAACCACGAGTAAAATTCAGTTGATTGATGAAATTATAAAATCTCAAAACATCACGTTTAATTTTCTAGATTGGCAATGTATTGAGCAAAAAGGTATTTCCGGAACAACTTATTCGTTCGATTGATATCAAATATTTATAGAAATATCTTCAATCCCAAGTTCATTATCATTGGTTTTTCAAACAGATAGACAGAATAATCAAGAAAAAAATCCTTCAAAGTTTGATAGTTTGAATGTAAAAAATATCAGAGTAAAATTGAACGGTTCTTATTATCCAGATGAATTACAAAATTTAAACATTTCAGGAGGTCTTTTCAGAATCATGTATCAGATGTATCAAGATTTTAAGAAAGTTTACTACAAAAATATGGAAATGTATTACAACCCCAAAGAATTTATAGCAAATAGACCCATTTATGTCATTGATACAACAAAGAGTTTGACAAATATTTCTAGTTCAAAAGGACGATATAATTATCAATATGGATTTTCAAAATGCTGTTACAAACGCGATTTGTTATGTGGTTGTGGTTTCTGAGAAATTTTTAGCCTATGATGTGATTAAGAACGATATTAAAGAAATTCAGTAGTTAATGATGTTCATATTGTTCTCTTTCATTCCTTCTAAAACTTCAAAAATATACTCTTTCGCTGATGAAAAATCTCGATTTCTTCCGTAATAATCTTTGTAATCATAGACAAAATATCCTAAATAGTTGAATAATAAAATAAAATCATTTCTTTTTATCTCGGTAGTTGAAATATAAACATAAACATTTGCGCTGAAAAATTTATATCTCGGCAGACTTAGTTCCATATAGCTTCCATTTATTCTTTTTGTAAAAATGGCAAGAGTATAATGCCAACTGTTACAAGTGTTATAATAGAGGAGAAATTATTGATAAAAGATTAGGTTTGTAGAGATTGTAATTTAATTTTGTATGAAAGACCTAAACCTAAGAAAATTTCGAAATAAGCTAACACATTTGAATAATCTGCTTAGAAAATTACAATATGGAGATAAGAAGCAAACAAAATTTGTCTCAGAATTTAGAAAAAAGAACAAAAATTTTTACTTATCTCTTGGAACCGTTGACAAAATTATTTTCCTTTTCAAAGAATACATTAGGTTTGTAGGTTTAAATACACACGTTTTATTATGAGAAGATTTTACCTATAATCTTTCACTATTTAGACATTGAATTTAACTACGATTTTAAACCTGAAATCTTTGATGATTTTATAGTACATTTGGAGAAAGTAAATGAAGAACCTCGTGAAAAGAATGCGGTTTTACTCACATTCTCCCCGACTTCTCGAGTGATTGTTAGCAAATTTCATTATTTCCGTTTATAGATTTTTCATTGAGATTTCTGGATTTTTTCATTAAAAATAGTTTAAGAAATTAGAAGCCTACAATGAACAGTAAAAAACAGCTAAAGATTCGGTTATTTTCCATTCGTGGTTTCCTGTTAGATTTCTTAGATTTGTTTATGGTTCAATGGGACAGTATTTTACATTCGTGGTTTCCTGTTAGATTTCTTAGATTTTTTTTATTGTTCAATGGACAGTATTTTACATTGATTTTCTGACTGTCCCAAAAGTGAGCCCAGGAACCCCACATTCATATCTACTTATATGTATATATATATATATATATATATATATATATATATATACATATATATACATATACATATATATTTTTTTTGTTCCCGTATCATAGAGTTTCATGAGCTAGATCCTTATTGGCATACTCAAATTGTTTTTTTCACCGGTAATCCACACATTCTTGAACACACTCTACTCAAATCAAAAGGAACTACTGTTCGGGCAGCTGTAAGTTGTAATGGGGTGCTATCTTACGACATTTCACACAGTACAATGACAGGTATGAACAGGTTTTAAATGAACAAGTCTTGCCTCATTTTACGGTTTCAAAAATAGATCAAGCAATCTTCCAACAAGATGGTGCTCCACCTCACTTCGGAAATCCTGTCAAGCGATTACTAAATGACTTCATAGCCGTTGGATTGGAAGTGATTTTTTCAGATTGGCCACCCCGATCCCCAAATTTTACTGTGTGTGATTTCTTTCTATGGGGTTACTTTAAAGGAACAAGTTAATACTCGTAGCTTCAATAATGATGAGGAAATAAAACAAATTAAAGAGGACCTTCTCCGGATACCGCAGAATTTCTTTGTAAGAGCTTATGATTCATTTGTTAAGCGCTGTTATCAGTGTGTCGTTGTGGATGGATTACAGTTCGAATTATTGTGGATTGTAGTTTTTTTTTAATAGGCTATGATCTAATTTTCTGACTGAAATGCTTTATTTCTCTAGAATATGATAATAAATAATTTAACAATACCAAAAATCCTTTTGTTCCGTTTTTTAGTATAGTTTTTAAAAATGCCACAATTTTGTTTCAAAAATTGCTAGAGAGCTGAAACACCCTTCTTAACCTTCTTATACTGTTATGATTGGTATAAGAAGGTTACACACACACACACACACACACACACACACACACACACACACACACACACACACACACACACACACACACACACACACACACACACACACACACACACACACACACACACACACACACACACACACACACACACACACACACACACACACACACACACACACACACACACACACACACACACACACACACACACCCACACATGCATTATTTATATATATATATATATATATATATATATATATATATATATGCATTTTATATATATATGCATTATATATATATATATATATGCATTATATATATATGCATTTTATATATATATATATATATATAATATATATTATGCGTATGTAAATGTTGGTAAATGTTGAATAAAAACAAGGGTATTATTTAATTTTACTTTTATTCATTTTTGTTACTTAAGCTAACAATTTTAAAACTATATAATACGATCATGATTACATATCAGCCAAATAGCTTTCAAATAAAAATTAAACTTTAAGATACGATAGATATCGTGTACCTGCAATATCATGTGCCAACTCTATTCAAATCTGAATCAATATATTTTATTGCTGATTAATCTAAAAATATACTCTACGCAGAATATTTTTGTTTGTAAATAACTGGAAATATTGTTTAATAAATCATTCTGTTAGAAAATAATTTAATCAACGTGGAGTTTCCATTTAGTTTTGACAGTTAAGCAAAGAAAACTGCTGGTGTTAAGATTTTGTGGGTGCTTTCAAAGAACAAAGTCTAAAGCCCTCTTCACAAGCTCTTCAGCTTGCCGTAAGCTCTCTTCCAAAGAAAGTATTCCCTCAGTGTTCTTTGATATTTTAATAAACATACTCATTTTTCTTCCGCTCCTTTTCATAACAGCAAACAAAATGTAGTCATATTTCGTAAAAAGAAACATTTGGTCCAATTACGATTTTAATTGAATGATTTGAAGTTTGTTTACGATAAAAGTCAGCTATAAGTTGTAATAGTTTTACATGTATACTTTTTAATATTATTATTTTATTTTAGAGCTACGCCTTTGTTAAAACCCTTCCCAAACAAAGTTGGCCGTATTATACTGGATTGAGTCAATTCAAAACTAAATAATGTTAGTATATAATAATTATAATATCCTTTTACGTAGGTAATTATCTTCCTTCAATACTATACACATTCTCTAAGCAGAGTCCAAAATCCAACATACATAGATAAGATTCTAGTTTTGACCTAAAAATTTGATATTTTTAAACTGTTGGTAAATGTTATGGTATTCTAATACTTAAAAATTGCTTATGTCCTGAGTTTATGAGCTTAATCTATAAAATATGTGAAGTTTTTTATCCAACATTTTAAAAGTGGGTTTATTTAAGACAAATAACAAAATTTGCTCTTTCTAGGCAATTTGTGTCTTCTGTTACACAAATATTATTTTACGAATATAAAATCCAAATTGATTGAATTTTAAATCTCGAGAAATTATTCGGAGTACATGTGTGACCGATTTTCTGACAAACATTAAACAAATTTTGAATTGAGCTTTGTTTTTAAACATAGAAATTTACTTTTAAAACTGTTTGTTAATATCGGAAATTATATGTCAAACGATAATGTGTCCATGCAAAACGCATTTAAAATTCAATTGAGTTAATTTTTATTTACTTACGTTTTATTAGTATTGAAGTCTATACTTATATGTCATAAACAATACACCGATACAACAGAGTATAGAATGAACGGGCTTAAGTAGAATAGGATAAAAATCAATTGAGTTAATTTTTATTTACTTACGTTTTATTAGTATTGAAGTCTATACTTATATGTCATAAACAATACACCGATACAACAGAGTATAGAATGAACGGGCTTAAGTAGAATAGGATAAAAATCAATTGAGTTAATTTTTATTTACTTACGTTTTATTAGTATTGAAGTCTATACTTATATGTCATAAACAATACACCGATACAACAGAGTATAGAATGAACGGGCTTAAGTAGAATAGGATAAAAATCAATTGAGTTAATTTTTATTTACTTACGTTTTATTAGTATTGAAGTCTATACTTATATGTCATAAACAATACACCGATACAACAGAGTATAGAATGAAAGGGCTTAAGTAGAATAGGATAAAAATCAATTGAGTTAATTTTTATTTACTTACGTTTTATTAGTATTGAAGTCTATACTTATATGTCATAAACAATACACCGATACAACAGAGTATAGAATGAACGGGCTTAAGTAGAATAGGATAAAAATCAATTGAGTTAATTTTTATTTACTTACGTTTTATTAGTATTGAAGTCTATACTTATATGTCATAAACAATACACCGATACAACAGAGTATAGAATGAAAGGGCTTAAGTAGAATAGGATAAAAATCAATTGGTGTCCTCCTTGGACAAAGAGGAACGTGTGTACAATTTATGAAGCTTCTAAGACCTCTTTATCTAGTTAGCGCACAGACGCACAGCGATACGGTTTTAAGATATTCTCGCTGGGTCCTTATAAAGTCTATTACTATCGTATCCAGGATCGTAGTCAAGAAAGGGCAGCGTAGACTGTTTCACATGAAAAAACCAATAAACGATTCTTTCTGTTCACAAAATTATACAAAAAGGACCAAAACTAATTTTGAAAATTACTAACACAGTTTTGTTACAATTTAGAAGCACGTGGTTGGTTGTAAATAATTTCCCTAAATAAATAGATTATTCTGAAACAAAAAGTTTTACAATCTTATTGTGAAAAGGTGTTATATTTTATTTTGAAATTTTAAAAATTTATAAAACCTTTCTTATACTTGCACAAAATGAAAACGAAATTATTTAATTCTTTAAGAGTTCTATACACCGCCTTGTATAAATTTTCATTTATTTAATTTATTTTTCGTTAAAAAAGCAAAAGTGACGTTTTTGACATACCTTTTGGGCATGTTTCAAATTATTGCAGTTTTTACAAAAATATAACAAACTGTTAAGATAAAACATTTTTATCTCCTAATAAATAATTAGAACCGTGCATGCTAATACAGGTCCTTTACAGTAAGTAACTGTAATCAAGATATGTCAATTCAGTCACAAGTGAAAGACAAGGTCTTAATATTTTTACTTAATAGGAGTCCTATTTGATGCACAACCATTTAAGGATACAAAGAAACAAGAAATGAGTTTAAATTGGTAGAATAAATTCATCGGGAGTAGTAAAACAGCCTACTTTATATAGCAGTTAGGCCGAGGTCTTTACCACTACATGTCGTTAACCATACAAGACATGTGGAGCGGTAAAGTGTCAGCGTCTATTAGTAAGATAAGGAACGCGTGACGTGCTGTGAGAAGGGAATATTTTAACTTCAATTGAACGCTTTGATAGATAGAGTACTTAGAAACCTCTAATTTTCATATTAGATACGTCTAAATTATCCAACATAGCGGCCAACTGAAGTTAGTACAAGTTGTAAATATGTGATAAGGGATGCACGACGAGCCGTGAGAAGGGAACATACAACTTAAATTGAACGCTCTGTTAGGGTGTAATTGAAGACCTCCAATTTTCGCATTTTTTACATTAAAACTTGATGTGTAAATTATGCAATATAGCGTCTAGCTAAAGTTAAATACGTAATAAGGGACTTGCTACGTGATGTGAGAAGGGACCATTCTTTCAATCGAACGCTCTGTTAGATAGAATGTGATTGAAGACCTAAAATTTTCGCATATTTTACATTAAAACCTTGAGTCGTCTAAATTATTCAATATAGCGTCCAACTGAAAGTTAGCACAAGTTATATCTCGGTGATAAGGGAAGGCGACGTGCTGTGAGGAGGTGGCATTCTAACTTCAATTACACGCTGTGTTAGATAGATAGACTGTACTTCGAAATCTCCAATCTTCAAATTAGAACTTAGAGACGTATAAATTATCCAACATAACTGAACGCTATGTTTTGGCTATGTGATAAGGGAAGGCGACGTGCTGTGAGGAGGTGGCATTCTAACTTCAATTACACGCTGTATTAGATAGATAGAGTGTACTTCGAAACCTCCAATCTTCACATTAGATCTTAGAGACGTATAAATTATCCAACATAGCTGAACGCTATGTTTTGGCTATGTGATAAGGGAAGGCGACGTGCTGTGAGGAGGTGGCTTTCTAACTTCAATTACACGCTGTGTTAGATAGATAGAGTGTACTTCGAAACCTCCAATCTTCACATTAGATCTTAGAGACCTATAAATTATCCATCATAGCTGAACGCTATGTTTTGGCTATGTGATAAGGGACGCGCGACGTGCTGTGAGGAGGGGGCATTCTAACTTCAATTAAACGCTGTGTTAGATAGAATGTACTTCGAAACCTCCAATTTTCACATTAGAACTTAGAGACGTATATATTATCCAACATAGCTGAACGCTATGTGAAAAGGGACGCGCGACGTGCTGTGAGAAGGGACAATTTTTACTCCAATTGAACGCTCTGTTAGAGTGTAATTGAAGACTTCCAATTTTCACATTAGAACTTAGAAACGTCAAAATTATCCAACATAACGTCCAACACTCAGTTGTAATTATATGATAAGAGACGCGCAACATTATGTAAAAAAGGAACATATTAAATTCAACGCTCTGTTAGAGAGTAATCGGCGACCTCTAATTTGTACATTAAAACTTAGAAACTTCTAAATTATGTAACATAGCGTCCCACAAAAGTTTTATTAACCATTAAACTTTATATTTGCTTAAATGGTACCTATTTTAATATAGTTTTAGATATTGGTGTTTTTTTTTGTTTATCATAAAGACCTTTATTTATAATCACTAAAAGGGGGTTACCCCATTTTAAAGTTTTGATCTGTCCCCACCACCATTGTGGCAGATAAGAAGGTAATTTTGAATAATAAATGTCCTTAAGTGATTTTCAAAAGAAGAGTAGGTAGTTCTCGTCCATTCAAAATATATGGTGAGATCGGATCTTCTGGAACATCAGTATAAAAATGGCTATTGCCCTTGCTGAAATTCTATTAAAGATTTTATTAATCTCTGTTAAGAACTTAAAATTGAAATAGCACAGTGAAAGTAAACACGAAGACACATTAGTTAAACTGGGCACAAGCCTACTCCTTGAAGGGCAGGAAAAGTAGAAGAAGCTGTTAAAACACTTAATGTAACTGGAAAGAAATACTACGCTGGATATCGTCATTGTAAGTTGCATAGGTCTGAGGTTGAAAAAACGTTTCGCATAAACATCTGTATTTATTACAATTTTACAGACTACCGTAGGTCAATCTGCACACATTGTCTGTTTTAGTGAAGGAGTTTTGTCAGTGAAAGCTCATATTTGTTTTTGGATTCCCGAGAAAAGGAAAGAAAAACTAACGAAATTGTGAAGTCAGGCTCATATTTAAAAAAAAGTAGATAAGATAATAGGTCGTTTCATTTCATTTCATAAGCAACGACGTTAAGAGAATTGTAATGAATAAACCCGAATGTAAATGAAAGATGACCGCAATGAATGCGTGGAGAGAATCCGTGTTACACGTGGACCGACCGTTTCTTATCAGGGTCATTAATCAATCGCCCATTTAAAACTTAGGTGTGCTACAATTTGACATGGAACCCGAACATTGGAAAATGAAGTGGTTCAGTTTCTATACAAGATTAACAGGCGCGGCTTTTAAATTTTGTATAGGTAAAACTTTTACCTAAGGAAGTTAAGGAATGTTGCCGATATTATTACATCATACCCTATAATAGAAAATTGAATATTACGGGAAATAACATAAGTATAAACATATGAATAAACAAATGCCACAATGGTATACTGTGATTTCCAGAAGTCAATTCAAAATTTAATAAATAGAGATTACCATGTTCAGAAAACTCCCGATTAAATTAAAAAAAAAAAAAAAAAAAAAAAAAAAAAAATATATATATATATAATGGACTACATGTTTTTATCTAAACATGTAGAATCTACTCATTACGTAGAATTCCAACAAAGGTGGAACATTTCATACGGAGCGTTTTATAAGATCCACCTCTTCCCCTGTTCGACTTCTAAATGTTCAGATCTCCTTTGGAAACATGGAAAAATCCGAGAACTTTTTTTATAAATTTTAAATATGTTTTATCTTACCAAGAATGCTGCTAGGGAGTAACAATAAAACTTTAAGCGTGATGACAAAATAAACATATCTACTGTTATTACATCTTCTGGGTTCCAACCAACTGTATTCATTAAATAGACTAAACATTCAACGAGACAGAAATAGTGCCGAAGTTTATAATATTCTCCCAAATGTATGACCATTATATCACCATTATTTGATCAACTTATATCAGGAATTGAAAGTTCTGATATACCCCTACACGGGGGATCTACACCTATGTAATAGTTGCTAGTTATAAGCCTATAAGCTTATATGTAACCAGCCTAGTAGTAGCCTAATTTGATCTAATCTCGTCAGTGTGAGCTGTGATGTGAATTATTTACATGGTCAAGGGATTAGTCAACATAAAGAAAAAACAATCTCTCTAGAATGGACGTAAAATATTCCGGTGGAAGCGTTCTTATGCATTGTATGCATTCTGAATTGATTTGGTATTGATCGATGGATAAATTAATTAACCCAAGAGATGAATTCACTTCCCGCTATCCAAAGAAATTTTACACAGATGTACCTCATCATTTTGAAAAATGTAAAAAAAGCATTTTCATGAATATAAGTGACTCATAAGACTCTCCGATGTCCTAGAAGGTGAAATTTGGTACACGTGTTTATGCTCACTCAACAGACTACCAACACCGAAAATACCTTAGACCAGAAGCAGGTAACAATTGCCGGAGTATAGATGATTTATAATCGAAGTATGCTTGTTATACTCACGTACAAAGTATTCAATATTTTCCTGATAGGGTTTCAATACAGAAGCTACTATGGCACCAAAAATTACCCTAGATCAGTAAACGTTTTTTGACTGACGTTACTTTCTGATCTACGAACGTTTCTTTTTTATTTTATTGTGTTAACAGTATATAGTCTACTATGTCATTAGAAATATTATTCTTTCAAACCAGAAGTTTTCTTACATGGACAAAGCTTGAAGAAGACCCAGTCACAATTATGTTTAAATTTTGAACCTCCTGAATTGCAGGATCTATTAAAATATTATGGCATATTGTACAGGCATTAAAGTATTTCGTTAGTACTCATCAGACCTGTTTAAATGTTCAGCTTTAGGGCCTTAAAAATTGTTTTAATATAGTTGTATTTATTAAGGCATTAAGAAGGCATTTTTTATGAAGGATTTTTTGGCGTTACTTGTACACGTAACGTACAAGTTATTTAAGAATAAATGTATTAAGCATACAGGAGCAGTATATATATATATATATATATATATATATATATATATATATATATATATAAAGCTACTTGGAGATATATATAAAACCAAAGTATATATATATATATATATATCTTAAGTATGTAAGTTTATATCTTCCAAGTAGTTTAAAGTTTAAGCAAAACAGAAACCCCAGTGTTTATGCTTTAATTTTCGAGTTCCCAGAACCCTTAATCAGAAATAAACTGTAATAAAACATATAAATAGAACCCTAACCAAGAATTAAAAACATAACAAAAAAAGGAGAAATTAAACATATAAATATCATAAACAAAGATTCCAATCAGCTGTATACAGAATTTTAGTAAATGTTTACATAGAACTAAATATTTATATAACAAGGAAAAGAGAATCATGGTTGCCTTAATTTTAAAATTAATTGATGACCAAACATTGTTTATCATTTCTTAAATTTATCAGATTAGTATTTTGATTGGGATTTGGCTCTAAATAATAAATTTATTTTAAGCCGAAGCAGTTTTTCTAATTTATTTTGATTGTGTGAATCGCAATCAGCAGTAGATAACGGTCTCTCATAATTATGATGAACAACATCAAACCTATGATTGGTCATTCCACTCTTAATGGTGTGATGGTGTTTCCAATATAGTCTTTGGGATAGAATTTACAGGTTAGTTCATAAATGACGTTTTTGTGGTGCAATTAATATTACCTTTAATAGGATATTCTTTTTTTAGTTGTACTACTTTTAAAAGATTTAGAATTTACTAGCATCTTACACATGCCGCATCTTGGCCTGTTACAAGGATTGCCCACGTTACATTTGATATTATTACATTTTGGATTGCCTTCATAGTTTAATTTCGGTCTAGTTTTGTAAATTTACAGGTTTTTTCAAATTACTTTAGAGAACTTGGAAAATAAATTTATAATTTCAAGGGAAGATTCCAAAATAGGAAAAGAAACCTTCAAATTTGTTGATTTCATGAAAGCCAGGAAAAAATTTGAGTAATAAATTTAGAGTCATTAGGATTAATAGCACTGGAAAGGCCTAGACTTATTTATATAGTTAGGACTGGTTATTTATGTAGTTATGAAAGTCAGATTGATTGCTGCAAAGATTTTTTGTTAATATATATATATAACATCAAGTTAAATTTCAGCCTTAATATTGTACTAGTATAGTTGAAAATTAAATATATACAACTCACTCACTCCAATGTCCAATGATATTCAGCGTGAAAATTTAATTTGATGTTTACAAATGCTGTTGTCAAAGGCATACTCTTAACGGTCCGTGAGGTAGTAATAGAGAACGTAAATGTAAGCACAGGACAAGTTTCATATAATTTAAAGGTATTTACTGGTCATATATTTCTATTATTAATAAATATGTTAACGCTTATTGCGCTAAATAACGGTACTGAGCGACTCTTAATCACTTCTAATTAAATAAAATGCTGTCTCGATCTAGCGTACCTAGGAATGACTGTAGTATTACGGCAAGTAATAAAAGGCGATAATCTTTAGTGCGATAAATAACTATACTCAGGATCTAGAACAATTTATCTTACTTACCTGTAAGCAAGAATTAAATCACACTTTCCTACTACTGAGGAGTGGGTATTGCCTAGTACTTGTGCCTCAAGGGCCTACTGCACTCCTGTGAAATGTGAAGACTGCTGGAGCTGTATAGTGTAAACTGCTGAATACTGCTGAGAAGGTAATCGTGAGAAAACTTACTGTGCTGTCCAAAAAAACCAAAGACGACCGAACAGTACCTTGTTGCACAAGAACCTTATAATGATCCGTGTGATTGGGCCAACAAGGAGAAAATGTGTTAACACTTGAAGCCATTAACAGTTCAATATATAATAAAGAATGCTGGGCTAAAAGTCCCGTATATACTACATACCGTGTGATTAGACCCACAATACGACAAAATTATCAAGATCCACTCTCCTTATGGATTGAATCTTACATAGCAGTTGAATGTACAATAAATTGCTAGGCTGAATGCGTGGAACCCGTATATTTATACCGTGTGATTAGACCTACAATACGAGAAGATTATCAAGATCCACTCTCCTTATGGATTGAATGTTACATAGCAGTTGAATGGACAATAAATTGCTAGGCTGAATGCGTGGAACCCGTATATTTATACCGTGTGATTAGACCCACAATACCAGAAGATTATCAGGATCCACTCTCCTTATGGATTGAATGTTACATAGCAGTTGAATGTACAATAAATTGCTGGGCTAAATGCGTGGAACCCGTATATTTATACCGTGTGATTAGACCCACAATACCAGAAGATTATCAGGATCCACTCTCCTTATGGATTGAATGTTACATAGCAGTTGAATGTACAATAAATTGCTGGGCTAAATGCGTGGAACCCGTATATTTATACCGTGTGATTAGACCCACAATACCAGAAGATTATCAGGATCCACTCTCCTTATGGATTGAATGTTACATAGCAGTTGAATGTACAATAAATTGCTAGGCTGAATGCGTGGAACCCGTATATTTATACCGTGTGATTAGACCCACAATACCAGAAGATTATCAGGATCCACTCTCCTTATGGATTGAATGTTACATAGCAGTTGAATGTACAATAAATTGCTGGGCTAAATGCGTGGAACCCGTATATTTATACCGTGTGATTAGACCCTACAATACGAGAAGATTATCAAGATCCACTCTCCTTATGGATTGAATGTTACATAGCAGTTGAATGTACAATAAATTGCTAGGCTGAATGCGTGGAACCCGTATATTTATACCGTGTGATTAGACCCACAATACCAGAAGATTATCAGGATCCACTCTCCTTATGGATTGAATGTTACATAGCAGTTGAATGTACAATAAATTGCTGGGCTGAATGCGTGGAACCCTGTATATACATACCGTGTGATTAGACCCACAATACGAGAAGATTATCAAGATCCACTCTCCTTATGGATTGAATGTTACATAGCAGTTGAATGTACAATAAATTGCTAGGCTGAATGCGTGGAACCCGTATATACATACCGTGTGATTAGACCCACAATACCAGAAGATTATCAGGATCCACTCTCCTTATGGATTGAATGTTACATAGCAGTTGAATGTACAATAAATTGCTAGGCTGAATGCGTGGAACCCGTATATTTATACCGTGTGATTAGACCCACAATACGAGAAGATTATCAAGATCCACTCTCCTTATGGATTGAATGTTACATAGCAGTTGAATGTACAATAAATTGCTAGGCTGAATGCGTGGAACCCGTATATTTATACCGTGTGATTAGACCCACAATACCAGAAGATTATCAGGATCCACTCTCCTTATGGATTGAATGTTACATAGCAGTTGAATGTACAATAAATTGCTGGGCTGAATGCGTGGAACCCGTATATTTATACCGTGTGATTAGACCCACAATACGAGAAGATTATCAAGATCCACTCTCCTTATGGATTGAATGTTACATAGCAGTTGAATGTACAATAAATTGCTGGGCTGAATGCGTGGAACCCGTATATTTATACCGTGTGATTAGACCCACAATACGAGAAGATTATCAAGATCCACTCTCCTTATGGATTGAATGTTACATAGCAGTTGAATGTACAATAAATTGCTAGGCTGAATGCGTGGAACCCGTATATACATACCGTGTGATTAGACCTACAATACGAGAAGATTATCAGGATCCACTCTCCTTATGGATTGAATGTTACATAGCAGTTGAATGTACAATAAATTGCTGGGCTGAATGCGTGGAACCCGTATATTTATACCGTGTGATTAGACCCACAATACCAGAAGATTATCAGGATCCACTCTCCTTATGGATTGAATGTTACATAGCAGTTGAATGTACAATAAATTGCTGGGCTGAATGCGTGGAACCCGTATATACATACCGTGTGATTAGACCCACAATACGAGAAGATTATCAAGATCCACTCTCCTTATGGATTGAATATTACATTGCAGTTGAATGTACAATAAATTGCTAGGCTGAATGCGTGGAACCCGTATATACATACCGTGTGATTAGACCCACAATACGAGAAGATTATCAAGATACACTCTCCTTATGGATTGAATGTTACATAGCAGTTGAATGCACAATAAATTGCTAGGCTGAATGCGTGGAACCCGTATATACATACCGTGTGATTAGACCCACAATACGAGAAGATTATCAAGATACACTCTCCTTATGGATTGAATGTTACATAGCAGTTGAATGTTCAATAAATTGCTGGGCTGAATGCGTGGAACCCGTATATTTATACCGTGTGATTAGACCCACAATACCAGAAGATTATCAGGATCCACTCTCCTTATGGATTGAATGTTACATAGCAGTTGAATGTACAATAAAATGCTAGGCTGAATGCGTGGAACCCGTATATTTATACCGTGTGATTAGACCCACAATACCAGAAGATTATCAAGATCCACTCTCCTTATGGATTAAACGTTATAGAGAAGTTGAATGTACAATAAATCGCTGGACTAAATGCGTGGAACCCGTATATACATACCGCGAGATTAGACCTACAATACGAGAAGATTATCAGGATCCACTCTCCTTATGGATTGAATGTTACATAGCAGTTGAATGTACAATAAATTGCTAGGCTTAATGCGTGGAACCCGTATATACATACCGTGTGATTAGACCCACAATACCAGAAGATTATCAGGATCCACTCTCCTTATGGATTGAACGTTATAGAGCAGTTGAATGTACAATAAATTGCTGGGCTGAATGCGTGGAACCCGTATATTTATACCGTGTGATTAGACCCACAATACCAGAAGATTATCAGGATCCACACTCCTTATGGATTGAATGTTACATAGCAGTTGAATGTACAATAAATTGCTAGGCTGAATGCGTGGAACCCGTATATTTATACCGTGTGATTAGACCTACAATACCAGAAGATTATCAGGATCCACTCTGCTTATGGATTGAATGTTACATAGCAGTTGAATGCACAATAAATTGCTAGGCTGAATGCGTGGAACCCGTATATACATACCGTGTGATTAGACCCACAATACGAGAAGATTATCAAGATCCACTCTCCTTATGGATTGAATATTACATTGCAGTTGAATGTACAATAAATTGCTAGGCTGAATGCGTGGAACCCGTATATACATACCGTGTGATTAGATTCACAATACCAGAAGATTATCAGGATCCACTCTCCTTATGGATTGAATGTTACATAGCAGTTGAATGTAAAATAAATTGCTGGACTGAATGCGTGGAACCCGTATATACATACAGTGTGATTAGACCTGCAATACAAGAAGATTATCCGGATCCACTCTCCTTATGGATTGAATGTTACATAGCAGTTGAATGTTAAATAAATTGCTGGACTGAATGCGTGGAACCCGTATATACATACCGTGTGATTAGACCTACAATACAAGAAGATTATCAGGATCCACTCTCCTTATGGATTGAATGTTACATAGCAGTTGAATGTACAATAAATTGCTGGGCTGAATGCGTGGAACCCGTATATACATACCGTGTGATTAGACCTACAATACAAGAAGATTATCAGGATACACTCTCCTTATGGATTGAATGTTACATAGCAGTTGAATGTACAATAAATTGCTGGGCTGAATGCGTGGAACCCGTATATACATACCGTGTGATTAGACCCACAATACAAGAAGATTATCAGGATACACTCTCCTTATGGATTGAATGTTACATAGCAGTTGAATGTACAATAAATTGCTGGGCTGAATGCGTGGAACCCGTATATACATACTGTGTGAACAAAATCAACGTGAAACATCCAGAATTCACTTCGCTATGTAGAAACGTATAAAATTCACAAGGTCTAATATGTTAATAATTATAACTTAATACATAATACTAAGAGATTTCTTACGGATGGTAATGTATCTAGCAATTTGTCTTTTTTTAATATAAAATAGTGTTCATCTTTCTTATTTTAGGAAGAACTTTTTGGTGAGACGGGAAAAAATTATACATAAAAAAACTTTTAAGTAAAGACAAATCGCGATACAAGCGGTAGTGATAAGAATCTAATTGGCCATCTGCAGACTGAAAGCAGTCCGACTGGTAGCGCGTTGTTATACTACGCTCTTCCCCCCACTACTCCTCCTTAGAACTACTCATCCTACAAACTTGCGCGAAACGACTTTTCACATAATGACTCACTTATTCGCAATCCTGGTAACAATCTTCATGTTCTACACGTATAACCAGTTCGGGAACTGTCATGTGTGTGTGTGTGTGTGTGTGTGTGTGTGTGTGTGTGTGTGTGTGTGTGTGTGTGTGTGTGTGTGTGTGTGTGTGTGTGTGTGTGTGTGTGTGTGTGTGTGTGTGTGTGTGTGTGTGTGTGTGTGTGTGTGTGTGTGTGTGTGTGTGTGTGTGTGTAATCAGTAATCAAATCATTTATTTCTTGAAAACATACAAACAATACATACTACAAAACTCCATGCGCTCACCTAGCGCGTGCGGAGTATAAAAAACTGTTCACTAATAATTATATAAATATAAGTTTTATATACTGGCAGTTCCATGAGTTATTTAATACTTCAGTTGTTTCTTACTAACTTAACAATACACTTTAAAAACTTAACAATCATTAGTAATTAGTTAACATGTTATTTTATAAATATATTATATAAATTATCTAACAAGGTGTAATTAACCAACATACAAAAAATTTATAGCAGTATCAATCTAATAAATAATAGAACTTAACAATACAGTGTTAATCTATTCGGCATTTAACAATACAGTGTTAATATATTCGGCATTTTATATTCAACAAACAGTAAATTTTACAATATAACAATTCAAACATAATAAAAATAATCAAACATTACAAAAATAATCTAACAAGGAATAGTTAACCAGCATACAAAAACATTTATAACAGCATCAATCAAATAAATAATACAACATAACAATAAAGTATAAATATATTCTACATTTTTATATTCAAAAAACAGTAAATTTTACAATATAATAATTCATACATCTATGGCCGTAACAAACTCAGTGGCTTTCATTTTAACTTTCGGTTTTTTATCTAAGTACAATTCATTGCCATATGATTGGAGAAATCTGTTGGAAATCTGTGGGCCCAAATAACAAAACTGATGTCTGCTTGATTCTTTAACAACAAAAGGTACTTTAAGTAAATCATACTGTGCTGCACGTGTAACTCTTTGTATCTGTCTATGTCTAAAATTATTTTGGCTTTTATGAACATACATAATAGTACTGTACTTGTGCAGTTGAGTAAAAGTTAGTATTTTGTGTTCAGAGAATAAATGAATAACTCTGTCATTACGTCTAACGTAATATACTCTACGCAACGCATGTCTCTGACACATAACAACTGGTTGTATAACAGTGGGGTATGTCCCTCCATAATGGATTATTCCAAATCTTAATAGGGGTTCAAACCATGTGATGTACAATTGTCTCAATTGGTCATTTCTCAAATAATTTTTAAAATAATACAATGCATAGTTTACTTTCCTTAGTTTTTTTGATAAATAAGCCACATGGTGGTTCCACTTAAGCTGGTAATCAACAAATAAACCTAGGTACTTCACACTCTGAACAAAATCAATAGCCTTACAAGTACAATCATAAATACATTGATGCTTGTGACAAAACAAATTAAAAGTACTTTGCAGTTCAGCCCTACTTTCATCATTATCAAAAAATGCAATACACTTTGACTTAGCAGAATTTATTAATAACTTATTTTGTACAAGTCAGTTTGATATTTTAACTAAATCATTACTTATCTTTAGCTTTAGAGATTCCCTATTGTATGCTGAGCAGACAATCGCTGTGTCATCTGCGTAAGCAAATACTTTTGAGCCTAATTGTAAGTTCAGCAAATCATAAATATAAATTAAAAACAATACGGGACCAAGAACCCCCCCCCCCCTTGTGCCGTTCCAAACTGCAGCTCTAGAACATTACTTAATGTGTTATTTATTTTTACCAACTGCTTTCTTCCTGTACAAAAAGACTCCAACCAAGACAGTGCTTTCCCCCCAATTCCATAGGTTTTAAACTTGCTTATCAAAATATTAATGTCCAAAACATCAAAAGCTTTTTGAAAATCCAAATAGACTGCTAGTGTGTATTCATTACAATCCTTAGATGCTACTATGCTGTTTATGTGCTTTTCAATTGCCAAATAAGTACCCCTGCCTGGCAAAAACCCATACTGATTGGATGAAAATATTGTCAGATTTTCAAAATACAGGAGTAATCTATTCCTAATAATGGTTTCAAAAATTTTAGCTAAAGTACTAATTACACATATTGGGCGATACGAGGGCATTTCCACTGGGTCACCTGACTTAAAAATGGGAACTACAGAAGCTATTTTAAACCTGTCAGGCATTACACCCTGATCTAATGATTTTCTGAAAATATGACGTAATATAGGTCCAAAAACATCAATGTTATTCTTAATAACATAAATATCAATTCCGTCTAGGCCGGAACTTTTCTTATTTTTCATTGTTCTAAGGGTGTTTACAATTTCTTCCTCAGAAAAAACAAATTCTCTCAAAAAAATATCACTCTGAACTTGCTCTTCAAAAAACATATCACTACCAAACTCATTATGCCGCAGATTTGAAATGACATTCGTAAAATATTCATTAAATGCATTTGCTATAGTAAATTCATTACCAGTAACCTTAACCTCTATACCTCCTATTTTAATGTTGCTTAAAGATACTTTCTTACTTTTTACAATCTTTTTTATCACATTCCAATATTCTTTAAAATTCCCATTACACTGCTCTACAAGTGAGGAATAATAATTAAGCTTAGCCTGCCTAATTTATTGTGTAACAAGCTTAGAGAGGTTTTTATATTCCGTGCTTTTAGTACTAAGTTATCTCTATCTTTAGCATACTGTCTGTACAGGTGGTTTTTTTGATTAATTAGATTATAAGCCTATTACTTGCCCACTCATTCCACCTTCTATTCTTACTATTTCGTTTTTTTAATGAACAAGAGGCATTGTGACATCTGTTTTATATATATTATAAAACTCAGTAACACATTCATTTATATCAGATTCATAATTCAATACAGGTGTCCAGTCAGCCAATATCAGTTGCCTACGCAACATAACTCTGTCTAAAACCTTACAAAATTTTTCCCGTTTTAATGTACTGTCTAAATTGGACAGAACGACAACTAACCCATAATGATCTGTAATACTTAATTCTACAACGTCTGAACTAAACTTTATATCTTTTGAATCTTTTACTAAAACATGGTCAAGGCATGATACAGAACCATTTACTATTCTAGGACGACTATTTACACAACTTTCGAAACCATAGGAAGAAATCAAATTTAAATATTGCATTCCTGAACCAGTACCCTTTAAAATGCAAATATTAATATCGCCAATTATTATTGTTGGATTTGCTGACTCACTTAGAATATTTTCAAAATAATTTTTAAATTGATTGTAAGTGTGTTTACATTGACGGTAAATTCCAAACAGTGATACATTAAAAGTTTTACTATTACAGTTTACATTAAAAAGAACTTTGACTATCTCAGCTGTGGGTAGGAGGATGAGGCAGTAGCTGTACTGGAGGTCAGAGTTCATGTAGATTACTACACCACCTGCCTGATTGTCTGGCCTCGGCTGGAACAACATGTTGTAACCATCCATCTGATACATGTCCTCTTCACCACTTTTAATCCATACTTCTGTTAGTATTATAATGCTATAGGTGATTGGTAAATTATTTAAATGCAAAATCAGCTCATCATAGTGTTTTCTCAAGCTGCGAATGTTTAAACAGAATATTTTAATGTCATTAAAAACACTGCAATCTACCATTTAAAATCAAAAACGTTAAACAGTGCCACATATACAGTCTTAACACCTTTAATCCTTGGAGCTCTCACCACAACCTCCCATATGCTTGCTAACATCATCAACAGAGTACACACGTATTTTTCGGTCGTTTTCTGATTTCCTTACAAACACCTTGCCCTCCACAGTCCGCACAAATTTAAACCCCTTCTCCCTAAGCTTTTTAGCATGATAGAGTAGGTTTCGATTGTAGGGTGTTAGATGTTCATTAACATAGACATTTGTAGATGGCACAGCCCGAGAAAAATCAGTTAACTTTATGTTTGCTTTTTTACACGATTTCAAGAAGCTATCCCGCTTTTGTCGATTTGAGAATTGTAGTATAAGGTTTTATTTATATATATAAAACATGTATAGGTTTTGGCCCTTTTTCACGCTTGGTGGGGATTCTATGAACAGCCTGTACATCCGTTTCAAAGTTAACTGGGACACCAGATAGTGTAGACAATTTCTCCACAATATCAGTCATTGTTTCACAATTCACTTCTGGAACACCCTCAATCTGAACATTTTTATTTCTTGTATATTGCTCCAAATTTTCAAGTTGAATCTGAAATTTACTAATTTCTTTCCTCAGATTTACATTTTCAAGTCTTAAATCAGAATTTGTTTTTTCCAGACTTTTACATGTATTCAAAACTTCTTTAGTTTGATTTTCATATTCATCAATTTTATTTGAAAAGTACTCTAATTCTTCCATTTGTTTTGCCATGCTTTTTTCATAAAGAGAAAATTTTTGTTTAATTGTTTCTTCCATTTTCAATTAAAATTCATCATGCATTTTAGTTATTACATCTTTAATAACTATAGTGTGTGTGTGTGTGTGTGTGTGTGTGTGTGTGTGTGTGTGTGTGTGTGTGTGTGTGTGTGTGTGTGTGTGTGTGTGTGTGATGAGCAAGTTTACTTATAGCAATCATACGACTAGTGCATATTGTTATAAGGTAACTTACTAGTACAAACTCAGTCACTGGTAATTTACATGACAAAATATTACGACTAGTAATAATAACAGTATTTTATTTATTACACAGCAAAAGTATACAAATTAATTGTAATGTAGTTTGCATACGCAATGATAGTCTACGGATATTGCACATTTCCTAGTAAGCTACTTAACTAAGTACTTTAAAACATTTAGTGAGATTGTCACTCATTCATCCTTACCTGACACAAATGTAGCATGAGTACAAGATTAACTTTTTTATCACTTCTTACAGGCGTGTAACGTACGAGGAAACCGTTGAAATTTTATAACTAGGATAAAATGAAAACCCGCTGGAGATAGAAGTGTGACGTTTGTATAACAGTACCCACATGAAGTGACAGTTTCCATTTATTTTGTATTTATATATATATATATATATATATATATATATATATATATATATATATATATATATATATAAAACATGTAATTTACTTAAATCATGACAAATACAAAATATTTCACTCCCTAACGCTACAACTCATGTAGGCTCCTTACCGTACAAAGTTACATTTTTCATCTAATTTTTATTTGAGTTTGATCACAAAATTACTAAAATGTTCTACACTAAATGCTTGTAATTTCTCGTACTCGGGGAAGTTATCTTGCTTTGGGTTTACAAGCATTTTTCACATGCTTTGATAAGTAGACGTGTTCAAAACTACTGAAATCTCAAAGAGGCAGAAGCTTCTAGAGCTTTAAAACTTCCAGACGTAAATATTTTTTAATTGCTTCCAAATACTAAAAGCTAAAACCTTCTAGAGGTTGGAAACTTCCACAGCTAGACATGTTCTAATTGCTTTAAAATAGTGACAGCTCAAAGAGACAGAAATATTCTAGAGGTTGAACAATTCCAAAGGCAGCGAGTCTCTAAAGATCCGAATTTCCAAAGATCAAAAGCAATAGTACGATTTCTGAAACCCCTTAAATAGAAGTGAAACCAGATAAGGAATCCTAGTCAAGTTCATGATCTCAAAAGTATATTAGGGAAGGTTCAGAAAAGTAATTTTATAAGATGATGGCTTCTATAACAGTTTTGGAGTAATCACTAGGTAATCTTCCATTATATTTAATCGGCCGTGGAATTATAGACGTTAAGTTACTCCAGCTTGGTGTACTGGAAATTTAGAAACCAGGGGTGTTAAAAACCCAAAATCAGTGCACGGATAGATAAAAACTACGTCTTTTACAGACTAAAGTAAATCTACCTTACTTTTGGTAACTGTATTATAGATACAGCCACCATTTCTAATGGTTGGTTAACTTTATTTTTATTTTTATAAGTATAATTTACAAACACAATAATATTTCTTCTTTTCTTCGAATTCTCTTTTGGTTCATTCACAAGATAAATAGCGCAATCGTCCCTTTAAATATCTTACTTGCTTGGATAGAAGAAATGGTAATTAAGGAAACTGAATTCTGAAATCCATGGAAACTGAGTTTATATACATTAATCCGTAAGTTCGAAAACAAAATGAGTGTTAATTTCATTGAAATGAGTAATATTTTCTTTAAATAACACGATCTTGCTCCACAACCCAACAAAACATAAAAGCCACAAAGACAGATATTTACGTAAAACACGTTTCGCTGTAATTACGCATCGCTCTAGCCATAGTGTTATTAACGAACAAGCCAATCCGACCCAGTTTTATCGTATATTTTGTAAACATTATAACATTACATTAGATAAATTACTTTTAGAGCATTATGACTGGGAGTACAGCAAACTATAAGAGACGGTTGGTTCTAAGTAATGGAAATAAAATCAAGAAATAGTTAACCGTAGATCATAGAATTTATATATAGTACACATTGGTTTTTAAACCTTACTAAAATGACGTTTTTGAAACACAGGTGAAATAGATTTATGTGGAACTACTGAGGTTATTGAGTTCAAGAGCTAGTTCATGTGAGTGAGCTCCCCTCTCTCGACTAGCTACATCATTCGTGTTCCCAGCCAGAGCATATCATAGGTCACTTCGCCGCCCCGCGCTCTAGTACCGCACCCACTGCAAACTGCACAAACGTTTACGTAAGTTCCCTAAGCTGCTGTTTGCTTGCTTGCTTTTCTTTCCCTCAATCTCTTTTTCGTTAATGTGCAACTATTTCGCGCCTAAACCTTCTTGTGTACGCCCCTTTTAATGCCATATTGTTTATACAGTTTCGAACTTGTTTTTAAAACATTCTTTTTATCTGTGTATATCCCTCTCTCATTACATATTTTATACATGTTGATGTATACATATTTAATTATAAACCCATACTTGTAGTGGGCCATAAATACGGAGACTGGAATTTATTTACATTGTACTTTTTTAAAGTTACGCAATAAAATTCACTAGCTTTATTGACTAATAAAATTCATTTAACTTTATTGAACAGTAAAATTCATTAGCTTGATTGAACAATAAAATTTGCAATTTTTACGTCTCAACAATTGGAATATAAAGTAAAAACGGTAATAAAGTTTACACATTACCTTTTCGTATTTTCTGCATTTAGTTCCAATAAGATGTATCGCTTAAATTCCCAATTTTAATTATATTTCAACTGATTTTTTAAAAGTATAACAAGACTATTTTCATAACTTATTCCATTGGACCACACAGAAGATAATTTTGGAGAAAGTAATGCTTTTGCAAGGGCGTAAAGTTATTTTATATTTCTATTATATAAATTCTGAAGTATAAATGCTATCGGAATGAAGTTATATAATTATGTTAGCAAATTTATCAAAATAGAAAATATTACAATACCAAGTAAATCAAGTATGCATTGAAGATGATCATCATTAGAATCTCATGAAAAATACAACGTACTTACTTATGCAAAATGCTTAGCAAATAGAATATATGGGGAACCACCACTGCTATTATACATTTGGTACAACGATAATTATTATCAATATGTGATATCACCAAGACTAGATACAATTTATCAATCCTTATCAAATGCTTGGTAGTTTCATATACAAATCGATAGTGTTTAACTACCCAGATTACAAAAAATGGACGTAATAAAAAGAAAAAAATACAGTTTAAAAATTGCTTTGATTCATTTGAAAAAAAAAAAAACAATCATCTTCAATTGTTAACCTTTGAACGATTGCACATAGAAAAAGTTAATGAAACAAATGTTTTGTTGCTCTTAGAATGATTGGGGCATGACTTCCAAAGTAGGGAAGGGACACGTGCTGAAAATGCCTTTGTTTAAAGTTCATGCTTGAAGAAGGTACATTGTGAATGTTATAGGATTTTGTAACTTGCCTTTAATAAAATAATCACTCAGCGATGTTACAAGTACACTAAAACTACTGTTTCCTTTACCTCTCAAAGTATTAAGACGACCTCCTCCTTCTGCTATATCCTAAGAAGTAAAAACGATATATATATATATATATATATATAATATATATATATATATATAAAAATGAAACTGTTCGTGTGTAACAGCATCACTCACAAACGGCTGGACGGATTCGCCTAATTTTTTTTTAATTTGTTCGTCTTGATCTGTAGAAGGTTATAGGATACTTTTTATCCCTTTCCCGATTCAGGATTCCGCCCCACTGGTTACAGAAATACCCGTAAGAAATGCATTGCAGCAAACATATGTTATTAAGTGAAAGAGTCTTTTCAAATTTTTAATCAGCTGTTCTTTGTAAACATATATAATGTGACAAAAAATATATTTATATATAAATTTCTTTACACTTATAGTTTTAAAGCATAGAGTAAGCTTAAGAGAAACGACAAATTTTGTTTAAACTGTTTCTGCAATCATAATATATAAAAATGAATGTTTGTGTGTTTGTCCTTTATAGACTCAGAAACTATTGGACCGATCACTATGAAAATTTGTATTTTTCTATGTAGAAGGTTTATACGCAATGCCCATTGATGTAACTAACCACCAGGCTGTACTGCAAGATATAAAAGTTATCAAAGCGCCTGCACATTATAAACTGCAATTACAACACAGTAGTTACGTATATTAAAATATCCAAACACTATTTGAAGGCAAAGAAATATACGGGGCAAAGCTTAAGAGACGCGTGCGAAGCAGCGGGAAACAGCTAGTATATATATATATATATATATATATATATATATATATATATATATATATATATATATATACGTAAATGTCAACGTGCAGTCCAAATATGATATGGAATAAAACTATTATTTCACTAGATTAAGGAGTATTAAACAAATTTCGAACATTTCTCATCATTATAAAAATAGTAAATTACGTCTCAGGAATTGTGGAATTTGAAGTACAAACAATAAAAACTAATTAAATTATAGCGAAAACAAAGTCTTAAGTAATAACAGATTGTTAAAGAACATACCACGTAACGAATATTAAAGTTTGTAGGAAGTACGAGTAGAATTTAGCGGTATATTGTAATCAGGCCAAGTATATGCTTTTTTACAGAATTTTAATAAAAAAATTCATGTCATAAACCATTAAAACCCTGTAACTATCTGGAATTGTAACTAATTCAATATCCTAAATAATCTGTTACAGTTAAAAAAAAAAAAAAAAAAAAAAAAAACATAATGAAAAAGCTACTTTAAACTGTTCGATATATGTTTGTTTTTGATAGTTTAACATAATATGTAGTAATACAGAAGAAGCTTGCGGTTGATGGTATCTGCATGGGAGCCAAACATAATTGCGTAATAAACAGTGATTCTAATGCGGGTCGGTTATCCGTAGCCAAGTCATTTCGAACATTTCTCATCATTATAAAAATAGTAAATTAACCGTAGGTAGGTCATTTGCAACTATATGCAAGTCTGCTTGAACCAAATTTAAGGGAATTTAATGCCACAAAGAAGTTTTCCTTAAGTGTTATAAACTTCTATTACTGTTAACAAATTTGCAAACCCAGAAGCTTTTGCATGAACACTTTTTGAAAGACGTGAGTCTTAAAAAACGACCTTAACAGTTTTTTAAATGTTTATCTGAAACCTTTGTAATAAATGTAAAAGTAGTACATAAAATGCAATTGAAATACGAGTTTAATAATCCAATATCCTTATGAGGGTGAAGGATTCGTATAACCATAGAAAATCGCATTAAAAAAAAAGAAAACTATTTAATTGTACCATTGGATTTATAGATAAACATGTTGACAATACCTTATACGGCCGTATAGCACTAAAATTATCACTTATACCCTCGTATATATCAATATAATATATCAATTGTAGCCAATTTTCCATAACAATCAACGACGGTATTAAATGAAGGCGTTTATTTTAAAGAAACCCATTTTGGCAATTAAAATGTCAAATATTACATACAGGGTTCATATTAAAAGTGCCCTGACTATATTTATGTATTGAAATTAATAAGGGAGAGGGATGATGACGATAAAATGTGCCATAATAGGAAAAATGCTGTTAAAACATCCTTCTTTTCAATGCTGATGTTCAGAGGAAGCTATTTAGTTAAGTTCGCTGAGGAGGACTTTACTGTCTATAGGAAGACTTATCAGTGAAACCTAAAACACGTGCCTGTAGATCATGTTTAATTATTTTTTCCGAAACAATGATTGTTAATAAAAAACTATGCTGTTAAAACTGGAATTATGTACTTCAAGACAGCGCCTAATAATGCCAATAATGGTCTTCTTTTTTGGCCAGAGCAGCGTGTCGCGGAGCATGGGCGATGGAAATGTTTGATGATACATACAATAGGTAATGTCTCAACATTTTGTAAGAAGAAAACAAGCAACAAACAAGCAAAAAATTCACTGGAGCAATCAGGATACATTTTCAAAGTTCATACTTTTTAATATTGTGCATTTAATTAGCTAACACCAATTTGTAGTTCAATTCCATAAAAAATCTAATTAAATCTCCCAAGGTACGTAGATGGTGAGTTATCACTCACCTCACTCACTAAGAAATATTATCTTCCTCTAAAAATATGCATTTTTACCATCAGAGTTCCTTTTTGCTAAACAAAACCTATAGAATGTCTCAATAAATACTTAATAATTTAATATAAAGTTAAAAGTCGGCAGTAATGATACGAACTTGGGACTTACCCAAATTTTTATATGAATGTTCTCATAATGTAAAACATCAAACACTTTACACCCTTACTTTTAGCTGTAGAATTATGGAAGAAGTCTCTTTTAAAAACTAGTTTAATCTTTCTCGTAAAGTTCTTTGTATTTTAACATTTATATGATGAATTGAAAAGAGTTTTATATTTCTTTCTGAATAGCTAATAAAAATATCGAAATAACTAAAAACTGTTTGGACGTTAATCTTGTCTTTAAATTTAGATTTAGATTTTATGTCTTTATTAATCGTCTCTCAAGCTCTAGACTAAATTTAAGATCGTAAAGGTGTTGAAGCGTAACATTGTTCTTATAGGGCTAAAATCAAGATGACCGCCAGTTTAAGTTAAACACTATAGTGTTTATAATCTTAGTTGTGGAATTTGGACTATTATAAAATAATTAAAGGACATGTTCTTCATCACAATCCTTTCTTCTTCTCTATATGAAATGAAAATTAAATGAAAATTCCTTTATTTAAACAGGCAAAGTTAGGGCCTCATGGCCCTTTCTTACACTTAACTTGTGTGAACAATAATTAGTAAAAAATAATAACCAAATTAATATTAACACTAATCTACCTTACTAAATACATTAAATGAAACATTAATCTAAACCCTAAAAAATTATAAATATGATACTTCAAAAAAAAAAAAAAAAAAACATATATATAGTTATATAATCATAATACAAAATAATATTACAACTTCCATTTTTAATAAGAACCAAAAACTATAATTAATACCTAATAACAATAATTTATAAATATATAATAAGAATATTTTCGAAATAAATAATATATATATATATATATATATATATATATATATATATATGGTGTTTTATCTCACTCACACTCCTCACACACAATACCAGCACCACACCCACAGACTCCAAGGACGGACCCGCCCCGACCAACCGTTCATGGTACAAACGTCTCAGTGCCGCCACAAACCGCCGATCTCCCTCAATGGAAGTGATTTCTGGGGGGAGGGAGTTCCACAGGCGACAACCCATCACTTGAAAAGATCTATCAAATACTACAGTCCTGTGTTGGGGCATTCTTAAGGTACGAGAACCAGAGCGAGTGCTTCTTACACTATCATGAGATATAAATTGGAAATAGTTTGAAAAATATTTTGGAAATCCAGATTGTAAAATTGAATGAACTAAATTTAGAATTTTGATTGATCGTTGTTCAAAAATTTCAAAATATTTCCCTGAATATAGTACGGTGTAATGTGTTGGTCTCGTCTCACATCATAAACGTAACGTAAAACAGTAGTTTTCAGTCCTTTTCAGCTTCTCACTAAGTGCTACCGTCATGTCATTCATCACAGAGTTGCAGTAATTGAAGTGTGGAAGTACTAGTGATTTTGTCAACATTAGTTTGATCCGTTCGGGTAGAAATCTTTGTAAGCGTTTCAGTGAGTGGACAGATGCGAAGACTCTTTTACATATATCCCTCACCGCTTCCGTCCAAGTCAAATTCGAGTTAAATGTCAAACTAAGATTTTTCACTGTTTCGTAGTATGGTAGAGTATTTCCGTCAATAATTAAGGATTCAATAGTGTTCGGGTCCAGAAAGTTCCGTAAATGTTTGTGGCTTATAAGTAATGGTTTGGTTTTTGTATGGTTTAGTGTAAGCCCATGGTTTCCACACCATAAAACAATATATTTAATGTCGTCATTGATCCTGTTGATGCAGTCATTAATGGAGTTAACGTCAAAGTGCAAGTAGATTTGTACATCAGCGTACATGTGATACCTGCAGTATTTGAGAACTCTGTGAATGTCATTTACACACAGTAAAAAGAGTGGGGACCCAGGATAGAACCCTGAGGCACCCCACAAGTAACACACCCCCAGTTCGAAGTCATGTCAGCAACCTTGACACACTGCCATCTTTCTGACAGATATGATCTCAGCCAATTAAGAACATGATCAGAAAACCCTACTATCCTTAATTTAGCTAACAGTAACTTGTGGTTTACGCTGTCGAAAGCTTTAGAAAAATCAAAGAGAGTAAGAATTGTGCCCTGTCTATGGTCCATGGCGAGTCGTATGTCATCAGTTACCTTTAGCAGTGCAGTTTCAGTACTGTGGTTTTGTGCGAAAACCAGATTGTTAGTCACTTAATATGTTATAGTTAGTCAGATATTCAGTAATTTTGACAGTGCACAATTCTCTCAAGGCCTTTAGATAGTGCAGGTAGAATACTTATCGGCCTGTAGTCCGAGCATGACACTGGAAGCTGAGATCTTGTTGAGGGGGAGGACATGGGCAGACTTCCATTGAAAATGGAAAACACAGCTTCTTAATGACGTGTGTGGAAGATTAAAGTAATAATAGGGAGGACAGCAAAGAGGATATTTTTAATGAGGCGTATTGAATAGCGTAATTACCCCACAGCATTGCTGCGGATACGGCGTATAGCCCTCAACACGTCATCCTGTATTCACTGGCTTAAAAGTAAATTCAGGATAATTTCGCCTGTGATCAGGTAAGTTACGAAGATAGATTAAGTAGTCATTCACTTGACCTTGGTTGATAGTTGGACTACAAGAAGTGAAAAAGGTATTTTTAATTAATTCAAGGGATATGGACCTGATGTGATTCACGTTGCTTTCCCACCCCAAGGCTTTTAACCTTTCGCCATAAGTCGCTTGACGACTGTTTTCTATTCTCAAAAAAGACTTCGCGTGTATCTCAGTCTGGAATTACGTAGAAGCTGCTTAACCCTATTCCTAAGTTCACGGTACTGGTCCATAAGTATAAGATCTTGGAGCGCCTCGCTCTCCTGTACAGACTGTCGCGAAGTGCCATCAGACCGAGAATTTCGTTTTGTCATCCAGGGCACTGGACGCCTTTTACTAATACGCTTTGTCACTATAGGTGCATGTTTGTCATAAACACCCATGATGGTTTTATTAAAATCATCCACCATATCATCTACAGATTCAAGGTTTTCAAGGTTTTGCCATGAAATCATCAAAATATCAGACATAAACGCAAGCCTCATCCATATTTTTAAAGTCTCCGTATTTTATGAATCTAACTTGAGCCTTAGGTATATTTACAAAATAAACACAATAAATTAGGTCATGCTTAGATATGGCAGGGACTGGAAGTTGCCCATGAAGGACGATATGCTGTGGTTCTGAAACAACCATAAGGTCAAGGAGAGTGTCAGATCCGGCAGTGTGGTGTGTCAGTGGCAGTATTGTTAGATTACAAGAATCGAGAATAGAATATATGCATGGTACAGAAGAATAGGTTGATGGAAAGGGCATTGGTGTCTACTATACCGACCTTTTATATTCAATCCTAGATTACAAGAATCGAGAATAGAATATATGCATGGTACAGAAGAATAGGTTGATGGAAAGGGCATTGGTGTCTACTATACCGACCTTTTATATTCAATCCTAGATTACAAGAATCGAGAATAGAATATATGCATGGTACAGAAGAATAGGTTGATGGAAAGGGCATTGGTGTCTACTATACCGAACCTTTTATATTCAATCCTAGATTACAAGAATCGAGAATAGAATATATGCATGGTACAGAAGAATAGGTTGATGGAAAGGGCAATTGGTGTCTACTATACCGACCTTTTATATTCAATCCTAGATTACAAGAATCGAGAATAGAATATATGCATGGTACAGAAGAATAGGTTGATGGAAAGGGCATTGGTGTCTACTATACCGACCTTTTATATTCAATCCTCGCCGCGAACTCAAGAACGAAGATCCCTTCTTTTGTCTCCCACTGGGCAAACTACAGGTCGGCGGCAGATCACATAATTATAATTAAGATCTTTTTCAATTTTACACTACCGAACTCGCACTTACCGAAATATCGTGTTCGAGTAGAAGACCGTCGTTAATAGCCTCAACATTGCACGTCTGAGTCAGGGTTAGATAAGCCTAGATTAAGGTATCCTTACTGAAATAAGAAATTGGGTTTTACAGTGATATTAACAATTAATGTTTTAAATTAGAAATATCGATAGTATCAATTGATATAATTTCAAAAATAACTAAAACTCATCTGTATCAACTGTAAAACACCGTTTTGAACTTAAAAATAATATTGTTCTAGGTGTTCTCACCTAAATAAACACAACAGTTAACTTCATAAAAATAATTGAAATATCTGTTAAAGATGAAAAACGTTTTTTGTAGATTGTTGACGTTGAACTGATACTTAAAATCTGAGTAGGCCCTAAGTATATGACAATTTTCTACATTTTCTTAATCTGAAAGATACAGGGACAATTTAAAATAATTAAAACTGCAGTGAAATTAGTTTTACATGTAATTAAAATAAGAAGTTATACCCACAATCCTACTCTATAAATCTGTCAGGTAAACTGCAATTTTATACCTAATATACACAAACACAATTCGTGTTATTAATCATCCAGTTCATATTAAAATATGCGAATATAAATATACACATATGTTTTAATAATAAATTCGGTACATATAAGTATTTTCTATTTAAAAAGTTGACAAGAATTTGCCGACGTTTGCCATCGATCAAAAATGCAAAAAATCCAATGACACTAGGGTTTCGAAATCTGAAATCGGATCTCTTCCTCAGGTGGTAACTAACCTTGGTCATTTCACATCCACGATGTAATTTCTTTCAGAAGCTCCTTTCCTCCTATGTAACCATTCCCAAGCACTTCTATAAAGTAGTTAAAGTACATTGTTACTAAACTTATGGCCAACATTACTTTCTTCTTAACACAAGAACATGGTGCATTTTTATTCTCCCCCAAAAATTTCACATACTACATTTGATGCAAGTATATCGATTTTTTTGAGATTTCAATTCTAATCGTAATAAACATTTTAAAATACAAGAGATAATATCTCTCCTGGGTCGATGTATTACTTCGCGTACTTGATTGATTGATTGATATACCTACGTTAGCTGTATTGAGTGCCAATGGTTTCCATTATATTTTTCACAAAATTAAAATTAAAATCCTTTTCATGCAAAAATATGTTTTCATGTTTTGTTTACAACATTTAGGATAATTTGATAATATCTCATGTTTTGGATGTAAAAGGATAATTATACATAATTATAATTGTATTCAATATACCTATAAAACAGATTTTTAAGTAGAATCTTTTTAAGAAATCATGTTTTTATTGGAATTTAAACTCAAAGAATCTAAAAATTTATAAAACTAATCTACGCTGAGTGAAAAAACGATTTAATCGAGATAATTTCTTGTACTGTTGTAATTGAAATTTACACAGGTGTTTAATAAAAAAGTCTAAGTAAATGATGTTACACAGATGGGTTGATCATTGTACCCATTATTTCTAAGATACTATCAGGTACTTCGTGTTCGGACTCTATTTTCAAAAAAATATGCAGAGTTAAAAAATAACATTAAACTAAATTAAAAAATATACAAATGAACAGTTTTGTATTTAAAGCCTAGCATATGCATCATCGAAACAAAAGTTGGTCAGGGTACGCGTGTGACGGTGTGTGCTCGTAGAGGCGCGAGGGTCGCCTAATCCTGTAGGGCTCTGTAGGCATAGAATATGTTCTATGTTGTTGCTTGTCCACTCATGCAATTCGGTTTAACCCGTAGGCTGATACAATTTCTCTGAAAAATGTTCTAATCTAATGATCCATTTTATATTTAAGTTTTAAAGAGCATATAAGTGTTTTGAGGCCTTCAAGTCCAAAAGTAAAACAGTTTTTATAAGTACCATTAAATAGCTTGAATTTCTCTCCAACATTTTATGATAAACGATTTCAGTAACAATTAAGCTATTTAGGACCATTTTAGTTTATTTTGGTATTACTGGTACAGAGTTGAGTTTGCCTTTAAGTTTTTAAATCTGCAACAAGAATATAGTTACTTTGCTTTCTCATATCTACATTACACTAATAATCAAGCTCTACATATTTAATATTTATTTTACACTTAAAAGTATATTTTTACTTAAAGTTTTAATTTTTTGATCTGGATATTTTCTTACTTTTTGGTCAGAAGAGGTTGCAGAAAATGTTAAAGTAAGAAGTAGTTGTTACCTTTAAGCTTACTAAAAGGTTTCAATACTATACACACAAGGACAATTAAAAATGTACTGAAATGAATTTAAAATATTATTGTATAATCACATTATAATGTTTACAATGAATAGTTTATTACTAAAACAAATTTACTATTTGCTGTTTGGGCCATAAACAATTTTTCCAAGATCAGAGGCACGTATCCCGGAAGAATTTTCAAAATAGGAATAACCCTATATTTTAACCTAATAATGTCCATGCGAAATTGCAATACTATCGATGTAGTAGTTTTTACGTGATTGAGTAACACACACATAAACACACAGGTAGACGGCAGACACCATTATATTTTTATATAACAGTACATCTTATTAATAAGCCAAATTTTACCTTATGACAAACTGCAAATAGATATTAATTGTAACCATTATATTGGTTAGATAGAAAGACAAGTGGCTACCGGAGACTGACTCGGAGGTGGTGTGAACTTACCTGACTGACTTCTCCTGCTTAACATCATCTGATTTGACTTTATAAACACAAGCCGCCGCCGCCGGTGTCCTTTTTCAGTGGGACCGCTGTCCTGACTACCGGTTTCATCCTCATTATAATCCTGTGTGAAGATTTGATTTTAACACAATTTTCACTGTTTATTAATTTCTGAATTCTAAGGACTTTTTCGACATATTGAATTATTATTATTTATTTAATATTTTATTACATGATTGTAATAATAAAGTATTGTGTGAAAATCACAACGTTAACTGCAAATTATGTTAGTGTCAGATAAAAAGTATTGTTATATGTGAAAAACAGCATACACGTTTTCAGCCTTTAGTCTCCAAAACGTTTATTGTCTACTAAATTTACTACAGTTAAGATTAATGTTAAAGATATTTTTCAGAGTTCATTGGATTTTGTGTTTCTGTTTATATAATTTGATCGATTATAAGATGAGAGTTACAGATGATTAGACAACTTGATTGTTCAGCACGACGAGTGTTACGATAACGATGACATAATCTTATCGTTTTGAATTTATTTTCTTGGCCTGCAAAAGGAAACGGCCAGTTTTTTTATATATAAGGTTTGTTTATATGTTTCAACTCGTGAACGTTATGGGTATTGATAGATTACGATTTCACCTACTTTTCATTCCTTGTTCCAAATTTGCTTTAACATATTAAACATTTTTTGAGTTACTCTTTAATAAGTCATTTTCTTCTTCTTCCTTCTATGTAACTTGCTTTCTCCCGCGCACTCTTCAGAATTTCAAACGCATGTTTGAAGTAGAAACGCACGTAATGCTCAAAATAAAAATAGTTTAAATAAGGAAACACATTATATTTGGTTTAATTTTGAATCCCACGTAACGCAAAGGAGATTTATTAATGATAATTAATTGTTTATCCCAAAATTTCAATGATAAAAATGTATAACGTATCATATCACAATCAGACGAGAACTTGAAATGGTTATATTCTAAATGTTTAGACTTTCTATGGTGAAGAGTTTATGGGGTTCATCTCTGTGCTACTGCTCTATCTGGGAAGTGATACTCAGAATGTGCGTTGTATGGCGGAGTTTCGTCTTGTTGGAACATACATTGCATTATCATATTCCTATAATAACTGAAGTAACAGGCTTCTGTAAGACTCCAACGGACAATGGACTTCCAAGACATAATTAATCAATATCGCCATATTGACCATTAGCAGTTTATGAAAATTCTAACTTGTTGATCACGCTCTCTTACAACGAGGGTTTTCTGTTGGACAAGATAGACATTCTGAAAAACATTCATCATAAGACGATAGATAGCACGAGCTGTAAATGACTTGCACAGTATGTAGGTGGAGGTTAATTTGAAAACCTTACAAGTCATAATTAAGGCATCATAAATAAACAGCAACTTAAGTAAATTTGTGTATAAGATATTGTGATACATTTTTGTAATATTGCAATAGCTTTCTAACATTAAATTGAAAAATATTGCAATCTGAGTCAATTTTTTTTGGTTTACAAATAAGTAAAACATGCCTCTTAATAACTGTTAAAGAAGAGTATCTAGAACTTTTAATGCTTCTGGGAAAAAAGTCTTAAATTGGCATGTTAAACTAAAATGTGTAAGAAAAATAGTTGTTGCTAATTTGTAAGCTGACCGCCATACTGGGAAATGGAGACTGAATTTTAAAATTGTAACTGGGTAGTTGTAATAAGCATACAGAATAAAGTAAAGCACCCAATTTAAATAGTGCTTTAAAATTAATAATTTTTGAGTTCCCAAAGCTATTGATCGCCATGTATCGGCATATAGGTTACTAAAGAGCACAACAGGGCGGTAATCTACTTTACTTTCACAGCTTATAGAAAATTAGGTAAGAACATATGTAAATTGGAGAATGGAGGTGAAGGGAATATATAGATATAGATCGTTGAAGGATATAAAGATAAAAATGGTTTTATGTATAGCGTGTTTGCAGCTCTAAAACTATAAACTACAAGTAGAGGAATAGAACAAGATCGCTACAATCGCTGTTGGAAAGGGTTCAAACTCTGTTTATAGCCCCAACATGTGGTCGTGGTATAGTGACTGGCAGAAGATTGGCACAAGGTTATCAACAACCTCTGCTTTGCTGCTTTGATTTGTATGCTTTGTTTAGGGTCCAGAGCTTTTATTTTACACAATACATCAGTGGATATTTAGGAGCTATCCGTTTCACAAGAGCGTGCTATTTTCTGGCGAGTTCTCTTAGCTTTAACGTTGAACACCGGTAGAAATTACACCGGTGAATTATTTAGTGTAGCATACACTAAATAATCATGCTTAATACCAAGTTTGTTAAGAATTTTTTATGTTCATCTAAACCGTAATATTATCTAGCATCTTATCTTTACACTGATATGGGGGTTAGGTTTCAGTAAGGACAAGAAGAAATGTAAGATCATATATTTTATCTAGCTTCAGTATTGTAAAAATAAGTTTTCAGTTTTTTTGTTGTTTATCAAATGTTTAGTTTTGTAATACGTAGAATTGTTTTAGGAACAGAAAAAAATATCTTGTTGAAATCTTCAAAGAAATATTTGCTACGGATATACAGTGTTATATTGCAAAAAAAAAAAAATTAAACAGTTTAACAGAGAAGCCTATTATGGTCTAGAGGGATATAAAGTTCCAAAGAAAAAGTTTGAAAACAAGGATACGATATTTTCAGTGTGTTTTACAATGATGACGAAAGGAAATGAAGATTGTATTTAAAAAAAGAAAATATTTCCTAAAATGTGTTATTACGAAATATACTTTTCTTAAATTATATTCCACTAAAGTGTGTAATTTTCTTAATTCATAAATTATTAACTAAGGAAGGGGATAATAACACCTTCAAGAGTCTGTGATAATATACCATGATATGTTTTGGCCCTGGGTGCACTGGACCTTGCGCTTCCTCCAACCAATTAACACTTCAAATTAAAATTTCTTTCTGTACAGCCCAATTTATCCCATATAATCGCTGACAAATTAGAATTCTGAACACGCTCATAAGAATACGAGATACCTGAAAAACAAATTTGTTGAAGGTAGGCTATCCAATTTCTGCACCTGTCAAGAATACTCAAATATACTGATGTGCTTGACATCAGTTTAGATTTTATTTTTTAACACGGCTAGTTTTCAAAATCCTGATGTTACTGGGGAAGAAAAGGCCAAACAAACAATAATGTTCATGGAAGAAATATTAAGTCATTTTCAAACTTCCATTGAGCAAATAATATCTCTTCTGTTATCAAACACAGCACTGCATAAACAATCTTCATGTGTTTTATGCATAAGTTCGGAGAAGGAGTTGGGCGTGTTCTTTTACTATTTTTTTTAACAAACTTATGGTCATAGTTCTGATATCTTTTCTAAGGACAAGAGAAATGTAAAACATATGTGTTTTTATAATTTCACAAAAATTTGAAGCATTAAAGTAGCAGAGATTTTGGCATATCTTGTAATCAGCCTCAAAGAATTAGTAGAAGTTAAAAACTAAATTTTCACAGTATGCATAAAACTATTGCTAAAGTAAATAAATATTTTATTTCTAACAAAATCAGTTTCCTTAAAAAAGTTTTATTACAAACTTTTTAACTATATTGAGTTAAAATATGTAGTTTTATTAGTTAATAAACTATTATAAATAATTATGCATACAGTAAACTCAAATTGTGTAGCCGTTGTATTTCTGCATGGTTCCAAAATTACCTAAATGTCGATTTTGAAACCCTATTGAATTTTTGTGATGGAATAACAAATCAATCTTCTTTTTCAGTTTTCATGGAAGTTATATCAATGGGCAATGACTTAAAAATACAACAAAATATCTCAACAAGAACCGATTTCACTACCTTAGTGGTAACCCTCCATTCTAAAAGTGACTATTCTAAACCGACCTTATTAATTAAAAAATGGTAAACTATTTTTATAATAATTCTATAAAAAATAAAACAGAAAATGATTTTCAAAAACTACTTTCAAAAACACTTAATGTTTTGCTTTACGTTTACAATATATAGTATTTTTTAATTAACTCAGTAATATAAAATAATTGGATGTCATGTTTAGAATGGATAAACATGGCTTATATTAAGGCAGCAAGATGCGGTTGTATATATTCACAATTGTAATAATATTTTAATTAGTCATATTATAATTAATCTTGGTGTCCAGCAATGATTTTAAGTGAATAAATCATAATTATGATGTTGTAGTGTAATAATTAATCCGTTATTTAATCATAAAAACTCTGTTTTTCAACCTCGAGCTTTCGAACGATTTAAAGTGTTATAATTTAAAGTTGAATACAATTTTATTGCCACACCACTCAAATTGAAGCAAAGTACCGAGTTCTCGAGGGCGTTAATCGGTTCTGTCCTTTTTGAACACCTTGTTAGTGATGGTCTTAAGGATAGGTTTCAAAGACCAATTACTATTTAAAACTGTATGTATAAGTAATGAATCAAATTATCTCATTAATTCCGTTATATTTACGAGGACGAAGCAGGAAAGTAAGTTAAAATTTATTTAAAGTCATTATTACCGCGAAGAATTGGCGTTTATATGAAAATTCTCTAAGAGTTAAATCCACTGCTATTAATGTATTGAAAAATTCCAGTCTGTGGAGATTTATACGTGTGTAATCACTTTACTAGCCACAGTCTTCAAGGTGCGGGATGAATTATTCATGGAATTATCTCAGTTAATTTAAATATAATTAAATTAGATATAAAAAGCGTAAACGCATGTTCTGCAGCACATTCGTACATAGAAGTGAAGTAAGATCTTCGAATTAGGTTTTTTATGTATTAGGCTGATCTTATCCTTATTATATACTCCAAAAATTGGACCTTTAGAATTCCTCGTGTGAAAGGCTAATACATGTGTATAACAATTTGTCAAAATAAGACAGACTCAAAGTAATTCTAATTTAACATCCTGACAAGGCTGATATTTTAACCAAATGAACCTTTACACCAAATGAAAGGTCAGTTCTAAAAAACTGTTAAAAATCTTTTACAATTCTATCTTAAAATTGTGTAAAACTAAAAATTTAAGAATTAATTGCAGTTTACCCCCAATACAAATCAGCGTAACGTTGTAATCTGTTCAAAAAATACATTAGATTCCTATGTAACTAACAATGTCATAGGACTGATATCTGTAACTAAAATAGATTATTTACTCAGTTTTAAAGCATAATACTCATTTTAATACATCATCCTACATGTTGTGTCTGAGACACAACCGATTAAAAAATAAAAATTACTTTTTAAGCTTTAACTCCAATCGAAATCCAGACCGAAACATATGAATGTAACTTGAGATGAGTATTTATTGCTATAACAGGCTGAATGAACATAGTAAGAACAATTCATCATTATAAAATATACATACAAACTTTGTGTATATCTAAACTTTAAATGTTAGTGATAGTTTTACGGAAAAGTGTGTGCAGCTACACATATTTTAAAAGTTATAAAATAATATATTTATTGTCTGAGTGTTAACGAAATCACTAGAGGGGTTGGAAACATTTCATTCCTGTATATTAAGTCGCATGATACCTCGAAAACAAAATTGCCTTCAGACCTGAAGTTTGCATGAAGCTTCATTTATATTTAAGCAACATTGAGTTCGATGACGGTGTATTCCACTCGATGGGGTTTGGCTGAGCGTAATCGACAATTTTTACATTGGTCTCGTGGGTAACCAAGATGGCAACGAGAATATCAAAGAAGAAATAAATTTGTAAACAAGTTGAGTACGTTTACTAGCCATCACATGAATTCTAGCATGTGCAGCCTAACTATTCGTAAGGTATCTGGAGATAAAATTTCTTCTGAAGACTTTAAATTTTGCATTAAACTACATTTCTACATACTGAACAGTGTACTCTATCATGGTGGTGTCCATACATGGGACTTGGCTAAGTGTCATTGAGTTCCATCACTCGGTAAGATGGCACGATTTCTTTTTTTGTCTCCTGAGTGTGCGTAAAGTTTTCTTTTCTGTGCGATTGTCTATCTCTGTCCGCGGGACATATCATGATATAAATGAGCTTTATACTTGAAATTTGCATACAGCCTCATCGAAGCCTGTTACGTGAAACATCGTGTAAATAGTACAAATGGTATACGCCTAATTGATATGAAAGAAAATGCCTGTGACCAATAACGCAAGTTTGCAAAATCGACCTATTACTTTGGCACTAGTAATAGTGAACTAGTTAATGAATTAACTCGTGGTGTTAAGGCACTCTACCTGTGCTATCTACGAATTGAGGTTTATCAGTTCTATTTTTAAATTTTTCGTGTTAAATCAGAAGGAGACAATAAGTATTACGAGGGAAGGATTATTACTCTAAAATGTTAGAGTTAATATAGAATTCTAATGGAATACAAATAAAGCACTCTTAACTTGTTAAATACAATTAAATTTGCATCATTAAATGTGTAATTGGATGTCTGAATTTACATGCAAAGTGTTGAATGCATTTAGCGTAATCCGTTATGTGCATACATTATTCAAACTGTCATTTATTTCAAAGTTTAAAAATGTTAAAACATTTTTAAATGTCATAAATTAGAATAAATTCCCCATCTATAGTAAAAAATTAGAGTGTTGTCTACGTAGGCATTAAATCACTTTTTTTCCAAAGCTACAAATTAAATTCTTTTTTCAGAGGCACGAATTATTAAAATCTAATGTTTCTATTACTTATCTGAGAACATACACTAATAGCGTAGCAAATCACTCAACTAAGTGATATAAAAACCCTACAATTATACAGGATACAACACAACACTAGTTAATAATACCTACTCAGTTAATACATTAATATATTACAATAAGCATGTAGTACATCAAATTTCTATAAAGGCAATTAATGATTAATTCCATCCATTTCTTTAATTTTCTTGTGATGAATAATTTTGCAATAAAATAACTGTAACTGTCATTTTGATATGGAAATGGCGAAAATGGCTTAACGCATCCCTCTGGGTAAAAACTAAACGTGCAATGGAATCCAGCATTTACTGTAATGTCCTACAATTCATACCCCTTAATCAATTTTCCTTTTCCTCAAGACAAGTAACTCTGGTACACTTTCATTTTTTATAATTAGTATTATTATTTTGTTGCCTAAGCTATCAATATAAGATAATTACTTAGTCACACGAAATAATTAATTTGTTTACTTCTTGACAATAATTGCAATTTTGTGTATATTTCACATGCATTTTAAAACGATTAAGTAAAACGTTATTGAAAAAATTAACAATAAATAAAATTCATGCGTAAATAATAGGAATGACTTCTATCGGTATTTGGAAAGCAAACTATGATTAAATATTTGCTTAGTCAATAAAGTGGAAATAATATAATATTAACAAAGAAGATAAATACATAACACAACTGAAAATTTAATTACATGCTACACGTATTTAAGTATTTCAAATAACCATTTACTTAAGCACCAATCAAGAATAGCTATTTTGTGTGATAAAGATCTACTTGGTGTAACAAATATATAATGAAATATCTTACTCTCTATAATCCAGTTCGTAAAACTCACAGATAAATACACTTTATAAACTTACATAGGTTGATCTACATACAAGAAAAAAATATGAACGTTATAAATATCACAGAATTAATTCGTTATAATATTACTTGCATGTTTACTCAATTCCATTATGACAAAATTTCCTACTCCTAGTCACGTAATAAGAGTAGTGACGTAATGCCTCATTTTATCACTAGTGACTTAAGGTTTCCTTAAATCAACGGTACGACATGACTTCATAAGATACTAATTGAAACGTTGCAATAACTGATTAGGTATTAATTCATAACATGTCTTAAAGCATAAATGTGAGATAACGGGTTATAAATTTGACAGTAATGAAGAAATAATGTGAGTACTGCAATTATCTTGATAATCCAACCGCAACCGCGTTATAACAGAGAAATAAAAATACATAATTTACTTTTAAGAACACTTTAAATAATAATTTCATTTTAAAGACATTATATTAATCCTCTGTATATATGGATGACGTCATTAGATTTTGTTACGTATATATCTAACCTCCACGCTGTTTTCCAACTGTTGCCATAATGGATCCGTAGTTATGGTTACACAACGCTTTTGTGTGATCCAGGTAATCGATATCACTAGCCGGAGTGAGAAGCCGTTGAATGAGAAGTTTATACAGGGTTTATACAGATATACACTCTTCAGAATAACAATATCAGCTGAATTAAATTCATGAATTAATGTCATGAATAATCAGCATCATTGTATTTTGAATGTTAAATATCTACTTAATATTTCTGTTTGTCCAAGTGTAACTGATGGATGAGAAGGTGATATGTTTTTCCTATTGTGCCATTCTATAGGAAAGTAGGTAATCCCCAAGTTCTGGTAGTCCAAAAAATTTCTATAATCTATTTTTTTTGAAAATTTGTAGATGTCTGTGCCCTTTAAATGACACACGGCAATCATGTAAAACCCTACCCTAGTGCTAAGAAATATCCCGTGGCTCCGCATTAATAAATAATAAAAAAAAAAAAAAAAAAAAAAAAAAAAAAAAAAAAAAAAAAAAAAAAAACACTGTTAGATTCTCACGAAATGTTTTGAAACAAGTTTCTATGGGTGTTATAAATAACTAAGAACAATTTTTCATGCCCTCAAGATATCGTTAAGAGGTGGTTGGAAACTCCCCACCAAACGACTTGACAGGTTAGGTCATACCTAACAATGTACAATGAGGTTAGGTTACACCCAGTAACAAAGTACACTACGATCAGCTGATTAACGTCACTCTCCACAGAAAAAGGCGAGGAACGAGAATGTTAAACAGTATTTATAACCTTACTGGTCTGAACGCGTTTTATGGCAACGAATTATAATAATGGAACGCGCTCTGGGCCGGAGAAACCGAGCCGAAATCCTGGGCTGCGTTCCGAGTCTGCAGGCGCTGGAAATGGGCAAGAACTAACTCCGCCCATATGGCAGGCATTATAGTAATGATCTAATATCACTTTAAAACGCCTTGTAGACTTAATACAATTGTTAGATACTACAATTTATTTATTATTACAAATGTTAGTAGCTGCTTTTTACCGTGGATTTTTATTTTCTGTTAAAAAAACTGATTTTTTGTGCAATATCAAAATAACTGAGATTTTGACTTTTATTTTTCTTACAAAGTCGGAAACAAATATTACAGGCATTAAAATATTACCCAGATGAAAAAAAAACAACTTTTTATTGACAGTATATTTTATTTCAAAATAAACTACAAAAAATTTACAAACATGACACACTTAATCTACGTGTTAGAAAATAAAATTATTTTGACCAATATTTTTTGCCTTATTTCTAAGTTGGTTTCTTTTTTAATGTCAAAAGTTTTTGTTTTTTCGATGTGATGAGATATTATTTAAAAAAAATAGTTTAGTCACAGTTTTAATTCAAAGTAACTCGTGGCTTCCTGTCAATTTAGAAGTGGTCGCATTTGTTTGAGATAACTAGAGTAAATAATAATATTTTACAATTTTCAATACCGTACATCATCACTTGATCTACTTAATTTACCCTTAGATTTAAAATCAATAAAAAGTTAATGTGTTCTAAGATCAGCATCATTGGCATGGAGTACAGAACTTGGTGAGTTCTTGCCCACTTTAAGCGCCTGCAAATCCATGGATACACCAGTAAACGCACAGCTGTGTGCGACCGGAAAACACAACATGCTGCTTATGGGCAGTGCGCGTTCCAGTAGTATAGTTTCGTTGGTTTATGGGCATCAATCACCACACAGACCACGTTACCTTGTGAACATAAACTAATTTCTTATTATGAAACTTTATGTTATGTTTTTTTTTAATTAGTGTTGTGATTAATATTTGCTAAATATGCATGTTATTAGTGTATTAAGCGTTCTATAATTGTACAAATTACTCCTATGGTAGTAAATTTTCATAGAGAAATATAAAGTGGGCCTTTCTGGTATGTTAAAAGAAATATATTATAACACCTTCTACATAAATATGGATGTGTACAGAATATGCCTTTACTATAAACATATACACATTCCAATAAAGGAATATATGTTATACAACTTGAAAGAGTAATGTTTTACAATACAAATAAATAATATATCTTTGAATAGATATTATATACACCAAAATACATTCAGATTCGTTTATATGTATCTATGTGTATTGAATATATATATATATATATACATTGTATATATATATATATATATAAATATATATATATATATATATATATATATACATTGTATATATATATATATATATATATATATATATATATATATATATATATATAATGGAGAAAATATAAAATCTGTTGTAGATCTCTGTCTTAACACTATAAATGAATATATCGAGACAGAGAATATAAAAAGTCTTTTTTTACGTTATTTATTTGTTAAGCGAATGCAAGGTCTAATGCAATTGAGTAAAAGTTTATAATTTATAATCAACGAAAAGACTAAATTACACTATGACTTTGTTACCTAGAAAAGATCTAATCAATTTATTTGTAATCCATTTTAAATCTCGGTAAGTTAAAACTAGTAGTGAACTGAAATAGGAATTAATATTTACCATGCTGAAATACAATTTAGAATCTGATAAGCTTTAAATACTGCTATTAAATGATTCAGTAAGTAATTAGATTTTACGTTGGATTAATTAATAAATAAATTAGCAGTACGTAGATTTATTCAAACCAGTATTGTACCATATATTTTAGTTTCTTTAACGATTGTCTGGCGTCGGAAGTGTTTTAATGTGTCATAGTCAACATAGCTACTAATAACAAAGTATGAATTGATAATGTAAATTTTGACAGCTTTGAAATTGGAGCTTAAGTAACCAAACCTGAAAAATTTAGTAACCAAGAAAGGTTTGAATAAGCAGGGATACATCCAGACGATACGATATTTCGGAAAACATGTACGTCAATTTAATATGAGTAAACTTAAGTTAGAAACAACAAATCATTGTAAACCACTACTAGATTAGATAAGCGTTTAATTATTTTCCTTATCATATGTAATGTTGTACATTATTGTGTTTACACTTCCATTTTAATCTCTAACAGATTTTTCCTGATGTCAATTTTTATTTAGTTCAGATCAGACGGGTTTTTTACGTTTCGGTAACATACATCCATAGCACGCCAAAAGAAGTAGTCACTTCAACAAGGAACGATAGTAACCTGTCACTAGCCTGAATAGCCACTGAACGGAGAAACGCCCTGACATCAAAATGGCCGCAATAGTCTCACCCCTAGCAGCTACAGAGCGAACAAACGTGACGTTCCGTGCAAAACATACATCCATAGCCCCCCCAAAAGAATTAGTCACTCCAAAATTGTTTATTTTTATTATAGTAAAGACATTTTTAAGGAACGGTTGTCATTAAAATTGAAAGCAACATAGAGAATCAGAATCTTAGCGAAGCCTGTTCTCCACACGTAGTGTGGCGTACTTGTACTTTGTATATACAAGGTCAATCTATGTGTGTATATAAGGCATGTTATGGTTTCTTCAAAAAACAAATGTTATATTATATTTCAACTTAACATCAATTCAAGTAAATATTTACAAGTATAACAGCGCGTCAGTGTTTGTATTGGGGAGGAAACGGAACGTGGGAATGACGGCCAGTTGTGTCGTCTGGCAGGCTGCCCCGCTCACGGATTTGGCTACTAAATGTAAACACGTGACACAGTTTGATATGGAATGTGAGTGTACACTACTGCTTCAATTAGCTCTGCAGCAATCATATACGATTACAGTAAGTGGCTACATTCTATTTATACTTTTAGTGTTCGATTAGACTCCATAAGTTAACCGCTTTACGACCGATTGCCACACATTTGGTTGGTTGTAGGTACTAAATAAGTGCAATAGGTCTTGTATAACTGACCTTCTAAAACCTACCGAAACATACAAATAAGTAACTTCATCGCTATGGTCGAGTAGATTTGCAATACTATTGTTGAAGTTCTAGTCTATTTTCAAATTATAAAAAACTAGTTAGTTGATAAAACCACAAAAATATAAAAAAACATATGTATCACCTTCTTGGCCAATTAATTTATTTAATAACTTATAAATAAGTATTATATTATTATATTTACATAACAGTTTAATAATTGTTATTAAAAAGTAAGGGATCTGTGGTGTACTGGTGTAATTGTAGCACATTCACCCGGCAAGTGAGAGATCCGGGTTCGAGCCCCGGCGGAGCAAGTACTTTTTGTGATTCAATTTTTATTGAAGTTAAATGAGACTATTGCCATTTATAAAATTTTTATGTGTGCGTGTGTGTGTGTGAGTGTGTGTGTGTGTATTTGTGTGTTTGTATGTTTGTATGTGTTGTGTGTATATATTTTATTATTGCTCACATAAATGGTTAAAAAAAATTCAAATCCAAATTTTTTTCATAAGTTATTTATTTCTTCATATTGATACAGAAAATAGAATAAGTTGCATTCGTATATCTATGTTACTTGAGAATTCAAGCAGTTCAAATCATTTCCTATTTGCCTTTACTAAAAGCATTACAAAATTGAATATGCATTTATTATTAGTTTTGAATCCATGATTATATCTAGATACGGTATTATATTTTCAAATTTTGTTAATAACAACTTAATACGCATATACTGTGAATCTGCATATTACATTTCTTTGTTCTATTAAATTGCGAGATTGAATAACACAGTACTTGGTCGGTGTTGTGTTTGTTCTTAAACGAATTGAGGTATGATCGCTTCGACTTCTAATAAAATTCGCCGTCAACTTTAAAACAGACACTCTGTTGGTTAGCATTATTATAATATCGGTATTAATAAAGTGCTATAGTAGAGTACCGTTTACCTTTCTTAAATAACTTGGCTCTGAAAATAAAAAAACTTTTTGGAAATATGTCTTTAAAAAGCCAGATTGTGCTCACAAAAGATGCTAATGTTCAGAGCCAGCTGATTTACAAAAATGTTTTTGAGAAGAAATCAGATTTTTTTATGTGGTGTTATGTACATGAATACAAGAAAATCTTTTTTATTTTAGAGCAAATATACCAGGCAATATAATTGTATAAAATTGTGATCAAGAGTGTTTTCATATCTTTAATTTTTTAAATTTGACTAGAGTAACTGTGTTTCATTTTTGAGGGTTTCTCTTGTAGTTGTATTTTTTTACAAGCGCTATTTTTGAAAAGTATTTTGCAAAAATGAAGCGTTTTTCACAAAAAAAAAAATCATTTGTTCAACATATTTAACAAAAGTAATTTCTGGTACAGAGTTATAATTAGTGTAATTTATTTGGTCCAAAATAATTACTTACCTTATTTACATTTTATTCTCAGCGCAGTTTTATTAAAACGAAACTGGATTTTCGTTTTGAGTTATTGTTGCGTGGCCGCTTCTTAATAAAGCTGGGACATCTATAAATCGGAGCGCGGCTTCTTTGAAGAATAAATAACAGCACTGATATAATAATACCTGGCCTTAATAAAGTATCGAATAGAGGACATACCGATCCTGACGGGCTTGTTTAAATACAAAACTTAAATTAAAGTGTACTGTTACAATTGAATATCACCAAAAGAGGGAGCCTTTAAGATTAGTGTCGTTGTGTTCACAACTAACAGATAGTAGCACAGTATAACAGATTCAGCTGTTTGTGAGCCAATGTATAGTATAAAACACGTAAACCAGTATTTTGTGAGACCGATAGAGTAATTTACTATGAGGAAGGAATAATTCGCCGTCCGTGCTCGTTTTAGAGGGAGGTTGAAATGAGAGGTTATCAAAAGGGCTAAAAATACCCAAAGATAATTATTGTCCAAATTTTTAACTGGGCTTACTTTAAACCAATCGTCAGAAACTTAATAAAGTTTAAATCAGTCATATGAAGACCAACACTTTGACTGAAAACACTGACTGTATCTTCATCGCATTAGATGACGGTGATATAAATATTATAATATTATGACGGTTGGATTTGAATGTGTTAATAAAACATATAATTTGAGAAAAAATTATTGCCTCATTATGAATCCATGCAATTTATTTTGTCCGAAAATTCCTGTATCAATGTCACGAAAACTGGGTTGTATACTCTACAATTGAAATTGGTTCTCAGCTCCTTCATTATTAATGCTTTCAGTACACTGTTACTGAATCTTGGAAACTAATTAGTTGGCTAATTAGAGCTAGAGAAATCACTCCAACTGTTGAACAATATCATGTCTGTATAGCTGTCCGCAAGATAAGTCGAGAACGAACTGACCTCTAGACTTGAAATTTTGCAATATTCATTTCTATATAAGCAAATTCAAATTCAAAAATCCTTTATTCAATAAAATTTACATTGTACACTGAATAGCGTCAACGTACAATAAGTATAATTACTAATAATTAATAATATTGAATAATAGTTAAATAATAACAAAAATAATTAATACGAGCAACAGCTGACATATAATTTAAACCAAACTAATATAATAATTAGCAAAAATGTAAAAACAAATACAAATTTAACGTTTAACAGGTCACCAAACAGAAAAAAACGGAAAACAGAAAATGAAAAAGGATCTTATTACAAAATTTTCTTAAGTTTATGGCACTACGTGTATACATAAACTACAGCTTAAATAATAGCTTATAAGTAAATAAATAGACAAAGTGTATACACAAATTTTAATTATAGTTTCTTTCCCAAAACTCCTCAATGGAATATGGTGCTACTTTAATAAAAAATTCTTTTAGTTCTTTTTTAAATTTAATCAAATTTTGTTCCAACAAAAACTTCCGGGGAGTGAGTGCCTACAAATTTTGTTTTTTTTTTAGTATAAAATTTCAACTTATGAGGTTGTACTTGCCTGTTTGCACGAGTGTTATAATTATGCCTATTTATTTCTTGGACAAAATTTACATTTAATTTAGCATATGCTACAGTTTTCAGAATGTATAATCCAAAAACAGTTGGAATGCCTAATTCTAGAAAAATATGTTTCACTGATTGGTCTCTTTTTAAGTTAAACATTATTCTAAGTGCCCTTTTTTGTTGAAGCAGTATTCTATCAAGATTTTATTTATGTCGTAGCGCCATACAGTACACACTAATCCCGTAGGCTAGGTGAGAATGGACCATAGCATAATAAATTTGTGTTTGAGTTTTTAAATTACTTATTTTAGACATTTGTCTTAGGGCATACAATCCAGATGACATTTTACTAACAACATAGTCGATATGTTTATCCCATGAAAGATTTTTATCTATCATTAGGCCAAGAAATTTGGTATGATCAACTTGTTCTAATAAAGTGTTGTCCAAAAAAATATTTGGTTGATCATTTTCTCTATTTTGTTTTGTATTAAAAGATATAAAATTAATTTTACTTAAATTTATGAGAAGATTTTTACTGCCAAAAAAGTCTTTAATGATTGAAAGGCAAATAAAAGATGATTCCTCAATACATTCCATGGTCTGCCCAGATATTGTTACATTAGAGTCATCGGCATACAAGCAAATATTATTGCCCCTAGGGAACAGCCCAGCCAAACCTTTTATGTAGCAAAGAAACAATAATGGACCTAAAATAGATCCTTGTGGTACTCCGTATGGTATTTCTAACCTATGAGAATTAAACTTTCTCAAATATATGTATTTATCATTAACTTCTGACTCAAGATGTTCAATTTCCACATATTGTTTATGATTAGCTAAATAGGAATTAAACCATTTTAATTCTTTACCAGAAATACTCAAAATAGTTAACGATTTTAACAACTCTTTGTGAGAAACGCTATCAAAAGCTCTACTGAGATCTAAGAAAATACCTACTACCTTTTCTCCTCTATCAATTGATTCAATTATTGAACTAATAAAGTCTATTCCAACTGTTATTGTAGATTTTCCTGATTGAAATCCATGTTGCTCCTTATCTAATAATCTATTCTTATCTAGATAGCTAACTAATTGCGTGTAAACAGTCTTTTCATATATTTTTGAGAAAATTGGGAGCAATGAGACAGGGCGGTAACATGAGGGATCATTTACCTGCCCCTTTTTAAATATTGGTATTACTTTTGCAATTTTAAGTTCATCAGGAAAATAACCAGTAGTTAAAGATGAATTAATTAGATGAGTTAAGGGTTTTATAATAGATGGTAGGACCTTTTTAATTATATTTATTGAAATATAATCGTACCCAGTGGACAGTTTATTTTGAAAAGAATTAACTATTTTTCTTAGATCTTGCTCTGCTATTGAGCTGAATTTAAAATTTGTATTTATAGTATTGATATTACTCTCATTATAATCTTTACTTTTAACAATCTTGGTTAGTACTGATTGGTCAACTACTGAGACAAAGAATTTGTTAAACACATTGCTAACTTCAATAGGACCACTTGTTTCCTCCCCATTACTGTCAATACTTATATTTGAAATTGCATTTGAGGTCTTTTTAACTTGTGATTTTATTATACTCCATGTGACTTTTGAGCAATTTCCAGAGTTTTTAATCTTATTGTCAAAGAATATTTTTTATCCCTATTCGTACAAGTTTTTAGATCCTTCTTCAGATTCTTTATAATTGTCTTTAAATTTTGGTCTTTACTTTGCCTAAAACAAATTTGCCTAAAAGCAGTATCACGTTTGATGATTGTGCATATTAATCCGTAGTATTTGGCTAAGAAAAGTTTTATTTAGTATTATGGGTTAACATTACCGCAACAAGGGTGTCACACAATAAATAAACTTGTTAACAAAATGAGTAACCAATCATACAACATTTTACAATGTGACATAGTAATACATGTAGCCTAATGAAATTACTTGAAATTGTGCATACAGCCTCAGCGAAGCCTGTTAAGCGAACGATGCACTTCTGCAGTGTAATACTTGTAAAAATAAAATTTAAAAGTATGTTTTGACTAAAACATTGACAAAACTATTACTTTCTATTGCTTTTATTTATTCAGTTTGAAAAAAATAATTGTTATATTTTTATTTGAGGAAACATTAATGCTTCATTAAAGAATGCTGTTTTAATAATATCCTTTCTCTTTTCATGGACAATTGTTAACTAATTCACTCTTACGTGGATTTTACAATTGCTAATTTCATTATATACTTCGATAAGTTTAGAAATGTAATAATTGTAACTAAATATTAATATATAATTATAATGAAAATACCAACTCTGTTGGTTGTACCCATTGAACAAATGGGTACGTGTGGACTAGGGGCAGTTACACAATCCTTGCTGTAGTTGGTTGGGCTGTGAATGGCAAGGCCACAGAACAAAGTCCTATTAATGAGGCAGCAGGAGTGGGAAACGACAGTCATTGCATTAAATAAATCACTTTCCGTTTTCCTTTTCATCAAACCGCAAGTCAGGTCGGGAACGTGCAAATTATACTTTATTCTCACTCTAGAATCGCACTTCAAACCTCATTCCATTGTAGGCAATAAACTCAATTTATGTCTCGCCTTTTAACATTATAGACTCACCTAAGTGTTCATTTCTTACATATGGGACGACATAAAAACTATGTATACAGTTAGTTGAACTCTTCTTGTACTATTTGCCCATTCTTAGACTTGTGCATTATGCATGCGTTCAATATTAAACTTTATGAATCTGGTATTCGTTAACATTATAAAACAGACTTGTTGTGGATGTTGGGATTATACTAGACAAATGTTTGATAAATATAAACAAAATCGTATCCTTTCCTCATACACATCTTATAATTCTCAGTTGTTAGCCTTGCAACATCTCATTCTAGGAATCGAAGAATTATTATGGAACACTAAGTTCTGTTTTTCCTCACCACGCCCACAATTTATATGCTTTATGTCTTCAATTTCTTTTATTTCCAATTTATCTTATGTTTATTACACAACTATTTTAACTGTTTTGGCGTAACCTGCAGCTTAGTTTTATTTGTGTAATTATTTTGCTTCAAATTGCTAATAAATACTTTAATTACATCAGAAAACCAGTTTCTATTCTGAGATAACGCTCTCAACGACAAATTTTCCCTTCTACTATCTTATTTTTATTGGCTGAAGCAGTAATGCAGTCCCGCTTTTGAAAGAGGAGGGATTGGAGCATTATCGTGATTGGTTCAAGCAATGAGCGATAATAATTATGACTTTATTAGAAACTGTCTACTTTTTGAGAATTAAATTCTGTCCTCTTTGTTGAAACGTTATATTTCTACCTACAGGAGAATAGAATTGGTACATTATGATACAGATGATTAAAGCCTTTAAAATGAAGCATAAAATTAATCTGTCACTATGAGGTAAAATCAGTTCCTCATCAAAGTTAAAAACATATAATAAATTACTTTACATCCAAGAATACACCAATAGATAGTGGCTATACAAAACATAATGCCAAAATTATGTTCAAGTTAGAGAGTAAGTTTAAGAACTGTTCAACACCAGTAAAGATCATTCTTTAGTTTACAGTTAAGGAGATTTGAAGTATTTGTTTATTCTCACTCCATATTCATCCACGAATATTACACGAACTAACTTTAACAAATAAAACAGCATTAGATTATCAAAACGTCGACAGTCTGCGATAAATACAGGATATTGTTCCGATAAACTATTACTATAGCAGCCTACACGAAAAGAGTCCGATGATGGCTGGTGCGTTTGACTGCCCCTCTCGTTCCCAGCATTGTTGCCTCTTTTAAGTGTATGGAAAATTACTAGTCTATCTGTTTCGATGAGCAACCATCGATATCTGTTAATGAAAGCGAACAAAATTTCATTTCATTCACCTGTTTTGTAAACTACATATAAATCATGCAGACAGTATCTGACAAATAATCACGTCTTAGCGAGAACAGCTGGTTAGGAGCGATATAGGAATGCAATCTCAAACGTTTAAAATAGCTTTTCGAACAGTTTAAAATAGCAGAGTTGCCTCAAAACTAAACTATTTTTCAGAATATCACTTGAAAACAGGTAAGACAATATTTACAAATAGAGTCGAACTTAGTTAATGCCAACAGTTAATGCCTAAATCAAAATCATGGAAAGTTAGAATTTTGTATAGGTCCTTTGAGAATATTCATTATAAATCACTCTTCAAATAAAAAAACTATTATATTTTTAAAAACAATTGCAATTACATAGCTTTGGTGGAGAGAGTTGATTCAATGCGAATATTGCATTTAGCTCCAGTTCACCTTTCTTTTAGTGAAGCGTCTGGAAACTGACTGTGGAATCTGGTTCTTAGATATCGTGTCTAAAACTTCGTAGTGTAATCGAATGTGCACCTGATGAGACAATGAGAATACCTCTTCACCTAGATCAGGGCTGCCCAACCTACGGCCCGCGGGCCGAATCCGGCCCGCGAGTCAGTTTTATGTGGCCCGCCTTGTTGCCAAAACAACCAAATTTGTTTACAAGCATTTGAAATATTAAATAAATACAAATTTTGAGAACCAAGGCAGTCCAGCCGATTTCACGTAGAACGAGCCGTATTCTTTTGGTGGAGTATGAGTGTTTGAAAGAAGTAAAGTAGTTGCAGACAGATTTCACTGACTACACGAGCTCCTCCCGTTTGTGTTCAATGGGGTGATCGTGACAGGCGGAGGAGAAAAAGTGGGGATGGAGGGGCCCCTCCTGCCAACTAGAGATAGCCCGCGTATTAGAATAGTGGAAATAAGCAGTCCGCGCGTTCTCGCTCTGTACTCCTCTGAATTTAATAGAGCCTGGTGGTGTAATATGTATATGTATTATATATGTATAATGTAATATATATATATATTACATTTTCAAAGCTGGATGCTGCAGGATGCAGCGCAATTAAATTTATTTCATTGAACCGTGATTTTACAACGTAATTAATGGCAGGCAATTACTCTTGTCTACATACAAATAAACCAATACAACGGAGTATCGAAATACCAAAAAAGACGTAAGGAAGTCTAATGTAACAAAGTAACTTCGTTACATTCAGTGGCGTAGCTATAAAACATTCGAGGGTGGATTAAACATCCAAGAGGATTAAAAAGAGCCCCTACTTAGCATAGTAGTTAAAGAATTTATCTTCAGGGTCTCCAAACACAAAATCAACAATTATGTTGAGGTTTTTTAATTGCATCTTTCGTATTAAAATGTAAACCAATAAAATTGTTTCGTAACATTATATTTTGGTTCATTGCATTTTCCAACTGCCTTAATCAAATACAGTAGAACCCCTCATATCCGGCCTCGGTTTTACCGCACCTCGGTTTATCCGGCCACTTCCCGGAAGCCAATATTGAAATTTATTTACCACGGCTTGCAGACGCGCAGTTGCACGCAGTAGTCTCCCACGACTCTTGCGTTATTTTGGTGTATCTATTTGTTTACATTTTCCTGTGTTGTTTCTCAGTTGAGCTAATAGGTTTAACCTGTAAACAGTTCGTTGATTATTTCCAGTGCGGTTAGTACAGTACAGTACAATTGTTTCGTTTCGTCAAGTGCTGTGTACTGTAGGTTGGTTTATTCGGCCGAATCGTTATCCGGGCCAGGGGCTCGGTCCCTTGGTGGCCGGATATGAGGGGTTCTACTGTAAATATAATTTGTAGGTTACATTACTATTAGTTAGAAATTATTCGATAATTTCCATGTACTATAGATCAGATCAGCATTATAAATCGCGTACGCCAGACGACACAAAATGACACTTATCAGGCTTGTCGAAGTTGCATGCACAATTTCAAGTCTATAGCTTATTTCTCATTCTCTATATATCCAACAAACAGACAGAGAAATATATTGCTATTGCTATAAGTTAAAACTTGATCGTAATAATTTGAGGTTATTAAAATATGAATACTTAACAAAGTGTTTCAAATACTAAAGTTCTCAAAAGAAAATACGATAAGATATCAAATGGACATACCACAGAAAGGAGATATGAGTCAACCAATACTGCAACCCTGCACCTGGCGTAGAAACGCTGGCTTGACTTATCACTAGTTTATCATATATATATATATATATATATATATATATTATATATAATATATAATATATATATATATATTTAAACTAAATAATTTGAAGTGTTTCTCATTAAATGTAATGTTAATCTACGGCCAATAACTTCCAAAGGTAAGTTGGAGAAATTGATTTTGTAATGGGTACTGTAAAGATGAAATTGCTTTCAGATTAAAACGTATAAATACCAGAGTTTTAAATAACCACAGAGTAACCACTAGAGTTACAATAACAGGAACCACATTTTCATTTAGCTGGTTTATTTTGTAGTTTAGGCATATAGCTGGATGGACATAATAGGCTTAAATTGGCTATAGCCAATTTCAGCAAATTTCAGGGAGCGAAAACATTTTACAGAGAAATGTATATCATGTTTGTGGAATAGTTGATTTTAGTAAATTATGGAATGATATTAATAATCTATAGACAAATTTTGAATCTACAAAAATTACTAACAAAATTATCTTAAATTTAGTCCAAATAGAGGGGTGTTGGGGCTTGTAACACCCACAGTGGTAAAAACATTCGGGCAAATTTCAACTTGAATGTGTTAAGCTGAAATCATATTCGTTGTCGACGCAAGCTCTTAGTTCAATTTCGTGTTTATTTGATTTTAATATTTTATCTACAGCAGCTGACAGACAGACAACACAAAGCTTGCGCCTGGTATGAAGAGTCAATGCACAAACAAGTAAAGGCTTGAGAAATACAATAAAAGCCCTTTCGCACACTCCCCTTGCTTCGAGCCTCGATTATAGATACTTCTTAATCAAGGCTTCGAGCGACAGAGACGGGCGAATAATGCCAATTTAGTTTGCCGATTATACTATTAAAAATATTTTGTTTCATTCGCTTTATTGTTAAAACTTTTCGATAAGTTTCTACAAAGATTGTCTAACTATGGTAGACAATTCTACCAAAAATCTAAGAGTGCATGGCATACAAAAAATTAAATGTTAATCAAAACGTGTTTTTATAGTTGACCACCTAAAGTGGTCTAGTAGTCATTTAGTGACTACAATGTAGGTAAGCAAGTCGATCATTCGTTATTTAAGAGTAAATATATGAACTAAACTGGTCTGTTTTATCGTTATCTTAATAGACTGGTACAAAACTCTGCAGACTGGGTACCCGCGCTAAAGGAGTGTTGTAAACTTTAACATGTCATACTCTTCATATTCATCACAGGGTCGCCGGTATATAAAATATGTGCCGTAGACGACCTATAATTAAAACATGGCCATGACATTTTACGACTGTCTCTTTACCATCCAGAGCTTAGTGCTATTGAGCTAGTCTGGTTTAGATGTCAAAAATTAGGTTACTGCACATAATGTAATGTTTGAAATTACATATGTTGAAATTACTATTTTGTTTTCCTTGAATTTTGTTTATTGATGTACCCTAGCTGTATTAAAATAAAAAAAAGACATGTTCATATTTCTTTAATAAAAAGTAACATTGTTTTATTTTTATTCTCATGTCAATTGTGTGTCTACAACTAAGGAGCAATGTTTGTGTTTGTGCTTAAGGTATAAATGATGTTTATATAATTTTACTATTGTAACATATTTTCAAGAAAATAAATAATTTTTCTATTCTATTCTAGATTATGACATTTTATTCGTTGTGCACCATCTCACATTTTGTAAAGTATCTTTGGAGTTATAAAGAAAGTGGCAATATTAATATAGGTAATTAATTCGATATAATTTCTATGTTTTGCAGATATGTTCGGATATAAAACGACTCATTAATTCGGATATAAAACGACTCATTAATTCGGATATAAAACGACTCATTAATTCGTAAGATAATAGAAATCAGAACCGTTCCGAACTGAGGTCGCTATCAGCCGCATGTACAGGGTTTGTCAGGAATGTTCGGGATTTTATCGGTACTGCTCGGCTCTGCCCCCCACTCTTTCTCTCCGCCTGTCACGATCACCCCATTGAACACAAACGGGAGGAGCTCGTCAATGACTACGGTGGTGGCTGCCGGCTGGCGAATAGAGCGCGCGTAAAGCACGGCACAGCGCGCGGTGCGGCGACGTAACCCCTACCCAACTCAAGGTCACCACTCGCCACGTAATTTGTATGTCCTAGTATCCTAGTAGGATTAATTAAAATCAATGTTATTCACTTTATTGGTGATTTTTTTATTGTTCCCTCAGAATTAGAGCAAACGTCTAAAAGTGTGGGTTATATATTATTTCTACTAAAAGAACCTAAAAACATAATATATTATAAACCTTTACCTAACAACTAATAAATAATAAGAAATTACAATAATCAGGAAACAAGGGCCAAATAACCTTAAAAACTCATTATTTTGCACAAGATTTCTGGCAATACGTTTTGTTTTGGGGTTCCATATCCCCTGGGATGTTGGCCCGCCTGGCCATAAAGGCTTTACAATGTGGCCCTTGGGTACAAAAGGTTGGGCACCCCTGACCTAGATTATAGTATATTTGTAGTCTACGTGTCGCTGATGTTGAAACGATGTAAAGAGTTCATCATGAACTCCTCCGTTGCCGACTTTTTTTGAATCTCTTCAGACGAACATGATTCACAGATTGCAGGAGTTAAATCTGTGAAATTTTCAGTTTCCAGACACTGCACTAAGAGTGGAGGGAGCTTAACTCAAAATTCACAACTATTTTAGTCAGGATAATAGACTCATACATCTGGATAAGAACATACGGACTCCGTGGGCACACTATAAATGTTCACCTTCTACCATTTTTGTGATATTTACAATTTATATTGCACTCACAAAATCCAATGCGGTCAGTTCTCACAAAAGAAACTTCAGAACCAGTGCAGGTGTTAAGGCAACCATAGCAAAGTGAAATCATTGCATACTTCCATCCATCTGTTAATAATTTACCATTAGTAGGTAGAAATACATTATTCTTTCCATCACCTTCCCTCTGAAAGAATTAATTTTCGCTATAGTGTAGTTTAAATCGTCTGTTCAAACCATTAGTTGTAAATAAACTCTTTGTCTAACTGACAACCGCAGAGAATGTACTCGAAGGGTTACTGCCACGCTCAATTTAACGAAATAAATAATCCTGCGGTGCTCCATTGCCTGCATCAAACACGCCACGGTTATTTCCAAGTAAATGTTTTATTAATCCATTAAGAATGGAGGATCTAAGACAATTTTTGATTCCAGTTTAAATATAGTTTGAATCTGCGATCCAACTGTAAAATGAAGTTCACTAGAGCTATCTTTGCTGCATTTTTATGCATATTGTGACATTACAATGTTCTTATTGCGTTCAAGGCACTCTATTAGTTGAAGATTTGTTGATTAATTTTAATTTTAGCATAACTAACAATTTGGTTGATCCGAATCAAACACAGAGGGTTTATTACCAAATCTTTAAAAATGGGAATTAAATATTGAAAGGAAATGTTCGTATTATTTTATTCGTATAAATTTTCAATATCATATTAATTATAACAGTGTGCATATTGATGTAAATTCTAAAATAGGTTTTGGGAAAATTGTATTCCTGGCCCTCTTAAGATGGACTGCATAATGAGTACTGGACGTTAAGGCTACTCAATCATATTTGGTCAGTAATTATAGATATGAGGTAAACGGGGAGGAGTTGAGCCAACAGGGGGCGCGGCAACTCTGTCAATGATAAAACACCGTGAAGGTGTTAACCTTTTGAACAATTAAAGATTTTCTCCTGCGTGACGGATCGCAGCACGAATCGGTATCCATGGCGTTGACGGCGTCATTAATCAACGCTTAGCCAACCAGTGCACGAACGCCAGCCAGTTTCGCTCGCACAGAGGCGAAATAATTATTACAACATTGGCTTATTTGGTTTATAAGTGACAGAGCCACCATACCCGCTGTACCCTTCGATCGTAACGATAACTCCTGCCGGTTGATCTCATATCTTATTAATTACTGACCAAAAATTTCTGGGTTTTGCTGCAGCATCATCAGTTATGTTTCTGTAATTATTTAACTCGGTGAGTATAATTAAAGAACATAAATAATACCTTTCGTCATGACCTACAGCCTGAGGCAGTTCGATTTGTTATTGACTCGATATTTATAAAGTTTAGTAGGTTATCTGTCTATAAGAATAAGGGCACGTGCCCGTATAGAGCACTTGGCAACTGAGCTGTGCTCTAGAATTCATAGGCAACCTGGGTCATCAATCAAAATTATCCAAGTACTCCAGGACCTTGTCTGCAAACGGCCAATATCGACCATGGCAACATCGTTATAACAGTGATTTTCAATAGTGATTAAATGCCACGTGAACGAGCCTAGTCTTCTTGTGTGCGTCACCTATTCCAAAATCTAAATCACTCAAAAGGTCTCAAAGAATAATTTGTCCCCCGCTTTAGGGACCTAACAGTTGTCGCTAATTTCAACCATTGACGCGCCAAACTCGATTTCCGCCCACAGTGCCATAATTCCGCAAAGGAATATGATTTACTATCTTAAATTTCTCAAAAGTGGGCAAGCATGCTATAAATTTTATGTCAGAAGAAATTGCCCCTTGCTCTAGGCTTTCATTAGTGTCTCGGACCAATCCTCCGTGTAGAGGGTACTTCGGAACAACAATTTTGAACTAATCGCTTAGCACGTGACTCTTGTTCCAACCACTACGTGTTTTTATCAGTTATCCTATGCATATTCACGAAATAAAGTAGTTTGCACCCTTTATCCTATAGTTCGCTATGAGAAGGAAACTGACGTTTGAAGACTCCACAAAACGAACACAACTCCACAAAATAATTTAACAACATGAGTGTAATTTAATCACCTTTAATAAGTAACTATATAGTATTCTGCAAGAATATTTATTATTGGAATGTTTTGAAATCCACTTATTTAGACAAAATTTCTTTCTATACATCAAAATAACTGCACTTTTACGTTTAAAAGATCAATATGGAATCTATAAGAACTCCAAAATCCTGTACAATCTGCTTCCACTGGTCCAACGCTCCACCATGACATAAAATAGACCAATGTATTGGCTCTAGTGTATGAGGGATTCCATAATAAGTATAAACATCTAATACAATATATAGTAATGCTCTAGACGATAGCTTATCTAAATAGTCATTCCCACGATTAGTAAAGCTATTTTAATATAGTCTTCATTATTTTAATACTAGACATCATTATTCAGAATAGGCCTGAATACTATGTCGGTTGTATGTAATTTTATCATTCCAAAGGACTTTGTTAATACAAGATATTATATACAATACTTGTTCAAAATTAGAACAAAGAGAAAGTTTTTATTGGCTGGAATTATCTGACCTCTACTGATTCGATTGTATCTTTGTATTGAAATAAAGTTTCCAAAGTAATTTTTTATGAATAAAAAATTTGTGCCACATCATTATTGGTTTACTTATACTTGTAGAGTAACGTAGACGCCTGGGACCGAATAAGTTACGCGCATATGTTGTATATGCAAATGCAATAAACATCTACACGCTTTTTGCCACAATTATGATTGTTTTTTTTTTTTTTTTTTTTGACAAAATAACTGTCTAATTTATTCGACTATTAATCAGTTCAGACTAGACATTTTTGCAAGATCTGGTTGGCATTATTTCATAATATTAACGTGATTTAGGTCAAGGATAACGAGAATATGTTAAAATCGTTAATTTATTATTGAAGCATTTTAGAAATTGCTGATATAAACATGAGTTTTAGTCGAAAATGTTTTCTTTGTTGTTATTAATTCACACTTTTATATGATATAGAGTGTTTGCTAATAACATGATCATGCACAATTGAGCTCAGTAGTTAGCTATAGATTATTCAATGGTTATGAAGGTCCACTTACATTACAGCAAACGCTCACTCAAACAAAAGCACACACATACCTAGTCATATGGTGCTAGTATAGTTTCAGAAAATAATCCATTGTTATAAGTGGAAAAAATGTTTTAAGTTAACTTGCTTGCTAAACAGTATCATTGCGAAAATAATGGTGAAATCTATAATTACTGTAATGTCTATTTGTTCTACAACATTTGCACATTGATAAGTAGGTTCATTAGTTAATCTCAACAAATAAAAGGTTTAGCATGTAGATAACGGTTATTCTTATTTCAAAAGTGTTACCTCGAGTATTTAAAAACATCAATAAAAATTGGAACGTTTCCTATACATTTTTCAAGCAATCTCGAGCTACTTTTATTCTTACAAAATTTTGATAACCTTAAGAGGCAAGAGTTCAAATTTTCAGAACGGCACAATACATTGGTTCATTGTAAGTGCATATATAGAAAAACATATAAATAAATAAAATAATAATAAATTTATTTCCAAATAACAACAAATAGTTACAATAAATCCAACAGTAATACAATAATTCAAAATAAGGTAAACATTACATAGCATATATAAAAAACATAAAATAGCATATACAAAACAAAAATGATTTGCTCAGGCTGACCAATTAATTTTACACTTACCAGTTAATTAAAAGGAAAGTACAATGAACATTATTTTTGTTGGTTGTTTTTGGAAAATGAAACCTCCAAGGCAAAGCCTGATTGGAGGAAATAACGTGTACTTATTGGATAAGAAATTGCCGTCAAGTAATACAGGGCTCTATATTCCAGTATCATTGACCCAACTCCCTAAGAATTAAAATAGTATATGAAATTTGAATTCTTATAAAAGACATTATTATGAATTATATAAACAATTTAATAAGTAGGCCTCATTGAACAATATAATATGAGAGACCTAGCAAAAAAAGTTGTATCTTGAGTTAACAAAATTAACCGCTTTAACTAAACGTAAATATCTAGAATATTAACATTAATAAATAAAAAATCCGACCTATACTCAAGCACAAGAATTCCTTCACAAATCTCACAATAGAATATCATCAATATGTATCCTTATATTCACTAATACAACTATGAACATGTACACATACATATTCTCAATACACACATACATTCACATTACACTTGCATATTCACAAAAATACATGCACACACACACACCCTTGCATACAAATAGTATAGAATAATTTATAAAAATCACAGTAATTGTAGAAGTAATTTTTCAACTTTGGATTTCAAATAGCAATTCATTTATATCTTGCACTGTGATTAGCCAATCTTTGAGTTTTCTAATAAATTTGTGTGAATTATCTAAAATTTTTATTTCATTAGGCAATCTATTGAATATAGAGGGGCTAAAAAGTTATATTTATAACTAGTTATATTTATAAAGTTATATTTTGACGGGTTATAACTAAATCAAGCCCATAATGTCACAAACAAATGTATATGCATATAACGATATCTTCTAGGATTTCTAAATATTTTGAAGTGTTAAAGTATATTAACATACTTTAAAGGCCATCGTACCATGAGTGTTTTGCAAATTAAACGTTCTCATTTTGAGATTTCTCCCCATGTGAAATCTACCTTTTTCCTACTAAGCCGGAAGGGATATAGGAAAATTTATTCCAGTTATTTATAAAATAATGAATAATAATGAAAGAAAAATTATATAAAAATATGCGTCTTCTTACATATATAATTTAAAAATGTAATTTTCTTACGTCAAATATAATAAAACTTACATGTCACACCTTTTAACCATAACTCCTGTAGATAAAGTTAAAAAGTGATATTTTAATCTTCAGCAGCATTTGTTTGTGCCTAGTTACAATATTGCCTAAACTTTGTCTTGGAATTAGAACATAAAATGGTTAACCTTTACTATCTTGGGGGAAGTTACCTTAAAAGGAAATGACTGTAAAAGATACATTATCCCAAACACAACTGTATTCAACTACTTCAACTCCATTTGAGTCAGTGGACTGTCGTGCAGTTTCCGTTTACAAGCAATCAATTCTTTTTTATGTTTAGTTTCTTTTAACGTAACATCATAGCAAATTTGCCGCACGGTATTATTAATTACAGAATAATAGAATTTATATAGTTACTTATCGTGTATCGTAGCTGTGAGTTACTTTCAGAGCGGTATTTTAAAAGTATTTAAGTTACTATTCTGGTGCACGAAATAGGTTATCTCGAAGCTGAGTGTGTGCTGAGTTTTATCCAAATCGACCAACTATTTCGGGAGTTATCGTGTTCAGATAACCGCAGTAAAACACACAAACATCTCGTACACGCACACGCACACATACACACACACAGTTTTAATAAACATTGAGTTTCAGACATAGTAGATATTACTGAGTAAGTAAAAAAAGTCATCAATAAATGAGAATTTATATCATCTTAAAAAAATAATTTTACGAATCATAATCCACTCCAAATAAAAGTACATTAATAAGGTCAACTTACATTAGATACCACAATGATGAAAATTGTTGGTGAACTTGTGCCACCATTTCCCGGTTTTAATATATTAAAACTACCTACAGCTATTGTGTTTCTAATAATTAATTCTCAAATATCATTGTATACTTTTAAAATATTGTAACTTACGAAACATTGTAAAACTCGTACAAGGAAAAATTGTAATATTAACCACAGATTTTAAAAGAGATTTCATCTGTGGTGCTTTTTAAGTCATTGTAGTGTTGTCACTGTAGTAATTTGTAACGGAAATTTAATAAATGAATAACTGATTTATTTCCTGTATTTTAAATGTAAGTTAATAATAATGCTACATGGCAAAGAAATTAAAGACGTTAGACTAAAGTTAATGTTTTGTTAATGTAATTTTAAACATCTAAGAGGAAAATAGGGTTCCAAAGCCTGTTTAATGCTAGCACCACATAATACACAACATACATTAAAAAAATGATTATTTTTTAGTGGCAGACTTTAGGGCAAAATGAAAATGTTTGCTACATTAATAAACATACAAAATTAGTACTTAAGACCAACACAATATACTACATTATCCATATATTTCATTGTTATAAATCTAGACTTATCCTACGTATATCAATGTATATGTGCATGTACACAAATATCAAAGCATTTTTGTTCAATATTTTTCCAATTTACCTTTATATAATCATCATAAGACAAACTAAAAATATTATTTATCACGTTCTGTTATTAATCATTGATTCTAAATATAATGTTTTCAAATAAAAATTGAAAGGAGTCTATCTTAATTAACAGTTTCAAAAAGATAACCTACACCATCTCTATCTAGATTTAACAAACAATTTTAATGTTTCTGAGGAAAAGAGATCAGAGCGTTATAAATAATGTTCCCTTCTTTGTAAAACTGTAGGCTGATAATTTCTATCACAATAAAAAAAATTAGAAACAAATCAGAAAACATCTAAAAAAACTCGTCGACACAACTTTCTGTAAAATACTGAATAAGCTAACCTCACCAAAAGGTTTGAAATACGCGGGCCCTTTGACACCATTTAGTCCCGGTGCGACAGAAAGAATTTCCTTCTTCAACACATAAGTTCACTCTTCAAACCAGCCTTCACTTCAACGCCTCGCTATGGGACTCTTCGTTACAATATTACTCGCTATGGGATTCCTTGTTGAAAGATTCTTTGCTATGATACAATGTAATATTCGACGTTATGGGACTTTTCCGCGATTTTACTGTTAAGTGCTACAGAAAGGAATCCCACAACGAAGAATTAAACTGCAAATATTCCCACAAGTAGGCGCCTTGTTGTGACATACTTGAACTATTATACGCTTTGCTGTGGGATTCTTCGTTGTTGGATTCCTCGCTATGGGACCAAGCCGTACGCAGATGTCATGATGTGTCCACCACCGCCGCGCCGCTTCCACCACATAATATGATCGTCCGGGACATCTTCAAATAGACATGGTCGACAAATGAACATGTCTCTGTTACTCTTGTTGGTTGGTTTATCAAAGATTCAAACCCAAAACCATCCATCATCAATTTATATTCATCGACATCATTATCGTCAATTTTTAATACATTCACATTAATATCGTCCATTATAATTACATTCTTAATATGTTTTATTATTTATTAAAGACTGTTTAATTGCATTGATAAACACCTGAATGGTACAAACATACATATATACAGTTCTAGAACATCTGCTGATTCAAAATTTAACTACACCTCCAGCACGATATCTTTCATATGTACATGCAATTAATTTAAAATTAGGTAGCTGATAACATAAGTTTATTATTATTTATCCATATTTCAGTTAAAATTACAATACTTGGACATTCGCATTTAACTCAGCTACAAATCTATAAAAATTCTCTTAATAATATTTTATCTATTAGCAATAATTTGTTTTCGATTTAGATTCACTACAGACTACAAACAATTAATTAACAAACAATTATGCAGTTTAAAATAATATTATATTTTTTTAATTTTGACACTTGAATTTTTGTTCATATAATCCATAAAATATTAATACTAAAAACACTGTTTCCTGTATGTCAGTTTACAGTTTTTCAAAGTCAGATGATGAATATCTCTCAATCGCTAGGGAGCCGTCCGTCACACGAATGAGGATGGAGCATCTTCTTCTTCGCGAGCCAAGCGTCTTCATTAACGGATTCATTAACAAATATCGGAGGGTCAGATTTAATCACAATACGCCTTGTTGAAAAATCACGCTTTTTCTGACCTTCTGACAAGCGTCAATCATCTCCTCAGTAGTATCTATGTTTAAAGCATTTCCTACGCTTTTAACTATTTCCAATACCGACTCATTGCTTCCCTCTGGTACTCCTCGCAGCTCAACACAAATCCTATATGAATATCGCTCTAAATCATAAATTTATTTCCAAAACAGCAACTATATTTTTAAAACATTTAGTCTTGGTCTTTAGTCCTTTAATTGTTTTGACGAAGTCTTCGATTTTAGATAGACCAGTCTGTAAGTGAGTGTGTTTTCCTCCAGGATACCATGAAGCACGACGTAAGACTCTTTGAAGTCATGCACATTGTTACTTGTTCCACCCGTATTTCATTCCAACCTTCATTATAGTCTTCCAAAGTTAGAGTACTAGTTTCGTCTCATAATTTGTCTTCTAACCTGGCCGCACGGATCACACCTCAAAAATAGTTCTGCTCCTCCATAAAAGCAATATCAGCTGAGCTCATGTTGCACATTTGCCATGAAAGTTTCTCACAGTCAATACACATCAATTTCAAGTAACTTTTTTAAAGCCAGATAAGCACACTTGACTGTTAGACATAATTAAATACGCATTAAACTAATCACAGATACAATACAGGATAAGTACCTATTACTATCACGTGGCTACACTGATAAGAGAACCACGACACAATACGTCCACTCTGCTTGAACTCTGACTCATCATTGGTCTGATTTGGTTTTTTACAAACGTCCAATCTTTTTAGACTGCTTCAAACCTTTTGATCAAATTCGACCAAGATGTTTTACTTCCCATTAAATCATTAATAAACTTTGCTTGAATCAATCATTTCTGAGATCTGATCAACAATTTTCAGATGGTTTATTAATTTTTGAACATTATACGTACACTAATCTGATAGTGTTTGGGTTATAGAACTTAAATTACTATCAAATAAATAAAACGCTGTATTATTAATAAAACACACACATTGGGATAATAATTTCAACATTTTCCTAAAAATTGCTTTCAAATTAAAGTACATACGATTGCTTATATGATTACATTTTATGGCATTGAGCAATTATTCATTATCAATATGAGAAAGTTTGAACTAAATATAACTTAACATTTGAAAAATACAAACCTATAGAGTTGATTAAGATTTTTAAATTGCACACTTTGGATTATAATGTTACTAGATTTATATTTTGAAATGCCGTTATTTGTATTAATAAGTTTAATTGATAAAAACTAACAAATCACAGAAAACATGAAACACAGAAGACTCTCTTTAGCACAGTTCTCAGAGCGATCTTACGGCCAGACCTAACACCATTCACTGGATATAAAGGAACACTAGCGAATTCTATTTCTTGGTACTAGTACTAAACAAAGTGAGGCAGGGACGTATACAGGAGCCGGCTGTACTCGGGGCCCCTTGATTGTAACCTCATAATAACAATGTTAATCTTTGAAGACTCTTGGAGCAATTGGAAAAACTTATAAATATTAATAAATGTAAATAATAATATCATTTCTAATTTATTTATTTTTCGTGCGAGGCCTTTCAAAACCTTAGTTTTAGTAATAAAGTAATGGGAGATATCTCGCTTTAAAGATATAATAATACGCATCGAAACGCTCTCTTACATTGCAAAAATTGTTTTGGTTATCCAGATACAATGTCATATTTTTTGTACTTCATCGTAGAAATACTAAAAAAGTGTACAGTTTAAAAAACAAAAACAAAAAAATACTTTTGGGTGCGTATTAATTATATAATTGAAACGAGACATCCATAACGCCGCGATGAAAACAAATTATGTTAAAGTGTATGAGCTTCACATTGTTTTATATGGAGAAACCCCAAGGTTGTTTCTCTATAACTGGATCTTACTATGTTATCCCAGAATTGTGGGATACTATTTTTGCTGAGGGAAATTTTTTTATAAGCTACATGCGAATTAGGCTGTTTATCATCTTCTAATAAAACAAATGTTCGCTTAAAACTAAAAATATTCCTGCTGATAAAAAAGTTGTAACATATTAAATTGTAAATTGAGTACGAGATCCATAACAAAGGAGATCAAAATGAATAAATTTGACTTTTATTGAAGTGCAGCCGTAAAATAAATCCGGTAAAGGATAAATATTAAAATTGCTGGGCACAAAGTGTTTGAGATTTTTAAAAAGGCACACACACACACACACACACACACACACACACACACACACACACACACACACACACACACACACATATATTATAAAACAATATTTATATATAAAATATGTCATATTTTAGGTAGGTTTCGTTTGATATACATTTATTTAAAATGTTATTTTATCTAATTAAAATAAAACAACTGAATTTTCTAAGTTATAATTTTATGAATACATTTTTTCATTATTGTGACCTGGTTCCAAAATTCAAACAAACTTCCATACTTAAAATAGGCTACCTAAAATTTCTCGTTGAGCGATTAAAATAATTCTAGTGCTCAGGTGTATTATTTCAAGAAGCCTTTGCTAGTTTTTCTGAGTCACTAAGGAAAATGTCACGAAACTTTTATATGTTCCACAGATTAAATTATATGATGCAGCTGAAGGCCATCTTGTTGTAATAGCGTGGGGCCGTGCCAAGTTGATACCGTATTAGTCATTTATTACAGGGAAAATTAATTAGAATATACCTTATAAATCTTTAATATGATTAATACTGTGTCATAGACTATTATGAATTGTCACATTGCTGTACTTGTTGATTAATAACCTAATCTTAAGGCGTGGTCTACTAATTACCCTGGTTTTCCTGTAAAATTTCAAAAGCAGCGGTGCGAAATAATGAACTTTGAAAGATGAATGTGGTATTGGACAAAAAGTTCATATTACAAAAAGCTCTGCGCTTGTTTGAATGAAGTAACTGTTATGTGATGGATTGTTATAAAAATAAAAGTCGATATTGCCTATCAGTCAGAAAGGAAAGTATATCTTGAGGGGCTGAAAACAATTTCATTTTTGACTTTCTGACCGTTTATTCGCTCGTATTTCGAGTACGACTGATCTATAGATTTGAAATTTTGCATGACGATTTATTTCTATATAGGCAACATTAAGTTCAATTACGGTGAATGTTACTCCATGGTATTAGGATGATCGTTAGTGATCGATTTTACATTGATTTTGGATGACGTGCTTAATAATGTTTCCGAGGAAAGAGGAACGATACTATTTTTGACATAATCTGAAGCAGTGGCTAGTGATTTTGGCGAGGATAAGGTCAATACTATTCCGGATACAATCTGAAGTGCTTAATAATGTTTCCGAGGAAAGAGGAACGATACTATTTCTGACTTAATCTGAAGCAGTGGCTAGTGATTTTAGCGAGGATAAGGTCAATACTATTCCGGATACAATCTGAAGTGCTTAATAATGTTTCCGAGGAAAGAGGAACGATACTATTTCTGACTTAATCTGAAGCAGTGGCTAGTGATTTTGGCGAGGATAAGGTCAATACTATTCCGGATACAATCTGAAGTGCCTAAAAAATCTCAGTAAAGGTACTTTATATGAAAACGTATATTTAATTATGTGATATAATACCAAAGAGTGATTTGCGATAAAATACTGGTTCTCGATTTCATCCTAACATTTTCTGCCACACAAAACGTTGAAGTTGAAATAAAAATTCAGTTTGAAATACATACAGAATATTGTATTCATGATATGTGTTCTAACACATAACTGCTCAATCTAAGACAAGAAGCAGTGACCTAACTCATTGAAAAAGCAATTAACTTCTTCAGAAGTAATGAAACACACATATAACACTAGAATTAAATTGCTTGACCAGATAAGCATTACAAGAAGTAATTTTCCCATGCACCAATGACCCACTTGGCAACATAACCTTGTACATCCGGACAATACGTCATAATAGTAATTAACTGGCGCTTTACTGACAGTGCACCGACACCGTAATGAGGCTAGCAGTAATAAACTATCGTTACCTACTCGTTATCCTTCACTGCATTCATAGTTACATCTTGGATTTACATTTATTCAATTTTATTCATGAAATAAGATCTAGACAAAAGGATTATTGATAGGGCCATACGGTACTATTAAATATATTTCACACGAATGATACAACTCCATCAGATTGTATTTGTTGAGTAAGACCAAGGATTGTGAGTCGACTATGTGGAGAGGATTGGCATGGATGTAGATCATGATGATAAATATGCTTTAACTCATGTATTTATCTTCACCGAGGTTTCTTCTGGTTGGATTTTGCTCCTGTACACCTTTCTCTTAGCGCAGCATCTAGAATTTGACGCCTGGAATTCGGAGTCATCTCGTCTGAAGATATCCAAAAAAGTCGGCTATAAGAAGCTCAGAATTAACTCTACAACACTTTCGAAATCAGAGAAATGAAGATAAACTCAAAATTCAAATTGAATGAACTCTTTCCACCATTACTACGTTATGTGTTATATTGAATGTTGACAATTATGTTTTAGATTTAGATATTGATGTAAAAATCAATTATGTTAATTCATGGCGAGATTTAAAGGTTCCAAAATATAAAATTAGTGTATATTCTCAGTTAGGTGAATTAATGGATAACTTGTGTTCAGAGGACTCGCATGTACTGGCGGCTAACCTCTGAGGAACTCAATCCAATTCCTCCAGCTCCAATTTCACAGTGAACTTTCTAAAATCAATAGTTTTAAATTTCTGAATAGCATAATTAACGCAGACTCTATCCTAGGAGAAAACATGTTTCGCAATTTCTTGGAATACACCTTAATCGAAAATTGACATGGCATGTTCAAATTTATTCAGTTTGCGCCAAATTCCCACATCTCTCATCTACGGTTTTTCTGCACAAACAGTCAATTTTGTGAGAGTTGCCAAGGTCCAAAAGAAGGCGATTCGAATAATTCCAAACATCAATATCAGAGAATCTTGTCGAACAGCTTTAAAAAAAGTTGCAACAGTTGATACTGCCAAGTGTATACATTTGGAGACAGTTTCTTTGTGCTTATATAAATAAGAGGCTGAGACGTGCATGGGTGTGAGATAAGAGGCCGAGACAGTTAACATACTGGATAACACAGGACGGTAGCAATGAACACTTGGTTTCGCAGGCAGGTGTCCACTTTTTCAAGAAGTTGCCAGATTTAATTAAAAACACATGAACGGCCAAGGGGTTAAAGACTCGTTTTAAACGATCTAAGCGTCAAAGGTATTCTATAATAATGGCGAGCTTTAGACACGATTGGGAGACAATCCAACCGGAAAACTGACACTGACGTTTACAATGCAAAAAATTAGCAAATGATTTATGTATGCCACCAATATGTATCCGTGGAAGGTACATTGTGGAATGAACTTTGAAATTGTAATGTACTGTTAACCGAAGTAGTAATGTCATATTGCAAATTTATATATATATATATATATATATATATATATATATATATATATAATTTCAATAAACATTCAATCGCAAAAATTACTTGCTCCGCCGGGAGTCGAACCCGGATCTCTCACTTGCCGGGTGAATGTGCCACCATTACACAATTTTTGCGATTCAATGTTTATTGAAATGAAATAAGGCTATTGCCATTTATACAGTTTAATGTCAATATATATATATATATATATATATATATATATATATATATATTTAAATATATATTTGCAATATTATACACATTGACAATGGCAAATAAAAGAGTTTAAATCTTACAATTGTTTAAATGTTCAATTTTAAACAAGCACTTTTTACGCCCTTAATTTTTTAAAACTCTCTCATTTCAAATTGTAATACGCTGGCGTTTTAGGTATTTTAATATTTTGCATTCATACATACAATTTTTACTCTTTGTTTGAATATCAAAAACAATAAACTATACAAGTAAAACTAAAAAGTGTCTGGACACGAATATATTATATATTCTAAATGAGACATCTGGTAATATACATCTTCGACCTATATTAAGGACGCACAAATGTTTGAGGTTTAATTATGTGTTTATTGAGTATAGCTAAAGATCTATAAATGTATGTTTGAACGTTTTTATATCAATTCCTTCTCATTACTAATTATGGATTATTATTATCAATTATTTATTCGCTTGAACGTTTGTTTTAGCATATTTACTGTTACCCAATAAATCGTTCATAATTAGTAACATTTTCGTTAACTATACCATAAGATAGTTCTTCTACTACAGTTAAGACACATTATTACATTCCATTATCTTTCAAATCCTTAATTTAGTATTTTAGATTTTATTGTGGTGAATAATAATGGTATATAGTATGCATACAACATTGAATTATTCATTAGGTGTTAATTAAAAATAGTCAGTATACTGTTGCTATAAGAAAATATAATACATAATTTTTGTAATACTATCAAATATTTAGAAAATTCTATTCATTATGTTTTAGGATAATCCTGAAAAAGTTGAAAAAAGTAATTAATGTTAAAAAAACCTTGTATATTTCTCCCGACGAGCTGTTAATTTTATCGTTGCTGTTAGTGCCATTCCTTTATTACAATTTTGTGCTACACAAAATTAGTTTCATAAAAAAATTTAAATGTATAACAAGTTGTTTACGATTAAACATTATACTCGTACGTCGCTGAAGCTAAATTTTGAATACGAACGTATTTATCAAACTGTATTTAAAACGGGATTTTAGATGCTTAGAGGAAGAAAATTAAGCTTTCGGGACGCTTGAAGCAGGCTTTTGTAGGCTTTGCTCGTGAATAAACACTTCTGGTTGGAGTGAATTATATTTCCGACGTCAAGGTTGAGTTTGATCTGTTGCCACGGTCAAGAAAATATGTCATAAGTGTATATTTAAGACCATTGTAATTAATTCCAGTCTTAGCATGTTTATACCTTAGTTGATTTTGCCTCGTATCCTTCATCAAGAAAATATATATTCATACACAGGTCTTTGAAGCCTACTTCGGTCATAAAGCGTATATTTTTGTTAATTGTAATTTACTTCCAGTCTAAGACATTACTTTGCTGTCATAAGCAAGAAGATATATACATCAGTCAGTCTGAGAAGCGTATTTCTGCATCTTAATAATATTAGTTACCCGTGTCTTCGCACGCGATTTCGAGGCTTTGCATGTGTACGAGCACTTCTGGTTCGAGTGAATTATATTTCCGATGCCAATGACAAGTGTGATTTGTTGCCAGGATCAAGAAAATGGATCAAAAATTGTATGTTTATTATGGCCATTGTAATTTACTCGGCCCTTAGTATTTTTTGTTCTATAGTTGATTTTGCCTTGTTTACCGATCAGGAAAATATAAATACATACAAATTTGAGAAGCCTACTTCTGTCAAAAGACAACTAAGATGGGTTTGATTAAAGTATTTAAATTTATAGTTTACGTTAAATAGTAACTTGGTTTTTACATCCTATTCGTAATATTTGCTATATATGTACAGTTAAAAGTATATTTTTACTAAAAGTTTAATTTTATTTTCTGGATATTTTCTTATTCTGTGCTCAACAGCGTTTTCAGGAAATGTTGAAATAAGAAGTGTTGTTATTATCAAGCTTACTCTATAGACTTTCACAGTATGTAAACGAATTGGAAACAGTGGTTAAATTAATGAAATCTATGGTTGTGCTGTCATAAAACAATGTTTACACAGATCAGTTGATTCCATGTAACAGGCTCTTTCAAATTAATATTCTCAACTTTAGAGACCAAGATGGAATTTTCGCTACTTTAGAAACCAATAAAGTGTGGAATAGCTCGGAGGTATAAGAATGAGAATAAGCCTATATTATACCAGGGCCCCCAAGAATATCCATGTATAATTTTAATACAACCGTTAGAATAGTTTGCGCTTGAAATTAAAATAAATAAAAAAAGTCGCTTTCGAATTTATATTATTAGGAGTAGGATGTGCGTCATCCAGATTGGATTTTTTGTTTTCATGATTCGAAAACTAATGTAATTAAAATGTAGTGATATAATTTGAATTGAATATTTTCCCTCACGCTATTCTCAGAGCGTATACCTCGCATTGTACTAGAAATCTATTCCTTTACAATACAATTGGATCCCTTAAAATTACAACATATCATGTGTACAGGGGCTGAATGAAACAACAGGGTGCCAAGGAAGCGAATTGATGGGAACTAACGGTGTTGTAGTAGGCAAACTGGTTCTTTCCATAACTGTAATCTGTATAAATGAGTGAGTGTTCCAAGCTCGTTTAAATCACAGAAAGCATACAAAATTATGCACCAAACACAGGAATAAATCTTTCGAGGCCGGTGGAAACCATCTACTGCACAGAGGTCGTGTTGCATAGATGAAGGATATGTAAATAAATATTATTCCTAGCCTTGAATACTATGTAAATAAGGTGAATAAGTAATCTAAAGCTATGACATATTGCAGCACATACGATTTACAGAGGGCAGGAGTTTACTACGAAACAGGCAGATATCCTAGTAAATTATCCTAACGCTAAACGTTATAAATGTAACAGTTTGGCGTTTTTTCTCCTATCTGCAATCAACACTGATAACGCTTATGTTGAGATTTTAATTAACCTATCCAAGCAATTAAGTGATATTTACAATACGATTACGTGGGTTTGAATCTTATTGCAGACCTTCGTCTTATCGTAATAAGTATATGGTATATTGTCACTAACAAGGACTTAACTATGGAAGACTTCAGTACCTCGTTTCACGAACTTTAGATAATTCATATCAACTACTGAAATTTTAGAAGCTATTTATCTAAATAATTTGGAATCTTTTATGGAAATTCAAATTATTTCAACGGTACTCATTGAAACCTGTTCCGCTCATCGTCTCAAGGCGTTGGCATACTTCTTTCTAAATTAAAATACCAAATATATTAAAGAGGAACCGGAATTGGAATTACCCTCCAGCGATCACCATATATCAGGAATTCGTAGTATAACATTTTTAAAGATAATGCCTATGACGCATATATTTTATTGACAGATCATTTCAAAATGTACTCGTATAACAATCGTAAAATTCAATGTACGATTTCATTTTGCTCTTGAAAAAATACATCACATCGAAACTACTCGTACAGTCGAACATACAAAACTTTCGCTCATATTTATTTATTCAGTCGTAGCTCATAGTAAATGCATTATTGCCAATTTTCCCACTTTCAATACTTGTTTTCAGTCGTAAGAGTGAGCCACTTCACCCACTTGTATGCCATAAACTTGTCAGCACTATAAAAATGTTTGGGTCGCAGTACTCAACGATCTTGAGGTTAAATTATCTCGTTTGAGAGGTTAGGAGGACTATTTGAAATTTATTCAACTGTCGTTGGTCTGAGTGGTATACATTAATCTACCAGGTAGCCTAAGTTAAAACTAGTTAAGTTTAAAACTCACCAGATTACTTCCTGGCGCAAAATTTCAAATGCCTTAAAATTATCTCGTTTGAAATACATTGCATCAACTATGTTTCATAATATCTACCTATAATAATAATAAAACACGAGGCTTTTGGTAACTGAATTATTTATTATGACAAATCAATAAATGAAGAGAACGGTGGTGTGATCACGAGCGTAGAATATGACGTGGAAGAGGCGGTGAACCGGCTTAATACCTCGAGTATCAATATATTTTACAAATTAACTCTGGCTACTTGTTTACAAAACTGACTCCTGCCTGTGAGAGAAGGACGTAAATCACAGCCCTGCGCCTGCCAGTGTACTGCCTCTTGTCTTATACGTATGTACGTTTCGACCATTATGTTACAGTGGTGAAGTGTAATATACACGGTGTTTATTGGTACACTTTGTCATGCAAAATAAATTTTCCATTATAATGTAGAGACTCAGAATAGTCAACTATTGCAGTTTTTTTAAAATTCCTTTGAACGATTCTTTGAACTTCATACGAATTTGTTGTTTTTTTTTCATTTTGAACACTATGGAGAGTTTGGTATTTGTGAAGATTGGTCACCGAACCGTAGTTAAGGTGTAGAGGAGCTTGGCTAAGAAGCTCAAAACATATGTGCCGGAGACAATTTAGAGCAAACCTGATAAATGTAGCGAAGCTAGTTTTATGAAAGTGCTCGACTATAATAAAGCCCTCTAGTTAGTACTCATTGGGTGTTGTCACCCAGTGACCCTTGACCTACGTAGTTGTGTTGTGTGAACAATATCGCACAGCAGAGCACGTTGTAGTCTATCTCCGCCATCAATTGGCTGCTTCCTCTTCACGCCCATCCTGCATCGAGCACCAGGCACCCCACCGCCCTGTTACTGAGCCAAGTGTTGTCAACAATAATATTATCAAGCTACTCTCAATACACATCACTTCAATTTCTATGAAATTTCTAAAATTTCTAAAAGGTTTTACATATGCACAGTTGATAAGTATGTTCCTAAACTTACTTTCTAAAGTAGGTAGTTTACTCGATCAAACGGTAAGATACGTTTCTATAAACAAAAGTACCGAACATGTTTCTTAGTCAGATGTCCGACATTTTTAACGAATAATTTAAATGAACAAAAGTGTTAAATTAATTAGTTTTAAAACTTTTTAGAAGTTTCTTTCTTAAAACAATATTAAAGTAACAAAATTTACTTGGAAGTTTTTTCCAAATATCGACTAGCTACATTTTAGGATTTAATAACTTAGTACGAGTGCAGTAATTTTACGTTGAAGAAAAATGAGATTCATAAATAGTTTACTTATAAATAATGTCATCAATAACATTAAAGAACACATAATGTAATTGTGTCTTCAGTGGAATCAATATGTTCATTGGAATGACTCATAAACAGCTTGATAAGTATGTTCCTAAACTTACAGAAATGGTTTATTCGGTTAAACGGTAAGACACGTTTCTATAAAAAAAAGTACTCAACATATTACTTGATCAGATGTCCGACATGTTTTACCGAATAATTTAAATTTGTAAAAATTGTTGAAGAAATATAATATTCTTAAATAGACTGCTTATAAATAATGTCATCAAAACAACTCATAATGGAAAAGTGTCTTCACTGGAATCAATATATTCGTTGGAATGGCAAAAACAGGTGTAAAGATCGACAGCCTGGACTCAGCTTGTGGCAAACTGATATTTTGTACTTTCTATGGAATATGCCACTCATTAAAGTACCGTGATCCATTTTCATATAATTTACTAGCACAATTATAACGATACAGTTTTGTGTGCACGTCACAATACAATTAAAAACATCAGTAACTCTTACAAATTTCTAGCCTAAACTAAATGAATAGTTATTTACATGTGTAGTATATAAATTATATTGTATTACAGATATTTCATACAATGACCGGGGCAGTCTCGGAAAGACTAAGCCTCTCCGACCAGATGACGTCTCAAACCCGCCTTGAAATCTTTAATACTAGGATATTTCTTAATAAATTAGGCCATTGAGTTAAACACTTTTGGACCGTTGAAATTTAATTACTGTTTAAACAAACATCATCTAAATTTTTCTATGCTAAGCTCGGATTCGTTTCGGATACTGTAATTATGTTTTAGAGTGGGTAAAAGATTTTGGTGCTGAAAGAAAGATATAAAGGAGTGGTAAATAAGTAGTGAGGGCAAGGTTAAGACGCCATCTGATCGGAAACACTCCCGGAAACTGTACCTCTGGCCAGGACCCAGGCAATCCTGAGTCCCCTCTGCAGAATAAAGACTATTAAAATCACGCTGGCAAAAAACCCCAGAGTATTAAACCGTACACCACTCTTTATTAAACATTTTAAAGTATGCAGTCTTGAGAACCTTTCAAGAAATAAAATCTGACAGACATCGCAAAACAAATATTGTAGAGTTCAAAATTTTGCATAAAGAATTTATCGGTATACCTGGAATATTTATTAACGTAGTACAGTATGCGCCTTGTTAAAATTGTCGTTATTTTTGTTTAAAAACTTTTACCATTTTAAAATAAAAGATCGCAGGTAAATTTTATATATTTGTAATATTGCATTAAGAGTTGCTACATTTTAATTCAATCAGTTTATTAAGTTTAAATATGTAAGTTATTTTTTTAAAATGTAAAGACTGATATATATATATATATATATATATATATATATGTGTGTGTGTGTGTGTGTGTGTGTGTGTGTGTGTGTGTGTGTGTGTGTAATGAAGCACTTTGGGTCTAATTTTTATGTATTTATAGATGAATCACGTCTTCTCGTTTGATAGCCATGTTCGGTATAATACGGTGTATAATAATTCATGAAAAAGACGTATTTTTTGCATTTCCTATTGGAATGAATAAGTAAGTAGGAGGTAATTTGGCGGAGATTTATAGTTGCACCTGAAGGACATGTGTTGCGGGGGAGAGAGCACCTGCCAGAATGGTTTAGGTCGTCGCCCTTGACTTACTGGCCACGGACAACAAACGGGAACTGTCAAAAGTGGCTCGGCAGGCTGCAATCTGCTGCACAGCCTCAATGTCAACTGGTTTTTATCTTATTTGGCCAGATTCCGTTATGTCACCCCATGTGTTTAACTGTTTTTACAAGCCCCAATCATACATAATCTTCCCATCATTTCCACAAGGTCAAATGGTCACGAAGAAACGTAATGTAATTAGCTGTTAACTAATCTCCAGTGAGCGGATCCAGGCAGCCGCGTTTATCGCTTGTTTACAGCTGCCGATAGTATCTCAATTATTCAACTCAATCAATCCTTTAACATTTTTTCTGTGCTCACTAAATACAGTTGAAGTCTACTATGTTACTAATTAGTTAAAATGGCACTAGTAGTTATTATTGTACCAAAAAGTCTTTCTTTACTGCATTAAATTACCGTGCTGCAATTGAGTCTCGGTTATGATAAATTGTTTTTAAATGTTTTAAACATTTACACAGGCTACCTTTTGTGAAGACGAAAAATTAAACATTTTTGACAATTGCGTGAGGAGCTGTAACTTAAGGGCAAAAGTACGTTACTGGACTTAAGAAATAGGTTTTAAGGTAACTCACGAGTAACTCTTCACATCCAATGTAGAATGGTCTATAAGCATAGCTCAAGATGTACAACGTTTTAAAGTGTGTTAGTTGTACATCACGTAAAGTATAAAGCTCAACCTGAAACTATGAATTTTCTGTTATTATAACTGATACCAGGTTTTCCCCTTTATCATTCATTCTCCTAAACTATCCCTTTATAATTATGTACATCTTGAGCTATGCTTTAAATTTTTACCGGTCTCCTTCAGACTATCCTCCATTGGATGTAAAGAGTCACTAACCACCTTAAAAATTATTCCTTATTTATATCCTTAAGTCCAGTATTCATTTACTAAGTTTAACTTTCTCAACCTGAGCCAAGAAAAGAATATTAAACAATCTAAAGCAGAACCTACAGTGTAAATGTTTCAAACTTAAAACCAGCCTAATTATTTAAAGTGTTAATCTATTGAGGTCGGATTCACAGCATTGTACTCTGCTAATAAAGGCCTTTCATTTGATGTACTACTCGGCTTATACTCTCATAATATGCTACTCCTTCTGACTCATTGTGGCCATCCCCCTGACATGCAAAAAAGGTAGTTACTTCAAAAAGTAGAAGGTGTAGTAAAGATGTACAAAGTGTTATTACTTTACCTTTAATCGTTCGGGAATTATCAAGCCAGTGTGGGACTTTTTTAACACCCTGTGTATATGAAGGTATAGCCCATCTACATATTATAAAATTCACATGTTTATTTATATTCAGCCGTTTATAATTGGATCTGGTTACAATATTGCATAAATTTTTACTTTAAATACGTCGGTACTTATCTTCGAGGTGCGATGAACATTTTTTTCTTTCTTACAAGGGCTATTACTTTATAAAACGAAAAACACATTATCCTGACTAAATACCGAATGCACCACTTTAACTCTAAACAAACCAGCTTTTAGTGTCTGCCATTTTATCATGTGTTGACTCCACCAGTTGATAGAGATGTATAATGGCTATTGTTTTTACTGTCATTCAAATAAATAGGGCGTTATTCTATATATGATTTTTATGGTCAGAATAAACCACAATTCATTGAAAATCGGGCTAAACTAAAGCACTGAATCATGTTACATGTTTCGTATAAGTTATATTTCTAAAGTTATATTTCGTATAAGTCTAAGTTATATGCGCCTACATGGTTTAAGGGGACAGTGTCCAAAAAAATATCAAAAAATCGGTTTTTAATAATATTATTTTATTAATCTTCAGTTAATCTGATTTCAAAAACATATACATGTTATATGATACCTCTATTAGTTTATTTATGACAATTTTTTTAAAAAATTCTCGACAAGCAACTTTTAGTATATTTTCCTTTGACTCGCAGGCTACTGCTTGAAGTTTGTTATTGTAAACTTATTGTCTTTGTTATAGTACACCTATTGTGTCTGAAGCTTATTATTGTAATGGCTGTGGCAGCTTTTACAGATGCTGCATTCTGCTAAATGCATTTTATTGTGACTTGTGTTTTGTTTATGTTACTGTTTAGTGTTGTTGGTTATTTTTGCTTGAGTTTTTGTGAAGTGAAATTGTGATTAGTAAATAGTGTTTTTGTATTGAAAATGCCGAGGTTTTCTAATAAAGTATTTAAAAAGAGAGGGCCTGTTGGTAAACGAAAGCAGTTGATTCAGCTAGTGACAGTAATGATGTTTCAGAATGGTAAAAAGCAAAAGTAAGTGAAACCCCAAGTTGTAGTTTCTAGGCCTAGTCCTAAGATTAGTGCATCAAAAAAGAAACTGTCAGACTCTGATTTTACTATATTTGAAGACAGTTCTGATTATGGAAATGAAGTAGTAGATCTATCATTGCTATCTTCAGCATTATTGGAAAATACATTGTGTAAACATTGTACTCAAGGATCTATGAGTATACGGAAAGTTGGTAGACAATTTGGCCTCGCTTCTAAAATGTCACTTATGTGTAACAGATGTGAGTACGAAGCTTTTTTTTATAATTCCAAATAAGTGTACTGTTGATTTTGCTGGGGAACAAGAGCAGGAATTTGAAATAAACTTGAGGTTAGCCTATGGCCTACGCTCTATTGGAAGCCATCTGCGCGTATGCTATGTGGGGTCATGAACTTACCCAATCCTTCAGTAAAAAATAGTAAAACTATAAAAATACTAAAAACTGCAGTGAAAGAAATAGCTGAAAAAAGCATGAAGTTAGCCGTAGCAGAAGCGTAGAGGAAAACATCAGAATTGGAAAATGAAAATCGCAATTTGACCGCAGCATTTGATGGAACGTGGCAGAAGAGAGGTCATCAGTCACTCAATGGCGTTGTCACTTCTGTTGACACGGGTAAGGTGTTAGACGTTGCGATTTTGTCAAAACATTGCTTTTGCTAGATATAAAAACAGCCACAACGTCAACTGTAAGGCTAACTACAGTGGAAGCAGTGGGGGAATGGAAGTCGCAGGAGTACAAACTCTTTTTGGCCGCTCCAAAGAAAAATACAATATACTATACACTAAATTTCTTGGCGATGGAGATAGTGCAGCTTTTGGTTCAGTGGTTAGATTAGACCCATACAATGGTATAGAGATTACCAAACTTGAATGTGTAGGCCACATTCAAAAGCGGATAGGGTCCAGACTGCGAAAACTGAAAAGTAAACTGGGCAACACAAAAATTATCAGACGGAAAACCAATTGGTGGTAAAAATAGACTAACAGACTCAGTTATTGATGTGTTACAATCCTATTATGGCCAGGCCATTAGAAAGAATGTATCATCTGTCACAGAGATGAAGAAAGCCATATGGGCAATTTTTTTCCATAAACTATCAACTAATGAGACGCCTCAGCATGGGCTATGTCCAAAAGAAGAGACAACCTGGTGCAAATATAATAGATCCCTCATTACAAATGAAAAATATGATCATACAAATAGCTTACCATCTGCAATTATGACAGAAATTAAACCAATTTTTAGAGATCTCTCAGATGAGAATTTGTTAAAAAAGTGTACTCACGGAAATACGCAGAACGTAAACGAGAGCCTAAACAACGTGATCTGGAGCCGTATTCCAAAAAAAAGTTTTGTAGGTATTGACACATTGAACTTGGGGTTTATGATGCCATAGCCTCATTCAACCTAGGACTATAACAAAGTGTCAAGTTTTTGGACTGTATGAAGATAAGACCTGGTTGTCATATGATCTCAACGATGAAAGGCCTTGGATGCGGCGAGAGTTTATGCGGCTGATAAAGCTATAACCGACTATGAAAGGAAAGCTAGGAGGATGAAGAGGTTGCAGACTAAGAAATTAGAAGACCAGTATGGAAGATAAGCAGCAATATGAAGCTGGAATGTTTTTAGAAGTAAGTCTTAACATCCACAAATGTAAGTTTATTATAGTTTTTTTTCCGATTTACCGAAACTTGCATTTTTTTACATATAAGGAACATTTTTCTCAGATCTACTTGAGATATCCTTATGTAAACTTTCAGAACTTGTTTATTAGGTCCCAATACACATTAGACACAGGGAATTTTCAATATGACCCAATATATTTTTTAGTTGTTATAGCTTAAATGTAAAAAAATGGAATTTTATTTGAAAAATATACAAAAAAATTTATAATTCCACTTCAAATTTTAAATTAATAAAAAAATCCCTTGTTAAAAGGTGTGTAAGTAAGCATAGAAACTATGGTAAAAATTATAACAATGTAACTTTAAAAGATGACTGAGAAAATGTTCCTTATGTTACTATTGAGTTATATGGAGAAAACCGCCTAGTTGAGGGAGGAGCTTTTTGTATTAGAAAACAAATTATTTCTGTAAAGAATATACTCGATTGCCCAATAATTTTAAATTTATTTTATTTTATCTTTAATGAAAGGTCTCGTGTAATAAATTTAAATTATTGGAAACTGTGTATATTTCTTCACGGCAATAATTGAAGCTAAGTTTTTGTGAATGGAAATAAAATTTGATTTTTATTTAATGATTCAGACTGTTTAAATCGCTGTTTCAAAATGTTGAGTTGCTCCCTAATTCTATCATGAGAAAAGCTGCAAAATCAAAATAATATTTTGAAGATTAATTTCTGATGGTATATATCCAACCCGTTTGATTGTACTCCTGTTACGATCCCTGTAAACGATTGTGTTCAGAACTTTATCTGACCCCACTACAACGCAAAACACATACTAAATAATTATAATTTTTATAAAAACACAATTAGTAGTATCTTTGTATTCCTCACTAACAGGATCCTCCTACGAATTATAATTTATTTCCGTAATTATAACCACGAAAGTTTTCTAACATTATATAGAAGAGTCTATTTTAGTGATCAACTACTTCTGCTGAATACAGTTGTCCTCGTGATTGCCTGCGTGGCGGGTGGCATGATAACGATATGGCCAACGGAACGCAGCGTGCCTATAATTGGTTAAATTATAGCTCCTAATAAACTATACTGAAGTGAAAGGTTTGGCAGGTACAACTCATATATCATAATTCCCTGTCATACATGGCAAATTCGTATTTAAATTAACAATCAGCTAAAATAAAATAACTCTTCCATCACGAAAGGGCGTTTATTGTACTGGAAGTTAATTGTCAAGATTAAATGTGATTAGTTAAATGAATATCTGCTTCGTTAATGTAGTCACCATTTGCTTCGTGTGCAAGGATTTCAGTCCAAGGTTGTCTTCCTTTATCCTCGTAGCTGTAATTATTTTGTCATCTGCTTGTCATGAGTTCTAGAGGTTTACGTGAACACTGTTCAGGTTTTGGCGCTCATTATTCCAGAATTTAAATAACCGGCAGTGCTATTGATATTTAGTGCAATTTACATATTGACAGGACTTTTATGATGATTGGAAGTGTGCATCTAAAATTAACACGTTTTTATTAAGGAGATATATTATTATTAATGCGTGACTTTAAAAGTCCTTTGGATACTTTACAAAAATGTACTATTTTTCATTTATATTTTGTTTTTAGAGGTGTATGTTTCACCTAACTGCGTCAATGCTTTAACGTCCTGTCAAAATTATTGTTGTGAGAATTTTTGCCTCCAACACAGTAGTACTCTACGCGCTCGAGCAATATACATTGTCCAATGTGAAATGTCCCTCTATCTCTTCCTATTGCTTGTCACCAAAAGCCACGAATATCTCCCAGCTGAGTAGTTTTGGCACGCAGCTGTCATTTTTGGTACCCTCTATTGTTTATATTGTGATTTCGTTCTCTTCCAAAGGAGCTTGCATGGTAAAATCCAGTTATTTGACATTAGTTTGACGTGTAAGACTTTGAGCAATGTTTTTTAGTGAGATTTTTAAAATTGTTTCTTTTGTGTTCAATATATGTCCTTATTATCAACCAACCTGATTCTTAATAGATCTGACTGTGTAAAGTTATTACTGGATTCAAATCAGGTAAACTTAGATGCATTTGTCAACAGGCGAAATTAGTATTATATCTAAAGAGGCAAATAATATTGCTCGAGACTTACATGAAAGTGTACGTGTAAGAAAGCTACAAAGTGTATTGATATTAGCACTTTAATCAAGTAATATTCATTTAAATAATAGTTTTTTATTCACACAGTTTTAGTAAAACGGACCCAACAAACCAAAATTCTAAAATGTTATGTATTTTATGAGAAATGTTTAGTTTTCTTCCTTGGAAGATGACCATATTATGAATAAATGATAAAAATATCGAGAGAAATGTTTAGTAAAGATTACGTAACTCGCATTACACGTTCATAAAGAAGTGTGCTGGTTGATTGCTTGAGAAATTTCTAAAACGGTAGGGTGTGCAGCAAGGTACAACACTTATACGTGGGCGGACCCGACTATAAAACACCAAATAAAAATCCGACATACGTAATTGTTCCAAAGAAGTAGTTAGTACAGGAAACACCTGTGGGAAATCCATGATATGGGGTTGAAGAGTTGAAACTTCTGAAGGGATGATGGTTTTCGTCGTTCTGATAAAGCTTTTATTTTTCTCCAAAACACACTTTTATACACTGAGGGGGTACTCTACATCCGATTATGAAACCAACTATGACGTGTTTTGCACATCCTAGAATATTAGTTGCTCCTATGAAGCAGGGATGTGTAAGAGCAAACAACAAACGCAAGTGAAACAAGAGAAGAACCTGGAGAGTATTCGTTCAACGCATTTTAAACTTGTTACGACCGTGATTTGCAGAACAATCTGATAAATATTTTACAAATTTCCTATTGCAGGTTGTGAACCAAAATCTAAATTTGTCATTTAAGATTATTTAATTTGTTTTAAGTGACATTTTTCATTTATTTTAATCACTTTTACGTACTTTGAACAATTTATACAAATAATTGTAAAAACCAGTATATCAATCCATGGCATGGGCTCAATTATTAACTTGTTTCAGCTTTTCGTTCGTTATGAACAGAATAGGTATTCTATTCAAATAGCCGCATACATATACATATACAACAGCTGTAATACATTACACGAGATAAACACGTACATGTGATCAGATAAAGGAACCCGAGATAACTATTTACATACAGATACAACTAACATACAAACAGCTCAGCCTCGTTCTCGTCGGTACTACATTCTTCTCCATTGTACAGATCTTTGATAGTATCTATCGTTAGATTACATTCAGGTTTACTCTTATTCTTTATTTTACCTTCACACCCTTACGTATGATCGTAGATTCATGGGAGATTTAGCATTTTAAATATATGGCTAACACACGTCTTTTGAGTTGTTCTTGTACAATAAACTTGTTGAATATATAAACGATACAGGAAATACGTTTGAAGCTTGTTCCAAGTAGCCGATAAACATACTATGGAAGTTGAACAGCAGCACATAAGATTTTTTTAAATCCGAAAAATAAGTGATGTTTATGTAGATTTCACAGAAACCTGCTTATTCCATTACCCTGATATAAAAATTTCCAGGATATTTTAGGATTTTCCAATCGTGATCCATAGAACCCAAAACCACCATAAACAAAAACCTGTGTGTGCGTATGCGGATACTTTTACCAATATCCGTATTTAACTTGCTAAAAGTTCTGTATTTGCACATAGCTGGGATAAGTTCGTTAGTCAGTCTTAATTAATGTTAAGTGTCGATAGCGGCTATTAACATTCGAGCAAAACTTTTTACTCAACTAATTTCCATCATGGGCCTAATATATATATATATATATATATATATATATATATATATATACATATATATATATATATATATATATATATATATATATAATATATATATAAATTAAATCTGTATAAATGGCAATAGCCGAATTTAATTTTTTCAATAAACATTGAATCACTAAAAGTACTTGCTCCGCCGGGACTCGAACCCGGATCTCTCACTTGCCGGATGAATGTGCTACCATTACACCACAGAGCCCTCACTTTTTACGATTCAGTTATTTTGTATATGGCCATATCTGTCACATACGCGTTTAAATAACCAAACTAACATATGATCGGAAGACCAAATACCTGTCAAACGACTTTTTGTTTACATTAATTAAATATTAAATGGCAATAGCGTATATATATATATATATATATATATATATATATATATATATTAATCTTCAATAAGAATTCTTCAATTATTGTAATAAACATTTTCTATATTTCGGCTTAAGCCGTCTTCAGGAATTACAAAAATTATATAAATAGGGCTATAAGAACAGAATAAACATAAAACATCAACACAGAAAATGAAAAATAAGAATCAATTATTTTACAATGGTGAACATATGATTTAATTTTATAAATTCACTTTGTTGACTAAGTCACCTTAAATTTAATCCACTTGGAAATTTTGATTTAGTGACGAGTTGATGGGCTTGTTCCATGGTTCTCAGACTGTGTGTACTTAAATTTTGTGATATTTTTTCTAATTATATATATATATATATATATATATATATATATATAATACAAAATATATATATATATATATATGTTGTAATTAGTATGTAACATTAGAGGTATAATTGTGAACACGATAAGTATCGTAATACTTAATATATATGACTAAAATTTTTAAGAGACATTATTTGTAAATAGTTTGGATAAGTTCCTTAGTCAGTCTTAACCAATAAATAGTTTCAAGATGGCGGTCATTCACATTTGGACAACATTTTAATCTCTAGTATGTAACAAAATACATCAGAATTGATACATTTCGCAAAAGATTGTAAGTAACAGCAAGCATAACTTATTCCTACTTATTATTAGATCACTTTTTAGGTTTCAAGATGGTGGATACAAGTTATAGAAGTATACAATTGAACTATCAAAAGTAAATATATTTACAAACCAAATTTTCGATTAATTGTAACTAAACAAAGTCTAAGTTCTATAAAGAAATTGTGTATGGTTTTCTTGTAAGGTTTCAAGATTATGGACATTGCAAACCTTTTCCAAGTGTTAGGATTATATTATCATTGAGGGTTATTGTCACAACAGTGTTGTGCTAATCAAACATCTAAACTAATAATGCATCTCCAGTTTGAGATTTCGAGATGACGGTCTTATCTGGAGTCTTTCTTTCTTTTGACTGAGCCGGTAGGAATATTTACAGTTAATGAAAAATACCATCGTCCTAAAGCAAAAAATCCGTAATTATTATCAGCGATTCAATCTGAATTCTTTGAGAATCACTTGTACTAGACAGACGTTTAAATTTTTCAACTTTTTCTTTTTTTAAAACAACTTTTTAAAACACAAATTAATTAATAAAATATGTACTTTGCTCCCCTTTGTATTTGCCAGTCTTACGAAATTACTCAGAAAGTAAGGTTTAGACTTAAGTTTAAGAGAATCTGCACTAAAATCCTTAGAGTATCTAAACACACACAAAGAAAATATTATAATTACTCATTATATGAAATGTAGAAACTGCACTGAAAACCTGTTCCAGACAGCAGGCTCAACCTACTAAACTTACTTGTTCACTATTTCAAGGTAACTGTGATAACTAATTCTCCCATGACACGCCTTGACATGTAGATCTAGCAATTATACTCGTGTAATAGACTATTTTGGGCGACTTTTCATGCCCTGACAAGCACGATTCCAATATGCTTTACCATTCCCTTCATATAAATGCAGTCTGTTATGTGTTCTTCAAAAGTAAAGGACGTGTATAAAATTACCTGTGTCTAGTGCTTTATATGGGCAAACGTCCCTAAACGATTACTTAATAAGTTGTCAAAATGTCTTATACGTAATGTTACTATGGCTCCACGGATAGTAGACTTTGTACTATTCTTGTATTTATGCTTTACGAGATACTCTGCTAACATAAAAAAAGGAATATTGGGGTTAGGGTAAATACTTTGGTTTTATATCCCCACATAAAATACAGTGCATGCATGTGAGCTTCTGGTCATTCTCCACCAGGACTCTCGTGTCCTAAGAGCTGAAGTCTGTCAGAACAATCGTAACAAACTCAAAACTCATCTCTTTACAAAACTTAGCACTTCGCCGTTGCCATAAAAGTAGAGAGTTTGATCATGTTTGAACTTAATTCACACAAAACGTTCAACCAAATATTTTTGTAGGTACAGTACGTTTAAAACTAGAAATTTAAGAGATATTACAATAAGTTAAGCCGTCTGATGAACCTCAATAGAGAAATTTAATAGAGCTCCTTACATCAGTTATGTATTTTAGACATCTTTTACCAAACTAGGGACCATTTTGAGCCTCTTATGTACAAGAGGACTTCACAAGCTTTAAATGTTTGTAATGCAATACCAGACTATCGTGTGTGAATAAATGATTGGTGAAATATAATTCTGTTACTTTTCCAAAATTCATATGTTGGCTGAGTTTGATTTGAAGGCAAACGACAGTCATAAATCTTGGTCGAGCGTATATCACGGCTTATCAGCTAACTATATTTCACCTAATTATCGTGCCACATAATTAATGTGGCTGAACCGACTTCTCTCTGATCAATTAAGGACAGCTGCCCGCCGCGCCACCTGGTGTTGCCGGTGGCGATCCCTGTGCCTTCTCTGTCCATATATGTTTTTCTGATTAATACATGTGGAGAATCTAACAAGTTATTCTCATTTATTATACTCTTTTATAGTGTTTTTGTCAGAATTTTCTCAAAAAGTTTTACAAAGGGAGGGAGACTTTAAAATTACATCGTTTTCTTAATAGATTTACACTGGTAAAACGGAATAATAAGTAATTATAATCTACAACGCAATACCTAACTAGCTAAAATACACTAATAGCTGGCTAATATTGTAACTACTTATAGCATCAATGCTCTCAGTCAGGTATGTACTACATTTGATCCCATAAGGGAATAGCTTTTGAAATTTATAGCTCATCGATCCACACTTTGATGTTTATTGTAGTTTCCACAAATTTAAAATGTCGCACATACTTTCAAGTGTCATCTTAAATTTAACTTCTATCGGTTGAGAACTTCAAAATAATCCCCATTTGCACAAATATGGTGGGTTTAGTAGAACTCAAACACCTCAAAGTGACCACCCTTCGACTTGTACCACAATTAATTCAATTCTTTTATGGGGAAAAATCAATGCCTAATACAAAGAAATATTGAATTTCAAATTAGATCCTATATAGAATGGAGTATAACAGAAACCCTATAAACTTACTTTTTGTGGTATACGATGGGATCAGTGTTAAAACTCTGTTACTGGCCGCACAAACCCCATTTTTTGGGGAAGCTTAAATGAAAAAAATATTTTAATAATTACCCATTATACCCATGAACCCATTATAAGACTCTTCATTTCGTAAACGAAAAAGAAATGTGAGCATTATTCGTCTCTAAGTTGACTTCATCTAACATAACGACCAACAGAAGTTGAATTTTATCTTTGTCAAAAAATTACCCATGAAATGGTTTTCATGGCGTCTATGGTTTTGCATTATCACAATTTTATTAAAAGTATCACAAGATGATGGGTGGGCCAACTTAAATTGTCGAGTAGCCTCACAACTCCCATTTCCGAGACGAGAGGTTAAATTTTTAAACACATCAAAACCATACTCAGCGATTTTATTACATATCCTAAAAAGACATTTAAATATTGTCACCTTTTCTGTCGTTGAAGTGTGGGTGGGATTTCAGAACACCTAGTATTTCAAAATCAACGAAATTTGTTCGTAAAAAACAAAATTTTTTGACGGATGCATACAAATCTGAATTAAATTATAATATTTGTATTTGTAGGTTTGTTATTGTTTTTGTTTTTACACGAAATATGTTTATTACAAAGAGGTATTGTTTTGTATTTGTATACTCATGACTTATTTATAGTTGTTAATGGAGTAACTGTGTATAACAATGTTCTATCAAACCAAACTTATACACTAGCACAACGCAATGTAACACAGCGCCCGACAGATATCCAAGCAACAAGCACATCAGTGTTGCGTTGCACGCGGAATAATTTTCCTAACTAGGCGAAAATTAGCTAAGATATGAAAATATACTCTTGGTATCTGTTTTCTATTTGGTGTTTAGTGACTTCTTAAGTACTGTTATTTTTTAATACTTAGACACACGGTTATGTACTATTATGTAAAAAATATAAGGGCGTCTGTCTCTCTGTGTGTGTCTTAATCACGTGAAATTTACTGGACCGATTGTACTGAAATTTTATATGGAATTCCTAGGGTCCCTGGTTAACGTATAGGCCTATTCCTATTTCGAAAATCCCACCGGACTAAGACCCGCTAGTCTTGAAAACCCTCTTACAATCCATTATCCATTATATTTATGGACTTGGATCATCCGCAGATAATAAATGCATTTTCAAAATGAAATTGCGTGCGAAGCCTTGTATAGTTGTTAGTATTATATATATATATATATATATATATATATATATATATATATATAATTATAATTTAGTCCCATTTATTATTAATGATCTACTATTTAGTGGCCTGAGAAAAATTGTCTGGTAAATTCATTATATTATGAAGTGTTTATAATAGTTACATATTTATTTACATTTAGCTATTTACGGTATGTACGTTATTCTCACTATATTTTCTTATTTTCTGTTTCAGAAATCATCGAATCGTTAAATATCATTCCCTGTTTAGGTAAGGTACCTATTAATTAATTATTTTGTCACATTTGAACATTACTAAATAACGTTTGCATTTTATAAAAAAGTGTACAAAATCAGATGTACAATGGTTAGATGTATGTTATATTTATACCATTGTTTAGTATTTTTGGTTTCAAATTAATCATTATTTCCCACACAAAAATGATACATGCACCATCAATCAAAAGTCAACTGGGGTAAAGTGAAGAGCTTTTTTAAGGACTAAACAGTAAATGAAATAGGTTTTAATATTTCAAAACTTTACAAAATATACATACAATATTTCGGACTAGTATTGTGCATAAAGTGAGAACCAAGTTATTTGTTATCAATCATTATAAAGGTATTTAACTAACTGTAAACATTTAACTGGTCTAACGATGAGGTAAAGTGGTAATAAAGAAATAAAGAAAACATAGCTGTAAAAAATGTTCAAAGGGTTTAAAAGATTTTTGTTTTTTGTTTCATATTCCTTTTATATATTCTTTACAAGTCAAAACCATATAAAAAGCTAAATGCTAATTATATAATATTCGACAAGTATCCAAATCCTTGACTTTACACTTGAGAACAATTTAAATCGAGTAATAAAAGCTGAAATTTAGTTTTAAAACTTATAATATCTTGGATATAAAATATAATTAGAATATTCGAATATTTAACATTTTTTACGGATAGGTTGTAGCAATTAGTTTGGTTCAGAATAATTCATATAGGCGTGTATTCATCTTAATAATTATAATACCTTAATTCATATATTCGTATAATGTATAATAATCCGTCACATTTTGCATTACAATTTCTTATTATAATACATTAACTTCTATTTGGAACTAGAATAGATTTAAAGATGATACTTCGTAATTTGTAAGCGTCAAGATTTGAAGAGGATTTCAACTCAGAGAAACTTTCCCATTAAGTTAAATTCTCAGTACAAGTTCGGTAACTGCACTTAGACTCTCTCTGGTTCTGATTTGTTTGATAACGTTTAGTAAGAAAATGTATTTTATTTAGTCAATAACTTGTAACTACAAAGTGTAATGTGTGTCCATCTACGGGTAGACAATACAAAACATAGGTCACAAGATTAATAAACAAATAAACAATTTATATACTATTCTCCAAACTGCTTCTTTCATCTCGTATTTTTTTTATGCTTGACAGTTCAAACAAGATATATTGTAAGAAGGAAGTTGGAATGAGTGATTAAAAAGAGGACAGGAAATGAATACTTCTTGGGTACTTTGTTATTATATGGAGGTCTTTCAGTTCCTATCTACTACTAGTTATTGTCCGTTATAAGTATTAGTATAATTAGAATTAGATTAGGATGTTACTAGAACTACCAAGGTTAAAGTTAGCCTTTACGACCTCTCATGTAATCTGAGCTAGACTTTGGCACTATCTCGACGGATGATTTCCTTTTTCAGAAAGAAAGTCCCCGCTCTGTTGGCCAGAATCATTTCCGACCCCATTTTCGTGCCAGATCGTCGGTCCCCATGATTTAACGTAGGAAAAGTACCGGTCGGAAATGATCCTGGCCATCAGTGCAAGATAAGGTGGCACCTTCCCGCACTTCTGGAAAAAGAAGAAAACACCCCTAGAGATAGCACCTTACAATTCATTCTACTTTCACCAGTGAATTAGATGAGGTAAGGATGGTGGATTGGGGAGATCCCAAGATACAGCCACTTACTATACTATCTCAACCATGCACCCGGAAGAAAGGGTGGGTTTATCTGTTTCAGTCGAAGCGGGCAGGAGACGGAACTTCCTTACGCGTAGTCTGACAAAAACTTGTAACACGAAAGGAGTCCCAGCCATTCCAGCAAACGTCCTCTGCAGTAAACTAGACCTCTCGATCGAGTTACTCCGTTACTGTATTGTCTATACATTCCCAGCTAGTGGTGGGCTTCTCCTGGACCTCCAATGAGTTAGCTAGGTGTAAGTGTCATGTTGGCTTCTGCTGGACCAAGGTAACTCTTTATTTGTTTACTAAAACCTAGTTTAGTAGCACGGCCATGTCACCCTGGTCGAACAACGACATGCCCCTGTTACAAATAAACTAACTGCTACTTAGCCGCAAAGTATCTCACTCCGTTCTACTAAGCGCTTAAAATGTTGTTAGGCTGAATGGCTCTCCTTGATGAAATCTTCGGTTGACATATACGTTTAATTAATTACTTAGGAACTCATTAAACATCGAAATATCTCGTTTGATTGTTCAATGAGGACCTGTGAGTGGTTATGGAAGGGAACAGATAAGTCTAAAGTTTTCAATTTCCTTCCAAGAACTACCCCAACCACAGGAATGACTTCATCAGCACGACTACGAAGCATCGGATGCTACACAATTGAAGAGTTAAATTAGCTAGGTACTTTTCATAACTGTCCAGGTGCATCCGCAATTACTGTATTGGTTTCTCAGATAACTAAAACCTCGGGTAGACTTTTTTAGGACTGGTTCTAATTTAAAAAAGTACCAATACCGATCTAGGATCCAGAGACATTCTACTCTCCAGAGTACCGCCACAGTTTCCTTTCTTGTGAAAGCTTGGCTGCATAGCTACCTTTGAAGATTCTAGTTTTGATTCTTCTGAACAGACAATAATACAACTTATTCTATCTCTGCGACACCTACGTACCACGCATAATCATCGAATGCACAAAAAGCCGCAGTTACACTCAACGTTGTACGCTTGAGACAGAGACAGACTCAATTACTTACTTTTAAAGTCTCTCTTATCACCTATATTTGCATACTGCCGAGGCGATAACTGCTCACGAGAAGTATAACATTACCTGCATTAAGTTAGTATCAATAACGCATTCATTTTACGAAAGAGCTATTTGAGTGTAAATTCACGTGACTATAAATTGGAACACTAAACGAAGGTCCACGTGCAGGAAAGGTTTGTTCCACTGCACGTAATATGGACAGAGAAGATAACATAAATACATTTGAGAAATAACGAATGGAAAGGACGCCGAACTAGACCCTTTTAGCCCAAAGCTCTTGTAGTAAATTTATTAAACCTGTTAAAATTTATATCTCTGTCAACAGAACTCTCGAACAGCTGATAATTGCTGCGCGCTCCGGATGTCCAGATCTCGCGCCAAGAGATTGCAACCGATGATAAGACGATGTTATTAGCAACTACACTGCGCTTTTGAGACAGAGAATTCTTCATTTACCTGTTATCCCAAAGCTTGACCACATTCGTGCCTGTAAATTGCGTATTGCCTAACTGAGTGGTTGTCACCTCTTCTGCGGACAGGATCGTCCTCCTCATTAGTGCCTCCTGAGTAACAGCATGACTGGAGTCCGATAGAGCATAGCCATCGTCATTCAATATCTGAGTGTGTTGACCCGAATTTTATCTTACACAATTTTATGCAAAGCCAACTTCGGGAATGTAAACACAATGTTCTATTTTTATTGGAAAGGTGCCTACCGTGGCAATCTCAAAAGTCTTTAAAGAATTGAATTTAATTTAGGATCCCCAAAAGAACCTTAGTTAATTAAATAGTCTGAAATTCAGTGGTAGGGATGCTTTCCCATTATTTATGGGTATTCAAGGAAATAAAAACTTATCAAGAATTAAGAAATTGTACTGTAGCTCAATTTCACTCTCCACCGAGTGCAGTGTCTGAAATATGACACTGCCACTGACTTGACTCCTGGAATCTTGACTTCACGTCTGGATGGATATATGAAAAAAGTTGATGACGAAGATGTTCAAAACGAACTCCTTGTGACGGTTTGACACCACAGATACCAGACTATAAAAGATCTCTATCAGGTCTCAACGTCTTCAAGTTTTTTGGATCTCTTTATACAGACAAAGAGTCTAGATTCCAGGAGTCAAGTATTTGATAGTGTCAGATTACAGAAACTGCACTAAGCGGAAGGCGAAATGGAGCTAAAATCAACATATCGAATACACCCTTCACTTCACGCTCATGTGTATTGTTGCTATGCAACTCTAACAAAAAGAGTGATTACAAAAGAGGAAAAGACCTTCCGAAGAATGGGAAAAGCTAAACAGATTTGTACTAAAATTTAAACTTGAGGGCCAATCCCAGGACGTGGAATATCCGTACAACCTTCTATGTCTAACTGGAGGGCACTAAATAGTGAATAAATAAGTTTTCTATTACTTTTTTTAGTTTGCAGTAATTTTCTGGTAGTTCTGAATCAAAGGTTTTTATGCGAAATACCTCAAACATAAAAATATAAATTTACCAAATTTCGAGTTAGTTCTCACCATGTAGTACCCACCCACAATATTTCATGATTCATGCTTGGGCTTTTGAAATATACAGAGTATTTTATTATTTTAATATAAATGTTTTTAAATACTTTTGATATAAAGTGTAATGGTATTTTTTGTGACTTACAGACCATAAACTTAGCAATTTAGGCTTCTTCTTCATTAGTACGTCCCTGAACCAAACATTCTTAAAACAAACAATACAGACACTTACTTTATTTTAAACATGCAGTAGTGTTCAAATAATCACCAATTTGCAATAATGCTCAATATTACCTAATGAAGATATTTCGTGAAATATGCTATAAACACGACAAGAGGTTTAAGTTAAAACCCATACACGTCACACACTGGCCCGGACTCAGTATGTAATCAAAAACCGCATTATCGATACACTTGCATTCCCACAGCCTTCAGCCTCCCAGTACATTTATCTAATCGATGTTCAGAACTATAGATATGTTATAACCGTATAACTTGAAATTTACCGAATTGTACTACAATAGTAATTATTTATTAGTTATTGTACTTATTATAACACTTATCTAACATTCTACACGATATTGTTGCTTATCTTAGTTTCAGTATTTTCTTATCACTAACTCGAAATCGTTCTTTTAATATGTATGTATATCCGTCACCGTCTAAAAATAAGTGCAACGTATTTTACACGTTGCAACAATAATGAACTGTGTATTGTAGGACTGTTATTGACAACGAAATAACGATAAGACATGTCAAGGTATTCCGTATAGCACACATTCGTGTACACTAACTACAGTAACAAATTGTCCGTCACCACCTATAAATAAGAGCAACTAATTTAGATGTTGCAACAATAACGAGGTGTCTACTGTATATATTGTTCTAGAGAACGAAACAATGATAAGACATGTCAAGGCATTCCGAATGTAACGGATTCATGAACAACTGACTACAGTAACCACCTATTCCTCACAACCTATAACAATAAAGAACTGTCTAATTTATCTACTGTTATTGTCAACATAAAAATGATGTCATGTCAAGGTAATCCATATGTAAGACATTCATCTAGACCGATTACAGTTACAAACTATCCACCACAATCTACAACAATAAAGAACTGTCTAATTTATCTACTGTTATTGTCAACGTAAAAATGATGCCATGTCAAGGTACTCTATATATGTAAGACATTCTAGACCGACTACAGTAACAAACTATCCGTCACAATCTACAAATCGGAGCAACTAATTTACATTCTACAACAATAACGAGGTGTCTTTCACTACTGATATACTGTTCTAGAGAAAGAAACCACGCTAAGACATGTCAAGGTATTCCGTATGGAAGGTATCCGTGTACACCGACTACAGTAAAAACTATCCGTCACAATCTACAAATCGGAGCAACTAATTTACAACTAATAATTTACACGTTAAGGAGGTGTCTACTGTTAAGGAGAAGCCATGTCAAGGTACTCGATATGGGACATATCCGCCTGCAGGCCTGCCAGACCGGTGACTGGACTCCGGCTGTGCCAAGCCCGGGATAATTGTGCACAGGGCTATCTATCTATGCACGGTGTATTGTGCAAGAGAGATAGCCTTGCTCCCTACACGAGCGGCAGACCTTGACCGTGGCAGGTGTTCTGTGGTGTGGGGGAGCTAGTTCGACTGTCTCTGCGTCGACCGTATTGTTTTCACATCATAAGAGATTTCTGTGTCGAATTACAGCTTCCTACAATGCGTTCAGATATGCACGATTATAATTGTATTAATTATTTGTGAACATTAGCTTTAAATGTCATTTATCAAGATTACTGGGTCTTAAACTTAACATCCGGCTGTAATATAATGGCCTTGATATTTCCCCATAAGAACAACGTTATACCTTATGCGTTACACCCTTATTTTTTATCGTAGCGTTATAAGTGACGTCTCATTCTAAAGGCATAATCAATAAGCATACAAACGATTTTTAAGTCTATTTATTTGTAAAGTATACAACTTTTGGATACTTAAAACTTGGTGTACAGCAATATAAGAGATTTTATCTGAATAACGTATAAAACCATCTAAAACTAAAATGCGTTTTGATCGTATTAATTATATATATATCATAATTACGCGACTAAAACTACACGATGTTTAACCCTGGAGTCGGGGCGCCCGAGTTTGTAACGTGAGTAGGGGCGCCGGGTCTGACAGACCCATTATGATATTATTGATTATTTAACACTAATAATGTAATAACAATTTTTGATTAATTTTTATATATTTAGTAGTTCCTATTAAAGATTTATAAGATGCTAAATATAAAAAATAAAACATTTTGTTGATAATTATATACATTTAATAAACATGACTGAAATTTATGTAGTGGTATGAAAAATGTCCCCTAAAAATAAAAATGGTCATCTAGTATTAATAATTGAGAATGAAAAATGTACCTAATAGTATATTAAACAAATTCAAAATGTATTTTCTAAAGGACATTAAGTAATAAAATGGAACTTTGGGAAGGAAGTTTACTGTTGCACTGTAGCTTGACATCCAGAGCACGCATGTTCAGCGTGGCGAAGGCAAATAAACTTTCGGCAGTACTTGCAACTATACTTAGTTTTGCTGTCGCTTTTACACAAATAACACCTTTTTTTAGTTCCTGGTGGGAAATTGTCTGCTTTTTCGACTTGAGCTGAAGTCCCAGCAACCTCTTGCCGTCTTTGACGAATCTCAGTAGGGAGATTTTTCTGCAGAGATCTTCGTTGAAGATGTTCAGATTATAGAGCCAGTGCGAGTTCCTTTAAATAAAATTCTTCGAATAGTTTTGTCTTGATTGTTATTTTAGCAATGTATATTATTTGAGAATTCACTCCAGCGACATTCAACAATTTTAGTACCAAAAGAGTATTACCATTGGCCATCTTCTTGTATTTCGAGCAACATCATAGGTTGCACACAACTCATCTAGAATATCTACTCCACCTTTGGTTGGGTTATAAAAAGTAACTATATCTGTAACTATTGGCGTCACCTGTTGTCACATCAATTGCATCATCATGATGCATACTCGAAGCTAAGAGTACATTTTTTCTTTTTTTAGGTACATAGGAAACAATCCCCAACACTCTACAGGTGTTTTTGCATTCTTAGCGTAGGGTTTTACACCTGGTGGATGAATAACTATATTTGATTGCCTGGTCCTTACCGATCGTGCTGGAGGGCAGTGAATCCTCCACCGTGTTGTTCTGTCTTTTACGATGTAGCAGGAAAACCTAGGTTGTATCTGTTCATGTTGATGATCTTCTTCCATGTCCTCTTCACTATACTCCTCTTCTTGCTCAGTGTCTGTTTGTTCCATGAACTCCTCAACAATGTCCTCCTCATCATTATCTGAGTTATCAATAACTACATCTTCAACAGAGCTAGCGAAGCTTTCGTTCAGAATTTGTCTAATACGTTCTTGTTCTTGTTCATCAGCCATTTTAAAATTAAATCACAAATAAAACTAATATAATATTAACAAAATAGTTTCTTTTATTTAAACAAAAAAATCAATGCTTTTATCTTTATGAAACAAAAAATAAACAGTTTTTATAAAAATTCAACCAATGACAAATTGTGTTACACGAGTAGGGCGCCAAGTCTGACAGACCCGAACTGCAATTTTCTAGAAATAGGTAAGTGACTTCAATCCAACCACATGCGGGCGTTGACTAGTGACTAGGGTTAGACAGCTACAAAGAACTTGGGCTTTGAAGGTCTCTTCTACCAACCTCAAAACAAAAAAATATATCTTAGTCGGGTCTGTGAGACCAGGCGCCCCGACTCCCGGGTTAAGATTGTTCTTATGGAGATAAACACAACGTCATTTCAATACAGCCGGATCTAGACTTTGTAGCCTGACACAAATAACTATTAAACTTCATTACATGTGACTTCAAACACAGATCTTTATTGCTGGTCGCAAATAAAGGAGATGTCTAATTTTAAAAAGTATGATTAGTAAGCATCCAAACATGTTTTGGTCCTGTTTCAAAGGTTACAGTTTTTCAATAACTAAGCGATAAAGTGCAACAAGATTAAGTTTTTTTCTGTGTAAGCAACAAACATATTGAAAAGCTGAGAATTGTTTGATTGCGTATTAATTATGTATTTAAAGAAGCGTCTCCTAAAACGCTACGATAAAAAAAACCAAACAAGTGCATAAAGTTAAATGTTGTTGTAACGGGGGATAACTCAAGGGTAGTTTGCCACAGCCGGTTCTTAAATAGACTAGAGTGAGGTCTCTGACTAAGGTATTTCGTGTGTTAGTACCGCATTTTCGTCCGCAATTATAGACAAATAAATATTGTTAGCAAGTTCAATTTAATCCACCATGTTTAAAGTTTATTATGACGATGGAAAGTTTAGGCAAGTAACAGTACTGGTGGCTAACTAACCCAACAACTTCAATATAGCTTAATTATTCAGCTGTGTAAAAAATTAGGTATCAGATCTCGAAATGCATTGTTGCTGCTTTCTCGTATCACTAAACTGTAGCAAATCTTCAGACACGTTATCAGCCTCCACTTACTTGGGTGTGTAGATAAGCGCTTGTATAGTCAAGACTGGACCACACTCAGGCCACGGGAGCAGAAGCTACACATTGCTGCCACGTAAACACTCTGTTGGACCATTCAGTATGCTAACTGTGGTAAACCGGTACTCTAGATCGTATCACTAAACTGTAGCAAATTTTCAAACGTGTTAACAGCATCCACTTACTTGGGTGTGTACATAAGCGCTTGTATAGTCAAGACTGGACCACACTCAGGCCACGGGAGTAGAAGCTACACATTGCTGCCTCGTAAACACTGTGTTGGACCATTCAGTAGGTTGACAGTGTTAAACCGGTACTCTAGATCGTATCACTAAACTGTAGCAAATTTTCAAACGTGTTAACAGCATCCACTAACTTGGGTGTGTACATAAGCGCTTGTATAGTCAAGACTGGACCACACTCAGACCACGGGAGCAGAAGCTACACATTGCTGCCTCGTAAAAACTGTGTTGGACCATTCAGAAGGTTGACTATGTTAAACCGGTACTCTAGATCGTATCACTAAACGGTAGCAAATTTTCAAACGTGTTAACAGCATCCACTAACTTGGGTGTGTACATAAGCGCTTGTATAGTCAAGACTGGACCACACTTAGACCACGGGAGCAGAAGCTACACATCGCTGCCTCGTAAAAACTGTGTTGGACCATTCAGTATGCTAACTGTGGTAAACCGGTACTCTAGATCGTATCACTAAACTGTAGCAAATTTTCAAACGTGTTAACAGCATCCACTTACTTGGGTGTGTACATAAGCGCTTGTATAGTCAAGACTGGATCACACTCAGACCACGGGAGCAGAAGCTACATATTGCTGCCTCGTAAAAACTGTGTTGGACCATTCAGAAGGTTGACTATGTTAAACCGGTACTCTAGATCGTATCACTAAACGGTAGCAAATTTTAAAACGTGTTAACAGCATCCACTTACTTGGGTGTGTAGATAAGGTCTTGTATGTTCAAGATCAGACCACACTCAGGCCACGGGAGCAGAAGCTACATATTGCTGTCTCGTAAAAACTTTTTCTTTTTCTGTTTTTTTTTTTTTTTTGTGGGCCAGGTTTCCTAGGCCTGGTAGTTGCCTCTCAGCCATCCGGCTTATTGTGCACCCTCTCCCAGGTTTAAGCTGTATCAAATCCCAGGCCTTTACAAAACCATGAGATCTTCTGAACAATGATTTCCTGTTCCAATCCCTCTTCCGTATGCATAAGAACACCTAGGAATTTTGAGCGTTTGCTCTGTAATGCCGGACATTCAAATATGACGTGCTTGGCTGTTTCGTCAGCCTCACCACATTTCCTGCACAGTGTTTCCTGAACTGGAATACCTATTCTGTTCAGGTGACTTCGGAATATCCAATGGCCTGTAATAAAACCAGTCACCTTTCTGATCTCCGTTCTACTCATTCTAAGGACATCTGCTGCAATGTTCCTTGATGGTCCCTTGAGCATCCGCTTTGCTTGTACATTCCCCTCAGTATTTCTCCAATGTTGTAGGTGTTTGTTAGCCATCCACTTGGTAACTGATCTACGTGCTAAGTTATATGAGACCCCACACGTTGGTTCAGGACCGGGAAGAAGACAGTTGGCTCCCAAGTTAGCGCAACCCTTCATTTCCTGTGATTCCTCTCTGTCCAGGCACCCAAGTTTGAATAATTTTATTGGTTTTCGCCAGAAATTTCAAGACCTTATGGCATTCCCAGACTGTCTTCGAATTACAGTCATGGTTGGCCAAGGCCTGCAGAGCAGCCCTGCTGTCCGAGTTAATGTATATGTTTTTGTCTTTGTAGCCCCTTTCCACATTAACTCTTGCACATTCTGCAAGGGCTGTAACTTCAGCCTGAAAGACAGTTGCCAGTTTACCTAGGCTAAAGCTTAAGTTAACCCTCGGTCTGGCTCCCCAGACCCCTGCCCCAGTACCCTTCAGAGTCTTTGACTCGTCCGTGTACCAGGTTAGAGCCTTCTTCATGTAGCCAGGCTCACCTTTTGACCATTCCTTCCTTTCAACAATGTTGACTTGAAATTGTTTTTCCCAGTCCGTACGTAACCTTTGCCATTCTGTCAGACATCATTTCTAGAATATCCAGTTTGAGAATGTCAACGATCTTGGAGTGCTTGCTAGCATGTTGATAATGCCAGTTCCCGTTGAACTTCAGTCTGTAGGCAGCCATCCTAGCCTCTCCTATGACGAATATGTCTAGGGGTGGGAGGTTTAGCACTACTTCCATAGCAGCGGTTGGTGTTCCTCTCATGGCACCCGTTGTCCCCAAGCATGCCAACCGCTGTACCTTTGACAGGTTTTTTTGCGGCAGTCACCTGTTGGACTTTTGGCCACCATACCACTGAGCCATACACCATCATTGGCATAATGATTCTGGTGTACAGCCAATGTGACATGTCGGGTCTAAGCCCCCATGTGCATCCTACCGCACGTCTCACCATCATCAATGTAGTCTGAGATCGTCTGATTATGTATTCCAGATGACAATTCCAGGTGAGTTTATCATCCAGTTTGACACCTAGATATTTGAACTCCCTGCTTAACTGTATCTGGCCCCCACATAGGACTGGCTGTGTGATTTCCAGTTTCCTTCTTCTTGTAAATGGTATCATGACGGTCTTCGAAGGATTTACTGCAAGTCCTTCTTCGTCACACCATCGCTCCACAATGGCCAGTGCTCTCTGCATCATTTCCAGACACGTTACCATATGCTTGCCTCTTATGAGTATGACAACATCATCTGCATAGCCTTGAGCATACATACCCTGTTCATTCAGAGTCCAGAGTAAGTCATCCACAACTATGTTCCACAGGCTTGGTGATAATACACCTCCTTGTGGACACCCTCGCTGCGTTTTGACCTCTCTTGTGACTCCGCACAGAGATGCCTGTGCTCTTCTGCTCTTAAGCATGTTACTTATCCACCTAACAACAGTTTTCTCCGTACCCCTGTACCCCTGGATGTAAGCTTAGACACTATAGAGTGAGTACTCGTATTATCAAAAGCTCCTTCTATATCCAGGAACACTGCTAAAGCTATTTCCTTTTGTTCAATAGCTTGCTCAATCTTGCCAACCAGACAGTGTAGGGCTGTTTCACAAGATTTACCTTTCTGATAGGCATGTTGATTTGGATGTAAGGGACGATTGATGAGGACTGTGTCCCTTAAATGCCTATCCAGAACCTTCTCCATGGTCTTGGCGAAGAAGGATGTTAGGCTTATTGGTCTATAAGCCTTTGCAACCTCATAGGAGGGTTTGCCAGGCTTCGGGATAAATATAACCCTAGAGGTCCTCCAAGATGAGGGTATGACTCCTGTCGCTAGACTAGTTCGAAACAGTCGTAGGAGCAGAGGTATCACCATGTCCCCACTCTCCTGCAGTAAAGCGGGAAAAATGCCATCGGTACCTGGTGACTTGAACGGCTTAAAACACTCCAGGGCCCGTTTTATCCCTAAGTACTTGATAACAGTCTTTGCACAGTTCCAGTCCTCCTTAGACGAGCTATCTCTAGGTTCTCGCCGCCATTCACTAGCAACTGTTTCACTGGTTTGAAAATATCCTGGGAAGTGTGTATTCAGTAAACACTGAAGAGTCTCCTCAGGATCCTTGGTGTGAGTCCCATCTTCCCTAAGTATAGTACCCACCACATTTGTGGTAGGACTTAGGAAGGTTGACTGTGGTACGCCGGTACTCTAGATCGTATTTTGGCAATACATTAAGCCGGCAGAGTACGGCATTACATGTACATTTGTTGTTTTGTAGGTATTAAAAGAAATGTTGAATAGGTTAATCTAGCAATAAGTGATTTTTTTAATAACAACTGAGATGCTTGTTTTAGATTCAACTTCGTTAAAACAGTCGTATTTCAAATTTTATCCAGGTAGTTTGATTGTAATTTATTTGTAAAGTCTATCGATGGACAACCTAAATTATGCACATTGTGCTGACGGATAACGGATTTGTTTCTAAATCAAATTAATTATTGAGCAGCATTATTATAGTCTGTCTCAAACCCTAGAAAATTGAATCTAGCTAACCTCTAAACTTTATTATTAGCTAACCTCTAATATTAATTTAAAGTATATCTGGTGAAGCGGAAATAGTTTTAAACAAATCGTTCTTAAAGTAATCAGTTTTTGGTGGAATTAAATTTTTAGAATTATTTCTGTACTTTTCTAAACACAAGTCATTAATAATCATTTACTGAAGGATAGTTTGGCCATTCTGCGAGGCATTGTAGGAATTTAAAACACAGTATGAATACATTGCTATGATATATTTTCACAGTATTACATAAAAAACGATTGAAGAAAGTAACAAATATTTTTTCATAAAAAGTGTAATTTCTTTAAACTATTTTCTTAAATTACGTTTTACTAAATAATAAAATTCGTCGTCGAAAACGTTAAAAAAATCATTTAAGTCTAAGTCTATAAGTCTAAACTTATATAAAATTTTGCAGATATTTTTTCAGTCTTAGTTAAAAAAATTGCCAAACGTTCTGCTTTAAATGGCTGTGAATATCTGTGTAGTGTTTAAAAGGGGTTTTACTTGTTCTGCTTTCGCGAAACCTTATTTAAAAGGAAAATGTCTCAAATTTGAAAAACAACCTAACAGAAAACAGATTAAACCACTTTTTTCAGTCTTTGAATTAAATGCAACTTGGCTCTCGGTAGATAGCTGTCAGTTGTCAATGTTACGCTATTTAAAAATGTTTTACGATTGCGGCAGTGTTTTACGATGCCTGATAGGCGGAGCATTATGCAAGCATAATAAATTGCTATTGAGACTGATTTACTATAACGGTATTTGTTGACATTAATGCTATAAACATTATGATGAAAGTTGGCTTGTGACTTGATGATTGAACAAGTTCAGAAGGATTCAGATTTGCCTCAACAAAGAACTCAGTTTAATTAACATTGGCTCTTATATCTTTAATAATAATTGGCTTAACGTTATAACGTTATCCTAATATTATATTATAATATAAAATTAGGAATACAAACATATTCGTGTACTGAACTATGAATGGCTGTAATTTGTGTAAAGTTTAGTTTCAGAGACTGTATAGTTGAAGAAACTTTCCAAAACCGTTGACGGGAATCTGACTAACGAGTTTCAACTACTCAACGATCTTAGTTATTAGGCTTATATGGCCTGTGTCATGACTCATAAATAAGGTGTAAAACTCACACCGTGGCTAAGTAGTTAATTTGATGACTGAAAATGAGGCTCAAATCCACATCGAGGCTCAAATACTCCAAGAACGTAATTGTGTAAGCAAAGCTTCGACGGGGTCTGAATCGGAAAGTTAAGATGTTAGTTACAACACCATAGTCTTTTGGCTTCGTTTACGTCGACTTTAATAAACTTGAATTGTCTTAATTAAGGCTAGTGATTAACATGAAAACTAGTTAAGCTTTTGTGTACCAGTGTGGTGTATTTTTTAAATAGCGAAAAGTAAATTGAAATAGTCTCATACTACATAAGTAATGGACCTGGAATATTGTATGTAACATATTTTAATATGTTCAGTAATATTACCTCTGAATTTTACATAAGTGTCAAAGAACGATAAAAAATCATGACGCAGGCTGTAGTACAATGCAACGAACCGACGTCATTCATTTCAAATTCGTAAGCTATTAAAGAAATCGGCAAGAACCGGTCTTTTACCGGCTTGTGTAAGTTCGTAATGAAACGGTTAACAACGTTAGCAAAAAAACCAGTTATTCCACCTTCACACTCAGACTTAAGAGTCAATGAACCAAGAAGTGATGACATAATTCCTTACTGAGATATTTCGTGACCTTGACAACAGGCGTGACAAGGTCGCGGCCGAGCTTTCCCGTCCCCAGCTCAGCTGAGACGTATAGTTTGTTACCAATTTAAATCCGACGCCTTCAGCTCGAACCCCAGTGGCGAAGAGAGGACTATGGAGGACTGTTTGAGATCCATCACGTGTTGGGATCACGTGATAATGAATGTGTCGTGAGGGTTTACCTCACTTTCTAAATCTTTAAGAGACAGATGCTTGTCTACGGCCAGTCTTGCCAATGTGCCCTTGAGCTCAGTGCCGCGAGACTATGCTAACTAAAATAGTTTAATACTATTATAGCCAATCTCTATAGCGAATATCTGAATAGCGCTATTAATGACCGAATTACTACGTTACTTTTTGGTGCGGCAATTAATTGACGATCAATATAAATTTTAACTGCTACTATCCATAAAGTGAATAACGTCATAGTGTGATTACCTACCAAAGGAATACATGGTTTGGGAACTGTTTTAACCCTACCGGAGATATCCTTACGACAGTATATCGAAAACACTCTTCCATATCTTCACCAAGAAATATATCAAAATAAACCCGTTCGAAAATCTACATAATGTGTGAGAATCAACACAAATGCTTTGTCTCTGAAACGATTGCATTCAAAAATTGAAAACAGTTTTTATCAGGATTACATTGTATAGCTATGTTATTGGCAACATCCAACAATTGTAGTCAGGGATTTTTATAAAAATTAGCTATTTAAACGTATTTTTTGCATTGTAAGCTTTTGGAATGTTGTTTATTGGAAAGTTGTCCAGTGTCTTGAAATGAAAAATTAAACATACTCGTAGTTTGTCGTTCTAGCATAAATAGTTTGGAACAAAATGGAAATTAAATAGTTATTAAAACTATCAGCCCCGAATGAAGGTTCATAATAACAAAGTTTACAATTATTTAAAATAGCATAGACGACTGGGACTGAAAGTTTTAAACAATTTCATGAAATTGTAAAAAGAGTAATCAAAATTCGTCTTAGATATACTAAAGACACTACTTTCATACCTTTATATAGTCTATATTGCAGCAACACTATTTTTTCCTACCAATTTACAAATCAGTTTTTACTTAGAGCTAATCGATATAATTATTCTTATGTGTATTAAAAAAATATTGCTAATAATACTTAAGAAGATTGTGTGCTAAAGATGATGGGTGAAGTGTGCAAACACACATTTCACTTATCTAAAACAAATAATACTACGCAATGGTGAATTAAAAAAAATATTAATTCTGACTATATTTCTATTTATTGAAGATTACCTAACTTGACTAAATGCCATGAAATGTATATATGTTCATAAAACATGGGACTCTGGAACAAACTTGTTTCCTTCTCTGCCTTTAGGAATCCAACCTAATGGTTCTAATTATTGAAGATTGTCTAACTTGACCAAATGCCATGAAATGTATATATGTTCATAAAACATGGGACTCTGGAACAAACTTGTTTCCTTCTCTGCCTTTAGGAATCCAACCTAATGGTTCTAATTATTGAAGATTGTCTAACTTGACCAAATGCCATGAAATGTATATATGTTCATAAAACATGGGACTCTGGAACAAACTTGTTTCCTTCTCTGCCTTTAGGACTCCAACCTAATGGTTCTAATTATTGAAGATTATCTAACTTGACCAAGTGCCATGAAATGTATATACGTTCATAAAACATGGGACTCTGTAACAAACTTGTTTCCTTCTCTACCTTTAGGAATCCAACCTAATGGTTCTAATTATTGAAGATTGTCTAACTTGAACCAAATGCCATGAAATGTATATATGTTCATAAAACATGGGACTCTGTAACAAACTTGTTTCCTTCTCTGCCTTTAGGAATCCAACCTAATGGTTCTAATTATTGAAGATTGTCTAACTTGACCAAATGCCATGAAATGTATATATGTTCATAAAACATGGGACTCTGTAACAAACTTGTTTCCTTCTCTGCCTTTAGGACTCCAACCTAATGGTTTCTAATTATTGAAGATTATCTAACTTGACCAAATGCCATGAAATGTATATTACGTTCATAAAACATGGGACTCTGTAACAAACTTGTTTCCTTCTCTACCTTTAGGAATCCAACCTAATGGTTCTAATTATTGAAGATTGTCTAACTTGACCAAATGCCATGAAAATGTATATATGTTCATAAAACATGGGACTCTGTAACAAACTTGTTTCCTTCTCTGCCTTTAGGAATCCAACCTAATGGTTCTAATTATTGAAGATTGTCTAACTTGACTAAATGCCATGAAATGTATATATGTTCATTACTCTGGAACAAACTTGTTTCCTTCTCTGCCTTTAGGAATCCAACCTAATGGTTCTAATTATTGAAGATTGTCTAACTTGACCAAATGCCATGAAATGTATATATGTTCATAAAACATGGGACTCTGGAACAAACTTGTTTCCTTCTCTGCCTTTAGGACTCCAACCTAATGGTTCTAATTATTGAAGATTATCTAACTTGACCAAATGCCATGAAATGTATATATGTTCATAAAACATGGGACTCTGTAACAAACTAGGACTCCAACCTAATGGTTCTAATTATTGAAGATTATCTAACTTACGTTCATAAAACATGGACTCTGTAACAACATGGACTTGACCAAATGCCATGTATATACGTTCATAAAACATGGGACTCTGTAACAAACTTGTTTCCTTCTCTGCCTTTAGGACTCCAACCTAATGGTTCTAATTATTGAAGATTATCTACTGAGATCCTAATTTAAGGTGCTCACTCAATAACAATCTTTTTCTTTCATTGACTCCACCCCGTTGACCTACAATGATTCAAATGTGGTTTTTGAGATGTAGATAACAGCAGCTTTAACTTTCATCTTGGACTATTATCATTTAACAATTAGATGCCCTTGGATGTAAAGTATTATAAATAATGTGCACCGGTTATTAGCGTACGTGTTTTTATATACGCTCCAGTTCCAAATTGGCTCTACGATAAGTATTGTGATTTTATTCCTCTGGGTATGCAATACAAAAACAATTTAAAACGCAATATTTCTAGATCTTCGACTATGAAACCCCTTTTAGTCTTAAAAATAACAAACTCTTCTTAAAAACGATACTATAATTGTTTCTTCTAAATCAAGTGAACATATCTCGCTGTGTTATTCAATCATAATTATGGTAGTTCTACTTCGTTTGGTTAAGGCTAACAAGTTACGATTGATTTAGTTCTCAAGTTACTGCAGACATAATATGCCATAGGTTATGTTCAGAGGTCTAGGTTATTTCCTTGAAAACAATGATATATGTAACTATGAAGCAGAAATGAGATCCAATGTTTGCTGTATTATTAGTATTACATGTACCTGTGTTACCATTGCAACAAATAATGCTTATTTTTATAAGTTAAAACGTGTTTCTCGTTTGAATTGTTATTAGGATTTAAGCTAAAAATCTACAACAAATATAAATTAATTTGTAGACGATTTGGTAGCCAATAAAAACGTTTTCTCTGGCATAATTTACTTCCGTTCATATAGTATGAGAAATTGCAATTTTATTATATTTCACTCTTGGGTTTTAATTTGTTAAGATGGCCATTGAGTTAAAAATTTACCAATTTTTACAAAAGTACCGTTGCAATAGTCTGGACGTGTTACGGTACTAATGTTTAGCCAACACTATTGTCTTCAACTGAATGAAGAGATTAGATTTCGTATCAATATGAGAGTTGTGCAGGAATTGTTGCACGGTAATAGTAGTTCTGTGCGACCTAGTGCTGAATTTTCTGATTCGTCTAGTAATAGGATTATTTTTATTGATTAAATTGAAATATTAGACGTTATTATGGTCAGAGTATAGTCGACATAAAATGCTTAATTCCTTTCTGCAAATTCTTAACTATATGCACAATTAGTTACCGTTTCTGTCACTTGTTGCTAGATAGTGCGTAGCTACGACGCGACGTTTATAGGCGGAACAACTTTTAACACTGGATGGTATTATTCTATTAGGCAGTGTAATCAACGCAGTTACGGAAGTTTCCCGCATTTTTGGCAATATCATACACAGTTGTCCTCATGTTGAAGTATTCTAATTTTGTATAACCATTATGTTAAAAGTTGTCCTTTTGAATATAATCGTTTACATCTAAACGTTATCAGAACCAGACAAACCTACAGAAATCTACAACCAAAATACCGAAAAGATTCATTGAATTTTTAGGTATTTTGAAAACATTACAAAATTGCTATGTTGACGCGTGGATTATTAGTTGTATATGTGTGCTATTGTTCATGCTTTATTCACTACAGCACACGGCTTTTGTGCAGTCCCTGTTATTAATTGTTAAATTCGTAACATTTGAAGGTTTATTCGAACAAATCAATTATAACGCAATTTCACGCCAAGGTAACACGGCCATTATCTCCGAATTATCTAACTCATTTAAATGTAGTCGTATGCTAAGTTATCAACAATAAGGTGATAAAAACAGGCAAGTTTCGTGAAATTTGTTTAAAATAGTCACAAATATTTATAAAAGTATTTTCATTACATTCATTAACGTATGTACTCTACTCAGTATTTTTATAGATGTACTCTCAAATTATTAAGTATTGCTATTTTGAAAAACGGTTGAGTTCAATCAAAAATTAAATGTATTTTGCTCTCATTGTAAGTCTTCGCATCGTGGTCCGAAGAAAAATGTCAAAACAGTGTGGTAGCTACGCACTATTTGTGCGGACTATTTTTCAATTGGTTTACGTAATATTACAGTGACGTACGATTACTTTTAATTAGATCTTGTGTTCCTTTTCTAACCTTTAACAGAAACAAACATAGGCGTTATTAAGGAACAGGTTGATTAGGAACATATTTGATAGCAATATATCTGACTTCCACATACCACACCATTGTCCTATTATTCAAAACTCCTAAATTTTATTTGGGATGGATGTCTAGCACCTAAATGTGTTAGGATTATACAGTAAAACAAATTGTAGTTATTACATCTTCCAATAGAGAAGCTGTTTAGTGCAAATCACTGCCAGATATCCTTCAGAACCTGTCAGAAATCATTGACAAACTGGCTCCTAGGAAAATCCATCTATTTAACCCAAGTCACGGAGAAGCCCGATATGATGAAATATACATTGGCCTCTTTTTTAACTGTCACATGTGTCTGTGGTTAGTGTGTATACTGTAATGTAACCCTGACATGTGAATCGATTACAGGTCTCTAAGATATTGTTATAAAGCTTAAATAAATAAAATTGAGTTCCATGGCATAAAAACAACAATATAAACAAAGACCAGCTTGCAACGTTACAATAATGCAATATTAAATCAGAGTGCAAATTTATTTCCTACTTGGACGAAATTAAACCCATGAACCATGAGAGAGATCTTTCAAAGAAATGCACAAAAACAAAGTTTACTACACAATAGTTATCGTATTTTATTGCTGCTATTATCCAAAGTGCTATCACCGTGTTCTTATAAAACCTGTATTATGAAGTCGTGAGTTAGGTTATAATATTCACCAACATAACGATATATTTTCTAAAATGAAATATGTATATCAAAGGATTTAAAAATTTCGAATAATTTTGTTAAATTTAGTAAGTCGTGTATTAATTATTGTACTAAAACATAGTAATTAATACGATTAACATACCAATGATTTATTAAACGCAGCTAGTGTTCTTGCCGTTTAACAAGAAAAAGTCCTTCAACCAAAATGTATCAAATGTTCAAGGCATACAATTGTTTACCTAAAAATTGTTGACCTCCCCAGGACTCGAAACCATGAACTCTCGGATGGAGAGCTGTAGCCTTACCTCTATGCTAAGGTGAAGGACAATTCTAAAACAACGTTCATCATTTTACTTTAACGATTATTTTAGAGATAAAAATTAACGACGCGACAGTCATTGTTTTCTGATTTTCAGGAAACAAAGTAAGCAACGAATAAAGCGGGTCAAGTTTAAGATCGAAGTCACGACTAACCAACGTGCAAGGCGATTGGAGCTATATTTTACTGTGACCTTGGACTTATGCAGGTGATCGTGTACCCGGGAGAAACGGCCTGATCTGCAAGTAGGCGACTACCACGCCGTGTCCTGTAACACCTCATGGCGGAACAGGATCTAGTCATCGACACGGATTACAGAGATATGGAAACCAAGGTTATTTCACGACAAAAATTTGTGATAAGCCTCCTTTTAACATCTTTTCTATTTCCGTTAAAGACTATTCGAGTCTAATATTTTTAGTGAGTTAAAAACAACTTTTTAGCCGTGACAAAACAGATGAACCGATTTCAGGAATCTTTGGCTATATGCATTTTGTGCTTTTTGTGATTCAATGTTTATTGAAATTAAATAAGGCTATTGCCATTTATACAATTTAACGTAAATAAAAGTCGTATGACAGGTGTTTGGTCTTCCAATCATATGTTAGTTTGCTTATTTAAAACGCATATGTGACAGATACGGCCAAATACAAAATAATTGAATCGGAAAAAGTAAGCGCTCTGTGGTGTAATGGTAGCACATTCACCCGGCAAGTGAGAGATGCGGGTTCGACTCTCGGCGGAGCAAGTACTTTTTGCGATTCAATGTTTATTGAAATTATATATCATATATATACATAATTCTACGAAGCATAACAGTATATTTTTATAACATTCAAATCAATATTTTTTTAATAATCCTTTTCTAAAGCAATAGCAATTTTAGGCGTCATTCAGAAACAGGAGAGAGGAACAGGTTGATTAAGAACATATTTGATAGTAATATATCTGACTTCCACATACCACACCATTGTCCTATTATTCAAAACTCCTAATTTTAATTAGGATATATGTCCAGCGCCTAGTAATATATTAGTACATTTATGTATGATTTCTCCTCTAAAGTTACAAAATAGTGAATTCTAGTACTACTAAAATCACATCTAAAATATTTATAAATACTACTAGAGAAAACTCATTTTATTTAATAAAAAAATTGTACCTTAATAAACTTGACATTTTATGAATGTAATATGAAGTTAATGTTTTTATTGTGTTTTTATAATTTGAAGCCTTTTACAATATGCGTATTATTGTATTTCCTGTCATTTAATAGCGTTTAATTATAAATTGCTCTTTGATTTTAATTAGTAACAAATCATTGGTTGTTTGGCTTTTATTTTTTATGATATATCTCCTTACAGAGCATTTGGGATAACCCTAATGATGACATTCCATGAACCATAGGACTGAGTGAGGAATTTCTCATAAGTAGGGGTTGCAACCCTATTTCAGTCTTCATGAAAATCAATTTGTGTCTTAAGAGCGTACGGCACATAGAAATTCATCTTTCTAGGACAAAGGAAAAAAAAACTTTTCTAAGGATTGAAATCCCATTTCAACCCCTATGGATTTTCATTTTTGAGGTTCATGCTTTTATTCTTATATTTAAGTCAAGTTACGTCTATGAGTGCCAAATTTAAACTTTCTTAGCAAGGGGAGAGTTCGTGATAAACGTGTCAGTAAGAGTTTAGCCTTTTATATAGATAGCAATACGGATATTTATTGTATACTTCCTTATCAACAACCATGAGGATTTCCACTTTGGAGTTTTCCGTAAAAACTGTACCGTACGTTCTACAGTTGAAGTATCTCTATTGGTACACGATCTTACTGCACCAATTATGTTTTTATATACTATTTAGATTTTTACTCTGAGGTAAATAAGTCTAGGTTTAAACCAACAATTACTCATTTACCAACGGTGTCAATGTTCAATAATTCAAGACGGTATTAATTAATTCCGGAAGTGATAAAAATACGAATAATTTAAGACTTTAGAAAATGTGGTATGTTAAGTGGTTATTATTAAGACGTCAAATTCCATTTATATAGTCCCAACGGTGTTTGATTCTTCAATGTATCGCGAGCGTTCAGGTGGAAAAGACAAAATTTATTAGTTGCATGGTCGGATGTAATCGCATTACAAAAGCAGTTTATCTGCCGCCACAGACGTCTTGTTTTAGGCACTTGATATAATCGAACCGGTAGACGACGGATCCTAGATGGGGTCCGGACCGGTTCTGTAGTAGGCATTATAATCAGATACAAAACGTGATGTGTTATTTTAAGTTTTCGGTTCAGTAGCCTTTTCACGAGATCTATAAAAACAGTTGTCAGACGTGTTAGACAAGACATTTGAATAAGTTAGTCCGAACGAGATACGGGTTCTAATAAATTCTTATTCACACTTTCAGTGATTCTACGGCCTGATATGCTCATCACTCAAAGTATAGGAATCCTCCGAAATACATCGCGGTACTGATCTTAGCTAAATTCCAACGACTCTCTTTCATGGCGGTTTATATTTGTTAAATATAATTTGTCAATGAGAATATGTTCATTTGCGCCTTATTTGTTTCAGGATATTCGTTATTAAAAAACAGAATTCTTCAATAAGGTAATTTTTTAGGAGAAGAAGAAAATTTTAATTTATCCCTCTACACATAGAATAACCACGATAAAGATGATGTTACGAATCTGACTCTTCATTGACTAGTCTCGAAAGTGACCTATTGCAGAGCGAGATTGCATTTAAGCGTGAGTCGAAGCCGAGCGTGCAAAATGCTATCGAGCGCAGCTATTGAATTTTCGGGAGGACTATTAAACGATACTTTTCATAACGGTGCAAGAAAGTACACGTAACCTTTTAAAACATTATCTGATATTTTATATTCTGGTAACAATTCTTACATAAAGAAACATAGCAATATTTCATCAATCATTTTCACGGAATCATGCTGATGTGTGAAAGAGATGTTTACATAAAGAAAGTAATGTTTGGAAGGAAAATCGTCTGACTTTAGCTGCGAGGGAAACGATCACCTTCGCAGATCTCAGCTGTATTGATAGGTAACTCTTTACCATACAATATCGAAACAAATCTTTCCTTTCTTTACTTTTTAAACAAATTTAAAAAATGGACAGGGACCTAAATTTCTTTACTATTTGTAAGAAGACAGCCATGGAAGTTCAAAATAGTACGTAGAGTACTACTTAGAGTAAAGTTCAGACTTCATCACGTTAATTTATTTTGTATTCTCAAGAGTTATTATTCCTTTTCAGTCTATTTCTTACCTTATCCAAAAACTATAGTTATAGATACATGCAACATACTCACCGTAGAGGACAAGAACATATTACGCATAGTTGATCTGAACAGGAACGACAAAAACGTTTCAGAGGGGATTTGAACCTGTTTTGTCTCTAACACAATGTATAAAGGCTACCGCTTAGGCGCAAGAATTTCTTCTTTAAATTTATTCATGCAAATTGAATAACTAAAATGTCATTGATATTATAGCAAATGCAATTTTAGGATATCATAGTAAGAAATTCAGAATAATTGACTTCTATTACATGTCAGAAATAGTAAATAATTATGTCACGAAAAATAGATTACACTACCTTTGCTACCCAAATCAAGTTTTATTGCAGCGACAATTGTACATTGTATGGCAAATGTCATTAATTTTTATCTAAAAGATTACATTCATACAACAAAATTCTCATCCACACATGCAATTCTCAACACTATAGATGCGTAAGCTGTCATCATAGTGGAGTTTACGCTAATCTAGACACACGCCCATTCTTCCTTACAGGTTCTGGCGACTCCTACAAACAATTTTCGTTCACACGTGTAGAAGCACTTCTGTTTCGAATAAACTATATCTTTGATGCCATTATGCAAATAAACTTTTTCTTGTTGCCCTACCAAGACAATACATACATACGTAGATCAGATAAGCCTACTTCGGTTAAAATCGTCTAATTCTAACCCTAGTAATTTCCGGTTAAAGAGGCGGAGTTAAAAATTTCCACTTCCGGCTATACCTTACTTTTAATACAGAGCTTTGATGCTTAATTTTTCACTGTACGACAAACCGTTCTCGTGATAATGTACAAACAATCCCATTAACTCGCAGCCTAGAACTTTGACCGCCCTAATTATTAATTAATCAAATAATAACTCCAACAAATATATAACCCAAAGATTTTAAATGAGACAACGCTCAGTGATGAATAATTATACATGTGAAACTCACTCGTATGAAAATGGACAAATTATACACTTTCAAATGACCTTAGCATTGCCCTCCACTCATTAAACCTGGCGTCGTTAAAGTTCAATCAACGAAATCATTGCAGGGGCAATTCGCTTTTGTGGGCCAGACCTCTCATTAACGTGGCTCGGAAAAGTAACTGTAAAAGAAGAAATTATGATTTTATCTTTTTATGGTGTCAAATAGAATCCCTTAAGATATTTTAAACACTTTCTACGAGCAGCGATGGATAAGCAATAGATGTTATCGCCGTAATAAAACAGTTTCTTTTATGATTATAGCTCAATAAAACAAAATCTCAGAAAAGTAATGAAATAGACTAAATATATTTGTTTCTTATATTGGGTAGTCAAAACAATTCCAAATGGTCTTTGAGGACTAATGTATTTGTATAACTATTTACCGGTCTTATTAACGTGGCGAAATCAATTTAGGGTTTGGAATTTTTTAGTTAAAATTGATAGCTATTTAAGATAAGTTTCCATAGAACAGAAACATTTTTATTTAATTTTTTACACCTCCGTGTGAAATTACCTGCATTTTAAATGAGCAATTAAACCATTTTTCTATAAGGTTCAAATAAAAACAGGTTATGATAAAAGTATAAGGTTTTTGCAATACGCTTCAGTAATTGTCATATTTTCAATTACGTTTTTTAAATATTTTTAACAATTATTATTGTATTATATTCTACAACCGTCATTTTAAATAATCGTACATCTTATCAGGTTTGGCATTTGACTTTCGTCCAATTTCAGAGAATAATGTCATCCTACATAACAGATTCTAATCCACTGAACTAGTTTCGCCAAACCAATTAAAACTTTTACTACTACTAGTTTAACACATTTATCACCTACGTATATTTACAGGTCCATACTAATACAATTATTGTGAGGATGTGAGTTATCACCTTTACTAAAAAGGGTGTATATACTTATAGTTAAAACATATAATATTACTAAAGTATATTCTTTTGCTTTCTTTCCCGTGACTTAGTACTTTAAAACCGAACAAGGCTGTGAAAAAAATGCGAGCGGTTTCTGTTTTTAAGATTTGTCTAGATATTTTTCAAAACTTCTGGACCGATTTTGATAAATATATTTGGATGATCTCCAGTGATCTCGTTCAAATTTTTTAATGACGGAGCAGTGCATGATTTGTAAATAATAATTTTGAAAGTCGCTCATGTAAAATCTAGTGAAAGGTTAACAAAATAGATTCAAAAGATGCGGTACAATAAACATTATTTCAGTAATGCTTGGGTGAGTTCCCTTATGTGTTATGTGTATATTGAGAAATGCGTGACACATGATGTTCTCCTATGAAGCCTTTGAGAAAATATATGGAATAACGAGATGAAATAGGTTGCTGAAACCTAGATTTATTTTAATTACTAACATTTCCTTGCTGGTACTAGACAATATTTCGCTGATCGTGCTAACATTCAAAATAAAGTTTCTGTTGGATACAGTAAACCACTAGAACGTACCTGTAAGTAGTGCGGGATTGAGTGCACAGATTGGGATTCTCCAAATAGACATGGCCCAACTCAGGATACTACAGGTAACTTCTGTGTGTGTCGGGGATCCAGCACGCTGCTTGGCCATGGCCTCCAGGAAATCAACTCCGTGCTGCGTATCTGCGCGCTCATTATTTTGCGATGTGTTATCGAACTGGATCCTGCCTCAATCAGCCAGTCATGTTTGAATTAGAATACGTTATCGTGTGTGAAAAGCAATTACTGCAATAGGATAACCTTTTAAATCATTCAATATTTGTAACGACTCTAGCAATATTTTTGTCGAGTGAAAGTGCAGTAGAACACCCATAAATGTTTATCAATGATGAATCTACGTGCCCAGTCCTTCCCCGACTATAATGCTTTCAGTTAAATAGCTCATTTTTATAATATAGTACCAGGACAAAATCATAAAACATTTACGAGTATATTATTTATCTGATAAATTGAAAATGTCGTAGGAACTATTAGGAACCATTTAATTAATCACCATTCTCTCAAATCGAATTCGGCCTATCTTCAATCACTATCATCAAAGTTAGATGATTGTCGTAACTTATAATTGAAAGAAAATGGTATCCTCTCTGAGACTTGACATGTAGCAAGGACATTGAGTATATTGCCTTGGCGTAGCTTTCTTCAGAGATGTGTGGAGTGCAGAGATATTCGTTTTTCAAATAATTCCAATTTATCTATGGAAAATCTTTGATTTCATATAATATTCCAAGATGCCGCTCTTTTTCATGGAGTCATGGGCAACGAAACGGAGCAGATTGATGAAATGGAGATTTCATTCAATGACCACCAATGAAATACTTCGATACATATACTATGGTTCCAAGTGATGTTCCATCCTGGAGTAGGAGGACAGGATATAGTGCAAATATTTAGGTTTATTGACGTCCTTGGAAGCCTTGAGATATTTTTCACTTCATATCACAATTTCAGATGACGGCCAACAATTAAGCTTGTAAAGGAATAGATAACTTTTATTACCTTGATCAAATGAATTAACCGCGTAAAACTGACACATTCTAAGTCAAAATAATGTAGCTATATTTGATGTATTACAGTATACATAAGGTGTTAATTACTAAACACGTTCATTTGGTTTTCTAACTCATTACGCGATAAAAAACTATATGGTAAAATAGAACACAAAAAACTAAAATAAATCAACTTTAAAACCCTGTACAATATATGGAAACAAGTAAAACATAATTGATATTCTGAAAAATCTAAAGCTATCCAAAGGTGATTGTGCACAAATTCTGATATTAGTACCAAATCGTATCCAAATCAAAAAGTAATGAAATGAATATACAAAATTTGAGTGTTATGATAAAACACGTGAAGATAAAACGTGAAGATAAAACACTATAATAGTTTACGAGTACAAACAAAAAAAGGTATAATGTACTTTAAACACGGATAATGTATGCTTCCACTGAACTAGTTCACTGGCAGGATGAAGGCTGTATTAAAATTATTCATTACACATATTTTCATATAGATTTCTACCTCATAAAGATATACACATGTAGTATAATGATATTCGCGACCTAGCGGCGTATACTGTAATCAAAAGCCATTATTGCTATCTATGTGGTGTAATAATCGCATTCGCTTTGGTTGTTATGTACTAACAGTGTACATAACTCATTCTGTTGCTTACACTATTCTATGCTACAAGTGAATAATGAGTGGTTTTATATAGTCGATTATTTTATTATTATTTTTCTACGACACATTTTTCTTCAAATTTGCATCTACTTCAAAACCCTTATGGCAACTGATTTGTATAATGTACGTTCTATGAGAATAAGAGTAATAATCACGCCAGTAGGCTGAGCGTTATTGAAGTCACTTTTGTGACTGGAAAAGTTCTGGAGTAGTTCTGTCTGTCCACACGATATCTCGAGGACGAACTGACCTATAGACGTGTGCATAATGCTGCATTTCTACATAGAAAACATCTATTTCTATGGGATTTGGCTGAGCATTAGTGAACGTTTTTACATTGGTCTCATGGGTAACAATGATGGCAACGAGAAAATAGAAGAGTAATTAAATATCGTAAACACACTCAGTACAATCGTCTTAGATTATAACACGTGGCATACCAACACAATAGCCCAACTACCTGCAAGATAACTCGAGAAATATTTCATCTTTAGACTTTAAATTTTGTATCAAACTTCAGCTGTAGAGAGACAAGGATGAGTTCATCCATGGAATTTTGCTGAACTTCTTTGAAGCCTTATCACTAACAGACTGGTGCAATTTATCTTTAGTCTGGGGGGATGGAAAAGTTTATTGTCTGTATGAATTGAGCTATAGACTTGAAATTTTGCTTGAACCTGTTACATGACACGTGATGTTGCGTAAAGTATTTTATATGGTTTTGAGGGTACAAAGTTCAAATTAACCAAAATGTTCGAATTCGCCTTTAACTGTTCCACAATTTTCTCTATACAAGCTATGTGTCGGAAATTATTGCATATCTAATCAATATTTGTCAGAGGACACGTGATTTGATCGTCATTATGAAATATGCAATCCGATACTTGTGGTTTTATATCGGTTGGGCTGTCTGGCTGAGCAGTTAGTACTCGATAGTAATGTGAGATGCCATATGTACGGAATGGTCTGATAGAGAAGCGACGACATGTTTGACATTCATATGTACAATGTCTTGAGCGTACAAACCCTTTACAATGGTATACACGTAGCATGGGAGGTCTAGTTGAAATCGAAATAAGCAGCCGGTTTTGTTTCATAAGCCCAGACCATTCAGATTCCCCACATCCTCAAGAGAATTGCAAATAACGGTTTCAAAGTAAGCTATAATAACTTTTATATATGTAGCACAGCAGTTATCAAAACTACGGTTTGCTGCGTTGAGTTAACTAGATAGTCCAGGTGTTGGCTTTGTGACAATCAAGATTGTTCCAGGATCCATCTAAAACCACCTCTCGTAATAAAATTCCACCCTATTTGTCCAACCCACTATCGTTTCTATCCATGTAAACATCTTAGTTTTACGTTTGCTCAAATAGGCTGAAGAAAAAGTGTATATTGAATACAACCCGTTCTTAATTGCACGTTTACAATTATCTTTGACCTAATATTGAAAACATTCTCCATGAATAAACATGGATTATGTCTATGTTAAATATAAATTTTAACTTTGTATCTTTTTACATACATCGTGAATAAATGTGTATTATTAACAATTTATTGATTTGAAAGTGTAATAGATTACCGGAAATTTGTTATCATTAAAGATATGTTAAAGTATGGACACTACGTCTTGAGGACTGAAATCTATTCTCTTCTTCAGGATCCAAAACACTTTTAAGCATAAGGTTAAGCATACAAAACTGTTGTTAATAATGATCCTTTTGGTACTGCTTTTCTGTTTTCAACTATAACTTTGTCTAACTCATTGCTATTCATTAGTTTTCAATATTCTATAGACAATTAACCTTGCGGTTAAAGAGTGTTTTACGTTGAAAAAGATGAGAGATTTAAATCCTGAAAAATGGTGTTCATTTTCGAAACATATAATGATGGTAAATATCGGAATACTTGTTTTCCCCATTTAGAAACTATTAATTTTACTGGAACTCTTTGAGTTGGTTCCAAGACAGTTTAAATTAGACACCTTTTACTTGCACTACAACTCCATAATATCGCAGTGTTGTCATAAAATCTCAAAGTAAAAGTTTTGTAAATATTTTTGTTTCAATTCACCAGGAGCAGTTTGGCAGGGAGAAACTATTGAAATAAATTAATATATAGTTTATTTTTCAGTACTGCATTTTCTGATAGTTTTAAAGATGACGATTTTGAGTATCGTATCAAATCCTTGTTCATGAGTGATAAGAGGCAGTGACCATAGTCCGGGATCATAGAGTAACAGACAGAAGCCTTGCCAAAGAGTAAGGTCAATTACAATCGACTTCCTCGTCGGAAGTTTTGTTAGCCCAGAGGAAGGTGACCTGTACCAAACAATGAGTGTACATAATAGTGACCGACGGGAGGTCTCCGTGGGGGTCCTGCATGGGAGAATGTCCGGAGAGTGGGAGGACATGTGATATCCACAAATTGACGGTATCCGGATCTGTCCTTACTGGTCCCATACATCTCATGAACCTTATTTAACATAGAAATGGACATACATATGTTATTTGAAGGATTTTACATGGCAGTAACTACTTCATGGCTATGGTAATATAACTTACCTTAAGATGAAATTGCTTAGAGCTGCATTTTTCATACGTGGATGAATGTAGTGCATATATTATGTTGGTTATGGAACTCCAATTAGTCAATTTTACAATTTTATAAAAACACTAACACAAAATCTCAAAATTATTATTATTATTAACAAAATGTTTAGTAGAATTAAAAAAAATGGTTATAATACCAGTATCTCCAACATTAAATTAGTATTTAATAACACATATTAATTATCATATTTTAAGCTGACATAAAATTTCTCTTTCACATTCGGCGATGTGTGGGAAGAGATTTTTGATTGGCAATTTATTTGCAGCTGAGTACATTTTTTTAGACAAGATAAGTGAAAATATATAATCATAAAGTTACATAAAATGGAACAATTTAACATTTCCATCTCGATAGTTTTAAATATTAGGTAGGTCCTGTGTTAATAACCAGTAGGCTACTGCACAACGCATTATTCTGTATTGGAATTAATTAAAATCTTTCTCGTAATATTCATTTATTATGACCACGTACATTAAGTAGTTTGTTTTGGCCTACTAATATATCGGTTGAAAAATAAACGGACTGGTAAACGAGTGGTTCTATTCAATATAGCTAAAATTTCATCCTCAGAGCTAGGATAACTAGAGTAGTAACAACAGAGAAAAACTTAGGTGTGAATAACTTTATAACGACTTTCAAGTACAACAAACAACTTCACTTTGGCGTCGCTCTCTCTATATTACTTCCTGAATCAATAGAGCAGAAATAGAGCAAGCTGGCAACCAAAATGAGACTACTGTGGAACAGTTTACCCAAAAAGTTCTCTGGTAACTGTTTAAGTTATCGAGAAGCGAGGCTGGAATTCTCACCAGGCTCGTGTTTATATTATTTTCTAGGTCGAACAATGTCGCAGCAGGTTTAATCCAGAGAATAAGGAAAGTTCAGCAGGAAAAAGCTGAAATAACTATTTGCTATAAAACAAACCAGATATTATTTGCAAAATGTATTTTTACTAACCTTCAATTCTATATTTACTTATATTGGTCGTAAACACTTTCAATGCAAATTTTCCTTGTTTTTCAACACTATTTAGCCTTACAGATTAAAAGTTGCGATTATCATACTCTACTTATTGCACTAAATTGACTAGCGATCAAAAAACGATGTCACAATGAGTGCTATTAAAGTTCACGACATAGCATTGCAATGAAGGCCATACTATTACAAGGTAAGGGTGTTGACGGACCTCACGGGCGTATCAGACTTAAAACTCATTGAGATAAATTGAGATTTAACTGCATTGATTCAACTAATTACACCATTACCTTTTTTAAATACAACTCGTTTGTAGGTTAATTTATGCAAGGTGTGATAGTAACACGTCACTCAAGGTGACATAATTTTCCCTGCTGTAAAAAATTGTTATCGTAGATCAAACCGTTCATGGTGAACTTTGTAATCATCCCTGCTCTTGAGCCTTATTGAGGGGCCGAGTAAAGCGTAAAGCCAACAAACCAAGAAGAGAAGTATTACAAGGGACATTGTGTCAACACTGCTCGGCGACAATAAGGCAGGAGTAAGCCGGCTTTAATATCTGCCTCGGGATTCTTGGACGGCTCTTTGTTTTCAGACTACGCTCATCCATTTTCTTAGAGCTACGTTCGTTCATTAAAGTGTACTTTAAAGAACATTTGGACTTTTTCTACTAACAAAAGTGTTATATTTTGCAAATATAAAGTTATATTGTTGAAGCCCTATATTTATCTGCATGTCGTGAACATAAAAAACGCAAACGAAATCCCTGATAGTCCTATCATTTCCTTTCCAATTGTTAATAAAATCTCAAAATGTCTCTCCGTTATTGAGGAGCTTCATTTCTGTGAAAGAATGAATGTACCGGTTGCACTGGGTATTAATTTGGCTAATAAAGATACACCATTACTAAAACTCTTATTGCTTAGTTTATCCTATATTTTTTCCAGCTGTGGATAACAATTTATTACAATTCTAGAAACATTACACTGTGCTCAACTGAGAACAGTTTTTACAAACCGTTACTGGATTTAACCCTAGGGCCAGTCTTGGTATCTGGAGTCAATCAATAAATACCTGAAATAAACATTTCTTCAACTCAAATTGGACCTTAAATTGTAACTTTGCTTGGGTTTCTGGCAAATAATTTATTTAATCAATCTACTATTGATGGCAACTTCACGCACTGGCCTATATCCATAATTTTTAACATAGTACAATAAAAATATTTTACCATTCTTATTAAAATAAGTAGGTAAATACGTTTTAATGTAAAATATACATTACAATTAATTTATAATTGATAGTTTTTTCTCAGTACTGGTAGTTTCTAAACTATAAATCTATTGGAAGTACAATTTAGGTGAAATTACTCAAAATATTGAAACAATGAAAGTAATATTAATTATTTTAATCGTTTTAACCCTCTAATCCCATTTTTACTAGAGATTAAAAACACCATTACAGTTCTTTAATATAAATGCTGTTCAGAAACGTGCTTTTTCAACATTTGATCCTTTTTAGTTAAAAAGTTAAATGAGTTGCATTTGCCATCGTTTACAAGTTATGAGCTACTAACCCAAAATGTTCTCTTGTGACTGTACATTTTCGATTTACAGTCTAATCAATGCACCGTACAAAGATATCTCTATCATCACGTTGTCCCGTTATTATTAACGGATCCGTTCAAAAATCATGGGCGTTCTAGAAGAACGATCTCATATCAAGTTCGTCGGCAAAGTCAATATAACCATAATAGGCGGAGCCCTAGATAAAACAGTTTTTTGTACATTTTCTAGACGCTTTGTCGATACTGGGATTTTAGCACAAACGTTCTGTGAATATAAATATAACCGATGATGATTCGGAAGCATCTTTGGAGATTAGTAGGTGGATACAAACTCTCTATACAACAATCTAGGTAGTACAGATCCGTGCATTTTATTAAGTACTTGGTTGACCTACTCGACCTTTGAGAGAACTTAGAATATGCTGAATCGAAAACAATGAATCAGTTTTGCTCAGAAGTTTTTGGGCTGTAAAAAACTCCCACGTGGACTCTAGTCCGACAGCCTTACAAAGTTGAAAAACAACTAACAATGCAGATACTGTTAAAGTGTGTTAGGCAACATACACGTCACTTCCTACTAAAAAATTATTCTGCTCTCTAAAAAAACTGGTGATTTCTCCGGCTGGGGGCTACGCCTCGCTGGCCTCTGCAGTTACACACTTCACAAATCTGAAGTGGTTCAATAGATATGGAAGTATTCCAGGGACCGTCGTTTACCTTAAATATACACGAGATACCTCTTAACAAGTGGCGCAGAAGACGCCCTTTTCTTGACGGCTCCATCGATATGCGAGCTAAACTGGTGTTAACAATTACTTCATATAAAAAAGAGTAATTTGAATTTAATGGGCTAAAATTATATTGAAACATCGATCAACTCTCGGTGCACAATAATTTAGGTTTGCTCTTGACAGCGACCTTGAACTTTCTATCGTCATTAAACGTTATTATACTTGTCAGTCAGGTACTGCTGCTCTCAACCCACGTTCCATTGTTCTATATTACTACAATACATTATCGTACTTCCTAATCTATCTCATAGTCGATGCATCTGACAACACTGTAGTATTGTTCTCTTGTACTAGAAATGTTAAGGTTTACCTTAAGCAAGTCAACGATTTCCGGTTTACCTCTATACTTTAATGATATTACACATGTTTTAATATGGATACAAATTGAAAATATTAAAATTGCTTTATTGGTGCTATGAATATTGTGTTCTAATAAATACTATTCATGTTGATTGTTTCATAGTAATAATCAGGTTAAAGCTTTCGACACAAAAAATAATGACTACAAGTATATTAATATAGAACCTACGTACTTAAACCTCTTTTATCTGTTTTCCTGGCGTATGTAAAATTGGCTAGAATTACAAAATCATGAGCAATATTTTTAGGGTTGCACAAAGGTTACGAGAAAGCAAATAATCCTTTAACGGCCCGCTTCAAAACGTGGCAGTCACATTAATTTATTAACTATAATTTAACTTTCTCGCAATCATGAATAAGGAGAGCTGACCCACTCAGCTGTCTCAGTGGGTCGGTATGTGAAGACAGTAACATATATTTTATAAAGTTGCTCATGAGTACTTAGGCCTTGTACGATACGCGTGGGCGCGGATGTATGTGGTTATATGTAGGTGGGTTTATCCGCACATTATCTCGAGAACGTGGTTAGATTGGTTAGATTTATACCACTGAATTTAGCAATTTATTCAGTTTTCACAGTACGAATACTATGACGAGCTATATATATAAACTATACAGAGTAAATTACGTGTTAAATGTGGCATATCAAAAACATACTCATGTTTTCTACCACTCTAAAGAATATAACAAAGTGTTGTGTTATAAGATTGTAAAATATTTTTCTTTATTTTTATTTGCGTATCTCTGTAACATACAAAACAACTGGTATAATACATAGGAGAGGTGCAAAATACACCCAGTATTATCTCAAGTTTGTAGTTTTACTCGGTTAAGAGTAATTAGATGTCGTAGTTTTCTGAACAGTTCGATTAGAATCCATTTATTGTAATACGTCCTGTAAGTCATTTAAAATATACTGTGTAACAAAAAGCACTCAAACTCTTTAGCGTCTTTAATGACGACACTATATGTCTTTCGGAAGAAATGGACTGCTATTTGTAATTTAATTTACCAGTGGTATCTTGAAAGAATAATAGTATTTCGCATTTGCCATCGTTATATAATACAAAAGGTGTATTACATTTGTAATATATAACGGTGTTAAACTTGTGACAACCGATTATCCTTTCAATCATGCCATCGTGAATAACATACTTTAAACATAGTAATGTTATCTTTTCAAAAGAGATAAATGAGAAAACCCTAAAATGTATAAGTATTATACCATCTTTATGCTAAAAAGTGTCAATAACAAAATTCAACTACACGCCGCAACGCGTCGCTGTCAAAAAAGTTGATAGTAATTATAACCGTCTTGGTGAAGTATCAGTATAAGAAATTTAATAAATATGGAATGTGGTATGATTAAACTTTAAAAACATGCATCTAAGTGTATCTCAGTTCGTTAACTGCCAGAATCCTGAAGTTGAATATTACGCATATTGTTTGTGGCTCAGGAATGAGACGGGCAATTTCCTGGCCCGGATGATGTTCCACTGTCAGATCCCGACACAGTTTCAAATGTACTGGGTGATTGGCGGTTTAGATCCGGCTATAGTGAATGCCATTTTGATTGTAACCCCATAAGAACAATGCTTAACCTTAAACACTGTAACGCCTTTTTTATAATAGAATGTCTCATTTTAAATATAGTATTATTAAGCATTTAAGCTCCCTTTACTTAAAAGGATAGTGGGATTTGAACATTTTTCATCCTTATATGTTACAAAATGTATAACACAACGTTTCAAGGATTGAAATCTTTCTTCTTCATCAGGTGGAGAAGTAACAACATAGACTGGACTCCAAGCGGCTTTCGGGTATATTTTCCCCATTTTCTTTCTCTTCTTTTCTTTTTTAGTTAATTTATTTTTTATGTATTAATTACTTCCCTACCTGATGTAGAAGGTAGACTTCAGTCCTCGAAACGTTGTGCGATATACTTTGTAACATATAACGCTGACAAAATCTTATTATCATATAAATCATTTTAGTTGTCTGATATTTGTATTAGGTAATCATAAACATATCAAACTTATTTGTTCTTTATTGCTTGCATCTCAAAAAAGTGAAAACTCTAAAAGAGAATTGGATGCGTATTCATCGTATATTTAAAATAATATATCTTGCATAACTGAATGACAAAAATAAAGGCTTACAAGTATTTTAATATTGTTTTCCGGGCTAAAACTTAAATTCGTATCGTTTCCTTATAACCGACAATTAATGTGAAAACATTGTTTTTTTTTTCATTGTGTGATCATTAGTAGAACATTTTAATGTAACAATACGTAACAGGTGTTGTCGGAATGAGTATTGCTCATGTTTGAAAAAGTATATCAAAACTGTAAGTTTGTCTATGTACCGTGCGCACGGTTAAAAAAAAAACATGTACGAACAAAAGTTTGTTTATTTAAATTTATTTCAGTTCAAACATTGTTTATTTTCTTATAAGAAGGTAAATAATGAAGTTTGAAACACTAAAAGGGGTTTTTTCACATTGTACCGCCTTATTAAAAAAATCTTTATATAAGACTTTTTTTACTTTGTACTTTTGTGTTTTTCTATTTTGTAAATTTATCCCAGTTTTAAATATTTATAAATTGTATTTCATGGTCGAGTCCTATAAAATCCATGAGCCACCTTACAATTGATCACTAGTTGTTAAGTTTTGGTGAAAGTCGAAATGGAAGGGTACCAAAAGGGTTAAAAATTATGAAATGATAATATTTCACAGATCATATTATTCTTAGCTTAACATGATTAAAACCAACCCCAGACACTTGAATAAATGTTAAATCAGCGTCTGTATCAACCATATACAGACCGATTAGTAGGCAGACAGTGACAACTTTCAGACACTTTATCCAGTTGTCTAATCGGTCGATTTTACGTTTCAATCTAATAAAAATATGATTTAAGAAAATAGATAACACCTGATATTTTGACCTTTTGATAGCATCTCCCTGACTATCAATCCCGTCTTAAGGAAAATCTATTTCAAGTAAAACCAGGTTGTGAGCTTATAGAATGCAAATTAGCTCTCGACTCCTAGGTCATTTTGATATGTATCTCTTACAAAAATTAATTATTTAAGAAATATCAAAGTAAGATATCGTTGGGATAAGAACCAAATTTGGACACAAACCGTGTAATTTGTAAACTGGTTGAATTGAGTTATTATATGCTGTTCTGATGCCACCCAGCTGATAACTTGTAGATATCCAGCGCTAACACCATATTTCTGTCACTTTAAAACCGTTACCGTGATACTCTGCAAGAAGCTACGTAACATCACTTTTATTTATCAAAACACACACACAAAAAACACAAAACAACACATACGTCAAATATGATTATAAAAAAGTATAATTTTCTTATGCTCGAACGACAAGAACAAGACATTTTTGTAATAGACTTTATTTAGGATATTTTGAATGTTTACATAGTTATTTTATAAAAATAGGTACTTTGCTATCATCCAATTTAATAAAAGGGTGTGGTCCGACCTACACATTAAGGTTGTATGTGATATTTAATTTCCTAGTATCCGGCTCCAATTGAAGCTGTTTTTTGTCTACCTTTCAATGACAGCCCAAAATTTCACCCATCATTTCGCAGGTCTAATTTAGTCATAATACGAATTGAATTTAGCTTGTATGATTGATTGTATAGTGTAGTTGTTATGTTGACAAGTTATCCATGAATCTGTTGAAGATTTATGCCCGAAGTGCTCAAAACGAATCTTTGATCTAGAATTTATAAAGTATTTTTAAAACTGAACTGATATATTTTCTTTTAAAATTAAATTTTTTATATATAACTTTGTTATATGAAGTATAATAACAAAGAGGCCTGTAATATATCAGACCTAACATATAAAAATAATTATCGTTGCACTGTTAAGTGGGCTAAATAATTAATAATACTTGAATTGCTAAATTGTCTTCAAATTTGTCTATAGCCTTAATGAATTAAAAACTATTGTATCCAGATAACGATCCTATGAATAACTTTGCGAACGATCCTTGCAATTAAAACTTATTTAACAGAAGTTTTAAACAACCACAGTTGCAGATAGTAAATGCCCTACTATCTAAGTTTTTCACAATTTAGATAGTAGTGCTTTTAACCACCGCTAAATATGAAAGAAAATGCCGACATTTTATATTTTAAAGTATAGTTTAAAAAAATATAAATAATACTGGGCTGAATCATTCTATTATGATAGTATATCTTGTTAGTTGTATTTTGACAACGTGAATTCAGGTTGCGATAAACCATACCAATAAGCTGATATGCTTGCTTAATGTTTACAGACAAGCCGTTGGGGTACAACACTGATTAGCATCTAGCTGCTGGAGGCTGTCTAAATAGACAAGGTCGACTTTTCTGTTCTGACTTGATATCTTAAAACCTTCCAGGTCTAGTAAATCACTGGCCTCAATAACTAATGGCTCCTCGAATGAAATTGAGCAATTATATTTAGATCCCAATTCTTCTAAGACAACTATAAATATATCTAAACTTCGGTTGTTTTTCTTCACGAGCGCACAAAGGTTGGAATTACCCATAAAATTTTTGATTAAATAGGTGGTCTAACCAACGTTCTAACTAGCCCCTCAATTGATTACATTTCGATCAATATCTACTAGTGGATTTTAAACTAAAATAAAGTTGTTGCCGGCTTGTGTACTTTACGAAAAAAGTAGAAATAAGTAGAAAAGTTCAAGCAAAAGAGAAACAAAAATGTTAGAGTAGCAATGATTACCAAACGAGAAAGTAATATTTTAAAATAAGAATTTAGGGTGTAGCATTAATTTAAAGAATACAGTTTCAAGTTGTTATTTATTACGAGGCAGGCGTGCGCCACATCACGTGCCACGTAACAGGCTTCGCGTAAAAAATATTTACTGACACTTCGAAATATCCCATGGAGTGACAAACCATCATCAAACTCAGAGTAGAAAATTTCAAGTCTATAGATCAGCTCGAGTTTGAGTTATGGAGTGTACAGACTGAAAGACAGATACAAATGAAAGATTTCCAGCCCCTCTTGTGATTGGCTTCTCTAACGCCCGACACTAACGCTGATACAACTGAGTGCAATGGACTTGATAAAATGTAACAAACGTTCTACCGATCAATCTATCAAATATAATATCTTAAAATGTTTTAAGATTGCACTCAATTCTGTTTACACATTTGCTTATTCTATGGTATTCTCACCTCAGATGAAGGAAATAAAAGAAGAAATAACCTTTCACCTCAATAAGAAATGAAGTTACATGGTTGTGAACTTTTGAAATTGATATGTAAATGCATCTCGAGTAAACTTGATACTGACTAAAGATTGTGGTGTTCCTATAAGGGGCATCTGTGTAATCTCAAATTGATAATAATATTGTTTTGTGTAACAGCATTCGAGCTAAGTAGCCGATTCACTAAGCCAAGAAGCTTAGAGTGGACATCAAAGAAGCAAGGCATTTGGGGAATTGGTTCAAATTAAGCCATTCGAATCAGTGACGAGGTGATAAACGTGCTTGTCGGAGTGCAGGTTTGGATCATTAACATATACGAGGAGTAACAGTGGAGCCAGGATCGAAACTTGTGGCACTCCTTATCAGTTGGCAGACGGTTTTAAACGACTTATTTTAGCACTCCAAAAGCGATGGATCAGGTAGTCCTTAACCCTGTTGCGTTAGTGAATTTAAGAAATTCAACGATATTCCTTCAAAACTGTATTACATTCAGTCTTTATTATGCTACATATATGTATTAGTTAGAACGAACAAAATGCCTAATTATTACATACTCTATACACATAATACGTTCTGTATAATTTACTAACAAACATAACAATTTGCAGTGTATAATTTAAACAAGCTTAAAAAATAAAGAAGTGGTTGAAAGATGTAAGGTAATTGATTCAACAAATATGAAGAACTTCTATTTAAAACATTTTTTCCGTAGGTACAAAATAACTTAAGGATAAAACTATAAAATCAAAATGGTATAACACGTTCTCAACATTTTTAAGAAAACACGAAGTACCTATGAAAATCAATACATTTGTATGTATTTTTGTGAAATCCTTTCGTTCTGAATGACTCCCGATAAATAATCTTCTAGCTCCAGGCAAACAGACGAAGATAGCACAAGGATGTGAACGGTACAAACATAAGCAATCAATTTCTCAGTGAGGTCAAACACATGTTTCGTACTAATGTGTCATCCAATCTCCTCTTCTTCGGCCTTGGGACATCGGTACAGAACTTTCCCATCATTCTAACACTGAAGATTCCCAAGCAAAAATAGAATCTCAAAGTGACTCAAACCTTCTGAGTTCCCCATCGTATTTAGCCATGTTACTGACAAGACCTTACGTTACCTATAGTAATTGGATCCTGTTTCACAGTCCATATAAGTGGGAGAGCCAATATGAGCATAATTTGTACTCTTATAGTCTCTTCAATTGGCTTTATATGACTTCAATAAATACAAATTATAGTGTAACAAACACAAGTTGGGTGCTTGCACGCTCAGAGGTCCAGCTATTAAAAGGTTAATCTTAGTCTTTAAGTATATACTCGAAACATCATAGAATAGACAGCATTTTTCTGAATTTTAATTGTAAATATAGATTATTATAATGTATATTGGCGTTACCCAAACTTAGTTTTTACCGTACCACTTTTATTCTTATTAGCGGATAATAGGGAAATAGTTGGGGAAAAAATGTATTGCATATACACACACCTAGATTTTCGTCCTTAGAGGATATTGCTTTAAGAAAGATATTTATCTTGACGCGAGATAATAATATTTAAATCAGCTTCAACTACGAGCTAACGAGACTGAATCATCACTTTAATTTTAAAATCCGTAACTTACATAGCAGACGGTATTTAATTAACTTTGATTTTTGAGTTTGATGGTTTTCAATTATTTTCAACAAGATAAAGCAATGTAATATGAGTGACTAAGTAATAAGTATCAAGGAATGTGATATTGCGTGATACTTATAATCCTTTAGTTACCCACTACTTTCGATCTCCTCTAAAACGATTGCAACTGACATCGATTTCTTTCTTAGGCGAATTTCATCTATAGATGTCACAAAAAGTTAGGTTTTGTGTTTAAACGATGCAAATTGGCACTTTACTCCAGGACATTCCTTATCATTTTAGAATAAATATCGTATTTCCTTTTTTGTTTCCCCTAGGGCAATATGGCGAGGAAAGCAGTAACTGCCTCTCACAGTATAAGGCCTCTACTCTACTTCCAGAGTGACAGAATATTCGGGATGGGTACTTGTCGGGAATGGGTGCCGCCTCCTGTCGAAATCCTCTGATATAGCCACTAAGAGGAGGGATATTAGTTTCTCTGTGTCGTACCAATACCAGTCTAAGTGGGTTTAGGATGGCATTAACTTATTTTTTAGGATTGCAAATGTGTTTAACACTAAGGAAACCGTCCACTCCAAAAAAATGTCCTAGCAGTAAACAAAACCTATCGATTAATTTATCTTTCCTCCGTTATCTCGATATATAAGATTAGTGCCGCAACTCTCTTCTGGACATTCTTAGGATTTCCCAGATTTAAGTGAATCGTCAGTGTTTGAAGTGCCCATTGTAGGTTATACTGGACAGAACGAACGAAACAGAAATGAACTCTCATAGTTTCTGAAGCGTTTCCTTACACTTTTATTTCATCCGTGGGCGATATTCAAACCATAACTTTAACATAACTTAAAATTTAAAAATTTCATGTCTCTCTCGTGATACTTCAACAAACCACTTTCATTTCCACTACCTTCAAAGTTACTACATTTTATTGAATGTAAATTTTCAAAAGTCATTATTTATAAAGTGACCGATATAGCGCGGTTGTTGAATAGAGAAATGAAGGACCTTGCTTCCTCTTCAGACCTTCGCCTGTTATCAGTTCTAACTGATTGGAAAGTGGGCATAAAGTCCTATGAGACGAACCGGAATTTAATCTATTTTGTCATTTTTATGATGCAAATTATTTAAAGACTAACATTTATCAGTGGTAAATACGGGATTTCTCTGTATTCCACTAATAAAAAGGTATTCAATCAATAAAAGTTTTCTTTCTACTCAAATTCCATGAATGTCTAGGCGATAAAAAAAATAATAAAATTGTAACTTTTGGTCTGAAAGAGATAAACTATCTAATAAACCTCTTTCATTGATTGTAACCTATTTCCATGGACAACAATGTTGTTTAATTTAAAATAGTGCACCAAGCAAAGGGAGTATTCTGTTAAATCCGTCCGTATGTTTGCCTCATGATTTTGATCAAACTTGTGAACGGATGTCCACGTTTTCAGGTAGATTTAATAGAAATCTGCCCACTAATGAAATAATTTTAACTACAGTAACGAATAGATAAACGACGATGCGTTTTCGACTGCTGGTATACAGTGTTCATCGGGTCGCGGAGTGGTGAGCACTTAATTTTTTGCTTTAGTCTGGTCGATCTACAGGGTAGGCCACTTTCTCTTCTAGTGCAAGAGGGAGGGGAGTTCACTATTTCACTTGGTTGCATTTCTGGAGGAAATATATTTTGTTTTTATTACATTAAAAATTTTGTCTTGTTTCGTGAATGGTTTTTTTTCTTCCATAAAAGCATTATTCTGTTTATATTTATAAATGTTGTGATTTTCCCAAATGTCCATTTTCTGGCCATTGTTTACGAATTTTATTTGTTGGATGTTATGAATTGATGGAAACTGGTGATCATTTTCTAATGTGTGAATTACTAAATTAGATTTATAGTAGATTAACCATTTTTGGGTAATCGAATGTCTTGTTGTGTTCTTTATATCTTTGGGATGAATTTTTCCTTTGTCTGTCCTATATAAAATTAATTTCTGTCATTGCATTCAGTGTTATATATTCCGTGTCGGTTTCTATGTTTCCAAGCGGCAAATATTTGTAGATTTTGCCAAAACTTTTGGTTTGGTATGTAAAGTATTATATCTTGATTCTTAAAAAGTTTTCTTAGTTGTAATATCTGATTTCCAATGTAACTAAATGTTACCCGTCTATTTTTACTTTCTGGATTCTTTTTATCGCTTTTTAGTTGTTTTAAAACTTCTTCTAATTTGTAAATGGTTTGTGTTTTGTATTGCTATTTGGATGTCCAGTATTTCTCAAGATAAATCAAAATTGATACTTTTCATAGAATTGTCAATTAATTCAAAGCAACATTTATTCCTTGTTATTTTCCAGCAACTTTCAAGGCTTCAAGATAGTGAGCCCAGTTATAGAATTTTATAATTGAAACGTTATAGGTGAATATGTTTAAAAACATAATTTCTGATTAATTGTAATTAAACGAAGTCCACGATTTTACTCAGTAATTTATATGGTTATAACAATTTTGTCTTATAATATTATCGACTTTCTAAACGTTTAAAAGTGTTAAAAATACTTTAAAAAAAAGATCTGTTAAGGGTTATTGTCCCATAATGCATCTTCAGTTCGGTATTTCGAGACGGTGGGCCTCATGTGAAATCTACTTTTCTTGCAAATGTCAAACGATGTACATAATTTAATTATATATTTGACTTTTTACAGTATATTAAGGCGACACGCATGTTCCAAAATTACTATTATAAGCACTAAACGATTATCACAGTTTGATGTAAATGTTGAGTTAAGCTCCAGTTCACCTTCCTCTCAGTGCAGATTCTGAAATCTGACGCTGTAATACACTCCTGGAATCTGGATTCTAAGTCCGCCTGAAGAGATCTAAAGGAAAGTCGGCGACGAAGAAGCTTAAAACAAACTCTTTGCATTGTTTCGACATCAAAGACATCTAGACAACAAGATCAAGCGTAATCTAGGTGAAAAGGTGTTATTGTCTCATTAGGTGCACAATTCAAGCAATGAGAACAACTTTCCATATTATGTAGTATTTGGAACTATTTTTCTTTTGAATTTCTTTAGACGTACATGACCAGATTCCAGGAGTTAAGTCTGTTACAGTGACAGATCGATCTCAGAATCTCCACTAAGTAGAAGCTGAACTGTAGTTCCGTTACTATTCTATGTATGTGTACCACACTTTGTTATAGATATTTCTTGTCAATACATGATCGATTATGTTCATATGGTGTATGTATGTCTTTCTAGTATCATGACCATATAAGTGTACTTATTACTCACAAAACGTGCAAGACTTTACAATGGCAAGTTATAAATTATATTGCAATTGCTAGAAATAACTTATTTTCGTCAATTTCCAAAAAACTTCTAATGATTCCGTGCCCACTTATGTTATACATGCAGTAAAATAAATAAATAAATGAGAATATACCAATTGCATAACGAATCGATAAAAACGTGAAAGAATCGATTAGATTACTTAATTGGTTAAGGCGTTAAACATTTGTTTATAATGATGACGATGATATAAAAAGAAGTTGTAAAAAGCCTCAAAACGAGTACCACCACCAATACCAGAGAATTCAATAAATTGAGTAATCCATTAATCCACTTCGCTTAAAACGATTAAAAAAAGACGACATCAACAGCTTGTATCCTGAAGGAAACCGAGAAATACAATCACCAGTTCTGTAGCAAAGTTCATAAATCGTAACCAAGTTTGGCACCAACTTTATTAAGGACTCGATCGAACAACGCCTGTGTGTATTGAGCAAATTAACGGTAAAAACTCTGCGGCTGCCCAGCCGAGTAAAACAGACTAAATTAATGTATGCAATTAAAAATAATTCGTTTTAAATTCTGGTGATGTTTCGAAGCGGTTGAGTTCCTACTGTATGTTTAAGATTTTAAATAATACAAGATATAAATACTTAAAAATGAGTTTGGCTGCAAATTTTAAAATCATTATTGTTATAAGTAGTGGGACATAAGTATTATACGAACATCGCTGCAGATGATATCTAACGTGTATGAGAAGAGAGGTTACTTTAAAGTTCCTGACCATTATCGAAGTGTGCAGTTCAACTGACTGATGTTGACTCTAAACAGCGAGGTCGAAATAATTCAAAACTTGTATTGATTTAGCAATGCTTCGACGACTCCTGAAGATAGGTTCGCTTCTTGGTGGTTTCTACGTTCCAGTTCAACCTATACTGTGTATATATAAAACCGATTTCTTTACTTTTAACCGTGCAACCCTATGGATGTCCAGGAGCGGTACACCACGAAACGTAAATGTCAAGATATTGTGGAGCAAGGTTGATCGAGAATTCTAGTCTACTGCGGAGGATCACTGTCTGAGTGGGAGTGGGTTGCGCTTCCTCAGTGTAAAAGGTTATGGCTTCCTTTAGAGCTGTGCCCTGCCCGCTTTAACTGGAGAGGCAGAAATAAAGCGGGCTTTTGCCAACATGACATGACAGATAGTGTGCCCGATATCCCTTCTCAAGTGATCTCAACAGAAGGTGTTCCCTGTCCCTAACTTTACCCATCATCCCTATCCTGTCACTCCGTAATAAGAGCAAATGCCCTTATAACACTTAGTGTATACAATGAGAGGATTCAGCTTCTTGTTCTAAGTGAAGAAAAGAATTAACTATAAAACATGATGATACCGTCACGTCACCGGTAAGCCGAAGAATGAGAGAGAGAGAGAGAGAGAGCGAGAGAGAGAGAGGGAGGGAGGGAGAGAGAGAGAGAGAGACGTTACTGCGTGAATGATTCTTCAAATAATAATCAGCAAAGGATCAAGAACCTAATAATTTTCATATTATTTCGAAATATGTAAAAATGTCTGATAGATTTAAACTTTTACCTAGCTAACGATAAATAATGTACGAACATAACTACTTCAAAATGCCTTTCTTGTAATAACAAGAATTAGAAAGAGATCTTCTATATGGCCCTGTTATAACGATGTATTATCAGACAATTTATTGCAAGTAACCTACAACTGTTTTACTGTTTGCAGAAAGATCCAGCTCGAAACTTATATGAGATTATTTAACCATTCAGTTGTAAACAAACCACTGTGTGTTAAACTGTTATCTACATAGTGACCAAATTGGTGTATTTTACTTGCACAGTAGGTGTTAGGAAGATAAGATAAGAGAAGAAAGTAGTAGGTGAAATACAAAGTGACCAAAGCTGATAACGGGTTACAGATAGAAGTCGACCCTAAGGTATCACTGACCATACTCAAAGTCGGACTTGAGTATGGTCAGTGAGTGAACCATTAGCACACGTTTGAAACGTCATTCCTTTTATCACCAAACATTGAACATTATTATCTAGTGTTAAATACAGAAGACTGCGCATAAAGTTTATAAACATGTAATACTTACATTATAGACTAAGTGACTATAGGATAAGTAATTCTTTCTTTATAAGTGTATTATTTTGGCTGTTTTAGTTCAAAGTCTAGACAAGTGAAGGAGATATTTTAAATATATTTGAACCTATATCGTGTTTTGGGAATATCGGTATTGTTGATGAATATAATCCTACTATTAAATAACTCAAATGCTACACGAGTAATAGATTTAATACAGCACAGTCATGATTGATACCACAATTTCCACATTGCCACTTTAACGCATATTCTTTGCACTAATGTATCATTCTTTTGCCAATTTTCTCCACTGTCAATTCCGTGTCAGTTTTCACGCTAAAAACAGTTTAAAACGAGTTTTTAACATCTTAGGCGTTATTGCATTTTTAACAATATCTGGTATTTTTTTTATAAAGTGACCTGCCTGTGAAAACAAGTGTTCATGTTCTACCGTTCTGTGTTGTCCAGTTCGGTTGCTGTCTTAGGCTCTTGTCTCATACCCGTGTAATCCTCGACCGCTTATTAGGGCACATTTAGATAAGCAGAATGAAACTCTCTCCAAAATATATAGACTTTCACATTCAACAGTTTTTTGACTGGTCGACAAGACTTATATTCGTGTTAGCAGTTATTCGAGTCGCATTGTTTTGAAGCTTTAGAACTCTCAAAATTTCATTGTTTTCACAAGCGCCCCACAAACCCACTCCATAGCTTAAAATTGGAGAATATTACACCATGATAAGCTATAATCTATAGTTGAATTGGTAGTATTAAGCTTAAGATCTCAAAACGTAAAAGCGTGAAGCTGATTTGGTGAAAACTGGATAAACGTAAATATTTCAATCTTCGATCAATGTGTATTTCAAGAGATTTTTGAGATTTTAGAATGGACTTCCTTGGAGATTAAGGCTGTATTGGACCTGACAGTAGATCACGTTTTTCACCTAATTTGTTCCGTTAGACATTATCTCTATATGTTATGTACTACTCTCTTCATTTCAGCATTATTTCTTTTACACAGGAATCTACCATAATTTGTGCGACCCGCTTATTGATTCAGAGTTCCAATATTGCATCATTTATGGTGCATAATTCCTAATACAATATGAAAGACCAGATTCATCTAGCAGAAGACAGCGGTCCGCATCATAACAGGTTTAACGAGGCGATATATTCCTTCCGATACGCCTATGGCCTGTGTGACACTAATTGGCAGTAACTGCGAGAGGTGTTTGTGTACACACGTTTTCACTGTGAGACGTCCACCACAGGGGAGCACATCCTCCAGCACAACACCAGCTCTATTGGTATTGTCAGCTCGCAAGCATCCAAAGCTGTAGTGATGCTTTGCAGTTCGTTTTCTCTATATGGCTGGATCTACACTGTGCGTATTCCGGCTGAGTAGAGAGCAGCTTTAATTTCATTTTATTCTTCATTTTCGGCAAGACGGCCTTCTTTTAAATTGGAGCGTTCAATGTGCGTAGAATGCACAATGCAAAACCTCGCAGCTTGCAGTTGGGAATATGCGCGTACGTATTTAGTTGATGTGCTCTGCTTTCTAGGCTGTACACACGTCTCCCTCAGCTAGAGTTCACATTTTGCAGAACAACGGTAGTTGAATAAAAGTAAACGGGTACGATTTGGCAGTAACTTAACAGAAGTTGTTTTTATTTAATTTTGTTTCCTATTTTTGGTATGAAATTAGTAACAACTTAATTAGTAATCGGACGACTACCAATTATGGGACAACATTATTCAAATCGAGTGAAGCGGGACCAGCAGTTCCTACTTGGTGAATTTTAGAAAGAAAACATGTTTTCGTGTTGTCTGGAATTGTTGTAAAACGCTAGAAAGCGGTCACTTGGGTTACCTTCTAACTGCAAAGGACGAATCCAATACACGTCCCACGTGGTTCTCCGAAGTGAACCCCTAAAGCCCAAAATATCTTAGAAACCATAATGCTAATCCAACCACCAGTATTAAAAACGGATGTAAATGCCGGTGTAACGGACACAATGCAGCATTTCCGAAGATACGCAGTGGAAATGCATACCGTTGACGTAGCACTGACTGCCTGAGGATATCGGATATTCAAAGGTGGGTTTCTTGACAATGAGTCCAGTTCTATAGGAGAGTTCGTAGTTAAATCCTGAATAATATCCAACTACATTTGAGTAATCCGTATTTCCATAAATACAGTAACTTTGTGCTATAAATGTTTTTACCTGTGATATAATGATGTCATTTATATTGTACCACTTGTTCGTATAACGTAATTAAAAATGATTTATTTAGTCACATGTTCATCATTCGTTTATGTTTAACCACCTCCACTGATCATACAGCAATCACACCACGTAATAAACTACGACTAAACACTAAATGTTATATTACTAACGAGCTCATAATAAACTAGTGTGCCGGTATATTCCACTGAAGTACGACAGTTGAGAGGCAGGGCCGTTGTAACAGCAGTTGTGTACTTAGCTGAGGCCCGTTACTTGTCTAATAGTTGTTTCAACTTTGACACTTTATTAAACTTATCTTCCTCTTGTCTCTCACACCTTGCACTTTGTACGCTGTTAATTTTAATATTTTTTCTATACAGTTAGTTATGTCCTAAAGTGGGCCAACTACAATTTGTTTAACCGCATGCACCGTTCTCGAATATCTCCAGAACATATACTAATCACTTCATAGACTGAGCTTTAGCAAAGCCTATCACTCACTCAATAGGCTGGTACAATTTCTCATTCGTCTATCTATCAGTCTGTATATTTGTCTGCCCACACGATATCTGTAAACTTTTTTTATGAAACTTTATTTCTATATGGACAAGATTGAACTTGATAATGGTGCTTATCCCTCCATGAGATTTGGTTGGTTGAGCGTCATCATTCAGGAGGCTGGCAGAATTTATTTTCCTGTCTGTCTCTGAAAGTGGGAGGGTAAAGAGTGTCCACTTTTCAGCGAAATGAAATGGGACATGGATTTGAAATTGCACGCAACTTCAGCGAAGGCTGAAGCGTAACATAATTATAACGCAGCAATATCACTTTTATATGTATTTCATTACTATAAAAGCACAAATGTAAAGATTGATTTTTGAGTTACTGTCGATACAAGAAACATGACGTTACGCGTCAAGGTGAGATTTATACCCATTAATTGACCTGAAACTGGTTTCACTAATTTGCTATTGATTGATGTATACCACTGTTAGCCTTGTAATACATACCTGTAAATATAGATGAATCTGTACTTTTACACACCGACCGATGTTGATATAAATCTTTACACAGATACGCTCAATAGAAGCGTAATTGTAGAATCTGTAGTAGAATAATTTAGCTATTAATATAACACCTATAGAAGGAATTCCACTTCTTACGAAACCAGAACTATCAGAGGAGAAACTAAAACTCTGTTATATACAGATTGTAAAAATAGAAAAATTATAAGGTGAGTGTAACATATTATTATGATTAATTGTATTCTGAGTAAATAAAAACAAACATGTGATAATAATAACAATAAACTTTAAAAACAGATGGTCACACCTCCCTCTCTAATGTAGCTGTGGTATCTTGCACTTGATTACATGGTAAATAAGTCCTTCATAACCGCCCATCATTCATTCTGACTCTGTAGGTGACACGCCCTTTCCTAGATTCAATTCATCCGAAGTTCCACTTTTCCTCCCCCCACTCTCTCCCTCTCTCCCTCCCTCCCTCTCTCTCTCTCTCTCTCTCTCTCTCTCTCTCTCCCCCTCCCTCCCTCCCACCCTCTCTCTCTCTCTCTCATTAATTTGAATTTATTTTAACAAGCAAGTGTTAACATTTGAATAGGTATTATTTGATTTATTTATTTGCGTTTTGAGGTTCAGTGGAAGAGAGAACTTTTTGTCCTTACTTCACCCCTATAAATAAAGGAATTTTTCATTTTATTTCATTTCTCTCCCCCTCCACCACCCCTATTATCCCTTCATCGCAGATTTGTTTTTATTTGGCTTAAGAAATGGAGATACATTTAATTTAGTATCAAGGAATTAAAAACGTTTTATTCTAGAAGAAAAGATAATTCTAAAATATTTTCTTGAGAGATATCAAAATTGGAATGGAGTAAAAGAGTGTAAATATCATGTTGTCCTAAGGCGGTCTGCATCGTTCACTTGGATCCAAGGATGTCGAGGTGTCAGGCAATGGGGCAGGAAGGAACCAGTTGTCCGTCGCGCCGAAGTCAGGGGTCTCGACAGTGGAGGAGTTTCCATCCAGAAGCGGTCCTCATTAAGGATTTCAGGATTTCTGATGTCAAAACAACCTGGGCGACACACGTCCAAGCAATACATTTCCACTGAATTAATTAACTGTGAGGTCAGGGTTACTAGCTGACGATATATGGAATATATTGTTTTGGAATACATACAGTATATATATATATATATATATATATATATATATATATATATATATATATATGTATATGTGTGTGTATGTGTGTGTGTGTTTTTTTTTGTGTATGTAGGCCTATGTATGTATAAGTAATATCATAAAGTCTAACTGCTCATTTGTGCGAAAAGAGTTTTCGTTACGTTCAGTTTGTTCCTTGATCGATTGTTCCTACACCTTCTGGCATTATGAGAACATTACGTTACATCCAACTTACTTGTACCCTTTAGCGTGCACAAAGTTATCGGGCTCATTCTCCTGCCATATGTTTCCTTCTTGCATGTTTTAAAAATGAGTTAGAACGAGCTGTGCAATTTAAAATATTTCGCAACGATGAAAATAGTATAAATATAACGCTGTGTTACAAATATAAAGGTTTTATGATACAAATGTCTTTAAAATATTGCACGGTTTAGTCACAGTTAACAACACAGCTTATTGTTATTTTAAAATTTATCACCATTATAACAATGTCAGTGATGTTTTTGTAATAATGATAAAAATTATAGAGCCAAAAGTTTTAATAATCATTTAAAAAAGTAATTCTTTAGGACGTGCACCTACGAGCCTGGGAAATACAGATGGGTGCTCGCAATACAGAAGTGATGGACTTACAAGTATATGTGTTGGTGCATACCATTGTAAACCAAGCGCCTGACATTCCAAAAGATACGGGTCCAATTACTGCAGGTGCGGCAAATCACGAAGTGGGCGGTTATCCCTGTAAACATTAGCTAAATCAAGTTAGGGGAAAATTATACATGTGGTACCACATAAATAAACCCGGACCATTCATCAATGATAAGTCAATAATTTTCATACAGAATCTATACCGAGGTCAGAGTAATCAGTTTTTGTATGGCGGGGTAATGTTGTACAAGTACATAAACTGTAATTAAATGATTAAAAAATAATTAAAATTAATGGTTGTGTCTTTATCGAGTTTCCCATTAGAGTTTTGGGACTGCTCTAGCCAATCAATATAACTGTAACAGCAGTTGGGAACTTAGCTGAAACTGCTGAGGCACACAACTTGCACAATTGTTTCAACTTTGTCTCTTTGGACATTCTCTCTCCTTCTCTATCTCCCTCCTCCCTCTCTCCATCCCCCCTCTCTCTCTTTCTCTCTCACGTTCTCTGGCTTTGGAACGTAATAGTACTTTTACCTTTGGAATTTTAAGCCAGACATTTTTTAATTTTATTTCATTTCTCTCTCCCTCAACCACCTCTATTACCCCTTCTTCGCAGATTTGTTTAAAATTTGGCTTAAGGAATGGAGATAAATTTCATTAGTGGAAATATTTTCTCTCTCTCTCTCTCTTTACTCTCTTTAAAATTTAATTTTTACCAGTATGTCTATCTGCACGATATCTCATAAACAAAATAACCTTCATTTCATATTTCAGCTTCATTTCTACGTGAGTAACACTAAGTGCATATCACCCAAGGAACTTGTCCTAGTTTTAGTTAATATTTTTAGATTTTTCTTATGGGCAACCATAATGCCAATGAGAAAATGTCAAAACAAATAAATTAAGTAAGAAAGTACAATCATATGAGACTTTTAAATGTGACATTTTTATTCATAGCTTAAGGCTAAACAAATATAGAATGGGATGTTTAATTGTGGATGTGAATTCGGTGACAAGATTTGATATCAGCGCATTTTTTCAATGCAATACCCTTCCTACCTCATCGGAACTCTTATTATTTGAACATTGCTAAGAAACCTAACCCAATGAACAAAAATTTTAATGTATCTTGATAAAACAGAAGTATTTAATCCTTAAACTTTAAAATTAATATGATTTTTAATTTCTGTATGAGCAAGATTGTGTTTTTTGATGTGCATGTCAAACAATGGCATTTGCCTGAACGTAATTTTTGTGTGAATTGTTTACTGTAGGATTATTTATCTGTCTATCTGCCCGCAGGAGTTATCGAGAATTATCGAGTTATATCAATTATTTTTTATGGTCTTAATAAGTTGTTGAAATATAGATTGTTTATATACTTGAAACAGAAATTAAAAACCATTAGTACAAAATCTCTGTCTATAAAACGTAGAAGTTAAATCCATATTGCGTAAATAATAGGTTTACTCGGATAACCTAAGACGACCAGAAGATAAAACATATAATGTTCAGTATAGAACATTCTAAATGTTTTACTTACAAAATTGAAGCTGGGAGTTCTGTTGCGATATACACAATAATAATGGCATGTTTATAAAATGTCATCTTCAGACCGAAACTGGATCTCATTTCTTGTGGCTGTTGCGTGAGAAAGCATGCCTTTTAATAAATAAATATTTCCGGAATTTAGAACATACTTTCCTTTTTAATTAATATTAAATTTTACCGCAAGTTCTGAGAAAACTGATTATCGGAATTTGTCAAGATCCTCTTGATTTCATATGCATTCTGAGATAAAAAAATTGATTCCGGTGTTTTATCATACTTTTTCATAGCTCTATACCTGATATAAGTGTTTAAAATATTAGGGTGATTGTCAAGTGATAGATTATGTATAAAACTGTTTTTTATATTATATAGGGCTTTGGTATTGCTAGAACCACTTTGGGGTAGGTAGGATTGTTTATAGAATTTGATGAATTTATAGGATGTTTTAAACCATAACTGTAACATCTCTATTAACATTTTTAATTAATTCTTATTATTTATTATTTTCAACTGCCAAAATTTTAAGTTTCAACTTAATTTTATTACAGTTTATTTTACATTTCGCAGGTTTAAAAATAATTATTCTTGTTTTAAATTTAATTTATGTATTGGAAATAACGTCATATTCAGCTACATATTTGTTGCTCTTGCAACATAAAATTATACGTAGGTATTTTCGAAAAAATCTAAATATGACTGTTATCCCAAGATAGTATACACAATGAACTTATAATACGCACCACTGTGTCACATTTTGTGTGTAGTTTAAAATGTTTTATATTAATCCCAAACACAGTGTATCGTGCCTTTACGGGCTCGAACAAAATCAATCTATAGGATACAGAGAGTTACTTTTCTAACAAGAATTCTGGAAACACGTGTAAAAATGAATGGAAAGACCGTCGGCGGTGTACAAGACAACGTCAAAGCACGCCTTGTTAACTTCCTACTGTTTCAGTGTTGGTAATTAGTGTGAACCACACATGGTCCGCTCGAATGCAGGGGGTCTACTGCACTAACAGGCAGTAAGATGCCGTCAGTCAAGGTCGATTACTATCATTACGTTTACAGTATGCCCGCCCAATCCTTTATACTCCACTGACTGGCTTTGCATAATAGTTACACAATATCGCCCTTCGTCGATCATACTTTTAGAGTGACTGATTCCAAATCCAGTATATTAATGAGGCACTGAGATCCTTGAGTTGCTCGTAAATCCAGGAACAAACCAGTGAACAAAACGAAACAGGTTTTTATTCACGTTTTGCGCGTGTCAGAAAATTTCCCATGCAGAGGTGGATATTGCGGTCACCTGCCAAGTTACCGCCCAGAAGCATGAAGTCCTTACTGTTCATAGTTTGTAGACCATATGTTTACTAGTATTGTGTAGATTTTATGTATAATGTATCGATTTCTTCTGATTCGACAAATATATTCCTTTTTATGTCTTAGATAAGTTTGTAAACAGGTAGACTGTGGACTAAGCCTAGAAGGTAGAACTATTGCGTGATCTGTTTTACAAACATTGTTGTTTTATGACATTGACTTACTCGAACAAATTTGTATTTGATTCCCACGTAGCTACATTTTAAAGCGTACACCCAGCATAAAGGTAATCAATGTTGGATTTTAGACTACTGCATATGAATTGTGGCCTCCAAACTGTAAGACTAGAAGGGATGGGTTTCCTTAAATACAAACACATAAAGCTGTTGTGGAGGTCTGACTACAACTATTTCCTTTTGGGCTTAGATAAGTTTATTAACCCGAAAAACACAATCAGGGAAAAGGAATTTCGTGTGCTCTGTTTTGCAGAACTTGTGGTGTTTGGGAATATTTATTTACTGAGCTATTTTATATCCAATTCCCACAAATGTAGTAAGATTATAAAGCACATTTATATGACTTTTATAGCAACCTAAAAGGATCTTGAGGTAATCGGTATTGAACTTTAAACTTTGGTATCCATACTCTAATAACAAAAAAGCTGCTGTCGTGGAAAGAAATTAGATTTCGAACAGATAATCTCACTGTACAATCGGACATAAATTGGAAACGAAAATATAACTATGTATCTTATTACGTATGGGAATTCGTTCCTACTGTATCAGGGTTTCTGACATTTCAAGGTGAATTATTTAATCCAATAAGAGCGCATGAGAGAAAACCAACAATGGTGATGGTGTTATATCAATTATTAGTTGATGACGTAGGTATAAAAACCTAAGTGCGCACTTCGAGTCTAATATGATATCCGTCAGTGGTAGTAGAGTTGTTAGCGTTACACCCCATGAACCCTGAGAACTGGCTGAATCCCAATCCGGTTTCGATATTGCATATTTGCATGCTAGAAATCTGAGCGTAGATTAAATGAAATAAACTGTTCCAGGCTAAGCTTCAGATCTTTCACAATAAGTAAAAAAGTTAAAATTGAATGAAATGGTGCTTAATGAGGTGTAATTTGTTTGTAACAAAATAAATCTTTATTTAGTAATTTTTATTGATTCTGTTTTTATGTATTAAATGGCTGCTGGAATCTGCTTTTCATACCCAAATTTCGCTCTGTTTCCAAGTGTCCTGCTATTCAAACAAACTCAATTCAGTTACCCAACGAAGACCAAAATATATTGTTCAGTTACATGTCTTCGAAGAGGTTATTGTCACATTATGATTATATCACACCCACTAAATCTCATCAGAGTATGATCTACCTGGATTTTAGGACCATGGCAAGTCATTGGCGAAAAACTACAATAAATATTTCTTTAGACTGTGTACTCGCTAAAATAATTTAAGTAGATTAATAGCAGTAGTAAGTTCTTATTATATTGACAACCTGGCTCCTTACGTCACAATAAGCTTGCTAGGAATCATTCTAATGAAAATTGATAGGATCATTCCATGGATATTTCAAGTCAATCGCTTTTGAATAAATGAAGTTGAATACCTTTATAATAACATAACATTTACTTTTCTTCATAGACAAAGAAATACTTTTGGACATTATGACAAAGTACGTAGACTATCAATGCTGGGACCCAAAGACGCCTATCGCCTCTTTCCTAACTCTAGAACGTAGATTTATTATCTATACTCCTCTTACCTAAACTCGGACTAACGTGAAGCAAGAAAGTAAAACTCAGTATACATTTTCCATGGCTATTACTCGGTAATACTTTCGAACCATCCTGTGTAAGGCCTTATTAAAACCAAGGTCATCAAATAATGCAGTCATTAATGTTAATTAGTGGTTTTATTTTATAGTATATGGCTAGTTAGGAGCAAGAGAAAACGCATAATGTGACTCTTGAGACCCATCCTTCGATCCATCATGCGTTCCGTTAAGTCGAACATACTGTAATTGTAACCTTGGTTTGTTGTTTTTTCTCGAACAATAGGTTGCGTATCATTTGTAATTAAAGTTATGTTCTCTGCCAATCTTGATTTTTATATTAAAAGGAATACGTCCAACTTTTGTCCATTGCCTGATTTTGATTAAGTTCATACTTCCACCACATTGGAATTATATCAAATGTCTTTAATTAAAAGGCAGTGCTGAGATACTGATTTTAATTTTGTTTCTCTAAACGTGACGCCACAATATGTGATTTAATATTTTTATTAGTGTTAGGCATATTGGTAATTTTATCACTTTATCATTGCTTTGGATTAGAGATATGTTAAAAAATATCTGAGTTTGAAAAATACGTAAGATAAAGCTTAACTGCGAAATTTGTCTAAGCCTTAAAAAGTGTTTACTTACATTTAAAAAAATAATTTATTTTGTTATGTATACTTCTAATGTAATGTAGTTGCATGTATACAGGATATGCTACTGATAAGAGGTCGTAGTCTACATTAAACATTTAGTTAACCAAAAATAAGCTGATAACAAGTTATAGTTATTTTCACTTGTCACTTAGGATAAATGTGCTGGCCAAAACTGTCTTTCTTTAATCTCAAAAACGAACAAAGCTATTAAAACGCGTATTGTGGCGTCGTTTTAGTGAAAAAAGTTAATTGAAACCATGTAAACAACACCATTTTTACATTTTAAATAGTTTATCTACTTTGAATAAGGCGGCCAAAAAATATGAACTTAGTCAAAAAGAAGTACTTGCTACTAGAAAGTGATCAAAGGTCGTCAGGAATCGATACCTGGAGAAATATGGAAAATGTAGTGAGTTATTTAATACAGTCAGTGTATGGTAAATAGACAAGGAACGAAAATTATGATAGTACTAAATTCATAGTTCATAATTCAATTCGTTCACGTACCTTCGCAGATCTTGTGGTAATCTTCTTTAAGTATTAAATTTCATAACCCCTGAGAACCCTAACCTTTATTCACAAAGCAGTCGAGATATCAGTCAAAATCCCATAAAATAGCACACTCCTTGCACAACAGATAAATACTAATAACATTATTGGCTGAGCGTTAGCGCAATCTATCACTCGAAGGGTCGGAATGTTTTCATTCTGTCTCTCCATCTGTCTGTCCGCACGATATTTCGAAAAGGAACTGATCAGTAGACTTTAAATTGTGCTTGGAGCTTCAATTTTATAAGAGGAACACTGAATTCGATATAGTTCGGTGCATGGATAACCATGATGGCGACGAGAAAATAGCAGAATTTCTAATCAAAATGAGTAAAAATCATAAGAAGTTTCAACATGTGAAATTATCCATAGAGGTAAAAAGATCATAGAGTGGAAAGCCGATTATTTAATTTAGTGAAAACAAATTTACTTCAGCATACTCTTTCGTTGGAATACCTTCCATAGCTCGTAGAAATTTTTATTATTTGAACACTGCTATGAAACCTAACTGAATAAACACAAGTGTAAATGTATCATGGGACAAGGTATCTAGAAAAAAGTTTCTTCTGTAAACTTTATACGAAACTTCATTTCTCCAAAAGTAAAAATTAACACCATGATAGTCAATGCCCAACCGTGAAAATTGGCTTAGCATTATTGAAGCCTATCACTGAGGAGGTGAACAAAATTTCTCTTACGTATGCCGGGAGATGTAAAACTTCCCTTGCCATATGATTTTCTGCAACTCTTATCAGTCAATACTGAAATGATTCATAGACTTTAAATGTCGCATTAAAGCTTAATTAAGCCTGTTACGATGTGGCGTACTCTATACCTTGTATTTTATAATCAGATGTCACCGCAGTAACTATTTACTGAAAATCTGGACACTCACTATCTGGGTACTATACACAGGCACTCCTCTTGTCTCTTAATTGTCATCGCTTACTAAAGGCAAACTCGTGCATCTACATCTTTGTACATCCTATGTAACTAGTGATATATTTTTTATTGTGATGTATAAGTAGCGTGTATTGTGAGTGTGCTGTTATGTATCGCTCATGAGAAACCTTTCATCGCGCTTCGCATTCCTTTTGCGCTCTTTTTGTAAGCGCATTTAATTTTTTCAAAACGTATCCGCTTCTCTTCTTCTGTTTCATTTGTAAGCTTCCCCTTGCGTTCAATATGTTTAAAACAGGACAGTAAAATTGATGAACAATGATATAAGCAATTTTTCCATCGTGGTTTGTTCACATTAGCTGGTATAGGCCTAATATAAAACAGATTATTAGTAAAACCATTGTAGTGATGCAGATTTTAATTTTTTACATGCGACATTCATTTATCAACGAATTTATTATGGAGATTTCTTCGATTCTGGAGGCCAGCGGGGCAGATCAGTTTAATAACATGTCATGTGATTTGAGCTCATAAGCAAAATTTCAGCTTGTTCGAGTAATGACTAGTGGTCCAATTTAAGCAACGTGTTTTTGCGTCATGGCAATACACACAGATAGATAGCTGCTAGTTAGCAAGCTAATAGCAGGAATTGAAAATTGTTATCAAAATACATATCCTGGGGGTATTTTATGATCAAGCCTATAATTAATTAGCTAATTTTGATATTCAATGAATCGCATTCAATTTAGAAGACATTTTATCGTAGATTTGTTTATAAAAGTCGTCAATGTAATTGGACTCAGCCACTGACATTAGATTTATGAAATCTAAAAAGATAAATATTTAATAAACCGGGTCTCCCACAGCGACAAATCCAGATGATTCATATTAATATCACCACTAGCTAGACCTGAATCCTGAGCTAGCTGGCTGAGGAAAACATATACAATGAAATAAAAGCTACGAGATCCCAAAGATTTTATGCATTCTGAGATCGGTGCCTTATAGGTTGGTAGCTATATACGCCTAGTGATCCTCCAATCCGAAGCATATTTCAAGGCGAGGAATTCAGGATAAAACTGTATTGTAGACAGGCAAAAGTCTATTTTAAATAATTCCAAAACTTTCACCCTCCAATCCTAAAAATTGTATTGCTTCAGATATCAGGCGGTCCCAGACATAGAGAATATCTACGAGAATGTTACTAGCAGTGTTTGGCAACTTCCAGAAGATATTGACTTTCAAAGACCGAAGGCTTATACGAGTGTCGGATAATCCTAGGAATCAATGGTGTCTGGGAGTGACAAAATATCCCAAAGAGTGGCACTGTCAAAATTCTGGAAAGAAAGTACCGGAATATTTGAAGGCAAACTCTGGATTTTACGTTAATTAGACTGAAATGTCATTCGATTGTTTTTATTTGTTTGAAACAACTGAACAATTATTAAGCTCTTGGCTATATGACCTTAAAATACCAACAACCTTTCGCCAATTTGTATTTTTTGCTGACCACGAGAGAACCTGCCTTAATGTTGCAACCATTGGTCGGCTGAAATGTTGAGTTTGGATGTTTTCTTTAGATATCGTTAAAACAATGCAATCTTTAGTTTGTGTTACAGTACGTGTTATACTGCCTCGTACATAAACAGAAAATATGGTGAAGATAGTAATTTTGTATTTTTTACTCCTGTTACTAAAATATCAATGTAAGATTTCTGATTGGGGCGTACATTTGTTACAACGGAACCCCTTTTAATGATATTAAAGGCTCAGTAGGAAGAGATAATGGTCGACCTTTCCTTTCGTGAAGTAGGAAAGGTCAAACATTTCAAAGGTGACAGACCCCGTCAGCTAGAGAATTAAAAAGTCCGTAACAGTTTTACTAATGTAATGGTTTACCAGCAGTTAAAACTGTTACAATAGTTATAATAGTAATAGGTATAATATGTTTGTTATTTTTAATATTTTCAATGTTCGGAAGCAAATAGTCTAAGAGCTATCCATGTGCGCTTCACTATTGAATGGTTTGGAAAGTTAGAGAAACAGAATTTTACTTAGAAGAAAAAACTAATCACTAATGCTATTGCCTGAGACAATCAGGTAATGAATTTATGATTTGGAATAACACAATTTTATGTTCAAAAATGTTCTTTGTTCTAGAGCCAGATGAGCTACTTATATGCTGACGATTATAATCGATTCCAATCTGCAAAGCTCCGATCTACAGCAGTTGATATTCTTTCTATCCTAAATGCAATTTGTATACATGAAAGAGTACTGGGCGGCTGTACCGCCATGATTTTAATCATATGAAAATAACATTAGAGCTCATACACATTTACTTTTGAATTTAGGATAGTGGTCGTGTGTGGTAACGTTTAAATTGGTTTTTAATGTGCATGTAAATTCTTTATAGATGGTTTCGAAAATGTTCATAGTTATTAATATAAACTAGTTATTATAAAAGGATGAAATTCTTTGCTTAAATTTTCAAAAAGTATAAACTTAACAAGACAAATTAAAAAATATTTAAAATGAGATATATTCAATACATCTACTTTCAAAATATGGGCGTAAAAGTGTTTGAGGTACAACACTACTCTTACGGGGTCAACTCAAAATCGTGTCTGTACAGCCGGCTCTTAAAACTCATCCTCTTGATTGCCTAATTTTAACACACAACCACAATAATAAATTAAACACATCTACTATCATATGCAGTATTATTTACTATAGTTCCCAAGAAAATGTTACAGATCAACCTGTTTTTATCATTCCGCAATCTGTATAGACGTATTTAATTTGCAAATGGCAAATGACAAAGTTAACGTTCCCTGTGTGAGGAGGGTTGGCGGCGTGGCGCGGGTGGAGGGGCGAGACTATAACAGCGCGGGTACGGCAGCCAGCTGTAGTGTATCGCCGTCCGTTCGCCTTACAGCCGCCCAGCCCGCCCGCCGCCACCATGGAGTCGCCCATCACTTTGAAAAGCAACTATTGGCAGACCAGGGTAAATAGTTAAATTCGTCCCTCTATCGCTTCAAAATGGAATAGTGAACTTTCATACTTTATGTAGTTGTACGAGTTTAATGCTTTGGTGTTGCAAATTTATTTCGGTGTTTTAAATATGTAAATTTTTAATTACATTGGAACAGTTACAATTTGGAGGCAAAATTATGTGTGACCAGCCGATAAATATAAAATATTATTTCGCATATATTCGTTACTAGTATGATTGACTTATCGTCATCTTGAAGGGAAGTACAATAACAAGTGGATGGCTCTTCCCTCAGGGGTTAAACTCTGTATAAGTGTGTGTGCGAGGGTGGTTTGTTTGATAAAATACGGCTAATTTCTTCTTAAGATTTTACATCATAACTTTTGGATACACCTGAACACATCTCGGCTTACTTCGATGCTGGATTAAATATGGATTAAAATAGCTGTTTAGAACCCAAAAGATCAATGTTCAGCTTTCACACTATCGCAATTATGCTTTCACGTGTTATGATTCAATAATGCTTACGTTTATAAATAAAAGCTCAGTAAAATCTTAGAGGATATTAAAAAGAATTAGTAAAAATATGGAAAAGGATGTGTAGCAAGTAGAAAGGGGGACGTCTCTGACGTGTTACAGTACTTACTATACCGGGCATATAAGATACAACGCCTTAATTAATTAATACAAATATAAAAGTAACGCATATTAATTAAACATGTACAATACAACTATCGGTTGAGTTATAGAATAACTTTATTTCATTAGCCTTGTACTGGCAGGTCCAAACCTGTTAGTACCTGACCTTTGGTACTAAACTGTTCTTTCCAGTGGATAGGATTATGACCACTCAATAACTTAATAATCTTTGAATGTTTTTCTTAGATGGATTTAATGCATAATTATAAAAAAAGGGATGAATTTGGTTCACGTTTCTTTACATGGTCCAAACCATTTCCTTTAATAGGTAATTAAAATGAGCCGAAAACCGGTGGAAATGATTGGTCCATAGGATCGGTTTCTGATCAATTAAAAGGATTATAAATTAACAGGTTAGGACAAATCCCCTTGTCCCTCAGGTATTTAGTTAATATATCTCGTTAATGATTGAAACTGGTTTGGAAATAGTCACATTTTTTTACGAGTAATGCATGTATTATGTGTTTAACCGTTAATCTTACAACTTGTGTGCACTCGTTAGACGAGCACATAGGGTAGTCTACCATTGTTCAGAATTATTATATATCCCTGCTGAAATGTATGGGTACTGAACGGCAAAGTCTTACTCATTCATTATTCATTGTCACTACTTTTTAGCTTTGGAAATTTGGGCATGCTTTTAAGCACAGCGAGGTTTCTCTGATTTACATGGATAACTCCCGAGTAAAATTATGTGATTTAGTTGTTCGTAACTTGTTATCTTTAGGATTGTCGATAAGCAATGTTTATATTTTACGAAATTACAATAGAAACTTTAAATAAATTAATACTTTAAAAAAATTTAATCATTTCTTTATCCAAAATTTGGTGCAGTAATGAACTATTAAGAGAATACAATAATTCCTCAGTGCGTGTATATAGAAGTGAATTAGTACAGTACGTATGTCTTTGTAACAAGAAAGACAATCCAGTTCATTGTTTTTGCCACACTTAGCTGCTTAACCTTCACAACCATTCTTTTGTTTATAAATTCATAAGCGGTACGTTTTTTTCACACAGAGTAGATAACTTAAGTGACACACCTAAGTTACGTTAACAGTACCTGATATGACCTTGAACGTGGTATATCACTTGTCTTAGCATTTATCAACACTCCTAACTCGGCCCTTCTCTGATCGCAAGGGCAAGCTATTTATTCACAACGATAATTTGTTGCCGTTCCCCCGTAAATCTCGATCGTGACTTTACCACCTTATTATTAACCATCCGCGATTGCCACGTTCTGAAATCCGATTTGTGATTACAACTCGATGAAATAAACAATTGAATAAATACCTTTGTAAATCTCAATAGCTTATAGAGTTAAGAGTTAATATACTTAAGTCTTATTGGTGAATACTAGATTTACATTTAACAACGCATACCTTGGAAGCAGTTGTTTAATTAATGTAAGAAGCTTAGGGCCAACGTTAAAAGTAAATCTTTCTTTTTCGTAGTAACTTAGTTGTGAATTAAGAACTATTAGGAGCTATTAATAGTAATAGAGCTATTAAAAGAGTAGTAATAGAACTATACTCGCGCTGCCTTGATTTGTTTCCAAGATAACAATGCTAAACCTCAAGCAGTTTTACGCCCTTTATTTAGTCATATAATTATGATAAATATCTAAGTTATGATTGACTCCCCTAAAAAAATATATATGATTGATTCGAAAAAGTTCTAAAATCGTTTAACAGTAGCCCAAATGATGAAAATTTGTTAAAAAGAAATCATCCAATATTTAAAACTTATACATTTGGATGCGTATTAATAACCTATTTATAAAGAGCAATCTTCCACAATTCTAGGACCTCAAATAAGGACGTAAAAGTGTTTGTTTCCCGTCGGGTAAAACTGAAGGTCTATTCTCTACAGCGGTCTCTTAATGATCATTACTGAGAAACGGGTGATTAGAGTTTTAGGAGACTTCGAAGTGTATTTGCACTGATTCTTAATTAAACACAGTAAATTATTCATACTACACAAAGCAAGAAGTTGTTTGTAAAGAGTTCAAGAAATCCATTGAAATCGAAATAAAAATAAGGGAATAAGAGAGATTTGCGGAATCTAAAAGATATACATTTGAATTTAGTAGCTATAGTTTGTATAGAATACAGCTTTCCAATTATGCTCTAGAAATAATTAATGCAAGTTCATCGCTTTTTAACTGTTAGTAGGTAATCAACATTAAATCATTATATATGTAGAATAGTTTGAATACGTATCAGGAAAGACAAATACAATTAGAATTGTTCGACAAAAGTTTGTGACATTGGATACATTTAAATGGTGTACAACGTGAGATGAAGCCGAAATCGTGTGCGGTATACTGCGGCGGGATAGAGGATGTGTCGTCCGGGAGTAACAGCTGACAACCAGCTGATGCTGCTCACGCCCCGATGATTGATTACCCAGTCCCATTACTACCTGCTTGTTTACTAAAACGACACTAAGCGAATTCCACTTTCAAACCTTCTACGTACGGAAGTACGTACTTTAACGGAGTCTATCAGAGTATGATGATCGTAATGAGTATGCAGGTATAACCTGTAACTAATTATGATCAACCACTTCTTAGCAAGTGTCGTTAATTAATAGTCCAACGGCCGACTGACCCAGGGAGTCCGTCAAGTTTGCAAGGAGAGCATGGAATACAGGGTTTGTGATCTTGTAGTAATTTTGGTTGGACTTTGAAATCCGGTTTCCAATGGCAAACTCCATCCCTTAGACATCCAAGGGCGACCTAGACTACCTTACAAGGCAACGTGTCATGGAAAGTTAGTCCTGATGTCATCTGGCACTGAAAGCACGATTTTTTACAGCGTTAAATCATCCTTAAACTCCAGCGGCTAAGGGTGGACGACCACTCGACAAGTCGTATTCCGCAATCAAATAAGAGTGGAATCCCTTGATGATTAAACTTCTTATTTCGTGAAGGCAGAGCAACATTCAACATTTATAAATTGATAAACATACCTATATGACAATAGAACGTCCGTATAACAAACAATTAGCGTACCTGTATTACGGACACATATCTTTATGTGGAAATGAAAGAAATAAACTGTAATGTTCTTTAACGCTATACATCAATTTCCCATTCAAGTTTTTGAATATTTTACTATTGAATCTCTAATTCGTTAAAATAACGCTAATACATAATAACTCTTTACAGCTATCATTTTTTACGCAAGGACAAACTAAGACATACCCTTTAAGGTCCTAATTCGCAATGATTTTTTGCGTTAAGTTAGCTTTCAATTACGTTAATGTAGTTAATGAACATGACAGAACATAAGTTTATAACTTGTTATGGATCTGACAGGTTCTTCTAAACGGAAGAAAAATCGTGATGTTTCTATCCATCCGTCTGTGCATTACCTTTTGATATAAAGGTCGTACACACTTGCAATTTCGAACATAGTTTTTTCTTGCTCCAAAGAAGAACTTTATATATTTTGGAATTAAAAGCTCAAAATAATGGTGCAGAAATTCTGAAATTGTAATAGACGTTTGTTGTTCTGTCGGGTTCTTGGATAAGTATTGTATATCGGTTTATTTGTATGTGGTTTTGTATTGCCAGCAAAATAAATGGATGAGGAGGCAGTAGAGGGGGCTTGGATAGGAAATTTTACTAGTAAGCGTCCGTTTAAATTTATCCTGTTTCCACAGGTGGGAGAGGAGAAGGACTATCTGAATCCGTGCAATTCTAATGAACACATTCTTCCAACTAATAAAATTCATATTGCTGAGTCAGAAACCTGAGTTTATGCAAAACCTCCTGTAATTCCCTCTAAGTGACATGCGGTCTTACCATAAACTTCTACGCGATCTTCAACTTGCAGATAACGCACCATGTGGTTACGGATGATGATAAGACAATGTAATTAATTTTAACATTATCATTTAGAGGGGAAACCAGCCTTAGTTACTTCTATATTTAACTGTTTCGCAGCGTGTAAGCCCTGTACACTCATCATTTCCGGGAGTCGAAATCGAATTTACATTGCAAACACACAACCTAATTTTTTTATATTTATATAGGAATATCACTGAGAAATAATCCACCCAACAGCCGCTAGTTTCGTGGGGTTTCAATTTGAGAGATGTTTTAACATCAAGTGATGTAGTTTTTCATGACATATATTTTTGGAATATACACTTAAATACATTTTTAGACATACAAGTAACAAATTCAGGCAACAAGATAAAAGCCAACTTTGTGGCCGAAAATAGTGACTTCTAATCTCGTTATCTCCTTAAATCAATAAAACCCTTAAAAATGTATCACTTTTGGCAATTCAAACACTCTTGATATACTTACACTGCGACCTATATCAAAACTAGTTTTACTATCCATTTATATCGGCCTAAGGGAAAATTTCCTGTATCACTTTTAAGGAAAACTGGAGGTTGGTGCTTGTACAATGAAAATATTTATCCCGGCTCCTGGGCCATCAACATCGAGTAATTATCATGTGCAGAAGACCAATCAACATCAGACAGAGCCGCAGCCACCGTGTGACGTACAGCATCAATATGCGCAATACAACCTCCGAGTTTTTTCCGCGCCACCTTTTGATGGACAACAATTACCGACACAAGACAACCGGTCCGAGACTTGACATCTAAATATCACCTTCCTACGCTGGTCCTGTCATACGCATACTTCATCGGTGACAGTTGATTTGCTCATGAGTAGAATAATCATATTTTCGATCATGTATCCCTTGAAGAACAACACTTAGATCTCAAGTTAAAAGTGTCTTCCAATTGAAGTATATAACCACTCGATACAGACATAAAATACACAAGAGTAAAGGACTGTGAACAATACTGTAACCAAATGCCATGGACATGCACCATCATCAAACTTGGTGGTGGCGTGTTAAAAGATGACATTACACGCAAAGACTCATTGCTCAATTAGTTCTTCAGACATTTTGCGCATAATAGATAGTACACCATTACCGCTCAGTGATAGCAAAATATACCAAATTTAAAGTCTATGCTCAATTCGTTCTCGAGATGTGGAAATTTAGGATTTGCTAGTGATCAGTCAACTCCCGTGGAGTGACATGCAACATCATCACGCTCGATGATGGCGTATATACAAATGCCATTCCACGCAAAGTCCCTTGCTCAATTAGTTCTTCAGACATTTTGCGCAAAATAAATAGTGCACCATTATCGCTCAGTGATAGCAAAATATACCAAATTTAAAGTCTATAGCTTAATTTTTTCTCAAGATGTGGAAAGTTAGGATTTGCTAGTGATCAGTCAACTTCCGTAGAGGAATATGGTCCATCATCAAATTCGATGTTGCCTAGAATTGAAATTTTAATCATGTAGAATATCAAGTTTTGAGGTCGAGTCGTACTTGATATATCGCGCGGACAGACAGACAACATAAGTGCCAGACACTTAATGGGACTTTTGCCGGCATCCTGAGTGGCAGGCTGTGTTAACATTCACCCGATAGAGTATCGTTGCTCACTTTACTCGGTGTATTATTATTATTTTTTTTTTTTAAGATAAATCTCTGAGGATGAACCGAAATTATATACCCAAATAAGTGGAGGAATAAATAAAAAGGATATAGGGAAAGAAAACAACTAATACACATTACGTCAGAGTTGAAAAAGGAAGAAAGAAGGAAATATAAAGAAGGTCGTTCGTGGATTTAACTAACCAAATGCAATACTTATTTTTATATAATCGATCAAACCATGTTCTCGTAGTTACGACTTAAAGACCTAGCTTAGACACGTATAATCGTTATTATTCATGAGTACTGCTAGTGGTATCTGATATGCACCTACTGGGCGTCCATACAAAGTAGAGGCTGGTGTGCAAAGTGTGTTATGTGAGAGCGAGGAAGGCGATCTATGCCAACGTCCACACTTGTGTAGACTCTTAATAGGTCTATTGAATAACCCAATAGAAAGGAGTACAAAGTAGTGCTTGATGCCGTCCTGCCGTTTGTTAAGAGGACCTTAGAATATCAGAAGATAAATTGTTAGAGATATTTTTTCCTACAGAGCTCTTATAAAGCATCTGGCTTTTTGGTGGGGATATATTTTAATATTAAGGTTATAGTCCTCCAAACTTGCCTGAATAAAAAAATATTTAAAACGAATTAGATTACTAAACAAGTAAACATTCACAGAAGTATACTTCGACAACCTTATAACCAAGCCCAAATAAAAGCGTTTGAAAATAAATATGTGAGATGTTTAACTTATGAACGTAAGTCATACAACTTCAGAGAGTAACATGTTTCGTAATGATTTTATCAGTAAATACATTTAATGAAATACAATTTACGAAAATAAAATGTTTCTAATAACAGATTTTTTTGTTAGTAAACATATAATAACCTTCAATCACATTACATAAATTTTCACCAAAATTTTCAAATTTATAGATGGAGCCCTATTACGAACAAATCGTAAGGCGGGAGAGATACATAAAACATTTTTTTCAGTCCCTGAATAACAGGCTAATATAAATCTATTTCATCAGAAAATTTATTTTAAAGAACTGCATTTCAAAAAAGTATTACAACCGAAAACTGATGTGTCATTTTAATTTATCATTGTTCCCAAGAAAAGAGTAATTATTTTATGCTATATTTTAATAAATATAACTAAATATAATGGGGATTCCACTTATCCTCTCGTGCCTTTTCTCGTGCTTGTAAAAGTCCTTTTTGTTGAGCTCTGAGCTGTACAAGTATTGTCATACTAATTCAGTAATAGCCTACAACTTGACCTTGTTCTAGGTAGTGTGTAGCCTGTACCATTCAAACCCTTATAATAATATATAAATGTAATTTTCGTCAGGGACATCCAAATATAACTTATTACGTTAATGATTCCATCCTGCTTCGCCAGAAGATAAATAAAGTTCTAATAACTCTAATTTTTTTATACGGTCAATCGTACGAGGCCGTGTGTCAACGTTTGATCCTCTCACACATAGATCCTATTTCTGACACTCTTTATTGTCGACATCTTTATGCAAGTTATACATTTCAATTAGTATTATTTGTTCCATAACTTAAAAAACTAAAGTATCTCAAATATAATCTGTTAATGTCTGCTATTTCCTTTCAGAAGAGGGCAAACTTTGTTCCCCTTACAATCAATTGTTTGCCTTGACAATTCCTCTAAATTAGGACAAATGTTTAATTTACAGATACACTTTTTAAATGTCAATTACGGAACACTTCAAAAAAGATTGATGAAAAAAGTACCAGACACTACGGTGTATCTCACTTGCCGGAAAATCGCACCACAGATCACGCACTTTTTCTTCCTGAATTGTTTTTTGTAGTTGGTTCATTTTTGTTACACATGTGATTTGATTATAAAACTAACATGCAATCAGAAGGCCATATTCCTTTCACTTCTAATGTTCTTTGAAAGTTATTTAATTGCGATACTGATAAACAAAAAGTACGCCGCTGAACCAGACCTCTCACTTACGGACGAGAATACTTACAATTACACAACAGAGCTCGTACTTTTTGCCCCTCAGGACATATTTGGCTCTTGTGTGTTTACATAAACAAGCTAACGTGTGATAAAAGTAGTGTTGGAAATTGGAGATTTAGAAATTTGGCTCCAGTTAATAGCAAGGCTTACAATGCAACTTTGGTGTAGCCACGAACCCGCATAAAAATCTTCAAATTTCGAAAATTTACATAATTTTTTATAATAAATAAAATCTTATACTCCGACTTTCCTTCACATTAAGCGTGTTTGAAGAGTACAGCCCAAATACATTCGCTTGATTCATCGCTTCTATTCTAGACCTTCGCTCCCCTTTGGTTATAACAATTAAAATCTAGCCTTTGACTTTTGAATCAACCCATAAATTGTTATGTCAAATATTGTAAAAGACTTTTCCCTAACCATGCCTCCCGAACAGTTTTGTTGATAACGGTTTTCTTTTTCGGGCTCTACCCCTTTGGCTCCAAAATGTGTTTGTTTTAAATCCTGGTTAATACTAAACTACCGAGCCATAAATGGATAATATGCGATCTATAATAAGACATGCAGGCCAGACATTCTATTCAGTGGTTCCATAATAGGGCTTCGCCTTTGATCATTTTCCCCTGAAATTAAGCTTCCAAACTTAAAGAATCATTTTGACTACACCCTAATTCTAAACCATCCGTCAAAATTGTTCTATCCATTACCTTCTTCCGCAGATAGTAGTTATTTGTAAATACGGATACGTCTAATCAAGTGTATTAGTAGTAGTTCTTCACCGTGAGGAGAGAGGGCATTTCGAGCCCTAACTGCTTGGTGTCGCGAAGAAAGCGCTAAGTAAACCCTTTTGGACAAAAGGAATCCTGCCCATATGTTCTTAAAAAATAAAGAATGTTACGCGCATTCAGCGATCACACAATGTTTGCTTGACTTTGGGTACTATCTCGAAGAATGTTTTCCCCTTTTCGCCAGAAGTGAAGGATAACGCCACCGACGCCAGCACAGGGATATTTCCAATTGGTACTTCCCCCTCCCCCAAAAATATTGGACGATCTGGGATATAATCAGAGGACGGGATATACCGATCGGAAATGCCCATGGCTCTTGTATTGCATGATGACTCACCTCCAAGCAGCTCCTACTTCTCATGTCCTGGTCATATTGGCCCTTGTGCGCTTAAGCGCTGTCCGCTTTTTCGCGTAATCAACTGCTTGACTTGGATTCTTAATGCAACTGAGGCAATACGTAAACAAATCTGTAGCAACCTTTATGGTGAACTCCAACTATTAGTGGCAAAATTTAAACCCAATTCAAGAATATCTTCTATAAAATAGCGACTCTAAGAGACCTCAGTGGTTTTACTAAATATGTTTCTATTGGTTTTCTCCACCGTGAAGAGTCAAACTCCATTGGCTGCCCGCAAAACTTAAACTTCTTCCACAGAAATAGATCTATGTACTGTTATTTTAGTACTGTTTTTCTTCGCAGTACTATTTTAGTAGTTAAGTATCACACAAAACGTTTACATTTTACAGGCAAAAACTAGAATTTAATCCCTGTAGTATTTTAGTTACATTAAAAAATATCTTTAGAAGAGGCTAATCTTTTTAAGCGAAATCTAAAACTACCATATACCTCAGGTTATTGTGTATTGTTCGGTTACATTCGAGTGCTTCAATAAAATATTTTATGTCTAAAAGAACACTGAACACAACGATTCCCAGCCTTATCATACAAGGTCTAAGGAAAGCTCTACTAACGTCTAGATATGAAGTGTTTGAGAATTCTTATAAAATCATAATTTTTTCGTTTTATTGATTTTAAACATTGAAATATGAAAAGGAAATTTACATAAACCTTGTAATTACTGTAAAATGTTTCTATAGACAAATAACGTGTTTGTAGTGTTGATATAACAGACACATAATTATTCAAGTATAAACAAATTAGCTTAGTAGCAGTAGGTATAGTAACACAAAGCTGTCGTCAGAGGAAGTGTTTGTTTACTCTGCCGTCGAGCGTGGTCATCGCCGACCGCAATGTCAGTAGTGTGCAAACAACCATGGTCATCATCGAAATTGTTCGGCTTCATCAGGTTAGTTCCAACTGACCCGTTATTTTATATTTATTCGAACAGAGATTATTTCAGATTATTTGCCTCTCACTCCTTTCTTCACGTTTCGTAACATTTGTTTGTTGTTACTCCTAAATCCAAGAATCAGCCTTTGCATGATATTCTATGGATTACAACCCAAACTTTATCATGTAAAAACTTGTATCGAAAACATCAATTCATATTAAAATGATGAATTAACAAAACAAAAACCGCATCAATAATCAATCATAACCCCAAAACCTATTTATCTTGGTAGTAAACAAATCAAAATGTGTTAATAAAGGCTTCAGATTTTAAGGTAGAGCACTTATAAAATCTATGTAAACTTTTCTTTTAGTTAAGTTTTGATTGCGAATCTACAGAATATTCAGTTAATTTCAAGATTTCAGTTAATTTCTTTATCGTTTAAACCTCTTAGTACAAGTTTTTAAATTATTTTCAAGTTTTTGACATGAATACTTTCATGTATTCATATATTAAATTTGGGGTCCCGAAACATCTGTGTAATAGAACCTAAAATGTTTAAAGGCTACTGCTTGTTAATAAATTTGTAATGTTGTAATAATAACGGAGTAAAAAGGAGACAACTATTAATTGAATACGAAACATCAGTCAACATCTCAATAAGTTTAATCCAGACTACATTTATTTTTAATGTCTGCATAATAAAGCTACTGTTGTTTGCCTTTAAGTGTATTACCGACTTGGTGCATTCGCCATCTAGAAAAATATATCTTAATTTGATGAAAACTATCTAATTTTTACCATATTAAAACTAATACTTTTTTAATTTATTTTTCAATTTTATGTTTCCAACAGTTTTAATGTGGGTAATGATTCTGTACAGCCTACAAGGCAACGGTAGGATCAATTATTATCTTCTAGAAAGTCTTTTTAAATTGCAGTCCTTAACTAACTAAACTATATTTTTATAAATAAGAATCAATTTATAATCTCGATTATACAATTCATACACAATGAAATTCTAAATTCGGAACTAAAATTAGACGTTATTACAATATTTACTAAATATAATAAAAGATCGTTCCTGTTAGATCTGACCCACTGAATATCACTGTTATCTATATATTCTGTACCGTCTAATATAAATTACTCTAACATGTAGAGCATAATAAATAAATCCGAGAAAATTTAAGACCGTCAATGAAAACCCTTAGTAGGGTTGAGTAGGCTCCTTCAATACACATTAATTTAATTTTTCATCAATCAGATAGTAAAGCTATACAAATCTGATTATAATAAAATGTCTATAAACTAAACCACTTAAGATGACTAATTAAAATAAAAGTTTAAGACTTCATTTAAACATTTAATTAAACTAAAACTATCAATTTGATAAAAATATATACAGTATGTATTTACGTTTATTCTATTAAATAAATGTTTTGCACTTGTATAAAATAAAATTTGTATTCATGTATTGACAAATATTTCGAATGACAAAGATAACGAATGAGTGTTATAATTAGGGGTATCTTGGTCTAGGTTGATTGGGAAAAGTAGAAAGGAAAATAGGAAGGCAATCTACTGAATTTTGTAAGAGAATAGAAGGAGGAACATGATTCGGGCATCAGATTGCAGAAACGTGAAGGAGTGGGAACAGATGCAGGTTCATCAATCAAACTTTCCGCAATATTGTAAACTGGTTGTTGATAACCATCACAGAGCAGGACGGCAGTGAGAGAATTATACAGTGCGGTTCTCAGCCATCAAACTAGATAAGCATAGCAATATTGTGGCAATATTGCGGTTATTTAGTTTATCGTTTAGTCGATGGATATCATGTTGGCAAAATGTGTCCCAATGTGAGCAGTGGGGCGGTAAGCGCGTATGCTATAACCTCTAAACTATGAAACGGATCATTCATATTTCTGATAATGACGCATTGAGTCGACTTGATGTCTAATCCATGTTATTTTTAGTCGTAGTATAAAATTATGACATATGTCTCATTTTAAAGATATAATGACTACGCGACCGAAAGCTTTTTAGATTTATCGTTATCGTTATATATCATTCAGAAAAAATTCTAAAGCCTTTTTATATTTGACCGTATAAAAACTCAAAAAGTATACACTTACAAAAAAACAACTTTTGGATGCGTAGTAATTATTTCTTTAACAAGATTCACCCCATAACAAGAATAAGGGCTAAAAGTGTGTGAAATTAACATTGTTATTATGAGGGAATTTCAAGGTCGTTTCACTGCAGTTGGCTCGTATCTGTAATGATTTTACGAAATATGAACGTTGTTGATTAAATGTTAATGAAGATTCTTATCTTCTTTACTTGGTCATTAATACTCTTAATTATTCTTGGTCTCCTACTTTCTAAGAAAAAAAAAACAGTCGTTAGGTGTGACGTCATCGAAATAAAGATTAGATGGTATTTATTTTAAAGCCAGAATAATAATAATAATTTATTTTATTTCACTTTATAATTCTAGTCTACAATTTTTACTTTACTGAATTTATATCTTAATTTCTTACGCCTTATACTTCAAAAGAAATATTTTCTAGATGAATAGAAATTATTTCTTTTCGTACAGTGGAATTGAAGTACGACCATATTTGCGTATGAGGTGACCTTGCTATTTCGGGTTAAAGATTAGTAGTTCAAACGGAACTAAAAATTATTTTTTCTAGAAGTCGTTCATTCATTCTTAGGTAAAATCAACTATTTATTGTAATATTTTACGATATATACATCAGTAGCAACAAAAAGAGTTCCAAATAATTCACGGTTATTAAAACACGTTTAATCTTCTAGAATTTTAATCATTGCTCCTTTGGAGCGTTAAATTTTGGTTGGTCTATGCCAACAAGTAATTGAGGTTTCCTGAGGGTTAAAAGTTTTACTTTTCAAGCCTAAAAATGAAGGAACGTAAACCATCTCCTACCCACTTTTACTGGTAGAGGCTGAAATTAAAAAAGGTCTTCCCTTATTCCAAGGAGGCATAATGGGTGCACACTGTCCCTCGATATTATCCAAAAGGATCCCAACCCACCACCCTTAGCCATCCAGAACATCCTACCACTCTATGACTCTTATCTGCTGGATCACTTATCACATTTGGCATATTTCTAAATCGAACTGTAATCGAAAAGAGCTGATTTACCAACTTACTTAAGACACATAGTTGACACAACTTAATGCCACAAACTTGACCGCACTCAGGTCATATGATTCTAGAGCTAATACAAAGAATTCTAGTTGGGATTACCTTATGAAGCCAAGTATGAAACCAAACGTTTCTGCGAGAAAGATAAACTCTGTGTCGAGTGATTATACACGAGAATATGTAAATGTATTTTTTATTGTACGTTTGATACAGGAACCAGCTTCCTTGACTGCCTAGTCGCCCACGGAGCATGCGAACCGCTTAACTCAACGTCTCCACACACAACCTAACTGTTAATTACGTACGGCTTCTTTTGCTTCTTTTGAAGACCATATTGGGTTTTAATGTGTCCTTCGTCGGGGTCAAATACTCCTTTATTTTATCCATTCATGGTCACTAAACACCTTTCGCTTTCCCAGTCGTTAGTCTCATGGCCTTGATAGAAGTTTGGACAAATGTTATGTAGGCTGACCAAATGGTCTAATTCAGGAATATGCCCTGACATCTACGTGTACAACCACCGTACCGTTTGTATCAATTACGGGTGTAGTTATCGTGTCAACTAACTCTAATAATATTGCGTAAACCAATATATAAAATGGTTAACTCCAATACAAACACTTATGAAATATATTTAAAATTTGTATAAATTTATCATATTTAGCCAAAAAGAAAACATCTGTTATCTTAAACATTTTAATCAAAAAGATTTGATTCACCAACTCATTAATATACTCTATACAGCAATTTGAATATACTAAATGGCTGAGACGGGGTGAAAAAAGCATAAAAGATTCAGTTACTCGTCTAAAGCTTCTTAACGGATATTTCACATGCCTGGTAAACTAGTTGATGAAGCTAGTTTCAGGAACACCCACTGGTTTTAAAACGCGTTTAAAAATTAATTATTTTCTTAACTACTGTATGTCTAGAACATCACTCAGATTTTTATAAAACACTATCAGTTACTCGGGCCTTCGCACGCAATCTTATGGGCATTCCATGTATACGACTTCTTGTGGTTTGAGGAATCATGTTTCCGAAGTCAATGTTGGAGTTGGCTTGTTGCCAAGATCAAGCGAATATGTCAAAAAGTGTATATTTATGGCCATTGTATTTATTTCTTTCTATAATTTATTTGCCTTGATATATATATATATATATATATATATATATATATATATATATATATATATACATAAACACTGGTCTATAGTCTGAGAAGCTCATTTATGTCAAAAGGCAACATAATGGGTTTTGTAACAGTCCTTAAATTTATAGAAAGAGTTAGGATGTAACTTTTGACTTTGATATCTGCTACAGTACTGACCAAGCACTTCATACTTAATACTTACTAAAAATGTACAGTTAAAAGTATATTTTCACTCAAACTTTTAATTTTCATACCAGGATATTTTCTTACTCTGTGGTCAACATCGGTGAAACCTCCTAACAATACCGTAACATCTAATGTATGTTGCCACGCCCTACTCCGGAACTCCCAGTCTGTTTGTTACATGTGAAGTACTGCTGTCTTGTCTTGTCTTGTCTTGTCTTGCTCTGTCAGCCCTATTTGGGTTGCACAATAAACACACTCAACAACACAATGAACACGACCATAACTCCACCACGTTGATGTTGATTTGGAGTATAGATCTCCCTGAATAAAGTCACAAGTAGTTAGTACTCATGGCTTGGAAGCGCTGTTGTCTGGCGTGATGAGAACGATTTCAAAATTAACAGGGCAATTAGTTACTTTGGCTTCCAATTTTTGATGGGCCTGTGATCAGGAGCGGCTGTCAAATACAAATAATTCTTTGATTTACATCGACTGTTTTTATTGTATAGTTTATTAAATCGTACTTCCTATACCTTTAATTCCTTGTCTAGTCAACTTTAAATAAGGCCTTGAGAGCTATTTAAACCAGAAAATACTTAGTATTGCAAAATTTGTACTTTTGAGTTTTTGAAAGAAATATATTCAAACGGCAAACCTCCCAAACCGATGAATGTAGTAAATACAGGTTCCAAATTGTTTTCTCTAATCAGATTGTACCATTTAAGGAAGATAATATTCAGAAAGGAATATTTGTACCTAATTTGTAGAAATTTGTTTGGGAATAAAGCTTGCAGAGTTGGATTTAACACAGGATACACACTGAAAAAAATGTACTGGGGACTTTGACTAACATACAGTTTAGTAATAATTGTTGTGACGACAGATCCACTTTTCTGTTTGAACCAGCTGTTTTAAACAAGTTGACTGGTACAAGTCAAGCTGGAAGCTCCAATGTCCTAACGAGCACTTAGTGAGACCATTCATGCCAAACTAGATATGGCTAGTTTCATTTGGCTAAATGAGACACACTGTAAACATTGAGTCTAGAAATATTCAGAAATGGTGCATGGAACCTGTAGCATCAGCAGCAGTCTTCCAGCACTTGGAGACTATTTTCAATCAATGTTTCAGGTTTATAGAAGTGTTGATCGACAGTGGATTTCTTTTAAAGTAAACAGGAAGTACAAAATAAAAGTTGAAAGAAGAAGGTTGGCACGTGTCAGGGAATTCAGACAGGAAATAGAAGAGAACCAAAGCAGGATTTGAAGACGTAATTTCTCAGAACCTATTCGAATACTATGAAAGAAGGATGGTTAAATTGGAAGCAAATTAAACTTAATATAGTAAATAAAGTCACATATAAAGTCTTTGGGAGTGCTTGTGTTCCACGTGCACAAATAATTAAAATATTCAATTAGTCAGTATAAAATCATTTTAAAAACGAATGATTGGTTAGATTCTGATCCTACCTCTTCCGTTTACACCTCATTTATGAAATTCCAGAGATACGTTTCGTGCTTATACTCTGCCACCTTCATTTACTTATCAGATTGGGATCTTAATCCTAGATAATCCATATGAAAACGTGTCATATTGATGTTATAATAAGCTATTTTTTTATTAATTAAACATTCTGCCCTTTCAAATAAAAATTAGACTATTGTTAAATTTTATGAACGCGTGATGATCTTTCTTCTTTTACTAAGGAACAGCACAGAAAACTTCTTCGATCACGATATTCGTTTAAATTTTAAACCCCCAACCTTTACATATGCTTTCACAAGAAAAAAATGTCAGGATTCAGTGACAGTAATTAAATAGGTGAGTGGAACTAGTAGATGCAGCCTTTTCCTATTTGACCTTAAAAGTCAGTTCAATCATTTTAGCACCAAAACTGTTGACAATGTTGACATTGCCTTTGAAAGCGCTCTTGAAAATTCCGCCTACTCCAGTAGATCAAGGTTGCACCGGGCCTTTCACTCACTACAAGTCGGTCTCAGGGCCAGTTTTGTCTCGTGCAAGGAACGGCAAGGGTCGTGGTTTGGGTCCGCGTCATTAAACTTTTCATGTTGTAGTAAATTCATTTAAACCAGATTTTAAGAACTTTAAGATGGTTTGAACAGCAGCTAACGTCAACAGTACGAGTTTTATATTACTAATTTAGATCAATATGGCTTCAACCAATCATATAATTATTTAAGGGAAACACTCTTTCAAATTTGTGTACGATCTTAACAACATTAAATTAAATTAATAGTGCCAGAAACTATACGGTATTTTGAGCTTTCGACACCACCACGAAGTACTGATAAGTTTGTGACGGGTGATCGTTTTGTGTTATTATTCTGTCTATTCCCTGTTTACCCGAAATTAGAATTAAATATTTTTTGGTAATATTTACACAGATGTGTTCTTATCTGTGTATCACGTTCATCCATTGAATCGACTATATGTGGTGACAAACAATACAAATCTCATACAAAATTGTAAAAAAAAATATTTTTTACACTGAAACACGGTAACATTCATAATAAAATACTCATATTTTATAGCGAAAAAAAATTGAAACTTTAAAAATCATTGTCAAATGTAACAAAAAAGTCCCTGGATTTATTAATATATCGTAATTACTTTTTGAATTTAATCAAATTCAGACCATCAAGGTGTGCATGCTTTCAGGATTTTAATTGCAAGTCAAAATGTTATAACTGCTGAACAGGGAAAAAACTAAAAATTTAAATTATGAAAATCATTGTAAAATGTAATAAAAAAGTATTTATTAATATATCGCAATATATCGCATTGTTAATTTAATTTAATTTAAATTTAATTTAATCGTAGCAACTGAAATTCAGACGACCAACATGTGTATGTTTTTTCAGGATTTTAAATGTAAGTAAAAATGTTATAACTGCTGAACATGAACTTATATAGATACAGTATATGCACATTTTGTAAACATGGAATTAAATATAAATGCACTGGAATTTACACTAAAATCGTTTGAGCGTTAGAATATTGCTTTGGATGAAAAAGGAACTGGGTTTTCATGGAAAAAGATGGGCGCAGTACAAAAAAATACAGTGTTATTCTTGTTATTAGCACTAAGTGAGTTGTACACACAATAAGCTCAGGTTGACGTGTGAGGATCTATGAATCCACCCCAATATCCCAAAGCAAAAAGTGAGTTGTTAATATGCCTCATATAATTTATAGTTTAAATATTTAACTAGGAACGTTAAAAACGTAGCAACTCTATCACGTATAAAGATAGGACCTGATTAGTTGTAAAATTATTCACGTTTTTGTTTCATATATTATTGCTAGCGGTACATATGAGTTAGAACAAGTACCAGTATGTTAATACTGCTACTATATCGATATATATATATATATCGATAGCTATGTATCGATTCTGCCAGATTCCATGACCTATCATGAATCCACAGGTTGATGGCAGCTAGATTCAAGCAATACACGGTGCGGTCCATAACACAGACAATAACACTCAAAACAATGGGGAACGAATCGATGCTCTCTCTCTCCTACATGCCGCATTCCGCCTCCCAAACCACCCGAGCCCGTTTGCTCTCCTTAAATCTTGGGCTCCATCAACAGAGTAAAATCGTCACGTCGCTATCAATTTCTATATTAATACGAATGCATTGTGAACCTATAATCATAATTTCCAAAAATAATGTTCCCATTTGAATCATCCTAACAACACCTTTTAATGTATAAACGAATTAAGGCACGTTTATTAATCCTTGTCTTTCTTCACACGTGATGGAGTGTGTTCAAAAAGCCATCAACATATAATGCACTCCATCATATCTGTCCGTCAGTTCATGCGATAACTTTCAACAGTAAGTCCTTAATATGGTACGTAGGTTACTTTCTATCTAAGTAAGAATTCTATTAATTTTTCAGATCAAAACGACAAAATTAAAGGTTTAATATTCTATCATTTTTACATTGGTCTTATAGCCATGAAGGCAACGAAAACATCACAGAATAGATACCTCTGTAAACAAACAGTACAATCATACATTTTATCATGTGACAAAGGAACATAAGTGATAATGTTACTTTGTGTTGGTAAGACTTACGTGTCACTCTGTAAGGTACTTCGGGTGTATTTGAAAGCTTTTTATCTTCACCTACAAATGTGTATTTGACTAAAAGTTCTGAACGTTTTCAATTATTTATACGTTTCTGCAATACAAATATTTTTAATTACATTTTTAATTAACATATAACGTAAGGGTTATATGTTAAATTTGGGAACATTGTCTTAAGAGCTTAAAATATCAGATATCAAATAAGTAAACAATAGTACTTTTTCTTGTCTTAATCCATTGCTGATAAAATAATATTTTACATATAGTATATATGTTTTTTATGTATAACAATATACGCCATGTCACAAATTTAGTATAGTTATTATTAAATGCAAAGAAGGTTTTTTTATAGGTAGCAAGTTGTTAAAATAGGTAGCTAGTGATAAATTAAAACATTATTCAAAAATATGCTGATAAACGATTTCATACAACCTAATTTACATTATTACAAGAAATAGCAATTTCAAAAAATTAATAGCCGCCAAGAAATAATAGTCTTGGAATTTGATAAATTTAATTGATAACAAGTTAACTGATACGAATAAGCTCCAAATTGAATTTGAGTGAAAACCCACAATCCTTGACTAGCAGAACACTAGAACCGTATATTAGTATGGTAATTGATTTATTATAGCACTAAATAGTGGTATCTTGTGCCCCGTTCCCCTTTACGACCCAACCACTTAATTTGAGAGGCAACGACTGAGACTGCGGACAAGGTCGATACGCCAGTTCTATGATCTCTGACCGCCACCGCCTGGTCTGGATACCTCACAGGTTACGACAATGAAAGCGATATGAGAAGGTGGAAGTGAGAGATGATATCAGAGACCTTGGTGTCAACTGACTATGGGGCAAGGTCAGCCCAAGGTCGTACCTCGCACTTTCTACATATGACATATGCCGGGTGTGGCACGGTGATTATGTCAGCCATAATATCGTGGCCTGTACTAGCGTATGCTGGGCTAGGCCACTTAACAGCCGATCAAACCACCGTGGCCATTCATCTTCTGCGGACGTGATTACAAAACCTTGAAGGAATTCGCCAATAGGTATAGTTTCGGGCAATACCGGTTTAGATTAAAAGTAAAGATTGTTGATGAAAAAGAAAGTTTGCTATAAAGAGATAGGCCAGATAAAGGCAGTTATGTGGGCTGGGTTCGGCTGCTTATCGTGCAATCCGTCACACCAGTAAGGACTTTGTGCTTCAATAAGCTTTGATCAAATCATCTTGAAGGGATTTATCAAGATCAATGATCTTAGACAATCTAGTTTATTTTAAAAATTCAGATTTGGCTATTTACAAAAAATACTAATTTTGGATAAGATAAAATTTATATCTCCTCTTTGTTTAAATTTAGTTTTTAGTATGCTTCTAATTCTATAATTGCTTTTTGTTTTCATTAAGTCCGTGTTTGTTGTGATTCCTGTCTTATACAAGTCATAACACTATGATACGGTTTATTTATTTCAATTTTAGTTTTGGGTTAAGTTATTAATCCACCTTAGAAAGGGATGAGAATTTTTGTTTAATCGAACATTGGCAAGTTTATACCTTATAAAAATAATGCCACTAATCGGATTTGGAACTGAGCCCCTTTAAGTACACACCATTTTATGGTAATTTAAAATTGATACATTAGTCAGTCTTTTTGTTTCATAGCGACTAATCCGTTATGAGCTCGTTTTTAATGGGTTATTGTGTTTTCGTGTTTAAAGTGATTCATCTGTTTTCGTATTTCATATTGTTGCTTGTTTTTTAGTTTAATATTGTTAATTGTAGTGTAGTTTTATCTTGGGTGTGCTTTGTTAAAGGTAGTAATATTCTAGAAGTTTACAGATCCAATATTTAACGTGGTGATATATAGTAATTAGGTTTTTAATAACGGAACTGATACGGTTGTAACGACATCATGAAATATGGTTTCCTATTTGTAAAACACACTCAGAACAAGAATGTTTGCTCAAATAAAATCATTGTATGCCGTATGTAAAAATCAGCTTATCTCATTGTAGTTTATCAAGCAAAGCTGGTGGTATCGGAAAGACTTAAGTGACCCCGATGACTTATTTACAATATTTTTGAGATTATCGACATTGAGTTGAGCACAAGTTACAGTACATGTTCTATTTCTATTTATTCGGAGGTCCGCAGGTGCAGATCCTGTAAGGCTCTTTCAAAATTTAAATTTAATACGTTTTATTCTTTCAAGATATTCTAACACTTTAACATATTAGGAGCAACATTGATGCAGATAATACGTGTATAACACTATATTAAATTATTAATATTTGAGGATCTGATTTTATTTTCAAGTAAACCTCTGACAACTTCTTAAGTGTTTTTTTTTCTGAAAGATTATGAATCATTTATCATTTTATCATTTTCATGAAAAAGTTTTGACTAATATGAATAGTTCTAATAAAATAGAACTCGAGTTGTGAACCTAGTAGTGAATCACCACCAGATGAGATAAATGTAACATACGGTAAAAGATAATGTGCCTGCTGTGTTTCCAACTGTGCAAACTCGAGTGTAAAGTAAGGGATCACGTACCGGTACTGTAAGATATGCATTTGGACTATTTAGTACCGGCCTTGTTACCGTTCCCAATTATTATAATTTGTTTGCTGTAATTGGTTCTGCCCAATTACGATACCCAAAAACTCATGTATGATTAGCGATATTAACATTAAAGATTCGTTCTGCACGTGTATTCCACATTTGGGAGTTTATTACTGTTTAATATCACGGGATTTGGACATACACCAAATTAATATTTTATCAACAACTGAATAAGCACTCTGCTCGGATGCCTACAAATTAATCTATATTTTAAACAGATTTCTTAGAATATACATATAGTTTAAAAAATACCATTTTTTAATCTTTATGTTAAAATCTTTCATAACTACAATTTTCATCACTTTTCCATTAATTTTTTAGGTATAAAACTGCTTTGTTTGTTGTACCTTATGCACGCTTCCCTTGTTAACATGTATATAATATTAAACAATATTCTTTTATACGATCTTTAACCGTCATTTTGATTTTTTAAATGTATTTTGTTACTTTTATTCTAGAAACAGCAATATTTCTATGGAATATATTTAAACAATCCTCTCAATAAAATATAACAAAATAGTCATATCGGCTCGATCAATATTTTAGTGCATATGAACTTATATACACTCCAGCAAACGGCAAATATAAGTATAAAACATAATTCCACTGAACATTATAAACATGTTTCCTTATAAGATAAAAAGCGACATTGATCACTGATTGGTCACATTGGCTGGTCAGCTGTTGAGCTTCAACCAATCACGGTGTAGATCCGCCCTCTTCACTCGCTTGCACTTCACAGCAAGGTCAAAATATATCAAGTTTTAAATTTTTCAACGCGTTATGAATAACTTAGACAACAGTGTTTATAGATAGTATACAATTTCTATACAGTTAAAAAGGCAATATACTTTTTACATTTTATTTATAACTGTTCGTACTAGAAACGTTTGCAGTAATTTATTATAATAAGAACTATTTAAGTAGAAAAATCTAACTAGTCTGGACAAGAAAAACAATCTAAACCTGTTCAGGGCTTGGAAGGACAAAATTTATGCTATAGCAACCTCCAATTAAAGAAGATGAAAGCAAGCACAAGGGCATGAGAAGTTGTGTTGGCAAAATCGTTTGACATAACGTTCTGAAACAGTCAAGGAGCTCCACTCTGCAAGATGTTTTTGTTAGGTGTTTATGTAAGAACGTGACAGCACAAAGCCAGACAAAAACGTAATATTACAGCAACCACTAATTACAGTAAATAAGAGACAAATCGAATGGCAATCTTAGTTGGCGGGATCACTTGGCACAAACTGGGAAGGTATCCCACAGTGTAAGGTGTGTTGTTGACTCCATCTGTCAGGAAGCGGTAGGGTTAGACCAGACAAAACGTACACGACAGCAACCACTAATTACAGTGCACGAGGAGCAGAGCGGGCGGGATGACAGGACAAGTTGGCGGGATGATTTGCACACAATAGCAACAGAACAGTTCCTGATCCTAATGTGCTGGTGCCACTGAGATCCATACACGAGCCCTGTCATTTGTGTTTTATCAATTCTTCTCGCTCTCAATTGCGCATCTTGGTTTAAATAGATGAAACCTTGTTTTTGATTCTCAAAATCCATCAACTTCTGAAGATAATTTGTATAACTTTTACCAACTTCACTACTCAGCACAATTTTCGTTCAGGTATTTATTTAACAATGAACTAAAAAAATGTGGACAAAAATAATACAATTTAGCTCAATAGATATATATTACATATTCAACAGGCTTTAATGCGTTCTCTGTGGTACAGAACTGCAATAATGTATTTACAAGCATAATTGTAATGCTGAAAAATACCAAATTAGTGGTAGCATACCAAATAGACCGTGGAGGCAGAACCCCACTTTGCTGCTTTAATGTATAAGGCTTATAAATAAAAGTAAATAGGGTAACAATGTAAACCTTAAACAACTGGCAATGGAAACTAAAAATAACTGCTCAAATTTATAAATAAACCATCGCCTAAGAGTAGCCTATGAAGTGCGACGTTATTACATCCAGCATGTTATAAATAAATATTTTAAATAAGAGTGGATTTATTTGCGAACCTTGAGAAATACCTTATGTAACTTAGGTAAATATGAGGTTGCGCCAGAGTTTTATGTAATGAATGTTCTATTTACTAGCCATAATTTGAAAAACCCTTTGTGAGTAATGGCTCTTGCTTTATTTTATGAATAGGCAAGCTCGGCCACAGTATTAAAGGTCTGAGGACGATCGGCAAATCCTACTAGTTTCCTACGAAATAAGTCCTTGATGTTTCAGGTCATTGTCAAGGCAAGTATACAAAATCTCTAACAAACGGTTTTCTCAGGTTTTTCTTCGTACTAAATTCGGTTTATAAATCACACGAATTACAATGAGTACGCTTTGAGTGCATTGGTGTATTGTATAAGCCTGTTGTCAATCACATTGTACTGGCCCAATTTGTAATTGAATATAAAGTTGTGAAGATAATTTAGTGCATGTTTGTAATTAACATTCAACACATGCTCTCTTCAGTTTAACAGGAACCTAGAGCTTTTGTAGAGAATCCAAAAGAAAAGTATCTCGAGCAAATTCTCGATCGTGAATGAATGGAGTGGAATCTCCATTAAGTCAACTACTTTTTAGTTATATAGTCTAATAAATTGTGATGCTCGAATTTTTCAATGGATCCTCTGTCCATAACGTAGTCAATTCAATACCCTATTTAATATAATTTTAGTGCAATATCACAATATAATATAAACGTATTTCTTAAATCCATCAACAGTGGAAGTAAAGCAGTGTTAATGTGGGTTTACAAAACTGTTTATTTCAGCACAACAATCGTTAAATAGTTTAAAACAATCTAGTTGTAATCTTAGATCGTATAATCAAATTTAACATTTTTCAAACAAGAATATCATGCGAAATGTGCTTGATTTAAATGCCCTGTAATTTTAAACATTTTATAGCCTGTAATTGGTCAACGTTTAATTGTATCTACTGTGCTACAAAAGCTTTTCGGACTAACTCACCAGTGGTATCCCAGTGGTTTTATAACTATTTTAAAATTTTACATAATTAAAATTCAGTATTTTGTAACCCATGAATTAAAAAATTCAGTATTTTTACAGTTTTTTAAAACGCACAACGAGCATGATAGAAAAACTTCAAACTATGTATTGTTAACTTTAATATTTTGTACAATATAAAATTATTTAAAACGGTTCAAACACTCACTATCTGTATTCACATTGTTTAATAGAGTGTTGAATTTTTGGTTAAGGTTGACGTTTATATGCCTGATAAGATTAAATAAGGTGCAAAATAATTATATAAAACACTCTAAATTGATAGTATCCTGTAGAGAATAGATGAGCGTTATCTTATCTCGCCGATATTTTAAAAGGGTCATGAGACTCACAGTGTGTGTTTACAAGTAGCTTCATTACCGCGATAAGTTATCAAATCGAGAGAAACGAAATTGCCGCGCTCTCACACGAGGCAGAACGACGTATATTGTTTCAAAATGGCGGTTTAGATAAGACAAGTGGGTGTATAGGTCTGCGATAGATAATAACTCCATACCAGTGTGGGTTGCGATAGAACCAAGGTCGGTGAGTTACTATGTCTCTTACAAAACATACATGATTTACATACATTGTCTATGTAGCCGTTACAGTTTAAATAACTGGTTTAATTCATTATGTGTAGAGAGTTACCGTTATATAAAGACAATTATGTAATTTAATTAATTAAATCATTGGAGAACGAAATTGCTACATTGATGTTGAAATCACTTGAAAATATGTTCTGTTCTATATACATAACATTTTATTAAAAAATTATGTTCAGTTTTTTTTTATTTATGTGTGATGTGTGATTTTTTTCTTTATTGTGTGATATTCTATGAGTCAATAGTAGTTCAACTCTTTCCAAACTTGGGTTGGGAGCTCTTTGTACTTTTAAGGATTTCACTTTAAAAAAGTGTTTACAATTTGCAATATAAGAATACAAATTTCACGCAAAAAGACAGTTTTTTGACAGAAGTTGTTTTTGATATTTTAGAACTTAAATTTCTTCAGCTGAAACCGTAAAATAGGAAAACAAATCATTCCGAGCAGCAAAACAAATTTTTAATTTTCGAATTTGATTGCTCAAATAATTGGGTTTTACATTAATATTGAACGAGTAATTGGTTTTGATAAATTAGTTACGAACTAGATTTTGCTTTTGGTGATTAAAACATTAAAATAACGGTTACTAGTCAAAGATGATAGCTAGGTTTAAGTCTATTCCCTGGCCACAACTAGAGCGAATTGAAGGTGATTAATACTGAAAAACTACTTCTATTCCAATTGTTGTTTTATGTAAAATTGTAGAACATATGTAGAACTGAAATTCCCAAAATAATATATATTTAAAAACTCAATACAATATTTAGTATACTATGTAAAAATTTGAACTTTTGGCTGAAGACATACGGTCATCGACCGCATTAGTCAATTCCAAAAGCAATAACTTTTCTACAATTTCTTGGTAATCAAATTAAAATTTAATCATTGACATCTAATATAAAGATTTTTAAGCGATTTACGATTTAAATTTTTTTTAGAAATGTATCAGTTTTACCAAGTAGAACTGTGTGGTATTTATAATGTATACTTTTTGGAATCTCGTTTGTATTAAACATTAATATTATAATTCATATTTTAAGAGTATGCAAACAGTATGAAAACCAATATAATAGATTTTATTTGATATTGGTTTTGTGTTTTATGGGACGTATCAAACTTTCGAGAGAGGTTTACAATGCACAAAAATTTAAATGGTTTGTAGTAGACCAAATATCAAAATTTTTGGGTGGATGCTAATATTTCGGTAAAAAATCAAAATTTAATTAGTGACCTAAAGTATATACAATAGGACATTATTCGCGGAGGTGCCTATTTTTATTATTATTATTTAATAATATGCCTTTATTATTATTTAATAAAATGACAAACATTTGTTATGAAATATTATTAAAGGACCTTTCTCCCTAGTTATCTTTAATAAAATCCATAGTCTTATCTTCAACTGTTTAAATTTGGTCCTAGTTATAAGATGGTCCTAAATTCTTCTTTAATTACTCCTTGGTAACTATTTAAAATATTTCTTTCTGAATACATCCAACTGAAATAAAAAATATTATTCCAACCGAAACCCACTTGCACCAACGTATTTATATGCAGAAGAATCGAGCTCTTTGGTTTTGTGTACTTAACCAGCCTGAATTTAATTTTTTCTGATTCTTGGAGAACCGTATAATATCCAACAATTATTTGGTGTACTTAGAAATTAAGTGGTTGAAATTTTATTCGGTATCTTTTAATTTTCTCTTGCCTCGATATTTCTGCCTTCTCAGGATCTTTATAGTAACATGCAACTTGAAAGATTCCTCATAAAACGTACCTGAGGAGAAAAATATTACAGTAGAATATTCCACTCATTCAATGTTTACGTATATTCCACTCTTGCAAGCGAACGATTGACCCATTTCTAGACAGTAATTACTTGTCGAATACACCTTCCTATAATCGCGTCTAAAACATAGTTCTATGCCAGAAGCTATTTCCAAGATCTGAAAGTTATATCTATATTCTTTCAATTAGTTTGTCTCTCATTTGGGAAATCCGCCAATCCAGGAGGAGAGATTGAGGTGTGCCAGATTACAAGTTAGTTATAATGTCAGGCTCCAGCAATTAATCCAATAACCACTGCCAATTTGCCGGAGAACTTGACTTTAATTGCCCCCCGAAGTAGATTATAATAGATTGACTATTAATCGACCACGTACTTTTTACCAATGATTCGTATTCATAGGTAGTTAACATATTCAACTATGGATGTTAAAAACGTTCAATACCAAGTTATTTCCGTTTTCTGGAGTGAAAGTTTAGAGTTCAATATTTATAAAGAAAGTTAGAATTTTGGCCTAGCACCACTACATCTATGGATTTTTCCTATATTCCACTAATTCATGCAAAAGTGTTTTTTGTGTGTTTTTTTTTAGAAAAAAGTAAATATTAAAAAAAATAATTTTTAATCATACACTACAATTGGATTTCATAGTTCTGTTACTGTGTAACTTTTTGATCGAACCATTGTGATCAACACATCACAATATCTAACATATGCTCTGTGCCTATAGATAGATATCTAGGAAATCCGTCTGCCCTTTACTAACATGACCTCTACATTCAAGGAGACAGTCACAGTATCAGATGTAGTCAGAAACTCCCACCATGCTTGTCCCTGAGATCAATGTTAGACTGAGCATTTTAAAGTTTTTATCAAATATCTATGATAAAAATGCCTGTTTTCGCCAGTTAACAAAATATTGAATTAAAAACTATTTCCGTTACAAAGATAGGTGGAGTACAGTACATTTTCCGTTACCGTATTAAAAAATCTACAAATTTTCAGGTTAATTCAGAAATAAATTTTCATAATTATTATACTATTAAAATGGCTTAGTTACGAGTATTACTGCAAACGTTAAAAACAATAGGGAGGGCCATCTTTAAACCTTATGGGAGATACAACAATATGTGAAGAAAACGTTGTAATTATTGCATTTTTATTTTAATATATTTGGATCTCTTCAGACGAACATGATTCTACATTTTAGTAGTCTGTACCAGCGTCAGATCTCAGAGGCTGCATTAAGAGGAAGGTGAACTGGAGCAAAACTCAACACCACAATATATAACTTACCTCAAACCGATTAAATGAACTATGTATAGAAGACAATTATTTGTTTATAATATATGCTGTGTATTACCTTCAGTAAAATCAAATTAGGTAATATTAATTTGTTGTTTAATTTGAAAAATCAATAACTTTTCAAAGCACAGTGACATTTGTTGATGTATTTTAAACTTATTGTTCTTAATATTTTGCATTGTTTTAAGCGCTATTGGGTATTGGCCGAGCTGGAACGAAAGCTATATTAACTGCGACAGAGGCAGAGCGGTAACATAAGAGTGAGGCATGTCTCAATAATCTCGGAGACATGTCATCCGATCTCGGGACGTTTTCAATAGCAAAAACTTGATTATGCGGACATGTATACCTAGACTGTTAGGAAGGGACAAAACATGTTTTTTCTTCAACGAATCTGGAAGTCTAATAGAGGACGAGATGCATACATACTCACCAGTATCAGTCAGGCTTATATTAGAGACAATGTTTTGGATGTCTGTAACGACGCAGGAATTGATTACATACAGGGTACTTACTCTACATCATATTGAAATTAACGAATTCTCTTACGTAACGTTATAATTTGCTTTGTCCTTTTCTAAGTGGTGATCGTTTTCGAGATTTCAGAATATTTTTTAGGGGTTGTCACATCAGGACAAAGGCTGTGTTTCATACCTGAAGAAGATTTGTTCATTGCCTTCTTACGCAGCGGAATGAATCAAAATCATTCCAGAATCTCTCCATTAATGAAGCAAATTTATAAAAAAATATCTTACAACTTAAATTCGACCTTACAAGATTTATTTTTTTATTGTATATTTATTTTTATATATAATTTCTAAAAAGATATGAATAGCATCTGACAAGAATGTTTAGCACGTCCTATACCCCGTTGATCATCAACCAATACAGAAAAATAATGTATTTGATGTATGTTTGTATGCAAATCCGATATACGTAGTTTTAAAACTTTACTTACTATACTTATCAAATTAACTATATATATATATAAACGTCCAATCATATTTTTAACTGTTATCGTTATTAGTTCAAAGTTAGGGATTCATGATAGCTAAAGAGATTGAGGCATTTTGGTAGGTGTAATCGTAAGATTGATAAGTGTGATACAAGGAAGATGCAGGCCAGACTTGGATCTTCCATTAAGAAACCTTGGAAAACCCTGATCCTTGGAAGAGATCTTGTCTCCTCAAGATTTCTACCAATGCTAAAAACTCAAATAGTAAGTTTTTGCTTCTGAAGAATCATAGCTTGGTTCAAATATGTCGGTAAGAGCTTTGATCGTCCCTTTCGACAGGCTCCGTTCGACGGATTGGCGGGTGTGCTTCTTCTGTTCATCGGCAAGGCGAGATCTTTGATCGTCCCTTTCGAAAACCCCGGTCGACGGATTGGCGGGGTGCTTCTTCTGTTCATTGGCAAGGCGCGCAAATCTCTCCTCACAGAAAAAATTGCTTTTCATTCCAACGACTTTCCGGGTTATTTTAATTGATATTTGATTATGATATTTTAATTCATGCCGTTTCAAATATTAACATTTTTATTGGTTAATGTGTCTCGGATTTTAAATTGTGTTTACTAATGAATAATGCCTTTGGATATATTACCATTTTGAGGATTGATTCTTCATTCCTACTTTAAGCGCTCTAAACGAAATATGCTGGGTGTAAGCGAATTATTACTAAGCAAACATTATTGCCTGCAACTTTTTTCCTTCAGGAATGCTCAGAACTTGTTAGAAACTGACTGCAGTACGTATCTAATGAGTGAACCGTTTGCGTTGTCTAACATCCCAAAATTTATTACTCTTAAAGACGACCCGATGATGAAACAAATCATCTATGTATGGCGTTTTGGTATATTTTTAAGAATTCCTTCAATTGATTTTGCTTGTGGCTGTCCCACACCATTTTGCTATTGGGTGAAATATGTTACTCGATACCTTCCTTCTTGTTTACCACATGTAGCAGATCATGCGCAGAACACTTCGGGGAAGAGGCGTGCGTTGGCCTAACTATGGTAACCTAACCCACAGAAACGTGACATGGCAAACTGGAGTCAAGGTCGTGAACTTGCAGGGAAAACTCGCACATTCATTGCGTAACTTGCAGTGAGACGCCGTTATCAAGTCTACTGTGTTCGAACTATCTAGAACTTAATGAATTACTCAATTGTTTTGAAAGAGAGAGTACTTTTGAAAAACTTTTGAATCTTATATGGCCAGACTACAAACCTTTGCAAAATTCGTTGAAGAAAACTTCTGTGTTTAAATGGGAAATAGATACAAGAGTAAAACCATAAAAATTCCAATATAGTTCGTCCCTTTTTTCTAAATTTAATCAAATTAAGAAAAGAATAATTTCTCTCTAAAATAGTGTAAGCCTCTGTCTTGTAAATTTGTGAGAATATATTGTTTTGTTGGGACGGATCAGTATTAAAAATTCTGTAACTGTGATATATTCTTGAAATTTAACTTAAATTAAAAATAATTAACTTAAAAATGGAAATATAAAAATAATACCAATAGTCGACAATTTCGTCCATGATAATTATTTGCTAATGAGGTGATAAATAATTTGACTAATTAAGTTAACAAGTTAATCACACTTCTTTTGTGTGAATACATCGGAATTTATTTAGGAAAAATTAAAATTTTTGAGTTGTTTAACGTCTGCTTTTCCAATAATTACTGATTTTATATCGTTTCCCAAGTTACGTTCAGTTTTACCTAACATTTTTATATAAACTACTATTAGGGTTTGAATTGCCATTGTTTTACCCCTATATTGAATTACACTTCCGCTTCGACATCAATCACTAGGGGGGAATGGATGAGTTTGTACTTTGTGTAATGGTGTAATATTCTTAGATATTAGTAAATTTTTAATACATTATATGTCACAAATGTGCGTGTGCGTGTTTTTGTTTGGATATATTGTCTTGTGACGTATCAGTATTAAAAATGCTGCATCTGCGATCAAATGGCATTTGCAGTCCTGGTTGGGCAAGTACTTTTTGTGATTCAATTTTGTGAACAAAACTAACATATGATCGGAACACCATATACCTGTCAAACGACTTTTTACATGAATTAAATTTTTATGAACAGCATTAACCTGACTTCGTTTCAGTAAAGATATAATCACAAAAAGAACTTGCTCCGCCGAGATTCGAACCCGGATATCTCCGGAAATCTTGTTTTGACATGTATTTGGTCTTCCGATCATAAGTTGGTTTAGTTATTTAAACACATATGCGACATAAACGATAAAATACAAAATAGTTGAATTGGCAAATTAAGTGCTCTGAGGTGTAATGGTGGCAAAAACTCGCTCGGCAAGTGAGAGATTCAGGTTCACGTCCCGGCGCGGCGGTGCATTTTGTGTAAATTTCTTGATTCATTTGAATTAAATTTTCATTGAAATTTTATGTGTGTGTGTGTGTGTGTGTGTGTATATATATATATATATATATATATATATATATATACATACATAAAACGTATATATATATATATATATATATATACTGTATATAATCTATGAAAATTTATTGAAATCATTCATACATTTATACATTACATTACTCACATTGTACGTTGAAATCGTTGAAAGATCAATTAACACTACACAACATGTCACAAAGTATCCACAATTTTTTAACTCAAATTATTTTACATCAAAATAAAGTGGATGTTAACTGTGAGTGTTGTATTAGTATAAAGTAACTAACTTGTAGATTAAGCAACACTAGCGTCGTGACAGTCATGTAATGTCTTTATGCATGAGGTTTAGTAACTATGAGTACTTTACGATCATCGTTAAGTTTGACTAGTGACTTATGACGTAATACGACTTTTACATACACATATTACTTATGCAATATTTTTCATGAGTTATTCAAAAGTTTAACAATTATTTATAGCAATATCATGTAGCCCTAAAGTTTTATCTTATTTAACCTGCGTTAAATTGAATATCGGAAGTTACTTAAATTATAATAAGAATCAGAACGGGATATATCTGGTCGGTTTAATGTATTTAACTTTAAAATTTCAACATATTTTAATTATAAATATATATTTATACCAGTTTCACGAATAATATCATGAGTAACATCTTATCTCAGTTTTCCGACACTAATACACAAAGTAACCGAGGGAATCTTCCAAATATACACGATGTGACTGGACGTCATTTTCACACAAAACTTCCTGGCAATGCCTTAGAAAATATCAATCATAAGTATCCAAGTGAAAGGTTCTAGAACAAGTTGCAAGTTTGTACAAATGGACAGTCGGCATACTTCAGCAAGGTACAGCCTAGAATTCCACATTTGTTGGATGATCAAGCCAAATCCATTCGAGCGGTGACAGGCGATATTACGTTACAGACGTAGACCTAGAAATTTCCCCAGTAATTCTGAGACAACTTATGGTGATTTGAAAATTTCAAACTCCGGAATAAATCCTGTCTCGTTACTCCAGGTTGGTTTTAATATAGTGCTTCCAATAGGACCGTCGTTTTGAGGCTAAACACGGAGGTAGTTTCATACCAATCCTGAGGTTGTAGTAATTGCAAGAAAACCGTAGCCTATCTCCACAAACTTGTTCTGTCTGGCTTCTCCTTATGGTTCTATATGGGACCACTATGGAGCAGCCTTCTTTCGTTTCATTAAAACCGGTTTAGTAGTTAGTTTCGGTTAAATCTCTCCTTTGTGAAATCGGTTGAAACATAAAACGATAATAAAATTTGAAACAGTTAAATAAACAATCATCAGCAAGTTAGTAAAAGCACATTGATAAAAATATGTATAAATATAAATCAAGTATTTCATAATAACAATTGAAAAACCAGCCATTTTTATACTGTAAATGTTCATGTAACTAAGCGTGATTTGTTGGCCCTGATCTTAATGGTTGTGAAATCAAGATTGAAGATTCAGTTCGGACAGCCAATCAACGGGTTGAAGTCAGTAGTTTGGCTGACTTCAACCAATTTAAGTAATTATATGTTGTAAAATGCACTAGCGTTCCTGTCTCTCGCTATTCTCCCTGTCGAAAGGCCATTAAATCTGCGCTGTCTAATCATCGTTAGCAAGCACTTAGCAATTTATTATACAGCGCATGTCAGTGTTATCAATTACTCTTCACAGCTGAGTAAGCTTTATTTATTAGGGCTCCGAGATAAGCTTGATAACGCAGCAGTTGAGCGTAAGCGACTTTTACAGTTTCAAAAGCCCATAAACAATCCGTGTCGATAAAGTTCAATCACTGACGGAACTCTAACGCGGCAAACAAACACTTGGTGTTTGTCAACCCATTAGAGTCTACAACCAGAGGCCTTGAAGCCTTGGCTTGTGGGTAATAAGCCAAAACATGACGATGGACACGACTTTGTGTAGACGCTACACATCACTGGCTAAGTAATTATGGCAGTAAACCTCAACTCTTCGCACCTTAGCACCAAATAACCGGAAATGTGTGCAGTTAAGACCAGTTTGATCAGTAGATACGAGTATAATAATATGCTACACATACTAATAACGAACTCAATTTGTAAACCGTGGCATAAAAACAAGTATTATAACAAGCATTATAATGTGGTGGGTTTTAAGGTATTTCCCAAATATGCAAACCAAATTCTCTCTTCGTATATTTTTAATGTAGATACTAGATATCCATTAAAAATGGGAAATAGAAGTTTTGTCCATGAATATTTATAAAGTATGGCTCTTAGAATAGCTTAATAATGTTACGGGAATATAGAAAAAAAATTTCTCAAAACTTGTATTTGTGTACTAATAAAAAAATAGGCCTTTTGTATTAACATTGTGAGTTAAATTCGGTTTAATTGTGTGAATAAAATAATGTGGCATTATGGGCAAATACTTTCAAAATAAAGAATATTAGATATTAGCACGTAAATAGACTGTGAATAAACAATATGAAATAAAATTATCTGCTGTCTTCATTGTCGTGAATCCTTTGTGTTCCAGTGCTTCTCGTTAAAAATAATATTAACAGTTTATATGGCCTCACTTAGAAGAAGCATATGGGGTCAGGGAAAGATCATATACTTGAAAAACACCTTGACTTTAAAACAAATTAATCCTGGTGACCTCCTCCTGGTCTCTCTCTCTCTCTCTCTCTCTCTCCCCTCTCTCTCTCCCCTCCCCCCTCTCTCTCCCCTCCCCTCTCTCTCTCTCTCTCTCTCTCTCTCTCTCTCTCTCTCTCCCTCTCCTCTCCTCTCTCTCCTCTCTCTCCCTCCCTCCCTCTCTCCCCTCTCTCTCTCCTCCCTCCCTCTCTCTCTCCTCCCTCTCTCTCTCTCTCTCCCTCTCTCTCTCTCTCTCTCCTCTCTCTCCCCTCTCTCTCTCTGTCTGTCTGTCTGTCTGTCTGTCTGTCTCTGTCTCTGTCTCTATCTCTATCTCTTTCTCTTTTTCTCTTTCTCGTCCTCTTTTTTGGGACGTAATAAACCTAGAATTTCCATCTCTTAAATTTTAGTTGCCTTAAAACAATCTGATTACCTGATGATTCCCCTCCCAGTCTTTGATATTCCCTTAAAAAATAATCTACCGCCTCATAACTCCTGATGTAAGCCACCCTGATTGCTCCTAAGACCATAGCTACTAAACGACTTCATTCCTTTGTAGAGTCGTCTCACCTTCCTAGCCTGTAGAACCCTGTTTACTCTGCAGCAAATTTCCATTCTGTGTGACCAACCAACCCACCACTGATAAACAGTGAATCGTTAGAGTCTTGTTAAAAACTAAACGATTAGATTTATCAGTATGCGAAAGCTACAGGTCGTCCTATATAAATTAAGAACCTTAAGTGCCTTTTGGATATCGTGCCGTTCAGCTATTACTGTACCATAATTATGTGCCTGTTACAAATAACTGATCCAAATAGTTTTATTTGTATGCATTTTATCTTGAAGCAAGATTTATTTTCTTACAAAACTACGTTTTGACAAGCTCGTCTAAAGTCTCTCATGGATGTATTCTGCGTTACTTCCGAAATATCTGCTTTTGGATCTGCATATACCCAAACTAAATCCTAAAACATTGCACTCCACTAGAGCAGCATAGCTAATTACCAGAAACATTATTAAATTTGACACACAAAACCTCTGTATTAATACTTATATTATGTGTAAAGTTAGTATTTAAATAGAGTTCTACATACCTTTAATCAGCAATTCATAAACAATGTTTCACTTAAGCGTTTTGATGGTACAAAATTATTGTCAAAGAAGTACTAATATTGTTAAAATGTTTCATTTCAGTGACCTTGTATATGATTTTAATTTATGACAACGCTCAGTGCTGACAAATTTAACAATTTAGTACTGCTTTGAGAATTAAGTTATAACATCAAAACGAGTAAGCGAAATATTGTTTTTGGTTTGCTGACAACAGTGAACCTTTGCAAAGTTAGACTTTTGTGATAATAATATTATGAATTTGGAAATGAATCTCATCCGGTGGAGTGTTGATTGACAGTTATTGTCGTAGATTAGCTCTGACCGTCTGTATCCCCGAAAGAAAGAATATCATGCACCAAAATTATGGATTAATGTTGGTAGGCGGACAAAGTCTTCTTTATGTGCCCTAAATGCGTTTACTATACGTGAGTTTTAATTACGGTCAGGAAAGCTCTCTTTATGATCCACACAAAAGTAAAATACATGATTATATTCTTTTCAAGATAATATTATAATGCCCCGTGAAAACTTATAGAATTTTCTGCACTTGTTTGGTGTTAATACATCGATGGTGATAATTATAAATGTAATACCAGTATATGATATATGTACGCAAAAACTATCTTAAATGTAATGCAATATTTATTTTGTAGTGACATTTTGATAGAAAAGGTTAAACAAGAGTAAAATAACGAGTTAATCAATTACGCGCTGCAGCAAGAGCAGATTAATGTATTGACGCGCTTGTTAGTATATGCTACGACAGGTCCTATTAACTGTGAAGACTGGTTTACATTGACCGAATAGTTAGTGGCGAAGTTCCTACACTCTTGTAGTTGAGTGAGTAAATCGATGACAGATCAGGATATTGAACAAGTTTACGGCCGAGTCGAGTGTGTGCTAGACGGAGGCTTCCCCTTCCACCAAACTTTCGTCTACTTTCTAGGTTTCCTTGGTACTGACTGCGCGAGTTTGGCGACCTGCTGGGTCTGCGAGAACGGGGAAGGTACGCTCGGGTTTTGTCGGGATGATGTTTTAAAGTAAACATCTTAAAGATAGTTCCCTGAAGTCAGAAAAATAGAACAAATTTGTATCATTCCATGCGTAATGACTGGCATTTCAAATATGAAATTTAGTATCGAATCTCAAATAAAAACTGCCTATGATAAAACTGTGATTTTATCATCATCTACATGAGTTAGACCTTCAAGGAGTATTTTCTCCAATACTTTATGCTTATTTATTATTTTTTACAAATGAATATTTTAATATAATTACATAGTTTTTAGTACAAGGAAGGAGAGATACCAAGAATTTTGCTCAAGACTTAAGTCTTAATCTATATATTTGTTTCTAGAAATTAAGATTTCAAAGTCGACATACCTAACTTATAACACCTTTTAAACGTCCGAATACAGGGGTAGAATAATAAATACTCAGGTTTGCACAATAATACGGATTAAGATATTTTAAATCCTTCTACTGTAAACATTCTTAGCATTTTTGGATATTTAATTTCTTTCGAATGGTGTATCACAGTGACTGAGATTTTATCTTGGATTATTTTGGGTTTAGGATCTTCTCACTCAATAATAGGATCTATTGGTGTAAAATGTCACGTATTATTTTGCTGTCTGTGAGCACTCTAAATAGGCAAAGGCGTATTTTTATCACCTTTAAGAGATAAATGCAATGAGATCCTGTAGCTTTATTCAGTAAGCAAATTACCTCCAAGCAAAATAAAGCGTTAGAGTAAATACTAGCTACTATTAATAGTATTTGTTGCAACGGCCTTGTCCTTACCGATTGGTAGTGTTTGTTTATTTGTCCAGCCCAAGTGCTTTGAAAACCTTGGCAGGTTCCACGGCGTAATGAATGGGTCATTAAATATTTACACGCGTTACGCTCTTCACCTTCGATTTGCATAACCAACCCTGTTTTGTAAGAGTGTTTTTCTATTGACGAATTGTTGATACAGCATTAGTAATTTATAATAACCAGAAGGGTTCATTGTGTCGCCTGACTTCCCCAATCAAGTTGTTTGCCACTACGCTGATAACTTAAAGATCGGTTAGCAGTGTTTAGTTAGAAGTGGTACAAACATATGGTGCACTCAGTTAATTCAAAGTAATCTCCTAGTTTGATTAATCGTTGAGTAAATATAACCCTAAGGAATACATTTTAATGCATCAAAGTAAGTTTTATTGTTATTATAACGTCTCATGAACGAATATAAGGACTTTTAAATATTCTTTATTCGCAAGTGACATTGACTTGTTGATATATATTATTTTTAACAATATAAATGGGAGTTAAAATCACTTTTGTAAAAATATTGACATATTTCATTATATAGATTTTTTTAATGGATAATATTTCGATAACTGATTAAATATATCAAAATAAACAAAAACGTTCCTGTGACTGATCGTTAATTACGATAACTTAATATTAATTAAGTTCAGTTTAGATTTTCACGGCATTAAATGTCTTCTCTCTTAACACTCATAACTACAAGAATGTTTCAATTTTGCAATAACGTATTCTTACTGTAATCTGACCAACTACTGAAAAAAAATGAAATATTGCGAAGGCCGTAAAAACAAGGCATAAAATGCTGAACGTTTTTTATTACCTCAATGTCATGGTTAGATTATAAATAATTCAAAGGATTGTTTTTCTGTTATTGTATAACCGTTCGTAACGGAATTTACATTACTGTTTAACATTAGCATAAACGGCTGAACTGCACTAGTAATGAACGGTTAGCAAAATAGTGAATAATGTATACTTCATTAATATATGACATGTATCGATGACAACTTAGTAGGAACAGGGATATGAAACCTTGTAGTTTTTAAGTAGATAACTAATTAATTACTTTTAAAAAGCAGTAGTATAAAAAATGCAATGTTTTGTGTGACATACTCGTACATTCAATAGTGATGAATAATCAGTAATTTATTCATAAGGATTTAAATAGTAAATATTCAGTAACCAGCTATTTTATTTACAATTAAAACTTAAATATGTAATAGTTACCATAACTATATTTTCATTCAGAATTTAAACAGTTAATATTCATTTTTCAGCTATTTGGTCATTGTCACGCATAAGTAAAAGTTAAATCAGTATTAGCCAAACATTTCAAGACTCTACTGATTATTTCGCACCAACAAGGATAACAGTTATATAACTATTATTTACTTATCAGATACATTTCTCTGATAATGGCTATGCATATACAAATTATGGCCTAAGAAACAATTATAGTTGATATTTTAACCTTTTCGATACCCGCTCACCAAAATTAGCGCTGCCGACGATCAGTTTGATAACCTATTTAATTAGATATTACGAAATATTGCATGGAGATTCCAGTGTTATCTCATTAATAATTAGACACCGTTTTACAGCCGACTTCCGGTATCCGACCGCCCATTTGCCTCATAATGAGGAATTGTGTCCATTGATGAGGAATTCAATTATCCAAAAGTGGATCCGGAAATTGTAATATCATCTAATAACCATAATTATTTTAAGAGTGCTTATTATGCATTTATTAAGATGCCTACGAGCCCCTGGTATACTGCAGGCATGCGTATGAAGCTGCAGATGACAACTAGTAAGTAATAAATATTGGTAATTTACTTGAATTTAACTTTAGTATATCTGTTACTATTCTAATAGCAAATAAAAAATCTTAATCTTAAAAATCTTAGGTAAATTCTTAACACAAATTTTAACACGTTTGATATAGCATATGAATATTATATTATGTTATATATATATATATATATATATATATATATATATATATATATATATATATATATATATATAGTATTTATTATGAGGTATTTTACTCTTTGTAAGTGTACTCTAGTAAGTGACACTCTTTGCAACCTACTCACTGTATCTTCCAAAGAGCACTAAATGAAATTCCACGCGAGTCTCATGCCTACATTGCTCTGGACATGTTCACATGCTTAACAATTCCAACATGTCACTGGTAGTTAAAATATACGTTCAGTAGAGTATCGTAAAAAAGAAAAAGTTCATAACAACTATTTTCATTTTTTTATGCCGACTAGAGAGTATATGTATTTCAATATCTTTCTAATGCAAATGGTCACCACCACCGGTTTGATATTTTTTTAATGAGTTTGACTAACCAAATTGTCTTCAAATCCATACATATTGACGAGCTTAAGTTTGGCTTGAATTAATAAATATAGTTATTAATAAATCAGCAGTCATCGTATTTACAAGTCTGTTTAGTATTACTTGAGACTATACAAAGTATAAAGTAGAGGATGGGGGTAATTTTAAGATTCAGTGATCATGACTGGCAAAGATATAGAACAGTTTTAAAAAAATTATATTTTAAGAGCAGTTGCAATAGACAATGTTAACTAACAAAATATCTCTGGTCGTTTTAAACAGCTAAATAACCATAGGTAAATTATAACAGTTAAATTCAACGAATTGATGTTTTCGTCGGAAGGACGTGAACAAGAATAATTAATTTTATTTAAATCAACTTTTTATCTGGGCCAATGTGCGATGACTGGTATAACACCAATAGAAGGAGCTGACGTATTGAGCCTGTGCCAACGCTTTACATAAATCCATACGCAAACCGTAATCAAAAGAAAACGCACAGAAAGGCGAACTTTATCGCTTTATTTCCTGTCTAACAATAAAGTAAACTGTAGATTGTTACCGAAACAAATGTTCGAAGTTGTGTTATGATTGTTTACCGAATTTTATGAGGTTCTTTCGTTGCCAGAGGCGTCTTTAATAAGTGTACCAAATTTTTAAAGGAAAATAAACAAAACCGATTAGCTAATTTTTATTGACCTACCCGAAAATCAAACCTGTGACCTTTTGGTTAGAGAGCCAAAGTCTTACCTTTAGGCTAACGTAAACATTCAGTAAATTGGGAATATCTTCAAAAACTAACATTGCGTGGGTTTGATTCCCAAACTGGATAATTGATAAAAGTCTATGTTTTATAAAATATTCAGTAGTCTTGGTGAAGTGTCCAATGCTACAAAGTGATCAAGCGATTCATTCTTTCTTTAATTTAACATAGAAGACGTTAAACCTTTGTTGCAACACTTTTACAAAGAAGAAATATGAAAGCGCGAGCGCGCTTCTTTGTGTGTGTGTGTGTGTGTGTGTGTGTGTTGTGTGTGTGTGTGTGTGTGTGTGTGTGTGTGTGGTGTGTGTGTGTGTGTGTGTGTGTGTGTGTGTCAGACGTCACAGTAATGCGAGTGTGGTTGAGTGACATATTTGCTGGAAATGTTTGCTTCAATTATTAATGTTGTAAAGCACATCCTCCACCGTGTGTCCTTTGTATAATGTCTGAAAATCCAAATCCAAAAAGATTGTACATATTCTCGAAGGAAGAAAAAGAACTATATTTGTAATGGCACTCTCTTTCTGAATTGCAGTAATCCGGTTGACCTTCCTGAAAGAACGGTGTAGAGAATATGGATACACCTTTGGACTTTCTGATTTGTTGTATCATCTCTGGGTAATTTAAAGTTCCCACGGTCCGGTTGGTGAATTAGAGTTTTTTCTTCCGGGAAATTTCCCATCTGCACTGAAGATGTGGCTGTCATCACACACGTGGCTAGAAGCATGTCATTAAGCCGGAGGAGGAAACGAGGAGAATGGTAGTGTTCTTTTTGATGCCCAAAGAAATCTGTGCAAAACCTACTACCCACGATTATATTATTTTTCAGAAAAATGTCCATTCTAAGAATGTTCTTTATTAATACTTTAAAGGTAGATTAAAGAATGGAAAATGTCCCAAAAGGTAGCATAAGATACTATCAGGGTGTTAGTATTAATAAACAAGTAAAACATTAACATTAACGATCACTATAAAACTATCTAACACGTACATTAAAGGCAGCCTTCACTAACAGAAAGTAAAGTGTGACCCCAGACTTACTTGGCTTGTAGTAAGCAAATACTCAAAAATGTTGAAGCAACAGCATTGCATGTATCTTCATTTATGTAGACATCATTCTGTAAGCAATTACTTCGGTCCGGGAAATCCTAAGTAATTGCTCAGTAAACAAATTGCTACTCGTTGTATTCAGTTGTAATTGATTAATTGCTTGAAAATACCCAAGTAGAAACAACGACTTCATTTTATTCATACCACTCAATGACTTAATAACGATTAGTGTACCTGTGCTATAAGAAATTTTATGTTACAGGTCTCCGAGTGTGCCGACCCTCTAGCCAGTATGACCAGCAACAGTGCTCCCTTAGGCTACTCCATCGTCCCCATCACCAACCGCGATAGTGACAGGGTTCTGGACTTGCTGCGGAGATTCTTCTTCCGCGATGAGCCACTCAACGTGTGCGTCGGTCTTCTGGATAATCCCCAGGATACCTGCGAAGAGCTGGAGCAGTACTGCATGGAGTCCATCGGTGATGGTGAGGCTGATTTACGTAGCTTTATTTACCATTTATATTTCAGAGAGGATCCGTTGTCCTTTTTTAAATTTATGTGCAATAATCATGTGCCAAAGATCCGCGTGAAGATTTACGAAATATATCAAAGGAAAAAAGTAGTGCTAAATTTTAACCTGCACAACCTTTAACTCAGATCCAAAATCTAACGCATTAAGCTGTTAATATTGTAAACCTTGCACGCCTTATCTCTCAAATAAAATTAATAAATTCAATATTAACTAAAAGTCCTTTTAATCCTGTAGGCACTGATCTGCTGTGCTCTTCCAAGCCTTTTAAAAGAATGATTCTCAACATATATTTAATAAAATTATTTCATACCTTCCTTGAAATCAGAAAAGATGTCTTAAAATTAAAGTTTATGTTATGAAATAATCAAAACGTTTTGAACCATGTAGATTTTATATTGTAAATAACACTATTCCTTCTTCTTTTTCTTCCATTTATTTATTGCATGCTTCTTCTTCTTCGTACTATGGTTGTTTTAAAAATACATTTCTAATTTCGGAAGTAAATATTAAGTATAAATCTTTTTTAATGAGTTCTTTTAAATTGCTTGGCAAATTATTGTTGTATCATTCAGCACAAAAATGATTGAAAACAACTAAACAAGCATTCAAGTAGTTCCTTTGTATTATAAAAAGATATCAAAATTACAGTTTTATCTAAGCTTTACTATTAATTAAAGGTTTTAATATTGAATTTAACTAAGGTGAGGTCGTGTGCGTTGTGTAATATTTTCCATATTTCATTCTGTCTTAGTTGCAGTAAACATATTTTGCGGATTGCGTTAATTAAAACAAAACACGTACAGCAGTAATTTGCTAATTAAGCACTAGTTTTGTTTGGAAATGTTATTAACTGTTTTCTTGGAGACAATTAGTTTTCACCTCGGCATGGATGATGAATGAGACGCTTCGCAAGTAAGCGTACGCAGATGTTTTGATGTCGCTACCATTGACCTCTTGCTCTCATTCTGAGAAACCTTACACTTCGCGCACGTGTGCATGTCATACCCATTCTCTCATGCGACCGCACATTTCTTTCTCGCTTTTTGTTTCCATTCTCTGCGTAAAGAAAACATTAATGGATGTCCACATGTTACATAACGTGATCGTGTTCGTCTCACGCAGTGGATTAATTCCCCTCTCTCATTTCATTCTACATAAGGTATTTAAGTTCTGGTTTAGTGATAAACAATTTACCATCAGTAAAACTTTACGGTAAGACACGCTGAGAAACTTACCTTTGAAAGATATTCGAATTTCGGATGTCAAAAAATCGTAACGCATAAGGTTAAGCAAACACAATAAAATAACAATAAAACAACAAATAAAAAATAATCCTATCAAAGCCTAACTAACAATAAAAATTTATGAATGTTGAGTTGAACCCCAATTCACCTTCCCCCTAGTGTAGCGTCTGTAATATTACGCTGTTACAGACGACTTCTGTAATCTGTTCGTCTGAAGATATAAAAAGTCGGTAACGAAGAAGCTCTAAATTAACTCGTTACATCGTTTCGGCATCAGAGACACCTAGACCACAAGATATAAACGCTGCAATAAGAGGAATGTGAATTGTACCTTAACTAAACATTCACATAGAATCAACTCTTCTCACCTACTTTATGTGTAGAAAACTCGGTTACTTCACCATGCTAAGAGATAGCGTCTATCATATCGTCGTGCACTTAATTATGCACTGATGAAACGATGATAATGCCTCTTAACCTTTATTACACTATATCTTGTGGTTTAGTCTCTGATATTGAAACGGTGTAACGAGTTCATCTTGAGCTTCTTCGTCACCGACGTTTTTTTAATCTCTTCAGACGAACATGGCTCAAGGTTTCTGGAGTGAATAAGTGAAGACTGTAACTATACCAGATTCCAGACGCTGCATTAAGAGGAAGGTGATTTGGATATTAACTCAACATTTACATGGAATCAACTCTTCATCACCATAGCTACTTTATGTGGAACAAAAATGCACTTCGAAAATACGAAATTGATGTATTAATAGACATGCTTAACCTTTTGCGTTAAGGTTACTTGACTCTTGCAGAAGAGGATAGGTTTGTATTCTCGAAACTGAGATTTCTAATAATGTAATATGTAGCGATGGCAAATGTCCGAAGAAGTATTTACCTGAAAAAGAGATCAGATTGCAGATCTCGAAACGTAGTGTTACTGATTTTTTGTTTCACTGAACGATGGCAAATGTCTGGAAAAAATCCTGTTTCCCTCACAATCTTTCATCGTCAAAACTTCAAACAAAGAACTGATAATAATTGATTTTGTTCGTGATTTTTATTTCTACCTAGTTATTTAGTTTACGCAGCAGGTTTTTTGGCGAAAGAAGTATGAACGCCTACATAGGCAAATACAGCACGAGCAACGTATTTTTTTTCAGGCTTAACACTGTGTGAAATTTGTCACCTAATTTGTGGGCGCCTGCAGTTTATCTATTGACGCTGTAGCACCATTATTTATTTCAACAGCATATAGTGGAATTTTCTGAACCTCAAAATCCTTTTACATTTTGATATAGTATCTTCTGAAAACAGCAATAATTTGTCAATTTTTACTGAGTCACAAAAAACACACTTCTATTCTGGTTTTTCACTCGACATTCTCACAGATATATTAAATAAATAATAAAGAAATCAACAAAAAAAGAAATCAACACTACGTATTGTTTTGTTTTCATTATATTTACGAAAAACGAGGTAACTTTTTTTAATACAACTGCGACAATCGAGCATGCAGCCAACTGTATGAAGGTTCGGAAATATACTGAAAACATAAGGGTGGGGATACAATTTGGCCCTCTCAGGTATAAAACCTGAATTATTCGAATGCTAGTAACAATACAAGACAATATTATAGGCTAGAATGAGTACAATAGTAATCCATAGGAGAAAAATGGAAGATAGCTTTAAGCGGTCTATGCATACATCTGACCGGATAGTAGCTAAGATTTTCTTTTCTACTAAAGTATGTCCGCCATATAGACGTCTGCCACGATCAATATAAGTTTTTACGACCCTAATAAATAAAATATGTCAATGGCAGATCTCATCAATTACTTTCAAAATTTTATTTTTTTGAGAACTTTCAAAATCGTCTGCCGCAATGAAATCCGCGCGATAATGGTCTGCCATTGTTATTTTCCGATAATAATAATAATATATTTTCAAATTACAAAACGGCAGACGTCATCAAATACTTATGAAATTGGCCAAAAATTGATACCTGTCTTACCTGAGCGCCCGCCAAGTCGGCCACCTGGAGCTTAGTGGCTCCCCATCTCATGTACAGTGGGTATAGGGGCCTCACTGTACAAAAACCCAGGTCTCATCAAATACATACAGGTAGCCGACCACTAGCTCTTAGACTAATATGTTACTAGCGCGTTTTAAACAAATTAATTAAATTTAATATAGAAACTGTAGGGTGCAAAAAGTAATCAATCGCATTTTAATAATAGCACACACAGCAAACCGATATAACCGACTACAAAGGACACAAGAGAAAACGAAAATAGATGCTTAGACTCCCTCTTAACTAATGGCCCCAAAATAAATATAACTCTTCTTTGGATTAATTGGAATCTTTGCACCAAGTCTCTAGGACCCTTCTATCAAACGTTACCCCACAAATCAATCAAGTTACCCAAAATCAATTGAATTATTCAAAGATGAACCTGCGTACCAAGTGTCAAGTCCCTGGGATCTTTCTATTGGGCTATCACAGAAAATTACAGTCTTACGAACAAGTCGATGTTAAGAATTCCTTATCGGGTGCATAATAATACAGAGTCTGCAAACAAAATAAACCCCCTGCGTCTAGACCTCTGTTTAGTCTACAAACATATTAGTATTGCTTGTAGCATTTCATACTTAAAAATTACAGAGGTGTGTATCTTCTGGTCCTAATTTGAAGATAAGATGAAATTCAAGCCCAAGATATTTTAATCAGTTTGTCAGGAGCTCCAATTAACACGTCTCTTGTCTCTCACAGTGTTGTTGATTGACTGGTTGCGATTGACCCGCGATTCGGTGGTCTCTGTAACACGCATTAAAACCAATCATTATCGCATAACACTAATGGCATGATCGTCATTGAACAAACGAGATATCACAAGAGATAACGACTTCCTTGGCCAAATCCCTCTTACGCGTCATAGCGAGCGGGTTGCGGACTGCAGGACGTCTGCGGGGGAAGAAGGCCAGACGGTAAGACTGGGCCTGCCTCAAGGGCAACAAGGCCTTCAGATACCTCAGTTCCTGTACTGTTCTGATTTTACTGTGCACTAATCGTTCAATTCATTAACCCCGGACATTAATTACATTTTGTTATGTGCTCCGTGCATGCCTTCGGTAAAATTGAATGATAGACGAAATTGTATTCGCTTTGTTCAAAAGCAGTCATTTAATTTTTTTTAATGACCTTTATAATTAAGTAAAGGACGTGTCGCCTAACGGGCTTCGATGAGGCTTCATGCAAATTTCATGTCTATAGCTCCTTACATTCTCGATATGTTCTGCGGACAGATAGACATACATGTAATCATTCAGAATATAAATTTGTAGATCCCCTGTGTACAAAATATAAATTGTCAGCCTACTGAGATAAAAGCTTCAATGACGGTCAACCAAATTCCATGGTTGGACATTTATCATCATAGAAATCACTCTTGTCTAAGTATAAATAAAGTATCACGCAATGTGTAACATCTACTGATGAAATATTTCTCGAGATATCTTGCCACAGGATACTTTCGCGTTTTTTTTTTTTTTTTTTTTTTTTTTTTAATTTTACTAGGTTTCATACCAGTGTAAATAAACGTTACTCACTGTAACTCACCGAGTTACCAAAAGATGTTTTTTTTGTTTTTTTTTTGTGTAGTCATGCTACATGTGTTAATTCACATGTTAAAATCTTATATGGTTTTCCCCAGTTTGGTTACAAATTAAATTATTTTTTTTTTATTACAAAACTCAATTTTGTTACTACAGAAAGGAGGCTTCATGTAAAATTTCAAATACATAAATCAGTTAATTTTTGTGTCATTGTGCGGATATCAGACATACAAGCAGATATTTTCCAGTTCCTTGAGTGATAGATTTCACTAAGCCTCAGCCAAACAGGAAGCATTGCATTTTAAAGTAATATTTATAGTGAATAAGGAATCCTGCTCCTCTTCATTATTCCTAATTAAAATTATAAAATGGGACTCACCAAGAGCAAGATACTGAAAGAAATGGGTAGATGAAAAAGATGAAACATTAATTATTACTAATAAGACTCAGATATCAAGAAGACTAATCCTCAAAAATATATGTATCGTGAACAATATTGACAGATGAAAGTAAAGAAGTATAGTCCATAGTTAAATGTACGAGGAGAAAACGTAACGATATTTTCCAAGGATACAAGAGTATTGCATGCAGGAAATGCCAATGAATACAATCGTCACATGAACTTTTGAATTATTTTCTGTTTTGTCATATTTGTTAAAGATTCATTTAGGATGAGTTAATCTCATTAAGGATAATAAGAATTGAGAATGCATGTTTGCTTTCTAAAACCAATATATTTAAATTCACCATTTTTATCTTGGATTTCATTTTATTAGAATTAATACCAAGCGAACCTATAAAGCACACAGATGGAACCATGGAACTAAGGTGAACTGAGAATTTTGCTAAACGAATTTTTCTAAACCTCAGGAAGACAACTAGCATGCCAATCGTAATTAAATTAACATTTGTAAAGCAGTAGAATTGCTTTAAAAAATTTATCTTTAGTTTAGAAAATACAAACATTTTTGTTTGACAGGTGTGTCTATTATGGCAGTCAGCCCTAACGGGAATATTCTGGGAGTCTGCATCAACGGCACGCTGACCCGAGACGAGAAGTCCAGCGAAAACAAGAACGACGAGGACGAGTGCTCAAACCCCAAGTTCAGGAAAATACTGAAGCTGCTGTCCACGGTGTACCGAGAATCCAACGTGTTCAAGCAGTTCCCAGAGGTGGATAAGTTGTTGGACATCAGGGTAGTCTCGGTGGACGATTCCTGCAGAGGGCAAGGCATTGCCAAGGCGCTCTTCGATAAGACCAAGTAAGTTGGCCGGACAACTTCATCTGTTCTTGTCTCAATCTATACAGTTAAATCGAGCTAAACTGGATAATCAATTACTAGATGAAGAGAATACCTTTTGCATGAAGTTGTTTTAATTACTGGATAAAAACTTGAATAAAATAGACCCGATTTTGGGAATATGTTGAAAATCGTGGGATTGCTAATTAATGTGAGAATGTAGGTCTAAAATAAGTAAGTCTACACAGACACTAATTGCATCATCGAGGAAAATTATTGAAGTTCTTTTCCGTTGCGAAAGTCTTATTTTCATCCCATTATATGAGGTAATTCTCGTTGAATATTCTATATTACATAGGTGAAAAATATTTAAAAGTACCCTGAAGTCCATTACATCATTAGAATTTATTGAAATAAACAACGATCAAGGGTTTTATACAGGTATTTCCGTCCAACCAAGAGAAAACAACATTCTTAACAACAAGTTATAAAATACGTTAAATAATGTGTGTCAACCACCACCCTTGCTTGGACTCCAGAAGGCTCCTTAAAAATCTTAAGCTCAAAGAAAGTAGTTAGATAAATTTATATCTGCCCATTACATCACCTCTCGCTCCTTTAGTCTTGAATTTTCACAATACTTTCCGTTGGCTACTCTACGACGGAGACAGATAATCTTCAAGCATTCCTGAGATCAACTATGTTTATTGGAAAATATTTATTTCTCCAAAGTTCACACTCTTTGCCTTCTCGTTGTACGAACTTCCAACCATTTTAGGCTCCAATAAGGGCACCATCATGCAACTTACGTTGTTGGAAAGATATCCATAGATATAATTGAAGTCGGTAATGGTTCTTTAGAAAAAATCCGAATTATAATTCTTATCGTTGCACCAATAGGTTTTAGACTTTTGTCAAGATATGTCCAAGAAACATTCTTCTTTGAAGTAAGTTTTGATATTAGATAGGATCGCTTTTCACCCTCGCTGCGGTAAGCCTGGAAACTAACGGTCTTCAAGAGGATCAATGCTCCATCAGAGAGATTTATCTGAGTAGCAAGATTCCAATCCCTGGAATTTGTGATTTTACTAGTCCTATCAGTAATTATTGCTAACAGTACACAACTAATGATATATTTCAAGTTATTTTAAACTGAAATCTACATTTATTAAGTCATACTAGAGAAATTATATATGTTTGTAGAATGTGTATTATACATTTTAATAGTAACTTTATAAAATATTGTTATTTTATACTTGTTTTGATCCAGGTTCACATTGATCTTATAATATTTGAAATTCTAAGTATATTACATTGCCCTTAATGCCAATAATGTTCTATTCATATCTCACAATTTCAAAATAAATAGTGTCCCTTTGACATAACGAAACTAGTAATTCTGATTAACCACAATCAGACCATGCTTTATCATAAATTAAGAACCGTTGCTTTACTGCAATTTGATGTATTATTCACGATATTTCTTGTATTTATGAGGGTTTTACAATTTGAAATTATTACGTATCGCATACTATATAAACTTTGTTTTGAAAAGTACATTTAATTCTGTGGTATTGCACTTCAAAGGTGAAGCAACGTGAGTCAAGTCTCCACTTGTAAAAACACAAATATCAGTATAATAAAAGGAAGTGAAATAATTTCAAACTCCACAAATATACACTTTTTTTAAGAAATCTGCAAAACAGAAGACCTGATTTTTGTTTTGTTTTTTTAACTCTTACTTTTTTTAGTTTTAAAATGAAATATAATCAGGCGTAAAGAGTCTTCTTAGAATTTTGGGATGTAAGGTAACATTCATCCCCTTCTAAAGGCATATTTTCGATACCTGTGCACTTGGATAATCTTCCAAAAAAGTTAAAATTGCACTAAATATGAGCAGCTTCTCATGTACAGCCTTAATAATTCAAACTGTGTTCCAGTATCAAACATAAAGTTTTTAATTTATCTATTCAATACAAGTCAGTTTTCAATACAATTAGAGTACGTTACTTCTTTATTTGGAATTCATCATTCGGTCAATAAATACGCAAAGTATTGAAATATCAGGCACTCGTAGCTTCTAATCGGGACAATAGAAATAATTATTCAATCTTAGGACTGAAACCGAGAATACAAGAGCGTTAGAAATTATAGAGAATAATGGCGTAATAACAGGTTGTAAACCGTAACTGCTAGGTAACTACTAAGATTATAAAGCATTCCCCATTTGCTACGATATCACTATTAACTCGTATTACGGTTATTAGTAGAGTTACAACTGTCGTCAGAGCACGTCTGAATATGACCTTGGAACATGTGAGCCACCTTACCTGATCTAAAAAATTACATATCATTTCAAAGCTTATTGGCTTTCTCGCCGTCATATAATTTTCTCCCACATGTTGATCTAAATACTGTTATTTTACTAGTACCAATTTTTTCTTTCTGGACATGAGGACATAATTTTGTTCGAGTTCCACGAAAACGTAACAATGGTTTTCTCAAAATGATTAACGCTACTAGGGCTAATCTAAGGAAATGCAATAATTGCATTATTATTACTCTCTATTTATATCCCAATCAATCTTTTGCTGAGCGTTAGCGAAACGTGTCACTCGAGGGTGTGGAAAATTTAGTGGGTCTGTCCGTCCGCACGATATCTTGAGAAATAACTGGCATATTGACTTAAACTTTTAGATGAAGCTTCATTTCTATATAAGCAACATCGAGTTTGTTGGTACGTGTCACTCCAGGGGAATTGGCTGAACGTCCAACAAGAAAATCTCAAAATATATCAATTTTAAGCAAACTGACTCATTATGCGTTGTAGTCACAAATTTTCAAACAAATCCCATTATACTCTTATACTCTAGTAAGAGGTAGTCTATTCCTGCATACAATTGCTAAATAATCCTCCACATGTTACTAAATAAAATATAGTGAAATATAATAAATGTGCTAGTATTACCTAAAACACTAGTGGCTGGGTATGCGAGTAATTAACTCGAACTCTACAGGTATATTCTATAAAAGGTGGTTTTTAGAATAGTTCTGGAGCCTTCTGTACTTACCGCAGTTTTATTCCGAATTGTTGCAGAGTACACTACAGTGATCATGAAATCCCCGTGATTATGACACATTTTTAACGAAAAAATTTTTAATTAGGAAACATATTTGCTACTGAAAATTCCTTTCCATAATACTTTTTCCTTTCATAGTTTAAGAGTAAAATGATCAAACTCAATTGAACTCTTCAAACTCTATTTGAACACTTTGCTCTAATTGTATTTTTAGCAATAATTGTATTGTTATTTTAAATAAAATTAAGTATTGTTTAATTCTTTATGCTCAATTGAGGTGTAAAAATCGGAACAATGTGTCTACAACACCTTTCAGAACAATTTAGGTATTGTTATACGAGATCTGTGACATATATTTGTACGAAATGTAAACAAAATACGCTGCGACGTTGTATTTACGTAAAATTATGCGTTGTTCAACAGTCATACCTAATTTTATAATACACTTTTTGGTATAATTGAGGTTTAATACTTCACTTTGTTAAGATAGCACCGTAAAAATATTTTAAAATACTTTGAACAAATTTATTTTATGAATAAATGTATACTTTTATAAAGTCCTAATCAAATTAAGAAGACCATTTGGGTATTTTTTTTCTCTTTTCAGTTTATTCCTTCTACTATAACATGAGAGTCTTAAAAATGTATCAAATCAGAAAATCTGTGAGTGTAAAGCACATAGCCCCAAGTCAACCAAGGCGATCGATGAGGAGATCGCAAGCACAGATAAATGTAACATGTTGCAGCCGACCCGCTTCAAAGCAGTCTATTATTAACTCTTCCAAGGTTTGCGGTAGGCTTATTGGAATTAACTGTAATAATGAATATTCAATGCAAGATAGGTGTTTCCGTTAATACTACAAAACTTGCATAGTCTGTTTTTTTTTTTTTTTTTTTTTTTTTTTTTTTTTAGAATATCATGAATAGACTTACTACAAACGTATTATAACGTGCGTAAGTGGTCATGACAATCAGATGAATCCTTCTCAAAAGAAGGATTCATCTGATTTGATAAATATGGTAACATGCGGGGGGGGGGTAAATATTGTTATAGTGGTGTGAATGCTTTAGGAAAAGAATGAGTTTCCTTGTAAGCATTGAAAACTTTAGTGTAAAAAGCTGAAATGGACTGAATTCTTGCAAAAAACCTATGAACCAACTGAGAAAAATGTATATTGAATGTTATTGAAATTAATACGGGCTGTTGTGAAAACCTCTGAAAGAACTTCTTCCAGACAACCAAGTACATATTTGATATTGGAATGGGTTTATCCATTCGACTGTTGGGTGCCGACGATTGTATTAGACAGTATTGAAACAATTGACGACTTTAAAAATATGAAGGAACTAACTAATTAAGGAACATTTCCTTAATGATAAACATTCTACAAGATTTGATATTGTGCACGAGCCGTAACCTCAGAATACTCCATTGAACAATTGTGAATACGATAAAAATGTTATCTTCTTTATCGTTCATCCTTACTCATTGAAATTAACAGTGACTTCAACGAAATTCAAAACACGTTATCCCGTTACAATGCATAGTCAAAAAGCGAGCTAAATTAATGTATGTTTCTAACTAAACTATAAAGAGAATTTAATCGTGAAAACTATAATATAGTTTTTTTTAAATTACAACACTTTGTAACACAACGTAAAAATACCAAAATATTATATCTTTTAATCATGCAAAAATATTCTTTACTGAGTATGTTTACTTTGTTATAAACGGATGTTTTTGTATTAGATGTATGATATTGGAACGGAACTTCTAAAATACTATATACCACGATTTATAATGAGGCAATTCAGAAAAGGGCCTTGATGTGTCTCTACGTGTCCAAATGACTGAGAGTTAAAGTCTTAGACACTTTGCCAGCTCTCTAAGTATTCACAGGATGTGATTTGACGATTTCCTTTTTTGGTACGAATGAAGAAACGTGTTTTCTTTAAACGAACCCTCCTTGACTTTTCATATACACATTTATGTACAGAATATAAGGAATCAGGCCTCCAAAACCTGTCCGAAAACCAATTTGGCCCGTACCTACCTGGATCGCATTACTGCCCGCAGTCTACGAGTGTATCGGTCTCATGTTCGCGGATAGGTTGGGAGAGGAGGTCGTTTGAAACTCTATTCCGGTGAAGGTCCTTGGAAGACCCTTATTCTTTACAGTTCTTACTGGCAGTTCTTACCCTTCGAATACATAACAATATCCTGTGCCTGAGATGTGATTCGTCTTGTAGTGTGCACTAGGCAGACGACACATAAGGGCAGCCACTCCACATGTGTTGTGCCAGAGAACCGTGCTCGGAATTTAAAAGCGAGGCGGCCGTTCGTCAACCTGTGAGAGAACTTAGTAACTAAGTGCGCACCGGGTGTAGTGCACTAATCAGTGTTTCATCACACTGCAAACTATTTCATATACGAGTAATCAATCTTATATACTCCGACATCGTTTGGTCACAGCATAGGAAATTTTTATTCAAAAAAAGGAAAATTATAAGTTTTATCGACTAATTATAGTAGACAGAGAGGTTCATAGAGAGTGAGATTTCACCCAATGAAAATTTCGTCGTAACATTTGGATTTTTGATGACGTCCCTGTAATTTTTGCATAAAATATATCTAGCAGCAGAAACACAGGGTAGTGAGCAAAGTTTATGAATTTTTGAAAATACCATTACTTACGTCCAAACATTTTGTCGTTCATTTCAGGATTTCAAGTGACTCTTCCCTTGGATTTCTTCAAAACATATCCTGAAGAACGATACAATATAGATACAGAGTTTTTTCAATCACTATTAATGACGTCTTAACATTTTTAATTCCCTGTTAAGGTTTCAAATAACGCTCATATTGGTGCCTGAATGGAATCCTCCTATAGCAAATATTGAGGAGAGCATACAGATATTGCTATTTTTCAAATAATAATTTCTGACTTTTGCAATACTTATGATAATTGGTGATGGCCGAATGTAATATTTCAACGATACAACAGGGCTTCTTAAAGGTGCGTATCCTTCATTATCCTTATCCCACGTTATCCTTCCGTCTGTTCGCCTGTCCCTCGATCTTGATAAAAACTCCTAGAGACTCGAAACTTGATAAAATAAGTTAAGATCAAATGATTTTTAGGTCAAAAAGTTAAAGATCACGCCGTCTGTCTGTCCAACTGTGCAATATGTCTTGAAAGGAATGTTCCACAAACTTAATATTTGGTACGTAAGTTCCTCCTAGTCCAAAAGTATTGATTGTGAGGCAAAAAGGTCAAAGAGATATCCATCCGTTTTTGTGATGGAACTCTTTCCTTGCTTTGTATCGATCGGGCCCTTCCATACTCCGTGGTATTATGGGTTTATTAATGCCAGAGTTTCAGAAGACTTTTACGTTGAAAGCAGCATGAAACCTGTCTGGGAGTAATGATACAGCATTAGTTTCAAAGGAGGTTTATTACATCTAACATAAAATAAGTCATATAAAATATGTATTGTAACAGTAGAATAACGAAATATGTATTGTAACAGTAGGATAACGGAGTGCTGAGATAGGGTGTTGTTTCTAATTACCATGTCTGACTAACGATACCAGGAAACATTCCTCTGTTTATACCGGAGGTCTGGTAGCCGCCTGTTGAAGTCCGCATGAAACCAGTTCTGGGGAAGCAGAACAGTGTAGGTTGGAGAAATGGAGATTTCTTTTAATTACCGTGATTTATATTATTGATGGTAGGAAAATGTTCTCAGTCAGTGGCCCAGGTTATTCTCTTCTGGATTTTTTAGTCTCGGAGCTACAAGACAGGATAGGGTGCAGATATGTTGTTTTTCCACAACTATAATTGGATTTAGTGATACAAGAAGGAATTTCCCTGTTCTTGTCAAACTTATAATTGGCGTCCTGTATGGAGGCCGCAAGAAACTGGTCCTGAGGCTTTTGAAACATACTTGAATGTGATTTGCCGATGGCTATGATTGGATCACTTTATTGATCCCGTGATTCATTTCGTGAAACAAATTAGACATAAAGATGTATAAATACACGGCAAGAAAATATTTGGACTTGGAAAACCTGTTGTACATTTTTGGGAATAATCGATGTTTAATTGTAAATCTAGGTCGAATATGAGTTTCTTTTTTGAGGGTTAAAGAGAGAAATCGGAGAAACATCGGATTATTCTACCCAACTACCTCTTGGAATTCAATACTTTTTAGTTTAAAATCACACAATTTAAACGCTTTAACCTCCTCTATATGTTTTACCATTACGAAAGTCGAAATACATAGATTGATCCGTAACACAATTATATGCACTTTAGCTTCTCAAGTTTTACTATATCAGGCTGTCGTTTAATCAATTAAAAGTGCATGCTTTATTTGAACGATTCGTACATGCAAGTATTTGTAAATATCTTCCTGACAAATGGATAGTAACAATATTATCTGTAATGAATAAACATCGAATTTTTGAAACAAAAAATCAGCAAATCTTTTCAATCATACCAATTTTACCTTTATTAAATTTATTTATTTCAACGGTTCCACTATTTTTACAAAAGTAATTCAACAAATCAAGTACTTAGCAATCAAGATGACAAATCATAATCAATATACACAGTCTTATGTAAGCTCTAACTTGAACAACATAGGCAATAACAGAGTGATATACTATAAATATGAATAACAAAAACAACAATAAATAACAAGGAATAATAACAATACAGTAACAGCAACGATAAATAAATAGTTGACCAATGCTATAACATTAATAAAATTTAGAAACTCAACAATATACTATCAATAATTAATACAATCGTAGCTGTTAGTTACTGTAAGTGGATCTGTATTAAGCATGTGTTAGGTGTAAAACATTATGTAAACCTTACTAGTTCCACGGGTTATATCCGACTTACAACAAAACCATTATTTCATGCTTTAACTTAATATGTTAAAACGGATAAAATATAAAAATAAATTAAGTATCCTATATGCTTTCCGGTTCATAACGCGTTGAAACATTTTCAGCGCTTCAACATAATGTAAATCTTTCAATTTTATGACCTGACTGTGGAACTCCATAATAGTCAACAATTTTAAACAGAAACTTTAATAAAATAAGTTTTCAATAATAAAAATTAATATTTTATACATGTAAATTACATGAAAACAGCAAAGTAAACGATAACACCGTATTACTTGGTATCTGGCCATACCAAATATCGAAAAAATAATATTCTTTTTAAAAAACCATATGGATTTTTTTAAATAAAATACACAGTAGAAATACAAACCAGTATATAAAATATAAAAATACAAGCCAAACAATAAAGTAATGTTTAATTATGAACAGTGAGGGCGGTGATATAGGACATGTTATCACTGTTTTTAAATTCAAAGATTATATTCCTGAAACAGGAACCATTCGTATTTCCAAGCGGCCCTCAAAAATCCCCAAGGCCGCCAATCCCGATCAATTTTTGTAACTTATATAGTGATTATTTTCCAAAAAAATTTATAATACTATTAACAATTAGACTAATATAAACAATTCCAATATTCAACTTGGTTTAGATTTCGCTAGTTGGTTTAAAATTTAGACCAACCAATTGTTCTGTCCTGGCCTTTACAGCCAATGCCTTTAGATATCATAGTCATCACGGAAAAAACCCCTTGTCATTAATATTCGGGTCCAAGGTCAAGTACTGCTCGCGATTGACGGCGAGTGGCGGAACAGGGCTCCGCCCTCACATTCCGCCCGTCACTGAGTGGTCAGTGGCCACCACCTGGCCAGTGGCCACGTCCGGTAGCCACCGGTCACTCATCTGTACCGCAACCTCTCGTCACTCGCTTGGATATACTACATACAAATCTATGCTGAAATCAATCGTAATCTAGCATACCTACCTTAAAAAACCAATTTTCTTGATGGTGGAAAGTGATTAGATAATTTCCAAATTTAAGGTAATAGTGATGCTCCAATTTTAGAATTGTAACATGGCTATAAATAACATTAGCATATTTTTAATGCATAAGTAAAGTTGTGCCTTTGAAAGTTTGGTTTGTTGCAATGCAATCGGATCATTCTCTTGACAAATATTCCTAGAACCTCTTCTATTATAACTCAGAAAATCCCAAAACCTCAGCGCTGCAACATGGTAGAGCCGGACGCCTCGATGAATTTGATTTAGAGAAGATATCGCAGATCGACTCTCTTCCTTATTATGTTTACTAAGATCCTTAGACTGGCCATTGGGGCATAAAAACCTAGAGAATAAGAATAAAATTAGGATCGGATTCTCCTTAAAAGACAGATAACGAATAGTGTATCTAATAAATAAATTGAAAAATTTGGGTTGTGCACTCAATGAGGCTTTGCTGGAAAGACAATGTTATTTAATAATTTATCAATTGTTGATTAATTTATTATGTGTAATTCTCAAGATTCACTGATAACGTTTCAGTTATCTTTGTAGGTGTTGGACTTCTGTGTTTTCATCTCAAATATTATCTGGGACTATCGTCAGATCGTATTCTCTCTCAACATGATCTTCTCTCCATGGATTACATGTTTATCTTCTCGGATAATGGGCCTAATCATTAATCTGAAGCTTTTAAATTCTCTTCATTACCATTACGTAAGATGTATCTAAATTAAAATTTGAATACATGGTTTCTCAAATTCTAAGTTGTTTTCATCCAAATTCAGCCTATTGTCATTGACCTCATGGCAGCGCTTATCCAAAATTTCCACGTAACTTCAACGAACATGCCAGCCTGAGAAAAAAACAATCCCCCCCATATTTGTTTATATAGCGTGGCTTATAACAATGATAACTGTACCAAAAACAATCCGAACAATTTGTAACTTGGTGCAAAAATTGATCCTTCATCTCGGATAAGTTTGCCGGCCAACTTGGTACACATTTCGTTTCAATATAGCAGCCACTCAAACTTTACAAATTCACAATTACGTTATTTGTGGGCCTAGAGAAAAGCAAAGAGTGTTCTGGATTGCTTCCACCAATTTTCTTGTATTTCGAACGGTTTTCGAGATATTTATCATCAAAAACTGTCGACAAGAATACAGGGAGGACTTCATACTTGGTACATAAATTAATCTAATAACTATTTCGAGTATGTTCGTTGGTCAGCTTGGTACGCCGTTTCGTTCCAATATGGTAGCTTATTTTCTTAACCAGTTATCATATTTATTAATTCTGAATCGGAGAGAGATAAGACCGCAATGCTAAATTACACTACTGTTTCAGCCAAATTATTCACGAAAAGAGAAAACATTACAGACTTGCTTTATACCTATTTGGGTATCGAAACTTTCCGTAACTCCCCCTCTATTCCAAATACTCGCCCTTGTTTCTCATAATAATAATAGAGCGGGAGTTCTTGAGGCTTTATCCCTCTGGAAATTATGTTTTGCCGTCTGGACCATCCTTCTAAATCTACTTGCTTCGTCGACACAACTCTACTCTGTAACCTAACATTCCCATTTCACGCTGAAAACCCTCATCCAGAGCAACAGTCTTACTATTTTTATGGCACTAAGTATGTCTTTTTGTAGTTTTTTTGTTAACTTGGTTTATAGTCAAACATCTAGGTGGGATAGATCATCCATAAACTGTTTTTCTGCCAGATCACCTAACCCAATCCCCATGGCTGCAATATATAGGCCCATTGCTTCATCCATTGGCCTCGGATACGAATGTGAACGTTGTATGACGGATTAATGACCGGGAGTCAGGGAACTCATCCAGTTTCATTCCAGTCCATCAAATCCAGCACATCATTCTATCATTCACCTCCGCACACAAGGCACGAGTCTACACTATACCAGCCTGATTGACGACCACGCCTACGGGCTACTACGACCGCACGCGCACACAATCTAACTGACTAATAACGTCGTTATTTGATAATTATTTCACATCAATTCTTGTTGCTACTCTCTAAAACAGGTTGTAATAAAACAGATACCCAGAGATTCCAAATAGATTTTAAAACGTCTACACTGTATATGAGGACAGATGTGATCTTGTCTTAACAGTACCACGCAGTGCTGCCAACTTGAGGTTACGCTATTAACATACGTCTGTTAATGAGACAGTGTTATGTATAACAGAAATGTTATATACATATTTAAGCTTATAAATTATTTATAATAGTGAATTACTTATTCCTCTGATAAGATTGTAAATACTGAAGTATACTGTGTTCTCTGAATTGTATTTAAACACTTATCTCGGTTTCACAAATTACCCAGTAACTAGACTTGATTTCTACATTTTATCAAAATATGTGTTTTAGATGTTCTTTATTAATTTAAATCTCATGAATTTGAGTTCGGGTCTCAACATTTTAACTTTTTTCAATTTCTAATATGGTTTATTCATTTCTTGTTGTAAGATACATACGAAAGTCTATCCAATAATCCAAGTTACCATTGTTTTGTCTGATTGCAGGAATCTAGCCAAGGAGTTGAATATCCCGCTGGTCCGTGTCGACTGCACTTCACACTTCTCGGCCAAGGCTGTGGCCAGGCTCGGGTTCGACTGTGTGTACACCCTGCCGTACAGCGAGCACCTAGACAGTGACGGATATCCCGTGTTCACCCCTGAGTTGCCGCACACCTGTGTCAAGACCTACGTGCATCTCGTCGACCTGGACGGAAGCCAATAGGATGCTGATTCTCCAATATTTACTAGTCATGAAGCAAATACTATACTCAATTACCTTTTTTTAAAACAATCCAAATACAGTGTAGCCTAGATAGTCTTTGTGTAGTAGACAATTTGTATGTGTTTTAAATCCACAGTGAATATTTTATGAATTTTTAAGACCAAGCATACTTTTACTCTTACAATAGTTTTGATCTGTTTAGACACAAAACTGGATTTTCCTTTTTGAAAAAAAGTAAGAAGTAGTCATTTAAAGACGAATAAGACGAAGTAGTGAACAGCGTAGTTTTTCCCTATCACACACTATTAATTTGCAAAAAATATCTAAGGCAAAAATAATGGGGTTTATACTTTTGTTTCTGATTAGTAAAAACATTACTATATTTCTTTTTGGAATATTTATTGCTTTCAGTACAAGAAAATAATTATATTAGCCTAGAGTAAACTTTCGTGGGCCACTTTGGAAAAGTTCATTTTCATTAACTTACTGAATACAGCGAAAGGTGTACAATTGAGAATTTAAATTTAGGCTGCACTGGTTTTGTTACCTGATAAAAACCAATCAGAGCATTTTTGTGTAAATAAATTGTAAATTTATGCCAAATCAATGTTATAATAATTTGACATTGAAAACCGTCACCTGAACCATTGTTTGTATATTCCTAATTAATAAAACTTTTCTCTTCATGTTTTTAATGATGCAGATACAAGATAAATACAATTTTAATGTTTAGAGCACAAATTAAGTTTAGTGAAATCATTCATATGTAATATATTTCTACATTAATCCTACACTTATCCAATGATATCTATGTTTATCGGTTTGATGTTATCACTTAAGCATTTTCTATGTTTTGTTAATGTTAATGTATACTGTAACTATTATCGTACCCAAATTCTTAGTTGTAAAGATAAAACTATGGGAAACCTATTTGTTACTGTAGACTGTAGAATGTAGCATTTAGTATTCAGTCTCTTAGCTAGGTCTGCAAACCCTTATTATAATTCAGACTTGGTAGATTGTTAAAAAAAACTGGGTGGTTTTGATAAGCGATTACCACATTATTTGAGCATTTGTGATAAAGGAAGCGAAATGTTTTTATAAGTTTAAGTATTGTGATAGTATTTTTAGAAACTAAAAAACTGTACATTTGTGTTTGAGTATGTTTATGTGTAATGATGGATATAAGTTACCATTGGTTGGCTTTAAAATACTAAAATATCAAGTTATTAAACTTATTGTTTATATTGTTTATCGGTAGAAAATCTTGTTGGTCCCATTAATTGTTTACTATAGTGTTTTTACTATATAATATAACAAATGTCATATATAATATGACAATTTATATATTAGTAGTTTATATATTTTAAAATGGCCATAAAATACATTTACTGTAAAAAACTGTAATACAAATTTGCTACGGGCATTTTATAAAGTGTACTAATTTAATTTAAAGGGCAGTGTGAATTTTGGAATGTCTTCCAAGGGACAGAAACTGTGATACATTGAATAAAAAAAGCAAAAATGTAAATGGATTTTGTTACAGATTAAATTAAAATTATATTTATTTTTATATGTTTTTTATTAAAACTCCCAATGCAATAACTAAAAACTGGTAAGATACAACTGTGTAAAAATTATAAAACAGGTTTTGTGTATTTGGGAAATAGAAAACCGCTAAGCGTAACTCATGGTTGTAATATAATATCAATCAATACATCCATTTATTATTGAAATAAATAAATATTAAACATTCGTTTTATTTTTAAACTGTTCTCAAATTTATTTCTAGTTTACATTACAACTAAATGAGTAGCATAAAAAATTGACACATTCCCTTAAGTGTAATTCTAGAAAAATTCTTCCTTTCATGAAGATTGTGCGTTTTGGGACCGAGACAGGGGTCCCACCAACCTCCAGTCTTAAATGCGGAAGTGAAGGGAAATATTTATTTTCTGGCTGTCTGTCACACGATATATCGAAATTTCCTTTAGAAGGAAACAGGAGTTTTTCAGACGTTTGTCAGTTCTATACGGTTGGTCAGTCAGTACAGACCTATTATTTATAAGTTTAATTTTAATAATTAGTGTGTGTATTGCACACGGTGTTGACACACAATATGGTTGTTATTATTCTTGACGTGCGTGTCACGACGCTCTGGTATGATTTGTTAATTTTAACCAAGAATTCAGTTACGTGTTAGGTAAGTTGCCCACCTGAGGAAGAGATGTGGTTGCAGATCTCGAAACTTACTGTTACTGATTTTTTCGTATCACTGAAACGTAACATTTCCGAAAAAGTAATGTTTTACAATCCTTCCATCTTCAAAAACACACTTTAAACTAATAATTGACCTATATACTTTAAAGTTTCCTTGGAGCTTCATTTCTGTATGAAATGCCGAGTCTGATGATGATCCATGTCACTCCATAGGATTTGGCTGATCATTGGTGATCATTTTTTTACTTAAGCATGATGGCAACGAATGCATTTTTTAAAAGACTTTTTACGAACTAAGTTCAATAAAAAATTTTAAATCCGGGGTGGAGCTCGAGTACCCTGCCCTCCCCCCTCTTATACACGGGCATTACTGTGTTTCCATTAAACCCAAAACATAGTATATTATGCGATTGATCAATACACAGCATATTGCCTACACTTAAAGAATTTTGACATTTTTAAGGTAGGAGAGCAATCCATTTTTTTTTTTTTAATGTACAAAATTTAACACATACCATATTGTTGTATTTTGGATATTTAGAATTATATTGGTGGAATAAACTTAATACAGAGCTAAATGTACTATATACGATGTGACTTCTTTGTCATAACTGCTGTATATACCTTCCAGATTGCCAACAACGCTAAATAGTATGAGTGAGTGGCATATTCAGAAAAAGGAAGGCCGTTTTCTTCTAACATAACGGTTTAGTAAGAGAGTTTACCCAAATACCTAACATCAAACACTTGTTTTCAAGCTCAAATCTTACTTCTTTCTCAACGGGCGTATGCATAAAATACTGCGCTGCCTGATGAAACACATCTCTATGTTAAGCTGGATGTAGTTGTTGACTGGCCGTATGTTTATACTCCCAAGGTCAGCTTTGATGTGAACAATGCCCCCCTTCAGTGAGCTCCAGACAAATGAAGCCGACACGTTAAAAGACAGTGCAGTATTTCACACAACTAGAAGGATGGGTTAGTTTTATATTCATTGAACAACATAAGCCCCAGACAGTCTCCCCGAGGAAATCCACAATGATTAGTAGTCCAGCTGTTCAATTTTATTTATGATCTGCCATCTAAATATGATCTGATTCAATCGTTTGCATTCTTGACGAATTTAATGAAACCCTGCTTCAGTGGTAAGCAACTTATAATCTTTTAATACAGTTCTAAAGATTGATAATAATTCATTACAATCAACGAGCTAAAGGTTTTTTTAATCATTTATATGTTTACCAAACCAACTGGTATGACTTGTACTTACTTTCCGTCTGGTAGTACATGTACTTTAATATAAGTTGCTATTTAGCAATAAATCTTGTCGTAACTGATTAAAACTAATCTTCAATTGTTTGGGAAATGTTGACTGGAAACGACAGTTTCCATTTCGTAGTTATTCATAGATGTTACTACGACAATATGTGTTAGATAGTACCTGTTTTAATTTCAATTAATGCTCTCCATCATCCATATATTGTATTATTTTTTGAATTTCATCGACATCATACACGTGTCTGTTTTTACAAAATTTTTGTTTACATATTATATTTCTTCTGTGGTTTTTAAATTTTCACAGAATACATCGTATTTTAATTATTGAAATATGTAATTTTTCTTAATTTCAATTAAATTTAGTGGGCTTGTAATACTGAAATTATTGTTTAAATATATCGTACTCTAACATTCATAACCCAGTGTTGTTTTGTTATTTTAATTTAATGATTGAGGGTGTGTAAGGAGAAAGCGGTAAAAATTTAGTTCAGGAATAAACCCATGCACGATAACGCTGTGGAGCGACCATAATCCTTACTTACTCCCATTCTCCTGCCACTTTTGGTACTTAAATAATATAATATTTAAGAAAAGAAATAAAACATTGTAGACCGTTATTTTAATTAACCCGGACAAAATAGGATCTCGCACATACACAAACCAACATGACGCCGATCTCCAATCGTGCTAAAACCCACCTCTACATATTTAATTTAGAAAACCAATTTTCCCCTCATAATGGATCCGGCACCTACCACCTTTATACTAATTAACTTATTCCATAATAATGATAAAACCGACGATATAAAATTTAAGATAACACTTGCGGTGTTCCTCGCCTCCGGAACGGTACCACAGTTCATCACTCACTCCACGACTCCCAGTTCCGCTCGGTTCCAAGCTCTAGTTATCAGTCCGATGAACTGGTCGGTGATCAACAGGGCCAGCTTCCTTATCAGCATATGATATATCTAATCCTGACTGTCAACCCAATCCCCTGATACATGTGGTGGTTAGCCATCACAACTCGCAAAATGAATGCATTCAAGTTTTTATTTACTTTAGAGCAGTACATAATATCACAGTATTACATAATAAGTAAATTGTATTTTTACACGTATATAAGACTTTTGTAATTTGGTTTTGAATATTAGTGATGAATTGAATATATTAGACTATAAATTGAAACAGAGTTTCCAATAAAACAGAATGAAGCTGCTGTAGAATGAAGTTTGAAAGTAGGTAACCGGTTAGAAAAATTTCAATTGGTTCAGCAATGATTTAAACATTTAAGTTAAGACAGTACTTCTTAAGCCATCTTCTCGACTGTCACTTGCTTAGAAGGTAAAAGTTGTGATAAATTGATATAAATCTAATCTATACCGTAAGCTTTTAATTTTAATGTATTACTGGCATAAAACAATGAAATGAAGAAATGAAGCTTGGACAGCCACGAACAAAGTTACAGCCATACGTGGATTTTTAATATTGCATACTTAGATAAGTGATATCACTCTTTATAAGAGGTTTGTAAAACATAGGGGTTAAAAAATGAATGTAGGATAAATAGAAGTAAAATATTATGAGATCCCAAATAAAAAAACAACTAAAAAACTTTTTACCACTAAAAGTAGAGGTAGCATTAGAGCTCTTAAAATAAAATACTGTTTTACCAATTAATGATTAAAAACAATTAACTTTTTAAAGGAATGATGAGTTAGTTGATGATGTCAATAATAACAGGTCCGTAATGTCTGGTAATTTAATTCTTTTATTAGTAAAACTATTAAACAAATTACACAAAGCCGACCACAATCTTTTTCACTCTGTGTTATATTAGGAAATAATACATTTTATAGCGTTCTTATACTTCAAAGAAAATAAATTCCACATATTAAGATAGATTTTATAACATCATAAACTATCTCATTCCAGCAATTCTCTAAAAACGCTATAGATTTATGTTGGAACAAAAATTGTTAGAGAGTTTATGAGCTCATTGGGTGCTATAACTTTTCATCTACATATCTGACAATTTTATTAATTCCTCTCGAGAAAGTATGTTTTTAAATCAAGTTTAAAGTTGCTAAAGAGTTTAATCTTGAATTGCAATATGTCAAAAAGTTATTTATAAAGTATAAATCTCTTGTTATGTTACAATTGCAACGTTATATATTCATAAAGATTTTTTTTCTCTTATTTTATTATTTATACTGAATGTTTCAAATCTATAGAGCATACAGGATAATACATTACAAATCCTATAGTTACTCCACTTGTAAGTAACGATCAAGCAAATTAAACAAATTTGTAACGATAATTCTCCAAAACTGTCGCATATAAAGCATCTGGCGAGACAAAAATAAATAATTGCCTAAACAAATATCAGCTCTAAAAACAAATCTTTTACTACTTAAAAACCAGTACGGAACAAGAACTATAAGTAGTTTTAAAATATGAATATCCGTTCTATTGTATGAGATCGAAGCACTTGGATTTAAAAATTTTTATAATACTAAATTTGTGGTCAAATAAAAATTTTAATAAAATGAATTAATGAAGTATAATATATTAATATACTATAGCCTATTACTTACTTAAAACATTAAATAAGTTAAAAAAATAAGTATAATATATTAAATTTTATTTTAATTCATCATTTAGTTGACACACAAGTTCATAAGCCAGCCAATACGTAAATATTCAGTTTTAGCAAGTAATCAATAATTAATTAAAAGGGCTAGCTAAAACGTTTTCTCGATAGAATGACTCCAAATAGCACAAGTATTTTGCAGGACTTTCGTAAACGAATCAAGCTTGATTGGTTCGAGCGGGAATATTTCTTAGATAGATCCGAAAACTCACTGTTGATATCGCACTCTCGCCATTATTTGTTGAGTTTTATTTCTAGATTTATAAGTATTACTTGCTGTTACCCGCTTACAATTTCTAGGTGAAAAAATAGGAATGCATATCTTCTCTAGCATGTTACTCATGAGTGATGCAATGGCCAGAACATATTCCCATCATACTTTCCGTGCAACATTCCATGTTGCTTTATTGAACAGCTCAAAAGGATACGAGCATCTCGATTTGTTTTACTTTGTCTGTTAACCGTACAAATGCTATTCCATATTTCGTAAGGATGATCAAGCTGGTTTTGAACGACTCAGCTTAAACATCAGAAAGATTAAACTCAGACTGGCAAACTTTAGTGTAATAGCAATAGAAATAAATATGATGCTTGCACTGGGTAATGGAAGGAATCAAACCTTTCGAAATTTTGATTGCAGAATACTAAGGTATCATTTGAGGCTATAATTACTCTTAAAAGTAAATGTTCTATCAAATCTCAGAGAATTTAAAGCCTTCTCAATATTGGAATTTATATTATCTGCTCCATACACGCATAAATACCCTAGTATATAAATCTCACTATTACTGTACTTGATAAATGTATGTTTTAGACGATAGTGTTCATTATTTGACAAAAATAGGCAATAACATATGAAATAACAGAGTTTATATTTTTTGAAACATTACTGTCACTCCAAACAATATAGTCTCTAATATTAGGAAATATTTAACTGTATAAATTAAAACTTTTATGATTACACCAGCAATGTAGTAACCATAACGACCATGTACTGTCTTATGTGAATTTCGCAGTAACTTCTTTTGTCTTTTAAGCTGTGCGCAATTTAGTTGTAAAGTTTTAACATGCGTTTCTAAAAAACAACTCACATTAACCAGGCAGTGTAATAACATGTAAGTCACAACAATCTACTACTTGTTTGATACTGACTTAAAGCTCATTTATATATCATTAATCATTTATATATCATTTATATATCAGTTAAATATCATTAAAGCTCTAATCGTCCAATCCATTAATTTATAAAATAATAATTTAATTTAAAAAAACATAAATGAAGAACTTGCAAAAAAAGATGATAAAATGACCTTAAAAGCAGTGCCAGAATCCTTTTTAGCTGTTGGTGCAAATAAAACCGTCTTGTCAAAGTTTTGCTTTAAGCATATTAAACATTAGTTTATCTTAATGGGTAATATACCTATCGATAAAATACAAAAATGTAAAAACTACAGATAGAATCCTGTGGTACTGACGTCTCGTAACGCCGAGTATCGAGGTATTCATTTATTGGTATTGGAATTGGTTTACATTTCAATGTATTTCTTATAGGAATGTTCGCAACTTTAAAGGCCATTAGGGCGGAGCCCCGATGTCGAAGAGATAAATCCTTCTTTATTACGCCTCTACAACACAAGATAACCCTATGTACACTATTTCACGTCTCTATCTTTCATCTCAGTCATTCAGAACATTTTATATAATATATAATATATTTGCTAATGGATATTAAAAGTTTTCAAAACAGTGCATGTGAAAAGGTGGAGGCACAACTTCAAATATCACATTTTTTACTCCTTTTTCATCAACTTACTGTAATAAACCTTGCTTAGTAAATTTATTTATCCAATAATAAACCAAATTCGACTGGGGGAAAGGGGGTTCATAATATATTGCAGTACTTATAAAAAAACTAACTCTTAAGTACGTTTTACATGAAAAAACATTGTTGTGCACTCCGAAAATATTTAGAGGAACTTTTTTAGCGAACATTTGAACTTTTCAAACGAACTTTCTAACGTTTTCTCAACACAGGTGCAGTTAGTCTTGATAGTTGTTTTTTCTTCTCATTCATGTCCCCTAGAAGTGATCCAACATTGAAGTTAGACCTGCATCTTTTCTTAGTAAATTACAAATACGGAAAGAACATTTAAATTTATTGGTTAGGTACTTGTTGATACAAATACTGTTACAGTCAGAGAGAAAATTTAGTAAAGAACAAACCGCGTTATTCAAATACTGTAAATGCGTTTACTCTTTAAAAGCCACATGCCACATGCGATTTATTAATATTGAAAGTAAGCATTTTAGTTTCTAGTTATACTGAATGAATTCACTAATCTACCAAATCCGAATACGACAGAGGTTTTATAGAGGAATTTATATAAGTTACAAAATTCAGGTTTTTCGCTTGAGCAAATTTAGATTTTCTAAAATAAAAAGAAAGTTATTAAATCCCCTCTATCTTTTTAGGGTAAATAGTTTATCAGAGAGTTATACTAAATATTGAGCTAGTAGAAAGGAATGATAAGATCCCATTTTATAACCATTAAATATGTTGTGGAGGTAAAGATTTGTTTATTTAGGTTAGGAAAATATTTCTGTTCTATAGTCTAACTAAACTTGGAAGTCAATAAAGGTTTATCCTATTTATATGATAAAGGCGAAAGTTTGTGAAGATGTTTGGATGTTAGACATCGTAGAATGGCATATTTACACAGTAGCAAAAGAAATAATAACAAAGTCACCAGACACTAACTTGATTAAACGAAACATTCGCTACGTGACTACAACTTGGGAAAATGACCGCGATGAATCTGTAACCACTGCTAAGGAATCACAGCAGACACTAAAACGCAATTTTTTATGACAGAAAATTGTCGAGTCGACATCGCGTACATTAACTACGATAGAGACAAAAGATTTAAATATTTATATAATTGATAGAATAAACCTAGGAAATAGGAAGAACTAGCAAACAGGGATTTGGAAGTAAGAGAGCATTTGTACTGTTCAGGTTTACACATATTCATACTTTCAATATACGAGTACCGAGGGTATAAACAAGCAGGGTAGCCCAGGCAGAGGGCAAAAATCTTCTTTTAAAGAATTAAACTAATGGTAAATATTGTTAGTATTCAGAACGGTTTAAAAAGTTCGTGTCTAGTGTATGTTCACGTCATTAGATTTTCCACACTTTAACCCAAGACCGTGGGACATACAGTGAGGAGATGTAGCACCAATAGGTATATTGAAGAATATAAGAATAAGCCAGAAGTTACGATGCGCTGAAAGTTGACAAATGCTGACTGTTAAAGGCCAAATTATGCTTGTGTGTATATATAAATTTCTGTAAATTTCGGACCAAGAATTATACTGTCAAAACAGTAAAGTAACGTAAAGTAAGACTCTTTGGTAAGGGCAAGAATAACTAATTGAAATATAAAATGAAATGAAATGAAAAATGAAATGAAAAATGTCTTTATTTACAGAGGCGAAGTTAGGACTTAACAGTCCTCTCTACCACTTAACCTCCACCTAACCTAGTAGGTTATTTTTATGCCTACTTATGTTTCCTAAATATATCACAGAACTCCATCGTACCCCATCATAAAAGCTTTTACTAAGTTAGCTACGGACTTCGGTTTAGGTTTCTCCAAAATATCTTAAAAATATGTTAAAATTATACATTATTTTACATTATTTATTATCAAATTTTCTGAATCACAATATAAATAACTTACAAAGCAAACAATGTTCGAAAAACAACAGCATGTCTAAGTATGTTTTATTACATCGTATATTTAGTTTCTATATTACAAAAATATTATAATAATTTTAAATATAAAGTTATATTTATGAATTATCGTGAATTCTTTGGACACTCATAAGTTCACTCATGGATGACTCAGATAAGTTCATCTGTCAGTGTTAAAAAAAATTTGCAATAAAACTACGTTGCGAAATCTGCAACCCAAACTATAATACGAGAATATGGAGTCCCAAGAGGATAACTAACAACAAATAATTACAACTTACGAGACCACATACAGCTATACGTTGACACACATTAGTTAGGGTTCACAATAAACATGTTACGTGTCAAATCTATGTACCCAATATCAGTATTTATTTAATGAGTTGTTGAGACAGATACTCTTAAAAACTGGTGCACAACAGGTTGGTGCTGATTGGCTGCCAATGATTGGTTATCTGATCATCGCGAGCAAACGTTATAATTAATCCTAAGTTAGGTTCATAAAAGTGTTAGTTTTATTGAGTGCATCTTTAAAAGTTGCCTTTCTGTGATTTGGCTCTATTTATTTGATTGCTGTCAGAACTTAGATAAGTCGTTTATCCATCACCTGAGGAAGAGATCAGATTGCGTATCTCGAAATGTAGTGTTACTGATGCTTTTTATTGCTCAATGATTGCAATTTTCCTGGAAAATACTGTTACCTTCACAACCCTTCCATTACCAAAAACGAACTTTACACAAAGAATTATGTGTGTATTCAATATTTTAATCTCAACATTTTTATGTGTACATACTGACTTTACGTATTCCAATATGATTATCTGAAAACACTATCATACTTTGATCACACATATTTTAATACTTTCAGTTAGTGATAAGTTAATAAAAAAGTGTTCATTATCTGTCACAAATGCTAAACATTTTCCTACCAAAAATTCTTTACTACAAGAGACTGCCCTGAAATCAAAACCAACTTTGAACAAGATTCATTCAAAAATACAAAACTTTGTAGAGGTAATTTTAACAGCACCTGGTTTTTATCAATGTCCCACACTTCTATATCACTTTTGACGGAAGACGTAATAATGAATGTGGAGTTGAAAACAGGTAAATAGTCTATGTCAATCACATCATCGATTTTTAAAGAGGTAACAGCCTCTAAAGTTTTCACGTTCAGAATTTCCACCGAGCTTTGGGTCGCTAAAACCAACTTGTCTTCGATCACTCGAGATTTGTAGAGGCCTACCAGATCGGGGAACGTGGCTTGGGCCACCGTGGACGAAGTGCGCCGGTCAAAAACATAAATGGAACACTTAAAAATAAACATATTGTCTATACAAAAAAGTATGATGAAATCACGATAATGCAACGCGTTTACGGGTTTACAGCCGGCCAGGCTCGGAAAGATTGTTGTGTACTCGTCTTTGGCTACATTATAACAGCTGATGTGGTTTGTTATTTTTGCGTAATCCTCAGGCCCCATGGCGAACGGATCGTCAGTCCTGAGACTGAATACCACGTCGGCGGCGTCATCCAAAGATATTACGTAGAGGTCCCAGCCTACGGCGGGAGCTCGCAGGGCTTTCTTCTTGTCCCCGGTGCGGATGTCCCAGACGTGCACGACTGGCAAGTAACACAGCCTGGAGAACAACAGATGACCCACGATCCAGTTGTAACAGTCCGTGTAGAGAGTCTCCGCGAAGTCACTGACCACTTGGTCCCTATCGACGGAGATCAAGTACTCCAGTGGGAACGCTTTCTCCGGGAGGTATATGCCGAAGATCTGTACCAGATTCCCCTGGATCACCACCAGCTTGTCCTCCACGATCTGATAGTACACCCTCACTATGTCGGTCCAGTCCTCGTCCTCCATGTTGTACTCGTACAGGCTGAACACGACACTGGTGTAGAAGTACGGGATCTCCTCTATGTTCCAGATGGTGATCTCGTTCGTGTTGAGCACGTGTAGGAAGAGATAGACGTTGCCGTAGATGATTTGTCGATCGTTGTTCTCCAAGAAGAGCCCGTTACCCTGAGTGTGGACGTTGTGGCTGACGCACTTCCCCTCCCGCCAGTTGCTCAGCAAATGGTTCTGCCTCAGCAGATTCACTCGCTCGGTACAGAGCGGCTCCAGAGATTCGAGCTCTGGATGGTATTCGAACTCCGGCTTCACAAACGGCTTCGCCATACTCACGTAATTCACGATGCTGCGCCTGTAGTGCCTCTTCCAGATGAGATTGTCGTTCAAGACAGAGCGCAGGTAGGAGCAAGTGGCGGAACATGCCAGGAGGTCCTTCAGGGACAGGAACTGAGCTATGTGGGCAATCACTTCCCCGGGCAGAGAGATAAGCCCTATCTCGGCCATTTTGTAGGTATCTGTAACAAATAGCCTGTACTAATAAAAAAAATACTCAAAGAATTCACAAAGCATCAATTTCAAAACCAGCGTGCTCAAAAAATATCAAGTCAATTTATTATTGCTATCTACTGTTTTCAATTGCTGACTTCTTAAGTTAAATTAAATATACTTATTTCGATAAATTGAGGGTTTTAAAAATATCAAAGCTTGTAATATTTTTGTAAATTGTTGATTTTGCACGTATATAATGTATGCACTTTCATGTTAAGTAAATAAGTTCATTTCAATGTTATAAAACATAAATAACATAGAAAAAACAATCTCAACTTATACTAATGATGAAAATTTTCACTGTGGTTTAATTTACAACATATAATCAGCTGTAACAATCGGGAAAGTCTTGAATAAATTCGTCAGCAAATTATGCTAACGAAGTCCAATTTAAGAAGAACGACCAGCTAACCTTGGTTTTGATTGTAATTGTAGGTAGCACAGTGAATATATTAATGCCGAAAGTAATCATATAATTAATGTTTGGATAGTCTTTCTATCTACAAAAATTATACACGATGCAACAATTCTACTTATTTATGCCAACCAGTCATTATGCGGTCTAGTAAATTGGCATATGCTTCATTAAATTAGTGTTGGTAAATAAATTTAAGTACTAATTAATTTCATTTCAATTAATATAAATATTTGGTGCATTTTTTTCTTTTGACGAAATTTAACAATATTTCTTCCAATAGACATTTTTGTAATGCCGGCTATATTATTTTAAGACACAAATTATTATTTAGTATTTTTTAGCATAGTATTGAATTTGACATATCGCTGTAGTATAGTATCTTGTGAAATTAATATAACCTGACTTTTTCAATCATTCCACTACGGCAAAAGTTTTACGAAAGAGAGACATTTAAAAACAGAAAGTAAAGTATAAATAAATATTGTTTCTGAATCAACAAAAGCCGATCTACAAGAGTTATAACAAAACATTGTCTTCTTGATACTGATATAATATTTAAGACAATTTATTACTAAAATAAATGTTTTGCTGAACAATTAAAACCCAAACTAGAATTAACTTCACACTCTGCTTACCGAATAAAGACACAAGGCCACGCCGATTTCACCTTCACACCATTGACAGTTGAGTTCGGTAACAGATGGACCAGAGAAGATGGACTCGTCCAATGCTAGAGGCTATGAATAGAGCAACGGACATAGCGAGCCGGCCAACTCACGCGAGTTACTGGCAGTATACAAATATTATTGTTTACATTGCCACCAACCATATCATGTTTGAATATTACAGTTGTGCCACCAAATCATTGTAAGCCTATGATTACAGCTTTAAATGTTGGTAGGCTAAGTATAATCTAGAAAAATCAATGTTGATACCACTGGCTATGCCTTATGTCCATAAAGTACATAATAGATGAAAATCCCTAATATATTTACAATTACTAGTTCATAATATTTAGTATGAATAACATATAAAGGTTTTTCGCACTCTTAGGACAAGGATCTGAGAAACCTCTCATTTCACAGAGTCCTAAGAAGACATTTGCACTTATATTAAGCATGGATAAGGTTGGGGGCGAGGGGCCCCTCCTGTCGAGATCCATGAGGAAGAATAGCACTATCAGTCATGTCACCTTGGAAGAAGAGGAAGCCAGTTCTGTACCTCTTGTCAAAGCGGTCAGGGGGAGCAAGCCCTTATGTCTAGGCTACCGACTGTCTTTAACCTTATGGGCTTAGGGATCCCCACCAACTCCAAAACTCATCTAGACGGTAGATTATATCTATCAATGTATCCTTGCACCCCAATATCTCGACGATTGTAGGACTGTAGGTCCACGACTAGTTTTGACGAGGGTGGCTGACGTCACTTTTCTGCAGGGTAGGACAGTTAGTCCACGCCGACAGCCGTGGACTAACTGTCCTACTTTTCAAAACTGATCTGGCCGTGCGATAATTTTTCTACCTGCGCTCAGTCTTCCTTATGTGGAAGAATGTGAGTGATACTTACACTACACACGCCCAGCGTACTGCTTAGGCAGTAAATATAAACAACAACTTACTCAAACCAAAACTCAAGGTATCACATATGAAGTGGGTTGCTAATTGGGATTAAATTTGAACAAATTCCATACATCACTATATTACTATCTGAGTACATCCGCAATATTCTAATGGATGATAAACATCTACAGTAAGTTTGTTTTAATTATACCTTATCTTGGTCCATCGTTAGTATCAGGAGGTAAGATATTATTGAAAATTTAAATTTTAAAATAGGTATAACTCAATTAGGTAAATTTGTTGATTATTTGTACTAACAACAAACTTTATGTTTATTAAAAAACAACTTGCAGTACTGAAAATTTTACAAAAGGTTATGAAAACTAATTATGATCTCATATTAACAATTCTTATTTTTAAATTACCAATACATGGTTAATTACAATTTACAAATAAATGCTTAATTGGATAGTAACACTAGATTAACCTAAACTTTTGACTTACAAATTGAATATAATTCTGGAAGAAAATTACTTTACCGACGGGTACTGTTATTGAAGAAAATAATAACTTATACAAATTTAATAAGTGGGACTATTGCCCAAAGTCCAGGTAGGTAATAAATTAAAACAACGTATATTACTCATACTCGTATATGTATTTATATCCATAGTAAAATTTTAAAAGGAGGAAGATTAACAATAAAATAATACTTTTCAACAGAAATGTTATGAACATGAAGTTTATTGCATCTTTGTGTGTTTTATTATTGTTTAGCGCTAGAGTTTATATGATAGCCTTACAGTAAATATTATACATCTATTTTAAGTAAAACTATACATTTACAAAGTTAGAAACCTAGCTGAAAAAAATAAATACCTGTATACATTTTTCATGTAACATGTTCTGCTCAGTGAATTGCTTTGTTATTTGGTATTCACGGTTTTGCTATAAGATGTTTAATCCTGTCATAATATAAGTGCTAAACCACAAACATTTATGAGAATCCAAGTATTATCTCACAAAACTAAATTGATTTAAACAATTGTACTACAGCGAGGATAGTATTTAAAGGCATTTGACCTATTATATTTTAGTTGATGTTACATAGGTGAGATGACATGCCCCTTTCATATTACATGGGAAATGTTTATGTGGACATTAGATCCACTTAAAGTAAATTAATTTCTAAAGAAGGAAGTCCTTTAAGCATTGACGTATAAAATAAACGTACTTGCACATTATTTATTACTCTTCTGATATATATTTGTACAAAACAAGTGTAACAGATATATTTTGAAGGACAAAAATATATATATATATATAGCCTATATATATATATATATATACAGGGTGTATATTATGTCTGAAACACCCCAATATATCCTTTAATAATTTAAAAAAATAAATTTTAAACCTCTTACAATCGTGATAGAGATTGGACATCTACTTTTTGTGGAACAATGTTTTGTTATTGTCACACCAACGGGGGACGTCCTGCCGAGGTATCGTGAATATTCTTAATGGAAGCCTATACCTTGTGATACATAATTTTAAAGGTAATATCTTACTGAATTGAATGCCACAAACCGCATCTCAAAGGAATTATTCTATCAGAAAATAGAGCATTTTTAGTATTGAAAATTTACTGATGTTCAACAATGTAATTTTAACATGGTTCTTGCCACAAAATGTGTTACAACACTAATTTTTTTAGCATTTTTAAATGTTCAATTAAAATAAAATAAACAATTTATTTTTAAGCTGGTTTCATTAGTACAAATTTACCAGTTTTTATTACAATGAATAAAACCTATGAGTCACTTTCTCTGATTACTTATGAATCTGTTACTTGGTGTTTTTCCAGTCAGCAGGAAGGTTTAAAGAGACAAAGGTCACTAGCCTATGAGAAACATTATTGTGTTTATTAATCATCTGGTCTACAGGTTTCAGTTTGTTGAGCATGGAGCTTTCACTAGACAGGTCTAAGCTTGGGAATTACAAATGGACAAAGGTCATATCATTCCTGTCGAGTTAATCAGTGTCCTCTGAAGCATTGCTGTCAACCAAGTTATCTAATTACATTAGTTCAGTTTTTATTATTTGGCATTTTAATGGAATTGTCTGAAAGAGAACGAATTACTCTGTTGATGATGCAAGGATATGGCGATCGTCAAAGATCTTTATCGGGAAGTTTGTAATTTGTTTAATGACACTTTCCCAGAAAGGAATCCCATAAGTGTTTCAACAATATCAAAAAACTATTGAGCGTTTTGAAATGACAGGGAGTGTACGTAATCGGCCAAAGTCGACGGTAGGATACAATCTGCAACAGATGAAGAACATGTACTAGATGTTTTTGCAAACATTTATTGAAAGACCCACATACATCGCTCAGAAAAGCTGCACTAGCAACATGATATGCACCCTATGTCTGTGAGTAAGATTTTGAGAAATTAATAAATACAAACCATTTAAAGTTTATTTATCAACAGTTTAAGTGAAGATGATTACGACAGAAGAGTTGAGTTTTGTGAACTTGTGATGCGCAAATGTGATGACAATAGAGATTTTCTGACCAACATACTATTTTCTGATGAGGCAACTTTTTTCCTAAATGGCAATGTTAACAGGCACAATTGCCGTTACTGGGCTAGTGAAAACCCACATTGGATTACTGAGTCCCCATTCACAGCAACCACAAAAAACTGAACGTATGGTGTGGAATTTTAGGTAACAAAATTGTTGGACCCTTTTTCATCAATGGAAATTTAAATGCCGAACTTTACTACAATATGCTCCAAAATGAAATAATCCCAGCTATTCAAATTGCATCAGGAGAATACTTTGATAATGTATGGTTTCAGCAGGATGGTGCTCCACCCCATTATGGGGAGGACAGGTAAGAGAGTATTTGGATTTAAGGTTTCCTCATAAATGGATTGGCCGAAGAGGAGAAATCGAATGGCCTCCAAGATCTCCGGATTTGTCACCAATCGATTATTTCCTATGGGGTCATTTAAAATCCAATGTTTATAGAAGAAAGCCTCATAATTTGGGAAGACCTAAGAAACAGGATTATAGAGGAGATTGCTTTGATAACTGAAGAAATGTTAGGCAACTCTGTCGAATCATTTTACACAAGATTGGCTCATTGTCAAACCGTAGACGGAACAACAGTTCGAACAATTGCTTTGACACCAAATGCAGGTAAAAACGTTTGTTGTAAGACTTTTCTAACAGCATACATTATTTTTTATTTGTAATAAGAAATCAATAACATAAGTATTTCCATAATTGGTACTGTAATAAAAAACTGGCAAATTTGTGCTAATAGAACCAGCTTAAAATGAAATTTTTGTTTTTATTTAATTGAACATTTAAAAAAATGCTAAAAAATTAGTGTAACACATTTTGTGGCAAGAAACCATGTTAAAATTACATTGTTGAAATCAGTAAATTTTCAATACTAAAAATGCTCTATTTTCTGATAGAATAATTCCCTTGAGATGCGGTTTGTGGCATTCAATTCAGTAAGCTATTAACTTTAAAAATTATGTATCACAAGGTATAGGCTTCCATTAAGAATATTCACGATACCCTCGGCAGGACGTCCCCCGTTGGTGTGACATAACAAAACATTGTTCCAAAAGTAGATGCCCAATCTCTATCACGATTGTAAGAGGTTTCAAATTTATATTTAAATTATTAAAGGATATATTTGGGTGTTTCCAGACCATAATATACACCCTGTATATATATATATATATATATATATATATATATATATATATATATATATATATATAATATACATAGGCTATACTTATATAGTTATATAAGTTTTGAAAAGATTATTAATACATTGGTCGGTGTAGTAAAAAGTTAAATAACAAATAATTTGAATAAATCAGAATGAGCAAAACATACGATTAGTCTCAAACACCATGTACGCATAGAAACAATGATAGGAAATTATTAATAAAATGTAAATATAAAAATTAATTTCTAAATTAATAATAATAATAGCAATAAAAAAGTAACATACAAAAATTCAATGACGATTAGCGCAGAAAAAAAACATATTTTGACCACAGCCTCTAAAATGGTATAAATTACAAACAAAATAAACTCCGAATACAATAATAGTAAGAAACTTACAAATATGAATGTTTTTAATAATATCTTATCGTAGAGCCTACAGCTCTCAGAAAACTGGGCAGGTCTCTCTTTCCAGAAACATAGTCTTGGCAAAGTCCCTGAAGCCTTCGCTGGTGTTTTTGGAGACTAGTCTTTGTAGTGGGCACATCTTGCGTCAAAGATAGAGATCTTGTTCTTTCCATTGCTTCATCCTTACGTATAGCTTCTAAGACGGTCCAGATTGATGGATTGTTCTGGTTTATTAGGCTGTTGAACCTATTGTTCCAGGACTCGCAAGCGTTATTGGTACGATGGTAGTTACCTAACGTGGCCTCGTGGACGTTCCACACTCTAGGAGAAAACAATGGAGAACTAGGGGTTTGTCCAACGGTTCCGCTTACATATGTGGTGTCAAAGTAATGCAATAACTCCAAAAGCTGAAAAGGAGCAGCTCCCCATAGAAACTCCATTCCCAACAGAACGTCCTTCATCGGCAAGAAAGCTAGACCGTTAATCATACCGCAGAAAAGTCGGATTTGAGAATCTTCTTTGTAACTTTTCGTAAGACCGAGACGCTGAATTTGCCGCCATGTACTCTGGCATAAGTGGAAATAACAGCCTTTCACTGAAACGCTGGAACTAAAAACCTCCGATACAGCTGACATGGCTGCTAATTCAAAGTGGGTCATCACGACTTTAGGTCTTGCTGTGTTACCTAACTCCAAGCACTTTATTAAAACAACTTGAAGAAGCTTTTTATACATTTCTGTCGTCTTCTCTGTCATTAGGGCATATACGCAAGTTGAAATAATATTGTTCTGCTCCCCACGGATTACATATACCTGTTTAAAAAGATTTGATGACATTTTAAACGTTCCATCCATAAACCAGGTGTGAGAATTTGTTAAGTTTTGTAACCCATTATCAGTTGAAAATATCAACAGTCGTTGAGAAGAACCCGGACCCGAATCATGAGCTAGAAATCTTCTAGGTGACGTTCCTCCAGTAGTTTTCCACTCTTCTGGTATATGCAAGTCTGCGACAACCTTCGGGATTGCCGGAAAGAGTCTTTGCCGCTGTCTTCTTATATCCCTCTTTACACTTGATAACCTGCCGCAGTAAGCCTTTGCATCATCAGATGATTGTAGCAGGGAGGTAGAGAGAACATCTACAGGTTTCACTTTGCTGCTGCAGGCCTGGTTTCGCATTTGTATCCTCATCCGTACAACCTCCTCTCCCGCAACGTTGGGTGGATGACAATGTTCAACACATACTTGCGGATTCGTGTACTGCGAAAAAAAAACAAAAAAATTAAACAATTGTTTTATTACTGGTCCTCCCCCCTCCTATATGTGTAATGAAACAAAAAAATACTACGTAGTTAATTGTTTTTTTTTTAAACTGTCCCTCCGGTATTTGTGAAAGACAGTAATATTTTGGATGTTACAAAAGTAACACATTTGTACTATACTCTCAACAGACTACGGACACAGGAAATATCTTGGACTGGAAGTAAATTGCTATGCCCAAAAGTAGTTACTTTTTGACCGAAGTAGACGTTTCAGATCTATACAGGGTGTCCCACAAGTAACCCGACAAACTTCTCATGTGGTTTCCTCTTATCAAAAGATTTTTTATTTTGTAAAATGAACTATAAATAACCCCGACCTGTATTTTTAAAATCTTGTTTCTCAACGTACAATGTGTTAGGTAAATGTTTTGTAACTATTTAGTTGAAGAGTTATAACATTAATCGATTTTTAAGACTCTTGGAGCAATTGGGGAAACCTATAAATATTAATAAATGTAAATGATACGTAACATTTATTAATATTAAACGATTTGTTTTTACGAAGAACGTTCATTTCTTATTTTTCTTATGTGTTTATTTTAAACATTATATTTGTAGTATTGTGTTTGTTTATTATTAGCCTATTTTATATTATACTCTTCGGAATTAAATTCTCTAAAAGTTTTAGTTAGAAAGTTTGCTTGTTTATTACCCATTTAATGGAAGTTGGATAATGTATTTAAATATAAACAAAACATGTTTTTCGAGACCAAATATTGCATACTTTGTCTGATATCTCTGAAATGGGTGGTTTAACAGGTCTGGGACGTATTTTATAGTTAATGCTATATAAAACCCAGTAAATTTAGCAATCTTTATGCCATAAAAACATCAGTTTCGCTTTATTTCCGTCCTTTCCTGAAAAATCACGCGAAATATCTCGCTAGCCGTAACTCCCTAACAAGGCGTTTCCGGACATACTCGTATGTTTATATGAACTATTTTTATTATTTCGATGAGAAGATTGTCCGATTACTCAGGGGACGTACATTATATTTAATCCACAATTTTTGTGGGTTACTCCAAGTGGTTATCTTTAATGTTACGTAATGTTTAACGAAAACTTTATATAAAAACAATAATTATTGTTAAGTTTTATCACAGAAACATCAATTTAGTAAAATAATCGTGAAAAACCTTTTATGGTTGGGCGAATTATTTTGGTTTTAATTCCTAAAATTACCATTTGATTGGATATTTTATTATTTAAACAATTTCATAGTTACATATAAAATCGTATTTGTTTTCGTTTCTTTTGTCTTGGTTTTCAATCTATTAAATTATGTAAATGGATCTAGTTGCTTGCCTAAACATCCACGTTAGTGACACTTTGTGACATTTCATGCGGTAAAAATCTGATAAAATATTAAAAGAGCATATTATTAATCAAATTAAACAGCAGCTGTTGCAGAAATGTCTTTGCAACTATTCTTACCAGTTATAAATACACAAATAATTTTAGTACAAGTTATGATGTTGAAAAAACTTACTGTTATATCTTGAAATACACTAAAGCTACCTAACAGTTTAAAGCTTCAAAACTGAGTATTTTGTTTTATTGATTATACGGTACTACAGTGACTATAAAATTCAATATCTCAATTTTAATTTCATAAAGCACACGTTGTAATATAATGGCACGTAAAGAATAAAATGGCGCTTTAGTTCAGGCTTGAACTGTATTATAATTTTCAATTCCTTGACTTGTACGTACTTTTGATAAGACACTCCCTCAATGTGGAAGAGTAAAACATAAACGTCCACTTGGGTAGAAATGTAAAGGGCCTATTAAGGTATGAAATGATAAAAAAATAACTTGTGCTATTACCATGTTGTGAATTGATATTGCCTTTGTATAAAATAATGAGCGAAAGGCTTGCCCCATTAGCTCATGTATTTATATTGTTGTACCAGTGTTAATATTGAAAAATAATTAAAGCTTATCCATATAATTACGATGATAGAACATTGCGGCCGGCGAGATGCTGATGCGATAGAGTAGGCCTAATGTGTTGAATAAATAATGGGAGCTGAATTTTAGCTTCTCGTTTAACATGAGTTCACCTAGTCAATTCCCTTGAGAATGTTTATAAATTTCATATTCTTCAAGCGTGTTTAATTTGCTGCCTTTTCGACACTGACGAAAAACATCCATATTTTTATTCATCGGACAGACAGCCAGGTCGTTTAGCCAAAGATTTGAGACCAATGCCCGAAACCCAAATTACATAAACAAACTTCTGCACTTTGTTCAACACTTGATGGATGAGAACCACACAATAACACAATAAACGGTCCTGTCTTCTGTCGGCCGCGATGTTCCGTCATGTGTAATATTCGTGTGTGATAGACCTACCAATGTGTTTCTCGCACTATTTATTTATTCGTTGTGTCTGTACTGTGTTGAAGTGAATTACAAACTATGACGACTCTAAATGGATAATCCTCGCTTTTAATATAATATATTGGCACCGACACTAGAAAGTAACTTTTAAAAGTCGAAACTACAGTAGTGTATGACTACAGTTTGAACTGTTTGACGAAGATACGTAATTATCAATCAATGTATGTTATTAGTCAATCCGCAGTTCAGGGCCATACAATATGAAAAATTAATTTATCCATATAGTTTTTAATCCTAATATTTCCAAACAAATGGTTTTAAGCATACTAAAGTAGCCTAAAGATAAAACTGTAAACACAGACTGTTACGTTGCACTGTAAATATAAAACGCCTACACAACGTGTTATCGATTGTTGCTATTATTTCAAAAGGATATCACGTCATACTGTATAAAACGATTAAAACAAATAAAGTTACATCTTACCATTATAATTATTTTAGGTTAGTAAAATTCAGATTTTGAAACTAAAAAACATAAACCGTCACTTGGAATGCTTAATATAAATAAATACAAAACATGTAGCGTTACACAACATAAAAATACATTTCTATTTCAAATCCAGCTCCCAAACGTAGCAGATTTCCTAATTTTAATCTTTTATTTCTGAATGTTATAGTATTTAAATTGCACACCAATCCCACACTTCATGTATCGTGGTTAAATTTATTATTTTCAATGTTAAGTTTATTCGAATTATTTTAATATCAACTATCAAATGTAGTTTTGAAAAACTAATACCCTTATTTTTTTAATGGCTATATTAACAAATTTTAATATTGAATCTAAATGGTTCTCCGTAGAAACAAAAATTGTTACTTTATTTATTAAATAGGTTAACTAAAAAGGAAATTGATGTAGTAACCTTTCTTATTTATCATCGTGAAAAAGCGTATTCGTTATGTAACTTTATTACTTATTTGTTAGAAGTAAATAACGTATTCCGTACTTCACAACGGTATATACATATTAACATACGATTAGCGTTATGTAGTATAATATTAGAGTAACAGAAATAAAATCATTTGTAGCTTTAATAATTAAATTTTTATTATTAATTTATAGCATTTTATCAATAAAATAACTTTCTTTGATACATGATATAAATCATAAGTAATTCAAAAATTAAAATTTTTTAATTGAAAAGTATACTGAATAAAAAATGTTTAAGACCGTTCATTGATGTGGTAAGAATTCTATATCAGTATAAAAATTATTTGTTTTGTTAACTTAAAACCGAAAAAAATGAAATTTACGTTCTTTTCTTCTAACTTTTTAATCTTTAAGAACATTTTTCATTATCAACGTTTTACAAAAGTCCTACAAAAGGAACATACGTATACAAGTACATTTAATTTGTCCAATGTAGTATTTCTCTTTATATTTTTAAGACTTTCAAAATAAAAATTCTTCAAATTTTAAACTACACGTAAATTATTTGATTGTTATTGAGATGGATACCAAAATTCAAATTGTTGCATGTGTTGCATATTTAACATATAACGATGTAAAATGTCGAAAACCTACATTTATATATGGTAAATTTACTGCAAAATTCGTACAAAGAGCTGTAATTAGAATTTTAAAATAAGAGTAATGGATATGTACTTACCGGTTTTATACTCGTTGTAATGCTCCCGTTGCAAGAATATTTCCTGTAATAAGAACATCTCCAACGCACAACACTAACACCGTCTCTTCTTCTCTTGGAGTATTGATGTCCCCCGTAAAATAAATGTTCTGCTCCCCGTAACCCTACCACAGATTGTAAGGAGTCCATCCTGCTTTACGTTTGGACTCAGATTGACAAAATTAAGAAAATGGCCTGACTACTTATATGTTCTAGACAATGCTCTCGCAGAGTGGTCTATACCTGGAATATTCGCATAATTTATATATCCGTCACTAACGTTGAGATTTATTTGTTCCTACGATCCAGGAAATATGTCTAAAAGTGTATACTTATAGCGATTGTAATTTATTCCTGGCTTAATTTATTTTGTGCCTTAGTTGGCTTTGTTACCTTGTTTGCTCGATCAAGGAAATATGTATATATATACACACACACACAAAGATCTGAGAAGCCTATTTCTGTCAAAAGATAACTAAGATGCGTTTTAGAACATTCTTTAAATTTATAGTAAAAGTTATATAGTAAATGCTTCTTTGATATCAACTTTACAGTACTCACCAAACACTGCATACTCAATATTTGCTAAAGTGTACAATTAAAAGTAGATTTTTACCAAAACTTTTAATTTTATTATCTGTATATTTTTCTTACTATGTGTTCAACAGTGGTTGCAAAAAAGGTTAAATAAGTAGTTGTTACAATCAAGCTGATTCTATGCTTTCAACATCAAATACAAATAAATTGAAAATAGTGGTAAAATAATTACACATATGATTGTGCTATCACAAAATAATATTTAAACAGAACAGTTTAACAAAACTGTTAACTAAAGTAAACAGACTCGTATTATGTAAAATTCTTGTTCTAAGTACCTGATTTTCGGTGCATTTTACGTTACTTTAATAGTTGTTTTAAAAGACCATTATAATCGTACAGCATTTCTTAAGTTATAAATTGTGTATTACTTAACAATACACTTAAGAAAATAAACCCGACTTTCATTTATGCATTTAGCTTTTTGTTTCAATCTTTCTGTAGGTGGTCTTCTTCTGTGGCGAGTCAGAAAGAAGTAGTAAAAATAAAGTAGTCTACTGAATAATATTTGTCAGATATAGAGTATAGATCTGGAGACAACCGTTCAAGGCCAGTAGAGTGAATACGGCGATCCCCTGTCAAACCCTCGTCAAAAGAAACTCGTGAGTCGGACAGTAGGTCCACGGTCCCGGCCTGGGACCCACTGTCCACCCCTCCAGAAGCAGGTAAGAAATGCTTCCGGCAGTTTTACGACGTGGACCTACAGTCCGGTTACCTATCTCGACATTTGCGGATAGTGTGATGTACCGCTACCGGACATCCATAGAGCTGAGATGCAAGTGACACATCGGTTTTGCTGTACACAATAGAAGTTCAACTTTTAAGTATAAATAAAGCAACCACGAGTCTGAGGAAAATTTAAAGTTTGGCCAAGTTTTGAGTCTAGCTGCTTGAATCCATCATACTGATAGTAGGTTTAATATTTTCAGTAAAAACAGGGTCATGACAAATGATTTTCAAATGTCTTTATTCTGAGTTGAATTTTCGTCCAATATCTTAAACTAGTAAACCAAAATCCCCAAAAATGCCGATTCAGTATGGCCGATGGATTAAAAACCAACTGATAAACTAAGTAAATCACTATGATTATCTTTATATATTCCATATTTAATGGACACACCGTATAAACGAAAGTAAATAGATTCTTATCACTGACTGGCTGAATAATTTGCACATTGGCGTACATTTGTATGACATGTTTTAACTACATTGAAATTGGGCCTTTTGTAAAATAATTTCTTAAATTTTTACCATTGGTGTGTACAAAACTCTAACGGACAAACGTAGAAAGTGTCTAATATAGGCTAAACTACATTTTGTTGTTATTTATCTTCATGTTTTCCGGCTCACACCTCCTCGAAGATTGCTAACACAATTAAAATCTGCATATACTTCGGTCTCACTATGATTTCCATATTTCATGATAAGCATGCAAAACTTTATTTCGGTTTAAAATTTTTACGGCTATGGTAAGGCCGAAATAATTCAAGATTGTCATTGAGCCTAGCTATGTTTTGGCGTAATGTGCAAACTGGAGGATTGAATGCCAAATGTAATATATTTTTAACAGATTTAACTGAAAATTATAATTTTACCCCCAAACTATTTCAGATCCTGCTTTTCGTGCTATTGATCAAAAGCACAGAACGGAAAACTGTCAGGGCCCCCAATTAACTGTTTTAAGCCTCACATACTTTTACGTTTCTAATTTTAATCATAATATCATGGGTGGTGTCTCATTTTAAATATATTAATAATACAAATCCAAACGCTTTTTAGTTTTTTCATTTTATTTTTTAATGTGAAAAATTTTTAAATTTTTTAAATTCTGTGACCAAAAATAAGGGCATAGTAGTGTTTCAGGTTTAACATTGTTCCTATAGTGCAAAAATCTGTCATTTCACAATAGCCGACTCATTATAATTAGGTTTCTGATATAAGATATATACTCCTTTGAAAATATTTTCCAATACCCAACTGAGGTATACCCAATAGTTTGTGAAAGTATAAGGAGCAAGTAAATGGAAGTATTAAAAATAGCTTCCATTCTTATATCACGAAACAACTGTGCCGAAAGTAAATTCGTTGGATAACTTCTCAAGACAATGGGCTGATCATTTACCTCCTAGTTTCCAGCAATGAAATGAGATTACACTGCAAATACGTAGTCCGTCTATGGAGATGTATTTAAACTCTACTATCCATATTTCTTAGTAATCGAGGTGAGGTCCAGAAACAGATGACCTCCAATGGTAACATCATCGATGCATTTTGCTAGGGGCAGCTGAAACCTGTTCTCTCAAACTTGTTGAGCTGGCATGTGTTCAATTTATTCCTTTTTGATCGTTAATGGTACGTACATGATTCTGATTGAGGACATGTACCTTACACTTTTTGTATAAGGAATAAATGAATAATAACATCAATAATTTTGATATACTGGTAATACGTTACATAGACTACTTCTTTTCAAATACCTAACAAAAGTAATTTTAACTATTTATATTTAACAATATTAAGTTGTGTTATCAATGTCAATTGAAAGCAGAACATGTTTAACTAATAAGTTTGCTCTATTATACATGTAAGGTAAAATATGATCAAGCAATCCTAGTGATGCAAATTGGAAGAAATAACCCCTATCCAGTTGCATCCAATAGTCTCGGACATTCGTGAATTCCAATACAGAAACGTTAAGTAAGTGATTATTGGAAATCGTATTTTGTTTGAAAATACAATACACGTACGTAACGTAGCTATGTTGGGAAGGGTTGATTCAATGCGAATGTTGAGTTTAGCTCTAGTTCACCATCCTCTTACGTGCAGCATCTGAAATCTGATGCTGTTGTAGACTTGACTCCTGAAGTCAGGATCGTCTGAAGGGATAGAAAAACAGTCGGCGACGAAGAATGAATAATTTCAAAACGAAAGCCCATTGTGAACCTAATGACACAATGAGAATACCTCTTTGCCTATATTGCACTACTTTTTTGTGGTCTGGGTGTCTCTGATGTTGAAACGATGCGGGGGCTTTAGTTTTGAGCTTCTTCGTTCTTCGTCACCGACTGTTGGATCCTTTTGGATCCCTTCAGACGATCCTGACTTCAGACTTCAGGAGTCAAGTTTACATTAGCAGCAGATTTCAGATGCTGTATGTAAGAGGATGGTGAACTGGAGCTAAACTCAACATTCACATCGTACGAATTCGTTTTAAACTAACAGAACAGTAGATTAATGATAATTCACAGTTAGGTGTTAGGGATTCAATAAACATCAGATGACTGGACTAAGAAGCAAGATATGTGCTACTTATGAACTCTGTAGAAAATTCAAAATTTTTGTTACACTTCTTAATTATTTAATGATTGTACTCTAACTTTAACAAGTTCGCTACTATTAGCAATGTGTAAAATATGGAACTAACAATAACTATGTGTTATTTACATAAACACGATGATTATTCATCCCTTGCACCTCACATGAATTACTAAAAGGTACTTGTTATTTATCACACAAGCTTTCCTAGAGCACTGGCTTTACAATGTCCGGTATACATGGAAGTCATCCGCATATAAATGATACTTGGAGCACGTCCAAATAGTCTAGGAGCTGATCGCCAACTTGTACTAAATAAGCAAAACCTGTGTTTTGTTGGCATTAAAAGAGAAATGACGTTAAGAAAGAAACAGATTGTCAGCCGCGCTAGTTTTGGAAATAGGAGGGAATGAGAAAGGCTAAAAATTAGAAATGATATTTTTCTCAGCGCATTGTTTTCTTAGCTTGACGAACTTGAAACTTACGTGGATGCATCAGCTGTAATTAATCCATTTCTGTTTCTACAGCATTCCGGCACAGACTGATGTCATTAACACTAACAAAAGGCCTTTGATCTTCTCAAGCATGAACCAAGTCTGAAACTAATCAAACCCCTTGTAGTATGTGATTAAAAACTTCGATTTTGTATAGTACAATATTATACATATATATATATATATATATATATATATATATATATATATATATATATATATATATATATATTATCATATTATCAGAGAGAGAGAGAGAAAGGGTTTTAATAAAAGGAAATTTCATACAAAAAAACGATAGTTTGTTACGATAGTTCAGAATTGTTCACTAAATGTAGAAGAACAAACAGGGATTAGATTCATACTGTAAGGAATTTGATCATAACCACACCTCGTATAAGCCATATACAGATTCTGACAGTCACAACTTTCAGTCTCTCTATATAGTTGGTTAACGATGATATCACTATCACTTATGTGTCTAACGATCGTCCTCCAGCTGAACTACAATTTCTGACTATCGATTTGTTTTAGAACACATGCTCTATCGATTCCAGGCAAAATCTATACAGTATAAAGTTGGCTCTCGGCTCCCTCCTAGACTACAACAAAAGGCGTTACTGCATGAATAATTCTTGAAATCAGCAAAGGATCAAGAACCTCGTGGTGCACTAATCGTGACATCGAGGCAATATCTATATGAAATATTTGTATGAGCAATCATAATTTTCACATTATTTAGAAATATGTTAATATGGCTGATAGATTTAAAACTTTAACCTAGCTAACCATAAATAATGTACGAACATAACTACTTCAAAATGCCTTTCTTATAATAACAAGAATTAGAAAGAGACCTTCCATATGGCCCTGTAAATATTATCAAACATTTTATTGCATGTACACTGTTGTACTGCTTGCAGAAAGATCCAGCTCGAAACTGATAAATAAGTTTATTTAACGATTCAGTTGTAAACAAACCACTGTGTGTTAAACTGTTATCTACATAGTGACCAAATTGGTGTATTTTACTTGCACATTAGGTGTTAGGAAGATAAGATAAGAGAAGAAAGTAGAAGGTGAAATACAAAGTGCTCAAGCTGATAACCGGTTACAGATAGAAGTCGACCCTGAGGTATCACTGACCATACTCAAAGTCGGACTTTGAGTATGGTCAGTGAGTGAACCATTAGCACACGTTTGAAACGTCATTCCTTTTATCATCAAACATTGAACATGATTATGTAGTGTTAAAGAACAGAAGACTGCGCATAAAGATTATACACATGTAATACTTACATTATAGACTAAGTGACTATTAATAGGATAAATAATTCTTTCTTTATAAGTGTATTATTTTGGCTGTTTTAGTTCAAAGTCTAGACAAGTGAAGTAGATATTTTAAATATATTTTAACCTATATTCTGTTTTGTGAATATCGGTATTGTTGATGAATATAATCCTACTATTAAATAACTCAAATGTTACACGAGTAATAGATTTAATACAGCACAGTCATGATTGATACCACAATATCCACATCGCCACATTAACGCATATTCTTTGCACTAATGTATCATTCTTTTGCCAATTTTCTCCACTATCAATTCTGTGTCAGTTTTCACGCTAAAAACCGTTTAAAACGAGTTTTTTAACATCTTAGGCGTTATTGCATTTTTAACGAAATCTGGTATTTTTTTATATAAAATGACCTGTCTGGGAAAACAAGTGTTCATGTTCTACCGTTCTGTTTTCCAGTTCGGTTGTTGTCTTAGGCTTTTGTCTCATACCCGTGTAATCCTCGGCCGCGTATTAGGGCACATTTAGATAAGCAGAATGAAACTTTTCCCAAAATATATAGACTTTCACATTCAACAGTTTTTGGGCTGGTCGACAAGACTTATATTCGTGTTAGCAATTATTCGAGTCGCGTTCTTTTGAAGCTTTAAAACTCTCAAAATTTCATTGTTTTCACAAGCGCCCCACAAATCCACTCCATAGCTTAAAATTGGAGAATATTAGACCGTAATAAGCTATAATCTATAGTTGAATTGGTAGTATTAAGCTTAAGATCTTAAGACGTAAATGCCTGAAGCTGATTTGGTGAAAAATGGATAAACGTAAATATTTCAACCTTCGATCAATGTGTATTTCAAGAGATTTTTGAATGGACTTTTTCTAGTATGGAGTCTGCCATTGTAGTGACAGTTGAATCCACTGGCCGAAAAACAAAATACAAAATGTTTGAATTTGTAGAGTTCCTTGTGGGATTAAGACTGTGTAGATCAGGTTAACGAAAGCCTCTTTTTCCAAAACTTCCTTTGATTTCCCATTCAATTATCGATCATACGACTCCATAGTTGTATCAGTGGCATATTGTACGAGTTTCCCGTGCATAAGCGACAATCCAATGGCGCTTACATGATCAGAACAAGAATTGGTCTGAAAATGGAACCTTAAAGGATTCCATTACTCATTGCAATAAATTAGACTTGAAATTCGATTTCTGATTTGAACAACTTGTCTTCTGTATCTTGTAAATTAATTAAGCCACTGCAAGTCCACGCCTCAAATGCCATGGAATTGCAATATTCCTAGAAGTGTATTAAGATCAAAACAGTACAATACCTTGATAGAGCGATAAACACACTTAAAGTGGAATTCTCAAATTCCAACCTCTTAACAACCATTTCGACAAGTGTCAACTGCACCTAACGTAGAGTTTTCCGTTCTGAACCACAATTGACATCAGAGAGCTGATTGTGTCTGTTGAAAAAGCAGAGCATTCTTGTCAACAATGTTTTCAAAAATTTTGCTCAAGGTTGGGAAAATGAAATAGGCCAATAATCATCAATGGAATATGAATCGTGATTTTTATATAGGATACCCATGCGGATATATAGGACAAAGTTATAAAATTACAGGTCACACCTTAAAAGTTATAATAAACGACAAAAATAAGGAAAAAGCTAAGGTATTTTCCAAGAAAGAGGATGTAATGTGAAATGGGTCATTCATTTTAATTTATCATGCGAATATTACAACTTTCTTGATGCTACTAATGAATATTTAGTATTCATTGCTGATACTTTAATATATGATATCTACATTTGACAAGTAGTATTATATTCATATCTTGCACTGAGTAGGAAATACATTTGTGATTAAAGCATTTCAAGGATACCTTACAAAGGTGCGCGCTTGAGAAAAATGCACCTGAATCAATCCATACGATTTAACAAGCCCCTTCAATCAAGCAGCAAGCTATTCCGCGACAGATGTATGCTGCAAATGTCTTCAAATACACGACGGGCACTGCAGTTAGTTACAAACTGTAATACAAGGCAGTCTTTGAGTTACATACGAATTGAATGAATAATCCGTGAAGTGATTTTGGGGTAGCAATATCGATTTTTGTTAGAACACACCACACCACTAAATCTGTTCAATGAGTATGCCTATATACTATAATGTTTTATTGATTTTTCATGCATTATGTGATCAGACTCTCTAGAATTTTATTTCGTTACGTTATACGCCCTATTTCGAAAGTGTCTCATCACCATCAGTGTTCTGGTCGAAGATATTAGTAAACAAGATAAGGTACGAATACTACCGGACCCTATTCCTTTATAACGAGGTAAATTATACTTCCGCAGGATATAAAACGTCACTATAACGATCACAGTATGCTGCTTTTGTATATGAGACTTTGTATGGGCTAGCAAAATAGACTCGTAATAACTATAAAACGTACCTTAACTTGTGCCGTTGAGTCCGTTGTACATCCATTGTTTCTAAAACATTCAGTCATATTGAAATTAATTAAGTACATTGAACATTAATCGCTTGTTTCAAATATGTAAGGCAATTCCAAATAAAATTGTTTGTTCTCCTAGTTACTCCTGTTACCTATTTTGTAAACTGACGGCGCAGATATAGAGACCGCAGCGAGCTAGGGTCAGCCTTCACATAGGACACGTTCCCCGAAACAACCTTTGGCATAATAAATAAGGAAGTTATATTCTATAAATAGCGCAATTACTCGTACTTTCTTTATTTTACGACTTGTAACAGATTGGCAAGTCGCAAACGCCACTGATGGGTCCAAAACCCAATGGTCATTGATCATCGCGTCGCTTTACGGAACTGATAGATATAGTTTAGTTGTGTTTGTGTACTCGTTGCTTATACTGACTCCAACTAGACCGTGGAAGTTTGTGACTAGGTAAGTTTGTTTCTATTTTCTAATTAGTTACAGAAGTAATTTTCAGCGTACATCTCTCTTCTCCAAAATCAAACTTTTCAACCATCAAATATCATTGAAAGTTTTGAATCCATTGAGAATGCAAGTTTTTTAATGTTTCAATTTGTTTTGTGTTTTACGGGTCTTATTTACTGATTTCTAATGGCATGATACATAGTCAATATATGCCCTCTTCATTTCCAATGATGTTATATAACGAGTGGGTCACTATTTCAAAATTAGAGTTGTGCAGCCCCTGCCCTTCGTAGGGGATGGTATTTACAATATTATAAATATCCCAAATATAACCGTAACAAATTACAATAAACAAGCTGATGTTTGTCATATATAGAATTTTAAAATCTACTATTCAAAACTACCGCCATGTATAGTATAGAAACAATTAATTATAAATGATTATGATTAATTAATCTTTATGGTAAAAACTTTACAAGGCTTAATTTCTCTTTTACCAAATGTAAAAATACTATAATTTAATTAAATTTCTTTTTAACTTGAAAAACATAATTTACAAAAACACATTTATGAAAAACACAATAACATATTTTTGAGATGTACATCGGAAATATAAATGTAAGACTTAATGATTATTACAATTTTCTATACTTAATTGTTAATATTCTACAATTTTGTGATCAACCACACAAGATCTATGATCAAATTCTATAACGTTGTTTAAATCTAACTACGGTATAATGTTTTTGCTAAAACGAAATCACAATAAATAGTAGTAAAAGCTGTATTTGTATTGAAATATTTCTTTTCTTTATAAAAAATATTTAATTTTGATTTATTTAAAATGAGTTTATTTTTAGCAAGTGGACCTGCAATGTGTAGGCCTATAAAACTATAAATCAAGACAACAGTCGATATCATAGTACCATGCTATCATGTGCTGCTTCTAGCGGGAGAGACAGAAAGTAATTGAAAGGAAATGGGTTTCACAGTACAGTTCTTGTGCGATTAAAAAAATATGTTTTCGCTCCATATCATAATATTGTTGTTATTTATCATGATTTATGGTACCAAGATTACTTTCATCATGATATTTATGTTCATAACTTGTTCTATTTATTGAAATTCTGTCATCAGGCAGATTAAATAAAATCTGTTTCTAGATTTCTTACTCTTATCTAATTCAAACGTTATTTAAACAACATTTGTATCATTTCAGTGGTGTAATCATGGAATTACACTTCGGCCTCATTATTTTTAATTCGCAAGATTTAAAATGTGAGCTGGTTTGTACGGCTCAGTAAAACTGTTAAAACACTGTTGTGGATTATTGAATAGCCACCGAGCAGGAATATTAGTACCAACAACTGGATTCACGGCTAGGTAAATTGGTATTGTAAATTAGCTTTTTTTTTCTTTTAAGGTGTTCAGTTTGGATCAGTTGGATTTGAAATTTGTTTAATGTTCATTCACAGTTCTTTTAAGATGTAGGCCTACTTTTTCTGAAAACAAGAAAACTATGTTTTTTAATTGTATAACAAGGCGTTTGAGGCATTAGAAGTTAAGTATTTAGAGGCATTTTATAATTATTAGTCCCAAAGAAAAACTGTTGAAGATATGGATATGAATTGTATTTATTAAGCGTACCCTCATTTGCGACCTAAGTTTGGTTGTATTACATATTAATTTACTACTATTTTACAAAATAACTTTCATTACACTTTTCTCAGAGAGGTTACCTTCGCAATCTTCATAACAAAATTAACCTTATCGTTTTAATTTCAAAAATAATCTAGTTCAATCAAATCCCTCACGCATCCATCTATCAAAAAATAATATGATTGCGCCTGAGAAAATACTTATAAGAAAGAATTTCTTTATAGCTATTCCCGACCTCCTTCAGCCTATACCTGCATGTTCACATCAACCCCAACTACTTTATCGATATATGACATAAAAGAGTCCATTGGTGACTGTGTTAATTCAAAATACTATATTTCTCATATTTATTTAATGTATAAATAATAATCATTACATACCGGTATACGTAAAGCAACTAAATACTGAACGTAATCCAGAAAAGTGTTTATATTATTAGTGTAATAATAAACCTGACTGACTAATTGAATACTATGCAACAGACTAAAATTTCAGTACTGTCGATATGTTTACTGGTATGGGTGAGTAGGCAAACAAATTTAGAGAGTAAATAAAGGCAGGTCTTAGAAGATTAAATGCCATCGGTGTTTTATTCTAATACAATAGCAATAAATAAACAGATTAGTGAATTTTATTTTTTTTAACTGTATAATAAACGTAGCACATCGTTTTTCTAATCAGCCTAATATTTTATTAAAAGTATTAAAAAATAATAAATATTAATATAAAAATATGTATTAAAATTTATATTAAATACAAATAAATATTAAAAGTTATGTCCAGTTTTAAGACATATTTGTCTTATATCAATTTTGTGGTCTTTGACATAATCAATTACAACCTTCAATTGTTTTCAAGCATAGGCATTTCTTTGCATATCTCTGTTAAGTTTAATAGTAATTTAAAATTATAACTTTAAAATACAGTTCATTTATTGTTATATTAACAAACTATAAAAACAGACGCTTATTTGAAGGAACCTCAGGCATTTTGTGAATGAATTACGTTCCAAATTAAAATACCGTAGCCTAATATAACGTGCACTGAACGTACCTTGATGTACCAAGATGTTGGGCACATAACTTTATGATGGCATATCTTAATATATGAAAAATACACTAGTTTTTATAATTTCACTCTATGGAGAAAAATTTTGAAGCAGAATAATTTTAGGATATCATCAGGTCAGAAAAGTGTTTGAAGATAAGGATACGAATTCTTACTATATGTACATAAATGGTGATTAAAGGAATTATACGTATTTTTACTTATTAAAAATGTTAATTGCCTTGACATAAAATGTATTAAAAACATTATAATGTATTAAAAAGATTATATTCCTCATACAATATAGTTTCCTTAAGGCATAAATTAACAAAAATGCAGGTAACTCCCTAAAGTTGTTTTCCCTCGGCGCTTATAATAAGGACATGATTACAAAACTACCTATCAATTTTACTTTAACGGCTTTTATGCACCTTGGAGTGATAAAAATGTTTTCACTTTTTCTCTATATAGAGAATTCTTTAAATGTTCTAACCAATTTTCAACCAACTTGGTAGAAGAGCGAGTATCCTAGAGAGCCGAGTGGTTGTTTCTATAGAATCGAACATGCATTTCCTGAAATGCGTAGATCGGCGTGCCAAGTCCCGTTAATCGGCAGTGTCACTAAAAATACAATAATAGAGCCGTGGTTGCCTCACAGTCGAGTGTGTGGCGGCAGCGTTGCCCTCTAGTTGCCGGAGCCGGCCGGCTGTAGTAGGTGGTGCAGTGTCGTGTGTAGCTGTAGTATAGTGGAGTATACTACTCTCACAGTGTAGTAGTAGCCAGGGGCAACGATCTCGCGGTATCACTAGGTTAATGGGTTAATGCTCAATATCGGCAGTTCAATTACTTCTCACTACAAGTACTATTGGTCGAGTTGCATAAACATAGCTACAATGTTGATTACACGAGCTGTGCGCCGGTATGTATACAATTTATAGAGCAAACTTAAGAAATGTTTAAGTAGTTTTAAAGATATTTGAGGAAAATTTTGTTTTTTGTGTTAAATTATCAGTCAGTGATTTAAAAGACTTTTAAAACGATTATCATTTAACTTTAACCAATTTAAAAAGTCAATCTTGTTGTGCCTTTTCAAAGGTTGTGCTTTTTCGGGAGTATATACAAGAAAGGGTCTAATTCCGAAATCTTAGGGTATTTTTATTTCACTTAATATATTTCAAAAACTTTTATAATATCGAGACTACATGGTGTAATACTAATAGATTATTTTATTATATTGTAGTGTAGAGTAGTTAACCGTAAAAATCGTATCAAGCAGATAACAAAAATCTTGATAAACTTAAATATATTTTGATAAGTTTTGTTTTAAATTTAAAATCGTCGAATGCCATGTTAATTAATAATTCAATGAACTTAAGAACTTATTTAGTACGTAGAAGTTACTTCTATTTTAATGTCACTACTTTTAAGTAACGGAATTAAGAAATGAAAAAAACATTAAAATGGTTACTAGTCGATTAGTGATTAAGACATTATCCCAGATATGGGATGTAGCAGATAATACAGTTTCTGTTTTCCTGAATATAAACTATGTGTTTTATGAATTTTTACACTTAAATGTAAGTTGATCAAATAACAAAATAACAACAATAACACTTTTGTTCGATCAGTACTGTATTAATATTATTGACAAACTCGATATTGTATGGAAATGTTCAGCCTTTATTACTTTCAATTTATTAGTCAAGTTAGTTAAACATATCTATCTAACTCAGTGTGATGAAGAATTAATCTTATGCATACTTGAGCAAGATAAGATAAATTGGCACTACATAAAAAATTAGGAAACTTAATTGAAATTCAGTAAATTGGAAATGTTTTCAACCGAAGTCTGTGTAAAGTGTTCCTTTTCCTGAAATAACAAAAGTAATTCAATTTATTTCATATACAGTATAATATCAATCTTTGTCACGAACTTTACCAGATATATATTAAATAGAATACACAGATATACATTTGTTGTAAGACCACTTCATTACATTTTCTTCATCCAACAGAGTTTCTTACATTGTTTAGAACATCTTTAGTACCTACGTGAATAACCAGAGTCAGTTGTTGAAATAAATGAAAATGTATGAACTTTTCTTGTAACCAAACCATATTTAACACTTAATAAACTGAAAGGAACGCACCCAACAGAAGATAACTTCAAAGCATTCCTCAAGAGCCCTGATAGATACACGCACTTGTATAAGTTGTTGCATCAGCTCTCCGAGTAGGCTGGGAGCACAAGCACCGCCAACCTCAACCAGGTTTGCCGCAGATGGTCGCTTATCAGTCTGATAACGCTAGCGGAACATGGAAAATTCTTACACTTCACTATTACAGCTGCACAAACAGTACAGTAAGCTAACGATTAATACTGACATCGCGAACAACGTAGGTTTAAGGATGTTCGATCATTAAAGACCCATCACAAGTTGCTTATCATGTCTTCAAAGTATGTGTCTTATATAGCCATAGGATACTTCGTTTTACCACTATCCGGCAAACAGTGGTGAAACAGTGGGAAATAGAACTATAGGATATGTCGGGTAGGTGGATATAAGAAAATCAAATAAATAATGAAGTTCGGTTCTGCATTACCAGTAACGTTTGAAAAACACTTCATTGGCTAGTAGGAGTAATGTGTAAGCCATGGTGGCTTTTACAAGCGACAGGAACTGCCAGACTAAGGCCTTTCACTAGCATGGTGACTCCCAAATTACAAGTTTGTTTTTTTAAAGTCCCCTACCAACTATAGTGCCATTTTCCTCCGAAATCTCTGATTCCATTTGGAATCTTAACTCGCTAAAGAAATACCTAAAACAGCAAACCAAACCAGAAGTTTTCCTTAATGAAGCAATTCTCATTGAGCATTCAAATCCATCTCGGAGGAGTTGGGCATAAGCCAAGAGTGTGAATGGGTAATGTAATTCCTAGTCAACCAGACATTTATCTGCAACTGATACAACAACTTCCTCTCATGTGATCAGTATTACTCACCGGAGCAGGTGGAAACCAGCAGTATCCTACTAGGAAAAGACTAGGCTATGTAGCAGCACTGCTGACGGACAAATTATACTAAACTGTAGGCAATAACCTATCCAGACAGCCCCACCACCATGAGAACCTCAGCATTGTTGGATGTTCTCCAGGAAAACTATCTACCAGCCATTACCAGTTTGTTCATTCTTGACTAATGTGAGGGAAGGAAAAAGAGATGTGGACCATACGAAGCATTGTCAGAACAAACGGTGCAGTTTCTTTTTTATACGGAACATTAACCACTAATCCTTGAACCAAATAATATATTAAAACCAGAATATACTAAGATGACAACTACCTAAAGGCGTTCTTTGGTAGGATCCAAGATGGCGTTTTGTGGATCGGTTGTGCAGTCGGTTAAGGTCTTTTTTGTTAGTCCAAACCAAAGCGCAAAAAATGTTGTATATTTTCTAATACTTAATTGAAAACCATCCTTTCCTGAAAATTGGAAAAAATTTGAAAAGTTTGATAGTTACAGAAAAAAAACGCTGCGGAATAACGGCTGACAATGAAAGCGTGAGATTTGATATGAAATATCACTAAGGTAAAAAGCCTTTGTATAAACTAAACAATGGCGCACCCAGAAATCTTCTTTTGGGGGTTCCAGAAAATCGAGGCGTCGAGGTTATGGAAATCCTTCCAGATCAGTAGGGAGCTCTGGGGCCCTCCCCCGGAAAATATTTTGAAATATTAGATCCTAGAATCGTTATCGTTTGAAGTAATAAAAAGTGGGGAAAGATCAGGTCAGAGGAGTGTATAAATTTACATTCAAAGCACTTCACCACCAATCACCAGGAAGTTTATACAGGGATAATTAAAATCTTCTGCAACAAATAAAGCTTATATTAAATGGATTTGGCATAATTTGTATAATCTATTAAGCAAAATGTAATTATAACATTAACAGAGTTTTGAACAAAATGGTCAATTTTAAATCACAAATCAAAAAATTATTGATGCCTGGGTCAAAATGTATAGCTATCCAAATTTAAAAGTGAACTTTAAACTAACTAACAGGTATACAATAACGGAAGATATATTAAAACTTAGATTGCTTACTTCTGCGTTTCTGAATATAAAACTACTAACAATAACTTCAAGTTTTTATATCGATAACAACAAAACTCAAATAACAACAAATAAACTTATCATCCGATTAATACGAGATGTTTATACACTGTATGTAGAAGTCTGCTGTAATTGAATATGTATTTTTAGAATAGTGTGGAAATAAAATTGTTATTAAGTCACCATCGTAACTTTTGTTCTTGACCGGAACCGGATGGTCCCCGTAAATCGACGTTGGTCACATGATAAAGCTCTTAGTCAATTGTCTTGAGCGTGTAATTTTGTAAACCACTATTTAAAACGTTTAATTATTAACACAGATTGAATTGAACAGGTTTTGTTAATTTACCAAAACCAGCAACGACTCGTTTTAAAAAACACTCAAATCGCCAGACTTCCCAGGTCGGTGTTGCCTCGTAGTGACAAGAAATAACAAAAAACTAACACATTACAGAACAGCTCTGATCTCGTCAACTCACTCGAATCAAACAAAAAATGCCTATATTAGTAGAGCGTAGTACAAGCAGCTTTTCAGAAGAACTCCTGTCATGTAAAACTAATGGTAATTAATTCACTTAAAGTATATAAAAATACTAACCTAATTGTCAATTGCCAACATTCATCTTACCTTGACGTCAAATGTTGCCTCCTGAAGTGGTTTTAGATTACAAGGGAGGGAGTTGTACAACTTGGGAGCAAAGTAGAAAAGCCTCTCCTCCCTATCTCGAGTCTTACTCGAGGGAAGTGAAACTGATTGTCCTGTCGGGTTCTTCGATCAGCATATTAGTCACGATACATGAGCCAAGTACCGCAGTATCGCAGTTCCTGAAGAGACAGAACGCGGTGGATTAGGTAGCAGGTATGCAGTCTGCATGCGGTTTCCATAGGCAACAATCCTACAGACCTTCGATGGGCAGATAAATTGTCGTATGTATATAAATTATAAATAAAAAGGCCAACCATGTTCTGAACTTAAATTCTGTCAATATCTACTCTCGAAATGTTGTTACCGTGTGCAGGATAACAATAAAAGGACACGGATAAAACAAATGATTGTCAGGTGGATCTTTGCTATCTCTGGCAAAACCAACTTGTGCCTGTACATCCCTCTTAGCCTCCCAGTACACGCATAGGTGACGTGGTCAGAAAATCTGAGTTCACTGTCGAGTATAACACCCAACGATTTCACAGCGCCGGAAACCTCTAGTGCTTGGACTCCATGCACATGCACGTTGTGCTCCTCTATTCTCTGTCTAATCTAAGTGAGTGCTATGTGAAGAACTGTGCATTTATCAGCATTAAGCTTGAGACCATGCTTAACTGACCACATGTTGATGCTCTCGAAATCCTAGTTTGCAATGGCCAACTCAGTTGAACTGGGTTCGTATGTCAAATGAAGCTAGCAGTCGATTCATTCATGTACAGTCGGTTAGGTCTGCTGTGTACAGTGTAAAAAGTATAGAATACAGACAACTTCTCTGCGGCACCCCTCCTGAGTTTGGAAGAGGAGCGCCCAGTTTTGTAACTTGAAACCTTGATTCCAGATAAGAATGAAAGCAGCCAACTGTACCGCCACAAAAGCCAAAGTATTTCAGTTTTACAAGAAGCAAACCGTGACTGATTGAGTCGAAGACTTAGGAGTAATTTAGCATGATAACTGAGCTGCTCCTGCCCATATCCCTCGCCTCAAAAAGGTCAGGAATCATATTCACCAATGCAGTGCAGGTACTTTGGTATTTTCTAAAACCTGACTGTATTCTATAAAGCAGACTTTCAGTCTGAAAGTGTACTTCCATTTGGCGAATAACTATTTTCTCTAAAATATTTGACGTGGCTGGTAAAATAGAAATTGGTCTCAGTTGGAAGGGCTTTGTTTCTTCGGCAAGGGGAGAACTATACTTATCTTCCAGTTTTGAGCGAATTCCTCAGTCATTAACGATTCATTTAAAAGGTATGTAATAGCTGTGGTGGCAAATAGACTAACTGTTCTAATCATGTCAATGCTCACATCATCGTAACTACATATTTTTTCATTCGCTGCCGTTATTACCTCCTTCTCTGTAACATTCTTAAATATGAAACCATCTGAAAGGCCAGGGGTTCTTTATTATCATAAAATTGCATCAGTGCGGTGTCGGCTTCATAAACTGCTCCCATGTTAACAAAATATTCATTCAATTCACTGACCTTGATTTCTCATGGTAGCTGGCCAACTTTTTTGTCTATAATATCTCCTTATCTGAGACACCTCCAAAATTCTTTATTTGTTTCAGAATTTGATAACATTTTACTAAAGAACTCTTCCTTCCATATCATGGTGGAAGGAAGCTATTCCGCAACTGTTTATATTCTGACTAGTAAACTGTAGAGATATATGTTCCCAAAATTGCCTTCTCAGTTTGTTCAATGACGTTAATCCTTCATTTAGCTAGGGAGCTTTCTTATTTGTTACTCTTTTTGTTCGACTTTTTACTCATTGCTGTGACAACATCACGTCCGGACTAAGATGCTTTGTATTGGGTACTCGTCTGTCCAAGAACATAGCTAAGAAATATTTTTGGGGGTTCAGACAACTGATATTTTCCCGTAGTGGACAGAGAGTAAGGCCCCATTTTGTTCCTTAAAAGGTTCTTAACCCATTTCTTTGTTGAGAACGATTTTTCAGCAGTGCATGTCAGTAATACTGAATTATTAAACAAATAATAATAGTTTACTAAAATAGTAATAGAAAAAATTGAAAATTTGGAGGGTCCGAACCCGTTGTACTCCCTCGCTGGCTACGTCCTTGAGTCTCTACCTACCGAAAGAACTAGTTACCACATACCGAACGTGCCTGGTACAGGTTACTGTTTCAGGTATTTTACTATGTAGATACTTTACACGTTTGACGCCGTTCCTGCTACAAAGTACTCAGATTTGTTTAGCATTAACAGTTTGAATTCATTGTATGATTCTAAAACAGTAAAAGTACAATTTGTCCTCGGTTACTGGAAGCACTGGGCACAGTTAGAAGTCACATAATATAACTAGAACTAACCTCACTTTCGTAGATTATATGTGACAGTAAAATTCAAGTATTTAGCGCTTTGAACAAAATTGAATTATTATACTTGCATTGCAGATAATTTTGTAAATGAAAATAATTATAAAGTTTGAATTTATTATTTAATTATGATTGAATTCAAATTTTCCATCTTAAATGTTATTTTTGGTCAAAATATACTACGGGAAAATCGAGTTTTTAAAATTAAATGCTCTTTGGGAAAACAGGTCCCGTTCGTCTCTCTCCACCAGTGCTCCCCTGAAACAAAATTATTTTCCTTCAGGTACAATTTCTTTAAAATTATTTTCTTAAGTCATAATTTACATAAAATCATATAATTCCTTTAGCCATAATTCATATACAACAGTAAAACATTTATTTTCTTATAATCAGCCATTTTCCCTTCAGCCGGGTTACAACACAGACCACAATGACATTTTACTTTTCAATAATTCATCATGGAATAAACTGAAAATAATATTCTATTCTTATTTTTTCTTTAAAGAAGGTATCTTATTACACCTCCGCCTCTTTGGGTGAATGACATGCCTAAAAATAATAATAACCCACTTTAAATTAGAGCACCATCTTCTGAAATTGTAATTCACTCTGGTGCCACTGCCATCAGAGGATTATATTTGTTTTCATTATTTCAATTTCTGTATAAATAGAGAATATTTATTTCTGTTTGTGTATATACTTTATCTTAGACATTCAAATCCATATAGTAAACTTGTGAAACCTTGATAAAATCGCAGCCTTGTACCTTGATATTTTTGGTAATCTTAATCTTGCTCAGTGATAACGTAAAAGGTTATCATGTTGCACAGTTTATCTGTAGAGAAGCTGTGTTTATAAACTGAACTTATCGACGCACCGGCACCACCGCACCGTGACCGAGTGCGTCAAAGCTTGGAGTGGGCAGGGCTCTTGTTGGCCGAGATGACAGCGACCTGCTCATTCATCACCTTCTGAGTGGTCGTTATCAGCGCTGATCTGGCGCACTCTAATTTATCACCTGAAATTCAGTGACTATTTGTACAGATGCTGATCTGCGGAGCGGACACATCTCGATATGGCTGCAGTCAGACATCGGATGATCGGAGTTCTCAGCAAGCTCAGCACTTACAGCAGCACGTATGTCGGCTTCAGCACTCTCACTCGCAGACGTGGTGAGTATTTCAACTTAGTACCGTAACTGTTTTGGACAGTTTCAAATTAATACATCCAACTTCATTTCACTTGCTATTAGTATATCATATTTGTCATTAAAACATTAGATTATACCAGTTCCAATTAATGATCTTTGTCAATTTGAAGAGATTTACAGATCTAAGTTGCACGCAGATGCAATTCACAAGGAGCAATTTAGATAAAAAAAAAAAAAAAAACATATTCTTACAGTAGGCCTATGACTAAGACAGTAAAATATGAATTCATTTCACGTGTCGCCCTTTTATGAAAGTTATCACATCATAGCGTAACTCTTTTTCCACAGAAGGATTTGCCTAAATGAAACTTATTTTCAGAAACAGACTTTTGAAATAAATGGACTATGGATTCTTTAAACTTCCTTCCAGTTTTAGGAACTAGCTTGACTACTTATGGTGAAGAACAATACTCGTCCGACTCATAAAATTTAAATGGAATGGTTTGGTTAAAACAAATAATTAATTACTAAACCAATCTGCGAACATCAAGAGATATGAAATGAAATAAAAGTGTCTTTATTTGATTGAGGCCGAGTTTGGGCTGTTCAGTCCTCTCTACCAATCATCAATATGACGTATGTATTAAACATTTTTGTTTGAAAACTGGAGGTTTTGAAGGGTTTTAGGTTTAAGCGTGTGATTTGATGGCAGGAAGAAAACTTGATTATAAACTTTTAAAGTACCGAAGTAGACAAAGTAGTTGAAGTTTTATCCGGCTGGTGTACCTCACCTGAAAACCTCCACAGATATAGAAGGGGGCCCAGGCTCATTTTAAGAATTTTAATACATGTTTTAATTAAATGGATCCCAATAACATAATTATAAAAATACCTTAATTTATTTTACATATATACTTTGAATAACCTCACTTTATTTCGTGGCTTTTTGTGCTCTAAAGAATGTTTCCATTTTCCCCAAATGCAATTGTTTTCTCGTGGGAGACCTTTAATAATGAATGGGTTCTAGCCACACGTACAACATTGAATGGCAACACTTTTTACACAGCTGTCTTAAAGGAGGTTTTCCAGAAATTTTTACATACGTATGCACAGGTAGAGGTATATATCTATATTTAGTTTGGCAACATTGAAAAGAAAGCAATTTGCTGGTAAAAATGTGTCATCGTAAAAATAATTATTTTTTTACACAAACATATCTCATTAAGGTTTATAAGGCTTTAACAATATTAAACAAAACTGAATAATGATCTCCGTGAGACTGAAGTGTACTTAAAAGTGTGCACAAACTAATTATAGAAACATTAAAAAGTATAACTCATATGTATTTGTAGAGTTTTTAAGTAAGTTTTGAGTTTAACAGGACGAGAACAATCACTTTAAAAACATAAATAATCTAATATCTGTAATCTGATTATAAGAAAACACTAATTGCATGGAAAACGGTTATTTTAAACTAAAATTCCACTAACAATAACTGCCGAGAAAAATAATGCAATATTTACAAAGAAAATTTAGTTCTTTATCTCTATATTCATTTGACGAGTTTTATAATTCTGGGTTGAATTGAGATTTTTATTCAACAATAATATATCAGTTTTTGTTTTGTGTTTATGTATTTATTTGGATTGTTTTGTGTATTTATTTAAATTATTGTTGCTAACTTATTGTTGATTACTGAAATATGTTATTATTGTTATTGCTATAGTTACATAGTTTAAACCTGTTTCTTTTTAATAATTTGTATTATTTATAACTATTTCTGTATTTTTGTAAATTAATCTGTGTTATGGATAAAGCTACAATTATTGAGGCATTTGTGATTAGATTGACTACAGGATTAACATATTTTATCACATTATAACTTTTTAGTTTATAAGTATATTAGTTAAGTTATTTTTCACGCTATTCGATCTATACAAAATTTACATTCAATAAATAAAGAGATTTTCAATTTAATTCAATTCTATTCAAATGAACAACTGAATTCTTAATCAATGGACAATAGGAAGGTAACATCATATTAGGTTGGTATTGTTAGTTGAACTTAGATCACACTGACAGTAGTATTTTTTCAATATAAACCTATTCAAATCAAACTAAACACAATTAAAAAACTCTATTACGAAATTATCGAATACAGAGAAATACATATAAGTTGCAACACATGCCCAAATACATCTCATCACCAAAATTAAATAATATTATAAGCTTGCAATAAGACTTTGCAAAGACCAGTGAATCATTGAAAGCCACTGTTTGGTAACAAGTCTCATGTGTTTTGGCAGGTGACACACTCCAATGTTATCGCACTAAGGTAACCCTAGGTTAACAGTGGAGTGCTTGGACCTTGTTCCCTCAGGCATCTCACGTGATTTCCTCTCAGCGATTATTTCAAGACAATGTTGTTAAATTTTATTTAATACTGTTAGTCTCCTGATTACTGATTAAATGTTGTCGAGCGAAGCGAGCTATAATCACTTACTCGAGGACCACTTGTACTTGCTTAAGATAAGATTATTTCCTGACCAAGATAGTGGATTTAGTATAATTTCCAAGTTGTTTATGTTTTGGTATTGTATTTTTTTTCTAGTGGAAGTAAACAAACGTGTAAATTGCAATATGTACTTTAATTTAAGTATTATTTTTAAGCGGCCCAGACATGGGGTAAATAAAGGAAAAACTGTTGGTACAATCTTTATTCAACAGTTTTCATTGTTAGGATTTCAAAATTACACTTTTGTTTTTATATATAGTCTGAATACACATTTGCTTTTAACAATCTTTCCTGAGTTTAGTTAGGTTTGACTCTATAGTTTATCACTGAAAAACAGTGATACCAGAAAAACTAATCGACTTTGCGCTTTTTAAATGAATTTGGCCACAATCGCTGATCGCACAAAGTCGCAATTGCGCAATTAAAGCCATCTGTCGGATTTCGTGCCCAAGACAGGTGTAGTTGGTGGCACTGAACAATGAATTTGTCCCAATTGGCTGCCACGTTTAGCCAGCTGACATTCACGTTTTGGACAAAGCACACAACGCTGGGGTTAGAACATGGCAAAGGACAAAATACTTCACCAGATATTATCAGTAGATCACGGTTATTCTGATACCGGTTATTCTGAGCATTAAAGTCCTTACCTGTTATCTGATATTTTTAAATGTCCAAATTTGAAGCTACCTGAAGTTAAAAGAAACATTTGAATTCCAACAGGTAAAAATGTATGGTTATTGGCTTTTTGAAAGTTGTATCTAGCAGTACTGAATCAAGAAAATATTTTAACATCTAGCCTTAGTTTCTGGTCTGGTTGAAACGGCGATAGTTACTTTTCTTAGACAGTAAATATTCTAAACCTTTGCTGAAAAATGTAAATGATGAATATAAATTTGTGTATGCTGAAATTCACAATTAATTTAACCCTGTCGAAAAGCAATGACTCATAATAATGACAAAAGTGAATGAAAAGCAGTAAAAACAATTATAAAATAATTAAATAATTAATAAATTAAATAATTATTTTAATTAGTTGCTAGGAACAATATTTTACGAATTAAAAAATAAGAAAATTTTAGTTCCTTTACCGTATTGTTATTAAAAAGTCGTTGCAAGATTGTGTTCATATATTGTACCTACCTAAGATTCTTTATAACTAATAAGGGAGACAGCACCTTCAGTTGTTCTGCTGCTAGTTCTGCTTTTCTTCTTTGCGCAAATACTTCAGCATGCGTACTGCGGGCGGCCAAGAAAAATAGTAAATTCTTAAACTAGTCCTGTATAGGATGTTTTAACAATTTTCCTGTTTTAAACGATGAAATTTTTTTTACGAACTCAGACAGTGGAGTTCGAAAATGCTCAAGAACTTTAGTGAATACTGGTATATACGGATCCACTTATTTTAAATAGGTTGTAATATGGTTATGCAGATTGATCACCGTAACCATGTGTACCAACTTTAACCTTATACTATAATATGATTTAAAGTATTCCATATTAGCTGTATAGTAACAAAACTGCGACAAACTGGGAAAGTGAAATTCGGATAGTCCTAGATCCTGAAGGATTGGCTTCTTTGAAGAATACATTAGGCAAATAATTGATCGACGGATATCACCGATAACGGCTAGAGCCATGTATATCCATGTTAGATACATAATGCCTCACGTGTAAAACAGTTATGTACATCGGCATGTCATAGTTGTGATTAGATAAGGCTATCAACAGCTTACTCAATATAACTGCAGAGGTGTTCTCTATTTTAGTTGGTGAGTTGCACCATTGTGCAGCACTATTGGGTAAAACAAGCACTACGGTACATGATACCAATAAACATTTCGGTAGATAATACCAAACCTAAACTTCCTCCAAAGCAGCTAACTGTCAAAGAGGTGTTGATTTTGAGTTTAGCTACACATGAGAGTACGGTACTCATTTTAAAACAAAACTAACCTAGTAGTGTAACATACTAAAAATCCTAAACCCTAGGGTGTCGGAAAAGGGATTGAAGTGGGTTCAAAGGTCTCTTTTTTGGTTTTTGGTGTATACCTCAGTAGGGATTAGCCTTACATAAGATTTGTACGTACACAAAATTAAACCTGATTAAATGTTCTCTTATTCCAATAGTTTTATGTCTGTTATTGTTAAAAACGTGCAAACTCTCCTAAATTTGGTAATTTTCGGTAAACCCCGTCTGACAACATATTGTTAGCCAAACATCTGTCTCCAGTCTTTATTCCACATAACATTGAAAAAAAGAAATGTTGCGTACAATTAAATTTAATTAAAACATGTGATTTTGTAATTTAATTGAAAGTTGGGCAGTTTTAAGGATCTTTTTTAGAATAAGCGATATAAGTAGGAATCAGCACTTCCAAAAACACTAAAATTATCTTCTGTTCACTCAACTTCTTGTACTTATCAGTACTATCGAACTTAAAATTATGTCATGATTGCAGGAGGATGGTGATCTATTGTGGAGTAGGGGTGGGGTGGGGTATTATGAAAAAGTATTTCGAAGTGTTTTCTATTTCGATTTAGTAAATCAATGTTTAACAATAAAACATATATGTGTGTGGTTACAAATTCAAATGTAAATGCGTGATAACATTGCTTGGAAGTGCTCATGTCCGGTGTAATCTCTGCCTTCGTCGACATAGAATTGTGAGTAGGAGGCCCTGGTTCTTAACCGTCTGGGATGGTTCCTACAAAAATCACTCATTCCAATAAAAAAAATCATTAAAACTCAATAATTTTCAACTAAATTCATATAAAATGAAACAAAAACAAAAATTTATGTTGTGAAATAAATTTAACTCTCTATAACAGTTCGTTAATTTACGAGAACTTGTCTGTCATTGACGCCAACAGGTAGCAAAGAAAAGAACAAAAGACGCAAAAATTTAAATTAGCTTCAATTTTATATACGTGTTAATTTTCTGTGGGACCAACCCCTACTGAGGTATAGATAAAATACCAAAAAAAAGGATCTTTGAAACCAGCTCCCTCCCTCTTCCGCCACCCCTAGTGTTGTACCAGTTACCCCGTACAACGTCCCATAAGTGGGGGGTTTTCCGCTTATTGACTTTCCTTCTAGAATTATTCGTTGACTGGGCTATCACGTTCTATACATTTCAAACAGATCAGTATAATCAATAAAAAACAATATACGCAATGTTTACATCAGCTTTTGTTCACACCGGCTAGTATACTATTTAAACATTTTATTAATAAAACCACTGGAGTGATGCAAAGTTTACTTTGAATATGTGATTAAAGTTCAGACTATTTATTCGCTAATTCGTTCATTTCTTGTAAAGATTTCTGTATAGGCCTAGTAGGAATTAAAAAAAGAAATCCTAACAAGAAAATAATACATACTGTACATATAGTATAAAACCAAACGACAACAGCATTACTGTACGATAAAAACAATAATTAAACTATTGTGAGTTTAGCTCCAGTTCACTGGAATCTAATGCTATTGTTACAGACTTCACTCCTGGAATCTGGAGCCATGTTCGTCTGAAGAGATGGAAAAAAATTGACGACAAAGAAGCTCAAAACCATTAATTTACATTGTTTAGACAATCGGAAACACCTTGATTACAAAATATAGTGTAATCTAGGTGGATTGGCATTCTCATTGTGCTCAATTGAGTGCACCACGATGTTACTGACACGACATCGTAGATACGGTGGGAACGGCTGATTTAATATGAATGAGTTTAGCTCCAGTTCACCTTACTCTTAACGCAGCGTCTGGAATCTGATGCTGTTAGAACTGGAGCTAACTCAACATTCATATTAAATCAGCCCTTGGCTACGTTGTGTGTAATAAACTATCTGGTCGTTCACACTATCTGTAATGATTCATACAAAGGATATACGAACACGTTACGGTCAGACCGGAAGGTAGGTAGATGACATTGCGCGTAGCGTGCGCGTCCCACACACGTGACTAATCACACCTGTCGGACTGCTGACAACAGACTGGTGGGTGACGACTGCACTGCGCGTTATCACTCCTGTCGGTGCTGCTCCAAATTCTTTTAATGGAATGCTTTTAATTACAAATACGTCCGTTTTTTGTGTCTTTTTTTAATTAGTATCCCAAAAATTTTACAATTTTCAACGTGCCAAGATTAGGCAGATGTTTCAACTCCAAACGCGGCAGTTTGCCCCCCCCCCTGCTTCTGTGACCCTTTCGCCCACATACCTACGCCACTGTGCAATTCCGACCATTACTTGCATTATATTTACATGTTCACACATTCTTAGGAACAGCTTATCTTTAATTATCCAAGAATACTATGCACTTTTTTTAAGTATGAGTTTAAGTATCAGAGTAGCCTATTACACCCTTTATTTTTAGGTAATAGTTTGTATCGTAGAGTTAACATAAAAATTATTCAAGAATAATAGGCACTGCTTATTCTATGAGTTGGATTTTACTAATGCTGTAATTCAAAGTAATTCAAAAATATGTAGGCTATTTTTGAGTTTAAACGTATTTGAACCCAAACTTATAAAACATTTTCGGATAAAATTAACACACAGTAATGCTAAACTAAACAAACATAATATTGAAATTCATATAATACGTGGGACAATTTATATTTATACTTTTTTGAAACATTTTTTAAATACAAACTGTATGTAGTCCAATACAAATCAAACAAATGTGTGGCAATTTTTTCTGCTCTTTAAACAATTTCACGCTATAAGCTATTACATTGGAATGTATGGGATATATACACTTCCAATATTTAGAATACGGGTCTATGTAGAGTTATAAAATAATAAATTGTTAATCTTTCATATATGGTGTTATAAGGGTTAAAGTAAAACCAGTGGCGTAGCAAAGGGGGGCTGCAGGGGAGGGCCGCACCGGGTGTCACCTTTTTCGGGGTGACACCCACCCGGTCTCTCAACTTTAAAACAATGTACAAACAAACAAAAAATAAATCGCTATTACAAAAATTTATTTTTCGGGGATTCCTCAACTAGAACTAGCTCAGCTCTGTATAATTCGGGGATTCCCGCTAAAGAGCCGAAGCTGTCGTGGGAGAGATTCCGCGTCCCATACTCGCGATCTTTGACATTTCAGTTGCAACATTTATAATTTGTTTCGTAAATTGTTTATATGACCGTTATCATATAAAATTTATTGATTTTTTAATTTCGATGGGGTGACACCACCAACTTCCGCACCGGGTGCCACCCAAGGTAGCTACACCACTGAATAAAACTAGACCTACTATCGATAAAGGAGGGTTTCTAGAACGTTTTACACATAACTGTAGGCTACACATTATTCTACTACTATGAACCTACCTGACCAATAATAACTGGTGTTTCAGAGGCAGTGTACAGTGTGTGCCACAAGTGTACTGTGCTGGCCGAAACATGCTCCAGTGTACGGCCAGAGGTAGGAGGGAAGCGTCACCTCCTCTCCAACAATGGCGGGGGTATGAGTCTCGTCAACAAGGTGAGTACAGTCTTTCCAGCATACAGTCTTGCATACAGAGTTTCGAGTAGTAACTATAGTAGGGGCCACGAAAGAGTACAGTTGGCACAACACGTCAAATTCAGCCGCGTTGTTCATGCCAAATGTTGTTCATGCTAATGGCGTAGAGTAGCGGGTACAACGGTTATCGCAAGATAAACCAGATCAAGCAACGTCAAGTGTGGCTGCTGCTTGGATGGGTGACCGCTGAGTGATCCTGTCCTTGCAAGCAGCCCGCCTGCCCGGCCATTGGTAGTGGTTCGGAAGTCACCTTTAAGCAGTTGGTCCCAGGTTGTGTTAGAGACGACTTCCTGGCCATAACTCGCCTGGTAAAATAAGACTACTTTACGTTACTTTACTTTGTCACTGTGTTGTACAGACCTCAAACTAACGTAGTTAATTAGTTAGCTCAGTCCTGATTGGATGCTTCAAGGTCACACGCCAAATAGGTTCTTCCCTGAACTGCACTCTTTGATGGTCCCTAGTGTAGTGAAAATCTCACCATATCATTTATTGAGTAAGAAATATAAGAAATTCATATTAATTTATGATCTTTTCTTGTTTAGTTTAGTTTCCATTGGATTATATGCCAACAAATCTTAAGCTGTTTCTACACTGTTATTTAACTGTAAACAGTGTCAAACATAAGTTTACGTTGTTTCCGACTACTAAGAATCAGGTTTACGGCATTATCAGTGCCGCTGTCCATAAAAATAACAGATACGCATCTGCCTGGTCGGGCTTGGAACTAGGCGCACTCACAGTTTCTCATTCCGATGAGTGCACGTGACCCTCATAGTACTTGTCATAAATGAACTTATTTATAGTATATAGTAGGCAGATCACGTGGGGCGGTCTCTTATGAGGAATAGTGAGTGCGTGAAATTCCAGTACTTCCAAGACTGCAAAAGTCTTGTAGACATTTCGTCTTTAACCTTCCCGTTATCTTAACGTTCTTTACGATTACAAAATTGGATCTTTATAGCGGCTCAATCAATGTATCACATCCTAAGTCGGCAGTGGGTTTAGTTTTTTTAACATCATTGTATTTAACGGTTCTCAAAAACATGTACATTTTCTGTGCCCATTTTAACTTTGGATGTTGAAATTCATGTTGTAATGATAAAAGAAGGTGGGAGTACGCCAGACCCCATGCCCCCATAAGAAGCCCAGCTGAATTTGTACGCATAAATTCGAGTCTGCATAGCTCATTTCATTCTTGAAAACACGCTGTGAACAGCTACAAAGACGATCAATCATACAGAAAAGAAATGTTTACATGCCCCGGCAAACGAAAGAGAAATGGTGCCAGCCGATTGAGTAATGACGCTTAGTCAAATCCTATTGATGGACCATCATATAAATCATTACTGTAAATGTAGAAATTGAGTTTTATGCAAAACCTAAAGTCTATGGATACTATCTTTCTCGAGTGACATGCACCATCATTGAACTCGATATTACCTTTACAGAAATGAAGTTTCATTCAAAAAATTCTAGTCCATAGGCCAAGATCGTTCACGAGATATCGTACAGACAGACAGGCGGAAGTGAAGTTATCCAACCTCTCGAGTGATAACGCTTCACTAACGCTCTGGCATTGGCAGGATAGTCCCATGATAGGCAATGAATTTTACGAGCTTTCTTATTCTTATATAATAGAACACAATCACCGAGATATAATAACATGAATAAACATGATTGAATTAAAGGTTAAAAATTAAATATGTTAAATTATTTTATCATAATAATAAACGCAAGAACATCCTAGGAAAAATTAAACACGGATTATTATGATTTCTTCGTGTGATGAACACGAGAAAAATAAATAAATTAAAACTAAAAAATTATGAAAAAAATATGGAATAATTGTAAAAACATACTTTAAATGACAATAATAATAACCTAATGAACTGAGTTATTACCGCCTATCCCATACTCCTGAGACCTATATCGACCATATGGACCTAAAGAGCATCCTAACTGAAAATCGAAATCTCTGAGATAAAGGAAGGAGTAAGTGAGGGTGGACACTCCAAGCCCGAGGTGCCAAGAAGCTGAAGTAGGGGAGGGTGTGCAAACACAGCTTTTAAACATAAAGGAATGAGTAGGGCCGCTCTTGTAACGATATTTCAAGCACCATCGTCCCTTACAGCACTACAAACACAGTACCCTATTCCTTCCTTAGTTATTCTGAGAAACTGTAATATATCTGCCGTTAATTTCCCGGCACTACTTTTCCTGGGTATTTAGGGGCGATGTTCGAATGCTTTTTGATGATCATTTATTATCCATAAAAATATACACGGTTGACTTTTGGTCATATGGAAGAGATGAATTTAGAGATTCTGGTGCAATCGCATTGATGTACGTCTTATTAATTGTTCTCTTTCGTGCTTTTCAAAGATCATTGATGATAATGATCAAAGTTCCCACGAACTATGAAAGAGCGGAAATTTCGTTTTGGTGGGGTATTTTGCCCCATGAAACCCTTAGAATGAAGAAAACTAGGGGGGAAAAAGAAACATTGGGAAAAGGAAACCCCATTAACCATTATAACATTTTTCAGCATTTTGATAGGGATTTCTGAGGGGGTTTTTGACTGGTTCTTGCAAACATAGAGTATCTTTCCCAAATTGTACCTTTCCAAAGATGTTCAAACCAAAACGTTTTTAAAGGTTCGTTGTGATTCGTTGTGCATTCCTTTGTAACAAGACAACTTTTGCTTAAACCCTTTTTTGGTTTACGCTCTTGATATTTTTTCCAAATCTTTTCCACTTTTTTGAATGGCCCCCATTAAATTTTCTTTTTGGAGTCTGGGATGGTTTTTAATCGACGTACAAATTATGTTGTACATTCCCAAAAAGTTAGTCAATTATGGGATCGGTTTTTAGAGCGTGGGAAAAAAATCCCCTGCCCCTGGGTAAATTACGGTTAGGGTTTTTCCAACTTATAAACCCGCGGCTTTGTGTTTCTTTTTTCACCAATTTTTTTTTTGGCCAAAACTATAACCAATATTTTTTTGTTTATTTAATTTGTTTTTTTTTTCGGAGGGTACGACATTAAATTAAATGCAATTTATTTTTGATTTTATGGATAACTAAAAACACCAAAAAAAACGTTGTGCCTTTAAATTTATATTAAGGTTTTTAAAAAATCTTAAAACGGGCCGTGAATATTTCTTATTTCCCCAAGTGGGTTTTTGGCATGGGAATAGTGTTTTTTTTCCACCTAGAGTCTTTTAAATTACCAAATATTTAAGTTTTTTAAATACTTTCTTCCTCGGGTATTTTATAAAAAAATTATTTTTTAAAAAATGTAAAACCATCTTTCCCCAAAAAAACCAAAACTTAATTTCCCAAAAAAAATTATTTGTTTTATTACTTTCAACAAATAAATGGTTTACAGTTAAAAACAGCAGTTGATAAGAGGAAAATTAATTCGTACCCCCAAAATTATGTACCTCAATTTTACTTGGCAAAATTAAAAAAATAGGCCGGGACATTTAAAATTTTTAATGGGTTTTTTAATATTCAAAATTTATTCATACCTAACGATTTAAAGGGTTTTAATTCTGGGGTTTTAAATGAAACATTTAGATAAAAAATAAAAAGTTTTTTTCCTTGTTCACCCTTTTAATTATGGATTATGAATTTTTGGGCAGCGTTTCTATTGTCCACTTTGGACATAGTACGTGTGAAAGGGAAAAAATTGATTTATACTTCTTTTTATGGTTTTGGACACCCTTTCAGATTTACAGGGTTGACAAAGACCCTATTTAGCCTCAGCATCACAGAAATTTTTCCAATTTTTCCCTCACGGTTTTAAAAACTGGCCAATTTCTTTTAGACAATAATTAAGGGGAATTGTAAACAGTTATGAAAACTTCCGAATTTAAGTATTTTAAAATCTCCGGTTTTGGAAACAGTATAACCAAAACAAATTAAATTATTTTTAATTTTTGTATCAAAATTAAAATACCTATTTACCTTTCCTAGTGCAATACATTTGTAATTTTTTAAATTTTTTTTGGGAATGTCCCTTCAAAATGGTGAAATAAAAAAATACAATGGGGGCTAGTTGGAATTTGGTTTTCTCAATTGAGGTAACAAAATTTTTCCTTGAACCACTTTTCGTTTAATAAAATTTCGTTTGTTTTATTTATAAAATATAAATAATATTTAAAACCCTAAAAACAAAAATTAAAACTCCCAAAAATAAACCCAAAAATTAATTAAAAAAATTGTTGTTTTTTTTAGTTCCCAAACATGGGTACAATTTAAAAGGCAAATTTGAAAAGGTGAAAACAAATTCCATACCACAATTCGGATTATAACAAAACTTTTGACTTTGGGGAAAATTAAAAAACGGCACTTTCCTACAACCGGCATCTAATATACAAACAAATTCATAAAAATAATATAAGGTTATTAAAAAGGCTTATAATTAAATTATTTAAGCAACTATTGAATAAAAATAAAAACATTTTAACCTATTTTAATTATGGATTTAAGGAAAAGTTAGAAAAACCAGTTAACCACTTTTTAATTAGAATACTTGGGGAAAAAGGTTTTAAATTAGTTTTACTTTTTGGGATGTTTTAAGGGAAAATTTTGGGTTTATCTCTTTTTTGAAGGATAGAAAAAGTTAATGAAAAACGTTCTCAAATTTTCCATTTGGGTTTAAGAGGGCTTGGGAAACAAATTTAAAAAATCCTTTAAATTTTGTGTTATAAAAGGTTCCAAAATTTAAATAGTTTTTAAAAAATTAAAAACACTATTTGATTATTCGAAAGATATTAATAATCTTTTTGCCTTAAAGAACTTCAGGGAGAGTTGAAGGGGTGTGAAAAAGGGGCCACTGGGGGGAATGTTTCAAATTTTAGGCTTTTTAAAATTTTGATTGAAACGGGCCGGAAAGGTAAAAAATCTATCCAAACGCTATTCATTTAACCAACCGGGTTTGGGGGTTTTAAAAAAAATTGGGCAACAAGTTTGGGGGAGGAAAATTTGTTTTGTTTTTTTTCAAATGGGATTTATAGTTAAATTTAAATAAATATTCTAAAATTTCTTTGAAAACTTTCCCTTTTAAATTAAGGTAATGCATGACGTTTTAAAAAATTTTCCCCAAATTTTTTTCAAATACTTTTATATTAAACCCCAATTTACTGCAAATTTATAGGGGGGCAAACAAATTTCCAATTCTCACGATCTGATTTAATGGCTGTTCTTTTGGGAAAAAAACCAAAATTTTGGCCTTAACCCAAAAGGCGATAAAAACAGTCAATTTGTTTTGAATAAATTTTTATAGGTTAAACCCAATCTAAAGTTATTAAAATAAAAAAATTCATATAAATTATAAAAAAACGTTAATAGTGTTAAAATGGGGCGTTTCACGGGAAAAAGTTTCCGGTTAAAAGGAACAATAATAAACGGGGATTGTTTCCCAACTTTTATTTTTAAAAAGGGAAGGGTCTTTTAAAAACCTTTTGGAATGGTAGTTTTTGAAAAATTTTTTCAGTTTAAAATTTTAGTTTGTGTTTAAAAAGGTTATACTGTTTCTTATCTTTTCCCCAAACATTTTTTTGTAAAAAAAGCTTGATAAAATTTTTTTATTTGTTTTTTATTTATTATTTTGATTTTTTTTGATTTTAGTAATGGAAATAGGTTTTGATATTTCTTGGTTTTTTTGAAATGGTGTAGTGATTAAGAAAAAGGGCAATGCACAATTTGTCAGATTTTGGGGCTATTTTAGTAAGTTATTTATTAAACCCCCGAACCATAACTATTTCTAAAGTTTTTTTCAAAAATTCCCCTGGGTTTAATTAAATTACAATGAACCAATGAAAAAGTTTAAATTTGTGGGGGGGAAATTATACACCCAATTAAAAATGTTGTAAATTTAATATTTTTAAAAATTTTCTTTTATTCCGTTGTTTTAAAAATGTTTTCATGCAAAATAATAAAGATATTCAATTTTGAATTTAAATACTTTTAAACCCTTTTTTAATTGTTTTTTTAAACAGGTACACAATTTTAAAAATTAAAATTTTATTTTGTGTTATTTTATCTTTTTTTAAAAATGGGAAATTTTATTTTAAAACCCTTTTGATTTTTTTGGGTTTTTAAAAATTTTATTTTTTACTAATGTTATTTTTTTAATGAAAATGTAAATAATTTGTTTAAAAAAGGTTTATTTTTGTAAAAATTAATTACTAATGAACAAGATAAATTTTTAAATTATAGCAAAGCTTTATTGCAGCCTGAAAAGGCGGGAACGTGAAACACCAATTTTGGTTTGATGGCCTATTTTTGCCTTTCGAGTTCATGACCTTTCAAACGTTCAAAGAAATTTGGTGCTGGGGGAAAAGTTTTTAAAACTAAAATTGCTGCTTAAAGGGTCTCAAAAAAGGTTTGTCACTCATTTTTTATTCATTTCTGAATTTTTTGGATGAGGTTTTTGTTTGGTTTGTCTAGTTATTTTTTAAGCACTGTCTTGGATGCCTTAAAACTTTAATTTTTGTGGACTAAAAGTTACACTTTTTTTCACTGTTTTTTGAAATCAGAAACTTTAAATTTAAATTTCAATTAATGGAATTTAAATTTTTTTTTTTTTTTTTGAATTCCTTTTTAAATTTTTATAAATTTTAAAATTTTTCAATTTTCTTGTTTGAAATTTTGGGTATGGAATTAAAGAAATTGGGGACCATTAACATAAATAGTATTTTTGGGTTTTCGTATTTAAAAAATTGTTTTTTTCATATAAAAATTTTTTCCAAAGGTTTTTTATATAATTTCAATCCAAAGATTAATTTAACAGTTTGTACCAATTTGAATGGTTAAGAAATATTATTTTAATAAATTAAATCATGTTTAAAGCCCAAATTTTTAACAAAAAGTTTTATTTTTGTAAACTTTTTCAATCTGCAAATTCATTATGAATTTCATTTGGAAATTTAAAATTTTTATTCTTTGTGAAAAATTAAATTTTAAAAGGTTTCTCTTAACAAAACCCTTTTTTTTTGAAATCCCCTTTTTATCAAAAACAAGTTTTTTTTTAAATCTTTTTTATTTTTGGTTCTCCTTTTTTCTTCCTTAATTTTCTATTTATTAAATGAAATTTTTTATTATATGGGCCCGGCAAGGAAGAGGGGGTTTTGTCGTTTTTTGAAATTTAATGGAAACAAAGTTAAAGGGTGTCAAGTACCAAACAGGTTTTCTTGATATTTGCATTTATGAAAACCATTTAGGTTATGTTATGGCCTTTTTATCATTGTTAAAACTTAAAAAACCCTTTAAAATTTTTTTTTTTTGGTTTCCCACAGAAATTTGGGAAAACTTAAACTTTTTGATTCCCCAAAGAAAAAGGGTTTTCACAATAATCCAAATTTTTTTTAAACTAAATTATTAAGGCCCGTATTTTCTAATTTATTAAAGAATGCAGTTTTTTTTAATTTTCATATAATTGGGTGCAAAAATATTTTGATTTATTTGTAAGACCCAAAAAAAAACAAAAAACTTTTATTTGTTTCAAATATAAAAGCAAAAATCGTTTAAAATATTAATTATTAATGAAAATAGTTAATTAAATTTTTTTGGAGATTTACATTCCAAATTTTTAATTTTCTTTTAAAAACCCGGAGTTAACTTTTTTACTAATTTAAAATTAAAACCTGATTTTTTTTAAAAATACAGTAATGTTTTGATTTAAATTTTCGTAATACGTAAAGGGGGTTGTTCTTTGCCATATAAAATTCCAAATTTTTTAAATCTAACCAAAAAAAATGCTCTTTAGGATACACCCCCAAATTGTAGTTTGTTGAAATTTAGTTATTTTAATAATTTTCCATTTTTTTTGGACCGGAATGTTTTTTTATTTGGCTGGGTTTTGCTGCCATTCCACTCTGGATTGCACCTTCTAAAAATTTGTCCCCAGGATCATTCTTCTTCTTTGGAAGCAAGACTTTTATAAAGCTGTTTGTTTGATTTAAACCTTGGTCCAAACCATCAATAAAATTTCCTTTTATCAATCAACTTAAGGGAAACCCGGGTGGCCCTAACAATTAAGCTCCATTAGTAAAGGGTTCCCTTTTCCCCTATAAACACCCCTAATTTGCTGTCCGTTTGTTTTTTTTAAACCTTTTGTCCAAGGGCCCCCAATTCGCCTTTTTTATTAACTTCTTTGAAACCATGGCCTTTGGACCGGGGTTAATTACATGTTGGCAAGGCGAAAATGTGTAAAAAAATATCTTAACCAAATTTGGGAAGGGCTTTTCCCCTTTGGAAAATTTGGGGGGCTTAATTAAAAATGTCTTCCAATAAGGGGGAATGTAAAAAACTCGAAGTTAGTAAAATATCAGGCCTTTGAATTTAAGAATTTTTAAAAAATTGGGATGCAATTTTGAAGTTTTCTTGTAACCCTTTTAAATCAGGCCCTTTTTTTGTAATAGAAAAACAGAATAAAATTCCGATAACCATATATCAATAATTGAAAATATTTAAATTTTTTTAAATTTATTTAAAGTTTTCCCTTTTAAAACGGTTTTGTGATTTTACTTATACTTTTTACAGATTCACCCCTTTTTTAGTTTGAATCATAATTTTTTGAAATACTTTTAAAAATGATGAAATGAAAAAAACATCCAATTACCAATTGCCTTTTTTAAACCCCTTTCCCAAAAACAGTGTTTCGATTTACCAAACCTGCAGAAATTTTTTTTTTTACTTTATGTTTTTTATTTGACCCTTGTTAAATCGGGAATAATTTTTGTGTTAACCTTTACTGCCGTTTTAAATTTCCATTTCTTATATTTATTTTTCCCAAATCCATTTTTGTCCCTTGTGTTGAGTTTAAATGTTTTAACCATATTTTAAATTTAAAAAAATAGAGACCAACTTTCATTAAAATTATTTAGGGAAAGGTAAGTAAAAGAAAAGGCCTAATTCCTTTTCAATAAAATTTCTTTAATTGAAACTTTGTGAGAAACAAGGCTTGCCAAGGTGTAATCAAGGTGTTGGTGAACCGGGGCTTAAAAAGAACCAAACTCTACGGCCAATTTTGGGTAGAAAATTTTTTCGTGTTAAGGGGTTCTTTAAAGGTTTACGTGCGGCAAAATTTGTTTGGGTTTTAAAGGGTTTTTTTCTATTAATAAATAAAATAACTTGTTCATGGCATTTACAAAAATTTTAAAAAATGGAATATTGTTTAATATTATTAATTCTATTTCTTTAAAACCCCCAATCAATAATAGGGAAATAAACACTTGAATTAATTTTTCCGAATTTTTAAATATTAAACCATTGGAAATTTAATTTTTATTTGGGGTTTAAAATTCCCAAAATTACTTACGTTTTTTTTTTTTAAAACAAAGGGTGATGTGGGCTTTACCCTTTCTCGATTAAACCCAAATAATTAAATTCAGAATCAAAATTTTCCCCAATCTATTAAAATGAATGGGGATTAAAAACCGGAAAAAAAACAAAAACCGAACGATTTAAATTTTAATAGTGTAACAACAAATCGATTTTAGAAAAGCTTAACAATTAAATATAAGTTGATCTTATTTCTATCCTAAAAAAAAATGGTACCCTTAATTTTTTTTTGATTTGTTTTAAATTTTTTAAAAGAAAACAATTTTTAATTTTCTTGGGCCCTTTATAAATTCCCTTATTATTTGTAATGTGATTAATTTTTAATTTAAAAAATTTTTGTTTTATGTTTCACAAATTTTTTATTCAAATTACCTTAACAATTTTTTGTGAGAATATTTAAAAAAAGAAGGGCCTTTATGTTTCCAAAAAAAATTTTATTAAACAATTTAAACCAATTTTCTTAAAACCTTACTTTTTGTTACTAGTAGTAAAATGTTTACCCAAGTGAAGGGTAGAACTAATTTATTTTCCAATTAATGCTTATTGAAATCTTTTTGATTTAGGGGAAATTTACTTTACCTGACTTTAAAAAAATTTTAAAAGTTTTTGGTTGGTAAAATTAATAATTTTATTTGTATAATTAATAAAATTTAAAATTTTTTACAAACAATTTCAATTCAAAAAAATGTTTAAAAATTTATTTTTAAAAACCCAACAATCAAAAACTTTTGGACGAAACAAATGAATGTAATTAAATTTAAAAACCCTTTAAATTTTAAAAAATTTTTTTAAATATTAATTTTCTTTAAGTATGGTTCCCTTTTTCCAAATACTTTTTGTTTAAACCAATTTTCTATCCCTAACGATAAAATTTTTGGCTTCGGCTAATTTCAATATTTTTTCAGAATTCTTCCCAATATTTATGAAACCCTCAATAAATTTTCTCAGACTTCAAAAAATTAAACGTATTGAATACATTTTAATTAAAGGAAGATACAACTAAGAATTTTTAAAGTATCGTTTCGTTCAGAAAAATTATTTATTTTTTTATTATTGAAAGGTTTCATAGTTTTGATTAATTTGGTAGTATTAGATTTTTTTTTAATTAATTTTTTTTTTTTAAAATTCATGGGGAAAATTATAAATTTTTTTAATTATTTGTTAGGATTAAAATTTTCCCCGAAATGGTAAAATACGTTTTAAATTTGTTATTTTAATTAAGTTTAAAATTCACTTAACACTCTTGCAGTTTTCTACCCCCTGAGCTCAAGGCCCGGAAAAATTCACCCCCCAAACATTTTGAGTTTAACCCCTTGAAAAAATCCATTTAAATTCCTAAAAGAAAACATTGTTTGTTAAAAAAAAAATTTTTAAACATATGAAAATTTAGAGAAAAAATTAAAAACCCAGAAAAATACGAACTTTTAATTTCTTTTGTATAATTTGCCCGGTTTATTTAAACTTATATGCACCCAAAAGAAAATTGAAAAATGCGACCAATTTAATATTTGTGGGTAATTTATAGTAATTAAAATTCAAAAATTCATTACCTATGTTACCCAAAAATTTTTGTGTAAGGGAACCTACCACACCAAAATTGTTAAAAGCTGGAGGGAATAAAAATAAGTAAGATTTTCCCCCAAAAATATTTTCTAATGCACCTATGTCCTTTTGGTATTTGATAGGGTTTTAAAAAATTTTTTTTTTAAAAATTTTTTTTTTAAATTAAGATTTTTTGGCAAACCCCACAAAATTTTTGGACTTCCTACCAAGGGCAAAATTGAAATTCCTTCCATTTTAGGAAACCGGTTTTCTTTTCCCAGGGTGAAAATTAACCGGTTTTTTGGAAACCTTTAATAATCTGTTTTAATTTAAAAGTTTAAAATTTCCTCCCAAGTTAAAGGTTTTTTCAAAAATTTTTTCCTAATATTTTGTTTCCCGGTAAGTCCCAGACCTGTTTTTGCGAAGAGGTTATAAAAAAGGAGCTGTGGTGAGGGCGGGTTTGTCCATTTAGGATTGAAAGGTTAATACACGTATCTGAAAATAACAGGTTTTTAATCATTTAAAATTTTAAAAGAAGTTTTGGAAAGTTAAGAGGGGATACCTTGATCCGGTATTTGAAATCCCCCTTTCCCAAAACAAAATTTCTTTGCAATCTTTGGGTCTCCCCCGGGAAAAAGGAAAAGAGTTGGTTTCCCCAAAGAATACCAAATTTTTATTAGTTTGAATTTAATAAACATTAAGTTAAATTATTTGGTAATTAAATTTTTAAAGAAAAAAGAAGGTTTTGTTGTTTAAATTTTATAAATTTAACGTGACTCTTTTAAATTTAAATTAAGCGAAATTACTTAAAAAAAGGAAATTGTTAAATAAAACCCCTTTATTTTTATGACTGGGCAAAATGTATATCAGCCCTTCCTCCCAACTTAAAATCAGTTTTTTAATTTTAATAAAAACTATTGTTTGATAAAAAAACATGTCAATTACTGAAAACGAATAACAATTTTGTTAAAATTTTCTTGCACACAAACTTTCATTGGTATTCACAATCCCTTTTTGTTTGGGTGAATTTGGATAAAATTTTAATTTTATTATAATTTTCATAAATTTTTCCCCCCTTTCATTTTCAAGCTGTTTATGCAAGGGCACTGCACTTTTCCTGCCGGGCAAAAAGCGTATTTACTGCCCAAACCCCAAAAAGGGAAACGGCGTCGTCCCCGGCGTGTCGCATGTTAATTTTGTTTTTTAAAAAAGTTTTAAAGGGAAAAATTTCTTCTGGATTTTAAAAAAGCACTTTTTTAGCCCGTGTAATTAGCATATAAAGTTTTCCCCATAATAATATGTTTTCCAAGCCCAATATCAGCGGGGGTGTCTCAAAAAACCTACACCAAAAAAAAAAAAGGCGTTTAAATGAATTAATTCCCGCCGGCCCCAATTTTGAAAATAGGTAACGGTAATCTGCCTTACATTTAGTAGTGAGGTAATCCTGTTGAAAGGGGGAGTTTTAAATTGGGAAATATGATCCGTAAAAATGGTGGGTTTAGAATTCTTTATAACTGATTTTTAATTTCTTACTTTTAGGGGCCCCTTCAAAAACGAAAGTTTTTGTTCATGGAATAAAATTACCTTTCTTTGGAAGACGCCGGTTTTAAACCCTTAAAGGGTTTAAAATTTATTTAAATAAAATTAACTTGTGTAAGGTTTGGTTTAAGATTTTTATTTATTAGTGACTCTTTATATTTTAAAAAGAAAATTACTGTTTAAAAAGATTTAAAGTAATTGTGGGGGATGGACAAATGCCCAAAAGTAAAATTTCCCTTTAAATGTTTTTAATTTTTTCCCGAAAACAAAAAAATTTAAAAAAACATTGGAAATTTTCGAAAAGATTATGAAATTTTTATTTTTTAAAACCCAATTTTTTTGGTATTTCAAATTATTAATTGGTTTACTGAAAGGTGTTTTTAATTTACTTAAAAAATTTTTCTTTTCCCTCCCTATTCCTTTTACCTGTTTTTATTAAGGATCTATTGAGTAGATTTGTTTGTTAAGATAATCTTTATTTTTGCCTTCCTGGTATTAAAAATAAAATAAAATAAAATAACAAAAATAAATATTTTTTCTAGACTACTTCCTTTTTTCGTATCTAGTTCAAACTTTGAAGACGTTTTGGATTATTCAAGTCATACCTTATAGTAGACTAATATATAAAAAGTAGGAGCAATAGAAGGACGCTTGCCAAATGTAGCAACTATCTATATATTATAATTGTGGTAGACAAATAACACACCCAGAAGAACCCTCTGCTTCTGAATAGTTAGTACGTGCTGGTAACACTGAGGTGCACAAAATATTTGAAAAGGGTTGTAGCAACTTTTGGGGGGAGAGATGACGAGATGGGGGATGGAAATGGAGGAGCGGAGTGAGTCGTGAATTTTACGGAAATACAGTAAAATCGGCATTTTGAAAGAGAGGCGGAATGTGTCCAGACAAAAGTAGAACAGGAAAGACGGATGACAGGGCTCGGCTCGGCTCGGCGCGGCTTCCTGATAAGACTAACAAGGTTCGTGATAAGGCAGAGTTATAACTGAGCGTGTAGTCTTCACTGCCCCGAACAACGCCTCAGCAAGTGTGGAGTCTAGCTTCAACATTATCTTCCAGGAACATCTGACAATATTGTATCGTAATTCTGGGGTGAAGTATTTATTTCAGCCTACAATACGCGTGTCCGTGTTAAGAGAAGAGTTTTGTCCTAAATGTTGTCACGTCGGTAAGGACTCTCTCAGACTAAAAATAAGACATCAAATATCATCATTGATTGGGAGATACTTTTCAAGAGTTTAAACAAATTTTTGAAACGGCCGTAATTTTTAAGTATGGGGGCTAAATTGAAATCTACAAATTTAAACGTACATCTTTACTGATTGTTTTTGTTTACTGTCATAAAATTAAATTATTTTTTACCAAGGGATTTTTATACACTTTCGTCTTCTGTAAAGATTTAACACATAGTTCCTTATATGGCTACGTAAAGCCAATTATTAAAATATTAATGCCACATTTTTAGTTTTGCTCATTATTTAGAGGTTAACTGATATGCAATCACGATTCACGTACTTTATTATATATTTGTAGTTCAACTTTTTAACGGACGGATAAAACGGAGTGTAGGACAAGACCGATCGTAACGAATTGGCTATACATGTTTTCTTGGGTTAGTGAAAATGGGTGGACTTTGAACGACATTATAGTTCTCTCTTAACACAAAAGGATGCTAAGTACTAAATTTCAAATCTCTAGGAACTTTCTACCAAGATTTACCGCACAGGTGGACAGATTATGTGTGGTCCTTAATAATACTTATTATATTTACAATTTTAATAAATAAAAATCTAATCACATTTAACGTAACTAATTAGGAAAACTAAAACATGATTTTAGCTTCAGACAGACTGTTTATTAAACAAAATAAATAGCCCTAACTGCGCCTCTTGAATAAAGGCATATTTCATTTTTCATTTCATTTCATTTTTATTGACTCCGTAAGAAGACGAGTATCTTTGAGAAATAGTCAAGTATGTGCCCGTTAAATAAATTCATCATTTGCGAGAGTATAATAAACGTCATATACAAATGTTTTATTTTATAAAGAAAATCTAAAACTAATAAGGGAATTGCGCATTTAGGCCTACATTTGTGATTTTCAAATAGCCTATAATATTGAGGAATAGCGGTCATGCCACAAGCTAAGAGGAAACACAGGTTTGTTTCGATGAACCGAGATAGCGTTGGTGTCTTGTCAATAGGTAATGTTGGCAGCCAGATTCGCCATCGTCTAGATATCTCTAATGTTGCGTGACGCAAGTAGAGGTAATAAAAGCGTTTTTATGTAGGCTCATGAAAGGGATCAAAGAACTCGCTGTTATATTTATTACTCACAGTTTTAAAAGGCATTAACATTAATTACCAATCAAAGTGTAAAATGGTTTTAGTTAACTACAAGAATGCAAGAGTCCAATTCGAGTGTTCGAGTTCAAGGTTACTTTAAGAGCGAAAGCAAGTGAGTTTTATGTAAATGGAATGAAACTATAATGCAGCACTCTTAAATTGTCTAAAAAATAGTTTAATTTGATAGTTTTTATTACATTTAGCGTTTGACAGGAGTGTAGAAATCTAAATTCTGGGCACTGTATTATAGAAATTGTTTCCTATTAAATAATAATAATATGTAAAGATTACTTATTCGTTATACACTACCATACTTAATTCCAAAATTGTTTGGGGGCGTTTTAGATCCAAAATCTATTCACTTAATAATAAAGTATTTTGGTTGCTGAAAATCGGGTCATATGTCAGACACTACATTCTAGAACCATGAAATTAGTAAGCCCAAAATGCATTTGAATACATTCCCGATTAAAATTTCTTTTATCTAGATAAAGTGGCCTGCCAACAAAATATTTCTATTATTTTATTTTATAGGCTGATTATTATTGATTTTCTGGTGGGGAAGAGTATTTGTGATGCCATCACAAAACTGACACACATTTAGAATAATGTTATGTATATTCTCTTCTTCATGTGTGATATTTTCAAAAACATGAACATTATTAAGGAAAATAAAAAGCCACATTATTTGGTAATGATGGAACAAGATTAACTTTGAGTTTTAAGGTATCACACAAAGAAGAGAGCGGTCTTTGACCATTTTCTCCAATAGTGGTTTAATTTCTTTACACTTAAAGATGGCAATGTTAAAATTTAAATTTTCACAAATTCGGTTTTTTTGTTTCATTTCATTCTTTATATAATATTCATGTTTTTACTATGGAAAAGTAATGGGAGAACATAAGAGAATGGTGGGATAGTATGGAGTGTCTAAGATAGGGAAAGTAATTAATTATTGAGAAACTAATGGGAAATCATTTGCACCACGGAGAGTCAGGATTGTAAATCGAAAGAAAGTGTGCTGCGAAGCCCGACAACAGATAGAAGTTCCACCAAGACTGGCAGAAAGAAGTACCAGTGCTACCAGACCAGTTGGTGCAGCGACTTAGCCTCCAAGTGTGTCAAGGATACCCGACGATTCCCGATAATTTCCTTAGTATTTGGCGCCGCGCCGGCGCTCTACCTGTTGTGTTCCAGGAACCGAGATCCTCATTTGTAACTCAGAACTGTAATCATTCTCCTTACGGGCGACCGGTTTGTTACTACCTGTTAATAAGTAATTGCTATAATTCACCTGTTAAACTTTCCAAAGAAGATAGTGATAGACCTTTCAAGTAAGATACAGATGTCTACGTAGCCAAACATTGTGTTAGACATATTACAAGTTAGTACGCAGGATTCTTTTTTTTCTAATAGCATATCTCTTACTCAATTATTTAACCTGGGATCTTCTTTACCTTAATCTAGTGGTAAAGCCTGTGGCTTTCTGATCACCGGTCGATTCCAGGAGAGATCACGGAAACATTCCACCAGAAGGTAAAAAATACAATAAAGAAATAAGAAAATAATTTCTTAGAACAAGCTTTGCCGTTTACTATTTTACAATTTCTTCTAAAGTAACAAATAAAACAGTTTTAAACCGTAAGTTGTTTAACTTTGCTATTACTTGTAAAGGATTAGTGTTTAAGGTACAATTTGCTTGTCTTAAATCCGGTCTACATTTTCATTATACTTGTAGCTTTATTCGTTATGCCATAAGGCACGTCACTAACATCACATAGTTGAATCACTCTAAGATTCTAGGCACTATGCAAACCTTCTATAAATCGTATCGCGTTTCATTGCCTAAACTTTTATTATCAAGATCGATGGTCACCTCAACAACCGGTAATTTGGTAAAGACAAGACAAAGATAGAGAAGTCGGTAGATGATTTAAAATATAATTAAAGTTTTGTTGCCTAGCGTGTAATTTTACTTTATCGCCAACTATAAATTATTAGTTGTCCCTTAAAAAGTATACTTTCCTTTCAAAGTTCAGATTGCAATGTTGGCAATAAGTTACTTGTTACCATCATTGGTAATAATGGGGAAATGTTATCATAGTGAAGTGAATTTCCATTTGCACGAGTAACGCCCCATTAGCATACCCACAAATTATACTTTCAGTGGGTTCTTAGGTGTAAAAATAAAAATAATACCGAAGAGTGAGGGGTGGGGACGAAACGTGGAAAGCTTTACACATATCAAATGTGATATATCCCAGTATGCAATTTCTCTGGCACAGTTTTATCAATGGAGGTAATGTAGCTGACGTTTACGCGAATATGAAGGTCACTATTCAATGCTTCGTGCTATACGGCTTTCCTGGTGTAATGAATGATTCTTTAAATCGTACGGCACAAAATGGAAGCCATTACCTGTGACATGTTTGTAAATATTCAACCGAGTGCCAATTCAGTTAAAGCAGTGCGCCTGACGTCCGGTTCGTATTGCACCATCTTTGGTTTCCCCATAATCCTAGATTTATCTGTCGTGAACCGATCACTTTACAACTGCAATATGCACTTGTTTATACACTGCTGAAGAATTCCTTTGATTCATTTCACTCGTAAACCGTATCTTTGTGCAAAGTGATAAAACTGCATAGCGTTACAACATTGCAAGTCTATAAATTAAGTTATCAACTTTTATTCAAAGTGTTTTTTGTATATGGTATAGCGATAAAAGTTATTATCAATTAATTGGTTAAAATACTAAATACTAATCTTGTTCAAATATTCACGTCGTAGAACGTAGAAATGTTATTATAGAAAGGGCTTGAACTCATCATAATTATTACCATTAATTTATGAAAATTCCGCTAGATCAACGGGTTTGACGTACTAGACACCGTGCAGCACTTGCATCTCTGGTGGTCATGTTGTTTCACCTGAAAAATTGCACTTCATGCAAGCCTCCGAGAACTTTAATTACGATTCCACTAAAAAACGGAGAAGTGAGATCGAAATTTACCGATAACTCTGCTCTCTGAGACAATCAGACCACGCGCAGCCCCTGCAGCTCTGATAGTTACGTGTCTTTTGAACATGAAAAGAAACTCCCAAAATACTTCCGGTTATTATATTTTTATTAATAACTATATTGACTTCCGAAAGCGCGATAGTTGTTTTAGTTTTTAGCAGATATTTACAATCGGTCGAGGTTGCCAATTTCAGGATAATTCCGGCACCTGGTACCTGCCATCGGAATTGTAAAATATATACATAATAAAGGCCGCTTATTTTTTATTTTAAAGTATCATAATCATTGTGTTTGATCAACAGATGAAGGTTCAAGATATTAACATATCAATCTTAATAACTCCATTAAAAGTCAATATTTAAACTATCCAATACTTTAACTATCCCCCAAGAAGCTGTCAAAATATCTTTAGTCTCATCATATGTCCACAGGATGTCTCGAGAGCGAATTAAATGTTGACATTATGCATGACTTTTCATTTCTACATAGGCAAGACCGAGTTTTATAATGGTGCATGTCCGTCCATAGGATTTGGCTAATCGTTAGCCCTATCATTGAGGAGGATATTTCGAGAAAGAATTGAAACTAACGAGGATATTTGTGATTTTGCTAGAACCCATTCAGGTAAGGTCATTTTGATAATGGTGCATGTCCGTCCATAGGATTTGGCTAATCGTTAGCCCTATCATTGAGGAGGATATTTCGAGAAAGAATTGAAACTAACGAGGATACTTGTGATTTTGCTTGAACCTCATTCAGGTAAGGTCATTTTGATAATGGTGCATGTCCGTCCACGGGATCTAGCTAAGCATTAATGAAGTCTATCAACTCAGGAGAATACCTGGAGAAGAAATTAAGCTACAGACTGGGTAATGTTGCATAAAACGTTATTTCTACTTAAGCAAAATCAAATTCGGTGATGTTGCGTGTACCTTACTCTGTCTTTAGTGAATCGGTTGTGCAACACATAGTATGGAGTACTTCTACCGTAGTTAAACGAAGAAGCAAAACGTTTATGATTAAGAGAATTTTGTGATACTGTGAAATTTCAACGGACTCATCAGGTATGATACGCATCAATACTGGTTTTAATGGACAATCTCAAAATTTATTGAAAGTCACACTGTTGATAGTGAGTCGTGTATAAAACACTACTCGGCCCTATTAGAAGACGAAGATAGTCGCCAGCTGCTACACGACGAAACTAGGTGATGTCGCCGTGGTGTTTAACATAACGTATTACGTAACTGCAACGTCAGCCAGAGTTGTGTGATGAAGAATGGCTCTGTTCCAAGCAGACAATATACCATTCCGCTCCGCTTCTAAAGACTAGGCCGTGAAGTCAGGCGTCGCGAGCGTGTCAGATACCTGATGACGGAAGGATCGTGCTAATATCATTCTTTCGTATTAACAATGTATATTTGTCTAGCAAAATTAGTAGTAGCAAGTTAAAAAAAACATTATTCATTTTATAAACAACGATTTTGTTATTCAAACATCAACGTCTATACACATAATGTAGTTATGATGGGGAGGTTGATTCAATATGAATGTTGAGTTCAGCTCCATTTTTACCTTCCACTTAGCACAGGGTCTGAAATAATATGGATAATATGATGCTATCGCGTACATGACTCCTGGAATCTGGAGTCAACGTCCGTCTGAAGAGATCCAAAAATATCAGTGACGATGAAGCTAAAAACGGAATCTTTGCATCGTTTCGATATCAGATACACCTACATTACAAAATCAAATGAAATCTAGATGAATATATATATATATATATATATATATATAATATTGACAGTTTTATCCTAAAGTTTATAGGTATAATCCTTGGATATAGAACGAACCCTCCATAATAAAGACCGAACAGAAAATCACAGACATTTGGATATAGACGAACCCATATACCAAACGACCATATAACCAAGTATCGTATCATTTTCCTACCAAGAACTATCGCACAGATGGACGGGACGTTCCTTTGACTTTTTATCTTAAAACTAATAGGGTTTCTTCCCTGGAATAAAAGCTTACTACATACTACAAGTCTCTACAGAATTCACGAAGGTTATGTCGAGTCCTTAATAGTTATAATATACCATTGGTCCTTAATGCTAAACGAGCTTAACAACACAAATAATACATTAAATGTATTGTGTAGCATTAGAATAAATATGAAAATATAATAGATGAAATAAATGCTGTTTTAATATATAATCCGAGCTCAGCCAACCTGACCAGAGTACACAGACTGACAATACAGTGATGCCACGTCACGTCACGTCCTGGCTGAGTGGTCTCGAGAGCATCTGTCCAATTCCGTGACGTGACGTGACGTTACTTGTGTTAGATATTGATGTAACGTGACATTCAGCCACCGTGCAGTTGTGCCTTTTCTGGGCTACGTGACTGTTTGATATTCTCGGGCCTCAACGTGGACGTGGTATAGAGATGTCTAAACGCATTCTATATATATATATATATATATATATATATATATATATATATATATATATTATCATAGCATAATTGTCTCTTCTTTCTTTGACAATATGCGTCTATGACAAAATCAGATTTCAGACGCCGCACCGAATGTGAAATGGAGCTGAACTTATCATTCGTATCAATGCATATATTACACAGTTTCTTTATATATAATATACATTGTAATTTCACAAAAACGAACCGACATAATGAATACTCCATAATAAGGTCCGAACAGGAATCACAGACAGAAGGACTTTTCCATTTGACAGTTTTATCCTAAAGTTTTATAAGTATCATCTTTGGATATAGACGAACACTCCATAATAAAGACCGAACAGGAATCACAAACAGAAAGACTTTTCCATTTGACAGGTTTATCCTAAAGTTTATAGGTATCATCCTTGGATATAGACGAACCCTGCATAATAAAGACCGAACAGGAATCACAGACAGAAGGACTTTTCCATTTGACAGTTTTATCCTAAAGTCGTTGGTATATGGGTTCGTCTATATCCAAATGTCTGTGATTCCTGTTCGGTCTTTATTATGGAGGGTTCGTCTATATCCAAGGATGATACCTATAAACTTTAGGATACAACTGTCAAATGGAAAAGTCCTTCTGTCTGTGATTCCTGTTCGGTCATTATTATGGAGGGTTCGTCTATATCCAAGGATGATACCTACACAGACATTTGGATATAGACGAACCCTCCATAATAATGACCGAACAGGAATCACAGACAGAAGGACTTTTCCATTTGACAGTTTTATCCTAAAGTTTATAGGTATCATCCTTGGATATAGACGAACCCTCCATAATAAAGACCGAACAGGAATCACAGACATTTGGATATAGACGAACCCATATACCAACGACCATATAACCAAGTATCGTATCATTTTCCTACCAAGAACTATCGCACAGATGGACGGACGTTCCTTTGACCTTTTATCTTAAAACTAATAGGGTTCTTCCCTGGAATAAAAGCTTACTACATACCTAGTTACAAGTCTCTACAGAATTCACGAAGGTTATGTCGAGTCCTTAATAGTTATAATATACCATTGGTCCTTAATGCTAAACGAGCTTAACAACACAAATAATACATTAAATGTATTGTGTAGCATTAGAATAAATATGAAAATATAATAGATGAAATAAATGCTGTTTTAATATATAATCCGAGCTTAGCCAACCTGACCAGAGTACACAGACTGACAATACAGTGATGCCACGTCACGTCACGTCCTGGCTGAGTGGTCTCGAGAGCATCTGTCCAATTCCGTGACGTGACGTGACGTTACTTGTGTTAGATATTGATGTAACGTGACATTCAGCCACCGTGCAGTTGTGTCTTTTCTGGGCTACGTGACTGTTTGATATTCTCGGGGCTCAACGTGGACGTGGTATAGAGATATCTAAACGCATTCTAGTGTCACAACACGTGTCGTATTGTCCCTACAATGACGAATTGTAGGATTCTGACGAATGCATGTCAAGCGTGTTGAATTTTTGCTGCTAGGTCACTCTTCACAAAAGTTGGTAGTATATCCGTGATTTACAAATAAAGTGAAGGTTTTTATTTTCCCAATATTATTGTCCTATTTAGGAAAATGTCTGACCAAAATTACAACGGTGTTACTTGAATCAGAAATGTCATGAACATTTAAATGATAAGATCAGAAACAATCCAATATATGATATATATATAATTGTTTGTGTTGGAAATTGAAATCAATTCACTTCAGTGTTGTGATACTTTCATAGTAAACGTTGTTGTGTCACACAATATGTTTTAGATTAGGTAAATATATCGCCTAATTAGGTAAAAATATGTTTTGTTCATTATTAAATATTTAAAATTGCGCACATTATTTGTTTTTTTTCGGAATTTTGTTTGTGTGTAAAAAATAAGAAGATAGAAGCTGTTTATTAGTTAAAATTAGTTGATTAAAAGCATATTATCCCCCCTCCCTCCCACCACCGTGTGCAATTATTAATTTAAATCTGGTTAAAAACAATATTCGTGTATAGAAGTAAATTGTAAATATTTCTAAATTTAAATATGTACTTGGAAATTTAACCTCTTGCTTTTGTTAAATATGCTGTCAAAGAAAACATACTCACTACATATTACTATGAAGATAAAAAGTGAGTTATGCTTATGTTGAGTATAGAATCCCGCAAGTGGTTCAAAGTGGTTTTTAATTATTTGAAATAGGACATTAGAGTTCAACCCTTGAATATTTCAGTATTAAAAGTCAAAGGTTAAACCCACGCAAGCCAATCTTACACCTCGTCTAGACGATAAAATGACCGGTTTGGCCGATGGCCACAATTTATGCTATTTGGCGGCTTGGCGCGAGTCTGCATCGGCACCCATTCAGTGTTTGGGGTATCTCCGACCGGCAAGACTTCGCAATCCAGATTTCGACAACTGCAGCAGTAGCATTGAGATACATACTGTATCGTGTTGTATTTATCATACAATGGGTGTATAATGTTGTCTTAATATGTATATATACATAGTTTAATTATAACGGTTTCTCTATTACAGGATGTTTGTAGAAACGTCGCAATATCCATACTCTTTGGGCGCAAAAATAGAAAAAACATCACTACTCTTTGGGCACAAAAATAGAAAAAAATCACTCCATTAAGTATTAAAGGCATTTGAAGTTGGCAATTTTTATAACTAGGTTCATACAAAAACGGTTGAAGATGTAAATAAGCATTTTTACGGTTTGCACGTGAGTCAGTTTTTTTAAGTGACAGCTTTTTATGGTGTTACGGACTTAAGGAAATTAGCTTTTAAACTGAGTATAACTTTTAGATAATATATTTCTTTAATTCAATTTTGCGTACGATTATTTAAATAAAATACACGTCATTCACTTCTGATATTTTCCATATGAATACTGTAATAAAATTCGTACTCTTACATTAAACCGTTTTTATTTTAGACTTTATTAGAAGATGCTCTAAAATCTTGCTCAAACTGCGTACAACTCTTCGTAGAATGATAAAAAAGGTATCTTTACGACCAAAAATATTTATCAAAATTCAAAAACCGATTTAACCAGCTCCAGAAGGGCGATAGTGGAGTTGTGAATCGGTTCGTCTTATAGTTTGGTTTGGATTAGTTAAATGAAGTATATAATCCTCATTACTTTTGACAAAATATAGCCTAAAACTCTAGTTGTTTCTGTTCACGCATTAACATTGGTGGCCGAGCCAAACGTAGATATTATTTGTGAGATAATTCAACTTATTTAAACTTATTGGATTATGGATTGGAAGCAAGACATATCAACTTATCGTAATCCGTTACTGAACTATTTAAAACTATATATTTATAATGATGTTTAAGGATAATTATTTCGAGATATTTTTGAGTTCTTCAGTAAGGTATGAATAAGTTATGCTTTACATCCTGCCCTCCATTAAACTCATCACAAGATTAGAGCGTTATTTTCGTTGTAAAAAGAGATCATATTTTCAGGGTGCTATCAAGCTAGAGCTTATTGTAAACGGTCGTACTGGATGTAACATTCTATAATAAGATTGGATTAAAAATAAATTACACCGGCAGTATACCTATCGTCAAAACATTCTTCCAATTTGTAGCTATGTTCTGGGTTCTCACCAAATGTATTGGGAATGGTGGTTAGGTTAATAACCCGATAACCCAGTGACCGGTATAATGGATGCAAAGCAGATAAATTGCTTCTGTGTTTGTAAATAAACGATTTCGACATTGTTGGCAGAGTGCCCGGCTGACATTGCCGTTAGATGACTCGGTGGACGGACATGGCCAAGGATGTATTCTTGTCCAAATTACAAGGACTCATAATGCATTGCTCCTCCCACCCCCCCTGGATACTAATATCGTTATGAAGTATCGTGTGTTTATAGTTCGTGTAAGTTAATCGTGCCAAAAGCCAGAAGGAAGCAACGTTTTAACCTTTCCTCAAAAAGGGCTATATATTGGTGACTATCTTGAGTTTTGACCCATAATCAATATTAATCGGTGATCTATTTTCTGTTAAATGTACAATTTCAAATTTTTTCAAGATATCTTATTTACAATATTCATACGCATGCTAATAGATGTTATTTATCCACTTTGCTGAACATTGTAGGGTAAAACTAAAAAACATTTCAATACAGCAGGATCTTAACTATATATTATTTTGCTCGTCTTGAAAAGGTACTTTTATAGTTATGGCTATTCATAATAAATGAAGAATATTGTCTTTAAATTAGTTAATACAGTGGCAGAAAATTCTTTAATCTTGGTTTATAATACGCGCAGCATACAAATGCTGTGTAGCATTTGTGGACAAGTACAAAATCATCGTTGACCAAAATAAGACTAGCATGAACTCCCTGGTCGTTCAGGCTCCTCTTCACTGCAGCACTTCACACACACACTTAAGTTTTTGTTGACTCAGTTACTTTTATGAGTCTTGCAGTTGCCTGCTCGTCTTTATAAAACATATAAAGAGGTTCGAGTGGTCACATCACCGTAGCGATAAATTTGGAGTTTTTGAGACGTTGGGTTCGCGAATGATCTATCTGGAAATGCTATTTCCTTGAGAAACCTAACTGATTCTGAATTTTCCCAAAGTCCGCTGGATACCGTGAGTTACCTGGATAAGCGGATACAATCTGGATATGTAACTAGGCAAGGCTATCCGATGACTGGTTAGACAGCTATAATGATTTAAAATCAGTATGGAATTAATAATCAATCAGAACACATTATGCCCAAAGTTAGGTTATGTTTGCGAGGTTGAGGTCAACGAATTTGATTTTTTGCAAAACTAAGCCCTTTTTAAAATAGTTCTTATTAGGTTATATACAAACGACATCTTTTCATCCTCGGTAGTGGGATTTCTCTAAACATTTGCGCTTCTTCCTGATTGCTTCGTGCAGTTGGGATTCTAAAAGGATAGCTATTTGTTTTCTTGTTTACTCGCACGAAAATGATTTCGTATTACATTTTCGGCTAATATGTTTTACTATTCAGTGTAAAAATAAATATATACAATAATTTCAACTATTCAAGATGAAACATTGTTATAAAAAAGTTCTTACGTTTCAACATACTTCAAACGAAATTTAATTACGAATATTAAAGTGTATTACGTGTCAAAAATGGCTAAACGGTGACGTCACAAGTGAGTGTCCGTATCGATCCTGTGACCGTACCGCCACCACCCTCGCTGTACACCCACACGTATTACAGCTATCTCCCCTCAGCCTCCCCGCCTACTGATCACTGTAGATACGTCGTAGAAATATATTATATAGATACAGTTATATACGAACTTTAGCTAGCGTGCTATATTTAACTTTAGGTATGTCATGTCCCAAGTTCGCTCTTGTAGATTCTATATTATGAAGATTATCTTGTGGTAAAGGCTATTTTTTACCTCTTACAGCGTTATATTTTATTTACTACGATATTCTGAACAAAATTTCTATCTACTACATTTCAGTGTCCTAGGGCGGTATTACCTCGGAAGTCTAGCGCGCTTTGCGCGTTGAAAGAAACAGGCGCCGCCGCCGCGGTAAATTAACACCTGCTCAATTAAATATTTGTTTAAAATAGAACGTTTTAAATAGTGGTTTACACTATTACAAGCACATAAATAACGTTACCAATGGCGTTTGTTTTGGACAGCCCGATCAAAAATAAAAGTCAAGGTGTAAGTTAATAACTTTTTTATACAAATTTTAAATGTTATAATAAACACAGTACATTTACACCTATATTTGAAACAAATTTGGTCTTAATCGGATCAAAACTTTCCGAGCTATGAATGTTCAAAGCTGTAGTTTTGTAGAAAAGCGCAAAAAATCCCCCTTTCGTTGTTATCGACATAAAAACTGGAAGCTGTTGTTTGTAAATTATTTGCTTTACATGCCTAAATGCAAAAATAATCAAGCAAAATGTTAATGTAACTTCCGTCATTGTAACTGTACTGGCTTGTTATACAAACTACTGGTCAACTTTCAAACTCGGGTAGCTATACTATTTCATCCAAGAGAAGTTGCCGCGCAATTTTAGGCATTGGCCATTTCATGTTAGAGATACCGCGTGTTCTAATTTGTCTAGGACCGAATTATTGTTTTGCTAGTACGATGTCTTTCGAAAAAAAAAAACGGGCGATCCTAAAAAAGTGATTTTAGTAAAATATACTGGAAGGACTGAAATATTTTATTTTATTATTCTCTGTCTGAGCTTATACACCGCCACGGTTCGTGAACGAAGGGCATTCAAGGTCTCGTCTTCTGATTTGTGGCTTCGCGTTCACGCCCAGTGATGATTTCCTAAGCCAATAACTGAAACGACAACCTCCTATCTAGTTGTTATGGTTCAGAGGCCCAGAGGGGAAATACAGCGTGTACTCGCACATTACATCTGATTTCTTCTTAAGAGGGTTCTACATTCACTTATTCAGTCTTCTATATCATTCTCATTATTCTCATATATGTTTGAAGATTAAAGCCAACATAAATTTTCGTGTCCTGTTTTTAATAAAAATTTGCTATAAAAATGTTTCCAAAAAAAATAAAAAAGTAATTACCTGCAGCCCTATAGTTTTCAGCCAAATGTAACTGCTTTTAAGATGAGACTATTCGTAAAAAGTGTGAAATGTGTAAGTGTGACTTACATGCTTTATCTTGAAATTCAGTTGTCCAAAACTGAGAGTGTAAGGATTATGTTTACCAGCCCCCCTAATGTGAATGAGGAGCAAACGCGTGCTGTAGTCTGTGTGAAACCTAGACCATATTTGAAAGCCAGAGCAACCTATCGATTTCTAACTCATTTATGATTTTTGGCAGTTTGGGATCTTAGATCTGAATATGAGTTCCTTGTGCCCTGATCATCTTCGTGTTCTGAGTGTGATACGGACAGATTCATTCATTCTACATACAGCCAAAAGGATTCTGGTTATTATTTATCTCTCTAGGTAATAAATTATGGCTGAACACAGAAAAGGTGCTGGGCTCTTTTGCAGCTATCCATAGTCTAAGTACATTATGACCCTTTATTTTATTCATTTCATCCAAGACAGTGATTTATTCTGTAAAGTTTGCCATTTTTCTTCGTGGAGATAAATTCATTTAGTGGTCCGTCGATTTCAACAGTTGAGGGATTCCTATAAAATCTGACAAGGCGACTTTTAACTTGACAAGATTGGCGTCTGACCTTGGTGGACATTTTCCGAATGGGAGCTCTGCTCTGGTACCATAGTAAAAAAAACCCGTTTATACTTTAGAGTTCAATTTATTTGCAGCTGGCTCGGTTATCCAACTCATTCGTTCTTTTATTTAACAATTTTTGTTACATTTTAAGAGCATCCAAGTATTAAATCCAGCCCATCAGTAAATCACCGCTCACTTTTACCTATAGGCCTGTATGTAAGTTTCCATACGATACCAATATGTTTGACACCTGTCAATTAAAGATCTGTGGTGTTACAAGGACGTAAGCCTTGTTCTTATCAGAGCAGTTAAAATTGCTTTCGTGCTATCAAGATTTGTACAATGTGTAGATTATGTGTTGACGAAGATTAGATAGTTTGATATTGAACGACTGGTATAGTAATATGATATGACAGTACTCTTCGTAATGTTCTAAGTAGTGGTTCAACTATTGCCAGGACAGTAAACAAATTAACGACGACGATACACTGTTTGGTTCTTTTTGTCGGCTTCACAATCAGACTGTGACTGAGTTTCTACGCAGTACACATTGTGTTTCAGTATATCATACATGAGAAACTCTGCTGTTGAAAAATGAGTTGAAGTGACGGGAACTCCTAAAAACTTCGCGATAAATTGACGAAAAGCAAACGTCAAAACATTCCATGTTTATATCGTAGCCCAGTATATTTTATTTTTATTTTTGATAGAACCATTGCTTAAATTGTCATCTGTTTAATTCATTTATAATATTAATGAACGTAATAGAGTTATATTGTGCTGGGTAACATCTTTGATTGTGTTAGTTACACTCATCCAATGTCATAGAGTGAGGCACGGCAATAGGGAGCGCTGCTACTGGCATCTGTGGAGCGAGGGGTCAACTAGCAAACATTAGCGTCGGACCTCAGAAATAACTTAAATAGCCCCCGGACCTCAACACACCACGTCATTATGAATGATTTATCTCTTGTGTAACTAATAAAATCAAAGGTATCATACCATTTTAACTTTTTGTAGTTATTGACACATACATGAATTCCTTGTCAATTCTAAACAATTACGTATTAAATAATAATTAACAATTCTGTAATATGTTAGTGAAATACTGAATTATTTTCATATTGTTATACCATCGTGCTCAATTCCTTAATTTATGTGTTTAGTGTGATACAAATTTCAAATTTCAAAAAGGGGTGATATCTGCGATTTTAGCATTGTGTTAAAAACCTAATCATAATGCTATTTGATCTCTACAAGATTTTTTCCTTAGTGTGTTTTTTTTGTTCATATTAGTTAATATTTACAATACCTAGGCAATAGTTGAACAAATCCGGTTAACACTAAGGTATGAGAAAAACGACTGTATTCGATATAAACATAACATCACACGGGCGGTGACCATGACCGGGTCAAGGTCAAATGCGGGGAACGTAGACCACACCCTCCCACCACCCCGATACCAACCCACACACACCCCAAGTCTGTGACCTTCATTCACCCTACATCCCAGACAACACAACGCCCTCCGCCCTATAATATCACAACACTCCCACACATCGCCCTTTCTACAGAATGACGAACGATCTAACGACTAAAATTATATGTATACACACATATTATTTTCAGGTAGTACAACTGCCACGTTATCATCACAGATGTCAACACCGTGAAATGAGTTTCTATTATTAATGTGGTACAATCATCTTTAAGATTGATGATTTGTTTATTCCACGAAAAATGTGGCAATTTAAAGTATGTTGGAGTATCTAGTAATCAGAACCACAGAACAAGGTTGAGGTAAAGTATATGACACATTTTCAGTATGATGAAATACGCCTGAAGGAAGTCATACAGTTTTATTTATGAAAATAGTAAATTCCAAAACGAGTATTTTCTTTAAAACATAAATAATTTACTTTATTACACTGTATTTAACAATTTCTCTTTCCTTAAATCGTAAATCGTTTTAAAGCATGTTATTTTATAAAGTTACAACTCGTATACGTACTGTAAAACCACGCATAATCATGTTTATCTGGTTTTACTGGGGCCTGATTACAAAACAGCCCGTCATTCCCACTTTCAATGGCTATAAATATCAGTGGTGTGATCGGAAAGGTTTTTATGTTGATACGTATTTATGGAAGCTATCTTAAAGGAAAATGACTTTAAAATCTTATCATGTAAAAACGTTGTGCAAGTGTTTCCTTTTCACTAACCACGGTAATGTTAGTGTGGTTAGTTAGTCATATTTAGAACGAGATACAAGCTTTGTCATTTTGCATTACTTATCAACTCATTATTTCAAATATATTAACTTAACCAATCATTGAACGGCGCCATCTTAACTTTAAGAACCTACATTAAAGTACAGTCGGAGGATTGTAGATATGAACACGTTATACCGATATAGTTACGGATTGACACGATCTATAATGAAGGCTTTTGAACACAGGCATAATGGTGCCTGCAAGTATATCTAATATGATGTTGTCTGGTATTTAGATGGGTAGTAAATGATTTAGATTTATTGCACTAGTGCAACAACTATGCTAGAGATGTTTCTCTAAATCGAAATGTTTTAGTAAGGTGTATTGATAGAAAAGTTTTGAAACATTTGATAAGCGTATATATATATATAGAAATAAACTAATGGAAATAATGAGAATGTTGAAATATACAGTTATGTACGATATAACTTGTGGTCCGAACTGTTTTTCATTCTTGTCAAGACTACAATCACTCGAATTTAAAAAAAATCATAATCCAATCGATAAAATGTACATTTAGTCTGGATTCTAATATCGAACAATTTTGTGTCAGCGTATCTTTAGTAATGTACAATGAGCGAGCCATCTTGGTTTGAGATTTCAGGATGGTTTCTACTCATTGAAATTCGGCTTTCTTTCGAAAGCGCAGGAAAAAATAGCTTTGGTAAAATGCCATGCGGGGACCTTGTGTAAGCAATCTTGTAGGAAAGGAACAAGAGCCATTCACGTCTGGCCGGAAGCTGGAACAAGCGCCGGCAGTGTGCCTTGTGGTCTAATTGAGTTAGCCGTGATTAGGTAGTTGTTGCTAACTACGCTTAACTGTCCCCACCGTCCTCTAACCTTGGCCAATTGGGTGGCGGCAACAAGACTGTTGCAACAACACATTAGTCCATGAATGGGCGATGTTTGAACGCTAATAGCTACCTAGCTAGCTAGCTCTCGCGTTTAAACTGTCGAGGAATCCAAGACAGTGGTGTTTTGTATGCTCAATATTAATTAAGTAATTAAGTTTGTTTTGGGTTTGGGAGGTCAAATTTTTCATATTTTTATTCAAAACAATTCATATATGCAGTGACTTATATATGAAAATTATTTCAGAGGGAGCTGACACAATGGGTGATTTAGGAGGGATATAATACCCTCCAAAAACAGGGGCTCGAGAAAATTCTCTCTGGAAATTATTGAACTTCAAGATTTAACAAACTACTCGATGCAATTTAATGTTTATCTTTTTATATTTTGGGAGGGGTGGCTTGGGCCTCCCTAAGCCCCCCTTTTATATACGCCCATGCATATAGGAAACAGCCATTGCATGGAACGAGACAGCTGCCGTGTAATATATACGATGCTGAGCAAAGGTGATGTTTGAGCCGACCAATCAGTGTTCCTTGTCTCAGCAGTATAAGCACTTGCAGACTTCCCAGTATGCTGGTGCTGATGCAAGAGCAGCGGATACAGTCTGCTATAGTCAGCACAGTGATAAGCGTTTTCCCTCTGCTGCATCCGCGCTTTATCTGTCCGAACTAGGGCGCTAGACCAACTTCCACGTACTTGTACTCTTTGTACTGTTCCCGATGTCGTTCTACGTAAATGCTGCTTGCAATGCAATGTATATTGCCCTACTGGAATGAAGAATTATTATTGAAGGTTGATCATAACGTAGCTATGGTGGGAAGGGTTGATGCAATACGAATGTTAAGTTTAGCTTCTGATATCAGACGTTGTCACAGACTTGACTCTTGGAATCTGGAGTCGGGGTCTGTCTTAAGAGATTCAAAAAAAGTCGGCGACGAAGAAGCTCAAAAAGGAACGTACACCGTTACATCTGAGACATCTAGACTACCAAGAAACTGGAATCGGCGCGAGATTTGGGATCGTGTCAGAAACTTCGTAGTGCACTAAATTGTGCACCTGATGAGACAATGAGAACTCCTTCATCTAGGTTCCATTTTTTCAACCCTGTGTGCGCTACTACGATGTTCCCCGTAGGTCCAAAACTGACCAGTACGAGCTGCGCGTCCAGTCTTCTTACGTGTACGCACTTCCCTTTCCGGTCGCGCGACTCCTAGCCTATGTATGTTTAACTTCTTACCATGCAATGCATTGAGGTAGATTACATTATTTACCGTACACAGCCAGTCATAGTTAGAAATGACAATTTTTTCACACAATGATAAATTTCAACTGGGGTATCGTCTCAGATCCGCTAATTTTGAACCAATTTTATCGTACGCATCAAAACGCGCCTTCTCCAAAAATTTCAGCGTTTTTGTTAAAATAACAACTTTTGTCTTGAATTTTATGTATTTTTTAAATAATGTAGCCACAGTTAACATTGTTTCGTAAGGGTTTTAACTTTGGCGTTTTACCTTTAACTGTCTAAACCGGTATAATAATTAATGTTACGATACTTTTCGTACTGTGTTAAATTATTCAAGCTACTAATGCGAATTTTTAAACGTTCAGATACTACATGTACACATTACATATAGTGTAAATATATGTTTATTGTGTGGTGTGAAACTGCATAGAGTCGACCGTTATAAAAAGTTAAGCCGAGTAGTTTTTTATAACGATTCAATTTGTCTTAGGAACGGGCCGTTTCGATATTTGTGTAAATAAAAGAACAGTAAGATGACTATAGCAGTTCAATCCAAATAATAATCAATTTGTGGCGAGCTTGTGTATAAACCAGTATAAAATTGTAATATTATCAAAACATTATTCATTTCTTGGACACGAGGTAATTAGTCCATTAACAGCGCAACAAATCCTGCATTATCACCTAACGATCACGAGCGTTGCATTCTTGTTAATTTAAGGCTTGTCACCAGTTAGGTAGATGCTGTAAACTGGTACCTATAATTGGCCAAAGAAAATGTTACAAAGACCAATTAGTAAATTATAGCTACTAATTTAAAACGGTTGTAACAAATAAATAAGCACTTTAATCTGTTACAAAAAATGGCCTAGGAAAATGTTACGAAGATCAATTATTAAATTAATTATTGCTGCGAATTTAAGACCTTTTTTATCTAATAATTATAGACATACTAATCTGTTACTAAATATTGGACCAAGGCAAATAAATATTACTAAGATTAAATATTGAATCATCCATGCTCATTAAGAATTGTGATCAATTTTGTAGATGCCGTAAAAAAATACTAAGACAAACGTTACTAAGATCAAACATTGATGTTGCCGAATACGAACGAACAAACTTTATACTTTATTTGGGATCTACAGAAGTTATGGAACTCTAAAGATAAAAGTTAATACGCTTTCTCATAACTCTTGTTCAGTAAGTTGCGGAATAAAAATCAGTATCCCTGGCATTTTCCGTCCTTCCATAATTTTGTCTAATGATCTGTCTGTCTGCCGGTCGTGGAAATTCCCCTCCGTTTCCTAACCTATCGTTACAGATAAACAAGTCTGTTTAGAAACAGGTCATGGAATTATTGTGTTTCGAACCTCAATCAGTTGTTTATCTCTTTATCTCACACCAATGTTGTATTTCAATAGTACAGAGATTTTTATAATCTTTCTTTTTTAGAGATACATTTTGCATCGGCTATTTTTTTATTGCCGTACACATTTGAAGCGCCTTGTGAATTGGTTAACGTTATGGGTTGATTTCGAAGTGAATTCGTTAGGATAACCATGTTTTGAATTTAATGAGCTTTCAGTATTAGGCCTACATATTTTTTTAACTCATGACATTTCAATTACAGTAATTCTAAATTACTATAATTCTAAATATTATCGAGTAACTCGCTCATTTTACGAAAATCGGCGTGAACTAGTAAGGTTACTTATACTTCAGCCTTCTAAGTGACAGAGCCAAATAAAACCAGTAAAACAGTTTAGATCATTTTTATTTATTGTTTTCATACAAGATGAGAAATGCAATCCAAGAATAAATGCATGTTTTCATCTTTATTTTAACTCCCATTTCAGATGCTATAGTTTAATTTCTTCTAACATGAAAAAGGTGAAAAGAAGGTCCTAACATGACATTAGTGCGTTGTTTTTTTCACTAAACACTATATAGCACATTTTATACTATGAATGTGCTAAGTCAAACTAAGAAAACTTGTATGAAACTGTTTTAGCCCGATGTGCATTATTTCAATAACAAAAGCAAGCTTTTGTTAAGCAATATAATAAAATTATAAACTAAGCCATTTACTGATGCATTGTATTAGTTAAGGGTGAAAAATTGAACATGTGAGGGGCATGCGGCAAAAATAGATGAGTTGTACTTACTCTGAAATGTGATGTTAATTGCAGATTGTTTGTGATGCTGAAAAATTGGCCATGCGGATGAACCACAGAGGAGCATGTGCCTGCAACAATGACACAGGATATGGAGCTGAAATGCTCAACAAGTTCAACAGAAGATGAGTTGTACTTACTCTGATATGTGATGTTAATTTTGTCTTGTTGCAGATTGTTTGTGATGCTGAAAAATTGGCCATGCGGATGAACCACAGAGGAGCATGTGCCTGCAACAATGACACAGGATATGGAGCTGAAATGCTCAACAAGTTCAACAGAAGATGAGTTGTACTTACTCTGATATGTGATGTTAATTTTGTCTTGTTGCAGATTGTTCGCGATGCTGAAAAATTGGCCATGCGGATGAACCACAGAGGAGCATGTGCCTGCGACAATGACACAGGAGATGGAGCCGGGGTGCTCACCGCCATTCCACACAGCTACTATGCCCATGAACTCAGGTTAGTACTTGACACTGATCTCTTATTATAACACATACAATGTATGAATATTCAGTTCAGCTCCATTCACCTTCTGCTTAGTACAGCGTCTGAAATGGCTGAATGACTTGTAGTGGATATCTTACTCTGTATGGCTGCTGGATAAACTAGTCACTAAGCTCCTCTTTGCCTAGGTATTTCTGATGTAGAAACAGTACAAAAAGAACGTTTTTAACATCTTCATTGATGACTGCTTTTTTGGATCTCTTCATACGGATGTTGACTTCAGATTCTAGGTGGCAAGTCTGAACTGATAGTGCTGAACTTCAGATGCTGCACTAAGCGGAAGGTGGATGGAGCTAAACTCAATATTCGCTTTGAATCAACCCTTTCCACTATGGTAGTGTTTATATACAGTGTGTGAAAAGATCCCTTGATATATTGATATATTTTCAACAGTTTAACTTCAAACATTAGGAGTCTAATCAATTGCATAGAATCTGAAAACATATTTTTAATCTTTCAGTTTTGATGAAAGCATAGACAAAGTTTCAGTAATTTTAATAAAAGAAATTCAAATATGAGAACTGAAATTGTTATAAGTCCAAATCAAGTAACTTTTCAGTTGAAGTACCACTAAGGACTGAGTAGATCTAACTTTGCTTTTAACAAAGATACTTTAATTTTATTAAATAAATTTCAATAAAACTTTGACAAATAGTCATGTATTGAGAGACAAAATTTCTAATCTATAACGTGTACAATTAAAAAGATAGTCAAGCTATTTTGTAAATATTCTAAACTACTTTTAGTTTCAAGTGTAGGAATTCGAGGAGCTTTTGTATTTAACGTAACTATTCATATATATGTAACATTTATTTAGTAAAGCTTTGTAAAGTTATAGTATCCAACCGGCACATTAGTGCACAGAAAACATTGGCGTGGTATTTGCCTTAACTGAATATGACGTGTGATATTCTTTTATTTTCCACAAAAATATCACGCTACTCATTGTGACAAGGTACTCACGATGATGTACTGTGTTGCAGAGAGCAGCACAGCATAGATCTGCCACCGTTTCGACAGTACGCTACTGGCATATTCTATCTGGACAAGATCCACCATGCCGACTGCGAGGCTCAGTTCACCAAGATTGCTGAGGAGTGTAATCTCAAGGTATCTTAATCAATATTTTTTAATCTAGGTTTTAGTCCGTAATATGATATATGTCCCATTGTACCACACTTCACACTAACTGTGGCTAGGAGTTTGTACTCTCTCCTGATCACTTGTTAAATGACAAAAGAAGGAAACTGAATAAAGGGTTTCATGTTTAAAATAAGTTTACATAGATTTTACTTTCCCCACCAAACATAGGACAAGAGGAAGTATTGTGATATGTCAAAAAATGTGTTTTGGGTTTTTAAGTAAAATATTCATAAATTTCAGAATATTCTGAGTAAAAAATTGGTTTTTGTAAATATATCTGTATGTTTCAATTTAGGTATCGACCACGACCAAATAATGGACTTATTTGGACCATTTCAGATAGAGGTGTAATTACATCTCATTATTTTTCTGTTTTATACTCTTTTATTATTTTTAACTTTAAAATCAATTTTTTTCTTTGACAACATTTCTAATTAATTTTTACCCTTTACAGCCTACTTAACTTTATGTAAAAGTCAGACGGTTAGACTTAAAACAAACTATCAGATATTTCGTTTTAAAAATAATTGAGCTGACTTATCTCAACAGCTCATTTCTAAAAGAGAAATATGTTAGAAAGGAGATGAAGATAAAAATGTTAATAATTCAGTGATTAACTTGATATACAGTTATAACTGTACATTATTACTTAAATACATCATCAACCAATATTAAATGTCCATAAAGTGATGAAATACTGTCGCTATCAATGCTGTAAATTGTACTCTATCATAGCTCATCCATTAACCTTTAATCTGTTCAAGAGATAGCGATAGATTGAGTATGCTGCAATGAACAGATTAGGTGTACAGCATGCAATATCTGTGTGCAATGTATGAATCATCTGCATAACTCTGAAATTATCAAAAAATCATCAAATCGAGATATTTTAAATCCTCACTCATTATGAAGATAATACATGTTTTACAATAATGACGCCAGACAAGTCCATAAACATCTTTAAACATCCAAATATTATTTTATGCACTTTTACAATTTCAGTTAGCACTAAGATTTGATATTTTTACATTTGTTAGTAGAACTGTTATTAAATACAGTTTTAATTTATAAAATTGAAAAATTAAAAGTTTTTGGTCTGGAGGACTGGGATCATAATAATTGTCATAAAATTGCTCTGTGATGTAATATTTTAAAACTAGTGATTATAAAGAAACTTGATGTGTAAATTATTAATATTGTTTGTGAAAGCACTTGAAATTATGTCCTATACTTCAAGCATAGGAAGTTGCATAACATTATTATATAGGTTCTAATTTTGGAAGTTGATCATATATCTAAAACTTGGTATTGGTATCTTTTTAAAATTTCCAAAAATACCTCTCAGGAAAAAATGAATTTCTTCTTGTCATTTTCAACATGACAGATAACTTAAACAGTATTCTTCCCAGATGTTGATTCATCTACTATTTAATTCTTTTATCTATTAACTAATAGACAAGACTGTGTGTGCACGCTTTATAGTATACTTATAGGATAGTGGTTGCTTAAATGTTAAACCAACATCTGAGACAGACAGATTAAAGTTCTAGGTCTCTGTTTTATTCACAGATTGCTTAAAACTAAGTCACAAAATATACTTTTGATTGGTTATTTGTACTTTAATAATTATAAAACTGGAAAAATAATGATTATAAAACTGCTTTTTTTTGGGAAACCTCCAGGTTATTACATGACATTTTTCAAATTTGTCATCTAATGACATGCATTAGTTAATCTTGTAACATGTATATTTTATTCACAGTGTCTATTTAAGAATCTTATTGGTCCTATCAGATGTGGTTTAAAAATAAATTAAATTGAATACAAAATATTCCATAGTAATAAATTGGGGAATATGTCATGATTATTTCTTGTGGTTGATTACCTGTTTTAATTTTTCTCCTCAGTTTTGTCTTTTCTTATTGTTAACAACTTAATACACAAAATAGATATAAAGAAAAGTATGGGTATGTTTCTATTTATTAGTCAAGTATAACATTTATTGAGGATTCTTGCTAGATATTAACAGATTCTGCATTAGATTCGAGAGTCTGGTGTCAGTTTCAAAGCTGGCCTTGTTTAGTTTCTACGGCTTCCCACAACCTCACTTGTGCAATGCTGCAGTGGTTTATTTAGTCTGTCCACTCATGGGGATAAATTTAAGCCATAAGAGTACAGATCTTTACCATATAACATTTGAAACTTTTATAGATGAGTTGGTTTTGATGATGAAGTACACAATTCAAAACTACAGAAGGGTTCTATTTTTTATGTTTCAGTATAATAGGCGGGGATGTTAACAACAATGCAACAGCTGTTTCTGTTTTCTGGCTTTAAATTTATGCTGAAAACCTAACAGTAACATTTTTTTAAATAAATTCTAGGTGATATATTATACAATAATCTATAGTACTAGTAAAAAACATTTGGAATTCTATTTTAAGAACACATATAATTCACTATAATGAGAATATTACTATAATGAGAATATTACTGTAATTAGAATATTACACAAACAGTGGAAGTGTTTGTAGAATTTGATATTTAACCAGGATTTAGTATCCCACATCTCTGGTATTCTATAAGACTTTGAACACTGAATATGATCTTTTTGCTCTATGGATGTAAACATAAAGTATATATATTTCATATTCTACACCTGATTTGGGGCATTAAATAATCAATAACATATTCCACTTTCTTAACGTTAGTCTGTTTGAGTTTTATTATGATATCTAAAACTGTGAGTTACGCAGCCCACCTTTTTGTAATTTTTTTGTCTATCTACTGGATTGATAACTATACAAGTTCAAACTACTGATGAATATGTCTGTGTGTGCTGTAGGTGCTGTACTGGCGTACAGTCCCCACCAACAGTGCCGGGATAGGTGAGGTAGCCCGCAGCGGGGAGCCGTTCATGAGGCAGGTGTTCGTGGTACCCGCGTCGCCGCTGCAGGAAGATGAACTCCAGAAGCAGGTTAGTGAGTCATATTTCCTCTACGTTAGCTATTGGGATCACCTATAGAAGTTCACTGGGATAGGGTGTATTGCAGGGGTCACTAATTGATTTCATTACGGGTCCTTTTTTAAAAATAACATGATCTTCACGTGTTGTTGGCGTCCATCACTCAACATAAAAACAAAACACACTGAGTGAAGGCGTGGGGGCGGCGTTGGATGATGTGACGGTGATGTGGAAATGTTGGCTTATATATTTTAACCCATTAAAAAGGTTATTAAGCTTTACAACATATCTTTTGTGGTGTAAAAAACAAATGGATCATGATCAGTTTGATCACATTTGAATATGTTCCAACAAAAATGTGTGTGGTAAGACATCAAGTGTTGAGAGGTAGTTTACCTTTTAAAGAAGATTGCCACATATATCACATAGAGAGGCCACAGAACTCGTTAAACTCATATTAAGTATACGATACTATATACAACACTGATACTATTGGATTATGGTCCAGAAGGTCTTTTGTACTTTACCAATCAAGAAATATTTGCATTTATATAATTCTTACAAAAGAAAATACTTTTCATTTGTTGAAGATTATAGGTTGATTTTAGATAAAGTTTTTATATAAATATTTTTTGCTAATAATACCTCCTGGGTTATCTGACCCAGATTGCTTCTACTTAACTTGATAGGGTTAGAAATGTTCTCTTTTATACTATAGAAAATTTAACCTCAGCTCTCTTCTTTTGTTGCGTCCTCCTTAAAAAAATCATGATGCATGAAAATTTGTGTGTTGATTCCAGATATCTCTATAAGGAATGATTTCATTTGAATAGCAAACCTAGATATCGTTAAGCATTGTTTTAAATCTTCTTTGCCGCAAATTACAAGTGCATTCTCCATTAATGATATTAGACAAACAAAAATGTAATGATTTTTAACATTAGTGTACGGTTTTTTTTTAGTTCTTAGTTTGGGTGCCAAACACTAATGTGTTTGTTATGTTTTGGAAAGTATACAAAACAAAATTTGAAAGGTTAACTACCTTCAACCCGATTAACTATATCTTTAGCTCAGCCAACGCGAAGTCCAGATGAGTGAGTTGTTTTTGAATTGTAAAAATAAGTGCTAGAATTTCACAACTAACTGGTAATGATAGGGCCTTCTCTTCTGAGATTCTAATTTTGTCTTGGATATTTCCCAAAATGTAATGGTCTGAGCAAAACTACGTTCTTCAAGGGCTGCACCAGCACCTGCCAAATTATGTCCTCATCACCTGTCTACATCCATTTTGTCTTGTCATTCAATTTAAAGTATTCATTCATTATTATATTAATTATTAAACTTCAATGAACTTTACAAAACACATGTTGTAGGTACTAAAAATCATAATTCTACCTGTAGCATATCATCTATACTATAAATATTTTTCACTTAAGTGAGTTACTAATATTTGTTTATTGTTTTTCCAAAAGAAATAATAATTAATTGGAAATTATACTTAGATTATGTTTTATTAAACAATGAATCTTCATATTTTACAAAAAATAATTAATTTCAAATCCACCTGTAATGTTTATATTTTATCTCTCTTTAAACGTTTTACATAAAATCATCCAATCATCCATTTAGAGTCAAATATTTTATTTGAACTTAGATAGAGACATAGATTGAATTATTATAGAGGTGATTCACATACATGCAGAAGTAAAAACAGAATTGAGCAAGGTAACTCCAATACTGATGCATAGCTGATTTCTGATTAAGAACACTACATGTTTAGCATTGTCTTCTGTAGCTGGATTAGTGCTGGCATAACACATTCACTAACAAAGAATCAAGGTTACAGTAGTAAAGTGTAACACTTGTACCATCAAACAATGAGCGACAATGTTGGCTAAGTGAGTCTTAAAAAATTTCTTTGAGTCTGAGGTATATTTTATTAAAGATGAAGAAGATTATATTGTCCGAGAAAAGCATTATATTGGGGAGTAACTGTAGAAATGCAAAGAACTGACTATGCACAAAGGAAGTTTAATACTGATGCCAGAGAATTTGGGATTTTTTATATATTTGTATGTACATGGTAGTAAGATATATTTTGATTGTCTGTCATTCTACTTTGTTTTATTTTATTTATGTTTTATTTTAAGTAATACCAATAACAATTTTTTACCTTCACGAACTTTAGACACAGAAAAACTCTTTACTATAATCATATTTTTATTTTTTTCAATTTCATAAGACTACAGCTGTTATCGATATACTCCAGCTTGTTTGTGAAATGTTTTAGACCTTTTACTCTTTCAAGACTATTTCTACTGCTTTTTACTTCTTGACGAACATCACAGTTGCATGTTATATTTCCAAGATGTATATTTTCTCTTTAGGTAGGTGATTGTTACTGAATACCAGAAGTAAATTATATGAACTGTGGAGTTTTATTCCTGCATCTGGCAAAATGGAACTAGATATCTACTTATGATAGATAAAATTGTAGTACCTGTATATTGATTAGCTGTTAACAATAAATTCTAATCATCTCAGATTTGTTAAGCACAATACATATCTCAGCATGATCACCAGCATGGTGTGGTCTGAGGTTTGTAAAAGTACAATTGGACAAACAAGACACACTGCCTGTGTTGCACACAGTTTTCTTGCCAGATATTGTTTTCACATATGACTGACTATATTAGGTGTAATACCTGCTGTGGTGCAAAACCTTACTCACGTGGATCTAATTTGATCTAATTTTTGTGTTGATTGTGATAAGTTCTTAAAACAAGGAAACAAAAATAGCTGATGTGATAATACTTAAGTGGTATTGCAATGTTTATTTTTGCAGCGATAAGATAATAGAATTTTATTGCAGTAATTAGTTTAACACAAACATTTTTATCTCTGACTACTTGAAAATTTGTGTCATGTTCGGTTACTTCGCCATTCCTTAAAAATGCAAAAGTATGACTTTTAAATGCCTCTTGGACTATTACCACAGAAAATCCAGGTACTTACTCAAGTCCCGTAAATGCTACAAACATTGTACTGTTGTGCTGTAATGACATTGGAATCATATATGACTGGCTATTTGACAGACTTTGGTCTCTGTTCCACTGAACAAAAATAACTAATGTAAGAGAAGACGAACTACTTCAAGATTCAAGATTCAAGATATTTTATTGTCATTAAGCACAATACATATTATGCAATAGACAAAGTCAACATATTATATAGCCTACTTTAATCTAATCTTTAATCTAGGCACAGTTATAGGACAAAATACAGTATTGCCAGCTAGAACTAAATAACAATAATATAAATGTGAATAAAAACAATAAAATTACAATTAAATAATTTAAAAATCTATACAATATGTGCTAACAATCCTAATCTTAAATTAACAATGGATTAAAAACTTAATGAGCTAATATCACAGGCTAGGTAATCTTCAACAGTGTAAAAAGCTTTATTTTTCAGCCACTTTGCAATGGTAACTTTAAAATTATTAAGTGTAACATTCCATGCTTTCTCTGGTAATTTATTAAATAATTTTATACTGAAAAATATCTGGCTGTTTTTGGTCTTTTCGAGTCTGACTGGGGGTAGATCGAGTAAATACTTTTTTCTTGTGCAGTGTGTATGAACATCTTGTCTATTTATGAAACTATTCAAATTTTCTTTTACATCAAGTAATGAGCAGTAGATGTATAAGCTTGGCAAGGTCATAATTTGAAGTTCTTTGAAAAAAAAGTGAACAAGATTCTTGTTTAGAAACATTTTTTAAAATCCTAATAGCTTTTTTTTGCCATAAAAATATTTTTTTGGCACTGGAACTGTTTCCCCAAAGAGTCACACCATACCTCAAGTGTGAGTGGAAAAATGCATAATAAGCAGTTATCAACATCTCCTGAGTAACAGTATTCCTTAGTTTACATAATAGGTATATAACTCTAGATAGTTTAGTACATAAATAATTAACATGATGTTGCCAGCTTAATTTACTATCTAGGATAACACCCAATAACTTAACAGAATCATTACTGTATTATTGTATTATTGTAGTATTATTGTGTAGAGATAATGTTAAATATTCAGTTTTATTATGATTCACTGCCAACCCATTTGCTTTAAACCATTCTAGAGCTAATTTAAATGAACGTTCTTGATCAGATTTTAAGATTTGTGAGTCTTTATTACAGTTTAAAAGAGTAGTATCATTCGCGTACAAAACAGAATTACAAGGTAGGCTAGATGAAAAATCATTGATTGCAACAATAAAAAGAAAAGGTCCCAAAACAGAGCCTTGCGGAACTCCCAATTTCACTGTTCTGAAATTGGACTTGTTCTCCCCCTTGGACAACCATCTGTTTCCTGTCAGATAAATAAGATGACAATAATTGTAATGCTTTATGTTTTATGCCATAACTAAACAACTTTTTTAACAACAACTCATGATTAATACAGTCAAACGCTTTACTTAAATCTATCAATGTTGCAGATGATATAATCTTTTTCTAAAAATTATTTTAAATGTTTTCCACAATTTTTCCTATTGCTTTCACAGTGTTTGATTTTTTTATAAATACATATTGTTCTTTACAGAGCAAATTGTTTTGAGAAAAGAAATCATACAATTGGTCTTTTAAACAACACTCAAAAACTTTCTTCAGAACACAAACATTTTTATCTCTGATTACTTGAAAATTTGTGTCATGTTCTGTTACTTCGCCATTCCTTAAAAATGCAAAAGTATGATTTTTAATGCCTCTTGAACTATTACCACAGAAAATCCAGGTACTTACTCAAGTCCCGTAAATGCCACAAACATTGTACTGTTGTGCTGTAATGATATTGGAATCATAACTGACTGGCTATTTGAGTCTTTAGTCTCTGTTCCACTGAACAAAAGTAACTAATGTAAGAGAAGATGAACTACTTCGGAATTCAGTCAAATAGGCCATAGCATTATATATATATATATACAAGTATTTGTACAAAATAGTTTACTAATTAGTATCATTTTATGATACCTAATGTTTGTTACTCTGTTGCATATTATTATGCTGCTCTATACGACTATTATAATGCAGCCATTTTATAGTTTATACTTTTATGTAATTTGTCAGAATTATTGCGATATTATTGCTATGTAAATGTGACCAACTGGCTGTATAGCTGCATTTAAAATAACCTGAGATTCTAAAGTAAAAGTTTTAAAGCTTGCTTGGATTGAAAAAAGTTGTTTAAATTACGTGTAACTGAGTAAAATTAGTACAGTTCTTATTATAACATTTGATATATTTTATAATTTTCTATTGATAATACTGATTCATCAAAAATACAAATTTGTGCAAAATACAAAATTGGTCTGTGATGGAATGCAATTGGCACTATACACTCCATTTTAGCACTTTTTTACATGTTTATAGAATGTCACACTGTTATTAGGGTTTGTTATTTTGTTTGCTGTGTATGTAATGCTGTAGTACTAGAATCCACAAGTGACACAAATATTCAGTTCAACTTTTCTGGCTGGAATTAAGAGACTTTCTATTTGTGAATGTGGTAGAACCGCTAGAGTGGTGATTTATTCACCATTGTTTAGAATACCATTTTACTGTTTGACTGCTGGGAATCTGAGCTTTGCATTTCCATTGTGAAGGAGGATAGGAGGATATGACAACAGAAGTAGGTGAATTTAAAAAAATTATTCCTATAATATTTTTATTAGAAAACTGTATTGGAATTCCTAAGAATTACACACTTCAGTTTTTTTGTACTTGACTGTGTGACAAACACAAGTGCAGAAAAATATGTTACAATGGTACTGTATATAGCTTGTCTTCAATACCTGCAGGGCAGTTTTTAATACTCCTTGTGGTTTTGCCATGTTGTGTGTAGTTAAGGGATATACCAGTAAACCTGGGGCTCTCTTGTCAAAAGAGAGCTCATATGAAACTGGACTGAGATTTGTGAGGACTTTTTAAGTTCTTTGACTAGATATGGAAGACATGGGCCTTTCAGCCTTTTGAATAGATTTGGAGCTATCGTTGCATATAGTCATTTGACTTAATTTTAAGGGCACAATTGTTTCCAGTCAGTTATTTGACTAAATGTGGAGGTGCCATCATGTCATCCAGTCCTTGTATTATATTTTGAGGGCACAATGGCTTTCATTCCGTTATTTGACTACATGTGGAGGGTATCATGGCATTCAGTCCTTTGACTGGATGTTGAGGGCACAATGGCTTTCATTAAGTTCTTTAATTATACGTCGAGACCATCATTGCATCTAGTCCTTTGACTGCATGTTGACTGCACAATGGCATTCATTCAGTTTTTTTTATTAGATGTGGAGACCATCATGGCTTTTACTGGGTTTGGCTTTCAGTCATTTGGAGATTTATGAAGGTTGCAAGGCATTGAGAAAACTTCAGGTTTATTAATACCATATAAAATCACTCCATTTACTCTTATCTCAGTGTCATTCCTGTTTTGGCTTTTGGAAAGTCACAAGTAAAAAATAAATGTGAGTTAATTTCCATAAACAAATTAATTAAATGCTGAATTGAATTTGAATGCTGCTTATAAGACTAAGAAATTTCAAAAGTTTTTAATCCATTTTATAAATATTTCTTGACAGAGTAAACCCATGTGACTATTTTATTAAATTTAGACACTAGTCGATCAATTAAATTTATGAATATACTATCTACAAATATGAAATTAGTTGTTAAAAACCGTGGAAATGATGCCTTGGATATTAAAATCACTCCTTTTTACAAGCACAAGCTAATTACATCTAGTGTAAAGCTTGTGTCCTTGAGTCAAACAATAGAACATTGTGTTCAAGACTGGGGTCCATTGTAGGTTGTGGTGAGCCTCAGCCTCATCTCACATCTCACATCTAGCAGCAATCCTCCCTGTTGTTAGCAGTAAAGAAAGAAAGGTGATTGTTTTGGTACAAGCCATTCTTGTCAGCAACCATCTTCTATTTGTGCATCATACTCATACAGGTGTAGGTTAGCACTCTAATCTCTGCATTACACAGCTCACATTCATTTGTTTATTTGGGGGTTTAGCGTTTAGTAACCTGTAATGTAGGTTTGATATCCTTTGATTCCAGACCACATTTTAGTACACTTTGTTATATTTGTCATTAATATAGCTGTGCAAATATCAAAAACAACTCATTTACAAATGCAGAGCCTAAAAGTGTTTATAACTTAGAAATTTGGAAGAAATATATCTCATAGTTTCAAAATGTATGATTTATATATTTTGAATTGATGATTCATATTATGCACAAATAGAGATTTTTGTAATTTGTGTACTTTTGTTGTTACATTTAAACTATTTACTAAAGCTCTGTAGTGAGAGCTCAGGAAATGGAATCATCTAGACTAGAAGTACCTTTGACATTCAGGGATTCTATTGATCAGTAGTAGTGGGTTACTCCCACAACATCTCCCCCCTTTCCCCTGCTTCTCACCCTTCTTTTTAAAAATACACTGTTCGTTTTAGAATAGTAATTAATTTCTTAAACAACAAAAACCACCACTTAAGACGGTGTAAATTACTACTAGTTTGTTAATTTCTATTATAATTGTTCTATTAATTCATGTAACTTCAAACTTATACTTTAAAAGTACAAAACACTTGACAAATTTCTAATTAAGAAACTGTACTTTTTCATTTAGTAAAAAGTGTATAATTTTTACAGAAACACTTAGTTATTTTGTTCTGTTGTAATTTGGTTACTAGCTGAATGGTTGAAATAACTAAGTAAAAACTATATTTTCAATACCAAATGATCTATCGTATATCAAAGAGAAATTTAATTTAGAAATACATTGGGAAATAAAAAATATTCAACAGTAATAGCATTTTTTTTATTTTTAAATCTTTACAGCAGATTGTTGATAACTTGTTATTCTCCCTCCTCTCAAACTGATTTCATTTCTTTCCTGTCCATTTATCACATTAAAGGAAATGTACCAAGAATCCCTCCAACATAGAAAGTTGTTGTGGGTCGTGCCAAGTGACAATTGGGCAGCAATGACAGTAACTCTGGCTGACTTGACAAACAATCACTCTGCTATATATAGAGGCCCAAACTTCACATGCAAGATGGCCTGTCAGAACACATAAGCTACTTTGAACATGAAATATTGTCTGCACTGAGTTGCTACATACAATATGTCACGGAAGCAATTTCTTCTTCTAAATTTACTGTCATTTTGTTAAAAGATTTTTCAATCCATCTTTTAAAATTAGTATCAAATCAGTTTCTGTCTTATATTACTGCAATATTCTTTTAAGAAAAAGAATTAAAATAGTTTTTATGACTAACTTGTTAAACATTAAATAGAATAATAATGTTTGATTGTCAAAAGTGAACCCCTTCTTTGTTTGAAATAAGTGTTACTAAGACAATTTGTATCGATTAGCTTTCTTTAATAGGTACCTTATAAATTTCTTTGTTTGTTAGCCATTTAAGAATTTTTAACTTAAAAATTGTTATAAAATATGTTAGTATTACATAAAGTCACAGTAATACCAGAAATGTTGTAAAATAATTTATTCTCTTAACCCTCCCTTAATTCTCTTGTTAACCCTTGTTAGAGTTTTGAGTGTGTGAATTAAATTTTAATATTTTTTACCTTTGAAAGATACTGTAATATAAATAAGTAATAAATAGTTACTATACTATCATATAGTAATTTATTATGACTAGAGAAATAATTGTAACCACTGCCAATTTACAGGAGTAGGTTTTTTATCAAATTGTAGAAATTATATTATAACTGCTAAATACATATTTGACTGAAATTTGATATACAAAATATTCCAAATCTTAATATAACCCAACACCAATAATTCCAAATATATACGTAATATACATAATCAGAGGCTATTTCTGAATATAGTATAGACAAATTAATATTTCATCTTAATTTTTATTGTTTGCTTGTTTAGGGACATGTCACGTTCACAGTAATATAAATATAAAACTGTGTATTGCTAAAAATATTATCAAGAATAATATTTTAACTATATTCCTAGATGTATATGCTCGATGGTGCCTTTGATATTTACACAACTAATATGAGTATAATCATAGTTACAAAAAAACCTAATCGTTACATCATCTGGTTCTGCTCCGCAGAGCATAAAATATAGATTCATGTTTGAAAGACCACCGTTTATTTTATCAGTAAAACAGATAAAGAGATACATAAATATTCCCCCTCTCGGGGCTATAGTTAAACTGAAAGATTAAATCGGATACCTTTAATCAATCTTTATTAATTCACAATATTTTACAATGTACACTTTAAAATTTACAATATGATGACAGCAGTGAGAGGGGGTAGATGATAATAAATTCAGCTAGCTTATTTAGATGGTGGGGATGTCTTACTTTTGTATGTTGAAAACGCCTTAAACCACAAGGTGTACTTCAACAAGAGAGTGCTCGTCAGGAAAAGGTGGCTGGCAATGCGTTCACGGGGCATCTTCCTTTTCTTATGATGTATTTGACGTAGTAGTCATAGCAACATTTTGATTGTAGTTAAATTTATTTATTTTTGTATTTAAATCCATTTCTATAGATACACAAGAATGAATTTTAACACTTAGGTACAGATAGGAGTGATAAAATGGGTTTGGATAGTACAAATTCAGAGTTTTAAGAGAGTAATTAAAAGGTTTTTTTTATGTGGGACGTGTGAAATCCTTAGTTTATATCGGCCATCGTGCACAGTGCCTTGGCAATCAGTCAAGGTGATCAGTTACAGATTACATTTTGTGTTCTTGTTCTTTTGTTTTTTAAGGCTGCCAATCAAGTTATGTGTTTAGCGAATTAATGCTTTAGCTTTCTCTGATAGTCTAGTCAATGAGTAGCAAAATGAGAGGTATAAAAGGAAGGTCAATAAGCAGAAAAAAACTATTGGACGTTGACAAGAGTATTGGAAATATTCTATACAGTTAAAACAAGAAATGCGGCCTATAAACTGTCTCACGTATTTGGAAAAACCAAACTTGAACTAATTTGTAGTTTTAAATACATGTTAGGGGTAAAAAGTGTACAATATAATAACAATTGAATTATGAAATCTTTATCTGCTTTAAAAGTGCTATTGTAAATTCTATTAAACTTATAATACTATGTAGCTGAATTTTGTATCACTAATTAAAATGCTTTGCATAATTAAGGCCACAACAGAAATATATATATATTTCTGTTGTGGCCTTAATTATGCAAAGCATTTTAATATATATATATAAATTGGTTAGAAACATACTTGAATGAAATAATAAAAAAGTCAATATCAGAGCCCAAACTTACAAAACAGTATCTTCAGTAAAAATTAAAGAAATTAAATGTTTTCAAACATTTAAATTAATCATGGACATTGCATTAAAGATGTTTCCATCTTAAATTTTAGCAAGATTTGTTTTTACATATACTAAAACCTAAACATGTAGGCCTAAACACGTGTACAAAATTATACATATTTTGTCATAACTTTGTCCATAACGCCATTCAAACCTGAGGATTTATTACAATACTATGTTATTTACACAAGCTGTATACTGCTAGTGTATTATGTATTATTACGTGGTTATAACTTAAATCTGTTTTCTAAACAACAGTTTCAATTTGCAAGTATCACAATAAAATTAGTATGTAATTTATGATACATATAAAAGGTTTTACCTATTCAATTATCATAGAGTCTTTAAACCGGTTTTTTACGTAAATTATATTTTATACTGAGCTAAAGAAAATACTCTTGGACTAGTTTGAAATAAACACAGCTTTGTAATATACTCAGCTGGTTTGAATTGTAAATCATAATGATGATTTATTAATGTAATTAGGATGTTTCTTAGTTTTTCTAGAGAAAATATAAAATAATAACTATGTTAGTTCGATTGAGTTACGTTAATTTTAGGAACTGCCGTCATAGATTTCATTATTTATTTATATTTATTGTGTTTAGTAAGTAACTAATTATAATAAATATAATAAATAAATTCATAAATTCATAATTTCATTAATTGTTGTTGAGGTAAAATATTTTCTAAGAAGAGTAGGTTCAGTGGAGAATTCTGGATTGTTGCCAAAACGTGCAGAGATCAATAGAGCTTCTTGCGTCATCCACACCATGTGGAGTGGAGGAGTTTATCATATTAGGGGTGGCATCAGATCTGTGTTATTGCTTCCACAAATACTTATTGAACTATCAGAGTCACAAAAATCAGTGGCCTGGGTTACTACTTCCACAGTTACTTTTATCATAACCTAGGAACAGCCAGACCCAAATAACTTGAAGTTGTATAAGTGCAAGGATTATTAACTAAAAATGTTTCTTATAACCTAAGAACTATCAGAGTCACTATCAGTAGCACTAGTGACTTGGTATTAATGAATTTTGAAGACATCAGCCTGTTTAGTAGATATTACGTATTTTTAGTTGTCAGAAAAGATATAAAACTTTGTAAAATGTGCTCTTTTAGTGTTCTACTTTTAATTCAATGACATTTTCATTACAAGAAGTGATAAATAATCTTCCATAGTTTAAATGGTTGACATTTTATAATTCCATACCTTTTAAGGGGTAATAAAACATAATTTGAGGAAACAGCCATTGTTCAGGTCAGAAATGAGATCTGTTTAGTTAATTTGTCAGCCCTGATAGGCTCTACAAACCACTGTTGGGATAGGTAAAAAAACATTTTATAACTGTTTATTCACTTTTAAAATCCTTAAATCTTATCCTTATCAAAATCACTATTGGAGATATTTTTTACATATAAGCTAATTAATTACAGACTAATTAAGTGTCTACCCTTCTCCCACTAATAATTTTTGTGTAATAGCGAATCACAAAAGGAAACTCGAGGGATATGTCTACTTTAATTTATGTCTCTGTTGAGCTTTACAGATTCTTAACGAGTCCAGTATTTTAATTACAAAAAAACATTTTTAATACTAAACTCTCCATGTTTGCTTTTTACATTTGTTTTGTTCTAATAATAATTAGTATTACCAGCCACCAAAGGGTGGTTTATCAGTTGAAACATTTTAAGCAAGAAGAGGTCTTCATTTGGGAACATTCTCTTTAAAATGTTAAATACATGAAAAAGTAGATCATGGCAACCTAAATATAAATATGCTCACTAAATTTCTATTGGACCCTATTTTAAAAAAATGAGTAGGTAGAGTAGCAGACTTTTAAAATTCTTGAATGATATACTTAAAATAAATTTGAGGTATTTCTGTGTTTGTGAACAATGATATGATACTTTTGGTCAGTGGCTGACAAAGTGTACAAAATGAACATGGTGTTGTACCATATTATTCAGGATAAACCATTGAATAGGTTAGGGCTAAAGAGTTAAATTCTGAATTCTTGTAGTCTTCTATTAGGGTTAAAAATATTAAACAATCTAATACATTTTGTTAATTTGTTTAATCTTTAAAAATATTATTTGCTTTACAATCCTTCTCGAGAATATTTTAATATGAATTAAATATGAAATTGTGTAACTTTTAGAAGTATAATAGATCTATTACGACTAATGTAATTTGTGTTTAGTTTAATGGAAATGGTACAGTATTTAATTTCTTTCCAATTTCATTACATGATATAATAATTTTCATTTAATTATAACTGTTTTATATCAGTTAGTCTTTTAAACACATTAATTACCAGTACTAATTTTTAAATTAAGAAAATCTTTGTGTGATGTTTATTTTTAATTTCTGAAAGGAGGAAGGTATATTTTATTTTCCTTTGTCAGTTAATCTATTTATGAACACTGATGGGCTGGACAAAACGGACACAACAGTCAAGACTTAGTGGCAGGCAGCCATGTGAGGGGCGATGTGCGTCATTCTCCCATCCTCTGTTGTTATCGTTTGATCAGGGTCTTCAACTGCCATCTTGATTGTCCTCCCGAGTCCGATCTTAAATTGATCTACTTTTAGCTTGACAATTTCTTTTCAACAAATACAAAAGGGTAGTTTAATTTCGGGTTGCTATTTTATCATACTGGAATCCACATTACATTCTAAAGTTAAACACAATCCGCTCATATCTGAATTGAAAAACATTTATAAATATGTTGGTGATTGCCCAGATTATGGTATTTCCCATCTTGTTGTTGATATAACATTTTCACTGTAATTAAAGAGCAGCTGCAAAACAGTAGAAATAATCAGGAAAAATAGTTTAGTTTTGCATACTAACCACCAGGGAAGTAGTCTGGAAGTATAAAACCACCTTTATTAACTCTAGAGGCCCAGAAGTACTAAATTTAAATTTTAAGAGGAAAACATGAGTTTTCATTTATTTTACAATTAAAATTTTCCATTTACCATTTTGGAGAAGAATACATAAAAATAATTGTCATGGTTTTGCCTGTGATAAAGAGGTAAAGTACTGTTGATCACGTCCTAGACAGCATAAAATAAAATCTAAATAAAATATTATGGTGGTGTAGTTTCTTCTATCATTTGGTAGAATTAATCAACTTACTTCTGTACAATACGAGGGTAGGAGGGTAGGAGTACACCGCACTACATATTGCATAACAGGCTATGCTGAAGTTTCATTCAAAATTTCAAGTCTTTCACTCATTTTATCATGCTACATGTTTTACTATGTCATATGTTAAAATGTAATATTAACACTCAGTTTTGTTAAAAGATTATTTATTTGCAAATTTTCTCCTCGCTATTACATAGACCAATAAACAATCTAAAATCTAAATCAGACCCATAAGAGCAATGTGAAAATGTTCACTAATGCATACTCCATGGCATATTTTTTTAAATTAAAAAATGCCACGGGATGTGTAGTGTTTTGCTTTTTAAAATTGTTGTTGTTTGCTATGTGATTTAACTATGTGGAACCATCATCAAACTCAATGTTGCTTATATAAAAATTAAGTTTAAAGCAAAATGTCAAGTCTGTAGGAAAGTTCGTTCTTAAAATATTGTGTGGATAGACAGGCAGATAAGACAGACAGACAGAAATTAAATTTTTCCAACCACTTGAGTAATAGACATCTTACCCCTACAGCCAAATATACCAATATTAAAACAGTATTATACTGGATGTGTTATAAGAGTTGTGGAATTTATACATATTTTAGACCATTGTTATACATTCTATATAATATAATTTAAGATTCCTTTTTGTATTTTAAGTATTTGTTTACCAAAATTGTACTGTATTTGGATACAGTAAACTGTTTGGCTGTTGGTTAACTGTTGGCAGTTAATTGGTAAACACAAAACATATTCATAAACAACTTGGTTTGTAACTGATTTAAAAAGGTAGAAACAGTAAAAAAATTGAATAAAGAAAAACAGTTAATATGTGTACTAAGGTTAATCTGAATTACTAAAGTTTAATTAATTCAATATTTTAATATCTAATATGGTGAATATAACTTTCATAATAAATAAATATTTAAAAAAATTTAATTAAACTAAAGTTAATCACATATTATTTTCCACATATCAACACTTTAATAAATCCAAACACTAAATAAATTTCAATCAGTTCTCTGAAAACTGACCATGTTATAATAAGAATAATAATTATGGAAACAGTAACACATAAACAGAGACCACAGTGTTGAGTGCCAACATCGAATGAAGTGTTACATATGTTGTGCTCCTGGCCTCTTTGAGTTGGAAACAGTAGCACATTAACAGTGGCCACAGCATTGCGGTGCCAGCCTCAAATTTTGTGTCAGAGGGGTTGTGCTCCTGGCCTCTTTGAGTTGGAAACAGTAGCACATTAACAGTGGCCACAGCATTGCGGTGCCAGCTTCAAATTTCGTGTCAGAGAGGTTGTGCTGCTGGCCTCTTTTAGTTGGAAACAGTAGCACATTAACAGTGGTAAAAGTGATGGGATGTTTGACTTAAATTATGTGTCAGAGGTGTTGTGCTGCTGGACTCTGAGTTGGAAACAGTAGCACATTAACAATGGCCACAGCATTGCGGTGCCAGCTTCAAATTTCGTGTCAGAGGGGTTGTGCTCCTGGCCTCTTTGAGTTGGAAACAGTAGCACATTAACAGTGGCTACAGCATTGCGGTGCCAGCCTCAAATTTCGTGTCAGAGGGGTTGTGCTCCTGGCCTCTTTGAGTTAGAAACAGTAGCACATTAACAGTGGCCACAGCATTGCGGTGCAAGCTTCAAATTTCGTGTCGGAGAGGTTGTGCTCCTGGCCTCTTTTAGTTGGAAACAGTAGCACATTAACAGTGGTAAAAGTGATGGGATGTTTGACTTAAATTATGTGTCAGAGGTGTTGTGCTGCTGGACTCTGAGTTGGAAACAGTAGCACATAAACAGTGGCTACAGTGACGGGTGCCAGCCTCACATTATGTGTCAGAGGTGTTGTGCTGCTGGACTCTGAGTTGGAAACAGTAGCACATAAACAGTGGCTATAGTGACGGGTGCCAGCCTCACATTATGTGTCAGAGGTGTTGTGCTGCTGGACTCTGAGTTGGAAACAGTAGCACATAAACAGTGGCTACAGTGCCGGGTGCCAGCCTCACATTATGTGTCAGAGGTGTTGTGCTGCTGGACTCTTGAGTTGGAAACAGTAGCACATAAACAGTGGCTACAGTGACGGGGTGCCAGCCTCACATTATGTGTCAGAGGTGTTGTACTGCTGCCCTCTTTGGGTACTTGCCAAGTGTTGTATTTGGCTTGCCAATAGTGTCTTATTAGTGCACTGACATATTGTCATCCAGTACATGTTGAACAATAAACTTAACAAATAGTATTTCTGCAGTAAGAAAGATTTTAGATTTTGGAAGACGACAGGCCTTTTTACTGTAATAGTTAATTATATCTCTATTGAGAATACTGTGCAAATACACTTGAATGGAAAGGAACTTTTAAAAATTTGGTAGTAAAGATAATCCTAATTATAGTTAATAATAAAACTAACTGCACAGTTGATTAAATAAATAAATAAATATTGAATTGTTATTTCACTTTACCAATTAATTATTTTAGTCTCATTCATTATTATTTATATTTATTTTACATCAGTGCTTATTTTATTTAATGTTAGGCATATTTTGCTTGAATTTTTCTAATAATACTGAGTAACTTACATATTCTGAAAAACTCTGATGTGCCAATTTGAAAAAATACTCTGATTTGTTTAATGAGATAAATTAATGATACTTGGTGTGGTTGCTCATCTTTAACTTTAAGTTTATATGAAGTGATTTCATAAATGCTTACTACTTTGTTGTAAAAGATTTTAGTCCAGTTATTTTTTGATTGATTGCATGGATAAATAATAATGCACAGTTATTATAATTTGATACGTTTTATTATGAATAAGAAGACATTTTAATCTTGAAAATTAGTTGAAAAATTAGTACAAAAGTATTTGTTTGCAAACATCTGCGAAATAGACAAATTAGTGCTGGGATTCTCAACAGTAAATGCTTGGATTTTAGGTAAATATTTTTTAAGCGGTTGAGTTAAAACTTTGCTCTAATAAATATCAATAACTCTTAAAGAATTTCATCCTTTCTTTAGGCAATCTTGTTAATGTTTTGTTGATGATTTTAATCTTGAGACCAATCATGATTACAAGAGGAGAACTATTGCTGGTTGTTATCAAGAAGCAATTATGTGATAAGAGCTCACAATACTGGGCTCTCTTGTTCTGTTATGTTTGGCAAAGCACTTAACTCCTCAGACCTCTGACTTCAGCCATCCAAGAGTTGATTAGAGTCAATAACAAACTTTTTAAGGTTTGCTATTTGGAGCCATCGCCTGCCAGTACTCATTGATCCTAGTTTAATCAATGGGAAGTATTATTGTGGGACTGAGTTCCTGTGTCTGACTTTGGCTGAAATTGATGTTGCCTAAGAGATCTTTCAAAATTACATCAACAGAGGAAGAATAGTTGACACCCCAGTAGGAGTGTAAAATACATAGTGTTTTCTTGACTTTTTAAACTTTGATTCACTAGAACTAGATTGAATCTTTGTTTTTAAGATCAGTCTCTATAAAATATTTTTTAAGATGTCGTTTTGGACTGAATATAAAATAAACCATATGACTTATTAAGGATAAATTTGCTTTGTTTAAAAAAATAGTATTATGTAATATATAAATACATATAATATAAATTAATAAAACAAATGATGAAAATTAAATCTTGTTTGAAAAGACACATTTTATGTAAATGTGGTTTATGCTATTTATACTGATTTTATACTATTGGAATGTTAATAATTTTATTAATATTTTTTCTAAAAAATTAGTTTTTATTAAATTTGAAAATAAAATTTTAAGCAGTTTTAAATTTAAAAACTCAAAATAATATATTTTGGTATTTATCAACTATATTATTGCCAAGTTTTACCAAAACCGGTTAACTCAAACGATTATAGCCGATGTTAAATAGAAGCGTTTATAAGTATTGACAAAAAGTTTTTCTAAAACCAACTTTTGTTTGTTTAGGGATTGCAAAATTTGATGTTTTCTACAACCTTATGATTGAACCATATTTTCTTCTTTGTGTGTGATCAAAAGAGAATAAAAATGAATGTAATACAAAATTGTACGGTTTTGTGTGCATACAGACTGTACATAATACAAAATATATAAGACTGTAAGTTAATGTTCAATTTCGTTTTTATTAATTAAATTTTACAATAATTGTTAAGCGTGTAATATGTTTTTGAATTCCATAATTAATGAAAATTCCTGTTTAGACTGTCGGTTAATATTTTGCTGCAGAAATAACTGAAGAGCAGATGATATTTAAAACTAAGACGCAGATATAAGGTTATGAAAGCTGTAGCAGCATCAAGTTTCATAGGAGAGAAGTGTTTACGTCTGGTCAGTAGTCTGGTCATCGTTGTTTGTGTTGTCTCAAGTTGCAAGGGCTGGAGCAGAGTAATGATAGATCTGGCTATTGATTACCACCGGCTCTGTTGTGGTTGTTTGTTTACGTTGGTGTCTACTACGTCTCAGTATAATCGGTGTGCACGTGAAAATTAACACAAATCACGTGAACACACAGATCTCTAATCTACGATATATCAGGCTAACGATTACCACCGGCTCTGTTGTGGTTGTTTGTTTACGTTGGTGTCTACTACGTCTCAGTATAATCGGTGTGCACGTGAAAATTAACACAAATCACGTGAACACACAGATCTCTAATCTACGATATATCAGGCTAACGATTACCACCGGCTCTGTTGTGGTTGTTTGTTTACGTTGGTGTCTACTACGTCTCAGTATAATCGGTGTGCACGTGAAAATTAACACAAATCACGTGAACACACAGATCTCTAATCTACGATATATCAGGCTAACGATTACCACCGGCTCTGTTGTGGTTGTTTGTTTACGTTGGTGTCTACTACGTCTCAGTATAATCGGTGTGCACGTGAAAATTAACACAAATAACGTGAACACACAGATCTCTAATCTACGATGTTTATCACCGGCTCTGTTGTGGTTGTTTGTTTACGTTGGTGTCTACTACGTCTCAGTATAATCGGTGTGCACGTGAAAATTAACACAAATCACGTGAACACACATATGTTTAATCTTAAGTCAAAAGGTTGTTGTGATACTGGTGTCTAATTGATGCTTTTTGCACATTTTTGATTCAAACTTTATACGTTTGTACCGTAATGATTATTTATTGGTTTGGCTTTTTGTATTGATTTGTTAACAACACTAGTATAACCAAAAAAATCATATCACGGACTGCTAAATAAATAAAAAATTCGTTTATGATTTTTTTTTCATATTTGACTGTAGATTTCCTACAGGTTTTTGCAATGTACATAACTTTTACATTATGCTAAAAAAAAATTACATAACTTTTTCTGTTATGCTTAAAATCCAAGTTAAACATGTCAGTGCTGGAAGATAAATACATTATTTTAATCTCTATAATTTTTGTTAATGTTCAGAAAATAATATAAAAATGCATATTTGTTTACTCAATTCTACTATTAAAGTATTGAACAACTTATCTTCTAATGAATTACACACAACTATCTGAGCAATCATTTGAAGGTGTTAACATTACACACCAACATTTGGCATTTGTTTTTATCCATTATTTTTCACCTGATCTTACAAAATAATTATTATATGTCATAATTTTTTTTTAGACCGAGATGAGCTACATCTTTTCTATATATTCAACAATTTATAAAATGCCCAAATATTTTTCTATTAAGATTGACATGGTAGTTTTTAAATGGGTGCTATTTTTAAAATATGAAAATTATTATTTTCCTTTTGGTAGCATTAAGTTAAATTATAATCATAATATATTTATTATGCATGTACACAACACTACCAATGGATCTATCTTATTTTTACTTATTGAAAATTGCCTGTGATACTTGTAGTACACTTGCCTGTAAGTATGCAGCTGAGATATTGATGCGAGTTTTTAAATATTTTGCCATTTGCTGAGCTTTATCTGGATAAAAAAAATAATTGTTCATTAAAATTCATTTATTTTATAACTAAAAGTCTACAGTATATTCACAGAATAGTGTAAAATAGCAGTGTTAGTCATAAAACAACACGCTAAATGAGTTATGGATAAATATAGATAAAGTATGTGACAATGCACGAATTTGAATGGAAATAATGTATTCAGGTATTCGTATTGAGGAAGAGGGCCACACACATGATTCCCAAGCCTGGAGTCAGGTTCTACATCTGCTCCCTGTCCAACACGACAGTCATCTACAAGGGACAGTTCACTTCTGATCAGCTGTGGCGTTACTTCACTGACCTCAAGGTACATGCAACCACTCATTAGAGTATGAAAGTGATTTGCTCAACTCAAAATATATCTTAAATTAATCAAATTCCTAAGACCCATCATTCAATCAGTTGTTTATAAAATAAAGCTCAACAATTAAACACTTGTTTTAGAAAAAGGGTGAATGCATCTAAACATTTTACTATTAATAAATTAATTGCCACTGTGAGAAGAAGACTATATGTTTAAGCATGTGAAAACTTTCTGTACTTTGTTGTACAAAACATGCAGATGACATAATAATCTTGAATTTAACAAAGATAACCCAAACAATATGCGATAAAATTTATATTGAATAAAAAATCATATTCATTAATATTATTTATATGGTTATGAATAATGAAATTATCATATAATCTGAGTACAAGTGAGTTAAAAAAGTGCAAAGCTATATTTTCAATATATGAATTTAAATTTGTAGAAAATCATTAAAACAGTAAAGGTACTTTAAAATTGTATTAAACTTAGTATTAATTTTTAATTTTGTTATTCCTTTAGTAGTGGTCTAATCTATTCTGTAGTATACATTTGAGTTTATGTTGATTCAACAATTAATACCAGTTAATTAATATTGTCACATATTTCCTTGTTTTATTTTATGCGCCTAAAAGCACCAATTTAGATGTAATGTTGTTATGTTACATTGTTTCTGTAATTTTTTTATTATTATTATTTAAAATACAGTTTAGATCTACCATTCTACTACAAGCTTTGGTTTCCGTTCAAGCAAAGCGAAACATTAAAAAATGGAATGAAGTTGAGGCATCATCCAACTGTATCGTTGCTCTATGTTGTGATTCAAAGGATACCTACTAGAGGTTTTTTGTACTCTGATGTATACTTAGAAACTTTCCAAACAGCGAAAGCAGCAATTCTGAGGTAACTTATAGTGATTTAGAAAATCTTAATTCTGAGGTAACTTAGTAAGTGATTTGAAGAATCCCAATCTCCTCTACCTTTACTCCAGGGTGGATTTTTGATATTGCCTCTAGGAGTGGCACCACTTGGACCATTAACATGTGCAACAATATGTTCCTTAGCATATGAGAGATAAGTTATGGTCATTTGAAGAAAACTACATCTCGCCATCTTATTCCATCTCGTTACTCCATGCATGTTTCATGAAAAGGATTCCTAGAGAACCATCATTTTTTGGAACCTTAATGTAGACAAGGAAGCTTCTCACAGCGACTCTGATGTAACTTATAATGATTGGAAAAATTTCATCCTGGCTTATCAATCCAGGAGGGAATTTGAATATTGCCTCCAGTAGGGACATCACTTAGATCGTGACCATGAACAATGGCATGTTCCCTAGCATCTGTGATGTAAGGTGTGGGCATTGGAAGAAAACTTCATCTCTGCATCTTATTGCATCTTGCTGCTTCATGACACATTTCAAAGTACAGTACTCCTATAGGAGCGTTTTCTGGAACTCTGATGTAGACTTGGAAACTTTAAAATTCCACAACCAATCCCATACCATTACTTTAGGATGGCTTTTACATATTGCCTCTAATCAATCTGGAGCCAAACATGAAACATGATATTTCCTATCAGTTCTGAGGCAAGTTGTTTTATATATAAAACTTCCAAAGTCATTTCCTGGTCAGATACTAATTGTCCAACCCATAAAAAAGACTTAAGTGGGCCACTATAGGGCAGCCCTCTTTTGTTTAAAAAAGTTTAATCCAAATTGGTTCGGTAGTTTTGGAAAAATCGGTGGACATTCCTTTATTTTCTGAGTTGGAGAATAACAATCAATAGTCCATCTCCTATGGAACCCGTAAAAGGTCATTTTAATATAAATATTGATCGCAGGGCTAATGGTCTTATTTCTGTGAAAGCAAACCTATTCTCTGGATGAGCTTTCCATCTCCCTTCTACATAAATATTGTGAACCTCAAGTAGTTTTATGTCTATTTTAAACTATTGGAACTAAATCTATCTGTAATCTTGACAATATTCCTTGTACAATACATGCATGTGTATGTATGTGCAGAGTCCTGACTTTGACACCTACCTGGCCCTGGTCCACACTCGATTCTCCACCAACACGTTCCCCAGCTGGGAACGAGCTCATCCTCTCAGGTATTAAACCCTTTGTACTGTTTTTGACAGACAGAAGATCAACATGTCTAGATGAATAAATTTTACATAACTCATATAACAATAACTTTTTAACCTGAGAATTGTTGAAATACAAATTATATTTAACAATAGTATCACCTTTTAAACATATAATTTTAAGTGATTCAGTTACTGTTAAAGGTTTGTATTGTTTACATACATTTCCTAGACTTTTTAATCACTTTTCAATTAATCATAGTTTTATATTTTTCAATATATTATAATATAAAAACATTATATAATTATTTTATAAAAGGATATAGTAAGGTTTCAATACATCTTCCTATTTGTTGTAACACATTTGTTGTTTACAATTTCACATATAATACTACTTATAATTAATGAAAAAATGTCAAAGGCTTTTGAGAAATGTCTAGGCCATTGCAAGTCATTACCTTCCAAATGATAAGATTTGAGAAAAGCTTCTTATACTCTGATGATAAAACCTCAGTCTATTCAAGAGTTTATGTAATAATTTAAATTAAACCAACGGACCAAATCATTTAAACAAGTATAAACAACATTTTATCAGCACAGTTAATTTTAGTTTAATTTTTAATAGTTCAGTTAATTTACATTTTTATATTTTATATTTTTTGTAAGATTTTTAATAATTTTTAAATGTTAACAATTTAGCAAAGTTTCTTGTGCCCTGACAAAACCACCCTCCGTACAAGAGTTATTTACATGTGACTTTTTTAAAATTTTACTTGGATGATTTATTTATATATATATATATATATATATATATATATATATATATATATATATATATATATATATATACATATATATAAGTACTGTACCTGCTCCACTAATTAGCTCTTATGTTTGATTTTTTTAATTGTTCAAAAAATATAAATCTTCTACATTAACACGGTAAAGTAACTTTATCTTACATTCAAGCAACATAATGCTCATTCTGTACGTCAGTCTGGCACTATTTCCAGTATTATACACTTGATTACCAGAAGTATTAATCAATCCTAGCCAAATTGGTTGTGGTGGTTATATCCATAGAGGAATTTCGAGTTTTAATATTAGAAAAGTTTCTTATTGTCTAAAGGTCTACTGAATTAGCAAGACTTTTTTTTTATGTAAGCTGTGATTTGACATCCCAAGGATATGTAAAAATGTCCATAGCATAGTATGTTGACAATATAAAATGGCTTATCAGTTAAGTGATGGATTTAATGGACAGGATGTTGGCCCACAACGGAGAGATCAACACGCTGAGAGGCAATGTGAACCTGATGAAGGCGAGAGAGGGAGTGATGCACAGCCCGTACGTCGAGGACCTCAAGTCCCTGTATCCTGTGGTGGAGCCTAATCTGAGTGACTCTGGCAGCCTCGACTGTGTGCTAGAGTTCCTCGTCATGGCCGGCAAGAGAGACTTGCCTGAGGTATTACATCTTCTGATCAGCCATTATATATTAAAATGTTATTGTATGATTAATTTGCACGTTAACATCTTGACTGTGGCAGATCATTGACTGGATAGCATCAGCTACTTAGCAGATTTGTCCCTTTATTTCCATTGACCCCCTGAAGTCCAGTTTTTATGCAGCCGGTGTCATGAATATTCTTTGTTCACACTATGTCAAAACATTGTTAATATAAGGATCCAACATAACCTTAAAAACAATAAAGAAGAAAATAACTTAACAGAGAAGGCAGCATTAGATTATCAACAAGTTGGTATGTCTATACTAAAGAAATCATATTGGTCATTAATGTATTAAGCTCTAGCCAATCAGAAGATGACCGCCCCCACCTTTATAACCATAGGTACATCACTGGCTCACTCAGTTTCATTTTAAAAATCTAGTGACTAGATGGCTTTCTAAAGCAAAGCCAAAGTATCTCCATAAAATAGACCGAAAGACAATAACATATTAGCAATGTCTGGACACAGTGTGAACCAGAAAACTTTTATGTGACTAAGGTAAGGTTTTTCAGGTCCGGTGTGGAGACAAGACCACTTACCCAATGCCATTTACCTCAGGGCTACTCTGGGACATCCACTTGTACAGATAGATGACCACAATGCTGATCTGACTTCTATGATAAAAACTTCTCTCTTTAAAATTGCCAGATACGAGGGCTGTTTTTTAAGTAAGGGCCGTTCTCCCGTACACGGTAGTAGTTCGCGTTCCTGCCGTAACGAGCGTGCGCCCCGCCTCCCGGCATTCTTAGCGAACAACTTCATGCCAGTTGCAGCTCTGTAGCTAACCTGTGTGCATTACTGTGGATCTTTAAAATGTTTAAGATTATCAAATCACCCGCCGCGTGTGAGATTCGGTCAGTGATACGATTTTTGACTGCAAGAAACATGTCGGCTGCTGACATTCACCGTCAGCTTTGTGAGGTGTATGGTGCCAAGGCAATGAGTGAAGGTAAAGTGCGGAAATGGGTCCGAGAATTTAAAGATGGCTGCGAAAATGTCCACGATGAAGATCGCTCAGGCCGGCCATCTGTGATCACGGGAGATTTGATTACTGCAGTTGACGCAAAAATTCATGAGGACCGACGGTTCACAATAACCACTCTCTCTATGGAATTTCCTCAAGTGTCCAGGTCAGTACTGTACAAAATTGTGTCAGAAAACCTAAACTTTAAAAAATTGTGCTCAAGATGGGTACCCAAACTCCTCACTGAGGATAAAAAAAAAAGAGATTAAGCAGTTCTTTGACTTTCTTGACCCGCTACGACGAGGAAGGAGACGACATGTTGAGTCGAATTGTCACAGGAGATGAAACATGGGTATCCCATATCACTCCTGAATCAAAGCAACAGTCCATGGAATGGCGGCACACAACATCTCCAGTCAAAGTCAAAGCCAAGCAAACGCTGTCGCGGCGCAAAGTTATGGCAACTGTGTTCTGGGACAGGCGCGGTGGTTTGCTAATGGACTTTATGCCGCGAGGAATGACGATTAACTCAGAAGCCTACTGCGCAACCCTGGCCAGTCTCCGACGCGCCATTCAGAACAAAAGACGCGGCATGCTGACAAAGGGAATTCTGCTCCTCCACGACAATGCAAGGCCTCACACCGCTGCTCGGACACAGGAAATGATCGACTCTTTTGGCTGGGAAGTTTTGAATCATCCGCCGTACAGCCCCGACCTTGCTCTGAGCGATTTCCACCTTTTTCGTTACTTGAAAAATCATCTTGGCGGGAAGCGCTACAATGACGACGAAGAAGTCAAGACGGCCGTGAACTCCTGGTTGTCAGAGCAGGCGGCAGATTTCTTTGAAGAGGGATTTCAAAACTTAGTTTTAAGATATGATAAGTGCCTTAACAAACAAGGCAACTATGTAGAAAAATAAAGAAAAGTATGCAGATTCTGAAAAATAAATGTATTTTGAAAAAAATAATTGTTGTTTATTTACAAAAAAAAACGGCCCTTACTTAAAAAACAGCCCTCGTACAATGTCATCGTCAAAGATAATCTTTAAGATTGAAGTAAAGTTTGGAGTTTTTTGTTTAATATAATAAAATGCTATTCTTATTGTAAAATAATTTTAAAAAACCCATTATGATTCACATTTGGTTAGGCTGTGATGACAATGGTGCCAGAAGCCTGGCAGAACGACAGGACGATGCCAGATGAGAAGCGAGACTTCTACCATTGGGCAGCATGTGCCATGGAGCCATGGGATGGTCCAGCACTACTCACTTTCACTGATGGCCGGTACATTGGTGCCATCCTAGATCGTAATGGTTTGCGGCCCTCTCGTTTCTATGTCCTCAAGGACAACATCATGGTGATGGCTTCCGAGGTGGGAGTTTACGACACTGATCCTGCCAACGTTGCACTCAAGGTAATTGTTATTCTTTAATTCAGTAAAAGTGCTCAGTTAGTTATGCTTTTATATTTATTTATTTTACATGTTGAACCCATGTAATACCATAATATAGGTAGTGCTTTATGGTACATGCATGTTAGAGTTAAAAATATATAAGTACCATATATTTTTTCTTCTGGAGGGGGACTATTGCCATGCACTTAAGCCTCAAAGCCTTAAGGGCCTTTTGTGTACCCCGGACCACATACTTACCAATATTTGTACAGTACTGTTTCTGTTCTGTTTCTGTATTGTCTCTTCTTAAATTACATTTTCTGATTTCAAATGATTTTTCTGGCAGAGCCGACTGAAGCCGGGCAGAATGTTGTTGGTTGATACAAAGGAAAAGAGGATCATTCAAGATGTTGAGCTGAAAATGCGCATTGCAAAGAGTCGGCCTCACTCAGACTGGCTAAAAGAAGAGGTAATGTATTTCTTGGTTCATAACAACTGTTCATTTATCATAAAGCTCTTGTAAAATAATTGCTTAGTTTAAGTGTGTGAAGGGTGTTACAGTCTGCTTTTTATAGCTTTACACAAATGTTACAGGGAAATAAATGCTGTGTTCATTGTGTTTGTCCCAGCAATTTCTGTACACTTTTTATTTCAATTATTGTAACTACTGTAATTTAACAAAAAGCACATGTTTTTCTAAAAGAATGTCATGTGTCTATAAAATAGGTGTCATTGTAAAGAAGTTAAGTAAATTAATTTAGATGAATTCAGATATTAAGATATTATTAAGAAACAAATTCTGATAGTAATTAAGATAGCTAGGATCAAAAGTTTACTTTGTAAAAGTGGGGTTTCCCAATCACTGTGTTTTGTTAAAGCTTTTTTGAATTAAACTCAATTTCATTAAACCATGCAAGCAACAAATGGTTTTTAACTCCATTATGATGACGTTGTTATATCTTATTATTCAAAAATTTTTAAGCCACTGTTTCAATGTGTTTGTATACAAATTTGAACAATACATTAACAACATTAAATATATTTTATGGTGGCAATCCCTGTTATTTTTCTCGTTATTATTGTTCTTACCATTCAAATATGGAAAACTACTTGACTTTTTTTCATTCAAAGTTTATAAAAACCCCTCATGGACTTTTTCATTTGAGATAGAGTATCACAGACTGCATAAAAGAACAGTGAAGGTCAAGGTCCTGCATAATAAATAGAGTTCCACATTTACATTTTTTAGAAAATATACAATTAATAAGTCTTAGAACAGTTTCATTAGCATAAGTATTTTCTCTGTCTGTGCTAAATTTATTTGCATCTATATGCCATTGTGTTGAAACTGCATTACTTTTGCTATGGTATGCTCAAACATTTGTCTGTATAAATAACAAAACCGTTATAGAATTAAAAAAAACTATTAGCAAGAAATTAATTCAATTGTAGAAACGTCCTATTTTAATTTTTTAAAGTAAAATCTTATTTATATTCAACTTATTGTTTTCAGTTTATTTACGGATAAAACTATTTTGGTAACTTATATCAAACTAATTTCTCGCTAATTCAACCAAATTAACAAGTTTTTTGCTTAGTTGCAAGTTTCTTTGTCTCTTGGTGATGGGGCATTTATTTTCAAATGAAATTTATTTAATTAATACCGGAATTTTTATTTGAGAAAATTCATTTGACTATTTTATTTCATTTACTTAAGAATTACAGGTAATGAGATAAACGAAGAAATAGATGGAGGGAAATTACATAAAGTAAAGGTTTTATAGATCAAGCTTAACCCCTATCTTCTCAAAGTTTACGTTATGTTTATTAATATACACTAGGGCTTTTCTGTGTGAAAGAAATTGCACTATACCTCTGTATATTTTCTATTTCTTCCTTTACCTCATGTTAATTTTTAGAAAACTCATGTTTTAGTTGGCTATTGAAAAAGGCTTTTGTAGGTTATATTGAAATTTTAGAGTGGTGGTGGTTCTTTGTTCTAAAGACATTCTTACAGTTATTCATTTTTAACATTAATTTTGGTAAATTTGTAAATATACCTTGTTGTTTTTTATATGCCCAGTTTAGTTTTATATCAGCTAAAATTTGCATACAATATTATCCATACAAAGACCATGCAACCTGAAAAAGTCCTCACCACCAGGTAAGGATTTCTCACAACTAAAAATTTTCAAATAACTCTCACTTAATAGTATATAATTTGAAAACTAACTAAAATTGTAGCATGAACCAGATTTTTTTACTTTGGAAATGTACAGGGGTTAATTAGTTAATTATAAAAACATACTGTATACTTTTAATATATTTGGAAAAAAGATCAATTGTACTAGAATAGTGGTTATAATTGCAGTTGCTTTGTATCTTGCAATCTTATTGTAATGTGTTTATTTAAATTGGCAGCAAAAGGTCAAATTAATTTGTTATATTATAATTGCTTGCAAACCTGAGCATTTTCAAACATAATTTACTTTATCAACATGGTTTATATATTACAATTAAGTTTTTTATATAATTTAATTTTTTACCTTAACATCTCCAAATTAGTTTAAATTATTTTTAGCAAATGTTTTTTACTTTGCATCCTTTTGTATTAATGTGTCAAAAAGGATAAAATGTATAGTTGAGAATTAGCCATCCAAAGTTTTGAATATACCGAGATCCCACTGACCATCAAACATTTCCTAAGTTCATTTGTCACTTGAAGCTGTTTAAAATTAATAAACCGCTGAGTTTGCGGTTACCCTGTATAATTACACACACATTATACTTTTCAATGTACAGAAACTCCTCTGTGCCCCATTTGTTTTCTTTTAAATTGTTTCTTATATTAGAAATAACTAAATTTAATGTGAAGGTTTAGACACAATCAAGTCAATAAGAGCTTTAATGAACAAAGATTTAAGGCTCTATCCTATTTTTTATTAAAGTAAGATAATTCGAGTTGTTTATTTACTAATTTATATATTTTTTTTACTATATTGCTGTGCTGGTGTCGTCTAGATGGTGAGTCAGCTAAAGTGTTAGTGCTTGCGCAGTGGTGGAGGTTTGGTTTTTGTTTCTTGTGATTTTGTTTATTATGAAGTATATTTTACTAGTAATGTTTTATTAGTGCAGTTGTGTAAATTATTTGTATTGTTGGTATGTTTTTACATATTTAAGTTAAACTGCATTGTTTTAAGCAATATTTTTGTATTGTAAATATATTGTTTTGTGGTAGTGTTTAGTTTGGGTTTTCATTTGACTGCATCTTGAGTTTGAATAAAATTGGTTTTGTTTGTGTATGAGATTTAGTTTTATTATTTTTTTATGATTTCAGTAAAATATTACATTGTACAAGTAAAAGGTACATGGGTGTAATTGTTTTGTAAGAATGTCAAGTACTTGGTTGAATTAAACAAATCTTAAAAGTTGTAAATTTGAATGCTAAATTCATATAAATCGTGCATTAAAATATTGCCAGTTTTGGGATTGTATTTAGTTGTTATTGGTATTAAAAGTAAGTAAAACGTATTGGGGTTTTAACACGTTAGCTGCCAAAGGTATTTTTGAAACTTCTCTCAAATTGCCATGTAGGTCAGATCTGGCCGGCACCGTATATAATGGTATGACTTTCTGTCGGCCATATCTGACCGGCAACATCAAAAAGCAGGGTTTATGTTAGGTTATGTTTTTTTACTATGTGCTGCGGTCCTACAGTCAATTTGTTGAACTTCTAGCGATCTTGAATATCGCTATTTACCTACAAAACGAACTCCCGTTGTTGTCTACTTACTTTAGCGCGGGAAATTAATACTCAAATATTGACTTGTTGTCATGGTATTGTGTCGGCCAGAAATGGCCGGCAGTATTTATTACGTAATATCGATCATTTTGATACTTACAAAATGAATTAAATTCTTGTTAGAAACACATTTTACGTGATGGAGTGATTGTTCAAGGATTTAAATAAAGGTACAGCCAATGATTTACAAATGTTTTGGTTTAATTTTTTACATAAATCAGACATATTAAACCTAACTATCATTTTTTTTTCAATAAAGTACATTTCCTTGTAAAATATTTAGTTGTGAAATAAAATAAAATTGTAAAAAATTTGCAATATTGATAATAATTACATGACCACTTTGTTATAAAACATGTTATTTGTGAACTTCACGGAAAACAGTCTTTACATAAGTATGGCTTCTCAGGACACTGCTCACAAAATGTGTTCACTTTGCCCAGTTTCTTGCCACATCACGTCCACTTACTTGTACAGCTTTTTTGTAACACATTTTGCAGTACCTTCTGACCCTGTGTCTAACCCTTTCCCTCTCCAGTAAAGTTTTGAGATATAGTCAGATAATGGTGCCCTGTACCTTTTACAGGAGTAATAGTGTTATTATCTAGACCCATAAGTGAAACAGCCAGATTTTTCTTTTAAAAGTTGTAATTGACATGCAGTGCTTTTTCTGATGTCCGCCTGCTGTAGGTCTTGCTTTCACAGCATTAGTGTAGGCCAGCCAAGAGTTTACAACAGCGGTTCCAAGAACTATTTCTTCTGCTGCTTTATGGTACCATCTTCTTGACTTTCGAAAACACCAGTGCTATAAGATGAGAGTTGGTCAGACACATCGATGCCCATCTTTCCCTTGTTGTACTCAACTATCACTAATGGCTTAAAAATGTCATTGCCTTTTTTGTCTATTTTTCCTGTGAGAACGTACTCTACTTCATGTTTGGTGGACAACATTCGCACTTCTCTCTTGTCCTTCCATTGGTAACTACAATACCATCTTCATTTTCAAGGGCTTTCATTTCTCCTTTTTTTATTTGTGCCTTCATAACATCGGCAGGGAGACCTTTCCTGTTTGCTCTCACAGTACCAACAAGGTGGGTTCTTCTAGCTAAAAGATTTTTGGCAAGTTGCACTGATGTGTAGTAATTATCTACATATAAGATGTGTCCCTTATCCAAGTTATGTTCCATGAGTTCCATGACCACTGAGGTTGAAACTAATTCATTATTTTCATTCTGGATGGTCCCTTTAACCATGTAAACTTTTATACAATAGGTATACCCTTGCTGGTCACAAAGTTTTGAAAAATCTTTAGGCCATATTTGTGGGCCTTGTTGGGTATGTACTGTCGAAATGACAGTCTGCCCCTAAAGGGAATCATGCTCTCGTCTATTACGAGATCTTGGCCAGCAGATTTCTTGTTCAAAAAAATGTCGATCATCTTAGAAATTAGGGGCAAAATCTTTGCGATACGCCATCACGTTCCTCAGCAAGCATGATCGTTAAAATGCCAAAAGCGTAGCATTAGCTGGAAACGGTTTCGGCTCATAACTTGAGAAGCAACAGTATTCTTATACAAAATGTTGCCAGACCAGTAGTCTGTTATGCGGGGATGATTAGACAAGAGCCCATCCATATGAGGATACCAATAAACTTCCACATTTCTACATCATCTGTGGGAGCCCATTTTATTAAGTCTACTACTTCGGTTCAACCTCGTTTCTCGCAATACTTTACTGGCATTTCTATTAGTCTCTACGACCATCATTTGTATAATGTCGTCAGTAATGAAAGCTAAGTAATAGTCTACAGGTTTAGCATCATTGGCCATATTTAAATGGTACTCAGAAGTAGAAGTGAAAAGAAATTCTTGTTGCCTACCTTTAAATTCAGTCCATTCATCCATCATCACTTCTCCGTCATTTTCACCAGAATCGCCACCGTTCATATCATTTGTCTCTATTTCCATTGTAGCCTCGCCTTCATCATCACTACTGTCATGATCCGATTCACTTGGCAAAAAGTCCGGATCTTCATCCGTGTCGTCAACACTTGAACCTATGTTTTCCTCAATTTCATGTTGAGGGTCTGGTTCACTGGACATTGGACAGTCCAAAAGTCTTTGAATTTGTTCTTCATTTACGTCTCTACTACTCATAATGAAATCGTTTACACAAGTTTAGTTTCGTTCAAACTAGGTTAAAAGAAAAGATTACGCACGCACAATAGGTTATTAGAAGATACAATACACTATGGCGGGAACGCAGTGGAATGCACGGAAGAGCAATGGTTACTGCGCAGGACAGTGGCTGACAGTGGCAGACGGCAGCCCTAACTGATACCAAACATCGGCGCACAAAATAGTCGCAACAGTGAGCAATATAGTGCCGGCCAGATCTGGGCGGCAGTGTTATTTTTAATGAAAAATCACAACGAAAAATGTTGTGCCGGCCAGATATGGCCGACGCTCAAATTGCATTATATTCAAGAGATTTCAATGCAGTTTTGACAGAAAATGAATTTTAACTAACAAAACAATTCGAGTTAATGAATAAAATAATTTTAGAAACTTGGCAATTTCGGGGGTTGGGCAGTAATATGAGCGTGGCATTTAGGGCTAGTTTACTGCCGGTCAGATCTGACCTCCATGGCAGCTAACGTGTTAAGTACTGTAGTTTCTAAGCATGTAAGTACAATATTTTATTATTATCTCATATGAAATGTCTAATAGTTATATTTAATATATCTCTAAAGTAAAACACAAACGTACATATTTTATACTACAGTATTTTTTTAATAAAGTCTTTGTTAATATTTAAACTTTTAAAAGATACAATCAAATTAGTATAGTAATTTCAGTAACTAGAAGATTAAAGAAACAATACTGAAGCCTAGCTAGAAGCATAGTGATTTTTACTGCTTATGCTCTATAATTAATTATTCATTGTTTAATGGTTGTATTGATTCACAACCATATTAGTCAACAGTATACAATGTTTTTGACTGATCAGAACACAGTATCTTTAAAATAGACACCGTTATTTTATTTCCTGTGTACTACAGGATGTAACATATTTATTTTAATGACAATGGATCACCTTCCATAACATCTGCAGTTTTTAACTTTGTGGATGCCCAAAAATTAACAAAGTACATCAAGATTTTTTTTGCTTGGTACAAAACATTTATATGAAACATGTTTTCTGATACATTTTGATATACAATTTAGTGTATGATAGTAAATTTACACTAAATAGCCTACTTTTTTATGGTTTATGGTTAGAAGACATACCGAACATCTGTAAAATACTTCTTGTTTTTTAGACTCAGCTAAAATTTCCCCCAAAAATAATTAATCAATCCATGTTTTTAGAGGTTTGATTGATATATTATCTCTGATAAATATGGTTTAAAACAGTTTTACATGAAAAAATTGTATGGTTTTATGGATATATCCACATCTTTCCATGAAGGGTTAAAATTTTTGTCTAAATTGACTTCTTATTTATATATTAAAATTCTAAGTTAAAAATTATATTGTACATGTAGTTATAAAGCAAGTGTGGAAGGGGCGCAAATTATAACATTTAAAGATTGTAATACAATTATTTGGATAGTTAGTGATTGTTTGTCAATAAAATTTAGTCTTCAAGTACTATTTTCACTGTACACAGTGATTGATGAAGTAAGATATTTTGATTTAATGTGTTTGCAAATGAATTCTGGAGGAATTGTGTCCTCATTGATGTGTAGATAACCATGGAAGAGTTGCGGGCTGCTTCATCTGTAGTGCCTGAATCTCCAGCTGCAGTTGTGATAAACGGAGAGATGAAGGAAGAGCTCACAGAGCATGATATGACCCGTATCTGGGGTGGAGATCGGCGCATATCACTATTTGGCTACTCCATAGAGACCATCAACATGCTGCTGCTGCCCATGATCAGGACAAAGTGAGTCTGACATAATATCACAAGGCATGATATCTGATTTAGAAAGAGCTATTTAGGTTTTTTTAATAAGCTTATGAGAAAAGGTTTTTATGCATGTAAAATCTCTTATTTACATGCACTGTGCCAAAGGTTATTGAATCGATTTCAATTACATCTGTTACATTTTTGCAGGAAGGAAGCACTGGGTTCAATGGGCAATGATGCTCCCCTCGCCTGTCTGTCACAGTTTCAACCTCTTCCGTACGAATACTTCAAGCAGCTGTTTGCTCAGGTGACATTAGTTTTATAAATTTGAAATTCAACTCCAAAATATTCTTACTCTGAAAAATACTTTAATGAAAAATTGCAGTAGTTAATCAGATAGTCTCTGTTTTAAAACATGTGATACAATTATTTGAGGCTGTGTACTGTAACTTAAGTAAACAAAACTTTATTGGTTTTCTCATATATATATATATCATCATACAATCAACATACTTTCTCCACTAAAATAATATATCATGTTAAAATGGATTAAAATTAAGTACATTAACTGTTGTTAAAGAATATTCTAGAGTTAAAAATATACAATAAGTACCGTAAGAATATACAGGACTAGTAGATATACTGTAATAATATAAAACCTTGATTAGTTTACAATTTTCTTGATTTGTATTTTATTATTCTGAAATACTTGGCCCTATATACCCCATAAAATATGGTCTAATAAATGCCAATAAGACAACATTTTTTCTATCATGTTGCCAAATATCAATATAATTTATTTTTATAAATCCTTCTGAAGTAAATAATATACAGGGTGATTCAAAACTAAACGGCAATCTCTCGGGAGCTTATTCTATAGCTAAAAAACAAGTAAAAAAGTTCATATAACCATATGCCCGGAAACGCTTCGTTAGCGAGTTACGCCTAGCGAAAGATTTCGCCCGGATTTCAGAACCCTTGGTGAAGTCAGGCCGTATAAAAAAATGGTAAAGGTAGTTACAAAGATACAAATACGATTGTTTTTTATGTTTTTATATCTGACAAATTTATTAAAATTCGTCCCAGAGCTGTAAATGCAATACTTTCAGAGATATCTTACGTAAAAACACAAGAATTGGTGCAAAGAAATAACACATTTTTGTGTTTAACGTAAGATTACTTCCATAAATGTTAAATAAAGGTCATTTTTTTTCTTAAACAGATTTGTAGAAACATTTAATTCTGAAAAGATTCATGTGAATTACTTAGGAAAAAAATTAATAATAGGTATTGAAATTTAGCTTTTATTTAAAAAATAAAACAGACGCACAAAAATGCATATTCTTATCTGCATAAAATATTAACTAATGTTTAGGTTGTGAGTAACAGCTGATCATTTATTCTAGACTGAACATTAACATAAAATGTATTTACCTTTATAAAACTGTAATAAATCACCTATAATAGTTGCTCAAAGTGTCCTCCGTTGTTAGCAATGCACGTTTTCGCACGACGAATCCACTCTTTTCTAGAGCGTTTCATAACGTTTGGAGCATTCTTGATAGTTTCTGCCGCCTCTGTAATGCGATTACATAACTCCTCTATGGTGTTAATCCGTTTTGAATAAACAATTGACTTCATCCAACCCCATAAGAAAAAAGTCTGCTGGCGTGAGGTCAGGAGAACGTGGTGGCATTTTACTGGTCCATTTCGACCAATCCATTGTCTACTGTATGTATCATTTAAATAGTTTTTCACATCATTAGAAAAAATGTGGAGGTGCTCCGTGATCGTGCATAAACCATGCATTTATTCTGTTTTAAACAGGAATATCTTCCAAGAGGGTAGGCAGGTTTGTTCTTAAAAAAATTTAAGTACGCTACTCCATTAAGTCGATTAGGGAGGAAAAATGGACCAATCAAATTATCACCCAGAACACCAAGCCATACATTGACTGAAAATGTATGTTGAAAATGCCTCATCGCAGTTTCATGTGGGTTGTCGTACGCCCCAAGTATGGGTATTACGAAAATTTACAATTCCATTTCTAGTAAAACAGGATTCCATCAGTAACGAGAATACGCCGAAGAAAATACTGATGTCGTAAACAATTTCTTCTTAACCAGCGGCAGAACATCTTCCGTTTATTAAGATCTTGCGGTAATAAGTCTTGAACACGTGTTATATGGAATGGGTACAACTGTGCTTCATGAAGTGTCCGCCATAAGCTTGACTGGCAAATATTTAACTGACGTGATAATCGTTCTGGTGCTTGTGGTTGGGTGATAATTCTACAGCATTTATTATTGCTTGTTCATTATTATAGTTTCCTTGCGCTACGTTGACGACCAGTATCTATTCGCTTCGGTTTAAAGCTACCAGTTTCTCTAAGTCGTCTCTCCACAGCTTCAAATGTTTTGCGATCAGGTGTTCTTCGATGTGGAAAAGTATCACGATATTCCTGAACTGCAGCTAAACCATTCTTGTTAACTTTGCCGTAAATCAGTATCATGTCCGTATACTCTTCAAACGGAATACATACCATTTACATTATCTGCCATTATTTACTAAGATAATTACATACACTTTTATAAAAATATTTAATAAAATATTTTAAAAATAAATATTTAATAAAATATTTTATACACTTGTATAAAATATTTCCAAATAATCACAGGATCTCACAAAATACAATCTTCACACGCCACAATACAAAAAACCTCCATAAAGGTTATTCAAATATTACTTCATGAACTTAATTGTTGATCAGCTGATATTGCCAACCTTTGCAAAGAAAATATGACGATAAAAAGTGTTGAATAAATGATCAGCTGTTACTCACAAACCTAAACATTAGTTAATATTTTATGCAGATAAGAATATGCATTTTTGTGCGTCTGTTTTATTTTTAAATAAAGCTAAATTTCAATACCTATTATTAATTTTTTTCCTAAGTAATTCAACATGAATCTTTCAGAATTAAATGTTCTACAAATCTGTTTAAGAAAAAAAATGACCTTTATTTAACATTTTATGGAAGTAATCTTACGTTAAACACAAAAAATGTGTTATTTCTTTGCACCAATTTCTTGTGTTTTACGTAAGATATCTATGAAAGGAATTGCATTTACAGCTCTGGGACGAATTTTAATAAATTTTGTCAGATATAAAAACATAAAAAACAATTGTATTTGTAACTACCTTTACCATTTTTATACGGCCTGACTTCACCAAGGGTTCTGAAATCCGGGCGAAATCTTTCGCTAGGCGTAACTCGCTAACGAAGCGTTTTCCGGGCATATGGTTATATGAACTTTTTTACTTGTTTTTAGCTATAGAATAAGCTCTCAAGAGATTGCCGTTTAGTTTTGAATCACCCTGTATTTTTATGACAATTTTAATGAAACAATCCATCAGATTCCTTTAAATTGACACTTTCAAATCAGGAACAGTGTTAGTAGGAACATTTTACTGCTTATAGTCTTGTGGGTGTATAAAATCTTTGATAAAATAAATTCTATCCGGATCCATTAATGTATGTATCCCATGTGTTCCAACAGTCTTTCACTTTTTAAAATCACCAGCTAAGGAAATGGAAATAACAAATCACTGACAACGCTCCAGATACAGCGTGACATGGCCCCACTGAGTCAATCATTCTACTAAAACAGCTCTCAAATGTGTTCTAGGTGACAAACCCACCCATAGATCCATTCCGAGAGAAGATCGTCATGTCCCTGATGTGCCCAATTGGACCGGAACAAAACATCCTCCAACCCAGCGCCAAGCAGTGCCACAGATTGATGTTGCCTCAGCCCATCATCTCCCTCAGAGACCTGAAAGTCCTCAAGAAGAATACTCATAGAGGATGGAAGGTGGGTTTTGTACAATATTTTAGTATTAGGTTTCAGCATTTTTACAATTTCACTGAATTTCATTGGGACATGATTGACTTCATCATATTGATATCTTCTATCTCACACTTCCTCTACATGTGTCGTCTTCACCATTTTTTGTCATAACTTCATTTGTCCTCTAGCCTATCTCTTGGTCTTCTATCCTACATCTCCTATCTTCATTCATGTTTTATCCACCATTTCACCCAATCCCTTTCTGTCTTATTTGGTTATGCTTCTTCATTTAAAATTAACTTTTTTCCCCACATTCCTTATTCTATCTCTCTTTCTTATCCCTATTCCTTCATTTAACTCCATGCAATTTATTCTTTTCTTTCGTAATTTCTTAATTGTTTTCCTACAAGTTTAATATCAAGATTAAAGTACTTGTACAAGGTTTAACTAGAAGAAAACTCGGTTAAATAATTTGATTCACTATTATGTATGATATTTATGTCATCTATTCGAAATAAACTAATTTTTGAAACTTGCAGTATTTTATGTGGGATTTCCACTTTACACTATATATTGTATAATTTAAAAAGTAATTTAGTTATCGCAATTCGTGTTGCTCTATCTATATTTCATTCATTGCTAAAACAAATTTGAATCTCAGTCTTCTCAGAACTGTCTTTAGCATTATAAACAAAAAGTGTAGGCAATCAAATGAAATGATCAAGATAAGTAATCTGAAGCAGAGATGTAGTTGTTCAAAGATTTCTTGAAAGACAAAGCTGTATAAATATGTGGCATTCTTATGGTATATATTGATGAACGGTTTTCCACAAAAAAGATAATTGTTTTCTGTAAACACTCATGTACGTTTGTCACTTCTATAATAAATTATTTCAATTTATTATTTGTAATAAACAACCATCACTGTCATTACTTTTAATTATAAATTGTTTGACCACACTGGTATTCTTTGTAATTTTTGTTATTTATTGATTTTCTTTCTTTTTTTAGTGACAGTCCATTGCCGCACATTGTAACTTTTAAATACATGTATTGTACACTAATTGTCTTATTACTTGACGAAAAGAATAGATTTCAATCCTCAAAATGTTGTGTTATACATTTTGTAACTTGTGTAATGATGGCAAATGTCTGAAATCCTATCCTTTCCTAAGTCCTATTATCCTTTCACACTGGTATGACTGAAGGATCGTTTCAGTGTGAATTGATGTTTTCCATGATATTAGATTGCTTGTGTAGATCACTATCATTAATGTATTCATAGCCATCAATCGTTAAATTGCCTAAACCACAAAAATCATCAGTATAACAGTCAGTTATCATCATAGTATTTAATATTAAGGTTTCTGCAGCACAATTTCAAAAAGATATTCTGCATTGGCACGTTATCCTCTGTGGAGGTAACATGAAGTCTCAAACTACTTTAAAAAAAAAAACATTCTGATGTCTTATATTTACACCTTGTATTTCAATAACAACAATAAACCTAATATTGATTCAACTTTTGTCCTGCAGACAAAGGAGATTGATGTTACCTTTGCGAAGGAAGAAGGTCCTGAAGGTCTAGAGAAAACACTGAACCGTGTCTGTGATGAGGCAGCTAAGGCGGCAAGGGATGGTTACCAGCTGATCGTGCTCTCTGACAGAAAGGCTGGTGCCAACCGGTCAGTGTAATATGATTACAGCAATACTCTCCACTATGTGTAAAAAATAAAGGAAGCAATGTCAAATTTGTTTCCATTATTTTTACTGTTTTACTTTTTTCAAGCTACTTTTATCACTAAATGCCTGTTTTTATAATGTTTAATTGTAGCTTATAAAGGATTTACGTCCTCTTAACTCTCTAATAAAGTAATAATTTGTAACATTGTACTGTGAACTTTGTGTTGAATTTCAAAATTCTATATTTAAAAACCTATTATTGTTATAAATATTTAATTTCGGCACATGATCCATCCAATTATAAAATACAAAGCATTCCAATGTTTTTTCTTTTCAAGTGGTTATTTGTTTGGAGCATTTTTCTTGAAAATAAATTACAGTCTATTAAGGTTATATTGAAGAGAGATGACTTCATAGTCCTAACTTCATCTCCAATAAAGCCAAGTTTCATTCCAACATCCAGATTCCAATGTATTTAATATGCCTTATATCACTTGTTTTAGTGTAACGCAATGGATTTCATTCCGAATAATTTTATTGAGTGACCATTGTTCATATTTGATACTTGTATTTGCTGTACTCAATTTAGTTGCTTTTACTATTTGTTAACTCTACAGAAATTTTTTTGGAGCAATTAATTCATTTAGTATTTATTGAGATATTTATTTAATCAATATTTTTGAACATATTTCTTGTTGTACAAGAAAATGCTTTAAAATCGTTAAGATAAGTAATAGTTTCTCCTGTGCTAGATATACTGTGCTAAAGAGGAGAATGTGAGATAGGGAGATGGATGGTTTGTGACAGTGAATAACACGTGTGGTATGGGGATGTGCAGGGTCCCAGTGAGTATGTTGCTTGCTCTAGGTGCCACACACCACCATCTGATAGAGGAGAGACAGCGCATGAAAGTGGGGCTCATCCTCGAAACTGGAGAGGCCAGGTAATCTCTTTAACTGTTTAGTTAGATTATTTATTGTTGTCTATTAAGTGTACTAGAACAATAGCATTAATTTATTGATGACATATACAATAGGAGATTTTTGAGAACAGTAGATGAATCTACAGATAACGTAGCTATGGTGGAAAGGGTTAATTCAATATGAATGTCAAGTTTAACTCCAGTTCACCTTCCTCTTAGTGCAACATCTGGAATTTGACGCTGTCACAGCCTTGACTCCTAGAATCTGGAAAAGAAGAAAAAATATTTGGCTACGATGTGCACCTGATGAGATAATGAAAATACCTCTTTACCTAGATTACACTATATTCTGTAGTCTAGTTGTCTCTGATGTCAAAATGATTTAAAGAGGTCATTGTGAGCTTCTTCCTCACCAAACTTTTTTGGATCTCTTCAGACGAACATGACTCCAGATTCCAGGAGTCAAGACTGTGACAACGTCAGATTCCAGACGCTACACTAATAGGAAGATGAAGAGAAGCTAAACTGAATATTTACTTTGTTTTTCGTTATTATCAAGACGACAATCACTCCAATCCAAAAGAATTATACTTGAGTTTCTAACATGTAAATTTAGTCTGAATTCTTGTATCGAACAATTTTGTGTCTGAGTGTGTCTGTGTCTTTGGTAATCTCTCTTGGTTTGAAATGTCAAGATAGGCTACTACTCCAGAAATTAGAACTAAAGAGTGATGAACTGGAGCTAAACTTAACATTCATAGTAAATGAATGGTAACCACAACTAATTTTGACTAGAGGGTAGTTTTAAAATAGAATCAGAGAGTCTTGTCATTCTTTAAAGAACTACAGGATTAATTTTATAACTAATTAGCTATTAGAATTAGGGAAGTAGTTCAGACTAGAAGAGCGATATAGTTTGGAATAGGACTGGGAGTTGTTTTGACTAGAACTAATAGTAATTTAGAACAGGACTAGGGCAGTACAAATTACAGTTTGATAGTACTAAATAACTTTACACAGAAAAATAAAACAGCAATTCTATTGATACATACATGCAGATTGGATATGCGAATACATGAAATTTGGAATAAATTATTACATTGATGTAGTATTCAATGATTAGGCTACTGTGGGTAATTTTCAATGATTTAAGTGGAGTCGAATATATTTATATGTAATACTAACATATGTTAAAATTCTGATATTGCAAACGAAGGAAACTTCACCAACCAGTCTCATATCAACTAATAAGAAAGAAAAACCTCACTATAGTTATTTCTAGGTATTGATTGGGCAGACAGTAAGGAAGCAATTGTCTTTGTTTTCTGTATACCATATCAAGTAATTATGAAACTGCTCAGTTGTTTGTGTTGTTATTTACACAGTTTGAATCTATTTAAAAATGTTAATTTTGATTCAAATAACGCATTTAAAGAAAGTACAACAACATGATGTTTAGTCATCTGTCAGTATGTTACCAAACCTCTATTTAATAACTATAATTGAATAAAACCTATAATATTATCTAACCATCTCAAAATAATTCATTCTGCGTTAGCTCTTTGATAAATTATTTTTAACTGTATTTATAAAGTGTACAGTATTTGATTTAATTCATAATGTTTCATTCAAAGGCATATTATTTTATTATGTATCATTTTTCACTATCTGTACAACCCACAATAGTTCTCACTGTCGAGTTCCTTCTTCTTTTTCATTGTAATTATTCCTCAAACACATTTGTATTTTGATATTTAAATTGTCATGTTACTATACTCTTTTCTTTTCTTTTCAATAACAGTGAAATTAGCTCATTTAGTCTAAATTTTACTATGTCTTGCATATGAACCCAAGTGAATAAAGTAAGCAGAAATAATGTCATGCTGCAACAACTATGTGATGTATTTTAAAATATGGAAAAATAAGATTTTTTAATTCATGAAACCAAAGAAACATAGACTTCTCTTTACTAAAAATGGCCTCATCTTATGTCAGTTATTTAGCTGCGTTATATAGATTAACTTGCAACACCACAATTTTTTAATATTAATAAGGCAATTCTCTACTCTCTTATACTCTCTTAGGGAGGTGCATCACGTGTGTGTGCTACTGGGCTATGGGGCGGACGCCATTTGTCCATTCTTTGTGTTTGAGATGGCCAAGTCCTTGAGAGAGGAGGGTGTGCTTGAGCCCGCACTCACTGATGAGGTTCTCTACAAGGTAACTAGAACTGTCATGTTATTATAACTTTATATATAAGAGTAGTTGTAGAAACTGTGATTGTTTTCTGAAATTTATTTCATAACTGTTACAAAATAACTAGGAGGTATTCAGCTATCATACATTAAACATTTTATTTCATGTACTTTCATGCAGCAAACTCCTGCATATAGCAAATTTATTTACAATCCCATTACAGTATTCAATGTTCATGTAAATAAACAATGTGATTCATTGATTGATGTTTTATTTGTTACTATTCTATTACTTCTTTTTCAAAAGGATTGTTATCATGCATCAGTTAATAACAGGGATGCTACAGGTCAGGGAAATCAGGGAAGTCAGGGAAAAGTCAGGGAAAAAAAAACAGGACTGGAAATCAGGGAAAAGTCAGGGAATCCGGTCTCAAGTCAGGGAAAAGTCAGGGAATTTCGACGTTGGTCAGGGAAAAATATAAAATCCCTTTACACAAATAAACTTACTGCCGCAGCGCCGAGTCCAAGCCTGCAGACGACGCGGCGCATGAAGCAGGCAGCCGAGGTGGCTCGGCTGGCTCACCCATTAATTGCCAAAAACCCTGGGGATTGCGTCGAAAAAAGTCAGGGAAAAATGAAAAATTTGGTCTGGAAATCAGGGAAAAGTCAGGGAATTTCATTATTGGACTCCTGTAGCAACCCTGAATAATAGTAAACTGTTAAAAATAACAAAAAATTATCAGTAATATTTTACATAGCTTCAACCAGAAAATATAATTGATTAGGACTGTCAGTACCATTGTATAATGCAAGAATTTTGAAAATACAATAGTTTAATACATTAAAAATATGATTAATTTTTACTGTCATAGTATTGAAAATCTCATTTTAAACATGTACAACTGTATTACCAGAACTATTCAGAAGCAATGGAAAGAGGTATCTCCAAGGTGATGGCGAAGATGGGCATTTCCACACTGCAGTCTTACAAAGGAGCTCAGATCTTTGAGGCAGTTGGTCTTGCAGAGGAGGTTGTCAACAAGTGTTTCAAGGTCAGTTATTGTTCGTGTTATTGTAGATAAGTTGATTGTCAAGTTTTATTTCATTTTATTTACCTCTTTCTTATTATCACTGTAGACATGCTGTGTTGTGTTTTTATTTCTTTCAAAATGTCAACAAAATAAAAATATATTAATTAGCTTTTGAAATCTTTTATATTACCATGTTATGTATGAGCACAAAATATGCACAGATTATTCTATCAAAAAACCTAATAAAACATATAAACAATGGAAATAAGCAATTATGCTTGTTTATGATTAAATTAAAGTTACACAACTTTTGACCATTTTTACAAATGTTTTTAATCAGGGTACTCAATCACGTATCGGTGGAGTGACGTTTAAAGTGCTAGCCAAGGAGGCATATGAGAGACATCACCTGGCGTACTCTGACAAGGACATGCTGGTCTTGAGGAATCCTGGACTGTACCACTGGAGACAGGGTGGTGAGAAACACATCAACGATCCACTCAGTCTTGCCAACCTACAGGTAACATCACTTGTCAAGTTTGTCATTTAAGGATGTGTTAATATGAGCAAAAAGTAGTATGTGAAAGTTTTAATAAATTTATTAAGTTTTGGTTGTTTCTCAGGATAGGAGTTGTAGAACACATGATTCACCCAAATAATCAATTGATTACTCATATAATCAGTAAAGAGATTTTTTATTCATTCATTCATTACTCTTGTCACAGTAGAGTCCTGCTAAACAGAGTCCTACAAAAAAATCTGGTTAATCCAAATCAACACATTAATTTATAAAGATCTCAAAATTGTTGGTAACCGAAGAAGAGATACATTTTTAATTAAAATTTGCCAAATGATAAAAGACTGCAAATAAAAAATCTATGAATGTCTATTTCGGTACTAAGATAGTAATTCAGATTTCACAGCTAACAAATACACACAAGATTCACATGAGATAACAAAATATTCTACTTTCGCCCCTTGCTTTCATCCTTCTCTCCAAAACAGCTTTTTTGTATTGAATAGGGACATCAGGTAAAGACAAATTTTCTGAAGTCTAGGAATTTCCGGAGATAGGACATTAGGCTTTTGTCATATGTAAATACAATTCCATACCAACACATACTATCAGAAACATATAGATGTATTGTCATATCAGGGAAACATAGAATATATTAATCACCACTGGTATATTTCACTAAACAATAAAACTTATGCTTAGAGGTTATAAAAACATTCACTAACAAGTATCGTAGCCTTATCAAAATAATTCCGATTGCAGAACTCGATAGTTACTGAACCAATTAATATTAGTTAATCAGGCATAATCCATAGTAACCATGTTCTTAACCCTTTGAGTGCCACGGGTATTTTCCGAAGGCATATGCATAAAGTTCCACGCTGTTTTTCGCATATTTGTAAGCTTTTGGGAAAAAAGCTGTTGTAAAATAACTACCAAACAGATTTCCATCATTTTGTTGTTGTTTTTTTTCTTATTAAATGCAGAATATGATACATATCGTTACAAATAAAATTTGATTTATAAAAATATAAAAATGTCAGTATTTATAAAAAAAGTTTTTTACTTTTGTATAAAAAGTTAAGTTTCGACCTAATTTGTGTGTATACGGTATTTTTAAGATTTTTTTCTTTATACCATGATAAACGCCATATGATTCTAAATAAAACACATGTGTAATATCTTATTCTAGAATTTTAAAAACATGGTATTATATGTATTAACAAAATGCTGCCCGGTACCGACATTTTATAAACTGTACTTCATTTGTCAGAGTTTAGAAATTACTTAGTAATGATGTAGTTTTCCCAATAAATCTAATAAAACATAAGTACAACACAAATAAATATGATTAGTAAATTTAGAAACAAATACTTGCTAACATATTTACATAAAAGTTTACATTTACTAAATAATAACCCTAATAATATTTACACTGAAAATTTACGTTTTTCGCTTGAACACAACTCAAATCATACATTACTTTTGTAAATATATACAGTAAAATACTGTATAAGTTAATATTTTATTTTGTATTTACTCAAGTGCTTGGTTATCGCCACATAAACAACAAGAAAGGCCGTTACGCAACACGTACTCGTCCGCTACGTCGCGTGATTGGAAGAAAGAATCATCTTACAGGTACTTATCACAGCCCACTATTTTTGGACGAGTTTTCCTTATCAGAGATCAAAATAAACTTCATTATACGTTGCTTCTTCCATAATGAATCGAAAAATACTCGATGAGTCATACTTCCTATCTCCAAATCGTCTCCAAATAGACACACGATGACCTGACATTTTCGAATAATGAAACGTTGTTCTTATAGTTGTTGATTTAATTGATTGCCGTAATGACTTGTAAATTCCAAAATAGGTCAGTTGTTTTTAATACTGTAATTTATTTTGTCCCCGATAAGGAAAACTCGTCCAAAAATAGTGGCTTCTTGATAAGTACCCAAACAACATAAGTTTCACAGATAAAATAGTAGAGAAACAACATAAAACTCGTATTTATTGATAGTTTGGAACCTATTGAATACAGCCGTCAGATTATTTGGCCAAAATAATCTTGTACTATATAAAATATTATCGAAATACGAAACGTCAAAATTGGCGACGCTGGCACTTTATGCACTTTTCGTACCGTCAAAATTAGCGACGCTGTGGCACTCAAAGGGTTAAAGCTAGACTTTAGGAAAGAATTACCTAGATTTTGTTGCTTTTAAAATATAAAGCTGAAGTTTTAAGTGCAAGGCAAACTCATGTTTTTTATCCAGAAATGTTGTTATTTGCAGGAAGCTGCCATAAACAAAAGCACAAATGCCTACGACAGGTTTAGAGAGTCCACATTGGACAGTGTGAGGGACTGTACCATCAGAGGACAACTGGAGTTTGTTCCGAGTGACAACCCTGTTGACATATCTGAGGTAGAGCCAGCGTCGGAGATAGTCAAGCGGTTTGCCACAGGTATGCAACCGCTTTTCATTCAGATCAGGCCAATTTATCCATTGGTGAATTTTTTTTTTTAATAGTTGTGTATTGCTTGTTAGAGTTTTAACATCCTAATATTTCAATTGATGTTTCCAGGTGCTATGAGTTTTGGAAGCATTTCGTTGGAAGCTCACCAGACACTGGCCGTCGCCATGAACAAAGTTGGGGGCAAATCAAACACTGGAGAAGGAGGTGAGATGTTGTATTTATTATATTCTCTCATTTTGAATGTGTGAAGAACTTATTATCATGTACTTTACACTAAATACTTAAATCCACATCAAAATCTACCACAATTTACTTTGGAATAAACTTCTGCTTTTTCTTCTATCTATAAAATCCAATTAAATTTGACTCAATCACCTAAGTTACTTTTCTCTAAATCAGCAGACTATAAACTGTTATTTGCCAATAGATTTCATTTGGATCCTAAGTACTTGTTAAGTTATAACTTGACATAATATTACATGATGTTTTTAAAGTGTGAATACAAGAACCCAAACTTTAGGAAATAGTTAATTGAAATGAAATGAAAATGAAATGAAAAATTCTTTATTTTTACAGGCAAAGTTAGGGCCGCATGGCCCTTTCTTACACTTAACCTGTTGCAATGTAAAATTTAAAACATTAAATAAATATTACCTAAGAATAAAACAAAACATAATAAAGATAATAAAATAAAGAAATAATTACATTTACACAAAGTAGTTAAATTAATTATGTTGCAATGACCAAAAAAAGATTTATATTCCTCGTTTTAATGAACAGAAATATTATGCCAATCCACTTATCAGATAACATATGATCTATATCATGATACATTTTCTCAGTGTTATTCCATTGAATGTTATTTGTTATCCTATTTTGATAAATAAAAATTAAACCTTTATATGGGCATTTCTAGGTGTCTTGTTTATTTTCTGATTGTTGTTTTTCAAAAAATTAAACAATAACACTTAAGACTATATTGAGTTAAAAAAATTAAGGTACATGTGTAAGAAACTATTTTATAATCAAGCATATTTCCTTGAAATATGAAAGTGTATAATGAATTAGTTAATATAAAAAAAAACTTATCTAGTATTTTGTAAACAGCTTTATAAATTATCTAAAGATGTGTTATCTAGTAAACAGTTATGTACATATAGAATTGAAACTATGACTTTTCTGAACTTTCCAGGAGAAAATCCTGACCGCTACTTAAACCAAGACCCAGACTTCAACAAACGTTCAGCCATCAAACAGGTGGCGTCAGGCAGGTTCGGAGTGACGATCTCGTACTTGGCCAACTCGGATGATCTGCAGATTAAGATGGCACAGGGAGCGAAGCCTGGTGAGGGAGGAGAGCTCCCTGGGTATAAGGTGACAGAGGACATTGCCAAGACCAGGCATTCCGTGGCCGGAGTGGGTCTGATCTCCCCTCCCCCCCACCATGACATCTACTCCATCGAGGACTTGGCCGAGCTGATCTACGACCTCAAATGTGCCAACCCTAATGCTCGCATCTCTGTCAAACTAGTCTCTGAGGTTGGAGTCGGTGTTGTAGCATCAGGAGTTGCCAAGGTAAAATAGTTATTTTGTATTTATTAATTAATTTCTGTATTTATAAGGTATTTTTTGTGACATAGTTGTATTTCTGTAAAAATGTTATGAGTTAATCATAATTAAGATAATCTTAATTTATTTATTTTAAAATACATTTGTAAAAAAAATCTATAAAATTCTTTAAACTTTGATGAAAGTATATTACAAGACTTTTTAACCCTTTTTATTATCTGAATATCTTCAAATTTTAATATTTGTCAACAGATATTTTAAAGATATACTAGATATATTTTAATTGGTATATTACCAAGTTTTGTCTATTTCAAGACAATAAACATAACAAAACTGTTTTAAAACTTTTAAATAACTGTATTTGAATTTTTGTTGGTGCATGGAAAAAAAATTGATTATTTTATTTTGAGATAGCAAGAGTTAAGGTCATAAGCAAATATTAGCAAGGACTTTGTATAATAACTAATCTGCTTGGACAGCCTTTGTATTTTGTCCATTAGCAAAGTTGTAATTCTTTTTAACTTTAACCCTTTCCGCTCGGAGCGGTAATGTTAGAATGTCCACAGAGATCAGATGGGCAGCAGTGTTGGCCACCGCCATTTCCTCTAGCGCGCACATTTATTTTTAGAGTTGCCGTCCTCAGAGATCGGATGGTCAGCTGTGCTGTCCGTTGAATAATCCTACTAGCGCTCGGATGGACAGCAGTGTTGACCACAAGTTATAAACTCTTTTTTTTTATTCTGTATTTTTTTATAATACAACACATTAAGATCAATCAGCTGTTTCATTACAAAGCTTGCAAATTGATCATCTGGTCAATATTGCATACTAGGCTTTCGTTTTAGCACGCTTTTAACCACATTGTCACTAGTGAGTTAACCTACACGCATCATTAGAACGGATTGTTTGTTATTCTTAGTATTGTGCAATTTTATTAAATATTAGTCTAAATGAAGTATTGTAGGTATCAGTGTGAATATAACTGTAAATAAAAGTGTAAATATATCAGTATTAATACCTGGTTTTACTGGTATTATTATTAATTACTGGTATTAGAGCTTGTTGGCGATGTAAGGAACACAAATAAAAAAGGAAGACCATCCCAATAGCAACACATTTCCCAACTAAATGGGAAACTTCATCTACCATATTCTCTTGAAGGTAGAAAAGTGAAGGATTGCATCATGTGTAGCAGCAGAGCACAAGGCGGCACCAGGAGAAGAGTGAAGTTTTATTGCAAAACTTGTGAAAATGAGCCCGGTCTTCACATCGGTGTTTGTTTTGAAAAGTACCATTCATCTCAGATATTTCAACAACAAGATGACAACTAGCCTGCAGTTAAATTTGTATTCGGAACAATAATAAGCAGTTCAATTTTATTTTTTATCATGTTATAATTATTTACTGTCACATTATTAATACTCATTGTAACTCATGTTAGTTTATAGAAATATAACATTTCCATTGTAATACTTTTCGACTACATTATTATTTACCTTTGAACCTTTAAATCCATTTAACTTTTTAAAAGGCACAGTATCAATGACGCACTGAAAATAAATCCGAGCTGGTGGGGACGCAACAATGACATGGCTGCTGTGTGCACGCAGGCGCCATAGTGGACAGCACCGCTGTCCATCCGATCTGAGTGGACAGTACGCGCTAAAATAATACGATCCTAAGAGAAGCCATAATTGGTCAGCACTGCTGCCCATCCGAGCGGAAAGGGTTAATAGATTTATTATTCAGGTGAAAAAAATCTGACCATATCAATTTGTAAACTTTTTCAAACTATGTGTGACTCTATTGAGTTCAGTTTAGGAATCTTATTTTAATTACAACCTAAATACAACTAACTATACATTATAAGTTCTTAAAATATCAACTTTGCAGCTAATATATTGTTTGTGTTAAAGGGTAAAGCTGAACACATAGTGATCTCAGGACATGACGGAGGCACTGGTGCCAGCAGCTGGACAGGTATCAAGAGCGCAGGACTGCCGTGGGAGCTGGGCATCGCTGAGACACACCAGGTGTTGGTACTGAACAACCTGAGGTCTCGGGTCATCGTGCAGGCTGATGGACAGATCAGGACTGGTTAGTGTCAAGTCACAATATTACAATAGAACTTTATTATGTCTTTCTTCCAAGTATTTGTTCTGTACATAAGCAAGAAAGAATAAGATGAAACTGATTGTGAAGCAAACATTTGCTCATAATTCTCTCGACAGCTTGCCATTAAGGCAGTGTAGTAGGCTTCTGTTGGTGTAGCACCTAAGTACGTTTAAGAAAATGGCAGTTAATGCTTGTTAAGAATTACTTCCATTCCTGGCCTAGCCTGGTCCCTTAAGCATTCAGATTTTGTGGGATTATCTTTTGTTGGGGAAAAACAAACTACAAGGATTATATAAGAATTAAAATGATTTTTATCTCATATGTTATGTGGATAACACCAACCTTAAATTACGTATTTGTGGAAGGGGGGGTTGAAATGTGAAAAAATATATTTGAGCCTACCAAATTAAAGGATAGCAGAGTAAATGTAAAGCTACTTATTTGTTAATATATACGTATATGTTATGTTTAACAATAGGCATTTCAATGTTCACAAAGTAGAATGTAATGTCAGAATTCATTGAGCCATTGTATTCCGTGGGTTCGCGTTTCGTATATTGACTTGCTATGATTTATGGCACACAACCGCATCTTGATATAAGCGATCGGTAAAACCATCATAGATTTATTAGCTTTATGAAATATTTAAACGTGTCAATCTCAGAAGTGTTTGTGAAGAGTTTGACATTTTCATGGTGTATGTGGTTTTTCTCTGTCTCTTCAGTCAACTTTTAGTTGTTTAATATTATAAAGCTTTTAGCAGGTGCGTTACTTCTAAATAAATACATTCTCTATAAATAAATAGATATATAGTTTTCTAAATTTTAACCTATTGATTTACCATATTTTATTAAAAGTCAATGTGACAAAAAAAAACAAGAGTTTTGTCATTACAATAGACAATAGACAATAGACAATATCTTTATTTTTGCATAATCTTGGAGATCAGCATGGCGTCACAACTGTTACAGAGAAATGAGAAAGTAGTATAGTATCGTCCGTGGGCTGTGGAACGAAGTCAGGTATAGTCTGGGAAGTCCTTCCATCTTAAATATTCTTCAAGAATCAAGAATCAAGAATCTTTATTGTCATCCCACATAACAATGTATTGACAACGTCAGAATAGCACTAGTAGGCCTAAATAAATATATAAATATGACCAACATATAGGAGCACATAAATAAATTAAAAATTAAAATTAAATTTAAAATTAAGTTAAAATTAAAATTAAAATAGCCTACAACAAAACAGTTTATAAATCACATGGCACATAAAAATCAACATAGCAAAATTTACATGAAAATGCAATCACTTATACTACAGGAATAAAATTCTTCTACAGAATAAAAAGCTTTTTCTTTTAACCATTTAGTCATTGAATTCTTAAAATTTTTACATGAAATGTCTCTTACAACTAATGGTAACTTATTAAAGAGTTTTACGCCTAAATAAAGATATGCACCGTGTGTTTTAGATAGTCTAGCAAACGTCTGATCAATAGAATGTTGGTTTCTAGTATAATGATTGTGGACTGAGCTTCTTAAATTAAATAATTCTAAGTTTTCTTTTACATATGATAAAATTTGTAAGATAAAAATTGAAGGAAGCGTAAGTATATCATATTCTATAAAATATGGTTTACAGGTGTCACTATAGCTAATATTAAAAATTGTACGCACAGCCCTCTTTTGGCACAAGAAAACCTCTTTAGCACCACTAGATCCACCCCAGAGAAGGGTGCCATACAGAAGGTGAGAGTGAAAAAGAGCAAAATAAGCCTTTAAAACTAAATTACAACTAGTACAAAATTTAAGTTTCTTAAGTAAAAAGATAACTCTACATAGACGAGCACACAAGGCATCAGTATGTGCTCTCCATGTAAGTCTTGAGTCAAGATGGAGACCTAGTAACTTAACAGACTTATTTACAGAGTTGACACCTAGGTTAAATATTATTTCCTCTGACTTATCCTCATTAACTCTTAGACTATTTGCAGTAAACCAAAGGTAGGATCTCTCTTTCATATAGTCCATCATAACAAGATTAAGCTCAGGAAGTTTACTAGAACACATCAAAGTAGTGTCGTCAGCATATAAGATACTCTTGTTTGGTAGAAATTTTGGGAGGTCATTAATGAAGACGACGAACAAAAAGGGGCCCAGGACAGAGCCCTGGGGAACCCCCCTAGTCACTCTCTTGAGATCAGAGTTCTGGCCACTTAGTTTGACAAACTGGTACCTATCAGACAAGTAAGAACTAAAAAGAGATAGTTCAACATCTCCGAGTCCATAATGGTTAAGCTTTTCAATGAGTTCTGAGTGAGGTACAATGTCAAAAGCTTTACTAAGGTCCAACAATAAAGTGCATATCTCTTCTTTGTTTTCAAAACCATTAATAATATAGGAGACCATGTTTTCTACAGCCTTAACAGTGGAGAGGTTTTGTCTAAAACCAAATTGCTCCGATGAGAGTAAGCAATTCTGCTCAAAATAATGTTCAACCTGGAATTTAACAATGCTTTCGATTATCTTGGACACAACAGGCACCAAAGCAATTGGTCGGTAGTTATTAACATTTAATTTATCGCCTTTTTTGTATATCGGCACAGTTACAGTCGTTTTTAAACATCTAGGATAAACACCAACACTGAGCATCCAATTAATAAGAATTGTCAAGGGATACAAAATTTCCTTTGTAACTTTCTTTAAAACAAAATTGGATAATCCAAAGACATCTTCAGACTTAGAGTTACTTAGCCTACATACAGTGTTATGAATATCAACAGGGTTAACATAACTCCACTTAAAAGGCAATACCTGAGGACTCTTGATGGTTGATTTTAATATCTCTATGGCACTAGCTGTATTTACATTATCATTACTACTAGAATTATCTTCTATGGAGTAGAAAGGTCTTTTCAGCAGCCAGTCCTTTAGATGCCGCTTCAGCTGTTGGGGGTTGTGGTTCTTCATGTCATCTGGCAATAGGTTGAACAACTTGGCTCCGGCGTAAGTGGGTTTCTTGCTGTAGAGTGTCAAGTGGTGGGGTGGCAGGACAAAGTCTGTAGAGCTCCTTGTTCCGTACTTGTGGACATCTTGATTTCTGAGCTGCGAAGTTGAGATTGTGTGGAGGATGACTTCTTGTATGTAGATTGCCACAACGGTAAGAATTTTCAGCTCAACAAAGGCCGTTCTGCAGCTGTCCCGGTAGCCAAGTCCTGTTAGGTGTCTGACCGCTTTTTTTTGTCGGATAAGGACCTTTTCTAGGTTAGAAGAGGCAGTTCCCCCCCATGTAGCTATGCCGTATCTCAGATGAGATTCCAGCAGAGCAAAGTAAGCAGTTCTTGCTATCTCTGAGTTGCTTACTTGAATTAGTCTGCGAATAACATATATCCCAGAGCTCAATTTCTTGCACAATTGGTCGATGTGGGGTTTCCAATTTAGGTTGCAATCGATTAAGATACCAAGGTGTTTAGTATTTTTCCTGGATTCCAGGCCAGGCAGTGCCATAACGTTTGCTTCCTTGCTCTTAGTAGTGAAGCCCAACTGTACCGTTTTAGATTTGTTCAGGACCAGGTGGTTGGAAGAACAGTACTCGTTGGTCGCAGTGAAAGCCTCTTCAGTGCTAGATAAGAGTTGTTCCTTATCTTTTCGTGCAAGAGTTACAACAGTGTCATCCGCGAACATAACAGTCTGGCAGCTGTCTTGCAGATGGGCAGGGAGATCATTTGTTAGTAAGAGGAACAACATTGGGCCCAAAACAGAGCCTTGGGGAACTCCTCTTTGTATACTGATGGGTTCAGATTGATATTTCTGTGATATATTGTTAGATATATATTGTAGTTCCACTTGCTGTTTCCTATTTATTAGGTAGCTCTGAAACCATTCTGCTGATTTCCCTACTATGCCTATTGTTTGTAGCTTTTGTAGTAGGCAGTTGTGGCTGAGACAATCAAAGGCCTTGCTAAAATCCAGAAAAAGGCTGTTAACGATGCAACCTTCCTCTAGTTTGTCTATGATAACTGTACAACAGTTATATACAATAGATTCCTTCATATCTGACCTCTGCAAAACCAACTCTTCAGAATATTCGATCTTGAGTTCGACCATCTGCTTCTTTCCGGTATAATAGTGAACTTGATATGTACAGGATTTGATGTGGTGGTGGCAGCCCTGTTGGGTGCTGATGAGTTTGGGTTCAGCACAGCGCCGTTGATTGTGATGGGCTGTACAATGATGCGCAAGTGCCACCTCAACACCTGCCCCGTGGGCATAGCCACACAGGACCCAGAGCTCAGAAAGAAGTTTGCTGGCAAGCCAGAACACGTCATCAACTATCTCTTCATGTTGGCAGAGGAGGTGAAAATAATTTCTAGTCCTTTGTCAGTATTTTATTTAACATAATGTAATTAATATGTATTAACATTCAATTTATAATTAGCATAACTGAAATGGCTGTTATTTTCTGTGCTAAATTTTAATAATCAGGAAAGTTAGTACAGAAAGAGATCATCCAAAAATGTGAGATATGGAGCAAAAATTTGTTAACCAACCTGGTTTTCAGATTGAAAATATTTTTAGGAATTTTGTAATTGTAAAATTAATGTAGCTATCAGAAAACATTTTTTTTAATTAAAAGAAATTACTTGATATGTGGTTTTCTATTCTCCTCTTGCATTTAAATTCTTATATTCATGAGAGCATTGCTGGTGACTAAACATTAATTCGTTTAAAAAGGTTTATAAATTAGTTATGACACATTTAAAGGAGCATTTATATAGATTTGTTTTTAACACTGTGGGTTTCAAGTTGCTTGTTGCCTATTATTCATAGTCTACTTCTGGATGCCCTGGTTTGTGAACGTGTTAAAATTGTATAATTTGATAATTACTATCAAACTCAGACAGTCTAATAGACTATAATTAGTTTTCATAGACCTTTGTTAATTTTATATGTTGGTGATAATAATACTTCTGTATTATAGATCCGTGGTCACATGGCATCACTTGGTATAAAGAAATTCCAAGATCTGATTGGAAGAACAGATTTGCTGAGAACCTATGAGAACAACAGCAATCCTAAGGCAAAACTGCTCAACCTGGGACTAATCTTGAAGAATGCTCTCCACATGCGACCTGGCGTCAACATCGTTGGAGGATCTGAGAGACAGGTGGGGTCTACTTGTTAACTCAGTGTATAAATAATCTTAAGCGTAAAGGAATTTACTGTTAAGAAATAAGTGGGTAATGGTTTTCAATCAATTTAAGTCTTAGAAAACTGTACAGTAGATATCAATGTGAGGTTATAGTTATGTACTCGCCTTCGGCTCGCTGGGGGCTACGCCCCCAGGCCCCCAAAGTAAGTGCTTAAAATTCGGGGAAAAGTGAAATTCGGTAACAGGTTAAATCCGTAAATTAGAATTACAATGTGTTGATTTTTATTCCAATTTTTACTAAAGTTTGGCTTTAAGGGCATTTGTGGCTTAACCGTTAGAGATACGACAAAAAGTGAACCTTTCTTGTCGGAAATTTAATTTTGTTTTCCGAATGTGTCCCCGAATTTGAGCTACGACCTTTGGTTTAGTCAGTACAGGGCTTGTGAGAAAAGACTTCAATAGTCAGCTGGTGTAAATTGTTACTGTAAATATAATAAAAAACCGACTATAAGTCAGTATTTTTTAGTTTTGTAGGGGTTTTAATTTGCTTAGGAGTTTATTTGGTTATGCCAGGAAATTCCCTGGTGGGGGTTTAATGTTAACGGGGGATAGGACATCAGGGAGTTCAATTTACTCAGGAGGTTATCTGGTCGTACAATGAAATTCCAGGTGGGGTTAATGTTACTGGGGGTTAAGACATCAGGGGGTTTAATTTACTCAAGAGCTTGTCTGGTGATACAAGAAAATTACGGGGGGCGGTAATGTTACCGGGGGTTCAGACACACGTGGGTCTCTTTCGGAGGGTGTTGTGTTTGTGAGCAAAAATAAAATTCACTCTGTCCCTAATTACTATTGACCTTCGGTAACGCTCAGCCAAGTCGCGATGTCCTCTAGTAGACGTAATAGTCAGTGGTTTACAATAGTAGAGTGCCTCAGGCCCCCAAAGTGAGTGCTTAAAATAGGAAGTATTTGGTTATTGGTTAAATTCGAACTTGAGAGTTTCAAGTTACGTGATCGCTACTGTGTCCTTTCTTCACGTGGAATGTAATGCTTCGCTGACGCCTAGCCAAATGATGTGTGGTATGTAAAAATAATCAATGGATTTTGTCAAAAAATTAAGTGATGTGTTAGCAAATTTTGTAGAATAAGAATTGGGTGATAACTTATGTCCGAGATTAGGTTTACCAGGAAGTGGAAAGTAGAGTATTTAATTTTAACCAAACTTTTGTGTTTGTGGGCGTTTTGTGGCTTAACCGTTGGAGATACAAGAAAAAGTCACTGAAACTTTCTTGTCCGAAATTTAAATTTATCTTTCGATTCTGTCCTTAGTTTTAAAGTACGACATTTGGTTTAGCCGGTACAGAGGTTGGGAGAAAAGTGTGCACTGGTCAGATATTGTGAATTGTTTAGTGTAAATGTAATAAAACCCCGACATTGAGTCAGTATTTAAGGGGTTTAAAAGTAAAAATGTCATTGTTTTTTAAACGTTTCCCGGTGGTTTGAAGGTAAAAGCTACGTGCGTGCAAAATTTTGTGTTTCCAGCACTTCTAGAAGTGGGTTAGAATTTCGTATACCCTATCAGTAGGTGAGTTACATATGCGGCTGTATATATATAGGGATAAACAAGCTAGCACTGAGCTCGAAAGACGATAAAATAATTGTTCTAGAAAATAAGATTGGTACAGTACCGTATGGTTATAAAAAAGAAACAAAATCTGATATATTATATGAATGAAATAAACTCTTTTTAAAAATTAAAAATAACCTTTGCTAACGCTCAGCCAATTCGCGATGTGCTCTATTAGCCACTTGTACTAGTCACTGGTTTACGAACTAATACAAATTCAATCTGGATCTGTTATTAATTGTACGAATTCTATTCAAAAAAATGAAAAACCCCTAAAATGCCAATTCACAAAAAAGATTTTGCCATTGAGAGCGTGTAACCGGCTTACGGAAAGGTATACAACAAAAAGCTACTGAACCTTTTTTGTAGATCCTATTAATGGCTATTTAAGTTTAAGCTAGGATAAACGGGTCAACCGATATCGTCTCCAGTAAAAACATTTCCATGTCAAAATGACAAATTATTAGCATTTATTGGCCAAACCGATAGAGATAGGGCAAAAAGTCACTGGACCTTTTTTGTAGATCGTCTTATTGTGTATTTAAATCGGTTTTTTTTTTTTTACCCTAACTTTAAAGATTCTCCCGATATAGAACCCAGAAACAAAATTCTGAAGTGAAACTTAAAAAAAACGACACATTTAAACACGTTTTGCGGCCAAGCCATAGAGAATAGGGGAAAATGTTACTTGACCTTTTTTGTAGATCACAAAATCTACTAAATCCCATTGAAAATTTGTTTTGCGCTACGACCAACCGTTTAGCCGCTATCGAGCCCGAAAGGTAAATCTTTAGGCGAAAATTTCTAAAAAATTTCATTTCATCGCATTTTGCGCCCAAACAAATCGACATAGAGTAAAAAATCACTGGACCACTTTTGTAGACCACTTTATTCCACACTAACGTTTTTCCATCAGATCGGAGCTAGCTCCAACGGTTCTCCCGCTATCGGGCTTCAAAGAAATGCCTGCAAAAGTGAAAAGTGCGAAAGTTTGCCAATTTTTTTCAGGGGTTTAAAAGTAAAAATATCCGGTTTTCAGACTTTTCCCGGTGGTTTGAAGGTAAAAGCTATGTGCGTGCAAAATTTGGTGTTTCCAGCACTTCTAGAAGTGGGTTAGAATTTCGTATACCCTATCAGTGAGTGAGTTACATATGCGGCTGTATATATATATAGGGACTATATTATTTACTAGTACTAAGAAAAACATTTTTAATAAATTAATTTAAGTGAGATCATTTCCAGAACTGAAGGCTAGTGTAACTACCTGTAATGATAAGATGAATAATCCGGGACACAAGGCACTTGTATGAGCTAAACACTAGTCAGGGAGCTGCCCGATAGTGCTTACATTGTGCTACACGAGGTTGGTCGGTGTTTACCGCAAAAGACATAACATTCATAACTGATCACATTTCTCAATGTATTTAATATAGTAATAAACTAGAAAAATGCCACTATTAATTTATCCATATTATGCTGTCTTAATTTTTCTATCTTAATACTCATCTTTTGAAGTAATTGTCGGACTTTTCAGCAGGCAAAACAACACATTTTTTCCTGTGTAAGTTGTATGTTATTTTTATTTGTAATAAATTTGTCTTTATTTTGTATGTTTTGGATTGTTATTTGGGCATATTTAGTAAAGTGCTATGCTGTGCTAAATGTGAAAAAAAGACGTGTTCTTGCAAAACTTATAAAACTTTTATTCACTGTAGTGTGATGCACTACAAGTGAATATAGTGAGCACTTTGAGAGTTAAAGCAATCTTGTGAGACTGTAATTTTTCCCTCGTGACTCTGTTCTCTTGGGATAGATATTTGTAGGCACTTGTGGTAGAAATCTAGTTTTATGTACTTCCAATTTCAACTATTTCAGAAGCCTGCATACTATAGTCCTCCAGGTGTCTAACCTTCTGTTCAATGGAAGTGATAGCATTTGAACACTTTTTGACAGATAAAAGCAAACTTCTTATTGGTTTTTTACAAATATTGGTTTTAAAATTTTGGTTTTACATTGGATGTCAAATTCATCAACAGTGAATGGAGGATTGTAGAAATAGATTTGAAGATTCAAACTCAATTGAGTAAAATATAATCTGAAAAGAATTCATAATGACTTTCCTTATGTTATACAAGTAATCCACTTACTGACTTTTCTCACAGTTAGGACAGATGGAATCCGTTTTGACATCTTCCTTTTCTTTTGACCTTTGCTTAATATAAAATAATATGGGACTTTTCTTGAAACCTTACTCTTACCTGCAGTACCTTACAGACTCTTAAATGTACAAGAACTTTTGTCTAGTGGTTAGTCTCTCTTGTAGAGCCCGAGGGCAACCAACAAAAATGTGAGGGATGGCAGTAGTATTATTGAATTAACGATGTTTAATTCATACATTTATTTATGGTTTAATTTTGTGTTTGCCAATCATCCATGACGATTGAGCTCAAACTGTTTGTGGTATATTTGGAACATTGGGGAGGAACAAATAGACTAATTACAAACAGTATTCTCTGCAAAATATTGATTTTTACACAATTGTGTCAATGAAATTTTAATGAAGTACTTAACTTATCTAATTCAATTTTAATAATATGCATGTAACATTTTTAGGATTTCCAACTTGAGAAGCGTCTAGACAACAAGCTGATTGAACTGGCCCAACCTGTAGTTGACGGCAAACAACCCAATATCAACATTAACATGGAAATCAACAATGAATGTCGAGCTTTTGCATCAACTCTTAGTTATCACATTGCCAAGTAAGACAATTAACATTAAGGTCATCAACTGTTTACATTTAAGATATAAATAATCTTTAACCCATTGCAGATCGTATTGTTTTGGCGCGCGGACACCAGCGGGCACGAATTAATTTACGATCGGCGGCCGCACGAACAGCAACCACATCGTATCGCTCGCTATTGTATACTAGAAAGTTCAGCCGTGAAGGTATTCGTTCGGATGGAACATGGGCCTTCTGAGGTATCCGTGATGTAGGATTGATAACACGCGAGCAAGGTTCTGGGGTGGCAGGGATGATGTCTGAATCATAGTCTAAATAAAGCGGCTCAGGCGAAGCGATTACAACATCCAGACCATTGTCTACACTAAACCCGCCAACATGTACTTCTGCATCGTTCTGTGTCACTAATCTCAAAGTATTATAATAACAACTGAGGAAAACACCCAATCAGAAGCGCTAAAAAGCAGAGAGTAAACTCATATGAATGATTTTTCAACTTCAACATAGAACTGCGATCTGTAGGATATTTATAAAACTTATGAAAACTCTAAACGTAGACCGTTGTTAAACACTCTTAGTTGACAAGTAAAGATGATCGCCCGATCTATCAGACATTAATAGAACTATTTGGAGGGAAACTTAAAAGCAGACCGCTTTTGCGACCTGAGCTCGTCATCTGCCTGCGTTAGGCCCGGCCACTGCCTGACGAGCCTAGCTCGTCAGTGATCCGCAATGGGTTAATATATACATACTATTTATTTAGTGTTATAGTTTTACTCTAAATAGAATTGTTTATATTCTCTCTTAGTAGGTATTCTATAATTTATTTCACAATTACATTTTTTGTATTGTTAATTTTATACAAACAAATTTTGTAATCAGGAAATACGGAGATGAAGGCTTGCCTGACCACAGTATCAACATCAACCTGAAGGGATCAGCTGGCCAAAGCTTTTGTGCGTTCATGTCCAAAGGCGTCCATGTCACATTGGAAGGAGATGCTAATGATTACGTTGGCAAGGTATTTCATTTGTTATAAACCTCATTTTCTTGTACAAGATAGTTTTGAACATTTGTTTCTTTGGAGAAATACTCGTAGAGTTCTTAGACAATCAATATTTAAATTAAAAAACAAGTGGCAGAATAATAATTATTAATATACATGAAATATGAAACTAAAAGCAAGTCAAGAATCATACTTGTTTACATCAAAATTTAAAAAAAATTACTTATGTATTTTTTTAAATATTGTTAATATATATTTCTCAAAAATTTTGTGTCTTATAAAACATTTCCAACACACGCCATTATGTTAATATTAAAGAAAATAGCACAATAATGTTTAAAAATTTTTCAATTATCTATTCAAACCTATGTGCCAAATTTGGTTTCTTTAGATCAACTAGTTCTAAAGATATTTGTTATTACAAAATGGCGGCTAGAAGAATGTGGGTGTGTGTTGTTGAGAATGTCTCAGCCGAACAACACATTTCTCAACCTATACTTATAGAACATGTTTTGCTTAAATGATGAATACTAAGTATGACCCACAGAAGTTTGTGACATCCTTTTGTGAAGGTGCCACAAGAGGTTGGTACAACATCAGGATATGATAGTAGACACAAAAACAAGCAAAAAAGTTCATATAAACACATGTCCTATCTCGTTTCGTTTAGTGTCTGACTAAATTTTTTAAATAAATTAATGTGGAAGTATGAAAAATGTCTTTTCCATTAATAGTGTCTAACTGTACTTATGTGTTTTTTAATTAAAGAATCATATCTCAAAAGCGATTGGAGCAAATAACATGAAACTTAGCAGTTATGTTATGCTAATTAAAGGAAAAATTAAATACCTATAATCACTTTACATATCAAAATGAAGGCATTTAAAATTTTCAAACTTTGATATCCTAAAAACCGTTATTCCTATATAAAAATTGCAAGAATAATTATTTATTGGAAATTTAATGAAAAAACTAACAATACAAAATTTTCTAATCATTGAGAAATAAAAGAATTACATCAATTTTAGTTGATGGAAGACCAATAAATAACAAACAGGCCTTATACTCAAAAATATACTTTCTACACGTAAGAAAGAATAAACACTCACCAACTAAAATTAGTGTATAATTCTCATAAAGTGTAATAAAGTACGTAAGAATGTCATATGGACATTCCAAATGTGCTGTAATATTGTCATTAGCTTTACTGGTCTACATTGATGAAGGAGAGATCAAAACAATAGATGGTGTACTGAATTGGTCACAGCTAAGAGATACATCTTATCTCCCAGCATACTATGTGCAACCTGCTCTGAACCAAACCATTTCTCTTTACTATTTCGATTCATTTATTGAAATTTTCATTTACTTAAAAGTATACTTTAAATTTGATAACTGTTGCTACTACAGTTTTGTAAAATTCATACTTATAATATTAAAAAAGTTTTAAAATAATCAGCTGTGAAAAATTTCAAGTCAGCTTATCACTACTGAATTAAAAAATAGCACTTTGGAGAGTTAAGCATTCAAAATTAATGATTATATAAATTAACCTACATGATTAACTGTATTTAATTAAATTGTTTTCAGGGCCTATCCGGTGGTGAGATAGTGATCTATCCACCGAAGACATCAGACTTTGATTCTATTACCAATGTGATCGTGGGCAATGTGTGTCTGTATGGAGCCACCTCTGGCAAGGCCTTCTTCCGAGGCATTGCTGCTGAGAGGTTCTCTGTGCGCAACTCGGGAGTGGTGGCTGTAGTGGAGGTCAGTACAAATAGTTATGTAGACTATTGGTTTAGTAATTTTAGTTCTTTATTACATATAGATCTTTATTCAACTAGGTTCCAGGTGACTTTAGGTGATAGCATACGAGTATTTTACAAAATGTACAGGGATTGGCTGTACATTCTCATATTCTTGGTCACATTTATGTAAAACTTTTACACAGGGAGTGGGAGACCATGGCTGTGAATACATGACTGGAGGTTGTGCTGTCATCCTGGGACTGACAGGTCGAAACTTTGCTGCCGGTATGTCAGGTGGCATCGCCTACGTGCTTGATGTAGATGGATCATTTAGAAGGTACGCTACACATCAAAAACTTTGCTTGATCATGTGCAACAGAATGATTTTCATGAATAATTAATCTTTATATACGATGGTTATTCCAAAAGTAAGGTCCGGTAATCTTTATATACGAGGGTTATTCCAAAAGTAAGATCCGGTTAAGAAAAAAAATCCAAATTTTTTGAAAACAATTGTTTTATTTACATTCTTTACATCTTTCTCTATGTTTCTACTTACTATAATTTGCATACTTATTTAAACATTTGTCATATCGTTCAACAAGCTTTTGAATGCCTAAGTTGTAGAAATCAACCACCTGCAAAGATAACCAGTCTTTAACTGCTTCTTTCACTTCATCATCTTAGTCGAAGCGCTTGCCGTCAAGAAACTCCTTTAGATAGCAGAACAAGTGGAAATCACTTGGTGCTAAGTCCAGACTGTACAGTGGGTGGTCCATCTGTTCCCATCCAAATTTCTTGATTATAGTTTTGTGTTTCTTTCGCAGTATGGGGTCTGACATTGTCATGCAACAACAACACTCCAGACAACAAAAGCCCACATGACTTATTCTGGATTACATGTTGAAGGCGGCTTTATTGATCATTGTCCTTCTTTCCATAAAGTCGACTAATATTACTCCATGTTTATCCCAAAACACGGTCACCATAACTGTGTATGTTGAGATTGTTTACTTTGCCCTGACCTGTACTGGCGATGACATGTGACACCACTTCATTGACTGACGTTTAGACTCTGGAGTTAAGTGAGAAATCCATGTCTCATCCCCTGTGACAATATGGCCTAAAAGACTGTTACCTTCCTTATGATATCGCTCCAAAAAAGCAAGAGCAGAAGCCATTTGTTGTGACTCTGGCAGCCTGGTAACCTAACGTGTGCTCAATTTTTGAAAATTCAAATGTTCAGACACAATTCTGTACAAAGTTGTTCTCTTCACATTCAGGAAATCCATTTCTAAATATAAAATAGTAAATCGTTGGTCTTCACGAATTTTTTGTCAACTGCATTGACCAAATCGTCTGAAATTACTGATGGTCGGCCAGAGCGTGGTTCATCATACACATTTTCCCGTCCTTCATTAAAAGCTTGCACCCACTTGCACACTTTACTATAACTCATTATGTTAGGACCGTAAACTTCAGTAATCTGCCAATGAGTTTCTGCCACTTAAATGTTTCTTGTAGACAAAAACCATATTACTGCCCTTACTTCACAATCAGTGGGCTGATCAACTGTCTTAAACATTGTGAACTAACACTATAAACAGTAACAATAATAATGCTAATGGCTGTGCTTGACGCGCAAGGCATGCTGGGAGTCGGCGCACATGCGTGTTTTGTCCTTGGCACCAAATTCAAATAGTTATGGCAAATCGGACTTTACTTTTGGAATAACCCTTGTACTTATATCACTTTCCTTTTGGAAATCTTAGACTTTTCTTAGTATAATTATTGAGCCAGATCTCTTCAGAGCTTAGAATATTTTATTGCTTAACCAACTGAGCACTCTGGAACTGTTCTGATCTTGCCAAGTAATGACTTAAACATTAGGACAGTATGTAATAATATCGCTACATGCAAATTTGTCCTTTAGAGAAGGGTTTCTTTCATAATTGAATAGTCTGGTACTTAAAGTAGGTTTGGTAAAGTAATGAGTCAATATTTCTGATTATTCAAAGATTTGGTTTCAGGCAGCTTATAGATTTAATTCACCTCAATAAATTCAATTACAGTAGAAGGCTGATTACCTGAATTCAAATATGCAAGCCGCCGGGTTAAATAAGGTCCAAAATTAATAACCTTAGCGGGATTAACCAATAACCTTAATAATTTGCAGCATGTATTTAAAATTGCACTGCAGATATGTAATGGTTTGTTTTTGATATGGGGTTCACGGGATACTGCAGCATCGCACTGTTTATGACTTTACTGGCTTTTGATAGTTCAGGGAGGGACGGAACAGGGTTGGAAAATTTGCTACCGGTTAGTAAATTATGTTTCACTCTAGTCAGCAGATGGATTCATTCATAAAATTACAAATAAAAGACTAAATGTTTGCTTACAACACATAAGGAAACATTTAATTTGAAAGTCAAATAAGGAACAAAACATACCCAATAGACTAGTTTTGAATTAGTACAGTTGCAGCTTTTAATTCCCACTTGGCTGTTATGATATTGAGCAGTAGCACACGATGAAGGTCTGGTTTTTATGCAATGAGGATTAATGTAATACTTTCCCTCCTGTAATGTGTGTAGCTAGTTACTCTCTCTAAACAACAGGTACAAGTTAACACGACCCGTCATCACACCTTAGGGAGTCAAGTAACATTGTTATTTTACTGATATAACTACGGTTATTACAATATTTCTAACTAATGCAAACTTTTTTACGCTATCATAATTTTTTATGGTAGATAACTTTTTGCAATCAAACTTTTCTCTCCAGGGTGAAGAAGTGTCTTTTTCTTGCCTTGTTATTCTAATAATTATTTTCATCCCTTTACACTTTGTCTTTTATATTGTTATTCTCCCATTAGTTATTTTTCTTAATTTAATTTAAAATTTATTTTGAGATATTGAAAATAAAAATTTTTTTGTATTGTTAAAATATGCATAGTTATTGAAATATTTGAAAACGATCTAAGTAAATAATTGCCAACATTGAAAGCACTTTTCAGATAAAAATACTGGATAAACAAATCCTAAATATAACATTGTAACTTAATCTCCATGCCTGTGTTAAAAACTTTGTTATAAGTTAAATAAACTGGAACATTAGCCTTACATCATAGAACAGATCATTCCTGTAATTATTATAAAATGGTTGATATTGAGAAAATATTTTTCTTGTATAGAAATTTCAAGATGTTTTTGAGGTTGTTACAGATCTCAAATATTAATAAACTGAAATATTCAAAGGCTGTAATCTGAAGTGAAATTATTTACTGTACAGCAAGTGCAACCAGGAGATGGTGGAGTTGTTGCCTTTGGAGCAAGATGAGGACCTGAAGTACGTCAAGAGTCTGTTAGAAGAGTTCCATCAGAAGACAGGCTCTAAGATAGCCCAAGACCTGCTCTCCAGGTGGCCTGCACCTGCTGGACAGTTTGTCAAGGTATAACACCAATTTATCGTTTCTGTATATAAGTTGTATCGGAATGAATAGTTTGCCGATCGGGGTCAATTTGTGATCATTACTTTGATATGTAAAGATTCCTGCTATCTGTATGAAATAATCCTTTTCAGTATTGCGATACAGGTTGAGGTAGGTTTTAATTTGCTGCTGACTAAATATTTTGTAAGAACACAACAGGTCCTTTTTAAAATTGTGTCATTATCTGTCCGTCTGTGTTATACCTCTTGATAGAAAATTGCAATAGGCTTGAAACTTGGTATATAGATTCCTCTTGGTGCAAGGAAAAACATGATTTTTGGAAGTTTCTCTTTGATTTTAGTTTTTTTGTGTCAGGTCCTTCAATACTCTGTTGTATCAGTTTATTTTTATAGTTATTTTCTCTTCTGCCCATAAGTGTTGTATATGTTTTCTATTCAGAATCAGCAATCAAAACTGATTAAATTTTTCCCCATTTACTATATTATTTACATTTTAAAATGTCATTAAGTACAAAAATTACTTTCAACATTTTTAAAAGGTGTCAATGGGTGAAGAAATAATAATTTATTCCTCTCACTGATTATAAGATTTGCAACTGTTAAAAAACTTTTATATCATTTTAACACTAAAACAGGTTAAAAGGAATTGAAGAATATCTACTTTATAATGGGTTCCTAGTGATAGTGATAGACATACAGTCTAAATACACATAAGTTATTAGTTTACTGATATAATACTGGAAAATCATTAATTGGTGTACAATATGAGTGATTTGAAGGAAACAGGATTTTTCCAGACATTTGCCATCCATTCAGTGATAAAAAAATCAGTAACACTACATTTTAAAATCTGTAATCTGATCTCTTCTTTGGGTAAATAACTGACCTAACACATAACTAAAATCTAGATTAAAATAAACAAATCATACCAGAGCATTGTAACACACATAAGTCAGGAATCACAACCACCATGTGTCAAACAAACAAACTCCAAACAAAGAAATGAGTGATTTACTGTACCTTTTACAACTGTGACTTACTAATTATATCCATTTGAGTAATTTTTCAGTTTTTTCATTGTTTTGGCCAAAAAATTTTGAATATGTAACTAATTAATTTTCAGATACTTTTGAATTATAATTGAAAATATAAGCTTAAGTTTAAAATACTTTAATGTGCTGTATAGGTGTTCCCATATGAATACCAGCGAGCTCTGCGCCAGATGGCTGAGGCTGCGAACAAAACAGAGGTTGAGAACATGACAGCGGTCCCAGTAGTCAACAGCGGTGTAAGGGACATTGAGGAGACCATCAATGATTCTGCTGTGGAGAAAAAGCGACTTGAGAAAGTGCTTGACAAGACCAGGTCAGAAATTGGAGTCTTTAAATTTTATAATTTACTGTGACTCAAGATAGAAATGTTAGAGGTTAATGTTAATTGCAACAACAGTTTGTATAATTTTGTTTACTTGAATCATTTCTCTGTAGAGGATTTATGAAGTATGGACGAGAAATGGCTCCATACCGACCGGCAGAGAAACGACTGAAGGACTGGGATGAGATCTACAACTTCGGTCATGTACGTAAGGGCCTGCGGGTGCAGGCAGCTCGCTGCATGGAGTGCGGAGTGCCGTTCTGTCAGAGTAGCCATGGCTGCCCACTTGGCAACATCATCCCCAAGTGGAACGATCTTATCTTCCACAACAACTGGAGCGAGGCTTTGAAACAGCTGTTACAGACCAACAACTTCCCAGGTCAGTTGAAATTATATTAAGAGTATGTTATTGCTGTTCTTAAAAACGTCTAAATATGAAAAAACCTGATTACCAAAACATAATTTACTTAATGGTGTGCAGAGTTCACTGGACGAGTGTGTCCTGCGCCTTGTGAGGGTGCCTGTGTGCTGGGGATTAACGAACCTCCAGTAACAATCAAGAATATCGAGTGCTCCATCATTGACCATGCATTTGAACAAGGCTGGATCCAGCCTGAACCACCGACCAAACGCACCGGTTTCAAGGTGGCAATTGTAGGGTCAGGGCCTGCAGGAATGGCAGCAGCGCACCAGCTCAACAAGGTGGGTTGTTGAAATATTTCCTCTGATTTGCACATACTTCCTGAAAATATGTCTTCTGGTTATATGAATACATCAAATACCATATCTTTTATTCCATTGTGCATTTAAAGTAAACATTGGTAATTTGTCCAGGCCGGTCACTTGGTGACAGTTTACGAGCGCAATGACCGCATCGGTGGCCTACTGCAGTACGGCATCCCCACCATGAAGCTGTCTAAAGAGGTGGTCCAGAGACGAGTCAAGTTGATGGCTGATGAGGGTATTATCTTCAAGACCAATATCAATGTTGGAAAAGACATAAGTGCTAAGGTTTGTTTGAAGTTTGCTAGCAATTTTGTTTTATTTTCATGGTGTTTAGAAACATTTTAAATATCTCAGCTTATTTTGAAATTTACAAGAGCATTATTTATTGAATGTATTTTAATCAATACGAAGATGTAACAAAGTTTGATGACTGATGTAGGAACTGTATGAGGAATATGACTCTGTCGTGCTGTGTACTGGTGCCACCTGGCCACGAGACCTGCCCATTCCTGGACGTCAACTGGAGGGCATCCATTTTGCCATGAGCTTCCTTGAGTCCTGGCAGAAAAAGCAGATGGGAGATGGTAACATCAATCCATTACTGGCCAAAGACAAGGATGTCATCATCATCGGTGGTGGTGACACTGGCTGTGACTGCATTGCCACCTCACTCAGACAGGTAATTTTCACAGTTTATGTGTGTCGTTTAAGAAATAACGTTTGGTAGGAAGGGTTGATTAAATGTGAATGTTTAGTTTAGCCTCAGTTCACCTTTCTCTTAGTACAACTCATGTCGAAACGATGTATAAAGTTCATTATGAGCTTCTTTGCCACCGACCTTTTTGGATGCAAACGCACATGACTACAGATTTCAGGAGTCAAGTTTATGACAGCATCACGTTCCAGATGCTGCACTGTGAACTGGAGCTAAACTCAACATTCACAAATGTTGTTTAAGCTCAGATATTACAGAATAAATTTGTATAGAGCTGGTGGTAACTCAGGCTCCCTAAGAATCTCTTTTATAACTTAGTCCGTGTTCCAGTTGAAAAAAAATAATAATCTGGATGTGCCCTCTCAGTAAAATTGGTCTCTCCAATTGCTTTTTCAAAATTCATCCTCACCTGACCTCTTTCATGTTCTGTAGAGTATGATTACTCAAATTGCTAAAGAACTTGACCTACTAGGATTGGTTTTGGGGTTTTTTTTTTTGGTACGAGTTTAAACTTTGTGAATTATGGTCAATGCAACTGGTCAGCTGCCATGAATCTGGACTTTTACAAGTTACTGTTCTTTTTCTTTTACAATTCCTAGCCAAATAAAGAACGTCATTTATGTTTTATATAGAATAACAAAAGTTCAGACTCTTTCTTTTCATTGATGTGTGTCACTCTTAACACGTGTCATGTGTGTCATTTTCCTTTTTGTTCTCCTTCTTTTAGACATACCTGCGCTCAGTGCCATCATGTGATTCTTGTTAGATAAACTTTTCATTAATTTCCATGAATCAGAAGGTTTTTTATAAATGCATCACCAATTCTTATATATAACTGATATAATCTCTATTGTCTCTACAAATATTTTTTAAACGATAGTTAATTTTGTGCTAGGTAAAACTATGAACGTACAACAGAGTTTTGGTGGTTTACAAATGAATCACTTTAAATGATCCTTAAAATTATGTTTCAGGGTGCAAAGAGCATAACAACATTTGAAATTCTGCCAGAGCCTCCCGTATCTCGTGGCCGAGACAACCCTTGGCCACAGTATCCACGAGTGTTTAAGCTGGACTATGGACACGAGGAGGTCAAACTCAAATTTGGCAAGGACCCTCGCCAGTTCAGCATCCTCAGCAAGGTATCAATAAGGGAGATACAATTTTTCAGTTTTTCCCGTAAATTTCTAGCTAGATGAAACACTAAAATAAAACTATAGTTACATATAAGAAACCTGTTTTTAAATATTTTTCATTTTATATTTTTAGCATGTTTAATTTGGAGAGTAGAAGCCCTCAATCAGAAATTTTTCATATGAAAATTAAGCATCAAATATTAGATTATTTTGTTAATTCAGAAAAACACTGCTCCTTTCTCATCAACATCATGACAGGTTGTGCTATTCATGAGAACTAATGATTCTGACTTTCTGAGGCTAACAGAGCCAATGGTTACTTAATTCTACTACTCTCACACTCAGTCTTTCTCAGACAACTTCAAACGCTTGGCAGCATTACATCTCTCTAGCTTCTCTACCTTCCAACTTTGGTGTTTATAGGTAGAAATTACTTGATTTGAGTACAAAAAAGTGACAGGCAATCTTCATATGCACCATTGTTCAAGCTGATCTTAAACCAAGAAGGGTCTATAATGTTTTTAGCTTAATTAAACGTTCAAAATGATGTATGATATTTATAGACTAATCTTTAAAAAGTAATGTCCATAGTCTAATTTTTTGGAATACACACAAAAAAGTAATATATAATTTACCTCAAACTATTTCTGCAGGAATTCTTGGATGATGGCAATGGGAACGTATCAGGCATCCGCACAGTGATGGTGAAGTGGACCAAGGATGATACTGGTCGATGGATAATGGATGAAGTTCCTAACTCTGAGAAGGTAACATGATAGAAAACTTGAGAAATTATATTTTACAGTAAAAATTTACAGAACGTACTATGGCAAACAAACTATTTATTTACAACAAAACAATAAATAATAAAATTGAATATATGTTTTTAAATAAATACAAAGATTGAAAAGTCTCATTTTATATCAAGGAACAATTGGGTTACCCCACACTATCAATAATAAAAATATGTTAAATTTATTAAATCAAGATTATATAACCCAGTGTAAAAACAAAATGGTGATGGGGTGTACCTAGTAAAGATACATGTGTGAATAAATTAAATCTAGCAAATTTTTAATATAATTTGTAGTAGATAAACAGATGAGTATGTATGTGAAAATTATTGTTCTATACCATAGAAACAAACTTTAGCATATGGAATTTAAAGATAGGGTTTGTAATCTCAATTTATTCTTCAGCACTTATTTTATCTATACCAAAAGCAAACCACTTAACAAGATATATTTACCTTTATTTGTTTAACATAAAAACACCTTATCTTTACCTCTCTATATTAAGATATAAAAACAAATAAAGGCATCCGACTTTTCACCTGTTTATCACGTTTCCACTGGTCTATAAAGTGTATGGTTGTTTATCAATATATGTAAAATGACAACAAAGAACAATAAAAATTGACAAATGACTTATCCACTTGGCCGATGCCGTAATCAACAGAATATCCCCTGATTAGTGATTTTATTGTTAATATTTTATTTATATATCTTTATGTTAATATTTTATTTATACATCTTTATGTTAATATTTTATATTTTACTAACTGGGAGTAAAACATGTTTATTTAGAATTGTCTGCCGATTTACACTATTTATTGTATTAAGATACAGAAATTAGTAAGTGTGAGTTAAACATTTAACTAATCTCCTAACACTTCTAAATCTACAACAATTTAATCTTTTTTATGCAAATAGCATTTGTTTGGGGGTTTAAATAAATGAAACGGAATAACATATTTTTGGTATTAATGTTCGAAATTCCTATTTAAAAGTTTATAAAACTTTCCTATGTAAGGCTGTGGTATCAGTATGTAGGTCTCAATAAGTGATATCACTGTCTTGAAAAGGAATAACCTATGTTGTAGCCTGTCTAGGCTGAACTATAACTCGGATTGAGATTTCCTGGTAGTGCACTAGATATTATTACAGATTGGAAACACTTTTGTGGTCTTGATTTTGAATGTTTGAGACAGAATCCATCTCCTACAGCTGGGTTATTAATGGTTGCAACATTGTATGGCAGGTGTACAAGTGCGACCTGGTGCTGCTGGCCATGGGCTTCCTGGGCCCCGAGCGTTACATCGCCAATGACCTGGACCTCACCCTAGACCCCCGCTCCAACTATGAGACAGCCTCCAGCAAGTACTCCACCTCCGTACCCAAGGTCTTCGCTGCCGGAGGTAATATTGCTACAAGTTCATGTTGTAATGAATACATAATATTGAGAGACTATCAGAAAATGAAAATCGAAGATTCTAAATACTTATCAAATATTTTTGTCACTCTCAGGTTACACAAATTGAAAAAAAATTCCTCTTAAGTTATAGTGTATTAAATTTAATTGTGCACTTACTGTATGAACCAATACCTTTACATATAATTAATATTACGTATAATAATGAATACGACTATCATCTTAAGTTTTCCAGTTCATACTAGGCTAAAACATTCTTTACGCATTAAAGTTCTTTAAATGTTTTGGCTTCACTGTTAAGAGCAACTTCAGGGTTAATGTCTGTTGATCCTTCAGTTTCTATGGTGAGGTCGAAATATTTCAAGAATTTAATTATGTTAACAGTATGTAGATACAATGTGAACTGTATTAGCTAATTCGTAGTTAGCTATGATACCTGTGTAAGCCTAAGTACTTAGATTATAGTATAATATACAATCTCTTATGGCATATTGAAAATGTCCAGCGATTTCATAACCAGTATAAAAGATTAACCATCATGGCAGTAATTTCAATCAATTTTTAAGCAGTTTTCCTACTGATCAATAACAATTTTAATTAATAAGATGATATAATCTAAAACTGTTTTTTTCCATTTTAATGTCATAAACAGAGAGCAATAATCTAATCATAAGTATTGTAAGTTTTATAAGAAGAACACTTTTGTTTTTGTGCAGACTGCAGACGCGGCCAGTCACTGGTAGTGTGGGCCATCGCCGAGGGGCGTCAGGCTGCCAGAGAGGTTGATGCGTTCCTACTGGGCAGCACCACCTTGCCTGGGCCAGGTGGTGTCATCACCACACTCATCAGCCAGAAGGGCTAAGACTCTAGCCCCTGTGCGTATAATATGTTACATTTCTTTGTTCTTCCAGTTTTTTACAATATAAGGAGTTGAGATTAACTTTGTGCCGGAATATGACATTCTAGGCCAGTAACAGCTCACACAATTCCCAACCACACAGTCAGAACATGCTGATTGTGGTAGTGATAAGTGAATAAACGCATGGACTGTGTCATAATTTTCATAAGCCACTTTGTTGCTAAACATTGCTTAACTGATTTTTTGGTACATTTAAAAACGTTCAGTCTAAACCTTTATGATTCTTAATGGAGTGGATCATTCCTTAAATTTTAAATTCATAATAAGATAGTGCAAAGTGAAAAAATGTTAAATAATACTAATTATATTAAAAATATAAAATAGTTTAAAGTTGTAAATCACTATTTAAATAGTGATATATCTTACATTCCATAATGTTCTCTGAAACAGTGACATTAATTATTTTTGTAATATTATCAACATTGTATTTTGTATGTATTTATGTATTATGTTTGTATTTATGAAATAATAAGTAATAAATTCGCTAAATTTTAGTTGTATATCAGTTTTAATACAATCTTAAAATTAGAGATGAGTCTGCCTGGTTCTCTATTCCTAACATATTAAAAATTTCAGTTTAAAAATAAACATTTTACCAGTTCATTATTTCTAATATTATTTTATTATATTATTTATATTTCTATGCTATCTTTGAAAACATGTTGTGGTTCAAATTGATAGATTCATTTAAGATTTGAAAAAAACATGTTTGAATATAAAGAACTGTAATTGGGTCTGTTGGAAGTTGTACACAAGTCATAAGTACATAGGAGAAAATTCCATTATTTTCACTTCCTGAAAACAGTAAAAATAATTGTAAATTTTGCATGGTTATCTTAAAACCATAAATATGCACTTAAGCACGGGTCACACTAGGCTGATTGTAAGCCGCTGGCTATCAGCGGCTGGCAGTAGCGCCAGCAAGCAGCGGCTGGCAACCCGGTCACATTTCGCTTTTAACTCGCCTGGTTCTAGTTCTAGCATGTCGTCTGTGGGTCCACGTAAACGAGTAATTAAGCAATTATTAAGGATGTGTGTGAAGGAGCTTTGTCAGAAAATGCTCAACCGCAAGAAGAGACGTTAGTGGAGTAGACCTTGGATTATGAGAAGAGAAGAATTAGGAGCATCTGCAAGAGTTCTCCAAGAGTTACAAGAAGAGGACCCAGAAACATACAGAAATGTTTTACGAATGTCAGCTCCTAAATTCCAAGAATTGCTGGAATTAGTTGAACCGTTGATTAAAAAACAAAATACCAAGTTCAGACAGGCGCTTCCGTGTCAAAGTCAAAGTCAAAAAGTATTTATTTCTACATCAAAAAAACATTTACATCTAGTTTACATATATTTTCTTAGGTGAAATAAAATATACTACCTACAATAACTAATTACGTTGCTGTAAAACTCTATAAAATAAAACTTAGAAATTAATTCTCAAACTAAGTATAAACTTGTGTTTTGAGAATGAGTCTTGTAATGTACCGCATTGTTGCCTAATATTTTATTGTAGCTTAATTACAACAAACTAAAAAGAATTTCTATAAAAATAATTAAAATTTCTGTAAAAATAAATATATAAATATTCAGAAACTAAAATTATTAATTGATTATGTGTTTAATAATTTAAAAGAATATACTAAAGATTTGTTTTGTTACATGGGAGAAGAGACTATGGCAGTTGCAACCCTCCCATCCCCCACCCCCCACCTAATGACCCGTACGTCCCCAATCACTCGCACTCACATACACCCAATAGGCTACACACTACTGGAACAGCGCTGTTGGAATACCACACAAGCTTTGGCCTGTATACCTCGTTTGCACCAGCACCACTTTTTATAGATTTTTTTATCTTACTCAGTTCTTACTAAATGATCAAGAGCTAGAATACTCTGAGAAAGTTAAAAATCTAGGACTTATTATTGACAAACACTTGAGATGGACTGAACAGGCTTCTTTGACATGTAATAGGGTCTTTGCCGGTGTTCACTGCCTTAAGCGGCTGGCTTCATATCTACCACAGCAAGTTAAAATAATGCTGATAAAGACTCTTGTACTGCCTCAATTCAACTACTGTGACATAGTCATTAATGACATGACTGTGGAGCTTTCAAATAGACTCCAGCGTGCTCAGAACTTTTGCATTAGGTTCATTTTCAATCTCAGACGTGATGATCACGTAACGCCCTACTTCAATCAATTATCTATCTTAAAATTAAAGGACCTTCGAGACTATCACTCACTCATTCTGTTGCACGCTCTTTTAAATACAAATTGTCCTAGTTATCTTTCAAACAACTTTCGATTTATGTCTGAAATAAGTGAAAGAAGTACAAGGAGGGGTACATTCTTATTATCTATCCCAATTCATCGAACAACTACCTTTAGCAAATCGTTTACAGTTTCTGCCTGTCGATTGTGGAATGCTTTACCCGTGAACATCAGAGCCATCGATAAGCGCGCTCGCTTTGGGGCGGAGGTCAGGGCCTTGATGCTGGGGGCTCAGGGGGTATAGCGATTGGCGGCTTTGGTGTGCGGTACTTAGGGCAATTGCATGCAAGTTGAATGAATGCGAGTGTGTGTCTTGCGATATTATTGTAAATTTGTATATAGTTACACTAATTATTGATGATTGTTTTTATTTTAAGATTCATTTAATATATAGTGTAAATAAATAGACTAAGTTTTAGTTATAAATATATTCATATATATATGTTAGTTTAATTTTTATGAGGTTAAGTGGTAGAGAGGACTTTATAGTCCTAACTTCGCCTCTAATAAAGTCATTTTTCATTTCATTTTCATTTCATTTCATTTTTTCTTTTCTGTAGGTGTCGCGTAAACTCTTAATCTTCTTTTTCAAGAGTTCAACTGTCGCAGGCATCCCAGTATTCATTACGTTTTCCAACAGTTTATTGTAGGCTGTCTCTTTGACATTCCTATTAATGTAATCCTGTGATGAAACGTCCCACAAGCACGGATAATTTTGAAATAAATTCAAAAATTCAATGACCTGTTTCCCCGACCACTTCAACTCAGCCATTTTTACACTATAAATTAACAGTTACCTACGAAACAGCAGTAGGTAGCTAAACCCAATGAACAAAACAAAGGATGTAAACACAAAACCACGTGTAGTTTACTCGCCGCTGACACGCTACTGGGGTGGTCAGATTGCGCTGTAAGCTGGCGCGAGCTTGTGCGAATGAATCACGTGACCTGTTAGTTGTCGCTACCTGCGACCAAAAGTTGAACATGTCCAACTTCGCCAGCCGCTGACAAATACTCGCCGGCTGGTAGCACCAGCTGCGGGTTCTGTGGTCACATCAAGCTGGTAGTAGCGGCTTCCTTTAATTCGCGGCTGCAATCAGCCTAGTGTGACCCGTGCTATAGTAAAAGGTTCTCATTGAAGTCTCCATTATTATTTACGATTGTCCTCCATTACAAGTAGAGACTACAATGACGAGATTTCATTATGATGGTTTATGAGATTTAGGCACAATCATATTTATAAAAGTTTGTGCCTAAAATAATCAAGTTGCTGGAACTAATACAAAAAAAAAAATGGACATAGATTATTAAATTGACCTATCCATTACTAAATGAAGGATTCTTGGAGCAATTAGAAAAATTTTAAATTCAATTCAATTAATAATGAGCACACAATTGTTTAATCTAATTGGTATCCATAACTATTAAAAAATATTGAAAAAAGAGTGCCATTCACCTCGTATGTGCCCATAGTATCTACCAGTAATGGTGCAGCAGGAAACTGCAGAAAGTAGTCAGCATCTTGTAAAGTCTTCTTCCCATATAAAGTCCTTGGGTTTTGTGGGTTAAAGAGTGTTACTGGTACTAATACAGTGCATCAAATGTTTTATTCCGGTGCAGCCACATTGGTCACCATGGAGGTGAAAGGTTAAATTAACACAATGGATTGGTGTTGAATTTCAAAGTCATTGGTTGGGAATTCTTGCAATTTTATTTAATTTAATTTAGAATTGTTTAAGTCAAATATAAGATTAATTTAGCAGTCGAGTTCAGACAGGAGCTATGAAAAAATAATCATTTCTTAAAATTTTATTAGTTCAAAATGTAATCAAACTTTCTTTAAAACTTTAAACATTAAAAAAGTAATCTCTTGTTATTTAAAATCATTAACAGTGTTCATAGTAAAATATTTATTTGGTGACTGATATATTTGGTCGATAACATCCTGGATCCATTGAATTGAGGTGAATCCAAGCGGGCTTTGAGCAGCAGTAGATCCGTCTTGCTCCAGTGTCTTCCATGTACTAACTATTCTCTGCCTCAGGCATTACTTCATCCACCCCTATGTCACGTGGTTAGGCCAACAAATCAGAAACCAGCTCTGTAACATGACCTTATATAGCGAACTGTCTATTCTACGCAGTTACAGTTTTTTCTTAACACCCTTAACTCTTGCGTTTCAAAATATCAAGTTTATTTAATTCCCACCAATTTAAAACTTGATTATTATTTCCGATTTATGAAAATAAACTAATATTAATTTATGATCTGATACAGTTACCAGTCCTGATAGTATTAACATCACGACAATACTAAAATGCTGATGTTTGTTTCAGATCGACTCCTGATGACACTGAACAAGACCACTTAACGGCCTGAGGGCGCGATGGCTGCTCTTCCCAAGATCAGTATTAGCCACACTCACTGTATTGTTGTATTGAGATATTTATTTTGTAAATCAAAAATTAGATCTGTAAGAAAATATTGTATAAATTATTTTCATCAGTATAAACTTTAAGGCACAGTTTAACTTAGACTGAGTAGTGAATATTACGAGATTAGGAGCTCACAGTTGATTATTTGTTACAGTAATCCTGAAAAAAATGTTGGTTGTAGCCAATTTCTACTGAGTTCTTACTAAGAGACTAATTTTACATCTAGCACTTTGTAAGTCGTAGACACTGTAACATCAGCAATAAAACATATACGATGTTTAATTATTTTAATGCTTTGTCTGGTTTCGCTCGGACTACAGACAGTATTGACGGGTGCTTGAACGGCATTGCGTGCTCCTAATCGCTCTCTTCCTGTCTGTGTTACTCGTAGTGTTACTGTGTACATATGTTACAGTAGTATGTTATACATTATTTTATTTCTATAGTCGTACTAAGATTGAAGGTTGTGTATTTTGTATTGTTGCGAGAAGAAGGGCGTGTACAGAATTGTTTTGCTATGTTGTTTATCAATAAACTGTAGAAAACCGCTTAATTCTTTTTGTTAACCCTGCTGTTTTTTCTTTTCTGAGATAGCTCCCCCTCCAGGCTTAGGCAAAGAATGTCTTCCTGGTAGTTTCAGCATGGCTTGAACAAAGTAGACTGCCAGTTTAGTTGATGTGCTTTCGGTGTTCAGTCAGGTGTAGTGGAAGTTTAGTTATACTACATATTTAGTTCCATATACAACATGTAGGCTTAGTAAATTGAAAAGAAGCCCTGCCAGACGCACCTGGATGGAGCACTGAATAAAGTTACAAATAATACTCAGTATTATGAACAAAATTACCTTATCTCTAACAATAAAGAGAAGTATTATATTATACATTTTCTATTAACATACTTTTGGTAAAATATTGATGTTTTTTTCTAAATATAAAAAACTTTTTTGAACATTGATCATAAATGTAATGTTTTTGGCATGTTATTTTTTTACATATGACTTTCGAAGTCTTTTGTTTAATTAACAAAATTAATGAAAAGATAATGGTAAATAGAAATGAATTTTTATAGTACTCAACAAATAATTGAGTTCCATTTTTTATAAAAAATATAAACAGTGATGATGTGTATTGTTATTTAAATTTGGGAATTGTTCAGAATCAAATATATGAGAAAGAGCAATGATGAGTTTTTAAAATTAATATTAATTATGGTTTTATACTTATAATTAACAATAGAACCTTGCAGAACATAAAAAGATTAGATTATCATTAGCAGTGTACAATTTGTATTGTTTTATCAAATAAACAGTCAAGTCCAATTTTAGATCAATTAAAGTAAATGTAGTTGTTTGAACATTTTATAACCACAGTACTCTATGCTGTAATACAAGTTCTAACATTTTAAATAGCAACATGTAATAGCCCTACATATTAGTATTAAATCCATAAGTACATTTTATTTGTAAAGTCTGTAATATTCTTCTGAAATTCTATTCTAGTGAACTCAAAACTTACAAAAACATATTTACTGTGTCATTACAGTTGTTTTTTTGAAACCAGAATCCAAACAAAACATTCCAAACGTAGTTAACAGTGGTTGTAACTAGCAAAATAATGGATAACTTGTACAAATATTTTATTTTTTTAACCATAAAAAATATTTTGTTCAATCTTTATTTAAAACATTATGATTGAAACATATAAGTATATTATTTTCATATACAACAAAATTTGCTAGGAATATTTTTTAAATGAGAAAAATGATAGTATTTAAGTTCACTAAACAGCTGTTAACATTTTCAGTTGAAGTTCATCAAAGAGATTAAAAAATTTTGTTTATATTTAATTTATAAAACTGTGCTTGATCAGCAGTGATGCAAATAGCAAAGACAAAGTAATAACCAACTTTTACTCCAGATTACACTACTTATAAATACATGACTTACGTTTGTATGTCCCCTTTGAGTAGATTTAGAGATATATTAACAAATATACTTCTAGACTAACAACATGATTTGATAATAAATAAAAGAACTGATTCAATACGATGTCACACTATTTTTGGTTAGTCAACAATTTCATAAGCAGTATACACAATTTTTGTCCCATGTAAACATTTGTTTTGATAATGACTGTTTTATTCAATTCTCTTGAGAGTGGTTTTGTGTTAACTAAGTTTTCAAAATAATTTTACAGAGAACACATTACAAATTTTCAAATGCTACTAATGATAATAATAATAAAACAGCATGAACAAATTTGGAGACCATTAATCAGCAGACAATGGAAGTATTACGTATTTTATTAAATTGTAATAACATTATCTTCATAAGTCAATTGGAATGCTTGAGTTTTCCAGTAATTGTACAAGGAAAACAAGGATTAGTTGTATATACTCATTAGAGGATAACACACTAGTAAAAAATTGCTAATTGAGAAAACTTTCACAATTATATAAATTGACAATAATTGAAGAGATACCAATTGATATCATCTCACATAAGTACACAAAGGGTTAAAATGCACCCTTCTATAGTAGAGTCCATTTCAGACGGAAATTTTTTGAATATTTGACCACTTTTTAAAGGGGAAAAGAGAGGCTACTACTTAATTAATAAGGAACGACAAGGTCTGTTATTGGTTTAATATTAACAAATGGTTATAGTCCAGGAACCAAGAGCCAACTTACACTTTATAAGCACACAAACTTATTTTTCTTGAAATCATAAGAGAAATTTCCCTTGAATAAATTGATCCTCACCTGTGCTAGTTTTTGTGGAGGTTGAGTGGTGAAGGGGTGAGGGGGGTATCAAAAGAGATTAATTTAAGAAATTACCATTTTTCCTCAGATCATCTTTTTCTTAGTTTTACGCACTTAAAACAAACCATCAGACACGTACATGAATGTTAAATCAGTTTCAACTTACTCCATACAGACCCATAAAGTGGAGACTTGCAATTTCTTTATTTAGCTATCTTGCGATTGTATAATTATTATTTAAGACCGTCGGTCTTAAGTGAATTAAGCTAAATGGATATGATCTGAGAAAAAATTATCATTTTGTATTTTTAACCATTCTCATAATCTCTCAAAATCAGTGTATTCAACAATTTCATTCTTAGGGAAAATTCTTCTATCGATTTCAAGAAAAGCCCAATTGTCAGCTTATACGGTACAAATTGGATCTCCGCTCCTAGACTATTAATTCGTAACATATTGAAGTTTTTAATTTTTCCCTTTTCTTTAGAGTACTCAAATTTACTAAACAAATTTTGTTTTTAATAAGATAGTACTTTCTTACAAAGGAGTTGCTCAATTTGTTTGCTCACTATCTAAGATTAGTATCTATGATTAGTTAGTCAACATCAGGTTTTTCTTAGTGACACTCCACCAACACATGAGAGGTTAGTGATTAATCGTCAGTGTATTAACTCACTTTCCAAATATTGTCCACTTTCTGTTGTAGATCTTTTTTTTAGTGTAGAAATATTAAACAAGAAATTGTATAAAATTAAATTAAATTAACAGAATTGCATTTTCAAGCATTTCTTGTAGAATTATTTTTTTATTCAGTAGCAGTAAATAAACATGTTTGTATAAAAGATGTAAAAATATTCATGAAACTAATTGTAACTTTTACCAGATCACTGCTGTAGTAAAACAGCTTTTCAGCATTTACAAACTCAGATCAGCAGTTTTCATTTGAAACATTTATAAATATTAACACATTATCTATTAATGAGACAAAATTACATCACAATCTATGCTATAAGAACTTTTGCTTACTAGACTACTATGGACAGATTATTATCTGATTCACAACAGACAGTAGGCGATTCCTAATCATTGTTGTCTTAGTGCTTCAAGATCTGACCTTAGGTCAAATCTTCTCCTTAAGTCCTTCAGCCTGAAATATGGAGAGTACAGGAGAATGATACTGTGATCACATACTTGAGCTACACCCTGAGTAATGATCGAACTTTCAGTTTATGGACATACTTACACACGAGAAGCTCCAATATCTGTTAGCCAAACGCTGTATGCACAGTACTTATAAAAAAACTTCATTGAGAGTATTTTAGAGATTTGAAGAATTCTCACTTACTCCTTCCCTGCATAAACTCAGATGGAGATTTTACAAAATGTTTATTATAAATTAACTTTCTAATCTTATAAACTTTCTTGGTGTCATACTAATATTTTGACAACATCTAAAACTGGGTTGGTTTAAAACTCACAACAAAATAAACATTTATTTTAAAAGTTTATTCTGCTCAGTGCCCAATTGCTTTACATTAGCATTTTAAATCAGAAACGTTCAACCAAAACAAAATATCTTAATTTAGAAAATAAATTATAAAATTAGTATGTTAACACATTTGCTACCAAGAGTCACAGGAGCATTCTGTGGTGTGTGTGTGTGTGTGTGTGTTTACACTATGTCACTCGGTAGTCAAAGTGTAAAAAAATTATGTTTGAAGTAAACGCTAAATGTTCTTCACAAAAAGTATAATATACACAATTGTTATTAAAATTTCGGAGCATGTGTCTCAATTGCTTTAGTCCATTTATAGTTGCTTTGGTTCATATGTTAGTGAACCAAAACCTTGTGTCAACTAACTGTCAAAACGTAATTATAACAGACTTAAGTACTGTAGTTATATGTTTTACTACTACGAGGTCTGTTAAAACATAAATGAGAAATCTGTTACCAAAAGTAAAGTGGGTAGGAACGCAGATGTATCAATGAATGTGGGTGTATTGATTGGGATGTGGGGAGTGGATCAATGCAGTTCTAATGCAGTATTATTTTGATCACGCCCATAGAAGAGGTTCACTGGTATTTTCAGCTTACGTTATTTTTACCATTTTCAAGAAATAGAAAGTGGTCAAAGCTCTTGAACTATTTTTAATAGAACGTAATAATATGACCTTTATAACTAACCCCAAAATATGTTATAAAGGTATTATGAATTTCATTATGCTTGATTTGTACTCATTAAAAAGATAACAGTCAAAATATTTTGATCAATTAAAAAAAATTCTAACTGATTTAGATTCCTGCTATCTTAGCTATTATAGTGTTGCGAAATCAATGATGTTGCAGTTTTATTTTTATGTGTCTTTAGTTGGTTATAAAAGTTTGTGTTATGCTCAGCTTAATTTTATAATTATTAGTTATTTGGATGGCAATTTTATTGCATCTTATTATTGTAACCGTTGCATGTATTAGTTAAAAACAATTTGTGAACATGCATTCAAATACTCAAGCTTGTTTTACCATTTAAATAATGTTACTTTCTGTATTGCTTGATGTAAAGCATTGTAATAAATTTAATTTAATATCATTATTTCCTTTAATTTTAATAGCTTTAAAAATTTTTGTTTAAGAAATTCATGAATTATAAAAATTATAAATTCATTTTCCAAATAAAAAATATATTAAGAGACTTAAATTTATGTTATGTAGTAGTTTTTTGTCTTTCATATAAAAACATCTTGAGCATATCTTAAATGCAATAATAATATACATTTATAAATGTACGCAGTACACACTGTTGATGAAAACTGGGCAAATAGTGTCTAAACTTTTGTATCCTTGAGCTATTATGGATATTGAAGTTACTTTGGGTAGTTAATTTTAAATATTTTGTTTTAGAGATAAAGATAAACTATGTATGTTGATGCTTGACAAACATATTAAATATCAATAAAAAATAGATATATTTAATTAAACATTAGCAAATATAAGATTCATTTCTATATATTTTTACGAATATGAAAGTTACATTTTTAATTTGGTTATTAATTTGAAACGTACATTATATATCAGAGAACAAATATGAGTAGAATATAATTTTGAAATGTTTATTTTCTTTGTTACAATATTACTTACCATTATAAAATTTTTGATTATATTAAAGTTAAAATCAAAGATTTTCAGCCATAAAAAATTAATGTAAGGATGTTTTCTAATTTGTTTTTCATTTCAAAACAAATAAACCTGACAGATTCATTATATTTCACTTGACTGCCTTCTAATGAAATTAATGGTATACAAAAGGTAGCAATCTGCCTATGTCCGTTTTAAATTTATTTGTAACTGACCTTACAGATTCATTAATGCTAGAATATCTAAGTTCATTACAAACTGTACGATAGATATACTAGTTGATAGATGACACTAAATTAATAAAACATTGAGCTGTATAGAATAAACTGCATTCAATTTCTCCCATCACAAAATATCCATAGTTCCTGCTTTATTTATTGATTTTACTAATATTTGATCAGACAGGTGTACTTTTGTAGATCTTCAGAAGAGTTTTTAAGCCAATACAATACATTTAAAACTTTTAGGTAAGCAGTTATTTACATTGGCAAAAAAATCTTATTACCTCCTCATGTTCTTTGATATGTTTGTAAAGAAAAATAAAAAGTAATCTAATAATTTTAAGAATCATACAATATTTTATTCATTATACTATATTATTTATAATTTATTATAATTATACAAAATATTTTTTAAAGTGACTGCAGTTTTAAGTTTAAATCAACACAATTAAAATTATTTTATAGCTCTTAATACAGGGAGGCCTAAAAAATGGATAGTTGTCTCACCTCCATTCTACACCCACTGTTTTTGTGTACAAAGGCTGACTTCTCAACCTCCACCAATGGCCAGGTAGGCAAGTTGACTGCTTGCAAGGGTGATTTCTCTGCGCCACCTATCCAAAGAGCAGCTAGGCTTGTTGTCCTGCTTGACTTGTTTATCTTGCAATAACCGCTATAAGCACTGAACAAGATAATTGTCCCATTATAGTATAAGCATACATTTTTTTTAACTTGGTTTACTCAGCCATGTGATGTATATAGTGACTGACTTCAATTAAAATCAGTATTTTGACTTTCATTCAATGTATATTAAATCAAAACTGGCAAGACCAGTACGGTAATACCATCTTCTTACAGGTACAACAGTGATTAGAGGGATGGAGGTTTATTGTGATTGGCTGAGCTCAACCAATCAATGATCTATTGAGCTTCTTTATCACAGACTGCCAGCTTTTCTATAATCTGACGCTGTATTCATAGTTGAATTTGTTTTTGTGATAAAGAAAACACACTGTTTGCCGATTGGTTGATTTCAGCTAATCACAAGAAAACTCCACTGCTTCCACTTACTGTTGTAAACCATGTGCATGGGAATATCTCACATTCAGTGAGGATGGAATTACCAAAGTTTTAATTGTGTTATTAATTTATAGAAGTGGTGTAAACTAGAAAACTTTAAAATTTAAAAGCATACGAATGATTTAGGCTGTGAAGAGTATATGTAAAATAATTTAGATACTCAAAATATTTCCAAATATTTTGTTCTAATACAATTTCAAATCATTATAGAAAGAAAGATGTGTGTCTTAATGATTTTTAAAATCTCCATACATTCTTTCTTTGGAATATAGTGTAAAAGTTCTGGTCCAAAGGCTGTAATACATTTAAAAAAGTACTCATCAGTGATGTTCTAATAAAATTCAAATGTACCTTTGTTTCTGTTATTATGATTATAAGATTCTTTAGGGTTGTTTAGTTTTTTTCTGACTTGGTCTTGCATATTAAATTATCTTAAATATATGTACACATAATAAACACACAATTATTATAAATATTCTTTGCATTATTATTTCTTTTTTTTATATCTTTTATCTGGGCTTAAGATTTCATACATATTTAAATGGTAAGTTCCTATACAGATTTGCAAGAAAAGTCATACGAGCTTGGTTTAATATTTAATCAGAGAGTAGTTTTGTCAGATAGTAATGAAAAAACATTCTTCTCACTGCATAAAATCCTAAGTCCAATCTGTTACACGTTTCAACAAGTTTAATCTATAAAGTTTATTTATCTAAGTTCAATTTAAAAAAATTGCCATTTATACTTTTTTAAATGTGGTTGTTATCTTTTAAATAAAAATTTGTATTTAAAGCATTAAATAAAAAATTAACAATTTTTATGAATTGTATTATGTATGTATAGTTTTATGTATTACAAATTCTTGGACACTAGTTGTTGACCTAACAGGGCTCAACCTGTCAAATTCTGTAAGGTTTATCAGAATTTAAAAAATTCCTTTTTTACTGTATAAAGTGTTATTAACACAAGTTGTTTCTTGTATTAAATGTTCTAAAAAACGTGAAATTTCAATACATCAGGTTGAAAATATTCAAACTTTCTCTGATATGCGGGATATTTTTCTAAATGAAAAAAAAAAACAATACTGTTTAATCATTACTTTGTTCTAAAGTTCAATTTTAAGTGTTGATAAGGTATCTTCATTTTGATTCTAAAAAACATTTAACTTCCAATAAAATGTATAATTATATCAGATACTATTGTTTTAGTGGTAACATATAGTTATTATAATGCTATTGTAACTAAAAGACAATAGGTGTTAATATCAAACTGTTCATATTATGCGGCTTGAGAGACTAAGTTCAATTTTACTTTAGTGAACTGAACTGTTAGGCTTACTATGAGACTGTTAGTGAAAATAGAGAGTTGTTTGTATTTTTGTCCAAAATACTGCTTGTTAAGTGTTATAATAATTAGAGATTATATGTTTTTAGATGTTAAAGAGCGATGACAAGACAATAATGATTATTGTGCATTGAATGTACCTGTAATGAATGTGCTTCCAAATAGAATAAATGTTAATCAAAATGAGACAATTTTATTTCTTTATATTTATCTTTCCATACCAAATTATTACAATTATGGTCTACATGACAATCAATATAAGTTTGATGACAGTAAAAGACACTTCGTAGGTTGATAGTATTACTTATGAAACTAAAGAAAAAAATCTTATGATGGTGACTGTTTACCACCAAAACAGTCAAAACTTAATGACTACTTTGTCTAAAAACCTGAAGTCTTTATCATGAACTACAATGAGCTCTATCATTCCTCCAGGTCTTCACAGTACTAAGTTCTCTTCTCTAGTGCTACCTTTTTCCTTTCTTCTAAGGGGCGGTCTATTGCCATGCACTTAATCCTCAAGGGCGTTTTGCGCACCCCGGAAGCACACCATGTGGCTGACCAGTCTACCGTTTCAGCAGTTCTACAAACCGCCAAAAACAACCAATCAGGTCCTCAAGAGGAAATTCGCCATCCTTGTCTGGACTACCAAACATGGCGTACGGCTCCCTTGCTATTGCAGGGCAGTCAAAGAGCAGGTGTTCAGCAGTTTCCTCCTGCTCATTACACTTTCTACAGAGCGGATCCTGACTCTGTAAAGATACTTCCTCAGGTGACCATGACCCGTAATCAGACATATAATACGAGAACACACTGCTCAACACTGCTCTTATTGTTCAGTAAGAGAAGGTCAGACACCACCCTAGGAGAAGGCATTCTGCTCATTCTCAGACCCTGATGCAGCCTCCACCTTCTCTCATGTTCAGTGTGAACCCATTCTGAGACAGCCCCAAAGGAATGCCACAGAATGGTTGAGGACCATCATATTGGACACTGAGCCCAAGTTAGCCAGGACATTAGGTGGAAGAGGTTTATTTCTCTCCATTCAAACCTCTCTGGCAGATATTAGAATCCTGAAAGGTTTGTCAAAGGAAAATCTTTGTGGTATATGATCCAATATTATGTGCAGAGCATTTCCCTGAATTAGGATGCTAATTCTGCAGTGCTCCCTGCTGCAGCCCAAGGCCAACCAAAGTCCACCTGCTAAAGACAGTAGGCACTCTCCTCCTAGCCATAGCCCAAATGACAATGTCCAGACTTTTAAACTTTTGACAATATTTCATCAAAATACAGACAAAGTTAGCAATAAAATTGACAGATTCAACCATCTTCCTGAAGATATAAAAATGCTACAAGGTCAGAGACTGAAGACAGCACTGACCAAATGGTTCTCTAGCCATCCGTTCTATACCATGGATGAGTTCCTGAACTGGAAATTGGAATTAATACTCTCAATAAAAACTAACCATTTAATATTTGACATCATTGCATTTTTTGATGATTTGTATATAAAGAATTTATCTATTATCTATTGTCTATTGAGTCTTGGTTTAGATAAAATTTATGAACCGAGTCTTACAAGGGATGATTTTTTAGCTGTTTGCGTCAAACCAGGAGTTTAGTTAAAACAAGTTAAAGGCAAACTGTTTGAATACAAAACGGAAACTAGTTTATTCTCACATTTTATTTAATATATATTTTCTCTCTGGTTGTTAACCGTATTGTGATCTTCAGAATTCTTACTTCACTTGTATGCACTTTGCTATTTTATTTAGTTTACATAACCAATGTTTTTGCTTCATATATCGACATTGATGCATAAATGACCAATTCTATCAGTATAGTAGAAAACGTTGTATAAGATAAACAATATCCATTGTTGTAATACTTAGTGTAGTATTTTGGAAGGAAGTAATGTCAATAAAATTCAACCCTCATAAAAAATGTTTTATTTTTAAACGGTTGAGCCTCAATCGTTGATAGCCTTGGCTCAAGAACTGACAGGATTGTGTGGTGGCTGTGTCGATCTGTAAGGCACTAATCCTGGCAAGCGCAATCATCTCCGAGAGGCAGTCCCCTGCCAACCCTGTCTCTGCCTCCAACCACTGTCTCAAGCTAGGCATCAAAGGTCTACCAAGCAAACCCTCATGCTTTATACACAGCTCGCTCAGTTTCTCACCACAAAGCTTGCTCAGAGTGTACTCTTCATAGTCACAGTTCACTTCACTCTTGTCAAACACCCGGCCCTGCAACAGATCGCCCACGGTTTGTCCACATTACATTTATCAAGTATTCCATCGAAGTAATACACTACTTCATCAAGATAATTGTATAACTCTATGAATGCAAGAAATTTTTACAGATGGAAATATTCCCTAGAAGCAGCACCAAAAATACCAGACATAGTATCAAGAGGTTTTCCAAACATAGTAAACACTTAGTCACTATGTTAAGAAAAAACATTGACATAAATGTTTACACGTGAGATTCATGTGTACTAGACACAATTACATTAAAACAATATTTATCTGTATTGTACTTGGACAATCCTATACTGAATACATTTTCCAGTTACACCACCATTACAAATTTGAATAAATATAAATTTAATAAAATGCATACACAAGGGAAGTAGAAAATAGTCAGAATGATTTTATAGCACATGAACAGACAACTGACAACATCCCTACTTATATTGTTGTTACATTTTTCCAATTTTGAAAGACTAAATTAGATTATTTTAATTAATATAAGTTGTTCAAAACTTTAAAAGCCCAAATTTTTATAATTAGATATATAAAATTGGTAGTAATCACAAATTGTGGCTGTAGAATATTTAAATAGACAATTAGTGACGATAACTTATCATTGAGTTATTTCTCACATAGAAAACAACCTGTCTTATTTTACTTCGCCTGGTAAAATAAGACATATTTACTTTACTTTAAAACCAATAATAACCAATCACTTCAAAGATTGGAAAACAAAAGGTTAAGCACTGTTCTATTTCAAGTGTCTCATTGTAGTACAAACAAATGGGAATAATGGGGGGAGTAACTTTAAATTTTCAAATTGCAACCCCTATCTTATCAAGGTATATTCGATCCAAACACAATGACACTAAGAGAACACCTCTACACCATTTCTAGTAAAAAATTATGGGCAAATAACACAAAAAATAATAATCTGTAGGGATAATGCCAAAGTAAGTATTGCGCATTTGAATACAATGTATGCATAATATCTTTTAGTAAGACTGAGGTGCCCAGCTTATTCTTTACATAGTACTAATGTTTCTAATGTGCATAGTTTTGGTTCTTGCCTGGTTTGGTTTTGGTTTCTTTTTCTATGTGGCATTAGAATGTAATGGGTTATTTGCCCCTAACTTTTGCTAGGTTTGTTGTAGCAATGTTTTGTTTAGTCATTGTGTTTGGATCGAATATACCTTTAAAATGACATGTGACAAGATAGGGGTTGCAATTTGAAAATTTGAAGTTATCCCCCCCTCGTACCTCTCTTTGAAAAGGGGGAAATTTTTATTATCATTAAAAAGTATTTTAATAAGTTTGGTGAAGGTTGTAAATCAATATCTCAATTTATTTGGAATATATCCAAGCATATCAGGACTTAATTACACCCTGTATATTTAATAAATACAGTACGCATTTCATCACCTCAAACATAATGTAACAAAACAAAATTTTCAGGAGAGTCAAAACAAAATTTTTTATGACCAATTTGAGTTTATCTTTCCTGGTCTCTGAGATAAAAAAATCTAAAAACATACTGACAGATGGTAAACAAAGAGATAGACTATCAGGTGCAGTTAGTTTTTTGCTCCTCTTGGCCCATGGAACAATATCCTAAAGTTTGTGTAGAGAGTTTTGTTAGACTTTTGTTACACTTATATCAGATACATTCCTGTATTTAGAAAAATATCAGCTCAAAACATACATTCTGGTGATAGCTTTTAGGGCAGTACTTTATTTAACAATACACAAATTGTGGGAATAAACCCCACATCTACAACTGTTTAGCAGATTGAATATTATTATCCACTGTCTCAGATGGTTGTTCTTTCAGTAATCTTTCTAGTGATTTAATTTTATTGGACAAATTCTTCAGATTCAGACACAGGGACTGGCCGAAGCGTTGGCGACGCTGAGCTATAGGAGTTTCAGCTCCGGTCATGTGGGGTGGGATTGCCTCTCTTCTTATTCTATCTTGCACCAGCTCTCTGTTCCTGTTCAGTCGTGGAATCCTCTCCCCAGGAATGGTTTGCCTGGGGATCGCTTGCATGTCGGATACAGGTGCCATTACGATAAGCTCTGGCTCGAACACCGACAAGACCGGCTCCTCGTTATTGATCAATATGTGAAAATTGATGTCGTCCTGTGACGAGTTCCGATACAGTTGAGCTCTGGTGACTCCACGAGAGAAGTATCGCCCAGTGCTGGGGTTGAGCCTGAGGTAGCCTTCTTCCACTGCTCTGTGTAGTGCGCGGCTGATTGTGGTTCGCCGATAGTGGCTATCTCGCCTCATGGCAGTCACAACACGGGTTGCCAACACCCCCCACCCCCTGTCCAACTGGTTCACAGCTGACAGTACTGCCCTGAGCATCCTTGTCAACATTGCTATTAGAAATTTTACCAGGTTAAAAATTGACCATGAATTGATTTACATGAAAAACTGTTGTGTTAAAGCAAAGTGTTGCCATGGATATATTTTACTAAAGTTTACATTTTAACACATTCAATCCTATTCCAAAATGCCAAAATTCCGTAATTATAACTTATGTGTATTCATTTAGCATTATAATTACAGAATATAATTAATTTTATGAGTAAATAATGGTTTTTATATAAGAGTACTATGATGCCACAGTAGTGTTATCGGGTACTAACAGTTTTAATATGTCTCATATTGAACAAAAAGTTGAGGTTGAAACTATTGATATAATATGTACTGGTGTTTATATATTAATATTGTTACTAAATATCATATCTTTATAGATTAAAGTTACTTTTTACATAAACGATGGGCAAAAATGAACAAGCTATGTCACCGATATCAATATTCTCCAAAATCATAAGAAAAATAGCACTAAAAAGACTAATGAACCATCTTATCCTTGTAACAGAAAGTTAATATGTATTTGTTATAGACAAATTAACAACCTCCCTCATCATGAGCTTAGTTGAGTTCATCACAGTTTTGACTGTCTTAGACATCCATTAATTTCTAAAATACTCGAAGCCCTAGGAGTAAAATATCTGTCACGGGACTGGTTCATGAGCCACCCGCACGGGCAAAAGCTAGTGTTAGAACTGCAACAAACCATGAACTGTGCCATAAGGACATATCGCTCTGATCTACGGTCAGTAACACGGTGTACCCTAGGGATCCAGTTTGGGTCCAGTTTTATTCATATTGTTTACAAACAACTTCATTGGCTAAATTCAGAATCCAAACAAAACAGAAGTAATGTATACAGATGTGAGAGCAGCAATAACACAACTATCACTTGAACCTCAGCCTCGCAGCACCTGACTCTGTAAACCACACATGTCCACTGTACTGTATGCAGTTGCTCAGAATGATGTACTAATTCTTAACTTATATTTTAGCCTGCTGAACGAAACTACCCTAACGTGAGGGCAGTCAGTAACACATCTATCACTTGGACCTCAGCCTCGCAGCAAATCACTCTGTCCACAGCAGATACCACTGTATTCAGTTGTTCATAATGATGTGATATTTTTTAACTTACCACTTCAGTCAGCTGTTCCTGCTGATTAAACTGCCCTAACGTGAGGGCAGTCAGTAACACAGCTATCACTTGGATCTCAACCTCGCAGCAAATCACTCTGTCCACAGCAGATATCCACTGTCTCCAGTTGCTTAGAATGATGTAATTCTTGTACACTTTCACTCCTGCACACAACAGCAACCAAAACTGGATAAGTCTTTTACAGTAGAGAAATAATCATATTTCTCTGATTTAATTAAATATGTTATAAATGTCATTTTTTATTCTATTAAAAATTGTAGTTATGTTCTGTAATACTGTATTTGTAATAATTCTACAAACACGGTTTCTATTCTTAAGTCCAATGACCAAGGAGTATTTTTCAGTGTAAAAATTTTACAAATAGAAACTGGCTAGGAATATTTCCTTCATTCACTTATTATGCTGGAAAAAGTTACTTTGTGTAATTCCCACACTGAAAACAATATTTTATGGTTATAGATTATGTTAATTGAATAATTTTCATGTAAAAATAAAACACATTTTGTTAGCTATTTTGCATGTTTTCTCACCATTTACAGTTTTTTCTGTATATAGAGAGGACATCAAGCTGTTGAATCAGCTTGTAATAACATTGTTTGCAGTTTTTAATACATTGATCACAAATTGTTATTTAATTGATTGCATTAATGTACACAATGTTATCTTAGTTAGCCACAAATGCAATTGAGCTCAGTGCTCTCAAATTGGCATAGCGATTCAACTGTTTACAGCTATGGCCATGTTGAAGCCGAATTGCTTGTATTAATCAATTACTTCCTTGTCAAGGCCACTTTACATTTGAATGTTGTCTTGATGTGTCACAACATGTCGATTCAGTTCATTGTGTGTGTACGTGTCTGTTCCAAACAATGTCACACTTTGTCTCAGGGTGACAAGCACATGAAGATGTATTGATAAAACAGAAATATCCAAAGAAAAGACTTTTGTAGTAGAGTGCATATTACTCTAGCTTACAAAATAATACATACCACTGCTGTGAAAGTGGGATACATATATTGGTTTTTCGTCCAACTTTGAATGATAAGGTAATTGTTTTGTAATTTTTTAATAACAATTTATTACAAATAACTACAGTTAAAAAGATATAACATTATTTATAAAAACGAATTGACACTCAAATCTAACATTTGGGAATCTACCTATAACTATGAGATGGTGTCAAAATTCCCAGAATTTAAATTTAAATTGTGGTGTGCCACTGTTGATGAAAATTATTCATCTGTGGTTGGTAGCACCGCTGGTTAAAGCACCAATAAATATGGCATTCTTTCCATTATTGCCATTGACCACCTCTGTTTCATATTTGGTTTTTATTCAGATGTCTGAAGCTTTCTCTTTATTAAAAAAGAAAGCAAATCGTGTTCCTCTGGCAAAATTTTCTTCAAGAAGCTGTTACTTTTATCAGCTAAGTCCCTTCACATGTTGACTTTTTAGGGTTTCAGGAATATCAAAACTATACCCACTAAAATAGGATACATATTTAAATTATTATTAGGAATACCGTAATCATTCCCATGTGAAAATCCAAGTTCCGGGCCAATAAGACTGATAGTTATTCAACTGGCTATGGGAAAAAATTCTCTCAAATGTGATTAGTGCCTTGCTCTGTGATGGAAATGAAGGAGTGACCACCATATCCTCTTGAATTTGTTCAACTTTAATCAAAACTTTTCAGGCATTTGAGGCATTCCCTCTGTTGACTTTCTTAAGTACATCAAAGCTCTAAGTTGGTGAATTCTCAACCAAAGCATAGAGTTACATTTTTCCATATTGCTCTAAAAAGATATTTAAAAATCCGCCATAATAAACACATATTCTTGTCAGAAATGACTGCAGTATAACCTTTTGACAACAATAAAATATACTATGTATACAGTACAATATAATATATGAAATGCCAGATATTTTAGACTCTTCCTTCAGCAGAAACCTTCAAACCTTCAAATAACCTTTGTTTTAACATATATTGTCCTAAAACTTTTTTAATTTTCCCCTTATTATTGTAGCAAATTCCCATATGTATAATGCAATGAATGAAAGTTATGACGTGTAGTTATTTTATGTAAGACCAACTACTGCAGAATTCAGATTAACTGCATTAAAAATGACTAGGATTATGTTGGATATAGAAACAATCAGATAGTATGGAGATTGCAATAAAAATTAATTTACAGAAAAACTCCAAATTGAATAATAAAAATAGTTTGTTTGTATAATAAATTACTGTATTAATGTCCCTTACATAGAATGTAAATCATAAACTTACTACTTGTAGTCTACAAGCCGAGAGCAATTTTGCACTGCATGAGCACACAACCTGGTTATACTTATCAATAGAAGAATTTTTCTTAAAAAAGAAATCTATCGTCATCCAGGCTAATTTTGATGGAAGTAATAAACACTTACTGACTACAGGATCCGCTGCCTTCTGCAGTGCTTCCAGGTGCTTTGCTAACAAACAGTAAACTGCTTCATTCTGATCATCGCTACTATCTGGATTGTTCAACAACTCTTCCAACAACTCACATATGGCTCCCAAGTCTTCATCTTGTGGCAGCCCCTGTTACATGAGATATCTAAGAACTTGTTCAGTAAACAAAACATTTGTATTTAAGAGATGAGGTAGAGAGGTATTTAGTTAATATTTGAAACAAGTTGTGTTGTCGAAAATTCTTGAACACTCTCAGTTCACTTTTATCAAATTTACTGTACATTGTTTCTTAATCCTTTTAGTGCCAGTACTGTTATTTAATGAGAAACACCATATGCAAGCTATGTGTCAATCAGACTTTTATATAGTGCACATTTGTTTTCCACCTACATTTATTAGTTACAGCCATAATGGAGCCAAAGCCTTTCATACAATAATCACCTGATTTCAACTTAATATTACTTGTAGTAACCACAGAAAATAAGTGACATTGATAATTTTGAAAAGCATATGACTGTTCAGTTTTGTTCATTCTATTACAGAATTGACAGTACATATTGTCCATATTATATGTTTATAGTTGCAAAATTGCTCTAAGCAACTTTTGCAAATCATTCTACTGTTTTAAAAGTTGTACGTGACATGTAAAAAAGTTACAAATACATAAATAGTTATAAAAACTCTGTGTAATCCACAGCCAAAAATATTTTACAGTATTTTTTAATTTTTCAAATTTCAACATAGATAGGAATTTTATTAGAAGTCATTTATTTATATACGTTACATTATGTTGGGATTGTAAAACAATAGCCTACACTATACAAAATTCTTATATTACAAACAATTTTATACTTACTGTTTTATTACTAAAATGTACTATTAATAGTAAAACGCCTTTTAACTCATTGAAGACCAATGTCTAATGTGTTGAACATTAAGAAAAGACACATTCAAAATAATATTTGTTTTATAAATTACAGTATCTTTGTATTATTTACTAACGACTGTACAACAAAATTTATCAATTAATATAATCAAATCAAATCAAAGCATTTATTGTCAGGATACAAAGAATGTATGTATAACAACGTCAATAATGATACATTAAACTAGTTTATGAGATTTTGCACTACAAGAAAAAACTCTTCAACACTGTAAATAGCAGATTTTAACAACCAATATTTTATGGTATTTTTGAAATTAGTCCTGCTCATGATCTTTACTTGCATGGGTAGAGCATTGAAAAGCTTGATACCCTGGTATTGAAAGCTGCATTGAATACTAGTAAAGTTACATCTAGGAGTTATTAAGTTATTTCTATTACGTGTAAAATGATTATGTACATCTCTTTGGTTGCTAAGTCTAAATAAATTATCTTTAACATACAACAATACATTTAAAACATAGATGGACGGCAGGGTCAAAATATTAAAATTTACAAAAAGAGGTTTACAATGTTCTCTACCATGTACATTGCCAATTATCCTAATTGCCTTCTTCTGAAGTACAAACAGCTTATTTGCTAAATGAGAATGGCCCCACAAAGCAATTCCATAGGTCAAAAAACTATTTATATATGCATAATATACACATGTGATCAATAGAAATTACTCCATTTAGAGCCCTAATCAAAAAGATGCCCCTTGCAGTCTGAGCAGCCACATAATCAATGTGAGTTTGCCACTTTAGGTTTGACTGCAAGTAGACACCTAAAAACTTAAGACTCAAGTCATCATTGTCACTTGACCTACAAGACAAGGTGAGTTGTAAATCCTGGATTTTATTTTCATTTAGACATAATTTGTTGGCTGCATACCAGTCGTTTACAATTGAAGTTTTAATACTAAGCATCTCCCTACAATCATCAACTGATTCTGTACAGACTTTGAGGCCCAGGTCATCAGGAAACATGTAGGTGCTTACACTGTTGTCATTAAGATTAGAGGGCAGGTCATTTACATAAATAATAAATAAAGTAGGCCCCAAAATTGAACCTTGGGGAACACCTAACTGAACAAGACGTGTATCAGACAAAAAGCCATTGAAATAAACATATTGGAACCTATTTGTAAGGTAAGAAATAAAGAAATTTACAACAGTATTATTAAAACTATAAAACTTAAGCTTATTTACTAAAATGGCATGATTTACTGTGTCAAAGGCCTTGGAAAGGTCATAAGACCTAAAATTTACTAAATTTTTTGATTCCAGGCCCTCATAACAATCATTAATAAGAGATTGGACTGCACCAACAGTGCTGCGCTTGGCCCGAAAACCAAACTGACAGCTGCTAAGCAAATTATAGGTTTCAAGATAATCACAGTTGTGAAACTTCACTCGCCTTCAGCTGTTGTCAACAAACACTGACTGTGTGTAACTTTTTCCGTTTCTTGTTCTGTTCCAGTTTAAAATTATGGTTGTTTATGCCTCACTACATTGGTTCTTTATTTGTTTGGTTATGTTCAAGTGCTGATAAATTTGTGGTTTTACTTTACAATGAGTAGGCAAAATTTGAGTGATCTACAACTTACATTGGCAATAGTTTTCTACATAAGCATAAATATTCTGTAGCAAATAATTAAAAAAACCGAATATTTTTATGAAAACCAAAAATAAAGCATGATAACAAGCTAAAATATAAATAAATTTTGGGAAAGTCAGCAAATTTTACAATGTTATTATTTTACTGCCTAGCATATTTTAAAAATAAAATATAAATTGTCAAAATTTAGGCACTGGACTGAAATTTGGAAATATTATATTCAAATAATAGTAAAATAGATGACAAAACCATAAATAAAGTCATAATTAAAAAAATTTCCCATAACAAATAGAAAAGTAACTGTTATATATTGGAATTCCTTCAATAAAGTAATTTTTTTAAGTTTATAAACAATGCACTTACATGACATGAAAGAGTATGCCTTATGAATAAATCAATAACAAACATTTACTGTATAAGCATTACAAAGTAATGATCATATTGGTAAAATTATACAAAATGCCTTGATTGAACACAGCCTTGGCTAGTAAGTCAATTTTTGGCCAGATCTAAAGGGTTAAATACTCAAATAGTACATAAAGTTATTATTATGCATGACATCTGTTAATGTTTGTTGCTGTACAAGATGGTAGTATCAGAAAAATATAAAAATGATTAAATTATAACTGTTTAGTTAAACTAAAAATATGTGTTTCTCTTTATAAATAATTGATTATTTATGTACATAATATTTAAGCATTGCAACATACTTACAATTTTTAATTTATTCATGATAAAACTATACAAAATTCATGGAAATATGTGAAAAATTAAATTTGTCATGATTTCTCCCGAACAGCTTCCACAAATCTCTAGCATTTCTTATGCAAAACCTACTGATGCCTTGAGACAAAATACTATGGGTAAAGAGTGAAATGGCATAGTGCTTAATGAAAAATATATCAGCAAATTTAATGTTGAGAAGGATGTATTAGTTCTAAGGTATACTTATCAGAGCAGTGGAATTGCTTTAAAATATAGCATGCATTATTTATTGAATTCAAAAGCAGCTTGCCTAAATTTCTACTTTTAAGTAAGGGAATATTATTAAATGTAAGTTAGTACAGGTTTTTCAAAATGGAAACAGTTTAATATTTGTATATATGGGTATATGGTATTATAATACTCACCTCAAGGCAAAAAAACTTTGAAAGGCAGTTTACTGCATTCAAAGCCATTTCCTCATGAGAGTCCTTACACATTGATACTAGAAAGGATATTTTTCCTGACTCTGTGTGAACATTGTTTATCTCAGAAAACTGTTTTAATGCTCTATCCCAAGTCTTAAGTGCTTTCAAAATTTTGATTTTATCTTCAGAGTGATAAAAGTGCGTCCTTGTTGCTAAGTCTGAAGTGATTTCCATGAATATTTCTAACACATTTGATTCACAACACACAATTTGAAACACTATGGATTTGCAATGGTCACGAGCAATAACAGGTAAATTTGTAAAGATTTCACTAAATCTCTGACAACAGTTACTGTCGGAATGTAATGAACAAAGAAAGTCAAATGCTGTGTGTCTCACTTCGTACATCTTGTCACGAAGCATCTCACACAACAACGAGTCCAAGTGACTACCATCGCTGACCATTGCGAGCTTCAACAATAGCTCATACATCCTAGGACGCAGTAAGCAACACGAAACTAGATTTATTTCTCCAGCAGCATTCAGACATGCTTTTGTAACAGTGATGATATGCTCACATATCTCTTTTGTTAAATGCTCACAACATTTCTCAGAGAAAATATTAAAAACATCAAATACTGCTTCAAGTTCCAAAAAAGAGAGTTTTAGAGCAAATACATCAACAAGCTTTATTATCCACTTTGTTGTGTTGGTTTTGAACATCTGCTGGTCAACCTTGGGATCTGAGTGTTTTAAGAAGTAAGCAATCTGAAAACAGAACAAAAATCTTGAAGACAATGTTAAAACCAAACTAAGATTAAATTTGTGATCATTATTTTAATTTCATACAAGTACAATTTAAAACTTGCCAATGCTATAATTTGCATTAAACTTGAAATTTTTAATTATCTTAATTATTCCTTTACGATTTTTTAAATCATTTTTACAACGTTGTTTTTCCAAAATTTATTTCAATTATAATCTATATCATATTTTAATTTTGTATTTTGATTACAAAATTTAAATACAAAATCCACTTTTTAGCCTTAACTAAAAAACTACTTTTTCAGATCAATACTAGTATAATTTGTATATCTTTTTAAAATCAACAAACAAGGCCATTAATAGTGTCTCAACACATGTTACAAAGGTCAAGACAATTAATTGATAGGGTTTCAGCAAGACAATGAATGGAAAAATAGTGAAGTCACACATAGACACTAATATTTTACATTACTCATGGCTATCATGTAACAGAGCAAAACATTAACATAATATACCTAGCAGTAGAACTTACACTGAGTCCTGTAAAACCTGATGTAACCAACAACCTAAGGGATTATTCAGGAGCATCACATCACTGACCACGAATATTAAAATAGAGGAGTAAAGGGATAAACAGATCAATATGTCTAGTTTACTGCTGTAGTTTCTGAGGCTATTAAAGTGTTAAAGGCTTTGGCAAGCACACAAAACCTCCCTTGTCCACTTCAACTGGTGGAGGTTAGATTAGAGCCTTCCTTTTCTTCTGAGGTTGGAACTATGGTTAGGATAATTTCCTCTTTATGGTGGTTGTACAGAATCTTGACAGATCCTCATTTCTACCCATCCTGTCACTCTGGAAGCCGTATAGTGCCGTACAGGTTTCCTCAGCTTGTTGTTTTTATACCTTGTATATGTTTATAATATCAGTGCTTATTGTGACTTATTTATGTAATGTTTCCTGTATTCCAGATTTCCTCTCAATTGTAAAAAACGCTTCTGGCTCAGAGTCCTTCCTTCTCAGCTGTTGTACTACACAATATAATGAAACCAAAAAAGAAACTGTAGTGTTCAAGAAGCATATCAATTGGAATTTAAAACATTAATAATAAAATATTCCAATTTCAGAATCTCGGAAATATAATATTTATCAAATTTAACACATTGCTTTCGTAAGAACAGGAAGGGAACAATTAAAATTGTCCAAGGCTGTTAAAAAATAACCTAACAGATAACTATTGTTGTTAAAAAATTAAATCAAAACTAAGAGTATATTAAAAATTGTAATATTAATTAATAAAGTATACACTTTATTAATTGATTAATGAATTTAAATATACATTATTATACACTAAATTATTAATTTCTTAATATAGTTTTTATTTGAAATCCATAACATGGCTAATTTTAATTACAAGTACCGTAAACCTTGGACTTTAGAAAACTGTTGGTTTATTTATGGCACTATTAATTCACATTTGTATTTGTGCGTTCATGACTGCTATTTTGACTTTGACAGCTGATATGGTAAAATAAGTTACATAGGTGTCACCTTACATATGTCGATAGCACTCCTATAAAGGATGAATAGTTGCAACATATTATTTGATCTTAGTGAAGGAAAGCTCATTTAGTTTTAATTAGCTGTTTATTTCTCAGCAGGCTGAAATATCCGACCTAACAGACATCAGAACTATTAAGAATGAATTTTAAATTTTACAACTAGTAAAACGCCTATTCCTATAAATGAAATATGTGTATGTAAAGAACAATTTAAACAGTTGGATTGTATTAGTTATTACATTTTATGTAGGCCCATAACCTACTAGACATGACCATAGATCAAAAAGTCTAACATTTACGGATTGTCATACTTTTTTTGAGTAAAACTGAAGTTTTAAAGAAAATTATGTTAATTTTAAATAATATTAGCTTGAAACTTAAAATTTAAAAAATCAAATTGATTTCCGATCTTTATTAAGCGAGGTTTACATGTTTTTCTTAACTAATTCAACAATTTTATTAATTTTGATGAGTTAAAATTTATATTTATAACAGAATCCGCTGAACTGAGTTTCATCACAAAACCGCAGTAGTACAATATAACTGCTTTCAAGAATCACTGAAAAAACGTAACACAGAACTTAGTGGTAGATTTAGAGTCAATAATAAAATTATATCACAACACATACCTGGAGGAGGAGACCATGTCTGTAGTTAGCAGTTAAGCTATGCTCTACAACTTTATTTGTCAACATGTCAAAGTACGTCCAAGACATAAGAGGTACCATGGCGCTGGCTGCTAGCGAACGTGTTTTGAAAATTTTACTTCCAGAGCAAACCAGAATATCTGGTATGTATTGAGTTAGCTAAAAATAGAATAAAAACAAATTACACAAATAAATGTAATGAATAGAAAACTAGGACTAATGGGTTATAACTTAAAAGAAGATACGTATACAAAGACAGTCTAACATCATTCATCTAAAACCCAGTGACACATATTTTAAAAAGGAGACAATTATTCATACTTCATTTTTACTTAATACTTAATTTAATATTTAAAACTAGTTAACACTTCCTTGCCTGGTTGTGCTCCAGCAATCCTCTTGTTCACTAGAGATTTTCTCCGTAATCGGAGTTGAGATACACTAATTAGAATTGAAACGGATTGTTTCCTTCAAACACTATGCCCCATTACCACTTAGTTGGCTTCTACAGCATAGTGGGTACCACCCACTTGCTATGCAACTTCGGCGCCCTTGGGTTGAGCAAATAAGTAGATACTCCGCCTAATGAAGGAGTTTCAACATCGTTTCGTCTCTTCAAACACTGATAGCAAAATACGGCTATCACTGTTTTACAATATAGTACTCAGTTAAAATCGAGAGTTTCACTCTCTCTTTGAGTACCATCCCACCCGGTGTAGGAGACTAAACTCTATTGCTAGTTAATATTCACAATATGACTAATACATTAATCTTGTACAAAATCAGAATAGATTGCTGCTGAAATGATTGTCCTGTGCAGATTGTGGTTATTAGAAATCTGCCCATATATTTCACAAACTCTTAAGTATGACCTACTTAATATACAAACTGCAATACAAGAAGCTGGAAGAGGGTATTGCAAAGAAATTGATTCTTTGTGGAAGAAGTGACATCAAAACAGACCTACCCAAAATAAATACTTATGAGACCCATGCAAATGTTGAAAGACAGGAAAATAAACCGAATGAGGAACATGTCAAAATATTAAAGGAAGAATTAAACAAATTAAAAAATGAAAATGAAAATCTTCAAAGTGTTGTTGAAATTCTTCATAGTGATAAAAAACTGTTACAGGACAAAATAAATAAAGCTGAGTCAGTAGGTCAGCATTGTCTCAAATGCTCCCTGCCACTGGTAAATAAAACTGCTGAGCATTCACCAAACCAAAATAAAGGTCGAGTTAAGACCCGAGACCAAACTGTACATGTGAATAAAGCAACTAAGAAAAGTAAATCTAATCTAATAATACTTGCAGACAGCCATGGTAGGGACCTAGGTCGTCTTATAGAACAAAAGACTACCTTAAATGTTTGCTCGTTTGTTAAACCTGGAGCAAAGTTCAGCCAGGTAACAAAAGAAGTTAAAGATCTTACAGCGGAGCTGGAACCCAGTGACTACCTTCTAGTGTTGGCTGGTACTAACAACATCCAGACTACAGGCATTGATACACTGATGAATGATATCACTAAATTAGTAAATGATTTCCAACACATCAATCTTATTCTGTCTACAATACCGATGCGACACGATCTGCCTCAGCTTGATTTAAAGATATCTATAATCAATTCCAAAATTGAACGGTTAGCTGAAAACTTTCCAAACCTACAGCTTCTGCCTCTGCATCTGCTTCCAAGGCACGTCTTCACAGCACACGGACTCCACTTTAACATGAAAGGAAAAGCTAGGATAGCAGATATGGTCTCTAAATTGAAACAAATGAAGGGCACAAGTCATAATGTGCCAAGACAACCTGTGCAACAGACATAAACCAACTGATGGACCACTTTCAAAATGACCAATCGGTGGGTTTTGCACACTCCATGTCTGCCGATTTTGAAAACACAGAGAAACACATGTCAGCTGGCATTGCCGTTGTTTTTAGGAAAAGATTTGGCCGGCCTAAAACATCTGATTTGGTAAATAAACACCTGGCGTATCAGAAAGTAATCAATGGTCCATCAGTGTATAGTCTAATTACCAAGGACAAGTACAGTGGAAAACCAACAAAACAAGAATATGATGCTGCCTTTCTAAAACTTCAAGAAGACTTCATCTCGAAAGATCTCAAAACGCTGGTGTGTTCTGCAGTTGGATGTGTTAGAGACTTGATCCAGGTATCTCATTTCGCCAAGAACATTGTTGAGTTTCAGCAGGTTACCGGAGCAACAGTCTGCATAGTCTCGTATGAACAACCAACAGCACAGAGGCAACTGTGGAGAGGCCTCACACACAACGAATTTGTCAGAACCCTGAGGAAGCAATTAGCTGAGCACCAGGCGCAGAAACAGCAGCTAGATATCTCTCCTTCATCGCAGTCTCCACTCTCCGGTGAAGTTGTTGTGCTCAGTGATATAGGTCTCAGTGTAGATACATTTGCATCTTGTTTGTCCCTCACTGACACACCTACACCCTCACAGAATATTTCTCTCACTGACTCTCCTACATCTTCACAAAACACCTTTCTCACTAAGACACCTACAAAGTTACAAAATGTCTCTCCCACTAATACATCTTCAACAAATGTAACTGGTAATAGTGTAGATTTAAACTAGAACTTCTTGACAACGACACAGTCTCGGCAAACTTAGACCAGCCTTTAATTCCAAATGTAATTAGCAGAAATTTTCCCAAAGAAGACATGCAAAATCAACTTCATAAGGCTAACTTAGTATGCTCCAAAGCTAGTAATAATATGCATGCTAGAAACTATAATTTAATAATGCACTACAACATCCGAGGTATAAGCCAAGACAAAATTTCAGAACTAAATATATTTTTATCAGAATCAAAAATAAAGATAATCTCACTGAACGAACATTGGCTTGACAATGAGTGTATAAATATATTAAATTCATTAAATAATTATATTTTAGGTGATTATTATGTAAGACAAAATAATCAAAGAGGAGGTTCTTGTCTTTTAATAGAAAAACACTATCCCTATATACCAATTAAACTTTTTATTGATTTATATGAAGATTTTATTTTTGAATGTTCGTGCATTGAGCTTCTTGATCATAGCGTAGTCATTGTTTCTATCTACACTATACCAGACTATAATGCCAGAAAAATATTTTTTGCCAAACTTGAGAAAATGTTCTTAATAATTGAAAAAGTATTAAAGAATAAATCGATCTTAATAGTGGGTGACTTTAATGTAAATATACTAGTAGAAAATGATATAACAAGCAAATTCTTAGAAATAATTGAATGTAATGGTTTTCAGTGTATGTTTGGTGATCCAACTAGAGTGTCAGTAAATACTTCAACTTGTATAGATAACATATTAACTAGAAAAGGATATGATGTTATAGCCAAAATGAATATTGACCTAGGTCTTTCTGACCATAATGCGATTTTTTTAAATATCCCACAAAATACAATAGAAAAGCAAGGCTTTAAAGAAATACTAGTAAGGAAAAGGATATTCTCTAGTAAACAAATTAATATTTTTATGGAATCACTAAAAAATTGTGACGATTTAACAGTAAGCCCAATTATAAATGCCGAGGAAAGCTACAATAACTTTCTAACTTGTTTTTTAAGACATTATGAGTCTGCTTTTGTTCCAAAAACTGTTAAAGTTAAACAGAAAAGAAAAAAAGTAGTTTTACATTGGATTACACAAGGAATAAAAATATCAGCAAAAAGAAAACGTGAACTTCACTGGAAATCAAAATTCAGTAGAAGTATACAATTTTTAAGTTATGTTAAATCCTACAAAAAGATTTTCAAAAAAGTAGTTATTGAGGCAAAGAAAAGGGCAAACTCCTCGTTTATACAGAACTCAGAAAATAAATGCAAGGCTGCCTGGCATGTTGTGAATAAAGTACTCGGTAAAGATAATAAAAACAGAGAAGATAAAATTACTTTAATAGATTCAAATAACACGGAAATAAGTAATCCAGCTCAAATTGTTGAACTTTTTAATGATTATTTTTCTAACATTGTACAAAAAATTAGTGTTCCAAAGGCTACTGTAAAAGGAATTCATAATTCATTAAGAAATTTTTGTACTGAAGAGAGGGTTGCATTGCACATTTTAAATTGAACCTTGTACAGTTGATGAGATCAGGAGATGTGTTTTAGGTCTTAAAAATAAAATTTCTGTAGGGTGGGATGGGATACCAATAAGACTAATTAAAATCTCTGTTGATATTATTTCAGAACCATTGACACAAATAATCAACAAATGTTTAAATGAAGGGATTTTTCCTGATAGATTAAAGTATTCTCAAGTTACTCCAGTTTTTAAAAAGGGCTCGAAGTTAGATTTAAATAATTATCGACCTATTTCAGTTCTAAGCAATTTCTCAAAGATATTTGAAAAGATTATTCACTCTAGATTAGTTGATTACTTTGAAAAAAACAAACTCTTTTACGATAAACAATTCGGGTTCAGAAAAAACATGAATACTCAATCAGCTTTGACAGAATTTACAAACAGCATATTACATGGTCTGGACGGGTCACGGAATACAGCCGGTATTTTCTGTGATCTGTCTAAGGCGTTTGATTGTGTAGATCATTCGGTCTTACTGTTAAAGCTACATGACTATGGCATTGGTGGAAATTGTTTGTCCCTTCTAAAGTCTTACCTAACAAAAAGGAAACAAAGAACAGTTATTCAAGAGAACTACAATAAAGTGTATTCAAATTGGAAAAGTAATAGTGTGGGAGTGCCACAAGGTTCTATCTTGGGTCCTCTTTTCTTTTTAATTTTTATAAACGATCTTCCTAGATCTATTACCAAAGATTTAATATTATTTGCTGATGACACAACAGCTATTATCAAAAGCTCTACTAGTGAAGAACTAATAATCACTCTTTCAGAAGTGATGGATGATTTGGATTCTTGGTTTCATTCCAATGGTTTAAAACTTAATATAGATAAAACCCAAGTAATAAAATTTGGTATTAGAAATAATAAAAATTGCAATTTTAACTTCCCAAATTTAGTTGACTCACATAAATTCTTGGGAATTAAAATTGATAGTAATTTTAAATGGAAAGCTCATCTAAATGACCTTCTGTCAAAACTAAGATCCATTTCTTTTATATTTTTGCACTTAAGAGAAAATGTTTCATTTGACGTTCTAAAATCTGTTTACCATGGTTATGTGGAATCAATTCTTAGTTATGGGATTGTGTTATGGGGTCTAGCTCCTGGCATTAAAGCAGTTTTCAGATTACAAAAAAGAATTATCCGAATAATGACAAATTCTCATTTTCGAGCACCTTGCAAATCATTGTTTAGAAATAAAAAAAATATTAACTTTAACCAGTTTGTACATATATGAGTTGTTGGTTTATATCCATTTAAGCAAAGACCAACTAATAGAAGATCTAAGATTTCAACATAATTATAACACTCGAAATAACTCTAATTTTAGAATACCCCTCCATCGCTCAACATTCTATGAAAAAAGCCCTTTGTATTCGGGGTTGATATTGTACAATAACCTACCCTTAACATTTAAGTCAATGACCATAGGAAAATTTAAAAATGAATTAAAGACTGTTCTTATTGACAAAGCTATATATGAAATAGATGAACTACAGCTAAACCGCCTTAGTTAATTCTAAATAAAAATCAAGTGTTTGTTATTTTTCTGACTAAATTTTATTGTAACATAATAAAATTACTATAAGGCTTTAGTATGTATTGTATATTATGACAATGTACCAGTTCACTATTGTAAAAAAACATGTAAAGAACGTTTTGTACAAATAAATATCTATGTCTATGTCTATGTCTATGTCTAAGTATGGTAAGGATTAACAAAATAGTCATATAAGGCTTATGGCCTACGTGGAAAGACATACAGTAATACTGTAAAGCTAAAAAAGACTAGTTTTTTTTATTAAAAATTTAACGAGAACATGTAAACTATACAAATAAAAAATGTCCAGTAGAAAATGTTATATTTATGTGACAGTAAATTTACGATCCTGAGAATTTATTATTTATTATTTTAATTTTAAATGAAATAGAAACAAGCACTCTATAGCTTACAAAGTATTCGGTAATATTTAGTTTTCAAATGAGATGTAAGATCATGCATGTGTTAATTTTTGTTTCATTTAAATTGTACGAAACTAATAAAATATAACTGTCTTTTGAAGTTTGCCTTCACTATTTTCTTTCACTGACAATCATCTCCTCCAACTAATATTTGCAAGGCCACCAAGTTATACTAGAAACAATTCACCATCACTTCAGGCTTCATGTTATTTGTATCTTGCTGACTGGTATTGTGAGTAAATATCTAATTATTAGAGTATTCTTTCATACTGAATCCAAAAACAACATAGAAAAATTGTTTCTGTCATAGTGTTAACTAGTTCGATTTATCATCGATAATAAAAATGAATACTCTCACTATAGTTATTTATAAACCCTTACAATAATAAGTTAGAAATAGATAAGGCAATCTATAGTAATTAATAAGATCTGGATAGTGGACTAGGGAGGAAATCTTGTCAGTTTGTCTTATCAAATCATAGCCTCCTGGATGTTTATATTGCTATCTATGCACTTTTACTTCAACCATACTCAACATTAGTTTTATTAAAACTATCTTTTTGGAAAACCAACAACAAAATAGACTAATTAAGATGTTGAGACTTCTAAAAGTAGCAAAAGTAACAGCAATATTTTATTTTATTCACACACAAAATTTTTTATTAGTAAAACATTTATAGACTGTACTATTAAATTGTTTTTACTAATAATTATTTTAAAGAAACTAATAATGTACCACATTTATCATGACTACTTGTAAGAGTGTTTAAATTAGACTCACGTTTTTATTTAATTTGAACACTTCAATAACAATTTTTTGATACAAGAGTTTATTAGAGTACTTTTATTTGAAATGTTAGAAACATAAATATATGTTTACATCAATAAACCCTTACCTTTGAAGTTTAATTACTGAAATCAATTCAATATATTTCAATTATTGTACTTTAAATATTACTGATGATCTAAACAATGTCATTAATATTCAAATTGCAAAATGTATCTAATTTCTATTTAAAGCAATGATATTTACATAATATGGATGGTATTTTTATCGTTCTATAATAAGTGATTATTCATCAGTCATTCAAAAATTTAATTAAAAAACTATGTGTAATGAAAATTATCTAATATTTGATTTTAAGGCATAATATTCAATATAATACATTTAATAATAATATATAATAATAATCCAAAATTCATATTTAATAATCAATTTCACAATTGGCATACCTCAATCAAAGATTAATGTATGTCCTCTCTATATACTGCTTATATAATCTCTACATTCTTAAAACCTACCTGGACATTAGAATCGGTTCCTTCAAGTGAGGAAGGGTACAGTCTCCCGAGAACAAGTAGCACAGGATACAACGATGGGTGCAAACTGTCGCACTTTGAACAAGCTTTTCTCAGCTCTTGTTGGAAAAAAACCAAATAGTTTTGGATAGCGCTGAAAGAATATTCTGCCTGTCATCTTGTTCTTCCAACTGAGGTGGTCTTGGCTCTTGGACCGAGGGACTCCAAACACTCGAGTCATGAGAGCACTGAGGAGCAGAGTGGCTGAGTTGCGTTCCTATAAAATCAATTTAATTTATAAAATCAACAATGTGATTATACCGCTGTAAAGGTTTTTATGTTACTTTTATATTTTAAAAAAATAGGAAATTATGTGTGAGAAAAAAGAAATAGACTCATATAAAATTATTGAGTGACTATGCACATATGTATGTCACATAGGGCTTCAATACTTTTAATGGTTATTCCATCACTAAACTGATAAAAGCTTTAAATTAATAAATCTCATTAAAGAAAATGGATCATCTTACAAAGTTTCCAAATCAAGAGCACCCTAATTTTAACCTTTCTAAAAAATCTATTTATATTAATATGCAACCATAACTACCACACTATTATCAAAAGATAACATTGGAGCAACACAAATTAAAACTTAAAAAAAGTAATTGAAGATACATCTGAACTGATGAAAATTTTAAACAGTATCTTTTATTTAAAACCATATCTATGGGGATACCAATTAGCAAAAATAATCTTTGTTGATTTTGAGTTGATTATAAATCATTTTTATATAGAACTTCCTCTTTATAATATACAACACTTAATTTAAACAAATTATCAACCTAAGATTAAGATTAAGATTATCCCAGGTTAAGTGTTAGAGAGGGCTTCTTAGCCCTAACTTCGCCTGGTAAAATAAGACATTCTTTACTTTTTACTTTACTTTAAGATAGAACCAACTAAACACTAACTTCAACCAGATCATTAGTGAAAATTTCTAGCTTGCACTCAAGACAGCTGTTTTTATACTTTATCCTTACTCTGCATGACTACATTATTTTGCATAAAGCCAAAATCTGGATGTTCCAAAATCTGTTTAATCCACAATTTCTGAGTAAGTGCCTCAAAACTCAAACGAGTTGCTAAAATACCTTACTTGCTTTTGCATTCCCCAAAACGAAATTTTCAACTCTGAAATTTCGCTTAATGATGCTATGTTATCATTCAATGAAGGGTATTCCAGCAAATGTAAGGTTAATGAACATATAGTCTTGGAAGTAGGAACCTACATTCTTGCAGCCTAAAATAAAATTGTCATTTTTAGATTAATACAATGTTGTAATTTTTTATTTTACTATCACATATTCTCAAATAATCTGTTATCTAATCAAAAGAGAAAATATTATGACATTATTAAAACCTGACCAAAAACCTGAAAACAATACTAGCACAACAATAACATAATTTAACCTAATATATTCCATAAAGGTTAAATACACTCATTTTTTTATGTCTAAAACATTTTATATTAAGAACTTGATACCATTTACATTATTATCAGGATCATAATTTATTTTTATTTTTACTCAGTATAAATCTAGATTCACAATCACAAAAATTTTAAATTCAACTTGAAAATGTTGAATCACTCAAAATGTAAAGATGAGGTAGCCATTTTATGTAAACCCAGTATAAATAAAGATGATTACTTTTTTATTTTGTTTGAAATACATATGGAATTTAATAACAGCTATTATTTCCATTTAACTTTTCATTTTAATAATGGGAAACCAAAAAATAAATAAAAATTCAACATTTATTAAGTTGTTATGGTTCGTACCATCCATGAAGAGGCGGAGAAGGCGGTGATGGTGACAATAATGGCCCGCTCCACAAACACGCCCACAGCTTCGCCCAGCTGGGTGTTGCGGAACAATGCACGCAGGATGTTGAGAGCATGAGTGTGAGTGGTTGGGCTGGCTGTAGCACTCTCGGCTAGGTCTAACAGCTGACTCATCCATGACTCTATGGATGAGGCACCTTCCACTTCCAACTGGGTGCAGATTAATGCCTGAACAAGCAGATTGATTATGATTGAAATTAACCCATTAGTGCCCAGGAACTTTTTTTTCTCAGATTTAGATTTTTCTTTAATATTGTAACAAATTAGTCCTATAAACACCAAATATATGTGTATTAGGCTCAGTATATACTTAAATGCTATATTATGAGGTGCCAACAAATGTGGGCACTGGGCATACATGGGTAGGGTCAAAGTTATTAAGCAATTGTTAAAAAATACAGAGTTAGTGGTTTAGGTTAGGTAAATAACCACTACAATTGTATCATATATTCTGTTTATTTTATTACAAAATATATAAAAACCATTAAGGATTAAGAAAAATTAAAAAATGTTACAAATGGCAGGACTATTTACATACATGTTGTCAAGTTCAGGAGTGAAAGTTTTCAAAGCATTTTATATGACATCCAACAAGACACTGTTTACACTTTTTCCATGTGTTCTTTCTACAGAGGCCACATCGTATTTGTGTCGGGTTAGTTTCCAGGACATGAAGACTGTTGGAAAGCCGCACACTTTCTTCAACCCGTTCTTTTCCAGTGACAGACACACGGGAAGCTCTCTGACGTTGTGGGGTATATTTCTGGAAGTATGTCTGCACAATATGTCTTATAAAGGACAGTAGGTCTTTGGGATCTTCTCTTCCTTTTGGGGTGAGCCTGTATAATTGCCAAGCATTATTCATTGTAGCATTTAAAAGGTACGCTAGAAGTGCCCAATACCATTTCCGATTTCTAATGCCAATTCTATAGGTTGATATATTCTGGTCAAGTTGATCAACCCCACCCATGTAAGTGTTGTAATTTATGATACAGGCAGGCTGTTGAACATCAACTTGACGCTTTGCCACACGACACCATCTCTTGGCCTTACCCATGGGCTGTACGCCACATCTTGTTGAAGCAACAGTTACAACATTGTTGTCATTATACCTTACCAAGGTGATACCTGTTTTTTGTTCAGTAAGTTGATCGTATGAACCTCGTGATTCCTTTTTCAAAACAGTTGCTTCCTTGAGTGGGGCATTTTCAACTCGGTTAGCCTTTATTGTGCCTGTAGCATCGTGCCCCTTTTCTGACAAATAATCTAGTAGTTTTAAAGAGGTAAAAAAGTTATCCATATAAATACTGTATGTCTTGTTTTGAGGCAGCTCACTAAGGATATCTATTACAACTGAACCACCCACTCCAATTTCAGGGATGGTGTTACCTGTTTTCTTACCTTGGTATGGTTCAGCCTGAATCAAATACCCCAGGCGGGTACATACACACCAAACTTTGTACCCAAACCGTATAGGTTTCCCGTGTATATGCTGTTTAGCACCATGTCGTCCAAAGTATGGAACCATTGATTCGTCGATGCTTATATTTGCATCGCCAGGGTAAGCTTGAAGCCATCGTTCATTCAACATAATCCACAAAGGACGTATTTTGGCAAATTTATCTGAGACATCTAAATTTGCATTATCACAGACATGAAAATATCGAAGAATCTCTTCAAACTTGTTTCTGCTCATAGCTTTTGACACAGTGTCATGATGAGTGTCCGGAGATAATTCCCAGTACATCCTCTTCCGTGGTACAATACAATATCCACTCAGAAACAATATTGCCATGAATATGCGCATTTCTTCTATTGAAACATTAAAAGATTCATTACCACTTTGCAAGGCATAAATATTAGTACTCTCAACAACATGTTCGATAATCTCATTAGTTAAAAGTTTTTCAAACATTTCTGTTGGAGTGAAATCTTTTTCGAGCCACGAAGGCCTTTCAAATTCCCTCTCAGGCTTATTAGGAATGTCAACATTATTCCATGTTCTTTGTTTATCTGTTTTTGTCTTTTTTCTTGCATTTGACTTGTGGGAACTCGGTTTTGTTTTAATTTTTCTTTTCAAACTTGGGAGCGACTGAGATGGAAGGTATTGTGATTGATTTATATTGTTCACTTGTAAAGATTGAGAAGTGCTTGGTTCTGTAGGTATGTATTGTCTTTGTAAAGAGTCTGATTGTACCGATTTAAATGTAGACACAGTTGCTTTCGGAATTACAGTTATAGGTAATGAAGACTCGCCGCTTAGATTGTTATCAACTATGTCTTGTTCTGTACATACATCTACTTGTACAATACCATCATTTGTGAACTGTTTTGCCTTTAACTCTGCGGCTCCACGCAGTTGATTTCCTGTGAAGTGAGTGAAGTCGGTGTCGCCATCGTCACCGCTATCCTCATCACTCAATAGAGGGTTTTCAGGCGGTTGAATAAAAACATCAGCCTCCAGAAAGTCGACTTCATCGAATAAGGCAGTGACTTCTTCAACGTTTAACCTGTAAAGGAGCAAAAATATTACATATCAACCATAAATTTATATCATGCAAAACAATAGTCTTGAATTCAAAGAACTCAAAACCCACTGATCAATCTTAGTTTTATGTATTAAAAAAATAAATGAATCACATTTTTACAGTTACATAGGCCTCTATTTTTACTACCCAGTGAATCATAATTTTACCAGTTTGATTCATGTTATATACCATTAAATAATAATAAAACACCACCAGCATATATGCCCAGTGCCAACATATGTTGGCAGATTGATGAAAAAATACCCCTACTCTCTTGTGCCCACTGCCAACAAAAGTGGGCAGTTCACTTTAACTACAAATTATTCTTACAATTATTTGAATTTAAGGGCTAAACTATAAAAACATATTAGTTTAAGTCTATGTAAAAGCAAACATAACATTATGATTTTATAAGATTGTATTTGAAATATTATAGTATTACTTACCAGTTGTTTTGATCCATTGAGGTTAGAATACACAACAAAACAGAGCTGTCATTTGTAAACAACTGCCAACTACAGTACACCAGGTGCTTTAGTGAGTGCAGAGTGGCCAACCAGACATATTCCAGCACCAAATTTCCCTCGATAAATTTTTAGTGTATTGTGACGTATTTTAAAATGCAGCGCCCACAAAAGTGGGCACTGGGCACTAATGGGTTAATGTTATCAACTCAAACGTAATAAACTACCCAATCTATAGTATTTGATCCATGTGTTCTGTTTTTAATTAATAAAATCATATTAGCCTATATTTAAAAGAAACCTCCTCCATTTTTAAATAAAAAATAAATTAGTTAAGATATAAAAATCGTATTATATACATCTAAAAATATAACTTTTCTCTATTTTTCTACATTAGCGCCAAACAGATTCAAGCATTTGTCATATCTTTGAAATACCTTCCATATAAAAATCTGCCAACTGTGAATGTAGCCAACCAATAATGGCATTTTGAAGCTCTTTGTCAGTGGCGAACCACTGAGATGCAAGACACCGTTTCATGTTTTGGAACAGCTGAAAGTCACTAGGAGCCAAGTCCGGGCTCTATGAACTACAATCATAAACGTCCCATTTAAACTTGGCCAAAAGTTTGTTCTTCAAGCTGTTTAAAGGCAAACAATTTATAGTACTCAATGAACAAATAACTTATAGTATTCTAGTTTTTCTGTCAATATCGTGTGTAAAAAACTTAGCAAAATTTATAGAAAATAATCAAAATAGTTCCAAAATTGTGAAGGAACGGTTCTCATGAACTTCTTTATTCACTTTTTCATCACTGACGAGAAAACCTACTGCTCCTTTCTTCATCGTGAATCAGATCCTTTCTTCCATTAAAAAAATTACACTCATTGATGGACTACACCTTCACTCATAATGTTTGGGTTGTTTATGGGCCACAACCGCACACAATTAATGATGAACCTTGGCCGCTGAATGATTTTTCACCCAAATAAATATTATAACACCACTCACTTCACACTTGACATTTCTATTATACCACTCACGCTTTCAAGGTTATAACTGAACAACACAGAAACGTACGATACTCTGTCTTGCACAGTTAGGAGCCTACTGAACCGACCACCACAAGAACTTGGGGGAGCTACTTCTTGTGATATGTATAAACTGTAGTTACTTTCTGCATAACGTTCATAGTGTGTTTTTTAATAGTAATAAAACATAAACAGAAAGCGAAAAGCTAGAATTTTTCATCTGGTGTGATGAAATTATATAAGAACTTATTGATTCAATTAATAACCTTCCAAGTCAACCACCATATAAATCAAATCTAAATGGCAGAAACAAAATTTGAATTTAAATTTTATTAAATCCGTGCTGGATCCTCAGGATCACTTGTCTAAACTCAAACAAAAATAATTATTGAATATGAAGTAAGAGGTTAAGGTAGATAATAGTTGAATTTCACCCAACTTATTAGTGAAAGAGTTGGACCGCATATGTATGGTGCCAGGTTAATTCCCACAGACTATAGGATAAAAAAAACAAAGTGCTCTATATTTGCGTTGCTTGATTGAAAATATAAAATATTACTCATTATTTTAACTACAAATTAAAAATCCTTATTATAATATGGACTGTACACACTTAGTCGATTAAAGTAAACCACAGTTTTATAAACTATGTTGTGAAATTACCAATTGTCAGATCCACAGACCAAGCGACTCACAGGTAAAGCAGAGATACCTATAGACCAGCACAAGTGTTCCATTGTTTAAAATATACATTGCTATTGCTGTAAAACTAACTATTGAATGACAGACAAGAGGACAATGTGCAATTGTCCAGCAACAATCTAGTGTGCAGTGACAATCTATCTTAATAAGATCATGCACTACTAGTGTGCAATAACAGTCTATGTTAATGATACTATGTCCTGCAAGTGTGCAGCGACAGTCTATCTTAATGAGACTATGCTCTGCTAGTGTGGTGATAGTCTATGGTTGTTGTATGTAATACTGCATATATTAAGTACTTAAACAAATTTGTATGTAAAGCTACAACTTATAATGGCTAAAATAGTGAAAATAACCTGTATCATGAAGGGTAAGCCAGCACTACGCCTAGTAGCACATAAATTTTCATTGTTTTTTGAGATTTCTTGCATTGTTTCTTCCAACCATTGCAGGGGTAAACTTCGGAGCATCCCAGCAGGCAACCTATGAGATGAAACAAATGTTTTTTTTTTATTTTCCAACACAAAGCCATGTTCAGTTAAGTTTAGAGGAAATCTATAAGCATATTTTAAATAATCAAACCAATAATATCACTAACTATTAAATTGATTACAAGAAAACATGACCTTAAATGCCTCCATCTGTATAACTCATAGATAATAAACATGTGCCAATTCTTACAAGATGTGTCAATGCTGAATCTTAATCACACCAAAACTTCAACAAGGTCAACAACCAAGAATCAATAGAAGAGAATTGAGAACTGAATCTGCTGACTTTTGCGTTACTGATTATTGGACAAATTCACGTCCCTCTACTTTAAAAAAGGTAGTTGACCAGTAACATTGAAGTTCACAGGCTCATTTCTGCCTCCACACATGGCATTTTAACAAAACAACTCACTAAAATGTGATTTTGTTGGTGCATGAAAACTGTTATTCTCGTGCGTCTCTATGCATCTGCTGCATCAACACAAGGACATCCATCACCTGCTTTGTGGTAAACAATGTTCAACAATACAAAATTTTTTTATTGTCGTAATTAAGTAATTGTATATAAATATGATCTCTTCAAGGATATATGTAGATTTATATCTTAATATTTTAACCATTGTTTGAGGTAGTTTGAATTTTGTTTCCAAGAATTTTAAGTTTACAATACCATTTAAAAATAGAAATATATTGTTCAAGCAAAGTACATATGTTGTGAAAGTGTATTTTATAATATATAAAATCATATTAGAAGATAAAGAATATGACATATTTCACAAAAGATGTGATGAGTGTTTATACAAACAAATCCTAAGATGGTAAGAAAGATGAAATAATCCTTACTTCCAGAGTCGAGAGACCAGCTTGCAGAAGCCGATGTACGCTTGTTCAAATGCACCCCGATGTTTGGTCTCTGCAAGTAGATTTGTCAAGTGGTCTCCAATCTTTAGGAGATCCTCACCAGACAACAAGCCATCATCTGAAGTCACAATTCATACTCAAGAGTGTGAATACAATGATACTCACAAAAACATGTTATACACCAGCAATGATTTTTTTACATAGAGTACATATACAATGATGAATATGAAATTATATACGGTACATCCCCATGAAATTAAATCCGTTATTTCTCTTAAGGTGAATAATGACTAAAAGTATGTATACTTTTCTGCAAAATGAAATACCATAATTTCCTAACACATTGACGGACGTGAATGCTATAGCAGTCATGATGAGTGACTGCTTTAACGCCACTTCAAATCCTTGACTACCTCAAAGTGCGTGACTGCTATAGCAGTCATAGCCTATGAGGGTCCCTAGAGAGACACTTTGATATCTCTTTAAGTCCTTGACCTACAGATATAAAATCGATATGTCTAGTCTACTTGTAACATGGAGGTTTGCATGGAAACGAAGAAAAATAGGACTGCTATAGCAGTCATGACCCTGCACATCAAAATTTATTAAATAGGTCAGGACTGCTATAGCAGTCATCACGTTTTCAATATAACAATAAAATTTATTGTAAAAGTTTTAAGAAATATGATACAAATAAGTCAATATAACCCTGAAAATAAGTATAAAGAACAGTATAAAAATTGCACATGTCTTACAATAGTGTGCCTGTCAAAATGTAATACTACATTTATTGAGAATGCCAATCTGAAAAACATTTTCCTGGACAAAGGGGAGGGTTATCATCACATTGTAAGCAACGATAGGAAGTCTGCTTCTTAGTCTTGTTTTTGTAGCACTGACATCTCAGGTAGTAGGAGAACGAAAATCCATCAAAATACCATAGTTATTTATTGATTGACAAATCATGTTCATAATCTCATCACTCCATAGTTTGTTAAAAACATAATAAGGAGTTGCATTTTCAGGTAATTGTAATTTTATACTGGTAGAGCTATTGTCAAATTCAAAAACTGGAATAGGTTTTGTGTCATTAGACCAAACCAAAGGTGGAGCTTGGGTGGTTTTTGAGGTAGATGGTTGGTTTAAATTTAAAACTAACTCCTCCTCTGAGGATTGCTCAATTTCCTCACTATTATTACTTTCTACATCGGATGGAATATAGTTTGGATCCTCATCCGTATCGTCAGCCTCACTAGAGCTATCAACAAAAGAGGTTGTTTTACTTGAAACACCCGACTCCGTAAAGTATTCATTTTCAGACTCTTCAGATAAAACATTGGAACTAAGGATATTTAGACCTACAGCCTCAATATTGTGATCACTTACGACACTAGTATGTGTGTTGCTTTCAGCCCCACTTACTTGTTCGAAATCACATTCACTTGGTAATTGTACAAAGTTGGTTGTAGGATCTATATCACTTTCACTTGCTAATTCTGCAGGGTCAGTTTTAGGATCTACATCACTTTCACTTGGTAAATCTAAAATTTCTGTTACTATTTTAATTAAATCTTCACTATTTGTACTTATTTCTACTGCAGTAGAATGCACACTATCACTCAGAACAGGTTGACAGTGATTGGACAGCTCGCATTATGAAAGAGCTGGTCACTACTTGTAAACAACTGGTTGACAAGGGCTACCAACTGTGGAAAGGGTTTGCCCAAAATTCCAAGTGAATATATAAATTAAATAAGACCTACTTGATCACTCAACGTTTTGTGATAATTGAGAAATGAATTAGTTTAGTTCCTATTAATTTTTTAATTATGACTGCTATAGCAGTCACGGCTATATACAGTAACGTAGTCATGACTGCTATAGCAGGCACGTCACCTAATACAATTTATAACAATCGCTATAAATTTCAATCGCTATTGTCCATCAATGTGAACTAAATTTAATTGTATTTTAAAACGATAATTCTGGACAAATTTTGTTGATACTGAGAGCATATCTTTAAAATTATGTTCTGACGATTTGAAGTTAATTTTTAGCTTAGTTTTTGCACAAGCATCCAGCTGAGTTTACATTACTTCCAGTAGCAGCATGTTTAAACCTTGATCCATAACTTACTGTGTTATAGAATTATCTAAATACAGAACTTTCCCAGAAATCTTATTTCATAGTGAACTAATGGAAACTAAACAATATTAAACCTGTATTATTAAAATAAACAATTCAATAGTATACATCCAACTTAGACTGATCATTATGTTCGCCTGTGCAGGTGTAATGTGTGGTTGTGATTCTCGTACTTGTGACTTGTACTCGAATCTTGCATTCTGTGCAGTGACAACACCCAGACTGGACTCCAAGTAGTTTTCGGTTATGTTTGAAACCTTTATTTTCCTTCTTTAAGTTCTTTATTTTTGTATATACTAATAACCCCCTCCTCACCTGATGAAGAGGATAGATTCCAAACCTCGAAACGTTGTGTTATACCCTTTGTAACATATAACGATGGCGAATGTCCAAAATCCTGTTATACTTTCGAACCTTCCATCGTCAATAACAAACAATTACATCATTACACAAAGAATTAGAATTAAGTTGAGTCAATTAATACAAGATCCATTAAAACAACAATACTCAGTGATAGTTATTTTACAGACATACTACATTCATTTACTATTGAGTAGCACAGTAAAAAGCTGAGTTTAAACCATAATGTAATATGAGTATGTAATGTAATGAGGTATGAAAGTCATATGATGACAAAAACAACACAAAATTTTACTACAAGCGATAATTTTATTCTTATTGGCCACTGGCATTGATTATTCTGCACCAACGAAATACTGAACAATGGAGATTCTACTGTATAATGTCTTACGCCAACTTCTGTACAGTACATTGGTACATGCATAATGTATGTAGTAGTAACTGTGTAGCAAATACTTAAAACATTGAAAAGAAAAATTTTACCCCCTCAAAACCAATGATATGTATAAACCGTAAATTACAAAGTATTATTCAATTTTTCTAACGCTTTTAGTACCTCATCAGTTGTTGTTTACAAAACCATAATTTAGAATATAACTAACAAGTAACAGGAGCTCAGACCCATTACAATCTTCACGCCCACTGTGGAGGAGGACATACACTCAATCAGTTGGCAGTGGCGTCCATGAATAGCTGTTTCAGTGCTCATTCTGGAGTTACTGTCACATTGTTTTTTGTTATATTTAAAAAAAATTATAAATAAGTGTTCTGTATATTATTCTTATTTACTACATTTTTGTATTTGGATTTAAATATTATTTTTACAAGCTTGTAATTTATGTTCTTGAATTAAATTGAACAAAGCACATAGTCAAACATACAGTTGAAGGGTTTTTGTTGTTATTATGAACTATAAAAAAATGTAGGTCTACAAGTGTAGAACGAAAAAGTTTTTCACAAAATGTGGTGCTTTGTGGGGATTGGGGAATTTATACCCACTTTCTAAAGGCACCCACACCGTGTCCTCTGTTCTGCTTTGAACAATAACCATTATATTTCTTGACATTTTCACTAGAATGTGTTTGAAAGCTAGGTTTTGTGTTTTGTTATCTGGTAAAATTAGCTCAGATCTTTTAGTTTTGTTTGTAAATGGTGGTCAACTGTGTGTTTTGTTCACCACAGAGAGTAAATAATTTTGTTTTCTATTTATTAGTTCAGATTTATTTATCTAAGCAATGCATAAACAATGTGTAACAACTTTACGTTTTAGAATAAGAATTAGCACAATACACAACTACTGCATGTAAACTGTGTACATGCCACGGACTGTCTGCTGCCACCGCACCATCTGCCATTGCAAATAGCTCTGCCTGTCAGGTATCAAAGGCTGACGTTTACTGCTGCCCGCAATGAGTTAATGTAGCTCACTAAAGGTTAGGATAGAAACTATAAGACAGCAAAAGCCATAGTGAGGTAAGCATGATGTGCATGTACACGATGCATGATTCAAATTGAAAATTATACAATATTTAAGGATCTGGAATATATATACTAATGTTTTAGGTAGATTTTAAAATTTTTATAGGTACTACTGAAAACATAGCTAGATATACTTAAGTAGCAAACCTTCAGAGGTACCCGTGATGCTGGCTTCTTCTGCCAGGAATCCCAGCAGTAGTGAAACTTCTTTAACAGTTCGCCAAGAGCACAAAAGCACCATCTGTGAGGTCACACCTTCAACTCCATCTTCACCAATCCCTTCTGCAGGATCTACAGATTGATAAATTGATTAATTCAAACTTTATACACTCTACTGCAGGAACCCCAGGTGGATCTGACAAATAATGTTCAATGTTTGACCCAGTATCCTATTCCTACATCATAATTTCATAAATATACATTTTGTTTAATTCAATTCAGGTTATTTTATCAACAACAATTACAGCTTTACTGGATTTCTCTTCAATTGTTTTTTTCTCAATATCATAATAATTATGAGCTCCAGAAACTCCCATACTCTCTCCCTAATGATTATTAAATTATATTCTTGCAATTATAGGCTACTTATGTGAGGAAGAAAGTGTAGGTATTATGTGTGAGTTTTTTGGTGACCGCCTCTTGTTATGTGGAAGTATAATACAAATTGTAAATATGGCTTAGTATTAAATTAATTTAGCCACTTTTGTTTTATTTTTTTCTTTACTAAATTAAAAATTATATTAATTCTAAGGTTTTGTTGATTAGACGAACATAATTCTTATGTACTTAAATAAATGAGAATTTTTAACTTATAGAATGATCAAATCTGAGAAAATGTTAAATCTGACTACAAAGTCAAAATATTTTAAAATAAATATGTTGACATGTATTGGATTTAAAATTAAAAAATTCAGATAGGCACTTATTTAAACTACAGTTTAAGTAAAAGTTATTACTACTTAATTGGTTGGACAATTATTAAGATGATTTACTTAACCCCTTCACGATTCTTGACGTAATATTACATTCATAGCGATTACATAAAAGTGTGGTTTAATAATGCGCAAGAAGCATTTCTAAGACAACTGCACACTTTGCAAGTAGTTCCGGTGATTTCTACTTGATGTCAGCACTTCCTTGGTCCCCTGTTATCAGTGTTTGCACCTTTGTGAGTTTGCTATAGTCACACAGTGCAAATAGTTACCAAGTGTTGTTGCATGTCACCCGTCCTGGAGTATTTTATTGTTTTATTTCTAGTTTATTGTACTATTGAAATATCTGATGGACAAAAAGACGATTGGCTTCATTTGTGTAATGATAACAAGAACAAGAATAATGAAACTGACTAAGTGGAAAATTTATGAAAAAACCAAAATTTGAAATAAGACACTAAAATAATATATTTTTGCATAGCAAAGTATATATCTCAACTCTATACACCTGTCTCTGTAAAGAAAAACAACAAAAAATGGAGCAAAACAACATATTTAAGGTACAAAAAGAAAATTGGTAAGGGATCAATAAACTTAATAACTACTTGTATACAGAATTAGGTCTATATTACATACTTTTTCTCAGTTGTAGTTCCTTCAGAGACTTTTTAAGCAATAGTTAACATCAATATAAATGTATTATTGCTTAGGATTTTTTACTATTTTTGAATCAGAATCTCTTTACTGTCATTCATAAATTTTACATTACTATAGACAGCATAAACAAATAAAATTTGTAGTACATTAAATTATACAAGACTTAATTTATTAACTAAATAATATAATTTTATTTTTATCACACATCACAAATACAGCAAAAACTATCCACAGCTGAAAAATACTGTCAACTATAGTAAATTGTCACTGATTCAAATTTAGGAGTATAACTAACCGAAATCAAAATCCATTGGAAAATGGCCTTCAGGAGAGTCATTATTGACAACAGATGCTACAGCCTGACTACAGCTGAAACTGAGCCCCACGAGTCTGGAGATAAATTCACACCAAGCTTCACTCTTGCACTCCCTGAAATAACAATAGAGTAAACTCAAGCCTTTTCTAGTTATTTCCAGTTCTGTTATAGTCAACTCAAAGATAATTTTAAATAGTCACATTTGACACAATTTTTACAAACAAATTCGAGAGAAAACATAAGTCCTTACTTCAAAACCTTGTAATATGTTTACATGAGCAATTTTCTATTCAAGTATTTAATTCAAGTGCAGAATTACAAATACTGTTCTTAACATTATGAGTTGAGTTGCCTGCTTATAGTTGTTTTATCAAAACCTCAATACTAAATCAATTGAGTTCTAGGTATGGCAGGAATTGCAGCGTAACAGAACTAGAACGGTGTAGCGTCAATAAATGAGTGAAAGTACAGCGTGAACAAAGCACTAATTAATGACAAAACTACCTAAGGCAATAATTATTGAGTGTAATGTAAACGATGAGTCCAGAGGTTAAAGTGGAAAAGCACTAATAAAAAAGGATTTAAGATATCAGTGATTATTGAAGATTTCATTAAAACTAATAACTTTTTAATGGGGTTATTTTAATGCCTTTTAATAGGAATTTTAATTAGGGTACCTCTAAAAATTCGCTAATTAAGAGCTATCATGCAGAAATATACAATCCCATTGGCAAAAATCTGTTAACCTCATCTTAAATTTCACCCTTGGTCTTTAACTTATAGATTTGAAACATTATCCCTAGGTTATTTAGAAAACATTAAATTATAAAGATTAATTTATTAATTAAAATATGAAGATTTCAATTATGTAAGAAAATACTATATACTAAATTTGAATTTAGTTATACTAAGTCTGTGCAGAAATACTGGTTATAAAAATTTGCAGTAAATCTTACTTTGTTTCTTACCCCAACTTTGTAGAAAAATTTAGAGCAACAATATAAAATTTTGTTTTTAAAACACACTTTTTGAATTCTTTGCTTAAATTTCACTATTGATGATGGATGATTTGAAAGGATAACAGGATTATGCAAAATTTCATCGATACATCTTACAAAAAGAAAACAAGTTTTGAGAAATAGTAAACTGTTTTCTTCTTTAAGCGTCAAATCTTAAAAGAAAAATTAAGTTTCAAGAACATGAACAATTAAAAACAATGAATGGCACATAAATACAATCAAAGGCACATAAATGTACTCAGCACCAAAGACAAAAGAAACACAAACAAAAATTCACACATAACATGGGTGTACCACTGAACCTCATGATGCACGCACCACAAATAAGTTAGGAGTGAAATGTTCTTGATGTACAACTGTTTTATACTACACATATTATGTGCTTCAGATATTTTTTTAAATTGAGTCAAACTGGCAACTTTACATATAATTTTGAAGCCAGTGGCATAACTAAGACTTGGCTTTGGGGGGAGGTGAATCAAATTGAAGAGCAAACCAAACCGAGGAGTATGGAATAAATATATAAATTTAAATAAATTAGATGGACCCAATGCAAAGTAAAACAATTATTGTATTTCAAACAAGTTAAACTGCTATTATACATTTTTTTAGTGGCATATATATATATATTTTAAAATTTTTAAATTTTTTAATATTCGTATTAAATTTTTGAGGATATTTAACTTAAACTTATATATTCTATTACATTTTGTTTATAGGAATTTAAACTTTTTTATTAATTTCTATCAGAAATTTTTTAAATTTTTATTATCCTTATCTCCCCTTAGTTACAACACTGCTTGAAGCATTCAGGCAAATGAGGAGAAAGTGGCAGGCAACAGCTAGTACTTTATCTTGAATAATGTCCATTAGAATTGTCGGAATAATTTAATTCAAAGGTATAAAACTGACCTGAGGTCTATCTGTGAAAGCAACAATTTGGCTGTGAACAGAAGACCGTAGAGAGGGGCTGAACTGGCTGCTCTCAACAGGCTGACAGACACCACACTCAGCTGCTGTGTCAGCTGTTCTACCACTACTAGCAGACAGCACAGCACTGACTTGTGTTCTCTGATGGAAAGTCAATATATCATTACTTACTTAAGATATAAAAAACAAGAAAGAAATACTTACAAATAATGGAGTAAAATACAAGTGGTACCAAAAAGTAACTGGGATTATTGTTTTGAAGGTATATATTTCAATATTATCATCTAAGTTATTTAGTTCACACCATGTTGAAAAATTGTTTACAAAATTACATTTTTTTAAATATTTAGCCCTCATTGTGGAGAACCATCTTCAGTCAACATATGTTAAACTGAAACTGATTTTCGATTTAAGGAAGTAGTACTTGGAAAGAATTTTGACCAAATAATTAAATATAAAGGTCTAAATTGTAAATAATCTGATCCTATTTCAAAGTATCGTGATTTTACATGAATAGTTCACCACTATCTCAGGAGTTTTTGCCCTGATCTTACATTTGGATGGCAGTAACTACTGCAAATCTATTATTCCCAAATCAATATTGTTGTTATTCATTAAATTTTAAAATGTGTGAGATATACACTTTTATTTAATACTAAAGTTATTAATAAAAGTATACCCTTAACAGTTTTATTATTTTTTTGGTCCAATGGTTAGAAAGGAGGGGAGGGTGTTCCCTCCAAACTAATATGACACTGTTACACATAGAAGTAATCCTACATAAATGTATTGTAAATTCATGCTAAACAACAAACTTCTACGGAAGAGTACTATATGTTAGTACATCTAAAGATAGAATCCCTTCAACTCTGGAAAAATCAGCTATTTTGTACATAAAGGTACTGCTTAAAATCATGCATTTACTAAATCCGGGTATCTACAGGATAATTTTAATTACATAACATATTAGTAGACAACTTGTTTAGTTAACTAATACATAATAGATACCAATCTGTAATGACAGCTTGTTATTTCTTGTTGGTAATAATTTGCCTATTACATTCATAATGTTAAATCATTTGTCTTACAGCAAAAGAATACTTAAATGATCATAGTGAATTCCGAAACATTTTAAGTAATGACAGTGTACTGAATTCCAAGTTACGTTTATGGAACAAAAACATTGTGCAGAATTATGTCCAATCAATTCCTTACGTTTATGACAGCTTTTCATTTTAAATTCAAAGAAATCATTATCAAAAATTCCTCACAATGCTGCTCATATTTGTTTTTACTAGTTTAAATTACAATCAGTCATATTTTTATGCCATTTAAGCTAAAAAGATATTTAGAACCATAAAATGTTTATAACTATTGTATCTTTATAAAGATAACCTAGAAAAATGTACTCATATGAAAAAATTACAAATAGTTATAGTTTGTAAACAAAACTTCCTTCTTGTAATGGGATCCAGCCATTGAACTCATTCAAGATAGATAACAAATATATCTTCCACCTCATTCCCTTTGCCTTGTAATCTTCATAATTATTAATAAGGATGATTCTGATTCAGTCAGAAGAAAGGTAGATTTTACATGTGGCAGTCTCTCTAAATGTCAACCTGATGATGCATTCATTATTAGTTTAAATGTTTAATTTGCATAAAATTGATGGGACAATAACTCTCAATGTTGGCTTGTTCATATAATCGTAACACTAAAACGTTAAGAAATCCCATAATCTAGAAACCTAACAAGACAAAAAATGTTTATAAGCACAAACATTCTTTGTAAAAACATAGACTTAATTTAGTTATGATAAATATTTGTAACATATTCCCTTTAACAGTTCATTTGGATACTTCTATAACTTTAAACGGCCACCATATTCAAATCTTACGAGTTCTTGAAAAATAAGTAAGAATACATGTTTCTAGAAATTGCTCGAACATTTTAAGATGTCAATTTTGACTTATGTTATAAAATACCTGAGATAAAATGTTTGCCCAAATGAGAATGACCACCATCTTGAAATGTTTATTGATGAAGACTGGCTAACAAACTCAACTAAGCTATTTGTAAATACTATCTCTGTACCACGTTTAGTCAGAATCTATTAAGAATTATAGTAGTTATCGTTTTCATAATTATGCCCACTATGGTGTATACTAGATCAAACTTTGTATGCCGGCTATCTGGAAAAATTATGAAATATAAAACAACATATAAGGACTAACATTATTGTAAATGACCTGAGAGTTCTAAAACTCTTTTTTGTTTTATGCTTTAGTTCATAATACCTAATATGTAACCATCCCTTTTCCTAAACTTGAATTCCTTGCCATCTTAAAACCTTAAGAGATATAGAAAAATGTTGATCCTTTTAACCCCGATGTCTATATTATATGGATGTCGTAAAAATGGCAGCAACTCCCAACATCCGTACAGTGCATCCGTGCACTTTTTATTATTTTGACTTCATATTTCATCAGTCTGTGATTCATAAATCACTAACTGAGCTATCTGCACATGAAAGACATCAAATCAAGATGGCTGAGTGGTCTAAGGCACTCCTCTCGAATGCAGGAGTTAGCTATGGAGTCGTAGGCTCGATTCCCCCACTGAAATTAGGGATTTTTGTGCTCTTGTTTATACATCTTTGAGAGTCACTGGTTTTTAGTAAAGCTGGTGGGAAGACCCACCTTAAATTTGTGGTGGTTGGCTTAGGTGAAAGTTGATGGGATTAGTGGCTTTCTTATATAAAATGACCAGACCCAAAACACCCATTTTGCATTTTTTTATTCTCACTATTTAAAAAAAAATCCACTTGATTTATTCAAAACTCTTGGAGCGATTTATGTTGATTATATGCTATATGAGGCATTTCTTATTGAATCATGATTATAATAATAGCTTAAGCTGTGTACATAACATACATATTGTCTAAAATGGCTTATAATTTTCTGCACATCACTTTATATAATGGCAGGGGTTAAAATTTTTTTTAATTTTTATGATTAACCAGTATATTTTAAAAATTATCATTTTGTTCTATGTTGGGAATTAGTTGAGTTACAATGTTTGCTTGAATGCGAATGGCCACCATCTTGAAACTTTTTTGTTTAAGACTGGCTAATGAATTCATCCAAGCTATTTGCAAATACTGCCTTTGTACTGAAATTACTCTGGATATTTTTAAAATTACAAAAGTATTATCGTGATTTCAAGCTTGCGTTAAATTGCATAAGTCCATACATACATAGATACACACATACAAATATATATAGACCTATATTCATATCTAAATTTTAGGATTATGGTGGTTTTGAATTCTGGGTGTCATGATCGTAGAAAATGCAATAAAGTCTCCAGGAAATACTCTCAAGAGGGTGATTGCAATAGCTATATTTCTATAACATCTACCTAAAAGTAAGTGCAACGTTTTAAGAGAATATGTAAAAATATGAATGTTGGTATGAGAGTGACAGTGAAGACCTACATGTCAGTGTGACCTGCAAGTGGAGCGCAACAGCTGTATTTGTCCGCCACAGCTGCCAAAGTTTCGGGGGACCAAGTAGCCTGGGACAGAGTAGCCAGCAGGTAAGCAGCGGTCTGGGTCTCTGGAGGCTTCACCCCTCCAGCCTGCTCCACACTCCTCTCCAGTACTGACACCACATTCTCTGGAGCCTAATGCAAAAAACAATACATCTCATTTGTAAACAAAACTAACAAGTCAGATATATTATTCTCCCAACTTCTACTTTCTGCCATGAAATTAATGAATACAGATACTGACAGAGAGGTAGGATTTTAAAAATGTGTGATATTTTAATTTTTAACAGTGAAAGATCTTAAATAAAGTAGCAGATTTAAAAGTTAAATGACTTCATTTAGTATAAATTAATGAAAAATGCTTAAATTAGATCTATATAAATATCTAATTTTCTATTATTATTTAAGTAATTAATTATAAAATGTACTTTCAGTAATTTAATTGCATTCATTTCTGGAAGTGTCTGATCTATTGCTGAATTTCAAACATGTGTTATGTTATGGAAGATAAATGTCCAGTTCTGTGATGCAGGTAACATTTGTTGCTAGCCCATTAGCTTCCTGACCTGCACTTTCTCATCTTCCTATCAACATTTTGTCCAATATAAAAAGATGTCCAATGGTTGGAATTTAATTTTGTATGTGATTGCTATACAATATCCTACTAAGAAGAGTGTTTTAGAGCGTTTCTAGATTTTTGAATAAAATATTATTTAACAACTCACAACCAAATCGTCCAACAAGCCCGGGGTGGAGGTGAGCAGTCTCATGGCCATCTCCTTGACCTCCTCATAGCTGTCAGCCAGACAGGCCAGCAGGCTTGCCGCAAGGGAGGGGGAAGGTGGGACAGCCAACACTGTCAGCAGCTGTAGAGCAGTCACCCTGCGGCCGTAGCTAGCTCCTGGGAATAGGCTGGCCACACAGCTGCGCTCCAACCAAACCTGGCACTCATTGTAGGCCTGCAGCAGTCCGTCAGACTGCACTCGAGGTAAACGCTCCAAAACTTGTCGACTCTCACTCAGACGATTCACAAACTGCAATGTATATCTTAATTTAATAAATTAAAATATCCTAAAAATACATTGTCTTGACATATTAAGTATTGGTTTATCTAGTCGAGCATTAGACATGGTGAATTCAAATATCACTGGATCAGAAGAGCAATGGTTCTTACAGCAAGGTTATAACTTTTTCTAAAAAGGATAAACTGAGAGGAAGAATACTAATTAACTTCTCTAGAACTTCAACTGTACATACCTTCACATTTGAAAATTGAAGGTACGTCAATTTTACCCCTTTGTAATGCTTCCCAATTCAGCCTTCTCTGTTTCACATTTGAATAAGTTTGTATAATTAATCAGTTCCCTACAGGCCTAATTGCTTCTAATCATAATCATTGGCGTTTATAAACTATACCTACATGCAAAATTTGGTCCAAACTAATTTGCTCAGTAAAGGCAAATGTTTGCACACTTACAGAATTCATATGTGTGCACAGTAATTTCCATAAAATCTACTTTTAGGATTTTGACATTTTAAAATATATATTTTATTGACAGTCAATACACAATAACTTTGGCCACTACTTCTTTTGTATTATGAATAGAAAAATATAAAAAAACTACATACATTAGTAATTAAAAAATTTTTTTGTAAGAATTAAAACTGAAGAGCTAATACTCAACAACAATGTTATTATTTATTATTTTAAACATTAAAAAAAGTTCTCTCTATTTCATGTTTACACATGCACCCCCCCACCCCCCCCCCCCCCCACCCCCCCCCCCCCCCACCCCCCCCCCCCCCCACCCCCCCCCCCCCCCACCCCCCCCCCCCCCCACCCCCCCCCCCCAGACGTCAGGCGCACTGCTTTAACTGAATTGGCACTCGGTTGAATATTTACAAACATGTCACAGGTAATGGCTTCCATTTTGTGCCGTACGATTTAAAGAATCATTCATTACACCAGGAAAGCCGTATAGCACGAAGCATTGAATAGTGACCTTCATATTCGCGTAAACGTCAGCTACATTACCTCCATTGATAAAACTGTGCCAGAGAAATTGCATACTGGGATATATCACATTTGATATGTGTAAAGCTTTCCACGTTTCGTCCCCACCCCTCACTCTTCGGTATTATTTTTATTTTTACACCTAAGAACCCACTGAAAGTATAATTTGTGGGTATGCTAATGGGGCGTTACTCGTGCAAATGGAAATTCACTTCACTATGATAACATTTCCCCATTATTACCAATGATGGTAACAAGTAACTTATTGCCAACATTGCAATCTGAACTTTGAAAGGAAAGTATACTTTTTAAGGGACAACTAATAATTTATAGTTGGCGATAAAGTAAAATTACACGCTAGGCAACAAAACTTTAATTATATTTTAAATCACCTACCGACTTCTCTATCTTTGTCTTGTCTTTACCAAATTACCGGTTGTTGAAGAGACCATCGATCTTGATAATAAAAGTTTAGGCAATGAAACGCGATACGATTTATAGAAGGTTTGCATAGTGCCTAGAATCTTAGAGTGATTCAACTATGTGATGTTAGTGACGTGCCTTATGGCATAACGAATAAAGCTACAAGTATAATGAAAATGTAGACCGGATTTAAGACAAGCAAATTGTACCTTAAACACTAATCACTTTACAAGTAATAGCAAAGTTAAACAACTTACGGTTTAAAACTGTTTTATTTGTTACTTTAGAAGAAATTGTAAAATAGTAAACGGCAAAGCTTGTTCTAAGAAATTATTTTCTTATTTCTTTATTGTATTTTTTATCTTCTGGTGGAATGTTTCCGTGATCTCTCCTGGAATCGACCGGTGATCAGAAAGCCACAGGCTTTACCACTAGATTAAGGAAAAGAAGATCCCAGGTTAAAACATTGAGTAAGAGATATGCTATTAGAAAAAAAAGAATCTTTCGTACTAACTTGTAATATGTCTAACACAATGTTTGGCTACGTAGACATCTGTATCTTACTTGAAAGGTATATTACAATCTTCTTTGGAAAGTTTAACAGGTGAATTATAGCAATTACTTATTAACAGGTAGTAACAAACCGGTCGCCCGTAAGGAGAATGATTACAGTTCTGAGTTACAAATGAGGATCTCGGTTCCTGGAACACAACAGGTAGAGCGCCGGCGCGGCGCCAAATACTAAGGAAATTATCGGGAATCGTCGGGTATCCTTGACACACTTGGAGGCTAAGTCGCTGCACCAACTGGTCTGGTAGCACTGGTACTTCTGTCTGCCAGTCTTGGTGGAACTTCTATCTGTTGTCGGGCTTCGCAGCACACTTCTTTCGATTTACAATCCTGACTCTCCCGTGGTGCAAATGATTTCCCATTAGTTTCTCAATAATTAATTACTTTCCCTATCTTAGACACTCCATACTATCCCACCATTCTCTTATGTTCTCCCATTACTTTTCCATAGTAAAAACATGAATATTATATAAAGAATGAAATGAAACAAAAAAAAACCGAATTTGTGAAAATTTAAATTTTAACATTGCCATCTTTAAGTGTAAAGAAATTAAACCACTATTGGAGAAAATGGTCAAAGACTGCTCTCTTCTTTGTGTGATACCTTAAAACTCAAAGTTAATCTTGTTCCATCATTACCAAATAATGTGGCTTTTTATTTTCCTTAATAATGTTCATGTTTTTGAAAATATCACACATGAAGAAGAGAATATACATAACATTATTCTAAATGTGTGTCAGTTTTGTGATGGCATCACAAATACTCTTCCCCACCAGAAAATCAATAATAATCAGCCTATAAAATAAAATAATAGAAATATTTTGTTGGCAGGCCACTTTATCTAGATAAAAGAAATTTTAATCGGGAATGTATTCAAATGCATTTTGGGCTTACTAATTTCATGGTTCCAGAATGTAGTGTCTGACATATGACCCGATTTTCAGCAACCAAAATACTTTATTATTAAGTGAATAGATTTTGGATCTAAAACGCCCCCAAACAATTTTGGAATTAAGTATGGTAGTGTATAACGAATAAGTAATCTTTACATATTATTATTATTTAATAGGAACAATTTCTATAATACAGTGCCCAGAATTTAGATTTCTACACTCCTGTCAAACGCTAAATGTAATAAAAACTATCAAATTAAACTATTTTTTAGACAATTTAAGAGTGCTGCATTATAGTTTCATTCCATTTACATAAAACTCACTTGCTTTCGCTCTTAAAGTAACCTTGAACTCGAACACTCGAATTGGACTCTTGCATTCTTGTAGTTAACTAAAACCATTTTACACTTTGATTGGTAATTAATGTTAATGCCTTTTAAAACTGTGAGTAATAAATATAACAGCGAGTTCTTTGATCCCTTTCATGAGCCTACATAAAAACGCTTTTATTACCTCTACTTGCGTCACGCAACATTAGAGATATCTAGACGATGGCGAATCTGGCTGCCAACATTACCTATTGACGAGACACCAACGCTATCTCGGTTCATCGAAACAAACCTGTGTTTCCTCTTAGCTTGTGGCATGACCGCTATTCCTCAATATTATAGGCTATTTGAAAATCACAAATGTAGGCCTAAATGCGCAATTCCCTTATTAGTTTTAGATTTTCTTTATAAAATAAAACATTTGTATATGACGTTTATTATACTCTCGCAAATGATGAATTTATTTAACGGGCACATACTTGACTATTTCTCAAAGATACTCGTCTTCTTACGGAGTCAATAAAAATGAAATGAAATGAAAAATGAAATATGCCTTTATTCAAGAGGCGCAGTTAGGGCTATTTATTTTGTTTAATAAACAGTCTGTCTGAAGCTAAAATCATGTTTTAGTTTTCCTAATTAGTTACGTTAAATGTGATTAGATTTTTATTTATTAAAATTGTAAATATATATAAGTATTATTAAGGACCACACATAATCTGTCCACCTGTGCGGTAAATCTTGGTAGAAAGTTCCTAGAGATTTGAAATTTAGTACTTAGCATCCTTTTGTGTTAAGAGAGAACTATAATGTCGTTCAAAGTCCACCCATTTTCACTAACCCAAGAAAACATGTATAGCCAATTCGTTACGATCGGTCTTGTCCTACACTCCGTTTTATCCGTCCGTTAAAAAGTTGAACTACAAATATATAATAAAGTACGTGAATCGTGATTGCATATCAGTTAACCTCTAAATAATGAGCAAAACTAAAAATGTGGCATTAATATTTTAATAATTGGCTTTACGTAGCCATATAAGGAACTATGTGTTAAATCTTTACAGAAGACGAAAGTGTATAAAAATCCGTTGGTTAAAAATAATTTAATTTTATGACAGTAAACAAAAACAATCAGTAAAGATGTACGTTTAAATTTGTAGATTTCAATTTAGCCCCCATACTTAAAAATTACGGCCGTTTCAAAAATTTGTTTAAACTCTTGAAAAGTATCTCCCAATCAATGATGATATTTGATGTCTTATATATAGTCAGAGAGACAGTCCTTACCGACGTGACAACATTTAGGACAAAACTCTTCACTTAACACGGACACGCGTATTGTAGGCTGAAATAAATACTTCACCCCAGAATTACGATACAATATTGTCAGATGTTCCTGGAAGATAATGTTGAAGCTAGACTCCACACTTGCTGAGGCGTTGTTCGGGGCAGTGAAGACTACACGCTCAGTTATAACTCTGCCTTATCACGAACCTTGTTAGTCTTATCAGGAAGCCGCGCCGCGCCGAGCCGAGCCCTGTCATCCGTCTTTCCTGTTCTACTTTTGTCTGGACACATTCCGCCTCTCTTTCAAAATGCCGATTTTACTGTATTTCCGTAAAATTCACGACTCACTCCGCTCATCCATTTCCATCCCCCATCTCGTCATCTCCCCCCAAAAGTTGCTACAACCCTTTTCAAATATTTTGTGCACCTCAGTGTTACCAGCACTACAATCAAATATTTTGTGCACCTCAGTGTTACCAGCACGTACTAACTATTCAGAAGCAGAGGGTTCTTCTAGGTGTGTTATTTGTCTACCACAATAATAATATATAGATAGTTGCTACATTTGGCAAGCGTCCTTCAATTGTTCCTAAGTTTTATATATTAGTCTACTATAAGGTATGACTTGAATAATCCAAAACGTCTTCCAAAGTTTGAACTAGATACGAAAAAAGGAAGTAGTATAGAAAAAATATTTATTTTTGTTATTTTATTTTATTTTATTTTTAATACCAGGAAGGCAAAATAAAGATTATCTTAACAAACAAATCTACTAGGTGACCACATCCTTAATTAAATATAGTAAATAAGGATTGATAAACTGTAGTAGGCACTGCCGATGTCCAGTCATGCAATACTTATCAGAACCGGAATTTATCAATTAAACCAGAAAAAGAATTTATCAATCGAACCGGTTTCGATGGTTATGTTGTAATTCCTTTCAACCTTCAGCGCATATTTCTAAATGGATATCTACGGAAATGGTAGCGATCATAATAAAATACGCACTCTAAATTACAAAGGATGCACAATGCAAACAAATCAAGTATTTTCCTTCAAGGCTTACCATTGACGTGTATACGTATATCGTTCAAAGGCTAAATAGCATGTTGTAGGCTTTAGTTTTCGTAGTGTTTAAGAAAAATCAACAACTTAGAGGAAAGAGCCAGTAAAAGAATAAATTGGAGGAAAAGTAAATAAGTAAGTAAATATGAACCACCAGTGAAACCGAACTGTAACTAACGCAAGTACAAACATTAGACGTTTTTATTTTGGCCAATATCTAATTATTCCATAAATAAATATATTGATTAATCACTCAATGTGAGTTTCTGGTGTGCAGAAAAAAACCAATTAGACCATTGTACTGATTACCAAAATATATTTCTAGTGATGTTCACTTCTGTAAAATTATAACATTGACCCCTTAGACAATATTGACCCCTTTATTATTATCCTATAGACAATATAAAGTCTTCAGGTCTGCATAAGCATAAAACTTATTTCTCAGTTTGTTATTGTTTTAAATGATATACGTTTCTAAGTGTAGGGGTAAGCCAGCGACTCTCTAACCGAAAGGTCAAGGGTTCGATTCCCAGGGAGGCAAATAAACATGTGCAAGTGGATTTGGAACGTTTCCCCCATAAAAACGTTTAGTGTACTTGATTTTAAATGCATAGACGTATACAGAACCTCATACAGATCCACTAGGTTTTTACAGAAGATCATAAAATGCTCTGTGTTTACCAGCCAGTTGTAATAAGTCTGGTTCCCTCAACAGCGCAATTACTCACTGGGCATCGGAAATTATCACACCTGCAGCCAGTTATCTGCCTCTCGACACACATTAACGAAAGTAATGGGGCCGGCAGAATTAATTCATGGTAGAGACTTTTTTATAGTGTTTATGATGTGAGTGTTCTTTTAAATGAGACATCTCCCATTACGCTACGATATAAGTGCATAAGGTTAAACATTATTCTCAGGGGCCGGATCCAGGGAGGGGCAGGGGGGGCATGTGACCGGGCGCCGAGTTTAGGGGGGGCGCCGCGCCGGGCGCCAAATGATGGGATGAGGCCACCATAAAAAAAAACATTTACCATTTCTACTGTCAAGTGTCAATAGCACAATATAGTCTACGTACATACAATTTCTTACTTCAGTAAACTATATTTGCGCATACCAAAAGAACATAGGCTAGTAAGAAATATCTTTAATTTCGGGTATTTTCATAACTAAGGCTGTGGGTTGGCAACATTGTCTACGGCTTGACTAGGACTAGAAAAGCGCAAGCGCAAGTCTCCCGCTCCCGCCTCTGACTAGTGACTCGTGAGTGTTCCCGCTTGACGTGAGCGTGAACTTTTGATGAGTTTTAGGTTAGATTTCATGTCGCAGTTGTATGAATATTCTACCTGTGACTAAGATAGATCAACATGTCGAAAAAACCATCAGGGTGTTTCCACAGAAAGAAAGCTAAAGCAAGACAACAAGAGGCCGCGAAATCGTCAACTTTAATGTCATCATGGTTGCAAAATATCAAGGACCAAGGTAACTAATTTTTTGTTGTATTTTAATTTGTTAAGATTCATTTTGAGTACAAAACAGTTATAGGCTATAGCGGCATAATAACAACAAACTTCAGTTTTAATGTTAAAATAGTGGTTATAGATCATTAATTGTAAATATAGTTTTAGTTTATAGATATTTTATAGATTCGTTGCCTGAATGAAAAATCCTCTCCCGTTCACATTCGTCGGCCGACGCCCACCACACCTTGCGTAGCATAAACACATTTAAATATTCAGAACTAACTACATTAAAAAACATATACATAAAATGCTTCTTTCACTTACTTTCTATGCTATTATTAACGATAGTTTTAATACGGTAACATACGTACTAAAATGTTAACAATACATTGATTGTAATAATATCCCCTTGGCCCTTACTTCTAAAACAATTAATATATCGAATAGGCTGTAGGTAGTACTGTAATATTATCCCAATTAAGATAGCATGTTTTTTTTAGCATTATTGGCACTATTTAACACATTATATTTTTGTAACGTTTTTTAGTTAGGCCTACATGATTTATAAAACGTTACACAATGTAATAATTTGTTTATGGTTGTACATGTAACCTACTTAAAAAAATTAAAATGTTTGGTCATGTGTGCATTTATGTCTTTTGCTTACAGACGAAGCCGAACCTGAAGCAACGAGAAATAAACCGTCTGTTCAAGAGGATGCGGTGGGAGAAGAAAACGCTGGAGGAGAAGATCTCATGGACGTTTGTGCAGAGGAAGAAGACAACAATGACTTATTTGTGAAAAACCACATACTTCGCATGCTACTGATTTTTGGGCCTCTTCTACGTCATTTCAAGAAGCCGTTTCAGTTTCAGACTCAAAAGGGCCTAAACCATGAAGAACAGGAGAGTGAATGTGAGTACAATTTTAATTTTAATGACCCTGGAACTTGGCCAACTCAGCTTAGTGACAAACAAAGATGTTACATCATACAAAAGGAGATGTGAAAACGATGATCATAATCCTGATTTGAGTAAAAGCGGTAGGGAGGGCCGAAACCTTACAAAAGATTGGTTTTAAAAAATTTTGAAAAATGGTTTCAAAGGTCAAAAGATCTCATTTGGCTTACAGCGAGACAATGAATGCTTTGTACTGTGTTCCATGCAGGCTTTTTCGTCATTTGAACACAGAACATGAATCAACAATTTCGTTTTTAGCAAGAAAAGGAGGGATTCACAAAATTGGAACAAAACTCAGTGACAAATTGCCAGAACATGAAAACTCCCAGTACCATAAGAAAACCTTTGTTTCATGGAAAGCATTAGAAACGTCACTTGGTAAAGGAGGGATCGACAAGGAGTTGCAGGATCAGATAAAAAAGGAGGAATCCTACTGGAGAGAAGTACTACGCTGTATACTAGATGCTGTCTTATTTTTGGCAAAACAGGGTTAGTGCATTCAGGAGGGACAAACGAAACTTGTAACTTTGCAGATCCAAATAGTGGAAAATTTCTCAACACTTATAGATTTAAATTTCCCACTATAATGAGACCTTGTGTGAGCATATTGGTCGCCATAAGAAAGGGCAGCTCAGCTATTTTTTCTCACACAGTACAAGATGAGTTTCTTGATCTCATTGCAAATGCAATTAGAGAAGACATAATTCAGGACATAAAAAAAGCTAATTATTTTCATTGATTTTCGACTTGTACCCCTGATGTAAGTAAAAATGAACAAATGACTGAAGTCATTCGTTACATTAAATATACTGACGAAGGGCCAGAGGTATGTGAAAGCTTTTTAGATTTTTTTACTGTGAGTGAAAAAAACAGGCGAGGGGCTTTTTGAAAGCATTGCTAAAAAGCTCAAAGAAGATGGTCTAGACTTGATGTTTTGCAGGGGCCCAGTCGTATGACAACGGAGCAAAACATGGCTGGGAAATACAAGGGTGTCCAATCAAGGATTGTGCAAGAGAACAAACTGGCCTACTTTGTCCCGTGCTCAGCCCATTCCTTAAATTTAGTTGGGGTTCATTCAGCAGAGGCCTGTGTTAAAGCACAATCGTATTTTGGTATTATAAACAGCCTCTACAACTTCTTTCATGGCTCTACATCAAGGTGGGAAGTTTTAAAACAACATAACAGAAAGTAAAACAAGATGGTCAGCAAGGATTGATTCTATGGAGGTTATTTATAAACATATGGACAAAGTGCTCTCTTCTCTTGAAGACTTAACTACCCATGAGTTCTCATCTCCTGAAACAAGAGCTGAAGCTAAATCGCTACTTAAAAACATGAAAAAGGTTTGAATATGTTATTATGACATGCTTTTTGGTATTCAGTCCTCAAGAAAATTGATAGAGTTAGCAAGTTTCTACAAAGAGAGGACACAACAGTAGACAATGCTGCAAGAAACATACAAGGTCTTCTAAATGTATTATCTTCAACTAGGGATTTAACTGTTTCAGAGGCAATTGATGAGGCAACATTTTTAGCTAATAATATGGGCATAACAGCAGAGTACAAGGAAACAAGAAAGAGAAAGAAAAAGAAAATGACAGGAGACACACATGAAGATGATGGGCCAAATTTTACTGAAGAAGAGCTTTTCAAAAGATCACTTTTTCAAATATGTGATAGAATTATTAGTGAGCTAACTAACATATATGATGCGTTTAAAATCGTTGCTGATAAGTTTAATTTTTTGTGTGGGGATCAAATAAAAAAAAATGGATGTTAAAACTTTGAAAAGTAAAGCAAAAGAATTAGCTACAACATATGCCAGTGACTTAAATGAAGAAGAGCTTGTGAATGAAATAGAGAGTTTTAAATTTCATGCCTTAAATATGGAAGATGGATTGGAAGACGCAACAGCAGCATCTTTGCTCAAAATATTGCATAAGAGCAAGTTGAAAGAGGGTTATCCAAACATATATGTAGCTCTTAAAATCTTTCTAACGCTTCCAGTCTCTGTAGCATCTGGAGAGAGAAGTTTCAGCAAATTGAAGCTTATAAAAACCTATTTAAGAAATTCTATGAAACAGCAAAGACTAACTAATTTAAGCATTGTATCAATTGAACATGAAAGGGCTTCTTTGATTTATTTTGATCAGATAATTAAACACATTTGCAGCAAATAAGGCTCGGAAGATAAGATTCTATAATTGTTAGTATTGTTTTTTTCTAAAACAATTGTATTGTTTTGGATTCATGTAAAATTGTAAATAGACATTTTCTATTTCATTAAAATAACACTTTCTTATTCAACCTAAGTTTTATTTTATCTCAAACCCCATATACAAAGCATATAGTAGTAAAACTTATGGTAAATAGTTTGGTATCGGGGGGGGGGCGCCAAAAGTCAAGCTTGCCCCCCCCTAGAAGAAATGATAGATCCGGCCCTGATTATTCTTATGGGGAAAAACTCAATATCATCAACTAAGTACAGCCGGTTCTAAATAAAAGTGCGTGCTTTGTTTAGAAGTGCCAGAATGAAATTGTTCATGAAGCATACAGTTTATTAATAAATCTGAAAATAAACTTATTACGACAAGACGTGTGTGACGTGACGTCATATTCGCCGCTGTTGGTGGCCAGTTGGTTATTCGCTTGGAGTTCGCTCCAGGAAATGGTAACAGATAAGGCATGTGCGCCATATGCATACACAGCAGGTAAAAGAGGAGAGGATCGAAGGGAAAATGGATGGAAATTTAGTAAATATTGGATTTTTATGGCAACATCTTCATCATAACGTAATTATAGTATTTTGTATGAAGCCAATGCAAAAATATATGGTATGTTAAGAAATATAACACAAACGGTGGTGTCATTCGGTTTTCGGTTGAATTGCACATGTTTTTCATAACATCATCAAATATGTTTTCTTAAGGCAGGAAAATTGACAAAATTGATTTTTCAAGGAGTAACTGTAGGCAAGGCTGTATTTGAGGGCATTTTGTAACCAGGGCCATAAAAACCACTCAATAGGTTACTTATTATAACACGTTTTTTTTATTAAAAAAAGTAATTTCCTTTAATCATAAATATTATAAAAGACATCACGTTTAATTAAATACAATCAATACTACAAAGCCACACCTTACACAATGCTTGATAAGACTAATTAAAAATTACCAAATATGTTAACCTTCAATGCCTTAAAACCTTGCGTAACTAATACAATGAAAGCTATGAAAATCTTAGTGTGATACAAACTACATTTTCTGTTTTCCTGTCAGAGAGAAGTCATCTCAAAGGAGTGCAACAATGAAATTAAAAAATATCTATGCTTCAATAAGAATAGTTCAAATATTTCGTAAAATTTCAAATACACTGATGTCAAGTCTTGGTATCATCACTGACTTACATTACTTTCCACTGAAACGTCTCTTTCACAGATGTACCTGCACCTACTAAAACTGTTATGGATCAGATACCGTGTGAGCTTACCTTGTGCGACCTGGTGCCGTCGATGGAGACGATGAATCCGACTCCACACGCGTCCTTCTCGTTCTGCGGATCGTAGAGGCCCTGCTTGGGCGGCAAAGACCACGCGTCTTGGGACATCTGGGCCTGCAAAAGACAGAAGAGTATTAGCGAGGAACACTGATTGGAATGGTCTATTACACTTGGGCTAGGAAAGTAGCTATTAACTGTTAAACTACACACGAGATCCGATCATTACAAGCCGGTTGTCGGCAATAAACTAGTTCAGCGCAGTCACCCGACCCGGCCGGCGAGACACCGACCAGCCGGTTTCCTCTCACCGGTCTGGGCCACGGACTAACACACTCTCCTTGCCCTGGGTCACGGAAGTGCCAAGTTTTCTGTGCGAGCTCCCTGCTTTCATAGTTCTGTTCATCCAATAGGCAGTTGAAATAATTAATTAAAAATTTAATAATTAATAATTTAAAATTTCTCATCCAAATGTAACACCCACTTAAAGGATCACTAGGTGCAATACGCTGATGATACAAGTTTTGCTGTGCGAGGAAAGTCTACTTAATTACTTGATACTTCTCTACAGTCAATATTACTGAATCTTGGTGTGTGTGGTTCGAAAGACACAGTAAGTCTCTAAATCTAGATAAAACAAGTACTGTATGATTTATTTTTGGAGAACTTCGACTGACATCATAAACTTTGCCTCAGTATATATTATAATGGGTCTGAAGTATTGTGTTGAATCTAATCCAGTTCGTTTGGTAGGGATGCATATAGATCCTGACTTTAACCGGAGAGTTCAAATTGATCAGCTATGTAGACAATTAAAACAGCTGCGTCTTTTCTCTTAGGGATTTATTTGGATTCTCAAATAAATATATTCTTATAATGGTGTATTATGGTTATTTTTCTACTGGTATCATATGGTATCCTCTTCTGAGGAACTTCATCGTCATCCTTTTTCAACCGGAGGTTTAGACTGCAGAAAATGGCTTTGAGGGTGATTTGTGGTCTCGGGAGCCGGGGGAGCTGCAGAGAGGTAGCCGGGAGAGCTGCAAAGAGGTATTCCCTCGTGAACATCTCCTTAAACTTCTATCCTTATTCATATATTCAATGTATTTTGAAAACCTGTCATCTTTTCCAGTACATGGGCTATACATCCTTAATCTAAATGATTCAAAACCCGCCCTCCAGTGCCAATGCATCACCATGAATTCTTAAAAAAAAAACAACCATATACCTTCAGCCAAAATATCTTAATGATCTACCAGACTGTATCAAAACTAGTGAAACCCTTTCAATATATATAAAAAAACTAAATAATTATCTCATGAACAGAACCTGTTATACTTTGGAGGAATTCTTGGGAGACTTGTATCTTACAGCTTAGATTTTATTAAATTGTATTCTTCAATAGCCGTGTTAATTTGTTTCAAAGTTTGAGTAAATTTGATTGAAACGGTATGCATAAATAATATTATAAGTAATAATTTCTGTATAAATATTATACAATTATGGCGATGTTCCATAAAATTTTGTATCGTTAATGAACAATAGAAAATTTGATTTAATTCAAAAATGTATCTGGAAAAAAGGGAAAGTGTCGTCTAAACGCCATATTATATCTAGTATAGTGAGGATTTTAATGGAAAGGATTTCAGATTACCTTTTACATTCATTCTAGCATCCCTCCGACATCGCAACAAGTTTTTGATTGTGAAGTAGGTTTCTCTTACAAGACTGCAAACTTTTTGTGGACCAGTTATGGTGGAATTGCACATTGTTTGTAAATATTATTAATTACTGATAAATTATGACACAAATAAATACTTATTAATTGTTATCCCGCATAAACTTTTTCCAATTTTCTAATTATTGTGCATAGTAAGATAAAGTAAACCTGCCACATATAATACAAAAAGATATTCAGATAAGTTCGTATTTATTCGTAAAATAATATTAAGTTCTACTCTTGGCACGTTTGGGTCATCATTTTTAACACTACTTTATTTGTAAAAAAAACACAGTAAATTTGAGCTTTATATGAACATAAATAGGAAAATTATGGATTTATATGGAATACTCATTTCATTTTTATGGAAATCATCTCAAACGTGCTGCCAATTTGAGCTCATGTAGATAGTAAACAATCTGACACGACTGGTGCTTAAAGTGAAGTTGTATGGAAGTAAAAGTGTGAACAACATCAAACAATAAAAGTTTTAACAGTTCAAGACAATTATATTGCAGTAAGCAAAGTAATTATAAAAAAGGAACTTTATAAATTGTTGTTTATGTAAATATAACGACCTTGAATATCAATTTTAAAAATTAAAAATCAAACAATCAAATAACCAAATGTAATGCACCATCACTCGATGGGCTTTCTCAAGGACTAGAAATTGCATCACTTATTTTTTTCGAAGCTTGTTAACGCCATCACATAAAAATACGATTAAGTGTTGTTATCTTCTTTATCTACACAATTACAAATCGTTATCGGTCACAATGTTATTTGGCACGAGTTTTATCTCCAAATGCACGTTTCATTCATGAGCTCGGGCGCAGAGCCGATTCTGAGGATTATGTGATTAATTTAGCACTCGACAAGGGTCACAGAGCCCACTATCACTCGTGTTGCTTGTGATAGAAGATTATAGGCTAAACAGTACAGTCATGTTGGACTTTTAAATCTCCAACTACTGAAACTGAAATCAATGAAAAGTAACTAACTAATTTAAAATTCAAGCAATGATACATAAATACAGTTCAAGTTTGTTATAGTGTTCCTATTAGTTGTATTGGGTAGTTTAGTTATTTAGTAATTAGTAAGTTATTTAAACTATTTCCGTTTTTCAGATGAAATTGTATTGTAAACTGACCAATGAACAGATTTGATTATTTAACTTATTAATATGAAAAGTTAACTTTTACAACTAATACAACTTTTAAAAGACTGCACGTCTAGCCGGTTAAATTGTATTTGACCTTAACATTGCGAAAGAGTTCTTCTAGGAAGCCACAATAATTGGAATACAGTAGAGAATTGGATTACTACCACGGTTACACCGGGTCAACACGATACTACTACACGATACACCATTGAGTACACGCGGCTTGAGGAAAACGCGTTGTGCGTTCTCTACCCCAGTGCTGTCTCAGATTAAAAATTTGTTCTCATTGGAAACAGGGAAATTAGGTCTTTCTTTCTATTTTACATTATATTCGTTGCACCTAAATTAAAATTAAATGTAAGTAATTTGAACTCATACTATTTTGTTTAACCGATTCTAAACACTATTTTTTGTTATAATTTACTTTAGAATGAACTCAACAAACATGTTAGTTTCAATAAATGGACATGGATGAAAATATAAATGGATCACAGAAACTCATGGAATTGTTTTCTCATACATACAGCATTGTTAACGGTATATCACATCGAAAAATTATGGTACCCTATTTTATTACGTGTAGGATGAATCATGAATCAAAAATATAACTTATAATGTAAAATAATGTAAATTTTCTTCGAGACTCGATGTGTAAATCGAACACTAGTTGGGAAAGTGGTCTAAAACTACGCATTCGGTATTTGTTGTTTTTTTTTTCGGATTAATCATCATTCATTTGAAGAGATATTTGCTTGGAAATATTATTGATTCAATACATTTATTAGTTGGTTTGATATCTGTAGAAGAGATGTATAAGTTCACAATACATCATAACTGTTTTAACAAAAATACGGAGTAACTATTGTATATTTAATATCAAAATAAAAATTAAATTACATAGTGTTTCAATTTAGTTCGGATATATTGGTTGTACTTCAGGAATGTGTTTCATTTCGTGATCTGTTGACTGATGAAGGCCTGCACTTAAAGAAGAAATACATGAGAAGTCTTTCAATACCGACCGACCTTGCAGTAACCAACTTATTCCAGCAGTTCTTAAAATGTCAAAGTGCCTAAGCAGTATTTTCACTGACAGTCCATACGAGACCATAACCATACAGTACCACCCATCTATATTTGCCGCAGACAGTCTATTCTCATCACAGCACTCCAGCGGTAACCGAACACTGAATGTTCCACTTCCAGCTTCGGCCTGTCAGCAGATAAGGCTTCTTGTGTTGAGGCGACGTTATCGTTCGTCTTGTCAACATCCCGTCTCAGTTTACACATTGTGCACAAGGCTCACTTGTTTCAGCAAGAAAGTTAAGTGAAAGAGAAACGCGTATATGTATTGAAGAGGGCAAGTTAGGACAAAAAGTCTTTCACGTCGCTTATCTTCTAGAGGTATATTGATTGAATTGATAGGCCTGGGTCCTAGTTTTTGAAATAAAAATACTGAAGCATAGGAACCATTTACCCGATAGGCTCTTGAACATTCAGCGGGGAAAGGACAGAGAGAGAGATGAGTGATCCTTGAGGACAAATAAATTTAGAAGGTGGGCAAATCCACTGAGTGAGAAGGCTCGGCGAGCTAGAAGTCCAAGCCAAATAAAAAAATACATTTCCCAGATAGAGTACAAAACCCCAATGGTCAAAAGTATTGAGAACATGAACGTAAAGTGACAACAAACGATCAATGTATCAGGAGTGTAGCCTGGAAAGACACTGTATATTGGGAGCCATGTGAAAAAAGGCAATTGTCTAATATGCACCGAAGAACATGTACTCTCATTGTACGTATCATAGCGAGGAAAGTTCCATACAAAAACCCAGTTACTGGATTATGCAGACTACAGAAAAGAAAACTGCAGTTCTGTATTTGTAGAAGTAAGTTAGTGAAGTAGAGAAGTCACACTATCCAAGGTCTCAGAAACCGACAAACCTCACAATGCAGAAGGTGTAAACCTAGCAAATTATATATTTCACTTCAAGTATATTGCACTATAGGTAGACTATATTATTAGTTACTGATTTATTGCGTATTACAAATAAATAGTCTCGTATTGTGTTTTACAGGTCTACTAAACGAATAAATCAACAATATTTTGCATCTATATTATATGAAATTGCGGTTTAATTAAACACACTGCATCTCTGTTATATGAAATTACGGTTTTCAATACACACGCCGTATCACTTTGTTACGTTAAGACGTGTGCGAGTTTTTTGTGACATTCTCTTTGGAGGGAATGACAAATTTATTAGAATTTAAGCGCCTTCCAATATGTCTCAAAGTGGGAGAACCTTACACAACTAAAGAATTTAAGTCACTTTTAAGTTTTTTAACATTGTACGGACCCGGGCCAGACATGAATGAACGCGTTTTCAAAGGCCAGTCGGAATCAATAGAAGCTGTAATAAATACAGAGGCTGCACACCCTCCCTGCTGGGTGACCTTGGACACCCCGTCGAGAACCTGTCTCCGTATTCCAATACAAAACCACACGGACAGACAGACCCCTACTTAGCGGCCGTTGCCTGTTCTGTCAGGTATACCTGGGCAAAGAAGAGTAACAGCTTTACTAATGCGCTCATTTTAATGCGAGGTTAGGAGCCACACCCAGGAGAACTTTCCCATTAAAGATGAGTAAGTGATGAATAAGATGGAATACTGTGTTTATTAGTCGGAGTGCGGAGGATTGTGACCAAAAGGATTGTATAACCAAAGCAAACAGGCTATTATGAATCTTACATGTCCCGCGTATCATTATGAATGGAGAGAAGTCACTGACCGGCTTCAAAATGCATACCCTGGCACATGCCAGAGGATTGAAATTTGCCTACGAAATAACGATGACACATGAAGATTGACAGCAGTGGCGCTGTCTCTTATATAACACTGAGAATTATAATTCTATAAAATAACTATATACTTCAATGTACTTTTAGTTGTACTACTAACATGTTAAGCATTGATTTCTTTTGATATTACCTTACAATGGAATATTTTCAATAAGTAAATTATTTTGATAGCCATTTGGTAAATACCAGTTGTACTGGCATAGCCTAGTCAAAGGAACGCTAGTTTCTCTTACTATACTGATAATATTTAAATCTTCAACATGACTTTCATTTTATTGTTAAATAAGGATCACACCTCCAAATTCATGAGATAATTATGTTACAACACAGAGTTAACTCTCCGTTTTATCTAAATAAAGTAATTATAGAATAAATTGAACTTTGCATTTCACTCAACACAAAGTGGGCTTAATTAATAGCTCATTTTCCAATTAATTGTAATTAATATTTAACAGTTTCTTGCATCTTTCTATATTTAGAACGTGATAACAAGTGTTTTTGATCATTATGTATGTTGCTGTCTTATCAATAAATTAAAGATATATTTTAATCGCATACAATGACAGTGCAAATTTAAAATAACTAGATTTCAATTTGTAATCCAATTAATGAAAATAGACCTTACTTGTATTGCCTTAAATAATTTACATGTTAAAATTGTAATTTAGGAAAATGATTATGTGATGGAAACAACCTTTTTCTTTGAGCAGCCTCTTTAGCAACAAGTTTAGTTTTTCAAAATAATTTTACTTGTCAACAACCAATATAAAAAAAAGTATTGTACAGGTTTTGTTAAGAGTCTTATAGACTGGAGACACATAAAATAAGATAGTTCTAATAAACATAACCTAGAATTTATTGTTTTCATTGTTCCCCTTTTTCAGGTTTATCATGCAGCTTAAAAAGATTAAAGCTATAAAATTTAAGTTCAAAATATAATACTTGCGTTTCATTAGTAATTCTAATATTTTGACAAAATATTAAACCTTTCTTTGACTGGTGGCAAAATGTTTATTTCACATCTTCATGTAAATAAAAATTGAAGTCATTAATGTGAAAATGTAAAATAAGAAGAAAAAACAAAAAACATAACCGACTAGACTTTGAAAATAAACAATTTAGCTCATTTTGATAAACAATATGAAAAATAACTACAAAAATATAATGGTTTATGCTTTTAACTTATGTAACTCTGCTTTTAACAAACAACAATTTTTACACAAGCAGGTTTTTATAAGATATTTTCAACATTACAAAAATTAATGATCATATTTGGTGTATTTTTGCCATATTGTCATATTATAAGTTTTTCATATCAATAAAACTCCCTGTTCTGAGAAGGAGTTAAAGAACATTGTTAAAGCTCATATAGGTGTTTATAAAGGTACACTTTTGACACATAGATCTCAGGGAAGTCCTATTATTTTTCATAAAATACACTAATTAATACGTTGCGCAAATATTAAGCAATATATAACTTTTAATTGGTTTGTAAATAAGTTTACTATCTAGTGGGAAAGCCTTGCTTACACTAGTAACCATTGATAGGCCTGTTTAAAAATATAACTATGATGGAATAATTATATGAACACAAAACTTTAAGAAATAGTTATTATGACGTAAGTCTGAACTAAATAACTTACTGGCAGGAAATCAGCCGGGACACAATCAAAAATGTACTAGACTATGTAGCGGCTTTCTGTCACCTAAGTGTTCGTTAAGTCCACTATCACAAAATCTTGCAAACAAACCGTAAGATAATATCAGAAACAATACTTGGGCCTATATCACTAGAAATTTACAGCAGCAAGAATCAAAATAATGAAATAAAGACAAAATAAAAAAAGATTCAGTCACCAGCTGTCCTCTTACACTATTGTGAGGTTTCTGTATTGCGGAAAGAACTCAAAGAAACAGATGATAACTTGGTAAACACACACGAGAAAGATTCACAGCCGGTGAGAAGACTGCAAGAGCACGTACGCCTTTACATCGACCGCAACTTGACACCGAATGAGGCTCTGGCTGTGCCGGCTTGGCTGAAATCGTGCTACGGACGCAACGCGACTGCCCGGCGCTGTAGTAGTGTCGCCGTTCACCGGCAGGGGCGTGCTAGTCGCTAGTAAGCCAACATGCGCTGTTCACGTGATCAATAGTAGCTGTACATTTTCATCAACTTTTGATCATGAGATACTTAGCTTTGATATCATATTTTATGGGGTTGACCTGCCATAAACATAATAGTACAACAAATTGACTGTTTTTATCGCCCAGATAAAGGGTCATAAAGGCCATCAAATCTGGCATTTTTCAACGCCACATTCATAAAATGATTCTTTACGATCATGTGTGAGTAAAATTAAGATAAAATTGTGTGATGCACTGTTAAAATGCAGTCAACTTAGCATAGGGTTTCATATAAAAGTGCGATCTTAGATACAAAATAGTTGTTACATAATCTTTTCCATAATTACGTCATGCATTACAATTCATTTACAAACATTGGAAAGTGTACACAGAGAAAATTCTTGAAAATAAAAAATATTAAATTTACGTATAACCACATACTCCATTGTGTATAATCTTTCCCCCTATCTAATGTTTACCTCTGCAAAACTTGGTGTCGTATTGTCAAATTCTAATGATACCAATCCAGGGTCTGGCGTCTGAATGAATAAGCGTTGGAATCAGATTTATAAGACTTCCTGGCGTTAGTACAGAATTCCAAAAGCTTTTAATAATAGCCTCCCCAGTCGCTGACGAACATTCGTGCCCAGTGTGGCGCCATTTTCACACTCTTTCAAACTGCACTAGCACGCTGACTTGTTTCTATCTTAAGTGCAAGAATGATCTTATACTCGTAATATACCATTACGTATATAATCAAAATTAGTTGTTTTTGTCATAATTTAATACAATTAATACAACTACTCAAATTTTGTGATTAAGTTTTATTATTGGAAAAAGCACAAAATAAGCTTTGAAACGGTATGTTGAATGAACATTTTTGCAAGCCTTTTTAAACCAAAACTTGTAATTTTGAAAGAACAAAACATTTTTCTAATTTAAACTTTATTTCTATCACTTCCAGAAAAATGTGTATTTTAATAAGATCCAAACATTCTTCTTAGTAAATACTAAAAGTAAAACTAATTGTTTGGTAAACTATTAATCCTTTTACAGTTTACTAATTATTGAAAATGCTGTTTAACTGGCATTACTTACATTTCCGTGTACTACTGCCATAATTTAACTACTAGGTTACACGTTATGTTTTATTACGTATGTTCAAAATGTTGCTTTAATTTTAATGCAACTACTAAGGCACTTCAGATTTAACCACTACTAATTAATTCTATGAATTGCAAATTTAGTTCTGTCCATCATGTACTGCCGTGTTGTGGACTTTGTAGAGTGCACAGTTTCTTTGATCCTTCCCCAAAGATAATAATAATAATAATAATAATAATAATATAATAATAATACTCTTTATTGCAGGAAACAATTAACAATAATTGTATTGCAAGCGTCATATAGAAATAAAAGTCCTAATCTAATAACTAACACAATTAATTTTAATTCTGAGTAAAAAAATATTCGAGTAAATTTAAAATAAAAATTACTTTTTGGGTATGTGCCACCTGCCGCCGTTTTCTCGATAGTGGCCAAATTTTCTTGGATATCAGAAGGGGAGTTGTAATTTTTTTTTTTTAATGTTAGTGAAGACTATCCCAGCGACCCATCGCAAACTCGTCAACTGAGTAAAATGCTTTGGACACTAAGAAGTGTTTTAATCGAGATTTAAATTGTTTGTGGTTATTGACGCGTTTGATCTCTTCAGGGAGCCTATTGATTAGCCTCACACCAACCTGAGATGGCAAGCGTTCAAAAAACAGTAGTTCTGTGCTGTGCCATACGAAAGTTGTCCCCGGCCTCTAGTTCCGTATTGTGTGTACGTCGCTACCCCGAAGTGAGACGCACTTGAATCGGCAGTATAGCACGACGTCGAGAATGTAGAGGCTAGGCAAAGTGAGTAATCCAAGCTCCCCGAAGGCTAATTTACACGACTCTCTCTGATTTAATTTGTAAATGATTCTGACAGCTTTCTTTTGCATTCTAAACACTCTATTAAATTTGTATCTAGAACAGCCACCCCCACAATCTTAGACCATAAGCTAAATGTGGATGTATTAGGCCAAAGTAAGCTGTCTTCAGAATATCCAATGAACAGAATTTTGCCAAATTGCGTAAGACATAAATGCCAGAAGCAACCTATTGAACAGACACTCTCAATGTGAACGTCCCATGTCAGCCCTCGATCAAGGTGCATCCCAAGAAAACTTGGTGGATTCTTCTTCTTCTTATTATGGTTTCATCCACCATCACAATTGGTCGGATTTCGTTTTCATGTTGCCGAAAACAGAAATTAATCACGCTTGTTTTTAGAACAATTTGTTTTCAAATTGATATTGAAAAAATGATCAATGCATGAGTTGAGTTCTTCAAAGGCTTTGATTTCAAGATCTGGTTTGGTTTTTGATCTAATGCAGAGAGTCGTATCGTCAGCATACTGAATCATCTTTCCATTATGGATTGATGAACTCAATCTGTTGACGTAGACGAGAAAAAGGACAGGCCCTAGAATCGATCCTTGTGGGACTCCATAGGCATTTTAACTTTTCCTGAGAGGGTATTCGCGATCTGCACACACTGCTCTCTATCATTTAGGTATGACGAGAGCCATTTGTGAGGCAAACCACGAACACCGCTTGACCATAACTGGTGCAACAGTATTTCATGATGCACACAGTCAAAGGCCTTTGAGAGGTCGAGAAATATGCTAAGCACATGTTCCCGCCTCTCCAAACCATCGACAACAGAATCAATGAGACTCGTGACAGCATCAATAGTCGATTTGTTTTTTTCTAAATCCAAATTGTTCATTACAAATAACTTCAAAGCGATTGAAGAAATCTTCTAATCGTCGAAGGAAGGCTTTTTTCGAAAATTTTGCTGAGGACCGGAAGAATGGAAAATTGGACAATAGTTACTTGCGACATAAGGATCGTCCTTTTTTAAAAAAATTGGAATGACTTTTGCTGTCTTCAAAGTGGACGGGAAAACGCCTTGGGCGAACGACAGGTTAATCAATTTTGTGAGTGGTACTGAAATATGCTTAAAGCAGCGCTTAAGTAACCACACAGACATCCCATTGATGTCCACCCGACTTTTTCGGCTTCAGCTCCCGCACCACACACGGACCAACTCCGCCTCGCTCACAGGAGACAGGACCATGGACGAGACCGGTCCCATAAATGAGTCCTCTCGGGTGCTGTTCCCACTAAAACATGGGTCCGGCCCAGCAACCGTGGAGAAAAAGTTATTAAATTCACTTGCCACTTCAAGCGGGTTTTTTTTTGTTAATTTTACCTTGTATTTTAAGGTTAGGTTTTGAAATGTTTTAGGACTTGTGTTTGAGTTGTATTTTTAATTATATTCCACGCACTTTTTGAAAAATTTTCAGAATTCATTAGTCTATTTTCGATATCCCGAGCCTTAGCGGCTTTTATTTCTTTGCGGTAATTTAGCTTGTATGCTCGAAAGAAATTTTTGAATTCTTCATTTGTCGATTCTATGTAAATTGAAATGATAAAATTTTAATGTTTTTCTTAAATTGAGAATGTTTTGATTTAGCATTGTTTGAGATAGCAGACAGTGTAGGTTAAGTCCGGAGATCTGTGCAGATATGGCACATTTGCTCCTAAGCCAACCCATATTTCAGGGAATTGCCGATTAAATGTGGTATGCGCAAAAAATGTAGTATGGGGACTATCTTGAAGCAACGACGTGCTTTATCTAATTTTTAGGGACAAGCATGTTTCATAAGCAGTTTTAGAAGTGTATTTTTTAGGAAACCGTTCTAAACTATTCTAGTTAATCCACCTTCAATGAAATGAGGACCAAAACTGAAATTTCCGATTACACCACGCCACGTGTTCAAGGTCCAATACCTTTGATTGTCAACCTCACACATCCCGTGGGGATTTTCAAATGTCCACTAGCGCATATTGTTATGATTTACTTCACCATTGCTCCGGAACGTGGTATCATCACACCATAAGACACTTTAAAAGATTTTGATCAAGCATGTCCATTGCACGTAGGCAACAGTTCATCCAGTACAGGTACTCTTCCTCTGATAGTTCTTGATGAAGGGACACCGTAAAAGAGTGAATTTTATTAATATTCTGTATTCTGGAAATAGATACTGGACCTATGCCAGAGTCTAAAGAAATTCGGTGGAGGATTTTGTAAAGTAGCTACTTTAAATTTCGGAACCCTTCTCCCTCATAACTGATCTTACAAATTCCCCTAGGATTTATTGTCTTAAGATTGCACTTGGCCAGTCTCTCTTACCCGGGTATGGGAAGTAGACTTGGGAATATGTTTCGTGTGGGATGCTGACGCTAGGATACTGCTCTTCGTACAAGCGAGCAGCACCTGTAAATCTGAAAAGATTGTCCTAAAACCATAACCATATCAGAAGCTTCATAACTCATTCATAAAATCCATTTCCAAACAAAACGTATTTCTTATGTACCACAAGTGGACTAATAGTACTCGCTGTATTTCTTAATACATTCAACTAAATCTTTATAATTAAGGGGAATCAGAGGGGTAAAAATCGGTTTTTATTTTTTATCTCAATATGTTCTGCAGTTACACTCAGCTTTAATTTAAGACCACTTTGTAGATATCCGTTAGATATTTGTATTTTTATGAATTGTTTTGTATATTAATGCAAGCAGTTCAGTCAGCGACTAACTGTCGCTCGCGCTAGTTGTTAAGTTTTCGGCCTACAGTCACAATAGTTTTTGTATGGTACATATTACTTATAGTGTGTGGTTACTGGAATTTAGTTTTTCTCGTTGATCACACTGCTGTTTTACTGTAAACAGCTGATTTGTTTTGAACAGTAGAATAAAAACAAATAATTATTGTGTTGGGAATGTGAATGTTGTGGTTGTTATTTTTGTGGGAGTATATGCTCAATCGCTGTTCTGTATTTTGTTTTAGGAATGTATATTATTATTTTTATTTTGAAAATACCTCGAGCGCCAAGTATAGTATTTAAAAACGTAAACTAGTTGGTCATCCTAGGAAAGAACTGCTTAGCGTCAATTTAGAAGAAACAACAGCATCTACTTCCAGACCTAGGCCTTCCACATCTGAGCTGCAACTAATGAACATATTTTTAGCAAGGACAGTTCTTCCAAAAAGAAAATTTTTTAAAACCTTACAATGTATAGTGATATAAGCTACAAAGGTAATGGTAATTATGGTGATATTGTAGATTTTGATACCATACAAAATCTAATGAATCAAATTGCTCGAAGCTCTAAGTGTATAAGGCTGCTATCTGTTTCCGCTAAAACCGATTAGGTCTAAATTTAAATATTACAATGCAATGTATTGGTTATAGTTTTAGTGTCCAAGACAGTAATACTAAGTTGCTGAAATCAGATAGCCTATCAAAGCACTGCAGGTATAAAAATAAGTTAGAAACAAAACAATAACCTAACTGTGTAGCCAGTGAGGCAATAAAAGTAGGAGTCAATATGTTTCAACGCTCTGAAACTCTGTATGCCATATGTTACAAACATTATTTGGGAGACTGTGATTCGACAGAATTTCCCGCTACCTCAGAATTGAAACCTTATGGCCTAGACTTCCAAACAGAAAAGCTGGAATGTGTGGGCCATGTGCATAAAAGAATGGATACAAGACTCCGGACGCTAATATCAAGAAAAGCGTAAACCAGATGGAGTTTTTTGTAGCATAAGTGTCTCTGATGCACAACGCAATGCACAACGAAAACAACTAAGAACTCGTCGTTTTGGCAACAATACGTTTTGAGTACTGACATCTTGGAAAGTACTAAGTAGTATTGTCAAGATACTCTACTGTTTCAGACAAGACCAGTCAAGATGAATCCCCTCAGAAAGTGCCTGATCTCAAATGCTGCACTAAGTGGTTAGGTAAAATGGGGTTACATTTTCCGCATGTCTCTCTTTTTCCACATATGTGTTTGTCGTTCATCTGCCTCTCAGAATTGCTCATATCGTAATGAGTTCATGAGGCACAATACACCACCAAACGAAATTCGCTCTTCATAGTTCGTGGGAACTTTGATCATTATCATCAATGATCTTTGAAAATCACGAAAGAGAGCAATTAATAAGACGTACATCAATGCGATTGCACCAGAATCTCTAAATTCATCTCTTCCATATGACCAAAAGTCAATCGTGTAATTGCTTTCTATTTTTATGGATAATAAATGATCATCAAAAAGCATTCGAACATCGCCCTAAATACCCAGGAAAAGTACTGCCGGAAATTAACGGCAGATATCTTACAGTTTCTCAGAATAACTAAGGAAGATAGGGTACTGTGTTGTAGTGCTGTAGGGACGATGGTGCTTGAAATATCGTTACAAGAGCGGCCCTACTCATTCCTTTATGTTTAAAAGCTGTGTTTGCACACCCTCCCTACTTCAGCTTCTTGGCACCTCGGGCTTGGAGTGTCCACCCTCACTTACTCCTTCCTTTATCTCAGAGATTTCGATTTTCAGTTAGGATGCTCTTTAGTCCATATGGTCGATATAGGTCTCAGGAGTATGGGATAGGCGGTAATAACTCAGTTCATTAGGTTATTATTATTGTCATTTAAAGTATGTTTTACAATTATTCCATATTTTTTCTCATAATTTTTTAGTTTTAATTTATTTATTTTCTCGTGTTCATCACACGAAGAAATCATAATAATCCGTGTTTAATTTTTCCTAGGATGTTCTTGCGTTTATTATTATGATAAAATAATTTAACATATTTAATTTTAACCTTTAATTCAATCATGTTTATCATGTTATTATATCTCGGTGATTGTGTTCTATTATATAAGAATAAGAAAGCTCGTAAAATTCATTGCCTATCATGGGACTATCCTGCCAATGCCAGAGCGTTAGTGAAGCGTTATCACTCGAGAGGCTGGATAACTTCACTTCCGCCTGTCTGTCTGTACGATATCTCGTGAACGATCTTGGCCTATGGACTAGAATTTTTGAATGAAACTTCATTTCTGTAAAGGTAATATCGAGTTCAATGATGGTGCATGTCACTCGAGAAAGATAGTATCCATAGACTTTAGGTTTTGCATAAAACTCAATTTCTACATTTACAGTAATGATTTATATGATGGTCCATCAATAGGATTTGACTAAGCGTCATTACTCAATCGGCTGGCACCATTTCTCTTTCGTTTGCCGGGGCATGTAAACATTTCTTTTCTGTATGATTGATCGTCTTTGTAGCTGTTCACAGCGTGTTTCAAGAATGAAATGAGCTATGCAGACTCGAATTTATGCGTACAACTTCAGCTGGGCTTCTTATGGGGGCATGGGGTCTGGCGTACTCCCACCTTTTTTTATCATTACAACATGAATTTCAACATCCAAAGTTAAAATGGGCACAGAAATGTACATGTTTTTGAGAACCGTTAAATACACTGATGTTAAAAAAACTAAACCCACTGCCGACTTAGGATGTGATACATTGATTGAGCCGCTATAAAGATCCAATTTTGTAATCGTAAAGAACGTTAAGATAACGGGAAGGTTAAAGACGAAATGTCCACAAGACTTTTGCAGTCTTGGAACTACTGGAATTTCACGCACTCACTATTCCTCATAAGAGACCGCCCACGTGATCTGCCTACTATATACTGTACTATAAATAAGTTCATTTATGACAAGTACTATGAGGGTCACGTGCACTCATCGGAATGAGAAACTATGAGTGCGCCCAGTTCCAAGCCCGACCAGGCAGTTGCGTATCTGTTATTTTTATGGACAACGGCACTGATAATGCCGTAAACCTGATTCTTAGTAGTCGGAAACAACGTAAACTTATGTTTGACACTGTTTACAGTTAAATAACAGTGTAGAAACAGCTTAAGATTTGTTGGCATATAATCCAATGGAAACTAAACTAAACAAGAAAAGATCATAAATTATATGAATTTCTTATATTTCTTACTCAATAAATCATATGGTGAGATTTTCACTACACTAGGGACCATCAAAGAGTGCAGTTCAGGGAAGAACCTATTTGGCGTGTGACCTTGAAGCATCCAATCAGGACTGAGCTAACTAATTAACTACGTTAGTTTGAGGTCTGTACAACACAGTGACAAAGTAAAGTAACGTAAAGTAGTCTTATTTTACCAGGCGAGTTAGGGCCAGGAAGTCGTCTCTAACACAACCTGGGGACCAACTGCTTAAAGGTGACTTCCGAACCACTACCAATGGCCGGGCAGGCGGGCTGCTTGCAAGGACAGGATCACTCAGCGGTCACCCATCCAAGCAGCAGCCACACTTGACGTTGCTTGATCTGGTTATCTTGCGATAACCGTTGTACCCGCTACTCTACGCCATTAGCATGAACAACATTTGGCATGACAACGCGGCTGAATTTGACGTGTTGTGCCAACTGTACTCTTTCGTGGCCCCTACTATAGTTACTACTCGAAACTCTGTATGCAAGACTGTATGCTGGAAAGACTGTACTCACCTTGTTGACGAGACTCAGACCCCCGCCATTGTTGGAGAGGAGGTGACGCTTCCCTCCTACCTCTGGCCGTACACTGGAGCATGTTACGGCCAGCACAGTACACTTGTGGCACACATTGTACACTGCCTCTGAAACACCAGTTATTATTGGTCAGGTAGGTTCATAGTAGTAGAATAATGTGTAGCCTACAGTTATGTGTAAAACGTTCTAGAAACCCTCCTTTATCGATAGTAGGTCTAGTTTTATTCAGTGGTGTAGCTACCTTGGGTGGCACCCGGTGCGGAAGTTGGTGGTGTCACCCCATCGAAAGTAAAAATCAATAAATTTTATATGATAACGGTCATATAAACAATTTACGAAACAAATGATAAATGTTGCAACTGAAATGTCAAAGATCGCGAGTATGGGACGCGGAATCTCCCACGACAGCTTCGGCTCTTTAGCGGGAATCCCCGAATTATACAGAGCTGAGCTAGTTCTAGTTGAGGAATCCCCGAAAAATAAATTTTTGTAATAGCGATTTATTTTTTGTTTGTTTGTACATTGTTTTAAAGTTGAGAGACCGGGTGGGTGTCACCCCGAAAAAGGTGACACCCGGTGCGGCCCTCCCCTGCAGCCCCCCTTTGCTACGCCACTGGTTTTACTTTAACCCTTATAACACCATATATGAAAGATTAACAATTTATTATTTTATAACTCTACATAGACCCGTATTCTAAATATTGGAAGTGTATATATCCCATACATTCCAATGTAATAGCTTATAGCGTGAAATTGTTAAAGAGCAGAAAAAATTGCCACACATTTGTTTGATTTGTATTGGACTACATACAGTTTGTATTTAAAAAATGTTTCAAAAAAGTATAAATATCAATTGTCCCACGTATTATATGAATTTCAATATTATGTTTGTTTAGTTTAGCATTACTGTGTGTTAATTTATCCGAAAATGTTTTATAAGTTTGGGTTCAAATACGTTTAAACTCAAAAATAGGCCTACATATTTTTGAATTACTTTGAATTACAGCATTAGTAAAATCCAACTCATAGAATAAGCAGTGCCTATTATTCTTGAATAATTTTTATGTTGACTCTACGATACAAACTATTACCTAAAAATAAAGGGTGTAATAGGCTACTCTGATACTTAAACTCATACTTAAAAAGTGCATAGTATTCTTGGATAATTAAAGATAAGCTGTTCCTAAGAATGTGTGAACATGTAAATATAATGCAAGTAATGGTCGGAATTGCACAGTGGCGTAGGTATGTGGGCGAAAGGGTCACAGAAGCAGGGGGGGGGCAAACTGCCGCGTTTGGAGTTGAAACATCTGCTAATCTTGGCACGTTGAAAATTGTAAAATATTTGGGATACTAATTAAAAAAAGACACAAAAAACGGACGTATTTGTAATTAAAAGCATTCCATTAAAAGAATTTGGAGCAGCACCGACAGGAGTGATAACGCGCAGTGCAGTCGTCACCCACCAGTCTGTTGTCAGCAGTCCGACAGGTGTGATTAGTCACGTGTGTGGGACGCGCACGCTACGCGCAATGTCATCTACCTACCTTCCGGTCTGACCGTAACGTGTTCGTATATCCTTTGTATGAATCATTACAGATAGTGTGAACGACCAGATAGTTTATTACACACAACGTAGCCAAGGGCTGATTTAATATGAATGTTGAGTTAGCTCCAGTTCTAACAGCATCAGATTCCAGACGCTGCGTTAAGAGTAAGGTGAACTGGAGCTAAACTCATTCATATTAAATCAGCCGTTCCCACCGTATCTACGATGTCGTGTCAGTAACATCGTGGTGCACTCAATTGAGCACAATGAGAATGCCAATCCACCTAGATTACACTATATTTTGTAATCAAGGTGTTTCCGATGTCTAAACAATGTAAATTAATGGTTTTGAGCTTCTTTGTCGTCAATTTTTTTCCATCTCTTCAGACGAACATGGCTCCAGATTCCAGGAGTGAAGTCTGTAACAATAGCATTAGATTCCAGTGAACTGGAGCTAAACTCACAATTCCATAATAGTTTAATTATTGTTTTTATCGTACAGTAATGCTGTTGTCGTTTGGTTTTATACTATATGTACAGTATGTATTATTTTCTTGTTAGGATTTCTTTTTTTAATTCCTACTAGGCCTATAAAGAAATCTTTACAAGAAATGAACGAATTAGCGAATAAATAGTCTGAACTTTAATCACATATTCAAAGTAAACTTTGCATCACTCCAGTGGTTTTATTAATAAAATGTTTTAAATAGTATACTAGCCGGTGTGAACAAAAGCTGATGTAAACATTGCGTATATTGTTTTTTATTGATTATACTGATCTGTTTGAAATGTATAGAACGTGATAGCCCAGTCAACGAATAATTCTAGAAGGAAAGTCAATAAGCGGAAAACCCCCCACTTATGGGACGTTGTTCGGGGTAACTGGTACAACACACTAAACGTCCTTAACACTAGGGGTGGCGGAAGAGGGAGGGAGCTGGTTTCAAAGATCCTTTTTTTGGTATTTTACCTATACCTCAGTAGGGGTTGGTCCCACAGAAAATTAACACATATATAAAATTGAAGCTAATTAAATTTTTGCGTCTTTTGTTCTTTTTTTTGCTACCTGTTGGCGTCAATGACAGACAAGTTCTCGTAAATTGACGAAATGTTATAGAAAGTTAAATTTATTTCATAACATGAATTTTTGTTTTTGTTTCATTTTATATGAATTTAGTTAAATGTTATTGAGTTTTAATAATTTTTTATTGGAATGAGTGACTTTTGAAGGAACCATCCCAGACGGTTAAGAACCAGGGCCTCCTACTCACAATTCTATGTCGACGAAGGCAGAGATTTACACCGGACATGAGTACTTCCAAGCAATGTTATCACGTATTTACATTTGAATTTATAACCACACACATATATGTTTTATTGTTAAACATTGATTTACTAAATCGAAATAGAAAACACTTCGAAATACTTTTTCATAATACCCCACCCCACCCCTACTCCACAATAGATCACCATCCTCCTACAATCATGACATAATTTTAAGTTCGATAGTACTGATAAGTACAAGAAGTTGAGTGAACAGAAGATAATTTTAGTGTTTTTGGAAGTGCTGATTCCTACTTATATCGCTTATTCTAAAAAAGATCCTTAAAACTGCCCAACTTTCAATTAAATTACAAAATCACATGTTTTAATTAAATTTAATTGTACGCAACATTTCTTTTTTTCAATGTTATGTGGAATAAAGACTGGAGACAGATGTTTGGCTAACAATATGTTGTCAGACGGGGTTTACCGAAAATTACCAAATTTAGGAGAGTTTGCACGTTTTTAACAATAACAGACATAAAACTATTGGAATAAGAGATGTGGAACATTTAATCAGGTTTAATTTTGTGTACGTACAAATCTTATGTAAGGCTAATCCCTACTGAGGTATACACCAAAAACCAAAAAAGAGACCTTTGAACCCACTTCAATCCCTTTTCCGACACCCCTAGGGTTTAGGATTTTTAGTATGTTACACTACTAGGTTAGTTTTGTTTTAAAATGATACTCTCATGTGTAGCTAAACTCAAAATCAACACCTCTTTGACAGTTAGCTGCTTTGGAGGAAGTTTAGGTTTGGTATTATCTACCGAAATGTTTATTGGTATCATGTACCGTAGTGCTTGTTTTACCCAATAGTGCTGCACAATGGTGCAACTCACCAACTAAAATAGAGAACACCTCTGCAGTTATATTGAGTAAGCTGTTGATAGCCTTATCTAATCACAACTATGACATGCCGATGTACATAACTGTTTACACGTGAGGCATTATGTATCTAACATGGATATACATGGCTCTAGCCGTTATCGGTGATATCCGTCGATCAATTATTTGCCTAATGTATTCTTCAAAGAAGCCAATCCTTCAGGATCTAGACTATCCGAATTTCACTTTCCCAGTTTTTGTCGTAGTTTTGTTACTATACAGCTAATATGGAATACTTTAAATCATATTATAGTATAAGGTTAAAGTTGGTACACATGGTTACGGTGATCAATCTGCATAACCATATTACAACCTATTTAAAATAAGTGGATCCGTATATACCAGTATTCACTAAAGTTCTTGAGCATTTTCGAACTCCACTGTCTGAGTTCGTAAAAAAATTTCACCGTTTAAAACAGGAAATTGTTAAAACATCCTATACAGGACTAGTTTAAGAATTTACTATTTTTCTTGGCCGCCCGCAGTACGCATGCTGAAGTATTTGCGCAAAGAAGAAAAGCAGAACTAGCAGCAGAACAACTTAAGGTGCTGTCTCCTTATTAGTTATAAAGAATCTTAGGTAGGTACAATATATGAACACAATCTTGCAACGACTTTTTAATAACAATACGGAAAAGGAACTAAAATTTTCTTATTTTTTAATTCGTAAAATATTATTCCTAGCAACTAATTAAAATAATTATAAATATCAATTAATTATTTTATAATTGTTTTTACTGCTTTTCATTCACTTTTGTCTTATTATGAGTCATTGCTTTTCGACAGGGTTAAATTAATTGTGAATTTCAGCATACACAAATTTATATTCATCATTTACATTTTTCAGCAAAGGTTTAGAATATTTACTGTCTAAGAAAAGTAACTATCGCCGTTTCAACCAGACCAGAAACTAAGGCTAGATGTTAAAATATTTTCTTGATTCAGTACTGCTAGATACAACTTTCAAAAAGCCAATAACCATACATTTTTACCTGTTGGAATTCAAATGTTTCTTTTAACTTCAGGTAGCTTCAAATTTGGACATTTAAAAATATCAGATAACAGGTAAGGACTTTAATGCTCAGAATAACCGGTATCAGAATAACCGTGATCTACTGATAATATCTGATGAAGTATTTTGTCCTTTGCCATGTTCTAACCCCAGCGTTGTGTGCTTTGTCCAAAACGTGAATGTCAGCTGGCTAAACGTGGCAGCCAATTGGGACAAATTCATTGTTCAGTGCCACCAACTACACCTGTCTTGGGCACGAAATCCGGCAGATGGCTTTAATTGCGCAATTGCGACTTTGTGCGATCAGCGATTGTGGCCAAATTCATTTAAAAGCGCAAAGTCGATTAGTTTTTCTGGTATCACTGTTTTTCAGTGATAAACTATAGATTCAAACCTACATAACTAAACTCAGGAAAGATTGTTAAAAGCAAATGTGTATTCAGACTATATATAAAAACAAAAGTGTAATTTTGAAATCCTAACAATAAAAACTGTTGAATAAAGATTGTACCAACAGTTTTTCCTTTATTTACCCCATGTCTGGGCCGCTTAAAAATAATACTTAAATTAAAGTACATATTGCAATTTACACGTTTGTTTACTTCCACTAGAAAAAAATACAATACCAAAACATAAACAACTTGGAAATTATACTAAATCCACTATCTTAGTCAGGAAATAATCTTATCTTAAGCAAGTACAAGTGGTCCTCGAGTAAGTGATTATAGCTCGCTTCGCTCGACAACATTTAATCAGTAATCAGGAGACTAACAGTATTAAATAAAATTTAACAACATTGTCTTGAAATAATCGCTGAGAGGAAATCACGTGAGATGCCTGAGGGAACAAGGTCCAAGCACTCCACTGTTAACCTAGGGTTACCTTGGTGCGATAACATTGGAGTGTGTCACCTGCCAAACACATGAGACTTGTTACCAAACAGTGGCTTTCAATGATTCACTGGTCTTTGCAAAGTCTTATTGCAAGCTTATAATATTATTTAATTTTGGTGATGAGATGTATTTGGGCATGTGTTGCAACTTATATGTATTTCTCTGTATTCGATAATTTCGTAATAGAGTTTTTTAATTGTGTTTAGTTTGATTTGAATAGGTTTATATTGAAAAAATACTACTGTCAGTGTGATCTAAGTTCAACCAACAATACCAACCTAATATGATGTTACCTTCCTATTGTCCATTGATTAAGAATTCAGTTGTTCATTTGAATAGAATTGAATTAGATTGAAAATCTCTTTATTCATTGAATGTAAATTTTGTATAGATCGAATAGCGTGAAAAATAACTTAACTAATATACTTATAAACTAAAAAGTTATGTGATAAAATATGTTAATCCTGTAGTCAATCTAATCACAAATGCCTCAATAATTGTAGCTTTAGCCATAACACAGATTAATTTACAAAAATACAGAAATAGTTATAAATAATACAAATTATTAAAAAGAAACAGGTTTAAACTATGTAACTATAGCAATAACAATAATAACATATTTCAGTAATCAACAATAAGTTAGCAACAATAATTTAAATAAATACACAAAACAATCCAAATAAATACATAAACACAAAACAAAAACTGATATATTATTGTTGAATAAAAATCTCAATTCAACCCAGAATTATAAAACTCGTCAAATGAATATAGAGATAAAGAACTAAATTTTCTTTGTAAATATTGCATTATTTTTCTCGGCAGTTATTGTTAGTGGAATTTTAGTTAAAATAAGCGTTTTCCATGCAATTAGTGTTTTCTTATAATCAGATTACAGATATTAGATTATTTATGTTTTTAAAGTGATTGTTCTCGTCCTGTTAAACTCAAAACTTACTTAAAAACTCTACAAATACATATGAGTTTTGCTTTTTAATGTTTCTATAATTAGTTTGTGCACACTTTTAAGTACACTGCAGTCTCATGGAGATCATTATTCAGTTTTGTTTAATATTGTTAAAGCCTTTTAAACCTTAATGAGATATGTTTGTGTAAAAAAATAATTATTTTTACGATGACACATTTTTACCAGCAAATTGCTTTCTTTTCAATGTTGCCAAACTAAATATAGATATATACCTCTACCTGTGCATACGTATGTAAAATTTCTGGAAAACCTCCTTTAAGACAGCTGTGTAAAAAGTGTTGCCATTCAATATTGTACGTGTGGCTAGAACCCATTCATTATTAAAGGTCTCCCACGAGAAAACAATTGTATTTGGGGAAAATGGAAACATTCTTTAGAGCAGAAAAAGCCACAAAATAAAGTGAGGTTATTCAAAGTATATAGGTAAAATAAATTAAGGTATTTTTATAATTATCTTATTGGGATCCATTTAATTAAAACATGTATTAAAATTCTTAAAATGAGCCTGGACCCCCTTCTATATCTGTGGAGGTTTTCAGGTGAGGTACACCAGCCGGATAAAACTTCAACTACTTTGTCTACTTCGGTACCTTAAAAGTTTATAATCAAGTTTTCTTCCTGCCATCAAATCACACGCTTAAACCTAAAACCCTTCAAAACCTCCAGTTTTCAAACAAAAATGTTTAATACATACGTCATATTGATGATTGGTAGAGAGGACTGAACAGCCCAAACTCGGCCTCAATCAAATAAAGACACTTTTATTTCATTTCATATCCCTTGATGTTCGCAGATTGGTTTAGTAATTAATTATTTGTTTTAACCAAACCATTCCATTTGAATTTTATGAGTCGGACGAGTATTGTTCTTTACCATAAGTAGTCAAGCTAGTTCCTAAAACTGGAAGGAAGTTTAAAGAAGCCATAGTCCATTTATTTCAAAAGTCTGTTTCTGAAAATAAGTTTCATTGAGGCAAATTCTTCTGTGGAAAAAGAGTTACGCTATGATGTGATATCTTTCATAAAAGGGCGAGACGTGAAATGAATTCATATTTTACTGTCTTGGTCATAGGCCTACTGTAAGAATATTTTTTTTTTTTTATGTAAATTGCTCCATGTGAATTGCATCTGCGTGCAACTTAGATCTGTAAATCTCTTCAAATTGACAAAGATCATTAATTGGAACTGGTATAATCTAATGTTTTAATGACAAATATGATATACTAATAGCAAGAGAAATGAAGTTGGATGTATTAATTTGAAACTGTCCAAAAAAGTTATGGTACTAAGTTGAAATACTCACCACGTCTGCGAGCGAGAGTGCTGAAGCCGACATACGTGCTGCTGTAAGTGCTGAGCTTGCTGAGAACTCCGATCATCCGACGTCTGACTGCAGCCATATCGAGATGTGTCCGCTCCGCAGATCAGCATCTGTACAAATAGTCACTGAATTTCAGGTGATAAATTAGAGTGCGCCAGATCAGCGCTGATAACGACCACTCAGAAGGTGATGAATGAGCAGGTCGCTGTCATCTCGGCCAACAAGAGCCCTGCCCACTCCAAGCTTTGACGCACTCGGTCACGGTGCGGTGGTGCCGGTGCGTCGATAAGTTCAGTTTATAAACACAGCTTCTCTACAGATAAACTGTGCAACATGATAACCTTTTACGTTATCACTGAGCAAGATTAAGATTACCAAAAATATCAAGGTACAAGGCTGCGATTTTATCAAGGTTTCACAAGTTTACTATATGGATTTGAATGTCTAAGATAAAGTATATACACAAACAGAAATAAATATTCTCTATTTATACAGAAATTGAAATAATGAAAACAAATATAATCCTGCAGTCTATAAAGAGGAAGATCCTTGGAAATAAGCACCAAAAGTTGGACATGGCAGTAAAACTAGTCAATGGATACAGTTCTTACGTGTATTGTCGTTGCTAGTTGACTATAAGTAACAGCGTTCGTTAAACAACTCCTTGTCGGTATGACTCAAACCGTATACACATACCTGTACACACTCTGGTGGCGGTGGCACCAGAGTGAATTACAATTTCAGAAGATGGTGCTCTAATTTAAAGTGGGTTATTATTATTTTTAGGCATGTCATTCACCCAAAGAGGCGGAGGTGTAATAAGATACCTTCTTTAAAGAAAAAATAAGAATAGAATATCATTTTCAGTTTATTCCATGAAGAATTATTGAAAAGTAAAATGTCATTGTGGTCTGTGTTGTAACCCGGCTGAAGGGAAAATGGCTGATTATAAGAAAATAAATGTTTTACTGTTGTATATGAATTATGGCTAAAGGAATTATATGATTTTATGTAAATTATGACTTAAGAAAATAATTTTAAAGAAATTGTACCTGAAGGAAAATAATTTTGTTTCAGTGGAGCACTGGTGGAGAGAGACGAACGGGACCTGTGTTCCCAAAGAGCATTTAATTTTAAAAACTCGATTTTCCCGTAGTATATTTTGACCAAAAATAACATTTAAGATGGAAATTTGAATTCAATCATAATTAAATAATAAATTCAAACTTTATAATTATTTTCATTTACAAAATAACCTGCAATGCACGTATAATAATTCAATTTTGTTCAAAGCGCTAAATACTTGAATTTTACTGTCACATATAATCTACGAAAGTGAGGTTAGTTCTAGTTATATTATGTGACTTCTAACTGTGCCCAGTGCTTCCAGTAACCGAGGACAAATTGTACTTTTACTGTTTTAGAATCATACAATGAATTCAAACTGTTAATGCTAAACAAATCTGAGTACTTTGTACCAGGAACGGCGTCAAACGTGTAAAGTATCTACGTAGTAAAATACCTGAAACAGTAACCTGTACCAGGCACGTTCGGTATGTGGTAACTAGTTCTTTCGGTAGGTACAGACTCAAGGACGTAGCCAGCGAGGGAGTACAACGGGTTCGGATCCTCCAAATTTTCAATTTTTCTATTACTATTTTAGTAAACGATTATTATTTGTTTAATAATTCAGTATTACTGACATGCACTGCTGAAAAATCGTTCTCAACAAAGAAATGGGTTAAGAACCTTTTAAGGAACAAAATGGGGCCTTACTCTCTGTCCACTACGGGAAAATATCAGTTGTCTGAACCCCCAAAAATATTTCTTAGCTATGTTCTTGGACAGACGAGTACCCAATACAAAGCATCTTAGTCCCGACGTGATGTTGTCACAGCAATGAGTAAAAAGTCGAACAAAAAGAGTAACAAATAAGAAATCTCCCTAGCTAAATGAAGGATTAACGTCATTGAACAAACTGAGAAGGCAGTTTTGGGAACATATATCCCTACAGTTTACTAGTCAGAATATAAACATGTTGCGGAATAGCTTCCTTCCACCATGATATGGAAGAAGGAGTTCTTTAGTAAAATGTTATCAAATTCTGAAACAAATAAAGAATTTTGGAGGTGTCTCAGATAAGGAGATATTATAGACAAAAAAGTTGGACAGCTACTATGAGAAATCAAGGTCAGTGAATTGAATGAATATTTTGTTAACATGGGAGCAGTTTATGAAGCCGACACCGCACTGATGCAATTTTATGATAGTAAAGAACCCCTGGCCTTTCAGATGGTTTCATATTTAAGAATGTTACAGAGAAGGAGGTAATAACGGCAGCGAATGAAAAAATATGTAGTTACGATGATGATGTGAGCATTGACATGATTAGAACAGTTAGTCTATTTGCCACCACAGCTATTACATACCTTTTAAATGAATCGTTAAGGACTGAGGAATTCGCTCAAAACTGGAAGATAAGTATAGTTCTCCCCTTGCCGAAGAAACAAAGCCCTTCCAACTGAGACCAATTTCTATTTTACCAGCCACGTCAAATATTTTAGAGAAAATAGTTATTCGCCAAATGGAAGTACACTTTCAGACTGAAAGTCTGCTTTATAGAATACAGTCCGGTTTTAGAAAATACCAAAGTACCTGCACTGCATTGGTGAATATGATTCCTGACCTTTTTGAGGCGAGGGATATGGGGGCAGGAGCAGCTCAGTTATCATGCTAAATTACTCCTAAGTCTTCGACTCAATCAGTCACGGTTTGCTTCTTGTAAAACTGAAATACTTTGGCTTTTGTGGCGGTACAGTTGGCTGGTTTCAGTCTTATCTGGAATCAAGGTTTCAAGTTACAAAACTGGGCGCTCCTCTTCCAAACTCAGGAGGGGTGCCGCAGAGAAGTTGTCTGTATTCTGTACTTTTTACACTGTACACAGCAGACCTAACCGACTGTACATGAATGAATCGACTGCTAGCTTCATTTGACATACGAACCCAGTTCAACTGAGTTGGCCATTGCAAACTAGGATTTCGAGAGCATCAACATGTGGTCAGTTATTAAGCATGTCTCAAGCTTAATGCTGATAAATGCACAGTTCTTCACATAGCACTCACTTACATTAGACAGAGAATAGAGGAGCACAACGTGCATGTGCATGGAGTCCAAGCACTAGAGGTTTCCGGCGCTGTGAAATCGTTGGGTGTTATACTCGACAGTGAACTCAGATTTTCTGACCACGTCACCTATGCGTGTACTGGGAGGCTAAGAGGGATGTACAGGCACAGGTTGGTTTTGCCAGAGATAGCAAAGATCCACCTGACAATCATTTGTTTTATCCGTGTCCTTTTATTGTTATCCTGCACACGGTAACAACATTTCGAGAGTAGATATTGACAGAATTTAAGTTCAGAACATGGTTGGCCTTTTTATTTATAATTTATATACATACGACAATTTATCTGCCCATCGAAGGTCTGTAGGATTGTTGCCTATGGAAACCGCATGCAGACTGCATACCTGCTACCTAATCCACCGCGTCCTGTCTCTTCAGGAACTGCGATACTGCGGTACTTGGCTCATGTATCGTGACTAATATGCTGATCGAAGAACCCGACAGGACAATCAGTTTCACTTCCCTCGAGTAAGACTCGAGATAGGGAGGAGAGGCTTTTCTAGTACTTTGCTCCCAAGTTGTACAACTCCCTCCCTTGTAATCTAAAACCACTTCAGGAGGTAACATTTGACGTTAAAGTAAGATAAATGTTGGCAATTGACAATTAGGTTAGTATCTTTATATACTTTAAGTGAATTAATTGACATTAGTTTTACATGACAGGAGTTCTTCTGAAAGGTTGCTTGTAACTACGCTCTACTAATAAAGGCATTTTTTGTTTGATTCGAGTGAGTTGCCGGATCTGAGCTGTTCTGTAATGTGTTAGTTTTTTGTTATTTGTTGTCACTACGAGGCAACACCGACCTGGGAAGTCTGGCGATTTGCGTGTTTAAAACGAGTCGTTGCCGGTTATGGTAAATTAACAAAACCTGTTCAATCCAATCTGTGTTAATAATTAAACGTTTTAAATAGCGGTTTACAAAATTACACGCTCAAGACAATGGCTAAGAGCTTTACCATTTTGTTCAATACTCTGTTAATGTTATAATTACATTTTGTTGCTAAATAGATTATACAAATTATACCAAATACATTTAATATAAGCTTTATTTGTTGCAGAAGATTTTAATTATCCCTGTATAAACTTCCTGGTGATTGGTGGTGAAGTGCTTTGAATGTAAATTTATACACTCCTCTGACCTGATCTTTCCCCTCTTTTTATTACTTCAAACGATAACGATTCTAGGATCCAATATTTCAAAACATTTTCCGGGGGAGGGCCCCACAGCTCCCTACTGATCTGGAAGGATTTCCATAACCTCGACGCCTCGATTTTCTGGAACCCCCAAAAGAAGATTTCTGGGTGCGCCAATGTTTAGTTTATACAAAGGCTTTTTACCTTAAGTGATATTTCATATTAAATCTCACGCCTTCATCGTCAGCCGTTATTCCGTAGCGTTTATTTCAAGATGGACCAGATTAATACTCAAAATCTTAAAAATTCTTTCTGTAACTATCAAACTTTTCAAATTTTTCCGGTTTTCAGGAAAGGATGGTTTTCAATTAAGTATTAGAAAATATACAATATTATTTGCGCTTTGGTTTGGAATAACAAAAAAAAGCCTAACCGATTGCACAACCTATCCTCAACGCCATCTTGTATCCTACCGAAGAACGCCTTCAGGTAGTTGTCTTCTTAGTATATTCTGGTTTCAATATATTATTTGGTTCAATGATTAGCGGTTAGTACTCCGTAGAAAAAAGAAACTGCAACGTTTGTTCTGAGAATGCGTCGTATGGTACACATCTCTTTTTCCTTCCCTCACATTAGTCAAGAATGAAAAAACTGGTGATGGCTGGAAGATAGTTTTCCTGGAGAACATCCAACAATGCTGAGGTTCTCGTGGTGGTGGGGCTGTCTGGATAGGTTATTGCCTACAGTTTAGTATAATTTGTCCGTCAGCAGTGCTGCTACATAGCCTAGTCTTTTCCTAGTAGGATATTGCTGGTTTCCACCTGCTCCGGTGAGTAATACTGATCACATGAGAGGAAGTTGTTGTATCAGTTGCAGATACTCGTAAATGTCTAGTTGACTAGGAGTTACATTACCCATTCACACTCTTGGCTTATGCCCAACTCCTCCGAGATGGGTTTGAATGCTCAATGAGAATTGCTTCATTAAGGAAAACTTCTGGTTTGGTTTGCTGTTTTAGGTATTTCTTTAGCGAGTTAAGATTCCAAATGGAATCAGAGATTTCGGAGGAAAATGGCACTATAGTTGGTAGGGGACTTTAAAAAAACAAGCTTGTAATTTGGGAGTCACCATGCTAGTGAAAGGCCTTAGTCTGGCAGTTCCTGTCGCTTGTAAAAGCCACCATGGCTTACACATTACTCCTACTAGCTAATGAAGTGTTTTTCAAACGTTACTGGTAATGCAGAACCGAACTTCATTATTTATTTGATTTTCTTATATCCACCTACCCGACATATCCTATAGTTCTATTTCCCACTGTTTCACCACTGTTTGCCGGATAGTGGTAAAACGAAGTATCCTATGGCTATATAAGATGTACTTTGAAGACATGATAAGCAACTTGTGATGGGTCTTTAATGATCGAACATCCTTAAACCTACGTTGTTCGCGATGTCAGTATTAATCGTTAGCTTACTGTACTGTTTGTGCAGCTGTAATAGTGAAGTGTAAGAATTTTCCATGTTCCGCTAGCGTTATCAGACTGATAAGCGACCATCTGCGGCAAACCTGGTTGAGGTTGGCGGTGCTTGTGCTCCCAGCCTACTCGGAGAGCTGATGCAACAACTTATACAAGTGCGTGTATCTATCAGGGCTCTTGAGGAATGCTTTGAAGTTATCTTCTGTTGGGTGCGTTCCTTTCAGTTTATTAAGTGTTAAATATGGTTTGGTTACAAGAAAAATTCATACATTTTCATTTATTTCAACAACTGACTCTGGTTATTCACGTAGGTACTAAAGATGTTCTAAACAATGTAAGAAACTCTGTTGGATGAAGAAAATGTAATGAAGTGGTCTTACAACAAATGTATATCTGTGTATTCTATTTAATGTATATCTGGTAAAGTTCGTGACAAAGATTGGTATTATACTGTATATGAAATAAATTGAATTACTTTTGTTATTTCAGGAAAAGGAACACTTTATACAGACTTCGGTTGAAAAGATTTCCAATTTACTGAATTTCAATTAAGTTTCCTAATTTTTTATGTAGTGCCAATTTATCTTATCTTGCTCAAGTATGCATAAGATTAATTCTTCATCACACTGAGTTAGATAGATATGTTTAACTAACTTGACTAATAAATTGAAAGTAATAAAGGCTGAACATTTCCATACAAATATTATTAGACTTTGTCAATAATATTAATACAGTACTGATCAAACAAAAGTGTTATTGTTGTTATTTGATCAACTTACTTTTAAGTGTAAAAATTCATAAAACACATAGTTTATATTCAGGAAAACAGAAACTGTATTATCTGCTAGATCCCATATCTGGGATAATGTCTTAATCACTAATCGACTAGTAACCATTTTAATGTTTTTTTTTCATTTCTTAATTCCGTTACTTAAAAGTAGTGACATTAAAATAGAAGTAACTTCTACGTACTAAATAAGTTCTTAAGTTCATTGAATTATTAATTAACATTGCATTAGACGATTTTAAATTTAAAACAAAGCTTATCAAAATATATTTAAGTTTATCAAGATTTTTGTTATCTGCTTGATACGATTTTTACGGCTAACTACTCTACACTACAATATAATAAAATAATCTATTAGTATTACACCATGTAGTCTCGATATTATAAAAGTTTTTGAAATATATTACGTGAAATAAAAAAAATACCCTAAGATTTCGGAATTAGACCCTTTCTTGTATATACTCCCGAAAAAGCACAACCTTTGAAAAGGCACAACAAGATTGACTTTTTAAATTGGTTAAAGTTAAATGATAATCGTTTTAAAAGTCTTTTAAATCACTGACTGATAGATAATTTAACACAAAAACAAAATTTTCCTCAAATATCTTTAAAACTACTTAAACATTTCTTAAGTTTACTCTATACATTGTATACATACCGGCGCACAGCTCGTGTAATCAACATTGTAGCTATGTTTATGCAACTCGACCAATAGTACTTGTAGTGAGAAGTAATTGAACTGCCGATATTGAGCATTAACCCATTAACCTAGTGATACCGCGAGATCGTTGCCCCTGGCTACTACTACACTGTGAGAGTAGTATACTCCACTATACTACAGCTACACACGACACTGCACCACCTACTACAGCCGGCCGGCTCCGGCAACTAGAGGGCAACGCTGCCGCCACACACTCGACTGTGAGGCAACCACGGCTCTATTATTGTATTTTTAGTGACACTGCCGATTAACGGGACTTGGCACGCCGATCTACGCATTTCAGGAAATGCTTGTTCGATTCTATAGAAACAACCACTCGGCTCTCTAGGATACTCGCTCTTCTACCAAGTTGGTTGAAAATTGGTTAGAACATTAAAAAAATTCTCGATATAGAGAAAAAGTGAAAACAGTTTTATCACTCCAAGGTGCATAAAAGCCGTTAAAGTAAAATTGATAGGTAGTTTTGTAATCATGTCCTTATTATAAGCGCCGAGGGAAAACAACTTTAGGGAGTTACCTGCATTATTGTTAATTTATGCCTTAAGGAAACTATATTGTATGAGGAATATAATCTTTTTAATACATTATAATGTTTTTAATACATTTTATGTCAAGGCAATTAACATTTTTAATAAGTAAAAATACGTATAATTCCTTTAATCACCATTTATGTACATATAGTAAGAATTCGTATCCTTATCTTCAAACACTTTTCTGACCTGATGATATCCTAAAATTATTCTGCTTCAAAATTTTTCTCCATAGAGTGAAATTATAAAAACTAGTGTATTTTTCATATATTAAGATATGCCATCATAAAGTTATGTGCCCAACATCTTGGTACATCAAGGTACGTTCAGTGCACGTTATATTAGGCTACGGTATTTTAATTTGGAACGTAATTCATTCACAAAATGCCTGAGGTTCCCTCAAATAAGCGTCTGTTTTTATAGTTTGTTAATATAACAATAAATGAACTGTATTTTAAAGTTATAATTTTAAATTACTATTAAACTTAACAGAGATATGCAAAGAAATGCCTATGCTTGAAAACAATTGAAGGTTGTAATTGATGATGTCAAAGACCACAAAATTGATATAAGACAAATATGTCTTAAAAATGGACATAACTTTTAATATTTATTTGTATTTAATATAAATTTTAATACATATTTTTATATTAATATTTATTATTTTTTAATACTTTTAATAAAATATTAGGCTGATTAGAAAAACGATGTGCTACGTTTATTATACAGTTAAAAAAAATAAAATTCACTAATCTGTTTATTTATTGCTATTGTATTAGAATAAAACACCGATGGCATTTAATCTTCTAAGACCTGCCTTTATTTACTCTCTAAATTTGTTTGCCTACTCACCCATACCAGTAAACATATCGACAGTACTGAAATTTTAGTCTGTTACATAGTATTCAATTAGTCAGTCAGATTTAATATTACACTAATAATGTAAACACTTTTCTGGATTACGTTCAGTATTTAGTTGCTTTACGTATACCGGTATGTAATGATTATTATTTATACATTAAATAAATATGAGAAATATAGTATTTTGAATTAACACAGTCACCAATGGACTCTTTTATGTCATAATATCGATAAAGTAGTTGGGGTTGATGTGAACATGCAGGTATAGGCTGAAGGAGGTCGGGAATAGCTATAAAGAAATTCTTTCTTATAAGTATTTTCTCAGGCGCAATCATATTATTTTTTGATAGATGGATGCGTGAGGGATTTGATTGAACTAGATTATTTTTGAAATTAAAACGATAAGGTTAATTTTGTTATGAAGATTGCGAAGGTAACCTCTCTGAGAAAAGTGTAATGAAAGTTATTTTGTAAAATAGTAGTAAATTAATATGTAATACAACCAAACTTAGGTCGCAAATGAGGGTACGCTTAATAAATACAATTCATATCCATATCTTCAACAGTTTTTCTTTGGGACTAATAATTATAAAATGCCTCTAAATACTTAACTTCTAATGCCTCAAACGCCTTGTTATACAATTAAAAAATATAGTTTTCTTGTTTTCAGAAAAAGTAGGCCTACATCTTAAAAGAACTGTGAATGAACATTAAACAAATTTCAAATCCAACTGATCCAAACTGAACACCTTAAAAGAAAAAAAAGCTAATTTACAATACCAATTTACCTAGCCGTGAATCCAGTTGCTGGTACTAATATTCCTGCTCGGTGGCTATTCAATAATCCACAACAGTGTTTTAACAGTTTTACTGAGCCGTACAAACAAGCTCACATTTTAAATCTTGCGAATTAAAAATAATGAGGCCGAAGTGTAATTCCATGATTACACCACTGAAATGATACAAATGTTGTTTAAATAACGTTTGAATTAGATAAGAGTAAAAAATCTAGAAACAGATTTTATTTAATCTGCCTGATGACAGAATTTCAATAAATAGAACAAGTTATGAACATAAATATCATGATGAAAGTAATCTTGGTACCATAAATCATGATAAATAACAACAATATTATGATATGGAGCGAAAACATATTTTTTTAATCGCACAAGAACTGTACTGTGAAACCCATTTCCTTTCAATTACTTTCTGTCTCTCCCGCTAGAAGCAGCACATGATAGCATGGTACTATGATATCGACTGTTGTCTTGATTTATAGTTTTATACACATTGCAGGTCCACTTGCTAAAAATAAACTCATTTTAAATAAATCAAAATTAAATATTTTTTATAAAGAAAAGAAATATTTCAATACAAATACAGCTTTACTATTTATTGTGATTTCGTTTTAGCAAAAACATTATACCGTAGTTAGATTTAAACAACGTTATAGAATTTGATCATAGATCTTGTGTGGTTGATCACAAAATTGTAGAATATTAACAATTAAGTATAGAAAATTGTAATAATCATTAAGTCTTACATTTATATTTCCGATGTAGATCTCAAAAATATTTTATTGTGTTTTTCATAAATGTGTTTTTGTAAATTATGTTTTTCAAGTTAAAAAGAAATTTAATTAAATTATAGTATTTTTACATTTGGTAAAAGAGAAATTAAGCCTTGTAAAGTTTTTACCATAAAGATTAATTAATCATAATCATTTATAATTAATTGTTTCTATACTATACATGGCGGTAGTTTTGAATAGTATATTTTAAAATTGTGCATATGACAAACATCAGCTTGTTTATTGTAATTTGTTACGTTTATATTTGGGATATTTATAATATTGTAAATACCATCCCCTACGAAGAGCGGCTGCACAACCCAATTTTGAAATAGTGACCCACTCGTTATATAACATCATTGGAACTGAAGAGGGCATATATTGAGTATGTATCATGCCATTAGAAATCAGTAAATAAGACCCGTAAAACACAAAACAAATTGAAACATTAAAAAACTTGCATTCTCAATGGATTCAAAACTTTCAATGATATTTGATGGTTGAAAAGTTTGATTTTGGAGAAGAGAGATGTACGCTGAAAATTACTTCTGTAACTAATTAGAAAATAGAAACAAACTTACCTAGTCACAAACTTCCACGGTCTAGTTGGAGTCAGTATAAGCAACGAGTACACAAACACAACTAAACTATATCTATCAGTTCCGTAAAGCGACGCGATGATCAATGACCATTGGGTTTTGGACCCATCAGTAGCGTTTGCGACTTGCCAATCTGTTACAAGTCGTAAAATAAAGAAAAGTACGAGTAATTGCGCTATTTATAGAATATAACTTCCTTATTTATTATGCCAAAGGTTGTTTTAGGGAACGTGTCCTATGTGAAGGCTGACCCTAGCTCGCTGCGGTCTCTATATCTGCGCCGTCAGTTTACAAAATAGGTAACAGGAGTAACTAGGAGAACAAACAATTTTATTTGGAATTGCCTTACATATTTGAAACAAGCGATTAATGTTCAATGTACTTAATTAATTTCAATATGACTGAATGTTTTAGAAACATTGGATGTACAACGGACTCAACGGCACAAGTTAAGGTACGTTTTATAGTTATTACGAGTATATTTTGCTAGCCCATACAAAGTCTCATATACAAAAGCAGCATACTGTGATCGTTATAGTGACGTTTTATATCCTGCGGAAGTATAATTTACCTCGTTATAAAGGAATGGGGTCGGGTAGTATTCGTACCTTGTCTTGTTTACTAATATCTTCGACCACCACACTGATGGCAATGAGACACTTTCGAAATAATGCTTATCACGCAATAAAATAAAATTCTAGAGAATCTGATAAAAATGCACGGAAAAGCAATAAAATATTATAATATAAACAAACTCATTGATGTCTGTGACGTTGGCCTACCCACAATAGCCCACCCACTTAAAAATAGATGGAATCGTTAGTTTACGATTGTTTAGCCATTGTTAACGTTTGTTTTGAACTTCAGTTATTAGTTTTTGACGTTACAATATGGGTGGGCCAACGTCACAATAACCCAACCATATGTCAGTTTGGGACAAACTACATGTCAGTCGTTAGTTTTTCGTTAGTTTAGGAATTTCCGAAGTTTTTTTGGACCGATATATATTTTTTTTTAATATTTGAATATCTCGATTTCGCGGGTGGGCCAACTTCACAGTAGCCCACCCATATGTCAGTTTGGGACAAACTACATGCCAGTCGTTAGTTTTTTTTAGTTTACGTTAGTTTTTTTTATTACTGGCGTTTGTTTAGGTTGATTTATATTTTTTTAGATTATTTGCGCAACTTCGGCAAACAAACTGCATGCCAGTCGTTAGTTTTTTGTTAGTTTACGGCCGTTTTGTTATATTGTAATGTTTATATTCATATTCAATGAGTAGTTATTCCAGTGTAGGAACGATTTTAAATTGGACGTCACTTACATGAAAATATAGTAAATATGCTATAGAAATGAAAATCTTAGTGTTTTTAAAAGATTTGTTGAAAATATTACCTATATACTATAAATAATACTACGTTGTAATTACATACATTTTATTCAATAAACGGGGTTTATACGAATACATAAGAAAGTCACTTAAAGGCTGTTTTTCATTATCATATTTATAACAACAAAATTATTTGGTTACAGTTTCATTGTGTAAATATTATTACTAAAAAACAAGAAACTATATATCAATATTAATATTACAAATCTCAAATCATTCCTATATTTATCAAATAGTAAAAAAGCTAACAAATAACAAATATTAATATTAAATTATGAAATAAGTAAATAAGTTATATATATATATATATATATATATATATATATATATATATATATATATATACTATTTCACTTATTGAAATGAAAAAAACAAAGATTATAAGGCTTCTATATATTTCGTGGGATTTAATACCCACATCTTCAGGAAGCATAATATAAATGAATAAAACAAGAAACAAGAAACACAACAAATAAAAAATATATATATATATATATATACAAATAAGAATTTTACGCAAAAATGCTACTTATAGAAAATAAGTAAGTAACGCTTAAAAACTAAGTAGGAAAACTAAATAGGATATAAGAAGCTTTAAGTGTTTTATATTTACAACGACCAAATTTAAATCCTTAGAGTTAATAAAAAAACAAAGTTACTTAGTAAGAGCAATTTCGGTTATTCATTCATATTACAAGTAAAATATATGTAGAAATACTACAACTTGTTTCTCGCAAAATCGCTTCTCATAGGATATAAAAAGCTTTAAATGTTTGTTATTTATAACAACAAAAGTTAAATGCCTAAATGAAAAAAAAAAAACACTGAATAAATTATATCACTTTTCAACACTAATATTAGTTATTCAATCATAATACAACTAAAATACGAGAGAAAAATTACAATATTAAAATTACTATATACCAAACAATACTAAATTTACAAAATAGTGCAGAAACTGACAAATAATATGTATTAATAATAAATTGTGAAAAATGTATATAACGCCTAAAAGTTATCTAGATATAATTTGTTTCACGCAAAAGTGCATCTCATACGAGAAAGAAGCTTTAAGTGTTTGATATTTATAACACTATTTATAACAATTATTATAAGAAATGTCAGTTATTCACTCATAATACTACTGAAACACAATATACAATTTAAGAGCATTAAAATGATTATTCAAAGGTACTACTAAATTTTACAAAATAATGAAAACCCTGACAAATAACACAAATATAAATATTAAAGCATGAAATATCTAAATAACGCTTAAAAGTTACATAGAAATATTAACATTAGTTACGAGCAAAAAAGGAGATAAGAAGCTTTACATTTTTAATATCCAAAACCTTCCACTTTCATTAACAAACTTGGAAGAAAAACTATGGCCGGTTTTACTTTTTACATATTTATGAGTTAATTCGTTAATTATTTGAATAATACCGAAAAGTGTTATCTACTTAACTTACATAATATCTATGGATCTGTACCATGTAGTTGCATACATGATAATATGGGGAGATATTCTTCTCATTCGTTACAAATTACAATTTCATTTGCAAGATCGTCCAATACTTCCCACCTGTTGTCCAGTCTGTGAGTGTACGCTACGTAGTTGCCAGGCCTGTGAGCTACAACTCCCATTATTGTGAATTTTTTTCCACATAAAACTAACTGTGATGGGAATTCGTTTAAAGCGTAAGGTCTGCAATTTCCTGACGACTCCTACATCTTTGTTGCTGAGGAACTCCACTTCAACAATCAGAAAGGGATTCATCGTGCAGGACACTGTGGCTTTTCCTGAACATTGTCGACCACATACTTCTTTAATAAAATATTTCGTGTTTGCCAACTGTTCACTAAAATCGTTGTTTACCGTACAAAGATGAAGAGATACTAATACAGCTTTAGCCATGGCAGAAATTCCTTCATTAAAGATTACATTGGAATTCGCCTCAACAACATTGATGATTGTCCTTTTTTCTTTTACACATTGGTCGTTAGTGCAGTCTCGTTTCAACACATTTAGACTTTGGTCCTTTATCATCTCTAGAGTTAATGTTGGAACATTACACCAAACATCATACTCAAGGCCAAGTGTGTCACTTCTTTTTCGGGGATGCATCAGATGAAATGAACTCCTTGGTTTCATGGACTTACTTAAGGTTTGTGCTCGCAACCGTAACGTTTTCTGCGATGCACCATCAAGCGCAAGACTCATGGTTGTCTGGAAAAGGTTGTTGTCAGACCCATTAATTATTTGGTGACTTTCTGGGCTGTAAATATATATTTCAGCCATTATTTGGCTTACTGCATCAAACCCGCAAGTGTTTTGTCACTGATACTTTCGAACCCCCATCAATGTCCACAAATCCTGTCAGGTTACCATTAGCCAATAACCTATTTTTAGGATGCCCTAACCTATTGGCTCTTACCGCCACTTCGAAATGAGGAGAAGGGGAAAGGTATTTTGATTGCATTCGAATCCCTCTTTTAGCGAGACCTCTCCAATTTTCCATGAAGTTTAAATCATGTGGAGCTTCGTTTAATTGTTCATTAGAGGTATAGACCGTATTATCGAATTGCCTTTCCTCATCGTAGCTAGAGTTGGTTAATAGGCTGTCTATACAATTTCCTTCACTGCTTCCTGTCTCTAAATGAACTTTTTTTATCGCGGGCTGTAGAGAGGGATCAGAGTAAGTTTCTCTCCTCCTTGTTCTGGAAATATGTATACCACTTTTTGTAGCCACCTGTAAAGAACAAGTTCCCTTTTAGAATAAACAAATCAAGAATATTCGTACACTGACAAATATTCAAGATAAAGCAGTTTAACTTAAGTTTATAAAACGAAACAGTATATTTTCAATTCTAAGCTATTACATGAGCTAAATTAGGTTAAATTGCAACAAAAGAACGTTTTTGTCTAGGTAGCCATAAACGTGTAATAAAAAATTATAAAAAAGATTATATCAAACAATTGCTTCATAAAAATAATACGCCGCCTTCTATGTTGAAATTTATATTAATTTAACACACTTATAAAACAGGAAATGTTCTTTGTAATTTAGTTTTAATCTCAGAATTATTATACAAATATGTGGGCAGTTGTTTATAATAATATAATAATATTAACAAAGATTAAACAGTTACCTTTGGTTTCTCTTGAGACTTTTCAATATTTCTTGGCGCTCCAGCAATCTTACAACACCCTTCTATGGATTCTAAATGTACAGCAACAAATCTGTCGATGCGAATAGGTTTTGCAGATCCTTGCAGAATTCGGGTCTTCAGGTCAGCAAAACCGCTTTCTACTGGCGCAGACGAAGCTGTTATGTTTGGTGATTTGTACAAATTCACTATGACTGCAGACCAGATAGGAAATTCCTTAGCTAAACGCTTAATTTCATTAGCTACATCAGGACAGTAATAAGGGTTGAGTCTGCCCTCACAGTTAAAGATGTTTCGATCAATATCCTTATAAATTTTGTCCAACCAGATTATAGCCAGCTATTTCATCATCACAATCCTCGTCGCTATCACCACTAGTTTGTTCTTCGCCATGATCAAGACATCACGAAGAACCTCCTGGAAGCCTACAAGGGACTTACTTTTTATTAAAAGACCCAGACATCTTAAATAAAAGTCTTTTAGTCTACGTCTCTCCTTGTTCCTCCAAATCTCCCATTTTTAAGCACTTAAGATAAAATGGGCGTCGTCTAGCCTGAGGTAACATGGAGATAATTCATTTCCTTCTTCACTTAGAGCTAAAAAGCTTTTTTGTAGATAGTCGTTGATATCGACTGAACGGCCAAAAGATCTTACAACAGCACTTTTTAAGGCTGGCGAATTATCATCATTGATTTCCTTTGGACATGGAGCACCCTTCCTTTCCTACTCATTTAGCCAATACAACATTGTATTTGCGTCTTGTTTTTCTGACAACATTTGCAGCACGGGTAGTTGGAACTCGCCAGTATTCATAACCAACTCGTATAAAAATATGTGGCCAGAAATGTTATTGAGTCTTACAATTTTCTTAACCAGACTCCCCGTTGCGTCTAACGACAAAATGCTGTGTTTTTCTTTGCAGTAATGTTTATAAAGAAACATTTGAGCTGGAGTTGAATAGTGCAAACGATTTTATCCAAAGCAACATCATGAATTGACCCAGCATACGGCTCAGCATGTTTCATAATGGCTAAGTTCACGACAGGATGTGCACCCTCAACAACCCCTAATGCAGCATCTCTTTGAGTTTGCTTCGCTTTTCGTAAAAATTCGAGGTACCGTATAAAGAATAGGAGGCTCAACGTCTCCTTGTTCCATTAGGTTTTTTGCAGTCACACTTCTGTAAACTACAGCTGATACATTTTTAAATGCATTCCTCCTATATCTTTTCTTAATTCACCTACTAATGGTCGTTTTCTCGTATGAGGAATTTTGCGAATATCATTTGCTAACCATTCCAATTGGACATCACATCCAGGAGCAGCTTCTTCAATGACACGTCCTCTGGCACTTACACCGCATTCTTTACATTCTGCTGCAATTCTAATGTACCCCAAAAATCTGTCTTTATAAACGGTGGCTCTTTTGAAAGTATAAGGGCAAGGGAGCTTGTGTTGTTCCCATATATATTTTGACAGCGTCTGTGTCCATCGCAACTGAGGCAAGTATTTTGTAGTGTCTTGATTTACTTCGGTCTTTCCTTTTATACCGTTTGTCTATAGGCTTAAAATTTTCCCATTCACTTTGAGGAATAACTATCTTAAACGATTTCTGAGGCAATATTTGTTCCACTGGAGTACCTATCAGACGAGATCGGTGATTTGTCTGCACTTCCATTAGACTCAGAACTGTTGCTTATCAACGTTATTGGTTCAAGACATGATATTCCGTTGTACTTTTTCAATTCAGTGTAACTGTTATGTCTGTTTTCCTTGACGTACTGATACACATATGAGGGTTTGACTAAAAACCCTAATGATTCACTTATTAGTGTCCATACAGAATTAGAAGGTCCAAGTATTTTTCCATTTGTGTCAATCACTCCTTCTGCATTCAAAATTTCAGCCTTCAAGTGTTCATGAGCAACTGCAGGTGGTCTTGGCATCTAAAAGAAAGGATAAATAAACCTATAAGTTACACATATATATTTAGAATAAATTCAATTTTAAACTTAGAAACTTAAACCTACTCATAAAATTATTACTTATATCGAGCAAAAGCAATGGATTATGTTTCTCGATATAATTAAAACTACGTTATTTGTATAGCCATAATTAAATAATATATTTAATTTTATAGCTTCACGAAAATAGAATGATTTTTTTAAGTTTAATTATCTCAAATTAAAATATATATATATATATATATATATAATTTTGTTTATTTCACGATGTTTTCTGGAAAACAATTTAGGCTCATATTTTAGACAAAAGAGTTTATTCTTAGAGTGTAGAATTATTTCTTGCTGATTTTTACGGATGGCCCAAAACTAGGCGAGTAACAGCTAGTAAACGTATAAAAGCCATAATATTGAAACTGTGCGGATGACTTGAAGATATCATGTTTGGCTGATCACTGGGCTCTGCAGAAGGACTTACAGGGGATACAGATATGGTGTTTGATAAATGGAATGGACCTTAGCTGAATGCGACTTCATGTCATGCACCAGATCTCACGCGGCTTTGCGAGTCTGAGTGACAAACCTCTGCAGAGTAGTTTTCCCACAAAGAGTACTAAAAAAATGGGGGACACTGCTTTAGCACCCCCTGGAATAAGCACCTCTTCTAAGCCCACAAGCAGATTTGTATTTTAGAGGTTTAATTTAATCGTAAATATAATAGTTTTTATATGGATTTTTATGACGCTGTTACTTATAAGCTACTATCTACGGTTGTTGAAATTTCCGATGAACGATGAAATAATATGTTTCTCAAATATGCCTACTTACTCTTCGACATTAACATAGATGTAATATTACATAATACGTGCTCCGACTAACAAAGCTAATAGACCTTACAGTTCCTTCCTCTCGCACCCATTGTCCTATTTTTGTAAAAATTTTCACTCATGACTTTGTTATAAATATCGCTAATTAACAGAATTAATTAAATCATACCCATCATTAATTCTACTTCAGTTAAACTTTTCAATCAATATGTTTATAAAATTAATTAATGCACTGATAAAGATAAAAAGAACAAAAACCTACATTTTTGAACTTTGAATCTACGCCTAAATTAAAGCCCATGTAGGCTCTTCCCCTTTAAGTTTCTTAATAAACAGTAATTAGATAGCAAAGTATTTATTCTTGTATACCTGCTGGATTTTAAGACATTCTAAGTTAATCAAATTTAATGGCTGCCATTTCGAAAGTATTTATGAATATTTGTTATAACTGGCCTTGTTGCCACAAATGTTTGATCCAAATTAGGTAGGATTTGTTTATTCGTTTTAAGGTATTAAATATTTATAAAAAACACATACAGACTGACAGGTAGGAAAGTAAGCACAGAAGACCCATTTCCATATTCTGAATTGCGTTTGCCATGACCGAGCAGTAGCGGGATATATCCTTGTTTTAAGAATTACAGGACACTCTGTATATAAAATTATTATACAGAGCGTCCAACAACCTTCTATCAATATTTTCAGGCATTATTCACGGCCCAAAGGCAGAAACAATCATGTTCACCTTTCTAAAACTCAATAATAACTTAAATAGCAACAATTTTGTTTTGGTCTTTATTTTACTTAACTATTTATATTTGATAACGGATTGTTTAGGTTAAAATGTTGTATATACCTTTATAACCCTAATGCCTAATTACATAAAAAAATTAATTTATTACAAGCTTTATTTTCAAAATAGTAGTTTCCAAAATTCTTTAAACGTAAATATTTTAAAAGCGATGTATGGTAAAAAGGTTTCAATTATTACACAATTTAAATAAAAATCCAAGGATACCAAGTTTTAAAAATTGGTTGTGAAATAAGGGAGAAAATTTGCTTTTTAAAACCAATTACCAAACAATATTCGCCTTTATTATATTATTATATATTATATCCGCCTTCGTACGCAATTTGTGTAGAATAATTGGTCATAGGTATCTCCTTCATGTCTTTAAAAAATATGCATTATATTATTCATTCTCGTAACCGTTAGAAAAAGTCATATACTCGAGGGTATAATCCTTTACCAGAGGAAAATATCTCCTAAAGGTAAGACTTTCAGAAGTAGATCAAACATTTTTTTATATTAATTAGTTAGGAAGAAACCTTTGCGGATATACTTCATCCTTAGCTATCAATGCCTCATTCATCAGTTTTTTATCACTGTGTTAAGTTCATAAACTAATAATGCATCTTCAAATTGTAGCCCCATGTGAAATATACCTTTCTCCGACTCAGCCGGAAGGGATATTTTGTATTTGATGTTTCTATATATTCCTTTCCTTATGAAGAATAGTTAGACATGATTCTATAGAGGACATTTTACGTAAGCAATAGTAATACTTATTGACATAACTTTGAGATATTTTTGTGAGTGCCATTCTACGGATTTTTGTGTAGTGTTGAGTCTATGGAGCTGTTCTATTGTGCTGATGATTCACGGTATGTGATCATCTATACGTATGAATAGTGCATACGATAAAAAACTATAATCTAGTTTTTTACTGCAAATAGTTACGAGTAATTATTTAAAGGCAGGTATTGAAAAATTATTTCTGTAATAAATTACAAGTCAAAAACTGTAATAATTTTCATGCTTCATCTGTTTAACTCTATAAAAACTCATTTTGAAATGTAATTAAAATTAAATATAAAACAAAAATGCCGCAAAGAAATGGCATAGGCTTTAATGATCTGTGCGTAGGGAATTTGATGTTTTTTTATATATATTTAGCAGTGCGTTAATCAATTTTATAAACATATTAACTGAAAGAATCATCTGAAATAAAATAAATGAAGGACACGATTTTATTAATTATGTTAATAGGTGATATTTAAAAATAATGAAGAAATCAAAGTCATGAGTGAAACATTTTACAACAATATGAAAATGCGTGTGAGAGAGAGGAGTCCTAAGGTCTGTTAGCCTTGTTAGTCGGAGCTCTTATTATGTAATATTAAGTGTATGGTAATTTTGAAGAGAAAGTAGGCGTATTTGGGGATTATATTATTTCATCGTTTATCGGAAATTGCAAAACAATCGTAGATAGTAGCTTATAAGTGGCAGCGTCACAAAAATCCACAGCATCCCCCGCTGATTTAGCACCCCCTTTCGTGACCTCAAAATGACGTCAGTAGCGAGGGGGTGCTATGCCCAGGGGGTGCTAATTCAGGCGCACCAAAAGATGAATCTGAGACAAAATTTCTGTACAAGATTGTTTTTATTAGTAGGGTTTGAGTTGGTTTTGATATTGTGTTTAGCACCGGATAATCTAGGTAATTGAATACGTTAGCTAGATTGTTTAAACATGATTTACAAATAATAAGTAAGAAAACTATGTACTTCAACAAGCACAAAAACTAATCAGCTAAATCATGAAATCCATACCACCTCTTTTCAATTGGTTTGAACAAAGGGTGGTAAGATATACTCACTCTTCTCAAACCGTATATAAAATAATTTAATTATTTTACAACACAAGATTATCATTCTACAAATAACTTAGCATGAAGTAGAATTTTTCAGTTAATGAATTTTCAGTTTAAATACACAAAGAAACACAAGAGAATTGCTTTTAAATATACTCGTATATATTTGGAATTTTTATTTCTCTCTACAACAAGTTGGTTGGAATAAAATAATCTGAATTTCTGATTTCAATTCATTTAGCAGCAGAATTTTCACATGAAATTTTTTGCTTGGAAATTATCCACGAAGTGTATGCTTATATAGGCGTGAAGAATATTACGCCTATTGTATGTTCTACGAAAACCGCTATAACTTAAGTAACAATATAAACATTTGCAGACCCCCTAATAACACAAAGAATTAGGCAAGAATATGACGCTATTTTAAAGAGATATGCAGAGGCTATGAAAATCGCTATATCTTAAGAATTACAAAATGTTAATACAAATATACAGAAATGGAATTTAATACTAGACATTCCCAGAGAGTATCTCCGAACACAGTTAACTCTCGATAGTAGAGGAAGTGCATTATTATAACTACTCTTATTGTTCTCAGCACCTTAGTGGTTTCGTTTTGTTTTGTTGTTTCGGAAAATTTGTACACACATTTATAGATATTTTATTTTTTGAATAAATAATACCTTTTATACATTTTCACTTCCACACCAATAAAATTTGAGTTGATAGATTAGACCCTTCCCACAATAAACACAATCAACTTTAGATTCTTCAAAAATAATATTATAAAGTACAGGAACACAAGTTTCATACTAATAAAATAAAAATCAAGTAAACAACACTTCTTATGTAAAGCATAAAACTACAGAAAATAAAAACGTTTATTTGCTTACCTTTGTTGCAGCGATCACATAAGACCAATAGATGGAGCACTCCTATTCCTACAGCATTACTGGTGTTGAAGCCAGTGGCGGCCATCTTGAGAACGTCTAGAAACGCCAAACTCCGTCCAGAAAAGCTTAAAAATTGCAGTCCGCGCGCATAAATAAATCGCCACCTAGCCCACTTAGGATTAAGCCAAAATGTTCAAATTTGGTGTACGTATATCTCATAAAACACTGATTCCAATGGCGCAACTCAAATTACCAGTTTTGATCTCTATATAATTTTAATGAGCAAAAAACTTTAAAAGTTTTATACACATTTGAAATCGTAACATGAAAAAGTCGGTCTGTGAGGAATTTTTTTGTTTTTAGGACAGGCAAGTTTTGTAAGCGGGAAAGTTTGAGATAAAGAGTTGAATTATTTTTTTCATTCGAAACTTTATTTTCTAAGACCAGTCGTTTTCCTGATATTATCGGCAGAATATAGGCGAAAACCCTGACCGCATCGCCCGACCTACAACAGATCACCTACACTCCAGGCCGCTCTCGGCTCTTAAATTAAAACTCAACATATCGTTAATTTAAAATTCATTTAAATGTAATTAATTATTTTTAATATGTTAAACATTTTTAAACCCCATTTATAAGGCATTCGCTTATCATTTCATGTAAATAGAAACTGTCATTCAGTGCAATTAAATATTAACTAAACTTGAGGCAATATAAGGTACAATAAAGTAAACCACTAGACATAGACTTATTTATTTATCAACGGACAACCATTTTTTATAAGAATAGTGCTAATTAATTAATTCAAGACAGACAGCATAATCGAACAAATTTATAATAAAACATGGTGTGTGTTAGTTTTGACTATGCAATAATTATAAAAAAATCATAAATAACACTAACCAACTCGAAAACTAATATAACTTGAGTATAATAACAAGAACAACAACAACAACAAGATAAAAGAAAAATAATGATAAACATTTAAGAATTAACAAGATAAATTTAGAGCAAATAACAAACAACAAGAAATGATGTAGCAGATCTACTTGGAAAAATCTATACATTTACAAGAAATCAGGTAATTAACAATGTACAATCTCATTTAGCAGTGCAATTTTAGAAACAAATATTAATTCATTAAAAAAGTACAAAACAAATAAGTTAAATTTACCACCAAGCTATTAGAAAAAAATAACGTAAAAAATAAATAAATTAAGTATCATTGAGCATGATGAAAAGACTATTTCTAAAAAAGCTATAGCTACATGCGAAATAGTCCAGATGCTGGCACACCAAATTACCCAAATGGGTAATTCATTATGTTTATAAATAATGAATTTAATATAATGGAAATTAAAATATGAAAATTAGAAACATAAATATCCAAAGCTTACAATAAAACGTACCTCTCTACTGTCCTAAAAATATTACAGTTTTTAATAGATGACTGCGTATTCTGGTTTTGTGTAATGATGCACTGACATTTTTGCAGTGGTGATGTAGCCGCACTTTGAAGTATTGTTTACAAATAGCTTTTTGAACTAATATAAGGTGATTTACCCCAGGATCTTGTACAAAACAATGCCCTCCTGGGAACAGATTTACACCGATACACTTTCGTAACACTGAATTTACCATTCTGTCCTCTAGTTTTTCACAGTTGTCACGTCGCCTTTCTTAATACGCAACTTTACTTCTGTTTCACATAACAAACAAAGTTTCACAACACCTTCAGAAGGTTGTAAAAGTCCTCCTCGATTTTTACAACTTATCAAACTGTTGCGGTATTGCGTTTCCTCATTAGCCTGTAACAGCTGTAGGCACCCGCTACAGGCTATTTTATTTCTTAACGTTCTTACTACAAAACCAGAAAGGTACTCCACAATATGCGTCGTTACATTTGAAGTGTTTCCTACAATATCATAGTAATAGTCGAGATCTTCATCTTCCTTCTCATGTTCTAAAACCTGCCAGACAGCAGCGAACACAGTCTGAGCGCTCGCCACTAGGGTGAATCATCCCAAGGTCGCCGCCATTGTTGTATCATCAGGCGACAGAGGCGGCTTCAACGGGCAACCCCACTGCTCCATCTATTGGTCTTATGTGATCGCTGCTTTGTTGTGTCTGAAATTCCGGGAGTCCTAAGCAGGAATCACTTCAATTGAAGCATCACGGACAATAGTTAACCAACAAGTGTCGATTTTGGATAAGAATGTAAAAGGCATGCGCACGCACCATTGCCTATACAAAGCGCGCGGACCCTTTTTTGCTACTCGAGGCGTACAGATCCCTCAACACCTGCGTGGGCCAGATGTTAGAAATGTAAACAATCAGCAAGGCCCTAAACACCTTTGACGGGCCCCGGAAAAGATATTCAGCCGATCACTACCATTTCGGAAAATCTTATACAATAATACATTAAGTATTTTGTTTTGTTTTAATTAAACCAAAGTATCTATGGATTTTCTCATAATATTTAACAACTTTTTGAAAAAAAAACTTCCAATGATTAAACAATTAGAAACGCCTAGACAACCGTTACCGTGAAATTAGCCCACCCGCCAAATCAAGACATTAAAATATATATATAGAAATCGGTCCAAACAAACGTCGGAAATGCCTAAACTAACGTAAAATAACGAAAAACTAACGACTGGCATGTAGTTTGTCCCAAACTGACGTATGAGTGGGCTACTGTGAAGTTGGCCCACCCGCGAAATCGAGTCATTCAAAAATTAAAAAAAATATAAATCGGTCCAAACAAACGTCGGAAATGCCTAAACTAACGTAAACTAACGAAAAACTAACGACTGGCATGTAGTTTGTCCCAAACTGACATATGGGTGGGCTACTGTGAAGTTGGCCCACCCGCGAAATCGAGACATTGAAATATTTTAAAAAATCGGTCCAAACAAACGTCGGAAATGCCTAAACTAACGATAAACTAACGACTGGCATGTAGTTTGTCCCAAACTGACGTATGGGTGGGCTCGTGTGAAGTCGGCCCACCCGCGAAATCTAGACATTCAAATATTAAAAAGAAAATAGAAATCGGTCCAAACAAACGTCGGAAATGCCTAAAATAACGTAAACTAACGAAAAACTAACGACTGACATGTAGTTTGTCCCAAACTGATGTATGGTTGGGCTACTGTGAAGTTGGCCCACCCATATTGTAACGTCAAAAACTAATAAATGGAGTTCAAAACAAACGTTAAAAATGGCTAAACAATCGTAAACTAACGATAAACTAACGATCCCATCTATTTTTAAGTGGGTGGGCTATTGTGGGTGGGCCAACTTCACAGACATACTTTTCAAAGCTGGATGCTGCTGGATACATCGTAATTAAATTTATTTCATTAAACCTTGATTTTACAACGTAATTAATTACAGGCAATTAATCTTGTCTACATACAAATAAACCAATACAACGGAGTATCGAAAGACCCAAAAAGACGGAAGGAAGTCTAATGTAACAAAGTAACTTCGTTACATTCAGTGGCGTAGCTAGAAAACATTCGAGGGTGGATTAAACATCTAGGAGGATTAAAAAGAGCCCTACTCGCAAAATTTAGAAATGTGTTTGTTTACAAGTGAATTCTCAATTTAATTGTACTTTTTTTAAATTTTCTTAGTTACTCAAATGTGATTGTAAGCATTCATGCTTGAAAACATTTAAACTTTTCAAAACATTCGAGACTTGTGTTCTTAGCATAGTAGTGAAGTAATGATCTTCAGGGTCTCCAAAATACAAAATCAACAATTAAGTTGAGTTTTTTAATTGCATCTTTTGTATTAAAATGTAAACCAATAAAATTGTTTTGTAACATTATATTTGGTTCATTGCATTTTCCAACTGCCTTAATCAAATAAATATAATTTGTAGGTTACATTACTATTAGTTAGAAATTATTCGATAATTGCCATGTACTATAGATCAGGTCAGCATTATAATTGCGTACGCCAGAGGACACATGACACATTTCAGGCTTGGTCGAAGTTGAATGCACAATTTCAAGTCTATAGCTTATTTTTCATTCTCGATATATCCAACAAACAGACAGAGAGCTATTGCTATAAGTTAAAACTTGATCGTAATAATTTGAGATTATTAAAATTTTGTATTTATTAATGATGTCACGTGCTATGTTAGGTATTTAAGTCAGGTAGTTGTCATTGATTTTGTCATATTTCTATAATTATGTTTTTGGTTCTTTTTTTAATCCCCTTAGTTTATTACAGCTATTACTCGTACATAACTCTTATTACAGATTTTGTAGCGTAATTATTAATTTATTTACTACCGATTAAGGACTCCACATTATAATATGTAGCTTTTGCCTTATTATTTGAATATATTCCAATAGCAAATATATATATATATATATATATATATATATATATATATATATATATATATTTACCGTCGTTTTAAGCCTATATGCAAAATATGATGAGATTATGACATTTTATTCGTTGTGCACTATCTCACATTTTGTAAAGTGTCTTTCGAGTTATAAAGAAAGTTCAATATTAATATAATTTCTATGTTTTGCAGATATGTTCGGATATAAAACGACTCATTAATGCGTAAGATAATAGAGCAAGAGAAAAAAGAGAGACCTGGATTCTGGCCTATCTGAAAATTACAGGCGCTACTACTAAGTATGTTGCCGCGCCTTGTTTCGTAATTCTATTATTGTTTCACTGTTTTGATTGATTTGCGGCCTAATTGTTATGTTTTATAAGATAATTTAAATGACGGTACTGTTTCGATCAATTAAAATTGAGCAAAATTTATGTTTGTAATAAATTCTAATAATTAGGCTCTACAGTGGTTGTAAACAAACAATAATTAAAGGAATGAATTGCTGAAATTGAAGATTTTTGTATTGTTAAGATAACAATTACTAATGTTCATATATGTATAATGTAAATGTAGTGTTTTTATCTATATAAAATTTAACATTGATACCTTACTGACTAACACAATATACAGTAAACAAAAAAACCTCTTACGCAAAAAATAGGAACATTTGTAATTGGATAAAAAAAATTGCTTCGACAGCTTTACAAATACCACGTCAAAATAAAATAATTACATTTTGCTAAAGTTGTAAATTTTTGAATATGAAACCAAGAGAACACAGTTTAATCCTCCAATGGTAAGCATGTTCGGAAGATAACATAAAAAACTGACGGTTAGTAATGTTGAAATTAACAACCCATTATTTTACATTTAAAGTTAAACAAGTGTGTTCACATTCATTTAGAAAACATTTTGTTATCTGTGCTTGTATCAGTGTCCATCGGCAATGGTACTGCTAATTCTCCATCAGACTCAGGGTCACTAGGGTCATCCGAACTGTCAGAGCTGGAACTATCATCGTCATCTTCGCCTAGTCGTATGACGAACTCATCTATTGCGTCTTCCGTGATGCCGTCCTTCTCCCAGTTCTCCTGTTCAATGTGCTGCACGTGGTCACAATAATTTTTCCACTTAGCAGGAGTCACTGAGTCCAGTGCCGTTGTCGCCAAATTTGATAGTTTCGTTAAGGACACACTATCGAAAGAAATTACGGTATGAATGTTTTTGCTAAGTATAATTAAATGTCTTATTGTAATAATGACAATAATCTAATTACAAATAAATTTGCAACTTTGATATTTACGTAAATATTATTTTTATTCTTTCGTCCAACAACAGTGCAGTTCACTTGGGCCCATAGCACTACTACACCAATATGAGACAAACTCCTCAAAACAACGAGTTCTTTTGTATAGGCTACTCTTGACATAACACTAAGTTTAAATATCCAGTATATCAAATACTAGCAGCTGTAACTGGCTTTGCACAGGGTATTCTTTATAATATGTGTTTAAAAAGATATTATTTAAAAATAATTCGTAAATAAGGATATCTTTGTAAATTATTCACAACAGTGAATGCCTTGTTAAATAAGAAATGCAGCACCTGTGATATACTGGATTTACATAAAACGCAATACAGAAATATAAATATTTTACAAATTATTTACCTGAAGCATTGTTGTGTCGAACGTATTGTTTCACTTGAGCCCAGACAAACTCAATAGCGTTGAGGTCGCACATGTAGGGTGGAAGTCTCAACACAGTATGACCTTTTTCTTTCAGCAAGTTGTCAATCTTGTAGATCTTTCTGGGTGGCTTCAATCTTTGAACCGCTTCATACAACACTGCTTTTGTTGTCGCCTTTTTCATCGTAGGATTCCCCATGTCTTTGCAGCCACTCTATCGTGACGCGTTTTGTAGCCCTTTTACTGGGTACTTTATCTACCTGTTCCCCGTGATAAGGCGTGTTATCAATCACTACAACAGAGTCATCAGGTAGATTTGGCAGCACACGCTCTTTTATCCACTTTTCAAAGTTCACACCTTTCATCTGTCCATGGTAGTCTCCCGTGGAACAGTTAGCTTTGTAGATGAGGCGACCACCTTTCAAAAAGCCATCCTGAGATCCTATGTCCACAACGATCACGCGGTTTGCTGCGTTCATGTCCGGCAATACTCCACCCACTTCAAGACTTTGCCAACACCTTTGTAACGTTAAGTTAGAGTCAATCCACGTCTCATCCAGGTAAAATATCTTCTTCTTATTGTCTCGGCACTTCTTAATGTTTCGCAGATACTCGAATCTCCAGTTAACAATGTCAGGCCTTTCAATAAGCAGTTTTCTTTTCGACCCACACTTCTTCCATCTGAACCCCATGTTTTTCAGTTCACGTCGAAGAGCCCACTCACTCCATACAAAATGTATTTTTTCACGTAAAACCGGTAAGTTTTTTACAGGTTGGCACAACTTTTTTAATGCATGAAAGTCCCTAATGACATTCACAATCACTCGCCTGTCGAACTCGTCTATTTTAATTTTATATTGATCACATCTTTGACGTTTTTTACCAGGACTCATAAGTTTTTCTGCAGGAGTGGATTTTGCTTCTTTTCTTATTCTTTTTATTGATTGTTTCGAAACTTTGCAATATTTAGCAGCACGTTCTGTTGCTTTTGCAACAGGCACTGTTAACACTTTGTCACTCGCTTCTTTATCACAAATCTCTATCACTCGTCTTATAACTTCCCTTTCCCTACTATGAATTCTCGCCCCACGTTTCCGAACATTTTAAATTTTTATATACAATTAATTAAAAATAACAGTACAAATACTAATAAAACAGCAACAACAATAAAGATTAAAACAACAATAACAAATCAACAATGTCTATTGAATTCAACCAATACTTCAGAACACGTGATGCAACACTGACAGACTGAAATAATGAGCGCGTCTAGGATGAGTCACACTCTGCAGGAATGCCACATTACTGAAAACAAATAACTCCATTGCTAGGATAAACAATTTGCAGGGTTGGCTGTGTGGCGAAGCGCCTGAAATTACCTTGCTGCAACACACTAGTACACAGCTGTGTGCCGGCACGGGCCAGGTCTCTTCTTTTCTTTCGCCACCAGTACAGTCTACAGGGTTTGTCAGGAATTTTCGGGATTTATCGGTACTGCTCGGCTCTGCCCCCCACCCTTTCTCTTCGCCTGGCTTGATCGCCCCATTCTTCATATGCATGAGAAGCTCGTCTCATTCCACACAGATACACGGGTATCTGTAGTTGGCAGGAGGGGCCCCTCCATCCCCACTCTTTCACTCCACCAGTCTTGATCACCCCATTTCTCTGCTGCATGAGGAGCTCGTTGCAGAAGTGTGTATAGTGCTGCGCTCTGGTTATCAGCTTTGGGAACTAACCTACGAGAGTAGGCACTAGGCAAGTAGGCAGTTCAGTCGCCATCATTAGAAGAGTGAGGCATTTGTGAATGTATGTGCCACTTTTCTTATTATTTTGAATGAGCTTTAGCAGCCTGTAAGTACCATAACACCATTATGTTTCCTTAGATTACATATTCTGGTACGTAGATCATTTTATTCTAAACATTTGCGCGGGTTTTAATGTTTAATTAGGTTTTTCTAAATGTGTCGAAAATTACTTGTTTACAATGCGGGTAATGGTGTTCAATCTCGTGGGGGAATGGGGGTCACCTGACCCTCATTACGCCACATTGTTTTAAAGGTTAACTCCTGAGGACAAGCAGTTCAAAAACTTTGCCCGTTGCACGCAGCGCTCACCATATGAAAACAGCCTATTATGAGGTTATTTATTACTCATATTTGTAATAAAACTATTTTCTATTCATTTAAAGGCTAGAAGACAGGAAATAACTAATAAAATATTAATATATGATTGAAATAAGATTATTATTACTGAAAAGTAAAAACGTATATAAAATCTAGAAATTATGTTTCTAGAAATATAGTTCTTGTCTAATGAGTGTTATTTACCATGTTTAGTCTTCGTAGTAATCAGGTTGACCACCTTGTTCACCATGACAGTTAGTGGAGGTAGTCACTGCATGTTCTCCGCAGACTGAAACACCACACACTGCACATCGACTCTTTGTTTTTTGATTTTTCTTTCGAGGACAAACACTGCACTTTTCACAATCAACATTTTCGTTTCTTTCTGGGTTTTCTTCTCGTCTGATTCCAAGTTGAATTCTTATGAGAGTTGTTAGTTGTGGATTCAACATAGTCCTAGGATTGGACAAACGTGTCGCTAGATGATTTCGAACAAGACTATAAGCAAGATCTTTTAAAAAAGCACGTCTTGATACAACTACTCCATTGTTGGTTTGGTAGATGATCTGACTATTCAATACTGCTATGTCTATCAAAGAAAAAAATATAGCTAGTGGCCATCTATTACACACTCGTACCGAGTACTGCTTTCGTTTCTGGTCTACAACATCTACTCCTTTGGTTTTGTTGTAATAGGTAATTATTTCCGGCTTGTTGTCACCTGAAGCAGGATCAATAGTATCCGAGTAATGCATTGTGGATGCTAAGATGACATTTCTGTTTCTTTTTGGAACATAACTTACAAGAGTACACTTAACTTATAAGCAAAAAGAAACATAGCCTACAGTTACTTTTTTCTGGCATTTTCTTAGTTTCTACAAGCATTGGAGGGATCTCTACCCTGTTCTTCCTTACTGTTCCTACCATTGTAGTTCGGTGGTTATGCAACAGATCTCTGGCAAGTGTAACTGATGTGAACCAATTATCACATGTAATATTTCTACCTGTGTTGTCTATGGGTTCTATTAGTCGTTTTACTACTGATGAGGGACAATTGTCTACAGAAAAATGCCCCACAGGTTGTACTCAGCAGTAAACTTCCATTTTCACAGTAAAAAAGTTTTCAGAGTCAACTAATGAAAACACCTTTACACCATATTTGTCCGGTTTGCTCGGAATGTATTGCTTGAACGGACATCACCCATAGAAACCAATAAGCATCTCATCTATTGTACAATTAGGTCCAGGACTGTATGCACCCATATATTGGTGTACAAAGTCTTCAAATAGTTGTCTTATAGGAGCAAATTTGTCCGTTTTGGTCCTTTCCTGCCTGTCATAGATATTGTCAAATCGCAAAGCTCGCAAAAGAAGCTTGAACCTGTTTATAGACATGACCAGTCTAAAGATTGGCGGGGAAAGCATGCTTTTCTTCAAAAGATCAGGCAAATCCACTTTTGATGATTTCAGAACACCTGCGTAGTATAAAATCCCAAAAAATGCCATCATTTCTTCTGAGTTTGTATTCAAGCAATCTCTTTCTTTAGTATAGTTCTGCCTGACTCCTTATATGAACCTATTTGTGTTTTCAACAATATGATCTATAATTTGATTTGTGAAAAAAATGTTCCAAGAGTCAAATGCGGACAGTGCATTTCTTGTGTTACCCTTCAAACCTGGAGCTTCCGTCACTATATTTTGTCGCCCTCTTCTAACTCTATGATTCGTTTCGGGACAATGAAGCAGCCATCTTGTAACACTGTCTTTTCCAAGAACAAAAGGAATTCTGTTTTCTGCATGAATTACGATACCTTGAGGTTCTTCAGCTTCATTTTCTGATGCCTTGTCATGTTCACTAAATTGTTCATAAACTTCTTCTTCTTCATTGCTATCCATAGGCTCATCCACTACAAAATGGCCGTCTTCTTCATTGTCACTTTCATCTAGCCAATGGTTGATGGGCATTTCTTGCTCATGGTTAGTTGCCATACTCATAAATATAATAATGTCACTCCAGGAGAACTTGATAACTGATAAAATATCAATACATAGCACTTAACGTCTGAAAAACACACATTTACCACTAAGCAGTTTACTTGTTCAGTGACAGCCCGCTACTGAGCGGCGTGCTCACCATAGTGAAGAACAATGGGAAGGGGTACAGGTGGTGGAGGGGGCGAAGGAAAAACCCGTCTGTTTGGCGTTCTAGGAAGGTACACTCAGCCCCAAATAGTTTCGCCAACAAATACAGGCGTACAGTCAAAATAACACACGTGGGTGAGCGCTGTGCTCACCTGCGTGGTCTCAGGAGTTAAGTATTACATTTACAAAAATACAAGACGCTATTGGTTATTCTATTGTTTTAGGTAGATATGTCTAGAACATATGTACGGAAAACCACTAGAGGGAGCTGGTCTGAGGATCATCTAATACAAGCTCTCGATTTTGTTAAAGCAGGGAACTCGGTAAGAGCTGCCAGTGTTTAACATCCCATTTGAAACATTGAGGAAAATAAAAATAAAACATTGAGAATGTAGGAAAACCTAAACTTGGTCGTTGGACAGTCTTGTCAACTGAAGACGAGAAATTACTGACTGCTAGACTCCAGCTGTTAGATAATTTATTTTATGGATTATCTCCATTGGAAATTCGCAAATCGCTTATGAATATGCTGAATCTAAGAATCTACCCCTTAACTTTTCAAAAAGTACTAAACTTGCTGGAAGAGACTGGTTTAAGGGCTTTATAAAAAGGAATCCTCTTCGTGTCCGTAAACCAGAAGCTGTGAGTATTAATAGAATCACAGGACTGATTAGAGAAGATGTCATGAGATTTTTCAATAATCTTGAAGATGTAATGACCAAAGAGAAATACACTCCTGATAACATATACAATATGGATGAAACAGATGTGACTACGGTTCAAAACCCAGGTAAAGTAGTGTCAACGCAAGGAAAAAAAGGGTAGGATCGGTCACCAGCTGGGAAAGGGGGAAAAACATCAAGGTAATTTGTTCAATGAATGCTGCAGGGAATTTCATTCCTCCTATGTTTATTTATCCTCGAAAAAGGATGTCCCCACAGCTTCAGAAAGATGGTCCACCATGTGCAATTTATGATTGCACACATAATGGATGGTCAAATGAAACAATGTTTGTCAAATTAATGGTTGAAACACTTCATTCACCACACAAATGCAAGCGCAGAATGTAAAGTTCTGTTACTACTTGATAACCATACAAGCCATGTGACTTAGGAATCCCTGAAGTTGTGCAGACAAAATGGCATTACCATGTTGTCTATCCCTCCACACACCTCCCACAGGATGCAGCTCCTCGATGTCTCTTTCTACTCACCCCTTAAATCAAGATTCCGCCGTGAATGTGATTTGTACATGAGGTCATCTAACCTGTTGAAGATAACACCATACGAAATAGCTGGGCTCTTCAATAAAGCCTATTGTAAAGTTGCGACAATGATCAATGCAGTGGCCTGTTTCAAAGACATTGGAATTCATCCAGTTAATCCTGATGTCTTCACAGACATCGATTTTCTCCTGGCAGATACCCTCTTATCTAGCCTTGAGGTATCTGAGATCGTCATGGAAAATGATGAAGTTATCGAATCTCCAATTTGCTCACTGCAAAATACTCCTGATGCTGGTAAAGCACCTAATGGTTCACTTGACAACGACCAGTCTTTGTGCAGACCGTCCACATCTCGACAAGGAAATGATGCCTTGAGGCAGTATCTGACACTGGAAAATTTGATACCACTGCCAAAGAAAATACCTGAGTAGGAACACGAATAAAGGGCTAAAAAACAACATTCAGAAGTATTGACCTCTACCCCACAAAAGAATCTATTATTAGAGAGCATGAAGATAAAAGAAGAGAAAGAACGGGAAAAAGAGTTGAAAAAGAATCGAAGAATTGAGAATGCAAAGAAAAATAATTTGACCCACAAAGATAAGAAAACTAAAAAATAAACAAAGGAAAGAAAGCTAGACGAAATCTAAATTTGTTTACAGAGAGCGAAGAAGAGGAAGAAAATGTTGACGAAAATCTCATATGTGACGATGACGAATTCGATGAGCTGTCCAGAGAAGAAGAAGAAACCTGTTTCATATGTGGAGACTATAGAAAAGACAAAGAGGAGTGGTACAGATGCACTTTGGAATTTGGGTGCATGCACTCTGCAGCAGCTTCGACACTCCAAACGATATTTGTGAAAAATGTTATTGAAAAATGTCATATTTTTCTTAAATTCATTCAACTTTATTGTTTATTGTGGTTAATAAAAGTTTGTCTTGAGTAAAATGTTATTTTTGTATTTTCCCATTTGTTTTACATTAGGAAATACTTGACCACCATTACCCCAAAGGTGGGAGAAAACGGGTCAAAGCACATTTTTTACTTTTTACATTGTAATATAGTTTACCTTTATCGTAACTTATTTCAACAATCATATGACATAACTAATAACATATGTCCACTGACTGACTTCTAAAAGATTATTCGCACATTTTCTATTTTTTATTGAATTTCTCCCTTAGGTGACCCCCATTACCACGTTTTCCCCTACATCACACTATCCGCAAATGTTGAGATATTGGGTGCAAGGATACATTAATAGATATAATCTACCGTCTAGATGCATGCGTTTGGGAGTTGGTGGGGATCCCTAAGCCCATAAGGTTAAAGACAGTCAGTAGCCTAGACATAAGGGCTTGCTCCCCCTACCCGCTTTGACAAGAGAGGCTGGTACAGAACTGGCTTCATCTTCCAAGGTGACATGACTGATAGTGCCTGCTATCCTTCCTCATGGATCTCGACAGGAGGCGACCCCTCGCCCCCATCCTTATCCATCCTGAATATACGCGCAAATGTCTTCTTAGGACTCTGTGAAATGAGAGATTTCTCAGCTCCTTGTCCTAAGAGTACGAAAAACCTTTATACGTTATTCATGCATACTAAATACTAATAACTTGTAATTGTAAGTATATTACGGATTTTCATCTATTACGTACTTTATGGACATAAGGCATAGCCAGTGGTATCAACATTGATTTTTCTAGATTATACTTAGCCTACCAACATTTAAAGCTGTAATCATAGGCTTACAATGATTTGGTGGCGCAACTGTAATATTCAAACATGATATGGTTGGTGGCAATGTAAACAATAATATTTGTATACTGCCAGTAACTCACGTGAGTTGGCCGGCTCACTATGTCCGTTGCTCTATTCATAGCCTCTAGCATTGGACGAGTCCATCTTCTCTGGTCTCATCTGTTACCGAACTCAACTGTCAATGGTGGGAAGGTGAAATCGCTGTGGCCTTGTGTCTTTATTCGGTAAGCAGAATGTGAAGTTAATTCTTGTTTGGTTTTTAATTCTTCAGCAAAACATTTATTTTAGTAATAACTGTCTTAAATATTATATCAGTATCAAGAAGACAATGTTTTGTTAGAACTCTTGTAGACTGGATACTTTGTCGCTTCAGAAAAAATATTTATTTATATTTTACTTTCTGTTTTTAACTGTCTTTCTTTCGTAATACCTTTGCAGTAGTGGAATGATTGAACAAATTCAGGTTGTATTAATTTCATAAGATATTAAACTACAGCTATATATCAAATTTAATACTATGTGAAAAAATATTACAGATGTCATTACAAAAATGTCTATTGGAAGAAAAATTGTTAAATTTTGTCAAAAGAACAAAAATACACCAAATATTTATATTAATTGAAATGAAATGAATTAGTACTTAAATTTACCAACACTAATTTAATTAAGCATATGCCAATTTACTAGACCGCATAATGACTGGTTGGCATAAATAAGTAGAATTGTTGCATCGTGTATAATTTTTGTAGATAGAAAGACTATCCAAACATTAATTATATGATTACTTTCGGTATTAATATATTCACTGTGCTACCTACAATTACAATCAAAACCAAGGTTAGCTGGTTGTTCTTCTTAAATTGGACTTCGTTAGCATAATTTGCTGACGAATTTATTCAAGACTTTCCCGATTGTTACAGCTGATCATATGTTGTAAATTAAACCACAGTGAACATTTGATGTGTTTTTTATGTTGTATATGTTTTATAACATTCAAATGAACTTATTTAATTAACGTGAAAGTGCATGCATTATATTTGCAAAATAAACAATTTGAAAAAATATTACAAGCTTTAGTATTTTAAAACCCTCAATTTATCGAAATAAGAATATTTAATTTAACTTAAGAAGTCAGCAATTGAAAACAGTAGATAGCAATAATAAATCGACTCGATATTTTTTTAGCATGCTGGTTTTGAAATTGATCCTTTGTGAACTCTTTAAGTATTTTTTTATTAGTACATACTATTTGTTACAGATACCTACAAAATGGCAGAGATAGGGCTTATCTCTCTGCCCGGGGAAGTGATTGCCCACATAGCTCAGTTCCTGTCCCTGAAGGACCTCCTGGCATGTTCCGCCACTTGCTCCTACCTGCGCTCTGTCCTGAACGACAATCTCATCTGGAAAAGGCACTACAGGCGCAGCATCGTGAATTATGTGAGTATGGCGAAGCCGTGTGTGAAGCCGGAGTTTGAATACCATCCAGAGCACGAATCTCTGGAGCCGCTCTGTGCCGAGCGAGTGAATCTGCTGAGGCAGAACCATTTGCTGAGCAACTGGCGGGAGGGGAAGTGCGTCAGCCACAACGTCCACACTCAGGGTAACGGGCTCTTCTTGGAGAACAACGATCGACAAATCATCTACGGCAACGTCTATCTCTTCCTACACGTGCTCAACACGAACGAGATCGCCATCTGGAACATAGAGGAGATCCCGTACTTCTACACCAGTGTAGTGTTCAGCCTGTATGAGTACAACATGGAGGACGAGGACGGGACCGGCATTGAGGGGGTGTACTATCAGATCGTGGAGGACAAGCTGGTGGTGATCCAGGGGAATCTGGTACAGATCTTCAGCATATACCTCCCGGACAAATCTTTCCCACTGGAGTACCTCATCTCCGTTGATAGGGACCAAGTGGTCAGTGACTACGCGGAGACTCTGTACACGGACTGCAACAACTGGATCGTGGGTCATCTGTTGTTCTCCAAGCTGTGTCACTTGCCAGTCGTGCACGTCTGGGACATCCGCACCGGGGACAAGAAGAAAGCCCTGCAAGCACCCGTTGTAGGCTGGGACCTCTACGTATTATCTTTGGATGATGCCGCCGACGTAGTATTCAATCTCAGGACTGACAATCCGTTCGCCAAGGGGCCTAAGGATTTCACCAAAATAACAAACCACGTCAGCAGTTATAATGTAGCCAAAGACGAGTTCACAACAATTTATCTGAGCCTGGCCAGCTGTAAACCCATAAAGGCGATTCATTATTGTGATTTCATCATACTTTTTTGTATAGAAAATTATTTTATTTTTAATTGTTCCATTTATGTTTTTGACCGGCGCACTTCGTCCACGGTGGCCCATGCAACGTTCCCTGATCAGGTAGGCCTCTTCAGTTCTCGAGTGATCGAAGACAGGTTGGTTTTAGCGACCCAAAGCTCGGTGGAAATTCTGAACGTGAAAACTTTAGAGGCTGTTACCTCTTTAAAAATCGATGATGTGATTGACATAGCCTATTTACCCGTTTTCAACTACACATATATTATTACGTCCTCCGTCATAAGTGATATAGAAATGTGGGACATTGATAAAAAGCAGGTGCTGTTAAAATTACCTCTTCAAAGTTTTGTATTTTTGAATGAATCTTGTTCAAAGTTGGTTATAATTTCAGGGCAGTCTCTTGTAGTAAAGAATTTTTGGTAGGAAAATGTTTAGCATTTGTGACAAATAATGAACACTTTTGTATGAACTTATTTATTCACTATAACTGAAAGTATTAAAATATGTGTGATCAAAGTATGATAGTGTTTTCAGATAATCATATTGGAATACGTAAAGTCAGTATGTACACATACAAATGTTGAGATTAAAATATTGAATACACATATAATTATTTGTGTGAAGTTCGTTTATGGTAATGGAAGGGTTGTGAAGTTAACAGTATTTTCCAGGAAAATTGCAATCATTGAGCAATATAAAGCATCAGTAACATTACATTTCGAGATATTCAATCTGATCTTTTCCTCAGGTGGTGGATAAACGACCTATCTAAATTCTGACAGCAATCAAATAAATAGAGTCAAATCACAGAAAAGCACTTTTAAAAGATGCACTAAATAAAACTAACTTTAATGAACCTAACTTAGGACTAATTATAACGTCTGCTTGCGATGATCAGATAATCAATCATTGGCAGCCAATCAGCACCAACCTGTTGTGCACGTTTTTAAGAGTATCTGTCTCAACAACTCATTAAATAAATACTGATATTGGGTACGTAGATTTAACACGTAACATGTTTATTGTGAACCCTTACTAATGTTTCAACGTATAGCTGTATTTGTCCTCGTAAGTTGTAACTATTTGTTGTTAGTTATCCTCTTGGACTCTGTATTCTCGTATTATGGTTTGGGTTGGAGATTTTACAACGTAGTTTTATTGAATTTTTTTATCACTGACAGATGAACTTATCTGAGTCATCCATGAGCGAACTTGAATGTCCGAAGAATTCATGATAATTCATAAATATAACTTTATATTTAACATTATTATAATAATGTTAAATATAAAATTTAATTCTATATTTTTGTAATATAGAAACTAAATATACAATGTAATAAAACATACTTAGACATGCTGTTGTTTTTTGAAAATTATTTTTTTTTGCTTTGTAAGTTGTTTATATTTCAGAAAATTTGAGAATAAATAATGTAAAATAATGTATAATTTTAACATATTTATAAGATATTTTGGAGAAACCTAAACCGAAGTCCGTAGCTAACTTAGTAAAAGCTTTTATGATGGGGTATGATGGAGTTCTGTGATATTTTTAGGAAACATAAGTAGGCATATATCAAGTACATTATATACATATTTTTCTGAGTTAATAGTTAAGAGGAAACATTGATAATAACAAACGAAAGGATAGTATAAACGACAAATGTACCGTCATGTATTATATTGAACATATTATGTAAGTGTCAACATATTCAATAAAAAAGTAGAAGATATACTTTGACCGTTCGGTGGGTTAATGTACAATTTTCAAAATTATTTTGTGTATGTTGAGTTTGCAGGTGGATATGTTGAGATTTCATGAGTCAGAAATTTGATGAACAACAGCAAATCATTTAGTCATTCTTGCTCTTACCAAAGAGTCTTACTTTAATGTTTTGACAGTATAACGTTTGGTCTTAAATTTACAGACATTTATATATACACACAAGCATAATTTGGCCTTTTACAGTCAGAATTCGTCAACTTTCAGCGCATCGTAACTTCTGGCTGTGCCTTATTCTTCAATAGATCTATTGGTGCTACATCTCCTCACTGTATGTCCCACGGTCTTGGGTTAATGTGTGGAAAATCTAATGACGCGAACATACACTAAGACACGAACTTTTTAAACCGTTCTGAATACTAACAATATTTAACATTAGTTTAATTGTTTAAAAGAAGATTTTTGCCTTCTGCCTGGGCTACCTTGCTTGTTTATACCCTCGATACTCGTATATTGAAAGTATGTGTAAACCTGAACAGTACAAATGCACTCTTACTTCCAAATCCCTGTTTGCTAGTTCATCCTATTTCTCTATCCCATATCTCTATCGTAGTCAATGTAAGCGATGTCGACTCGACAATTTTCTGTCATAAAAAATTGCGTTTAGTGTCTGCTGTGATTCCTTAGCAGTGGTTACAGATTCATCACAGTCATTTTCCTAAGTTGTAGTCACGTAGCGAATGTTTCGTTTAATCAAGTTAGTGTCCGGTGGTTTTGTTATTATTTATTTTCCTACTGTGTAAATATGCCATAATACGATGTCTAACATCCAAACATCTTCACAAAATTTCGCATTTATCATATAAATAGTATAAACCTTTATTGACTTCCAAGTTTAGTTAGACTATAGAACAGAAATATTTTCCTAACCTAAATAATCAAACCTTTACCTTCACAACATATTTAATGGTTATAAAATGGGATCTTATCATTCCTTTCTACTAGCTCAATATTTAGTATAACTCTCTGATAAACTATTTACCCTGAAAAGATAGAGGGATATAAATAACTTTCTTTTTATTTTAGAAAATCTAAATTTGCTCAAGCGAAAAACCTGAATTTTGTAACTTATATAAATTCCTCTATAAAACCTCTGTTGTATTCGGATTTGGTAGATTAGTGAATTCATTCAGTATAACTAGAAACTAAAATGCTTACTTTAAATATTAAGAAATCGCATGTGACATGTGGCTTTTAAAGAGTAAACGCATTTACAGTATTTGAATAACGCGGTTTGTTCTTTACTAAATTTTCTCTCTGACTGTAACAGTATTTGTATCAACAAGTACATAACCAATAAATTTAAATGCCCTTTCTGTATTTGTAATTTCCTAAGAAAAGATGAAGGTGTAACTTCAATGTTGGGTCACTTCTAGGGGATATGATTGAGAAGAAAAAACAACTATCAAGACTAACTGCACCTGTGTTGAGAAAACATTAGAAAGTTCGTTTTAAAAGTTTAAATGTTCTCTAAAAAAGTTTCTCTAAATATTTTGAGAGTGCACAACAATGTTTTTTCATGTAAAACGTACTTAAAAGTTAGTTCTTTTTAATAAATACTGCAATCTATTATAAATAAATAAATATATATATATATCTTAAAGAAAATGTTCTGAATGACTGAGATGAAAGATAGAAACGTGAAATAGTGTACATAGGTTTATCTTGTGTTGTAGAGGCGTAATAAAGAAGGATTTATCTCTTCGACATCGGGGCTCCACCCCAATGGCCTTTAAAGTTGCAAACATTCCTATAAGAAATACATTTAAATATAAACCAACTCCAATACCAATAAATAAATACCTCTATACTCGGCGTTACGAGACGTCAGGACCAGAGGGTTCTATCTTTAATTTTAAATTTTTGTATTTGACGTTAACGATAGGTATATTACCCATTTAAATAAACTAATGTTTAATATGCTTAAAGCAAAACTTTGACAAGACGGTTTTATTTGCACCATCAGCTAAAAAGGATTCTGGCACTGCTTTTAAGGTCATTTTATCATCTTTTTTTGCAAGTTCTTCAGTTATGTGTTTTTAAATTATATAATTATTTTATAAATTAATGGATTGGACGATTAGAGCTTTGATGATAGTTTGTCAGTATAAAACAAGTAGATTGTAGCAGATTAGTACATGTTATTACACTGCCTGTAGCAGATTAGTACATGTTATTACACTGCATGGTTAATGTGAGATGTTTTTTAGAAACGCATGTTAACTTTACAAAAGAACTGCGCACAGCTCAAAAGACAAAAGAAGTTACTGCGAATTTCACATAAGACAGTCCATGGTCGTTATGGTTATTACATTGCCAGTGTAATCATAAAAGTAATAATTTATACAGTTAAATATTTCCTAATGTTAGAGACTATATTGTGTGGAGTGACAGTAATGTTTCTAAAAATAGAAACTGTTATTTCATATATGTTATTGCCTATTTTTGTAAAATAATGAACACTACCGTGTAAAGACATACATTTATCAAGTAATAGTGAGATTTATACACTAGGGTATTTATGCGTGTATGGAGCAGATAATATACATTCCAATATTGAGAAGGCTTTAAATTCTCTGAGATTTGATAACAAAATTTACTTTTAAGAGTAATTATAGCCTCAAATGAGACCTTAGTATTCTGCTATCCAAATTTCGAAAGGCTTGATTCCTTCCATTACCCAGTGTAAGCATCATATCTATTTCTGTTGCTATTACACTAAAGTTTGCCAGTCTGAGTTTAATCTTTCTGATGTTTAAGCTGAGTAGTTCAAAACCAGCTTTACATCCTTACGAAATATGGAATGGCATTTGTATGGTTAACAGACAAAGCAAAACAAATCGAGATGCTCGTATGCTTTTTAGCTGTTTTCGGATCTAAGAAAATATTTCGAATCGAACCAATCAAGCTTGTTTTGTTTACGAAAGTCTTGGAAAATACTTGTGCTATTTGGAGTCAATTTATTGAGAAAACGTTTTAGCTCGCCCTTTTAATTAATTATTGATTACTTGCTAAGACTGAATATTTACGTATCGGCTGGCTTTTGAACTTGTGTGTATACTAAATGATGAATTAGAATAAAATTTAATATATTATACTTATTTTTTAACTTATTTAATGTTTTTAAGTAAGTAATATAGTATATTTATATATTATACTTCTTTAATTAATTTTGTTACAATGTTTATTTGACAATAAATTTAGTATTATAAAAAAGTTAAAATCCAAGTGCTTCTCATACAATATAACGGATCTTCATTGTTTAAGACTACTTATAGTTCTTGTTCCGTTCCTGTTTAGGTAGTAAAAAAATTTGTTTTTAGAGCTGATATTTTTATAGGCAATTATTTATTTTTGTCTCGCCAGATGCTTTATATGTGACTGTTTTGGAAAATTATCGTTACAAATTTGTTTGATTTGCTTGATCGTTACTTACAAGTGGAGTAACTATAGGATTTGTAATGTATTATTCTGTATGCTCTATAGATTTGGAACATTCAGTATAAATAATAAAATAAGAGAAAAAAAAATCTTTATGAATATATAACGTTGTAATTGTAACATATCAAGAGATTTATACTTTATAAATTACTTTTTGACATATTGCAAATTAAGATGTAACACTTTAGCAACTTTAAACTTGATTTAAAAGCATACTTTCTCGAGAGGAATTAATAAAATTGTCAGACATGTAGATGAAAAGTTATAGCACCCAATGAGCTCATAAACTCTCTAACAATTTTTGTTCCAACATAAATCTATAGCGTTTTTAGAGAATTGCTGGAATGAGATAGTTTATGATGTTATAAAATCTATCTTATATGTGGAATTTATTTTCTTTGAAGTATAAGAACGCTATAAAATGTATTCTTTCCTAATATAACACAGAGTGAAAAAGATTGTGGTCGGCTTTGTGTAATTTGTTTAATAGTTTTACTAATAAAAGAATAAATTACCAGACATTACGGACCTGTTATTATTGACATCATCAACTAACTCATCATTCCTTTAAAAAGTTAATTGTTTTGAATCATTAATGGTAAAACAGTGTTTTATTTCAAGAGCTCTAATGCTACCTCTACTTTTAGTGGTAAAATGTTTTTTAGTTGTTTCTTTATTTGGAATCTCATAATATTTTACTTCTGTTTATCCTAAATTCATTTTTTAACCCCTATGTTGTACAAACCTCTTATAAAGAGTGATATCACTTATCTAAGTATGCAATATTAAAAATCTACGTATGGCTGTAACTTTGTTCGTGGCTGTCCAAGCTTCATTTCTTCATTTCATTGTTTTATGCCAGTAATACATTAAAATTAAAAGCTTATAGATTAGATTTATATAAATTTATCAAAAGTTTACCTTCTAAGTAAGTGACAGTCGAGAAGATGGCTTAAGAAGTACTGTCTTAACATGTTAAATATCATTGCTGAACCAATTGAAATTTATCTAATCGGTTACCTAATTTCAAACTTCATTCTACAGCAGCGTTCTGTTTTATTGGAAACTCTGTTTCAATTTATAGTCTAATCTATTCAATTAATCACTAATATTCAAAACCAATTACAAAAGTCTTATATACGTGTAAAAATACAATTTACTTATTATGTAATACTGTGATATTATGTACTGCTCTAAAGTAAATAAAAACTTGAATGCATTCATTTTGCAAGTTGTGATGGCTAACCACCACATGTATCAGGGGATTGGGTTGACAGTCAGGATTATATATATCATATGCTGATAAGAAAGCTGGCCCTGTTGATCACCGACCAGTTCATCGGACTGATAACTAGAGCTTGGAACCGAGCGGAACGGGGAGTCGTGGAGTGAGTGATGAACTGTGGTACCGTTCCGGAGGCGAGGAACACCGCAAGTGTTATTTTAAATTTTATATCGTCGGTTTTATCATTATTATGGAATAAGTTAATTAGTATAAAGGTGGTAGGTGCCGGATACATTATGAGGGGACAATTGGTTTTCTAAATTAAATATGTAGAGATGGGTTTTAGCATGATTGGAGATCGGCGTCATGTTGGTTTGTGTGTGTGCGAGATCCTATTTTGTCCGGGTTAATTAAAATAACGGTCTACAATGTTTTATTTCTTTTCTTAAATATTATATTATTTAAGTACCAAAAGTGGCAGGAGAATGGGTGTAAGTAAGGATTATGGTCGCTCCACAGCGTTATCGTGCATGGGTTTATTCCTGCACTAAATTTTTACCGCTTTCTCCTTACACACCCTCAATCATTAAATTAAAATAACAAATCAACACAGGGTTATGAATGTTAGAGTACGAGATATTTAAACAATAATTTCAGTATTACAAGCCTACTAAATTTAATTGAAATTTATAAAAATGACGTATTTCAATAGTTAAAATACGATGTCTTCTTTGAAAATTAAAAAAAAAACCACAGAAGATATATAGTATGTAAACAAACATTTTGCTAAAACAGACACGTGTATGATGTCAATGAAATTAAAAAAATAATACAATATATGGATGATGGAGAGCAGTAAATGAAGTAAAACAGGGACTATCTAACACATATTGTCGTAGTAACATCTATGAATACGTACGAAATGGAAACTGTAGTTTCCAGTCAACATTTCCCAAACAATTGAAGATTAGTTTTAATCAGTTACGACAAGATTTATTGCTAAATAGTAACTTATATTGAAGTACATGTACTACCAGACAGAAAGTAAGTACAAGACATACCAGTTGGTTTGGTAAATATATAAATGATTTTAAAAAAACCTTTAGCTTGTTGATTGTAATGAATTATTATCAATCTTTAGAACTGTATTAAAAGATTACAAGTTGCTGACCACTGAAGCAGGGTTTCATTAAATTCGCCAAGAATGCAAACGATTGAAACAGATCATATTTAGATGGCAGATCATAAATAAAATTGAACAGCTGGACTACTAATCATTGTGGAGTTCCTCGGGGAGACTGTCTGGGGCCTATATTGTTCAATGAATATCAAACTAACCCATCCTTCTAGTTGTGTGAAACACTGCACTGTCTACCAACGTGTCGGCTTCATTTGTCTGGAGCTCACTGAAGAGGGGCATTGTTCATATCAAAGCTGACCTTGGGAGTATAAACATACGGCCAGTCAACAACTACATCCAGCTTAACATAGAGATGTGTTTCATCAGGCAGCGCAGTATTTTATGCATACGCCCGTTGAGAAAGAAGTAAGATTTGAGCTTGAAAATAAGTGTTTGATGTTAGGTATTTGGGTAAACTCTCTTACTAAACCGTTATGTTAGTAGAAAACGGCCTTCCTTTTTCTGAATATGCCACTCACTCATACTATTTAGCGTTGTTGGCAATCTGGAAGGTATATACAGCAGTTATGACAAAGAAGTCACATCGTATATAGTACATTTAGCTCTGTATTAAGTTTATTCCACCAATATAATTCTAAATATCCAAAATACAGCAATATGGTATGTGTTAAATTTTATACATTGGTTGCTTTCCTACATTAAAAATGTCAAAATTCTTTTAGTGTAGGCAATATGCCGTGTATTGATCAATCGCATAATACACTATGTTTTGGATTTACTGAAGTTTCCTAATTTTTTATGTAGTGCCAATTTATCTTATCTGGCTCAAGTAGGCATAAGATTAATTCTTCATCACACTGAGTTAGATAGATTTTTTTAACTTGACTAATAGATTGAAAGTAATAAAGGGTAAACATTTGTATACAATATCGACTTTGTCAATAATATTAATAAAGTACTGATCAAACAAAAGTGTTATTGTTGTCATTTTGTTATTTGATCAACTTACTTTTAAGTGTAACAATTCATAAAACACATAGTTTATATTCAGGAAAACAGAAACTGTATTATCTGCTAGATCCCATATCTGGGATAATGTGTTAATAGTTTTAAAATACGTATAGTACTTTTTTCAAAACTACAAAAATCTTTCGAACACAATTCATGTTTACATTTCAAAATAATCGTGTTCATCACCATTTTGGAAAATGGTGTTTACAAAAAAAAATTCTTGTTTGTAATTTTAATGTACTCAGCAAATAAGTGCCCCTCACCCATCCGATGATAAAGTATGTTGAAAATTTATAAATCAACTAGTAATTGACATTAAAATAGAAGTAACTTCTACGTACTAAATAAGTTCTTAAGTTCATTGAATTATTAATTAACATTACATTAGACGATTTTCAATTAAAAAAAAAACATCAAAATATATTTAAGTTTATTAAGATTTTTGTTATCTGCTTGATACGATTTTTACAGCTAACTTTACTCTACACTACAATATAATTAAATAATCTATTAGTTTTACACCATTTAGTCTCGATATTATAAAAGTTTTTGAAATATATTAAGTGAGATAAAAAATACCTAAGATTTCAGAATTAGACCCTTTCTATTACACTGGTATATACTCCCGAAAAGCACAACCTTTGACAAGGCACAAAAAGATTGACTTTTTAAATTGGTTAAAGTTAAATGATAATCCTTTTAAAAGTCTTTATATCACTGACTGTTAATTTAACACAAAAACAAAATTTTCCTCAAATATCTTTAAAACTACTTTAACATTTCTTAAGTTTACTCTATACATTGTATACATACCGGCGCACAGCTCGTGTAATCAACATTGTAGCTATGTTTATGCAACTCGACCAATAGTACTTGTAGTGAGAAGTAATTGAAATGACGATATTGAGCATTAACCCATTAACCTAGTGATACCGCGAGATCGTTGCCACTCGCTACTACTACACTGTGAGAGTAGTATACTCCACTATACTACAGCTACACACGACACTGCACCACCTACTACAGCCGGCCGGCTCCGGCAACTAGAGGGCAACGCTGCCGCCACACACTCGACTGTGAGGCAACCACGGCTCTATTATTGTATTTTTAGTGACACTGCCGATTAACGGGACTTGGCACGCCGATCTACGCATTTCAGGAAATGCATGTTCGATTCTATAGAAACAACCACTCGGCTCTCTAGGATACCAAGTTGGTTGAAAATTGGTTAGAACATTTAAAAAATTCTTGATATAGAGAAAAAGTGAAAATATTTTTATTACACCAAGGTGCATAAAAGCCGTTAAAGTAAAATTGGTAGGTAGTTTTGTAATCATGTCCTTATTATAAGCGCCGAGGGAAAACAACTTTAGGGAGTTACCTGCAATTTTGTTAATTTATGCCTTAAGGAAACTATATTGTATGAGGAATATAATCTTTTTAATACATTATAATGATTTTAATACATTTTATGTCAAGGCAATTAACGTTTTTAATAAATAAAAATACATATAATTCCTTAAATACCATTTATGTACACATAGTAAAAATTCGTATCCTTATCTTCAAACACTTTTCTGACCTGATGATATCCTAAAATTATTCTGCTTCAAATTTTTTTCTCCATAGAGTGAAATTATAAAAACTAGTATATTTTTCATATATTAAGAAATGCCATCATAAAGTTATGTGCCCAACATCTTCTGTCTAGGCCAGTGTCCATCATCTTCTATCTAGTCAATCGCCCAACAACCTCTAAATTAAAGAAAATATTCCAACCGAAAACAGATTGCAACAACTCAGTAGCTTTATTGTAGTATTATTTGTGAACATTAATTTTATTTTTTAGGAATTATAAATACACTTTTGATATGCATTGTTATAGAGAAAAAATACATTGTGTTGTAAGAAAGGTACGTTGAGTGCACGTTATTAGGCTATGGTATTTTAATTTGGAACATAATTCATTCACAAAATGCCTGAGGTTCCCTCAAATAAGCGTCTGTATTTATAGTTTGTTAATATAACAATAAATGGACTGTATTTTAAAGTTATAATTTTAAATGACTATTAAACTTAACAGAGATATGCAAAGAAATGTCTATGCTTGAAAAGAATTGAAGGTTTTAATTGATGATGTCAAAGACCACAAAATTGATATAAGACAAATATGTCTTAAAACAGGACATAACTTTTAGCATTTATTTGTGTATTCCAAATAAAATATTAGGCTGATTATAAAAACAATGTGTTACGTTTATTATATAGTTTTACAAAATAAAATTGACTACATAGAAAAACCACCGGAGCTGCAGAGGCTACACGGACTCAGGTTTTTGCCCACCTTTCACACATGTGGGAGTGGTTGAAATAAGGTGGTGCAATGACGACGAAAGGGAATTGTAAAAAACATTATCGTTAAGTAATATTTCATTAAGAACCATAGCATTTTCTTTGATTATATTTCATTACAAATTTTACTTTATACGTCATAGACGTCATTAAAACATGTAACTCCCTAAATCTTTAAATTATAATACTGTTAAGAATGATTTTTTTATTTTCAGCAATTGTTTAGGATCGATTACAAAATTACTCAAACTTCCTACATTAAATGAATGTAATTCATGGTGGAGAAATATCTGTTTATTTATTGTTATTGTATTAGAATAAAGAACTCAATCTAAAACCGATGGCATTTAATCTTCTAAGAACTGCCTTTATTTACTCTCTAAATTTGTTTGCCTACTCACCCATACCAGTAAACATATCTACAGTACTGAACTTTTAGTCTGTTACATAGTATTCAATTAGCCAGTCAAATTTAATATTACACTAATAATGTAAACACTTTTCTGGATTACGTTCAGTATTTAGTTGCTTTACGTATACCGGTATGTAATGATTATTATTTATACATGAAATAAATATGAGAAATATAGTATTTTGAATTTTGAATTAACGCAGTCACCAATGGACTCTTTTATGTCGATGAATATCGATAAAGTAGTTGGGATTGACGTGAAAATGCAGGTATAGGCTGAAAGAGGTCGGGAGTAGCTATAAAGAAATTCTTTCTTTTAAGCATTTTCTCGGGCGCAACCATATTATTTTGATAGATGGATGCGAGAGGGATTTGATTGAACTAGATTATTTTTGAAAATAAAACGATAAGGTTAATTTTGTTATGAAGGTTGCGAAGGTAATCTCTCTGAGAAAAGTGTAACGAAGTTATTTTGTAAAATAGTTGTAAATTAATATGTAATACAACCAAACTTAGGTCGCAAATGAGGGTACTATTAAGCGTATTCATATCCATATCTTCAACAGTTTTTCTTTGGGACTAATTATAAAATGCGTCTAAATACTACTTCTAATGCCTCAAACGCCTTGTTATACAATTAAAAAACACAGTTTTCTTGTTTTCAGAAAAAGTACATCTTAAAAAAAAATTGTGAATGAACATTAAACAAATTTCAAATCCAACTGATCCAAACTGAACACCTTAAAAGAAAAAAGCTAATTTACAATACCAATTTACCTATCCGTGAATCCAGTTGCTGGTACTAATATTCCTGCTCCGTGGCTAATCAATAATCCACAACAGTGTTTTCACAGTTTTACTGAGCCGTACAAACCAGCTCACATTTTAAATCTTGATGAATTAAAAATGATGAGGCCGAAGTGTAATTCCATGATTACACCACTGAAATGATACAAATGTTGTTTAAATAACGTTTGATTTAGATAAGAGTAAGAAATCTGGAAACAAATTTAATTTAATCTGCGTGATGACAGAATTTCAATAAATAGAACAAGTTATGAACATGTCATGATGAAAGTAATCTTGGTACCATAAATCATGATAAATAACAACAATATTGTGATATGGAGCAAAGACATATTTTTTAAATCGTACAAAAACTGTACTGTGAAACCCATTTCCTTTCAATTACTTTCTGTCTCTCCCGCTAGAAGCAGCACATGACAGCATGGTACTACGATATCGACTGTTGTCTTGGATGTTTAGTTTTATAGGCCTACACATTGCTGGTCCATTTTCTAAAAATAAACTGATTTTAAATAAATAAAAATTAAACATTTCTATGAAGAAAAGAAATATTTCAATACGAATACAGCTATTTACTACTATTTAGTGTGATTTCGTTTTAGCAAAAACATTATACCGTAGTCAGATTTAAACAACGTTATAGAGTTTGACGTTGTCAAACGTCAACGTTGGTATCTTGTGTGGTTGATCACAAAATTGTAGAATATTAACAATTAAGTATAGAAAATTGTAATAATCATTAAGTCTTATATTTTATATTTTCGATGTAGGCTACATCTAAAAAATTATGTTATTATGTTTTTCATAAATTTTTTTGTAAATTATTTTTTGTTGTTAAGTTTTTACCATAAAGATTAATTAACCATAATCATTTATAATTAATTGTTTCTTATAATAGACATGGCAGTAGTTTTGAATAGTAGATTTTAAAATTGTGCATATGACAAACATCAGCTTGTTTATTGTAATTTGTTACGGTTATATTTGGGATATTTATAATATTGTAAATACCATCCCCTACGAAGAGCAGGGGCTGCACAACCCCAATTTTGAAATAGTGACCCACTCGTTATAAAACATCATTGGAACTGAAGAGGGCATATATTGAGTATGTATCATGCCATTAGAAATCAGTAAAATAAGACCCGTAAAACACAAAACAAATTGAAACATTAAAAAACTTGCATTCTCAATGGATTCAAAACTTTCAATGATATTTGATGGTTGAAAAGTTTGATTTTGGAGAAGAGAGATGTACGCTGAAAATTACTTCTGTAACTAATTAGAAAATAGAAACAAACTTACCTAGTCACAAACTTCCACGGTCTAGTTGGAGTCAGTATAAGCAACGAGTACACAAACACAACTAAACTATATCTATCAGTTCCGTAAAGCGACGCGATGATCAATGACCATTGGGTTTTGGACCCATCAGTCGCGTTTGCGACTTGCCAATCTGTTACAAGTCGTAAAATAAAGAAAGTACGAGTAATTGCGCTATTTATAGAATATAACTTCCTTATTTATTATGCCAAAGGTTGTTTCGGGGAACGTGTCCTATGTGAAGGCTGACCCTAGCTCGCTGCGGTCTCTTTTTTCTGCGCCGTCAGTTTACAAAATAGGTAACCGGAGTAATAACGAGAACAAACAATTTTATTTGGAATTGCCTTACATATTTGAAACAAGCGATTAATGTTCAATGTACTTAATTAATTTCAATATGACTGAATGTTTTAGAAACATTGGATGTACAACGGACTCAACGGCACAAGTTAAGGTACGTTTTATAGTTATTACGAGTCTATTTTGCTAGCCCATACAAAGTCTCATATACAAAAGCAGCATACTGTGATCGTTATAGTGACGTTTTATATCCTGCGGAAGTATAATTTACCTCGTTATAAAGGAATGGGGTCGGGTAGTGTTCCTACCTCATTTTATTTACTAATGTCTTTCGAAATAGTGCTTATCACGCATTAAAATAAAATTCTAGAGAATCTGATAAAAAAAAGCCACGAAAAAGCAATAAAATATTATAATATAAACAAACTCATTGAACAGTTTTAGTGGTGTGTTGTGTTCTAACAAAAATCGATATTGCTACCCCAAAATCACTTCACGGATTATTCATTCAATTATATATAACTCAAAGACTGCCCTGTATTACAGTTTGTAACTAACTGCAGTGCCCGTCGTGTATTTGAAGACATTTGCAGCATACATGTGTCGCGGAATAGCTTGCTGCTTGATTGAAGGGGCTTGTTAAATCGTATGGATTGATTCAGGTGCATTTTTCTCAAGCGCGCACCTTTGTAAGGTATCCTTGAAATGCTTTAATCACAAATGTATTTCCTACTCAGTGCAAGATATGAATATAATACTACTTGTCAAATGTAGATAGCATATATTAAAGTATCAGCAATGAATACTAAATATTCATTAGTAGCATCAAGAAAGTTGTAATATTCGCATGAGAAATTAAAATGAATGATCCATTTCACATTACATCCTCTTTCTTGGAAAATACCTTAGCTTTTTTCCTTATTTTTGTCGTTTATTATAACTTTTAAGGTGTGACCTGTATAATTTTATAACTTTGTCCTATATGTCCGCATGGGTATCCTATATAAAAATCACGATTCATATTCCATTGATGATTATTGGCCTATTTCATTTTCCCAACCTTGAGCAAAATTTTTGAAAACATTGTTGACAAGAATGCTCTGCTTTTTCAACAGACACAATCAGCTCTCTGATGTCAATTGTGGTTCAGAACGGAAAACTCTACGTTAGGTGCAGGAGTTGACACTTGTCGAAATGGTTGTTAAGAGGTTTAGAATTTTTAGAATTCCACTTTAAGTGTGTTTATCGCTCTATCAAGGTATTGTACTGTTTTGACCTTAATACACTTCTAGGAATATTGCAATTCCATGGCATTTGAGGCGTGGACTTGCAGTGGCTTAATTAATTTACAAGATAAAGAAGACAAGTTGTTCAAATCAGAAATCGAATTTCAAGTCTGATTTATTGAAATGAGTAATGGGATCCTTCAAGGTTCCATTTTCAGACCAATTCTTGTTCTGATTATGTAAGCGCCATTGGATTGTCGCTGATGCACGGGAAACTCGTACAATATGTCACTGATACGACTATGGAGTCGTATGATCGATAATTGAATGGGAAATCAAAGGAAGTTTTGGAAAAAGAGGTTTTCGTTAACCTGATCTACTGTCAGGTCCAACACAGCCTTAATCTCTCACAAGGAACTCTACAAATTCAAACATTTTGAATTTTGTTTTTCGGCCAGTGGATTCAACTGTCATTACAATGGCAGACTCCATACTAGAAAAAGTCCATTCAAAAATCTCTTGAAATACACATTGATCGAACGTTGAAATATTTACGTTTATCAATTTTTCACCAAATCAGCTTCAGGCTTTTACGTCTTGAGATCTTAAGCTTAATACTACCAATTCAACTATAGATTATAGCTTATTACGGTCTAATATTCTCCAATTTTAAGATATGGGAGTGGATTTGTGGGGCGCTTGTGATAACAACGAAATTTTGAGAGTTTTAAAGCTTCAAAAGAACGCGTCTTGTCGACCAGCCCAAAAACTGTTGACTGTGAAAGTCTATATATTTTGGAGAGAGTTTCATTCTGCTTATCTAAATGTGCCCTAATAAGCGGCCGAGGATTACACAGGTATGAGACAAGAGCCTAAGACAGCAACCGAACTGGAAAACACAGTACGGTAGAACATGAACACGTGTTTTCAAGGGCAGGTCACTTTATAAAAAAAATACCAGATTTCGTTAAAAACGCAATAACGCCTAAGATGTTATAAAACTCGTTTTAAACGGTTTTTAGTGTGAAAACTGACACGGAATTGACAGTGGAGAAAATTGGCAAAAGAATGATACATTAGTGCAAAGAATATGCGTTAATGTGGCAATGTGGAAATTGTGGTATCAATCATAACTGTGCTGTATTAAATCTATTACTCGTGTAGCATTTGAGTTATTTAATAGTAGGATTATATTCATCAACAATAACGATATTCCCAAAACACGATATAGGTTCCAATATATTTAATTTATCTCCCTCACTTGTCTAGACTTTGAACTAAAACAGCCAAAATAATACACTTATAAAGAAAGAATTATTTATCCTATTAATAGTCACTTAGTCTATAATGTAAGTATTACATGTGTATAATCTTTATGCGCAGTCTTCTGTTCTTTAACACTACATAACAATGTTAAATGTTTGGTGATAAAAGGAATGACGTTTCAAACGTGTGCTAATGGTTCACTCACTGACCATACTCAAAGTCCGACTATGGACTGAAGGATCCAAAGGGATCCAACAGTCGGCGACGAAGAACGAAGAAGCTCAAAACTAAAGCCCCCGCATCAGAGACACCCAGACTACAAAAAAGTAGTGCAATATAGGCAAAGAGGTATTCTCATTAGGTTCACAATGAGCTTTCTTTTTGAGATTATTCATTCTTCGTCGCCAACTGTTTTTCTATCTCTTCAGACGATCCTGACTTCAGACTTCAGGAGTCAAGTCTACATCAGCATCAGATTTCAGATACTGCACGTAAGAGGATGGTGAACTGGAGCTACACTCAACATTCGTATTGAATCAACTCTTCCCAACATAGCTACGTTACGTACGATGTATTGTATTTTCAAACAAAATACGATTTCCAATAATCACTTACTTAACGTTTCTGTATTGGAATTCACGAATGTCCGAGACTATTGGATGCAACTGGATAGGGGTTATTTCTTCCAATTTGCATCACTAGGATTGCTTGATCATATTTTACCTTACATGTATAATAGAGCAAACTTATTAGTTAAACATGTTTTGCTTTCAATTGACATTGATAACACAACTTAATATTGTTAAATATAAATACATAGTTAAAATTACTTTTGTTAGGTATTTGAAAAGAAATAGTCTATGTAACGTATTACCAGTATATCAAAATTATTGATGTTATTATTCATTTATTCCTTATACAAAAAGTGTAAGGTGCATGTCCTCAATCAGAATCATGTACGTACCATTAACGATCAAAAAAGGAATAAATTGAACACATGCCAGCTCAACAAGTTTGAGAGAACAGGTTTCGGCTGCCCCTAGCAAAATCCATCGATGATGTTACCTTGTTGCAATTGGAGGTCACCTGTTTCTGGACCTCACCTCGATTACTAAGAAATATAGATAGTAGAGTTTAAATACATCTCCATAGACGGACTACGTATTTGCAGTGTAATCTCATTTCATTGCTGGAAACTAGGAGGTAAATGATCAGCCCATTGGCTTGAGAAGTTATCCAACGAATTTACTTTCGGCACAGTTGTTTCGTGATATAAGAATGGAAGCTATTTTTAATACTTCCATTTACTTGCACTTTATACTTTCACAAACTATTGGGTACCTCAGTTGGGTATTGGAAAATATTTTCAAAGGAGTATATATATATCTTATATCAGAAACCTAATTATAAAGAGTCGGCTATTGTGAAATGACAGATTTTTGCACTATAGGAACAATGTTAAACCTGAAACACTACTATGCCCTTATTTTTGGTCACAGAATTTAAAAAATTTTAAAATTTTTCACATTAAAAAATAAAATGAAAAAACTAAAAAGCGTTTGGATTTGTATTATTAATATCTTTAAAATGAGACACCACCCATGATATTATGATTAAAATTAGAAACGTAAAAGTATGTGAGGCTTAAAACAGTTAATTGGGGGCCCTGACAGTTTTCCGTTCTGTGCTTTTGATCAATAGCACGAAAAGCAGGATCTGAAATAGTTTGGGGGTAAAATTATAATTTTCAGTTAAATCTGTTAAAAATATTTTACATTTGGCATTCAATCCTCCAGTTTGCACATTACGCCAAAACATAGCTAGGCTCAATGACAATCTTGAATTATTTCGGCCTTACCATAGCCGTAAAAATTTCAAACCGAAATAAAGTTTTGCATACTTATCATGAAATATGGAAATCATAGTGAGACCGAAGTATATGCAGATTTTAATTGTATTAGCAATCTTCGAGGAGGTGTGAGCCGGAAAACATGAACATAAATAACAACAAAATGTAGTTTAGCCTATATTAGACACTTTCTACGTTTGTCCGTTAGAGTTTTGTACACACCAATGGTAAAAATTTAAGAAATTATTTTACAAAAGGCCCAATTTCAATGTAGTTAAAAACATGTCATACAAATGTACGCCAATGTGCAAATTATTCAGCCAGTCAGTGATAAGAATCTATTTACTTTCGTTTATACGGTGTGTCCATTAAATATGGAATATAAAGATAATCATAGTGATTTATTTAGTTTATCAGTTGGTTTTTAATCCATCGGCCATACTGAATCGGCATTTTTGGGGATTTTGGTTTACTAGTTTAAGATATTGGACGAAAAATTCAACTCAGAATAAAGACATTTGAAAATCATTTGTCATGACCCTGTTTTTACTGAAAATATTAAACCTACTATCAGTATGATGGATTCAAGCAGCTAGACTCAAAACTTGGCCAAACTTTAAATTTTCCTCAGACTCGTGGTTGCTTTATTTATACTTAAAAGTTGAACTTCTATTGTGTACAGCAAAAACCGATGTGTCCACTTGCATCTCAGCAACTCTATGGATGTCCAAGAGAGGTACATCACACTATCCGCAAATGTTGAGATATTGGGTGCAAGGATACATTAATAGATATAATCTACCGTCTAGATGAGTTTTGGAGTTGGTGGGGATCCCTAAGCCCATAAGGTTAAAGACAGTCGGTAGCCTAGGCATAAGGGCTTGCTCCCCCTGACCGCTTTGACAAGAGGTACAGAAACTGGATTCCTCTTCTTCCAAGGTGACCATGACTGATAGTGCTATTCTTCCTCATGGATCTCGACAGGAGGGGCCCCTCGCCCCCAACCTTATCCATGCTTAATATAAGTGCAAATGTCTTCTTAGGAACTCTGTGAAATGAGAGGTTTCTCAGATCCTTGTCCTAAGAGTGCGAAAAACCTTTATATGTTATTCATACTAAATATTATGAACAAGTAATTGTAAATATATTAGGGATTTTCATCTATTACGTACTTTATGGACATAAGGCATAGCCAGTGGTATCAACATTGTTTTTTCTAGATTATCCTTAGCCTACCAACATTTAAAGCTGTAATCATAGGCTTACAATGATTTTGGTGGCACAACTGTAATATTCAAACATGATATGGTTGGTGGCAATGTAAACAATAATATTTGTATACTGCCAGTAACTCGCGTTGAGTTTGGCCGGCTCGCTATGTCCGTTGCTCTATTCATAGCCTCTAGCATTGGACGAGTCCATCTTCTCTGGTCCATCTGTTACCGAACTCAACTGTCAATGGTGTGAAGGTGAAATCGGCGTGGCCTTGTGTCTTTATTCGGTAAGCAGAGTGTGAAGTTAATTCTGGTTTGGGTTTTAATTGTTCAGCAAAACATTTATTTTAGTAATAAATTGTCTTAAATATTATATCAGTATCAAGAAGACAATGTTTTCCCCCCCCCCACCCCCCCCCCCCCCCACCCCCCCCCCCCCCCACCCCCCCCCCCCCCCACCCCCCCCCCCCCCCACCCCCCCCCCCCCCCACCCCCCCCATGGGATTTATGGTTTATATGAACCCTTTTTTGCGTTGCTTTTAAGACTACATATCCATTTCTGATAGTTAGAGCCCAATAGTACAGTCAATCTGTATCGAATTTACTACAAAACGGGACCACCCTAATTTTTTTTGCATAAATCGTTAAAGTTGCCTTAGAAAAGCTTAAAGTCCGAGTTTTTGAGAATGTACGGTTAAGGGTTTTTGAGAAAACTCAAAAAGTTTTTGGATTCGATTTATCTCGAGAACGGTACGTTGTAAGGAAATTTTGAAAATCACATAATTTCAAGGACATTATTATCTACAACTTTTGTCATTGGGTGGATGCGCTAAAATAAAAATTGCATGAAATAGATGGCGCCAAAGTCACCAAAAAACGGTTTTTTTAACTTTTTCACCGCCAACAATTTTTTTCGCTCGCACTTTTAAATGCAAAAGTTATTCATCATAAAAAAAACCTACAAAAAACATATAAACTTTTTTGTTGTGCAAATAAACTTTTTTCAAGTGTTTTCAAGATTCAGTGCAAGTCAAATGGTCAAGAAGTTTTTAGATTCGAGTTATCTCAAGACAGTAAGTTTGTGAAAAAATTGTATTTAACAAAAAATATTAAAAACATTATTATCTACAACTTTCGTTATTGAGTGGATGTGCTAGAATAAAAGTGCATGAAATAGATGGCGTTGAAGTCACCAAAAAAAACGGTTTTTTTCACTTTTTCACTGTGAAAAAAATTTTTTTGCTCACAATTTCAAATGAGAAAGTTATTCGTCATAAAAAGACCTACAAAAAACATATACACTTTTTTGTTGTGCAAAAAAATATTTTCAAGTTTCAGTGCAAATAATGTTTAATATTGTCATAATTGTAAAAGTCAACTAGAATTGTCCCGTAGTAATGAAAAATGCTCATGAAAAACAAAAATCATTGGAAAAATTAAATATTTTAATAATAAATTTCTTTAAATGAGACCTTTTATTATTATTTGTATATACTTACTTGTTTACACGTTCTGCATTTGAAGACGAATTTATGGGACAGGCCCAGTCATATTTTGAAAGCATATAAAGCCGTACGTTTTTGTAAGTGTGCAATAAATTTTGGTGATTTTAAATGCTTTTATAAGTTGAAATTATTGGGTACATTAATGACACTGAAAAATTTTTGAACATAAATTTTAAAGAGTATTCTAAATATGAAAATGAATTATTTGGACTGTTAAAGCTATCACTTTAATGATATGCAAGATTATGTAATATAAAAAAGGTTGCTTAATAAGGCAAAGCATCTATGTGAGGTACATTCATTTATTTGAGGTACATTTATTTGTGAATATAGAGAGGAACATTTTTATTGTATATTTTAATTTTACAACCACGGAAAACAATTATCTGAAAGGGACTGATTTACTGCTGCCTTAGCCTTTTTTTCGAGCGCGATTCTACGTCACTGGATGCTCTTGATGAACTTGATGATGATCCTGCATCACTTGAGTCCGACTCTTCATTTCTTTCCTTGTTTGACATTGAAGTATAATGGACGACTTGGGAAGGATAGTTCAAGTCAATATTCTTCAAGGACATCATTTTCCAAGTCTACGCCTTGGAATATTGCTGCAATTTTCGCCACCACAGTACTTGCAAGCAACTGAGCAAGTTAAACCTGCCTTTCTGCATCCACAAGCAGCACCGCAATTGCCTGTTTTACAGCCGCAGGTGATAAGTTTCATCAGCTTGTCAGGTGCTGGGATCTAATTCTGTGGTAATTGGTTCCAATCCTCGTGAAGTTTTTTTCCATCCCCACTCAGTAGGGTCCATATTATGACCGAGCCAAGCTTGCACTTGGAAAATAAACACGGTAACTATGAAATTTTGCAGCATCTGGGTGAAGGTGGCAAAGAACATAGGTTGACTTTCGTTTTAGTAGAACATTGTGCGAAATTTCTTGAACCGAATTGTAGCAAGTGAGTCGCGGCTGTTGATTCCACCGTACAAAGCTACAAAAATTAACTCCCCATTTGTTTCGACAATTTTCCATGGACAGAATGGGTCGGTGAAATTTTTTGCGCGACGGTCTGCAAACTTTGGCTGCTGTTCATTAAATCGATTAATTTTTGTTTGCCTTGAAAGTAAGGAGCTGAAGTAGTATCACATCCAGTGAACGCGTGAAGAAGAAGTAAATAAGGTTTCAAAGCCTCATACTTGAAGGAATGCCAGGAATAAATGCGCTCAGGATTTTCTTCCGTGTCCTGGTTTCTTCAGGTAGATTTTCGAATCTGCGTTTCCTAGAGCAGTTAGTAGAACTAAAAAGGTCAACGTCTTTCTCCAATTATAATTGTTCGAGTCCATGATGAGGAGATTTTTCGAGAGCGGGTTTCAATAATTTAAACGATCGGCATCTTCGTAAGCCTGTCGAACTTCAATACCAACGTCCTCTAATGCCGGTCGAAGAACATCAATGAAGCGATCTTTGTTGATGTGGTTCGATAAAAAGATTTCCTGAGTAACGGTGATGAGAGTACTTTGGTCAAACTCAATGGAAGGAGAGACGTATCTAGTTGAACGACGTTGTCTTTCAGCGGATTTTGTACCACCGCTATCAATGTCAGGGGAATATCCATCGAAAACTACTGCAACTTTGCCGTCGGAGTAATGTCTCTGTAAGTATGCCACGTACTGTCTGCATATGTCTTGAAACAGACATTCTTTTCTGCCATTTCACCTTGTGCATGAAATATCCTCCATCTACAACGTAGAAACGATGAGGACCGAAAGCAAACAGTTTCTAGTGGAGTGAAAGAGTCGTAATAAAGCCGATTTTTTTCCCTTGCGAAAACCGTTTTCATCGAAGAGAGACATTGGGTATGGAGACAACTCGTACGTGAGGTATTGTTGCAGGTCTTCAGTCGTAGGTTGAGAAATTGCTATTCGTTTGAAACAGCAACATAGGGTCAATGGGCACAACGATGTCCTTTACTGTCAACTTCGCCGTCATGGTTGGACAATGGTTTTACAGCCTTTTTTACGTTCAAATTTTAAAAATCCAAACGTATCATTGATGATTGCAGCCATTCATTTCGTTACCCTTTTCTTCTGCTTGATGACAGGTAATAGTTTCATCTCCTACAACGCCGTTTTCCGATGGAAAACTATGTCACTGAATTTCAGGAAATGGACGAGTGGGACGCAAACCAGCCATCTAATTTCTCAACATCTTCGTTATCTCTTTTCCTGCGTGCAATTCTCATGTCGACGTGTTGTTCAGAAGTCTGACTATAAACATTGCAAAATGTTTCGAATTGCTCACAAACATTGATCAAGCTGAACATGCCTAAAGCCCACTTTGCTGTTGCATTATCTGTTATGCCCCGTCCAGGAACTGTGACTCCCTCGCGAGACTTTTGCCAGGCGCATGACTGTCTGTTCAATTGTCTGATCCGGAGATATTCCAGCAAAGTATTTACTGCTTCTTCTAATTGTGCAGTATCCAAGGTCAGTGAAACTTGTGGTATTCTGCGGGTGTCATTCTGGATTTCAAAGAAGCACAATCTTGCAAGTAAAGATGCGCGGATTTCGCATAATTAAAATGCGCACTTGCATGGAAAAAAGGCAGCATCTGACGAACAGTTTTCAAATGTAGAGTCCAATCTCCGGTTCTTTCCGATTCCAAGAACTGTTTCAAGAGGCCACGGTCATTTTATAATATTGAATCCATAGTTTTTGCTGTCGGCCCTCTGCCTTCCAACTCGATCAGTTTTTTTTCAAACAAAGTTGAAAACTTGTCAAAAGATTCTTTGTGACAAGGATCCATAATGTTTGTTCTATCCAAATCACTCAAAAATTTCATCTGCAAAATCTCTTGTTTCACGAAATGTCGGCTCATCCTCGTCGAGATATTCCATAACACAATCTTTGCAAGGGCCAAGTTCGTCAAAAAAATGTGCTCTTACAGCTCTGGCGTAGGCTTTTCCCAGCATCATTTGAGGTATTGATCCTTCGGCGTAGATGACTCCCCATACATTTTCCAACCCGCTGCCAGCCCAGACATGATATTCCCTATCGCCACCCATGAACGGGGGACATCACGAGATGGAATCCACCTAAAACGAACTACAACATTTTTCAGTTTCTGAATTCTCAGGAGCAGTTGCAACAATATCCCTTGCTTTCCAATACAGTTGCTGGTCGAAAGTTACAAATTTTGTTTCTTGCTTGCTCGCCGTTTCCAACTTCGCAAGCATGTAAGAGTGTGGTTAGTACTGTTGAATTTGTCCGTAGGAGGTGCATTAATGAAAAGGCAAGTACAGAATCTTGGAAAGTGTCGAAAGGTAATGTCTCTGTAATTTGCTCCATGAAACCGTTCCATCCAGGTACCGAACTGTCACAAGTCCATTTTTCCGTAGGACCCATAGTAAGTCAATGTACGATGGCAAAATAGGTTTCGAAATTGGATACAATTCATCCAAATTTGCGACTTTGATTGTGTTTAATCCAACAGACGGTGGAATGTCATAGGGTACTAATTCAACGTTTCCCAATTCTGCTACGTTAATAGATCTTCTTTCTTGAAATTTACGAGACGCTGGTTCTTCAGTTTCGATCGCCGTTGCTGGAGTCACACATTGAATGAGAGCCATAACATGCCAGGAATTACGCCCGTTCCAAACAAGTTGTTCACGTTGAAGTCCGCGTTATCAGCGACCCACTGTGAAAAATCCGCCAGGAAGAATCCCAGGTTGCTGTCTTGAAAAATATACGAGAGCTCTAACAGTTCAACCTCACTGTACGAGCACGAAAACCCGATGGCAGCTAAAGTATCAACGAGGAATCTGGACGAAAATTTTTTTTTTCAAGAAGCACCCTACACCGAGCAAAATTTTCGACAGGAAACATCGCGGGCGTGTAGCTTTTATGATAGCATGACCTATCGCTGTCACTTGCTTTTTCCAATAGGGGAAGCTTGTCTTCCTTTTGCCAGGGAGTATAACTTCTTCAAGAAAAATTGACAAGCAATCAGGAACATCTTTTTCAACACCTTCTAAGAATTCCGTACTTGCAGGATACTGATCAGTGGAATAGAATGTGGAAACGAATTGCTTCTCGTACTATTGCTCCTGCCTCTCGCGTACAACCCTCTTTTTTTCCTCAATTGGATCCTTGTGCTTATTCGAATACCACGCCTCAGACAGCAGCTGATGTCCTATATCTTTGAAACATACTACTGCTCCAGTACCTCGTACAATTAAATATCAATTATTTCGTTGCCGTATTTTTCTTGAAGTCTGCGTTTCACCGTTATCTCATGAGGACGATCTTCCTCGGGGATTTGCTCCAGAAGATGTGACATGGTAAACTGACAGTATTTGAGAATTCTCAATGTAGCGATAAATATATACAGCATAGCATCATCAACAGGCGATGTGCTGCGCCCCTTTTTTTCCAGAGAGCGTATCTTTCCTTCTGAAGTTTTGATATTGCACCGCAAAATGGTACCGAGCTTGTTTCCCTACCAAGTCAACATCTTTGATCCTTGACAGTATCTGCAGTGATTGGGCATTCTGGCACCGAAGAAGGGTATCCATCAACGAATCTTTCAATGAAGGTCTGCTTACCATTTTTACTTTTACTGCCGAACCTCCAAATGTGTGCTTTCGATTGTCCACATGTTTTCCGCAAATGAAACAAATGTTTCTGTCAAATTCCTGATCTGCTTCATTGGAAGCAGAGGATGGGACCGGGCTGCACAAGGTCGACATTTTTCCTCAACATCCATTTCGCTACTGCAATATGATATGTATTACAATTCGTTATTGGTTAAAAAAAATTTTCTTTTAATATAAAAAAAGGAAGCTATTGTGAAATTTCATTAACATTACATCAATTGTCACTAAAAATTTTTGAGCATTATACAGTTTATGTACACTTTTTATCCTTCCCTAATTTAAATTTAAATTTTAATAACCAAATTATTATTTATTTTTTATTATTTATTATTATTTTTTTATTATTTGTTATTTTTTAATTCAAGTTTTATTTATTTAATATCATTAATAAATAAACTTCCACTTTTATCTTGACAATGTTTAATGTAATGGTATAATATTTTTAAATTTAATTTTGTTTAGTATTTTTCAATTTAAAATATCAGTTTATGTACATTTTTATCCTTTCCTAATTTAAATTTTTATTGTAATAACGAAATTATTCCATTCATTAAATTATTTTTGTAATTTAAATTGTATGAATTACATGTAAACTAATAATCAACGTTCACTTCATTCTTTTATAATTATTAATTTCATATATACTGTTCACCATTTCGTATTTCAAATTCCAATTTTCTTGAATTGTTATTCAAGTGTCATTAATTTCGTATATTTTTTAATTCAAGTTTTATTTATTTAATATCATTAATATATAAACTTTCACTTACTTATCTTGACAATGTTTATGAAATTTATAATTTTTACATTTAATTTTGTTTTAGTATTTTTCCATTTAAAAAATAAAAACTAATTTCACATTACATGAACAGTAAGTAATTTTTCATTTTCACATTTCATCAATATTTACCTTTGGTTACAACATGTAAACAACGTTTCATGTCAATACGTGGACAGCTGATAATATTTACTTTAAAAACAATTGTTTTCTCATCGTAATAAATAATACACAAAGAAATAATGACTATGAAAAAATATTTTACCGTTTCGACACTCCAGATTTTCGTCGTTCGATAACTCTTGAGTCGGCCTCCGAGTAGCATTTCAAGTGAACTCTCACTTTATTACTGCTATTTCTAAGAGTTTCCTTATCTTCTTCTTTTTCGCAAATGCCCAATAACTTCTGCCGACTTTTCGGACCCGCATCACGACTATTGCTGCCGACGGCACTTTTTTTTGCACACGATACAAATACTCATCTTTTCGAAGAAAGTTTTTTTAAGAATGTTAACTGCTCAAAACTCGCATTTCGACTGGCACGTACAGGCACGAACAGGTGTGCAGGATATACACCTTTTGGGGAGAACCGGTTTTCTAACTCCCCTATTGTAACGGTCACGCTAGATACGAAAATCGCTCTTTGTCGCGCTACAACACGAAAACTATCGATCGCATGTAAAAGAAGTTTATATGTTTTTTGTAGGTTTTTTTTATGATGAATAACTTTTGCATTTAAAAGTGCGAGCGAAAAAAAATTGTTGGGCGGTGAAAAAGTGAAAAAACCGTTTTTTGGTGACTTTGGCGCCATCTATTTCATGCAATTTTTATTTTAGCGCATCCACCCAATGACAAAAGTTGTAGATAATAATGTCCTTGAAATTATGTGATGATTTTCAAAATTTCCTTACAACGTACCGTTCTCGAGATAAATCGAATCCAAAAACTTTTTGAGTTTTCTCAAAAACCCCTTAACCGTACATTCTCAAAAACTCGGACTTAAGCTTTTCTAAGGCAACTTTAACGATTTATGCAAAAAAAATTAGGGTGGTCCGTTTTGTTGTAAAACAGCCTTTTTTCGTGACAGATTGACTGTACTAAACCTCTCGCAATATACTCTGCGTACATTGGACTTAATTCTATCATTTTAGAATTCGATTAAGATTATTTCAAACTACACGAAAAGAACAAAACATAGATAATGGGATCAGGTTGAGTAGAAGAAAGGGCTAAACAGCCCTAACTCAGCTTCAAAAATAAAAACTATATCATTTCATAACCATACCAACGTGTAACCGATACTAAGTGAGATAATGTATAGCAATACAAGTATGTGTGGGGAAGATGTCTCCGAGGATGACTCAGCGTACAGAGGTGTGAATGTGTCGATTTGGCGACTTACTGCCATTACTGCTTGGCAACATCGAAGGTCAATATGGAAATGTGATATGATACTTAGTGGAGATCAACCACTATCGTCTCAGTTAGGTACAAACAGATACCGAAGATTTTCATAACCTAAGCTAAAATTATGTTCTATAAGACCAACATAACACCACTTACGAATAATTTCGGGGTTTCAAAAGTTTTCTTCTATTGGGGTGTAATTAAATCTGAGTTTCCAAGTGTACAATTATTATTGTGCCATTTTCCATGTTAAAACTTCCATAATAGCTTATTAACTGAAAAAAAGTTATAATGTCTATAAAAATTACGAATTAACATTATGTAATCATCATAACAATGTTCGATCTCTATTAGACCCACTTTGGTAAAATTAGCTTTCGGGAAAAAGTTTTAATGTTGTAACTTAGGAAGTTATACACAAACCAGCAATCCACGTCTTTTAATACTCATGACAGTTTAATTTGAATCTCTTTATAGTAAATGATTAATGATTTGAGAATGCAAGATAATTTAGCCCCTCGCACTTAAAGAATATGATTAAGTTTGATTGTTTATATCTTCCAATATCATTCCAGTCGAGTAAATTCAGCCAGTTGGAGAAATATTAAGGGTATTCCTGAGCACCCATGTAGGGTTTAAGAGGAACCCACTTCTTTCCAGCCCAACCCGTTTGGTGTTCAGAGCCTCTCTCTTCCTCCCTTATACAAGCACGTTCACACTTTAGAAGCTATTACATACAATTACACCAATCCGCAGCTGAATGCTGTGCTGTCATCTACTACATACAGTTTCCATACCTACTAGAAGAATTGAAGCAGAACTTAACAGTAAGTGACACTCTGACACACACTCCTCCTCATTGGCTGCTCGTAGAACACCACATCCCTGCTGTACGTCGCAACGAGTCATTATCCTAATCTTAATAATATTATAAATGCGAAAGTGATTACTGTTTGTTTTTCACGCGTAAACTATTTAACTGATTGTACTGAAACTGTACATCAACATTCTTAGGGTTCCGGGTGTGAGTGCAGCCCTATTCTTACTTCAAAAATCACTCCGTACTATGGCCCACTAATCTGTAAAACTACTAAAAATACCATCTTGGTCTCTAAAGTTGCATTAGAGCAAACAAATATTATTAATTTAAAAAAGCACGTTAATGTTATTAATTGTTTTGAGTAAACATTGTTTTACGATAGGAAAACCACATGTTTAAATAGTTTAACCACTATATTCAATTCATTTTTTTATAGTCTTGAAAGCATGGAAAAGCTTGATCGTAAAAAAATGTTTTACGATATTCTTCTAGTGTGTAAAAACACTTATTAAACCTTTACTGCAACCGCTGTTGATCACAGAGTAAGAAACATTCGTTAGATGCGTGTATTTCAAGGGGAGGAGATCAAGCACATCTTCATTCGGAAAATAAAGCGGTATAGAATAGATAAGAGGACTGTAACTGTATATATACGAAGATACAAATAATGAACATTCTTGGCTTATTATTACAGATTCAAGCTGGTACCAGTTACTTAAGCCATACGGGACACCGACTCTCAAACCAAACCAAAGAATGTTGTTACAAAATTAACATCGTTGACATACGACTTGACAACACAGATGACAGATGAATCTGGCACAGAAGGTGCTGACAGTCAACCACGTGCATCGCCATTGAACTCCTTATAGGGCCATAAAATTCCCAGAATAACACCACAACATCTACTTTGCCAGATGGGAACCTTGTCAGATGTATTTTAGATTCGATGATTATAAGAACGGAATAAACCGCCATTTGTGAAAGTGATGAAGAAATTACTTGGCATCACCTTAAGGAGGATTAGTTTATACTTTATAATGATTTTGATATTCGCTGTTACATCATTTCTTTTGTTTGATATAGATAAAATTACTCTCGGGCAATGTAACTTGTACTATTGATTAAAAATAATGTGTTTTACACACTAACAAATCAGTTTTGTTGTAAAACTGTATATACTTTATAATGGTTTTGATATTCGCTGTTACATCATTTCTTTTGTTTGATATACCTAGATAAAATTACTCTCGAGCAATGTAACTTGTACTATTGATTAAAAATAATGTGTTTTACACACTAACAAATCAGTTTTGTTGTAAAACTGTATATACTTTATAATGGTTTTGATATTCGCTGTTACATCATTTCTTTTGTTTGAGATACCTAGATAAAATTACTCTCGGGCAATGTAACTTGTACTATTGATTAAAAATAATGTGTTTTACACACTAACAAATCAGTTTTGTTGTAAAACTGTATATACTTTATAATGGTTTTGATATTCGCTGTTACATCATTTCTTTTGTTTGATATACCTAGATAAAATTACTCTCGGGCAATGTAACTTGTACTATTGATTAAAAATAATGTGTTTTACACACTAACAAATCCGTTTTGTTGTAAAACTGTAATAACAAAAAGGCGTTAGATTTTATATTAATGCGGTCACATTCTCCTTTAAGGGTTACAAGCAAAAAAATAAACTTTTAGTTTGTTCTAATTAATCATTGGAACAAATTAAAATTTGAAAGACAGATTATAAAAACTGCTAAAACTTGACTGTTTTTTTTATTTCCTTTTTAAAATATTGCCTCCTGATTTAAAATTAGAAACTGCTTCATTATATGGAAATTTGCAGTATCGGTAAATTAGGTTTAAGTTTACATTAGGTGTTAACAATCCCTTAAAAAGTTGTAGGTAATTCTCGTACGTTTGTCTTCAAAGCTTAGAGCATTATGCGTTTTGTAGTCCCAATTTCACTTTATTTTTAGGCAACCGGCTGTTGCCCGCATCTTCTGTAATATGATGGACTCCTATGAGTTTTCAAACGTGTCTTTTAAGTAATATACACATCGGTTATGTACTATTCAAAGTATTCATGGTTAAAAGTATCTGAGTTTAACTTAACTCTTATCGTGTCTTGCATGTGCAGGGGAGGAGCATTCTGATTCGAATTAATTATATTTACAACGCTACAGCTGAGTCTACCGTGCGAATGCTGAAAAAGGGTAAGAAAAATATCAAGTAACCTAAGGAAAACTAATAGTACAAATCTACTTTTAACTGTACGTTAGCAAATATTAAGTATGGAGGGCTTGGTTTATCTTTATCAGCTCCAGTTTACCTTCCTCTTAGACGCTGTCAAAGATTTCACTCCCGGAATTGTGAGTCATATTAGTCTGAATAGGTTTTTACCTATTCAATATTACCATTAACTGTTTGAACTATTTCTTCAAAGTTCTCTCTTCTTGCCAACCTAATGTTTAAGATAAAGCCGATAATGGCTTTATCTTAAATGCAATCTCATTTTTGAGAAGATAACCTTCAATTTAAGAGACCCTTAAAATTATTTTATCCTAGAATGCTAATTACATAAAAATCTGACACGTGCGGATTAGACTAATGAGCATAGAGCATTAGTGTTAAGATAAATATAAGAGTCAAGCGGATACTGTATAAAATCATATGACATGATTCGACCTTGACCTTAAAACTTCTATTTATCTAAGGACCACTATAGTAAGGCAAGTACAGAATTATGTACTATACGTTTTAACAATAAGGACATCACATTATTTTACAACCAATCTAGTTTTTCCAAGGTATGAGTATATTGTTAAGGGGTATATTTGTTTTTGTTTCACTATGCTTGAAAATGTATTGATTCGTGAATTTTTGTTTTAACTAGTTACCACAAGATGCTCAGATAACTACATGCACGATTATACGCTGGTTATGATCATAAATACTTTATTGGGTTTTATTGGATTCTCTTGAATTCATAAGAAAGGAGTGAATAAATCTTATTATCATCGTATGTAGTTTCAGATCGATAGTCATTGAACGACAATAAGACTGGAAATATTTCAGTTTTGTCTGTATCTGTATCTCTCCGCACGATATCTCGAGAATGTACTGACCTATTGACTTGAAATTTTGCATTAAGCTTCATTTCTACACAGGCATTTCTCTATTACTGTATATGGCTGAGCGTCAGCGAATATTTTTACATTGGTATTATGAGTAACCTTAGTTGCAACCAGAAATAGCAGAATGAATAACAAATGCTTACCTACCCCAAAACACAATCAATTGGGAAGACAGTGTTAAAAATCGGTTACAAGATTTGATTTCAGCGCACTCTAGGGGTGTAGTACCCTGATTACCTCATCGGAACTTTTATTATTTAAACACTGCTTTAAAACCTAACTTAACCACCTATAACCTATAATCTGCCAATGGTGTAGTGTAGCGGGTACGGCGGATATCACGAGATAACCAAATCAAGCAAGGTCAAGTGTGGTTGCTGCTTAGATGGGTGGCCGCTGAGCGATCCTATCCTTGCAACCAGCCCCGCCTGCCCGGCCTTGGTGGTGTGGTTTGGGCTCTTTTGTCGTTAGTTCCGAGGTTAAGAGTTAGAGAGGGATTCTTAGCCTTAACTTCGTCTGGTAAAATAACAAGTATTTTACTTTTACTTTTCTTTTGGTTTAATTTCTTCCTCAGCCAATCTGTTTTAGCTCTGAAAAGCAACCAGCTGTTTGTCAAGCTAACATCCGCCATGTCATAGCAGAAGGATGAAGCACGATTTGTGCTGTAATGTGGATAATATGGATACTTTGCTGCAATGTACATTTCAATGAAAGAGAACGATATTTCAAAGTGGTTCTATTTTCATATATACTATATAGTTAGTTGTACAAACATATTCTCCAATATTTTATGTATATATATACGAGTATGTAGACAAATTTAAAGAAATACTGGATTTTTTAGTTGCAAAATTTATTTGTAACAACAATACCAAATCAAATTTAAATAATAAATCGATCCTACTTGGAAATAATTTATGAGACCAATTGATCTCCCAAACACAAAATCATTCCAAAATTAACATCGCCCGATTCAGACCAGTTAATAATGGACCAAGATAGTCTTCTAGGGACTCGGTTTACGTAATGATTTGGAAGTAAATCAAAGTGGTTTTGAAGGGGACGCAACTGGATGATCGCCAGCATACGACAGATGTGCGGTTGATAACTCTGCTATGAATTGTCTGTTTACTCTTTTACTTAGGCTAACGAACCTAAACGGGTTTACGGCCAGAGAAACAAATCAGCTCGACAGTTTGACGCTTGAACTCTTATAGCAGAGTTCATCTAGGGGAAGGCAGTTCATTATAGAATCATGGACGTTGTCCATCACTCTTATTTGAAATATTTGCAAGTGATGGTAGATATTTTTTTACGTTTTCATTATCGCTATAATCTAACAAGTGCCGCAATGAGAAATGTTGGCAGATTTATAAATATAAATTTCGCTGTTACCTTTAGGTAATGAACTAGATTATCTACACAGAATACCTATGCTCTAACCTTTCATATTAGGAAGTATACGAATTATTTATATGAGGAAAATTCGAATTTAGCACAAAACCTGGATTGAGAAATTTATGCATACACTTTTTGGCCTCAGACAAATTTTATTTTAATTTATGATCTTGTGTGTGTTGTAAAATTAAAACTTTTATTGTACTATTATGGGAAAACGTTCAGAAAACTGAAAACACAGTTCCAAAAATTTCAACATGTTATGAATCGGATAACCTAGATGGTTTAATAACTAATTACATCTGACTGTCAGTAGTATCTTAGTCAGTAGCCTACACTCTTCCCTGTTCGGTATTTTAACTCCCTTGGCAGTTTAAAATGTGTGTTGAAAGAAAAATGTCATAAATAATCACAAGCATGATAGTTTCTTTAAAATATCCAAAGAGTTAAAATACAAAAATATAATGTATTTAAAGTTGCAGAACGAAAGAAATGCTGCTTTGCTCACAACTGGAGTTTAATATCAAAACATTACTCCAAATTAAAAATTTTTTCATTTTGTTTCATTGTTTAGCTACTTCTTACAAAAGGCTCCATTAATCTACAATGCTATTGTAGCGCTACATAAATTAAACCACCGTCCGGCCGAGCCCTTGGTTGAAGTGGCACAGTTGATGCATACATGGAGGGTGGAGAAGGATGGAAGGTAGTAAATAACTTGGAGGAGGTTTACTACTTTCCATCACAAACAAAGACAAATTAGCTGCGACAGGATCGGAAATGAGGCGGAGTTTGAATGGAGTGATTCCAACATCAGAAGTCTCTATTTGAACAACCGTGGACTAGGTCTTGACGGTCTTTAAAACAACTAGAGTAAGAATCCCAAATCCATTAAGAGATTAAAGTCGCTAAAATCGTTATAACTTTTATTGTCAGAATGTACGTATTTCAATCAAAAATCTAGTTTAAAAGTTATAACAGAGTAAATTGTAGATATAATGCAACTGATAGTAATTAAAGACCATACGGATCTGCTAATCTTAACTGATTTGTAGGTACCTGATAATCATAACTTAGACTAAAAGGGAAACATTTTTATTTTTATAATTTCTAATGATTCTGATTAGATTTGTACCAATTAATATAAATCCGTTGATTGGTTACAATAATGTGAATCATAAATACAAAAAAAGTTACCTTATTAAATGGATATTTAATTATTTTAACGTGTAAATTTAAACGTTTTAGAAACTTAAACAGTATGTCTCATGAACTGTGATGGTGTTGAGTACCGATATAACGTGTTTGGTGTGTGTAAAGAAAGAAAGATTATAGTATAACTGGAAAATACATTTTATGATAGCCTAGCTGAACTTATTAACCACTAAAAGCAATCTGAAAATTGACTTTGATCAAAATCAACCCACAATGAAATGAATAAATTCAGTTTGGATATGTTTTATTCAAATGACATCACAACTTTTAATAGTACAAATAAATGTTGTATGTTGCTCTTGTATTGACGCAAAATTTTGGAATCGGATGGTGAGTAGAACAGCTACATGCAGTATACATAGGTGGCAGACAGAGGTCTGGCCACCTATCGTACTGACCTATCCTGGCAGGCTCTCTGGTAGTATTAATAATACTAGCTGACAAGACCATCAGCTATTCTCAGATAGATGACTGTTCAACAACTCACTCACATTTGAAGAGGTGACGTGTAAAAAGAATAAAACGATGTCTACAGGTTTGTTATGTGCCCAGATGAAATATTATTCTCCAACATTTTCAAAGTGTTGCATCTCTACTAGTGAGGTCTTGGCTGCAATTTGCTATTAAAGCACTTAAAATTAGCCATTGAATTAGCAAAAATTGTTGTGCTAGGTTAAACAGTTTTTTTTTTTATTTTATTTTAGATGAGGACAGACAAACAATATTAGAACAACTTATAATCCATGATAGATATGCATTTTTGTTATACACAATATTCATAGATACAGTTAAAACTGAAGTAATTCAAAAGTTATGTTTCAACTTATAGATATTTAACTGACTAATAAAGGTTAATGTTAGAAACATTTATATTTTACATTAAAAAAGACCAGAAACCTTATATTAATTAGAGATTTTAGATTTACTTCAATGGTAATGTTTTAAAAATTTCGTTGTTAGATAATACTTTTTACTTCGAAATAATATACTACTTGAAGTTTTTAAATTATCCATGCTTTTAGTTTAGCCACACTTGACTATTTTTATTTCATTTGTTTTGCCACCACTTGAATAAAAACAATCACTTTAAGACACAAAAATTCACACAAAAATTTAAGAAGCAATATACATATCCCTTTATCTTCTTTACTCTATCCTTACTCTATATCTATCATATCCAGCTTATTATTTAAATGTTATGTTGGCGGTTAGATGCAACTAGGCCTACGCACAGGCAGAATGCCCTTGTAGGCTTTCCAGTTATAGTTTATTCCTTACATTTACATTTTCTTCTGTATATAAGCTGCTAAATATATAATTATAGCTATTTAATCAAGGAAAAGATTGTATATATAAACTGGTGGAATAAACTTTATTCATTCATTCATTTACAGGTTAATTTGATGTTTCCCATGTTTTGTTCTCGTCTAAAATTTTATAAAATGGCATTGAACTTAATTCGTAATAACATTCACAGTTTTACCTAATAATTTTGGTCTCTTGAGTATGATCATTGATATCATGAAAATGTAATTTCAAATTATTGCCATGTCCAAAATGTAATAGGACATAACAGAGTAAGAAATATTGTGAAGTACGGTAAGGTCTCATTCGTTAAAAGTACAATAGTGCACGTAAAATAAAATGCAATTTTATTATTTCAGTTAAAAATTTACATTAATTTAAAAGTTCTCCACGAACAGTGAAGCCTAATGTATGAAGTGTAGATGCAATGTAACATTAATGGAGGATTCTAACCATGCAACACCAAGTTGACAGTTATATTTATTGTACAATTAACCCCTGAGACAACAACTAATTACGATGGCAAGCCGAAATATCGCGAATATATTGTGGAAACAAAGATGGCGGATGACGTCATGCGCAGCACAGCTGGCAACTCGACCCAGGCGCCTTATTTGGGCCTCTCGCCAATTAATGGCGCATTCCACCACCACGCGCGCCACCTGCCGATAAACCATAATCGTACTGCGTCTTCCCGTCAGTTGAACGGAGAGTTCAAAGAGCACCAAAATAATCACGAGCTTATAAAATACTCATACGGAAATAACTTGCAGATAAATGGTTTACCACAGCCCACAGCGACGGAAATGGTAAATATACAGCACTGATTCTGGGATGTAAACTGTACCGGTTATTTCAAGTGATGTCTAACTTGATTACTTGAATGAACCTGTAACGTTCTGTGAACCGCGTAGTAGGCTGAACTAAAACCAAAGCCTTCGTCACTATCCATCCGACTTGTTTAAAATTAAACTCTTATGTTACAGTAACACCATATGGAATCACTATACCAGAATACATTCAGCAATACGTGTGATTAGTAAGACATAACCAAAGAAATGTTTCGAACATGGACTATGTTAAGTTTTGTACAGGTACTTCTCTGAAAATGCTTTTAAGACAGTGTTGAAAATATTCCTACCCATGAGGCTGTGACATATTGTCTCCAGACGTTGTTCAGTATTAGCTATAAACTATTAACACATTTAATATGAAAACATGAAGGCAATAAAAAATCCATGCAATATTGTATGTGGTATTTCCAATAATATGTGCCTAAACCTAGTAATAATTCACTGCTCTATAGCAAACTCCAAGTATGTCAGTTAGTTTGTCTATGGCAAATATAATACCTTAATAGAGTCGAAGAACAACGAGTGTATCTGTTCCTTTGTTGGTGTGCGACCCGTCTTTCTTATGATATTTTGCCACATTATCCATTCAATTTTTTGTTCATCAAGTTGTGTTTGTGCATATTAAAAATATAAAGGTCCGGTGAGGTAGGGAGGGTACTACAACACACGAGTGCGTGAAACCAAATCTTGCACAGACCTTTAACATTAAAATTCCTTTGTATTGTTTTATTATCTTTTTACTTTATAAATAAGGTAATATATAGTTCAACTCGCTTTATAGCTGTATTTATTGGCTGAGCTTTAGCAAAGCCTATCACTTGAGAGGCTGCAAAAATCTAATTTCTGCCTGTCAATCTACGTGTCCGTACTCTATCTAAAAAAATGAAATGACCTAAGCTTCAATTCTATATGAGTAACACTGATTTTGATGATTGTGCATGTCACTCCATGAGATTTGGCTGAGCGTCACTGAATATTGAGTAGCCAAGATAATTGAAGAATACATAAATGTGTAAACAAACTGCGTGCAATCATATGTGATTTTTATGTTATACTATCATATGTGATAAGACATGTTTATTAGTAAAGTAAAACCAAAAAAAAATATATAGTGGAAAGTCAATGTTAAAAGACGGTGACAAGATTTGATTTCAGCGTATTCTTGCGTTGTAGAAGGTTTCGTAGCACATCGAAAATTTTATTATTTGAACATTTTTACATGTATGAAACCTAACTTAACGAAAATAAATGTTAATGTACCATGTGGTCAGATATCTCGAGAAATATTTCATCCGTAGACTTGTGCATGAAACTTCATTTTAACATTATACAATAATGTGTTCTATGGTGGTCTGCCTGTATATCTACCAGCAGGACACCTCGAAAATTAAATGAGTTATAGATCAGATATTTTGCATGGATCCTCAGCGAAGCAAGTTTACGCCACACGAAGTTTCAATATAAACAATATTAAAATAAAACCTTTTTAGAGCTTTTTATGCACATATTTTCGATGTTTAAGAAAACAAATCGTGCTGTAATAGAGATATACAATATATAAAACCCTATCATTATAATAAACTTTATCAACATTTTTAGGAAAACTATATAACTTATTACTAGGTATTTTACTCTAAAATTACAGTACATATATCGGATATTGATAGACATCGGGTAAAAATATTTCAATCATTCACCTAATAGTTTTTCAAAACTGTCACCTAAATCGGTCCTCGGATTTTCATGATTTCTCAACAGTGCATTCTAATTGGCAAAAGCGTACATATATCACAAAAAAATCGAAAACAGCAGATACAGAAGCAATATTGGTGTTGCAGGAAGTAACATGAATTGCAGCGACAGCTACTACATACAGTAGGCCGTTGACGTCCTCACAGTGTGACGTCATTGTGTACAAGTCCGGCTATAACGTAATACCAACCAAACTGTATCTCCACGTGCCATTTCCCGAGCCAAAACTTCGTACAGACAATATCTCAAAAATAGAAGTCAGCCTGGAATTGGGTCTCTTCCAAAACTTGTTTTCCACTTACACTCATTAAAACTTCCTCAACCCGTGAAATACATTCATTTTGATGTTTTCAGCTGTTTTGGTCAAAGTAGTCTTTCCAATAGATCTGTTTCTCTTAATAGATGCTAAATAATTTATGTCGCTGTATCCATCTTCAAAGATAGACAACCTTTGGTTATTTCATATTCTATTTCAGACAAGTATTGTTGGCCATTAAACAGTGTAGTTTTCATGAATACACTCTTCATAAAATATAAACATATATATATGTTTCGTTTTAGTGATTTTCCAATCATTCATTCAAATAAATTTAGTACAGGACAAGAGTATGAAATTACCAAAACCTAAAAATAATTTCTATGTAACTTTTATTTGTGATATTTGTGCGTACAAAATTCAATCAATATTGGCAAAAGAGCATTTTATATATTTCTCATTTAACTTTTAATTAACAGAAAGTCATCAATAAGTGGTAATGTTTAATTGTCTGCTTTTTTAAATAAGTTTTGTTATATAAGTGTTTTTAACAAGTTAGGCCTAGTACATAGGTATTGACTGTTACGCCTGATGATATGCAATACCCGCAATACATATAGGTAGCCGAATCTAGGATCTGCGCCTGTATACTTTAATGCCTGCCTATTTTTATGAAATCAGTTATTTTATAATAATAAATTGTCGTGAGCTTCCAAAGTATTGTATTTAAGCGATTTAAAAAAATTTTTTTATGTCTTATTCGTTTTAGTCAATTTGTAGAATCGCCCCAAACAGATAAAAAGGCCTGGGCAGTGTTACAAACCTGACACGTTCTGTCTTATTTTACAAACCTAAGATAATTTACTTAATCTAACTTACCCTTATCTAAACTGACCTAAATAACCTGGATAAATACTATCCAGTTTGCTTACCTAAACAATTCTTACTTAACTTAATTTAGGACTCCTTGGCAATGCAATAAAACGTACCGAACAAAATGTAACCTTAACTACTCGACCTGAGATGATCAATTTTTCTTTGGCACAAGCGTATGTTTTAAGAGGACAAAAGTGGAATTATGATTTTATTAGTGTCTTTAACCCCGCAAAAATGCCAATGTTAAACATTAGTTAAACATTGGCGTGTTTTTAACAGTTTGGATGGTTTTACGATTTACGTGCTACTGTGTAAATTACGATCGACTTAAATAGAATAATGTTAGTAATGTATTTGTAATATTGTATAATTATTTTATTAAAGTAGTACACATATTATTATTGGAGTAAAGAGGTCTCGATTTTGATTGCATCTTCTTTGTTACTGATTAAATTAGAAACATTTGAATTAATAATATTTCGTTATTTTACTAGTATTATTAGTATATAGTATATAGAAGTATTATTTTACTAATACTTCATATTTTAATATTGTAGCATAGTATTTTGTAGCCAAATATCATGGTTTCCATTAAAAACAGATGAAATAAATAATATGTCATTAATTTCTCTCGGTATATAAAAGCTGCATAAAATTTTGTATATCTAGTAACAAATGAGAAAGAACAATTTGCACAAAGTCTGCCATTATTTGACACAGGAAAAGTTTTGTATTTGTTTAACGATGTATAAAGTATAACTAAAAATTACCGCATACAATAATAATATCATGTAAATCTTAATTACTTAATATTTATCTTAGTTACTACAGTCATATGGTTCAAAATTAACCGAAACACTGCTAACACAGCTAAAATCTAAATGTACCTCAGTCTAGCTATGAAAAACCATCTTCATTCAACTAAACTGTTCTTTATTTAATATTAAACCAAAAGAGGCATGGACAGCAATACATATACTCTTATAGAGTGAGTGAAGGGAGAAAATGAATAACGTGATTGGCTGACGCTCAACCAGGTAACAACTAACGCAACTCAGCGATTAATGCGGCATTTTTATCACCGACTGCCATTTTTTTATTATCTTGAGACACTTTTTTACTAAATTTATTTTCTCTTTTGAATATCTCTAAGGTTGTCCTTATTATCCTTGGATAATACAGTTCCTTTTGGTTTTATATTCTTTAACTTGATTATACAAATATTTTTACTTTTTCAGTAGCAGTAGTTTTGATATTTCATAATAGAGGGGATAATGATTGTGTTTCGCATTTTTGACCCAATAATATAGTGATTCTAGAAACAGTTGTGTTCAGATAACATCATGGAGTGTATGGAATAATATATTCACGTTATAATTACAAATTTTTATATTTTCGAAACTTCAATACAGCTTCAAAACTTCCTATTTCTATAAAATGTATTTATTATTAACAGTTAGGGAGCCCGCCAACCCCAACAGTCATCTCCCGCAATAGATTAGACTTATAAAATGTATTACACCCCAATATCTCGATATTTGTGGTTAGTGATGTACCGCTCATGGACATTCATAAGGTTGCCCAGATTACAGTGACACAGCGGTTTTTGCTGTATCCAGTGTGGATTCAACTGGAAGGTATAAACCATCCAGAAGTAAACCCTCCTATCTTAATTGCTATACCCCATGACCTGATCACAAGATCCATCTGCAAGGCAAAAGTCGGACCAAACGAGGAAACTCATGTAGGTATTGATGCATAATGATGGAACCATTGTATATAACAAGTGTAATGATACATTTGTGTCTATTCAATTGGTTCACGTTTTGATTTTAATTGCAATATTACAACTGTAAACACTTTCAGAAGGTAATAGTTCCAGGGCTACGATTGAATCTTCAAACACATATTGAGTGATTTTTTTAAACTGTTTAAAAGTATGTAATGGTAATTTTAATTCTTAATTTGGATCACCAGTAACATTGTACATATACCTGACTTTTGTATTAGAGTAATGTAATGCTTAGATTGAATCACCTGCAAGAGTTCTAAATTATTTTGACTGTTGGTACAAAGGTAATTATAATTCTGGATTTGGACCACTAGCAAGAGATCAACATTAAAAATATACCTGACTTTTGTTACTAAACATATTGTAATGCTTAATTTTTATCACCGCATGAGTTCGACATTATAAAAATACTTGACTCTTAAGACTAAAATAATTACAATGTTTAATTTGAACCACCAGTTTCAACATTATAAGTATACCTGAATTTTGTGTAGTAATTGTAATTGTAATTTCTAATTTGGATCACCACAAATCTTCAAAATTATAAAAACACCTAATTTATGTATGTTAAAGTAATTGTAGCTATTGATTTGGACTACCACAAGACTTCTACATTGTAAATATCCATAACTTATGTGTACTAAAGTAGGCTACTAGTCATGACTAATTTGGACTACCAACAAGAGTTCTACATTACAAATATACCTTACTCCTAATTTCCTCCTAGAGAGACTTTGAATAATAATTATGGAATATTTTGATATAAATAAAACCTCACTACTTGAGATTAACTTGGAGAATATTAAACAAATTATATATTTACAAACTCTTAATTAATAGCCTCTTAATAATTTTAGACCGTGTTTGTCATTGAAGTTAGTTTAGTTAAGTATATTTAAATTACATCTTGTATTAAAAAAACTTATATTAACGTTTAGTACAGTATTATTGAACAGGTGAGCTATTAAGACACAGCCAAGTCCAAATGACAAACGAAACCGGCTGTCAATACAAGTAAAACACAATGGAGGTTCGAAATAAGTACTACAAGGTGTGTTGGCTTCTGGGAACGGTACAATACTTTAGTTTGGTCAGGTTGGCAGCGCTGTAATGAAATGTTATCAGGTGTTGTAGCCAAGAGTGAGTCAGGTGTTGGGACAGTTCCAGGTGACTGTTAGGCCCGTCTGCAATTATGCCCCGGACTACTACTTCGATGTATTTATTGTATTGAAGTTTTTCCGATAAAACTAATGACTTCAAAAGTTTGGTAATTTTTCTTGATTTTATGCTTTTTTTTGTTTATTGGGAAAATAGGACACCTGGTATTTAAAAATTTTCAAAAAAATCTTTTATATTTTTGGTTTATTTTATATGTTTAAAATTAAAAAACCTACTTATGGGAGGGAAGACGAAAATTAATAAAAGTATTGGTTAATTTTTAATTGATTTTTTTTTTTGTTTATTGGGGGAAATAAGACACTAGTTTTAATTTTCAAAAAATCTTTTATATTTTTGGTTATTTGATATTTTAAAAATAAAAACCTACTATGGAGAAGAACGAAAATTAATATCGACGTGGCTCGATCTCTAGTAATATTTGAAGTCCGGAATTATTGAATCCTATTATTGCCTTTATAGGTAATATATGAATTTAATGTCTTTTCTCAATACGTTTAGAATCCATGCTAGTTATAAATCTAGCAAAGTTTAAAAAATACTTATAAAAACGTGTTTTTTTAATGCCAAATAAGCAATTGTTTATATTATTTAACTTTATACTGTATGTATTTGAAGACAGTTTTTGTTCAACACAAAAAACGCATTAATTTGTTGAAATTGTTATTTTTTTCATTAAATTTTTTCACTCCATTAATTACAGTTACGGAACGACATGGAGACTTTTAATAAGGTTGTGTCTTGTTATACCTAAGGATGATGGGCATGATTGTAATTTTTTATTAGGAATTGCATTTCAGAAGCCCCTAATACAGCAAAAAACCAGTGATCCGCCTCAGTATATTTTAAAAACGTAATTCCTACCAATTTTAGTCAACAAACTATCGTCCTTGTTACACTGTCGAATAAAACTTTAGGTCTCACCAATTATAGCGAAGACCGGGAAATCAAACAAGGTTGTTAGACTAAAACTAAACTCCTAATCCTAACCATTTATTGCAATTTTCTGAATCAATATGGTTAATTCGTCATTATAAAATTGCATGCCTATTGCAATAGCATCGAGGAATCGATGAGGTTGTATCAACTATAAGATTTATAAGCTTTCTTCCCATTTAAAGTAATAAAATTGTGCAGTTTTTTGTAACCATTCCTCGAAGAAAAACAAACTAATAATAATGAGCGTAAACCAATTTTCCCAATATATGTAAAAAAAAAAAAAAAAAAAATGGAATTTAACACATATTAAACTATATATATATATATATAAACACAGGGTGGTTCTGCAAAAAGGTCGCCCATAAGATCAGGGCGCGTGATTCCTCAACACATCAAAATAAGAAAAAAAAGGTTCTAATTAAACATAGGTCCCGAAAAATGCTTAGTTACCAAGTTATACAGGGTGAAAGATTTCGTCTGAATTTCAGTTTCCCCTGCTGCAACGAAAGCCCTACGGGTATTTGTTGGCTGTTAATTAAGATGTACAATTTAGCGTACTATATTGTATAAATGAAACTGAAAAATTTAATAAAACCGTTTCCAGAACCTGTAGCTACAGTAATTTTTTAAGTTAAGTGACGAAAAGAATAACGCGAAACTTTGGTCCCGAAAAACAAGATACATTTAGGTTTGAAGCAGATTTACTATGTTAAATGTACAATAAAAACACAGAATAAGTTTTTTTCACGTACTTGTAAGAAAATTTAATTTTCGAAGAGAAAGATGTAAAATAAGTCTACTAATAGACAAACGCAAACTTTAAAAAATAAAACTTAATTACATACAAAACTCATGAAAAAATAGACAAAATCTGTTAAGGCTATCTACAAAATGTAATATATGAAAATTAAAAACAGCTGTCTTAAAACAAATTAAATGAGTTTACTAATTATTTTTTTAATCATGTAAATATTTTTTAACATTCATATCATTATCATCACCATAAAAAGATAATATCTGAATATACATTCATTCAAACCGAAAAAGTTATACACTTGTCCTAAAAAACTAACCACGTCACACGTAGATGTTCAAAATGTTTTCCCCCTCATTCAAAATACAAGCATCCAGCCGTCTTCTCATAGACTATGCCGAAACTTCTTTCGAAGATCCCAGGTGTCTCACGTATCCTTTTGAATTCCCGTTAAACAAATCCTTATTCGCAACTCTTCTATGGTATCTACAGGCGTAGTATCGTAGACAAGCGTCTTTAAATGTCCCTATAAGAAAAAGTCTAGAGGATTGAGGCCAGGTGACCTTGCAGGCCATGCTCTACTTGGGGGCTCCCTCGACCAATCCATCTGATTTGGATATCGCTTCAATTTTAAATTATCTCTTACTTGTAATGTGTACCTGAGCTGGGAGGCTCCATACTAGCCAAGAACCAACAATGATTTGTTCGCGTGTTGTATAGTGGCACATCTTCTGGAGTAACTCATTCAGATTAGTCGTCAAGAAATGATAAATAATAATTGTCATCCATTGAGCGTATCAAAGGTGTAAAAAAATCTAATTTAAATTTTTATCACCCAGAATAGCATGCCCATACGACTTTATAGAGAAAACTGATATTTGGTGACGGATCTCTGAAATAGCACGTGGATTTTCAATTGGCCCACATGTGAAGTATTTGTATGGGTGTGTTAAGAATAGCCATATCTTGAAAAATTTTTTGCTTCATCAGTAAAGATAAAGTGTAATTTTAAAAAATGAGAGATTTACTTGCACCTAAGGGATAAGCCCAATCTGGCATAGCTGAACACGAGGAAAAGTAAATCTCGAGCAGGCAAAAGGAGCCTTTTGATAGTTGATAAAGAATGGCAACTGTCTGCTCTGTGTAAAATTCTTCCAGACAATTTGAATTACTAACACCGAAATCCATGGCTGGTTCTCTAGATAACTTTCTTCCAGGATGTTTCTCCTATTTCGTCCCCAACACGCCCTCCTACCAAATCTGCTGTACACGGTTGTACGTGGCCGTCCTCGATCTTACCAACTTTTCCAGATTTAAAGGTTTCCGTCTCGCTTAGCTCTTCTATTGAATGGGTAGAAAACATTTTATGAGTTCGGTAACTGTCTATGAAGGAAAATGTTCCTTGATAGAGTCGTCTTGCCTGACGGGACTGTTGCAATGTGCTCAAGACCGTACATTAAATGCATGTCTGCCATTTTCACCAATAGTTGTACATAATATTCCAAATTACCATGCCATGATTGAATAAGATATTAATAGCTGATCAAAAAATTAACTTCAACGGCACAACGCGCACTAACTTGTATTAAAGGTACAGATCAACACACGCACTTAATGAGCAATGGAAAAATAGCTGCATGTAATGTTTATTTAAATTATTTTAAACAATGTTACATTGTTAAAACATATGTTTTTGAATAGAAATTATTTTTGTTTTCTCCACACATCAAAATATTTTTAATAAACAGCTGTTTTAATTTCAATAATTACATTTGTTAGAGAGCTTAAACCAGATTTTGTCTATTTTTCATGCGTTTTCGTATGATAATTAATGGATTATTTATTAAAGTTTGGCGTTTGTCTATTATAGACTTATTTTAACATTCTTTCTCTTCGAAAATTAAAATTTTCTTACAAGTATCGTGAAAAAATTTTGATGGTTGTGTTTATTGTACATATTAAACATAGTTAAAATCTGCTTCAAACCTAAAATGTAACTTGTTTTTCGGGACCAAGGTTTCGCGTATTTCGTCACATATCTTAAATATTACTGTAGCTAACAGGTCTGGAAACGGTTTTTATTCAATTTTTCAGTTCATTTTTACATAAAGAGTAACGCTAAAATTGAAAACATCTTAATTTAACAGCCAACAAATACCCGTAGGCTTCGTTGCGAGCAGGGGAACTGAAATTCATGCACGAATCTTTCAACCCTGTTTAACTTGGTAACTAAGCATTTTCGGACCTATGTTAAAATTAGACATTTTTTTATTATTTTGATGTGATGAATCACGCCCGGGTGACTTATGGGCACCTTTTTTTCAGACACACCCTGTATTAGTATACAATCTATATATATATATAAAATATATATATATATATATATATAATATATATAGTATATATATATAATAACGGTTATTAAATAATTTAAAAACGTGTGTTTTCCCTCGATCTTAATTCATATATATATGATGAATTTGAATGCAGTTATGATGTGAAATATTTAGGAAGGTGCAAAAACTATGCTGAAGTGTTTCCCTATTTGAAAACAAAAAAGGATAGGGGGGTACTATATCTCGTTGGAAATACATATTACACTACGTTGGAAAAATAGTAATATCTCCGTCACCTGTAACGAATTTCCAGATCTTAGAATATACTAAACTTATATTTGTTTATTACACAAGTCCAATAAAAATGCAGTTTTAGACAGTCCTCTAAACTACTAAAAATCCTTTAATTGATGTAATTGGTATTGCAGCAAACAAGAAATATGTTGATTCAAACTTTTGGCAAGTTAAAATTTAGAGAATCACATATGGTTTTTAGTTGATGTAATTTATTAGAATGCCATGCAAACCCTATCTAAGCTGCCAGTGTAAGAACCACAAATACACGCGTCCGGGAAATAACCAAAGAGAAAACAGAGGCAAAGAGGTCAGTGAGTGTTCCTGAGGTTATGCGCAGTTGTGACTTAGTATACATCCGTAGATGGTTAGAACCAAGCCTCGTGTCGGAAGTACGTAAGTGTTTGAATCTCTGTATGGAAAGTTTATATATTAGCGTCCTTGGCAGTGCTCCCAGGAAACTGTAAACTTCATTCAGTAAATAAAAACCAGAAGAGAGTTTCTCTACAAGAGTATCTTAAACTAGAATTATAATATGTACACCAACATGTAGTTACAACATTTATGTCGTCTTCTTTGTACATTATATGACGTAACTCGTGGGCCAGCGGAATAATACTCGTAACCTTGAGTTTGAGAACATGTCCAGTACAATGTGTTACCGTGGTTGGAGGACCATTATGATGAATAAATATAAGGCTAAAGGCAGTTAGTTGATATTAGATGTGGTTTCTTGTTTCCAACCATAGGTTGTCTCTTAGAAAGTAGGCCAGTTGAAGTGGTGTAAATGTTTTAGTTGGATAGATGTTTTAACAATTTATTTAATCACATCCCTTTTAAAAACACCCCCCTCTCTGAGAGAAACAGAAAATGGTAAACTTTTTTTGGACACTTCTCAGAGAAGTAAAAGTAATTTAAAGGCAGTTATTGATGAGTCTCTTGGAATCAGGGTCACATTTTTTAAATGCATAAAGAATTCCTTAAGTTAAAAAAAAAAAAATTATTTTATCTACAATGTAGCTGTAATTTTCTTTATTTATATCTTCATTTCTTAATTGGATCTTATATGTCATTTTCCAATCCAACGTTGTAAATAATTTTAAAAACGTGTGTTTTCATTCGAGTCTTAATTCATATATATACTATATATATATAATATATATAAATATATATATATAATATATGATAATATCTATATGAAATATATACACCACATCATTACCATTTCACAATACTGGAATATCACAGTTTCCCTTATTGTCCCACCTTAATGCTCAAACTTATCTTTTCTTGCCAAGGCATGTATTCAACTTGATTGGCGATGATATTTTAAAGTGTACTTGTTTTTTATTATCACTCATAACTATTTTAACTTAAATTAACCAAAAGTTGAACTAATAGTCGGTGAGGTGATAGTATCGCAACCCCGCCATTGGCATGGTGTAGGAGACTAGTTTATTTAATAAAATGATTATTAATACGTTTTTCTTCTCTTTATGCATTTGGATTCATTCCATCCACTGTAGATTCTTTACACTCATTGAAAACTATCATCTGTATTTGTTATACCTACCCAATAATATTTGGTTTTTTCATATAGTGTAAAAATGAAGTAAAGAAAAAATATAAACAATGTTATTTTTTACGTGTATATGCTATGAAAAGTTTCAACTTGACAAACAACTGAGAACGATTTGTTTTTTCTCTCTCTTTATACCTAGCTTCCTATCTGATCTTATGAAAATTTTTAAACCCGTTGAAAACAACCACTTACAAAAGATAATCCTGATGGTTTCTAGTTAAAGAAAACGACGATTCTTGTTTACATAAATGTGCTATGATATTTTAATGAGAAGTTTAATTTCTTATTACTACTCACCACGGTTAAATCAGAAATTTCATGATTGTCCAAACTGTATGCGCTGAAAGGAGGATCAAATAAATCCACACCCATGGAAATCGGATTTTCCGTTTCTCTCTCTTTAGCATGTTCTGCCGGAGACTAATTGTTATTTTTTGTGTACATAAATCATAACACATCCTAAACTAAAAACTACTTAATGACCTGTTTAAATTACAAGTGTTACTCTGTGGTCTGTTATTTTTGCTTTCTGTAGGAATAATGGTACCACGGAAATGTATGTTTCAAGGTATCGAATATGTTTTTAGTTGACTAATTAATAGCTTTTATAAAAGAACTGGTAAGTAAACGTTATTCCTAACATTTATATTTTCCTAGTTTTTATAATTATTCACAACAAATACGAATTACAACTCTAAGTAAAAGTTTGAAAATGCCTTTTTTATTGTTTTGCAGGGCAATAAACAAATAAAATATTCTGTTAATAATAACCAAACATAAAATGTCTTGGCAAGATTTGCGATATATTGGAAGAACAATTCAAGAATTTTTATATTTAGGCTGACTGATATTTAACTATTTAATAATTTTCAGTTTGTAACTTTTCATACATAAAGGAGAGGCCGAACTCCGTTAAGGGTTTAGGGTCTGCTTTTTCTCATGGAACGGAGATAATTGGTCTATAAAAGGATTTCGTCAAAAGTAAATAGCGATAGAACCAGTATAGTAGAAGCGGAAATTAAGGATCAGAAGTGTTTCATTCACGTACAGACTTTACATTGCGGTACTTCTATAATAGATTTTTAATGCATTCCACCAACAACATGGACACGTAGGCTGGAAAGAGAACGATGTATGAAAGGACAGAAATAATATGATGATAGGTGGACGCTGTTACAGAATTTACCGGACGCCCACACCTAAGAAATGTAACGGACGACCTGGTCCCTCAGCCTTTCCACATCTAGTGGTCATTTCGTTCTAACTGAACTTCATACCACCTGGAATCTTACGATCAGGAGAACCCTAGTCCTCGTTTCCTTAAACTGCCAAGACACCCAAAACCCAAAAAAACACGCAAGGCTTCAAGATTATCAGTCTGCACGAGATAATTGTCCACGACAGGAAGATCGTGTTATCTGGCCGTGTCTTGTACTTCTGAAACAGAGCCAACAAGCAGACAGACATTTAACGTAGCCTAGAGGCAAGGCTGCGGCTCTTTAACCGAGGGGTCAAGAGTTCGATTCCCCGAAAGGTCAATACAAATTTGCAAATGAATTGAGACTTTTTTCAAAAACGTTTGGTACACTCAATTTAAAAAATCTTAATAAATTTTGAAACCACCTGAAAAATGATCAATCGCAATTTATCTTTTATTTGGAACCATACAAAGGACTCCATGCAGAAACCACATTTACCAAAGACTCTCCAAGCCCAGACTAGCCACTGAGGTTAGTAACGAGGACCGTCAACAGAATTTGGTAGTGTTTCGCTATGCCCCGTCAATGACAGTTCCTCGGTTTGGCCGTTGTGAACAAACTTACAGAGAGATCTGTGTGTTTATCTGTGCATAGTATTACAAATGACAGACAGGTATGCCATTCGTGAATGCATAAATGACATGACGTGCCCTTTTTATAGGACTTGTCATGCAGTTTGACCTTTAATGCTATTTACAAAAAAGTTCAGTGTAAACTTCGTGTATCACGTGAGCGGCAACCACCGACATGTGGCAACCAGAATTCAACCCTTGTTGTGCATGGTTCTCAACATACAAAGATTTTAGTCAACGTTATGAAATGTCTACAGCACAAGTCTTGCAGACCTAGTTATTTTTCTGGCACTATAAATCCATGGTTTGTTGAAAAACAAAGACCTGATGCTCGTGACAAGTTAACGTACTCGGACTCACGTCCTGAGAAATGTACCCAGAATGTAGGTCACATCAGTCAGCCCACACTGTGGTAGTCCCGTAAAAGTGACAGTTGACCCAATATCAAAAGGATTGCGTCAGCCGAGCCCGAAATACCCGACGCGCCAGTCGCCACCCCTCAGTATATCTCCGCCTGCGAGATTTACACATTCCCATGATCCTCGGAATCCATAAACAAGTCCACTTATTACATCAACCTAAGTTACAGTTGACCTAATTGCTTTTCACCACTTCCGGGGGTACGTCTCGGTACAATTTTAAAAATAGTCGTTGCAAAACACCCTTTTAAAACTATACATTCATCGTTAATATTTTAACATTCAATTAATGAAACTGTCACATACAGTAAACACTATTGCAATATATTTTGAGTTTAAAGTATATAAGTAACTATAATAAACCTTACAGGTACTTCTAAAAATTGTCTGTATGCGCGATTACTCTACTTAGATAGGTGCTAGAGACTTGAAACGATTCATATTTCCCCTGGGTCTGGGTTTTTTCCTGGGTCAAATGATTTTGAGATCAAAAGGTTAAAGGATAATCGGTCCGTTCTGTATCTTGATTATCTCTTAAAATATTCACTGATATATCAATGAATATTTTAAAACAAGAATTATATGTTGTGTTTTTTTTTCTTTATATGATTGTATGAATACTTATCAGCAAATAACACAAATTCAGAGTTACAGATTGTAAAATATTCCACTATACTATAAACTGTGGTACCGCAAGTGAATTTCAACACCCGGAAGTAGTCACCTTTTAACCGAAGTATCCTTTTTAATCCTATATACTGTATATATATTTTTTTTTTCTTCGTAGGGTTAGCAAAGGCAAACTCTATCATTGCACTGGAAATATTTTAGACTGGAAGTATACGACAAGGGCCAGAGTAAACGCTTATTGACTGAAGTTGGTTTTGGAAACCTGTATATTTTCTTGGTCGGGGTAACAAAGCAGACTCACCTGTGATGTTTGAATGCCCCTAAACTTGCTAAATATGGTATAAGAGTCACCCTGAAACTATTAGCATAATATCTACCTGATGTATGCCTACTTACGATTGAAAACTTTCATAGGACTAATTAGACTTTGAACTTTGCTTGCAAAGCCGCGGGTAACAGCTAGTATTGTCTATAATATAAAAATGAATCGCAAAATGTGTTGGTAAGCGCAAATCTTGGTAACGGCTGGACCAATTCGGTTAATTCTTTTTGTAAAATGTCCATTGAAATCCGAGGAAAGTTTTTATGAAGAAAAAGTTAAGAAAAGTTACCTGAAATATTTTGGCGTAAGAAAAAAATGGTAGTTTTTAGGTTTCATAATTAAAATTAAACTGGCTCTAAACAGCTGTTGGCAGCTATAGTTCGACAAACTTTCTGAAACATCTGTTTACACTTAAACTGTATCAATAATGATAATGTTTTTATACCAGCACTGATAAATAAAATGTCTAATTTAGGTATTCCACCTAAATTCTTGGTTTATTGCCACAACTGGCTTATCAACAGGCACTTAAGCTCCATTGATTATAGGTTTACCTGCACTAGAGTTAATAACCGTGGTTTACCTCAAGGTTTTGTTCTTAGTCCTTTGTTATTCTCCTAATACATATCAGACATAAATTCGTTTTTTACCGACACATATTAAATCTCTACAGTATGCTGGTGATATTCTGCTATATTCTGCAAATAAACATTATAATGTAGTACACACACAAATGCAGCGAGCCATACGCAATCTAGTTATATATTTTGAAATGTTACACATGGAATTTAATGCCCAGAAAAGTAGTATAATGATATTTTCCAGGAAAAGAGTTGTTGATCCTAACCTACAATACTTTATAAAGGAACACCGATTACCTGTAGTCGATGCAATGAAAATTCTGGGTATTTTTATAGATAATAAGCTTACTTTCAAGACTCGTATTAATAAAATATTGCAACAATGTCTAAAGGATTTAAATATATTGAAATCATATAGTTGCAGAACAAGTGGAGCGCATCTAGAATTTGTACTGCAGATTTACAAAAGTCTTATCAGAAGTAAGTTAGATTATGGGTGCTTTCTTTATGGACACATTGCCAAAGTTGAATTGAATAAACTAGACAATGTTCAAAATCAAGCATTAAGAATTGCACTTGGAGCATTCAGATCCTACCCCCATTATAGCTTTGCACGCAGAAGCAGCAATAATACCTTTAAGTCTAAGAAGAAATATGTTAACTGAAAGATTAATCTACAAGATTATTACTCAATGTAAACATCCTGCTTATTTCGGTTTTATGTACTTAAACTCGACATGTATGGATATGCAGTATTGGGAAAAGAAGAAGATACCTTTATTTTTTACAATAATTTAAAAACATTTCTCAGTGGAACCCTAATTTCTCTATCGATGAAGAACCTAAAAAGCAATGGGAAAATAACCTTCTTTATGATTGGCAGTAATGAAAAACTTAGCATCAGTATAAATATTACAGGTAACAATGAGTATACAATTAATAAGCATCTTCAAAATGAAAAAGTTATTTTGCAGGCAATAAGACATAATTTTAACACAACATACAAAAACTATCTGTGTGTTTTCACACATGGCTCAAAAATAAAAGATGTTACGGGGTCTGTCTTTTATATTCCGCTGCCCAATATATCAGGTCAATAATCTTTACTAAAGATACTCTTAATACTCTTACAAAAACCCGTAACCCGTATTCGTCTAGTTATACAGCCGAGCTAATAGCAATTTAAAAATGTATTGAATATATAAATAATTTAGACTTTAATGATTTTGTTATATTAACAGACTCGCAGGCAGCAGTAAGCGCTATAGAAAACAACTTCGAAGGTTTATCGAAACAAAATCTAATCTTCTCAACAATATTCAAAATATTAGAATCGAAGAAAAATATTGTCCTGCAGTGGATTCCAAGTCATATAGGTATTTCAAGTAATGGAAAAGCTGACAAATTAGCAAAAGAGGCAATCAAAGATGGCACTAAAATAGAACAGTTACATATACCCATAGACGATTTCAAAGCGTACCAAAAACAATTATACTTCTCAAAAAGTAACGATCTGTTTATAGGAGTAGATAAAGCCCGATAGTATTAAGAGGTTGTTGAAACGATACCAAAATATACATGGTTCCAAAATATTGAAATGAAAAGATGGGAAATAATCAACATTCTAAGATTAAGATTTGGTCACGCCAATATAAATAAAAACCTATATACTATTGATCAGTATTTCACTCCACTATGCCTGAGATGTACTTTAGGTCATAGTGAAACTTTGGAACATATCTTTTTTACGTACCCTGCATATGACCATGCTAGAAGCCAAGGTTTAAAACTAATAAAGAATAAGTATGGGATGAATGTTCAAAACTTAACTAAAATTCTCCAGTCAAACGATTTAGATATTTTTAAAGAATTACTTCAATTTTTGAGCTCAATTAAGAAATTTATTTAAAACAAAGTAACTCTCTGCATATTGGTAACTTAAATGTAACCTGGATAAGGTGCTTCAACCTAGGAAGCCTGATGGACCCTTAGTGAGAAGATAACCTAGATCCTTACAAGACTCTACGTCAAGAAATAAATAGTACATTGAGGCGGCACGGGATTTCCCGAAGCCTACTAGCCTAGAGCTAACAATTAGTGAAGAAAAAAATAAGTAAACCGTGATTGATCGGTATTGTAATGCAGGTAGTAAATAAAACATTAATATATAAATTTTACTCCAAATTGCGCCAGTGACGAATTAAAATCATCTAATGCATTAAATACTGTTATAAAACTAACTTAATGAACGAAGTTATGAATGTTTTCACGTAAGTTACTTTAAACTATTGGGCTTCCTTGACAATGGCTTATGAAAAAACATAACGATTGATTCTTTCCCTGGCTACAGTCCAAAAAACAAGTGTAACGCAAAACTTTAATAACGATTATTTTGGAATGTTGCAAAATCTTAATAAGAATTTCCCTCTTATACCGAAAGTACATAGTAAGTAGGTAGGACTCCCCCTAGGTCGTAATAGTCTTTTCAGTACTACTTATGTGTGTATTTTCTTCATCAAGACAAGGCAAACTCAACTATGTCAACACGATTTTGACCAAAATAGATTGCCGAGAACTAGATAATCGAGCGTATATAGTATTTTGATCGAGGCAATATGGTAAGCTAAACTGTGACATAGTAGGTAAGTGAATTTAAACGTTCTTAAGTAGGCACTTTTTAACCAAAGTAGGCATCTCGGTCCTACGTAAGTATATATATATGTATATATATTTTCTTCGTCAAAACAACAAAGCAAACTCTACTATGGTACTGGAAATATCTTAGATCTGAAATATATAACAAGGACTGGAAATATACGCTTTTTGACCGAAGTAAGTTTCCGAGACCTGTGTGATCCGAGACTTGTGTTTTCTAGATCGGGATGACAAGGCAGATTCAGCTGTGACGTTATGTATATAATTAATTAGAACCAGAAATTCTCCTACACGTGCCAAACATAATATAATAATTAAGTTAAACTGTGATACTATTTACCATGAACTTAAATACTATCTAGGCCTACCTGATATATGCCTACTTAAGTTTTTAAACTTTTATAGGACTCCCATCATAATTGCTTTTACTAAGTAATATAAGGACTTCCGTTCTAAAGATTGCGTGCGAAGCCGCGGGTAACAGCTAGTATAATATAATATTATGTTATATTCAAGTGATTATCACAATATTGTATTAATGAAATCATTACTTTAATAAGATATGACGAACATTTGCCATGCGGAGTTAAACTTTTTGAACAATATTGCCCTATAATTAATGATGTTTCGCTTATAATTGTCGCTCTAATTCTTGTATTCGTAATGTATTTAATACATAATCATCATTATTTGTAATTATTCATATTTCGAAATTGTTGTGGATAATTCACTAGTCTATAAAAAGCAGTGTCAAAAACCCATTTTATTTTAAATGAATTTACCAAAAATAATACTTTTTTAAACAATACTGTCATATAAACATAAAGTGTGTATTATATTAAAATATTAATATTGTTATCTTATAAATATGTTTCTCTCAACAAGATTACTTCTTTAATGTGGCTTCTAAGAATTTATTTTATGTTTCGTAAATGTGTTTATAACTAGTAACTGTTACAGCAAATAATTATAAAATGAATTTGCTATTTTCCTGCAAACAACCAGAACTGCTTGCTAAATATATATATGCAGCAGTATCGTTCAGAATCATATTTTTATATCCTGGCAGAAACGATTTGTCTAATTGTGCTTTTACCCGTGAACACAACCACAGAAAGGCACATCAACACGGGGCCAAAAGTGCATTCGCGCCAAGGAAAGTAATGTTCTGCGGTTAACAATAAGTGCGCGACCTTCACTAGTTCCAGATTTAGCCGCTAGAGTGCACAGGCTGCCACATTCCACCTGTATGCCAGTTACAGCTCGCACCTCACACCTGCTCCAACTATCTATCACTCAAACTTGGCTCACGTGTAAACTTGTGCTGAATCGTCACCTTCCGCCAAATGTCCCAAGAATAATTTAGATTGCAAATCTAATGATCTTCGCTTTTGCGCGGCTTTTGCCGCTACTCCAGATTTATGTATGTTGTGGTTTCAACGTACCAAGGGTAAACAAGTATTCGTGATCGTACGAAAATTATTCTTTTAATTAATTATGAGCAAGAGAAAATGATGTATTGGAACCTTCAAAATACAGGAGTGCAAATGATGTTCACTATTTTAAATGTAAGTTCTGCTTTTATTTGTCATAAACGTAATATAAATGGTTACAATTACCAAATAACAAAACAGATTCATCCTTTGATACTCATTTGTAAATGTTCAGTAATGAACTACCCTTGTGACACGACAAATATCAAGTCTGTAGACGAGCTCTTGCCATAAGTGTACAAGAGTGTTTTGGTCGATTGCTCAATGGCTTCAATCTTTTCACAAATGCACCCATTTGTCCTAAAAGTCAAGCATCGCTTCAAATGGAGTGATTACTGTCATCTTCATTGAATTTTCTTCTAAATTAACGTTAAACGCTAACAAATTGATTTGTTGATGTAAAAATGTGTCACACAAAATACTTTCTTGCCTTCAAGGTTAGCCATGATACAACTTACATTGGTGACAATACCAAACAGTTAATAACTTTATGAGTTTCTAGTTCTAACAGTGATGCCAACGTAAATATTCTAAATATTTGTTTTGCAATTAAATCAGGCTTTTCATATCAGTAGTAATATAATATAGCAACTTCTCGTTTTAATGCGTTGTTAGGAAAAAACATTCAAAAACTACTAATCCACTAATCTATACAGTACGGTACAGAAACATCTAGATAAAAAAAGTGACCAGAAATACAAGATATATGTGGTTCGGATTTCCTTGACATTTACATATTGAAGCATGAGACTTCAAAATAGTTTTTTGAAAACTATTGCCTCTCGGATTCATTTTATCCATAAAACGTGATGGGCCTACTTTTAGAGACATTATGAATTTTTCCACTATACACGCATTAAGAAAATACTAATTTCATTCTTTTTAATATTATGTTTTCCTCTTAAGCTATAACGAAACAATTCGTACAACTGGGCTTTATTGATTTGTTTATAAGTTTGTTCTCTGATTCTGTAACGGTAGACTATACCCGCGAGGAGGTGGAGAATTAGTAATACCTAAAATATAACAAAGTATTAGATTATTTTTCAAACTTTGTGTTGATATGTAGAGAATGTTATATGCAGTATAAGGTTAGTTGAAATATAAAGATTCGGTCACAACGTTTAAGATCCTGGTGTACACCTACAAGTAAGTGGGTTGTGCTTGACATTTAAATTTATATTGGCATCATATTTCAAAATATTTATTCTCATGACAGTGTTAGAAATGATATCGTCAAACGACCTAATTTTAAGCGCTATTCTATCCGTCACGTGTCGGAGACCAGGCAGACGAGCCAAGGTCATTGAAGAAGGGCGAATTTTGCTAACTGTCTAAATATAGTCGAGAAAACAAAACGCGCGAAGTGAAGCCGGAGCGGCGCGACAAGAAGAGGTATTATAGCGGCCCGCGGTTGGCAAGACTGCGAGTGGCACACCAATGTTATTTTTAAGCCTCGGCCGCGCTAGATTTCACTGCTTAATAACCGTTAATGCCTGCCTTTGCGGTTAATGTAGAGGTCAGTGGGGCGAGTGTGGGGTGCTGGTTGTCAGCTGATTGACATATCCCTGGGGTTTTACCACGCTTCTAATTTGTTTGGCGCGGCTCGTATTTACTAGCTGAGGTCGGCGCCCAGTCATACTTCTTCCACAAGTGGGAATTCTTAAGGTGGTGTAACCATTTTTGGTTAGGTATCGGTTTTTTTAAATTTCAGAATCACAGCCCTTTAAGATAAAAAGTGAAGTTTTTCATTGTCACTTCATGAGGAATTATATGTATTGAAAGTAAGAATGTTGGGTAATATTTTAAATAGACCGAATATAAAACAGCTGATAAAAAATTGAACTTTTAAAGTTTAATATCAGGCGTAGCTTCAGGATTAATATGTATTTGATGATTTATTACTTAAGGATTTTTTGAGATAATTAACTGATTTTAATCAGTGACCACTTAAGAATATTACATTTTTAATAGGTAAAACTTTCAGTCATCTTTCATCTGCAGACTGTCAATAATACCCTTATCTCAAATATTTACTCTGGGCCTAATTATGACATGATCCTACTACCTACTATACAAGCAATTCTCTGTGGAATGTTTTTTTTTTTCAATTTCTCCTGTCTCCACAATAAATATATCAAAGAGCTGCAACTAAGTAAAGAAAAATAGCCTACCTAACCTTGCCGATTACACCAAGGTAAACAATTAGGATTGGTAGTAGACTAGATTTGAAAAATATGAATAGTGTTACAACAGTTCCTGGTCGGCATACTAGTTTTTCAGTTGTTTAAATTAAGAACCTTTCGCATCAACATAGGGCATAAACTCTACTTCGGCCTGCGTTCAATCGAAAGGCTCTAATAGATAGATAATTACAATAATATAAAAATCTAAATTGATATCATTCTCACTTTCCCAGTTTAAAACTTAAAAATATTATGTTTTACATTAGCCATATGTTTTACATCAGGTTTAAACTAAATTGATTTACATTTTAAACCTTCATCCTCATTTGCATTTAATAAATACATACTGGACGAGTAAAGTGTGTAGAAAAACCTTAATTTGTTTAAACATTTAGCATATAAAACTTACAAACTTTTCAAAATCTTATACGGCTATTACAACTACTGTTTTATGCGATAATGTACTTTGAGTACTTGCGTACACAAAGAACATTATTTTCTAAAGGAGAGCTTCCTGGTACGTGTATCCTACACCTACGGTGGCCGTTTTGAGTTAAATATGATCTTATTATAACATCCACTATTTTGTAATGAATGAAGCTTTCGAATGTTGTTTTGCATGATATCAAATAAAAATCAAATTTATTTCTATAATTTAACAATTAATTGTAGTAACACATATTGTAGTACACTTTTTGTAAAACGAAATTAGACCCACATGGGCCTAATAGGCTTGTGCGTGGTTTTATTATAAACATTATCACATTGCAATAAAATTGTAAACTGTATCTTAAAACTAACTAACTAACAGTAGTTCAATAGCGTTAGAGTCCACGAACTTTACTATAATTTATAATCCAATGCTATTTTTATCAAACAGTCTGAGACAAACAAACACCAGATACACCATTTAAGTTCTAATAGTAACCTTTAAAATTATGTGAATATTGAAGTTTAAGGTTTCCATGGCACTGCCCACAGGGCGTCTCCCCAGTGTATGAATGTGATGTAGTAAAAAAGTAGTAAGATAATTATCATACAAATCATTATAGAAAGTTTGTAAATTTCATCAAGTAAGGTTTACAAAAATTAAGGCTTTCTACACACTTTACATACCCTTTATTCACCTATGTTTAAATATGTAAATATCAGGGAGCGGAGATCTGATGTGTCTTACTCAATAAATACAGTATACTAAATGTGTAATTAGTGAAGATTCATTTACTCAACAATAGTAACACCAGGTGCAGTATATTGCCATCACGTTGTTTGTAAAAGTTTAACAGTTATGGTTGTAGTAAATTAGTACCCGGTCAACTTGATCTTGGTCCGAACACAAGATAAAATAATGTTTGGCTTCTGGACAGGTGAATATGCGGTGTTTCACCCTGGTGATCCTCCCAACTGGCACGGCCCCAGGTAGCAAAATACTCCTAATGTATGTATTTCTGCTTACTTGGAATACATCGGATTTAAAATTGTGCCCAGAAATAGCACCGCACTTTATCAACGGCCAGCGGGACTAAACACACGACAAGCACCCTGCTAATCTCTGTATATTTTGTTGTGTTGGAACTGTACAACGAGAAGACTTTCAGATTATTTACACTAATAGTCTAGAAGTTGAGAGCCAAATATTGTGTTGCATAAGACATGTCGTAGTAAAATCAACTTTCCCTGAGTGAGATATTAACACCAGACGCGCTAGTTTTTTTGGTGTTGAAAAGGGTGGGTATCGAAAGGGTTAACAATATCTAGTGATAATGTTTTCTTCGATCTTACTTTTTTTGCTTGATACAGATATAAACGTAAGACGTAAAAAAGTTGTATCACTTTCAGCCTATGGGCGACAAATAATTCACCATTTTTAGTCTAACTGTCGGCCTCCAAGTGATGAATGAGGCTGATAGCTTACGTTTCTGACGGTAAGTTTCTTTTTTCAAGCTAAAGAAATTTAATCTAGCAAAAAATTATCTTTTGATATTTACACCTTTCGATTTCTTTCTTAGGCAAATTTCTCTATCAATTGCATTGATACATAGACAGGATATGTATTTATACAATGGAAAATGATTTTTGGTTTTTATATTATTATGTCAGTCAGAATATCGGGCTGAAAATAAAAAAAACATTAATCCTCTTATTTTGTTTCACGAATTTAGACTTTTAATGTATCTTTTATAAAACTTTGTTACCTTTACATTTCTTTCCTTAACTGGTGAGTGCTAGAAGTAGGAAAATTCATTAAATAACTTTAAATATTATTTAATGGCAATTAAACACTTACGTACATATAAAATTATGAGACTGTCCTTGAATAAGGCTTTATTGTATTTAACAACACATATAATTCAGAATGAAAGTACTTGACAAAATCTTTATATATAAAGGCATCTTTATACATCACTTATGTAAAGGCAGTTACGAGTTCTATAGTTGTGTTATCCAGTGGTGGAGTAACTCTAAATTTTACAGCCAAAACTTATAATTCCTCGAAATCTTTTTGGTTAGGGCATTAAGGGTTTTTATCGGTTATATTTTATGTTACGTTCATTTCACGACCAAGTAGCATATTTCTTTCTTTAACCAGTCATGCTCATCCTAATGCTAATAATAATGTAAATGCGAAAGTGCCTTTATTTATTTTGTTTTGCTTTCACGCGTAAACTATTCAACCGATTGTAGGCCTACTGAAATTACTGAAAATGATTGTATCGGCGACGACTGTTTTTAGATTAAACTTTTTAAGGAGAGGCAGATCACCTGTTAACCTTTATTCCTTCCGTCTTCATGGGCTACTTAGCTGTGCGAGAATCTTATCAAACAGAATAAGGGGACAAGTGGATACAGTACAAGGTCGATGATACGGATAAAAAGTGCAACGGTCACACTCAGAATTTGAACATGCGCTGTCTTTTAAGTCCGGTCCATAGTCCGACGTCTTAGACCGTTCGGACACGGGAGATCAGAACAATCTGAACACCCCGAACTAAACCAATACTTTTGTTCTAGTCCATTAATTGGAAATACTATTCTCGTGGTAACCTACAATAGGGAAACAGTAAATCAGTACACAGGCCTGCGTTTTACTTGTAACGTTCATTTGGCATTGTTATACTGTGTTAGGTTTAAAACTATCAGGCTACCTACATGAATGTGCATAAATGTACCTTCTTTATGACACATTGAATTTGTTTCGATGCGCAGTGACAGTTTGAAATATTTCATTTAAATATACTTATGTGTGTACTTTGTCTATTTTCAAACCGGAGATACCTGAAATCTACAAAATTTGAAAGGTACTAGATCCATATGACGAATTTGATTCCAAATAAAAAAAATATTTTTTTATTAGATAGTTAAGAAGAAACAAAATGTGTATGTTCACAGAGTAATATTTACTTGGTGGTTTTGCCATTCCATGATTGTTTTCTCAAATAAATGGCTTCTGAGAACATCAAATTAATAAAATTGACTTATATAATACGACCTCGTAATTTGTTTACATAAGTAGTTTTTATTACATTTTAAATTTAAGTCAAGTTATATGTGCTTATCTAAGAAGTAAGAGAATAAAATATTAGTCATAAACATCAACACCATCAATAAAAGCGTGATAACCTCACGCAAATTCCATATGATTTAAATTTATTATAGGTAGGCCTGTTTCTAGGAAGGAACATCGTATTCTTCAAACTACTTATTACTGAGCTTTGTATTTATTTCATTATGCACTTTTATAATTACAAGCGATTGGACAGGCTTAGTTCATAGGATTATTTGAACCAACTCTGCAAAAAAATAAGTCCGTTTTTACCGTGTTTATATTACTCATTACAGGATAGAAGTACGCCGCGAACAATCAACGTTTCATGAAAAATTTCAAGTTTGTAGCTTATTCCATTCTAATGAGGTTACATGTGTTAGTGTTTCATATGTTAAATTGTCCTATGATTGTACTGAGTTTGTTTGCAAATTTATTTAATCTGTGATTATTTTCTTTGTAAAAGTGTTCGCCAAAGATCAACCAATTCCCATAGAGTGACATACATCATCATCGAACCTAATGTTGCCTAAATATAAATGCTGACAGGTAGAAATAACATTTTTCCAGCCCCTCGAGTGGTACGCTTCGCTTGGCCAAATAGAACCAATACAACGATAATTATCTAATGAGATTTATCTTCTGAAGCAAAGAGGCGATTTTAAACTGTTGAATAAATTATGTATACGTATGTTATCATAAATAGACAAAAACCAGGGGAAAGGATTGAAGTAGGAGAGGAACAATATTGTAGGATTACTCAGATCAACTAGTATTTATTATTACGCTTTACAAACAGCATTTTTAAATGCGCCTACAAAGCAGCCAAATTGCATTTCTACATACTTTAAAACACGTTCCATCTAGTATTTAAAAACTATATTTTGTTGTCTACGTGTCTCTGATATCGAAACGATGTAAAGAGTTCATTTTGGGCATCTTCGTTACCGTCTTATTTTTGGATCTCTTCAGAGGAACATGACTTCAGATTCCAGGAATCAAATCTGTGACAGCGTCAGTTTCCAGACGTTTCAAAAGAGGAAGGTCAATTGGAGCTAAACTCAAAATGTATTCTTTTTTTCAACTACAATTGTCATAAACCTATCATTACAATTCATGTTTTAAACCCAGGATTATTTTAACACTGCTACCCATTTCATTATTTGTATGATAACAGTAACCTATGCAAACAAAACGTACATTCCTCTCTTCTGACTCGTTCAAGATTTAGACCAGAAATTACATGCGAGTTTAAAACGGAGTTAGCAAGAAAGGGATGAGGCATGGGAGGAATGTATATGTAAAATTCTCGTGCACATACTCTGCAAAAAATACATGTGAGTTAAATGATCTGTTCTTTGAGAAACACTCTAGTTTTATAATTAATTTCAAACAAATATTATAGCGCTGCGACAATATTTTTGGACTGAAGAAATTCAAAACGCTAAATAACAATGATTTCCCTACGGATTTTATGAATGTCTAGTCACTTAATCCTGCTATATGTTAAAGAACCCTGCTTTTGATTCACCTTTTTAAGACTAGATTTATTTTTTGTTACTACTTAACCTTGAAATTATTTGAGGCTAATACTAAAAAAAAAATAGTGTTAAACTGAGATCAAAAATCATTATTGTATATGGACAAAATTACAGGGAATTACGCAGTGTATGGACTCAATACGTGTTAGTAAAGCAGTGCTCATAACACACCATATTACTCTCGGAGCTAAAAGTATACTGTAGGTATCCGAGTTTGAAAGTCAATCAAAAATTTAAAAAGTAAAAAGTATAGGCTACTGTTAATTTTTGTGTTTGCACGTATAAAACAAATCATTTACAAACAATAATTTCTAGTTTTATGTTGATAATAACGAAAAAGGGTATAGGTTCTTGGCTGTTTTCAACAAAACTGCAACTTTAAAATTTCATAACTCGGAAACTTGTCATTCGAGTAATACCATATATGTTCATACAACATAGGTGCAAACGTACCGTTTTTGTGTATATAATTTAAGAGTTATATTTAAAAAATGTGTTACTTATTAACATCTTAACATCTTAACTTATCACATTAAAGGTTTCTAGAACCTTTGCATCAAAAGAGTTATTGCACAGAGAATCAAAAATACAGACGGGCGGGTGGCCTTTAACGTTTTGACCCCCAAAAGCAATAGGATTCTTCCTTGGACCAAAAGGTACCAAGGTTGAATATAGGACCTCAAAGTTCATTAAATAGTATCGCACAGACTGACAGACAATGGCACGATTTTAAGACAATGACAGGTCCTTCATAATGGCAATTGTTTCTGTATTGATTGATAATGGATTATACCTCGTTCAACTAGATCTAAACGCATATCACGACGAAATTACCATAGGATCTGGCCAATCTGGTCTTCCATTTTGAATTTGTCTAAACACATGTCATATCTTAAATATCTTTACTGCCTTCTTTAGCAGAGTAGACTTTTGAGAGCCATCTCATTTAAAGGATCGACTTATGCACATGCCATTGCCTTAGAAATATTTCCACGCGTATTATTACTGGTTATTCAACAGAAATCTTCAATTTTTCAAATCAAAACGCTTAGTTAAGAAAACAAAATTAATATTTTACATAAATTCCAGAGGAATACGTATTGTTAAAGTAAGACACCTTGAAAATTGATACGACCAAATACAAAAGACTAAATCAGTTTAAAGTTAAACATCAAGTCAAGTTGACGTGATCATTGTCAAGGTCGTTTCAGGGCTTGGTTTCAACCCATCAGCCCAGGTAATAATGTAAGAGTACCACACGCTGAGTAAATATTGTAGCCTACGTAATGATCTGTCCACATGGCACCAAAAAGCTGTTACGGGTCCTTTAGTTTTAATAGCAGAATTATGGAGGATATATCATTATAAAGATATAATTAATACTCAGCCAAATACATTATTTTTTTATTTGTTATTCAGAGAAAGTCTTCTTAGTATATTGTACTTCATCGTTTGAATATTTAAAAAAATGCAGTTTACAACAAAAACTAAAATCATTGGATGCTTAATAGTTATATATTTAATTTGAGTCATCTTGACCATAAAAAAGGGTGTGAAAGTTTTTGATATTAATCTTATTACCATATAAAAACTCTAGGTAATTTCTCTAAAGCGAGGTTTTAAGAGTCTCAAACAGTGCAGCATCTTATTTATCTAGATTTTCCAATATACAAATAATTTTAAATTTTCTTTTATTTCTATTTCTTAATAAATAAAGTTTACAGTTATTTCTTTAAAGGTTCAATTTTTTAGAAGAAGTTATGCCAACTGTAAATCATCGATTTAGGCGATCGATTATAAATTCCTCTACATTTTACAAACCCCCTCTCCCCCCACAAATTAATCGGCAACATACAAGGAAACATCGAAATTTTGTCAAACTATGCTAGAAAAATTAAGCCAATAAATAGTTTTAGAATTATCCTATGTCTTATGGAACACTGCTCAAACTCGATAACATCATCTCCTATCACCACCCAAATCTTTCGGTTGTTTTCAAGGCATACTTTGGACTGCTTTATTCAGTACTTATATAGTTATTTTAGCAAAGTATTGGTTTAACATATTATTAATTCTCTGTCATTGTTAAATTAATTTAATTATGTTATAACTACGATAGACTCCCTTATAGATTATGTAAAATTATCTGAGCCTGAATATTATAGGTTGAAATTTTGAAACTTTTTAGTATATGCAGATTTCAAAGATTATATTTCTGGTATAACACAAGTTGTATTTTGGATTTCTGACTCATCCTTTAGGAAGTTCTGTCTAGTGTACCACGACTGTAATCGTATGTGTTAATCTGTTGAACAGCTTGATGAAGACACTGAATTACAGGATTTGAAACGTAGTGTTTTGATCTTTGACGTTGGAATGGGAATAATCGTAGCAATTTTGTTACTCATTCAAATGTAACGCCGCTTATGATAAACTACAAGCAAATAACTCGTGTAGACAGTTAGTTGTTTCAACGATCAAACAGTTCGCCTGACGGCCGCCCTCGCCCCCTCCCCCCCGCCACATGCCAACCGCCTAGTCAACGTTTCATTATCCTCTCACGAAGAGAGCTCTTCTCTCCCAACTAAACCAACAACCTGCCCTACCTCGGCATGTGATCATGACAGTCACATTCAGCCCGTTTTTAATTTCAAGATCGCGTGGCGGATTGTCCGCTGTGTAATGGACTCAGGATCCGACCCTCAGCGGTAGCACGCCACTCTTCTATTCTAATTATTTGCGTAAACTCTGGAGCCCTCAGACACGCCCTTGCAGTTGTCAGCCTTCTCCCTGCTCTGCCATCAGGAAATCCAAGTGTTTGGCCATTCTTAGGGGATGTTCACTAGATTTAATTCGTGAGATGAAATGCGACGATAACAATAAAAACAAACTGATGTTTATGAATTTTGTTAAGATTTCTATCAATGTTGTTTACCATAAGGTAACATAAGAGAGTTTGAAGTCTATCCATTACGAGTCCAAGTATGTAGGTATATTTACTTATATTGGAGCACCAATTGTTTGAGACAAAAATGAGGTTTCCAGAGTTACTCATTTAGCTACGACATTGAAATGCAATTTAATTAGCCCAGCAGGTCTAACCGACTATATTGTCTAGATATTTATAATTTAAAATATTATCTTAAAACAGCTTAAAATTAACAATCCTAAATATTATTATCTGCCCATCTCTTGGCATTTAAATGATGTTACTGTTACGTTTCTTTCTAGTCTATGTAGTTTGTTTTTGTTTTACGATGGAAGGGTTGTGAAGGAAACAGGATTTTTCCAGGATCAATGATGAAGTTGTGACGTTGATACACAATATGGTGGTTGTGATCCCTTGCGCGTGTCACAACGCTCTGGTATAATTTGCTTATTTTAACCTAGTTTGAAATTATGTGTTAGGTTAGTTATTACCTGAAGAAGAGATCAGATTTCAGATCTCAAAACGTAGTATTGCTAGTTTTTTAAACACTGAACTATGGCAAAAGTTCGGAAAAAAACCTCTTTTCTTCATAGTATGTGTATTTATTTTAATTCTAAGCATAGATTTGCTTTAAGGAAATTTATGTTACTTTAACCAGGACACAAGTATTGTGTGGGCCGTGTTTAGATCTTCAAAAGTTGTTGTGTAACAATGATATTTGTTCTTTATTTACAAATTCATTGTTGATTTTATATTGGTTGATTTGAAATAACAGTAATCTGGACAATTTCCATCGTTATGATATAACGATAGTATACTATTTAGTATTTTACAAGAATCAATTTCTCATCTTCTCTTGTGTGTACAGTATGTTATGTTTAGCGCGCCTGTATTGAGCAGTCCCAAGGTTTGTGATTCTTCTCACCGCTGTAAAAATAGGTACTGCTTAATTTTTGATATGCAACTTGTTCTGTTGAAAATTCTTCTGTTTTGGCCTATATTAATTTGTTCTTCCCTAACTTTAAGTATTAGCATTTTTTTTATACCTGAGGAAGAGTATAGATTCATATACTAGAGACGTAGCGTTCTGTTCTTGTAACATATAACGATGGCAAATAATACACGATATTTAAAAACATGTTTGTTATAGTGTCAATCTACACATTTCCTTTCAACTGTTTTAAAATGGTTATTGCTCTCAAAAACTTTAATTTTTTTACCTAGAACTTTGTAGTAGCCCAAAAATTATGCGATCAACATTAGGTTTTTACAAATCTACAAAAAAAAGCATTTACAAATATGCTTTATAATAATATGGACGGAATTGGCCTACAATAATATTTCACAATATTATTACATAGGCCTATGTTAAATTACTTTCAGATCTAAAATTTCACTGCAGCGATAGTCTATATGAATGAATATGTGTAAATAAAAGATTAATGTGATGAGAGGTTCAAAACTAGTTTACATTAAAGCGAAATAACATTCCATTTAGAATAATATGAATCATTGGAAAACATTTACAACGCTGTGTTATTCGCTACATTTTAATCTCATTGGCAACTGAACTGTCGGTGTACCGTAGCCTAATCCATCTACGTGGAGATCCAATTTTGAGGTTAGAATCGGGGTCCTGTGTCACTTAGGAATGGGGCATTATAATACGGTGTACAGGTTATTTTTGGATCATGAAGGAATGGAGTTGTTCACTGAAAATTGGACAAAGACTGAACTTTTCATAGTTCCGACTTCACTTAAAACTTTACAACACTTTGCGATTGGTAATTGGGAAATGAATAACACTAATTTAAACCATTGATAAAATTCTTTATTTTCATATACAGTTTAAACTTGTTTTACAAATTTTTGTGAAAAATTTAAGTGCCTTATGGTTTACTTTTCATTAAAAGTATGAAAAACTAATTTAATTTTTATGCCATTTGATCCTGATTTTTTAAGTCAATTTAAATTTGAATATCTTGTGGTAACAAAACTATATTGTGTTATTTGGTGTGTTTCCTTGACACACATACATAATTTAGGCCTACATAATGTGTAATTACTCTGTTGTTTCGCCGTGCTTTAGGATCGTGTCAAACATCGTAGTCCACTAAATTGTGCACCTGAAGAGACAATGAGAATACTTCTTTACCTAGATTACTCTATGTATTGTAGTCTATGTCAGTTCATTTTGAGCTTCTTCGTCACCAACTTTTTTAGGCTCTCTTTAGACAAATACGACTCTAGAATCTAGTAGTCGTCTATGAAAGCTTCAGATTTCAGACGGTGCACTAAGAGGAAGGTGAACTGGAGCAAACCAAACATTCACATTGTTTGCCTACTTGCAAGTCCAAGTATGAATTATACTTTTAACGTACGAAATTAATATTGAAACAAACTTAACAATAGTTCTATAATAAAACTTATAAATCCTTATTTTCGCATTAAAAACGAGATCGTAATGAACACATCTCACATTTTCATTAGTATAAGGCTTACTTTAATATTTATTTGCAACTCTGTATCTAAAAAGGAATAACAACAAGATTGAAATGGAATTGCCCATTCCGAAACACGGACGAGATACAAAGACAGTCCTAAAAACCAATCCAACTAGGAGAAACAAAGTCTGAAGGTTTACTATCAATTCCGCGTCTGTTTACAAGCGGGGACGACTCCGTGTCGATTCAATAAAGTTGAGAACGAGTGAGACCGTATAAAGGAGCAGGGCGGTGTTGTCGGAGCCGTGCATAATATTTAATTAAGGCTAAGCACCGAAGCAGGGTCCTAATAGACTCTAATAGGCCTTGATGCCTGTCGCCATGGCTTAAGTAGTGGGCGGGACTTCTTCCCGTCTAGCGGGCCAATCGGGGAGTCGTCTCCATGGCGACCGTTCTCTAACAGCAGATCAATTCGCAAGAGCAGAACCTTGTAAACTTAAGTGAATGGTCGATCCGATCTGGCTACGTACCGATTGATTGCCTTTCTTATCGGGACCCTACTTTGTTTTATTGTTCCCTTCGAGATTCCGCCTCAATATCCAACCAGACTCCCGGATCGTCGGACGTGGATATTGCTCGCTCTCGCGTACTGCCTGCTGGATGGGATACGATCCTGTTTGTTTACAGCAGTTTGCAGGATGTTGGGAGCGATTCAGGATGTAGAGTAGTTTTAGTGTTCTACTTTCTTGAATGAATTGCTTTTTGTATGAGTCTAGTGGTGTTATATAGTATACAATATCCCTCCTTCCTCTTAAACTTTCCAATAATTAAAATCAAATGTTTTGACAAATCTCTATTAAGACGCGTGATACTTATTTTTCAAAAATCTACTTTTGATGAAGGAATACCTCGTATTTTTCATTTCGAAAAAATGGAATGTAATAAACAAAATCCTGTTTTTGTTCTGGTGCTAGTTCCTTAAACATATCGCAAGAGGCAGGATTGTTTGACAATATTTATTTACTTCCCGCTCCCACCCCCCCCCCCACCCCATTTCGTCCTAAGATCAAACTAAAGCCAAATAAACCAATTTCCCAAACCATAATTTTAAGGGGAGCAGATAAAATCTATTTTCCCATCATAATTGGACAGGAGCACTGACTGCTTATTGAACTACCGATCCAGAACAAATTTTTTCAATCCATATATTAATAAAAATAATTAAATATGACATAACAAATTGATTTGAACTACCTACTCAAACATTTAGAGTTTCCTCTCATTATCAATTTAAATCTGGAATCTAAAACTACTGGATTTCTAATATTTATAAATCCAAAATATTAACCAAAACTTTTACATTTCATTTGATATTTTCTAAAATATCTTCCTCTTTGAAAACGTAACAGTAAAACTATAATTACCACTACACTTTTCATGACCTCATTAACAACTTGTATTTGGAAACTCATCAAATAAAATCTACGTACATTTTTGTGAGCACAAATTAGTTTCTTAAAAGTTATTAAGAACTGATTTTCTGCACTCCGTATCATTTAGAAAGATAGAAAAACACCTTTTCATATTTAATTTCCAGATTTTTAGTTTTCATAAAAACATCCTCCGTTGCTTATGAGTAGAATTCCTTAATAAAATTACTGACACTTATTGGAATTTATGGGCAGGTTTTTGAGATAACTAAATTAGAGCAAAGTAATAAAACTGAGGAAACTAAACTTTAGAATTTTAAACTTAAACTTAACCGTATTTCATCATATAGGATTAACAGAAAGCGTCAGAGAGTTTCCAACTATATTCCATTGAAACACACTTACATTCGGTTGCTTAGACTAATGGTTCTGGACCTACCATCATCAGTAGAATCTTTAAACTCACGCGCAAAGAAATCGTAAACCGGTGACAATTCATTCATGTCCACAATGACGAAATCGTGCGCGACATTTTGGCGTATCTGAATGGTGAATAGCCCCTGCCAGAAGGGAAAGCAGCTATGATATCCCCGTTAGGCGGGGCCGAGGTCGACCATTGACAAATTTTGATGGATGACGCAAGGACAGGAAGAGGAGGAGTTGTGTTTACACGTGTAATGCCAAGTCCGCCGGACACCTGGACACAGGCGGGCCGCCTTGCCCGACACAATGCTGCGGCCTTACATTCGATTCTATTTCATTCCTAACAATGATAGGGTGGATTTCAGTGGCTACGACCGGGTGGACCGTTTAAATCATGTCTTAAGCTCCTTACGCCCAGTTGTGGCTGGCTCCTCCTCTCCTCCTCGCATGGTGTAGATTACGTCAAAGAGGGTACGACTCCTCCTTCAGGAGGTGAAACGTTAGGTTGTAAGCAGAGAACGTTCTTCCTTCGTTCCTTCTTTTATTGAAATATTTAGTGGATCATAAAAAGTATAGAATATGTTGTTGCATGATTGCACAACAATATTTCTTCTCAGGTACACCGTTATATTTTCAGTTATAAAAATATCTATTGGATTGACATGAATCTGCAAACAATAAATACAAATTTAACATAATATATATTCTGCACTACTATAAGCATAAACAAATAATTCGTACAGCTGTAATTCCTATTATGGAATTCACCAATCAATTGACCCAAAACTTTAATGCCTTGCTCGAAGTGCATTCTGATCATTATACAGCTCATAGAAATATTATTTGAACATACAAAATTAATTCACCACTGTTTATCACTAAGAAGCACACTTAATGTAGGTCAAGCTGTTATGTCAACCAACCAAAACCGAGTAGAACCAGATAACGTATACTAATTAATAAAAATTTACCAACGAACAACTTCACGACAAAATAAAGCGGAAAATATAAAATAATAGAAGATTGTCTCAACAAATAATATTGTTAAAAAATTCAACATTGATAACTACGGAGGTTTAAGAACTGTCACTCATATTGGCAGATTTGTATTTCATATAATTTGCCAAGTTTATGTACAATTTACTCTCCATTGGCTTGTCAAGAGACAAAGTGGAGAAAAGTTCGAAAGGCTGGCACACCGATTTTGTTGCATTTAGATCACCGGTACGTACGTATATCTGTATCCAGTGCGTTGCATATTTGTATATATTTACATGTATTCTATATAAATATACTTGTAATGAGGCTCTAATTAGGAAAAGAACAGGAAGATCGATGTACATGTTTAATTTTTGGCTTCCAGAACCCTCCTTCTGGTTGCTAAACAAACAAAGAGAACTCAAACTAATATAAACGATATAACCCAAAAATAATTATAAACGAGTAAATACCGTAAATAACAGTTTCAAATCAGTTAATGTGTTGGATATTTGTAAATATAGAAAAAAGTAAAATTTTATTTAACAGGGGAAAAGAGAATCATCTTACGTTTAATTCATCTATTGCCATGATTTAAAAATCGATTGATGTGCGATTATCAAGGACGTAGATTTGTCTCTAAATTATAAATTTCTTTCAGGATGAAGCGATTTTCAAGGTTATTGTGATTATGTCGTGTTTCATGTGCATAGATACATAATGGTCTCTCAGAATTTTAAGGAGTAACAGATATCTGTTACTTAAGAAACATGTGATGTAAAATATAACGTATCAGATGACTTCCCTCCAAACAAATCTAAAGAAAATCCTAAAGTAGACGTCTCACTGACGTCTGTTACTATCCAGGGCCAATTAATGATTGTACTAGGTCTGGCCATGGAGTCACATACTAACAGTTCTCCATAAATAGTCAATTACTGCTTTGAAAACGTGTTTATGTTTCAAGCATATCTTTGGATTTGAACGCTTATTGGTTTAATGTAAGAAAGGCAACTAAATATATAAGGACAAATAAAAATCCAAATAACATATTTTAGAAGTACAAATTCTAGAAAAGAAAAACTAATATGATTCGAAGTATAAGCGTTTTTTCTGATTATATAATGCAAACCCTTAAGATATTTTGTCTAGAGCAACCATCAAAATTAAATCTTTACCATTATAATTAAACATTACGAATGGCTAGAACGATTTCCAAAGATGCTTGTAAGGCGTGCGTGTAACATATGTAAGCAATGTGAGCGTACGTGTGATTTTTCGTATATTATTATTTTGTTTATTTAAAGAAATAAAAGCTTTGCATTCTAATCTAGAGCAATAGTAAAAACCAGATTAATCGTAGAGTAGTCATTTATAGCATTATCTTTTATGATATGATATGATCATTTATCAAAAGGAACTCGATATTGGAATATAAAATAATCGCAGATAAAATGTTCATACAATTATAATTAAATAATATAATGAATTTAGTAAAAGGATTGTGTACACATCATTTATCACTATATCTCACGTAATAACCTGTCAAATATTATATAGACTTATTTCTGACCTGAGTATTAAATAAATAATTCCTCTTCACGTAGAGGAGAAAATAAAACAATTAAGCTTATAAGGGTTAAAAAGTAGCATGGACTGAAATGTCAAATGTAAGATGAAGGAAGCCTCCTTTGACGAGATTTCGGACACTATTAAAATCCAAAACATGTAGTAGGTGATTCAACCTTTACTTTTACTATTGTCGTTTCACTCATCTTGTCAACAAAAACAATTAGAAATTGTAAAAACTCTCATGAACTCGGTCCAACAAATTGATGAATCAATCGAAGGACAAATCCGAGTTATAATAAATTAGCCTATTATCGTGGCTAATATCGTGGTTAATATATTTTCTTCTAACAAATTACAACGAAATCAGGTCAGATTCCGTTATATGCCCCCAACGCTTAAACTTTTTCAATGAACAATTCAACAAAAACAAACATTACCAAACAAAAACTAAACTCTTTATTGAAAAAACATACAAAACTTGTTTCTATTCTTGATCACACTCCGCCACCCAAACTGCGTGGCTCCGAAGGTGCTGCCGAAGCCCGCGCTGATGTCAACGAAAGAAAAACATCCCTCGAAATAGTACCTATCAGTAAAATATCAAATTCTAGAGGGGCTGATCAGAAATATAAATTGAATTGTAATGGAAAGGCAATTATGAACCGTGTAAAAAACTTAAATAATCATGTGATGCCGCGCGCCCTGACGTAAATGGGATTCTCGAGAAATATTAGATAACAGCGACAACAATACAGATCACAATACCTGGAAATGCTTGTTGATTGATGGAATGTTAGTTCTGTTACTCAACTACATCGTTTTATAACGTTCTAAGTTCACTGAAAAAAGTTCAAGCGTTGGGGGCATATAACGGAATCTGACCCGAAATCAAACTCCCAACGTCATTCATCAGGGATTTTAATCTCATAGTTATATTAAAAATTACTATTAAAAAACATACGATCATTCTAATTCTGACAGTCTTCACCCCCTCAAAAATTCAGCATCAAATCCTTGTTGCAGTTAGTAAATCTTTATACATATTTGTGAACTTCTCTGTGCATATTTACTAGACTATACAACAGGGAAGAGCAATGCTAGTGCGTTTTTTTTCTTCTTTCCTCGAATTAAATCTAAATTTCCACTACTCTACATCTCATTACTCGTTTACACCTACTTTTGAAACTTCTTTTTTATTACCACCATGTGTAAGACCAATGTAAGCTATTCGCTAACGCTCAGCCAAATTCCGTGGAGTAACATGCACCATCTTCTAAATTAATGCTGTTTATACAGAAATGAAACATCGTGGAAAATTTCCAGTATACAGGTCAGTTGTTGTCGAGATATCGTGCTGATAGACAGGCAGACAAAGAGAATTTTTTCAGCTGCTCCCTTGTGTAATTGAGCATCGCTAATTTTCAATTTCATAACAATAACATGCTCGAAGTTCAATTTTCCAGTTTCATCTTATGTAAGCCTATTGCGTACCTTTCCGAGGAATTCGCAATATGAACGAAGGGTTTATGTTTGTTTATTGCATATGTGCAAGTGAACCTTTACGCTTAGCCCGGCTTTGCTCCGCTTTATTAAGTGCTATAAATGAATTATGTTTAACTGCCTCCATAACACTACATGTTTATGGAAGGCCAAAATATTCTAAACAAACTATTATTACGGTTTTATAAAGTTAACACCTTTTATACAGACTACTAATCGTTTAACAAAACAGCTGTGGTGAAGAATTCATTAATGCAAACTATCATATGTTAACAACACATGTGTTTAGTCAACACTTATTTATTATTCTCTATTGTTCAACTTTGTTAGTTTTCTATGATTTCTTTGGTATAATTAAGCCATTTATTCTGTTATTTTATTAACTGGGTTTTATTTTTCATTAAAATGTACTCATATATATATAAAAATGAATGTTTGTGTGTTTGTCCTTTACGGAATCGTAACTATTGACCGATCATTATGCAAATTTGTATGTATATGTATGTTTCCACGAAGAAGGTTTATATGCTATGCCCATTGATGTAACTCACCGCCAGGCAGCGCTTGAAAAGATAAAAGTTATCAAAGTGCCTGCATATTGTAAACTGCAATTACGAGGCAGTTACGTATATTAAATAGCCACACACTGTTTGAAGGCGCTAAGTTATGATGTATCTTTGTCTTTAAAATAAACTTCTGATTAAATTTTAAGCTTAAGTGTTAGACCACTCTAGAATAAAGTACATGTACGTGTAGAATGGCTATAAACATACACTTTTGAAAGATTTTCTTGATTGTGGCAACAAGGTAAACTACACATTGGTGTTGGAAATATAATTCACTTGAACCATAATTGCTCATGCACAGGAAAAGCTTATCAAAGCGTGCGAAGCTGCGGGAAACAGCTAGTATAATATAAATGTTAAATAGTATATTTTCTGTTTTATTCTCATTCTAATTGACATGGATAAGTTTTTAAAACCTGACAAATTTAATACTGACCCAAGTTCACCCTCTTGCTCTAAACTTTGGAAATACTGGTTAAGAGCATTTGAGATATTTGTGAATAGAATATCACCTAAAAAAGAAAACTTGCATCCGAGGAAAAACTGAATCTCCTCATCGATCACGTTTCACAACCAATTTTCGAATTCATATCTGAGTCCACAACACACGAGACAGCAGTGAATTATATATTCATCAAACCTACAAGGGAAAATATTTTCAAAGTATAAGCTAACTTCTATAAGCTACTATAAACAAACTATATGCAAAAATCAGTCCATCAGTGAATACTTGTTGACTTTAAAAGTCCTGGGTAAAGACTGCACATTTTTGGCAGTTACTTCTGAAGATCACAATAATAACTTTATTCGAGGTGTTTATTTAAGTGGATTTTTATCTTCAACAATTCGACAATGGCTCTTATAAAATAATACTGTAACTCTGGAGCAAGCTTCTAATCAGGCTCTTGTATTAGAAGCAGCTCGTAATCAATCAGCATGTCATTCTAATGTTGAATGTTGTAAATGCTAATACACCCATAATACATGTTCCTCATAACAATCAAAATTCACAGCTTTCGGCTGTCCCTTCTGATAAATGCTACTTTTGTGGATATAGTCGGCATCCGCTCATAAACTGTCCTTCTAAAGATGCTATATGTAACACATGTTCCAAATCGGAATCTTATTCTAAGGTCTGTATGACTAAAGAAAATTAATATTAAAACTTCTAATGCTGTCACGACCAGTTCAAATGTTGTTGCTACTATTACAGCAGTCTTCATGCTTATAACATGCTGTTGTTAAATTAACTATTGAAAAATACGAAGCCGAGGCATTAATAGACACTGGAAGCTCAGAGAGTTTTTTTAAGTGATTCGTTTATTTTTCGGAGTAACATCATACTTTTCCCTGCATCTGGTATGATTTCAATGAAATCTGCTTCACTTATTTCTCAAATTGTTGTCTACTGTATCGTAAAGGTAAACTCCTTGAGCATCCATACACAAGAGCAAAAATTGCAGTGTTAAAAGATCTTTGAGCTGATTTCATAGTGGGCCAAGATTTACTGAAAAATCGTTCTCAAATTCAACTGAACTTTGGTGGAAGCAAATCTCCACTTATTGTCTGTTCTCTACCTCAGGCTCCAGTTGAACCTCCTCTTTTATTCAGCATGTGAAAATGACTGAAAATGAATTACAGATTGCTAAGTCTCGTAGGCATTCAGTAAATTATAATATTTTCATTCGGAATGAACTTGAAAAATCATTAGAAGATGGAGTAAAAGAAGAAAGTTGATCATCATGGTAAGCTCAAGCTCTTGTAAAGAAAATCATAAAAGGCGAATGGTGATAGACTATTCTCAAACCTCTTTCCTCTCTTAGATACTTATCCTCTACCTAACATAGATCATATTGTTGTCTCTCAAGTAACGAAATACTCTGTTTTAGCATCATCGATTTGTCTAGTGCTGCCTTATTTTAAATCGGAATCTCCCTCATTCTTTGGAGAAAATAAAGAAGATGACTGCTATATGTCCCATCTGCGCAAAAATAAAATCTCGATTTTAAAAACTCCAAGAAACAGTGTTAATAAAGTAAACTACTCCATTTGAAAGGTTGAAAATGGATTTTGAGAGCTCGTTGCTAACAAACTCCAAATATAAATATTTACAAACGATTTTTTTATAAATTCTCACGTTTTCCTTTTTGCTTATTCATGCCCCGACAACGTTTAGCACAGTAGTGGAAAAGTTATGTGACCTGTTTTGGTTATTTGGACTGCCCTCTTATATTCCTACTGTCAGGGGAGGCTATTCTTCTATCATCTTAAATACTTTCTTAACTCCAAAAACATAGCGACAAATAGAACTACACCATATAGACTAATCCACAAGGTAATGGCAGATCGAAAATTACAACGGCATAATATGGAATGCTGTTGCTAAAAAGTCGCAGTTTAAGAAAAAATAAATGGGAGTATGTATTAAATTATTCCTTACATTCTATTAGGTCCTTAATATGCACTACTACAAATGTGATACATGCATGAAAAAAAATCTTCAAACGGCCAATCTTTTCCAACCTGGCTCCTTGAATCTGAAAATTTGTTCTTGAAGAGAAATGTGAGATAGAGCAAGTACAATCCGCTGGAAGACGAGGTCGAACTAGTACATATAAATCCCAATTATGCAACTATACGTCTCAATAACGGAGATGAGGAGACTCTGAAACAGCTAGCTCCGAAACGAGTCAATCAAAGACCGCTGTCCTTTCAAATAATAACAAAGATCAATCTGTTTAGTAGTGGACCAACTAGATAGTAATCTCTCTGAAGAATTATAAATATTAAATCGGGATATATCTATGACAGATGTGAAAAAAGAAAATCACTACAAACAAAACAAAACATTCCTCCTGTATTGTGCGATGACATTACGTACATAAATAAATTGACAAAATAGGTTTTTTGTTTTAAGGAGGCATTGTTAGGTAACAATGGTAGGCATTCATACAGGTTTCATGTGTACCTATGTATGTATGCGATATGTTTTATAGGTATGTATCTGTATAAGTGTATGTGTGCGAGTGTGCGTGTGTGTGTGTGTAAAATATGATTGATTTAGGCATTTTGTTAAGAAGAGAAAGTATTTTGTTTTTTGTATGTTGTACTTGATTATTATAATTAGTTATATTTTTAGTAAATAAAAAAAGGTATAATGCTTTGTTTTGTTTTTAGGCTATTTAATTAGTTCAGTTGATAGATTAGTCCATAAGGTTTGGCATAGAAGCACATCTTTTGTTTTTAGTTTTTGTTTGTTATATCACAGTAGAGTTGTTAATAAATTATAAACTAATGCTCCTGAACTCATTAATTTTTAATAGTTATAATTATTATGATGGAACCCCTAGATGGGCTAATTAGTAGCCTTAGGGGCCCTATTATTTTCCTTTGAGGTCAGCCTGGGTCTTAGAATATGTATAATTGTACTATTCAATTGTTTAGAGATTTAAAAATGCTAAGTATGTTTTGTAAAGTATGACTTCATGAGGAGAATAAAGATATATATTTATATATTTATTTACATTGATTTCCCTCAACCAACTAAACGAATTCATAATTCTAACTATCTGCCTTTAAGATGAACTACAAGTAATAGATATATTCTAAAATACCCAGAAGACTATTCTCTATCAAGGAGGGTTGAATTTGGTGAATAATTAATTAATACAAACCATCATATGTTTACATTACATGTGTTTATTTTATTATTCTATATATTTTTCCGTGTATCGATTTTCTATAGTTTGTTTTGAGATGATTAAACCCTCTATTCAATTACTTTATTAACTGGGTTTTATTTTTCATTACAATAGCATCTTTGTAAACATTTTCGTTGAAAAGGTTTGGATTTTGTATGAATAAGCAATTGGAACAACGGAGCTGGAAATGTTTCAATTGCCTACAATTGTCGGCGAACTAGACTTCCTAGCGCACTACACCAGTTAATAGACTTTGCGGGAATCAGGCTTTTATGTAATCTAGAATTTCTACCAAACTAAACTTTCCTGAAGCCTCTGGTAGTGTGGAAACGGAATAAATAGAATAGAATGTATACTAGTTCGGTAGGAAGTTTCCTGTTGTTTTCAACTAATACTATGGCTATAAAAAAATGTAATACTTAAAACCTACAATACATCACAACACACATAATACGTGAATTTTTATTTATATATTTTAAATAAGGTATTTTTGAAGCTGACAGAAAATTTTCGCGCGTTTGGCATCGTTCATCGGTACAAGAAATCAAAAACACGAAGTTTCGAGTGTGCACTCTTAACTCTTTCTCAGGTGGATAACTAGCCAAATATATAACTATAATCTTGGAAACATATTATACCAATTTCAGAAAAGGTTCTTTTTTACTGTCGCTAAATTCACAACAGTGATGTCGCCCTGTCACTGTCAGGTCTGTCTGTAATAGCGGGAGTGTTGGAGCTGACAAAGAGTTTAAATAAGAATTTAACGTTCCAGAGCGCCTGAAAGGGGAATCGCCAGACCAGATGTATTATCTGCCAATCCACCCCTGCCTCCGCCATCGGTTCAGAACTCGTATCAAATCCGGAGATTGTTCACCGGGACTACCTGGGCTAAGCCGACCCCGCTAAGGCGTATTTTAATAGTAAATAAAGCGGCGTGTTAGGGCCTGTTCCACTCAATTTGTAACACGGCAAACACGTTTTGTGCCTCCCCCGCCCCACCCCGCTACACACCGCCACACCCCGTCGCGTAAAGGCGACTTACGGCACCTCTCTTTTGTTGTCGCTTCCAAACGACGCAAACTAACCTTGAAATTAGCGTAAAACAGGCGTCAGTCTCCGCTTTGTTGTGCTGACTGCCCGGAGTCCGGAATGCACGATTCCCGTTTTGTGCTTAAGGTGATGACAGCTGTTAAAACCAAAACTGTGATAGTAGAAACTTTCTGAGATGGTTTTCTTGTTTTTCGTACAACTATTTCGATAGGGAAAACTGATAATGTAATAATGAATGAAAAACTAAATTATTATTATCTTTAAGTACTTATTGGGTTAGCGTTAGCAAAGCTTATAACCCAAAAGGCTGAATACTTTTCATTTCTGACTATTTGTGTGCACGATATCTCGAAAACATATTGTCTTATATACGTACTCTAAATTTTGCATCAAGATTCATTACTATACAGGCAACACTGAGGCATAACACAATGGTTATGCATGTCACTCCATTGGATTCGGCTGAGCGTTAGCTAATATTTTTGGTTGCCCATGGGGGTAACCATGACGGCAACGGAAAATAGCAGAATAAATAAAATTTTTTACAAACTGAGTACAGCCGTGTGAGATTTTAATTGTATATTTAATTTTAATTGAAACATGTTTATTCATACAGTGAAAAGAAAAAAAATAATGGAGTGAAAAGGCAATGTTAAAAAATTTAGGTTGTGGTACCCTCCCTACGTAAACAGAAATTTTATTATTTAAACACTGCTATGAAACCTTAATCAATGATCAAAAATGTGAATATATCGTGTGGCAACGTATCTCGAGAAAGATTTCATCTGTAAAATTGTAATAGTGCATAAAACTTTATTTACTCATAGACAATAATGAGTTCTATAATGGTTCGTGTCCAACCATAGACTTTGTTTGACGGTCGTTAAAACCTATCATTCTGTAGGCTGACACAATTTCTCTCATGTGTGCCGAGGTATGTAAAACTTTCTTTTCTGTATGATACCTCACTGTCTCTCTCCGAATAATTAAATGAGCTGTAGGTTTGTAATTTACATGCAACCTCAGCGAAGTCTGTACGCGACACGTAGTGTGGCGTGCTCCTACCTTGTACAAGTAAAAATGGACATCGTATTTGATAATGATTTTAACTACTCTAGTACCAAAATCATACTAAATAATGTAAGATTAATTAGGCATTAGAATCGTACTTATCTTGGTTTTAAGATTGCAGGAATGAAAAGGATTATAAACCTGCTATTTGTGTTTTTACGTGAACGATTAATGTTTTAAAGACGTAACTTTGTCAGAGGTATACATTGTTAACCGTATTTGTACACCTTTCTGTGAAAGAATGTTCTGCCAAAGCAAGCGTGTGCTGTGGTAAGTTAAATTTGTTTTTCATCCGTGCACTATTCTTGTAGATATCTTGACTGTTATATCTCGCTTTTTATACAAAAAATATTTAAACATATAAATACGAAACATTTGTAACTATGTCTAATTCGATAAATAAATCAATCTGCAGCGTTTAAGATAGTCCAAACACCACACAGTGTTCTAATCGCCTTTGCTTCATTGTTTCATTAATATAGATATACTGTATATGACAGGCTCTTAATAGAAATATTTCATAGGTTTTGTCTCTTTAATAGTGATTTTAGTTAAGACATTAAGAAATATTTTTGAATTTTTATTTGTAATAGTAATTATAAAGAATCAAAAAGTTACTAGATGTTTTAATAGACTGGGGGATGTGAGCTAATATGCATTATATAAGCACGGAGTGTAGGTTTTAGTGAAACTGGTAGAGGAATTTCCTCCGAAAGAAATAAACCAACTGAAAATCACTATCTTCAGCCGAATGACTACGTCTTCTAGTGGTTGGCTGAAAGTGTCTGGAAAGTTTGGTTTTAAGTCTAACGTCTAACAAGATATGCAGACATGATTTGAGAAAAAAATATCTTTTAATATTTTACCCGTTTTGATAACGAGATTACACGGTTACAGGCAAAATTTGAAACCTACAGCTCATTGTATTCTAGAGACGTCCTGCGGGCAGATAAGACAGTCAATTAAAAAAGTATTGACACCAAAATGACATATCATGAAATTCATTCTTGTGCAAATGAGTTTTTAAGCAAAATGTTGTCTTCATATGAAATATTTCTCGACATATCTTGCCACATGATACATTCAAATTTATATTCATCAACTTTGGTTTTATATAAGTATTTAAATATTTAAAGCTTACACATACAGTAAAGTCACTATAAAATGATGTCATATTTAAGGATAGATATTAGCTACATGTGATATACCACACGTCTCAATTTCTCATGCGTTTATTAAGTTTGTTTACAAATTGATTTATTCTGCTATTTTCTTGTTGCTATAATGGTTACCCATAAGACCAATGTAAAACTATTCGCCAAGGCTTATCCAAATCACAAGGAGTGGCATACACCATCATCGAAATCAGTGTTCCTCGTAAAGAAATGAAGCTCCAAACCGAATTTCAAGTCTATAGGTGACTTTATTTTCAAGATATCGTGCGGACAGACAGAAATTATCTTTTTCCAACTCTCTTCGCTAAACTCTGCCAATAACGCTTGCGAAAACTAATGTTCCTGAAGAATGATTTCTTTCTCCGGGAATATTCCTCCGAAAAACTAAATTGTGTGCTTATTATATATTATATTATTATATATTATATATTATATAAAAACAATTCAGACTGCCTAACGCCTCCCAGACTCGCCACCAGAGCCTTCTTTTATTTTCGAGGGAGGATTGCAGTACTTCATACAATTTTTTTCCTGAATATGATAGCGTCACTCCAGACCAGCTTCCAGGACTGTTGAAGTTTCCCGCAAGTCAGCGGGTAGCGAGGGTAACACTACTCTGTATACAGTGGGCAATACTCACCCCAGTTTCCAGGACTGTTGAAGTTTCCCGCAAGTCAGCGGGTAGCGAGGGTAACACTACTCTGTATACAGTGGGCAATACTCACCCCAGTTTCCAGGACTGTTGAAGTTTCCCGCAAGTCAGCGGGTAGCGAGGGTAACACTACTCTGTATATACAGTGGGCAATACTCACCCCAGTTTCCAGGACTGTTGAAGTTTCCCGCAAGTCAGCGGGTAGCGAGGGTAACACTACTCTGTATACAGTGGGCAATACTCACCCCCAGTTTCCAGGACTGTTGAAGTTTCCCGCAAGTCAGCGGGTAGCGAGGGTAACACTACTCTGTATACAGTGGGCAATACTCACCCCAGTTTACATCTCTATTACCGGCGGAGACAAAGCGTGACGTCACCGGAACAGGATATCAGTCGCTGGGGGAGGCATATTGTTCCATCCATCTCCCTCTCTACTGGCTAATGTTTTACCCTTAACTACCCACCCCCGCAGTCCGCAGTCATTCATCCCAACAATTTTCCTTTCAGTTATTCTCTGGACTTCGCTGACGTTTAAATGCTTTTACGGATCATAAATCAAAAGTCAATATTGTTTTCCAGCGAAAAAAATTGTTTTGTTTTGAAACACACCTCTTCCACCCCTTTCTTATAGCCCGTTTCTCAGTTAATGATGATATATTTGTGGGGCTCGTCCAAAACGTATTTGACGTATAAAGGATAACCAACAAACGTCAAAACATTGCAACATGTTCAACTCAACTTATAATAACTAATAACTAATATCAACTGTTTTTCCATCTTCGACGTTGCAAAGTTCGTTATAAGATAGTTCAATTCAGCAGGCAGTCTTGATTTTGAACAAATTAATCATCTCAGGTAAAAGTATAAATAAAAGTCAAGGAATTAAATCTATATTCCTAGATTTTCAAGTAAACCACAATAATCTAAAAGTTTATACAACTTCCCGCATTTGTTATTTTAATGATATTGCAATTACAAAGTGTTGAATTATGAAATTTATTGGTTGGGAATTACATCTGGTCATAGATGAGAATCTGAGAATTTGGCAATATTAGTGTTTGGAAACATGCAAGAAATATAAATTCCAACAATTTTTTTTAATTCAATAAAACCAGTTTGTCTGTTTACTAAATAATCTCTAGCTGTAGACGAAAGATTATCTGGATCTTTTGCCTCTTTATATTAGTTCTCCAGATTCCTTTTTAGTACAAATCTGGTTCACTTAATTTTCTCTTCACTTCATTTTCTCCAATAATTCGAAAATTTTTCACCTTTTTGGATATGATGTCCTTTTGATCCAAAGTATGATACAATTTTATACCGATTTTAATAAATTATAGTATGGAATAGTAGATTAAACCTTTTTTTTTTTAAATATTATTTAATATCTCGATGTAAAGTTAATTTGTTTGGGGTTGTTTTAAGTAGCTTTGTGGTGACAACATTCCTGGTATCAAGACTTCGTGCAGCTAAAATTTGTGGACCCAATTTCGTATGGTAAGCAAAAACCAGTGTGGTAAAGTCAAAATGAAACACTTATAAAAATAGCATTTTTATCCTGAAAATTCAAGGAACAACCGATTAAAAATGGGTATTAAGAGGGGACAATATGAAAACTTTATCAAGCCAGCACAAAGATTGGAGAACTGTTTGAGAGCAGTGAATGACATGATTACACTGTGCACGCAGGGAATCTGCGAAATTCCATGTGGTTGGAGTGATAAAACATTTAATATCTGCCAGAGTGAGTGAACTTGTTAAACACACAAACAGTCAATTTACGGGGAAATCGGTCATATCAAAATATGCAATAGAACTGGACAATAGTAAAGTATTAATTGTGAGAATTCTTTGCCATTATCCTAGTGTAATAACAGAAGTTTATAAATAATAAAGAAAATAGCATCAACAAAAATGACAGCGCACAATTGTTGAAAAGCTGGCAGTCTGTCATAAGAGAGTCATCGACCATAGCTGGTTATTGGTTGGTTTAGAGAATAAGGATAAAGCAATTCACTTATGCAGAATACTGCTTATAATACTAACAGTTTTGGTATGACATTTAAGTTGACTGTTGACGAAAGATGATGATGCCCAAATATTTCAAGGATTTAATTTTATGAATGTATGGAATGTTTCGACCTCATTTGCGTTCCTTCCTTCAATGCACGCTTCTTGCTTTAGCTGTCACTAATATAAATTCATTGTGTGTATCCGAATTTGGAATGAATTTATTAGTACGCCATTTTCTATTTTCCCAGTTTTGAATTTTTTGAAACAAAAACCAAAATATACAAGTCCAAATTTGTTGGCAGAGAATATTTACAACAAGTTTTAGATTAATTTTCCCTGCCTTAATAGGCAAACGTAGACATTTTGAGTTTGCTTATTTACAGATTAATTGGTTTAACATGCTCCTTATAGTACAAACGAAATATTTTAAGAAGAGATAATTAATTTAAATGTGTCTCTTGATAAAACATTATTTCATATAAATTATTTCGTGTAATTTGTCACTGTTTATTATTTGTAAAGAAGTTGCCTAACACTGACCGCTAACATTATTAATTAATTGAACGCTTGCTACCAATTTTTGTCAGTATATAATATTTGCTGTGATACAGGCTGTGGTAACTTTCAGATTAAAGTGTACACTTTTTAATGCCATTACTTTATAAATCTTAGTTGAAATGTTTTGAAATTATGTTGCTCTTTTTCCTCAAAATGTATTTTTGCCTAAATTGCATGTGAACTTTTAACTCAGTATATGTGTAATAACCAAGCTTTGGTCAACTTTGTATAAACGTTATTGCAGAACTTCATCGTCCTGAAATATATTTTCTTTTTAGATTTTAGCGCTGAATAAGTTAGCACAAAAATTAAATTTAAAGTAGAGTAGCCATTCAAATATAAAATAAGCAATATTTCCAAAAGGAAATATTCTGAATTAACACTGATAGCGATTCCAAATTTGATCCGAATAAAACATAAATACACGTGATTGTGAGACAGTGACCATTGTTCACAATTGCCGGACGTTTTGTGGCCACTTTACTACCGAATAAACCGGAATGACTGACGGCTATAAAGTGTAAAACGTCCACCGAACGACTACTTTGTCCCCGGTTAGTTTTTTCGGTGGGAATTAAATCGGAAAAGTTTTTGAGGATCGACAAAGCGCGGGTAGTAAAAGCCGTAGTAAAGGAGGAGGTGCCGTTCCCAGCATTACGGCCTCGGCCACGGCGACTCACAAAGAAGCGTATCGCCGTGGAAATGTCAAACAGGACCGGATGCGTCTTTCTGTGGACTCACCGGCCGAACATCCCGCCATTGACGACAGGGTCGCGCCGCGGCTATCTAAGCGATTATTAAACGTGGACTCCGTCATTCACGGCCGACACTTCTCCCTGCCCACTGACCACTATTGAAGGAAACAGTCGGTTACTTAGTCGATTCGATATTCCAACTGTAAACCGACGATACATAAAAACTTACAACATACAATGGCATGCCAAAATTTACATCTGGAAACATATCACATGTCTAGAATAGTGCTATAATAAAGATTTGAAGTGTAGCAAAAACTTTTCAATTGTTAAAAAGGTTATACGATAAATAACATACCCAATATCAAGGTAGGTATACCCCACACTACGTGTTGCGTAAAAGCCTCCGCTAAGGTCCAACACAAAGTTTCAAGTCTATTGCTCTTTATTGACGGATAGGATAACATACGTATGGCAAAGATCACTTTACATTCCCGGGAAACTAAAGAGATATTATGTAGGCCTACTGAGTGAACTTCAACGATGCTCAGCCCAATTCCATAGCTGGACCTGCAACATCATAGAACTCTTTCTATGTAAAAACTAATTTTTATCCTAAATTTCAAGTCCACGAAATACATTCATATTGTTATTCATTAAATTGGGTTTCTAATTTATTAGTGTTTAAACATATAAAAGTCTACACACCAATTCACTATAAAATGTTGGGATAATTAATTGGGCTACTGTGTTAATTAATATCTCGTATTTCCCATTGTCAGATTAATACGCTGCACTAATCGGATGGTGAACTGGAGCTAACTCAATAATCCCATTGAAACAACCGATCTCACCAAAGCTACGTTATGTATAGGCTACATGTATAGATAAGTGACGATAAATTCTCTTTTGAGTATACTGAGGTTTTTTTTAAATTTATTTATTCGTCTACTTTTTCGTTGACATGATGGTTACCCACAAGACTAGTGTAAAAATAATCGTTAACGCTCAGCCAAATAAGATGGAGTGACTTACGCCATAATTGAACTCAGTACTTCTCATGTAGAAATCAAGCTTCATGCAGAATCTCAAGTTTCAAATCAAGTCAATCAAATCAGGTCTGAGTTTCGAGTTAGTTCGTTTTCAATATGTTGTGCGAACAGACTGACAAACAATGTTTCCACCCCACGAGTGGTAGGTTTCGCTAACGCTCATCCATAAAACCAATAACACGATAACAATAATATAATACACTAATAAAAAAATTACAATGTAAGCAATAAATAAAAAACTATAAACAATTTAACAATAATAGAATCGACTCACGGTTCTTTAAGATAAACTTCCTGAAATCAGAACAAATATAAAAATTGTTGGTTAAGTCCACGAGGAATTATAGGCATTAAAATTTTGAAATTAGTTTTATAACCAGGCTAAATAAAGGTATTGTAAATGGAAATTTGATTGCTACTGTATGTAATGTTGTAGCTTCAGGGAATTACCTGATTGTTTTAAATTTATTGCTTAAGGAATTAAACATATTAAACAAAAAAAATTATTTTGAGCGACATCTTTAAATAACATAATATTTAAAGAATTTTCTTTTTATTTTATATAAACAAAACTTGTCACTCTCTACAGTCATTTTTCATATTAAACAAATTAATATTTCTTATCTTCAACAGTTTTTTTTTTTGGGGGGGGGGGGTTTATTTTATCCTTTAAGTATTACTGTAAATGCGTGTAAAGTCATTAGAAATTGTTTATCAATTTGTTCTATTTTCAAGAAAAGGTCAGCACTAATTTTCTATTTTAATTGTGAAACTGTATCACTTTGTATCAGTTTTGACGACAAACAGTGACGACTATTGGTTGTTGCGGCATTTGGCCTTTTGTAGCACACAAATCACTTAAGGCAGGGAGCACGTCAATAGGCTGAACAAATTCAAAGAAATATAATTAAGAATTTTTTAAAATTAAATTATTTTTGTATTATTTACTTCTTAGACAATATAAATATTCATGACATAGGAAAAGGTTGTGCAATCCTGTTTTCTCCCCTCGCACATTAACTCATGTACGTGCGGAAGTGAACTATTACAGCAGGGTTACGGTTGCGGCGAACAACGGCCACAAACATTAGTAGGCGTGTAATAACAGATTCAATCAGAGCTGTGACTCATCAAGTAAATCAAAGCGCGGGAGTCACCTGTTGGTCACGTGACTGTCACACGCGTGGGAGCGTGTGATTGTATGACGTGTGTGGTGAGGCAGTTACAATCTCCCGGGTCACTGGGGTCTCGGGGGGCGTGAGAAATTTGTATATCATTAGTAACATCATGTATAGTATGCGGTGCTTATTATTTACTAACCAAAAAGTTCATAAAATCTATGTGAACGAGTTCATTATTTTATTTTCTGTGCTTTAGTTTATTGGCTGAGAGTTAGATTTTTCTCTTTTAGATTTTTTTTCTTTCGTTAGATGTCTGCCTGCCTGTCCATCGTCAAGAGAACGAATTGAAGTATAAAGTTGAAACTTTGCACCAAGCTTTATTGAGTTACAGGCTGCAACGAGGTAGATGATGGCGCTTTTTTCTTCATGAGATTTGACAGTGTTGGCGAAGTCTGATCATCCGCAGGGTATATCGAGAACAAACTGAGCTATAGTCTTAGAAGTCTTTTTGTCTTGATATCACTCATAAGGCTGAGTGTTGGCGAAGTCTGATCATCCGCAGGGTATATCGAGAACAAACTGAGCTATAGTCTTAGAAGTCTTTTTGTCTTGATATCACTCATAAGGCTGAGTGTTGGCGAAGTCTGATCATCCGCAGGGTATATCGAGAACAAAATGAGCTATAGTTTTAGAAGTCTTTTTGTCTTGATATCACTCATAAGGCTGAGTGTTGGCGAAGTCTAATCATCCGCAGGGTATATCGAGAACAAACTGAGCTATAGTCTTAGAAGTCTTTTTGTCTTGATATCACTCATAAGGCTGAGTGTTGGCGAAGTCTGATCATCCGCAGGGTAGTATATCGAGAACAAACTGAGCTATAGTCTTAGAAGTTAGAAGTCTGTTTTTGTCTTGCATCACTCATAAGGCTGAGCGAAGTCTGAGTGTTGGCGAAGTCTGATCATCCGCAGGGTATATCGAGAACAAACTGAGCTATAGTCTTAGAAGTCTTTTTGTCTTGATATCACTCATAAGGCTGACTTAATTTTTTCTAGCTGGATTTCTACTGGTTTGTCTGTCTCCTTTTCAGGATTCTCTAGAATGAGTTAACCTATGGAATTCAAATTTTGCATAAAACTACATCGAAACACCTTACATGACACGTGTAGTACTCAATTCTACCTTGTTTAAAACAGTGATGAACACAAAAATCTTAATTTTTTGTTTTCTTTGTAAGCCTTTTAAATATATAAAGCGTCATTGCTAAAAGTAATAATAATTTAAATAACAATTCTTTAAAAATATTAACTGTTTTAAACACTTCATGTGGGTCCTGATACGTATTTTTTGTGTTTAGCTCTCCTGTGCATATCTGTTATTTTCAAAATGATATCTAAATATCTGTGAACTACAGATGAGTTATGAATGTTCTATAACGTTACCTGTGTGTGTTTAATTCATAGACTTTACCAATAATTAATATTTAAATTAGCGCCTGGTTAGTTGACTATGCAAAAGTGATACTGCATCGGGATTTAAGTATTAATCAGACACCCAAATGAAGGCGCCGAGAGCCAAGCAACGGAAGACGGCTTGCAGACATACCGACATGTACTGTACATTTGCTGTCGTTGTGATCAGTAACACTACGTTTAGAGATCTGCAATCTGATGTCTTCTTCAGGTGAATAACTAATCTAACATATTACAATCTAGTTTAAAATAAACCAATCATACCAGAGTGTTGTGACACGCATAACTCAGGAATCACAACCAGCATGTTGTGACGCCAACTTCACTAACTCTAAAACATGCACATAATAAAGCAGAACAAGACAGTAATTGTTAAAACTGAACTACATAATACAGGTCACAATAGATCTGCATTCGCCGACCAACCACCTACGACTGACCAGAGGCTAATAGTAAATGGCAATATATTGTATCACTGAGCGATGGCAAATGTCTGGAAAATCCTGTTTTCCTTCACAACCCTTCCGTCAATAAAACAAACTTCATACCAAGAATAAAGTGTACAATGTAAAGTTTACTATAGTGGAAATCAAGCTTAGGCTTTATTATATTGAATTATTTTCATTGGGTTTATCAGTACAGTTAAGTACATCAAACGGTTTAAGTATAACATAAGTATTATATTGTCAGTTATTACTAAAAACTACCATACCGATAAAAAAGAAGCTTTATTCATTTTGTTAACCCTCCACGTTATAATCTCTTTTTCAGTATTATGTTGTGGTTACAGTAGTTAATAACTTAATTACTTTAAAATCATTAACATTACATTTTCAAGTCAGTTAAAATCATTGTACAAATAAGTACAGAATGTGATGAAGGAAGTGATAACCGTTTTGGTGACTGAAAGGGTGAGATTAGTTTATTTATCAAATGGTAAGTTTTATAATGTTTAATACTCTTACTGTGATTTTGTTGTTTAACAACCAAGAGAGATTATGCAAACGTAGTTCCATTGTCCTGTTAGTGTATGCCTCAATAACATCTCTGGGGGAAAAGGTTAAGTAATGACTTCTGCTTAATATCAATGAGTCCGGAGGGTTAGGATTACCTCCAAGTACCTAAAGTATTCAGAAGCCTTAACCAAGGCTGAAATCCTCAAAATATAAGAACATGTATGCAGCCAAAAGCGTTTAAATGTGGAACATTTCTAGCTTCTGAGAGCTGCCAGTGGCCATAACCTTTTAAAGTCTGGTTTGTATCTCGAAAAAACGGCAACTCCCAGAACTCGGAGTATTCTAGACGTTAGGAACTATCAAATATCAGGATAGGTCAAAATCCGGGTTGTCAAAAGAATCTGAGAAAATTTAGAAGTTTAAATCTCTGAGTATAAGACGTTTTAGAGAACAAAGATTCACAGAAGACGAGTGGATCTAATAGACAAATGTCTGTAGAGGCGAGAAACTTCCATGGCCAGAACTGCCAAGAGTCCCGAATTTTTAAAGACCGGCTAGTATATCCCAGAACCTTTACATAAGAGGAAATAAGAAAGGTCCATACGCAGAGAGCACTCAGAAACCAAGAGCTTCTAGAATATATGGGATTCTAAAGGTAGAAAACCTTCTGAGGCGAGAAGTCTGTAAAGAGATCCGAAACTCACTTCCAGTGGTGAACTTCGGGAACTTTTAGAGGCTGAACCCTTTTGAAATGAACCACAGATATGAACCAAACAGTTTTAAGAAGTCAGAAATTCAGAAATGCCAGGGGCTCTCAATAGCCAAAATTAGGGTGAGTTTCCGAGAAGCTACCTGGGTTGGGAAACTTATAGAGTTAGAAATCTTGCAAACAACTAAGAATGCAAACGCTTCTATGGCACCAACAATACCTTACACCACAAGAAAATCACAATAGCCGGTAATTAATGCCTTTTGTCCGAAGAAGATTTTTCAGCCCTATGTATGTTTATATTTTCTTGATCAAGGTAACAATGCAAACGCTTCTATGGCACCAACAATATTTTACTCCACAAGTAGATCACAATAGCCAGAAATTGATGCCTTTTGTCCGAAGAAGACTTTTCAGAACTATATATGTTTATATTTTCTTGGTCATAGCAACAGTACCGTAGTCAGAATATATGTCTTTTGTCCGAAGACGTTTCAGACCTATGTATACGTTTATATTCTTGATCGGGGCAACAGGCTTTACAAAGAATTACTAAGAATATTATATGGGCCGATATTATACATGTTTTGACTACAGTTAACTTTTCAGATATAGTATATATATATATATATATACTATAAATGCTATAGTATATATATATATATATATATATATATAGTATAGTATACTATAAATACTATAAATGATATATATATATCATAACATATTTTATGTTGAAATTTTATGTTTTTAACAGTTAACGCTGAAATAATATTATCCTTCGATCATATTACAGCAAATGCTCTCGATTTGCGACGGACCTAGTATTCCTTCACTTTGGCCTAAAACGGTTTATGTGTTACTGAAATTGTTGGAGCTATTTATTTAAATATCATGTAATATTGGAAAGAAATTTGTGTATTTATTTGGCACTCTTCGTATTTAGGAAGTGTCCACATGAAAAGGAATATGCACACAACGCGTATTCATACCTATTATTAAGTAGTAAATCACGTGGAAAGCCGTGGGCAACTGCTACTATTTTATATAAATACTTAAAATATACATTTGTATTCACTTGTTTCTTCCGAGGGGCTGATTTCAAGAGGACTATAAATACTAAAAAATCATTGAATTTTAATCGATTTATTTCAGAATACGAAATAAAATATTGAATTGAGTTATGGGATAAATTTAATTTATTTAATAAATTAAAAATAATTTTCACTGTTTCTAACATTCTAATACAATTTTATGGAATTGTATTATTCAAAAATATGTGTTTATTATTCTTTTTCACATAAACATCAATAACATCTTGAGATGTGATGTTAGAATTTAACTGAACATACATATCTTAGAATAACAATTATACCAAAGCGTTCAGATTTTATGTGAATATTTCCAAACGAAGTCTATCAATTATGACAATGTACTGTTTTTCTTTATTTAAATACTGAAAACATATACAGGTATTTTATTGCACATAGATATTCTTTGTTTGAAGTTTATTTTTAACGATGGAAGGTCTAATAATCCACAATCGTAGGTGGTTAGTAGACGAATACAGACGAATTGTGGCCTGTATATGGTAGTTCAGTTTAATTAATTAGTGTTAGGTATGTTTTTTTTTTTAATTAAGTGCATGTTTTAGAGTTAGTGAAATTGACACACAACATAGTGGTTATGATTCCTGACTTAAGCGTGTCACAATGCTTTCTTATGCATTGTTTATTTTAACCTAGTTTGTAGTTATGTGTTAGGTTAGTTATTTACCTGAAGAAGGGATCAGATTGCTAATCTCGAAACGTAGTGTTACTGATCTTTTGTTTCACCGAACGATGGCAAATGTCTGGAAAACCCCTGTTTCCTTCACATAGATATTATAAATATTTTCCTCTACTCATCGATGTAAGTTTTTAGAAACTAGTAGTATGTAGTTTTAGAACGTGCTCTTCTCTTCGAGTTAAATTTAAATAAATCAATATTTTGTTTACGTGTAAACATTACATCTCAAGCTTGTACCTCAGCCATACGCAGTGTGGTCGGTCGGGCCGAACGCGGCATGTTAACTACCTTTCCTGTTCTGCACTCACACACACAGTAATAAATATTGCTTGATTTCTAAGTAAATACAAGTATAAATCCAAATTAATATTCACTTCCAGTACGTAGGGTGTATTTTCAAAATATGTCGTTCTTCAAGAGACATAAATCAAATGCTGCATAATATTTTTTTTACTGTCATTACTTTTGGAATAACAATGAGTTCAAAATATAAAAAGATTAAATTTTAAACAGAACACCATTATTTGTCCATATGTTTGTTGTTGCAATTAATAATAACATAAGAAAAATATTTTGCTTTTGCTGGAATACATGGTTAAATACTACCCAAACAGCAAAAATTATTTCTGAGGTAATTTAGACATATATTTTTAACGTGGTAGACATTTAAAGTGAGATGTTTATCGTGTGAGAGAGGTCGCCGGGACCCGGCTCCGTCAGGGATCTTCTTTAGACGAAGAAATATAGTTTTTTCGTTAGCATATAGACTGATAAAGAAACCAAATATATTTGCCAACCAATCTGTGGAAGAGGGATTGCTTTACATTCAGTCAAAAACCTCCACTTCAGATGCTTGGGAAGGATTCACCCAGATAGTGTTCATTGAGTCCTACAGGTAGAAGTCCATCACAGATGCTCAACAATTTTCTACTTTTTTTTAGTAAAGGAACTTGTATCCGTCGAATAGAAAGAATATTATAAGTTATGACATGCGATAACTTGCAACTTACTTTTATTTTCTGTAGACTTTCATAACGTCCAGATGAACTACCATAGACAGAGATAGGAAGTTTTACCGAATGACGATAACACATGGGGGTGGTGACTTCTGAGGTCGTAGTAATAAATACTCGAATTGCAAAGTTTACTTATAAGTTCAATTTAATTAATGAAACTTACAAGCACCACTTTTAGTTGGTAAATTAAATGTATGCCTTGCCACGTTGCTGCCAATTAGAGTACAAGAACTAAAAATGTATATCTGATAGGTGGGCCTAAAATATCCAATGTTCTATGGAATTATGCCTACAATATTTTACTTTATAAAACTTTAAGATTTTACTTCCCTTCGCAATATGTAGACTCACAACCCGGGCGTCGGCGTCTTGACACGAGACATTGAAGCTGTAGTCTAAGAAGGGTTATTTCTAGTCGGTAATTACTAGAAGAGGAGTAGAAGTTATGAAAGTGGTAGCCATCTACTCAAATAATACGCGAGCTCGCCTAAAACAAATTCGCGACGGTATTAGCCATTTAATGAGGCAAAAAACTTATCACGACAACGTGCCCGTCACAAGGACGACGCCACAACTTGTATCCATTTCAATCAAGCAAATAAAAGATCTTCAAGGGTAAGTTACTTTACCATTTACAACTTTACTTTACGTTACATTCATTTTTTTATGTTTGGCATCAAAGGGCTAATTTAATAATACGAAAATATAAATTTTACTTACGGACATAGCGCGCGAGGTGAAATCGGTCACGTAGTTGGGCTGCTACGAAGGGTTACAATAAAATATTCATACGCGTACCAATTAGGTAGTTAGTCCGCCGATAATTTAGTTCCAGAACATTGGATAAAAAATAATATTAAGTTGTACTGGCTAACTAGGTTGTGAAATGTTGCATTATATAAAATGGAACTAACTAACGGTACAAAGTTATTAGCTACTAGCAATCAGTAGTTTGATTTTTCCACTAGAACTCACTTCGCTTTTTCCCTCACAAAAAAACAAGTCCCTATAACAATGGGCTTAAAAACTTGAAAATCCACCAAATTCACTAACTAAAAAATACAATAACAATGTTTACAACAAATTTAGCCTACTTCTATATTATATTTATAAATATTGCTAGGATAACAGTGTGATCCATGACCCGGAGATATTTTCCTTGGGCCTACGGGAATTCCTCTTCCCTATAAGAGCCCATGTTACGGCTCAGAGCAGGTCATGTCTACTATATTGGATCTGTCTGTATACAATCAAAGCTCAAGAAGATCCAGAGTAAGCAAGGGTAACAATCAGTGGATTTCAATTAAGACGTTTGTAACAGTGCAACAATTACCTTAAACACTCAGTGTTAAAAGTTAATATTCACAGATGCGATTAACTTTTCGCCCTTAAATAGCCGAGCGGGCCTGGCTTACAAAGGACCAAAGTTCACAAGGGGCGGTTAAATAACACATCAGCCTTGTAGGCGGGGGCAGGGGAAGTCTACAATAACCTCTGGCTTATCAGGGGTAGTTTATGTCGTCAAATTAGCCGGGGTGGAGGGAGGGTGCGAGGATATCTACGTGTATTTGCCTGTTAACGGGGAGCAATTCAATCAGGGCGGCCCCATCATTCATTTTCATTAGTTTACCCAGTTCGTCCACAGATTGTTATTAATGGTGTGGTGTTATGAGAAGGCTAAGCACACTCACACTCTCTCCCTCTCTCTCGCTCTCGCTCCGTTATTAGCCTCCCATTCTGCCCTGAGATATTTCGCTCTTCACTGAGAGCTTCTTGGAGGTAACCAGTCTTTACGATACTCCGGAGCACGCGCTTATATCCTCCTTCTCTCCTCCTCCCTCTTTACCTTTTCAATTTGGAGAGCAAACTTTACTGTGGAATTTACCTGAAGTATTCGTTACGGTTCTAATGTGTTTTACCTGGAACAAACCAATGCAAAATTATAGTCCAATATCTATATTTGATTGGAATAACTTTTTATACTGTACAAAACACAATTAGATAGATGTAAAGTTTTAACCATTGATTTTACACTTAAACAGTGTCGAAATATCGACCTATAAGAGAATCTGAAGTAACATCCAAACTTTACATCATTAGCTGAACGTTCGCGCAGCCTTTCACTCGGGAAGATGGGAAAAAATAATTCTGTCTGCCATGTCTGTCAGTACATCTCTTCAGATATACTTTCCGCTGTATATTTTATCAAATATTAAGTATCGACAATGCATGGCCATTGTTGTAAGCAGATATCAAAGACAAAGATACTATCTAACTTTGACTATAAATCTAAAGTTTAATATAAAACCCATCTTAGTTGTCTTTTGACAGAACTAGGCTTCTTAGACCTGTGTGTGTATTCTATGTGTATGTGTGTATTCTAGATCGGAGAAAAAAGGCCAAATCAAGTATGGCACAAAATTACTAACACCGCATAAATTACGATGTCCATAAATATACACTTTTTGACATATTTTCTTGATTTTGAAAATAAGTTGGACACAACATTGATGCCGGAATTATAATTTTCTCGAAACGAAAGGGCTCATATACGTGTAAAATCTATTAAATTAAATTTTAATCCGCGGGGAACTGGTAGTTAATAAAATAAAAAAATAATAGTCAAAAGTCAATGTAAAAAGTCGGTGACAAGATTTGATTTTAGCTCAATCTTGCGTTGTAGTACCGTCTCTCGCCACCGGAACTTTTGTTATGTCAAACTTGAGTTAATGAACAAAAAATGAGATTGTATCGTCTGGCAAGATGTCTCGAAAAGTTATTCCTATAAAGGCAAGAAATAAAAAAAAAATAATAATAAAACGCCGAGATGTAAACATTCCTTTTCTGTATAATCGTTTGTCTACCTGACTGTCCTGCGGACAATCTCGAGAGTGGAATGAGCCATAGACTCAAAATTGTACATCTAATCTCTGTTACGACGAAGTGCGGCATACTCCTACCTTGTAATATTAATAGATTTTAAACAAACGTTTGATAGGCTTACTTTCTATTTTTAAATCCTCGAGTTGGTATTAAAATATTTGCTTGCACTGAGATCAAGAATCAAGTGAGTAATCATTAATCGATGATGAGGGTTTCTTGAAATTTCATCCGATATCATAAGTAAAACAAAAGTTAAACAGATCAAGTTAATGTTCTATACACTCTTATTCAACATAAAACAACACTGACGAACCTAGCATTAAAACATATCTCAATATCTAATCCATTCTTCGCATCGATTGATTGAAACAATCTAATCTTAAATAATTATCGTCGCGATAAAACACTAGATTTGGGCTATTTATCTGGTTGAGTATCACCTTTACTTTTTAAATTTGCACTTCTCAGAACCTATATTGGCTTTAGCAGATTTTTCTGTATTTATATAAAAACATATTATTTTACAAATCATCAATATTTTAGGAAAAACAATAAGACGTAGTCACATTAGTTACTATCTGTTCAAAATCAAAATCTTATACTAGATGTTTTGCGTTGACATTATATTTTGTTGTGTATGCCTTTAACCTGTTGAGGAGTATGTAAAAGTGGTACCAAAAGAGTGACGGTTATAGTCGTTTGAACCCAAAAGAGCAATGACGGTTTTAACCGTCTATCACGGGTTTGACAATTACTCAATATTACGGCTGTTTACGTCTGTAGTGACGTTCTTGCGTACTATTTTGATTGAGAAACGTTCAAATAATTATGCTGTAAGGTGCTGGCTCGTAGCGACATAATATAAGTTATTATCACACCTTTTCTGTCAAACTTGTTCAGTAATTTTTTCACCAACTCCTTTGTAGACTATTCTCAGTTATTGTACTAGAGTGAATATGACCGTTTTGTGATTACTGTGGTAAAAAATGAGTAATATCTGGTCTGAAACCCTTCTTTTATGAGTGAACATACAAGAAAAGAAACTGCTTATGAATGCACTAATTCTAAATTTGCGTGTTTAAAAATTACCATGCTTTGCCAAAATTCTAAAATAAACAATTTTAATGCTTAGATGGTACAAATAAGGCAATATATTGGTCTTTTAAAATACAATAAATAAACTTTGAACAGTTCAATAAATTTTGAATGAATACAACATTATTAAGTGTTCTTTACTCCCTGTAGTCCGTCAATGATAATTTTGCTTACTCTATTAGACCTTAGGTAGGTTGACGGTTATAGCTGTCAGTACACCTCAATAGGTTAAGGCTCTTGTAATACATAACTAAGACATTGTGTTTTTTTTTTTTTTTTTTTTTTTTTTTTTTTTTAATTAAAGTTGTTATTGTAAAACGAACAGTCTTGAGTTGTACATCTGTGTGGACAAGGGTTATTTGATCTTTACCAGGGTGTGAGCACGATGGTGGTGATGGAGGGGGTGGGGAGCGGGGGACAATATTGTCGACAAGCCAAAGTGGATTACATCAGGCACTGGCAGCGTGATCATACAGACCCTCCGCCTGCGCACATGTCCGCCCAGGCCTTCACTACACCCTCTTATTTTGGAAAATATTCAGATTGACCTTGCCTATTGGACTGGTTCGAATAGTTCATTTACTTAAAAATAGCTTAAAGTGAGGCTGGGTGAAAAACTGTGATTTATATTAAAGGTGTCATAGTAAAAAAATGTGTGCGAAGTCATTGATAAGTAATACGTCACTTTTATCGGCTCGGAACTACAAATGAAAAATGCATACTCATACGTTATAACACGTGATAGGCTATATAGATATCGATTGGATATGTTTTTGTTGGGATAATTCATTTTGAGTATTTCAGTAGTGTTTGAAACTAAGGGACCCCAAGGTACAAAATACTTGTATATGTATTTAAAAACGGTGACACACATTTGTAGTATTAACGAAGTAAAATATGTTAAAATTAGTTATACGTGTTTATGTAACACCACTTGTGAAATTTTTCGCCTAATAAAAAATATACAATTTCTACAACTTGCATCCACAAAAAAAACCCTTACTTAACCACCGTTAAAGTTCTTGGCCTCTCTCTTTTATGATATTCCAGAGTGTTTTATCTGAATTTTCTCTTCCTAGTAAAATGATACACCACTTCCACATCTTACTTGCGATTTTAAGTACCCCTTTCTTCCAACATTTCATCAGTTTGTAGAAATTTGAAAAATGTGTAACGCATCTTAGAAAACCAGCTTGTATACTTACAACACATTTTTGGAAAATACAAATATTTGTTCGTGAACCTGATCATAATTTGGTGAAATCCAATGAAAATCTATCCACCTCTTATCAAACTAAATTCATTCTACTGATTTCAATCAACTGGTTTTAAATAAGTGTATTCGAGGCATGGCGAAAATAATTATATTTGATCTAATGGTTTGATGAAAACTTATAAATTTTAATTGTGTGATTAAAACCGATCGGAGTTTATTTCAAATGTACCATAATTGCATTTTAACTCATTTTGGAATTTTTACCTTGAAACAAATAAATTCATGAAAGAATGGACAAAATATTTTGCATCTCTTTTCTTTCGAAAACAGTTGAAACTTTTGTATCGCAATGAGGTAAGCATTCTCAGTTTAAGAGACGAGAGTCTATTTGTTTTTGTACGATCACAACAAAGTGTTTGCGTAACTGATCGTTAGTCGCACGAGTCAAATTGTGAGGGTAGCCAAAGGGTTATAACATCAAATAAGGCACTGGGAAGTAAAATATGGTAACTGATATTCTGCTGAAATGTAAAACATGGTAACTAACATTTTGTAAAGTTGTGGTAAACGAATCCTACAATTTAGCATTAATCTTGCAGATTTATTCTTGCATGTATTGATAATCTTTTTATATTTTCCCATTCTCTAACTTTTTGGTGTTTTTATTCGTAAAAGTTTCTACCCACAATACCTTTCTGCCAAATATAATCGTTAAAAGAAAATACCTTGTCTGTACTTACCTTGTTTTTTATTCTAAACCCTGTTTTAATAAAAAAACTTACCACGTTTTACATCAAAATAGGTCAACTATTAACGTGCTATCTGACACTTACCATAGTACGAGATTGTTCAAAGAAAACGGGAATTTGATTAAAAAAACATCGGTTTTTATCATAGTAAATGTATTAAATAATAATATAAACACTTAGAATAACATTGTCAAAGTTTTACAACACATTACGCTTAGCCATCATATTTAATGTCCAAAACCTTACAAAAATATTATTATTTTAATCTTAAATCGTCCAATATTTAGAACTTATTCTACTTCATTGTCATTATTAGTGGTAACTTCTCTGTAGTAAGTATGATACACTTCTGGCACATACTTCAATAAACTTAAACATCATTCTTTTTAGTTTTCGGAACACGAATTGGCTTGCGGTAGAAAGACTGGAGAGGTGTGTTGAACTGCTGAATAAACATGTCTCCTGAAAGACGTCGCCCTCTTGGTCTGATAGAAATTGTTTCTGGTTCACCAAAATAGGTTTTTGAAACATTAATAGAGTCAGGGTTGGATGCCGAGATTTTAATTTTGGTTGCAGAAGCAATGTACCCTACAGGAGGGGTAAAAAATTCTTTCAGATCACTGACTTTGAAAAAGTCTTCTTGAAGCATTCTGTAGATAAAAAAGTTTTTTTGAGCTTGCTGCAAAACTCTTCCCCAATCATCAGGACTATATATATACTGTACATGATCTCTCACGAAGTTACCAACTCTCCCAAAATCCCGATCACATGGTAGCATGGTATGGCCCACCACAGGAAAGACATGTTCAACACTGTCACTTACTCTTCCACTTGCCAAAAGATGCAAACATAAAGAAACAAGAGACCAATTCTTGTTTTGCCCTCCGCAATTGTCAGATATAACTATAAGTTTTTTTGCATTTTATATCATGTTCAGTGATGTGCTTCAAAACACAACTGGCAATTTCATCACTTCCACGCTTTGCCGTGGTCTCGTCCCAGTAATAAAAGAATCCTTTGTTTGCTGAGCAATCATGGATTCCTAAATTATAACAAAACAATTTTCTCTTGTAAAATGCAGGGTTGGTCGACAGTTTTGGTGTTGGTAGGGCCTGTTGTAGATCAAAAGTTAAAACCAGGGCCTCTTTATCCTGTGGAGCATCTGAAATGAATTTTTGTCCTGCTGCAGCTTTTACATGATGCCTACTTAGTTGAATGCCAAGGCTTTTTACTTTATCATCATCTTTTTCAAGTTTTGCTTGTTCTATTTTAATGCGCATACAATCACAATATTTGCAGGTGTCGCTTTTTGGCTGTTTAAAACCAATATTGTGTTCTTGTGTGAAAATTCTTCTGAACTTGTCAGATGATACTGGATTCTTGTTATTTGTAAAGCAGAATGCTTTATATTCCTCAAAACATTTAACAACAGTATATTCCATTGACATAAATTGTTTATATGGATTCTTATGGCGACTCTCTTGGCAGTTGCTCAATGAAAGAATTAACTGTGTTTATGTCTTCTTCAGAGTATTTCTTTAAATGTTTCCCATGTTTCCGTCTCCTATCTAAGGGGGGAGTCGAGATGCCTTTTGTCTTTTTTGATACTAACAGCTCTAATCTCCCTCTATTTTTCTGCAAACCGTGTATATTGAGAAAGGCTGTTTTGCAGACTGTTATTTTAACACCTTCACACAAAATAGTGCATGAAACACTAAATGACCTACGAGAAGGGCTGTCAGTTTGTTTAGTTTTTTCTAGCAGTGGCGTGAGTGTCTATAAGTCCAAACAAGTAAGAATTTTGAGTATTGAAATCACCAATAGCATTGAACTCATCAAATATATTGTCTCTGACAGTCTGACAGATTTTTGTAAAACATTAAGTCTACAGTTACAGTTAGGCCCAGGTTTTCTAGGAGATTTTTGTGGTCCTGTGCCTCTATAAGTCAAATAACTTTTACCTTCATTCTTGGCTTTCTTACTCCTCTCTTGCCTACTGAGACCCTTTTGTCTTCGTCTACCCTTCTTTGGAGAGACCTTGTTCACAACACGTCTTTTATTAGTTAGTCATTCATTATCTGTAGAGCTCCCTTGACGAGTTGAACAAATCTCTTCATCCGCAAAGTTGTCTGATGTAACAAGACTTGACTGTGAAGACGTACTTGGAACAGCCAACCATGTCATATTATCAGTACCAGTAGAATCCTCGACCTGAAACAAAAGTTTCTTTAGATTCATAGTAATAAAATTAATTTATGTATTTAGTCAGTTTATCAAGTTGACCTTTTATCTTTTGGAGGTTATTATGTTTTACTATATTCATATATCTAATGTTTTGAAATTATATAATTACTTTAAAAATTTAAATTATGGAAACACTTACTATACTATTATGTAATATTCTTTAATCAATTTTGATGCAATCATATGCAGTTTAACAATTAGTGCCACAAAGAATTTTGAGTTTAATTTTCTTCTGTTAAACAAAATAAAAGGTGAAATTTTCTTGGTCCACGTAAAATAGGTTACTTAAGAAATTATCAATAAAGTAAGACATTTCAATGTTTTTATTAAAATATTGTTTCTATATTGTCTAGATACAAAATTTAAATAGTTCGGTGGATTTTTATAGTAGGCTATTTTCACTAGTGCCTGGACCTATTACGGTGTAAAGTATGGTAACTACCGCAGAGTTTTACTTAACTTTATTTTGAGTACCTTTACTATTGGATTAATACCAGATATTGCTAAATATGTGATTTTTCATGCCATTGATACCACAGTCGAGTAAGAAAGCAGTTCCTAAGACATATTTCTAGTCTAAAACAACAAAATGTAAAAAGAATACGCTTAGACAAATTTACAACCCATTTCATAAAGAGTATGGTAACTGCATGACATACCATGTTTTACACCCTAATAGGCCCAAAAATATGGATATTAGTTCTTACCTGTTTAAATGTTATTTTCAGACTTTCTTGTGTAGATGCTGCACGAGGAACGTAGCTTGGATCTATTTCTTTATTGTCACTCAAAGAAACATCCGAAACTTCTTCTAAAACATTAAGTTCATTCGAAATATCGATGCCACTAATAGAGAATAAATTCCTTCGAGCCGCTATCTTTGTTAGATACCTTGTTTTACAGTCAACCAGCTGACAGATACCAGAAAATAGAATCAAAATTCCTCCGCTTAAAATTATTTCCCCTCCATAACAGCTGTTTTAGTGTCACTTGAATGGATTGAAAAATGTAATAGATACAAAATGTCAGTTTCACAAAAAATGTCAGATACCATGTTTTACTTCCCGTGAAAAATTAGATACCATATTTTACTTCCCAGTGCCTCAAATGATGTTATGGATATTTTCTCAAGTTTGATTTATTTGATTTGATTTTCTTGAAAAATCGAAACAAATATTCAGAAATCACAAATACGATTAACTTGTCGCCCTTAAATGGCCAGCGAACTCGGCCTACAAAGGACCAAAGTTCACAAGGGATAGTTAAGTAATACATAGTTGTATAGCTGCATCACACACATAGTGGTTATAGTTGTAACAGCGCCATCCAATAAATAAGGCAAAGAAAGTAAAATGACAAAAAAGTCACTATTTTTAGTAATTTTCCTTAACTGTTATGTGTTTATAAAAGTGTATGATCTCCTACCAATTTTATTCCCACGCATTTTGTGTAGCCTATTTAAGTACCCAACACAAATCCTGACCATGTATATAAAGAAATCATACAATAAAACTTTTAGATGTTCATTCAAATTTGCTTTTTTTGGTATATTTTAAATTATTTTCAGAAAATAAATCTGTAAAATTACCACTTTCATATCGGTTTGAAACGAGCAAATATTAATTATGTAATTCACTACAGTGCTATTTATTTTATCATTTCAGTGACATGAAGGTGTAACGTATTTATATCGATTATTACAACACCGTCTACAGTACTCGTATCTAGAAGGTCAGGAAAGACTTTAAACATAGAATACTTTAAAAGGTTCCTACCCCTTGATCAACTCTGATATAGTTTTACCCCTGTAGTATAAGACCACTCATTCATGGTATTGCTCCTTGAACGTAGAAAAAGTTTACAACAGCGAGGTATGCCTAAGGGCCCAAGGGACTCCCTCTCGAGGGACGCCCTTCACACACTTTCACTGAAGGGCCATTTACAACTTCCGTTACTGTACAGTGTGCACCTGTAGGGGCGACAGGCAGTCTGGGACGGCCAGGTGTAGTGGGTGGTCCTCGCCTACCTGGCAGCTCAAAGGAGCGGAAGTGGACGCTCCAACACCTCCCAATGCTCACTGATACAATCCGTTTAGCCAGGATTTGCAACAGATTAGTCCTGACAGGGGATCGCCATTGGAGATGGACGTCCAGTCTATTTGGTACAGGTTGTTAACTGCTGTACTTGTCTGGGGAAGTCTCCGACCGTGGGATGACCACGGCCACTCAAGTGGAAGTGGATGGGTTTCAGCACAGGAATTGTCAATAGCTTGTAAAATATTTCCGTACGAACCGATACAATACTATCAAATTACTCGGCAGAACGCAATGAAAGTGTAACAAACCTGTGAAATGAAGTAACACTATCATGTGTTACTATGTCACATGTTAAAATGTTATATGACTGTACTTTGTTTTTTTAATGTACTCGTTAATATCAACAGAACATATTCTTAAGAGTTTACTGTACTGGCATCCATTTTACCCTCTTTTCTTTGCGACAACACGGAGAGCGGTAAAGGTGAGGACGATGTATCTAAATGGATACAAACTAAGTAAAGGGTAAACTAGTGTTTACCTGCTTATACCCAGCATCCAAATAGCTTTTATTTTTCCTATGTTTTTGCTAGTCATCTGAAAAAAGTATTATTTCACTTTTCTGATGTATAGAAGTCGTGGGTTATCTTTCGCTTCTTTCTGGGATCCAGTGAGTAGGTTCTGTCTAGATGCCAAGATTCCTGTCTCGCCCGAAATTGACGGTGTTACGTCTTAGTAAATGAAGAGCGGTTTCAACATTTACTCGCAACCTCATATGTGGATCTGGAAGCTTTACCTATAGTATTTTTTTTCATCCAGCCGACTTCCAACCCATCAACAGCATGTTAAGTGGTTGTCAGCCAACGAGCCTACGAGAGGTAGACATATTAGATCTAGAGCCTTTATTCTTCTTCTTTCTTATTCATATATTTAGTCACCTTTGTTTGAGTCTTGTTATTGACAATGTAAACAATCAACCGTGGGCAATATTCTCCGTTTAGTCAAGTGCCTAAATTGTGTCTAAATAGTTCAAGTAGAGTAAATGGTTAATTATTTATCTTGTAGATTGATTTAAATTTAAAACAAACAGTAAATATTGTAGATTTGAATCTTACTATGGAATAATGTCACTAGTGTTTTCATCAGAGGTTGCTGCGTAGGCTAATAACGGGTTGTAGTGTCCGTCGACGTGCCGAGATGATAAAGGGGAAGTTGAGTCTTTGTCTTATCTCACGGCGGCCTTTGAAGATAACAATCCGATTGTTATCTTCCTGTTTCTCAGTCACAACATTAGGGTTTTTATTTAAACAAGGTTGAAAAGTTCATCATTGGGGTGATACTCTCCACATTTTCTCTCAGTTAATTTCTTTACAGTTCGGGAGTAGTGGGACAGTTGGGTTCTTAATCTTAATGTATCCGAATTATTTATTTGAACTTCTCTTCAAAGCCAGAGAAATTAAAGTGCCTCTTAAATGTTATTGTTGATAGGCTACGAACATTCACTGAAGGATTTAGGCTATGGTGGATATGTAATGACAAATCTAACCCATAAGAACATTTTTGCTTGGCCTTTGACCTGGAATAAAGGTTCAGATCATTTTGCTCGTTTGGAAAGTATAAATCCCTGATTGATTCTTGGCAAAAACTGTGCATTATCACTGTACTTTTGATAAAACCCCCATGCAGATTTACGTACTATAAAATGACTACACTTAGACCTATTTTGACTGAAGGGACAACTTGTACAGTAAAGTGTAAAAAGTGTAAATTTTATTTCAGTAGTAAAATTATTTACCCTAAAAATGCAATAAACATCGTTCAGACCCAGAATCATCTTATGTTATAATATATTGATTTTTTAACATTCTGATATCGTATTCTAATAATTTTAAATATTGAGGAATTACTACATCACATGGCAGAATAACTGTATGCGGATACATAAAATGGTGTATTTATTATAATACATATATAATTAATTTAATATCACGTAATTCTCGTTTATTTGACTGTACACTAATCAATGATACATAATAGCAAATATTAGAGGTAATAAAACTAAGCAGTTTTTATTTATCTATCATTTAAGTTATTTTTAATATTCGTAATTGTTAACGTTAGGTAATTAGCTAGTGTAATACTAAACTAAATATCCATTTATCAAATCATAATCATTTGATCAGCAGTTTTACTGTTATTTAAATTCAATTTGAAATTATTATACGTCACTAAGATTGAAAATAATTTAAATTTAAATAATTCTTTTTGAGTATCTGAACCTAAATGTGCAGTGATTACGGAGACTTATCGGCCTACGCACTAATAAAACATCATTTACAATATATCGTACGGTTATAAATTTAATTTCGAGCTATAATATATTCACCCTTACGAATATAATATTATCCGGCAGTTAGCGAACCGATTATCTTAGCGTGGGGATGTTAAAATGAGGATTTAAACTTATCAAGTTCAATCAAATCGATGCCTGTAACGTCTTAAAGCGGGCGAGGATGTGGCCAGAGGGCGGGGGTGGACTGAACTAATAACAATCGATCAATCAGTCTAATAGGGTATAAACGACGCGATGGCAAGGGTGAAGGGTGTGGGGGGGGTTGCCAAGATGCGTGCAGCTGACCGAACAGCTGATGGTGAATCACTTCGTCACCTGCTGAGCAACTGAGGCGATAATTGTGGCAGTCTTCCAGCTGTACTTCCACCCTCTCCTGCAGTTAGTTGTCGGTTACCTAACGGAGATTGTCCGACGTGGCAGCTGTCCTAAGGCCATCTCATAGAGCACTTGGTTGGATGTATGCTAGCTAGCTATGTTTCAAAATGTATCTTCCCTGCTTATCAAATAGGACTGTTCACATTGAAGGCCACGGCCATGCGACGCACCTGCTATACTAGTCGCTCCTCGCTCGATGAGCGATTTTTAGAAACATAGTGGACATTTTAAAGTTGCGCATGCGCAGTGAGTCATGCGACCAAATGCTACCCCAACTACACAAGTACCCACCAATGTTCTATGTTGTATTTCTGAGTTAGTAGTTTGTATTTACAAGCTTTTTTTAAACTGTCTATGACAATCTAAAATAAGAAATCATTATTGATAAATTCCAAACGATTGTTTATTTTAATTAGTTATTTTATGTTTTGACTAACGTCAAAAACTATGTTTAATGTTTAGTGGTGTGATAAATATTTTGACTTTGGCTTTGAAGTACTAAATCTTTCATCGTCAGCTTCGAGGTCACAGATAAAGTGATGATATTATCCATAACTCTTCCTTTTTCTATTAATCGGATTCACACAATCGTTTCTTGATCGGAAACCCACTCGAAAACCAAGGTAGACCGCTTGAAAATCCAGCAAGGGAGAGTAGGAGCTGACATCTTTTCTAATGGCGCTGCTCGTATTATCGCGACTGTGGTATGGCACGTGGCTAGCGTGGCCGGCACAGTGCACATCCAGCCACGCTAGCCTCGTGCATTGTGGATTGGTCCTTAGACAGACGCTGTGGAACTTATCTCGTTTCCATAGTGAAGCAACGAGCGGCACTGCCCCGACTGGCCTCCGTCCGGTGGTCCGCGCGTAACACGGCAGCCATTCATCCTGTGATAAACGAGCCACTGGGCTGTCAACCCGACAAAGCCGCGGTCCTCTAATCGTACCCACTCCAGCCCGCGCACTATTAGCGATGGAATGTCTGGGTAAAACAGAGAGATATGATAAATTGTGTGGCTCCTAATAAACTCCCAGCTTCAGAGGCGGCTTCGCCCGCTTCTACTGCAGCTTCTGAGCGATATGGTTCCTTACTATACAAGCCACCTTAGCAATTCGTTTAAATTGGCTTTTTCAAGTCTGTCAGATCTCTTTCAACTCTTGTTGCAGCAGCACGGGAATGATTTATAAAAAGATAGAATGATGAATTAAGAAAACCCAAAAATACATTTAGCTTCAAAGGTAAAGCAAGATTGCTTGATTTATTGACTTCATTCTCTTAGGTATCTTGTGTCATTTTATGGTTATTCTAAATGTAGGACTTACATCCAAGTAACTATATCAAATCAGTGCTTAAGTATAATCAAATCGTACTTTTGAGCATCACAGATATATCACAATAGGTAAAACTATTATTAATTTCATTTTTGAACCAAAAAGTTCGTTAAAAAGGCTGCTATTGCCAGGATTTGTTGATCATCTATATCTTCTTTCGTGATAAAACCTTTTGTGTGCTTTATACCACCAAATAAATACCTTCTAACGATTCGTGCACATTATTCAACTTCCTAATTCTCTTGTGCTGTTTTGCTCTATCAGTTTACAGTGAATTCAAAAGTTACTGCTATAGCCAGAACCTTCACACCATGGATGCTCTCCTGGATATCAACAAAGCGTGGGCTACAATGGCCACCCAACAAAGGCCAGAGCCTCAAGTACATGTTACCGAGGCCACACACCACTCTCTCGCAGCTGCCTCGGTCACCCCGACCTCGCTATTTGTCAACAATATGTCACCCTGACTGATCGCCCATCAACCCTTTCCCATCGTGCCAAAAATATTTGCCAGGATATTGGCCCACTTCAGTCAGCTATCCAACCCCGTACTCTATGAGACCTTCTTGTAGTCAAATATTTTGTATGACATTAAAAAACAGATGCTGTATGAATACTGTGTCCATTATCTCCTGAAGACTTTTGACTTTTAATTAGAATATTGTTTTATAATAGAATATTCAATTATTTTGATTAATTAGCTTATGTCAAGTGCACGTTCCTAACATGGTTTGACCAAGATATTTTAAGGATAAGATAGAAATTACAGTAACAACTGTTATTAAACCTAATGTACATTAGCATTGCGGATTTTTTGTTGGAAGCCTAAAAAGATAATATGATAAGCACGGTAATTGCACACTTATAGAATATTTTCTAATTCGAATGGATTATGTTTTTGTATGTAAAATATTTAAGTTTTAGGGCTCAAGTGTTATTTTCCTCTTCGTTTATAAAAATAAGAGCATACAATGCAAATCGGGTGGCAAAAAATGAATGGGGAGGACTGAAGGAATTATTTTAGTGAATGTTTTCTTCTTGAAGGAAAATATTGAAATTATAATTTGCTGTCTCGATGCAAGAAAGGCTCAAGTTAGCTATAATAATTTTATTTTTTCGTAACAATGTTTCCAATTACATTGTTTGAACAAAAGAGACACAGTGGCGTTACAGTGCTTTCCCTTACCATTTAACGTCATTATGTACCACAGTACGTTGACAAACCGGTAACAATTGTTTTGTAAAAAGAAGTAAAGCAAACTTTCTGGTGTTATATATTTGTCAAGTATAAGGTCTAACAAAACTCACAATCACTCCTAAAAATTACACCAGGACTACCCCTTTAATCCAATCTTCCTCTTTTCTCATCACCAAGAGTAACACTCACAAGAGGAACGGATATACCAATCTCCGTCCCGGCGATATCAATAAGTCTGATGGGGTGAGCGATACGGCAGTAAATGGCCCGATTTTTGGCAAACGACATAAAAAATGTGGGAGACGAGGGAAATTGTCCAGTGGTGTGAACTGGGACGGAACTCTCGCTTTGACCGGGGCTTTATCTCGGTTTCTCCCCGGATGGTTCCGCCTCCCACGTCTCTTTATCGCGCTCTATATCAATTACCGTGCTGTAATAGAAGTATCTATCATTTCCTTACTTTTGTTAGTCCCACATGAAGTATATTTCTTGGCAGGTTACTCGAGAACACGTTTCATTACTTATTACTGCGCACAACTAGAGATACTCTTTTTTCCATTTAAATTGTTTTTTGGAAAAATACTATTTTTTCCTATTGAGAAATCTACTTTATGTTGTAACTGAACTGAACAGCAGTATGCCTTAGACATTTGTGTCATAAATAACACTATCGTCGTATTCGGAAGATAGACAGATGAGTATGTATAGTTGCCACCTCAAAATATCAAATCAGAGACGCGTACTTGGACAACTCGTAATAATTGGAAAGTAATCTAAATGTGGAAACTTCATCATCTACACACCACATAACAATGAAAAGTGTATCTGCATATTCATTAATTTTTAAACTTTTTATTTTTATTCTTTACGGTCTGATAATCTAGACGTATTATAAGTGTGTGTGAATGTGAAATGTTACCCCTTTATGTAATGTTATTTAATATTCTTTGTGTTGGAATACCCTATAAACAATATTTGACAATTATCACATACGGAAACTTTGAATTAGATGATAGCATTCAAAGCGTGTTATTAATATCAAGATAGGTTTGTTTGCAATGAGTAAAAAAGACGCATTTCAGTTTAATCTATCGTATTTCAGCTATTTTATCTTATCCTACTCAAAACCACAGAGTAATAAGGTATATACCTGTTTGTATATATATGTAATAAGGTATATATATGTTTGTAAGGTATATACCTTATTACTCTATGCTCAAAACCCTTGTAAGATCGTTAACTGGAAACCTCACGACATACAGAAAACATTTGAAAAATCTGACCAAGACAGTGGAAATGTCTCATTCAAAAATTGCCCTAGAAATTGCCTATTTTCAACCTAAGAACGTTTTTTATACTGCAATTGCTGTTTAAAATTATTTAAGAATTCTAGAATTCTTTATTTTTTGCTTTAATATGTATAATACGTCAAATATAAACAAGCCGCTGTCTTAAAGCCTTAACATACTCGTATATTACTTGTAGGGGCTGTGTAAGCCTACAAGTTCTTTGAAATTCATTAGATTTCTTTAAATATTGTAATTATGTGTTATAAAATATATGACATGAACACTCTTCATACAATCTATCAACCAACATCTTAAAACTTTCATTAGTTGAAACTGACTCATCCAAGGTATATGTAAATATTGAAACCTGGATTTTCGAGAGATTTACCTAAAAGGTGTTGAGTCACACATAGATTTTATTGCCTCCACAAACAATCTAATATAAGTCCAATCAAGTCAGTATATTGAACGCTAAACCAATGATAAGTATAGCCCACTTGAAATGATCCAAATGTGGAAAATAATATAAAATGTTTAGTTTAAAAGCCAGTGAATTTTCCAGTTTAATCAACCATATAACTCTATTCTCTTGTAAAACGGAATACATCATCGATCGGCCATATAAGCATTGCATTACTTAGTGCTTAGTTATATCAATGACTACACGCTGTTATTATTGCATTGAAACAGTTTATCGTTGTACTGTTATTATCGTTGAGAAGTTTAAGGCTGTACTAAATGTTTTATTTATGGTTCCGCCGCCTTTTATTGGTTTATGTTCCAAATTTTACTTTTCCAAAACATTTTCCTGAATTCTTTTTCTTTGTGCGATTTTTCTCCTATGCACTATGGACATACCACAGCACATAGTGTTTAGATACAGTTGTGTCTTTTATACGTGTGGATTTTGAAATGTTGATAAGAATTTACTAAGTAAAACAGTATGTTTAGTGTTATTTAAATATGTATATATTTCATTATTTATATTCCACATACCATGATCAAGTTCTGAGCGGCTAAAATGGTATAAATTTGGTCGGAATTATAGTGTTTATTTTTTATTTCATAGTCACAAGTCTTGTATATTTCCTAATAACGAAAATATTTCTCATTACTCCATGATAGTTTAATATCCAAATGTTATGAATTGTGCTCCAGAGCGCGTTTGCATTATGGCTTAAGTTAATGGTATTTTAATGAAATATGACATAGAAATTGCAGATAAAAAAATGATTTTCCTTAAATCATATTTTATACACAAACAGTAAAAAGTCGGTATACTTATTTTCAATCGTTCTCCGTGGGTATATCTTATAGATAGCTAAAACTACTAGTTTAAAAAATTATAAAAGTTTAATTCTTCATGGAATTATGAAAATGTTTTATAATTTACCTGGCTTCAAGAAATATATTTTAAAGGGTTACAAATATAAAATTTTTCAAATTAATCCAATCGATATTCGACTGCACCACCTTAACGTCATCGTAACAGATTAGCCCGAATCCTTCATGGTTAGTAATGTCTAACTGTAACACTGGCTGGTTTATAAAATATGCTATCCTAGTCTCCTTTCCATAATAACAGTTTTTAATAATTCGTAAAAGAATATACAATTAAAGAAAAGAGCTTCACTTATTTAACAGTGTTTTATTTAATTAACAACCTTCCCATATTTAGTGTAGCTATAGTGGGAAGGTGTGATTCAATATGAATGTTCATAGTGCAGCGTCTGGAATCTATGCTGTCAGAGACTTGTGTCCAAGAAACTGGCTTCATGTTTGTCTGAAGAGATCATTTATTTCTATTTAAAAGCCATGCAAAGTCCGTTTTGAGTTTCTTCGTCGCCGACTTTTTTTGGATCTCTTCTAACATGCATGATTCCAGATTTCAGGATTCAAGCCTGCGACAGCGTCAGATCTCAAATGCTGCACTAAGAGAAGGTGAGCATAAGCTAAACTCAACAATCACATCCCACATTATTAAAATTTGTAGAAATATTAGCATAATTTATTAAAAAAACTCAATAAATTACAAGTAAAAATATCTAAATACATAATTAAAAAGTGTTTAAAAGTAAAAAAAGGAAGTAATTTTTAGTACATTCAACTATAAAATGTTAAGAAGAAAATAAATAATATAGGAAGTTTATAACAATAATATAAATTTAGAACTTTTTAATGCTTTTACATTATTTTATATTATACAATATTGTGTAAACACTGAAGATTCTGATGCAATAGGAAAGAATTTTAAACATTAATAATATTAATAGCTGTAGCTAAATAGCTAATAGCTGTAATATAAAACGATTTCTCTAGTAAATGTTTTAGTAAGCAAATTTGTAAAAGGAATTAAAACAATGCACTTGAGTAGTTTTGAATAGTTTTATATAAACTTTAGAAAACTTATTAATAATGAGAAGGCCCTATTAAAAATTGCATTTATACATTATTAAAATATATTAAAAATAACTAACCGTCTAAATATAAATACTATTATATAAAAATCGAATAGTGGCTGTCTGTATATGTTCGTGTGTGTGTGTGTTTTACTCAATAACGTAACAACCAATGGACCAATTGAACTGAAATTTACATGGACGTTCTTAAAATGTCTGGTTAACATACAGGCCTATTTATATTTCGAATCTGTCTCTGGGCTACTCCCCCATTAGTCTGTTGTTAGTGTCCCCCATTACAACGAACCAAATAATATTAATTAAAAGAGACTGTTAAATGTAATAATTGTTCTGTTCTGAATAAACATTATTTTAAGACAGCACAACCAAATGTTTATTTAATTTAACCACTATTTTCAATTTGTTTACATTTAAAGTTTTGAAAGTATACAGTAAGTTTGATACAATAGTAACAAAATATCTTATTTCATCATTTTTTTAACCGATGTTGGGCACAGAGTAAGAAAATATCCAGATAAGAAATTTAAAGGTTTTAGTAAAAAAAAGAAATATTGTATTGTAAGCAAGTATTGAGTATCCAGTGCTTGGTCTGTACTGCTGTGTAACACGTATAAAAGACAAAGTTACCCCTACCTGTTACTGTAACTCTAAAGACTGTTTAAATCTAAAAATTCATCTTAGTTGACTTTTGACAGAAATAGGCTTCTCAAGCCTGTGTATGTATATACATTTTCTTAATCGATGAAACAAAAAAAAATCAACCATGGCACAAAACTACTAAGACTGGAGTATATTACAATGGGCATAAATATATACTTTTTGCAAATACTTTTAGTACTGTTAATCGTGGCAACAAGGCAAACTCAAAATTGGCTTCGGAAATATAATTTACTTGATCCAGAAAAACCCATACACATGCAATGCCTCCGAAATTTCGTGAGAAGTCGCAGGAACTGCTACTTTTTATAGCACAGTATATTTCCTATACAGTATTTCCAAATATTTATATGTACACCATTTGGTGTCTTAAAATAAACAAATTATGTAATTATTTATTTGTGGAGTCGTCCGTCCAGTAAATATTCCATTTCTTGTCCCAAAATTTAAAATGTATTGGAAACATGCTGTTGTTATTAGCCAAAACAAGTTTATGTAAATATGTTTGTTATTGTATTGTTCATAAGACTACAAATATCATAAGAATAAATAAAAGTAAAGGGTTATTTAATTTTTTAATAAAAATGCAAGGATATTTTGAATAAATGAATATTGTTCTTATGGAAAAGAATGCATCAAAAATTTGAGCTGGTAAAGAAAACAATTATCGATTTTTCAATTAAATGATTTTGTAAGGTACTAATATTATTAAATTTATAAATGGAGATTTCTTCATTCATCAAAACTTATTGAGGATTATTAATGGATTTTTAACGGATTCATTATTTTTCATTCAAAATATTGTATTCATTTTTCGATATTTAATTGAAAAGCATTGTTATTTTAGACAAAACCAATTACAAGCTTTAATTCCTAAATGGTTATCCAAGATATAGTATACAGAAATAATTGTTAGTGATTTGATAGGAGCACATTCCCCTCCTATACAAAGCCCTGAAATAATACATTAGACAATTAATAGAATGATATTACTAGCTTAACATTTGCTATGTAATATAGAGGTATGTAAACTAGCATCACGTATGGTTCTGCCAAATTGGGACTTATCCGTTACATTCTCCAAACAAATCATTGTCTGTGAAATTTATTTAGATTAATTTTTCTACGAAATGGAATGGCTTTTATTCATAATAAAAGCTTAATTACGTTTAACTATGAAACTATAAGTTCTCCTCCCCCAACCCCAGGTGCCCGATGTACTACCAGGTGGGCCGACTCACTAATTGTCCGAGGATTTCCCCTAGGTGGGCTCGGGCGTGGGCGGCCACACCACGGGGTACCTCTAAGCCGTTAATCCTTATTGGCTAAATGGACGTCAAAATAAACCCCTGCTATGCCAAAATATTGTCTTCTTAAGTGGCCCAGGATCTTCGATAAGTTGTAGTATGTGATGAGCATGCTACAATACCAGTTTAAAAGTAGTATATGGCAACCTCTGAAGTGTTTGTTACAAGAATAACACTTTTATAAGATATTACATCTGTAACTATTTTATAATCATTTAAGCATCCTCATATTCCAAGAGTGTTTATTGTGAACTCTGGGTCTTGAAATTTGAGATTGATGCAAGTATATAGAGGCTCTGGACTGTTACTTATGGTCTCATAGGCAGTTTTCCACAGCATAATAAAATTTTCATAGGTATTCTCTTTTTAAATAACACCCCAAACATTCTTCAAATAAGTTATCATCGTTAGAAGTTCCAAAAGATAATAATTGAAAGTTTACATACATTCCTAGGAGAAGTGATATTTATTGGAAGTTCCTAATTATACTTAGATAAGTGATGGCCATTGCAACTTATATCTTCTCCCACCAACATATAAATTATTCAATATGCATTTAAAACGCCTATGTGTTGGAGACTCGAAGATGGAGAGCAAAGCACGTTCTTATTAGGAATCCTCTTTCCTTGCGAAATACCATAGAACTTGGCATAGTAGTTTCTAAAGTTTTAGTACATGTTCTCATATTTAAAGCCCGTGAACTGAAGTCATAGACCACAGCCGTTTCTTAGATACAACGTTTGAGATTATTGCAAAATCTTAGCAATAACAAATATTTTCAAAATTACATGATGCTTATTGCAGTTTTTATAACATACTACAATTCGCAATTGTTCTTAAGCATGACTATTCTTATTATTAATTAACAAAGGGGTTCTCCTCTTGAAGAGACGCAAAAAAACTCAAAAACTGCTACACTTAAAAATATAATACTTCAAAATGCTCCTCTTATTCGGATGTGACCAGTTAAAATAATTCATACAAATTCGTCAGTCTGTATATGGATTGAATATATCCATTGAAAACTGAAAAACATAACATGATTATGAATATGTGTATAAATCGTACCAATAGAGGTCAAATTCTGTTATATGCCTCCAAATCTTAACCTTTGTTCTATATACAAAAAACTATCTTAAACTACTGAAACAGTAATTCAAACCAAGAAAAACAATCTTTATGATTATAAGAACAAAATTAGAGAGAGAGTAATTCTAGTTTCCGAATGAAAGGCCCTACCCCGCACTGTTGGTGACAAACGAAAAGCGTCCTCGAGATAGAGCGTGTTACGGAACAAAATAAAATTTTAGAGGGTCTGATAAAAATTCCCTATGGAGCTATGAAATACTATACACTCATTGATAAATGTATTTTATAGGAAAGGTGTATTCTAAAGCCCAACCCCGGCAGATCATTTGCAAGTCCGTTATCTTTATGGCGATAAGGCGTTTGATAGTTGCACTGATCCTTATAGGTCACTGATAGTTTGGTCTTTGGTTGTCTTTAAAACGTAGTATATTGTATGGAAATCTGTTTTATGTAGTCTTTAGACAAATGTTTAAGATTTGATGGTTTATTACGACGTTTTGACCCCCCACAGTAAATGTAAAATCATCAGTAGAGTAAAATTCCTCCAACCACAAAAAATATTTTAATTTAACTTTGAATTTTGTGTTACTCATAAATAATTGTAGACAACCCTTTTGACATGCGTATCCCAATGCAAACGGATTGCATATAGTACAATTCATTACATTGTTTATTATAATACGAGTAAACTAAACAAAAACAAATATTAAGATGCTCGGATATCAGTGGTTTGAATTTGACATTCCTGTTGTCACTTTCTAAATAATCTTCATTAATTAATTAAAGAAGCAAATAGATAGTAATTATATGATATATGAAAACCACTCGGTCCGAGGGAGGCGTGCAACGAATGAAAAGTTAGGCTTCGGGAGTGATTTACAGTTAAAGTGTATACACCCTAAAGTGGCTTCGCTATTTTTTTTTTTTTTTTTACTTGATTCCAGATTTAGCTTTTTAATATGCAAGATTCGATATAAATAAGTTAGGACGTGTATGGGCGCCACAAGTCGTTCACAAGTGCATTCACGCGCCCTGCCTCCTATAGAGTACAGGGTCCAAAAAGTACTTAAGAGTGATGGTCTGTTATCGGGCTTCTAGGCCAGTGCCCTGCATACGCCGTATTATGATTGATGCGGCCTCCCACCCCATAAAACAGTGGTCATTAGTCGACCCTCGTGGCAATATGTTCGGGTGAGTCCATATCACAACCCTTAGCCTGCTCCCCTGATTCGGTGGTGCCACGGTCTAAGCGTGCCTTTCTTCCTTTTATGTAATATTGTCCAATTTCTAGGTTAAATCAAAGCCATTTCTACATTAGAGGAAGTGATAGAGATACATAACTTGATATCAGTGTTATTGCTATTTTATTTTTTATTATATTATTATGTTATCTTGTACCAATAACTCGTCATATTTTGTTTCTTGATCAATAGCATTTTAATTCATTTATTACATGTAACGTTTGGGATACCGGTTCAAACCTGTTTGTAAAATTACTATTGATTTCTAATTTTATTTCTTTCTATTATTTGAATGGTTTGTGTTGAAATTTTGGTCACTTGACTTTAAGATACCATTTATGTAGACAGGAAAAACACTTATGATCAATTTACGAGGATTGGTAGACATTTGAATCAAAAAATAAAAAGATATGTTATAATGAGGACCAAATAAAGCTGGTTGAAAATAATTATATGAACTTTTTACGGTATGTCCATGAAGATTGTCTGGAGGGAGTGGTACTTATAAAAAAGTTATTTCTTAACGAAAACATTATTTAAAAAATTAATATTCTTAAACTATACTTAATTTTAAAATATTTAATTTCAGTCATAATAAAAAAAATCCTGAAACTATAACCCATTTATATATTGTAAAAAGGCCAAATTTATCTTTTACAGTTTCTATTTTGTTCTGATTACACAATTGTATATATTTCCTACTTTGAATTTCCGTAATTTCTCGGGAAATTTTCAAAATTTCCCAACCATAGAACTATTGCAATGGATGCCATTTGAGACAAGAGCGTCCAAATGGCAGCAATTGTTCAACTCCATATTATAACTTTTGTCTTTGATTAAGATTAAATATTTTCTAGAATTGATGAAGTCGTTGATACAAGTGTACAAATTCTTTTCTCACCAAGTGTGTTGTCCCATCATACCTTTTACTAAACTTAAAGTACGCTACGATTTAAAGATTTTACTCTTGTGTAATTTTTATTTAGCGGCTTTCCGTAAAATACAAATTTGATGTGAGTTACTGAAAATTTTAATTTGTTAAAGAAACACAGAGATAAGGTAAAGATATATGATATTCCCAACCATTCGAATAAAGTAAATTAGATAATTAAATCTAAATAAGTAATTACCTAAATAACTTACTATCTTAAACTCAACACAAGAACATGAAAACTCATATAGTTTTAAAACTAATTAGTATCATGTTAGGTCAATCGATCTCATCGTTCATATACGAACTTCCGCGCTATTGCACAATCAGTGGCGATACTTGCTCTGCTCTCTGTCCAGATAAAATTTAAATGACAACCAATCACGCAGTTTATTATCCGTTCAATTTGTTCCTAAACGTTATTATTTGTAGTTTTTAGGCTTTTGCATTCTTCTTTTTACATGTTTTTCATAGGATTTCAGATATTTAACATAGTTATATGTTACAAAAAAATATAAATCCTATAATCCCTTCAAATCCTCTATCGTCAATGATAGGATGTAAAGAAATTATTATTTTGTATTCTTATCCTTTAAATTAGGCTATATTTTTATGTAACTTTTTGCCTATTTAGTTTTACTTTCACGTGCTATGAAGAGTAAACTTGGCGTTTCTGAAAATGTACTATTTACTAAAATAATGTTTTTACCTTACGCAATTAAATGGATAAATTTTGTGTGGATCTTCAGTTCTACTTGTTATACAAAGTTATCTAATATTAAGAACCGTTTATATGTAACTCTGATAAAGACAATGTCTAAGATTTTTCAGAAAGTTATTATTTGTATTAGGTTTAATTGCAGAAATAGAAATTTTCTACATTCGTTAAAATTTAGCACATTTATGTTTTAAAAAACTTTTAAAAATTCTTAAGAATTAAGAACATCAATATTTTGACGTGACAACGTCTTAAATTAGGTTGCGGCTCGGAGTCACTCATGAAAAAGAGTAACGCCCGGTAACGTTACGATGCCCGTCCAGTGGGTCCGCCGCACGGGATAAAGCAGATAACTGTGGGTCCGCCGCACGGGATAAAGCAGATAACTATGTTTATTCGTGAAAATGTGGAGTGCTTAGATTCGTCATTTACAACAACTACAACAATAAAGGTAAATAATTGTACACTGATATTTCATTATCGTAAACTATGATTGATTGATTAATTGTTAGATTGACACAAAAGTTGAGAAACTGAGTTTATAGGTTATGTCATACTATTGACAAATGTTGATAGTGTTAAGTAAATTATTAGTTTAAATCACTCTGCAATCAATCGTAATTCAGTCGATTGAGAAGAAACAGCGCGTATTGCTAGTCAAACATTTAAAATAACAAATTATAACCTCTAACCTGTCATAACAGTGCGACCAAACAAACGAACTAAACCGACCAATCACCACGCGCGGAGTTAGAATTTAACTGTGTTTAGCAAGAATTTCAAATTCCAATTTTAGTAAATGTTTTATTCAACTTTACCATTTACAATAACAAATTTTAATTAATTTCAAATTATGTACAATGTTTTAGTAAACAAAATATATTTCTATAGTTAAAATTTGTGCAATTCTTATTTTCATTCAATTCCTTGTTCCTATTGTGCAATTTAATAATATTCATATCAATAAATATTCTACCGAGAAAAAGACGTTGTCACGTAAAATCTTCGCCCGTAAAACCGACTTTACAGGCAACCATAATTTTTTTTTTATTATACTTCACATAACAGTAGGCTTAATTTATTTATGTGTGTACTTTGACTAGAAAAGAGTTAATTCCACTCTCATCACATACGCACAGTAAAGTTAGGCTATACAATTGGTAAAAGGAAGCGGGAATAGTAAGTAGGTTTCATCACTAGGAGAAAAAGTTATTTTTGGAGCGCAATCGTGTTTAACGAACAAGGCGAAGCCTGAACACACATTTACTCTGTGTAGTGAACAACTGTTTTTATCATACGGGAATCAAAATTATAACTTACGTCTTTTATTTAATTTTATTACATAATAACTCAACACAGCCATGCTGCCTAGTTTACGTATCAAAAACACCTGCGTTTTGTGCTCTTACGTCTAATGAAACCATAATAAGTTTTCAGATTAGCGCATTATAAAACTTGAATTGTGCGCTAGCTGGTTTTTTAAATCTCTTTTATGAGGTAACGAAAAACAATTTATTTATGGATCAATTATCAAAAACGACTTTAATTTGAAAAGTATGATAAAAAAATTATATAACATACGTTTTCCGCTTCTAGACCAGGAACCAGCTGTTCATGTGTCTTTTCAACAGCAATTTTCATGATTGAAAATTAAATTCTACCAGGATTGTTTACTTTTAAGTTTACCTAAAAAGTGAAATTAGAGATATGAGTATTTTTTATTATATACAAATTACTAATAACTTTTGTGTGCCTAAGTGGCTAATTATTAGGAATTATTCGTATAAGCTAAATAAGTGTCTAGAAACTTGCTATCGTTTCGCGAGACAGGTATTAAAATTTGAAGTTTAGTTTTGACGATGAAAGGATTGTGAAGGAAACAGAAATATTTTTGTTTCAATGAATGATGGCAAATGTCCGGAAAATCCTGTTTCCTTCAGGTACTAAAAGGAATACAACATTTTTATGACTAAAAATAGTATGCCGTATATGGTGAATATATAGCCTATTTTGTGTAAATGTTGAGTTTAGTTTCAGTTCACCTACCTGTGTCAGATAACTCCTGGAATCTGAAGTCATGTTCGTCTGAAGAGATCAAAAAAAGTCAGCGACGAGAAGCCCAAAACAACCTCTTTGCATCGTTTCGACATCAGGGACGCCTAGGCTACAAAATATAGTGTAATCTAGGTGAAGTAATGTAGCGCAATCTCATTATCTCATCAATTGCACAATTGAGTGCACTACGATGTTTTAGACACGATCCCAAAGCACGGTGGATTTATCAGGATGTATATCTATCAACGTAGGTTTGGTAGGACGGGTTGATCCCATGTGATTGTTGTGTATAGCTCCATTTCACTTTCCTTTTACTGCAATGTCTGAATCTGACGCTGTCAGAGACTTGACATTGAGTCGTTTAGGTCTGAAAAGATCCAAAGAAGTCGGTGGCGAAGAAGCTCAAAACGAAGTCTTTGCATCATTTCAATTTAACAGCTGTGAACTGAAACTAAGCTCAACATTCAAATTGAATCAACCCCTCCCCCCAGAACTACATTACACACTACGTATTATAGTGAAAGGTATGGACAATAACTTGTCCGAGAAGCAACTTCACTACTCGATCGCTTCTTTATGTACCGTGCTCGGCTACACCTTACATGGAAGGCTCGATCTTGCACTGGAAAAGATCCTTCTGGACTTCTAATGTAAACTTCTATTTTACTGAGGTCTAAAGAAGTTGGCAAAGCAGTGTTAGGAATCTTAACAGATAGAATAACGCTGGCATTTCGGTAGATGTATTATGACTGAAATCGAAAGGGTTTTAAAGAAATTTTACCCCAGCTGCGAGTTGAGGCTATCGGGCAGGGAGATACCAGAATCCAGCAGAATAGCGGGGTAGGTGTCCACGTGAAGCGGGGGTGTCACTGTCGGACAGGAAGAGGGTGGGCCTAGGGTCGCTCCGGGGGTTGTTTTCATTCAATTTCACAGCAATGGGCTCAATAACTCCGGACCCCTAGGTGCCCAATTTGCAACATATTTCACGGTCTCACCTTTGTGAGTTGACTTGCGGTCGTCAATGCCTTGTTTGGGGAAGTACGCTCTCCGGAGCCATTCACTACTACGGTCCTGGCTTCCTGCGGTCACTGGCGGCGCGCTGGGGTGTCCCCTGACACTTCAGGTTATCACTACGGCGTGTTTAGTCTCTCTGGCATCGGTAAGGGCATCTTCTCAGAGTCGAGAGGTTGAAGGACTCAACTTTCTAGTTTATAAGATAGTACTCGATATTATTGCAGAGGCGTTATCAACTCTGGATATTTTTATAATTAATTAAGGAAACTCATATATTCTATTAGTAAAGTATATACCCTGTATTTTCCCTGTGTTTTCAAATATTATTAAAAGTTTGTCCTAAACAATATTTGGACACATATTGGACAAGAGTATTAACACGCAAATATGCCTAAGAAGTTACAAAGTGAAGACTGTGGCACCATTGTACATAGAAGACGTTTTCCTACATCTAGCTAACTTACTCTTTGTTTAAAGTTTATCATTGACTGTGGATGATAGGATCACATTTTTTCCGGCATTCGCCATCACGTCGTGGGGTGATGAAATATCACACATTAATATTTATAGTGGTCATATTGAAACGTATAAACAAATCAGGTTTATGTCATATTAGGCTAATCTAGTAAAACGATTGTACCGAGTTAAGTTGGACCCGGTTTAGGGATTAAGATAAATTAAATTTGGAAAATACGTCTTGAAGTGAACGATCGACAGAAGTTTGAGGTATAATGGGAATGCTGAAATGTAGAAGTTTTGATACCTACAGGCCTAATAGTCACATCATGACGCGTGACATATGGAAAAGTTTGCAGATTTTAGGATTTTAGGAATTATGATCTGTAAATATATAAATATGTTTTGATATGCACGAATAATTCACAACAAAAATGGAAAATGCTTAATGAACATTCGTTGAATATGCTGACGAGAAAGTAACTTCAAAACTAGATAGAAAATTTGACATTAGAATCCATGTCTACAGTAACTCTTCTATTCAAGAGATATGATTCAGATAACCACAATGGTGAAGAAATGTAGGCAGCCAGACACTATACATTATGTGTAAATACAGTATCGTGCCACCAGCCGCGCCACCAGTCACCGAGACACATGGCCTGTATATATCCCTGCCGCTGCCGGTGTTTATCACCTGCCCTGATTGTTGCTGCTGCCTGTACAGAACACTGATATAATGCACCACAGGATCGTAATTTCTCCGTTACTAAGACCTAATGCTGCGTCAAAAAACACTATACTATACAGTATCGAGTCACCAGTCACCGAGATACATGGCCTGTATATATCCCTACCGCTGCCGGTGTTTATCACCTGCCCTGATTGTTGCTGCTGCCTGTACAGAACACTGATATAATGCACCACAGGATCGTAATTTCTCCGTTACTAAGACCTAATGCTGCGTCAACAAACACTATACTATACAGTATCGTGCCACCAGTCACCGAGACACATGGCCTGTATATATCCCTGCCACTGCCGGTGTTTATCACCTGCCCTGATTGTTGCTGCTGCCTGTACAGAACACTGATATAATGCTCCACAGTGTCGTAAGTTCTCGGTTACTGTGACTAAATGCTGCGTCAGCAAACACTATACTATACAGTATCGTGCCACCAGTCACCGAGACACATGGCCTGTATATATCCCTACCGCTGCCGGTGTTTATCACCTGCCCTGATTGTTGCTGCTGCCTGTACAAACACTAATATAATGCTCCACAGTGTCGTAAGTTCTCCGTTACTGTGACTAAATGCTGCGTCAACAAACACTATACTATACAGTATCGTGCCGCCAGCCACCGAGATACATGGCCTGTATATATCCCTGCCGCTGCCGGTGTTTATCACCTGCCCTGATTGTTGCTGCTGCCTGTACAAACACTGATATAATGCTCCACAGTGTCGTAAGTTCTCGGTTACTGTGACTAAATGCTGCGTCAACAAACACTATACTATACAGTATCGTGCCACCAGTCACCGAGACATATGGCCTGTATATATCCCTGCCGCTGCCGGTGTTTATCACCTGCCCTGATTGTTGCTGCTGCCTGTACAAACACTAATATAATGCTCCACAGTGTCGTAAGTTCTCCGTTACTGTGACTAAATGCTGCGTCAACAAACACTATACTATACAGTATCGTGCCGCCAGCCACCGAGATACATGGCCTGTATATATCCCTGCCGCTGCCGGTGTTTATCACCTGCCCTGATTGTTGCTGCTGCCTGTACAAACACTGATATAATGCTCCACAGTGTCGTAAGTTCTCGGTTACTGTGACTAAATGCTGCGTCAACAAACACTATACTATACAGTATCGTGCTACCAGTCACCGAGACATATGGCCTGTATGTATCCCTGCCGCTGCCGGTGTTTATCACCTGCCCCGATTGTTGCTGCTGCCTGTACAAACACTAATATAATGCTCCACAGTGTCGTAAGTTCTCCGTTACTGTGACTAAATGCTGCGTCAACAAACACTATACTATACAGTATCGTGCCGCCAGCCACCGAGATACATGGCCTGTATATATCCCTGCCGCTGCCGGTGTTTATCACCTGCCCCGATTGTTGCTGCTGCCTGTACAGAACACTGATATAATGCTCCACAGTGTCGTAAGTTCTCATTACTGTGACTAAATAATGCTGTGTCAACAAACACTATACTATAAATTATCGTGTCACTAGTCACCGAGACATATGGCCTGTATATGTCCCTGCCGCTACCGGTGTTTATCACCTGCCCTGATTGTTGCTGCTGCCTGTACAGAACACTGACATAATAAGTTCTCCGTTATTGTTACCTAATGCTGTGTCAACAAACATTATACTATACAGTATCCGTAGAATTTCTCGTTTGAATACGAGTAGTGATGTGCGGTCGAGCAATGGAGTTAAATTTAATGATTAATTATCTGATTGTATTAAATGAATAAATGGCTGTTGTGACTCGTTTGAACATTTTTATTTCCTTCTTTTTGGTGTACCAAATAGTTAGTTAGATGCGCCCACCATAGTGAATGTTTTAAATCTTTTTAAATTTGTTAACAAAGGAGTGAAAGCGTACGATCCTACAATCTTTATACCAGTCCGTCTGTTCCCATATAATGCAGTTTTACTACTTCATCACCGTTTGCAGTTATGGATTAGTTTTCTCATCCAGTGGTTACAAAAAGTCCTACTTTTTCTGATAATACTATCTTACTTCTCCTTAATTTGAAAACGTGTCTTTTTTGCACGTGATTAAAGGTGAATAGTATGTGTTTAGTCAGAACTGTATTTTCTGTACCTTTTATGGCCAAATATCTACAAAACTCTTCTTGGTTTGCCTAAATTCGATGTTGTAATTGATATACCAACACAAGCCCACACTCGTATGAAATGTCTGTGGGTAGTGATATTTGTTGGGGTTTGCCAAAGCTGCGTGGCGTGGTAGTCGGGGGCAGCTGGGGGCGAGAAGGGGTATTTATTGGCACCGGAAACACCGATATATCAGCTGTGCGGACATTATGCGACTCCCTCATAATCTGCTTCTTCCGGAGACTCGGAAAGGGTTTCATCTGAGAGCTTGTTGAGTAGTCTTCAGAGAAGCCAATTTTAGATGATGGACGACAGTTTGGAGTAATTTGCTTGTGAGGGGCTTAAAATAATATCAAACAATTGAAAGATTTATAAGGCTGTTAAATATTCTACTCCAAATTATAATTACTTAAGTGTTTTTATAACTGTTAAGGAGCGAATATGGATGTAGGTGTATGTGTTGAAAGTGTTGACCAGAGTTGAGGCAAACAATAAAAGTGGAACTTTATTTTTTGTTCCCTGGTCTACTGTTTACCTCTTCAGAAGCATGTTTGAGGCGTATGGATGGTAAATCTCAGGGGAATCATCTTAGATGACACTGTCATGAAAAGATATTGGATATTTAATTTGGTTTTTTTTTCGGACATAAACAGGAAATCTTTGTAATAGATGGATGATTTGTGGAACTGTTTATCACATTACTTCAGACTAGGCTCAGCCTACAATACATTAATGTGCAAAATCAGCATGTTCGAACCGAGGTTCGAATACGGAGATCCTTTGGCGCTAGCTAACAGAGGAAAGGGCTACTGACTGAACGTTAGCGAAGCCTGTCATTCGGGGAAAATTTAATTTCTGTATGCCTATCTATTTCGCTTGATATCTCGAAAACGCACTGAGATAAAGACTAGATATTTTCATTTCTATCTAGGCAACACTGAGTTCAATGATGGTGCATGTCATCCTTTGGCATTTAGCTGAGCGTTAGCTAACAATTTTACATTGGTCTTATGGGTAACTGAGATGGTAACAAGAAAATTTCAAAATAATGAAATTTGTAAACAAACTGAATATAAGCATATTGATAACATGTTAAATATTAACGCATATATCCAACCACCCCAACACATACTACATAATTATTTGGTGTCAGAGAAAAAAACTTGGTGGGTAGACTTTTATTTAAATCAAAACTGTGAATTTATCATATGAGAAGATATGTCAACAAAATATTTAATTGTAGACGTTACATTTTGCACATGAATGAGTTCTATGATGACGCAGCAATGGAATTCCGCTGCTAATAACTAATATCTATTAGATACAAAATATAAGTTTTGATTAGGCATTTTTCTTATCTTATTTGTTCTCGGATTTCAGAAGATTCGTTGAGAATAAAAAATCTCATATACCTGACATCTATATATTGGCTAATGTACACATATATTATTCGTGCCTGTATACAATTCTCTGAAAGAATATTTTGTCAAAACAAGCTTGTGCTGTGGTAAGAAAATTAAACTGAAACGATTAATATATACGGTACTTGAATTTTTGCATGTAACTTTGGCGAAGCATGTTACATTACAGTAATTTACACGCATGAAATTACACGCATGATAAATTAAACCAGAAGGTACTAAATGTGTGATTTCTATTTCTTTAAATGTCCTGTTTTTTAAACACGACTACAAAATTAATGTATCATAACAATCTTTTCAATGTCTCACTTAGATATCCTCAAAGGTAATTTTTATTTCTGAGCCATTAAACCGAAAAGAGTGTAAATGAATTCTAAAGGAAACAGGATTTTTTCCGGACATTTGCCATCGTTAAGTGAAACAAGAAAACAGTAACACTACGTTTCGAGATCTGCAATCTGATCTCTTCTTCAGGTACATCCAAAAAGGGAAGCTTGTTTTGGACTTCCACTTCCATTGTGAGGCGGATGGAAGGAGAAATACTATTAATGTGATTCAAGTATTTCTCCTTATTATTCAATAGTATTGGTCTCCTTCCATCCGCCTCACAATGGAAGTGGAAGTCCAAAACAAGCTTCCCTTTTTGGATGTACCTGAAGAAGAGATCAGATTGCAGATCTCGAAACGTAGTGTTACTGTTTTCTTGTTTCACTTAACGATGGCAAATGTCCGGAAAAATCCTGTTTCCTTCACAATCCTTCCATCGTCAAAAAATAACCTTCAAACAAAGAATGAATTCTAGTTGCGTGTAGCGTCATGATGCTGCAAGCTACATAGTGGAAGCGTCTTTCTGATGCTGGCTGGATTGTAGATACATGAACAGTAGTTGATGCTATCAATGAACTGTAGATACAAGAATAGTGGTCGACGCTATCGATGGACTGTATATACAATGACAGTGGTGGACGCTATCGATGGACTGTAGATACAAGAACATTGGTGAACACTACCGATGGACTGTAGGTACAAGAACATTGGTGGACACTATCAATGGACTGTAGATACGAGAACAGTGGTGGACGCTATCGATGGACTGTAGATACAATAACAGTGGTCGAAGCTATCGATGGATTGAAAATACAAGAACAGTGACCGAAGGTATAAATGGACAGTAGATACGAGAAGTGGTTGACGCTATCGATGAACTGTAGATACAATGACAGTGGTCGACGCTATCGATGGACTGAAAATACAAGAACAGTGGCCGAAGCTATGAATGGACTGTAGATACGAGAAGTGGTTGACGCTATCGATGAACTGTAGATACAATGGCAGTGGTCGAAGCTATCGATGGATTGAAAATACAAGAACAGTGGCCGATGCTATCAATGGACTGTAAATACAAGAAGTGGTTGACGCTATCGATGAGCTGTAGATACAATGATAGTGGTCGACGCTATCGATGGATTGAAAATACAAGAACAGTGGACCGATGCTATCAAAGGACTGTAGATACAAGAAGTGGTTGACGCTATCGATGGACTGTATATACAATGACATTGGTGGACGCTATCGATGGACTGTAGATACAAGAACATTGGTGAATACTATCGATGGACTATAGGTACAAGAACATTGGTGGACACTATCAATGGACTGTAGATACGAGAACGGTGGTGGACGCTATCGATGGACTGTATATACAATAACAGTGGTCGAAGCTATCAATGGATTGAAAATACAAGAACAGTGACCGAAGGTATAAATGGACAGTAGATACAAGAAGTGGTTGACGCTATCGATGGACTGAAAATACAAGAACAGTGGCCGAAGCTATCAATGGACTGTAGATACGAGAAGTGGTTAAAGCTATCGATGAACTGTAGATACAATGACAGTGGTATACGCTATCGATGGACTGAAAATACAAGAACAGTGGCCGATGCTATCAATGGACTGTAGATACGAGAAGTGGTTGACGCTATCAATGGACTGTAGATACAAGAAGTGGTGGACGCTATCGATGAACTGTAGATACAATGACAGTGGTCGACGCTATCGATGGATTGAAAATACAAGAACAGTGGTTGACGCCATCAATGGACTGTAGATACAAGAAGTGGTTGACGCTATCGATGAACAGTAGATACAAGAACAGTGGTCGACTCTATCGATGGATTGTAGATAAAAGTACAAAGGGCGACTCTGTCGATGGATGCCATAAACCCAATATGATCTACATAAGTGATAAGACATGTGTCATCGGCACTTGAGTAGTGAGTGATCGTTAATTAGTTTGCACGCTCCAAATATTACTATACATTTTAAAAAATGTTTCTCTTTTTTGGCAATGTCAAAACAAAACTGAGACTATATGATCTGTAAGTGGAACGACTAGACTGTGGAACAATCCTTGGTTCTACTCGAAGATATGTTAGAGGAAGTTCAGTAACCTGATGATAACTTCTTCAGTGAATCAGTCGTCTTTAGTAAACTACCAAGGGGTGGGTGTAACTGACGGCTGGAAATTGTTTTCTCCCTTTCGAAAAAGTTGGAAGTGGACTTTGTCCACTTAGGGGTTAAAACCTTTCTGTCTGAATTACTTGCAAATCACGTGCAGGCCAAGGAAAAGCAATTCTTACTTCTAAACAAAAACTTTTAAAAGAAGCCAGAAGCATAAAAAGGTTTTTCCGCGTTGTATAATAATAATAATATTCTGATGTTTCATTCGTCTATGATATAGTACTGATATAATGTTAACGTTGTATAGGCAAAAGAAAATGTGCGCTTTTAACACTCGAGACTTAACGATTTTTGGTTTATTGGCTAGCAAAATTAAATTGAAAGTTTCAGAAAAAAATACCAAACAAGATACATATTTTATGAATTTTTAGGTCTTAATTTTAGAACTATTGCCATAAGGAAAACAAAAACAAAGTTAATATTATTTAGTGTGCAATGAAATAATGAATTTCCTCTACGTAACTGTGGAAGTATAATGTATCTTGACTCTTTGAATAAACAAACAATTATTACAACATTTATGACAACAACAGTAAGTAATAACATGTTTCGTATATTCTTCTGTGTCAATTATTATTTCCGAAAAGTGAGAAATGTTTCTATAATTTTCCATTTTGGTTCTAAATCCATATTTTACCTTTCACTTAGCTATGGTGGGAAGGATTGGTTCAATATGAATGTTTACTTCAACTCCAGTTCATTTTCCTCTTAGTGCCGCGTTTTTACATAGTTTCTCAGAACTCAGAACACAAAATTATTGATTAAAAACAGTGGTTAACTGTATAATAGCATCAATAGTTTCAGGTTCCACAAACACATATTACAAAGTAATATCTATAACTATTTACAAATATACATGTATTAAAATATTATATATTCAGATGGCCGTAACAGAACGATTTATATATTGCTGAACGCTGTAGGAACAACTGTTCAAAAGCTTCTACGACTTTCTGACTTAGTGTCGCTTTTAAGAAGATACCGATTAAGGATACTTGTGCGAAGCTCATGAATGTTGATGTTGTTGGGCTGACTAAGATTGTAATGAATTGGGTTATTTGTTAGGTGAATCAAATCAAAGTGTTTTCGCACAAAGGTTAAAACTCAAAATGTAATTGGAAGGAAAGGTAAGACTACAGGAATCTTTGTAAATTGGTCTAGAGGGAAACCGGCGAATGCTGATCTCAACACCCTCTTTTGAAGTTTGAACACTGGCCTTGTTTGTGCTTTCACATTTAAAACTCCAAATAGCCACAGCATAAGACAGGTAAGGATATATCAACTCGTAGTATACGGCCTAAGTTACTCGAAAGACCAGAAACTTGGATAAGGTACATATTACAAATATCCTTGAATTCGGTTTATTGCAGACAAAATTAATGTGATTCTGGAAGTTTAATTTGTTGACAATATACACCCCAAGAAAGTTTTAAACATAACATAGTGACATCTCCATCCACCCCAAAACCAATTTTGGCTGCTCCGATCGATTCTAATCATTGACGATACAGAAATCCAGTACTGGAGTGTTTGCTTCGTGCAGCAATAGTCGGTTTCTTTGCAACCAATGCATTAAATTACTGGTTTCTCTAGAAGCAAAATGGTCAAGGTTGTTTCGTCTCTGAGTATTTAGGGAGGTAGATGTGTTTTCCACAGCATTGATGCTAGTAATGCAAGATGGCAGGTCGTTAATAAATAGGAGAAAAGGTAGAGGACCCTGGACTGGCCTTGAGGAACTCAATACTTTGGCTCCTTTAAATGTGATAAAACAGTTCTTACAATCTGTAGAATCCCTGAAGGAACTCAAACAGTCATTTTCATGAGATATGAGAGAGAAGTGTGGGAAACTCCTCTAATTCCGTAATAGTCAAGTTTTTGTAGGAGCAAATTGTGAACGACCATATGGAAGGTATTGTTGAGATCAATAGACTCTCATAGGCGGTTCTTTAATGTCAAGAGCTTGTTAAACGAACGAAACTACATTGTGAATAGCCTAAGTCGTCGACTTTCCCTTGGTGAATCCGAATTTTCGATCTCATAGACACACAGAAAAATATAGTGTAATTTAGGTGAAGAGGTATTATCATTCTCTCGTCAGGTGCACAAGTGAGTGTACTACGATGTTTTAGGCACGATCTCTAAGCACGGTAAAGTAACCTTTTTCAGAAGTATTGCTGACTATGCACTGAGAGGAAGGTGAACTGTACCTTAACTCTACATTTACATTGATTGGACCATTCCTACCATAGATACCTGCGTTTTTGTATCAACTGCAAGTTTAAGAACTACTTATTTTTCCAAGTATATACATAGTGAAAACATGCATATATATATATATATATATATATATATATATATATATATATATATATATATATATATATGTATTTATCTCTAAGAAAACAAGAATAAAAAAACTTGAAGTGGTCACAAAATGTTCTGTGGATGATCTGAAGGCTGTAGCCCGAAGTTTTTATCATCTTACCGGTTAAGTTAAGATGATTATTCATTAGAGTGCGAAAATGTTGTGCCTAAAGCCAGTATTCGAACCTGATTACCCTGTGATGAAAGGCTAAGACGCTAACCTACCTGCCACCAATAACGACGTCAACTACTACATGTGCATGCATTGTCAAAGTGTACATTAAATGTGTGGCTTATATATTTTTACATACGCAAACACTCACGCACCAAAACTGATTTTAAGTAATCAATATGCGGTATGTACATACCTACTTAGACTGTAAATATAGTATCGATAGAAAGTAAGAACAAAAATCAACGAGAATTGCAATGTTACATTACTGAGACAACAACATGTATAATAAATATTTCTGAAGTTTCAAGTTACCGCCCTAAAACGTGTAGTGTTTACATGATATCAGGTTCGCCTCGGAATGAAAAGCCCTGTTCTCTCCAATGAAGCAGCCGGGGTGGCGGCATGATCCGGGTATTATCGCCCGGGCTTTGGGCGCTCCTGATATAATTTGTAAAGCGAAAGCAATAGCCGACACCTTATTAAATTAGGTATATCTGGGGTATATTGCGGGAGGGTGCGAGGGCGGGCGGGAGCTCGGGACGGGGGCGGCTGAGCCGGTAAGCCGCCCTGCCAATCAAACCGGGCTTGTCACATGTTTTTTGCCCCCTTATAACCCCCCCCCCACGCGGAGTGTCGCTCTATTTGTGCTCTGTTTGGGAGCAATCGCCCTCCACCACTGTTTGCAAATCTCACACCTTCTAGGGCGACAAACATGTGACAGGAACTGTCACTCCCGCCTGTATCACATGACACAAACGTAGGCCTACTCTCCCTCAAGATGTACTCATCGCCAATAATAATTTGTTCATTATTACCTTCAGACACTTACCTACCCAACCAAACCTTATAATAGGCTATGAGAATATGTCTCATATGACCGCATGGGCCAGATCTCAACTTTTTAGTATAGTACGTGCTACACGCTCTTTTACCTGTTAAACATTTTATAACAGGTATATCAACCAAAGAAACAAATAACTAACATAGTTATTTCGATAGCTTTTACGACTTGTTTACATTATAAAAGCAAATTACCGTACTAGTGAATTATCTCAAAATAGGAAATTTTATTAACAACAGTTCTGGGATTAAGCTCTTCATAATAAATCAAAATGTCTGTCAGATGTAGTACCCATTCTATACAGTATAGTAATATGGTGTATTAACAATAACACTGGTAAAGTTGTTGTTTTTATCTGTGTTTACATTGCTATATAATTAAGTTTTCTTTTCTTAAAGCGTACAATACAAATGATGAGGTAACGACATGTGTAGAGTGGTATACACACCAAACCGCTGTGTAGATATGCGCAGTGCAGCTAGGAAGATACGATATCTAATAATGTGTGTTGTATGGTACTCAATTTGTATTACATTATAATATACCACACATGGAAATGTATCGATATAAATTACAGTTGCTATATCTGGTTATATTCACACTGACAGCTCATGACAGGTCAATATGACGCGTTATCGACGTATTGTCAAATACGGTCTCTGTAAATGGAACTAAATGGAACTATGATTCCACCATTATACTAATTGGCCGTGTTTCTTATTGGGGTTCTCAGCATACTTATACTGAACATAAGTAAAATATAACATAATATCAATGAGGATTACTTTGGTTTTCTCTATTTATAATCCGAAGACTGATTACCATGAAAATGAGACCAGGGCAGATAAAAATAAAATTATCCTAACACATACAAATTATTTAACAAATGGTGAGTAGATACTGATCTTACTTTTAAAAATTCTTAGCAATAATTTTAAACAAAACATTTAAAATCATTGTATAAAAACGCAATCACCCTGGGAGTACAGTACTCATTGTTAGTTGAATCGTTTATTAGAGAAAGGTTGTTAACGATTTATTCGTATTATTAAATAATATTGACTGTCTAATTTTTATAATTAATATATTATGGTTATTGTTGATTAATCTATTTACCCGACAACATTCAAAACACTGCAAGTCAAAATTGTATCAGTTATTAAAGCTTTGTTATAGAGATCTTATTTGAAAATTGTCTAATCCTGACAACCAAATACTTGTTTTGGTGAGGACCTTTGATCACTAATTATTTATTGCAATTCAGACCTATAAAACCAAATCTCCAGAATCGGGAATCGAACTAGCGAACCAAATCAGCGTCCGGAGACAGGTTTAGAATATCGTTATATTTTGTTCAGTTATAATTGTAGCACTAAGATGCTTCACAAATGAACATTGTTGAACTTGTTCATTGTAAGATGAACAAACTACAGTGACCCAGGACGAGTGAGGATATGTAATGTTTGCAGTGCTAAGTGAATAAGTGGTTGTCAGGGGGAGGGAAGGGGTAGTGAGCCATGAAGGGGAAGCTATCAATATCCAGCAGGAAGGGGGAATATGCACCGCGATTACCGCCCGCAAAACTTCGCCAACTCCGCCATAAACTTAGCCGGGATCCGAACAATTTTGGGCACGCCGTTGGAAAAACACGCCAGTCCAACTTCCTTTTTGGCTTCTTTCTTGGTGATAAATTTTTAAGAACGAGAGTTTCGTTTGGATTGTTTTATTCCGAAGCCGTTCTCGGGCGAATAAATTATTTTTCCAAGTCTTCTTGTGTTTACCTTCTTTCGTGATAGCTTCTGTAAAGAAGAATAAAATTAAAATAATGTCTGTGTGTAAGCCCATATTTCTATGGATATTCCAGAGAGGGTTCAAAATAATACTTTTATTTATAAATTTTAATATCTGTTCCCAAGTTGTAGCTATGTCCAGGCGAATGAATGCAACAATTATTTATAAGCATAAAACATATTATATTGAGTAAACTTTGAAAACAATAAAAAATACCCAACATTTTAAAGTTAATTCATACAATTGTTGTGGTTACTTGATTATTAAAATTAATTACAGTCTATACTAAAGTACAGAGCGGTAAACACTAATAAAAGAAAATTGTAGTCTTTCATGGCTCATATTAATAATTTTCTATAGCATACTCATTACAAAGATGGTACTGTGCCTTTGAAGAAGCATTCTGATTTCTTTTCTCCAAGATAGACATTTCAATGAATATTAAAAATTGACATTATTGTAATTTTAAAAAGGTATTACATTTACAATTCATCTACGATAAACGGCTTTGTAACTATTTTAATACGCAAAATTAAAATACTACAGCTCGCTGAATTTGGTTCCGTGGCTGAGTCATGCCAATTTACTCTAAAAGAATCCATCACACTTATACCGGAAGTGGGCATATAGCTCAGCCACGTAAAAATATTACGAATGGTTCATATTTATTGTATACTACTATAAAATATTATATTTTATTATACAATTTATCAGTATAAACTCTAAACAAAAGATTTGGTATGTTAGGACTATATACGCATCACTAAACAGAACAAGCTACTAGTTTGTGGTATATTATATAAAGAAGACTAAATTTAAAATAGGTTAATTTAATGCGCATATTGAAATATCAGAGCCACGCAGACTACAATATCAAGTAGTGTAATCTAGATGAAGTGCACAATTGAGTACAATGAGTACATCTCTTCATTACTCATGATATTGTAGTCCAGGTATCTCTGATGTCAAAATGTTGTAGTTTGTTTTAGCTTCTTCGTTGCCAACTTTTTTGGATCTCTGCAGACAGTCGGCTGGGGCAGTGTCAGATTTCAGACGCTGCTCTAAGCGAAAGGTAAAATGGAGCTGAACTCCACATTCGCATTGATGCGAACATACATATCATAGCTACTTTATGTGTTGATTAATTTGGTGTAATTAACGTATATTATAATGAATACAAATTATCATATTGATACAGTGTCCATTCTTTTCTGAAAAACAGCAGCGTTTAAAATTTAAGATACATCTGTAAAGTTTACTAATGGTTGGTTAAGGTTCGCTGATTATTAAAAAAAAATATGATTTAATAAATAAAAACATAGGCTATATACAGGATTACTGTGAACAAAATGATAGACCACTGGTTGCATTTAGTTTTTGGCTCCTCTTTGTCTACGATCAATGCCCTAAAAGTTTTAGTGAGAATTTGGAAACACTCTTTTCAGAGTTCAGCGCTTTTAATAACGTATTTATTTATTTAACCTTTAGGTCTCAAAACTGATGCTCCACTAGCGACGTAACAAAGGAATGGGGGGGGGTTTAGGGTTTACAATACTCTCATCCACGAGGTAATTATAGGGTCTCGAAAGATAAAACATTCATTGGACAAAATAAAATCACTCTATAGTGAACCTAAGTCACAGAGAGAGTGTTATAGAGAGAGTAAAAAATGCTATAAAATGGAGTACAGGCACCGTTAAGAGTACGAACTGCAAGAGTTCACAAGTTTTGCAGCAGCAAAAATAGAACAAACAGAGAGGTCTTAGCGAAATAAAACCACTACATGTAAATATAACTTGGCTGAGATAATGCAAACCTTACAAGACGCCTGAAAAAACTCTTAGATAAATGCTTTCGTAAAGTCTGATAATAATATTATTATAAAATAATATTCATGTTCATAACATTTTAACAAATAATAACCGTTACAATATAGTATCAAAAGGCCCAACATAACGTAAGGAAAGTCTCTAATGAACTGGCTGTAAGGACAACATTGCTGCCATTTTTGACCCAATTCATACATTCTAACTAAACCCATGCCGTATGGTAGTCAACATGGCACAAAATATCGTGCCATGCATATACTAAAACTAAAAATTTTTTTTAACAAAATATATTATTTATACATTTTACATGATATATCATGACCTATGTGAATATATTCCCCGCAAATATTATTAAAGTCTGAGTGCGGGGAGGAGTTTTAAAATTATAAGTGTAAATTATAATATCCTTTTGGGTTTAAAGAGTAATTTAACAGAAACTATGTAGAGAAAAAGCTAGCTTGATATTTTATTTATTTCTAAATTAACACTGGCCTTAATATATTTTAACCCAATAGTTAATTTCATTGCTTATGTGAGAACTTGACGAAAATGATTTATAAAGTTATAAATTTATAATTTGGAGTCAACAGTTCTAACTAATCTGATGTGTCCATGATGTTTTGTTATTAGATTGAACGGGTAGTAGATTTAATTTAATTGTACGGAGTTCGTAATCTACCGTATTCTCAAGGTCAACTACGCTGCTGCCCCAACCTTTACACCCCAACACCAATGGGGGTTTTTCTTGGACTAAGAAAAAACTACATACCAATTTTAAAGTTTGTAGGACCTTTCTATCGTGAGTTATCACATAGGACGTTCTCTCGACACAGTTTTAAGAGAGTCTCGTTTAAGTGTTTATCCTCCTGTATAATCAGACACTGTGTAAGCCACAAAATAAGATAATTGGATTTTGGAATAGCTGGTGTATATATGGAGTTATCTATTGTAATATTGATCACACATTTATACCTGTAATCGCAAAACAATACATGAACCATGTATCTAAATGTTCATTAAAAAATTATAAACGTACAAAATATCTAGATTTTCTTATAAATTTAGTATTTATTCAGTACTATGAATTGAGAGGCAATATTGGACTGTAAAGTGAAGGCGCTTTCTCAATCATTTTTCAACTTCGATAACCAACTAATAAATTCATGACACATTTCTCTTTATCAGTCTAAATTGATATCGATACGCTTCCCACAATACCAACGTACGATAACAATATTACCCTGACAAATCTTGAAACGTAATAATTTTCTAGGTTAAATTATTTTGATTAAAACATAATCTTTTAAAGTAATTAAATTATTTTTAATTACGGTCTGTATATTGTGTCAAAATTTCATTGTTTGATATTATTCACTATGGGTGGTGTAACAAGGTTTTTATAGATGTAGTCCAGTAAATGTGCTCGTAAAACAGTAGATAGGGGAACATTGTATAAAGCTAATTTCCTAAGCGATTAGTACCAAATAGAAAATTGTATGGTTAAAAGCCCTCACCCCTAGCTTTTTCTCCCCACCCACCCTTAAAAGTCATGGTTTTGTTTTAATAAAATAATAAAATTTTTAATATTCATTGGATAAGTATGACCTTTCAAATTTATTTTCCCCATTAATTGCTTTAAATATAATATTGTGCTGCTTAATTTGCTAAACCTGATCGTGTAAGAGATAAACACCAAAATGTTTACATTTTCGAGTTTTCAAGTCCATTTTTTCATTTACTTTCCACTATAACATTTTAATTTGTTACAACTTGACATAACGCTTAGAATAAAATTGTAGCAACAATTTAAAAACTTTCAAAATACATAAACGTTTCTATACTTGTATGTAGTTTTGAGTGTAAAAAGCTACTAGAAAGTGAATGAAACACGCTCCACGCCGCTGACAGCCGTATAGTTTGACTGGCCTGTATAAATAAAGTCGTGTATCTAAGTAAGTTACCTTTTTATATCTTAGGACATGAATTATTATATTTCTTAAATGAATGCTTCAACACGTAACGCTAAAATTGTACGTATGTGCCTAAAACTGTTAACCATGTACAGAAAAAAATAATATAATTTGTATATAATCTTTAATTCTATGTATGTTTTTATTCTGTTCTAATTTCTAATACAGACCCCCATGAGGCAATAAATACAATAACGTTAAATGTAAATCTCTGACTACTATTAACTACTAAGATATAGTCGGATTTAATATACAGAAGATTACGTTATAAAAATTATACATTATTATGATTTACATATTTACAACTTGGAAGTATGCTCATGTTCATACCTTTACATTCTTATAATGGATTGGTTTGAGGCTGTTTTATAAAGTTTGTTATTGATGTTATTTTACCACCAACTGGAATGAGACAGCAACCTGCGAACACAACAAGTGGTCACGTGGCCTTCTGCGGTCGTGTGTTTGTGAAACAATACCCTGGCGTTGGCGGACGTGAAGCCATTAGCGGCATCACGTGTAGGCGTGACAGCGGCACGAGGCTTCCGGAAGTCATCGTGTGCGATACTGCAACTTCCGGTGACTTCACGGCAGGCCTAAGTGCCCAAACACTGTACAGACAGGATCGGATATAACACTGTTATGGTTATAAATGTCATCATAGTCATATTTTGCTGAGTAATTTTTTATACGTACGTCGTGAAATCATTCGTCCGTCAGTTATCTACACGAGGTTTTACATTTAATTGAATTCTTACCCATAATATCAGATTAATATATTTCCCACAAAATTCTACAAAAGCGCAAAAACCAATGTGTTAACTTGCATCAAATTTGATTAAATTTATGATTTGTCAGTATTTATTCAACACAAGATTATGAGTTGTACTAAAATTTTTTTACCTATCTTCTATCATTGGCTTATGAATAGACAGAATCTAAACTAACTCAATTGCTCCATTTAATAACCCGCATTGAATAATTTGAACACCACGAAAGGGATAGATGGATAAATTATGTGATCCGTTCATCCCCTGTATTTTAGGGATAGTTTATATATGGCTGCCTCAGAGAACTCTCATTGTTATTTCCGTAAGAGCTGAGGTGTTAAGGCTGAACTTATTCAGAACTCTACCCCTTGAGGCTACCAAAATCTGCGCCAAGCAATTGTGCACGATGTATATGACCTGAGCATTGTAATTCTGAGACAATGACCCAGACTCATTGACTGATAACCTATGTCATCACTTATATGACAAGCAAACTACTCCAATTCATTACTGCAAACAGTAAATCTGCATACAGGTCTTCGCTTCTTTTAAATACTCCTTAGAATTTCTTCTTCAGGTCCTATCATAGTCAATACCTCGAGTAAGCAATAGTAAGTTTATTTCACGCCTTTTCCATCATATTTATTATGTTTTCATTCCCACTTGGTATTCTTGTGAAGTCATGTCTACACCGGGAAGGTGGATCCCGTCACTTTAGCCCTAAAATGTGCCTATCAATGCAATACCCTTACACTTTAGCATCACTCGGCATCCTCTTCGAATACTTCTCACCTCTAAAGTTGCCCTAAAGTTTTTCCAAATAACAAAAATCACAATTAACAGTTTCATTTCACCACATTTATCCTTTCCTTTTCAAAACGCTAACACAGCAAACCTCAGGAGAACTCCCTGATCTATCCTCACTAATTTTAGTAGAACAGTCTTACCAAATATCCAACTTGTATTTTACTGCTTAAATTAAAAACATTTATCAAACTTTCACTCCTTCCCTTAAGGCACCTTTTTCTCCTAAAATACTAAGGCACATTTTTATACTCCAATACCTATTTTCTCTTTCATCAACTCATCATAGACCAAGTCCATTATTTTATCCATTCACCTCTCTTACGGCCTTACCGAATACTTCTTCACTGACCAACAAGTTATCCTGCGCCTCAGTGCTGCTGGCATCAGATCAAACCTCAATGTTCCAGGATCATGAGGTTTCATCATGCAATCATGAGGGGTGACAACCCTGTATCACGGCAATATCAAACTCATGGCTAAACTCATCTAAGTGCTATTATTTCCGTCTTAGGACCGACAAGAACTTTAACTGAACACAGTCCCGAGATTTAATGAAAGTAGGGTTAACACCTGCAGATTTGAGGTAGTGACTCTGATTCCCCTTTAGTGCAATGCCGTCCATCAAAATATGAACCACTTTTAGGCATCTGTTCTTTCATAAATACTTCGTATGTAGAGATTCTCCACTATCATGAGTAAGGTCATTTCGAGCCCAAATCGGGCCGATGATGTTGACTTATTTAGAGTTTGTAGGTCATAAAAACTCTATAAAAAATGTGATCCTTCTTTCGGAGCTTCTGGCGTCCAGAGAAGTAGAATATAAATTGTTCTAAATCTCGAGAAGAAGTTTTAATCAGACATGGTTTCTATAAACAGTTTGTAAGGAAATAAAATACCAACTATATTCATTTTAGTACTTGGAAAATTTGTCTAAAAGGAATAATTTTAATACTTATTTATATTTTTTATGTAGAAGTTAACACTAATCACTGCAGTGATTCCAGTACATATGTGATAGAGTTTATGACAAGAAACTATATCTAAAAACATTTTGAACAACATATTGGCTATAGAATTTTGAAGATTTGTATTAGTTAATTAGTCATAGTATTGAAAAAGTTTTGTTTCAGGCTGTCTTTATAGATCTTTAAGTTGTAAAGGAAGGATTAGGAAATCCATGTCCATAGATAGAATCATCCTTAGTTTGGTCCGTAAAATGTGCTCTTGTGAACAACAAGCAAGACTTCTATAACACACTGAACCTTATTATTATGTATTAATATCGTATTTAAATTAAACATTTTATAATTTTTAATAGACAAGTCACGTATATACAGCACTAGTAACTTATCTTGTAATTATTCATTACCAATTTTTATTCTTATAAGAAATTTAAAATATATTGAAATACAGTTTTATTAAATGCAGTAATTGAAGCATAAAAATACATTTACAATGAACATAGTAACATTAATAATTAAGCAATATATATTCGATCATCCGTTATAAGCTGCGAACATTGTCTTAAAGCAATCATTAGTGAATCTTAATTATATGATTATTTTTATTGCCTCTTTGGAACTATCTTGAGAATGATGTAATTTGAAATCAGTAAATCACGATATTGCGACAGAAGAGACACATTTCGAATCCTTTATAACGTTACCCCGACCGTCCCGCGTCAGCTTAGAGCATGGGTCACTTATTCTATTGTAGTTTTTTACCCGCCAGCCCCTTGTAATTTATTAGTAGATTTTTCCGGTTCTGGGCAATTCTCTTGCTGCTTTTTTGCCGGTCTCCATCTGACCCCCAGCTGATTTAGGACGCAATTTGCCAGGCTTATTGTAGCGAAAGTAAAAAATATACGTGTGGATGATATCCCTAATTCGGGCTGACATATTGCGCTTCCTGGACTCAGACTTGACGCAATAAACAACTCCACGCAAGAATGGCCAACTGCTGACTTGTGAAAGCCGGATTGAGTTATTTCTGCTTTTGTCTGCCGTATAAAAGGGTTTATACACCTACGCGATAAAAGAATGTAGCTGTGAATTCCCATTGTCACCCCTAACAGCTTTTTCTGTATGAAATATAACGGATTATCCCTTTGCCACCCCATTGTCCCCGTTTTTGACTCACTTGGCGCTCCCTGTTTATCTTCTAGGTTTCTAAAGATTAGTACAGTTATTGTACAGTTCAGGTCATCTATTAGATATACGTTATGAGTGGTCTAATGAATACTCGTTGTATTGATGTCTATTATGTCAACATTAATATAATATTCATACAGTTAGAAAACTATACGAATATATTGCCGATCATTCGTGATCGACTACTGGACCAATAGATTAGCATTACATAGAATATTATAATAAATAAACAGTGTAAGTAATAAATAATCAGCTCCGTTTGCATTTTATAATATTAATATTGCATTTAACACTTTCACGAATGACGGTTAATTTCCGCACTCTTTACATGCCGTCGAATTTGTTAATAATAATGGCAAAAAATCGTAACCTAAGAAGTATAACGAGAAAAGTACGTAGGCTTCGCAAAACATCATTTCGATATGTTTATTAATGTTTCACCGCGTACTCCAAGAGGTATCTAAAAATTAGTTAACGTAAAAAATTATGCAATGGTGTGCTCTATGGGGTACATATCGTCGTGGACGTGTAATCATATACTGAATAGAAAGTTTAAATTAATTAATTCAAGTCATGAGAATAAAATGTATAAATACACAAAATCCAATGTAGGCTACTGGTACATGGACGAAATTTTTAAAACTATTGTTGAAAGAGTTTCTTCTGTCACTTTAATGATATCTTCGTCGTATACCTGCCTACGATATTGTGATAAATAACATGACCTACAGTTAGTGCGTCCTTACTTTTCACTTTAGGGTTTGCACATTTCAGCAACGCAGCGGGCTCGTTACCTCGGTCTTTTCGTCGTTACATCGCTCCGGTCTGATAATGACTTAGCCTACTGCTAATCTGTTATTGAAAGCTTGATCTTAAAACGTCTCTAAAGTGAATATCGAAACCAAAATTAATCGGAATAGATATATGTTGAGAAAAAATTGCAAATTAAAGTAATTGTTCTTAAAAAAATTTTGAATATGTTGTCAGATTTGAATATGTTGTACGAGTACATATTTGTTATCTGGAGAGCAATGTAAATCGTTTTCGATAATGTGTGTGTGTGTGTGTGTGTGTGTGTGTGTGTGTGTGTGATTTGTGTTGTAATTATCTATCTTAAATTTAGTATTTACTTCTTTTTGGTGAACACCGGCATATGCGCAATAGGACAGGACACTCGCCACGGGTTGTATTTGTTACCATTCTCAAACAAACATCAATTTAATGACAAGTAAAAATGAGTCGAATAGTGTAACTAGCGTATTTGTTTTCTCTCTTCTTATATTCTGTCCGGTTCTATGAAGGACATTGTAATTCTGGACAAATGTCACCCTAGATTACACTAGGAAAGACGAAGGGTAGAGGTGGTAATTTTTGGCATTATCATGTATTACCGATTACTCTTACTTCTTCTTTTGAAGTTTGTTTTTGACGATGGAAGGATTGTGAAGGAAACCGTTTAGACCAACATTTTGTATCACTGAAATAGGAAAATATCCGGAAAGTGCTTTCCTTCACACTTACTTTTTGTATATTTCCGGTTGAAAAGAACAAAGTAATTATTTAACCACAATCCCGTATGTGTTTTACCCTAGACTGCCCGTTTGTAACCTTCCCACCCCACATATTGATTTGGCATACACGTATCTTAAACCTATGCTGCCTAGGAAATACATAGCTACCTATGCTACTTGACTATCACACTACCTGGGTAAACATTACCTGATAGCCAACCCATGCCCTCGGAGGTAACCATCACAAAACTTTGAAATACCTCCGAAGAACCTTTCTATACGTAAACACAGGCCAGATATACGATTATTCTGACCGAATAATTACATGTACGATTCTATACAACTACCATCTCTGATATTGTTGAATCTGTAATCTTCCTAATGTCACTATAAAACAAACAGACGCCCGTCGCGCGCGTCCGCCATTACACTAATCGTAACGTTTATACCTCTGGGAGAGGGTTTCATCCCAGTATCAGATTAAATGGAAGTAACCAGTATAAATGTATCAATACAAAACCATTTGCAGAAGTGTAGCCTATCCTTGTCTTAGGATTTCTCAATCTTGTATTGGTTTCGCTACTGCCGTATTCAAATAAAAAAAATCGATTTTTGTTTTAGTATTGTCCAAATATGTTAACCTATGACTACAAGGTCTAATAAGATGATGTTCCAAAAATATACTTTTATTCTGTCCCATACTGAATAATATCGTTCTTATTTTGTTACTCAACAATTTTTAGATATTCTATATTTTGAAAGTGAACGTAAGCTTCCACGAGACTGTAGGACACAGTTAATGAGGATTGATTAAAAGTCCTAAAATACGAATAGGTTCAAATAAAAAAAGTTTGATCTTAGCCATTTTTCTGAGAGCTTTAAATAGTTGCGCATTTACCCCGTAGTCAGATCAAAATACTGACTAATTTCGCCAAAAGCTACAAAGTATGTATCCTACTGAAAGGAGGTGTTAATAATATTGTTGTCTAAACAAACAATAATTATTAGCTCGCTAGTTTTACTGAAACGCTTGTTTTCACATGATAGTAAATGCTCGTCTATCTCCAGAGCACAATCTCGATTTTTACTTTTGTTAAAAAGGTAGAATTTTTATTTTAAACCTTGACATTTTGCAAAATAACCTATTCTAAAACTATTATGATTATCCGAAATATAAATTCTTCGTTTAAATGTTTTGGTCTACTCTGTTTCATGTCACAGATAGATTTAACAAGTTTTATATTTAATTCGTAAATTCACATGGCACGGCTAGTATAGAAAAGTTGTACAGTTTACACTACGGGGGAAAATTAATAAAATTTCTAAATTGTGAAAACCGCACATCTTATTTATCGTGTTCACTAGACTAGTATTACCTGTTATGGGGGACACAAGGTTGATAATTTGGGAGAAGAGGGGATTAAGTAGACAACATATTAACAAATAATAATATAACCAAGAGTTCAGCTGATGGGATTAAGAGGTGTTCCAAACAGTATTTTGTTTTAATGGAGAACAATGTAATTAATTAGTAAGGTAATTATAAGAACTGATATAAAAGTCAACTTAAAAAACGAATGAAATACAAAGTAGTATATTGTAGATTGAAATACAATATATAAGTAATATAGATTATATAATAATATAAGTAATTAACGAAGTAATATATTTTATATTCTTATATACTGTACTGTGTAAGTAATATAGATTATATAATAATATAAGTTATATAGATTATACAATAATATAAGTAATTAACGAAGTAATATATTTTATATTCTTATATACTGTACTGTGTAAGTAATATAGATTATATAATAATATAAGTTATATAGATTATACAATAATATAAGTAATTAACGAAGTAATATATTTTATATTCTTATATACTCTAACGTTTCTCTTACCTGATTACTATTCTATGTTTGGTTTGTAATAATTCGAACGTGTTGCTTATGACATAAAATTAAAGGAATGAAGCAAACTTGACAGACCATTGAAAGAGAAGTAAATTAAGATGCGGCCAGCGATAATATGTTTATTGTTCACGAGCTGCATCGCCTCTTATCTCATCATACTATAGAGTTTTATTAACCTCTACGGGGTCATTATTGACCGTCTGCTAGTGCAATTTTATGATTGATCTCTTCGGTTTCCTGGGTATATAAGAGTTAAGATTTATACATACATGTCCATTGAATTTGACACTTTTGCAAAAGGCCGGGTAATTAATAATTGTTTATATGCGCTTTGGGTCGGAAAAGAATTGAAGATGCCATATTATTAAAATTCGGAATGTCAAAAATACTGCGAAATTGTGTACTTATACTTTTTTCGTTATAGTGCAAAAACTATAATTTGTAAAAATAGTTGTTTTTTCCTTGTTGACGAATAAACTTTCTGTAGCATAAGTGAATAAACGTCAAAGCAGGTAGTGTGGTAAAGAATTCACTCAAACATTAGTCAAATGCAACTAAATTATATACTTTTTATTTTTGCATGTAGTACTAAAACTATGCGTTTTAGAAAATGTAGTAATGTCCTATGTATAGTATTAGAATAAAAGTGAGTAAATTTCGTAGTATTTTCGTCGGGCGTACTCTTCCGGTCGCCCTCGGCGATCGTTGACTTTTCATAACTGTTCCAGTCTAATGCACATATAAAAATCTGCACTTGCCTAATCTTTTGAAAAATGGAATATTTTCCGTATCAGATTACTAATTACCGGCGGCGTGTAAATGGATGAAACATCATTATATTAGTTATACGTATTTCTTAGACGGTATGAAGTGTAGTGTGAAGATTAAACGTAAAGCTGGAAAGTCAATTTTTGAAAACTTAATATTGTTTAGTATAATTTCAAAATATGACTATTTTTCAAATAAGAACGTACAATGCCAGGCTATAGTAGTTATATAGTATGTAACCCTTTACAGTTACCGAAGCTTGCCAACTCATAATATTGTTGAAACAAACGAGTTGAGCAGTTTCCAAACAGTTGGCCCTTGACAAAGGGATGTTTTGCCAGAGAGGTCCGCACGAGAACCCTCCACAGTCAAGTCTCCGCGAACCGCCTTGTTCTGTCCCGGAAACTGACCGACTTCACTTCCTGCTGCCTTTTTAGTAGAGTTCATTTGCTTCCGGGTTCCGGCAGTGTGGCCGCTGCTTCTCGGCTTTGTTATTCCCTCCCCACAACGTCCAGACCCTCACATGTGAAAACTCGATATTATGTTTGTCCTTCAGTGCCCTGCTTACTTTGGACTGGCTTCGAGGAAGTTGTGAGTTCTCTCAAGTCAGACTAATAAAGTTTTTCAGTGTTCAATGAATAAATAGTGCCAAATTACACCAATACTTACTTTTTCTTCCTTTTACTTATTGTATTTTGCTGTTTACATTGCCAGATTACTGGTAAGTCTCGATTAGGACGTCATTTGAATCACTTTGAAGTCAACGGTACTCTTGCACGAAACCAAAGTCTTATTACTGTTTAATCATTTTAAGCAATTGTGATTAATTAGATAATTGTGATTAATTTTTAAATAGATAATTAAGGTTTCCTGTTTGTCCTTGTTAACAGCTATGTTTTATTTACAAAAATCGTTGATTTTATTTGCATAATGTAAGTGATTTAACATGTAAAGTAAAATTGTATCAGAAAATTATACGTCAAAACTAGTAATCTCAACTTTTTGGGTCTTTCTCAACAACGGTCTACTGAAAAAATAGAATGTACATTCGTAAACGAAAGAAATTCCAAGTTAATACTAAAACAGTATAATAGTCGTATGAATTACAACATTGGGATTACTTAAACAAAATCATATAAAAAGAATATTTTTAATTCTAGTATTATTTTACAGTTGGAAGATTTGTAATAAGTTTATCGTGACAATAAAGAACATTTATAATATTTGATGAATATAACACTGAATAATGTCATTACAGTTAAAAGATATGAGAAAAATGAACGTAACAAAAGTATTAAAAAACGAAAACAAATTGTTGATACGTACCTCTTGGTAATCCTACAAAACCTTTGCGTGTTTAAAATTTAATTGCATTTTCATTTCATCTTAAAGCAAAATGATAATGTAAAAACTGTAATTAATTGCTTGATAAAAAGTAATTTTTTATTTAGCTAATTTACTAATATGCCACCGACTGTTGTTAATACTTATAGTATTTTACTAACTTTTAAAACCAGTTCTTTTTTATTTTCTTCAAAATAATGATTAACAGCTGTTCGTGAACACTGAATCTTTGAAAGTTTGATTCTTGAACGAAACAGTGAACAAAGAGATTGTTTCCTCCACTTTTATTTGCAGGAGGAATGAAGTAGAGATAGGGAAGAGATAATTAAAAATGAAAGGCGAGGTTAATAAGCCAGACCCTTCGTCATAATTAGCGTCTAATTAAGAGCTCTTCTTCAAGAAATGCTTCACTCTCCTTTCATCGTTCTATGAAAACATATTAAACCGCGACTACTCAAGATGAGTTGATATAATACTTCATTTCCTTTGCTCATTTTCATTATACTTTTGTGAACGACAATATTTTAGAGCAAAATTTGCTGCGACGTAAATGTCTTAATAAGATATTAGATCATGTCTAAGCTAAAAAAACCATGTTTCATGTTGAAATCTCCTAAAAAATCATTGAATTGATTGCGAATTGCACAAAAGGACTAATTTTTTATGTGACCATCACGAGAATAGAAATAATGCTTCGATATAAAACACAATAAAAGAAAACATTATCTAAATGTGTTTGACCCAATCAAAAATTCGTATTACAAATCTATATCAAATATACTCTGTTCTTTAAAATATCTTTCTACCATTTAATTTTTCTCTTCTCTCAAGTCCCAAAATTGGGGATAATTCCTATTGGTAAGTCCAATCTTTTATATATAACTATTATTCATACGTAGAATTAATATTTACGTTGAGTAGAGATTCTAGTTTGTGATTGATCAATTCAACTTGTTGAATAATTGTACTCATCTCTCTGTGAAACTATTCACAAATATTTAAAGAATAGCTAGTCTGTTCAGTCTCGTATAAATGATGGCATAATTTGTAGCACGTCACACTTCATGTTGTACCCACAGGCAGGATCCTATCCTAGGTCCAGTTGTATATACATTTAAAAGTTATAAAAAAACATTGACACAACAAAAAAATATTATAAGATTCTAATAAAACCGAGTTACAATTACAGGTACGTTAATTAAGGAGCAAACTAGTTGTAAAGGGCGTAGCTACTAATTTTTGAAGGAGCACTTTGGTTTTAGTTAACCATTATATTTACAGTAACAAATGATTTTTTATTGATACAATAAATATAAAATGTTTAGAAATAAATTGACTCATACTCAAAAGTTAACTTACTTGTACTTTTATAGTTACAATACATAATGATTGATTTTTTTAATGTAAAGTGTATATTTTTCAAAATCTCGAAAGAGTTTTGGCTCCTATGTTATACCCCTGGATCAGCCACTGGTTCCCGTTTTGTTTTGCTACGTTACAACTCTGCCTCACTCTCTATATAACAAAATTCATCGCATTATTTATCGAAGTGCTAGAATTTTCCGTAAGTGGCTCATTTTGTCAGTAAGAGTCCAAAACTTAAAGTTAGAAATTCCGAACAACTGAACCAGTAATAAAATAATGGTTATCGTGATACCACTCCGCTACGCGACAAACTGAACTGCTTAACTTGGATATGGAAGTGTAGCAGTTCACTTTGAAAGAATGTTTTTGGTCATTTACAATCATTATAAGTTACAGGTAAAAAGATAATTAATACATAAGAATAGAGCTTATCTTCTAAAAATAGATTTTTAGATTTATTTTCTCACCTGACAAAGAGGATATATTTCAACCCTCCAAACGTTGTTTTATACATTTAGTAACATATAACGATGGCAACTGTCCGAAATCCTGTTATAATTTCAAACATTTAACCGTCAATAACAAATTTTAAAGAAAGAATTAAATTAGTTCACTAATTCGTATTCTCTACAAAACAAACTGAATCGTTTATGAACAGTAGAATGCGTATCGTCCAATTAGCTATAGGCTACATACCTCTACCCAACAAATTGGACTGTTTTATAAGCAATGGATTGTGTAGTCGACCATTTAGCTATACCTCTACCCAACAAATTTAACTGTTTTGATGAAAAATGGATTGTGTAGTCGACCATTTAGCTATACCTCTACCCAACAAATTTAACTGTTTTGATGAAAAATGGATTGTGTAGTCGACCATTTAGCTAAACCTCTACCCAACAATTTACACTGTTTAGATGAACAGTGAATGCGTAGTCGTCTATTTATTCATACATATGCCCAACAAACGGGACTGTTTGGATGAACAGTAGATGCGTAGTCGTACATTTAGCCGTTCCTCTATCCAACTATTTGGACTGTTTGGCTGGACAGTGAAATGTGTCATCCAGTTTGCAATCATTCCTGTCTGACTGGGGTGGCGCCAACCTATGTATGTTATAAAGGACTTACAGAGTGTCTTGTCACTCAGCACTGTTTAGAAGGGAGAGATGATCTCTAGCTAAGTATTAAAAGTATGAATATTGTGACTCATATAAGGTTGAACTCAATTTGTGTCTCTAGGATTTGATGTCTTTCAAATTTATATAACAATACAGGTTTAAATTATTTCCTTATTATACGTCACAAATTTTTAACAAACATTTGGTCTTGATTGTATTGAGTTTCTCTCTATTTAGACTTGAATAAGATGAATAAAAATTTATAAACCTTGAAATAGGCAGGTGTGTTACCTTACGCAGCTCTACGATTAGAATTTTCTGGCACTCATTTTTATATTCCCTCATTAACGCTTAAATTAGAGGTAAAGTTTTTAAAACGTACTTTTTTATATTCTCCTTATAATTACATTTGTTTAGGAAAATATTTCGTTATTACTAACAATATTGTAAAGCGTATAGTCAGTTATATTATGTTTAAAACTTTGTATGTAAATAAATTTTAAGAAAATGTTCAATTTAATATATAAAGTTATTTTTATCGTGATTGTGATTAAAACATGACTAGATAGGCCACTTAATGTGATCAGCCACGTGTAGAATAATTAATTTTTCTGGATTCAATAATCAGTTAGTGTAGAGGAGAGCGAGCGTTTGCTCCAATTGTTTATAAAAAATAGTTCAAAATGGTTCAGTTGGATTCAGAATGATAAACTTTTTATTTTACTATGAACTGAACTTTATTGCAACCACTAAAATTTTGAAATAAGAATCCCAAAATTCTAGTACTTAAGATATGCAGGATGTAATAAAATTCTCACTTTCATTAAACGTACAACAAATAAAACTAAAATTATACGGTAAACAAATTAAAATAATTATATTTTTTCCTTGTGCATTTCATATGAAGTGAGATATTTCCGGGTGAGCATCAATCAGATATGAATTCTTTGAGCCAGAGATAGAAAGAAGAATCGGCCTCGTAAAATATCTAACTTTAGCAATTTTTGTCTGGGTCAGACCAAATTTACTTTGGGGATAGTTGACTACTTACATATAGCTTTGATTAATTCAATCAATTTAATTTAATTTAATAATTAATTTAATTAAGATTTCAATATGACGTCTGCTTTAATTTCTTACACTGAATGTCCTGTTTTACCTGTTAAATGTATTGTAAAGAAACATAAACCAGAATGTATTTGTACAACAACGTTTGTTCCTTATTTGTGTGCCATTAAAATCCTTTTGAAATTTCCAAAAAATTACTTGCTTTAAATAAATGTGTTAATACTTTCTTAATACTGTTTTAATATGAAAAAATGTCCTAGTCTTTGTAGGACTGTCTTGATTATTTGTATAAGAGAGCAATCGTGGCCACAACGAGACCGAAATAACTCAAGAGTTTTTTTTAATTCGGTATACAATCAATCTAGTGAGTAATATAAAGTAAATACTCAAATAATTTACTAATGAATCAAGTAAAAGATTCACTTTGCATAAAATAGTTAATTCCTCGCAAACTTTACTAAACCTTCACAAGTAATGTTTACCCACGAATATTTACTTGTGCTTTCAGCCAGAACTGTTTTTCAACTAAATACATGTGGATTGCTTTAGAGAGCAACTTCAAAAACTTGGGCACTTAAATATTACAAAGTAATTATTTCCATTCTTGCTGGGCTTGAAACGATTCCTCCACGATTCTCTTGGTGTATCTTCCAAAACATGTTCTGTTGTAAAAGCAACATTTCAGTCTTTGCAGGTCCAAATTACTGCAATCTTTAACAAGACTAAAGTTGAATTCATAATTACTGTCCTGCTGCGTAGTTGAAGCAATAGTCTCAAGCGTGGTTTAGGGTTCACTTTTTAATCCACTGATATTTTGTCACAATACACAAATTTTTAATTGTTTTATCACCTAATTTGTGCTGTATTTTGAGTAAATATTTTATTGGCTAGTAATTAATTACTTTTAGTATTCTATTATTTACCTTATCACAAGTAATTGCTCTTCCAAATAGTAAACCGTGATTGTTTTAATGGCTGTAATTTCTAACAAGACTAAAGCTGAATTCGTAAACGCTACCTTGCTGCGCAGTTGAAGCAAAATGCGCAAGCACGGTTTAGGGTTCACTTGTTAATCCACTAGTATTTAGCCACAATACACAAATATTTACTTTTTTAATCATCTATTTTTTGCTGTATTTTGAGTAAATACTTTATTGCCTAGTGATTAATCACTTCTAGTGTTCATTTATTCACCTCATCACAAGTAATTACTCTTCCAAATCGTAAACATTACTTGTTTTTACTCATTTTATTGGTTGTTACAACACAGGGTGAACTGGAAATTTAGATTGTTATAACAACGGCCGCGTAAGCTTAAGAAGTAAAATTGTCGTTTTTGCTAGTGTTTGCACTAAGCTGCACATAGTAAAAGTGGTACAGCAGTTTTTGCTACACAGTGCAAACTCGGCTGTATTTGAATCTCGTGACATTGCCGTGATCCGCCATCCATCCAGACCTTGAGTTGCCTGTGTATAGAGTACAGAAATAACCGAATAAACGTCTTAACTGATAAGACACATCAGTCAGTCGTTGACGGATGATGGAAAGCCTATAGAAGATCTTGGGGCGCTGATATCAGCTGCCTGTCAGTAGCCTTATCTACACGGGGATTTCAATTAGACACTATCTTATCGGCAATAATACTTTATTGACGTGTATGTCTAATACAATAAATTAGATTTCTATACTATCTAGTATTTACACAAACTGTACATGGCCGAAGATAAACTATGCCTGTCACCAACCCATCTTTACTTGGTTTGCAATATGTGGATGGGTTTTAAAGTTTTATGTATTCAAATAAAAACTTGCACTGTACAAAAACCAGTGTAAATTTGCTGTTACGGTTAATAGAAATTTAAATTTATCCACTAGAACAAGAAAGAAACATTATCCAATGGTTGTGATTATTCACCAGTAATATCAATCTTACAGTGACTCAATGTGTTTTGTAATATACTTCAGTGATATTCCATCACTATCGATTACGATAATTTTGCCATGTTAATAGTTCAAAACAATAAATTTATAATTATAGCATTCCAATTTTCATTACCGTGTTTATCAATAATTATCTTTTTCCAATATTAATTTATACTAAATTACTATAACGTAGAGGTTTTAATTGTTAAACAAAGGAAGGGCTGGTGACACGCCATCACACTATTTAACAGGTTTATAGACACACGTCTGACTATTTACATACATACAACGAACATCCCACAACTTAAACTCCATAGAAAAAACATATTTAAACTCTCTATAGACGGAACATTTACTAACAATATTGTACTACTCTAAGGGTTGGTATTGAGACAAATAATGCTTACGAGAGTAACATAACAGTTTTAAAAACTGAAAATCTAACAATGTTCACCTTTATTGTGAACATTTTACAATCCAACGAAACTCTTTATGACAATACACACTTAACGGCAGAACCTTGTAACAAGGAACTTGCCCCTTGAGATGCCAAACTCTCACATTGCTTCATCGCAATATCAGAAGTGGAATGTTATGAACATTACGGACATCAATGGTTACTTATGTGTCGATATTCATATTTCGAATCTTATTTTTAAACCAAGTTTGACTCGCGAGGAAGCTAGGCTTAAGATTTACACAGCGCGCTATTTAAGATTTGGGAAATCATGTAAAAACGAAATGTTTTTCTGTTTATCACAAGACTTTTCTAAGATCATTCAGAAGACTATTTGATTTATACTGGATCTAAATAAGAGATCAATCGAACTTTCATAATTTAAACTACGCCTAATTAAATCCTAATATAGAAAACACAATTTGGAGTTAATTTTGAACAATCCCGAACCGGAAAACGTTGTCACTGCAACGCCAACATATTATTCATACAGCAAGATTGTTTAAAACGGGCTTTAATACTAGTCGTAAAAATAAATATGACTATTTTGAAAGGGAATTCAAAGAGTTCAAAAGAGCAAAACAGTAAAATTTCAAAGAAATCAAAGTTTTAGTAACACGTATATATTCTTTAAATTTTTGGATAGCCTATATCCCACTAAATAATAATGAAGTATTGAAGTGTATGGTTGCTAGTGACAGCAAGAAATTTAAGATATTTTTATGTTTCTATTCATACTCATGAGACACACTCACTGGCACATCCATAACGTATTACTTAGGCCTATAATTTTTGAACTGTTATCCACGAGGGAAACCCAGGAATGTCTTTTATCACGTGACGTATCGAGGTCCGCTACCCTAGGCATGGTCGAGCCTAGCGACGAGTTCGGGGGGGAGCCTGGCCCCCCCTAGCCGGGCCTACCACCACCGTTGCTGGCCGTGCATGAGGGGGTGAGAGTATGACGGCAGGACGAGCTGCTCTGCTGGCTTGCCGCTAGTACACGGCTTGCCGTCCCTCACTAACACGGGCACGGCCACCCTCCTGGGAGACGGCAAGGACGTGCTGCCATGAGGCTCCATGTGCATCCCCTTCTCCTGCTGCGCCCGCTTCGTCTTGTAGCGGTGATTCTGGAACCAGATCTTCACCTGGGTGGGGGTCAAGTGTATGATGGAAGCCAGATGTTCTCTTTCCGGCGCCGACAGGTAGCGTTGCTGTCTGAAACGCCTCTCCAGCTCGTATGTCTGTGCCTGTACACAGAATTTAAGTCTCAATTAATGTAGTAATAATAATTATAAACTTATATATTATGACCAAAAATGACCGGTCTTTGGAAACGATTGTGTCTCAGGGCAAATGTCCTGAATGTATGTATATCCACGCAAGCAAAGAAAGATAATTTCTGAGTTCCTGCTGGTATAAAATTTATCATTGAATTCCAAAATTACCATCTCACAGCTCAACGTATGTGGATGTCATATAGAAATAGTAAATTAAAAATTCGTTCATAGTTCTGGAGATTAATTTGAATAAAGTTCTTGTTTTGTCGACTTTTTAATAATTGCAAACTAATTAGTTTGTTTAAACTTTAAAACCCTGTCATTTTGAAACTTTAGAAGGCGTTTAACTATATGCGGCTGCAGGAGCCGGTTTATGTTTACCGTTTCAGCGATGCCGAAATATCTCTAGATTTTAATTGTGTTACCAATTTTTTTCGCTACAGAAAACAGAAAATTTGTATGATAACCATAATTCAAGCATGCCATGCATGCGTGACGTCTGATATCGGTTAGAAATCATGGTATTAATGGTATTTACATGATTAGACATAAGAATTTAAAAACTGCCCCCATGTTGTGTGTTATGTGTAATTTAGGTTTTCGCCAAAGTAATGACGGTTCTAAATGCGAAAACAAGCGATGTCGCTTAAATCTTATCAGAATACTTAGACCCATTCCGCCTTTCACCAACAGTAAAATCAAGATGGTGAACGGAATCCGAAGGCGTTATCTGATGACTATTAAAAAAACTAAAACTACTATCACGTGATGCAGACAATAATATATACTTCGCCCTTTTCATCCAAGTGAATGCCATTTTCTAAAATTATTTATCAACAGTACATTACTCATAGCTTTGTGCAGTTCTCTTAGGTATATATTTCTCTCTGCCATTTTAAGACAGGTGGACTATAAAAACTAATTCAATTTAACAATTCCTTTTTCTCATTTTTGCTGCGCAAAGTCAGCTCTGACTGAAGACGCAGAGATTTATGATTGTGTAACATCGGTGTGACTTGCAGGTCACTCTCCCTCTGGCATGTTTTGCTGTAAGACACCGATAACGATATTCCTATCATAGCTTCGCACTCCAACCTGTCAGTGAACAGTGACGGCCTGTCCGATAAGCTGCCTCTGGGCCGTAACGTTATCAGCAGACCTCGGTGTGCACGGCATCCTCTGTCGTCAACATCCCGCCCGAGCCACCTGCAAGGTTCTTGGGAGGTGACGTCTTCTTGAGAAATAGGCAACAGTTATTTCGGTTCGAACGTTATCAGTAGATATTAGATAACGTTGATCTAATCGTTGGACGAAACGGTTCTGGGATTTCTGTACAGATAAGGTTAATGACGTTAGCTTTAGATCGGCGCTTTTTAACGTTATTTAGAGATATCCGTTACACGCGCGATACGTAGAATCCTTCGGATTTAAAGAATGACTAAACTTCTTTATGAATTCGAAATAGTTCAGTTATGCGGCGTTGGAGCTCAGTCAACAATTTGAATAAGTTAAATTACGGCTCAATATTATTTTTATAACTGTCTGTGCATCTCCAAAACTCTGTATGCAACGTCGAAACACTGCTTTAATCCGTCTAAGCTCTCCCAACTTTACTAATTTTGTGTAACATGGAATTTTGAACAACAGCAAAAGCTATTTACACTTTACAGCAAACTATTTACACTGGCCTTTGGCTTATAAAATCGTTTAAAAACGAAATGTGTTACATCAATTAATGGAATCTAATACTAATTCGTATTGTTTAAAATGTTAATCAAAACTACACATAGGTCCCCAAAACTCAAAAAATTATTTATAAACAAATGTCAATATAATGGTTGTTCACAAAATATTATGAAGTATTAAAGTTTGTAAACGTTCTGCTAATGGCTCAACGTGTCTCTGACCATCAGTGCGGGTCAGTCCAGTGAACGAAATAAAACGATCACGAAACAAAATAAAATGATAGAGGGTTTAACAAAAGATTCCCAAGAGAGCTCTCAAATATAAACTTTTTACATATAAGTATTTCTATAAAAAATATGCAAGTTCCATTATCTTTTATAGCAGTGACGTTCGGATAGTTTCACTAATAACACCGTAAAACTATTGTTATAATTCGTAAACAATGTAGAATATCAAATCGCATTAGCAAGGGGGAGTATTTTGTACGCATATGGTGGGACTTACTTATTACGTTTTAACTCTAAACTGTTTATATAGTAGTATGATACATTTGTTCGTATAAAATCTTGATGTGATTTTATTCACCTTGCGAATGAATGATCTAGTTTCAATCAGTCATATTCAGGAGTCCAGGGGAAATGCCCCTTCTGCCAAATTGTCTGAGAACAATAAAACTACCATCTGATAGCTCAATAATTTACTGGTAATTTTATTGTTAAACAAAATATTTTCCACATTTTCAGTTTATAAAACATACATTAAAAATTATTTAGGACTTAGAGATTCCTTATTCCTTTCATTCTTAAGAAAGAAGGCTTCCACCTAAGTGTATAAGACCTGATGAATCGGAATAACGCTCGCCTGAGTGCCGTATCTAGGTGCGCACCAAATCGTAAATAATACTTCTAAACATCTTAATACTCGTAATTTAGAATCTAACATTTCATTATTTTGTTAAAATCCTTTTGATTTTTATTATAACCCTGATAGTACGCACATCAATGGAACTCTACAGAGTAAATGTATACGAACTAACATCATGGAAAGTAAATACTGTTTAAATTATTCACCACACCATTGTAGGGATGGTACTTTTACAAGTGTAAGTAGTTGAAAAAGAAGAGCTATATTCTCCTCACCACGAGGATTAAATACGAGACTATGGTTTTGTCTATTCCCCCTAAAATATTAGATCATGAATGCGACTGGTTTAGAACTGTTTCAAAACCCATCACTACATGGATAAAAGTTCGTGCATGAGATGTTTGTTGAACCACGCACCTTACTGAAGAGAACTCTCCGTTTCCTCTTCTTGTGCCCAGAGCCGGGGGTCTGACCGCGGGAGTGGTCCTCCTCATGGTCCTCCTCCAGGTCGTCATCGAGGTCCTGGTCGGTCCTCAACTCCTGGGGGTCGTGCAGCAGGCTGGCACTGCCTGAGTCCGTACCCTCGGTAGCGCTGGGAGACGTACTGTCGGGGGAGGCTTGCTGTTGTGGCCCGCCGAGACCTGCCACACAGTAATATTGTGATGAGTGCACTGCTCATAGAGTACACAATTTTCCCCTAATGTTGATTTTTGTGTGTCATAAATCAGATGAAAGTTTAGAAGAGAAATTGAGATAGAACAATTATACGGACAGAGTAAGGTTAAATTAATATAATATATATATATATATATATATATATATATATATATATATATATATATATATATACCAAATTATTTAAGATGTATAATTTGAAAAATATAATTGATTTAAATATTATACAAATTGCGTTATTAAAGTTTTTCAATTTTTAAAAATATTATAGATATACTACGGTATCCAAAAAATTTTTTTATGTAGCAGTCTTTTAATACTGTTAAACGATTTCCTCTAAATGACAGCGTACGGTGACATTATAAAAATATGATAGATTGTACAATATGTGTAGAAATATATTTCATTATATTCATATAAGTATACATAATAATGACATTAATACTATGATTTTTCCTCAGATTTTCTTCAAAGCAAAAAAACTATAAAAAATTTGTCAAACAATGAATAATTTTATGAGACATTTTTGCTTGCTGTGAAGGTGTTTTAGACTTGGAAATGGAAGAAGAAGGGGGCACCAGAGATGCACCGGTCCATCCATCCTACGTGTGGAATGAAGTGAATGGAAAGAGCAAATAATCGTGACATCAGCCAGATTCGTAGGTATAATCTTTAAGTGTTCGTTGACGTTGATCAAAATGTTCGATTTAGTTCGTGTTGTCAACAATGATGTGACTTATGATACTTCAAAATATACATAAATGTATAAGGTAAATAATTATAATTTTTAAAATGTCGTTAGTTGTGTAATTTTTAATATTGGTTCAAACAACTTAAAATTAGAGCAATATTAATTCATTTTCAGGTTATGAATTAAAAAATGTAGCCTATAAGGAAAGGTAATGTTTTCAGCGCCTGCACAACACCAAGCATATTTTAAAATATCATATTGTACATTACGGTTGTATAGCTTTTAAATCCATTCTCAGAGTGGACTGAAAACAAAAATATTTCTAAGGACCCAACTGGTTCTTCGTAAAATTGTGTCGTATCTGTTCCTCCATACGTTCGTGCGACAACTCTTGATAGTAAGGAAACCATCACTTGTAAATAGTGGTCCAGTAAAGAATTCTTTACTGAACTTTCAGGTCAAGAGATCAAAATTTAAATATTCAAGTATTTTTTACATTCGTCTTAAGAGTAATCATGATGACAATATGAAAATCGCAGTAAACGAATTTGTAAACAAACTGAGTACAGTGATATGCTATTTTATAATGTGAAATAGAAATACATCTCATGAGGTTGGATCAGTTGGTAAGACTGACGTCCTGTTCTCTCCGGACCTTCGATGATCAATTGTATCCTCTCCAAAATCACAATAACGATGAGTGAATCTCAAATATCGATATCACGTAATAGCACCTATTGCTTCAATAGCTAGTTGGTATCGATGAGATAGGTGAGTAATTTAAGTTTCATTGGCTACAGCATTGTCCATCCTGGAGCCCGACATTTTGCTCGTCTGGAGGACCGACTCGTGCCGGTACAGACAATAGGTACTGCGCTATTGGCGGTGGAGGGTAAAGGGGGCTGTGTATTCCCATGTCCCTGGTATGTAATCATGGAGGCAGTGGTTGCAGCTGATCCGAATTGTATTCCGGCAGCTGCCCCCTCACCCCTCACCACCAGAGCATTGTTCCTTCACGCCGCCTGTAATCGAGACATCTGCCCCGATATCAATCCTGGGCTCCGATACATTTCAGCGATTCGATCCTTCCCATGTTCCAGTAGTCCGGCCACAAAAGCTGCCGCCTTCTACACGCCCCCTTGGATTCCTATTAACCTACAATTCGAAAGATGCCCCATCCGAACCACATTCAACAATGGGAGGATGCTTTTAGATTTCGCTTTAGAAGAGGTTAAATATGGAAGATATTGTGCAAAGGCAATGTCACCATTATTTAAAAATGAAAGAAGAATTTCTAAATCCTCCACACTTTATGGTATTTGGACAATATGCCTATATATCGAAAAAATGATAAAATATGTAGCTCTAAGTGAATCTATATTGCCTTCCTGACAAAAGAAAGAAACATTCTAAACTTTTTAAATGTATGTTAATTTAAAATAAGAGGTGTACAGTATAAACTTCATTTGGGTGGTTATTTTAATTTATCAATGATGCATTAGAATTTAGTCCTTACATAGTGTAAACAAGTAATAGGCTATATTTAAGTGTTTACTGATTAACAAATGTCTGACGACACTTTGAAATTAGTTTGTTCAGTATACAGACGTGCAAACGTTACATATAAACTACAAATTGTACTTTATAGACCTACGGAATACACAGCTGAATTTAAAGCACATTTACTGGATATTTTTTATAGATAATCACATAAAATTAAACGTTATTACGTACCGAATGAAAAAATTTTAAAACTATTCCAGTGAGGTTAGATACGATAATATTAAGGTCAATCCATAATTCATAGTATATCTGGACATAATCACTTTTGCACCAACAAGAATGCCGCAGAACTATTCAATGTAAATTATATATAATGTTGGTATAACGTAATCTCAGTTACTCTTGCATGCGAACGTAAATTGTATATACTTCTAATTTTGGTAATCTTTAACTATAGACAATCAAATTAGGTCGCTGAAAAATCCATTACATAACAATGTGGCTCATGCCCTATGCGATATGGCCTATATAAGAGCAATTTTGAAATAATATTGTAAACAAATTATTAGTTCATTCCATGTAAATATTATGAAAACCACAACACTCTCAAAAACACTTATACACATGTTCTGTTTATAAAAATAGTCAATCTGTGCAGGACTTCGGCTAAATATTTACCAAACTTTACCAACTTTTGTTGAAATTAAAACAGTAGAAATTCAAAGATACTTCGGATTTTGTTATAATTATGCAGAATTATTTTCATACAATACGAGGCCATGTAGTTCTTCCTACAATTTACCTTACCAACCAAACCTAACCTAACAGTGATCATCTACTAGATGGCACTATTTCATAATGTTACTAACAAGCGAGTAAAAAGTAAGTGGAACACTTGATGTGTTGTGTGAGTGCCGACTAAACGTAAGCTACTTGTCGAGTAATAGATGGCATCAGCGGAGAGAGGTTATGTGGATATGGTAGCGTGACAGGGTCTGTGATCAATATAGAACATGGTCAGATCGATGTTCCCGTGGTTATAATTGCGCGGTCTATTGCTTCTATAGTAAAGTTCTACTGGAGCTCTATTATTGGGATATGGAGAGAGTTGTTGTAGTAATAGATGATACAAGGGTGTTTTTAATCTTTTCCGTAAAATTTGCTAAGTATTTTAGATAGCTCTTGGTCATATTTTAATAATCCAGTTCCGTATCATAGCTGTTCATTTATTGATGTGATATCGACAAACGCGGTCCAAAGTTCGGGTGTAACCAATAGGCTATTACATTTCGTTTATCAGTATTGTCTAGCTTAATCAGCAACCCTTCTTCAACTCTATGAATGACATTCAACTATATGAATCCTTGTGATTTGTATATACATGACATTCAAAGTCCGCATATAGATAGGCCTAATTAAATCTTCCCTAGTGTGATGTCTACTACGGAAGAAATTACGTACTATCAATACTTAATCTTCCGGATGAGAATTTCATACTATCAATACTTAATCTTCCGGATGAGAATTTCATACTATCAATTTAAAAAATTCAAATAAACACTGCAAGCCTCGGCTAGTGTGAAACCTCTAAGATTTATATAAGATTGCACGTAAGAATGCAGGATTGGAACTTGCCAAAATGAGCAATTTTTGCTTCCCTCAGACCTAACCACTATGTGATGTCCGAAGTCGACATCACTCACTGAACAAATGGCAAACCATTTTTGTATCTCCGTTCGTTTTTCAGTGAAGTTGCTTACAGGGAGTTGGGTAGTTCTTATGTCAATACAAAAGTTCGTACTTCATTCCATAAGTGATAACTTTTGATAAAACTTGTTTTATGGATAGGCTGATTGTTATACATATCTCTGAGGAATTTAACAAGCTGAGTAAGCGAGAGATTCAGTACGAGGTGGACAGTAATGGTACATATTAGTACCACCAAAAGCAGGATTGGAACGTTAGTTCTGACCTAGGACCAAAAGTATAGTCCATGAAGCCACTGGCTTCGCTAAATATTGATTGCCACGGCACATTTGAGTTGTTATAATTGTATTCAGAATTCCACTTCGAGCTGTTCAACCGATGCTTCTGAAGAGTACACTTTTCAAGAGGGCTCTACTGGTCACAAAAGAAGCTGCAACTAGATATCCTGAAGGGCCGACAAGTTTTTCATACTGTATGTATTAATTTTCCATTGTGATCGAGAGAGGGGCGGCGTGTGAAAGCCGGGTCCGAGGGTCGAGAGCTACAAGGGTTGAGCTCAGCGCCATTTTGGGACCCGCCCGAATTTAATAAAGCCTGAGGCCTCGTTAATGCGCAGATCAATCAGCTGATGAGAGTCTAATGAAAGAGCAGCGCTAAGCCCGCGCTAACCACGTGTACACTGTACAGTGTACACCCCCGCCGAGGGTATCATTTCACGCCTTGTTTAATTGAGGGGTTAACTGCTCCGTCCAGTAACGGTTTTGTATCAGATTTGCGTTACATTAGATGCTAATAACCATACGCACCGTGATACGAGGTCAACGGTTATGAATTTATAACGAGTAGGCCTACTATCTTGGTTCACTAATCATACGTCCACGCAAGGACATTCTGATGAACGTCAAGGTGTTTAAGTTTTGATTTTTACCACTTCGACACCGATTTATTACTCCATTTAAGTATATTTTGTTCAATCACGTTATAGGACAGCCCTTTCACCTATGTTTATAAAAAAAGTTGAGGAAACATTAATTTGACTTGTCTACCTCCATTTCCACACAAAATGTAAAACGTATAGAGGTACAACTAATGGATACTGCACGAATACTGAACTCCTCGTATGGAGTCGTAAATTATTGATTTTGTGACTAAAGGCTCGGTTTTTAAGCAAACAATTGCTATTATACGGTCATTTGACACAAGCCTGACAGTCTCAGAGCGTGAAGGTCTTTGTTAGTTTGTGCCTAACACCGGATATGCAATTCACGGAACCACGCTTTCGAGATATTTATTTTAGTTTGGGGAGAGTTACGGCTAGAGTTTTAATCGACAGCCGTCCTAAAATTCCTGTCCTTTCATACGTATTTCTTTTCTTACCTTTAACTTTCGTTTAAGATGCTACCAATGTACGTAATCATTCATGTATAAATTACAGCTTTTAGCTTTAGCATCCTAAAAGGATGTATTTAGTTCTTCGCGATTCTGAAGGATTTAGATGCAATATTTTTACAAATATAACAGCACGGTTGATGTTCAGTCAATCTGCTCATTACGGTTTTTATTTGAGAAGTAGCTTGAAACGAGATATATGCTACATGGAAAACAAGAAGGAGTGGAATTACTAAAAAGAATTGGATGATATAATGAGTTCTTTTAACAAACGTAAATTCGTGTGCGTTTAACGCAATTGATATGTTGTCATTTTGACTGAATTTATTTATTAATAGCGTTAAGATAGTAATACATTATCAATTTAAATATAGTACTGTGAAACTATTAGACAACTTTGGAAAATACCGAAAAAATACTTTATTACCAATTTGATATATTTCCAATGCTGTAGTACGGATCATGAAACACTAATTCTGGTATTTCAAAAGCCATCATAAATTTCATAAAGTAAGATTGTCGATGTACCCGGCGACGATTAGTAGTTTTATAAGAGCTTAAAAACAGACGGCGAAGCCGGTCTATATTCAACTTTGCATCGAAGCTGGTGAGACGGAGTCTGGTTATTACAGAGGAGACGTAGTAATAGTTATTGCCGAAAAGTGTTTTTCTTAATAATCGCACTCAACAAGCCTTTTTGCTTCTGTTCATTTGCATACGCAACAGTGGTAAAAAAGTAAAAATACGGATGGATTGATCGGTGTCCCCATTTTTTATTATCCCGGATAATAGTGTTTGGACTTGGCCCTTTGGAACACAAAAATCTGTTCAGAAATCACAGTGGGAAAACTTTTACCCCATGAAAGATTCGGCCGCCTCATTGCAGTCCATCAGTCAACATCAGTAGTGTTTACACAGCTATGTACGGTACAATGCAGCATTGCGACTGTACCGACCATAAATCAGCCATCGTTCCTGAGAGAGACCCGGGTCCCAGGACCGGCACTGGCGAGGGTGTGAGGGGGTTGTAGGTGACAATAGCTGTGCAGTACTCACCCCTCAGCTCGGTGAGGGCGGAGGGCCAGTGAGGGGGGATGGTCTCGGGTAACTGCGGTCCAGGGAACATCAGCCCGTGAGGCGTCAGCGTCGTCAGCTCAGGTCCTGCAACCATACAGTAACACAAATAATTCATAAAACTAAATAACTATATTGTTATTTTAATTTCAAGGGAACCAATTTTCAGTCCACTCCTAAACAAGTTGGGAGAACGATGACCACACGGTCCAAAATTCCGGACTTCGTATCTGAGTTTGAGACCGCGCAGGGTCAAATGCTGTACAAATTCCTCAGCAGTTTTTATCAGTACCGCCAACCTTGTACTGTATCGATTCTCCTCCTTATTGTGTTTGATAAGATTCTCACACAAGCCCAGTGCGTAATGAGTACGGACAGAATAAGACTTGAAGGGGCTCGGCCTCTAAAAAACCACCAATTGCGAAGTTAAGAAAGTCATTTTCAGCAGAAAAAAGGAGGCCACTAGATCACAAAAGTGACCCGATTGAAGTCCACTTAAGTAACGAAAAATATTTAAAAATAGGCCTATTATAGTCTAATACATCCGAACTGACAAATATACTATTTTTCAAGAATTCATATACAGAGTGTCCACAAATTGCTCTATCAAATTTCACTGTTCGATTTGTCAGGTCAAAATAAGTAAGATGTGTCATGTAAAGTAACGTCATATCTTTCTCTAGAGGGTTCACTTCAGGCTGATTTATACCTTACAGTTGAACCCACACTGGGTACAGCAAAACCGATGTGTCACTTAAACCTGGGCAACCTTATGGATGTTCAGGAGTGGCACATCACTAACCAAAAATGTTGAAATTCTAGAACGAAGGGTGATTCGATAGGTCTAGTCTACTGCGGGAGAAGAATGTTCGAATTGGCAGGGTTCGTTCCCTAAGAGTCAAAGGTTCTTGCCAGCCTAGACGTAACGGTGTGCCATCCCCTGCCTGCTGTGACTGGAGAGGCTGGTTCAGAGCTGGCTTTCCCTTCTTCCGAGGGGACATGACTTGAGATTAGTGCCCTACATTTTTCCCCGTTGTACCCACCCCCAACATTACCCATCCAGAATTTCTTATCACTCCGGAAACAGCGCGAAGGTCCTTATAGGACTAGGTGCAATTTTCTAAGTTTCTTGTCCTAAGAGAACAAAATAAAAAAACGTCATATCTTGCTTACCATCTGTCTGTATGTTTGTGTTTTTAAGAAAAAACGATGTATCTTCAAACTGAATAATGGTATCAAGTTTAAATGTTTAATAAATTAGGCCTGTTTTCTATTTATTACATACTTAAGAAGACTATTTTTATAAATTCAGTAAACTAGTAATAGTTAAACTATTAAATATAATAATCCAATTAAACATTAAGTAATTAACAGTCAATTTAATTCATTTTCTTCGGTAAATCAGCTCAATTAAAGTAAAAAATATAATAATAAAATTGTGTAAGCTAACTATTGTACATTTAATACCTGTTCTTTTGTTACAATACATAACCAAATTTTAAGATCAATTCGGCAATACAACATGTAATGCATCCCAGATGCTTGCGTAAGCCTTTCAACCAAAACCAGTTAATGTACTAATCAGTTTACCAAAAATGCAATAAATGTGACTACAGGACAGCTTATTTATAAATATAAATACATTAATTTACTCACGTTCATTTTAAACATGGATTTTTACAAATAATTTCACCCAATGCGGTTTCCAAAATTGTCTTCGGAGCGTTCTCTTTCTTGAGACGATAGCCTAACTTACGTCATAGACGTTAAGAGAGGACACGCAAATTTAAGTACAAAGTAAACAGATAAGAACTGATATACCGATAATTAAGTTAATCATATAATTATATATATATATATATATATATATATATATATATATATATATATATATGGTTATTTGGCTTGTTTCTTTACGTATATATGGTTATATTCAACAATATCTCAAATTTTAAAAATTGATTGAGACATTTTTTTATTTCTCTACATATTGCACTACAAACACTACAGAGTTGCCAAGTCCATTGAAATATGACTGTGTTCAAAATATAAGCATATGTTCAAAGCACTAAAGTGTAGAATGTTCATTGTTCGTTAAGAAACGGCCAGGCTGTCTTCATTTACATCCAATTTAATTTGAATGAGAATATACAATTTAATTACTACTCCCATTTTGCAAATTTGGAATTTGTAAATTTGTCCGTAAGCTTGTGCTGAGAACGAGACCAAAAACCATCAGGATTGATTAGGACGTTTACTTCACCTTTAATTTCATGTACTTCCTGACATTCAATAATCTGAGTTTGGACCAAATTTTTGGCCACAAACATAGATAGATATATTCCAACCTTTTCTTATTTAATTGGCTGTAATCATATCGGTTTATACTCGTATTTTAGAGCTTTCAGTTTATTTTATTTTTGTTTAGAATTAAATAGTTCCAGACTGATAGTTGTTCATTAATATAATAATAATAATAATATAATATAATATAATAATATTAATATTAAGGTAACAGAATTTATTTAATGTCTCATAACTTATATACAGTACTGAAACAAACTGATTTGTCGTATATTGTGAAACTGTCGTTTCATATGAGTAGTAGCTAAATTTTAAATATAAATATCGAATTATACGTATTTTTTGTAAACATTTCCAGAACATTCAACTTAAATCAATCGAAACTGTTTGTCATTTTGAATATCTCTTAAACCCGTTTTTTTTAGATTTTTAAATTCAATTTTAATTATGCGGGAGATAATATAGAAAAAATATAATTAAAAAATCAATTTAGTGTAAAATTACCCTGAAATATTAATAAATACTACGATTATAACTGCGTTATGCTTGCTAATCGGACTTTGACAGTTAAAAGCTGAAGCTTGAAAGACATAAGTAATTTAACTCAGTCACTGAGGCTTAAATAATTTCCAATAAACTCTATATTGGACAATACGGGCATTTATGCGACCTGTTTATCGTCACAGGACATAATATGTAAAATTATATTTTTAAATCATCTTTCAAAACAATTTGGTCTTATTGGGCAAATGACCCAAAACCTATTTAATAGTTTTTCTGTTCTTATTTGTTTTTATTATAAATAAATAATTAGTAAAAAACTGAGTTAATCTATCAATCAAATCGTAGAACTAACAAAAAACCAAATTAACTGATAAAATGGATATTGTAAATAATGTTTAGTTTATTAATTATCATAGGATTGTGATCATTAACTAACATATAATTAATAATAATTCTAAATAGCATTTAAATGAATGTTCTACCCTTAATTGAATATCGTGTTATATAAAATAAATTAAAATTATGAAAGCTCAGTCTTTTCCTAGTCCTGTCCCTATTACTCTATTTACATCACGAGTATTGCAATTTTAAGATTTAATTTGTTGAAAGAATATTTTCCATAACAACAGGCTATACACGCAATAATTGAAGACAATTATTAAAAATTGCTGGTTTTCTTTCATGACTTAAGATGAAGGTAGCTTATAACGTGTTAATTCAATCAAGACAAATGTAGGTTTTATTTATTTAAATGCCAGCCGTTTCAATATCTTCGATCTTTTACAATTTTAACGGCCAACTTTATTACTATTATTTTTTTATTTTAAAATTAAGATATAAGATAAAAATATGAGAAAAAATTAAATTTAAATTTTGTCTTTAGTTACAATACGTCTTTTTTATAAATAATTGTTAACTAGACTGATTTCTCATCCTTTGTATCAATCATATTATTTAGATTTGTTACTGAGATTACAATTTTCTCTATCTCAGCCAAAACTTTGTTCATCATCACCGCCTGTCCATTTCCAATGTTTTCATCTTTACAAATCTCCATTATTGTTACACATATAAGACAATGTGCTCACCAGAGGAGTGGGGTGGCAGGGTCTCGGTCTGGCCAGGGGTCACCTTGCCATCGTTCAGGTCCAGGATGTCGCAGATGTGGAAGCCAGAGGGTCGCGCCTGGGGCGGCATTTTCATGTCCAGAAGTCTGTAACAGAGTGCAACGGTTTAGAGGAAAACCATTATGTCACGATGAGTAGCTCAGAATCATGGTAGAAGCGGAATTTTTATCCTTCAGTTATTGTTCAAAACATCTTAAGTTGGATAGCAAACGTAAGTTTAATAAATCAAAGTGCTCAAAAGTTGAAGGACACTGGTATTGTATTTATACCACCATAAGAACAAACTTAATCGTCAATTAAAGTTACTTTCTCTATGTGAAATTGTAAATCCTTAATCGGTAGCCCATTTAGATGTGTATTTTTATATTTCATTGTAATTATAATAATACTGTTGCGTTATTGCTGATATAGGTATAAACTCCCAAAAAAGTGGTTTCCAATAAATAATTAATTGTTCAATTCTGTTCTCATTATTTTCCATTTTCATTTCTCTGGGTACCCTATGTTGGTAAAGATATTATTCCAATGCAAAGTAAATTTGTATTAAATTGGTTACACTAAAGTGGTAAAATTATAAAGCTTCTTTGATGCACAAGATCGACATTGCTGTGGTATGGGAAGTATTTTTCTGCTAATATACGAGTATTTAATGTAAATAATTACAATATATATAAATAATAATAAATACAATATCTTGTTACTCAAAAAATGTTGCACGAGTAACTATCACATCATCTTGGTTAAGGCGCGGCATTTTCGCGCAAAACTCAAACAAAATCATCTGAGTCCAGTCTGGAGTAATGTACTGTAGTAAAGCGTTTTCACTTTTCACATCATCTCGATTATATTCATAAAATATACATTTTTTATAAATATGTAAAAATAATTAAATATGTGATTTAAAATACAATTTTCATCCATATTCGTTCTATATAATTTTATTATACTGTTCTATTTCTACGTTGATAAAGAATAGCATCCATTTTCTTGTTTGTAACATGCATTGCACTCACATATTTAACTAATATGATTACGTTTATCATGAATAAGGCAACGTAAAAATAGGCTTTGAAAGTTCATTTGAATTTAAATTAAAATCCTTCTGTTGACAAAATCATTCATGTATTAATTAAAATTAAGTAGTTTATTGTGTGTATACTATTTATGGCGTATGCGCGTCACACTGTCTTCTTCTTAAAGTTTCATTAATGGTTGTGTTGTTAGAGACCTATTGTATTAAAAAACACAAATTTGTTTTAAAAGATTCATCTGCTTTTCAACATTGAGTAAAATGCGTATTACGTCAAAAGGTTCGCTACTTTTTCGAGGCAAAGACGAAAAGTACTCTGACAGATACTAGGTCGGATCTCTCATTTATTGAAGAGGAACTACATATCATTAATTACAAAAAATTGATTACAATTCATAAATGAATGTTTAATTATTTTTGCAGTTTTTTTAAAACTAGAATAAAGATCATTAAACATCTTCTTTTACATTTGAATTTATCAATATCTTGCATTTTTGCTAGAAACATAAATATATTGCGCTTCTTATTTTACACCATTTTGTTCATGTTTTAAAATATTGGTGTACCCATTTGGTGTACTTTTTTTTAACTATTAAGTTTTAATTTGTAGTTTTCAAACCCTTGTTTAAAATATTTTATAATAATCCCGATGGGGATATCATGCAATTTGTTACTAGTATACAGGTTAAAATAATTTTCATGAAAGCTTTGTTACGCTTTAACTGTGATTTTTAAAATAAATATTATTCCTGCATGGAAGAAATACTTTCCAACAGCATCAAATCGAATTAAAAAAATCACATTTCTATGCATCTTTTTCAACTCGTGCTACAAAATTATACATAGTAGAAATTAAAATACAAATCTAGATCTCTAAAACTGTACCGCACTTGGGTGGTTTTATGTACTACTACTTTTAATAGACAAACGTCTAACGTTGTTTAGCTTCATAGTATCATATTTACGCAATATTTGCATCACTCGTTTTTTCACGTTTGAAACATTACTCTTTGAAATAATGTGTTTCAGTAGGGAAATTTCAGTGAGTAGGAGCGACTGAGTGGTAGTGATTGACGCGGGCTTCTGTGTGATTTGTTTACTTAGCTCTCTTGTATGAGTCGGGTTACTTATCCACTTGATGGAAAGAACAGAGATTAACTTTTGAACTGTGACGTTTAACGATGACAAATAATGTCATCTATCGTTTAAACAAAACAAATATACATTAACGGCAGCAACATCTGCTAAAAACGGTTTGCGCTTCTTCGATAAGTTCAGTTTAAGGTGGTTAAATCTGTCTACGTAGTGATTAATAAACTTTTGTTTGGAAGAATGTATTTTTATTTTAAAATCGTAGCCTCTTAAGATAATTTTCCTGAAGGTAGAAAAATGAAAACTGTTGATCTCTCTACGAGGAATTAAAAACAGGAAATGTAGGCAATATTTTAACCAGTCTCAAATAAACACTTTTGAAAATAACAATGTAAAATGTTTAGAGATAAAAAAAACCATCTGATTTTCTCTAGTACAGTCAACCGGTACTCTTTCATGTTCGTACTGTAAAAAGTGCACATCCTTATCTTCAACAGTTTTTCTTTGTGTCTAATTATAAAACTAATTCCTAAAATTATGCTTCTAATTTCACCACTACTCGTAGGATAACTAAAACCTTTTCTGTTACTCGTAACTGCAAAAAAATTATAATTCAGGGGGCTGTAACCAAAGTTTTCTCTCAAAACTTTAACACATTTATTCCAACCGGAAACCGAGTACTTGAGCGAAATAAAACTCGAAATTCTCCCAATATCCTGATTTTAAATATTTGTATTATTTTAATGCGTGATACAGTAGCGTGACCTCCAGCTGTGCAGGGTATAATCACATTCAAAATTCCCGATGTTTCCAAAATGAGCGCAGTTTATCCGGTAGAAAGCCTGCTCGTATAATGTGTCATCGTCACGATCATGACAGAAATGTACATGTAAGGGTGTGGGTGTAGTAGAGGGGCGGCACCACGCCACATGTCACGCTACCATTACACTAATGCCCACCACCTCATCTTACCACATCGCTGTCATAACACCCTCTACAACCTCGTGCTCATGCAAAAACGTGTAAAGCTGTTCAGCCGATCATGTGCAAATGTTTGAGTTGTTTTCTTATGAAATTCAACCGAACATTAGCAAATATATTTTCAAATACTGATCACAACGAAGAATTCTTATTTTGAGAATATATTTGATTTTGTCCAAAATATGAATTCTTCGTTAGGTTCTTACGGTACAGATATAGGGACCATCATCACGAAGAATTCATACTTTGAGAATATATTTAGACATATGTGACACATATCCAGACGCTGCACTAAGAGGAATGTGAACTGGAGTTAAACTCAACGTTTACATTGAACCCACCCTTCCAATCATAGCTGCGTTACGAGGAAATGTCGGTTGCTTCATCGAGCTTAGACAACATTGTAGTACACTCAAATGTGCACCTCATGAGGTAATTAGAATGTCTATTCATCTAAATTACACTATATTTTGTAGTCTATGTGTCTTAGATGTCGAAACGATCTAAGAGTTCATTTTGAACTTTTTCATTGCCGATCTTTTTGGATTTTTTTAGACTCAGATTCCAGGAGTGAAATCTGTGACAGCGTGATTCCAGACGCTGCACTAAGAGGAGGTGAACTTGACCTAAACTCAATTATCACTGTATATTAATGCAGTAAGGGTTGTTCCTAATTATTAGTCAGTTATATGATTATCCAAGGTTAATTTAAAAGATTGCCTATGTGAATAGTCTTCTCTACAAGTAAATAACAGTAAATGGCATACAAATCGTAACCTCTTTTATGCAAGACATCAACATTGTAGTACGGTGTCCCTCGTTGGAGAAAAATGACAAATTAAAACGTCACTTTATTATGAAAATTCTTGTGATATTTCCGCTTCAGAGGTGCGGATTTTCTCACGATCATTAAACACAAAGGTAACTTCTCAAAGAGGAATCATAAAACGCCGCCCTCTCAAGGTGTTTTTTGCCTCCGCGGCCGCGGCCACTTGTGGGATGAGTTACAACAGTGTCGGTGCGAGGTGTGAGGTACAGGTGCTGGGCTCGGACGTGACTGCTCCACGGGCCGCGAGATTACTCAGGTGTCTTTGTCAAGTGTCTCATTCACAACCGACTTTTGGGAACCAATTTACTTTCTAATACAATTTATGGACAGCCAGGTTGGCTTTGTGCCATCCGGTAAACGAGCGCCCCACGGAACGGCACGTAGTGGTTCCTCGTGAATGGCTCTACACCTCTACTACAGAGTCGCTGGAGTGTCCGTGAATGGGTGCCCTTGTTGCTGATTGCTATAGAACACCTTCAGGCTAAAGGAGAGCGACTCTTCTTATGCACATTCCTCTGATATGTATTCGACCACACGGATTGTAGGACTATTCCTGACAATTGTGATGATTACATTGACGCTTTTCCTAAAAACCAAATATTACAAACGGGAACCCAAGTATTCAAGGTTTTGCATTCACGCTTATAATAGATATACCTGTTAGTCTTATGAAATTTATAGAGAAATCTTCCCTAAGAAAGGAGACGTACTGTCAGCCACGCTAGTTTCAATTGTGGTTGAAATGTGAGGATATCGAAAACGTTAGAAATACCAAATTATATTTAAGAAACAATAAAATTCAGAAATGTGATGTCTGTATACGTGAATAGCCGTTAAATATTGTGATGAAGCTAGAGTGTTATCTATAACATTCCACAAAGCTCTACGCGACCAAAAAATATAAACAGTTGCTTTTATTTATGAATTAAGGTATAATAAGTGTGGTGTACATTATGTATCATAATCACTTGTCCGTGGCTAAATATTTTCAAGTCATTATGTTATTTTTACCAGTAATAATAGTATTGTAGTCGTTCCCAATTTAGCAATAGGTACTCAAGTGTTGATATTTTTTCTGCCCTTCAAAATTATTTGAAAAGTAGTTGTTTCTAAAGATTTCTTTTTGGATTTTACTGTCTTTATGTGCAGTAAAAGCTTTACTACATAGTAGTCAGCGATCGCTTAGGGGATACTACAGATAGAGAAAATGGCTGAACTAGTGTTGATGATTATGGTGCCATTCGTTTGTTCCTTTGTGCATAATACTGTTAAAATATCGAATTTACAACATGGTGAAAAGCAATATGCACAATTCTTTCATTCAGGCCATTTGGAACATGTTCGTATTTAATAAGCAATGTTGAAAATAGTTTTATAGTGCTCAAGAGAAAAATATTCAATAAAGCAATACGTATTAGTTTGAGAAGTGAACAAATGCAAGAGTGAAGATAACAGGGACATAATGAACTGACTAATTTTGCGTTATAAAATGTATAAATTGTAATAAAAATTTATGTAAAATATTATATTTTATAAAAATGAGCTTAAATAATGGACAATGAATAATTTTAATAGTAATTTATTTTTAAAACTGTACATTACATTTTTTCTGAAGGATACGTAACGTACGAAAAATATTATATTAAATAACTATTTTGTAATGATTTATAGGCAATTTTGTAATCGGGCTCAAAGAAAACACCCCAAATATAAATGAATTAATAATCTTTACCCCAAATTTAAATCAATATAATTATCTCCTTATAAATAAAATATTCCTTTAACACCACTCCCTCCATTTATATTTTGTGTGCATAATATAAAGATTACATATCCTTAGCTTTACCAGTTTTTCCGTGGGTCCGATCACAATATACACGACTTTATAGACATTAGTACTGCATTTTAAAATACTATTTGAACAATATTTTCCCTAGAAATAAGTAGAGCTAATGTAATAATTGTTTTCAAAAAAATATCAATTTTTGTTTTTCAGTCTAAGTTTATTTCTGAACTAAAAATATTCTTTGTACATTTATAGTTCATCGAAGGCGTACTCGTAAAAAAATTATTAAGCTGTATTATTTAAGAAGCATAACAGCCATAATAGGTTGGAATTTATATAAACATTTTAATTAAGTGGTATTATCTTAAAATGTGTACAAACAAATTAACAGTAATCTATTTAAAGAAATCAAATACCTTTATTTATTAGTCTATAATGTAATTATTGTTTTGTCGTTCCTATTCATTCTAAATTATACCCGTTTTATAATTTCCTCTTTGAATAGTTATTAATTGATCAATTAGTTTAGCATTATATGAATTAAAACAAATTTTGTTTCTTTATTCAGGCAGTTTACGCTTGATATTTAAATCAAAGAATATAGGTCAACACTAGATAGCAATATATTTTAATAGTATAGTATTATTAATTGTTTTGTAATACTAAACTAATATTTTAAAGTCACATTATTATTTTCAATTATAGAACAATATAATATAAATTTTTAACAAAAAAAATTTTAAAACTGGGAAAACCAAACAACTGCTGATAAAAATTAATTTAAGTACCTAATAGATTTATTTATTTTAAAAAAGTAAAACGATTTTTAGTTCAATTGTTAACTTTTAATTAAAAATGATATTATATAAATACACAAAATAGCTTAAACCTATACTAAGCCACTTAAAAATATTATTTTAGAGGATTTTCTAAGTTATTGACGTATAATTTAATAGTAATATTATCAATTTACCTATTCTTTGTTTAAAGGTTATTTTTGACGATGGAAGGATTGTGAAGGAAACAGGATTTTTCCGGACATTTGCCATCGTTCAGTGAAACAAGAAAACAGTAACACTACGTTTCGAGATCTGCAATCTGATCTCTTCTTCAGGTGAAGAACTAACCTAATACATAATTACAAACTAGGTTAAAATAAACAAATCTTACTAAAGCGTTGTGGCACGCCTAAGTCAGGAATCACAACCTACATGTTGTTGTCAACTTCACTAACACTAAAGACATGCACTTAATACAAAATTATATAAAACACTAATCATTAAAACTAAACTACGGAATACAGGTCACAATACGTCTTCACTCGTCTACTAACCACCTACGACTGACCCTAGTTTGTAATTATGTATTAGGTTAGTTCTTCACCTGAAGAAGAGATCAGATTGCAGATTTCGAAACGTAGTGTTACTGTTTTCTTGTTTCACTGAACGATGGCAAATGTCCGGAAAAATCCTGTTTCCTTCACAATTTACCTAATTATTACAATGTTTCATGTATTATATTATTTTTACGAACTCGATCTTAATTTAAGTAGTTGTACATATTGAAAAATCAAATGATAGGGCTTTTATTAAATAATTCACAGATGGATTTATGTTTTGTATTTGGTTTGTAGGCTACATTTCGAAAGCATCGTGTGTTGTACAAGTTGCTCCTACAATACTAAACTAAGCTCACCGCGATTTTCAGGAAAACAAACGTTATTAGGATAGCAGGTGGCGAATAAATTTTATCAAAGTAAAATTCATCTAACTAATAATTAATAATATTTAACGTCAGAAATAATTAATATTAATCATACGTGTATCATTCAAAATCATATGAGTGAACCAGGCAATTGAGTTTATAGTAGGATATTTATATTTATTTAAAGATTTAAGTTATATCAAACTATCGATTTAAAATATTTTGTTCGTCCTAAAAATATAAATTATCTAATTTATAATATTTTATACTCGAACTTAAAACCAATAACTAAATTAAGGTGGTGAACGCAAAATTATTATATTTGTACCATATAAAATACACAGTTATTTTGTTTTTTATCCCGATTTAATAGGACGGAATTTTAATTATTACAAAAAAGTACAACAATGATAACCGATCTCAAAGAAAATAGTAAAATATTTTAACACTACGTAAAACAATCCCAATAGTATATTCAATATGTACTTTATGAAATAGTAAATAATACATTGGAAGCTAACGAAAAAAATGTCGCTAATTTTAGTTATAATGCTTTCACTGCTAACAACAGCGATATTTTATTTTACATTATAAAATATATATTAATATATCAACTCTGTTTGTTATTGATTCATACCAAATTTATAGTAGTATTAACTCTTTATTTTAAAACGCTTGTATGCACATTTCAAGCAATTACATTCTTATTTATATTTATTTTGATTAGAAGTTTTATTATTGGAATTGTCTGGCCATAAAAAAAACGTAAACCACATTACTTTTATAATTACTTTCATGTGTTGGTTTTTAAATAGCCTACATTTGTATAACAAGGTACGTTCTCCATTTATACCACTGGTGTAATATACGGTATTCTAATCACAATTGATACCGCTATTTTTATGCCACTTCCGTAATTTTACATTTGAGGGTCTTACACTCGTGAGACATTACGTTACGTAGGTAGTCGACATCCTACATGTAAAACTCCAGAATACTGACCCTGGGAAGGCGCTGCGGATGGCAGCCGGGCTGCACCAGGCAGCTGGAAGTAGCGGGCACCAGGGGGGTAGCAGTGTGGGGCACCAGGCCAGCAAGGGTGTGGGGGGCACTCGGGGGGCTGACCCCCTCGATTTGCCAGAGTCCGTCATCACATACACTAATAAAACTCAATAGTCCTATAGTAAACACACACTTCGCAGTTTATCCGTTGTCGTCACTTCATGGTTCAAAAGTTCTTCAGCGATCCATACATTCAATTTTTTCGGCGAAGATTCTTCCCGCGAAACAGTAAATGCAACGGAACTTCTGAGGGATAAACAACTATTTTGCAACAGATAAAACTGGACAACGCTGAAATCTTCTTGAAATTAAACTGGAGATGATAGTTCCAAAAACTCCACTGATGCTCCACAACTGACAGGTCTTGTCGATGTCACGTTGCCACTCGGAGAAGCAGTATCAGCACCGACATAGACCCCGCTCGACCGAGCCACTTAATTCGAGTACCGCACAGATCGGGCCCGAAAGGAAAACTCACCCCGGAGTACGGACACCGGTTTTTCCAAAATGCAAATGTAATTGAATTGTCTGTCGAGGCCCGAGGAGTGTTTGTCGGCCACTTGGAGTCCACTTGAACACTACCACCCTCCGCACTTGAATTTGGAAAACTCGAAACCTTCTCCTGTTTCCACTTGTGGCCACCAATGAGGGCGAGGGAGGGGCCAACGGGGAGCCAATGGGGAGCGAGTGGTGGTGGCCTCCCATTGGTCGCGCGAGGGGTGTCCCCATTGGCCGCCCGCTCCACACGTGTGCTGGAACCCTTATTGTTCCGCCTGTATTGTGCTTTTCGATTATGTGCTGTGCTGTGCCGGTCCAAGTGCGCCGCGATATTTTACCTCGAGTATGGGGTTGTCAACGGGGTGGGTCGTGGCTGTACAAATTATCAGCATTATGTGGTAACTAACTCAGTGGCCGCTTCTGTCAAGCACTTAGGCTACACGCCTCCATTGTATGTTGTAAGATCGGTAACTAATCGCAACAAGTATATTATACTAAGTATTAGTAAGCTATTGCGATTTGGAAAAGATGACAATATGAAAAAGTTTATCTTTATTTTGACGAGAATTCAGATTTAATTGACTCAGTATATTGTTTATTTTAATTTTTTTTAAATCCTGTTAAATGATATACTCCAACTAGTCATATCTCAAAAAGCCCGTATTATACAGTTATAAAAGATGAAAACTGTATCCTTCTCTGACAGAATTGCAATCACCTTAATACAAACCAAAGCTCTTTGTATAGGCCTAACATTTGTATGAGTGTATATAAATGGCTGCAAATAGGCAACACTGTTATGGCTACGGCTAATATTAGTAGGTATCTCAAGATTAAAGATTATTTTTGTATTTATTATGCAGTTTAAATACTTTTCCAACAAGTTAATCCAAGTTTCAAATACAACCTATTGAAATCCTGATTTTAATCTGATTGTTATATTCATGTTTATGTGGTAGTTCTGTTCTACATAACAGTATTAAAATTCAAAGTTTGTAACAAATGCACTCTTCTAATTGACCTCAAATGTTTGAGCACTATCTTTATATATCTTCAAAACCATCGAGGAAGAGACTTTAACTGTAACATCGCTTTTGTTCCGTTGAACTTTCATCCTCTGAATAAACCTCAACATTAAAATTGTTGATAGTGATAATTAAGTTCAATTATTCTATTCATATGGTTTATCCTGCACAATTAAAATGAAATTAATTTACAACTCAATAATTACACATAACATACACACGATATCACGCATACTAGATGTTTGTCGAGATAGTGTTACTCTTATATTCTTGCCAAAATTGTCAAGGATAAATTCTAGATTTTACAGTAAGTGTTGGGAGGATTTTCCTAACAGGTTGCTAAACTATTTTTTATGTTTTAGAGCGCCAGTTAAATACCTCTCTCTAACGGTTATAGTTGAAATATTCTGTCATTTTTTATTACTCACCTGGTGTGATCAGTTTGTTTATAAATCAGTTGATACATTATTCTCAATAGCTAGAAAACATTCTTAACGTTTATTATTTACCAATGAAGGAACGTAAAATCGTAGCAACCTATTTCAATTCCACGTACATAAAACTAAACGGCATACAATTCTTTATAAACATGACATCAACTATAATAAGGGTCTTTTGTTAAAGTACGACAATTTATAAACTCATAAATTAACAATTGCTTCATAGATTCATAAAATAATACGTACACAAAGATATGCCGTAGGCTATTAGGGACAAACATAAAAAACTACACGAAAACAGATTGGATTTTAACAATTTAAGTTTTTATTAAATTGAATAATTTTGATAAATGCAATCACTACAAAATTTTGAATTCGTCTTTTGCAAAATCCGCAAAATAGACTCGTGTGTGTTTTGAAACATAACTTGATTCTGCGATTTAAAAAAGTATAGGTAAAACTATGTTTTACGGGTTCGTTTGTCTCTACAAGTACACTCAACAATCGACAAGAAAATTTAATTGTAAACTTAAATTAAACAAACATATTTTTATTGTACAAACGAGCCTACTACTGTTTTCGGATGGTTTAGTTACCAGGCAGTTTGCATGACATAGCTCATTAAAATATCACTTAAGGGCCTAAAACAAATCCTTTTTACGTAGTGCAATCTTTTTTTAATAGTTTAAATTCATATATCGTAAAGATAATTTTCATGAAAACAAAAGAAAAACTTAATCACTGCATGAGGAATACAAGCAATTAAAACACAAAATTTATGCAATTTTGTAAACTGAAACAAATAAAAACAACTGGTAATAATTATTTAAAGTTTTTTAGTTAGTTGAAAAATTATATTTTTTAATTTAAATATAAGTCAATAAAGTGACGTGTTTTTAAATTAATATCTTATTTTAAGAGAATTAGCTTTTTTATATTATATACATAAAACGCATACGTAACAAGTTTCACACCCTTATCTTCAAACGTTTATCTTCTCTCATTATAAAGAGGTTCTGCCTCTAGGTATCCCTAATGTAATTATATTTTTATACATTGATGTCTTCAGAAATGGTTGTTCAAAGGCTTGTGTAATAAACATTTTATTTTTTTATATAAAATGTTTATTAGCACGTTTATGTTAATGTTTTTTTAGATAACATACGGTTAATGTTTTTTTATATAAACCGTAACCGATTGCAACACCTAGTAAATTGGTTCAACCACCTCAGTAAATCGTACAACTAAAATCAGTAAATGTAAACGCAGTTAATATATTCTTACTGCAGAGAACGCTATAAATACCTTAGTAAAAATTAAGCCACATAACTGAAATTATAGACACGACTGATTGATTACTTGTTTTTCGTCTAGAAATATTCAATACATATAACTGTGTATAGTTTTGCTCCAGAAAACAACACTGTTTTTTGTCTGTTTTATTTCATTTTTTTAACTAAGTGAAAGAATTAGATTTTTTTAATAACTATATGATAAAAACTAGTGCTATAGACACAATTCAGTCAAAAAATACTGATTGTTAAATTAGTCATAGACATCATAGTCAAGATCCTTTGATATTAACAACCAAACAGGAATAGTCTTTCATAAATATAATTTTTCCTCTGTTACATAACGCTAATGAGTAAACTTTTGCTTCAAGGAAAACGATGTCCCATCCATCCTTTGTGAATCTGCTCATATAAGTTATATTCTCATTTTTATTAATTGAAATTAAATATAAGTAAACTGTATTGTCAACAGAATTCACGCAATATAATCGGTTTTATACTATTGTATAATGTGTTTATACTTACTGATCCTGATTTGTTCGCCATAAATAGGGTGCAACCAGAAAGCTTCAAGTGGCAACGAATTTTAGAGTTGGATTAATTATTTTCTTACAGTAGCCTGTAAGAAAATAATTATCTTTGTTATTATTGGCTGAGCTTTTGCGAAGCCTATCACTCTTGGGGTTGGACAACTTTCATTTATATCTGGCTGTCTATCCACAGGATATCTCGAAATGAATATACCTCTAGACGTGAAATTGTGCATGAAGCTGTGTTTCTATATGAGGAACACTGATTTCGATGGTGCTACATGTCACTCCTTGGGATTTGGCTGAGCGTTAGGGAATATTTTAAATTGGTCTTTTGGGTAACCAGGATGGCAACGAGAAAATATAAGAATACATAAATGTCTAAACACACTCAATACACCCATGAGAAATTCAAACATGTGACATATTAACACATGTAGCCTAAATTATCCTAATGCATACACTATTCTATAGTGACTTATTGGTGTGTAAAATTTTATTATTCAATCACTTACGTGAAAACCCCTTCAATAAAAAAATGGTTGGTGAGAATGTATCAAGATTCGTTGAAAAAGATTTCAAACGTAGACTTTAAATTTTACATGAAACTTTATTTCGGCAAGAACAAGTTCTATATGGTGCGTCATTATTGGGCAAACTTCTTTTCTGTGTGATTGTCTGTCAGCAGAATATCACGAGAAAAATGAGCTATAGATTTGAAATTTCGCAAGCAACCTCAGCGATACCTGTTACGAAATGTGGCATAGCGTGTTCTTACCTTGTTTAATCTAATTGTACAATAATTGTTTGACAATTTTATATTTTACTGATATATCCTACGTGTATGGCTAATTACTGTATAATTACTAGATAAAGCTGTAGGATTAAAGTAATATCAATTCGATTACAATGTAATATTTACATTGTGGTAGTAATTGCTATAAGTTAAGACTTATGTTTTCAATTAAATACAACATTTTTATTTCAACTAATGTTTTTTATTAGTTTTGACCAACTATACTCTCTACTGATGGATATTTCTTTAGGTTGCGATCATAAATGTTGTAAAAGTTGCAACGGAGTTTTGTTGCTCGTATTTTTAGGACGCCAAATAAATTACGTATCGCTTTAATAACAATTTGTAGTCTACTTTATACGATTGTATAAATATTTTTAATTATGGTTTGCCATATGAATTATTTAATAAAAAAATCAGATATAGCTTAAAAAGACACATTACAAATTATCGCCTCATTTTTTGTGGCAGTTTTGTGATTTTATATATGGTTAAAGCTTTATTACAGTTTTAATAAAGTATTGTTACAGTGTTAAGTCATACAAATGAACAATCAGATTTTCAGTGTAAGGTGTTGCAATCAGATTTTGGTTCAAATATTTGTTGAAATTTGTATAAAGAATTTTGGTTGCAGTTCTATAAAATACCATTTCTGAAGACGGGAAAAAGAAAACAACTTTTTCATTATTCTACGAAAAAAGGTGTGAATTTGAAGCAGAATTTTGGAACAAATTATATTTAAGCCCTCGGTAGGACGGTTGAAGATAAGGACATAAACTGTGTTTTATGTACATGAAAAAAGACGGAAAGGAATAAGTTTTAATTCCTTAAGAAAAAATTATTCAAATATAATACTTCCTTAAATTACGTCTCATTAAAAAATAAATTCCTTAAGTTCTAAGTGAATACGAAACATGTCAGTCTCTGAAGCTATAATTTATGTACATACTAAACGTTTCTTTCTTCTCACCTTCAGCCGTTTTCCTTGGTCCTAATTACAACATTACTTTTCTTCAAGAATTTCAGTTTTTACTGCGGAGCACCTAATACATGCAGTTGTCTACTCTTTCGCCACAATCTTTTAAAAACAGACACTTTTACCGAAAGGCTGGAATATCCAGAGCATTGGTAAGAAGGGCATTTTAATACAAAGTTGAAATTGTTGCTCGTTTTATGAGCTTCTTCCGAGAAAGTTGAAAACTACAGCTGTCGAAGGACGACCTCTAGAAGCTTTGTAAATAGGTAATAGCCTTAAAAAAGAATTAAATATTCCTTAACTGTCTATAATTCTCTAATCTATGCTAGTATGGGCCCTTGGATCATATTCCGTTTTAAAATATGTGTTTTTAAGTCTAGATTTACTAAAACACGTCATTTCCTAAAGCAATAAATAAATCATGTAAATATTAAAAATTACACTATTGTTTATCTTCGTTGGCATTTCCTTGACCCTGATCACAAAATTTGCCAAAATATTACAACTTTAAATGCCTATAAATCCTTACAGAATAGTTGAAAAGAGTTGATATTTGTTTTGTCTTCAGAAAGGTTACCTTAGAGGAAATTCGACATAACCAATTGCACCATCTGAATCTACCTAGTCATCAAATAGAACTCACCGAAAAGGTGCAAATAAATTTATAATTGAATGTTGGATTTTGGAATTGATGTAATTACGTTCTGTCATGAATTGGGTTGATTTCGGGGATTTATGCTTAAATTAATGTCTTGTTTTTAGTAAGCCTAGCAAAGATGTGTTAGCACAAAATCATCTGGAATCATAAAAGTATGGCTTATGTGAGTGTGCATCACTGATTTGAAAATAACCTAGTTGCCAGATGGATTATGGCTGATATCAAGATGGTCTAACTAAATAAAGTCTTTAAAATCAATAATAATAATGAGATTAAAATTTTAAATGTGCAATTTTCATCTATTCATCGATCGTATCGTAGCAAATGTAGGAAATAGCTCGTCAACACGACGTCAACTCTGTGACACTATTATCCGATATGTAAACAGTCCTCCTACTAACTGTCTATAAATTTGTGTATCTGGTATAAACCACTCAGCACAACTCCAGCCTCAGAGCCCATTAACAGCACATACTCGTATCCCGGTGGCCGACAGCTCCCAGATTGTTCCTGAGAGGTGACGTTGCTGACACACGTAACTAGGTCAGCACAACTCCAGCCTCAGTCCCCATTGACAGCACATATCCCGATGGGCTACAACTCCCGGATTGTTCCTGAGAGGTGACGTTGCTGACACACGTAACTAGGTCAGCACAACTCCAGCCTCAGTCCCCATTGACAGCACATATCCCGATGGGCTACAACTCCCGGATTGTTCCTGAGAGGTGACGTTGCTGACACACGTAACTAGGTCAGCACAACTCCAGCCTCAGTCCCCATTGACAGCACATATCCCGATGGACTACAACTCCCAGATTGTTCCTGAGGGGTGACGTTGCTGACACACGTAACTAGGTCAGCACAACTCCAGCCTCAGCCCCCCTTGACAGCACATATCCCGATGGGCTACAACTCCCAGATTGTTCCTGAGGGGTGACGTTGCTGACACACGTAACTAGGGCAACACAACTCCAGCCTCAGCCCCCATTGACAGCACATATCCCGATGGACTACAACTCCCAGATTGTTCCTGAGGGGTGACGTTGCTGACACACGTAACTAGGTCAGCACAACTCCAGCCTCAGTCCCCATTGACAGCACATATCCCGATGGACTACAACTCCCAGATTGTTCCTGAGGGGTGACGTTGCTGACACGCCTAACTAGGTCAACACAACTCCAGTCTCAGTCCCCATTGACAGCACATATCCCGATGGGCTACAACTCCCAGATTGTTCCTGAGAGGTGACGTTGCTGACACGCCTAACTAGGTCAACACAACTCCAGTCTCAGTCCCCATTGACAGCACATATCCCGGTGGGCTACAACTCCCAGATTGTTCCTGAGAGGTGACGGTGCTGACACACGTAACTAGGTCAGCACAACTCCAGCCTCAGTCCCCATTGACAGCACATATCCCGATGGACTACAACTCCCAGATTGTTCCTGAGGGGTGACGTTGCTGACACGCCTAACTAGGTCAACACAACTCCAGTCTCAGTCCCCATTGACAGCACATATCCCGGTGGGCTACAACTCCCAGATTGTTCCTGAGAGGTGACGGTGCTGACACACGTAACTAGGTCAGCACAACTCCAGCGTCAGTTCTCATTGACAGCACATATCCCGATGGACTACAACTCCCAGATTGTTCCTGAGGGGTGACGTTGCTGACACGCCTAACTAGGTCAACACAACTCCAGTCTCAGTCCCCATTGACAGCACATATCCCGGTGGGCTACAACTCCCAGATTGTTCCTGAGAGGTGACGGTGCTGGCACACGTAACTAGGTCAGCACAACTCCAGCCTCAGTCCCCACTGACAGCACATATCACGGTGGCCGACAGCTCCCAGATTGTTCCTGAGCGGTAGCGTGCTGCGGTCCCCCCACAAATTGATTTCCTCGGTGCACGCCAGGCTCTGATGCGGTGAGTGCATTCCCACCACGCTCCTTGCACTTTTACCTACTTACAAGCACGATCTGGCGTAACTTGCAGCCCCTGCCTGCTGCTTGGTAACTGACAGCGTAACACGCCCCAATTTGTGGCGTCTGACTCGAGCACTTTGTTCGTAACTTTCGTGTTAAATATTACCCGGTGGTTCGTTACTTCTATCTCTGGGAACTTCGCTAACGTTACGTGAATTAACCTATATGTTGATTCTTGCAAATGTACTATGTTTATGTTTTTGGCTATGTTAATAGTTATAGGTTATGTTAATAGATGTATCTACAAAAAAGGTAAAACACAGAATTCCAACGGTAAAAACTGTTCACAGCGCGTTCTGACGGCCAGACCTAGTACTACCATTTATACATTTATTTTTACGCTGGTCTTTCACACAATAAGTTTAGATGTTCAAAAACTATGTATAGTAGGAAATTGTTGAAAATCACTGACGTCGTAGTATTTGTGTTACAATCTTGAACAAGAAACTATCAAAGTACGCAAAGCATTGATGAAATTTAAAAATATTATTTTATTTCCAAAATTGTTTGGCCTTTTCTAACATAGCGTGTAGTATATGCATATAGTGGTGTTACTAATTATATAACATTTATAGTTTACTATTAGCCTATATATAACACATTTCATTAAAAAGTTGCCCTTTTACTTAAATAAAGAATTAGTAAAAAAAAAAACAAAGCAATGTTTTTTTGAAAAGGCATTTAAAAATGTAATCTCTAACTTTTTAGGGATCAACCCTATTTGCTTCGTAGAACAATGTCAGTTAGGTATGCTCCATTCTCTCCAAGTTTTCTAAGCCAGAAGATCAATCAGATTAAAATTCAGGGAATTAATTAACATTGTACTTTAGTTTGAAACGAAGTCACAGAGATCTAAATCTCAATTTTAATCATAAAATACATCTTAATTAAATATTAATTATTAATTATTGAGAAACAACAGAATGATAATTAAAATTTGCCATGGTGAGCTGGTAAAAGTTACCGCCTGTCTGTCTGACTGCAGAATATCTTATATTCAAAACTAACTGAGGTATAGGTATTAAATGTTGCTTGCAGCTTCATTTTGATTTAGGCTACATCGCTTCCACCATCACAGAAATGATGTAGCCTAAATGTTCATCCGTGGGATAGTTAAACTAACTACCCCCAAAAAAACCTAACTTTCCGCAGGATATCTCGATAACGAATTGAGGTATAGAGTCTACATTTTGCATATTTTGCTACCACTCAGGGGACGGGCACAATTCTCACTGTTGTCTCTTTCTTTAACAGGATACCTTGAGAACGAATTTAACTATAAATCTTCAGTGATGGAAGAAAATGTATGTAGTGTTTGTACTCTAATTGTACAATACTATCGACAACGAACCGTCGTTTACGCATGTCACCTTCGCTGGTATTCAGCTACTTTAGCCATATGGTGGAAAAACCTCTGGCTTCATGTTTCGAACCTATGACAGGAATGAAAGGATTGTGTGGAGGAAAGCCGTGGAATAATAGTCTCAAGAATTCAATGGCCAGAATTACAAGGCATCTGAACGGTAATGGCAGAAGGAGAAGCAATGGCGCACGGTGAAAAAGACGATGGCACTCTAGGAACTAGGGAAGCCTTGGACGTGCAGAGTTACTTCAGTGCTGATGACACGGACCATTATGATGATTATTGATGGGTTCTTGAAGACAAGAGGACATCGTAAAGCTGCCATGTGTGCAAAGCTGATTTACTGATTGTCACAGAAGAGCCTTGCATGCAGGAAATGATTGTAAGGAATCAATTTTAAGTTATTAGAAATAGTAGTAGCTCACTTGTTCCTCTTGTTTGAGATTAAGCATAGTGTGCCATAATTTCATCTTCAACAAAAATAAAATAAAACAATACCAATTTACGAGATTGTTGCTGTGGTGGACATCATCATTATTTGACAACACACTGGTACACTTGCAACGATGCTGAACAAGGTCAATTTGAAGCGTGTAATAAATTATTCCATACTCTCTCAGTTTCTTCTATTACAATATTATATATTCCAAGCAAGAAGATATTTTTATACTAATACTTTTTTGATCAATCCAAATATACAAAAATAAAACAAAATCATTTAGCAATTTGAATTTTTTTATTATATTGCATTATTAAAATTAAATTCAATTATTAATTTCTTTCCACTGACTGGTAAATTTGTTTTAAAAATTAAATCAAAAGTATTGTCTGTAATAAGGAATTTAAATACTTCCTTTGAAGTCAATATTTCTCCTTTCCGTTCATTGCAAATTTTGTCGTAATGAAACTAATTGTAAAACCTAAACCTCTAAAATACATATGTTATGGGTAAGGGAAGAGGACGTCTTGTTTACCAGGTGAAGTTACGGCTAATAAGTCCTCTCTAACACTTAACGTAAAAAATAAGATTCCTTACGATTGATACAAAAATCGCAACACTGCACGAATTCCAGTCAGACTTTCTTTTCACCTCCCCCCCATTTTCCTCTAAAGACATACCTTCTATCTCCTACATAAATATCACTTTCATCCTCCCCCTTAACATGACCAAACTTGGACCACTGAGGGACCAGTGGAACCCAGAGACATACTTAAATCGACTCTAGTATAGTGTATGCTCCGTGGGAACGTGATGAAAACGCCAAGCACCTGCCGGGACCTATGTGTCATGGTGTGTGATAAGGTATTATTCACTATTTGTAAATCATCATGATCCCAATAGTGATAACAGGGGCAGGCTTACAGGTTTATCAGTGAGAGTTGATACCCGGCTTAGCGGCCGCGTCCCGTCTTCTGTAACTGGGCCGTTATTTTTCTGACGATTTTCTTCTGATGTTCAGTCTAAAGATGCAGTAGTTATTTTACAACAAACAATTATGCAAATGCATGACAAAATAAGGAAACGTCGCAAAATGCATTGCCAAAATCATAGCACTTGTAATTTATTTTAATTGATCGCATCTTTATACTCGTATAATTCAAGTCTTGGCTATCAAATGTTATTATGTAATACTTAAACAATTTTATATGCAAGTTAAAATTCATAATAAAAGTCTTGAGCAAAAGAAATCATGCAATTCAATATATTCAACGAGTAAACATAAAGAAATTGTTTAAAGGTTAGAATATTATTCCTACAAATAAACTGTAATATTCAATTTACATATTAGAATATATATTATGTGTGTGTGTGTATGTGTGTGTGTGTTTATATATATATATATATATATATATATATATAAAATTACCATTCTTTTATCGCAACTTGTTTCTTTTAATGTTATATTTATTAATAAATCTTTGTTAATTATTCCTATTTATTGTTCTTTTTGTACCAGCACTTGTATACTACGGACACATGAATGTTTACAAAATAACTTTGTTGTGAAAAATGCTAAACTATTGAATGGTTGATAAATATAAATAATAAATTACTGAACATCGCCAAAACAGTTTTGGACTGACATTTGTTTTTTTGTAATGGCTCTCGATATCCAAAATATTTTAATACTTGAACTGTGTTGCCAATTTTTCCACTTGGTTAGAACCGAAAACCCTTGATTATAGTCATGATATCAACAGCGTAAGTCTAAAGTAATTATTACATCGCTTGTATTATTTTGCAAGTGGAATAGCCTTAATATTGTAAAAATTATTTGTGAAGCCTTGCAAATCCAATCTTGCACTGTGCTAAATGTAAGAGTATTTCAGTTGTATGATGAAGCCAATCTTCCAGTCAGAAAAGTACAGCGATTCCGCTAATTGGGTTTAAGCCATTATAGTCAAAATATTTTTATATACTGCAACACAATACTTTTTTGTTAGGACCTATAGAATAATTACCACATTTTCCACCAGTTTCCAATGTTCAAAACAGATGAATAGCCATAATCTGCAACCAATAGAATAATCAAATCGCAATTTAGTCTTGAAGTCTCTTTTTAGTGGCAGTAGTCTCTATTATTATTTGCAGTAGGTACCAAAACATTGATATTAAATTAAAGCCGTGCAGTTGTCAACGTTGTGTTTGTAACATTGTTGTGATGGGTTTAAAACAGAACACATATCCATGCTTTTAAATAAGAAATATACAATTTTCGTTATCGATATAAAACCTATATGGCTGTTTTTAATCACCACTGCGTTCTAGGTTACAGTAGCCTGTACCAAGGAGAGGACACATCACTAACGGCAAGACAGTGTGGCAGAACATTTAGCTGTTCACTGCAGGACCTTGAGCCCTTGGATGCATCAGATAGTCCCTCCCCACATTCACTGACCGTGACAAGGGAGGAGGGTGAAACAATGTTGACAACCGCGTTACATTGACATCGTTTCCCCTCCTTTTAAATAATCGATAGTAAAACACATGTCGTGTCTCTGACAACTTGCAGATCCTTGTCCGAGAGGACGATATTCGGTAGAAAGAGAGAATCGCGGGATCTTAAGGTTGCAATTGGTTTTGAGTTTAAGATAATCTTTTTTATGTTTAAAGACCCACTTTTTTCGTTTTTGTTTAGTCATACCAAGGTATTGAAGGTATTTATGTGGCAATCAAAGAATCACGAAATCAGGGTAAAACAAATTATGGGTAAGAGATTTTCGTACCGGTTTGTATTTATTTTCATTAAATGTATGTCTCTTAATACATATCCCATTTCAAAAATTAATTTCCATATTTAAATAAAAACGTATTATTCTCTCATGTAAATACATAAAAACTATTCAGATCTTTGTGTGAATAAAACCATTTTCCCGTTTTTCCTTGACCCTGTATTTAAGCATTTCCAAAATATCTTAATGAGTATAATTCTCATTGATTCCACTTTTGTTGTTTTGAGGGAGACTATTCACTCTTCCAGTGTGAATTTTAAACCAAAAATCTGACCCAACCAAAAACATACTGCGTAACCTTACACCCCGTACGCTTAAATCTACCAAATAAATGTCCTCTAAGTAGGTGAATTACACGACTAAGCCGCGAGTGCCGACCTATAAAATGTGACAGGGGATTATAATTTCAAATTACACCTTATAATTTGCAAAAAATGTTTAATTCTGTTGCCTTTAGAAAACGTTGTCTTTAAGGTATGTAACTATGAAATTAAAAAAGTGCCCAACCAAAAACCGACTGCACAATCTTAAATGTGGCCTCCAGTGGAGTTCACAAAATTGCCCTGATATAAGTTACGTGTTTTAAGTATGAATACTATAATGTAATTACTCGTCTCCCTGTTACTTAAGTTCCACTAAATCTGTTTAAAGAAGGACCTACTTCTTAAAATAATCTCTTTGTCTGTCTGTCTATTTATCCGTCCATGCGGCAAAAATAGAAATGGCCTAAATACTTGAAATTTTATAAAAGAAAGAAATATATTGGTTTTAGGTTCAAATGTACAGCATAGCTGCAAAGGTCTGCGTGGAATACTGGCTGTGTTGGTACCTTAACGTACCAACATTATTCTTACAGTCGTTTTCCTTGTTGTATCCCTTTTCTCGCTGTCCCTTTTGACATTTATTTGCTCGGTCAGGTGACTATAATATATACAAAAAATACACAATACTGTATTATTTTAAATTAATAAAATAAGTGATCAGAATGGAAAAATAATTTTAGTTAATTATATAATTTATAAGGTTGGTCGTACAGAATAATAAATGAAGGTATATTCAATTTTTACGTTATGGTAACATATAAACAACTGAATTTTTAAAGAAAGTGCAGCTACGACACCGTCGATTATCAAAATAAAATATTTTACAACGCATTTTTACAGTTTTTAGATCTTATCTTACAGTAGAATCCAAGTACAGTTCTAGCAGAGGCCTTCTTAAAATGTTAACGTTGTCTAACCGTCTGTCTGTATGTCTGTACGATGAAAAGGTGCCAAAGAGTCGAAACAAGGTACTATGTCATGGTCCAAGGAAGAATTCTATTAATTTTGGTTTTAAACCGAGCACATATTCTAAAACTTCTGTTTTAGTCTTATGGGTAACGGGAACATCGCAGAACAAAGTTATTTGAACAAAACTGAGAACAATAATATGACATTGTATCATGTGACATAATAACACATGTGATGAAGTTACCTTATTGGTAAGACTTTCGTTGCGTTCTGTTGGGTACTTCGATATTCCGCTGTATCGGTTTATTATTGATGAAAATGTTCAACCAAGTGTCCCTGATAACGTAATTTTGAAAGCACTTTTTCATGCAGTGTAATACAAATTTGTTTCTAAATTATTTAATCAGTTTCTAAACTTGTAATTTTTACGTCTATACTTAGGACCAAATTAAACTTATTTTAAAACTCAAGTACATAAGCCATGATGTGATGTAACAACATGGTATAATGTTGAGTGTTAGACTGGGTCAGAAGATACATGTCACAATTTTTAAGTTGTAATGATAATAAGGAGATGTTCGGTTTAGTTGAATCGGATTATATTCATATATAGATCCCCCTTACAAAACATCCTTTAAAAATCGCATAATGTCGATATACGAGTATAACTCTAACCTCACAAACATCCACAGTCATACAGGTTATCTTGAAACACCAATGATTGAACGAACTATTAATTTATTCATGTCATACAATCAAGGTTATTTCCCCGTATCTTATCTTGTATGGCAAGTATTACATAAACACGATTAACATGTAACTGTTACCAATAAAGCTTAAAAATACTAAGAATTTTATCCTTATATTGCTTAAAATCTCTATATAAAAGAGGCCATCATATTAGTTGCTGATCACGAGATCTATAATAAGAACTTCCAGTTAGTAGCCTACACAGATTATTTGGCTCAACAAGACTTTCATATTTTAGTTAGGAATAATTTGGGAGACGGAAATACTAAATTTAATTTTTAACTTAGAAAACACAAATGTAGGCTACCAAATTTAAATCTGCCACTTAGGTCAAAATGAACGTTACCACAACATATGAAGGATATTAAATATAACTCTTCCGAGCTTAAATGATGACGTGGACCACATATGTAAGAATGCAGAGAACTTAATTTTCACAATCTGATCGACAATGTATACGACTAATGTGTGTTTCAACAAATAAGTGTGCTGAATTGTTTTTACACGTATTAACCAGTTTTCAGGCCATCGTTCTTTGTCAGGCAGTCGCTTAATAGGTCTTGTAATATTTAAAAATATGGAAATATATCCAATGATTATAGCTTTGGTAATTAACGTTACCATTCAATATCCATTTTTAAACAAAAAGAAATGTTAAAAAGTATTTTACTAAATAACATATCTCAATTACTTCGAATTTTAATTCACTACACAATTGAAATTGCTGAATATGATGAAAAAGCATTTTTAATCCCTTTGGCCATGCCTCACATCTAGAATTCTTGAAGATATGACGAGTTCTTAAATCTGATGGAACAAAAGAAGATAAAGCATTGTGGAGGGGAGAATTCTCACTGATCACAGATCTAAGAATGCATCAAAGGTGTATTCGTTGGATAAAAATGTGTAATTTATAACATATACGTAACATACATATCGTCACATACGAAGGCATTCATACTCTATGATATACTGTAGAGAAACAACAAATTCAGCACCATCGCTCCTTCTCTCGTTATCCAAAAATACCAAACCACTAAAACTCTCAAACTGTCTCACATCTGAGATAACAAATGTGCAACTTAATATCTCATAAAACAAATTAAACTAAATGAATGTTCGATGTCATTATCGAAAATTCAGATTATTTGTTGATTATTATTGATCTATTGATTATTATTATTGAACTGTTTATAACGAACGAATCGGCTTCTGGAATAGGTATATCCTGTAATCTTTGGTTAAAACGATTTGGTCAAGCAGAATCGTGAATTAAATCAGTCACATTAACACGAGCTGAAAGATCAGATAGATTAAGTTTCTGCAGTACGTGCACTTCTACGAGTTCGAACACTTCCAGACTAACATTGAAATCTTAAAAGGAATTTCTCTTCACACCATGTACTGCTATATAGCGTTATGGAGGTGGCTTCGGGAGCTAACAGTCTGTGACAAAACCACAGACAAAAATCGTTATCATTAAAACTCTTGATGAACAGCACACTAACATCAAAGTTGCTCCTACAGTTTTTGAGAAAACACGACTTACGTTCTAAAATGTCAACTTGAATTTGGACATCAGAATGTCAAAACTATGCTCAAAACCAAAGACAATCCAAAGACGTATCATTGAGTTTAGTAATTACATCTAGTAAACAGAAAGCGCCGGCCAAGTGATGTTCTGTAATGACTGCTTGGTGGTACTACTAGGCTTGGCAGTAGGATCGCGTTCCACTGAGATTTGTTTCTATGATTTTCTTTGCGTAAACAACTTCCTATTGATTCTGCAGCTTGTAACCCTGAGTAAAAAAAGAGCTTAGTCTTGAAGTGACATTTTTGAGGTTTCTGGGTTTTTTTATTAACAGTGTTTAATATAAAATTTACTCTGAAAGAATCTTTCTATTTTTTCTGACAGACAGATTTAGAATGGAATTCCATACATTTCTAAACGTACTTTTTAACTTTCATTTAATACTAACTTATTTTCCATCTGTTTATTTCCAAAAAGAAATCATGTTTTTGTCATGCATTTAAGTTTTGGAAGTATTACATTTATATTTACTTTACATTAATCTTTGCGTATATATATAGATATGGGAAGTAAAAGGTTGAGTAATACTGGCTCAGTCCACTAACTCTATTCCTTGAACATGGCTATAAGTAAAGCTATATAAAGTAACTACAAGCGGGTGGTTCGGTCTAATAAATTGGCAAAAGGCACATAACGTGTAGAAGGGAGAAGATTGATGGGATCGAGAAAGGTCAGCCCTCGACTCCTCGACCGGGGCAGGTCGAATTCAAAAGGTCAATTTCCTCGGAGATATCGCAGAACAAGTCGAGAAGAGGATACGCCCTCGTGGATGGCATGAGAGACAGCGGTGGATGGAGTTGTTAGCGGTAATGATCGATTGGGTAATTAGGTTAGGTTAGAGTTAGTACCAGTCTGTACCACCGCCGCGCCACCTGTACGGTTCCCGGTCACAAATCACACTTTAACGACGACCCGGCCCCTTTCCGAAACACGAACAGTCGATGCTTTATGTGTCCAGCTCATCCCTTCGCCAATAAAGTTATTTTATTATTCGGCGTAACTGTAAACACCGCCTACCTCTCAGTCTCGGGTTTCTTTTGTGAGGAACACCAGTTTGGTGTCTGATGTATTGCCATGATATTTTTCTTATTAGAAAATTAGGCCTTACTTACATTATTGAAATCCTAAAAATTGATTTAAAAACCCACCATCCAATTGATACGACATGCATCAAGTGTCAATAAAACAATACTTTAAATTAATTAAAATTATTGTCTTTATGTTGTAATTTTAGAAAAAAATAAAACTCTCATCTCATGTAACTTAGGTTTGGAAAAAAAACGTTGTGAAATGTGATTAACATGTATGTATGAAATCTTCGTCTCATAGATACTGGTGTGATAAAAGGATACTGTCCGCTCTTGTGTCATTTGAATTATCTTTATCTTCCAACTGTATTAGTCCGTTTACATGTAACTTCTGAGATAAAGACTTATCATGGTTACGGATACTTTTGCAACTAAATTTGCCATTTAAGGGTTTCTTTTGCAGTATTATGGACGTATAATTCCTTCTGAGATTTTAATTCAGACAAGACTGGAAATGAATGTAATCTTTACCGGTAAGATTAGTTTCTTTGTTTTGTTTCAATTTGCAATTTAGTCATTTCATTTACGTGGATTTTACAACCAAGGTATCAGAAGACTACTCGCCAAGGAAGAATTTTTAATTATCTTTATACACTGTACCGAGCAGTGTTCAGCTTGTTAGTAAGATGAACCATGAATAAAATATGCAGGTCCTAATACAGGACATTGTGGAATACCTTTGCTGTTTAGTTAACAGATGTGGGACACAACTCTCAGCTTTATTCCTTTAGTCTATATATTTATATTGGTGTTATAATTTTCTCTCGCCCTACCAAGTATTTTTTTTTCTTTTTTCATTACAAACGCAGTAAAAAATACAGTAGTGTACAATATAGCATGATTTTAAATTTAAGAAAAACTATTAGACGTGTTACATTTGAATACATTTCTGGTAATTATTTTATTGCAGGCAGCGTTTTAGAATACAATGAACATATTTTACGAAAATAGAGTTTGTTCTAAGTAAAATTATGTTTACAGAATACTCTCGTAATAATGAAATAACCTTATAGAGGTTTGACAAAATATAACATTTTAATTTTGAAATCCCTATTAGGGGTCACAGTTATCAAAAATAAATATACATAGCAGTCATACCACCAGTGAATTAGTAGTTTTTACAACTCCAAAGAAATTATAAAACTTTAAGTTTTTTACAATGGAGAAAAAATATTTAAAAAATTGGTTTGGAATTAAAACAACAACAAATATACCGGTACTCAATTGTACATGTCCAAAAACGGCAAAAATCCTTTGCTTTTGTCTGGTCACATAGAAATTTGTTAGATGTGTTTTATACGACAGCGTTTTGAGACGTAGTGTTCAAATTTGCTACAAATGTCATTTTTATTTATATAAAACAAGTAGACATCACAGAATTACTTAAGATATATAACAAATTATTTGTATCATCCAAAGTGCATCCAAATTTTACCTCAACTGTTTCGGGAGAAGTGTTAATATAAATGAATAAAAATGTATTTTTAGTTGAGAGAATCACAAGAAATGTAGACAATACATAACTGGATATAAGTTCAGACATAAGAAAGGTTGCAACCGGAAAAATTACTAATACTATGCAAAATTTCAAAATTAACCTAAAACTCAAAATTTCTTCACGTACAATTAGTTTAGTTTTTACGTTTTTATTATTGCTTTGTCCATTAGGAAGACAAAAATTCATCTTTAGAACAAGTTCAGTTTAATGAAAAAATTCCTTTATTTCTTAAAGGAAAAGTAATGTACGGGTTAATTGAAAATCTCGAAAAGTTATAAAAGATTGTGGGATTCGACAAGTTAAATTAAATTAAATAAGTAATTGGTTATTAATTAAGGAACAATACTTTATTCGTGAGGTCAGACATTGTATTTTTGTTCAGGGAAAACAGTTTACGCATAACCATCTGTATTTTTTCGGTATATATAAGGATTATTTTGAATTAGCCTAAATCCAAAAACCAATAATTTTAAGGAAGGTTAAATCAATACATCATTCACTGAAGTTGTATTGTTTGGAAAGATGTTATGTCACAAAATCATTGAATTTTCTGAAAACTAGTAAAATCAATGTTTGAGCTATAAAAGACCAAGCTCATGCAACTTAAATCATGCGACCTTTTAAGTAATCATTGCGCGGTAACAGTGTTATTATAATCGTTACATATGGTTAAAGTTAAACACGTTCTCATAGTCATCAAATCACAAGAAGAATAAGTGTTACCTACTACGAGGGTCGCTGAATTATGTAATTCTAAGAAAATGGTAGAAAAACAATACAATTTATATTGGGTAAATGTTTTTAATTTTATTAATAATCTCTATTAAATCCTCCACCTCCACATACATATAAAGTTTGCAAATTAAGTGTTTCTTCAATTTTTTGTAAGCCATCTAAAATGTAGGATTTCAGAAGGTCTTCAAAATAGGCATTTATTTAGGAAATGGCTTTATGTTTGTATATGAATTCCAACGATCCATTTTTTCAAGTTTTAAAAAGTTACTTTGGGGCTAAATCTGAGGATTTCCGGTTGATGGGGTAACACTTCAAACTTCAATTTGACAATAATTTTACAATTTAAATTGTGAAGTGTGCAGCGTACATTTTTTTGATGGAAGAAGATTTTTTCTTGTTCTAATTTTTATCTTGATTTCTTTTCTCCGTCGCGGTGCGATTGGCGAACTTATAATGCTCGCCAGTTAATGTCTTCTCTTTGTTTATGCAAGCAGCTGTCTTAGCCTTCTTCGGAGCAAGTTTGCTTCACAACCCCACTGATTTTATTGCTCCTTGTATGTGAGGTGTAGTAGTGTGTTCACGTTGCTTTCCACAATTATGTTTCGAAGCAGAAATTCACCAGGATTCCGATGGAAAAGTGAATAAACAACCGAAGAGTCGACCACACTATTTCGTTTGTTCTCCTATGAAAGCAAACGCGGCAATCATTATGCCGATAGTTTTCACAGTTTTTCTTCGTCCAACAATGAGCCACAGTACCTTACGAAACTATTGTTGCCTCAACTATTTCGTGCACTTTGATGAGTTGATTCATCGATCACTCATAACTATATTGTGCATTTTGTCCATCATTTCGAGGGTAGTTACTTCCAATGAATGTCCGAGACGTTGTTCATGTTCTGTGAATATGCGACCACGTTTTAAACTCATTTACCAATAATTGTACTAGGCAGCAAACACAGAAACAGATGTACCGTAAACTTCATCCTACTCAGCTTTGATCTCCTGCAGTGCTGAAAGTGTTTAATTATAAAACTTCAATCACCGCTCGAAGCTCACTTTTTTATAATGTTTTAACAAACAAAATTTACTGCTTTGACAAAAAAATTAAATCTCTACTTAGGATATAGTTGAAACTCTGACCATAATCCAGTAGAGATAACGCTAACTGATAATTAACCTATTTCATCTACTAGCGCACTATCTTGGTTTGTCTAAGGACTTATTGAACAAACGTCGTATATTGAAAAGTATATCTTTTTAGTTAAATAACAGTAACACTAAGAACTGTTATAAGTATCTTGTTGTTTAATGATATAAACACTACAGTTATATATTTAGTTTAGAAACTTGATTTTTAAGTGTAAAGCCATGATACATAGGAACAAAAATCAGCTTTTGATCGAATCTGGCAATTTTAAATGTTAGAAGTTTATAGACAGTTGAAAGACTGGCACTGAGCTATAAAATTGTTAACGCATCTTTGGGATAATAATAAAATACGGCTGGTATGGTAGGAAGGGTTGATTCAATTTGATTGTTAATTTTACCTCCAGTTCACTTTCATTTTATTGTAGCGTCTGGTATTTGACGCTGTCTCAGACTTGACTCCTGGAAGTCATATTAGTCTGAAGAGACAATTGTGCACCTGATGAGACAATCATACTGCCACTTCACCTATGTTACACTATATTGTTATATCTTTTAGTCTAGGTCTAGGTGTCTCTGGTGTGTAAACGATGTAAAGGTTCGTTTTAAGCTTCTTCGTCGCCGACTTGGATCTCTTCAAACGAACATGACACCAGATTGCAAGAGTCAAGTCTGAGACAGCGTCAAATACTTGACTCTACCATAATAGGAAGGTGAACTGGAGCTACATTGAACAATCAAATTTAATCAACCCTTCCTACCATACCAGCCTTATTTTATTATTATCAACAAGATCAGTGTTGACAATTTTTTATACTGAATGTTTTAAATTAATTATCCTTGACTAAAAAGTTATATAGCAACATAAAGTATACAGATTTTTATAGCTCAATGCCAACCTGTTAATTGTCTAAACTTTTAACATTTCAAATTACCAAATTCCATCGACAGCTGATTTTTTGTTCCTATGTATGATTATTTTACACTTAAAAATCATTATATGGAATTCAATTGGAATATGAGTTATTCAATTTCAACTCCAAATCCCCGCATTGATACCATATTTTAATCTTATTAAATTACTCCAACCCTTTCTGTTCGTTTATGAAAGCAAGCCAGTAAATACAACAAACTTGGCGAATAACACCCCTCCGTTTAGCGAGCACGCGATTTGTTGAAAAATATGGAAACCACCAACTGTGCACCGTCTCCACGTTACCATCGCCACAGTAATTGGAGTAATGGATGGGAGACGGGCGGAGTGGATACTCGAGTGGAAAGCTTGACGGGGAGAAAGACAACTAATTGTGAAGTACATGCACGCTATGGGAGCCAGTACACCTGGACAGCGGTAGGCTAGGAGGGTGTGCGAGTGTGTGTTTGGTTAGGTCCCGTATCACTCACTATCGATAGTTATTGTTATTGCTCTACAAACAGCGCTCACCTACAATCACTGTCCTGGTGCCTCCGCCTTGTTTGTTTAGGCTAACTCCCGTTTGGCAGAAAGTTCCGCATACATGGGTGGACTCTGAGAAAGCGATGTTGGTCCAGCTTGGCAAATACAACTCTGACAATACATCCCGACCCATTGTACAAGCTAGAGGTCGTAAGTTTGTATTTGCGTGTGAAAATGATATAAAAGACTACTTTTCGAAACGGAACTTAACAATAAAAAAACATCGATCGGAACACCAACATTTGAAAAGCTTCTCAGAACGATAATTCAAAGGATTTCCAATTTTACTCTTTCAAGAAAACACAAAAATCACGATTCGTTTTTACTATAAAAACTGTCATTCACAAATAAATATTTTCAGGATAAGATGGAAACCACTGCAATGATGAAGACGCCTTAATGAGTTCTTTCAATGTCGAGAGCTGACTTTCAAACTTGAAATCTGTCAACTTTACTATCCTGAACAAGAGCGAGAACAATTTTCCAAGAAAGGTGAGTAGAGAATTTTGAGACCTTGTGCGTTTGTACGGGGTTAATTAATTTGACCGATTTTGTGCTTTAGACAGAGTGTAGCAACCAAAACAAAGCAACATAGCGTTTTTCAAGATAAACCATCCATTAAATTCCAGATTTCTTCTTTGCTGTTTTTCTTTATTTTTCTCGCCAGTATACAAGTAGAAACTGCTGGCCACCGCCAATGTCGTCTTGGCCAATCAAGAAGAAGAACGCCGTATTAAATTATTGTCAATAGAACGGAATACAGTGTTAGTATATACCATTCTCCAGCTGGTGATGAAAATATATTTTTGAACAATTTAGAGCTGCTATTAACAAATCTCAGCCGAATGAAAACCCACATCCTGATTGGTGGTGATGTTAACTCTAAGTTTGATGTTACACGAGATCAACCTAGTGTGAGAAAATTATTAAACCTTCTCAGGCAGTTTGATTGTAAATATCTTAATAATAAGCCTACTCGTTTTAATTCCTGCCTCGATAACATTTTTACCAATATTCCATTCGAGCTGAGTAGTACCTGTGTAGTTTCCTGTTGATTTTTAGTGATCATAGTGGCCTAGAGGACAAGTCTGAAAATATCATCTGTTCCTGACTCCAATAACTACAAAAAAATTATGTATTCCGTAACCTTTCTTCTCGTTGCCTGGACAATTTTTTTCGGAACTCTTAGGTAGTGTGGATTGGGTGAAACTACTCGAGGAAAACCATTTGCCTGTCTGAAGACAAGTTTGCTTTATTTTTTTACCAAATTCTTGGAGTTGTTCAACCAAGCCGGCAGATTGCAGATGATTCAATCAGCGCGGAGGACTTCAACAGCTACTTCATTGAGTCGGTCAGCGAGGCAAGAAACAGCATACCGCCACCATCAACCTCTTCTGAGGATTTGCTGCAACGAGCCAAGCGACCCACCTCACTCTTCGAATGGGGAAAATGTGACCAGTGAAAATGTGGATTAGTGTTGTGTCAAAAATGAAAGCTTCTAAAAGCAAAGATGTGTACGGTATTTCAGCTAACATTGTAAGGTTATGTTGTTGATGCAATCTTATTACCACTTGTAATTTTGTATTAACTCCTGCCTGCTAGAAGGTGTATTCCCCAGCTCTCAAAAAATCTCAAGAGTTGTCCCAGTTTTTAAAAAATGGGGACAGGTGTCAGGTTAAAAATTACCGTCCAATTCTCTAGTGCCTGTCTTAGGTAAGATTATTGAGGCAGTTGTAAAAACTCAGATAAACCGTTTTCTGGAATCCCAACAACTTTTGTCGGGATGCCAGTTTGGTTTCCGCAAAGGAATGTCTACCACAGATGCCCTGGAGCATTTGGTCTCTGGAATTCTCTCTGCTTTTGAGGGCGGAAGTCATGCCCAGATTACTGCTTGTGATCTGAGCAGGGCTTTCGATTGTATAGATCACGATATACTTTTGGGTAAGTTGGAGTACTATGGTATCTGTGGTCTCCACCTAAATTTTTTCAAATCTTACCTGAAAGGCAGAACTCAGTTTGTTGACGTAGGTGGTAAGAGATCAAATTGTTCCGAGGTCATTTTTGGGGTGCCTCAGGGGTCTGTGCTGGGACCTCTCCTTTTTATAGTTGTTATTAATGACTTGGAGACTAATATCATTACCTCATCAACCATCATGTTTGCAGACGACACTACTTTTTTAAGTGTGCATTCAATGAAAGCCTCTTAAAATTAAATTTTGACGACACTCTTGAAAGGGCCTGCTCCTGGTTTAGTGCAAACAGCCTTCTTTTAAATAATGATAAAACCCAGAACCTACTTTGTAGCCTTAAAAACACTAACCATAGTTTAATAGAAAATAGTAACGTAAAAATCCTCGGTGTGATATTTGATAATTCATTGTCTTGGGTATCACATGTAGAATTTGTTTGTATTAGATTGTCCAGAGTTATATTTTTGTTAAGATCCCTTATGAGCATTGTTCCAGAGAATTATGTAAGAACAGCTTACTTTGGATTCTTTCAGTCTGTGATAAAACTATGGCCTAATTCTATGGGGAAATAGCTGTCATGTTAATAGGATATTAGTGTTACAGAAAAAAGCTTTAAGAATAATGAATAGGGCAACTTTCAAGGGAACATTGTAAACCATTATTTATTAAATGTAAGATTTTGACTGTGATAAACTTGTATATTTATGTATGTTATTGTATATGAAGAGGAATTTTAATTTAGGTTTTAGTTGTACATAGATCTGATGTACATAATCACAATACCAGAAATCAACTCCAGTTAGATGTGCCATACAGTAGGTTAAGTAAATGTAAAAAATAGCTTTTATATTGTAAGTCTGAAAATATTTAACAAGTTGCACAATGAAAGTAAACTCTTAGATTTTAAAACTATTTAAGTTCAAATGTTACAATTGGTTAAGCTTAAATCCCTTTTATGATTTAAATGAATTTTTTAGCCTTAGATCTGTAAATTTGTAAATTTTATCTTTGTTAACTTTGTGAATTTTTTAAATCTTTATAACTTTTTGTAAATGCTTTAAATTTTAATCAAAATACTGTACTGTTTTGTATCTCATCAATCTATATGTTGATGGCCATTGACGTTGTCTATTGCATGTACTTTATGTGTTTTGCTTACAGACAATAAAGGTTTATGACTTATGACTTATGAGTGTCATCTTGAGTAAATACATAACCCGTAAGCTCAATTATCTTCCCAACATCTCTGTATAAGCTTGAGATAATATCTCAAGAGTTGACTTTTTGCTCACATTCTGTGAGAGACGGGCAAAACCTCATACTATGTCCATCTAAATAATGCTAGGGCACCCTTCGTTTATGTATGCACGCTGGTGTGCCATTGAGAATAGGCTACATTTGTATGTTCTTTACTTTCGTCAAGGACACAACTAATACACCCCGCTAAGTTGTATAAACATGTAACATACATATAGGTACATTATTTTTGTTTTATTTCTACGTTGGGTTTTTATTTCTTCTTTAGATTTAATTTAAAAATAGTACAAAGGCTTAAGCGTTCTTTTGTGTTATGTGACTAAAACTATACATGGCACCTTATGTTCAGAAAATCATGGTTGTAATTATTTCGAGTTTGGATGTTTTCTCCATAAAATCTAAATTACAAATCAATGCAACGAGTATAAATTAAAACTAAGTAATAACGTTTATGTAATTTAGTATTTGTTCATTTTAAGGCAAGTCTCTGTCTATCGTAAACGGCTTATCAGAGGGCAAGTAGAAACAATAAGTGGCCTAACCCACCATCTGCCTATCCTAGACGGACATAGATGAGAATTCCCGATGATAAAACTATTCGCAGTATTCCGCCTATGAATGTGGGGTCTACCACTTGGCGCATTACATATGAACCCCGTGTGACATTTAACGGGGAGAAACAGGTGTGGCACCACAAAAATATTAAAAGCCTATAATCTAAATTTTATAAAAATACACGTTTTTTGAAATGTCAACTAAATGTTTACAGTGACGACCTGAAACAGCACTGCGTCTAGTACAACACCTTGAGGAAGACCAGGTTCAAAGCCGAGATACCAAACCAGGAGTTAAACGGGCGAGACGGGCCATACGGTAAAGTGTTTTTGAGTGCTGTGTGTGTGGTCCCGCAATCATTAGCCTGATGGCAGTATAAACAGTTCCATTGATGCAATCCATTCACAGGTACAGGTACAGGCACCGAGCACCAAGGTCGAGATCGTCGTTAGACACCTGCACCCGGCCGGATCCCCACATCCAGAAGCTCACCATTCATCCAAAACTATTTATTTCTTCATTTCCGATTACGTGTTCCATCACTGGAGCAGGAAGTCGTGAAAATTAATTAATTTTTAACTATTTAACTTACACTTCACAAAAAGAATTGGAAATCCGATTTTTTAAATTATAATGTTTCTTTGTTAATAATAAAGGTTATTTTTTAATAATATGTATCATGTACAACATCCATTTCAGATTGTATCTTTACAAAGATCAAAAATAGATCCGTCCCAAACACTTGGCCTATTCTTAATTTCAAACGAAGAGCGAAATAAATCCAACTATATGAAATCCACATTTCCTACAATGACATGGAGCGTGTAAAATTCATACTTGAGATTGGTGAATGATATCAACTAGTAAATTTAATGGATTTAGTGTCTCCTACACCATAATTTTTTTACAATTAAAAAGTCAAAATCTTTGTGGAATATTACTTGCACTTCTAAAAGTTTGTTTCGAAACATATTTGACCTTTTCTCAGCATCGAAAAGAGTATTTGTAAACTCTATTTAAATTAATTAAAGCTAAATCAATTAAAACTAAGAAGGAATTTCCTTTAATTTTATATATATACATTTTTTAAATTTTCTAATATGTGAAAGTGTAAGTAACTCAAACTTATGAAATACCAAATTGTCACATTATGATACTCACGTAGGAAACTTGACATACGAATCCAAAGTTGTCAAAAAAAGGTTTAATCTCCTAATAAGTGCGTTTAAATAATGTTTTTTTTTATATTTTGGGATAATAAAGTATGCAGAGGGTGGGTCGGCTTGTGAATCATGTTATATAAATGTCTGTGATCGAATTTTCACAGTGGTGTTTCCAAAAAATGTAATTAAAATTAATGTTAATATCTATGTTGAATATTGTAGAATATTGAGCTGATTGTTCTTTTAATCAATATAAAATTGCAATTGTTTTAAGAACAACAACTCTACGGAAAGAGAACTTAACAAAGAAGAGTTTTTTATATAAAGTGAATTTTTTTTATTACATAGGTTATCAGATCATATTACTAAAACATTTAGGTAAAATTCTTTCTCACATTTTGTTGTGAATGGGGCGAATTAAAAATACTCATGCTTAAAAACAAATTTGTTCCATTTTGTAACATATAACGATGGGAAATGTCAGGAATTCTGTTATCACTTTAATCACCCATCGGTAATAATGAACTTTTAACAAAGAATTATGGTTACAACTTACATATACACGCATTGTAAAGTTCAGCAGCTTGTACACAAAACAAATTCATCATGTGCACAAATAACAGTTCATCGTTATTATTTTTAACTTCTTTAGTTAACAACGAAGGAAGTTCAGTCATTGATGTCAATTTTTTCCTCATCGTACAGTGATTGTTTACGGTTAAAGTTTCTTTTTGTTTGAAACGTAGAAGAGTCGGTCAGACCTTCTTGGTTAACAACATTAAGGATTAATGAACAGATTTTTACCTCTTATTCATCGCTAATATATATAGGCCTATTCTATGAATAAATTTTAATTATAAATATTTGACTGCTATTAAGTCATATTTTAGGCATAGTGTAATGCCTAACGAATAGTGTAATGACACATTTTTATCTAAAAAGTTCCGTAACAAAACAAAGCCCAACGGATCGTTCTATAGAGGTTTTACATGCCATTTCTTAAATACAATATCTTATCTAACACCATTTACAGATATTTAAAAAGCGAATTTTACCTTTAGATTTCACTAAACTAATAATTTGAGGTTATGTTACCAAGTAAGTATTTAGTCCCTTGTTGACCAATGCTTTGTCTTACTCTCCAGGTGCCTCAGTTTGTCCACGTATTAATCAGCTGGTAGACGTGTCGCAACGCGTGATGTAATCCTAACTTAATTTTATGTCCGTGACTTATGGTATAGGATTATTTCACATTTGGGGTTTAATTAGAATAATTAAAAATAATTATACATGTCTTGTACCCCCACCCCATCGATCAGTTTGAGTACGGTACTTTATACTATATACCTTTATATTTAATTGGAACACACACACAAAAACCTGTTAAAAATATGTTTCTGTATGTAATTATTAGACAAATTTTGACCATATTAGGTAAAACTGTGGAAATGCTGTAATTTATCTATTATATACAATTTTAATATAGACACATCAATGCCAGACATCAGAGGTAAATGGATGCTGTGTTTCGATACTTGATTGAAATAAATGTGTTTCCTAATTTAAATTTATTATAATCTTTATGTAGAAAAATGAAATCTAGAAATCACGAACAAAACTTATTATTTCTATGACTTACTAATCCAATACTAAAATAACACTCTTTCAATTTTGTTACTCTTCTTTTATAATATAATCATGTATATAAAAATTATTGATTTGAACTGTAAAAGTTCTATTTGCTCCTCACTTTGTTAGGAAGGGAGAAAAATTGTCTAAACCATCAAAATGAACATTTATCTAAACAGTATAAGCATTCACTGAATTAAAAGGATGTACGAACATACGCTCACATTTAAAACTTAACAAAAGGGTGTAAAACTTTCCACGGGCGGATACCTGGCGAAGGGTTTCTTTCATTAAATTATTAGTTATAATCTTTTTGATTAGTGAGTTTCAACGAAGTAAAGTCACCTCTCATTAAAAACACGCAAGTATAATTTTTTCAAAGGCGATTATTATTAGACCAAACTGTTAGTAATATTTTTATTATTTAGTTATCAAAGGTTATACACCTGAGAGAAATAAATAAACTATTAAGCACGAGTCTTAAAACTTAAATTGGGTTAAAACAGGGGCTGTTTGTTTGTAATAAAGAATGGGTTACGTAGGCTAATGAATTCTTAAAAATAAAAGGAAGAACTTTGTTTTAATCTCGACTATAACAGTTTTAACAACAGTTTGAAGCAAGTCACGTGACGAGTGGAAATAAACTCTTATCAGTTTAAAGTATTATAGGATTTTAAAGTGTTTGCAGAAGCCTTCCTTTAAACCGCTGTTAATATCTACGATGCATTAACTAGTAGTTTAATTAAATTTGACGTCATAAATAATTCTGTATGTAATTACCTGCTAGTATACGAACACTTGTCCTTATTGAATTAATAACCACGAATGAAAATATTATTATTTACTAGAAAGATATAACGTCATACATAATGTTATGTACTTATACTTACCGGCTATAATTTTACTTCGTATAAAACACAATTCTAGTCCAAAAAATAAATGCGAATAGCGCATGGTTGATTTGAACGTGAAAAATTGTATTACTTAAAAATATGAAAGATAATGGTGAATGGGATTAATTGGCTGAGTTTGAGTGAAATGAAAAAATCATTTCTGTCTGTAAATATTTCCGCCTCATTATAAAGAGCCATCTTCCGTCAAGAGATGTTACAATGACAAGAAGGCTCTCCATAGCGGGGGCGAAATATTTTTAAAATTCAATTAATTTAATTACATGAGCAATTTTTTGACGCGGCGTAAGCCAGAATACTGATTGACGTTCAGTATTATTTTTTAATAGTTAATAAACAAACTTATAATCAGAAACTTGGCAATGTATAAATAATAAATTGAAACTTAAGTAGGGCCTACACACGTCTTTACTGAAAGTTTGTTACAATTCATTTGTTATACTAGAGTTATACTTTTTGTCACATACAACGATATCATTGATCGAAATCCTATTAGATATCCCTTAAACACTTGTGATGTTTAATTTACAAACACACATATTTCAAACATAGCTTACATTATGTAGACGTAAATAGTATATAAGTGAAGAAGAAGAGCATATTCTTAAAGTTAAATAAGAGAGTATGTAGACATATAATAGTCAAGCAAGTTAATAATATTTAAAAGTGTTAAAGATAAATAAGATATACTATATATTACGAGTTTATTCCACATAGAAGTCTTTTTAAATTCTCTTATTGGTTATAAAACTTTACATGTCAATGAAACTTTTATTAATTTAAGCTATATGTTATCTTCAGTTCCTTTACAAGCAAAAGAACTTAATGATATGGTATTGAAATCAGAGTAAACTCACAAAACCTTCTCCCAGTCAAGTAGTTCAGTGATTGATATCTACTAAAAATTATTAAATCAAATTATCAAGTGATCTTCCAGTTTGAAAACATTGTTCGTGTGACTATTCACCAACACATTACTGAGCACAGCACTGCATCACCGCACCGGTACAATTCATGGCGAACACTAGGCATTCTTCTATAGCAAGGAAGCTAATTAATTGTGAAATAATTTACAAATGTAATATTGCATTTCTATCCTCACGTCACGTTATATTCACCAACACATTACTGAGCACAGCACTGCATCACCGGTACAATTCATGGCGAACACTAGGCATTCTTCTATAGCAAGGAGGCTAATTAATTGTGAAATAATTTACCAATGTAATATTGCATTTCTATCCTCACGTCACGTTATATTCAACAGCTAATCCTATTTCTTTAGCTTTAAAGACACTTTTGCAGCAACTTTGAACTAGGCCTTTATATATAATATAGGGGAATACAAATACCGCACTATAAAGAAAACTCACGAATACCTACTCAGTTCTTTAATACAGTTACTATTAATATTTACTGGTCAAATTTATATTCCAAAGTAATTAAATAGTAATTTGGCCAATTTAATTGCGTTTTATGTATACAGTTGCTGATATTTAAGCACTTCTGTTATCATTACGGGTATTTTTGTTGGTGATAATAATTTAAAATTAATAAAGTGTGTGGTTTAATACATACCTTTAATAATGTCATTATTTTATTAATTCTCTAATGGTTTCAATTGCGTTATTTGAACCATAAATACAATTTAATCTCTTATAATAATGTTTTAACCTACATTTTTATAAATCGAGGTTATTCTTGTTTTTTCGCCTGTAATAATTCTTTAGTGATAAATATTGTTGAAGGAATTTACTTAGAACACTTAGTCTTTAACTAAAACATTGATTTTAGGATAATATCGTTTTTACTGAGCAAAAACTAAGAACTAAAGAGTGGTCTAATAATATGAAAGTGTAAAACTACATTTCGAATTTTCACTTTACACTATATTATTCATTACTTAACATTTAATTTTCACCCCAGAGTAAAATGAAATTAGAATAAATAAAAATGTAAAAGTGTCCAACGTGAATGTTTACCGGAATGTGGTTAAACACTTTGTTATAATGAGCTGCTTAGCGAAAAAAGTTACTCGTTATCATTATCGCTGAGACAGAATACCTTTATTTTTGCTAAAACCCAGGTTTTAAAGTAATAATCCAAACAAACACATTTGTGAAGAAATAGACTAGAGACATTTTCAAGATAAAAATCATCGAATTCCATCTGCTGTGACCTCTAGACGTACACACACAAGACGCCACAATTTCTTCATCAAAAATTCCCTAAAAAAATAAAATCAGGACCTCTTTTCCTTTAAATCGGCGCTGCATCATTATAATATTAAAAACTATCACACATCAGTACTTACAAAAATACCGTATTGTGATGAACTATGTGAAAGAGTTAGAGGGTTAAATATGTCACATGGTGTTCTGATTGGTATTGAAGTGTACAATAACTTTGTACGCTTTTCCCTCAATGCAGTCTTTTAATAGACACACACACCCTAAGCGTATTCACAAAAACATCTAAACTCTTCCTAATTTCCCGCCCATGCGATTTATACAATACACTATGGATAAAATAATTACTGCTTTGTGTGTATGATTTAATGCATTTCTTTAATTTTTGACGAGAGACAACTTCGTGAAGTAATTTTAAAGAACGAAAAAAAACACGAGAAACCCATATAAAATCAATATAAAAAACAATGAAACGACAAAAGTGAAATATAATCTACTAATAAAATTCTTGCGTACAGAGTTCATTAAATGTTTAAAATTAATCTAAAGTGATTTTGTTTGTAAAGAAATGACACGTGTTCACAAACTAAAAATGGGAAAGAATTATATGATACTCCTCAGCCAAGTAATGCCATAGTGTATTCTTCTTGGTGTAAGTCTATGGAAGACACAGATCGCCCTTGTCACTAATCACACTATATAATCATGAGGGACTCACCCGTACCGGAAGTCGTCCTCGGGAGAGATGGGGTAGTCCGGGGGGAGGAAGTGCCATGTCGTCTGGTCATACGTGGGGTCCGGCTCGTAGGATGGGTTGTACAGAGCCATGGCGAGCTGCACCTAGCCACCTGCACCTGACTCGAGCACACTATCACTGACTATTGGCTCAATCGAACCCTTATCATTACTGATAGGATAATCAGCAGGTGTCCCTGATATCACTCCCGGCACATCCACACTCCGCCTCGCCCAGCTGCAGCCATACTTCCCTCCACCGCACCGTCGCGGTCGACCACTTGTCACAAGTTTATATCACTTGCTGTCAACATTCTCAAGTTCAACTAACATTTCGCTTTACAGGTGTACATCTCACATCTATGTCCTCTGTATATTTTAATGAGATCCCCATGAACAGCATTTCCCTTCCAATTCTTACATTATTTTCATCAATGCAAAGTTTAAGTAAACATAACATATTGCAGGTTACACATTTACAGACAACAAACCAATGAACACGACTATACTTACTGGTTTTCTACTTACACGCCGTTTTAATTTCTTTAGAGAAAGAATAAAAATATCATTATAAAATATGTATGAAACGAAGTTGTATCCAAGAAGTAATGGCTGGGTAGATACAATCAACTTGAGTATAACCACATGTTGTATTAATTCCTTTTCGGCACCCATCTTTACTTTTACCGAACATCCCACCCATTAAACAACTCTTTTTGAAAGAAACAAGTCAGTTTCAGTTTGGTTAAGAGACTGTACAGCGACAGTTTTCAAAGGACGTAAAATCCAGCAAACTCCAGAAAAAAGTTTTTTACCTACCTAGTTTATTTGCTTCATCTTTGTAATGGACTCTTTTTATAGTTCCAGACAAAAGTGTCACGCCCGAACTTTCTTCTCAGTAAAAAAATCCTAAATCGGACAATAATCCAAGTTTAAATTAAGGATCTGATCATCGCTTTCTTCAAGACTTCTGGGTCTATTACATACAAATATCACTCTCTTAGTTTAATCCCAAAATTATTAGAATAATTGACTGAATGGGTTCAGATAAGATTTAGTGACTTTGTTCGTTTGCTTCTTTGGTGTTCGATAAGCAAGGATTTTAAATCAATTAAACTCTGGAAACCTGGTATATTTTAATCACTAAATCTTCCAAAGTACTGGAGTACTGACTAAAGTTCTTCAGCACTCTGAACCGTCCCTCTTGAAAAGTTTTGCAACCCAACTTCGTTAATCCACGAAATCTGTGAACCTTTTCAATAACAAAACTATTGAGAATTAAACGTAAACCTTTTAATTTCTGTCATGCTTGTGTTTTAACCATAAATACTTTTTTTATTTCTCAAGTTAAAAAAAAAAATCTTATCCAACCTCAGTACTCCCCCCACTGGTCTGCAGTATTATAACATTCAAATTAATTAGCATTGTTTGTTTATTTAAATATCAAAATTTCACCAAATCGTAGTAGAATATAGAATGGTTTACTGACACGGTAGTTCCAAATACTATTAGTTGGAACCCAGGAGATTTCGGGTATGATGCAATTACTAATGCAATGATTAAGCCGCAGCGGCTGTACCCAACCGGGAAATCTGAAAATGTTAATTCAGTATAATATTTGTATTCGCTCAGTTCGAATTTGTTGACAACCCTTGTAAATTTGCTCTTAAATATTCCATTAATAAAGAAGCAAAATTTGATGTTTAATTTACGTTCGGGACACTTGAGGTTACAAAAACTGTATGTAACATAGTAGTTATATAGGTACGAGTTATTAGTCACTACTTTGATTGAATGTATTACAGAGTTAAATTTTCTATAGCATAAAGGAAAATTGGCTGCTTTGCCTTATATAATCAGATAATGCAGAAGTACACATCACAACTCTACAGAATACTGAAGTATGATGACGACAACTGCTAGATGGTGAATGACGTAACTAAGTGATGTGGTAAACTGCAGCGTCAGCCGGACGTATGTGATAGCTACGTCAGATTTTTAATTTATCCATACATTTAAAACGGGAAGAAACAAACAGGAAAAAAAGAAAAAGTATTTTGTTTTCAAAAATATAATCAATTTGTTTAATATTGTCTGTTTTATATTGCAGGACTATTGACGATTCTGATGAGGAAATCCATCCCTCCACTTTGTGAGCTCAGTGTCCTCAAAAGGTAGTGGGAAAAATCAAGTAACACAGGAAACCTGATTTGAATCCTTAAAGTCAAACCTCTAAAACAGACGTGTTACAGCACCAAAGTATCCTAAGGGCTATTCTACAGGACACACACATCACCAACATATAATCCTGCTATCTGAACTCCCATAGGTATTTCGGGTGTTCACCTCATAAAAAAGATATTGCCTTTGTACAAATTGACTGAAGGTGAGAGATGAGGTGCCCAGCAGCCGATATCAGTTGTGCAATATTGGTCTAAGGAGGAGCCGCGACTGCAGCTTATCTCCAGTGTTTGTACTCCCACAACCGGTCACAGAAGCCACCACGACCTCTGAGTACACAAACACCTCCGCTCTTAGTATCCGTTCAATAATGTTGAAATTCGTTACCAAACATTACTAAGAACTCTTTACTAATTTACCACATAAATAAGAATTAGACTGTTTGGAGTGCGTGACAATGAGAAGCGACTGGAGATTGTTGAGGTCACTGCCCCGTAATCCTTCTCGAAGGACGGTTTTCAAGGACTATGTGTGGCTAAATTGAACAGGAATCCTCTTGTTTCATACCATCAATGATCCTTGGAGATTACGTAGAAGAGAGGACTTTATAGTCATATCGCCTCTGACAAAGACATTTTTATTTTATTTCGTTTCTTCCTTGGGATGATATTGTTCCTTTTTAAATGTATCTGGATCCGGATTATCTTAAGGTGATAAACATGAGAGAAACATCTTTAGTGTTTATAAATACCTAACACATTTAGCTCCGCGAGTAAAACATTTTTACAATCGAGTTGTTTTCTCCAACAAACATTTTAGTTTTGAACTTAAATTTTAGTGGGTGCCAAATAAGTGGGTTATTATTTGAAAATTTGGAGAGGTAACTATTTTTTATTTTAAAATATTTTTGTATTTCTGGCCATCTTTCTAGTTACCTCTGAATAGTTTTTAAAATGAACAAACAAATCTATGAACAGAACTGGATGTACGTCTAACATGATAGCACCGTAACACGTTTTATATCAGTGGTTCACTTATTTAAATCACAAATAAATGAAAGAATTTCATGTACATTGACCATCGAGGTTACCAGGTCATGCCGTTGGCATTAATATGAAGGTTATGAAATATATGATTACAGTTAAAAATCTCTGGCACATTTTGTTACTTTTGCACAACTGAAGGAGATTTCTGTTAAATTAAGAAAAGGAATTGGAACAATCCGTTTCGAGAAATGTTGTCAAGAGTGTACATGAAATAGGCTAAATTCTGTAACAGTCTACCTAATACTTATCAGTAAAGAGTGAAGAATATTTCTAAAATGTTACATGGTCCAATTATCTATCACCAAGGAATCGAATGTAGAAGTATACATAATCCACATCTGTGGTCACATGATTTGTAATTGCAGGCCAAGCAAATGGAAAATACAAGTATTTCAATATAGAAAAATTTAAACAGTTCTTGTTTACTTAAGTGAACTATTGGTGTTTTAAAAGTTTTCCCGTTTTGTAAATGGTCACTGGTTTAGGCCTACGTATTTTATCCACTCTAGAGTAATCCCACAGATCTTCAGAAAATATAAACTTACTAATTTGTAGAAACAAAGACCGTTACCTAAATTACATAACATTTTAAAATCCGAATCCGTAAATTTGATCTGAAATTCTAATTTTACTTATTAAAATTATAACAGTCTGCTTTGTTCGACAAAAACGGTGTTTCGTTTATGCCTTAGTGTATCTCACTTCGACGAAATATTCTTCTTTTGGAACAGAGCGTCATTTCTGTTTGGAGTGTTTTCTTTTGAGGATTAATCTTATTGGAATTGTAAAGAACCACTTGTTTCCGAATTTCATAACACATCTGACTACAAAAGAAGTACAAATTTAGATGACGTTTTTGTTTATTGTATTTATTTTAAGCATTTTCTTTTTTATTTAAATTTCGTTTGAAATAGGTTACACCTCTAATCTTAACTAACTAGACTGTAACAGATGGAAATAAGAGCTAATTCTTCAATTTAAGACCAACTCTGAAACACCATCACGAGTAGTGATTGTGAGGCTGCTTGCTAGCCAAGATTGCTCGGTCGTCTACAAGATATAACACTATAATCCTTCTTTACACGATAGCTGATAACTATACGAAGAAAGTCTTCTAGGAGAGAGCTGGCTCAGAGAGATCGTGGAATAAGTTTTCGACAAGTTACCGTATTTCATTCAGTTCCACTTCTGCAAGAGATTCATATTTGCTGTTTCTGAAATTACGTTTAACAAGCACTGGTCTAGGAGTCAACAAAGATTTTAAAGTTGCATCAAACACCTATTATCTTACTTTCTTCTGCATGAACAAATAACTTCTGCATATGGGTTACAGTAAATAGAGATGTGCACAACAGTAATCGCACAGTATGCAGATATTTTAACAGTCTGTATGTCCTTGTACCGGAATATCTCGTTAAAACAATTTGACTCCTAGTCCCAAAGGTGCCTTAAAAGGGGGTTTAAGGCGTAACATATCATTAACCAGATTGCATTTGGTTGAAGAACATATGCAATTAGAAAACAAGAGATTCTTTAAGTACTATCAGAAGGTACATCTTGTTTATATTTTTGCAAGCGGAAATTCGAAGTCGATGTTACTTTTGATTAAAATTATACGTAAAACAGAGAAGTTGCTTTTACAAGAGTTCCGCTAGATTTAAGAAATGTGCGCTTGACTTCATAACAAAAATTACAATTAGCCACAAGCTTTCGCGCGCCATGAAAGATTATGGCATATTATTCCTTACTTAACAAATAAAACATACGGGTAATACCATGGTGACAAATGTACTAATAAGAGATCACTGGCAAGAATGTTAGCTTTACCAACATTACAGGCTCGAGACAACATGCCTGGAAGGTAATTAATGTTCTATACGTAAATATTGAGCTTATTCCGACCTCCATCAAATGATTCTATGGTTTTTATCTTACTGATGTGTTTTTATTAAAAAGAAAATATAAAGTCTCTTGATCTAAATCGAGATGAAAATGTATTCCGACGAAAGACCTTTTTATTCATTATTATATAATTTGCAGTTACCTCTTTTACTATTCATCTGAGAAATTTACTTTTTCATATTCATGTAGAAACCAATCTTTTCTTCACTTATAACTGAATTGGGCTCAGCCCAAAGTTGCTGCTAAAACTACGTCAGGTCGTCATCTCTACCACCAAAGGATATTCGTTGTTGACAGTAGTACTCCAAATACTATTTCTTTCTTGACGTTTTCGAAGTCAATAGCTACTTCGGATTCGAATGGAAATGGACTGCAGTAAATGATTTTCTTGTTTTTACTATCTTAATGTAGCCTATTATATTTTAGATGAAAATAGCAGTTCATCATCATTAAACATAATTCCACTGAGATTAATATAATTTAGTATAAAATCCCTACCTTAAATCTCATTTTCCCTTATTAAATGAAATTGATTTGGCAGATACTTACTATCAGTTTGTGTTTAGTTGTATATTAACAGGCATTTTATAAAAGTTTGTCTCTTGATGGCGTTTAAACTCACACTCGAATAGAGAAGATTAAAAGTGTAGTGTCTTGTTGAAGCAAAGTGCCGGCGAGTGTTAGTGTTCCCCTCGAAGATCACTTTACCAACAATCGTATAGCAGTTGTAGAAAATCAATGATGTTTAAGCCCACTCAAACCAATTGTGAAGTTGTTGAGATGGAGTAATTATTTATCTGTCTACATGTATAGAAGATTAAGTAAATAACTAGAGTTTAAAGCTGTTACTACGTCAGTGTCCTGTAATTTTTGGTGTGGAGTGATGCAGTAACTAATCTCAGATCCTATAAAATATTTTGCTGGTTGAATTATGTTTGGGATACCATAAAAAGAACAAAAAAGATTAGTAGTTTATGATTTTCAGTCTTTTACAGCTTAACAAATACGAAATGAACCAACAGTTAGCCAAGTAGGCTACTAGTAAAAGATTGAAATAACATTTTCACCATTCGTAAGGCATTACCAGAAATGTATTAATATACATGAATTTGGTTATTTCTTTTAAAGTTTTCCTAAATAAAGTCTCCGATACACTCTTTCTTTTCCGATTCAAATCAATATTGTCTGTCAGCATTTCCAAAAATTCTTTTTAAGATTTCCGCACTTCTGAGAATTCACGATTTTTACAGGACATTCTATAGTAAAGTTACTAGTATTTTACCTACTACACATACTAGTACGAGATATGTCATTGTGAATCTAACGCACTCGCCAATAGCCCTCTCACTCATCCTCGCGGTAATTTTCGATCCCACTGCTTTGAGTATGACTTTTTTCCGTATATCAGTAAACGTTTAATCATTACATAATGTTGATAACGTACCTTCATCAGAGTCAAAAATTGCTCTTGAGCCACTGTCCACTTGGCATCGGCAATGTCGTCTTAAATTATCTCTAACATCATCGTGATGTTAAACGAGACCAGCGTGCTTTCTGTGACAAATTTGTGACACACGCACAACAGTCCCCGGTGCAGTATTCTTGTGTGAGGTTACTGATTCTAACGTAAACGTGCTGAACGTAACCTGCATGTCTGAGATCCAAGAAAAGCCGAGTCGATCCGATTATGCCGAATAAAAAACTGCTTTAGAACTAGGAACCTCTCTGTTCAAAAATATCAAAATAATAAAATGTTGCTAAAACCTTTACTTCATTTCTATGATTTAGAACGCATTAGATGTTAAATAAAAGTGATTCTGCATGAGCGTGTTTATTAAATATATTTTAATTTTTTATGTGTAAAAACTAAATTTGGCCAAAGTGACCCAAATGATTTCCAACTGTCCAGAATTTATCCCGTAGTGTGAAAATAGTTATATTTAATATCCGGAATGTAATATAGGAAAACTATGCCGTACTTTGGCTGTATCAAAAATAATCTAAATCATTGTTTAACAACACTTTCATATGTTTAAAATCATTATTTTGTTTTACTTTCATATGTTACAACTTTGCATTCTACAAGTATTATTTTATTGTACATGTTATTTATTACTTGAAACATATTTTTATACATATTGTTCTCTAGTTAATATCAGTGCATGGGCTCCATGATCGGCACGAGGTGATGGGATAGTTTGAGAGTCCAAACCGAAAAGATCTAATAACACCAATGGCCTTCCAATATAGTTGATTAAACGTAGGTATAAAATGCATTAACGACTATCGTAACGGATTAACTTTTCTTTTCAGATGAACATATTTTCTACTGACTTCAAGACCTCAAAAATCATTCAAGTTTTCAAATGAAAAGTACTTGAATGATCAGCAGTTACAGACCGATTTCAGTGTTGCTTGTTTTTAACAAAATATTTGGAATAGTTTCCTAACAGAGTGCTGGACATTGCTAAACTATTTATATTGCGATTAAAATTTGGATTACTGTCCTTGTTTTGGCTCTAGATCTTGGAAATGGTCTTGTATGTTGACAAATATAACTATGTGTTAACTAATGGAAGAAACGTTCATAAACAAATCAGGGACAACTTGAGAAGTAAATCTTACAGAACATAGATGCATTCGAGGAACTTCCGTTAGGCATGAATTTTTGAATCAATGAAATTCCAGGGAATATCAAAGAAATAGCAAGTAAGCAGCACTTATTCATGTTTATTAGCCTCTGGATTATTTCAATAATGTGACAAATTTAACTTACCTTAACAGTCCTTGCTTTTTCAGTTTTTATGTCTGAGACCGGTTTCGGTATGTAAGTGTCATCATCAGTCTAGTTTTAGAAAGATATAAATTATATATCTCCTGTACAGAATCATAATGAAATAGTTGAAATAGTTTTTAAATATGATACACACACAACAATATTACTGTATACTTCAATGATTAGACAACAATACATAACCTAACTCACTGGTGCCCTGTTGATAAAACAGAAAACTCGAAAACAAGGATTGTTAAGTTAAGTTAGCTTTTTGTCAAAAGCAACATTTGCAAACTCTATGAAGAGGTCTTCTAGTGTCATCAGCTTTTTATTTCTCTGATGAGTTCATAGCAGTCCAGTGTAGCCAATAAAATTATTTAATTGTCTCTTTGTTACCAAGGTATGTATGGATCAGTGAAACGTATTTTGGTTGAACTTTGACAATTCGTGCAGTGAATGGTGTGAATGGTCATTTTCCTAAATCTGAATTTTAGTAACAAATATTTGATTAATTTTCCGATTATTAGTGCATGCTATACAATTGGCACAGAATAAGTTTACTGCAACTAATAACTTAAAAAATGCAACACAAAAAAAGGAAAAGCAACGGGTCAAATTTTCTGGGAAATTTTCACCCCACATCAGAACAAATGTCCTCCTTATAACATAAATGTATTGGATTAAAAATTATTTTTATTGAAATAATAGTATTGTACATCCTCGACTGAAAAGACAGCTGAATTGTAATTAACAACAGCGCCATTATCAGAGAACCACTCGACTGTATTCATGTCCCTATTGAACCTGAGTAGGCTATTGCTTCCACAACCTGTTCAATAAGTTTATAGCCTCTCCGGCTTATCTCGAGTGTGTGACGTCACACGCAACATCGCGATAGTGAGAACAACAGGTCTAATAGGGCCTTTTATTCCGACATGACCCCGATCAGTATTTGTGCATTTGGTATCTATCAAGATTACAGGAAAGAGCTTGTGGCAGATAAAAATATGTATTTATGCACGTTATTTGGCAAACTCTCCGATAGATTCAGGACATTTGTCACGTGTGTGAAAATTTGTCCCACTCCTCCCACCATCTCTCAAAAAGCGAAGAAGAACATACCTCCTTTTGTCATCGCAAGAACACTTTTTGGGATACAAAAACTTAAGTACGGAATATTTGAAGAGTTTATTGGTAGTGGTTTCCTACCAAATACTTAATCCAGTCCCAAAAAATTGGCTCAACGACTGATCGGACAGTGAAAACAAAAACTATTACGTGGTATTAAAATGGTTCCATGATGCCTTTCAATAATTTGAAAATTACATGACCAGTTCATACAATGGTAAGGCATATTTTTACAGTTTTTCTAAATTGTTTGTGTTACGTGGCTATGGGGTTAAACACTAAACAGGTTCGAATGTTGGGTCCCCGTTTCACCCTCTGCTTATGGAAGTGTCTGAACCAAGAACGTAGCCAGGAAAACCCATTTGGGGGGGGGGGGGAGGTCCAGACAATTGATATTTTCCCGTAGTGGACAGAGAGTAAGGTTCCATTTTTTCCTTAGACATTACTTGACCCGTTTCTTTGTTGAGAACGATCTTTCAGCAGTAGCCTACATATCGGTAATACTGAATTATTGAAATAATAATAATCGATTACTAAAAATGTAATTGAAAAAAAAAATAAAAATCGGGGGTTCCGGACCCCTTGGACTCCCTTGCTGACTACGTCCTTGGTCTGAACTATAGCAAAACTCAATATTCGCATTGAGTCTACATCCCTCACCATAGCTATAAACACGGCATTATTTATCTGCACCAACCATTATATGTCAAAATGTGTACCTTCAAAGCATTTTCACTCTTGGTAATGTACATAAAAGTAATTGGTGTTAGATGTTTATTAGGAGCCAGCTACGCATACAGAAGAATTAAGACGCTCCAAAATGGTTAGGGGAAATAATCCAATTGTCTCTTCAGTGTAATTTTAACATAGTAATATTCTCTATTATATCTATTCACATTCCATATACTTCCACTTTTAAACATACAAATAAAAACAATTGTTCCAAACTACTAGTAAAGTTAAACCTAAGACTGGAACCCTTTCTAAATGGTTTCTGTCAGTTCAACGGTAGATGCAAAACGGCTAAATGGGCACAGTGCAGTGAGCATTAGTTACATTTAATTTGTTTATTGTGTTAATAAAACAAACAAATACAATTAATTGAACTAGTTGACAAGATACTCCTGACTATCTACATACACAAAGGTCTAGAGGTCACATACAAATTTTGTGCTGTATACTGTATGTGCACGTACAGAAGACAAAGCAAGCAAACAGAATATAAGAATATGAATTCCTTACAAATTTAAATAAACCTTACAATGGAGTATAGAAGGGCCCAACAGAACGTACAAAAGTAATCCCTTCAAGTCCAACAAAGTAACTTCACCACGTGTGTTACTCTGTCACATTATAAAATGTTATATGATCGTACTCAGTTTGTATAGCCTACATATTATTGTTTATTCGGAGATCTCCTCGTTGCTGTCATGGTTACCTATGAGACCTATGTAAAAGTCCTAGAATTTTATTTTACAGTTAATTTTCACCTTTTGACTCCAAATTCAATAGAGTTCTCTTTTGAACAAAGAGGAACCTATGTACTCTTAGTGTTTTCATGTCTCTGGATTCCTTCCACAGAGTTATCGTACAGATAGACAGTGGACTGACAGTAACAAGATTTTTAAAAGGTCCTGTCGGGCTCTAAACATATATTTCGGTTTGTCAAACACCTGAAACTTCTTGAGAATTTAATTTGTATATTACATAAACTACATTTTTAAATTGTTTCCTTGTTGCGTTCATTTAATTAAAAAAATTAAATAAGCTTAAACGTCCAATGTTTTTCATTTCAGCTGTTTAAAAATGGTGAAAATCATATATAAACTTGTTTATTTTCCGAAACAGTTGAATGACAGTTAGCCAGATATCTAAAAAAAAAAAAAAAAAAAAAAAACTGAATTAGCTTACTCATTTTTTTACTCAAAATCAGTAAATATAGTCCGTAGGAGATTTTTCTAATGTTGGGGAGAACCTAAATCTCAATTATCCTAGATTCTGTAATTTCATTACAATTTCCTCAGGATTCGTTTTCACACCTCAAATTTAAAAGAAGCCTAATTTGTTTTACAAAACAAATCAGTACTCATCTCCCTCGGAGACGACACTAAAACTATCATTGAAGTGATGATGAAGCAAGATTGACATGGACATTTATTCTGAATGTTTTTTACCCAATGCGATTGTGTAACACTTGTTATTGAGTACTAACTGAATTACGAGATCGGATTTGGATGTTTGCAGCAAGGTGTGTGTTATTGATTGCTGATTGCTCCCTATCTTATCGCTCTCTGATAACAACTGAGGCGCAAAATCATATTACATTTTGAATTCTGTATCCCACACAGCGTACTATGTCGCTCTTCGAATGGTGCGTTATATCGTGACGAAAAACGATAAATTAAAGGAAATTTCCACTAGTTTATGACGCTTAGGGGGGAAATCTATTGGTATCGTACAGTTAATAATGTAATTATTACGGTAAACCACATCATATGGGCAATTTTTTTCGTAAACGGAAAGTATACTAGGGACGTTAGCAATGGGATTATTTCCCAGGTACAGGTTGAAGAGGGGATTAACATCTCTGTCGCCTCTCTGGAGTTTGGAGTATTATTTATGTACACACCATAGAGGATATTATTATTGATTAAACTTTATTGGTGTCTCTACAAGGAGTTCGGCAACAATTTATCAATTTCACTTGACAATTGGCGTTAGCAATTTTGTATTTCCTTTTATAATTTCTATTGAAAATCCTAAATAATAATAGTGAAAAGAGTTTAGGATATTTTCATGACGATTGTGGCATGTCAAAACGAAACAAATCAAAATCGCATTTCTTGCCACAAAATATATAACTGAACATACAGCAGTAAATATGTTATATTAGAATGATGGCAGGATATTTCTTGTAGTTAACATGAAATAATATAATACAAAATAATAAAAAGTCTTATATCGCAAAAGAATAAATCCATATATTGAAATTAAGAGAGGTAATTAAAATTTAAAAAACTGCATTTATTACCAGTTTTTAATTTGCTACCTAACTACTACATAATTGAGAAAAAAAGGGGAAAGAGTTCTCAATGGCTTGTGCTTAGACTCGAGTTGATAGTTTCAGGTTTTTTTTTTTTTTTTTTTTTTTTTTTTATCTTGAGCAGTGTGTGAACTAATTTTAATTGAAAGAAGTAAACTGAAGTAGAATAAATTATCGATATAATTTAAGTAATTCTGTTAATTAGTAATATTTTAAGGAAAATAAAGAAAACAAAGTAATGAGTGAAAAATAACAAAAGTAGGACAGTTACTTAGTGAAAATGAATGTTCTTTCTTTATTTTGGAGACACAGGCAAAGATCTGGAGCCAAAAATGATAATTGATAATCAACTCAAACATTGAAAATTGTCTCTGTTGATAGCCTAATCAGAATTAGGGCCTTTGTACGACGAATTGCTTTTCTTCCGGTAGCGAGTGACACAACCAAAGATCATTAAAACTGCACTCCGGTATTGGTCCATTTCATGCTACCCAGGTCATGTGCCCGGTACGAAGCTTAAAGCTGGACATTCTTAAAGTGATCTCTAAAAGATATATCATAATGATCAAAACAAAAGAATCTTTATGATCTTGATGAATTATTTCAATAAATCCACGCAGTAATCCTAAACCTTACGAGGGGTCACGTACGGATTTTTTTAGTTTACGTTTATGTTTGGAAACATTACCAATCACTATATACAAGGTGTCCCACAAGTAACCTGGAAAACTTCTCAGGTGGTTTCTGTTTCAATCACAATACAGGAACAAAGAGCACATAGAAAATCAAACATCGCAAATGAAATTCCGTACAGTCTCTGATCCAGATTCAGGAACTCTCATATGATCTGCTACCCTGTAATTTGCGACACAACAAACCAAATTCCCCTTTACTTAGTCAATAACCCTTACTATCCCTTCCATATAGGTAGGGCATTGTGTTTCAGTAGTAGACAATGAAATAGTCATCTATCGATTCATTTTGAAAAAAGAAATTGTTTGAAATACTATAAGAAAACCATGTTTAATTTTCCAACTCCTAAGGGCATTCAACCAGTGTTGGACGATGAGAAAACACTGAGAATATACGTTTTACGAGATAATAAAATACGAGAGAATATACGTTTTCGGTGGAAATAAAAGACACGAATCTTTTAAAATTACCTGTAGAATCCGTTGAAAATATAAATTTTGCAATTTTAATGCTAATCTGCTCCTCTTCCAATGAATAAACATATCGAAGCAACACATTTTTGGAAATACAATTTTTAAACTACCCTCTCTACAACTCTAACTTTCACAAAATTGAATCAGGGCCAACTCAGAATAGGTTTTCTGGGTTCTGTTCTATACGTAACATACAACGGTAGTTCTCAATAAGCAAAATGACAAACATAGAAACATTTTCAGGTGACATAGCCATTTTAACATAACAATATTGCAACTGCTTCACATAGTCTGTAAGCGAGTCTAAATTTGACCTCAGATTGGCTGGAATTTCGGTACATAAAAGTAAATAAAAGCAAACATTTACACTAAACTAACTACCTTTATTCACAATGTTATCATTCTTTAGATGAAAATATAAAAGACCTGGAAAGTACCTAGACTAAAGAGTTACGTGGTGATTCCATTTTGTAATGAACGCTTGAATATAAATTTGGTTAAAATAAATATTAAACTTAATAAGAAAGCTATGAAAAGTATACTGGCTTCCTTGCAAACTATTAAAATTTTGGATAGAAAAAAATATTTTAACGCTTAACGTTATTAGTTTGTAAGGTGAACCTTATACGATTTCGTGCTATGATTCAAAACTGAGGAACTGCCAATAATTCCAATATAGTTTCTGGATCGATGAGATAATCGTATTCTAACCAAAACACCAAAGGTCTAACTAAAATACTTGTATTTGTGTGTTGTTATTCCTATTTAAAATAATTAGTAATACTTTCTTTTTTAAAGTCTGGAAATGCTTATCATATGTAGTTCCTGATTGAAGTTTATTCATAATATACTGTTACGAAAACAATAAATTGGCTTGAAATTAAGTTTAACAAAATGGATACCTCAGAGGTTAGCCCTTCATCCGTAAATAAAGGTTTATTTATAAGTGTGATGACCATAGTTATTGTGTTACTGCGAAATTTCAAGAAATGCCCAGAACAACTTTTTCATGTGTAAATGAAGACGATGACCAAAACCAAACGGGTTGGCAACTGGTGCAAACTAGAAATAAGCGACAAATTTGCCTTCATGTAGAATCTTGTGAAGGATCTGATACAAGACAAGTTATCAACTTACACAATAACTTTGAAGTACTAAATAGTACGAAACAAGCTGCATATGTTAAAATATAAATTTCCAACAGGAAGAACATAGTAACTATACGGAAGTAAGACCTCATTCCATATTTGTCCACAACATATCTAATATAAAGGATGTGATTGTACGCATTGAAAAAGTAATAAACAGTAACTCTCGTTCATACAAATGTACAGTATTAACAGAGACAAGGTAAAACTTAACACGGTGGTTATTGATGCAGACCGTGTTCTCGTTAAGCACTTAACTGAGCTTAAGGTGAGGTTTCATACGTAGCAAATCAAGAAAGACAGGGCTTACAGTGGTGTTCTTAAAACCATGCACTTCTCTACTGAACCACACAGAATAGAAACAGCTATAGAAGCTTATAGTCATAATGTTAGAAATATATCGAATAAGAAGTGCAAGATCAAGGATCTTATATCTATACATTTATCGATTTAGAGATAATACCTTGATAATACTAGTAGTAACAAATTTACAAATGCACACCCCAAATGTGTACTATGTGGTGGTAAGCACCTAGTAAATTACAACAGATGCTCTGTATATATATGATCATAAAAAACTCCCACCCCTAAAACCAAGTACTAAGGAAGCACCTACTCCATCACCAGAAAGTGGTAAGGCTGATAAATTTATCCATGGCCTAAATCCATCTCTATGTAGATGTGAACTTCAACAGGTTCATGTGTCTACTGCAATACCTGCATAATCCCTGTTTTATTCTAGGTTAACATCGAGTTGATCTATGTTTGAAGAACATCTCAATTTCAATCAAATATTCAACGGGTTTTTGAACAAACTTGAAATGCTCATGTTCCCAACAAGTTCAACAAATACGTGCCTTGCCTTAACTAACCCATTAAAAACCGTCATCGCAAACTTAAAATGAATCATTTTTATACGATTGATTTCTGGAATTGCAATATATGACTTTGCCATAATAGTCAAGTTATTAAGATTTTTATTATTTTTAAATACCGTTAACTACGATGTTTCTTCTCTCTTTTATACTCATAGATTTAACATTTTAGAAAAATGGTTTGAGGTTCTCTAGGTTCTCGATTTCTGGTGGGAAGCGATTACACTGCTAAACATGTAATGTGGGGTTCTAGGTTAGTAAAACTTAGGAGATGAAGAAGTTTCCTCAAATGTATCGATAAAAAATAATCTTAATTATTTGTCAACTAAACGTCCAACAGATTTAAACAAAATATCAGATATTCTTGATTTCTTTGCGATCAGAGCAATTTCTCAAAACTATATGGCTGTCATCTCATCCCTTAACCTTTAATCAGATCACTCGCTCTTGATATTGACCATCAGTTCAAATATTATGTTAAAGCCTCCTACTACAATGGCAAACAAAAGTAGTAGTAACTGAGACTAATATCGGTGAATGATATTCTAAGGTTGAACATTTCCTCTAACAACATAGACAATACCATTGTAATGTTTACTTCTACTCTACAGTATTTTACCTATAAATCAACTCCTAAGCGCAAAATGAAACTACTGGTATAGTTATAGTTAGTACATCAAACAAAATAATGCAGAGAAACGTCGCTTGCGAAGAAAAAAATCAAAGAATAATATTGCTAAATAAATTTTAATATAGCTTTAACACAATTGAAAAGGGTGTTAAAATAGATAAATAGTGTATGGTTTTAGGAATTCACTATTCGTTGGGGAAAGTGGCCAAAAGGAAGAAACAGCCTCAAACTACAATCACTTATATTTTTAAGCCTGACGATACTTGGGCGAAAAGCGAGATAGAAAAAGCAGAGTTGGTTACTAACCATTTTTAACGTGTTCAACGTACCCTAACCCTGTAGACAACAACTATGATAAAAGCCCTGCAATAAAGGTTGTCTAGAATTGCTTAACCAGCTTGCAATGCCAATAAGATCTTTCATACTTTTGGAATTGAAGGAATACAAGAACAATAAGAGAGCTGAATACTAAAAAATCTCTGGTTGTAACCTCAACAAGGGAAAGTTTTTACAAGAGCTCCCCAGAAAAGTAATTATCTTCCCAACTTTGTACTCGTATATTGTTTGATGCCACTTCACTACATTCCATCTCAATGAAGGTAGCAGAAAAGTTGTTATTCTGAGAACTGGCAAACCACCACATCAGGTTTCTTCATACTGACCGACAAGCCTTCTATCAAATCCTTCTATGCTTTTTTAAAAGAAAATTGTTCTGCAGCGTATTTTTATGTTAGCCAGGTATTCGACAAAGTCAGGCATGATAGCCTTTTATTTAAGATAACATCACTTTCTACCTCGTACTTTCAACAATGGTAGCCTATTAAATCATATCTCTGAAATATATTTCAGAATAAAATTTCAAAACTATTATTAGGTCGGAAAAAGATTTAACCCACATGAGAACGTATTGGATTTTTTTTTGTACATAATCTTCACAGCAGATAGATAAACCATAATGAATCAAGAGACGTTAACTGCAGACATTGTAGATGACACTCCAGTCATGGCTCCTCGTCGTAATTCATTTATGGGGCACAAATCTTGCAAGGTGTTTTTAGTTCAATATCTGAGAGGCTAAAACCTTGTAGAGTAAAAGTAAAGGAAAATAAATCTGTGCATCTTACATTTACTATTAACGTGGAAAATTGTTCACGGTTTTAACAACACTCAGCTAACTCAACCAAATTATGTTAAATATTTGGGAATCTACCTTGATAAACATGGCAAACCCATAATTGGAACAAACGACTGCAGCTAAATTCATAATTTTTGAAAATATATACGCTCTTTCAAACAAGATCACTTTCAAAAAATAAAACATAACTGTACAAAGTTGTTTTGAAACCCATCTGGACATATAGGATTCAACAGTGGGCCACTCCGTCTTTATAAAATCTGAAAACAATTCAGCGTTTTCAATTCAAAGTGCTGAGATAATTGCAAGCTCTATGGTCCATTACATATGCAGTGATTCACAGAGACACTAGAATTGCATATTTACAAGAGGAGATCTCAAAGTTTAGATTATGCTACCTAACTAAAGAACATCAAAATCATCTTGCTTTGAATTTATTGGACAATAGTGAGGAGCACATGTATAGACTTAAAAGGAACAACTTCCTTGATGTGATCGCATTAAAGTTCTTCGTGTTGGTTAAGGTCTTTGGACGCTAAACAACCGTTGTTTGTGTAATGTATCATATTTACTTAATGTTCATTTTTTATTGAATATATTGTAAATAATAAATAGAATTTATAAAACAATAACCCTAACACGCAGAAAATGTAATAAGAATATTGAACTAAAACATTACAGTAGATTAACCAGCAAAAGTAAGTACAGTTACTGTTCATCTACTTTTACTCTATGTATTTGCACTCCAGCTGATTTATGTTTTTTTTTTTTTTTTTTTTTCAGAACTAGATCATATGGAATTTATTGTTGGTTAATCTATGACGTGTATATGGTCTGTTTGTTTATTGATTGAAGATAGTAGAATGCAGAAATTTGCAAATCAATACCGGTTGTTTTTGTAGATAGTTTGGTAATAAATTGAATTTTTTATAACAGTGGCGTTGAACAGTAATTTTGCAAATCATTTGTTTTTATTTAAACCTCAAAATATAGAATAACTCTGTTTGATTTTGAAATTTATTATGAACATGAAGACAAGACATGGTGTGTTTTTGGAGTATGATGGTTCATCTGCAACTCCAAATTTTGTATTGTCTAAAGAGGTAATCTACTTTTCGTTTTGTTGACTCATAGGCTAACACTCAATGTCATTTTGTTCCATAGTGTGAAGATCATTACTGAGACAACTTTTAGCAACCTATTAAATTAACAAACTCTGCCATTTAGTAGCAAAGTATGTAAGGTAGGTTTATGATACTGGAACATCTATTTCGCTATAAAAAAATTTAAAAGGTGACAATGCGAGAGCGGCAGTATAATAAGCGTCCAACACTTGAGTGATCGATAATATGAAATCATCAATTAGAATGATTTAAATGCTGTCAGACATGTTTGTTTACCCTGTTAAATAATTGTAACTGCCCAAACGTAGGGGTAGGGTACGATAAGCAGACCTGGGTTTTTATATCGAAATTGGCAAACGATATTATTTAATCATAATCAATCGATACTGATTAATTATTTTGAGCAATTTACTTAAATAATCTATATCAACAGCTGTAAATACTTTCATATAATACACATTATAAGGTAATATTTCAATTTTACATAAGTAACATTTGATTATTAATAATGGCAGTCAGTTTTAGAAAACTACACAACATTGCTTTGAAAGATAATAGATAAGACTTGTTTTTCGTGGCTTCAACATGTTGGACTCGTACCGAAAAAACCCATTATGTAAAATTTGTGGGAAAGAAACAACTGTAACTGTGAGAGGAGCAAATATGGTCGTCTTCAGTTTTCCTAATTTCGGTTATGATAATTTGTTTGATCACTGTCTATATATATAAAAGAAACACGTGTTTAGTTATACACTATTTATAACTCCAAGAACGGCTAAACCGATTTGGCTGAAAATTGGTAGGGAGATAGCTAAGGACTGGGAGAAGGACATAGGATACTTTTTATCCCGTTTCCCGATTCAGGATTCCGCCCCAACTGTCTCTAAAAGTTACGGAAATACTCGTAAGAAATGCATTGCAGCAAACATAATGTTAATTAAGTGAAAGAGCCTGTATATTCAAATTTAATCAGCTGTTCTTTGTAAAAATATATAATGCGACAAACAAATATATGTTTATATAATTTAATTACGATTTTAAATTTCTTTATAGTTTGAAAGCATAAAGTAAACTCTATGAGAATCAGCAAAATTTTGTTTTCAACTGTTTCTGCAATCACTGTTAAGCATAGACTTTACTATCCAGATAATACAATTCAAATCTTACGTAAAAATTCACCTTTAACTGCATATTTTTCTAATATAAACCATGTCTCGTGCTTGATCAGAAGAGCAATGCAGATATCAAAATTATTACTATCTTACGTTGGCTATCAAAATATAAAAAAAAAAAAGAATGTTTAAAAAACCTACCTTAGTTGTTTTTTTTTTTTTTTTTTTTTTTTTTTTTTTTTTTTTTTTTTTTTTTGACAGAAGTATGGTTCTCAGAACTCCGTGCTTCTAACATATTCTCTCGATCGAGACAACAAAGCAAGCTCAGTAATGGCATCGGATATATGAGTATAAATAATTTGATCCAGAAGTGATACACAAACGCGCAAAGCCTAAAATAAAAACCATACGCAATTTCGTTTAACATCTGGAGCTCATAATCATAGACTGTAATAATATGTACCTAATATACGCCTATTTTCGTTTTTCAAAAATTACATTGAGCGCCATCATTTATTACATTGTATGTGCGCTAATGAATTCGACTTTTGACTTCCCGTCCACGCTGGTATATTTGTATACTAATTATAGTTTCAATTGTATACAAAAAATCATAGAATATTGGATAAAAATTCCAGTTATTTCACAAGTGCATATTGATACTGTTTTAAAATTTAAATCTTAAATAGTTCATGAGCTTGGAGTATCTTTCAGTGACTATTTATCTCAGAAGGGTAATAATAAGGTTCAAGGAAGAAAATATGCCTCCTATATGTCCCAATTATATCTGCAGGAAATCGCAGTGCGAAGCCGTGGGTAAACTGGGTATCTGGTTATAATTGGTATTTTATTAAAAATCAAGAGTTTTCGTTATAAAATACTATGAATGTATTGACGAACTAGCTGTTACCCGCAGCTAATCACGCATAATTGCTTTTACTAAGTAATATAAGGAACTTAGGTTCTAAAGATTGTGAGCGAAGCCGCGGGTAACAGCTAGTAAATATTAAATTCATATTTTAATTTAAAACATGATTGTTATTGAGGACTATAGATACTATTATATTGATTGATAGTCTAGGATTTGAGATGCGAATATTAGGTATCGATGATTACATTCTTTGATATAAAAAACCAGGTCTCCTTATTCCGTATTCGTAGGTCTCCCTACCCCAAACGTAGTATAAAGAAATTTGTATTGTTTTATATAATTCTAAAATGCATATATTTCTTTGAGGCATAAAACTATAACTTCACTATAATACAATCTTAAAAGTCTAAACGTAATTCATTTCAACATTATTGTTCCAAAGTAATTGAAACAAAGTTAAATCATGTGTGTGGTATTTGAGTAATGGCCACTGGAGACGGGATATAATGTTGTTTGTCAATATCTATTACAAATTAACATGTTTAGTTATTACGTTCCTGTGACCTGTAACCATGGTAGGATGTTAGTATACAAAAATTTAACTAACTCACTACAATGTAACATAAAGTGATAAACTAATAAATTTATAAACAGTTTAATTCAAATTTGTCTATACAACACAATTAATGGGTGTTATATAATTTACTCCTATATATAATATAATAATTAAACTAAAAACTCAGGAAGACAATTCTACTGCTGCTGCTGTATCAGCACACGGACTCCGACAGAAATGTTATTTTTGTGGAAGAGCAAGACATATTTCAAGAGATGACTGCCGCTGCAAAAGATGCTATTTGTAAAGGTTGCTCGAAAAACTGGTCATTTTCTCAGAGTTTGTTGATCTAAGAATCTTAAAAAAGGTAAGATAAATTCAGCCTCTTTAACAACATGTCCCATAATAACTTCAGCAGTAACACCTAAATAAAGTATTATCTAAAGCAATTGTATCCGGAAATGTAAACGGAATTTCTGCTAAGTTTTTTAGTTGATACTGGAAGTTCTGATAGTTTTTATTGATTAACCTTTATTTTTTGTAAAGGCTAACAACCTTAAAACGTTTCCAGAAGTCAAACAGGTGTCAATGGCATCTACGTCACTCGTTTCACCAATTAAAGGGTATGTTAGGGTAGATCTGTATGTACAAGACAATGCTTACAAACAAATCAAAATGCTTGTAATTGAAAGGTTATGTACTGATAGGACATGATATCATGAAACTACATACAAATGTTACTGTAGACTTTGGGGGACCAAGATCATCTTTCTCTCCGTTTGTAACGTTGCCTGTGCTAATGTGGAACCACCATCATTATTTCAGCACATGACTAAAGATTGTCGACCTGTTGTGACTAAGACAAGGCGGGTTTTTTGGGAAAGATAAAAAATTTATACAATGTGAAATACAGTCTCTTCTGAAAGATGGTGTTATCGAGGAAAGTGTTTTCTCCATGGCGAACTCAAGTGCTCATTACCAAAAATGAAAACCACAAGAAACGACTTGTAATAGACTATTCTCAGACAGTAAATAAATTTACATTATTGGATGCTTATCCTTTGCCAGATATCGAATCACTTGTGTTAAAAATTGCTGAATTTGATACTTTCAGTTCATTGGATTTGTCTAGTGCTTATCATTAGATACCAATTCCAGAGCATGAAAAACAACTTACTGTTTTTGAAGCTAATGGGCAGTTGTATCAGTTCAAACGCATTCATTTTCCCCAAATTTCGCTTGTCCAAGCGTGTCTGCTTTCCAAAGGACTATAAATAAGATTATTTCAGAAGAAGGACTCGAAGGTACTTTCGCATGTATTGATGATGTTACAATAGGAGGAATGGGTAAACAAGATCATGATAAAAATTTAGAAAAGTTTATGACTGTGGCTAAGAAATACAATCTAACATTGAAACTGAAGAAATGTAAATTTGCTCAAGATACTATATCTATCCTTGGTTATCAAATCAGAAATAGAACTATACGTCCCGACCCAGAGAGATTACAACCACTTTTGGACATGCCTCTGCCTCATGATGCTGCTTCTCTTAAACGAACACTTGGATTGTTATTATACTACTCCAAATGGATACCAAGGTTTTCTGACAAGATTAGAAGTTTAGTAAGCTGTAGGAATTTTCCTATTGAACCAACCTCCATTGCCGCTAGTGATTTTCAAAACATTAAGAAAGATATAGAAAGATCATTTCTTGTGACTGTTGAACCGGAAAATCAATTGATAGTCGAAAACTGATGCTTCAGGAGTTGCAGTAGCTGCTACACTGAGCCAAAATGGACGTCCTGTTGCCTTCTTTTCTAGGACTTTGTCTGGAAGTGAAAAAACAACACTCAAACAGTTAGAAAGAGAAGCACAGGCCATCGTAGAACCTATTAAGAAATGGAGACATTTTTTGTTAGGGAGACAATTTTATTCTCTTTACTGATCAAAAAGCTTTGTCATTTATTTTTGACCAAAAACATTCTAGCAGAATTAAAAACGACAAAATCATGCGCTGGCGACTAGATCTTTCTCCTTTCTCGTATGACATTCAATATCGACCTGGTAAAGAAAAACGTTTCTGCAGACGCACTCTCTCAGATCTGTAATGCCTCTACGACTGACAACAAACTTTTTGAAATGCACCAGGCTCTTTGTCATCCAGGAATAACGCGTTTTCTATCACTGGGTACACAGCAAGAATTTGCCCATATTCTTTGAATGAGATCAAATCAATGACTTTTATCTTGTCCTATTTGTTCAGAGGTCAAACCTAGATTCCACAAACAAATCAACACATTGATAAAGGCCACTTCACCTTTTGAAAGACTCAATATTGATTTTAAAAGGACCACTACCATCGTCAAGTAGAAATCGTTTTATATGTTAAATATTGTTGACGAGTACTCTCGCTTCCCATTCTCTTACCCCTGCAAAGAGATGACTTCGAGTACTGTGATAGAATGTTTGGAAAACTTGTTCTCTGTTTATGGGATACTAAATTACATCCATTCTGATAGAGGCAAATCATTTTTGTCTGATGAAATAAGGACATATCTTCATCAAAAGGGGATTGCTACAAGTTTAACCAGTCCATACAAATCCTGCAGGAAATGGACAAATGAGAGATATAATGGAATATATGGAAGACCGTTACACTGTCACTAAAATCCAAAGGACTGGACCAACGATACTGGGAGTCTGTACTTCCAGAGTCTCTACATTCGATACGCTCTTTACTATGCACAGAAACAAACTGCACTCCACACGAGAGAAATGTTCATACATCCACGCCGATTCAACTAAAGGTACTTCACTACCAGCATGGTTACTGCAACCTGGTCCAGTACTAACTAGGCGAAATGTAAGAAGCAGCAAATACGAACCACTAGTTGATGAAGTTGAATTAGTAGAAGCAAATCCACAATACGCACTAATTCGTTACCCAATGGAAGAGAATCGACTGTTTCACTAAAAACACTTAGCTCCCCGAGGTGATAAAAGTCTAATGGTGACAGACTTATCCTATTGGTCGGAAGAACAGGAGGTGGAGGATGAACATGAAGATGCATCACAAGGAAATAAGGAAGATTCTTCAAAAGACACTGAAGTTGAATCTGAACAGTTCAATCAAGAAAATAAAATAGTTTCTCCTCGAAGAGGATCAAGAATAAGAAGGATCCCTGAACGTTTCAATGACTACTACCCCCTAAATTCAGTGGGGTTGAATGTTATATAATTTACTCCATGTAAACATAACTAGATCATCTGTTTATTTTTAAAGAAGATATTAAGTAATTGTTTATACATTCTGATTGAATATTTAAGGTTATCTAGTTGAATTTTGTTGATTAAAGCCTTAGTTTGTAAAAAGGTTTTCTTAGTTTTCATTACAATGGGCACTAAGAAGTCCTTAGCTACTATTTGTTAATATGATATACATACGTATTATAAATATAAAAAGTTAAAGATAACCCAAATAAGCGCTCACGTGGTCTGACCTTGAATTTGGGTACTATTTTGAGGGATGTATTTCTTGTTTTGCCAGCAGTGCTGGGTGGCACCACCCGAAGCCTGCCCTGATGGCCAAGGGCTTTTCTGATCGGTATTTTCCCGACTTCAGATCACGTCCCTGATCGTCCAACTTCAATGCAGGCTTCGGTGGCAAAAAGAAAGAAAAATATCCCTCGAGATAGTTCCCAAATTCAAGCTCAGGTCATGTAAGCGCTTGTTATGTATGTTTATGTTAAAGTTAAACAGTTATGTTTAACTTTAAAACTTCTAGTAAAATATTTACGATAATCTAATCTAAACCTACTTATATCGTCACATAATAACATTGCACAATGTAGTAATATTTCCAGTGATAATATATGCCTCATTGCTGCCTATATGAAATGGCCTGCGCTGTTAGTGGGTACCAAGTGACCCAAAACCAAAAAATTATTGTAAGTACAAATCATTACCCAAGCTGTTACTGAAATTACAGTGTTCCTGTAATAGTTTACCACTGAATTAACTGTTACTGACACTAATATTGCCCATCTGTAATGGCAGCAAACAGCATACACAATAGTTATATAAAAGTTTTATTACTTTATACTGTTATTTGAAATACAACGTAATTTGGTTTAAGTAGTTGTAGTAAGGATTCTTTATTCATGAATATTAATGATTCAATATTATCGATCATTCAAGTGTTGGATGCTTATTTTACTGCATCCCAATGCGACTGCTGTAACGAATAGGGCTACAGTATAATAAGCGTCCAACACTTAAATGATCGATAATATCGAATAATCGATATTCATGAGTGTAGAATCCTCGATATATCTACTTAAACCAAATTACGTTATAGGCATTTGAAATTAAGGATAAAAAGTAACAATGTTATGGTGAATAAAAAACTATCTAGTGTATTTATTAATATAACAAACAAAACAGTATAACATTTACTTACTTTTTACTATTTTAAAGGATAAAAGTGTCTGACACAAATAAAACATTTACATAACCATTGTGTGTGCTACTATTACAGATGGGCAGTGTTAGTGTCAGTAACAGTTAATTCAGTGTGGTAACCTATTACTGAAATACTGTTATTTCAGTAACAGCTGGTCTGAATGATTTGGTGTTGTCATCACAACTTTCTGGTATTAGGTTACTCATCAACCAGTAACAGCCGAGGCCATTTCGTGCAGGCAATGATGCTAGGAATGGAAATTACAGTATGGAATCTTATGCGATATAAGTAGGTTTAGATTAGATTATTATAAACATGTTAAGAGTAGTAGCAAAGATATAAATAAGCTTTACAAGCGCTAATGTAATCTGAGCTTGAATTTGGGTACGGTACTATATTGAGGGATGTCTTTCTTATTTCACCAGAGTGCGGGGTGGCACCACCGAAGCTTACACTGAAGGCTAAGGACATTTCTTATTGGTTTTTTCCCAACCTCAAATCACGTCCTAGGTTGTACAACGTGATTTATTGTCGGAGACGTTTGACGATGTTTGAGCACTTGTAAAGGTTATCTTTGACTTGTTATATTTATAATATGTATGTATGTTTAGCCTAATAACAAATAGTAGGTAAGGACTTTGAAGCATCCAATAATTGTGTTGTATAGTGAAAATTTGAATTAACCCATTTTTAATTTTATGGGTTTATTTTAAATTGTAGTGATGGTTAAATTTTTGTATATTAACATGTTATCACTGTAACAGGTTTCTGGAACGTAATACTTCAACACGTTATTTTGTAATAGGTTATTGAAAAAAAGATTTCCGTCTCTAGTAGCCATTACTTGAATACCATTTTTTTCTTCCAAGGAAAAGAGACAGTAGTCTGCACACATAATCCTAAAAGGATCTTTCTTTGCGCCTCCCTTACTTATGTTTTTGCTCTCAACATCTGAGACTTGTGCCAATGAAATCTGAGGGTTCCTGTTCTCTGATGTCCTTGGGGATGGGAATATATGCCACTAGGAATTTTTTCCTACTTTTAGATATGGCAGGACAGTGTAACCATAATGTATTCCACTGATTCTTCTGCTTCTTCGCAGAGTCTGCATTCATCAGTCTGACTAAGACCCATCTTCATTAGATGTTTTCTAAGGGGGCCATGTCCTATCAACATCCTTACTGTCCTATCAACATCCTTACTGTACTATCAATCATAGATCTTCCTTACTTTGTTCAAGGATAGATGCCTATCCTTTAGCATAAAGAGAGATAAACCTTTTTGATTGTCTTAATCCTGTGGCCTTACTACTAGTTATTGGATCTAATCCTCTTTTCCCAATCTTTTACGAGAGCTTTGCTGTAGGAGAAGGCAACTCCACAGCCTGGCTCAGACCCTGCCATAAGGGATTCTGCATCTATTTTGGCAAGGGTATCTGCTTTTTCGTTTCTATGAATGCCCTCGTGACTTGGTACTTAACCGAGTATTAATCTTGTTCTTCTTCGCCAGTTCCACCAGAGGATTCTTGCATTCCCAAACTATTTTCTAGTCAAACGAACAAGCGTCAAGTGCCTTTAGTGCAGCCTGGCTGTCAGAAAGGATTAAATATTCTGCTCCTTTTGGCCTCATTTGTATGAGTCTTCTGGCACATTATTCTATTGCCATGACTTCCTCTTGGACACCAGTTGCTTGGAAGACCATGGTGTCTTTTCCCAGGGGTACAGCTAGGTTAACTCCTGGTCTGTAAATACCAAATCTTGCCCTAGAGCCAAGGTGTGAACCATGTGTATAGAACTTCTGGGACTCCTTTAGTAGGGTAGGCCTCCTTTTTACTCCATTTTTTTAATAGAGACTATGTATGGTATTTCAAAGGAGTATTTCTTAACCATACTTTCTGATACGTTATCACACTTTATTTTGATGTGTTAAACCATAGATCTTCCCCTTGACACCTAGTTGCTTATAAAGTTTAGGGCTTCTTGAGTGAGGTGTTCCAGTGTGCCTTTATTTTTTTCCTTGACCATTAGCATCAGATTAACAGCGTAACGTTGTAAACTTATTCCCCTTTTTTCTGCTTTTTGAAACCGGTACATCGCCGCTCGCACACCCACAGCAAACCATCAGGGAAGCGCGTGCCCATGGTGGCGAACGGGATGCCGGATCAAAACTAACTAGGTAAAATAAAGAACACCGTGGTCAGTATACTCAGGTTCATTCACTAAGACATAACATAGGCCTATCCAGTCAATATAAATATATATATATATATACTATAAATAAAAAAAAAAAAAATAAAAAAAAATAAAAAGTGCCTGCAGTAGTATATACCTCAAACAATCCTTGTCAGGTGCACCTGTATACAAAAAATTAGAAAAACCATAATTTGAAACAAGAAATGCCAATTCCACCCGGTATCCTTCGGCTAAGGGCGGGCTCCTAATGAAATCCAAGAAATAACTAAATAATATCTAAAACTAACTTAAAATTAAATAACAAAATATAAACTATATAAATGGCAACAATAACAATAACAAATAAATAAAGAATATGAGCAGGGTATCACAGATGTTGACTAGAAGAAATGTCCATCATGGTGGCCGTCCTTCAGCAGAGCGCAAAAGCGAAGGTTCTCTGCGACCACGCACGATGGAGAGATGACAGGAGAAAAACAACTTATCTCTTGGACCTCATCAGTGAGGGGCCGTAAACTTAGCCGCACATGTCAGAAGGAAAACAGCTCAGCAAAAACTAACAAAACACTTAATTAAACAAAATTTTAAACTGGAGCTACTCCTAACCAGTACACCACGGCTCGGAGTCTTGACGCCACTCTCCCGGAAAGGCCAAACGCCTTCAAAAGGTCAGTGGCCTCTGCAGCCAATAAACCACACAAACATACACTATATAAAACACACATGAGCCGGGGAGATATAGGTATTGAACCGGCTCATTTTGTTAGGAGGTCGTAAACCACCATTGCCCACAAAAGGGGACACAGGTCCCTCTTTGGAGCATCCTTTCAGGCCGTAATTGTGGCCAACTCATCCCTGAACTTTCCTGTTACTTGTCTACTTTTTAGGAGGACACTTGACAGCATCTGGGGGACTCAAAAATCATTCCAGAACTGCCTCCATGGATTGATATGCTGCTCAGTCGAAAGCTCCTTCAATATCTATAAAGACGCTGACTAGGACTTCCTTTTCTTTGAAGGTGACCTCACCGTTTCCACTAAGCTGATAAGAGCGATGGTAGTTGACTTACCTTCCACATATGCATGTTGATATAGACTAAGAGAGTGTACCTGCAAGGGTTCATCCCTTATATGCCTATTAATGATATTTTTCAAAGTTTTTACCAAGAAGAAAGATGTTAGGCTAATAGGTCTGTATGAATTGGGGTGAGAAGAATCCCTGTCTTTTTTCTGCACAAACACCACAAGTGCCGTCCTTCAGTTCTTTGGAATGTATCCTAGGGCTTAACTGCTTATAAACTGGATGATCAGTGTGTTTAGTATAATATCCTTCTTGAAGAAGGGCCAGAAAAAATTACATCCGCCTCAGGAGATTTAAATGGCTTGAAGGATCTTATTACCCATTTAATCCTTTCAGATATAAAAATTCTTTTTGATTGTTATCTAGATTTTGCAACATCCCAACCTGATCTATCCTCCGCCAGAGAATGAAAATCCTCCTTTTGAGCCAAGAGACCTCCTGAAGAGTGTGTGTCCAGCAACAGTTATAGAGTCTCCTTCTCTTTCACTGTAAGGCTACCATTAGCCTTTTCTAAGGGCCCTAGAGGGTTATAGTGATCAGTTTGGAGAGCTTTATGAAACCTGGCAGACTCTGCTAGGTTTTTTATGTTTTATAAAAGTTTTTCCAGGTTCTTCTTTAGTTTTTTTCTAATTTCTTTTTGTATTCTTTTAGGGCATTTTGGTATGGGAATCAGTCGTCTGTCCTTTTTGTCCACTTAAGCAACTTTAGAGTTTTGTTTTTGAGTGTTTCTAGCCTCCTTCTCCACCAAGGCACATCTTTCTTTAGCCTGTTGTGTCTGAGGGGGCAGTTTTCTAATAAGCCATTATAATGGCTTTCTCTACCAATTGAGCCAACCTTTCTAATTCAAATTCATTTTTCTGATTGAGTTCTATTTCCTTCAACTATTCTACTAGAAACACTTTGTATCCCCTCCAGTTGGTAGATCTTGGAAAGCTGTGGGTCACATTCATCTCTTCTCCCGCTTCTAAGTCAAATCTAATGGGATAGTGGTCCGAGAGTGACGCATCCTGAGAAACATGCCACCTTACAATATTAACGCATTTAAGGCCTAAATCCAAAATCTCTTGTCTGACTCTATTTATAAAAGTGGGACTAGACCTCCTATTTTCTAGAATAATGTAATTGCAAAACAAAAGTTGCAGAAGCTCCGCACCTCTTCGGTTGATGTTGGTGCTGCCCCAGTAAGTCTGATGTGCGTTGCAGTGGCAGCCGAGTATGAGGGCCGCACCTCTTTCTCCACAGTACTGCACTAGCCTTTATATTTCCAATGGTGGACAGTTTGTTGAAGAGTTAGGGAAGTATGTTGAGGCAAAAATTACCTCTTTATTCCCTTGTTGTGTTCACTGCCACTGCCACCAGGTCTCTATGTGTTAATTCTGTAACAGTAAAACCAGTTATATGTTTTGCAAGTAAGACACACTCTCTTGGGTATTCACTTTATTTATCACATATAAGATTAATAACCTGAGTCTTAGACATCCGATGTAATCCAAGGTTCCTGGATTAGGGCGATGTACAGGCCTGTTGTGATAAACCACCTACCCAAGATGTCGGTTGCGCCCTTACCATGGTTTAGGTTTATCTGGATGAGGTGTGTACTTACGCCTTTTTGCCCCCTCCCTCAGGTGGTACACCCCTGTTATTGGAAGTGAAACAAAATTCTGCCATTTTGGTAGTTTATTTTAGTGTTAGGCCTATGCTTATTATATTTCTGAGAGTTGTTTTACTGTAAAGCAAGTTCTTTTGTGTAAATGGCATTACACTCTTTCCAAATGTTAGTTAGTTTATAATAACTTGGGAAATATGTTAAATTATTTACAAATGACCATTTTGTACAAGATTTTAATATAGTGCAAAGTATGTTATACCTCTTTTTATCAGCCTATCTTAACTGTAAATATTTAAGATATTTTATGATTACCTTAAACTAAGTACTTTCAAGGGAACCAATCAAAATAGTAAATTAATGTTTGTGGACAATCATGTACAAATGCATCACACATGACCAAATGAAATGTTTGTAACATGATAAATGTGCATCTTGGAGACCTAAATGGGACTAAGTAGGAATTACATTTTTTTCTTATAGTCCATATCTTTCACTAAATTTTAGTATAAATTAGAAGAATTTTAATGCTATTTTATATTTTTAGTAAATGTTTTATAAAACCTTAAATTTATAGAAACAAATTCAGCAATTCAAGCTCTTTTTGCATTTTTTAACTACATAATATTTATTTTGTATAAATCATATATAAACCTACATATTCTGAAACTAGATAGATAATATTTGGAATATTTCAGCAATTTCAGACATTTATTTTTATAAAATGAAACTGTCAGCTGCAACACTTTTACATCTTGTAGAAAAAACTGCATTAAAAAAACAGAAATAGAATTAAATTGTATTTATTTGTGTGAAAAAATTATATACAACACATGTTGGTTTATGATAAATATATATTACCGTATGATGCAGCTTATTGTATTTTAACAAAAAATGTATTCATGCACAAAATTTGTTCTAAAGAACTTTTTCAGCTTAAAATTGTTCAGAACATGTCGCGTTCAGAATAACCCTAATTTTCTCAAAACAAAACCATAATAGGCCAAGAATCGTAAGTGTATGAATATGACAGAGAGTGCTAGTATTCTCGTATAAACGCAACACACCCTGTCTGAAAAGAACATGTCAAGTTTGAAACAAAATCAAGGTCATCCTAACAGATTTTTCATCATGAGTAGGCTTATTGACGTGAGGATCATGCTATTATTAAGGAGTACAGTATGACATAAATATCCCGACTTGCAGACCCCAAATTCTTGGCACCTTCATCAGTACAATAGCTCCAGCACATTCTTCCCATCTTCTTTAAAATCTCTTGGTAAATCACAGCATCTCCATATTACAACAGCCTCCATACATTTCTGATACGGCACACAGTCTTATTTATTATTGTTCCCTCACTTTGAGACATATCTTAAAGGATCCCGATTTGAGACCAGAAATTATGTAATACAAATCAACAGCTCAAGTGAAGTCCATTCCGAAAGATGCCTTCAAGACTTGTTTCTAAATGTGTCAAGAGCACTGGTATAAGTGTTTGGAACCTTAAAGAGACTATTTTGGACACCTCTTGTTAAAATATGATGAACAAATAACCTCCCAATTAATACTGGACAATTAATAAACATATGAACATTATAATTTACCATACAAGTAAAATTGCTAGTTTTCTGTCCTGATAATGTAAATTCTTGAATCAACTGGTTCTTTCATAATAGCTCTTTTATTGTAGGACAGCAAATACAGATGATATAAAGCATGATGTAGCCATATAGCAGGAAGTTGGATACTTTCTTAATAAACTTTGTGTTCTTGTATCCTAGAATAAAATGTTGTCTTGTGTATCTTAAAATATTCATAGAAAGACTGAAGAAAAAGATAGTGTATGAAACAAGAGTGCCTTGTAACTGCCTAGACCCTATGTAATTGCCTCTAAAAAATTAACATTGCAGGCGTATTCTGATTTATTTGTGGACATAATCTCAAAATTATAATTAATTGTGTTTCCAATATATTGGTGGTGTTAATTGGAATACTTAGAAGATGTTAAGGAAGAAATTTAAATTTGTTAGTTACATTATTAATCCATTATACTAATCATAATAATTCTTGAGGAAAATGCCAATAACCTCAAGAACACAAGGAAACTATTCTCCAAAATTATTAGAAAATGTAAGAGACAATATGAAACACAGTTAATTAACTCTATAGAGAAGAATTACTAATAGAACCAACTCTAGAGACTATTACAAAGCCTTTCATACACAATTACAAAAAGTACAGCCCTCCGACATTATTGTTGAAAAACAAAAATGGAAAAACTGCACATAACAATAAGGAGAATGCTGAAATAATGGCAGAAGCATTTAAGGAACTCCTGAATTGTAAGGAACCGGAGGAAATTTTTGGAAATCAACACTAATACTCCAATAAAAACCAAACCTGTAAATATTAACCCCCCTACAGTAAAAGAAGTGGAAACTGTACTTAAAGAATTGAAGAACTACAAAGCAGGTGGTGAAGACCAAATTATTTTGCAGAGGTGTGGAAGTATGCTGGAGTATCTAGTCATACCTCTCTTCATATGATACTACAGAAAATTTGGGTTACTGAGAGAAATTTCCCGATCAATGGACTATAGCTATAATTTCATCCTTTGCACAAGAAAGGTGACAGATGTAAATCCGGATAAACTATAGAGGTATATCACTCCTCGATTGTACTTATAAAGATTTTTTCAAAGATTCTCTACAACAGGATTAAGGACCAACTAGATCAAGAACTTGGAGAATACCAAGGAGGATTCAGGCCTTGGAGAAGTTGTACAGAGCAAATAATTACACTAAAGTTAATTATGGCATATTATAGAAAACAAAATAAACAACTCTCAATAACATTTGTTGATTTCAAGAAAGCCTATGATTCCATTCATAGAATATCACTATTAAAAATACTGAGACATTTTGGACTTCACCCCAAATTAATTAAATTAATAGAACTAACATTAACTAATACAAAGTCTAAAATAAAGTTTAGAGGAGAACTTTCAGAACCATTTCAGATAAAGGACTGGCTTAAGACAAGGTGATGGATTATCACCGCTTCTTTTTAACTGTGCATTAGAGTACGTCATGAGGGAATGGGAAAGAAATAACCAAAAAAACATAAAGATTGGATATCAAAGGGACAACATTAATCTGAACTGTCTGGGGTTTGCTGATGACTTAGCTCTTTTTGGGCCAATGACATTCATGAAACAAAACAGCAAATTAAATCTTTACAAGATATAGCTCAGAAAATTGGTTTAAAGATATCGTTTGAAAAAAACTGAAGTTTTATTAACACAGCCTCCACTTGCAAATAAAATAAGGTTGGACAACCACAATATAAAAATTGTGCAGAAATTTAAATACTTAGGAGAAGTAAACACTTATAACCTGAATGAAAAACCATCTTGGCAAAATAAAATAGACAAACTAACTAAGATTAAACATGCTACTAAGAAATACGTATAATAAAAAAATGGTCTTTCAATAAATACAAAATTAAGACAACTACAAAACAGTTGCTCTGCCACAAATTACATACGCAAGTGAAACAATATTTAAAACAACAAATACTATTGCAATAGATAAGGTTCTTAAGATGGAGAGAAGAATAGTCAGAACTTGCTTAAACAAAAAACTATCAAGTAGACGGAGTTTGGAGACTAGCTTCCAATGAAACAGTCTACAAAAATATAGAACCCATTACAAGTATAATTAAAAAGAAACGAATATCATTCCTGGGGCATTTGTTAAGAACACCTGAAAATAGAATTAGCAGGAAAATAGTAGAAAAACTGTGGTATAGTAAAAGTGACATTAAATGGATCACAGAATTAAAGGAAGATATGAGAGAGTTACAAATTACAGTAGAGGATTTAAAACACAAGACAAACACATTGAAGATATTGAATGACAAACACTCTACACTACAGCTGAAAAGAAACAAACAACGAATAGGAGAGAGTGGTTCCGGAGGAGGAAAGGAAATTACGCTCGGAAAGGATGAAGAAATATTGGGTGGATAAAAGAAGAAAGACTAGAAAATATAAAGTGACTAAAGTGGTCCAATGTAGGCCATAAAATTATAAATAAAATAAATACTAATCATAATTAAACTTTAAAAGCATATTTTTGTCTCTACTAAAAATCTCTAAATTTTGAATCATTCTATAAATTAGTAATTGTTTTGTTTCAGGAAAATTTGCCAGAACTAGGAAAATATGGGATTCTTGTAGAAATAAAGGCTTGTGGTTTATCGGTTCCTCTTGGTGATGGAGCAAGCCTGACCACACTTATCCGCAAAATGGGATGTAATCGGCTGCCAGCGGGTCAAGACATCGCTGGAGTTGTTCGAGCCATTGGAAGTGATGTCTCTTCACTTCGTGTTGGCGATCAAGTGACAGGTGACCACAACTTCTAAGTTCTAGTCTTATGATTTTTTTATTAGTTTTTCAGAGTCACTTATTGTAAAGTTATAAAGATTTCATTTTATATGACTTGTTATCATTGCCATGAGCAATTTGGTGGATTTTGTGTTCAAACAAGCAGGCACCCATCAGTAAATTAACAAAACCTGCTCAATTAAATCTGTGTACAAAAATAAAATATTTTAAATAATTGTTTAAATAATTAATTCCCCATGAATTTAATAACTCTGTAACATAACCAATGACGATTTTCCTGAATTTCCTTTAACTACCCGGTCAAGAATAAGAGTTATTATGGTAATTTAATAACAACTTTTTTTCATATATTTCAATTCCAAAGTTACAAACTCAAAAACAATACACTTTTCCTATCTTGTTTAAGAATTTGGTCTTAATGGGATCTCAAATTTCCAAATTAATTAAAGATTTTCAAAGTAAGTTACAGTTTGGTTGAAAGGGACCAAAAACCGGTACATTTTTTTCATTCTTATCAAATAAAAACTAGATGTTATTTGTAAATTAATTTCTCTACATGTCTAAATGCAAAAATAAACTGTCTACATTTTAATGCAAGTTCCACTGTAGCTCTACTAGTTAGTTTGTGGTTAATGTTCAAACTCAGGTATCTACTTTTTTATCCAAGAATAGGTATAAATTTTACACCATGGTTGGAATAAATTCCCTTTAAAGATTACTAGAATTAATTTATTTGTTAAGTTTGATAGTTTATTTGAATCTACTTCAGTGTCAATGAGATCATAATATCTTAAATTTTATGTTACAAATTTTGTCTGAGTGAACCCCTTTTTAATGATTTTGCATTAGTCCAATTTCCTAAATTAATGCATTAGTGGACAAATCCTAGAGATTAAATTCTTCCACTTTCCATCCATGGTGTTTACTTGATATACCACCAGATTTGTTTGCACAGTTGGACTGATGTTCTTCTTTACAATATTGTCATTGCTACCATGCATGATATTGCAGAGTTGTAAAGTAAATCATTTAAGTATTGGTTGTATGAAAAACTTATAATATGTATGTACAAATAGGCTATGGGAATTATTATTTGAATTTTAAACTATCGTAGCCAAAACATTTTTCTTTTTCAAACCCCAATGTTCAAATTCAGTTAAAAACTTCCTGAGAGGTTCATTAGTTTGATACCTAATATATTTCAGAGTATTTCTTTTTGTTTTTTCAAAATTACTACCTGGGATTTATTAACCAGATTATGACATTTAAAAAATACTAAAGTCATTTTCAAATCTAAGAGAAAATATTAGCAGTTAGACCACCCATCATTTAAATTACCGTATGTAAAAAGTTAAAAAAGTTTTTCTACAGAAATGTATTTAAAATTTGGATGAAACTTTTTAAATTAACATTTTTCTTTAATACTGTTTTTAGTTTTACTGTTCTGGTAATCACCAATTGTGGTGAAATTATAAGATAGTTTTTCTTGCTAATGATGATGTGGTCAAAATCGAATATTTTCATTACTTGCTCTTGGAATTGATCAAAACAACTAGTTTCAAATTAGTATGATATATATATATATATATATATATATATATATATATATATATATATATTTATGCACCTGATTATGCTTTCAGGTGTGATTCCTATTGATAGTGAACAGTCAGGCTGTGCTGAGAGAGTTGTCCTTCAGGAATTCGACGTTGGTGAGTTAAATTTTACTGAAAAGCTAGAAATAATACTAATAATTGACATATATTTAGTTCGCCTCTTTTGACCAAGTTTTGGCAAGTGTAAACTCGAATCTCGTGAGTATAAGAAAGTAGTCAAATGAGATATGGTCTCAAGTTAAACGTTAAAAATTGCTCTGATCTACACTTTGCACTGCTCATTAGCATAATATACACAATCCTTGGTGGAGACGTGCAGCTGAAACAGAAGGTAAAGATTTGGGGGTGTGTGATTCTGCTGTCTCTGGGTATGGTACTTGGCACAGCCTCTCATCAATCACTTGTCACAGTTCGTTTTGGTAAAGCTGAATGATCAGTACAGATACAAATCAATCTTACCTGACGTAGCAAAGCTGCAGGTGATTCTGTCATTAATTTTGTAATTTTTGCTTTATTACTGTCTCCCTGCATACAACAATAACGTAATTAATGAAGAAATTAGAAAAATTAAAAAGTTGCAGAACACTGCCGTACATGTTTTTTATGCTCTTTGTAGATGGGAATGAATACCTCACTTTCGAGATACTTCCAGAATTCTACCAATAACTGTTGTATGCAGCATTTAGACTCATTCTCTCGTTCACCATGTGTCGTCACTTTGGGACCACAGTACCTAGAGATTGGTGACTTATGTGGAAGTTCCACGGTATAGTATTCTGGCAAAACAAGCAACTCCATCTTCCCAGATGATGGCTGGAAGAAGAGGATTCTTTACTTTAGTCCTAAATTGTATAATGAACTTTCCTGGGACGGTTGGCTGTCATGGATTTCAGAAATTAAAAAATAATTTGACACAGGCAGTTTAAAATTACATTGAACTGTTGTAAATGTATTGTATTGTAATTAATCGCCAAGTGTTTATTGTCAACTATTGCTAAGTTTTATAAATCTGTGTTGTTTTAAGTCAGTTTTAGTTGTTTACTTTATTCTGTTACTCATGTAATGAGAAGCTTTCGTGAATAAAGGCATTTTTAATTGAATTAGAAGATTGTAACTAACTAATACTTTACTTCTTTTTATTTTCTTTATTCAAATTAACCTAATAATATATATATATATATATATATATATTTAAATCCTCTATTAAATTGTGTATTTTACATATAATAGTTGTATCATAAATTTATAAAATAATTCACTATGTATGTGATTATCTGAAGCAATATGGACGAAGCCTGTTTTGAATAATACAAATTTCAGGTCACCATTAAAAACTTAATTCCGAAACTAAAACACTTGCACTTTGATTGAAACTGAATTAATGAAGTGTCTAGAAACTGAACACTAGAGCTATGTACAAACCTACTGCATGGGTCTGCTTTCACTATTTATAGCCTTAGAATGTAATATATTTATAACTAAAGTGGCCAAATAGCATAATAATGGTATATACAGTAACAAATCGGTTTTGTTTTGCAGGAAAGTTTACAAAGTATCACACATTTTAAATCTGATAAATTATGAATAAAATAGTTTTAGTATATTGTAAATCAGTAAGCAGTGTGTAAACTTAAAGAATTGTCATTTGAAACCTGTTTTTAGTGATGAAACCAAACTCGGTGAGTTTTGTTGATGCTGCGGGCTGTGTGGGGGAATGTGTGCGCTCCTACCTGGCTCTGTACTACCTAGGCAGACTCGTTAGTGGCGACACAGGTATATTTTAGTGATGAAATCAAACTTAATGATTAACTTAGTGGCTTTTTTATGGTGGGAGGATTGTGAAGGAAACAGGGGTTTTCCGGACTTTTGCCATTGTAGAAATCAGTAACACTTGTATCACTGAATAATTATGCCAAATGTCCAGAAAAATGGAAACTTTTCATTTTATTGGAGAATATGTACACTCCTCCCTGTCTCTTTACTACCTGAGCAAACTAATGTATCTGGTGTCACTACCAGTCTTTTTGTATTTATGTATTTTTTCTTTGTTTTATTCTCAGTAATATTAATTTTATGGCTTGTCTTACTTTCTTTCCTACTATACTGTATGCACGTTAATTTGACAGAATAGGATAATGTAGATTGTGTTTTATAGGGCCTGTCTGTTTCCTACTATAGGATATTGTTATTGTATTGTAACAAATCTAAAGCAAATATTATTCTAGAATATCATAGTACCATTCAAGTTTTAGATTTGTTACATTATAAGTTATGGTTAGTTATGAATTAAGCTGTGTGTGACTCTAACTCTGATCAATACATTTAATATGCACATGTGAGACTAAATAAATGACCTTAGGATATTAGCCACTGATGTAATCATAATTAAAATCTATCATTTAGATTCTATTATTTAAATTCTTTCAAGTTTTCCAGTTCACACCACGTTGCAACTTTTGTAACACAGTTAAATTCTAGAAATAAGTAATGTTTCAACACAGTGTTAACCAGAATAGTGATAGTTATTATATTGACCGCATTAGCTTGAGCTGTTGTTCAGATATTAATGTTGTTGATCATGGCCCTACTGTTTGTTCTCAACTCGCAGTGTTAGTGTTGAACGGAGCAACTGCTCTCGGCAGTGCTTGCGTACAGTTGGCCCACCACTGGGGCGCACGAGTCATAGCGACATGCTCTTCCTCAGATGAAAAACTGTACCTGCAGACACTTTCTGATAAACTAGGTGAGTGTTTCGAAGCTGTTAAATTAACTAATGGTTAAAAACACTAGATTTTGAGTCTATAGGCCTTGGACTAGAGATGGCTTAAAATCAAATCGTATTGTTACAGGGTGTGTTGGCACATTATGAACTTATATAAATCAAAATAGTTCATCCTGAAATATTGGACTGGTTGCTATTACTATGACTATAATTATGACATGTCGATTTTGAATTAGCCACTCTATCAGATGCATCTAAAAGAGCTAGGTTGAGATGATATTTGGATCTGTATAAGTTCAATTGTATTTTTTTTTTTTTTTTCAAAAAATTAAAATTCCATCTCTTTTAATTGGAGACATTTGTATTTATGTCAGATTTCTGTCATTTTTAACCTTGTCTGTAATAGAATCAAAACAAATTGTGAAAGATTAATCAATATTACAATAGTTTTCATAAACATTTTGCTTTTTAAATCAAATAATAAAATAATGTTTGTATGGAAAAAAATCCTTGAATCACAAAATGTTTAAAAATGTAAAGGTGTCTTGGAGATCCATGAAAATTCGACTTATCTGCTGAATTTAGTTTAAATCATGGTCTCTGTGACAGCTTCGATTACTATTAAGAATGCCAAATGAGAATTTGTATAGACATGCAATTGGTTTTATAAAAAAAACATACAAATTACAACATTTTAATTAATTTCTACTCTTTAAACAGTTTTTTAACACAGAAAGTGTTTTTTTCTTTTAATGAAAATCATGATTTTTTGATAGTTTGAACATTTTAGACAAAAAATTATGAATAAGTTTTTAAAGTGCACCAAAAATATGCCAAATTTGGCTAAAAGTAAATAGGTTGGTTGACCAAAAAATGGACAGTGCATCTGCAAATTTCAACCTTTAAACTATCTCTTATACTATCAATGAAGGACATAAAAATCTAAGAACATTTTTTTATTTGTTGTAGTTCCAATGTTTACCTTTAGTTACAAAAGCTTTACCAAAAAGTTTGCAATAAACACAACTAATGATGTAAAATAACCTGTTATAACTGAAATGACATGAAATAGAAATATTCATATTGTTTTTTTTCCACAGTTCATGTAGTGGATATGGAGAACAAATCAACTTTGAGAGCAGCTTGTTTGAAAGAAACGGCAGATTTAGGAGTGGATCTGATCATTGATCTACGTTCCCCATACTCTTCACAAGTAAGTTATTGTTATTGCTTTCAAGATATTTGTTACTAGTTAAAACTTTGTATAAATCTATTTAGGCTTTTTCACGACTAAAGTTGAGATTATTATACCACTAATACTAATGGATTTCTTCAGTCTTAATGTGACATAACTTTTTAGTTTATTTATCCTATATTTTCTAATTAATTTTCTTTCTAGTATGCTGTTATTTTCAATTGTTCTAACTCTGTACATAAAAGCATTAAGAACCAGCTGTTGTGAAACGACCTTGTGTTTTTCTCCATAAGAACAATGTTAACCTTGTGTAATGTTAACCTTGTGTAATGTTAACCTTGTGTAATGTTAACCTTGTGTAATGTTAACCTTGTGTAATGTTAACCTTGTGTACTTTTACACCCTTAATTTGTATTGTATTGTTATCGGAGATACCTCATTTCAAAGATATCATTAATATGTATCTAAACGTTTTAAATTTTATTTTGTTAAGCGTATACTTATTGAATATTTAAAAGTTTGAGATTTTAATTCTTAAGTACTTATAAAATATTGAAAAAACTAAAAAGTGTTTGTATCCATATTAATTTTGTACACTAAAATTTGGAATGATTGAGAGACATCACCTTCGATTCTAAGACTATAAAAGTATCTAAGGTTTAATATTGTTCTGATGGGGCTATAATCAAGATGGCTGCCAGCACAGCCAGAGTCATAACAGAATCCATATTGTCTTCATTGATGATACTAAAAATTTAAATTAATGGTATGCATTTTAAACAGTATTAAATAATTTACATATTAAATGCAAAAATACATTTATAAATTTGGTGTTCTTATAGAGTAACAAGAATTACGGGGAGCTGGATTCTAACCTGAGTAAGGACGACGAAGCTATGATGCCCAGCAACCATGAACTGGTGTCCTGTCTGGCAGTAGGAGCCCGATGGGTCACCGTCAACTGTAATCTACAGGTAACAAGCTCTCTATAATGTTGGCAATTTGATTGCAAGTAGGAGTATCTCATTGAATGAATGGAAAGAGGCAGTTATTGTACCTATTCACAAAAAAGGCGACAAACTGGACTGTAAAAACTATAGAGGTATATCTCTACTCAACACAACCTACAAAATATTATCCAAGCTAATATTGAATAGACTCAAAGAGTATGCGGATAGAAACATTGAAGATCATCAAGCAGGCTTCATGAAAGAAAGATCTACAATAGACCAGATATTTATAATGAAAGAGCTAGCTTCTAAATACTATGAATACAATAAGGATCTGTATATAATATTTATAGACTTTAAAAAAGCATACGATAGTATCTCTAGAAGTAGTCTATGGAACATTTTGAAAAGGTTTAGTATCCCAAATAAACTGATAAGTCTAGCAAGGTACGCAAGATGGCACAGATTAGCAAGAATCAGTTGTGTGGGGCTTGTCCTAAAAGGGTTACTGGCAATTCTGGAGGAGTTATGTGTGAAGGAAAGTGCTTAAGATGGTTCCATTTTGCTTGTGCGGGTAAAGACAAAAAAGAATTCACTTTTACTAAAGGTGAAAAGTCTAATTTCGTATGTGCAAATTGTAACCAACAACCTGAGCATCATGGTGACATAGTTAATGTTTCATCGGTTACAAAATCCCAAAAGGAGGATGACAGTGGTTCGTGTAATTGTTTCTCTCATATTAAAATATTAACAGACCAAATTTTGGACTTAACACAAAATCAACGTGAGCTATGCAATCGTTTGAAGTTTTTAGAAGCCGAGAATAATAAGCTTTCGTCAACAGTTGGTAACCATACAGAGGCTATTGGTAATATACTAACAAGTAACGATAAACAAATGACTTTTTCTAGTGTTTTAAAATCCACAGATAGAATAATTAGCTCCTTCCCCATAATTAAAGAAGATAATAGACACCTTAATCATAAATCTGGAAAAGTAAGAAACAACAGTCGGATTTGACTACAGTAGTTGCGTCAGAGAATCAGCCAGCTGTCGGCAATAGCAGAAGCCTAACAGTGTGGCCAGCTAATCCTGTAGCAAACATGATTTCCTCGACTAACAAAGAAAAAAAACCAGAACATTGTAAAGGCAGTGGTGAGCAACGGCATTGGAAATAAAGGAACAACTGTTGGTTTGGTGGACTGTGATGAGTTATCTGAAACTCTGGACATGGAACAAGGGAATCAAGAAAAGGAACATGTAAATAGTAACGAACATTTTACGGAGGTTAAATACAGAAAACGGAATCCTAATGCTTTGCAAACTAGTAATAATAATAGACCTGCTAAGACTACTAACAAAAAACCTATGTTTTTAATGGGACGTGCATCTGTGAATAAGTTACAAGTTGCTGAGAAACATAGATATATTTTTGCATCTAGATTTGCTGAGAATGTGCAGTGTGATGATGTGAAAGAATATTTAAATGACATTGTCAATGGTAATTATGAAATTTTGAAACTAAAGGACAGGTTTCCAGGTTATAGTTCGTTTAAAGTCGGAGTCCCCCTATCACTATGGGAAAACATTTACGATCCTGATACCTGGCCAACCGGTACCTATATAAGTCGTTTCAGGTATTCCCGCAAAAGTGCTCTTGAAGGACATTTTTTGGAACCAGGTCATGTAATGGAACCAGGTACATAAGCCTAATAGGCTCGTCTCCTTTATACCAACCTAAGTCTATTTTAAATGGTCTGCAAGCTGATAGGCCCTCTACATATCGTGAAACTGAGGTAAACTTAGCTCACATTAATATCCAATCTATAAAAAATAAAGTAAACTTGATTGACATTTTTAACAGCACCACTAAGTGTGACATTCTTTGCGTTAATGAACACTGGTGTACGGTAGAAGAAATTAATTTTTACTCTCCAGCTGATTTTAACCTAGCGGCTAGTTTTTGCAGGACTTCTTCATATGGTGGAAGTGCAATTATTGTACGGGAGACTTTTGAACACTCTTTTTCGGTCGTAAATGTTGATTTTATTTGTGAAACAAAACTATTTGAAGCTGTAATGATTGTTTTTTTTAAGTATAAGTTTATTGATTGTGTCTGTATACCGTACCCCTGACTCTTCCATTGAACTTTTTGTTGATAAACTAACTCAACTTCTTGATTTTGTTAGCAATAATGTTAAGTACCGTAATTTTAAGATTGTCATAGCTGGTGATATAAACATTGATCTCAGGAAACGTTGCTCAATGTCAGTTAAGTTTATTAATATGCTGAAATCTTTTGACTGTTTTTGCCTCAATAACCTTCCCACTAGAGGGGACTCATGTTTGGATAATTTTATATCCAACCTGCATCCGACAATGTTTAGCTGTGATACAGTACAATGTCATATATCTGATCATTTAGGCTTGCTTTTGAGACTTAAACTTTATTGTACTTCTTTGCGTAACTCTTCTCTACCTACCAATAAATCTGTACAGTCAAACATTAGTGTTAGAGTTTTAAACGATTTTAATGTTGAGAATTTTAAATGTAGGCTAAGTAATATTGATTGGAATAAAGTAATTGTAGCTGCTGAAAACTTTGATGTAGCCTTTAATAATTTTATGGAGATTGTGTCTCACTATTTTAATGAGTGCTGTCCTTTGAAAAAAGTTAAAAATAAGAATCCTAGCAATAAGATCTTGAAGTCCAAAAATTGGTACACACCTTTTTTAACTAAAATCAAGTTACTACTGGATGTAAGTCATGATAAGTGTAAACTTAATCCTGATTTATTGGAGGTCCACAAAAGTATTAAAAAGTTTTATCGTGCCCAAATAGACATAGCAAAAAAAGAATGCTAATGATGAATTTATATTAGGGTCAAAAAACATGTGCAAAGCAGCTTGGACTGTGATTAATAATGAAACAAGGCGCACCCCTAAGAAATGCCAGACCGAACCCCCCATATCTGTCAGTGATTTTAATAATTATTTTATCAATATTTGTAATTATGTCAATAGGCCTAATGATAATCTTAGTCTAAATTTAGCTAGTGCAAGTGACATGCTGGAGTCATCCGGTGTAAACAATCCAAAGGCTCTGCCTTTTAAATGGCATACTGTAAATCCTGTTGATATTTTAAAAACTGTTATTAGGCTAAGTAACTCCAGGGCTGAGGATGTATTTGGACTATCTAATTTTATACTTAAAGAAATAATTAGGGAAATATTTTATCCTTTAACTTATCTTATAAACTGGATGTTTTACACCGGAGTCTTTCCGCAATGCTTAAAAAAGGGAGACAGAACTAATGTAAATAATTATCGACCTATCGCCTTGGTACCAGTTATATCTAAATTATTTTAAAGTATTATTAAATGTCAGATTGAACATTACTTTGAACAAAATCAATTACTTCTGTCAGCACAATTTGGTTTTAGACATAATTTATCCACTATTAAGGCTGTTGAAAGTGTGGTGTCATACATTATTCATAGTTTTGAAAAAAAAGAAGAAGTTAGTGCCTTACTCTTAGATCTAACCAAGGCCTTTGACACTGTGCCCCACCAAGAGCTTATCAGAAAACTAAATTACTATGGAATTGAGGGCAATGAGCTTTCACTATTTATGTCGTATATTAGTAATAGGTACCAGTTTGTTAAAATAGGTGATCAGAGGTCGGACCTTAAGCAGGTTATAAGCGGGGTCCCCCAGGGCTCTGTTCTGGGTCCCTTCTTATTCACGGTCTTCATCAATGATCTTCCCAAATTTGTGCCTAATAAAAGTGTACTCTACGCTGACGACACTAACTTGATGTGCTCTAACTTGCTCTCTGAAATTAACTCGGCTATGATTGGCTACATGAAGGAAAGGTCTGACCTCTGGTTTTCCGCTAATGGCTTAAAAATTAACAAAGATAAGACTGAACATATTAATTTTAGTTTAAGAAATAACTCTATACATAACTCTGTTAAGCTACTTGGAATCAACCTGGACACTAAGCTTACCTGGAAAAATCACACAGATATTCTTTGTACCCGTTTATCCAGAGTAATTTTTCTGTTAAAAAAACTCAAAACTTGTACTAGCTTCACATTGCTATTAAAAGCGTACTTTGCACTTTTCCACTCACATCTTCTGTATGGAACTCTCCTCTGGGGTAATTCAACTGGTGCTAAGGAGGTTTTTCTATGCCAAAAGAGAGCTTTACGCACAATTTTCAATATAGCCTTTAGTGACTCATGTAAACCTTTTTTTAAAGAACATAATATTCTTACTGTACCTTGTATGTTTATATTTCAAAGTTTAATGTTTGTTAAAGAAAATCTTGAAACACTTAGTCTTAGAAACTCTAGTCATGATTATTCCACCAGATATCGAGACCTTATTGACTTAGAATACGCTAGGCTAACTAAGACCCAGCACACGTACTTTTATGTTGGTGTAAAATTATTTAATAAGCTACCTTTAACGGCCAAAGATGTTCCTTGCACAAAATTTAAAAATGCTTTGCTCAAATGGTTAAGACAAAAAGCTTTTTATATAGTAGACGAAATGCTTTCTTGTAATGTAGACAATTTATTCTTTTAGTTTTTATGCTTTCAAAGTCAAAGTCAAATTCTTTATTGCCATAAACACATTGTATACATGTATGACATCGTCAATATTTAAACAGTGATACTAATAAATGTATTTAATAATTAGTACAATATATAAATGAACTCTTTTAACATCATAGATACTTAATTCAATCAACAATGACTTAAGCTTAATTTTAAATTTATTGTCATCTAAGCATTTAATTTCCCTAGGTAACATATTATAAATTTTAATCCCCATTTCATATGTTGATTTAATGGTTGCTTGGTAATTGCATTGCCTGATTGTAAGCAAGTTTCTTTGTCTAGTATCATGATCATGAATTGAACTATTTGTCGGTAAAACATTTTAAATTTATCCTAACATACAATAATAACTGTAGTTTATACAATGATGTAACAGTCAGAATACATAAATCTTTAAATAAAGGCTTACAGTGAGTCCTACAGCTAGCATTGCACATAATTCTTAAAACTCTCCTTTTGCAAGATTAAAAGTTTTTTTATATTACTATCACAGCCCCAAACAATGATTCCATAAGATAAATGACTTTGTATGTATGCATAATATACTGACAATAATACATCTAGAGTTACATATTGTTTCAGTCTTCTAATCATAAAGGTACCTTTAGAAATCTTATTACAGACATTTACAATATGAGCCTCCCATTTAATATTTGACTGCAACAACACACCCAAAAACTTAACATCATTGACATCAATAGAGTTACTCAAACTAAATTTAATACATTGAGTTTTATCTTTATTTAGACATAAACCATTGCCCGCAGTCCAATCCTCAGCTACAGAGTTAAAATGAGACATTATTTGATTTACTAGATTTATATTTGAACAACTAATTTGTATTGCTAAGTCATCTGCATACATAAAAGATGATACACAAACATTATTAAGGGCAGAGGGCAAGTCATTATATATAAACAATAAACATAGTTGGTCCTAATATTAAACCCTTGTGGCACACCTGTAATTACTTCCAAGTATTGAGAGAAGCAACCATTATAAAACAATGATTGAAACCTATCAGATAAATATGAATGAACAAGTTTAACAGACTTTTTCATCAAATCCATAAAATTTGAGTTTATTTAAAAGTATCACATGATCAATAGTGTCAAAGGCCTTCGACATATCGTAAAAACTACCAACCACAAATTTTCTTGCGTCTACATTAATTGTACACTCCTTCACATAATCGACTAACGCCATACTGGTACCTCTTCCCTGGTCTAAAGCCATACTGACTATTGGAAAAAAAGATTATTATGTTCAAAATACTTAATTACTTGGTTATTTAAAAGAACTTCAAAAACCTTAGATACAACAGGTACTATTTGACACGGGACGATAATTAACATAGTCACCTGTTGAGCCCTTCTTATGCAAGGGAACAACCTTCACTAACTTAAGACATTGTGGGACAATACACCCTTCAATACAGATATTAAACAAGTATGACAAAATTTCAGCAATAAATGGTGATGCCAATTTTAAAACATGAGACGTTTGAGATTGTATACATCTAAACATGAACTATTACTCAAAGATAAAATAGCTTTATGAAACCTGTTCAACACTAACACAGCCAAATGAAAAAGTTGAATTTAAATTATTACCTTTAATGACACTTGTTAATCTTAACTTATCAAGATAGTATGACATATCATGTATTTGCTGAGGCACTTCTTGGACAATAGACTCAACTTTACTTACGAAAAAATTATTAAAACCACTACTAGTTAATTTTCCATCAACCTTATTAACAGAGGAAACATTCATTAGCACCTAAGGTTTCTTTACAATTGACCAGATTGCTTTAGGTTTATCTATAGCATTCTTAACTTTATTACCATAATGAGCGCGCTTGGCTTGCCTTACATTGCATTTATACCTTGATTTCAGAACTCTGTATGAATCCCTAAAACAAACCTGACCAGTATTTTTAAACAATTCATACATAAACAAACATTGCTCTTTCACTAATCTAAGCTGCTCTCATTATACCAGTTTGGGGCTTTTTTAGGCTTATTTTTTAACAACCCTTACTGTATTTAATAGGGGGCAGGCTATATCAACAATTTCTAAAAACTTAGCTAAAAACAACTCAAACTTATCATTAACTGAGCTTAACGTATACAATACCAACCAGTTAACCCTGCTTAGCAGGAACCCAAAATATGCACTAGTGACATTATCAATTGATCTGGATATCTTAAAATTAGGCCTACTTTTAAAATTTTTGTTACCAATTGAGACATCATTTTGACATGGATCCAATTTACCTTTAAAAAACCACGCTATGGTGGTCAGACATTGCCATTGGTTGCACAAAAGCAGAACAAATTCTATCAGGATGCACAGATACAGCTATGTTGTCAATACATGTACCAACAGAATAACCATATAGGCTAGGTCTAGTAATATCATACACAGTATTCCTCAAGTTAAAACTCAAAAACAAGTTGTTTAAAACCCTATTATGCAAGCTGTCACTTAAAATATCTACATTAAAATCATTACATAAAATAATCGAGGCACCAGTTTTATTTTTATCAGATAAAATTATTTAACACATTATGCAAGTTTTCAATAAAAATATCAAAATTTTCATATACAGGAACTCTATAAATTTCTAAACAAATAACATTTAAATTCTCAATATAAACCCGCCGCTACTTTCACACACAGAAGGTACGGAGAGATTTACAAGAAAAGACAATTCTTTTAAACTTCAAATCAGATTTGAGAAAAAAACTGCTGTGCCGCCTCGTTTAGCTGAAGGCCGATGATACGCACTTGCCAATACGAACCCAGGAATGACCAATTCTGCAAGATTGTCTCGATGCTCCCAATGTTCACATATGTCAGACCACATGACAGCCAAATTTGTTAGAGAGAAGACTAATTTCATCTATCTTATGAAGGACACCCTGAACATTCCAGTGAACCACTGTGAAGTCTACATATTGAATTGCAGAGGGATCTGAACTAGGTTCACTTAGGTGGCCCGAAGTGACTGATTGTTGCTGTCCAAAAAAGAATCATTTCTTTTCACAAAAGGCTTAGGCCTATTCCTAGGAGCCCGGTACTTGCCAATAATGCATCCCTCGAACCATAAGTTAGGGTGCATAAGCTCCTCCCCCAAAGCATAAGAATTTGTGACTTGTACTATTTACCATAAGTATGTAGTATGTATTATTTTATTCTTTAATGTTGGTGTTATACTGTGTATATGTATAAACCATCTGATGACATTGTCAATGCAGTTATTGTGGGCCGACAATAAAGATTCTTGATTCTTGATTCTTGAGACTCTGTGTAAGCAGCTCCAAAGGAAAAGTACAGGTGGGAAAGGAGTACACAAACTTGTTTAATATAAATACAGGAGTGAGGCAAGGTGATGGAATATCACCAATTCTATTCAACTTTGCTCTGGAAGAAGCACTAAAAAAGATAAAGGGGATGCCTGAAGGAGTAAAATTGGGAGATAAGTTCAATATCCTGGCATTTGCAGATGATGTAGCCATTCTAGCTGAGAGAAAGAGGGACTTAAACAGACTAGTAGAAGCCTTTTTAGTTGAGGCTGCAAAAGTAGGATTACAAGTAAACGAAGACAAGACGCACTACATGAAAATAAGCAGAAGAATGGAACAGGAAGGAGAAAAGCTAGAAGTGCTCAACCATGATTTCAAGGCTACAAAGGAATTTAAGTATTTAGGAGTGACGATAACACATGACAATAGAGAAGAAGTTGAAGTCCAATGTAGATTAGCAGCAGCAGATAGAACATACTGGAGCCTTGCAAAACTTATCAAAAGCAAACTATTAATGAGGAAAGTTAAATTAAGAATTTACAAAACCATGATCTTGCCAGTTTTGATGTACGGGTCGGAAGTATGGGCACTCACAAAGAAATCCCAAAAAAAGTTAATAACCTTTGAAAACAAAATACTAAGAAGAATTTTTGGACCAGTTCAAGAAGGAGACATATGGCGGATCAGGAAGAACAGAGAATTAAGAGAAATATACCAAGATCCCGATGTGATTGCACTGATCAGGAGTAAAAGAATGAGATGGATGGGCCATGTTGCCCGTAGGGGAGAAGATAAAATGATAAAGAAGGTGTGGCGAGGGGAACCAGAGGGAGTGAGGCCATTGGGCAGACCTAGGTGCGATGGAGAGATCAGGTGGAGAAGGATTTAAGAACGATTGGCGCTACACTGGAAGTGGCTCAAGATAGAGGAAGTTGGAGAGACATTGTTGGCGAAGTCAAAAATCATCTGGGTTTCGAGTGGCCACAGGAGTAAGTAAGAGTAAGGAGTATCTCATTCTTTATTTAATCCTCAGAGTGGAAATCTGGACAGTTTTATCTTGTTAATGAAGCATTTCTAAACATATGTTTATAACTTTTGTCTTCTTTTTAAGTCTACTATCACCTATGTTAAAATCTTTTACTTTCCTCCCGGATCACCCTGTATTAGAAATTAAAGTGGTAACAACCTTCTCCAGGCCAGAAGATTGTACAGAAGATTTATTTAACGTATTGTCCAAAATACAGTAGACAAATCAAGGTTATATTTGTCAAGTTTGGCATATTGTATTGTGAATAAAATTCTATAATTACATATTTTTTTCTTAAATATATCTCTTTAGGACGTACATTTTTCTTTTATAGAGTCTGCATTCTGCTGTACATTAATTTTACAGTTGAAAATTTCTGTTTCCATATTGTTAAACCGTAGGCAAACCAATCATATTTTTTTCATTTCATTGCTTCCATTCAATAACTTTAATAAATGCTTGCAAATGATTTGGTCTGAATATTGTCCTTTGGTGTTTTCTAGGAGCACAATCCCCGCCGTCTTAATCTCTCAGTACTTTGCATGATCACTAACAATCTTACAACAATAAACATGAACAATTCACACATAACATAGTACATTCAATGTTTTTACTGATATTTTGCTATTGTAACACATTAGTAGTCACTCTTACTGAAGGAGTTATAGTACAGAATAAATGTTGTGTGTGACAGTTGGACCCACCGATCTCACGGCAGATGTCACTGCGCTGCGCGAACTTGGGGTTCTTGTTCGACCAGGCGTGGTTCCTCTCTAGCACCCACCAGGGCAAGTACCAACACATCCTCATGGACATCGTGGAGAAACTCTCGACTTACACCATCAGGTACAGGAATAAGGTCCAAACATCTGTCATAAGAAAGGGCAGATACTTTAAAATAAGAAATATATGCGTATTAGCAGGATTTTAGAACAAACTGTAAAAAACATCAATTGATCAGTAATTTCATTAGTCATGTGTGAATTATTGTAACATAAAATTAGATATTAAATTATGTGCTGCCTTAATTTTAGTGTTAGTTCCTAATTAACTAGTAACACATTCACTATTATCAACCGGATACTCTAAATGTTCTACATCTTAAAGCTTAAAACTAACAGTTGTGGAGTTAAGAAGCAATTTTCAATGTATAAACCCACTACCTATATTTTTGTTGAATTAATGCAGGAAATCTCCCCTGAAAAAGAAAACAATCAAGAAACAAATCACCAGCCATGTAGTTGATGTCAAAATGGGGGGGAGGGGTATCAAGTGATTCAATCTGGCTCTAGATCGAGTAGTTTAAGTAGAACTTTAAATAAATCTACCTCAAAAATATTGCATTACCATCTGCACAAAATAAACTGGTTTGAAATTGATTATTCAAATTTATATATTAATGATAAGTTCAAGCTTTTTTTGGTACTTATTGTATGCTATAGATTATTCAATTCCCCTGATATGTAGATGTATAAAAAAAATAAATCATAACTAAAAATAGTCTTATGATGATCTGCTCTCAATGAAATGTGATCTTGATAAGCTTTACTATCTTCTTAACAACTCCAGTGAACCAAATGGAATGATTAGAGAATTCTATAAGTCTAGATGAAACAGACAGATGAAAACAGCACAGGTTAGAGATTCAAAGAGCCAAAATATAATTATAAATCAGTGGAACGTAGAAGATAGTTTTCAAGGTAAATCTGCCGATTTTACTATCAACTAGTAACAAATATAAGAATATGTGAATTCAACAAAATATTAGGAACATGTTTCTTAAAACATTAACACTAGGCCCTTGCTCATTCCTGGGTGATAAATGGTTCATACATTTAAGGGTAAAATATGAAAAGTATCTTCTATCACACTCACAGCGTACTATCAATGAGGCCTATTAACCCTCCGTTACACACGCCGCGGACTCACAGTCCGCAAAAACCAGTATTTATAAATATGTTTAGTTAGTCGCATCTCAGCCCACCCTGTGGTCGTCTACCTTCCCCCCTCTACCCCTCTGAGAGGGAGGCAGTGTTGTTTTGACCTTGGCGGTTAACATTGTGTTCCAGTTGTTTGTCTGTCAGAGCCGTGGACTGCCGCTCCGCGCGCGTGTATTGTCTAACCTGATGTTTGGATTGGGAGTCCGCGCGCGTGTGGTAATTCTCCAGATATTTAAGTTTTTCAGAGTTTTATGTTGATGTTAAATTAGTGTTTTATTGTTATTGAACATGGATGACGCGCAAATTGAGCACGTGCTTGATGAACTCGGAGCATATGATGACAGTGATGTGGACGAAGTGGAGGAAGTGAACACAATACGGATAGTGAGCTGTCTGATAATGAAAACGTAGTGGAGTATGATCCTGTTCCTCCGGGTATTAGAATATTACCCGATTTTCCCCCTGCACAAGAGATGGACATTGCGGAAGATGCAGTTGAAACGTCCCAACATGAACTAGAAAACGACCTAGATGATTTTCCTCTAGCCTTTCGAATATTACCTGATTCGCCTGATGCTCAAGATGTGTTTTGAAAATGTCTCACACTGACCTGCAAGACTTGTGGAAAACAGATGGAACGGGAATAGAGTTTTTCAGGTTAACAATGGGAATAAATAGATTCAGATTTATAATTAGAAATTAGAAATTTGATAACTTTAGAACCAGAAATGAAAGGAAAGCAACTGACAAATTGGCTGCTGTCAGATATTTGGTTGACCATTTCAATAACAGTTGTAAAAAGTATTATAGTCTATCTGATCAGGTGACTATTGATGAAATGCTTGAGGCATTCAGGGGAAGGTGTGGTTTTGACGCAAAAATGTTTTACACGAATAACATTGAAATATATTGTGGAAAACAACGTGATGGACCTTATGCACAAGACAATGATGCATTTAGTATTGTCAAGAGATTAGTGAAGCTCATATCAAATAGTGGACGAAATGTCACATGTGACAATTGGTTCACGTCCATACCTTTGGCACAGGACCTAATGCACAATGAAAGACTAACCCTAGTTGGAACAATGAGAAGCAACAGAAAAGGGATTCCTGAATTTATGAAGCAGTCTAAAGACCGTCCTGTGGGTTCTACTATATTTGCCTATAAAGACAATTTGACTCTGCTTTCATTCAAACCTAAAAAAAAAAAAACCGTGCTAGCTCTCTCTACACTCCATCCTGAAGACTGTGAAGTTCCAAAGATTCCTGATAGTGATGTGCATAAGCCCGAAATCATACTCTTTTACAACACAACAAAGTCAGGTGTTGATAAAGTAGATGAGATGAAGGCAGCATATTCAGTAGCCAGAATTACAAGAAGATGGACATTAGTAATTTTTTTTGCATTACTGAACATTGGAGGAGTAAATGCTTATGTTGTGTATAAAGGGAACATGAATGTACACTTGAAGAGAAACGAATTTTTGAAAGTAATAGCCAAGGGACTATTAGAAGATTTCTTACGAGCAAGAGTGTACCAAGAAAATCTTCCAACATCAATAAGGATGCGCCTGTCTGAGATTTTGGAATGTAAGAGAACGGCCAGCACAACCAAGACCCGTGGTAGAAGGAGCTCGAGGGAGGTGCTTTTTCTGTGACAGGAAAAAGAACAGGCCAACCAAATATATGTGCACTAATTGCAAGAAGTATGTATGTATGGAGCATGTGGCCTCATATGTGTGTGGTGAATGCATTATGCAAGCTCAATCCATTGAACATGGACATAGTTCTGATTCAGAGTGAATTGCTACAAACAAATTTAAACTATTGTTTCGTTACCTCCTTAATTATCTATATATTCCTGTAATAATGTGCCTGATGGTAGGTTATTATGATTTTATTGTAAGTAATTGTCTGTTATATATTTGTGATCTCGTTGTAATCATGTATGCCATTTTGTGTTCTATATTCTCAGTAATATTTTATATTTAGTTGTAAACAAAACCTTTCATAGTCGTAAACTTGTAATAGTTAACATATTTATATGTCCACATATCAATATGAAATATTCTGCATATTTGTTTGTTTGGTTAATTTGAAATAAAAATCAGTTTTGCTAACGACCTGACTTTTAATTCAATTCCTTGTAAAAAAAAATAAATTAGAATATTTTTTGTAACTCTGTGTACATTTTTCACATAATACAAATATAAATACAATGAATATTTAACAGATTCCTGTGAAAAGTTGTTTATAAATAAAAAAACCAATACTGCGGACTGGCAGTCCGCGCGCGTGTGCCCGCGTTACTCACGGCCGCGCGTGTACCGGAGGGTTAAGCACATCATCCTGCCAAGTGCAACGGGGCCTCAGCTGAGAACGGGTTCTCAGTTCTCTCTGAAATTAAATTTATGGTCCTGCCCTCTATTGAAAAACTATGAACAAGCAAGAGCAGAGGAAACAAGTCAACCATAAAACCTAGGGATTTTGTTTCAATTGATATTTCCTTAGACAGTACTCAAATACAGAAAATAATCAAAGCCTTAACAAAAAGAAGGTTAAGAAAACCGGAGAAATAAATGTCTATTTCTGTACAGCATCTTCAATTCAGACACACTCCTTTTACATGTCATGTTCACTTAACCAGAAGTCCTGTTAGGATTAAGTACAAGAAAGATTCCCTCAGATCATCTCTCTGTAACACAAAACCAAATATATTACTGGAAATAATTGCTAATATTTCATACAGCCATTTACTGTGTATTTTTGTTTCAACATTATATAATTGTTACAGGCCTAATATACATCACACAGTTACAGTAGACGGGATCTTGGAGGCGTGGCAAGACCTACACGAAGTTGTTGTAGGTAAAGTTGTCTACGCCAATTAGTCTAATTGACGACTATTACACCAACATATATATTCTGTGCTGATACTCACATGATATTGTTAATCTTTAATAAGTTATTGTTGCCTTGTACTATGTTCAACATTCCGACAATGTATGTTGTACTGAGTAAGACTGTTTGTTGTATATAGGCTAGTGATTGTTGAGCGAGTCACAGTGACTGTTAGCAGGATAAAAATGAAAGTTACTTTGCCTTCATATTTAGCCTACTAATTTTACACCAATTATATTGAATTAGCATTGGTGTCTATTATATGTACCTGAAATATGTTGTCATATTAGTTGAATGTTACATAATATATTTTATGTAAAGCCAATGTTGCATCTAGTAAAACGTGCAATATATTTTGTGGTATCTTTCTTTTGTAAGCAGTTTAGATTTTAATATTGTAATTGCATTTCATCGTTTATTTTAAATAATTAATTAATTGTTTAACTTATTTTTTTGTGCCTTGAAATTTCTGTGACCACCCAGTCATGAAAGTTACAATACACTTATTAATATTAACTTGTTAGTGGTTATCTAATAAATTAATTTTATACAGAACCATAAAAGCATACTTTATAAATTTTACTTACATCATGTAATTTAAATTATACATAAACATCATAAATCATAGAGAAAGTACACTTTTTAATCATTTATAATTTTAGGCATTATATGGCATTAATATAATCATTTTAGTCATTGAAGGTATTATATTTATGACTAATATCCTACACAAATAACAACTTTATTCAATATACATCAAGGAATATGTTATTATTTATGAATTTTCAAAGATTCTCAAGTTAATTTATATGTATAATGTAATCAGATAATTTGTTCGCCCTTTAAAGTAAAGAGTGAACATTTTATTTTTTTTATTTTATGAAGTTGTAGCCTAGAAATATTTACCAAATTAGTTAAAGGTTTGATTTGTGTGTGTTTTTTTTTTTGAGCATGGGAAATATAAAGCAGGTCATATTGGTTTAAAAACGTTACAAAAGTTTAATTTTTCTGTTAAAGTTAAACATAATTCCAAACAATGGAACAGGGAAATTTATCTCCATAGAGGTTGTAGCATATCAAAAACTCTTGTCCGGCCTCCACTCAATTCAACTTGTGTTGGTCTGTCATGTGTTTTGGACCCACCTAGCAGAGAGTTTCCAATATCCAAGGGTGTTTGTTATGGTTTCATGTAGAAGAGATGTGGAGATTTGTGAAAATATCACAGAAAGTTCATCCGCAGTAAAACTACGATCGTTACAGAGCACATTTTCAAATTCTCAATAACTTCAAGCTGGAGGATCTTCCACTCCTGATCATCAGGCGCAGACATATGACCTTTTTTAAACTTACAACCACCTGAACAAACTCGTACGATTCATAACTTTATTACCATATGCAGTTTTTACCTCATTATAAACCTCAAGCGGAGTTTTTATTTTCCAAACAAGATCACGACAAGATGACGGCATGTATTTTGCACTTAGTAGGAGATAAAATTGATATTTTTCAAGAAACTATCTCGCATCAAAAGTTCTCAACGTACTGATCTCAAACTGGTCTCATTGCGAAGGGCAGGAATCAGGCTGCACAGAAGCATAGCGAACATCGTCATCGAGAAAACAAATCTCTCCAGGCATGAGACCCTCAGTATACTTACTTTCTAGTTATGTCTCATAATACTTTATTACTCAAGTTACTAGGTTTGGTATCCTGTCTTCAGATCTTTGATACCTTGTCGAAACTCAATATCTTCGGTGTTACACTTCATCTAGGTTAAAAATTCAAATGTGCCAATTAAACACTACTACGAAATTAAACATATTTTACCAACAATAAAATTAAATCCAACAAATAAAAATTGTTTATATCTTACTACAAAGTTTTTTTAAGACTGCTTAGTTACCTTTTTCTATCGTAAATTTGTAGTTATTTAAGTTAATTTGAAAATTCAGTATTGCGAACAATGTCTATTCCATTGTAGCTTCGATTATGTTGAAGGTGGGTTGGATTTCTCTTATTAACATATGTAGCTTAAATGATTTAGAGTACCTAATTTCAGTTTGTTTACAAAGAAATTTGCTTGTATTTTCATATTGTTATTGTAGACCTTGAGTTTGCTGCTGAGTTTTTTTCTTTCTTTTAATTAACAAGCTCATTATCACTCCCACCAAAGTTCAATTTTTTTTCTTTTTAGGTTGGTATATTTTTCTCAAGCTGTATATTGTTGTATACTGTATTTACATGTATTTGAATGAGAAAAATACACATGTTTATTATTTTTATTATTATTATTATTATTAGCAGAATTCCACTGTGAAAGTAGATCTCTCAATCAATTTCTTTCCTTACCTCACACTCATTCAATTTAAGATAGGTGAAAGGAATGTTTGGTTTATAAGAAAAACCAGATTGCTTAATCAAAATATTTATAATAAAATTATTTGTTGTATTATTTATGTGATTAATTTTTCTGTGTTGATTTATGTGCATATTTTAATACATAATAAATATATTTCTTCTGAATATGTAGTTGACTTATCCCCATAGATTACTTTGAAATTATTTTAATAATGTTAAAGAATACTTTTTAATATAAAATTCTATTTTAATCATGACTTCAATTTTTTATTCTTTTCATGATTCATAATAATTATAGGAAGAAGTACTGTGATGGTAAGTATCGATTATGATCTTATAGACAAATTAAAGGTCGGGACCACATACTCGCACCGCACCCCAGTCTGTGTGGAATCCAAGAGCAAAAATCCAAATGTTTATGCTAGAGCATATTTCTTTTGGATTTCAAAGTGGTAGATACTTAAAAAATAATCAGCAAGTTAAAAAGTAGTGACAGAAATATTACTATGGCTCTGGAGGAAGAATATGAAGGAAGACGAAAATTGTGAACTGTCTGTTAGAATACTGAAGTGGGTTGCCACCACTTGCAAAACGAGGACAATGGAAGGAGAGTTTTACACATTGATGCCTCATCTCATTGATAAAGACCCGTGAACATAACAACACCTTTCTGTATTCCTCACTTCTTCAATAAGCTTTTCTATATTTATGATTGATACGATCTTAGACTGTACTGTGCCCATCAAAAATTCAAATTTAAACAACTGGTAACAGAGCAGGCATGGTGCACCCACAACGGTCTGGTGTCGTTGCAGACCTGTATGGACTTGCAGGTTTGAAATGCCATGTGGTAGTTCTTTCACTGTATGACGGCTAACTCTCATCTGATTCACGTGTTGAGAGTGGACCACTCATTTTTGTGTGCCCAACCTGATGTTTAATCACATAACATCCAAAGTTTAATCTACATCGAAACTGTCGATTTGTATTTTACTGACCAAAGACCTTATAAATTATACAAAAATAAAAATCTTATGAGTTGTTTTTAACATTTAGTAGTCTTTGATTTTCTTTTATCCTGTTTCCAGTTACCAGTCTGTGGGTTTCCCAGATATGATTTTTTGTTAACCTCTGTGTAGCAGAGATTTTTTGTTTAAAACAAATCATTTTGTTCTTTGTTCAGAAGTTTTTCATTCAAAATGAAGTTTTATCATACACTGTTGATTATAATATTTCAGAATGGGTGATCTTTGTATATTAATTAATACTTGTAACATTCTAATGGAATCTAAAGTGACTGTCTTTCTTTTGTTTCTTTTTTTTATGTTTGAAGGTAAAAACTCACTTATCCACTGAGCTATATCAGGTAACATTAACACGTTCACTACGACATGTACCCCATCGGGTACACACGATCTTTCACAAATGCTGTTGTGTACCCGATCGGAATAGAAATGGGAGAATGAAGGGGCTGACTGATTATTTTTACATCAGTATTATATAACCAGAGCTGATTAATCATATCTTTGTCTATTGTGGCTATTTTATTGCTAAACCATAAACATTTTACTAAATTATAATGCTATAAGTTATTATGATATACTCAGTTCATAGGTACCTCAATGAAAAGTAATTGCTCAGTTACAAATTACGTAAGATTATTTATTGACTCATATTAAGTATAGGATTTTGATAATAAACACAGAAGTTTAATATTGTTAATGTACTTACAAGCTAATTTTGAAAATACATACAAGAAACACACATTCACTTGTACAAATTAGACAGCTAGTTTTAACATTTTCGAAGTAACTCCGGTACATTACTCCAAAGACCAGCTTTACAAGTTCTGTGTGACATTTTTTATTGAAAAACACACCACCATGCATAACTGCTAACCGACTTGAAGAGAGCATTCAACCACAAGTATTAAATACCAGAAGCACTATACAATCCACTTCTCACCAGAAGAAATGTAAGTCCACGCTTAAAGACCCATGGTAAGTAGTGATAGCAGTCCTATGTCAAAAGTTATTTTAAATTTTTTTCAAAATTCCACTGTGAAAGTAGATCTCTCAATCAATTTCTTTCCTTACCTCACACTCATTCAATTTAAGATAGGTGAAAGGAATGTTTTGGTTTATAAGAAAAACCAGATTGCTTAATCAAAATATTTATAATAAAATTATTTGTTGTATTATTTATGTGATTAATTTTTTCTGTGTTGATTTATGTGCATATTTTAATACATAATAAATATATTTCTTCTGAATATGTAGTTGACTTTATCCCCATAGATTACTTTGAAATTATTTTAATAATGTTAAAGAATACTTTTTAATATAAAATTCTATTTTAATCATGACTTCAATTTTTTATTCTTTTCATGATTCATAATAATTATAGGAAGAAGTACTGTCATGGTAAGTATCGATTATGATCTTATAGACAAATTAAAGGTCGGGACACATACTCGCACCGCACCCCAGTCTGTGTGGAATCCAAGAGCAAAAAATCCAAATGTTTATGCTAGAGCATATTTCTTTTGGATTTCAAAGTGGTAGATACTTAAAAAAATAATCAGCAAGTTAAAAAGTAGTGACAGAAATATTACTATGGCTCTGGAGGAAGAATATGAAGGAAGACGAAAATTGTGAACTGTCTGTTAGAATACTGAAGTGGGTTGCCACCACTTGCAAAAACGAGGACAATGGAAGGAGAGTTTTACACATTGATGCCTCATCTCATTGATAAAGACCCGTGAACATAACAACACCTTTCTGTATTCCTCACTTCTTCAATAAGCTTTTCTATATTTATGATTGATACGATCTTAGACTGTACTGTTGGCCCATCAAAATTCAAATTTAAACAACTGGTAACAGAGCAGGCATGGTGCACCCACAACGGTCTGGTGTCGGTGCAGACCTGTATGGACTTGCAGGTTGAATGCCATGTGGTAGTTCTTTCACTGTATGACGGCTGACTCTCATCTGATTCACGTGTTGAGAGTGGACCACTCATTTTTGTGTGCCCAACCTGATGTTAATCACATAACATCCAAAGTGTAATCTACATCGAAACTGTCGATTTGTATTTTACTGACCAAAGACCTTATAAATTATACAAAAATAAAAATCTTATGAGTTGTTTTTAACATTTAGTAGTCTTTGATTTTCTTTTATCCTGTTTCCAGTTACCAGTCTGTGGGTTTCCCAGATATGATTTTGTTAACCTCTGTGTAGCAGAGATTTTTGTTTAAAACAAATCATTTTGTTCTTTGTTCAGAAGTTTTTCATTCAAAATGAAGTTTTATCATACACTGTTGATTATAATATTTCAGAATGGGTGATCTTTGTATATCAATTAATACTTGTAACATTCTAATGGAATCTAAAGTGACTGTCTTTCTTTTTGTTTCTTTTTTTTAAGTTTGAAGGTAAAAACTCACTTATCCACTGAGCTATATCAGGTAACATTAACACGTTCACTACGACATGTACCCCATCGGGTACACACGATCTTTCACAAATGCTGTTGTGTACCCGATCGGAATAGAAATGGGAGAATGAAGGGGCTGACTGATTATTTTTACATCAGTATTATATAACCAGAGCTGATAAATCATATCTTTGTCTATTGTGGCTATTTTATTGCTAAACCATAAACATTTACCTAAATTATAATGCTATAAGTTATTATGATATACTCAGTTCATAGGTACCTCAATGAAAAGTAATTGCTCAGTTACAAATTACGTAAGATTATTTATTGACTCATATTAAGTATAGGATTTTGATAATAAACACAGAAGTTTAATATTGTTAATGTACTTACAAGCTAATTTTGAAAATACATACAAGAAACACACATTCACTTGTACAAATTAGACAGCTAGTTTTAACATTTTCGAAGTAACTCCGGTACATTACTCCAAAGACCAGCTTTACAAGTTCTGTGTGACATTTTTTATTGAAAACACACCACCATGCATAACTGCTAACCGACTTGAAGAGAGCATTCAACCACAAGTATTAAATACCAGAAGCATTATACAATCCACTTCTCACCAGAAGAAATGTAAGTCCACGCTTAAAGACCCATGGTAAGTAGTGATAGCAGTCCTATGTCAAAAGTTATTTTAAATTTTTTTCAATAATATATTGTGGTAAAGTCATGTATATCTATGATTTTTATAGTTGATTTTCAAATATTTTTTATTATACAAACAGTAATAAGTGAATAGATAAGCGAAACTGATATTTGAAATGTGCAATGCTGTTGAAACCTATTTTAATTTTCACCTCTGTCTAGAATTAAATCTTTTCAGATTGATTTATTTGAAAGAATTTACATAAATATATAAACAAATTTAAAAAAAGAACAAACTACTTGATATTTGTGAGCAAATACTTGTCAATTTTATTTATGGCCTTAATAAAAAAGCTAAAAATGTTGCACTTAAAAACAAAGCTGTTATATAATTCAAAAATTAAATGTATTCTAAGAAGATTATGTCAGTACACAACATTAGTAGATATGATATTCACTTTTTCTGTAACTTAATAATGCTAAATAAGTTTCTATACTCTAAATAAATAAACTAAGGAATAAGGAAATAATCATATCCCAACTGTGACTGGTTTAGTGTTCAGTCTGTGTTGCTAAGAAGTTGATAAGTATAACTTCTGTTGGAAAACAAAGATAATAAATTATCAAGTTTTACTGCATAAGTTATGGGTCCCTTCAGTTACATATATAACACAGACTGATTTGTACAACATAATTGTGCCAGATATTCCCCAACTAAACTTTATGTTATAGAAAGTGTTAATGGTAAATATCATTAATGTGTTGTAAATATATCATCAACAAAATGCTTCCAAAGATAGCCTTGTAAATTATAGGGAGAAAATACTTAGGTCTAAATAAATGCTACTTATCAACATAGCAGGCACTTGGCAATAAAGCTTATCATTCTTATCATCAATGTCACAATATACAAATTGTTATCATGACCATTCTCATCTAGAGAGTAATTACCAATAATCTGAGATAAGATAAGGGCAGTGAGGGCTGTAGTAGCGGTGTTAGTGTCCACCAAACATGACAAAGTGTTGTCATGTGGTACAAGGCAAAGAGAAAACACAGTGGCTATATTCTAGCAGTGTTATTCTTGTCACTGTGTTCACACATTGCACATTTAGTCTCGGAGACAACGGAGAGCTGGGTGGTGGCTGAAGCTTCGACCGATGTCTCCTACGCTTCCATCAACTATGGTCTCTACAAAGGGACATTACTTCTGTCAGATGGCACTGTGGCAGAAGACAAGACCATTTTAACCAGTATGTTCATTAAAAAGATAAGTAATTTAGTTAACAGACTGCTCAGTTTTCCAAAATTATAAAGATTTCAGATATAGAATTCCACACTTTTTTACATTTACTTGATACACAAGGGTTAAGAGTTTTATGCATAAACTCTACTTTCAACAACACTTTTAGGATATTACATTCTTGCATCAATAATGGTATATTTTTGGGAAACCATTATTTATATTAACTTTTAACTTATTCATAACATCACAATTCATTATATCATATAAATCTAAAATATGAAACACTTTAGCTTTTTAGAAATATGTTTCATTTGTCACAATTTTCTTAAAATTTATTACCATAATTACAGTTGAGTTCTGTGACCTATAACAAATTGCTTTAGAATAGATGTATATGTGTGTTTATCTTTATTTAAATACATTAACCAAAACTAAACTTATTAGCTAGAGTATTATAATCTAAATTTTAGATGTGTCAAATAATGATTAACACACTTAGTTTAATCACATTCCTATTATTTTTTGTATAAAACAAAACACTGGTAGTTTTTAATATGTTAACTGTCAGATTATGTTCATTGAAATAATTAGAAGTTTTCCAATTCCAAAAATGCCAGGATTTCAATTGTATTCAAGTTTTTTCTAGCCATAATCAAAATAATGTCATCAACATATAAACATGCTTTAACTACCTATTTCAAGTATTGCTGTATTATTTATATGTAGATCCATAATGTAGCATGCAAAAAACTTCACTTTTATTAGTTTGTAAAGCTTTATTAAATTTATAACTTCTACGTCTGCATTTGTAAAAGCAGTAAGAAATGCCTCGGATAAAATAGAAGTCATCCTTTCATTAGCATGGACAAAGAGATGGATGTGGTAAAAATAAAACTAAATTGAGATATACAAACATGTAAGGACAACTAACTAGCTTACCAAAAAACATTTTAAGTAAACATTTTCTTGCAATGTTTCATACTATAGTAAGACTCTCAAACTTTTATTATATTGTGCAATATAGTCATAGAAAATTATATAAGTAAATCAGTATTTATTTAGATTTCCTCTAAACAATGAATAAATGAGATTGCTTTCTTATCTCAAGTATCTAATGGGAGAATATTTTTAATTTAAGGGCTGCTAACATAATTAGTACCTTTCCTTCAATAGTTAGGCTTTATAGGCAGTGAGTACCTTAATTAGATACAAGTGGTGTATCTAAGACAGCTTTAATATGAGGGAGGGATGAACCTGATTGAAGAGCACACTACATTGCAAGGTATGGAATAAATCTAAATTTAAATCAATCAATGATATAGGCCTAATTCAAAGTAAAACTTTTAACTGACTATTTCAAACTTTGCTGTTATACATATATTTTAAAAAATTGTATGGTTTTGGAGGAGATTTCTATCCCCCTCATCCCCCCTTAGTTACGCCACTGTGAGGACTAAATAAGAAATTATGATATAATCTTACATATCTATACAGAATAATTGTATCTTGCACACAGTGACATGTCTTCTGTACTTGAACATTTGTGCATTAAGCTGCCAAGATAGGGATTCGCTCAGAAGAGATGAAGTCTTGACCCTGTACAACGCTGGACGAGTTAACTACACTTGTAACTACATTCATCAACAATTTGGTGAGTTTTCAACACTTAATTTAGTGACAACCTTTAAGCAATATGTACAGAGTCGATTAGTCCTGTTTATATTAATATTCAAATCACAGGTCATTCAGTACTAGCTCATGAATTTATTATCAGTTAATTTACTCTCGTAGCACAATCAACACTGTGGCTTTTTGTTTGGTTCCTGGTCTAAGGGAGGGGGGGGGGTGTTTGGGAATGTTTTTCACTGATGCTTTAGCCTATTTTGACTCTGCGTCCAACATGACGAGGCCTCATCTGTTCTATGTTATTTCTAGTGTAAATCTTTTAGGGCTGTCTCGAAGTAGATTCACACTAAACATTAGAAAAGGAGAGTAGGTTAGTCCTGGAGTCGCCTTCCCCCAGGGTGGCATCTGATCCTCTCTCCTTAGGTTATGGGTCTAATTATAAGACATGGACATTTGAGGAAGCATCTTCACATAGTCAGTATATCCTTCTGGGGGGGGATCCTTTCTGTGGAATCCATGACGGATAGGAGGAAACTGCTGATCTCCTGCTCTTTGACTGCCCTGCAATAGCACGGAAGCAGTACACTATATTTTTTGTAGTTTGAAAAAGGATAGTCAATATGCACAGAAGGACTTGATCAGTGATTTGTAGAACTGTTAAAACTGTAAACTGGCTGGCCTCATGATATACTTCTGAGATGCACAAACGCCCTTGATCTTAAGTGTATAGTAATAGGCCGCCCCTTATAAGAAGAAGCTTAAGTGTGATTACCAGTCAATACACAATCTTTATTCTTTATTACATGGTACATTAGCAGGGAGCAATCTTAAAACACTGAAAACCCCCATTTATTTGCACTCATCCATTCTCCTATTAACTTTGGAACAGGTCTATATGGAGAGACAACCAAGGGCAACCTCATCAAAATTTAAATTTGCAAAAGCAGGTTGTAAGGACTATGTTAAACTTGAGACAGAGAGACTGTAACATTTTTTTGCCCTGCTTCAAATGCCAACAGTATTTGGTATCTATAATCATGCTGCAATTTTAATTATAAAAGAATCAAAGCAAAGCTCAGATCACACTGCTCAACCTTACAGTGAAATTGTTAATTGAGGTAAATTAATACAGTACCATAACCTTAAATTTTATTACAAAATCTCAACACACATAGGTTTAAATTTCTACAAAGAATTCCAAATTTTTACAAAGAATTTCAAATCATATAAACTCAGAAAAAGTTATTAAAGTACATGACAGACCAAGCACTATATTCAGTGGAAGAATTCTGTGACTCAAAACAAAAACAAAATTTTACACTAGTCTCAAATGGAATTTTACATGTTTGCTTAGTTAACAATGCAATAGTGTAAACAGACATGTTTGATCCTGTGCGAAGATTTCTTGCGCATAGGGGGAGGGAGGAGTAGGAGCACAACAACGCATACCGCCACCTCCTCTTACACTGCTCGATCTACTTTGTTTACAAGACACAAGTGGGAACCGAGTGCTTTGCTTCCCAGCATTGGTGTTTTGGAGCATCACGCTATGTGTTATTCTCGTTGTTATGGAATAACAAATATTATTATTTATGTTAAGAATCGTCCATTGCATCTATTTAATATGTTAGTATAATTAAGAAGTATTTTAACAAATGTGTATTGTTTACAGCTGCTGTTATTATTACTGGGTTTGTAAAACAGATGTTATGTAATACATACCCTACAAGTGGTAAAGTGGCGACTGAGGAGTGGTTGGTAAGGAATGTGGATGGGGAAGTGAGTCTGTGCTTCTTTTCCCTCTCCACATTTCTCTCTCACTCCCCTCCCCCCCCCCACACTGTTAACTTAACAGGTTGCTCTCAAAGTGGCTCATCTGTAGTTGCATTTGACACTAATCATGTATATTATGTATACAGTCCATAATATAACTCTCCATAAGAACTCTGCATTCTGAGATCATGCATCATGATCCAGTGACCATGCACAAAAAAGATGGTATTGATGGCCTCAGCATTGCATTTCCACAACAAAACCAATCTTAATGTTTTTTTTTTAATGTATTATTTATGGCAATTTGAAAGAATAACAGGATTTTGGATATTTTCCATCATGTTTCAGATATGCTGCATTGTGTGGAATGTGCCGATATTGATTTGCCGTCATGTTTCAGATATGCTGCATGATATTGAATGTGTTGATATTGATTTGCCTTCATGTTACAGACATTCTGCATGGTATGGAATGTGTCGATACTGATTTGCCATCATGTTTCAGATATGTTGCATAGTATGGAATATGTCGATATAGATTTTTTCAGTCTCTCATCTTTCTCTGGGGTGTACATCACGTTTTGTGCAGTCTTATGGTTTTTGCTTCTTCTGGTCTTTATGAACTGTCTTGTATACACTTGAATTTTTTGGCACGAGATTTGTTCTGTTGTCAAACTTTTGACTGGTGAGTTTTTCACTGTGTATTGATTTGTGCTTGCTTAACCTGTATCTTAAGTTTTTTTAGCGCCTGCAGAAGAGGACAGATTCCAATCCTATCCTAGAATATAAGCAATTCATTTTTTTCATACTCTTCACCCTCCTCTCATCATGCGTACAGTATTATTTTTTGAAAAGCAGTTGCTTAAAGTGTGCACAAACTGAAATTAATTCCAATATGAAATTCCAAGAGAAGTTACTCATACATTTGAGACAGTTTGGACTCCTCTTAACACCTTCACTGCAGCTCTGTCTTGAGTGATGATAAATATTTTAATAAGACAGCAAGCACACAAGGGCATCTTTCGCAGTCAACGTGTTAAGTTTAAAAACCCTTTGAACTATAAAATGCCCCAACATTTTCCAATAAATATGTCATAACCAGATGTTCTCCACTATAAAAATAGGTAATGCTCAGGCTAAACAATTTGCTCCTCAATTTGCTCACTGCAACTACCAAAGTTGATGCCTTGCACAAGCTTTTCCCGCACTGCCAAAACTCCACCACACTATGCACACACTGCTGAATATTTTAGTTCAAACATCCACATGTACCAAATATATACAATAGCTTGTATGTTATAAAACATGCATATTTATAAGAAAAATATATTTATATATGTTCATACCATCCACCAATCTACCCTTTCCAAATTTCATTAGGAGTAATATTTATCAAAATATGTCGAAAGAATCAAATAGGATGGTTTCCAAGGCACTAACTACAAAAATAACAAGTATGCTCCTTTCATATTATATTATAACTTAATATTATTCAAATTAATAAACACAGACCCTGATGACGACAACAAATCAACAAATGTTGACGGAAACAAAGGTTATCTAACAGACAAAGGGATAGGCTACATTATGTTGAATAACAATCACCTTTCCTCAACAGACCTTGAACTCAGAGTGAAGTGAAATATGAGTAAAAGATGGTGGTATTTCACTCCAAACTTCTAAACCATGATCCGTATGATGGTTTAACCACTCAGACTTGTACCTTTTGGAGGCAAATAAATTTATTAAACACTCTTCTTAACATTAGTCACATTAACTTGTGTATTTCACCAATATTATGTAATTTACTTTTTAATTTTTGCTTTAAGTACATCAAGTGTCATCGAAGGTATTGAAGACAAAGACACTGGAAGAAGTGAGGGGGTCGTTTATAGACGGAGTTGTATGGCTCGCCACTATCATCTGTGTTGTCCTGAGTGGGCTGATAAGTCTTGTTACTCTCGCTCTTACAGCCTACAACATCAACCATGTACCTTCCAACAGTTGGGTCTCCATTCATGGCCTCTACTTTTGGTTTGGAGCTTCTAGTAAGTAAAAATATCAATTGGTCACAGTATCAGAATAGTGTAAGTAATAGTGTATGGCTATGACTGATATATATGGAAATATTTTTAGGGTTATTATCTAAACTGCCCAATTCACAGTGTGTTGAAAATATGTTAAAAAGTGTATATTTATGGTCATTGTAATTTAATTTGATGACAGTATTCTTTGTTCCATAGGCAATTTTGCCTCTTTATCTGATAAAGAAAATATTTATACATATACAGCTCTGAGGAACCTACTTTTGTCAAAACACAACTAATTTAGGTTTCATAACAGTCTTTAAATTTAAAGTAAAAGTTAGACTACATTGTCTCTTATATCTGCAGTTCTAGCAGTTACCCGTTATTTTGCACACAGTTGAGGAGGCGTTGCATGTTTATTTTTTGCTATTTGTTCATATTTTAAACACCAGTGGGGCATAGCCCAGAGGGATTTTCAAAATAAGGATAGTTCTTACAGGGACCGTAAGAATGTCCATATAAAATTTCAGTACAATCGGATTAATAGTTTATGCTTGAGCAAAACAAACAAACAAAGACACATTCTCATTTATAACAATATTAGGATGTTTGGTAATCTTTTAATTATATTTGGCTACAGGCAAGGTTTATCTACCGAACATGCACTTATAGAACTAGTTGAAGGAATTATAGATTGTTTTGAGAAAAAGGACCTTGCAGCAGAAACGTTCTGCAACCTGAGTAAGGTGTGTGACTGTGTTTCACACATAGTGCAGTCATTGAAGCATTGTTGGTCCGAATTTTTTTACTGTGAACCGAATTGCATAAAATTTTGGAATTAGGTTCATCTTACCCTTAACTTCAAAAGTGAAAATGATTTTGAACTCCGCAACCATCCTGGGGGTGGTTGCCACCCTTTCTCGGGAGTGAATTTAGTTTTTTCAAAATAACCTCGGATATCGATAGAAGGCCTAATTTTAAGCAAAAAATCATCTATAACGTTTTTCTAAAAATCCAATACTTTTTCAAGTTATTGGAAATTGAGAATTCGCAATTGTTTCACGTTTTTCATCGGTTTTTTTTGCAAATATCTTAAAAAATATACGTTTTTTATCGAAAATTTTATAAGGAACACAATTGTAGCAGGTAAAACAATGAACAATTTTGTTTTTTATAAAGTATTCTAAGTGCAATATTAAGCTAGATATTAAAAATCAAAGCAGTTTTTTATTTTGTCTGAAATTTAATCGATGTGGTTAATGCCATCTAGCGGCGAGCAGATGCATTTTAGGCATTCTAATAAAAAAGAGTTTTATAGTGCTTGAAATAAGCTTTAAAATGAGCACTATTAAAAGTCTTTTGCACGTAAAATAAGTGAGCTGTATTGCAAATAAGAGGAGCATCTAATGTTTTTTCTTTTAAATCAATGGGTTTCATAAGTGCCATTTCCACAAAAATTAAAATTAATTGTATTCCGCCTAGAATCAACTTTATTATGAAGAGTTTAATAGATTGTATCAGTTTGGCTGCTTCAGGACATATATTTTTCAAAAAAGTCACAATTAAAAAAAATTTCAAATTTTAAAAAAAACCACCTTTTTTCATAATATCTCAAAAAATGACGACACATACGAATAAAAGTGTAGGTATGAAAAATGTAGGTATATTTCTAACAAACAATTTGGATTTTTTGATTTTTCTGTAAAAAACAAAAATTGATGGAAATATGATTGTTTAAAGAGCGCGTGGCAGCGCAATCACAGCCTCTCTTAAGCCCTTTAACCCTTCACCGTTTGAGAAAAAGGTTTTTTACTATATATTGCAATAAAGGATGTTGTAGCTTCTCTTAATTAACTTTACAATGGTTTTTTATAAATTGTAGATAGCATGAAAATTGAAGGAGTTATGGTCAAAAACTTATCATATTTTTTTCTACTTAGTAACTGAACATTTCGGACTGTGAATATTTGGAGCAATGAGAAAGTACGCAGTATAATAGAGACCCAAAACTATTGTAATGTGTATATATATACATAATATGGCTCATATATTTTGGAAACGTGGGCATGAATACATACCAACTTTCTTATATGTATATATAACACATTTGAGTAAATTTTGTATAATTTGTAAATATTTTATCCAATAAATGGCAATTTTGTTACTCAAAATTAAATTATTTTTAAATAATATGTAATCATATATATTTACTGTTTTAATTTTAGGGGTAGTTTTAAGGGTAGAAAAAGCTTATAGATATGATAATCATTTTCAAGAGTGTGGAATAATATTTAAATCCTTTTCATTTTATCAAAAAAAATTTTTAACAATTTTTTTTATCAAGGGGTAGTTTTCAAGGGTTGAAAGGGGGTTAAAAATTTGATAATTATTATAGAAAATATAAAATATTACTAACTCTATACTTACATCTTTTTATATCATACCAAAGTATTTTTTTGTGATTTTTTCAATTTAGGGGTTGTTTGCAAGGGTTGTAAGATGTTCAAGGGGTTGAAAATGATTTTAATATGAGGTAATTGTGTTATAAAACACTTTAAAATTTCACCACTTACTATTAAACATGTTTTTCTAGCGATAAAATGGCTCAATGTCGATTTTTCCATTAAGGGGTTGTTTACACCCCTTAAAAATAATAGGCGGAGTTCAGATCATTTTCACTTTTGAAGTTAAGGGTAAGATGAGCCTAATTCCAAAATTTCAATGCAAATCGGTTCACAGTAAAAAAATTCGGAGGTAATGACCGTATTTTTCGCTTCAATGACTGCACTAACAAGCTTATAAACATTCATGCTCAAGCATTATAATGTGAAGAGTCCATCACAAATATTTTCAGTTGTACTTTAACAACAATACATACATGATGTACAAAGTAATAGTAAATTCTCATCTCTTCTGCCTGTTACTTGTGGTGTTACACAGGTTTCTGTTTTGGGTCCCTTGCTTTTTGTAATCATGATAAATTACCTAAGTAGTAATGTAGCTGCAGATATAATTCTCTACGTAGATGATATCACGGTCATGAATAGGCAGAAAAATGGTAATCAAGTATTGGAGGAAGCAAAAAGAATGAAATGCTTTGTTGAAAACTAGTTGTGAATGGGCAGCTAATGTATTGGTTTTATATAAAGAGGGAAAAAAAACAGTTGTGTTCACTTTGAAAAAAAAGTTACACAGATCTTTTTCCTTAATTCTTAGGAATGGCCTTAGGTTCAACTATTAATTGGTGTAAACATGTAGTAGATCTAAAGGTGAAACTCAGTAAAAATACTTTTTCTTTCAAACAATTGTGTGTTGAGTTAGAACAGGATGGACAAAGACAATCTTACTTCGGCCTTTTTCACTCACATTTAGCTTATGGTTTGATTGTATGGGGAGGAGTTTCTAACTCACAAGAAATATTAATAGCGCAAAAGAGAGCAATAAGGGTAATAACTGGATCACACAGACTGGCCCATTGTAAGCAAATATTTAAAGACTTAGGAATATTTACTTTATATTCATTGTACATTTGTCACCTTACGTATTTAACATCAAATTTCGATAAAGTTTGTACAAGAAGGTCCATACATTCCCACAATACTAGGTCTGCATTTTTAATTAACTTACCATACTATAGGCTGCAAATAAATGAAAAAAATCAAATAGTTATATCAAGCTGCTAAATGAATAAAATACCTGACAAAGTAAACAAACTAGAGCAAAATGGGTTTAAAGCTTGCTTAAGAAACTTGTTATTGAACATTCTTTTTATAAAGTAGAGGAATTTTATCAAAGAGTTTGGCTGAGTCACACTTTGTACTCTAAAAGAAGCTTAATTATATGTGTATGTTTCACGAAATGTAGGTAAACATCACATTGTTTCTGTGTGGTTAATTGTTTAGTAGTTTTTAATCTTTGTTATTTATTGACTATTCAAAAACTATGGATTTGTTACTTATTTATGTCATTTGGAGAATCATTATTGAGATTTAATGTTGATTATATTGATTTTATCAATTTGACAACAATGACATGCAGTGAACAATATTTATACTTACTTGATACAGTGGAACCTGGCTAATTCGAACTTCTATAATTCGAAATCTTCTTTAATTCGAATAATTTATATTGGTCCATAGCATTTTCTATATAAGTAATGTAAAAATATCGTGGTTAATTCGAAGTTTATTTTGGATAATTCGAACTTTTTATTCGAACCGATGCCGATTTTAAAGTGGAAAGATTCGCGAAAAGACGCTGCACTCTTCCTAATCGCAAGGCACTTGCTTCAAGGCCATTGGACACAGATCTAGCCACCCTCCCGCCAGGCCGGCCGGCTCGGCTGTATGCTTCCGCGCTTATTGTTTTGTAGACGTGACTCATCGCGACTGGCACAAGCTCCGCTGCCTGCAAGATCACTCCACCCCACCCACTCCACTCCCCACAAGCTCTTTGTTTTGTAAATTGATTCAACCGTTAGTTTCACGTGGTTAGTCTATCTTGACAACTGTGCGGGTGTGTGAACTTTCTCGCTTGTCGTTTGTTTACATACAGTGCTGTATGTCTTCCGTAATTTTACATATGATTTGTTAGTGTTTGACTCTTTGTTCGTTGAGCAAAATGTCGTCGCCTCGTAATCCTCGAACATACAAAACTTTGTCTTTGGCTAAAAAAATAGCGGCAATCAAAAGAAGTAGAGAAGTGGGTTAAGAAAAAATCTGAGATTGCCTAGGACTTTGGAATTCCTCCTAACACATTGTCCACCTACTTAAAGAATAAAGAAAAAATTCTCGGGAGTGAAAGTGAAAACATTAAAGACCGGAAAAGGTTAAGGGAGCCAGAAAATCCAGATTTGGAACGATTGTGTTTTAAAGTGGTTCAAACAAACTAGGGATAAGAAGATTCCAGTGAGTGGTCCTCTCATAAGAAGCAAAGCTGAACAATTTGCTACTGAATTGGGGAAAAAGATTTTAAGGCTAGTACAGGGTGGCTTGACGGCTTCAAAGATCGCAACAAAATTTCGTTCAAATCCATTTGTGGTGAAAGTGGAAGCGTTAATCAACAAGAAGCCAACCAATGGAAAACAGATTTGGAGGAGATGATTCAGGATCGGGATGAAAGGGACATCTTCAATGTTGATTGAAACGGGACTTTTTTTAATGCAACCCTGACAAAACACTTGCATTTAAAGAAGAAGTAAAGTAAAGAGAGAATTACTCTCCTGGTTGGTGCAAACATGGACGGATCAGAAAAGCTGCCTTTACTAATGATTGGCAAGTCGGCTAGTCCCCGTTGTTTCAAGAACGTCAAATCAAAACCAGTGGAGTATGTGAACAGCGTAAGAGCTTGGATGACCAGTCACCTTTTTGAGAAATGGTTGTTGAACTTAGACAAAAAGTTCATAAAAGAAAAACGAAAAGTTATCTTGTTTATAGACAAACTGTACTGCGCACAACACGATTCCAGTAATGGAAAATGTTAAAGTAATTTTTTCCCTGCCAATATGACTTTGGTTGTCCAGCCTATGGACCAGGGGATCATAAAAAATCTAAAAACATTTTTACAGACGTTTATTGGTTGAGTACGTACTGATTGAAGATTGTGACGCCCTAAAAATCAAGTTAGTCATTCTTCAAGCCTCTCGCATGTGCAAGAAAGCTTGGGACAAAGTAGCGCCCGAAACGATCAAACATTGCTTTTAAAAAAGCTGGTTTTGTAAAAAAGGAGGACGACGCTGAAAAGCCAACGACATTATAGCGGAAGCGGTACCTTCATTTGACGGCTGGGAGGACGTCATTACTGACCCTGCCATCTCTTTTGAAGATTTTGTCAACGTGGATGAAGATGTTGCAGAATGTGGTGAGATAACAGACGCGGAGATCATCGCTGAAGTGCTCAACAATAAACAAGATGGCGACATGGCATCGAGTGACGAAGACGGTGAGTCATCAGTTGGGGCGGAAATAAGCGTTCCGAGTGCGGCCGAAGCAGCACATCACATCATGGAACTTAGACGTTTTTTTGAAAGTAAAAATGACGTAAGTGAGTCTATTTTCAATTCATTGAATATGGCAGAATCTTTTGTCACTTCTGAAAGACTTAACATTCGAAAACAATTGAAGATTTCCGACTTCTTTCGAAAAAATTAAATAAATATTGTACTGTATAATGTTTCTTATCACCATTCAACTTATTTTCTTTTATTCATAAACATATACTGTAATTGTGTATTTTTTAGACAATTCCATGATTCAATTTTGCACTGTTTTATCATACTTTGCTTAGTAGAAATGCATACAAAAACATACATTTACAACCATTCATGTTATTTTCAATAAAGGTTTTCAGCAAAGATGTGAAGTGTCATTATTTAAGCCTTTAATTCTTAACTTTTTTAATTCGAATTTTTGGATAATTCGATTTTTTTTTATCGGTCCCTTGAGATTCGAATTATCCAAGTTCCACTGTACTTGAAAGTCTTCATCGATGGCTGGAATTCCAGATAGATTGCGTCAGTTTGGTTGATCCCGGAAGGTGGGACTAGAAGAGTGGGATCGCATCTAGCTCAGTGAGTGAATAGAGAGGCCTTTCTATTAATATGTTGTATATTTCACTTCTGAACTTTAAACTGTTCAGAAGCTTTCTGCTTTCTTCCCTTCAGGTAGGCTGTTAAAGAGTTTCAATGCTGCTACGGGGAAACACTTTTGGGACTTTGACAGTCTACATTTTGGGATATTCAACGCTTTTGCTCCTCTGGTGTTGTAGTTGTGAACGTCTTGTCTTTGAGTAAAATTCTGCTGGTTATTCTTTACGTACAACAACGAGTTTAAAACGTACTGCCCATATACTGTCAAAATTCCCAGTCGTCTGAAGATCGGACGACAGTGGTCCAGGTGATTGGCAGATGTTAGGGTGCGCATAGCCTTCTTCTGGAGCAGCAATACCTCACCACACATAGGGGCATGTCCCCAGAGAAGCAATCCGTAGGACAGGTGGCTGTGAAAAAGTGCATGGTACACAATTTCAAGGTATTTCTCCGTAATTACATGTTTGAGTTTCCAGAGAAGGAAAACTACCCTGGAGAGCTTTGTGCAGATTTGCGTTATATGCTGATTCCAATCCAGCTTAGGATCAAGCCAAAAACCAAGTAGCTTAACAGCCTCCACATTATCTTCCGGATTTGTCCGCTTCAAAGTGCACAAGATCTGCTGGGTTTTATCTTCGTTTAATTTAAGCTTGTTTGCTGCAAACCACATTTTTGCCACAGACAGTAAATCCTCTGCATCTGAGAACTTCATCCCTGCACCCTCCTCTTGAGACCAGTGTGGTATCATCAGCAAAAAGTAATGCCTGGACGTTTAGTCTGAGGTCGTTGACTAGGACGATGAACAGCAATGGTCCCAGTACGGAGCCCTGTGGGACGCCGTGCATAATTTCCCTGCTGCTAGATGTTGCGCCACCGATGGAGACTATCTGGCGTCTGTTTTCCAAGTAGTTTTCCAGGGTCTGTAGAGCAATTTCTCTTATTCCATACTTCTTCATCTTATCAAGTAGGATTCTATGAGGCACACAGTCGAAGGCCTTACTCAGATCGCATAGCGTTAAGGCCAGCGAATCCCCATCCTCAAAGGCCCTGATAATTTCCGCAGACAAAGACAGAAGAGCAGTGGTGGTAGAGCGGTCTCTTCTGAAGCCATGTTGGTGATCTCCCAACAGAAGTTGAGATTCAAAGAAATCTGTCAATTGAGTTTTTAGAATTGTTTCTAGCACCTTAGACATTATCGGGAGGACAGATAGGCCTGTAGTTTGCAATGTCTTCTGCATTTCCCTTTTTAAAGATAGGCACAGTACGTGCAACTTTCAATTTGGCAGGATAAACACCCTGTGTAAGGCAGCTGTTTATAGCTGTACACAGAGGAACCGCCACAGTATCAATCACCGCCTTTAATACTTTGCATGACACTCCGTAGATGTCAGCGCTACTTGATGCTTTGAAGTTTTTAACAATTTTGACCACCTCTGATGGGGTCACCTCTTTCCATTGGCTTAGGCAAGGGCCCTGGCCATGCTCGGCATTTATAGTTCTAAAATTTAACGGGTCCTGTACTCCAGCTGGTATGCTTGACACAATTTCTTCTACAGTGTCTACAAAAAAGTTGTTAAAGGAGTCTGGACTCGAAGAACTGACAACTTTAGGATTTTTGGATCTAGAGTCGTTAACCACTTCCCAAGCAGCCTTGCAGGGGTTTGGGGAATTTTCAATGAACTGTACATTGTGGGCCCTTTTTGCGTCAGTAACCTTTGACCTGTAGAGTCTGTTTGTTCTAAGATAGGTCGAGTAGAGTTTGATTTGTTCTTCCACTGAATTGGCAGATTTGTAGCAGTCATGAACTGCAACCACAAGAGACTTAAGGTGACGCAATTTCGGCGTGTACCATGTTTTGTCCACAATTTTGGCAGTAGGTCTAGTTCTTTTACTCTTAACTCCACTAAGTGTTTTAGCTGGGAAGAGGTTGTCAAATTCAAACATGAATGAGGTGAAAAATGAATTGAAACAGAATTCCGGTTCCAGGACAGTAGATTCAGGCATTTCCTTCCTCCAGTCCAGTTGTCCTAATTGCCAAGATAACAGAGGCAGCTGGTCATCTTTGACTGTCCTGTTAATAAAATAGTAGTCTTCATGCCATGAAGGAGGAGTTTTACCTTCAGATGTGGCTGAGCACGGATAGTTTAAGTCCATCACAACCGCGTCATGGTCAGCGACCATAGGGGTTACAACTGAGACATTATAGTCCCATGAGTCAATATTTGTAGCCATAGTGTCGAGACAAGAGTGACCTCTGGTAGGGAGCCTATTTGCCACAAATAGACCTTGGCTAAGCAGTGAGTTTGTAAAGCGTCTTTCCTCGGTGGATAGGGTTTCCAGATGTATATTGAAATCTCCGCAGACCACAATCTTCTTTTTTCTAAGAGAGAGATAACTCAAACAGTCCTCCAGTCGTTCTAAGAAGTCATTGAAATTTCCATCCGGAGAACGGTACACCGACATCACGATAACAGAGCTATCCAAGAGCTCCACTGCCGCCAATTCCAGGGTTAATTCTTCACAAAATTTTAGAACATCTATTTCTTTGTAGTTAACTGAGGAGTGTACATACACTGCAGAACCTCCATGTTTGCAGGCTTGACGGCAGTACACGCTAGCCAACGTTAAATTACAGAGTCTATTGTATAGCTCACACTCACATTCCCGCAGCCAGTGCTCGGTAACACATAAAACATTAGGATCTAAGTCCTCAATAAATAATGACAGAACATTTAGTTTGGTTTTCATACTTTGAACATTTAATGTAGCTATAGCTAGGGTACTACTTACAGTTTCTGAAGGCCTAGGTATCGGGTGTGTTTTTGGCTTAGAGTTTTGTAGGCCTACGCCTTGACCTCATATATAGCCTGTATTGCATATATTTGATAAACGTATATTGATCTTAAGTTGCCTATGTATTTCTGTGGAATATCTTGTAGCTCAACAAACATTAAATTTTATTCTATTCTATAGCATTGGATCAGTTTTAAAATTTCATTTAAAACTAACAAGGAACGTAGTTGACTGTGTCACACTCCTCAAGTATGAAAATAACATAGGTAGTCTCCCTACCATTTTTACATGGATCCTCAACTTCAAATGTTTTAGCTCAAATGGTGTTAGAATACTGTGCTGATGGACAGATACACTTTTAACTCCTCATTTAGAAGCTTTACTAATGCTCAACTGACATACAACGTTGTCTGATGAAATTTTATGTATGTCTTGAATGGTTATAACTTTACACACTTTTAGTGTAGTGAAGTAGATAGAATTATATCAGAATATATCCTTCAATATGTGTTCATGTTACAGGTTTACTAACACTACTGGCCCTTATAATATGGGGTATTGAGTTTGCTATCAAGCTAAACAAAAACATTGGTACTGTCGGTACCATAGCAGGTGTGTTAAATTCTAATGGCAAAGCTCACCTTGGATTCTCATATTGGTAGGTAGGCTATAGACTCATATGATTTTTCCTTTTATATATTATCTCTAATAACAGTTTACATGCAATTCTTATGATAAACAAAACAATACTAATACAAATAGTACTATGTGTACATAGCTGAATACAAGTCTAGTGGAAAAATGAATTCATATCTCCATGACACCATTTAGACTCTCAAGTACACCAACATTCATAACAAAGGTTACAATAGCGTACAGTACAGTACGAAATGTATGAAGTCCAATAAAATTCACAGTAGACTCACTGCACAGTTTTTAATAAAGTATATGAGGGTTGAATGGAGGGTTAGTTCCTATGGTTGAAACAATACATTTATAGTTTTTTTAAGGAAACAGGTTTGTACCAGATATTTGTCATTATTCAGTGATAAGATACGTTGGTCTAAGCTGATGGAAGAGTCTGTACATGAACAATTAGCTTTTTCTATTTATAAGTCCTTTTTTGCAACAAATTAATTCATTTCACTGTGGAGATTTGGCTGTTCTTTTCCTAAAAGAACGCAGTATTTGTTTCAAAAGCATTATCACTAAAAATATGATAATTATGGTGAATATCGAGAGTATTTAAGTATTTCACTTACAAGAAAACAAATTTAGAGTAATTACAATGTAATTCAAGATCCAACAGGATTGTCGATATTAGTAGCCATTTCAATGTAATGAGGTAAGAATAGGTTGATGACCTTGTAATGGGTACTGCCAGAATCATACTGATTGATATCACTTCGCTTATTTATATAACAGAACTACATAGAATTTAAGTTTAATTTTATAATGTCTATTTTAATATTACTCTAATTCCCACGAATATAAAGATATATAGAGAAAAATAGTAGATAAAGTGACAAAACCAGAATTTTCTAAACTAAGGATCGATTATTTTACTAGAAGGTAGTGTGTATACAAGATGGACATTGGAAGAACCCCAACAAAAAAAACCCATAATTGTGGGTAGATTATTTTACTAGAAGTGTGTATGCAAGATGGAATATTGGAAGAACCCCAGCAAAAACCCATAATTGTGGGTCATGTCTAGAATAAATTAACAGTGTACTAACTGCTACAGTGTAAATACATTTTTCCTTTTTTTTATATTTTGGAACACCTTTATGAGACCTCACACAGCTGTAGCCCTATAATCTCTCCATTGGCTGTACCACTTGAGGAAGGAAAGCTAGGAGAGGTGATATGCATTTTGTATATAATAATTATTTATGATGGAAAAAGTCTAATGCTCAACTTAGAATAGTAGTGCCAAAATATGACACAAACTTTTTTCTGTGCATACTAAACATTTTATTTTGCTGTTTCCACACTGCTCTGAAAAGTTTAGGTTGAAGTTTTGTTTGGTGAAAATAATTAAATTGATGTTATTAAATGCCACTTTTACCATTTTAATGGGCTACAAATTTTAAATATAGACAAAATTGTTAAAACCATTTCTTTAAAATGTTTTTAATCAAGTAAAATTTTTTTTAATAGAAGGAATTTGAAGATATTTACAAGGATTATGTGGAGAATTTCAACAGAATCAGACCATTTATATGATCTCACTGTTTCAATTGAATTTCCCCTATAATTGCAACTAGCCTTATATTACTTTTTTCAATAAGACGTTTAAGATATACATTTTTGTATATTTATTTTGCATAATGAGAGGTATAACTAACAATTAACTAATTTAAATTTGTTAAAATGTTCTCTTTTAAAATGTTTGTTTTTTCAACAGTTTGAACAATTATAAATTCTTAGTAGTTGTTTTTAAAAAATATTAAAAACAAAATATTGATTTAGTAAAAAAATAAATACTTGTGCTAATTTGGGTTATGACTGATGTTTTTAAACATACACAATATGTTTAAAAAATGTATTTCTAGGACCAATACAATACTGTTCTAATACCGAGTATGGAGGAGTGTGTAAAGACGGATTACGGAATGGTGAGCCTTTATTCATTTAAATGATGTTAACAATAGTTCAATGCATTACATGATTGTTATTGTAACTTCTGCCATGGACATGTGTGTACATGTCACAGAGTTGAGATATACCTATCCCCCTTCCCTCACACTTTTCTCTCCAATACTTCCCCATGACTGCATGCATCCGTCAGTACATCAGCTGCGATAATGAAAATCTGTTTGTATTTGATTTACCCTTGTACAATTTTATTTTAAAATAGTGTGTTCATAACTATCAGAAGTTATTGAAATTATTGTTGACCAGTTATTTTACCCTTTATTCACAGACTCCGCTCCAATGTTTCAGGTGCCAAACAGCAGTGGTGGCTCTGCAAGCTATATGTGTGTCTCTGCTGTACTATCGCCAGAAGTTGTTTGACATTAGGCCCCAGTTTGTTTGCCCAGTGGAGATTCCACCAAACACTGTTGCTGTATCATATGTTGTCTCTTAATTAAATTTCTCTTATAAGTTTTGTCATAATTTTTCTTTTCTTCATGTCATATAAGTATTGTTAATTTTTTTAAGGGCATGAATTACTGGTCCATTATAGTAAACAATATAGTTAAGAAAATAATAATTTAATATAATATTTAATGCCGCTTAATTCTCAAACTAAGCTGTAGAAAAATTAATAAATTAGTGAATTTTGCCGGTTTGTTATTTTACATCAAATTTGGTTGTACTGTAGCTAATAAAAATGTAAAATGTGCTAATGTATAATATATTTTTTCCAAAAGTAACTAAATATGCATGGATTTCATAGAAAAGAAGTGGAATTTCATTGTAAAACTTTGATAACCAATTTTACACCCTGTGAACTTTAGCAGGTCCTCTCAAAGGATTAAACTGACACTAATCCTTACCGTCTTTATTTTGTTTTAAATGTTTGACCCGACTCAGTACCAGACTTACCACTAGAACATGTTCATTTTTTACCACACCATCATAATATTGTTATTTTGAATATAAGCTGTCAATAAATTGTTTATTATCTTGGTTACTCAGTTAGTCATACAGTTGTATTTTGTTGCAGTGTTATGGTTGTTTTGTGACTTTTTAGTATAATGTAGTTTAGTTAGTAAACAATAATAATGGATGATTTGCTTGGAGACAACGAAGTTGGGGAATGTTTATTAGCTCTATTAGTATAAATAAAGTGCTGAGTTTTGTAAAACCATTAAAAGATAGAATAATGCTGAAATTGTATTATTGTTTTACCTATAAAATAAACAGTGTGTTCCAAATTTTATGCACACTAAAAAGATCTTGGAAACTATAAGAAAGCAAAGATTATATGGACAAAGTTGTACAATAACAAGACCAACAAATCAATGTGGTTAAGTCGGTTGCTTCATTCATTCGCACTCAAAATTTTCAAACTGTCACAGCTCTCTTATTAGTACATATAATGAAAAGCTTATTGCATGATATCTGCATGAGATTTTTTCTAGTTTTTAAATACTATACTGAAAAATGTTTAAGACCAGCAGGAGGTGTAGGATTCAAGTACATTTTTTAATGCTACAACCCATTTTTTACTTAATCATAAGAACATATTTTTTTACTGATTTCAAAAATACCATATATTTTATACTTTCATTGAAGTTTTCGTCAAATAATTAATAAGAAACCATTTTTGTGTGGTCGTTTAAGGGGAATTTTAATTATGTTAATCAGTTGGTTGGTAAACCTGAATGATATTGCACTGCATATAGTGTTGGAATCAGCTGTTTAGTGAAGCATAGAAAAGATCTGACAAGGTCATTCTAAAAATAACTGTTACTGACATTTTTGTGACTGATTAGCACAATAGCGTGTTAGTTTTAAATTGTATCACATTTTATAATCAGTTTAAATAAAAATTATTATATAAAACTAATCAAACAACCTAATTACATTCATATTTTAACTAAAAATGTCACACTGTATAATGCCTGTTTGTATGTTTTCAGGCTAAAAACTATTAAAAAATTATAAAAGTTAATATTTAGGCATTTTTGAGTTGGATTAGGTCAAAACTGTTCAAAGATTATTTCAAACACACAAAGACTTTGTAACGCCCTGAAAACTACGGTTGGTTTTCAGGATTAATATAAAATTGGAAAATAAATCACAATAATAATCCATTTTATTCTTTATTTGTAAAAAAGGTTTTGGTAAACAATACTTAGAATATCTAGAACAATACTGATTCAAGCTAACAAATTGTTCTCTTGCAAATAGTTAACTCACACAGTTATAAATAATTATATCGCTTATACAAGGGCTTAGTACACATTTTGATTGCATATTAATAATAATAAATTCACGCATTTAAAACCGTGATATTTAAGAAAAGTGCCCTGATTAATTTAATAAGATATAAAATGAAACTAATTTAAATGCAGTAGAAACGAGTGAGCACAGCAAGAGAGAGGGTTGTTCAAAAAAGCTGGCAGGGGTGTCCCCTAATTAGACAAATAATAGGTATGTATAAATTATTACACATATAATATAATAAAAGTTTTTTGCATATAAATATATTTCTTGAACTTTTATTAGTATTGATAAAAATACTGCAATTAACAATTATTTTATTGCAATTAAACCAATATTGAATATTGGTTGAATATGATAATTATTTTACTGAATAGAATGTAAAAATATAAAATCTTCGTACAGTATATATAATACTGAATTTACAGAAATACTTATTTCTGTTACTGCCAATCCACATCACTGTCAAGGCTGGATTTGCATTTAACAATAATATTTGGCTCTTCAATGTCGCTCTTGCTCTGGATCAATTTCAAGTGATAAGGTCCTTTCTTACCAGCGCCTTCACCATTCTTGCCTGGAGAAACAAGTGACATAACATATTATTGGTCATTATAGAACAACTAACTTTAGTGATAGTGATTTCTGTATTACTGTACCTACTTCCGTATTCTGTCACACTAAATATATTACCAATATTATTTCACTTATTGCTTTACTGAGTGTAAAATGGAGGATAACACTAATTTGTTAGTTTTCAGTAATATACACACATATAAACATCTCATCAAACAAATATTATCTTTTAGTATTCACTTTTAATTTTCAAGTTTCTTAGCAAATACAAAAAGGCTAGGGCAAAACGGGCAATGATATACTTAAAAATTAACTGACTTTTACTGAATTTAATTTACTGAAATAGCAATGTACATGCTGTTTTAATTCAGAAAATTCTGTAATTGAGACAGGTACACTAAACTTTTGTGAAAGATCCAGTTACTTTCCATAACATACAACTGTTATGTATTGTATCTAAGATGGTTACAGCATTGATTCCAATCAAATTCTGGTACATTATCGTTTTACCTCATTATAGATAACCTACAAGTCTATACCCTATAAAATAGGTATAGGATTATAGAGTATATACCTAAATTATACGTTATAGATTGAGGACAAAATAGAGTACTTGACACAGCTGAGAGCTCCAGAACAAGGTCTGTCCAAAAAGTATCTGACCGCCGACTAGTAGGTGGCCCCATATTAGGCATTGAATACGATCCGGTCACTCAGTGCGTCACAGCGCTCTGTTCCGTACAGTACTGCCGTGTGTGTGCGTCGCATTTCAATATGACTGACCGTGTTGAGCAGCGCATTTGTATTAAATTTTGCCAAAAACTTGGCCATTCAGCATCAGATACGATTACTATGATACGGAAAGTTTATGGTGACGTGTCTATGGCTGATACACAAATAAAAGAGTGGTTTAGGCGGTTTAAAAATGGCCGCATATCAATGGAGAGTGATGACCGATCTGGCAGGCCTTCAACGGCCAGAAACACTGAAAATGTTGAGGACCTGTTAGCCATTCCACAAAATGAATTTAAGGAGTGTTTCCGGAAGTGGGAGGAGCGTTGGAATAAGGTAGTGGCTTGTGGAGGGGAGTACTTTGAAGGGGACCAGATTGCTGTTGCCGCCGAGTAACGTCAGTTCATGCCAGACGTCAAGGTCGGATACTTTTTGGACACACCTCGTATATATATATATGTATGATATACTATGGTCAACATCAAAAAAGAAACAGTTGTGATTTTTTGGGTCATTTATGTTGAGAATTAATTCAACATCAAGATTTCAGTAAAGAATTTGCCAATATTTCCAAGAGATAACTGACAGGTTGAGGAACCATGCCAAAAGCTATTGTGGAATTTTTTATAATCTACAATAATATTAAGCTAAGTTTTATAGTGGGTAACTACTCAGATCTCCTGAACCGTGACTTCATTGTCCACAAACTCTGCCATAATTTTAAAACAGTAAATTTGATTAATCCTTGACGATGTGCCTACAGATGATTTCCAAAATTAAGCTTATCAGCTATTATTTGCACTGTTATTTAGCCATCGGAAAGAAAAAGATGTATTCAACGTTTTTAATAAAAATATATAATTAAAGATTTTTACAGCCATTTACAGAGTAGTGCAAAAAAAGTATTTAAAAATGCTATAAGTAATTTTATTTTAATCACGGACAAATTTAATTAACACTAAACCAATCAGCGAACATCCCAATTTGAGAACTGGGCATTAAGAATTCCAAAGTACTTAATTTTTTTTAAACAAAATCGGGAATATAGTGTCCTTCTAAAAACATTGACAAAGTTCTCCATAACTTTTGTCAAAGTATCCTGTGATAGAAAAGTAATTTCTTCATGTATTGCAGCCTTTAAATTTTCAAATGAACGAGGTTTATGACAATAAACATTGAATTTAAAATGACCCCATAAGGAAGTCGCACGGCAATAGATCTGGCGAGCATGCAGGCTAATGGAAATCACTGATATGTAAAATCACGTGATCGGGAAACATTTCTATAATGAACCATTGAAGCATTACTCGCATGGGCTATACGCTCAATATCAAACTCTCTAAAAAAGCTTCATTGAACAATGATTCATTCAATTTGAAATACTGTTCAACAGCAAACTCGTGATGTTGCATGGTCTACTGCGCCAAAACTGGACGTTCTAATCTACTAAATGGCATCACTCGGCAGTCACTGACAGCTCCCCTCCACTGATGTTACCCTACTCAAATCCATGTGTTTTTTTTGCACCAACCTGTATTTTCCCTCTAATCTTCTCAGTCATCACTGAAACACTGTCCTTGTGGAAATAACTATTTTATTGTGCATTGTCATCATGAACCACCCCAACATGTGGTTGATTCTTATTCAAAAATTTTATCAGAAATGTAAAGTGATGTTCAGTAATTTATACAGTCTCTATTTTAACAATAAAAAATAAGCACATCATGTGAAAATCCAATTGGGAGAAATTGTGATGAATACTGGTTGGTTTTTGTCTATTAGGCTAGATGCCAGGTATGTAGCAGATTTATTTCTTTTAATTTTACAAGACTATGGTCACATTAGCTATTCAATTTCAGCTTTCTCAAGCACTCAACCTAGTCAACTCAAGCACCACTATATGCCTGGGTTGGCCAGCCTGATAATTAAGAATCAACAGCCACTCTCTTACCCGTGGCAGACTGGGAAGTACGGTTGAGGACAGCCTGAACAGTGGCTGTGGTGTGTTCCAAGGTTGCCACTACATCATCACCAGTTCGGGACATCCAGGCCAGCACTAGAGCAGCATACAGCTCACCTGTCCCAGTGAAACTGGTATGTACCAGTGGACATTTGAGTGTCGCTGTTGTCTTCTTTTTACCTGTAGATAAGACATCAGTCAACAGAGATACTATTTAGCTGCATTCTTGAGCAAGCTTTTAAATACTTTCTGAATTCTAAATAAAAACATCTTTTCAGTCACACCAACTCTTATTACTGTAAAGCGTTCTACTTAAGAACGTCTATTTTTTTATAAGGAAAATATATTATTTAAATTTTTTTATTACAACGCATACTGTAATTTACTTTTCTACATAGTTTTGATTTTTTATCAAACAGGCTTTTTGTCATACAACTCAGAAAGGTTTTCAATTCTGGCACTCAAGATATTTTGTAGTGCCAATCAATCAATGTACTTTTTCGCTTTTTCGTAGTTTTTGAACAGTTGATAACTGACAAGCTCCATTAAATAATGAAATAAGAGAAAATTACTGGTAAGGTAAGGTTTGAACTGTAATGAGAATAATACAGTTGTTCCCATCCAAAAGATTTCGCCGGAGCTTGCAATGTCATAGAGCAACATTATATCAGAAGACAGTAAACCAAAGCACTTTTTGTATGTAAGTTTTTTCTACTGTTCATAAACGATTCAGTTTTACACAAAACAGTTGACTCTTTTTTATCCAGTTCTGTTAATATGGACTTGTTCTGAACAACTATCTGATAGTAGATTATAAAAGTTGTATACTGCTAAGTTAGGAACACGAAGTTGCAAACTACATAATTTTGAGGTATTACATATTGTTATTTACTAGTGATCACTAAGTGGGACAGAGCACAATGGTGTGGGAGTGTAAATGGTATTATTTACATCTTAAAAATTTAATTATTTACCACCTTACATCATGCTAGGCTCAATTTCATTCATTACTTGTTAAGAAGCAAAAAGGTATAATGCAAACTATGATTTGAACATGGATCTCTGTAGTGACCAGTTGCTGTTTCAGCACTGACTAGCCATTCACATGTTCCTAGCATGAGCTGTTCCAGAAAATTAAATCCTTCTGTTTCTACTATTAACACACTGTAATTTTATTATGTGTTAAAAAATATTTAAGAACATTTTTTGTGAGTATGCATATAATAGTGTATATTAAACTGACATTAGACAATATCGTGTAAACATGGAAAGCAAAAAGAGAAAATGACAAACTGTAAATTTTAGAAAGACCTAAAAAGCGAAGATTTGCTTCAAGTATTACAGCGTGTATCAAAATGAATGACCTGATTTTAAAAAACTGAATATCTATTGCTAAAAATGTACTACAAAAATAATATTTATTGCAAAATACTCACAAAATATTAAAGTTTTAGGTATGTTATCACAAATGTTCTATATGTCCACCAGCAGCAGCACGAACAACATCCAGACGATAGCTAAATTCCTCATAAACCTTACACAACGTATCTGCGTTCACAGACCTTATTGCGACAGTTATTCTGTTCTTTAGTTCTTTGATGTCATGAGTTAGAGGGGGAACAAACACTTTTTCCTTCACATATCCCCACAAGAAAAAGTCGCATGGGGTCAAGTCTGGTGATCTTGGAGGCCAAGAATGAAGAGCATTGTCTCAAGGTCCCGTGCGCCCTATCGAGTGGTGGGGCAGAGTGTTGTTGAGAAGCTGCCGAACATTGTTGTGCCAGTGAGGCGGAGCTCCTTCTTGTTGGAAAATGAAGTCACCAGAGTCTGCCTGAAGTTGTGGGAAAAGCCAATTCTGCAGCATTTGAACCCGAACTGTTTCCACCATTTCATCAGAAGTGCGAGGCCGGCCTGAACTTTTACCTTTGCACAAGCACCCTTTCTCTTCAAATTGGTGATACTATCGACGAATGTTTTTAGGTGAAGGCGGATCAATGCCGAAACGGCGACGAAAAGCGCGCTGGACCGAAACAACTGACTCGTCCTGCAACACACAAAACGCCTTTTGTTGAGCGGACGCCATTTTACTTCAGACTGACTGGAAACGAAGAAGACGCACTGACCGACATCTAGCGGCGATTTAATGAAACTTTAGGCCACGCCCATTCCAAATACACAGCTTTCCTTGCCCACATGCCTTATGTTTCGTAATTATTACCGTACAAAATCAGGTCATTCTTTTTGATACACCCGGTAGTTTAGAATATGGTATAGCAGAATAAAGGTATAAAATGGATATTAAATAACTTTTATTGCATTTTTCAATAGGGTTACTGTTTAAAAACTAACAATACATGCATAAGATTTTTTATTAAAAACATTAACTTTTGCACCTTTTTTCATTTATAGGTTCACTTAATCTAAACTTTCGTCAATCTATTTATCACTGATTTGTCTGTTGAGTGTCTGACCATAAAATCCACTGACAAATCCCTTACTTGTTCAAAAAGAAAGTCTTCCATGCAACAATATCATCTTAGCTTTCACTTTTGTTGCATTCAATATGTCCTGCTATACAAAAGTTTATAACTATTGAATAAATAATAGATTAATGAAATTTTTCAATATAATATTTTATACCTTATTTTTATGACCCTATTTCATAGAAGCAAACTTTCTGCTTTTCTTAACTCCAAATAGCCTTTTACATCTGTTCCAAACCTGATTTAGATCATGGTTGCACTCTTTAACTTTTATGTGATCAAATGAGTTTCACTTTATTGTGTTTATTTACCAGAATCAAAAGTGGTGCATCTTTGGACCAAAATATAACGGAATAGAATAGATAAGGTGCAGTTTTGAGTAAGGTAGATCAGGGTAAACAGATATCAGTAATAACGTTAACTTTTATTTAAATCTACCTGAAACCCTGCTTGCAAACCCCAAAAGGTAGTCATCATAACCAAGGTGAGCAGAAGACAGGAATACAGATGGACAGCCCATCGAATGTATGTTGTCGATGACAGTCCAGGCATCGTCTGCATCCAATATTGGCTTACCTGTCAACAGTCTGTTCCAACAAATATACATTTATTCTTTTAAATACTTTCATATAAAATATGAACTTTTAAAATCAATATGTTAGACTAATTTTAATGTTTTTTTAGTTATTGTATAGTCTGCAATTTTAATTTTTTTTAATCCCTGTATGTAATTGAAATGCAAACACACCAAATTGAAAATTGAATGGACAAAGGGAGGGAGGGAAAATTGATAAGGGAGAAGGATGCTGATATCCACAATGAAGATGGGTGAAGAGATTACCTGATGTTATACCAAGTGACACAACCAGCATTAATGTCTAGTTAATCTGATATTTGGCCATATTTGCAAGGAGTTGTCAATATATCACAGAAAACCCAATCAATCATAGAGTACCAATGCCATACATAACATCATCTCTTTTGTATACCAAATCAGGTTTACAGTGTTCCTCATCAGATTTGATCTGTTTTTGTGGACAGTCCAAAAAGCATTACTTTAAGCCACCACATCTGTTCCATATATTAGCTGTTTACCATTACTTGCTGTGGTATATGAAGTTAACTCTTACAATACCTACAATGATTACAGGTCTTTCTAAACATGGTACTAAGAGGGCTAATAGAACCAACCAGCATTCTGTGGCAACTTTGGATTACATGATCAGAAGTCTCTTATATATGGTGCTGGATATGTAAATGCAGTCTTCCCTTTGTAGTACATATTCTTCTTAGGAGGTAGGATATTGAGCTGAAACATAACCTTGACCTGAAATCCAAGGAAAGCATAGTCCATCTATCGTGTGGGGATATTAACTTTTGGATTCTTTCTGAGTTAACACATGTCTGTATATTATGAGGTGCTCTAACCCTTCACTATCTTACCCTTAAATAACCCTTTTGGGCACAGCTTTGCCAACTGCAGCCATATTCTGCTCTAAGCATTTCAAGATGATAATTGCACTACTCTAAAACCTATAATTATAGCAGATTGCATATGTTTTCAGGGATTCGTTTGGAATCCAAGTGTTAGTAGTCATTACTGGGGTTCCATAGGGATCTGTCCCAAGTCCATTTTTATTTATTATACTCAATCTTAGATCCATTTTTGTTTAAGCATTTTTCATAAAATTTTCATAAGATCCCCGAGTCTTTTAAGATTTTTGCATAAGTTATATTACCAACCAAAGCCAAGCAGACAACTCGATTTGCAAGAAGGTTACAGCAACCACGTTTTGGGACATTGAATGTTGTAAAATAAGCTATACAATAAGGGACAACAATAAATGTAGCCTCTTATTTTGCTATTCTCACTAAAACTATACGTGAAGCAGCGTGGCCTTCTGAAATCTAGAGTTTTGTTGCTGCAAGACCATGACAGACCCCAATCTGCCATTCAAAACCAAAGTTTTATCAGACCCTTTAGAATTTTAATCAGATCTTTGGGATATGAAAAGGTTGCTACTCACTGTACAGTTATAGAACTTCAAAGAAGTTTCTAGTAAGGTCTCAATAAATAAAAATAGCGATACCAAGAAAACTGGTTTTGATCACCATATCTAACCAAAATGACAAATACCTTTCCAATGATAAACCAAAATTAAATGCTACTGTGTTTGGTATGATTTATCCCAACTTTGCCAATATAAATGTTTCTGTTTATTTTATTCATGTATATAGTTCTAATGGTATATGAATTAGAATACTTACTCTGCCTCGTACTGATTAGGAGTGACGATATCTGCCAAAGGAATGATATAATCTCTGTATATGTCCACATAGCTTTCTGGCACACACATTCTCCCATTGTCACCCAGTACTGGATCACACACTGAACACAATTAATGGAACCATTAGGTTTACAATCTTAATAAAACAGTCAATATAATAAACTGTAGTCATTCTACTATAATCATTGCTTCATTGTTCTGGTTAGGTAAAATAAATTAGTTATATTATACTAAGAAACATATGCAATCCTATTTAGACATAAATACAAAAAAATAATTTAGTTGTAATCTTCCTGACAGTCTGAAAGTACACTCAAAATTGACTTGTATGGGTATTGCATCCCAGAATAACACACCATTAAAATTTCTAAAGGAATTTAAGACAGCTTTAAAATTCCTAAAATTATTCCAATTAGTACTTATTGTATTCATTATAAACTACAGAACTTTTGGTGGCAAGAGAATCATAAAATACTATGTATATAAAACTGTTGGATTAAATAAAATGAATGTATAAATTGATTGTGAAAGAAATTTTTTTATTGTTGAACATAACATTTAAAAATTTGTTTTATACATACAAAATTTCTTACACATACACACATGCATGCGTGTGCACGTGCGCGCGCGCACACACACACACACACACACACACGAATTAATGTTTCAGATTATAGTAAAATTATCATTATACACAGAAGGGTTCTCTTCTAGATGGTTTACACCTTCCAGTTAAATTTACACAATGTACAGCAAAAACTGATGTGTCACTTATCATTGATGGGACAATTCTATGGATGTCCAGAAATGGCACATCACAAGCCCCAATATATTGACATTTGGGAAACCCTTCTGGGGATAATGATAAGTTTTACTGTAATCTGAAAAATTATTTCTTTCACATTGTATTTTCAGTGATTCAGCATGAAAGAGTTAAATATTTCTCTACAGTCTGTTACATCAAAACAATGTATCATTAGTCTATTTTTAAAGTAAACATTACAGGTACATACCAAAGACGAGGTTGCTGTTATGTTGGCGCAACTGCCTGATTAACTCAGGGATATGATTGAGAAAGGAACTGGAGCCGATGTAGCCAGTGAGGAGGTGCGTGAAGTCCCTGTCCAGTGACTTCGCTGCAAGACCGCCCATCAGCTCCTCTAGAGTAAAAAACCAAATTTTAACAACACTCATGAAAGCATATTGAATTTAAAATAATTATACTGACTCTTGGTAAACAATTCTGTTATTTGCGTTGGTGAGAGAGATCCAAAACAACTTACCTCAGAATCTTTGGCCTTGGGAATCAGGTCAAAACCCTAGCAAATAAGGGGTTTTGATTCTGTATGATAAAACTAAAATGTGTTACAAATTTGTAAAAATAAGAATACAGTAAATATTAATATTGCTCTATAATTCATAAACACAACTTTTAATATTGTTCTCTCTAATTTTAAGAATTTGATTTTCAACAGTGACATTCAGGCTGGTGTTTAAAAACCTGGAAGACAAACTCTGGTAACATTAAAATATATTAAATCTGTACTAGTGAGCATTTATTGAGTGAAGATGTCCAGTAAGCCCAGAAATGCCAGTTGGAACTTTCTACTGACTTGTAGGCTTGTATTTGATGTACCCGACTAGTTACTAGTAGTATATTTAGTATCAAACCCTTGCTGTTGGGTAGGTTAGAACCTTAACAACCTTTATTTAAAATGTTGGATGTGTAGTGGCATACACGGAACTAAGTAATAATTTGTAGGGAAACCAAGTAGACATTTCTACCTAGTGACTTTGAAGGACACGTCGTCAGTGTAAAAAGGTTATGCTGCTTTACTGTCATGTTGGGAAGTCCTTAGACAAACCTAGTTATTATATTGAAAACTGCAGAGGCAGGAATAAAACTCCATTTTACTTGTGAATATTGAGTTTAGCTCCAGTTTACCTCCTCTTAATGTAGCATCTGGTATCTGACACTGTCTCCAGGAATCTTGAGTCATCTTCGTCAAAAGAGATTAAAAAAAAGAAACTCAAAATGAACTCTTTACATTGTTTTGACATTGGAGACACCTAGAATATAAAATATAGTATAATCTACATGAAGAGGTATTCTCATTGTCTCATAAAGTGTATAATTGAGTGAACTACGATGTTTTAGATACAATCTCTAATGCAACAGAGTTTTCTACACATAACGTAGCTATGGTGGGAAGGGTTGATTAATGTCAATGTTGGGTTTAGCTCCAGTTCACATTCTTCTTAGTGAGAGAGTCATGCTCTTAGTTCACGTTCCTTATTACCTGGGAGCATGCTAATCTAGAGGATGGTGTGGCTAATATTTGTTCTTATAGAGATTATATTTGTTCTTATATTTTAATCTCACTTTCAAAATGTCCTCATCTGCACAGGTGTTCAATGTCTGTGATTGAACTCTCTATTCGAAGGGTGCAAAATACCACAAGGCATACATGCTCAGTAATTTTACGGGCCTAATTGGTCTACAGAGTGGTCGTAATTGTTCCATTGCTTCTCAGTATCTGCTTAAGATACCTATTTTGTTAAAAAAAATATCCATTTCATGATATGGTGACATCTGTTTCTTTATTGTTGTAAGACAGTACATTAATCCAGCACTGTTGTTGAGTTCAAAATAATGACAGACCTTTAAACATGACCACAACGCAGGCAGGGACTAGAATTTTGAATGGTAACTATTTTTGTTTTAAAAATACATAGAATCAGTAGAGACTGGTTTAATTTCTCCTGCTGCTGATTTCAAAAGAAATTTATTTTTTATTATCTCTAATTTTCTTATTTATTTTTTACTAACAGAAATAAAATGATTTATAATTTATGTAAATCAAGGACGCTAAAATTAGGGTGGATCTGATACAGTCCCAATTTTAACTTGATAGTTAAAAAAAAATACTTAATATGCTTGTGATCTTATAACATAATTCCAATAATACTACATCAAATTGTTTCTCATATTATCCTGTATAAAAGTGCTATAACGCAGTTGCATTTTTTATTTATCATTGTCATTATTTCTCATATCAGTTATAGGTATTACAACTCAAATTCATTTCAGTCTTTTATAATTTTAAACAAGGGCAAAAAATTAAAAATAATCTTATACAGCACAATATTAAAAAACTATAGTAAAAATGTAATGAACCACACACCTAATTCTTTTTGATGTAATACTTGTCCCTTCCATCCTGGCTGAGAGATAGGGCTGGAAACCTGGGCTGAGTGCAGAGAACACACCTCTATTCCTAATATCTGTAAGAGACAATCAGTGGTTATTCCAGTAAAATATAATTATCCTCAATTTTATATCAAATAAAAAAGAACAGTTATACTGAAAAATAAAACCTCACAGCATAGTAATATACATAGACAACCATGACCTGTTTCAAAATAGTTTAAGGTAAATGCCCAGCATTTGATAATATCAAGAAAGAATTTTCGTGGAGATTGATTAATCATTACTTTAATTAGAGTGGTCCTGGATTCTTTAGGGTGGAGGGTAACACAGTTTATTTTTCCTGTAGAGTCCACTTTTGGCTGGTTTATACTAGAGGGCGAAGAGAGAAATTTCAAAGAGGCATCAATCACCTAAAACAATACCCACTATATCACTCATGGTGACTGGAATCTTGGCAGGAGGCAGCTCCAATACCCACACAGCATTTTGAGTATCTTGTAACTTCAGGAACTATGCAAAAGTCCTTAAAGGATTTAAGACATAAGATGTTTTCTCAGTATCTTGTCCTCAGGAAATACATACATTAAATTTATATTAGTATCACGTTTCAGAGAGTTTCATATTTCAGATGCTGCACTAAGGAGCTTAACTCATTATTTACATTGTAAATTAGACATTACAATTTTGTTTCAGCTCCTTGCAAGTGTATAAAGAGATTGCTGACACTTAACTACCAAGCAGCTCAGTGGCTAACTAATACTGATATGTCCACATAGTAATATATTTCATGTGTCCAAATATTTGATACCTAATGAGCAGAAGGAAACTGCTGAACACCTGCATTAGTAAGGAAATGTTATGCCATCTTTGACAATTTGGACGAGGGTGGTGAAATTCCCCAGAAAGACCTCCTGATCGGTTATTTCCAGTGTTTTGTGGGACTAGGCCACTAGTACACAAACTTGGTGCGACAAAGATCATAATGTGGAGGAGCTCCATGTTATTGAAAATAAAACAAAATACTATGCTCTTTCTGTGCGACAAAGGCTAGATGTACACAAGCCTGGATCAGAAGAAGAGTATCAATTGAATGGCGAGTAAGATCTCCAGACTTAACACCCTTAGACTTTTTTTGTGGGGTCGCTTGAAATCAGTATTTTTTTAACACATCCCACTGGTGTCCCAGACTTGAAAAACAGGATCACTGCTTAGTGTAGACGCTTAACCAGAGAAACTTTTAGAAAGGTTGGGTAAGAATTTGAAAATAGGTTATTTTTTTGCTTGAACAACAATGGCTACCAATTTGAACATTTGATTTGAAGTTTACAAAGTATTTACAACAGTATTCAGTGAGTAATTTTGTTGTTATTAGCAGTCGTACAGTAGTTTGTACACTAATAATTGTTGTGTAAGAAATTACATTATTGGCTGCTGATACCAAACGGCTTGGCCAATTAAATTTTTTTTTTACCGAAATACAGCATTTTTTATGAGCTTCAATTTGAAGTGTCACAAGGTATTAGTTGCCATTTCAAAATTTTGACTTTGGGTACAGGGGGCCATGGGGGTGAGTACCCCCATTTTGAAAATATTTTTTTCCCCCCAATTAGTACTATACCCATTTACATAATTTTAATACTTGGGCTAAAGTCTTAATACGAGTTTGAAGTTTTCAAATGAACACCCTGTATACACAAAGTCTCCAAAACTTAATTTGGTTAAAAAGTGTCAACTTCAGTCTTTTTAGATTAATTTTCTATTTTAGATATTCCAAGTGCCATAGTGATAGTTTGCTTTTTAGTCCCAATAAAGAAAATATATAACTTATGTATGACTGAAAAGCACTGTGGTACAAAAGAGTCAGATACGAACGATTAAATTCACTTCTGCTCAAATTTATTTACAGTTCTACAGTTGAGTAATGTTGTTGCACTGGCCAAGAAAATAAACACATATGTGGGTTTTGGAATCCAACTTAGATTTAAAAGCATTTATTTTCAATCTGCTGTGTTTCCGGTGCTATAAGCAATATTGATTTTTTTACCCCGATCAAGAAAATATGTGCAAACATAAGCTGAAAAAACTACTTTTATCAAATGTATCTACTACTTGCATCACTTGTATTCTGCTTCTGATATAATCGGAAGAGTGTGCCATCCCTTTAACTACAGTAAAATTTGTTAAGGGAGACAACCAGTTTTAATAACCATATTTGCAAAACATTCACAGCTTTGTTCATCAAGGGAGTTTTAGAACACCATTGAAATAATATTTTCAGTGCATTATATGGTTTATTCGTCACTGGTGCAATCTAAAATAAATATTAGATAGTAACTTTGTCTTTGCAATCTGCATAACACTACTGATCAAGCACTATATAATTATTCAATATTTTCTAAAATTAAATTTTAATAAATATTTCCGCCACTTTGGTGAACTTCAGCTGAAAGTATAAACAGCTGTTTAGAGTCAGTTTGCATTACGTGTCACAAATATTATAATTATTTTCAAGAATTATGAAATATTCTGAGAAACTTTTCCAATGTTTCTCACTTTATAAACCTTCCTTGGACGTATACAAATATTTTAAAACCAAAATTAGTCAAATTGGTCCAGCCGTTATCGAGTTTTAGTGAGACTAACAAATGTAATTTCATTTTATATATATATAAAGATTATTTTTGTATAATTCTGTTATTGTAGTTTATGAGGCTCTATTTTAATTGTTGCTGTTATTTATTTGTTATATTCTATTATTTATTAATTTATTACAAATTTAAAATAATATTTACTTTTTGGTGTAAGTGTTTTAGCAACTACATGTTTTGGCTACCAAATTTGTTTATCTAGACTTCTTCTAATTTTTTAATTTGTATTGTATATGACTTGTGTGGATGCGTTTGCAAGCTTTATGGCAATATACATGTTCTTATTTGTATCAGAGTTTCCCAAGAGTCTCTGAATTATTGAGATTAAATAAAGCAAAGCAAGGTGATTCAAGGAGATTGGTCTTTGGCAAGTTAATGTGTAGTAATGATCCAGGAGTTGGTTAACCAAAGTTTGACTCATTGTCGTGAGCTAATTTTGTCTTTATTAAAGCTGTTACTATTGTTACTTAAATTTGTTGTTCGTCAGTTTACAAAGTAAGTCTTAAAGTTTAAATTTTCCCATGTTCTTCTTTCTAAATTTCTTCAAATATCATAACTGAACCAGTGTTGATCATTGTCAAATAGTAATTTTTTTGATGTAGTTGAATTTTGTTGTTGCTATTTTGAATCTGCTATTTCAGTTAACACAAATTGTTTTTGTTTGTCATTTTTCATTTTTTATATGGAAATTTTTTAAAAATAATTTAAAATTAATTTTACTTTGCTGTTACTACTTACAAAATAACTGCATTACAATAATGTTAGAAATGATTTATGCAAACTGAAATGCTTGTATTGTTACCACATGTATAATAACTTGATGGTAGTTGGCAGTCAATGGACACTGAATGATATGAAGACAATTGGTTTAACAGCTGTAAAAAAGTACTTAAAATTGTTAATACAGTTGATGAGGCGTATTTTACATCAATTGAATTTTAAAGCTTTATGGTTTTTTATAGATATGCACATTGAATATTATTTTATTATCAGCAATAATATATGGCAAGGTCCATTCAAAATGTTTTATTGGTGATATTTTGCGACAAAAAAAGAATTAAAGAAAGAATTTACTGAATGTGTTTCGTAAACAAACTCCTCTGAAGTCATGAGTCACTCACTGCATCCCCTACAATTGAAGAAAGAAGTTAGTTCAAACATGGTGGTTGAAAATGTTTACTATGTCAAAATAAATTATTTACTACCTTACAATGATTAGCAATGGTTCATTAACAATATCTGCAGAAATGTTGAAAAAGTTTTGTAAAGGAAAAGCTTTAAACTCATCCTTTTGTATAATTTAGAAACAAGATCTTTTATTAGAAATGTAGCCTCAATAATTGTTTTATATAAGTAAGGAATATACACCTTTGAACACTTTTGAAGTTTTTAATTTGTTCCATGTAAATTTCGGATTCGAATAATTCATATTCATGTAACTAACTGTACGTTAAGCTAAAATGAAGTAAATATATAACAAAATTGACATATGTTTTAACTGCCTTAGTGGCTAAATTTTGTATTTAATTTTTATATATAATCAACTTATATTGTGTAAAAGTCTGTCAAATACTAAATCTTTGTCATTTAATAATACATTAGGATTAATTTTGGCACTTTTGTAAATATCAAACTGTTCGAACGTTGAAAATAGGTGAATTCTTTAGCAAATCTGTAAAATTTCAAGATTGATATTTGTGTATTAAGGCCAGTATTATTTAAATGGTCAGCCTATTTTGAATTTGATGATGTCTTCAATGCTTTTATATGTTTATTAACTCTTAATTTTCAAGGATTGGCCGGTTAGTCCAATATAGTGATTTAGACAATCATTTCATTTTAATTTATATACCGGTACTCCACTATTGTCAAATTTGGAATTTTGATTTTGGTTTGTTGAATTACTTGAATTTTTGATTATAAGGCAGAGGTTATTAGAAATGTTGAAAGCTAATAGATGTCCTTGTTTATAAAATGATTTATTAATTTTGTAGTAGCGATTACCAAGGTAGTCACATGTATTTGATATCTCTTTCTTCTTTTTTTGGTTCTTCAATAATACATCAATCACGCTCAGCTTGTTTCCATTATTTTGGACAATGTATTTGACGATATTTAATTCTTTGTCAAAATCTTCAGTTTTCATTGGAATTTTGTGTAATTTATCGATCGTTGATTTGAATGCAGTCATTTTTTGGTGATGTGGGTGATTTGATGAGAAAGGGATAACTAAATCTGTGTATGTTGGTTTGGTTTCCTGTTAATGTTGAAATTGTGCTTTTTGATGATGTTTGTTATAGTCAAATCAAGGTAGTCTATTGCATTATTTTCTTCAATTTCATTGTTACAACTTAGATTATTATGGATTTGGTTCAAGTATTTTTTGAACATATCTATTTGTCTTTCATTTCCTTTGAATGGATAAATTATATCATCCAACATATCTGTAATAATAAATTATTTATATTAGATGTTTTTTATCATTTAATATAAATTTATCTTCTATGTTATCAAGGAATATGTCAGCCAATAAAGTAAATAGTGGATTACAAATCATCGACAAAATATGGCAGCAAAGGAAAAGGTAGTATGTCATATCTGTCGTCTGACATTTGTAGCGAATTTATGGACATTACGAGCATAAGAGTCTTAAAATAAATTAAACAAGCACGCTACTTTTCGCTTATTATTGGCTACACCAGACATTTCTCAGACAGAGACCAGTTGGCAGTGCCACTGCGATCATTTTGGTCACCAAAGTCTGAGCCATTGAATAACTAGTACGAGTGCTAGCAAGCGTTTCCAATAAGCCCAAGGAATGGGAACAGCAGCTCTCAACTTACTTGGAGAACTTGATCGACATACAAAACTGTCAAGGCTAAAGCTACGATAATGCCTCCAACATGTCAAGAGGACTCTGGTGTCCAAGCAAGAATACAGGACAAAAATGACCTTGCTGAGTTTGTTTCTTGTGCAGCCCATTCTTTAACCAGTTAGGTGGCTGTTTGTTTAGATGCTGAAGAAACCTGCACTGAAGCTACTGTGTTCTTTTCTTTCTTAAAAGGACTTTACACTTTTTGTGTCATATAATTCTAGAAAAATTTGTTGAGAGATCATGTGCAAAGAAGCAATAAACAAAAGCTTAAAACTAAACAGAGATTTCTCATGCAGAAATCTATGAATGAAACTAGATGGCCTACAAGGGCATACGTTCTCAGAGCTCATGACCAGTGGCAAAGAAATTATAAAAGCCTGTGTTGATTTAATTTAAGATAAAGCACAGACACCTGATACAGAGTCATTCCAGATAACTTTGTTAACAGTAATTTGGGAAGACATTGTAAAGGGTGAACAAAACCAGTGAGATGCTACAGAAAGGAGAGCTTGATCTTGTTGGTTGCTACTAAGGAGTACCTTATCTTAGTTTTTATGACAAAAAAGAACTAATTTGAATGATTATGAAGCAAGAACATTGCAACTACCTAACATGCCTGTACCCAGCTATGAAAATATTAAAAATTAACAATTTTTCAGATGAAGTAAGATGATGTGGATTTTGAGCAAATGACTCCCAGAAAGTGAATTCATATTACATGTTTTTACCCATCATTGACAATCATGTTACCCAGTTAGACAAAAGAAGTGATTGCTACAAAGCACTCAACTCGAAATTTCAAATTTTTAGAAATTTCCCTATAAAAAAACCACAAAATGAAACAGAAGAGGTGAAAACTTGGCTCAAAGCTACTCAAAAGACATTCATGAAGAACATTTTGTGCAAGAATGTCAACATTTCAAAATGTATATGGAAGTGGAAAAAATAACAAAAAGAGGAATCTATACCTTTATATATATATATATATATATATATAAACACGTTCGTAAGTACCTTCCCAAATTTAGAAGTTGCACTGAGAATTTATCTTAATCTTTCTGTGACAAATTATATAGCAGAAAAAAGATTTTCCACCCTTAAAAGAGTAAAGACTAATACGAGATCTTCAATGTAAAACTATATCTTTAACCTGTACCAATAGGTAGGTAAGTAACTTCCATACAATTTCATCACTACAGATGGTAATAAATTCATGAACAACTTGAATGAAACAATAATTTCTTATTTTTCATAATTGAAAATATATTTTGTTGTGTTCAAAATTGAGAATGGTTATTATTAAATTGACTTACTTTAATCTACCTGATAAGTTTTGAAGTAGATTAAAATGATTCATTATGTGCATTTCATTACAGTGAGGTAGACTATACTTTTGAACATTACTGCACAAAATTGCTATTAAAAAAGACCTTATACATTATTTTTAATGTAGTTTCCCTCTGTAAAGCAGCTGTCAGCATAAACAATCTCAGTTGAATTTACATTCATACAAAAGATGTAAAGACAGCACAAATATTGTTTCATAAAAGAATTTAATTAAGTGATACTAATGTTTAATCAATGGCGTTTACAATGAATAAATAAATAAATGACTCACCAAATGTTTTGTAAATCAGTTTAGAACTCCCACAGACATTAGAATACATTTTAATAAAACATGGTCTTACCACATAACTGGAAGTAATATAATATACCAGTTATCAACTTCAAACAAATACAAAATAAATAAACCACCAGATTAAAGTTTGGTAGTTACAGAGTTAGTGGAATCTAAATAAAATGCAACTTTTACAGACTCATTATAATTGTCATTTACAATAAACTCAAATATATTGCACAATATTTCTTTGAAAAAGTGGTATTTAGTTTCAAGAATATGATTTTCATTTGAATTAATGTGTTTATGATAAACAAAAAAATTGATTATTAGAGGCTAATTTTATCAGTGATCACAGACAAAAGTGCAACTAAGCTGTCTGGGTGTGTCTGAGTCAAGATATGACTCAGAAATAGAACCTTATCTAAACATTTCAGTTGCTGTCTGATAATAAATTCTATAAATATACCTTTTTTTATTACTGCTTTAGCAGCATTTTCACAGTATACATTTCCTATAATAACAAAGTGTGTAAAACATAAAAACTCACTTGTAAGGTGTAGGCTGCTATGTCACAGGCAGATACCACATGGCCTTGTATTGACAGTACCTTGCTGGGCCTGGCTTCCATCATACTGAGGTTGTGTCAGCTGGGCTCAAGGTCACAGCCAGTCAGCTGTTGCTAACTCCTCTGTCACACACTGCCATTGCTCACTTTATCACATGGTTATTGCCCATTCAGTAATCACTACTCACTCACTAGTCAGATACTGAACTTCGAACCGACAATAATATTGTCACTGAGACAGTTTAACAGTTTCTGTACTTATCTCTAGTTGTGCAATCACTGTTATCTCTTTGTCTCTATCTCTCTCTATGTATATAAATCATTTTCCCAGTCTGATGAATATAGATGGAAATATATGAAACAACATATACAGTATACATATATAATATAGAAAGTCTGTAGTTAATGGTATTTTTTAAACTAGAGTTCTCATAGAACAAAAAATGAAAGTACATGAGATCTTAGTAAATTATTTGAATTATAAATTAAACTCAGTACAGTGATAATGATATTTAAACCAGAATAACAGTGATTGACATTTTTAATAACATAAGTACAGATATTATCTACCAAAAATAGCAGATAGCAAGCTAGATCTGCAACAACCATTCCTGTATTTAGTAATTGGGTACCCTTGTGCCATCAGTCTTTAACCGACATCAGTCATTAACCGCACGCACCCCCCCCCCCATTCATCCCCCTTATCCACCAACTAGCACTGTATAGTAACACATGCATTAATTGTACCTCACACATTAGAGACCAAGCTATGATCTAACATATATTTATTACATTTTTTATTTCAAGGGCTTCTATAAACTATGATATTTCTTGAATAATCAATTGCTAGTTCTAAAGTTTATAAAATTAAGCGTGGAAATAACAATCATGATTTTTTTTTTTTTATTAGGCTTATTTATTTCCATAATATTATAGATAACAATAACAATAATTACAGTGACAATTAAAAACACCAGTTGGATTTTTAAAAGTATCTCTTTGAATTAAAAAAATTATCTTTAGCTTACTTAAGCAGTGGTTCTCTTTTAACTTACCAATTGGTAAATTTGTCAATTATTTCATCAAAACAGATCACATGTAAAGATTGTAAATATTTGAACACTGCTTCTTAGCAAGCAATTAATTGTTACGCCTAACATTGCTGGTCCAAGGCCTTCATTAGAAATGGCCAAATATATTAAAACAGTTATTACAGGTTCTTCTTACAATCCTGGGCATGAGCAGGCTTTAACGAGAAGAAGGCGGTAGCAGTAAATTAACAAAATTTTGTCAATGAAAACGGTGTAAAAATTAAAGTTTTTAGAAGTGGTTTCCAAATTACATGCCCAACTTTAATGCCTTTAAGAACTCCATAACATAATCAATGCCAAATAATTTTGAAACATCCGTTCAAGAATAAAAGTTAAGTTTGTAAGAAGTTCTACAGTATGATTAAAAAATGAAAAACTTTACACTTATAACTTTACCAAGTAGGCTATAAAGACAAACCAGTCCCTCAACATACTGCAAGCCACATCATACTTCAATAACTGTTTAAAATCCACAATAGTAAAATCATTACCAAAATACTGTAATCCCTCACAGTTAACTAGCACACCAATGGATAACAAAATCAAGAAATCCTCCAAACCTAAAGCTAAGATAAGTCCCAGCCTTCAGCAGACAACAGTTTTCATACATATTTAATATAGTACTCAATATATTGTAAACCGTTATAAATGTTAACAGTAGCCTATATATAAAAATTAAACTGGCAACACTGCTTCCCTTCTTGCAACTAGAACTAGAATGTTCTCTATTGGTTGAGAAAGATTGCAGTGCAATCAAAAATGTGTAATTATGTATGTTTCATATTTTACATATATGTGAACTTTTATGTGTTCTTTCAATTAGTGGACCCTAGAGGATAGTTTTCAATGTAAGTCTGCTGATCCTCCTATCAACTAATAACAATACACTTGCAACTATTTATTTATAAAAATTTGGTTTTAATCGGATCTCAAATTTTTGAGTTACGATTGTTCAAAGTTGCAGTTTAGTTGAAAAATGCCAAAAAGTAGCACTTTTTTGTTGTAATTGTTTGTAAATTATTTCCTTCCTATGTATAAACGCAGAAATAAACAAGCTAAATTTAAATGTCATTCCTGTTATTGTAGCTTTACTTATTGATTCATGGTTAATGTTCAAACTCACGTATCTATACTTTCTGATCCGAGAGAAGTAGAGTGGTAGGTAGCACAGCAACTGTGGATTCTCTTTAGAAAAATATCTTTTGATATACACAAACGTACGTATTTTAAGACGTGTCGTCCACATACAGACAATTTTTAATATCAAGACTTGTAATATAACGTAACAATTATAATTATTTTATTGTTTTGTATTGTTTTTTTTTTTTTAATATGAAAAATAAAATTAAAATGTTGCTGCTCTCTTGAGGATCTTGCAGCTTGTGTGTGAGCAAAGAACAGCACGTGCCTAAATAAGGGTCTGGTAACAACTGTCCATCCGTATATCTCGAAAACAAAATGAACTATAGACAAAATTTTGCATGAATCTTCATTTCTATACGAGCAACACTGAATACAATAAATTATGATGCATGTCACTCCAAGAGATTTGACTGAGCATTAGCAAATATTTTTAAATTGGTCTTGTGTGTAACCATGATGGCAACAGGAAAATTAAATCAATAAATTTGTAAACAAGCTTAGTAAAATCATGAGATTTTTAATATATTTTAGAACATTTTATTAAAGTATTAACTAATTAAATACATTGTTAAATTATTGCTTTAACAATTTTGTTATGAAATAAAAATATATATTTTTAAAAATCATCTATTAAATAAATGTTAGTAATGACTAATATGATAAAGACTCAAACAAGTTATTGTATCAAGTGTTGTATACTGTGTATTTTTAGACTGAATGTAGGAGATTTTTGGAGCAATTTTATTTTATTGCATACCTTGTTAAATGTTTCACTTCAATGTTTTAATCCTCATTCAGGTAAGCATACACATTTACAAATGTTTATATCAAATGTTTAACCAGATGAGAAGTTAGGGCTAAGAAGCTCTCCCTAACACACAACCTGGAACCCAATGGCCCGGCAGGCAGACTGTTTGTATGGACAGGAGCACGTAGCAGTCACCCATCCAAGCAGCAGCCATGCTAACATTGCTTGATTCGGTTATCTTGCGATAAGCTCTGTAACCACTACAGTGCACTATTCGCAAGTGGTACTGTGACATATTGATGACAGTTGATAAGATTGCTATGACATAACACATTCTGGGCATGTATGTAAAGCTTTATTTTGTACAGGCCCTATGCACTGTGTTTTTTTGTCAGATTGCTATTCTATATTGTTAGTAGAATATAATTTTTTTTTTATTTTTAGTAAATGTTATAGATTTTATTATTGTCTATTATTAAATTCTGTACTTTTAGGCTATTTTATTATTCCCAACAAAAATTTTAAAAAGTTAGGTCTCACAACATTTGTTACTTTTACTCTCATGTTTTATAACAACGATTAATGTTTGTAACTTTTTGTGTATTGTGATGTATTGTTTATGTTATATATTCAAGTTTTGCATACTTAGGAAAAAATTAATAATATGTACCTTTGAATAAGAGAGCTATATTTCATAGTAATTTCTAAAGTCCTCTGGAAAATTAGACAAAATGGGTTTAACAGTATAGGTGTCACAAACATGCAGTTGTACGGTTAATACAATGAGATATAAAAAATACAATAAAGAATATAATACAGTACATTAGTGTATAGTATGGTTTGCTTTGCATCCAATGTAAAGTATGACATTTTTTTAACAATTATACACTGTATGAAAATGAAATGAAATATACCTTTATTAAAGAGACTGAGTTTGATCTTATAGATAGTTACTATATGAAATATCTCTGGAGTAAGAGTAAAATGTAAAGCCAATTAACCTAAAAATGGTTTACAGATATTTGAAAAAGAAATAGTCGTGTAATGAAGATACAAACAGCTTCAAACTTGCTTCATACAGGATCAGGAACAATATAAGAAGTCAGCCAGGTTGGATTCTAAATAACACTCCCAGAAGCTTACAAAATAAAATTTACTGTACAAATTTACAACAATATCTTTATTACAAAATATAACATTTAAGACTAGCATAACGTTTCAAACAGTATTTGTACACTAGGTTTAATGCATATTAAAATAAACATGAATGATATGAGTTCCGTTATAACAGTCTAATTGTTATCTCAAAAACACAAAAACATTAGATCGTCACCTGCATTGTACTACATTAACAGAATCACTTGAATATCTTGATTATGTATGCAATTAAGAATTGAGTTTAACTCTTAACTATCCAAGTGGCAATCGTCTAAATAATATTGAGCTGATGCGATACTGTTTTTGACATTTGTTATAGCGCACACATAAGCATTACCATCACGATTTATGTATCATTCAATCAATAAGAGAAAATATTTTGGTTAGCTATATTTACAACTATGCATGTTTAAAAAAAAACATATATAGTCTTGAAAACCCCAACACACTCTTACAGGACTAAAACAAAACAACCAAAACTAAAACCTATTAACATGTACACAATAAAACATCTGCATTAATAAAACAAAATATAACAGATCCTGCAATACACTACTACTCTAGAACTAACTAGAAAAAAATGTAGTTTAGATCTTTTTTTGCTGCTATTATTGTAAGTATAAAATACTAGCTGGTTTCCATTACTGAATATGTCTCTATGTTCTGTAATACTTGGTCTATAAGACTCGGCAATAAAACATTAGTTATTGTTATTTTCAGGTCTTTCTCATACATCTATGTAATAGGCAATGCCTATTAATTATTTAATATAGTGTGGAAGACAGTTTTACAAGTAGGCAAAATTAATATTAGACTATTAATACCAACTGGAATAACTCATAATGTAATAATAAAATTGGCTCGAAGTACGAATGCTCTGAAATAATAGCTACAAGAATATTAGTCCACTATTTAATACAGGAATACAACATATCTCTTGAAATCTTTCTGAGTTAATTGTTTAGTATGAGAAATAATTTACAAGTGAATATCCTTAAAAAATTTGTTTATGTTTTCATAATCAACTCTACATATGTGCTACAAAACAAACTGGAACACAAGTGGTTTATTAAAGACAATATATAACAACAGCAAAGTACTCGTAACAATCCCATTACACATCTATGCACTGTTTACGCTACTACTCCATCCCTATCAACATTGTTGTGTACACAGTGGTCTGGAATATATAACAACAGCAAAGTACTCGTAACAATCCCATTACACATCTATGCACTGGTTACGCTACTCCATCCCTATCAACATTGTTGTGTACACAGTGGTCTGGAATATATAACAACAGCAAAGTACTCGTAACAATCCCATTACACATCTATGCACTGGTTACACTACTCCATCCCTATCAACATTGTTGTGTACACAGTGGTCTGGAATATATAACAACAGCAAAGTACTCGTAACAATCCCATTACACATCTATGCACTGGTTACACTACTCCATCCCTATCAACATTGTTGTGTACACAGTGGTCTGGAATATATAACAACAGCAAAGTACTCGTAACAATCCCATTACACATCTATGCACTGGTTACGCTACTCCATCCCTATCAACATTGTTGTGTACACAGTGGTCTGGAATATATAACAACAGCAAAGTACTCGTAACAATCCCATTACACATCTATGCACTGGTTACGCTACTCCATCCCTATCAACATTGTTGTGTACACAGTGGTCTGGAATATATAACAACAGCAAAGTACTCGTAACAATCCCATTACACATCTATGCACTGGTTACGCTACTCCATCCCTATCAACATTGTTGTGTACACAGTGGTCTGGAATATATAACAACAGCAAAGTACTCGTAACAATCCCATTACACATCTATGCACTGGTTACGCTACTCCATCCCTATCAACATTGTTGTGTACACAGTGGTCTGGAATATATAACAACAGCAAAGTACTCGTAACAATCCCATTACACATCTATGCACTGGTTACGCTACTCCATCCCTATCAACATTGTTGTGTACACAGTGGTCTGGAATATATAACAACAGCAAAGTACTCGTAACAATCCCATTACACATCTATGGACTGGTTACGCTACTCCATCCCTATCAACATTGTTGTGTACACAGTGGTCTGGAATATATAACAACAGCAAAGTACTCGTAACAATCCCATTACACATCTATGGACTGGTTACGCTACTCCATCCCTATCAACATTGTTGTGTACACAGTGATCTGGAATATATAACAACAGCAAAGTACTCGTAACAATCCCATTACACATCTATGGACTGGTTACGCTACTCCATCCCTATCAACATTGTTGTGTACACAGTGGTCTGGAATATATAACAACAGCAAAGTACTCGTAACAATCCCATTACACATCTATGGACTGGTTACGCTACTCCATCCCTATCAACATTGTTGTGTACACAGTGGTCTGGAATATATAACAACAGCAAAGTACTCGTAACAATCCCATTACACATCTATGCACTGGTTACGCTACTCCATCCCTATCAACATTGTTGTGTACACAGTAGTCTGGAATATATAACAACAGCAAAGTACTCGTAACAATCCCATTACACATCTATGCACTGGTTACGCTACTCCATCCCTATCAACATTGTTGTGTACACAGTGGTCTGGAATAAATTACTTTTAAATGCACCCATTGTATATACTTTTATTTTTTTTAACTATAAATAGAATATTTGTTCTCCTCCTACACCCCCGAAAAGAAACTGGAATTTATGGTTTTTGCCTTCTATATTATATCGTCTTTGAATCAGACCAATTCTAATTTCTACCTTAATGATTAGATTACCTACAAAATTCAAAAATATACATGCCCTTCTCCATATTGACATAGTCATAATTATAAGTCTTACACAAAATATTTTTTTTTTTCAAATGAAACATGATTAATTTATAATTTATGTTCATATTTTTACTAAAGTGAAATATTCGGTTCAAGTAATAAACACATACTATTTGATAGATTCATAGCTTCATCCTTATGTTAATATAAAATTATATTTAAAAACCCATGTCCATTAATGTTTGAAGTTTTCGTTACGATGTTACAGTCTTCTGTTACACTCCCAACATTAAATACTGTTCATTGTGTGTGTAAATACTTGGAAGCCAATGTTAAATTACAAAACAATAACATAGGTTGGACAAGGCTATGACTCAACTGTGAAGTCACGGGTATAATGCCCGGAGAAGTAATTAAAATCTGCAAAAGAATTTAGATCGTTTTCCTTTAATGGGGTCCAGTTAGTCAACTAGATTTTTTTTTTAGTTGAATTTGAGTTATTCCAGATGTCTAGAAGTACGTGAGTGTGGAATTTGAAAGTAGGCTTAGGGCTGTTGTTGGTGTTTTGGAAGATAAGCCTACAGCTATTCCAGACCAACCAGTGGTAGTGTGTCAAAAGAGAAACCTAAGGAATATTTCCTATAACTGAAAAAAAATATTATTTATGGCAAGCCTAACCTAACTTAATATAAAATAGTTAATTATAACGATTTGATGAAAGTACTTTTTAATATAGCTTGTAAATATCATTATGAAGTAGCTGATTTCAAAATATATAATTGTGTTGACCTATGCTGTTCAGCCAACTTTACATATAGAGGATGTAATAAGAAAACAATGGATTTAAATGATAACTGCTCTGCTAGGTCTACAAATAAAAGTAAAACTGAATTACATAAATGCTAGATTAGTTGCGTAATATGTGTACCAAGCAAAATGATTTGTGTGTGTGTGTGTGTGTGTGTGTGTGTGTGTGTGTGTGTGTGTGTGTGCACGCGCGCATATATACATATTGTCTTTAACTTTAATTTCCTGAAAGTTGATTTTTTTCCCACTTACCATATGTAGATTTTTCTCAGGAACAAATAGACGAATTTTCATAAAAATACAAGGGCTATCCAGGAAGTAGATTACGTTTAAAAACAAAAAAGTACAAGGGAAAAATTGTAATGTATACATTTGAAAGTGACATTAAAATACTATTTTTCAACCATACAAATTTAGGCACTTATCATAGAGGTGAACTAGTTCGTCATCAAAGCGTTGTGTCACAAGCCAGGTCTTCATTGCTGGAAACAGATAGTAGTCGCTGGGTGCAAGGTCCGGACTGTAAGGCGAATGAGGAAACACCTCCCACTTAAAAGCATCCAGGACTTCTAAGGTCTAATTTGCTGTGTGTGGTCGGTACCCATCTTGCACTAAATTTATGATAACTAACTTTTGAGTAACAAACTCTTTGAAATTTGAGGAAAAATCAGTGAGAGATCTGTTATTGTGAATTGGCAGTCTTCTTTAACATTCTCATTGACTTTAGAGACAATTTCATGAGTCAAAATGCTTGGTCCTCCACTTTATTCGTTATCACACACATTAGTTCACCCATTTTTATACCTAATACACCACTGATGCACTCCACCTTCAGCAATCACATCGTTCCCATAAACTTCACAGAGTTGACAATAAATTTTAATTGGTTTATTTTGCTTAGCCAACAAAAACCGTATTACCAACCGCACTTCACAACTCGCGGGATTATCAATAATTGTGTCACACATTTTAAACTGCTATTATTAAACAACAAGGAGCAACAATAACCTCTCACTAGCACAACTGGATAGCCACTGAACAGAGAAACGTCGTGACATCAAAATGCTGCTATAGTCTCGCACCTAGCGGCTAGAACGAAATGTAATCAACTTTCTGAATAGCCTTTGTATTTCAGCTGCACATTCAATCAATAACCCAAGTCATTATAATAAGTTTCAAATTTAATAAAAAAATTATGTTATATTATAAAATTCTTTCAAATAAACAAACTACACAAAATCAAACATTTCTAAATATTTATATAGGTACTACAATATATATATAGGTTTAAACATTGTCATAATAATTGAACCATTAATTTCTGAGAAAAGAGTACATAAAATATAGAAAAGAATTGACTTTATCAAACCCTTTTAAAATATTAAGTTTGATATATAAAATTGCTATTTGGCATTAAAAGAACCCTCTACAAAATTATTGATCTTATAGCAACAACAAATCCATACTACAAGTAACAAAATACTATTTAAAACAGGTAACATCAATTTTGATTTATATGGCAAGCAAAATAATAACAACTCAAATAGTAGCATTATATTAAAAATAATTTTAATTTCAATAAATAAAACGTAATAGTACCTTCAGCAAACTAATACAATCAATTCTACATTTTTTCACAAATACAAGAAAATCTCTTAAAATGTAATTGATTATTATTTATAGAAAAATAGGTGATTTGTCTTTCACTGAATACAAATAAGTTGCCATATTTCACTTAGTTGTTTATGTAATTCTCAAAAATACTAAGAAATGTTAATCTATATATTAACACATTGAACATCAGCCTTTTAAGTGTTACCTAATATTACCTCAAAAATAATGATCTTAAATCCTATCATAGGAGGCTGGGGGACGACAGCCGTTGAGTGTAAACAAAACTCCATCCTGAAAAATAAAAAAACAATAATATGTAGTACACAGAATGTTTTTAAGAGCTTTAAATTATACAGAGAAACCCCATCACTATGCCATATGAATATGCTTGTGTGCTCAATTACCAGCAAGTAATTGTACTTGTCCTAACATTGCAAATAGAAAAAAGAAAGTAATTCTAGTATAATTACATCTCAAAAATTCAAGTATATCTCAAGTCTCAAAATTAAGAGTGATGATTGAAATTATTGATATTTCAAGACCGGTATTTCAATTCCCATGGGGTGTGCCAGAATGTATTAGTCAATGAACTGATGTACTTGGATTTATTTGATACACATCTGATAGCAACATGAATAAGCTCAAGAATTATCACAATTATAATGGGAAGACATTGTATTCAAAGCAAAAGAAAATTACACACAATACTTGTTTCAATTCAAGCCTTGGCAACACCAAAAATACAAAATAAATAACATTTAAAACACAGATTCTAGTGCAGAATGAACTTGACTAAATTACATATAGCGGTAAAAAATTACAACAAAAAGACGCAGTATGTAATCTTAGGTAATTACTGGTAACGGATATTCATTTTTTGCCACACTGACACATTATAATGTATTTTAAACTACATATGAATTCATCTGGAACGTAAAAATGTTTTTAACTTATGTAATTTGATTCCCCCACTACAGCAGGCACATCTGGTTGATTATTTAATAATTTCCTGTTTCATGGTAGGCATTAACATCAACCTGCTGCCATTCAATTGTGGGTTTAAGACAGAATAAAATAACAATGTTCTCAAAATATGATTTTCTTTTTTTTAAGTATTCATTTAAAATTTACCTGTAGATCAACATCATGATGTGATGATTGAAGCTTGGTTCATAAGAAGTTTTGTGACTATGACAGTCATTTAAACCTTATGTTGAAATGACAATTAAAAACCAAATTATTAAGGAAATAATTCAAACATACAATTGCTTAACCTTACAGCTTGAATTCTAAGCAGCTTTCTAAACTTTCTTGTTTAAATCTCAAGAAAGTACACATTCATGATGAAACCTTACTCCGAGTAAAATGTTTACATTTTACAAAAGTCAACATTCAGGAATTGTCCAGACCTTCCTGTGATTTTAGATCGTCAAAACTTTTCCACACTTAGTATTCACATGGAAAATCACAGTATCTGTCTCATTTGATAAAGTTATAAACATTATAAACCATTCCAAAGTTACCTCCCAGCTACGTTATATATAATTAGTCACTATAAAATCATACAGAATACCACAACCTTTCTTATTAACGTTGAACTGAATAAGGAAAGTGTTCATATTAATTAATGAAGGTGCCACAAAGGTGGTAAGAAAACTAACAGGACAATACATCTTTACTTTCTAGATGATGGTCATATGACAGCGTTCATTTAAAAATACCCATAGAAAATTGTTTGCTAGATCGAGGTTAATGCTAACCCGAACAAGATAAGGCAGATCCATCCAGAAGTCAATGTTAGGAATCATTTCTCTACCCTCGGCACCTCGCAGCAGCCGCAGGGTCAGCATTCCTCCCACAAAGTAGACCAGAGTGAAGACCAAGAGCATTATCACCAGGACAGAGCCTGTGGACAGGGTTCCTGGTGGACCCTCGTCCGCTGTAAACTGGTGAACACATACATGCTTTGACGCCAACTGAAGATTCTGAAATAAGAAAATACAAGTATGTTAGATATCTTTAACCAAGCAATTGAAACTTTTTAACTGTACTTCTCCATTGTTAAGCAGTATATATAATACAAAATATTTATTTCTCCTATGTTACAATAGAACACTAGATTACATGTTCACGTGCGTGGCCATGCACACACCCACACACATGTGCGCGCGCATGCGCACACACACTTAAATAATGACACTTCTCAGTATTACCTTAAGTTTAATTAACAAATATTGAACTCCCCTAAAAAACTAGCTTTTCAATAAGCATAAACATGTTTCCTACCAAAATATCTTCTCAAAATTTCATATATTGCTATGCAAACTTAAAAAAATAAAGAAAATAATGAATTAAGATATAAATCAGTTCAACTCTATGTATATCCTCTAAAAGAACCCACAAACACGAAATTCTACATCAGAGTTATATTGAATTATGTTTCAAGACACTTCTTAACCCTATGCACTCAAAGGCAGTATTTATAATTTGTCCTTGAAGGTCGTATGGCCAGCTCTACAGGGCACCGCCATTTTGTCGGTAGTGCCAATTAATTTTTGCTCGTATGTCCATAATACGTCCATAGCTTGTAAGGCCAGCACAACTTGCCACTAAACATAGCAGTTATTTTCTAATAGTCTCTTTATTTTATAATGAATGGTGATTGCTGAAACCTATCGAGCACCTTTATTTTAAAGTAATTTTTAAGTAAATCAGTAAATTTTAAATTAGCCAATAATTCTTCTCTAAAAATTGACTGTGCAAATAAGAACTGACTGTGCATTGTGTGTTGTGGGCTTACACACTGATAAAAGGAATAGAAACTTAGACAATTTTATTAGAAGATGTGTGCTAACTATTCTTGACTCCAAATAGGTATGTATTTCCAAAAGTTTTATTCCGTAAAAAAATGTTAAGACTGAGAAAAATGTAAAATAGTTCACTTCAACAAATATGGCCACCAAGCTATCCATAAAAGTAGCGCAGCCATCTGTAATCTGTGCGAGTTGCGAGGACAAACTACGGCAATACTAACTTGAACTGTCTGCAACCTTGGTGTGGCCAGTGCTGCTGGCCTTTCGAGTGCAAAGTGTTAACTCATTAAGGAATTTAAGATTAGGAAATTAAGATATTGAATAACACATTTTAAAGATTAACAAACTCTTACCTTTTTAATAAATGATATGTATGAGTCAACAAGGTCATAGTTCATGATAACTTGGAAACTCCCATGGTATAGACATCTTAGTATGGATTTTAATGAAATACATACAGAAAACAGATTTTACAAATCTGTTATCTGCTGAAAACTTAGTCTGAATTAATGCCAATACGCAGAAAAACGATTTCATTTGAAATCACAATTTGCCACAAATTCTGAGCCAAAACAGACCTGCAAAACTTAACTACCTGTGTTTCATCATAATTATTTTATTTAGTTAAAGACCTTTTGCTGAAAACAAAAAAAATAGTTACAAAGGCATGTTAATATGCAGAACCCCTAACAGAATTTTTTTCTACAGGTGGCTGATGATGGAAAGCACATCCGTAATCTCAACTGGAATTAATATCTTTAAAGTACCTTTTACAAAACCTCAGTGTTTCTAAAGGCTTAGGATTAAGACTTAAATTTTCTAAAACTTTAAGGAAATGTTAGTTCAGAAAACTTACAGCCTCATCTATTCTTTTCACAAAACCATCCCCAACCTCTGCACACATTACACATTCCTCCAGGAAGATTGGGTATCGATTTAAAGATTTCCCCTATCTCTATTTACAATTTGCCAAATCGATTCAGATTCTGTTTGGATCTTTGAATCTCTTTGGAATAATGTTTAGTTTAGCATGGCAAATGATAAAATTTAATTTAGATTTTCGAATCTTAAACCTCAATTCTAGAACAGTGCTTTTTTTCTATTTGTGTATTTTTTATGTCAATCAAATGGATAATAAGAGTAAGAGATGTATGATATATATAGAATGAGTGTGAATAGTCTATGAAGTAATTACTAACTCGAGTTGACTTATTCCTTGAAAGGATAATTAATTAACCCTCTCAGTATAGTGCTTAATGACTTTGGCATGTTCAACATGTTGATTTGATAATCTTATTATAACTGTAACATTATGGTTCATGGTTTGACATTTGAAAAAGAGGGCATAAACAAATTTGAAATAAGGCTCATTTCTATAATCTTGTTATCCTTTCAAACTGTTACTCATCAATAATGAACTTTGAAAAAAGAACAAGACATTTGTAACTACTAATTGGATTTAGAAAATGTTTTCATAATGTAACATTAAATATTAAAATGAATAATCTTACGTATGTAGATCCCTCTATGGTCTTGAAATCAAGTTTAGGATCATCAGCATTGTTGTCACACAAGAGGACAATGTTTGTTGTGCTGGAACATAATACAGTCTTAGATATGTACAATTTTTAAAAAGTTTTCTAAATATATGCTATAAACTGTTTTAATTATTTTATCAGAAATAACTTTGGTTTTGGATATGTCAAGTTCTAAGAATTTCAAAACTCTTGTTACACTTATTTGCACAGAAATTGCAAAAATGAAAAATGGCATGTTGTTACTAAGATTTTTTACTAAATTGAATGAGTTTTCGAATCACATTAATAGTATTTCTTCTTCAATTCACCAATCACAATGGAGGTGGAAGTCCAAAACAAGCTTCCTTTTTTGGGTGGGTGGGTGTGTGTGTGTTTAAGATATAAACAGAAAAATGTTTAAACTATCAATGAAAGCATAAAAAATCTATCAAAGAAGGAGTGGCCAACTCGTTATTTGATAAAGCGAAGGGCTTGTGCTCGGGTAAAAATGGATTAAAACAGGAACTTAAGAAAGTGGAATTAGGTGGCTTTGATTGCCAATTCTGAAAATCGAAGTAATAAGGAAACCTAAAATATCAAACAGATTAGAGATTTGCTATAAACCAATGCAGAGTCACGGTAAGGTTATAAGAAGTTCATCTAGATAAACCAATAATTTTTAAAAACCCACTCTCGTTTCCTCCTTTTTTAGCCGCTATCTTGTTTCTGTTGTATGATCGCCATTTACTAATAGCATCTGATCAGTTCTATGTGGTAGATCAGAGAGTGTAGACCTATTGTGACCTATATTCTGTAGGTCTGTTTTAATAATTAATGTTTTGTTATTAACCCTCTGAGCGCTTTTCGTCGTAGCCGCAACTAATTAATGCCTATTATGAAGGCCAAAGTCACGCCCGCGACTATATAACGGTGCTTTCTATTATACTCATATTAAAATGGTAGCAAAATAGTCAAATTCTGTATCATTTGAAAGATGAAGATTTGTTACAGTGCTTATAATCGCTACAATGCATAATTGTGGAGGCAGTGCATTACAGCTAATGAATTTTCAAGCTAGGGTCAAATTACACCAGTGCACAGTTTGCTACAGCCAAAAAAAGACTGAAGCAGATTTTGGTGCCCTGGCTGTAATACAGGTGTGCACAGGGAATGTTTCCCCTTATTAGAACATTTCTGGAGACCCCTTAGGCCTGAGAGAAAAAGAAAGGCATCACAAAGCAGTGACTCCAAGTAAATACGGGGAAAAAATTGTGTATATACTTGTAATTTGTTCAATTTTATAGTTTTTTTTTTTTACTTCAGAGGGCTACAGACCTAAACAGACAGAGGTTAAGTACAATACTGTTATACTTCTTTTATTCCTTATTGTGTTGTGAATACATTGATATATAACATGAACAATTTAATTACAAAATTGTATTTTATAATGTTTTTTAAAATGAGAACTGTAAAAATGCCAAAAAAGCTGTGGCAAAAAGTGCGTATGTGGCACTTGGAGGGTTAAGTTTATATTTTAGAGTTAATATGGAGTTAACACACAATATAATATTGTTGTGATTCCTGACTTATGCATGTAACAATGCTCTGGTATGATTTGTTTATTTTAACTTAGATTGTAGTTATATTTCAGGTTGGTTATTCACCTGATGAGGAAATTAGATTGCAGATCTCGAAACGTAGTGTTACTGATTTATTGTATCACTGAACAATGGCAAATGTCCAGCAATATTCTATTTCCTTAAATCGTCAAAAAGAAAACTCAAACAAAGAACAGCATTTAAATTACACCAGACACCACAAGCCAAAATCTTAGGTACTCCATTACAAAGCCCAACGGCTAGAAGTTACAATTGTGTATCTTGGTAAGTCGTGTTACTTACTTCTCTCCATTACGGAATTGGACACTAAAGGGATCAGGCTGATGTTCATATAAAGTTATAAATTTCAAATTTTCTGCTTTACCAAGACTGAGGCTCAGGTTATTACTGTCATCTACATAACATATCTGAAACATACATCCAACAAAAATTAATATTACAAAGCTAGTCTTGTTAAACGATTTAAGATATTTCATCAAATCAAAAGCTCTTAAACCAAAATATAAGCCACCTGTAACATTATAATGATATACCAATACCAGAAAATCCAGAAAAACAAAAATTCTTGACTAAAATAATAAAAGACAGAACTTGGTGAGCTTTCTACGTTACGATCGATGAAATGTTAGATCTATGTACTCATTTTCATGGTAGTACTAATACTCTCATCCAGAGGATAAGATTTACTGTTGAAATGAAGGAAGAGCAGCTATGGAGGCTTTCTAGAGTCTATTCTAACACCCTTATCACAAAATTTGAGCAAACAGACCTTGATTACACTAAATTCTAATCAAAAACTTAGTGGAATTTATAGATGATTCTGTTGGTATCATCCCTTAAGGAAGACATGTGACGGTACATACTTACTGTGTAGACCGTACAGGATTTTGGGTGTTGGTAAAAATTAATTAATTTTTAACCCCGAAAAAGGCACTGAAAAAATATAATATTGTTTGAACTTAAACTTCCAGTCAAACCACTACACACCGGTACCTAAAAATGTTGCATACTCTGGAACAAAGCACCTGCAAAGACTTGGACTAAATATGATTAAATATAAGTATGTTACTCGTAAAATTTTGAAATCTAAACCATTGGGATAAATCACAACTTTTTGTTTATGTTGTATTTAAAATACTATATATATATATATATATATATATATATATATATATATATATATATATATATGTATATATATACATTAAATTGTATAAATGGCAATTGCCTTATTTAATTTCAATAAACATTGAACCGCAAAAAGTACTTGCTCCGCCGGGAGTAAAACCCGGATCTCTCACTTGCCGGGTGAATGTGCTACCATTACACCACAGAGCGCTTACTTTTTCCGATTCAATTATTTTGTATTTGGCCGTATCTGTCACATATGCGTTTAAATAAGCAAACTAACATATGATCGGAAGACCAAATACCTGTCAAACGACTTTTATTTACATTAAATTGTATAAATGGCAATTGCCTTATTTAATTTCAATAAACATTGAATCACAAAAAGTACTTGCTCCGCCTGGAGTCGAACCCAGATCTCTCACTTGCCGGATGAATGTGCTTCCATTACACCACAGAGCGCTTACTTTTTCCGATTCAATTATTTTGTATTTGGCCGTATCTGTCACATATGCGTTTAAATAAGCAAACTAACATATGATCGGAAGACCAAATACCTGTCAAACGACTTTTATTTACATTAAATTGTATAAATGGCAATTGCCTTATTTAATTTCAATAAACATTGAACCGCAAAAAGTACTTGCTCCGCCGGGAGTAAAACCCGGATCTCTCACTTGCCGGGTGAATGTGCTACCATTACACCACAGAGCGCTTACTTTTTCCGATTCAATTAATTTGTATTTGGCCGTATCTGTCACATATGCGTTTAAATAAGCAAACTAACATATGATCGGAAGACCAAATACCTGTCAAACGACTTTTATTTACATTAAATTGTATGAATGGCAATTGCCTTATTTAATTTCAATAAACATTGAATCGCAAAAAGTACTTGCTCCGCCGGGAGTCGAACCCGGATCTCTCACTTGCCGGGTGAATGTGCTACCATTACACCACAGAGCGCTTACTTTTTCCGATTCAATTATTTTGTATTTGGCCGTATCTGTCACATATGCGTTTAAATAAGCAAACTAACACATGATCGGAAGACCAAATACCTGTCAAACGACTTTTATTTACATTAAATTGTATAAATGGCAAAATAATAATACACTATATTATACTGTATATATATATATATATATATATATATATATATATATATATATACAGTATAATATAGTGTATTATGGAGAAGCACTGTCTCCATAAAATATACTCAACTGTTTGAAAGATCAATTCTCAATCAATAAGCTTATTAAACCTTATATAGAAGCATTTATAGGACATGGCTACAAAAAACTAGTTAGTTCCAAATAGTATTAAATAATCTTCAATACATATTATTATTCATAATTTACATGTACATACAGAGGTTTTGCATATACGTGCTACACCCAGACATAAGTCCGGAACATTTAAAAATAAAAAGTTAAAAAAATATAAATTAATGCAAATTAAATATAATTTGCAGATCCAAACATTGGCCAATTATGTTCATAACTTAACAATATCAAAAAATATACTTCTTAATTTGACCAAAGTAGAGTAATGAATAAAATTAATTTAAATTAAATCTACGGCTGATCTTGTAATTATAAACTGAAAAGATATTATGAATTTACTAAAGTACAAGATGTAAACTATTTAGTAATATAATTCATCAAGGGCCTCCTGTATTTTCAAGGTTACTGACCATACATAAATGGCCAAATTCAATTTTCCTTTTACAGTAATTGATTGATTCAGTTATCTCTCTCATTAATTCTCCTGACAAACCATGTTCCATAGCCATGCTGATAGCTTTTATCCTTCAGACAAAGACTGTGAGAATTCTAGCAACTGTATTTCCATATACCTATTTCAAAACTTTTCACAGACTTTCTTCATGTGCGCACCTTCAACTGTTATTTTAGATTTCTGCATTAAATCTAGATAATAACGTCAGTAGGAACGAAGCACGCAGTGACACAACAAAACACTTGACAAAAAGATGTTGTAGTAACCATACACCCAAAAAAAACACTATTAACTGGTTCAGAGATATTCTCTTCGTCAGAGTCTCGAGAAAATCATTAAAATGTATACAAGCATTTATTTTTAATTCTTAAGGTATTTAAAAGGTGGTGCATTTTAACTGTTGTTTTTAACCAAATTTATTCATTATTATGTATTTTTATTATTTTATTAATTTACTATTTAACTGAGCACAGCCTACAAAAATCAAAAAACAAAACTTGTATTTATTCCCCTAAAGACAATATACAATATAGTTTTCCATTTAATTGCCCTCTTATCCCTATGATATCCAAGGCAATAATATTTTTATTATTTTATCACATTAATTTATTATTATTTTTTAGGTATAGTTGAATTTATTCTACAACTTGTAATTTGATTAAAACATGATGTAATGTGAAACTTGAAGCAATATAATCTGAAGAGTAGAATTTCATTGAGAGCCAAAAAAGAGCAAAATAAATATTTGTAGTTATATATATATATATATATCCTTTATGTGCTGGGATTATACACAAAAATGGCAGAATTCATAAAAGTGCATTTCAACAGACTGAAGGATGATTCACGAGGTAAGGAAAGTTTAAACACTACTAATTAAATTATACCTATTCTTAAGAATACATAGGTAAGTAAATAAATGACTAAAATAAGTACTCAGTCCTTTTAGGGCCAGCTGTTGTTATATCACAGTAAAGTAGAACAAAGTTGAAGGTAATATCATGATGGTGTGTAACCGATTGTTGGCATATCGTCGGTTCATTAGATTTAGTTTATTACTACCGTTTTGTGAAATATATCACAAAAAACTGAATGATAATTAAATTCATCATTTACAAGAACTGTACAAATGCAGTTTCGTCTTTGTTTGCATTGGATATACTTATAAACAGAAGTCAAACAACAATAGTAATTAATTATACTGGCACTGCGTATATAATCTAACTTTCTAAATAGTATAAATAATGTTTAGTGTAAGGCATTTTTTGAAGACTCACTTAAGACATCTAATAAACTCCAAAAAATGTTATTTGGTGTTTGTTTACTTCATCATATTACTCTAATTTGTCTTCACTATTAATGTGTCATACTGATGATTTTACAAGTTTTTACATTTTTCTGTTTTGTATTGAATTTTTTTTAATTTGGAAAACTTCATAGAAAACACACCATACTGAAAATTCAACACTACTGGATACAATATCATCACATAAAGTGGAATAAACCACCATAAGAGAAATATTACATTACATCATGAAGAGAATTACTAGCAATTGGAATTCCACAAATGTAATACATCAAAAAGACCAACCGCATAGTCAATAATCTGTTGAAATCTTCTAAGGCACTTTGACATTTTAATGCAACAAAAACATTAAAGTACATAGTTGTGGTCTTATGTTTAGCTTTATAGTAAACTTTCTTTTAGTGTTATTATATTAACTGTAATTTTCTGTTAACTGTCAGTACCATACCTCTGCAAATAAAAAAATATTAAAAAAACATCTGATGCAGTAAGGAATGAATACTCTCTATAGTCCATCAAGGTATTGAGCTATTTGCCCCATTTTTTTAGAGAGTAAGTATACAAGCTCTCTTATTGAGCATTAAACACACTGACTTTCATTGGCATTCTAACAACCCCTCTCCCTTTTTCTACTGTCTTACTGTAGTCAGAGTCAGTGCTGAGATGGGATATATATTTGTAAAATATAAATAAGCCTCTTTATGAATATTTGTCTTTTCAATTTGTACACATTTCTTTTAAAAATTCTTAGAAACACTTTTACAATTAGCACAAAAATTAAACAAACTCTGTTCCTTAGATAATTATGGTTACATTTGTAACTTGGAGAAAAGAGTTTTTGGAAAGAAGAGTAATCCCTGAAATAGGAATGTAATTTTAAATTGTTGAGTCCAATAAAGAACTGTTTATTTCTGTAAAATAACCATGTTTTGGCATATAAAAATGTTTCTTTTATCATACTAATGAAATCTACAATCTTTAACAAAAATGGGATACAATGTTGTTTATAGTATGTTTAGATCTTATTTTAATTATTGTTTTAAAGGCAGGAATAGTACTGCTTTATGTTAGAAGTTTAGATCTATGTCGAAATATGGTAATTGTAAATAATGTTATTAAAATTTATTTATAATAATTTTAATTATTAACCTCATAAAAATACTTGGCTGTTTAGTTTGAGTAACAGTACTCCTAGTTGATAGTTGAGATTATACCCTATCTATTGAACTGGACTGTGAAACTTGTAGATCTAAACCTAATCTTAGTTGCTGTGTATAGAAATCCTAAAGGGAACTATGAATTTTTCATTTCTGCAATAGAAAAAGTATTGAGCTATGTGAATCAAATCAACACAGTGGAAACACAATTGTTTGCGAAGACTCCAATCTTCTCTTCTCACCTCAAAGACAGGATAAAGATGCCCAAAACTTTGTAAACCTCTGCTCCATCTATGGATAATAACTGACCCCACTTGTCCATAATTGTTCGGACTAAGTTTTCACATCTTTGGGGGATCAGTTAGATGTTAGTCTTAAGAAATTTCTATGTTAGCGATCATTTAGGCCAATGTTTTGTATTAAATAACATAGAGTTAGTTTCAAACTTTGATAGAAATACTTGCATCTATATATATAAAAAATGAATGTTTGTATGTTTGTCCTTTATGGAATCGTGAACTATTGGACCGATCATGATGAAAATTTGTACGTATATGTATTTTTCCACGGAGAAGGTTTATAAGCTATGCCCATCCCTTTCCCGATTCAGGATTCCGCCCCACTGGTTACAGAAATACCCATAAGAAATGCATTGCAGCAAACATATGTTAACGTCTTTTCAAATTTTTAATCAGCTGTTCTTTGTAAACATATATTACACTTATAGTTTTAAAGCATAGAGTAAGCTTAAGAGAAACGACAAATTTTGTTTAAAACTGTTTTTGCAATCACTGTTAAACATAGACTTTACTATCCAGATAATACAATTCAAATTTGACGTAAAAATTCACCTTTAACTGCAATATTTATTTAATATAAACCATGCTCATGCTTGATCAGAAGAGTAATGCAGATATCATAATTACTATCTTACGTTGGCTACAAATATAAAGAATGTTATAAAATCAACCTTAGTTGTTTTTTTTGACAGAAGTATGGTTCTCAAAACTCCGTGTGTACATATTCTCTCGATCGAGACAACAAAGCAAGCTCAATCGTGGCATCGGAGATATAACTAATTTAATCTAAAATTTATTATAGTAAAAAAAAAATTTACTAAGTAATATAAGGACTTCGGTTCTTAAGATTTGCGTGCGAAGCCGTGGGTAACAGCTAGATAGAGGCAGGAATATGGTACATACCTTCATAATACGCCCAAGAGGCTCACGATGGAACGACTATCAATTATCTCAGCAATGTTTAGAATGTGATAGAAAAAGAATAAGTGAATATATAGTGTACTGTTTTCAACGGGAAATTGCGTGCGAAGCCGCGGGCAACTTTTGCAAAAAATTATTGAAATGCGCAGCAAAGCGCGCCGGGGCCCGCTAGTTGTCTATAAAAATGTGTCTAATATTAACGATAAAACAGTAAATCTTTTTAAATATATTTTATATAAGGAAAAACTGGTCAGAAGTTTTTCTTTCTGAAAGCATTGATGATAGCTTTGAAATTATTGTAAATATTATTATGACGTTAGATTTACTAAACAAACTAGAATAAACCCAAACATAAAGAAGCGTAATAGTCCTATAGTGGGTACACAATGGTACACTCCTGAACTTGGAAAGAGATAAAGAACTGGCAATAAATCAATTTTAACATGAACCGTCCTGACCTGCCTATGTATTTGCTTGAAATATTTTGTAGTCAATAAACTATTCTATTCATGAGGCTTTAAAGTACTCACCGAAACATTATTCAGGCATTGGTTGTAAGAAGTATTGTTTTTTATCCCAAAACCAACATTTTCACAAAGATGAAGCAGTATTCTGGTACTAGGTGAAATTATAGTGCTGTAACAGAAATTCAAAGTTGTGAACAGGATCCTGAAATGGTATAAAGATTTAACTGTAAGAAAATATAAAATTTTTCCAAAGTGATGTAATTTGTTGTACAAAATACATACAATACAATAAGTTATTGTTGATGATGTTTAAAACGCATCTTAGGTTTTGACACTGCCAGTGCAAGTGTTAAGAAAATTTAACAGGTGGAATTTCAAAAAATTTCCTAAGAAGAAAAAACCCTATAGAGTAGTTAAAAATTGTTACATTTCTGTGTAGAGAAATAAAGGAAAAGTATGTTTATTTCTTTAAACATTTTTTGAAACATTAAATCATTTTATTTACAACATGTGCTTAGTAAAATTATTAGCTAGAGTTTCCAAACATAACTTTAATGTTATTAACTTACTCTACTCATTGTCCTGAACAAAACTATACCTGTATGGTTTTATGGGTAGAAATCACACGTAACACGGCTTTTGAGGGTTGACAAATAATATAGACTTTTAATCTTGGAAGTTGAGCTAACTTTTTGTTATTGTGTTTGCTTACTGTGTGTCTCATTAAATCTGTAAATTACGGCTGCATTCATGTTATCTACGGATATGGCTGATAACTCCAACACCTAGATGCAGTATTTTGTGGTAATGAGCTAAAGTTACATCAATGTCTATAACGTCATGAATAGTGCAAGTGTTTTCTTACTAACCATGGTTTTACCATCAATTGGTTCCACAACTTGTAATCAAAATTATTTAAATCTTGAGTGTTTGGAGCCAATGTATTAAATAATGGCAAATGTCTAAAATCCTGTTATTCTTTTGAATCATTCATCAACAATAACAAACTTTAAACAAGGTATAGTTTGATTAAACTAATTAGATTACTATTATTTTGTTATTTTTATTTCTAACTAGTGAGGTCAACATATCTTAAAAGTAATAATCTTGACCTATTATACTTTAACCCTACAACTGGCATGAAATCCAGATATCCTAAGTGAGCTATTTGCAGATTCAAGACTTCCAGTCAGGATGGCTGTGTGGTGTAAGGTGCTATTCTTCTACGCAGGAGTTAGTCTTGGAGTCGCGGGTTCGATACCCGCACCTAACGATAGAGATTTTTATGATCTGGTGTACATTTACGAAAGCCACTGGTCTGTGATGAAGCCAGTGGGAGGGCTCACCTTAAATTAATGGTAGTTAGCTTGGGTGGAAATTGACGGGATCAGTGATGTTCCAAAACACCCATTTTGCATTTTTTGTACTAACTATTTTTTTTATCCACTTAATTTATGTTTATGTTCTATGAGGCATTTATTTTTGAATCATGGTCATAACAATATATTTCAGAGTTAAAAACCATTTATACCACAATAACAATAATTGTTTTATGCAAAAGTCCGCACTTAAAACCAAAAACAAATTAGTCGTAAATAATTACTATCAGTTCCTGGGTTAACATACAAATATATATATATATACAGTACAATGCAGTTCTAGTATATTTTTACAAGTCATCTAATGTACAAGTACAAACCGTTTATAAAATTAAATTTATTTAATCTACATATCCTGATAACAAACAATAGATAGGAACAGAGGTTCTTCTTCTTCTTCTACTATGGGGTGGTCTATTGTCATGCACTAAGCCTCAAGGGCCTTTTGCGCACCCCGGAAGCACACCATGAGGGCTACCAGTTTATGATTTCAGCAGTCCCACAAACCGCCGAAAACAACCTATCAGGTCCAACTGGGAAAATTCAGCACCCTTGTCCAAACTACCAAAGATGACATACCGCTCCCTTGCTATTCTAGGACATTCAAAGAGCAAGTGTTCGGCAGTTTCATCCTGCTCATCACACATTCTAAAGAGCAGATCTTCCTGAAGGATGCAGACTCTGTGAAGTTGCTTCCTCAGGTGACCATGTCTCGTGATCAGATCTATAACCTGAGAAGACATTGATCTATATAGTGAGAGAAGGTCAGACACCACTCTGGAGGAAAGCGGCTGTGTAGTACCATTCTGCTCATTCTCATAACCGGATGCAACCTCCACCTTCTCTCATGTTCAGCGCGAACCCATTTCGAGAGAGCCCCAAAGGATTCACACTCTGGAATATCACAGAACAGTTGAGGGCCTGTCATAATTGATGCTGAGCTCCGGTTGGCCAGGGCATCAGCTCTTTCATTCCCAGGGATCCCCTCATGACCAGGAACACAACAAACAGTCATATTGTTGATTCTGGCCAGGGAAGAAACAACTTGATAGCAATCCCAGACAAGTTTGGATTTGAACACACAAGAGTCCAGTGTAATCAGTGCTGCCTGACTATCTGTGAAAATATTGATCGTCTTACTCCTATATCGCAGATGAAGATTCTCACAAGTAAATTCCATAATAGCTGCTACCTCTGCCTGAAAAACTGTCGGATAAGGACCCATAGGGACCACCAGCTCCCTACATGGTCTCACTCCCAGAATTCCAGCGCCTGTGCCGCTTTTTGTTTTAGAGCCATCTGTGAACCATTCGAGCTCTGCTGGTGGAAGAGGTTTCCTTCCCTCTTACCAATCATCCCTAGAGGGTACAACAATCTTAAAGGGTTTGTCAAAGGAAAACTTTTGTGGCATCTAATCAGAGATCATGTGCAGAGCATCTCCCTGAATCAGGATGCTAATTCTACAGTGCCCACCGCTGCAGCCTGACCAGAGTCCCGCTTGCTGAAGACAGTAGGCACTCCTCCTGGCCATAGCCCGAATGACAATGTTCAGGGGGGAAAGGTGAAGCAATAATCTAGAACTGCATCCGGCGCACTAGGAAAAGCTCCAATGAAAGCAAGTCTAGCAATCCTTTGGATGCCAGCCACACAAGCTACCACCATCTTGGCCACCACACACAGCCCCATACATTAGTGCAGGTCTGACTACGGAAACATAAAGCCCATAGAAAAGCCTTGGCTTAAGTCCCCAGGACCACCTATCACACGTCTGCATTGAATTAAAGACCATATCCCCCTGGCGATAACCCTTTCTAGATGAGGTCCCTAGTTTAGGACCCTATCTAGGATCACAGATACTTGACCTCAGATCTCAGACTTCAACTCAATGGTAGAACCTCTGAGTAGAAATGGACCAATATCCTCCAAATGACACCTGGTAAAGGCAACCACAGCAGCCTTGGTGGGGTTGACAGTAAGGCTCACCCCATCACACAAGTATCCTACCATGTTTAGAGCAGCATTGGTCAGTTCCGTGACTGTTGTGTTGAACTTGCCACTCACAAGAATCACAATAACATCTGTGTACCCCTGCGCAAAGTCGCCACTACTGTTCAAAGACATTAGCAGTTCATCCACAACTAGGTTCCACAGGAGAGGAGAAAGGACGGCGCCCTGTGGACAGCTTCTCGTAGTCCTTGCACTGACACTTGCTTCCATGAGGATGGTAACAACCACCCTGTCTGTTAGTAAGACCCTTATCCAGTCACATATTTGACCATCAATAACACGTCTGGAGACCGCACTGATAATTGCCTGAGTGCCCGTATTGTCAAAGGCTCCTTCAATGTCCAAAAAGATACCTATAGCTACCTCTTTTGCTGCCAGTGTCTTCTCAATCATGCATACCAATTGATGCAAGGCCGAGTCGCATGATCTTCCTGGAGTGTAGGCATGCTGATTTGGATGTAAAGGTCACTCCAAACAAGATCCCTCCAAAACAAACCTAGCAACCATCTTTTCCATGGTTTTGAGAAGAAAGGAGGACAGACATATCGGCCTGAAAGACTTAGGTCAATCCAGGCTAGCCCTCCCCTGCTTTGGTATAATCACTACTCTGGACACTCTCCAGTACAGTGGAATATACCTGAGGGCCACGGAAGCTTTGAACAGTCTGCACAGCAGGGGAAGGAGAATATCCAGCCCCTGCTGTAAGCAAACTGGTCTCACCCCATCTACCCCAAGAGCTTTAAAGAGACTAAATTAATTAACCGCCCACTCGATCCTTCTGAAGGTTATTACACCATGCAGCAGATTCCACTGCAAATAAGTCAAATCAAATCAAATCAAATTATTTATTGCCATTGATCACATTTGCATACATGAAATAGGCATTGTCATAAATTAAAATACTAAAATATAAAAGCACAGTAATAAAATACATCGTCATAATTTAAAATTATAAAATATGAAATATGAAAGTACAATTATGCAATAATCATATAAGAGCTCTGCATAAGACAAGTCAATGTAGAATCAACAGAACATTAAATCTACTTCACAGTTGAGAAATTCAGCTAATGTATAAAATGGATTACTCAACAGCCAATTCATTAGCTTACTTTTAAACACAGTAAGAGATACTGCTTGCGCAGACTCATCTAATTTGTTAAAAAAGTTTACACAATTTATCTTATGAGATGAACCAATTTTAGTTAATCTATGCTGAGGAATATTGAGCTTAAACTTATTTCTTGTATTATGTACATGTATGTCTTGCCTGGTGAGGAATAAGTGTAGGTTAGATTTTGTGTATACTAATACCTGAAAAATATAAAGATTGATAACGGTTAATATCCCCAAATGAACAAAAAGTGGTCGGCAATGATCAAAAGGACCTGCTCTACAAATAGTTCTTATAACTCTCTTTTGAATCAACAAAAGATCTCTCACAGATGTTGCATGACCCCAAAGAATCAGACCATAAGAAATATGGGACTGAAACAAACCAAAATATGCTGTTCTTAAATATTCTATAGTAACAATGTCTCTCAATTTCCAAATCAGGTAACTAACCCTAGAGATCCTACAGCACAGGTTTTTAATGTGATGAGACCAATTTAATTTTGAATCAATGTACATGCCAAGTAACTTTACTGATTGAACCTCCTGAGTTTGAGCTGATAAGCTTAATATAATATTTTGGGTTTTATCTTGATTACAAAGCAATCTATTTGAGGAGAACCAATTCAAGGCTTCATCTTCCCCTGATTTCATGGTCATTTGAAGATTGATGAGATTCTTATTACAGGAGAAGAGAGAAGTGTCATCTGCATAAATAACAGCACCCACAGATACATTTTTTGGCAAATCATTAATCAAAATATTGAAGAAAAATGGGCCAAGTACTGAGCCTTGTGGCACTCCAATAGTAACTGTCTCCACAGGTGAATTTTTACCTTGAATTGAAACATATTGCTTTCTATTAGTCATGTAAGAATTTATAAGCATACATGAATGTTTTGACAACCCATAAAAATGAAGTTTATTCAGAATAATACTAAAAGGGACACAATCAAATGCTTTACTTAAATCCAACAATGAAAGAGCCACAGACTCTTTGTTATCTATTGCATTAAGGGAATAATTTACAATGTTCATAACAGCAGTTGTCGTTGACCTTCCCTTTCGAAAGCCAAATTGTGACTCAGTAAAAAGATTAAATGTTTTGAAATAAAATGAAAGTTGCTTGTGCATTAAAGACTCCAATATTTTAGAAAATATAGGAACAATAGATACAGGACGATAATTCTGAGGTAATTGTTTGTCGCCCTTTTTATAAATGGGGATAACTTTCGATATTTTTAGTAAATCCAAAAAATATCCAAACTCCAAACACTTATTAAAAACGAATGTTAGTGGTTCTTTAATGAAAGGAATAGTTTTTTTGACCAAGTAATTTGACATCCAATAAAAATCCATACTTTTAGAATTTGAGAGTTTTGCTGTAATCTTTTCTACTTCATTTGGCTCAACTGTTTGTCAAAAAAATGTTTCAGAAGGAACTGATCTATCGCCCAACAGATCATAATATGAGGTGTTAGTGGGTGGAATACCATTTGAAAGTTGATGGACTGAATTTAAAAAGAAATCATTGATTCGTTTTGGATCAAGTGTTACTGCTTGAGAGTTGCCGCTAGAATTTTCCTGTTTAATGATTTCCCAGGCGGCCTTACATTTATTTGGGGCTGCTTCAATGTAACTCTCACAGGCCTGCCTTTTTGCTCTCTTTAACTCAGACCTATAATTGCGTTTACAACCTAAATAGGTATTATAAGCCAATAGAGCATGTTCTGACCTACTATCTCTTAAATTCTTATATACATTGTACAAGCTCAACATGTAATCTTTTTCCTTAGCTAAGTCCTGATTATACCATTGTACTTTCTTTTTTTTAACTCTACATTTATTAGATTTGCTAACTAGAGGGGAACAGTAATGCCAAAGATTGACAAAATGCTTAAAGAAATTGTCAAATAAAACATCAACTGTTATCATACCAGAATTAAATCTGTTGATCATTTCCCACTTTTCATACTTTAACAAATTTATGAATAAGTTTATTTGATTTTCTGTTTGCTTTCTGATTAAAATTTTATTGCAACCACTATTATAATTTTTACTAGGTTCAGCCCTATGATCTCGGTATACCTACATTACATGAGAAATATGGTCAGCAAAATGTCCCTCTAAAGAGCTAATATAATATAAATTATCAGTAAAATTAACCAAAATGTTATCTATACAAGAATTAATATGAGTGGGAGTTTTAACTGTGCAATTCAAATTTAGTGACTTAAGTAAGTTTGAAAAATATATTGAGTTTTGACTCTGTAATGCAGTCATTTCTATATTAAAATCACCATAAATGGCAACCATGGCATTTTTAATAAATAATTCTTTCATAGCCTGTTCAAAGTTATGAAAAAATAAATCAATATTCCCTTGTGGAGATCTATACAAACTAACTATATACATATTTTGTTCAATTAATTTTAAGCAACATATTTCAATATCCATTTCTATGCTAAAACGTTCTAAATTTATTACTTTATAATTTATATCCTGTTTAACAAAAATTCCTGCTCCACCATTTTTTCTAATTTTTCTACAATAAAAACTAGCAGGCAAATAACCATGAGGAACATACAGGTTTACTTCGCCTGTAGTCAACCAGTGTTCAGACACACAAATAATATCAATTTTTTCTTCACTACAAAATTGCTCTAATTCTAATAACTTATTTCTAATACTTTGAATATTAAGTTGCAGTATTTTTAAATGGTTTACAGGCTTACTTATTGCACTAAAAAAGGTCCCTTTGATACAATTTGAGATTGGTTCTGCTCAATGATCTGTATATTGTAGGTTGAAGACCGGTTTATGACATCACTCATGTCCGCCTCCGCTATACTGATTCCGTCTTCCAGCTTTTTTAAGTTCAGATCAGTTGAATCTTCTTGAACATTTTTCCCAGTTGATTGACTCTTTGGAGAACTGGAGACGATGTTGGAATAGGCAACCTGTGACCTGATTACATCACGATGTTGATTTGAAATTTTATGTTTAATATTTTGAAATATTTCTTTGATCATTAGGCTTATCTTTTCCTTCCCCTTGTTATTGAAGTGCAGTCCATGAGATGTGTATAGATGTCTAGGCAACAGATGAAGTGGTAATATAAAGACATGGTCTTCAGATTCGGCTAAGTGCTCAATTTCACTGTTAAGATAACTTAATTTTTCATCAAGTTCTGGCTTGTCATGTCGTAGGGGCAATGTAGCTAGGATCAAATTAGTGTGAAGAGTGGTTTGAATTTGTTGTTGAATATCATGTAAGATCAGGTTTTCACTCCTCTTCTCAAGATCGTTCGTTCCACCAATCAATACAGCTGCACCACACTTAGTAAGGCCCTTGATTTGTTCATTCATGTCATGAATGACACCACTCAGCATCGCACCAGGTCTAACAGTAGCTGTCACACAGCTTGTAGTTCTTCGCTGTACTTTATAAGACAAGTCACGTCCGTGACTGTCTGAAATTATAATTATGTTTTGCAGGTCTGATAATGGTTTATTAGTTGAGGATTTGTGACACTCACCTTTAAAGCTTGTAGATGTCAAAGATTTTTTACTTTTAGGAACTAAAGTATTTTTTAAAGTCTTTTTTGAAAAATGAAGTGGTGGGAATTCACTATGTTGTAAAGAGAAATGCTGCTTTTCTTTACCTACATTACTTTCTGCGAGAACTTGAAAGCTGTTACTTAGTGGTATATAAAATGGTTTTGAATGAACTGGTTTTTTTAAAGATTTATTTTTATTATTTTCAAGTCTTTGCTCATTACTAAATCCAAAACGCAAGACATCTAATTCTAGTTTTAATTTAACAATTTCTTCCTCGCGTTCTAATACCATTTGATTAAGTTTTGAAATTCTAAAGTTAAGAGATTTGTTTTCATTTTTAGTATCATTTAAGTCTTGTCCGAGTGTTTCCATAATTTTGTTTAAATTTTCAATTTCACTTTTCAATTCTTCACAAGTTAAGCCCTCCACTTCACTCATATTGAAAGACTCACTCCCATTACATTGGTTACATTTCCAATTAGATTTTGCATTTGAAATAAATTTAAATTCTTCCAAGTCCATATTAATACACGTAATGTGAAACCATTTCAAACACACTCCGGTGCACAATACAGCTCTACTGCTCTTGTTTACATTTTTATCACAAACTCCACAGGGATACTTTATTTTCTTTACTTTATTAACCATAATTAAAGTTAATTAAAATTAAAAAATAACTGATAACAATAGTAGAAACCAGTTAACAATAAATTTAACAATTTAAAATAAATTAATTCGAGATGTCCTTTTTGTGTCAGGTCACCACAACAAACAGTTGTAATGATTTATATTCAACAATAAACAAGTGTCAGAATATAAGAATCTATTTTTAATCAAGAACTTAAATGCTATTCACAATATTGAGAGTCTAAAATCCATAAAAGGACTGATATTCAAAGTAGTGTAAATTCTATTTTGTTAAATGACAACAAACAAATCTTTAAATATCTGGACAAGAATGTCTGCAACAATTAGCTACAATGGTTTATCTGTCAAGAGTTCTACTCAAGAGTTCAAGTAGCACACCCCTAGGTCCCCCTTCACTGCCGAATGGTTGATCATTGTCATGAACAATAGTCTGGAAACTGTGTTCCCATCATAACTTTTACAACTTTCTCCGGTTCAGTAGTATAAAATACCTTGATCTTTTTTGAGACCACCAAGCGGTGAGATGGGATTTTTTGTTAATAGTTCCTGAAGCCCCTTGCACAGCCCTTCACACTATCAGTGTCGGTGTAGAGTTTCTTCTAGTATGATCTCTTAGCCATACAGACGTTGCGGTTGTATAGTAGAAAAGTCTCATGGTAAGTCAACGCGTTTCAAATTAATAGAAATAGTTTAAACAATTAAGAAATTTAATAAATAATTAAGAAACTATAGCCATTAATCAAACGATAAAATTAAGACAGGTAATATGAAAAATGTAGTTTAAATAATGAAGAAAACGTAACAAAATAATATACCGTACCAAAAATATATTTAACATCTTAAAACCGGACAGGACACAGTAAATCATCTGTTAGTTTTATTTTAAGCATAGTTTTCTAAAGTTAACAATTTTTTTATTTAAAAAGGCACTCATGGAACAAATTGTGTTTAGAATATATAAATGTGGATATAGTTGGTGCAGATGATTTAGTTATTGTTCTAATGAATTGCTATTGGTTGATTAAGTTGATGGGTATAATAATTCAATATCGTTTGATAATTTCTTATTATTTTTAAATTGATATTTACCATCATGCACAGGACTGATTTGACTATGCTCTCCCGAATGTCAGTGATAATGTGTGGACTCTGCACCTTCTTATCATTTGGAAAAATGGCTTTCCAAAACTTTATTTTATTGTTTCTTACTTTCTACGGACTGTGAAGGAAAAATGATTTTTCTGGACATTTGCCATCATTCAATGAAACAAAAAATCAGGAACACTAAATTTACAGTGGGTCAGTCGTAGGTGGTTGGTAGACGAATGCAAACGTATTGTGACCTGTATTCTGTAGTTCAGTTTTAATAATTAGTGTTGTGTTTAGTTTTATTAGGTGCATCTTTTAGAGTTAGTGTAATTGACACACAAGGTGGTTGTGATTCCTGACTTAGGCCTGTCACAGCGCTTTGGTATGATTTGTTTATTTTAACCTAGTTTGTAATTATATATTAGGTTAGTTATTTACCTGAAGAAAAGATCAGATTGCAGATCTAGAAACATAGGCTATTGTTACTGATTTTTTGTTTCACTGAATGATGGCAAATGTCCGGAAAAATCCTTTTTCCTTCACAATCCTTCCATCGTCATAAACAAGCTTGATAATCATTATACACAAATATGAATGAAATCGAAATTGATCAAATTTAATTGCTTATAACCTAATAAATTAGTATGTACCCATATTAAGTTTAAAAAAATACACTATAGTGTCAATGGTCAAATATAAATGAAAGGGCATCTTATTTTATACAAAATTTACTGATCCTCATATGACAGGAAATAGCCTCTCATCCTGGTAACTGGACCTAAAAACTATTTTTAGACTAGCTGGTAGAGTATATAACGTCTTTAAAAGTTTCATCTGACTCCTGAACAGGGTGACCAGACGTCAGGCTTTAGGAGGACATATATAATATTGAATTTGGATAATAGATCGAATAGTTCAATAATAACAATCGAATAACGAGTGTAGGCCGCTTATTAAAGTCTCTCAGAAGGAATACAGCACTACTGTAATTTATAATGTGCGTGTTTTATAATAATTTATAATGTGCATATTTTTTATTAATTTATGTCTGTATTTAATACTATCCTTTTAGCTTTATTGTTCTCCTTTTTCACCCCAAAAGTCATACTTTTAGGAATTTTCATCTGGTCACCCTGCTCCTGAACCAATTAAAGAACTCATTAATCCAAGTAATGAAGATTGGTTGAAGGGCCATAATTGCAATATTAACTATTAAGCCTACTCAAGAAACCGCCAATAATTTAATCAAGTGTAAAATACTTAAGGCTACCATTATAGTAATTCATGTTATTCCTAGGATAACATTCCTATAGCCTATTACAGTGCCAGTTCAGTTTAATAAGTTTCTTACTATCAGATGACATTTTTAATAAATTAGGCTACAATATATTAACAAAAAACAAGTATTTCTAGTTGTGACAATCAAATGATATCAGTATGCCAAGGTTATGTAACCTCACCTCAAGTTTTGGTTGACTGGATTGAGGTTAATTCCTCTGCCAGTTGGAAATAAACACTTACACAAACCTAATTGCTGACAAGGTACATCTTTATTTTTTAAAGAAAATGTGACAGAAAAATTGTTCAGCAGTATAAATAAAGAACAAAATATAAGAATGTTCTTCTCCGCCGACATATTTAACTTTATCAAACTTGAAACTTGTTTTAGATGGACTTTGGTATTCTATTTTATTCCTCTTCAGCCTTCCTTCCCTCTCTTCCTCTTCTTTGCTTAGCTTGCATGAGTTTGAGTTTGAACTGAAGTACAATCATATGATGACTGTATCATGGAAATATGAGAAAAGTAAAGCAATAGCATTGGTTACAGAGCATAGTCGACCAAACATCGAACAATTTTGTGATCTGTTTGACAAACTAGTCGATTATTTTAGTTTCAAACAGTAAGTAGGTTTAGTTAATCTTATATGTATTAGTGGATCCCACAAAGTTTACCTATCACTATTTTCCAAATTCTAATAAATAGTAGCATAAAATGTAGCATACGGGAGAAATACTAAGTACTTTAAAATTGTGAATTATAAATTATGTTTATATAAAGACGAACCATAAGTGCGACCAAAATCAAAATTATTACTATAACTACCCGATCTGCACATTTTGGTTCAGACTCCAGTCTGCAAGTGTTTTACATGAAAAACTAAGAATTATAATATACTTGGGAAGACTAAAATTTGGTTGTGTTTGAATAATGCATCTTCATGTGTGTGTCTTAAAATGAAGATCCCTTTTGACACACTCTTCACAACAGACTTCCTCCGCCTAAGTGAGGTTTAAGCGTAATACTTAATAATATGACTAGTTCATAATCTACATATTTTCTTGTATTGTAAGTTAATCTGATTTCAATGCGTTTCTTATCATTCAGACTAAGCCTATTAGCATTACATCAATCCTGTATAGCGTTAAAACAGTGGCTAAGTTTTAGTTGCAAGATGTAATCACTTTTAACAATGACAGCTAGGGCCAAGTTATAAGCAAACAGGTATGGATGGCTCACTCCATCCATCACAACGGTGGGAAAATCATTTATATCAATGATGAAAAATTAGTCCCAACCCAGAACCCTATGAAACACTATGCTCAACTAACTGAAAACTAGACAATACCATCCAATAGTACAACTTGGTATTTATCACTCAAATAAGATGCGAGAAGCTTAGAACTCTGGTCCACAATTACATAAAAGGACGATTTTCTTTGTAAAGTACCATGAGACACAGTGTCGAATGCTTTTGTAAGTTATACAATTTTCAAGCAACACTAAGCCCATTTTCAAGACTATTAGAACATCTTTGTATAAAGGCCAGCACAGCATTAGTGGTGCAATAACCAGCTATATAACCAAATTGTCAAGTGCTAAATAAGTTGTTTTTTAAATAAGATAAAAGTTGGTGATTAGTGTTCATAGGAATGTTTACTTTTTCTTATAACTGGGACAACTTTAATATTGTTCAAATCAATAGGAAATAATATAGACAACTGCTTGCTTCAGGATTATAGCATTCAACCCATGCACATCTAGGGCCTTACTCAGGCACATTAAGATAGAGAAGAGATAATCTACACTATCAGTAACAAAATCAAACGTAGTACGAGGGTTGGTCAGGCTACTGATATAGTTTAAATAGCTATTTTGCTGGTTAAAATACTAGCTACAACCTCTTTAACTTTATCAGTGAACGAGTCATTAAATCCATCTAGTGTGATTTTAACATTATTCAAATTAGATTTTCGTTGAGAATTGATACATGACAATGACATATAACATTCAACGTAGTCTTAGGTTTTTTAGATGACTAACTTATTAAATTAGAGTAATATTCACATGTATCTTGTTTGAATTTATTTCTATAGTCTCGTTTAAGTTTATTGTACTCTATTTTAAGATTTCTGTGCCGTAAAATCTAACGAAAATCTTAACTGTACCGTTCATCAAAATCGGATTAGTATTAGTACCCAATCTGCAGAATTTGATTGCAGAGTCCAGGATTTTGGTCCAGTCAGCAGCTAGTGTTTCGTGGAAAACATAGAATATACTTGAAAAGTTGAAACTTTTACTGTATGCAAATGATGCGTATAAAAAGCGATTACCAAGTTCGATCAAAATTGGATCAGTGGAAAGTATCCAGTCGTATCCAGTCAATAGAGTAGTGTTCCAGTCTAAGGGATTCTGATCTAGTCTGCAGGTGTTACATTATAGAAACTCATGTTTAGCATAAGCCCGAGAACTTTATGTAAATGATTTGTATTTAAAAGCTATGCTTAAATTTGATCAAACATATCTACGTAGTGTTATAGTTCCAATCTGAAGGATTATGGTCTAGTCTGCAGATGTTTATCGTAAAAAAGCATACTTCAGATAAACCTGAGAATGTGACTATTTTTAAGTATGTTAGTGATGCGTATGCAAAGGCGATGTAGAATGTTTGAATAAAATCATATTAATCTAAATACTCAGTCTGCAAAGATTTCTCTCAGTCTGTAAAATATTAAATCCCTAAAATGATAGGATTAGTATTTTTTTTTTTTAACTTTAGACAAAGATATGAAATAACCCCTTTTAAATTTAAGCCAAAACCGTCAATATAATATACACATTTATTTTCAACGGACGTACATCCAATTTATACAATATTAATAGCTGACACAGTTAAATAAAAACTATACAATGCAACAATTTAATAAAATACATAACTAAAAGTTTTCAGCAAAAACATAGTTCATAAAAAACCACATACAAGTAAATCAATTAGTAAAAAATATCATTATCACAGCATGTGTAACAAAAAGAAATAACAGATAAACAAGTGAATTACCAAGCAATACAATAAACTTGCTTTAGAGAATAATAAAAACAAGATAACCCATGTCAAAAATTTCACTCCAAATACAACAAAGTGTATCAAAGGCTTCAAACTGGCTAGGTGAACAGTAGAAAAAGTACAGGTACCTAGAAATTCTGTTTCCCATCCGTTGTATCCGCCCCATTGTGCTGTTATATTCCAGGAAAGATGACTGGTGCCTTTTCTCAAACAAATCCAGGGATCTTGTATAATGTACACACGTTCCAGAAGAAATGCAGAATCTATCAAATCGCTAATAAGCTTGTAAAGAAACATGGTATATTGAACGTCCCTTCGGGCATCCAGGGAGTTTAAATTTAGTTTTCCAAGTCGGACTGGTACTTCACTATAGTTGTATTCCAATAACCTATAGCCAACAATTCTAATACGTTTTATCTGCACTCGCTGGAGTTCTTACCTAAGATAAATCTGATGATGTGACCATACGGTGGAAGAGTATTTCAAAAGAGGGTGGATGTGCACACAATAAATTAATATTAGTCTCATTGGGTCATTTAGATTGCGGGAGACCCGTGACAGTATCTCCAATATTATCAAAGCCTAGCCACACACATTACGCACATGCTCAACAGGACTTAAATCATGGCATAGAAAAAATCCCAGGTTTTTTGTTGATGACGGCCTGTTTAGCAAATGACCTGACATAATTGTCACAAGTTACTGGAGATTCTTTCCTGTGAAACGACACGACAAATCATTTTCCCATAGTTTAAAGCCATACACCGATACTGAAACTCACATAGGCTATAGCAACCAATAAAGAATAATCATCCATAGTTCTAACATGGTAATAAAGCTTAGTATCATCATAAAAAAGACAATTAACTTCAGCTTGGTTGTGATCGACATTTATGAACAGATTGAACAATAAATGGCTAAGGTGGGGAATCGGAAGCACCCTTGAAGGTGCTATGAAGCCATTTGACAAAACGTCAGCAAACTTCACAACTCTTCTATCGGCCAGATAGCTCTTCATTCATAATGAAAGTGCCACACCGATACCATAGGCAACTCAAGCTTAGCAGTCACAGTCGAATGATCATCTTTGTCCAAAGCTCTGCTAAAATCCAAGTTGATTAATCAAGATTTAATTGACTATATGTTTATGATAAATTGATTGACAAGATTTGATGACATCTAGTTGACTTCTCTCTAAGAAGACTTCCACTAATGTTGTGAGACACAGTTCATGCAATTATCAATAAAAATTGTTCTTACGCTTTTTTTTGATAACACTAACCATTTTTTAGAAAAGGCCATTCAAAAATTTTCTTACGCTGTATTGTCTATAATATGTACAAGTTTCCAAGCCACCTATGAGGTAGTGTGCATAGCGTGTCTTTTTTAAAATCGTTTTCCCGGTAGGCCTATTCCACAGTCTATTCCAGTAAAATTTAATGAATGATTGGTTATTCTTCTTCTTTTCGGTCGTTGCACTCTTGTCAGAGTGGTCGTTGTCGATCAGCTCGAGTGACAAGTTCCGTTATATTTGGTTGTAAACATATTTTATTTGTCATCATTTTTGAGGAAAAACATTTACAGAACTTTCTTACGCTGTATTTTCCATAATAAGCATGACTACTTTGCCTATGATATCATTGGGTTTGTAATATAAGTAAAACTATAAGTCTGCGTGACTAATACGTTCAAATTGGCTGATAATTCTGTGAATATGATGTTAAAAAAACGGAGTTCCTAATTTTAAGAGACCTTGTTTCCTTGAATAAATTCTGCCTGCTATTATATTGTTTTTGTGGCTGTTCCGTCTGTTTGCTTTACTGAGGTCGCACCTAAAGTTAGTCTTGAAAATTTATTCAAAGTGAAAACACGTAGTAATTTCAAATATTCTCTGCTAAAGTTTGTGTTGTTGAAAATATGTTGCCATTCTGTTTTATTTACACTAAACTTTTATTTTCAAGTGAATGTGTTACTGTTGATCGCGGCAACTCAGAGACGCTAGTATTCAAAGGGGAGATCAATTTACTAATTACTTGAAGAACGTAAATTCGGTGACAATTCATTTGCAGTGTCGCAAACAATACAATCATAAGAGTACAATTGCAGCAGCAAACCGGTAACATGAAGAGGAATCAGCTAGTACCTTTCAAAAAAGTCCTTCTCGTACTAGAGCACGTGTGAGTCATATTTTTCTTTTAAAAATTGTGAATGGGGAATACGAAAAGAAACAAGCACAGAAGTTTCGTCGTAAAATTTGTAACGTTACAACTCTTTCATTTAAAGACTGTTATAAAAGCAGCTCAGTCTCGTTCTGATGACACCGCAAAAACTACTGTTGCTCTCATCGGGTTTGAACACAATTTAGTTGCTCCATAATGATTGATTTGTTTCATTTTTAAAGACGACAACTGAAGGTCAAGTTGGTCGTCCTCAAAATGAAACATTTAATCTCGCCATGGAGGTAATATTTTCATATATTGAAAGTAGTGATGACTGCCAGTTTACGTTAGAGGAATTAAAAAATATTTGTAAGTTGATAAAAGAACAGTTAAATTACGTTTAAAGTTAAATTATGGTAATAGAGTCATCATTACTCAGAAACAAGGACAATTCACATTTGTATGTTTTCTTAGTAATTATCATAATTACTTTTCAATCAAGCTTGGAGTGAAAAGAAAAAACCTAACGGCAAAGAAGAGCGATTGAAGGTCCTAGCAACAGCTGCGGCAGCAATTATTCGGGAAGATATTCACTTGGTTCAATCATATACTGTTTTACATGCTATGACTCGCTGTGATACAACATGAGCAATGTTTCGAAGGGGCAAAACAACAATTTTTAAATTGTTTGGAAAAGAAAATTTTATTAAAACATTATGTTTATTAAGACAATCATGTTATTACACAAGCTTTCGAAGATATCAACTCTTCACCAGAACCTCTAATCGCCACGGAATTCGCTTTCTTCAGTCTGTATATGGAGCTACAAAAAAAATACTTCCATATGCAACTTTCGTAGCTTATCTTTTGCAAGACAAAAAAAATTATTTACAAAATGTTCATTTTTATTGTGTATATTACCAGGTTCAGGTGTGGCTTGGTTATAAACTAGACCCAGAACAATGGGGTTGGAGGCATGTCAGTAATGTATTGGAATTTGGAACCAACCTACACGCTTCTTCCACCTGCACCAGAACACTTCCTTAATTCTATTTTTTGCTACTGCAAAAAGGGGGTGTAAATTAAGATGCGGCTGTAAAAAAGTAGGCTTATTTTGTTCACTAGCGTGTACCACTAGACTTGTTAAGGCCAATCGTGTTCAAATCCAAAAGAAGATTTTCACATCAACTACGAAACAGCTGATGTATCGCTTTTAGTACAATTTAAGTCAACTCAAGAAGATGAAGAGGAAGAAGAAAATAGATAGAGAGAGTGAGTAGAAGGTGGAGGGGAAGAAGAAGAAATAATTAATGACGATGATCTAAAAGTTTTGTCTGACATATCATAAAACTAACCGTTTTGCTGAAAAATTCAAAAAACCCATTTAGTGAACTTTGACCTTAAATAAAACTGTTTGCAGGCATGGGATCGATGGGGACTTTTCACAATTTCATAACAATGGTGTCCCTAACATCTATGCAAATTTTCAGCTTTCTGGGAATTTTTGCAAGGGTCAACGTCTAAATTGACCGGCCTATAAATAAGACAATAGCACAAAATTCTAAAACATTCCGGTAATACCATTTGGACCGCAACCTTTGAACTCGTCTAACCTATAGAGATGGAAAATGTCGTTGTTTAGCTGCAAACGCGTTGCGACGTTATTCTGCCAACCGATAACAGGTTGCGGCAAACGTGTTATTTTAGCAACACTGTTATCGGCTGACCGTTGCGCCTCGTCTATCCATTGCGCAACGTTGGTTCAATAACGTTTTCCAGTGGCTGTTACCTATAGAACGTTACTGAAATACCGTTACTAAAAAACATGGACCACCATTCAGTTAACGGACTTTGTTACTATTATTAAGTGTACAAAATTCGTCATTTAGCTGCTTAGTCTAGTTTACTATAATTTATTTTGAGATAATTAAAAGTATCTTTTGGTTCAATTAAGTACAAAATACAGAATCGGGTTTTTATTGTTTGAATGTAAACATTTCACAGCGCATTGTACATTTTACACTATAGATAAACATTAAAATATTCAAACTGAAAAATGAAATATTTTAGTGTATTAAATATAATGTTACACTAGGATTACTTTATAAAAGCTATAGACAAAATAATACAAACCAAATAAAACGTTTCTGTAAATATTATTATATTAAATGAACACACCCTAGGCTTTTTTTATAAAAGTAATTTATATACAAGACTAAAAGTTCTTTAAAATACATTTATCTTAAAAAATAACGTGTTTTAATTGCCCAAATTGGTATTTACACGGAAAATTGACAGTAAAATAAAACCGTTAAAATACGTGTTAGTTACACTACTAGTATGTAAATGAAGAATACATTAAATGGATACATTTACATCTAAAATATAATTATTACGAATGTGAAATACATATTTGATTATAAAATATATTGAAATAATTATAGCCTACAACTTAAGTAAGATTTTGTAAGTGTAAAGTAAAAAACGTTGGACAGTGATATTTAGCTATAAAAATGTACTGCTGTGATGTATACATTACATATTTTAAACTGATAACTTATATTAACTACAACAAATAGTAACACAAATGACGTTTTATAATTGCAAAATGTATACATAAAAAACTATTTATCACAATATAAACAAAATGGTTAACACTGCTATTTCTAATTAAATCATATAGGAACACTTTATAAATTACAAATATATACATACATAAAATATTATTGTTCAAATGTACATTACAATTACACTGTCAAATATTGTACTTTAGATTAAATGAAGATACACGAATGTATGGAGATTCAAAGACACAATTAAGCATATTTAGAAAATAAAATGGGCAATATAACCAAACTGTACACTATGGCTTCATAGAAGATTAATTGCAAGAAAATGAATTACATAATTTCATATATTTAACTTGCAGAACTTATATATAACTTAAATTTTTATGATTTCTATTTACTGTAGAAGATTTAGATTTCCATTCAAAACAGCAACTGCTCTGCTCGTTTTGAACTCAGTCTTGATCGGCGTTCTGTCAAAAAATTTCCTGCTTTAGAAAAAAGTCGTTCACATGGGACGGATGTAGCCATGACGTTAAATTTTAATTTCACCAATTTGCTCATAATAGGGTATACATGTTGATTCTCTTTCCACCAGCCCATAGGATCTTTTTTCCGTCCTAGATAGCTGTCATCTAAGTACCCGTTCAACTCGACAATTGCAGCGGAGAGGTCTTCGTACCTGAAACCAATTCCTTCATAGCAGTGAACTCCAAAAAGCTTACAACGCGTTAAAGTTAAACAAAAAGTAAATACGTGTAGTTACAAGTAAAAACCCTAATTTAATTTATTGAAAATTCTAAATTTATGAATAAAATTTTAAAGCGGTTACCTGTAGGTTTCTCCTTGGCAATTATGTTGTCAACGTCCTCCCAGACGGAAAATTTTGCGGAATCTACGTTGCCATCTTTGTTTTGAGTGTTACCAATTTCTTCATCATCTGCTGTGCAAGGTTTGCCATGTGTCTCTGTCCAGATTGCAGCTAAAAGTTCTGTACATGTTTTTTTGATCAATTGCTTTGCAGTTTCGTCTTTGAAGACAGCAAGTTTGAATCTGGGATCTAAAAGAGTAGCAAGTGCTATTGTTTTGCTGTGTTCAACATTTTCCATGCGTTTCTCGAGACCATGCAGCAGTTCATTAATAATATTTTGAATAACTGGTTGAATGGCTCCTTTTTTGCATTTTTTTACACACGGACATCAGGCCTCTTGTTAGGGGTATCACTTGGCTACCTGTCACGTAGCGTTCCCCACTAATCTGTGAAGTGACCTCCTCAAAAGGACGTAAGATTGTGCTTAGCTCTTTGCATAATCCCCACTCTTCCTCTGACAAAACAGGTAAATTTTTATTTATTAAAGCGATAGTAGTTTTTACCGCGTCCTGCAGCTCTACAAAATCTGGAAACCATATAAAATGTAGAGTTCCATCTCGTTGAAACCTCTTGAATAAGTTTTTTTTGGCTCAAGGCCCATATTTTTCTGGGATATCAACAGTTTTTTCAGTTGCATTTGTGCTCCTTTTAAAAAAAGTCACTATCAATTTTATTTTGTCAATTAACATTTTTACCAGCTTTAACGCATCCTGAAGAATCAAGTTTAAGGTATGGGCAAAACAACCAAAGTGCTTTCAATTTCAAGTCCTTTTGTACCGCCCCTTTGATGTTACTGGCATTGTCTGATACTACGACTAAAATCTTATCAAATAAATGAAATTTGTCAACAATAGTTTTGATCTCTTTTGCTAGATTAGCACTTGTGTGAGAATCAGACAATTTTAGAACATTCCAACAATATCGACTTTATTTCATAATTTTCTGAAATGTAATGGGACAGTTACACCCAAATAACTTTCAACATTTGTAGAAGTCCAGGTATCAGTGGTTAGACATACACTTTGTACTGAGTTTAACTCATTCCGAACAAAATTCAAGCATCTCTCATGTTCAGCTGGAATCATACTATTGGAAATTGTTTTTCTACTTGGCAATTTTATATGCGGGATTCAAAGCCGACACAAAGTTAACAAAACCTCTGTCTTCGACAATTGAAAATGGCTGAAAGTCAGTAATAAACAACTGTAAGAGAAGTTTATCGAGTTTTTTACGTTGAGTCTCACTCAGCTTTTTAGATTGGGGTAAAAATGATCTAATACTTGACTGGTTACCGTCACTAGAAGATGAAAAATATGCACTTAGTGGATTTGAATTGGTTAGCGCTTCTGAACTTGGTTGTTTCGGGGTTCATTACGTAAAATTGATGTAGAGCCTATTGTAGAGTTTTTAGTAGAAATTAAAGCTGTCGTAGGGCTTGGCAAGTTAGTTTGAAGTTTTATCTTTTTTTGGTAAATTTACAGTAGGATGGCGCTTTTTCAATGTGGTGTCTAAGATTAGTTATAGTTGACTTATAATTTAATACTTGCCCACATAAATCGCACTTAGCAGTTTTTATGTCAGCGTCAACCACAGTATAGTATGTCCACAAGTAACTGGTTTTTTGCTTCTTGTTACCACTCATTTTTAATATAAATTAATTACAATGTAGATATTTATAAATAATAAAAACAGTAAACACAAATTAAAACGTGTTATTTCACATAACTTAATCACTCTACAATTATTTGTCAAGAATTATTTTAAAGAAAACATTAAGAAATATAGTTATTTTAAATAAAAATTTAAACCACATATAGTTTAATAAGGCAGAGATTACACTGTATGTTGCTCTTGAACAAATTAAAACAATTGTACTGCGGGTTGTGGGAATGGGATCATAATAGAATAAAACAAAGTGAATAATCAGGTCAGGTTTTTCATGTTCCGAACAGGCACCATCCCCTCCCCCAAGCCGCAATGTCGCGTCTCCAGTATTTTGATTATTTTACTTTACTATATTATCGTTACGGGTGGTGTTGTAATAACAGATCAAGCTGCTGTTGTCATTGTCAAGCCGTAGATAGATTCCCGGCAATGAAATAATTGTCATCCTACAACTCTGTTGTTTGTCATAACACCGTTGCTCAAATAACAGGTGAAGAGTTTTCAGTCTGCCGCTATTGACTGTTACCAGCACAGGCTTACCGTTGCCGGCAACGAAACGAATGAATTCATTGTTCGTTGTCATCCTGTTATAACAGGGAGTTTCTGATAACACGTTGCGGGGATAACTGTTGCCGCGCGGCAACACTGTTATTTATCCTGTTATGTTAAATAACGCCCATCTCTACTAACCTAGATAGTTCGTCATTAGACTTCTTTATAAGCAATCTGCAACTTAATAAACAGAAACGAAACAGATACATGTGTTGAATTAATAGGTATAACTCTTATAGTGATGTATAGACAGATGAAATTATCCAGCGAAAACAAAATTTTTATTGATCTGAGGTTTTGTAATCGCCTGTTGCAAATTTCTATAAATTAAAAAAAATTAACAGTCAATAACTTAACAATAAACCAATTTGACTGTTAAGTTGTATTTTTTTACAGCTCTATAACCTTCACGAAGTTACTTTCATATCAAGTTAACCTTAATCCGAATACCACAACCTGTTTTGCCTTAGATTACATAAACAGAATTTTAATCAACCAATGATTTATATTTTCAAGACCAGTTTATTCAGTACCTGTAAATCTATCATAGTAAGTTAGTTTTCTTGTTGGAAGTAGTAACGTTTTGTCGAATATTGAATTTGTCGGTGAGTTGAGAACTGTATTTTGTTGTCCTTCCAAAATTTGGAAAGGTGTTTGTAGTTAAACAAGATGATATGATTTTTGCCTTTATATAGAGTTCTGTTTCATTACCTGAAGGGTGTTCAGCAAGGGATTGTCATTTTATATATCAGTGAAGTTAAAAGGCCAGAGTTACCAATAAAAATATCAACATTATTAACATATTCTGCTCTGCTCGTCCCCCTGAACAAAACTATACATGATTTTAGTGGGTGGGGAATAAAAAATTACTGTCTTTATAAAATGGAAATGTCATGTGGTTATATTTGTGTTCTGTGCTTCTTGTTATCAACTGCAGTATAGTACAGTAAGTGCCCACCACCATGATAAAATCATCAAATCTCTTGAAACTAAACTGTTGAACCAAATTACATTACAGATATTTAAAATTACAGTATAGTTCAACTGTTTTTATATCTAAACAGTAATAATTCAATGATGCATAACAAACTGTCTATTTATACAATTTACCTAGAACAAAACAGTGTAACATTAATTAGTTACTTTTGGCTATTATGAAGAATAAATGTGTCTCACAGCTTGTGGCAAATAACACATGCATATCACCATTTTGCTCATGGGTATTACTAAAATACATACAAATGGTTTCCCTTAGTATAAATCAATTTGAGAAAGTTTGGTTGAATTGTTTGCATTATTTTCAAATTTACTTTTATCCATATCAGTAATGAGATTCCGCTTATCAACTATCCTATCTTGCAGAAAAGGATTTTGTTGTTAGATGAATTTACAATATTTTTGTTTGCATTGTCAAGTTGCGTTTTCTAGTTAGCAGTACTGGCCGGAGGTATTTGAGATCAGACCCTGTAGAATTTGATCTTTTAGTGATAGTACCTAGAGGAATGTTTGCCACCATCAGCATGAGGAAGCATCTTGATTGAGTGTCTGTACTTGTGTCAGGCCGATATGAACATTTATTCTAGGAGGTTTAAAAGTACAAAAATGTCTTTAATGTGGGTAAAATTCACCTATTTTTCTATACATAAAAGCAGCTGAATTATACTGATATATGACAAAAAAACTACTAATCAGTTTTGAAAAAGTGATATTTTTGTGTTGTTTCGTTGTGTGTTTTTTGTTTTTATTTGTACCTTTTATTAACATGTGTTGCTCGATTACTAGATTTGAAATACATGATGGATTTAATTACATCAATTTCTAGATTTATGTCTCAGAAATGACTTAATTTATCTTATCTTTGTCCTAGAATATTTATGGAAAAAGGAAGATGGCTACTAGCACTTTGGTGAATTTAAAAGAAGGCACCATTCGAGGGAAAGTGTTAACTGCAACATCATTCTCTAAAAAGAAGTATTTTGCATTTCAGGGAATCCCATATGCTCAACCACCTGTTGGTAATTTACGATTTAGAGTAAGTATTACTTTTATATTATCAGTGCAAGTATATAATGTGGTAATGTATCAAATATTAAACAATACCTAATGTACCACTAAACATTATTGTATTGTCTGCCAGGATCCTCAGCCTCCTATTCCATGGCAAGGAATAAAAGACACAGTGAGAGAATCCCCGCCTTGTCCACAGAAACATATTTTGCTGCAAGACACTGTGGGCAATGAGGACAACTGCTTGGGACTCAACGTCTACACTCCCGATGTAAGTGATGGCTAGTTAATAAAAAATATGCGGAAATTTACATAGACAAATTCATGTTTTTGGTTTGTTTTTTACCATACCATATACAATACTTTATCATTCCTTAAAGTTTTTCAGAATAACAACACATTGAAAAAAATGTTCAAAATACATACACAGTATAAATTCAATACTCCCATACTTTGGAATAATGTCTAGCGGAATGAGTTGGTAGGTCTGTCAGCTAAAATACGTATTGTTCTTTTTAAATTTTAAATACTTCTAGAGTTACATGTGAGTTACCTTACGTCAGAATTCTATACTTCTGTAAAGAAAATAATATTTACAATATACTATTAATTGAAATTTTTGGTTGTTAGAGATCTTATTATTCATAATAAAAAGCAAGCAAGATGTGTTAAGTTTCTATATTCAATTTCCAATGTGCTTTTTTAAAACCTCCAAAAATTAATTTTTTTATACTAATTGTTATTAATGTATTATAATTCTTATGCATACGATTAGTATTATAATATAAAAGTCTGATGATATGTAAAAAAATTTGATAAGAACAACCAAAGAAGTGTAGGCTGCTTATTAAAGTCTCCCCTATAAATTTGTATCAACATATATCACAAGTGGAATTTTTCTTACATTATAAAAATTTTGATGCATCAATGGAGTCTTGCCTGGTAACTGAGTCATTAGCATCTCAGCTTTAAAAACAAACTCGGAGACCAGGATATAAATCTCAATTTGGATATGGCTTTGTTTGCATTGTAACAATTAATTATAGGCATAGATTGAAGTTATGGGTTTAATAGTTATGAGCTAGAGCTTCACATTGTCTGCAAGGGACAAATACGAGTACATATCTTTTTATCTCTTCAACCACGAAGATAAAAATGTTCATGTTTTAACATTACGATTCAATGTTGTTTTCTCTGTTCTCTGTTAAAAATGTTTAAAACCACTAATTTATTCCTCATTTTCATAGTTTCCGAATTAAATCTCATAAACAGCACAGTCAAACATTGTTGGTAAGTTACAGAACACCCCAGAAGTGCTCTAGGACCCATCCAAGCCATTCAGTACCTAATTAGTACATTGGGGAGAGAAAAGAGAGTCATTGAGACAGTATTTTCTATTATTTTTATAAAAGAAAACACACAATTATCCAATAGTTTTAATTTTTTTACACAAGGCCTTTCCACATCAAAGATGCCATCGTCAGGTGTGAATCAACAATTTTAAATAGTATAAATATTTGACCGAATCTAAATTCATCATTCGTCTAAAATATAACTAATTCTTTTTTATCTAAACTTTTATACATATATTAATATTGATTTTATTTTACTTTTAATTATACAAATCTTGTATTAAGCTTTATTCACCTTATAATTGTAAAATTTATACTATTTTAAATTGTTGATTCACACCTGACAATGTCATCTTCGATGTTGAAAGGCCTCGTATGTAAAGAATTAAAATTATTGGATAATTGTGAGTTTTCTTTTATAAAAATAATAGAAAATAGTTTTTTCAAATAAGTAGAGCTCCTCCTTCAATTAATTGAGAGAGTAATTTCTCAGGAGGGGAGGATAAAAAAATTATAGATGTACAATTTGGTTTTCCTCAGGGTTCTGTCCTAAGTTCTTTTCTGTAACTCATAGTGGTGTATTATTTGCCAAATATGCTACCTGTACCTTCACTGATGGTACTACTTTCTTAATATCTGACAATGATCTAGATCATCTTAAAACTAAACTTTTAAGAATTGATAAAATAGCACAAATTTGGTTTATTGTTAAGCATTTAACATTAAACAGTAACAAAACAAAGCAGATTATTTTGAACCTCAGTAATATGGAAAATAACTGATCTTCAAATTTATAGAAATTTACTTGGATACAAAATTAACCTGGACTCCACATGTAAATGAAGCAAATCGCTGTCAAGAGTTTTGCATTTATTATATAAAATTAAACCCCTAAATCAAACAAAGTTAAGAACTACAGTCTTTTCCATTGTCATTTAACATATAATATAATGTTGTAGGGACTTTCCGCTCATGTCTCAGAAATGCTTGTGAAACAGAAAAAGGCCCTGTGGAGCACTGCAGACCTCTGTTCAACCAATATAATAAACTAACTTTCTAATTTACACATGCAAACAGTTTTCAATCATACAAAATTAAATTTGTTTACTTTTATATCTAGAAAAGATATTCACAGCCACAATACTAGATTAAAATATAATTTAAATAGACCAGACTTTAAAAACCATTCTGAGTCATAATTATAATTCCTTAAAATTTTAATAAGCTTCCTCAATCAGCAAGGCTAGTCTGAAAAAGTAGAACTAAAAAAGTTTTGTATTACTGACTTGATGAAAATCTAATAACACAATAAGGTAAATTTTAGAGGATGATATCTAAATAAAATTTTAATCTGTATCGGTATAGGTTAGTGTAAGAAAAATTAGGTATTAATGTTAGACTTAGGAAACATGTATTTGTGGTTTTTTAGATTTTTATATTTAATTTGATCCATTCAGGAAGCTTATTTGTGTATATGACAGCTCAATGGCTGATATGTTTTTCAATTACTGATGGTTTTCAGTGAGTTTGTTTGAGACTTCTACCTCGATAGAGAGGCAAATGGAGGGGGAAATGCCATTTATTTGGTAGAAAGATATTTGTAGTTTAATACCTTCATGAGGGAAGATGTTAAAAGTGTCATGTTCGTATCTCCAAAAGATCCTAAGTTTGAATTGGATTAAATTTAGGGCTTTTTGTTCAAATTATTCCTTACAATTAGTGGTGAAAATGGGTGATAGAGGAGATCTAATTGATATTCCCTCATTTAGACATTCAAAATAAACACATATAGTGCATAAAACAGTTCTACGATCACAAGGATCTAAAGTTTAGTTCTCTCGTTTAATGTTTCATCTTCTTTTAACATATTGCATATTAGAGAAACTGATGCTTTAGTGAACAGATTTTCAATATCAAAGCCAACTAAACAAGATTCCACAAAACTTGTCTTGTATTGAATCACTTTATAAAATCTCTCATATATCTCATACAATGGGTGTAAAACGTGGCATTTGTTTAACATTTCTTTTTTGACCTTGAAGGGAGTTCACAAACTATGTAGAACACAAAATGCTCATTATTAAGACATGTTAATTTGTATTTCTATTAACAAATATAATGATATTGAATATTGAAAAATACTTAAATTGCAAATTATTTTTAATTTTCTTTATTTAAGAGAGAATTGTTGAATGCAGTTGTACCTTAAAGTGAATACAAGAGTTAGCCTATGAGAGCTAAGTAACGAATGAAGACTCTAACCGATGTGGTTCAGTTCTCCGCAGCCAAGCCGGTGATGGTCTGGATCCACGGAGGAGGGTTCACGTTTGGCAGTGGACACACAGACCTGCATGATCCCGAGTATTGGATGGAACAAGATGTTGTCATTGTTACCTGCAACTACAGAGTCGGCGCTTTGGGTCAGTTTGTTACTCTTTCAATCATTATACTGTGGGTCTGCTATGTTTCAAAAATTAAGGCATAGAGTAAGATACACACATATGCATTGTCCTTTTGTTTTATATTAACTGGTATTACTATTAATAAGTTTTCTTTTATCTTTGGTATTTTAAAGGATTTGAATAGAATGTGATTGTTGAGTTTAGCTCCAGTTCACCTTCCTGTTAGTGCAGCATCTGGGATCTAATGGTGTCACAGACTTGACTTCTAGAATCTGGAGTGTTCTTCAGATGACACATAAAACTACAAAATATAGAGTAATCTAGGTGAAGAAGTATTATCATTGTTTCATTAGGTGCGCAATTGATGAGATAATGAAAGTTTCTCTTCATCTAAATTACACTAAATATTGTAATCTAGGTATCTATTATGTCAAAACAGTTTAAAGAAGACTTTTAAGCTTCTTCATCGCAGACGTTTTTTGGATCTATTTAGACAAACATGACTCCATATTCCAGGAGTCAAGTCTGTGACAATGTCAGATTCAAGATGCTTCACTAAGAGGAAGGTGTACTGATGCTAAACTCAACATTCAAATTGAATCAACTCTTCTCACCATAGCTACGTTGAATACTTTTGTACTACCATAGCTTCTGTATGGATTTAAAAATTGATAAACTTTGTTTATAAGAAGACTTTAATTATATGCTAGCTATTAAATCATCGCCTTGCCATATCTTTATTTTGCTGTGGGAAGATTGCCATTCCAGTTTCTATTACTATATCTATAGGTATTTTCTATAGGTACTATATCTATAGGTAACAACTCCATTCAGCATTGTTTCCTCCAATTCCTTTTTATGAGAGAAATGGTGATAGATTTTAGATTTGTTATGGTAGAAGTAGATTTAACAAATTTTTTTGTTCTGAAACTCACATTTACTGACTAATTTGTTGCTTTCTGCTTTATTATAAGATTCTTCATTTTACTATTACAATTATTTATTGATTGGTGGTTGCAAATATTTGTAAACATCTATAAAATGAAATCTGACAACTCTAACAAAAGAAATATTAGTTTACTCATTCTGTAAATTACCCCTGAACTATTATTACTTATAGTGGTTTTTTTATTGCCTTTTGTTTTCAGTTCTGTTTTGTTTTAAAAACTAAAACTAGGCTTTGACATAACACTGTGACATGACCACCTAGTGGTTAATGATTTAAATGAGCTGAAGTTCATAGTAGAGTAAACGTTATTATATGGATTTCAAGTACAACAAAACACTCAAGACACATCACACATAAACACATAGATAAAAAGGTTTACCTTGAAAACTATCTTCTAGGTCAACTGATTAAAAAAACACAAAAGTAAAAATGTTTTACATAATTAGAAATTTTCTATTACACTACAATCTTTCTCAACCAGAAGAGAGTATTCTAGTTGTCTGTTCACTTTGGGTTGCAGAATCACTGTGGGAAACACGAAGCATGGATACCAAATAACTTTTTTCTAGACACATCACTGTATAACTGTTGACATTGTATGAGTACTATATTATGTATCTATGGAAACTGTTAGCCTGCTGAAGGGAGTGGAGGGGGGAGGTACTTATTTTAGGTTTAGGTTAGAAGGATTTGTTGATTTTGTTACCCATTGGCATGCTAATTCCCATTTTCTTAATTGTGAAGGATTGCAGTTTTTTGGCAATGATTTTACTATGTGGATTTAAAACAGTTACTGAATTCTGTGATGTTGTGGCTTGCAGCATGTTGGGTACTGGTTTGTCTTTGGAGCCTACTTTGACGCTTGTCTTTGTCCATTAATTCTTGTTATTAGACTATTGGTTGTGAGGCTTATATATTTTTCAGAAAAATGTTGACATTGTAGTACATAAATAATATTTTCTGTACAGCAGGTGTTGTGTCCTTTTATTTTAAAAGCTCGTTTGTTGATGAACATGTAAAGGTGTCAGTGGTTTGGTTTATAGGACAAGTTTTGAGTTTTTGGTTATGAACCTAGGATTGTATAGGAATTTTTTCACTAGATTTTAGAATTAAAAAGTAGATTTTTCACCTCAGGGGTTGTTTGAAAGTGGTAGTGTGAGCAGATGTTAGGACATTTTTTCTGAGAAGAGGCCTGTAAAATTTTGAACTATCTTTTAATGTGGAATTTAGTGGTGTAGGCCTTGGTTAAATGTTGTTTTGAGAGACAAGAACTTATCATATTTGGTTTTAGGTGGGAGTCTGTTGTTGGACTGAGCAAGGCCGATATGGTTTCAGACTAAATTCTGTTGTACAAAAGCTTCAGTGATGGTGCTGTTGAAAGTGTTCAATTCATTTTCAGGGGAACATATGCGCTGTCCTCTTATAGCTTAATGGCTAAATGAGATGGATCTTTTGTTGTTGTTAAGGTGGCAACTGTTGAAGTGAAGGTATTGTAGGTGGTTTCAACATTTCAAACCAACAATGGTGTTGCATTGGGTATATTCAACATGATTTATTCAAGTAAATGAAGACTGTGTATGTGCAGGGTTTCTATCACTAGGAACTTCAGATGTGCCTGGCAATGCAGGGCTGAAGGATCAGGTGATGGTGTTGCGTTGGGTCCAACGCAATATTGCCCAGTTCGGAGGTGACCCTGGTAATGTGACCTTGTTTGGTGAGAGTGCTGGAGGAGCTTCGGTCCACTACCACCTTCTATCCCCGATGTCCAAAGGTGAGGTGGCTGCCTACCTGTTTTAACTCTATATAGCAATAAAGTTTATAATATTTTACGCTCCATAGAATATAAGAGGAAACTGGCCAAAGTAGAGAACCTAGAATAAAAACTGTTGGGAAGGTCTATGTAACTGATAACAGCGAGTTTAATTGGCGGACATGGTAACACTACTTATTTAGAACAAAAGTTAAAATAAGCGAAAATGAAGAGGCTACACTGAAACTTTGAGAAGCAAATTTTGAAATGTCTAAGTTATAGTAAACATTGGGTAATTATTGGAAATTAAAATATAGCTTAGTGGAAGAAGCTCTCAAAACTTTTGGGCAAATAAACTAAAAATAATTGTTGACTATTGTGTATGTATTTGTTTTGGATGATGTTGAAAGCTTAGTTAGAAGTACAATAAATGGTGAGAACGATGAACTTGTTGATGATCAGTTCCAAATCTAAAGGTCTCTGGTTACAGGTCTGTTTCATCGTGCCATCATTATGAGCGGGAGCAGCCTGAATAGTTGGGCTTTCAGCAGTGAGGCTGTGGAGAAGTCTCGCCTCTTGGGGGAGAAGATGGGCTGTACCTCCCAGGATCCTCAGGAGGTACTCCAGTACCTGCAAACTGTTCCTGCCTTCGACCTTGTGAAGGCTCAGTACAAGGTGGTCACAGCCCAGGTCTGTTAACTTTTAAACTTTAACCTTAGATTGATGATTTGGGCCTATTATCAGCGGTGAAGAAGCTCACAATGAACCCTATATCATTTTGACATCAGAGACAACTAGATACAAAATATAGTGTAATCTAGGTGATGAGATATTCTCTTTTTCTCAGGTGCACAATTGAATGCACTGTCATATTTTAGACACAATCCCAAAGCATGATGAGCAATCCTGTAGGGAGGCTGTCGTATTTGGTTGATGTCGTGTTTGACCAAAACAAGATTTGAGGAATGAGCTGGTGCGTTGTTGTGGTGCAGGATCCAGTCACGGCTTGTCCACAGTTCAGGTCGTTTCCTTTGCACTGCATCTCGTAGCCGCCTGAGGACCTCAAGATAATACTCCTTATTCACTGTCTGGCCTCTTGGAGCATATTCGTAATGAACAACGCCATCCTGGTCAAAAAAACTGTCAGCATTGTCTTGACATTGCTTCGACTTTGTCTTGCTTTTTTCTGCCGTTGCTCTTTGCGAGTTTTCCACTGTGAATATTGAGCCTTTGTTTCAGGGTCGTAGCCATAAACCATCATCTCATCACCAGTAATAACTTTTTTAAATAGTCTTGGGTCACTTTTTATCAAATCCAGATTGTCCTGTGCGATTTCCAAGTCGACAGTTCTTTTGGTCTTCTGTCAGCAGCCGAGGAACAAATTTTGCCGAAACACGGTTAATTTTTAAATCTTTGTGTAAAATGTTACAAACTGACGATTTTGGTATTCCTAAATCTTCTTCCAGCTCTCGGACAGTCAATCGACGGTTTTCATTAATTGCTGCACAAACACCTTCAACATTTTCAGTGTTTCTGGCCGTTGAAGGCCTGCCAGATCGGTCATCACTCTCCACTCATACCACTCTTTTATTTGTGTATCGCCCATAGACACATCACCATAAACTTTCCACATCATAGTAATCATCTCTGATGCTGAATGGCCAAGTTTTTGCCAAAATTTAATGCAAATGCACTGCTCAACACGTTCACTAATATTAAAATGCGATGCACACACACGGCAGTACTGTAGGGAACAGAGCGCTGTGACTCACTGAGTGACCGGATCATATTCAATGCCTAATATGGGAAGGATTAGGCTCGCCCCTACCCTCCAATAACTGGTTCGAGCCGGTCGGTTACGCCGCGGCCGCCTACTGGTCGGCGGTCGGATACTTTTTGGACATACCTCGTATATATCAGGTAAGGAATAGCTGGTTACTACTTCTTTCCACTGAGTACAAGTGCTAGTATTAAAAAATTCAAGCCATGTTTCGCAAACTCTTCCCTAAATAGAGGTGAATCCCTTTACAATCTTTATGTGAATTGTAAAGTAACAAGTAACATTCTGGAAAATCAATATTATTTATTAGCAAACGCATGTACTCATGGTGTGGCATGCTCATGCCTGTTTTTAATCTGTATCAAAGTTGACAAATGAAGAACGTTGCACCACATAAAATATTGTACACTGATGATTAAAGGTTTGAATTTGAATTTAACAAAGTACGACAGCTATCCAAAAAGTAGATTACGTTTTGATATAAACAAAAAACAAATTCCAAGAAAAAAACTATTTTATTATATTTAAAGATGACTCTAAAATACTATTTTTTAACATAATCACCATAAACATTTAGACAATTATTATAGCGGTTAACTAGTTTTAAAATTCCATTGTTATAAAATTTTGCTTTGAAACTTAAACCAGGTAGTCACGCAAGCCAGGTCTTCATTGCTGGAAACATTTGATAGCCACTGGGTGTAAGGTCCAGACTGTAAGGCAAATTTGGAAACACCTGCCACTTAAAAGCATCCAGGACTTCTCGAGTTTGATTTACCATGTGTGGTCATGTGTTGTAGGGCAAAAACAAAGTTTTTTTAACTTAATTTCCCTCTGCACTTGTTTTGAATTACTGTTCTTAACGTTTGCAGTTTTCACAATACCTCACATATTTTATCCACATTCAAATCAATCAATAACTCAACAATAACGAAATCAACATGAATAACTATTTTCATGTCCTAAAACACAGTTGCCATAATATTCTGTACCGACAATGTTTGCACACATTTCCTTGGTTTTTGGGAGAGTGTGTGCCCCTACTCCGTAGACTGTAATCTGGTTTCGCAATACAATACAATCTTTATTCATGTATTTTACCCAAATCTCATCTCCTGTAATGATTCGACTGAACAGCAAGTCACCATCAGTGTCCAAACATTTCGATGAAACAGCCATGCACTGATTTTTAGGGGTTTTTGATAAGATTTTCAGAACCTATTTTACACAAAATTTATAGTAACCTAACTTTTGTGTAATAATCTTGTGTAACAAACTCCTTGAAATTTGAGAAAAACTAAGTGAGAGTTCTGTCATTGTGAATCTGCGGTCTTCTGTAATCTTTTCATGAACTTTAGAGACAAATTTAATGGTCACAATGCTTGTAGGTATAATATTCATAATAACTTTATTATTTCACATTTATTCAAAGTTTTTTTATCATTGTTCAATAATCTCTTGTGTAATTTGAACTATTTTAATTTTATTTTAACTGTAGAATGTGGTAGGTATTACACCAATTATTATACAATCTGTCATCAAAAGTTCTTTTGCAATTTGCATAATGACTAACCACTAGTTAAGAAGTCAGCAAGAACCCAGATAAAACAATAACATTAAGATTGTGTACAGGACAAGCAAGATATTCGAGTGTTTCCGTTCACCCCCAGTGTAGAAACGCAGGAGGGGGAAGGTGAGAGGTTCCTGACAGACCACCCCCGTTCTCTACTACAGAAGGGTCAGGTGGCTCCTGTGCCTCTTATAGTTGGAGTCACCGACAAGGAAGGCATGCTAGTCTTGAATGGTATGATCATCATAAGTAGTGTATTTCGTTACTAGTACCAAAAGTGGGTTTTCCTGCTATGCAATCTTGTTATCTATGTGTGTCATTATTATTTGCATCACACTACAACAGCTGATATTTATTCATCCAATAAATACTGGAACATTGTGTGGCTAGCATATTGTGTTCTGTGACTCAATCAGCTGTCAAAAATATTGCATATCTTTACTATTGTCTCACTTTACTTCTAATGGGGACAAAAGATTACTCCTTCTTTAGAGAAAGTAAAGTACTACTTTAAGTAGCAGGTTTCTTGTTTTAAAAAGTCATTTATTTGAATTAAATCAAATATTTGTAACGAATAAAAATGTAAGAATATATTTAGGATCAAATCAGCCAACTACTTGTCTAAATTTTGCTATGGATTTTTGTTGCTCTTTATATTACTGTTATTAATTATTTATTATTGTTGCAGATATTCCTCATTCAGATGATTACTTCAAAGTGTTGAACAACAATTTTTCCCGAATAGTCCCTGGAAATCTTGACCTTCCTACGAATGGTGCAGAGATGATCCGGCAATTCTTCTTTGGAGACAAACCTATGAACTGGGACATTGTGCCTCAGTATCTGGATGTTAGTGAATTTTATCGTATTTCAGGCTAAGTGAATCTACTTAAAGATAATATATACCAGTTGTATTGATCACATTATCTTTGAAGAATTTTGTGCTGAAAGGTGAGCCTAAGTACTATGTTACTCTAAAACCGTTAAATATAATTAGGCCTACCATTTTTATTTATTTTTTTTCTTAAATCTGATAGTATCAAGTTAAAGACAGAAACACATAAAAAATCCAATAAAATGTGATAGAGCATTATTTTTTATTACACAAAATGCTAGACTTGCATTGAGCAATGGATGCAGTGTTGTGTGAAATGCAAAAAATTGAATTACTTTTAAGGATTATAACTATCAAAGCCATAAATCAGTCTATTCAATCGTAATAATTCACCCTCCATTTCCCTGCTTAAAATTACTGACAGCTAGTATATGGTAGACCTGCTTCAAACAGTAATGTCTTATTCGAGAGAACAATTTGTAATCATATGATTTCATAAATTAAAAAGAAATAAGTATGCAATTCTTCCTTGAAAAAATACTTGTTAGGTTATGGTAAAATTTCTATTATTGTATGAAGGTACTTTTAAAGAAAGGATCAATCGGACATCGGAGTCTGTACAGGCTCTAATGTGGCTCCGGTCAAGGTCAGTCCCCACTATACCACTATTATATTTCAAGTCTTTGTTGGCTTTTTTTGTAGCATAGTGAATCAATAAACCTGCTGATCATGTGCGTAAACATGTAGGCTTTGTAAAGATGAAAGGACAAATTATCATGATGGAGTGATCTGATCAGTCTACTGTTATGAGTGAAGATTTAAAACAAATTTCTGTAAAAATGTAGTTTGCCAAAATAGGCATTTTATTTTTGAAAAACTTTGCCAGAAATTTCCACAAGTTCCAAGATCTGCAGTGTATCAAATTTCAACTGTCACGGAAAATAGCTGGTGGAGGCTGTTTTCTAACTGCATCATTCTGGTTCACTATAACCTCACGCCTAACATTGTCGTAAGAACAAAGATGCAACTGATCATCGTTCAATGGAAATGAAAATTTCTAGAATATTCATGAAACATTATCAGATATCATCTTTTTCAAAAATGAGAAATTGGGAAAACGATTGGAAGGTGGTGTCATTTAGAAACGTTTACTAAGTTGTGTAATGGTCAGGGGCCAAAGTTCCTCAATGAGAGGATAAAAAAGCTGGTGTTAAGGGATAATAAATGTTTAAATATTAATGATTACTATGTTGAAAAATACAATTTTTTTTGTTTTTTAAACAATTTACATCAGTAGCGTTGCCGGAAATTTCGTTTGGGGGGGTCAGTCCGAAAATTTGGGTCCGAAACCGGGGGATCCGGGGGACGTATTGTATATTTGCCAATGAGTTCACTGGTCAAAGGTAAATACCAAAAATATGGAGCTTTAGTAACTACGCCTTATAGAAAGTGAAAAGATGTAATAGGCAAATTCAACTCTCACAGCAACTCTAGTACCACAAATTTTCTTGTATAGCTACAGAAACTTTACGAAGTTCGATTCTGGCCGACTAGAAGGCACCAAAGTGATGTTGGATTCACTGGATAAGAAAGAAAAAAAACAAAACAGAGCTTCACTCAAGTGTATAATTGACACAACTATATTCTGTGGAGAAAATGAAATACCCCTTCGGGGACATTGGGCCACTGACGGCCAAAAACCCTTTAGAAAAGGAGGGCAGTTTTCGAGTGTTGCTCGGGTACAGATCAAACTAACGGTCGGAAAATGCACCGGATAAACTCGACTAATTAGAAGTTCGTCTACTTTGGATTTCACTGATTGAGGTATTTATGAATAAGTTATAAATGACGATTTTTTTTGTATCATTACACTGTAGAGGAGTACATAGGCTAATTATCGGGAAAAAATCAGTTTCGGTCGGAAATAAAATACACCTGAAAAACTCTAATGATTAGAACTTCAACTACTTCAGACCTCAGTTATTGAGCTAAACGTGGTATGTTTGATTGAGTTAGGACGACGATTTTTGTTATCATTAAACTGTACTCAACTACCTATATAATTATCGAGAAAAAAATCACTTTCGGTCGGTAAATACCAAAGAAAAGCTCTCTACAGATTCAAGTTTTGATGATTTTGGATTTCACTGGTTGAGTGGTTGAGGTAAAGTGGTACTTATAATTATGTTAGGACATTGATTTTATGTCTTAAAATTTCGGGGGGGAGGGGGGTCCGGACGCTACACCACTGATTTACATTATTGAATGAAGTTTCTCTTGCAATATTACAAAATGGTTCCTGACAAATGACTCTTGCATAAATATTTAAGCTTGTGTTGTACAGCTTAAGTGTAATTCTACACACAATTAGTATGAAAAAACTTCTAAATCAATTGTAATATAATGTTCTATTTCAGTATTATGGGGATATATTCTTCTACATCGGAGTGGACGAGATGATAAAGTTACACATGGCCTGTGGAGTGGCACCCATCTACTGCTACAACATAACCTTCGACGGTCAGCTTGGCCTCCTGTCCTGGTACCTTCCGCAGGTCTATCCCCAGTGTGACCTCAGAGGTGAGAGATTATAGTTGATTTTGTCTTACAAAGAATTAATTCTATACTAAGCCACAGATTGTTTGAATATGCAATATATGCAGGTGTGAGCCATGCTGATGATCTTGGATATATATTCAAGATGAACATCCCTGGACCACCAGAGATGAGTGTGGGATCACCAGAGGAGCAAGTGGTCAAATGTTTCACTGGCTTATGGTACCAGTTTGCTCTCAGTGGGTAAGTGTGCTTCTCTTCTCTCATAACTCACCAACTCTCAGTTATTTCTAATGTGTTATACCCATCTTCTTCCTTACTCAAGAGATCTGGCAAAAAAGGCAGATCATTTGTTTTTAAGTTTGTGCGTACTTCAGTGTTAAAAAGCACACAGCTGAACCGGGTGACATCCTCTCCCTCCTTTCCTGCTGCAGAGTCAGCTATCAACAACTGAGAATAACCTTTGGAAAAAATGTCAACCGATATTATTTAGAGGTACCTACTAACGTTCACTGTTAACTGAATAAAAATAAATTACGAGAATTGAAAAAATTCATGGATTCTTCTTCAAGACAGTGTTGAGACCCGTACTAAATTGTCAATATGACTTTGGTGAAGCAGATATTTCCGTGATAAAGCATCCACTCTCCTAATTCTCTACAATTCTTTGTATTTTCTACTGTTTCCAGTGATTTGCTTTTTTTTAGATTCTTTTCACTTCTTTTTTCATATAGCATGGTTGTGCTGTAACACTGCACTAAATGTCTCAGATTTCTAGATACTACACCACTAAAAACTTCCAAAAGAACCTGTATACCTTTAGTTAAACTCATCAAACTATTTCACTGATTACATCATTGTTTTCTTTTAATACGGTTTTGAAAAAAAACTGACAAAATATTGTTTACATTAAACAAATTTTAAATGAGTTGGCTGATAAATACTTTTTTTAATTGAAATTTTTGCAAAACTTTAAAACAACTTTAAAGAGTCAAGTACAGCAAACTCAAGAACAGCTAGATGTGTAGAATGAAGGAATAACAAGTAGACATGTGTTTAAAGGAACCCAAACGGAGGCGAAGCACAGACAGTTGTCTGGGAGCCAGTTGTAAAGGACCAGTCTGGCTGGAAAAACTACCTGGAGCTTGGCAAGGAGCCGACCATGAGACACTGCAGGCTCCTGCAGCAGAGGATGGTGTTCTGGGAGCGGGCGATGCGTCCTCACTCTGTACTGCAACAGAAACTGTGACCAATGTTAGGAAACCACGATCTTGCCAGCCAGCATCTTTGTAAAATTTATCAACATGTAAACTAGGGGCATAACCAATTCAGGTTGTGTCTGAATCACTGTGACACACTTCTAGGATAATAGTTATTCCCTTTGGAGCTAGAATCGTCCTTGATGTAATTTGTCTTGCTTTTAACAGATATCATGAACCAACCTTGTTCTCTTTTCATTTAAAATGTCTATAATATAGAGGCGAGTTAGAACTTAGTCCTCTCTTCTATTTAATTTCTAAACACCATTGTTTACAATGCTATATGTGTAGTTGTGTATAAAGATGTGGTCTGTAAGAATATATGTAGGTCTATATTTAATATTTTTTATCACGAGTATGAGAGGAGAATATTTGTCAAAAATTTCAAATTTAGAATACATATTATAAGCAATACAAATTTCAGCCTATATATTTTTTAAGTTAAACATATCTATTGTAAAACTGCATTTTATAAATAATCTAAAACATGAAAGTGGGAGGTAGATGATAAGACTATTAGTTCTTAAGATACTACCATTTCCTAGAACCTCTGCAAATTCATTAAAATTGCTTTGTATTCTTGGCTTACTTTTTCTGTTGGAAGGCCTCCAAAGGTTTAAGAATGACAAAAATTGGTTAAGTAATGATTTTATTTAAATTATACTTAAACTAAAAAAACAGTTTTTGTGATATGGAACTTGAGAATAGGAAATAAATTTTTTAAGTTTTGAATCAGATTAAAGATTAAAAAACTAAATTTCATTATCAATAATCCTGTGTATATTTAATATAATACAAATGCTTTATTACAATTATTATTTAAAAAATGTAAATTAACCTTTCTGTCGACCCAACCAGTTATACAAGGAAAGCTTTACAATATAGCCAGAACATCCAGTCAGTCAATATTCCAAGTTTACATTAGCAACATGAAACAGAGATAATGGGATTTTTTCATTTTTATTCAGAATCCCATCCTCCTTTGAAACTTAAGTAGATTGTATATCTATAATAAAAAATAATATATTCAGCACTCAAAAAGTGAGAACACCAATTTTAGTTCCATGTAACTATACGAGGACAGCTATTTCTTTTGAATTTGTTCTAAATAACAAATTGTATAGCACATAAAGTGTTTATTGATTTCTATAGTATAACAGAACTTTGTCACATGGTTCAGATACACCCTGTATACTAATCCATGACAGGAAAAGTTGTAACGTGAAAGATTATAAGCTCTCTGTGATTTACTAAAGTATAGTAGTAAGTATCTGTTCCTTCAAAGTGCATTGGTATTGCTATTTATCAGCATTGAGCTATTATTAAGTTTTACCATAATGAATAGTAATCTCTACTAATTATAAATATATTATTGGTACTTATTTTAAAATGTTTTATTCATTTATTAACTGGCATAGAGGTTTAAACTTTTAATAATACTCAAGTGTATCTCATTGTTATCTGATGTTATTTTGTTAGTTTTACATTTTTATTTTGTACAAGGTGTATGATAAAGTTGGTTTTAAAATAAATAAAAGACATATAAAATATATATATATATATATACAAATATATATATATATACAAATATATATATATATATATATATATATATATATATATTTGTATAATTTAATAACAAGAGTAATATATATTTCACACAGTATATCTTCTATAAAAGGTTGAGGTATTTTATGAATTGCATTTTATAAGTCTAACTATATTATCTATCACGTATGTCAAATTTATATTTGTAACAATAAAACTTTTTGTTATTGTTAAAAAATGTCATCAATTGAAATAATATCCATCTCTGAACAATCTTTTTTTCTCTTAGGATAAGAATCTTATAAACTGCACCCAGTCCTATAAGAACCTTTACGCTACTTCCGGAATGACAGGATATTCTGGATGGGTAAGGTTGGGGGTAGGGGCCGGCTCCTATCGAGATCCATGAGGAAGAATTTAGGGCACTAATCTCTAGTCATGTCTCCTCAAAAGGAGATGCCAGCTCTTAACCAGCCAAAACAGGCAGGGGATGGCACACCCTAATGTTGAGGCTAGCAAAAACCTCTGAGGTTAAGGGACGAACCGACCAACTCTAACAGTCATCTCCTGTAGTTGACTAGACCTATCGAATTGCCTTAGCACTCCAGAATCTCAACATTTGCGGTTAGTGATGTGCTGCTCCTGAACATCTATAAGGTTGCCCAGATTTAACTGACACATTGGTTTTTGCTGTGCCCAGTGGTAGATTCAACTGGAAGGTATAAACCAGCCAGAAGTAATCCCTGCTGGGTACTGATCAATCATTAGTTTATTGGAAAGTAATTCATTAATAATAAGGGAATAGTATGATAATTTCATCATACTATTCCCTTATGGGAGGGTTTCGGACATTTTCCATCGTTCGAGGGCCAGAATCTATCCTCTTATTCAGATATTAAAAAATCTTAAAAAGTATTCTGCAGTAAAATCACTTTCAGTTTCAGCCTTTAAGAAGAATGTTAAACCTCAAACTCTTTCGCATTATAATTTTTAATTGAGGAAGATGTGAATGTCATATAAACTGAAAAGTACATTATTATACATCAGACAAATTTTGACCAAAGGAATCAGGCAAACAACCATTAAAAAACTGCCCACAACTTATTTTCCAAACAAGACTAGTGCAGTATTACATTATTCGTATTATCCTGAGTTTATTTCACGTTACTTACCACTGGAACGAGTCAAACCAACACACAAAAAACTGAATCTGTTTTTCAGCCAAAGTTCGCGTAAAAACTCGTTCAACTTTTAAAAAATCGACCTATGCAGCCTGTCAAAACTTAACAAATATATTAAGACAGACCAGACCCATTACCCCAACATTTTGCTTTCTGAACTGTGGAGCATTAGTGTATTACAGGCGTGTCCCATAAGAGTGAAGGCATAATGTCATATTTTTCCTTGTAGATTCAGCTCTATCGGAGTTAAATATAAAGGTATATTGTGTACAGGCAATTGTAAAAGTTGGTTCCACTCTAAATGTTTGAACTGACCAGATAGCAAAATCAAAATGCTAAGTAAAATATAAATAGAAACTTGACTGTTTGTAAATTTAATAACCCTATCCCTACTCACACCAGATATTCTAAAATAAAAAAGGAAACTATTCCAGAAAAATTTCTAAATTTTGAAAACACAGAAGCCGATCTGGAAACATCCTTTAACCTGACTATTGTAGCTGGTGGTGTATTAGCAACTGAGAATAATGAGTTAAAACTAGAGCTAAATAAAGTTTCCACTAAGAACGAAGCTCTAAGGGAAGAATTGTATGCCATTAAACTAGCAAATTCCAGACAGCTTTTAGAGCTGGAAGATGAAATAATAACATCAAAAGAAAATAAACAACAAATTTTAAATGAAAAAATAATTGCCTCAAAAAGATACTGTTATGCTTGAACAAAAACCGCAAGGAGCAGGGGAAGTTCAATAATAAGTTAATCTCTCAGACTGGCAATGAAAGAACTGATAGCTAAAATTCAAAACTACAGTCTCTGAAGCCAAATTGCTCATTTGGAGTCTGCTTATGTGACAAGTATATTAATGTTGACTCGCTCACAAATGAACACACTAGGTTGAAGAGCTAAGAATAACATTGGAAGAAAGAGAGGAAGCAATATCTAAGTTGAAAGTTGGCTCTGAAGTCAGGCTGAAAAAGCTAATTGAACAACAAAATAAAACTAAAGCTTTCTTAAAATCCCCCATAAGTACAACTCGGGCTTATTTAATATAGACTCCACCGATAATCACAGAGATGACCGATCATACCAGAAAAACAGAAACCCTGCAAGCCAAATCATTAAAAACAAAAACATCTTACAAAACCAAACTACAGAGGTTACAAATTGCTAACAGCACAAAGCCAAGGCATTAGTAATGAACCTCCAGCTCATAATATCGTAGTTGTTGAAGCTGATGTTCATTACCCTGCCTCTATATTTAAGAGTAATAATAATGAACATTACAGTGGTGTTGCATTTTTAAACACATTTGCTTCACTAAGGTAAGGGCGTATTAAATTAAGAGGAGGGCAGTCATACGAGGACTTTTCAAAGAGCACATCAACAACGTAAAGATAACTGCCTCTTTTAGACAATAGCTCTAATAAAACAACTATTGAGAAATCTTTTTAGATCTGATCGAAACAATCAAATAAAGCCGTACTTCAAATGCATAGTAACTTACCTTGTCATTTTTTTTTATTTCATCACCAGTCAATGGTCAAGACATACCCGAGTTTGAAAGTTAATTTGTTAGATCCGATAGAAAAGATCCTATGGATAACCCTGATAATCCCCTCTCGTGAAGAAAGATTTGATAAATTTCATTATAACATTGAATTTATTAATTTTATTGAAATAGGTTTACTCTTTGTGACAAACTATCCAGTAGTGAAATAAATAAACTCTTGAGTACAAAACATTTATCGATAGTAATGCCGTTGAGTGAAAAGCGTTCTCCTGCTCAGACAAACCCATCAAAATCAAAACAAACACAACAGAACAGAATGCACAAGGTCTCTCGACGGAGCGGCAAGATAAAGTCAGCTGCATTGCAGTGCAGTGCAGAAGACACTCGAAGTGATAACTTTAGTTCTAAAACGGAGTTGTGAGTTATTAAAATTATAATCAGTAAAACCTTAGCAGTTAAACATCACAACTTAATTTAGTGAGGTTAAGTATTTTATGTTGGTTTTTAAATCACCAGCATGAATGTTCTTCGGCGAGGTTATGTAAGTTTCAACAAATTTGGGTCGCCGTTTTTAAGGTATTCAACTGACGCTGCTAAAAATGTACAAGATGATATTGATAAAATGGTTAAGAAAACTAAAATTGTAGTGTTTATGAAAGGAGTGCCAAGTGAACCAAGGTGTGGATTCAGTAATGCTGTAGTACAAATACTCAGAATGCATGCTGTGGATTATGATGCCCATGACGTTCTCAAAGACGAAAATATTAGAAATGGTAGGTACTACTCTAAGCTAAGATACTAAGATAAATAGCTTAATGTTCTATTAAAATCTGTTTACTTATTTTAACTTCGAGAAACTGTATTAAAAATGTTATAAGTGGGAATGGGTAAGTTGGGATAGGCTATATTCAGTTTGTCCATATTATTCAAATCAGCTCTTACAAAAATATGAATTACAGCTGCATTATAATAAGCGGCCACCAACACAATTGGATGATGATTATTGAATGATATGGAACATCGGTATTCAAGACTGGATGGACAAAGCAAAAAATCAGACTAAATAACAATAGATATTTCAAAGAACAATATCGTTTGACTAGTTTTCAATCTTAGAAATTTATGTATGAATAGGCCCATGAATATAGTTTAAAAATTAATATATAATTACAACAAAACAATAACATTTACTTACCCTATTTATTTTCAAGAATAAACGTGACTGCTTGTGAATCAAAGAGACGCATAAGTCACTGTTATTGCCGCCATTAGTCAATAACAAAACACATGATTTAATTTTGAATTTATTACACGTTTTTACTTTGAATACGTTTTTCATATTGAATTGAAGTTTTAGGCTTTAAAAATGTTAATATAGAGAAGCTATATTTTTATATGTAAAAGAAATGAATTAGTTTTTCAAATTTTATTTAAAGTACTCTTGAAATGTAGAGTACTAGGCCTACTAACTATTACTTCACAGGGTAGACATGTTTGATAGCATTTAAAAAATGATTGAATCGATCACCACCAATAATCATAATTTCTCATCAACACATGTATGCTTCGGTAATTGTGAAAGTAACGGCCGGAGTGGCCAAATACAAGTTTTGCGTTATGAACTTATTGGAACCGTCCTACAGAACATAGAAATATAAAGGTTTGATAGGGTGGAAATGAGAAATATTGAATTTGTAGAACATAAAAAATAGAACAATTGTTCACGCGCGCAGAGCAATATTTCTATGTTGTACATCTGCATCGGGTGTCACGTGACCTTTTGTGACCGTGATTTAACCTCGTGATCATGTCATTAGATGCGGCGCCAACTTTGGAAACATATTGAAAAATAATATTTAAATGAGCAGAATCTGACCCAAATGAACAATGTTTTTCTTAATTTCGAACTACAAAAAATTATTAGTTGTTATTGGGTTGAGACAAGTGCCTCCAGCCATCAGCACGGGCTGTGGCACCACTCGGTGCTGCCCCGCACTGATGTCAACGAAAGAAAAAAAATCCCTCGAGATAGTACCTATCAGCCATTTCAATAACAAAACAATAACTATTTGTGATTTGAACCTCCTAAAACCATATATTTTGTATCCAGGACGAGCAGAATACATTAATAACATCAAAATTTTGATTGGCAACTCCGGTTGTTAACATCACCAGTACCATCAATGTCGTCAGTAAAACTGGGATTACAGTTCTATAGCCTATTTTGGCTACTAAACAACCAAATAAAATATTGATTCCACTGAAATAATTGGATAATATTTACTTAACCACGTTATAAAATAATCTAAAAGCACTGGTACCAATTAGCTTATATTATATTAATTATATCTCAATTAGTTTATCAATGCAGGGAATGGAGTTTTTTTTCAGAGTGGGGCAATAACAAACTAAGGAGGGATAGATATAACAGGTTTATCAACATTTACATGATAAAAAGGCAGAACATTTGAGCGGAAGAATAGGTCTACTAACTGTATTTGGGGTTAATTTTATTATTTGAGTTTTCGTTACTCTCATCTGGTTTTCATAATTTTGGCAAAACCAGTCTCTAACTCTATGATGAAGGTTATTCAAAGTTTTTCTCTGTTACTTCAGTCTTTGCCATTGCACAACTTTGGGCATCACAGTGTTAATTTATTTTTTGCATTTTCAGATTGATTTCATTTTGTGGTACTAGTGAGTTTTTTCTGCCTATATTCAATATACAAGTTTTGTGTGTATCGACTCATGAGTGCTCTTTAACTCATTGTGGATCGCTGAAGAAATATCTCATCACGCAGAAGCTGGGCATAGTGGCACTGTGACAAGCTTAGGTCACAAAAGCTACAAACTTTGACTGCGTGAATGTCATTACTAGGTTACTGAATGTTTTAAATATTTTTCTTTAATTTTATCAAAAACGTTAGTTAACATTCTATATATCACACTTGATTATAGAAATTGAAGAACCAGCTGAATTTACTCTCTGTATGTAGACTTATAAACTTTAAGTATGACGTCCATTGTCCTCTTGGAACGTAAGTAATATTGCTAAATGAGGTTGTAATATTTTTAGCTCTCCTGTATTCATGATGACTCATTTTAAATCTTTATATTTTACTGATCAATACTATCTCAGGGGATGTTTTTCGTTCGTCACCATCAGCGTGCACTGATGTTAAAACTACTAGTTCCTTTTATGAAGTTTTTTAAAAGTATTTAATTTCTTTAAACTTGTACCTATTGCTATGTGTCCGATATCAAAACAGGAATCTCTAGGGTTTTCTGTTCATTCTTTGTAGCCATCTGAACCTAAGACAATCCCTATAGTGAAATAGTTGAAAAATGCAACTATTTGTTATTGTCTATTTTAACATCTGGTTTTTATCTTTGACTTTAATTTTTATTCATTACATCTTTCTGCTTTTGGTGCCAAATCTTGATCTAAAAAATGTAGTTATAATACCATTTATAATTTAACATGTTTACAAGTATGTCAATGGTGAGTATTTTAAACGTTCGCTACGGCAAAAGGCTCCCAAGTACTTTAGTTTATCCAGAGACCACTATTTTTGGAAGAGTTTTAACTTACCAGGGTCCTAAAAAGCTATATAATTATAAAGAACAGACTTTAATTGACTAACTGTTAAAATGACATGTCATTTTGACCATCGATTCTTGTTGTCTGCCTCCCAAAAGGAATCAATGTTGTAATGGCAAAATATTTGAACTAAAGGACTTGGTATTTATTTAATCACTTGAATAAAATAAACAGATAGTAGTTTTTTAAACATCCTATTATCCTAAATAATTAAAGATATTCTTAGGTACTTATTGAACTGATGTTAAAATACATAAACTTATTAGTGAAAAGTGTACTTGTAAATTCAACTATTCTCAAAGTATTGAATAACCCTATTAATTTCATTAAAAGCTTGTGATTTTAAAGTTTCTTCTGAATTTTATGTGAAAATACATTTTTTGATATGCCTTTTTATTGGATAAGATTTTAATTTCAAATACTCTGTTTGTATTTAACCTGTTTCCCTAAAAATTAAATAAAACAGGACCAAAAACTGATCTCTGACGATAATTAAATGTTATTTGGTTAGTTAATATGGATAGTTTATTTTCTGTTGAACTTGTTGAATTTTGACCAAATAAGTATTATTTTTAATCCATCTCAAATTAAATATTTTATTCATAATTATAAAAATTTCTTGTTATTAACACAGGAAAAAAATCTTAGATAAGTCTAAGAACACAGTTTAATTTTCCTCTTCTACTGTCTAATACTTTAATCACAAACTTAAATGTTTTATTGACTGTCTGTGGTAAGTTTATCATATTGTATGTTAGAAATTAGATACAGATAATACATCAAAACTTGTAAAATAAAATGTAATTTTAAACTCATATAAAGTCATAAATTTATAGCATTAAATTCCAACTTTACTGTACGTGAGATTTTGCTGGTGTTCGTACTCAACATCCTGTTTTAGACTTCTTTAAATTGTGTGCCTATTGCTATTTTTCTCATCAAAACATGAACAGATAGGGTTATCTGCTTTTTTCTTGTGATCATCTGAATCCAAAACAACCTCTCATTTGTTAAATATGGTTTATAATGGAGCTATCAAAGTTTTTAATGAAATAGTTTAAAAAAATGCAACATTATGATGTACCTTACAATTTACAACTTCTTTGTTTCTTTGATGAATGAAATATTAATTTTTGCGAGTGTGAAGATATTACTTTACTGATTTCCCGAATGGCCAGGTTGTGTTATTATACAGTAGAAAATTGGCTCTCATCTACTATTTAAACTTTTACTTGTATTCTTTCTTTTTTATAATGAGATCTTATACAATATAATATTATTTTTATAGTAAAAATGGCAATTAAAAAACTCTGAAACTCAACGTATCAAATTATTGTTTTGCAATTCCTTGTACTTTAATTAGTATGAATTACTGATGATCAATGTTTGTTTTCATTTTAATAAACTTACAAATTTGTTATAACATTTTTGTTAAATGAGTTTATTTTTGTTTACAGGTGTCAAAGAATACTCAAAATGGCCAACCATACCACAGGTGTTTATAAATGGCGAGTTTGTTGGTGGTTGTGACATTCTGCTACAAATGCACCAAAGTGGAGACTTGATAGAAGAGCTGAAGAAAGTTGGGATACAGTCTGCACTGTTAAACAAAGAGAACGAAGAGAAATCTAAAGACAAATGAGACTGGATGTATTGTTAGATAGAATGTTAATTTTGTGTTATTTATTTAAGTAGTTGTAAATAAATCTAAATGAATTACATTTGAGTTGATTATTTTCATACGCTAATGCAACACTACCTGCAAATCTCAGTTGTATTACTTATTATAGATAAACCGCTCACAAAGAATCCTGCGCAGAAGCAAATACCTGAGCAGTACCGCTCAGAAGGGGCCCCACTCCAGCGGGGGATTGTGGGACCAGCACCTTTTTGTCTCTGTTTATCAGCTGTGTGGATTGTGTCTCGCTCGAACAGTTTTGTTTACACTGCACCTACTTTACCTGTTTATAACTATATTACGTTTTTGTGTGTATACAAGTGTGGCTGTCTAAGCATAAAATATTAATTGAACTGATTAATATAACCATAGATGTGTCCAGGGAGCTTGCATATGTGTTGTTCGTCAGTCAGGTGAAGAAATGATCCGGATCAGTGTTTCAAAATATCAGTTCATCTCGAACGTTTTGTTTACTTTTTCCTGCCAACTGATATATACAGTATTTGATTTTTTTCAAATCAGATATATTATTTTTAATTATTGTTAAAACTTACAATATTATAATTAAGTTAATTAAAACCCCTTATCCATGAGAAATAGCTTAATATTATATGGAACTAACTATAACTAAACTATAGAGTTTATGCATTAGGTTACACTAGGTTAGGATATTACCTAACCAAGAGTATTAATGTCACTAGTCTATTCATTTAATTTATTACAAATTTTGAATCTCATGCGTGGATTTCCATAGCATTATTTATGAATAGAGATTTTTGCTCCAAACATGTCATTAGTTATGCAGATGGAAGTGAGAGTAATCATTCAGGAACATGACAGATATAGCTGACGAAGATGATAGCTTGTTGAAGAAAAAGATTATAAGTAATGCTTAAAATACTAACCCCCCTCAAAGTGATTTGACAGTATATGGATGCCAACCCATAACCCGAAAAATGATTAGGGGGAGAATCAGGGTTTAGCGAAATTGTAAGTGAGCCAGCTGCACATCCAAGGCATCAAGTCAGGATGCCTGCATGGTCTAAGGCACTACTTTTGGACTTGGGATTGGCCTTCGAGTGGCATAGAAAGTCTTGTGTTAAACTTCCACGTCAAATGGTTAATGATGTACATAGTGCCACTAACAAGAACGGTTCACCAGTATTCAGGTTTCTTGAATCTGTGCTTTAATATATTTTGTCAAAATCATTGCATATTCTTTACTATACAAACTATATTACTTGAACCGCAACAGACAAAAGTTGTGGCTGACATCTTATCTATATATATAAAAATGAATGTTTGTATGTTTGTCCTTTATGGAATCGTTGAACTATTGGACCGATCATGATGAAAATTTGTACGTATATGTATTTTTCCACGGAGAAGGTTTATAAGCTATGCCCATCCCTTTCCCGATTCAGGATTCCGCCCCACTGGTTACAGAAATACCCATAAGAAATGCATTGCAGCAAACATATGTTAACGTCTTTTCAAATTTTTAATCAGCTGTTCTTTGTAAACATATATTACACTTATAGTTTTAAAGCATAGAGTAAGCTTAAGAGAAACGACAAATTTTGTTTAAACTGTTTTTGCAATCACTGTTAAACATAGACTTTACTATCCAGATAATACAATTCAAATTTGACGTAAAAATTCACCTTTAACTGCAATATTTATTTAATATAAACCATGCTCATGCTTGATCAGAAGAGTAATGCAGATATCATAATTACTATCTTACGTTGGCTACAAATATAAAGAATGTTATAAAATCAACCTTAGTTGTTTTTTTTGACAGAAGTATGGTTCTCAAAACTCCGTGTGTACATATTCTCTCGATCGAGACAACAAAGCAAGCTCAATCGTGGCATCGGAGATATAACTAATTTAATCTAAAATTTATTATAGTAAAAAAAAAAATTTACTAAGTAATATAAGGACTTCGGTTCTTAAGATTTGCGTGCGAAGCCGTGGGTAACAGCTAGATAGAGGCAGGAATATGGTACATACCTTCATAATACGCCCAAGAGGCTCACGATGGAACGACTATCAATTATCTCAGCAATGTTTAGAATGTGATAGAAAAAGAATAAGTGAATATAGTGTACTGTTTTCAACGGGAAATTGCGTGCGAAGCCGCGGGCAACTTTTGCAAAAAATTATTGAAATGCGCAGCAAAGCGCGCCGGGCCCGCTAGTCATTAATATTCAATTGAAGTTGTTATTGTAGTTTTGTCTAACTTTAGGATTATCTGCAGACCACAAGGATTTTAAACTAGGTATTCAGATATGTTTCTTGATACAGATTAAAGATTTACTGGGTGTCTAAAAATTCCACTACACCTTACTTTTTGAATGGTTGAGAATTTTCAAATATCCTCAGGATATGTGTAATAAAGTAATCTGAGTATGTCTTTAAGGCTTTGCCACTCACTCAAAAGGGAGTGTGTGTAATACAGTAATTTTAAAAGAGGTGACCCAGTAAATATTACCTCAAACTAAAGAACTTAATAAGGAAAAATCCAACACAGAAATTCAAACTACTTGTATCTCAAATGGATATTTTTCCATCAAAGATAAAAATTAAATTCAATATTGCACACTAATTGTCAACTTTGAATGTTATTATTATGCTTGTGGTATCAAGAACTGCTTCTCCCCATAACTATTTATGTTGTCCCCATAACTGTCTCCCCACCTATCTGTTGTCGGGTAACTAAAACATATTTTACAGTATTCTCATTGTGTGGCACCTCAATTTGAAGGTCTTGATACATGAAGAATAAATTATTAAAATTAGAATACATTTATTGAGTTGACAATATACAGTATATATATGTGTATATATATATATATATATATATATATATATATATATATATATATATATGTACCAATAATGATACCGATTTTCATGGTATTTATCTTTAAAACTAAAGAGTTATCTTAATAACTACATTCTCTATACTTTCCATACAGTTGGATGCATGCACACATTCATACACAAACAAAATTCGTGGTATTTAAACACTGCCACGAAATATCAATCCCAAGTAGTGTGCTCTATGAACTCACCAACTGAGTAAAATTCACAAGATACCAAGTAGTGTTTTAATTAGATTTTTAAAATGTTTTTGGATTTTTTTTTGGAAAAGTTTCTAAATTTAATGTTTCAGAGAGACTGTTAATGAGTTTGATCCCAACTTGAGAAGGGAGGCGTTCAAATGCTGCTGTTGGGCTCAAAAGCACTCCAGAGCTCTTGTCCTGTCTCTTGTATCACTCACTGCCCTGTGTCAATATACACTTAAATAAATAGTAAAATGAAGTCTAAAATATACGAACTGGGTAGAGTGGAGCTCCCTGAAGGCACTTTGACACGACTCTCTGTTTTTCAATTTTGCGATGATTCTAACAGCTTTTTTTTAGTTTGAATACTCTTTCCAAGTTTGACATGGCATAACTACCCCACATAGTAATTCTATAGGAAAAATATGGAAAAAATAAATCCGTAGTTAGCTGTCATTAAAACATCAGATGTAAAAAAAGCTTTGATAAATGAACTTTCCAGGTCTTTATTTAGGTGTTTTCCTAGAAATTAAGCAGAATCAGTTTCCTCTAGAATTTTATCCACAATTACTGAAGTGGTTTCATAAGTATTTAACCTTTGTATAAAGAAGTTGAGTTCTTAGAGATACAGAACTTGCAGATTTCTAAGTTTGTATTATCCAACATAATGTCCAATTGAAGTTAGTCTTACTTTTGTTCACACAAAACTCTATTTTGTTCAAAGTTAAATTGGTTTTCTTGTTGCCAATGTTTTTGCATCATTATAAGCTATCATTCAGTAGGTCATCCCATTTAAAAAGTTGTACATCCTTCCGACCCCGATTTTGGGATAGTAGGGGGAAATTTTAAAATTCATTAAAAACATCATCATATGATATTTATTTTCATTCGTAAAGGAAATAAAGGGTGTTTATTTTGTACAAGTTTGAGAATAAGTTAGGCATGATAAACGGAAATGAGAAGGAATGTCTGAAGTTAGGACAAATTTATTTGAAAAAGGAAAAAATTAAAAGGATGATCACATTATGTTGATTTAACGAATGAAGTATCTCTCAGAATTAGTGGGGGGGAAAGAAAGAAATTTCAAGGAAGGAGTAATGGTTAACTGGAAAAGTTTAGTTACACGTTCCATGTACTAGTTAGTTGCGTATTGGACAAGGCAAGAGGTATATGAGAGACAGAATGGAATGGCAGAATAACATTGATGCAAGTCCTAATGCAAGAATTATAGGTTTCACATTGTACGTTGGTGGCAAAAGTCATGAGTTGATCACTAGAGTGACAGCTTAGATGTGGAGGAATGGTACCGGCAGTCGATGGAATCTGAACACCATACAGTGTTAGTAATGACTACTTACATGAATTTAATTCATTATCTTGAGCTGTAATCCCACATGCATTAAAAGAAATCTAAAATTGATTGGATGTGATTCTGTTGGACTGTCAGAAATAAATATAAGAGTTATGAAACTACTAAACAAAGTCCAGACATTCAGTTATTGCTCAGTACAATGCGGATTCAATGTAAGGATGTAAACATTGCAAACTCAGCATGCATTTTGGAGAGTAACATCACATGAAAATATGGATTAAACAATCCCTTGAGAATTCAACTATAACCCGAGGAAGGACCTGCCATATTCATAAGCATGAAGGATGACAGTTGCCTCTGGGAGGTTCTAATTTAGAGGAGATATATAAGATAAGTGGTATTTAATATAGTAAATTTAGTTTAATTTATAACATAATATTATGAATAAATGAATGAAAATGCCTTTATTTACAGGCTCTCATATCTCAGTACAGTTACTGTTTTTCAGAACAACTCGTCACTGAATGCCTTAAAAACTAGATAACAAAAACAAAACTTAATTTGAACAGGTACAATAAAATCTAGTGTCTAATTTAAAATAATGCAGTGGTAAAAACTGTAAAATTTGTTATTCTTACATACTAATAGCCTAAGTTAATTGTCAACAATCAAAAAGTTTTAAATGAGGAACAACTGCATTCTTTTAGGCTAAGGGGGAGGTCGTTGTACAACTTAGGGCCGAAGTATGAGAAACTCCTTCCAACTTCATATCTGACTCTACGAAAGTTTTTAGCAGATAGCCATGATGGGTGCTACGTTGCGAGACCTCCTCCCGGAACAACCGCTCACTAAGGTAACGTGGTTCCTTGTGTGAGCAATTTAGCAGCATCCCTAAAGGGGGATACGTGATCAAATCGTCTCAAATTGAAAATTAAACGTATAGCAGAGTTTTGAAGTTTCTGAATGCGATCGATGTCACTCCGCGAGATGCTGTTACCGTAAGCAGGATAGCAGTAGTAAATGACAGAAAAGACCATCGACTGCGTAAGCTGAAGCTTGGAGAATTCCGGCAGCAGACTTCTGAATCTGTACAGGCCTCTTAATCTGCCAAGAGCACGCTGGATAGCATGAGTGACGTGATCAGAGAAAGTTAGGTCACTATCAAGCAAGATGCCGAGAGTTTTGACCTGGTCACACACTACCAAAAACTCACCATCAAGAGCGATCCCCACACCTCTATCCGTCAAGGCCCGTACCAGATTTTGTGGGATGACATGAAGGACACTGCACTTGCCTACATTGAACCTTAACCCATTGTCAACAGACCATTTACTGATGTTCTCAAGGTCTGAGTTTATATGGATATTTCATCAATTCCTGCTGCTCTTGAATTTATTTAGTTCATTGCTGATTTTACATCATCAAAAGTGACTGCATGAAAGTTAAAGACAGCTGTCGCATCATTCATATTATTCACATTAAAGTAATCAATTATTCCATCGCTAGCATCACTTGCACTGCCCATTTTATTATAATATCTATTTAACTCGTTCAAATCCAAGTTGTGCGGTATATTCGTATTAGTAGATTTTCCAACAACATTACACTTCTTAAAGCAAGTCCAGAAATCTTTGGAGTTATTTGAGGATGACAGCTTTTCTGTAAAAAATGTTTTCTTTGCTTTCCACACCATTCGATTAAGTTCTATGCATTTGTGCTATCATAATTTCTATGTAACTTTATCATTGTTTTTAATATCTTCATTTTCAATATTATCAAAGACTTTATTGTATTAATCGTTCTAAATATAATTTACCTCACATTAGAAATATTTCTAATTGAGCTAGCAACTAATTCAAAATACGATAGTATCTAGAGGCCAAATTTGGATAAACATTGAATGTGTAAAAAGAAATTTTATACATTAACCTAATCTTGAGATGCACACCTCTTACACAAAAATAAATGTTAAAAAAATCATAGTTGTAACTTCAATGAATTTGATTTATCTGTGAAATAACAAAAGAAACTTATATGTGACAAGATTGTGGAATATTCTTCAACCTGTTGAAAAGTTGAAGTGTAGGGTGAAAATATCATCCATTAAATACTAAAACTAAGACTGCATTTACATTGCAGCCATCCACATTTGAATAGGTTAAATTTATTTTGGTGAAAAAGTATGTCTTCAACCAGAGCAAACTACAGTAACCATTTAAAAATATACTCAATGTTTTTGCAATACGTTACGTGATGAATTACATGTTCCATAATATTTAATAAGTACGTAAAATGAAAATAAAAATGTATACATGTTTTATTTTAACTGAAGCACAACCAAGCATTTCTGGAGACAGGAAAAATAAAATAAAATAATTTTCATACATCAAATTAATTACATACATTAAATTAATTATATTATTAATGATATCATCATTTTAAAACTAGGAATAACAAATTAACCATTTGTAAGAATTTAACTTAAATACTGTACTTATTGATTTAAAAATCAAACTCATCATAATTATTTTGCAAAATTGACTGGCTTGGTTGAGACTGTTTTGATTCTTGGCTTTTTTGGGAAAATGTTATTTGTTGAGTATGTTGATCAAATCCAAAATCTTCTTCAGAACTGAAGGAAAATTTCAGTTCTGGACTTAATAAATTAGTGTCAGCCAGTACCTGTAATACATGAAATAAATTATTAATTTCTTCACAAAATAATAACAATTTTATAAATGTAAGGTAAACAAATTTCCATTACGACTATACTGTAGATCTGTGTGACGGAAAGAGTCCAGATATTTTCTTCTTCCTATATCGGAGCTTTTATATAAAAAGTGCAACACAATAAATACTAAAAAGAATATATAGGTGCAGAGCAGCAGCTACATACTTTTTCAGGGGGGGGGACAAGCCCTAAATTTGCCGTGTTTTTCCACCAATCAGATTGTAAATAATCCAGAAGTGTTTAATGATTATTATTATATTTGTTACTAGCTAGCAGTTAACCCGCACCTTCATACACAAATTTTAAGATATAAGAGCTTGCTTCTTAATGAAAGCATTTAATAAAGGTCTTAGAAAGCTACGTCATCAAAAGCATCTACTTCCGGCCGTTTCTTCTTCCGGTATAAGATATCTCATGTTTAAGTTGAGTTAATCTTATTGTCATGATTAAGACATATACAGTATAAGTATGAAGGAGTGAAAAGACCTTTGTCTATGGCCTTTTTATCAAGAAAAGATCTAAAAAAGTCCATTCCCACCGTTCATAGTCTAATACGGTGCCACAGTTAAGTTTGCCCTGTCTTTATAAAGAAAATATATACATATGGTAGTTTTTAAGCCCTTCTTTATCAAAAAACCGTCTAATACCAACCTTTGTAATCTGCTTCCCATCTAAGAAACTTCAAGTGACATAGTAAGGTTTGCCTTTTTATTAAGATGACAAAAATATATATACTTACATGCGGTCAATTGTGTCTATTCCAACCATTTAAATTTACTTCTTGTCTCATTTATTTACAGATCCAGAGTTGAGTTTGTGTTGTTGCACCAATCAAGAAAATATATACACATGTAGGTTTTGGAAACTAACTTACATGAAAAGCGTCTATTTCTGGTCTATGATATTTCTGGTTTTATATATATTTTTATCACGATCAAGATAATAATATATGCATACGTAAGCTTAAAAAGACGTTGGTCACTTGTGTTCTTCCGGTATAAGTGATAGAATGGAAAATTCTTGCAACTTTGTTCATCACAAATTTCTAAATAATCGTTTAGAATACGTTTTGTGTTATAGAATTCTTGCTTTTTTCAGACTTTAGTCTAAAAAGCAATGGATCTTTGAGGAAAATTTGTGTCCATTCCCCGGTGTTTCTGAAGCCACAGTAAAAATATCATACACAAGGCTATGTCAAAGGGACCATCCAGTATCGAGTACTTTATGTGCAATCATTCACAGCATTGTACATTAAGGTGGGTTTTATATTAACGTTTATTAATAATAAATAATATTTCCCATTCATTAGATAATTTAAATTGGTCACTGGTTAAATCTGTGGTAAAAATTATATAGTAACTTTGCCTTTGCAACCTGCATAATACTACTGATTAAGGACTGTGTACTTATAGTACATTCTAAATGTAAAAAAATGTTTCTGTCTCGTTAGTAAACTTTAGCTGAAAAGTATCAACAGCTATTTACTGTTAGTTCAATTTGGATTGTAATTGGTAAATATTAGAATTATTATTCCAAATTCTAAAATATTCCTGGATACTTTTCTGATTTTTTCTCCATAAAAACTTTCATTGGACTCCAAAGAATATTGTAAAAAAAAGAATTAGCCACATTGGACCAGCAGTTTTTAAAATTAGTAACACGTTTAGTGATTCATTTTAATTTTTAAGATTAGAAAGATGAGTACAAACCAAAAGTGTCTATAAGGCCTCTCGAATTTTTATTGTTTTAAAAATGAATTTTTCTACTAAAATTTCTTTTGCCATCCTGATATCCTCCGGCTGGCTACAACACTGTTTGAGAACCACTCAAGTATAAAATTTACAATTATAACTTTCAATGCATCAAAACTGGTGGTTATATCACAAAAAAAAATAACTATAAAGTACGGAATATGCCACTCCACGTGTCACGTAACATGCTTCGATGTCACATACACAAATTCAAATCTATTTACCTCATTGCATTATCTAGATGTCCTATGGACAGATAAACATACATACAAGAAATTTTTTCACCCTCCATGCAGATAAAAGAAATTGTGTCAGACTACTGGGTGATAGGTGTCAATAACGCTCAGCCAAATCGCATGGTGAAGTGTCATGCTAAATTTAAAGTTTAGAGATAATATTTCAAGCTATTCTTGCCACATGATATATACACATTTTTTATCAAGACAGGTTTTTTTATAGCAGTGTTAAAATAATAAAAGTTCCAGTAAGCTAGTGAGGATACTACAACGGAAGATACAGTGCGGACAGATAGACAGAAAGAGAGACAGATAAAGAGAAATAAAAATTTACCAGCCCCTCGAGTGATAGACTTCACTAACGTTCAGTCATAAAATCATTGTGTTTTAATAAGAAATATACAATATATCTACGTACATATCTACAGGAGGGTTCACTTCTGGCTGGCTTATACTTTTGAATTGAACCCACACTGGGTACAGCAAAAAGTATGTGTCACTTAAATAAAGACAATTCTATGGATGCCCAGGAGCGGCACATTAACTGCAGAGGATGATGGGAGTTGGTGAGGCTCCTTAAGTGTTAAAGGCAGTTACCAGCCTGGACATAAGGGCGTGCTACCTCTGCCAGCTCACTTTACCTGGAAAGGCTGATACAGAGCTGTTCTCTTACTCATCCTGAATATCCTGTCAATAAGAAAACAAGTACAAAGATTCTTTTAGGACTGAATTGCAATTAGAGGTTTCTCGGTTTCTTGTCAAAAAATCAAAACATCAAAATTTTAATATTGTGCCAAATTTAAAATATATTAGATATATTTATGATTAAAGTTAAACATGTCAAGTAACATATAGAATTAAATCCAAATTATTGTTTAAAATTTTATTCTTTAACTATAAATATGTATAAATTATGTACAGCTTCCCGAAATATCAATATGCTGATATTTTACATGATAGAACAAAATTGAGAGTTAGGGCACTCTTTAGAATAACTTATATGTTGGATGTATCAGCAAAAAGTCACATAACATCCCAAAAACCTTTATTTTTGTTTATTGTATTGTATTGTATTATGTTGTTTGATATTTTAATATAGATATATTTACCATATGGTTAGTGTTGGCCACACAAGTTGAACTGCTAAAATCAAATTTTTCATTGTCTTGTAGAATAGATTCACTTAGCAATGTTTGAACAGGTTCAGTGCTACGGTTGTCTTCAAGATTTTTCTGTTTCGGGAGAGATGTAGCCAATGTTTTATCATTTGTTTCCTGAGAAACACAAATAATTTTAAAATATTGAAGAAACAAACTAATAGTACTGTCATGAGAATATTTTGATTGATATTTTAAATATTGTTTTATGCAGAGTCACAGCTGAGATATTAACTTCAGGCTTTCAGCTTTCTATTCACAGTAGTAATTAGTACTTATTTTTCAGCATTCACATTTATTACTTACTACAAAAAGAAAGTAAGAACCATTATTTGGAAAGAGGTTGTTATTCTTCTACAGTTATGTTGTTGGGATTAATGCTAATCTATACACTAAAACCATTAAATACCAAAAAGTTAAGTAGGTAAACACATGCTCTCATACACTGATATATCAAGAGGTTTAAATATCTAGAAGTACTCCAGTGTTGCTTTACTTTTTATTTTCATAATTGGAAATATTTATGTGTGCTTGCTCAGCTATTATTATTGCTCAGCATTATGACATCTATTTGGAAAAGAATGGTCAGTTTATTTATTTTTTAACATTGTACCTCAATACTTTTTTCCCCCAATATGTCCTTTCTCTGGTTAAAATGTTTGGTTACAAACTATATTTAAGCATGAAGTTTATGAGTAAATTAATTACAATGACAACATTTAACACAGGTTTTCAAGAGTTGAAATTGACCACTACAAATGGAAGTATATTATCTCATATTCATTAACTAAAAGTGGCTTATAACCTCTTAAAACAAAGACGAGCACATTATGGAATGTCTCCAGGGAGACCCAGTAAACAGCTGTTGTAAACATTTACTGGCAACAAATTTATGACATTGGATTCCATTGACCATCACATCAAGATAGCTAACTTAACGTAAAAAAGCTGTTCATTTTTACATATTCCATTTTCGGCTGATGACGACGACTGGGAATATTCTATGAAACAAAGTCACTATTCCCGTAACCTCACAACATCTCGTTCTGCCAAGATTGTGAAAGGTGACCAAGGTATGAAAAATTGGGGACTATATAGTAAGGGATAACAAGCTTAATTGTTTTGTGAAAGGTTTTTCTTGTTATTCTTCAGCATGCCAATCAGGAAGTAAAACAGGCATACCAAAGTTGTAAAATGCAAAACGAGTGAGCGAACCAATAGAAAACTATTACTTTGGTTTTCCTTAAATTTTTATCGAATTATAAACCTTACATGAGTTAAACTGTTAATTATTGATGTCTCTGAAGAGTTATATACCAGAATGAATGTAAACAAGCAGTCTCTTGTCTGTAGACTTAGATCATTGAGTTCACCAAAGTAAGAACTATCACAAGAGCCAACCAAGTCTTGCAAATCATTGGCTAGTTTTGTATGTGAGTCAGATTTGTTGTTCAAGATAACATATTAGAGACTAAATATACAATTAAGGTAAAACAAGACCCAGCAGTGGTTACTTCTGGCTAGTTTATACCTTCCAGTTGAACCCACACTGGGCATAACAAAAACCGATGTGTCACTTAAATCTGGGTAAATTTATGGATGTCCAGGATCAGCACATCACTAACCGCTAATGTTGAGATTCTGGAGTAATTCAATAAGTCTAGTCTACTGCAGGAGATAACTGTTGGAGTTGGTGGGGTTCGTTTCCTAGGTGCTAGCCTATATGTAAGGATGTACTACCCCTTGCCTGCTTTGACTAAAGAGGCTGATTCAGAGCTTCTTCCAAGGGGACATGACGAGATTAGTGCTCTAAATTCTTCCTCATGTATCCTGACAGGAGGCGTCCCCTACCCCCAACCTTACCTATCCAGAATATCCTGTCACTCCAGGAGCAACGCATAGGTCCTTATAGGACTAATTGCAATTTCTAAGCTTCTTGTCTTAAGAGAACAGTAAAAAAAGGTAAAATAAGGCCCATCTCACTGCTTATTATCATTAGTTTCCATTTAACTTAGGAAAATTAAGCTGTGAGAAAAGAAACTGTTGTTACAAGATACAAATTATAAAGCAGGCCACAACAAAATGTCAACATTGTCAAATTATGCCAACCAAGACATATTTTGGTTATTCTCATCTGATTAAAAAAAAATCTGTACATCTGAAAGTAACCACATTTCTACAACCATAATACATTTTGAAAAAAGTGTTATGTTGCATTTCTATATTAAAAAATGATTTTTATCAAGAGAGATATGTCTACTAAAATTAACACCACTATAACTATTACCGAAACTGGAAGTTCACCCTGGCTGATACTAAGAGTCCAAAATTCAAATTCATCATCATATTGAAGACTAGACTGACTTGGTTGGTTTTGATTGTCTTTTTTCAAATGGGAGAAACTGTTGACATTTACACCAGATCCAAATGTTTTATTTGGACTTGAGTAGTTATGATTTGCAGAATTCTCTGTTTTGTTAGTTGATACCTGTAACAAAGTTATTAATATTACTATCTCGGTTCTAATATTTTTTCAGTAATCCCTCATTTAAAAAATAATGCTTTCTTAAGCTTTAACAAATAGTTAGTGTTTTACTTTCTAGTAAATAAATATGTGATTTAGAAGAGTTCAATTTTGTAATTCTCTATAAGGTATGTGGGTCTGTATTTGACTACCACTTTTTAACCATTACCAAGATAAACCATCACCGGGTTACTTAGTATACTACTATTCCTGGCCAGTTGAGAATAATACTTGAGATTGCAGTGTTGTTTAGGGTAAACCCAGGCCCGTACTCAAACTGACAGGAAAACTCTCAAGATACTTGCCACATAATACATTCAAAGATAGGTTTCATAGCATTGTTCAAATAATAAAAGTTCTAGTGAGCTACTTACTACAAAGCAAGAGTGGGCTGAAATCAAATCTTGTCACCAATGTTTAACATTGACTTTCCACTCTATTATTTTTTTCATTTTAATCCATGGATAAGAATATGACATGTTCAAATCACATATGAATGTACGCAGTTTGTTTACAAATTTATTTATTCTGCTATTTTCTCTTTGTCATCTATGTTACCTATAAGACCAATGTAAAAATATTCACTAACGCTCAGCATATTCCCATGACATGCACCATGATCAAACTCAATGTTTCTCATATAGAAATAAGTCTTCATGCAAAATTTCAAGCCTATAGGCCATTTTGTTTTCGAGATATTGTGCGTAGAGACACACATACAGAAATGGAAATTTTCTTGTCTCTTGAGAGATAGGCTTCACTAAAGCTCAATTAATACAAATTTGTTAAATCAGTTTAGAAGTTCATTATTACTAATTTACCCTTTCCTGGGGCAGTTTGACCTGCAGAAGCCCAGTTTGGGCCAACTCCTGCGGAATTAGAAGTACGAAGTACTAATACCTTTAAAATTAAATATCTTTTTCATTTCTACACCAAAAATAAGGGCATTACACAATTTTTCAGGATAAGCATGTTCTTATAGGGCTAAAATCTAGATAGCCACCATTATTTCATTATTTTTGGACCATTGACTTTTCGACTGGATTATGAGTCTAATTTTCTGACATTCAAGGAAGTAATGGTTTAATACTCGTATCTTAAAATCTTTTTACTATCTCCAAAATTAAAACTAATTTAAATATTGTGGAAATTAGTATTTGACTCTCATTTCCCAACCATCACAGTTTTAATTGGTCCTTTTCCAAACCAGCAGATATGAACACTTGCAGAGTTATAATATAGGACAGGCACTTCCAAACCCCTTTGTTAGTGAACACCTCTCTCAGACAATGATTTTGTTCAAAATGTCAAAACTAAACAAAATTAAGTGAGGTATGTCACAGTGTACAAGGAAAACACTTAGTGTTGTACACTTAAAGTACAGTGTATGAATTTATTAAGTTATGTTTAGTGGATGACTCATTTTTCTTTGTAAGCAACTGCTGCTAACCAACAAAAAAATAATTATTACTTAAGATAAAGAAGCTATATAAGATACTCTACAACAAACAGACATACTGAACGTGAGAGACTTTGTCAAAATTATTCTTTAGGTTCTTAAACTTCAGTGAGACTTTTATAAAAATAACACTATTTAGCCCAATACTTACAGGTTGGACTTCTTACCTTTGATAGACTATTATTACCACATGTTTCTTTGTCTATTGTGGTTATAGTCTGAGATTTCCAAAATTCAAAGTCATCATCTTGGAGATCTGGCTGATGAATTGATTGTTGGATGTCATCATCATTACACATTTTATTGTTACTTAAATTATTACAAGAAATTGCTGCATTTTCTTGAGGACCGAGGATAGGAGTTTTCTTAGACTGGTCTGAAGGAGATTGTAGGTGTTTCCTCTTAAAAATAATAAAAAATTTGTTAATTCTAGTAAAATGTGGCAGTAACAAATCACATTTAGATTTAATTTTATGATTCTTCGGTTGATCATATTAGGTGAGTTAAAAATAAGATCACCTTTCCCACATTTCACTACAATATTCCTGATAGTCCTGTGATATGAAACTTCTAAATCATATCTTAAAATGCTTTGTTGCTAGAAGAGTTTTGAAACTAGAATTTTGTCTTTTGGCATCATTACATTAGGACTCCCTAGTTTCAACCACTTTAAAAAACAAATTTTCATAAATTAAAATAACAAGACTTTCTCTTTTTGGAATCAGGTCAAAATACTAACTAATGATTATCAATTAAAAATTTGAATGAAAATTGATAACCACACAAGTTCTTTTTAATATAAGAACATTCAGAACACTTGGAAAAATCAGGTGGACAAAGTTTATCCTGGTGCCATTTTCCTTCAAACACTTTCTTTTTGTGTAAAATGAGATGACCAGTGTCACAGTTGACCACTAACATTCCTCCATATACAGCTTTGAACAAACATTGTTGAGTGTATACAAACTTGCTGTGAAAATATTCTCTTCTGTCCTTTGTATATGATTCATCAATCCAATTTTATGTTCTGAATAAAAGAGCTCATTATATACCACACTTTATGGATTACGTAATGCAATATTACTAAGGATTGAACCAGATTTGAAAAAAGTACAAAACATTGCCCTGTAATCATAGCAGGGGATTGCCACTCCCCTACACCCCTCCCCCTCCCCATACCATTTAGAGGTCATGGGTATATCCTTGTCAGCGTCTTGGCCACATGAGGGCCGTCATGGCAGGAAATAGATCATCTCTAATGCTCAGCCATATCCCAAGGATGTAAATGCACCATTATCGAACTTCCACTTACCTATTTCAAAATGAAAATTTATGCAATATTTTAAGTTTATGGTTCAATTTGTTCTTAAGATATGATACGAAAGACAAACATACATACAAGAAATTAGCTGTCTACCGTAGTAACAGCAAAATACACAAAACTTTAAGTCTGTAGCTCAATTTTTTCTCCTTTCCATATTCTGGATAGTTAGGTTTTACTAATACTCACTCAAATACTATAGGGAAACACGCTACCTAATTGAACTCAATGTTGCTGGTTATATAGAAATGAAGCTTCATGCAAAATTTAAAGTTTATAACTCTTTTCTTTCTTGAAATTCCAAGCTGATGGACAGGAGAACATTTGTTGCCAGTACGCAGGTGATAGGTTTGCTAGTTCTCAGCCAATAACAACAACAAAACAAAAAAGCGAGTTTTTTTATTTTCTTTACCAATCTGTGTTTTATTATCAATAATGGAGACCTTTCTTCTTCAGATACCTACCCTGAACTCTCCATTGAAATCTGACACAACAGTGTATTTGTCTCATTACCAGTTAAAAGTTTCTGCTGGTGATCAATGAAGCAATTCTAGGTTCAATGAGCTGATTTTATTGTCTTATAAAATTGTGTGGAAGTAACTAGAAACATTTTCTTTGATGCCTAAAATCTCAATATTTTAAAAAGTGATATTTTCTCTTTAGCAAGGTCAGTATATCTCAAGATAATAGGATTTTGATTATTTGTCATCATTGTATGTTATAACAATAGAATGCATTGTTTCAAGGATTGACTCTCTTTTTCAAGTGTCAAAAAAATTCTAATAATTTAAGGTTAAACATGAACAAAAGACTTAAAAATAAAATGTGCGGCAATGAATTGTCACACACTAAACCAAATTTAACTACATATGTTGTACAAACTCAAGCAATGCCTGACTATACATCAATAGCATAAAGTCCAGACTGGTGATTGGGTGGAAGTTAGGCATTGGCATTTACTGTTGTATCACAACGCATCATCTGAAACAAAGACAACAAGAAGGTGATGGCATGGAGGGAGAGAGGTAAGGGGAAACGTGTTACACTCAAAGTCATAGTGTGGGACCAGTCTTCCATCTTCCCAGGTGCATGTGACATGTTTAGTGCTTTTAGTTCTGTATGGTGACATATATCCTTGGGTTCATTTTCACCAGTTTGAACTTTATGCTGTTGGTGTATCAGTCACGTATTACTAAAGATTTTGGCATACAACATATTATGTTGTTAAATATTATTTAGCATGTGGTAATTTTATTACAGCACTTTTTAGTTTTAAGTTTTTTGTGCATGTTTAACCTTATGTATAATAGCATTTTGATACCTTAGGAAGAGAGTTTATATCAATTCTCATAACTAAAATTCTATTTTTGTAACATATATAACAATTGTAAATGTCTTAAATCCTATTATTTCTACAAATTATCAATTGTTAATAAACAATCTTTAAACAAAGAATCTCTAGATAGTTGTAATAGCAATACTATGACGTGGTGAGAATTGAAACATTAAAAATATAGTCATGACACCAATCACACGAGCGAGCCTAAGTTAAGTCAATAAATACATGCAATGAGAGATGTGTTAACTTACTTTTCTTTTCAAATTCATGTTGGTTGTTTTTATACCTGCAAAATGTTTACTTTTGTTGTGCAAACCATGCCTTGTTTGTATCTCCTTTAGTTTTCTTTTCAAAACATGTTCAGCATCAGCAGTATTTGTTACCTGTAAAATATAAACTTTGATAAATGTAATGTATAACTAACTAATTTCATTACATAATATATAGATTATTTAAAAAATTATCTTCATGTATTAAAATTGTTATGCTATATATATATATATATATATATATATATATATATATATATATAATATATATATATATATATATCGTATGGGGGACAAAGGCAGCTATCCATAAATAAATAAATTAAAAATTACAATTATTAAAAAGTACGTAAGAACAAAGTTCTTGAGTCATAAATTAAAAATAATATTAAGATCTCCCGTCACAAAGCTAAATCCAAATTACTGAGCCAGTTTAGAGACCCATCCTCCAAACCACTTACAGTAGACCAGCCAGACCACCAGAAAACAATCGCAAAGGGCAGTCGTTTACAATGTGCTCCATTGTCTGAGAGTTTGCGCCACAATCACACGTCTGGTCGTCAGTAATACCCCACTTAAATTTCCAGTGATTACTTCTCCCAACCCCAGTTCGAAAACGATTCAATAAAACCCATTCCTTTCGAGGAATTTCCAAGCCACCCGCTGCTTTCGTAGGATCGGATATCAAGAACTTGTTCCGTCCATCGAATGATTCCCAGGATGACGCCCAGTTAGCATTAGGCGTAAAGTTCTCCTCTATCAACTGGGATGCTGTTCGTAGTGATGGCTTGCGTGATTTGAGCCGGCTATCTTGCTGAGGAAGGTCGGGCGTAACGGGCAATTCGGAATTGGACACGATCTTATTGAACTCTCTCAGGAGAGCCTCTTTGCATTTAATCTCAGGTGGTGCTATATTGCTCAGCACTGGGAGCCAAGGTGTTGGTGTTGCCATGAGAGTTCCAGTAATTGTCCTCATGGCCCTGTTAAGAACGACATTTTTATGCTAAGCAATATTGATAGAAGCAGAATGGTTTTAAAAGCAACAAAAAGTATGAAATGAATCCAATACTTTATGTGTTGGTTCCAAAATAAATGTTATAAACTACTAAGCTATTGTTTAACCTAATTAGGTAAAAGCATTACAACTTTGATTTGTTTATTAAATAGGTTGAAACTGCTTAGATCTCTCTGTCACTCTGAACCTAAGGTTCTGAATTCTTCTATAACTCACACACACTATTGAAGTGATTGTAAATAGATAGTGAATTCCACCTAGAATTGTTGTTTACTAGACTACTATAAAAAGCGACAACTAAAAGCTTACCATATGTTATTAATTGAAATATTTGAAATCAAAAGTTGGTGTTTGCAACCTTGTATATTTAGCATTTTTTTCAACTAATTACAAACCTAATATAAATATTTATATTGAATTAACCTAGCCTATATATTAAAATATCATCCTTGTATTTAAAGCCATTATCAAAACAAATTCTATTCCCTATGCTTGCAGATAATAAATTATATAAAATTATTGTCTATGGTACCATAAAATCTCTCGATATTATTATATAGTTATTTAGTTTTACAGTTATTTTTATTAGTTATTTTATACAGTTATTTAATACATTTTTTATAAAATTCAGTATTGACCTCTGAAACTGAGCGATTGTTATTTAATACATTTTTTATCAAATTTAGTATTGACCACTGGAACTGAGTGATTGTTATATAATAAATTTTTTATAAAATTCAGTATTGAGCTCTGAAACTGAGCGAATGTTATTTAATAATTTTTTTAATAAAATTCAGTATTGAGCTCTGAAACTGAGCGGTTGTTATTTAATAAACTTTTTCTAAAATTCGGTATTGACCACTGGAACTGAGTGATTGTTATTCAATACATTTTTTATAAAATTAATTATTGAGCTCTGGAACTGAGCGATTGTTATTGAATACATTTATTATAAAATTCAGTATTGGCCTCTGGAACTGAGTGATTGTTATTTAATACATTTTTAACTGCTTTTTTCTTTTCAGTAATTTTCATACCAAAATGTATCAAATTGAAATCATGTATAATTTCTTACAAATTAAAGGTACTCGGTTTCATGAATTCATTGATCTTAGATCAGTTCAAATTATTTTGTTTTCGTTTAAACAAAACTGGAAAGGTTGCCTTTATATATATATATATATATATATATATATATATATATATATATATATATATATATACATGATTAAACTTCTTAAGTTTAAAAATTTTATGTGGCTATAATTATCTACTCTAGCCTGGTTTACATATAGTAACCATATATTTTGGAATATGAATAAAAATGGAAATTCTTCAGTTTATAATTTAACAAATAAAATACAAGCTAATTTGTGTTTGGTTACATTTTTTAATATTGATTAACACATTCACAACGGCTTATTTCCGGAATTTTTTATTTGCTGTTGAATTTTTTTAATAATAATGAATATTATTTTTTAATAATACTCGTTTTTTGTGTTAAATGTCTAAGCATAACGAGAAATGTAGGTATGACTTCGCAATTTTTCACAAAAGCAATTAGCCTACTTCAATATTTTTTTTCAATTTTTTTCTGTTTACTCTAAGGGGCACCTAAAAAATTAATTTAACTTTAAAATTAAGCAATTGTACACCCGTTAGGGTACATGATAGTCTAAGGTGTTTATTATAAACTTACTTTTTAACTATAAATAAAAAACTGCAAAGTATTTTAATTTGATTAGTTGTGCTGATCATCCTGATAAAATACACAATCCATGTATTATATAACACATTTTGAAGTTACAAATCCTTAAATGTTTTAGAAGTGTTATACAAAATTATTGAATTAAGTTGAAAATAATCTAAAATAAATTAAAAAGTGTTACTAAAATGTGATGTTAAAATTAGTTCATAACAAAATACAAGAACGGCAGCACATTGATACTTGTTTATACATTTATTTATATAATAAAATAAATAGTCTGTAAAGTTTACTCATTATATGTATAACTTATAGGTTCTAAAGTTCAAGCTAATCAAATACCATAACCTATAACTTAATTTCATTAATAAAAGCCAGATAAATTATACAGATGCTAAAGATTAATTAGTCACACAGTATATTTAACATGGTGGCAGGTATATTATTTTATTGATTATGATTCAAACATTATTTTTAAGATTTACTGTAAAGATTGAGACACATTTACCCCAAGGCTTTCTAAAATTTTCTTTCGAAATATTTCATCAATACTTATTCTCAGTATATTTACACAAGATTTAGATACTTCACACATTTTCTAACCTTTATTAGGCCTACTTGATAATGTAACGAGTAGCGGAAAATTACACGTTATTCAATTGAATTAATTATATACAATTGTAAAAGTAATACTGTATTGTTATAATTAGCAATCACAATATTTCAAAGTAGGCCTAATATTTCCTTATATTACAAAATAAACATATACGACTGTTGCTGCTTTGACGTGAACGTACTCCTACTCGTACTTGCAGTCGAAAGGCGGAAGCGGATGTTTAACGATCAATGCCCACTCTATTATTGTTTAAAGCACGCTCTAATGTATATATTTTAGGGTGAATATTATATTATGCATTGGAGCGTGCTTTTAACAATATTGGTTTTTAAGTGGGTTGTATTAATTAGTATTATAATAAAATCTCTAACTTTATAAGGCTTTAGTATCTCACTGGAAATACTAAAGGCTACTAGTATCCACTGAGGCTACTGTTGAATAACCTTTCAGTACACTTCGAAGAGTAAAAACCTGACTGAGAAGTACAATACGAGAGGACAGATTGACTGGGTTTTGTTTGTGGAGTGTCCATACGAAATGCTTTAAGGAAATTGAGGACTGGTATGAAACGAGATTTATGAACAAGTTTTCTACAAATCCAAGACAACTTGTACTAGTGTAAGACATGTAATAAAAAACATGTTTTATCAATCAAATAATTGTAATTACATAGTTGATAGAGCACTGTTCTTTACTAAAACAATATTACGAATAAGCTTGCTTCTGTTAATCACAATTAAATAATTTCTCTGATTTCAATAATTTTAATCTCCGATGATCAAACTCACATGTGGTTTTCAACACAGCCACGATAAGCTAATTTTTTAAGTTAGATGCATACGTTTTCATAGGCACGGTGGTTCTAACCTTATCTCTCCAATAGTTTCCTAATTGTTGACTTCATCGTTGAATTTTCAAGACCCTACTGGCTTTTTCTGGAGTTCCTCGGGGATCACATTTTCACCCGTTCTTTTCATAACTTTCCTCAGCGATATTATAGACATCATTATTGTTAGGTATCTCTTGTTTTTGGATGACATAAAAAAATCTTTTTTTCTGTAACTTTTATGTCTGTCTGTTTTCTAAACAGGAGTGGTACCAGGACAACTCAATGAAGATAGCTGTTGGAAAATGCGCTTTAATTTCTTTTCATCTATCTACTAATGTCATTCTAATGTATTATCCATTTATTTGTGCTACCTAGGAACTCGTCCACTCTATGCATGATTTGTTAGTTCTAGGGTCTAGGCTTCGTTATAGGAGTGGTCATGTGTAAAATCTATTACATATGGCCTTAGGCAGATCAATATTGGGGTATTTCAGTCTTAGATATCAGACTGACTCACATCGACAGCAGGGGATAAAGATCGGTTCTTGGTTGGTGTTGGTTTAGGTTTCGAATACCGTGACGTACCAGCATTTGTCTCGGTATCCTTATGTGCTTAGCAACCTGATGTCTCCACGTATAGACCTGTTCAATGACTGCGGCTATCTGGCAAAAAAGTGTTTTGTCTGTTATAATTTCACCGTTGTTATATTTTTCTCTGGTAGTTGTATGTTTGCAGTAGGTATTTATTTTATTTCTCCGTTTAAAATATTATTGTCTGTTTTAAATTATTGCTATTTTGTCTGGATTATCATCATTATCATGTAACTTGCTGTATTTTAGATAGCTAGGGGTAACCTTTATAAATAGATAAATGCATGTCTAAATTATGAAATAGTATTTGTATACTAATATTTTGTTGTACAATATTAAACGCCTTCAACTTTTAATAAGGCAATAAAGTTACACTGCATCATTTTACAGCCTATGAATTAAGTGAAGGCGCGTTAAAAATGCTTCAAGATAAGATAGCCTGAGTTAATAACCGCAATGATTCAGATGATTGGTTATTTACTACCAGAGTATTGTGACCTTTATTTTGTAGTCCATTTTATAATAGTTAGTATTAGTTTTATTAAGTGCATATTTTAGAGATACTGAAAATGTGTTGACAAACAGCACGTTTGTGGTCTGATTTAGACGTTTCGTATCACAATGTTTTGATATGAATTGGTCATTTTAAGTAACTTTTGTTATTCTAGACTATAACTAATTGTTTGTTGGATTGGTAATTCACTTGAGGAAGTGGTTCAATTGAAGATCTAAAAATGTAGTCTTTGAAGGATTTGTATCATTGAACCATGGCAAGTTACCGAAAAAAATCCTTCAGCCTTTATTTTGTACTAATCATTCACAATTTTGAATAATATGTAACATGAAGGTCTTCATAAGAAAATCTTTGTTTAATTTTACTTTAATTTTTTTAAAGGTTTTAGTGCAATGTTTCTTATAGAGTTCGAGGGAATAAATACATGGTGCATAAATATGGTTTTCTTATAAAAAATGCCTCATTTACATAATGGCACTGTTCCTAACAGACCCTTGATTATATAAGTCTACGGTGTGTGTTTAAAGGAAAAAAATAACTGGGACAAATAAAGATCCTAAAGGGCGTTTTAGCCCCCTTCTCCGAAATAATTTCTATATACGCTACTAACCACACTGTTTAATTAAAGGCCACATATAAACTCTAAAAAGTGGGTTTGTGTATGGTAACACCGCTTACGGTGCCTTAGCATTCAATAGAAAAATACCATGGCATTCTAAAAAAATGAAGCAGCCTATTGTGAAAAATCTTTTCAAAAATTTTAAAAAATGCATGGGCTATAGAAATAGGCCTAAAAGAGAAGTGATCGGTTTTATTTGACGTATTTTCCAACAGTGCAGTAGTCGTATTGATTGTTAAATCATCAGGAAAAACGCGCTCAGACACTCAGGCATTATACAGATGCGTTAATATGGGGGCCAGTTCAATAGCATATTCTTTCATAAATGTTGACGATAGGTAAATAAATGTCCCTTGAATAACTATTATTCAAGGATAAAAAAGCCTGTACTGTTTCTTGAACTTCAATTTTGCGAAAAAAGAAATAATGTAAAAGTGATGGAATTGAAGTAAAAATATCTGTCAGCGAGTTATTAACAGCTATTGAAGATGATAATTGGCTCAGACGATCCGCAGCATCTAAGAATGAATAGAAACTATTTGCTTGGGACAACGCACCACCTCACCCGCATATTCCAGCTCACACACTCCACGGACAACGGGATTCTTGGATGGTCTGCAGCTATTAATAACCTGTCAGGTCGCTCTCGCAGGGTTACGGCAGCGAGAAATGTTCTGCCTGTCTGAACTTAGAGGCAAGAATAAGTTGTCGGTGACGATGCTTCATGAGGTTATAGCGCTACCGAATCTCATGAGGACCAGCAAACTGCAAAACGTATGCATCATGCAAACTACACCTGCTCTCCCGAACCTCTTCTGTAAGCCACTTAGGACTTTCTGGCCTCGTCACCACCTTTCTGGCCAATGGAAAAGAAGTATTTAGATATTTAATAAGGATGTCAGAGAAAGTTGAAAACCGTGTGATTATTGAGTGATTTTGGAGAACTAACTGCCATGATGCAGATTGAAAAAGGGCTCGGAATTTACTTTTGTTTCTAACAGAAATTATTCTGGTGTATATAACCTTTTCGATAGTAGTTTGTTTATTTTTAGGAACAAAATATTTGATTTGATTTGATATATGAATAAGCAGGCAAGTATGTTATATTGTCCAGCCAAAAGTTACACACCGTCATCAGTCTTTATTGTAATCCTATGAATAACGGTGATACTGTTGAAACTATTAATGAGTTCAGTGAACTGAAGAGACTCGTTGGTTGATTCCAGAATGTTGATGCTAAAATCACCAGCAATCAAAGCATAACCGGGGTCTTTGTTGATAATGGAAGGCACAGCATGGAGCATTTCCATAAAAAGAGCAAGAGTCCATTCGGGGACCGGTATACACAAACAAGGGTAATCTGCGATTCAGGAACCGACATCGCCTTCGGTGGAGTTTTTGACACCATGGCGAGGTTTAAGTTTAGTTGACTTTTTCACTCATGAAAATAGCAGAACTACCGTGAACCGCTAAAGTTCTGCTCAAAAAAGATAAAAGGTGGTTGTCTCTGAGGTTAACAATATTAGCTTCATCGGCAGTGAGCCAGTGTTCTGTCAAAGTCCACATTTGCGTTATGCCAGCATACTACATTTTACATGTCGCCAGCATACTACACTACGCTCTCACTCCGGCGACTTCCACATGAGATCCACCAATTTAAATTACTAAATTATAACACAAAAAACAAATTACAATCAATTACATTAGGCACTACATTATTTATCAATTTCGTTTAGAAAATATTTCTTTTCCAAATTACGTTTTAGAAAGCGCTCACAGTACATACCTGTATTTCCGATATTACTTGTATTATTGTTAATATCGTTATGTTTCCTTTAATTTTCCAAGCCATTCTTGCTGACTTTGGTCGTTGCCGCCCCGTACCCTGCCACGGAATGAATCCCCGTTGCACCTACCATATTTAGACCAAGTATTTCGTAATTGTTGGATTGGTTGTAGGTGTGCCGCTGACTAACAATGTTGACGGCATCTAAGCATCCAAATCTTCTAGATGTTTTGGGTAGCATCATAAAATGAAATATTTATACAGTACAAATAAGCTGGTCACCATTGTGAAGCTGGCTTGTGCTATGAAAGAATACAGAGTCACGGAATACACTCGAGGTCATAGAAAAGATAAAACACATAAGTCTCACTGGAAAACAGATCACTGCGCGATCCTACAGCCAGACCTAGTAACTGCCATGTACGAGACCTAGCGCATCAATAGCGAAATCTGTTGACTGGTCCTATAGTTACTAACATCACTAAAATAAACCTGGGGTTGGATCGTATTTTTAGAGATGCTGCAAAATGTGATTATCACATGATTCAACAGAAGCTCACAGAGCTCATTGTCAGCAGACACTTAGAGCTCAGATTACACAATGATCAAATGAGATAAAATGTTATCATTAGACAATAGAAAATTGTTATAAGAGGCACAACATAAACTACGCTAAAAGCTATTTTGATGGGTTAAGAATTCTTTGATACATCAATTTGCTTCACATTCTGCTTTTGAGATTGTGTCTCGTTTTCTTGTAAATCACCATATCAAAGAATGCCTGGTTCAATTTATTAATTATGACATTCAAATGGCTATAACTCATGCCAGGGATAACATTTTGAGGTGTATCTACCGGCGTTTATGTTCACTAAAATATACTTCAATTTGATATGCATCAAATTATGCTTACGCTGAAGAGCTTTGATTATACTATAGAGAGGAAATCCCGCAAGTTATAAATCTTTAAAAAATCAATGGATCAATTCCGAATAAGAAGTTAATTAATTGACCACAAATAATTTGGCTATGACTATTTCTGAAAATTTAATACTGTTCAAAGGAGATTTTTAATGGAACCACTCCACCTGGATGTATTTTTTTATTCTCTTTCGTACTACGTTAAATTGATAAGCAATTAATTCTTATTAGTTTTTTTGGTTGGAAAGCTCTTAATTTTTTAAGTTGACGTATTCTTGCATGCAATAAAACGTGGTTTGATCTAGTACACGTGTGTTGTGTAACACAGTTTTCTAATTATTTATATATGTATAACATCTGGGCACGTGAATCCACAAACAATGACAGTAATGCAAAGAAGAAGAAAGTAATGTTACACATAATGCTGACTGCTGACGAGTAGTTCCGTAATTTGCCGCTAGAGGGGGGGTGTGGGATGTCTCGCTGTGGTCGAGCAGCGCCAAGCGTCAGTGCGTCAGTCGCGTGGCCGCGGTTAAAGCGTTAGGGTGTAAGTGAAAGTCTACTGGTTGACTTCTGTGTTTGTTGTTCACGTCGAGTTAAGGATAACACTATCTCAACAGGTACACATTACAGAATTGTTCTGCTCTTAATGTTTATCAGTTTTTACGTAACACTGATTTAATTTGTTAAGAATAAGATTTCGTCAGAGAGTAGTATTTATCATTTTCTGGTCTTATAACTTTCCATAATAAGACTCAAATTAATAATTATATTGTTATTCTCCAATGTCTTCAATGTGGGACTTTACCTGGAGCCTGTCAAATTCCCAAATACTTATTTTAGGGATTCACCACTAAGCCAAATATTGTTTTCTGTTTTTTTTTTTTTACTCAGTTATCAAGTAATTGGGTCAGGTTTAAGACAAAAACATTCAAACTAATTAAGACATTACAAAATAGTTGACAAAGCGTGTAAAGAAATTGAGTGCTATAATGCTATAATTGCTAAACAAAATTAGTTTCAAGAGTGGATATCTTGTCGTTGTGTCTAGGAGACAAACGGGAGTAGTAGCATAACAGTCACCTTTGTCTCATGTGATTGACACTAATATTCCTATTATTTAGATAAATATAAAATACTTCAAAACAACACGAGAGTAACTATTAGCTCAGGAATATTTAAATTGACTGTAATATTAGTGGAGATATACAAATAAAAACTGGTGTAAATAAGAAGTGAAAATGGGCAACTTTTCAAGGATAGGTAAATCTAGTATGCTACACCTTTAATTCAATATAAACAATTTCTACACATAACAAAAGTGGACGATGAACGAACTACTTCACAGATCCCGCGCCTCAGTCAAACTTCACCAAAGATTTGTCAGGTTAAGTGTACAGAAATTATCATATGGTGAATAGACCCATTTTGCTTTTCTATTTTCTGTCTGAAGGGTTGTTAAACAAAATTCTTAACTCTAAAACGGTTCTAGTTATAGCGTTGGAATTTGAAATAAATATTTATCTTGATTTACGTATAATTTACGTGATTAAACATAAAAACGCACTGTGTAAGTTTCACATTGTTGACCGTGTTTTAATTTTCATGTCAAATTACACGAACACTGACGTAAGAACAAAATGTGTGAGACATCTGGACTGTCATAAGTATGTAAAACGTATAGTTCTCATTATTAATAATTGTGTGATTAATGAATTGAAAAATAGGATGTATAATAGTAGAAATACATCTATTTAGGTGTAGTTGTAAATGGTTAATCTAAACCAACTACTGTGATTTTACGTCTCCCATTTTTCTGTTCAAAGAACGACTTTAGCCTACCGAAGGAGATGTACTCTTATCTCTTCTCGTTTTTATTAGATGAAAAAGCGAAACGGCTCATCGCGAATAGTTATTTTCGATTTAAAGCACCGCCAACTTCGAGTAGCTAGAGACTACACCATATGCCCAACGAAAAACTTTCCACTATTGATTAATTCATACAGTGATGAATTAACTGTATTAATTATTCAAAGCTTATTCACGATGGATTTAGAAGGATGACATTTAGGTTCAGACGGTTACATCATCACGTGTTCTAATAATAGAATACTAAGTTTCGAGAACTGGAATCTCCTCCATTCACATCTGAATGTGTGTGCAATCACTAAAGTCAAATTAGACAACAGACAAAATCAAACGTATGGCTATGGCTTGACATTTTGTATCCTAAAGTACCCCACACTGAACAATCTCTGTGACTGTTTGTAATTTTTGTAAAGTCGGCATTAACTGTGCACTAAAAGTAACAGTAATAATTTTAAACTTAAAGTATGAGATCACCCTTGAAGGTATAATTGAAATTAAAAAACTTCGTCACTCTGTTAAAATTAATTGTAGCACGATTAAGTGACTATATCATGATTGCACGTAGGCTACTTGTTGAAGAGAAGACTGATCCTTGAGCAATTCGGTTAGTTTCAGCTATGGCACTCTACACGTAGCGTAGCTATATGGTGCGTAGGATTAATTCAATGTGAATGTTGAGTGTAGCTCCAGTTCATCTTCCCCTTAGTGCAATTCCACACCTGATGAAACAATGAGAATACCTCTTCCTGTCGGTGTCTCTGGTGTACAAAACGATGTAGAGTTCATTTTGAGGTTCTCGTCGCCGACTATTTTTTTTTTTTTTTTATTTAATCTCTTCAAACGAACATGACTTCAGTTCCAGGAGTCAGGTGTGTGACATCGTCATATTCCAAACGCTGCACTAAGAGGAAGGCGAACTGGAACTGTAATCAACATTCACATTGAATCAACCCATCCCACCATGGCTACGTAATGTGCAGAACACTCGGTTGCTGAACAGTGCTTTAAAAAGCACTGTTTTAAAGTGTTTAAAACATCGTAGTGCACTCAATTGTGCAACTGATGAAACGATGTGAATATCTCTTCACCTAGATTACACTATATTTTGTATTCTAGGTGTCTCTGGTGTCGAAACGATAAATAGTTTATTTTGAACATTTTCTTCACCAAATATTTTGGATCTCTTCAGACGAACATGGTTTCAGGAGCCAGGTCTGAGACAGCGTCAGAGTCCAGACACTGTAGTTAGAGGAACATGAACTGGAGATAAACAACATTCATGTGGAACCCTTCCTGGTCTGCGTCGTCGAATTAAGAATACACATGGTTATTGGATTTATCTAACTCGACTAGCATATTCATGTTTCTGTAAAAGGAAACATGGAGCTTTATGGCTAATTTTTACTTTACCCTTTTCCATGTCTTCCTCATATTCTATCCCCTCCTTGAGCCATGCGAATTCAGATGGGCTGTCGACTGAACTCTAATCTCCATAGCCGTTTGCTGGAAACCGTCAACAATAGTAAGTTGTTGTTGGCTTTGCCGACATGCCTCAAATAGCTTGAAACCGTGTTAGTAAAGTTAGCCACAGTAGTAGAGATCTGTCTACACGAAGTGTTGAGTTGACGGCTCCTTGTGCCGTCCAGGCCAGCGGTCTGCAGGGTCCCGGCGGCCAGAGGCGGGTGGGCAGTCTCAGGCATTGGACCGGTTATGCTAACCACCATCGCCAGGCCGGGGCCGGCCCGCGCGGCATCTGCTGCTATTGCCGTAATTATTTCTGCTACCTGTGCGGTGTAGCGCGGCAAGGCGACTGTATCGCGGCCTCTGATAACTGATAAGGTGATACTTGTTTTTTGATCTCCACATCTACTAAATGTGTGCCAGTGTTATGTGAAAGAATACAACACACTGTCTAGAGATCCGTGGCCCCTATAATACTAATTAGCAAATAGGGAATGTGGCTGGCTCAGGCACTTTCATACCTACACACGCGCATACCCTACACACAAATAGAGGGAATTAGAAACTGCATCTCCAATTAAATCAATATTTTTGTGGTTTTCATCGTCATCCGAAAGTGATTAGTACAAATATAGTATACAATTGTAGTAAACTTATTAACGAAAAAAATTGTACCAAACAACGCATATTACACGGAAATTGTCATAAAGTATTGCTTACCCACGTGATTTTAAGATGTTGCTGAATTGTTTTTATGATTGATGCGGCACGGAAAAAAGCAGGTGCCGGGCTGAGTCTCAACCCTCTGCGACCTCTACGCTCGTGAGTGTGGGGGTGCATACGAGCAAGGCGACTTCATGGCCCTTCTGCTGCAATCCCTATTTGCTAATGCTATCGTATCCTAAAGTAGGGAAATTATGATTTATAGAACTCTACATACGTTTAAATGTTAGCTTCCCAGTTTAAAAAGTAGGCTACCTATCGCATCTTGATAAATTTTCATTTGTTTTGGTATAAAGATTACACATGTAACACAATTAACTGTATTAAGTAAGAATTATAAAATAATACTTATTGGTCAAAGCACATTGGTGATACAGAGGGCAGTCAGACCACCTCTGTCGTGCGCATGCGTAGCGCTAAGGTCGCCGAGATTCCGTAATACGAGTACGTCAAGGGTCATGGCCCTATGGACAGGTAACATTTACTGACTTGTTCTGTTGCGGAAGTCTTTACCTCCATTAGAGAATAGAAGTACACCTCCAAGTCATGCTTTGCTAGTATCACGTACAATAAACAATATTAACATTTCTATTAGTATAATATCTTTTTCACTTTGTAATTCTTGCAAATATCCTACGGCCTTATCTGAAAAGTGATATACATTATGTTATTGTTGGTTTTTATGGTTACTTGTGGACTTGTTATAGTTTTGCATAACCAGATTTGTCTGTAACTAAAATCCAATTACAAAAGTAATATACTGTACGTAAATTAAGTACATTATTTAACTACCAAGTGTAATCTTTTAGAGGGAGGGGGGGCATAAAGTGTAGATTTGATACATGGCGGTGACGATCTACTGCTGCATTTCGAACTTGTCTTCAAACACGCGCTGCGCCGCACGGCCAAAGAGACGCTGCCCGGACCACAATTGCGCAAGAAGCTTGCCTGTAAGCCAGATCTCAGATAAATTAGCCTGAATGCGTATTGCCTCTGGGAATCGGCACAGAGTCCATTGTCTGGGTCTAATTGGGGTGAGTTCTACGCAAGTGCCAGCCGCCGGGCGAGGGCCTTGCTGCCGAAACAACTACTGCCGGCAGAGGTTAATCGCCGTTTTTACGGTTCAGCCTTTTTTACTAAGCGGCCTTCGTCATTGTTTTGTGAAAATACCAATAGTCCCATTGTTGGGTAACTGTACATAATGGTAGTGTACGGAGTATAAACCTCCTGTCACAAGTAGACCATCTGGATGAGCAAGTATAGGAATGTCAGTAAATCCACACCTCCTTCATCATTCGCCAGCACCTAAGTCAAGTGATTGGTAGCAACAACGAGCTACCATCTCTAGATACCATCTCTAGATTACATAAGATCATTCCGAGCCTTATCCCAGTGGTATCCCCTACTGTCTGCGGATACTCTAACTCTTAAAAAATATTTTGAAACCTTCATGATCAAAAGCAATTCAAACCTAGACCAGTTAAGTCAGTAACTAGGACCAGTCAATACAACGAACTGCTTTTTCGTTACCCCTGTCAACGGTAGTACTAGGCCTGAAAGTCGGATAGCGTGATGTAAGTTTGTGCCAGTGACTTCTGAGTTTTACCGCATCGGTGTCCATGAGGTTCTTGAGAAAGGTTTTATAAATCCTGCTGAGCAGAGATATCTGATTAGCGTCGAGGTACATCCAAATATCAAGCCGACCTGGGCTGGGTTTGTACAGCAATAAATCAGTCGGAATTCAATGGAAGGCTCCGCCGCGATCATAGAAAGTGGACCCATTACGACGGCGTGTTATTGTTTGAAATCTCCTCTCAATCGCAGGATCACGCCGCTCCGCGTTTATGAATGTAACGTTCGCTAGAAGGCCTCGCGCGGCTTTTTGTTTTATCTGAGGTTCAAACTTGCAGCGTTAGACGATAGAACTGAGTGTGACTTTCACCCTCAGTTTAAGTCAATCTGAAGCTCTTTTTTTTAAAGAAAAAGTAAATTACTTGTGGAATCAGAATATTGTATCTTTTATTTTATCTTTAGATACATCAAATTGTTTTGTTATAGTTAGTTTTATAGATATGAAGACAGACAAGGCATATACGTTTTAGTTGTACGCCATCAAAACAATGTTAATTTTTGTAGATGAAGTTTATAATTTACCAACGTAACGTGATAAATAATAAAATTAATTTTGTAGAAAAGTGAACATAAAATTTTAGTTATTAGAATTCCACGGTCGTGTTGTCATGATTATCATCTAAGCGTGTCCAGTTTACAGCTGTCGAAATATTAATAACACAATTATGAAATTCTTGAAATTTAGGCCTCGCTGGACACTCCATCTTCAGTCAACATATGTTAAGGCGGTGCAATAATTTTTCAGTTGTAATAATTATTTTGTTGCAGTTGTTAAATAAAATTGTGGTTACAGCCCTTTAAGATGCCATTTCTGAAAACAGGAAACCTTTCCCACCATATAGCTACGTTATGTGTATCAATCTTGGTCCCTTCTTGGTTGCGTCATGCATTAACAATGTTTCGACTGGAAAAATTTAGTTGGTAATGAAATATTTAAGCCCAACAGCAACGGGCTTCATTGAGCCTACAGCTGTATGCCGCATTGTAACAATTATTTCTTATTTATTTTCATTTTTATTCATTTCAGAAACAATTGATTTCTAAACCTTTTCGGATGACTTCGATAACTTGTGAAATTCGACTAAAGAAAAGTTCTTTAGACATTTATTCTTTAAAATAATTACAATCTTCCTTAAAATTGTTTTTGTTGGTGATAATTTTTCAAATTTTCTTCAAAAACCAAAATTTTAAACTTTTTGACCCTTTTTAATAGCTTCCCATTTCAATCGCATTGAAAATTCCTCTATACTATAAGTTTGGTGAAAACTTACACTGTGTGATTATACAACTCATACACTATCCTCATACTCTCGTTACGATTTCCACATCCAAGTAGCCGGCTTACAGAACCAAGCTTCCATTCATAGAAAGAAGAAATAAAGAGAGAGTGTGTGTGTGTATGATAGGGGGGATTAGTAAGCCGAAGCAACACGCACATAGTAAGAACTGTGAGTAATCCAGATCTCGGAGAGCAGAGGTGGTATTACCCGGAGATATATACTAAGTGGTCCGCAACTTTCCACTGGACCTGTGACTCACACAAGACAGTGATACAGCGCGAGATACGTAACTTCGGTCATGAGCCTTGAGCCGGCCGTACCGGTATCGCCGCCGGCAACGACAGAATGCGGTCATGGGATCTACTGTGAACAGACAACACACGGGACACGCTGGAATATTCCTTCATGAACAGACAGTCGATGCATATACTGTCATGGCTGTAGAGAGAAACCCCGATTTTGTTCATTCTACTCCATACTTTCCCCGAGGGGTCAGGTTCGTAAATGTTACTAAATTATCAATGTTATAAACGATTAATTTTTTACGTGGAATTGAAGCAGTTTATTACCTTATTATTATAGTAATTAAAGCTGAGTAGTAGTTATTGACTTTCGCCATAGCGTAGAGTTATGTTGTTCTTTAACCGAGAAGTTACTGTTTCGGTTATTAAGGACGTCGATAACAATTTTCTTTCACATGTGTATCTCGCTTATGCTTTGACGGATTTCTTTGAAAAAAGGTACCGTTGGAATTAAGTTGGCATCCTATGCTTTGTTTATAACTATACCGCTTTTTTATTTAACTTCAAACCTTTTAAACAGACGCCATTTTGAAACACGTTAAAGGATTTTGTTAATATTTTAATTCTAAAAAGGTTTACCAAATGTTAATGCAATTCCCAAGTTTCATAACTTTATCTCCACTGGTTCAAAAAATATTTATTTTTAATAAAAAACACATACTGACAGATATACGGCAAACTAAGGGTTTTATGACATACCTTAATATGACATTTTTGATCATTTTTAATGTGGAGGACAAAATCCCAAAATATTGAAACACTTTTACTGGAACACCCTGTATAACTGAGAGGTCACAGGTTTGATTCCCGGGGAGGTAAATAAAAAATTTGCGTATGGGTTTGGATCGTTTTCCCTTGAAAACGTTTAGTGCAATTGATTAGAATGTCACTGGTGTAGACAAAACAACCTTACAACAGTAGCCAATTTCAACTGCAATGTCGGTTTTTATGAAGTTGGATGTTGTTATGAAAGTGTCTGACAGTTTGTTTGTCAAGCTAAATATTAAGATGTGAGAAAAATTATCAAATAATACTTTTATTGTTTTCTACTCCCACAAAAAAATGGTGTGGCTGATTAATTTCTTTCTTTAGAAAAAGTCTTCTATCGCAGTGTTATCATCAGTAACCCCGTATAGAATATAAACGCAGGTAAGTGTGTATATTACTCGTGGTGGAATCGTGATTAAAAGAAACAGGTTTATTGGGATTTACTTAACATAATTTGCTCACAAAACAGCTGTGTATCAAAACAAAAGCGGAATGCCTTTCATGAGCCGTTTGAAATTTATAAAGCTAGGCAAATATCGTAACAACGGATCTTTAGATTTAAGATTAATTAGTCTAAAAAGTGGAAAATTTATGCCAATAATTATGCCAGTAATACCGTGTTATCGTTGACTGCAACCACCATGGGCCAGATCGTCTCCTGGTGCTGGGTTCTTCGTGTGTTTAGTACTTGAAACCTCTTCTGGTGAAAGTATTCCAGAGTAACTAGGGTTGCGCGAAACAAATTAATTTGTCTATCCATTCCAAATGGAATTGGCAGATAAGAATTGTTGATATTCTGACACCAAGCACCATCCTTCTAATAATACTAATGTATTGTCACTCTCCCACTCCAGTTCTTTTTTTTGTATTCTGCCTATTTCCGCGTATGTTATTGGTAATAGAAAAACTTCGTGTGCTGTTCTCTGGCGTTATTTTTACGTGTACCGTCTTAAAATAGTTATGTGGATATTTTGTATTGCCTTTTGTTTTCTTTATAGATGCACATTCTAATCATTCTTTGCGACAAAATTATGTACTCTAAGTTATTAAGTTATTAAGAAGGGCCATCAACAAGTCCTTCAAATCGTGTCGTTGTGTGAAGTTCGCCTGAACGATATCTATGGATAGAAAGATCCAAGAATATACTGATCGGTCAGTACCTAGGGTCCAAGGAAGAACCCTATTGCTTACAGTGACAAAAAGTTAAAGAGCAGTAAAGATGCAATAATTAGGGGATAGACTTACAGTCAGTTAGGTTAGGTCATCCTTTATGTCCCAACGGGTCTTTCGATACTTTGTTATACCGGCTCATTTCTTTCAGTTTACACTCCTTTGCTAAGTTTAGACACAAAAATATGGAGGCGAAGAAATATGGAGAGGCCACTATGTTGTTCACTGCCCAAGGCACCAGACTTGCCGCTCTGCAAGCCGCCGTACAAGGAGCTGCTCGGTTGCCTAGGCCACCGTCTGGAGCCTAGGGTCAACACCTCCATTATCTTTGCTTCTCCCACACTGCGCTGCGCGGCTTCCGCCGCATTATTTCCTTCTCTCGCACAAAATTGATACAAGTTCACATTTACGGAACCATTTTGTTTGTTATGTGTATCACTTTCAATTTAAGGGATCTTAACACACTATACTCGTTGAGTCAGAGTTTGTAATTCTTGCTAAGTGTTCAGTGCTTATATAAATTACCACTATGACCTTCCGAGGTAACAATCAGATCTGCAGGACTGCGTAAGGTTAGGTGTTGCATAATCTTATCCGTTATGTTCTTCGTCATTTTCCTTCCATACCATTAAATAAGATCTGTAAGCTATTCGGTTGTAAGTTCGATTTCTTTGATTAACAATGACTTACCTATTAACGGTAAGACTACCTCGGTCAAAACAAAATCAGCGGCCATAAACGCTACTTTCGACTACTAACAAGTCAATATCTTCTGACGCAAGGGCGTATTACAATTCGGATGATCTAATAATAAAATACACAATGTTTGATGAACCTGTAACAAAGATTTTCTAACAGGGCACAGTATCGCGGTCTGCAAAAGACATTACAACGTTTATAAACATAGTGCAGAGTGTCCAGTAATTAATCTATTAAACTTTACCATTTGATTTGTCAGTTAAAACTAAGTAAATGTTGTAATAAAGTGTAGTCCTATATTGCTCAGTTAACCGTCGGCCTGGCTGGGTGTTTTTTTATATAAGAAAGAAGTATATTTTTATATCTTATAAAAGATTGTAAATATATATGTATATCTCAAACTTTGCATAATGGTATACAAATGTTCCAGAAAATATCGCGTTTCAAAATGGCAGTCATACAAATTTTCTATTTTAATAACTAAAAACTGGGAGATTTTATGAAACATTTATAGGAATAGTGAAATATGGATTCATTTTAGACCAATATTTGATACCAAGATCATTTTTTTACCATTAAGAATAATCAAGTGTTAAAGGTTCTACTGAGCCGCATAATTAATGTCGTTTAATTCTAATGAACTGATTGTTAAATTTGTTGCCGAAATTAATACAAATTGTTGTCAGTTTGCACATTCAATATGAAATTGGTTTGCGTACATTTTTGTTTTGATTCATATAGTACATTGAAGATGTTGTATTTTCCCGATATTATCAGATTCCACTGCACTTCACTAGTCTTATCTTCTATCAACCGTTTTTCTGTGTTCTGTTGAAAATTTGTTTGTGACAGTTGTAGCACAGTTGTGTATTTTCGTTACTTATGTGTTCGTTATGTTTTGTGCTATTTTCGTTCAAACTATAACAACTCCAGATAATCGTCGATTTTTAATTAGTATCTCCACCAGAGGATGATCTGCTATAAATCGATACTAGTAGTGTTTTATCTCTAGTGTTAAAATGTTTGACATAGGTATGTATATTAATTTTCAATATGCAGCTCAGGGTTATTCTAGTATGAATTTTAAGCATATGCTTTAGAATGAACGGTTGCATCAAATATAAAGAAAAAAATTAGAGTCCAACCAAAATAATATGAGAATACATCTCTGTATAGATCTTCAGTTCGTCCACAAAAAAGGAAATAAGCAAATGAAACGATGGTGGTAGAACAGTGAATACACGACTAGTAATTGCTGGAGGATGTGCACTGAGCTTACAACTGGCACCTTCACCTTCACACCTGTTAAGACATAAAGCAAAGGAATTTCACACCACATAATAGCCGAATTATTGATAGCCTGTAGTCAAAGAGATAATAAATTATCATCATCAGTTCGGGATGGGAGGGAACAAAGTGGTTTTTGTTGGGCCAGCCCGCTTCGAGAACAAAGAAGGTCCCAAAACTGGTCCCTGCGGCGGCGCCGCCTCGAGGGGGATTGGAATGAGTAATTATCAGCTGTAAACCCAACTAAAATAACTCTTATCCTCATCAGGTACGTGGACGCGGCCTTACTTGTCGCCGAGTGTGTGCCTCTCGAGAGGGCAGCCCTCTCAGCACCACTGGCTGGAGTCTCAGCAACATCGCGTCGCAAGAACAGTGGCACAAAAATCACATTTCACAAACATTTGATGTGCAATCAATGAATGACTTTCTACCCATGACGCTTACAATACGATTGTGATGTTATTCCAATGTAAAATAATAACCTCTGGAGGTTGAATATTTACTTCCGTATTGCCAATAGTGACATTTTCAAAATAAAATTAGAAACACCGTACCGGTAGTTGATTAGCCATACCGAATGCTTCATAAATCAGTGAGACCAGTCAAAAAAAGTAATCTGAGTGGTTCTCGTCAGTTAATTCCATTGTAAAAGCAAGTGCTAACACTTGTTTGCTCATTACACAGAGCTTTGCTAAATAAAACTTGTCTTGCTTATATTTAACCTACATGTAATTTATAATGTAATAATTATAATGTATAAGTTACTATTTTTTTATATAAATTATTGATTGTTTATTAATTAAATCAAGTGAGACCACATAAAAGCCGGAATAAAAATGATATGATATGCAAGAAATAGATATGTGTAATATTTTCAAATAGATATTGTTATTTGAAAAGACTAGAGAAAAACATTTATTATAAAGAAACTGTACGTTGTCTCTGTCAGTGACACAAATAATACTGTCATAAAAGAATTTGCTACGCCACGCTGATTATTTGTTTTGTGCATTATTTGTCGTCAGTGTCGTATCATTGAGCACAGGAAAGTACCATTCTCTGTTCGATGCATCGTATGAATTTCAAAACTTTGTCAAAAGAATGTCACCAGCTGTGTGTGGGCTGTTAACTTTGACGGAGTTTCGTTTGTACACAATTTGTGCCGATGGTGAGAATCTTAATTAGGTTATTTTTATAGACAGTCCATCTGATATAGCAAAGAGTGCGCTATACCTGTGGTCCATTTCGATTGTTGTCAATACAATAGGCTGAGGACCATCCCGCCTCACCAGACCTGACCGATTCGGAGCGCAAGGGTTGAATATTTAGCTAGCTCTGAGCAACTATGATTATTAAAGCTCTTTAAACCAAGTGGCAAAACAAATCTGGTTTTTTTTTTAAGGAGAGGCCGATCCCCTTTGAGCCTTATTCTGTCCAGCCTCTTGGGCCACTAGCCTGTGCGAAGATCTCATCAGACAGAACAAGAAGGAGAGTCGATACAGTACAATGTCGATAGTACTGATAAAAAGTGTATTGGTCACTTGGGGCAATCGTGGGTGGTTAGAACTTTATCGTAATTATTTGAGGAACTAACAATAAAATGTTCTAAAAAATGTGCTTTACAAATAATTATTACAACTAAATTTAGTGAATGTATACAATTATGAAGGACTATTTTAGTAGATTATATAGATAACGGAAACTTATAATAGTTCTGGTGCATATAAAGTATATTTTGTCATGTACTTTATATTCATAAAACATTTTAACTTTATCTCTTCGACAATCTTTCTTGAAAACAATGAGATCAGTTCCGTTTGTTCTCATACAAATCATGTATATTTTATATTGGCCAAATCTTACCCTTTACCAAATGTTCAATGCGCGGTGGGTGTATTTCCGACTTCGCTATAATTTCTTCCATCCAACTGTATCCAGACAGAAAGTTGAAAACGGCTCTATTGTAAACCACCGAAGAATTTGTAGTGTCTACGTGAACAAATAAACACGAGGTAACACAGAGCACGAAGAACACGGCACTCGTGTGTTTGTGCGCACGTGCGGGGTGGTGCGCGTGTGAGTGTGGACCTCCTTGGCTCGTTCACCTCACAGTCTGGTGTGATGTCTGTCCTTCGCTCTTCCTCTTGCTCGGGTCCTTGTCCCTGCTTCGTCCCTCCCCCACCGTCCTTATATAGGTTGAGCCTGAACTCAAATTGCAAAACTCTGGAACATAAGCCTAGGCATATACCCCAAGACTAAAAACAAGAATAACCCCTCCCCTCCAAAAAATCTTTCTTCAAAAACCACATAACTAGCTAGGGTCCTCCGAATTGAGAAAGGCTTTATATTTTGGAGTGGATACAGTAGTAGCCATGTAACTTTGGATCAATTATAAAAGGTGCATTACTAGAGTATTGGAAGTGTGGAATCTATTTTTGGAATTGGATTCAACAATCATCCAAGACGCTTAAAAGAAGTTAGGAGAGAATTTATGAGTATAATATTTTTTTATGTTACAACTCAATTTATGTTACACTATAACGTTCGGATATACCAAATTGTGCATAAAATATTAAGCAATTTTATATCTTTTGAAATGAAATTAATTTTAAGTTGGGAGGCTCCACGTTTATCTGCTTCGGGTGGAAATTGAAAGCGGAACTGCTACAGTGGAAGTTAAGAAATGGCGTTTCTAGCTGACACAGCATTGTAGTTACGCCGTATAGATTCATAAACAGCGTAACTAGGCGTAGTTTATTTAATAACGTATTTAGTATTAAAAGTGTATATTTGTTATAACCTAACTTCGAAACCAATAATAATAATAAAATATATAGACCTTTATTGTTTAGTTTAGATTCAGTGGAGTATTTTGGTGTCAGTTACAATATATTTATTTCATACCATCTGGATGATTTGTCATTAATTTACTCATAGTTTACAACAAACTTACCTTATCTATAATGTTGAAACATAATGTATTTCTTTTGGCCAAATGAGACCGAATTCTATTTACATGGTTACTTCCAATTAGTTTTAAATGGGTATTATGGGGGGATCATGCCATTTTAAGAGGGATTCACCAAGCCGTCCTGATATTATCTCAGAGTACAATACTTTGTCAGAAAGACCATTAGGAAAACTCGTCCAAAATAGTGGCCTCTTGATAAGTAACCAAACAACATAAGTTTCACAGATAAAATAGTAGAGAAACAACATAAAGCTCGTATTTATGGATAGTTTGGAACCTATTGAATTCAGCTATCTAGCTATTTGCCCAAAATAATCTTCTACTATATAAAATACTATCGAAGTACGAAACGTCAAATTCAACGACACCGGCACTTTATGTACCGTCAAAATTAGCGACGCTGCGGCACTCAAAGAGTTATTATTGCTGGTGAATTCGGGCTGAAATGGGAAAGAGCTGATTAGCAAATCTGTAAAATTTACAAATATGCAGTTTCTTAAGGTAGTACAGTAAAAATTCTACCAGCTTCTTCTTATTGGAATCAATACTTAATTTATTCATAAGTTAAGTAGTACAGTAAAATTGATAATAACCGTATTTTGCCAATATCGTGAGACTGCAACCATATATAAGAGAAGACGACTGTTGTGGCTTTTCTTTGGACTTGTACGAGTTCCACGAAGAAGGATAACGGACTGACCGGGCTCACAGACGCGACATTGTGTAAACCCGGTCTGGCCTGTGTCGGACAGGTTTTTCTTGAATCACAACAGTTTTTTTGTCTTCGAAAGAACGGCTATTTGTTATTTTCAACTCATTGTGACCTTCCTTCCGCTGACCGTGCAGGGAATCATCGTTTGGGTGGTCAATCGTTCCACTGCTGTGCCCAGTCTGCGTCCTTTTGAGGTTATGTTGAAGTCATCCTTAATCATAAACGTTGCAATGCTGTACTTCTCTAATCGGTATGCTTTAGAAAAGGCGTCTGCTAGTGCGCTATCGATTATAAGAAACATTATTTGACTATAAATTGCAGAGGAATTAAGTAAGGCAACTTTGTAGATAAAGTACATCGCATTAGGTATGGAAAGGAGTTCTTCTCCAAACCTGCAAATAGTTATCCTTTTTCCTGCTCCTGCTCCTCCATGTAGGGCAATTAAAGAATAATTTCTGTATAACTTACCACCCTGAATAAGCTCCTGGCAGGGTATTAACATTTTCAAATCTGCTTTGTAACGTATTCGGTCCGTGTAATTACCACAATTTCTTTCTCAGTGTTAATTGCCACGGTAAAGACGGTTTAAACGGGTTTCGCACCGCGGTATTGATCGCTAATAAAGATAAACGTGTGTTATTACAGTAATTAAAGCGGTCTGCGGCCAACAATAGCCGAGGAGGCAGTGGAATGCACCTGGCCTTGGGAGGTTAATTTACATAGCGCCTACAGCGATCCGTGCGACCTTGCCAATGTCATCCTACCCGGCTCGCGCCCGCTGTGCTGCGCCTGTCTACGACGGGGCTGTTCTTGTATCGTGCCTACAACACGTGAATTATCTACATAAACAACGCTTAGACCGAGCCTCGCTTTGCCAGTTAGCGCAAGAATTAGACGTGGGTAATTGGTCCACTCATGCAATTTGATGGCGTTTGCAGTCATTTTTATTGCAATGAACCCCTATTACCATAAATACAATGATTACCGAGAGATTATCCGACTGGAGGGACTATATTTATGGTTCGCGTTTACCGCTGTGTGTTCAGATGGTCGCCGGAGCGTTATTCAGCGCCAATGAAGTGGTTGTTGAATTATAGACGCAACTACCTAAACGCCGGAACGCTTCAAGATCAAAATGATCTTTGCTGAGATAGAATCAGGGTTTTATACAGTGCATTATTATCGCTGAGCTGCTCTGTAATTATTGGGAGAAATCCAGAGAAAAATTTAAAAAAATGTAACTTAAAAAAAATAAAATTTAGTAATAACAATCTTTTTTACTTAGACGATTAAAATAACGAACAATTTAACATATGATTATTTCTTTACGTATTGCTGGAAACATAAATAGAAAAGCCCGGAGAAATGTATAAATGTACAAATATTAAATAAATTTTAGAAATAGCGGTTGTATTGTTTTATGAGTTTTTTCCCGTGTCAAAATGCGACGGAGCTGGTCTTTTAGGTGGTAAAGGTATCGATAGTGAATATGAACAATTCAGCTCATTATCAAGATATCGTTCGAATTCGTTAAAATGTAACTCGGTGGCCAACTTATTATAAAATATTTCACAAACAATTTGAATAGAAAAAGGTCTTCGAAGATGTTTTTAAATGGTTTCTTCTTGTTTTAACTTGTTTTCTGCAGTGCTCTCAATTTTGTTGTTCTCCTTCTGCGATATATCCAATAAATTAACAATTAATTACCCTTTTTATCTTTGTGGTCCTATTAGAGCTGTTGTCTATCCTTTGAAGCGGGTCTCTCATTAAAAATATTATTTTTGGACAACATTATACATAGTAGACTTTCATAGATGTAACGTGAAGCCAAGGCTGTTTCGTATCATTAGATATCTAATTTCCTGCCAATTCCGTGGATTCTTGCTCTACAGGCGATTATCGATATATCGTTACGGAGAAAATGAATGATTAAAATGCAAATCGGATACCGCTTGCCCAACAGCCAGATAAGCCGCCAAGCACTCGGTATCAGGGTTCCCAATTTATCCCAACTGTGTAAACGTGTCGTGATCATTAATTACTCTCTCTGTCACTTCCTGCTTCCTGCTGTGTCGCCGCTCACGAATACTTACAGTTTTAATTACATCGTTAGATACAAACGTAGTTCCAATGGGACTGGGTTTCTTTTGTGGACAACTCTGAAGTATCAGTTTGTTGTGTCTTTGTCTCTTTCATCTTCTAATTAAATTACTAATGCCTTCCTTGTTTTTCAGGTGAGCCAACTGAATATCAACAAAAATGCGTGGAACTGTAGCGGAGTAAGTTCGAAGTAGGTTTCAACTGTCACTTTTTATATTTTGTAGATTTACGTGCATGCTTAGTATTTGAAACTGGTATAGAACAATTTTTGGTACTTTAGTATTATCCGTCACTATCTTTGGAAGGATTTTTCTGACTGGGATCCAGAAAAGTAAATTATTAGAACAGACTTTATTTGATTTACTGTAAAGATTACATGTCATTATGATGATCGGTTCTTGTTTTCTGCCTCCAAAAGGAGCTATGTCGGCGAGAAGGAAGCTCTGTCCCTGGTAAGTAAATCTCTTCCAAAAATAGTGGCCTCTAAATAGTACCATAGCACCCAATTTGCATAGTTCATTGAGGGTTTTATAGTGATAAAATATACTTGTGTAAAATTTAAATGCAATTCAAGTACGTTGACATTGACGAAGTAAATCAAGAAAGTGCGGCTAACAAAATAATAATCATGAATCTTAATTTGTACCTTTTTAGAGGGTTACACGACTGAAAAACAAAACACAATGTGTTGGTACTTACACAAGTCTAGCAGTCTCTGGTAAAGGAGCCGTAATGATTGCTGATTGGTTGAGCGTCAGACGATCACGGTACAAGTCCTCACCTTTATAAGTGAATGTGTAGTAGTGGCTTTGCAATTTTGGTTTATAATATCTTCATTGAAGGTGGTTCTTGATGATAGCGAAGATCGTAATATTTGGCTGGAATTGTTTGACGTCGTGTAAACGGGAACACGTAGATGATAGTTTTGGGCTCATCTTAAAATGTTGTGAAAGGAAGTGATCACGTGTTTCAGCTACTCATTTAACGAAACTTTTCAAGTACACCTGGCACGAAGAGAATGGTGTATTCAGCATCAAACATTTTGGATATAATGGGATATTTAAGCCGCCAAGGACATTAAATAATGACTCAGAATATTCTGTGTTGTACATAAAGCAAGCGGGTAACAGAGCTGTGGAGGCCATCGAAACAGTTTAGCATCTCCAGTTCTCACGGTGATCAATCGCTACAGTGTCGGTCGCTCTCACATGAGTCGGCACGGCCGGCGTCACGCTCGCCATATATTACGATACTTCACACAACAATGTAGGCCATCAATACTGGCTGGGGGCTTCACCTCACCTTGGACCAATTGCGAGCCCTCAGCAGCACGGCGGTAACGAGGGTGACGCTCCTTGGGAGTTTGCGTCATGACCGAGCGGCCGATAATAGGTTGAGCGGTTGTGTCACAGAATTGCGTCAAACACGCTTCTTTAGTATCTCACAGTTCATCAGTTTTCGTTCGGAACTTTGAAAGGCCGCCTTCTTAAAAATCAGTCATCCTGTACTTATAGACGTATTTAGAAGAAAACCAATAGTCTGAAGAAAGCATACAACATTATGTATTAGTTTGGTCATGCAGAGTGTGCTGTAATCTGGAATACTGATATAAGAGAGGAGCGAAGAACTGTGTCATCCTTTTTTATGTCCAGTTCAAATTCTAGCACAAAGAGTTAGTAGGTCTACTACTGAATCATTAGTTCTTTGTTGGAAGCAGTTAACAGCTGAGCTTCCTAATAGGTTACTAAAGTTACACGGCAGGTTTTGACAAAGGTCGGCAGTTGTTACGCCAGTTTCTTTATGTTGTGTAATAACATTTATAACAGTTCTAGAAAATCACACAACTCGCGTTTCCGAATCGGCTATTGTCTCTTACACCATTGTTACTGCAGATAGTGGCTGCTACTGTACATCATGCTGAAAAATCTGTGGATCCCTGCTATCTCGATTCCAAGAAAATATGAATTATGTACTAAAAACTTGCGTTAAAATTAAAAACAAAAGAACACACTGAAGAAGCTGGAAAACCACATTTAGAACAATTTCATGTGACACCTGAAGCAAACTGCATGGCAACCTTTTTGGTTAAACTAAAAAAGAACTTACAATGCTCATATTATTGATCTTCCAATTAAAACACATTTTCTAATTAAAACCATGGAGCTACTCGTACATTTGAAATATCCTTTGAAAACGAATAACAAATAGAAAGCATGCTGTGAAATAAATAAAACGTTGACCTTTCTAAGATTTCTAGTGGTTTATGCCTGTATTATACACCGGGTTACTGAACATTCGGCCATTATCTTAGGTAGGTTGGGCTGTGATTTCCTTAAACCGTAAAATGAATCGTTCATAATTTCGGAGCGTGGCTTCTGAATAGAAGTCTGTGGTTCTCCTGATGGCATAATTCCGGCCCGTCGAGTCGTACTTACCGGACTTTCTCTATGTAAAATCGTTCATCACAAAGTCTGGCCGTATAATTTCCTGACGAACAAAGGCTTTGCTGTGGGGGTAGGCCGATATCTACAGGTGCAGTCTTCCCCGCTATAAATCTGGGACTATCAAAGATCACGCCCACACAAACTCGCACTGGCGCAGTATCGCCCAATTATCACTGCTTTCGCTGGCTTGACTTCCAGCCCCTGCCTTCACGTAAACTCGCGGAGAAACCACCACATCGTGGACCCCGCGAGGCGCGGACCGAGAGTCAGGTTTGACACCATTCATTCGGGCAGAGAGTTAATAACAACTGTCGAACCGTGGAGGATTCTGAATTATTTAATTACTTCTTGTGCGCTTTAGCGCCCATGATAAAATGTGATCTTCTACCTATTAAGTTATGTTCAGTGTTCCCTTCTCTGGAAGTATGGGGCCAAAAGAAGTGGCTCAGACAGAGATGACTTTCTCTCCAGTTTTCCCGACTTCTCCTCATTGTTAAAGGTAAGGTAGGATGAGTCATCTTCAGGAACTTCCGTTTGCAGAGTGGTTCTGTCGGGGACCATTTGGATGCAGAAGCAGCGCGGTTGCGGCGTTTCCAGACTTTCTTCACACGCGACCGCGACAGATGGTGGATGTAGGTCGAGAGAGGAGTGACCGGTTCGGGTCTGCGACATTGGACGTGCCCTAGCCTCCCACAAGGTCACATTTACATGTAAGGCCTAGTGCGGCTACTTCCGTGTCCGGTTATACCGGAAATCGGAGAGCAAGTTTTTAAAACGTGATTTATAGTAAGTTTAATCTATTACAAGGTTGGCGTTGAGTCAGCGCAGTAGTTGTAGCCATCTACGGTGGTTTTGGGAAATTGGCCTTCAACGTAAATTGATTTGGTAACCCTGCAAGCTCAATTCCAACAGCTATTAGCCCGTAAGTAAAGAAATTTATTACAGTTAAATTACAAATGAAATTGATTGATTAATGGCAGCTAAGGCATTGAATTTACTAATTTGTAATAATCGTATACTAAAAGAAAACCCCGGCTTTGCACACAATTTCATTTCGAAAAAGATGGACATCATAAACATATTCTTTTGTATGGCATTCAAAAAAATCCTGAGATAGCCACTAAAAAATATTCCAATCGGTTTTTATAAGTAATTCTGAAATTTCTCGAAATTCTCGCCAATATTTAATATTTTATTACATAGCTCCAAGAATTTCAGAAAAAATTAAAATGATGGGATTTCACTGTTTTTTATTAAAATACCAATAAAAACAAACTCAGGCGAAGAAAATCTTCTAAATATGACATGGCATTTGTAAAGTATTACTAACTTTGACAAATGAATAACAACAAACGTTTATTATCACCTGTTAAAACTTGTATAAATTATTTTACTTATTATTCTTGGCTTTGGCAGGTAATTAAAAACACATTTACTATCTGCTGATTAAGCCGAGTCCATAAATAAAATAGATAATGGAGTGTTAATGGAGTTTTCAAGACCAGTGGGTCAGAGTCCGGACAAGAGTTATGTAGTCGCGCTAATATTATATATCTGTAGTTACAGAACAGGTTGTTAACACGTTCACTGCGACTCTAATCACGTAACGACTTTATGTTAGCGGGGATAAAGCTTATACGTCCACCGAAGTGAATGTTTTAACCAGGGACCCTGAGAATGTCCATGTAAAATTTTAGTACAATCGGTCCAGTAGTTTTTACGTGATCGAGAAACAAACATACAACTTTGGATTTTATATACCTATAGATAAATTGTAAAAGGTTTAATAGCATTTATTACTAAACATGAATGGACTGGAAATGTTCAATATTTTGTAAATACCGTACACATTACATAAAAGAATATTAACAACACGCTTTTATTAAAATCTAGCTATTGCAAACTATGAAACGGACGCTTGAGTTATTTTTGCATGGTGTGCAATAATGTTCTTGTTCGAAGTGGTGCAATCGGTTTTTGATAGGAGTAGTGTTTAAACATTTCATTGCCGTTTACAGTGAAAAAACATCTTCCGTAAATACATGAACATATTTGGCCATTCTACAAATAATTTTAAGATTTGAAGTAGTAATCTTGAAAATAGATCCACTGAAAATACGGCTGAAGATAAGTATATGCTTTTTCAGTACAATACGGCCGGAGAGAATTAATTGTTTCAATGTGTAAACACTTTTTAACTATTCATAAAATGTTCTTTTATATTTTTATCCCTGACTTTTAAATAGTATTTTTCAGCACGGTTTCAAATTTCTCTAAATTACACCTTAAAACGCCCATATAAATTCACAAGTGATAAAACATCTTGTTTGTATTTTGTCTTCCGGACAGTTATCATAAAGGACTGTGACTTTTCAATACAAGCAACCAACAAAACCCTGATGCCACCATCTGAAGCGAAATTCTCTCAGGATCTGTCGATAAATGGGTTATCGGGACAAATCCATGTTTTATTTAGTCCTCTTCTGTCTAAACTAGAGCATGCCACCAGGGCAGAATTTACCGCACGGTTTAAAGAACTTTTACTTTTCCATGGAAAGTACATAAATCCGCGATTGGAGATAACACTGGTTATAGATTGTAGCTACATACGGCAGCAGTGTTGGACAAAAGCATGTAAGTGTCAATACCTTTCCCAGGTGAAGGTCCGTGAAAGTGAGACATGTGGTCGAGGCAGTTGCCATTTGGCCGGCTGCAACTGCAACCTCTCCTGCAGCAAGGCTTAATTCCTGCAGATCGAGAAATCACATTCCAAAACCGGTGAATGGAACCGAAGTGCGAGCAGTCCTTGCTGCCGGATGTTGCGCCGCGGCGCATCTCTTTGCTCTTCTTCGGCGGGAAAGTTTCTTACATTTAGAGAAGCCGGTGCTATTTTTCTTAGGTTTAGGCGCACTATTTTTGTTACAAAAACTAATATTGAACATTATAGATGTAGTATTAATTATCATTATTTGTGACCTCAGTTTCATGGGGTTTATTATATCCACAATCCACCTTTTTCAGCAAAAAATACATTAGATTTATTGATTACCAAAGAGTATTTCCGTCCAATCAATCTTACAATATATTTTTGAGATTGTGAATATTCTCAATACTCAATATCTTTCTTGTCTCAGCAAACTCTTCGTTTGCTTCTTTTAACATCCCTTCTTTCATGCATAGCTATATTATGTTTTCTAAGCCGTGGTCCTCCTTTCTATCCTGATTTATATGATTGCATTATCGGCTGTTGGAGGAGGAAATGGGGTTTTAAACAGAGCCACTAGTGAAATTGGAGGGAAATGAAACAAAGTATATATTTTACATTAAACATTCTAATCTCTGGGATTGCTATTCGCTGACCTCATACGGCATCCACAACACCTAATGCACCCCATTTCATGTGGTTGTGTCCCAAACCGGAGTCGTTTTGGATGTAGGAGTGAATTGAGTCATCCACCAATCAGAGCCATTTGTCATCCAAAAGAAGACTTATTTTAACACCTAGCCTCAGTATTGACAAGATCGATCGATCACGCAGTCGACAGTGTTGCAGAACACAAACTGATGTAAATTGCCAAGAATCGGCGAGTAGGTAAATCTGCTGATCGTAAAGAACCGGAGAATTGGACGAGATCTTAAATCACTTTTAAATTAGTTCTTATACAGTGTAATAAATTAGCATCGTTCCTGTCCCATTTCGACGCGTCCTTCAAAATACAAAACTGTTTTCCCTTTCACCGCCTAGCCGAGAGTGGGAGCGCATGTACTCCGAGCCTGACAGTCCAAGGAGACGCTCGAACACGGTGACTGTATCTCTGCAGTTTGTAAGGCCGGGGTAATCGCATCCTTGCGTCACAGACTCGCGTCGTGAGCCCGTTTGTCAGGATAACTGATTTTCGAATGTCCCTGGGCGGTCAAGGGTGATCCAGATTGTATTTAAATTTTACTGTCCGCGTCATACTGCCACTTTCTAACAGTATTAAACGGCTTATTTACTTAATGAAATATTTAAGCAGTATTATTTAGTTTGTTAAAAATTGAGCCATAACATTTCAAGGTCATTAGGACGTACTTACACATTTATATATCTATCAAATGCCTCCAGTGTTCACCTTCCGGTTACTAGACTACCTTTCCTACGGTAGAGACCATTGGTGTCCTAATCGATGTAATATATTAACAAAGCTCTAGGCGCTGGGTGAATTAAGCAGGGGCGGTATTGTGTACACCTTAGCTCATCATCCTATCATGCCTCTCCTAGTTATACCCATACTCATTTTCGCTACGAAGTACGTTGCAGGCAATATATAAATATGCACTTGCTGCTGGTAGAGAGACAGTCCAATGATTGGGAGTATACATGCAATGAGTTTATTTATCACCCAATTTAACAGAACAACATACATTATAAGAGGATGTAGGGGAATTGTCCTTAAATCACATACTCGAGTTTAAGTCCATTATGGACAGTTTCTTGTTGTAATAAATTGATAAATGATGTTGGCTAAATTATACGCGTGGTTTGTAATAACATACTAATTTTGAATCTTAATTCTTATACTTACGCGATATTCGGACTCATAACTATCATCTTAGTTTTCTGGTTTCGGCCTCATAAAAACATTGCTTGCACAAATCAATCTCGAAATATCTCGACCCCGCAGTGAAGAGCTATCTTCAGTCAACCAAGCTAAGGCGAAACTGCCCATAGTACATATTCGTCTGTACAGGTGAGTTGCAAGGAGGCGGATCTTCATCGTGATGGGCAGAAGCTTAACCAACCAACGAGCGTCTATGATAAATACGGCTTCTTCATCACAAACCCATTTGTTGGCTTAAGTTGGTTTTCTACAGCAAGGCTGAAATATTTCTAGAATTTCAATAAGTTGTAAGCAATATTTTGATGTCAAAAGGAAAGCTTGGTTGACAATTAAGATATTGTGGATTTTCAGTATGATCGATGTTATTCTACTCGATAGACTTTTATTTTTTCCCAGTAACCAGAACTTATAATACAAATATTTTACTTTTATATAGATTTTCACATATGTACAATAATTGTGAGAATCTATTTAAAGTGAGATTTATAAAACGTTATTATATTACGCTTTGTATTTTGTAACCATGCCGTTAATTAAGACCGGATGATTCTCGGCTGTTTGAAAATTCATTATTTCACTTCTGCGAAATTAGAAGTTAGGCGCGATTAATTATGGTGATTTGGGCCGAAATGTCTGTCCAGTTAGGGAAAGGATTTATTACCACGGTGGCCGGCGTGAAGCGATCACGTAATATCGGACTTTCGTCTCTCACCTGTGAGACGACCACTTAACGTAATTCGGCTCAAGAGTTATTACGCAAAGTGCTACATGCCGCGGTGACTATGACGAGGCCGTTTATGAAACAGCTTGAACGCCCGAGCTTGAAAGAGAGCTTTGTTCTGTCATTTTTTGTTCCATAAGGTATTGCGCACTTGAGGTGAACGTCCACACATTTTGACTGACACGGAATTAATACGGGTTAGAAGGTTACACGACTGTCGGTCAGCAGCGCGTTACGTAAATACCGTGTTGTCTAATCGAGCTGGTTATGAGGTATGTATTCCAGTTGGAGGATACTTCGCTATTGGCTGAACGAAGTGAAGCTTAACACTACATGGAGCGTAAAAAGTCTTTGGTTGACGGTCTGTAAACATTCAGATGCCGCATTTTCTTCCCGATTCCGCTAATTTGGGCTCAAAATGTCCTCTTGGAATTGCAAAACTTAACTTCACTGTTCAGCCCGTTTGGACTCAAGAGGGGAGACGCTCAGGATATAAACAATTTCTACAATTGTCAGTGCTAGAAACTTTGTTATTGGTGGATTCTAAATAGAGATTTTATGATTTGATTTGAAGGCCAAGGTCCGATTTCATTATAATGTATCAAAGGGGATCAACCCCTAGAGAATGGTAAATGTAAAAGAAACGAATAGTCTGAACACCCTATTTTGAACGGATCTTTTTCAGATTTAGCTTGTATAGGTCATATCTTAACTCAAGATTCATAATAAAAACTTCTGGGGCCAGGGAGGAGAGTCCTGGGTTGAAAAGCGTATTTAAAGGTTCTACTCGGGATTAGGGACATTGGACTTCGGTATATGTTACAACAACAGACAGAATTTACGTAGTGCTGTTATAATTTAAAACACCCTTCTTATTCAATTAACTTTCAACAACGAGCTTTGGGCTTTGGACTTTTGTTGGGAAGAGTCCCATGATTTGAAAATAATTCATTGTTGGGCCTAGTAGGCTTACGTGATTCACAGAGCGCACACGTAGTAACAGTAGGTTCATACCTCAGTAACCGACAACCATTTGATAATGACTAAGACATTCATCACTACTATAAAATTGACGTAACAATGAATGTATCATATTAAAGCATTGCAGTATAATATCAAAAATTTAAATAATGTTGGATTTGGATTATGTTTGTCAGTCAAGAATCAACAAAACCTCAAAACAGTAAAAGTCCTGGACTTAAAAATAGATTATGAGTAAGAGCATTTTCCAATAGCAAGTATTAAAATTGAGCCGACTGTAAAGGAATGACCGTGACTTTATTCTCGTGATTTAACTCTAGAGTCCAAGCAATTAAAGTAAATGCTGTTCGAGTATTTGGACTTGGTATTTGGGTTTGAAGTATGTTGAAATCTCCTATGTTGAATCTGTCAACAGATAAGATTCACTATAAATGTTTTTCACATAGTGCATTCTTTACCGTTAAGGTCGCTTTTACATAGGTCCGACTCCAACGTTAAAGTCGCTTTCAAACAGGCCTTCTCTGCCGTAAAATTCACCTCTAAAACCGAAACCCGATTTGAATGTTTGTTCTAAAATTAAAACCGTGAAACAAAAAGATATTATTTAATCGCGGTCGAAAGTTTATTGTGGGTGCCCAGCAAACCAGAACTGATAGCAAAGGATAAGTAAGCCACTTCTGGCTGCAGCCTCGACCTTGGTGTGCCGCTCCACTGCTCTGTTACGTGGACCGATCACATCTGATGGCTGCACCGAGATAATGGGTGTTCGGTGGATTGCCATTCAATAACAACGATAGCTTTGTTCTATTATGTAATCAAGCCTTCGATTGTTCCACATTAAATAACTGTTTTCAATTTTTTGGAAAGAAATGTTTTGAAATAAACAATGAACCGGATACATCGTAGTATCGAAGGGACCGACAGAACGTAATGCCTTCACTGCATGTCTTTGCGGGTGCAACGTTGGTGCCTTTTGATCCTTTGATCCTAAAATGAATGTTGTTCTTCATCGGACTATGGGGAACCTATGGACCAAGTGCAAGGCTCTAGAAGCTTACTATCAAGAGGTGTAGCTCAGTCGGATAGTCAGACCATAACACGATTTTAAGAAGAACCTTTCTGGTTACTCCGTGAATACGTTCCAAGATCCGGATAAGATATATGTTGTATAAATACGTGTATAATGAGTGAAGTTGTCCTGTTACTGTCATACATTTTAATAATTAGAAAGGGAAAATTTAGTTCGTTAACACCCCAGTAATGACGGTAACTATGGGATCTAGTTTAACGTAGATTTCGAATCACATAGTTATTGGTCTGGTTGCTTAATAGGTTGACTTACAAAGCTGACTAACAGTTTTCACGTCTGCCTATGCTCGATTGACGTCTTCAGTTCAACCTAATACGATAATTTTCTAATTTAGTTGTGATTTGTATACTCCAGCCATGTAATTAGAGAGGAAAATATAGTAAGCAAATTAATATTATTGTGAATTATGGCTTTGTTGATCGAAAAAGACATGGAGGCATATGCACCATCGGAATGACTGGAACCTCATCCCCTAAATACTGAAGTATTTGAATTCAACATTACCCGAGTACTGATTAGGTTTAGTGATACTAGGCATTAAGAGTAATTCAAACAATAACATTTCCATTTTTATTATTAGGAGAAAATGTTGCTTCCCAATAGATGTTTGTCATTTTCGTATCTGCATGTTTTCAACCCTCCCCCCCCCTGAGTGACGTCATATGCAATATATTACTCTACTCGCTCCATTGACTCGATACTCTTATGTTGAACGAGATTGCTGAAAAGAGGAAGCGGAATTCGACCAAAAATTAGAGCGGTGCGTACACCATTGTGCATCCGTGCAGAATAACTCAAAACCAGAGGTAGAACCGGAGAGACGTTGTGGCATGGCGCGGTCGCTGGATTCACTGGAGTGTGGTCCCGGAAGACGTGGACTCCAGTCCGAGTTGCAGATGACCACGAGATGACGTAACAACAGCAGTTCCGCGTGCGCCGTACCTTGACACCTCATTATCTCTGTGATAATATCAGCTGATAGTGGCCGGCTCGGCACGGCACGGTGCGCCAGTCGATAAAATTCACCTGCCGTGACGACTGGCGACTAGATAAGCTCATCTAAACTAGCATCGTGAGCACCTCATAGAGGGTTACCGTTATTGCGGAGAACATGATTCTCCTGCAGTTCGCTCGGTTTCGTGTGTGTTCTGCAACGTAGTTCCAGTGATGATTTGGTTTCGCCACAAAGTCTGAAGCAAGCATTATCCCATGGTATACTTGTCCCATGGTTACGCCGTGGTAAGCCAATGAAAACGACTGTTGAAACGACCGTCTCTGTTCATTTCAAGGAGGTTTTAATGGAAGTAAGAGCAAATGGGTGGAAATTGCATTGCGCAATGTTGCATTGCCTTTGATTAAATTAATGTGCGACGTTTCCACAGAAGAAGAAACCGGACTCCGCGTTTCGCCACGAGCGCAAGCGAAAGGGTCGCATCTCGCATCTCTGTTGGGCGGCGAAGGAGATTACAAGAGATGATATAACCCGGCGGGACGACGGTCTTCATTAAGATCTGAGCGTTTGACCCCGGGGCCGCGTGGGAAAATGAAAAATTAAATTAAACCGACAGCCGTCACGACATCTGTCGTGAGGTGTGGGGACATCGTGACGTGTGGGGACATCGAAGTGCAGAGCTGACCTCCGTGTTCGTTCTTGCAGCCTCGTGGTCCGACGACATTAATGGTCACTTTCATATCCCGTCCATTGCCGCTCGCACAGTCGTACTCCTCCCCGTCAATGAAAGTTGACATGCTGTAATCGGTGATAGCAGTTGCTCTTTCCGTGCATAAATGGTCGAGCATTTGACAGCGAGCACTTGCAAAATGCAGAGTAGCAACGTAGGTTGTATAATTCTTTAGGATATTAAAATTTATCTTGTTTTGTTTTCTTGTTTGATCAAAATCAAACTTTTAAGATTAAGAATCCTTCAAAGTCACTAAATTCAATATACTGTGGAATAGTAGCTGTTACTATATCTGAAGGTTTTGCTCATACGGTTAAGAATACGCCCTTCTCTAGTGCTCAAGTCGAAAACAGTCTGGGATAGACCCTTCCTCATGTCATAAGTATTTGACTAATGGGTATTTCCCGTATAGTCAAGTTAAGGCTAGCATTTTGGTCTAAGTGTCTCATAACCCAACTGCTAATCCCTAAATTCAAATTGTATTTTGATATTCAATTTTGTTATTTTCAGCGAAATATTTCATATTTAAAGATTGGTTTTTACAAAATTATGAATTGGCAGCCTTATATTAAACTTTTTTTAAAGAAAGTTAATTTTTGACATTTAATCATAATATCACAATGTTTGGGTAAGGTGTAATCTTCCGAGGACTTACATGGTGTTCGTGGCTTACACTAGGTGTCGTTCAGAGAACTCTGAGAGTTAACTTTCCCTACCGCACTTTGATATCCCTCGTAACGCTACGTGTTGGAGCCAGAACATTCCAATTTTCCAGCAGAGGACACTCCAATTTGACGGAAAACAATGAAGATACCGAATGGCTTTACTTGTCACAACCTGTGTGATGGTCGAGATGAGGCAACAACTGTCGGGGCTCTTTCCTCAGCCTGATTTATGATCCACAGCTTCGATCAATCTTTTGCTGTGACAGTCATCTTAGTACTCGATCAAGACCCTTGCCAAATCTTGCCGGTAATCTTGTCAGTAGTATTCTGATATTATCTGTCTAGTGTTGGATGCCGTGACTTTCGTGACTGGCTCAGAAATGGGTTTCGCCTTTCACAATACCAAAAAGCGCAATAATAATCCACAATACTAATACATTATCTCTTATACTATTGTGTTTTACTGCAGTGTAAAATTCACATAATAATAGTCCAGTTTATTATAACCCTCAATATATGTTTGGGCTATTAAATGAGTTATTAAAATCGAATGTCAGGACTCAGATGTACGGAGACGCTTGTATTTGTTTACGGACCCTAAACAGTTATAGAATATTGAAAATAACTCCGATATGTTGTGTCCTATATATCCCGCCTTGACATAGCCACTGAGCCATGTACAAGCAGATAATGATATTGTAGGGTCCTGACACAGCTACATCAGCTGTGACAACTAATCCCACGGTCTGTCATCCCGCCTTGACACAGCCACTGAGCCATGCATTAGCAGATAATGATATTGTAGGGTTCTGACACAGCTACATCAGCTGTGACAACTAATCCCACGGTCTGTCATCCCGCCTTGACACAGCCACTGAGCCATGCATTAGCAGATAATGATATTGTAGGGTTCTGACACAGCTACATCAGCTGTGACAACTAATCCCACGGTCTGTTATCCCGCCTTGACACAGCCACTGAGCCGTGTACTAGCAGATAATGATATTGTAGGGTTCTGACACAGCTACATCAGCTGTGACAACTAATCCCACAGTCTGTTATCCCGCCTTGACACAACCACTGAGCCGTGTACTAGCAGATAATGATATTGTAGGGTTCTGACACAGCTACATCAGCTGTTACAACTAATCCCACCGTATGTTATCCCGCCTTGACACAACCACTGAGCCGTGTACTAGCAGATAATGATATTGTAGGGTTCTGACACAGCTACATCAGCTGTGACAACTAATCCCACGGTCTGTCATCCCGCCTTTACACATCCTCTGAGCCATGTACTAGCAGATAATGGTATTGTAGGGTTCTGACACAGCTACATCAGCTGTGACAACTAATCCCACGGTCTGTTATCCCGCCTTGACACAACCACTGACCCATGTACTAGCAGATAATGATATTGTAGGGTTCTGACACAGCTACATCAGCTGTGACAACTAATCCCACAGTCTGTTATCCCGCCTTGACACAACCACTGAGCCGTGTACTAGCAGATAATGATATTGTAGGGTTCTGACACAGCTACATCAGCTGTAATCCCACAGTCTGTTATCCCGCCTTGACACAACCACTGAGCCGTGTACTAGCAGATAATGATATTGTAGGGTTCTGACACAGCTACATCAGCTGTGACAACTAATCCCACAGTCTGTTATCCCGCCTTGACACAACCACTGAGCCGTGTACTAGCAGATAATGATATTGTAGGGTTCTGACACAGCTACATCAGCTGTTACAACTAATCCCACCGTCTGTTATCCCGCCTTGACACAACCACTGAGCCGTGTACTAGCAGATAATGATATTGTAGGGTTCTGACACAGCTACATCAGCTGTGACAACTAATCCCACGGTCTGTCATCCCGCCTTTACACATCCTCTGAGCCATGTACTAGCAGATAATGGTATTGTAGGGTTCTGACACAGCTACATCAGCTGTGACAACTAATCCCACGGTCTGTTATCCCGCCTTGACACAACCACTGACCCATGTACTAGCAGATAATGATATTGTAGGGTTCTGACACAGCTACATCAGCTGTGACAACTAATCCCACAGTCTGTTATCCCGCCTTGACACAACCACTGAGCCGTGTACTAGCAGATAATGATATTGTAGGGTTCTGACACAGCTACATCAGCTGTTACAACTAATCCCACAGTCTGTTATCCCGCCTTGACACAACCACTGAGCCGTGTACTAGCAGATAATGATATTGTAGGGTTCTGATACAGCTACATCAGCTGTGACAACTAATCCCACGGTCTATCATCCCGCTTTTACACATCCACTGAGCCGTGTACTAGCAGATAATGGTATTGTAGGGTTCTGACACAGCTACATCAGCTGTGACAACTAATCCCACGGTCTGTTATCCCGCCTTGACACAACCACTGACCCATGTACTAGCAGATAATGATATTGTAGGGTTCTGACACAGCTACATCAGCTGTGACAACTAATCCCACGGTCTGTTTTCCCGCCTTGCCACAGCCACTGAGCCGTGTACCAACAGATAACGATATTGTAGGGTCCTGACACAGCTACATCAGCTGTGCCAACTAATCCCACGGTCTGTTATCCCGCCTTGACACAGCCACTGAGCCATGTATCAACAACTGTCATCTTCGCCTCCGTGTACTAATTCTGTCGTTCTCGACACTCTAATTAAATTTCACTCAACAATATTACCCCCTCTAGTATACCTTTTCTCACGTATAATATCCTTTGACTGAAGTGAACTTGACCAGGAAGGATTAAAATATTTGATTACGAATATAATATATACAAAAGGAATTTAGAAATAACTCCATTTTTATTCTATTTCGTCGGATATTATACATTATGATCACCGCCTTTTCGAAAAATTTCAGAAAGACCTACACTTTTTTAAATCTCGAGATGGGCGTTAGTAGTTGAACGGGCTAACAGTAATGCCTTTGGTCATCGAGCTGATGGCGGCGAACGACATGCCTCGAGATAGTACTGATCAGTAAAATATAAAATTCCAAAAGACTGATTACTAATGCTTACTAAACATTACAAATTCACATATAACCATTTTAAACCTCTCTAAAACAACAAAACAACAGTGTATCCTTAGCTAGAGGACAATGGGCGCCATATTTGTTGTGCAAAGAAAAGAAATGTAAAATGCCATACGAACTAAAAACGATTCAATATCAGGACTAGTCATTCTAACACAATAAACAAACTTGATAGAGCACCTACCACACTATTGTCCTTAGGTAAAACAATTTCTTCAATTGTTAGAAGGTAAATCCATTGGTCTAGAATCTTACTAGTAAACAAACATAACACAGCTCGAATACTAAATGACTAATGCCTACGGCAAAACTCTAGAAACGTCTTTATTTTGGAACGAACTACACAGCAAAATCTGACCAATCAATTAACGGGGGAAAAAATTAATAACGAAATGCGCAAATAATATGCGTATTGCCAAACAAGAACGAGGGCACAGAGGAAAAAACGACAATGAAATTTCACCATAGAGGTAGAAACTGTTTAAGAAATTACGATAAAGAGGAAGAAGTACCGAAAAACACTTAAATTATCTTCATATGTAATTGGTAGCCCTACTCTAACCTCTAAAATTCCTTGTACTTTTTCACGTAAATGTTTGTATCCCGATTATCCCCTCCACCAATGCCTACCTCTCCTAAGCTTGTTATTCCCCCAATCCATAAACCCCTATTCCTCTTGGTCCCCTAGATTAATGGACTATTTGAGATAAATTTCAAACATATCATTGTGCAATACAGTATATGGATCGCGACCGTCTAAAATGCAATCTGGAAATTAAAATACTTTAAGAAATTGATAAAAGAGGTTTTAGATACCTAACGTGCCTAACGTAAACTTATCCAAATTTAACTAATCCTGATGTAAAAATAACTATCCAATTACCTATTCCTAGTGTCAATCAATTTTAACTAGTAACATGACTGCATAAATGTTTGTCCTCAATGGCTATGAGAACAAAAATCCTCCATACGAATAAACGGGGTTAAGTCGATACACCCCCCGCTGGGACGATTTCTTTGTAAATCTTTTCCACTTGTAATAAATGTCCTAGTGACATCGAACTAAAGAAAAAGGTAGCCGAAACGTATAGTCCATCCATAAATATAGACGGTGTTTTGTAAAACAGGAAATGTAATATGTTACACAGAACAGAATTGTGCTGTAATCGTTGTACAAGATCATATGTTCTCTCCCCGGGGTGCCGAGCCAAGAAATAAGGACTCGGCGGTAAGTGACAAAGAAGGCTTATCTGGACCAGTCAGGCCAGGCTCTCTCCCGTGTAAACTGTATACAGCCTGTAAATCAGCCCGATAAGCCCCCACGGTCGAGTTGACCTCACCACCCACATCACACACCTTACCGCTTACACTTTCATCTACTGCCCCCAACTACACCCGAGACGGCCTGTATCATAACACCGGGTGGGCTGTACCTTCAGAAACTCTCGGTCGTGATAGAATGAAATTTTCTAAATCACATTTGGGATATTGCTTGATTTGTTTTAAACGTTTTTTAGAAAAGACATCCCTCTGTAGCATTATTCTGCCATTGTTCATTGGCCTCTGGCCATGATATGTACTCGCTCTTACTCCCAATTCCGAGTCAAAGTCCCACGTCTCAGACATCGCAGCAACCATCTCTTCCATAGGAATTTACAAGTTTTCTCGAAATCTTCAGCAAACTTTGAAAGAAATCAAATATTATTTATAAATTGATTTTTGTACATATTCGCGTTTTAAGAACTCTTTTAAATGCTGTTCTCCAGAAGTGTCGTAGACTAAATATTGTTTCTAAGCAGCCCCAAGGATTGGTTTATAAATATATCTATGCTATATCATGCGGCTTGTGAAACGAGAATTGTGCCAAAAACTCCCAAACAAGTTGAAACTCGGTACAAAGAATGATCTTATAAATGTATCAGAAAGTTAGTTGGCCGTTTTGGTGTACAATTTCGTTTTCATATAACGGGCGTGTAAACTTTTAAATTCACAGCTCTGTTATTTAAGGATCTATAGACAGAAATCAAAAGTGTTATGGAATGATTATAAGATTTACTAAATGTGTTGTAATAAACCATTTTTTTCGTATCACAATCATATCGCCAAGAAACTGGCTATAGGGTGCTTAAAGAAGGTCAAACTTCGTACGAACATTGATCTTTTATATAGTTCTGCTAAGTTCGTTGGCTAGCTTGCTACCATTTCTTTCCAATATGGCGGCCGTTTAAACTTTAAGAAAATCCATAACTTCGTATTGATAGACCTATAAAAAACTACTAAAACTGTTCTGGAATGCTTGTAACTTTTCCTATAACTTTTTGTTATAAACATTTTTTGTATTTCGAATGATTTTCGAGATACTGAATACATGTAAATCCAATAAGAATAAATTAATAATATTTCACTTGTCACAAAATCTATCTACTACCTCCTGAACCGGAAGGATTATTTCTTGAAAAACATTAAAAACTAAATGTAATTTTGAACCGTCCTAGATTCCTTGCCAAGATAAACGTATACAAGATTTGCTTCAAAAACACTGAGACATTTTAATGTAGGCCCATCTTATAATAAAGGTTATATATTTTTATCTAAACCAAATATTTTCTGAAGTGTCGTAGACAAGTTCATGTAAAGTATCCGTCCTCATATAGAACCTATAGATGAAAACATTTGTTCTAGGTGTATTGGTAAGTTAGTGTGAAGGTAAGTTACAGTGAACCTACATTACCCCGGTCAGTGGACCACTGTGGTGATGAATGGTGTCGTATAAATTAAGTTGTTTGTAAGTGTACAGCCCGACCGGCCGCCCAGAGAGCTACAAAGTGAGTTCTGGTTATCTATACGAGCTCTCCCCCCATAAACAGTACATTGAACCTCGAGATAAAGCTCAGTTCCTTTGCTACACGAGGAGACAAATCCCTTTACATGTACAACACAATTTCAACACTCTTTTACAATTCATTGTCAGAAATTGCAACTGTGGTTTATTCACGCCTCTCCGCAAAATGATTGCAGATAAATAATAAAATACGTTTGATATTATGTTCTTTGAATAATAAATTTTTTACATAATAAAATAACACTTATTAAATAAATACAATATTTTTTCCATAAAACTCTAAATAAATCAAAGTTTTAGGAGTTACAGTCTTGCATTGGTTCCTTATATCTAACATAAGGTGGTGCAATAGACTTTTGGATTTAGAAAATTTCATTCATTTTAAATTTATAGCTCTTCACAATAACTTCCCTGAATACAGAAAATGTTTAAAAACATGTCTATCACTGCATCTGAAATTATACGCATTTAAAGTGGAAAATTTAGGCATTTTTAATCAAGCCAAAATGGAGATATAAAATATGTATTTTTTACAACATATACAACAATGTAAAGAGATACCTAAGCTACATAGGTTAAGAAAGTGACATGTTTATTTATTGTTAAATAATGAAATATAGTTAAAAACAATTAATTTCTTGAATTACATTTTAATTAAATATACATTTTCCGTACGTCACAAATTATTTAAAAAAATCTTATTTCTTGAAGCTATAACTCACGTACCTACTTTAAATTTTGACATTGAACTCTAAAGAGATTTTATTTTGAAAATTGAATAATGCTGATTTATTAAAAAGTAGAGACAATTGATTTTGATGATCAGTTGGATAAGATGAGAAACATAAACATATTCATGTACTCGTATCTCGCAACTTCTGAAACGGCATTTCCCACAAGACAGATTTCTCTCGCACGTTGAATATTCCCAGACATGAGACGTGGCCTATTGCCAGATACGAGTACGTGGGGGGAGTGGTAGTCTCGATTGCCGGACTTGATTTATCTGAAGGGAGCAGAAGAATTCATTATGGCTGAATCATTTGACCTCCTTTGAAATTTCATATTTTATCATAAATGCATGCTTTCTTATCGTTAATCAAATCATTTCTACCATCATTATATGAAATGACTCGCTTTCAGCTCGTTAAATATTCTTCAACAAGAGATATTCCCCAGTTGGCAAAAATATCGGAATAGGAGAATTCGGGAAACCAGTTTCTAATGTCAAATCCATCCGTTTTCGCCAAAAACTGATTGGACTTCATTAAATCATTCTATTTCAATGGGGTTAGTGAGGTTGACTGCAAACGGTCTTAACAGTTTAGGCTTCAAGTATGTGGATCTGGGGTGGTCCAAGGCCATCAAGTAATATTTCATCGAATTTTCATATGACGGGGATAGATCAATCTTGTATTTTTTATATTATTAAAGATACAGAATGTTTGGAAAATGTGAACCAAAACTTTAAAAAAAGTTTAAAGGAATTTATTTTTACTGAAACGGTACAGAAACATAACAGCTTCTTCTCTGATTATATGTCGTCACCTAGTTATGAAAGTTCACGAAAATCCCTAAAGAGTATGTAACTTATAGATAATGTGGATGTACATATTTATTTCCCCTAATCTTGTATAAGTGGTGATCGTCTTAGGGAATATCTCGGGAATGAGGTTCTAGCTGTAATGAAAATTCTCAAACTTAAGAAACCTTCGCTGCAGTATAGTAATGCTGCAGCTCTGTAACCTAGAGGTCATGGGTTTGAATTCCTCGGGAGACCATTACAAATTTGCGAATGGATTTGTATATTTTGTCCTTAAAAATGTATAAACAGTAAAGGTTCCGTTGCCATAAAAACCCCACTTGAAAATGTACTCCTGGATTTTTTATACGGTTTAATTTTATTTGTGAACATTTCTATGATGTTTTTAAAGAGTTTATGGTAAATAACATGGTTCTATCTAATTACACCAATGTAAATTTCAAATTACAACTACCCTCATCCAGCAAAATTATATACGTGGGATCACCCTTGGGCTGATTGGAAATATTTTCGTCTTTGGGTGGGGTGAAAGTACCTGATGCAAATTTCCCAAAAACCTGAAAACCATGAATTAATATTTGACGTAGGCTAATGCTAGAGGTACAAATAAAATCCAAGAAAGTTCAGATTATCAAGAATCCTCGATTCAGAGGAAATATTGATCTTCTCGTTGGTGTATTTGTAAGGCTCGAGGGAAAGCCTTGTGTTGCAATCGCACAATGGTGTATTGTTGCATGCTGTATCAGATGCATATCTGTAGCTGACTCTGACGGAACTAACCATTGCTGTGCTCTGCTCTCCTGGTCTCTCTCGACTGATGGAGTCAGGGATGTTATCATACATCCGAAATGTTTGTTTAGGTTTCCCCCGGCTATGTCGTGCTCACTGGGCATGCATTCCGGTCTTTCGGCACCATTTGACATTTGGTACACCGTGAACTTTCTGCACCTTGCCGGCGTTGCTTCAATCCGCCTGGAGGCTGTTCTCGGAAACGAGCAATCGTAACTTTAATTTGACTCCATGAAAGAATTGGGAACAGTCAGTAAGTTGGTAGATAGATTACAATCCAAAGTCTAATACATTTCAAGTGCAGCCATTATGTGAAACACAAACAACGATTAACGACATTGGAATTTAGTTTGCAATTTATAGTAGAAGGAATCAGTAGAATATAAACTTATCTATTTGGGAACTGATTCATTCATGTTGATCTAAACATAATTAGGATGTGCAAAATGGATGTTGTATTCGTCGTCATTATGTTATTATCACTCTTCGCCATCCAATGTAAACAGTGTTGCAAGTATTTTAATTGACACTTAAGAATAACCCAGCTAATTGACTATATTGCAAGCATGAGAATTTCACTGGATGCAGTTTAGGATCTTGTTAAATTATTGAGGATCCACACGATTCTGTAAAACATATAATCCTTAATTGAGCTCATAAACATCAGCTGTAATGCAGGTTTACGTGTTGGGTGCTGCACCCAGGTCCTAAAATTCCTTCTCCAGGAAGCAATTTAGACCCAAGAGGTAAAATCCGATCGGCACATCTGACCGGTCATCACACTCCCAGATCGATCTTTGGCGGGACCGCTTAACGGGTTGGCGTAATTGAAACGAGTTTTTTAAACGGCGCGGCGGCGCAGCGAGCTTGGACAGGGGCCAATGTCGCAACAGGCTTGCGTCGGGTTGTTGACCAAAAGCACATTCCTGCGGCGCTGGAACAGGTTTGGTACCGTAAATAATGAGTTGTTAATAAGAACGTCGATGAGCAGTTTGTATTAATTAGTGACTGGGCGGGAGAGGAGAGGACGGTCCATATGGTAATGGCGGGTCATGTAAGTCTTCCGCCCGGATGGGTAACATGGTCGGTGAATTTGGTCATATTTGCTTTCTTGATGAACAAGACAACGATTACTGTCTTCACTAATTTTTTGTTCGTATCATGGAGGATCAGTCTTATTTCGACCGGTTCTACGCGTGCGTTAAAACCTTTCTATCTTCATCTTTGAACAGATCAACTATCCAAAGCAACACTGTCTGGATACCAATTCAACTCATTTCGCTTACATGCTCATGTCTATTATCTCTCTTTTCAAAAAAATGTTGGGTGCGCCCCTTCGATTGATACTGAGAACGTTTACCGTAGTGTAAAAGAGTACATACAGGAAAGAACGAATCAAGGAATGTGAATTTATAAAAAATGGTATGTAGTATTATGGTCTAATCGTACTGTGCATGTTTAAAATTCATCGTGTAATAATGAAAATTGTATTTTTTGTGTTAATGGAGTATTTTAAAAGGCTGCTACTAAAACATTTCAAAAATTAACCTAACCTTAACCCATTTTTTAATCACTGGTCAAACTATAGAATAATGTTGCATTCTCTAAGTTATAAGCAACTATTACAGCTACATCTACTTTTGTACAGTTCTTGTTCAATCCATATAAATACAAATCTTTTCTATACGTTGCCTGCAGCTAAAGCGGCGAAATTTGCGTGAAAATAGACATTTCAGTGATAGCGGCCATTTATTTTCTCCTCCTCTTCCAGGCTGACTCTGTACTTCCCTCACGTCCCTGTAACTCGTAAGGGTTAAGTGTAATATTCAAACGGCCGACCGGCTCTTACCGCCTTTCCCCCAGGACCTTCTATTCGGGAGAACACGCAAAGGAATGTTTATTTTGACCCGTGACGACCACTGTTCGAACAAACATTCACCCGGAGCAATCGAGAGATTTCATAAAATACCAAATTGACTGTAACTTGGACACACCCTAGACACTGGTTTAACACCGATTTTGCTTGTTTCGCCACGTCGTTACATAAAGTGGTATGTTTAGTTTTCAAGTGAAACCTATCTCAGACGAGGATATACGGAAGTTTACGTATTGGCTTAAAGTGTTTGGATGAATACAAGCGTAAAATACTGAATGTAAGAAATGTATATAGCTATTGACGATGCGAAGAGGTACTTGTTTTGTCAGGATATTTTGAAATTACAACGAATGCTATTTGCATGTACTGAGCTACGTTTTATAGTCAACGATCGCAAAATTGGGTTCACTGTTTTCCATTTGATTAGAAACCTTGGTATGGCGTTTCTCAGAGGATAGTTCCAACACGTTAGTAATTCTATTTTACGCTTGTTCAATATTTAAGTTACTTCTACACTTGGAACAGCACATTAATATAATGGGACGGAACAGGACCAGTACATGCTATAATCATGCACACAATCCGATCACACTAAAAATAATTGAAATGACTGAAAATAGAAGTATGAAATTTGCTATCGTCAATGTTACAAACATACTTTCAACTATAACATAAATTGTCCATAATCTTGTTCTTCTTTTTAATGGCCTTTCATCAGTAATTATGGTAATACAAATTACGTTCCTCTTGAATTCCTACTGTAATAACTGGAAGGGAAAATATCGTTAATGACAGTAACATTTCATATACATCATGCGTCGCGAGAAATATTCATGACAAGTAGGCAACAGGTACTTATGTACCAATATTTCCTCGAATTTACAACGCAAGATTAATTTAATCCACCATACAGTACATTGAAATCCACAACTCTACGTTTATTAAAGAGTGAATATTTTACTATTCTTGGGAGAGTATGAAATATTCGTTTGTAATTGGATGTCACTGGAGATTCTATTTACAATTGATCCTAAAATTTCTTTAGTGGTTTTCATATTGAAGTCGATGACTGCAATGAAGATTGTACTAACGGTCGCAATATTTCAGAGACGGCGAGATCCTTCTTTAGGAGCTGACACTCTCCGAAAAGGCATCGAAATGATAAGGAAATGCCTTGAAAATGGTTTCCACTGTTACTTAAGATCGAACAGAAGTGAATCAGTATACTCAGAGAATATTATATTCCACAATAATATCGCCCCACGATGGTTTCCACTGTTACTTAAGATCGAAAAGAAGTGAATCAGTATACTCAGAGAATATTATACTCCACAATATCGCCGCACGATGTTGAAATCAATATTCTAAACTCTTGACTTTGTGCAGTCTTAAAACAGATCAATTGAGTTCCTTTTTGATTGCCTTAACATTACATTTGATCATATTACATGATGCAATGATATAAGATCAATCGATAATTATCATTAGAGACACTGCGTTCTTTGTTATAGCCGGGGTGATGAGGTCGCTGAGGTCATCCTGTGCCACAGAGGGCGTGGCGATGAGGGCGATGGCGCAACACCTGATTCATAAACCCTCTTGTCAAGTACCTCGTAACTCGCTGCTTGCTGCGGTCTCGCGAGTTTAGTGTTCAAGGTATTAACTGTCAATAGGTGGAGTCATGGTGAGGTTAGACCAAGATTTGCATCCGTGAATAAAACTCGTCCTCAGATTGCTGTTCACGTGTGTGGTGAGCCGTATTTTGTTTTTCTACTGGTCCTCAATCATTATTGGGATCATGTTTGATACGTAATTTACGTGGAATGCTTCCTGTTCCTGGAAGAAAGTACAAGATTTTAGATATCAGATTATCGATCATATTCTTACCATTAAGATTACGCAACATTATATCTGCAACTTGATCAGTGATGGAATACAGATATCCTTGATTTAGCCAAAATTAATGTTGATCCGAAGTTCGGTTTTTTTTTTAGATTTTAGATAATGCCTCTGTTCTTCATTGATTTTGAAATTGTATCGCTAATAGACGCCAAAAAGTACCATCCTTTCGACGAAAAGCTTTTAAAATTGGAACCTTTTTACGATTGTAGCATGTCCATAATCCAATATAAATATCAATTTATTTTTTATCGGTATACATTAATTTGGTGCAATACTTACGAGTTATGTTATAGTTAATGATCACAGTTTATGAGTTTGTCATGATAACGATGCTTGTAAATCAGTCGAATACATGTTTATAATCTATATTAGAGTACTCTAAGTTGCTATCATATTTTGGGATGCAATTGACACAAATTCTTTAACATTGGCTAATCGTTGTTTCGAGCAGTCCATCCGTACTGACGCCGTACACTTCGGTATCCAGGCGACCACTGGCCCGAGCAGGTCCGAGGCCGCGAGTTTCCACCGCAGAAGCCGCAGCCCGAGATCAACTGGCGAGAAAAGCGATAGAGTTTTTGCCGAGCGAAATCTTGTTATTACATTAAATGCGCCGGTCCTAATTTGTTCAGCTCTGGCGCGCTCGCGTCCAGGCACTGGCTCACAGCCGCCTTTATTGGTGTTCTCTGCAGTTATAATTATTGTTAAGTTGTATCCTGACTATCTTATTTTACAGTACTCTTTAAGGAGTCTTCCGCTGACAATGAAAGTATTTAAGTACCACCCTCGGGAGAAAAGCTTTTTCTTGTTCAGGTTTTTCCAGTGATTGTTTAGACATGATGTTTAGCTTTGCGTACGAACTATTATATACTCTGCCCGGAGAGCAGTGGCTCTTGAATGTTTGTAGATCCTTATAATAATGAACGATAGGGCGTTAGAGCACACTTTGCAAATTTCCTGTTTCCGTAAATAAGTACATTTAGATAGACTCCTAACGTATAATACATTTCTAGTGATAGCCGAAAGGCACATAAAGAAAAATGTGCAATAGTAAAATGTTTTTAATCAATGATGGGCAGTTACGTTTTTAACCTCTGTTCCTCTTTTGGTCTTTTAAGCTGGTTTGAAATGTTCCATTCATGAGTGAAATTGAAAAACGACTGTCTAGAGTATGCAATGTTTAGTCCAGTAACATTATCATCTCGTAATCCCTGAAGGTCTTGGTGAATTTGGACATTACATCTCGGCTTTTGAAGAAATCATAATTTTTCCTCGCCTGGGCAGGTATTGTATGTATGACCTTCATTACGTTGACTTGAGGACCGACTGTCTCAAATGCAATGTTAAGGCCAATAACAATGTCACCTCGTCCTACACGTTCACTCTGAACTTCATTAAGTTCATATTCCATGGTACTTGAGGGGCGGTGGAGACAGTCTATAAATTGTCTTACGTACGGGAGTCAGGTAAATTTAAGGGTACAGTTTTCTGTTTATAGTTTACAATAAACGCTTTCGTTTCCTGTTTATGTCTCCATTCCCATTGTTTCCGAAAAACCTGAGTGCCAAAGGTTTTGCTTGGTGCGATTTTAAAAATAATCTCGTTCTAGAAGAGATCATTAACTTTGATAACATTTCGGTTTGCAAAAAGACACAGTTTGACTGAGACTTGTGTCAATATTGACACCTTACTAGTTTTATCGTGTACAACTTGAATGGTTTAAACCAGGACAACCTCGCAGAGCCGCGCTAAACACACAAAGACCGCGAAGTCTCAAGATTGATGCCTGGCAGGATGGGAGGCGGATGTGGCGAGATGAGAGAGGCCGCCAGACTGAGGGGTCAGTAACGGTAGCGCCTCTTGCACTATTGTCCATTGTCATGCTAAACATGCCGATGTGTGCTGCCAATATTTATGTTGATAAGCGAAGACCTCTTCCTATCCGTCATTCATTCGCGTCAGCTACCGCAATTGGGTTTCTCTTTAGGCGTCTTAACTTGGGCTCTAATTTTGTACCAATGAGGTAGTAATAGTACATTCATTAATACGCGTTGGTTTTTGGACCGAGTATCTAAGAACAGACGAAACGTAACGGCTTCACGCCATTTCTTTATGTAGGTACTGGCAGCTTTGCTGCCTTTTGACCTATATATAATACCGGTTTCGTTTCAAGTATATAGGACCTTCGTTTTAGGACTTTTTGCTATCGCACAGATGGACAAACAGAAAACGACAAGATCTTATAAAGAACCATTCAGAAATTATTGATGAGGATAAATTATGGTTACCTCAAAAGCCGAGATTTAAAGTCCAAATTCACCAAGATTCCAGGGAGTACGAGGAGACAATGTTACTAGCATCACAATTACATTCTTGAAACATACGGTCTTCAATTCCACTTACTGAAAGTCAAATAATACAAGTATTGTTGAGGACGAATTATGATTTCCTTAGCAGTCGATATGTAATGTCCAAATTCAGCAAGACCTCCAGGGAGTACGAGGAGACAATGTTACTAACCTCAAAATTGTATTCTTGAGACATCCGGTATTCAATTCCGGCAATGAAGGTCATATAATACCTGTATTGTTGTGGATGAATTATGATTTTGTCAACAGTCCAAATGTAATGTCCAAATTCACCAAGACCTCCAGGGAGTACGAGAAGATGGTGTAACTGGACATCATCAAACATTGCATACTCGAGAAAGTTGGTCTACGATGCTATGTAGACTTTGCTTGAAATTCATTTAATTCACTGTTATTGTTAAACATTGCCCATATAATTAAACAATTCGTGCTTGCTTTCTGATATGAATTATGTTAATAATAGTAATCAGTAAAAATTATATTTACTCGTATATATGACAACAATTATATCATTGCCAAGTGAATATTCTGGAATAAATAGCTGTTATTTGTTTAAAGTTTGCTATTGACGACAGAAGTTGTGAAAGGATAACAGGATATTTGCCATCGTTACTGGTTATAAAAGGTATAACACAACGTTTCGAGGATCGAAATCTATCCTCTTCGTCAGGTGGGGGAAGTATTAACACATAAAAAATAACGAACAGATAGAAGCAAAGTTGAGAAAGAAAAAAGTTCAAACATACCCAAAAGCTGCTTGGAGTCCAGTCTAGGCGTTGTCACTGCAAAGAGTGCAAGTCCCGAACACAAACCACAAGTACGAGGATAAAAATCACACATTTTTTTGTGCTAGCACAGCGTACAGTAGCACAGTATCTTACATGAAAGTAGTACAGTGATCAGAATTCATGAAATCGTTTAAATGTAATTTTCTAATGATGAAACTGTTACAGACATGCGTTACCTAATATTATACGTATGCCTTATTAACATCAAAGAGATTACTTGTTTAACATGTGGTGGTTACTTGGCACAGTACATATTGACAAAGTAAGTAGCAATTCGATTGCAAATAGCCAGTGCGGAATCTGTGTTTGAATCTCCGCGATTCATTATTTTGAATGGCCTTTTAAAAAGGTGTTGCTGAAAGAGCAAAGGTCACCTGTAGCATGCCGATAACCCCGGGATGTAATCTTGCTAGTCCGCTCATAAATAAAACATCGTCTGCTCATTCCATAGACGAAGAGATTTATGCGGCCGTGTACAGTCGTTTCCTATTTCGCACACAACACCGCCGCCGTCGAGTGTTGTGTAGATTTCAAGCCGTTATTGTCATCCTCCATTGTGTTAAGTGTTGGACATTTGTAGGAATTGCGGTATTCAATCTTAGAATATGTATTAAGATTGCGAAAATCATAGTTTTATTATTTCACTAACATCATAATATTATGACGGTAGATTATTTTTATCAAATGGCTTTTAAACAGATTTTGTATGTAAGATTAAACTAATGGATAAATAACTTCTGCTTTACTTCTTCATTATGCTTTTAACTTAATAGGAAGCGTTTTATTGGCAATGAGTGATTTCAGGGATTTAGACATTAATTTATCTCCTATATTTACCCAAAAATTACGTTTCTGAACTCTTTATCGGCTATCTTTCTCACGTGAAAAATGTAAATACCTGTTTACATACGCAAAATGTGTAATAAATGTAGAATTCTTTGCGAATATAACAAGAGATAAGTTGATAAGATTACAGTTCCGCACGGTCAATTTATTGTCAAGATTTAGTCCAGTGGAGAAAAAACGATATAGTTCTTTACTCATATCAAAAATAGATAACTTTGTTGAAAATTCAGAAAACAAAATTACATAATTTGATTGAATCTGTTATTGCTTAATATTGTAATTTTAAGAATTGCAATATTGCGTCACAAACTTAACTGATAGATAATGTAAATAAGCGACGAAATAAAAACAAAGCTGTTAGTGCTACGACCTTCCTGCACGAATACAAACACTTTCAAGGTCTGCTCTGTGGGGTTCTAAGAGTATGTGATAACCATTCATTTCAATGTTTGTTTGCTCGTTTGAAACGCAATTGTTATGTCATTTTTCAACAGCTAATGCGCATATTGTCCTTGCAGGCTGTTGATCCAGGGTGGCCTTCCAGTTGATTCCGCAGAACCGGAATGGAACAAAAATGAAGCGTTATTTTGTGATTTATCATCCAGTTTGGAGGATTTTCTATATTTCTTTATTTTACATTAATTTTGACAGCATAATATAGTAATATAGTCGACATTGTATTAAAAAAACAAATCTTTTAAAGCAATAAAATACAAACAAACTGGCATACAAGTCGAAATAGCAAAATCTTAAAAATAAGTTAAAAAAAAAACTAATTGAATTTGTAGTAAAAACAACCAACTTTAAGGTACTGGAGTGATGATCTCCAGATATAAGATATAAGTAGAACCATCAAAAACAGAATAGTAATTAAGTTCGGTGTGTGTTGTACTGGTAGGTTGTGATAGAAGCGTTTTAATCAACACAATATTTCTAAACAATCAAAAGTTGAGTTTTTATACAAACATCACATTTGCTTGAATCTGATGTTATAAACCTGGGAGTTGACCATATTCCTACTCAACAAGGTACATCACAATTGTGTTTTACACACCTCACGATATACACACAACATTTTGACATATCAACAACTTGTATGAGTAAAATTATGAGAATGGAGTGAATATTAAATGTGTAATAATTAATACTTTATAGGTAAATTAAATTAAAATTGAGCAAACAGAAAAACGGTAAACATCAACAAATTACTATCATTACATAATGAAACTGTTTTTAATTACTTACCTTAACTAATTGAGGTGTCGATGTTTCCAATTATGTGCTAAATAATGAGATTCGTGCTCATCTTAATGCGACTTTTCTCTATACCAGCTATCAACTAATAAAATACAATTATCAATTGAGGAGATACTTAGGTTTTAATTCAGGACCATTGAAGTATCGGTTATATCGGTAGGTTGTTAATGTTCAGTTTACAATTCCAAAAAACATGTCCTACTATCCTTAGTATTATCCAATAACAATACGAAGGTAAGGCGATACAGGAAGGATGAATACGCACCTTACCCGCTAACTATAGCATTGTACCATAGCAAATAAACATCCAAAATGCATGTAAGCCTCACACCATACTCAAGGCACCTTAGCCTCAAACCATACTCAACGCACCTTAGCCTCACACCATACTCAAGGCACCTTAGCCTCAAACCATACTCAACGCACCTTAGCCTCACACCATACTCAAGGCACCTTAGCCTCACACCATACTCAAGGCACCTTAGCCTCACACCATACTCAAGGCACCTTAGCCTCACACCATACTCAAGGCACCTTAGCCTCACACCATACTCAAGGCACCTTAGCCTCACACCATACTCAACGCACCTTAGTCTCAAACCGTCGTTAATACATCTTAGTGTAAAACCATCATCAATATATCTTACTTTAAAACCGCCATCAATACATCTTAGTGTCATTTCATCATCGATGCACCGTAGTCTCAAACCGTCATCAGTACACCTTAGTGTCAATTCATCAATGGTATATCGTAGCTTCAAACCATCATCAATTCACCGTAGCATTAAATCATCATCAATACAACTTATTGTCAAACAATCATCTATGCAACGTAGCCTCAAACCGTCATCAGTACACCTTAGTGTCAATTCATCAATGGTATATCGTAGCTTCAAACCATCATCAATTCACCGTAGCATTAAATCATCATCAATACAGCTTATTGTCAAACAATCATCTATGCAACGTAGCCTCAAACCTAGCTAGAAATATGACCTCTTAATAAATGGATCTTCTGGGCCACTGCACAATATAATTTGTCTCGAAAACAGTACAGGATGTTTGCCATTACAGCAAATCAATCTATGAGAGTTTTCACTACCTTGAGTAGAAAACGTTTAGCAAACGTTTAGCTAATCAACAATACCATACTGGATGTGGAAACCATGCAAAGAAGTAATGAAAGACGCTATTTGTTATTATGAAAGTAACTTGTTTTGCAAATGGAGGCGGACCCGTGGACAAGTGACGCCCTTAATACAGCAGTTGTCCTTGGGTCGGACACTTGCCGCAGGAAGTGAGTTGTTTCATAACTGGCAAGACTCATCAATATTGCATCAGGGTCAGCAGCGGATTACCGCGGGCTCTGGACTCTTCTGCCTCACTTTTGGGACAGAACTGTTCACGACTCGCGATAGTTTTCTCGTGGAAGAATTACTTCGCTGCCTGGGCACTGACTGCTCCGGGTAGCATCTAACGGAGAACTGATTGGTTTATTATCGAGTATTAGGACCGTATGCCATTTGTATTGGGTAACGTTAATGAACTTTAGAAACATCGATTTTATACACTTGCTTATGCCCATATACGAACCCCAAACACCCAACAAGCATTGTTCGAAATACCTCTGTTTGACGATTAAATAGTTTTCAAGAGAAAACATATTTTCTTTTTTTATGTTAAATTTATCTCTATCTTGTGGATTCGAAATTGTTTGTGTCATTCATCGTCTTGTACAAACTCCTGAAAATCGGATAACTCCTACATATAATGGTTGCTGAGTAGTGTTCTAATACCTCTTTTATCTTTAGTGAAATAAAAACTCAAAACTCTGAAGAGCATAAGTTAATAACCTCATATTCAAAATAAAATTCTCCTTGGGGGGAACAACAAGATATCCGATTTACGTTTTGGATATTACATGTGGGTTATCATAATTATGTATTATTGTACTTTTTAATTAAAAAAGTTCTTGATCATAAAAGTAGATTTCCTTTTGAAATGGAAATGCTTAGTGACAATTTTTTACATTTAGTTATCAAAATGTTATTCCTCTTGCTGCAACAAAAATCCCATTCCTTCGCATCCAAACATATATTTTTCATTAAAATAAAACATGCACGGTTTATAACTATTTCAGTTTAATTTACCGTTTATTTCTGTTCGTTCCTCATCTATCGGAATCAATCAAGTGACCTTAGTAAATTTACAACGCCACTTTTAGGCTGAAAATAATAGATTACATGATTTGTTGTTGTAGAATTTGCTACTTTCTATTACATATGTAAATTAGTCGTAGTCAGGCAAAAATACTTCTTTTTACGAGGGTTTAAATTTGCTTTTATAACTTCCGTTCTACTTAGTTATCTTTAGTTTTCTGCTCAATAGTCTCCTTGGTGCTCTTACTCCGCTCTTTCTCTCCCTCGCCTGTATGTTCACCTCTGCAAACAAAGGCTCGCACCCTGATACATGCCTGCAAATGAAGTGGTAAACTGCGCTGGTTTTTATTCTTGCTCTCCGACAAGAATTGATCACCAAGGAGATCACGAAGTAGCTGATTACCGGCAATAAAGTACAAGAACGTACATTATCCTTGGGGCACACCTAATATTGTCCATTGTACCAACCCAAATGCCCGAGTTGAGTGAATGCAAATGTGACCAGCCTTGATCCCGGCAACGGGAGGTCAAGAACAGAGGAAAGAGAGGATAAGACAAGAGCTCTGGTCTAGCCTGTGATGTCATCAGGAGCCGGTTTGGTCGCCAAGCCTGACTCGTCCAGACTGTGTGCAGTCTTTTCTCTCTAAAGGTTTACATTCCTCTGCGAACTGATTGGGAATGTAGAATTTGAGTAGCGATTAGGATTTAACTAGGAAGATTATTAAAATCCTAAGGTTATTAAAAATTAATTTGTATGCACTAGTAATTTAATTTAACACATCACAAAGCGGAGTGCCTGGTGTTGGCTTCAGGTCTCTTATCCCAACTTAAACCAAACTTCAATCGAAAAAATATCAACTACAGATTTTACTTTTTGGAGTGAAGACATTTTGAATAACTGTCTTCAAAATAAAATTTTGAAAAATATTTCAAATATCTTAACTGCTTAAACCTAACCACTTCCATCAAGCATACAACCCATAAAATCAACAGAACGTATTTTTTAATATTTGTATTCATAATATTAATTATGAATATAACTTCAATAATTTTCATATAAGAAACTCCATATGTAATACAAATTGTAAACCATTTGTATTACAGATAATTGTATATTTATCAATTCATTACCATTGGAGACACTGAAATAAAACTTTTTTATGGATTTTTACTATATTTATAATTATTTTTACTAAAATTATTTACGGATTTGAGACGAGTGTCTGCTTATAACACAGTTTTTTTTAGCCTCATGTTGGCCTAAAATACGCCGACAACTCACTAGTTCCTACCGCAGGTTTTGGACATTTTTATTGTTTATTTAGTAAAGAATTTCTTATATAGTTATTTATTTTATAGTTTGGATATTAAACAAGTATACGCTTTACAAGAAATCAAAAAGAGTGTTGATGCTTAGTTATCATGCCATTAAAATGGGATATTTTTCATAATTGTACGGTCATACATGAGGACGTAAAAGTGTTTGGCAATTTCTCTACAACCAGTTCTTAAGGATTTTATTATAAAGCCCGATCCCCTTTGAAGCCTCCGTCTTCATGAACCTCTGGGTTGTGCAGGAATCTTAATAAGAAGAGTCCATACATTATACCTGTAAGGTCGATGGTACTGATAAAAAGTGTTACGGTGACGAACGCCGCGCTCTCTTTGACTCAGATTCAAAGTCCAACGTCTTAGACCGCTCAATTGTTCTTCTTAAATTGTGTATTCTAATGATTAAGTAAAAGGAAAGGAATTTTAGACATTAGTCGTGGATTGTGATTTTCTTAGCTTGTAAAGTCTGAAATTAACGTTTAGAAGACGGAAAGATGTTTTAGAAGATCGACTTCAAGGTTAGCTCTTCATGCATGAGTGTACTCGTTAGTTGTATTGATCGCAAAAACGTGGCGGAACTGGACAGACTGTAGAACATCCTCATTTGAATACTGAACAACAATCCAGCCATCCTCATTAGAATACTGAACAACAATCCAGAAACAGATACTTAGATCACCCGGATCCAGTTTGTATTGGCACTTCTAATTTTGGTCAGCCGAGGTGCTGGTGATCTCACTGTTGCATGCAGAGATGACGATAACACGATCGGCCTCCGGCAGCTATGGTAATGGCCATACCACTGGGTCTTAGTCGGGAGGTGATGTCACTTCTATCGTCTACAGCTGTCTAAATCGTCTCTTAAGCATTGTCCTTCAAACTTCGTCTTCTGTCTGGGTTCATAAGAGGACATTCGGAAGGGGTGGTTATGGTACATGTCCAATCGTAAGACATGTATTACTACCAACGAAGACACAATTGTTACGCCATTTTCATGTTGAAATCAGCTACTACGAATTTAACTCAGTATTATACATACCGGTTAGTTATGTAAGTACCAAGCTTATAATAATAAATTCTAGATTATTTCATATTCGGTGTTGGCCTAAAATGTGATTCATTTAAAAATTATTAAACCATTTTGAATATATTTTAAAATTAAATTTGTTTAAATTTATATTAAAAAGGACAGAAGTGCTTACGTATTAGAGATCCTATACTCTCGCTGCGGTACCGCCCTCAAAGAGTTGGGAGTTGAAATTTATACTACTGAAAAGTTCATGCACGATGGTATTGATTCTGCATCTCAAATAAATTGGGTGGATGGTGGTACTAAAAAGTGATTGTTGCAGGTGACTTTCTTAAAACAACTTCGTTCCTGAGATATTCCTCGTACTGCATACTGACTATTACATAGTAGATATATCCCTACCAATATATCAAACGCGTTCTCAGCCTACGGTGTCATAATATAACTTTACTTCAGCCTTACACATAAACCTAGCATTAACCCTTTGCGTGCCACGGCGACGATACATCGTCGCCAAAAACCCTTGCGAAAAGTGCCACGGCGACGATCCATCGTCGCCGACTTACTTTGCGAAAAGTGCCAGGCGACGATCCGTCGTCGCCGTCTGTTATCGTAATTTTTAACGCTTTATTTTTCATGAATTCTTTTCACAACCAATATTGTTTTATTTGTTAACTATCCTGCAATAGATAAATAATAGTTCACATAGTACTTTATATTAGTGAAGATAAAAAAAACACAGAATAATAGAAGCAACAACAGCTGGCGGTGATCAACCGGGCGCGTAACATCGTTGACGCGTAAAACAACTCGCTACGTATAGTATGCGTAATATCTAAAATAATACGTTCGGTCAAATGGTTGTGTTTACATCGTTTTGAGGTTAGGATCTTTAAAATGATTTAGTTAAATTGATATCTCCCGTGCGTGCGTGCTTGCGTGCGCGTGCGTGCTTGCGTGCGCGTGCGTGCTTGCGTGCGCGCGCGCGCTTGTGTGTGTATGTGTGTGTGTGTGTGTGTGTGTGTGTGTGTACATATGTTTTGGGAAAATATGAAGACCATATTTTAGATATACTTTAGAACCAAAGGATAAATGTAAGTAATGCATTAATTATTTTTGTTTTAGTGTTGTGTTACCGGTACTGAAAAATGATTTTTTCATTATGTACATAATTTCAAGCATTGTTATGTAACTATAGTAATTATATAAAAAAGTTAACCATTATTTTTTTTCACATTAACAATGTTATAAAGAATATTAAAAAAATTCTTCCCATACTAAAATTGTTTCTTATTAATTTGTCAAAAAAAATAAAAACTAAAAATAAAAATTGCTTTATACATTTGTTGGTTTTGACATGCCAAAACTAATATTATTTTATGTTGTTTCATTTGTTTTGTAACATTTTATTGTAATACAATTTTTTACAAACATTTTGATACCTGTTTCATAAAAATTGTATGAAAAATAAAAAAAATATATTGTTTTTCCGGAAGCCCGGTAATACTTCTTATTATTCCCTGGCATTTTTCGCATATGACTTGCAATATAGTTGCTAGTGCATTTCTTTTGTACTAAATTTTTTTGCCTTGTGGCATTCAAAGGGTTAAACTGGATGACAACCATATCAGGGAAAGATTTACCGAGGTATCAACCGCTTTAAGATGACAAGCGGATATAACGGTGCCGCTTTAATAAGGCAGCGGTCGTGATCATGTAATCCTATACTGAATGTATTACTGTTAGAAGGTCATTTTCGACTCAGCCTTCACATTACGGTACTGGCGCAGGTTTATTTCTACAAGATTGCATAATTCCTATTTGGATTTCGAAAAATGAAAAATGGGCAGAGAGAAAGAGTAAGGTCGAAATATATCAAGGTATGATGACTAGAATTAAGGACGATAGAAGAATTTTTCAGGAAGGGTCAATAAGTAATATCGCAATAACTATGAGCTCGTAAGTAACCTCCACAACTTCAAAAGACTTCATGTGATCGAGGGATATCAGTAAACTTCAAATCCAACATAACTCCCAATTAGAATATTCTCAATCCAGAACCAAACATCCAGAAAATTAGGCTTGCATGATAACTACTGCACTTCCGCCACCCAGAATTACATTTCGCGGGGTACAACTGTAATAGTAGACGTCCTTGTTTTATATTATAAGATCTAATGATTATACTCATGCATATTATAATACATTGCAACCCATTATATGTTATTTACGATTAACATTAAAAAAATATCTAAATACAAAAATGGCGCTCCATAATCCCCCTCTGGAAAAGTTACTGCACGCTGTGAATATGATTGATTAAGTTGTTGATAGATTTAGATTTCTATTTCAACTTTTCAGTTATAGATATTTAAGATGTCCAAACGCAGTACCCTACTTCAGAATTTTAGATGTGAGAAACAGATTATTAATACACATAAGTAGCTATGATAGGAAGGGGTGATTCAGTTTGAATATTGAATACAGGTCCAACAGGCAAGTCTCAGACAGCGTCAGATACCAGTTGTTGCAATCAAAGAAGGTGACCTGGAGCTAAATTCAACATTCAGATTATTAATAGTTCAGTCACTAACACTAATTTGACCATTTTATTTATTGGTTTAGTTCATTTTCTACTGAAAGCCTTAAATGAAACTTATCGATGTAAGATCGTTATGTATTCATCGTATATTTATCGTGCAATGTAAAACTCGCTGTACTCCTCCAGATAAGATCGACGAATCGCCTCACCACATCTCTGCCCGACCAGGAGACGGCGGACCGTCGCCATAAATCAGCGTCGTTTCCCGCTGAGAACTAAATGGAGGAAATGTTAGATTTATTGAGTGACAGCCAGTTTAAGATTTGCATGTACCCCTCCGCGGCCGTATTACGTCCGTGTTATGTATGGTGCAGAGGTACCGAACGAAAGTGACCTTCCTTCCGCCTACATTAGTTAGGAGGCGAGATTGATCACCTATCGTTTATCCTATGCCATTTAAAGTCGTGGGTGAAAGGAACGCCTACCATCTGACAATTTCCCCTTTTCTTCCCGATCGGAAGATTTATTTCTATTTTATTATTATACGACTCTGAATTACGACTCGTAAACGACGAAACGGCGAGTTTTATGCACGTATCAGACGCTGTTAATGTCTAATTATAATGTTCTGCCTTTTGATTAGTTTATTCAGTAGGTCGTAACTTAAATAGCAACAAGGATCATTTCGTTTACGACGTAATTTGTCATTTCAAACGTGGGACCTATTAAGACACGTTAATGTTAATTTCCTGTAGAATTTTGTCAGAGGGAAGGAAATATCCAGGATTTTATTGAAAAATAACAGATGGCCCTTATTTAATCTCTGATACATTTGCTTTTTAATCAATAAAAAGGTTGTCAGTTTTTAGGCATTACGTGAATTGATTTTTCTCGGGATTGTTTAAATATCATTAAATAACTGTCTTGTTTGTTAATATATTTGACATTTATTTTTTTATGTAGGATTTCCACGGTCTTGATCGGCATTCAAATGCATTAGGCTATTTGTGCTATTATGTACTACCTAAGTTTTAGTAGCGAAAGTTTAGTTCGCTAACATAACATCTCTCTTCACACATTGGCGTGAAGATAATCAACAAACTTCCTGATGATATTAAGGTTACCGCTACCCCGAAACAGCTTTTAAAATGTGCTAAAAAATGTAATCTCAAAGGTAGAGTGATTTATTGATGTCTATATTAAGTGATTGTTTTACATAATTTAATTTATATTAATTATCCTAACGCTTTTCATACAATTGAGGATTTTTATGCGACAATATTATTATTATTATTATTTGTACTGATTAGGCAACGCAAGTCTAATCAGTTGGTATTCTCAAAAGCAAGCTTAAAGTAAACATTACAGGTTTGTAAATAAGTAAATTTACGAACTGTCTACCTTGTTAACTTAAAATAGCAGCCATTTTTCAAAATCAACATAGAAATTTAAATTTTCCCATATCATTATTTGTATTCCTCAGCACCTCTTTGAGTAGTATTCACCTTTACTACTGTTTTTACTGTACGTAGTAAATTACTTGAACTCTTTGCCAGCAACATGGACAAACGGGAAAGGGCTAAAAATAAGAGAACAAATGAAAGACAGGAAAGGCGCTGGTACAGAGACCTCTTTTCCGTACACCCGATTCCCGTTTGTGGGGTGAGTGAACGGACCGACCTCGCAAAGTTCCTGCAATTTTATTGATGAACTTGTTCCACTTATTCCATTTCTATAGATCACCAGTTGCTTCGGAGAACCTTAGTAGTGAGTGAACAGACCAACCTCGAAAAGTTCTTGCAATTTTATTGATAAACTTGTTCCACTTATTCCATTTCTATAGATCACCAGTTGCTTCGGAGAACCTTAGTGGTGAGTGAACGGACCAACCTCGAAAAGTTCCTGCAATTTTATTGATAAACTTGTTCCACTTATTCCATTTATATTGATCACCAGTTGCTTCGGAGAACCTTAGTGGTGAGTGAACGGACCGACCTCGAAAAGTTCCCGCAGTTTTATTTGTGAACTTGTTCCACTTACTTCCCTTTCTATAGGTCATCAGTTGCTACTAAGAAATTTAGTGGTGACTTCCCTAAGCACCCGTGAGACATAACCTTATTAATATGGCCACATTCATCAAAAAATTATTGCAGGCGATAAACGTCAATGTTATTAATGTCAATATTCCGGAATCAACCTCACCGTCTGGTTATCCTTATCCTTGTACACCTTCGTGAAAGCCATTCGCAGCAGGAACCTTACTCACTACCTAAATTTTAGACGCCTATCTAAAATTCAGGTAGTGAGTCATCATCAGGTCAATCGGTTACAGCAGCTGCCACCCTGTTGTATAGCGCATTGTGACGTTCACGGCAACAACTACATTACATGGCATCTTTCTATGTGCAAGATAGCAAGAATCGTGCCGTATCTAAATACCAAATTATCATTGTAGTACGTTTTCTTATTCGTAAGCAGATGCTCCAAATGTGAAGGAATTTAATAACTACCTTGGATTTCAATGGAAGATGAAATTTCTACTAATTACTGCAGGTTCGTAGTAAACAGTCGTTCTCCACCGGCACGAGTAAGAATTTTGTTGATCCACATGATTCGCTTGTCAGCCCCGTTGTAACGAGAATCCGTTGTAACTATAGAGAATTATGACATTAGTGCAAGCTTTAATACTTGGTAGCCAAGAAAGTCTGAGTAGAAACGCGAAGTTATTCGCTCCTCACGTTACCGGGCGAAAAGCGGGAAGGCAGATTTTTGAGCAGTCTAAGACATAACCGACCTGAAGCACGATCATAAAGATCCAATAATTCTAACTTTACCAAGGTCAAAGTTGTAAGAAAGAAAAGGTAGGAAAAGGAATCACATCATTAGTTAGATTAGCAGGTGATAGGAGACTCCGTTATCCGCTTAGGACGTTCCCGCCCACATGGAATCCTATTAAACCACTTGTCTGAGGTGTGAAAATGTTGAAACCCGTAGAACTCTAGTAGTTATCTGCGATAAATGTATGTTACACTGACTTAGAATAATATAGATCAAATGATTGAGATATACGAACAATTACAACTACGTACTCTCATGCGTACGATTTGTATAAGTGTGCGCTTTTTGCTTATTTGTTGTTCTTTCAAAACCAACTTGTTTTAGAAGCTGTGTTGTTTCCCTAGTGCAATGTTTCCTAGAGACAGACAAATATTAAATAAATTCTTAAATTTTGTGTTTATTCCATTTTTATTTATGTATTTTACCACTTTTTAATATCAACGTCGACATACAAGAAAACTCATTTTATTCAGAAATACTGTTTGGGAAGAAAAAGAAACGGAAGAATGTGACGTGGATCGATGGTTACGAATAAAGGAAGAAGCAACAAAGAGTTTAGAGGCAAGGCCACGATTTACATCGCGGCGACGGTGACAAAGACGCACGTGCAGACGCCATCAAAACGCAATACAGGAATATGAGTGGCCATAAACTGTGTCCTTGTAGCACGCCACACCACATCTTCAGGCGGGTTGAGCGTGGTCTCTCTGCCTTACAGCATCTATGTCTCTATCGTTGCCTTTCACGTGACGAGAAACTTAATTTACTGACTACAAGTAAGTGTTGGAAGCGTCATACAAAATCATCAAGACACACCAGCTGGTTAAAAGTAAGGTCAGTGTGACAGTAAGTTTTGCCCATTAAAATGAAAGATGTTTCGGTTTATTTTATTTGCAATCCCTGTTAGACATATTATTATTATATTACTATTTTTTTTAACTGTTCGGTAAATCGGGCTTCCAGAATGAAACAGGAAGTTAAAGTTTAGATTAGGGTAACACGATATTAAAGTGTAGCAATTGTATGTTTCGCCTTTATGTTTCTTGGATTATTATGAACGCTATAAGTTAATTCTAGTTTATTGTCTTTCTGGTGAGTTTAGGGCCTCACAAACAAAAAGGAAGGAAGAAAAGGATAATCATGACTAGAATTTTTCCAGGGTAACCATATGAACATACAGTAATAGATGCAAATGCGTGGCTTTCAGAGCTAGAGGGGCTACGCTCACCTCGTTTGCCCACTTATCTCACTCATAGTATTAAACGAGTTAGTATTTGGTATATATACCTTCTTATAACTTCATTAATATTTACTTCCTTTTAGCCAGCTGTTGTTGATGCTACGACATTTTTATGAAACGACTTTTCACGTAAGAAAATAATTACAACCGGAAAACCATATCACATGTAATTTCTTTGAACTAAACTGTGGCGTTTAATAAGAACTGAAACACGGGCTTAATAAGAACTGGTTCTTACGAGTCGGAGGATCAACTTCGACAATCTCAACACAGAATACTGTAGGTTAAAACCATTCTGGAAAATACTATTGAATAATAAACTAGTTTTTCCATTCATTACGAAGTAGACTTGTATTTCAACCTGTAGTTACTCTTAACGCCTTAGGACTTAGCTATGAGCGAGGTCAACTCGTTTAATTTCTCTTGTGTTTATACTTAAAATTAATTTGCTTATACAATCTTGGTTTAAGGTATATTTTAAAACACCTAACATGTTATAAATTGTAAACATTCCATCAAAATGGTGAGAATCTTAAAATAATATAAAGTTATCGAAGAATAACTAGTAGTGTACGAAAATTGAGTGTGCGATGATAGCATTGATTTTAAACTCATATAAAATATTTTAAAAGATTTTTTAAGGGGACAAAAGCAATGGTCGAATGTTTTCCTTCAGGCCTACCAAACGTCTGTGAGATCGGTCAATTGATGTAGTGAATATACGTACATTAAAACCGCTCTTGGAAACATGTTTTATTCATGACAAAAAATACAATTTTAACAAATTAGATCCATACAAACATAACATAATGTTGTGCAATCAGAACGTTTTTTTTTTCAAAACAACATGTTGAGGAGTTAATGTGGTAGACATCCGACAACCTACAGGAAACTGACGGGCACATGAAGCGATGAAGGAACTGGACTGGACGATATTCTTAGGGAAAGCTCTCCTAACACTTTCGGTTTCAACATAATTATCTGATGGTGTAGTAGAATGGCCAATTAGAAGACTTAGATGGCCCACGCTGTAAACGGAGGGCGGAACGTAGCTTTCCTCATAGCGTTCCTCTCCCTCACCTCTACAGCTCCTGCCTTCTTTACTGACAACTACGATAGCGCCTGTGCTCAAGGTGTAATACAGTTCAGATATAAATGAGTAGATTGGTTTATTTTAATATGTTAAGTGAATTTAACTGTTGAACAAGTAATTACATTTTTTAGAAACTCTCTTTCTGTTACTCTAAAGCGATTTTATGACTTGTATATGTTCGAAAATTTACTTTTGCACGCTTTAATGTAACTATCCTGATTATTTTAGGTAGGCTATGTGAGTGAAATTTTCAGATAATATTTGTATAATTGTACATAGTTAAAAAGTGTACATAAGCGTAATAGTGCATCCAAATTTGCTATCTGTATTCTAATAATTTTCAAAGATTACTATTTAATAGCGAATCAAATATATAGTTTGGTTTGGTGGCACTTTAATCCAAAGACAAAAAACCCAGATTAGCGCCCTTCTCTTGTGCTTTTAAAATGTTGTTGCTCATATTCAAAAGTTGTTAACGTTAAAGTAATATATTGAGAAATCACATATAATCGTTGTTTATTTCACAGTGCAGATTGAATTATTAAAAAATTTTAAATACGAGTATATTTAAAAATTAAATTTGTTTTAATTCATATTACAGCAGACAGAAATGCTTACGTATTGGAGATCCTATACTTTTGTTGCGGAACCGCCCTCAAAGAGTAGGAGTTGAAATGTATACAACTGAAAAGTTCATGCACAACGGTTTTGATTCTGCATCAATTATAAGTAGTATGGATGGATGGTGGTACTAAAAAGTGATTGTTGCAGGTGACATTCTCCAAATCAACTTCGTTCCTGAGATCCTTCTCGTGCAGCATATTGATCATTAGATAGTAGATATATCCCTACCAATATATCAAACGCGTTCTAAGCCTACGTTGTCATAAACTAACTTTACTTCAGCCTTACACATCCGTTTCAGGATATGTTCTATGTATTTTCACAATCTAAGTATGATTGGTCGTTTTATGTTACTTTAGTAATCCCGAACTACAATACTGAGTTATAAAGAAATTCACAAGTTCACAATCAGCCCACAAAATGAAATACCATTTTATAACTCCACGTAACAACCAAGTAACCATCAATACAGCTTTGCATATACAAGGGGTTAACGAGTGAAATACCCACGGGTACAAATGCCTACAGGAACTTTATTGTAAAGCTTTCAACAGTGATTGATGCTGCAGCGACCACCTGATTAACTCCATAAATATACAAGTGGCAGTTGCAGTATATCGATAGGCGTGGCTGTGGTACGGTGTGAGCCACGGCCAACCTGATACAGTTTGTATCACATTCCACAGCCACTCCTTGCCTCGGATAACATCTACCCACTCGTACCGCGGCTACAACAACGCTCTATCAATCAGACGATTGCGTCACCGCTACGCTGAGACTGCGGCTACAGACTACAGTGTTGTATTGAATAAATAGTTTGCAACATTCTCTAATTGTATGTAATTATAGTGTAAAAACTAGGTCGTACTGGGCTATCGTATGTTCTATACGGCTTTTTTTATCCCGGAGCACAGCGCTCTAGATACGGGTGGTAAATTCCCCGGCTCTAGTGTTCAAAACAGTGAATGGCAGTTGCTAAATGGCGTTGAGTAATTTTAGCTGCGTAATTCTATGAATAGTAGACTTCGCAATGGATTATATCTTCATGGAAAATTCAAAGTCCCCGATAGATTCAAAATGACATGTATTAATAAAGAGGTTTACGTATCACATATATAATTTTTTTCTCTTGTATCCTTGATTTTAAGTAAATGCAGCTTCGATCCTTGCTAGTTTATCATCATATCCCAGTGCCTTTTCATGATTTCTATCTAGATGATTTGGTCAAAATTAAAAAAGGTAAAAAAGAAAATAACATACATTATAAACAAACAATTACAAATAAATCGTTTGTCTAAGAGTACTACGACATTAAATCAAGAACGACTGTGCCGCGAGGTATTTGTCCGAACTGTTTCCTTACATCCGTCCAATCCAATGTTATCAAAACAATGTGTAGTAAACAAAAACATTGTTAGCTTCTATTTTTGGCTTTTTATGTCTTTCGATATTCACTATTAATTATGCAATGAGACGTGAACTTTTGTTTTTATTTAGAACGTCTTAATGAATTTAAAACTGTTTAATGTATTTATTTGGTAGTGCAACCGACTTTGGATTTAGAAAATGTTGTCATGTGAAATACATGATTTTTTTTATTAAAGAAGAAGTCAAAGCAGTTTTTCTATCTCTCCACGTGGCATACAGGCATTTGATGTAGGAAATTTAGGAAAATTTGAAATGAGGCCCAAAATCAACACCGATGAAGAAAAAAATGTGAAATTTTTACATTATATACATGGGTTGTAGCTTCAGAGATTGACATGTTTGTTATTAATAACAATTTTGAATTCGTTAAGAACAATTCGTAAAACATGTAGTTTTTCAAAATTATAGTTAATTATAAATGGATCAAGAGGTGCGAGGTGTGTAAAGCACGTTGTTAATATTCTGTCTTGTCAGATATGAAATGCGTAAGAAATCTCCCATAATGTTATAGACTGTGAGCCTAAAAACCTTGTTTTCATCATATATCTATGTGTTTATAGCCTAATCATATATAGTCAAAGTTACATCATATCAAGTGAACAGTAATCATATAAGAATCAAAATTGCTATACAACAGAAACCGCGATCAATTTGAAAGGTACATTACTCTTTATGCAATCTACTCCCAACGAGTGTGGTGGTGACCTAGTAGTATTTGTCATGAGTATTGGCCGCACACAGTTGTTGTTAACCGCAATATATGCAAATGTATGCCAGTGTATGCCGGTAATGAATCGCATTGCCCGTGTAGCGGTCAACGATATTGACAATGCCGGGCTTGCGGTTGTGTCAGCTTATTGTGATACCGTATCTTGGGTTACAGGTCCTGTTGCTGGTAGCCGTTCACCCCGCATCGCTGCTTCTCTTCTTATCTGGTGAGTCTAGAGACACTGTCTACTTTCATCTCGTCCTTCTTAGTGTCAGGACACCGATACATCGGAGTATCGAGGGATTTTACAGAACCTTTGACTCCAAAATCATAAGAGTTTTCCCTTAGACCAAGATGACCATCTGTTTCAATTCTCTAGAGACTCACACAGACGGCAAAATCAAGAGATTATGGGATCAATAATAATTCGTAACATTGTACTTATCTTAGTGCATAATATTTCATAAGATCTAACTTTCCCTCGAACAAAGTAATTTTATCGATAAAGAATTATTTTTCTTGTTATTATTTTCGAACGTGCCTTTCCAAACCGGAATTCATACATTGGTAATTTAATTGCCTGTGCTGTAGATAATATTGACCCATAAATTCAATTACTTCATAAAGAGGATAGAGTGTTGATCCAACTTTGGCTCTTTGCTATCAATATTTTCGTCATAGCGTCTAAAAAGTTACAGTATCTACTATGATTCGCCCTTGATCTAACTGTCAAGCTCTGCGCTAGTGAGAGTATTTTATTGTAGTGGTTTGTAGCTAAAGGAGACATCAAGAAATTAAATATATTCTTGTTTTACTCTTAATGCAAATATTTTAAAGCAAAACTTGTTTCTCAATTCAGTATCATTTAATTTTATAAGAGGTTTGAAATTATCACTTTATAAAATATGCTGCTGTCTGAAAAAGCACAGCCTGGTAATGGTACTGTATAATTATTTATTTATTAATCATACGCGCCCAAATTTAGCACTTCTACTCTAGGAATGGTTTTTGCACTTTTGTTAAAGCAGTGTCTTGTTCTCTTATATATGGCTATCCATAGTTGTAACCCTTTCACTTCAACATCTTAAAATAAGGCCAGTCTTCCAGTAAGGCTATTTTAGTAATATTAATCCAGGAAGTCATTTACTGGCGCTGTCTCTACTTGCCTGTCACTCCTCTCTGACATTTTCTTGGTCTGACTGTGACTACGACTGGGTTCTCCCTCAACTGGCTTATTCTCTCCCGATATTCCCGAACCGTGAAACCTTAAATCAACTCAGAAAATCCAGTTTGACCGCAGTCCATTGTTGTCTTTTAATGGTTACTGAGACATGAGATTCGTGGCCCATAAAAACGCTGTCAGAAGACCGCTTAACTGAGATCATGCCCCGCGTTTTGCCTCCGCAATTAAAAGTTGTTTCATCTCCTCCACATTTAACACCAAAATTAGAAACCAACCCGGGCGAATAAACTTTTCAAGTCGAAGATCAAATGTTCGTAACAAGAGAGAACACCACTCGTGTACAGAGTGTCAATAATTAGACTGGTCACAGTAAAGAAACGCAATCTGTGTATGCTAATTTTGGGTTTTGTAGTTAAGCCTGGAATGGAATATTTAGACCCATGTTATTAGGAGAAAGTATTATTTTGGTCCCAGGGATACGCTTCTTGGAGATTTTATATGTGTCTCAAAATACCCTATATAGTGGCTAAGTCTATTATTGTCGAAATATGCGTATTGCAATACAATTTAAGAAGAGTAAAAATGTAATTGCACATGAATAAATATAAATATTCCTTTATTTATAGGGCCTTAACAAATATTCGTAGCTTCTTTGGAATTGAACTTTGTATAAACAATTAAATCTATTCTATAAATGAACAAATTTGCATTAGCCAAGGCAACAATTTAATGAGCTTTGCGATCTTGGAAGTTTAATTATCATAAATAACAAGTAAAAAGTATTGGTAAAAGTAAATTTGAGTAAACTAATACATTTTTAATAACCAGGCACTGCTATGAAATACATATACAAGCAATAATATAAACTGATAAAAAGTACATAACAATTTTTTTGAAGCGAAGCATGGATTATGGACAAACGAGATAGAGGGAATGTGGAAGGAGCTAAAATGGGCTTGGATCGACTAATACAAATTGGAGAGAGGAAAAGTGCAGTAAAAAATTGTTAAGAAAGACAAATGAAAGAAGATAATTGTCATCATTATCAGGCGCAATGACTTCTTTAATAACATCTTTGAATGTACGATGCAAAGAACAGATCAAGAGTCATGGTTAGCTAATCTTATTTTCAGGACGTATAGGAACAAATGAAATGTGAATCGTCATCGAAGATGACTTTACCAATGGGCAGTGATCAGTGGCTGCACCGACTGGACACTTGGTGTTCAGTTCCTATATGTTCTATAGTGAAAATCGAATTTGTTGGGTCCTCAGTACAATCAGAGGAAAGCCTTTAGTGCAAATCTGTTGCAACGTTCTTGCCGTGACTTGGGGGAGCTCTTCGGCCAGGTCAATTTTCACAACGTGCTGCTACGCCCACTCCACTTAGAAGCTCCCTTGCACATTTCTCCCGAACCGGATTGAGTAATAAATTCATCTGGGCCTGATCAGCCCTCCATTAACTCGTGACTTCTTCAGAGGTACGTAATAGAAATCACGCGGGGCTGGCTGATTGAAGGAAACATAGTGAGGCCGGGCGTTGTGGCGTTGCGGCGTGGCGTCTTGCGCAGGCTGCACGGCACCCACGTATCTTCCGCATCGGGGTCGTGACACCATTGTCTCACCGGGGGCACATTTGTTTGGTTTCCGGGACGATGGCAATAGAATTTGATTGAAGTCACGAACCGTCGATGGATGGGTCCGACTCCCGCAGGTGCTCCCGAGCAGATTCCAGATACAATGTAAATGTCAGCACTTTCTCCGGGACCGGGATCGGGTAGCTCTTCTGGGGATCCCACGAGACTATGCTAATCTGTTGACGAGAGCGGGAAGCGGGAGCTGTCGGCAGAAACGTGCCAACTGTAAGTAGACCACCTGACAACGACGGAAACGACGGGGCGGGAGCGCCGGCCGTGTTTCTGCCCTCGGAGGAACGAGGGAAACGACGATTTAGGTAGTGAAAGCATTTATCTACTTCAGTTCGAAAAGGTTATTGAAACCGAAAATGATTACAAGTCGTGCTTTCGCTTGTGGATAGAGTAGAGTGTATTGTTGAAGTACTTCCTCACAAATCTGTATAGTCAAATATTCAAAATAGGTAAAGACATAATTGTCTAAATCTGGAATTTATGAATTCACGCTGTTAAACTTCGAAAAAATTACGTGTTTGAGTTTTAATGGTACGCCAATAAAGGGAAAACACGATGTATCAATCAATCGTATCAAATCCTTGCAGTCTGTTTATGCTCTTGACTAAATAGCCATATTAATTGCCCATTCGGTGAGCTTCAGTATATTACGTTACAGATATGTCCTCTGTACTCAACTGTATAAGCTGATGGTCATTACTGGTTCAGCTAATGTCGATATAACATATGTTGATGGCTGGCCAAAGCGAGGACACATTTAAACATTTTAATTGTGATAACAACGTTTTGACGTCTTATGCACTGGAAGATTTGGGCGTTACTTTGGTCCAGACTATAACTGACCGAGGGAATTGAATCTCTTTTTAACTTTAGAAGGAATATATTCCTATAGTTACAAATAAATTATTTGACATATTGCGATGATTTGTGATTTGGCCCTCCTCGCAAATAAACCGTATTATTGACTATTGGTAGTTTGAAAGGACAATAGGATTTTGGATATTTCCATCGTTATATTTGATATATATTAAGATTTTTACAACTGATAGAGAGGGTAGATTTCAATCCTCAAAACGTAGTGTCATACATTCTCTAAGATATAACGGTGGCAAATGTCGGAACTCCTATTATTTTTTCAAAGCGTATATATTATGAATACTCATATGTATGTCTAACTGCATAATTTAGGCTATTGTCCAATTATGTTAGCCAATTTTACTGTTATAACGGAATTACAATGTAGAAAATGTCTTCCAATCACTCTACACTTAAATTATTACTCAATGTGTTTACATTCAATAGCTACCGAGGATAGAAATAGTCAGGAGCGAAAGTCAGATAGGTTTGCTCAAGGGCTTTTGAACTATCACTGCGACTATCTTCTACATCTACATACAGCAACACTCAACATCAGGTGACGCAAAAACGGTGACCTCACACTTCTCACACTTTGATGACGTCACGCGTCACGTCATGTAGCCATACATCATTGTTGATCTTCGACCTTCTACACACGATTTGATATTTAAGTTTGATTTCAGTAGGCGTTGGATGTCGACACTGTCCGGAAGAATGAAGTCATGTATGTTTAATATAACTATGTGCTATTGTAAAATAGTTTTGAAGGTGTGTCTAGCAACCGCGTAGGTTTGTGGAACTTACGTCTTGGTTATGGTATCTCTGTAGAGTAAAAGTGGATAAATCAAAGATGAGATAGTGCTCAAATTTGTAAGTACTGTAAGATAAACAGATCGCTACGCAAAATGGCAGTAATGAACCCATACTTGCGTGATATGACGGCACTTCATGCTTAAGTTAAATTATTGTGTTAAGAAACTTTGTAGAGTTTAAATAACTATTATTCATATGAACATCTCTGTTAGCTATCTTCTCAGATACACCGCTACATTTGGCCACCTCTGAACTATTTTCCTATGTACGTCATTATTTCTTCCATAAATTTCAATAACATATGTTGCGTATCCAATAGTGTTGATTACAAATTTATGTGCAAGTAAGGTCGAAGTCGTCTTGATTTGTCTAAAATCTTTTTGTTTGTCTTCTCTCAGTTATAGGATTTCGTGGGGATTAAATGCGCATATTAAAAGAGAAGTCAATAAATTTTAGTAGAACTGGTTTATTTGGCATGAAAAAGTTGAATCCAATAAACACAGTTTTAGCAATTTTATTGTCCTGATACTGGCCAAAATGGGATAAAGCGAAATTGGACATTTGAGTGTTTCTTTAGTTATCTCTAAAAGCCACAACTAGGCAATTGTGATGCGTTTTGTAATTTGCACCACAATTTGTCTGTCCGTTTTCAGGTAACTCCAAAAGTACGAGTTAATGTTATCGTTTCAGATTCCTTCAGACAAAGGCCGGTATCCGTATCCATAAATAAGGAGACGGCGCAGCCGGCGGGTAAAAACTGGCTCGTTTCGGATGAGAACCACAGTCCGGTGGTCTGCAGACAAAACAAAGACGGCCTCAGACCGATATGGAAGCGGTCCCGACATTCCAGACGCTTGGTTCTGAGGCCGAGACTATACCCACATACTGCCAATGAACCCTAATCACGGCAAATCGATCTCCTAACCGCCCGACTGACTTATGTGTCTCGTTTTACACTCGTTAACATTCGTGATGGATTCGCGTCCTGAGCTAATTATGAAAGCTTCATCTTTTTGTTTAGACCATTGTTTTGTTTGTTTCCAGTATTGAAGGACAATCTGTAGACCAATGTCACAATGAAGACCACTCATAAAACGATTGCGCTGTTCTTTTAATTCAACAGTTAGGAAGGCGGCGGCCGATTTTAAGGATACTCGATATATTCCAGACTACTCATACCGTGCAAGGCAAGCGCCCGACAGTCACGACCTAGGTTTACACGATCGTATCAAGATTTCTTAGCGCAATACTGGTTTGAATGGGCTTGTATACTGTCGGAATATAATTTATTTGTTCGCGTGCACATAGTAATGACTGACTATCCTTTATAGGATTAGTCCTACTTTATCGTAACGCAATTAAAAGTCGTATCTGATTTAAGAATGCTGGAATACGTTTAGTATTGCTTGTCATTTCTAAGGTATGTGTAATTAAAGTAATTATTTAAAACTTGAAAAGTGATTATTTAGGTCTGAATTAAAATTAATAGAATGTCTCTCTATTTGTCAATAGACAGGGCCAACATAGGCCCATTCTCCAGGGCTACATTCTCATCTTTTATTACGATCCTGAACAGGAGGTAACTTAAGTGTTAGTGTTTAAACTAAAAAAACTTTGATGTTGCGGTCTCATTTTGGGAAAAAAGTGTAAAAGGTCAAAATTCCTACCTTCATTTTAATTCAGTGCAGGTTCAATGTAAGAAAAGGTCATGTAAACCAAACCTTACCTATTCATAAAGGCATTTTCATCCCACACGTAAATCACAAATCCCTTTAAAATGTGGTTAGGTATTCCGTCATATCAAACACATAGCACTTAAAACTTCAATGAGATGTTAAATAATTTATCCCCTCTCTGTGTGAATGTTCTCTCCATAGCGAGTACGCGGCAGTAGAGCCGGCTCTGGCCACGGCCGCGACTATCTCGCACTCGCACTCGCAGATGAAGCAAGGACGCCAAGCCGAGATCACATTCCGATACTCGCTTTGCCACACTCGCTTTCCCTCTATAAATATCTCCACTCCTCCACATCCCATGTTTGTCTGTCTATCCTTGTCTCGCCCCCGGCCACCCACTCGGACGGAGTCTACTTCTGAATCGGGGAAAGACGGTGATTCTACTGCACTAGGGATGTTTTAGCCAGATTCTTGTACATGGGGCATCCTCTTCAGCTGTCTTAGAAGTGTTATAAACATTTGTCGACATACAAAAAAGGCACACTTTTTTTAAATATCTTCAATATTTATCCATGTATTGTGCATTTTACATTTTATAACTAAAAAACAAACATTACTCATTAATAAATGTTTTTCTATAACACATTATTGTTCAGGTTCAGTCTGCAATAAAAAGTGCATAGACATAGAATGCAAGCAAAGGAGGGCGGGATGTATTGAATTGAAGACACTTGTGTGTTTCTATGTAACAGGTAGGAGTACAGTACGCCACTCCACATGTCGCGTAATAGGCTTCGCTTAGGTTGCATACAACAATTCAAGTCACATAGCTCATTTAATTATCCAGATGTCTTGCGGACAGATAGACATATAGACAATCATACAGAATAGAAATACTTGCTCTCGGAAGACAAAATAGAAATGGTGACAGTCTACTGAGTGATTTAAATGACGCTCAATAAAATTCCTTGGGTGGTCATACATCATGATATTTTTTCCTACGTAGAAATGAATTATCATGCCAAAGTTAAAGTCTACAGATGAAATCTTTTTCGGACTTTCATGGCAATATTAAAAAAATAAAAGCTGCGGTGAGCTAGGGTGGAAACTGTAAGGCTAGAGTGCGTTAAATCGAATATCACAGACACATTAACTTTTCCCTATATTATCTTTGCTATACGAATACAAATGTTATATGTTAAAATCTGATATGACTGTACTCTGATCTTCACAACTTTATTTATTCTGCTATGTTCTTGTTGTCACCATGGTTACTCATAAAACCGATTTAAAAGCATTCGTCAACGCTCAGCAAGTCTAATGAAATGATATGCACTATCATCGAACTCTGTGTTGCCCATATGGTATAGAATTTTCACTTCCTATTTTAACGATGGATATAAATGGATTTTCCCCTCCTCCTCTGCCAAATTGCATCCAGGCGCAAATTCACTAATTTTGCTTCTGAAGATTGCTCATCTTGGCAAACTGCACAATTCCAGGCAGACCTTTCTCTTTCACTCCAAAAATCAGTTTTTATTTCATTCGCTGGTTGGCGTCTTTACCAAATTCTGGATGCCTAACTTGCTGGATAGATAACCAACTTTCCTCCTGGAGATTTACACCTTGGCAACACTACAGAGATACCAGGCAGACGTTTCACTTATACCCCCAAATCTACTTCTATCTCTTTACGAAATCTTGGATATGCCACTTTATCTGTCTGTGACTTTGGAAATTGCACACTTTGGCAACTCTTCAGGGATTAGTATTTTGGTTATTAGCTTCCTGTCGATACTTATTTATTTTCTCTCATGACCCCTTTCCATTCCATAGTTGCTAGAAAACGAGTAACCAAACATCGGTAGAAGGGTATTTCGCATGCATAATTTCAAACAAATTGAACAATATTCTCTGCCCAAACTAAGAGTCTCGATTTTCAAAAATCTGGAGCATGTTTTGAACTCTGGCCTTAAACAAAGACAACTATTTCCTAGGACTCTTGAGTGGAGCGGGAAGGAGCCAAAGGGCTGTGTGTCCTATACATAAAACAGGAAGCGATCATGTCCCAGCGACATAGCGGTCTGAGGGTGCGTTTCTGACATAATTATAGGCAACCTTGATGGTGCTACCGATTTTAGTTGAGTAAATAAAAAAAAAAAATAATAGTCAGAATCCTTCAAAACAACCTCACTGAAGATAAAAAACCTTTTTGCACCACTTCACGAGGAATTGTAGTAGTTTTGTGCTATTTTATAATGACTACTTGTTAACATAGTACCGAGTAATTAAACACAATTAAAATACGACTCTCTTTTGTTGTTTCCTAACGGCGTTTTGCTCCTCGGGGCTCGTGGCCGGTGTTGCCGTGTAAACAGTAACAGTAACTGGTCGGTAGGCGTTATTTGCGGTTCCCTACATTACCGGCGGGAAGTGCGGCACTCTCTAGCAATTAACATAGGTTTAATTGTGATGGCGGCGCGGCGGTTTGTTGCGTCACCGCAGCGGGTCGTTGTACGGCCACAAACTAGGCGTTTGAGGGATCTTTACTGTCTGCAGTGTGGCACAACTGAAGTAAGCATTGCTAAGAGGTAGTGTTACCAACAGCTCCAAACAAGTCACGATAGAGGAGGTCCAATTTAACCTATTCTTTGCCAAACATCAAGTTTACGTGTATTAACAGGCTTAATGTTGATGAGGTTTAGCCTAGATGATAGTTAAGATAAATTGTTTTCTACCAAGTGTCAGAATGGCATGGCCATTGGTGTCCCAGGGAACTGTACAGTTTTACTTGTAGTCCAGTTTATAATATTAATTTCGATTCCTTCACCAACCAACGAAGTATTTAGACACCTTTACAAGTAATCAAGAGAGTTAGCGTAGGTCTGGGTTGGTATACCAACCTAACCTCAAAGCTTCCTCCAATAACATGGTTAAACTCCTCATTGACTCCAGATAAATTTAAATTGGAATCCATAGAGCAAGACACTACGAACCTAAATCTACAACTGTAGAGAAGCGTCTCCAGAGAAGAGTTAAATTTTAGTTTGCGGGGATCAGGAAACACAACAAAGCTGCCAAACACATATTCCTCATGTGATATTGTGGGTTACCAGAATTCAGTCCAACTCTTGGTTGTGTAGCAAACATTGCGATGTAAAAAGAATAGGTCAACAAGTGAATGGACTAACAATGAATGTTTCCCATACCACCAACTACGTCTGCCAAATGACCTGGCTGGCAGTGGATAAGAAGTATGTCTGTATGTCTTTCCAACATAGCAAGTAGGCCTATGAAAGAACTACCCAACTGGACAGCAAAGAAAGAATTTTTAATTAGACATAATACTCCTAGAAAGTTACCACTAGGAATTCCCCTGCCAATTAAATAGAAAAGCACAGATAAATTTGTGTGTAGTAGCAAACCTAATGCCATGCAAAGAAAAGAGCGTCCCGGATATATTGTACAGCACAGATGGTTAAACCTAGATAGTTTGGTTACATAAGGTGCTAATACGATGGTAGGAAATTTCACTTCAATCAACAAACAAATTATTTACTTAAGTAATAATATTATCCACGTGATGCATAACTTTGTATCGAACAGTAATACATAGGTTAGAGATGACATTCACTAATTAATGATCCCGTAATAGTAGGCTTTGGGAGAAAGTTGACTATGCAAGCGTCTTTATTTTGTAAATACGGCTATTCAGAGGAAACCCTGCAATCTCGCTTCGTAAATGAAACACTTTTAGATAACAGGGAATTATAAAACAATAATTATCTGTTGTGGGCGAGCCGGACCGCGGTCGATGTACGATAACCTCTTGAGGATCATCACTTTCGCTGATCCTGGATATCCCGGCTCCGAGGTGACCAGCAGTTAAAATGTATTGGGGATTGTCCTTTGTTGTGTAAACTCTGTTAAGATAACATTTTGATGGAAGAGCGATGTTCTTTTGGAGCCAATTGCGCAATTCCTTGGCTCGCAGGAATTTCCGATACGGTACGCAAACCGATGACCATCCAATGGAAGGTCCTTGTTTTAAGTGATTTGTATCTAATCAGAGTTTTCCTCACAATGTCCTTGTGGATTTGTAATCATGATTGTTTAAAACCCTCATGAGTTGTGAGCGTTGTGGTGGCAGCTGATAATGTCTTAATTTTTGCCAGTCAAATCAATGGATAAGAAGTAATTTCAAATTCAATTTGGGGACATCGGCTTAAATGTGACTTCCGACTGGTTACAAAAACAGAAACCTCTCGTAAATGAGTATTTTAATAGTTTATTTTTAAGAACTCTTTTGTGTTCGGCTTTATGCAATATTAGGTGGACTGAGTGACAATTATAGATCAATGTGGTATATAAATAAGTGGACGAACTGTGTATCGTTGATAATGAGACAGTTAATTATGTGATGAGATTCTCAGTTTTCTAGGATTTATTGTATGGACAATGTTGGTGCTAACAAAGTTTTAGACCACAATATTACATTATTCACCAACACTCAACGTAGATTCAAGTCGTCTCAACAGTGCCGAATTTTCAATTAATTTACCATTTACACATCCACTTATAGAATCACAAGTCTACTCTACACAAACTAGCCTTATAACTTAAATACTCTTTAGAGCCGATGGAACTTCACCCCTTATTTTTGCTGGCTTAAACTAAAACATCGCATCCAGAATTTGAACCACCATAACAGTCATAATTCCATCACCACTATCAATTCACCTTTAAGAGAACAGGTAATTCACGCACGTTGTCATTCTCCAGAAGTGAAGTTAGATCGAGTCTAATGTAAATTCAACTGAATAAATATTAGACCTTAGTGTTCTCTCAAAATATTTACCACTAATTGTGAAATTAACTTGTGTTTATTCAGTATTACTATTTTTGGTACATACTTCCTTCCACTGTACGTATATGACCTACTTCCATTCATCCTTACCCTCTTTGTTCTCTTCTAACTATTTTCAGTTGGTTCAACTGGAAATGTATTGCATTATTAATTTAATCTTTCTAACTTATTGCTTAGTGTTGATATTGTAGTCGGTAATGAGTAGCGGAGTGTTACGATTACGAAAGTATCCCAGAATTGTCTTCTGGGAATATCGGCTCTTCGGCGGTCTCTGTGGACTAATCCAACTCCCACATTATTTACAAAAGGCCTCATGTAAGGTTATTTCGTATTGCCGTTTAGCAACGCATTAAACCAAACAATGTTCGTATCAAACAATGAACCCGGGAAACTTCACGGGGCAATTCCCATCCCGCCGATACCGAGGAGTTAGATAATACGCTGTTGAACGTGATTTAAAACTGATTTTAAGAGCACCTAAGATGATCTTATGTTTCTGTTGTACTAAAATATACTTAAAAATGAAGCATTTTCAACTTATTGGATAATTTAATTGATGATTTGATACACATTAAGTGCACTGCTAAACTAGAAAAATATTACAGTAAGTAACAAGAACGTACTAAGTAGTATGAAAAAATAACCGATACGTACAATATAACTAATTTTGAAGTACGGGTAATTTGATTTTAAGAAATTTCTGTAAATAACTGTTAAAACATGAAATTACCTGTGGCGCTTGTACGTATGTTTAAGACTAACACTAATAACTCTATGGAGATTCAGACAACCAAAGTTTCTTCTCTAGTTGGGTGTAAAATATAATAAAAAACTAAACGAGAAAAACACAAAGTTGTGCTTGAAACGTAGAACTAGGGACTCAAAGAACTAACTGCGGTGTTCGTTCATTAAATGCAGCTTTCCCCCGAAAATAAAACTATTATAACATAGGTAGGCAGTCTATTTAACATACCTTCATAACTTTTATACCAGTCAACGTGGGATAATTCGTAAAATGAGCTGTACTCTCACTTTAAAATCTGAGCTATTAAGAGTTGAACTAGCCAGGATATCAAATGTTTAACACGTAACAACATAAAGTAGCAATATGGGCGCAGTTATATATTTACACCTAAATTTGGTACTCTTATCTACATGTATACTATAAAAATTCATATCTTTGGTTTCAACCGGTTTTCCTTGGGCATAGTTATGAAACTGCCCCAAACTGACACTGTAATTGCCTGCAACTTCTCGTGGAGAAATCAAAATATGGGTCCTATTTTAAAGGTCTGGGAATTCTCCAGAGAAAAAAGATCGTACCACTGTAAGCGGAAAGGATCCAGACGTTACGTAGAAACGTTAACAACAACCACGCATAGAAGAAAGCTGTTACCTCATTATGCAAATGACCGCCTTGTGAGTGAACCCTTAGTTTATCGCCTCTGATACTCGTTACCACCTGGAGCAGCGCCTTCCACTTTTGATTTCTCTAGAAGACGTTATATCAGGGCTCTAGTGTCTGTGGTCAGGGAAGATTGGTCCTGACCGCCAGATCTCACGCCATTACTGAACCATTATTGCCGCATCTCGGCGCCTGGCTATCAGTGGTGCTCATTATATCGTCTACCCCTGCCGCTCTCTCACACTGTCATAACACATCTCTCACTTATTGATGGTCAAATTATCTTTGTTTTGGTGTATTATGAATGAAATTCATCCAAATCTTTCTTGTATGATTGTACTTATGTCAAACTGTCCGAAGGACATCTAATAATTAAATGATCTATAGATTTAAAAATCGAGAGTAACACTCATTTTATGATTACAATTATCTCACTTGGACTGGTATCAAAATTATGAATGTTATGTTCGTTTAATTACATAATTTTTTTTTCAAAATCCTTCTGATACCGAAAACTTATTTTTTAGCTACAAAAGATTATATTAGATCTATAAGTCGAGTTCGTATACTTTTTTACGTAGAAAGCTCAAGAACAGTTTCAATTATTTTGGTGAAATAATGTTAAAATAAATTGGCATTGTTATATTTTAAACCGTATAGATAAAAATAAAAATACTATAAAATATGTTTTTGTTGATGTAAGCCGAGCTTCGCGATCTGAAGCTGGCGTTACTGCGACCATTTCTTATCGTATCTCAAAAAAATCGGAGTACACCACACCACGTGTCGTGTAACATGCTTCGTTGATGTTCCTTGAAGATTTTAAAATCTATAGATCATTTCATTGTTGAGATGTCCTGATGACAGATTGACAAACATACAAAAAACAAAAAAAAATACAGGAAAGAAATTATTACATTTCTATTTCATTTTTTTACATTTTGTCGTCGTCCTCCCCCCCCCCTCTGTATACAAAAGAGAAATCTTGACATCCTACTGAGTGATAGGCTTCAATGACGTTCAACAAGCGGTTGGACATGCACTGTCATCAAACTCATTCTTGTCTATGTAGAAATGATGTGTCATGTCAAATATAGGCTACAGATGAAGTATTTATAAAGATATCTTGTTACATAGTCAAATGTAATATAATTTTACTCAGTTTGTTTGTAAATTAATTTATTCTTCTATTTTATCGTTTCCACCATGGTTGCCATAAGACTAATGTAAAGAATTCGCTACCGCTCAGCCAATATGTTTCATTTGAAATATATAATAAACATGCATTAAAACGATTTTTAGTTTGGTGTACATATTAAACAAAATAAAAAGAGCTTTTTAATGCGTATTAATAATATCTATAAAATAACATATCTTCATCAATTCTATGACAAAAAATAAGCTCTTAAAAGTGTTTGAAGTTAACATTGTTCTTACGTTATAAATATCAAAACTCATTTATCTACTGCCTCTTTTAATTAATCAAACACGTTTTCCTTTCCCCATTTTCTGAGTGTCAGCAAATTCACTAACTCGTTTTGTTCGAAAAATTTAAGAAATTTGGCCGTATCAACTCTGTCGCAAGGTATCTCAACACCTATTTGATCCATATTTCACACATTCATTGCAAGTCGCAATACATCAGAACTCATCTTTACGGAAACAAGAGGATTACCTCAAGTAAAGTATGAAATTAGAATATTGAGTTTAGTTCCATTTCACCTTCCACTGGGTGCAGAGTTCGAAAATGGGGGCAACTCAATATTGGCATTGAATCAAAGCTTTCTACAAATAGCTCTGTTATTAGTTTGAAATTGTTATAACAGTAGTCAAACATTTTCAGTTTTATTACGAGGGTTACAATTACACTTTTAAAAAATCTCGACATCCCTTACCGAAACCAATAAATAATAAACGTGTAATAAAATCAAGGATATAAAACGATGAACCAATGTCGTAATCATATTTTATTGTAAAACCTTTGTTTATAATTTACATGTGTTAATAACATTCAATAGTTAACATAAAATCAGCGATTGAGTGCGTTTTAAATAGACGTTGCATGAAGTTTAGCTAAACTAAAAGCATTACAAAAAATTTAAGATTATGGTAATATATAATTTAGAATGACTTAAAACGCTCTGCTGTTTTTGATTGCTTGCCCAAGTGTCAGCATTCGAATAATATACACATAAACGATAGAACATTTTAAACAAAAACATTTTTTTAAAAAAAACGTGTTTTACTAAACGTAAGTTCTCGCATCGTGTTTCCAAAATTGTTTTTCTTACCTATTACCGGAGCATTAAACTTGTATTCAAAAAAATTTGCAGTTACAGTCACAAACTGGAACACTGTTTCTTTCATCGGTAATTTTGTAACGAAACTGGTACCTGTCGCTGTAACGATCGTGTGAAGAACGATCGGCGGAAAAGATTGCATGATATAAGACCTGGGGGGAGCGATTATTTGGAATCGATACCGTAACATGAACCGGGTCCGGCCGTTTACCCTTTCTGAGTTATTGAGGAAGGACCGACCGTAGCCGAAAACAATTTTGGGCCGGCGTGCCATTAGACGCGCGTGTTCAAAGAACAGCGGCGAATTTTTCACTTTTATCGCGATAAGGGCAATAAAAGTCGTGAGAAAGCGGGGGCGGGGAGTGGTGTCGGTCCTAGATCACCGGGACTACCGCACGAGCTGGAGGTACACGAACGGGCGCATGCGCGCAGACACTGTCGGGGTGGGACACTGGAAAGTCCTCGTAATTGACATATAGTTTTATTATATTAATTATCGCACCCGCTCCCAGGACTGTCGCGTTGTCATTACCGATTACGGCAGCGCGTGCGTGTCCCCATTACCTGTGGGAACGAATGGAAAGGTACCCATAAAATATTCAATTATGGTGATGACAAGTTTTTACATTGCTAATAATTGAGTTATGCCGACTCGTGTTCACTTCTTTTAAATGTTTCTTAGGGAGTTTGACAGCGTGACAGCAAAATAGTTTCACGTGGTGGAAAACAAAATTTTGTAGTGAAGTTTTTAATTGGCCTCTATCATTACAATAATGTGTAAGTCTTTATTATTATTTTGGACCAATTCCCAGTACAAATAACACAAATACTGTTCTAATAACTTTTAAAAGTTTGATAAAAATGTTCATTGTATGAGCTTAATGTTATTTTATAGCACTGTAATATGTTTTCATTAATAAAATTTTATTCTTCTTTAGTTACGAACTGTAGTCGTATACATTATACGGAGACGGCATTAAAAAGTCACGTCAACAATCTTTGTCTTTAATATTATGTAAATGACACTATGGTACAATAAGGTTAATTAACTGAACGTTAGCATACCAAATTAATTTAAAAACCAAGTACGTTTGTTTGAACGATTCCTTAAAAACCTTTGCATTAAAATGCTAACATTAATTTAGAATGTTGCCATATTGTAAAAAACGTCAACTAATTTTTAGCACTGTCACGTTCAGTTCAGGATGGAGACCTCAAGAAGAGGCCATGTGAAATGTTGAACCTAACATGAGTCATTTTGTAGACTTTATATTTTTAAGGCTTATATTTTTATGGATTAAACTAGGGAGAACATGGAAGTTATGAAAATCTGCAGAAAAAGTAAGAGGTTTTTAGAATCGACATGAGTCCACTTACTATCTTAAATGCCACTATATGTCGTCAAGTTGTAGGCCATACTGTAACAATTGTAGAATATAACTTAATTACTTAATTATAAATCTTGATACTAAAAGCTATTAGCTAAAAAGAGTTAAAAGAGTTCAGCTGGGTTAAGAGAAATGTTAAAGCTGGCCAGTACATAAAGGACGAGAGTGAACAGCACTTGTTGCTGGAATAATGAGGTTACTTCTAATATTTTGGTGACCAAAAGAGAATGAATACAACGACCTTTGCAACTGAACCAATTAGCGACGAGAAGATGAAGTGGGTCGGGAGCGGACCCGTGCCACAAAGGACGGTACGGCACTGTAATGATTGTGATAGCCACTGATGTACCCTCTATCACACGCGTGCCGACAGATGAATGGGAACCGCAATTACGCTGGAGACTTCGACGCGCGGTAACCCCGATGGCTTACTTTACTTCGACTGCCTTCGCTCTGGAATACTTCGTTGCGTACAACGTACGTTCCCATTGTTTTACTTAGCGATCGATAAACTAAACAAATGTTTCCAAAGTACTAGTCTGGTAGCCAAGAGTCGGTTTGCATTGTTTAAGCATACAACTTATTTTTTCGTGAAATCCATAGAGAATTTGCTCTAAGAAAGAAATCGATCGTTAACCTCATTAGTTTTGATGAGGTCAAAATGGAAAGGTATTACGAGGGTTAAAATTTCAAACTAAACTTTCGTTCTCAGATCATGTATTTTAATATGGAACACTTTGCGTAAATCCAGCCGACAGACGCGTAATAATAGTTTATTAACTATCCGTAGAAAACTGGACTGGTACTCGCCATTTGCATCACATAATAGGCCTTTATAAGATTGGCTGATGATTTGAAGTGTTTAAAGGTAAAAGAAATATTATTTGAGAAAACACTATCGATTGATAAGTTTGAACGGTATCGACGCCCTCCTATTATACCAATCCTCGCCAAAACTATCCGTATCGTCGGACGATCAGTCTAAACAATACAAATTGACTCTCGGCTCTTGAAGTGTAAGGCAAAGTTTCTATACGTTCTTATCGTTATTTTCATCACGAAAATGTCGTAGATGAATACTTTTGACGAAATTAGTTTTTTTATAACTACAATTTTCTTCTTCCAAGTGAACATACAGATTCGGAACTAGAATTATTATAATTTGAATATCCCACTGGAAAACATCTTTAAATGTCAATGTTAAGAACATTTTATACAATATTCTCTTTTAGCTAGCTACGTTTACATATGTCAAAAATTTAGATTTTCGTCTATCACTTGTGAATGTTTGCATTATAAAAGAAAAATAATTCTTTGTAACCTTCCCCTGAAGCAACGATGTAAGCAGATTTTATCACCCACTTCCAATTTAAAATAAATTAATTAATGGGATGGTTTTTATTTTTCCTAGTTGTTTAAGCACAAAATCTCTTACTTACCAGATACAAATTTCCTAGCCCACTAGGAAGTATTGTGTAATGTATGTTACAATTAATGAGATGGTTCACGTCTGTTTTTTAAACCAATAAATTGTTGTTTAGGTCGTAGAAGTCAGCGATACAGCTCCTAATGTAAATTATTGTCAGATGGCGAAGAGTTTTATTACTACAAAAAGACAAGGTTGACAGAGTATAATAAACTTGTGTATGTAGGTTGTGGAAAATAACAGGAAATCATGTACACAAGAATTGTATATATATGGATAACCTGTGCGAGAATAGTCGTTTGTTGGGTTTCCATGTTTGTCGTCATGTTAAACGTTTCTTGGATGGATTTCAATAATACTGTGGTATTAAAAATAGATGTATATTATAAGACGAGTTAAAATATGATATCCTTTATTTTTCAGCTTTTTCAAATATCGATACAGAATCACTACCAGTCTTTGTTGGATGTAAATATAAACTTTCATGTAGTTGATATTTTCGACTACCATCTTGGCTCTGCCAAGTAGTTAATTTTTCAAATGTTAGTATTGTCGTGACACATTACTTTCTAGCGCTGAAAAAGCCCCAAAAAGTTTTAAGGTTATTTTATATGCGTGTATTGATACCAATAAAATAACATTCCATATTACAAATATCATAAAGCACAATTGACAATAAATAAATCCTATAATTATAATAAATAATGAAGAGCACCTTTTTGTTGACATTTTCCAATATGTTAAGCAGGATCCCCAGTATAACATTATTAGTACTGCCAATTCCTACTACGTAGCTAACAAGGTTTCGGAAATTTCTTTACATATCAAAGAGATAAATTTTCAGTTTACTTAATGGAAGAATTCTCTCTTGACTGTAGAGACTGGTCCGGAGATTTATACATTTATACTGCAACTTTTGACTAGACTTACATATACCCTGGATATTCTCCCTTTATAAATACCAGGAAATACAACTTTCCCGACAAGCAATTATTTCTGGAAGTATTAAGAAGTTGCAGTTAGTGTATGGGTTTCTTGTTTGGGTAGGCTATAATCTAGGTTACTTGCTTTAAAAAGACATTTCACGTTTTAGATTTTGGCTTTTACGCTTTTGTCTAAAGTCTTAGCCAGTGACTGGCCACCGACTACGTCCAACACCTGTCCTGTCTGTCAGCGCCGCCCAGGGAAAGTCCTGTTCCGATAAACTCGGCGACCGGACCCTACTCCGTCAGCTGGCCGAGACTCGCTGTCGTCATGCTCTACATCCTCTGTGACCTCACCTCCCCTTATCTCTGGTACTCTTCACTGTCTGTCGTAGGCTTGTAGTCACTTCCACCTCGGACAGTTACACAAGCAGACGTGCGTGTGCCTATAGTCGTCCTTGTTCAGGAACAATGGAAGCCAACTTTAACCATGGAACGAAGTAATAATATTTGTTTTCATCTCTACTGTTGCCAGCATCATAAACCGGATAAATACCACTTACTGAGCACACGATTTATGTGGTAAGGTAAACTGAGTGCTTGTCATTTGGTGTTATCATATATCAAAACTCAATTTTGTTTTAAATAGGTATATATACCACTCACTGAGCACACTATTCATGTGGTAAGGTAAACTGAGTGCTTGTCACTAAGCGTCATCACATACAACAAACACAATGTTATCTGAAATAGGTATATACCACTCATTGAGCACACGATTTACGTGGTGAGGTAAACTGAGTGCTTGTCACTTGGCGTTATATCGCACGACAAGGTCATTCTGGGCGCTTCACAGTCGAGTTGTGACACTACTTATCACAAGCTCAATGTTGTCTGTGACTAGACCGATAAATTCTAGACTCGTCAAGCACGAATGGATGTAAAAGTGATCGTGATCACAGACCTATTCATTATAATATCAAGATGTTCGATTCACAAAGTGGACATATCGCAGCTGTTTATGGGTTTCGTTACTTGCGAGTGTTGGCGGTACGTTTTAATAAATCTTTCTCGTCGAGAGTGTGCTGAAGAGGTTAAATCGTGAGTGAATGAAAAATGCTGGAAAATGTTTCATTGTTCTTTTGTTCTGCAATTTATTTTCGTTGAATACATCATTCCACTAGTTTTTTCGGTATTCTTCCATTATTAGTAGTGCTGTTGAAACCCGTTTGTCTTCTGTAATTAGTCCCCCATTGTTTTAATTACATGGCTAATACTTAATCAATCAACGACCATAAAGAAACCATGTTTGGGCTGTTTGGTCTTGGTCCTTGATTGATTAAGATTCAACCAATCACCTACGGCTCCGCCCCCTTTAACTCACCTGTATACGCGGATGTGTAGTATATACAGTGTTGGTTTAATGTATGTATGTAGACTGAAGATGGTTCTCTAAAGTAATGCCGAATTACTCGTATTTAATGATCTGAATTGGGTTAACTGTGTTTCGTCGTGGTGTAAATCGAGAAATTCAAGTGACACCGGTTGCCTAAGCCTAAGAACTAAGACTATTCTACAATGGTGAGATATGGGAGTGAAACCATTAAAAACTCGCTAAACATCGTGTACGGAAAGGATGTGTACTATGAAACTTATCACAAAGTAGAACATAAGTTGTAGTGTACAAGTGTTCATTGAACTTTGTGTGTAATTAGGAGATACCAGTTCAGTCCCAACCAACCACATTAACCACTGACACAGTGCGCCTGCGTTATGTCTGTACCACTGACACAGCTGCGCAGTTTATACAGCCTGCACTCCGGTACTGGTGTTGCAGGTTGTCGGTGATCTATCGACGACCTACTGACTCCAACCAGTCCCTTGTCGTAGAATGTGATGGTATACTTTAATGTGTGTGAAATTGTACCGCGAACTATCTCAGCAATGTTTATGACTGCATCGTGATCCTTATTTTTAATGTGTCACTGAACAGTCGTATTTAGTTTATATACATTTTGATGTGTATTTAATTCATGGTTACATTTAATTAATTAGTGTATGAATGCTGAAAGCAGTGTTTTTGGTTTTGTGCACTATATACAGTAGTCTGACAATAATCCGACACAATTCATACAAGCCATGTGTCGGATTAGTCAAAAATCCGGATTTCTGGAGTTCAATTTAAAACACGCTTAAATTTCATGATATAATGTGTTGTTACTGAAAAAAGCAATGCTTACTATACAGATGTATAATAGAGTCAAAAAATAATAAAAAAGTTAGCGCATGTTATAAATGTTATTCTTTTTTTCGAAACTTTTCAGACTGAAGCACTAACTTCAGCCTTATGCAAAAGTGTTTTTTTTAAGTAAACGCCTCCAAAAAGTCCATTTTTGTCGGTATTTTACACCTGTTTCGGACCAAGTTTCAAATCACTGACACATTTTAGAAACTTTTGTTTATAAGGCTCATCTGCTGATTCATACAAAAACAGTAATAAAACCTTAATACAATGATGATTCCAATATCAGATAATATTTCAAACTACGAATAAAGTCACACTAACCTCACTGTGCCACTATCATTAACAATACAGTACAACATTTATCAACTTAACACACTACAAATACTAACCACCATAAATTATGAACTAAACAATTAGCAGAAAAAGTAAAATTACCACCAAAATATCTCACAAACTTCCTCTATTATATGTACACTATTCAAAAACGGGAAAACAGTGTTGATAATACATTGTCGTTGAGCTGGGATCGCAAATTGTCGGCTATGATGACACCCTGCCTTTGTCTACTGGCCGGATTACTGGGGGGACCGGACTATAGAGGGACTATTGTAATCTCTTCGCAGAATAATAAACTTCCCAGGTGCCTAGTAAAAATATTTATTTATTTAGCTTGGTACTTAAGCTCATAATTTCTCGCCCTTCGCGAGTTTTAAATACTATATATTTTCATCCAATGTAATATTATATCAGAAATTGGTGGAGAAGGACCTAATGTATGGGAGAATTTTTTCGTGATTCAAACTTATTTATTGATCATTATTAATTTATTTTGGATATTTTACCTAGTTGTCGCAGTAATTATATTTGCGATACATTTATCAATAAAGTGTGGTAGCTTAATTCAATATTTTGAAGTGTGTTGTCATATTCTATACAATTCATGACATATATAATAGGCACTTTGTGGATTTTGTTTACCGATTTAAATTGTAAAGTTGAACTTCCGTTTGTTCTTTTGTTTGTCTGCATGCCCCATGATTGTGACCAAAAGCAATGACCGACTGCCATGTTTTGCATATGAATGTTTCTTGTAGACGAGGTGACCGAAGAGACTGTGTGGTTGCGATCTAACCATAGCCGCATATATGTGGATATCACACCTCGTTTGATTGAGGTCTCCAGTCCTTATAACAATTAGTTAGATGTAAGTCTACTATCGTACTATTTACTAAGGCTAAATTGACTCCTAAAGAAGAGCAAAGATCTAGAAAATTAAGAGCCGGACATCAACATAAAGATTTGTAAAGGGAACCGCAATCCACTGTAATCACCTGTGATTTTGTGGGCAGTGTTGGCGGACCGTGGCCGAGGGCTCGGCAAGGTTGACAGATGCCCGGGGCGGACCGGGCCAGACCTGTGATCAGGTGGGCAGTGGGCAGAGCCTCGCGGCCTTCCGCCCCTCTGGTCGTCTACCGCTATCACTCACCGCTCAGCTGAAGCATTCAAGGCTGGAATGAGTCATTCCTCATAACACAGTGGATCCACCCACTTCAAATTAAACCTGCATATTTGCTGTAAACTCACCATTTGAAACTGAACGGTGTTACGTGTTTTGGTGTACAATTTTGGTAAATTGTTTTACCAATAACATAAAAATGTAAAAATTGTAAGCTGAGTTGTCACTTATAAATGCCTTTGCCATAATGAGAGAGTAAGATTCATATTTTATAAAGGTAAACTTAAATTAACCAAAGAAACCTGTTGGAGTGAACTTCAGAGCTTTGCACGTCTTAAGTATACTATATTTATTTGATTTCAAATAGGTTCCAATCACACTATTTTACCTAACTCATGTCCTCTCACCTCTAAAACAAGCTAGAAGTACACTATGTTATGTGACCCGTAACAGGCTTCGCTTACATTCTAAATTTAAAGTCTATAGCTCATTTCATTCTCGATAACCCCTTAGGTGTAGACTTTACCAATGCTCCGCCAAATAATGCAGTATCGATGTTCCTTGCTTAAAAATTAACCTTTATGCAAAATATTTCAAGTTTATAGGTTCTCGACATATCATATGGTCACATGACAGATGGACAAAACAGAAATCAAATCATTCCAGTCCCTAGAGTGGATAGCCTTCACTAGCAAAATAAAAGATCATAACAATTAATAAGACTAATTGAAGATTTTACATTATTCTTAAAATCACACGGAAAAGCAACAAATAAGCGGCCACGTCTGCGAGTGATCACTCTATCCAAGTGAGAGTAGACCACATTCATAATAACGACCAAGTCTGATCCATCTCTTAGCTAACGGATAGCAACAATATCGCGGCCAGGAATGCAAGTGATCACTCTATCCAAGTGAGAGTAGACCACAATCATAATAACTACCAAGTCTGATCTATCCTTTAGCTAACGGATAGCATTAAGATCGCAGCCAGGACTGCAAGTGATCACTCTATCCAAGTGAGAGTAGACCACAATCATAATAGCTACCAAGTCTGATCTATCCTTTAGCTAACGGATAGCAACAATATCGCGGCCAGGACTTCAAGTGATCACTCTATCCAAGTGAGAGTAGACCACAATCATAATAGCTACCAAGTCTGATCTATCCTTTAGCTAACGGATAGCAACAATATCGCGGCCAGGACTTCAAGTGATCACTCTATCCAAGTGAGAGTAGACCACAATCATAATAGCTACCAAGTCTGATCTATCCTTTAGCTAACGGATAGCAACAATATCGCGGCCAGGACTTCAAGTGATCACTCTATCCAAGTGAGAGTAGACCACAATCATAATAACTACCAAGTCTGATCTATCCTTTAGCTAACGGATAGCATTAAGATCGCGGCCAGGACTGCAAGTGATCACTCTATCCAAGTGAGAGTAGACCACAATCATAATAACCACCAAGTCTGATCTATTTCTTAACTAACGGATAGCATCAGTGATCGTGGCGGTGGATTTGTCACGGCCGAGCTCCACTTCATCTTCATCCGTCGCCCGTCGTGCGGGGATCACTTCATTTCATAGATTGCGGAACGATAGTAAGATTCTCCCCTAATCTTATTAACTTTCATGAACAAATTCGTCAGTTTCACTAAACAGTGATACATTTTGCTTTTCGTTTGAAATTGTAGAAAATGTACACTTTGGTAGTGTTTAAAAATGTTATAAGCTCATAAAAATCCAAACATATTTGAATACCTTGGTTGTTGAATGTCGCGTTCACTCTCTAGTTTCGCGAGAGTCCCTTATCTCGAACGATAATCTCTGAAAGTGGCCTAGTTCAATACTACTTTGGCTAAAGCATATGGCGTAAAACACTTCTAATTGAATGTGTGAATTGTACCACTTTGCTCCAGAACACCACTCTTAAACTCCGGCGAGTAACTCGGTCATCAGGAACACCTTATCTCGGGGACGCTGCTTTAGCACCCCCTGGAATAAGCACCCCCTCGGGCTCTGACGTCACGGCAGGGGGGTGCTAATTCAGCGCACGGACACGGACCCAGGCACGGAATTAGCACCCCCCGACTACAAGGGGGTGCTAAATCATCGCATGAACATGGTCGAGGCCCTGAATTAAACACCCCCCTGTTCCAAGGGGGTGCTTATTCAGCGCATGGACATGGCTCAGTCACTGAATTAGCACCCCTAGCATTCAACCAGCAAAAAAGGATATTTATCTTTTACATATTCAATTCAATCATAAATATAATAGTTGTTATCTGGATTTTTTTGACGCTGCCACTTATAAGCTACTATCTACGATTGTTTTGCAATTTCCGATGAACGATTAAATAATATAATAATCAAATATGGCTACTTTCTCTTAAAAAATTACCATAGACTTAATATTACATAATAATGCTCCGACTAACAAGGCTAATAGACCTTAGCACTCCTCCCTCTCATAGCGCATTGTCATATTTTGTGTAATAATTTTCACTCATGACTTTGCTTTTCTTAATTTGTTCTATATATCACCTATTAAAAATAATTAATTAAATCATATCCTTCATTTATTCTATTTTCAGTTTATTCTTTCAGTTAATATGTTTGTAAATTTAATTAACGCACTGCTAAATATATATTTAAAAAAACATAAAATTCTCTACGCACAGATCATCAAAGCCCATGTAGGCTCTTTTCCCCTTTACGTTTTTTAATTACAAGTATACAGTAATTAGAGACAAATTAAAAACTAATGATATAATGCTGCTCTTGTTTTAATTTTAATTAGCTGTCTTAATTTAGATGTATGGATACATTCTTTTGAGATATAAGATTTGTATTATTGTATATTAAGTTCTTTCATATCAACTATAAGAATACTATAAAAAATACCATCATTTGTTTTCCTCTCGAATATAAGATATTTACTGCTGTATCTACAGCTATACATTTTTGTGAAAGTAAAAGCTATTTTTGAGTCGATTTTTGGAATATTACGGAAGGTAAAATGTAATTATGGTTTTTAATACACAATTAGTCTAGTATCCTTTGCTGTGTCATTTTTATTGTACAGGTATTAAGTACTGGGCGTCCATACCAATGAAAAGATCTAGTCTACTCATAGTCTAGTTAAGGGTATTCACTGAGCATTACAGTTCAAGCTTAACCCAATCGTGAAAACTCAATGAAACATGTTTCTACATATAATTAATTAAAAACTATGTTTATTTGTATATGAATCCATAATTTAAAGTATTTATTTCATTTAATAGCTTCACGGAAATGGAATCTTCTTTTTTTAGTTTAAATTAACTCAAATTTAAAAACAATTACAACAAATAATTTTAGTAAACAATTTAGGCTCGTATTTTAGGCAAAATAGTTCACTGTCACACAGTATAGAATTTTTCTCTGCGGCATTTTTGTTTCATATTTAATTTTAATTACATTTCAAAATTAGGTTTTATAGAATGAAACAGGTGAAGTATGAAAATTACAGTTTTTGACTTGTCATTTATTACAGAAATAATTTCTCAGTACCTGCCCTTAAATAATTACTCGTAACCAATCTGCAGTAAGAAACTACATTATAATTTTTTATCTTAGCTGATGTGGCCATTATGTAAGCAGGTTGTCAGCGCAGAAAGAGCTGCCACCAAAAAGATATAAGTGTACAATGGAACTTACAAGTGAACAGGCTGCAGCTTTATTGAAGCAACCCTTATGTGGGCACCAGCAAATGAAACTACCTATATCGACCATGGCCTATAAAACACGTTTTAGAACATTGTGAGAAAGTATGTGCCAGTTCTTGGTACCGTTTATTATAATTCGTGATCCTCTTTAAAACAACCTTAATGTCTTTAAATCTGCCGCCAACAGGCATCAACGATGTTCCTATTGGAATGTTCTTTGAGGCGCTTATCCCATATCGGAGGATTAAGTTGCACTTTTGATACTAAATCGTCGATATCCATCGTAAAAAAAAACAAACAACACTCAATACACACACGAAAATCACTTTCCGACTAGCAGGTCGTCTGAAACCAGAATGAACAAAATCATTCCGGTAAAAATCGGAGTCAGACTGCCAGTGCGCATAAAGTCAGCGCGCAGGTGCAGTGTGGCCACTCCTGCTTAACAACGAGGAATTTTACGCACACCGACTCGGCGCTGACCGGCGCCGATCGCCTGACTCAGAAAACCAGCGTGCATCTTGGACGTACCCTTATGCACTATTAGGCGTACAGTGAATCATCTGCACAATGGAACAGCTACATAGACTTAACACTAGACACAAAAATCCGTAGAATGGTACTCACAAAAATATCTCAAGGTTACGCCCATAAGTATTACTATTGCTTTACGTGTAAAATATCCTCTATAGAATCATGCCTAACTATTTTTCATGATTAAAGGAATATATAGAAACATCAAATACATTTTCACATGAGGCTACAACTTGAAGATACATTATTAGTTTATGAACTTAACACTGTGATAAAAAACTTATGGATGAGGCATTGGTAGCTAAGGATGAAGTATATTAATCCGCAAAGGTTTTCTTCCTTAATGTTAATGTAAAAAAATGTTTGGTTGACTTCTGTCCATCTTACTTCTAGCAGATATATCCCTCTGGTAAAGGATTATACCCTCGATTATATAACTTTTTCTAACGGTATCGATGATAATTAGTGTAATATTACGAGAATGAATAATAGAATTCATATTGGCAATTTTCATATTAAGTGATATCAACTATTACATGTAAAATATTCTCACATATATGTTTTGTTGCTCCTTTTATGAGTAACCCTATTTTCAAATGTGGATCATAAATCTTTTATTACCTACAGTACTTTAGGAAAGGAGGGATCGTGATTTTTAATTACTTTAGAACATCAGTTCAAAAAATCATGGAATGTCGCATTGAAATTAAAATTGGAATATATTTCCAATGACCATAATTTATTTCATCAGTAGTATGCCATTTTTTAAAGACATGAATGAAGGAATGTCTATGACGTACCAGTTATTCTAAAAAAATTCCGTACGAAGGGGCGGGTATCAGCTAGTAAACATTTAAAAACTTGAAACTCGTTATTTTTGCCTTAACAATCGTTGCTCGTTATATACTGGCCGTCTACCAAATATGAAATATACAGAGTGGAATCAACCTGCAAATATCGATTGTAGGACTGTAGGTCCACACATAATTTTGACGAAGCTGACGAAACCCGTCCGTGCACTACCGACCCTACTTTTCAAACTGATGTGGCCGTATCGAGTGGTTGAGTAATAATATCGATGTTATTCTCAGTTTGTTATTCCTATAGTAAATACATAACTTATTATGTATAGTGAATTTGTTTGATGAAATTTCCTAAAAAAATATAAGAAGAAATCAAACAATGTTTGAGTGTACAGGCCCAAGGTGTGGCATATTATACTCTCTAGGTAACGGATAATTTTACACGAGTAAAGAGAAAAGATAAAGTAGAACACGGTAATGATGTATGTGACAAAAACTGAAAATCATCGCCTTTTGTATGCAGTTAAAGAATATTTAACTATTGTGTGTTACATTAGTCAGACGTGCACTTCTAACCCCATGTATCTGGAAGTGTCAAACTTAAGGATGAACATTCTTACAGTATTGTAAAAAGAAGAGTGAAGTCTCAGTGAAGTCTTTAATAAAGCGTCCTATAAAAAGGTAAAATTTAAAATTACACTTCAGCTTAGCTGTACTTTTATTTTAAGGCTATTTATAATCGGAAAGTGTAGAGAATTTTGTTACACTCTAATTTTCAATTCGTTTATAATTTTTATAACTGATTTGTAAACTAGGTAGTAAACAGATGTATAGAAGCATAAATATTACTTCATTAATAATAAAAAAGTACTATACAAATATACATAATATTTCATTTTGTATACAGTAAACTTTTCAGTTTTTTTAATGTTTTATTTTCCGGTAGAACAAAATCTTCAAAACCTCGGTTAGAAACAAACTTAACAACTGCAAACAAATAGCAATCTTTACTGAACATTTAAGCATCTACGTTTAACACCGTAATCAATAGCATATCTACAAACTCCGTATAAATTTACAAGCCAAAAGTAGGTCTGAGGTCTTCCATTTAAAAACAAAATATTAAATAGACATATAATAACTACAAAGACATTTTTAATTTTTGGTCTAGGTAATCAACATGTATTAGAGTGTTTTTTTTTCTGACGTCTCAATCAAAAGAAGCTTTGTTTAGAAATAATTAAGAATATTATGACCACAGTTCAGCAATGTAATGTTAAAATCACTTGATTAGAGCAGCTAAAATCAAAACAGCTGATTGTTGCAGCCCACATTGTCATATAATAAAGGCGGATATTGTTTGGTAATTGGTTTTAAAAAAACAGTAATTGGTTTTAAAAAACAAACTATCTCCCTTATTTCACAACCAATTTTTAAAACTTGGTATCGTTAGATTTTTTATTAAATTGTGTAATAATTTAAATCTTTTTTTACCATATATCGCTTTTAAGATATTTACGCTTAAAGATCTTTTAGAAATCACTATTTTGAAAATAAAGCTTGTAAGAAATTTAAATTTTTGGTTTTCCTTAAGGTTATAAAGGTATATACAAAATTTTAACCTAAACAATCCATCAAATATAAATAGTAAAGTAAAAAAGACAAAAACAAAACAAAATTGTGGCTATTAGAGTAAATTATTGAGTTTTAGAAAGGTGAATATGATTGTTTTTGCCTTTGGTCCCATGAATAATGTCTGAAAATATTGGTAGAGGTTGTGGAAACACTCTCTATAATAATTTTATGTACAGAGTGTCCTGTAATTCTTATGACAAGTCCATATACCGCAACTGCTCAGGTCATGGCAAACGCATTTCAGAATATGGAAATAGATCTTTGGTGCTTAGTTTCCTATCCGTCAGTCTGTATGTGTTTTTTATATACAAATTCGCTTTAATATCTTAAAACGAATAAACAAATCCTACCTAATTTGGATCAAATATTTGTGGTAATAAGGCCAGTTATAAACAATATTCATTAATACTTTCGAAATGGCGGCCATTAAATCTGATTAACTTTGAATGTCTTAAAATCCAGCAGGTATACAAGAATAAATCTGCGTGGATTGGTATCACAAATCTAATTACTCAAATACTATTTCAAACTAATAATAAATAACTCATTAAGAGCATCTTTACTGTAAAAAAAACATGGTTCGTGAAAATAAAAATAATATCAGCTTTAGAGTATCTTATCCCTATTTCCTTTTATTTTTGTGATTTATTATGCAAAACATTTGAAATACATGTTTCAGGCCTATCTAAGGATAGAATAGAATCATATATTTCATGTTTAATGAATTTATTTAATACCTGTTGTTTTAGGACATATTTATTTACGAAAATTTAGTCAAGCGACAATCAGATGTATTTCCAATAAAACCGCTTATCTTTGATTTGTCATCTATAAAAGCATTATTGTCTGAATATTACTGTACGAATTTTCTTGTTCTTTATTATTCTTAATATATAACAGATAACCTAGTCACTTTATTTAGGTTTTTTTCACATATATTGTAAATAAATTGAAGCCTTATGATAAATACAACAGTTTATTATTGTTAATTAAGATATTTGTTTTTGTCCTTCACTGTTCATAAAGGCGTTCATTGTTGATACATTTGCAATATCTCTAGTAGTTTTTAATTTTTAGAAAAAAAGTTGCTTGGCAACAGATATTAATGTATTTCCTGTACTTTAAATGAAGGGACTAAGATGTGAGCACGATTGGCATAAGATATTCTGGAGCTGCCGTTTACTCGATTTTTGTATTGTGACCTACTCGTTGAGATTTTTCCAAGATATTCCATTTTTAACAACAAAAAAACGCACACTAACCGACAGAGGGGAAATTAAGCAATGTAGATCCATAATACTCCAGTATATAAATGTATGTTTTGACAGCAATAACGCTTTTGAAAATACGGTAGTATATTTATTGCTACGTGTTTTTTAACATTGTTTTCAACTTTTTTTAAATTATAGTTCAACTAACTGATATGGATATAACTGAATGATATTTATTCTTGTAGATATAAAATAATATTTAAATTGTTTGTCAAGTGTGTTTGAATTATACTATTCAGTTTAAATAGTATAATTCAGTTTATGATGCGTCCTTAAAAATAATTGGCTCTTAGCCGTCGCAAAATTACAATTTCACGGTTCTAAATTTTCCCGCTTTTGATTGGTATTCGAAAATTAAAATAAAATAAATAATTGTTTTTAAAGTGGTTAATAGTGTTGATATAATCTCTGACCATGTATATTTATTACACATGCCGGATTTACGCAATATCAGTTCCTCTGCGTTGTTCGTATCACGATTTCAAATTAATTTTACTTTAAAATAAACCTGTATTTGAATGCCTAGAACCTAGTTTTTTTACTTAAGTATATTTGATGCATAGTATTTTTTAATTGGTAATGAACTGTTTGTTTTTGAAATTTTAAGTAAACCACAGCAATGCAAGTAAATATACTCATTGCAATATATTTAAATTATATATAATATATATATGTATATAAAATATAAATAATTATATATATATATATATAAATAATTATATATATATATAATATAAATAATTATATATATATATATATATATATATATATATATAATTTTTTTTTATTGAAAAATAAATCGCAATATGGTTAAAACGTTTATTACTATATTCCGTTGGAGTAATTATTCATCTCATCAATACGGCGCTGATTTAGCAGCCCCCAGATTCAAGGGGTGCTAAATCAGCACATGAGCACGGTCAAGGCGCTGAATTAGGACCCCCCTATTCGAAGGGGGTGCTAAATCAGCACATGAACACGGTCGAGGCGCTGAATTAGGACCCCCGTATTCGAAGGGGGTGCTTATTCAGGGCCTGGACACGGCCACTGTGCTGATTTAGCACCCCCTTTCGTGACGTCAAAATGACGTCAGTAGCGAGGGGGTGCTATGTCCAGGGGTGCTAATTCAGGCGCACCCTTATCTCACCATCGTTCCGCAGATTAGATGAGAACTGATAGGCGCCGAAATTGCTATTCTGTCCGTGTATCATATTGCATCCGCCTTTCTGGTTCCATTAGGCCACGTTGAGGTCTGTATAATGAGTGCGTTGTCTGGCCGGCCTATGCTAATCGCTGCTGATGACCCGGTGCCGATGACGTCACAGCTGGGCCGCGATCGCACGTTTTGACAATAATATAACTCAGCACAGACAAGCGTGGGTTTCGATTTTTCCCAGCGCGCATATTAACGAGCCGCCCGGTGTGGTCCGCGCTTCATCTCGACGTGACGCCCTTTCTTGGTGGAAATTTGAGAGCTAATTGCACTTTTTATTAGGTTGTGGTAATTTAGTAAACACGCAACATATTCTGTTGGGCTAAAAATTTATTTTGAGTCAAACCTTTTTTATTGATATACCTCAGCCTAAATGCTGCAGCAACATAGTTTCAGCTTTTCAATTACTTATGCTTGGTATAACACGGTATTAATAGATTTTTATGCAGTTTCGTGTAGTCCAAAACAATGAATGCTCATCTTTAAAATATGATTCCACATAAAACAGCAAAGATTGTTTGTGTAACTTATATTATATACCTAATATAATATTATATAATATTATATTACAATTATATACCTTACAAATATACTTTTTTATGCTTTAGGAATAAATTACTATTATTTTATAAAAGAATCAACAAATAAATATCCTTCATGTTAATCGGTATTAGCTTAAAAATACATAAATTAGACTCAACCAAAACATGGCAATTGAAACTTCCTCCGATATTAAGTGCTATATAGAAAAATGAGTTCGATTAGGACGTGTGGATAAAATTATCTTTAGTTAAATATTATGATATATTTTTTAATAAAAATGTATTTATTTATTTGAATTATATTACGCTACGTAAATAACCACGTGAAAAATAAATGCTAAGAGAGCTCTTAACAAATGTGAAGTAAATTAGGTATTATAGAGACATTTACAGTGCTATAAGGCTGAAATAGTTAGTTATTACTGGCCTAGTAGTCGCCGAAGCGCTTTCCTCGTAGTGCGCCTCCGCCATTCGTCACGTGACCTTACGGACAAGAGAACGTTCCTCAGCTTGACAAGAAACAAGCTTTAGTGATAATTCTCCAGGAGACCGTCTTCCCATCCATCACGGGTAACATGTCCTCAGCAGACATTACAGGTACCTTCTAGAGGCACTGGCGTGTCGGCGGCAGTCTCCATCCTCCTTCGCGTGCTTAGCCAAGCCTTGTTGCTCCCACTCTCGTTCTACTACTGATATATGCTCTGGAATCATATTGATTTTCTTCTTGTAGGATGAGAGTTAACAAGATAGGTCGCCTCTGTGCCGTCATGATCGATGTTCTATAGCGAACAAGTACAACTACACTATAGTTAATCTATCAAATCTTTTGTTAATTTAATATAATAGTCTACCACATAAATAATATACTGTGGCGTATCTTTGATGCTTATTTTTTGTAATATCGTTTCACAATCTAAATTGTCTAAGTATTTAATCTCCGTGTTCATTTTTATGGTTTTTTGCGACCCGATAAAAAGCTTAATATAAACTCTACATACAAAAACGATAAATTTTTCCTAATTTCTATTATGGAGCTATTCCCTACTAATTTTACTGGAACAGGAAGAATAATTTTATTAAGGCTAATGAATTTCAAGATTGAATTTTTAGGATGGACTTATTTGTTACCTGCTGTTTTCACTGACCTTTAGACGGTATTTATCACTTATTGTAAAAAGTTTCTGGGTAACGCTGACGGATGAACAGAAGGTTTTAGGTATTGGAAACCGAAGATTTATGATCAATACTTCATATAATGCTCAACGTAAAATTGTAAAACTCGTCTGTTATCTTTTGCCGCAAGATAATTTAACGATAACACCTTTTAAGGAGAGACCGATCACTTTTACCTCTGTCCGTCCTCATGGACCAATGGTCTGTGTTAGTATATATCAGTATCAGTATAAGTGAGAGAGTCAGTGCAGTATAAGATTGACAGTATAGATACAGAGTGCAACGGTCATAGGCAGGATCCGAACCTGCGTTTACTCAAAGTCCGCGACGCCCTAATATTTCCGGCAATTGGCTCTCCCAGGATACTTCATTATTTTCATAATACATTATATACACAAGCCAGTATTAATTTCATTTATCACGTTGACAACAGTAGCATTATTAGTAGTTGTACTGACGGGAATTACTGTACTTGGTTTACATAAACACTGGATTGTCTTTCATTTATAGGGCCAGGAAACTAACGGCTGTGATACAACTTAAGAGCCAAATCACGTTTCTTGGTAAGTTGACCTTGCACAAACTCTCCAGTTTTTAAGCTGAGATTTCCTTTTTGAAACATCATAGATCATATTAGCTTAATAACATCTGGAAATCAGACGTTTTGTAAGTGCTCAACAAAAATAGCTACTCCTTTGAAACTTCTGAAGCTCATCTGGGTCCAGCTATAACTTGTCCAGTCGTAAATTATTTCAAAAAGTACAATGTTTACGCTGTATTATACTTGAAGAGAGATTACCCCAACGACGTGCTGACGCCACGAGGCCAAGACGAGCTGAGGGAACAGTTAATCAACGCTGTTGACGTGATAATTGAAATATCCCGGTTCCGGTAGACTGAGGTTCCATTGAGCCCAGGGTCCCCAGGCACCGTGGCGCGTGACGCCACTCGACCCACGACACTCCACGCCGGTGATGTTCCTAATGTCAACAATTGACAATTGACCTTAAAAGGGCATTACTAATTTAATTTTACTCCGCTATCAACCATCCCAAACCGTTCTTGGAATGGGATTGGAACGATTACTACCATACAATTTTGAGGAGTTATGGATTTTCCCATTTTTGGAGGTAAATACTATCCAAATTATTACCCATCTGTAGTATACATAGTTTTCAATGTAACAACCTCATGACTCTGAGAATTACAGTGAAGATATGTTTGCAGAAGCCCCAGGGAACCTATTGATGGATATATCGATACCTGATGATGATCCAGAGGGTGTAGAACTCAGCTAGCTTAGAGATCAACAGACTAGTGGAATTGTATCCCTGGAGATTCAGGTTAAGGGGAAATCCTGATGCTTAAAACCCCTCTGGTCGACATTGATATCAGGAGATTCAGAGACCGAGGAGATCCTATGCCTGGAGATTTAGAAGCTGGGGCCTCACATCTCCTGATTTTGAAGCTGCAAGAATCCGGAGTTTAAGTTATCCAAACACCTTAAAGGACCAAGACATGTTATCTTAGAGATGAAATCTAAGAAAACGATCACGTACATATCTGTGGGCAGAAAGATTTAACACTCTGACTGAAAGGAACCATCGAAGATTTGTATTCCCGTTAGTGTTTATTGTATTAGAATGGCATAAGAAATTGTAGGCACTGTGTTTATATAATTTCTTCTAATAGTTATTTTTGTTTAAATCAACCTTTTTTAAATTAGTTCTTTATATTTAAAACTGTAAATTGAATATTTGAATATTATGACGAACTAAATTTTTTTATCACATGTACTATTTAAATGAGTCTTATCTACAGAAAATTCATTTTCCAAAGCAAACACTATGGCTCTGAGGCTGATGTTTGATAGTTTCAAATTAAGGAACCCACATACCCTGAGATGAAGAAGCTGGCGAAACGTCACGCCTAGGAATCGAGTTGTCTGGAAGGTGGCCAGAGGGACATAGAATACTGGAACTGAAGATGCTAGTGGGTTCTGAAACGTATAATCCGAAAAAGGCAAAAACGAATCAATCAGTATAAGCGGACGAACTCTGGGGTGGGAGAAACTCAACAAAGCTGGTCGTTCTGTGCATTTCAATATTTTAATATTATATTGTATCCCGACAATAAAGATTTGATCACCGTGAAAATTAACTTAAGATATATAGGCTCTACCCTATCTTTTTTTAATTGTAATATATTATATTGTATCCCGACAATAAAGATTTGATCACAGTGAAAATTAACTTAAGATATATATAGGCTCTACCCTATCTTTTTTTAATTGTAAGCTAACTTTCGATATGTAATGACGCATACGCGTCCAGTATCGTTTTTTAGAGACGAAGCATTAGTTGTAGAAATTTATATTAGTAATGATTACAAACCATTTAATGAGCACACGCTGATAATTTTGTGTGAATCGTCAATAAACATAATAGGAATTTAATCTTCCAGTTGTTCAATTTCTAGAATTTCTTAATTCTTTGTTTTATCCTAATTAAGTTTTTTAACTGCCTATCTTCGTATAGCGCTTGAGATTTTACAGTACTATTTTCGATATTGTTGTTTATTTATATGCATTAATAATTTTAGCCAAAGAGAAATCTCCTGAAAGAATACTCCGTAGAAACAATATCATAAAAATTGGCAACAATAAAGTATTGTATCAGGACAGACTGCCATATTGCCTTTCTTCTTTTGAGGAAGACAAAGATTTATCACTGATGAATATGCATGATCAATTTCAGTATTCTAGAAATAAGTGGATTTATGTAACAGGCTCAGAAAATATACTGCAAAGGAAAAAAGGGTATCCATCGTGCTTCCTGAAAACCATGGTATCCGTCTCAGTAATGACTTCTAAGAATATACTCGACTGACATTGAGAAAACAATCACCAAAATAATAAAGTTTATAAATCTTTGCTGGATGTGGGACATGTATATATTTATACATGACCAAACAAAGCGTTCTCCGATTGATTAGTTGGAGGTATAGCGTTACTGTATGTCGATGAAATATCATGTTTGAGATGGTCATCGTCCTCAGATCTTACTACCATGGCATGTCAACTAACACTTGCCACACACGGGATACTAATAACACTTGTGTACTCCCGTATCAACCAAACTACCTGTGTACTAGAGTTGTACCTGAGTGTGGGCCATCGCGCTCAGACCTTACTACCATCCCATGTCAACAAAAAATAACACTTGTGCACTCGTGTATCAACCAAACTACCAGTGTACTAGAGTTGTACCTGAGTGTGGGTCGTCGCGCTCAGACCTTACTACCATCCCATGTCAACAAAAAATAACACTTGTGCACTCGTGTATCAACCAAACTACCAGTGTACTAGAGTTGTACCTGAGTGTGGGTCGTCGCGCTCAGACCTTACTACCATCCCATGTCAACAAACAATAACATTTGTACACTCGAATATCATCCGCACTATACTATTTATACATGCCTAGTGCAGTACCAGCCACATTTTCGTCTTGATTTGTTACAATAAACCCAACAGTAACAAATGGCTAAATGTTTCTCCGTTGTAATTATTTTAATATTTAATGTCACACTTATCGATGAGTGTATTCAATCTCACCTCACCCAAGGCGTTTATCGAGAGCAGACAATCTGGTGACCGTGGAGCGTGACACTGTTGTTAAAGCGCGGTACTATGATTGTAGTTTGTAGTACCGTTGTTCGCCGCACCAGACCCAGCTAATTGGTGAGATTCCGATCACTTACCCTGCACCTCTGGTACTTTGGTTCCGTTCGGTTAATCACGATAGTTGCAATCAGTTCTGTTGTACTATAATCCCTGCTCTCTTCTTGGATCTCAACTTAGGTCTCCCAGCGGCATTTATAGTTCCTCACCACGCGATCCAAATCTTTTAGAATTGCATTGCCGTTATTGATTTGATTTTCACAAACGCTTTAGAAGGTGAATCAATATTGGCTTGGAATGATGAATTAAATCACAGAATCTATGCCTAGTATATACTATACCCAAGAAGGATTTCTGAGATGGGGTACAAACCTCTGTTTATTCGATCATCATTCAAACTTTTTGATCTTAATCATTATGCCAGACAGATATAAAGGAAAGATCAAAGACAGGTCGCCCCAATCTTTTCACGAGTTTAATGATGCCAAAAGAAATTACTGTCAAGTTCAATTACTCTTTTATCCTGTGCTCTCGGATAAAAGAGTATAGATACCCGAGTTTGAAAGTTAACCACAAACTAATTATATAGTATATCTGGTGGACCTACAATGACGAGTGTTACATTGAAATCTAGAAAGTATATAAAAAAAAAAAAAAAAAAAAAAAAAAAAAAAAAAAAAAAAAAAAAAAAAAAAACAATAACTTCCTGATATCTCGTCAACAACGTAGAATAGTACTGTGTTTGACTCTTAAAACCACCATTTAAAAAGTTTAATTCTATCAAAGATAACTTCAGCATGTTTTGTTAGTTTATCACAGCTGGCAGTGACGGTGCCTGCTAGTTTAACGTGCAAACTGTCAGATTGCCCAGGGCCAAAAATCGATATTTATTTTCGTTGTTAGCGACATGAAAACTAGGAGTTATTATTTGTAAATTATTCTCCTTATATGTCTAACCGCAGAAATAAACAATCAACAAATTTTAATGTAACTCTCGTCAGTTTACTTATACGAGTTAGTTTGTGATTAACGTTCAAACTCTGGTAACTATAACTTTCGATCCGAGAATAGTGTGATTATCCTATACCGAAATGTAATAATACCATAAACACTCCAGTGGTATTCTTGTTCCATCTAGCAACATCTTTACAGCTAAGCATATGAGTTTATGAACACTAAACAACTATTTTATTAACTGTTACTAAATTTTATCACGTATTAACCAATAAGTGCCATATTTTAATTTAGGAATCATTGATTTACCTAGTCAGCCAGGTAAATGATAAGATAAGATCAGGTGATGGTAAGATTTTTATTTGTATAGAGATGTTTTATTTTTTGGCATTGCGTATTTCGATTTCTCCTTAACTTCTAGACTAATTTTATTAATGGCAATTCACAACGATATATCTGAACTGAGCATTCTGGACAATAATAACTGTAAAAACTTTTGCGGAAAATCCTTTGTTGGTACATTAATATTGAATCGTTTATATCCCAAAACGTTATTATATATCCCCCTCTGCTTCATTACAAGCACAATAAGTTGAATAAACGTTTGCGCAGCCACGGAAACCTGTTAGTGATGAGTCTTCTTTACCGACATTTCAAGGAAAGTGGCCGAGGCCAAGGGGTCATGCCGAGGTGCGTCGACAAATGAGCCGAGGCCGACTATGACGTCACACTATTAGCATGCGTCGTGCTCTCCGCGCCTACACATTTCACTGCAATTAACCGATAATCGAAACTGTATCGCGAGGTTTCACTGCTGCTTTCTCCCCCGCTTCCAAATATGTAAACCTGAAGAGAAACTGGCCGTGCGATATGGTATCGTTTAATTAGACAAGGTTCCTGATTGTCCTTACCTAACCGAGTGACCTCCCTGCCACGGAGTTGCTGGAGGCTGTAGCTACCGGTACAGTAAGCTGGTAGATACCAGATGGCCGGTAGCATATACCTGCTTCACCCGAGTTACCGTCGCTCTTGTGTTAGTGACCAATCCAATGAAAGTTGTATTATCTTGTACGTGTTTCTGATATAACAGTTATATGTCACACCACAAGTATGGCTTATGCCCGAGAAATTCTAGTGTCGTCTAGAAACATTCTTATAACTGTTTGGGACTAGTGATGATTAGCCTAAGCGACCGAATTGTGAGATTCACAAATCTCTAGAATTATTCTTATTCCATTTAGAAACATTATTAACGCTGCCTCGTGGAATCCTAGTGGTGATTATCCTAAACAACCAAGATGTGAGATTTACAAATCTTTAGAATTGTTCTTGTTCCATCTAGAACCATACCTAAGACTGGCTCGTAGAACCTTAGTGGTGAGTATCCTAAACAAACGAGGTGTAGGATTTTCAAATCTTTAGAATTGTTCTAATTCCATCCAGAAACATTCTTAAGGCTGTCGGCGGACCCTTAGTAGTGATTATCCTAAGCAATAAAGATGTGAGATTTACAAATCTCTAGAGTTTTTCTTACTCCATCTAGAAACATTTTTTACAGCTCTCTCGAAGAAACTTAGTGGCTGTTATCTAACAGGAGACTGGGAGTTTCAAAAAAGATTAGAGGTTAAATAGGAGATTACAAACATTTAAGGCTTCAAAATGATTGCTTAAAGAAGATAGACATCTCAAAGTCATAGAGGGTTTCCGAAGCCAGGTGGTTTCGTTCCTTGAGATTTCAAAAGTTCAAAGTTTGCTGTAAACTACGTTGGAAAGCTTCCTAAATCATATGACAAAATTTATACAATATGCCTTTTTCGTATATTGTCTCCTTCTATGATTTTAGCTGTTCATTCAGATGAATCTTTACCGTTCCTTCTCGCGTTAGAGGTCCAAGGTTGTGTAATACTGCAAGTGAAGCGACGCTGAAGGAGAAGATCACCGCTGTAGAGATGGGAGATACAGTAACCGAGCCAGGTCGGCAAGGCAACACCAGGCTCGGTGACACAATCAGTGCCAGCCGCCAGCCGCTCACATTACCGTCTCCTGTCCTGTATGTGCTTACTGAGTGTCCTTATCTTGAAATGGCTTCCGTTCCACTGTTTATTGAGGAAGTCTTGCCAACATTCGGCTTCCAGGTCAGGTAACTGCTGCAATAGGTCTTTTAACGCGTGCTGAGTACGCTTTTATGGAAAGGAACGTACTCATAGTTGATTGAACAAAAAGTGAGGTCTCCGTTTTTATCGTTTGGCATTTAGTCTGTCCGCCTGGCTCACGATTATGGTCAAACACGTTGGCTGATTGCCACGGCTGAGTTTCTTGTAAACAGTGTATAAATCGCGTGTCAGCCCATTTGTCTGGACTACGATTAAAGGCCAAGAGTCTGACCAAATTATCTTTGTTTTCCACGCGATTGTTTGAGTGTTAATCAGGATTTATACAATGGTGTACCTATAATTAGTTTTGCATTACTAATTACTACTACTTGCATTTCTTTGACAAAAGAATTTTCACTATATTTGGTCTTTTATTGTCAGTTTTAAAGCCTCCTCCGATAAGGCTTCCAGTGGCAGTGAGAACAAAGTTAATTCGATAAATACTAGGCAATCGTGGTATTTTACTGTGGGAAACAATTTCTACAGTCGCAGTGTGTATTTAAAAATGTTACTCGCGTCATCCATTTGTTCAATGAATTTAGAATTTGAAGAAACGTGTTTAGGGTGACGCCTTTATCAATAAATCCCTGAGGCCGCACGGAGCCGAGGTCGTGCGAACCACACTATCACGTCAACCTGTCCACACCGGCCTCAGGCCTCGGGCCGCGCTTTCACACGCACATACATACACAATCGTACTGATATGGAAGCCGACCATTTACTCCGGCCACGAACAAGTCGTCTATTCTCTGTTTATGGACCGTGCTTATACATTCAATTTAGCTTGCATTCGTTATCGCACGTATGGCCTGTTCAATTCCTTCTTGCACGCACGCACTCCCGGCCACATAGGAACTGGCCGCTTGATTGTTTTGTCCCGTTATTGTAAATCGGGTTATGTACGCATGTACAACGATACTTCGGCTTTCTCTTCCACTTTGAACCTTAATCCCACTGTTGTATCTTGTCGTGTTTAACCTTACACTAAGTTGAAATGGTTAAAAATGGACCGATGGAATGCGAACAAAGAGTGTTTACATTTCAAATTTTCTACACAGCAGTTTTAATCTTAAGTACTTTATCAAATACATCAAATTGTATCTTGGTAATCGAGATTAGACGAACGGAAGCTTGAATAACCTACACAATTATCGGTTTAATATAATAAAGTTAAATTATAATTTATGAAAATAAATATATTTTTTAATTAGTGGTAAGCGTTATCCTTCGCTATACTGGCTTTAATATTTTTAATTTTATTATTATTAGTTCACGCTAATTTTGTGACCTCGGCTGTGGTCGAATCGTTGAACTTTCTGTAGGTGATTCTTTGTTACTCAATATTGGTAAAGAGCCACAATCTTTACCAAATTTGAAAGGACGAGACCAGATGTATTAAATAGTACCATATGGTGACGCTAGCATCATTATTTGTTGCATAAACGTATTATCTTTGTCCTTTTAAGGTACGTTATCTTAGAAAGAGTGGCTGATAGACCACGTGTCGTGTAATAGCCTTCGCTGAGGTCCAATGCAAAATTCCAAGTCTATAGATCAATTCATCATTGACAGGTAGAATGACAGACAATCATACGTAAAATATATTTTTACCCCCCCCCCCACCCGACAAACAAAAGACAAAGGGCGTCACAGCCTAAGTAATAGACTTCATCGACGCTCAGCCAAATTCCATGGTTAGACAAGCACCATCATTTCAGTCATGTCAAGTTGCATGCAAAAATTAATTCCTATAGATGAAATCTTTCTCAAGATATCTTGCCACATGATATAGGCCTATTCACATGTTTTTTCATTGAATTTGGTTTCATATCAGTTCTTAAATAGTAAAAGTCTACAACCAAAATCGTAATAACAATTATTTTGGATGTGTTAGGATAATTAATTAGGCTACAGGTATTAATATGTCACATGTCAAAATCTGTCACAAGTATTCTGATTCTTTTTACAAATTCATTTATTTTGCTATTCTATCATTTCTAGCATGGTTACCCATAAGACCAATGTTGGAATATTCACTAACGCTCAGCCAAATCCCATGAAGTGACATGCACCACCTTCGAACTCAGTGTTCTTCATATAGAAATTAAGCTTTATGCACAATTTGACCAGTCTAGAGGTCAATTCGTTTTCGAGATATCTTGCGAACAGAAATTAAATTTTTCTAGCCCCATCGAGTGATGGGATTCCCATAGTCATAATGTGTTAGAGTGCGTTAGAATCTAGAACCACCAGTGTAAGAGTGCATTCCGCATCCAGGACCACTTGAAGACGCGTGCTGCGCACTATAATGATGAATTTCAAGTAAGGAAGAAGTTCGAGTTAAGACGCGAGGGCCGCTGAAGTTCCCCTCCGAGTCTTCTGGTAGCAACCAACAACAAGCTTTAAGACTCCACAGGTAGCTGGGTTGCCTTGCCTCTATTTATTCCATCAAGAGACACTATAAAAATACACACATCTCGAAACAAACAACCCAGACCAATTTTGAGAACTGGGTTTAATAAGTTGCTCAAGCGAAACGCACTTTATAGGTTAAATAGAGTGGGACTTGAAGTTCTACCATTACTTATTCTGTATGCATGAACCAGAGGAATATAGAAGGATCTAATCAAACAGCAAGAAGGAGAGTCAGCACGGTACCAGTTGACAGTAAAGATTAGAGTACTACGGTCACAGGCTAGATTAGAACCTGGTTTGTCTCAAACAAAGAGAAACAGCGGTCGTCGCCTTCACCGAACCATTTGGTATAAAACTGTACAATCACTGAGTAAAACGAACGATAAGACAATCAGTTCCATTTTGCGTGGTGCGTTGAGGAATGCGTTAGAACAACACAATAGAGTATCACCCGATAACAATCGGTGCTCACGCCGGTAGAAACATGATCCTTCACTGATCATGGTTCCACCTAGTGAATGTTCACTCCACTTTTGTGTGAAAGTTGTCGTAGTTTTTTTGTCGACTTGCGTCGAAACGCATTTATCGTAATAAGAGCTCCAACGTCGACTTTCTACAAGTCCTATCAAATGTTCACTTACACAACTGAAGACCTCGGAGACACGTGCCAGCTGTAAGTAAGGTGACGGAGGGCGCGACTCGAGGTGTCTACACGAACTTGTGGCTTGTAGAAACCCCGGGACGGACACCTGAGTAGCAGTGGTTCCTCCAATTATAACGCGACTTATTTGTGTCATAGAAAGGTTGAAGGCTATACAGTCCATTCTAAAAATGTACTTTATTTATTTTTTGTTTTGCACAAATCCTAGTAAATGAGTAAACTCTTTATTGTATCATCGTGTTATCTGTCCGCGCGATTGTTCTTGATAGACAGATCCTAGAAATCTTAATCTTGGTACATAAGTTTTTACAGGTCCAAGGAATTGTAAGGCGAAAGGGTCACCAAAGTTATGGGTGGGGGGGGGGGTGTAGTTACAATCAGTTCGTTAAAAACGTTAGTCACGTTCTGTCCGATCCTTCGATTTTCTAGTTGTACCGGTTTATTTATTTTAAATCTAATCTGAGTAAAATTAGGCATTTGTAATGTTCAAAGGAAACATAGTTTTAATAGTAATGTTAAAATACGCACGTAGCCTACAAATTAATGTTTTAATCTGACAATAAAAATTTAATTTTGGGTTGCTATTTCAGATAAGAATGTTTGAAGGTAAACTTTAAAAAAATATAAATATTTAACGTGTTACTTGAAACTAGAATAATTTTCACAAAAACATTAACTTTACCTGTAGCAAACCAAGCTTGGTCGGTTATTCACGGGCCGTGGTGCAGCTATCATCCACCGCAAGATCCAAAGCAGGCGGTTCCCAAGCTCTCTAAACAGTTTCTAAAAGAGCTGGAGGAAATGTCACAAACGGCATGCAGACAGTTGAAATTATTTTTATAAACACCCGTTTTGTATGGTGAAGAGTTCTCAACGTCGAGGAACCATTGCGGCTTGAAATGACCACCATGAAGTGTTACACATTATTCAAATTGCACCTACAGTAAAACTGCATCATTTACTACCTTCAGTGGATTTGGCAAGCACAGTCCGTCCAGTACATACTATAGAGTTGAGCTGTAAAATTTATTATCCTTAGAGTTGACGAGACTTCCAATCTGCTAAGAGATACAATCACTGTCAACTGTGAGCGCAACAAGTCGAGCACAGACGTCAATGAGTGTTCTGCCAATTACGTTTACTACTACGGACATTCAAGACGGCAGTTTTACTCTCCAACAGAGTGAGAACATTATTGTTTTGTTACTTTCGAAACCATAGAGAGAGCCTCTCTTAAGTAGTTCTGTAGCTAGAGTTTAACTACATGACGTTAGGTTTCGTAGTGTAGAGTGGGGACTTGTAGGTCCTGGAATGAGTCAGGCATGGTGGATTTGGTATAGATGTAGAAGACAGTGTTCCACCTGTTGTCTAAATTTTACCATATAACTTGATACCTATTGTTAACTTCGTATTAGAAAATGTATAGTATGTTTTTATTTATTACACATTAGTATTCACAGATAATCATATTTGACAATTCATTAGGCCTTAAAATGTATAGTGAAACATTTTTGGATTTGAAAGGAAAGCTTCAATCTTCCCATTTATAAGCTTTAATCTGTAGTACCCTGTTATAAAGTAGTGTAAATTGCTATACATATTATTTTCGGATCACAATAGATACGAAATGTAATATAAAATATAGTACAATCTTGATTATTATACCTTTAGTCTGTCTGTTTTAAGAGAAAAATTATACCTTTGAATTGAATATAGATATAACGTTCAAATTTAGTACAATTTTCAATCTGCAGTTTATGATAAATTAAAAAGAATGGTAAAATATGGGTTACTTGTATATAAACATTTTCGTATGAAGTTTATTTCGCTGTGATAAATAATAATGGAAGGTTTCACTGAGCGTCAAACCTCCCTTAAAATAAGTTAACCGAATTATTAACGTTGCGGTTGTTGAACTGCTAGAAAACGTCAGAGACCTGTATTCTATAAGAGAGAGGCTACCTAGTCAAAGACAATAGTATCATTATGCATGGGAATAAGGAAAATGTAATTTGACAATCGGTTATGGCAGTTAAGTGCAGACTCGACGCACGACACAGGCACGCACGTACGTACCGTACAGAACTCGCCGACTGTGTTTACTCTGCGATGAGTCACGTTCAAGCCGAGCTTTTCAGATGGCCTTCACGCCGCAATGCCCGCGCCGCACAGCGTCCCACTCACAATCACAATGTCAATGTTAAACTAACACCAGTTTCCTCTCTCTCTCTATCTAAATAATAGTCAGTAATGTGTTTTTGTTGTTCTACCGTCCTACTCCCGTTAGTACAACTATGTACTTCGAGCTTGATTACATTACAGGTATATCACAAACTCGAAACCTTTGACGTGCATTCAATCTACATTACAGTAATATCACACCACTTGTCTAATATATTAAATTGAATGTAATTTATTTTAGTCAGTTTCAATTATTAATATTACTTCCAATACTGTTTTAAAGTTAGTAATAATAAACCGATACAACTAGGTATCGAAGAACTCAACAGAACATAATGACAGTCTTACCAACCGAACCAACAATGTAACTTCGTGTGTTAATAACTTACTGACAACTCGTATATGAATGCTTCCTGAGAAACTGATCGCCTTTTAAGCCTATTCTGTCCGTGTTCACGCAAGTAGCCTATGCGAGAATCTTATGAAACAGAATAAGGTAAGATAGTTGATACAGTACAAATAGGAGAGTCGATGGTACTGACAAAAAGTGCTATGACCACAGATAGGATTCGAAACAGCACAATATCTAAGCCAGATATAAAGTTCTACACCCTAGACCATGCGGTCATCGGCTCTCCAGAAGACAACTGTTCTTTTACTCAGCAGTTACCTACAAGGCACTAATGTAATTTTAGCATACTGTACCTCAATAAAATTACAACAGATTTAGATACAGTTTGTTCACACATTTGTGTATTCCCCAATTTTCTAGTTGCCATTATGTTTATCCCCAAAACTTATAATTTTATTTTTTCTTCTTGTTTCACCAATTTTCATGGTGAAACAGTAGTAAATTGTTTTTGTTAGTTTTGTCATTAAATTTTATTTTACTGATACTAGTTTATTTTATGTTTGTTGTGTGTTAGTATTAACATTTCTTCTTGTTTCAGGTAATACACCTTCCTGTGCCTAAAAGCTGTGCTCATTTTCTTCGTAAATATGTTAATTACGTTTGAAGGTATGGATCAACAATACTCATTATATTTTAATACTTTTCCTACAAATTTATTGATTTTACACACGTAGAAAAATGTTTTATTTAGATACTTTCTCTGTTACTTAAACATTTCTACTCGATTCTCCAAGTAGAAGCAGACCATATTCGAACTTTAGTTATATTGTTTACTGTTATCAAATCAATGCTGTGGAACGTCTGGAAGCATTGCCTCCTCTCATCAGCTAGGAATTCAGATCAGAATCCATTCCTAAAGTAGCTTGAGGGGTACTGTCGGTCCAAAAATACAACAAGAACAGGAAATGCCTGGGCAGACTGAAGATGCAGGAGAGGCTGGGTTCTATTTATCACATACTTAGATAACAGCGCATCGGTGTGGACTTCTTCACCCCAGGATTACCACCTATCTGGAACATAAATACAGGAAGTACAGGAGGTGTGTGAGTTATGAAATACGCCAAGATATAGAGGAGATCCTCAAGTTAGCATACATTTGGAAGATTAACTCTTAAATAATTATATTTTTAAACCTGAAACCACCAGATACTATTTTCTTTGTCGAACCCAATTTAAATGTAAACTCCTAAAAGTAGCAGTTTTGTAAGTCATATTTGTTTACATTTGTTATTTAGTACATTTTGTTAAAATTTTATCTGCTGGACATTTTTTCAATGCAGTTATCTACATTAGTTAATTAATCTTCTTCAACTCTTTGCATTATTAGAGTATAATTTCTCTTCAGAATTTGAAATTATGAAGGTCCGGAACTTCTTCCATTCGGGACGACATTCTTCCGAGAAACGGGAAAGTTTCTGGAATCATTATAGAAGTGATGGTCCTACCTTCATCACTTGGATGTCTTGATAACGCGGGGTCCAGGATGTATGATTTTGAAAATTATTAATCTTCTCTATCAACTATCTGAAAATATTTCTGATAGTTTTAAATAAACCTTTTACTTTACTCCATACCTATAGTAATTTATTGTCACTGTTTACAATAACTTTCGATTACATTCCTGATAACAACGAGGCTGTCTTTCTCTTTAGTTCGTTTATCCAGTTTGTGTGAGATAATTGTGCATCCTTATTTTTTATGACTCTTCCAGTGGCTGAATTTAACTTGTGCGTGTAGCTTTCATCCTTCAAACGGTGAATATATTTTCCTAAAGTATTACAGCAAAGGCACTAATAGACATTTAACTTAAGAGTTAAATTCTTCAATTAGATTAATATCTGCAGCGTTTAGAGCTATTTCACTTAGAGAGTCCTTGTACTATTACAGTACATTAATCAACCTTGACTAGTGAGCAGTTACAAGCAACACCTACAACGTGAGTTTCTACTTCTACATCGTTGGAAAGTATTTCTAATGTAGAATAGGTAATGGAGTTTCTCAAGCCTTCTTGATTGCTTTCTAGACACAATTTAAAAACTTGTAATTTTAATTTTGAATGGTTTTGAAATTGTATATAGATTTTATGGTAATTATGGTACTACTTTAGATTTTGATAACAATCTAAATGTTTGGTGTCCTGTTAATTTTGCTGAGCTTAATTATTGTAACGTGTCTATAGTAAGGTTATCTACTATAAACCAATTACAACTATTTTTGGTTTAGTATAAGAGCGATCAATTGTGTTCTGAACTAATAACCCTTTATTTTAAGAATGCACAAGTTCCAATGGAATTCAATAATCAAACTCAGTATAAATTAATATTAATTTTAATGAAATTTTAAAATCATTAATACAGCAACGCCAAGCTATCTTTTTTACTTTTTAATTTATTCTCAATTATTTCATTTTTTTTAACACACCAAAGGTTCACAAGTCCAGTCTTAAAATTAACAATCAATCATTCAGTAATTGTGCCCTTCAAGTTCTCAGTGCTAATGTATTCAACACAAACTCAAAATAAAAATCTTCATTAAACTTCAAAATAAAATAATCTTCTTCAAATATAAAATGAAACAAATAATAAAATAAGACTTCTTCTCAAAATAAAAATCAAACAAATTAAGGTAATATTAATATTTAATTTATGAACAAACACAATGTCCAACCAGTGAAACTCAAAATTGTATCAATTTCAAACTACTTATTTTCTGTAAATTTCCAATTTGCAAATTATTGAATTATCTAGAATTATCCGCTTGGCTTTGAATGTTAAATTTAGGAACTTGTTAAATTTAGGAACTTGTTAAAATATATATAGAATCTCAGAAGATTAAATAAATTTTCTTTTTCAGTAGATTATTCCTGATTAAACCAAATTGAACAGGAAAATATCATCAAGTAATTTTCTATTTCAATATTAAATTCTAACTTTCACAGTACCTCGCACTTCTCCTGAAGACTTCACCAAGTAACCAAAATGACTATTATAGATTAATTAATTCAAACTTGAGACTTTAAATTTTGAAAAGAAATTTTAATCTTACAACTCAACCTTCTTGCCGAAAAATCAATACGGCAAGAGTGGCTATCACTTAACACGACTACTCTCTCTGAGCACACAGCAAAGAATCCCGTGAAAACGTGGTTGAAGCCACCGGAAGGATCTAGAAGTCCCTCCCACCATCTAATCAAGCTAACATTGGCCAATCAAAATTGAGCAACACAATGTCTGAACTGGATGGTACCTATCCAACCCAGACCTGTAACCTATGCTCAAAACCTAGATACAAAAGGAAGCTTCTAGCATTCCTCGAACCCGAATTGACAAGAAATTCTGCACTGCTGGAAGGCTCACAATCTTACAATTCACTTATTATATTAATTTACAATTCTCTTAATAAAAATATAAAGATTCCTATACATAATTAAATAAATATAGGAAGCATCCTATAATTATGTGTACAGATTTAGTAGTGGTTACTGATAAAATCGCTCAGAAAAGTCATAAAGGTGTAGGGGCTAATAAAAAATGTTCGAAGTTCAAAATTTGGGTTATTCTTTTAGTTTTATTTTTAGCATATTTTTTTGCAGAAGGTTACATTTAACAATGAAATGACAGCGTATGTGACAATAGCATTAGGTTGGATGAAAACCTTTAAAAATGGTGTAATGCAAGTCTCAGATACAAATATTGTGGGTGATTGAATTGAAAATTTCCAAAAGAATAGTACCAGAGAGCCTCAGCCAGTTTCCCAATCCTGCCATTTCATTTGTGGAACTCAATTCATACATTACCTGGAACCCACATAATGCGGTATGATGCAGTGATGCAGTCCTACGATGCGGTGCGGTATGATGCAGTGACATCAGGGTAATAGCCTCCCACCTGCTCACGACTTTCGTCATTCCTCTGCCTAATGAAATTCTAACCCCATCATTTCCTTTGCCGTTGCTACGGTCTCGAGCATTTGCTTCGCGTCGGACTCTGTTTATAGCCCGCCTCTTATAAACCTCTTAGAAAACAATCTTCAGGTCTTAACCTTTACGACATTCTTTCTGGGTGTAATGACTCTATACACAGCGGGCTGAATAGTATCTTAATATTGAGTAGCTGTTTCAACATCGTATTTTAGTTTTAAATGGTTAGAATTTGTGTACTCGTAAGGATGAAGTGCAACCAAAAGTTAGGAGGTCTATTGAATTTTGTGGTTCCTTTTAAAACCCAACAATTGTTGCGAGGGTCAAAACTCGCCGAGAGGTAGCTACTTTTTGTATCAACCACTATGTCTGTTAACGAAAATAAAGGTAGTAAGGATAGTGGATGGAACACCAAATCGATTATTATGTCAAGTTCAATATTTTTCCCCATATTTATTTTGTTTTTAACAATAGGATCTGGAAAAGAAATAAGACAGCGATTTTCAGTCTTGCCATTGTTGTCGTATTTTGTTTGTTCAGGCTACACTGTTTTTAATCGAAAGTAGGTGTTTAACTAAGCAAAATAGTAATTTTTTAGTATTGCTAAAACCGGAATTCTACCATTACTTCTAACATTGTGAATTTTACATTTGCCATGTAGAAATTAAATTCTGCTAACCGAAACATATAATTTGTATTTACTACATAATTTGATTTTTAACTTATTATTACTAATTTGTCTATGCGTTGTTGTAGCCTACAGTAATACTGTTCAGGCATGAGCAATACGAATTAATTTGTCATTACGTTACCATGGTATTCTAAAGAAATCTCTATTAAACAATATGAGGTTTAATTAATAAAACAATATAAATTTATGAAATAAACCTGAGAATTATACATTTTCAGCAACTATTCAACATTTTGAGAAATATGTATGTATGTATAGAAATGTTTGTTATTAAAATTATTCTAATTATGAAGGCGTTATCTCTCATTAAAATAAGAAGAAATATTTGTTACCTACTCATTTTTATAAATCAAATATATTGATTTATAACAATATATAATTGAATACTGCTCAAAATTTGTTATGTCTTCTATAAAATAGCCTTGTCAGTTGTTGGGTTATTTCCAGGGTTTCCATGTGGAAAATTCCAATCATCACTATTTATTGCAGAGTTCCTTTATCTATGCCCGGAAAAACTTTATTAAGTGTATAGTAATTTGAGGTTACATAAATATTATTATTGATGAACTTATCACTATGTGTACTAGATAGTTATTATGAAGTTTCAATGATTACCCAAGGACACAAAGCGCTTGTATATTTGGTATATTGAAGTACAATTATTAATGAGTATAAAGTGCTTGACTGAAAGTTAACAAACATCTGAGGGACAATGAGTTGCTCGCGATTGGTCTCTGTGAAGTGTGCAGTTGCCGACTCAGAGCGCGGCATGCACGTGTGCGCCTGTAGCAATTACTAGGCGCCGTGCCTTGGCTAATAGCGCATTGCCACGTGGCGAATCGAACCCCAGACCTTGCAGATATCTTCCGGCTGTGTAATCAGCTTCTCAAAGACAACCGAGCCTCTTCTAGAAAAAGGAGTGCGACCGTAATAACAGTTAATGTCATCACCGTTCCGAGAATGATTGCATGTTTGCGAACCCAAGCCGTGGGGTGTGTTGGGAATTTCATTTCAAGAAGGTTTCTATAACATTACACGATGTTCATGATATTTTCTTGTGACTTGAATACAAAAAATACTAATACTAGCACATACCCGCGGCTTTGTTTCAATTCATATTACACAACTTTAGAGACCAAAGTGGGATTTTTTTACTGTTTTACAGACCAGTGGGGCGTAGCCCAGAGGGATTAAAAAATATACCTACATTCATCCCAGGAGCCCTAATAATGCCACGTAAAATTTCAGTACAATCGGTTGAATATTTTATGCGTGAAAACAAAACGAATAAACAAAGGTACTTTCGCATTTATAACATTTTTAGAATAAACATATGTTTAAAACGCTTTGGCTCTTTGTTTGTGTATATAAAGTTATAGTGCTGTAATTTGGCATGGTTATTAGCGAAAGTTTTAAACTTGTGTAAGATTTTTTGAAAAAAATTGAAAAATATTTAATAATGGTGGTTATTTGTACAATTTTGTAAAATTTGAAAACATCAATACAACCCTAAAATTATTTTTAAACATAAAACTGGCACGTTTTAAACAAAAGAGACATAATGTTTGATAGCTTCTTTGCTGAGATCGTATGATGAGACTATTGAAATGCATTATTTGTTTAACTACGTGTAAATTAAGCGTAATTCCCTTAAATTCTTATGTAGAATTTTACTTTCGTCATCGATCTCTAAGTGTGACTACTTTTACCGAAGTCTCCTCCGTATTTCGCCGGTTGGCGTCACTTTCAAGCCTGTCATCTTGCGGTCGCATCTTCTCTGTCCAGCGCCACAACCGTAGTCTCGGACCGGTTTGTTGCAGGGACACTTTCCATCATATCATAGAGAAGAAATGGGAGGAGTGTCGTCTGTCGTTCTGTCATCACCTCCTGTCGCTCCCGCGACGCGACGACATCGACGTGCGACGTTAACACCAGCTGTGATAGAGAAACGTCTTGTGCCCCGCTTGCTCTGAATCACTCAATGACAATAACATACTACGCCTCGAGATGTGTCCGGTGTTACATCTCTGTGACCTCGTAAATAACATGTTTTTATTTAGAAACATACAGTCACCTAGAAAAGTTGTCTTTCATTGAGTGTTATTAGCTTGAAAATATTTTATTTTGAATTATACTGTTAGAGCTTTAGTCATTAATAGACTAATAGATGACGAGAGTTGGACAAGATAAGACCTATATCTCACGTGTTTACATTAATGTTATCATCAGTGCGTGATCTTATAGTTCCATCGGATTTTACAATCGTCGTTCCGTATTTATTACTGTATAATTGTTCCATAACTTTGTCTTGGCATTCTATATCCCGCGCAAATATAATGCGGTACGGTTTGATTTTAATTCCAGACGTCTTCAAAAACTCTCCTGTAAATAATTGAATTCCTAATAATAAGTTCCTGACGGTATTCAAAATAGCTTTATTTTATAACCATTCCGCTATTTTCGCACTTCAGGCTAATTCAGTTTGCCCTCTTACAACCAACAACAGCAACTAATGCTTATCATTTCTATAATGAGAAAACGCGGAATAACAGGGAACTAACAGGAGGACATTTAACAAAGATTACAAATGTCACAGGAATAGGACATTTGTTGGTGGAAGAGAGAGTTCTAAGTAAGATCCACTTGACAGAAACCGGAAGTTGATGAAAGTTGTACTGGCGAAGACACCATATGTTATATACATTTTAGAGACGGAAAACGGACAAAATATGTAAGAAATGCTGCTCAGCTATATCAGCTAAAAAGTTGTTAGAATGTTCGATTTTGTCATGAAGAACATAGTTAAGGAAGGAGGATTTGTTCTTAATATCTCTATAGATTGTTTTTCCTTTTTAATTCATTGGACTATACAGACAGTGAGGTTTATTATTATTATATTTTCATTTTTAACGGCGTTCTTTTTTCGACATTGAAGTTTTAAGTGATTAAACTAAACAGTTTTTATGGAAATGCTCTTAACCTATTCGCAAAGTTTTATTGATCTATTCTGGGAATCGAACTCGTGACCTCTCGATTAAAGGGCCGCAGCCTTACCCACACGCCAAGGTGAAGGTCTAATTGTTTTAAAATGTATTGTTAATTCTTAATGTTTTATTTTGAATATATATATATATATATATATATATATATATATATATATATATATATAGTTTTGAGTATTATACAGATTTTTTTATTTCGGGTTAGTACGCACGAAAAGTAAATCCTCTTGGAAGTCTAGTTTTGACCTCCTATGACCCAGAACTACACCCGTACCGAAACAGAATGTTGAGCGGTATATCTAAATTCTAAATATACCGCAAATGCAAAGGCCAGTTGCTCACGGCTGAGGACAACCCTAAGTGCTAAATTGAGAAAGTTGTCCACTCTACCTGTCTAATTAGCCTTCAGAGCGAGGTCAGCCGGAGTGATGTCGGCGAGATCTCGTTAAACGTGGAGACACGGAATCCTCCCTTCTAACTGAAATAACTACCTACGCGGTATATTACAGTCCTAGAGATCGTTTTGTACCTAACTGTTCTTTCTTTGGTATTTTTTAATAAAATTGGCCATATGTATTTGTTTTGAAATACTAATAAGTGTAAATAATAGTATAAGTGTTATTTACGAATATAAGTCTGAACCTGATGATCCAGTACAACTGATATGTTTCTGTCACTGCAGACATTCACGCCTTGCATGGATAATTAAATAGTGTTCTCTTGATTTATTCCTAATTTCATTACACATTCTTATATTTTTCAGGTTTATATTTGAAGCCGCATTGTGAGAATTAAATTTAACTGATCTAGACTCTTGAAAAGACTGGCAGAGTTAAATTATTGTAATAATTTCAGAAAGTCGAGGAAAAGAAAGGAACATGCTCCCTGAATAAGCGTCACACAAGATCACATGACGAAAACACGTCTAAAAGACTTCTTGATATCTGGGATTATCTACAGTTTTGTCTGTAACTTAATGGAAGATGTTGTCAAAAATTAGCCTTCGGTGTCGATGGTATGGAAGGAAAGTGCGTCTATCATGGTGTTAAGTACTGTCAACAAAAATGTAGTTCTGAAAATTTTATTTTTATTTCGCTTAATTCGATTGCGTTCTCAATTTAATTTATATATGTAACAATTCATATTGTTTATTGCAACAAAGAATATTATTATCAGTGTCTTCAGGAATGCATGGAACCCGATATAAGGTGTTCCAATAATTTCCAATGAATGCAGTAGGTCTCCAAGCCCGATACGAGTAGCCTATACATGGTGGGATGGAAGGATAGTTCGTGTTAATCTTCACTGACGTCAGGAAGGATGTATCATCGCCCAATAGAGTTCTGGCTGTAAGTAATGGGTCTGGTGCACCACCGACCACAGAAACGCCTAGGCGTAGGTGCGCTTAGTGAGTGGTGGATGCCTTAGGACGTATTGTAAACTGTGGTGCCTTATTTTGATGCAATCATGTCTTACCTGTAATGTATCATTGAAGGCTAACCAATCATGTCTAATCAATGTAGATGCACCGCAGATCTTACTGCTAAGCTAGCGAAACCGTGAGTAACAACCAATCACGGTTAAGAACGAACTCTTTGTTACCGCAATTTGAAAGTTTGCATGCGCATGGTCTGTGGAATCAGTACAATCGAAAGGATCATTTATTGGTAATCCCGGTGTTGTGGTATATTCAGAACGGTAGAGTAATTTGAACCAAATCACAGGTTTCCTGTGATTGAAAATTAAACATGAGAGTTCGTTCCATTAACATGAGATTTCCATAACACTCCGGTCTAATTTGGAGAATTATGCAGTCCGTATGCTCTCAAGAAGGACTCTGCGCCTTACTTGATTCTCCTTTCTCGTACATCTGGTGAATACTCTTGTAGACCAGTTCCGCAAGCGCTCGCCGCGTCATTTCAGACAAATTGGTCATGATTCATACGCAAGACTGGATGAAGCCATTACGATAATGAGCGCATGTGGGCCTGTCATGGGGGACCACCATCAGCTCTACCCGCCACAACTCTGCGTGCTGGTGCTGAGTTCCAAGCTCAGGTGCGTTCTCGAGCAAAATATTATTGTGTCTTTGTCGTACCGTATATAAGTCCTTATGAACTGAATAGGCTCGATTAATAATGTAGATTGTTATCTTGAGGTGCAACCTTAAAGAGCTAAACGTGCCCGGGATGATGTGAATTGAGCCAGCAAATACACTACTACTTAAGGGTGTTTATTTGAAGATGCTCGAGGCTTAAGAGGATCTGAAAGTCTAGAAAATTGAAAAGCAAGAGGACGGATTACTCACGTTGCAAAAAGACTCAGGAACTCGGTAATTAAATGTATATTCGAACAATCTGTCAGAAAATTTCAGGAACGCAAGGGATTTAATAAATTTGAAAGAATTAACCCAAAATTTGAATATATTTACCATTATCGAAAACAAAGTTACTGTATAGATATTGATCCCCTTTCTCCATTTAATTCAACTCTGATATGGTAGATGATTGGACTACGCAACTTTGGTGGTTATCTTATTTCACTTTCTACTTTCACACCGTCTCGGACAACCCTTGTGATTGCTCTGATCAGCCCAAAAATTAGATCCAAACATATTATTACCTCTGCGCTCTGAATAAAAAGACACAGAATTTCGTTGCAAGTTATCGCAAAAATTGAAAATTGTCCAAACCACTGTACGCAATAACAGCACTGCATCTTTTCAGACTATACAGGTTTACGATATCCTTCATCTGTATCTAATAAGGCTGGGGTAAAGTAAAGAATGATGAAGCGCAATATTTTCATGTGATGCTGAGACTCCAAAAGACCCTACGTTATCTGGTTAACACACAAATGAATGTCTCACCTTCTTTTCAAGTCCAGACTGACCATTGCCATTGACTCAGAGGTAAAGCCATTTTGAAAGAGATCTGCGGAATAGCATTTTTTCCTAGTGTAAATGTAAGGAGCTATTGGTCGTCTTAGCATTGCTAAGTCGGGGCAGAAGGCAAAACTTGAAACTACTTAACCAGATTCAAGCAATGCCATTCCGTTTTGTCGACTGTATTCAGAATTATCGGAATACCTAATTTAGGTTTCGCAAATATGAGTGTGTTCTAATAATTTCGCCTGATCTTCAATCTCAAGGTCCACATTCGAGGTGAGGCCCTCAACATAACTTGTAAGGCAAAAGAGAATTGACAAGGATCAGACTTGTTTTACACCGGATTTCACGTGTAACACTTTTCTTGATTTCTCTCTGCTGCTTCAACTACTGTCAAGTTCAACGCATTGGCCATTTACACTCCCATCAATAATGCAATAACCTTAGGAGTGGCAACTCTCAATGTCAAATGCATTTGCAAGGTGTACAAATGCAATGTGAAATTGACGTAATTTTGACTACATCTTCTGTTAAGAGAAAACGTTCGAATGTGCCATTTTCAGTACAGAGCAACAACATTGATGCAAATCGTTCTTAGAGAACTCGACGAAGCGCACCGATATATCCAAAAACTTTGAATATCCTTGTAGAGCCTCTGGACGCTTTTGTAGCGTTTGCGTACGCTTCACTGCATTGAACCTAGGAGTTGTTTGTACAATACCTTGTAATAGTATGTTTCTAAATATACCTCAAGAACATTCTTTCTGTGTTAATGTAGTCTTCCATTATTTGTTCATAGTGGTTTGTTCAGTGATATCGTGAGGATTTTCTTACCTTTGGTTCTGATAGTCAACAAAACAATCATCATTGGTTTATAGAATTACGTAATGGACGGATCCGCTTACATGGTGACCACCACGTTGATACCTTGATACCAATTCTAATCTATTATATGTATCTATTATATATATCAGGGATAGATTAGATTATATGGATAGTTAAAATCACTTTTGTTTCCACCGCGACTCTAATTTGAAGGAACCTTTTTCAATACAATAAATTATTGAAATTACATGTTATTTTGTTTTCAAAATAGTCGTTAGGTTAAATGTTATTCTTTATGGGCTGTTGACTGGCCAAAGGCGGTACCATAACTAATAACAGCCTGGGACCGGGGCGCTCTTCCCCAGCAAATGTCAGCGGCACGATCCGTCCATCCCAAGTGGCCTGTTTAGCAAGCCCATCCATGACTTATCACTTTTACAAATCTTCTTACTTTACAGACCTACCCCTTTTTACATCATATATTCGGCTTTAAAGGTCATATCAGTGTTAATTCTGTTCCTGTGTGGTTGCTGACTGGGTTTTCTTTACCGACCATGTCAAATTGGCATATAGCCTCTGGTACTTCATTTCCATATGTACTACACCGGTTTCAGCTTTGAGCTGATGGAAATCCTTACATTTTGCTTCCTTCAAATTCTTCCTAAGGACCTTTAGTGATAACTGCCATTAGTATTAGATAACTGCCAGTACTCTGCTTTATTTAGTTATATACACATTCGCACGCAAAATCATTAATATTCGGGCTGCCCTTTCTACATCGATTTTATTTATCAGATTTGATAATAACTTTGTTTAATTTAAGTATCAATTTACTAACAAAATTAGTAACTTAAATACGATGTACTTATGAAATAATGTAACTGACGTTTAAATGTATAGAGTTATATTAAAACCATCATTAAACTACTATAACATATCATACTTTCGTTTTCGTTAATTTTCTTTTGTTATTTCACAGAAATATTGTATGTAATAAAATTATTTCAATTCACTTCAAAATTGAATATAGTAGTATCTGTACGCTATGGTATCAGTTGAGGTTTAACGTATGTTTTAAAATGTAGCCTAGCTTCCCTGCTCAACAAATAGGACTGTTTACACTTCATAGCCATGGCCACACCTGCTATACTACCCATGCGTGGCTATCAGTCGCTCGATGAGCGATCTATTGGAAATGCAACGGACATGTTTCAGGTTGCATATGCGCAGAATAAGTCAACCGACCACGTGCCACCCTAACTACCAAGCCCTATACCTGAGTTTGAGTTTTGTGTTTACAAGGCCTTGTTAAACTGGTTACGATTTAACCTACAATAAGTACTGAATCTTTAATCAGCCTCAAGTGGTGGCATTTGTCATACATCTTTCTTGTTATATTGATTGGTTGCATCCACTCGTTTCTTGATTGGATGGATGCCCACGCGGAAACCAAGATATGCCGCACAAAAATACAGATTCACACTACGGGACTGTCAGAGTTGACATATTTTAGAATGCTGACTGAAAAACGTGGTCGCTATGTCATCGCTGCTGTGTGGAGTGGCGCCTGGTCAGCGTATACTCGTGCAGTGCAGGGCGGGTTGCTGCACCGCTGTAGGGGTTTATAATTTATTTGTAAGAAAGTACAATTGTAAAGAGACGACGGTTCGCCGAACAGAGTTGTATCTGGAAAGTACAGTTTATTAATATTAAAAAACTCTTATGTATTCTCCTTTATTCTTTAGTCAAGTAGAGTTTTCCTTTTACGTCCGCAATTCTCGAATGGTTCCTTATTATTCAATAACGACACTACTAAAGCAAGATTACGTACCAACTCTAAACAAATTAGTATTTAATGAAGTAGATTTTCAATCAACAAACAGTTCGTGCTCAGAGTTGAGTCATCTTTCCTCACCTTGGCCAACCAGCTAACCGATTGTTGGATATCATCGTAAACAACTACTTCGACACGATTGGTTGGTAATTACTCGATTCGGTTCCATCACCGCAACTCATCGAGTGGTTGCGTTTTGAAATTCACTATTCACTATGCGTTTTATCAGGCTATTAAATTAAAGTTAAACAACCACAGAATCCATAACAACAGTGCAAGCTTACCTGATTCTGATGCTAGGATGTAGCCCATATAGAAGTCGTCAATTTTCAGTTGATTTCTCTATCCTCTCTTCGTCGACACATGGCCGCGAAGGGTTATAGATCTTATACACACTACCGACGAAACCCTTACAACTTGCCTACTGTGAGTCATCCTCTTGTACCATATCGTATAGAAGCTTTTTATTATATTTTGTATGGCTTTGAAATAATTTTATGATACTGCGTTCATAGGGTTTTAACGCAGTAAGTTAGTATTAATTATCTGTATGTGTTGTTTCCCAAGAGCAACAATTTGTCCTTAATGGTGTATAAATCGTTAATGGATATTTATAGTAAAGTAGGAGTAAAACTTGCGTTTTGTTCCATTGTTGATATAATACTCGTACATACAAATAAAATACTCGTACTATTCCAAAGTATCGTACACGTCAATTGTAACGGATTGGTTTTATGAGAAAAACTGTCAAGAATCCAAAAAACTTTTGATTCATACCCAATGAATATGTCACATTTTTAATTGTAACTTATTATTTAAAACAGTTAATTATACGAGGCCAAGATATTTTATTATCTTAAACATAAGCACGGCTTACAAACTCAGTGTAAAATTAACCTTAAAGTAAAAGAAATATAAGACAGTTTACTGACATTGGCTAATTTGTTTGTATTCCGACAACTCCGTTCCTAACCTGACAAAATGGCAACCCGCAGGATAAACAATTTGCAACAATTATGCAATTATGCTATTAGACATTGCATGCCTTCAGTAATTTACTAAAAAAAAGCAATCGATTATTTTCTCTCGAAGCTCTGTTTAGATCTCAAAGCACTCTTCAAGTACTGCAGTGTGAGTACAATCTCGTCAACCCTTGAGATTGAGAAACTCGTGAGTCGGACAGTAAGTCCCAGACCGTGAGCGTGGATACTGTGTCCGCCCCTCAGAATTAGGTTAGAAATGGTCCCGACAGTTGTATGGCGTGGACCTACGCCCGTTTACCAAGCTGGACCTGATACCAACCCCTAACCCTCTGCACTCGTGAATATTTGCCAGGCGACTGCCTGGTCCTTTAACCGCAATCACTATTTGTAAATGCATAGGCTCTGAGTGCGTGAGCGAGACTGCTTGGGTTAACTACGGTCTATAAACCAGTAGCTATGGTTCTAGCAAAGTATACATACATACAGGCTCTACAATGTAAAATAACCAAATCACAAAAATTCAAAGGAATTTTGCCATCGACTGATCACGAAGTAACCGAATACCTGCGCGGAAGGACGTCCACGTGCAGATTAGTCGAGTTAAGGGAGAGGGCGGGATGATGAAGCTGTTTAGCTGGACTTTCCCCTCTGTGCTCGTCCGTCTATGTCCAGGTCATGTCGCTACCGGGGCCGGAACCCGCGGATCCTCAGACAGACGATCTGCACGCCTCAGTCTCCCCTCAGCCCGACTGATCAAGTTATTGCTGACACACGTCCGGCCGTGTCGTGCTCTCCCAACATGGACTACGGATAGAAACTTGCCTTTCACTGCCAGTGTGCGCCTTCACATCGATTACGCTTTTGAATTGTATTGAGTTTCATTAGGCAAAAAGACTTTTCAACTAGAAGGCAGCTTTCATTTAACATATATTCGGAAAATCTACAACTAGAATTCCTCTATGGTAGAGTAAAGTGCTGACGCATCTCGTATTGATCCACTTTGGTGTGAGATGTATGCATGAGTATGTAGTTAAACAAAATCTACTTAAAATTAATAATAATAACATTTTGGAAAGTTGTTATCAATACTTATGTAAGGCTGAGAAATATCTTTTTCATTATTGAGGGATTGTCAGTTTCTATAACGTGCGTATTCGTTAATCGGCTATTACATTTTCTGTCGAAGTCCGACTTCCACTTATATTTTCCACTTTGGTACCAAGCTATGAAAGTTATAGCCTATGTGTTGTTCTTGTAAAGTTATAATTGATTATATTGTAACGTTTTTATAAGAATATAATGCAAATAATTCGAAAACGTTTTCTCCGTGGAAATACAATTCTTGACCTCTCTGTTGAGAACCAAGAAGGCTATTTTTCTCGGAGGTTATAGAAGGTTTTACGATCCCCACTTGAAGAGCTTAGTTGCAGGAATATTATCAATTATTCGTTCGTTGTCCTTTCATCATCTAAAGTAGTCTTTCCCGTAAAACTTCTCGAGCTCTGCAGATTACTGATAAGCTTTAACAGCTGAAATCATTTAGTAGTTCGTTCTAAAAGTCCAGGTTCAGGTTATGATCTAAATCTATTATACTATCAAGATAGTTTGACTCAAATATACGCTAAAAATAATTATGCTACACTTAATTGTGTGGCAGTACGTATCCTCTCCTCACACCAAATGTCACTAGGACACAACCTGTGGTGTTGAGCAGATCTCGTGTTGAAACTGGCAGACCTTGGGATTTATCACAACTTTCTTGTCGTCAGTGGAAACCCTCATTCCTTGAGACTTTTTGTGTATCGTTCAGCTCATCAAGGTGATAACGTTTACAAAACAGATTTATTTTTTATCGATCATAATTAATGGTCACACTTTTAATGTCAAGGGCATAATCCACTATGGTTGTCGAGAAAATCATTTCCTTATATGTGTGCACTATGCATACATACATCAACAGTTAGAACTAGATTAGTCAAATTTAATTTGTATCACTACTATGAAACATCACCAGCTGTTTCAGAATGATCGCGTCGCGGGGGGCGTCCTTCGAAGGCTCTCAAAAGACTATTCATCATATAGGGGAACCTACATCATATTAATTTATTGAGATTGAATTCTTTTGAGCTCTTATGCTAACGCAGCGATTTTCGTGACTGTCATAAAACTATCGTAAAATCATTGTAAACACTATTTGTTATCGCTATGGAAAGTTATCTTCGTCAGCTACAGAATACAACAGAAATCATCAATTGAGATGTTTTCCGCTTAACATCTGTTAACTGAATATGCCTCGGCACAGAAAGGACGATATTTCTAGATTTTAATTTTGTTAACAATGTTTCGACGTGATGTCAACTGGACAATGTTAAATGATACCCAGAATTAAATTTACATTTGGAATTTGGAAGGTTTCTGTACTCTAGAATGTTACAAAACTTGTGTTCTAAATATCATTTGAACGTCTCAAACTTTACCTCGAATTCCAGCCAGAACACAATAAGAGCTTCTTAGGCTTGTGAGGACAAAACGAGCATATCCGTACACAAGAGTCACAATATCTTTATCACTGTTAGAAGAAACTTTAATGTCACATACCCAGTGGCTTTTCTAAGATTAAACCACGTATAGCCTAGCAGGCTTCGTTGAGGTTGCTTGAAAACTATCAAAATATAGCTAATTCCATCCAATTAAATCAATTGAAAAGTATAAATAAATCTTACTTAAAATAGGAACCGTGTCAGCCTACTGCATAGCCTACAATGACGCTCAGCCAAATGTCATGGTTGGACATGCTTGGTGCATAGAACACCTTCTAGTGTTTGTAGAAATGAAGTTTCACGTAAAATTTAAGGACAACATTGGAAATCTTTCTCGACATATCTTGTCACATAATAAATTCCCACTTTTGTTTTTAAATTAAGGGTGTAATACAACGCAGGAGTGTGCTGAAATCAAATCTTGTCACCGAGTGCTAATTTGACTTTCCTCTCTTTTCTTTTTTACTCTTTGAATAAATCTCAAATGATTGGTTGAATTCAGTTTTTTTACATTTAAACTTTCATGCAATATTTCAAATCTGTTGGTGTGTTCGTTCTCGACAAATGGTCCGGACAGACAGACAGGACCACGAGTGATAGGCTTCGCTACAGCTCAGTCAAATAAGTGGGTGAAAATAGAAAGGGGAATATTTAATCCCTACCATTTTGTTAAATACTGTTTCATATTCGTTATATAATGTTTGACCCTCAGTAAGGCAACTTTCATTGTTATTGTGTTAGAGAAACTACAAATTCCAGCCTGGCGTACCGTTCTGTAAATAAATAGTGGCTGAGCCCGAACAAGGTAAAAGGGAAAGAGTTTGGACTGGAATCCCAGCAGTTTTAACAAGGTTTTTGACTGGAATCCCTGTAGTTTTAACAAGTACTGTAACCATATTGCTTATAGATCGTTTAGCACTTAGTAAGACAACTCCCATTGTTAATGAATTAGCATGAGCGGTACCGCTATCTAAATTAAATAGTGGCGGATCCCGAGCAAGGCGGTGCACTGTTACACCGCGACCTGTGCCGCTCGCGCCTCGGGATGATCTAGATTGATGGGCCGGTCGCTCCCATCCATTATGTCGTATCCCCCAATTTGGAGCCGTCTGTCGGGCCTAGATCTAGCGTGCGGTACTCTCCCTTCTCCCGCCCCCCTCACCGCCACGGCCGGAGGTTCGCTATTGTAAGGAGTGAACGTGATAGATAGGCGCTACGATTTGGCAAATAACCGGGTTCGGAGTCATTTCCCTAACAGATTTGTTGTCTGTGGTGTGATTTATTCCACGCAGCATAACTGATAACGGCGACCTGGGGACAAGGTACCTGGACACGCAGAACTACCTAGACTCTCAGTAGCGCTAACGTGATTAGACATGACGACACAGTCAATCCTTTTTAAATAGTAAATGTTCTTGAGATAAGTGATGGTCTCTGGAGAATTTCCCATCTCCAAGGATACTTATAGTCATAAAATATTGAATTTTAAAGGCCAGAGAGTTAAAGAGAGGGTATCTTGAAGTCTCAGATAAAACAGGTTAGCAAAGATATATGATATCTGATGAAAGTCTGTGGAAACTTCAAGGTAATTGACTGAATAGTTCCAAAGATTATTAGAGACAAATTTATTAAAAACCATAAGACTAGGGGACCATGTTTTGTAGACAGAGACTATATCTCTGAGGTAATATGAAAATCCATGTAAATTATCATAGTATCTAAGATTTCAGAAATTTTAGTTTTTAAATACCAGAGGAGCGGTATCGTAAGATCGGAGAGCACAACCGGAACCAAATAGCTCCTAAATGGTCGATATTACAGAAAATATCAAACACAGAAATCTCACCTGAACACTGCTCATAGCGCGATCATGAGGTCATATCAAGAACCTACGATTAACGGGATGTAGTGCATCACTAGCTAATTCTGTTTACTAGTCTTATTACTAACCTCAGTAGGGTGTTTGAGTTTGGATTATCTTTGGTCGGAATGGACATATAATTGATTATTTCATAATCCAGGTTTTTATAATTTGGCTCTGTACCAAATTGTTTAAATTTTATTCCTTAGTTCCTTAAATACACTTAATACGAAGAACGAGTTTCGTTCGTTGTTCACTTTATTAATAAAAGATAAATATTACGTGACGTGAAATTTTTTAACTACCTCAAAGTTATTTTTTTGTTATTGACTGATAACAGTTATTGTTAGTGTTATTAAGTTTGTCGAATAAAATCGGGTATTGTTTTAATGGCTGTAGATGATTAGAATATTGTAGTTAATATTGGTATTTTTACCACTTCCATTTCCGTATAATTTAAACGAGTGAAACAATTTAAACTAGAAAGGGGGTTATAGTTTAATACATATATTATTTACCTTTTTAAGTGGGTTATAAAATAATTTTGTTTTGTAAACTTAATTTTTTTAACTTAAATTTATAGTTATACTTTTTGCGTATAGAGTTATTTATGTTAATAAAGACATCCAAGATATTTTTATTGTGTATGAATAAGGCTCCAACAATAATAAATAACTCTCAAAAACACATATAAAAAACAAATATTTTTGCTTACCTCCACTTCAAAATCCCTACGTTGGTTTGAGAGGAATAATCACATACCAAACTATTTACCAGATTACAGAATCGCTGCTTATATCAAAACAGTGAACACCATTAGATAAGTATAAATGTTATATTATAAAAAACATAGTAGAAAGTCATCAATTATGCAAATTCGCGAATCACTTTTGGTCACGTGGCTTGACAGGCAACCGATATCCGCAGCACAATCAAGGTGCGAGATGAACCTTCTGTGAGAAGCAGTGTAATGAACCATTGTGTCAAGTCCCGGCCTAGCTTATTCTTGTACCAGAGTGCAACATAACCTCAATTATAACCACGGGTACAATGACGGTAACGAACCCCGCCCAGGCAGCTTCGCGCCAAGACAAGCGTCAACTAATCATCTGTCGTGTTAGCATCGGCCTGTCAAGTCGACATGTTGTGCGATGTCACTGTGCGTGATGGAACTTGCCGGCCATCGACCATCGCCCTTCAGCGTTTAGCGTACAATACGTAATCAACAAGTGTTAACGATCTTGTTGAGTACCCGGTGTCATTGAGTATGTTGTATCGTGTTACCTTCAGTGTCCATAATGGGCTTCTTTACTATGATGACCATCACATTCTAGGACACAAATTTAACGTTTACCGATAGAAATAACAGTTATCTCAATAATTGTGTGCTCTTAGTTTGCAATTAATTTATATCTTTAGTTAGATTAAAACCAGATGGGTATCGCGCCAGCTGTTGTTTCTTTCGTTTTAATGACTCCTAAACCTGCCTGCTTTTAATTTAACTTTAGTTTGCTGATTGAGCAATACCGAAGTATATCACTCAGAGCCCTTTAAAATAGTCTCCTTTGTTTTTCTACCTTTATATCTGTCTACCTGGCATCTCCAAAACGAATAGTAGACATCATCTTGCACGAAGCTTAATTTCTATAAAAACAACATGAATTTCGATTATGGCCCTCCATGAAATTTGGTTCAGCATCAGAGAAGCCTGTTTGCAAAATATCTGAAAGCAGGATTGAGCTATAGAAATTTTGCATGAACCTTAATTCTTACTCGTATGTAGGTAATATCGAATTCGAAAACAGTGCACGTTCGTCCATGGGGTTTGGCTATTTGTTACTGAAGAATATCACTAAGAGGGGATATCTTGAGAACAAATTGAGCTTTAGACTTGACATGTGCTATGAACATAATATATTTCCACATAGTCCTTAGAGGTAAAACCGAGTTCGATTAAGATGCATAACTGCCCATGAACTGTTCCTCGTCTAGTCACATCCTGTAAAAGATAGATATTGTCATGGCCTTCAAACAGTGGTGGGTAATCCAAGTGGCGGTAATCACCAATGCATGATTATAGGATACCGTTTAGTATGTTTTTTTTCTTTTTTCATATATGATCCAATTGTTGGAGGACAATGTAACACGATATGTGTTCAGGCGTACACATTCCTTGTAAATTTTTGTAGGCCTACTTTAAAAATTTTGCATAGAACAGAATATAATTATTAAAACGTTCTATAAAATTAAATAATGTACCGTATCTTTCTCGCTTTTTTAAGCATAATTCTGATAGTTTATTAAAGAGCAAACATCGTGAATAATACATGACAAGTTGTTGGTAGTATCCTTTTTCAATCTTTGATTTCAATTGTAAATACATTGTTCGTATAAACGAGGTAGAGCTACATTGAAATGGACGAAAAGGAGGTATTTGAAAGTTGGTGAGTCCAATAGTCCTCAAGCTCTCACTAGACCTTTATTTTATGTAAGTTCCAGGTTCACTACTCGCCTCATTACAATTGTTTCTGTTATCAAAGGAATTGGATTTCATTTTAGCAACACTGTGTATTAAGGGATCCAAATTATAATTTAGAGCATAGGAAGTGGATCTAGTAGAGCATGGATCTAAATCTTATTCATATTCGTCTTGCTACACCGCTAAATATATGTCTTGGAGGGGAATTTTCTCCATGAGCTGCTAAAACCGCGATTGGTTACCAGTGCATTGGTGCATTATCTGGAGTTGATGGGACTCTGTACAAGATGGACGTTGCCAACGACTGTGACTGCATCCTCGAGGTCGTCTGGCTTGAGCAATGTTGTAGTACACACGACCACAACACGACAGCACCACACACATGCACGTTCCGGTATATACTTCCCGCATACATTCGTGACATGTCAGGATGGCGCAGAAAGGTCGTGGGTGGTCTTCTCCCTGGATATGTTCTGGTTATGCTGACTATATCAAAATACATGGAATGTTTTTGGATTAAGAAGGAAGTCTTTAAGGGATATTTAATATAAGGACAACCAGAATTTTGTGGACAAGCTGAAACTATCAATTATAATTTACAGCAGAGAGATGGCATTACATAACATGGGAAGATTTAGATACCAGCACACTATGTATTTTTTTCCTTTCTTACACTGTTTCGACTGTATGGAACACGTCCATACAGTCCGACGCGGTTCGGACTCCATATACTCGAAATCCAGATTTTTGAGAGTGCGGATTTGCACCTAGAAACACGAATCTGTCATTTAGGACTCGACGAATTTATACTTATACTGGGTAATCTATCCCAAAAGTCCCCCACATACATCTATTTGAAAATGTGTAATAACACATCCTGAAGATGTTTCCGATAGATTTAAAAGTTACTCCTCACTTCTTCTTAATGGGGGTTATTGAACAACTCAAAATGAAAGATGTCTTGACTATTCTTCAAAAGAATACCTTCAAAGTGAAGTGCTACGCGATAGGGTCGCTGTTAATCATATTTTATTTTCATTAAAGACTCCTATTTTGGGGGATGAGGTTGTTAATAATTTTAATATTAGTCCCATTAGCACCTTATTTTGGAGAAATACAAAATGTTGAGAGTTATATATTTCTAAGTTCCCTCCGTCTAAAATAGAGTCCGGTTAGAGTTGGTAGAGTTGGTATTTTAAAAGTTGTTTAACCTATTTCCATTTATTTCTAAGTAGTAATTCAAAGTATTTAAGAAATAGTTTTCTTGGAGTCCTTGTTTTTGTCTCACCTTTTGGCTTAAGTGGTATTATTTGACGAGTCACCCCCTTTAAACTTTTAAGTTGTACTACCTCCCATTTTGGATAAGTTTCAGGTAATTTTAAAATCTATTAAGGACGTCCTGAGTGTGTAATTAGATATTTTTAATATGAGTTAAAAATTCTTAGTAGTTTTAATGTGGGGCGAGACTACTGGGTATTAGTAATAACAAACTCATGCTAATATGCTGTTGAGAGATTATATTTAAATTCAGAAACCTTTAATCATCTTCAGCAAAGACTGAATCATTTTAGATATAAAAAATATACAACACGTTCACTATCATCCAAAAAAAGAAGAAAAGAACAGTTTAAATGTTTCCTTTAAACAGGGTATTTTAATTGATGCTGTCGCAGAAACACATCAATTTAATATTGTTTATACGAGTAAAATTCTTGTAGAAGATGTCACATGACACGTTGCATGAGATCACATCACAACGACTTTAGCAAATGAGTAAACAGTGGCGGCTTCTTGAATGGCCACGCAACTAACTTGTAACTCTATTCAACGTGTGTTGACTGCAGCAACGCACTCACTGCAGTACATCTTGCACTAAAACCACATTATTCTGTTGCAGAAGGCGCCGCTCTATCCCAGTAAGGTAAGACCACTCCTAGCTTGTTTATTGGAGCCCATTGCGGTGTTAAAATCTAATTAGAAAGTGGCTGATGGATTCACTCACACTTATAAGGCTTGAGCGCCTATTGTGCGGCTCTGCCCCGGGGTTAATGTCAAGGTTTCGTAGAGTATCGCTCCACTTCTTCAGCGACAGCTGATCATTAACTTTGCTGCTTCTGCAGCGGCTGTCCGGTTTAGCGTCTCGCAGGATTGGCAATGTGTAATTTGTCTTCAGTGGAACTCGGTAGTGGCCGCCTACTGGTTTTACTTTATGTGTTTGTTGGCGTTCTATTGTAAACGATTTCATCTATGGCACTGAAACAGTACTCTTACTTTCGTACTGATATTGCTAACAAGATTACAAATATTTACGAAAGAAATAAATTTGCTGTAGAATCTGTTTGAATTTTCATCAGAAATTTTAGTTACCAGATGTGTATCCACATTTTAAAATTAAAATACATTAAAGATGTCCAAGGACTAATAATGATACCTATATATTCGCGCGTTATTTATCCTAAAGATGGACACTACTCTGCTCCGGGAACAATGTACTCTGAAGGATTACTATAGTATTAGCAATCAGTGATTGCGGCTGAGAGGCCAGCTACGACTATCTGGCCTCTCAGCCGTACACTCACACGAGCACAGAGTGAGTTTTTTAAGCAGATCGCAATAAAAACTGTTAAGAGATAAAAATATGAATGTTTTTCACTATGTATATGAATGATTCAGGGAGTTGCACGTTTTAATGATTCATAACTAAAGGAAATTATTTTTAAAATTAAATATAGTTTATGCAGTTTACAAGCTGTTAACAAATACGTGTAAATTACCGAAATAAAATAACTTAAGGAAATTTTCTTCAGTCATTTTTCACTTACGTGATGTAAGTTATATATATATATATCTCTATCTTCAGTATTTTTTCTGCATGATGGGCCTGAAATCTATTTCCGATGCCTAAAACTTTTCTGTAATGATGATTAATACATATTTTTCTATTTTTCAAGCCTTAAAAGAAAATATCTAAAGGACTGTAACCAAAAATTAATTTAAAATATTTCAGCGCATACCCAATTGGGCCGCCTTAAAGGTTTACAAATATTAAATAGAACGCCAAGCAGAAGGGAGTATGTAACATACAATATGGATAACATACGATGTGTCTGTGTTCACACGATTTCTGTTGAACGAGTACATCACGTGGAGAAGAGGGGGCGGGCCCACGGTTGTAGGTTAGGTCAGTTACCGGGTTACCTTGACCGCGCAAGTAAACCGCAATTGTTCAGTGTTCCCAAGGTCGCAAAGTGCCCGGTCAGCGTTCCGGTGCGCCACGAGAAACCGGAGAAAGTCGTCCCATCGATCCCTCGATTATGATCATTTCCGATAGTGCACTTTCAAAATGTGTGTCCGTCAGCGGTAATGACAGATATTTGGCCGGCTCGGTATTGTCAAAACACACACTGCCCCCCGCACGCATAACAGACTTTCATTTCGGGGAAAGGATACGGTAATTGACCCTCTTCTGATCGGCCCGGGTCCACCCCCCTCCCCGCCATTGGGGGTCAATCGCGCATCGCCCATTCATTAACTACTATATCACGTATTGGACTTCCTTCGCGGTGCTGCGGGCCTACTGACGGCCTAATTATTGTCCGATTGGGCGCAGAGCTTGCGTGTGGAGCTGCCGTTTGGTAAAGATGGCTCTTGCGATAGGTCGTTTAAATGCTCTTAAATACCATTCGATAGGCCATCATAAGGAGCCAAACCAGCGGGCTTCGATTTCGAACCTTAATTTGGGCTTGTGAAAAGAATTTTGGGAATTTCTCTAATATATTTCGAGGAATAAAAAAAGTTGCTACATTGATCTGAGTAGTTTTTTTCTTTACCAACGAGACCATAGTGATCTTACGGTTTTATATTAGATTAGAATTTTGGAACTGTGGCGAATGATATTTTCCATATTAAGACACCAACAGCAGTTTTGTCAAATGTTTTCTTATAGCACATTCCTATATAAAGTATCCAGATCAGCAAAATAAGAGCAAAGTTCTATTAATGAATTGAACAGTTGTGTATACAAATAATGAAACCTGGGCCATTTCTCATGTTTTGCTGAGTACACGGTTAACATTTCTGAGCATGATAAACCAGTTTTAAGTTATTCTTGAGACTTTAAAAATGTGTCGGTTTAAAGTTTACGTTAAGCGAAGACCTTAAATACATGATACAGATGTGGTACCCTTAAATGCGTGTTTTGAATTGCACACATACATAGTATAAGCATAAGACACGGCGTCTACTTGGCTTCCAGAAACATCAACTGCTAATATACGCATATTGCTTTGTGCAACGGCTATAACAGTTTCGTTTCTGTCCTCGCTGTTTACTGATTTAAAATAAATTCAGAATTATTATCAATTACATTTTTAATGATACTTTAAATATTTATTTATGTGGTCTAGCACCAACCTTCCTTCGCTATATTTGATATGTGATACCGTGTAAATCCTTAGTCTCTGAAGTGTAAACAAATTGAATTCTGACTAATACAAATTTTATACTATAAAAATTCGACGGATTATGATGGTACAATATTGTGGTTTTACACTACCGTATTAACATCGATTAAAATTCCAGGAGATTGAAGGATATTATATTCATAAATATACAGTTTATAGTCATGTTTCCCCGTTAAACCTGTTCAAGGTAGTTGTTGTAAAAACAATTGTTTGAAGTAATGGCAATTCAACGTTACCATTTAATGTTTTGTGTGTGTCCATACATATACTGTTGTTGTTACTTTCGGTTTGGCTAGTGTTTAGTAACCATCTAGGATTTAGAATTAGGTTAAAACCTATTAACTAGTTTTTTTCACTACTATTCAGAAAACAAATAAAATATATTCTATATTGGTTTAAACATATTTCCTAACAATTCAAATGCAATGTAAGCTTCAAGATTCTTAATCTATCCGAGCTCTCGAGTAACAACGCAGCCACATCTTGAAGGAGAGCAATATTTGGCCTTGAATAAAAAGCAACATAACCTCAAAGCTGCTACAAGAAAACATCTGGGCCACATCCACTTGTCAATAGAGTGACCGCGGCCGCAGCCATTCAGACACCTGACGCGCGGCCACGACAGTTACGCCATCTGTCAATGAGTCGTGACACTTCGGTGGCGAATGAAAAACGCATCAAGAGCAAAATTAATAAAAAGAGAAATGTAAACAGCAGTCGGCCCCGCCTTAATTGTCCTAATGACCCCACTTTCTTCGCTTTGGTCTCAACCGCTTTTTGGTGGTTTGCTTCACCCGGTTTTCCGTTACTTTCTCCGTTGCCGTGCCGCGCAGTAACTCAAGCTGGGCTCACTCATGTTTGTTACGGTTATATATAGGTTAGGTTAGCCGCACGCACAACTATTTCTCGGTTACACTCGTTAGAACCTGCAGTATCTCTTACGGTAATCGGCGTTTATAAATAATGTGTAGATTTCAATTTTATCTTTGCAGAATTTAAAGGTCTATCATTTAACACTCAACTGGGTTGTAAATGTGTTGTTTACTCCTAATACAAGGGCGGACATTTTTTTTAATTTAACTTCTGAGAGGTTATGAATGGCATTGTCTTCACATGAATATACGAGATGCTCTATGCAGTCTTTCTACTAGGGAAGGACAAGCATATCAACCGATGCATAGACAGACGTTTAACTTACTGAAAAATAATTAATGGATACAGTTTAAAGTGACATTCAAACCATTTTTTTTTTTTTTTTTTTTTTTTTTTTTTTTTTTTTTTTTTTTTTTTTTTGAGGATTTGGTTGTTTACGATTCTAATTCTCGATAAGCATAGAAATAATGTCGTTCCTGCAGAATCTTGTTTGGAAGTTGATTTGATTTTACACTGCAGTAATTTGTAGTAGGAATCGAGAGTCAATTTGCACTGTAAAAGCATACAAGTTAGTTTTTTTCTAAAATTGATAAAAAAATTTTCGGGTGAAAGAATTAATCATCAGCCGCGACAGTTTAGGTGTTTGTCGATTGGAAGAATACCAAAAAGTTTAAATTAAAAGAAATGTATTTTACTGGTTATTTATAATACAATCAGCGTCAGCCTACAGAATAAAGACTAAGAATATCTTTTGGCATATTTATCACCTCTTTAACCATATTTCATATTATTCCGTTTTTCGTCCACCAAAACTAGTGCGGATGGTTTTTAGTATCCTTTTTTAGGGTAAATTCCTGTATTGATTTTTTGAAAAATGACATTGGAATGCAAATTTTCTCGTGGCTCCCCATAGAGTTTCAGAATAACCAAAGTCCTTTGTTTGAAGGTTATTTTTGACGATTGAAGGATTGTGAAGGAAACAGGATTTTTCCGGACATTTGCCATTGTTCAGTGAAACAAGAAATCAGTAAAACTACGTTTCGAGATCTGCAATCTGATCTCTTCTTCAGGTAAAGAAACACCTAACACATACCGTAGACACATGTCGTAGGTGGTTAGTAGACGAGTGAAGACGTATTGGGACCTGTATTCCGTAGTTAAGTTTTAATGATTGGTGTTTTGTATAGTTTTATTAAGTGCATGTTTATAGAGTTAGTGAAGTTGACAAACAACATGTAGGTTGTGATTCCTGACTTAGGCGTGCCACAACGCTTTGGTAAGTTTTGTTTATTTTAACCTAGTTTGTAATTATGTATTAGGTTAGTTCTTTACCTGAAGAAGAGATCAGATTGCAGATCTCGAAACGTAGTGTTACTGATTTCTTGTTTCACTGAACGATGGCAAATGTCCGGAAAAATCCTGTTTCCTTCATAACCAAAGTATTGTTGTTTGGTGTTTGAGTCTTTTAAATTTTTATATGCCCTTTTAGCTGTGTTGTATCACACTGGTTTTTTACCAAGTTTAAAATTACACACCACTTAACAACGTTTTACTGAATGTAGTGTTATCATAATTATTAGATAATTTTAACATAAGCAAAAGCGATAGTACTTGATGCCGATGGCCTAGTAAACGTGAAAATAAAGCGAGCCGAGTGTTTCTGTGGTTTTTCTATTATTAAATTACTGTACATTCCTCGATGTCTCTGCTTGCAATGTACTAATTCAGGCAACTGTGTATGTAGTCTGCTCTGAACAAAATATTATTTCATTATTCAATATTATTGATCCATATCCATTGACGAACGAAAGAGCATCTGCTACTATAAATGTAGACATAAAGCTGTTTATTCAGTGACTGTACCGTTTGCTCAATAGCTACAAAGAGGCCGACGGTCCTGTACCGTTGACTCGCGCACGCGCACGCACCCTACTTGCTACTTGCTAATGGAACGCGTGCTGCCACTGTGCCGACTCATCCTGTTCCTTGGTCCTTGGTTCCTTAGTCTGGCCGAGGACAGTACCGCTATTGCTACATTGTGTCCTGCATTGACAATCGTCTTCTACCTAAACGACATGTAAAATCTACACACCGTAAGCATGTAAAACCATAACACGAATAGGTACTTTGTTGTATGCTACTTTATTTAATTTGTTGGCTGAACCTACCGTCTATCACTCGAGATGCTGGACAAATAATATTTGTCTATCTATTTATCTTTATGTCTGTCCGCTAATATCTCGAAAACGAACCGAACTATAGACTTGGAATTTTGCATGAAATTTCATTTCTATGTAATTAACTGCTTCATATAAGCAAAATAGAGTCCGATGGTGGTGCAGGCCACTTCTTGGAATATGGCTGAGCGTTAGTGAATATGTTTACAGTCGTCTTTTGGGTCACCATGATGGCAACGAAAAGATGCAAAAATAAATAAATTTGTGAAAAATCTGAGCACAGTCACATGAAATTTTAACATGTGTCACATTACCACATAACCCAAACTACTCCAACAGATACAACAACACAATCTTTTACGTAGTGTGAAGATTTTATTACTTAATTTAATACTAGTATGAAATCCAACTTTATGAAAAAAATTGTAAATGTAGACTATTATTTGGAAACATATCTCGAGAAAGATTTAATCTGTAGACTTTAAATTTTGCACGAAACTTCGTTCCTACATAGACAAGGATGAGTTGTATGATTGTCCATTTGGCTGAGCGTCTTTGAAGCTTATCACTTATTTGGCTGATACAATTTTTCTTTTGTACGCCGGGGTGATTTCTTCGCCGATACGATTGTCTGTCTGTTTGTCATCTGTCCGTTCGACATCTGGAGGTGAAATAAGTTATAGACTTGAAATTTTGCATGCAACCTCTGTGAAGCCTGGTTAAATCCTTCCTTGTAAAATTAAATATTTGGTAACACGGTTTAGTTGTTGAAGATGGAGCTTGTATTGCGGCTATTTTTAATTTAATCACTACATTGAGAGCACACCAACCAATTCTAATATATTTTTATTTTGTGAGGCATTTCGATAGCAAGGCTAAATCAGATATGTATTTGTACAAAAGTAAATACAAAATGTAAATTTGTTTTTAATAATACTTAGACATGTGTGATTTTAATATTAATTGTTCCTGTGTGGTGTGCAGTATGTAAAATAAAACAAAATCAATACTGGAATTATACTATATACGTTTTGAAAGTTATTTTTGTAACCTTCGTTAAAGTAATATTGAATTTTGTATTGGTCCATATTCTTTATTTTACATTTTCTGTATTTTCTTGATTTATGTAATAGGATTCCCATGCATTTAAACATATAGGTGTGTTAAAACACACGGTTTAGATTTGTAGTTAAAGAAAAGCACAGTTGATTTGTGGGTTTAATTATACAGTGATAGTGAAAATGACAGGACTTTTCAGCATTTACAATTTAACTCAATTCACACGAGAGTGGCAATTTAGCACCTTAAAAGTTACGGTTGTACGCCATTAACAATTCTTTATCTCTTCAGAAGACAGGCCGTGAGGATACCGTGGAAGGTTTCAAACGAGAGTGTATGTTGAGTTGGAAATCACTCGTAAAGGTCTTAATGAGACAATAGTATAATCAAATTTGGACAACCGTGAAATTTAGAGCAATTTCAATTTTATGTGTTTTGGTTGCAAAATAAGCTCTATAGTTTTAGAAGTAAGGTTAAACGTCAAATTATCAATTATAAAGAGATATCAAAGGAAATACATGAGAATTTGTGTTGCTTCAAAGTGATTTTGTCCCCAAAATTTGAGGACTTTATAAATCAATTCCTCTTCCAAACACGCAAGTAAAATATAACCGTAAAATATAACAGTCTTTTAATATTTATCTTTCAGATTTTTATTATTAAATTAATGTTTTTAAGTGTGTTACAAAGCTAGTCTTTTTTATACTATTGTACTATTGTATTTGGTATTGTACGCTGAGAGTAATTTACTACCCAATATTCTGCACCTTTAAATGACCGTCATCTAAGTTGGGATCTTCCAAATTAAGGAATTATTCTCGATTCATTACACTCTTTTAAATGCTGTGCAAATCTGCGTTGGTTGCTCACGGATCATTCCCAGGATATGTGAAGTTATTATTAATCTGCTTGAGCCAACGACTTGCTTGCCCACGCCCGTTATTGGCGAATATGAATGCGGTACGAGTGTCAAGAGTGAAATAGGCGTGTCGTTGTTATTACATGTAATTGCTATTCATTGTCAGTCATTATTTATTACTTGAATGTTTAATCTTACGGTTATGTGAAATTAATTGTATGACTAATGATTGCGAGTGACATGCGTAGTCGTCTCATTATTTAACGTAGTATGGCCCATAGAAAAGGCAAATAATTGCCTAGTGAATGCGGAAACTAAGCACAGATGATTTAACTTGATTATAACTTGTAGGAGTTTATTTGTATGTTCTAAAGCTCTTAGTCCGGAATATTTTATCACATTACTTCAGGATCACTCAGATCATTAGTGGATATCGTGCACAAATCCCGGGACCCTTGGGTTGATTGGTTGATATTCTAACCACTGAGCTACCGGGGACGGGACACCGGTGTTGTAAAAAAACTTTCATTTAGGACAGAGTTGGAAATATTGGATTTGTTCCTTCCTTGGAACAGATATGTTAAGCTCTACAATTGGATGTCTGGTAGGAAGCATGTATATTCAAAATATATGACGGGTTTTCTGTATGCATTAATTCTTTTAGTATAATACAATTCTTTTTCATTTTATGTAATAGAATTAATAAAACTGGTACGTAATACAGAGAAACATTGAACATTTAATTATTTTAATTTTATTTTAGTTTAATACTCAAATTTTAGTAATGAGAATAGTTCAGCAATAATTATTGATGTAAAATACATGCGGACTGCAATTTCCACGCCACCATAGCAGGTGAAGTTTTCATCAGATTTTATTTTCATTCGATTATTGTTATTTAGAGAGATTGTGATTCGAATGCGATTCAACTTATCGATAGTTTTAATCAACAATCGATTCTTATTGTGGCATTTAATGTACTCAACTAGCCGTAAGGCACGTAGGTACACGTAATCCCAGCCTAGACAGCCATGCGTGTTCACCGGCCACAAATCTCCCTGGCGGTGCTGGAGCTGGAACCCGTGATACGGCGAGGAATGTCCAGGTCACGCCGGCAATAATCCATAACCGTTCGCCTGTCGGCTGTCGACCTAGTGTGATTTGCGATTATAAAGTCATTAACTTAATTAACTGGTGGGCGTTCTTTGTAAACAGACAGGCCATTAACATTAACACCGATGGTTACGGATGTGGAAGAGCTTTAACACCTGGTGACCGGTGACCCTGGAGAACTGTTGACCCTACATGACCTCCGGCACTGCCACCGCGCATCCTCGGACCTCATCCTACCTCACGCTGTTACATGTGAACCCGCCTTTCACTGGTGAGAAAGTATATTTTACTTTTACTGTCACAGTTGGCGGTGTTAATTGGCTCACATCTGGGGGAAATTATTGCGGGTCAGATGTGCGAGTTGTGCTCGTATGGCCGCCGACCAACTTTGATCTTCCTATTAGAGATTTCGGCGATTCCGTTTTAATTGAGTTGTACGGTGGTTTCAGAGTTTCTCTTTCACATTCCGCGTAGAACTGGAAATCATCGCATTTGATTGCAAGACCAAGCGATTAGAACGGTACAAATAAACATATCAGGGATAGTAACACATGATTTAGCTATGATTGGAAGGGTTGATTCAATGCGAATATTGGGTTTAGCTCCAGTTCACCCTCCTCTTAGTGCAGAGTCTGGAATCTGTCTCACAGGGCCGACTCCTAGAATCTGGTGTCCAGTCCAAGTCTGTGACAGAAAGGATGGAAGTATTACGGACATTTGTCATCGTTATATGTTGCAAAACGTATGACGCTACGTTTCGTGATTGAAATCTCCCCTCTTCGTCAGGTGTAAGACATTGAATGCATAGAGAAGCTCTTAAAACCTACAACGTGCGATAATGGACTGCCACTAAAAAATACAAAAATATTATACCCAACCCCAGATAATGAACCCAGGCGTTGTCACTTCACGTAAGTCGTGACTTAACACTAACACACGTCACACCCGAAAACTGCTTGGAGTCCAGACAGGAGATAGGCAGGGGTCTGTGGCAAAGTCAGCTTGTAGATGCGCTCTAAGTGGAAGGTAAAATGTACCTAAACTTAACATTCGCAAGAATGGTAAATTTGCTCCGGTAATACTTAAATGAAACTATGTTGTTACGCTATGAAACTTGTTGCAGAAAATTGTCCATTGAAGCAAAACATGCTGTTGAACATTAGAAATTTGTCAAATTATAACACATAAATATAACGGCAATTCGATGGAGTTAAAGTTTCGAAATGAACTTGTATATAAATAGACATAATCCATACATTTATATGATATAAAATTTGGTTTAATTGAACTTGGTTTTATCGCCTTAAAGGTTTACGTATACAAATTTTAAATATTTAACGTTGCTGTTAGTGAAGTACAGTGGTGGAAATGTAAGAAAATTATTCTAGCAGAGCAATTGAGTGTTTTTATTAATTATTATTGAAAAGGGATAATTTGACAAGATTGCGGATTATTTTTATAATCTTTTAATATTATAAACATGACGTTCCGATAACTGTTCCATATAATCTTTTCTTCAGGAGTAAATGAAAAAAAAAAAAAAAACATTAAATCTGAAATAGGGGACAGGTCACTGGTCTTAAAACGTTGTGTCTCTCTTGTACACATAGCAATGGAAAAGGCGAATTTACCTTGGAAATAAATCAAGTAAAATACATTATAGCACACATTTGACAGTTAAAATCATAATATATAGAGCCGCGGGAAGGCTCAAAGGAAAACAGTGAGGGGAAGAATTTAACAGCTGATGATGCACAACTGATTATTCCTGCACTGTAATCAGTAACAATAAGGAAAGCGGTATTTTGTCACAGCTCGTTGAAATAACAATAGAATTCCTCACAGAGGTGAATTCCTATTTCACCAAATAATTGTGATCAGACCAACCTGAATACTTTAAATTTAAAAAGTTTTGAACAGAATTTTTATTACATTTGGAAAGTAAAAAAGGTGTTGTCCCGCCAACAACAATCTTACAAGAATCTATGGAAATACTTACATAAATTTACTAAAATAATATTCAAGTGCAGCATTGTAAATATATTTACTTTAATAATAATTTATTGCCTTACCTTACAAAAAAGTGTTTTGATCATGATAACTACTAAAGCGCATCATAGATACAATTCGTACTTTATGGATCTAAATTAAGAAAACTAGACTTTTTATCATGTCTTCTATATAGGGAGACTACTGCGACGTTACGTGGTGTGCTTACTTCCAATCTGACGTTAAAAATGTGAGCGCAGCGAGTATTATAGAAATATTCACTATCAATAAATTATTTCGCCAGACGCTACTGCATGCGGCATACCTAGTGAAACTATTTTATTTTTTCCGGTGAAACACATACCGGAACTAACGCCTTGCGTGAGAAGGAGCCTTTTAAGATGTATCCATGTTACCGTTGCATGGTAAATGAATTTCAATTGAAATTGGAATTCAAAATATAGATCTAAATCCAATGGATCGGACTTGTACAACTGTGCGAATTCTTCAGATTATCAGATATTATTCAGTAACCACTTGGCAATGTCTTGCCTCTTTTGGATAGAAGCTATATATCTCGACGGACTGAAATCTAAATGGGCGTCCGGAATAACAGGTTAAACAGGATAGATAGAGAATTCGGCCGCTTCCTGGCGAGATATCTTGAAACAGGAATCATGAGGAATCCTAGTGTAATCTCTTCGAGTCTTTGCCACCTTGAACGAAGTAGACTAGCAATGTTTTAGATCCACCAGATCAAACGGACAAGCAATAAACCGATACGAGGGAATGTCGAAGGATTCAACAGAACGTAACGAATTGACTCCTTTTTACCGGATTATTACAACTTTGCCTTTCTTTGACCTTTTGACCCAAAAATCAATAGGGGTCCTTCCTCAGACCAAGAGCTATGTCATAAAAAATTTAAAGTCCCTATGACCTATAAAGAGCTGTCATGTGCAACGGATAGATACGACTTTAAGGACTGTTTCAATGACTCCTAGGCGAGGCGTACTATACAGCTTCTTCATATGAAGAGATTCTCTTATTCCATCCATCAACCTCCACCCACCTGTAAACTAGATTTGTCTATCAAGTTAACCATCACAAGGTACCTCTAAATTTGCTATTAGTGACGTTCCCTCCTGGGCATCCGTTGGGTGCCCAGTTGTAAGTAACAACGTCACTAAACCAGTTACAATTAAATCCTTCTGGATGAGGTGTTCTGAATCATCATGGATCTAAAAAGAGAAACACGTCCATTACTACTGAACAGCTTGAGCTGCACCCTAAGTCGATAGTTGGCGACTGAAACAGTACGCGTCTGTGACAGGTAACACCAGTCAAGCCGTCAGCAGCCTCCATAGACCGCTGGCTGGCCATACCGTGACTGAACCTGTCTGTGCTTTGGCCTTGGCCACTGTCTCTCTGAGAAATATATATTACAATCTGGTGTACCGTTTGTAACACAGTAATAACACTGATTTATCACCTCGCTGTGAAATGTCTTTTGAGGAAAGTCTGAATGATCTTCAGTTATTAACGTGTTATGCGACAGTCTTTTCATTCGTCAGAAAAGTTTTAGAAACGTTGATATTGAACATACACCGGAATGGTTTGTGTAAAGGCAGTGAATATGGTTTTATTGTCCGTGCTTCACAACGAGAGTAGAAAACTACGTTTTGAAGATTTCGTGAAGGAGCAGACGTCTTCGGCCTTAAGAATTTGTCCTTGATCTCAAAGTGTGTCTGAATTTTATTGAGTTTCGTACGTAAAATATTGATTGTATCGTCTTTTCAAAAATCTATGCAGCCCTGAGTTCCTCATTAGTAAGCTTGGGATTTGTGGGAGGAATTTTGTTTAGTAAGAGACTGGTTTCTCAGCATACCGGTTACCCTGTTCCGCAGATAAGTGGGAAATAGCAGACTCGTTTCCAGTGACGAGTACATAGCTAATTTATGAGCCATGGAAAAGTTTTACACTTACATATATTTTGCGTACCTAACTTTATGAGAGGTTTGTTGACAACCCAAAAGAAGAAAATAGATTCGAGTCCTTCATTTTATTTTTGTAAAATAATAATAGTGGCGTAGGCTATGTCTAAAATCATGCTATCCTTTCAATGTTGTATGAAGGAAAGTCAAGAATGTATTGTTTAATGCACTATTCATATTCGCAAGTTTTATTAGTATGCCTTTTAACGTACGATAATAATATGCACACTTGATGTAGTATGTTATTTAAGTAGGGTTTGAGCTACTCAATTGCCTAAACATAACTATTGTTATTTTAATGGGAACATTGACTTTTACGAATAATTGTCTTACGCACATCAGTAAAATCATCCTAGTTCGAAAGATAAACTTGTAACCGTTATAAATACTGTGCTTGATTTACACTTTTAAAATGTAAATAATTGTGCTATTAAGTAAAAACCTCCTTCAAATAACACTGTGCTACTAAAAGGACAAAAAGCTTTTTATCTTAAGTAAGCTTGTTGTGCCAGGCAAAAGCACTATTGCAGTTTGCAGTCAGACTGCAGGAATGCGGTTGAACAGGTCATTGTTATTTTCACTTTATGCACTTTAAATGTACTAGGTACTTAGGCATATTATCATAAATTATCCGACTTCACTGTGTCCGGTGCGGCCGCTACCACATTACACTGGACTATGCATCTTACTGCACTCATAGAAACATACCATCAGCCTCTACTTCAGCTGGTGCTTATCTTGATGTTCCTACTCCAGACGGGTTCAAGGACATCTAATTAGCATTCCCGCCCTGGCGCGCCGCGCCGCGCGCTGTATCGCCTCGCCTCTGGTCGCGGTCATTGCGAGTCCTGTCGTTGTTTGAAGAGTGAGTGTGAAAACCTGTTAGCACTAGGGGGGATTGAGTTTACACGACACTTACAGTCTTGTGTCGTGCGTGCTGGTGTTGGCTCTACGGTCTGTTTGAAAGGCTATTGTCCTGAAGAGCTTGAAGTTTTTAAAGAAATTTCAGCTGTCGTTTAAAAAATTCATGTGTTATACACAGTGCGTGAAAACACTAATGCTGGTATTATAATCACAAAGTAAATCCTCACAACTTATTTGAATAATAATATGTTTTCCAAAAATCAAAGTTAAAGTACCTTTTTTCAAAATTATTTAAAAATTACTGGTTTATTATTATTGTTTTAATTATATACTATTATTACTATACACAAAATTGATTACAATTATACAGGTATTACGCCATAAATCGTTAAAGATTACAGAGAAATTACCTTGGTTCATAATTATAACTAATAATTAGATTTGTACAAAAATGAATGTTATGTAGTTTTATTTAATAATATTTTATTACTATTCAATTTTTCTTAAAATCTATTTCAATAGAGATACATAATACATATTCATCAAAAGTTACTTTGAAGAATGAAAGACATATTCTACGAGTAAAAAGTACCCTTATTGGTAAATATTTTAAAATTAACAGCTCGATCTATACATACATGGAAGTATGATTATAAAAATATTAAAATTTGTACACACGTTTTAGAAATTGATATTTTAATGCACGTTTTATTCTCAAGTACGGGTTTGAAAATTTTCCTTTCGTACGTGTCTTATGCATTGTTTGTTTATTAAATTTATTTTTGTGGCTAGGCGATGTTACATCAAATATTCATACAATACGTTAAAAATATATTTAAAAGATTTTATGTTACATTTGATCAAAAGTAAAATTTTTGAAATTGGTTGGGATGGTTTTTAGTTATAAATCCTGAAACATGAGTTTCCAACGTTAACTAATGTTAATATGTCTTAATGTGAATGATTACACTTTCGAAACAGCTTTTAACTAGGCAACTTAAGATTGTTCGAATAGCACACCCTGGTATGATAGTATTGCGATCTTGATAAAATGGTAAAATGATTATTATTTTCCAATAAAATAGCTGACAGTCAACCAATCGAAACGAAACAGGGTCCCGGGGGTAACCCAAGTTAACATAAAAATTAAGTTAATCAAATTGCCATACTGGTGTCGATGTTAACTGGTTTCCTTTTCAACAATCACAATTTCGTGACCTTCCCAGGAATTGAACTCGTGACGTTTTGGTTAGATGTGGCCTCGCGTCTAATAATTAATTGAAAACTGGCAGGTATTTTTGTATTTGTTATACATTTAGCTTTTTAATAAAAATGTATACATTTTAGCTCCTATTAAAAAATGAAAGTTCGTTTTTCGCTCTTGGTTTTAGTTTCTGCCAATACAATATTACCCTTAAGTAACATGTCATTAAATAAACACGGCTTTGAAATGTAATCTCCAAGTTAATAATACTCGTGTATTTGCTTAAATTGTTGTGTCAAATAATGTAAAGGAGAGATTTGAATTCATCTACTCCTCGTGATTTACTTTTACTCTATGTAAAAGTGTGGGATAAACAGTGGCACCACTACTATCGATACTGTCGGATGTGTTCAATAAACGATATCCGTTCAATAGTTTTCCGGATGCTCTGTAGGCTATAGTCCAATCGGATACTGATCATATCAATTCTAAATTTTAAAACATTCAGGATGATGTTGTAAGTTTTATTACAGTTTACTTAAATTTATTTTTTGAAACAGTTTACCACACAGTGAGGCCATCTATTCCCTTCTAAATATTGGACTACTATTTCAAAACCGTCAACTGGAAAAAACTCGCCTGTAAACGGAGCACTGGAGATACAACATATAACAAACATTTATATTGTACCATAGAGTGCTGTGAAAAAAAAAACCCGCCAGCAACGGTAAAATATGAGTGTTTTTATTTTCTGTTTTACTACCCCAGCCGGAGTATCCCATATTAGTACTGGTACAAACCAGTAATTCTAGGTTTTTATATATAGACGTAGAACCCTACTATAATATACAGTAATACGATTCTAAGATAGATTTTCCTTTTAAGAAACAGCTCTAGCTTAAAACAATATATTTGAGTATTTTCTGGTACCAAAGAATACCTCGCGACTGAGAGAGCTATCCGGAAGTCATTTATGCCCATTTAAGCAACATAAACAGATAAATCATACACAAGATAAAGAATAAATCTTTTACATGTAAAATGATTGGACTGGAACAAGAGGGTCAGTGGGAACTCAATGATTTTATTTTAACCTTTTCGACTAAACAAATTGAACATTACATTGATACATTAAAGTTAGTTTATAAACATAAACTTAACATTTCATTGTTCAACAATACATCACTAATTAAAGTTACGTTATTAATACTCGACGCAACGATATCCCAAAAGACAAGTATTAAGTACCTCAAAGTAGTCTTCCGATTCGTCTGCATGTATTTAAGGTTTGGAATTTTAACTTGTACTGTGTATGGATCATTGCATTGTGGATAAATATTGGAACAACGAGTTCCAAACTGGGTCGATGAAATCTCCCCTTCAGCATGTCTGGCACATTGCCCACTATATGTCTGGTTGTCATTATCAGTCGAGTTTCACGCTTTTTGTACCTTTATGCCAGTGGCAAGAGGATCTGAAAATTACATTTCACTTTCTCCAGAACATATCCTGTTCTTAATTTTAATTGGCAATTTGGTTAAGAAACTATCGGCCATATAAAGTCAGAATAGGCTCTGGAAAATATAGACTGTTACATGGAATTAATAGTTAACATGAATTCATGCTTCAACTTGTTAGTGTCGTAGTTGAATGGTATCTAGTTGATTAAAATACAACGCGTTTGTTGTAACTTTGACTATCCAGAGAAAGTACCTTGAATTTGTTTGGGAATTGTGTGGTAGAAATTTTGTTCGGTAAAGCTAGTTAAGTTCGTTAAAGCACAAACAGCGCGACTATTATAAATCTTTTGTTATGTTTCTTAATCCATTGGAACCTTTCTTCATTTTATCCTTAAGAATTACCTCATTTTTATGAATTAAATTTAATATGATGAGTATATTTTATATTCTCAGGGTTTTTTCAATACATCATGGGTTTAATAGTTTTCCTTCCTATTTACTTCTTTTGACACTAGATAGCGCACAACTACGTTTCATGTGGGAACAGAATTTAGAATTTTATACAATATCTTCTAACCGATTAATAGATAATCAAAGCCAGCTGTGAGCTTTAGTGGTTAACTATCATTAATCCCATCTCGGGAGCAATGAAAATAATTATTCAATTAAGTTGAAATTTGTAATTGGAATATTTATTGATTTAATTAAAAAAAAAGGTATAAATGTGGATTGTACTGTTAGAAGTATTAAACACTGTAATTTCAAACCCCATAATATGGTATTTATTTTAAAACGTCCATGTTTTTAGGCTTACGTGACCGCAAGATTAACACAAGTATTTATGGTTCACATATTACTAACACAGTTATAATTATGTAGTTGAGACTCAGTGTATACTAGGAGACAAACTTTTCATAAAGTACACGAGTTAGTGAACGCATTACCTTACAAAACATCAGGAACGAAAATTGGTAACAGCGGAATGCAGTAAAAAGCTAAACATGCTATAGAATTCAACTAAACGTATTTTCATAATTTCCCTAGTTACTGTCCAATAATAATAAATTAAAACATGGAAATGTTAAGAAAAGTAAAGGAGATCACATAAAATTATTAAAATGCTGGCAGCATTTGATAGAGACGCCATATATATAATCTTTAGGTCATATTAGTGATTACTTCAGTCAATCACAAAATAGTTCAACCCACATGTACAAGTAGATGCACATTACCGGCAGTTGTATTGGCGGATTCGTTTAATGGGAAGTTTTAGCTCGTTGAATGAGGGTGGATCTCCACAGATTGTATAATCTGTATTATTGTCAAAGAGGAATTTAAAATATGTATATCAACGGTTACAATGAGTAACCAATTAGAGTAAGAGTGGAAGCTATTGTGCAGCTACATATATGTATTCATAAGCGTATTAAAAAAAAAATTTAATGAAGTGAGTTATTTAAACTATTAATTAATGTATACCCTCCATTAAGTTAGTTTAAACAATACATTAGTCTTTAATTATATGCCGAGAGCAACCTGCTCTCTAATAATTTTGTAATTTTGTTATCCTTCTATGTTTAAGTGTTGACTCTCGTAATTATAAATTGATTAAAATTACTATAACGACTTCCACGCACTTTGCATAATCGAAAACGGAAAGTCAAGCCTCGAGTGAAAACTCCCTGCCTGTGGTCTTGGAGAGGATGTGTTGATTATGATTGGAGAGACTATTATCAAAAAACTGGAAGTACCGACAAGTCAAAGTTGCCGAAACTGCAAAACACGGGAAGACTACTTCTGGCCCTTGGGTAATGATCGTTCTGAGTTCTATTTAATTATAGGGTGGAGCTACAATGAAACTGCAACATTTTTTTGGAAAACTATATGTATTTGATTCAATTTTAATGTAGCTATTATTGGTCGGAATCTCCATCTAAGTTACATTATATTTTGCGAGTGTTTGTTGATTATCTCTCTAAGGGATATTTACCCTTATAATTTACAGTAGTTTTGTCATAATTATACAGTGTCTTGTGAGCAATTCCATAGACGCACTACACCAAAATTAGAGTCATTCAAGGAACGTGTCTCTAATTGGTTGGCGTTTGTAACTATTAATTATAATATCTCGCGTGCTGTAAATAGAATATTATCAATTATGTAAGTCTTTCAACTACTAGTTACATAATTGAAACATAACATTGTCAGTCTCATTTGCTAGTAAATATTTTTATTTGACGTATATTAATTTAAAATTTCTGTCACGTTTTTTAAGTAAAAATATTCACATTTTGTGGAAAAGAAGAATAAACAATTTAAGACAATCAAACACTTCCTATATACTATTTGTAGAATAAATCAATATCGAATTTATTTTTTGTAATAAACGTATTATCTAAATTTGTAACTGTGTACATTGATGTAAATTCCTTATTTTAGAATTTACATTCATACGGTTATGGACATTAGTCAAAAACCAGACTCGATTTAAGAGTTGAATGTTTATGATACTATTCCTCATTATTCCCTCAAGCCTATATGCCATTAATTTATTATTTAAGTTCGGTACAAATCCGAAAGATACTATTTTATTAGTCCTGAAATATATAGAATATTTACATTTTGTGTAATCTGCAGGAAATAATAGTCATTCCTCATTATTTTAAAATATAGATGTTCGCTTAAGTTGTTATAATTTCTTATCCTATTAACCAGGGCGAGCGGGGATGGGCAGCAAAATGCTGTGGGGAGGTCAGAGGGCGCCAGACTCTGTAATTGTTTCCATCAGCATTTGCTAATAGAGGCGGGACAGTCACGGCTGCGCCTCAACTACTTATCAGATCACCTTTAGAGCAGTCAGTCAGCCCTGCAGACCTTGAGCCTACCACTCTCTTTCTGATGGCAGCTTGGAGGGTGAACAATACTCCCTCGTGAGCGGATGGTTTAGTCAGATCTGCAGACCTTGAGCCTACCACTCATCTTCTGATGGCAGCTTGGAGGGTGAACAATACTCCCTCGTGAGCGGATGGTTTAGTCAGATCTACTGACCTTGAGCCTACCACTCTCTTTCTGATGGCAACCTGGATGGTGAACAATACTCCCTCGTGAGCGGATGGTTTAGTCAGATCTACTGACCTTGAGCCTACCACTCTCTTTCTAATGGCAAACTGGAGGGTGAACGATAATCCCTCGTAAGCGGATGGTTTAGGCAAATCTGCAGATGTGGCATAGGAATCAATACCAGGAGCGAAGGTCAGCCCCGGGGACCGGAGACAGTCTTCTGAATCTCAAAGGGACAAAAGGAAGGCGGAATCAGTCTATAGTAGCTCACCAAAAGAACGAGGTTTACAAACCCGGATATAAAAATTTCAACAAATAAATCACTGAAAAATACCCAATTATTACACTGAAGACATAAATATAATACAACACGCAAATAAATAACCGAACTAACCCATAACACGAGTTGTTGGTGGCTGCAAAACAGATCTGCCAAAGACTCTCAGAGGCTATACGGAAGAGATTAACCAGTTACAGAAGAATTGGCCGTCTCTATGGCACAGAACAACATACCCGCGTTGCTAATATTTCAACCTCAATAACCTCAATTTCACCTTGACTTTGATTCCAGGTTCCATGAGTCAATCTGTACCATTGTCAGATTTCAGATGCTGCACTAAGCAGAAGGTAAAATGGTTGCGTGTGCATGGGTAGAACGAGTCAGCCCACCACGTGAATTACCCCCAATTTGAATTATCCAGCACTATTCTCTTTTTTATACCTCAGTTTGGGTTTAGTGTTTATAAGGTCTAGTTAAAATTACAGTGATTTAACTGAATCTTTCATCAGTCTCAAGATTACTCCCCATTACGGTTTCTTTTTCTATTGATTGGGTGCACCTTACTCGTTTCTTGATGATAAACCCACTCGGAAACCAAGTAAGACACACCACGGACTGTCAGAGCTGTTGACTTTCCGAAGCCGACCGTCAAAATGAAACCGCTCTATCATCGCGGCTGTGTGGCATGGCGTATGGCTAGAGTGGCCAGCATGGGGTACATCCAGCCAATCTAGACAAGCGTAGTGTGAAGTGGACGTTATTTACGTTCAATCCAAACTCCCCACCATACCTATAATAAACGCGTGTCGTTTGGCCGAATGTAACCTGACGAATGTGACTGAACGTATGCTCCTCCCTCCATATTTGTTGTATTGGATGCATCCTACTGGTTTCTCGATGGAAAACCCACTCGGAAACCAAGTAAGACACACCACGGACTGTCAAAGCTGATGCCTTTCCGAATGCTGACCTTTATGGTCAGAGGCCGCTCTATCATCGCGTCTGTGTGGCATGGCGTATGGCTAGAGTGGCCAGCATGGGGTACATCCAGCCAATCTAGACAAGCGTAGTGTGAAGTGGACGTTATTTACGTTCAATCCAAACTCCCCACCATACCTATAATAAACGCGTGTCGTTTGGCCGAATGTAACCTGACGAATGTGACTGAACGTATGCTCCTCCCTCCATATTTGTTGTATTGGATGCATCCTACTGGTTTCTCGATGGAAAACCCACTCGGAAACCAAGTAAGACACACCACGGACTGTCAAAGCTGATGCCTTTCCGAATGCTGACCTTTATGGTCAGAGGCCGCTCTATCATCGCGTCTGTGTGGCATGGCGTATGGCTAGGGTGGCCAGCATAGCGTAGCATACATCCAGCCAATCTAGACAAGCGTAGTGTGAAGTGGACGTTATTTACGTTCAATCCAAACTCCCCACCATACCTATAATAAACGCGTGTCGTTTGGCCGAATGTAACCTGTCGAACGTGACTGAACGTATGCTCCTCCCTCCATATTTTTTGCCTCTCTACTTAGGAGCACTTTCTCTGTGGTATCACTCTAAAAACTATACATCTAAGGCTATACACAACAGCGCGTAAGACTAGACCTGTGAGGTATGAGTAACAGTTATTTATGACGTAACCACGACTCGGTTTACTGCTAGACCAGATTGCAATGCTGTAATAGACATTCATCCTTATTCACTCTTAACTGCAGAATTAAAGTCAATCACGATTCACTAATCTGTACTCAATAACTAAGTACCGTTGCAAGCGCAACATTTGCATGTTTCACTGAAAAATTCATTGGCTGGGCGTTAGCGAAGCTTATTACTCGGGGGATGGAAAAATTGTATTTCTGTCTGTCTGTCTGCCCCCACGATATGACCTACAGACTTGAAATTTTGCATGAAGCTTAATTTCTGTATAAGCAACATCCCATTATAGTATATGTCATACAATTTGGCTGACCGTTAACGAAAGTATTTACATTGAACTCGTGCGTAACTATGATATTAATAAAATAATTGCATGAACAATAAAGTTATAAATGATGGCACTATCATATGCCAATTAACATGTGATTTATGTAGTCAAACTTGTTTAATACTTACAAGATCATTACCTGATAACTTGGTATGTAGACTTTTATTATTTAAACACTGCTATGAAACCCAACTTAATGAATGAAAAATGTGAATATATCATGTAGCAAGATATCTCGAGAAGGATTTTATTGTTTTTTTTTTTTAATTTTGCATAGTACATGAGTAGAAAGAATTATTTTTATGATGGTGCATGTCCATCCGTCAGATCTGACTAACCGTCCTTAATGCCTTCTTGTCTATGAGTAGGGTGGCAATTTATGTTTTGCCTGTCGGAGGAGTATGTAATTCTTTTCTGTAGTATTGTTTCCGTCTCCGTCTGTACGCAGGATATCGTAAATTGGCATGAGCTATGAACTTGAAATTTGGCGTATGGCCTCCCCGAAGCATATGACGCGAGACATGGTGTGGAGTAATCATGCATTGTGTTGCACAGTAAAATTGTCATTTTCTTTATTTTTAATATTTTTACTGTTCAACTTTTTTTAATCATATGAATCTGCAATTTTATATCTAGTGTACGATAATAACAGCTTTATCGTTCAGTGATATGGTTGAATGATTATGATTATTACTAAATTAAAATTATTATGAAAATAGTTTGCTTTGTACAGAAGACGACTGAATCTTGAATCCGCCCGATTCTACTCAGAGATCTTTATACATGCGATCCGTTATTTATAAATGTATTGCTATTCAGTTCGTGATGTGTGAATAGTTTATTTCGAGAGCCAGAAAATACAAGCTGTAGACGATGTGACAAGCGGGGCAGCTGGTCATGCAATGTGTGGGTGGCAGCAGGAAACTCGATATATACAGGTAATAGGCATGGAGGAAGGGATTTATATTCAATCCTGATCTATTTTTACCGACCATCGTGTGTGACTAGTTGTGGAAGTACTTCGGTGTAGGTATCCAGAACACTGAGAAAGGTTCAATCAAAGATAGGTATCCAATTTTGGAATTAATTAGTGTTAGCTCTTAATATTTTAAAATGAAGCTAGATAAGGTTGATTTATTTACGATTACGATGCGATTTACGTTATTTACTGCAAGGTAAATTTGGTAACGCTGCGGATGATTTTGTGTCTTGTTTGGTTTACTAAAAATTATGAAATTAAGATAAACAGAGGTAAATTTGGTAACGCTGCCGATGATTTTGTGTCTTGTTTGGTTTACTAGAAATTATGAAATTAAGATAAACAGAGGTAAATTTGGTAACGCTGCGGATGATTTTGTGTCTTGTTTGGTTTACTACAAATTATGAAATTACGATAGATAGAGGTAAATTTGGTAACGCTGCGGATGATTTTGTGTCTTGTTTGATTTACTACAAATTATGAAATTACGATAAACAGAGGTAAATTTGGTAACGCTGCGGATGATTTTGTGTCTTGTTTGGTTTACTAGAAATTATAAAATTACGATAAACAGAGGTAAATTTGGTAACGCTGCGGATGATTTTGTGTCTTGTTTGGTTTACTAGAAATTATAAAATTACGATAAACAGAGGTAAATTTGGTAACGCTGTGGATGATTTTGTATCTTGTTTGGTTTACTAAAAATTATGAAATTACGATAAATAGATTACATTTTATAAGTAATGAGGGTTTCTTATAAAAGGCAATTTTTAACTTTTTCTGGAAAAGTCCCATAATTAACCCAGATTAAGGTGGTAGGCTACTATCGATCTTTAGTTGGGTTATTTTTACTTCCAAACTCCTTTTATGTAACTTTCTTGAAGGCAGAAAATATATTTTAAATTTATTATCATTCTACAATGATTTATAGACATTTCAATTAGGAATTTTAGATAATGTGTTAACTTGACAATGGAAAATGTGTGATTTTTTTACATTACAAAGTGAATTGATATACTTTTTAATGATCTATGGTTTGACAATAAAATTTTTAAAATTACATTTTCAAATAAAATAACGTTTACATAGTGGACAGTAGTGGCCTTTAGTTTATAGTTAAAAGTTTTAAACTAGTTACGTAACTCAACGCGTTTATTGCACCTTAGGAATTTAGAATATAATAAATTAATTTATATTTCTATGGCATGTTTTTACATCTTGTAGCGGTCAAACAGGGACGCCAGGGTATAGGAAGAATGCTCACGATTCCAAAGTACAGTTTATCCGAGTGACAATGGGCTCCAGGACGGCGCGACGCTACCGTGGCGGCGCCGCCTTGTTTGTCCGTGACGCTGAGCGTGTATTGTATTGGGGACCATGGAGCATGACGTCACAGTCACGTGACCTAGTGACCGGGAGATGGCGATGGTGTTCTGTGGTAGACGGTCCATTATTGTTATTGCCAGACTAATGATTGCGCTTTAAGATTGATGCGTATCTAGTAATGTTGTTTTAGGCTCATCTAGAGCTACATGTTCGTTTTTCAGCCCTCACGTGTTAAATCGCCTTATTCAACTTCTGCTGTAATGGATCCATAATTTATGATAACACAACAATAAACCTGGTTCTTATATAGTTGATCAATGGCTCTGGCCCAGAGGAGGGTACGTGTGGGTCACACATATGACATCTGACGAAATTTAATTAAATATTCATTACTGCTTTGTGATCATTTGTATGTTATCTCAAGCTTCATGATTTATGAGGTTGTTTATGAGATAACTTGACATGCTGGTCTTGTACTTACCATGATAACACACAGCTAATCGTTGTTGTATAGTTTTAAAACATATACATTTAGTATCAGAAGCGTTATGTAAATACACCTTATGTATGTAGGCTCCAAAAAATTCATAAATGCAACAGTCTAATTTAATCAAGTGTCAACAAGAAAGGATGGTTGTTACTGAAGTATTGTGCGAGTGTCGGTAAGAGAGGATGGTTGTTACTGAAGTATTGTGGCGAGTGTCGGTAAGAGAGGATGGTTGTTACTGAAGTATTGTGGCGAGTGTCGGTAAGAGAGGATGGTTGTTACTGAAGTATTGTGGCGAGTGTCGGTAAGAGAGGATGGTTGTTACTGAAGTATTGTGGCGAGTGTCGGTAAGAGAGGATGGTTGTTACTGAAGTATTGTGGCGAGTGTCGGTAAGAGAGGATGGTTGTTACTGAAGTATTGTGGCGAGTGTCGGTCGCTGTAAATACGTACATTACAGTTTTAGGTGTATTTTTTAGTACTAAGAGAAACGAAATGTGCTTTAATACTTTACGACATGTACAGAGTCTCAATTATGGTATATTACGTTTGATACTTGTCATGTCTCAGATGATCTTTTGATGCTTTTAATACTCGAGTATAGTTAAAATTTCTAAATTAAGTGTAACAGGTTATTATGTGAGTAAAATTACAGTTACCTTTTCTGTGTAATAAGCCGTTAAAGAAATGTTTCACAAGTTGATATGTAATAATTTAAATTGTCCGGATTTATCAAAACACTACGCTGTCTTCTTGCCTGTTGCAGATTTACAAGTAGTGTCTTAATTAAAGATTAAAGTTTCGTTCGATAAGAGTAACATTTCCGAACGTATGATTGGTCGCAGAATTTTTAAAGATTATAAAATAAGAGACATGGTTTACGATTGTTGGACCAAACCTCAAAATTACCTTAGATACTGTTGCATATTAAGTTTGAGAAGTAACCCCAATGTAAGAAAAAAGATACCAAGTCTCAAGAATGGGTAACCATTATACATTTGTCCCATATCAAAAATATTAAACGTTACAAATTTGTACTCCCTTATTTTTGGTCACATATCTTTTTCAATGCCTCTTATTATACTTTCCATCCATCTAATTCTTAATTTCACAATATAACTATTGGTTTTAAACAGTATAAAACTCGGCGTATACTCAACAAATGTTTCTATTCTATAAATTATACGAAATCCCCTAGACTCTGTTGATATGTAAGTCACTCTTTAAGACTTTTAGCAAACTGCCGCCACGCCCAAGAAATTTGGTGGAAATTTATAACACAGTCTAGAAGCTGAGAGTCGATTTGCGTTGTGGAAGCACACAACCTGGTTTTCGATAGAGAAATTTACCTTAAGAAAGCAATAATCAAACGTAAGCTTAGCTAGGTTTTTGAGGTTGAAATAGGAAGTATCAAAAGGGTTAACAATATGAAATCATTATTTTTCACACGACTTTTTTTCTAGCTTGATACACCAATCCTGAAACAAGTTTATAATTTTTAAATTAGCTAAACCTGACTATATACGTACCGCGAAAGAGAGGACTTTCAATCCCTTTATCTAATTATCTGACAGTAATATAACTATTATTTACGAGTTTAACGGTTAGTTTTAAGTGTACCAAGGTATAAAACATGTAATTTGAAAATAAAATTAATGTTTCATATTTTAACCCTTGTGATACCCTCTTTTTTCGACCTCCATTAAAACTAGCGCGGCTGGCGATCGATGTTTTAATGAAACATTGTTGTACCGATTTCAAGACAACCGAGGTTGTATGCGTATGCAGTGCAAATGGCTGTCGGCTCCTAGACTATTATGAGGCATTGTTCAAGGCTCTTAAGAGGCTTTCTTAATATCTGCTATAGTTATTATCGTGTTCCGTAATTTTTGGCCAATCTTCATGATCGATAAGGAACAGAAACTGTGGGTGGATTGACACGTCTGGGAGGAGTAGGAGGGGAGTGGAGAAGGTGTGAAAGGCGGATAAACGAACACATGCTCGAGAGATAACCGGCGACATTTGCATATTTAACTGAGCTGTGGAAGATATCGGGTGATCGCAATCACGAGATCATCATCTGCTTCATTAGTTAGTTGCCTTTACAAGAGCGCGGCCCTGCCCCAGAGCCGGGCCGTGTGAAGTCGTAGTTATCTGATGGGGCTGTACTGTCTGTGCGCGGTGATCGCTCATCAGCTCGGGTTTCCTGTTCAAGCATGGGTTTATTTAATTAGCTGAGCGTTAGCGAAGCGTTTTACGTATGGGGCTATCAAAATTACTCTCCTTTACCTCTATCTGTCCGCAAGATATCTTGAGAACGAATTGAGCTGCAGATTTGAAATTATGCATGAAACATCATTTTCACGCAGGCAACACGAGTTTGATTATGGTATACGTTCTTTCATGGGTAACATTCTTTCATTTAATTTGGCTGAGCAGTAGCGAAGGGAACGAAACTTTCTTTATGTTTATCTTGAACATGAATTTAGCAATATATTTGAAATTCTGTGCGAAGCTTCCTTCAGTGAAATCTCATATGTGACACGAGATGACATCGCGTACTTCTGCCTTGATCTTTACCAGAGGTTCTAAATTTTCTCTATATTTCAATATTAACAATAGTGCATATTCTGCTCTAATTATTGGTTGCATCGCCATAATACGTACAGCATTTTTTTACGTTGCTAATTAAGGTGTTATCAGAAACAAATAGTAACTATCTATTTGTAATAATATTGTTACTATATTTGTTATATTTTCTACCAATTTACGTATTGTATAAAATTTTTTATGTATTACGAAATGTTGGACTTATTGTAATTCATCAATACAGTAAAAAACCGTGATGAAGACTTTTTTAACGGAAAGTCAGTACAGCATGAGGAAGCTGGCGATTGTGTACGAATAGAGCCGCTGAACCACACTCGCCATCTGTGAGGCGGGAATAGAAAGCCTAACATTTTAATCCACTGTTTTGGCTTATCCGAATTTCACTCAGCGAGCTGGGCGGGAATGAGTCGTGAGCTAGTTAATTTCACCTAGGCGGGCGGCCCGTCCATCTGCGAGTGTGAGGATAAGGAAGTACGGGCAACCTCCGCAGCGCCGTCCGGGAATCACGACTCGATGATTGATTGATTAGAGGGCGGTGATAGTAGCGGTCACCGGGTGACCTTGGGCGGGCGACCCTTGACCTCCACTGGGAGAGTGTAGGCTGAATGTCTTATTGGAGGCGTGTCTCGTGCTCTCTGGAAATGACTTGATGAGTGAAGTTGAAATTTGACCACTCCTGAGCATGCAGCAGCACTGGAATGGCGTAGGCGAATTACGTAGGCCTATATTTGTTTAGTAGGATTAAAAAACTTGGTAGCATGACGTAAACTGAATTTTATATGGATTCCAATGTGCGTGATGTGCTGTTCGTGCCGCATGTTGAGGAAGTGATGCTTGTGCGTGTGCGCTGGACAGGATCGCTAGGGGTTCACATATGGAGGACCACCTAGATAAAAACAGCGAGAAAAGTGAAATTTGATTTACTTGTCAAAGTTATAAGGGAAAAAGAAGCTCAAAAGTTAAAAAATCTGATGTTTTGATATTTAAAATGTGTAGATTATAGGAGTAGAATCCTTTATTAATTATTTCAGTGAAACAAACAATACAATAGCAATAGTAGAATTGTTAACTATATTAACTATTTATTATCTATGTTTGGTATAAACACGAAGGAAATACGATTAAGTTTATACCAGTGATATTGGAATTATTTAGTCAATACATCCCATATTATGCTTACAATGTACTCTGTCATCGATTCTAATACTAAACACGTCACTTATCGCTTTCTGTAAGCGATATTTATGACATAAATGTAAGTAAGCAAAAATTCATTTCGGCGGAATCGGACGAATATGCTTAGTCTGGCAATCATTTTGTGGAAAAGTGATTCGACGATGACGTAAGATGCGCTAGGATGAAAAGATTAGCATTTTAGACATCTGAGAGGGTGGTGTGGGATAACTATGGACGGAATCGAACGAATATGCATAGTTTGGCAATCATTTTGTGGAAAAGTGATTCGACGATGACGTAAGGATGCGCTAGGATGAAAAGATTAGCATTTTAGACATTTGAGAGGGTGGTGTGGGATAACTATGTTATTATGAGTAATAAATATTCTGTAATCTCTTAAATAAAATACTTTATATGTAACTGATTTTATGACCTAAAAAACTATAGTGCAGTGATAAGCTGTTTTTTATAAACACTTCGAGTTTTGAATTTTGAAGGATGAGATTCCGACTGATATTAATGAACTGGCCCCCTAAGCGTAATGGGCTGAGGTGGCAGTTAGAAACAGAGACACTGAAGTTTGTGATATGTTGGTAATAACATTGTCGATGGCCGAACTTGATGTAGGGTTATCTCTAGTTGGCGGATTCACAAAATTATTTTGGCCTATAGTTGAGAAAATATTCCGTAGCCTCTGGGTGTGTGGACTATAGTTAGTTGTGACTCCGTACTATAGTTAGTTGTACTAGCTAGTTGCGTATAATAGTTAGCTTTTACTACATATAGCTAGGTTTATAGTTGTACTCAACACAGTAGCTGAACCACGGAGGTTTCAGAGTGGTTCTATATAAACAGGTGTATTCATATTTGTTTAACACGGGCTACAATAGAAACCAATTAAGTTCTCTCAGATAATTTTTATTAAACTTAATAGTTTTATGACGACTGGGATTTGAACATTATGTATAATACACTCGTAATGCGTACAATTTTGCAAACAAATATTACCTTTACACCGCTCCACAGGAGCTAGTACCTTTTTAAACGAACTCGGTGTAGAAAACTGGGTGAACCCTAATACTAATAAAACAGTTTTAAATTTTTCTATATATTTGGATTTTGCAATAAATCAAAGATATACTGTCATTCTACCAATACTGGACCACCTAAGCAAAAAAGAATTATGAAAGTCAATTTACATAAGTTTCCTACTTTGGAAAGTTCATCATATTGAATTTTCAAAGAATTCCCATCTCATTTCGTAGTATGCAACTGGCACTACGTCTCTCTCCTGGTATGCTTGACGTCTTGGACGGGTATCGTCCAGACATGCGAGACTTGCAAATGCAATTCCCGTTGGTCTAGAAATACCTCGGCATTGGCAGCCGATATGCCAAGCATGCAGAATTGTAATAAGGTCGCGTCATTGGAGATAGATGTGGCGTGATGAGCTCGCTGGGACTTCTCGCTCATATCTCCAAGTTGCGGTTGATGTATTTGACTTGCACGAGATCAAGCTGATCATACATGATTTAATGTGATTCCTATTCGGGTTGCACGAAAGAGGGATTTGGGCTAGGAGTTTGCTGATAATATATTTCGTGGTTTCTGGAAAAACTGGGGAACGACCTACTTATTTTCTTTAATTACGAGACCAAGGTCATGTTAAAAATTTGTAAATTTGAAAATCAAGTATTCCACACCACTTCACCCTTTCCATCAAATTGTGAGTTAGTGAATAGTGATTGTATATGGTCGTTAAATGCTTGTTTCATTATTCTAGTTGAGGTAATTATTTTGGCATGTAGTTTATCTGCATCTCTTATAAACAGCTCATATGTCAAGAGCCCCCACAAATGTGGTCATTTACATGGTAATAAGGGGGCAGTGAAACCGGATACTGGTGTTTGTGGACACAAAAAGAAACAATAAACTCTACATGTGTTCGGGGAATTTCCTTCTCAATGTACATTAATCATACCGGGTACCTCAAAACTAGATTTTCTAAGAACAACAAAATCTTGATTTTTTTTAAACCTGTCATCACACTTTTCCAACCCTCACCTTTCTATTAAAAAAATCCTTTATAAAACTAGCCAAACACCATACATTGGTAGAATATTTTAAACGGGTCTTAAATTGGAACTAATTTAAAATACTTTAAATGAATGATTTGTCTCTAACTATAAAATTCAAATTTGAAATTCTTCTCTAAAATTCGAGAGTCCTGTCGGAATACCTTTACTTTGCTCACGTTGCCCTGGCTCTATATACTTCAGATGATCATTTACTGTAAATCAAAGTGTGCTTTGGTACAGATTAGGTATATTCACCAATATGAGGCTAGGAGCATGACAACTACAGAGTTCAGCAACATAGACAGCAGCAAGTGCAAATGGAGAATGAATGATGAAACAACCTACGTGTGTAATTGATTGAATGTGAAAGACAAGTAATTGTATAATACAAATGACGCTTGCTCTGCACTGTAAACCTGTGTCAACAGCAATGAAGATATAAATAAATCTAATAAATAAATGTATTATATGAAATATTTTAAATATTTCATTTTTTAAACATATTTATACCTGACTTTCCTTAGTGAGGTTTTTCTCCAAACTTAGCTAGTTTGGGCAACAATATTATTGTCTTTCCATAACTACTGTGATCAGTTACAAAAATACAATTAAAAAAATCCGCTTCAGAACTAATTTCTTTTCATGGTTTCCACATTATTAGATGAAATAGTTAGTAAGAGGCTGCCATTTTGGATGGAATGCTCGGAAATTTATTTAAATTGGTGTAGATTATTTTGAATTATTAAGACCTTTTATGTTATTTAATACCTAGTTTACTTTTGTTGACTGATCTAAAAATTTCCATTAATCCTTTCACAAGATTTATTTGGAGGAAAATACTTTAAATTAAATATTCATAGGGCTGTTTATAACTTAAGGGACCATTTTAGTATAATTTGTTTAGTACGCTATGCAAATGATAAGAAACAGTATGGATAGATTGAGAAACTCTGTTTTCGAACCTTCAAAACTTTGTCCATTATAAAAAAGATGAAATCTCTTCCACGATAGATCAATTGGCTCGGTTCGATCGTTATCGTTAATTGTGAATGGCGAACGTGAAACTGTATCGATATCTGTGAAGGAGAAACCGATGATCGACTGTCCATTAGAGGAGATTTGATCAGCCGATTCTCGTGGGAATGCGGACCTCTGTGCAGGACCTTGCTGTCTCCTGGTGTAGTGGGCGACTGGCGGAGATGTCCTTGATCGTCTGGGAGTAGGACTGGTTGATGATCTTGGAGTAAGTGGAAACGCTGGTAAGCCTTGGAATTATGATACGCAGTACTATACGGCTTTCTACATCCGCCTACCATCTCTTTCTACGTTTATGTTGTTGATAAAGTCTTTGGAATTACATTGCTATCCACAGTATTCAAGTAGAAATTGCAGTCATTGAGTTCGATAACTTTTGGTGAAGACTTGGGGCATGATCCGGGTCCAGTGTAAACTCCCATTCAACCCTTTAGTTAGTTGATACAGTAGTAGATTCAAACTACGAAACAGACAGTTGCACTATTAAAATTTGTATCAGCCTAGTAAACGCATAAAATTCAATACCGTTTGGTCCCAAATAACAATTTTACCAAAAACCACAAGTCTCCACTAATTAATTAATCTCAAAAAGTTGCTATACGAGCACGGACAATCCGCACAAAATTTATTTATAATTTAAATTCTTCTTATAAATCGTACTTAGTTATGTAAATATTTATTTAATTTATGGAATTGTTGTATAAAGAACAAATATTACACTTCAGAGTGGGTCATGTTATCAAGCATCAACTATTGTAACAGAATACAGATCCGGAGAAGATTTCAACTACTAGCTGGAGATGTTTCTAGCTACTGACTGCAGATGTAGCCGTGGACTCCCACGATGTTGGGGGGAGGAGTCGCGGTCATCAACGGCATTCCCGCGCATGCAACTTGGAAATTAAATCGCCTCGGTCACCGTGTTGACGTCGCATACCCGGTTATTGTCCACGGCAATACGCGCACCAGCCGCGGGCTGGCGGCTCTGCTTCCCGTTACCCTGTGGGAACTCTTCCTCGTCGTCACAGTCCTGCTTCTGGTAGTTCTGGAATTATATTAGTATTAGCTGATGTTTGCTTCTCTTTGATCCAAAATCAAATTCTGTCAACGTTACTGATAAATCCTCTAAGCTGCAAAACCACAAGAGCATCACTGTGCTTGAAGCATTGCAGTTGTCTCAAACTCTTGAGATTATTTAGAAACGTTTAATTGAGGCGGTTAAAAATTCATAATTTTTGTAACCCTGCAAATAACTTATAGGCTAATACAACATTCATAGCGTTCATTATGTTTTGTTTGATAAATATTCGAGTTAAATAAGTATGGCAAATCATATGAAAATTTGTGGATTATTAAAAATATGGTCTCACGCAATTTGCTTTTTTAAATGCCTTACACGTGTGTAATTGATATTAAAATATACTTGTGTGTTTTCTTCTTTATACTAAATTTGCCGGTCAACCAGTTTAATTTTTCAACCAACTAGTTGTGTGTATACTAGTTTGAACCAATTGATGCTGCGCATTGCATTAATGATTAGATACGAGTAGATAGTGTTATTTGTTAAAAAATGATCTAGTCTAAATATAAACAGTCTTTTTTGCAAACCTTGACATTTTAAACACTCCAATTCACTTTTGAAAGTATAGGCTATATGTTTTTTACCATAACGAGTAGATATTTTGAAACAAAAATATACTAACAAAAATATTTTGAAAGTTTTATTTGTGTGAAGACATGGAAAATATTATAGTATACACAGCTCCTAGCTTGGTCATTATTATGTGGATTAGTGGACAACCAAAGGATTAAAATACGAATAGATGCCAATTTTTTTACCATAATGTGGATGAAGCTTTACTTACGCTTAGCCAACATGTTGGCGACATTATTCTTGCAAATCCGGAGTTATTTGTGAGCTATTCGTAATTAGTCTCTTCAGTGCTAGAGACGTAACAAGCAATAAATCTATGCTTACCAGAAGCAGCTTGGACTCTTCTCTTGGCTCCCAGACAGTAAACGGTTCTCTGTTGTTATTAAGTAAAGAGCTAGTAGTTAGCAGCGTTTACTTCTGTTATTCTTGGTACAAGTAGTATTAGAACTGGATGTCATATAGTGCTATAAAACGTTGCTGTATTGTGTACTTATTAAAATCATATTTCTAATCCGTAGCAATTAATCCTCTAATGTTCTTTCATATACAGGTATATTTTAATAATAATAATAATAAGTATTTATATAAAATGTGCAAACTTTAATAGATTTCTATCTTTATTCATATATTAAACTTATGTTTTGTTGCAGGTAAGCTGCTGAAATATACACTCTACAGCATACGTTTATGGTAACGTACAAACATGTTTACAAACTTTCTATGGTAGTAGATTAGTTCCTAATTTGTCTTAGAATTCCTCCATTAATTTTAATTAATTTACTTTACTGTACAGAGGTTTAAATATTTTGTATAGTGCTTGCTAATTATCATTACATTAAAAATTACAAACCAATTGAATTATTGAAGTGTTAGATCTGTCATACAAATATATACGTTGTAAATTTATCTGACATTGAAAATTGGCTTTGTCCATACAAATTCAACATAAGCATTTTATCTTCATTAAGTAAATAATTATATAGGCTTTCGACAAATATTTAACTTTGGACACTTTTCTCCTTCTATAAGGTAAGGATATTATGATTTTTGTGTACTATAATGGTCAGTAATTTCGAATTGTATAACCATCTTTATTAGCGCCTCCATAAAATGTGTTAATTAAGGTTATCAAGAAACATTTTAGCAAGTACTACAAAGCAACAAAATTCATTAGTTCTATTGATTTGAATTGTTAACCCTTTAAGTACCAGACTGACAGTACAACACTTGAAGGTGACTCTGGGGAGTGCTCACTTTTCCATCAGCCACTCAAAAAGTTCAGCATTTCAGTCAGGCTACCTTTTAAAGTCATAGAAATCGGCCAAAACCGTGACCATGGCTGACTGACGCACAGATCTGCCGGCCCAACCCGAAGAGACGTTATCAGGTCAAGATCCGCCGAGACACGCACCGTAGTTCTCTACGCGTGTGGTGACGTCAGCCAACACCTTGTATAGTAGCCACCTGCCAGATATGTGTCAGGGATACCTCAGCAGTCAGCACCTCTTGCTGGCGCTTACGACACGGCAGACCCAAAGCTGAATTCATCGCTTTTTCATGCCCTCTTAGAGAACATACACTTAATAACGGCCTTGCTTTTTATAAGCCGGTCTTCTACAGGGCCGACGTATTTACCAGAGTGATTCGGCGCTTATGTGTGAGAACAGATTGATTCAAAAGTTAGGCAACCCGTGAGGGCATTTTTGACAAGCACCGATACTTACTGTTTCTTGTTTGTTAGATAGTATTATTTGGCCATTACACTGTTTAAGCAACTTATCGTACATCATCGTCGCTGCCAGATACGTTATTTACGTTCGTTGTTTAATACTTTCCGTAGTCCACACTCCTGGCCATTTTTTGATCACAATGTTAATGGTTGCGTTAGTTCTGGAATGTGTATTTTAAATCATTTATTTATTTGTGTAAATATTGCGTACGGATAAATCTTATTTTCTTAAAAACGTGGTGATTTGTTTGTGAGAACACAGGATAAATGTTTTTTTTTATGAAATCGAAATTCTGAAGATAGCAACATCTTTTATCAAATCCTAGTCGTGCACATTTCCTTCTTTCAACATACTGACAGCGATACTGATCGTGTTTGCTCTGTGCACAGACTGAATAACAGATAAACGAAATTCTGATATGAACAAACACCTGTACCATTATGTTTTATCGCCTAAAAAAAGAAAGTAGAAAATTGTTATTCTCTTCACAGCACGCAACAATTTATCATTGTGTGCTTCTTTCTTATCAATTGTATCACACAACATTGTAGATTATCTATCAATACTGGAGTTGAAGGCACGTATATCCCCATTTAGCATTATTCTTCGTCTTCCGGAGCAATAATTATTCTTGTCTCATCAGTTGTTGCCGTGAGAGTTAATAAGAAATAAAAAATAACAACTTTTATGTTTTAATAAGCACTTTATGAAGTAAATACGTAAAAAATATAGGCCTATATTTAAGTTCACTAAGTATGACGTAATAGTAATAGCTACGATAATGACAGTACAATGTTTTATTTCGTAAAAGCATACGAGAATAGATTTATAGATCATATTTCCATTAATGTATTACATCTAGTACTCATTCACACCTATAATTTTCCAATCAAAATATTATTTATCGGGGATTTTTCTCTACAGTAGGCTACTAAAGGCTAACCTTGTGCAACCATCTCAAGAACTTCCCCGATGAAATTTGTTTTCCATCACCTCCGGGGCACTATAAATCGAATTTACCAACTTCTTTACGTACTAAGCCCGACATTTTAAAATAAAACTACCGTGAACTACCGTCCTATGTCCGCAATTCGGTAGTCCTTACTTCGAAGAGTGTCAAAACCGCTCGTACAATCGCATTAAAAAAAACAAGTGTCCAAAGTGAAGGGATAGGATAGTGCCAACAGTTTTAGATTTATTTAATGCTGATTTGTACGACTCTCTGTATTGAATATTGATTATTGTTTTAATGGCTCTTTATGGGGAATGAAAAGCCTGAACTAATAGCATTACTGATTAAATTTTGTCCTTCTTACTCCATTACACGAGTAATTATAATTGTACCAATAACAGTTTAATAGACAACTTTCAAAACTACAAAATACGTATTTTAATCCCCGCGAAAGTCTGACACCGGAACCCCATAATACATAGTCAGAAATTAGCCACAACACCAAACAGACGTTTTAAAAAGAATTGGTCTGTTGCAAACGATAATTATTTAAAAGTGACATTTCTATCTGTTGACAACTATTGTATTCCTTATACGACGTTGGATTTTAAGTATGGGTTAATCATCAAATTTATTTTATTATTATAATGTGATTTTTGTGCCAATTGCATTCTAGTTTAGAGAATTAGATGTCTCGAAGTGGGATACTATTCAAACCCATTTGCACACATTTATTAACCTCTCTGAGTGTAGAATCCTGAGTATGTGAAGTAGGTAGTTAGGTACTGAAGGTCTGTTGTGTTGGATGTTGTCTTGTTCACTGTAAACGCCTTGTAAAGAGCTTGGATTTACAAGGATGAAAGAACGATTCTTTTTCATTCGGTTGCTGTAATGATGTCCACTTGCACTTGTTGATACGGACCTTAGAGAGGTAAAAATTCAAAGTTGGAGTTTGAATCTAAGACGATATTCCGCAGCAGCTTTTGACGTCTTCGTGACACCGCACAGGCGACAGAAGGTGTTGTCACATCAGCCACACTTTCCCCGTCACGCCGTGACCCTGCCCCTCACCTCGCCCTCAACCTTGCCTCATTCCCCAACGCACATCGATATTGCCTTATACTGACTTCCTAGTTCTTTTATTATTGATTCATGATACATGATCTAAACCGCTAGTTTTGTATTTGTTATGGTTTTAATTCAGGTTAGTCTTAAGTACCCGTAGCAGGCTATAATTTGATAGTCTACGGAAATGAATGAGCGATCTGGGATTTGAATCTATATCCTCGGGACTTTCATTACAAATTGCCAAGTTTCGATTGAATGGGTTGGGTGGATAGAGACGTTATTAGTCAGTGTCGTTATTAATAATTCAGTTTTTAATAGAATCTGGAAAGCTGACTGTATATTTATATAATTATAGTCTTAGCTATATAGGTAGACTGCTGAAATTCACCAGCTAATTTCATTCTTTGTCATCTAAAAATAACTTAGTGTTATTTCTTATGGGCTATCCATCTCAATATCTTTAGGGCTTCATACCATTAAAGTGGTTAGAGTAAGGGCACCAGGTGACACAGTAATTGGATTACACGACATTTTCGGGTAGTTGCCTTGTTCACTACCCTTCGGTTATAAGGAATATGCACATTTTTAATTGTTAATTGGTTTAAATCTGTACGCTATTACTGAAGAATCTGTTATTTCTCATCCTTTCTGGCAGAACATACAGTAGACGTTGAAAATCTATTCACTCTATTCACAAATGTAGCAGTTTCAGAAACTATCGGAATCCTTAAATCACGTGAAAAACACTTTACCATAGTTCAAAGTTGCAAAAAAATCAGTAACACTACGTTTTAAGATCTGCAATTTGATCTCTTCTTCAGGTGGATAACTAAAATAATATATAAATACAATTTATGTTAAAAACTCTTCAAATATGAGACAGTAGACTAGTTATATTTTTCGGTTATGCTACTTGGAAGGCTAAAACCAAATGTCACAAGTAAACGACCTTGATGTTTTACAGGACTAATCAGAGAAGGATTATTCTGATTAGTATCTCCACAGTATTTTTAAGTAATTTTATCTCCACATTAAAGTTGGAACAGTTATAGTAGGTGGAGGAAGGATCTGGCTGCGGCGTTGCCAAGCAGTATTATCTCGAGAGGCAAGGTTCGAACAGATGAAGTATATTCACGGAAAGAATATCTGGCTGCAGTGTTGCCAAGTGGTGCTATCTCGAGATGTAAGGTTAAAACGGTTAAAGTATATTCGCGGAAGAAAGATCTAACTGCATTGTTGCCTAGTAGTCCTATCTGGAGTATATGTTATCTATTAGTACTAAATGCAGTTGTTAGAAGTGTACCGTAGAAAATAATAATTACGTAATAAGTAATAATAATAATTAAGGTAGCCTAATATATAATTACCAAAATTTACTAACTATTACATAGATTATTGTGTGATTATAATTATGTAGTAATAGTTATAAATTGGAAATAAAAAATTATCCTAACAAAAAACTTATTACACCATAATTATCTCCTCTACCATGACATCCATGTCGTAGGGAATCCGATATGTTTTTGTATTCGTTCATATATTGCATTTTAAGGTTATCTGTATCTGGCACCAAAGATTATTTATATGGTCCTATTTATTGACTGTTAATATGAAATAATAATCTCTTATATACTGCTTTATTAGAGTTTTATTGACGATGTTAAAATTGTAAATAAAAAAATGAATATACCTTTAAAATAGCAACCCACAAGAAGGAATTCATTAATATAAATTTTAACCATTTTTTAAAAACAATAAGTGAGTTTTATTGGAGGCATAGAAGTATGATAAATACTTTTAACAAAAAATAAAGATAGTGACTGAAATCATCATTAAAATTAAACTACAGCCAAACTTATTTTTTAAACATTAATAAAAAAAATGTGGGTTGACTTGCAAACAGTATTAATAGGTACTAGGGTGAAACTTAACACAGTTCAGTTATAGGATAGGTATGTAGCTGAACGCTAAATCACGTAAATGTCAGAAATAATAATTTGTATGATATAAACGCCATAAATGTACACAAATTTTCAAACACTTTCTCAATATTTTTAAAGTATTACTTTTATTTAATTGTTATTAATTTAATTTTCAACCTGACACATTTCTTTAATCTTCTTTTTCTTTTAGACCATGTTCACGTTTCCTTTAATATACAAACATCGTGCAAAATATTTCCTAATTTTATTGAACGAGTGTTTATTTATTCTTACAATAATATCTCATCGATCGTGAGTATTATTATAGAGTAAAATGTAATTTTCATAAACACGCTTATTTATGCAAAAATTCCACAATGTCAATTGTACTATTCGTATTGGCTTACATTGATGGTTCAGCTCTTGCACTATGATGATACGGACTAATGTTTTTGTCGATCATAGCCTATAACATGTTTGTATAACTCCTCTCTCTCTCTCTCTCTCTCTTACTTCCGCACTGTAGTAGGCCTACCCCCCCCACCCGTCATTGTGATTAGTGTGCTCCTCAATCTCTCAGCACCGCGTCGCTTATGACTTGTGCCAACCATGACGTGCGAAAGCAGCCATAATTGTGCTTGCCCGTTAATTACAGTGGTTGCAGATAATTCGGGGATCTCGCTGGCGTTCCAACCTATTGTTTGAGTATCCACGAGGCGCTTAAGTGAAAGTGAAAAAAGGTAGAACGTTACTTAAAATACTCAAATTATCTGTTGAAATTTTCGACAATTTGTTTAATTCTGTGAACATTTAGTAATGAAGCAAAAGACCATTTTATGTTTGGTTTTATTATTGGTATAATTGATTCGGTTCATATATTTTACCAATAAAGATGCGCACTGAGCGATTTACATCTAAATATAAAATACTTGAAAAGTGGTCATTACATTTTAGATAGTACTTTTAAATTATATGTTCTGTTTTAAATTATAATCCAGTTAATAAAACAAAACTGGTACAACACAATATGGAAGAACCCTACATAGAAGGAAACGAAAGTTTTGCTATCAATACAACAAAGTCCCACGATAAAATGTCATATGGTTGTACTCGTTTGGTTACCCTTAAAATTGATGTCTAGGATAGAATTTGGTTTACTTATAATTTTGACCTTTTCACCCCAAAATAATAGCCTTTCCTTAGAACAAGAAGAACTCGTGTAATAAGCTGCATGTCTCTAGAACTTTTCCATGAAGAGTATATCGCACGGAAAGACAACGACTTGATTTTAAGAAGTCTCTGATAAGTAAGGAATGATCAAATAATGTATTTGTTATTTATAGCAGCGTAAATCCCTTTTTATAAAATATAACACCTCCAACATTAATATCGCCCTTTCAGCACTGTACGTTTTAAGTAAATCACAATTCTGATTGTCAATTTAAGTATCGCAAATTCTGACGCCAAATGAAGAGATTGGTGGGACACCGTTTTATCTTTTAAAACTGTCTGAAAGTCAAAAGTAGAAGTTAAGTCAAAGAAAGGAACTCCACTGAATTAATCTTCATGAAACTAAATTTACTTTCATCGAAGCAATGAGAGCTTCAATAGGGTATATAAATAGAGATGTTTAAGATTGATAAGCAAGCCGGGGGCGACAGCGACAGTAGCGACAAGACTCAAGAGGAGGCGAAGGAGACAAGACAGCAGGACAGCTCGAGGGCTTCGTGTGGGAGGCTTTCTCTCCATCTGTCAATAGTGTCCATAAATCGATACCATTTCTCCCGAAGGAGTGACTGGACGGCTGGACGACAGCTTCCGCTCCTCCCGGCTCCCTCGATGTGGACTCCGGTCTCCGCTACTCGGCGCTACCCCGCGGCCTCTATCACCTGGTCTATCACCCGCCACTCCCCGTCGTGACAGGATCATTCGCGGCAAATGGTCCGGAAGGTACTATCTTGGCGAGTTGTCTTGTCTCCCGGAGAGAAAGTCCGATGTGCGGTGCCGTTTTACTTGTATCAGAAATGTTTAGTGGACAGGAAACCACATTTTGTTTGACGTCCAATACGGGCGATGGCTATTTCAAAGGATAACAGGATAAACAGGTCTTTTCTAATTGCCGTGTGTTGCAGAAGCACTGAACCGCGATGTTCTGGTAGTAAACTGACGCGTTCTTTAGATGTTAACTTTAAAACCTGAAATTGAATATGTAAAACCTTTAAAAATTCCAGAACGATGGATTTAGAGGACTGTATTAACAATGTAAAATAATTGTATATGATGATTAATTGTTGTTCGATAATGACTAAGATACCGCTTTCTTTATCTTTAGCAAACTTTTAAGCTTATTAAATTAAACAGTTACAAAATAACAATTGCGCAATAAAATATTTAACTAATACTAAACCAAGAAAAATTAAAGATAAAATATAAACAAGCTAGCTCTGTACAAAACTGAGCACTACAGAAGGATGTGTCTACCTTCCTTACACTATGTCACAGGTGTATCATGGTTTGTTTTGGTCATTAGGTGCCTTGCTTGTGTGTTTTGTTTAAAGAATGTAGGTGAATGCTTAATATTGTTTAAGATATTACACATAAAAGAGTGAACATATGTGTTATCGAAACATAATATTCCTTCAAATGGATGATATTTTGAATACCGGTAATGTCTTTTCCTTTTGTATTGTTAATATATTTTAATCCATTGTCTTCTTTTAATAATATCAAAGTTTGCATATATTTTTAAAGGACTCTGTAATTTTCTCTCTTTAACTAAACGAAAGGGGCAGCATTTTATTACGTTTTGGTTCCACGTATCCTAAAAATCTTCATAATGTAGGCTACTTATATTAAGTTTGATATAATACAACGGCTATATTTAGCCTACAAAACAATGCCGTTTCTAGGAAGTTATATAAATTACACTTTCGGGAACCAAGACTTTTTGAGATTTTGTAACTTTATCCGTCCACTGTAACGCACTCCCTCCTCGCTGCAGCAGACGCCTGCACGCTCATTCTCGGTGCCATTGCCATTAGACGAACAAATAAACAAATTTGCCGGACCCTCTTGTTCTAACCCACTCAAGACTGGGGACGGCGACGTCCCTAGTGGTGGACTCTGTCTTGTCACCCCTTGATGAAACCCAGCAACCCCTCTTCCTCTCTGCCATCCCTCTTCTACGATCGATCCCCACCAATCCCTGGAGGGGAATCATTAGGACCATCTGGCTGGTCACTCGTTAGCTGATTTAATGTCTTTCCATCGTTACAATGCTACCAGCATTGACTGTAGACCGTCTTAGATTTTCTCTAAGCTTCCTGTTTAAGAGAAAGAATTGTAATGACAAAACCACAGTGGCGTACTCATTATTTGCAAGGGGCATTATTTGCGGAAATGGAGGAGATTGAATTATATTTTGGGATAAAAAGTTAAACTGATAGACATGTTAAGTTGGATATGATCTAGAATAAAACGTTGGCATTGCGACAGTGGTGATCTCTCAGAGGCAGATGTTATTATATCAACTATATATGCCATGAACAGATATTGTTGTTCAACAAAATATAATATTGATATGTCAATTCTTTTATGGTTAATATTATCTTTCCTCAAAGAGAAGAGAGCTCCAAATCAAAATCAGTTTAAAATGTATGTAAAAGGATTCTCCTCTTGTTTTCCAAACTTCCAAATATGGAAAAGTGAAAGTCTCTGTCCTAAACACTTACCTTTTACACAAATAATTTAGCAACTATCTCTTTATCATAGTGTATGAATCAATTAATTTTGTTAACGGTTTGTTAATACAGTGACACAAGATAATTTTAACAATCCTCGATTGAATGTTTTCGACTGTTGTGTCTATTCGAACTTGTACGGAACGATCACAGTTGTCGGTTAATCGGTTTAAGTCGGTTAATTGCACGGTCGAAATCGTTACAGTTCGATTAGCGACTTTCCATTCCCGCGCAGCTCACTGAACGGTTGTAGCGAATGTTTTGAAAAATGGGCGCCATTAGTTAGCAGCAACATAAGGCTCAGCCGGTGAAAGGAATGCTGGGTAATGAGAAGTGGTTAAACAATCAGCTGACTAGATTGTAACCCCCCCTTCCCACCACCCGCAGCATTCGTCAATTCTACCTACTGAAGTAGTCACTTGGGCAATTTGTGCAGCTGTTGTAGATGTGTAAGCGCTACTTATGCCATGCTTGGTGACAGCTGTTAGCATCTCCGGCTCTCTTCTCAAGAACCTGGGTTCAATTCCCGGATAGGGTGCACCAATTTTTGCACTCTTTTAAATCTTCATCTGAACATTGATGTAATGATATAAAGGTAAATATAACAGTTCGGATTGTTGCTTCACATCATCCACAAGAAAAAAGTCAATTAAAGGTTTATTGAACGTAACATACAGTTCCATTAAACAGTGAGAAAGTAGTCGATGAACCCTTTTGTAATCAATGTATATATCTTAATCAATACCAGAAAATTTGTCTTATAATTTGATTACACAATAAGGATTTGCCAAATCTGTACATGCTGAGAATAAGTACATAATCAAATGGAAACTCTGTGAAACCAATATTGATGTGGCTGGCTATAAACTTAATTTTGCGTGTACCTTAAACATTGCTGGAATGAAGCTAATATCGTATACTCCAATTCACTTGTGTCACATCTTAACTGGAGAGCAAGTGGAACATTGAATTCCGAGATGTGTTACAAAGTGACTGGTGGATAAACTAGTCAAAGTGTGTGTTAGGCATTACATAACTTTGTCAGAGTTTTTTTATTGTAAAAGATTTAAATTTTAATATGTGAGCTGTGTTATAGAACTAAAAACAAGATTTTTTTACTTCGCCAGAAATAATTCACTTAAAAATCGACAACTAATACACTAATTTCACCTTAAAGTAACATACAATTGTTTTCTGCAAGGGAATAATGTAATGAATACTCTCTTCTAGGCCTCAGCATTCAGCTTTGCCGGCATCAAAGTACATTACATTCATGTCTGTAAAACGGGATTTGAACCCGTGATCTCTCAGTTGGAGAGCGAGACAATATCAATTAGTCTGCGAAGAAGGCCTAGTGGTATTATTATGAATTTCTCTGGGAGAAATGAATTGTAGCAGAATTGGCGCGCGCGGTCATCGTTGAGAAGTAGAGCTGTAATTGGTTTCTAATCTTAAGACAGGCACCGTCTCTAGATTTGTCTGTGACAGCCCTGTAATCATCCTGTTTTATACAGTTCCTATTAAGTCCCTCTCCTTCCAAGTGACATAAAACTGACTGTTTTATTATTTGGTCTCTATTTTAGACCACATTTTGCAATTGATAGTCAAGGAAGCTTATAGAATATTTCAGTTATAGCAAACATAAATATAAATAGATTCCCTTACAATTTGGAATGGCAAGTACCTATTCTCTTGTACTGCCATGTGTAATGTAATATCTGCAATCCAGGTATCTTTATATGACGTGTTTATTTTACGATTGTTGTGATTAATGATGTTTGTTCCGGAAATCTGAAAACTCAAATCTGAATGCCAAATTTCACCGTCACCTAGCCCAGAAGCGGTGGCTCCCGCACCGCTACAAGGTGTAACATAGGTTCAAATCCAATATATTTCACTACTTTCAACATTGTATGTTACCAACTCTCTACTTTTAATCCACTTGTTCAATATCTCGCTCATACCATACCTAATTACAGGGATCTATATCTTACACAAACCACTTTAGTTTTATGATTCTTATAACCTTTGGGGAATCGTCAAAGTAATGCCTTTCGACTTTGCAAAACAAAGCAAGAGAAGAGTTATAAAAAATAGACCACATAGTTGTTTTAGAATGATTTAAGATCAAATATACTACTCTAATGGCCAATTATTACACATATTCCATTTTACCTTGAAAATTTATTAAATTGTGATTTTAGAAAATCACGGAATATGTACATAATGTATCACAATGAAGTTTAAATTAAATGTTAGGTCGAAAAATACGAATATTAAAAATTTTTAAAAGATTCCTTTGGTTGTAACATTGGAGATAGGGGAGGGCGGTAACTCCACGTCTCTGATTTGATGTATCAGTACTGTGTTATATTGTATCTAACGTACAAAGTGTCAATGGACACATGTAATCTCCGATAACCCGCGGAAGTCATCTCTGGCTGTGGTGTCGCCGCGGCAAACTGAAAGGGACCGCCGATAAGATTGGCTTTTGTGGTCTAAGGGAATGTCGTTGTCGGCTCCGTGTCGTCGGTTTATCTCGCACCTCAATTCAATTGTGTCCGGTCCGGCGGTTTTAAATCACAAGCAGCAACCTATAATTGATTTTCAATTGTTTCGCGATATTATCTGCTCGACGTTGTTCAGCATCATTCAGAGCGTTGGCGCCGTGTGGGTCTACCTAACCACATAATAACCACACACACTTAAATCGCGTTTTGGTACTGTTTAATTATGGCTTTAAGGATTCATACGATAATACAGTGCATAAAGAACAACAAACGAAATGATTTCAGAATAATAAGTGAGTAATTATCTTTAATGTCTCTAATTTATTCAGCTTGAGCGAAGACTTAGCAGTATTGCAATAGTGATAGGCCACGTCTTTGCCTAACTATCTATCCGCAGGATATCTTCAGAATAAATTGAGCTATAGGCTTGAAGTGTTGCATGAAACTTCATTGTTACGTAGGCAACATCAAGTTCGATAATAGAGCATGTCCGACCTTGGCTGAGCGTTTGCGAAGCCTACCAATTTAGGTTTTATCTTTAGAACAAATTTAGCTATAAACTTAAAATTTAGAATGACGCTCAATTTACCCTGAAATAATGATCTTTGACTGGGTAAATGACTGAGGAAAAAAGAAGTGGGAGGAGATGCGTATTATACCAGAACCGACGAGATCTTACAAGAACTTCTTTTTGGCCCGGAGCATTAACACACGCCTTGATAGCCTTGCTCTTAGGGCAAGGTGCTTAGGTAGTAAAAATGTCAACACATCACTGACGAAGTACAACGTACGATATTGAATTTTAATACCCCAAGTTACTGGACACGAATATAACGACAGTAAATCTATTATTATTATTATAGCGCCAATATACGAAAAAAAAACGATTAACATGTTAATTAAGAAACAAATCGCTAACTATAGTACCATAAATAAGTGGATAAAGAGATTGTTGATCACCATTAAACTAAGCCGGCTTTGTCAGAAAAAACAGTTGAAAAAGGGAAGGATTTTTAACACCTGTGTTACCAAGGCCACCAGCCGGTCAACTATTTATTAATATCCAGTCTCGCGAATCTATTTTCAGATCGGTTAACAGATGTTAGGGCTTTACATATTCAAATCGCGACCTTCCAAACCTACATTCGACCTTGCTGCTTGAATCACTGCCAAGGCCCTCCCAGTACAATTAAACGTTGACAATAACAGGTATGCAAATGTTATCAAGCGTTGCCATTAATTATCGATGCTAGTTCCGTTTATAAATAGCCAGAGCTGGAAAAGGAATACGCAAACGGCTTGGCTTACATTAAGATTCATACAAATAGCAGTTAATATTACCGGAATACGTTGTACCAGAGTACAATTCCTTAGCTAAGAAGTAGTTTTTCGAGTTAGTTAAAGAGAGTCCTGCTTCCTTAATCTTCGTCCTAGTCGTCCGATTTTAAAAGCTCTATAATGACTCGTTATAATTGGTGTTTACGAAGCTATAAACCTTGTTAGAGGAGCTCTAAAAGGCTTGTTATTGGTTAATTAGGCGAGTAATGGTCAGAGGATTGTTTGATTGCCGAACTGTTCTCACCACTCTGCCACTCTTGATGGCCGTGGGATCTTCTCAACGCGGCCGTGGCGCGGCGCAGTGGTGTCTCAGGAAGTATTGACCCAGATTGGGGAAAATCGCTTGTCCGAAATTGATGTACTCGGGGAGAGATAAGAGATAGATAAAGGAAACCTTCTCCCTCAGCTTCCCGTACTCTACCATATTACCATCCCACGATCAGTTCAGACGTCATAAGCTGTGATTGTAACGTACCATAATTGAATCTGAGAGGCTTCTAGAAGTTTTTGAAGAATAATTTTAAAGTAAGCAATATTCTATTACCAACACTTTTTTCACAGTTTATATCCTAGAAAAGGCTAAACCTGTCAAATCTTCTAGAAGAAAATGAGTTAAATTTATTTATTAATTGCTTCCTAAAGTCAGGCATGGCTTTATATACTTATCTAATAACAGAGTTAATATGATTGTATACATTGTATCTTATAAATAAAAAGAATGTGTTGGTAATCGTTTATATCGAGAACGGCTGGGCCAATTCAGGTAATTCTTTTTGTAAAATATTCGTTGAAATCTGAGAGTATGAAGAGAAATATTGGATAAGTTTCCTAGAATGTTTCCGAACTAGGATGGTATAATAATATTTTTGATCAATAATAAAAATTTAACTGGAACTAAGCAGCGGTTGAAACTCTCAACTGAAGATAAAAAAATTCGTTGAAATATATTTTACGTTTAAATTTTATAAAATATTAAATATACAGTGCTTGACAAGTAGTGTAATGCAGATGGAAAATAAAAGTTAATATCTAAGTTTTACTCCAGATTGCGCCTCTGACGAATTAAACACATATAATGTATTGTAAATACTAGTAAACACTGTTATGAAACCAACCTTAGTAGACGAGGCGTTGAATGTTTTCTCATAAGTTACTACTTCAAACTGGCAGGCATCTTTGACATTGGTATAAGGTATTTTAATAGTGGTTTAAGCGAAACGGTGAAATGAATAATAAATGCCTAGACAATCCATTTTTTCCCAGAATACAGCCCAAAAAACAAGACTTCTGTAATGCAAAAACGATTATTTTGAAATACTGCTTGAATTTAAGAATATTTGGAATCCCCCGTATACTGGAAATATGTAGGTGTCGTCAGATTTCCCTGAAGATCGTAATAGGCTTCTCAGTCCTACGTATATGTGCATTTTAATCATCGGGAAAACAAAGGCAAACTTAACTATGGCACAGGAAATATCTTAGACCAAAAGTACACGCTTTTTGACCGACATAGAGTTTCGAGAGCTACATACGTGTCTAGTTTTCTAATCGGGACAATATGGCACCGACCAAAACAACTGTGCCATCTTAAGTGAATTTAAACGGTCGGAAGTAGGCACCTTTTAACCGAGATAGGCATTTAAGTCTTAAGTATGCATATATTTTGTCCTCGTCGAGATAACAGGTAAAATAGTCAGTTATGGCTCTTGACATATCACATACCTGAAGTAAACACTTTTACCGAGTTAGGTTTCCGAGACCTATGTATTTGTATTTTCTTAGTCGGGGCAACAAAGCAAACTCAGCTATGACAATAGATATATAATTAATTCGAACTAAAAAGGCCACTACACTAAGTACTATATGGACTTTGATTTTGAACGTTTCGTGCGAAGCCGCGGGTACTACCTAGTTAAAAGAATAAAACTTATTTTTGTTACATCAATAAATCCAAGAAAGTAGTATCTAATTACAGTAAAGAAATTTGCTAAAGTTATTTCATTTAATGTATGCATAGTTTAGCTGTAGTTATGAATTTATTATAGTCTAATAATATGACCTACGAGGCATAAACTTGCAAGATAACTTAATAGCAGTTAGTTACGATTGATGCCTTCCAGCATTTTTATATTTTTCATCACAGACTGTTTCTCCACTATTAAAAAACTATATAAACCTACTCGAAATATTCTTTACTTTTAATACATTCCTTCCATACGTTGCTACATTTAATTATGATTAAATAGTACGTTTTATTTTATAATAATACATTATTATTTTTCATGTGGCAAATTTAAGATTCATTAGATATTACATATTGTTATTTGGGTTACCATAACAACATACATGTTACAGGAACATGATAAGTAAGAATATGGAATAGTCTAATATTTTGTTTTAGATATAGACGAGGGAAAATGTCAGAATATTTAGTTTGGTCAATGAAGCAGCCTTACTACATCATTTTTAATTCAAATATTGCGGCTTCAATATTCATTATCAAAATTAGATACCACGCCTGTATACTTTAAAATTTTAACTTATAATCTTATGAGTAGGAGTGTAAAATTAACGGCGGCGTTAAGAAATTGGCAATTTGCAATGCAGAACCTGCCATCGCCGTGATATCTCTCGCGCAGATCTTTCTTCCCGAATTCTCATTCACTTTATCGGCTTTATTATCTCAGTTTGTCTTGTAATTATTTTTAACGGGGTTTTCTAAATCTGCTAATTGTCCGGGAGAGCGGTTAGATCACGGATATGTGTGAACCCCGCCTCATTAATCCGGGGTTCAGTCGACGATATCGTGTGAGAGCTCTTTTGTTGTAAATTAATCACACACTTTCCGGTCTCATGGGTGGCTCTTTAGTTCCCTTGTGTCACAGTCTGTGTTATTCCGTGTGTCCAAAAAAACGCGGGAAAACCGGGAAATCGCAACAAAGTAAGTGAAATCCTACAGACCACAAAGGAGTATTATATTATAAGGGAACTCATGTACAGGGAGGCACTGTAGGTTTATTAACATCAAATTTTTTCGTAAGTTTACTCTCTTTTTATTGGATAATGTTTTAAAGAAAATAATTTCAACAGAGCATGGTGCCAAAAAATTGGTAGGTTATGAAAAAGAAGCTATATTGATCGCCAATGAGTCACATTTATTGGTCAGTGGTTCAAAGTCAGCCAATAAAACTAACATTATATGCAGATGTGCATTATTGGCTCTGACATCTGTTGATCAAAGATGTCTCTCTTCAACAAGGCCGAAACATCTCAATATAACTTATATGCAGTGTTTCAACGCGGCATTTTATTTACCCATTCCCATGACAGAGCCAATTTCAAAACTTTTACAATCACGCCATACTTATTAGCTAATATTTAGAATATATGCAAGGCAACAAGGTGGTACCAAAGCGTTAAATTCTTAGAACCGTTGTAAAATTATAAATATGTAACATTCCTAATTTTATATAACAGAAATAAATTGTAAACATCAAAATTAAGAAGTGTTGAATAATACGAGTAGGCCTAAGTAAAAATAATACACCATCAACCTAAAATCACATAAAAACAAAAAAAATGCAATAACAGAATAAAGAGTGAAGTTAAGTAGTCACAAAATCAAGATAAGAAGAGCTCGCCGGAGAACTGCTAGAATTTTCCTTCATGGTTGCATGTAATTATGAGCACATATTTAATAATGTACAAAATTACAAAAGCCTAAAAGTGCCAACTAAAAATTTTAATATTCACAAAAACCAAAATATAAATATAAAATCGAAAATAAATCAAAATTTATTACCTCATTTGTTACATATGATAAAAAAAATTTGAGAAAATGCAACAATATTTACTATGTTATGTCAAAATATTTTTTCTTATTTACACATTTTATCTTAACAAATTAGGTATCTAAATTGTTATCTGTTTGACAGCAGCCATATTGAAATTAACGATGTTTTTTATGTATACAGAGAGTGTAAAAGAAGTAAAAAGAATATAATGCATAACTTAAATTTTTATGTAATAGAAATATAAAAGTAAAGACTCAGTTTTTGAAGTAGCTTTTAATTTACAAAAGCTGATCAATATGACCCCTTCTCAGCATTACACTCATCATATTTTATTTCAATCAGCGTGTTGCTTTACGCGTAAAAACATTGTTGATGATTTGTTCTTAAATAAGAAATCCGACGACATCGAGTTTTGTGAACGTGTAGGCAACGGAGTTTTTTTAATTAGAGCAAAATAAGTTGTGTTAAAAATGTAATTATTTTATATAATAATTTTTATTCATTTATATAATATTATAAAATATGATACTATTTTAAGTGACATGCTTTTGTGTCAATTAGTTACAAAAACTTCAGTAACAGTCATATTTAGACAGACCTTGTCTGATAATTTTTATGTTTCGCTAAATAACACTATGAACTGTGAAACATCAATCAGGTTTACCAACCCTCAGAATAGAATAACAAATCTCTTTAAACAACTATACAAATAACTGGTTTTTATGAATTATTTGACAAAACCCACAAGGGGAGTATAACGTATGTGGTATTTTTTAAATCAGTTAAATATCTACTTCCTTTTTATGAAGAAAAATGGGCTGTTGTGTTAAAAAAATGACTGAAACCCTGCATCTCCTGCTTGCTAGTCTTAAAGAATTTTTTTCATCATAATATTTAAAAACTAGAGGAAATTTCATGTGACAATAGGTTTCAATAAGAGCTGTGATAGTTTGAAAATTTAAACCAATAACTAACCTTACCACATTGATTTGTTTGTCTTGTTTTTACACACAACTTTGTGTGTTTAATCTTTCCTGTATCACTAATAATTTTCAAGATCTCTCCAGTGTGTATAACATTTGAATCACTCCTTATAACAAATACATGTATGTACGTTTTTAAGAACAAATATTTGTTTTAAATACTAATTATCATCAACTTGATTCAACCACACCATGGTAGTATTAGTGCCGATACTTATTCTGGCAGAGATAATCAAAGAATGAGTGCAGTAGGAATAAATATGAAATAATTTCATGAGACAACATCAAATTATAAAAAATGTGGCAGCAGCTGGCATTGTCCACTAAACATACTCCAGGGAAATCCATCAACTTGAGCCCAAAGCAAGTGAATTGTCTCGACTATAATGGTATGCTGCTGAAATTTAATACTGTTTCCAATGGCAAATTCCATTTCTTCGCCGTCGTAAGGTGATCCGGTCACGAACACAAGGCCCGATCCAATCGTCGGGAAAACCGATTCCGTCACACGTTAACCTCAAAACGTCCTTAAAATCTTATCTTGAACTCAACCGCACCTCAAATACCGTACTCCATCATCCTACAAGTCGTGTATGTGGAAATATTCCGATCGATTAGAAGAAACCCTGTGTAAGCAATTGTTCTCGGCCTCTGCAGCAGCTCCTGAACGGCGCGGGGGGCGGCGCGGCGCGGCGGTTACCCAATGCCAGGTCACGAGCCGAACCCACCTCGCCTAATCAGACTCTAATTGAGCCATAATTCCGCCGTGTGTCTGTGGCTCAGCATTGTGTTACACACATTCGGCGCAGTGCCGGTAGATCATGCGGCTGTCGTGAGGCGGCGTCGTGAGCAGTGCCGCTTATTGAATTCTTGGCAGGAAAGAAAGGCAAGTGCGCTTAAAAGGTCGGAGAGCGGTATTCGAAGGCGAACCTCTCGCCGCAACGGTGATATTCATGAGGTGGTGTTAGACTCGCATTTTTCTGTGTTGTGTCACGTGAGACCGTTCGTTGCGAACCGGATATCGTCGAGAGCTTGTTTTGCTCTCAAGGAATTTCCTTGTCTCCCTGTGCTGTCTGGTGGTTGTCTCGGTTATAGAGCTATTTCTGTCTCTGATCGAAGATTATGATGTCTGCACGGCTGTGCTATTTGCTGCAAGCAATTTCTCACGTGTATTACTGTCAGTGAGAGAATAACATTTCACTCGAACCTGCATCGAACAAATTTTCCTCAAGTGTGCCCATGTGGAAACCCAATAAATTGTGACGTGAATGATGAAAGTTCTTCATCCTTCAAAATGAGTTTCAACAACGTAAAACTAAGGACGTAAATAAATGTCACCACAGAATTCAAAATAACCGTCATATGTTACAGCACAAGTTACTTTGAGAAAACCAGTTGCTGATAAATTCACGCAGATGAAAGCCATTTTCCATGTAAACCAAGTGCAGGTTGTTTCGCTCATAAGCCTTTACAAAGGTGATATTTTAAGTGTCACATTATCCGTAAAATTTATTTTAGTTTTTCAAGAGTGGAACTTATCTATAACAAATGGGCAACTGAATAATAACCCCATTTAGAGTGGGTAATATGCTTGATAACAGATCGTACTAGTATAAGGCTTTGTGTAGATTCTCCTGTAGATCTGAGGTGCTATTGTAGGGTCACTTCTCTTGTGAGGTCAGTGTCTCACTTAACTTTTACTCTCTACAATACCAACAATGTGTCCAGCACCTGCTTCTCTCCTCACGCCCGGAGAAGACCCGACACAACAGTGGAGTTACACAACCAGGAGCGTAACAAGAGAGGTCGAGTGGTCCAGATGGGAGGTAGAAGATAGGCCGGAGGTCCGTGTCAATATTTGGACTCACGACAACACGTCTGCTCACAGGCACGACGCCATTGTCGAGGAAATGAAAGTTGGACACACAATCAATAAATAAATAATATCCCCGGTATCTGCGGATCTGGTCGCATGCGATTGCCGGAACTCGGTGCTGCAGTGAACTTCCTTGACCGAGACCGCGGCTTTGTCTCGGGTCATCGGTTCCATCAAGTAACGCCTCCGCATTGTCTTGTGATCCATGAGGATTTTGACTGTCATTGAACGTGTACTTGTTTTAATATAGTGCAATCAGATTTTGCTGCAGTTGACGCTTTTAATTTCATAGGCATATACCTTTAAGGCACCTTTGCTGAAAACAACAATTTTCTTTAGTTTTACGAGGAATTATAGCCATTAACCCATGTAAGCCTCTTACTACGTCCTCACACCACAGTGCACTAGCTAATCGAAAAAGTTCACAAAATACTGGTATTTTAGTAGTGTATACTACTTCCTTAAGAAAGTATAAGTTTTTTGCATGCATATTATTACGCATTCATGGAATGGTTTGTTTTCAAGTGATTTATGACTTAGGAAATACAATTTCTAGTAAAGGAATACATATATAAGAAAATGTCATATTTTTGGTAAAATTTATTTATGAAAGTTGCTTAATTAATTAAAAGCATAGTATTTCCTTCGGTCATCCTTTATATACACACAGTAAGCGGATCATATCCTTAATTTCAGCCTGATCACAAGTTGTATCTTCATATTACTTTAAATGACTGCAATATCTTACGAAATTATCAACGTTTTGTCCCCATTTTTCTTGTATCCAGAAAAGGTATATTAAAGGGCTGCGGCTAAAAACATTTTAAAATATAGATGACGTTGTCAACTTCGTGAATGTGCAAGGAATAATTCTTAAACAAATCCTTTATGGAAATTCTTGGCTGCCTCTTTAAGTGTTTAAGTATACTGTCTAGGATAACCGGCACGAACTTTAACTAAGAAATAAAGCACACATTAAACACTAAAATTGTCAGAATAAAACTGTATCGATTTGCTAAATTTGTTGATTGAGTGAACTCCACAAAGGTGACCTCGACCGAGACTCTGGCACAAGAGAGCACGACCTCCTCACCCCATTACTGCGGCCTCACATCTCTTCTGCTGACCCGTCCCTGCCCAGGTCATAGGTCACGATCCTCCTGCCATTTTCGATTATTCTCCTCTATTAGAATCTCATTATTCCTCTCAATATTTCCATTTCATTCTCTCCACTTCCAAATGCGGAGCGCGGCGCCAGAGATCTTCCTTTTGGTTGTTCCACTTCTGCTCCGCTGGTTCTCAGCATCTGGCAAACCTGGTCTAGTAGAGTTTAAACCCGACTCTTTCCTTTAAGGCAATTTCTCAACATTTGCATTAAATTCAGAACTTTGTAACGATAGTCATTGTAGATTGTATCTCTAATCTTCAGCATCTATGTTTGTTTCATCCTAAATTTGGCACTACAGACTCTCCAGACACAAATGTTCGATGAAGGTAAAGTGAGTGCATATGCAATCCATAGGTCTCTATAGAGTGCAAGTATCGGAAACGGTTTTACCACCAATTTCCATCTCTGTCTGGACGCTCTATAACAAGTTTGTAAACTTCAAAACTAACAGCTACAATTAATTGAATGTTCTTCAGAGATAAAAACACAGTAATAATTAATTAACTAACTTCATTAGTTACGTACATTTTTTCTAGTACGTGCAGGAATTCAGGGAAAAGTTGTTTTGTCTTATTTGTACAACTTAGAATTCCTATGTGCAAGAACGAATTATACACTTCAGTTCGTTCCCCTTTAACTACGAGTTATTTTCATGGTTGGGGCATCACAGGTTGTATCATGGCTCGTGCCATAAGAATAATGGTTTCTGTTTGTTCGCACCAAAATAGAATGTATGGACGTGATTACTTGATACAATGAGAAGATAGATCTACTTTTTCTAGAGCTAACAGGACCTGCTTGGCAGATCCAAGAACAATTTTTCCGTCAGAGCTCGAGATGATCTGTATAGTTATTGACTAGTTTATTAGACAGAGAAAGGTCGGTAACAATAGGTTGTAAACGATAGTAACAACAAAAGTAACTTTCAACTGAGCAATTCCGCGACTGTTAGAAAAGTATCGTGAAACACTTCTCTCGGCCTTCTCCTAAACAGCGGTCTCCGCCCCTCGACTCGAGAGCTTATTAACCTTCCCGAAGAATATGAAGACATTTTCAACGCACAACACACGACTTGAACATACTCACTCACTCTCCCACGCCCTTGTGGTGCAAGAGTGCAGCACCTGCAGCCCTGACACCCTCTCACGACTTCAACATTTGTCGGCCTCCCAGCGTGACCCGCCCGCTCCCGACTCTGCGCTATCGCGTAATCTGTTAGCTTCCATTGTAATGCGCATCATTTCCCCGCTTAATTGCCCGGTTTTGTAAAGAGAACTTTGTGTCTTGTGTCAGAGGCCATTGGTACTCAGGAGCTGCACGTCTTCCGTCTCTACATTCTTCGACAAGTTCACCCTAAACCGCACTGCGTCACTACCTACACTTCAAGCTGTGGTTTACGAAAAATAAGAGTGTTTCAGAAACTTAAGGTGCATGATCGGCTTTGGTGTGAGTTCATTTGTAAAGAGCAGAATCACAGTCTAAAAATTTATTCTCGAAAGACAAGAAAATAGATAATTTTTTACCTCTCCATGAAGTAAAAATGTACTTTATATGCATTTAAAGTGGTATTTTGGGTAGTTTTGTAACCGTGCTCAATGAAAACAGCTGAACATCAACTTAGTTAAAAAATTGTCAGTCATCGAATGTCAGTCGTATCTTTTAAATATACTGAAAAATACATATAGTTTTTTACTAAGCAGTTTTTTCTGGGCCAGATTCCAAAACAAATCAACATCTAAATTATTATATATTCTATTTCTCATGTGTTTAGTGAGGACACCTAAAAGTGTTTTTAATGAAATAAAAAAGTAATAAACATTGCTTTATTTGTCGCGAAATCAAAAAATTAAGTCCTCTATTTCACTGAACCGACTAATTGCTATTACTAGATTTAAAATTTTAAAATATCACAACTGAAAACCGATTGTACCACTTAATCAAGGTTTATCAGCATAATATTGACAGTTGTATAGCATAATTTTAAATACTTCTAGTCTGTAGATTCACGTATAAGTATAGACAAAAGAAATAGTATAAACAATATATAACAAACAATAAAAAAACAGTAGATAAAAATAGACACTTTTGTAATATATATATTCTAATAAACCTCAGATCGTAATATCTGTGCTCATTGCTCTGATTGGGTTTTATATCATATAAAGCATAAAATACCATTTTAAATAAATTCATAGTCAATTTTTATTCTAAAGAATATTTGATTCCCATGTTTTTTCCTTCTCAATGTAGACATAGTCCTTTATATATTACATTTGAACTGGCTTCGAGATGGAATGTCGCAAAGTACTTTTTTATATAGGATTGAACAATTAGCCCTAAGTACTTACTTTCATTCACGAGAGGCCTGTGTTTTGAGGCTAACTATATACCAGTCACCTATTGTTTAAGTTTTAACTACCTGGAATTTTAACTAATTGAGTGAGTCGAAGAATGTTCAGTACTTTGGCCATTGGTGCTGTAAATCAACCTTTCTATGTCCTAGAATCTCTGATAACGCTGCGCCGTGCTAGCTGGTATTCAATCCCATCCTTGTCTCAGTTCTTTAGAATCTTGAAGAATTGCTCCTTTACCTCATTATTTCTCCAGGCTTTTTTATTTTCACTCGCCATTTTTCAAAGTCACGTTTATTCGACTCTTAATAACCGTTCTCTGAGACTATCAATCTATAATACCATCCCAAAATCCACACTACTTAATTGCAAATACACTTAATTGCACTTAAAGGAACATCTCGTTACGTGTATAACTTCAGCTTATTAAAACATATATTTATTTGATGTAATATGGTCACAGAGCTATTTTTTACTAGGAGCATGGGCTATGAATGATGTTTGGTGTTTATTCCTTAGCCTACCAACAAGTAGGGGTAATTTGTTGTAGGATTTTGTTGTACGAGTATACCAGTTCTAAAACCTGAGATACTTTGTTTGCATCAAAATAAATCTCTTTGACTTAAGTTATGCTTTTTTTATACGTCTAACGCTGGTTTGTATCTAATAACCACATCATTGTTTTCCCAACTCCTCGTCGATGCCCAAATCACTATAACCGGTTCCAGGCTAAGGTTTCAGAGCCTTGTGTGTATCAGTCTAATGTTGTAAGAAACAAATTAATCTCTTAAAAAAGGAAACCCTGCTAGCGAGACAAAACATTAGAAACGCAAGACGCTACCTTTGATACCTAAACCTCTGTCACCGCGAGTAAATCAATGTTCTCGCCAGACACCACCCCCTCCCAGATCTGTGAAACCAGAGCTCTGTCAGGGGTCTCTGGTGTCGAGCTCATCTTTACACCTGCCCAGGTTCGGCGCTGACAGTCATCTCGGCGTGGGATATCTATCCTTCGTGAGTCTTTCGTCAAGTCACTCTGGATTTGGAAAGACATGAAGAAATTTCAACGTTACGTATAATTGGGCAAAATGTAAGATACTAAACATTTAATAATTCCTCGGACTTTCGATCTTAGCTAAGGTCAGCCCGGTTTAAATATTGCAATTTGGCACTTTTCTACCACTATAGTTCGTCTGTAGAGTGGCAATTTTCCGTCATCATGATGTGCCCATGGAGAGGGACTGAATAAAGCAGGAAATGAGATCGGCCTCTCCTTATCTATTGAATTTACGATGGATTGATTAGAGCTTAATGCTTCATATATCATATACAGAAAATATTATGGTAGGGCTGTGTCTATACAACTCGGCTGTGGTAGGTTTGTAAAACATTCTGTAAGACATCAAGAGTGGCATGAGGCATGTTGTAAGGATACATTATTCCATTAGGATACACATTTCCATAAAGTAATGCCTTGTAATGTGTATAAACATGGTTTGAAAAAGGGCAAAAGTAAGTAAACTATAGTGTCTGGTGGACCATATAAATCAACATGTAAATTGTAACTTTGTGTAAGGCATATGTGACAAACCACGGACCTTATAAATTAATCAGCTAAATCCATCTGATCTTCAAGCCCATCTAAGAAGTCCATGGTCCCTCGCTATATATCATTCATGAACCATCACCTATCACTCAAAGAGGCAAGTACCACTCTACAATTCAGATCACCGATCAGACTTGACTTGTTATAGAAGCGAAGGTCGTTCCATTTCCTTTGGCTATTTATGAACCCTGAATATAAAGTAGTTGCTATTGACTTTAGTTTAGTTATCTGTACAACTAATCGTTCCAACACTAACGAGCAGGTCTATCATGAATTGGGTAAGTGAAATTCCCCATTGCAATGCAGAAAACTGGTTTCTAGTTTCTCAATGGAAATACTGTCCTGATATCTGGTTAAACTATCTTGTAGCCAGTCCAATATCTTTGACTTAATCAATTAATTAAAAGTCCAGAAAACAGTGTAAAATAAATGAGTGGTTTATTGTGTATCTCATATACAAATCTCTTCTCAATGGAAGTAAGTTCCTATTTCTTTCAGTCACACTTCAGCTGAAATTCCAAACTTGGTAGTAAGAGACCAAAAGTACTAATTCCTGGAAGATCCAAAGCACTGATGTGATGAAATATTTGCAGACGAGTCACACATTAAAATATACTAACGTGAAATGCTGACATACTGAAGTTTTAAGGTCAGCGTAAATGAGGGATAAATGTAATGAGTGAGGTGTAGCCTTATTACGTACTAAGGTCGGCGTAGATGTTTCCTAGAAATTATCCCCTATTAAATAACACAATGGTTTAAGAACCATGGTGTTTCAAGGAGATTCCAAACCACAGGGATTTTGCTCTTCGCTAAATTGGTAGGATGCGAACAATATCTTCGTCATCAAAATGTGACCTTTGAAGGTCCCCAATTTTTAGTGCGGAGTTAGGCAATACGCAATATAACTCAGAAATACTAATAGTTTTGAACTATACCGCCTTCTTTCAGATAGGTTATGCTGGGAACAAGAGACAATAATTCGAAGAGACTAAAATCTCCCATGGGACGTTTTATTTAAATAAAACTAGTGTGTTATAGATTGAAACACCCCGAAATACGTGAACGTGAAACCTAAATATTCAGATATAGCAAAGTATTTAATGAAAGGATTCCGGTCTGATAAGTAAACAGAACACATAAACATGTTGTGTATAGGAGATATGAGTTTCAAAAGGGGTTGTTATCTCCGTGCACTAGGATCTAGAGACAGCGATTCACCATTACAGGATTTTGCAGAAGTTATGAGTAATTCATGAGCATGATGGTCATGATTCTGTAATGACATTTATAGAGTTAAGGTTCTCGTCGGTCAGATGAAATTCAATAACACACTGGAGCTTTCAGAGAAAAAGAAATATTAGAAATTAAAATCATGGGCATTGCGCTAGAGAAATAAAATGACATTTGGTGACGTTGACTAGTACTCGAATATACTAATCTCTCAAAACCGACTCAATTAGTCCTCTAGGTTTTTTAAATAGCTAAATACAGCAACATTATATAAATCTGTAAACTGTAATATGTGTCATCAACTTACGAAATAAAATGCTCATCCACATTGTTGTATGAAAAAGTTCACAGTCTAATTTCTACTTGATGGAGAGAAGGTTTGTAGTTTCTTTAACCCACTTCGTTTATTGTATAAGAATGTAGGCTGTCCGTACTGCTGTCCTTTTATTCATTAGTGAAGTAAATCTCTTCATCGTTTTTACCGGTCTTAATCGAGGATTAATCCAAGAATTTCTCTTAGGCCAAACACGACCAGCTCTTTCCTCGTATGTCTTTTTGTCACTCTGTTTCAGATAGTAAGAAAACTAAAGCGTGGCCGTACCTTTCAGTTTGGGGTGATGTAAACATAATGCATGTCACGATTCTCCCGGCTAAATACCGCAGGAGTAATGTGCGCCACCGTATAATCTGTGATGTCTGTTTTGCATAAAACCGCCGGAGGGAAGGGAACGATAGGTAGTGGTCGAGGTTTTGCGAAAGGCTAAATTGCTCTCTTCGACTGCACTTGAATAGACATAATGATGCCGTAACCCGCGACTCTAGAGATGTTTCTATTCTTGATTGCTTCATCTCTGCTTATCGTGATTCAATCGTTCGTTTGTCCTCTGTCCTCGAGTTGTTACCGACTATTGTCCCGTTTCATTGGTACTTCTGATCGAATTTGTCTGCGAATTGATGTTGTCGAGTGGTGAATTGGAATTCGGTGAGTTGCAGGAAGTTGATAAGGGGATTAATACTTAGACAATAGGGGCTGTAATCCATCGTTCCCCTCTCCACTAATCCAAGATAGGGTTGATGATCCTGTTTTCTTAGGAGAGGTACCGTACTTGAATCTCTTTGTTCTTAATTAAAATCCTATCTACAAATTTTGAAGTACACGACAGGACTATACAGAACTAGTGTAATCTTACAGCACTAATCTTCTTACAGCACTTGCCTTACAAAAATGAAACTACAGCCAAAAGAATGTAACATATTAGTAATCAGTACTGTACGAATTGACTTAAACTTCGCGTTCGAATATTAACAATCTCATTACACACAATCCACTCTAATAATTATATATAATTAGTATAGAGTATCTTGTCTTGATAATACGAAATAATGACGAAACCCTGTATTTCCTTAGTTATTAACTAATTACACTTTAATTTTAAAAATTATTCGTTCTGACTGCTACTTTGTTTGGTTGACGGAAATTATTTGTCTTCTATATAATATATTGATAGCAACAAAAATAGTAGTTTGATTTCCCACGTTTTTAACAGATTTAGAAAATGATAGTTACTTGGATTTTTATTTTGGTTAACATCTCTTTTATCACTTTAATAGTTGTACTGTTGTTGGGTTTGGTAATTATATTTAATGCAATATGATACTCACTCGTGCATGATAACTCTAAGAATTTATCATAAAAGCATTCCAGGACGCCGTGCTCTAGCTCCCTGTCCCTAACAACCCCCGCATCAGTTTGCGTTGTTCGATAACCCTTCCTTGTTAAATGTACCGAAGCCAATTCCGTAGCACCCTCCCCTTCTAACACGATACGTTCAAACACTTTCTCTGTCGCATTTACTAATTAATTTTGTCGTTACTCAGATGTACACAGGTTGAACAATTTTACATAGTCTCTCACCCTAACAGGTTTCTCATAAGATATATATATATATATATATATATATATATATATATATATATATAACTTTCACTGAATGCTTTAAAACATTCATAATTACGCCTATATGTGTGTGAATACATGGTGTTTCGTTAAAGGTTGGCACAATCAGTAAATGGTTATAGATACAAATACGAGGGAAGAATTCGTATGAATATATGTCATATCTCCCTTCGGTGAGTGCCCTGCTTGTCCATGTTTGTGTTGTTTTAACATCACATCTCAAAAAGGTTAATGAGAGTAATTCGAAACTTGGCACTTATGATAAGCTAACCAAAGATGCATCAACGACCATTAAATAAATAATATTAAAATAGTGTCATAAAATGTGTTCTAACTTAAATATATCGAAAACCGTTATTCCTGAAAACATTTTGTAATAATAATGTTTTGTTTGAGGTTTAATAACAAATTCCTATGTGTTTAAATTAGGTGGCAAATAACTCGTATTTTATTGGTTTGGTATACATTCATTCTAATGGGTAGAAAGGGTACTCTTAGATCCAAGTCCTGATTTTTAAAAATTCATTAACATAACAACAGTGGTTAATTAAAGTAGTGGATTTCTATTGACAGAACGATTTATCTTTTACATTTTCCCAACAATTTATTATTTATGTTTTTAATGTACCTATTTCAAAAAAAATCATTTTACGGTCTAATGCGGAGTATTTTGAGTTTACGGCACAAAAGGAGGTACAAACTTAATTTTCATAAATTAGATATTTATAGTTGGAAGATTGAATAACAAATTACCTGAAAAATGTGTTTTGATGAACATTTATAAATGCAGATTCTAAGTTATAAGATAAGGGCAAAAATAACGGTAACTATCACGAGAGTTATCATCTCCTTAGTTACATAAGGCACGGCCTACTTTACCACCAACTGCCAACTGCAGTTACCCGATAACCTTGTTACGGACGGTTTACATTGATAACACTGCTGTGACAGTTATGACGCCCGTTGCGACAACTTCATTATAGTTGTGGTTTCTTTATTGTTGTGGTGTTGTTTATGTTTGCAATTGTTATAAAAGCAGCGCTAGCATTATTCCACTGCAAACTGTTATCCAGATGCCTATAACATTGTTTGAATTTCGTGTATATTCATACCTATGAAAGTAAGTTTATTTTTATACACCTAATTATTCACACAATTCATATATGTGTAAATTGCTATTTTGTATATAATATGAACTTTGAATAGTCATATACATTAAATCTAAATGAAGCACCAAAGCAATATTTTGCTATAGAGTGCTCAGGCAAGCTGTATTCAAATTATCTGTATCCATCCTTTATTTACAATTAATTTTCGATTTTCAAACAAAAGTTGCCACTCTAAAAATGTTTTAAAACGCTAGTATCCGATTTTTACTAAGCTCTGCACTTGAAGTAGGTCTAACAATTTTTTTTTTTTTAATAGTTTTTTTAATAGTTATAACGAAGGAAAATGCCTGGATACTGTTATCTTTTTAAATAATCCATTGCCAATAATGTAATTAAATCAAAATAGTCTACGTGAGCGTTTTCATTTTGAACAACGAGAAAACTAGAGTGAGATTTAGAATAACAGCAATATTCGGTACTGACTTTAGTCACAGTTTCTTCATCTGGCCTACTAGTCTACTCGCATACGTTGTCCTCGGCTGAGAGGATGAGGTTGCCAATGTCATGTAGAGAATATGAAACAGAATGTTACTGTTCTTGATATTGATAACCAATGCTAAATTTCTGATTGACAGCCATATGGAGATTAATAGTTAAAACGTTTTAAAATTATATTAAACTTACTAATCACACATAACGTAGCTATGGGAGGAAGGGTTATGTTAATGTGAATGTTGCGTTTACACAAAATATAGTGTAATATAGGTGGGGAGGAATTCCAATTGTCTCATCAGGTGCACAATTGAGTGCAATACGATGTTTAGATACGATCTCATAGACATGGATAGACATACCGATATCTTTTAGACATGGTAGAGCAACTGTGTCAGATTCCAGGTGTTACTCTAAGAAGATGATGAACTGGGACTAAACACAATATTAACATTTACGAATTAGTTGTTGCAAAACGCGTTTCTATTTTAATCAGTGGTCGATTGTCTAAACAAGAAGATACCTACCTACTTGAGCTCCATTGTTGCAGATCGTGAATTGTTAGCGAGCCAGAAGCAGAGACCAAGTTTGGATTTTATGTTTGTAGTGTTTTTTGCAGGCACTAGCTGTATAATTTTGAAAATATGCTATAAAACCAACTTCCCTTTAGTATTACGCCAAGAGTATCCTAATTTCCAATTCTCAGTGTAATAAACCAGGGGTGAACTACTGTGTCTCCTTAAGACGTATCGATTTTCAGACGTATTGCCAAGTGTCCCCCTGATCCCACTACTACCGATTATCAAAGAGTTCATGAAATCGGCGACAGCGACGCGCTGCCGGAGGGGCCCTACCCCAGATAATCCGTGACACCCCGGCTTATTTATGTAGGTCTGGGGGTGACGGCTGGACTAATGAAACAAGGGAGATCGCGATTGGGAGGCGTGATCCGTTACTGGACATTCTAACGTTGCTGACAATTTTGGGGAATCTAAACTCATATAGGGTTCCAAAATCGATGTCAGAGAATTTCAGAGCATGTTCTGGGAGTCAGAATAAGACTTTTTCTCAAATGTACATATGCATCTCCTAGTAGTTAAACCCATTAAAGTAGTAGAATAGAATATTTTTCTTTACTTCCAAGTCAGTGCACTTGTCATGACGAAATTAGTCTAAATTCCTGTTATGAAAAACTTCATTTTAGTAAAATAAGATAGTAAACATTTGGAGGTATTTGAAATTTTATAACTTTTGGGAGATGTTGTTCTAAGTGCAAAATAAAAGTATCTGAGAGAAAAATATATAACAAGGAGAAGATAATTAAAAAAACATTGGTCTCTTGAAATGTTTGATTCCGACGCAATGTTTGTGGAGGTAACTGTTTAAATGTTATACCTCTCTAGGGCGTAGCGTGCGAACAGTGACAGTTGATCGAGGGTCAGATTGGAGATATACCTTAATTTGGAAAATTGTAGGGGTTTGAGAATATTTATTGCTTAATTATCGCTGAAAACTGATCTTTGCTGAACTTGGGGGGGGCTTGTTTCTTTTAAGAGGTTTTTCGATTATATGTATAAAAATTTTAAGAAGAAACAAATCGAAAGAGTACATTACAGATTCGCAAACGTTTTAATAAATGAATATCATGATACATTGTGTTGATTTTTCTCTATGCATGCCTGATGATTTCGACAATAGGCATAACACCTCGTTATTATAGAGTAACAACTTCAGTAATATAATTTTAAAAACATTTAGGACTGATTATATTTAAAAATATACATGCATTAACATATTTTGTGATTTTGCTGTTACTATTTCGATATCATAATTTTATCACGATTGTATATAGTTATGATTGTGATAACAGTTGTGACAATAGCTTAAAGACTGGATTTATCTGTCCGAAGACAGGTTTATCTCAACATTACACACGATATGCTCCCTGTACTAAAAATGTATGTTTCTCGGTGTTCCAGGTGGTGACAGATGTCTGATGAGTGGACGTAGTCCAGGGCCCCGTCGCGCGCTGGCGGGCACACCCTGCCTGTGCCTGCTGCAGCGATGTCTGGCCGTGCACCTCCAGAGGGTCGGTCTGGTTCCCCGCACCCCCGCCTCGCCATCGGGGGATCCACCGCCTCAGCAGTACTGGATGTACGATAGCGGCTACCTAGTCTTTCAGGTCAGTAGTAGTACCCACTGGTGAGATGAAAGAAAAAATATCCTGATTAGAGAGGCGGAGTTAGGGCTATCTCTCTCTACAACTCCTCCTCTCTCACACATGAGATCTCTACTCTTAGTGGTTAGTCTATCAGTAAGAAGGCGAGTGTTCTCACGGCCTTCAATCATCACGTCTGCTTTAGATGATTAGAGAAGTAACATGGTGGGTGGCTCTTTAACTATATATCGTGTAAGTACAGTTAGGGACTAATGAAAATAACTTGATATAAGCCTTTAAAAATACAGGTGGTTCAAAACAGTCCAACTTGCAGTACTCTTATCAAAGACGTGATTCGTACATAATTTTCGTAAGTACGTGATATAGTTCATAATGAACTGTGAGTTTAATTCTTCACCAATTTAATGTCACCATAACGAAAGATTTTAAAATGTCACTTAGAACTGTCAATTATGAAGATAGAAAGTGGTGTTACACTTAGAAATCAGTTTATATAATCCGTTAACATTTTAAATTTAGTAATAATCAGGAAAATTAAAGAAGTACGCATTGCTTTCAATCCAAAAAAATCATCCAGGCCGTCTATATCTTTATAGACTGTTTTAGAAATTAGAACTAGCCTTCAATAATACTAATCCTAATAGTATTATAAATTCGTAAGTGCCTTGTTTGTTTGTTTTGCTTTCACGTGCAAACTATTCAACCAACTGTACTAAAAATTTTCATGGACGTTTTTACGGTCCCTGGAATGAATATTGGACTATTTCGAAAATCTCTCCAGACTACGCCTTACTGATCTCTAAAATTGGGAAACATTCTCGTCTAGGCCTCTAAAGTTACGAAATATTAATTGAAAGACCTTGTTAAATTTAACACTATTTTCAATTTGTTTACATTTATAAGTGGAAAAGTACATAGTAAGCTTGATAGTAACAATACATCTTATTTCAACCTTCTCTGTTAATCAGTGCTGAGCACAGCGCAAGAAAATAAGGAAATTAAACGATTTTGTAAAAATACGCTTTACTGTATTTAGAAATTATTACGTAATAGATACAAAAGACAAAGTTACTATTTAACTTTTACTGTAAATTTGAAGACTGTTATATAAACCCATTTTAATTTTCTTTAGATAGAAGTATGGTTGTCAGATTTGGGTATGTAAATATATTTTCTTAATCGGGAAAGAATACAAAATCGACTATGAAACACAACTTACCAAGTTGAATTATGAACCACAGTTAAAATGATCATAAATATAAACTTTTGGCAGAGTTTCTTGATGGCAACAAGGCAAACTCAACATTGTCGGAAATATAATTTACTCGAACCAGAAATGCTCATACAAATGCAAAGCCTACACATTGTGGGAGAACCTACCAATGGATAACTGCAAGTAGTATATAAAAAATACGTTATAGACAAAATATATCAATCACATCCTGTAGACAACATTGGCCATGCATTTACTGCTGCGATCGGCACAAGAATCAATAGTAAGCTAAACGGAAGTAACTTAGCTATTTTCCTGCAAGAGTTTTTTTTGCCTTTATCTCGGCAGCCATAGGTCTTTTAACAGAAAATTTAATCTCGTATAGAGGTCTCCCTTCTACCAAAATAACGGATAATTGTATTGAAAATAAAAAAAAAATTACACTCATGTTATTCCCTTGCATTCTTCAGTTGGTCGAGCATTGTGCAAATACTTTCGACAAAATCGACTGTCAATACAAAATCAGCGGTCCAAAACGATAGGTTGACCGGTTGACCTCCAGATGATGACATAAGCGGGTCGTGTCATTACGGGGTATCGGTTACAGCTGGCTCAATGAGCCATGACACGAGGCGCCACGTTCGCCCCCGGCTCTGGTTCACTAGGCACGACACTGCACTGGACACCGCCGAGAATTTCACCTCATCGGAATGAACATTCTGTGAGCTCGTTTATCAACCAGATGTCAGTGATGCAATAGTCCGTTTCTTTTATAACGTGCAACTGGCCAATTGATTTCCTAAATTTATTACCTCGGAGATAGATCTGCTCGAATTTTGCCAGCTGTATGGTTCGGTCACGTCCCGGTGACTAGTCTGTGAAATTCGCCTTTACGGTCTTTAACGAACACACGAATTCGTGCATTTTCAACCACTGACCATTGGAGTTTGGTTCAAAAATAACAGTGAAGGGACCCACAGCATGTGTGTATGAATTGATGGCTAAATAAGGCCCTCGAGGTCCCTTCTCATACTTAGGTTTACATGAAGATTAAATAATATTAAAGTTACAAGTAATTCGAATTCCATGGAATTACATTGGAATTATAATAATTGGTTTTACCTCCATTCTAAGAATTTCAGTACTAAACCGACTATACAGTATACTGGTACCTGGATATTTTGTTGAGACTATTTGTAGTTGGAAACATTTCTTCGTTGAATTGAAGCATATTTTTACACACATTATGTCATTACTCTGGGACAAACACTTGTGTGAATCATGAGACTCACATATTACCAAAATTTAGAAACATTAAAAAAATATTCCGTTTGGTTATAAAGGCTGATCTGCCTCTGTCTACTGGAATTGATGAATGTGAATCAAATGTGTATTCAGTACTGAGATCCTGAAATCTAATAAAAATCCAAAGAATGGGTTGCCGCAAAAGAGGATGCCCCAGAAAAATTGAGCAACTGTTTTATCCCTGAGGTAATTTATATTGTTTTGATTACCCAAGACGTTCTTGGATTCATGTTGTCAAAATTTTCTTTCTAAACTATTTTGAAATGAGGAATCGATTGCAAGTATATATTATCCCTTACTAGTAAACTAACTGAAAAAGGTGTTATTCCACAAGTGGCCTTCAAAAAGACCTTTTACATCAGTCTCGGATTACAACCAGTCAACCAATATCAGCAGTTGGCTCAACGCCAAATGGCAAAACAAAGCCCCTTGTTCTGTCCAGTATACGAGAGGGACGTGCTCCACAGTTTATCCACGTTCACGCACGTCCTGCAGGCTGGACGTGTCAATCTGGTCACGTGTGATCGTCACGTAACTCTTGATAGCCTCCCAGAAGCCCAAGAGGTAGTGGTTAGCGTGTCAACACTCTTGGGTGACGATTGTTTTACGCCATTTCATTATTTCACCCTCAGCATGACTAATTCTGCTTTACTGCTATGTCAGTTGTTCTCTTTCTCGTACAAAAATAGGTCTTGGGTGCATTTCCAGGAAAAGACAAGTTTAGGTGACTGCAGCGTAAGTTTAAATTATGGTCAGTATAAATTTTAATGGAATCTATATTTCTCCTCTTCTTCTACAAAAATTCCGTCTAGACATATCCGGCAGTCAGATTTTATTACTTTATACTGAATGATTTTAACGGGTTGTGTGTACGATATTAATTTTATATGCATCTCACCAATTTTGTAGCTATGATCACAGAACAACAAGAAACTGAGTAAAAAACTTTACGCCATTTCATAAGCTACAGTGTACACAAACAGTATTCACTCGGAAGCTGTAAGTATTCCGGAAAAACACAAGTGAAAGTTGTTTAAGATATGGTGATGACATAACAAAGGTGATGATTGATAAGAAGATAAATAATGACAAGCTACGTGGTTTTTTTTTTTTTGGGGGGGGGGGGAGGCACAGATTGCGGGAAAGCGTAGAGGTCCAGGGATAGTTCATAGTAGCAACCAAGGATGAATATCAGTCGTTTACGTTATTCGCCAAGATTTTGTATTATTTATTGTTTAACGTAGACAAATATTTGTAGGCAAAAGTTTTAAACAACTGACTTGAACTTGCACACCTTTTGATATCTCTTAAGGTTTAAAGAAGCACTCTTTCACAGGTTCGAGAAGGAATGCTATATCTCAATTATAGAGGGAAAACGGGTATGGGCTTTAGAATTAAAAATCCATTTACAACTGTTTTGTTTTGTTGTGTTGGCTACATTTTTATAACGACTTATATGCTTATAATTATTTAAATATGTAAAAGTTTAAAATGGAGTTTTCAATTTCGTAAAAGTGTTATTATTAGTCAAACCATCATAGGGCGTACACACCGTAAGTTTTGTATTAATTATAACTAACCTTCAAAATTAATACTGCGTCTTCAGTTTCATGTTTCGAGATGACAGCTACAGATAAGAAGAGATAATGTTTCCTGTTTACTTAAAAGAGTAACATTTCAAACGAGTGCCGTTACGATTAAGTCTCAAACTGGTCTCAACTGGTTTTCAAAGAGAAATTTCCACTAGAAACGAAATCCCAATGGAGACGTCCAGTTAAATTATGTTCTTTTTAGCAGCTTCCTGTACGCGCGGGTGTTCAGCCTTTATTCGCTACGTGGTGGCGATGTGTGAGGAACCTGTTTCGCCGAAAGAGCTGCTGTAACAATATATGTAATTTACGTTCACTTTAATGAGATATACTCGTATAGCAGGCAGTCAGAATCTGGTACCTACCTGTTATGGAGATGTCGGAAGGATTATGTAAACTGGAACCTTTTTTTATACTGTGTTTAATTAAGTCAAGAAAAGCAGGGCAGCTTTATCACAGCTAAATATTACTTGAATATTGTTTTGCCTCAGGATAATGTAAAGTATTAAACTTTAAACGTAACAGCGCCAACATATGAGAATGAAGTGTTGGTGGTACATTCAATTTTGGTTAGGTTTTTTTAACTCAGAGCCACAGCCCTGAACATACACTTTTTGAAGACAGAAATTTATAGAAGAATATTATATTACTTAAAAAAATGCATTTGTAAAAGGAATATTTGATAGTTCTGTAACTAGGTTAAAAAAATATGTTCGAGTTAAAAATGTGAATTTATTTTAACACGTTCATCAAATAAAGCGTCAGATAGACTTTTTTCATAATTTATAATTGAAGTAAATTATATTTCTGTAATGAAATATAATTTAACAAAATTCAATATTGCTCTTTTAATGTAATGTTACTTAAGGAAATTGTGTTTTATTAATACAAAACATCATTCCCTCTGGTCATCCACCATATGTGTATATATGCATATATGCTGTAAAATTCATATTCTTATCTTCAGCCTTTTTTGGGCCTGATTATTGTGACCCTTTTAAATGCCCATAACTGAGTGAAAATAAAAAAATACTGTTCTCTTTCCCTGTTTTAAAAAGGTATTTTAGAGTGCTGTGAAGGAAAACGCCTTTAAACATCGAAAATCAACTTAGTGGGAGATCGACTACACTACTTTAATAGAACAAAATTCTCTTTGGTATTAAAAAGATGATAACCAAAGAATAGATCATACCTATCTTGATTGTATAAAGCCATTTTCTATCTTTGGTTCTAGGTCTCCCTCTGGTTCAGTGAGTTGTGTGTATTGTGAAGATCGGAAACTTATATTACGTTCAGTTACTTATTTGGAAAATCTTTTCAAACCTTACTTATGAGCTCTATTTTTGGCTAGGATTTGGGTTACACTTATTTTGTTTTGGCGGTAAAATCACTATACTGTACCTGCATATTACGTATGCATTTGTAAATCTTTATTAGGACGACTGATGATTTTACTAATCTTGTTCATATCTGTGTTGCAGGGGTTTCTAGAAGCGAACCAGAAATGTTTCTGGAACCCGGGGTTGTTGGAGGCGGTACGAGTCCTGGAGTTCCAGGGGTACGTGGCTCCAGGTGTGTTGCTGGTGCGTGCGAACCCCTGTGCTTTGGAGGTGATCCGAGCCGCCTGGGCCAGGAACGTGCTGAAGGCCCCAGCCAACTATACCATCGCGTCTGTCGGTAAGTTCGTCACATCACGTAGAGCCCGCTGTTCTCTTATCAATAGTACCGATTGATCTATTAACTATTTAAGTGGACACTCGAGTTGGTATTTCTCCTACTTAATTATTCCGAACCAGTTCGGATCGTAATTTACGTTGACCTTTAACGATCTACGATAGCCATCGCCAGAGACAATAGCAGGCTGATAGTCCTTGGTCTGCGATCTGTACGGGAGGACGTAATTACAATGGAAATCGGCAATTAGTCAGTGGTTAAGGCGATAATTGCCGAGTGGGCGGGATAAACTAACAAGTCCTTGCGAATCCGAGATCTGCAGTCGCGGCTCCGACAGTTCTCACGGCCGCGGCTTCAGCGAGAAAGTGCCAACAATGGCCCGGGCCGGTGCCGAGCTCGGCGGAGTAGTAGTAGACCTCGGCCCGGTAAGGAAGAGGAGAAACGTCGCCCCGTATGTTCGGTGCCTCTTTATGGCGTACGGAAACTATTAAAAATCAGCTCTCAGCATACTAAACACCTAGGTGATAATACTATAATAGGTCAGGTGCTTGGGGATCGACTCAGGTCAATAGACTCAATGTTTCTGTGTACTATAGGTTGGATACTTTGTTACGGATAAAGTCCAATTACTATAATAAAAGCACTCAATTTGGAATATGCATAATTACTTCTCTATAGTATGTTGGATAGCAGGATTTTTATGGATAATGATGAGCCAATCTTAAAGTTAAATGCACACATTTTGTTATGATGGATAACAGAATCCCTATGGATTATGACTAGTAAATCATCAAAGTTCAAAACTCACATTTTTAAAATTGCGTATTTATTTTACTTTAACAGTAAAACACTACTTTTACTTTGCTTCAATAACAGCATTTTTATGCTTAATGGCTGCACTAACGTTAAAATTATAAACCCTAATTTATGAATCTAAATATTTACTTAGGTAGTTAACAAGATTGTATGGATAATGATTAACTAATTGCTAAAGTTAAGAGCATTCGTTTCGGAATTTGCATTCCATAATTTTAATTCAATTAGAATGAAAATTGTCTAACTAAACGATTAGAGTGAGGTTAAATTAATATAATAGGTGTGATGATGGGGATTGACGAGTACGGTATTTTTATCAAAGTTTGCGGTTTCACTTCTCGCCAGTGGCCTTATAATTTTGATGGGGAATGGGCCGATCATTTACATGAAATTAATTATGTGTAGAGTGAATGTGCACTGTGTAGTAGATATCTATCTAAGATCAATTAATCCCTAGAAAGGTTCATTAATTAATGGCTCGTGACCATAGGACGTTAATGACCTGCAGTTTAACTATGTTTCTAACCTACATAGTTATTAGTTTTTTAGTGGAACTCCATCAGGTTTCTAGTTAACAGACTGTACAATTATTAATGTATTACAAACACCATGGGGAATGCTATAGTTCGGTGTGTAATGTATAACTACCGTTTTTTTTAAAACAAAACGTACAAATCGTACGTCTTTGTGTTTTTCACATTACAAAGAATGCTGAATAATGCTAGATTTAGTACAGGCTACATTGAAAATTTCTAAGCTAAGAAAATGAACTTTATGTAGTTTTAAAGGGTGCTTTGCTTCATTATATACACACCGGTTTGTGAGTGATCATTACTTGCATTTAAATACAAATTTGAACTAAAATTACGCGATTCTCTTATATGATATTATTGAGCACTTCAAGTATTTACCTTCAGTAGTTAGGTTGTAGCTTATAAACAGTGTACTACCATCTTTTGTCTTTGATTATATATCAATCTAAGAAGATGCATCACGTAATGCTAAAACTAGTTGCAACTTGAAGCATTATGGTTGCGCGCTATCTTACTGTGAAAAATAATAATTATAAATATAATAGATAAAAGTATTAAAATCATAATAAATAAACTGTGACGATAGTAAAAACACGTAATATTTAAAATTTAATCCATAACAATTAATTAGGTCATTACTAGAAGACTATAATTTATTATAACTCTAAGCAAATTATCGAACAGAACTAGACTTGCGTCTCCATGCAATCCCTATATTGATGCAAAGTATACTCCCATTTAAAGTCATAGCTTGTATACACCCAATTTAGACTCTACACGTATTAATACTTTTTAAATCTTTAAATGTCTTGGAAATGAGTAATATTCAATCTCCAAGAGCTGATCTTTGTTTCGTACCTTTTTTAGACCTATACCATTTCCATCCCCAGACGAATGTGTTATAAATGTCATTAATATTGATATAGTTTATAATCGCAACGTAAATTTATTGCCTTAAACCATAAACGTTATAAATACCCATTTCACGGACATTGAAGGATTAACGGTTAGACTCGTATTACAGCCGTGCGGCGGACTGCCGTGAGCATCCATATTGTTACCAACGCATTCTTGTCATCCAGCGTTACAGTTATGGCTCAAGGTACAATGCCTAGTTTACAGAGTTTATAGCTTGTTCGACAGTCAGCGACCTGTGGAACTGATTGCCTGCCTCTATAACCAGTTTGAGTTACACTCCTAAACGTTAGGAGTGACTTCAATAGCCAATAAGTTACGGTATCGCAAATGTTGATTATACACTGGGCAGTTGGCACTGATTCATTGTAAAGTGTATATCACATTTTAGTGATATTACGTGGCTGATCAATGGTGTGTGAATTTCAAGTTTAGATCTTCTTTCTAGCGTATATTTAACTATTTAAAACGATATTTTATTGTACCTCAGTACAGCTCGTCACAGGATACCATCTAAATATTACACGATTGGCCGAGCTTTAGTGAAGTATTTTTGTTTATTGTCACATCTGACATTTCAAGAACTTCATTTTTTATAATTTATTAACATTTTAGTCAGAATCTTTTTAGAGTCCGAGGAAAATTTAAATTTAATTATAGCTCAAGCTTTATTATGTATAATGGCGGAGTGTAGAGTGGCAAAAATCACTTATTTGTTAAATGTTAATTGTGCTTATCATTAAAACATTCCGCAGGTATTTAAAATCTTTCTATGTTGAATTATGCACATATACGACCTAGTTTACAATAATAGCTTCCTTATCACAATTTAATAATTTGCATGCATCTTATTACTGTAAACTAATTCCAATTTAATTTGAAATTTTTTCGATTTCGTCTGTTAATATAGATACTGGTATGCTATTAATGCAAGAATGCGATCTTTACATCGGTCAGTAATTATTTTTCATGATCTTTCCATTTATTTCACCGATGTTAATTTAGGTGAATCGACTGTAACGACAATTACACAGTACGTATACATTCATACTGTCAATGTCGTAAAAGTAATTAAATATGAAAATATTACTTAGGAAATGGTTCACTTGATTACTTATTTTACTAATGGCAGGAGAACATTACTAAAATTTGTAGATTTTCGATAAACACGAAGATTTATGAATATATTTTAGAACAGACATACGTGTACTTATCTAATAGCTTTGTCTTATCCCATAAAGATTCCCAACAAAGACACTTGATGATTCTACGATTGTAATCAATTAAAATGAAATATTATTGTTTAGCCCAAATTTCCCCCAAATAAACACGTTTTCCGTTTCATTTTCAATTCACATTCGGGTACCGTACAGCGCTCAATAGCGAAGAGAAATCCTAACCACTTTACACAATTGGGCACTTACGATTGCAGTAAACATTTCACCATGCTAACTTTATCTGTCCGTGACATTGACTGAGTCGCAGTACCCTACCTGTATGCCATTAACCGTTCACCCCATAAACTACATCTTATATGGGGAGAGAGTAACACATAAATTACGTTACCCGCTAAACTAATAGTGGCTCCTCTATTCTGCGGAGGAAAGTCGAGATTACCCACGGCAAATGAGGAAGACGGTCCGCGGAATAAACTGAGGCTAAATGGGTAACAAATTGAACGTTTATATTCTTATAACAGAAGCCAGTCATAGGGGACGCTTTCACTTTCATGCAAACACTTCCGGAGCCGGCACACGCGGTATAATATAAAACGGCATAATTACGACTATGGGAAGCCGTTCTTTGTGGCAGTGGCCGCCAGATCCAAGAAAGCTGTCCAGGAAGAGCTCTTTGTTACATCTCGCAAGAGCGATGCAAACCGCAATGTAGAGTCGCCGCTCGTCGTGTGTGGGAGTGTGTGTTACGTAAGGTGCCTGCCTTACACTAATTGGTTCGTTGGAATAAGATAGATGGTTAGAAATTGTTCAATGTGCTTTAAATACGAGTAGTTGGTGAAAACTTCAGAGCAATCGTAAAGCGTGTGTTTTATTGTTTTTTTGTGTGAAATTGACCGTTGAAACTTTAAAAATCGTTTATGGTCGTCCGTGAAGATAAAAAAAACAGATAGTATAAGCATCCAACAATCCGTTGCATATTTGTGGCCGTCTATCTTGTTCAAATACATCAATTAGGCACCAGTGTTTAAATTTAAAGAATACTAGCATAGACGATCTAATTGAATTGTTTAGCTGAAAATCAGACCATTCGAAATTTTGGAATCGGTAACAATTGTTGACGAAATCCTTAAATACAGTAGTTGCTGTTTCTGTCAAACTAGTTTGGTTGTATGAAATTAACCATTGGAATGTTTAGTAACTGATTACAATCGTTGGTGAAAAACCTCAGGAAGAATACGCGATACGATGACTGCCTAACTGGTGGATGCAAAATCAAACTGTTGGAAATTTAACGAACTATTTACGATCGTTGATCAAATTTTAAGAAAAGTAATTAAAATGCATGCAAAATTCGTTTCATTGGGTAACATTCATTTTTGGAAAGTTCAGAATTTGCTCTTACGATAGTTATTGAAGACCAGATATAGCAATAAATAAGAAAAAGGCCGGAGGTTTACAAAAAAAGCCAACAAATACATTAACAAATATAACATTTCACTAAGTTCTATTTGCCAAGATTGGATGAAATATAGCTAAGAACATAGATAGACATATTACTGCTTTCAGACGATCGTGAATGAGAATACTTGAATTGTATTTGTTAAGACTGATTATACTTGTATTTCCTATTTCATGCTATTTAATTAATTTTTCAATTTTGGGATTGTTATGTGTTTTTACTAAGTTAGATTGTTTCGTAAAGTTTGATATAAAGATCCTAATCGATGGCTACTTTAAAACCATGTTAATAATAGTTTTTAATTCTTGAAAAATAAGTAATGAATGAGAGAAAACATACATAAAATACAACACCGTAACTCACACTAGTTATGAACTTATTTACAATAAAATATAAATAAGCACACAATAAGCAAAGTTAGATAGGACCATATGTTGTGTAAAGTTTTTGTGCATCACTAGATTTATCATAGAGTCTCGTGCAGCTTGTACAAGTTATTTCGGGCCACTACTCGCTTTAATAGACACTGTACACAACTCAGTTGAAGTTATGGTCTGTGGATGGACCACCGCTCAACACTAGTGCGGATGTGGGTAACACGTATCTGGGCTGTCTCTACAAGGAATGCATAATGTAGTAGGGGCATGTTTACTCTTTAAAGAGTTCGCAAACAGCTGTTTGAGGAGAGAAGCTCCAGGCAACCCACTCAGCCTTGTCCCAGATATGTCTGGGCATGCCGGCTCCGCGTTAGTGTCATGTTTGCATGACACAGTATGTCACATCCATTCCCAGCCTTGGGAAATCATCGTACGAGTAAATGTCACGAATGACGGAGAAACACGGGTTCTGACGGTTTCTGAGCAAATATAAATATGTATGTCGAACTTTCCCGCACATCGTGTACTGTGACTGTAGAGCACATTCGAACGAATAACCTATACAAGAATCACAGCATACTGTAGGATAAATGAAAAATGTGCTTAACAACCGTATTAGTATTAACAACAAAATGACCTCAAAAAAATGACACTTAGTTAAATTTATAAATAAGTTCTATCTAGCCCAATAAGCAAGAAAATTCAAATGCAACAACTTGATCCAATGTGGTTTGAAAGAAGCCTATAATTCGTCTGATACTATGAACACCCTCTGGAAATAATTATATTTTACAGCAGACAAAGTCGCTAAGCCCCTGGACATCCTGGCAAGTGGAACTTGGTAGATGTAGTCGGGGAATTATTAAAGCTTGACAACAAGATCCAACGAACAAGTGCCAGGGAAAATCCTGAAATCGACGGCAGACAGTTCGGCAGGTTATATGTTTGTGGAAAGAAAATATTCATTACATGCCAGAAAGTTTGCAGATTAGGAAGATTAAGCGATACGTGCAGAATGTGTTCAGAAAATCTCTGGAATAGAAGATTTGTCTAGTTCTATGTGTTAGAAAGACAAGATTCTCTCATTGGACTTCGGACTCCGCATAGGACTCGCATACTCCCAATATTTACCAGGTTAGTGGGCGATATAGCGCCCTAGGTGTATTAGAATCCCTAATGCCTCGAGCAGAACGTGTGAGAAATTCCAGGAGCTTCCTGTTCCTTGTGAGAAACTCTCTTGATGGAAAGACCATCTACAAAGTATGGCCATTTAGCGATGAGCAACATATTGTTTTCCAGGGAACTAATTACAGCCTCCAAGCATAATTTGGATAAGAGATTTATGTAAACACTAGATATCGCCAGCAAACAGCAGACCGAAAGATGTCGTCAGCAACCGAAAAAGAAAGTATCCACCATGTCGACCGCGAAGTTGGATTTTTCCAGTGGGCAGTCATAGAGGACTACAACCTTTTGTGGCTTATCCCAGATTTATAAGACCAGAGTCTATGTTGATTAAAAGACAGAATTGTAATGTTGCAAATAAAGTTGCACTCCCAGAATTTGACAAAGGAAGGTGAAGCGATCACTGAAGGCTATGTAAATAATATATTATGGTGGGAAAGCGACGACTCAGACTGACACTTCTGCAGTGTTTCCAAATAATACAATCTCGGTAAACGTCTTGTATTGTACTAATTAACAATGCTGTACACTAGCCAACACGTCATTGTGTTCAAATACGAGTATCATTGGTTAAAATGCTATTCGGAAGACCTTTCTCTGACCCTCCAAGATCTTTATCGTGTTTGAACAATTCCTCGTTGTGGACTCAGATGGATCAGCTTTATGAGGCGAAATTTATCATTTTGCACTACGAGAGTTTTATGATACGGACCAGAAAAACATTTTTTCGCAGAGTACAAGTGGAGAGTGTCTACTTTGAACCGTTACGTGTGTGCAATAACAATTTTAGAAAGATCATAGTGATTTTTAATTTGGTACATTCATTCCTCTAGGTTCACGGAAGAACTCTATTGATTTTGGAGTTAAAGTATAAAATGTCAGCAAAGTTGCCTTAATAGTCAGTTCGATGAATACTTTCGATACGTTATGTCGAATCGGTTTATCTCTGTATGCCTCAAGAACCGATCACAGGTAAGTGGTTAAATCCGAAAGAAAGTGAGTTGCACAGAAGAATCGTTCAGCTTATTAAGATCTGTTCTGTTGTATTGTAGCGGGATAATGCGAGTTGTTCCATATGCATCGAGTAAAAGTTGGGAGAGAGGACCTCTACCGGCTGTGGCACCTTCACTTCCACATCACCACCTCTACTTGAATACCAATTATTATTTGGCATGAGAGTGGAGCGGCTAGTGTACATTAGTGAGGCTATTGTTCACGAGTGCCACAGCTCCCACCATAAGGAGCGAATTGGCAGTTATGTAAAAGGCAGCTACCATGTACTTGCCATTCAAATTAATTCTATTTTACTTACATATCAGTGCGTAGAGAACATTATTTGCAGATCTAATAGACCTGCACCATTAACACCATGGTGAAGTCAAACAGATGCTTCTTGTTGGTTATCCAAATGGATTGACGGACAGAATAATTACGGAGCCCTAAATACATATTTGGGCGCCAAATAGCGTAGTCGAAGACGGTCGGCCTGATAGAATCTGCACCAACAATAGATTTAACAAGTTACGTCGTAAAGTTTTAGAACCCTTTGTTTTCAACAGAAGCATTATGTAGAGTGTGTAAAAGATGAAGACAAGCGTTTGGTGAAGTATGAGTTTGAACTTCCGGAATCTCCATATCAAAGAAAAAATCTCCATCCGACGGACAGACGTAAGACCTACCGCAACACTAGCGAGTCTGATTGATTAGTTAGTAACTTCGGTGGGACGTCTAGTTTGGATTTCATTTGTTCCATACCTTCCTGGAGTGATATACGCTGGCTCATAACTAGGATGTAAGTGGCATACTTTCAGCTGTTGTGATTGTTGAAGACAATTTTATTATATGTAGCTGTTATATTTTCTATTTGTTTTTGCATAACTTCCCGTTTGACCTGTATACTAGGAGTTACATCCTCCACGACTCAACCTTTACTATTTGTTGGTCAAAGGTGGCCAGATGTTGGAATTGCTCAGGCTATATAGTGGAATTAAAACGTGCTCTAGATGATTTGGGTAATCTTTTCAGTAATAGTGTACTCCATTCAGAGTGATAAATGTTGATTTTTTGTCCATTTCATGGACATTATTTTCTACATATGTCAGCCAAGCTGGGGTCCTCCCATTGAGGAGAGAATAATTCGGTTTTCAGTGTTCAGTTAGAGATTTGGATTCGGTGGGTTCTCTCATATTGATAGTACAACCCAGTTTTCATGGTTTTTGTGGTGGATATAATTTAGGCTTTTCAACGCTAGGTCGTGTCCCACTTAGTACAAAACAACCTAGTTTTTAAGTTTGAAGGGGTGCCCTTGTAAATTTGGTGTCGATTACGTTGTACCTTCTTCCATTGAGGACAGAATAGCCTGCTCTTCGTTGTTTCTCGTATTTAGCTAGTTTGGAAGTACCTGATCACTTTCTGTCACATGTCAGCAATCTCTAATTTTACGCTGTTACAACCGATATTGTAATTTTATTTTCAGAGATATTGCTCAAAAATTAGTATGAATTTACTCAAGATATTGATTTCTACCTAGTTTAACACACAAAAAACGCATTAAGTGAAGGATGGTGTGAAACAATATTCGTGCTTTATGTACTTGATGCGATAAATTTCGTCTAGACGTAGCTACCCTGAAGTACTGCTGGTGATGCTGTTTTTGTCAAGGATAAGGTCTGAAGCTCTATCCCGGAATCGTTTATCACATTAGTTCGAGCTGAGCTCAGAAGATTACTTGTTATCTTACGGAAATACCGCCTAAACCGGTTACCAGGGCACTTTAGAAAATAAGCGAGGCGCTAACCAATCAGCTACCTGGGTGGTATATGCAGATATTTTACTAGTAGACTGAAACAACACTCCACGCAAGGATTTAAAGAAAAAGTGGCTTTGTTGATGGTAATGTATAATTAATTTTATGGAGCTGAAAGTGCATAATATCTCCAGTAAATTATATTAATATAGTTATAATTTAAAATTTATGATACCGTACTCTCGAATCAACTAAATTTAGGTACATTTTAGACTTTGGTGGATGTAATCCACACGAAAAAGTCAAGTTCAGCTACAGTATACAATGTTGACCATCGCTCGATACGAAATACAATCCCTAATGATAGACAATACATTTTACTCCCAACTCGTGAATCGAAAACTAGTATTATAGCAAATATAGGATTTGCATCGTGTTGTGTATGAGGCAACAAGGAAAATTGCTTCGAATTAAATTTTTTTACATAGAGTTTTGGGAGATTTTAACGAAATGATACATAACAACACAATTAAAAACTGTTTTTAAATTAGTAATAATAAAATCGAAAATACTAAAAATCACCATACTCAGATATTTACTGCAATACAAAAATAATTGTTAAAAATGTTTAACTTTACGAATGTACAGGGCAATGTTCAATGTAATTTCAGAATGGCTGGCTCTTGACCTACGAAAGTATTTGATACAGAACAACGATCGTTTTGCTAGTTTATGTAACAATACCGAGGTGCCCGACTACCTGAGTCAGGAGATGCGTGATTTGCCAATGAGCGTCATAAATACTGTCCGTGCCAAAGAAAGGGTAGACATGCATCAAAGTGGCGTGGGTGGCGGAGCAGAGTGCCCATAGTGATGTGCTGTTCGTGTGTACCATAGCGACCTTTAGGGCTTAGCCAGCGAAAGTCCGATGGTATATGGACTGGGATGGGGCAGGGTCCCGCTGCCGGCGAAAGTCTAGCCTGCCCGATGTTTGTAATAACCCTTATTAACAACCTTGTTATCTCAGCTAATGGTGTTTTCATGTCTCATGGACGGCGATACTCCCTGTAAGCCCCGACTTATCCCAGGAAGTAACGAATGTATGGGAACCCAAGGTCGGCGGTCAGCGCGAGCGGATTGACCCTGAATTCGCTTCTGTTTTATGTCCTTTAATATCTTGGGAAGCGTGACTCACTAAATTTGGAAATAGAGTGGCACGTTCCCTCTATTGAATCAGTGGGGAAATCATTGATGTACAAATCCATTTTACTAGTATTTATCAATACATCACACAATTTTAAGTATTATAAACCCCAACACTCAACAGTGAAATATAATAACTTTTTAAGTAATTCACTAAATGTACAAAGCTCATAAATACGAGAATTTCCGACTGGTTTCCATTTTGTGGACATTGGCTTCACCTTGAACACTACGGTTTTAATATTTTGTATGGCCAGTATTTTAAGCTCTTTATTTTATACAATTTTATAAACATTTCATAATTTTTTTTAGATACAGATTAAAATATTGAGTAATGGTATAGTGGTGCGTTTTGAGCGTAACGTAATAATACCTTGGTAATGAAAATTACAGTAACGGATGTCGAACGGCGTAAAATTAGAGGTTTTCGAGACATGTGACAAAAAGTTGTCTAATACTCCCGCGTTGCTGACCACCAGAAACCATAAAAACAGGATTATTCTGTACTCGGTTGGGAGAAAGCCACCATGGCCGATCCCAAATGTCTAACTGATAACTGAAAACCCAGGTTATTCTGTCCTCTATGGGAGGAACCCTACCGTAGCTAATCCCAAATATCTAACTGAAAACAGAAAAATCGGGTTTTCTGTCCTCTATGGGAGGAACCCTAGCGTGGCCAATCCCAAATATCTAACTGAAAACCCGGGTTTTCTGTCCTCTATGGGAGGAACACCAGCGTGGCCAATCCCAAATATCTAACTGAAAACTGAAAACCCGGGTTTTCTGTCCTGTATGGGAGGAACCCCAGCGTGGCTAATCCCAAATATCTAACTGAAAACCCGGGTTTTCTGTCCTCTATGGGAGGAACACCAGCGTGGCCAATCCCAAATATCTAACTGAAAACTGAAAACCCGGGTTTTCTGTCCTGTATGGGAGGAACCCCAGCGTGGCCGATCCCAAAGGCGGGTCCGTGATACACCGAGCGGGACGATAGCCGACAAGCGGCGCGTGTGTGATAATAACCGGCCTGCGCGGCAATTTGCAACGTTTCGCCAATTATTCAGATCACTTTCTCAGGTACAAAGCTCTGCCCGCTGGCGGCACTGAGCGTCTCGACTTCTCGCAATTTGCTCATTATCGGTATGGCTTACAAGATACGCTCCGTGCCGCCTATTCTTCTCCTGGAGTTCTATCCGTAGGATGGAGTTTTCTAGAGATAGATATCCATAAATAAATACCCCAGTGAAAATAAATCAGAACAAGAAATATAGACTCGTTATTTTCAACCGTAAGTGATTCCTCCTTCCAAGCCTCTGGGGTCGTATACGCCACTTTTTTCTTCTCTTAGGACAATAATATGAGAAATTACACTTAGTCCTAAAAGGACCTGCGCTGCTTCGGAAGTGACAGGATATTCTGGATGGGTAAGGTTAGGGCTAGGGGTCACCTCGTGTCTAGGTCCATGTGGGGATTAATCTCAGTCATATCTCCTTAGAAGAAGGGGATCCCAGCTCTGTACCAGCCTCTCCAGTCAAAGGGGACAGGGGTAGCACACCCTTATGTGTAGGGTAATACCTAAACACCTAGGGAGCCCTAACAATCATCCCCTGTATTAGACTAGATCTACCCTTACACCCCAATGTCTCGATATTTGTAAGGAAGAAAATCTATTCCTATAACTCAATATTCCTATGAGTGCTGTTCCTATGAACATCTGTATTAAGTTTGCAGTTTCTAAAGTGATTGGTTAAACATTTTGCCTTTTAATCTATTTATTCTATCCACAAATTAATGCCTTTCATTTATAAAATAAACACATCATTTGTTATACACAACTCTTTCTACAAATAACAGCCTTATCAATTCTAAATTTGTTCTGTGTAACCGTAAACAAATGAACCGATGTGGTTTATGGGATGGTTCCCGTGGAATGTTAAACTTACAATTTTACGTAAAAATATCTATTTAATTCCATAAATAAAAACGATCATAGTAACCATTTAATTCAATTCATACCATTAGTAGGTCGTTAAATTTAGAATAAGACTTTCATTTGAATACCTCTTAAGAACCTTAATATTATCAACGTGAAAATAACGAGATAAAATAGATAAAAAAGTACTACTTTTTTAACTTCGGTCGAAATGAAGATTTGAAATTGATTTTTATTCTCATTTAAATTCCTTTTGATTTTATAAAATTTTTATCGTTTAGGAAACTAAACCGTTGTAAAGACATAAAATCTCTAAAAAGTTCTCGTTTAAAGAGATTTTAAGATTTACTAAACCCCATGGTAGTATATATATATATATATATATATATATATATATATATATATATATATATATATATATATATACAGGGTGATTCATGAAGTTCTCCCCCCACTTCTACAGCACATTGTACTAGTAAAAATAATGAAAAAATGTTATATAAACATAGGTCCGAAAACGCTTCGTTAGCGAGTTACAGCTAGCGAAAGATTTCGCCTGAATTCCTGGGTAAAGAGTAAAATAAAGCCATACTGAACTTTTGGAAAGGTTAATTAAGTAAGAAATATCGTGGATTCTTATGTATTTTTACCTGATAAAGCTAATAAAATGGGTTTCAGAAATGTACCTGTAGTAATTTTTGAGGGATTCAGGGTTAAATGCAAAAAATTGGGGCACGAAACAATGTTTTTTTAAGTTTGATGTACAATAACTTTGTTAAATTGGTAATAAATACATAAAATCAACAAACATTAATTGTAGAGAATTTAATTCTGAGAAAATTGATATAATCAAAGTCTAAATAAAACAGAAATAAGTACCAAAAAATCGATTTTATTCAGTATAATACATTACTAGCTGTAAAGAAATACCGTACGGTATTTAGTTAAAATAAAACAAAAACAAAATGTTTGTTCCCTAATGATGAGATAAATTGAGAAAAAAAGATTAACTGTTAAATAAATTTGATTGCAAATAAAAATATCATGTTTTATTACGTTGTATTTTTTTTTTAATAAAAATTTACATCAAATGTTCGAAAATAAATGAAGCAAACATTTTCCCATTATTGTTTACTAATCATCGAAATGCATTTTTTTGTTTTATTAATTTCTAAGTTGGTAACGCACGAATAACAGCTGATCAACAATGGTATTCTCTACTGTTACGTTAGAACTGTGTATTAGTGGTGTTTTGCAAGCTACAGCAGGAGATCGGGTTCTGTGAATAGTGTTATTAAATGCAATTTTTCTGTGAGTTATAATTCGATTGTGTATTCAGCGAAAAAATGCCTTACTTATTTACATCAGAGGAATACGCTGATATGGTTTTTATTTTGGGTTACTGTAATGGTAATGCTAGAGCTGCTGTAGAAGAATATGAACTACGTTACCCTAATAGGAGGATTCCAGATACCAAAACAATCTCAGGAACTTTTCGTACTCTTCGGGAAACAGGATCACTACCAAGTACTTGAACCAATTATGAAAGAGCTGTCAAACTTGATGATGATATTGTTATTAATGCTGTTCATCGCAGTCCAGGTGGAAGTACACGACGTATTTCTAGGCGGATAGGAGTTTCGCAGTCAACGGTGTGGAGGTCACTTAATCGAAACAAATTTTATCCGTTTCATAAACAAAAGGTTCCAACATCTACAGCTAGGGGATGGTCCGCTTCGCTTGGAGTTTTGCAACTTTTTGAATATTAATAATCAACTCTACAAGCGTATTTTGTTTACGGATGAGGCACAATTCACTCGGGATGGTGTCAATAACTTGCACAATGAACACTCATGGGCAGAAGAAGATCCACATGAGGTAGTGGAACAGAACTTTCAACACCGATTTAGCGTCAATGTCTGGTGTGGCCTTTTGCACAATCGGCTGATTGGACCTTTCATATTACCTGGACGCCTAAATGCTGAGTTCTATTTGCATTTCCTTCAAGAAGAGTTGCCGCAGCTGTTAGAGAATGTTCCTTTACATCTCAGACAAAATTTGTACTTCCAGCATGACGGAGCACCTCCCCACTTTTCACGTGCCGTTTCTGCTTACTTAAATCATCAATTTCCTGGACACTGGATTGGTCGTGGAGGGCCTTACCCTTGGCCACCAAGATCACCAGATCTATCTCCATTGGATTATTGCATCTGGGGATGGATGAAAGACATTGTATACAAGACAAAAGTGAATTCTCGTGATGAATTAATTGCCCGTATTATGGATTCGGCTTTGCAGATACAGGGAAGTCCTGAAAACTTAAGAAACGCAACAAAAGCAATACACAAAAGTGCTGCAAAATGTATTGATAATGATGACCTCATTTTCGAACATCTATTATAAAAAGGTGCGTACGGTTGGCCCAACCTGATTAATTTTGCTTAAAACTAGTAATGTATTATACTGAATAAAATCGATTTTTTGGTACTTATTTCTGTTTTATTTTAGACTTTGATTATATCAATTTTCTCAGAATTAAATTCTCTACAATTAATGTCTGGTGATTTTATGTATTTATTACCAATTTAACAAAGTTATTGTACATCAAACTTAAAAAAACATTGTTTCGTGCCCCAATTTTTTGCATTTAAACCTGAATCCCTCAAAAACTACTACAGGTACAGTTATGAAACCCATTTTATTAGCTTTATCAGGTAAAAATACATAAGAATCCACGATATTTCTTACTTAATTAACCTTTCCAAAAGTTCAGTATGGCTTTATTTTACTCTTTACCCAGGAATTCAGGCAAAATCTTTCGCTAGCCTTAACTCGCTAACGAAGCGTTTTCGGACCTATGTTTATATAGCATTTTTTCATTATTTTTACTAGTACAATGTGCTGTAGAAGTGGGGGGAGAACTTCATGAATCACCCTGTATATATATATTGCTGTTTATATACTATATATATATATATATATATATATATATATATATATATATATATAAAACTGTACAACGTCTAGTATACAAAAGGAAAACTTTTGTGACATAATTTGGTACTTTTTATATTATGCAAATGTTCGTTGTAAAATCTTACCTACACTATTTTGTATCTCGTTTAAAGAGATTTTAAGATTTACTAAACCCCATGGTAGTATATATATATATTGCTGTTTATATACTATATATATATATATATATATATATATATATATATATATATATATATATATATAAAACTGTACAACGTCTAGTATACAAAAGGAAAACTTTTGTGACATAATTTGGTACTTTTTATATTATGCAAATGTTCGTTGTAAAATCTTACCTACACTATTTTGTACCGTTAATGTTTAAAACAATATTTTTTTAGGAAACAGACTTTGAAAGAGTACAACAGACTTTGTACCTGTATGTTCAATTGTACTGTGTAGTCTCCTCGTTGGTTCAGGCGCTCAACATTTTCAAACCATCTCTTTAAAAAGAGTATACAAAGTTTTTGAATGTAGCTTATAAAGACATTCTCTGAGTTTACAAAACTGAGTTTACAACGCTGACCATCTGGATATCGCAATAAATAAAACAATAAAACCATATCCAATTTATTTTTATTCAGTGACCAAATGATAAATGCAGATTGTTAATTTTACTAGTTTGTTATCGGTTGTGTATAGACAATATCAACTGGTATCACCACTTGACGGACAAAAACTGGTAGTTAGTTGGCTTCTCGTTTTCTGGAAGGACAGCGAGTAGGTTTCGCCAGATGAACCATCGAGCGGACTAATCATTTCTGCAGATTTCAAAATGAGGCAAGTCGAATTGTTAATGAGATGCCAGTACAAGCCGTAGGTCAGAGGGCGGCTGGGAACATTATAGCTCCTTGTTAACGGTGGAGTATCCGATGACCACCATTCTATTAGATACTTTATACTAATCAACTGTTCCTTTACAAATTTCTCTTCCGAATGAGCATTCTAATTCATTTTAGCTAACGAATCTTAAGGACTCATTAAACATGTTGTCTGTAATCTTTTGACCTTGGCTACTCTCTCTCTGACTATTTTCTATATGGGTGGGTGTCAATTTGCAGAAATTTATTGTGTGATTGTTATAAAGAAGAAAACAACGTAATGCCATTTTATGGAGTCAAATTTATAGAGCTGGAGTTACCAAAATCTTTTATAACACAAGTAATGAATGAAATGAAAAATCGCAGACTATAAATTGCTTTAATTGTTCTAGTCGTGGTAATATTTATATGGAATCCAACTTTGTCGATGAGAAAATGTTTAATTAAGTGTTTTTTCTTATTAAAATAGAACATATGTACTCATTAATGAATATCTGAGGCATTCTGGTAAAATTGTATGACTGGGCCAGAATAGCTATTGTGTATGTTTTATAATTGACATTGAAGATTTTTCATACTTAGAATTTTTTTAATACAGCTATTTCTTTAACGCCACAGATAAAAGAAAGAAATAAACTCGGTATTATAATGTAAGGGCCATTTCAGCAGTTGACTACGAACCATGCCGCCTTGTGTGTGAAACCGTTGAACTAATGGCCAAGACTGACACTCAGTATTAATTCGTCGTGTGTTAATCACTACGACTACTAAGGTAGAGATGCGTGCCGGGCCGGTTGGCGCAGTTTGAATGCGCGAATCACTCCAGGTATACGCACAAGTCCCAGTGCACCGATGTGACGTGATGCACGTCATCACTGTCAAGCTGGTAAGATAAGGGATGCGTGCCAGCTGGAGTAGACAGAATGCGCGAATCACTCAAGGTATACGCACAAGTCCCAGTGCACCGATGTGACGTGATGCACGTCATCACTGTCAAGCTGGTAAGATAAGGGATGCGTGCCGGCTGGAGTAGATGGAATGCGCGAATCACTCCAGGTATACGCACAACTCCCAGTGCACCGATGTGACGTGATGCCACTTTCCCGAGCCCGTGTTTTCCGCCCGCTAATTATCCCGCGCATGTCCCGCCGGCGGGCAGAGTCTCACTGTGATTCCACCGGACTACACTCTGCATGCGATGACCTCCCGTGGTGCTTCCTGCCGCAGCTTTCCTTGAGTTCCAAAATGTGCAATTAATCGGTGGCCTATAATTATCTGACCCAGGGACCCAGATTGTCCGGAATTTCACCGTAGCATTCCATGGACAGGTGTATGTCCATTGTCATTTCTGACAATGCAGACTCGTGTCATAAATCTCTAAATGGTAGCTGACCATGGATGTAAAGGTTTCCACGACGAACCCCTTTTATGGAAAACTACGTTCTGCACAAGGATCCACATTCTTTAGGGGCCTTACAAAATTTGAGGCAACTGGTATGGAATGGAATCTTGTCTTGACATCCATTTTTATCCAAACGAGGAAATCATGGAGATGAAGTGTTAAAAATAAATTTATTGCAATGAAAGTGAAAGTCTCAAAGAACAATTTCATTTGGCTGGAACTTCGAATGTTGGAAACTTGTTCCGAGCTCACTTGATAGATCTATTTGATAATCTACAAGTTCACGTATCTACAGTACGCGTGTGATTACAGAATTCGAACCCAAAACCTATCCTTACAGTTTAAAAACCATTAGTGTACTATATTCGGTTCCAGTTATATCCAGCAAATATTAAGTTGCTGTAATTTCCAGGTTATCATAAAATTATCTTCCAAGATGTCCAAGAGAACTTTAACATATTTAATATAAACTACCTCTCATTTTAAAAATATAGCGCAAGAGGACATATATGTTTCAATTATCTTTCGTTATATTCGAAACGTATGCTGCATCTCAGTTTGAATTCTGAGTCTTCTGGCCGTTAACTGTTGTATGGTTATAATTGAGGAGGTGCTCATTCACAAACGAAAGCAATTTTTAAATAACCTGATGCATATATTGGATGAACATCCAGCCTACATTTCTTAGTTTTCGATTTCCAATGTTAGTTCTTATTGTTAATGTTCAAATGGCATTTTAAACAACGCTATTTCTCTACAGCTATCCTTTATTTAACGCAGTTTTTATTTAATATTTCAAAAGCTCAATACATGGAGTGAAATGTAGGGCAATACAGCAATACTTAGAAAGCGAGTTTCAAACGAACTGAGACCCCAGTCAGCAAGGATTACACAACATTTAGACGGGTAATTCGTTGAATTACAAATGTAATGTGAATCGTTAACGCTATTTTATATTAGACAGACATGAATTGAGAATTCGATCTAGCATTATAGACAATGGCATCTGTAGGCTTCCCTCCCCTTCCCCCCCAAAAAAACCCCTGATTTGTGCCTAACCCCCAAATAAGACTTTTAGCTTATCGTTATTTATCTCCTTATCAATCATCACCTTTGACTGATAAAACAAACTTTGACTTAAGTTTTCCCTCGGATAATTTGAGCTTTCTAATGCTTCAGAACGAATAACAATATAAAAAAAAAACTAAAATGCGTATTTATTTTATTACTCAAAATATGGTCGTCGTAAAAGTGCATTAGGTTTAATATTGTTCTTAAGGGACTGCAATCAAGATGGTCACCATTACATCCGGTTCTTATGGTAGTAATACTGGTATACAGGAGATTTTGGGAGAGGTTAGCGCAATCTCAACAATTGATATGAGACACAAACATAAGCAAAGAAGTACATATAATCATGTTCTATTTAGCTTCGATGTGTGTCTGTCTCTCTGAACCTGTTTTTAATAATTATACAATTGTCACTTCTCACAAACTGTTATTGTGAATAACTCGAAAATTTTCAGTTCTGTTATTAAGCTAATCAAACGGGAGACATTACCAAAAATTAAATAAATACTATCATTACCCGTTTAAATACTGTGTCATTTGATAATTTTTCGAAACTAAATATCTTGAAACCCGTCATTGGTACACAATTTTCCAATCGCACTAATTTGTTGTACATTTAAAAACAAGTCCAACCATATCCAATTGTTTAAATTTGTAGAAAATTAAAAGTTACGCCTATTTTACTTGTTGGGGGTTATTATTTCTTGTGGGTAAAAATACCACTCATGTGTGATCACGTGACTTAATGTCATCAACTATTCGTTACAAATGATAAACTATCTCAGCACAAGTTCAGATTGAGACGAACCATGTACGCCTTAACTGTTAAAATTAATTAAAGTTAATTTTAAGTGATTATCATTAAGTATGGTCAAATTTTAATATTTTTGCATCGGAAACCACTTAATCTATTGTACTATTCTTGGAACTCTCATGGACCGTCTTCTTGAGTAACAAGGGTATTACAGTTGAACACTACAACTCAGACTGTTCTTGTTATAGCATGTGGACAGTGAGGCATGCCAATATGTAATCCTTTTGTAACTTAGACATCCTTGAGAGATCCTGTGGTCAATGAGACTTACTAACCCGCAATAGTTTTGTAACATCGTCTATTCTTGAGATGTTCTGTGGACAATGAGACATATTAACATGTAATTATTTTGTAACTTATACTATTCTTGACGTATCCTGTGGGCAATGAGACTTACTAACCCGCAATAGTTTTGTAACATCGTCTATTCTTGAGATGTTCTGTGGACAATGAGACATATTAACATGTAATTCTTTTGTAACTTATACTATTCTTGACGTATCCTGTGGGCAATGAAACTTACTAACCCATAATAGTTTTATAACACCGAATATTCTTGAGATGTTCTGTGGACAATGAAACATATTAGCATGTAATTATTTTGTAACTTTTACTATTCTTGACGTATTCTGTGGGCAATGAAACTTACTAACTCGTAATAGTTTTATAACATCGACTATCCTTGAGATGTTCTGTGGACAATAAGACATATTAACATGTAACTATTTTGTAACTTAGACTATTCTTGAGATCTCCTGTGGATAATAATAACATGTAATTATTATGTAATCCCGACTATTCTTGAGCTACCTTGTGGGCAATGTATACTATCACAGTATTTTTTTTGTAACTCCGACTATTTTTGAGATATTCTTTGGGAAATTACAAAGGTAACACACGAACAGCCCTTTTCGACATACTTGAGACTGAGTATTAGGTTTAGACAAAAATATTTAACCAGTCTGTTTACAATAATTGTAGAAGGCATTCTCAGCCACACTCGCAGTTAGTAGCCCATTCAGTTGTCAGCTGTCGTTTGATGCCTCAGCTGTCCCTGAAGTGCTGCGGAAGTCTCTTTGGTCGTTAATAAAGTCAACATCTGTGACGGCACTGCACTGTGGAGTGCATGGCGTGCGAAGTTGCTGTATATAATATGACAGTAGAATGAGGAAGGGAAGTTACCTGTATGTCTTGCGCTGGCAATATTTCAAATTTTAATTTAGCCTCATTAATACGACGCATCAACGAGAACTTGATGAAAAACTTGTTACGTTATGGACTATAGGACTTCCTAGAATGTGAACATGAGCATCCAAATAAACCCACTTAAAAATAATCGTACATTAAATATTAATTCAATGTTTTACATAAATTATTGTGAATCTTTTTATAAAAATATCGATAAAATATAAAAAGTTTGGGTGCGTATTAAGTATACCTTTAAAATGAGACATCCTATAATTCTGTACCAAACACAAGGACGTAAAAATATTTCAAATTTGGCATCGGTCTTAGGGAACTAAAATTATGATGTCAACCAGTATAGTTGGCTCTTGTGCTTTAATTCGAGGTAAATAGTTATGGAACAATTCACATTTAACAAACGTTGTCCTAAGTTCTAATTGTGTACTTCATTTCGAAAGGCTGTATCGCAAACACACTTTTATCAAGAAAATGTAACTTATTTTTGTTCACCACTTACAGTTTATGGTAATAAAACATCAAATCAAAATAATATAACAGTTACATTTCTCAAGAGTTTATTAAGTAAAGTTATGTCATTGCTTAAAATAGTTTATAATTTACGCCTAACAAATTGAATACAAAATATGTTTTTAAATTCTTAAAAATATAAATTTTCGCCGTTCAATCACTATTTGAGTGCGAGAACGCATATAATTTCGTAAATTTAAAAAAAAATAAATATTATGATAAACATAAATGGTGTTACTAAATTAGAAGCATAGGCGAACCTTATTTCTTGTTGTCTTTATTGAAACGACAGTATTAGGTAAGTTTTGTATACGACATCAGTGTATCGCAATTGTCCTCATTGTAACACTTTTCTGCGTGACTTCACCGAACATGACTCTCAGAGCCTAAACTCATTCCCATTCAAAATGTGTTATATATATGACGTGACCGGTAAACACGAAAATTGACCCAAAAGAGGCCAAACAAACAGAAATTTGGCACAAAAATCTTGTAAATATCTCGGCAAACTTGTTAGACCAGTTCTTTTCAATGCGGCGGGAGTTCAAACTTAACAATATCACAGCTCCGTTGTTTATTAACCTACAGAAAAACCAAAGTGTTCTAGAATGTTCATAATATTTATTAATTTATTTACAATTTGTTTTGATCTCAAACGGTTTTCGAGAAATGGAGTACATGTAAATCCCAGGAGAATACACCAGTTGTATTTTAGGTATCAAAAAATCTAACTACTTCTTCCGACTGAGCCGGAACTATTTATTATAAGTTGTACTAAAACCGTACCAAACATTCGACAGTTATGGGTTTATGAAGCACACTTAATAATTTTATTACGTGTAATATATTTGGGTATTTATATCTTACTTGACTAATAGATCCACCGTTCGGTGTTAAACGGAAAATAACTTCTACTACGGGACTCAAGGCGAGTTTCCCCGTAGTTTAGCCGCCTGTCCTCACAACCGGATAACGCTTTCTCACTTAAATGCATTTGTTTGTTGTCGCAGGAGGAGGACGTAGCCGAAACAACTTTCGTTTTCTTCCATTGCCCCTTCCTTGGACATCACTTATGTTAATTAACCCGTGTTATTGTTAGAAAAGGAAACTTTAACCAGAGTAACTTTTTTAATTGCCTTAAAGCTGATTAATTAGAGAATTCGGCGCATTTCTTGCAGTCTAACTTCAAATCAAATTAGATTTATTGACACCATTGATTAAAAATTTACATTTTTGGGTGCAAGTCGTATTACCAAAATAATACAACTCACTAAATACTAAAAAATATATTATAGTTTAAGTGATCAATTTCATTTTTTTTTTATTAATGCAAACAAATAGAAATCTTAGCGTTTCATCAAAACTGTATTAAGACCTTCTCAAAGAGATAGTCCTAATCTCCTCTTGAAAGCCGTTAGGCTTTGGGAAGTTAATATTTTATGGTAAATTGTTAAAATAACCATAAAAACCATTAAAATGACCAAGATAAACAATAATTTTCCAGAAGCAGCAAATTAACAAACAACTTTGGAATATGTTGTGAGCACAACAGGCATGTTCTGTAAGAATTAATTAATTTATGAAAACGAATAAATGCTTACACCATTTGAACATAAATCCACTAATTTTAGTCTAGGTTATGGCTTTCATATTTTATAATTAATCTGATAGAAACGAATTTCCTCCCCATATCGATCAGCACAATCTTTTAAGACTTGTGTTTTATCAGTTATTAAGTTACGAAATTAGGGATGAGCTAGTAGGACATTGCACAGTCATCACGTTGGAAATTCCGTCCAACTGTTGCAACAAAAGTGAAATTTTTGGCAGATCGGAGATAAAATCGATAGGAATGGCAGAGTCGGTGTAAAACAAGAGGCCATCGAATGTGGTCCAGAGGCAAAAGATCGCCCAGCTAGTTAGATGGGTTCTTTCCATCATTTTCAACATTACTTACTTGCATTGACGAGGGAATTCGCTGCTTGTAAAAAGCTTTTTTGCAATAACAATTGTTTCCCTCGCTAGTAATCTACGAACCCATCTACTCTATTCCAGTGAATGCCCAATTACTGCAAAAGGCTGTACATTTCCGGAATACATGTCAAAGACTATACGCTCAGACGGCTAAGCTCAATAAAAGAGCACGATTAACCATATTATCCTCTCAATGAATCAGCCAAAATCTGTGTTTTATATACAGCCCAGTAGACCCACTCGAGAAATCCCTATTCTCCAACTCGTAACTGCGGAGAAACTTCGCGTTATTCCGCAAAAGAACCTAATCTAAAGTAACGGGATGATCTAACGTAACCTGTCAGTTTCCTCATAAAACTGTGTTGATTATAATATGGTTTATACAGCGATTTCAAGAGAAACTGGACTTATCCATCTCTAAGACGTAAGTGGGTTCAGAGAGCGAACATCGCAGTGCAGCAGTTTCACGGCTGAATGTCCGAGGAAAGTAAACTGCTGAGATAGTTAGGAGATGGTCCGCGTGACAAGCCTCGAGAGGAGACCGGAGTGAAGGTGTGATGTGATGGGGTCAGAGGTCGGAGTGACCGCGGTCAGCTGCCCCAGGCTCAGCGTCTATGTCCCGCTCCCACGATATCATGTTCGCAGCTGATCAACTATAACCATTCAACGTTACAAATGGCTCTGCTGTGCTTTCACTTAGACACCCGTTGTTTTACAGCTTTAGCCGACGCTCTAGTTATCTTCCCCGGGGGACAACACTAAGAGTCCGCCTATATTGTTCGGTGCTGGCTTGAGTCTGCAGTTTGTTAGCGGACCTCAAGCATTAGTGATTATTTCATATAAAACGTGGCAATTTACTCTGTATGTATCTCAAGATTTAAAAAAAAATATGCGAATTAATTATATATATATAAAGTCACTAAGTTTAATTTTGTACTCCTCCGTCCTACTTTTTCTGAAGCAAAAATATTATTTTTTAAACAAGTAAAGTTCTTTTTACCTATAAACATTCATAAATATTCTTCCTAAACCTAAAAATGCTCTTTCTTATAAAAACAAACTGGTCACTAGAATACAAACATTTCAAATTTGCTCATAGCATTTACATTTCTTCAAAAAAGCTTAGTGTGCAATAAAAGAATTATTCTTTGTTTTCTTTGAATGTTCGGAATTAAAAGGTAACTAAACGAATTTATGTTTTATACGATTTCGCCAAACATCCTTAGTACGTCCACTAAATGTTTAAGATATAACCATAGTACGTGCAATGAATGTTCAAAATATAACCATTGTACGTCCACTGAATGTTCAAAATATAACCATTGTACGTCCACTGAATGTTCACAATACAACCATAGTACGTCCATTAAATGTTCAAAATATAACTGTAGTACGTCTACTGAGTGTTCACAATATAACCATAGTACGTCGACTGAACGTTCAAAATATAACAATAGTACCTCCACTGAATGTTCACAATATAACCATAGTACGTCCACTGAGCGTTCAAAATATAACAATAGTACCTCCACTGAATGTTTACAATACAACCATAGTACGTTCACTAAATGTTCAAAATATAACCATAGTACGTCCACTGAGTGTTCTACTAGATTTTCAAAATATAAGTACTAAAAAAATACGAGCAAAGTCTAGATTTGCTATTAACGTAAACATTAACTGTGACTGTCCAGTGTATGTGGGTCACAGGTCGCCTCCGCTCCTCGCCTACGTCTTGGCTCTCGACACCTGCACACCTGCACCTTACACCCATCTGACTCCCCTACAGAACATTTAACTCTCTGGACTACCGCTGTGGAGCCATCGCTTCCCACAGACCTTGCTCTTCATGTCACTTTCCCTCGATATAAATACCCGGTTGCGTGATTCTGTTGTTGGACCATGACCAGCTCGTGTGCAACCCCTGTAGTAAACCCACGTCCTATAATTTATTGTGGATTTCTTGGTTTAGTGCCTAGAAATCCTTGATTGGTTTCGGCATTTAGTCTTTTTTTATAAAGAAAATTATAAAAACGTTAAAATTGACTTCACAAAACATAGACTTCTGTAGACAAAACTGAAGGTGTATTGGTCTACTGTTGATTAGTTTAATGGATGCTCTCCTCATACTTAAGAAGGTAACAGATATTCAACGAAATGCTCCAATTTTATTTATGTTTGATATAGAAATGTTGCTTAGAATTTTTTTAATTTTTTTGATATTTTACAACTTCTAGTCGATGTTATTTTTTACATCTTCAGTCTAAAATTTACACCACTGACTTTGTATACTAATTTTGCTGGGCACCGCCAGTGAATATACGCTTTTCTTCGCTAAACGTCTTCTGACTTTATGCCTACTTAAACTAACTATTAAAATGAGCATATCCAAATGAATATTTTAGTGCATCATGGTTGTTTATTTTATAGGCTTTTCCTATTTTCTATTTTCATGTTCCTCAAAAGGCTTTCAATTTGACGTAACACTTGCCTTCATTGAGTTTATTTTAGTTACAATATAATTCTTCCAACTCCTTCGAAGACGATGGCAGGGTACTAAACCAAGGTCAAAGCGATACTCATAGCTGGAGGTTGATGGTGCAGGAAGTGTCAAGGACCGTGAGGTGAAGAACGTAACGGAAGCCGATAGTCATCACATGGAGTAACGTGTGGCTAGTAGCTAGCTGTAGATGCAGATGTGGGCTAGCATTTGTTCTAGATGCTATGAAAGTAATTATATGCTTCATATCCCCAGGAAATAACCCCTCGAGGTGAGAGGACATTTACAAATGAACCGTAGTCTGTATCTCAGATCGCGCTAAGTGTTGTGGAACTCGACCACAAATAGGGCGTGTTATTAGCCATTACTTGCCAGGTACCGATGGTTCTCGTCGTATTTATTGGGGAGAACCCAGCGAACAAAAGTTGATGGTCGGCTGTCTCCTGCGTTGCCCCGTTTTGTTGGTGTCCCGCAAGGTAGTTGCCTGGGGCCAATACTCTTTCTTGTATACACTGCAGACTTGAAAGACCAGCTGGAGTTCTGCTCTCTTCATTGTTATGCAGATGACTCACAGCTATTATTGTCTTACAATCCTTTGGAGAGAGCAGAGGCTGTAGGGAAGATAAATTCAGATTTGGATAGGGTAAAGTCGTGGTCGGATGATCATGGGTTTCTGCTTAACTCGGACAAATGTGCTGTTTTGCAGGTGGGATCATCTCTGAACTGTCAGCCACATGGTTGCATTAGTCAGTTAGTCACTTTGGATGGCAAACCTTTAGTTATGAACAGTTCTCTAAAAATCCTTGGAGTTACTTTGGATTCCAATCTTGATTTTGCGAACCATGTAAAATCCATATGTAACAGCGTTGTGACCAAACTGAAAACCCTTTATAGATGTGTAAAAGTACTGCCTGTGTCTTCTAAGCTAGAAATTGTCCGCTCAATAATTTTTCCCACTATATATTACGCTCTTCCATCTTTTGCTCGTTGTTTGTCTCAGGAGTATGTCACGGTTCTTACTAGATTGCAAAACAGAGCTCTGAGATTTGTTTATAATCTCAAGAAATTTGATCACATCAGTGAATTTAGATTAAGCTCTAAGGTACTATCAATTGGAAATTGCTGTGACTTACAGACTGCCCAACTAATCCACAGGGTTCTTCAGACTGGCAAACCTAAATATCTCAGGAAAAAAACTTATTTTTAGGCATGAAATAAATTCTCGCAGTACTCGGCAGGACAGCCTACTTCATTTGCCTAGGGTCCGCCTAGAAATTGGCAAGAAAGGTTTTAGCTACTTTGGACCTGAAATATATAATGCTTTGCCCCCTGCTTTAAAGACCCTTAGTTATAGTACATTTAAAAATCATGTTAAAGAGATTTTTATATAATTTTATAAGTTAGAATAATTATGTAATTTTATATCATTTAGAATAACTATTATTACCTGTAATTTATGTAATAATTACCTGTAAGTTATGACAAACGTTGTCTTGTAAACCAGAGTCTTACTTTGAAGAACGCTTGCTAAATAAAGACGCTATTATTATTATTATTATAACTCCATCTTACTCCAAACCTACTAAAAAAAGCTTCTTGAATATTCATAAGTTGTCAGGTTTTAGAGAAGAGCACTTGTAACCACCATATAGTAATCTAACTCAAGAAATAGTTTATGGAATTTAGCTTGGAAAAGATAACGAATGTACATTCTGCTTTATATAGAAGAATACAAATTTAGCACCTAAGTGGCGGAAAATGTAGGTAGGCCACGAAATGGATCTCTGTGGTACACCATGGAGGATTTCTTTGGGTGTGAAGAACCCTCCATTTAGATAAGCCGCTTGATGACTAGCCTCCAAAATAGCTTTTAAAGAACTTTAGTTGACAAAGCAATAAAATCATAGCTTATCGAACAAGACATTAGTTTTCCTGGGCTACAGTTTCCAGCCTTAGAAATGTTTTAGATTCTAAGTCACTTTTGGGGGCCTCAATGGAAGGTTTACGATATTTATAAAGCACATCTAGACTGATCCGTAAAATCTTTACCTCTTAGAGGAGTTGATGAAACGGCTCTAAGGCCTAGCTAGCAAGGGTGCAAAATAAGATTGTCATGACCGTAGTGTGCTAGAACCCGAAGTAATTTATTTATCGTTACATCAATGGTCGGTCCCAGGCCTAGTAACCAGCACATTACCCATGCACATTACACGTAGGTTGGCCAAGTGTATAATGACGGAGATGACAGACGGGAAGAAGCTCATTTGTATATTCTCGCTCTTCATTCTGCGTAAGACTTTCTTGTTGGACTGTGGGAATTAACAAATCGGCGCCGAGAGTCCTTGTTGCCTAATTACGTGAATCAGCTGCTAAATTCGCGTTTGAGAACCTCGACTCGTGAACGCTTCCATCCGGCCTCACTCTCTCGTCTCGTATATTACAGTCATTTTCTTATTGGTTCAGTTTAAAGTACTAGGCAGTGCCTTCAGAAATGGTGTGTACTGTATTAAAACCGATAATAACAATGTTTAATAATACAGTGGTATTCACGACCAGATTTAGAGAATCGACATCGGAAATGTAAACTATACTCAAGGAGACTGCTTAAACGTGTTGGCAAGCTATTTATTCAATGCAAAGATAAAGTCTTCAAAAAATAAACCTCATTACAACATATAGCATTCTAATCATGTATTCGCTTTGTAAAACTAAAAAAATTAAACATTATTAGAAACGTGTTGATTCGAAATGTCGAAGGTTAAAAAAGAGTCTGAGGCTCAGACTATCCTAATCATGGTTAACAAGATATCGGTAACGACTGCCACTTTACCAATTTATAACGTATACCACAGATACTGTAATATTTAATTGTTTCATTATTGTACAGGTGGATTTCAGGCAAGTGCAGGATTTTATATCCTTAAGAACCGAGGAACAACATATATAGATTTGAGGATTCCTTCATCCACAACTGCGATGTCCCACAAAAGCAACTTCCGTTTTGTTTGGAGGAGGACAGATGGATAAGTCTGTAATCTCCGAGAGCCGCGACTCTGCGCAGCAATGGTAATGAGGGAGAGGTTTCGTCGTGAAAGTGTGTGTCGAGGAGATAAGCGAATCTCAAGGCCGTGCCGCCAACAATGGTGTGGACCCCAACAGGCGGGCATCAGGCAGGGGACTTTCCTTCTAATTAAACCTAAGATCGCGAGAGGTCCTCCACGACCTTGTGTGACCGCCTGCCGGAAACACGTCCACGTCACTCCTACACTCCATTTCCGGTCCACTTGACTTCCGCCTCCACATGACTCACGGTTCGGGTTCACAGTCAAGGTCAACGACAGGTCGTGTTACCTACCATTGTTTGTTTGGTGCAGGCAAGTACGCGTGACGTGCTGGTACAGCGGGTAGCGGTATGCATAGTTGTTCATCTCTCACGCAATTTCATCAAAATTGCTCTTCAAGGAAGGTTTCTGCAGTGTCAAAGACCCCAGTACTTCTCACACGTCTGCTCACAATATCAGGAATATTTGGGATAAGTAGCCATCCTTGGCCAGAATTTTGGTTTGAAATGAAAACATGAGCGTTTGTCATTTCTTTGCTACAAAAACATTTAAAAACGACATTTCGAGGCATGGTATTCGCACTCTTCCTCAGGTGGAAAGTCTAAAGTAGAGAAATGTGTATATAAAGCAATAAGAACATCTTAAGTCAATCTATGAAATCAAACCACCTGAATACTCTTTAAAACCACCTAACTAGGTCACGTGGCTGATTTCGTTTTTTCCCACGAATTTTCAGGTTTTTGGAACTCACCATGTTAAACACTTACAAATACACCATAATAATCTTATCATCCTTTTAGTAAGGCTACAGCGATAAAATGTTGAATCTCCAAATGTAAATGTAAGTGTGGTCTTGTTTACACTTGTGCGGTAATGTACATGATTTCCTTGCAAGCTATGACATTAGAAAAGCATGTAAAGTAGTAACACTCCTCTCTATACAATTCGCTAGATACAAACTAGTGTATCTACACCACTAAATAACTTAAGAAAGTCTAGCCTACACATCTTTTGGAAAAATCATAGTAATACGTTAGCGTAAAACCTTTCAAAATTGATGAACATTCTTATTTGGTCATTGCAATTCTAATGCTAGAATGTTCCAGGTTCTTGGTAGTTCTTTTAAACTGTTAGATCAAATATTTTTTCCAAAATGAATTAAGATAATTTTGCATGACTAAAGTAATGAATCCAAAAATTGTTGTTTGTGTTAATTTTTTAAGTACAGTCTCCAGCAAATATTTCGATTGTACTAGGCATAGCATTATTTTAGGGGAAAACTTTTTCAAATTCCCAAAATAAGTTTTATTTTCATTCAAAGCTGGCCGGGTAAAGAGAGCGTCGAGAAATTTGTTCGTTGTTTAACACAATAAACAAACTCAAGAACAAGTGGTGAAGGGCGTGCCAAGAGCAGGAGTTGTAAATCACGCCTTCATAGATCAGCCCGCTTCCCGCCACACCTGCTTGCACTCGATTTGCATAACTCTTCCAGGCACGGCGCTCTTCTTCATTATAAACTCTCGTCATAACTAAACAGATGTACATGTCACAGTAATAAGAGAATGTTCATTACAACAAACACCTACATATACTTAAATTAAGGATTTAAAATTATTGAGCACATTTAAATATTTATCATATATCGAAACGAAAAAGATTAATTAACCTATAAATGAACAAAGTATAAAAAGTAATGTTTATATGCAAGAACAAAATAAAATAATTAAAATCACGACTCTTACTAACCTCCCCGTAGCACTAATTAATAATAAATTAGTGCATAAAAATGTTATCACGTCAGAATGTTTCAACTGCTTTTTATAAAGTCTGTCATAATTTCAATAATTTGTACGTTAGTGATATTTTAATAATTTATTAATATTATTATACGAGTACATTACGACTATGTTTATAACACTCTATTCAATTGTAATACTTGTTAAACTGCTTTTTCTTTAATTCGATTGAGGTGAGAAAGTTTTAAGATATATCTTTATTGTTCATAGTGTATATAAAATGCTTGAAACATAGCCATTGTATTCATTTTTAATAATGGATAAAATTAACAATATATTAAAGACTATACCTTTATTAATTATATTATATTGATTATTATGAAGAACTGAATTTTTCTCTAAGCGAGCACTTCACGTTTTCTAAAATTTACAAGTCAGCAATTTTGGGTTTCCTTCTTTATGGTACAGTTTTAATTAAAAACCGACTGTACATTGCCAAGAGATGAAATGTCTTACGTGAGAGAAGTCACAGAGGTTATGTGTGTGTCTCGATGTCGCGCCGCTTCATTCATACGTATAAATCAGTTCAAGGAAGAGAGTAAAGATGGAGCCATTCCGGTCATGTACACAGTTTCCGGTCACCATACCACTTCCGCCAGCTGCTCTCTTGTCAATCGAGTGTTGTTGCTTAATCTTCGGCGATGAAGAAATCGTGAACGTCCTTCCTTGGCGGGAGGTCGTGCCGAGCTTTAAATATTTACAGCTTATTAAAGCATCTACATCTTCATCTTTGAATGGACTACAAATCATCTGGTTTTTCTAAAATCGGCTTAACTGCTGATTTACGTGTCTGATCCAATCGTTCCATAGCCCATTGGTATTTATCGCCGAAGTAGTCCTATGTACAGAACTTGAGGTAGAGACAAAACTGTTCAATTTATATTAAAAAATCCAATATATTAACTCCGAGAACTATGCATTTATTCGCCAATCTTTTGTCCTCTGAAAGCATATCGGAAATTTGCCAATATGTTCCCCGTACAGTACAGTCTGGTCGTATAGTCACAGTCACGTGTCATCAGGGACTGTACCCATCCCCTCGGCTCCCCTAGCGCTTGTCTCGTCTGTCCAAACAGTTTTCCTCGTTAATTTATTGTCAGAGAATACATCAATATCTTTCTGTCCCGGTTATCGCGCAAAATCTCCGTTATTTCAGTAGAGACGTGCTGCGTTTTAATTTTGGCTCTTTGTTAAGTTTATACGTAGTTCTATGCTCCAATTCTATGTACAATCAATCGTCTTGGAACGATATTTCAAAATGGTTAGTCGGAAATTGAAATCGATATTGAAATGGACAATTCTACTGTCAAGTGCTATACAGATGGATAGTTTGTGGGACATATTATTACTCTGGGATGACACATTAAAGAGGTTAAATTACTTTTCTAAAGTATCAGGCTTCTAGGGCAGTGAATTAGGTCTGAAGGGCCTTTGAAAATAGATGTAATGAATTGTAGCTAAAATAGATAAAATTGTTTAGTTCCTTGTTTATTTAAAAATTAAGTCTATATCTAAAAAAAATCTCCTGGCAAAGAAAATGACTCACCACTCCATAATCCTTTATCACACCAATCCTTAGTATTCTTTATCTACTATTAACTTACCCCCTGAGTAATAGAGTCAAAACTTCAGGCTTACTCTGTTAGGGCTTGTTTAACCATCTAATTAGTAACTAAGTAAGGGAATTTACTATGTCCCATGAATTTTACTTGAAAAATTAATAAATGGTACTTGGACAGTAATAGGTAAAAATTTACAACCTTTAAAAAACAAAGAGCATACATAAAAAGTCTAAAACTGCCGCAGGAGATGAGAGTACTTTGTGTAGATTTGTCAAACAAATGTTGGAGCTTATTGTAATCTCTAGCCCACCCATAAGGCAACCAGAACAGAAAAAGGGCAGTGAATGCATTAAAAACTTGCCTTGCAAGTCTGAAAAAGGTTGCAGCCAAAGGTCAGGCATATCAACTATACTCTGGATGGGAACAGCACCAGAGTATTTAGTCTCACTGAAGTATCATATTTCATTGAGGCTGTCTCTGTTTCCAAAATATGTACTAATTTGAAGCTATCATAATTTTTTGTCATGTATGGTAATTCGGTGTTGAACCTCTCTTGAGAGTTTGCTGCTTAGTTTATGTTGGTACCTCATATTGGCTCTTTTTTGTTGGAATCACGAATGAACTAGAATATTTATAAGATTTACTATCAGAGCTACAGGGGCTGCAAGATGAGACAGTTTGCCTAGTTTCCCCCCATGTATGATTTCAGGGTGAATTACAAGGGTTAAGTAATAGAGATAGATAAGCGATACAATACTCTTCTTACTTGCCCTTACTTGCTCTCTCAGTTATCAATATGTTGAAAAGTAAACACTTAGAAAATTTGTGTTATTTCTTATAGCATTTATAATTAGAATCTGTTATCTCGTTTCCAGGGGATGTGGAGGATTGTCTGATCCAACCGATATCCCAGGGCCAGTTCACTCCACTGCCTGAAGCCCTATGCTGGGTGATCCTGGACCTGACATCCTCGGGCCAGGTAGCAGTCTTGGATACAATCCGAGCCGCCCTCCAAGTCGCCTTCCCCGAGATGGAGAGACCATCCAAGGAGCTTGTCTATGATACACTGGCCAAACTCATGACAGACAGGAAGGTGAGATTAATGATTATTACCAGGATAAGCTCATTCTTCCTATACAAGGCTGATGTTTCAGTGTGACTATTTTGTGCCAGTAGATGAAAACAAATCCACAACATGTCTAATAATTAAAATGTATGTATATTTTAAAAGGAAACAAAATATATAATGTAAAATTTACATTTTCAGAAAATGGTAAATAGCGTGGAATCATTATGACAATCAATTCGTTCGGTTTACAAAATAGATCAATGTGTCTGATTATGTTTTAAATAAATCGTATAGAAAGATTAAAGGATTAGATTTATACCAATGAGACATATTAATAGTCATAATCAAAATGATTCAGGAAATATTCATTTAAATTGGGACTACACTATATATAATATATATAATTAATTTAATTATATTATAATTAAATTAAATTTAATATAACTTGTAATAATCCTCCAAAAAAGTTACCATATTGTATTACCATGATAAATGTTTTAAATAAAACACAACTAATTTTAATGAAATTATAGCACCTCAAAAGTAAAAAATATCTTTTTCGACAGTTCAATTTTAGTTTTAGGCAAGTTATTTAACACACTAATGGACTTACAGTCCTGGGACCTACTGTATTCAGTTTGTCAGGTCAAAATTCCTATGAAATGTTCAAATGTTTGTCTTAATTACTGTTCTAATGGTTTCAGCCCGGTTTTGCTTCCATTTAGTCCTCTAAGTGGAAATCTGGACGAAATCTTTCGTTTGTATTATTTATCTTACGATTTCCAGACATATGTTTATATAAACATTGTTTTTTGTTTTTAGGTCTACAATAACCTGTAAAAATTTCTTTCCTCCCGGACCACCCTCTATATAAATACAATTATGCATTTAAAAACATATTTCCTTAGTATTTTAAAATTTGTTATTATCAAAATGAGTTCAAGCAAAAATATAACTGTAAAGAACAAGTAGAAAATTAAGTACAGTTATAAATACTTAGATCTCTAAACAGATGAGAAGTGAGCTCCATAACTTCGACAAGGAATAAAAAATTGGAATGTAGAGGAGAAAATGAATGTTTATATTTTCATACAAATATTGTCGTAATCCAAAACTGGTCAGACATGTAAGTGGAACATTTACCGAGGATTTCTATAAGCCAAACGCTTTTGTCTGAACTTTTCATTAACTTTGCTTATAAATCATACAGTACAATGGACTTTAGGTGGTTAGGGTGAGACAAGGGAGACTTTTATGTCCTGGATTATAGGGTCACCCCCCCCTCCTTTCACCCTGTTTGGCTTTGGGGTAGATTTGAAGTGGGACATCAGCTGTTTTCCTCTCCTAAGTGGCATAGAATTATCAGTGGTGTAATTCATGTAAAGGAAACAAATATAGTGTTTTGATAATTGTAATAATGCCATACAGGTAATTTTTTATAACTAATATTGTACACCTTCATATTGAGATTTCAGAATTTAATCAGCACAGAGTTTTATATAAGTAAAACAACGTTGTCAAAGTTAGTTTAGTTTATATTAATATTTTATTATATGCCTTAAAAGATATTGTTGCATTTTTATAAATTTTAGGACTCATCATGGTAAATAAAGCATTTAAAAATCAAAATGAAGCTACAACTGATATTTGATGTAAAAAATGTACTTTCGTATGTTAAACGAATTCACCAACTTTAGATGGAAACAAATTTTTACTATATTTTCAGCTATAAAAAAAGTATTTCTATGATAATTGCTGCTTACTTTCTACAACATTTTTTACTTCCTCCTGCATTATTTACATTTTTTAAATTCAGAATTTTCACTCTCTTTAATATGCAATTGATATTCTAAAGGATTAATTTGTCCTATTTATGTATTTTAATATGTGTGAAAAAATCGAGGTTTTGTTTGTTCTTTTAGTTGTAAATGATTAATGCATAGAAGACAGAAAAGTAGCCTTCAATAGAAATATTAATGTACTAGTTATTGTAAACAATAGGCCCTTTGTTAATACATTTGTGGGCATATCATGAGACTAGTTAAATAATATTTGTTCTCTGTCTTCACAATATCTGCTTATATCTATTACGTTTTCTTTCAGAAAAAATTTATTTCTGCAAACAGTTATATTTGGTGTTAATATAACTGTACCAAAGCCTACATTTTTGGACAATTTGGTTTATTATTTAAGTTGCAACACATTTTATCTTGAATTCTTTATTTATTTGTCTGTCTTTTTATCTTTAACTTTAAAAAGGAATAAAGGCAAAGACAGGAGGACTATTGTTGAGCTAACAATTTAGAAAATCTGTACTGAAAGCTTGAATACAATTTACTTATTACAATATTGGTGAATTGGACGATTTCTTTGTATACAATTTCTCGTACTCTTAACATGTTTTTTTTCTCAGTAAACTGTGCCACCTTTTGTGTGTTCATATTGTAAATTCACATTTACTAAAAAAAAATCTGAGAGGTTTCTTCTTATTTATACTACAAAAAAGTGTCAAAAAAACTTTCTTATATTCTTTGTTATTCTATTAAATTAGTAACTAAATAAATCTTAATTATGGTCAATGTCAACAGTTATAATGCATTATTGTTATCTCATTATCAATAAAAAGATTGTAAATATGGTCTGCAAGACATACAGGAATGTCATACTATATTTGCAGTAATGACAATATCACAATAACCTCTGATGACATTTTTATGTGCAGTTGTACCAGACATCAAGGGGTTACTTCGTGGTGACGCCAGAGTCCCGCCGACTGCGCAAGAGCTCCTCCAACGAGGACTCCAGTGCACGTACGATGCTGTTGAGCACAGAGGAGGCTGTGGCGCTGGTCCACGGGGAGATGGAGACAGTCCTAGATGGTGAGCGGACACATCAGGCCGTGCAGACCAACCTGGCTGACGTCATCTGTGGAGGTTTGTAGTAGTGTCTATGATGAGTGATGTGTAAAATAAATGTGAATGCCCTTAATAGTTAGACCCAGTGGTGTAACTTGAACTTGGCTTTGGGAGGCTTTAAATAAGTAAGATTGCTGATATACTATATTTTCATTTTTATATTCATTATATTTAGGCTTTAGGGGGATTCTATCCCCTCATTCCCTTTAACTTATGCCACTGTACCTAAAATTCGTATTAACCAAAACCAGAATTTGATCATTATCTAGCGAGTGCAAGAACATTGTATCACCTATGTAATGCATAACCCAGACTTTTGAGCAGCAGGATTAAGTATACCTATACCTTGAGTGTTGACCATAGATTTTAAAATTCTTTCAACCCCCACCTATTGTTCTATAACTTTATTTCCTAGTCAAAACTTTAACTTATGAAGTATGGAACTAAACACCTTAACATATAAACGGAATATATATTCCACAAATTAAAATTAACTCTACTAGTTCAAACAAATAACAATTAGTTACATAAAGACATCTGAGGTATAATATGGTTATTAGTCACAGTATATATATATATATATATATATATATATATATATATATATATATATCACATATACATATAAATTTTGCAAGTGATAGAAATGAAATTTTTGTAGAAATCTAAGTTAATAGTGATGTAAGTTAGTACAACCTTGCACATTACATTGTTGTACATAAAATATATTTCAATATCTAGACCAAAACTATATAAAATTTATATATTTTTATAAACAATTATACCATATAGAGTTAATTTTGTAATTGATTAAATGCTTAATGGATGTGAGAAAGTTAAAACCTGATAATTAAAATTGATTGTGAAATTCCTGTTGAAACTTTGATGAAGCACCTCAAAAAGTCCCATTAAGTTACTGAAAAATTGTTTTCATCTTTTAATTTCCTCAATTTTGTTTATTATTGTCAATGTTGAGTTTGGCTCCATTTCACCTTCCTTAGGCCACTGTTTGAAATGTGATGTTGTCACAGACTTGACTCCTAGAATCTGGAGTCCACATACATTTTAAAGAGATCCAAAAAAAGTCGTTAACAAAAAGCTTAAAATGAATTATTACTGTTGTGAATTCTTTGTATCGTTTTTACATCAAATTTGATCTCGTCAGATGGATGTGGACTCCAGATTTTAGGAGTCAAATCTGTAGCAGCATCAGAAGCAAAAGGTGAAATGAAGCTGAACTCAACATTTACATTGAATCAACCCTTCTCACCATAGCTATGTTATGTTATGTATAGTGGTTATTATATTTTACTACATATAAATTATGTCACATCATATGTATTGTGTTTATAATATTTACACATTTTGAAATTTTACTATAATGCTATTAATTAGTAAGAAAGAACTATCAGAGTTAAGAGGTACTTCAATATAAAACATTTATCAATAATTAATTTAACAGTTTATAACTCGAATTTGCTTGGTAATCTAAAAAGCAAATTGGTAAAAATATTCCCATCAATTACTATTTGCATGAAAATAAATAAAAGAAGAATATAGTTTTAAAAATTTTAATTTTTTATTATCTACAACCTTTAATTTGTCTTAAAGACCGTTATTTTTCTGTATTAACTGTCATAAAGGAGTTTTTATCTTTTATTAGTAAAAACAAGCACATATAGTAAAGTAGAAATAATGTGCAATGAGGCTGAAGGTGTACTTGAAGGTCAGGTCGGTGGCTCCACAGAACTGGTTTCAGTCGACTATTTCGAGCCCATTTGGGCACCTGTAGTACCCATTACTGAACCCCTTCTATGGAAACTTGTCCAGCAATAGTCGCCTGCACTGCACTTCTGCGTTGCTCATATGATGGCCTCATTTTATTTATGTTGATTAAAATTTACGATACTGCTGATACTGCTGCTACCCTGCTGCTACCCGCACCTTTTTAGAACCTTGTGTTGTAATTTTCCCATGTTGGTCTGTTAATTATGGGCTGCCGATGAAAAAGCTAAAGGTAGTAAAATATCCGTAATTTAAATGCTAAACTAGCTGTAGTAAATTACTTGTGGTTTAATTAATAATACACCACACAACTTTAATTACAACAAAGTAGATTATATGATACAATGTGGATATGTAATTTCCCTGAACAAGCAAAATTTGTAATTATACAATTTACCTGTAACTACGAGGTAGAAGTACACCACACAATGTCTGAATTAGAATATGTAAGAAATAATAATTACATATTTTACTGTATAACTACAGACTTTAGACATTAATTAACAAACACTGCGGTCGAGTTATCTAGCCACTGTCCTTCTGTCCATGTCTCCTGTTGCTCCTAAGGTGTTAAACGTATTTCATTTAAAAATATTAACAAATACAAATTATGTAGGTACCAAATAAGATATTGCTTAAAGGTTGTTCTTTTATTTTTTATAAAGAGGCCGATCCCCTTTCTAGCCTTATACTGCTTGGCCTCATAGGCCACTGGCTTGTGCAAGGATCTTATCAAACATAACAAAGAGAGTCAATACAGTACAAGGCCAACAGTACTATATCAGGTGATTTTCTGTTACTAGATCATTGTCTTGCCACACAAACCATTTGTGAACTTAACATGCTTTTAGTTACAAATTTGTAAACAAAACAAAACAAAAAATAAAATATTGTTCTGCAATCTCAGAGGAACATGACAAAGTATCACTATCCAGGAGATTGGAATGTCTGACAAGAGTTAGTGAGGAAATATCACAATATGATGCAAATCAGGAGCACCAGATAATGAACCTTATTAGCATAGAAAACAACCAACACTTGCCACCCATTATCATTCCAGGGTGACAGACGTTATTTAGAAGCACCAGTTAGTGCATCAATGGCCATAATTTGCATCAAATTACTACTAAGCATCAGCAGCGTGTTTTATCTTTCAAAATTGAATGGTCACAGATGGTCATATTTTTAACGCTCGGTTAAATATTTTTGAGTAAGCACTTTGTTTTGAAATTTCTTTGGATGTGAAAGGGCTGAAAATGTACTTTCAGGAAATTTTCTGTCGTAAAGGATGGCACTCAGACCTTTTAAATATAAAGAAAGGTTTTATCCATTGTTCAGTTTTCTCTGTGATCGATGCCTTGTCTGTGTTTTTGAGGAATGAAAGCTCCATTTGGCTCAGGCTTGGCAGTAGCTGTAATTGAGGAACCTGTTGGCTGGAGTTACAGGAAACCATACTGGTTTGTAATGGTTGGCAGCGAAGTGGTGAAGTGGGTCACTACCTATTACACTCATAAACTGGACCCTTTTCTATTCATTAATCACTTCCATTAATTTTATATCTAGTCTATAACATTTTCAGACCTTATCATTATTCTCATCAACACTGTAGACCAATTTCAAAATTACAATATGAATAATAAGGAATTGTTTCAGCATACTGAATGTTTTCTTCAAAGTGGCATAGAAATATCTAAGACATGAGCTAAACTAACAATCTCATTAAACTGAATTAATATCAACTTCACTAACCCAGTAATTTTTATGTCTTTTTTTATCAATAAAATTGACAAACAACTGATACCTGTCAATTGTGACATGTTTGGCACTCCTGGCTTGTGCAAGCATATCTTTAAAGTGGTTGTGCTCGTTTATGCATTGATGGATTTTGTTGAATTAAGTACCATTGGAATTCTTATAAAAATAGTTGGTATCTTGTAAAATTTTTCTAACCTATGTAAAACAGCTGATGCCTATGAAGAGACAAAATGTTTTTTGCTCTTGGTTTGTGGAAGTGTATGCTTGTGTTCACTTATGCACTGACGGATTTCATTGAAACAAGTACCGTTGGAATTGTAATGAATTGCTCAAATAGTTGGTGTCTAGTACATATTTTACAACTGTACAGGTTTTTTTGTTATTTGAATTTAAATATTTTCAACAGCACCAATTTATTAGTATTAAATAAAACAACACAATAATTTAAAAAATGTTCTCTTATCTATTCAAACCTATGTGCCAAATTTGGTTTCCGTAGCTGAAATAGTTTAATTTTTTTATAAAAAATATAAACTGGCAGCTATTGGCTAAACGACACATTTTTCAACCTATATTATCTGACGATAGGTTGATAGGTAATGATGAATACTATCTCCCACAGAAGTTTGTAACAGCCTTTTGTGAACAACCTGTATATATATATTGTATATATTATATGTATATATTATACATATAATATATAATATATACAATATTATGTATATATTATACTTTCAATAGTAAATAACAATTAACGCACATTAAACCCTGTCTTCCCCTTCCACCTAACCACCTAATGACAATCAAGGCTGTACATTTCAGATAGAGGCGATAGTTCTGTACATCTGAGTTGCAGTTTAATGTATGTGGTGATACTGTACAGGTAACTCCAAGGACAAGGTTTTATACGCTCGGTCACCAGCCAAGCGGGCACAACTGGAGAGGCGACATTCACTGCGGCTCTTTGGCAGCAACAAGCGGCTGTCGGCTCTGCAGCGGAGTGGCTCCATGAGGCACATACCTTCGCGCCAGACTTCAACAGATACCTCTCTCGTCGGAAACTCGCTAGCTTCCTCCTCCACCTTCTCTCGTATGTCACCAACATTATTATACCTATCACGTTAGATTAAAATACGTAATAAAATGTAAGTTTTTTTTACGAGCATGAAAGCTTGTACATGAATCAAACAAATTGTTATGGATAGTTAGTTCTTGGTTTCAAGATTACAGCATTGTTTATTTAGGTTAAATCTATATTAAAAAATGAATTAAAGATGAGTTTAAAGATACATCTGAATTTATTCAGTGTGAAGGGTTTATTACAAGTCAAAGTTGTTTAAGCTATTTCTTTAAGTAACTATCATGCAACATTTTCTTTTGGCAAGATACTTTTGTTTAAAATGTTCTGTCACTTCCATTGAGGTTTGTCCCTTAGATAGTAAAAATTTCAAGTTATGTCTTACAATTATAAAGGAGTTTTTAACAATAAAACATAAATTTAATAAGTCGGTCTGAAAAATATATTAAGATCCTTATGAAACTCTTGTATAGTTGTCAACATCCATAATGCAGTGTAAAGTTCTAAGTGAAAATAATCTTAAACATTTTCATAGTAATGGTTAAAATTAAAGTGTAAAAAACATGAACATGATGTATTTCTTAAGTGTTTTAAAACTATCAATCATTTTATTTCACCTGTTTTTCAAGTTTTTATCTGGTGCTTAATATTTTTATACTATAATTTTAATAGTGTTTTGAAACAAATTTGAAATGGTATACAGTTGCGTATCATAGCTTGCCAACTAAGGAGTATCAAATGGTATGTTAGAGACTGGTTTCAAAAACTGACATTAATTCAAAATTAAACAGACCTGTTTGTACTTTTGACATATCAATGCAGACAGATATTTCTTTAACATTATATTTGCTAATGATTCATAATGTTTTGGCTGTGTGATGTTTATTGCATGTTTCTGTATCTGTATATTCACCCATTGTAAAAATAAATGCTTTATAATTATAAAATCATTATTTTTTAATGAAATGTTTGAATAAATTTTAGTAGCTTTTAATAATGTTGCATTAGATCTAAACCTTCAACCCAGCTGATTGATCTATATTTTTATAGGCAAGTCTCTGTCACTGTTGTCACGGATATTCCGACGGTCAAAGAGAGGGAAGTCACAACCATTGCAGACATTCTCTGCACAGTTCCCGCCTACTGAATGGTTCAACAGTAGAGTGCGACACTTGCATTCAGTAGGCACTCAGACACAGGCCGTCCGCACCAGCACCAACAGGAGCAACAGTCCTGCCTCTTCCGTTCGGGTCAGTTTTGGTACTTAAAAATGTTCTAATTTATTTATAACCACCATGAGGGTTCACTTTTGGCTTTGTACCTTGCAGATAAACTTACAATAGATACAGCAAAAACCGATGTGTCACTTTCATCTGGGTAATCCTAAGAATGTCCAGGAGTGGCAAATCACAACCTGAAAATGTTGTTAGGGTCAAGGCTAGATCGATAGGTTCTAGTTCACTGCTGAGAATCACTGTTAGAGTTTGTAGGGCTCCCTACGTGTTAAAGGTAGTTTCTAGCCTAGACATAAGGGAATGCTATCCCTGCCCACTTTGACTGGAGAAGCTGGTACAGAGCTAGTCTCCCCCTCTTCCGAGGTGACATAACTGAGATATAGTGCCCACAATCCTTTGTCTTGGATCTCGACAGGAAGTGGCTCCTACCACCGGTCTTACACATCCTGAATATACTGGCACTCCAGAAGCAAGTGCAGAGGTCTTACGCCAGGTTTTTCAGCTTCTTTTCCTAAGAACAAGTGTTTTATAGATCTTTCAAGCTTTAATGTTGTTTTGGTTGGTTCAACTCAATCCAAGAGTATAGTAAAATTGTGTTCCATTTTTGTCTGCAGTTACCCCTTAAGTATCCAAAACAGCTGGACACATGCCAATAAATGTTGTTAACACTAATAACAATAAAATGGAAAAAAGCAAGGAAAGGAAATATAGGGAGGATAATGGTTTTTACTGTATTGCTTCATTTAATTCTTCAAACCCAATTTAGGGTTGGTGAATGGACTTTCTGGGGACTCTATAAAGCTCCCACAGTTGTAGTGGTTATTTTTATCCTCCTGGAGAAATCGTACAGCTGCCTCAGAGAACTATAATAGTGTTTCCCATAAAAACTTGACATGTGAAATCCAAAATAATTAAGAACTCACAGTTCTTAGTCAACCATATTCTGTGCCAAGTGACACACATAATAAAAAGACAATGGTATTAGCACCTATACTATACTTTAGTAAAAAGCCAGCATACCTCATACCACTGCATCACTTTGCACTCTGCAGAGAAAATAACCAATATTGGACAGAAGCTCTACAATCTTTTTCCAGAAGAAATTCAGTCAATATAGAACAAGAAAAAATATAACTACAAAATGGCTGGAATTGCAACTTTTTTACTTATTAGAGGGATTCCTGCAGTGAAGAAACAACAAACCTTTCTTGTTACGCACTTGAGCAATTCACATTTCAAGATAGCTTTTACTGTAACCCTTCACAGACAAATGCAGATATATTCATTCGCTAAAACTGATTTGTAGAAGATAGTTTGTAGATACATTCACTCAACGTTACACTGATTCTTCACCGATGAATTGTCGATATATCAGAAAACAATTTTCTTGTTAAACTAGTTGAAACTATTTATCAAGGATAATTTACAAAAATATAAATAAAAACTCTCCAAACAAAAACTGAATTATTTTTAAGGGAATGTTGTTTGTTTGTTAGCAACACTGCAGTTGAATATATTAGCATGTCTTTTTTACCTTAAAACCATAAAACAAATTATTTGCTGTAAATTTAGTATCACACAAAGTGTTACATCATAATGTGCCAGAGAAAAGTGTTTCTACAAATAATTTTTTTCCTGATCTTAACATATTTTACAGATTTTTAGTCACCCACGAAGGAATAAGACTGATGTCATTACTAATTATTATTACTAAATAAAACATCTTTGTCTTTCATATTCTGTTAAGTATGACAGTAGTTATTTGATTAGTTTGGTATTAAATCAAATAAAACTTGTCTTTCTTGTATACTTTTAGAAAAAAAGGAAGTTTTGAAAATGTTATTAATGATTCCAGAGCCGAGCCAACAGTTCAAGCCGTACTCACTTGATGGAGCGCAGCTGGGAGCGAGAGAGGGACGGAGAGGGCACACTTAGTCGCCACCACCGCAGACAGGGCTCAGCTACTACCACACCAACTCCCTCACGACCACCCTCACGTCGTTCCTCTCCCCACCCTGCACCCGCACCAAGCATTTCCCCATCCCGCAGCTCCCTGTCTTCCAGCAAGACTGTTGTCAACACCAAGTCCTTGTCTTCAGCCTCTTCAGGCTATAACTCCCTTCCACGCTCCACCAAGAGCCCAAAGACATCGAGACAGTCTTCTGCTACACCCACTCCGAAGAACTCACCAGTACATTCAGCCACAAATGCTGGTTAGAATTTTTAATAATATAATTTCCAAACATAAAATCCTAGACAAAATTCTTTCATATCGTAGTGGAAGACAACCTTCATGTAGAAGAATATCAAATTGCTATCATATATCATATTTATCTCTTTCCTATTCTAGGATTTCAGAGTAGCTATAATTAAGAATGGTTAATTTGGCTAGTAGAAGTTTAGGTTTAGGATTTTCAGTATTACTTTTGATTTTAACATTGTCTTCGGTAGTCTATATTAATTATAAATTTAAATTTAGCAACCAACAATAATAATATATTTCTTGCAAGTATATTTTTATGATAGTTTTTTAGTTTCTTGCAGTATTTTAAAGGTCATAAAAATCTACTGTGTGTATAGCATTTAATATTGATTTTAGATCAATTCATAGATGAATACGCTTCAACACTGATTTGATTTATATACTCAAAACTTTGAATAAGTTGTCTTATCATAAAACTGTTTGTTACAGGAAAAAGTTCCATAACACTACAAGTCTCCACCAACCAGAATAAAGGCAACTACTCCAGTCAATGTGACACCAACATCGGAGGTTTCATATCTTCATTAAAGTCTTCGGTAGGAGAAGTGCCGGATGATAACTCAACAACTATGACTACCACAATAAATGGAGCTAACACAACAAAAATATTTGTCCAACAGCAAAACTCACCGGTGCGATCTATCATAACTTTTGAAAATGGTTTGGGGAAGAACTCCCAAAACCGTGATTTGATTATCTTAAACGGAGGTAAACCTGTTGACACAAACAAAACTAATGATAAAGATGGGAACAATAAGAAGAACAGACCAAAACTGGAAAGGCCAACTTCACTGTACACAAAGGAAGAGACTGAAGATACAAAAAGCAATGAGAAGTTATTTGGTCAGCTAGAGACTCAACTGAAAATGAAATTTCCCTCATCGGAAACTATTCAGTTAGAGGAGAAGCTATTGACGTCAACAAAAAACAACAAAAACAGCCAGAAGAGGCCTGTGTTCGATTCCACTAAGTTAGGGACAGGAAGTCTAATCGACGTGGCTAATTTTGAATCCGAGCTGAACAATGTGAGGAAGGCTTCAATATCTTCAACTCCTCTGCAGTCTTACAACAAAACTGAAAATCTTAGTGTCAAGAACCTTCTCAAGGAATCTGAGCATCCTTTCTTGCCTTTAATCATGAATAAGGAGGCAAAAAACTTCAACAGCAATCCTCCCAGTCCTACCAAACCTTACCCGGGTGAGATGTCCTCTGACCTCGTAAAGTTGAACGGGGGACTGAGCACGCAGGATGTGGGTGGCAAGAAAGAAGGAAATAATGAGCTAGGAGCATTTCCGAGTTTAAGTGACCTTTCTTTGCACTTCACTTCGATAGCTGCACAGAATATCTTGAAAGGTGTCAGCATCAACTCTATCGACACCCTGGTCGAGGTGAATATGGCAGCCGAGAAGCAGAACAACTGTGATGTTACGGTTCACACCGACTTCGGTGTTGTTTAAGTATTCTGTTGTTATAATGTGAATTCAAATTTATTGATAATGTTTGTATTTATATGATATTGTACAAATTAACGTTATTTAACTTTTAAGTATTTTTGCTTATGTCTGAATTATTTTTGCTTAGGACACTTTAATATTAAATCCACTTTTGTTTTCCTGTCTAGTAAGTTTTCGTTCTGAATCATAGTAATTTTATGGAAGTACAATATAACTCATGATACAATTAAGTAATTTTACTGTTCAGAGCTATTCTAATAACGATTAAGTGTTTTAGAGATTTTGTTAATAAATATTTCATTTGAAAAATTAGACATTATTTACAACACATTATACATTTTCACCAGTGCCTACATTAATTTAGCTTATAGACAAATCAAATCATTAAGCTGAAGTATTTACAAAATGTCAATGTTAAGTTAAGGGTCTAATTTAAATCTTTTCAAGTGCTCCTTTCTCTTCATTAATTTAATCTGGATCTATTGAAATTAAAAATACTACACAGCTGTGTACATAATTAATTCTTCACATCTTATAAGAATAATTATTTAATTTTTTAATGGATAATACCCTCTTTTATCCATTATGCTTGAAACATTTTAAGTTACCAAATGAATTGAAACAGTAATTTTATTTCCTTCTTCTATCAAAACAAACCTCACAATAAAATACAAACCTAACTCACCATAAAACCAAAATATAAATGATTGGTTTTGTGAGATCAACATATTGTTTTGCGAGAGTTATAAAAAATGTATTACTTTTTAATTATAATCTACTTTAGTGTGACATATTTAAAGATAATTGTTATATGTCTAAATGATTTAATATGTATTTATTTTAGAATCATTTAATTCTAAATGTATACAATTACATGTTGTGCAATGCTGTTGGTAAAATTAATAATAATATACAAATTTTAATTTTGTGAATCAATATCATTTATAACACATTTATAATTAACTATAGCATATTGCAAATAAAAATGTTTATGTATTCATGTACTTTTCTAAGTACACTATTTTATTCGTTAAACAAGAGGAAAATTAATTATAAAGCAACATTTTACAAAAATTAAATAACTTAAATAGAATGAGTTGCAGATTTGAGTCCTGAAAATTTTAATTTCCTAGCATTTATGGTAGTTAATGTAAATACTTAGGAAGTTGTTGTATAGTCACCTGTACATGTACATGCACCATTCATAGCTTTATTTTTTCACAGTAAAAGAAATACAAACTTTGTAATTTAGTTTTGATACATACAGCAATATTGTTTATGTGCCATGTGCTGCATTGTTTAATATAATGTAAGTGTTTATGGTACTTTTGTCAGCGATTGTTATTGGCTTGTAATTTTTAACAGTTATTTAAAAATGCTTTTTGAAAACTCGCAATTTATTAAAAAGGCATTTTTTGAATAAATTGGTCAGAAATATTCAAAATCATTTAAAATCAAAACCAGGTGACAAAATTGTTATTGAAAAAAAGTGTGTATTACTCATTTTTATGAGGTTTTATATGTAAACTGTAGCTTGATTTGTGCTGTTACATATTATACTAATACATTAATAAAATATTAAAATTATTTATCGAAATAAATACAATAAAGACAACAAAAATAATTTTAGAACATATAATTCTATTGCGAATCACATGTATCAATGTCTCTCTCACTAAAATAGAAATAAAGGCATTTGGAAAGTTATGTGTCATATTATGATTTGAAATCAAAATTTAAATCAAATATTAATGATTAAATTAGTTATAAGCTAAATATAGATTCACATGTATTACATTGTTAGCCATAACTTCTAAAGCACATATGTGAATAATAAAAAAAAACTTGAATGTTTAACTTACTTTATAAGTATTGTGCCAATTCAGAATAATGAAACATCTCGTTTCAAAGTACTACTAATTGTCATTATAAAGTTAATCAATCATTATATGAAATATATCATTATTTCTCCTTTACCATAACTCTTTGAAACCCCTCGCCCATCTATTACAATTATCTATTGCCTTGTCTGCCTTGTGGGATACTCCAGTACTAAGTACTTTTCATTTAATTTCTTACTAAGTTAATTCTTCATTTAAGTTACAGATTACTATACCATTACCGATATTATGAAGGGCCAGGAAGTATCCTTGCACACACACACTTCAACACTCTAGAGAGTAGAGAGCCTCGGGCTTGCCGATCTCTCTCGTGTCATTCATATAAACACAAACACATTATTTTTTTAATATAATTTATCCTGTAGTGGAAATTTCAGTTTATTACATATTGTTTGGTATATTTTTCTTGTAATGATGCTTACAGTCTATATATACTATTCATTTTAGGATAAAATAACAAGTACAAAAAATCTGGTTTTGTTTGGAGAAGTACACTACGTGACCAAAGGATGGCAATACTGCCAATCCTAATTGCTTACACTTGTGTGTGAGTGAGGTCTGCGTATTTGTGGGACCCAGTCAGACTCCTGATAATAATAGTCTATTGTTGATTAAAAAATGAGAAGGGTTGAGGAAATAAAAATGCACTATATTTTAAGTAGATGGTAGCTAATTTTTCAATATAGCTATTAGACAATTTTGCAACAAACCTTTCAACCAGTTTGTAACAAAGCCAAAATTCTCATGTAATGTTTATTTTCTAGTTTAGAACATATCATGCAAACATATTTTATATCAAAATCAATATTTTATTTATAATTTCACAATTCTTTAAAATATCAAGTGAAATTCCTCAATTAAAAAATATATTTGTTTAACATTTAAGGTATATTAAATTAAAACTTTAATTTATAAACAAAACAAAATCTCTTAAAATGTTATTCATAATAAAAATTTGCACTGTTTTGTTTTTAAATATTATATGCTATGCCTGAACTTTACTGTTATCCAGATTATTCATTTAACACATTGAGTGCGGCAGACACCCGTGAGCTCACCACATTGTTAGAAGTTGGTCTAAATCAGTATAGACCAGCAATAAAGGTATTAAAAATAATTCTTAAAAACTATAAAGCTATAAAAACCATATTGAAAGTATGAAACTTGAAGGTATTTATTAAAATATTTAAACTAGGATTTTTCAAACTCCAAACAGGGTTTATAATCATTTTAAAACTGTTAGGAGGTGAAAACTTTTTCTTTTCTGTACAGTGCTGCTGTTCACAGTTAATCTTGGAACTAATACTACCTGTGGCTATGGACAGAACTGTTTTGCTTGATTTCATTACATCAGAGCAATGAAACAGGAACACTCTTATCATGTATCTATACAAGAATTTGTTTTCCTTGCTCCATAAAGAATGTGAGTGACTTACAAGATATAACTGATTTTTAATTCCAAATTAGAGAACAGTTGTAATGCATTACGTCATTGATATTTTAAAGAAATTATATTATAGTATAGTACTGTAATAATAGACCTAGTTTCCTTCTCTATCTTTAATTATACTGTGTTATGAATTTAAATTTTCCAATTTAAAATAACCTGGATATGATACAACTTTTATCAACAATTCTTTCTTTTTCCGAACATAACTGTACAGTCCAAACCAACCCTGAAATGTAATACAATTAACAGAGATAAACAACACTTAGAAATACATAGAAGGTTTGTATACTCTCTTGGTTGAAATAGTTGATTTTAAATTGTTTTAAATGGGGTACCAAGCTTATGTTTGTAAAATGTTTTATCCTAATATTCAGTCCTTTTAATTTAAATATAAATACCATACTATAAAATTAATAGAACCTAAAAAGATAATTAGGCACATCAAAACCCTTACTAAACAAATTTCATTTAAATGAATTAACTCACAATGTTCTAACAACGTTAAAAATGTAAAATCAAAATAGTGGCACACTTTTACTTATTATTTATGTCTTAACTTTTTGTGTTAATAGGTTTAATTCTGTTGATAATAATTTTATTAATGAATGTTAAGCTTTATTTTCTACTGATTGTACAATCTGTCATGTACATACTCCTAAAGGTTGTAATAAACTATTTCCACTTTATGAATTTGTTTTACTCTTGACTTCCTTTTCCCATATTTAATTCTCCTTCAATAACCGACATGGTGTTTAATTTCATGTCATATATTCTTTGTCACATAAATGTTTACATAGAGTATCATAAATAAAAAAAGACATTAAAGGAAATACATATAGGAAATGGTGCTATACTTCAACCCATTTTTATCAAGAATAATTTATAAATAAGGAAATATAATACAATATTAATTTATTTGTTACAAATCTTTATCATTTCAATACATGTAATTAATTTCCACTAGAAAGTCAAACAGGCTGTTCTTGAAAGAATGCATGTTACTGCATTGTTACTTTTTTCTTTCAAAATCGGTCTACATAATGAACTTACTAAATTCTGTACTGAACAACTGAAAAAATAACTGTAATAAAAAGAATAAGTTGAATCTAAAGGTACTTTATACTTTTCAAAACTAGCACTTGAAAACGGGCAGAGATTTCAAAATATATTTTTTTATTTTGTTTCAATAGAGTTGACAAAATATTAGAGCTTATTTCAATACCTGAGAATTTTATGTTATTGGACTGTGAGCTGGCTTAGAAAACGTACATATCTATTGAAAACATTGTAGTTTATCTGATTTGATTTTAGTCCATTTTTCAGAAACCTCCTTGACAACTCCTGCAATTAATGGTTCATTGGTTGTAATATTCAAGGAAGTTCAGTGATGTAGCCAGTCTATGTTTTGTATGATCTTCAGTTAGGAGTTTAGGAACTCACATAGCACAGATATTTTACTAACCAAATTTCCCACCACATTTCAAACACAAAATTTGAGGAACATTTTATGAAAGTTTTGTACATAAAAATGTTCACAAATCATGTTGTTAGTTTATAAGTCACAAGGCTAGACATACCATTGTGATAATCATTATAAACACTGTTACGACAAAATTTTAAATAGTTAACAGAATTAACCATTACCTCATTTGACATTCACTCATTACATACTTCTTCAGGAGCACATTCCGCTAATTGAGTGTTTGACACCAAAATTGTGGTCCTTCTCAATCAAGTGTGGTCTGTATCCAGTCATGGCAGTATACTAGGTATGGAATACAGTAAATAGAATAAAATATCTTGAGTAAAATGAATTCAAGAGTACATAAAAAGAATTTTGAGACATTTTGTGCATTTTGTTTTAAGAATATTGTTGATTTAATGTTTTGTTTTTCATGTACTAAAATAAAACAATTGTGTTATAAAAGTCATTGTTACACATACTGACCCTCCTAATATAGTGTTCAACTCCAAAAGGTGTGAAATTGAGTTACTACAGTGGAACTACAGTAAGGTTTAGCTCAAAATATTATTTTATATCATGTCTCCCAAACATGTTTTGTTGTTATAAATAGCCTAAGCCTAAGCAATAAAAATCCATTTCTTAAAAGAAGGCAAATCATATCACATTCATCCGATTTATATCTCAAGAAAATAAATTCTCTGTTTGACGTTTACATTAAGTCACTATGCTTGATAAGACCTTATTTATTATAAAAAGTATATAAGCGTCTTAACTGTAAAAGAATAGCTATATTTTGATATTGTAGATGTTTTAATACGCATGAGTTATAGAGACTATTAGTCCATAAATCATCTGTAAAATATCTAAAACAAAGGCAACCCAACCCTACCTGCCTCACTGAGCTTGTAAATGATAGTTTGTAGGTCTGGCTGTAGGATCATGCTGTGATTCTAGTTAGACCTCTGTGTTTATGTTTACTACTACTAAAAAAAGTTGTGTAAATCTGCTTACGTAGAGTTAGCATGTCTTACCTTGCTTTGTTCATGTGTTTTATAGATAATAATAATACATTCAAAAGTAAAATGCAAGTACTTTGAGATAAAATATTATCACAAACACATCAAATGATAGTATGAAATCCCTAGATGTTAACAACACAGACTAAATTGATTGAGAAATCTTTTGTTACAAGCGGGAGTTAGATCAATCAATAGACTCTCACAATATATAAAATTCAAAAATAAAGAATTTTCAAAAGAAAACTGTAACTGTTTATAATGACGAGAGCATTGTATACTATTGAAAAATTCATAACACATAATATCAAATAAAATTTAAAAAAGAAATGTTTTAAACTTTAAAACAACTTTAATATCTCAAAATTATTAAATTTGTTAACTTTGACTGGGGAGCCTGAAGAGGGCTTCCCCTTCTTCTAAGGAGACATAACTGAGATTAATGCCCAAAACTTTACATACATCTCGACATGAGGCGGTCCCTACCTCCAATCCTAACCATCCAGAATAACTCCGGAAGAAGCACAAAGATCCTTTAAGACTAAGTGCAATTTCTCAGTTTCTTGTTTTAAGAGAACAAAAAATAAGCTTATGATGAATGACCACAATGTACAGTATGGCATAGAATCTGTTGACTTCTTCCAATGTTCAACAGCTTTATTCCCACAGAAATCATTGTCGATGTCTAGAAGCTTGCTCTGAATACTCTGCATTCTGTACTTGAATAAATTCATTGTGCTGAAAGCAGTCATTCTGTGTGCTTTACTAATAGTTATTGTTATTTTTACTAGCTATTTTCAGGCTTCATACGCAGTTTCCTACCGAATATCAGGTATGACGTACGCAAATCCTTTTCAAATGGCGTACTAAATATTTTCTGAAATATGTGATGGTCAGTGGAAGGTATTTCAATCTCCTGATCTATTTTACTAGAATAATTCAACTTTAAGTTTCACAGTGCTTGGGGTTTTGCGTGTATCAAGGAGGATCCAGAACAGATTTTTGGCCATCTGACCAGGAAACCGGAAATAAACTAGGAATTTAACGCGCGTAAAGGCCGGAGATCTTCCTATACAACCGGGAAAATCACAAAAACAATGTTTCTGTCCTTAAGAAGTTACGAAAACAAGAAATAATTGGACAGCTCCTTGAATCAGTACTTTATTAATCTTGAAATATCGTATTTTACGCGACGTGGTCCCTAAAACTGTGGATGGAAGATCGACGCATGTTTGTGAGCCCCACTTGACGCTGGCTGGTTAATCGAAGGTTTGTCTCCACTGAGTTTATCTTGGTTAGTTCTATCCCTGTGTCGCGTTAAGTTCCCTACACATGTTCCATTAGGTGACTAAAGTCGGCCGACCGATCGTCTCGGGTTGGTCTATGAACGATTACTCTTCACACAGATTCCGATTGGATGTCAAATTACATAGGTTAAAACAAAGAAAGTGATGTTTTTTATATACTGTCACATCCTAACCTCGGCTGAAGTAGCTTCGATTACACTAGTAAGAAGTTGCGCTAGTTTTGTGTCTGACAATAAAAATCGCTAGTCTACACAGGCACAAGAGTGCTCGCGAGCGCTGTCGCAACCAATACGGACAATTGTTTGCAAGGACTGGAGAGCAGTCTCAGACATAACAATTACAGTTAAAGACATTGACGAGATATCATTGTCGTGTGTAGTACAACAACCAGTGGTACAACTTTCTCACGAGTAAAATTACTTGCCGTTGTTCACATTATGCGACATTAGTTGTGCAAATTCTATCGCAACTTTATTTTCTTACCTGTATAAATGCAGCACAATGTTTGCCGCCAGTCTGCAGATGGCCAGCCTGCCGATCTCCCTTGCACGTTAGTTTTCGTCGCCAGAGCGGCACTGGCTGGAGGATGGCTGGTGGAAATCCCAATTCGTATGAACGACATTTCTACCGACGTGACAATCGGTCGGACAATTCGAACTGTCCGAACCAATGAGTCCAACGTGTATAAGCCTTACCTTGTCCATGACAATCTTATGAACACGTTGTGCCTTAAACCACAACCTTTCGTGTGTATATTTACTTTGAAATGTGTTGTCATGATGGGATGATTATATTCTTACATTATCTTAAGGTAAATACAAAATATTTAAAAGCTAGTTACGTTAATGGTTACGTTAATGATTACATTATTAATTCAATTCAAAACAGCTTGATTCATTTAGCGTACACACACACACGCGCGTGCTCTCTCTCTCTCTTTCTCACACACACACACACGCGCGCGCGCGCGCGCACGCGCGCACGCGCGCACGCACACACACACACAAACAATAATAGTGTCAAGATTTTAATTCATGTCATTACTAGATAAAAAAAAAACTAGAATACATACAGAAAATGCTATATATGTATCACTGGAAATATAAACAGTTTAAAATACAATTATTACAGTTAAAATTTGTAAAGTTTGTAAATTTTGTAAAGTTACAACAGTTTTAATTTCAATACTTAAAATTAAAACAGCTTTTGGCACAAAACTATGAATTATGGAGTATCCTACCTCTAGAATCATCACGGGAATTCATTAAATGAATGTATAGCTTGTTGATGAGAAACTTTATACATTTTATTTTACATTTATTGATTGTGGACTCTGATTTAATTTCAATAGGATGATTGATATAAAGTTTGATCCAATATATTTTGGTTTCTTTATAAAAAGGTATTGAGGCTTATTGCTACACTATTACGATTTCTCGTGAAATGGTTGTGATTATCTCCTATCAATTCCACTTCCTGAAGTTTGCTTTTAATTGACAAACTTGTTTAAAAAATAAACATCCCAAACCGTCTTAATAATTTCTTCTTCAACGTATTACTTAACGGATATTATATTATGACAATTTAAAATGATTAATTGATTCTAATGGATTTTTCTGCGTTTTTAGAATAGAATTTAGATTATTTACAGCAGTAGCACCGGTAAAGCGAGATTCCAAAAGATATTATTGAGTGAATATACGAAAAATAAATAACATTTTATGTTTCTTTTTCGCACAGGTTTCTCAGTCTAATTAACGCATATAAACCTGATGAAATTTTGGAAAGTACGAGTAAATTTCTGCATGAATGTTCCAAAAGAGTTTTGTCTATTTTTAAACCAAAAAATTTAATACTATCCTTATTTTCATTTATTTTATTACAAATCGTGATTATAGGGTGAAATTTGTTTGTAGTTTGCCGAGTTTAAAAAGTTTAAAAATGTCCTTTGCAATGTTTTTGATATGAAGGAAACTATAGAAGGTACTGTCCTATACTGGTTTCTACTTATTCTACGGACTGCGGAAGAACCTCACTTCGGTAACTTCCGTAGCAGATATCTTTCTGATACATTCTTCACATATTGGCCGACAGTGGAATACGCATGTATATTAGGAGTCACGATACGTTCACTGGACTATAACTGAGTCTGCCTCCAGCGATGAAACCATAGAAAAGCGGGATAAGGCGTAAATTTCGGGTTCCGGGAGAAATGCGTGGATTGTGCGTGAATTTTTACAAGAGATGGATCGATTGCAATACTCGATTCCGCGGCTCTTCTCACTCGAGTTTCAATACCAACAGAAGTGCTTACACAATTTTGTACTTTTTGTATTCCAAAATGTAGATAGATAACCAAATTACCTTAGTTAAACATAAATATAATATTAGGTTATATTTATTATTTTCTATATTTTTTTTCGATGCATCGTCGCGAGTGTACTGTGTCTATTCGCGGATAACAGTTGACATGCAAATTACAGATTGCTAAAACGTGTTAACGTGTTTTTGTTGTTGTTTGTGTATAAACACTGTTTAGAAACATACACTAATAGAATAGCGTAATTTATAGATAAAATTTTACGTAAAGTTCAAATTTTCTATTTCTACATTTCTCAACGTCAGCGTATCTGCTGGTTCTATGCTTGGACGTCAGCTGATTGGTGATAGACTAATTTTTATTTTATATGACGTCGTACCTGTGCAGTTGTACATAAATAGATTCATTTAAGTATAAGTATAAATATACAAGATGTAAATTAAGTTCTGATACGCCTCGATATATTCCAAACGTATTTAGATATCGATGTACGACCTTCACTATACTTATTAAAATACTTTTTTTTTTTGGATTTTTTGAATGATACAAAAATTCCCCCCCTTTTCAAAGAGTGGTACGAGGGGAGAACTTTAAATTTTCAAATTTCAACCACTATCTTGTGACATATCATTTTAATAGTCTATTTAATATAAACAAAATGACGCTAATAAAACACCTCTACGCCATTTTTAGCAAAGGTTATAGGCAAATAACGCAAAACTGTAAGAGTTTCGTAACATGTTTTGATAATATGTTAATTTTTTGAAGAATGACATTCAAGTTAAACTTGTATAAGGAGAATTTGCTGACCACAGCTCTATTGCTTTAATCTTTACAAAAAACGTTTAGTAAGGGGAAAACGAAAGGGTCAAGTAGCTTTATGAAGTATAAGTGGATTCGTACATAAAATGATAATTTAATAGAACATTTTTTATTAATATATTAATGATTAAATATTTTTAGGAAACATTTGCTTATAAAACGTATTTGATGAGTTATTTTTTTAATGGATCAACTTGTGGTACTTTTGATCGTTGTTGTAAATAAAGTCTACAAACAAACAATTAAAAAAAGAAAAAGTGGTACTCAAATAAGATTGTTCAAGGTAAAGAGGCAATGATTACAAAAACTTAAGAATAAATTAAATAAAAAATACTGAGTCATACAATTTTTATCATTTAAAATTTGATGTAGGCTATAATTCAATAAAACAAAATGGGTTGTTTGAAAAACTATATTAAAATTTCTCAAATAAATTACTGGTTATAATTTTTTTTCAACTATTACATAAGTCAGTGAGTCCTTATCTTTTATTTTTGGTAAATGTATTAAAAGTGGTCACTTTTTTGATCTTTCAAAGGTGACAACTATGTAAATTGGTAGTTATTCTTATAACCCAATATCTGAGCCCCGGCCCTGCTGCGAGGTGCTGATCGCCGGCACTAACGACCTGGCGGTTGGCGGGCAGCGAAATATTTACCGCCATCTGGAGGGGTACATCGCTGCTGGATCTTCCAGCACCGAGATCTTCCTCACCACACTGCCGCATCGCCACGATCTGGACCCGACCCACCCTGTCCACTATCAGACCGTTCTCGTGAATGCCTACATTGAGGAACTGGCTGTTAGACACAATATTAGAGTGTTAAACTTCGATGACATCAGCCGTAGGTATTTTCACGAGACACGGCCAACATCTCTCCTGGCGGGCAAGCGGTTACTGGCTGGGATGATCGTGGCGGCGATGAGTCCAGCCACTCAAGAATCAAAAATGAAGGCGCAAGCCGCGACTTTGGAGGAATCCTCGCGCAGCGCCTGCTTCCACTTCCAGCATGCCAACGCCCGCTGGTGCCCGAGAAGAGTCGGCGACCACCCCTCAACGGCCAGCTAGCATCCAGGATGTCTCCTACGCGGACGCCGTGAGACGCTCCCCCAGTCCAGACATTCTGCAGATCAAAGGAGGCTCTACAAACCTAAAAGAAAATTCAGTTTTTTTAGGGGACCCACTTTACAGCAAAGGACTAAATTGACCGACCAAAATCGGCAAATCAGACAAATCAAAAAATTACATGTTCAAGGTTCCCTAAGACTACTCCACCAAAACGCCCAGTACGCAACCAACAAATTGGATGAAATTCAGCTGATGTGTGAGGAGCTGAAATCAGATATACTCGTTGTAACCGAGAACGGTTTTTAACAACGAAAACCTTGAACTATGCAAAATTCCAAATTACAACTTGGCAGAAGCGTACTGTCGCCAGACCTCCCAAAGGAGGTGGTGTAAGCAAATTTCTCTGAGACAAAATTTAGTTTTTACAAAATTTACGATCAAAGAAACGAACCGCGAAAGATTTCGAAGCAGTTGGGATCAAAGTACAAACTAACAGGTCAACATTAATTGTGATAGGGATTTACAGGTCTCCCAGTGGAAATGAAGATCAGTTTTTTTCAAAATTCGAAGTGTTACTCACTGACCTGACTAACCATCAATGCAATTACGTCTTGATGGGCGATCTCAACGTGGATGCGATGGACAGCAGCAACCATCCATCCACCAAGCGACTAGTCGATCTGCTGAGGTCATTCGGCCTTGAACTGCTGGTCAAAACTCCAACGAGAGTGACGGCTTACAACACAGTCGGCTATTGATAAACATCATCACAAACATTGAAAATGTCACAGTATCGGTGGTCAACACAGCTATCTCAGACCACTATGGCCAAGAGGCTATCATTAGTGGAAAACAAAATCGAGAGAGAACCAAGAATTACCAAAAACAATAAGAGACACGAGGCCAGAAAATATTGCTCCTCCTCAACGCTTCCCTTTCAAAAGAAAAGTGGAATTTTTCTAAATTCTTCACACCCAGTAAGCAGCAGTTTTCAAATTTTCAATGAATGTTTGAACTTCCATCTCAAACACCTGCTGCCCTACAAAAACGATCAAACCTCGTCCAAAGAAGGTAAATAATACTTGGGTCACTAAAGGCATTCTGGTGTCGAGAGAAAAACTCAAGTTTTTCTCCGAAATAAACAGAAAAACAGCCAATGAACAGTTCAAAATCTTTTTTTCGAAATTATAAAAAATTTACAGGAAGGTGATCCAAGCTGCAAAATCGTATGATGTCTCAAAATCAATTACTTCTTCAAAAAACGTTTCTAAAACTGTATGGGGCATCATTAACAATAAACATCAAGAATCCAAGCAAATCACAGTCAAAATTGGGGACACCCTTGTGAGCGATGCCTCTAGGGTTGCCGACGAGTTTAACGGAATTTTTTTGCGTCTGTTGCTTGTGGACGGGACGGGGCCCTCGTCCATCGCTGCCACAGGGGAATCCCACGCGTAGACAGAGTCCAACAGCCTCAATGGCTCTGACTCCTGTAGTTGAGGAAGAGCTCGATAAAATCATTCAACAATTCCCAGCTAAAAAATCGAATGATCTAGAATCGAGATCCATGTGGTTAATAAAACAATGCTCTAAGCATATCGTGAAAACCACTGACTCAATTGGTCAATTTGTCTTTTAACTCAGGAGTTTTTTCCTCTCTCTAAAAATTGCAAAAGTGCATCCAATTTTCAAGAAAGAAAACCCCTGTTCATTAAATAACTATCGGCCAGTCTCAATTTTGTCCTGTACTGAGCAAAATATTTGAAAAACTCTTTCTAACGAGAATGCTTTATTTTCTTAAACAAAACAACCAGCTTTCTGAACACCAATTTGGATTCAGGAAAAATAAATCGACGATAGACGCAGTGGTGAGTCTGGTTTGATATGGTTGTAGAGGGTCTAGAACGTCAGGATCACACATTAAGTGTGTTCCTGGGACCTTTCTAAAGCATTCGACTGCGTTGACCATGAAATACTGCTTGACACATTACATTCTCATGGCATCCGAGGTGTGCCGCTCTTATGGCTTAAATCATTTTTAAGTCAGAGAAGTCAAGTGGTTCAGATCTCAAACCAATTTTCTAAACCAATTCAACTGAGTTATGGAGTCCCTCAGGGCTCTAATACTCAGTCCAAATCCTTTCCTGATATACGTCAACGACGTACATTCATCGCTGCTGCATGGTAAAATTGTGCAGTATGCTGATGACACGACTCTCTGTTTTCAGAGATAACACACAAGAAGGTTTGGAGCTACAATCCTTTGTAGATATCAACAATTGTGTGCAATATTTCAAATAACCTCAACCTTCAAACGAATTCTTCGAAATCCAACGTGTTGAATTTCACACTGCGTCCAACGGACTCCCAATGTGGGTCAGCCGTCCATGTTGGACAGATTCCTTATTGGAAGAATCTACTCCTCAAAATTCCTTGGAATACTCCCTCGACCGAGGGTTGACATGGAATAATCACATTGACCATGTGTGCGCCAAACTGTCCTCAGGAATATATGTTTTGAGGTCCCTTGGCCCGGTACTGCCCCAGTCAGGTATTGATTGCGGCATATTATGGGCTAATTCACTCTCACCTTTCCTATGGAGTGGTGTTGTGGGGGGGCCTGTACAGGCAATAATTTCCTGAGGGTGTTCAAATTGCAAAAAAAAAGCTATTCGTATCATCGCAAAGTTGAATTTCAGAGAGTCGTGCAGGACAGCATTCAAAACTTTGCAACTGTTGACTTTGCCCAGTCTCTACATTTTAGAAACATCTTGGTTCTGTTTGTCTAAATGTGCCCTAACCAGGGGACGTGACATACACGGGTATGAGACTAGAGGCAGAGATAACTACCGTACTGGAAGACATAGAACGGTGGTTTATGAGCACTTACCTTCGCAGGCAGGTGTTCATTTCATCAACAGTTTGCCAAATTTTATTACAAACGCCCAAACGCCCAAGGCGTCAAAAGCTCGTCTTAAGCGCTTCCTGGTGTCAAATGCATTCTACAGCGTTGACGAGTTTCTGGCGTTTAACTGGGAGACCGCCCAATTCGATGACTGACTCCAGCGCTGAAAGTGGGTTGAGATTGGCGATGGATGAATGAGACTGGAATGCATGAACATTATGTAAGTTTGGACGTGGTGGTAATGTGGTATGCGAGTTTTAAATTTATAATTAATTCTGACGTTTGCCATACAATGTGTAATTGTGACGAGCAATAAAAGATTTGATTGATTGATTGATTGAACCCTCTCTATCATATTGTAATATGAATTTGCAGCTGTTTGTATTTTAAAAATTTTAAAGTGACAAATTTCATTGACAAAATGATGATTGAGAACATTTGTTCAAAGAAGGTTTATACATTGCTATAATTCAGATATTGATTTGTCTCAAACATGTGAGGGCAGTGCCATGCACTGACCGCCAATAGATTCAATAGTCATGAAGATTATTATGTCGTTAATACTACTAGTAAGTTGGTTGTTTTGAAAAGTTTGCTGAGAAATATTTATAAGAAAGTCTATAAGAATATCATCATGATCATAATAAGGGAAACTAACAATTTTACATGGGGCGTAGTTCTGAATTCGATTGTAAAGACATTTAAGGAATTTGTACCGGGGGGTAGATTATAGATTAGGCAGTAAAAATTATATTGTTTTAAAAGGTTTTGAAAATACTGTGCTGTGTGCAGTCCTGTTGCTGCTGTTATGTGATATCAATGCTATAATTAAAATCACCACTCACCAAAATAGTGTAATTATTTGAAGTCGTGAGGTAAGTCAAAAGGCAATCCAAAGATTCCAGAAAAATGTTTGGATCTGGATCGGCTGGTGGGGCTATTGGTGCGGCGCGGTGTGGTCAGTGGGGAGTTAATAGTATATCTTGTAGTGGTAATATTCTTGTAGTTTGTATCAGTAGTCTGGTCAGTGGGGTAGTAAAGTGACCCACTACAGTCGGCTGGATATTCTGTCCTTGAGACATCTAGAGTGAGTCATCTATTCTACGGATGGACGGCTTCTCTGGTCGCCCACTCAAGAATATAATCCCAAGGCGACTCAGCTGCTCCTGCATGCTTGACTCTCGCCTGGTCTCTGATGTATTCATGCAGGTTGGTATCCCTGTAGACGTGTTCCTGACTGACCATGGTGTGTTCGTCAGTTTGCGGAGCGTCCTGCCGTGGATAGCTTCCGGTGTCGTCCTTTTCGTCTTAGAGGTGTGTGGATACCAGGCTGAAACATCGTATGTCACGACAGGGCGTACTATCGTTTTGTAGAGCAGCAGCTTTGTGTTTGTAGGCAGTCCAGAGTGAGGTCTCAGCAGGGTCGGGCCATTGACGGGTAACCATTCCGAGACGGATACTCCCATTGGTGGCAAGCCCAGTCGTGTGAGTTCTGTTAAGGACGACTCCCAAGTATTTGATAGACTTGGTCTATCGCAGTAGATCCCTTTGCAGGTGTATCTTCTCACACTGTGCCTGGTATTTACGGTGTTTGGTGAAGCAAATGGCCTCGCTCTTCTGAGTGTTGACCTTGACCTTCCACTCCCTCAGCCAGGGGTCCAATCGTTCCACCTGTCGTCTCATGTAAACATATGGTTGGCATATGGTGGCCGACATGCAGTAGAACACCGCGTTGTCCACGTAGAGGGCGAGAGACATCCTGGGCATGACTGAGATGTAATTTGTGTACCACAGGTACAGTACTGGGCCCAGTACTGATCCCTGTGGTACACCCACCGTGATGCACCGAGTGGACATCGCGACCTGCTCCAATGTGACGGAGATGGTGCTGTCCGCCGAGTATGACTGGAGGAGCCGGGTCATACTGCGTAGAAGTGGACTGTGGGCCAACTTGTACAGTAGTCCTTGATGTCCATACCAGACGTGGTCGAAGTCCTTGCTGACATCAAGGGAGACTGCGGTGGTGACGAGTCCCTGGTTACGGTTGTCAGTGAGATCGGAAAACACTCTTCTTAGTTGGAGGGTGGTGGAGTAGCCCCAACGGAAGCCTTCCTGTTCATCACGGCTTTCCAGACGGAACTCCTCGAGAAATCGGGCCAGAATACGCCGCTCAATAATTTTTGAAAGAGAAGGGAGAAAGGGAGAAGGGAGTTTGGGCGGTAGCTGTAAGGTAGAACGAGGTTTTTGAATGGCTTCGGGAGGGCAAGCGTAGCTTGCTTCCAGTGTTTAGGGAAGTGTTTTAATTGAAGAGAGAGGATCCATTTTACGACCCATTCTGGCACGCTTGTGAGTGCTAGGGTGCCCAGGCGGTCAGGTCACGGCGCTTTCTCCGGACGAAGTCCAGCGAGGCCGCCGGCGACTTCTGCTTCTGTGATGGCGAGGAGTTCTTCGGTTTACTCACGGTCATCCTGATCGGTGGCCTCTAGGATGCCTTCCACCAATCTATTTCTGGGTCGTGTATTTGGTGGTTGGGAGAGAACTGCGCCTCCATGGTGTCGGCGAAGACCTCGGCCTTCTTCTTGGCCGTATAACCCAGCTGGGTCTGTCCCTGGATGGGCCAAATAGTTCTCTTATCGCCTCTGACTGTTCTGGCGATCCGCCAGATGAAGCCGACGTCTGTGCTGAGATTGTCAAAAACTCCCTCCAGCGCCTCTCTCCATGTTGATGCAGCAGGTGGGAGACCCTCTGAGATTGGTGATTAATGGCTGCCTTGTCGCCAGGAAACCTTGTCCGCTGCAATAACGGTCTGAGTTGTCGTCTCACCCAAATCCCATCCATGAGATAGCTCGGGAGGTTGGGACGGTGGACAGGCTGGTCAATTGCGGGTTTTGTGAGGCGATTCATGGCCTCCTGCTGTCAGGCATATATCAGACTTGTGTCGCTAGCGTCTAGTTCTCTGTCAATAGTGAGAATTTGAGGAGACTGTGGCCAAGTAATAGTAGTAACTGATCCAGTCCACGGTTTGTCTCCTTCTTGGGGGTAGTAGTCGGTCAAAGTAATGGTTCAAGGGTATAGTCAGTGGGAGGTGGTCGGATGAGTGGCCCTGCACAGCAAAGACATCGCGTGGGACAGATAGTTGACAGTGTAGTGCAAAATACAGTATGTCAGGACGATGTAGACGATGGTTGGGTATGTGTGTGTCATCTACCTGAAGAGTCAAGGAGATGTAGGGCGTCGGTCCAGGAAGTGGAGTAGTTGATGGTCTGCACAGTTTTTGGTAACACAACCCCAGGATGTGTCTTTGGCGTTGAAGTCGCCGGCCACAACTGCTGGGAAGCCCGGTCGGAGAAGTTGGTCCAGAGAGGCCCCGGCAAGCTGTACAGGAGAAGGAATCCATCTACGTCCTTCCGAAGCAGGCAGCGATCGTAGTCACCTCCGATGACCATCCGAGGCGAGGAATAGGTCGATGCGAAACCCAGCGATGGAAAATGATGGCTGTTCCAACGTAGGCGGTGATATGGGGGCAAGGTGAGAAGATGTAGTTCAGGGTGATGATTGGTGAAGTTTGCTGGCGTGTGATGGGTCTCCAGCAGCAAGGCGATGTCTATGTCGTACTCGCCTAGGATGTGCAGGAGTTCGTGCCGCATCCCTGGAAGGCCGTTGCAATTCTCCAGGAGACTATCCTAGGAGTCCTAGCCATGAAGACTGCGTTGTAGGATTCGGCCTGGGAGATTAGCATGCCCGCCAGGAAATGCAGCATCTGCATCACCGTAGGACCTTGACCAGAAAGAGATTCACGCTACCTCTGCCGATTACCGGGTGCACGGGTAGGCAGGGTCTTCTTCCGGTCTAGGCTACTGCCTGACTCCGTCCCTGGTTACTCCCACGTCGGATCCATCCCACGTGAGGTCGCCCCAGAACTGGCCAGTCGGGACCCGGTTACGGGGCAGCCGAAGTCTCCGTCTGGTCAGTCAGTCAGTCATCTGTGACTGTGTAAGGTTGCTCCCCCACTTCTAAATAGGGCTTCTGCCGTTCAGCTTTTGCCCTATGTCCAATGCGGGTAAAAGCCCTGGTAGCTCTCATTACCTGTCAGTGTAGTCTCGTAGTCAGTGTCGGTCTAGTCGTCCATTGGAAGACGAAGTCGGGGGACCTCCTGGTTCCGTAGTAGTCTTATGTGGTCCCACGACGAGGTTTTCTGCAGATTCTTCGAAGGATGCTAGAAGTCCGTCCACGAAGTTCCGTTTAAGTATGGACGTTGGACGATGCCCTAACAACGGAGTTCCTCACGAATCAGGGCGACCCAGTGGCCCGCCTGAGACACACTGGATTGCGAGCAGTTTCCTCCATGCGGACTTGCAGGTGAGATGGTGCCATGCTGGAGTCGCGTAGGTAATTACTGGTTGTATCAGAGCCATGCAGAGCAAGACCTTCGTCCTAGTTGGTAGCTTCGTGGAGTTGAGCAGAGGACTGATGCTGCCAAAGCCCTTCCGTGCCAGGCTGCAGATCCTCGTGACGTGGAGTGTCAGTGTCAGTTGACTGTCCAGGACTACCCCCAGGTACTTGACCGTCGTCTTCCATGGGATGTTGTCCCAGTTGAGCGACAGGTGTCGGCCGTCCGCTTGCCTCGGAGCATTCGTGAATTTGATTGTCTCACATTTGTCAGCGTTGATTTTGATCCGCCATTTCAGTAGCCAGGGCTCTAGTAGATCCAGCTGCCGCTGAACATAGTCTCTGGCCATCCTCAGGTTGGCGAAAGTGGTCGAAAGAAGAGCGTCATCAGCGTACAGAGACAGCCGACCTCTCGGAGCAACAGGGAAGTCGTTGGTGCACCACATGTACAGTTCGAGGACTTTAGCTGAGCGCGTGATCTTCAGTGTGTGGTTATAGGCGGGAGGGGTGGCGTGGTAGCATTATGCGCTGCGTCCCGAAAACATTTCCTGTGACTCATGGGTAAAACCCTCCTTTCAGGAATCGTAATGACCCAAATAACTCATCACATTTGCTAAAATCAGTCTGTTTTGTGACAGTGATGATTGTGGTGGAATTAAATAATAAGAGAATACCAAATAATAGCAATAACAGGACTTATCCTTGTTTTTCAGTTGATATAGTGTTGTTTAACGTGTTTTTGAAAATAACGTATTTGTCAATACTAATTGCAAATCTAAATCGTGAGCTTAAAGTCGTTAAAGAGATTGTTGCGCCTTCATCTCAGCGGCTAGCACGTAAACGCAACCCGCCACACAGATAGCGTGTATTTGTTGAAAGGGTAGTATTAGGGCCCTATGACAAATAGTGCGGCCTTGCATATGAGCACAGCTAAATTCCTCCAACTGTACAAGATCGGGCCCAGCACTGATCCCGGTAGCACACCGGAAGAAACTGGCCGAGACGTGGGCACGGATTGGGCAACACTGATGGAGAAGGGCCAATGGTGGAGGTAGCTGCGAAGTAGATCTAGCACAGTGTCTACAGAGTAGCATGTTTGCATCTGCGAATGAATTTTTTATACAATCAAAGTATTTTCATTATCTACTTGTTCGTTTGTAAGTAATAAAATTGCTCTCTCCCTGAACCAAACTATAGTCTTACACCTTATGCCATTGTTTCCGGATACGAGCATAAGGTGTATACCTTGTCGAGCAATTCTTGAACGTCATTTACCATAACGCAAACGTTTCTATTATCTAAATTTATTCTACCATTGACTTGTAGTAGCCTATATTTCCATTACCGATTTCGAGAAAAATTTCTGCAAAATGCCTTTTTCTTGATTAGACAAAGTAACTTTTATGTTAGTTTTAAGGTATATTCAATTCACATATGGCCAGATGTAAATTCATTTTAGTAATGTGTTAATCTCACCATATTAATCCAACAATAACTGCTCAATTAGAGAATCTAAAAGTATATTAAGGTATAAGATCTAATGAAAGGTTTTACTTGACCTTAGTTAAAGATTAGTTCATCTTTTATTTCATTATTATACTTCGCAATGATGTTATTATACTTCGTTTTACCGGGACTTGTTTGTTTGCCGTAGAATTTTTCTATAATAATGGCAAAAACCCGTAATTGGTTGTTTTACGTTAAACGTCTAAAAATAACGACAAAAGTATGTAGGCCAATTTTTTCATTGTTTTTTTTCAATTTTTCACTGTATACCCCAAGGGGTACCTAAAAAATTAATTTACCTTAAAAATTAAGCAGTCGTGTGCCCGGCGAGGTAGACGTCGTCGTGAACGCGTTAGGCCCCCCATCCACTTACAGTTCTAACTGCAGTCCTGGACTGAGACAGTCCGGGGACTGCAGTTAGAACTGTAAGTGGATGGGGGAATCCGGCAGGCGAATCGTTGGACTGTCACTGTCGCACGGTGCGACAGTTCAACGATCGGACTGCCAGGCGGAACTGCTAGTTAGTGGAGGCTCCCGTGACAGGCCACAGTCGACAGTCCAAGCTGCGAGATATGCGCATGCGCTAGCTCAGCTGCTCCGTGTCGGCCTCATGCGTCATTGAGTGGTGAGCGTTTGGTGGTTGCGCATTGTTTTGTTTGTGACGCGGCAATCATGGCCAGTTGGTCGAAGGATAATCTTTTACAGTTTATTAGAGGAGTTTAGGAAACATGAATGTGTATGGAAGGTTAAGTCAAAAGACTATCACAATAGGGAAAAGAAGGAAGCAGCACACCGTAGTTTTTACTATTAGTAGTGAAAGGGTTTGACAGTACTGCAACAAAAAGCGATGTGTTGAAGAAGATAAAACAATATCAGAAGTGCATTTCGTAAGGAACAAAGAAAGGTAACAGCCTCTCAAACGTTCTGGCAGTGGTACAGACGATATATATGTACCAAAGCTGTGGTACTACAGAGAACTTTTGTTTCTTATTGACCAGGAAGAATGTCTAGGAGGGACTTCCAACTTAGGAGAAGGAAGAGTCAGTGAAGACGAGGTAAGAGAATTAAATTACTAGTTTTGCGGTTAAATAATGTATTCACAATGCTACAACTAACTTACAGTTTGTCATCGGAGGTATTTTGTTTTCAAATAAATCATTATAAACTAAGAGATGTATCTGTCTTGCCATTCCACTTTTCCTTTGTTGCTAAAATAATGAAAAACAAATTTATTTCTTACTTCTTTTGCACTAGCCATTGGGCGATCGGTTTGTCTTACTTGTAATGCCATGTGATCGCTGGTTCTTGGTCCAGGCTTAGACACACCAACTTCGTCGTCATCTAAATCCAACCAGTCTTTAGGTGAGTACCTTTGAGGGATTGTCCTACGCAAATAGTTGTGCAGGTTAGCAGCACGCAACAACAACACTATTCACTTTCTTCAAGTCAATGAAGGTGATTGGTTTTTGTAGAACCTGAAAATCTCTCAGCGAGAATCCCAAAAACACTTTCGACCATTCGGCGTGCTCTTGAGAGTCGGTAGTTATATACCTTTCTAGGTTTGTTTGCAACCCTATAGGAAAAGGGTTTCATTATGACCTCAGTTAGGGGGAAGGCGTCATCTGCAATGAATACGTATGGAGAGCTTCGCCGTCTACAATGCCCTCTTCAGGTAAATTGAGGCTTTTATCTGTTAGTTTCTTGTTGAAGTCTGTCTCTTTCAGAACTCCTCCATCAGATACCCGGCCATTAACACCAAAATGAAAATAAATTATTTCATAGTTTGCACTAGCAATGCAGAAAAGTACCTGACTATGGAAACCCTTATAGTTATAGAAGTAAGAACCACTTCCAGGTGGTGGTGTTATGGCTATATGCTTTCCATCCATGCTGCCTAGGCAGTTGGGGAAATTCCATTTTTCCCCGTACTCCTGTGCAATTTGTTTCCACTCCTCGGCTGTATTCGGTACCTGAAAAACAATTCATAAACTGTCAGCTGTCATATTTCAGACCAGCGTTTTGTACGGAACAAATTTTAATGAAATCAAACCATCGAGAACCGTATCACCCCTCGTTTTCCGTTCGCCACCCCCTCTGTAATTTTTTCAATATAATATTTTGAGAAAAGTAATAAATAAGTAGTTAAGAATGTACTGTGGGTGATAACTGAATCATTATTGATATTGTGGTTCATTATTAAGTAATGACAGGGTGTCTACGGGCACGGAAATAAGGAAATCCGCGAAAAAGTCACGGATTTTGACATTTTTTTCAAAACATTTTTTTTTTACAGGAGATGCTGGACGATTCACAAAAAAGAACCATTAGATGCTGAGGAAAATGTACCAGCGCCCCAATCTCTACAGGAATCCTCCTCAAGTTGCTCGAACGCTTCCAATATTACCTCTGCAACACCTGAACCTAAAGATTCTTTTAAACGGCAAAAAAAATTGTCCCCGTGTGATCAAGTCTTGGTTAATATTGGACAACGACTGGCAACAACAAAAAGAAGAAGATCACTACGACGCCTTTGGGAAGAACGTTGCTCAAAAGCTGAGATTGCTGAACAATGAGCAAAGGATTTATGCCGCAGAAAAATCATTAATGATGCCCTGTTTGAAGCAGAACTAGGTGGACTAACACGATTTGCTACAGTTAACCCAGGTATTCTTTACTCACGTTCCACAACACCATCGGCAGCTAGTGTTACCCCAAGTTCAGGAGGTAAGATCAACCTATGAACCAATGTATGATGATACAGCAATGTCTGGCTTCAGTGTCAACTATACAAATCTAAATTAAGTGTTCTATTATTAACAAGTAGGCTTAAACCTGTAAACTTTTCACAACCAAGCTGTGCGGTTTTTTAGTAGGCCTACTCCAGTAGTTGAGTACATTGAGAGTTATATGTTGAACAAATTACATTTATTATTTTTTTTTTTGTTTGTGGTGAAAATATTTTGCACTCCAATTAAAAATACACTTTAATCTTTATTCATATGCGGTACTGTTGTGAGCTGCCATGTGTTTGTAATACTAGATTGCAATGTTATGTTTGACAGTGTCATAGTTTTTATAATTATTACTTTACTCATTTGTGGTTAAACATACACCATAGGTACGTATTACTTTTTATCTTTATACTTACATTAATTAAATTGATTTTTTACTTTTTCTTCCTTAGTTATAAAAAGTAAATGTGTTGTTTGTACAACGCAACAACAAATACAAGTATGGATAATATAATGTTTACAATAATTTTGTATGAGTTTCATTACCTTTTACTACTTTATAAAAATGGTTAAATGTTGTGTGCCACACAGAAATGAACTCGTAATCGTTAGAGATACTGGAGTTGTAATTTAAAATTAGCAAAAAGTAGTGGACATAATACAATGTGTAGGCTATGTTACCTTAACAAATCCATAAGCAGATTAAAAATATTGTAATTTCTTAACAGTATGTTGGCATTCGAAAACAACAAAGACCTACTTTATTTCTTTTTCTAACTTTTATCTGGTTTCATATTTTGGATTTTTCAAAACTACTTGAAACACACATTAGGCTACTAACCTTGCAATAGTCATTCAAGGCCTTGACAATAGCTGAGCAGGTCTCTGGAATTATTCTTCCTAATGTTTGGGGGGGAAATTCTCGTTGAAAACTTTAAATCTTCCATTGATTCTGCCAGTGCTTAGATACCGCAATGTCGCAGTCAGTTTTTCATGTGGTGTAATGGCTTCCCTCATTTTTGTATCTTGTTTGGTAATCAATGGTGTTACTATACGTAATAAATCAAAGTACGTTTTCTCGTCCATTCTTAAGTAGTTTTTTCCAGTCTCTAGGATATGCTTCAAGCTCCCTAAGAAGGTGAACGTGGTTAAATCTCTTCCTCTGAAGCCATTCTTTTTTCCACATTTGATGCCTTCGTTTCTTGCGTTTTTTAATAGCTACCGCTATTACAGCGTATGCTGCCAAATCTTCAAACGTAGACATTGCACTTTAACTTCACATACGATAAGAACTTAGAATGCACTTTTCCTACAGCCACAAAACGAATAATATAACTAAAAATATAATAAATAATATAACGAATAATAACTACAAAGTACACACCTACGGCAAAACACCGGAAAGGGACTGACCACGACAACCACGCCACCGAACGGACTGCGGTCCGCGACTGCAGTCCGTACTGACGTGAACATTTTTCAACAGTCCCACAGTCCACCGTTCACAGTTCTGACTGCAGTCAAGAATGCAGTTCGAACTGTAAGTGGATGGGGGGCCTTAAAGAGTGATTGTGAAGTTACTGGATTGTGAAGTAATTTTGTAGAGCAGAGCCGCAGGTACACAATTACCAGGGGGGGGGGAGCAAGCCCTAAATTTAGCACCCCTTTCCACCACTCAACTCAAGCAGTTTAATTTTCTCCTGTGATGCTTCTAAATCAGCTTTTAAATAATCCAGAAGTATTTTTATAATAATTATTATATTTTTTGTTACTAGCAGTTACCCGCGGCATCGCATGCAATTTATAAGATCTAGGCTAAGTGCCTTCTTCTTAGTGAAAGCATTTATGACGAAATCTTATGACATTTTTCGAGCAAACGTACGCATATATCTGGTATTTATTATTTCAGTGCTCATTAGTGCAAATTTTACCAGTGCTAAGAGATTAAAGGGTAAAGTAAGATTTGTACTGTTTCATTTCCGGTTTTGCGCGTGTCGAATCATACATTTTTAGATCAATTGAATTACACTTCTGGCTTCACAATTGAGTTCCTATCCTAATACCCCGATCAAGAAATATATACAAATAAAGGTTTCAGAAACAGGTAAAAAAACATCTGCTACCGACCCTTGTAATCTACTTCGTATCTAAGACACTTTAAGTGCCAACGTTGGGTTTGCCTTTTTATCTCGATATATATATAATATCATCAAGAGTAAATGTTAAGATGGGAATTTAATAACATACGTTTTCATATAAGTCTAAAGTTACCTACTAAAAACAGTACACTTATACCTATTATATTATATTACAATTTAGTGTTAATCGGATCTCAAGTTTCCGTGTTTTGATTTTTTAAAGTGCAAGTTTGGTCGGAAACCACAACAAACTGTAAATTCTTTCCTTTATTACTGACATAACTGGAGGTTATTAATTGTAAATAATTTGTTTTATATCTATAAATGTAGACATAAACAATATAAATTAAAATTAACTCCCGTAATTATAGTTGTACTAGTTATTTTGTGATTAAAACGTTCAAACACGGGTATCTGTACTTTTTGATCCGATAGTAAAGCGGTTCACGCGTATACTGGTTAAACTATACGTAAACATTAGTTGTAACACAACGACTCGACCTTCTGTAATTTTGCCACCTTCATTGAAATCAGTTAATGTTTTCGCACGATTAGTATTTCGTGACTATAAAGTAAATTATGAAACTATATGCCTTTCGTATTATTCCGACTAATTACCTGTTGTAATTTCCTTTCTGTTGATAAAAAAAAGTGTTTAATCTGTCTTATGAAATGTCACCGAACAGCAGAAATATTTTAGGCCTATCTGATAAACACTGAATAACAATGGCCATTGACATTCAAAATCAATTCTAGTTGCTTGTACATCCTAATCCTAATAATATTATAATAATGTGAAAGTGCCTTTGTTTGTTTGTTTTGTTTTCACGCATAAACTGCTCAGCCGGTTGTACTAAAATTTTACGTGGTCATTCTTGCGGTTCCTGGGATGAATACAGGCCAATTCTTATTTCGAAAATCTCTCCGAGCTACGCCCCACTAGTCTTTAAAGTAACGAAAAATCTCGTCGGTCTCTAAAATTGTGTAATATTTATTGAATTGAAGTTTATTTACATTTATAGTGAGTAAATTTTCTAATAAGTAACCATAATTTTAATGCCGATTTCAGCGATTAGGTAAGCACTAATCTACCTTTCCTAATTTCCTAAACATAAGGTAAATATTTGAAGCAGTCGATAAAAACTATGCTGGGTGAAATTCGCTGGACTGTTCTTTTGAACTAATGTACCAATTCCATCTCGTAATGGTAGCAATGCAGATATAATAGAGAATGTAGCCTAACTTTTACTAAAAATTTAGAGACTTATGAAGCCTTTAAAAATTGTCATTTTGACAAAAGTAGGCTTCTCAGAACTGTGGATGTATATACAGGGTGTCCAGCAACCATTCGAACAAACTTTGCCACATTGTTCAGCAGGCCAAAACTAACAAATAATGCAATATAACAGGTGCCCTATTTCACTTCGTTTAGCGTCTGTCTGTCTGTATGTGTTTTTTGGGAAAAAATTACTACTCAAAAACCACTTAAGATACAGAATTCAAACTTAACAGTTATGTTAACCTAGTGTTGGTCCTTTTCAGTGAAAAAAAAAAAAAATAAAAATTTTCAAATTGTATTAGCTTTGAAACGGCTACTGTGACAACAAATTCACCAGGATAACTTTTTTTAGCATATTTTATTACCAATTCAACAATTTTTGTTTCAAAAAGATTGAATAACAAATAACTGAGTTACAGCACCAAACGTAAAAACAGGTTAAATCCGTGCATTGCAAGTACATACAATAATGTAGTGGATTTTTACGAATGAACTTTTTAAGGTTCTTTATTAAAATAGTGAACAATATTATAACCTGAATTTAATATTTAATTTTTAAATTTGTTTTAAGGTAAATTAAAAAAAAAGTTCTTAACCAATTATGAATTCTGGTTTTTAAATCTTTAAAAAAAATGTTAATAGGGCTACGTTATGGTTTTCTTACATGGCAATTGTGTGAAACAGCGTAATTAATTCAATGTGTTTGAAAAATTTTATTGAACATGATATTTTTTATTAAGAAATCAATGATTACATTACTGTAAAACTTTCATAATCGTTGCTCAAAGTGGCGTCCTTGTAACTCGTTGCAGATTCTGAAGCGTCGTAAGCACAATTCTCTCACCCCTTCAAAAGGATTACTGTCTTGAATAACTGCAGCAGCCTCAACAACTCTAGCTACTAGATCCATTTCATTCTGTATGGGAGTGGTATACACTAATTGCTTCATGTGTCCCCACAAGTAAAAATCAATGGGTGTGAGGTCAGGTGACCGTGGAGGCCAAGGGACGGGACCTCCACGTCCAATCCAACGATCTCCATACACTTCATTCAAATGTTGTCTAGCAATCAGGGAAAAGTGGGCCGGTGCTCCATCGTGTTGGAACCACATTCTTTGTCTAGTTTCAATAGGAACATGTTCCAACAGCTCAGGTAAGATTTCCCTCAAAAAAACTTCATAAGTAGGTCCGTTCAGTCTGTTTGGTATAATGTGTGGCCCAATCAAATATCCGTCTACTATTCCAGCCCAGATATTGACAGAAAATTTGTGCTGAAACTTACGTTGCACAATTTCATGAGGGTTCTCTTCAGCCCATAAATGGCTGTTTCGGCTATTAAATATGCCATCTCGAGTAAATGACGCTTCGTCAGTAAAGAGAACATACCTTAAAAAATCGGGTTCATCAACTAATTTGTGAAGGAACCAACGAGAGCAGTCTACCCTGAGAGGAAAATCTGCAGGTTCTAAGGCTTGTACTTTCTGATGTCTGTAAGGGCACAAACGTTCTTCATTTAACACTTTCCACACAGAACTTTTGCATACATCCAAATTATGAGCAATAGCGCGAACGCTGGCGGAGGGGTTTTCTTCTACGAATAATAAAACCTCTTCTTCAAAATCAACAGTCCGTACGGATTTTACCCGTTCTACAACATTATTTTTCAAATGTCCAGTTTCCCTAAGACGAATATGAACGGCACTGAAGACGCTATGAACTGGGTGCAGCCTATCTGGAAAGCGCTCTCTGTACAATCTGCTAGCTAATCTGGCATTGCCTCCAGCAAGTCCGTACACAAAGTGAATATCAGCATACTCTTCAAAAGTAAAACGGTTCATATCGTACAAGAAACAAAGTAATAAAAGAAATTTAAATTAACAGGAAAAACTAACAGGAATTACAAAGAAGAACAGAACATTCAAACAGTGACAATCACGTTCAAAACATAGACTTGCTCAACAATGTCTTGATAGTTTGTTTATTAGTTTTTCTTCATTTAAAACACCTGATTTGGTTGCTGATTGTTGGTCAGCTGTTTTTTTGTAATATTATGCTATTGTTTTTTAAGAGCATTGTGAATAGTTTGTTTCTTTTTTATTTGTGTGTGTAACAAATTGATTACTCTAAATTGAACAAAAATGATAGTAATATTTTTTTAGGTTATAATAATTGTACAGTATTTTAATAAAGAACCTTCAAAAGTTTATTCGTAAAAATCCACTTCATTGTTGTATGTACTTGGAATGCATGGATTTAACCTGTTTTTACGTTTGGTGCTGTAACTCAGTTATTTGTTATTCAATCTTTTTGAAACAAAAATTGTTGAATTGGTAATAAAATATGCTAAAAAAAGTTATCCTGGTGAATTTGTTGTCACAGTAGCCGTTTCAAAGCTAATACAATTTGAAAATTTTGAACGGCCGCCATTTTGAAATGCAATGAGATATTTGTTTTATTTTTTTCACTGAAAAGGACCAACACTAGGTTAACATAACTGTTAAGTTTTAATTCTGTATCTTAAGTGGTTTTTGAGTAGTAATTTTTTCCCCAAAAAACACATACAGACAGACAGACGCTAAACGAATTGAAATAGGGCACCTGTTATATTGCATTTTTTGTTAGTTTTGGCCTGCTGAACAATGTGGCAAAGTTTGTTCGAATGGTTGCTGGACACTGTATAATTTCTTGATTGGGAAAGAGGCAAAATCAGCTTTATAAAAAAATACTAACACCGGAGTAAATTAAAATGACCATAAATATACACTTTTGCATATATTTTCTTGATTGTGGGAAGAAAGCAAACTCAACATTGGCGTCGGAAATATAATTCACTCGAACAAGAAGTGCTCATACACGTGCAAAACCTGCGAAATTGTGTGCGAAGCCGCGGGTAACTGCTAGTCATAAATAAATGTAATAATGAGTAAAATTAACATTTATTTGTATCTGTGGCTTTGCTTGCCTTATTAACTGCACAGCTCTATATAAGAAAGTTTCTCTTCAAACTGATTAGTTATAATATTTGTCAACATACTATGCGACCAAAATCTATAATAATTAAATATAAATTCAAATTTAGTGATACACTATACAGCACACAATTCATAAACAATCCAATTTTATTTTTTCTCGACTCGTTAGGTATATCGTACTCAAGTATAATACGCCAGCGGTAGTTTATTGATGAAGGCTCTTTCGCCTGTGTAAGTGATAACGTAAGTATAAAAATCCAATAGATACAATACTGTGATCAAATAAAGTCTATTTCCATTCTGTCTTACTAAAATTTCAATATTTAGGTGTTTAGTAACCATTCCACAATAATTTGAACGTTTCAGGTACATGTACAATATAAATTATAATGCTCAAATTTTAGAGAAATGTTTACTCAGAACAGTAACAATACTTTCTTTGTGGTGCTTGATACAGGACAAGAAATACCATACAGTCGTATACAGAAGTTTTTTCAGAGTTCTGTAGTTATTTTCAAAAGAATGAACACCTATTGTATTAAAAAAAAAAAAAAAAACAACATACAGAATCCCAATTTTCAGGTTTGAACACCGATAATATAAATAAATGGATAAATTATTTGCTGGAGGTCAACCACAAGTCTCCTTTCGCAGTTCATCTGAACCTTGACCCATTTTACAGATGAATGGTGGGCTGGTGGGTGGATGTTACGGGAGGAGGGCACGGAGGGATTTACTTCATTCATGCCCGCATAGCCAGTTCACAGTGATGCACACTTTCCTTCGCTTACAAAGAGTTTATGTATGGCACCAGATTGGATTATTATACATGAAGTAACAATTAATACTAAATACTTTAATTGTGTTAAACGTCTAATAGTGTGGGTATAGGTTGTAGCTGAATTAAATTACGCTTCAATTAATTTGAAAACAAACCAGAAATGAGACCATTCAAAAACTAGTACTGTAAGTCAAACATTAAAATGATAAAACGAAGATCTTGGATAATTATTATATTATCTCTTTTATTTCCCCACATATAAAACATGTTATCATGTTTTTCGTTTTAATTATGTTCGCGTATTAAACATTATCTCTAACCATGTGTTTTTGTAGAATCTTGACAACGAATAAAATTATGTTATTATTACTTTTAAGCAAAAACAATAATTTTTAAAATGTCCAAATATTATAGAGGAAGAAACATTCTTTTCTGTCATCATATTTTTCCGAATTATTAAACATATAAAAGAAAATATTCAGTAGACTAAATGTAAAGCTAAAGCTAAAATACAATGGTATTGATTTCTTATCATGAAAAAAATTTACTTATTCAAGTACACTTTTTTACCCTGAGAAATCGTAAAGTTAAATCGTTAGAAAGATTAGTTTATTTTGAATGTGTAATCTAAAATGTCAAATTTCGTGATATATCATTCACACGGGACATATTTTCCTCTATGTGTACAGACACCGTAACGATTCTAACTGTGAACAGGGCTGAAATCCTAGCTGTCAAGTGCCTGTGCAATTATTTTGAGTTCATTCTCATTGTCAGAATCGGAAGCAAAATGGCGTATGTGAATGTAGCAGAATGGAAACCGGACCAAGTAACAGACTGGCTAAAAGGTAATATTTATATTCAAATAAAGTCTAAAGTAGATGAGGAATAACCTAAAAACATAAGTAATAATTTAATAAGTGATAGACGATTAATATGAGGTCTCTTCTTTGTTACTGTTCTGTCGAGTATATGCTTAGAATCCATACCATGTTTGGTAAAAATCAAGGTGGGACTGGCACCTCTTATTCTGGAAAATAATATACTTTGAACAGTATGTATATATAGACTATCAGAAGATGATTTACCTCTGTATGGTGCACTTTTAATTTTATTTCTATGTTATATGTTTTTCTTTAATTTACAACATGCCTTTGAAGGCTGAAATACACAAAATAGTATTGGACATAATTATATGAAAATAGGATATTTACTTTTCTGCTTTAGCCTATAATAAAATTTTTCTTCTTTTATAAGTCTAGTAGAAGCAATTACATTAACATTATTCTCATACACAACCATGCCTTCTAGATTGTATAAGTTACAGGCCCGACAATTTTTTCCAAAGAAAAATCAGGCTAACTTTTTAAGGAATGGCTGCAGTATAATAAGTGGACACCACAACAATCGAATCGGGGAACAATTGGATTTCATAAATATTAAAATTTTAGTTATTTACGATTAATTAGCCTATTTTCAGCTCTTTTTAATGTATTAATGTACTAATGAACAGCAATGTTGGTTAAAATTCAAAGAAATATATAATAATTGTTATGGTATTAAATGTGTCTCAAGCTGTCAGAGATGTTTCTCCTTCAAAATAGCATTAAGCAACAAAATGATACACAGTTTTGTTTGTTACATAAATATACATAGCATAGATAAATTTGTATTTATCATTAGTTAAATTATTACTTTTAAAATATAAAAACAGCTGTAATCACATGAAATACAGTATATACATACAACGTCATTCAGTTCTGTATGTTTTTGTTTTGGTAGTTTAGATAATCCTACATATTGTTGATTCCATTATGGTGATACCCGTTTATTATAAAACTAACCATTAATTAATAATTAATAGTAATTAATAGGCTTTGACAGAACAGGATCGACACTTTATTTTGATTCTGTTGTAGATGCTGCACGAATATTTTAGTTTATAATAAAAGCAAAATATTATTGGGATATTATGTAGCTCATCCCTTTAATTGCTGTTGTGATTTTCTCACAGACTGATCCAAAACTGCTGTCTTACACCTGAGCTCAGTTTATCTCTGATGACGTGATTAATATTTAGGCTGGCAAACATAAGTTCACTGTTATTCCGCTTTTCAACATCTCTGCTTGTAAACAATTAATTTTTTAAATTTTGATTGTTCTGTTGTTTTAAATAAAAAAAAAATAAAGTATCTGTGTATGTTTTCATAAACTTTTCGCACAATTCTCTCATATTTTGTAAAAAATGACAATTTTGTCAGGTATGAATAATTAAAAAAACTAATATTTAAATAGTTTTTGTAGATCAGTAAGTTGGAGTATAGCAGTTAATCTAAATGTTTGATGCTTAGTTTTTTGTTTTGTGTTGACAGGTCTGGATGGCATCATAGTGCCATATATTCACTCGTTCCTCAACAACCAAGTAAGTGGACAACAGCTGCTCAATCTCGGTCCCGACGATCTAGAGCATCTCGGTGTCTTGAAGTTGGGCCATCAAGAGCTCATACTTGAGGCTGTTGAACTTCTTAGAAACTTTGTAAGTTGATGAGTATTTTTCACGATGTGTTAAGCTTTTGGCCTCTACATTTTGATTTTGATATCCAAATCTAGTTTACACCAAACAATTAAAATTGAATAAAATTTTCTGTTGGTTTCAGGAACACGAAAATACTCAACAAATTTGTTAAATTTGTAGGAATTTTGCACAATCATATTCTTTTTCATATAATTTGTAGACAATATATTTAAACAATATATTATACAATTTGCTACAGTTAAACTAGTTTACTATTTCATAAATAAAATGGGGCCAATGTTTTTCTGCAGTGAATGTCTTTGAGTAAATTAAAGAAATATAAAGCCAGAAAAGCCTTCTCTTAGTGACATTAACTGGGTGTGTAATGTAAGACCATTTTACATTTTTGCAATTTGAGCTAAGAACTGCCATTGGTTAAAAATATACAATTACCCAGTTGGTGATATATTCAATTTTTTCTGTTGCTTAAAAAATATTACTAAACGAATTACAAACATTTTACTTTTTAAATAAGGCAATAAATCAATTTCCCTGTATTAAAATCCTAAGTTCAAAGTTAATATTTAAAAAAAGTTTCTATATTTAAAACACACTTCCAAATAAGTACAATTTTTGTCATAGTCTATTGAAAATTTCACCAAAATAATATAAACCATGTTTTTGTGAGGACACTCCGTGAAATGTTTCCTCTAAAGTCATAAGATTGGTGTGAGTAAAAATAAAACTTGTAAGTTTTCCCACAAACCCATTTCTTCTGGTATTAGAGTGTGTGTAGTAGAAATGGCACTTGAATATGTGCCAATTGTAAAACAATTGTACAACTCCTCAAATTCTTAGGATATAAGTCTACAATATGTTCACAGGTGTTAATGATCGTGTAGGAATCCTCTCCATGCCCCTTGACTATAGCAAGAAGCGGTCATATACACTGATATTTAAGCTACTTATGGTAGGAAGATAAATCTTATGTAGAGGCTCCCAATTATTGAAATTAAATGGGTAGCAATTTATCTAATAGATAAAATTCCAAATAGGCTGCAGAAAAATTAATTCCTCTGGTTTTATAAATATACATCCAAAATGTATATTTTTAAATTACACATAATTTATATTAGTTTGGTTATATTAAATTCTGTATGTAAAAAAGAGAGTCCATGACCACCAAAAAAACTTGATATTGAGTTTTTTTTATATTTAATTGTATTTTATTTTGTGTAGTGTGTAAGTTTTTATCTTAGAATATAAAAAATAGTTTTAGAATGTAATTAATATATGTCAATGTGCATATTTTAAGTAGATTCTTTGTGAATCTTTATCAAGGATTGGCCAGTAAATTATAAACCACTGTATTATGAGTGAATTTCGAATAAATTTCAAACTTTTTTCAAATAGTTTAAGTTAATTGTAGGTGGATTAGTATGTAATGCAAAGCTTGTTTTCAACTTGTTTTTATCAATTGCCAAAAGTTAGTCCTCCCTTGAGGTGTTTTTATCTTTTCAAATGTTGGCTCAATTGGACAACTATGGGAACTGTGGACCTCAAATTCTTGGTATTAGTTCAACGTAGCAAAAATAAAAGTGTTCTACTGGAACTCTGTAGAAGTTGTTTTATATACTTCACTTGAATATTTCAATTGTAAAATTTCAGTCCAATCATTTCATGTACTGTTCTGTTCAGGGTTTTATTTTTTATTTCTATCTCAGTTGTTACATGTAATACTGTTTTTTAGGGAATAAATCATAGTAAGAGAATGCCACCATGGAAACAATATTTGAGAAAAATGTTACCAATTGATTAAAACTAGAAAAATGATACGTATTGTATTTTGGATGTATTTTACCAGATTTTTCCTTATTTTATACATTTTTTTAGACTGAATTACAGAAGTGTTTTAAAACAGAATAGTCAATACAGTGTATTTAAATACTTTATGAAACAAGTTTTAACTGAAACAAAATTATTTTAACTAGTTCTGAGGCGTTCTTAAATTGTTCAACCCATGGTATTTTTGTTTTGGGAACAGTCATGAAGTACTGTATTGTTTTAAACTATTTGAAAAGTAAATTAGTTTACTAGCTGTAAAGAAATTATTATTACTGGTGATATTGTGTTGCAAATGTTGCAAAGATTTTATTTATTAGGCTAGATGATGTCGCTGGTTGATCTTCACCTTCAACCTTGTTATCAAATCAAGTGCCAACCAGTTAATGATCATAAAATCCATAATGCTCTTAAAATAAAGTTTGTATGTAAACTTTTATGACAATCTTTCGGAAAATAAAATTTGATTAACCATATTCATGAGCACTCTTAAGTGTAATCAAGTTTTTTTGTGTTAAGTTCATTACAATAATTGTTGATAATAGCCCAACAATTTAATAAATTTAAAATGTTATCCCAATGTACAAGTGTAGAAGAATTAGTATTAAAGTGAAAACAACAAACATAAGTATATGTATATATATATATATATATATAAATATATATACATACACATTTTGTGTGTGTACACACACACACACACACACACACACACACACACACACACACACACACACACAAAATCCAACATCTTAACTCAGTAAAAAAAAAAACCTGTATACAAGGGATCTTACGCCCAGCAGGGATCACTTATGGCTGGTTTATACGCACTAACCGCAAATGTTGAGATTCTGGGGTGCAAGGGCATTTTGATAGGTCTAGTCTACTCCGGAAGCAGCACTAAGGTTCTTATAGGACTAAGTGCAATTTATAAGCTTCTTGTCATAAGAGAGAGAAAAAAAGATCACAAAGTCTGGATCTAAATTGTGCTATCGATATACTCCTGTGTGGAGGCTGGAGAGAGAAGACAAATGAGCTCAAGGTTGAAAGGGGAGTTAAGGTCAGACATTTTTAAAAAGTTTTTCAAGTTTTTTTATCTTGATTTAGGGTAATTTGCTAGTGGTTTTCCCTACATGTAGCAGCACTAAGCAATTAAATGTTCCAGAGTGTTAAAATTCCAGAGTTTGTTATAATACCACATGCGGATTTGTTGTTTGTGTTATTTTGAAGTCCTGTTTAAAACACTGGAAGACAGTGTTTTATTATACTATCTACATTGCTCTCCAGATCCCTAACATGTGGTATAGCAATGTTTCAACAAACATATAAAATAGAGATGAAAATTTAGTAATAAAATCTCATTACATAAATACTAATTAAGCGTGTTATGCTAATTTAAACCGTATTACGCTAAATAATAATTTAAAAAACTTGCTATTGTGCTTAATTTTAATCTTTTTCTAAATTTATTTTTATTATTGAATGTATTGGTCAAATAATACATCAAAACACACTATTTTTAAAGAAAGGGTAGTAAATAAACAGTGACTGTGTGCTCAGCTGTTGTCTTTCATGAGCGAGTTTACCTGCTTCGAGAGTAGAGACTGCAGGCTGAATGTGAGCGTAGTGGTCTAAGCCAACAAAAACTAATGTTGTGGCTGGTGACAACTGATCCTCACACTTGTATCAACATCACAGAAGAAGACCATACAAACGATGCCGTGCGTTTTTACGTAATTTCAAGGAACTAAAATGAACATAATGCTTCATTATAAATTGTAATAGGTGTTTTAATAATGCTATGGATACTGTGAGTTAGCCTCTTAGTGTGTTATGGGGAAATTATGATTGGCAATATATACCACTTGCTGTGTACGAAGGCTTAAAATGATTCCAAATGAAATTTTAAATAATTTTCAGGAAATATGCTCTGCCAGTCAACATAAATTTGCCAAAAGAAGAGTTACATATTTTTGAATAGTTATTTTTGCTGTTGGTTATAATTATTAAGTTTGTTTCATGCCTTTGTCTTTGGGTTTTATTTGATATTGGATAACCAAACCCTATTTATGCATTTAATAATATACCTAAAAATAACATTTTTCTTAACGTTTCACCTTTTAGCACATTTTAAGAACAAAAACAAAACTTTCACTGTTTATTTTGTGATTCATGCGCATTCTGTAAAAAAAGTAAAGAAGGTCTAATTTTACGAAACGTAGTTAGGGCTAAGTAGTCCTCTGTGAATCTCTTGACCCTTGGTTCTAAATTTTAATAATACTATAATGAAACATTATAATCTTGAAATGTAAACAAATAATCAGTGGTTAATCATATTGCACTTAAATTATGTTGACTTTGGTTCTTATTTTATGATAATTAAATAAATCCAAATCATGGAAAAGGTGTTTTAAAAGGAAGTATGTACTAGTCATTGGAATATAAACACAAAATAAAACCAAATATCATGGCGTAACTGAGTAAATGCTGAGTTGATTACAGAATACTGACCATCCCTTCCAGTTGAAGGTCTGTGCCATCAATTTGTCATTAGTGAAATAATGAAGCAAACAAACTGGAATCTGAAAAACAGGGTATCATGTTTGATTCCTTGCCTGGAGATTTGGGTAGGAATTTCCACCTACCAATTACAAAAGTATCATTATATATGAGAAACAAGAAGTAAGATGCTTATCATTCTTAAATTAGCATCCTATAAAGATCTCAAGATATTGCAGTGCTCTACATCTCTACGGAGATTCTTATACAGCTTACACTGTCTCAACTATATAAACTACAGTCAATGCAGAGACACCATTACAATAATGCAATACCTACTACAAATTTTACCCTACCACCTTGAAATTTGTTTCTTTTAAAGAATGAAAAATTCTGAAAGGAACCAGTGCTTCGGAATAGTTCTTCAAAATTAACTGCCAAAAACTAAAAAGTAATTTTACAAACAGCAGCTTTGTAATTTTACAAAGTAAGTTCCATAGCAGCTAACATCCATGAATTGTACTGTATTTGCAAAAAATATGTTACAGAGTAAATTCTTATTTTAAAAGATTAACTCTTTACCAACTTTGAAAAAAGTTCTCACATAACTGAGAAATGGATAAAAAAGTGACAAAGTAAAATATTTATAATCAAGACTTTCTAAATCAAATATAACCATCACCGGTCTCTTGGTTATAAGTACCCAACAAAATTTTATTTACTATTTTGATTCACATACTAAGGATATTTACTTTTAAATATTTAGACTTTGGGTTATTGATCACATCTGAATTGGCGAGATTTTGTGCAGGCATGAATTACATCCAGAAACTCGGATGCTGACATTAAAAGGATTAGTGAATATGTCCATAAACGAATTCCCATTAATATTATTGTTATCCATGTTTTCTCTCTTCAATATTTTCTCCTACATGTTATTCAAGAATAGTCTTCAAAACAATTTTATTGTTCTTAAGATAATTATTAATTTCTCTATACAATATGTTATCTTAGTTAGTAAATTGTCAACTTGTATTAGAATGGTTTCTCAATGGCCAGGACAGTCCCTAAACCTTTTCATAGAGCCGTTCCATGATTAGTACTGTGTTTGTGATAGTTTTCTGATATTATAAATTATTATGACATAATTAATGTACTGTATCAGAAATAATTTCTACTAATTTGTAGAAAAGAATTCTACTATCAAACAGTCTACGTATAATAGTATCAAGAAAGTTTTTAAGTTATGTGTTCCCATATGTTTGCGTTTACTTTCAACAAACAGTATTGATCATTATGTAAATACAGATCCTATCTTTTGTGATAATCAACAAGTTGTGATTTACTTTAGTTCAGAATTCTTAATGAGACCACCAGGACATGTGACATATTGTTTACAATTGGCTTTATCTTTTTAAAACAATCAATGGTACACTAATAATTGAAAAAGATCTTGAGATTCATGTTTTAAAGGAAACTTTAAGGTTGTAATGTAAGATAGTCATAATCATGATGATTGAAAAGTTAACAGTTTTATCAGATTTTGCTACAACATTTGTATTTAGAAAAAGAAGAATATATTAAACTATATGTTGCGTGACTAGCTTATTCCTATGTGTGACATTTTATTTTTTATAATACAAGAATACTTTTTTTAATTTCTGTAGCAGGATTATTACACTTCAAATTCTCTAAACATTTAGACTACTGAAAAGTGAACTAAAAGAAATTTTTTTCCAAAACTAAGAACAGTCTGGTACTGCAGCATCTGAAATTTTTGAAAGAACATTTGACAAAGTATACCCTATTTATACAACTTAATGTCTAGCTTGTGCAATGTAAACACTAATGTAAGCCAGTATTTATGGTAAATTATTTCTAGTTTGTTGAATCAGTATTGTTAAAAATCCAAGTTCCCATGACTAAAAATATTTATACGGAATATAATTTAATTTGCAGTTATTTTGATGCCACTAGGATGTTGCCTTGAAGGCTGATAGTAGTATCAGGAGTTTTGAGATAATTCTTCCATATCTTATGAGCATTTCCACTTTTTCCATATTCTCTGTTGGTTGTTCACCGTAATATGTGCAGTCAGCAGAAGTTTTTCTATTGTATTCTTGATCAATTACAAGTAAGGTTCACAATAGTCTTAGTCACATGCATATTATTTTATTAAATTTTATTATTTTATAAATAAATTTTGAATTTACTGTTTTCTTCTTATGGATTTGTGTGTACATTTTAGTATGCTTTTAACAATTGTTGTAGCATAAATAAACTATGTTCTTGTCCCTAAATGTTCTTGTTTGCACTTTCTGTGTTAATGTCTGCTACTTATAATAATTTCCAAGATGTTCAATCAATTCTAATTTTACGTTTGTATCTCTAAAACATGCAAATTAGTGAAGTCAACCTTCAATTGCTTAAGAGAAGTTGTTTTATTTCCCAACTTTGTAACAGAATTAAAATTCAGTCCTGAAAAGTTGGTCCTGTTATGCTATTTTTTTATTTAGTACATCTATGAGGCATATTTGAAGATTAAGTGAATATTTAGGGTGTGCCATATAGGGCGTTGATGACTTTTTTACTCCAAAATCAATAAATTCGTCCCTGGACCAAGTGGAACCTATGTGCTAAGTTTCAAGTCTCCAGGATCTTCCAACCAAGAGTTATCACAGACAGAAAGAAAACAAGGAAAGGATGCTACTAAAGCTATCTTGATTTATCTATAGATGTACAGGACGTAACAAAATTCTCTACACATACTTTAGGATATTGTTCTTAATATTTTATTATCTAATCACGTTTTAAGATAACAGACAGTTGAAGTTTTTAAAGCCTAATAGCGCAAAAACTAATAACATTGTGACATTTTTTAAAGAATAATAAAAGTTGCTACATTTAACTACAAAAGCTTTGCACACTTGGATGATAAAAATTTATCTGTAAATAATGTATATATAATCTTTGAACGGTTGTAATGCACAGTTAATGATGCTATAAACATGTAAACAATTAAATGTATGCTGTGCATTGCAAAAGCTATTATCTACATTATCTTTTGGCAGATTTTTATATTTTTTTAACTATTAAAAATGTTTATAATGTTATGAGATTTTATAGTGTGCTTTAAAAAACTTCAACTGTCCCCTATATGACAATATAATATTAATATTTTTCTTGATTGGAGACTGCAAGAAAGATAATTGTAAAAAATTTTAGGTTTATATATTAACTGGTTTTTAAAATAAATAATAAAAACACATACCGAAAGAAAAAAGAATGACCATTGGTTGTATTTAGTTTTTAGCTCCTCTTGATCCATGGAACAATATACTAAAGTCTGTGTAGAGAGTTTAGTTACATCCTGTGTGTAGCAATTTAAAGGGTTTTAAAAATCTAGATATTGCATTTTGATGAGAGCATTAAGAACACTCAGTAAATATTACTGCTAGTTTTAGATAAGCAGTATTCCATATTATATTGACGTGAATGTAACGTGTACTGTGCTGTATTACAGCATTATGAGTTGGACCGAGAGACCCTGCAGTTGTTGGCACTGCGCTTGTCCTGTCTCGCCCATAGTCTTCACAATGAGCTTAACCGTAACCACATGGATGCCGTGCTGGTCGCCACCCAGACGCTTGCAGACGTTGCTAACATTGTGCAGGCAGTGCAACCCCTGGCCTGCTGGCTAGACAGGTGAGAAACATCAAGTCATCTTTCTGGATTATACTTCATCAGAAAGTGTAAATACTTAATTTTTATACTGCAGTTAGAAATGTTACCAAATCTGAAAATTCTGTTTCCTTCAAAACACTTACCTTTGCAAATCTTAACAATTAAGGTTATCTGTTTCACTTCCTTTCTATCCCAATTATTAGGGGCATGTTTTCCGTATCAGGTTAATTTAATTTTGTTATAAATCCAGTTCACTTGTTCATTCTTAAAAAAAATTGTTTCTTTTAGGCTGATGAATTACTTTGAATTAAACTTTAACTTGATATTGAGACATTAATACCAAAGAGCGAATCTACATTAGTTGATCATTAAATCTATGTTTTGTTCACTTCTTGTCTAAATAAAATGTAAATGGTTTAATAATACCAACACTTAATTTTAATACATATTTCTAGTATTAATTTTTATTGAAAGAAAATAATTTTCCTAGTCAACAAATCTAAAACAACATTTTTCGCACTAAAATAGGAGTAAAAATATGGGAAGAATGTTGTTGTACCAGAAACATTAGCATGACACTATTAAAGACAGAGAATAGCACATTTCCAGCATCTTTCTATTATAGATAAAGGGGATTATGTCACTCAGTTCTTTGCTTGCTGTAACCTTTTATACTGAGGGTGCCCTACACTCTCCACAGCGAGACCTATTGAGTTAACTCCTTTGATATTGACTTTTGCAATTAGTGAAGCACCCAACGTCAGTTACATTGTCTAGATATACATTGGTTGTACTGTACCTGTATGCTCACAAGAGTGAATCCCTTCTTTATAATTCTATTACTTACTATCAGCCCAATATTGACTACACGCATGCAAATCAGACATTTCAGCATTGATATTGTGATAGTTATATGAAATACTCAAAACCCACTGGTCACAAAATACCAGATGTGTTCAACAAGTTGCATGTATTTTTACGGTTTTGGAGAGTCCAATTGTCAAGATTTTAAAAATTATATTAGTTCTCATGCTTCTGAAGTATAATAAAATTTACGGCTGTATTCATTCTTTACTTTTTCAGTAGCAGCTGCTAAGGAGTTACTAAATGAAGTAAACGGCGATGCAGGATTACTTAAATGTATTATAACGGGTGACGAAACATAGGTTTATGGATATGACATTGAAACTAAGGCTCAATAATCCCAGTGGAGGCATTCTGGATCACCAAAACCGAAAAAGGCTCGACAAGTGCAGATGAATGAAGGTTATGCTCACTGTGTTCTTCAATTTTAATGGCATAGTGCATTATGAATTCTTGTCACAAGGTCAAACGGTCCATAAAGAGTACTACCTGCAAGTTCAACGCATGAAGCAATCCGAAAAAACATCTGGATTTCTGGCAAAACAATGCATGGCTTTTACACCATGACAATGCACCTGCTCACACTTCATTGCTTGTTCGTGAGTTTTTGGCCAAAAACAGTACTGTAACAATGCCGTAGCCTCCATATCTCCAGACATGACTTCATGTGACTTTTTATTTCCAAAAATAAAGAGAACCTTAAAAGGCTGTCGTTTTAAAACCTTCGGTGGTATTAAAAATATATTGCTGAAAGAGTTAAAGGCTATCCTAAATACCTACGTCTTATGTATAAACAAGGGCTATTTAGAAAGTAAGAAACATTTACACCTGATGCCACCAGGCGCGTGCCAATTGCGTTTATATTAGTGTGCTTTTGCTCAGCACCTCCATTTGTAGCCAAAGTAATTTTTTATGGAGTAGTCAGAAGGCAGTGCAGTCCTACTTTGATTAATATAAAATAAAAATAGGTTAATATAAAGTTACACATATTGTAAAATTGGTTTACAGATTATATTACAGTAAAACTCAGATAATAAAAAAAATTTTATAGTTCAAATTTTTTCCAGTCCTTAATATCCCTATACACTAATAATAAAAGTCTGCATAATTTAAAATTTTGAATAGTAATAATTTGTGTTTTGGACGATTTTGTATCGAATTATTAAAATTCCACTGTAGTATCTCAAAGAAATTGGCAAACACTCCATAATAAACAGTTATGATTGCAGACCCCCGTTCTCAGGCCAGGTAGACTACTGTAACCGCAAGTCGGAGCTGCTGTCGCTCAGTCTGGAGATGGCCACCTGCGCTCAGCGGGACAGGTTCGCCGAACGTCCTGTGGAGGAGTTGAGGCTCAGTTCCTCCAAGATGGCAGTCCTTGCCGACTCCATTGTGCGGGACATCCAGGATCCCCTGCTGCTGCAACCTGCCTCACTCGAGCTGGTCACACTTAAGAAACGTTCCTCTGACGATTTGGTTAGTACGTTTTTAATTCAATTAAAGGCTAGTTGGTTGCTGCTTTGATTGAAAATATTCGTAATTGTTATATGCTGTAACAACTGAACTAAGTTACTGTAATTTACTTTTCTTCAGTTATCCTTCAAAGAAACCAGACTAGTATTTAGTTCTGGTGAAAATGAAAAGATGGCACCTATTAGCAACAGTTTAGTACTGCTGTTTAGTATGTGCTGTCTGTTCTAAAATTGTAAATAATATACTGGATGTATTTAGTATGAGAGAAAATGCAATAATGGTTTCACTTTGAGTGTGCCGGGAAATCCAAAGGTGATTGCAAATGTGCGAGTGATGACAGATGCAATTTTAATTGTGAAACGTGTATTCTCGTAAGAACTGAGTGTAACAAATCAGCTGATGTGGAAATCATAAGTTAATGATTTGTCAGTGTTTTATACATATAAAAATAATAACTAATCAATTACTTTACTCCAAAATGAAAATTTGAGGTTAGCTGGAATGTTGACAAACTAAGCTGAAGATATTGGTGATATTTAGACCAAAAACGTAGATAGGGAGTCATAAGCAGAGAAACTTAAGAGAAATCTTTCAAATGTTGATTGTTTAGTAACAACCTGAAATACTAAAACCAACTATAACAGGCCTAAGCCTTATTACCCCTAGAAGTACAGCTCTGCAAACAGTTAATATTGAGGATGATGTTAAACCTCAAAATACAAGAGTAATAAAATCTCTTTGGACCATCCAGATTCTGAAGACTGATTTCAAAGTTGTACCTATACAAAAAACAATTTAGAGCCAAGATTGAAAGGACTAATTTCAGTCAAAGCAAAGATTGAATAGTTTTATTACTGGACATGTAACCAAGAACAATAACCTAAAACAATTGAAAAGAATAAATTCTTATTCGTGCCTAGGTTACCACCTGATGTACTCTGTACTTCTCTTAAGCAGTATATGAAGGAAGGGGTAAAAGGTGAATATTAAATCATCCAGTTAAGAAATTTGTATCCAGGTTACCGATAATTTAAAGTTGGTGTCCCTGGGGCACTATAGAGCAAAGTTTACAAACCAGATTTCTGGTTTTTGTGAATTGATTCCGTTTTCCACACAAGAGTTATAGGCCTAGTGAAGATAAATGTTCTTTTTTGGGAAATGTAAACAGTGTATCACCAAACCCAAAGGTTTTGTCCAAGTAGACATGAATGTTCTGTGAAACTGTTTGTAAATGTTTTGCTCTACAAGAATAACATAAAAAGATTTTAAAGATCTGATTTTTCAGTCCAAACTAAAAAATGCATTATTTTATATTTATGTATTTATTAAGATTTATAATATGTTACAGCAATACACATGATCTTCCTTCATTCTTAATGAATAACTAAATAAAAATCATAAAAATATTTTTTTATTTTCTTATTTCCCTCAATATTTTATGTTTTATTACACAAATTGTTACCATTCATCAAATAAAATTTGCTTAAAAATCATGGCACAATAAGGGTCATTTATACATTATTCAGCAATAAAATGTATTCAATTTTAGTTTGTTTATAATACTTTTGTTTTTTTACAGGGCTTTTACATTGTCCCTTCTTTCCATGGAGTCCATCAGATTGGAGCACTTAAATTGAACAGTGCTGCTCATCAAAGTGGGAAACTGGAGCCTGGCGATGAAATAGTTCAAATCAACTACCAGACCGTGGTAAGTAATGAAATACTATGTTTCAAAGTTGGTTTTAACACTAAACATTTGTAGACTATAAAACACCCAAAAATCGATTTAAATGAGGATGAATAGCAGAGAGTGAGTATGGGGTAGACATCATGAGAGATGTTAGTACTGTCATTAAATCACTTACATTCACTAGATCAGTAATAAATACTTCTGTTTTTCTCCAGAACTTTAATGGCTTGAATTTTATAAATTGTGACTCTTTAAAAAAGCTAACCTTGAAAAATATTAACTACAAAAAATAATAGTTACCAACATTTTAATCTAAGTAAAATAACAGCTGTTTCTTTGAGAATACCAGATTCCATTTCAAGTGGTCACAGGTTTGACAGAAAATGGAAGTAGCATCAAGATGTTAAAATCTGCAACATAAAGCATCTTTAAATTGACAAAATTTTAGCCCTTGATAATATTTCGATTGTCCTCTACACTGGCCATGAAATAGCCGACTCAAAACCAGAAGAATTTATCTCTACTCTAAAAAAGTAAGAAGACCATACATATTATCACCCAGTCAAACAAAATCCAAGTACACCTAGAATAAGTAAAAAATGTAAAATAATTGCAAACATTTTGTAAATTGTAGTTTTGAGAATGCAAAGGAATCATATTATTACTAAACTGGAAGAATATAAAGAATTCTGAAGATAATTGTAAAAATACTAAACAGATTTTAATAATTATGTCTATTATTTTTTGTATCTCGAACGCCAACACACTGGCATCATTCACTGTTTTTAATAACATTAAAAAGTGGGAAAAATAAACAAAGAAACTTATTATGGTGATTACTGATTACAACTATCTGGTGATGTAAAATCGTCATTGTTACAACATTATAAGGATTTAGGCTGAAATGCCATATTAACTATCTCTTTACCTGATATTCAAGGTTGGATGGCAAGTAAAGAATATGAGGCACTATTTGAGGAATCTCTATTGTGAAGTGTTGCTGTTTAGAAGAGACCGAGGTACACTCTGACTGAAATTACATACTCAAAGCTAACTCTGTACTGGATGTTGAAGGTTGGGTGTCAAGTGAAGCAGGTGATGGCACTGTTCGAGGAGTCCCCCACTGAAGTGCTACTGACTGTCAAGAAGTGACTTGAGGCACACCTTGAGATGATATACTCAAAGCTAACTTTGTACTTGATGTTGAAGGTTGGGTGGCAAGTGAAGCAGGTGATGGCACTGTTCGAGGAGTCCCCCACTTAGCGACCGAGGCACACTTTGAGATGATATACTCAAAGCTAACTTTGTACCTGATGTTAAAGGTTGGGTGGCAAGTGAAGCAGGTGATGGCACTGTTCGAGGAGTCCCCCACTGAAGTGCTACTGACTGTCAAGAAGCGACTGAGGCACACCTTGAGATGATGTACTTAAAGCTAACTTTGTACCTAATGTTGAAGGTTGGGTGGCAAGTGAAGCAGGTGATGGCACTGTTCGAGGAGTCCCCCACTTAGCGACCGAGGCACACTTTAAGGTGATATACTCAAAGCTAACTTTGTACCTGATGTTGAAGGTTGGGTGGCAAGTAAAGCAGGTGATGGCACTGTTCGAGGAGTCCCCCACTGAAGTGCTACTGACTGTCAAGAAGCGACCAAGGCACACCTTGAGATGATGTACTTAAAGCTAACTTTGTACCTAATGTTGAAGGTTGGGTGGCAAGTGAAGCAGGTGATGGCACTGTTCGAGGAGTCCCCCACTTAGCGACCGAGGCACACTTTAAGGTGATATACTCAAAGCTAACTTTGTACCTGATGTTGAAGGTTGGGTGGCAAGTAAAGCAGGTGATGGCACTGTTCGAGGAGTCCCCCACTGAAGTGCTACTGACTGTCAAGAAGCGACTTGAGGCACACCTTGAGATGATGTACTTAAAGCTAACTTTGTACCTAATGTTGAAGGTTGGGTGGCAAGTGAAGCAGGTGATGGCACTGTTCGAGGAGTCCCCCACTTAGCGACCGAGGCACACTTTAAGGTGATATACTCAAAGCTAACTTTGTACCTGATGTTGAAGGTTGGGTGGCAAGTAAAGCAGGTGATGGCACTGTTCGAGGAGTCCCCCACTGAAGTGCTACTGACTGTCAAGAAGCGACCAAGGCACACTAAGGTCTACGGACAGATCTACATGAAACCCTACCGACTGCCCAGCAAGAAGAGAGCAACCCAGAACTCATTTGCTAGATGGGCGGACAACCTCCCCTCCCCTCGGCCTGAACTGCTCACGATACCCCACTTTGAGTTACCCATTGCGAAGTGAGTTTTTGCGTATGAATTCTTTTGCATCAGTTCTGACGTGGAAATGTTTCCAATCGTAAATCTTTTAATGAGATGTAATCATTATTAACGCAATATAAATAATACTTTATACTTCCATAAAAAGACATATTTGGGTCATTCCATATCAAACCAACAAGGCACTCGACCTGACCATTTCAGATTTGATTGAAACTTTGTGTATTTATACTCTCTGAGATCCTGAACTAAAATGTAATAACAAAAATTCCACCCCTCATAATTTTTTAGTTACAAGTTTTCAAAAATCACAAAATGTAGTGTTTTTTTATCGTGTGCTTAGATTTAAAATTTGCTATAACTATAGTTCTATTAGTGCTAGAGAGCCAAGAGATGCACATTTGTGTTGAAAATGTGATACCAGTGATGTATTTTTAACACATTTCCTGATCCCATCATGGTCCCACTGAGAACGTTTTATGGTGTAATCACATAATCATGTATTAAAAGAAAAATATATTTTTCAAATTAAAAATCACCAACTCAAAGATTTTTCAAAAACATTTTTGAATTTCACAAAACAAAATTTTCTACCCAAAGCCTTCAAGTTTAATATCAAATTAAAGCCCATAAACCACTCTTCAGAATGAGTTATGTCTCAGCTCTTTAACACTAGTAGAACTATAGTTATAACAGATTTTAGATTTAAGTGCATGTTAAAAAAATACTGCATTTTGTGATATTTGAAAAAATGTATCTAAAAAACCTATGAAGAATAGATTTAAAAAAATGATATTTTAGTTTGGAATCTCGGAGAGTATAAATAAACCAAGTCTCAGTCAAATCTGAAATGGTGAAGTTGAAAACTATTTTTTATTTGTTGATTTGACATGGAATGACTTATTTGCTGAAGAACAGCCCAGCTGGATTTTTACACTACGAGCAGGTTAACTACTTTCAGTTTAAAAAGGTCCTATGTTTCACAGGATTGTAATTAGTTTGAACATCTGTAATTAGTTAGATATTTGATTCCCATATGGTTGTGTGAAGCTTGACTAGCCCTTCAACGCACTATTTAATTTGAACTGAACACCCCCTAAGTGGTCCACTTAATTTCTTGTTTTTAACAGTTTTGTGACAACATTACCTACACATACTTTAAATGATTTTCTGTTAAGCCTATACTTGTAAAAGTGATTATATTGCTAAAATATAAGTATACCCATACAAACATGTACAAAATACCATTACAAGATTTTTTAAGATATGTTTACTTGAAGTTATTTGCTGTACTTATATTAGAAATTTGCAACTGTGTGATATGTCTTGAAGCAGTCCTCTAGGCATAGGCCAGCCTCACATTGGGGACACCAGTAGATTGTGTCCCTTCTTCTGCCATGTTTGTAGCAAACCACACATCTCCTTTGAGGCTTTGCTTTTTTCCCAGTTGGTGGAATCTTTTCAATAAAATGTCTTTCAGTTAGGCGCATTGGTGGAGGCTCAGTGAATTGTCTGCCTTGAACTGTTCTTGGTACCTCTTATTGAAATCTTTCCAACATTTCTTTTACTAGGCCTAATCTAATGTTAAGTGATCAATATTGTTTTGTTTTGACTTCCAAATAATGTATGAGTTCAGAATTGTAATGTTTAACATACGCTTGAAGACTTTCATGTACCATTTAGTACCTCTTTTCCTTTCCAGTAGATAGTTCTCTAGCATTTGATCTCTAAGGTCCACACCCCCGATATTCTTATTATATTCTACTACAATACCAAACATAACCAAACAAATAAACAGCTAAACACAAACAATAACATCGTTATGCCAGCAGATAAAGTCGTTTCACAGTCAATTGCGTAGTTAGAAACAGCTGACAGCAAGCGCCACTTTGATCGATGTTTTTCGTATACTATAAACTACATGGTGAACGGCTTTCGATACATAGGTATCAATATACCGATAGTTCATTTCATCTTCTTTCCAACGATGTATAACTCGAACGTATTACACCAAAAATAACCGAAATTCATTCGTTATAAGATCGGACTGCGCGATGCGTACAGCGTACATCGCGGGCCGAGTTCAGCGGTAAACACTTGACGTACGGCGTACGTCGCGGTGCGTCGAAAGGCTAGTAATGGACAAACCTGACTGTTGTCCCAGAATCAAAATGTTGTTAACCTACGTTTTGATTTGTTTGCTTTCACTACTTGTTATTATTACTTTGTTTTATTTTAAGTACATGTTCTAAATAACTTTAAACCGAAATACAAGGTGGTTTTTTTAAGTAAATATGTTTTAATTGATAAAAAAATTTAAATTTGAAATTTTTGTATGAAAGCTTACTCTTTTATCCATTGTTCTACATAGTTACCTGGAATAGAATATTAGACACTTATAATATAAAAAAACTAGATTTTGTACTATTGTCGTCATCGTGGCTTTAGCCGCAGCAGTGTAGTTTCAAAACAATTCTTGCTTAAAAAACACATTTAGAATTTATAAAGTAAGTTACTCAAATGGTTTTTATATTGCAGTTTCAAATTTAATATTTTCTTTTTATTTTGAACTGCAATTGCATTTTGAACTATGTATTTTGAGGTAGTAAAACATTAATTACTAAATTATATTTTTCAAACTACATTTTTCTGATAACATTTGAAACCAATAAAATAACAGATCTATAAAATGTGGTTTTCTTTAAAAAAAGTGGCAAGGTTTCCAAGGGTTAAAAACTAAATATTCACCATTATGCTGGTTAAATATTTTGTAAAATGTCTAACTATTAATTCTTTGCAGATCCGTATCCGTTGAATCGACTGTGAGCGTTGGTCACCTCCCGTCCAGTTCGGAGGAGGAAGGAGAAGGATTGGAGGGAGAGGGAGCTTCCTCCCCAACATCAGCACGCCTGTATCTGCCCAAACCTCGGCTTCCGGTACAGAGGAGAGCTACAATCACGGGAGCTAGTCCACTCAGCAAGCGAGCTCCAGTCAATTTACAACAGGTACGTACATGTCCTTGTTTAAATTAATCTGATATGTTTTTATACTAACTACTTCTATCAATAAATTGTTATAAAATTTAAACTCCGTTTCTGATGCCCCATTAAAACTAGATAATTATAAGTAGTGTAAATTGTTAAAGAGTGATGTGTAATATATAAAATATATACAACAAAATCTATTTTTAAGATATTTATATTACAGAAGAATATTTAGCATATACTGCTCATTGAAAACAAAGTTATTGTACATACAAGGCAGGACAGTTTTTAAACCAAAGACCATAACTATTAATTTGTACTAAAGCCTCTGTTATCTACTTTTCAACATAATTTCCATCAATATTTAAGGCATTAATCATACTGTTGAATGGGTTTTTGATTTTGTTATAATAAGAGCCTGTCTCTTGATTATGTAACCATGATAGAATGACTGTATTGACCTTTAGATGCTCTTTTCACAAGTGCCTGAGCTAGTGGTAGTTACATGGATGTAGATTAAAGGTATACAGAGGATGATCAATTTATTTCTAGTCACATGTGATGAAATCTTGCTTGGGCTCAACTGCCTAATGTGAAAGAGCAATGTAGTAAAGAATTTTTCAGTACTCTGTGTAAAAACAACTAGCAGGAGTTTTAAATGTTACTTCTTGAAACTTCATAAAACCCAGTGAATAAAAATAAAATTGTAAAGCATCTATTTTTATATAATTTTGCAAAAATCAAAAAATCATCAGCAATGACAGATGACTTCTTCATGAACATTCATATGGCCATCTTTAAATGCTCGTACTCAGTTTTCGTACCATTCCTTTACTTAAAATGTTTTCTTAACTAGTGAATTGTTTGTTATCAGTATACAAAAAATTCAGTATAGATTTTCTATCAAGAACTCAAATTTTAATATAATTTATAAACCACCAGTGTTTACAGGCAACTGTAATTTTAACAATTTGTTAGCACTGAGACAATAAAATCTATGTGCTTCATATATGATCAAACACTCCATAATCTATGTTTCTCAAGTGAAACATTTATGGATTTGAGACAAGTTCTTATTTACTGTATAATGCAGTTTTAACCCTGGAAGTGTCGACGACCCATTTGGTGTCACATAACTTCCAAAGTGCGATCTACCACAAAATGGTCAATTTGTATTTTACCGCTAAAAGCATTATTACCCGACAAAAACGTTTAAACAATACATAATTCCAGAGCCTATGAGTTGATTTTAATGTTAAGTAGTCTTTGATTTTCTTTTTTGTACGTTGGTTGATCTCTAAAGAAACATGTCTTTCATGGGTAATCATGGGTAAACATAATCTTATGACTGCATTGATACATATGTAAGTATGACAGTTAAAACAAAAATAAAATGAAATATTAAATTTGAATCCTACCTTATTCACATATGTACTTACAATATATACAAAGCTTCATCTTTCACTGAAAGTCACTGGATTCCTCACTGCGTTTGCGGCTTCCCTGTCAAACTGGTCTGGCATAGTGTTCGAGCAGATGATAGCACTTAGGGTGAACTCCACACTAACATCCAGTACAAAAGAAATTCTTATCCATTGTCAAATTTGTACACTCACATATGGCACACAAGTGACATGTGAGGGGAATTTCACGAGTCATGAATAGGGCCAAGGACATCATCAGATGGAACAACTTCTCTGTCTGACTCAGTCGATTGTAAGAGAACATTTACTAGGAAATCACATCTGCTACATGGTCTGCCAAGTTTACTCAATATCGGGATAAACATAATCGCTTGAAATAGGATGCTCCATAACGAGCTCTCTAAGATCACTTGATTGGTCTCTCAGTTTTCACCTATCATGAATAACTAAAACTATAACCTAAGGAAACTAAACTACAGTAATAACAACACTAAAATACTATAAAATAAATTTTTCTACAAATACTATTTGGATTCGTAACTCCAAACACAAAACCCAGCACTTGTTTACAGTTTCACATCAACAACATGGCTGATGTGTGTTATACACTCACGTCAGGTATCCATAGAGAACAATGTTTTACGGCAATCGAGGAAGACGATAATCGAAGTAAGAATAGTAAATTAGTGCTAATGTTAATGCTCTGCCAGAATATATGAAATACAAATTATTATTACCTTAAATGCCCAAAATTTAAATAACTGTAGATGTCTACTTTGGCGAAAATTATTCGTCTTTGCCAAATCAGATGGAACTTTGGTGATGAAAATTCTTTACATGCCAGCTGTAGAGTTAATCAGAAAGTGAAGACATAAGAATGGTGAGCATTAAGGATTTGAGACGAGTTCTTATTCATAATGTAGTTTTAAACTTTATCCCGTGTTAAAAGTAGAGCCTCAGATGTGCAGCCAGCGCCTAACTGGTGTTTTTAATAGCATACGAGGTGTGTTAGAAAAATAATGAGACTGATTTCATACTAACCAAAGTTTTTATTATTTTCAAACAACAATGTTATCCCCTTCAAAGTAGTTTCCTTGGGCAGCTATACATCGGCGGAGTCGTCGTTCCCACTCTTGGTAGCAGCGCTGGAAGTCTTCAATTGGTATGGCTTTTAACTGGTCGGTCACAGTCTTTTGAATGTTCTCCAGAGTTCCAAAATGACGTCCTTTTAGGACATGTTTCAATTTCGTGAAGAGGAAAAAGTCACAAGGACTTAAATCAGGTGAATAGGGGGGTTGAGGAACAACAGTAATGCGTTTTGAGTTCAAAAATTCACAGATGGAAATGGCCGTGTGACATGGAGCATTGTCATGATGAAGCATCCACTTGTCTGCAATTTCCGGTCTCACACGGATCACTCTTTTCCTCAAATTTTCAAGGACACTTTTATAAAACACTTGGTTGACAGTTTGTCCTGGTGGAACAAATTCTTTGTGTACGATACCTTTCCTGTCAAAAAAAACAAATTAGCATGGTCTTGATCTTTGATTTGCTCATTCGACATTTCTTCGGCCGAGGAGATGACGAAGTGTGCCATTCTTTACTTTGCCGCTTTGTTTCAGGATCGTACTCAAATATCCAGGATTCATCACCAGTGATCACACAATTGAAGAATTCTTGGTCATTAGCAATCCTCTCAAGAAGATCAACGCACACATTTTTTCGATTGTCCTTCTGTTCAGTTGTGAGATTTTTCGGCACCAATTTGGCACAAACCTTTCGCATGTTCAAATCATCTGTCACAATTTGATGCACGGTGAAAGTGTTTAAATTTAGCTGTTCACTGATCATCTTTATTGTTAAACGACGGTCTGATCTCACAAGCGCCCTCACACGATCCATGTTTTCGTCCGTTCTTGAAGTCAAAGGTCTCCCTGAGCGAGGTTCATCTTCAACGTGTTCTCGGCCTTCCAAAAATGATTTGTGCCAGCGGAAAACTTGTGCTCTCGATAAGCACTGTTTCCCATAGACCTGTTTCAACTTTTCAAAAGTCACACTCGCGGATTCACCAAGTTTAGCACAAAACTTTATTGCACAACGTTGCTCTAAATTTCGATGCTCCATTTCTGTGACGCACAATTAAAACACAACTTTACTAATGGCGCTGTCAAAACTAATGTGTTAACTGTACGGAGTTGTAACTCGGACTGAGGAAGTGGAAGGGATAAATAAACAGGTTTAGCGTCAGCCGGTAGACACAACGTTGCCAGATCTCCCGCAGTGTTACCAATCTCATTACTTTTCTAACACACCTCGTATACAAAAAGACACAAGCATTTTTTAAAGTTTGTGTTTATTCATCTCAATCTCTCTCTTAATCAGGAATGGTCAGAATTTAGGTTATGTACAGATTTGTTCTTTTATTTTAATGTATTTGTGTGATATTTGATGTTAGGACATCTGTTCATGAACTCTTCATTGTGCTAATCTCTAGCATCAGTGAATGTTTTATAGAACAAGTCCAAAACTATCTTATTAATTGAAATAATAGTTAATTTGTGAAATGATGTTGTTGGGTTATGTTTCAGTTTTGGGAAGAATTAAAGCTTGAAAGAGAGTGGCGTGGAATAGGGGGTAGTGGTGAGAAACCTAAAGTTGCTCAACTTATTCAAGACTGTGAATCGAGATTGGCAGGACCGAGGAAGTACAGTAGTTTTGATAGTCTGAAGGACCGAAATGCAGGTTGTTTCTTGAAAGACTCCAAACCTGATGTGGTCAGTTCTTGTCAAGACCGCCTCAAGTCTACAGGAAGTGATGATACCTTTAAAACGGCAGAAACCTCAGAGAGAAAATCATCTTGTAGTGACATCACTACTGTGGATAGTATTTGTGCGAGAAAAATATCAAATGGAAGTGATGGTGGCAAGAGTGGAGACTTATCTGAGAAATCAACAGGGAGCGATGATGTTTTTAAAGTTATTGACAGCTTAGGGAGATCCAGTAAGAAATCAACTGAATTAGCAGAGACTTTCAAAGATGATAGTGACAGATCGCCTTACCACCAGCCGTCACATGTCAGGAACAAGTCGGACGACAGTGATAGTGTTTTTGTCTCAGATAGTGATGCTAAAAGTGAGCCAAGTGAAGGTAAAGTGAGCTCCTTAAAGGCAAAAATTGAAATGTTTTCAAAGGTCAGTTCTGACCAGGAAAAGCCGAAACCTTTAGTCAACCGAGGAATTAAGCCAAAAGTTCCGGCAAGAACGTTCAGGTTGACTCCTGAGAATCCAGTTCCACCCAGAGTACAAGCGAGAGTTGTACCTTCAAATGATTCTGAAGAAAAACCAATAGAAATCAATCCTTCATATGCTCCCAAAGATAAAGTTTTTAAGGAAAGGGGAAAGTTAGACAAAAGTTACAGTACACCAGCATATGATTTTTCTCCTGATGCCGAAAAAATCAGTGTTACAGAGAAAATTAATTTACTCAAACAGAAGTTTCTGGCAGATTCCAAAATGGAAACCAGGTCAGATTCTGCATTCGAGGACTCCAGAAGTGATATTGAATCCCTTTCGGGAAAGGATGATGATGTGAAGACAAATGATAACTCTATAAGCACATCGATACCATCAATTTCAGAAGAGTTTGGTGAATCTGAAAAAGAAGTTCATGGTCAGATTGTTGAAACTATAAACAAGCATCTTTTGACTCTGGATTATGAGACAGACAGTGAGCCTAAATGGAAGGACAAAAATATAACAGCTAACTTGGATCCAGATCCATTGAGAGAGTCAGAACAGAAAATAGGTAAAATATTAGATACACTTAACATTTCAATAATTGAATACAGAAAAGAAATGGAGAGGGAGTCTAAAGTGAGAAAGTCTTCTACAGAAGGTGCTGACTTATCAAAAACCATATCTCAAGTTTGTAAGGAAGAAATACTTCAAACTTATAATCCAAGTGGATTTATGATGAGCAAACCCACTTCTCTGGAAAACCTATCAGAGCCTAAAATGAAAGGCGGAGTAATACCTGTGCCTCCTAGAGTGAGAATCACACCTCCTACTATTCACGAAGAAAGGCTGGGATTACCCGATGTGACAATAACGTCAGCTCTGCCTGAAACTCCTAGAAGGAAGCCTGTCTCCAGCCTCGACTTTGTCGACAAGCCAAATGTTACCCCAGCACCTGCACCTGCCACGTTCCCCAGACAGAAGGCAGAGTCTCGCCGCCCTATCACCCCTCCAGAACCTCCACCTCGACCGACACCCCCTGCTCCTGCTGTACAACCCAAGGGGGCCTGCTATCGTGCCATGATGGTAGCCAAGTCTATCAGCAAGACGACCAAGGTTGCCAGTCCCCGTTCACTCAGAAAGAAAAATCCACTTCTAGCAAGTAAGTTTGGAATTTTGGTTTTTTAAATAATTATTTAAATTAAAATCCAGTAAAACCTACAAATAAAGCGAAGCCATAGCAGAAATTAGATCTATTAATACACGATTTAGTATTATTTTATTTTAATTTCTTTAAGTAATGATTATTTTTGTATCAATAGGTTCTGTATATATATACAAGGTGTTTACTAAAGGTGTTCCAATATTGTAGTATTTTGTTCTAGACATGAAAATGAGCAAAAAACTTCATATGGAGGTATGTCCTAAAACCTTTAGTTTTCCATCTGTATGTGATTTTTAACCAAAAAAGTTATATATTTTATACCAGTAAAGATAAAGTTATGCAACTTTGTAGTTGTGTTGACCTTTTGTATACCCATTTGAGAACAAAATATGAACAAATTATCTTTACCCGTTTCAAAATAGCGGCCAATCATAAATTTTGATGTTAAATTCTGCAAAATCGATACTCTGTATGAAAATTTTACAAGAATAATAAAATGTTGCAAAGCTTATTCTAAATCTAACAGTGGTCGTTTCATTAAAATCGAATAAAAAACAACTGATTAGTACTACAAAACATAATACCATGTTTTACAACCAGAAAGCCTGAGTGTCACTGCGCTTGATAAAATTGTTTTTGCAACTTTCTCATTTTACTAGTATTGCTCGGTAATGTGAACATTTTAATAATACAAGTGTGTCGAGCAAAGAAATATTGATATTAACATGACCTGCCTGTATTGCTTTCATTTAGTGCAAGTGTATAAAGAAACTTTCAAAATAATTTTTGTAATATATGAATTTTGATCTGAATGTTCTTTTTACACTGAGCTATACAAGTAGCAATGGTCGTATCCAAGTACAAATTAAGACTGTTTTACAGAACACAGAAATGTTACTCTCAAAGATCTCGGAATGAATGAATGTGAGGGTTGGCTACAGCAGAGGTGTCGCAGAGGCTCAGGACAGTGGAACAGAGGCTGGTTCGTTATCAAAGGCACAACTTTCTACGGTTTCAAGCACAAGGAGGTGAGCAACATTTACAACAAATGGTTTATGTACATTCTCTCTTTGATAAGTTATAGTTTGCTGTTTGTTTCTATCCTGAGTATTTTTCATAGAAGATTCTTTGTGATTAGTCTAATAAATTACAGTTTTCTTTGGTCAACTGGAATATTTCCTCTGCGTCCATATTAACAATAAGAATCGATTGTTCAACTCTTTCACACTTTTCACCAATGAAAAGATTGAACCAATCATTTAAAAAATATAGTGCTTCTGCAATAGACTGCTTCTGCAGTCTAAGACCATTTTGAGTTAACTAGGACATTCATTCCACATTCAAAACTACTGCTGAGCACGAGGTATATTTACAAGACTTTTCTTAGAGTAAGTCATTAAAAAGGAGCACACTTTGTTCATTATGTCTAGCACTAGAATCAAAGTGAAACGTTAGTTTTTTAGTGTTAGTCAAATACTAAAAGACTCCAGTGGGAGCCTGAGTCTTCTACAGCTGGGTCAATGCTACCATTCAAATAGCAAAGTACATATCTGTACCCATTGAATAGCAAAAAATACATATTGTTTCACTGCTTTCGGCTGTGATCTGGTAGTGGTCCCAGTAGTTTGCGTTTGTCGCATCTGCACAATGCGGTCGGCTGTGATCTGCCAGCTCGCACTTGCTCGTATGGCCGCTCTACAATATAATTCAATACACTATAAGACCAGTTAGTTTCACATGGTCACAAAACGTAGATGAAACGCAAACTCAGCTTTTCATACTCTATCATCCACAAATCGCATACTGTTCGTCTCTTGGACTTGTGGAATTGCAAACAATAGGTGAGCATTGGTGCTTTTACACAGAGTGGCTGATTTCAGTGTCTAGCATTGTTTTCTTTACAGATTTTTATTATATTCAATAGTCAATAACCAAATAATCAAATCAGTAGAGTGATGTAATAAAACATGTGTAACTTCCACACTTAAATTAAAGTTTCTTTTTCTGAAGATAAACTCTTTATATTCCTTAATTTATTTAATAATTTCTTTAGAATTAAAAATAGTTTTACATACAACTGTTCCTTTTTAATATTATTCTTAAAAAAAATGTTATCATTTGGCAACATCCAGAAAAGTACTATCACATTTTCACTTCAAAATACGTATTTACACTGTTGTAATGCAGGTATAAGTATTACAATAACAGTTATGTAAATTTGTAATGCCTTTTCTGCTAAAACACATTTATTAGCACATATGAACCATTCCTTATTCAATCACTGTGTCAAATGCCAGAAGAATATTATTGTAGTTCACTGATTGGAGAGTAAGAAATAAGTACAAAATTCATATATATATCAAGTTTAAATAGGAAATATATTTAGGGAAAGAGACAAAGAGTCTCTGCACATAATATAGTTAAGTGATCAGAGTAATATAGTTAAATATTATCGAAATACAAATCATCAATGCTAGCACGTTATGTATAATTTTTAAAAGTCAAAACTGCAATATTTAACATTTTAATATAAAATACATATTAATTGATACATTAAGTTCCTGAAGTAATTTATAGTCTTATAGAGAATAACATTTGCTGTCTGAATACCAGGCATTACAATACAAAATTTGTAGTTGCTACAAATATTACAAAACTATCTAGCCCTAGATCTAGGTGTAAAAAAATTCAGAAAGCTATATTTAAATCTTTTATTACAGGCATCAAAAGCAGACGTGATGATATCTCTACCAGGTTTCACTGTGTCAGATGCAGAAGAAGTGAAGTCTCGCCGGTTTGCGTTTAAGGTTTATCACACTGGCACCATGTTCTATTTTGCGGCTGACAACCATGAGGAGATGACGTTGTGGATGGACTGTATAACAGTGGCCACACGTGCACAAGACTCGCATTCCACAAGTAAGACTACTTCAAATAAACTACTTTTAAGAAAAGGTAGTTATTGTTTATATGGAAAACATTTGTTATATTATTTAATGCTCAAAGTAGCATGCAAGTTAAAGCAGTGTAAGCTTGTAGGTGGTGGCAGTGTTTTTTGCCAACTAATCAGCAGTGTTTTTGGCTAACCCATTGTGTAGTTTTTTAAATTTATTATAATCACAACTAATGTCCAAATGTATCACATGTACTTCATTTTACTCAAAAGAGATCACAGAACATTATTTTGTAATATAGTAAAAGTATAAATAATTTTACAATACCTAAAACGCTAATAAAAGAAAATGTTATCACCAAATTCCATTCTATACTTTTAGTCTATATAGGAAGTAATTCAATGTATTAATTGATGATGATTTCAGAACTACAGTTTATACTGTATAATGATATAGTTGTTATGTACAATTATTTTTGAAATAATATTCATTCTTAAATTCTGTTATGTGCCTAACTTTAGGTTGAACTACCAGCTAATACAAAAACCCACACAGGATAGTAAAAATAAAATAAAACTCAACAAAACCCTTCCCACCATAGCTATGTTATGTGTAAAGAAAGCTAATCGCATAATGCATAGAGCTTTTCTAATGCTGGCTCTATTCTGAAAATTAAATTATGATGATTGAAAAATCTGTATATTTACATTAGCTTACCTTTACCAATAACATAACAGAATTGTCGCAAGAGAAGATGGAAATGACCAAATACTTGAAACTAAATAAAAATTGATATGCCTGGAAGACCACAAAATAATGGGCACACTCATAAGTTAATTTCATAAAGTTATTAATTAGTTTGCTAGAATACTATGAGCTTTAGTCGTAGATTGTAAAATTGGTGAACATTCATTTTATGTGATAACCAAGTTTCTTGACACAAATAGTTTATATATTTTGTAGTAGATTATATTTTAATATACTATTATATTAATTTTTTAATAAAATACTATTCTATTGGGTTGAATGGTCAGTTATTAATAAATGTTCATGATTGTTTTAATATAAAGAGGATAACTGTGACAGTTAAAATGAAGTAAATGAGAGAAACCACTGATAAGAAACCACTGATAATTTGCCATTACATAGCCTTCCTCAGAAAATATTGGAGGCTAGAGTATACTGTAAGTGAGACCATTACTAATGGTGAATTATTCATGATTTCTTTGATTCTTTCTTATCCTTGTATGGTTTTTTGATAATTCCTTTCAAATTGTCCTTTTTTACATTTTGAATTTTGTGTGTGTAGGTATTGTTTTATTATATGTGACATAACCAATCTAATAGTTATTTGAATTCGTTTATGTATTCTTTCTATTTCAGTTTTTAAATTATACCATTATTGAAGACAGTATAGACATACATGTTGGCTAGTGAAGAATTGAAATTTATGTTTGTAATATATTTTAATTACATATATATATATATATATCTTTGTAATGTGTGAGAATACAATATTTTTTATAACATTTCAGTTTAATTGCATATGTTTTTATGCTATTCATTACATTTTTGTGTGTGTTATTCACTAAAAATGTTGACTGGTTAAATGTGTTAATTTATACCAATCATCAGGAATAATGTAATTTAATCTATAATGTTTAAATTTGTTATTAAGTAAAAATATTTTGTAATGAAATGAAACTGAGTGTACACATCAACTTGCAGCCCCACTATTCAGTGAATCTGAGGGAGAAGGATCGGGAGAAGAGGGTGGGTCAGGTTCCTGTTTCCCGAGTCCAAAGATGAAGAAACTGGCTGGATTGTTGGGTTCACCATCCAAATCAAGCCCTTCCTCCAGCTCATCTTCCACATTGGATAAAAAGTGAGCTTTACTAAATACTATCATATAGCTGTTTGTAACTTGTGTTCAGAATATATGTATGTTAGAATTGATTTCAATCAAAGAGATATAGGTAAATAAAATTATATTTTATAATAATATTTTTAATTATGAGAAGACGTAATTATTTCTCTCCTCCTTCTCATGTGGTAGTCAGTTTATTATGACACGAAAATTTGGTTATCTTTGCCAATAAGGACTATATCAAAAATGTATTGGCTGTAAGCTGTCGTATTTGATGTATTCTTTTGCCAATTTATCATTTTTTAATTTCAACATGAATATTATAGCTTTTTTTATTGGTTTAGGATACTGTTCATATTTTTTTAAATCTTGAATCACAAATACATTATGTTGTAAGTAAAATGAGAGTGAATATTTTAAAAATATATATTTTTCTCATAGCTTTTATGCTACAGAAAAAATCCTTTAAGAATATGCACTCGAACTAACATTTATAATACTTAAATAATGTGTTAATTGATTGTTAAATCAAACAATGGTTTGCTTTTTTTCAATGAATTTCTTGAAAATTGTTAGTAATTAATGGTTCATTGAAACACTTATTTTGACATGCCTTGAACCTGAGACATCAGTTTTTTCTGCATTCAAAATTAAATTGTGTTTATTTTAACTGCCTATGTTCCCTAGTTCAATAAAACGTAACTAATTCCCCTTCTCCTAGAGAATTTTCTTATATCTTCAAGCTAGAGTTATTAGCATACAGGCATTCATCTATATAGCACAAGAATTAAATATAACCTCTAATTGAATCCTGTGGAACACCCACCTTAATAGATCAAGTGTCAGAAACAGTCTTTATATAATTGTTTTTTGTTAAATGATTAAACACAAGAATTAAACATAACCTAAATTGAATGCTGCGGAACACCCACCATAATAGTTCAAGCGTCAGAAACAGTTTATATAATTGTTAAATGATTAATGTTGTTTTTAATTTGGTTTCAAGTTGGAGTGATTATAGTTTTTGAATTGTAACATTAGCTATTGTATGAATTCCTTCTACACTGCCATATCCACCCAACAGCCTAACTAGTTAACTCCATAAAGATGGGAGATTTCCTTGACCTTTTACTAAACTGACTCTACTGTGCTTTGTTTACACGTTATTAAACTCTGAGCTGCAGTCAGACTTGAGTGTCATTTTGTTCATTAATACTACCGGTGCTCGAGCGTGGTACTGCTGTCAGTGCTATCTGTTTATTGATTTTCTCTAGTGATGCTGAAACGCCATCTGGTGGTTCTCAATATCAGGTTGGTTTTAAAAAATCAGTTGGGAGTTTAGACAACACCAGATATTTGGGGCTACTTTTATTGAATGATATTGTTTGTTTTTACTTATTTCTTTTGAAAATATGTTTTGAAAAGTTAATATCCTGTAAGATCCAGGTTATGAGTTGGTAAGCAGGACTAATTTTTTCACCTTATTTTTTTACTTTCTGTACTTTTACATGATTTAGTGTTTTACATAGCCTAGACATTGTCTGTTTTTACTCAGAGATGTAAACCTACACTTTTTTTACAAATGTATTTTTATTTATTTTTCATTTCTTAATCAGGTTACTATAATAAGTATGTGTAATATGTTAATTGATCTGTGTTGTAAATGTGTCTAAATATTTTTACAAGTTAATCTATATATATATATATATATATATATATATATATATATATATATGTATATATATATATTTTCCATATTATATATATATATTTTCCATATATATAGATTAGAAGTTTATATTATAGAAGTGTATTCATTTTTCCATGGAAAAGATTTATATGATATGCTCATTGATGTAACACGCCAACAGATGGCACTGCAAAAATATTTCAAAACGCCTGCACATTATAAACTGCAATTACAAGACAGTTCCATATACTAGTAGCCAAACACTATTTTGAAGGCACTAAGCTATAATGAATATTTGTCTTTAAAATAAATTTCTGGTTGAACTTAAAGCTTTAGTGTTAGACCACTTTGTAATAAAGTGCATGTACATGTAGCATGCGTTTTTTGATAAATTTGTTGTGGTTCGCAATACTACCAAAAATTTAAATTCATCCAGAATTCAATTTATAAATATAAGCAGAATTAACCACATGAAGTAATTTTCATTATTAATTATTTCAGTAGTTTCTTGATTAGTAAAGAGGCAAAATCTGCAGTGGAACAAAACCACTAACATCGAAGTACATTACAATGACCATAAATAACATACTTTTTACTGATCACTTTTTAACATATTTTCTTGTTCATGGGAAGAGGCAAACTTAGCTTCGGAAACATATATCTCTTGAACCAGAAGTGCTCAAAACAGGTGCCAAACCTATGAAATTGCATGTGAGGCTTCGGGTAACTGCTAGTATTGTAATAAAAATATCAAATTATTCTGTCTATAAATATAGTTGGTTTCGTAGGAACAAAATAACAAATTACACATGTAGGAGAAAATAGACCCCTTCAAAAACTTATTTACATGTAACAATATTATTTATGAAGTAAGGAATTCAAAGAGAGAAAAAAGAGTTTTTAATTAAAAAAAAATTTTTAATATAAAGAAAAATCCAAAATTCATAGAATTTTGGTGTCCAGGCTATTATTTCTATATATGATAGGTCAGGCTACAATGTGTTAAAGATTTATTTGACTTAGTATAACATTTGAAATATCACTTACGAGGGAGTACCCAAAAGTTCCTGGAATAGCTTTGCTGTGGGCGGGGCTTGTGCAGGACAAACTTCTGCCTTTAGGTGTCGGTAGAGCAACTTATCACCATTTCAGTGCCTCCTGGATTGTCAACCTGACTTGTTCTGTGCTTCTTGTGTGACAGTTTTTGCTGTTATTTTACGCTATTTTCCTTTTTTTATAATGTTAAGTTTGGGAACAGCTTACAACTGTGTAGTTTTGTTTCCTGCTCTGTAAAAATGCCGTTGAAACTGTTTTAATGCTGAACACAGTCTACAAAGATGCTGCTAAGGGTAAAAATAAATTGTACGAGTGATTTTCTTAGTTTCAAAAGGGCGACGTGTCCATTGATGACAAACCTCATTCGCTACATCCATTAAAAGCCCAAATAGAAGAAAATATTCTGAAAATTGAAGAAATTGTCGACAAACTATAAATTAAATGTCAGAGATCAATAGATTATCTTGGAGCTTGGTTAAGCGAATTTTATTTGAAGATTTGGGAATGAGGATGTCTCTGCCAAGTTGTGCCTCACGTTCTGACTGAAAATCTAAAAGAACGTCAAGTTGAAACGTGTGATTTGGAAGAAGAATTTGAAACTGATCCTGATTTCCTTCATTACTGGGGATGAGTCATGGTGCTACACTTGTAAACCAGAAACAAAGCAATAGTCAAGCCAATGGAAGATGCCACTGTCACAAAGTAAAAAGAAGTCGTCAAATCAAATATCAAGACATTGTTCATTTGCTTTTTTAATGTGAGAGGGATAGTTCTTTCAGGCCAGACCATTAATTATGCTTTTTATTTGGAAGTTTTATAAAGATTGTATTGCAGTGTTAGTCTAAAAAGACCTGATTTGTAGCAGACTGGAGTATGGTTTTTCCGCCATGACAATGCACTTGCACATACAGCCATATCTGATAACGATTTTTTTTATACAATAAATGGCATGTTTCTGCTGCCCCAGGCACATTACTCACCTAACCTAGCTTCATGTATTTTTTTCTTATTTCCACACTCAGAAAGGACTCAGATTCAATATCATACATGATATCATGAAAAAAGTGAAGAAGAAGCTGCCAACCATGAGTACAAACAATGTTTGGAATAGTGGAAGTATTGATTGGAAAAATGTATTAAGTGTAATAGAGAGTACTTTGAAGGGAATAAGGTTGTTATATAAAAAAATGAAATATATAGCTTTTAAAAAATAATACTAGTTTTTTTGGGTATCCCCTTGTATATGAAATATCATCATTAGTTGCGAATGTCAGTCACTTTGTATTCAGACCAGTAAACTTGTTTGGTTATTTACGTTTTACTCAAATGTCTTGAATTTTCACTCAGTTCTGAGTCAAGTAAGAAGTTTGGATCACTGAAGAAGCAAAGAGGGGAGAGTGAAGGTGGCTCAAGCCTGGATCGTAAGTACCTGGGATTCCTGGGTAGGGGACCAGCTGTACCAGTACCGACGGCTCAGTTCCGGAGTTACCGTCGTGTGGCACCTCCCCTTCCACGAACCCTCCACCAGAGTGCTGAGAGTGTGCTTACTCTGGATACTAGGTAAGATCATATACTGTGCATTTATTTCTGTGGTTTCTCCTTATCTAAGAATGATTGAAATTTAACAATTAATTTTGGCACTCTATGGCATTTTTTTAATTAAAAAATTGAAACTTTTCATCATTAATCTTATTTTTTACTAAACAATAAACATGAAGTATAACAATAAACAATAAACAGTTTAACAAAAGCATGAGGTAGAGCCAGAGTAACTAAAATTACTTTATTATTTTTCCTTTTAACAGTGGTTGAGGTTATGAAGGTAAATGCCTAACAAATGTGTTGATCTAATACCTGGTTTAATTGTTATCTTACATTAACCTCACCAGAGTCAGGTTATAAATACTGTACCTATAACTCTCTTGTACCACACTAACAACAGACTTACCTTTGCCAGTGTTATTGATAATCTTTTCTATTGTTTACTTAATCAAGTAATTATTAATAGCAATGATGTAATGAAAATTTATGTAGGCCTACCAAGAATATCTTTTAAAATCGTGAGTATTTCAGTGAGGGGAATATATGATTACGGACGGATATTTGGGATTGTTAAGAATTGCAATTATAAAAGAAACATCGTCTGACATCTGATCTTTGTAGTAAGATAATACTGAGCCCTTGTATTATATTTTTACATTTTTTAGCAGTGTTTACGTCTTTCAGTATTGAAACTTATTTAATTTAATTTGGTTTTGGAAATCATATTTACTAGGCCCTAACTCCAAATCTCTGTTATCTAGTAATGTCAGTTACTTAAGCCAGAATCAGCTAAAGTGGCGAGTTACTATCCCAAATAGATAAACTACTTGATTAACCCTACATCGGGCGCTAAACGGAGTTTTCCTCCGTGTATTTTTTACTATTAAAAATAGTACTACTTTTCTGATGTTGTCAGTCGTTTCCCGCAGTGTACTTTACGAGCATCTTTCGGGGAAGCGAAACAATAGCCTCCCGCTTATCTTTGTCAAAATCTGTCAGTATGAGGTCTACTTCCGTGCGAGACTGGACGATTCCTCCGTGAGCGCCCGATGTTGTCTTTGTAGTGCTTGGACGAAATCTCCGTAAGCGCCTTATAGTGTTTAGTTTTTATGGAATAATAATCCGTGTGCGCCTAAATGTGTGACCTGTGATGGTTTCTTTTTAAGTTTTACAATATATTTTATTTGAATGTTGTGAAATGAGAATGAAGACGAGACACTAACTTGTCAGTACAGTATCCGTGTGCTAGGGAACATTTCAGTACTGTTTATAGATTGAACATTGTCATTATAAGAACCAGAAGGAAAATGTTTTGAAACTTTGTGTAGTGATAAAAAAAATTTCAGTAAAGAATAAATTTTGATTTTAGAGTAATAATTGACATTACAATTGTATAATATCTCAAGAATTGAAGTAAGTTGTTTTTGTAAGAAGTTAAAAACTAAGTTAATTTTCATATATTATTACAGTAGTTTAAACATTTTTAAAATTAATTGCATTATTTCTTAAAATAAATCATGTTGTTATTATAAAATTCATTACATAAGAGAGTAATTTTTATTTAATTTCTAAAAAATGAATATATTACATTGTAATTAAATCAGTATGAATATTTAAACAAATAAAATTAGTTTAAACGACTATGATATCCATTATTTGCTAACCTGGAGGAAACCTCTGTGAGCGCCTGATGGTGTTTCTAATTTTAAGCGCCTGATGGAGGGTTAACAATAAATTGATTACTGTTATTCACTTTATTCTGCAAGCTTGGCTTTATAAAAATGCATGATAGTTTTTCTTTTTCAGGAAGGAAGGAAGGAGCAGGTCGGCAGAAAAGTAGCTTGATGCATGACTAAGGCATGTGCATGCACGCAAACACCAACCCTTACACATACTTAGTAACCCCATCCCCCCACATAGTAGTATCTAAACAGTTAAGAAAAACATATATAATTAATTAATTTATTGGGCAAACATGAACATTTCAACTTGAAAACTATAAGAGAGAACATACTAACAAAAAATCAAATAATGTATTTATCTTCATTTTAATCCATAAATACAATCAAATAATTTACATGACACAAATCTCAAGAATTATTTGCCATCCTAAAAACAATTTACTGTTAATAATAATGTAAATGTTACACACGATCTTAATAAACACTTATTAACAACACCTACTGTGTTGATTTTAAATGTGAATTAAAATTGTGATCCCCAAAATGAGATTTCTAAGGGCTCTCAAAAGTACCCTCATGTAGCCCCTCTTCGGTTTGCTGAGTTTGAACCCTTTCTGTGCATGCCTTCTTACTGCAACTGTACTGTAAGTGGTCTTGTTTTTCTTTAATCTTTTAATTACCTTTAGCATAATATTAGAACAAGTGATGTCTGCATGCCTAAGGAGATTTATCAACAGTAATTATTGTTACGTTTATGATTTTCCAATGAAGTTAAATGTATCGCATAAAGTTGTATTATAATGGATTAATTGTATTGTTCTTTTTAATACGTTTTGCTAAGTTAAGATTACATAACTGATTTGAAGGAGTGATGTCAAGAAATTTTTTAATATTTGTCAAAAAATAAATTAGAGTATTTATGATATTAGAACATTTTTAAAATGTTCGGATGTTTTATTGAACTTGGTTTTGAACAAATACAATTGACCACCTCAACACGTTCTGCAGACACCAATCACAAACTGACAGAACTGTAGATAATTAACTATGCTTTTGATCTCCGCAGATTTGATGTTGAATCCTGTCAATCAATTTTTGAATCCGAATCCTCATTGAAGATTTGGGATTCGGCTTTGACACATTACTAATTCCAATTCTGATTTTTGCATACGTGTTCATTGTAATAATTCTTGAAGCAACTGACAAGGCAGAGCTCAGCTTTGCAGTTAGGAAAGAGTATTTAAAATCTTATTACAAAAAAATATATTATCAGAAACACATTCATGAAACGATAGCAAAACATACTACTTAGCATTAGGTGACAAGGGGCTGGATGGATGATACATATTGTACTGTAATGTTCTATTCAGTGCCCAACAATTAAAATAACTAAAGAGGCAGTGGGAGCTGGTCTGATTAAAGGTCAATGGCTGGGTGTCTACATGTGAGCCAAACATACAACAAATCTTAACACAACATTGTGTCCTTATTTAAGTTTGATCTCGGTTCCAACCGTATTTAACTGTTTATAAAGCTAAACAAAAATTATCAAGGAATTAAATTTTCTCTTGAGTGCCCTAATTTTGATACATTTTTAAATACAACTAAATATATTAAAACACTGTAGTTCTTTTAATAAAGGGTTTTCTTTATTAATAAGGTGGAATAATAAATACATATTTACCATTTTAAAATTATCACTAAATCTAGTAACTTGTTTGTTTTCACAGCACCATGTTGTATGTAACAAGTAATCATAGCACTTATCCTCATAACTGTACTTTCCTCTCGAATGTGTTTAAATTTTGTTATGCTTACAGCACTATACTGTAGTAATATATTATATTGTAGTAGAAGTTTTGATTTTGAATGTCTCGTTACAGAAGTAAACTTTCAATATCAAGTAGAAATGTAATATATATTTACTTATTAAGTTACATTTCCAAAATCAAAAACTCCTATGCTGATTTTATACAAGAAGAAGGGGAATCGCAGGCAATAAAGGACTTAACTATTTGTGATCAGGAGACCACAAATGTGTTCTAAACTTATCTCTCACTCAGCTCAGATGAAGTCTCATATGGGTTGTCCTCTCAGCTCGCCTGGCCGCGCAGAGTGGCCTGCTGTGTTTGGTGCTTGTGTTACCATATACGTCACTTTTACTTTGATTCAAATGGCAGTATTTGACCCTCGGTCCTTTAAATTACAGATATTTAAATTAAGTTCTCGAATAATTTAAAAAGTTTATTTGCTTCAAGATTGAGATTTTATCGATTGGTTATTTATTATTTACTTTTAAACAAACCAAGTAATAAGCAATTTAAGTTATTGCTTGATCTGTTTTAAAAGTATTTTATTTGCAGGATAAAAATACAATCCATCTCAATTAGGTCTCTAACTGTCGGATGAAAAATTTCTGAGCGATGTGTACGATATATGCTGCGAATATAGAAATAGTAATTTAGTTACTTTTTTGGCTGAGAGGTATAACACCCTCCAGCCACAACTGGATAAGGATTTAATTTAATAACTGCACAATATAATGGGCCACACTTAGTGGCTTGGCAAGCCCAATGCAATAAAGTGAGGGCCACTAGGCGTGGACCACCGAGCTGAGGACCAGGACGTGTTCATCTATCACTGACCTGGTGATATGAGAGGACAATCATATGAATTTGATGCCGATCGCAAAGGGTTATGTAATAATTGTAACTAGAGCATGAATCCAATAAAATGTCAATATCAATTTGAGTTTACAGTTTCAAGCTTTAGTCAATTATAGTCAATTCCCTCTTATTAAGGCATGGATGTACCTTGTACATGAGTTTACTGTTGTGAAGTGTTTGAATAATAAAATGTTTGTTCTTCAGCGTTAGTTCATTTGGTGAGATGTCACAACGTAGCCCTCGTTGCTTACCTCAGATCAGCCCAGGTGTGCCAACCACGCAGCCATTACCTCCAGATATGGCAGACTACAGACTGGCTTCTCTAGCCAAGAACAGGTAATCTGTGTGATTGACTTAAAATTTAAAAATCTTGTTATCATTATTAGTTCCTTATTTAATACAATTTTAACAACTATTTAAGCCACAAATTGTTAAAAAAATACTGTATTATTTGAATTTGTTAAAACGGAAAACAAAAAAATGCTATAGATTTATGAAATTTAAAAAGTTTTTAACTATTGAAGAATTTGTAATACCCTTGGGGATAAACATAAAATCAATTTATATTGCTAAGCTGTACATAATTAATTGACTGCTTTCAATGGGGAATAATGACTATATTATATAATCACCAAACTTTTGAGCTCAGTTTTCTTATTCTCTATTGCCCACTGTACTTTCTGCAATTTTTCACAATACTTTTTGAGCATCGGCTCTCAACCTCCTTCAAGGAAATTAAACAAAATCCAGCCTCATTGTGACACTAAACAGTTTGCCATGACCATTTTGGTGGCTGTTAATAGTTTAAAGATATTTTCTCGGGTTTTTCTTTGAGAGATTGTGTGTCTCCCCATTTCATAGTCCGCCTTTTTGTTTCCCAATTAACATGCTTCACCCATGTTTCACCACCAGTTCTGATACAATCGAGAAGTGCATCACCATTTTTGCCGTAGTCTTTAACCCTACGAATGCACCTCAGGCGTCGATGCACATGCCTTTACGTTTTACGTATTTATTTCATCAGCTGTTGAATAAAATCCGTTTTTTTGAATGTCTGTAACTGAAGACACGTACTTCGATTTAATACTCTGTGAAAATAACTGGAGTTCTGCAAATGTTTTAATGTATTTTTTTGCCCTGTTGGGGTCATAAGTTTACTTGCCCTTGTCAATATCAAGAAATAAGCAAAAGTAAATAAATACTTTGTAATAGGCATGGTATATATATATATATATATATATATATATATATATATATATATATATATATATATATATATGCTTTACTTCAAGTATATACTACTTTTTGGCAGTACACTTATCCATATTGGTGTTTGATGAGTTCTTTGGGCAAGAGGAATATCAGATAATGTTGAATTGTTTTCACTGTCACTATCAATTTTCACAACCCAACTCACATTCTACCGGTTTATAATCATCCAGATTACCTGACAACAAATCTGACTAAGAAATATCATTATTCCCTTTATTTGCCGATATGTCACTTTCATCATGAGAACTAATATTTACATCATCCAATAGTTCACGTTTGAATTTGAACAATGAGGATCGAACATTTTACAACATAACAATCAATTTATAAACAACTAGCCTACATAATAACCTAGCAACATAGATCGTCAAGGCCATGCAGCACGTCACCAACTGCATAGTCCGTTGGCTGTACGCCATGCAGCATTTGAATCGATATTGGCTGACAATGAGTAATATTACGAATATAAAATGAATTAGTATTGATGAGTAGAGGATTCGACTGGTGCAAGTTTTGTCTGTATAACTTTTAACGGTTTTCACATAATAATAGCGGAAATTTGACCGACGGCTGTGCCGTCTTCATCAGTTCACAAGTGGTATTGATGAATGTCTGTGCCGTCGGTCATCAATTGAAGTGTTAATACACACAGAAAGTAAATATTCAGTAAGTAACCATACTTGTGTTATAGCCCAATTCCATGTCATTGAACAATCGAAAATGAACAGCTATGTTGCTATGCTTCTTTATATGAATCACTAATCGCCATAAAACCTGTGAAAAACCACTTTGTTTAGCCCTACAAAATTTCAGGCTCAAGAAAGAGGTTGAAGTCAGGAGCAGGAAAGTTAACTTAATCTGTTTAACTTTAATGCAGTGTGGCTTGGATCTGTTCAGGAGAAGGGAGGCCCAGGAACAGGACACTTCAGGGTTTGTGACACTGGAAGCTCTCATGTTGTCCAGGCAGGAGGAGGAGAGGAGAGCCCAGAATAATCTGCAGGCTCCACCCCCTCCCCCACCAGTAGTGCATAGAGGTAAGTCAGATTTAACAATGATGGTGTTTCAACCCATTGAGAACCACATTCAAATAAGTAAATTAGTATAATTAAAAATGTATTTAATATTAGTCTTGAATTTAGTTAATGTATATATGATGAACCAATAATCTGTCTTTCTGTCATTGGTAAATTACTTATGGGCACAAAATATTCCAATCTACTATTTTTGTATCAGAAGAAGATGTCTAATCTTCCACTTAGGTAATGTGAGCCTGCTCTTCTCACCATATTCAATCTTGTTTGTTGTATTCACTTATGAGGTGAATCTTGCTGGTTCCCAATCAGTTTTCATAAAAGGCTGCTGTAGTTTCTACCTTGAGTTTTACCCCATAAGAACAATATTGAACCTTAAACACTTAAACAACCTTATTGTTTGTTGTAGATTTATGGGAGAGGTCTTGTTTTAAAGATGTAATGAGTGTGTGTCCAAATGATTTTCAGTTGTTCTTGTAAAATGTATACATTTATAATATTCATGTAATGAAATACAAACCATTTGAGAATTTTTCAGGATAGCTAATAAAAATATTGAAAAACTAAAAAGCATTAAATGCATATCAGTTATATTTAAAAAGTAAAATGAGACATCACCCATAACTAGTATGACTGAAAATAAGGCTGTAAAAGTTTTTAAACTTTTAACATTGTTCTAATGTGGCTAAATTCAATTCCAGTACAGCCAACTCAGTCTTTTATACCCATTGCCCAGAATCCTTCTCAAATCTGACACATTTTCTTTTGCAGAAGATGTGAAAACATTTGGTATGTTCTATTTTTATGTGACACTGCATATTAAAATTTGTTTAGTGACAGTAAATAATGTAAATATGTTTAAAATAAAACTATATTAACTAATTAAATATTCATATCAAATGTACTTAAATAAACAAAAGATCAATTTTTTTATGTTTTTAATGATTAGATATTAGCAAACTATATTGAGAATTAATACACTCATAGATAAATTCATTTCTAAAATTTGTTATCAATATAATATTTTGTTGTAAAATGGTATTTGATGCAGTGAGGCCCAGCCCTCAAGAGAACGGACGACCAGTTCAGCCTAGAGTTGCCCCTAGGGTGATGACTCCAGCCCCTGGCCCCCTCACGCAACCTAGACCTCAACACAGCCGTTCCACCTCAGGTACCTCATTCTTATAAGAATTGATTGGCAAAGATAAAATTGTTAAATTTGATGTAACATTCTTTAGTGAACTATCCAACATGCTTTTGGCAGACTGAGATGTCTATACAGGCTTAGAAGGTTTGCTTCCAGAATTCACTAAGATTCATCTCATAGAGTAAATGGTTTGAGTCTCATTTTATTGCTGCTGTCTTACTAATGGTAACAGCATATAATATATGTAGTATAATGAATGGTCAACTAAAACCCTTTTTTCATTATTTTATTTCCAGGCACATATTATTTAGGTATTAAACCATCATCAGTGTGAACATTAACCACTAAATAAATAATGAACAATAAACAACTAAATATACACATGTGGACCATTTAAACAGATATTAAATTTATATGTCACAGAGCATAATTTGATTTGTAATGAAAAGAACTTATTCAAAACTGAAAAAATCACACATAGAAATGCTTGTAGATTTATAGAATTGTTTAATATTATTCTGTATACTGAGTGCACAATTGTACAGCATTCACAGAAGAAAGAGAGAGCACTGTGGTGACAGTTGCTAGGAGGAGCAGTTTCAACACACCTTCACGACTGCAACGCCAGATAGACCTGGACAATCAGGATTATAGGCGAGTACTGAGTACTATCAACATTTCAATTAATTTGTATTATCCTCAAATTGGGGTGAACAACGTTAACAATTTATTGTGCAGGGATGGGTCACCGGAGAAGCTGTGGATTGACTCTTTGCGACGGACAGACCGCCGGTATCCACCCACTCCCCGCCATATACACCAGGTACAACCCCCTGCCCCTGCCAAGTTGAAGAAAGCAGCTCTTTACCAGCCACCTCCTGTTGCACCGTTGGAGTCACCTGGTGAGTTGGCGACTACAAAAGCTTCAACTTTAAAAAGATATAATATTCTTTAATAATATCAAATTAAGTATACTGCACTTAAACATTACTACATTTTTCTGTGTTTATTTGCATCTTTTGTTTATTTAATTTGAGATGTTATTTAGTGAAATACGTTTGATTGTTCTTGGATTATTTCTAAGAACACATACCTTGTGGCCCTAAGTTATCTATTTTTGTTTATAAATGAAGTCATTTCCAATTGAACGTTATGGTGAAGATATTGGCTTTAAAAGTTTGGAGATTAAACAAAAGTAGAGAATGGCACTTGTTAATGTATACATTTTAAAATTAAAATTGTATTATACAAGGCTAGAGACCAAATAAAATTTGGTCCATAGTTAACTTATCTATCATATACTAAGTATGATAAATCTTTGTTAAAATATATATATATATATATATATATATATATATATATATATATATTAATTGTAATTTAACTATTTATAAGTATCATTGTTTCAGGGGGAGGTGAAAGTATGCAGTTGGCATTTGAAATGACCTTAGATCAGTCTGAAGCCAAACGCCGTTACTCGAAGTTGCCGAATACTCCTGCATCTCGGCTGAAGAATCTCTTTGGTGGAAGATCTGATCACAATTCATCTCAGAAAACATTACTTGGTATGCAACTCACCAAAATAAAACTTAATTTGTAACTAATTATTAATTATAAACACATTTTTAGTTCTTTTTTATGTTTTTTTTTTAATTATTGTTTATTGGTCTCATTAAAGATAAACTGTTTTGCAGGGTCTCCACGTTTGCATCGAGCAATATTTCGGGGAGCAGTGACCCGAGCTGACTCCAGTGGTGAAACCGTAAATTCACCTCCCCTCTCACCACCACAGGATTCTCTGGAGATTCAGGTAAAATGTTGGCCTAAAATATGTACCTGAGAAGTATATGGAGCCTAAGTCAGATTAGTCAATTTTAGAGGGTGCAGGAAACTGCAAACGTTTGTTATAAAATATAAATCATAAAGACCTGATTGTTTGAATTTGTGGTTCAACCTGTAATAGTTGAATGTTGGTGAAGTCAAATTCAAAGGTTCCGGTTTTTTAATATGTGTCCGTTGATGGTGTCAAATGATAAAATTCCAGTAAATGTTAAATGATGGAACCCCCATGTTGTTGGACACTAAATGTTAATGGTCCGTTTTAAATGTAGATAAATTTACACTCTAGGTTGGTGGTGCCAAAACGATAGGGTTCAAATATAAATAATGAGGTTCAACTCAGAATTCAGGCGAAAGTTTGTAACATCAAAAAGTTCAAATACGAAGTCTGTTAAAAAAATATCACAACTTTTTTAAATTATTTTATTTATTCCTCAATTTTAATTTTGTCCCCTTCAAAGTAATCCCCAATAGATATTATACAATTGTGCCACCGTTTCTTATAAAAGTGTTTTAAATCAAAGTCTCATCAATTATAATAGATTGTCCACCTCTAATAAATGGTTGCTAATTCCAATACACATCAACATATTCATTCAACCTTGCTGGTGAATGTTACTCACATTGACGAGAATTACTTTTTTATTTTGAATCACTAGTGAATGAATAAAAAAAAAAACAAATTAAAATACTAGGAGCACTAAATTACTCACTCTTTTTATATATTTAAAAAACACTTATTTATTTACAATTGAGTTTTCGTCACTTCAAATTCGCTATTGAATTTTAATTTATTGACTTACATATACATGTAGGTTTATGAAACAAATGTTCAGTAAATCATAACCATTAATCAGTTTAGTTAATGAAACCTCCTATTTTATTAGACCTAATTCATTTTTATAAAATTAAGACAATCATATATAATTTCACTACTTTGATATAAAATTTATAAACGTTTTAACAAATTGCAAGATGTACATGGTGTACAGATCACTTGTCCTAACTGCTCAAAGATGCTACTCAAAAAGGAGGCCGAGGCAGGTCGAGCAGGGCAGAAGATGCTTGCTTCCTCTTACAATCTCGAACCCAAACCGACATGGTCAAAATCCAGTATATCTCATTATAAAATACAAATTCAATACAAATACAAATATTAGTACTCTTTATAATTGAATTATTTCAATTTATTCCAATATAAATTTGTTTAATTTGATTCGTTTTTAATTCATTTTTACGCATAGTAACTTCCAACAGTAACTAGGTGGCCATATCACGTGATAAGATTGTATCCGCCCTCACCTATTTGCCACAAACATCCACTCGTTTGAATTTTTTATTTCTTTGTTGCTGATCTGTCACAAACCTTTTTTAAAAATGGCTGCAATTAAGTTAAAAGTGATCTGGGTTCTGGTTTACGGTTATCAATGCAAACCCCTAAAAACATAGAACTGTGTGGTTAGCGATCAGAGTAGGCAATAGCTTAGCAGTGCATGAGTTAGAGGAAAATTTGGACATACAAAATCTATCGTTGCCGAAATTATGTCCGAAGATTTGGGTTGGTATGAGTAGTTACGAAATTCACTCCAAAACTGCTCAAAGGTCAAATGGAGCAGCGTTTTGAAGTTGCATGAGACTTGTACGAAACAGTTTCCACGATTTCAACTTCTGGCTTCCGAAATTTTAATCCCTGCTCAAATGTAACCCCCAGTTTAATCAGGTTAGTATTTAATGTATACCACCAAAACATACTGTCAATTGGGAATAAGTTAGGAATGTTAGAGCAATGGTTTGATAAATTAAGCTGTGACATTTTAACACTAAATGAACACTCGCTAAATGGAGATGAAACCTTTTTGTATGTACCAAAAGAATATAATGTAGCCAGCTGTTTTTGCAGGAAACTTCCTTACATTTAAGAAGGATGCAGTATTTTTGCTAAACAGCGTATAGGTTTTAATGTTATTGATGTAGATACTCTTTGTTCTAGTAATGTTTTTGAAGTAATGTCATATGAGCACCTCTTTTCATAGAAATTAATTGCAAAATTTAAAAACATATAACATTGAATAATTAATCTGTTATCACTCATTACACTTACTAGTTATTTTTTACCAATATTAACTATTATATGTCCTCATTTATTTTCCTCATTGATATTATCTTTGTAAAATAAAACCTCACTATAATAAATATAATGAAATTTATGTTTCAGGTTACTAACCCGGCAACACCAGATTACCCAGGTCTGGAGTATCCGCCTGTGTTTGAACCTGGGACCTACAGTTTAGCAGATGCTTCCTCAGTTTTGCGTCAGCGCAATCGTGAGGCACGGTGATACAAACCCCGGCCCTTGCGTGAGGGCCTTATTTAGATCTGTTATAGGCTCCAGTCACAGGATTAATTAGATTAAATTTGTCAGCAAGTTACCATTTAACTATTTTTAAAAACATTAGATGAACAGAACAGATTGGTTTGTTAGAATCATAAAAGTAAACTAAATGCATGATTTTAGGGTTAAAATTAAAGTGTAAATGATGCCTATTCACTGATATGGTTTGGCTTAGAGTAGTTAAGAAAGGGTAGATTTAAAACCTAACTTACAGTTGACAAATAGAAAAACAACTATAAGTGTTTTATTCTGTCACAGAACTATCTTATCTAAAAACTGTGTGTGTATATATATATATATATATATATATATATATATATATATATATATATATCAACTCCCAATTATCTAGCGGGGATGTGGACTGAGAATATTAGGAAATATACAAAATCAGAAAACTATACAAAAAACTTTAAAAGCGATTATTAACTTTAAGCTGCTTGATTTCCACCATCAACTTGGCGTTTCTAGTCGCAACATTGATAAAACTACCCATCTCCACTTTGTCTTCCAGTATGGCAGCTCCTCCTCGGGTAATATACAGTTTCATATTCCGTATGCTTGGTACTGAAAGGGTCCAGCTCAGTATTTCAATGTGCGAGGTACAAATAATGCATCATGTTGGTGTGTTGAGGTAACTCACAGGTGGTGTCCTCCAATATCTTCACAACAGGATGTACTGTTACAATCCAGGGATCAGCAGTTCTTCTTTGCATGGAGTAAACAACAGGCACTTCCTTCTGGTAGAGTAGAGCGACATGGTTGCTATTGATCTCGTAATTATTTGAAAGTACTGCAGTGTCCTTAGAATGCTCAATTGCAACTGGAGTGCTCGATGGTTAGGGGTGAGTACAGTATGAGTTCTGTGTACTGTGGTAGGATTGCTGTTGGTGAACAATTTTTCAGCATACTTCTCAGTATCCTCATGCCAGGACGGGTTGACAACAATTGGCCTGCTCCATCCATAATTGGGTCTACTTTTAAAATATGAGCACTTCCACATAAATTTGTCAAGCAGTTGTACTACTTTCTTCACAAGACATTCCAGCAATTTTGCACTCCATGAGGACAGGTCCCATCATCTGTAATGGTAGTGTCCATGCTCCCCTCTTCTCAGTAAATAAATCTTTGCAGAAGTTTTTCCAGCTTAACTTAAAATTGAAAGAATGTATCAAATGGGGTCTGCAACAGAACTAAATGTTTACCACCCAATTTCTATTACAGTATATAAACTTTTTTAAAGTGTTTGAAAAGATTGTCTTAGAACAGCTCCTACTACCTTGAGCAAAATAACCTGCTTACAAATCAACAAAATGGCTTCTTGATAGGCAGATCAACACCCAATGCTCTAATACAACTTGAGCACATCATGGATAAACTAGAAGAGGTATACATACATACATTGTTACCAGTCTATTTTTAGATTTCAGCAAAGCTTTTGATTACGTCAATTACTATTTAAAAAAACTGAATGCACTAACTATAACAGAGAAATCAGTAGATTGGTTAAACAGCTACTTAAATGGCAGGGAACAGCTTGTTTAGTTGAAGCATATTATCAACAACCTAATAGTAAAATCATAATCAGCACTATTATATATACAGCAAAGAGTACCACAGGAATCGGCCATGGGACCAATACTAACTAATGATATGCCAACTCACTTAATGACTAAAGAGCACTGTGTTTCCGACCACTTAGACCTAACCAAAGAAAAAACAGTCTGGGTAGTATTCAAAACCAAAAACAAGAATACAGATACAGGAATGGCTGGCATTGACTGTAAAACTAATGTAAAGTATCTCGGGATAGTAAATGACTTCAGTTTATCTTGTAACCCACATGTGAATCAGCTATGCAAAAAACTCAGTTCAGGTACCTTTCTCATATATAGACTCAAGCAAGTATGTACTCCAAAAGTAACAAGAAAAGCCTATTTCACCTTTCTTAAATCTCATGTAAGACAGGAAATGCCTTCTGGAAAGAAAAAATTTCACAAATTAAAAAAAAGTTCTCATTTAAGAAAAAAAGAGCTGTTAGATACCTAGCATGTCTTGAATACCTGGATACTTGGAGAGAGCTGTAGAGCAGTATTTATTGAACTTCAAATTCTAACTGTTGTGGAACGTCATATATGGTTATTCTTCACACAGTCAACTTTAAATTCAAAACATGAAGACATTCACCACTATAACACAAAGACAGATCTCAAACTTTGTCCTACCACTCCATTACTTAAGTCTGTACAGCAAACAACCAACATGTGATGAAGCAAAGCTGTTCAATCTATTGCCAGAAGAATTTAAAAACACACATTCACAACAGCTGAAGAAGTGATTGGCTAAGGCCTTAGTACTCAGTGGATGAATGTTTGAAAGAAGAAACTATTTTTTACTCCTGACTATTTACGTATCAATATGACACATGTACTAATATTCAAGATTATGGGATCGCTAATGCTTTGATGTGGCTAACTAGGGTCTAAAAAACATTTCATTCCCTACTTATTCTTTTTTCACATACAGAGGTCACAAGGACTCTGTCATATGTCCCACCTTGGATAGTTTGAATATGTCTATAATATCAGGATTGCAGGATCTTCAATTCCAACCATCTACTCTCATTCCAATGTTTCTTTCTATTTATGAAGCTACTGCCATGGTGGTGGTTATTATTTTGTAACTGGTTTTCGATTTACTGATAAAAGCTGCAAAACAAGATGTGTGACATCAAACTTTAATAAAAGGTAGCATTTCCAATTCCCCTTTTTCTTTTATAGCTATCTTGGCTCCAGATTTAGATTTTGGCTACAAATATTTTAATTTTGTGGCTTTGAATAGTGCTTAATAGTAGTCAATGAAGTCTCATTGTTTTTCTCAGTTGTTGTAATCATTATTTTTTCTGACACATTCTTTGTGTTGAACTATTTTTAGAACAAGACTAATATTATGAATGTTTAAATAGGTTTCTTTGTAGTTTTAAATCTCAATTGGAATACACATATTTTAACAATTATAACATATTGTTTTACTATTATTATTAGGTGTTAAGTTTGTTCGAATCACCTTCTTTTGTTGTATTACAAACAGGTTGTTTTAGATAGATGAATCAAGCAGGAAGTGTATCCAATTAACACAGGAATGAACTTAGCTGGATATGAATTTAATCTGTATGGTAAATAATTGTAGATGTAGATATTTCATATCCAAGGTCATCCATGACAAAGAGATTGTGAAGAGATATTACAGTATTGTGGAAAAATATTGGTAAATAACATAACTCTACCAAACTGCATAAACACATTAAAGAAATAGATGTCTGTTTATTCCTGTGCATTTATTATCAGTTTATTATAAACATTTACTTTTCATAGCAAAACCTTTCATGATGTAGACGTTCTATTTTTTTTCTTTTTCCATCATTTATTTGGGAACTGAAATTAAATATTTTATTATTATCATCTCAGACTGTAAGATGAAGACTTTTTACTGAAGTAGGCTTCCCAGACCGTTTATGTTGATGTTTTTTAGATCCCAAAAAATCACATTCTACTCCATAATAGTATGTGAAATATAACTGATTTGAAATTAAAATGGTTCCTCATGTGTTAAACTGAAATAAAAGCCAGTAGCAATATTGTTTAACTTTTGAACCTCCTAACAATGAACACAGATATTATACACCTTAAATGTCTACCTACATTCAAAATTATCATAGACCTCCAAAGAATTGCATTCTATGATGTCTTCTCGCTAAGATTACTATAGACTTGGTATTTCTTCTCTTTGGTCTAAAATAGTTCAAGTTGTACTGGAATTGTTTATTTAAATATTATGGTATGTAGCAGAGTAATTTAAGTATTTCATTGTTACTTATAAAAACTGTTTCACTGTCTGACTTCACGGCCCCAAAACTTAAAATTCCAGTTATTCTGAAATGGATCAAGAGATTTGAATATCTTTCAGTGATCATCTCTTAATTCCTTGAGTGTTATTATAGCATTAGAAAGGATATTTCTATAACATGCATTGTATCCAGTAGAGAATCATGTGCAAAGCTGAGGGTAACTATTAGTTAATAATATTTCAGTTGTCACAAAATCTACCTACTTCTTCCGATTGAGCTGGAAGGAATATTTGTATGTATATTCACTTGATCTTTGATCAACTTAGTTTTTGGTCATGAATAATTATTGTTCCTTTAGTTACCTCGGATAATTGGGAGTTACTGTAAACCTTATACAGCCAGTACTAATTTTTACATGATTACCATAGTGTTGAAATTATAAAAGTTATAAGCAAATGAAAGAAACCTGAGGAACAAGTCAAAACTTTGGTGAATATAATATATTAATTAAATCGGTAACTCATCATGCACTATTAAATCTTCTAGTGCACAAATTGTAAAACTTTGTTTCTTTTATGAAGCATAGAATGATTTATCTAATTTTTGTATTGAAATGGAATAATATTCAACAAGGCATAGCTAATATTTAAATAAATAGTTCTGATCATAAAACAAATGCTTTCAACTCACATTTAAATTCTTTCATTAGTATGAAAATCAAATGGCTGAATATGTACTATAATTTTCAAAATAAAACAATACCTAATTTTACACATTTAAGTGGTATTGACTTTATACAATTTTGACTATTTAGTATCCATGAAAAATACTATATAGTAATGCATTTCACATTTAAAATATAAATTACATATTAAAGAAAAATATCTATTTCTAGTGTAGAAATTATAGCAAATGTTATATTATTTACTGTATGTTATTCTAATAAATAATACAAGTAAAAGCTGTATAGAGTGGCCAAAATAATAAAATATCTAAAAAAAATTATTTGACACTTAGCCAAGAATTATTTATACTTATTTAGATTTACTGAAGCAATTGCTAGTAATGTTTTTTCCAGTTTTTATTCATAACTTAATTCTATAAATGTATACGTAATACCATATTTTAAAATTTGTTTGTAAATATTGTAACTTATGTGTTGTGATTAATGGGAGTTGTGTAAATATGTCTTAAAATATTAGTGCATTGTTTATTGTATATTTAAAGCTTTATTCATTTTAGGCAATAATGATTTTATAAAGACAATCTTAAATTAAGTGGATAGCAGCCAGTAAGTTGATAGCTATAAGTGGGATACAGTATGATTATCAAATTTTAAATTTAATTATTACATATAAAAAATTGATATTTTTTCAGAAAATGCTAAATATAATGGATACAAATATTCAAGGAATGAGTTAATGTACCATCATCCGTGACTAACAGTGTTTCATTGTTAAAATATTGAAGTAATACATTTTTCCAAGTGAATTTTACCAACACAAATGATAATTTATTCAGTGATAACTAATACTGGCTGCTTGGTTGGCACATTGAAAGACTCGCCTGTGCCGTGCCAAATGTGTGTTCCTGGAGTTGTAAATTACTTAACACCAACCCGATAGATATTTACCAAGAATCTATGTCTTTCATCCTCATGTTGGTTAATTATTGATGTTTTATTTTTAATAAAAAGTTGAACTATTCTTGTCTATGTTGGTGGAAAGTCTATCACTGTTGGATATGTATAAATTTAATTAAATTTGTGCGTAAATGCTTTAGATTTGTTTGAATTAATTTCTAGTTAGGTTATACTATAATATTTATATAAATATTTGGGATTCTACAAATAATTGTGGTTGTAAGGTTTTAGGGAAATATTAGGTTTAGTGTTTATTGGGCTGTATATTGTCCTTTTATCTTTTTATTTTGTAAAATATTGAATAAAAATAGATATCAGTGAGTTATACCTTTTGTTAATAGTGTTAGGTATGATTTTAAAATTAGTTGAATGTACTGCTTTTATTTTAATTTTATAATGTTTCATCTGTTAATAGTTTTTATTTATTTTTTTTAATTGTAAGGATAATCATTGCTTTAATAAGGTGCTAATAAGTTTGTTTCCATTCTAGCATTATTGATATAAATAAGCAATTCTTAAAAGACTTCTTTAGCTTTAGTTTAAAAATATAAGATATTGTTTATGGTGAAGTCTGGCCTGAGAATGTGGCTAACTACCGGTGAATCATCCTGATGGGTGTATTTAATTTTAGCACAAATAAGCAACAGTTTTATTAGTAGTGGTAGGTGGAATAAATTATATTGCTATTCAGTATTATTGGATTTACAGCTAATACATTTTTTCGTGAGACAGTTAATTATATTTTTGCAGAGCTAAAATTACATAACACGGACTTAATTAAACCAAAAAAATTCATTTGTTTATGATTTGAGGTTAATAAGTACATCTTACACAGCCTTTGTTTCAAAGAACAAATATAAAAAATCGTAATCTACGTGGTTTTCCTCAGGAAGTGGTTTCATATTTGATACGAGGATAATCAGGCGACCTCATGCGTATCCTATGTTTTAATTACATAATCAACATTCTGAGTATGTTGTAAATTTGAAGAAAATGTGTCAGGATTAAACCATTCATATATTTAGCTAACGCTCAACTTGTTAAGGGGAGGATGTACCCTTTATGCATTGTTTGTTATAATATTTTTTTAGTTAACCCATTGTGGATCACTGACAAGCTGTGCTCGTCACGCAGCCGGGCCTAATGGAACGATGACGAGCTCAGGTCGCAAAAGCGGTCTTCTTTTAATTTTCCCTCCAAATAGTTCTATTAATGTCTGATAGATTGGGCGATCGTCTTCACTTGTCAATTAAGAGTGTTTAACAACGGTCTACGTTCAGAGGTTTCAAAAGTTTTATAAATAACCTAAAGATTGCAGTTGTATGTTGAAGTTGAAAAATCATTCATATGAGTTTACTCTCTGCTTTTTAGCGTTTCTAATTGGTTGTTTTCCTCAGATGGTATTATAATAGTAACTAGTATCGCATTTTATGGTATAATTTGCTTGTCATAATATGAGCTGATCTAAATGGAAAACTTACGATTGTCTGAACTTGATCGATATTTATTAGAGATATTTATTACAATAGTTCATAAACAATATATTGTAATTAATTATTTGTTTTTAAGAATATAGATGGAGATATTTTTATAAATCGGAATCCAGTTCAACGTAGATATGAAGTGAGTATACAGTCGCGAGCGATACAATGTGGCGCACCGTTGCTGTTCGTTCGGCCGCTGACCGTAAATTAATACGTGCCCACGCGCCAAAACAATACGATCCACAATTGGTTAATAATTATCTGTTATTTGATATCTTTTTATTAAACAAAAAATTAACATAATGCAAATGTATGATTTTATTACATTAGTTCTTATAATGTCTACTTAATGTATAAAAAACAGCTTTTGAGAAATCTATTTTAAAGTTTTAACAGACACTGCACTATTACATTAAGACCCAACAGGGCAGTAAATCTCAAATCTTCATGTTTCTCTTGTAATGTTTTTAAAATTCCTTGAACTAGAAGTTTTTGGCATAAGCCCTGGTAGGGTTATGTCAACTAGGCTAACATTACTTTTGTCTTTAATATGTTGATTACCACTAGCAGAATTTTTGTTACAACTTTTGTTAATACTAGGCATTGTTTCCAATTAATAAGAGCTCACTCAAAGTTGCTGTAAACTATAAAACTTACATAAACACTATACCTGCAAGTTACTGCCACAAAAATAGAACATAACTGTACTGGTAAACTATAATATCTACATCAGCTGTTGCTTTTGTTGCCTGTTGAAATTGTAAAAATCATTGTGTATGCTTTTCTGCTACCATGAATACCAACTACAGAAACAAAATAAATTTGTGATTATTTGTGAATGTTTATACAATATGATGAAAAATTAAGTGCCCAAGGCAAACGTGACACTATCAGTTTAAATATGAAGGACCTAATTGTAATGCAGACTTAATTTCAAATAAATTTTACACAAATATATAATTATATCTAAGATGTGTACTTAAAGGAAAATATATGGAGAATTTAAAATAGTATATTTCCCTAATTGATGTTTATAAATATAAAGGTACATGCTTCCCTTAAATGTACCTGCTAAATTACATATAGGGTTTAATTGTAAATTTTTTGCAATTACAGGATATCTTGAAAATTCAGATTGAAAAATAAGTGGCTGTTTGCCTGCCTCTATTGTCTGATTTTTACATTTAAAAGATGTTTTCATTAAAAAAAAAATCATAAACCTTTAGTTTCCTTAAATTTTATTTAATTAACAACATAATTTTCTCATAAATGAATAAAAAAGTGTTGTCAATCCCTGAAACTATAAATTTAAACAAACTTATTTATATATTTAATAAAATGATATTGCAAATTTTAATTTTCAGTCATTTTCATTTAGGTCTGATTATAAAATGGCCTTTAAATACCTGTAATTTCACATGGATTGATCACACCATATTGATTTTCATAGAAAGTACCTTGTGTTTAGAATCCATATTAACGTTGAAATTTTAGTATATTTTGATTTAAGAATCAGCTCCAAAAAGTCTCAGTTTTATGTAAGGCATTTCCACAAAGTTTAAACAGTATTTTTTTAACACGGTTTCTGCAAATCCTTATGCAGTTAATGTAGTTGGTGACGCATTTATCCAAATCTACAATATCATCCTGTCCGTGACAATAACCCATCACTTACCACCAAGTTTACACTTGTATGCAGGAATAAGGTAGCCAGATGGTTGTACATTTGGACTGTACAGTGGTTGATATAACTGTTAACTACTGAACTGGTTTAACTGAATATCACCAGCAAACAATTCCTTTGAGCATTCCTCTCCTAGTGTGTTGAATTGCACGCCAAGGTTATAAACCGTTCTAGTTCTATAGATAAATACATAAAAATCTCTTGCGTCTATAGATAAATTTTGTCTGACTTAACGTTTTGTGTAACATGATTCAGTTAGTGGGTTTAACGATGTTTTCGTTCTGGCTGCAGTAAAGATCAATGTAGCAGCATGAAAACTTGTGGGCGATTGAGGAACGGTGATAACTTCCTCTCAAGACAAGCCTCATATTACGATGTTTGTCTTGTTAAGTAAATATAGTGTTAAACAGATTTTCTGGTTGGAGCTGAGGAACATTCACATTTTGTGTTTTGGTTCGATTTATTACTGGGTTTTAATTGTGACACGTCATTTATATTAATTACCATATGTTTTGTGCCATTCAAACTGTTCAGCGTTTAGTTTTACTTTAATATGGTTGTATATTTTTTTCACTGCTACATTAATATTACTGGTTTTAATACATACTATCTTCTTTTAAGATCTTTCACCTTGTAGTGCTAATTTATTATTGGATGTTTATTTAACAGATTTATTATAAAGTTGTAAGTGCTCGTTAGGACTACATTAGTTAAATGAAACTTTACAAACTCTGTTGTACAGGTAATTACTGTTTAAGCCAAAGACACAGTGCATATCAGAAGCACAGAATTACGACAATACGCTTCATATACTCTATTGTAGTGATCATGTGTTTCAAGTCTCTATTGATATTGTTTCTTTTATCTTTATTTGGTGATAGCTTAAAAGCTGATGAGAGGCAGTAGATGAGATGAACAAAGGATATCATTATACATTGTTTTATTTATTTGTTGTATTTTGTGCAGTTTTTTCTTATCAAGTTGAGAGGTGTGTTTGCATACATATTTTAGTACAATAAACCAATTTCCTATTCTATGCAGTTTATTATTTCCTTTTACTATTACAAAAGTTTGTACTAACAAGGTAGTTTATTTCTAGTAAAATCGCCTGACTATTTGAGACAACTATATATTTGAAAAACGTTGATATGATTACATTAGTTTCATCATAAGTAGACCACAAAGGTCAATTCTGCAAGTCCTCAAAATAAAAATTTTTCACTGTTATTCTAAAACAAAATTTATTAGTTTAGTAAATATATTTTTCAATAAATTTAAAATATTTTAGATTTAATCCTTTAAAAATACAGTTATTTTATTATTGTTCAAAAACGCAGTAATTCAATTTTTGTATTAGATCTCGAGTTTAACTGCTTTTGATTGTTTATGATTTTCATTATTCCACAGAATAGTTAAACGATCCAAGATACACAATAGAAACAAATAACATGTATTGTACTATAAAACAAATTTCTATTACTATTTCTGGATTAGGGGGTAATTTAAATATAGAACTCGATATTCAAAGTGGAATGCCACATTTATGATGGATTTACAGGACAACAATAACCAGAACCATGATAGGACAATCAATTGTAAAATGAATCGACTCAAATTGAGCTTTAAGTTAAGAACTTGCATTCTTTAATATCAGAATGTCCAGTAACATACACTATTCCCTGTTTTTATATATTAACTCTTTGGGGTTAGTTGGGACAGCGTTTGTCCTGGCATACCAGGTTAGCCAATTATCGCATGGGATTAGCCCCGGGCTGTAATTCTCTGTTGTTTACTTATTTACTTGATGGTGAATTAACCTTTTTATGTCACATTTTCATCATTCGCTTTACAAAGATATATTTTCTAAAAACGAAATTGAATTTTCTGAATTATATTTTTGATATAGATAAATGTATGTTGCAATGTTTTTGTTTGCAATAATTTCCACCAGCAGTAATGACTAAAATGTGCTGATTTAAAGAATTAAGTAAATTCCGAATACATAGTTAAGTCAACTAAGGTTAAATATCTGATAATGGTTTTTTGATGGTTAAACCAATGATTGGGTACCATACTTGAGAAAGACCCAACTTGCATTTTGTTTTAAACAGTCATTACATGTGAACGCTTAGATAATTGTTAGAGATATAAACTTGTTCTTGTGTTTTTGTACAATTAAAATTTATTACTGTAGTATAATTTGCTAAGATGGTAGATTAATAGGTTGCTGGCGAACCTTATGACTGGTTTCAACAACAACAGGGTTATACTGTAGGTGAAAATGAACTATATGCACTTTGACAAGATACTTTGAGACAAACTGCAACATTTACAAGTCATAAATTTGCTCAGAATCAAAAGTACAGAAATGTGTCCCTCGCTGACCCATATTCAGGTTTACATGAATTTTGTATGTTATCAAAATCTTATAGTATATCACTGGCTAAACCAGTTCATTGAAAGGATTTCTTTTGTCTGTACTTCTAAAATTGTATTGGATTGTTTCATCTCCTAATCCATTAATAACAGTACCATACAAATGAGACTTTCTCATCCAGTCAATTTTAGACTTAAAGCTGCATGACATTTTACAGGCTCGTCCTTAAGGTTTAGTTGGCCGCTCCTGTTGGCTCTGTCAAACACATTCTATCAATTGGAAATATCTTTTCAAGATAAGTTTACTTTTCTTTGAGGTATTGGAAAAAGATAGGAAGGGGGAATGGCAAAGATGGGGGTTAAGGGAGGATTAGTGCTGAATGGAAGAGAAGGAATGGAGTTACTAGGAATGAAGAAAAGGTGGGAATTAATTTTTAATTAGTAGTTGCATAACAACAACATTTATTGTTATGTAGGCAATTTGAAATGTATGTTGAATGCATTTTTGAATTGCAGACTTACATCTTACTTTGAATGAATATTCAAAAAGACCTTGAGAAAAATATTTAATAATTTAAAATATCTATATTGGCGCTAAGTTGATAACTAGGGTGTAAAAAATGCCCAAGCTGCAAATTATGATAAAAATGTAGTCAGTTAATCATATACTACTAATTATTTTTACAATAGCATGACAAAACAGGCTCAATTATTTTACTACTAGTGTGTAGGAACTACCATGCTTTAAACTCAGATACACAGGTCTTATCAGAGAGGAAGGATGTGGTCTGACCTGCTGCAATAGTATGACACTGGATTGTCATTGCTTATGAAATAACGCAATTCTCTGCTATGTTGATAAATTAACTCAATTCAGTTTCGCAATCCTCGACAATTTGTGAAAAATCACACTGTTAAAAGAAAAATGTGTTTTTGCCATGACTTTTTTAAGTTATCAAATTGTTTAGTGAATAAAAGGTTAAACAGATTTGATCTTGACCATATACTTTTAAAACTAACTTATTTTTGCAAGTAATCATGCCTAAGTTTTTACTTGATTGTCCAAGCCTATCCTACTCGGTATTTTGTGGCATTTTATTCAAATTAGGGAAAAAAGCAACCACATCGAAGAATTCTATGAAAAATAGTCTATTTTCAAAAAATTAGAACACCTTACAAGATCATCTTCTTTCAAAGAGACAAAGGTGGAACCTGCAAAGATAATAGAGTAAGACAGAAGAGCTGACGTTTTCCGACAGTTCACGTAAACAACTCTCAGATTAAACTGGCTTATTGATTCTTGTCAACTTTGACCCTAAACCAAGCAGTGGTGTGAACAGGATATGACTTAGGTTGGCTGAAATCTATCATATTGAATTGATAAGGAGAAGTTGAACGACAGTTTTTTTATTGCGTCAAGATGCCAAATGTTTGGGAAATGTAGACCACAACTCAGAGAAATAGGTGAAAGGATTTAATTACACAGAAACTATACAGACAAGAAACAAGTTATTCCATCATTTATGACTTGTCATCTAGGTTTCTTAACCAAGTGCTATCAACTTTTGAAAAATAAAGGGAATTTACTTATATTTGCTATCCTTAGTTGTATATGTATGACGGTCATTCAGAGAATACCTCCGAATGTCCTGGCTGTAATCGAAGCCTAATAAATAAGCTATTTCGATAAGCAAGTAATGATTAATCAGATTAACATTTTATTTCGGTAATTCTAAGCAATATATGGGTCAACCTCGATTTTTCTCATATTACAATATAATGTTCCAATAGTCAATTAGAAAAGGAAATGACCAGAATTTCTTGCCGGAAAGCAGTTATAGGGAGCAGGCAACCGCCAGACGGTCATATATTGCTTAGAACTACCTATTAGTGATCAGGGGCACTGCCGTGATCTGGGCTTCAAATTTGGAACTACTCGAGTTAATTTTTTTTCTAAAAGAGCAAGCAGCGGGCAGGCATCGTGCGTGATCTGGGTATATACTGAATTAATTTCAGTCCGCGCGGCGTTATCAGTCATAATATAACAATTACCAACATCTTACTGTTAACCACAGTTACAATTTCATTGATCCCGATACCGGCGCACACACCCAAACCATAGAACGTTTGTGGCGGGAAGTTAGAGGCAATATCCCAAGGTACGGCAACAGAAAACATCATCTTGTTGGACATTTAGCTGAGTTTATGTTTAAAAGAAAATATTCAGATTATAAAACTAGAGTACACAACATCTTTCGGGCAATTTCACATGTCTACAACGGTGTCACAGCGTACGGTGACCGCTGTGAACAACAACCCATTGAGCCAGACTCCAACTCCGACGTTGACGACTATTAAGGTTAGTTGTTGGTTTTTGGTTGGTTTTACTTTGCTTTCCGGCATGTAATTATGTGTTTAAAATGGTTTTACATACAGTACATTACCTACATTATATTGTAATATGTAATAACAATTTATCAGTAATTTTTAATAAAAAAAAGGATCACGCACGATGCCTGCCCGCTGCTTGCTCTTTTAGAAAAAAAATTAACTCGAGTAGTTCCAAATTTGAAGCCCAGATCACGGCAGTGCCCCTGATCACTAATACGTAGTTCTAAGCAATATATGACCGTCTGGCGGTTGCCTGCTCCCTATAACTGCTTTCCGGCAAGAAATTCTAGCCATTTCCTTTTCTAATTGACTATTGGAACATTATATTGTAATATGAGAAAAATCGAGGTTGACCCATATATTGCTTAGAATTACCTTTATTTCTTTTGATGTCTATGATATTTATAAACATGTTTACAGTAGGAAGAAACAGGATTCTTATTGAATATTTATATGTAAGACTTTAATTATGATTACCCTGATACAGCTTTCAAATTTATGTAGATTTTTGCGTTAGTTTGTAGTTTTTTATAAAAATTTGACAGCGTCGCCGTAGAAATGCATTCGTCTGCAAGCATGTGTTTTGATTCTTAAGTATTTTCAAACAGACATTTCATATTTCGCATTTGCTCAATACAACCAACACTTTTGTTTGGTCTATAGATTTTTAAAAGTTTTTTATTAAATGGATTATTAAATAAGTTTAATTTGCTTTATACTTATCAAATTCATTTTCAAGCCTAATGTGTATTTTTAATGTAAGGGTCTAACCCTTTACATAAAAAAGGCTCACGCACTGAAATGAAAAACTATAGACCAATTTCATTAATTTCTCCATTTTCTAAGATTATTGAAAAGATTGTCCTGACTCAATTATTAACCTACCTTAACCATGAACAACTTTTAAGTGAAAACCAACACGAATTCTTGAAATGTAAATCTACTAATAGCGTACTTACTTGTATTTTCGAATTCATCATCGATCAGTTAGATTGCCGCAAACATGTCTCAGCAATTCTTATAGACTACAGTAAGGCTTTTGATTGCCTGGGACATGGACTAATAGTAAAAAAAAACTAGCTGCCATGAGTATAACAGGTAAAGAAAGTTTGTGGTTTGTCAGTTACCTCGAAGGGCGTACACAGATTGTAGAAGTCCAAGATATCACAAAAGGCACAAAGACTGCATATATGTCTGAGCCGCAGCCCATGAAAAGAGGAGTATCTCAAGGCTCAGTCCTGGAGCCAGTACTGTACATTTTGTTTACTAATGACTTGCCAGACATCATCGAAGCAAATAGAAACACAAAATGTATCATGTATGCTGACGACATTACTCTCCTTCTGAGAAACAAAAAAGCACAAGACCTTTATGAAGACTCGTTATTGAAAAGTAATTAACTATTGCAGCCAAAATGACCTACCATTAAATGCATCCAAGACAGTGCACTTAAACCTCAGTAGACTAGCAAAAAATGTTTTATATTAACCAAACATCGCCTCCGAAGAAGAAACGAAATTATTAGGTATGTCTCTTGATACTGGCCTCAGATGGACTAGCCACATTAATAGCCTTTGTAAAAAAATCAGCACTGGAGTATATGTGGTCAGAAGAATATATTGGGCAGCAGGACTGGATGCAGCAAAGACTGCTTACTATGCCATGATAGAATCACACATCCGCTATGGTATAGCTGTTTGGGAAGGGACTTCTGAGAGCAATCTTAATAGTATTTTAGTACTGCTGAAAAAAGCCGTTCGAGTTTTGTCGAATTTGAAATCACTAGACAGCAGCTGCAGGAATGCTTTCAAATCTCTTGAAATACTAATAGTTGTGGCTCTCTACATTCAAACTGTCTTACATCAAACAAGAGATCGGGACTTACATACAAGAGGGAAAAACATCCATTTCTACAACACCCGATATACCACCGACTTCTCCCTTCCATCTCATCGCACAGCACAGTTCCAAAGAAAACCAAGTTACATTGGATGCAAGTTATACAATGCTCTGCCCACATCTTTAAAAGCACTCAGAAGGAAACAACTGACAACAGGACTTCACAACTGGCTCAAGACAAGACCGCTCTATTAATTGAAAGAATTCTTTGACGCTACACATCAGTAAAGAGAAATAATTTCAACATTGTAATTTGTATTCACATATTCTTAATTATTTGTACTGATTGTATAATATTTTTGACGCCAATACCTTAATGTTACTGTAAATAAAGTTGATTAATTATTATTATGTTGTGAATAATTTACTCAAATTTTTAGAGAGATTTCTGTAATTTTGAATTTTACATACTATTACTGATTTTATTAATTACTAGCCGTTACCCGCTGTTTCGCACGCAATCTTTAGAACCGAAGTCCTTATATTACTTTATAACAGCAATTATGATGTAATATGATGGGAGTCCTATACAAATTTTAAAACGTAAGTAGGCATACATCAGGTAGATATTATTTAAGTTCATGGTAAATAGTATCAGAGTTTAACTTAATTATTATATCATGTTTGGCACGTGTATGAGCATTTCTGGTTCTAATTAATTATATACATAATTAATTATGTCACAGCTGAATCTGCCTTGTCATCCTGATCAAGAAAACTCAAATCTCGGATCACACAGGTCTCGGAAACTTACTTCGGCCAAAAAGCGTATATTTCCAGTCCTTGTCATATATTTCAGGTCTAAGATATTTCCAGTACCATAGTAGAGTTTGTCTTGTTGTTCTGACGAAGAAAAAATATATATATTTACGTAGGACCGAGATACCTACTTCGGTTAAAAAGTGCCTACTTAAGACCGTTTAAATTAACTTACCTACTATATCACAGTTTAGCTTCCCATATTGTCTCGATCACAATGCTATATACGTTCGATTATCTAGTTCTCGGAAATCTATTTTGCTCAAAATCGTGTTGACATAGTTGAGTTTGCCTTGTCCTGTTGAAGAAAATACACACATAAGTAGGACTGAAAAGCCTATTACGACCTAGGGGGGAAGTCCTACATACTTCTTATGTACTTTCTGTATAAGAGGAAAATCCTTATTAAGGTTATGCAACATTAAAAAATAATCGTTATTACAGTTTTGCGTTACACTTGTTTTTTTTATTGTAGCCAGGGAAAGAATGAATCGTTGAGGCATGTTAGTATTCATTTCTCTGTTTTTCCACAAGCCATTGTTAAAATGTAGTATCATAATGTCAAGGAAGCCCACCAGTTTGAAGTAACTTATGTGAAAACATTCATAACTTTGTTCATTAAGGTTAGTTTTATAACAGTATTTAATGCATTAGATGATTTTAATTCGTCACTGGCGCAATCTGGAGTAAAATTTATATATTAATGTTTTATTTATTATTTGCATTACACTACCGATCAAGCACTGTTTATTATTATTCATAAAATTTAAATGTAAACAGATGTTTCAGAAATTTTGTCGAACTATAGCTGTCAACAGCTGTTTAGTGTCAGTTTAATTTGAATTATGAAACGTAAAAACTAAAAATTATTCTGAATTCCAAAATATTCCAGGTAACTTTTCTTAACTTTTTCTTCATAACAACCTTCCTCGGATTTCAATGGACATTTTACAAAAAGAATTAACCGAATTGGTCCAGCCGTTCTCGAGATTAGCGTTTACCAACACATTTGGCGATTCATTTTTTTTATGAGACAAGATTAAGATTACATATTTGTATTATTTTATATTTATTAAAACACATATACTTTGTGAAAGATCAGAATTATGCATTTATAGAACTTTCCACCTCTTGAATCATCGTCCTGTAACCATACTTTTTTAAAATTTCTCATCACTCCATAACAATTTGACACCATCACAGGATTAATGAAGACTAGCAGCGGAGCATGATACAGTTCAGACCCAAAACATACATTCGCCTGCTGCTAAGTGCACACAGCAATCATTATAAGATTGTTTACATTGAGTAGGCTTAATTCAGATTTATCACGCATGAAACAATATAATTTATTTTTATATTAAAAATTTGAAAATTAACATTCGTGAAATGTACAATTTGATTTAATGCTAAAATAATGAGTAAATTGTACTCTTGTCAAAGGATTGTATTACTTTTCTCATATGGTTTGAGGGAAGGGATATCTCACTGAAAACACTTCTAGTCTCAACAATAAACGATACTCTAATCCTCTTCCACCCAGGCCAGTTCTTTCTCCCTACAGTTATAGGAACGGGAAACAGATCTCTTCATAATAATGAATGTTCCTAAAATACAAATTATTCTAAGATTACAAATATAAAATGTGGGCTTCAATGAGAATTCAAATTAAATCTTTAATATGGAATCAAGAAAAACTGTTATATAAGGTAATAATCTTTTTAGTATACATAGTTGTAGTAAAAAAATAATACCACTTAATTCAGAATTGATAAAAAATGTTGGAGCTGAGCACTTGGCTGAGCGTTGGTGAAGTCTAACTTTCTACAGGATTTTTTCAAGAATAGATTGAACTATGACTTGAAATGTTGTTATCAGTCTGTTGGAAGCTGACAAAATTTCTTTTCTATCTATTTGTCTCTTATACAGAATATGTCGATAACAAATTGAGCTATAGACTTGAAATTTCGCATGAAGCTTCCTTCAATCCTGCATAGACAACATTGGAAGTTCTATGATCGATGGGATTTAACTGAACAATAGCAAAGCAGGATGAATTGAGTTGTATACTTACAATGATGAATGAAACTTCAGCAAAGCCTGTTATGTGACGCGGAGTCTGGCTTACTCCTACCTTGTTGTTATTAGAAAGAAGCACTGCCATAATTTAACAAAATTTCCAATATATAAGCTACTAGCTGTTTCCCAAGCCTTCACATCTGTGTTATTTTGTAGTAAAACAGTATGACAGTGGTATACCTAGGGGTTGCCAAGAATGGCCCCAGCCAGGGGCGCAAGAGTAAGGGAGGTGCAAGCTGCTCTCTGAAAACATAAAGCTGCGGCATGGTCGGCCATTGAAAAATACTACTACTAATTTATTCTTCATTTCTTGGCAGTGCTTAGCTGCCAGTAATATATATTACTCAAGCTGAAACTCCTTATTCCATGAACTTTTTGAATCAGACCAACAAAGCACATAACCTTGTAAACCCATTTTGACATCTTCATCTTCCTGCAAATGCATAAAGTGCGATTGTGGTCAGATCCAGTTGACACATTTTCTTGTTTATTTTTGCAAATAAACATATACTGTATACTAATAAATAATATATAATTGTTATATTAGCTTACGGCAACAGTTGCAAAATATTCATAATAAAGTATCCAAAAAGTCATATTAGACCTATTTAATAATTTATATTATAACATAGGCCTATAAACAAGATTCTTATTATTACTGGCCTTATTAATTTTACTATGGTAATTTCCATATCAAATCTCCGCTAAGTCGACAATTTTTAAGCAGATTCATACAAGTGATTTGAAACTGCAAATAAAAAAAAATCACTGAATCCGAAAAACATCGGAATTTTTCGGATGACTGGGGTCCGAAAAATTAACCCCATCATAACACTGATTAATTAAAAATAGAGTAATCATTAGGTTACTTCCCTTTTACATTTACTTTTCATAATTACTTGTAGTTCCATATTAATCTTGTCTTAGCGCAGAACTGTTATTTGGCTGTTTATTGGCAAATTCATTTAAGTAATTTGATTCATCTGCCAATAAAATATCAGTAAATAAGAGGTTTTGAAGGAACATTCATCCTTTTGGTTTTATTATACTGTCACCAGATCATGGCAATTCGGACTTGCCCAAACTTTTGGGGATGAGGATTTTGAAGCTCGAGGCCCTACGAAAGCGAGGTAGAAACAGTCATTCTGAACGCAATATGTACACTCTCGGCATTACTTGGTTATCAAAATTAGAAATAATATAGCACTTAAAATAACAGATCGTTCGCAGTGACGACTCTCCTACCTCCACATACTGGTCGGCTTTCCATCAGGTTTCAAAATCGCCACTTACCTTCGAAGTGGTGGGTGTTGGCGAGAGGAAGTAACCCAGACCGGACATGCACCCCCGTGTTGTCTGTCACCAATTCGCAGAAGGACCTTGTAACCGACACTAATCCTGTCGACCGTGAGCCTAACTGCCCCCTCAAAAGCTCGCCGAAGATGCATTCACGGCCATGCAAAACTCACAGTTACTAGTTTATCCGTGGTTGTGTAGCAAGAGGAAGCGGATGGTCGTACATCAAAGGTGAATCATGTGTTCTGTAGTAGCAATATATTTCCTGTGCTCATTCTCATGATTCATAAGCAGCTACGATTTTATCATGTTTGAATGGAACCTTTTTTGTTTTATCAGACAGTTAAACATTTCTCTCGTTTTTCTCGTAGTAGAATCACACTGTTTATGATTTGACGCATCTTACGTATATCTGCTTTATTTAAGGACTAGTTTTTTTCGCAATCAATTTTATATTTGAAATGTGTAGCAGTAGATACAACTTCATAATAACAATATATACACATGAATATCTGTGGAAAGTAATGCATATGTCTCTATAAGTTTCAATAATAAGTGTTACCACTTAGGAAGATACTAAAATTTTCAGTCTTGTTAACGAGTACATGAAAAACTAGACTTTAACTTTTGATCATTCAAAATAATATGAACACCTATAATGCCAGTAATGCCATGTTTCTTTCGCACAACTACATTGATGTACTAGAATTAATAAATATGAACACACTCGTGTTTGATAATAATTGTAACATATTTGTTGTTTATTTCAGTAACATTTGATATGCTATCTAGAGGAATTTGCCTGTTTGCCACATTTTTTATAACAGACATACCAGTTAAAAGTACACATACATTTAAAAGTATTGAAGATTAAACCAATTGTTTTATCCAAAATGCCATAACATTTGATAAATATCAAAGTGACGCTAATTTCATTATAATCTCAAATGAATGTGTTTGGTAAAAGCAAGAAGTGTTAAAGAAGCAACTTTGATTTACGTGCCAAGTAGAAGCGAGATATGTGTAGATAATTTAAGTTTCGAATTCGCTTCGGTTGTTACGAGGTATTGATAGCATCTTTAAATATTTTCCACTGTACTACAACTATGATCAGAATTTGCTTTTGTGTCACGTGAGGCATGAGTGTTCCTTCTTGCATTCAAATGAGACTCTGGAGTTAATGAAATTCGGCAGAATTTTCTTGCATTTCTCAAAGCGTTTGTATGGAATACAGAATTACAACAATAACTTTCTTTAAAACAGAAATAAAGACTGACGTGTGAAAAGTGCTAGATGTTTATCTCTCTTTTACATATTTTATTATTTTCCTCCAGACTCTGACGATCCTTTTACAATTATTTTTGTGCGTAAAATTTGTATTATCAGATGTCAACCAAAGTTTCTGATCCATTTACACTGGTAACAATGAACTATCTAGATTAATAGTGGACATTATTGTATTAAAAAGTGCATTCATAAAACAAGCTCTGAGCAGTTCAGATTCAGTCATATCTGGTTGCGACATGTTTCTCGATATAAATTGTACCTCTCTATAGGAAATTCTTTTGAAAGAAATAAGCTAACTCTAAATTCTCAAGTTCGTACATAGTTAGTATTGTCTACTCTAAAGCAACAACGTGTGTGGAATGTGTTTTCTCTGGAAATAAAATTGGTTCGAATTAAAAAAATCTTAAAAAGTCACACATTTGCTAATGGCGCAGTGTAGCGGATACGGCGGTTATCGCAAGATAACCAGATCAAGCAACGTCGAGCGTGGCCGCTGCTTGGAAGGGTGACCGCTGAGCGATCTGTCCTTGCAAGCGGCCCGCCTGCCCGGCCATTGGTGGTGGTTCGGAAGTCACCTTTAAGCCGTTGGTCCCCAGATTAAGTGTTAGAGAGGGCCTGGTAAAATAAGACATTCTTTACTTTTTTTTACATTTATTGTTACCGTTATTTCTGATCTACTTCTATATTCTTTTACTGCTTTGGTTTTTTACCTTGATATTTGGCATTCAGAGCAAATCAAAGAGCCAATGGATGTGTATTTTAAAATATACTTAACTACATAGCTCACTATTTAAACACTGGTCTTCGAAGTGTAGCGACCGTTTAGGACATCTCATACTCTTCAAGGATGGTTCCTCTTCATACATTCGGATTTTTATATATTCCTATAGCAAGCAAAATATAACAAAATATTCACATCATCTGGATGATTAGCATGACCCCAACCTAGAAAACTCATTGTCCACCGTAAAAACCGTAATTATTGAAGAAATATATTCTTTTCATTCATTTTGTCTTGATAAAGTGGTTTAATACCATTCCTCATAAAATTATTGTGAGGGATAACCAACGTACCTCTCTTACGTATCGTTAAATGATTTCGAATGTACGGAAAACACGATAGCTAGTCAGCTAAACGGCTGCTCCCCTAGGAAAATTTCCATAAAAAAAAATCGACATTACAAGTCTGATTATCTCGTCTAGATTCGGCCTGATCCGGGGAGAGTACTTGAGCCCAGAGGGGGTTCTTTTGTGTGTTTCCCATTATAAATGATTCATTTTATTGTTATTATTATGTGCATATGTTCATTTTATTTTAATTTATATTTCATTCCAGGTGAAACCATTTTCGTTCATACAACAAAGAGATGAGACCTAAAAAATACCTGGAAGTGCATTAAAAAAAATAAAATAAAAGGAAAGTGCTGCAATTCTCCCTTCAGGACACTTGAAAAATTGGTTAAACCCCAACAAGGAGATGGGCACACGTAACACTGCAACAGATTAAGATGAGAGTAAACCATCACATCCATCAATTTCCCATTATATGACCCCACCAGTTTCAAAAAACAACTATCATCCACACATAGCTCTTTAGATAAGAAAGATCAGTAGTTGGTTGTGATGATTTACCTCTACTAGAAGACTGTTCATAAGAAATAGGTAAAACAATTTTTAAAGATCCAAAAATGGCCAATCTGATCCATTGATTACTGATAGTATTTGAATTCTGCTGGTTGAACGAGGCCCTCAAATAGTTGACGTACCAACCTTCAAGTTTCCCGTGTAGGATGGAGATAGACATTTCGATGGCAAGTGGTTTTACAAAACGCTCTTAAATGGCGAACTTGTGCGAAGACAATCGGAAGATTCTCTATTTTGTTTCCTTGTCTTCTCTTTGAGAATGATCATCGTGTAAAGTCGTTTTCATTTTTAGATTTTAATAAAAGCTCCAATGACTGGAAACACTTAATCCTCTCATTTACAACCACAAAGACTCGTCCAGCCACAGATTGTGTTGCATGCAGTGGAAAGATTTGCAAAACCGACTAAAACAAAGAAAACTGTAGAAACTGAAATTCAAGAAAGTATTCATAACGAGGTAGAGTGGTGGAGGAACGTACTGAAAGCAGTCATAGATGTAACTATACTTTGTGCTAAGAATACTCTACTACTTCGAGGAACAGCAAAGAAAGAAATCATTGGCGATTTAAGTAGTAGTGGATGTTTTAAGCACATTAGAAATAATAAGTCACTATCATCCTAAACTAGCAGAGCATATGGATTACGTTAAATAAAAAAAAATGCACTCAGTTACTTCCCCCTAAAATCCAAAAAGAGCTCATAAATTTAATTGGAAATAATGTGAGGCAGAACATCTGGAGGCAAATAAAAAATGGAAAAACTTTTCCATCATATTTGACTGCACATCAGACAGTGCTCACATTGAGATAATGAGCCAAGGTATTAGATTTGTTGATTTGTCAGATGGGAAGTGTTAAGTTAAAGAAAGTTTTATTGATTTCATCAACACTAATGAAACAATAGGAGAAGGGATTTTAGTGGACATTCTTAAAAAACTTACTGAAGATTGGCCTAAGTTTTGATTACAGAGGTCAGGGTCGTGATAATGGGAGCAATATGACTGGAAAATATATCGTTGTGCAAACTCAAATCCTCAAACAAAATTATAGTGCTTGGTTTGTGCCGTGTGTTGCACATACTTCAAACCTTATCGAATCGTGTGCTGCTGCGATTTCGCCCCGAATGATTACTTTTTTTGAAACAGTTCAAAAGATACTGTATTCTTCAGTGGCTCTACAGGAAGGTGGCAGTAATTTCGCCATTACTTTGAAGAATCATTGTGGCACTAGGTGGTCAACCAAACGAAAAGCAATCGCCGCTTTAAAAAGAACACTGAACAAACTGTATGCAAGTCTGGAGGAAATTGCTGATATTAACCAAGACAAAATGAACATGGAAACGTCAGATGGGGCTCAAGGACTCATCAAGCAAATCGATTTCAAATTCTTATGTCTTTTTTCTGTAATCCATGGATACCATCAAGCTAAGTTAAAATGTAGCCGTTCATTCAAAATGTTACAGTCAAACTTACTTTCCGATCCAGCAGACTCCCAGATTAAATGCCAAAGTCTCGACAGCACTATAAAATGCATGGGAAGCATTTCAACCGAATTTTGGGGGATAAAGCATTAATTATGAAATTTGGCAAACTGTTAATGAAATGAACTTATTCTTGTAACGGCAGGTGTGTGAGAGCACAGTTAGAATTAGAGAGACAAACAATGTTAGCAAAACATCAAAGTAAGGTAAATTCAACAGTTGAAACTCTAAGGTCTTCGGTTCTTGTGCCAGCATCCCACAGTGTTACTCCATCAGGGGCGCACCGACGGGAGGGAGACGAATGAGACCTGCACTCCCCCCCCCCCTTAAGAGCATTTTATTTCAAAACAATCGATCGTCTAATAGTATATTTTCTGCTAAAGGTAACATTTATGTTGGAATTTTGAAATCGATCATAATGCAATATACACATTTAAATTTGATGACTATTTTAATTTACGATATATACGGTACTCCACATAAAATAATTCAATTTTGTTGAAAACGTTAAATATTTGAATTCTACCGTCACGCAACAACTACGAAAGTGAGGTTATATATAACCATTTCTCGTGGCTTCTACTTGTACCAGATAATGTCAGTAATCGAGTATAATATGCACTCGTACCGATTTAAAATCATACGTTACAGAGTACTCCTAAAATAGTACAGATACATAAATTCCAGTTACTGTAACTACTAAACGAGTTCGAGTACTAAGTACCAGGAACGGCGGTAAACGTGTAAAATATCTATATCGTAAAAGTACCTGTAACAGTAACCTCTACCGGGCACTTTCAGTTTGCGTATAGGCGAGTACCCGGTACTAAGTATCTGTTACAGTAGTCCCGACTTGATCAGGTGTCACAGTAGTGAGTGAGTTGCCGAGCGCTCTATCAGTTCTGTACTGTGTTAGTTTGTTATCATTCGTTGTCATTATGAGGAAACACCGCCCTGAGCAGTCTGGTGATTTGCGCATTAAAACGAGCAGTTGCCAGTTACGGTAAATTAAGAAAACCTGCTCCATTTAATCTGCGTTAAAAATTGAACTTTTTAAATCGTAGTTTCCAAAAATACACGCTTAAGATAAAGCGTTAGGCTAGTTGCACACACACCGATTTTTGACGGCCGGTAAAAAATCGAAACGATGGTTTCAAGATAATCTTTAGTAAATTCAGGTACACGCTTTCTTCTTAACTTACCAGTGGCTTGGCATACTTCTTTTATTATTTTTCTTGCAGTGGAAATCCCAACTCTGAAGGAATAATGTAGGTCGTTAAAGGTGCACCCGCTCGCTAGATACCTGAAAAAATAGTTTTGTAGGAGTATGGTATTTATTAATATTTTTAAAACAAAAACCTATTATACCGGTGCATTTGGACATTAACCTGGACAATGAAACAACAGCTAATTTGGTGATTTTCAACCAAACGAAACGGATTTGTTCGTGAAGAAGGCGGAGCGAGAGCTGTGAGGACGATCGGTGCGTGTGCCAGCATGTGTTTAGTCACGTGCGCCACTGTTGTCACCGGCAACGGCGGTACGCAGTGGCAGTGGCCAGCTGCTCACCGGCATTTTACCGGCGCCGATCAGCTGTCGGCGTGTGTGCCAGGTTCCGTTCCCTCATTCAGTTCACTATTGAAATTTGGACGGCCGGTAAAAAATCGGTCGTCCAAAATCGGTGTGTGTGCAACTAGCCTGAGAGCTCCATAACATGACTAGTGCATGCTGACCAGTGTCGTATTTTGCTGACTACCCGGTCAAAAATAACAGTTTAGATGGTAATTTAATAACTTTTTCCATACTATTCTAAATTAAAATTAATATTCAATTACAGTACATTTGTATCTTCATTGTATAAACATTTGAATCACAAGTTTCCCAGTTATGAATTTTAAAATTTGCAGTGGTTGTAAAGCGACAAAAAACTATATTTGATTGTTGTTGATATACAAACTGGAAGTAATTGTTATTAACAATTTTAAATGTCGAAATGCACAAATAAGCAAGCTAAATTTTAATACTAATGTAGCTCTAGAAGCTTGTTTGTGGTCAACTTTTGAACTCTAATATCTATACTATTTTTATCCAAGAGTAGATGTCAATATTTAGGTTTTTTCATTATTTATTGTTCAAACTCTTTTACACATAACGTAGCTATGGTAGGAAGGGTTAATCAATTTGAATGTTGAGTTTATCTCCAGTTCATCTACCTTTTTATTGCAGTGTTTGGTATCTGTCACTGTCTCAGACTTGACTCCTAGAATTTGGAGTCATGTTCATCTGAAGAGATCGAAGAGTTATTCACTTGACACCGATTCCTGTAGTAATCCATTTGTTTTTCACCTTTGATGGATTACATTTTATCGTTTTTACTGAGCAGTAAAAGTTTAAGTGAAAGTTAAGGCGATTATTAAATTTGTAAAATTGCTGCTCCTTTGAAAGTGCAAAATTAGGAAACTCTAGTCTACTTTGCCTAAATAAGAGTTTACAAGAGAGATGTTGGAGGGCCTTCTCTCGGATTCATTTCTGATGTCCTGACTCCCTTTAACATTGCTGGTCAACCACTAATGATGGCCTCTGGCCATAGTGCTGATGCTGCAGTGTTTACCACTGATATTGCGATGTATGGAATGTTCAAAATTACTCTACTGATTGTGATTTTTAGATGTTGGAGCACTCTTGTGAGGGATTGAACAAACAATTTCGTGTCAAAAGACTGTAGCAGATCAACAAAACGTTTTGCTGGTGGGTTTTTATCCAAAGGATTGGTGTTAAAATATGTATAACACAGTATGAATAAACCTTTAACACTTTTTAAACTTTTATTTTTCTTTCGATGTACATTTCGAAATCTGTGATTTCATCTTCAGGTACAAATAAGGTTAAGTTAATTATAAAAATAAATAATTAAAACCAATTTGTCATGTGTTTTTTATTACCTTGGTGGCTAAATTTGTTGTATTTAATTTTATGTGAGATCAATGTATATTGTTTAAAAGTCTATTGAATAATACATTTTTTGTTAGAAAATCTTTGTCATTTCATAATATATTATGATTAATTTTGGCACTTTTGTAAATTTCAAAATGTTCTAAAGTAGATAATAAGTGACTTTTTTTGCTTGTGTGTAAAATTTCAAGATTATTTTCAATGTTAGTGTATGTATGGCCGGTGTTATTTAAATGGTCTGCATATTTTGAATTTGATGAAGTTTTCAATGCCTTTATGTGTTCATTAAATCTAATTTTGAAGGATCGGCCGGTTTGTCCAATATAGTGGGATTGACAATCGTTGCAATTTAATTTGTATACTCCACTATTGTTGAATTTTGATTTTGGTTTGTTGAATTGCTTTTATTTTTAATTAAAAGTCCAAGGTTGTTCGAGGTTTTGAATGCCAACTGATATCCTTGTTTATAAAATGATTTGTTAATTTTGTGACAATGTTTACCAAGGAAGTCTGGTATCAAATACATTCAATTTATACACACTTAATACACAACAACTTATACACACAATTTATACACAATTTTAACACTTTTTGAGGCTACATCTCTAACAAGGTGTTAAAATCTCCCATTAAGACAAAACTTTGTATGTTACTATTTAAGTCTGTGAGTAAGGATTCTAATTTGAAGAAGAATTCGTATTTATTTCCACTGGGAGACCTATAAATTCCAATTATTTGATTTCAGCTGCTTCAAAGTCTTTCTCTGTAGTTTGTTTGATTTAAATTGTGAGCACGTCAAATACTTTTTTACAAACGTCGCTTTTAAACTTGAAATAAGACGGTTCTTATAAACTTGTGTGTTTATTACTAAAATTTTACTATGACTGGATTACATTTTTGACACAAATTGTTAAAGGTGTAGTTGGTACAGGTAAAGTATAAAACACTAGTGCTTTTCATTATTCCAGTTTTAGTCGCAAAATTTTACTTAGGCATCTGTCGTCAGAGACCATCACACTATCACTACAGTGTTCACTTGAGAAGGTAAAGAGAACATTGTCAATATTTGAACACAAAGAATACAATGTTTTTGTGTATTCTGAGGAAATATTACCAAAAATCCAGTTTAAAATATAATATAATTCATAAAATTAATTATATTTGTCTGTATAAATTTACACTATTCATCATTCCTAAGGTGTGTAAAACTGCATCTAGTAAACAATTATATAAATGCTTTGTTTACAACATTATTATTACAATATTACGGTTAATGTCAGACTGTTGTAATTTTAAGTTGACCTTTTTCAAATTGAGGAAAATTATCAGAGAGTCATTTGAAATTTCTATACAATAACAATATAAATTTTCTTAATTAGCATTATTTGATTTGGCATTTTTAAAAGCTAAAGCTTTGAATTACTGTAGTTCCACTGTATTATTCTAAAAAAAGGAAATTTCAAAAATCCTCTCCAAGTTTAAACCAATTTATGTTTTCCATGTAATAAAAGCTTTTCAAGAAGTTTGTTCACAATTGTTTCCATGAAAGTCTTGTCGCCTTATCTAATCAGACCAGTGTGGCTTCATGAGAGGTCTTTTGAGAACCACAAACTTGTGGTTTTTAGCAGTGTGTGGTTTAATGTCAATATCATGTAACTTGTTTTTCAAAGATGACCTCTTTTCACCTCCATTTGGGAGTATTTCTGAATTTTCTTGTGATTCCATAAATCATCTTTTAGTAAATTAATTTACATTCCCGTTTAAAAGTATGTATTCTGTTGTTTTCTTGAGGGTTTGTACTTTAGAGTACCTCAAAGGCTCTAATTAAAACCTTTCATTTTCTTGTTGTTCATATTATCTTCCCTGGACTATGTTATCCTACTTTAAGTTGATGATATTGAGATTTTTTAAGTTCCTGAGTTTAACAAAAACCTATAGTACCTATATTTACTACTCTTAAAACTAATAATTAAATTTTTATTGGATTGAGGTTTCAAGAGCATAAATATAATTTTTTCAATAAATTCTTAATCCCTTTATTTGTAATATTTTGAAATAATTGTGCAAGCTGAAAGATTTTTGCAATGTTACAAGTCCCATCCAGAGACGGCCTGATTTTCAAATTTTATATTTAATAATAAATACAATAAAATATTCACCAAAGAACTGAAATCTTAACACATTGTAGTTACTTTTAAGTATGTATTATTTTTAAATGGATTAATTATTGACATTTTCCTTCCGTGCCCAACATATTTAGATGAATAGAATACATTCTTATTGTAACACGAACAAGATGTGTTAAAGTGGCCTATTATATGAACTGAAACAGACAGACTGTAGGCATTACATGTTGATACGTTCTGATATGTAATAATAGGTTTAGATTGCATTATTTTCTAACCTTGAATCAAAACTTTCATTGTACAAATACCTTAGCTTAAGGCTTTTGAGTCTGCAATATTAATAGTAGGTATTTTTTTTTTGTTAATAACTGAAGAGCGCTTTCAACTTTTATATCACCCCTGCAAATGAAGGATTTGTTGAAATTTCACTTTCTTAGGATGAGGATAGAAGTTCCAAATTTGCAGCTGGTTTGTAGACGTAGCTATAAACAATCCTCTCCATATACCATCCAAAATTTGACAGATTAAACTAACTTTCCCGTACATGCTTCTTGAATCACCTAAACCATTACATATAGTCCACTGAAACCCCTTTAATTGTAAGGGTGAATCACAACCAAATCTTTTAATCAGTCTTCATTAAACCTTTGTAGAATTTATAATAAAACATGTCAAATAATGTTAAAAACTAAACTAAAACCACTTTCTGTTGATTAAATATTAACTTGCATTATGGAACCTTTGTATCAGATAATACTATTTACATTACCTGAAAAATGTTAAAAGGATAAAAAACACTTATTTATTAAAACATTTTTTTTAGCAGCATGCTCTCCTCACATGGATTACTAAAAAATCACGTCTATTATAAATACAGAGGTGTTAAGACTCTGTATGTGAAAACCAAGCCAGTTTTTCATTTAGTTGATGGTGTGGTGATCCTTAACAACAGTTTGTTTATAGCCACTGATATTTTTCTAAGCACAAGGATGAAACACGATTACAAACACGATTTCTCAATTGTTTCTCATAAAAAAGTGAGAAAATGTCATACTTCTACATATAAACCTATAAGGCCTTTTCGGTCAACTATGGATTTTTTCATGTGGGTAAGCTTAAAAACAGTTTATACGAAACTAGTAATGTTTTTCATAGTAAATTCTCCAATTTTGGACAGAATATTTTTTTCAATCCATCTTTTACTCTTTATTATCAAGAACAACAGAAACCATTTTCATTCTGACATATGTGAGATCTACAATGAAAAGGGCCACCTTGAACATTTACTTTAAAGACAAAAAGCATTCAAGAAGGCCCTTATTTTATGTATTGGTTTGAAAAATTTCATTACATCAAATATTTATTTATTTATTTATTTGGTTTTATTTAGAATCTTTTACTGTGACAGTCAATTCATATTCATTGGCAGTACTGTAGTTTTAGCTACCTGATTTAATCATGTGTATTTGAGCTTTTACACAGTTACATGCCCAATTAAATAAATAATTGAAAAATTTAATGAGTTTATTTATACACAATAATAAAAAAACCATTAACATTTTATAAGTTACATTTATTTATATAACTTTAGAAAATGTATTAATTTACCTAAAAAATGTGATGTGAACTATAATAAAAACTAGATTGCTATAATCAATTTTAAAGTTGGGTGCTACCTTGGAAAACAGTGGTTGAATTACAGATAAGTTACACAATTCTACACCTGTAATAACCATAAAAATTTATGTAAATTCTCATATTTTCCTTACTTAAAAAATACGTAACTATTAGTTATTATTCAATGGTCCAAACATTTAATAAATTATATCTAAAAAATGATAAAATCTAATCAAAAATACTCAAAATGTGATCAAACCCAAACAATAAGATACGGAATGTTCTCTAAGAAATTTTTAAGAATGCGTACTAGAAAATGTTATTTAAATTCACAATAACAAAAACAAATTTTTATTTCCTATAACAATTTGGTCATATAAAATTATATTTTGTCATGAAATAAATAGTTTCTGAGATCTAAAATTTAGTTCCATTGAACACAATAAGTATCTGCATTATTATATTTGCTATATAATCAATACGAAAATCCCAAAAAGTTATTTCTATCAGTTCTGAATCCCGAAGATATTTATACAAAGCACTAAAAGTGAAGAAAGGAAAGGGCTTGTTTTCACTTTTACCCTTATATATATATGTATCACATTTGATATGAATTTATCAATATATTAGGGGGTTCTAATTTCCTTATGTACTAGGTTTAAGACTTAATTCATTTAATTTATCCTCCAACTCTGTGGATGAGTTTCTCTTTAGTAATAGTGTTCTTCAATTCCCTCCCAAGAGAGTGTTCCAACAAAAGGGTTGTTATTGAACTGGGATTTTGACAGTTGGTGATAAGCCAGACATTGAGTTGGGTGCTGGGAAGCACGGCCAAGCAATGGCTACAGCAACTTGTGGTTTCTTATCACTTCCTTTTCCTGACCAGTAGTCCAGATAAAATTATCTCCAGACCCCTTAGTTCAGTTGGCAGTCATATATTCTTCCATTCTCCTTCACTTCTCTTGCTGTAAGACGTCAGAGTCTTGGTTCTGCTCCAGGTACTGTTCAGTGTCTTCTATTTGTAAAATTAAATTAGTATTTTAATAATTTACCGAAACTACACTAGGGATAAATTAAACACATTGATTCTTCAGACAGTTGTGATAGATCTGTTATAGAATTTCAAAGCAAAAAAGAAAAACAATCCTTGGATGAATTTAGTATTAGAGTTAACTGAACTCTGTAAACTTCAAGTTTAAGTATAATTTTTTTAATATAAATGCTAAATAATTCAATATTACTAAATAAAAATTTAGTTGAGTTCATTATATTGCAATAAAGTTAGAAGGTTAACTAACTGTGAGGAAACAGGTCATAATTTAAAAATGATTCAATCTTTGACATTCAATGTTAACAGTAAAATAAAATTAACTACTTATTTCATAATACACCCAATATTATACTCTGATTTCAAAGTTACAAAATCATCTTTACGGATATAAATATCAATAATAATATTAGATTTATGAATAAAATCTCAGTTTGTAAAATTACAAACAAAAAGAATTTTAATTAATGTTGAAAATATTAATAAATGCTTTATAAATGCTTGAATTCATGGATAAAGTGGGCAATGGGATCAACAATGGGAAAAAAGTTTCAGGACTATTTCTAGACATTACAAAAGCGTTCGACACAGTGGACCATGAAATTCTCTTAAATAAATTATATGATTGCGGAATACGAGGAACTGCATACAGATGGTTCAATAGTTATTTGTCGGGGAGGAAGCAGTGTGTTAAAGTCAGTGACAGTATAAGTCAATTAGGTGAAATTAAATATGGAGTACCCCAAGGGTCAGTTTTGGGCACAGCCTTGTTTTTGATTTATGTAAACGATTTGTGTAACGGCAATTTTTGTGGTAGAGTGACTGCATTTGCTGATGATACCGCTTTGTGCTACGTTGAGAATTCATGGGAAGAGATCGAGGAAAAAATAAATTTAGATTTAAAGAAATTGAGGTGGTGGTTTGCTGTAAATAATATGATTTTAAGCCCACAAAAAACTAAATATATAAATTTTTCTTTAAAAGGACGGGCACATTTTTCAAATAAAATTATTTACAAATGTCTAGATTGTATTAACAGTAATGTTCAATGTAATAAAGATTGTAGTTTAGTTTTAGAGGAAGAATCCCTGAAGTATTTGGGGTTATGGCTGGATAGGAATTTAAGTTGGAAAACTCATATATCAAAATTAAAACAAAAACTTAATAATGTCATAAGAATATTCTATTTTTTGAAAAATGTTTGTGATAAAAAGCTCTTAAGAATGTTATATTTTTCCCTAGTTAACAGTAGACTGGAATATGCAATTTCGTGTTGGGGAGGGACGTACATCTCAAATTTAGAAACTTTAATTACTACGCAGAAGCACTTTATAAGAATAATTATGAATAAAACGAAAACTGAATCATCATATCCATTGCTTTTATGCTTGAATATACTACCTTTAAGATACTTGTTTTTATTTAAAGTCCTAAAAATTTTCTTTATGAGAAGCCAAAACTATAAGCCTACAAATGAATATAAATTAAAGCTACGAAACGCAAACGATTTATTAGTACCAAAACCTTTTAATACCTTTTTTACAAAGACATTTTTCTATATGGCACCAAGAATGTTCAATCTGTTACCACAAACAATCAGAAATGAAAATTCGTTAAATGTATTTTTAAAACATCTTAAAAAATGGCTTCTATCATTTGTAGATATTGAACCAATATTATTTAAGTTTGATACTTAAATGGTTACGTAATGAAAGTTTTATTTGTTTATCCTCCTCATCTATTTTTATGGAAAATGTATTTATTTATGCAAAGACAAACATTTATTTATGCTTACTCTCCTTAGTTATATTAATTTTGTAATTGTATTTTTTGACTTGTGTAATTGTATATATAGGCTCTTATAAATTATCTGAAATTATTTATAGTATTTCTAGCTAAGCGGAAAGTAATTATGATTTCAATTGGTGATTGTAAACTTGTATAATATATTGAATGTTTATTGTATTTGCTTGAGTTGCTGCTATATTTTTTTTTTCAGTTAATTGAAAGTGTGTAAAATTCTCCAATCAGGCATGCCTGGGAGATTATATCTTTATTTCTCAGCTTTACCCTATTGTGTGCATGTTGTATTCATATGGTATAAGAATTATATTGTATTGCATGTAATTTTGAAGAAAATAAAGATTATTATTATTATTATTATTATTATTATTATATTAACTAAACATTATTTTCAAAGTCTCGACAAGTGTTAAAACAATAGCAGTAATATGTAAATGTGTTTATAGATCCAAGCATTTTTGAAAACCTAACTACCTTGTAAAAGTAAAATGTTGTAATAAGCAGTCAAATTAAACATGTTCAAACAAGTTGGCAGTATTTTTGGTATATTTGGGTTTAATTGCTTAAAATAACATTTAAGTATAATAATAAAAAAAACTGTGAAAGAATGTAAAATTTGATTTGTTTGTTGTAGAGTGAAGCAATAAAATAGAATAATCATAATACAAATTATGTTATGAGGCAATGTTTGTGATTGCATTATAAATTTATTTGTAAATTGGGTAAAAGTAAAATATTTTGAGAAAATTGTAATGTTGTTGTAGGACTGAAGTATAGTTATTATCATTGTTATACTGTAATAATGCAAGTTAAATAAACTTTAAAATATTTATTTGCTTTATTATACTGGTGATGTGGATTTTGAATTAGTAAGCCATAACATTCTAATGCTGTTTTCGAATTCGTCACAACAAATTTTCTAGGTCACATTTAAAAATAAAACTTTTCCCTATTACTCGCAAAGGTTTCATTTTAGCGATGACCAGCAAACAAATCACATCAATGATGTAGAAAAAACATTTTTTTACATTCTACTGGTAGACATAAGATAAATTGTGTTAGTCTACTGAGAGATATGCTTCATTGACACTGAGTGAATTCAATTGTTGGCCATGCACCATCATAGAATTCATTCTTGTCTATTTAGAAATTAAATTAAATTTAAAATTTAAAGTCCCTATGAAATCTCTCTCTTGCGGTATATTTCATGTGGTATACTTTCACAGTTTCAAATCAGTCATATCATAAAAGTTATGTTGATTGAGGGAAAGTACTACAACGCAAGATTTATACTGAATATCACCGACTTTTAAGATTCAAGACGTCTTTATTAGTCATTAAGCACCATAATAAGATACAATAGACTTCGTCAAACTATTGGGCAGTAATACTTAAAAAAATAACAATTTTAGAATTGGAGACTTATTTTAAAATTAACAGGAACGTTGCAAAAGACATAAGAACTTACAAAACTAATAACTGGTATAAATAGAGAGTGGTTGTATAAAATTACTTAAGAAATAAAGAAAGCATTGCAGGGTAAAATAAATAAAAAAAAAATTGAACATGAAACACAAATAACATATCCAATTAAAGCCCAATGAAAAATGTAACAATATAAATATTTAAAATATGTAAATCAGGTGGTTAAAACTTAATATCTCCAAACTATAAAACAAAAGTTAAAACTTAAAACTTGACTAGATAAAATTAATAACTTAAGGAACTAATATCACAGGGCAAATATTCATTCACAGAGTAAAATGCCTTTTCTTTAAGCCATTTGCTTATAACTCTTTTAAACTTATTTATACTCATATTTACAATCCATCCTTCTTTTGGTAATTTATTAAATAGTTTTATTTTCATATAGATATGACTACCTTTTGTTTTTTTCAAGCCTGGTCCTTGGAAGCTCTAACATGTACTTTTTTCTAGTTAAATAAGTATGTATGGTTTCTCTAACAGTATAATTTTGCAGATTTGCTTTCACATCCAGTATTTAATAATATATATATGAAAATATCTATATGAAAATAAAACTATTTAATAAATTACCAAAAGGAGGATGGATATATATATATATATATATATATATATATATATATATATATATATATACATACACACACAAACAGAGCAATATTTAAGTCCCTAAAAGCTTGCAGGCAAGATTCCCTTTCATTAAGAATTTTTATAATTCTTATTGCTTTTTTTTCCCAGAAAAACACTTTATTTGAATGGCAACTATTTCCCCATAAAGTAATTCCATAGACTAAGTGGAAGTGGAAAAAGGCATAGTAGGAGGTTATTACCATTTCTTCAGTGACGCAGAGTTTCAATTTATGCAGTAGGAAAATTACTCTCGCCAATTTATTACAAAGACTTTCTATATGGCTTTCCCAGCTTAGTCTACTGTCTAAAAAGATTCCTAATAGTTTAACAGGCTTAAAAAATGTGTAAATAACATTGTCCATTGAAAAAATTACATTTTCTGTTTTGTTATTGTTTACAACAAGCCTGTTAGCCTGAAACCTCTCAGGTGCCACCTTCATTACATTTTCTTGTTGTTTTATTAAACCATTAAGTGTACTATGGTGATTTAGAAGAGTAGTATCATCAGCAAACAAAACTGACATACAGGGTAAATTGAAAGGAAAATCATTAACTGCCACGATAAATAAAAACTGACCTAAAACAGGCTTGTGGCACACAAATTTGAATGGTTTTTATGAGAGACGAATTAGAACCCTGAACAACATTTGTTTTCTATTTTTCAAATAAGATAGCATCAAATTCAACTCACTATCTTGCACACCATAGCAATAAAGTTTACTTATAAGTAACTGTTGAAGGCTTTAGACAAATCAATTAAGGTTGCAGATGACGTTGTTTTATATTCAAAATTATGAATAACATTACCAACTAGAGTTTCTACAGCTTTTGTAGTATTCAGTCCTGGTAAAAACCCAAACTGCCCTTTACATAAGAGACCATTTAGCATGAAAAAGTTTTGTAATTGGTTTTTGATACAGTATTCAAATATTTTGCTAAAAATAGGTATTAAAGATATGGGACGATAACTGGAAGGGTTTTGTTTTATCACCCTTCTTATACATAGGAACTATTTTTAAACATCAAGGAAATGTGCCTTCAATTAACATTCGATTAAATAGATAAGTTAGTGGTTCAGCTATGACACTGATAGTCTGTTTAGTAATCTTACTCAAAAAACCCATAGTAATCTTCACTACCAGATAGATTTAGTTCAGAAGCACGTTTTAGGACATCTTCAACAACAATTACTTTCCAATATAACGTATTTCTTGGAGTACAACTATTTACATAATTATTTACTAAGTTAAGAGCTATACTAAAATCAGCAGGTACTTGAGTTTTATTCATATCTAGTGCTACATTTATAAAATAATCATTAAAAACGTTAGAATCAATATGAGACTCATGAGATTGTGATTCTGCGCTTTTTTCAGCTTTGATAATATTCCATGCGGCTTTACATTTATATTTGGACCTCTTAATGTAATCTTCATTTGTCAATAGCTTTTCTTCCTTAATCAAGGTTTTATACTGTTTTCTAGATTCCTTATACACTAATTTAGCCAACAGTTCTCTTTCTGTACCTTTACTATTTTTTACATTGCCGTAACAAACTAAAAGAAACCTTCTAAAATTCTTAAGTTTTGACGTAAACCATTGAATAATTGGCCTTTTTGGATTTTTAACTATAACTTCTTTTAAATAACATGTTTCTTCATATAAACTAGTCAATAAATTAATAAAATAAGAAAATGCCTTGTCAACTGTATAAAAAAACTGAAGCCTAGTCCAATCTACTTCAAGAAGTAGTTTTTTAAAACTATCAATGGTGATAGGCGTCATCACTCTTATTGTTTTGTACATGTTATTTGTTTTTACAGCACATTGTATGTTCGTCAGATTAGATTTATATAAGCTAGCTAAGACGCCAGCATGGTCAGACAGGTGAGGTTCTACTACTCTACATTTAAGTTTTCCTGTATTTATATTAGTGATAATGTTGTCTAAACATGCCTCTCCTCTTGTTTTTTTCCAGGTTCAAGCAATACATATTGTAAGTGCGTAATAAATTAAGAAAGGACTCCTTTTCAAATGATTTTTTAATTATATTTATGTTAAAATCTCCTGACAAAACTATGGTTTCTTTGTATGTTTTTGATAAAAATTGTAAAAGTGTATCTAGTAAACAGAAGAAAGTCTTAACATCGGAATTGGGTGTGCAATAAATAGTTACAATTCAGAAATTTTCTTTTTTTAGTAAAATTGCTGAAGCATTAAACAAAAGATGAAGACAATAATTTTCCAAGCTAATTATCTGAAATTCCATCCCTACCCTGGCATTTACACTGCTTCCTCCTCTTATAAGGGGAGGTTTTCTGCAGTAACTACTGGCTAAATTAAAAGCTAGTGGAGGATATAAAAGTAATTCCTCTTCAACAAGCCAATGTTCATTAATTGTTATTATGTTGATAGTTATATTAAGTTCATTTATCCAAATATTTAACATGTCTAGTTTATTTTTGATCGACTGGATATTCAAATGAAAGATATTAAATCCCATGAATTTAATGTTTATTTCCACTCTACTTTTTTTTTACTCTATGAATGAAATGTCACATTTTCAAATGTCATGGGAATATTGATGGATAGTTTATTACAAATATCCGATCCGTTTGATACTTTTGGTTTTCTCTTTAGTTCATTTTTTAGAATTGGCAACCAAAGCGGCCTAATCTCGACTGATGGTTGACTGATTGGTTGGTCTGCCAATTTAATGTATGTTGCCTCAATTAATTTCCTTTTGAAGAAATGTGGTTCCCGATGTATTATGTGGGCTTCATCCCAATTCATATGATGGTCTTCGGACCAACAATGGTGTGCAATTTTTGACTTTTCTGTGAAACCCTTTCTCGTGTTTTCTTTGTGTTCTTTTATCCTTACGTTTAGTGGTCTTTTTGTCTCGCCTATGTATTCCCTATTGCAGCTACATTTTATACTGTAAACACAGTTTTTGGAATCCTGTGTGCCATTTTTTGGTTTTGTTTTTACGAGACTCTGTCTAAGAGTGTTGTGTGTTTTAAACACGGTTCTAATGTTGTACTTTCTACCTACTCTTCTAATTTTCTCCGATAATCCCGGCACATAAGGGATTGACATAAACGCAAATTTATCACAATTCTGTTTTTCTGACTCATTAATGATTCTTCTGGTTCGTTTGCACTTATTAATTACTAATTGAGGGTGTCCATTGCTTCTGAGATCCGATTCAATTTTCTTAAATTCTTTCAGTTCAAACCGAAGATTTGGTGGAGGTATGTGGATGATACCTTTGTTATTTTTTCTCATGGAGACATTGAATTAAATAATGTCAATCCCTTATGTGCCGGGATTATCGGAGAAAATTAGAAGAGTAGGTAGAAAGTACAACATTAGAACCGTGTTTAAAACACACAACACTCTTAGACAGAGTCTCGTAAAAACAAAACCAAAAAATGGCACACAGGATTCCAAAAACTGTGTTTACAGTATAAAATGTAGCTGCAATAGGGAATACATAGGCGAGACAAAAAGACCACTAAACGTAAGGATAAAAGAACACAAAGAAAACACGAGAAAGGGTTTCACAGAAAAGTCAAAAATTGCACACCATTGTTGGTCCGAAGACCATCATATGAATTGGGATGAAGCCCACATAATACATCGGGAACCACATTTCTTCAAAAGGAAATTAATTGAGGCAACATACATTAAATTGGCAGACCAACCAATCAGTCAACCATCAGTCGAGATTAGGCCGCTTTGGTTGCCAATTCTAAAAAATGAACTAAAGAGAAAACCAAAAGTATCAAACGGATCGGATATTTGTAATAAACCAATGCGGAGTCACAATATGGTTTTAAGAAGTTCATCTCGCATGAACCAATAATAACGAAAGGGCCCATTCCTGTTCCCCTTCCCTTGTATTTCCGCCATCTTGTTTTAGCCAGCCGTCACGATTACCATTGGCTAGTCCTTCTGGTCAGTCGTAGGTGGTTAGTAGACGAGTGAAGACGTATTGTGACCTGTATTCCGTAGTTTAGTTAATGATTAGTGTTTTGTATTAAGTGCATGACTTTAGTGTTAGTGAAGTTGACAAACAACATGTAGGTTGTGATTCCTGACTTAGGCGTGCCACAACCCTTTAGTAAGATTTGTTTATTTTAACCTAGTTTGTAATTATGTATTAGGTTAGTTCTTTACCTGAAGAAGAGATCAGATTGCAGATCTCGAAACGTAGTGTTACTGTTTTCTTGTTTCACTGAACGATGGCAAATGTCCGGAAAAATCCTGTTTCCTTCACAATCCTTCCATCGTCAAAAATAACCTTCAAACAAAGAATTGATGGATAATTAACTCCAGATGGATAAACCTCATTTTTAATACTAACTGACACCTGATAATGACTTATTAGTAGTTGAAACTGTAACACAGCGTTGGTAACGTTTTGAACTGTTTTGACAAAGGATGTGTTAATGTTAATGTAGTCAATTCGCAGTTCATGGCTATATAATATGGAAAATAATTAAAATCCCTTATGACTGTTCTCAGTACCTTTTATTTATTAATGTGATAATTCTTACTCTTGAGACCATTGTAAATATGTTCACTAATGCTAAGGCAAATCCCATAAAGTAATATGCAACATCATCGATCTCGATGTTCCCCAAATAGATATGAAGCTTCTAGCCTAAATCGATTTGTTCTCGAAATATCGGATGGATAGATAGATAGAAATGAAATTTGTCAAACCTCTGGAGTTCGCTAATGCTCAGCCAATAATAGTAGACCAGTTTTGTCTAATTAGAATTAAAGAACTGATTAATAACGATTAACCATCGCAACAGAGCTTGTATGTTTCTCAATTTTTTTTTTTATTGTCAATTTCTCTTCACATGTTATTTTGGTGACAATTTTTTTTACTTTTCTCTTATCTTTTTTCCAAATTATGATGAAATTGAATATTAACAATTTATGAATAAACAACATTTTAAGATTACTAATCTTATCTATGAAATATATTTCAGTAGTGTACTAATGATACAGAAGAATACTTTTTTACATATACATGTAATTTCAAGTCTTCCTTCCATTTCTAACTCATTTTAGCACAAGGAAAGCAAAGCCTTGGGACTAAAATTCAGCACTATCAATATTTAAAACCCCTGGTAATTTATATTTATAGTTTAAATTTGAAGTTTAAATGGCATATTCTGAACAGTTTTAGGCACTAGTTGCAAAATTAGGTACAAATTTAGTAGACTATTAAAAACTTAATAAGGGTGGTGTATTTGGCCTTTAAATTCAATGGAAATTTCACCCAAAATCACTTTTGTGATGATATTTGTATATTATACCAGTAAACACTAGTATGTTTGGAGGTTTTCTAAAAGAGCACCTTTACCAAAATTAATTACTGGGTAAAAAAATAAGCTCACATTTATGTGTTGAAATAGACATTGGCAACAAAGTAAGAACTTGAAACTAATCACATACCTATGTACATCATATTCAGGCAATATTTATAGGTACATTTCTCTCCATAAATTCTTGAATTGAATAAAAAGGGAATACAAAGTACTCTCTACTAACCAATCATATAAAAGTATTTTAAATGTTTTGGAAGGAATGGTTTTTGCTGAAAAATCTAATTGAATTCATTCGGACTGAATTTGCTGTTTTACTGAATTTGTGTTTGGGAACTTCAATTTTTTCTTTGTTACGAGTGTTATAATTGTGCATTCTGTCTGGTGGTTAAATTATATAAATTAGATTTTTTATAAAGCAGTATATGATAAATTATAAATAATGAGAATTCTCATGCTAGCAAACAGTGGGTGGCAATGTTCTCGAGGGCCAGATTTGCTCAAATCCCTAATGACTTTTCTTTGTAACAATAAGATTTCATTTGTCATGAGAGTGACTGGACAAAAATACGACTGGAACATAATGAAATAGATTCTTAGATCATAACATAATTAACATGTAACATAATTAATCTGTTATTTGTTTGTTATAATTTTAAGAATAACTCTAAAGTTTCCAAATTAAATAGTTTACTCTATTCAACCTTTCAATAATACTGTTTATAGGAGCCTGCCAATTCAGTTTACTGTCAGCGTTAAAACCTAACAATTTTACTGCAATGAGGTCATTAACTTGGCTCAATCTTAAAATAATTGTTTGGGTTTTTTCTGCGTTGCAAAAAGGTTTATTTAATAAAAACCAGTTAATGGCGAGATGTTTTGCATCTTCCATAATTGCCTCAAGATTCATTAGATTACAATGATAAGCCACTAGGGTAAAATCATAAGCATACATAATTCGTTGTGTATTTAAACTTTGTAGCAAGTTGTTGATTGTAACAGTAAAAAAGAAAGATCCAAGAATGGATCCCTGAGTAACTCCCATATTAACATTCAATAATGATGACTGTCCTCTAACTGAAACATACTGCTTCGTAATAGTCAGGTATGATGTAATTATATCTATGGATTTATTTTCAACACTCATTATTTATTTTATTTATTTATAATATCATTATTACTTAACAATTCCTTCCTAAGATTAGCTAAATTGTCAGTCAGTATACCAAATAGAATCTTATTTTTCTGTACATAGAAAGACTTAAGTATAAGAGGTGAACAATAATACCATAAACCTATATAAGTTTTATAAAAATGATCAAATAAATTGGCTACATTAATTTTATGCGGTTTTAATCTTCTATAATAGTCCACTCATCCTCCTTTAATAATTTTATAAATTCTGATATCAGTTGTTCATTTTGAGTCCTTTTTAATAATCTATTTTGTTAGTTTTGTAGTTTTGGCTTTGATTTACTTCCATATAATTTAAATACGATTGGTTCATGGTTACCAAAATGACCATACACAATGTTATTTTCATAAAAATCTGAGGAAAAATTAACTAGGAAATTGTTAATACAATTCAAACATCTAGTTGGTTTTTTTATGTGTAGGTGTGAATTTAGCGATCTTAATAAATGAAGAAATTTTATTTGTCACTGGATTATATAAATAAATAAAATTTGTCAAAAAATAAATTAAAATTATAAGCTTTAGTAATAATTTGAGTACTTAATAATTTTGCTTGAATTATTTGAAGCACTAAAAAGTTATCTGTTAGGATATTATACAAGTTGTGTTTATTTTAACAATAAAAATAGGTGATTTATTAACGTAAATATTTTCAACAAAGTATCTTTCCTGAATTAATTAAAATTGATGTTCATGAAAGGATATAAACTGATCTTGAATTATTATTACCAAATAGAGACTTATACTGGCAGTACCAAAATTTTTTAAACAAACTGTAATACACAAATAGTAAGAAGTGAACTATAACCCTTGGTTTAAAACATTTTACTAAACTTTACAAGACACATGTTCCAAACAATTCCAATTTCACAGTGTACAATTAACCTCTTACCGAAATATATAAATAATAATTTCTAGAAATACCAATTTGTTTGACTGTATTAATAACATGGCTTTCTTCCCTGTAGAGGAGTGTCTCTTATGTGATAATTAATGAGTAGTATGTTATAAAACTATTTTAATAGGGTGCCTAAATTAATGTACTTATTATATTATATATATGTACTTATTTGTGAAGTACTTTTTTAGAAGCTTCTTTTCAAAACGCTTCTTCATAATTAAAAACTGTCTTATAATAACAGAGCCGAAAGTGTTATTTTTTAAGTATTGCATTTTAGATCTTTTGTATACTTGGATTATTTGTTTATTGTAATACATAGTGTAGGATTTAAATATAAAATAAATTGTTATTGTTTTGTAAATCTCTAAGTTAGAAATTTTATAATGGTGTAAATTTGATTGTGTTCACCAGATATAACAGACTCCTAATAAAATGTATGTTTATTTAGTTTATAAAAGTTAGATTTGTATTTTTTGACGATAGATTAAATCACTGTAATTGTTTGTCCTGTTTTATAATACCATTTTGGTGAAATAATATTTTTTCATTGATAAATAACTTAAGGTATCTACATTGTCCAAAACTTCAAGCAAGCTACAAATTGTGTTGAACTTCCAAATCATTCAAAACTAATGAACCCAGAAAGCCTGATGAGGATGGTTAGCTTGTTGCGGCCTTTCAACGGGCGGCTTGCCGTTATTAGATTGGCAGCTGCCCACTGAAGGGCAAAACCGAGCAACCACAACTACAAATATTTCAACTCTTCTTCCCTGAATCTTCACCTCTTCTTCATCACCAATGCTTGTACAGTTTATTTATCAGTTAGTGTATATAGTAGCAAGTTTGCCTTGAAAAATGATTGACAAAATCATCTCAAACAACAAGACAATGTTACAAACACAAATAAATAAAAAGTTTAAAATATACCAGAATTCTTTTGTCATTTTTCTGCTCAGTATAGTACATAAAATCGTTCAATGAGCTTACTTAGTATATTTATAATGATTTTCAAAATTACTGAAAATATATTTACTAATGGTACACATAGTTTACAATATCACTTTAACTTAGATTTATATTTTATATGTTAATTTTGTATGTATACTTACAAACAAAATATTTCAATCATAAATAAAGATGTGTTCTCTGAACGGATGGCAACTTATGATTTAAAAATTCTTTCTGATAGTTTATCTTCGTTATAGTGGTGTATACTAACGTTTAGTAGTATATTTAAGTTTAACCTTATGTGAAATATTATTTGATAGATGTATGAACTGTATTAAAATGTTTACATTGATCTTTGATTGAATCTTAAGAATTTTATTATAATATTGCATGTATTCCTCTCTTTTTCAAGATTAATAGACTGGGGACTAAATTTTAGTTTAATCTTATGTGCAATATTATTTGATAGACGTATGAACTGTATAAGTCAAGACATTCAAATGTTTAAATGAATTTTTGATTGAATCTTAAGAATTTAATTCTGATATTGCATGTATAGCTCTTTTTTCAAAGTTACTATACTGTGATGATTGTTTTAGTATGTAATATTTTACTCGAGGGGCTGAGAAAAATTAATTTCTGTCTGTACGATATATTAAGAACAAACTGACTTATAGAAATACAATTTTGCATGAGGCTTCACTTATATATGAGGAATATTGAGTTCAATGTGTATTTGAGTGTTACAGGACATTTTTATATATGGGTAACCATGATGGCAACAAGAAAATTAGAGAAAAGACTAATTTGTAGTGACTTGATTACAATCATATGACATTTTAACATGTGACGTTTGGTAGATTGATTCGTAAAACTTTTGTTATATATTCTATTGCGTCCTTCGATAATCTGTTGTATGAGTTTATTTGTATATAGACAATGTAAAGTTTGAAGATGGTAAATGTCCCTCCATGTGATTTGGCTGTGTTAACAAAGCCATAACTCAGGATATCTCGAGAATGAATTGAGCTATAAACTTTTGGTTCGCTCTCATTAAGGGTTCTGGCAAAATTCCTCTTCTGTCTGTTTTTGGTTGCATAAAACTTCAATCATTTCTACAGAGACAAGAACGAGTTTGATAAAGGTGCATGTGATGTAAAGGTGTGTGTGTGTGTGTGTTGGTGATTTGATGTGTATTATTGAAGTCTACCACTGAGTAGGCTAATAGATTTCATTTGCTGTTTGCCTGAAGGCTGTAAAACATGTTTTTCTCTCTGATTGTGTGTCTGTCAGTACAACATTTCGAGATTGAAATGAGCTATAGCCTTAAAATTTTGCATGCAACTTCGGTGAAGACTATTACAGTGTTTCAAGCCTGCAAGTTTTATCTTTCTTAGACCAATTATGATAATTGATGTCTTTATACATGACAAAATACAACGTTAATGTTATAAATTGAGGCGGTAGCTGCTAGAAGGGCCTATCTCAAAAAAATATGTTTTGAGAAAACTGCATTTAAATGTTTACTATTGGATAAAAGCCATTTATTTTGATAATTTATTCACTTATTATATTTTTTATTTTACAGATTTCTTTTTTATATTTCCACAGTGTAACTGAGTTTAATTACTTTTATTATTTTTAACTGTTTAACTGTATTATTAACTTTCGGAGGAACATCTTTTCCCGAAGTGGTAGTATAACCTAGGCCCGACTGCCGCTTTTGTTTCTGAACATTACGGCCCCACTGTTCAGTGCTAACTACTTTTCTCTTTACACCTTTTGAGTTAGATTTCAAAAGAAGTTCACCACTCATTTCTTCAGTATCTAACACCAATCTAAATAAAACACTCAAAAACTACTTGTAAGCTACACAATCACAATACAAAACAACAAGAAGTGAGGTTATATTGTACAGCAGAAAACACAAACACACAGCCAGCTGATGCCACCATTTGTCTATGCTAGAAGGGCCTCTCGACACATAGACGTTTAAATAGGTTTATCTTGACAACAAAGAGGAATATTTGAATGAGTGAGATGGAGGTTATACTTAAACATATGGAGAAAAAATATAAGTGATCTCCGCAAAAAGGGCCCATCTCGAGATAGGCCCTTCTAGCAGCTACCGCCTCAATTAGTAATTTGTATTCACTACAAGAAATCTAACCAATTTCAATTTATTTGTTTTCATGTTATAATTTTTAAAAATTCAATGAGATACGTTTAAAATGTAATACTACTAAGTTCTCAAACTTTTCTAAATCACTTCGGAATTTAATGAGGAAAAATAAGTAACTAATTTATTGAGATTGTTGATAAAAAGAGTTAAAATAAAATTATAAATACATAGTACTAGTAAAATGAAGTTTTATCGTACTGCTACTTATCATATGGAATGTAGAAAATTGATTAAAGCAAATCACTAGTTTGATAGAATGAGGAAATTGTGAGGAACTATTATCACATTGATAAAAACTGGTTACATTGTGAACAGCTGATAAATTATAAAATATTTATTCGCTGATTTCAAATATTATTATTTATGTTTTTAATTGAAATTAAATGAACTTGAAGAAAATGTACAAAAATACAGCAACTCCTCCAAAAACTTAAGTTTTCTCGGAAACAGCACAGCATTCAACATATTTGAAATATATACACGGTTTTGTACAGGCTATAATTGAAGTTTTTCGGCAGAGCTGAAACAGCATTTTTCTAAGCCAACTGGACCATTTGTCAAAACTTGCAACGTTTTTGCAGAATAAGCCAAGAACGTGTTATAAAGATTTGTGGAAAAATAAAACACAATTCTAATCAATGTTAAAACTTTTATTTTTATACCTAAAAGCAAGTAACAAAATAATAAATACATATAAAATAGTAAGTTGTACTAGCATGTTCTGCCCCAAGTGAGCCTGGCAACATGATCAGTCTTCTTCTTGGAGGCTTTGACGAAACCTAGGAATTGGAGTTCAGAGACGGCCCTTGTGAATCGTGCTCTGCACAGGTGTTAAGAATCATTGCTTTCAGAAGAATCATTTTAAGTACAAAGGTCAATGTAATATAAATAAAAACGTGTGAATCATAGTTATTAATTTGTATAAATATTACTACATTTACATTATATGTTTTATAAAATGCATTATATACTATTATGTTAAATGATGAATGAATTGATTGCACACTTGAGTTTTTAAGAGTTAATACAGTTTAAGAGTTGAAATACAAACAAATTTCAATTTTGTTATTCACCTGAAATGACTGTTCCTGGACCGACTTCTTAATTTTCTCAAAAAACAAAATTTTGTCTGATCAACAATTTGGTTTCAGACCAGGAAAATCAACTTTTGAAGCAATCACACAACTTGTAGATTTTATTGTGGAATGCTTTGAGACTCATTAAAGAACACTCAGTGTCTTTGTTGATGTCTCAAAAGCAGTTGATACTGTTAATCATGGTATATTGCCACACAAGCTGGAAGGCTGTAATGTACGGGAGATAGCACACCAGTGGCTCCACTCATACTTGAGCAGCAGAAGTCAATGTGTTCAGGTCCAGTATCAAGTAGTATTAGAATATACCAAGGAGTCCCACAGGGATCTACCTTGGGTTCTGTCCTTTCCTTGATTTATGTGAATAACATCTATGCATAAGACTTATATGGGAAAATCATCCAATACACAGATGACACGAAGAGATTCAAACCTTCATTGATATCAATTCCTGCATCCAAAACTTCCTGGTAAGTAATCTTAAAATTAATCATGAAAAGACAAATTACAATAACTTCTGTACATGTGAATTGAATACTTATGTAACTCCAACAAATGGTGGATAACATTGTTCTGGAGGAAACTAATTCTGCTAAATTTCTAGGAATACACCTAGACAAAAGGGTTAACCTGGAAGTTCACATTGAAAGCGTATGTGCTAAATTTGCATCTGGAATTGTTGTCCTTCAAAATGTATCAAAGCTTTCTATGTCTAATGTTTTAATGATGGCTAACTATGGATCATCGCAATTATTTCCAACTAATACAAGGTTAGTCATATGTAGAAAGAGATGGTAAGAAACATATGTATTATCAGTTATTATCTTATCTATTATGAGCTAGTCTGGTTAACTGGAAATGGACTAATACTAACATTGATAACAGTAAGTGGGGGGGGGGGGGAGAAAATACTACTTCCTATTTCAGCTGTAACCTCTATACTCAGTCATAATTATTAGTTACTTATGTGATATTATATGGAGGAAGACACAAACCTATTTGTACAGATCCTCCATGATAATTTTTAAACATATCTCTGCAATAATAAACACAACCATACAAGCAACAAATAAGGATGCACTTTTACATAGTTATTTTTGATCTCAGTGTTAAAATAAATAATTTACTTTTGTTGTGTACACTTATTTGTTGTCACTTGAAACTACAAATACCTTTCCATTATTTCACATCAGTTCATAGTTAAATGGTTGTTAATAAACAATCAAATTGTGGTGAACAAAACCAATTTGAAACATATCCATGATCTCCTTCAAATCAGGTACAGCTAATGCAGCTATATACTTTTTTAAGCTGAATGGCCGGTTGATCTGAAATTCCTTGACAATTTTAAGTTCAACAATGATATGTATTAGTGATTTGTTGTTAGGAAACTACACTCAGTTTACAGGGGAAATATCTGATGGAAAACAATGTTTTTGAATGGATTATATTGTAAATAAAATTAAACTTTAACTTTCTTTTAATGTTCTTATACGTAAAAAAATTGATACTTTATGTGCACAAAATGTACTTTATTTTAGAATCTCCAAAATATTATTATTCAATGATGATGTATAATACATTAAATGGCCCTGGGTGATAAAACACTTGACTTTATGTGGAAAAGAGTAATGTGTAATACCAACTCGTGCATAGTATTTAAAACTAAACACATTTTATACCAGAATTTAAGATATACAAAATTACTATGTTTCTGTCCAAAACATGTTTACTTTTTTTATATGTATGCAAATAAAAATAAAAATCAAACAAAAATATAAATAATATGGATCATACTGTGAATCATATCTAGCACAGCAATGTCATTTTGACTGTCATACACTCATTATTACTCAATGCCTCCCGCACATAACCACTATCCACTTTTGATTATTAAAAAAAAAAAAAAAAAAAAAAAAAACAATACAGATGACAAACAGTTACAGCTGCAGAGTGCATGATTAATTTTTGGCTTTCAGCACTAGCGACAGAACAAAGAATATATTATGAATACAGTATATATACAAAAAGAACACATAGATTCTGCCCATTTATTACATAACTTTTAACCTGAATTAGGAGCAGATTATTTTTATTGTAACATAATTAGCAACTCATATATTACGATTTTACCAGTTCAAAGGTATATAAAATGAGTATCTACTAGGGTGTTTATAAAAGGATACTGTAGGCCAGGGTCCACTTTCCTGTCATCTCTGTCGCTGTCCTCTGGTGACACAATTGTCACAAATGACTGTAAAATTAGACAAAACTTAAAAAGCAGCCTTTATAATATAGTATATGTGATAATGTATGTAGATAATAATAATCATACTGACAACACAAACAAGGTCAATAGTACTATTATACAGATCTTCCGCTCGATTCCACAGATCACTGAGGAATCCTGCCTGCACGTAAACTGTCCATAACATTATCTATAGTAGTTGTCACTGTTTTTTTTTTTTAATAAATTTAAAATAACTGTACATTAAGAACAGGTTGTAGTGTAACAACCTTCAGTTTTCCCCCATAAGAACAATGTTAAACTTCTTGCACTTGTACGCCCTTATTTTTTATTGTTGTGTTATGGGAGATGTCTCAAACAGAAAGATGTGTTGTATTATAAAGAAATAACTAATATGCATCTATGCTAATATGCTTGTTAATGTATTTTTTTTTTATTCAAACAATGAAGTAAAATATGTCATATTTTTTCTAAATAAGCTATAAAAATATTGTAAAAAAACCTTTGGATATGTATTAATTATACATACATTATACATGTATCTTTAAAATGAGACATCTTCCATAAGTCTACGACTAAAATTAAGATTGTTATAAATATTTATGGTCGTTCTAATGGGGGTAAAAATCAAGATGGTCACCAGTACAGCCAGATCTTATAAAAGTAGGGTACGGCCTGATTGCAACCATATTTGGTCAAACATACTGAATGGCAACTCTCTTGGTAAAGAGAATAGACAATAGACCTTTATTTCCCAACACTCTATGTACAAGGTGTACAATACAAACTATATAATACAAACAATATGACACAAACAATGTGTCTTATAAAGGTTAACCCATTGGCCTAGTAGTTTTTCTGGTGCTGCATGGACCTGAACTAGCAATTAATTTTGCTGAAAGTGTACAGGTTTCGTATAATTTTTATAGAAACCTAACTAATTAAGTTATTACCATGGTAATTTTACCATCATGTTTCTAAGAAACTAGGCCATTTTTATACAACTATAAAATTAGTTTTTATTTAGTTTTAAATTTACTAATAATGTTAAATATAACAAAAATGTTTATATAAAAAAACTTTAGTTTTAATTTTTTTTCACTATTAAAATTATTTATTATCTAAAAACTGAATAAATGTTATTGTTCAGTAACTCTTTGTCATGAAAAATAAATTATATTAAAATTTGTATTTGAACATTTATTATTTAAAACAAATTATATTTGAGTACTCATCAAGCGCAGTTTTTCCATCAGTTTGCACGGGTCGCAGATTTTGTAGCATTCACACACAATTTGCATATAAAAACACAGAACTACACTAAAATAATACACTGTAAAAATAAAATAAAAAATAATAAAACTTCACAAACAAACGACGTTGTTTCTATTTTGCAGGCTAGCCTTTAGCCTTGCACCAAAACAAAATTTTACTGAATATCATAAATATTTAAATGGATTTTATAAAACTACTGTAATAAACTTTCAATAATATTGTCAGAAGTGCTAGCCGTAATTTTAGACGTAACATAATCCTAGTATCAACACAAAATAAGCACTGGTAATAGATTACAATTATTGAAAAAAGTAATATTTTTGTGCCATAGTTGGCACACCTGAACTCAACAACTCAAAAGGTCTGCAGAAAGCGTATTGGCATACCATCTAACAGGAAAAACTATAAATACTTTAAATAGTACATCGCAACGTCACCAGATCGTGCTCCGCACGTGAGGCCAGGTTCGGTCCGTGCATCACTGCACGTGGTATATACGTGAGTCTAGGCCAATGGGTTAAAGCCATAAAAAAAAGACTGAAAATTCCACTGAAAACCGGTGGAACCAAGAATTGGAACCACCTCATTATTAATAATTTTCTCATTCTTAGAGGGCCATTTAAAGAATCTTAAATCTTTTTTAGATACCATTTTTGATAAAAAAAACACACTTTTATCAAGAGAATTAACATTTTTGTTGTTTATTTTTATAACGGTTTTTCTTTTTAAGCACGTTTAGTGTTTAAAAAATTATAAAAATATTTGTTATCTAAAAAAAAGACACTGTAGAGAGTTTAGTTACATTCTGTATATAAACTGTAATTGGGGTTTGGTTTTGGGCTTTAGGGGTCATGTTCGATGTTCGATGATGTTACATTGAAATGTTTCTTAAGCGCTACCACCAATTGTTATAGGCTGATTTTATATACAACATTTACCTAATTCTTATCTAATGCAATAAGTCTTAATGTTTAATAAGGCCACTCAGTTTACTACTAAATCTGCAGAAAAAATTGTGAAATTGTACCTGTAGCCAATCGTACATATTGATGAGAGCTCCACTCTCCAGATGCAGCTTGTAGACAATACAAACATCTGGCATCGTATGGAGAATCTCCCCATCACTGGACATTTTGCAGCAGTCACACTAACACAATGTTACAGATCAGTCTTTATGTCAATCCAAATAGTCATAATGTAATGTACTCGTATTGCATAAGTGACAAAATTGTACCACCAGAGTTTAAGGAAGTAGAGGAACTGAGTTCTAAACCTGGAATTGAAAAGGATGTAATCAAAACATGTAAGCATTGTTAAATAAAAATAATAGGGATTGTTATAGACAATGCAATATTTTCTTAACTTTTGAAAACGCCTTTGACATTATAAATAAATAATTATTTAGGCTAAAGATTTTCTCTGATTTATACTTGTAACTTGTACCTATATATACATATATTTAAAGAAAGGGAAGAAAGATAACCCCTGTCATCAGTTACATATAAATTACTTTTAATTTTGATGTTATCCAAGATGTTAAAAAAATGTTTAATTTTTAAGTAAATAATTTACATCATGCTGTTCAATTTGCCTACATTCAGCAAAGTTTATAAGCACTCAAGTATTTATAAAACTTGTTGAGAAGAGCTAGTAATGCATATCCTCTCATAAAGGCGAGTGGAGCTGTACAACGATCAGGAGAAATCCAACAGCATGATCAGTGTGAGTACTAATAGATTATCAAAAAACTGGCAGCCTATGATAAAGAAGGCATATTGATTGCTGAGGGCGGTGCCTAAGCGGCAAAAAACATCCTCTTAGTTGGTGCTGCTACCTTGCGGAAGTAACGGAAACTACTTGGACTCTGATCTATGCAGAGAACGATATATACTGACGCATTAATACGTCAAGAAACAAAATAAAACAGGACAAACGCACTAAACGTAATATTACGTCAGTGGCACTTTTTTGCGCACAGCCCACTGACTTAATATTACGACGGTGGCGGGCAAGGGGTTAACCATATGCTAATCATGATACATCTCCACCTCCGCATTTACCTTTGTAAGTGGATGTGCATTACTGGCTCTGCCAGTTTTCTCTTACCATCTGTTGGCAGAAAATGGCTCTTCACAGCAAGGATGAAATATCTCAGGATTTCATTAGTGTTAGCAATATTTCGATAGTGTGTGAATCACAAAACGTAGATGATAGTCATATCTAACTGTTTAAAAGCCCGATATGAGGTGTTCTGTCTGATATTGCAGTAAAAATAATTAATATAAAGCATTTGACAGTTAAGGTGTAACATAGACAAAAGGTTGTTTCTTCACCTGCAAGTAATGGTGAGGGTTATGCAGAGCAGTGTGTATGGCAGCCCGGGGTGCTCCAACTATGTGTCTCTTGGTGGACACATTGTCGATTAGGAACACCTGTCAAACATTAAATTAACAGTTTTCTTCCTGTTAATGGGGTCCAAACACAATATTTTTAGTAGTTAATTATGTCTAGTCGAACCAACATGTATGAAACAAAACAATAAAGTATAAATAAAGATTAAATATAGCAACTCCTCCACAAGGAACATTTTACTGATGAGATGTGTCATTACTTTTCATCCATTAGGATGAATGAATGGTAACAGTTATTTGTGTATCAAGGCATTAAGATGCCACTTTGGTCTGACTTCAAATTAAATCTGTAGGCAGTAATTATCTTATAGAAAACTAAACCCCCCCCCTCAATCTACAACTTTACAAACAGCACATTGTCTATAATCTGAGTCAATATCCACTGTAAATATTACCGATTTGTAGTAAACCTAATAGCTCAATATTTTTCTAGTACCTATGCCCTAATAGTTATAATAGTACATCCTTAGTCATTTATAAGTTAGTAAATACCAATTCTGTGTCACTGGTGGGGGAAAGTATTTTAAATTCTGTTTTATACAACTAGCAATAATACAACAAGTAAAATAGATGATTTAACCCTTTCGCTGCCACAGTAATTTGGCCGATTTGTGTCGAAAAACACTGCGCATAGTTTGCAGATGTGTGCCGTAAACCGCCTGCGCTGTATCGCATGTTACTCCCCAAAACTGCCACGGCCGATATTGACAAATTGTAAGGGTTTAGTAAAACGTCAATAAATCTGTCAAAAATTGAGATATCTGCATAATTTTTGTTTTGTTTTGTAGACATTAATATTCTCCGTAATACTACATATTGTGAATAAGTAATAAAACAAAACTGTTTTTTATCTTAATTTTTTTAGTTTTTAACTTTGAAATTTTTGTAAATTTTTATTTTTAAAATTAGATAAAATATTTGTTCTGTTATTAGTTTATGCGTTTTATTGAAGAATATTATGGTAACAACATTTCCTGCAAATTTCAGGTAAAAAAAAACTAGAAATAAATTTTGTATAGCACTTTAATTAAAATAACACATTTTTTACGAAATATAGGCATAGAAGAAATACTAAATGTTTACACATTTTTTACATAATGCTCTTCATGAAATCCTATACAACAGGTTGAAATAATAATATTAACACTAAATAAATTAAATATACCTAGTAAAAATGAGTTTTATAATGTAATTTTGTAGTAATAATAAATTACATATGACTTATCTTATAAATGCTTGGTGTACTGTAAAAGCTTGGCACAAACAAACAAAAGATTTTTCCACATAAAAAGAAACAAATATTCTAAATTGCACACTCTATATAAATGATATGCATTTATAATTTTTATAGATAATAAAATTATTTTTATATAATAACATTATTTTTATAATAATAATATATTTTATAGTAGCCACAATAAAACAAACTTGCAAACTTGAAAGGTTACAGTACAAACTGTAAACAATAGACTGAAACCAAGTTTATGGGTTGACAGAAACATCAAACAGCTGATGTCTGCCACAGCTGACTAGATCCTGTTTCATTGTTCGTATTCCGTAATATACACTATTCATAGATTATATACTTGATGTGTTTTTCACATTGAATGCCTTTTTTTCTTTCGCCACATGTGTAATAATGACTTGTGATCACTATAGTAACGAAAAAATAAAATTATAACTAAAAGCCGATGACATCGGCTCATGGCGATTTTCGGTCCAAGGACGTAGGCCGATGTCATCGGCCCTCGGCGATTTTGAGTAGACATACGCGGGCGATGACATCAGCTCTTGGCGTTTTTACGATCAAACTGCAAAGCCGATGACATCGGCTCTTGGCAGTGAAAGGATTAAACCACCAACAAAGTGTTACAGAAAAAAACAAAATGTAGGCTATGCATTTTTTCATTACTCTACCGCTATCATATTATACTTTCTGTAACAAACATTTCTTTTTGCAAGAATCATATTAATAACTCTTAAAATGTTATGAAAATAACAGATTTGAAATCAATATGTTACCTGGAAACATATTTTTAAAGAAATTGTAAACATTAGATCAGACATAAATGATATTACTGTTAATGAGTTTAAATAACATACCGCAATAGCGCAAATAATACTAACATCACTTAAAAATATAGATAAAAAAAATTACTTAGATGAACATAAACATAAAGATGAGAAGAATTATTCAAATATTATTAGTCTTTCAATAATCATGTTTAATAATTTAATGTAATTTTAGAAGCTTGTTTTGTTAAAAGGTTCAAAAATGAATGAATTAAATTATTTGGCAGAAGCTAGCTGGCCCGACTCACTACACTATACATTACTCATACGACACGTTTCTGACACCTAGCAGATGTGATTAGAACAATAATTTGCTTTTTGCAACAACAAGTTTCGAAGGATGGTTGTTTAGTTCACACAAAAATAAGTAGATTGCATCATATATACACTGCTATAAGACAAACATAAAACACAACAGTGACATAGCGTTATATTTACACTATTTTGCATATTAAAAAAACTGCAAGAATTATATGAAGTCTGTTACTATACATTTGATATTGCAACATCAAATTTTGAGAACAGGTACCAGAACAAACTTTACTTATTTTAGGAAATTAATTATATTGTGGTGCACTTAGAGCGTTTTAATCCCTTGCAGTAAATTACATTACAGGGCATTGCAGAACAATTGTCAGACTGGCTTTTACATAAAAAAACAATCCTTGTTTATTTAAATAGTCAAATGAATAGTAAAATACATTTACTTGGCTTGTAGTGTACTGACGTAATATTCGCATTGTTACTATTCAAAGGGTTAAAAGTCTTGCTACAATTAATTTTAACTCACAAACACTGTTTAAACTGACCCTAAAACGGTTAAAACATGCATATGCACTTTTGACATAATTGAAAAACGGTCAGGCAGCGTAAAACAGATTGAAAAAAGTGAAAAATTTACACCATTTTTTATTTTTGGGCATCAATAAATGCAATAGTCTATTTGTATTTTTAAACTCGTTCAAGTTAGGTACAAAAATTTACAGAAATATTAACTAAAATCAAAGTATAATATCTACTGTTTAGTAATTTTAAAGATACATTATTATATTAAGTTTCTTAAATTCGTTTAGCTGTTTTTACATATGAAAGTAACAAATATTAACCAGATACATTGTCATCCTACCTCTAACAAGATTAAATTGTTTGCTAGGTTTGGTTATGTACATAAAAGAAATTAAAATGTAATATATAAATAAATATCTATATCTTGTTAGTCTTTTACGGGAAGAAACTGGTTAAAACAAAATGAACAGAAGTGTAAAATAAAGAATATTTGGTTCATAAATAAAATAACTTTCCACAATTTTTATAAAAACTATAAAACAATTCGTTATCTTTGTTTTACTATTGTAAAACAAAGATAACGAAATGTACGAGTATGCCAGAAGAGAAGTAATTAAAGACTTTCCTTAATACAGGAATGGCTCTATAAACGGCCCTTAAAGACAGAGTAAACTAATTTCCAAAATTGTTTATTTTTTTTTAATATTACCCGATCTGTGTAACTTACCTCATGCAGTGGCAATGAAGAGGGTGAGACCAGATATTTTTGAAAAACATTTTTCCTCAAGTAATTTAATAGTTTAGATCGTGCTTGTTCAAATTCATTCTCTATCCTTACATTTGGAGTTAGGAGTTGCTGAAAATAAGAATGAAAGTGATTAAAAAACAAACATAATAGACCACAATTTTTATGCTGGTAAACACTGAGGTAAAACACTTAGGTTTTACCAAAATTATTCATAAGTTGGTTACTTACATTTTTATGAGAATACTTTTGATGCCCTGTACTTTAAAAATCATTTGAATTTTCCATTACAACCCAAGAATTCCAGCATTTCCAAGTTTGTAAATGAGGAAAAAGTAATTCAGATGATCGACTAAAGATGCTATACTAAAATTTTAAAAACTGTAATAGTTAGTAAATGTTTGACTGGTAGTAAAATAGTAAGCACATTTATCAAAAATTTAAATACAAAGTTTTTTATCGTTTACCTACTTGATTTCAATTCAAATTAAACAAAATTGTGTGAAAACATTTGTTTGAATGCCTCTGTGAATATATCAAAAGCTAAATGATACTGTGAGTTTTAAATAGCTAATGGAGATTTTAATGACAATGTCTTCTCATTACCTTTTTAAAACTGAACTGGCAGGTTTACAGTGCAGGAAACATGAAGTTTAGTTTCAAATAATTTATTTTACTGCACGGCTTTTTCTTCCTTACAAATTTGCGATTCATTAAAGTGATTTTATGATAAAAAAAATCGCTAAATTTACAACTAGATTGGATACTGGAGCCAATTTCTATTACACTTAATGATGTAATTTGGATGCAATTAATGCAAGTAAATAATATATAATACTTCTACAATACTATACAAATACAGGAGATCACAATACAAAATGTATATATTTAATAATAGTGTGCATTAATCTTATTTCACATACAAAAATAATTATTTCCCTGTCTTGACTAATCAAGACAGAAGATACCATTTGCAAATAACTTATAAGTTGTGTATTTTAGTTACATATTAGTATTATCACAATATATATATACCTCACGAAGACCTTTCCTATCTTTACACATGGTGATTGCTCTATTTTTAGTTGGGCTTTTTGTGGGACTGCGCATGTTTTGGCCAGCACTCTCAATACCTCTTCGCAGGTCCATGAGTTCATCTTGAACTTCAGTCAGGCACTCAGATTCCTCCAGAATTTGATTCATCTGAAAAAAATAAATTAATAGATGATAAATACAAGGACCGTTTTATAATATATTTATAAGTTATGTAATTAAAATAATATATTAACTAAAATAAAATTAATTAACTAAACAATTAAATTATATCCAAATATCTTACGTAAAGGAAAGATCAGTTCTCTTTTAAATACACAATAACGAAATAGAAAATATTTTACTATACATTTAACGATTATTTAAATAAGCAAGGATGGTTTTTAACCATTTTACTCTTAATAGATTAAAATGGTTTTACTCTTAGTAGATTTACTCTTAACATTTTAAGAGTAAATCTGAAAATCTTTTACAATGTCCTATAATGTCATTCACTGCATGGGATTAACACACTCTCTGTGCACCATAATATAATTAATTTCCTAACATAAGTAAATTTTGTTCTGGTACCTATTTCAAAATTTTATGTTGCAATATCAAATGCACGGTAACAGACTTCATATAATTTTTATGGTTTTTTAATATGCAAACTATTGTAAATTTAATTGTTATAAATGTGCTGATTATTAATAACGCTCTTTTACAAAATCTTCAACTTTTGATATAGATACTAATAGAGTCAATACTGTTTTAACAATGAAAAGGATGTTTTAAGTTCGTTATGATTAAAAAGTAAATTTTGACTTTAAATGTTACTGAAAGTTTAACGAAAATTCTAGTGTATAATGTCTTTTTAAGAGTAGTATTTTCCAGAGGTAATAGCAATAATTGGAGCATGCCAAGAGTAAGATTTAGAAAAGATAAATAATAACGTCTTACCTCATCTATTTTTTGAAGAAGCTCTTGCTTTGACATCAAGTTAAGCAGTTTAAAGCAGTTTTCAAATTTGGGGTGCTGTACAATTGGGCCGGACATCACCTCTATGTATATTTCTCTCACCTGGTGGGAAGAAACATTTTGTAAACCCACTGATTTCCAGTTTGAACACAGATTAATATTTTATTGGTTAAGATTTGATACCTTGTAAGTCGATGTACCATTATGGAGCAGTATCTAATACCATCAGACACTCAAACAGTGTCAAATGGGCTCTTTAAATAACATAAACATTTTTAGGATACAGCCATTATAAATCCAAACCATATCACACACCACCTATCAATTCTAAACCAACTTATGGTTAATGATGGATATCTATATAAATTTTATCACATGCGATCAGAGTGCAAAATAATATTCTCTTCTTCCTACCATTTCTGACACACACATACACCCTCTCAGTTATATTTTAAAAATTATATACTTAACATTGAAAACTGAAATTTAATCAATTAAAAAATTATAATTATTTAATAAGAACAAGTACCTAATTCAGTTAAATATATAATATGAAATAACCAAATAACTCATTTTCAACTGAAAAATCATATTTGGGTACAGTTAGAACTGTTTATATGATTATAGTATAAGACATATCATCGCAAGCCATAAGATTGTGGCAAATAAACTGATGTTTAATGCACTCAGATGTATTGATTAAACTTCGCATGAGTATAGAAGATTAGTTGCTTGCAACACTAGTTTTAAAACTATCAATTGAGATATCTTTACATTATTAATAAATAATAAATCCAAACGTTCAGGCTTGCAATGATATGTCTTGTACTATACATACAATACAAGACCTGCTTGCCAAGAGGAGCCTCAGGAAGATCGTGGATTAAAGAATGCAGGAGCCAAACTGCTACTAGTAGATTGTCCTTGTGATCCTGAAGATCTTCCATCAGAGTCAAGATAGTGTCCTGTAACAGATACAACTTGGTTAGTTTTCTTTTACAGACTCTAATCTGGTGGATTCTTGTTCATCACATCTGGGCAATCAACTGTGAAAGTGTTATGTTCTTAATGTAGATGCATAATTTTTTATATTAATGAAAAAGATTATGTTAATGATTTATCATATTAACTATTCTTTACTTTCCAAACATTTACAGACCAGTTTCTACTTTGCCCATCATATCAAAGATTATAAAAAAAATTGTATATAAACAACTGTTCAGATATTTTGAAAAATAAAGGTTTCATTTGTAAAAATCAATATGGATTTCGCTCAGGCTATAGCACTATACGAGGTATGGCTATTAAATAACGGGACTGATATTGTAAAAAAATTTATTTTCATTTTAAACATAATTACTTATTATCACCTTCAATATACACCCCTTCTCTATCCCTGCAACGCTCCATGCGAATTTTCTGTTGTTGGAAACAATGCTAAAAGTCATCTACTGTCAACTCTTTCAGGAGTCTTGCCGCTTTTTCTTGAACAGCTTCTACGGATTCAAATCTCGTACCTATCAATGCAGATTTCACCTTAGGGAAAAGATAAAAGTCACATGGTGCTAGGTCTGGCGAGTAAGGTGGATGTTCTAACACTGGGATGCTGTACTTGGTCAGGAACCGCTTGACAGATAACGCGGAATGAGCTGGCGCATTGTCTTGGTGCAAAATCCATGATTTGTCCTTCCACATTTCGGGTCGGTTTTTTCTTACTCTTTCACGTAGTTTATTAAGTACCTCAAGATAGTAATGTTGATTAATTGTTTGACCTTCAGGAACCCAGTGAAGGTACACAATCCCACGAATGTCGAAAAAAACAATCATCATTGCTTTAAATTTTGACTTGCTCATTCTTGCTTTTTTGGCTCTCGGTGAAGTTGAGGTCTTCCAATGCATGGATTGGCGCTTCGTTTCCAGATCATAAGTAAAATCCACGATTCACCACATGTTATTATTCTTTCCAATAAATTTGGGTCATTTTCAATGGTATTCAAAGTGTCAGTACAAACATTTTTACGAGCTGCTTGTTGATCAATCGTAAGAATTTTTGGTACCATTTTTGCACACACTTTTCGCATGTTCAAATTGTCATGTAAAATTTGCCGTACACATTCTTCATCAATGCCTACAAATTCAGCAACTGCACGAATGCTTAATCGTCGGTCAGACCGAATCAAATTAGCAAATTTTTCTACATTGTCTTCCGTTTTTTGATGTTGAAGGACGACCTGGCCGTGAATCATCTTCGACGTCTTGTCGACCATCTTGAAAATGCTTAAACCATTCAAAAACATGAGTCCGCGATAAACATTCACTGACATACACTTCTTTTAGTAAATTATAGGTTTCGGTAGCGGTTTTTCCAAGTTTAACGTGAAATTTAACCCTTTGGGCGCCAAGGGTAAAACCTAATGGAAAGAGCCAACGTCCGATCCATCGAACGTTACGCAAAACAGCTATATTTTCCAGACTAAACAACTTTATTCAGTCATATTCGGTATTTGGCCTTCCAATAAGTTGGTAAAACTGTATTTATTACTTTTTTTATGTTGGTATCACTGGCAGCACAAAGAAACTAATAACCAATCGCCCTGTTTCCCGCCAAGCGCTCAGTGAAGCTTTCTGTGCTGTCATTTGTTCGTGTGTCGCTTATAAGTAGTGGACATTGCTGGCGTTGAATCTATAATTCTATTATTGATTTTATGTTATTTATAAAGTGTAATATATAATAATTTATAATGAGTAGATTGCCTTTGAGTGAACGTACAATTCAACGCTTAGTTGAAAATGATTATTTGAGTGACAGTGAGTGCAACGATGTGGCTAGTAGTTCACATGATGAATCTGAGCAAAGTGATGTCGACGACACAGATTTAGATCCTACGTTTGAACCAAACAATTCTGGAAGTACTGTTTCAACCACTACGAAACCAGTGTTGTCGTTGTCAGATGAAGACAGCGTTGAGAACCCAAGGCCGGGACCTAGTCGCGTGACTCACTTGCCTAGGCGCCGCGGTCACCCGCCTGCTGCTACGCGAGATCCGCATACCATCACAAACTTCGACTCGGAATCAGATGAACTTAGTGATAATGACGAATGGCAAGAGGTTATTGAAGGCAACGACCCAAGTTTCACTCACACCTTCTCATCTTGTGAGCTTCCAGGACCTAAACATTGTCCACCCAGAAATTCCCCTCCTATAAATTATTTTGATTTATTTTTTCCATTTACTTTTTTGCAAATTTTGGCAACAAAAACGAATAATTATGCAAGGAATTTTATACACAAAAACCAAGGGAAATTGAGTAATCAAATCCGAAATCGCACATTCAGGCCTGTTGCTTATTTAGAAATGAAAGCTTTTATTGCCGTCCTTTTCAATATGGGACTAAATAAAAAACCAACAATTGACATGTACTGGAACACCAAATCATCTCAAAATTGCCCATGGTTTGCAAAAATGTTTAGCCGGAATAGATTTGAGTCAATATTGAAGTTTTTTCACATGGTGGACACTGAAAATTTGCCAAAACCTAAAGAGCAAGGTTATGATCCATGTGCTCGTTTTACTCCACTAGTTGAGCATGCAAACAGTTTTTAGGCATTATTATACACCACATAAGCAACTATCCATAGATGAAAGTCTAGTAGCGGCGCTCTAGCGTGGCGCTCTCAAGGTCGGATGTCCTGCTAAATCGCCCTACAGTTTTTTTAGACCGCAACAACTTAATAAACAGCAAGCAGAAGTAATTGTCAACTCTCCAGCCAACCCGGACATGCCCACTCCAGAAGACAAGATATCAGAAAAGGCTTTAAAGATACTACACCAGAATATTGACTCTCTGGCATCAAAGGCAAATAGACTTAAATAAATAAATAAATAAATAAATAAATAAAAATGCCTTTATTTCAAGCGTCTCTCAGTGTACAACTGTTTTACAGAGTAACTCAAGTCAAACTTAAAATTAAAAACTACACATTATTTTCATGGTGCACATAAATGGTAACAAAAAATATAATTAAGACGTATTCATAAAATGAGATTTTACTCTAGACTTAAATGCTAGGATGCCCATTTGTTTGAGGTCCCAAGGGAGGTCATTATAAAGAGTAGGGCCAAAATAAGAAAACCCTTTTCTACCCACCTCTAGTCTGACCTTTGGAAAATGGATTAGCGCATCCTGCCGGGTGCTTCGCAGAGCCACCCCCCCACGAGCAACGAGTCTTTCCACCAGGTACTGAGGCTCCTGCTGTACCAAGACCCGGTGGATGAGGTTGCAAGTCTGCATCCTACACACGGCATCAGTTGGCAAAAGACCGGCAGCCTCACGATAGGCAGATATACGCTCCCGTCTACGAATGTTGTAAACGAAGCGCACTGCGGTGTTCTGCAGCCTCTGCAATCGGGACATTTCCTCCCTGGTAATGCTGCTGCCGTATGCAGGAAAACAGTAATAGAGCACTGACAAAACTAATGACTGGACCAGCTGCAGCTTAGCAGATTCTGGCAGTATTGATCGGTACCTGTACAGACCTCGCAGCCTTCCTAAAGCCAACTGGGAAACATGAGTGATGTGATCTGAGAATGTGAGGCCCCTGTCAAGCACCACTCCCAAAGTCTTGACAGTATCACTCACCATCAACATTTTGTCACCAAAGTTTAACGTGCATATCTCCAAGCAGGATTTTTTGACAGACAGTTGGCGGGGCAATATGAAGAATCATGCATTTTTCAGCGTTCAACTTGAGACCATGCTTCCGTGACCAATCATCTATTCTCTCCAGATCAGAGTTTACCCCTGCGAAAACTTGGTTAATGGAATCTGACTCATAAGAAAAATGCAATTGACAGTCATCAGCATAGGCATGCACCTTGCAGTGATTTACACAGTTGGACAGATCTGCAGTGTAAAGGGTGAACAAAATGGGCCCCAGACAGCTCCCCTGCGGCACTCCCCTTAATTTCTCAAGGGGAGGTGAGATATCGGTACCCAGCTTCGTCACCTGCAGTCTTTTTTCCAAGTAAGACTTGAACCAGACAATTGCACTCTCATGGAAGCCGAAGTGCTTCAATTTCGCAAGGAGCAAACTATGGCTTATGGAATCAAATGCCTGCGAATAATCAAGCATGATTATAGAGCTACACCTGCCGGCGTCCCTCGACCCAAAAACATCTGCAAACATATTCAGCAATGCAGTGCAAGTGCTGTGGTTCTTTCTGAACCCTGATTGCAATTTTGGAAGCAAATTTTCATAATTAAGGTATTCAACAATCTGGCGAATTGCTAATTTTTCGAGTACCTTGGACATTGCTGGCAAGACTGAAATTGGTCTTAGTTCACTGACATTTGAGGGATTATGTTTTTTAGACAATGGATGAACTATACTTTTTTTCCATGACTGTGGGAACTCACCTTTTTTCAAGACTTGAACACCTTCTCCAAGACCTCAATCCTGATATTGTGCTCATCACCGAACATGGTCTCAAGGATGATCAACTCCGCAATACAAGACTCCCTGGGTATAATCTGGTTGGTGGGTTCTGCAGGAAAAACTCTAGAAAAGGAGGAGTTGCCTTTTACTAAAACGAGGCTCTTGGAAACACTATACACATTGTCAACACCTCAAACAAACCTATTGAGCTTACATGCGAACTCTACATGATAAGCTTGAAAATAAACATGAAAAACATAAACCTGTTCGGGGGTGTACAGGCCACCTGAAGGAAATTTAGAAACTTCCCTGGACATCTTATCCAACACTCTTGATCTGGTCCCAACCTGGAGGGCCCAAACCATCATAATGGGAGATGTTAATGTGGACGGACTTGCAGAAACAAAGAACAAGAAAAAACTTGATAACATGCTAGCACGGCACAACTTAATACGACTCAACCTTCCACCTACGAGAGTCACCCACACTTCATCATCTTCCATTGATTTTGTGTGCTCCAATGTGAACAGGGAGGATATAAATGTTGAAGTGATTACCACTGGTCTCTCAGATCATCGTGCCCAACTCTGCACCATCAACTTGCAAACCAAGAAATCAAACTGTCCAAGCTCTACTCATAGAAGACTTTCTCAAGAAAACTTAAATTATCTGAAGCACCTATTGGCTGTGGAGTCATGGGACAATGTATACAACTCCCCAGATGCAGACCAAACCTACAACTTGTTTATTGGGAAAACTACTACAGCGCTCAATACAGCCTGCCCCCTGAAAAAATCCAGACCAAAGGGAAAACTCAAATCAGCTCTAATAAAGAATGATGATGTCTGCCACCTTAAGAAAGAGTACCTGCAGGCACTCAGTAATCAGATACTCCGAGGAGGAGAAGAGGACAAAGCACTAACAGCAGCAAAGAAAAAAGACTACGACTTAAAACTAAAACAACTTAAACAGCAAGACACCACTAATTTTATTCAAAATGCTGAAAACAAACAAAAAGCACTATGGAAAGTAGTTAACCGTGAAAGACAGCAGAACAACAAAATAGCTGAACCCATAAAACTACTAATGGACGGTACACTAATTAAAAAAACCCATCAAGTGACTCACAAACTCAATCACTACTTCACAACAGTAGCAGATAAGACTCTAGGAGATGCTGATCAAGCTCATGCACACAACGGCCCCTTGAACCAAACGGAGACGAACCCCCCGAACTTATCCTACAGCCCACAAACTACCAGGAAGTGGAAAATATCATTTCCTGCCTGAAATCCAAAACATCCGCCGGAACTGACGAAATATCCTCCATCATCCTCAAACACTGTAAGGAAGAACTGACATCCCCTCTCACATACATAATAAATAAATCCTTTTCCCAAGGTATCTTTCCACAAACCCTTAAACTGGCAAAAGTGTACCTAAAGCTTAAGAAAGAACCATCGGACCAAATTAGCAATTACAGACCAATATCCTTGCTCTCAACAATATCAAAGGTGATCGAGAAAGTCATGCTAAACCAACTGATGAAACACCTGACTGACCACAACATTATTACCAGCCAGCAGCACGGTTTCCTCAAGGGAAGATCCACAACCACTGCCCTAATTCAACTTGCCGAATTCATTATTGACCAGAGAGAAGAAGGAAAAGAGGTCACTAGCCTGCTCTTAGACTTCAGCAAGGCTTTTGATTGCCTGGGTCACAACCTTCTTATACAAAAAGTAAGAGCCATGGGTGTTAAAGGGATGGCAGGAAAATGGCTGGCAAGCTATTTAGAGGGACGATCACAAATGGTAGAAATAACATACAAAAAGAACAACACCATCTACAAAACAACTTCAACACCATTACCTCTAAATAGGGGTGTTCCACAGGGTTCGGTTCTTGGTCCTGTACTTTTCATACTGTTCAGCAATGACCTTCCCAGGTGCCTGGAAGAATACTGTCAGATAATTTTATACGCGGATGACGCTGCCATGCTAGTGGCAAAAAAAGAAGTACAAGACCTTGAAATAACATCATATGTGTCTTTAAGCCTGGCAAAACAGTACTGTCAACAAAATGACCTTGTGCTAAACGAACAAAAACCCAACAACTTACTTTTAGAAGAAGAAATACAGAAGCTGCAGGTCTGCCAGAAATAGAAGCCAGCTATGAAGCCAAGTACCTGGGAGTTATCATTGACAATAAACTGACTTGGACACCACACATTGACCAACTAATCAAAAAGCTCAGCAGTAACACTTATGTCATTAGGCGGATAAAAAATATTAGTAACATGGACACAGCCAAAACGGCTTACTACTCTCTTTTCGAGTCCCACCTGAGATATGGGATAATAATCTAGGGTAACTCCTCCCATTATAACCTGCAACGTGTTCTAGTGGCACAAAAGAAAGTCATCCGAATACTGGCCGACCTAAACCCATTTGACTCCTGTAAAGCTGCTTTTCCTGAACTAAAAATACTTACTGTGGTGTCATTATATATACACGAAGTTATCTGCTTTGCCATGTCCCGCAATCTCAAAAGATTAGGAGAAACACACCCCTACAATACAAGAAACGCTAACAACTTTGCACTGCCCATTCATCACCTTGCACTATCTGAAGAGAAACCCAGCTATACGGGACCAAAGCTGTACAACCTGCTGCCAAATCACCTTAAGGCAATAACAGAGGAGCGGCACTTCAAGAAAGAAGCTCGACAATGGCTACTGGAGAGGACATTCTATACTATTGAAGAGTTTCTCAACTGGAAAACCTAATCTTAAGATACCTATAAAATTGTTAATATTTGCATCTATGACACCATTGTATTTCTCAAAGAAATTATAATAAAGATGATATGACTATGACTATGACTAGTAGGCACCAAGAATCATACACAACTCATACAATACTTACCCAACAAACACCACCACAAGTGGGGTATAAAGTTGTGGATGCTTTGTGACGCAGTTAACAATTATTGTTTAGGATTTGTTTGTTATAAAGGGGCAAAAAATAACAATGAAATCCAGACAAATAATAATGGACAGGGCTACAATGTTGTTATACAATTGTTATAGATGGGAAATTATCTAAGAAAAGGATTTCATGTTTTTTAGATAATTTTTTCACATCCATACCTCTGGCAAAGTATTTGTATTCCCAACTTACTCATATTACTGGAACACTTCGAAGTAACAGGAAGGGAATCCCTCCGAAAATGTTAACCAAATTTTCTGTACGGGAAACAAAATACTGTCGTAAAAACAGTATGCTTATGCTAGGGAGCAGACAAAAAGCTTCTCAGAAAAAGCAAGTTTTACTGCTCTCTACTGACAGTACCGCCATTAACGAAATGAAAGCGAAAAAAAGAGGCAATAAAGTTTTTATTACAAGCAAACCACAAATGATTCGAGAGTATAATGCATATATAAAAATTCACCATGAACACCGTTATAACACAACACAGACAGAAGGTTTCCACACACTAGTTAACATTATTTGTAAGTTTGCCAAGTTATATGGAAACTATATTTTATAATAAACTTCCTGCTCATACAAACAGATGACAAAGTCTTGTTTTAAGAATGCAGTAATAAATGTACTGATTAGCAAAGCTTGTTATGGAATATCAGATTTCTTGCAGGATAATCTGTAGTGTTTTAAATTTGTTACCATCACATGTTATGTTTGTAATATTTTATATGCAACTTGTTTTTTTTTTGTTAAACATTTATGTATTATATGGCTACCCATAGCACTATTGTAAATTTATATATGTATAGTATTTTATATATCTTTCTATAAATATTATTGATGAGCAATCTGTTCACACAATATAGATAGTTGTAAAATTATAAATATCATGTGTCAATAAAATTATTGATTCCTAATATGTTTGGCAGTGCCCAATGAAAACCCTTCTTCTTGCCTAAGGTTCCAAATACCTAGAGCCGTGTGTAATATTGTGGACTTCTCTACAAGGTCTATAAGTAACACTCAATCTTTAGAGTCTGACTCCATCATCTAATTATCCTGCATGCAGACTCGGATAACAATGGTGCCAGTAAAACTGTTAATATCTGGTTTAATTTTCTTTTATTACCTTGTTTAAAAAAGCACACTGACTAAAATGGTTTTAATCTAGGCAATTATTAAGATAGTCTTAAAAGTATTTTCCATTAAATACACTATGACAAATTTTAATTCAAACTTAGTCTAATGTCTCATATTGAGTGACAGTTAGCTCTGTTCAGTTCCAATGTTGGCAAAAATATACAATCTTTGTATTTCTAAATGTTTGATACGAAGATTGGATTGTAACAGGTATTGGCGATCTTCATGGCTTACGTCTAAGCTTCAATGCATTGTTTTGAGACCCTTAATTTGATCTCTTATTCTGGCCATTATGGCTACTAAAACTGAATTTGTAGTTTCACTTTTACTTCAACACTTTACAGATGCATAATAAAGTGCAATAAATCTTGTTAGTATTCACAACATTCATTGACAAATTCATATTAAGTCACATTTACAACTCCTGACATGCCATGCACTGGTTTGAATTTCCAGCTAACAATTACTTGCATATTCAGATTTTCAAATTATGTTTCTTGTGTTTTCCAACTGACTAATTTCATGTAAATAAGATTATTAGTTATACTATAAAAATTATTTTGATATGATGAGAATAATTTTAATACTTGCAAGATTGTAATTATATTTCTTTACTGTATATCCTTCAGTGAACATTTTTCTAAATCTTTAATTTCAATAATTGAAACTATATAAGTGTGCTTAGAGTTGACAAATACATACCATGTAACTAGGACCAATACAACATTTTTGTAAATACAAATTTATTTTTAGTACCAAGATAAGAGAGACAAAATTAAGAGATTTTGGAAAAATATAATTAGTGAATAAATACTCTTTTAAACAACTATGAATAAATGAAAAGAACTTTAACGAGTTTGGAACTACTAAATTTGTATACAATGCAAGAGGCGTTGTATACAACGTTATATACAGTACTAATACGCTGTATCAATATTGTGGAATTGGTTACCTTAAATGGTTTGTCACTCTGTAGAATTTGTTCCAGTTTGCTTTTGGGAAGTTTTTCCAGATATGAACGAAATTCTTGATTTTCTTCAACATACGACAGATCCTCTTTATCCAACTCTTTTATGGCTTGGGGAAGTTGTTCTCTTGGACAACACAGTTTGCTCAGTGGATTATTGTAAAAATGTTCCATCAGACAGTACTGCAAACATGTACCAACAATAACAATGGTTAAATGGTTATAATCCAATATTACAGAGCAATAACTTCAGTTATACGTACTTGTAGCAGCAAGTGAACTAACACAATTAGACAGTTGTCACACAGTGTAAGGTCATGGCTATTAGTTCACATACGGCCCATTAACTTTCAATATTTGTTAGGATATTGAACCATGGTTCTAATTTTTCTTATTTCATGACTATTCTCGTTCTTAATGAACTTTACAAAATTACTAAGTAAAGATTCAACATTAAGTTAAGTTTTTGGAAAAATCCAGGAAATACACAAAGAAATTACATGTTTAGGGGAGTTTACAGTTATAATACACTATTGAAAAGAATGATTTCATAGTGAATGAAAAATTTAATTTGGCTGAGCATCAGCAAAGTCTATTACTTGAGTGGCTGGAAAAATTTCATTTTCATCTGTTTCTGCTCACACAATATCTCAAATATGAACTGGCTTATAAAATTTAAATTTTACGTGAAGCTTCATTTCTATCATCATTTGTTAGAAAATGTTATGAAAGATGGCAGATGTCCGAAATCCTATTATCCTTTCAAACCTTCCATGGTCATTAACATTAAACAAAGAATATTTAATTCTACACAGGCAACACAGAGTTCGTTAATGATGCATAATTACTTGCAACAATTGAATTGAAAATTGAATTTCAAGTCTAAAATCCATTGTTATTTCAACTTTGTTAAATAACACCTGACAATAATAATGTAGAATAATCATTAGTATCAAAATCCTAACTGTAAAACTGGGCTAGAAAAAGTTAGCATACTTCAAAATTCTCCCCACCTTACTAATAAAAAAAAATGTTGAGAATAGAATGTGTCACTGAATGGAAATTGTACTCCAAAAATAGTTTTGAGATCTGTGGAATTTTACTTGTTGGGCCTTAACCCTAGAACTGTTAATCGACATAATTATGTCGGTTAATGCCGCTTTTGTGGTGTTAACCGTCAAAATTTTGTCGATCAAACATTCCCTCGTATAATTACTTTTTTATAATATACTCCGGTAACGTATCGATATAATTCATGCACCATTGGATTCGGGAAGAAAAATGCTAAGGAACAGATGAGTTTTATTCCTCTTTGTATTATGGTTATGACGTAGCAAGCTTGTTATTTTGAACGTAAAAGAAAACGCGACGCCGTTTGTTGTGACCACCATATTGCCGCTGCCGTTCTGTATCACTTTCGTGCCGAGCTGTGGATATTTGTAAGTTTTAATAGTTTTACGCGTGTTTTAGTGTCGTATTTAATGTGTAGTGTGTTGTTTGATGTCGTAGTAGTGTAAACATATATATTTTAGAATAAATCAATTTCTATTTACTGAAATATGTTTGAGAAATTACCAGCTTTGTGTAGGCTATGGCAAAATGACTTGGCTAAAATTCATTTCACATAGTTTGTTATTGTTTTCACTTAATAAACGTTATTTAATAGCACTCTTTTAGCTCTGAAGTAACTATTTATTTTTGGTAAATAGATAGTTTTCACAATAATATATATATTGCCTGTAATTTCTTTGGTTATATATATAATAACTGTTTGGGTTATTCTATATTTTTTAAATATCTTTAGTTATATTTATAGTTTTCTAACTACATAATATTTCCTATTACTTATAAACCATAAATTTATAAATTTTGATATAGTACAAGCTTTAGAAACTATTTTATATTTTGCTGAATGAAAATTTTTCGCAAAATTTTTGAATAATGGCAAAATTTAACTTTTTTACTTTTCAAAAAATAATTTATGGTAATTATTTCATTACTACTGTATATTCTATTTTATTCTAAGTAATAAAATATGCAAAATAACATGTATTCATAGATAAATGTATTAGCAAAACTTGTTTTACCAAAGTCTTACGTGTACACCCGATTTTCAGAATGTATACGCATCGCTACTTTTTGTTCTATAGCTTTATGATGCTTTCATAAATGTGTATAATGTTTATGTTTTTCTGAAACTAGATAAAATTTGACACAGAATGGCTATCTCACTTATAAATATTTCTCACTATAACTTCATTTGCTAGGTATGGTCCCCCCCAAATTTAAGAAATATTTTTCGTAAATTTTATATTTGATTAAAAAAAGTGTATTAGAAAATTTTTGATGGTTAATTTTACAATATAGTGCAATTCTACGTTTAATTCTGAACACAAAAATATATACTCTTATTTATATTGCTTTTATTTTATATTTTTAATAATTTTTTTTAAAAAACCTTGCGCGAAGCTCCAAAACAGCCCGACACTACAGGATGAAATGACCGCCAGTTCTAGGGTTAACATACTGGAAAAAATTTCATTTTCATCTGTTTCTGCTCACACAATATCTCAAATAAATACGAACTGGCTTATAAAATTTAAATTTTACGTGAAGCTTCATTTCTATCATCATTTGTTAGAAAATGTTATGAAAGATGGCAGATGTCCGAAATCCTATTATCCTTTCAAACCTTCCATGGTCATTAACATTAAACAACGAATATTTAATTCTACACAGGCAACACAGAGTTCGTTAATGATGCATGATTACTTGCAACAATTGAATTGAAAATTGTCAGTACACCTGACAGTATTGAGTTGTTGCGTAATGATTTAATCAGATTCCATGTTGATTATTAAATTACACTATTAAAACCTCTTAGAATCTTGTAAAACTTACTGTTGTTATTATGTACTTTTCTCACTACATGTGAATATACTGTACTGTAAGTAATTTAGTTTTGCCCCATTAATTTTCTAACTGGAATTAAACTACATGTACAAGTACTTAACAGAAGGAGTTTAAGATCACTAGAAAATCCATCTTTTCTGCTCTAAACTGACATCCATAAACCTCTTATTAAAGTTAAGAATTACATTTTATATGATTTATATATATCCTACCAATCATAGTATTATGTTATTTCTGGTCGCATTGTCATGAGTCTGGTGGATGATGATTGAAATGAAAAAAGCCCGGTCAAGATTCATCAAAATGTAATCATGTTCAAAAAAGATACAGCAGGGGGAGTGTAATCTAAACTGAGAGTCCTGAGTATGTTTGCCTGGTGAAACAAACTCTATGTATTATCTATATAGAACTTTCAAATTGTTTAAATTTAATATTTTTCAAGCACTGTTTGATTAAGAAAGTACAACAAAATTAAACAGGATAAGTTTTAAAGAATTGTAAAAATGGGTATATTTTTACACCTAAATAAATTTCCATGCAATAAAATACAAACAGTTTAAAGATATGTTTAGATATATTTTACAATTTAGTATATCAAATTTGAAAAGCTAGAAAAAATTTGTTTTTTTAAATAATAGTTATGTAATATAATTTCCTTGAATGGTTTCAGTAACGTTTAAAGCATTGATCATATAAAAAATTGAAATTAAATATGCCCTTTATTCAAGAGGCGGAGTTAGGGCTATTTAGCCCTCTCCCCCCCCCCCAAAAAAAAAAACATGATTGATGATTGTTTCTCGTTTAGAGAAATTCAGTAAATTTATCAATAATATAACACTAAAAATGATGGTAAATTATAGTGAATTCTCAGAAAATAATATTAAGTAAAATTTACCAACAGATAAAATCATTTTACACCTAAAACTCTCTTCAGAATATGGCTCAAAACATTGAAATTCAATTCTGTATAGTATGTAACTTGTTTAAATTCAATTTAAGATTTATATTTTACTTCACAGTTCCCCGCAGAATTCATAGTGTTCGCTAAATTAACTGAGAACATTCACAACAATTGTAACAGTAGCTCTCATAGCATTTTAAAATAAAACAGCTGCAGCTCATAATAATTCTTAAATTATTAATTTGTACCTTTTCTCAACGATAGATTAATTCAGACACTACTCTAGTTCAACTATATTAGGCATAGTTTTATATAATGTTAAAATTGCAATTTTAGATACCTTTACTCCTTGAATGAATCCATGCACAGAGAAGTCATAGAATATGAATACATCAGTGAGAAATTTGAACATTTTTGGTCCAAGAAGAAATGGACATATAGAAGGTTTTTTCCAGGATAGAAATACCTGAAAACAGAGAAAATCGAGGCTTCAATCAATAGTATTTAAACTATTAAAAAATTTGATTATTTTGACTTAAAACTATAGTACATTTTTTAACTATGAAGATTACCACTATACCTGGAGGGGGTTCAATTACTTTACATGAGTCATCCTAACGCTGATTTTAAGGTAGCATTTTTTTGTAAATTCAATGAAAGAATTAAGAATCAAAGAGTGATAAATTATTAGGAGTATGAGTCTAAAAATTGTTTTATCACTAAATACATACATTTTTGTCCAAATACTTTTGTGTTGATTTTGAGCCAAATTGTATGGTTCAAGGATGGTTTGAGTTATTTTAGTCAAGTTTTTAGAAAAATACCATAGTTGAGTTAACTTAAAATCTAGCAACAAAAAAATATATCCACTTTGTACTAAAAAACTTGGAGTGGTCTGGAGTACGAGGGCTATTCAGTAAATAAGGAATGTTTTGAAATTTTAAAAAAACCAAGTAAAAGAAAAACATTTTATTATATACAATACTATTTTTCTACATAAACACCATACGAATTCAGGCACTTATTATAGTAGTGCACAAGCTTTAAAATTCCTGGGTCATAGAATTCTGCTGCCCGTGATCTCAACCACTCAGTGATGTGTACTTGGAGTTTTTAATCGTTGTCAAAACGCTGTGTTGCTAGCCAGGTCTTCATTTTTAGGAACAACTAAAGTCACTTGGAGCAAGACCAGAGTACAGTTTGTCGTGTGAGGTTGGGTATTGTTATGCAAAAGCAAAATTTGGAATGACAATTTTCCTCGGCATTTGTTTTGAACAGCTCTCCAGAGGTTTTACAATGTTTGGCAGTACTGTTTAGAGTTTATTGTTGCACTATGCTTACGAAAATCAATAAGAAAAACAACTTGTCTCTCCCAGAACACTGTTACCATAACTTTCCTTGCTTTGCTCCAGACATTTCCAATACTATAGTAGCCTTCCAAAAACGTCAAGGATGTCTCCATTTGTTGTTCTTGTACCGAATGGATGAAACACATGGGGTTGGATACCGTTGAGGTTGTAGTAATGAATACTCAATTTGCCAAGTTTACTTAATGTTTATTTGTGCCAACTAAATATAAAAGCACCGCTTCTAGATGATAAAAATAAAATAATGTATTGCCACGTTGCTGCCAAATAGAGTGATAATGAACTAAATGATATCATGGGAGTGGACATGGTTCCAATGTTCTAAGGACATTTTTAATACAAACTTAATAATTATTACAACTTTAAAATTGACTTCCCTTCACATTGATGTCAACTAAGAAGCGCAGGTGTCAGCATCTTGGCTCGACATTGCAACTGTAGTTGGAAAAAGTGAAGATTAGTAGACTAGAAGTCTAAAACATGAATGCTGGAAGCACTCAAAGTTGTACTCACAGTTAAAATCAAACTCAGAGATTCTAAGTTAAACTCGCAGACAAGCGTGCGAGGTATTGCTCAGCAGCAGGAACGGCAGCTAAAAAGTTCATGAGAGAAAAAATTAATACGTGTGCCTATCCAGGTAACAATGAGCTAATTTGAAGTTACAAAACATTAAATATACTTCTCAACTGTATGTTTGTAAACACCTCCTGGCATTGAAAAACTGTAATTGACTATTGAGGTAGCAAATAGTTTATACTTAAGAGCGTTCACACAGTCAACACTTTAGATATTTTAACCCTTTTAATGCCAACGTCCGTATGTACGGACATTTGAAAAACTACCGAGAAATGCCAACGTCCGTATATAAGTCATACCGCAATAATTTTTTAACTTGTTATAAATTTGTTGGTATACAAACAATCAGAATGAAGCAATCTACATAAAAAAAATAATAATAGTAATATAGTTATAGTAATATTACCAGGCAATGTTAGGACTCTACACAACCTGGGGACGAATAGCTTGAGGGTGACTTCTGAACCACCGCTAATGGCGGTTTAATGGCTTGGTAGTTTAATGGCCTAGATCCAGTAAAATTTTTAAAACATTATTGAAGATAAAAACATACAGTGTATCTTTAATGTGTAATAGTCCACCTCTCATGAAATGACTTGATGTAGTTGATCCTCCCAAACTAAAATACTGGATACGCTTAAGCCTAATTATTTACCATCCCCAACTTGTGACCTCCCAGTTGTTGGACTACTGGACCTCACCACCAGTACCAATAAAAAAGTACATTTTTATTACAAACATGGTTTCAACCAAGCACTCATGTGTTTTCCATGTTTTGGCAATTTTGACTTTCTCTTTTCTTTGTGACAAGAATTCTTGTCTCATACAGAAGTATTTACCATTTAAAGTGTACTTTTGGATCTATCTTCTGATCTACTTTTGGATTAAAATATTGCTCATTCAGAAAAAAATACACAATAACAATGCAGGACAAATTTGCTATTCCTGAGTGTGTACTACATTACCTCGTTAATAGTACTGTTGAGGAAGTGGACTGACTGCCTGGACTGAAACATTCGAACATCCATCCGGGAGGTGATCCGGTGAGGCAAACTACTCTGCAAGGCTTTTACTGATGTTGCCACTCCGAACACCAGGACCAATGGCAAACGGTCCAGATACCCACTGGGAACACCACACAATTACTAGCCAGGAGGTGAGTGAAGAAACTAGATGTGCATGTGACAGTGGAAGTAACTGGTGACAGCATGGAATTCTATTCTCGCGCATTCTACCAGTGAGTAGTGAGGAGAAAATATTAAGTTGTAAAGGAAAATGTATGAATACACCCCTTAAACTACTGTAAATAACATCTTATATAATGCAACCTACCTCAATATCAATATGACATCTTGGAGTACTTTTGTGGAGAATCCTTCAAAATCTGGAATTACAACGACAAGTTTTCCAGTGGAAGACCGAGTTTTACGTTTTTTAGGACTGGTGGTTAGTTTTGTCTGCTTTTCGTACCACGTTACCAGATTTGGCATCGTGCATTGGGAGCGCTTCACTTCATCAAACACATCTTCCTCTTCACTGTCGCTGTCCTCAAGTTCAACCTGACACATGATTACATTAATAATGGTAAAAACAAAGAATGAAGAACAATTCACTACAGGATCATAGAGGTTGAGGGATGGCAGTCCAGAAACTAGCTGGGGACATCCATTAAAAGTGAATGTTATAATGCTATTGGTAGAAATTACCATAATAAAAAAATTCAAGTCCTATTTCTAATTTGAATGATTAAGTTATTATTGTATCACAGTATTCTAAAATAACTTGTGAAATCATAGGCATCCAGGTACTTAACCAGGAAAGATTTAGATTATCCTTAAAAAATTACAACAATGTGTTGTTTACAACCGGTCTCATGATTCTGGAAAATGTTCATGCTACTTGTTCAAGAATTGTTTATCTACATGATAGTTCTGTCTATTTTAAATCCTCCAATTCCATTGCAATGGGTGAAAATAATATGTTCATGAATTAACAGGTCAGTGGATAAGAGTTGTGTTCCGTATTGCTTATCATAGGCATACTGATTTTATATCTATGATTAATTTGATCTTTAATATCTAATGAATTAAAACTAGGCTTGCAATCAAAATAACTAAAACAGTTTGTCTATTATATTGGTTAAAACTATTTTCTTGGATATATGACTACAAATTAATATTATACTATATTTTATGAATTATAAACAATTTCATGCTTTCCTCTCAACAAATCAATAATAATTACGTAAAAATACTTTGTACTTAGAGTTTTTCATGCTATATGTATACAAATATTTTGTTATTGCATTTCAGGGATTATTTAAACTCATTCATGTATGTAGTATTTATTCAGGCATCTGAAGGTGTTTAAAATGTTAATTGAACACATTGTATAGCAAGTGTTTTTAAGACAGAGAGTTAAGAATACATCTCCATTCAGAATTGTTAACCACAATGGCGATATGGAAATGAAATTCTGGTGGGGAATTACACATCCTGATTAAATCCTGCTAACCCAGAAATATTTCTTGGAAAATTCCTCTTATTTAATTGCAACCACGAAACATACAGTTGTGGGTAGAAGTTTATTATATTTTGTCCCTGTATAAAACTCTAATGATTCGTATCAAACTGACAACTCTCCTAAAATGATCAACATAACAATGAAATAATGTTAAGTCTTCATTAATTTAACAAATGTATAAAACTTAAGTTAATCAGCTGAGAGATAATCACCTGGGGGTCCAGTGAAGCTGTAGAACATCTGAGGAACTGCGAGGTCAGTTGTTCTATTGTATTTTTCACAGTTGAACATTCGCTGGACAGCAACACTGACACGTGTGGTGTTACTTCATCACGCAATCTGTCAGCAAATGCTTGAAAAAGTACTCGATGGTCCGGCAGGTTAATACCTAGAAAATGTTCAAACTCATTTTAAATACAGTGCAAAATACAGAAGAGGTATGACAGATATTGCCAAGACATTTTAGGTGAAACTCAAGGTGTATTGTTATTGTTGACGTTCGTGGAAGTCTGGTATTTGGGAGATTTTAATCAATAAATTTGACTAAGACAGTATTCTGATGTTGGACAGCCACGTCCCACTTCCCAAGACGACATGAGTTTTACTACAAACATTTCCTGTAACATATTGATTGTGGCAAATTCCAACTAAGTCCATTCCATAACAATACTAATCAGACAGAAAAAAAGGATTCGTTAGAAAAGGTGCCGTTAACTACACCTAGTGTAACTAGAGGAATGTTTATAGGGTTATGTAGACAACACAGCATTCTATACTAAATATTCATAACATCATGTAAGTAAGAAAGATTATAGAGTCAGACTGGATATGTTAACGTACTAGTTATGTCTTTACAACAGTAAAGAATTGTAATAGATTATTTGTATACTTTATTGCGTTTTATACCTACAGGGTGTGATTCTTTCCCAGAAAATTTGTATGTTTAGACTGGATTAATTAAAAGATAATAGTATTTTAATGTTGACTGAATCATCAGTTAAGTTTCCAAATAAATTTATGTTATCTCTTAAATGCTCATTGAGAAACGGTTCTGTTCTTCATCCTCAAACTTTCCCCCACTGGCCTTAAAACATATTATTTTAGGCCACTAATGTTACAACATTATTTAAATCTTAGGAATGATTGAATAATGTTTGATGAAATCTTGCTAAAACAATTATGTTAATTTAAAGGTGTAATATGAGGTCTTACTTCCAACTTAAAGTCTCCGCTCACTGGTATTCAAATTTACAATTACTTTTATGTATTACCATTAGTATTAGTAGGATTTTACGGTTGACAACTGAATTTCTTATATTACAACTGTAATTATGAATTTTGTTCACATGTAAGAATTTTTGATGCTATTTACAAATTTAGGATACTATACTGTACAGAAAAGTTTCCGATTTTTGTCTGTATAACCATTACAAATAATAAAAAGAAATAAAAAATATTTAGATGCATGCATGCTAATTATATCTTTGAAATGAGATGCCTCCCATGGTTCTTTGACTAAGAATAATGTTGTAAAAGTTCATGCAGTTTGAAATTGTCAATATAAGGCTATGATCACCCAAACAACTGGCTCTTAAAAGTGATATTCATTAAGGATCAACATTTACCTACAATATATCCAAAAACAACTAATAAGATGTTGTGACAAGTTACAGGTTTCAGAGATAATGCTCTATCATTAGACTGCAGTAAAAAGTGAATACATTGAAAGGTTTTGTTTCTATAGATAAAATACATAACACATCAGTAAACCGCGACATGAACAGTTTGACAACATGTTACATAGGCCTAATCCCCACCTTTGCACTGCAATAGATGTTTTCATATAAAATAGGTGAATGTTAGAACATGTATTTATACTTATGTAGAGTCACAAGAAAATAACAAAAAACACACTAACGTGTTTGCAGTGGTTTAGAGGTTACTCAGTTAAATTTTTAAGAAATTACCTTAGAACATAACAACTCAAAACAGGGCACCAACACTTAATTTTCACAATACTCCTTTCATATTTCTACATGGCTTAACGTCTAGGTATTTAAAAGAAATAAGCCAGCATTATTAACAAGAATTTGACTTTAAAGATTACTTTGGTGGTAGCTTGATGGATCGGATACATTTTTCACTGTATTCTAGACTTTAGGTAGTTTACACATGGTAACATTCTAAAATATGGATCCATTATGAATAGCATTTGAGGACTGGAAATACTGCTTTCAACCCAAGAACGTGGTTTGATATTATAATTTAAATTGTTGTGATTAACTTAAAATTAACTTAAATTGTACAAGTATATTGTTATACTTGTACAACTTGTATTTATTTATTCTGAGTGTGAGAAAACAAATTCAAGAGGGATCAATGTATAAGTAGGCTATTTATTTGTTACATAGTAAGTTTACAATAATGGAATGATGCAATGCAACTTTTGAACAAAATATAACATGTAATTTTCGACTCTATACACCATATTGGTTTATTATGGAAATATTTCATTATTAAAATAATAACTTAAAAAGTTCCTGAGGCAATGTTAAAAATTGCTTTACAATACAATAAATCTAACTGTAGTTGAATACACTATGAAAAATTTTACCTGTAAGCAGGACTGCTGTAGGGATGGCAAAATCTGCATTAGGGCAACTGGAGATGAACTTCACCAGGTCTTGAAGCACTTCATCCGACGCGTTATTGTTTATTGTCTGGATCAGTAAATGACATGATAAGAAAATGTAGGTTATTATAACAAAAGTCCTACAAAATGCATTGTATGTCAACTTAAAAATGTAAAATACAAGGAATCTATTGATGTCTATGTTTTTAATCGTTCTCTGTCAGATCTTAAATTAAATATAATAAGTAAGTATATAATACTCAAGTTAATGGAGTTTTGTATGTTTTTAGACAAAGCATTATCAGAATACAGTAATAAAATCTGTACGGTGTTCTGATTGTCCGATATTTAATTATTTTTAAGTTAAAAATATTATTAACGAGACTTTCTCCTAAAATCTTACATTTATATTTTAACATATTATGGACCTTGTTTACTTTTTGAAAATTCAAGTGGTGTACAGTAATTAGTACACAAAATGTGTTTAAAATTGAATGTCACTATTTATTTTCCAAACTAGCCAATTCTTTGTTATTAAAGACGAGGAGTTTTATTTGCATGCCTCTATATAAAATTATATGAATTGCATAAAAGTTCCAAGAAAATTAAGTAAAAAGTGATACCAACTTGAAAATTGTTAGAATGAGTGAAATTTGAAAATAGGGATTTCTTATTTTAAATTAGTCTAATACTTTCAGTAAGCTTAGTAGTGATTAAAAAAAAGCTTAGATTTAGGATAACATTACAGGAACCACTAAACTTACTTTAAGTTTTTCCTCTATGCAATTAATAACTGAGGAATAAACCGAAACTTGAGGAATTGAATAAAAATCTTCAAACTCATCCTTTTGAGAACTCCTTTTCTTCTTCTTGACTTTTGACGATTTTGGAACAAACGCAAAACAACCCTGAAATAGAAGAGCAGACAAATAATACACTGTTTCAGTAATCATATAGAGGACATGCACTTACTGCTTGTGCATAAAATACTGCAAGGTAATGAAATAAGCAAACAGTAAACAAACATAACAGGTGAAGTTGCAAGTTCCTTGTTCATAGTAGGAGGACTCCTTTCATAGTAGTCACACACGAAAATCTATGAAAAGTACTATGAAAATCATAGTGAGAAGCCTCCTTTCATAGTAGTCATAAAGGACTTCGTTGACATAAAGAAACAGCCAACCTTTTAAAAACTGATTTATCCTCACAATTTAACCTCAAGATTTTTGACATAAAGAAACAGCCAAACTTTTAAAAACTGATTTATCCACATCTGAATTTTAAGATTTTTGACATAAAGAATCAGCCAAACTTTAAAAAACTGATTTATCCATACATCTGAATTTTAAGTTCTCGACATAAAGAAGTAGCTACACTTTAAAGAATTGATTTAGTTTGACACCTTAACCTTTTCATTTTTCTTTTTGACATTTCAGAATGCCCACAAAATATCCCTGTGGCACATGTTCAGTTGGTGTGAGATACTCTGGGTTAAAATGCAATGGTCCTTGTCAGCTATGGTACCATGCTGGCTGCCAAAGTATCAGCGAAAAAGCTCTGAAAAAAATAACTTGTACTGAAATAAATCACTGGAAATGCGTCACCTGTAAAAAAGAAGACTCTTCAACAAACACCTCCAAAGTCGAATCTCTGCCATTGACTAGTCAAATTGAACTTCATAATGAAATAGAGGAAGTTCATGATAAGATTAAAAATCTTCAAGATCCTGACGACTTGGAATCATCCCTCACACTAGCTGCTGAAGCTGGAAATGCTTTGTTAGCTGAAAATAGAAATCTTAAAAGAGAATTGTATGATATGACACAGAAGAATTCTCAACTAACTCAGCACATGAGGGTCACTTTTGAGCTTGAGAAAATAAAATATGAGGCCAACATTGAAGAACTTGAAAGTCAGATTCAAACCCTAGAAAACAGAAATTCCAGGTTAGCTGAATCTTTACAGGAAGCTGAACTTCAATTTTGTAGAGAAAAAGAATCACACACCAATCTTATACAAGCTTTCGAAGAACAGGATAGGGAAAAAGAATTGGCAATTTTAAACTATGAGAAAGAAATAAAACAATTACATACAACCTTAAAAAATCTGAAACGGTCTCATCAAGAGAATCCTGACTCAGATAAGGAAATCAAAATTTATAAAACCTCGGAAACTCAAACAGAAAACATACAATCACAGTTACTGGTACAAAATTCTGGAAAATCAAACAACCTTACCCTTATTCAGGATATGATAAGCCTGAAAAGCCGCCAAGAGCAAACGGAAAACTCAGTGAAAGCACTACAGAACCAGTTTCAGAGTTATGCCAATAAAATTCAAGACTGGCCACAGGCACGCATACACTCTAACAGAAATAAAATAAAAACAAAGACCCATTTTAGTGTATCCTTACAAATGGCTAAAAATAGGTCAAGTAATCAAAATCAAGTTGTAGCTCCTGCAACACAGATATCTAATTCCAAGCTAACAGAGCAAATAGAAAATACGTCAGTGGTTTGCTCGGATACTGTCTTCAAACTGACTAAAAGCCCGCCTCTTAACTCAAAGCCACGAGCCAAGGATGAGACATGTGAGGAGTTTTTTGCCAAAAACATTGTGTTTTTCAAGGACCACATGATCAAGCATTACAACTGCTTGACAGAGAAAAATAACTCACTGCCTATCTTTCATCCTCGATCTCCTGTGCAGGCTGAAGTCCACCAACCACACAATTTTTTATGCCACAGCAACATGACAAACAGCAAATTAAAATCATAACCAGTCCTTTGATTGGAATCCCCTCTCAAAAAGACCGTATACATCATTTAACAGTCCTTCATCAGAATGTAGATAGAATTAGTAATAAAATTGACCGTTTAAACCATTTTCTCCAAATAGTGAACCCACACTTAATTGTACTAACAGAACATGGACTGACTCAAGATCACATCAGTAATACTCGACTTGAAGATTTCTGTTTGATAGCAGAATATAGTCGACAAAATCATTTGAAGGGAGGTGTTGCAATTTATTGTAAAGCATCTCTAAGCGATCAGGTGGAAATGGTACAAGTGCAGGATTTCAGTATTGAACTTGTGTGCGAGATAACCATGGTGCGAGTGAAAACTTTAAACCAATATGTCTATATAATGGGCATCTACCGTCCTCCTCAGAGCTCACTAACTGAGAGCATGGGTGTGATTGCTTCAGTGTTAGACACGGTGCCAACCTGGAAGAGCCCAATTGTTTTAATAGGTGACATTAACATCGACTGCCTTAAACTCGAACATGACCAAGTGCTATTTGATGAGACACTTTTTAGCTACAACATGACAAGAATCCCTCTTCCTCCAACTAGAATAACACCACAGTCACAAACATCAATTGACTGTGTATGTACTAATCAAAAAGGGGATGACGTGTCAATTGAGATCTTAAATTCTGGGATTTCTGACCACACAGCCCAAATTTGCACGCTCAATGTTTTTACAGAAGATACTGGTAATGTTAAAGGACAAAAGAGAAATTTTAATGATGACAATATCCACAATTTAAAACTGGCATTATCTAATGAAACCTGGGAAAGAGTCATCAACTGTAATGACACTGAAATCGCTTATAAAAATTTCTCTAACATCATTACATCAGCACTGAACCAAACATGTCCTTATAAAAAATATAAGCAATGCAAAAGCAAAGAAAAACTATGGGACCCTGAACTGCACACTTTGAGGCAAGAATTCTTAGGCGCCAATGAGCGTTATCTTCTTATGGGCTCATTAGAACACAAGCAGGAAGTTGCTACTAAGAAAAAGAATTATGACTTGAAGATAAAAGAACTCAGACGTCAGTCAACGGTCGACCGAATAGCACGTTCAGAAAATAAAACTAAAGCCCTTTGGAATATTATAAATAATGAAAGAAGAACCAAGAAATCGTCTGTAGGACTGAAAGAACTTAAAATTGACAATAAAACTATCAACGATCCTCAGCAAATTGTGGAACATTTCAACACTGTTTTTACGACCATGGCTGACTCTGCTATTTTAAACAACAACCCTCTAAAGAACAGAACTCCAAGTCCTATTCAGCAGCTTGACACTCGCTCTTTTTATCTCTATGACACAACAATTGAAGAAGTCATCAAAACGATCAACTCACTGCCAGCTAAAGTCTCTGCAGGAATTGACGAAATCTCACCAAAGTTGTTGAAGGCTTGTAAACATGAAATAGCCTACCCTTTAACCACTCTAATAAACATGTTCTTCCAATCTGGTAGATTTCCACATCAATTAAAACTATCTAAAGTAATCCCCATTTTTAAACAAGGTGATCAGTCTGAAGCATCAAACTATCGCCCAATCTCGCAAACTTCAATATTCTCTAAAGTTATTGAAAAGATTGTGCTTAATCGTCTCCTAAACTACATGACATACAATAATCTGCTTACTGATCAACAGCACGGTTTCACCAAAAATAAATCTACATCGACAGCTTTAATTAGTTTTATTGAATACGTAATAGATCAAATAGAAGCTAAAAATACAACAACAGCAATATTCTTAGATTTAAGCAAAGCCTTTGACACCCTTGACCATGAACAACTGCTGACCAAACTAAATACCATGGGAGTACGGGGCACTGAAGCTGAGTGGTTCAGGAGTTACCTAACCAATAGAGAACAGGTAGTTGAAATCCGGCATACTCAAAACAATAAAATTGCACACATCAGATCCAGTCCACTTCCAGTTCTATGGGGCGTCCCCCAAGGTTCAGTCCTGGGTCCTGTACTCTTTACTCTATTTACGAACGATTTACCTAAGTACTTAGATGAATTTGCTACAACTCTGATGTATGCAGATGATACCGTTCTACTTTTAGCCGATAAAACCCCAGAAAACCTGGAGATAGAGTCATTCACTGCAATGAACATGGCGGTACAGTACTGCCATATTAATAACCTGGTAGTTAATGAAGCTAAAACCCAGCAACTCATATTGGGCCCAAAAAAGGAACAAACTGTGCACGTGCCTAACGTCCAAGCAGCATCAGAGGCAAAGTACTTGGGAGTGACAATAGATGAAGATCTCAAATGGACAACGCACATTGACAACCTGTGCAGGAAATTAGGTACTGGACTGTATGTTGTTAAAAGAATAAAATCAATAAGTGATGTACCCTCTGCAAAAACAGCCTACTTTGCTTTATTTGAATTGAACCTTCGCTATGGTCTCCTGGTCTGGGGTAATTCATCTGCAGGAAATCTCCAACGTGTGCTGGTAACACAGAAAAAAAACAGTGAGAACACTTGCTGACTTACAGCCAAGAGAGAGTTGTCGACCAGCTTTTATCAACCTCTCAATTCTGATGGTTGTATCCTTGTACGTGCTGGAGGCAGTAACCTGTGTGCACGAGAGAGGTTTTCCCAGAGGATGTAACACACATCATTACAACACAAGACGAGCGACAGATTTTCATCTTCCTGGGCATCGACTTTCTCTATTTGAGGAGAAGCCCTCTTACACGGGTTTAAAACTGTGGAACCACCTGCCAGAAGACCTGAAGGGACATGGTGCGGCAAAATTCAAGAAGGAGGTGAAGCTGTGGCTGCTGCAAAATCCATTCTACTCGTTAGAAGAATACCTGAACAGAGAGCAAAACTAACAACCAAACTGGACATTTACCTGTAAATTCATTGTTTGTAAACTACGCAATTGTATTTATATGATCTGTAACAAATTTTGACGAGTTACAATTCTCAAAGAATTTGTAAATAAAGAATTTGTCTATTGTCTATTGTCTATTGTCACACACGAAAATCTGCCTTTTTAAACTCTTTTGAATATAGCGTTGACTATCAAACAAAAGCATTTTGTATATAAATCAATTAATACTCCTTTATATAATTAATATCTATTAAAGTAGACCTAAAGTTAGTTGCATATTCTATAAATACAAAGTCTAATGAAGAAATAATATATTTCTATCTGTTTGTCCGTACGATATATTGAAAACTAACTGACCTATAGACTTGACAGTATGGATGCTTCTTTTTTATATGAGCAATACTGAATTCGATGATGGTTCTTTTCACTCCATGGGATTTGGCTGAGCGTTAGCGAATATTTTATAACTGGTCCTATGCGTAACCATAATGGCAACGAGACAATTTACAAGAAACACAATTTGTAAACAAACTGAGTACAATCATATAGCGTTTCATTATGACATTTTTATTCATACATTTCAAAGATTAAATAATTTAGGTATCACTATGTCTGTCTCTAAACAATAAAACATTAAATACTAAGTGTGAAATGTATTTATGTAAAGTAACTAAATAAATAAACAACCTAATACTTAGATCAGAGATGTTTTAACCTTGAGACAGCAACATTTGTTTAGATAGATATTCAATATTCCAACTTTCAAAACCAATCTCAGTATGGAAAAGTTAATAAATGAATAGTTAAAAATTTAAACTTATTATACAACATTTAATTACACATAAATTAGCCTATAGTATTTCAGCACAATTATCATATTAAATTATTGGCAAATAGAAGTAACCAATTCTTGATATGAAAAGGAATTAGCTTATAATCTGTCATATTGTTAAGAACAATATAAATTCTTACACTTTTGATTTCCAGGTACTGTTCAATCTGATTGGGTTGTAGGAGTATGATGGGCACAAAAGAAAAGCTCATTAATTATAGTAGATTCCCTATGAAGGTTTATTTATGACTAGTTTTAACCTACCAGAACAACCAACACTTGGTAAAGACAAAACAAAAATTGTCGCTTGGCTACAGTAGGCTATAATACGCGGCCACCATGATGCTCTCATCATCCATATTTCTGATTATCTAAATAACTGAACAATCAAAAACGAAAATGATAAACAAAATTACATAATAGGTATTGAATATTTTAGTATTGTTAAGCTGTGTTTCTATATCTAAAATAGTAATAATTTAATGAGTTTGAAAACTATCTGTGTGTATTTATTAAATGTAATAAATAAATCGGTGTAAAACTTACTCCTCAAAAGCCTATTTTGAAGGGTAAACGTGTCTGACTAATACGTCCATCATCATTGTATTATCGGCCATAACTCAAATACCACATAAATGTCTATTTAATGGGGTAGAGGAACAACTTGATACACAGATCTAACAATATAATTAAGTGGAAACTATGGAGGATGATTTTTGGATTGGATGGGGCTCCCTTACTGTAGTTGGCTGCAGTATGATAAGCAGCCAACAAAAACAATTGAATCTTCGATATTTCTGATTATTATAACTACCAAACAATCACAAATCAAAGGATGTGCCAACCAAGCCCGCACTGATGGTCAGGGTGATTTCCGAATAGTACTTTCTCAACCTCAGATCACGTCCCAGATTGCTCAATGTGATCTGAAAAGTTTTGACATCACCCCACACTTCTGGTGATGAAAGAAAAACATTCCTTGAAATAGTACTCAAATTCAAGCTCGGATCACGTAGGCGCTTGTAAATGTTATCTTTAACTGTTAGTATTTATAATAAGTACCTATGTTTAAACTAATAACAAATAGTAGATAGCCGGGACATATTGATCTACTTTCCTACATCGCTTCCCTGGGAGGCAGAAAAAAAACCGATCTTCATAATGAATGTAATTTTCACAGTAGGCCTAAGTTAAATAAAGTCTGTTCTTTCAAATAATGTAGTTTTGTGGTCCTCAGTAAAACAATCTTAATAAAGTAGTGGCCTCCGGATAATATTATAGTACCCAAATGATAGATAGGGACAGAGTGGTCTCAGGACAATAAAAAGTACCTAATATTATTATAATACATTAATAACAGCTAGCTTTAATGAATTGTAAATAACTATAACAAGAATGGCTTTATAGGCCTATTCACTAGTTTAGGTATTTATAATCAGTAATCTGGTTTGCTGTTTTGGTAATTCTAAGCAATATATGGGTCAACCTCGATTTTTCTCATATTACAATATAATGTTCCAATAGTCAATTAGAAAAGGAAATGACTAGAATTTCTTGCCGGAAAGCAGTTATAGGGAGCAGGCAACTCATATTACAATACAATGTTCCAATAGGCTAGTCAATTAGAAAAGGAAATGACTAGAATTTCTTGCTGGAAAGCAGTTATAGAGAGCAGGCAATCGCGAGAATTATCTATTAGTGATCAGGGGCACTGACGTGATCTGGGCTTCAAATTTGGAACAACTCGAGTTAATTTTTTTTTCTAAAAGAGCAAGCAGCGGGCTTTAAGCATTGTGCGTGATCTTCGTATATACTGAATTGATTCAGGCCAAAGGAATGACACAGATTCCTTTACCAGATTTTTTACGGAGATTTTGTATTGGGCGGATTATATTGGTTTACTTTGCTTTCCAGCATGTAATTATGTGTTTAAAATTGTTTTACATATATTACCTACATTATATTGTAATATGTAATAACAATTTATCAGAAATTTTTAATAAAAAAAAGGATCACGCACGATGCCTGCCCGCTGCGCAGCGCTTCGCGCTGCTTGATCTTTTAGAAATAAAGTTAACTCGATTAGTTCCAAATTTGAAGCCCAGAACACGTCAGTGCCCCTGATCACTAATATGTAACTCTAAGCAATATATGACCGTCTGGCGGTTGCCTGCTCCCTATAACTGCTTTCCGGCAAGAAATTCTAGTCATTTCCTTTTCTAATTGACTATTGGAACATTATATTGTAATATGAGAAAAATCGAGGTTGACCCATATATTGCTTAGAATTACCGTTGTTTTGATTGTCGTGTTGGCCACCTATTATACTGCAGAGCTGTGTAGTTGTAGCAAGCTTAAATGTGAATGAATAATCTTCCCTTCCCGTTTTAACTGATATGTCTCCCTTTCTTTCAAGATGGCATGATGAAACAGTGCCCAATATCTCTACATTCAGTGACTGTATTTTGTAATTTCAACAGGAGGCATCACTAATTTTTCCCTCTTACCCCTTCTGAATTACCAGTCACTCCAGAAGCTGTGCAAAATTTATAGGTTTACGTGGGAACTTGCTCATTCTTGCCCTAAAGAAAAAGAACACTACAGCAAGTAATGTTAGCCTAATCCTTGTATTCCTAATTCTAATAATGTTTATTTAATATCAAAGCATTTCACTTAATCTTTGAGTCTACTTCTGGGCACAAGAGTACAAGGATTATGCCAAACTCATATGTCTATTGTAGGTCTATATATTATGCCAATGAATAGCCAATCTAAATTGGTTATAATAGGCCTATTCAATGCATATTTTAGATCCAACTTATTTTAAAGATTTACAGTCTTACATGGTGAAGATAAAGCCAAATAGGCTAATTCTATGTCAGCCTCTGCACACATCCAACAAAGTAGTAACCTCAGTCTAGTATCAATTATAAATGAATTTATATGCTTTAATATGAATCCCATACTACATAAAACACTACTAAAATAGCAATCAAAATCAAAATGAAAGGCTTGTTAAATGACCATAACTTTAGTGTCAACACAATAGGTTAGTTTTCAGGTATCATTTTACTTATAAAATTAAGGCCTACCTTTGACAATGATGTAGTTGAGTCCATGTGGATTGAGTGTAAATATATTTGAAAAAATTAATATCATGAGTAAAAATTAAGATAAAAGTAGACTAAATTCTGTTCATCTTTATGTCTGTTCTGTTTGTTTCACCAGCTGATCAACGGGATGAGATTCCCGCCAATTTAGATAAACATAGAGTATAATAATTTCATTACGGTTTAATTCTCTTGGTTTCATATAAAATAATTACCTAGATCTTGCATGTAATAAGTATCAAGTAAAAATGTAAAAATAACTTTGCTTAAAATGAAAAATAGCCAACTTTAAATGAGCATAATGGAAACGATTTTCAAAATCGTTTGGGCCAATCGGTAATTTTGAACATGCTATTAAAAAAGTTCAAACCCTCAGCCACCGCAGTTTCTCACGTTTCGGTCGTTTTATGAGGAACAGTTGGGTTTCAACTGTGTGTTACTAACTTCTATACACTAAAATTCAAGGGTATTTGAAGTAGCAAGTGAGATTTTGAGAGCTTATCGTTTAGGCATGCAGCAAGCGGAACCGCATTTGTTGAGCTTGTTTTGCCTCAATGTAGACGTTGTTTTTTTAAGATACCTCCACACGTTGGCTGTGAGATTTAGGACCAGTGAGACACTTTTAGGTTTGCTTAAATGAAGTTACTATCATACAACTCTGGATATGGTGGAGGAGTGCCGTAAGTACCAAGGCTTGTCTGAACTATGTAATGTATTATCACCTGAAGTGGATTAGCCAAACAAACCTAAAGTTAGTATGAGTAAGATAGTTAAATCTCCAATGATCACTTTTGGATAAAATATCACTCTATGGACCGTCAGCAGTGTAAACCACAGAAAGTTCTCTTCATATAACGTAGCTGTGGTGGGAAGGGTTCATTCAATGTGAATGTTGAGTTAGGTGAACTGGAGCTTAACTCAACATTCACACAGAAAGTTGTCTGTAGCGTAAACTTTGTTAATTATTGTGGCGAGTACGTTTATCATGATAAACAATATACAAAGAAATGAACTATTTTTTCAAAGAAGTTATTGCATATAAAACTTTTATTTCGTTCAAACATGACTTATGGGGTTTTCTATTTCAACAAATTAAAACGTGTTATCCCTTTAAGTAGCATGAATCTATTTAAACACATCATCATGAGCGTGTCTTAGCTCAGTAGTGTGACTCATTTACTATATTATACTGCCAAGTCAAGACAAACAAAAATTTCAGATTTGACTTTTTCAAATTTGCTTAATATGGGTTCTAAAATGAAAATGCTTAAAAAGTACAATTTTAAGTAATTTCTATAACGATCAGCATAACTTATTCAACTACAATTGTAAACAATAATGCATTTGACATTCTTTCTATCTTTTTGGCATCAGTGACACCTAGATTCCAAAATTAATTGTAATATAGACGAGGAGGCGTTCTCATTATCTCATCAGAAACAACATTGACCTCTAGAATCTGGAGTCTGTGACTGAGTTCGATTTCAAACGCTGCACAAAGCGTGAAATGGAGCTGAACTCAACATTCGCATTAAATCAACCCTCCCACAATAGATTCATTGTGTATAGAAAACACGGTTGCTTTGCCGTGCTTTGGGGTCGTGTCTGAAACATTGTAGTGCACTCAGTTGTGCGAATGGTGAGACAATGAGAACACCTCTTTATCTAGATGTCTCTGGAATCGAAACGATGCAGAGTTCATTTTGAGCTTCTTCGCCGCCGACTTTTTTTTACCTCTTCAGACAGACGTGGACTCCAGACCCCAGGAGTCAATTCTGTGACAGCTTCAGATTTCAGACGCTGCGTAAAGCGGAAGGTGAAATGGAGCTGAACTCAACATTCGCACTGAATCTATTCTTTCCACCAAAGCTTCATTATGGGTAGAAAACTCGGATATCCGGTTGGCTTGTGTCCGTTTCTTGTATGCAACTGAAAATAATAATTGCGATTTTGCATATTGTGTCTTATTAAAATTATCTAAAACGGAAAAAAGTACAAAACAGATTATACATTTTTTATGATAACTGACGTATACCCATAAGTGGGAGTATAACCCATTGATTATTTTGAAAGTAGCACTTAATAAATACAAAACTAACCATTGCCTAAAATGGCAGTTGGGTTAAAATTCAAAGTGCTATTAAATATATTGTTAGAAACCCTTGGTTAAAAATAATTATTGAATTAAAAATCCATGTACTAGTCATAAACAGCTTTTTCTCAAACCCATATATAAGAGCAAAATGTCAATTATGTTGAAATATTTTTACTGATTAAAAAATTGAATTAGATTTACTTAAAATACGGTAATTCTAAGAAGAAAATAAAACATTAATATATTGGAATAGCTGAATCCTGTCTTTCCAGACAGGATACCTTCTAGGTATGTGTGACTTGCTGATTCGTTGTCTTCAAGACGATGATTGAGCTCAGGACATTTCGTTACGAAATTCCCCTATAAGTGTACAATTCATGGAACAAAGAGTTATGAATCGAAGAGTGAATGGGAGCTGTTCACTGAATGAAAGTCGTAGTAGCGTAGTGATGGTGATTTAGAAAGGCTTTCTCTCTCTCCACGAAGTGCTGTCATGCCATTCCGACCTGATGACTCATGGTATGAGCAAACCTTCGCTACGTTGGAGTAGGTTACACTTCGCACAACAGGTTGGCTGAACCCCGTCACCATAGAGTAAAGAATGAAAAATAATCATATCACAATCTAACTAATAATTTATTTTCAGATACATCAGTTTTCTAAAATAATTCATGTAATTTTTATAAAGTGCTATTATTATTCATTAAAAACTAATATCTTTGATTGATTTTATAAAAGATAGATCTCATATTCATATATGAACTGTATGGCAAAAATTGTCTACGATAATATCAAATCTGCGCGAAGCAACTATTTATAGATAGCATTATCGTGCTGAATCTTTTGAAATCAGTTTAAATCTTTCAGTAATGACCTCATATTTGATATATTAAATTTAAAAGAGAGGATACAGGTTTTCGGATATTTGCCATTTATATGTTCAAAAGTTAGAACGCTACGATTTGAGGATTAAAATCTATCATCTTCATCAGGTGATAAAAATTATTATGGGCCGCGCGGCGATAAAGTTGTTCTCCCACTACTCTCTTCATGTCGTATTATAATTTGGCTTTACAATTAATTCTTAACAACAAATATATGACGGTGATAAATTGCTGGTTTCGTGCATTAAGTGTAAGAGTATTCTACCGGAAATTGAGAGTCGTGGACTCAAACTCCACCATGACGAAACTTTTCGCCGTCAAAACAAGTTTTATTTTCTTTTCGATTCTTAGATTCGAGATTATCGAAAGACGTCTTTCGACAGTGAAAGGCTAGACAGCCGAAGAATGCGAATATCAATACCATCGTATGTTGGTAGAGTGGTTCTCCCACGGCAACACCGCCCAGAACATACTGGCGGATTACGCGTAAGACGCCGCTTCGGTAAATTAACAAAACCTGTTTAATTAAATCTGAGACAATGATATTCGTGTCCATACTCATACGTGGCATCTCGTGCGGCCCATCTTAACCCGCGGGTCTAGTTGTAGATCCGGCACTTTTAACGTCAACAAAACTCAAGTTACCACCTGAAGGTCCAGATAGAACCAATCGTGTCCCTGTCCATGACATGTGCACTGAACAAATGACCGTAAACAACATTGTTTTACTATCAGAGTTTACTCAATATGACATGTTTAACACTTCTTGGTAATGCATGTATAATTACTATTTCTGACATTAGTGAGTAAATAACGCACAAGCTTAACATTTCAACCGATATCATATTTCAGCAATGAATTACTCACTTTCGTGCCAATTTTACTGCGGCAGACGCCTTAATGGGTAGTAGTCTCGTGACAGTAGTGAAGACTACCCAGTATAGAGCAGAATTGAATGTTTAACTACATTTACTATAGCTGGACAGAAGTTTAAATATTCTTACACAATCAAAGGTAACACGGGAAACTACATACTTCAATTAATTTTAAAAATTCTGCTGCAAATAATACTAAATTGCAGTGACGTAACTATGTGGGGACGAGGGGAATAGAACCTTACTCCTCCCTCCCAAGACCATAAAAATGAAACAATATTAATCCAGTTGATTGAAATGCAGAGTTAAATGTTTTACTTTGGGGCTATCTAATTTATTTAAATTGAGACTTTTTCAGATTTATTCCATATGCGCGGTGGGATGTGCTCTTTAATATTCCATCCTTCCTCCAAAGGTGAGACCTATTTATACCACTAGGTACTTAGAATAATTTTAATGTGTTTTTAGTAATTTTGTATGATGTAAAAACTGTTATCTTTTTGAAATATTTTCAGATCCAGATAAAAAGTCTTCTGGTAGCTGAATAGTTAAATTTATATAAATCCTATATAATTGTAGCCATTTGTCTAGATTTAAGTTACTTCTGAAATATAGTAACAAATCATAGTAATAGGTTTAGAAATATTAATGATAACAATTCATATTTCTAAACTTCAGGTTTAGGTAATATTTCACAACTCTAACCTGATCTTTATCAACTAATTTATATACAATCAAAACTGCCTTTCACCTTTTGGAATAATCCATTTTTTAAAAACCTTATGTTTACAACACCACATACTAGTTTTAAAGGTTTACCACATACTAGTTTTTTACAGATTTCTTGAAAATTCATGAAGCATTGTTTCAAACCTCTGTGTGAAACTTGTAGGGTAATATCAGTAAGTTTGTTGAAAACCAAAATTACAGTATGTAAGTACTCAAATGACGTAATTTTAATCTAGATTTGAATTTTTTTAATAAAAACTATACATATACGGAAGACCTCTAATCCTCTTTTAATTCGAACGACAGGACATAAACCAGGGGGCATAACCACAACTAAAATTAAAGCTGTCATAAATTAAAACATGATGTTGCACAGTACAACAACAACGATTTCTCAAACTTAAAATAGTAAAATTTCTCAACAGATGATATGAAGAATAAAATTACCATTCGTTCTGAAATTTAAATAATAATTTGTAATAACTTTACAACTTTTAATACTTTGTATTGTATTTTACACTTTGTCTCCGGTAGAACATAACATGTAGCTATAGTATTACATATCCTCTATGTAACATCCCTTATAAACATCCACCGTTATTGCCGAGCCACTAACGAGTGAAAGTGTAGTGGTTTATCGATCTGTTCTATTTCTATATTACCGATTTTGGTTCTAAAGTCTCATCTAGTTATTTAAGAATCCAAAGCTATACAGTATATTCATTCGAAAAGAGATACAATTGTGATATTGATGTTAGCATTAACAATTTTTTTTGTGAACGTGAACTTATAAAAAGAGCAATTATTTCGTGTCATATAATTTCTAATTTGTTGTGCATGAAATGTTTATAATATATATTATAACATCTATGTTTCTTGAATTTAGTAAGGTAATGTTTGGTTGGCAATACATGAGTTTATTTTAAATTCACATTAACATGACTCCTGTGAAGACAACAACAGTAGAACTTGTTTTGATTACTCCTCATGTATTATATATGCGTTTTAACAAGTCAATTTTGCCAATTTTGTTATTACGCTTAAACTGATGGAGATAAAAATGTGCAATATTTACAGTATGTACACGAGATATAGCTTGGAGGAGTGACATGTTTTATAGTTATTTACGATTTTAGAAAATTATATTTTTAGAATTAAATCATTTTTTTAATAGTCGGTTTTAAAAACTACAACTAAAGAATATTAAATGTTTTATAAATAAAAAAAATATATGTCACTTTCTCCAAGCATCTTTTATTCTGTAAAGAGTTCATATCTTTATCTTCAACCGATTTATTGGGTCATTAAATGTCCAAAAATTATGCTTTAAATTTCCACCACTGATTGTAGAATAATGAAACATTTTTCTAATGTCCTGCCTTCATAAGTGGTACTATAAAGGGCTTATAATCTGAATTTTCTTTAAAAAATATATTCCGATAAATAAAACTGTTATTACTACTTTGACGCTTTAGAATGTTTATTAAAAAGTTTTATTTTAAATATGTTGCATCTCTCTCTAATTTTATGGGAGTATTTTTAAGTAAAATAGTGAATAATCTGACCTCAACTTGGATTGGAAGATGTTGAAATCAAATCTATCTCTGTGTGTTGACTATGCCTTTTATTATAATTATGAATACTCATTCGCGTTTTATATTTAAAAAATATAGTATGTACAAATTAATTGAATGAAATTTCAATATGCAAAGCCAGTATCTGTAATTCCATGAAATATTTACGGTATAAATACCTTATTTGTAGTTACTTCACTTGTGCCAAGTAAATGTCATATTGTGCTTTGTCGTAGACCAACATAATGATGACCGCCTAATGATTGAAACCAGCAGGTAATGAGATTATTATCGAGTTCTGAGACCGTTTTCCTACCTTCTCCCCCTTCGCCAATCCCCGGACTCTTGTACTGATGAGCTTCTATGTGTGTCGCAGGTCGGCCTCTCGGATATCCAATCATTATCCATTGTGGTGCCGCCGAAATGCAGCTATTACAAGTCTAGTATAATCCTCGACCGGCTGAACTGAATATGAGTGGCCTGGATTCCTCTGGACCTTCAAGACTACGTTGCTTGTAATTGCCATACAACAATTTGGTCAGGCAGAATAGGCCGATGGCAATTTTGACAGAATCGGTTGAGGCATTTCACCCGAACAGTGAAAGGCACAATTACCTAAGTTGATACAATCGGTTTCCGCTTGGATTTTATACATTTTAAACGAAATCTTAGGTACAACCCTTTAGGGTGTCTTTTCCGAAGACAGGATAAAGTAAAAAAACTTAATCATTCTACTTGTAGGAATTAGAATTAGAATTTAGGGGTATCTTATAATCAGTCCTGAAGAAAAATTGTTGAACAAAAGAATGAACTTTTACCATCTCTTGTCTAGATGGTATTGTCTCCTGCTTGACCATCTTCTACTCTGTTATCGCCTCTTTTACACATGCCTTGGGCTTGCCACTGATGTCCCACCGCCAGCGCCACCCCACTGCTATAAGCCAAAGTCCTCCTCAGTCGATACCATGAGCTGCTTGTTGTCAACTTTTACTCTTCTTCCGTTCAAACCTATTCCCTCTTCATATCATTTATATTTAACGGACCAACCATTACAATTGTGTGTAACATACATTGTACATCATATAAGATTAAATAAAGTTAAAATAGCTGCCTAGTAGAGATGTAGCAAACAAGAGTCAATAAATACAGTGATAAACTCGTACTGTAACAACACAAATGATAGATAAGAAGGAACAGTGTTTTGTTATAGATAATATATATCTATAACAAAAACAATAGCAAAAGCAACAACTATAAGTAAAATAACAACAAATATGAACCCCAAAAAATCCTAAAAATTTAATCACAACCAAAATAGGCGTCCATAGAATTTTTTATGATCCTCATCTCATCTAGTATAAGATAAAGTCACAGCCATCCTCCATCACGTTCAAATTCTACCACCATCAGTTTGAAAGCAATTTTTTGTAACGTGATTGGCAGTTCTTGATATGTATAAACCTCTTGGCACTAGATCCAATAATATTATAAATGCGAAAGTGCCTTTGGTTATTTTTACGCTTAAACTACTCAACCGCTTATACTGAAATTTTACTTTGACATTCTTAGGGTCCCTGGGATGACTATTATTTCGAAAATCCCTCCGGACTACGCCCCACTGGCAGTTGAAGTAGCGAAAAATGCCATCTTGGTCTCTAAATTAATATTAATTGATTTAGCCTGTCAAATGTAATCAAGTGTTCTGTGCAAACATTGCTTATTATTTTATATTTGTTTACATTTATAGTGAGTAAATTGTCTAAAGAGTAGATTTTGTATTACGAATTATGAATTTAGATTTCAACGCTTAGATAAGTACTAATTTACCTTATAAAATGTCCTAAAACATAAGAAGGTCAGAATTTGACTCCGAAGACTCCTTTTGAAGCAGTCGAAAAGAACTATGGTAGATGAAAACTGGACAGTTCTTTTGAACTAGTACCAATTCCAGCTCTAAATTTTCTAAAATATAAAAAACTTTTAAAAGTAACAATCCTTTAAATACCACTTATTTACGTAGTTTTTTTATAAATTTAAAGACTGATAGAAAACATCTTCGTTCTGTTTTGACCGAGGTAGGCTTCTCTGATCTGTGATATTAGTGCAGTCATTGAAGCGAAAAATACGGTCGGTAAGCGAATTTTTTTACTGTGAACCGATTTGCATGAAATTTTGGAATTAGGCTCATCTTACCCTTAACTTCAAAAGTGAAAATGATCTGAACTCCGCCTATTATTTTTAAGGGGTGTAAACAACCCCTTAATGGAAAAATTGACATTGAGCCATTTTATCGCTAGAAAACATGTCTAATAGTAAGTGGTGAAATTGTAAAGTGTTTTCTAACACAATTACCTCATATTTAAATAATTTTCAACCCCTTGAAAATCTTACAACCCTTGCAAACAACCCCTAAATTGAAAAAATCACAAAAACATACTTTGGTATGACAAAAAGATGTAAGTATGGAGTAAATAATATTTTATATTCTCTATAATAATTATCAAATTTTTAGCCCCCTTTCAACCCTTGAAAACTACCCCTTGATAAAAAATTATTAAAAAATGTTTTTGATGAAATGAAAAGGATATAAATATTATCCCAAACTCTCGAATATGATTATCATATTTTTAAGTTTTTCTACCCTTAAAACTACCCCTAAATTAAAACAATAAATATATATGATTACATATTTAAAAATAATTAATTTAGAGTAAAAAATTGCCATTTGTTGAATACAATATTTATAAATTATATAAAATTCACTCAAATGTGTTTATACAGGGTGCGGCAGTCAATCCCGCATTTTTGAAATAGGTGTAAAAAATAAACGGACGTAGATATCAAAATTATATTCATAAATAGTTTTCTACATTAAAAAAGCATTTAAGAAACATTGAAAATAATCACTGTTTGAAAATAACATCAGCAAGATGGCGGCCTTCCCGAGTACGGCATTCGCGCAGGCGATTTGCGAAGCTGTTCATAACATCACGAAGCATTGGCTGAGGAATTCTCTCAATTTCTAGCCGGATTCTTGCCTTCAGTTCACCAACAGTATGAGGTCTTTCTTCGTATACTTTACTTTTTAGGTAACCCCACAAGAAAAAATCACACGCAGTGAGGTCTGGTGAACGGAATCGGGCCATTGCGGGAAATCACTCGGTTTGGGAAAACTCCGTTAAGAACATTCATGCTCACGCGGGCTGTGTGACTTGTTGCTCCATCTTGTTGAAACAATGTTTCTTCATTCACTTCATGTTGCCGAAGCTGAGGAATGAAGAATGTCCTTAACATTGTCGAATAGCGCTCAGCATTCACGGTAACAGATTGCTCTCTTTCGTTTTCAAAAAAATAAGGGCCTATGATACCCGACGAGGACATTGCGCACCAAACTGTTACCTTAGATGAATGGAGAGGTTTTTGATGTAATTGTTGCGGGTTCTGGTCACTCCAATACCTAAAGTTCTGTTTGTTCACATATCCCGATAAATGAAAATGCGCCTCGTCACTCATCCAGAGGTTGTGAACAAGCTCACCATTTTCTTCAATCATTTCCAAACAATTGTTACAGAAACGCAGTCGAGCATCAAAGTCATTCTCATTCAAAGCGTTAACCACTTGAATTTTGTAAGGATGGTGATGTAAATCTAACCTCAAAATTCTTCTGACGGTTCTGTCAGAAATTCCAAGTGCCGTACTCTGTCGACGCGCTGATCTCCGAGGGCTTCTTCCCACAGCAATTCGAACGCGTTCAATATTCTCTGGAGTTCGCACTGCCACCTCTTTTCCTTGTCGTTTCACCAATATTTTCAAAGTTTTCGATTCACAACTTAATTGCGTTTACCGAAGGCACTGGTCTATTGCGATTAATTTGAAAATGCGCTCGGAAACGACGCATAGCGGCTACATAGCTACCACTTTGATAAAAAGCTTTCACGGCAAACGAACGTTGTTGCTTAGTCCACGGCTCCATGTCTACTGAAATGCTATGAATAGGAGAACACAATGGTGACCTTGGCTGCTCGGCCCCCACCACTCCTACGCTCCTGCGCGCTATTTATAAATGCGGGATTGACTGCCGCACCCTGTATATAGCCTACATATATAACGTTGGTATGTATTCATGCCTAGGTTTCCAAAATATATGAGCCATATTATGTATATAGATACACATTACAATAGTTTTGGGTCTCTATTATACTGCGTACTTTCACATTGCTCCAAATATTCACACTCCGAAATGTTCAGTTACTAAGTAGAAAAAAATATAAGTTTTTGGACCATAACTCCTTCAATTTTCATGCTATCACAATTTATAAAAAACCATTGTAAAGGTAATTAAAAGAGCTACAACATCCTTTATTGCAATATATAATAAAAAACCTTTTTCTAAAACGGTGAAGGGTTAAAAGGCTTAAGAGAGGCTGTGATTGCGCTGCCACGCGCTCTTTAAACAATCATACCTCCGTCAATTTTTGTTTGACATAAAAAACAAAAAGACCAAATTGTTTTTCAGAAACATACCTAAATTTGTCACCCCTACACTTTTATACGTATCTGTCGTCATTTTTTAGATATTATGAAAAAAAGCTGGTTTTTTTTAAATTTGAATTTTTTTTAATCGTGACTTTTTTGAAAAATATGTGTCCTGAAGCAGCCAAACTGATAAAATCCATCAAACTCTTCATAATAAAGTTAATTCTAGGCGGAATACGATTACTTTTAATTTTGGCGGAAATTGCACTTATGAAACCCATTGATTTAAAAGAAAAAAACATTAGATGCTCCTCTTATTCGCAATACAGCTCACTTATTTTACGTGCAAAAGACTTTTAATAGTGCTCATTTTAAAGCTTATTTCAAGCACTACAAAACCCTTTTTTATCAGAATGCCTAAAATGCATCTGCTCGCCGCTAGATGGCATTGACCACATGGATTAAATTTCAGACAAAATAAAAATCGGATTTGATCTTTAATATCTAGCTTAATATTGCACTTAGAATCTTTATAAAAAAACCAAATTGTTTATTTTTTAACCTACAAACTTTTGTTCTTTATAAAATTTTCGATAAAACGTTTATTTTTGGAGATATTTGCAAAAAACCGATGAAAAACGTGAAAAAATTACGAATTTTCAATTGCCAATAACTTGAAAAGTATTAAATTTTTCGAAAAACTTTGTAGATGATTGTATGCTTAAAATTAGACCTTCTATCGATATCCGAGGTTATTTTAAAAAAGAAAAAATTCACCCTTGAGAAGGGGTGGCAACCACCCCCAGGGTGGTTGCGGAGTTCAAATCATTTTCACTTTTGAAGTTAAGGGTAGGATGAACCTAATTCCAAAATTGTATGCAATTCGGTTAACAGTAAAAAAATTCGGACCAATAATGCTTCAATGACTGTACTATATATAATTTCTTGATCGGAAAACAAAACAAAATCAACTATTGAGTAAAACCAACTATGAGGAAATAAATTACTATGGCCATAATTAGGAACTTTTGACTTATTTTCTTGATCTAGGCAACAAGGCAAACTTAACACCGGCGTCGGAAATATAATTCACAAAAGTGGTCATAAACATGCAACCCCTTACGTGCAAAAGAGCGGGTAACTACTAGCAATACAGATATAAGATACAATTTAGTCTAACTTTTACTATACATTTAAGGACTGTTATGAAACCTATCTAAGTTGACTTTGACAAAAGTAGTCTTCTCAGAACTGTGTATTTATATACATTTTCTTGATCGGGAGAGAGACAAAAGCAGCTTTGGAGCAAAACGTACTAAGACCGGAGTAAATTAAAATTATCATAAATATACACTTTTAAACACATTTTCTTGATCGTGGGAAGAAGGCAAAGTCAACATTGGCGTCGGAAATATAATTAACTCGAACCAAAAGTGCTCATATTATATGTGCAAAACCTAAGAAAAAGCTTGCGAAGCTGCAAGTAACTGCTAGTATCTATATAATTATGTTACCTTGTCTTGTGTTTATTCTTTTTGGAACAGCGATAAACCGTGAACAAATAACTGAAAAAATTGATTTCGAGGGAAACTGTTCACACCCGTGTGCAGTGGTAACTTTTCGCAGTTTAATGCAGTGATGGTGTAGCCCTGATTTCTGGCTTACTTACCTTACACCGCCATCACGATTAAGTGTATTCACTCCCATAAAACCCTACACGTCCTCACTCCATACATCCTTTCGTTGCATAGATGCTGTGAATATACCCCAGTTCATCAATGTTCGTTTTACGGTCTCGGAGACACTTTCTAGAGAGCTGTAAATCAGAGGTCAACAAAGGCCGTGTTGTGTAGCGGTAACTGCTTCCATAAAAATGGTATTGGTGTGGTTGAATAGTTGAGTGGGAGGGACCAGCTAGGGTCGATGACCGTGGCTTATTGAGACTTCTGGCCGTGACCGTGGCTCGGGCTGCTGTGGGACGTGGACCGTTCACTTGTCAGACACCTTCTGTTCTTTTCGGTTACGACGACTACAGTCCGCAGGGTTATATGTTCTTTGTCTGTTCAAACAACGCGGCTGGCAGATTATAAAACTCTTCTTCATTCGTGTACGAATCCTGATATGCAGTTAAGGTGCTATGTAAAGTTTGCTTACTAATGTTCAACAATTGTATATCGTTTCATGATGAATGTAGGCATTCAAATTACTATTTAGGGACATCTTATAATCAGGCCCGCAGAAAATAGATTTAGGAAGAAAGGATTACAATTTTCATGTGTATATAATATTACTGGAAGGAATGACATATATTTATCTTTAACAATTTTTCTAAGCAGTATTTTATTTTTAAACATATAATTTTATTTAATTAAACTGTACTGAAAATATAATTCTTAAAAGAATACATTTAAAAAATAAAATAAAAAATGTAGCATTCCTTAAAGTTTTTTAAACACAATATAAAATTCCCATTTGTTGTTTTTATTTTGGTATGGTTAAACATTTCCAGATTTCTATTGTCTTATATGCAATACATCTTATGGAGTTTCTCGAGTATCAATTATTCTTCGGCCTGTGTTTTTCTCCTTTATGTAACTCACCTTAAATCATAAAACATCATCGCGGAAAGGTGAGTCAGTGAACGAACGACATGACTCCTGTGTTAGAGGAAAAAATAGTGAAGAATTGGAAATATAATCTAATTTTGCTATAAATTCATGCATCAAAAGATTGCCAGATATAGATTTAAAAGTGAACAATTTGAAATCAACCGCCATAAGCGTTAGCCTTAGGCAGTACGAGCATGACAGTTTATTTGCCATGAGGATGAAAAATAATTGTATTAAAGACACTGACTACAGAGCATTCCTACGTATGCACCTCGACCTAATTTTAACTTGGAATGAACACATTTAAAGCGTCTAATCGAGAATTACCTCAGGCATTTATGTTTTATGTAAACCTGCCAGATATTGTTCTCCAGAATGTCACATTTTGGTCTAATATTCGTACATACCCATTCGTAAACAAGTGAGTCGAGCAAATACAATGCTTTCGGCGAGCTTTGATTGCTGATTCTGTTTTGCGTATACCTTTGAATTTCCAGAGAATAGACCTTGTATCCATATGGGGATTATGTGGCAGACATTTTGTTCGGTTACGCTAATTCTGTTCCGTAAAGAGTAGAGAGCACTGCTATAGTAAATCTTTTGTTTCGAGTTGAAATCTTAAAGTAGTTACCTCACTTTAATTGATGAAATTTAAAATATTGAGAATGTTGTATTAATGCCAGAGCTTACTCTATTACAGCATGTTTAACATTTTTCTTTTATTTATTATTTTTATAATTTGCTGTTTATTTTGTTCGCCGCTACATAGCGCAAAACCAGAAAGTTTCAAATGGTAACAGGTTTCGGCATCGAATGCAATATCTTATATACTGTTACGTAATCAACACCCCTACGTATATGAACTAATAATATATTCCAGTTACTTTAGTCAAGTGCAGAGACATACATCTGTATAAGAGTAGAGGCAGAACCTGCTATCGGGTTCAGTACCACATAGTTTGATCAGTTACCTTGACAAATTGAATTAAAGTTAATTGACATGCTTCCTGGGACATTAAATCATTAAATATAAATCCATCCAAAACTTGCTTAAAACACCTGTTGGTGTAAAATCCATTTTATTCTGTGGAAAATTCGTAGACAGTCATTGGAAAAAAATTATTGATTTCGAAAAAACTCCTGGGTTTTGTAAGGCATGCGATGATGACGATGAAAAGTGTGAATATATAACCCTATCTTGTATGAGGAATTTATAAGAAAACTTTTGGTGTTGGTGTGAAAGTGTGTTGATGGAAATTGAATTATTTGGCATATTTATTAGATTTTTCCAAATGAAACCTCTAGTACAGCTGTCATTTTTCCAGCGTAATGTATTTAAGAAAATATCAGCAATAGTAGAAACACGAGATATATCCAAATTTTTCAAACATTTCAATTTAACAAATTGTATTAGTTCCGTATAATTAGTATTTTTATTCTTCTTCAAATACCATACGTTATATTACTGTTACTTAATTTTAAATCTAATTTTATTATACGATTGATGAATGAGATTGGAAGTGTTGCCACTGCCGTTAATGTAAACAGTGCAATATGAAAATTAACCATCGTAAGCCGAGGATTGTTAACATTTTATATCTTTCATGTCACATGAAGCATGCAATAGAAGTTGGCAACATTTTGAAATGCTACTTAACCGCAACTTTTTTTAGGAAATTCTACATTCTTCACATATTGATGTAGCAACATCGATCCTGACGTTTCGCTATAAGTATTGAATTGGCTTAAACATTTAGTTTCAATTTTTTACTAGTTTAGTTAACTAAAACATTAATTAAATAAAAACTGCAACTTTATAACAGTTAACTAAGCTCGCATCATGAGACCCGTCCTAATTAGGGATAGAGAGAGCTTGTAATACTAAGCCTAAAGAAGATCCCAGGGCAACAGCTCTACCTTACTCAAGGGCATCCATAATATCTCAGCTTAGCAAACAGTTATTACCTTGTTGAAGATTATTACTAGGTAACTGTATTTGATCTGTAATAATAAGATTTCGGAAATGTGCCATCGTTATATGTTACAACATGTATATAAACAACGTCTAGGTTGCGCGTATAACGATGTGTGACATATAACGATGGCTAATGTCTGTAATCCTGTTATAATTTCAAACCTTCCATCGTCAATAACAACCTTTAAACAGAAAACTGTATTTAGTTTGTGTTTTTAAAAGTTATATAAATAAATAAATGTGTGTGTGTGTGTGTGTGTGTAATAAATTAAAAATTAAATAATCACGTCTTTTTAAATATATATATACTCTTCCAAGTAGTTTGAAGTTGAAACAAAAACAGAAAATCCAGTGTTTATGTTTTAATTTTTGAGTTCACAGAACCCTTCATCAGAAACGCACTGAATTAATAAAACATAGAAACAGAACCCAAACCAAGAATTAAAAACATAAACAAAATAGAATTTTATCAAATAAATACCATTAACAACAAGATTCAAATCAACTGTATGTAGAATATTTGTAAATGTTTATGTAGAACTAAAAATTTATATAAGAAGGAAAAAAGAATCATCTTACGTTCAACCCATCTGGTTGCCTTGATTTAAAAATTAATTGATATGCGATTTCAACATTTCTTCAATTTATCAGATTAGTATTTTGATTGGGATTTGGCTCTAAATGTAAATTCCTATTTGGCCGAAGCAATTTTCTAATTTATTTTGGTTGTGTTGAATCACATGAGCAGATAATGGTCTCTTATAATTTTGATGAACAACATCAAACCGATGATTGGTCATTCTCACCCTTAATGGAGTGGTGGTATTTTTAAAATTAGGTTTTTGGGAGAGAATTTACAAGTTAGTTGATAAATGACGTTTGTTGTAGTAAAGTCAATGTTGCCTTTAATAGAATATTCTTTTTCAATGTACTACTTTTAAAAGATTTAGAATTTATTAACATCTTAAAAATGCCGCATCATGGCTTGTTACAGGGATACCGAAAAATATGCATTCTAATTTCAATTGCACTCTATGCATGCACTTTACAGGCCGGATGGTTGGAAAACATCTGGAACGTAAACCTAAGAACGTCTAACTATTTCTTTCGGTCCGAAACGTTTGAATTGAACTTTAATAGACCGCCATTTAAGAGTCATCACAAACCAATGGCTGGGTTTATAACCTGAAATCCTAGCTTACCTCATAACTTCCTTAGTTCAATTTAGTTCATGTAGAATACAATAATTGTAGTCAATGAGACTGTTGTGAATGATGTAAAGCCATAGTGAAGGTCAATCAATCTTAAGAGAGAATTGTCAATTAAACACCAAGTGACCCACAGATTCACATGACTCCGAATCAATTAAGAGGTGCTGATCCTGTTCTATTATCTACCATTCGTATATTGTTTAAGTGATGGCACTTACTAAGAATTGCTATCTACTACCTAACTTGAAAACATCAGCACCGGCAAGCTGTACTGCTCACTCTCAAACTAATTACATTTCTCGCCCCTAATGCTCTGCTTATTCTGTAAATTGGCTTGGATTAATAATTTATTGAAATTGCGGCTTTGAAATTAATTAACAGAGATAAATTAAGTGCTTGGCTCCAATGTTTAATTGTGACTGCGTGATAATGCCACATGCAAGTGTTACAGAGTAATTATTTTAAATAGACTTATTTCTCCTGTTGTATTAAAATTAAGCAGGTAGTTTTTTTTAATAAACACTCTATGTTCCATTTAATTCAATAACTAACTTAACACAATAACATAAATAATGAAGAACAATACATAAATATAATAGTAGTATGGATATGTAATATGTATGTGTATTAATAATAATAATGAGGTAAAAAATAAATTCCTATCAAATTGTACGGAAAACTTATTTATAACATATAAACATCATACATACGCCATGGCTTTTTTTATGGTCGATGTTTTATAAATGTCCAGGTTCTAAACACCAACTAAACCATGTATGCGTATTAGGTTAGATGAGTTAATCATTTCAGAAACTTTCCTCGCCCTGAGGCAACAATCTTGTGTTTAACACTAGTAGAGCTGAAATATCAGACTTTTGTTGTTTAGAAGTTTGATGAGGATGCAAAACTCGTCCAAAATGAGTTTTCCGGGCATGGACGAGTTCTTTTGGCTCACTATAACGCACCAAAAAGTGTGACTTATCCGCACATGATCAAATTTTATGGCTTAATGTAAATAATTGTGCGCTCTAGTATTTAGAGGAGAAATTTAATTTGGATGAGTTGGCAGACTAAGGAGATTATACATTAAGCATTGAAACTATACTGTAACAGAATTGTACATGAGAGCCTAAGCTTACTAACACGATTGAGTAATGTCAGGAGAAAAAAATCGGAATATCTCTGAGGAGGATGCTGGTTTCGGAAACAATTAGGGTCTCAGTAGGCCTACTAAAGATTTCCTCAATATTGTTAGGCACTTTCATCCAATTTGGCTTAAAAACGAATATACATTCTAATCTTTATTTAGTAGTTTTTATGATTGACAGTCATCAAAACTATGTTTTTATAATAAAAAGAATTTTATTCACAACAAATAAAAATCTTACTCCCTTCAACGCAAATTTTAGAGAAATTACGGTTCGAAATGATTGCATTAGTTAATTTTAAATAATTCTGAATTGAGTGAAATCTAAACATACATCCTTGGTAAATGTTATCTCCATATCATCCATCAACACACCAATTTAAATCTGGTCAATACATAGCCATACATGGAAAAAGTTTGAATATTATATTGCAATACTTGAATTGAATTTCAACTTTTAACAGGCCGACAAGTCTGCTCATAAAAGCAGTTTATATTATTTTATAACATACATTATTTACTATTATGTGCCTATTTTTGCATTAGTTTGGTACCAATAAAATGCTTTAATTTAGATACTTTCCGCTGATGCTTGATTAGAAATCATTCCCTGAATTTAATTAAAATGTACACTAAACCAACTTACTTCTCTTGAATTATTAATTACAGCAAGAGTGACGGTATCAATTTTCCAGTTCCATGTTCACAGTCTGAATCACGAAATCAACAAGTGGATCAAAACGGATCAAAGAGAATACCACACAGCACTCAGCGACTGAGCATAGCCAGTGTCAATTTACGTCTTACACCAATATTACACGCATCGGGGGATTATGTTTCTAGATGTACGGAACCCCTTTACGCGGTTGTGTACAGGCAATATTTGAATCAGTTTTATTTATTTCCCATTTCCAATGTATAGAATTTTCAAATTTCTGCACACTTTAAGTTAAGAACGCTCTATTTCTCTGGTTCTTGATTTATCTTGATGCTGTGATAAAACGAGGTCATACAATGGGCAAATCGAGCATTTAATTAGTATTTTATAACGATGGAGGGGTAAGAACTCTCAAATTACCCTGTTTACACCTATGAGCGAAAGAGAAAGGCAATCGGAAATTCAATCAAGTGACCCGTATTTTCAGTACTTGCATGATTTTGAGGAAAACGTTTCAACGGCGTGTATTTTAAATTGTTAAGCTTAGGTTAAGATTTATTCTTTGTTTTCATTGATTTACGAAATATTTAGTGCATACCAAATTTAATAATGGACTGAGAGTGAAAATTTACAAATTGCTCCTAGTGCAGTATTGTATGGTGAACACTTTACTGTTTAAAAAAAATAAAAAAACACAATGTAAACAATAATATTTACTGAAAATAAAAACCTTTGACAGTTCAATGCCATACGGTAACATGGGAAGGAGCGGTGCCTTTTCTGAAGTGTATCCTTATTTGCATTTTAAACCAAGCGTTGATGTTTTACAGTTCAACTTAGCATATCTTCTAAGCACTGGTTCGTTGTGCAATATTTAAAATATGCAGTCTACATATAAGTAATTTTCCATCACTGAATTTGGAAGTCATATTTGCTTATAACAAGAATATATTCATATCTTCGTAGTTTAATTTTGATAAAAAGAAGTAATGAATGAATTACCAGTAAGTGAAAATGTAATAAAATTATACTTGGTCTGATTTTTCATTTTAAAAGATTTATTGAAAACTATGAATATAATTATATATGAAAAATAAAAAAATCTTAAATATCATCAATATTTAAAATGAATTATCTTACAAATGATATTTGTCTTGTTAAAACTTACTGAAATGAATGTGTAAGTCCTAATTGAACAATGTATATTAACTTAAAATAAATGCAGTTGAGATATAGCCTAAGTTAAGTTTTTTAAAATTAAAATTGATATCCTGGCATGTGTTGAAATATTAATATGGATAATTATATTGAAACACAGAAAATATGTCCTCTGTGAAAATAAAAATGAAAACTACTAACCCTCTTTCCCAAAAGGTTATAAAGGCTTGAGTCAACTAATATTGAAACCTCAATATAAAAAGATATTGGCAGTTTTGAGTTAATGTTGTATATTATGAACAAACTCTGAAATGTTATGGGGTTATTTACTACAGATTCTAGTAGAATTACTAAAACAATTTATGCAGAAGAACATTTAGCAATTTTTTACTTTGTGACTATAGAAATGGAATTGGTTTTGGGATAAATTTAGAGGTAGTGTTCAGTTTACTATTAAGAATATAAATTTAATTGCAAATATTGATCAAAATAAATTACTTCCGTTAGTTTGCTGATTTTGTACATTCTATGTTATATAAAACACAGTTTATATGGTTAAAATGTTGTGGTAATGCAAGACGATTCTGATAAAGGTATGCATATTTATAGAATAGTTAGTGGTTGTGGAAAGGAACATTTTTAAACACAGTAGTGTACTCAATTGTGCTCCTAATGAGATAAGGGGAATACCTCTTCACCTAGATTACATTATATTGTGTAGTCTAAGTAGCTCTGATGTCGAAACGATGCGATGATGTGATGCAAGAGTCCATTTTGAGCTTCTTCATGGTTTTTTGTTCTCTTCAGACGAATGTGACATTGTCAAATTCTAGAAGCTACACTAAGAGGAAGGTGAACTGGAGCTAAATCGAACATTTTTTTACAACACTTACTATCAAACACTTACTATGGACAAGGATTCATTATGGAAAAACGATACCAGGAAGGCAGACTATCTTTAAGCATCGTCTCATGCATGAATTTATACATATTCGCCGTACCTGAAGCGCCCTCAGTACGGCCCATTTCAAAATTGTTCTCCTGTGTTTCTGGCACTTTAAAACAATTCTAGTTACATTTTTCCAATTCTTTTGATTGTGTTTAAAGATTGATATTTCAGTAAATACGCATGAGCTGCGGGATCTCCTCTACCAGCAGTGTCCCAGACGATGGACTGGGAGAGACGGCCCTTTCCACTGGCCTCTAAGAACCCTTGACCTTATCCCACCTAACTTTTGTTGTGGCTATGGTGCGAGACACCAATAAACAAGTAGAGTACTCATTGCGCATATTGTCAGTGCATTATCAGAATAAGTGAAACCCGCAAATGTCTGTAAATGCTTGACAATAAATGTTATATATTGTATTGCATTTATTCAGAGGCTTAAATTAATGCATAATATAACTTGCCAAATGAATTTAAAAACATTTATTAAAGCTAAAGTCACTAATCCTAAAATGTTACGCAGACCTTGGTATTATGTTGATACAACGGTCTTTTTCATCATAAAACTCTAGGTGGACTGGAAAACTAGACCACTGGCGTAAAGGAAGATTTAATCTTCTTGGAAACGGAACATGGGAACCCTAAGTTTAAATTTCCAAAAATGTTCACATGTAATAGCCTTCATTGACTTTGAACAGATGTGGACGTTTACCAGTATCGCCCAGTATATGTTATCAATACTTCGTGAATATAAGTTATTTATACTCAATGTAATGATAAAAACTCTCTCATGGGAGAACAAAAAGAGAGAATACAAATGATTATTAATTTTAACAATTTAAAGATATCATACTTAAGTATGAGAATATATATATATATATATATATATATATATATATATATATATATATATATATATATATGGGTTCGAAAAATAACTAACATAGGTTTTATAGCAGTCTTTAAATTTATAGTAAAACTTAGATATAAACTTTCTCTGATATCAGCATTACTGTGCTGACTGCACAGTATACTTAATATCCAAGCACTGCATACTTAATATTTGCTAAAATGTACAGTTAAAAGTAGATTTTTACTAAAACTTTATTTTCCTATCTAGATATTTTCTTAGCTTGTGTTCCACAGTGGTGTTGCAATAAAGGTTGATATAAGAAGTGTTGTTACTATCAAACTTATTGTATGCTTTCAAGACTATTGTAAACAAATTCAAAGTAGTATTAAATTTATCACCGTATGGTTGTGATGTCATACAACAATGCTTAGACAGAACAGTTGATTACACTTAACAGGCTCTTTCAATTAATAGTATTTGTTTTTATGTTATGCAAATTTAGAGACCAAGATGGATTTTTTCGCAAATTTAGAGATCGGTGGGGTTTAACCCGGGAAGATTTTCGAAATAGGAATAGGCCTATATGTTATCCAGGGACTCTATATAAATGCCCATGTGTGAAAGCGTAACAAACAAACAAATTTTCGCATTTATAATATTATTAAGGTTTAATTTCAGGATTATATAATAATGACATAAAAGATATGAGAATATGGTTCGAATTTGTTATAATTAAATTCCTCTTCACCCTTCCAGAGTGTTCCAAAACAGAGCTGTGACAATAATTTGTGACATACAACGTAAAAATCTAGTAGTGGGTAGAGGGGGGGAGAGTTCACTCACTCGGAATCCTGAAAATCCCGTCATATTTATTTTCTATGAATTTTTATTTGTCATACAGGATATGGAGGGTGGAGGTGGAGTAAAGAGTCATCAGTGGTGAGAGTGCGAAACAAGATATGAGAATTATCTCCATACACCAAACCATCATCCTTCTATTATATAGTAAGATAATATTTGATTGTTTCCTGTATAAGGTATTAATACTATCTAATCGACTAATTAGAGCTAAATGACTTTATTTATGACCCCAATAACAGTAAGAATGCTTTAGTTCGTTTTTAGTTGAAAAGGTGTATTATAATATACAAGATTGACTACTGTAGATAACTAAAACATTAAAAATATTCTAAAACATTGGAATATCCTTCTTGACATAATTTTATTTTGTTCACTGTGCTTAAACAATGTATTAACTTTTTCACGATGCAGTTACAACAAAATTTATTTTTGCTTATATTTCAACCTAGATAATACACTGTCTGTAAAAATACGTATCTTACTCTGAATAAAGAGGTTAAAATTATCCAAACGATTGTTATTTTTCTATTGTGTTATCAAAACACTGATATACATAACCTTTCTTGAATGGTAAGATGGTGATATAGTTATAACAAAAATAGTTTACCTGAAATTAGGTTTAATTAAACACAATTGAGCTACGCCCTAACAAAAAGAAACATAATCAGAGTTATAACATTTTCATAAATATATTCAAATAAACAAAACTTGAGAATAAAACAAATTAACATATGACCTATTACACAAGGTTTCACCATTTTGACATGGAATTAAAGGGGTGAAAAAGGAGAATGATATGTTGCCATAACGACATGGAAATGTATTTGTTTGATCTGTACAGTTGAAGGTGGTATAAAGTAAATGTAAAGGTTGATGTCAAACAAATGTTATTGTATACAGATACATAGATATGCTATCCACTCACTATCTTGTAAAATAAAAAGAATGAGAGAATTTTTATTAAACATGTTTTCCTACTCTATCAACCACATTTAATTTGTTTGAATATTTGGTGCTAGTTTAAATGCTCCGCACCTAAGAAATTGAGAATATTATGTGTTTATTGTCAAAAATGCTTTTAATATTTTATTAACAAGTTATTTATAGGAAATGTTATAAATTAATTTATTTATAATAACCCGCGTTACACGTTTTCAAAAATAAAATTGAAATTTTGTTGAAATACAACGCGCTACTAATTAAAAATATTTACTTCTAAAGCTAGGTCTTAGACCTCTGAATGGAAGGCCTTTAGACCTAACCAATTTATGTACTTAAATTTAGTTTTATATTTTTACTGAACTAATTTTATAGTTTTAAGCTGTATTCCGAGATCTCAATTCTTTACAGTGATTATTTCAACCACGTTTGTAAGTAAAATCTAAATAAGCAAATTAAAAAGTCTGTCCCGTAAATATGTGATTTAACTTACGCACGTTCAGTTATACACCTCAATCAGATTGAAAGAAAGAAATCAATCAGCCAGTTTAACGATTTCTCTGGGCCGTGGTTAACTAAATATCTATATACTATAACCGGCCTACTTATACTATTACATCAAAAAATATGAACATCACATGGAATTGACTGTATCTTCACACATAAATCTTACAGGTTTTTCTTTTTAAACACCGATTAACAAACTTTAACGATAGAAACATAATATTTATTCAGTTTTAACAGATTTCGTTCTTTTTAAATACATTTTTAAACTGAATTTCATTACATAAGTTACACGTAATAAAAGTTATGTATTGAAAACAAAGGAATTGATACGTATAAATCAAAATAATTTTATTACCAAACCCACTTTGGACACTAAGTTTCTTCTATTTCTGAAAATATCGATTAAAATGTTTTTGAGGAACCACTATACTGTGATATGTGTCACTAAACGTTATTGAGTCTTCCACTAAGTTATTCATAGTCTGTCACATCTCCAATCCTCTGTCTACCGAGATATCGGCTAATGTACAACATCAATTGCAGAGATGCTGCTTCTTGGCTATCAGTGATATGATCTTTGGTTTGCATAACTGTCAATATTAATTAGGAATCAATCACCTAACATAGCGGCATTGATGTCGTAGAAATTTGCATGGTTACACAAGGTATGTATGTAAATTAAACGAGTGAAGTGATTTCTAATTCAAAATATTTCCTTCTTACAGTATTGCCATGATGGTAATAACAAAATTGCACAAAAAAAAAAAAAAAAAACAACGTAAGTGATAGAGTTATTATGTCGTATATAAACAGGTCTAGAATTTTGAAGTTTCATAATAAAAATAGTTTAAGTTTGTTGGAATGGATTTGCATGTGCTGTATGCGTTCAAATTTTGCAGATGATGATCTGATGATTTAAAATAATAATTTATCTTTGAGTGATACGTGAAAGAGTCATCGTTAGAGACAGCAGTAAAATGTTGAAATTTATATTGGAATACTGAATAGTCATCTAATTCTTTGTAATTTACTTGGTTACGTAAGACATAGTTTTATATGTTTAGTGAGTATACTTACGAGTATTTCTGGCCATGAAAGAACTGGTCGCCGTAGGGTCTAAGGCTCGGACTCTGTATCTGAGTTACAGATGGCGTAAATTCAAATTCTGCCTGTGACTGAAGTACTTTTATCAGTTTACTGTACCCACTCTTCTCTTATTTTGTGTCATAAAAACCTTGAACATTTCTGGGTCTTTAAGTATGTTTTTAACGCACTCTTCGTTGAAGATGCATGAGTGTTCAAGCATATCTCTATAACAACGAGTTGTAAAACACTCTTGTATATACACAGAAATATTTTTAATCAAATACATTAGAAGCCGGTTCCAATTTTTAGCCATATTCTGACCGTCCTCATGAGCCACTGAATCTTGCGAGGATCTTATCAAACAGAATCTCATTAATTCATGACTGTGATGAAAATATGACAGGACTTATGTGTATGCATAGTAAACTCTTTCTAGTTGTTTCATGACTTTTGAAGTACGCATTTTCTTGACGCAACCATCCTCACAAACAACTCCGCCATTGTCACTTACATTAAGTGGTGAGCATTTTTATTGCGTTTTAAATATAATTTGCCTATATGAAACATTTGTTAATAAATTACCATTTTAAATCTTAATCATGCCGGGCGTTGGTCACAATATGTAGCTTTCAAAACCTATTATCTTTGGCGTGTAATTTTATAACCCTCTATTTTAAAAGTTTAACTTCTAACACATATTTAATTAAGCAGGCTTTATTAATTTACCGCGAACGTGTTCGTTTAAAGGCACTTCCCGACAGACTGCCGAGACATCGCCCAAATGCTTAAAGTCGTATCGCATATGTATCAAAAGTATGAGTTCAAGTAGAACCTGGAGCCAACCTCACAATTCGGGAAATCCAGGGTGAAGCAAATCTTAAAATGGAAAAACTAAAAAAATGGAATGACCTTTGGACTAATCGTAGTGTCCCGAAGATAGGAATAGGTCTAGTCTTAAACCTAGAAAATATTAGTGACATCTGAAACTGGGAAGACCCAGAAGTCGGAGATGATATAGGTTGTATAAACTAAACTAATATCCTCTGATAGAGACTCAAGAGAGGGATTCTATAGGAATCTGAAGTCCCTAGATGTTAAATAAAACCTATTCCTATTGAGAATCTTAATGTGATCTGAACTAATCGATTACTATGAATCTTTTGTTGGTATAAAACTAATTGGGGCAGATATACAATGCCGGAGAAATCCCTGTTTGTGATATAGATATCTGAGGATAGAATGAAAGGAATATAAGGGAAACTGTAAACATTATCTCTACCACTTAATTTATAACTTAATAAACCACTGGAATCAGGGATTCCTGATGATAAAATGTTTGGATGGATTCAAGAACCATGGAGTTCCTAGCATATCCATACCACCAGAAATAACTTTTGAACTTTAGTTTTTTATTTTTTGTCATACAACTAAGCATTGTTTTCCAATATTTAAAAGGGAACGAAAACAAAATAACATGAACACAAAATGTGAGCAGCAAATCATTGGTACAAACTTAGATTGAGTTAAGAAGAAGAAAGATAAACAGTAGAAACACTACAGTTGTCCCAACAGTTCTCTCCTACACCTCCATCGGAGTCTTCTTATTCTGGCTTGTCGTCTAGAATATTATTGTATCAGGGGGTTTATCTTGTTGATCTTAAGCAACAAATTTCTGGTTACTTCTTTAATTCAAAATATTTTTAGGTTCCATCTAGTTTTAACGGGAACGTCAGTAATATGTTTACGTAATTTAAATTGAGGGGTTAGGGGATTATTTTAATTGCTTTTTTGTACTGTGCCAAAAACTGTTCTTTATCAGAGTTGGTTAGGAAAGCTTTTATATGAGCAAGTTTATATTTTGGCGAAAGAGAAATAATTCTATGAGTCAAGAGGATTTATTTGATGAGTCATGACTCAGTATCGAACGATGATGCTTGATCGGATTTGGAGGATATTGTATCTCGTCGAAGAGTATAAAACCTTTAAAAGGACGTGGCCGAATACCTTTAAATTTTCAATTAGTATGCCACTTTGAGGAAAAAATGTGAATTTATTCTAGCATATAAAGTATAGATACCCAAGTTTAAATTATAACTACAAAATAAATAGTAGAAATATAATAGAGTTAACTTGAAATTTAGCTTCTTTATTTATGCGTTTAGAAAAAAAGGCAAATTATTTAAAAACAATTACTTTCCGTTTTTATGTAGGTAAGAATGTTTAAAAAGGATCCGGGTTTTAGTACTTTCAATCATACTGCTACTTTTAAAATTCATACCTTGCAAACTTGTGATCCAACTAAGGTCAACATTTTTATATGAAATTAAACTACATACATGTTTTTGAGTATGTAGTTTTAGAATTATATATCAAAAGTTGTTATTTAAATTATACCGTCTTAAATTTAATTCTTGATTTTAACTTCATATTGGTCACGTAATATAACTTTTACGTGAGCCCTATTAATTATAGTTGAATAAATTCACCCAAATAATAAAGGAACACATCTTTCTTAATCTACGAATAACGAAACGAACTAATGGGACCAGTATAATATTTCGAATATCCAAGGAACGGATATTACATCGATCACTTTTTAAAATGTAAGGAGTGCGCTATGACTTTGATCAGATCCAGATACGAAGTTGTCCTGCGGACCTCCTATATCTCCCGGTTATCGGCGGTCCGGCCGTTGACCGCCGTTACGCCCGCAAACGGCGCGGCGCCGATATAATGGCCTTATTGACCACCAGTTGCTTTCCAATACAAGTTTTATGAGGTTAAGTGCGAGTTCTGGGAGATATAATAAGATATTATTTTTGTTACTGCCACCCAATTAATATTTAAAATCAATTAGTTCTTTGAAATTAATTGTACATTAATAACACAAAAATAGGCTACACAAGATTGATTACACATTTCATATGGTGTACCATTCTAAAAACTTCTTATCATTAATATGTCGAAATACAGTTAATATGCAGGAAGCACTTGTATTTTTTGGTTTGGTCAAATAAAAAAATAATTACAGATTTGAACATTTCCATTAGGTTCACACAGGGCAACCCATTCAGATTAATAGATTTTTCATGGGCTCCACTTCCACTCAGGCATTCAAGGCGCTTTCTTTACCTTAAAGCGTAAAGCCATACATCATAAGTATGTCTTTAACATGTGATTTCCTCCCCGCGCCAAGTAAATAACCTTGATCAAACCATTACTACTTTGTCCTGGTAAATTAGCACTTAACAAACCTAAACCTTTGTCGACACCTTGATGATCTAATTTCATTCATTGCATTCGTGAAACATCTATTACATTTTCGCTGTTTTGGTTTAGCTAAAAGAATTCAACTCATTTAGCTAAGGTGGACGTTTTAATCTAAAATGTCTTAATATATATTATTTATATAAGAAATAAACAAAATTTAAAATAAATCTTGAGTATCTTTTTGTTTATTAAAGTATTTTAATACTTTTGTGTTAAGGTTAAGCTAAAGATCGAAGCAAAATCAAATGAGATCGATACTTTTGTAGGCTTTGAATCTAATTTGAAGTTATATAGACACAATATAATTTTACAAAATAATGTTTAATTGGAGATTATTAACGGCTCAAAAGATTTACTAAAAGGTCTTATAAAACTGCCCTCCAAGGTAAAAACATGGTACTTTTTGATAGGATTGGACGAAGAATATAGGAATAAGAAAATTGGAAACACGCAATTTTATAATAATGTTAAACTATTGGACAACTGAGTATTTTATTTTACAGCAATAATTTGTTTTCCACAAAGAAGAGCTCTCTTTTAAAGAAAACAGAGTTTACTAATTAAAACATAAATCTAGTGCTAATAATAATGAATTTTAGAGTACCAGGGAAATAAATAATGTTTCTCAGCTCTTTTAGTCAGGCAATAATTAAGATTTAGTTTGTTGATTGCTTGCCCTGTTATTGTCATCTTTCTTAATATTTTTGAACTTGTATTCATTTTATAAAATTGGATATGACAATTTTTAAATGAGTTGTAAATTGTATATTCATAGTAGTTAGTTTATTTTGTTTTGATTTTTTCTGTGGCATCTGTTTTCGTGTTAAGTTGTAATAATACAAATATGGATTTAAAATTACAACGTGTAATTAAAAATAATTATTGTAACATGCATCGATGGCAAATGTAAAAGATCCTATTATCCTTTCAAATCACCCTTCACCAATAACAAACATTAAACAGATAATGAAGTAAAATTGTTTGAATAATGTAAAAGTATCAGTAAAAAAAGCAAACAGACCTCTACAACATTACTCACCCAGTGAATTGTCAATAGAGTTTTCTAACCTTATGCCCTGTTCATTTAAATGTGATAATTTTAACTGTTATTCAAATTTAAAAAAAAATTCAGATGGGATATTTATAGATCTATTACGTCAAAACATTATAGACGTTATCTATTATACACATCTATACGCCTATAAAATAAAAGAAAAAAATGGAGGGATTAACATTGAAAGTACAGAAATGGAGACGACCTCCAGAAAGATAAATAATGTTACCTGCGAGTTTGTTCACCCCGTGGAAAAGTGAGTAACGAACGGTTCGAGGTGGCGGTGAGCGGCACAACCGCTTACACCGTTACAGTAAAAGTTACAGGGCCAGCCAACACAGGCCAGCTGATGCAGGTTACTGTCGGTCGTTGCCACAGATCCTGACGTAACCCCTTCCCGCGCATCAAGCTCTTCTGGGCAACGGTAGGATGATCAAGGCTAGGTCATTGCCACCTCCTCTGACTGCGAGTTACCTTCATACAATCTCATTGTGGAATATCAGTTTTGATAAAGCGAGTTGGTTGTTTGTTAATTATCCGGTGCTTGAAGGACCAATTTTTTGGAAACTGAATTTATTACTTATTTTCAAATTGGTCCTACTACTTTCATACATCAATACGTTCAGGAAAGATAAAATGGTCATTTATCATCGTAAACTGAATACAAGGCTTTTTAAACATCTGACTATTAAGCAAAAGAATAAAAGTATTACTTAAAGTCCCTTTTTGAAAAGTTGAATTACAATTTTTGTAGTTATAGCGTTTAAAGGTGTATAAACAAATTTAAGAATGAAGTTCTGAGAAGTAGGAGTTACAGATTTCAATTCAAATTTAAATAAAATTCAAAACATTGTTTCACGGAAATGTTAGAAAATATTGTTCACGATAACTCTAAAGCCTGAGCTATTTAAAATTATTAAAGAAAATACTAATGAAATAAAATAAATAATAGAAAGTGCTTAATTGCTGCATTGAATACTTGAGGGCGAGTTAGACGCATTTTCTCATAAAATGGTCTTGAAATTAACATTACTAAATATAGTAAATCTCTCCAACAAAGGAATGAGCCTGAACTCCTCATGAAAAATTTACAGTTTTAACAGAGCACTTGAATGATAATTATATTATTACGTAGCACAATATTCATTCTTCCCAGTTCGTTGTTTTGATTACAAATGTTTTCCCTAGCTCCCCTAGCGTTAGCATTATTGGATGCAGGCAATTCTATTTTTGTTAGTAGTTTATAACTGTTTTATTAAGTTAGTATGTTGTGTCATGAATATGTAGACACAAATGGCCATGACAAGTTTATGGAATCGAAAATGATGGGAGAGATATTTTCTTTCGGTAGCTCTATAATACAAGAAAATCCATAGATCAAATATAGACATCTATATTTGTTCTCCAACAGTATATACTATATTACTGCGTTTTGTACTTTACCTAATCTGAGTGCCTACAGGTAGATACTGTACTTGCAGTTTGAGGACATAATCCAATAATGATGTTTTTTAATGAAATGGTTTAAACGTTTGTAATTTAATGATAAAGATTAGTGTGAAACATCCGAGCATGAAAGAAGAGTAGAACACTGCATTGGAAGGAATGCGAAAGAATACAGGTTTCAAAAATAACAAGAATTGAACTATAACTCCTTACATTAAGTTTCATATTAATATCATCCTGTCGTGTAGAAGGAATAAAAATGACTGCAGTGGAATATAATTTTCATCAATAGCAAGAGCTAAGTTTGTAATACGTACGTCCTGGGTAGGATGAAAATGACCACTAAAGTAATGAATAACTAAAATGTATGGTTTCATTTATTTGAACGCGCTTTGTGAATAATAATAATTGTTGTTACACATTCTTAATATTAGTTATGAAGGATAAATAGAACTTCTACATTGTAATGGCTCAATCTTACTCAAGGTTTATGCATTATATAACTATAACCAATAATATAATAATAATAATATAAGCAACAGATAAAAAGAACCATGCAATACTTGGCACAACTTGCTGCTTTGATGGATAACAAGCAAGTGAAACAAGATGAACATATGAGGATGGTGAAACGACTCTATGTTCAATGAAGTGACCCAATCCATTACTCCTTCCACAGTATGGCACACATCATACTAGTTTAAATACGATGCCCGTCAGAACTGCAGGGGCTTCGAAGTCTATCTCGCGTGTAAGAGATGTACTGATTACGAGAGGCGAGTGTGCTCCTGGCGATGGTGCAACTTTTGTTTCTATCACTAGTTAGTTCTGTAAAGTTCATTTAGCTGACTCTGTATAAAGTATTCGAAATTTAAAGCAAAAAACTTCAGTTGCAAGTGATCGTTGACGACAAGAAGACAGAGCGTTTAACTTCAAACCTATGGTTTTAAGTCAAAATTAGTCTCATATTACTGAGTATTTCATCACCCGCAGATTGCACAAATTCACAATGAAAGGCTCTATCAAAATTACATAGAATTATTGGTTATCCGTTCAACGAATTTTTCAGATTAATGCTAAGGCCGCCCCTAAATCAAACCCAAGTGAGACCCTTTATTTATTAGAAGACATACCTGTACCAAATGAAAGCCGATTAATTTTTGTAAGAATAGTCATACGTTTTGAGAGTGAAAATCTCGTTGCCACAGATCCTGACTTAACTCCTCTGCTCTCCAACTCCTCTCAGTGAAAGATAGTTACTCATTGTTAGTCTGTTCTGTCTTGAGGTTGATTAGGATATCCCTAGATATGTAGGAGGAAGACAACCACAGCTACTGAAGGGCTCCAGTGAGGCAGACATTGTTGTGGAGGAAGGTCGAGTGCGAGTCTACTCGCGGTCATTGCCACAGATCCTGACTTAACGTCTCTGCTCTCCAACTCCTCTCCGTGAAAGATAATTACAAAATGTTAGTCTGTTCTGTCTTGAGGTTGATTAGGATGACTCCCTAGATTTGTAGGAGGAAGACACAGCACAGCTACTGAAGGGCTCCAGTGAGGCAGACATCTTTGTGGGGGAAGGTCGAGTGCGAGTCTACTCGCGGTCATTGCCAAAGATCCTTAATTAACGTCTCTGCTCTCCAACTCCTCTCAGTGAAAGATAATTACAAAATGTTAGTCTGTTCTGTCTTGAGGTTGATTAGGATGACTCTAGATTTGTAGGAGGAAGACACAGCACAGCTACTGAAGGGCTCCAGTGAGGCAAGACATCTTTGTGGGGGGAAGGTCGAGTGCGAGTCTACTCGCGGTCATTGCCAAAGATCCTTAATTAACGTCTCTGCTCTCCAACTCCTCTCAGTGAAAGATAATTACAAAATGTTAGTCTGTTCTGTCTTGAGGTTGATTAAGATGACTCTAGATTTGTAGGAGGAAGACACAGCACAGCTACTGAAGGGCTCCAGTGAGGCAGACATCTTTGTGGGGGAAGGTCGAGTGCGAGTCTACTCGCGGTCATTGCCAAAGATCCTTAATTAACGTCTCTGCTCTCCAACTCCTCTCAGTGAAAGATAATTACAAAATGTTAGTCTGTTCTGTCTTGAGGTTGATTAGGATGTCCCTAGATATGTAGGAGGAAGACACAGCACAGCTACTGAAGGGCTCCAGTGAGGCAGACATCTTTGTGGGGGAAGGTCGAGTGCGAGTCTACTCGCGGTCATTGCCAAAGATCCTTAATTAACGTCTCTGCTCTCCAACTCCTCTCAGTGAAAGATAATTACAAAATGTTAGTCTGTTTCTGTCTTGAGGTTGATTAGGATGACTCTAGATTTGTAGGAGGAAGACACAGCACAGCTACTGAAGGGCTCCAGTGAGGCAGAACTCTTTGTGGGGGGAAGGTCGAGTGCGAGTCTACTCGCGGTCATTGCCAAAGATCCTTAATTAACGTCTCTGCTCTCCAACTCCTCTCAGTGAAAGATAATTACAAAATGTTAGTCTGTTCTGTCTTGAGGTTGATTAGGATGTTCCCTAGATATGTAGGAGGAAGACACAGCACAGCTACTGAAGGGCTCCAGTGAGGCAGACATCTTTGTGGGGGAAGGTCGAGTGCGAGTCTACTCGCGGGTCATTGCCAAAGATCCTTAATTAACGTCTCTGCTCTCCAACTCCTCTCAGTGAAAGATAATTACAAAATGTTAGTCTGTTCTGTCTTGAGGTTGATTAGGATGACTCTAGATTTGTAGGAGGAAGACAACCTCAGCTACTGAAGGGCTCCAGTGAGGCAGAACATTCTTGTGGGGGAAGGTCGAGTGCGAGTCTACTCGCGGTCATTGCCACAGATCCTGACTTAAACGTCTCTGCTCTCCAACTCCTCTCCGTGAAAGATAATTACAAAATGTTAGTCTGTTCTGTCTTGAGGTTGATTAGGATGTCCCTAGATATGTAGGAGGAAGACACAGCACAGCTACTGAAGGGCTCCAGTGAGGCAGACATCTTTGTGGGGGAAGGTCGAGTGCGAGTCTACTCGCGGTCATTGCCAAAGATCCTTAATTAACGTCTCTGCTCTCCAACTCCTCTCAGTGAAAGATAATTACAAAATGTTAGTCTGTTCTGTCTTGAGGTTGATTAGGATGACTCTAGATTTGTAGGAGGAAGACACAGCACAGCTACTGAAGGGCTCCAGTGAGGCAGACATCTTTGTGGGGGAAGGTTCGAGTGCGAGTCTACTCGCGGTCATTGCCAAAGATCCTGTAATTAACGTCTCTGCTCTCCAAACTCCTCTCAGTGAAAGATAATTACAAAATGTTAGTCTGTTCTGTCTTTGAGGTTGATTAGGATGACTCTAGATTTGTAGGAGGAAGACACAGCACAGCTACTGAAGGGCTCCAGTGAGGCAGACATCTTTGTGGGGGAAGGTCGAGTGCGAGTCTACTCGCGGTCATTGCCAAAGATCCTTAATTAACGTCTCTGCTCTCCAACTCCTCTCAGTGAAAGATAATTACAAAATGTTAGTCTGTTCTGTCTTGAGGTTGATTAGGATGTCCCTAGATATGTAGGAGGAAGACACAGCACAGCTACTGAAGGGCTCCAGTGAGGCAGACATCTTTGTGGGGGAAGGTCGAGTGCGAGTCCTACTCGCGGTCATTGCCAAAGATCCTTAATTAACGTCTCTGCTCTCCAACTCCTCTCAGTGAAAGATAATTACAAAATGTTAGTCTGTTCTGTCTTGAGGTTGATTAGGATGACTCTAGATTTGTAGGAGGAAGACACAGCACAGCTACTGAAGGGCTCCAGTGAGGCAGACATCTTTGTGGGGGAAGGTCGAGTGCGAGTCTACTCGCGGTCATTGCCAAAGATCCTTAATTAACGTCTCTGCTCTCCAACTCCTCTCAGTGAAAGATAATTACAAAATGTTAGTCTGTTCTGTCTTGAGGTTGATTAGGATGTCCCTAGATATGTAGGAGGAAGACACAGCACAGCTACTGAAGGGCTCCAGTGAGGCAGACATCTTTGTGGGGGTAAGGTCGAGTGCGAGTCTACTCGCGGTCATTGCCAAAGATCCTTACTTAACGTCTCTGCTCTCCAACTCCTCTCAGTGAAAGATAATTACAAAATGTTAGTCTGTTCTGTCTTGAGGTTGATTAGGATGACTAATCAACCTCAATATGTAGGAGGAAGACAACCTCAGCTACTGAAGGGCTCCAGTGAGGCAGACATTCTTGTGGGGGAAGGTCGAGTGCGAGTCTACTCGCGGTCATTGCCACAGATCCTGACGTAACGCCTCTGCTCCCCGTCTCCTCTCAGTGAAAGGTTGTTGCTTGGTAACGTTCAACGGGAAAACTAGGGGTCATTGACGTCTGTGACCCTGGTGTTGGTCTATGGAGATTTGATATGATATGATTCGTGTCGACTTGATTTTGGTACATCGGTGATTAAAATGTTCTAATACTCAAATTATTCAAACCATTAGTTTTTTCACTCTCTAGACAAATGTAATATTATTCATATATTTTTATTTTATTTTCGTTATTTACAAAAAAAAAAAAAAAAAAAAAAAAACATAAGTATATATTCTCTCACTGTAAATGTGATCATTGTTTTATTAAAGCTAACAAATATAGGTAGAATTTTAATACTTTTTGTAGCGTATTTGTCAAAATTTTATAGACAAGGGTTTTTATATTTCTTTTTTTTAACTAAGTTGTGATTGACTGGACAAATTATGTCTTTTTATACTTGAAATATATTATTTTGTCATTTTAATATACTATAATTTATTAATTAAGAATATAAAAATAGAAGATCCACCAATTATTGTTAAAATGTTATTCCCGTACCTGAATTTACTTAAAACATTACACACTGATCATACGTAGTTAGAATTTCGTCATAAGAAATTAAAATGAATTAAAAGTAAATATGCATTTCATGTTCATACAAATATATAGATTCAAACAAATATACTGTCTCAGGCTATTTCTTTTATACACCTTGAATGTTGTAAAAAATCAAGTATAATAACGTATTTTTGGGGATGTTTAATTATTACGGCAAATGTTAATACATTTTATGTCATTCTTGTTTTATATAACGATTATTCTACAAATAAGTGTCCATATTTCAAAACAATTTACATAATAAATATAAATATAACTGCCCATATGAACAGTTAAAATTTTTATACAATTTCATATTTTCGATAAATTTTGAATGAGTTGTTTAATTATCTTTAAAATTAATTAAAGCATTTGACAAATTTTTAATGTTTGTAAAAGCTTTCCTATTATAATTCTTTTGCTAATATTATTAATTAAGAGCGATTTTTGTTGTAATACACATTTTTAATATTTGTTGAACTGGGGAATTTGCTGAATGCACGTGTATATTTACACTTATTTTGTGGGTTACACAAATGCCGCGTTTGGTTGATATCGTAACACATATTTAAGTAATGTGTGAATTATCGGACACATTTAAATCTGCATAGGAAAAAACAAACACGATTTCAGGTCAATGTGAGTGGGAGGGTTCTTGCTGACAGTTTCGTAACATTCGCCGCTAAGTTTAACGATTCGTAGTGACTGAAGATTGTCTTAGTGATAGTTCACGTCCTGATAACTATATCTGCACGCTGCCATTCGTCCACCTGCGATCTCCGCGCCATTTTAGCACGCTTACTTTGTAGATAGGTACTGTACATAGTTCCTATTTGAACAGACTATTCATATTGTTTTTATTTCAATAATATTTTTGTATAATTTCGCTACCTCATTCATTTAAAATGAAATGATACTTTTTTTGGCGATTTATACTATACTAACATTTAATTACACAAAACGCAGGCATTATAATGTTTTTCAAAACCGTACAATACTTGTAAAAATTATGCTATATCCGATTATTGCCAAATGTAAACAAATAACTTTAATTTGTCCTCGAAAATAGAATATGAATCCTTTAAAGAACATTCGTTTCAGGAGTTTCCCAATACTAACATTACGTAAATTATGCAAATGTATTAACCATTTTTAAATACAAATATTTACTTTGGTTGTTTAAAACCCAATTATTGTGTTTTGAATATTAATTCATGCATATTGTCAAAAATATAAATTTCCGATTGTTTCAGTATTTCTCTGTAGAACACAACATAGAGTAACACGAATGGCAAAAAAGACAAGCGATTTCATTACTTATCTAACATATCGGTTTGTAAGCCACAATGCATTTCATATAACTTTGTAGCTGGCAGTCTATTATCTGTAATGACAATTAAGTAAAATGTCCATTTAAATAACTATATGATTAATCGTTCTTTCTCTCAGGTTATACTTATTTCTTAACTACGTTCGAAGTATTATAAAGGCACTTTTATTTACGTAAAACAATGCTTATATGATAGAAAAATATATTTGCGTTTTAACTTTAAACACTGTCAGTGCAAACGGTTGTTCTTTTGTTGAATTTTCAAAGGAGATCTTTTGCTCTAGAAATCCTTATTTTGTTTGACAGAGGAATTAGTGAATATATCAAGCACATGCTGATATACCTGGCTGACAGTTGTGTGGACGGCGAATGTCTCGACAAACTGAGGAAGAAGCTTCGCTTCCGCTCAGCAAAGAAAGAACTAGATTGTCGAATGGTAATGTGCTATCTGGGACACGTTTATATGATTCAATTTTAATGACTTGATCTAACTCCGATTGGGAACGGGACGTTATGATTTATATTCACCTGTTGAATTCCACTCTCAATCTCGACCTAGACGATCAGACAAAAGTGCAGGGGGAGGTGAAGCGGCAGCGTATGTAGTACCTGTCGGAAAGGGAACAGAGGGGAAGGAAGAGGGGAGAAGGAACGAGGAGGGGAACGAAGAGGAGAGAGAGTGAGGAAGAATGTGGGGTAGATCTGTCCGGTTAGCCGTGTTACTTTCGTGCATCGGGTCGACGAACCCAAGACACTTTCCTACAACGGGATCCTCGACTCGGGCCGAACAACGGAGATACGACCGTTAGCGGGGCCTTCACTCACCTCACCGTAGTAACTGCAGATGACCGAGCCGAGCTCGCTTTGTTTTTGTCTTCCCCGTTATATTAAACCGACCTCTCCCCCTCCCCCAAGAGCCGGTCACAGATAGGGTTTTTACCGGTCCGCATATCATTACGCCCACTGACAACTTTTGGTAGAAAATTCTGAATGTCTAATCCATGAGGAGTATTTGGAGTGCTGTAATCGAAAGTTATGTATTTTAGAGTGACCCCTCACAATGTCAGTCTGATATAATCTGATGATTCTCAACCACACAACTCAACGTAGGAGTCTTCCAAATAAAGGCTAATAATTAGGAAACTGTCTGACATAAAGCCAGGCAACACGATGTTTATGATAATACCGTAATCGTAGCATTTCTAAGCTTCCTTGCGTAAGAAACGATACAAATATTGTTAGATACCTTATGTATGTAAAGTCTGGGGTAGATATGTGGCCATAGTTAGTAACTAAAGGTAGTTAGTATACGAAATTTGTATGATTTCTATGTTTGTTTGTTTTATCATCCGTAAATTGTGTGGAACTTAAACAATTATCTTTGATCCAATATAGCAAAAAGATTTGTAGCGCAATAGAACAAAAGTGTCGATTTAAAGAATATATAGAATAATTTAAATATTAAATAATGAGATACAAACATAAATATCACATTTTAATAATTTGTTTCAGGGTGTTATTTACTAAGATGTTTCAGTGGATTGTGATAAGTGCTACGAAAAATATTAGTTTTGAGCAATTTGGAATGTCAGGTATAACGTATAGTTTATATTAACCTGATGACATAATGGTCTAAATATTTCACGTAATATGTAACCTGTACGTCTGACATGTTGTGTATTTTTGATAAGATAAATCCTTGATAACCAGGTATTTCTGTTCTTACGTTTCGCGGGTTTTCCCTTCCCTCTTTTCTCCCGATTGGGAATCCCACGCCACTTGGAACGTAACATTCTCTGGGATTCTCGTTTTTGAAATGACTCATGTTGAACCGTAATACAGGGATTACAGAGCATATGCAACCACATGGTCTCCTAGATTCACTTGGCTTGTAAAAACCCTTGTTCTGGGACTCAATAATATTCCAAACGATAAGTGTCCTCCCAATCTTTAGATTCTAGAAGCCTATGGTATTAATGCACTTACACCTGAGACATGACTTAAGGGATACTCTTGTTCCCAGAATAGACACCTGTTATCTCGTAGAATGGGTTCGCCGAGCACTGGCATCGCGAATTCTCTTGAAATTCTTGATCTAAAAGACTCTGAACTGTCCTGTTCTTCAGGTGACATGGCTCCTTGGTGTCTTCATGTTTCTTTAAATTTTAGTCCCCGAAGAAGGTCTCCTGTGCCTGACCATCTCCATGTTCAATGGTAACGTATCTCTAAATCTCCATAAGCTCCTACTAGTACATTTACAATGACTTATAATTCCCTGACCTTCTGGAGCTTCTGGATTTCTCCGTTTAAACGTTCTGGTACAACCAAGCCCCTTTATAAAATATATCTAGTTTCTGGGTAATATCTGTAAATCACAAAAATTATGTGATAATTTAATTTTTCTGGATAATATCTGTAAATCACAAAAATTGTGTAATAATTTAAAAACATACAAAATTGCCAGATATTATTTTTTTAATATTATTAATTGAATTCCAACTCAAACATTTATATGTATATATATATATATATATATATATATATATATATATATATATATACAAGTACATATATATTGTACTTGTACTCTATATTTTATTACATATGTTTTTAAATGTGATCTAAATTAAATGTGAGGAATTGGTAATCCATCCACAGAAGAAATTCAGGTAAGATTGTAGTTCTTAAAAGGTTAAGAAAATGTGCAGGTTTGACGCATTAGGTCGAGAAGAAGGAATAATTGTATTTTAATATAAGATATGCTACGAATATGGCACAGAAAAGTATCTAGTGTTATCAAATCAGATTATCCAACTAAAAATATTGGTATACAGCCATTCTTTTGTTGCGGACGTGACAGTTACACACCTTCTCATTAGAATAAAAATTAAAGTTTTTTTTTTCTATAAATATTTAATACCAAGCAGATAGACAAATTGTGTATACAATTTTCATCCTGAATAATAAAATACATAACATTAATTTGTTTTAATGCCATATCTAATAGAGTTGGTGTTACGGACGTGACGTGAAAAGCACCTAGGTTTCTGACATAGTATGACAACTGTTTAAAAGTCTGTTAATTATTTGATAAATATGCAATTTAAAATTATCTGTGATAGTCTTAAGAAAATTTCCTACTGGGAAACATTAATGTCTAATCAGAAAAACATTGGAAATAAAAATAAAAAAATGTAAACATTGTTTACGGACGTGACAATGACAATAAAGTAAAATTTCTCACCATTAAAAACCATTTATTTTGACACAATGCACACTTTAACATATATTTATATGTAATAATATAATTAAATAATAATATAATCATGTAATATATGTGTGTGAGGGCTAAAATCGCCATGGGCGAGAGAAAAAAATCACCGTGAGTGGTGGAAAAACTTTACCTGATCTAAAACCTGAATAATGTAAAAAAAATTACAAGAAGAATATTACTGACTAGTCGTAACAATAAAATAATAATAAATAAATAAAATAATGACTAAAATTGTCTTAGTGACAGAGCTTGACAAAAGTCCAAGTCCTAACTTTTACAGAGCAACATCATTTTTAAACTGGTAAAGAATTCTACCTCCCTTGGTAATTATATCAGGTTTAGGCAAAATGCCAACGATCTGGTCACAAGATATAAAGCTTATGTCATTTTCATTAGGCTTAAACGTAGATTTGCCTCCATAAGGTTCCATAAACATAACTTCAATTTCACGATCAGGCCTGTACTTCTCCTTGAGTTACTGCCACAAAATTCAAAGTCTTTTTACCCGTGGTAAATGAGACGACAAGGTACACATCCAGCTTCAATTCATCAAATGTGTATGGAGCAGGTTTCGTTGTATTTTCTTCTTCTTCTTTAGAGCTGTCCTCAGAGTCAGTATACACATCCTTAAACCTATAGAAGCGGTCATGATCTTTTGTTAAGAGTCATTGAACTAGAAGGGTTGTCTTCTTCTTCACTTGAAGGTTCATCACTTAAAGATTCTTCTACAATTGGAACTTTTAACATCAAAATCAACCGATGTCTTACCAATGAGCATGTAGTTATCGTCATACCCCTGAAAGTGATGCATAGATTGTATTTTAGGTATCTCAATCAGGTTGTCCCATCTTTTTAGTGAGGAGTGTTGCAACTGAATCTACTTCAGCCTGTGGGACAAATAAAAATGACAGTCTCTTTGCACTTTACTTTGGCTGTCTCATAAAAATCATAAGGCGTGCTCACAAAACATTGCCTCCCTTGAACTTCCCTCCAGACAGTTCTCTTGACAGAACCTCCCACTCATCAACTGCCCCTTTGCCGTGCCCCGAAGCAAAAAAATTCCACTCCAACGTAACTCCAAAATCTTTCTCAGCGTAGCAGACAATTGCGACATTATACCGGCTCTTAAATTGGCCTGCACAGTTGTCTGAAAAAACAATCAACTTATTTACTTGTGGAAACTACTTCCTTAAATTTAACTATAATTGCCTTCATAAAAGCAAACACTGAGTTTTTGCTGTTGTTTCAAGTCATCACTTATGACAGCAAAACTGTATACTTTGTCATTGTGCCAAAATACATACAACAGGTAAATATTGTAGTTTGGTTATGAGCCCAGTGAGCGCTTTGAATTTCATCCTGTTGGATGATCGAATAATTTTCTGCAAAGTCTACTTGCATTACAGCACTTTTGGGGTTTCTTGGTCAAAGATTTTTTACACTTCTCAAAGTATTGTGCCTGTACTCTTTTAATATATGTGTGCGTCTTAAATGCAGCTAGTTGACTGTTTAATGTTAAAAACCATCCTCTTCAACGTTTAGTATTTTCTACCAACTTAGGTCTATTATTTACTGTTTTCCACTCCTTCCACTTGAGCCTTTTATTCATATCAACATCAGAACTCAGCAGAGTCTCTAATTTTTGAATACAGTTCTCGCATTCATTTGTCATACAGGTCACTGATTCTGTATCACAACAAAACTGACCCTAAAAGCTCATTATGAGTTTTTGGGAATGCAGGATGAAATTTAGATATTGGTTCAATCAAGAACGAGAAGTTGGCGTGTTTAATGCAAACACATACTGTTTGGGGCATCTCACTTAAGGGCAGGATGTGTTTAGGCCGCAAGCTATAAAACTTAGATTTTGAAATCTTCTCGTCTGGATGCGAACTTTAAACTGTTCATAAGCCTCTCTAATTCCCATAACCATATGGCGAATTTGGATCAGGCCCCGTTTCCCAGTAAGAGGGTCCTTTACAGATTTGACATCCCTTTTTTCCTGGAGCCTGACGGCTAATCTCATCATTGTTAAAAAATTCAATCACGCTCTGTTTGCACTCTTCTGATAGTTGTCTTGATCCAGATTTTCTTGTTTTAAAAAAATATTTTTAACTATCTCAGGACCAAGGTTTTCATACATTAAACGCTTAAAAACTGCACGTTTTTTTGACGGACTCTTAGGCAACAAAGCTTTTACCTTCTTCACAGCCTTTCCTAGGGTTCTTGGACTTTTGTAAGAGCCAAGATCAGACCCAGAGACTTCAACATTAACATTTTTCTTTCTCAACCTGCAACGACGCTGTCTTTCCCTATCTTTTTTCCCTTTTTAGGAAGTAAAACGTTTATTATCACCATGTAAAATCTTCTTTTTCCTTAGCTCTGACGGCTCTCTTACGCAACTTATCTTTCTCAAGATGCTCTTGCCACTTAGTTGGATTTTCCTTCTTCTTCGCTCTGCATTTGGCAACACGATCTCTACTCGACATTTTTCTGGAAAAAATAAAACAGGTTATATTAGTTTTAAATAACCACTCCAAAACTTTAAGTTTAAGACTATAACATAAACTAGAAATGTAAACCTCTTTGTAATCAGTAGGCCTAAGCGGTGATCACATCTGCCCACTTCATACAGTTGCGGTGTGGGTATGTCCAGTAACTCAGTAACTGGCGAATAGGAATGCCCCAATGAAGACAAGTGAAGGTTTAACCTTTACTGTTGTTTAGAATCCATTAAAATTACAAATACTGTAGGCTATCTAAGGGTTTGATATCACCACTCACCCACAACCTTAATTATATTGGCATATTTTACTCAAACGAAGTTTAATGTTTAGCATGTCTTTCTTTCATTTATTTTCAAATTTTCATTAGTCAAGTATGATTTGTTACAAATTTTTTGGTTCGTCACTAATACTAAATATAATATAAATAGTTAACCTAAAACTGTTTTACAGGTAAATTTTCACCTATATCTGTAACAACCGCATAACGCACAATTTCAACTTTATTGGCATCAGAATATTAGAATTGTGTTTTCATCCTAAGAACTAGAAATTCTAATGAAACGTCTATTAATAACAACGCGTTCTGATAGCAGAACTGCCTCAAAAGTTGTATGATATTATATGTGGCTGAGATAGTAATCCTGGCGATGACGGAATGCAACTTAGGGGTTAGAACTTAATTCAAAGCTTACACATGAAATATAGAAAATGAGCAGAGAACACGGTTTACATTCAAAACTAAAAACCGAACTGGCAGAGCCAGTAATACATATCAATTCATGAAGGCGAACTAAAGAGGGACGAGCTATGTTGCTAAAACTCAACCAATCGGCAAGCAATATTGGTTTCTTTATTGCAGGTTGTCAGTATGTTAATAGTTTGATACTGTCTAGTCGAGGTAATTTTCTAACTCTTCTCTTGTTAGTCTTGAGCTTAGCTTAGTAGCTTAGTCTTATTATCGGATTTTGCTATTACATTCATTTTGTCAAATTCTCTCAATATAGCATCAGATTATCAAAATACTCAAAATACTGACAGCTCGTGATAGAGATGATTGCCTGTTGATTGTTATAGTTCCAGCCGATCAATCCTTACCATTCCACTCGTTTGTTATTTTCAAAAAATCCGCATCATCCTTTATCAAATGGACAAACAAGAAAATGGATGTTGAGTTTGGCTCCAGTACACCTTCGTCTTAGATTAGCGTCTGAAATCCAACGTTGTTACAAATATGACTGCTGGAATCTAGGTATTCTTCTTCGTCTTAAATTGCTATCAAAATTGTTTTACACTTTAAAACTCTCCCTTACATCTTTAAAACCTCGAAGGAGCTATTAATTTTAAATTACAGTTTTTTTAGTAACACGTATAGTACATGTTGTCTTTAACAAGAGGTAGCTTAAAAATATGAATTAAATATAACAAATAAGTCGTATAAAAATTATGGTATAAGCAATTAAAAACATTTATTAGAGAAATATTGTAACATTTTTGCAATAATCTGGATATTTTTCATGACAATATGTTACAAAAAGAACATGAAATTAATTCAATTTGAAAAATCATATAAAGCAACAATATTGCGACGGTTAACACAAATTAAAAACCCGCTGTCTGTTAAAATATATACTACTGTTAGTTAGTTGATGAGATTTAAATATAAGTTCATATTTAACTTTTTACCACTGAACATTAGTACTGCATTTTAATTTAATGTACAAATCAAATTTCAATTATTGTAGTAATTTGTTGTATATCAGTTTCCATAAATGTCTGTATAATATGTATTTTCCTTATGAAATTCATCTGTAAAATCTTTTATTATTTTGTATTTTTTGAGAAACAAATTATAGTATAAAGAAAAATATTTTTTTTTTATACTGTAGAAACTTAAACATCCTTATTTTATGAATAGATGCGAAATAATCCTAAGGACCAAACTAAGTAAAAGTTGAACTTATAAAATAATGTAGTTTTTTAAAGTTATATTATTATACTAAATTGAGGGTAAATTTTAATTTAGAATAGTTTGCAACGATCAACCAACTGGAGTAATCTTTTACTGTGTGTAAAATACTAAGCATTCATTGCGTTATTCATATACATATAGCATGCAGTGTTGCCAACGACTCTATTCGATCGACAACACATCTCATGTTTCTGGAGTCATTAGTCATCATAGCGCGCGTTTTCACTCTCGATTCGTGAACAGTTCTAAGTATGGGTCTAATAGGAATGAAATATAATCGTATCTGTAAGTACACTCCACATTTTAGTCACTTTAGGTTCATTTATGAATATGACATACTCGATATCTTCGGACATTGATTCAAATTTCTGTATTTCCACAAGTGGAACTTTGGTTTGGTGCAGTGATTAAATTAAAAATATACATCAATAGTCATACAATACACATGAAATAACAGTCTATACAATAACTTATGGGTAAAAATCACATGCAGCAAGTAACCTGATGACCTCAGGTCATTTTTTCCTCAAGTGCTTCCCAAAGACTATAAAAATCTCTCGCAATCAGGTTTTTAAAAATTTGTTTTAATTACTAGCATTTTTTTTAAATGTAAAGGCAATTACAAAATCTTAAAAGAAACTGAATTTTGAGACAAAAAAGACGGAATCGATTAATAGACTTGCCTTGTCATAATTATGACTGGAGACTGCGAAGCTATTTTTAATTTTAACACAAAAACTAATGTGTGGTAAATGAGGAGCCATACCAGGGTGGGAGTACCACTTGATCAGAAGAACTCCCTGCAGCTGTCCCGCTGGTTTAGCCCCTAAAAAACCTTTAATGCCCTCTTTTGGATGCCGAAAATCCTATTGAACGAGTGAGCACTGCAAAAATCTCAGAATATAATATCATAGCTAACTTTTGATTCGAATAAGCCATTATAACCCAAGCTGAGAGTTTCTCTGGAGACAAATTCAGTAAGGCATCTCAGGTCAAAAATAGAAGAAGTTGATGTGTGAGTCCCACTTTAGGTTGAATTCTATCTAAATGAATCCCTAGAAATTTTGTAGACTGCACGTTGTTGAGAATAAGAGTGTTCAGAAAAAAGTAGTTAGGGATGTAAAGAGATTGTTGGGAATGGAATTTCCATAATATTTGTTTTAGAAATGTTTATTTGTTTTAGCTTGTTTGCCGGAAACCACTCTAGGAGTCAAGAAGAAGTTACATAAAGCATTACAGGACTGAACGTAATTTTTTCATTCAAATTCAAGGTGATCTTCACTAAACCAGCATTCTCCCAGCTTTTGAGATACACTGATAGTGTGCTCAGAAGAGATCATCCTGGTGTCCACCAGAACTCCACTATCATGAGTGACAATGATTGACCTTTTACGAATTCGGTAATATCATATAGTAATGTGTTATTTGAGTAAATATTTTAACACACATATATCATCGAATTTGATTCCAAAGAAAATTCCAATTTTTTGGTGCAATCCTAACTACAAGCGTCCGAACTATTCACTTCAGTATTGTCCACAATTTACGTAATTACTACTAGACACTCAGAGTAACCTTTCAATAAAAAGTGCTCTCGTTATTTATCACCCGTATTGTAGATATGAATTAATTGATTTTTTTAACTCTATAAGGTAAAGTTAGGACTAAATAGTTTTTTTTTCACACTTAACTTCACTTTTTCACTTTACCTTCGATATTTCATATAATCAACTTTTAAGCATTTTTGAAATGGAAAGTCTTAAAAAACGTAGAAAATTAGCGAATTTACTTTTTCTTTTTAAATTGCTGAGAGGTGAAGTAATGGATTCATTTTGCTTGTCAAAAATTAATTTTTACACTCCATCATTTTATAATAGATCCCAAAATTTGTTTCACATTAATTTTTCTCGTACAATGGCACATTTTTTCATAACCTTTGAATACAATGATGAGATTGCATAATTCTTTGCCTGGGAGGTTGATATATTTTTACATAGTATTAATCAATACAAAAGACTTTGTCAGAGGGATATAAACTGAGCTAGACTATCTAATACCTTACATACACACATTTAACAAATTACTACACTACCAATATTTTTATTAAGATGTTTATACGTGATTAAAAACGCACACACACGCGCGCGCGCACACACACACACACACACACACACACACACACACACACACACACACACACACACACGTTCTTTTTGTTATGGCTTATCTTGACTTTGTTAATATTTATGATTATTTATTATTGTTGTTATTTTGTTTATAATTTTATTATAGTTACGTTGTTATATCTATATATATGTATCTGTTATTTATCTTTAGGCTTAATTATCTATTTAATGGAACTATTTTGGTGGAACACTGGACTGGATTGAATTTATTTGAATGTGTGAATATTATTGCATGTCATCTTGATTTAAACATGCACAATGTAATTGGATGTGTAACCTGTATTGTTGCATGTAAATAAAATAAAATAAAATAAATAAGTTTAAGAATTTTACGTCATCCACATTACATTTAGTAATGTATTCTCTTTTTATTTACAGCTATTTTACAGCAACCATGAGAATGTGATCATTGAAATATAACCATAAAAAACAGAACAAAAAAATGAACACTTGTAATAATTGTAAAGTAAATAAAGTCAATTTTATTCTTACATTAGGTAATACTAATAATGAAATTATTGAGGATTTAAATTTAAAAGTACAATTTTGTAAAATAACTATTAACTTGTCATTATTAATTCTTCGAAATAATCACAAAGAAAAGATAAATCTGAGAAAAACTAAGAAGACCGCCGGAGTCGCAATAACAGAACTCTCACTTAATTTTCCTCAAATTTCAAGGAGTTTGTTACAAGAAATTTTTACACAGAAGTTAGGTTACCATAACGTTTTGTGCAAGATGGGTACCGAAAATCTTAAAAGAAACCATAACAATCTGCCTGCGGCTGTTTCATTGACATTTTTGGACACTTATGAAAAAGATAGTGACTCACTGCTCGAGTGAATCATTACAGGAGACGAGACTTGGGTAAAAAACACGTGAATTGCGAAACCATAATTACAGTCTATGGAATGGACGCTTTGATAACGACATGGAACTGCGGAAAGGTGTGACTGCCTGGTTGAAGTCTCAGGCGGCAGAATTTTATAATGCTGGAATTTCAAAATTAGTTCACCACTATGATAAGTGCCTAAATCTGTATGCTGACTATGTTGAAAATAGTATTTTAGTGTCACTTTCAAATGTATATAACACAATGTTTTCTTGGAATTTGTTTTTATTTATATCAAAACTTTATCTACTTTCTGGATAGCCCTCGTATTAGTTATAACATTGATTAATGAATAATATTAATAAGTAACAATGTCTTTTAACGAAATAGTATTGAATTAAGATGAAGTCATGTGATGGTCATTAGTTAGACTGTATTTATTAACACTTATTAGTTAAAGTGGTCCAAATCATTTGTAATATTCTTTAAACATTATTTAATAGAAAGAGATTCACCTTAGTTATATTTCAAAATATTCTATTATTGCGGTAGAATAGATCTATATTAACCATAATAGTGAATACTCTTCTATTCAAATACTCCATTCTATGAAGAATAGATACCTGCTGATAGATAGAGCCTGCGAAATCGCTAGGTTATAAATAGAATACAAAATAATATTATTTATAGAAGAAATATGTTGCTTCTACTCGTACACTTTCCTGGAAAGTAATCTTATAAAGGAAAGTTCAGAAGTAAATAAAATAAAGTTTATCTATTTACAACTATAGAGTTATATAGTACTGTGAAATTTAAAACAACTTCCTACACGACCACTGAGTTTATCTAAGTGGGGCTCTTGAAGTTCAAAAGTGGGGCATGCACAAGCCGCTTAAGCTTTATATATGGGCACAAGCAGGATCTGTTTCGTACTTTATCACCCCGTACTTGCTTTGAGTACTTAGCGGTTATGTTGGCCATTACGTTGGCTTTATAGCGGAACCCATTTCATTGTCTCTTCGATTAATAATTCTGCAATAAAATCTTTCTTCTTAAAGGTAACACATCACTATTATGTAGGTTTTAATGGCCGAGAGTTAGTAAAGCCGATCACTCGAGGGCTAGAAAAATGTTGGCTGTCTGACTGCCTTTCTGTCTGTCCGTCCACACAATATTCCATCCAAATGATCTATAGACCTAAAGAAATCCATATTTCTAAATTTCCGTTTTCATTAGTTTAGCATTAGCAAAGCCTTTTATTCGAGGAACTGGAAAATTTTCATTTCTGTCTGTTTTATCGCACGATATCACGAGATCGAACTGGTCTATAAACTGAAATAATGAATGAGGCTTAATTTGTATATAGCCAATATTTGAGTTAGACGATGGTACATGTTACTCCATGTGATTTTGCTGAGCGTTAACAAATATTTTACACTGGTCTTATGGGCAACGGGAAAATAGCAGAATGAATAAATTTTACTGTAAACAAACTCAGTCCATTCATATGAGATTTTATATAACGAGTTACATGTTGTCACATATAGCCTAACTACCTTCAACACATGGATCTTAATCTTTTCGTTACTTAGTGTTTAGTGATATGAATCACCAATATGAAACCCAACTTAATGACAAAAAATGTAATCAGTACAGTTTACATTTTGCATGAATCTTCATTTCTACACAGACAATAATTGTTTGCATGTCTATCTGTCCACAGGACATCTCGAAAGTGCAATGAGTTATAGACTGGTACGCGACGGGTTGTGGTGTAGTCCTATCTTCTTTATATACAAAAAGGAAACGTTTACATTAATCGACCTGGAGTTACCTTTAAACATAGGTATGTTTGCGCAGAGCTACTCAATGGGTTTGCAGTACATACAGATTTTGTAGCTCTGTGTTTATTTTATTTATTAATTTAAATTCTCATAGTATAATCATTTAGCAATTGTACAATAACTTAAGATAGTTAAACAGTAGAGACAAATATTTATGAAAGAGTATGACTCATAATATGAATACATAAACATACATAAAATTTCAACAATCATGTAACAGCTAACGTTGGCTAACATATTAAATAAAACGAATAAATAACTATAACAAAAACAATATAACAAAGTAAACCGTAACAATAATGTATCTAAGATAAACAGCAACGAGAACAATGGAATGAACTATAATATAAATACTGTAACAAGACTCGACAGGCTCAATCAAACTCAAAATATGCCTTCGACCTCATAGCCAACACTGCAAGCCAATGCGTGTTTGCGTTTATTGAATCTTCCAAGACTATAAAATTTGACACAAGTAGAGCATTTGCCACATATGGAGAACAAAGTACATAATACTAACTTACAACTTTAGAACAGTGGTGGTTTGATCCCACTGTTTTGGTTTCCTTCCTTCTGAGTAAAGCATAACACTGAAATGACGTTGTCAACCTGAAAACTCAAGTAAAAACACACAAAGTAGTATCGTAGTTATGTGGCTATGTGACCGGTGTTATTACTACTTTTCCAAGTCAAACCGAATCGAAACGTTCACACAATTACGATCCTGACTGTCCGGAACTGCCAATAATACATATCCGTCTGTACAGGTGAGATGGGGTGCAGTTTTTCGGTGATTGGTTGAAGTTTAAGCTATCAACGACCAATAGAGCTATCAGTGATCAATATGGATCCTTACCACAGGCTGCCGGCTTATTTGACAATATAACGCTATACCCTTTGGTACAGTAGTTTTCTTTCTTGATAGCTTCTGTTGTATCATATTGTGTTGTTTTTTCGACTAGATTCGAACAAGAAGCAATCTAGAATTATTTTGTTGCTTATGTTATTATCAACTTACATAATCTATATTCGTTTCTTGTTTAGAATATTATATATAGTTTATTATTGTTAATTTTGTCGCGGTATTGTCGATTTTTTGTTTATAGCTGTTTTTGATGATATCGGTATTGATCCAATTAATTTTTAATTATTAATGTATAAAGAAACTAAAATATTTTTACAAGTTACTATTTTTGTTTACTAATTATATTATTTCATTTATTAACTGAGTATGTGTTACTTGATCGTATGTTCTTGTTTCTTTTAATAAACTAAATATTATAACGAGGTGTATTGTCAATAATTTAAATAAATAAACATTAAAATGTAGGTCATAATATCCACAAAACGTGTACATGGCGGAGATCTCCCTCTAAGATGTGCAGCCTTTTAACACGAAAGTTCAACAACTGATGGTATCCAACAAAGTTTATTGGATACATGATAAACAATATTCTCTAGGAAATGTTGTCATACAAGATTGTTCCCACTCCCGTTATACCCACAGCTGCGGTTTCAATCATTCCTCAACTAGAAGTAATCGTTCCTTTGTGGACAATATTCACTTCGTTGTCTTATTGTGACGGTATTGTCAGCGGTCAGCAAAGTACACAAAGATTTTTATGGACATTTAACAGTGAAAAAGGTACTTTGAAATTATAGTAAAATTTATAATTGAAATGCTTTTCCTTTCAACACATATTTTGAGGAGATGAGGTTGGAGTGTCCACTTGGTCTCTATGTTTTCATAATCGACCATGAAAAATTCGCTTTGTACTACATTAGTTTTTATGTAAAAGATATAAAAAAACAAAATACATAGTTTTGTCAAAAGTACTCATAAATGAATGCATAGAAGGCAGAACATGATACCACATGTCGCTTCTGGCTTTTCTGAGGTTAAATGCAAAATGTCAAGTCTATAGCTACATGGATTACTACGTTACGTGTTAAAATATTATATGACTGTACTCGTTTGTTTACAAGTTTATTTATTCTTGTAGCCATCATGGTTACCCAGAACAATGTGTAAATATTTTACAACCCTCATCAAAGTCATATGAAGTGACATGCACTATTATGGAACTCGGTGGTGCTTATATAGAAATTCAGCTTCACGAAACATTTTAAGGCTATAGATCAGTTCGTTCTTGAGATTCTGTGCTGAAAATTTCACTGGTAGACAAAAATAATATTTTCCAGCCCCTTCAGTTATAGGTTTCGCTTATCTGAATATTCCACCCCAGAGCTGAGAACTTGGGAACTATGGGGAAACATAGACAGGAGCTGCAGTTGTGGTAGATATTGCCATAGCTATCTCCCAGCTCACATTTTTTCTGTCCAAAATTTAAAGTTTAACACATAATTTAATTTGATCATTTTCCAAACCAAACGACTATTTAATTTTTAAAGATAAATGTTGTAATCCAGGCTAACCATAAATATAGTTCTCAAAATTCGTTACTTTTTGATTATTTACTAAAAAGTTCACTTCAATAATTGAATCAATGTTTTTACCAAAGTACGTGATTCGAGTCTGAAGATGCCTCTAGCACAAATTTTATATATTTAGAAGTCGATTCAGAATGCCAAAAATTTAAATATATTGTGGCAAAAACAAAAACTGTATTTAGTACAAAATACATCCTCAAGAAGACGATCTTACTCGCCACTAGAGAACTGTAGGGGTGGGGAAGTTACCACATACCAACGAATGAATATATTAAAGTCACTCACTCAATATTAGTGTGTTTATGCACTAAACTGTAATATTTAAAAAAGTTAGATCAAAAGTTTGCTACAAATTAACAAGAACAAGTTAAATCTCAAATATATACTGGCATTGGTTATTGTAATTGTATTTCCAAGGACTATTTACGTTCGTCGTAAAAGAGCCCCTTTTACAAAATGTGGTAACATTAATAAGCCCAGAAGTACATTTTACATACTTCATACATTTAATAATGTTCTAAAAGTTTTGCATTTAAATTTAGTTCTATCGAGAGGACTCGATTACCACAGTATACCTCCATAGGTAATGAGCTACTTTACATAATTCACTTACAACTCAGATATAACTACTTTAACATACGCTGAACACATAATGTATTTTATATTTATGCATCACTTAACCCCTTTTCATGTATCATGTTAAAGCTCTTCATGGGTATGATATTTTCAATTCTGATTAAATATCAAAATTTTAATACGATGTACGTGCATTTTTATTATTATTAAAAGCTAAATGACGGTTATTATCTTGGTTCTGGGTTAGAGTCTAAGTAATGATATAGAGTATCATTAAAGAGATAGTTTTTTTTTTACAAAATAATAACGTGTTTCACAGAAATCACTCAAGTAGTCTGGAAAGTTCTTCAGAAGTAAAGTAGATTTCTCTAAGTATGTATTGCACTGGAAATAAAGGTCATATTAATACGTAAGGATGGTATGAAGTGTTATTCCAATTAAAGTTTTTGACTAACAACAATGTTTTATATAATAATGTAATTGCCTTACACACGTTCCTTTGTATAGAATTTAGGTAAATTTCTTAGGTCTGCAGCGTTGTATAACAGATGAAAATACTGATCATTTTTTAAAATACATTTATTATGATAAACCAAATTTGTTTTGACGAGTTGCAATAGAGATCACTCTAAAACATAAATATTTCATGTCGTGACGCATTGAAAGGGAAAGGTGTACAAAGTTTTTCACAACGATAACTTCTACTAACATTTGTTTTATATGTAAAATCATTCACAGTAAAAAACATATAAAAATATTGCTGGGTTCAGAAACAACATATATCACGTACAAATAATAGAAAAATCAATAAAAATTAATTTTTATATTATAACTGGTGATATAACATGTATTTTGTCTCAATTTAAACTAAAGAACTCTCAGCATACGATGCGCTGGAAAATATGAGAGTTACTACGGCGCAAAATGCAATCTGGTTACAGTACCGATATGCGGGTTTTGCCTACAATGTTGTCGGCCAGGCGTTCCACTAGAGGTGACTTTCGTCATGAATGAGTAATCGCGGTCAAAAATTTGTTTAATGAAATATGAGTAAAAAGATACAACATGTATTACTGCTACGTTTTGTAAGTAAAAGTAGGACTTCAGGTTATTTTCTACAGCTATATATTATGTTATTTTTATAATCTTATTATTTTTATTGAGTGTTTCGCTATGTAGTAAACGTTAGAAAATTCAAAATATTTGATGATATATTTAAAAAAATTAAATAAATGTATTCATACATTTATTTGCTTTGTTTTTAAAACTATAAATAAAAACTTTATCACGTTGGATTGTCGAGCGATCTGACGTCGAATTATGAGTTTGAGATAGCGCAGGTTCAAATCCTGTTTGTGACCGTGGCACTTTTTATCAGTAACACCGACCTTGTACTGTATCGACCCTAACCCTTATTATGTTCCATATGATCCTTGCCAAGGCCAGCGAGCCATGTGGACGGCCAAAAAGGCTTAAAATATGATCAGCATCTCCTTAATTAAAAAATAACAATAATAATAAATACATAATTAAGATAAGAAAATGGGCTGAAGTCAAATAAATATTCATAAAATCTTTGGCTCAGTCCAACTTCCGCGTTGTGGAGTAGGCTTATTTAGACATACTTATACAGTTTAAGAGGGGTCACGGAAGTTTGTTCAGGTGCAAAAGTCTGGGTGGGATGTTACTTTATATTTACTAATTACCCATGATACTATCCTAGACAAGCAGCGGTGTTAGGATCAGCTGTGAGGGAGAGTGGGGCTACGACTGTAAGTAGGCCTACGACCGCCAGTGGCCCCTGAGTAGGCCACACAACCTTGCTCTTGGTCTCGCTGCAGTGCGCTCGTCGCGGCGCGGAGTCCGCCAGGGCCGCCAACTATTCACATCTTTCTAATTAATATGATATTTCAGAAATCATGTGCTGAAAAATTGGATTCTTAGAAAAGTATAAATTAAATTGGTTTCACAAAGTAACCCTTTGTTCTCATCTACAACCTGCTTCGTACGTGTAATTTTTCTTATCGCCGTTGCGATCTAAAACATTAAGCTCACTTTTAAATTGTCCGTTATGAAAGTTTAAGTGATGATTTTAAAATCATCATTACAAATTCGATCAGATTTAAACAGTTTCAAACAAACCATCACATACATAAAACATAATATAAGGAAAGAATCATATGAAATTTGTTATGTTTTCTTTCCTCCGCTAAGTAAAAAAACAACCGTGAGGTTTCAAAAGTTACAGGTTTCGGATAATAGCACCTTGTAATGCTCCATCATCAGACTACAGAATAAAATGGAATCCGCCTAATGGCTCGTGTTGTGTTGTGCTGTGTGATGTAGGCCTGCCAGGGTTTTAATTCAGCTTTGTGAAATAAGTGTTTGTTAGTTTGTTTGTTGTGTTAAGCGACCTTCAAAAACGAAGCCATTCAGTGAAATTAATTTGTATGCTGTTGTCTGCTGGTGGAGCATTATCCGAAACCAGTATATTTTGACAACACTCGGTTGTTCTTAGATTTTACAGAGGTAAGAATTTAGTTGCCAATTTAATCCAAAATGGGTATTACCAATAAATTGAAATCGTATGAATATTGAATATTTTAGTTTCCATGAAACTAAATTTTACGAAGCATTCAGTTTTAGATATCCCTGGTTCAAATCTGGCGGCCATACCTCTCTAAGAAAATATTTTATTCAGTTTCTGTGTTTGCAGGTGTGTTTAAAGTAAGTGTAAGTTACAATAATGCTAATTCTGTGACATCAAGATATAACTTTGTTTTGGTATTGCTATGTGGTTTCTGCTTGAAATAACAATTTTATATTCATAAAAAAATAATATGAGGAATCGATGTTTCGTTTGCAAATTTGCCTATTAATAAATAACGTTCTTTAATTAATCATATTTACATATGTAAATTCGGTTTATCCCTAGTTATGTGACTTTTTCACAGTGTTATGAAAAACATCCAGTTTTTTTGTTACTTGAAATTACTAATATAACAATGAATGTGGCATGTTCTAGGATTATTATGTTGCCGAGTCTGTGAATGGAATAGCTGATAGTATCTAAGCCTGACCTCCTCCACGTGACCGATGCTGCCACAGAAGTACCAGTACCAGTACAAGTACCAGTGCTGCGGTGTCGGGACAGTTACAGTACTGGAAGTCAGGGCATTGACCTCGCCAAAAACCGTAGCCTTCTCACTCCTCACACCGCCACGGCTCGCGAGTCACCCCCCCCCCTCCTACTCAGCGGGTCACCCACTCCAGACACTTCTACCTTGCTATGGTCGCACGATAACGCGGGGACAGACACCTCTACCTTGTCATACCACACCAGGAGCTGCCTCTGGCTGCAATGCTAAAAATAGATTTCAACTCACTGCCAAGAAAAACTTACCTGTTCATAACTGTACACACACAATAGTGAATGAGATTGAAATGAAACAAATTGAACACATACACGTAATTTCCAAACATTAAATTTTGAAAACAACTAAAGAGTTTATATACTTGTTTTTCTAAAAGTGATATTTAATATAGAATATAGAATTAATGTATCCAAATAAGACACTTGAAATGATACAGTTCGTAAAAATAAGAAAAGATTATTATTACATAACATTCGTATAAATTCTAAAATATCATATTTTAGCATTTTTCTTCAAGAGAACATACTTTTGTAGCACAAAAACACGGGTAATTTAACCCGTTGGAACATACGTAATGAGAATAAAATTGTCAGCATCTGCGTTACTTGATATGTTTTGTACGGTCTTACAAATAGTTAAAACTCTCCTTCACTAGGGGACGTGACATGTGCCGATATGAGAAAAGTCAGAATAATAATAAGAGCTATCATTACAGTTATTTTTTAAACTATAGCATCCCTTCAGATATAGTATATGTTCGCCTTCACTACGCCACGATCGCGGTTGGAATAATAAGACGTATCCGCTACAGTTAATGTTTTAACTATAGTATACCTCCAGCTATAGTATAAGTTATCAACACCTTCACTGTGACACCATCATGGTCGGAATAATGATAAGACGTTTCCGCTACAGTTAATGTTTTAACTATAGTATACCTCCAGCTATAGTATAAGCTATCAACAACTTCACTGTGACACGATCATGGTCGGAATAATGATAAGACGTTTCTGCTACAGTTAATGTTCAAACTATAGTACACCTCCAGCTATAGTATTAACACCTTCACTGTCGGAATAATGATAATATATGTACGCCGCAGTTAATGTGTGACTCATAAAGTAACATTAGGAAATGAATAAATATTGACAATTGTTCTACTAAATTATTTCCATATCCGTAAACAGCCCCATAACACTCATTTGATTGATAACCAAATGTCAACAACTCTACCAAACACATCACCTCTCAGGTCAACAGCCTCGGGTTATCGTCTTCTGGTATCACACAAATGAATAATTCAAAGAGCCTGAATAGCTCAAAATAACTTGAGATGACTCCCATTGACACAATGCAATAACAGGATTCCACGGATTTGAATGAATTGCAAACATCAATGAATTTACAACCAAAATGGATATAAAACGAAATTACATTATAAACCGGAGATGTATCTAAATACGTATTATACTGCAAAAATAGAGCCTCAGCGTAGTGTTGTGGTAAGGCTGCGGCTTCCTAACTGAGAGGTCACGGGTTCGTTTACTGGGTGGGGGGGGGGAGGCAGAGAATAATATGTTGCAAATACTCTGGCTAAAAATGATAGCTTTAAGACATTGCATCCGCTTGGCAATGCTGAAAAGGTGCTTAAACTTGACAATATCTTTAATTTAAACCCTGTGTGACATTTGATATGACACATACTTCATTTTCTGCACTGAGTACATTTAAAAATTTGGGCTGTGCGACCATACATATTTGCTGCTAAAAATTTCAATTCAGATTCACGAGAAACGTCTTTAATTTACCATTTCATGCTGTAGGAAACATATTGAAGTTTCACTTCTGTACCGATTGAAATTTTAACTGACATTTTTATTAAGATTTCATTATTTTTGGCGGTAATAGTTTACATGGCCAGAGAAGTAATTTGTTTTTAAAATGGAGCTGTAAGTTGATTTTCTAAACGTGTCTTATTTCAGTCCCCATTTGAGGATGTAATTTTGATTTTACGTAAACAAATAATTATCTGTTGCAATTAAATAATAAAACAATTCTGGAAAATAATGAGTTAGTGTTGAAAATTTTTAATATATGTTGTTTTCCTATCTAATTTGATATTTGATAACCCCAAAATAATGATATATTTTCTGTTTATAAAGCTTTTGCGCGTGCCAAATTCCACATGTTTTCTTTGTTTTCTTATGTTTTATATTTTTAAGGTAGAAAGCTGCAATACTCTTTTATTGGGAGCATAAAAGGGGCAAACCATCTTTGATATTTCTACATAGAAAAGGACGATATCAAAGAGATTGTAAAACTTGAAAATGTGAGAATGGTTGAGAGTAATGGTAGTGAAGAAATGTAAAAAATGTACGTTTTACTTCTTATGGACATATAACCTTGCATGTTATTTTAGCACTGAACTGCGTTTAGACAATTAATTAATATTAACATATAGATTAGTCTTTTTTGTTAAAATTACTATTTACAAATGCTTTGTGCTACGTTTGTGAATTTTAACTATGACGACTCCAGATGGACAATCCTCACTCTTAATACTTCTTGACGCCAGAATGAATTGAATTGAAATGAATGAATAAAAATTAATTTATTAGATAGGCGGAGTTAGGGATATTTTACCACCCCTTTTACCACTCAACCTCAAATGACTAACTATAGCGTTTATAGTAGCGTTTAACACAATTATTTGAACTTTTAGACGAAGACATGTTTTAACATTAATGGACATTTGTCATTAAACTTAAAACGCACAACAAATGATTACTTTGATTTCTCTTTCTAAAATATGTTCCAAAGCTGTGTGGATATACCCTAAAGTCGAAAATGTTAATATGACAGAAGTGATAAATTATTAATTTCAAGAGGTCATGGAATACTTAGAAGGTTAGAGACAGTGGAGGTGTCATAGTCACAGTCAGCTGAGCACCCTAGGGTCAACGTCTTCTAGTGATTATACCTTGACCTTGAGTGAATCATATTGGCTAAATTGAGAGCTTTCATCATCACTACTTATTGTTGCTCAATGTGTAGTCATGTTGAACGCCAAGCTGAGCATATCTTTATATACATAAAAGCATTAAATCCGCACGATATATTTAAAAAAAGTTACAGTTAAATTTTTGAAGTCCACTATGAAAAGAAGGCTGTCTATGGTTTTAAGCTCTTCAATAACTCCAATGAAGTCACGAGCAAAATTATTTCTAAGATGAAATCAAGCTGGATATTCAAATGTCTTTTTTGGTGAAAGATAAATATTTAAAATTCATGATTTTAAAGGGTGATAGAATTTGCTACAAAGGTTTACCATTGTGAAGCATAAGAAAATAATTAATACAAAGAATTTGGAGAATGTTATCTGATTTCTTCTTCTGGTTAAAAGAATCTAAAACAGACATTAAAAACAAAGAAAACACTTAAGCAACATAACAGAATCTTTGTATTAGACATAACACAAGACGAAATAAATCCACAAACAATTTTGTGGATAGCTTCTACTGTGTTGTGGTGTCTTTTTTTTAACGTTTCGTGTTTCGTCTTACATGGGGATGTGCTTAATATGTCCAGCGTTATTCGTTTTGATTCGCTAATCCTTCGCTTTTCTAACATCGTTTTATATTTTTTAACACGAAACAGAGAGCAGATATCGGTCTAGAAATGTTGTATACAATCCTATTGGTACTTATTGCATCAAATAAGTTTTTAAATGTTTATAACTATAGCTTGGGTAAACATAGGCCTATGATTCGTCAAGATGAATTAAAACCAACAAAACTAGAATGACCAAGAAACAAAAAACCAACAATAACTTAAGCCTATACTTATGTTAAATATAATTACTAACTATAAAAACATAATTTTAAAATGCTGGATCAGGAGAAATGTCAAGATAAACTAGAACAAACTATGAACTAAACTTAAATCGAATACACATTTTAACATTACATAACATGATTTAGGGTTGTTTTCGGAATTTATAAAATCTTTAATTGAATAAAATCCCAGTTCAGAAACCTACTTTTTAGACAAAACTAAATTCTCTCGTTCAAAATAAATTTGATAATTTCGTATACAATTCGACATATTTCGGTTTTTTTAATGTTTCTTAACGGAAGATAACAATTAAACATTTTTAATAGGGAGGACAGAGGGGTTTGATCATGGGTCTTGAAATGGTTTGTAGGGTACTAGAAATGAAATAACTGAGAGAGTACAGTTTTATGTACTGTCATTATCTAACAAATCATAGGGTTTGCTAATAAAATGGCAAAGCTACGTAAAATATAAACATGGAAATAAACATAAGTTTTTGTATTATTTAACTAATAAAATACTCTACATGATGAATTGAACTCATAGTAATGCTCTGTTTAGTTTATTCCAAAAATTAAATACATGCTCTTTTCAATCCATATTGTAGTCAAAAAGCACTGAAGCAGCCTTTTTTCATCACATAGTTTTAAAATATTCACCAAAGAATAATTTGAAAACTGCAAAAGTTTAATTTTGGATAACTTAGCATTAATTCATTGGAGTCCATCTAGGAGCTGGTCCTGCGTATCTTGTTATTACCTTTTCATTAGTTCACCATATTGTTGTCCTCAGTTAGGAATTTTGTTATGATATCTACTTGATTGCACGTCTTCTGATATCCTTCCAGTTTCCCTCGTACAAAATGTCACAATTCCCTAGGCTTATTTTTCCTCACCTAATCCACATTCTTGGTTAAGTTCTCAATCATTTATAATATTTGTATAATATCCAATGAACTCAGGAAAATCTTAAATATGTCACGATTCATACAAACTGCTTTTATATTACATGTATTTTTGGCCTTGGCTTAGCCATAAAACATATTTTATTGCTATTTTATGTTTAATTGAAATTAATAACAAGGATTTCTCAAAACAGTGGTAGAATGATGTATGAAACAGATAAGACAGTAGTAAATCACTTTTATTGTCGACTTTGGTGTGATTTATTATTCATATCCATTCTTAAATTAGAGCATAATCGAGTGTGAAGGGGTGTAATTTGAAATTGCGACATCTCCAGAACCTACTGCAATACCAGCCATGGCATTACCCCACGAGTAGCAAAATACCAGAGCATACCCTTTTTGCATGTATTTATGAGTTTCTCTAGAGAACTTGCGTACTAAAACTGAGACGGTAAATTTGAATTCCTCATGATTCCAAGGCTTACACTTATTTTAATTACCCCTATTATAATAAAAAAACCTTTAAATCCTCGAAACGTTGCGTTTTTTCATAACAATCTTTAATGATGACGAATGTCTGTAATTCGTTATTACTTCATTTAATATCATTTAATCATCCATCATCATTAACAAACTTTAACAAACCATTTAGTCCACATTATGAAAACTAAATTATTTTTCAAAAAAAATAAAACATTAATTGCTTAATTCTGGCTTCCGTGGTCGTGTTTAATGTTCTTTACGAATAATGATCTTCACAAAAGTATAAAAAAATATTAAATACAAACATTAAAGTACAATATAGGCTAGTTGTTATTTTATAGTTTTCGTTATTAGCTGAGCGTTAGTGAGGCCTAACACTGAAGGGCTGAATAACTTTTAGTTCTATATGTCTGTCCGGACGATATTTCCTTTATTTTCTTTATAGACAAGAATTAGTTCTATGATGATGCATGTGCAACCATACAATTTGTCTGAGGACCATTGAAGCCTAAGTAAGCTGACACAATTCATAATTTGTCTGCCGGGAGGATATATTTTATTTCTGTATGATTCTGTCCTCAGGACATTTCGAGAATCAAATCACCTACAAATTTGAAATTTCGCAAGCAAACTCAGCGAAGCTTGTTACGCAATTGGCGTGGCGTACTCCTACCTTGTAAATTAATAAGGTTAAAAGAAATAATAGAACAAAATTAAAATGAAATGAACTTTAGTTACATGCAATAAAATATCAAGTTTATACAAAAAGTGATGAAATTTTAATACTTTCCTCCAAAAAATAAACTATGTTCAAAAACTCTGCTAACAATAGAAACGTAAAATCTCACACTGACCTTATGTTCTGTGGCAATCAATATAAACAAAATATTTTAAGTAGTTTTCACACCATTAAATCACTGGTGTGATTACAGATTCGTAATTACTAGGTTTACCTCATGTACTGATGTAGACCAAAGTAATTTACTGTCAGCGATCGTACAACACAATCCCGGTTCCTGCACCTTAGTATTTGTTTGACCTTCGGCCTCAAATAAGAGGTTGGTTTCTCCGTCTGTGGAGCTGATGTTTTAGCATCGGAAATTTGACGTTTTCCACTTCTTGGACCAAACAGATAGTTAACATTATATTCAAGCTTGTAATCATTTTTACATCTTTGGAGAATCGAGATGGATGTAATTTCACTACCGTTTTATCGTAATATATGTCAACTGGAAACATTTTGATTTATAAAAAAATTAAAATGGCACCGTAGCTTCTCTGTAAAGTGGAGGGGAAAGATATCCCAACCCACCTTCAAAAACTGGCAAGATCCAAGCCACCATTAGTCAAATAAATGAAACAGAAACTGCACATTAGTTTATAAAAGTAAGTGTATGGAAGCGGAGCTGTGTCGAGATTGGCTAGAGTTCAATGAATTAATATGGAGCGATCAAAATCACAGAATAGTTTTCATTGCTACAGGCTGCCAACTTTTGAATGATCTAATGTTGTTATCTTAATTGAAGTTATTTCCTTGAAGATTTTCGAAAGGTTTTACGTCACTATCCCTGGATAAAAGTATTCCGTGTTTGTCTAAAAAACTATTCTTTGGTCGAATTGCATTGCATATTTAATTCCGTACAAGATGAAACCCTAATTTTGTTGATTTTTTCTAGTAATAAATGTAACTTTATATTAAAACTTAATATTCCCTTTTACGACTTTAATGTGTAAAGAGGGTATATTTTTGTCCGAACGGATATTGTATGCTTTATTTTAACGGAGATTGTTATTTTGAATATTGTTCTCTATGATTTTAAAAGGGTAAAAGTCCCCTCCGCCTATTATGATTGTTTGAGAACATTTTAAAGTGCACAAGTTTAGTTTTGATTATCCAATTGTAGTTTTTTAGTTCACAACACGCCACAACATTACATTTACTATCTTGGTGTACTCGTAATCTGGGCTATGGATAAAAATCTTCAGTCAAGAAATGCTAAGCTGAAACATATCTAGTTTCAATTCCCCACCAGTTTTGGTTTATAACAGCTGTGGACTGAAGATGGTTGGCTGCAGGGAGGTCGGATTAGGTCTAGATAGTAATTGTATTAGCAATATTTACAATACAGTGTAGACAGGATAATTTAGAAGATGAGTCATGATACCTGTTGTGTAAGAACTAAGAGTTTTACCTCTCTAACTAATTGTATACAAATATTATGCTAACGTATTTTTATTATATGAAGCTCAAACTCAAGCAGTACAATACACCTGTTTATATGTTTTACATGCATACAGAATTGTTAAATTCCATGCGATAATTCAAACAAATATGGCCTAATCGTTATTTAAGTATACAAAAATAGCCATAACATTAGATGTTGTTGCGCTCCCTTTAGATATCTCTTCTATTCCTTTGTCTTAATCCGATCTTCTTCTTGAGCCCTTGTTTTTAAGCTTAGACGTTATCTTTGTAATGCGTAGCCATTTTTCATCTAAAAATCTTTTTACTCTTTTTTAGTTCTCTAATGTAAAAATCGAATATTCCGATCGCTTAAAGCTATTTACACTCTATTATACACGTGTAGTATAACTCTCAAGAAAGTATATGATACTTTCCTAGATCAATATCAAATCATTTTTTAAATTTAATAAAATGATTTTTACGTTCGGCAAAACTTTAATATGTTTGAACACAAGGTAAAAAGCTAAAAAAAAATCACAATACGTTTGTTTTCCATTGAAATATTCACGGACACTTTATAGTCCTTTCACTAAAAAACCTCCGCCAAGGAAAACGAAACTCTTTCAAAAATGTCTAATAACGGTTCGGCCATCCAAGGCCAGATTCACCCCCACGACTATCGGAGAAGAAGCAAAAAAGTCGGTTCCGGTAAGGAAGGGTGCGATCTAACGGTGCGCTCACCCCTTAGCACCCACGCTCGAAAACCCACGGCGTCGACGATCTATGCATCGTACAGTTACATTCGGTCAACCACCCCTACCGTCACTTACAAAAACTACTGTCAATGCATGTTGAAAGGCTCAACCTGTCACCGCTTTATTTCCTCATGTATGGCATCTGCCGGGAAAGTGTCCAATTTATAGCGTACAGTTATCCTTCCCCAACTAGCATCATTCACCAGAAGGTTCCGTTGGTGTTTCTTGGTAAATTGGTTTCAATGCCTTTCCTGGACTTTTGTCTTTTACTTCTTTTAGCAATGCAAGCTTCTACTCATTAGATTATCAGTGGATTTTGTTACTGCTATTCGTACAGAATGCCTACGAAAGAAGAGCACCAGGATTCACAGAAAGGATATTGAAATTAAATTAACCTTATTTCGTTTTAAGTGGTATAGATGGATGAACACCTGCAGCTCTGGTAGCCTACTTAAATACATGAATGAACATTAGGAACCCTGGCTGGTTTTAAGCAAATGTTTTACATATTACCTTTGACACTCCTTATAAAACTGACATTGTTAAAATTAACTTTATAAACTGGTAAGAAACAAAACCAAAACTTACCATTTTCATACCAAACCAAATATTTTATGGTTGGAAAACCGTGAAAAACTAACAGAACAAACTAACCTTTAGTTATACTGAAAATATAAATTTGTTTACTACTGCAAGGTAGAAGTAACGCTACACCCAGCGATCACATAAGACCAATAGATGGAGCACTCCTATTCCTACAACATTACTGGTGTTGAAGCCAGTGGCGGCCATCTTGAGAGCATCTAGAAACGCCAAAACGCCGTCCAGAGAAGCTTAAAAATTGCAGTGCGCGCGCATAAATAAATCGCCACCTAGCCCACTTAGGATTAAGCCAAAATGTTCAAATTTGGTGTACGTATATCTCATAAAACACCGATTCCAATGGCGCAACTCAAATTACCAGTTTTGATCTCTATATAATTTTAATGAGCAAAAAACTTTAAAAGTTTTATACACATTTAAAATCGTAATATGAAAAAGTCGGTCTGTGAGGAATTTTTTTTGTTTTTAGGACAGGCAAGTTTTGTAAGCGGGAAAGTTTGAGATAAAGAGTTGAATTATTTTTTTCATTCGAAACTTTTTTTTCTAAGACCAGTCGTTTTCCTGATATTATCGGCAGAATATAGGCGAAAACCCTGACCGCATCGCCCGACCTAAAACAGATCGCCTACACTCCAGGCCGCTCTCGTCTCTTAAATTAAAACTCAACATATCGTTAATTTAAAATTCATTTAAATGTAATTAATTATTTTTAATATGTTAAACATTTTTAAACCCCATTTATAAGGCATTCGCTTATCATTTCATTTAAATAGAAACTGTCATTTAGTGTAATTAAATATTAACTAAACTTGAGGCAATATAAGGTACAATAAAGTAAACCACTAGACATAGACTTATTATGTTTATAAACAATTATTTAATATAATGGAAATTACAATATGAAAATTAGAAACATAAATATCCAAAGCTTACAATAAAACGTACCTCTCTACTGTCCTAAAAATGTTACAGTTTTTAATAAATGACTGCGTATTCTGCTTTTGTGTAATGAGGCACTGACATTTTTGCAGTGGTGATGTAGTCGCACTTTGAAGTATTGTTTACAAATAGTTTTTTTAACTAATATAAGGTGATTTACCCCAGGATCTTGTTCAAAACAATGCCCTCCTGGGAACAGATTTGCACCGATACACTTTCGTAACACTGAATTTACCATTATGTTCTCTAGTTTTTTTCATAGTTGTCACGTCGCCTTTATTAATACGCAACTTTACTTCTGTTTCACATAACAAACAAAGTTTCACAACACCTTCAGAAGGTTGTAAAAGTCCTCCTCGTTTTTTACAACTTATCAAACTGTTGCGGTATTGCGTTTCCTCATTAGCCTGTTACAGCTTTAGGCACCAGGCTATTTTATTTCTTAACGTTCTTACTATAAAACCAGAAAGGTACTCCACAATATGCGTCGTTACATTTGAAGTGTTTCCTACAATATCATAGAAATAGTCGAGATCTTCATCTTCCATATCATGTTCTAAAACCTGCCAGACAGCAGCGAACACAGTCTGAGCGCTCGCCACTAGGGTGAATCATCCCAAGGTCGCCGCCATTGTTGTAGCATCGCGCGCCAGAGTCGACTTCAACGGGCAACCCCACTGCTCCATCTATTGGTCTTATGTGATCGCTGGCTACACCACATGTTCTAACAAGGTTCGCTGAGGTCACATGTAAGGTTTCAAATATATCTCATATCTCATTTCATTCTGCGAACTGGTAAATAGACATACAATCATATAAATACAGTTTTACACAAAAATGACGCATTACAGAAATCTGAAATATCTTGCAACATTTATTCCTTACATATGTAAAAATCTTTCTTGGCATCTGTTTCATATCAGTATTTAAATAATAAAATTATACATAATAAATCACTATAAAATAATGAATCTCTTATGGGAAAGTATTGAGTTTATTTACAAACTAGCTGTTACCCGCAGCTTCGTACCCAATCTTAGAACCAAAGTCCTTATATTACTTAGTAAAAGCAATTATGATGTAATATGATGGGAGTCCTATAAAAAGTTTAAAACTTAAGTAGGCATACATCAGGTAGATATTATTTAAGTTCGTGGTAAATAGTATCAGAGTTTAACTTAATTATAATATCATGTTTGGCAAGTGTAGGAGCATTACTGGTTCTAATTAATTATATACATAACGTCACAGCTGAATCTGTGAATCTCAGATCACACAGGTCTCGGAAACTTGCTTTAGTCAAAAAGCGTATATTTCCAGTCCTTGTCATATATTTCAGGTCTAAGATATTTCCAGTACTATAGTAGAGTTTGCCTTGTTGTTCTGACGAAGAAGAAATGTATATATAAATAAATATATATATATATATATATATATATATATATATATATACACGAGGCAGTAGCCTAATTTAATTTCAATAAATATTGAATCGCAAAAAGTACTTGCTCCGCCGGGACTCGAACCCGGATCTCTCACTTGCCCAGTGAATGTGCTACCATTACACCACAGAGCGCTTACTATTTCCGATTCAATTATTTTGTATTTCGCCGTATCTGTCACATATGCGTTTTAAATAAGGCTATTGCCATTTATACAGTTTAATGTGTATATATATATATATATATATATATATAAAATTACGTAGGACCGAGATGCCTACTTCGGTTAAATAGTTCCTACTTAAGACCATTTAAATTCACTTACCTACTATGTCACAGTTTAGCTTGCCATATTGCCCCGATCAAATTTTATATACGTTCGATTATCTAGTTGTCGGAAATCTAGTTTGGTGAAAATCGTGTTGAAATAGTTGAGTTTGCTAGGACTGAAAAGCCTATTACGACCTAGGGAGAATACTTCCCTAGGTAGTATACCTTCTTATGTACTTCCGGTATAAGGGGGAAATCCTTATTAAGGTTATGCAACATTCCAAAATAATCGTTATTAAAGTTTTGCGTTACACTTGTTTTTTGGACTGTAGCCAGGGAAAGAATGAATCGTTAAGGTATGTTAGTATTCATTTCTCTGTTTTTCCGTAAGCCATTGTTAAAATGTAATATCATAATATCAAGGAAGCCCACCAGTTTAAAGTCACTTATGTGAAAACATTCATAACTTTGTTCATTAAGGTTAGTTTTATAACAGTATTTAATGCATTAGATGATTTTAATTCGTCACTGGCTCATTCTGGAGTAAAATTTATATATTGATGTTTTATTTACTATCTGCATTACACTACCGATAAAGCACTGTTTACTTATTATTGATAAAATTCAAATGTATACAGATGTTTCAGAAAGTTTGTCGAACTATAGCTGTCAACAGCTGTCAAAATACGTTTCGTTCTGATCATAACATTCGAATGTAAACAAACTAATTTTTCAATTTGAATTCGACTTTATTTGGTAAAATAAATGTGTTATGGGTCGTAAAAAGCACTGTAAATGTTAATTCAGACCAAAAGCTATACATGTTCCAAATTTCAGCACAATCCGTATAGCAGTTTCAGCGTGATTCGAGGACAAACCTCGAAATATCGAAACATCAAAATACCCAAACCTTCAAACTTTCGCATTTATAATATTAGTGGGATGTACTTATTCTCCAATTTTATCGATGTTGCCATGGTCACCTATAACACCAATGAAAAAATATTATAGAGCTCAGTGAAATACCATGGAGTGAAATGCACCACCAACGAACTTAGTGTTCCTCATATACAAATAAAGCTTCATGCATAATTTCAAGTCTATAGGTCAGTTCGTTTTCGAGATATCGTACGGACAGACAGACAGACAGACATGAACTTTTTCCAGCTATACGAGCGATAGGCTTTGCTAAGGCTCAGCCAATAAATAATGAATGAGCTTACTATTTTCTCGGTAGAATTCTGTATTGAATTCCCTCATTAAAAAATCATTGCAATATTCAATCGTTACTAAGTTACTAAAATTTCTATAGTAATATTATTAAAAGATTAAGATTTAATACTACGATAATGCTATTCCAGTAAAAATAAATGTTGGTAGTAAATGTATTTTAATTTTTTGATTACGGTACGTTTTGTTTTTCGATTTAGCACATTAAATAACACACGTTATATAAGTATTATATTTTTGATAATTAATTCATTTCAATTAGTTGAATCATATCCTAGAGGAAATAGCATAAAGACAAACAAGGTATCCTACAGAATGCCGAGGTTATGCGGAGACGGCCACTGGCATCACCCTCTCTAGCCCGTCGACCAAGGGGTCATCCACCTCCCATATTGCATAATTAATCGATATAGTCAGGCAGGCTCTTTATTGCATAATTGTGTAACGTAGGGTTTTATGGAAATAGCATTCCTATTATCATCGGAGATACACGTGCCCAGCCCAGTCAGTGACCCAGGGGCCTTTGTTTACCATGACGTACACGCCGCCTCGCATAGGCGAATGGTCCGAGGAATGTGACGTAAATTGAGAAAACAGAGAAGTTACCGATCCTTTATAAGATAAGAAACGTTCACTGTTAACTCAATCACTTTGTAAATTGACTTACAAGACTAGTACATTTCGTTCAGTTACGGAAACCCTGGAGTATACTGCAAGTTACTTGGTTACTTAGCGTGAGTCAGCTTTACTGATTGAGAACTTCGTAACTGCAGTGTAACACGTCGATCAATATTTTTGCGTCTGCAGCCATTCGTAATTTTATTAATACTAATTAAAGAACTCAATATTTTTAAATTTCCGTTTTATTGGCTGGTGTACCTGTTCACTGGGTAGTCGACACAGATTAAAAAATACTATAGGCTGTCAAGACTGGCACTTCCATCTGCCAAAAAACGCATCTATATCACTTAAGGGGCTGGAAAACTTTTATATCCGTCTGCACTATATCGCTAGGATCTGAGCTATAAACCTAAAATTTTGCAGAGGCTTTATTTATATAAGCAACACCGAGTTCGATGATAATGAATGCCACTCCATAGATTTGGCTGAGCGGTTACAAACATTTTTACATTTGTCTTGTGGGTAACCACGATGGCGATATAAAAATTACAGAATAAATAAGTTTATGAAACTGAATATAATATTGTTTTAGCATGGGATATAGTAACACATCTAGCCTAATAAATTGAGCTGTATACTTAAAACTTGCTATGTAACCTTAGCTAAGCCAGTTATGACACTTGGTGTGGCGTAATTCTCCTTTGTGGTATTATGAGTTAGCCACGTACATTTTCTGATGTCTTTGCTGTGGTGAGTATTGGTTAAAATACTGACCACCTGTTTTCCTCCGACTTCTTCATTCTTGTTAGCAATGTTGACGATGATCATACACTCTGATAGAGCAGTAGGAAGAGTCTTAGAATATCCTGAGTGACGAGGGTTGGGGTTACTGGTTACATATTAAAACATGTTAACAATTAACAGGAAAACACGTAAAGGAAGATAATAAAGAAATGTTTTCTAGGCTGTATGTAAATTATATTAAAACCACTTTTAGATGCAGCATTAATTTATGTTGAGTATTTTTGTAGCGACAAAAATTAATATAGTCTGGCCGATAGCCAGTTCACACTGTATAATAACACAACTGGGTATTTGTTTGAATTGATAAAGGACATTTTCTTAAGGAAGGAATTAATTATTAGCCGCGCTAGTTTTGGTGGAGGTCCAAATGGAAGGGCGTCGGAAGTTTTAAAAATGTGAAACTATTATTATTTTCTAAGGTTATATTTTTTACCTTGATAGACTTAAAAAGGACATTCAGACACAATAATAATAATTATATCTCCGTCAGAGAACTATAAAAAGACTATAATGATAGTCTTCATTTTAAAGATATGTATGTGATAACTAATGCAATATTTATTGGCGGTTTGAGTGGCAAGGGGGAGCACATAAACCAAACATTTTTAAATTTTTAGGTACAATATTTTTATTATTATACCTATGAAGGGCATTGTGGAAGAAGACTTTTGATACCATATTTTACTGTTTTTGAAGCTCCCCCGGAAGTTGGGGGTTATATATAAAAAATATAGTTTACAGTTGTAACTTAAGTTTTATTACAGATGGACCTATACGTTTAAAAAGATCTAAATGTATAATTATATCTACAAACTGTAGCAGTCTTCAAACCTAGTAGTTGCAGATATAAAAAAATTTTCATCAAATTTACTTTTTTAAACTAGTTTCTATTTTATAAAATGATGTTAAAATATGTTAAAACGAATTTTGTTAATACATGATAAATTACGCAGATAATATTACATGCTTTCAAATAAAAATGTCAAAGCTCTACCTATAAAAAATTTGATTTATATACTAAATAAGTTGTTCCCAGTGAATATTATTAAAAAAGTGAATAGTTACCACAGAAAGCATTAAAAACTATAATTTTCGGTAAACAGCCTCTAGAGTAACACAGAGAGTGGAAAACACATATACCACATTTAATTTGAAAATTAACTAGCGTCTAACGTGATATTTACTGTTATTACCATACGTCATAATGTATGTACTGTACTTCGTTACTATCAAGTATCGAAGTTTTTGTCCTCGGATAGGTCTTTCTCTGATTGTTTAAGAGTGTAAAGTTCATTGATAATTTCTTAAAATGTTTGCGTAATGTTATCGTGATTAGTATGCGCTCTACAAAAAGTGTCCACATTTTCAGGAAGCATTCGGGACTTAAATACTTACAGCAAAAATAATAATCAGTAATCTATAAATGGATTTGAAGCACTTGAAACATAGAATAGTTTGAGAAATATATTGAGAAAAATAGCCATTGCCAAAATATTCAATTTATTTGGCACCCCGAAATTTTTAAAAGCTGATTTCACTGCTTGCTACTGACGTAATAGAACAAATAGATCAGTCATTGAGTTCCCTGAAATACTTCAGCGACCCGACCACAGCAATGGGCAGCGGCAACATAAGGTTACCGACCCCTACTGACCGATCCGATAGTCTAGTCTAGCATTAGCTAACAGTTCAACGCGGCTGATAGCCTGTTTACATGTGATAGAGCAACGACAGCAATGTCATACTTTGTGGTAATTGGCTGAGCGTTCACGAAGAATTATAAAGCATTTACCACTACACACATACTAACACAGCTGTCCGCTGTAACCCCAGGTAGTGCTGATAGAGCAACGACAGCAATGTCTTACTTTGTGGTAATTGGCTGAGCGTTCACGAAGAATTATGAAGCCTTTACCACTACACACATACTAACACAGCTGTCTGCTGTAACCACAAGTAGTGCTGATAGAGCAACGACAGCAATGTCTAACTTTGTGGTAATTGGCTGAGCGTTCACGAAGAATTATAAAGCCTTTACCACTACACACATACTAACACAGCTGTCCGCTATAACCCCAGGTAGTGCTGATAGAGCAGCGACAGTAATGTCTAACTTTGTGGTAATTGGCTGAGCGTTTACGACGGATTATAAAGCCTTTACCACTACACACATACTAACACAACTGTTCGCTGAAACCCAAGGTAGTGCTAATAGAGCAACGACAGCAATGTCTAACTTTGTGGTAATTGGCTGAGCGTTCACGAAGAATTATGAAGCCTTTACCACTACACACATACTAACACAACTGTTCGCTGAAACCCAAGGTAGTGCTAATAGAGCAACGACAGCAATGTCTAACTTTGTGGTAATTGGCTGAGCGTTCACAAAGAATTATGAAGCCTTTACCACTACACACATACTAACACAACTGTTCGCTGAAACCCAAGGTAGTGCTAATAGAGCAACGACAGCAATGTCTTACTTTGTGGTAATTGGCTGAGCGTTCACGAAGGATTATAAACCTTTACCACTACACACATACTATCACAACTGTTCCCTGCACTCCAGGTTGTGATGATAGAGCAACGACAGCAATGTCATACTTTGTGGTAATTGGCTGAGCGTTCACGACGGATTATAAAGCCCTTACCACTACACACATACTAACACAGCTGTCCGCTATAACCCCAGGTAGTGCTGATAGAGCAACGACAGCAATGTCATACTTTGTGGTAATTGGCTGAGCGTTCACGACGGATTATAAAGCCTTTACCACTACACACATACTAACACAGCTGTTCCCTGCAACCCCAGGTAGTGATGATAGAGCAACGACAGCAATGTCTAACTTTGTGGTAATTGGCTGAGCGTTCACGACGGATTATAAAGCCTTTACCACTACACACATACTAACACAGCTGTTCCCTGCAACCCCAGGTAGTGACGATAGAGCAACGACAGCAATGTCTAACTTTGTGGTAATTGGCTGAGCGTTCACGACGGATTATAAAGCCTTTACCACTACACACATACTAACACAGCTGATCGCTGCAACCCCAGGTAGTGCTGATTGCACTCACCAGTCATCAACAGTTACGGTGGCGTACAAAGTAGGAATACGCCACCCCACGTGTTCGCGTAACGGGCGTCGCTGAGGTTACGTGAAATATGTCAAGTCCATGGCTCATTTTATTAGACTACGTATTATGTCACGTCAAAACATATTTTTAAATTGTACTCAGTTTTCTTGGAAATTTGTTTATTCTGCAAAATTTTTGTTGCAATTATGGCTAACCACAAGACAAATGTAAGTATGTTCGCCAACGTTCAGCCAAATCTCCTGGAGTGGATGCAACATTATTGAACTCGATGTTATTTACAAAGAAATTAAGCTTTTTAATTCTATAGCATTCTATTATGCTAGGTAATATTTCACATGGGAAAATTTCTTTAATTGTTCTAATTTGTTTTCAAATTTATTTATTCTGAATTTAGACACTAGTAATCTACCTAAAATTTACCAGCAATTCTGATGAAACATCTAATTTCTAAAAAACAGTATTAATCTTTTATATTTTTATTTGTTGTGAAAATTTAAATAAAGTGGTTAGGTGTGTATACAAGTTTATTTTGTACGAGTAAGTCTTTTCCTAGTTTAATATAATTAAGTATTTTTCACTTCTTTATCTTTATATTTGATTGAGAAATAATAAAAAAAATGCCAAAGGTTTGCAAAATAATGTTAACAAAATAGTGTTGGAATTCTAACAGATCCCTTACCGAATGTTATTGAGATTTGTATACATACTTTAATGGTTGGACCGAAAAAATAAGAGTAAATCAATTAATGACAAAAGAAAAACAATTGAGATTTGTTATTTTCAGGATCAATTTGAAATCAGGTCACTCCGTTAAAAGTTATAAAAAGTAGAAAGTTATAATACTTGAAAAGTTTACAATATTTAGTAACCAACTTTGTACTTAAACTTGTTACAGAATAACAAGGTTTTAAGATTCCTCTATTACGAGAGGTTTAAATAAATGCTACCATATTAAAATGTACTTCATTCTGAACCAACTTTGTACTTAAACTTGTTACAGAATAACAAGGTTTTAAGATTCCTCTATTACAAGAGGTTGAAATAAATGCTACCATATTAAAATGTACTTCATTCTGAACCAACTTTGTACTTAAACTTGTTACAGAATAACAAGGTTTTAAGATTCCTCTATTACAAGAGGTTTAAATAAATGCTACCATATTAAAATGTACTTCATTCTGAACCAACTTTGTACTTAAACTTGTTACAGAATAACAAGGTTTTAAGATTCCTCTATTACGAGAGGTTTAAATAAATGCTACCATATTAAAATGTACTTCATTCTGAATGAAGTGAAAATATTATAATATGATTATTGGTGTCCCTCATACTTATATAGAATGCAACACAAATTATGGTGGTTATATATTTACCTCACAAATGGGTTTAAAAAATGTCATATTAAAATTTTTGTTCTCAAAATTTTGCATTTTAATATATAAATAATGACTGTTAAAAACACCATGGGGAATCAGTAAAGCAGTAAACAAAAACACCAATTAGACCATAACTGGTGACAGCTGGTGAAGTTAGCAATCAAGTGTTAACTTTAAAGTGCCAAAATGGCTTCTAGTTAGACTATTAATACAATTTGCAAAATTATTACCGAAGAACACTTTTCATAGAGAGTAGAAAATTATAAATAGTTAATATTACATATTCTAAGCTATAATTCGCTTAACTAAACTTCCTTAGAACGCCTGATTTTAAGGACATTCACAATCTTTTCAACATACAGTCATCATCGGCACTGGACGGGTTACAAAAACTGTTACTGTTAGGATATTGCAAGTTACCTGCGATAATGTAACAGGTTCTTAACCACCCATTAACCACAGTAGCGCTCGTCATTTGACAGTCAAAGGCGTAGGCAAATGAGGGACTAGGAAGCGGAGCGGATGGACGTTGGAGCCTCGCTAAAAAGCGGCCCAGTGCATGTATAAATGCTAAACCGGCCAAAGGTTGATGGCCTGCCTCTTGCGTAAGTGTAACTTTCGATGGGTCAACATCCTGTACGGACTTTAGCGCCTCGGTGCCAATAGTCGCAGATTTCCCTCGGCTGTATAAGTCGCGAATATTGACAGAGGCATGCAGGTTAGAACTCACATGGAGATACAACACTGTCCACTACGCTGGAGATAACAGTAGCAAAGTTTGTTGGGGTCGGTATTTAAAATAACTTATCACTTAGTGAATTTTTCAACCTATTGAATCCATATTTTTGTTTTTTATTCCTTTACTTATTACAGTTGCTAACCTTGTCCACTTTCACTATTGTTTAAGCCATTAATTTTAAGTTTGATTCTTTCTTCTAAGAGTGTAATGCATTTCATCGTAAAACATCTCATATTCATAAATAAATATATTCTAACATCAAACATGATAAAACACAGAGATGCACGTAATCAAAACAAAGAAACAACAACCTGTACTGGCACCTGGTCTAATACACAATTAAAATTTCGAAGAAACGTGTGCAATCAATTTAATTAATAAATGTCTCAGGACTGAAAGTTAACAATGTTATACCATGGAACAAGCACATAAGCTTGTCATAAAATTTAATTGCCAAGGAGACATGGTAAGCAAAGTGTATCTTAAAATATCAAATCATATGTTAACAATTTTATCAATTTTTTGCAACGTTGTCATTGATTTATATTTTCTATGTTGATGTTTGTACTCTTTATATTCATATTTCAAAAGATTATACACTTCTGAAAACTTGTGACGACTATCACAATTGTTACCTGTAATTGTATTTACTCATACTTGTCTGTTTGTTATTTAACTCTATGTATTGACTTTCCGTTTATATTAAAATATTTTCAAAAACTGCTTAAACTTAAATTTTTTCATTTTAAATTTTCAACCATACACTTAAGAATGGTCAAAAATAACAATACATGTATTGACATAAGTTTTAAAGTGTTATAGTTCTGTTGTTGGGAAAACATTTGTGTTTTTATTTTTACATTTTGCATATTTGCGCGGATTTAAATAAAGAACATATTAAAATTATTGTAAATCATAAGAATTTTCAATGTATGTTATGAGCCAAAAAAGTCATGATACAAAACCGTAGAATCAGTTTGATCGTGTTCGCTATCTTTCTCGTCCGAATACTGATTATTTCTTGTTAAATAGTTAAAGTAAATAAAAATAAATCGTAAAACTTATAAAATAATAAACTTTATACAATTCAGTGGGTTCAATAAGTTTTTGTACTAAATAAAAATTTTATTTGGTAAAGGATTACACCATTAAATTTACAAAGATTTAACCCCTTATTTTAAAGTTAGATTAAAATACGCAATTGGAATGCCCGGTGACCAAGACACGATCTGATTTTTTCTTTTCCAAGAATTCAACCTCGCAGTTTCAAGCTTTTGATTAAACCAACTATTCTTACCAAATATGAATGAATAAATGAATTTTATATTTACCTTTCTTGTCAGTTAGGTATAAATGTTATAATAAATTTTAATTCACGAAAACATAGCTAGAGACTTTAATTTTTGAACATGGCCTAGAACTTAATAACTATGAGATAATACGTAATAAAAATATGTTTTTATGGGGAAAGGAAATCCCTTTTAATTTTCTTGTTGTGAGGCTAAATTAGGACCATTAGGTCCAAAGACGATCTAAACACAGACGTTTACACCAATGTTCATAACTAGGGCCAGATAACAGAAATCGCTGTTGTGCATTCCCGTCAATGGTAGGTCCTAGTAGTGGCCGTCAGATCGTGCTATGAACTGTGTACCAGTGAGCCATCTGTCTGATATGTTTTATGCGATGTCCTTTCTTGGACTTAATGTGCACTTGTGTTGGTAACTTAACACTTGATTACGCATCAATCTGTTTATTACACACGTTTCTCTTTGCCAAGATTTTTAGTATTATTCAAAGTCAAAGTTATTATTATTTTATATTTTACTAAACAAAGATGATTCTGGGGTAATGGATAACACCAATTTATTTCAAAGGCCCAAAAACCTTGGGATCCATTTAACAAGATTAGATTGTGAAGGAAACAGGATTTTTCCAGACATTTGCCATCGTTCAGTGAAACAAGAAATCAGTAACACTACGTTTCGAGATCAGCAATCTGATCTCTTCTTCACGTAAAGAACTAACCTAATACATAATTACAAACTAGGTTAAAATAAACAAATCTTACCAAAGTCAGGAATCACAACCTACATGTTGTTTGTCAACTTCACTCAAGATTAGATTGATAGGATTAAACTTAGGTTCTTAAATATAATTGTTTTGGTTTTGGAAAAATGTACCGAAGGCCGTACAGAAGAAAACTAAATTTTCCAAACTGGATTTTTAAGTACTGAGAGTCATTTATGGGCCCTAAAAGAAACCGTCAAATCGTTTGGGTATAGCTCCAGAAACAATCGACGTAGCTCATACCTAACCATGATGGTTACACCATTTTCGAAGAATAACGTTGCAAAACCGATTCAATGTCAACCTTTTCTTGTAGTATTACTCTTTTTCTTTTGCTTGTTATTTTTATTAGCCCTGTGAAATCGAAACGACCCAGGAAACAAAGGGTATTACAGGGGCATTGTCGCAACACTGGAGCCAACATTGCGAAATAGTCGGGGAATACGCAGAAGCGGGGTGAAAGTACAGGCAAACACATTGTTGAGCTGTAACTCTTCACGCAAGGGGTGTGCCATAAATTGCGAAGGGTTGCGCAGGGTTTGGCAAGCAAGAGTCACCAGGGTGTTTGCCCCCGCGGCCAATAAAGGAACGCCTCAACACTAACATCTTTACTGGCCTCACGTCAAGCGAACAAAATACTATTCTGTTCTTTGTTATAAATGGTTTTGGAAAGCTACGTTCTCAAGGATGCTTCCGGTCAAAATGGCAAAGGAACAAAAGTTGCTCGTGGACGCAGATTGACTGTCGTAACTTAAAATATTGGTGAAACACATTTTTAACGTTGTTGCAACTGTATGGTTGCACACGGATATACATTATGAAGATTTCGTTTAATTTGTATAAAATCTGTTACTATTCTATGGATAAACATCTATGATTCTGTTTTGTTTTTGTTGTACAGGGCTATACGAATACTCACTAAGCATACTGTATTTCTTATACTTAGGTCATGCTTGTTTTATTGTTTACCTCTTTTTAGGGGGCATGAACCATAACTTATATGTCCAAGCCTTTATTTTGATTGTTTTTATTTTATATTTCAACGCCAAGCAGTCAGTTGTACGAAATCCTTACTTCGGTATTTCATCATTTCATAGCAATATCGTTTCAAGGCGGGAAATTCTCACCTATCCATGAATAGTTAAAATAAACAAGTGTCAATCAGACCTTGTTCAACGTTTGAGTAACTGATTCTGGTATAAAGAGTGAAGGAGCATGTGACATTAAAACATTTTAAATTAATCTATCTAAACGATGATTAAATAATTAATTATACAATCATTGCAAATGAAATTGCGGTTAAACCTTTAAGGCTCAAGAGTAATTTAAGTGCTAAATGTTACGAACAAGTAGATGTAGATTAAAATTTATTTTTAAAACATTTGTGTCCTCCAAAGTGCTGTGTTTGTAAAGTAACATCAAACATTTTTCAAGTTATTGCAATACGGTAGACATCCAACCGTTATTCTTAAAGAAGGATTTTCACTCACTCCTAAATTCCACCGATCCTCTCAATGGTTGAGTATAAAGTGACTAAACAGCCCTGAGGCAGAAATGAAGTTTTGGAGCAAGCTGGATAAATCGCCATATATAGTAATGCCCTTCAAACGAGTGCGTTTAGAAAAGCCTGCAACATTTCTTATAACATAATCATGATGGAGAGGTTTCCTACTTCAATATGTCTAGTTGCCATTAGTAACACCAAAATCAAGTACTTTCCGCTGAAGCTAAACTCCGAAAAAATATTTTGCTATAAATCAGTCGGCATAAAAGGCAATGGCACCTTTCTCAGATCTACATTCATCTCCTGAAAATTCCAAATTTTCCACGAGGGAAGGGTTTCCTAGTTGCTATATCTAGTTGCCATTAGTAACACCAAAATTAAGTACTTTCCGCTACCTAAAGCTAAACTCCGAAAAAAATATTTTGCTATAAATCAGTCAGCATAAAAGGCAAAGTCACCTTTCTCAGATCTACTTTCATCTCCGGAAAATTCCAAATCTTCCACGAGGGAAGGGATTCCTGTGCACGGCCTCAATTGCTACAAAAGTATCACTACAGTTACTGTTGTAGACGTTGGTAGCATACGCATGATGGCTTTGACCAAAGGCATTTGACTGTTAGTCGTAACTATCATTATTGTTAAGATTCGATTCAATCAACATCATAATACTAAAACTAATCCTACCATTTGAAACAACATTACGTTTATGTGTTCTTGAAAAATCATTATGGAATCTGTAAGTATACAAAATTTTATATGACAAACTTGGTTTTTCAACCCATAATCCAAGAGGAAAGCGTAATCACGTTGTCTAAGTTTTGCCAACGTCCAAAGGGTACAATTCAAAGGTCTGCTGAAAAACCTCCCAGAATTTAAAATGTAAATTCTACTACTTAATTTTATAATTATTGTAGATCCTTAGTGCTACACTAACTTAAATTGTAATGTTTCTTATATAATGAGTATTTTTATAAAGAGATTTATTACATATAATAGTTATTTTGTGCATATCCTAAGTGAGATAATATTCTAATTCTTCGTACTTTCCAGTTCGCAGTACGACTATTCATTTAAACTTACATGTCTACAATTTTTAACAAGAGGTTACTACCACCGGTGTTACTTGAGTGGCGAAGTAAAAAATACTTGAATACACTGATACCAGTTCTTTAGATTTAGGACATTTAAAATAAGCGGACATTTTTTTATAGAAGTTAATTAATATTTTTGTACCAAGTAGAAATTAAGTGCTTTCATATACCCCACGCAAAAGTCTATGTCTCATCACGGCCACAAATTTTTAGCAGAGCTTTACGAAAATTGCATTTTCTACAAAAATATATCTATAAACTTCAAGTTCAAATAAAGTTCAAATTCACTGTTGGGATAGCTGGAACGGTGACGATGACACAGATCCGAAATTATATTCTACACGTAATTGTTGAACGTCTTCCAATGGGTTTTAACCAACATTTATCTGGACATTCTACCGAATAATGCATTTTGACCTGATATTTGCTCACGGATTCGTTGGGTAACCCCTCATAGTTTCATCCCTTTTAGCATATAGCCCCTTAGATTAATATAAAACTACTCTCCTTGACCTCCTTGAAGAGTGTTTTGATTTAAATCAAAATTGGTATAAAACCTGTATGAAACAAATAAGATGGCATAACGTTAGTTCTTTTGCACCTTGTTTGTATTAAGAAGACGAAGTCCCAAAACTAAAACCAACTTACAAACAACAGTTCAAGGACGTTCTTGTCGCCTTTGATTCTATTTCTGTTTTTGTTTTAATTAAATTTGTATTTTTATGTTAGGCTTGCAAATAATTTGAGACCAAAATTACTTTAGGGGTCATCATTGCCTGGCCTTTAGCTCAAAGAATTGGAAAAAATTCATTTCTGTCAAACCGTTCGCATGATATTTCGAGAAAAAACTAACCTATATAATGTAATTTTGCATTAGGCGTAATTTCTATAAAAACAAAATCGAACTGATTTATACTGTATGTCACGCCATGTGATTTGGCAGAGCTTTAACGAACATTTTCCATTGGTCTTTACCGCGATGGAAATGAGAAAATTACAGAATAAAATAAATTTGCAAACAAATTTAGTACAACTATATGACGTAATTTTGAGATGTAACATAGCAAAACCTAAAACGAAAAGACGAACTTCCGCATGCAACCTCGCCGATGCCTTTTACGCGAAACGTGGATTAGCGTACTTTTACCATGTTTTTTTTCTATCTAGAGTGGACATACTCAATGGGCTCGGGATTTCAACGTAACTCACTTCAACTGCAAAGACAATCTAAAATTTGAGGCATCTTGCTATTAGAGCCCCTAATCTAGCAGACTCTTTGAATAGCTTCATAGAGCGCGTTGTAGCAATGAAAGATTGCTGGCGAGACACCTTTTTTCCAGGATTGTGGTTTTGTGTTGCTATTGTTCGCTGATTTCGTCTATTTGCTCTCTGCTCTGGAGTACCTTACTTTAACTATAGTTTTATTTCCTATCCGCTCCATGTAGTAACAGCAGGCATTGATTGTTTACCGAATTGGTAACACTTTGTTGTATGAAACCCAACATTGGAAGCGTGCTTATAAAGCTACACTGGGCTTTCTCTATCCTCATCTAACGGCAATCTTACAGAAGTAAGTATTCGTAAATATTAACCCTTCATTCACCTCACAATGTCATCCCACAAAGTTTCTGGAAATCTGATGGTCATCTTATGAACGTGAAATTGATTCACTTCCAACTCAATTCACCATTAATTATTCACCGTTTAGCTCTCAATGGAAGATTACTGATGTACCTGGTTCGACCTTCCTGAATATAATCGAATAAATAGTAGGCGAGGTCCAAATCTGTCAACTCAAGCAACAGATTTGATCCATTTCATTTTGATGCTGAGATTTTGGTATGCAGAAATTTAAATATGCTTCACTCTGATAGATTTGTTTCTGTCGCTCAAAGGACCTTGGTTGGAGGCGCGCCTCTCTGCAACACCATGCTCGCTCTACAGTTATGTCACTTACAATATGAATAGCAATGCTATTACTGGACATTACCATGATAATGGGCAGGTTATGCGGTATGGAGTCGGTCGTGCACTCCGCATCTTCACACTGGAGCTCGCAGCTATTATCGCTAGGTTTGGCGTGGTGCAGTTCGAGCTGTTAAACTGTGTAGTTCAGTGCGGCCATAACGTAGACTTAGCTTTCACTGTTAAACCTGGTTTACGTGGTTCGTATTACTATATGAGTCAGTGGTCGGATGGGCTGGCAGTGGATGACTGGGTCATTTTTTATGGGTGAATTTATCCGATATTGGATCGCTTATATGATACTTAAGGCACATTCTTGATACTGGCTTTCTTAATGATAGGCATACAATATTGTTTATGTGATACTTGATGATCGCTTATATAATAAATAGAGCCTAATCCTGGTACTGGATCTCTATATGATATTATGTCGTTTATAAGATACGTAGAGAACATTCTGATAATATATAGCTATATGATACTAGGTGGCTTATGTGATACTGGATGCATTCATCCAATATTGGAACGCCTATGTGAATCATTATGCTCTCACCCGATACCGGATCGTTTATATGATACATAGAGCACATTCCTGATACTGAATTTCTGTATGATACTAACTGCTTATGATACTTAACTCACATTACTGACAATAGATTGCTATATGATACTAGATCGCTAATGTGGTGGATCCACTCATCCAATATTATAACGCTTATATGATGCTTGGTGCACTCACCCAATACCGGATCGTTTATACGTATGATAAGTATCTATGTAGTACCAGATTAGTGATACTGAATTCTATATGATACTACATCGTTTATGAGATAATTTGGGCACATTTCTGATACTGGATTGCTATATGATACTAGATCGCTCATATAATACTAAATAACATTTCTTATACTGGATTGCCATCATAATACTACATCGCCTATGTGATATTTAGAGCACATATCTGATAATGGATTGTTATATGATACTAAATTGCGTATGTTGTTCTTGATGCAATTTTTCCGGTATTGGAACACACAAGTAACGAGTAAATAGAGCCATCGTACATCGGACGTAAACTGTATAATTCATTACATGAATTTACTGAAGAACCTGAACACACAACAACTAGACACAACTCCAGGACTGGCAGATGGAACGACCTTTATATACACTGGAGGAATGTTTCACCAAGAAGTATACCTACTAATTTTATAAAGCAAGAAACATGAACACAATTTTTGTATTTTTTAAGTCATTACATTTCTTAACTAAATTGTAAAGAAGCGTTATATTGATTAATTATTGGATTGTTATATGATACTAGATTCCTTATACAGGGTAAATAAAAAGTCAGGACCCTCCCCTCCTCTATTTTTTTCTACAGTTCAGAAAAGGAGATATCCTTTGGGTAGTTTCATTTGGTGATTCGTGTCCACCAAAAATGCGGGATTTTGGCTTAACTCAAAAATTTTGAATGTAAACTTCCCTCAAGTGACCTCTCATTTTGAAGAGCATAATAAAACTTAAAGAATTGTGAAAACTAAGAGATCGCTATCCTTTTTCCCATCTAGACTAATAGGTATTAGTTAGTCTAGGTAGCGTTATCAGAACAATATTTTTAGTAACTCACCACGTTGCCAAGTTAAATCAAATGTTCAAATTGAATCCTCCTACCATTTGGCAGTGAGACAAGCGTAGAGTGAGCTCCTCTCTCACGCTTTGAAAAGTCTGAAGTGGTATTTGGTTGTAGCCACAAACAATACTGTTTCTTAAATTTTCAACTTCTTCTACTGATGTTTTGTAAATTATAGATTTAATGTGACCCCATAAAAAAAGCCTATGGGTTTAAGGTCCGGAGACCGCGCAGGCAGTATTATACCACTCCTACCAATCCACTGACCACGTAGTTGAGTTCCCAGGAAATATCGTACAGCACGATGAAAATGTGCTGAGGCACCATCCTACTGGAAGTGAACGATTTACTCATCATATTCACGCCCTTTTCCCTAATAATAGTAGTGAATGCGGGGGAAATCGATTCTTGTAACATTTGCATGTACAGTTAGTTCTCCATTAAGATTTCCATTAAATAAAAATGGTTCCATTTCCTCACAAAATTGTAGACGACGGTTTGGATCGTTTTCATTTAACTCATGTACAAGCTGAATTTTATACGGCTGAAATGTTTTTCAGTAAGCGTACCACACAGCATTGGGAAACGTCAAAAAGATTTGCGGACCGTTTATATGATACATAGAAATCATTCCTGATACCGTATTTTTGTATGATTCTAGATTGCTTATATATTACTGGGTGCACTTTCACAATACCTGATTTTTATATGATATTTTGTTGCACGTACTGATACTGAATTACTATATGATACTCGATCGCTAATATGATACTAAATGTAGGCCTACTTTTCTAATACTGGATGCACTTATACGATACTGGATGCTCTTTTCTGATACTGGATTGTCCGGCGTTATATTCCTTGTATGATGGACTACACACACACATTACCTGATAATGGATCATTTATATTCTTGGTGGGCGTACTGCTACTGGATTGCTATAAAAAAACTGTATCGCTTTTCTAATACTGGATGCACTTATACGATACTGGATGCTCTTTTCTGATACTGGATTGTCCGGCGTTATATTCCTTGTATGATACTCAGCACACTTACCTGATAATGGATCATTTATATTCTTGGTGGGCGTACTGCTACTGGATTGCTATAAAAAAAACTGTATCGCTTTTATAATTCTGGATGCACTTATACGATACTGGATGCTCTTTTCTGATACTGGATTGTCCGGCGTTATATTCCTTGTATGATACTCAGCACACTTACCTGATAATGGATCATTTATATTCTTGGTGGGCGTACTGCTACTGGATTGCTATAAAAAAACTGTATCGCTTTTATAATTCTGGATGTACTTATACGATACTGGATGCTCTTTTCTGATACTGGATTGTCCGGCGTTATATTCCTTGTATGATACTCAGCACACTTACCTGATAATGGATCATTTATATTCTTGGTGGGCGTACTGCTACTGGATTGCTATAAAAAAACTGTATCGCTTTTATAATTCTGGGTGCACGTGCCAGATAATGGATCGTTATATGATACTTCCTTCTTGATTGTAAGTGATATTGAATAGGTTGTTCGTATTACAATACTAGATACACTCATATGTAACTGGATGTACTTATCTATACTGAGCAACAATCATACGACAAGAAACGTACTTTGCCGTTTTTTTTTTTGTTTCACAGTACAATTATATGATATTTAGACTTGACGAGGGAGGGGATCATTGTAACTTGCACTGATTACTAATTACTAGGACACTCCGCTTAAACAATATTTTTATATTAATGATTACATTTTTTTATAAGCTATATAATTGCATGGTGGTATTTGATTGCTTTATTCGTATGTATTTCAATTGTATTGTCCGCTATATTAGTGTAGATTCTCATAGTTTTAATAAACACATATTAGTAAAATTCAAACTTTAGAAATTTACATTTGATTGAGGATTCACTTCTATAAACAACTAATATTGCGAACACAATACAAGTCAGATATTAAGGTAAACACTATTTAAACGTGCACAAAACTTATTTTGTTGTAACAAATATCCCTCCTACCTTATGTATTACGTTATTCAAGAGTAAACATTTCGTATAAGAAAATAACAATTTCACATTTGTTATATATTGTAATTACTATGAGTATAAAGGTAGCACTTTTCACTATAATACAACAGACATGGCGAGTATTTTTTATCAATTTCAAATGTAAAATTTATTGGAACTAATAACTTCTTCTTTGAATACTTTTTTAATAATGAGTTATATGTAATTACAACTTATTCTCCATTACAATGATTTATCATTGAAGCAACCATAAAGGGGAAATGGCAATCCCCCGATGAAATGTAAGTCAGATAAAGAACAAGATCTCACCTGAAATAGGTCAGTGGCACCAGAAAGACATTAACTCAGGAAACTTTCAAAAAATGGCGCCCATTGGAGCGAGAGACCCCCAGAGTGTGGGAAACTTCCGCGTGTAGGGGTTGTAAATCTGGGGGCTTTGTCCCGTAATGTCCGGCAACAAATCAGCGACAAAAACCAGCAAAATGGACGGGAACAGTTAGAACAACAAACACTTCCTCACCAGCAAGAAATGTGTCTTTATGCTGTGACCCGAAACCAAGCCACATTCAGTGAACATTGACCCAATAGATGGGATTTTGGAACTTGGAGACAATAGTAGTTCACGTCATATCGCAACCCTTGGTCGACTTCCATGGGGGTAGAAAAGCGGTTACTAATTCGATATTAGAATGAATTCAAGTTATTGACTATTCAGTTTATTTTATGTAACAATGTTAACGTATTAGTTGTGGTTGTCACTTATACGTAATGACTGTACACACAGTAATTTTAATTTAGAACCAAGTATTGTTCCCTTTTATTAAAAATTCAATAAATTCTACCAATTTAATTATAAATTTAACGTTATTTAAAAAATGAAAGCATAAGAAGTTCATAATATCTGAGATTTTTTTGTGAATAATAAATACCATTATATAAAATGTATATATTAATAATTATAATAAAACAAATTAACAAATATAAATATAAAAATATTGATTCTATAAATAATAAATACATTTATGTTACTAAACAATGTCTTATTTCTCAACAACAATCCTTCAATAAAAATTTATATGGTAATTACTATACATAAAATCATTCAAACAAAGAATACTTAAAACAATCTGTAATTTTTGTGTTAATTGTTTATAGCCTCAGCTATAAATATTTTATAGAACGATTTAGTATATACATGTATATATATATATATATATATATATATATATATATATATATATATATATATATAGATCTCTTCCATATTGGGATGGAAAATGTAAATAACAGTTAGATTATTTTTAATATCGACAGGATATTTTTGTAACTGTTTTACTTGGCAGTTTGTAGTGAACGTATGAAGTAACTCAGTACAACCACAGCCAGCGCGATATATTTAAATGTATATGCTATAAAAGGAGTTAAAGTAAACTTTTGTAAGCTGTTGATTGTTTATCGGCTGTCGTCTAGTTAAATACGGTAACAATAACTCACATAATGTATTGCAACTGAGGTAACTTAACTAGAGGAATAAATTATTTAGGGAAGGAAACGGAACTAAAATATTCGTATAAATGAAAGGCTTACAGGTATATAACACTAAATATACAATGATAATTTTTGGCACAATAAAAACTGTTAGTACTCTGATGAGTCGTCATAAGAAGAAGTGGGGAAATGTATTCTTTTCGCAATTTTTAGTCCACTTAAAATTTATTGGTGAAGTTAACTTTGTATTTATGTATCATCACGATTACACTAGGAATTTTCAACTACCGATTCAACAGCATACCGATTCAAGTTGACTTGAACGTTTTAAAAGTAAATGACAAGTTCAGTTTCGCTGAACACAATACGGACCGAAGTTCATAACCATTTTCTACGACAACCAATTTGGTTTTTATTTCCATGAAAAAGATAATAGTACGGTATGGTATGCCAGGGTTCACTAATATACATGCAAAACTTCAAATGTATGACGCTCAGCCAACTTCCACGGCTGGACATGCACTATCATAAAACTTATTATTTTCTATGTAGAAATAAATTTTCATGCAAAATACAGAATAATAAGGTTTCTTGAGATATCCTGATACATAATACGTTCAAAATTTTGTTCAGTAAGTTACGCTTTATAACAGTGTTCAAAAAAGTTCCGGTAAGATACAACTACAACTTAAGAGTGTGCTGATGCCAAAAGTTGTCAATGAATTGAACATTGACTGCAATATTTGCATTTTGCTCTCTGAGTAAAACTGTCACTTTGTAAAATGTTTGATGATTGTACACTGTTTTTTTACAATTTTATTTATTCAGGTATTTTCTTGTTTCCATCATACTGTCTTATCCATAAGATCAATGTAAAGATATGCACTAACGCTTACCTAAATCTCATGGAGTGACATGAAGTATCATCGAAGTCAGTTTTTCTCATATATAAATGAAGCTTCAAGCACAACTTCAAACCAGTTGGTCAGTTAATGTGTGAGATATCGTGTGGAAAGACAAACAGAGAGACACGCACACACAGAGAGATAGAAATGAAATTTGTCCAGCCACGAGTGATAGGCTTTACAAGAGCTAAGCCAATTACAAGTAAAGTTAGCAAGACCATCCCATGAAGCAAATAAATGTTCACACACCTAAGTTTGTAACGTATTTTGAAGACAAGAAGATAGAGCTCCAGTCCAAAATCATTTCCACACAACTACCCTGACAGTTTCATGAAAGATAAACTAAACCTACATAGGTATGTTATGGAAATAATGTAAACCCAAGTTAAATAATTTGTGTGAGCTAAGGCAACGATCCAACTCGTGAAAGTAACAACGGAGGAAGCCACACAAACACGAGCTAAGTCCAAGTGCTGTGTGACATAACCACGTGTTGCACAGTAATCGCCCTGGGGGTATCAAGGACGGGCTCACGTAACACTGTACATCCACGGGTTACCTTGGATGATCATCAGTCAAGGACGTTCAACGATGGTTTTACCCGGATGTAAAAAATCATTGAATGGACGTAGTGCCATCATAGAAGTAATAAAAATTTAGTGAATAAGATGACAAGAGGTTAAAACATATCAGTAATTTGGAGGTGAAAAGCGTTCCCAGGAAGAATGAATTTAAAACTAAGATCAAAAGAACAGTGTCTAATTGTACAATAGTTGAGAATTCTTATAGATGTTTGAATATAATTTCTGAAGTTTATAAGTTTTCAAACACTATTCTACCAGGTTATATCGGTTTCTGTACAACATTTGTTCCTAGATTGATTAGAGATTACTATTCTTAAAAACATGCGAGATTGAATAAGTCTAATTGTTCAATCAGTTTTTTATTGGGATATTTTTAAATTTTACAGTAACTTTAAATAAAAAGAGCCATTTGAGATAAATTTTCCGAAAATATAAAACAGATAGGTACTTTAAATATATTAAATTCCTGAAGGAGTAATCAAATTTTCTATTCCTTATCATCTGAAAAGACATTTTAAAGGACTATATTTAACAAGTTTAAACATTTAAATTAATTATTCAAACAGAAAACAGATTGCATAATCCAAAAAGATAAAAATTTCTACGCCAAACGTTTGCTCTTCATATTTTTGTATGCTGAAAGTAACAACGTGCAACTTCCTCTTTCTTCCTTTTCTGAAGAATAACAAATCTTTCTGAGTGAGAGCTTTTACGCGGAGCTAGAATAATGCCCAAAATAGAAATGCAACCCTATCACAGTAGTGGTGGTTCAAAATAAAGGAAGAAAGTGAAACAAATATTTAAAATAACTTTGAGTTTAAATTTGTTTCATATAAAAGGATTAACATGACTTTGCTGGACTGCTTAAGGTTTGAATGTAGTTGTAAGACGGGAGGGTTAAAATGCAATTACGATCTGTTATGTTTTTGATACCGTTTTGTGAATATATAATAGTTTCGATTTTTGAAAAGTCTTTTTCCTTTCAATATATTCTTTACCCTGTACTAATAATAATTCATAACAGAAAGTGGATTGCAATGATATATTCGAATTTTTTACTAAAAACGGCGTAGTTTGTGTAATTGCATAGAGAACTTGTATTACTTTAATGTAAAAAAATAGTTTAAGAACAAACTTGCAATACAGTTATCACTTTTGCTTTTATGAAAAAATTGCAACTTTTTAAAGGCCACATTTAGTTGTTTTATTAGGTAAAAGTTGGAAACGCCCTTAGATCTTTTTAACCATTTTATCCAGGAATAAATAAATAACGTGTATACCCTAGAATGGCATGCTAAGTATGGGTTGTCCTGGATTAATCGGTTAAAAATATATAAGGATGTTTCCACTCTTTTCGCTAATAAAACATGTTAAAACTTCAGATAGGCATAATTTTCCTATGAAATGAGATTGAACTCTCTATTTTTCATACATATACATATTCTTTTAACACTACCTTTAAAATTAGGTTTCACTTAATGGGACTTTCCTTGAAAAATAATTAGGTTTGAAAAATGGTAAATCATAATGAAAGCTGACTTATTTACTACGTAGACTTCCGAAACTTAGCCACCAAGACCTTTTTCGCCTGTCTGTGTTTACTCTGCAACCTTTTTAAAAGTTTTAAAATTTGGCATATATCAGTCCAAATTTATGTTTATATTCTAATTAAGGTAGATTTAGATTCTGGGGGTCATAATTGGAGAAAATGCAAAACATCTTCCAGAAATTTCGCCATGAGGTCGATTGCAATAGGCAGATTTCTATGAAATCTACCTGAAAACGCTATATATGTTTTCCAAAATGTCCCTTTCAGTTTTGTGCATCGTCGAATTGTGTATATTAATAGTTAATTCATACCAGAACGAAGTTTTATTTACAGATTAAATTTCTTGCAGTGCTTTGCTCACAAATATTTCGTTGCCATAACAATACCACATCACGTCCGACATTTTCGTAATTTTTTACGATCTATGCCTTGAGGCTTTCTTACGAACTGCGTCAATAGGCTAAACTGACTAGAGTATTATATTATAGTTCCCTTCTTAGCTTTCCACAGCGTAGATGGCCTAATTAGCCCCATTAACCTAATCTCCTAAATGTCTTCCACACACGTCCGGAAGGATCGCAACTCATGGAGCTCTGTTCATTTTCTATCATCTTGGCTGCCTTTGAACTATGAATTAACATTTAACATTAATTAAGGTTAAAATAACTATTTTAAATTATATGTCTATTTGCATTAAAATGGGTTTCTTTGATATCGCATGATTTTGGGCATAGTTTGTTGCACCAAACTCAAAGGTAAAGATAATCAGGACAGAAACATAGAATATGCAGTTTAAATATTATTGGACATTGTTGGGCCCAATTATGATTTACTCTTTTCATAACTGATGTTTTACATATATATATTTTATATTATATATATATAAGTAACAATACAATGTACAGTTCACAATAAGGATACCGTAATATTAATAAATCTACTGATAAATTGTACTTTGTATTTTCAATCTCATCATAAAATGCTTTAGTATAAATTAAAGTTTAATCAATGTCTTATGAAAAAGGAGAATTAAGTAATTTTCGACAACATCTGCTGACAACCAACTTGATATTTACTAATATGATTGTTAGCTATTAAATTTTGTTTATATCGGCGTTGGTAAAACGGATTATTAATTACTTTACCACTGCTAATATGTAGTATGTTTTAACATGTAGACGATAACTCTGAAATGCTCTTATCGTAAAGCAGCTTTAAGGCGGTCAATATTTCCCAGAAGGGAGCTTGCAGCGTCACGTAGTACTCGTACTTTGAACAATTGACTGAAACCACTAAACCCGAGCACTCAGCGCTACACCGGCATCGATATGTCGGCACCCCTCAACACCCAGCTGCAGTTGAAAGTTTCTAGAACAATGCCAGTTACTATTTGAGTCTAACAGGAGAAAGTACGTCGCCCTTAGAGCGAACGGCTCAGGGGGTCGCAGCGCCCTATTAGAAAGTCCACTCGATTTAGACTGAGGAATGTCCAGATCGTCAATCCGTGGTTCCACCTGCCGAACTCGTGAGGGCGTCTTGGCCCAGCGACTGGTTTCCGAGGAAAGGAAGACCGAATGACGAAGTCGATTAGCATAGTAAACACGGCCGGAGGACCTCGTCGAGTCGCTAGCGGGATTAGTATTTGCCTCTACACTTTGTCATATTTTCCAGTGGGATAATTTTAGGAAAATTTACACCTACAAAACAGAGAAAACGGCCCATTAAACTAGTTTTGTAAATGGCGATCTACCTAAAAACACCTACATGTTGAATTTAACGTTATATCCGGGATTTTTGTAAATAGAACAATATGATACCTTTGTACAATTAGTAATTTTGTTTTCATTATTAAAACAATACCTAGGGGCGATTTCGTTAGTTTTACACTTTCATAAATTATTGATATAAAGTTAATAGCAAATTGGGGTCTCTAATTGCAGAAGACAACCACTACTTAAAAAAGTTGTCTATAGAAATGGAATTCCTTCATGTATGTTTCGCTTACTAATTAATACATGAATGAATCACTAACGTGCACTGTAGCGTATAGAAGCGTAGGTTCAGTATATTCTATATCGAGGGATGTTTATCGTTTATCGCCACCACTACGGGGGCGGTACCGCTGCAGCCCACGCTACTGATCGGAACCATTCGTGATCGGATCTTGTGGAATATTCATCTTACAAAACGGATAAGTATTCCAGATGGCCTGTTCACAAACCCCTTTTAGGCAGATCTCTCGGTTGTCCTCTTCTAAAATAAACTCCAAAATTGAAATATAAAAATACGGAAATTCTTGGAAAATTAAATTAATAAAACCTTAAATAATCATAACATTTATTCATCTTGTAAATATTCCAAATATTTCTCTCCTCTATAACATGCTCTTTATTATGACACAATATAAGTCAATGTACGAAAAGTCAATAATGCAAGGCATGGGGTAGTCTTAGATAAAGTTATCTTTGACTGTAAATAAACCCCAAACTAAGACTACTTTAACTATTTTAAACATAAAAATGAAACTTTGAGGAAGCGGTGGTACATAGGTGTATTTAAAGGTGAATATTCGACAGCACTGTAAATCATATTAGCGTTAAACACCTCTAAGTTCCTTTCTTCCACTTGAGATGTTAAAAACTAACAATATGCGGATCTTTGGATTCATTTGAACATAAATAGTTAAAGCAAATAATGTAGTAAAATGACAATTTTCCTTTGAATTTCTTAATGACTCAAGATGACTAAATTCTTGGTACTTAAATTGTTAATAAAAAACGGTAACAAGCTGACTGTCGGAATCAGTATATCTATTGTATTCTTTTCTTCAAAACCAAGCAATATACAGTAAATTTGAATTAAATACTTTAAATTAAATGGGTTTAGATCATTATATGAGTTTTTAACATGCATTTATAAAACTTCCAAAAGTAAAAAATAAGCATTTTGAAATATTTCAAGGATGGACTGTGTTCGGTTTTCTAGGTTTTAAGCTTTGAAAATGTATAGGAGTCAAAAGCACATGTATGCACACTTTTTTGGATGTGAAGTTGCCTAAGTAAGTTTGAACGCAAAGCCCTTCTAAATCCGTTAAATTAAAATATAAATTATAACTGAAAACTTGCTAAAAATTGCTAATAACAGGTTAGTAGGATCAGAGTAGTGTTCCATCTAGTATTAGCAAAGGGGAAAACAAAAACTATATCTCTTCAAGTTGTTTAGCCTATCATTGAAAGAGGAATAATAGAACCAGTCACCCCGAACAAATAAAAGTTAATTAAACTATAAACTCTGCAAAGTTGTACACTGCGGTGATTTTGTTTGTGTTTTGTATTTCGTAATTTCTTGGCATTTACTTTCAGGTAAGAAGTACAACGTACAATATTTGTGTTGTAATGGAACTTGGGGTGTTTACTGTTAAGTTTCTTAATTTGCTTCTTCGTATCAAAATTTCAAAGACACTATTACATTATGTTAACATTGCACGTACAGTGTTTATGTTTTTGTACCAAATTAAAACAGTTTTGATACATGTTACTTAATATAATCCTAATACCTTTCAAACCATTCCTTGCTAATAAGGGGGCTTTTGTCAAAATCTATTATGTGCTCGTAACTCTAAGAATATTCCTATATACTCTAAACACAATAAACCAATGATTTTAGAGATTTTTTATCGATCCTCTAGAATTGTATTCTGTTACGTGGTAGGGATTGACTCAAGGGATGTTTTCATTCGTCCCTCGATACTGCCCGTACTGATGATCGGAGACATTAGTGTCAGACTGTTCGAAAACTTAAAACTATTTCTAATCTTGTTTAAACTATCATAAGGACTGTTTCCTTCGTTTTATTCATTATTTAAATAGTTTTAGATCTGATTCTAATGCTTCCGGCCATCGAAATAGGCTATGGTGACGAATTAAAAACCTCTTGAGATAGTGTTTGTCGCGTTACGGAATAAAATTCTAGAGAGTCTGATCAGAAATGTTTGAGAGACCTATAAAATATTATAATGTCCTTTGCCAAGATGTATTTTGTATATTTTGTAGCAAAAAGCTAGAATTGGAAGCTCTAGATCCATCCAATGTCGTTATCTTTATACCGATAAGATGTTTTTAGTTTCACTAATAACACGGTAAAACGGATTCTCAGAAGTCATTATTGATTTAGAACAATTTATACAGATTTTGACACGAGTTTTAAGCAAAGAATTGCTACGTTTGTTCACATGTTAAACATAAAATCTATTCATTCTGTAACTGTGCACTGTATGATCCTGATAAAATTGATTTGTTCGTACAAATTTATTAATATTTTAACTATTATTTTCTACGGCCGAATCAAAATTGTAGTTTCAACCACATGTCAGCTTTTGACGAGATTACGGTCGAGCGGATGCACAAATTACACCGAAACATAACAATTGCAGTAACGAGAACTCGCTGGAGGCGAGGTCACACCCCTTGCTTGTTTTATTGTATAATATGTCTCTGCTTTAATACAAGTTAAGAACTTTTTCGAAAAAAAAAAACACTTTAAACAGTTGCTTAAGAATCTCTAAACAGATGATACGGTTGAACATACGGTTCCCACGGAAATATTCTTACTTAACAAATGGTTTTGTATATTTTTTTATTGATTTATTTTTAAACGTGACTGTCGTTTTTTCCCTTGTTTTGATAAGGTATGGAAACTGTAAATGGAAATTTAAAGGAAAAAAAATAAAGTTGTATTTATGAAAGATGTTTGAATGCTAGAATTAGAGAAAACTGTATGTTTGGTTCAGTTTACATTTTAAAATACATGATTTAACTATTAAAATGTTTGCAATTTTATATTTCTGTATGCACAGGTAATTCCGAAAAATAGAAGGAGCATCTTTAGCTCGAGAACAAGGCTGGGATTAAGGACATCCAAGAAGTGGACGGGTTAATTCCTGGAGCTAGTCGGCTATATGGCTCCCACAGGAGGTGGTATCATAACCTGCATCACGAGTCCTGCGGGAGGGCGACGGCAGTCTCTCGTGCATAATATCGTTACACTGAATAATCTTGAGAACACTGAAGTGTCTAGAATATTCGTGCCCTCGCCGAGCTTCCTTTAAAATATAACACGGTTGGCTACAAAAACTGTATTACACTATTTCAGTATATTACACTTTTAAGGGGTAAATCTCAAATTTGTATCGGAACAAAGTAAGATCTGCAAAAACTTCAAAAGTGTATTTTCTGTACAATGTATTGTAAAATTTTCTCAATCATTTCTCTGAGTGTAACTACAAAAAGTGGGTTTTTCAATAGGCCCAGTTATACCCAAAGAGGAAGTGTCAAGACAAAAACTATATTTCACCACTTTATTTGTGAATGTTGAGTTTAACTCCAGTTCACCTTCATTGTAGTCCAGCGTCCAAAATAACACTCTTATCACAGACTTGAGTCCTGGAGTCTAAAGAGATCCAAAATAAGTCGGCAACGAAGAAGCTCAAAATGAACCCTAATTGTTTCAGAGACACCTCTAGACTACAAAATATAGTGTAATCTGAGTGAAAAGGTGCACAACTAGAGTTAGACTCAATATTCATATTCTGGTGTAACTGTTTATTGGATATTTGAAGCAGCTAATGGAAGGCCATAGGGTGGAAAACTTGCACCATTACATACAAAAACGTGCTTCTATATTTACAGGCCTAATGCAAAAATATTTGTTTTTTTTAAACTGTGGAGAACTATAATATGAAGGAATAACAAATTAATTTAATAAGTAAAAGTGTACTTTTACATCTAGCATCAATAAAATTCACTTATTGCACAACACAGAAGTTGTTCATGGTTACTATACTCGTAGCACAACATAATTTCTGTTCAACAATAATCAAACTAAATAGAATTTGGATAACTCTTTATGTATTTGAGTAAACTGAATTAAAACGATACACCATAGCGATATTTCGCTTGTACACTTTTATTGCAATTGAATTACTTTTGTAACTTGTACAAGATTCACTTTCACTCAGCTATACAGTACAGTATGAGATGATTATCCGAGAGCTGAGCCACAGACAGGATCTGTCACACCGCACCAGCAAGCTTGAGCTTAATCATGATGAAAGGGCCATTATGGTGATGCGACTCTGAGCTAAAGTAATCAATATCGAATTGAGAAGGTGCAGACTTTTAAGTAAGGAAAGGCTTAAGTCGGGTTTCTACTTGACGTGAATTTTGTTTATTACTAGCTCTCAAAGGGCTATCCAGGAATTTTAATTTTTAGAGCCATAACAATATTTATAAATCCACTGTTTTATATATATATATATATATATATATATATGTGTGTGTGTGTGTGTGTGTGTGTGTGTGTGTGTGTGTGTGTGTGTTATTAGTTACTTGGATTAGATTTACCAAGGAAAACTATACACTAGCTTATGTAATTGGAAATTATAAATACAAGAAATCCAAAATCATGATTCATCGACTTAGATAAATATCAATTCTTTTAGAACGTGATACATCTTTATCATCAGTTCTGGCACGCTTGTGCTAATAATTAATGGGTTATTAAAGAATTGAGTATGTCCAAACAAAATATTGTAACATTATATTACTTAGTACATTTATATTAAATTGGAATCATGGGAGAAAATCAACAGTAGTGATAGTTATTCAAAAACAGCTCAATAAAGTCACTGAAGAGAGCAAACCTGTGGAAAACTGAGAATAATAGGCTTTCGCCATCCATAAGCCTATTATTAGTTTTTCATAAATAGTTGAATAATGAAAAACACGAACGATGGCGAAGCTGGCCATTCCAAAACTGGACACCGTGGGAAAACAACATGCTTTCAGCCGTCCAGTTTGCCGATAAGCCAGTCTGCTGAAAACTATTAAATATTGAAGCGGACTAGTTTTACATTTTTATCTAATTTTAAAATATTTGTACAATGGGTAAATATATTTAATCTGTAGAAGTGAGTATCGAACCTACGGACCAAAATGAATAATGGTAGCTAGTTTAAAAGGGCGGAGTAAAAGGGTTATTTTATTGTAATATATATTTATTTTATTAGGCTATTTTGAAAATCACTTAATGTAATTAATTAACTATTACATATTATTGTTGACGCTAGTTTAGTGTTATACTGTCTGACAATAAGGAATTTCTGATTTCTGATATTTTAAAGACTTACCTTATTCTTAAAATTATTTCTAGTCCAAAATAGCGGTACATTGCTGTACCTTATATAATACAGAGGCAATTAAAATAACATGTTTAAGTTAGTTTTTCAAAATATTTATTACTGTAAATGAAGTTTTTCTTAAAGATATACTTAGAAAGGAGGCGCTCGTTCTGTCTTTGAAGGTAAAGAAAAGTAGTACAAATCTGGTACTCGAAGTCTTCAAAATTTTTTTTTTCCAATCCTAGTCTTGTTATTGATGAGTAGGTTATTTGATAATTCGCATGACTATTCCTTTAAATAATCAAGACAAGCACATTTTTAAAAGAATGCGTTATCCATTAATATGATAGAAAACCGTTTCTAAAGATCCCCAGGGAAGAGAATAGACCCGTATCGAAATTGGCGGGTGAGTTTTTTGGCCACCACTATTGAGTCCTATAGACGAGGAAGCGGAAGAGGGTGGCGGTGGTCGTTTCTGCAACAAACACAGCCCATATATCACTCAGTGGCCACGGTGGATTTCGCAAGTCCAGGAAGTAACAACAGAGAGGTCAACGTCTGAGGACCAACATAGGGCCTAATTGTGGGCACTACAGGAAACAACAGCCTTCTACAAACATCGTGTCCCTCGGACAAACATGCGGTCAGCCCTCGTGATCCAACACCCTGGGAATGGAGAGACACTTGTAAATATCCTCCCTGATCCTAGTAAAAAATCCAAGTCCCGTTTATAGGAACCATTTCGAGAGCGAAATCCATCTATTTTTAAAATAAGAAAGAAAGAAATTAATTACTCGTACTGTAAAAGATCCACATGATAGTCATGTTTCAACACATATTTGTCACTTATAACATGTACATAAATTTTTGAAATAGCAACTGAATATCTATTTTATATAGGGTGTCTCAGAACTCTCTTCAAGTATTATTTCTGAACCAAAATATCATATTCAAACATTCAAAAACTCAATAATTACCGAAACATCCGCCGTTTTATATTTTTTATGTATCTATTTTTAATTTTAGAACGACTTGATACAATAAGTTGAAAATTTGGTACCTATCTATATAATATTTACTAAAAAAGAGTATCAAATTAAACTTGGTATCGTTGGGTTCTTAATTACATTGTCTAACGAAAATGTAATAATTGTGATTTATTTTATCTTAAATACTTTTTAAGATATTTATGATTAATGATTTTAAGCCGCCATTTTGAAATTAAAGCTTTTACACAATTATTATTTTTAAATTGGAACTTGAAGTTGTAAACGAATTAAAATAACCCGTTTTAAAATGAAAAATAGATATGTGAAAATCCGAACTGACGAGTGTTTGGTTATTTATTGATTTCCGAAGGTTTTGATATGATATTTTTGTTTGTATTTGATCCTGAATAACGCCTGAAAAGGTTGGTACAGAGTTGTGGGACACTGTATAACATTAGTCTACTTAAAAACTGCAATACAAGTTCTGTCGTGACTGGTAATTTTTTGGGATTACGACGATGCCCAGTTTTAGGACAAAACAGGGAGGAGTTTGGCCCGGGTTCTTGTGGGAATGGTGATTATTGTGACCACTGGGTCCAGAAAACGTTTGTAGTTCGCCCCTTACCCCATTCAGTACATTACGCGAGGCGGAGCGTCTGTAGATCCAAACGTTGCATATCAAGTGAAGGTGTCCATCTCCTTCTACAAAATTCTTGCCCTTGTAGCATGTCATTATTAAAGTCATATTGCAATATTTCAATTCTAAATTCTGTTTATTAAACAACTGCTTATTTTAAAATTACGATCTAAATAGCCCACTTACATTTCAATCTACAACCAAATATCTAATGCAATTACATTTTTCTAACTTTTGCACAACGGGTTTCAATTGTGATTATTGCAAAATCTTGGAAGTAATCTCAGCTTCGGGAAAAGAACGCCTTATTTTAAATCCACCTGAGTTTATTAAGTCAATACTAAATATTCAATATTCCCGGAATTTGTTTGTTGTTGCAGTTAGCCCTCACATGCGTCTTTCTACTGTTTACATATCTAGCTTTGGACAGAAAAAAGAAAGGAAATCGTATAAAAATATTGGTATTTTGTAGTTAATGGAAGAAAAGAATACCTGAATAGTATTAGTGCCCATGCGGGCAACATAGATGAACTACACAACCCCTGTAGCAATGTGTAGTTGTGGTCATTTTATAACACCAACTGTAAAGTTCATACTGGTTGACGTGAGAACCTTAATTAATCATAATCATTAGAAAATAAATAAATCCGTTAACTATAAGGCGCCTTATGATAAAATTGTCGGCAAGTTAATAAGGATTAAAAGTATTAAAGCACTAAAATAAATACACATTCATGATGGATGTTCTTAAATAAGGCCCTCAAAGTTCAGAACCTACTTAATTGAAGTAAATGTCAAGTTTAATGATATTTCTTACTAAAAACTACATTATAAAGTTAAAACGAAATATCCGACGATACTTTTTTTTAACAAATGGTTCTTTACTGTATCAGTTTTTATTACTGTACTATTTCAACGTGAATATTTAATGGATAATTTAATATTATATATTTTTTAAATACATAGTTATTATAAAAGAATGCCAGATAAAAAAAACTTTACCTTACATGGCGTAATATAATATTAAAACCGTACCCTAAAATAATACATTTACGGTAATTTATGAATAATACGAAAGATGAAACTACGTAGTTCCTTAACAGTATATATATATAAACTTCTATGTACTGAAGGACCTGAAAGCTCTGGACTTCGATGGACAGTAGATCGTATCTGGAAACACCTAATCTGTAGAAATAATCGTTTGTAGTAGCCCTTCGTTTATTAGAATAACTCAAATATTGCTCTACTATGACAGCTGTATGGCACCTGGTTCCCCGGTCTTTGACCAAAATGGACTTTACACCTACCCTTTGGTGTAAATCCACTCCATAAAACGCTTATAGTAACTTTCAATGTGCAGATACGTGTGCGGATAACGTTTGTGCCCATTTAGCTCTAATACCTTGGTTCAAAGGTCAATTCTCCATTGACCATTACCTTGTAAATCCACGAAATGCATGTTTTTTGGAAGTCTAGGACGTCGAGAAATCTCTGTCTGTGCCTTCTTGGTTCCATATTTTCTAACAGAACATTCATGGCGGTTATGATTGAAATCCAACCGACAATGTAGCGTCTAAATGTTTCGTTGTGTAGAATAATATTGTAGATTTGAGGCTCTGCTCTTTCAGTCCGATCGGTCCTATTAAAGAACTTTAACGTATTCAGTGTTTTAGTTTACATTTAAAACTGTCAAGCCAGTTTTTATGAAGTTTCGCTAAGAAGTGTGGACCTAATTAGGTCCATCACGATTGTGATAGTAGATAAAAAGTTGTATACACTATGGTGCAATAAGAAGGTTAGAAGTCTATAACATAAAATATACTACAAAAACATCACAGTTAAAACTTTTAGTGCATCGTCCTTGTTAACTATGATTTAAGAATGAACTCAGAACTCAAAATTCTGTACTACAATGTTCAACTATACAATAAAATTAATAGATTTAGTTTCAAATAATAGTAATTACAAAGAAATAACTATTACTAATTAAAAATATACACGTACTAAAAATGTTATATTCTTCAGGAGGCCGTTACAGTATGGTTAATAATATTCCTGAACGTTGTAGAGTAGTTTTAAAAATGTTAAAAGAAGTTTTCACACCTCTTTACAAAGCTGTTACGCCGCTTTTGGTCTTGAGGGAGTCAGGCAGTGCATTATTAAAAAGGTTAGCGCCTTTAAAGATGGAGATGCCGATCACAGAAACTTTAGGATACTTAGGAATGTTTATGTTGTTGGAATACCTAATATTGTAATTAATTAGGGTGTTTGTTACATGACACAAATCAAAGTGTATTCACACAAAAGTTAAAAAAACTCAAAAAGTAAATGGATGGAGAGGCAATAATATTGGATCCTTGTTACATAGACGAATAGTTAACTATAATTAAAGAAGGCAATAGTTATAACTATTACAAAATCTTGATTATTATAAACCTAATAATAAAGTATATTATCAGAGGCAAGAGTTTAGAGCAAATCAACTACGGAAGACTTGTGACGTTCATTCCTTAATTTAGTCAAGCTATTAATTGAAAATCCAAGAATATCCAAGAGATTATTCCACACACCATCCATCTCTCTAAACGTCAGACCATGGTTGCTGATACCATCGTAATACTTAGCCCTTACCCCAATTATTCTCGTCATCGGTGACATATGAAATGATGGAACAGACTATTAAAAAGAAGAAGAAACTAGCTAACAATACTGCCGATGGTGGAAAGTAAACAGCCAAGGCTATGATCCTGTCAAGGGGATTGAAGAAGTTAAGAATTAGTATTTGGAACAAACTATATAGACAAGTTATATTGAGTGGTTATTGCGTTTTAATCCATTACTGTTACTTAGAATTTAAATTTCACAAATTTGTGAAGAACTTTACAGCTTAGCAAGAGCTAAATCATTTGAAAAATAAATGGCGTTACTAAATATCAAAATAAAAGCAAAACACTCGTATACATCGATTATATTCGTATTATACAATTTTTATAAAAATTACGTTGTACTGATTTAAAGAATTTTCCAGAAATTACAATTCAGAAACGTGCAGATATGTTATGAAAGAAGCGTTATATAACAGACACACCCCCACAAGTCTGGTCAACGGGCACCCCGGAAACCTGTCCGTTTTGGGGAGTCCGGTGCGCGAGAATGTAAACAAGAAGGGTAGGTGGACTGGAAGGGTTCGAAACTGACCCGTTAACCCACATTGGCCATTGTTTAGCGTAAACCGCACAAGATTTACAGTGGAAGAAGAACAGGTCCCGTTACAGAAAGGGTGGCAGGGTGGGAGTGGACCGTTAGGCCGGTAAAGGGGTAGGCCAGGACGATTAGAGCCGAGTGTAAATCATGAGCAACACCCCCCAGACGTTCCTGGACTCCCCATTGTCTCCCAGAGCACCGTTGCTCCTCATTCCATCTGTCATTTCACTCGCTTCCAAGTTTAAGGCATCTCTCCCGGTTGGGTGGCCTCAGCTCTCCCTTTCTCACGGCCCTTACAAGGATTCTATTTTAAAATTTAGACAGTTTTCACAAAACAAAAGACTGTTTATGATAGAGTCCATCATTCCTCTATAGCAGTATGATATACCCATTCTTTCAGTTTGAACGAGACACTTGCAAAGAGGTCGCCCACGTAGCAAAATATCCATCTTATGGGGACTAGTAAGGTTACTGACAACCATTTTGCAGACTATTAAAACATTCTACAACATTTTCAGATTCAACCCCGTATATGTAATAAATCATTTTAAAAATATATTTAGAACAATTATGTATCTATATATATTTGACATAATATTTGATAATCTTAAAATACAAATATGAGAGGTACCAAGCACTCTGTTATAAATAAGATCGATGGAAGTATTATCGATTTGTGTCCTGATTTAGATAGTGACAGGAGCACTTCATAGAATATGAAAACTCATTAGAATCTATCTGTCACTATTCATGACCGCTAACTTTTGTAACTATCTCTGAATATTTTAGCAACTCATTTATTATTTAATTTTCAATTTCCGCACTATCACTCTGCATAGTTCACCACAATTCTCGTTTCCTTCCTTGAGTTTTTTTTAATAATTTTTATTAAAAATAGACGTATTTAGGGGGTAAATATTTTACAAAAGATTTAAGTGACAGTGTAAATAACCTATGTTGACCTTTTACTTTCTTTTTTAACTTCTATTGAAATTCCATAAAATGGTTGTCCGATTGCAATAATTTCCCAGAATGTATTCTATCTCTGTTTTCAAATTTATTGCATAACTTTTAATTGAAGGTCTCGAAGATCTTTTTGATTTTTTTCAAGAAGTCACTTAAACGACTTCCCTACCAAACCTAAAAACATCAATATTAATAAAGATAAGGGTATTTCCTAAACATTTTGAAATTAATTTGGACTACTCACTAACAAAAATAATAATAATAATAATAGTTAAATGTAATTCTATGTGTTTAGTTCCCGGTAAAAATTATTTAGAGTGCCATATTTAAATCACGACTAAGTAACGCTGGTAGGCTACTTGGATATTATAACCCTGCATGGGTTTACTATATATTTGAGGCCATTTTATACCCATAAGGTATTTTAGGGTTTTATTCCTATCAAGATCGTATAATAAATTATGAATTTTTAAGTGAAAGATATATTTACACATACTCGTAGTGTAGAATTTACACGAGTGAAACAACAATCTTGTTTCACCTTAAACTGGCAGAAGTAACGGAACTTTTAGTCTAGTTACTAAATTAGTAAAAAACATTTTTATTCGAAAATGTTTTGCGATTTCGATACATTTACGTACACTTTTTATATTTAAATGTAGTCAAGTTTTATAAATTATATGTGTATAAACTTAAACGTAAATTGTTAATTTTTTCAGTTTTAGATTATTCTACAGCTTTATTTGTAAAAGGTATTTTTTTAAATTGACATGTAGTGTGTAGCACTTTTAAATTATAATATAAATAGATTTTAAACCTTATAAATATAGTTGTAAATTATAATTAGTGCCCCATATCATATTTTGTAACAAACAATACCAAACAGGAAATAATTTGGACAACTGATATATGTTATTCAGATTTTTTATAATAATTAGTAACTGGGGTGAAAGAGATCTGACAGAAGAAGGAAAAGAGGCTGTCTCTTTAAAGATGTCTGTGTGTCAGGACCAATAAGATCGATGATCCATACAGAAGACATACATAGATAAACACGACTCCTAAAAGAGGCCGTGATAAAGCGTCAGACTTTCTCTTCAGGTTTCGTTATATTTGGGTTTTAGATTGTTTACTTGTCTCATATAAATAAGAGATTTTAGGGAACAAAAATATGAACAAAACAACATCACATGTTGATCTTGTTTCCTTTTCCAGCTTCTACTTACACTTCGATGGTAGAAGTTCTTCAGTATCCTTTCTCTCATTGAAAACTATCTATGACTTTTAAATCTAGATCTTCTTTTTAAAACACCATCTCAAATATTCCGAAACAAATCCAAAAAAGGATGTTAATTCAATATAACTTTAATACAGAAATTAAGTATACTTATACATAGCATACTTCACAAAAATAAGAGCTCGTAAAATCACTACCATTAAATTAAAATCCATTATATTTATAAATAAACCAACAAAGTTTCTCCTCTATTGAGCATATTGTTATGTTCGTGAACACTGTTTATAAGGTATCCTTCTCCTGTAAAATACACTGAGCTTCCAATACGATTATCTTTATTTATCACACAACAGCTGTGAATGGAGGTGTAGCAATAGACAGTAAACATGTTCATTGGTTAATCCAAAAAAGGGTTCCAAAAAAACCCTACTTACAGCTCAATATTGTTTAATTCCCTTAAACAGTTAATTCATTGTTGAGTTTAGCTTAAGTTTACTTTCATATTACGTGTAGCAACTAAAAATCTGATGCTGTTGCAGACTTGACTCTTGAAGGATCTATAATCAAGGGTTATGTGTAATGGATTGTATTCAAAAGTTATTAGTTTATTGTTTATTTTAAATTTCATTCAAGTCAGCCTCCACGCTTGCTCGTTTCAACACGCAAACCGCCAGAATGCTAAGGCAAACCATGTGCAGGTAAAGCCGAGGTAACAAAACCTACTTAATTAAATCTGAGTTAAAAATAAAACATCTTAAATAGTAGTTTAAAAACTACACGGTCAAGTTCCATAATTAAACCAATGCCGTACCACCACGCTCAGTCGAGAATAAAAGTTAATATGAAGTAAACGGCTTAATTTAATAGCAGCTTTTTTTACATATAACTATAAAATTCTAAAAGTGTTATACTGAAAGCAGTATAATAAGATTTATGACATTTGTCGCAGATATATACTAAAGGAAAGTGTAACACTACGTTTCGAGGATTGAAATCTACCTTCTTCTTCAGGTGCACAAAAGACCATCTCATCAAAAAACTAAAACATCCGGTATGGACTGCTACTCAATTTTAAAAATAGTTACTATGCGATCTGACGAACTGCACACCCGAACTAACTCCATCGCTTCACCTTCGTTATTAACAACCCTTTTTGTAACATATAACGATGGTAAATCTCCGAATTCATATTATGCTTTGAAATGCTTCATTACCAATAACACACTTTAATTCGTATTTTTAACGATCTTATATAAAAATTTGGACTTGGACAAGTTTCTGTACTATACGAATTTTAAAGTTGCAGTTTGGTTGAAAGCGCCAAAAACCAGTACAATATTTTTTACATAAAAAACTGGAGGTTATTGTTTGCAAATTATTTACTTTTAAACTAAAAGAACTAAACAATCTAAATTTTATTTAAATCTACTAGGTAGTTTGTGGTTAACTTTCAAACGAAACTTTTTTTATGCGAGAATTGAACAGCATCACGTAAAACGGTAGGGGTAGGATAATTTCCAGAGACCTTTGACCTTAGAGGTGCTTGAGATGCACTCTAAGAACATGCTATGACTTTCCTCTACACTGCAGATTGATTCGAAAAGAGCGACGAGTAGATTGTTCGATCTAGGTTAAACTGGCACTAATACGACTGATCTTGACACAGGCCATGGATCTGAGACTATAAGAGGATTATTTTTATCGAGCAATATTGGGGAATCCCTCGTCACTTTCGGGTTTTCTTGGAGAGGTCAATGTCCTGGTGACGTCACGGGTGTTACCTTGAGTTCCACTGATCCACATAGCAGGTGCGCGGACGAGCTGCGCAGTAGCAACACACACAATGTGAGCTGCTGGAACAGAAGAGTTCACCGCCATCCCACGTCACACATACGGTACGTAGGCCTACTAGGAAGTTACGGGTCTGCAGACATGCGGGCACTACCCGCAACGACAAAATTGAATAATATGGTTGTTATTGAAAAACGGTACTGTTATATCGGATGAAGGAAAAACATAACATGAATGTTATAACAATGGAAGCCTGGAACAATGGTTGTATCTGTCAGTAAGTCTATCTATATATCAAGAGAATAAAATATTTTCGTTACCACACAATCGTTTACGAGAAACATTTTTTACTTTTACAACTTGTGATCTAAAATCTACGTTTTTGTACATACCAAAACACGCTATTTACTTGATAAGCAACACCAAATTTGTAAAAAAAGCATATGATTTTGTGTAAATAAATAATTATTGTATATGATAAAATGTATATACATAATGATTACCTATTTTGACTTTTGGCCCTGAATCGTTGAGGTCATGTCAAATTCAATATAGTACACTAAAATAAATTCAAAATAAACCATTAATTTGAAGGAAGAAAATTACTACTATGTACAACTTTAGTTGTAGGAGTGATGGAGATAAATTGAGTTATTTCAGCATTTTATCAATTACCATAGTAAGAATAGTTATTTTAAATGATATACCGCCCGAGTATTTTTTAAAGAGACTTAAGTTCTTTTCATATTTGTCTTTAATACGTTTCAAAAACATATGGATAAGGAAGTATAATTTCAAAAAGTTTCAAATTTCGAGGAGCAACAGCATTCACAGTTTTAAATAATCTGTTAAATGTTGTAAGAAAGTGCACAAACTTTATAGCGTATAACATTGTCTGAAATTTGAGGCTCAGTGCTGTATAACGCTACTTAATGTTGAGATTTCAGAGGACCGTTTGTATTGGAATCAGGTTCTAGGTATTACCAAATACATTGCGATTGGAACAAATCGATAAGGTGGCGTTAAATTGTAGAGTAGAAGCAGTTATAATGTTGTTTTACAACAGATGTTGGCTCTGTCTCAGATGTACGTCTCGAGGTCAATAACATCGTTTACTGATCGTACACGCTCACCCGGCGCGGCGTTAGATCTTTTCGTCTCAGGTTGCGAAGTTTTTGTTAAGTTAGATCGTACGTAACACATATCGGCGGTTGGACAGTGGAATCACGACAAGGGTTCTTAGTCCCATACTATTACTCAAGTATAATCAGGGATATCTTAGAAATAATCGGGAGCAAAACAATGCCAGCGAAGAAGACAGCATCAGATTATCAAAAAGGTGGCAGTCTTTGATAAGGTAGCCACATTGCTCAATGATTAGTCGAGCTTCACTGGTGTACTATACAGCTCCCCTCTCCACATGCTTTTGTTAACGGATATATAGTAATAGTACTGCCAGTTTTGTTTGCTATCTGTTGGCTGTCCACATGCCGAAATATTAAAATAGCAATAGCTTTTCACTGTATGAATAGGAAACATTACACGATGGTCGCCGTGTAAGCCTGAGAACTTAGATAATTTATCTCTAAGGGAAGAGACCAATAATTGGGAGGAATCTAGGCCGGTTTTTTTTAGTAATATATGTAGGGACAGTGGATTTTATCAGATTATTAAAAAGCTGGCAGCTTGCGATAAAAACGTATTAATTGCTTACTGGTAATATTATTTGCTGAATCTCGATTACTCATGATACATTGTAGCCTCTACTCTCACCTCAATAAGCGGATATACAATAATTGCTCTACCAGTTCGTTTAAACGTTTTTCTAAAGTTGTAAAATTATTTTCCTCTCAACATTGATGTTTCATCTATTTTGTCTATTAAAACAATTTACAATGAATAAGGTTGCGTTTGGCAAGTATACGTTGTGAGACTGTGGCGCTTGAAATGGATTGTTTGTCTTTAAGGAAATTTTAAGTTAATTGTACCTGTAAAAATTCGAAATGTGCTTTACTCTTAATTCATTGGTAACCATCTGTAAAGAGCCAAATATAGGTTACATTAAAAATTATTGTCTTCTTCCCATCACGTTTTTCAACACGTACAAATTAGTTGACTCTGTCAATTATCGCATTAATGTTACTTTGTAACTCACAGCTGCATAGCCAAGGCTAAGCTAAACCATGAGAATAAATACGAGATATAAACAAACCAAATACACCCTAGTCGAGACTTACAAGTTGGTTTACAGTTGACGTTGAAAGACATTTATAAAGGAGTATTGTCTGCCAGAAAAGCTGATGTTTGTCCGGATGGATAGGAATATGAGAGAGCAGTGATATGAAGCACGTAACCGACGGATCTGGATCTGGCCGGGGAGCTGCTGATCTTGTGATCTCGCCTGACATAAGATCAATGCCAACATTTCTCATCTCATCCAACCTTTCCTCTCGAACCACTGAATCCGTCTTACCATTTATATTGATTTTGTCAAATGTACATTTCGAGTTATGTGTTACTTCTTATCTGGTAAATTAAAAAAATGCATTACATCATACTACCCGCTCTTAATTTTTGAATTAGTGTTTTTTTTTACTGTCATGGTAAATTTATAACTGTATTTCGGTAATAAGGACAATAAAAAGTTGTTAACTAAACAGCTAATCTTGTTAACTAATCTTAATCTTACACTGCACATAAAAGACTAATATTTTATAACACAATGTTTATGATTTAAAATAAAAATTTAAATAATTATTTAAACAATGTTAGCTTTTGAAATTTTACATTGATGTGAGGGTGTTAAAATGTAAAGGAAGACATTTCACTAAATAATAGTGAATTTAAGAGTCACGTTTACTCTAAAAAAGAATTACTTAAGATCCAAAAGTTTAATCTTCATCAAACTGGTGAAACAACTTTATAAAAGTCAGTACAAAGTTACAAAGTCAGTATAATGTGTACTTTGCACCAAAAAAGCAACTCTAAACAACTTAACCTGTACAACGAACATCGTACTACTCTTATTGCGGCCAACAGCTTAGTGAAATATTTGTGCCACCTTGAAATTTCAGGATATCTGACTAGATATTTATACATCAAAGAAAATCCATCTTCCATTTATTTCATTTCACACATCAGAAAGTTAAAATAAAATCTGTGGTGGTAGAGATGTGGACACTCATGTTTGGAGCCTTCTCCAATTGTGCGATTAAGAGTAATTGTATACTCATAGCAGCTACTGTAAGTCTGATATTGTCTGGAAATGTGGCTAAGGCCTGCGTGATACCTTAATTGTACTTAGTCAGTAGTCGAAGGTAGCGCTCCTGTGCGTGGTAACATGAACTAACGGTGGCACACAGGTCAGAGTTTGCACAGCCGCTACATTTATAGTATTAGCAGTCAGGGATTATGGCTGATGGGCCAGGCAGTCGGCTTGCACGCACGCATCTCTACACTAACGAGCGCAGAGGGTTTGGGACCAGCCCGGCGCCTGCTGCTTACCTTCATGGGTTATTCAGTAACGTCTTAGTCATGACTAGGCACACTTTGTGATGATTTCATATAGGTTGCTTGGTATCATTTTTATTGATAAAATGTTTACAATCTAAATAATCTAATCACATTAGGACAAAATTAAAAATGAAAAAACCTGAATTTGACTGGGGAAGTGCACTAGGTAACTTATAGGGCGGAGATGCGGCCGGTCCTAATTCCTCTGAACTTGTGTTTGTGGGATCTGCGTGTGTGTTGGTGTAAAACTACTTGCGCCCCAGCCGCAATCACAATTTGCTAATACTATAGATGCTCTCCATGTGCGTATATAATCGAAGGTGTTGCTGAATAACAGGTAAAAGTGCCACCTTAAGTAATTAAGTATTGAGATAACATTATTCTGATGTACAATGTCAATGTGTTGGTCAAAATATATGTTTTGCTTCTTGTAAACACTTACTGTTGAATTTGATATTTGCGGAACCTTCGACAATATTTGTCTCCCATACTGCTTTTTGGATTCCCAACCAGGGTTCTCCTGTGGAGACATATGTACTTTAGCGGCAATTCTAAATTACACAATGTCCACCAGAGATGTAAGGATCCGCACAGTCAATTAAGTTTACAAGTTACTCTGGGTAGAACTGTTCTTCACATAAATCTTTTGATCTCCTAGCCATCCCTTTTCTTCTTATCAGTTTTATACCATCCATATGCTAGTAATAACAAAAATAGTATTCCTTGGGATTACCTACACTATTGCATCAGTTCATGATTTGGAATTGGAGGGTTCATGTTGGCCGCAGAATCAAAATATTGCATGCGCCGACCCGACTCAAAGACAGCAGAGCCACGGCCCTTGGCAACTCGGACAATATGAACAATTGAAAACAAAGTAGAGATGATTATTAGTTAAGCGAAATGCCGGTTGGAGCGCTGGAGGCGAGGATTAATAGGCAGGCATTAGTAGAGTCAATGGACTCGCAAATTTGGCCGCCAGGGCAGTGAACTGCCGCTGATGTAATGCTGAGCGCATATCTCCAACACTTAGTCAAATTGACATCACCTCACCATGCATGTATGCGGCCCAGGCGTTATGGCGATCGCGCCTAGGGCGACGTAACCCTCCGTTACCAGCCAGAAGCCCTGGCCCACTACCGGTTCGTGTGTCTCAACGTTCTAGAGGAAGAATTTTCGATTATTACACGATTAAAGGAATTTAATACTACACTGTATATCGAGACTATCAGTAAATATCATACTCATATTAAGTATATTTAGGTCATGTCTCCTACTTCAACGGTCTAAAACACATGTGCTTTGGCTATACTACTAAGTTTTATGTTGAGATTATTTTTAAATATATGAGCTCAAATTACCCCTCCACCTGTAACCATGGGTCAATTAGATAAAAAAGTAACAAAAAATAGTTGACGTAAAGTCTTGATATACAGCAAATTTAGCTTCACCGATGCTCTAAAATATGAAAAAATATCTTATGTTTTTTAAAATTGTATTGGAGGATTTCAAAGTGTATCCAAAGTGTGTCTAAAAATTCGTGTTATTTTTTAATATGGTAAATACTATAAATAACTAGCCCATGTCCGCGGTTTTGCCCGCAAATTTAATGCAACATTCCATGTAATTGTTTAAATAGCTCCCATGATTACAGTAACACGGATCAATGTACAGGAACTCCAAAGTCGAAGTTCATTGTTTTCTTATTGAAAGCATTGTAATAGGGTAGGGGTCCTATGATATTATTTAAAGTGGAATTAGTCATATATACCCAATTTATAGTGTTCATGATTAAGAGGACCAGAAATTAAGAAAAAGTGTAAGTAATTCTTATTTCCGGGTTTGCACTTCGAGTTCCAACTAATTATATTTTCCAACGCAAAATTCGTGTTTGATATTTTGTCCTAAAAAAATATATATATAATTAGACAATTAATTTTGTAATGAGATTGAATTCAAAACAACATAGTTTTCTAAATTGTATGGATATAGACTACATCAATAATACTCACACATTTCAGTACTTACATTATGACTGTTGCCATCAATATGTAAATATAATTCATAATACAAGAAAGTTTTTGCTTCCCAAGCAATATTTGCTATATCATGCTACTTCCTCGGTCCAGTTAGGAATCTGTATTTATATACCTAATCAGTATGTACCTCATCAGTGAGAAATGGATGCGATATCACCTGGGCGATTTCTGTCATAAAAATTACAGTTAGAGTCTCGTGTATTGCTTTGTGACCCAGAATAAATAAAATGGTTTGGCTTGTTGCGACTATAGTATTTAAATAAGAAGCGTTGTAACTTTTGTTATGCCTTCACCCTAGAAATATAACCAAAATGAAAATATTGGTTAACATAATTAAACATATGGTCGTGCTGTCATAATACAATGTTTACACATAACAGTTGAATACATTTAACTGGCCCTTTGAATTCACATTACATAACTTTAGAGACCAAAATGAGATTTTTTGCTGCTTTAAAGATCAGTGGGACGGAACCCGGAAGGATTTGTGAAGTAAGAATAGGCCTGTGTTCATCCTAGGGACCCTAGGAATGTCCTAGTCAAATTTCAGTATAATCGGTTCAATAGTTTATACTTCAAAGCAAAGCAAACAAAAAAAAGCATTTATAATACTATTAGGATTATGATTTCAGTTCTGTTTTGCTTTTTACTACAGAAAAGGATTTAGATTAATTAGCAATTACATGTGTTTAAGATACATAGCAGGTGATTCGGTGAAAGGGTCAATATTATGACTTAAAATTTTACAAAATTAGTTTTACATTGTTCTTTTACTTGCAAAAAAACGCAATTTTTAGTGTTGTTTTAGTAATGTTGTCATTATTAATTAGCATGTTTGAAGCTGTAATATTAGCAATGTATTTAAAATCATAACAAATATTAGACAGCACTGTATAAAAGAGTCATGTATATCATTGCCATTCGTCTAGGAGACCAGGAGACTTAGTATTTTCGAAATAACCAGATACAAAAATTGTCTAGAGCAAAATTACTTAGTATGTTAGAAGGAACAAAAACCACAAATTTACAATAAATACAAATTACATATTTTAGTTACAAAAAACGAAATGCCCCGGTTTAGTACTTTGAAAGTTTGTTTTGTAAAACATCTACACCTATAAATGTATTATTGCATGTACGGGAACATATGGTATCCAATTATTTGGTTTCACCGTATCAAAGTTGTTACGAAGTAAATATACAACTTCAATTCAATTTATAGTTACGGACTGTTTTCAGTCGGTAGTTAAAACCCCCTTATTTGCACTTACAAGGCTGCAATAATGTGCTTGGTTTTCTCTAGGAAAATTCTCTGTCCACTTCGTTTGCTAACGGTTCGCGCACTTCATCGATATTTAAAAAAATGGGCGTATAAAGTCTTGTAGACAGTTTTCGATTGAGGGTCATTAACATCTGATGCCAGGATATGTTTTAAAATGTATTCATTCATATATTTCTGACAAAACCACAACAATGCGATTTTGCTCTGTTAAAAATTGTTGAAGCAATTTAAGATTTTCGCTTTTTAATAAACCTTATAGTAGTGGAAACAAACTTTTTATTACTAACAGATTTTAAAAATATCTTGATGGTATAACCAATGCAACTGTACGCTTTAAAATGAGTAGGTCATTAAAATAATTAAAAATTGGTGTGTATAAGATTTAATTATGTGTAAGTTAGAGGTACGCATTTTTATCTGTGAGATCATGGTAGAAAAATATGAAGTTTTAGATAAAAGCCTAAGTTTTCTCATTCGTGTTGGCCAGTTTCTTTGGCTTTTAGTATCGGAATTTTGACGTTTTTAAAGCATGTATCTCATCCAAGAAACAAATATTAGATAATAACAATAGTACTCTTTATTATGTGGACAATTTTACAAAATTGTATTGCATGTAACATGTACTGTATTACCCCATATGTTGCTCCAATAGTAATGCAATTATACAACCGTATAAAATAATGGAGGTTTACCTTTTTCATTCTTAATCACATTCAATAACTTCACAGTTACCCTACAGACTTTTTTCTTTCGTGTATTTAATATTTAAAAACATAACATTAGCATACTCGTACTTGTGTATTTTCAGTGCCACTTTAAATTTTACTCTATGTATTATACTTGTTGGAGCAAAACATAATCGTATACTAACAAATAATCGTATAAGCCTAACCTGAAGTTATGCTAAATAAAACTCCAGGCTAGAGCACAAGATAATTTGAAAAAGTGTCAAAGAAATGTAATTTATGACAATATCTTTCATATGATTATCTAAGAGAAACCCGATGTCTTTTGATCATTAATTTAATTTTTATTTACAGAACGTTTTCAGTAACTTATTCTACGTTCTACCCTTGATTATAGATCTTTCAGGAAGGGTTCTACTCAGAATTTGAAAACATAATTTATTGGCACATAAATATGACAACACAACGATACGGTTTTTTGAACATAACGTAGATATTGAGTTAGAACTGGAGATAAACCCAACATTCACAATAGAGTTTCGCTATCAGTTGAATGAGTTGGAAAATTTGAATTAAAGTCGTATTAGAATCAACCATTCCTTGCGCTTTAGCTGTATTTTACGGAATTTAAAATAAATAATTTAAATCCGCATTATCTGTAAGGAACCAGAAGGCCTGGTGTATCTTCTTGCTGTTTTGTGAGGGAGTGCATTAATGTTTAGCTCTAAAATTGTCAAATCAGTTCATTCAGTGTTGGTTTAACATCGGTGAGTGTATTCTTTATTTTTGGTTTAAAATTTAATAGCACTGACAAGTTTCCTTATAGTCAAAAATTGTTGTAAGGCAAGGTACCAGAGGGCTTGGCTGTGGAGTTCCGCGAACTTGTGACCTGCCGAAGGTCATCGACTTTCAGAGGCCATCACGTTCTCCAGCACTGCTTCTTGAATATTTTCTCTGTCGGTATTTTTATTTATATTCAGGAGTTTTTGGCGCTCGGGTAAAAACAGTGGTACCAGATATTTTTCTAAAAAAAAACATCAAAAGATAAAAATCTCATCATCTGGTAAATTTTACTACTCAGAATATTTTAATGTACGTATGTGTAGTAACAAAAGAATTGAAATGTTATGAAAATCTGAGAGCTGATGCTGATCTCAAGAATTTGTGTCACAGATAATACCCGTTGTTATATTTTGTTTACTTAACGGTTCAAAGACAAGTATGCAACTGACACAAACAAGTTAACGTATTTTGAGAATTCCCCTGTAATTTATGCTGTAAAGTCAAAATCTATTATATAACAAAATACATAATAGAGTCCAATGGAACAGTGTTGACAAGTAAAGTAACATTCAATATAACTAAAGTGTAGTAATAGCGTGCATATATTTACCTCAAAAAATAAAGAGATATTTCATTTCATGTCATATTGGGTTGTATATGCTATCCCCATATAGTAAAAGCCAACATTTTTATTCTTGTTACGAAAAAAATTCACAAGGATAGCAATCCCTTAATTATTTTATTTTTTACTATCTTTTTTATAATATTCTTCCAGGGCATATATTTCTACTATATTTTAAAGTTATATTTAAAAACAATTACTATTTATTTGTTAGTAAACTGTTTGGCGAATATAAAAAAAGGCTGCAGTCGTGTAACTGCGTTTGTAACATTTCTAACTTGTTTTCAATTTTAGTTCTTATGAGTGATTCCATACTAATGTAATTTCAGGGCAGGATATGTTATCAAACAAATAGAGCTTCAAGTACATAGTGTCAAAACAAAAGTTAATTGTCAGTTCAATACATGAATCTGACAATAAGATATAATAGCTAAGTGTAAAATATATTTTTATATCTGGAAAATTCATTATGACATATTTAACAGATATCCCAAAAAGTGTATTACAAAGAAATTAAAAATACTTATGACTACAAGAAACGTAATAACCAAGACTTCATAAATTTGTACAAGCAATTGAAAAACAAAAGTTGGACACCAAAATTAATTAGTTCCGATGTGAAGTCAATGGATGCTTTAAACAAGCGAGATTAAACAAGTTTATCATTGAATCCTTGTTTGAGTTCCCTCGTTAAACACGTAGATACAGTACGTTGTTTGCCTAAATTATACAATAAAGTTTGTTTGTACTGTACATCGCATACAACAATAGTGGTTTATAAAAAAATGTAACACGGGAGAAAAGGTGGGTGGCATAGGAAAAGCGTAAAAGTTTATCAGGCCATATATAGGAAGTGGGAAAGTGACTTACAACCCCCTCCCCTTATTCTTAATATTAATTTATTGATATTAACTGCTTGTGGAAAAACTATTTTAATCAAAGGCAGTTTTTAAAATTTTCGATGACTACTACAAGTACAGTAATTACAACCTTCGAACGTTACAAATATTAGCGATACATCTTTTTTTCATAATATTAAAAGAAGAAAACTAATATAACATTGATAAAATATGAAAATGTTTAAGTGTATATACACAAAGAACTACTCCATGTTGAAGGTAGACGAATCTGAACTCCAATAATAGGCAGTTCGGGTCGATAAAACAGTTGGTGAATGCTAAAAACAGTGTACCTTAATAACATTCACTTTGGTGGTACATTGTTATTCTACCTATCAATATCAAATCCTATTTAATGTATTATTCTCAGTTTATAAGACAAAAAATCACTTCAATCCAAATTTTAATTCACCAGCAATTTTCTCAGATTTTTCAATAATTATGTTATTATAGAATATCTTTAAAAAAGAAAAATCGAATGGCTAAATGTTCCATTTGAAATTTTCAGCTACTTAACTTTCTGCCAATAAATCAGGATACAAATGTAATAAATGGAATAAACTATAGTCCTTGTTTCAAACGAGTTCTTGGTAAACCGACTTCAAATGTCTCCAATAATCAAACAGTTAAGAGTACAAGATATTTATTTGATTTAAGGATATATCAATGACCATTTAGGACTTTAGATGAGAAATGTGAAATAAAACTATACTGGCACCACTGTTCGTTTATATAGCAACTCTTCCCAGCACTGACAAAATTTCATGTCAAGGTTAGAAAAACGTTACAGCCCACAATTTCCGGCACATACAAGGTTGTATTATATCATTCCGTCAAAGCTGTTCTCTGTATTGATTGCTTAAATAAGATGACTTAATTCCATTGTTTTAGAGTTTTTAGTTTCGTGCAGTGCAGCAGTATTGTGCAATCAAAAGCGTTGGTCTTATTATGATCCCGGACCGTCAGGTATATGATTCAATTTGTGACGTAAATCTTGTTTTGACACAATTTTGATCTTAGTGAGACTTACGCCATATTTTGATTTTTCTTGCATAGCCTTATGTCTTAAGTCATCGACTCCTGAACAATAAGAAAAAAAGATTTCAATCCTTGAAACATAGTGTTTTATTTATGTAGCACATGACGATTGAATATGTAAGAAATCTTGTTAGCATTACAAATTACCATCGTCAATAATAAATTTTAAGCAAACCATTAGAGTATATCTGGAAAAATTTTTAGTAATAAGTGAAAATTGCTTCTTTTCACATCATTACATTTTTAATACACCCTTCAAGTATTAATACCACTCAAGTAATAGATACCGCCTTTGAACTGGCTGCTTAAATATATACTCCTATTTTTCTCAATACTAAAACAATATTTTAAATTCTTTAAAGACTAGTAAAATTACGAGATCAAAATACAGAGATCTCAATAGAAAGATTGCGAGTAGTTATTATAACTTAAGTAACCAGGTTCTTTCTTTTTATAGCAAACTCTTAGTCCATAATAAAGAGTAATAAATATCAGCTGTGTAATATTCTTGGTGGTGACTTAGCTTGCTTTATAAGAGGTCGCCATGGAGACCGTAATGCAGAAGGTGTTGTTATTAATGTAAGATCAAGCAACAGCATCTAGAGTGTCCGGAGCAAACTTTGAAGCTTCTTCCCTTTGGGGATACAACTTCAGTAGTGTGGCTTGTTTTCATAATAGAAACCCTAAGGGATATTTTCCTAACCTTGCTTCTTGTTGTAAAACACTTAAGTCCTACAGTCTAAGAAAATATTTGTGTCAAAGTCGAATTAAAAGAAATGAATTTATTCAATGCAAAGTTTTAAATTTATTCAATGCAAAGTTTTGAATTTATTCAATGCAAAGTTTAGAACTCCAGATGTTTAATACTAACCACAATGTTAGTAACACATAAGTAGTCGAGCAGCTGATGGAAAGTAATTTCTGTAATTAAAGTGTAACTATTTCTGCACTGCTGCAAAGACTGTAATAATTATTTATAAATGGTTCTCAAAAATGCAACACTTATTAAGAAGTACTTTTCCCTTGTCTCTATAAATATTGTCTGCCTTAACCATAGCTATAATATGATCTTAATATAGACCATCACACGTGTTTACCGCAGTCAGTTTGTCAACGTGTGATGAAGCTTTGCCAAAGCTCACACAATAAATGTTTAACTCATGAAACAACAGTGTTTTATAACAGTGAAATTGAAAAAATCTAAATGTGAAAGCAAAAGTACTTATGGGAACTGTGATGTGTTACTAATGTTACATATCATTAAGTCACTGTATATTGTGATGAGTGTCTTACATCACACGTTTAGTGGGACAGTTTTAATATGTAAGAGTAGATAATGTGATTTTTCTATAGTTATGATGACCTCACCAGAAATTGAAGGGAAGAGATGTAGTTGACTTAATCTTTTTCCACAAGCTCTTCCTCTTAATTGTAATAAATTGCTTCCTTAAATTTATTCTAAGAGTTCCTGCATAAACATGATCTCATGAGCTTCTTGATGGTATGGACAGTTGTAGTTCCTGAAGAATGCACCTTGGTGAGTACAGCATTTGGAAATTCAGCCTTAGATCTTGGATGACGTCCACATAATTTTAAAACGGTGTCTTGACTACAGCACTGCAGAATTTATCATTTTTAGGATTAATGCATTAAAAATGAGACATTAGTAAATCAGCAAAGTAGATTACACTTTTTTTTTAATGTAGGGGGAATGCATTTGCGCACGGAGTGTGGGACTCCCTTGCGGACTACCCACTAAACCCCCTACGGGCCACGGAGGGCCCAGGCCGGAACCCTTTCGGATGACATCTTGCCTGGTCCGTGTGTCTTATGTCCCAACCAGGACAAAACTACTTGTTTCGGAAGCTAGGGGTCAGCCAGGCATCCGTCTTCACGCTTCTGATGAAGGATCGCATGTACATGAATGGTGACTGCATTCCAGGCGTCCTCACTCTGCAGCATCATCTCCACAATGGTCTCTGCCGTAACATCGCCAACTTTGGTGGCAAGCGTTCGCCTGGCCTCGGTGAAGCGCCCGCAAGCGAAGAAGGTGTGTGATGAACATCATCATCTTCCTCCGGGCAGTAAGCACACCGAGGCGACCTAACTTTTCCCATCCTGTAGAGGTACTTCCTGAAGTAACCGTGCCCCGTCAGGAACTGACACAGGTAGAAATGTATCTCCCCGTGGCTACGATCTATCCAGGATTGAAGCTCTCGAATGAGACGGAAGGTCCAGCGACCGTCCGATCCTTCCGTCCACCTCCGCTGCCAAACATGCAGAGTCTCCACCCTGGCAGCAGCCAAGGCATCCTCTCTACCACGCTCGGCAGCCTCCCGGAAGACGGTCTGTCTCTCGATGGCCAGCAGGTCAATAGGAATCACCCCAGCAACGACCGCCATGGCCGAACCGGAAACGGTGCGATAGGCGCAGGCGACCCTAAGTGCGCTCTTCTCTGTACCGATAACAGCTTTTGACTGTATCGCCTTATCCTCATGACATCCGCCCAAACCTCTGCGCCATACAGAAGATTAAACTTAATATTTAGACCTACGCGGCCAGTGTCACGAATATGATATAAGTGTGTCGGTTCATGCCTTCAAAATCTTGAGATATTTCGACCTCACTGTTGACCATCTTCAATCACTAAAAATTCCTACTAAGGATAATACGAAAACCGTGTAATGAAGTAGTAAAATAACTTCAACAAAGAAGAGAGAATCAGATTATTGAAAAAGTGGTAGCCTCTAATAAGCCATATTGACTGTTCAGATAGATCTGTAATTGGTTAAGGTTCAACATGATAAAGCTCCGCCCTATTCATCATTCTCTTGCGGATCTGTATTACAGGCCCTACCAGTTTTGGTTTAACACACCTTTTCTTTAAATTTTTCTCCAAAGTAAAAACGAAATATCTCAAGACTTTAGCAATTTTTCGACGTAGTGTTAATCAGAAAACTTGGATGATAATCAATGTACATTATGCAATCTTCACGTACAGCTAAACTTAAAAAGGTTATTGTTGTTTTTACACTAGAGAAGAGAAGTATCAATATAAATAAGTTTAAACCTCAATCCGTTTAAGCGCTGAGGTTTTGACACGAAGACGAACGATACAGACACAGACGCTGACTTTGCTGTCCAGCTTGAAGAAGTGGCTGGACTTACACTAAAAATAATCAATAAACATGTCAAACTTATAATAAAACAAGGTAGTAGTGCACTACACCACGCTTCGTGTAACAAGCTACACTGAGGTTGCTTGCAAATTTAAAATCTAAAGTTTATTTTATTCTCAAGATGTTCAGCGGACAGACAGTCATACAGAAAAGAAATTTTTACATCCCTCAGCAGACAAAAGAAACATTTTGTCAGTCTACTGAGGCTTCAATGACACTCAGCCAATTTCCATACCGCCACCATCATAAAACTCATCCTTGTATACTTTTAGAAATGAAGTTAAATGCAAAATTTAAGGTCTACAGATGTATATTTCTTGAGATTCTTGTCACAAGATACATTCACTTTTTTGTTCAAGTTGGGTTTCATAACAGTGTTCAAATAATAAAAGATTTTAGGTGTACCACAACGCAAAAGTGTGATGAAATCGAATTTTCTCCACAGCTTTCGTGTGTTATATTAAAACATGTTAACAGATAATATGTTAAAATTGTATACCATGTACCTTACGAATATATTTATTCCTCTGCTTTCTCTTTTACATCATGATTATACATAAGACCAAATTTAAAATATTCGCTATTGTTCAGCCAAATACCATGGCTTCTTGCAAAATTCCAAGTCTATAGTTCAGGTTCTTATCGAGATATCGTGTGGACAGATTGACAGACAGGCAGAAATTAATTTTTTGCAGCCTTCGATTAATAGGATTTGCTAATGCTCAGCCAATAAATGAGATAATTTCAAAAGCCGAGGACCACTAAAGCCACGTTAGGTTGTCTCAAAAATTAATGATACGGGTAGGCGTTCTAGTGATGGTCTGGTCAATTACCAGGATCTTCTATATTTGAGAACGAGACGTGGTCAGGACTGGAAGTTGGTGTTTCTCCAGCTAAGATAATATCCAGTTTCAATGAAGGCTCTCCATAATTTCTCTGTTGGGGGCTATGGGCCTGGAAGCCTAATGCGCTGCTGCAAGAGGATGGACTTATAAACGATAGATTAAAAATTTAAGAAAGCATTGCAGCTTTGTGTAGTTTCCTAAATCATTGTATATATTGAAGGAAAAAATGGGTGGGCTATTTCGGGATTCAGAAGCGTTTATACAGTAATAAATGATATGATGTATGACCATTAGGAGTGTTAAAACAGCAATATCTGTAATTTATCGAAATAATAATGAACTCTTTAGAAAACCAAAGGTTCAGAATTATTATTGAAAATCTTCTGATATAGCAGGAAATAGGTTTAGAGTTAATTGTCTAGGCAACTTCTATGATCCCGAGTCAACAAATCTACACCTAATAATTGTAAGGTGTCATCTACTGGTAGGCTACACTCTGCTTAGATACAACGCAAAATCAGAAGTTGGTTTAATAATTGGTGAGGTTCAATGGATTCAACTGCTCTGCAAAGGTGAACAGCTCATTTAGCTACGGCAATTATGTATACTTGCGGAATAAGGTCAGCATCGTGGTTGCGAAACTGTTAAAAGTAACGAGATACGATGAAGCCAACCCAATCAACAGTGTATTGGTAGCGCTTCCTCAGAAAAACGTTGTTTCCGTATCCGATACAATATTATCATCGTTGTGAATAGTAGAAGATTGCCGAGTTTCTGCGTGACCTGGGGAAGGAAAAGCCTGTTGCGGAAGTGAGAAAAGCTGTTAATGATGCAGAGTTTAAATATGTCGACGACTTGGCCGACACCTGTAGCAACTGTAACCACGTCCCTTGAACATTTGCTCTTCCTATTCTTAGGCTTATATATTCTTTCTCGCCGAGCAACTTCACCATCAATATACTTACGTAATTTGGCTTTGCGTTAGTGAACTAGCTCATATTACATACAAAGGCCAATACGTAAGTATGTAGCCTTTGTATATCTATTCTAAAGATACGTAAAGAATAGTTGTTAATGGAACATTTAAATATACAATGTATTCTTAAGATGTACCGGTACCTAAGAAGAGAGTGAAAATCTATGACTCTCACATATCAGAGTCTGTCCATGAGAAGATCTTGAAAGAACCTATATTTAAGCATATGTTATGTTGTATACTCATTAACAGACTATTATAAGAATAAATCATACCGAGAAATTTGACATCCCTGAAAATTGATATTAAGGTTTTCTAGACGAATCCTTGATGTGTTGACGAACAATTGTTTATCCAAAGGCCTATACACGAGTAAACACACACACACACACACACACACACACACACACACACACACACACACACACACACACACACACACACACACACACACACACATATATATATATATACTCGATGAGTCCTTTCCCACCAGAGTTATAATGCAATTTACAGGTATAGGCAAGTTGAGAATGTTTAGTTTCATAAATACCTGGAACAAGGAGATTACATTACTAATTAAGAAATTACATCTATCTTAAAAATGTAATACAAAACTAAAAATTTAAAAAACTAAAAGTTACAATGGCAAGATGATTATTTGTGTAATACAATTTTAAAATCTCAAATTTTAAATATACTTTATGTTAATCCTTACCGTTGCAGATTTTTGACCGAAACTTTGGGAATCATTGGTTTAATAAATTAAGAAGCATTGATTAATTATTTTTTGGACATTTTAAAGTTAAAAAATGCTACTTTTAAAAACGTTCGAGTCAAGTTTAGTTTTGTGTTTAATAAGTTTTAAATTGGTATAAAGTATTTTTCATTTGAGTACATGTATTAAAGATTTATATATGCATAAATTAGTGCTTTTAATACTGACCTCATAAGTATCGAACAAGAACATAATCATATTTTCTTTCACGTGATAGAGTTGTCGGTGTCCTTCATTTCAAACTGAAAAGTATTTAAAATAGCATAATATTTTATCTATTTAAAAGTTGCTTGAATTTTTGTGGTGGAGGACTTCGTACGCATATTTAATCAAACAAAATGTTTACCTTTACTGAACATCGATTTGGATGAGTATTGGAACTCTATTGATTTTGAGTATTGAAGTAGAAAAACTAATATGTAAGTATATTACTCTGACAAAAATCGCTATCATATACATTTTAACGGATATATAAAACGTGTTCGAAAGAAAAATGGAATCCGGGTTTGCATATTAAGACAAAATGTTTGATAGAATGCAACCAGATCCCAAATATCAAGTTTCGCACGGCTAAAATATTCAAATTTGTATATGTATTTACTAACAGGACAACTGGCATTAAGTAGATTTCATGTGATAGTTACCAAGCAATGATTTGAAATAGTTCTGAATGAATCACCCACTACCCCCTAACATAAGGCTTGTTTCTATCTATCTAAACATTTGAAACCGAAATATCCTCATGGGTAGGCTTTCTTGATATCGTATGAGTAATTTAAGGAACTTAACACCATAGTTTCTATAAATGCACTACTGTATTTCTAGGTTTTCAAACTAAAGGTAAAACTGGTAGTTGGTTCAGTCGAAGCTTAATAAGCCTAACTCGAACGAAAAGGATCAAGAAAAGATTCCAATAAACAAGGTAGTGAACATGGTGTAATATCCTATTTCGAACTATAGAGGATTAATGTTCTGTTCCAGACAGTCAAAGTTCGACTTTTCGATGATTTTGATTATTGAGGGTAGAGTTATCAATGTTAAATAGTGTTTTAATATTTCGACACACTTTATTGTTCAATCGGATCCAGGTTTTATGAGGGTGATAACGGTAACCGTTGCATTTTTCTTATTTACAAATTATTTCTTCCTGCCTTTCAGGACAGAGCTCAAAATCTGGGACTTACAGTTCTAAAATTGGCCATAGTCTAAATTGGCCGGGATTTGTACAAGTGAATGCTCTCATGGGGTTTACTTTTGGAAGTGCAATCGATCAAAGATAAAGACGAAAAACGAGCCACCCTAATACTTGTCCCCCTTCACTCGGCCGAGAATGGGTGGTTCACTAGTTAGAGAAAGTGGAACCCATTTAGACCAAATTCTCATTACCAGTTTACTCACAATACTGACGACTCCTAATTTGGAGATATGTCATGGCTCATGAACTCAACTATACCAATGACTCCAATGGTAATAATGACTCAGCGTTATAGAAGTTGTAAAAACTATATTTATAACTATATTTAAACTTTTTGCTATTTCTTACTCCACATTGGATTTTTTTACATATAACTGGGTACTAAAATCTTTTACGACAGTCGGAAGTAAGATTTCATTAGTAACTTTTCGCTAATAGTTCATATGAAAGGTTTGTACGAATGTAAACGACCGCCACCTTGATCGATTCAAGCAATCGGACTTAAAATGAAATAATTAAACTACTGCACCGTTTGGTATGAATTATAAATAAGGAATTTATCGTAGTTGTACGTTTTGCTGCTATACAGGCTGTTCACAAAAGGGTGTCACAAACTTCTGTGGCACATAATCCTCATCATTGTAAACAAAAACTGTCATACAAACATTGGGCGAGAAATGTCTCGTTTAGCCGCTAGCCTCCATTTTGCATGTTTATAAAAAGAATATTATCTCTAAAACCCGTTAAGCTAAAGAAACCAAATTTGGCCAAGAAACCAAATTTGGCCAAGAAACCAAATTTGGCCAAGAAACCAAATAGTATCTTGTAAAATTGTTATAACCTATGTAGAACAACTGATACCTATGTTAAAATGTACGTGATCACTTATGCATTGACGGATATCGTTGAAACAAGTAAAGTTGGGTTTGTAATGAAATTGTTCAAATAGTTTGTGTCTAATACATTTTCTTTAACTATACCGTTTGTTTAGTTAAAAATACTCAACAGACTTTAAAATTTTCAACAGACGCAATTTTCTTAATATTAGAGAAAATAACATAATCATTTTTCAAACTTTCTTCTTACTCATTTAAACTTATGTGTACAATTTCATCTCTTTAGCTTAACGAGTTTTAGAGATATTAATGTATTTATATAAAATACAAAATCGCGACTAGCGGCTAAATAGGTAGACATTTCGTGGCCCATATTTACATGAAATGTTTTGTTTGAAATTATGAGTATTATATGCCTCAGAAGTTTATGACACTCTTTTGTAAACACCCTGTATTAATATTTCAAACTCTGAATCCGTAACGTTGAAATTGTGTATGATCAAACCGTGATTAAAACGTAAGGTGTTTTATATCACTAAAAATGTAAAAACTTTTGACTTTTTCTCTACTACATAGTGAATAAAGCTGAAAGTATATTTAATATATTTTGAAAATTGTGACAGACATTATAATTAAATACAAATATGAAAAAAAAACTGTTCAAACTATCGTTAAACACATTCTTCTCAAATTTATCCATACAAATATTTTGTGCAATGTAAAAGTGTACAACCTTATAACATTTTACAGACCAAGCGTTAGCATACGAATTAGTTTCACGTACAACTACAATCATAATGCCAAGTTCGGATTGAATCAAGAAATGCTTGAGTTAACGAGTTTACCTCCCCACGTTACATTCCGTTACACTGAATACTTCAGGTTACTTTTCGTAGTAGTTGTTGAAGAGTATTGTAGGGATTTTTCTTTTGTTGTGTACAAAACCTGCATGGTAAATTGGAAGAAACCACGATAACATTTATAAAACCCGAGTTTTTATAAATAAACATTGAAATATCAATATTATAGTTCCATCTAAGTCTTATACATTTCCATGGTTTCATTTTTTTAAACTATTCGTGTAGAACTATAAGAATTTGCGAAATTGAAATGCTTCTTAGAACAATATTCGTTTTATATGTGAGTCCTAAAGCGTTGTGGTGAGCATAGTTAATCTAATAGCTGCAGGAGCCCATTATTTTCCATCTAAAACCACACTAAGTGAACATGTGAGTAGACAAAGCTCGAATGTTTCTCTGTAAGTGAACAATACATATCCATGAAGTAAATTTTCATATTTCAGAGGTGTTAAAATTTTACTGTGATTTGTGTCCAAATGTGAAAATCATAAAATTGCTGATGCATTAACAACATTATGACATAGATAATTCTTAAATTTTATTATATCCTTCAAATAAAATTCTTTATGAAAGTATTTACGAACAGTTTTACTTATATCAATGGAACCGCATTCTTTAGTAAATATTTTGAATCCCTAAGATTTAGGTTTTACAATAAAGCTATCAGACAGTATTTTCTCATGATAGCTCAAATAATTCGAAATATTTTAGGTTATTTCGAACTCAAATTATCCATTTAATAGGTAATTTATCAGAGAAAATAGCAGGAAAGATATTTCAAAAATAAAAGACAAATTACTCTTATATTATAAAGTACTCTATTCTTCACACCCCTTTCCTCTTCAATTTGTCCGTACATTGGACATGACATGCCAATCCGTACGCTGACAAAGTCATACATGGCTCCAGTTTTTGGAGACAAATTTATTTTTCAAATTCGAACGATCTACCCATCTGCGAGGAAGTCTCTCTTATATATTAGCGAGTAATTAAATATTTTTATGTTACATTTCTTAATCCGTATAAAGTGTCACCTTGTATTTTTTATGTAAAAATTATAATGCTTTTCTCGGCTCCCTAAGAAGAGTTGTGTTTCAAGACACGTGGCTACAACTATGGCTTGACGCCTTAGGTATAGGTAGTTCCATAGACAAACCGAACACAGTCTTCCTTTTAGCCCTACTGGTTCCCCACAAGCACGGGCCAAAACAAGAGAAAGGGTTGAAAGATGAATGGACAACATAACGGTGCCGTCCACAGAGTGTGAAAGGGTTGATGTGACGGCTTCTGACTCAGACAAGATATAGGTGGTGAGTTTCTCTTCCTGGGAACTCATGAGGCGAAAATAAACTGGACTCTCTGAGAACCAACCCTCAAGGGCTTAGCTATACTATTGCATCGATGTGAGAGGAAAAACTCTCCTTTCATTCAAGAAGGCATGCCACGCGACCATTTCCGTCCCTTTATAAATCAGTGTCTAAGACATTTTGAGTGACAGATATGAAGAGTACTAATTTAAGGCAAATATGAATGAATCACGACTGTAACAAGATAGTAAAGGAAAGTCTTTTTACTAATTTAGATTTATTTATGAGTAGGTACTTATACCGAGTATTCCACAAATACATATAATATAAGTATATATAAATATTATATATATATATATATATATATAAAATTTGAACGAATTTTCAAATATATTTTATAAGGATACGTAATAAAACAACGTCAAGATGTTTTGATATTAGATTTTTAAAGTTAACCCTCCCCCCAACACCACCTTTCACAAAATTAGTGGGAGGAAAACAATTCATAAATGGAACGACCTATCGAGTAATACACCATATCCAAAGTGGCCACTGTTAAAACAAAACTGAAATTCTAACTTCTAAAGAACTCTATGTTGGATGGAATCAACTTAGAGAAATCGAATTTTTACCATTCATCTTCTTTTATCAAGAGCTCTGTAAGCTCATACGATGGGGGTTTGCTGGTGTTGAATCATCTAGTACATCAAAAGGCCAATCATGGAAAACTTTCAAAAACTTCTACAATAATACACAAACGTTACGTTGATAACGCCTTAGAGCATGTAGCTGTATTCCAAAAAGGTGTTCAAAAAATCACATCATCAAATAAAATCAATTAAAGATGATAGAAAATCGTGAGGATGGAAAAATCTCATTTTCGCCTCTCTTTCTGTCGGTCTATATGTCTATATATCTGTAAAACTAATTGACCTATAGACTTGAAATTTTGCACGAAGCTTCATTTCTGTAAAAAATAACACTGACTTTAATTATGGTGCATATCATTCTTATATGAAATGTGGCTGAGCATTGGCAAATATTTTTAAATTAGTCTTATGGTTAACAATAATGGCAACGAGGAAATAGCAGAATAAATAAATTTGTAAACTAGCGAAGAAAAAGGATATGAAATCTTAATATGTTGCATATTAACAAATGTAATTTAATCATAAATTTAAAAAAATGCAGAATGGGAAGTCAATGTTGGTGAGAAGAACTGATTTCCGCGCACTTTTCTGTTACACCTCCCCCCTACCACGCAGGACCTTTTATTATGTATTCACTGCCATGAAACGTAATGTAATGAAAAAATATGAATATTTTATAATGTGGCAAGATATTTTGATAAATATCATCTGTATAGTTAAACTTTTGTATAATTCCGATATAGACAAAGATGAGTTCTATGATAGTGCATGCCCCACCCATCCTTGCATGGAATTCGGTTGAGCATCACCAGTAGTATGAGCTGGTAAAATTGTATTATTCCTGCCTGGAGGATGAAGACATTTCATTGATTTTATTGTACGTGTCTTCGCATACATGTAAATAATTTAATGACCCTTAGAAGATCTGCATGCTACCTGAGCGAAGCCTGTTATGGGACACGTTGTGTTTCGTTCTCCTACCTTGCTATTATTTGAAAGCACATATTAAAAGGAAATGAGGTGGTGTAATTAGTTTTCTGGTTGCATATTTTTTCAAGGCTTTCTAAGATAGCTTCTCTGGAAGTAGAAAAATTAAAAATAACGTGCCTTGATTACTGCAAAGAATTGTAATATGAATTTTCGTCATATTCAAAGTCCGGACTTCTGGAGAAAAATGTGACCTTTTTTACATTAGACATTATAAATTATGACTTCAGAGAATGGATTATAACATAATTTAAGACAATGACAAATAAAAAATTCCTTGTAAAAAGAAAAACATGTATGTCCCTCCTGTCATATTTTATAGGCTTGAGAATCCATACTCTCCTCTTCTGAAATATTTATTTGTTCAGGCTTCATTAAAAAGCTAGTCCCGAATGGTACTTGAATTCCTACAGTATCTCGCCGAATGATCGTAAAGGTTTCAAATCAGAAAATTTAGAAAGATATTTGAAAGACTAACTAAGACTAAAAACGTTTAAAAAAATATAAAAAATATAAAAAAAATCGAAAAAACCAAATTCCGTTTTCAACACAATAAACCAAGGAAATTTAAATCTTAGTGGTTTATCCAAGTAGGAATGAAATCCCACAATATTTCTGTAGTAACAAAAAATTTAGTTAAATTTTTGTATATTACAACAAAGCGCTAAAAATATATTGAATTTTAATATTCTATAAAAGTTAAGCCATTGTACTACTCCAGTTATTTAAAAACTGTCAACGTCCTGTATTTGCAGATTAACTCATTGTGCAGTATTGGACAGAGTACACGATAACTTTTCAAAAATATTCTTGTTCCTATCGTACTATTTATTGTGCACAAAATATAAATATCAACTATAACTGATAACTTAGGATTGTCCATTTTCTCGCGGTGCGCGCATGAATCCAAAACTTCAGTATAAACTATTCACCAAGAAAATGATTCATAAAAATCTGATTTATTTATTTATTTGGAGGCTCTTTCCATGACAATCGTATTTTTATCAATTTTACCAACATAAATTTCTTCCCCAATACAGAATTCGAACCCGAGACTTCTCGGTTTGAGAACACAGCCTTGCCCTTGGATACAATGAAGGTCACATAGTAATAAACTAAAAATGTAGTGAGTAGTTTACACAACATTTTATATTTGCTTGATCGTAAAACTACATAAATCACAAAGTTGGTAACTGATAGACATCTTTCCATCCGGAAGGTCTGCCCTGCAGGTAGTCTCCAGGTGGCAGTTGAACTGGTGTATGAGCCGCAAGTACCACAGAGGTAAGGAGAGGACGTCGACCCTCGCTGTGACATCACACGGAACAAGGTTAGATGAAAGTAGACCGGTGATGACGTCAGAGACGTAGCCTACTACTCAGTCGCGGCCACCGCAGCCTCCACCTCACTGTCTTGGCCAAGTCCACTTTTACCACCTCCAGGAACAAGAATGAACATTGTGGTGACTCACGCATTAATGCTTCTTCCCGAAAGCATTCACTTTGTGGAAGAGAAGGAGAAAATGTTGGTAATGACTAACACTCTTTTTAGCGGAATTTGTTCCCTTGAGTTCGGCCAAATTAGCAGTGTACTCCACTCCTTGTGAAATTAGGACCTTCGTATAAATATAAAAATATTTTTTCAATGATTGGTAGTTGTAAGTGTTTTATCACTGAAGTAAACGTATGCAAGAGATATTTAATATACAAATACGTAATATGCGTAAATGATAGCACCCTTAGAAATGCTTCTTTGGTTTAAAAAAAGCAGAATATAATTAAATGGATATTCGATTTTTAACAATTAGATTTCGGGGAAAAGTTTTAACAGAAAACAAGAACGAAAACAAAAATAAGATAAAACAAACAGAATACAGTTTATTAAAAACCCCTCAGTTTTAAATCTTACCGAAAAATTATGTATTAAATTATTAATGAAATGGAAATATATAAGGTATGTGAAGTGTTTGATAACAAAATAACAAACAACATAAACATATAAAAAGTGTACACGCTACAAACATAAGTTGCTGTTTATTACTGGAAAGCTTTCAGTTTTACTACTAACTACTTATTAAACGTAAGGTAAAAGCTGTGTTTTATATTTGATTAACTAAAAAAAGCGTAAGCTGCTTTAAGGTTTTTTCAGGAAACAAACCATTAACATAAGATTGAAAACTAAAAGCAACCACTAAATGGACTTTTATTATTAAGAAACTATATTATGATTGAAGAAATATAAATATATAAGGTATATATAAGGTTTTTGACAGTAAAAACAAACAACACAAAATTAAAAAGTATACTGATATAGAGAACATACCTAAATGGGCGTTTGCCATTGCAAAGATTTCCGTTTTAATAAACGCACCTAAACTCTTTATTCTGGCTTTTGAGAGGTTGTTGATCACATCGTCTCCATTTTTCAAATTCATCGTTTAATTAATCAAAAAAGTAATTTTTTACGAGAAAACCTAAAAAAATTTGGATACGTATTAATATCTTTAAATTGAGATACATGCAAGAATTCTACGATTAAAAACAAGGGCGTAGAAAGAATTGTTTGAAGTTCAAATTTGTTTTTACGTGACAAAACCCAAGGTCGGTTCACTACAGCCGAGATTCAGCTATCAGACTAATCCTGTGTTCGTTGCTTCAGTAATAACAGCCGTAAATTAAGCAGAACAGATTAGTTTGGCGACATCCCCGCGAATGACGGAGAAGACATGTTCAAGTAGGCGCCGGAACGAGTTCGTGGGTTCAGTTTTAGGGAGCGCACTTTGATACGGCTCGGCGGGAGTTGAACGCTCGGGCGGGCAGAAGGCGTGTATCAAACGGATCAATTATGTACAGCACCTCCGCAGCCCCACCGGCACCGTGGTCGTGGTCCGTGGTGTAGGGCGTTCAGCCCGGGAATGTGGGATGTAGGCTCAAGGTCGAGGATATTGCGACATTGTTCATCCGCGAATAATGACAAAGTTAGAAGGTATAAGAGAATACAGAATGTTTAATGAATTAGGCCATTATTCTCGGTATCGTAACCAAAACAACGCTGGACTGGTGGTCATCTTGGATTAGCTCCAGAAGAACAATATTAACCCTCAAACACTTCAACGCCTCTTTCTTGGTCGTATAACTGTCGGAAATGTCTCATTGGATATGACTAATTTTATCCAAGCTCTCTTAAGTTTTTAGATTAAAAAACTTTTTTTACTTAATGGTTATTTTATATTCAAAAAGTATAAACATTAAAAAATTAAAATCTTTGATATGCGTATTGATTATAATTTTAAAACTTTAAGTCTTCCACAGTTTTACTACCTAGAATGAGGCTTAAAAGTGTTAACGTTGTTCTTATGGGGTAAAATTCAGACCGGTTCACCACCGCCATATTCCTTATCACCATGATTATCATGTGAAAATTTGCCGGCATGTAAATATTTTACGGTTGCTAATACTGCCCCGACATCGATTTACTGTAAACTAAAAGTTCAATACATACAAAACCAAGACTCAATGAACAAATAGTGTAGGAGCCAATAAGTGTTGAGAATGCATTGAAAGACTTGATTATTGTGCAGAACACTATGGCAATAACAGGATTTCGGACATTTGCTATCGTTATAGGTTATAAAGGCATGAACAAAGAACTATAATGATCATGAAACAAGATGTCGTCACCCCTCCCCTCCAGGGTTGTCTAGGATTTGGAGGGAAAGTTCGAACTTAGGGAGGCGTGTCTTTCCATGCTGGCTAAGTTGAGAACCGATTTAGGCAGAACATTGTAATTATAACTCTCTCTGACATGAAGAATATTTACTATTAGAAACATCATTGGCTGAGCGTTAGCGAAGCCTTAAAGTTTGCTTGCAGCTTCATTCCTTTGTGAGACACATCGTTTTCGATGATTATAAATGTCACTCCTTGGAGTTTGTCTGATCGTTAGAAAACATTTTTACAATGGTCTATGGGTTATGCCATAAATTATGGCAACGAGAAAATCATGGAATAAATAAATTTGTAAGAACAGACTTAAGTAACCTTTGCCATGTGATTAGGTTGACTGCTGGTTAAGACTTTCGTTACATTCTATGGGATCATTCGATACCTTGTTGCATCAGTTTATTTTTATATAGACAAAATAGAGTTCGATAGTGGTGCATGTCGATAATAAATTCAGCTCTAGATTTTGTATACAACTTCAGCGAAGCCTGTTCACACATCTGTGTTATGGTGTGGCTTACTCCTACCTTGTTGCATAACAAATCGTATTCTTTATATTTTATCAGTAAAAATGTCAGGTTTCTTTTAAATTTTTTGCAATAAATTATATAATATAGCATTACACTATTTTAATAGTATTTATGCCTCTACTAGGTTCGTTCAGCGTAGGTCCGCCCATGTCTGGGGGTTTATATAAAAATTCTTTTTTGAAACTAATTAGATCTAATTTAAATAATGTTGATATTTTATAAAAACTCCCTTAGAAACAATATTGAAACATATATTGAAAACATTATTGTCACTATTAAAACACGAAGAGCACAAGACTTTGGTGATTAATAATTGTGTTTTTGAGATTCCTGCATTGCCATGTTTCATAACACCTTAAAACGCGTTTATTAATTTTGGACATTGCATACATATTCAACATCTAATAGTCCATCACTTTCTTACAACAAAGCTTAAAATGCTTCACTAACATTGATCATTAAATAACTATGCATTTTTTGTTTAGTTATGATCACTTTTACTTATTAATGAATTATCAGTTTTACCTGTTCGTAGTTAACTTCGATATTCATTAAATGAATTATAAAGTTATATGTTTCAAATTTATTTTCATAAAAAAATGTTGGCCATTTAAAAATCTTTATGATAATAGGCAGACCTGTGTAGGAAACAATAAGTAACAAAGTTTTCTTATTTTTATATAGTTATTTTCTTATCAGATCCTTCAAGTTTCAAGCTAAATAAACCTGTGGAATATTTACTTATAAGATTAATGATAATTTTGTTTGTACAGTTACCAATACCATCACATACCCCTACGAATGTTTTCTGTTCCGTGTTGGTGGCACTGTCTGGCTATTCAATAACATTTTCTCAGCGTATCTTTGATATGAGAGACGTATCATTCACAATCAATCACTCAATTTCTATTGTTTAATATTTTTAATACGATAGTCAATTTTCATTAATGCAAATAACATATGTGTATGTATCAATGCTGCATTAGTTTTTAATACCATGATATATGACGAACTCAAATTAATCCGTTACGTTTTTTTCTGAAAATACAATTTTAACACTGTAGCTATTTTTCTGCTGTCTGTTTCTTATATATATATCAAATTGATTTTGATAACCTAAAATGTTATCATAGCTCCCACTAAAACTTTGTCTTGTTGGCTATGTATGCTCTCTAACAGTGGTGGTTTCATGCTGTTACTGCTTATTACAATGGCGTAGCCAATGAGGGGATAATATATTTTACATAGCCTTTCATGAGGTCTTATACGTCCAAAATATAATAAATCACAGAAAATTGTTTTAAAGTGGATCGACCAACTGTATACACTAACAATTGAAAACCAGCTAGTTTATTTCAATTAATTAAAATCGTGTTTTATTCTCGGGGTAGTCCATTGACCGTAGTCTCGTATAAATTGGCCATTGTCTCCTTCAAACCTCCCCTTTTTGAAAATCCTAATTATACCAAATCACTTTCAAATACGACGAACAGAGATTTAACATCATTATCGCTGTCATTCAAGACCCATTATTTAAATCTCATTATGGGCTTAGTGCGATTTGAACATTGTTTTAGAGTTAATCGGTCAACCCTAAACGCTAACAAATAGCAACTAGCTAGTTAATTTTATATATTAAAAATCGTGGTTTATTCTGGGACTATTCCATTGACCATACTTCTCGTCTCGTGTGCATTGACCATTGCCTCCCCCTTTTGAAAATACTAATTATATCAAAACACTTTAAAATAAAACAGTGATTTAGTTTTGTTCGCGCTATCTTTAAATAATCAATTATAAAATAATTGTGGGATAGTTTCCTAACATTACATAAAACTATACTTTTTTTATAACGCGAATCCCAACAAATATACATTGATATTAGACAGTGGCATACAGTATCTAAATCAATTCGTCACAACTGGATTTACTAAGAAAACCTTTCCAAGGCTAAAATAAAAATATTCTTTATCCTTTATTCTTATAAATTAACAAAAGCCTAAGCTCTTCAACGACTTTTAGAGTGGGATTTCTATAGGCCGAATTAGATAAACATTATTTATATTAATAGAAGTCACGGAATCTTCCGGATTGTAAAAAACTCTAGTACCGGAGCAAGAAGAGATCCCAGATTAACAGAGATCCCAGCACCAGCCGGTCTGCCAGTAACAGATTTTCACAAGGACCCTAACCCAAACCTGATTAAACAGTTAGAAATCGAGTTTTGTGTGGGAAAGAAAAGACTTGCATTTGAGGGCGGAAGAAATTTAAACAAAGGGGCGAAGAAGGGTGGGAGGGAGGGACCGGCACCGGCACGAGAGTCCAGGTACGTAGACTCGCCGAGGAAGAGTGAACCGAGGTTGTCGACCTACGGGCTGCGGTACCGTTGTCTTGAGCGCTCGCAGCTCACAGCGCCACCGTCGACCAAGGTTACCGAAGGAAATGCTCTTCCCCACGACACCTCCTTAGTTCTGGTAGGACTGTCCTCCACGCCGGTCGAGTCGCCTGGATACCGTAGTGTCAGTCAGTGACTTGTCAACAGTTGTCATCAGACTACGTTGTGCTTTTGTTTATTGGACTTTTATTTGTGGAAGTGTCTTCTGACTTTTGTGTTGTGTTGGATTATTCGCTGCTGTTCGTGAATCTCCCGATGACACACCGGAGATGAACGTCTTCAGGCGATAATCTGGACTTTCGCAGTAAGTATTTGTATTCACTGTAGACATATTTCTATTCCCTTTTTGATCAGTTGTTTTTTTATAAATTTTTTTGTTGAAATGTTTTTAACTGTAATTAATGGGACTCTTCTTCTTGCCTAAAATTATCTGTAACAGAAACCTAATCGTTCATGTCACAAGGCAGTTAACAACTTCATGGTACATTTTTTAAAGTATATCAGGGAACTTGTAACGTTTATTCATGATAAATATAATTTCTTACGATTTAATTGTACTTGAAATGTTGACGATTGTCACTAAAGAATTAAAAGTTTGATTTAAAATTCTATATGTAAAAATCCTTTATACACTACTCCTTAAAAATATTATTGTAAAAATGTGAAATTTAATTACCTGTTTATTACATTTTCTTTAAATATTTACAAATATAACTTTCTTAATAAAATGTTATTCTATTTTATTAATTTTGTTAAGACATACTCTCCTCTTGAAAAATAACAATAAACGTCAACTCTCATTTTAGTACTAAACTTTAAGTAGTAACTTTAAAAGGATTGGCCTGTTGCTCTCTCAATAAATCCATTTTAAATATAATATTAATTTCTGCTCACACTGTCACAGGATAAACTTAATAACTTCGTACATATTCGTAGCACATATTTGAAAAGTGCACACGTATAAGTAAATTTTATAATAATATAATTACTTACATACAGCATACATTTTCTTAATTCTGCGATTAAATATAGGTACACGGATCGTTTAGTAAAATTCTCCGATACTTGAGGACTAGCGATGTAGCGACAGGTGAGTGTGGCGAAGGCGCAGGTACGGGGTCCTGCCGAGCCGCGAGCGCGAAGGATGCGGAAACGATAGCACCAGCGCAGCGCCCACGACCTTGTGTCCTCCCGGTCAAGGTCAAATTCTTGTTTATCTCGTGCGCAACTTTGGTCGCACCCTCACTACTATCTCTGGTTGCCAAACCATTTTATCATGCACGTTACTTCCTCTTATATCCTATCTGTGTTTCTTAAGCTGTGTTCAAAAAATAAAGACAGCTAGAGGAACTGACTGTCCTTTAACCATCTTCGTAGTTTGATCGTAATATAATACAATTTTTTTTATATATCTCGTATTCTTTAAAACTTATTTACAAAGGATACAATTGGAAACGACTTTTACTAATTTCATGTAAAGAACTAGAACGTATAAAACATTTCGCTTTTGCTTTGTGAAATCCAAAATTAGTGTTTGCATTTCGTGACGTTATTACTTTATAGATTATATCGAGTCAAACATCGTTTGGATCCCATCAGAAACCTATTAGCGAAGGAGAAAGGACCCTAGCCTGTCAGAATTCAAGGATCATTGGCCTTAAAATCAGTCGTATAACCATTGTATAAGTCAATGACAAAATATTGCTTTCGTTATACAAGTGTGACGTGTTAATATAGATAATTCTGTTTGCATTTTAATGCCGAGAAGCGACTACGGCGTCATTTGAAATACGAGACATTATTTGACTCTTATGTAATTCTCAGTGTTACAATCATTGGTAACCAAATAGTTTAGAGGTAATGCCGGCCAATTTCATTCCTGCTCACCATTTCAAAATAATTATAATGGACTAAACATGTGTGTTTTTAAGAAGGTACAAGGTGTAAGAGGGAACATGCGTGTTGGATCATGTCAAAAGGCGTGAAAAACTGACAAGGTCACCGTAATGTCTTATTAAAAACAGGTTTCTGAGAAACTGAATTACTCGGGTGATGGGGATAGACGAGCAGCAAATTGCGTCAGTAATGTAGTTTGTAGGGTTCAGTAACTGGCGACCTAGCCGCGACGTGGTGCACTGACCGGCCTCGGTCTGCGGCCTCGGTATCATGCGAGCTGATGACATGCAAACCTAGGTCAGTGACCTTGTCAAATCCTACACTGCGACCTCGGCCTGTGCACTGCCGACATCCAATTGTAATTTGAAGATTTGGCAGCGTCTGGTCAGGGCCGGTCGTTGACCCCAGCGACGAGCTGCGCAGCGCGCCTCGGTCCTCGCTTTACAAGTCAGGCATCAACATATCTGATCAACAATTCTAATTAATAAAGTTCAATTCGATATCGAGGAGTATTATTTCAGATAGTGGATTCAACCACTGACCTAACTACGTAATTAGTTGTTTGCTTCTTAGGTTCGGTTTTGATGTGGGTGCTAATCGTATCTAAATTTCTCGTTTAAATATTTGTGATTATAAAATCACATTTTAAAATTAAAACATTGTTTATAACACTCAAAATTTACCTGTTTTATCTAAAGACTATTGAAAAAAACGTTTCATGTTCGATCAAACAGCAGCAGAAATAATTAGGAATCAAGTAGTTATTACAAATGTGGGCCTATATGATGTTTTAAGGATGTGTGATAATTTTATTTGTCGGATAATGAGATAACTACTCTTTTCATAGAATTATAAGATTCTACTACCGAATTGTAATAAATAAATAAATATAGAAAAATTAAGAATTGTGATGAGGTTGGGGAGTGAATAAAAAATTAATTAAGAAAGTAACAATTTTTCATATTGATACTGTCTGTTTACTACAATGACGGATTTTATGATGTAGGACAAAAATATATGAATTTATTGTACGTAAATCATTAATGTAATCTTTGAGATTATGACCGCTGACGGTTTCGTACAAGTAATCTTTTAACTATCAAGCCAAAACTACTGAATAAATCCACTTAAAATTTTATAGTTTACTTATTTGCTGCTCCGATATGAATAAATAGCGCAGGGTTGCTCAAGTTATAACAATGTCACAACAGTACGCTATGTTACTGTTAATTACATTTTGAGATATTTTACCTGGGAGCGAAACATTAATTATACCATTCACGTTTACACCCGACTGTAATAAGGTAAACTCATGGTGTTAGCAAATGTATTCAAGGTTTTAACACTAATAGGGTATTAATACTGAAAATTTAGTGAATATTTAAAACACAAATACCTTACAAATGATAAAAAAAACTTACCAGTTAAATCGCGCAGGTTATTATCTTATTGCTATGAGATTTTTAAAGTTTTCTAGCTTTTTAAAACAATCCACCTTTACATACTGAACGCGAATAAAGCAATATATTGCCCAATTACTCATTCTCTAGCTGGATCTTACACGACTAGTCTAATATCCTAAATAAAACACGTTCGATAAACAGGAGTTTATTCTTCTCACATTTTATCTCATCTCAAATCATTCAATTTTATTAATACAAATTTAATAAATAATCAGATTTGAAATAATAGAAAATGCCCATACGATAAAATTTGCAAAATAATATTTTAGTTTTTTTTAATAAATAGGTCATAAGAGCAATTTTATGTTATTATACATCATCCGTCAAAATTCTCTCATTTTTGACCAAGTAGATCTTTATCAGTAATAAAATGAAGCTTATCCAGTGATGTCATGTGTTCACGAAACGATCACTTGGACTAATTCCAACTGTTTGTAGTATTTAAGGTCTTTAGCGCGGAAAGTTAAGAATTTATGATTCTATTGCATCGGGGAACATCCCGATTTCTCGTCCTGCATACATTATTTATATGTCGCGGAGATTAACTGTTATTTCCGAATAGAACTTAATGTATAGTAGAAGAATGAATACCGTCTGTTTATTCCTCTTCGGAAATAACCCCAATAACAAGGGAACAACTTGTATTCCCTCTTAACATTTCTCAAACAAGATAAATCTTTTTCCAGATGCATTATTTTTGATTACGCTGCTAATTAAATAGGACGCAAAGCGTGGATCCAATTCCGTAAGGATCCTAAATTTGAGACAAGCATTCTGCTAAGAAAATTCATGGTTGATCAACGTTCAAAATGCTTTATGGGTATAGAAACAGTGTATTATTGCTGTAAATTTGACTCAATTGAACCTTCCATCTGAAAGGTAAATTCTGGACTGTGATCATGTGGGGATCTGAAATTCCAAAGCAGCCCAGAATGAGATTGTGATTGGTTAAATCACTCAAGAGCAAGGACTTTTCTTGTCTGTGCCACTTGAGATAGCCCAGCTCATTAGAAATAATTCAAACAAGACCATCTAACAGTCAGAAAATCGCTTATATAGTCATTAGTTAACTCTGTAGGGACGGAAGCTAGATGTGGTAAGCACGCAAGGTAATCTATTCAATCGGTTGATCGGAGATTTTGCATCATTTAAGCGGATCCCTAGTAAATGTGCACATTCGTAAGTCCTGGGATTTCTGGTAAAGTGTTCTTGGTAGGGTAGCCGAGTAAGGTCTACCTGGAGCTCGAAATCACCTTCACGGTTGTGCATTCGCAGTGAATGCAATATTAATTGGGATATTGGCAGCGAAGTAAAAGACGAAGCGAAGTATGATGCCAAAATCACGTGAGATAATCCGGCACCGATACGGACCACTGAAAGGCAGACGGTATCAGTGGCCGGGTGGGCCGGGTCTGCCGCGTTGCCAGGCGGTCGAGAATGCCATCGCACCCGAATCACGGCCTGACCATTGAACTCGCGCTCTCACTCTTCCCCGGTCATTCTTCCATTCCTCTATCGCCATCGCTCCGTCCGCTCAAGCGCTTTTCTTTCACCAATTCCACTTTTTACCGCATTCTTCACTCAGTTTCATCACGGTTTCCTACGCTTCAGTTGGCGATACCCGTAAGGATTCGGTTGGCAACAGGCGTTGGGGGTTCTCATCATTACAGATTCCTCAACTTAAGATACAACTTGGACCGAAATAATCCAAACTACAAATGCTGAGTGGTGTATTCACCTAATAACATTCAACTTACGTCATCCATACTTGCGGAAATTCGACTCAGCACTTGCGTGGGTCGCTCGTTTTAGACCGTAGACAACAGTGAGTCGAGTCGCCGAAATTCTATTGTTGTCGGAGTGAAAGGCGTAGGACCTTCGTGGACGGGTTGCTATTTGCGTTGGGCGTCGACCCTAGCTCTAATCCCCTGTCTTAAAGTCCAAAGCTTTCTCTTAAAGATAACATCTTCCTGGCCCTTCACATTGACTAATGTTACTGCTTGGACAATTCAGCACAAAAGCGTGTCATTAAGAGCTAAAATTGTAATGCTAACGTATTCGCCCGTAACAAATACCGTATATTACTAGAATGACTGATGCCCGTTACTCAATGTGGCTAAACGAAACAATGCAAATACCTTACTCATTTTAAATTAGGATCTTGTTAGTGTACAAAATAAAGAATATCACAGAAATAATATGCGTGATATTATTATAGAAAGAGCGCCTTTAGCTGTTTGTACACAAATTTCAGCGTAATACGTTACGATTCAACTCACTTGATGTGCTGAATGCTGGTTATGAGAAGCTAACCTCATAGTTCAAAGCAAAAGAAAAACCAACACACTATACAGCTCTACTCGTCGTTTCGGCTTTTTTGGAAGTTAAGTAGAGAATGACAGTATGTTATGCTGGGTTTTTAAATCAAGTGCACTATCCCTGTTATTACTAGTATATTCCTCGTGAATGCAGATGTAAATATTGAATCAGAGTGTCGGTACCAAATGTACGACGATCAGTTTACGCCTGCCGACTGCACCACAGGCTGCCATGCCGTGTGTGGCATACCAACACCGCCTGGACCTGTACCTTGTATTATTCAGTACATCCAGCGACACGTTCAGCCCGGAATGGCGGAACCTGGACCACACCACTAGGTCTGTCTCCCTCGAGGGGGTCACAATTCTGTTACTGCATTGCTTATAAAAATCCATACAGCTTCAGGTTATAAAATAACACCTCTCACGTAAACCAGAAACAAAATATATTTAATTCACGAGAAAATTTAGAGAGCGGAGGAATAATGAAAACTGGGGTTATGAAACGATTAAGAACCAACGTGTACCTTTCTAAAAGGATCTGAGTGCTAATAAATCATAAATAAGGGTTTTGCGTTTAATTGAATAAATTGAATTTTACGCTACATATTCACACATACCTGAGTAGTTTATATTATTTTATGCCTATCCTTCACAAGATTAGTAACGTTAATTTTATTCTACTGTATGTCCCTGTTCTTCTATAATCCATAACTTGTGGATACATAAACAGTACTTGCATTGAGAAATACGTTATCTTGCTCTCATTAACATTGCTTCAAAGGTTTCCATTTTTCATTTCAATGGATATTTAAGAGTATAAATGTTAAAACTGTGGTAAACCGACGTAGATTTTCTCCCGGTTTAACGCAGTGTTCCCATTGGACGCTGGCCAAACAATAAAGGAAATGGACTAGGTCGAAAGATAAGTGACCAAAACATATTCTTCTGTGCTTTTGTCTTTCTGGCACTGTTTGTACTTCCGGAAAAATTCCTTTCAGAATGTTTGGCTTAGATTCAAGAAATCTCAATCAAATGTTTAAATGGGTTTCATAAACATTGAGAATCTCTATGTTCCCGAACGTATCAAAAGTCATCAACCATTTAATGAGACGCAGTTCGAGTTCTATGGAGCACTAAATGGGCTTGGAATAATTACAAAATATACTCAACAGTACGATTACGGTAATGCTTTTTATACATAACTATGGCTTTCGTTCAGTTAAAAACGTGTCACGCTTTAATGGACACACTGATTACTTGGGACTTGGGATAATCCACGTGTGTGACATTGAGAAAACTCCCATAGCAGTGAAATTTAGCGTAGCCTATTACGCGCACGTGTCGCGGCCTACCTCACTTTAAAATGCAATCAAAAGATCTTTTTTGCAGACCATTCTGAGTCGTTTTATTCTAACTGACAAAACACATTCATAGTCATGGCACTCTACGGTTAGCAATTACTGGATACAATTAGTTCTTCGTCGGACAAAACCGTGGTCCCGTTAAATTTGTACAATGCATTCTGAACTGTTTATGAGGCCTTCATCGAGAACAAACATCACCTGTCAGAGCTATCCTTAAAAATCCACACAAGGACGCAACATGCCGTTATAAAATGAGGCAACTTCTCCAAAAAAAGTTTGTTTGAATGTTTACGGGCGAAAAACTGTAAAGGAACAACCAATAAATCTACTTTTACATAACGTTTCCTCATCTGAAAACAACGGTGCCGGCAATGCTACACAAAAAACTAGTCGGCATTGTTTAGGGCTAGGGTCAGGTCTTGTATTGCGTAGGACGAGGGTCCACATAACGGGTCCTATAGCTGTCTCTCTCACACTCACGCAATGTGTATCTCCCTTCTCACTCTCTCTCTCCACATCTACGTAACGGGACCTCACTTTTTATTGTTATGTTAAAAGCCCAGGCCACCCGCCGCCCGACCGCGCCCGGCAGGTCTGATATCCGGTGTAGGCTTTTTACCTCGGCTCACCTTGTACTCCTCCATCCCCATACCAGATGGTCGCTCAACGGGAAACATCGGTTACTGTTAGTAATGGACAGGAGGGTTTACCGTCTAGTGAGAAACTGATTTAGAATGAACACAATGGTTTATAACGCATCTTAAATCTTAAGTGTATTCGATTTGAAGTTGTTTAGACATTTTGAATGTGGCTAAGTTATTATTCTTTCAAAACAATCAATATGAATAAGAATTATTCGGAAGGTCTTATCTTCGAAATTAATTGCGTAGTAACAAACGTTCTTTCGTTTAGTTGATCGGTATATTTGACCAAAGTTACAGAAACGCTGATTTTTTTATTTTATTTGGTAGAGTTACCTAAATTTCCAAAGATCAACCTTGTGTTAGTGTCAGATAAGGGGAAGTCAAGGAAAACTTACTGAATGAAACTGTTTCGACTCATCGAGTGCACTTACGGTTTCGTTAACCCCCTTACACTACGGAAGGAGGTTAGGCTATTAATAAACGCGGATCTATTTCGGTTGAGTGTGGATGCAGACCCCCCTCCCCCCCCCCCCCGGTTACCACCACAACCGCCCCCGACCGCCCCCCGTTAGTACTCACGGCACGACGCGGCCCGCCACTCTCGATTGCAGCAGTGCGCACGCCCGCCGCGATCAATGAGGGGTTGTTGACCGGTTTTGGCAGAGAGCCGAGGCCGGTCGACTACCCCAACTCACATATCTCGCAGTTTATTGTTATGGCGGCCATAAATGCTACTTTTATTGAGCCGAAAGTGAATTTCGATACTCAAGGACGCGCCAGACAGAGCCCGGCGCGCCGACAAACGCGGTTGTAAATTCACCCCTCGAAATTGCGAACTTTATTACGTCTACCGCCCCTGTCCTAGGTCAACGTTCGCCTGCGAAACCCTTGTTCCACCCCTTGCCGGCACCCCCTCACCCCATCCGCACATCCCACCCTTCGGTTTCACTTTTGCCATTGCAAGGCCATATGTCATCTTGATTTTTGCAAGTCTTCCCACGTGTCCTTCACTCTCACTCTCCCTCAAGTCGTAAATTCCCCGGTAATAAAACAGAGTCACACTATCAATAAAACTCCAAAAATAAAAGTTATTTTTCAACCTTATTGTTTTTTTTTTATTTTAGAACCGCTTGGTAACATTTACGTACTTGACTAATAAATTTTCACTATACAGGAACACATTATTGTCTTCAATTATATTCCGCAATTTATAATTATCAGAAAGCAATAATTATAATGACGCTTATGTTTACAACAGTCACTACACAGTGTCTACTTTAATCACAAACTTGCAGTCAAACGTTATGTTATCGTTAACGTTTATTACATTTATTCGTTACATTTATTAACTTTAGAATGTTTGTGCTGATATTTATGAAATAAAAATAATGTTTACTAACAAAACGACAAAATAATCCGTCGCTTACGTAAAGATCTAGCGGGGCTGTTCTAGATTTCTGTGGTGTGAACGAACTCTCTTTATTGAAACAAAAATCAATCTTTACTGTAATTACTGAGGCAGTATGGGAGATAAAATTATGCCCGGATCCTACACTTTGATATACAATATATGTGTTGATAACCACCGTTTACCTAAAATGTTAGTAAATAATGTATGCTATATGTGGAACCGTAATCTTGTTAATCTGTACTACGTAAGCTATGTTTACATTGTAAGAGTGACGGGACGAGGTAGGGGTTGTTGTAAGGGTTATGACAGGGGTGTCGGTGGGTGGGGGTGGGGAGGTCAAAAAGCGCGGGTGTCTAGACGGTAGGGCAGGCGCTATCGACGAGTAACCCCCCTCCCGGACCGTTCACAGATTTACGTTCTACACTTTCACAACTGCAGTAATTCTGGTATTTTGTAAAAATGCTACGATTTACTGCTCTGTTGTTGGTACTGAGGGATGAAACTAGAAACATTGCCGTGGGGTGTAAAAATAAGTCGGGATATTTCCACTCTAACGTTAAGAATAGTGTTATAACTGTGCTCGGTTGATGGGAAAGTAATTTGAAGATTTAGCTATTTCAATACAAAAAAGATTGAGGCCAGTATTCTTTTTTTTGTTTTAAGGGAAAGGCTGATCTCCCTTTTTAGCCGTATTCTGCACGTCTTCATAAGCCAATGCCTCGTACAGTGCAAGGTCGATTGTACTGATAAAAATTGATAAGGTCAAATACATGATTTGGACCTGCGTTATCTTTTCTAAGGTTCAATTTCCGACGTCCCCTCGTAAATCGCCTGTCATTTAATAGCTTAGTTCACCATTCAAAAGCGAAACATCTTCATCGATAAAAGAAACTTGTTATTTACAAGAAACACAAATTGCAAATGTTCCGCGTGGCATCTTGTATTCACCAATTTGGAACGTATCGCTTAAAGATTCATGTGGGAGTGTACCTTAATGGATTTGGAAATGCACATCCGACAAGTTATAATTGCTGAACACAACTTTACCCGACATTTGCGACGACCGCGGCATTACGACAAAGAAAGTCGTGCATCGGGCATTGAGATTTCCGCCCGCGACGCGAGGTGCCCCACTTTCCGCTGCACTTGCTAACTTCTACAGCGTCATCGCTGGCTTTTTATCTCGGCAAGCGACCCGTTATTAGACATAAAATTAAATTTAAAGCTTCCTCTTTAGTTGCAAAGTATTTTAATATCGTATGTTGGTCTTAATTTTCAAATACACTCTTACCACAAAATAATGAGTCGCTTCAAAGAGGCTTCATCATAAAGCCTTTTGAAATGTTTTAATCATTTGTGCAAAGTATAAATATATTAAACATTTACTCCTGTCATATTTGCTTACCTTATTTGAAACCACGCAACTATAATGTATAGTTGCTGAGTTAACAGTTATAATAAAGATACAATTTTAGTGTCTGAATACAGTTTGTTTGTTAATAAAGCGAATGATTGAGTGATTTGTTTCGGCACAATCAGGTTAAAACGAACACAAATGTTTCCTTTAAGGTGAGTTTTATTGTTAATAACGACAAAAAATATTGGTTTTACAGGCTCCCTTAGTGAATGAACGTATTCCGCGGTAGCCTTTCAACGACTAGATGTACAGTATTCATCGAATAGAGAATATTTAAAGTACCAATAAAGGACGTTTTGGTTAACAACGTCGGCGAGTCGCAGGTTACTGTACTAAAATCCGCTTATTGTAACCACGAAACTGGTTTTGAGGTTATAAAAGGGAGTAGAGAATTTATAGCTTTCGTGACGGCGGCGATTTCAATTACGTTATAAGTTACACGAAGATTGAAGTAGCAGTTTGAATCGAGAAAGATATTCATTCGTAATGTTTACGTATTACATGTTTTAAACTACCTTCGGGAACTATATTTGATGGAGTTAAAACTTGTGTACTGATTAATTCTTTTGTTATTTTGTCGAGTGTCACTTTACGTTTCTTTCGTGAAGAGTCATACATTAATTTTAAAGAATTTGGTCTCATATAAGGATTTTGTATTTTCTTATGTTATAAGAGTAGTGCATTATCAGTATATTTTGATACATCTAAAACCACACTAAATTAAGTTTGAACTTTAAGAATCCGTCAAACCAAATTTGATTTAATAAAAAAATATTACTAGAATAACTTATTTGTATTTATTCAGTTGTGGAAAATTAAAACCGTGATCGCAAAGCGTAATTCAAAATTAGCCATATATCTTTTATATAATAATATAAGAAATATTGTAGAATATAATAAACACTAAAAGAGTTTTACTATAAAAGTATATGCATAAACTTAGTGCAAGAATCAACAATCCTGTCATTACGAATCAATACGATGTCAGCCATTATATCCACCGGGAAATTCGGCAGGTTTTATTATACTAAGTGCATTAACCTAAATTTATAATGGTGGTTTCTATTTGAGTTCAACACTTGTTTGGCTGGCCTGGTCACTCAGTGTGACTAATGCTATTGGTTTAGAGACAGCACTTGAAAAGTTAAAATCAATTAGTACATGAAAATATGTGGGTAAAACAGACCGGTCACTCGTGACCTCAACCACCTAGCGTATTTGCACGATTTGTCTAATTTAATTATGCATTTTAGGGAAATTGAAAAGTGGTAATTGAAGCGTTTGAAACTATGGAATGGCGACTCTGTCTAAGTAAAATATCCAATAAGAAATTCTTAGTTGGAATTTAAATTGAGAACTACGTTTTTTTCTGTAGAATTGTCTACTGGATATATTATAGGCTAATTAACCTAATTCACTAAAAAATAAGAATTTCCCCCTGAATTATAAAATTGTGTACTATTTTTACTTGGCGCCCAATAAATTGATGTTTCAAAATGTTCCTATCGTTTACTAACTACGCATATTCAAGTACATGTGCATAGTTTTTGCAGTGCAGTGGTTTGTTAATACTTTAGTATTCCATTTATAAACCATTGTCTTCACTAAGGGTACAGGAAACTCTTACCCCTAATTTGGAGAGGGAGTAGTTTTAAGTTTTCGAAATTTCATTATCCATGCGTAACAAGGTGGTATTAATCGAAGAATCCATGAATTAAATCAAATTTCTTGGGTCAAACCATTATACAGTTTCTGTAGTTTATAAAGATCAGACCGTTGTTGACCTTTCCTGTGTCACCCCCATTGAGTTCGCTTCGCTCGACCGGACATGACGTAACGGGACGGTATCGCACTGACAGCTGCCCTTCCGTTATAACGGATCCCACATTATAGTTTTGGTTTGTGTGCGGTGCGGAGTCGGAGTCCGCTACGCGAGGCCTAGACACAGCGATGCCTCCTCAACACGGCAGTAGCGGTCATTGACCTCGCGGCCTAAATGTAAGCCTGGACCTGCTCGGTTGGCCACCACTTCCACTGCCACTGCCATTGCCACTGCCACTGTCACTACATCATCCCTTCTCTGTTTCCTCCTTCCTTACCTTTTCCTCTCAAAAAGAGGCATTAAAAACGTCTAATGCGGCTAAACTCAGACCTATACATATGAAACTATCAAACTATTACAACATTTGCTTCTAAGAATGTTATTGTTTAAAATTTGTAATAGTAAAATTGACGAAATGTTACAATTTTGAAGCTTACAGTATATGGTTTTATTTTGTATTTTATAAATGCTTTAAAATGTATGAAAACATTTTAAAATCACGACAGTGAATTATAGACGGTTTCCTTGTCCTTGAAAATTATTGCAGTTATGACGCGGCACTAAAACTAAGTATTTAAAGGAACAATGTACAATTGAGTAAAAATACATCGTGGAGGGAGGCTAAGATGCCACAAACCTTTGAATTAACGCATGATTCCAGATACTTGAATGTAAAGGTAATTGCTTAATGTATGAATGACATCGCGGCAATGTTCATTCTGACGTGTATCCAGTGAGTGACTTACTGCAAGTACAAGTGTCTGAGCGTGCAGCAGCGTCAGGTGGAAGTGCGGAGACAGAGGAAGTGGAAGTGTGGACGCAGGAGCAAGGCCGGGCCGATGACCGGCACACTTAACGGTACCAGTGCCCTGGTCTGACACACATCCTCGTAGCTCCGCCATTGTTGTATAACGCCCGGGGACACTGCCACTGCATCGTTCGCCAATAATGACAGTCAATGTTGGCTCTTCAGGCTTTCTAATTTTTCAATCTCGTTAATCGCTTGGAAGCTTCATTTCCTTATCACGTCCCCGCCGCCTTTTTTGGGCCATTGTAAAAAATTGCAAAATTCCTGTATCGATTTCTTCCACATTTCGTTACAAGATGTATGAAAAAGTACAAAAAATAATGGAGATGCTTCCATAGTTATTGGTGGTTGATGTATTAGAGATACGGTATTCTAATACGAATGTAACATTTATTTTAGCTTTAGTTACAAGAACAGTACCTCTGAAAAGATTCGCAAAATTCACAAAGTCAGGTAGTATTAAAACGCGGCTTATAAAGATTTAGAGGTCTGAAAATTTATAAATTGTACATTATTGCAATCTCAACGCACCTTATCAGGGGGTTGAATCTAAAAATTTCGTCAGGGTCTAGAACTGATGATGTCTCGTTAAACGTTTAGCTGAAGTGTCGCTGTAGTTTGGAACCTCTGTAAGCCATCATCAGACAATTGCCAAAATCGTGGCTCGCGACCCGCCCTTAAACGCCTTTCACCGCCACGGCCAGTCGGATATTAGTAATCGCCATTATTTCGCAAATAACACGGCGGCGCTCACGTCGCGGGGGCCACGCATGCGCGCTGACCGCGGATGGCCGAAAGACCTAAATACGGGACGCTCGTCCGCCGCGCCGAGCGCACTTTCTATCGGAAATATTTTTTATAAAATTGTTCGGTAACGAAAGTTGCATCACTGATGGGAACCGGGTCGGCCGACAGCCAATGGGAGAGCGGGATGCCGTGGCCGGGCAGCGGCAGCTACAGAGTCGGCGGCGGCAGCGATGGTGGAGGTGGTGTGACCGTCTGTCCCCAATATTGTGACCCAATGAACTTGTGGGCTGGATGCGCTTGACGGAGAACCTTCCTGCCTGGGGCTGGGTCGTCAGTGTGCGGCTCCAGCTATCGACACAACCTGCACACATTTGTCACCAGATTCATCTTCAAACAGTTTTTATTTCTTTTCAATTTCACAAACTTTTAAATATATTTTATTAAGCTTTTGTCGCCCACTTATATAAACATAGATGATTAAGGATCAATGTTTCAAACAACTCTCCTGGGTGGCGGAAGAAGTTGCATTTTAATTATATAAATACTAATTAATTAAATTGGGATTTAGGTGGATTACATACATTGTGAACATATCGTGCACTTAGCAAAATAAAGGTTGAGGTAACAAGAAAATGGAAATTATTCCTCCGTTTCCGGAATAAATCAATTATTAATTTTTTGTGAGTAACTGTCCTGAAGCGACAGGAAAGACGAGGATACAGATAAAGTCTGGAGTGAGAGTGGTAGACAGTGGACTTTGCCTGCTTAGGATTCTTGGAAGCCGAGCCTGAGCCTAACCTAGATGTGGACTGTGGAGGTCATTGACACAGCCGGCGCGCGCCTTCACTCCTGCCGCTGCAATATGTCTACCTCCAAGTGCTGGGTTACTTGCATTGTTACTTTGGCACGGCGCTGTCTCTTTACATATTTATTCAATATTGATTTATACCATAGTTCTCAACATTCATTTGAATAAATTGTAAGCCTTATAGAATATTTTATTTCTGAAATTTAAATAATGCAACTTTTTGTTCTAATATGAACAAGTTGTACTGTCTTACTTTTTGTAGGCTACATACAAATTATTGGAGAAAAAGTGCTGGAAAATTAAAAGAGAATGATTTCCAAATATATTTCTGTTCGTGGTAGCAACAAAATTATTATTGAATATATTGAGCGGATTGTTTTGTATTTAAACAACTAATAATAGAGTTCAACATTTTAGTCGAGGTACCAATGTATTTTTAAAGCTAATTATGAACACCGATCTTATCAACAATATAATGTTTTGTTGTTCTTAACTTAAAATTAATTGCAGTAGCCTTGTAACTTTCTAACGAAACAAGGGATAACAGGTTTGTACTTTGTGCTGTATAAATCCAATATATACTAGTGTAAGTATTCTTTTCTACGCAGAATCAATAACAAGTCGTCGGATTACAATAAAAGTTGTAATGTCGATCTCTTTAAAGTTGGAAGGTATTGTTGAAGAAAACATAATTTTATTGTCCTAACTGCAATTTGGATAGGTATAATCCAATGGGGGAATTGGACAGGATAGCCGGTATATTTAATGTTTAGAGAGGCATGAGCTCGCATAGCTCGGCAGATGTCGGACTGCCGCCACGCGCCGAGATGGGACGACCGATGCACCGATGCACTTGCACATGCACCAACCGACTGTCGCTGCACCGCTAGTAGCGGGCGCATGCGGTTATGCACCGTCTCGCGCACTCACTGCACTGCTGCCGCTTGCATCCTACCCTTCCACCAGACGCACCACGTTGAGATAGGTCGGAAAATACCGAGTGCCAGCTCTAGCCCTGTCGCCCTCTCGCAGTTTTCTGCCGCTTACAAACAATCTCTCCCCTGTGGTTCTCCTGGGCCAGCGGCCGCTGTCACCACCTTGTGAGTTGTCTTTCACTTTTAGGTTATGTTCGTACCTCACTGTTGTATTGTCCGGCGCGTCAAGTCGCGCCTAATTGAAAACGCTAAACTCGTTTATGTCCAGTTACCTCGGCTGCGTCTATTCGCCGTAAAACAGGGCCCAGTACAATAAGTTGCAGCAAAAATAAAAGGTGTTACCGAGAAAATAAATGAATAAACAAATTAATATCATACCATAAAGTTAATATACGCCAATTATTTTACTATATTTCCTATTATAATTGTTGTGTGTTTAAAAAATAACTAAATCATACAATTAAATAGATGTTTTGCACATATAAAGTATTTTTTATGTGTTTTAGCTTAAAGCTTCCAAAGACAAAAAATAGAGTACAATTAATGTTTGAATCGTTTAAAATAGTACTCAATTGGTGTAAAAATTAAAATAATGTATTTCGTTGTACTTATTTTCTGGCTTAAGGTAGCAATGTTTATAATTTAGATTTTTCAAATTTAAAAACATTTTTCTGTGTTATGGGTATTTGTATGGTATTTTAAACGAATATTTATAACGTTTTTTAAAGCACCAGACGCGGTTTTAGGTCCCCTGTGTAAATTCTAAAATTTTGAGTATAATGCGGCTTGTTGTAGAGTATTTTTCACAGGAAATTTTCTACTGCATGTTGTTATATATGATAAATAATCAATATATGGTAGATAGCCAATGGGACGCCATGCTCCTCCGTCATGGTGCAGAGATACACTCTATTATTGATCCCATAGGCTCGAGATCGGGAAGTCAGGAACCAAACGGGATAGCTGTAGGGCTAGAGTACGCCTAGCACTGTGTGATTTCCAAGTCACATTTACAGGACACGTCGACTATAATGTATGTTTATATGCCATCCTTGTACTAACGTATTTGTGTCTCTATAAGAAAGGAAGTTCTCTGTTGGGTCAAACCGAAAGGAGATAAGGAAGAGGGATCCTTCAAATAACACGCCTTTACTTTATGCTAACACGTATCTTGGGGAATCTCCAAGACCAATTTCAAGATAGTAAAGTTCATAGGTAATAAAACTTAATAACCGTTTTGTTCAAAAGGTGTCCCAAAAATTCACATCATTAATCAATACTCCCCGTTACTTTAGTTAATGAAGTATTCTTGAACAGAAGAGAATGTAGAGTTATATTTATACAAACAACTGTTAAACGTACAAATTAATTGCTATTGTATTTCATTCACAAATTAAGAAATTAACTTTGAATTTTATTCTCACTTTGCTAAACGTTTATGCCGCGTCTACAATAAATGATCTAACCGTCTGTTAAGTATGTCACGAACATTGTTATTTTGAGAAAGTAAGCGGTGACAGCAAGCCATGATGGCCCGTGAAGAAGGTAGAGGTGTCCCCTAACAGTTTTTTAATACCATTCAACGTCAAAAGACATACTTGGATGAAACAATAGCCCCCAAACCGACAATCAAGAACAGCAATGTTAATTCAATTTATTTTATGCATATATGTTTAGTAGGAGAGTACCGATAGAGCTTGAATGTATTCCTGAATGTGTGCACCATATAATGATTTATTCATGAAATATCTTTGAATACATCACTATATCCGGTATTTTAATCGTATATTTACCTCATTTCATACCGCAGCTCTGCAAAGATAATACCCATGAGGATACTATCTAAGAGGGTACCCGGAAACAATAACCCTACATTAACCTTGGTAACTTGCAAACTATACGATGAAGTAAATGTTTAGGATATCGGAATGATAACGTCACTTCTGATTTAATTTGAATGTGATTTATCTATACTTATGCAGGATATCACCCAACTTTTAAGAGTGGAATTCTATATTAAGCAGCAAGTACAAGATTGGCAAATAGACTAAACTTTCTGAAAGAGACTTTGAATTATATCTAAACGTCTAACATCAAGAAAACACCACAGTTATTCTCAGTTATTTTTTGTAACAGTTCCTACAATATTTACAAATGAATAATAATAATAAATATATTATATACACATAAAATTAAAAGGCTGGCCTCTCCTATTCAGTAAAAATTCTAACTCTTGCCTTATGATATAGATATAATATGACTAAATACTTGTGTAATGCTTTGTTCTCCTGATTAATCGATTCATTTCTATGTAAAATAATTTTGCAATTTAATAACCAAAATTAGAGTTTACATGTGGCCGTCAATAACTTTATGAGCGGATGAATTGAAATGTTGATTGGTCTAAGTCTAGGTACAGTTCCACAATGCTCCCAAATGAACGAACTTCACTGTAGCCTAGGGGTAAAGCTGCAGTTCTCTAATTGAAAGGTCACGGGTTCGTTTCCCATAGAGGCGACTAATGATTTTAAAATAGAAATAGACAGGCTCCCTCAAAAATATTGAATATCCTCGATACGTGCCGCTGGTGAAGAAAGTAGCCCCTTAATAGTAAAAAATAAACAAATAAAGATGGGCTATATTCACTATGCTTCAATACAGTTTCTGATAAAGCATGGTAAAATTTCAAATGGTCCTCAATCACCATTTTTAAATGCCGAGATATTCAGATATGTATCTATCTCAAAGGAGGAATAATGATAATAATGAATAAATGATGGTGTAATGAGGTCACCCTTTACCAACTGATTTTTAGCAAGCGTCAATAATTAACATGCTGACTACCAGTGGGGACCTCAAGAATCTTGTAATTTTAAGCAGAATTCGAACCAGGGGACTCCGGACTTTATTGTTAGTATCCTGGTAAACACTTTCAGTGCAGTCTATCTGTCCAAACACTAAAGGTTACCACCTTTGCTATATTCTACAAGTCACCTAAAGGGTAATGAAGTTAGATAATACAAAGAGGCCTTAAAAATATTTAAAACCCTCTGAAAATCTGACCTCCATATAGTGGGTGTAAGTAAGGATTTAAATATTAAATTGTGTATACATTTATTTTATTACTGTTATGGTATTTCTGGATCGTTCTGGATTTAAACATCTTGGAAGTGAGGATTACTTAAAGATCGCCATCCTGAGTGTTTACTATAACTCTTATTCCCAGGAAGTTTGACATTTAACATTTCGCCTGCGAGAGGGTGCAGGGGTGGGACTGTCTATTGATCGAGCGATGTAGGGAACTGGGTCCCGGCCTAGTGCCCTTCAGACACCCTCGCTTCACTTGCACCAACCCCACCCACCCTCTGTCTCGTATCCCCCCTCACAACACCTCACACCTCGTAATTGCCAACCGACTTCTCCACCGCTAATTAATGGCATGTCACAAGTCGTATACTTTGATTACTTTTCTTTGTCTACATCTCCTTCCGATCGTTGGATTTCGAAACTTTCTTCGGCGGTTTATCTGGCAAAGGTCAGCAACGATAATACAAAATTGTTTTCCGACAAAGGCGTAGGTTGTCCGTTGAAATGCGGAATTTTCCATTCGCTTGATCACCGTTACAAAGACATCTTGCCTTGTAGTTTGTTTCGCGAATCCCATATACGGAAACCTTTTGAAATATATATTATCAGAAAATATTTTATAACAGAATTTCTCAACCGAAAGAATTTTGAGTATGCGGGCAGCCTAAAAAAGATTGGGATTTAGGGAATTGGGAATAATTTGATGTAAATGGAATACGGAACACTTCAGTTTCTAATGTTCGCGGTAAGTGTCTTCGGTCCTTAAAACAATAGGAAATTGGATCGAGGAATATCGCTACAATAATATTAAATTGTACTCTCCTGACTATGGCGGCTTTAGAGATCGACACAGGTTCCAGAATAACCTATGACCAAGCACTGCACCGCGAGGGTAAAGCCGTCCGTGGGAGTGGGGAAGGGTGAGGGGGGAGTTGCATGTGTAAATGCGGAAGAGCATTCAAGGTCAGATGTTTTGAACGAAACGAAACTCGGTGAAGAGCGTTTGGTAAAATTAGACTGCACCAAGGCCACTGGTTCGCTACTAGGCGAGAGAAATATATCGTTCCCGACGCCTTTCGACACTTTCGGTCCAGAAATAAAATGATTTTAGTGCTTGGCTCTTAAAGAACCTTAAAGTTTTACGACAGAGCTAAAAACGTTTAGTATCAGACGCAGAAATGAATCATCAGTCAAGTGCAGTCTTTTGGTTCTCACAGCTGTTTCTGTCTAACCACGTGATCACATGAACTAATTGAATTTAGGTTATGCCCGCAAGACTGCATTAACGGTATGTAATTTACGTCAAACAAAATTATGTTTATAATTGACAACATTATACTTTTAATTTCGGAGTAAGGGTTTGCAATATATTACAATTTAAAATATTTTAAATTTCCGATAGATAAACTATGAAATGATTCAATATGTGTCTTGACAGAGATGTTGCAAATTAATAGGTTATGTTCGCCAAGCTACATTGAGGAGATATAGTAGGCTACATTACACAAAATTACGTAACTATTTAATAGCATGATAACATAATTTCTGAATGGAGATCTGTAAGGTGTACATTTAAAGATGTTTTTTAGTATCTGATAAATAAAAATTAAACAGTTTTATTGTTCCAACACGTATTGTTCGAGGTGGCAATTAGATATCAAAAGTGAAAACAAAACTTGCATCTATTGCAGAAAGAACTTATCAAATGAATAGAACAAAATAATTATAACAGTATGCATTTATTTAAAGAGAAAACACATTCATCAACCTTGAAAAGTACTTATTTGTAGATAAACAGGTTACTTTTAGTGGAACGGAAACAATATACTAATATAATGTACACTGTGTTGGATGGGACAGCGTGGCGTCTGTCCAACAAGGCAAAGGGGGCTTTTGGCCTTCGATATGCATTAGCGTCGTTGTGGTGTTAATACTGTACATCGTTTCAAACACTGACTACCACACTATATCCCCTTGAGCATCGGTAAATAAACGATATGAGGTTCGCTCGCACTTTGCCCAAAATGAACTGATCTCTTGCATGTAGCAGTGAACCCAAAAATAGATGATCTCTTAAATCTATAGAACGTTTACTGATGATGCAACCGCGGCAAGCCAACACGCGCTACTGTATCTGATAAGAGTTTCACTTGATCCTTTAAACTGATGACAACTTTCAGTCTTCTGGTCGAGTGGTTTGTTCAGTGTTCAAATTTGATCAGTATTGGTCAAGTCGGATAGCATGGTTGATCAGTGGATATCCCTTATTTCCAACCAATTTTGATCCTAATGTTATACTGTATTTAAATAATATTTTCGTGGCTGAAGAACACACAAAATAATACCTTCTATGCATCATACCAAGAATATAGATTGTTGTTATACAACTACATAACTAACGATACTAGAACGAAGAAATATAAATACATTTCAGATAAAACAAACATTTCGTTACAAAACATAACCAAACAAAATTAAAACTAAAATAACAATTACAGGTTTTTGTAGGGAAACGCCAAGTAAATAACTATCGATGGAATTTAGGAAGATGCAATGAGAGATAGAGAGAGATAGAAAAAGAGAGAGGATAATTAGACTTTTATTTTCTCTAGTTTAAGGCCTGACAGCTGTTCTGGCTCGTGTACAGGAGTGGTAAGGCCGAGCACGTGATTGGTCCGAACACTGCCAAGGTGTAGGTCATGGGCTGACGGTGTTTGGCCGTCTTCACGGGTCTCCTATTGGCCACTCATTTTCACTTCTGTGCGTACTACAAGCGCAAATGTATCCCAAATTATCGGACTTGGCCGGGAGGAGCTATAACCGCATCGGAGGTTTTTTTAATTTCTGTTGTCAAGGGCACGTTTTGGCTGCACCGCAGCTGGCTTTACACACAGGGTCTGCTTCCATATGGTGGTTTGGTTAGGCAATAGGCCAAACGTGCATCTTTTTGAGGAGGATTATATACACCAACACTGGTCTTGCCTGGGTTCTTATGTAAACTGTGTAAAGAACCTTTGCTGAAAGCTTGCTTTATTCTTGACCACGTTGGAATTCTTTGTTTCAGGAAGAGGATCTCCGAGATCGAGGCGTGAGCAGTCGATCTGATGGGTCCAAGAGTGTGACTGCCAAGATCCAACCATCATGAGACAGGTGGGTGGCTGAGAACTTACATATTGTGTGAGGTCTACACATGTGAGGAGACCGGTTTATACAGATCACGATATCGCCTCAAATTCATGTTCTACAGAAGCGTTGAAATATTTTTCAAGCTTAATAATAAGTCTACCCCTGATTTTATAGCATCCGCATGATTTAAGCTTAAGCATAGTTGTTTAAATGAAAAAGCTTACTGCTTTTACTTGAAAAGTACATAAACAGCATGTGATATTATGGAGTATGGTTTAAATTTGGGATTGTAAGCTACAGCGTGTCTTCTCTCACGAAAGACAACGATCCTGATATTAAAGTCTCATCATCCTTGAAATCATTGTATGTGATAGTGACAAAATATCCACTTAATCCTGTTAATATAGTTATTTTAACTACTGTACTCGACTTATAACATCTCTTTGCAGTCGTGGATATAGTTGTGAAAAGTCAAGCCATGATCGCTTAAAACCCCAAAGAATAATAGTGGTAATACTCGTATTTTGTATAAGTTCGTTGCCTAACGGCCAAAACAGGCACAACGACTTCTCCTTCCAATAAATATATTTTCAGTTTGTTGGCGGAATCAAGGAACAAGATACTGTTATCAATTTTAATATGGAAGCTATGGAAAAATCGCATTAACATCAAATAAGGATCGGGAGTTATGGGTGAAGTTGGGAATCAAAGCGGACAGGGAAACGATTGACCTTGAAAATGTTAACGATTTGGCAGCAAGGAAAAATGTACACAAAAGTATGTAACGTGTTGTTTTCATGGGAAGCGGCGCGTTCGACAGTTACAGGGAAATCAGTGACGCAGGCGCACGCATGCACGGAACTGTAATTCTGTTAGGAGAATCTTGTAAATGTTAACATAGGTTATGGACGACTGTTGGGGCGCAAGCGCTACCACCCTTCAGTCCACGGTACGTTGCTAGGCACCCCAGCCTGGCGTCATCCCCTGTCTATTTCAGGCAGTGTTAGCGTAGGTCTAGGTCTGGGTCACACTCACTCTTCCTTCTCTGAGAAATCGTATATCAATTTATTTCTACTACTAATATGACCTTGACCCACGATAGAATATTCTGCAACAAATTGTTTAATATAAATTTGAACACATTTTCGGTTCTTATTAGATAGTCTCTTTGGTTCATAAAAAATGGAAAAGTATAATAAATGTTGGAAAATTACATCTAGATAAACAGTCTCTCCTTCTGGAATAGAATGTCTAATTGAAATATTGAAGGATGTCTCCTGAAGTTCAAAAATTCTAAAATGCAACTCCTTTTCTCTTTACGATACACTACTGGAAAGCAAACAATAACCAAAATGTTTAGCATTAACCAGACTTTTTAATTTTTAGTCGTAATCTCAAAATTTATTATATATATTTAAATTTTAACCAATAAAAGATTTATTAGTCCTGTTGAAATGCTTGGGTATGGCCATCTATGAGTAAAAATGTTGAACTTAGTAAACGTTTTTAAGACAAATATACACGACACGCCGTCATTAAGAATTGTTAACTCCAAAAGATATGTCAAAACTTGATTTGCATGTATGCCTCTATTAAAAAGTTAACAATTGGAATGAGATTTTTGATAAAAACTGTTTATTTAGTTGTATTAAAATGAAGCCAATATACTGTTTCATTCTTAATAACGCTTTTGTCACACAAAATAGTGTTTTTCTAATAATTTTGTTTTCTTAAAAAATATAAACCTGAATTGTACATTTTTATACTGATGCTCCTTCGTAGAAAGATGGGTTATGTGCCTTCCTCGGAGAACATATTTGATCAAATTTGATAATGACAATTTTGTTGGAAATGTAGGAGATTATCTTTATCAAACTTGAATACCAATACAGTACATAAACCATTTGATTAAATCCGATTGTCTCATACTTCTTTATCACTCTCGAACAAAGGCTGACTTGAGTTGATCAGCGTTTGATATGAATTGATCCAGTTATGGACGAGCATGATTTAATATTTTCATATGAGGAATTTCAGATTTTGAGAGTAGTTTTTAGGTTATGGTGAATTGATCTCTTGTTCCACCTGACGTGAGGTCTGTGCTACCCATGGATGTCTTTGTAAATGTGTCCAAGGAGTTTTTACAAGTCTTCTTCCTGGTGAGAGGATTCCATTTAGCAATGGAAACTAGATTTCAGTGGCCTTTCAACGATGCCAAGCACGGAATCCCCCAATTCGGTCTTTGGTAATTCGATTTTTGGTGATCCAAAAAGCATTACGTTTGAGTCAACAGAAATGAAACTTTATTTTTAAATTCTTACTCATACCCAGAATTTCATTTTCGTAGTAATAGTACATACTACACCAGGGCCGTACTCAACTTTGACGAACTCCGGAAAAGATATTCATTCGGTCCGGCCCCGTCATGTCCCGTCACCGCTTATCCCATTGACACCTTATTATTTTGATAATAAATTTTGACATAAATTCACCGCTCAGGATTTGAACGTGATCGTAATGATTTCAAAAGTGATAGTCACAGTTTCTTAGACACTTTAATGAACAATATCACAAATTTAGCCTATAATAGCGTTACAGTTATTGGCTGAGCTAGATCGTCCGTCGAAATAGACGTGTAAAATTGTCCGTAAAAACCGGTCTGAGTACGGACGGACCTGTATTACATACATAGTCACTTTTGTAAATATTTTGTATATTTAGATTTCATTTCTAGCAAGGAAATCTATGTACTTGTATGTATGTTTTTACATTTGATTAGTAAAATCATACATATATCTTTTAATTCAAAGCTCATTTATCTTATATGTAGTTAAATTTCTGAAATTAATTCACATCCTTCACTCTCTAGGGATTACGCCAGTAATTAAACCTATTTGTTAATGGAGAATATAAGTAGTGTGTATACAATTCAGCTGTCTGTAGGAAGCTTTGTGGCTCTGCCCAAGAGAAAACGTGGGTTAAGAGATCCACCTCTCCTCTCTTCACCCTCCCACCATTAGCTACTGGCTGGGCGAGGGGCGCTCGCCTTTGACAGATAAACTAGAAAAAGCTCTTATCTCCTATCAATCTCCTGTCGATACCGGTCAAGTCTAAATAAACTCCAATTGTTTGTGGGACAACTTCCTTGCCTTTGGAACCATTCAACCTCTTTCTATTGGGTTTATTACGTTTTGTCTGTAGTTTTATTCCAGTTGGTTCAATAAGACGTTCTATGACGTGAGTATTTTAAATTATAAACTGAAAAATAACGCCTCCCGTACGAAAGACAGTTCACAGTAACGCGCTGTCATATTAATCCATATTTCAAGACTAAAACAATAACATGAGTTGCCCTATTATACTGACGTAGGTACTTGAGATGTCTTTACAAACAAGTTCTCTCGCTGAAGCTCAAGCGACCTACACGCGAAACAGATAATAAAGTCAAAATATTGCTTGGGTTAAGTTTGTATTAGTTAATTGCGATTTGTGAAAAGCGCCTTCTACAAAAGGTTACCTTTGTAGAAAATACGTTTTTTAGTTATACTTTTTTACTATAAATTGAATAATGGTTTTATTTCAATAATCTTACACTCATCGAGCTTACAAATCATAGATAAATCAGCTGTTTGCAGATTTTTATTGTTTTCAAATTAGATAATAATAATTCAAGAACATTACAATCAGAATAAATTAATTAAGGCCGTTATGTTTGTTTTATCCTTACCGGTGTATTACACATTAGTTAAGTTTAAATTTGATTTGAATTGGGAAGGTCTGTAGAATTAGTATTCTAAAGAAACAATCGAATCTTTTGGAATCAAATTGTCGATTAGTACTTAATGGTCATCCTACAAACATCGCTCAACCGAGAAAACTATAATTGAGTTGGCAGGAATGGCGGCATTTCATTGAGAAGGTGAAACCCGGAAGAAAACTGAGTTAACGCAAGTTTCCCGATTGCGGTAAAATCTGCGTTGACCCTGTGCAGAGTGACCTAGTGAGCGTCAGAGGAAGGGAAGGGGGCACAGACAGACTGCGAGAGCGAGCGAGAGAGAGAGAGAAAGAGAATGTGGGTCAGTAGTAGCATGGCGCGGAGCGGCGCGGAACAGCGATCGATGGCAGCATGGATACAGATACTAGCCGTCCTGCAAACATAAGCTGACAGTGACCTTGGGACATGCTATCAGCTGGATTGCATTGTCCAATTGCTCTACCCTCACCCAATCCCCTCCCATGTGACCTTCTCAATAAATTATTAATATCGAGAGCAGGAATGGAAATGTCGTAAAATTAGATCTTAAATGTACGAAAGCTATCTAAGCAATGTGGGTCATTCTTATCTTTTTAGTTTATTAGCTTCATTGTGTAGCGATAATTCGCCAATATTTTATATACAAAACCGATGGATAGAAATAATGTTAGACATTTTGAAAAAAAAAAAAAAATGTTAAAGGTAATTTGTGCTGATTGGTAGTATGACACACATTTTTGGGTAATGTACAGTAATATTGCTGATAATTGAGAATAAAAATAATATTGACCATAAATTAAGAGTCTTCGAAGGTATCTATGATGCACATCAAATTATGAAGTTTTAAAAACTTAACAAACTCGTCCTTATCAGTATTCGGTGAAATAACTCGGTCTTATCAGTTGTAGCCTACATGCGTAATAATACAGATAGTTCTCCCTCGAAAATAGGCCGCCACCGAACGTAATGAAACTATTTTAAAGATCAAAATAGCTAGGGTTGAGATCATAACTTTTGAAATAAATTGAGGTGGTATTGTGTTGTAAATGCAGTAGTGTCGGAATTTTATTATTTTGCCGGTGTTGGCGCTTGCGCACCGTATCCCGACCCACGTACCGTACTTCTGACCCAATTCCGGGCGGACCGGGAGCGAGAGCTTAGGGTGGCGGGGGGGGGGGATCAAAAGGCAGACACCCCTCCCATAACCCCCTTTCTGACTGAGGGGGATACAAAAATTAAAGCAGGATAAATCAAGTTCAAAGTAATTATCAGATGCTATCACTTTCAGAGCAGAATCCAATTATTATCCAGCTTTATGCAATTATCTTGAAATGCCAGAAGCTTCTTTAGCGTTCTATAAACCCCTAATTGAAAGTTTTATGAAACAAAATCTTATTTGGTAATAGTGCTTTGAAAAGTTTAAAATTTAATCCATTTTCTTTGTTAGGCAAGTTCGCCACGATATAATTAATTTCAAATACTATTACTTAAATAATGTTTCAGTGGACATTCAGAGTAAGGTGGTTCTTAGTATATTGCTAAAAAAATTGTAGAATTAAATTGTACTGTTTTCAATTCTGACACTGTACCTGCCCTCTACTTGAATTCCCAGAGTTATAATTTGATTCTCTCTTCTTTTGATTGATAAATATTTTTAAACTAAACATAAAATGTCAGTGGTTACAACAGATGTTTTTTTATTTTATTTTATTATATTTCAAATTTGAAAAAACCCATGCTGAAGCTATCAACGGAAACAATATAGTACAATAAATAAGAGTTCACTTGCTACAAAAAAAAAAAAATAAATAAATAAAAAAGTATCTCAGAGGCCATAATTCAAATTATGTTTATGATATACCAAACAAACTATAGTCATCCCTTCTATTACAAAATAAAATCTCAGCCTATAAAATTATGCAAGCAGATCATGAAAAGTTGATATCTATGAGATATGGAATATTGATTACGGTACTCAGATTTGATTGACTTATATGTCCTAATCTTCAGTACGATCTTAAATTCTTTTATATAAACTTGACTGGAGTGATTGGTACGCTTCTGTAATTCAGTTTATTAGGTCAGTTTTTGAAGAGGATTGGAGACTTGGTCTTATTAGAATCCTTCCTGTTAATCTACCAGTCTTCCGTTGCCCATACTAATCTCTGGATGGCGCTCGTAAAGGTGTCTAACATTGCACCTGAGTGGCAATGTGATGAAATTTTGCTGTAATTAGAATTTCAATAGTCTTCGCAATCCTCACGAATCAAAACTGAAATCTTCGTGGTTCAGCGAAATTAACGCTGTTGATCTTACTTGGATGGCATTGGTCTGTTGGTGGTTAATAAACAACGCTTCCTAATAAACAGTATACCTAAGTAACTAGGCTACTGTATAACTCATTCTCAGCTAATTTAACTTTATCCATATGTCAAAAACTGCTAGTTAACTAATGATCATGTTGAATGTTCACAGGATGTAAGCATGGAAGAGGGCGAGGATGCCATTAACGTGCCCTGGGACCTCAAGGCTATCAAAGAGGATGAATTTGAGAAGCATGTTGTGTACATTGTGCCGGACCTGCCGGCCAAAACAGATTGTGCCAACAGAGCAGAGAGTACCCTTCCTAGGAATCTGGTGCTGAAACCATCGCAGGCCTTGAGTGATGTGAGTATTTCGAGTTGGTTCTGGATATATTTCCTGTCAACAACATCGAGGAATGATAATATTAGAGAATAAAAAAATAAGGTCGGGAAAAAATGTATAGAGAAGGATACCCATATTTCATTCCATTATAGTGTGACAAATTCAGTTCTCATTGCAGAGTTAGGTGTTGAATTTATAATAGTTAATAAATTTGATCATAAATTTGTAGTCTGTTTAAAACGTGTACTGTCCTGTACAGGTACTCGGGGTCTGGAGCACCAGTTACATTCCAAGGGGTACTCGGTTTGGCCCCCTAGTGGGGGAAGGTTTATGCCAAAAACGCTGTTCCTACAACTGCTAATAGGAAATACTTCTGGAGGGTGAGTACCCAGTAGACGTATCCATCTGTGTTCTTCGTGCTCTGTCCTGTTTTCCTTGGTTTGTTTCCCACTCTTCTATTACTATCTGTTTTGTCATTTGTATTTTGAAATTAATTTTTGCTCCAAGTCTCTTGTAAAAATTTAAGACTTTGTTTTAAGTCTTTGTAAAAGTTTCTTGTTTTTCTTTTAGTAAAACAATATTTGGCGTAAATTAGTAGTAAGAATACATTACAAATCAGTTTTAAATATTAACTAAATCATAACAGGGAACGGAAAAGACAATGAAGTTTATCTTGGTTTTACTTTTATTTTCAGTTGTGATAGTCATGACAAAATAAACTACTTTCATGACATATTCCATTTTTCTGTTATTGATGATTGATGATTTGAAAGGATAGTCTACCAACATTACAGACGGCCATTTGCCATTCTTGCCAATAGTAGGAAAAGTTTGCTATTCTGTTAACTTGTCATATTCAGTTTGCTTATTTATATTATTTACGAGAGAAAATATTGCATATAACATAATATTTAAATGTGTACGAGTAAGTTCCATTTTTTCAATGAACAATAGAATTCAAATAATAATAACACATTAAAATAACTTTTGTTTTAAATAAAATGATAGTGTTAAGTTTTTTAATTTATTTTTGAAATTTCTAAACAAGATAGATTAGTATTTTATTACTGTATTGTATTATTGTATTGATGAGTATATTGTTTTCCTTATGATTGCCTCTGTTTAACCTCTTGTTTTCACCTGATGACTGATAATTGACACAGTAGCTACATGTTTTTAATCTTGCAGTGTGTGTCTGTGGTTGTTGGTGATATTCTTGCGATAATAATCTGTTATGTTGGGCTGCCAGGTCCAAATTAAGGAGGAACGCAGACATTTTTCAAAGGTATGGAACAACTCTTCTTCTCTCTGTCTTTCCCAAGGCTCTTTTCTATGTAAAACTCTAAAAAATCATTTATTTCTAGATCAATTCAAAATTGTAGTTATTTGTTTCTTTTGGAAATAGAAAATGTGCTTATCACCTTGTTACTAAAGATAAAGAATGGATTTAAGAAATTTAAAATAGTGAGTAAAATATAATTATTTATTTAAATTCACAATAGTTTTATCATGACAATCTTTTTACACCTTAAATTAAATCTTAATTAAATTTTAAAATATATTGGGCATACAAGAAATGTATGTACAGTTCAGTTGAATGTCTATTGCCTTGTAATTAAATTATCTAGAAAGGAGCCTTCCCTGTAAATTAACACTATAGCGTAAGATTATATTTAACAATATGACATGAATAAATTGTAAATCAAAATATTCAATTGTTAAATTAACTATTTTCCTTGGTGAAGGGAAAGCAAAGCACATTGAAAAATAATATAATATGACATTAAATTTAATAATGCATAAATAATCTGTCAATACCATAGTTATTATTAAATTAATTATTTCACTCATATATGAGATTTGTTTAGTATTACATTTTTAATTTTAACAACACAAGTTTCGTATCATGATAATGTGCTTTATGTCATAAATATAAAAGATAAAGAGTGTAATTATGTTGTGATTTAAAAATAAACGACACATTTGATCAATTATGAGAGTAAAGTAAATCATATATACCCATTTTGTTTTTGTACCCAGGTTTCAGCTGGATATGAATAATTTTGGCTTTGTTAGTTTCTAAGAAATAAACCATATCAGACAATGATTCTGATGACCATAAAGTGATTGTTTTACATTTGGTACACTCATAAGAACAAGTTGAACTGACCAGATTGATTATATTGTAGTTTTTCATTTAAACAATGCAGAATCTTAAACATGTTCCCCTTATTTGATTTTGCATGATGTTTTTAATTTTAAGGAATGATGTTATAACACATCCAACTGTTTTTAGTTTCCCTGATATTGTATTGATTATTCAACAACAAAAATGCAAGAGGGTTTTTCATAAAAAAATCAAAAAACACACGAGAGAAAAGTTTCAAAGACAGTTGGATGCTTATAAATCATACCTTTAAAATGAAAATTTCACAATAGTCTGTGACCTAGAATAAAAAAATAAAATTACAATATCTAAGATTGAGGTATTTATTATTTGAGGTAACCCTCCCAAGGTTGTTCAGTAAAGTTGGCTCATAAGATAAAAAAGTAATATACCACTGTTATCTTGTTAATAATGTGCAGATGTACTGAAATATTGTACTTCATTTCAATTTCAGAATTCATCTAACTGGTTCTGGGGTGAAAGTATTGCATGAATAATATTTACTAATGGTTCTTAATTGAATAACTCCCATTATTAAAAACTGTTTATAGTAATCTCCATGTATGGATCCATAATGATTGGAGTGAAAAAAGTAACTGATATTGAATTTAAATTACTAATAAAATATAGTAACAAGTCAAAATAGTAACTTATTTCTGCACTTATTACTTGTTGAGGAAGAATGCTATACAAAATTAAAGATTTTTATTTTATAGTTTCAAACAGTGGTGTAACTAATAGGGGAAAGAGAGGAAAGAGCCCACAAAAGCCCTAAACAATTTTAAAATTATTCATATAATACAAATCTAACTTGTTTTAAATGCTCTTCAATCAGATCTCTAGTCCCCTCCCACAAACCAACTGGTTGCACCACTGCGTGGTTGAAACATTTCAAGTCAATAATAATAACTTATGTATTTGTACTTGCTTGTTGAGGAGGAATACTACAAAAAACTTAAAACCTTTACTTTTTTTAAAAATTGTGTGAAACCAGAATAACTAAAGAGTACCGTAGTTTTTAAAACCCTGCCTCATTCTACCTAACAGATTAATTATGTGTTTAGGAGAACGAACATTAATAACAAAATCAGCTAGTTCCTAAGCATTACATCAGCATAATATTTTGAATTTTTAATTCTTCTATGACTGTAAACATTTTTTTGTTTTTAAAACCTAATGTTTTGTCACATGTTAGGTTATATATAATCAGAACTAAAAAATAGTGCAGGGTAAAAATTATAAAAATTGAATGCTTATTTTAAATATTTTAAGTGGGATTTCTCCTGAACACATCTGCAATGAACCTATTTCAAGTTTAATGTAATACATATGTATACTGGTGGCGAGCTACAATAAATTGTTGTCATGCAGGTATATAAGGACAACCAATTGTTCTACTATATAGACGGATTCGACACAGGCAAAGCCAACTGGATGCGATACGTTAACCCAGCGTACTCGTCCGAGTCGCAGAATCTTATAGCCTGCCAACACCAGGTGAGCCTAATCGATGTTCTACCATACTATTTTTGTTTCCAAGCAGAGATTTTGACCACATTGCTATTTAGATAATGATTTGTTTTACATATGATTGATGTTGCAAACTCACAAAAACAACACAGTTAAATGTAATATTTTACATAATCTAATAAAAAAAATATTCTAGGGATTGTAACAACAAAAACTTAACATTTAGTACTCTGTGTGTATGCAGTAGATGATAATTGGATGAGCACAACAAAGCATATTGCATGCTTTCGTTGTATGTTAAATAAAGAATTTGCAGGTGTCAAGCTTTGTGTTTATTGCTCTTGGACGATTAGAACAAGTGTATTTGTGCACATGGTATGCAGACAGTGTTGATGTTGGCGCGTCTGTTCATTCTTTTCTATTGTCAAAATCATTCTCAAGTACAAAACTTGGGTCTCTTCCACTTTCCTTTTTTTCACTGGTCACATATTTGTGTTTTTAGTTAATATTCTTATGACTTCAGGATTGTATTAACTTAGTTATGTTCCTGATTTATGTATTAATTATGCATAATTATTTTTCTTGTTTCAATCTACTTCAATAACATCATCTAAAAGACAATTCCAACCCAGACCTCTTGTTTCCGGTAGTAGCTAGGATCATCCAACAGAATTCTCTAGTGATGCACTATATCCTGTCAATCGTAGATCCTAGGTCTGATTATCAGATTGTGCAGTGAACAGTATTCCAGTAAGACCTCTTTGTTCTAACTATGACTGCATCTCTCCTAAGATAGTATACTCTATTCCAAACTTTATGTTTAAATAACAGCTTTGACACATTAATACCCATAATTGTAACTACTCATGGCATAGTTCATTAACAGATCTCATAGCACTTCTAATAAGTACCTTAGATAAAAAACAACTTGTATAAAACTCTTAATTTTACATCATTAGTCTGGGAAACCCCCACCCTCTGTTTCTTTTTGAGTCATCAAGTTCATGGACCATTGAAATACATTTGAGGGTCTTAGAACTCAGATCAGCATTTTACCTCTGGATATTGATCCTTTGGAGCAATGATCACTTGTGCACACGGGTAAATACGTTGGGTAAATCTATTTTTGTAGTTGTAAAATAGTAAAATTCTAGAACTGTATTAGATCTTTAGCAACAAGGTGTAAAATATAGTCATCCAGGCTTTGCTTATCTTTTGGCAACATGACCACTTATCTAATCTTTGCAAGTTTGATGTTACAGTACTGGCATCTTTATGCTACACATACCAAATGCAGCTGTCAACATCATTTAATTATTCTATAACTCATTGTGAAAGATAACTTTATTTTGGAACCTCTATATTTTATTTCAAAAACATTTTCTTATAACAATAATAATGAGAGCCTATGTATTAAATACTATGATTATTATTTTGGAATACACTTCCATATAATTAAATGAAATAACTGTACCATCACATTTCTTATAACCCTACATGCTTTGTTTTGTATTTTTTTAAATCAGTTTATCATTAATTTTGTGCTTCATTAATGACAAAGGCTTTATTGTGAGGCGAAGTTAGGACTATAGTCCTCTCTGTTTGACTTCAGATTAATATTTTAGGGTTGATTTTTAACACATTGTCAACCAATTATCTTTACACTCTTTGAAATATTGTCTAGAAATTAAATAATTAACTTATTAATAAACACTTCATCTTTCTGTATGAGAGATTTGTGACATTTCTGAAAACAAAATGACAAGACATGAGAGAATGAAAGAATATATAATATTGTTGCAATGACTTTGCAGTGTCAAAAGTACAGTAAGCAGGGGTTGTTCCACAAATCAATGTGGAATGAAATTTTGAAAGACAAATTCTTTTTTCTAATACTGAAGTTTTGATAAACATTTTCAATGGTGGCATATTTATTTTCAATCTCAAATCGTATTCAAGTGAAGGGTACTAGTTCAGAGATTTCTGTAGAATAGTTACACAATGAGATGTAACTCAACCATATCATTTACTTTTTTTAGCATATGAATGTAACTAATTTTGAACATGACTGTTTACAGATGAACATTTATTTCTATACCATAAGGCCGATCATGCCGAATGAAGAACTTCTTGTTTGGTATTGCCGGGAGTTTGCGGAAAGGTTAAACTACCCCCTCACTGGAGAGCTTATGCTGCAGAGGATAAGTAAGTACTGTTTAACAAATACAATTCCCCTCATTTGCATAATTTAAAAACAACATTTTAGGAAATGGAACCATCCATACGTCTTTAATATTGCTTGAATAAACACTACAAGAGTGATAAGTGTCTTGTTTCTGTAAAAGCAAAATGGTATTTCAAAATTTGATAGTGTATATAAAGCACCCAAAATAATGAAAAAGGAAAAAATTGTGTTTATAAAATATTGTAAAAAGTGTTTTGAACTACTATTACAATTTATGAATGTTTTGAGTAACTAAGTTGATATTCTTACAATTATTTCAGAACTGGACAATTATTAGAATGAACAGCAATAATTTCACCTTCCGTTTTTACTAAAGCCTAGGTCTTACATGCCATCAGTTTTCACTTCATCTTCCTAATTATTCTATGGCTTTATACTAGATTGAGAACCTGCTTTAGTTTATATTTTACTACAGATGCTGAGGTTTTCCTGTAATTGTTTCAGGAGCACAAGTCCAGGCTGCAGCTCCTCCAGCACCACTGCCATTGAAGGAACCTGAAATATCCCCAGTCAGTTCAACAACAACACCTCACAGAGCCATAGTGGCCTCTGAGACCAGCCTTCACAAGCCCTCCGTCCTGCAGGTGATCAACGGCAGGAACAACGTGGTCGTCCAGAACGACTCCAGGTTTGTCAACGGGAACAATGAAAAGAAACTCTGTGAAGCAATGATCAGTGAACCACAAAAACAGATTAGGCCAAAAATTGATGATCTCAAAATCCAAATAAACTATGACCGCAATATCGTGATCAACAATACCAACTATCATAGAATGCCAATAAATGATACATCTTCAAGAAGGAACCATGAGAGGCAAGGAGAAGTTAAAGAGGAACAAAAAAAGGAGCAGCCAAAATCAAATGGTTTCCCCATTCCGAATGAAGCAGTAACAGCTAAAAGTTACCCTTTGAAGGACGAAATACCTCATAATAAAACTCTTGCCCAGTACATTACTGAAGAGATAAAGATGGAAGTGGAAGAATCCACTGTACCACTTGCAGTGAATGAGCGTCAGAACGGCTTTGAACAGCAAAAATCCGATCCCGACAAGGATCACAGGTTTCGTGAAGAGTCACCAGTGAAGGAGACCAAGGAGTCACAGAGTTATGGAGCAGATGGATCAGTGAGGTCGGACGAAGGCTACCACAGCCACGGCTACCATGATGAGGCCCTCACACCCCCTGAGGACTCTAGTGATTCGGATGACAGCGACAACAACTATGTGCTGGATTTCAGGTTAGTATCTTCTTACAACTGTCTGTTGTACTATTTTCTGAAATAATCATTAATATTATATTTCAATGTATGCTACAATTAATGCACAACAAATATACAGTACAACAATTTATTGTGAAGTTGAAATTTATATTTTAAATTTATTTACTAGGATAGTAGCTCTCCTATATGCACTAAAATTATTCCAATTTACTGATCCAATTTGTTCAAACTGACATTATTCTTTGTATAGTTAATGTACAATATATATATATATATATATATATATATATATATATATATATATATATATATACATTAAATTGTATAAATGGCAATAGCCTTATTTAATTTCAATAAACATTGAATCACAAAAAGTACTTGCTCCGCCGGGAGTCGAACCCGGATCTCTCACTTGCCGGGTGAATGTGCTAACATTTGGTCTTCCGATCATATGTTAGTTAGTTTGCTTATTTAAACGCATATGTGACAGATACGGCCAAATACAAAATAATTGAATCGGAAAAAGTAAGCGCTCTGTGGTGTAATGGTAGCACATTCACCCGGCAAGTGAGAGATCCGGGTTCGACTCCCGGCGGAGCAAGTACTTTTTGTGATTCAATGTTTATTGAAATTATATATATATATATATATATATACATGTATATATGTACATGTGTATGTATGTATATATATATATATATATATACTTAACATATATATATACTTAATATTACTTTACATTAACTAAACTTAAAATGATGTGTATATTTTTCAGTAAAAAACCAGCTGAGGAAATCTTGGAGCAGGTCCCAGAGGAACCATCTATGACTTTACCGGAGCAAACAGCAGCTCCCGGAACAACAGTCAGTCAAAGTCCCGATCGGAATGAATACAGAAAAGTGAAGATAAAAATGACAAAGGCTAATCTTTACAGTCACCACTACAAGACTGACTCTCCACCTGACTCGGTTATGCAGACCAGCCCTACACCTCCCCAGTCTCATTCTCCGTCTGAGTCTCTCATCATCGTGGAGTCCCCAATACCATCGGAACATAGTCCACCAGCACCGAAAAAGCCCCACTACGAGGCCACCACCGTACTCGCTCAGAGCCCCCACAGAGAAACCCCTCAGTCGACTTCCATCTTGGAGAACATCCTTCTACGCAATAGAACTGACAAGGAATCTGTGATGAGGCGGAACTCTGCAACACCACCACCTACTTCACCCACAGAAATGGCTTACTCCTATAAAAAATCGCAGAGGTACGGGAACCTTCCCGTCAGTCCTGATTCAACAGCTAGTCATCCCCAGAATAATCTAAATGTTCCGTCTCTACCCACCAACCACCTGAGGCGATCTCCTTACACGCCCCCTCCGCTGTACACACCGGAACTGCCCTACTCCTCTCTGCATCAGACTCAAACATACTACCAACCTTACAACACCAACAACTTGATCCACCCTCAAATATCTTCGCAGCCAACTAGTGGCTACTCCCCTCCGACCTCTTCGAACCTTCATTTCTCTAATAATTCTATGAATATCTCTGGTAATCTTCACCACCTCCTGACTCCCCTGGCTCCGCTTCAACATCGGCAGCAGCTGTCACCCCCTGGCTATCTCTCCCCGGATGAAGGGTCTCTGGGGAGTCCTCTCAGTCCAAACAGCCAAGCATCTCGAGGCTACAGGTCTCTGCCCTACCCACTCAAGAAGAAGGACGGCAAAATGCACTACGAATGTAACGTTTGCCTGAAGACATTTGGACAGCTCTCCAATCTCAAGGTTCACCTGAGGACCCACTCTGGAGAAAGACCATTCCAGTGCAATGTTTGCACAAAGAGCTTCACTCAGCTAGCTCACCTTCAGAAACATCACTTAGTTCATACAGGTAAGTGTTTAGATATCACTTTGTAAAAACCAGAATCAGTTATGCATTTAAGAAATTTTATTTAATTTCATTTATTTTTATTTAATATTTTAAACAAGTTTTTTCTAATTGTCATTTATATCTATTAGTTAAAGCTAACTCTAATTGTAGTGTATTCAAATACTTTCAGATCAGCCACAAGCACATATTATTCACTAACAATAACTGTATGATTGGCATAGAGAGTTGCTGCCACATTTACAATGAAAGTTATATGTCTATTATTATAGTATCTTTACTAATTTGTATCAAATAAAAATACTTTGACGAATTGTATTTGACATCATAAATAACGTCTGACCAGATATGCTTAGTATTTTGAAATGTTTTTTTTTCTAGCTTAAATTCTTAAACGTTTTAGTAGTTTAATAAATTTGTAATGAAACTATGAGAATGATGTAAATGGATACACTCTAATTATTGTTCGCCGCAATTATATTAAATATTTTTTCAATGTTCATACAAATTATTAAAATCATTATTTTATTGGACTTTTGATAATTTCCTGTAAATTTATAGTTTTCTTTTGATAAACAGGGGAGAAGCCACACCAGTGTGATATCTGCAAGAAGAGGTTCAGCTCAACTTCCAACTTGAAAACTCACCTTAGGCTACACTCCGGCCAGAAGCCATACGCTTGTGATCTGTGTCCAGCCAAGTTCACACAATTTGTCCATCTCAAGCTACACAAGAGGCTCCACACAAATGAGCGCCCCTACACATGCCAGGGATGCAGCAAGAAGTACATCAGTGCTTCGGGCCTCAGGTGCGAAACGTTAAAACTGTAATAATCAATATAAAGTAGAATATGCACAGAGTGGAATCATTCATGAAGAGCATCACTATGTGGTAGTTGGGAAACTAATGCATCCTTATTTGATGCAGACCAGAATTGCTGACTGGCAGGAGGGTTGACTGTGCAAATTTTTTACATACTTTTTTTAGCAAACTACTGTTCTTATTTAAATAATTTAGTATTACTGACATTTACTGCTGAAAGATCGTTCTCAACATTGAAATGTGCCAAGAACTTTTCAAGGAATAAAATGGGGAATGAGCAGTTGACCGCACTTGCTTTATTTTATGTTCACTACGGAAAAATATCAGTCATCTTGACACCCCAAAAATGTTTTCCTGGCTACGTTCTTGCAGACCCATTATTGATGGTCCAGTCAAGGAGTGGAATAATTTTGGAAGAATGTTAAATCTTACTAAAACTTTCCATAACAAGCTTTTTCATTAGTTGAAACTATACTTCAACATACTGTATACACTCAAAATTCTTCATTCTGTAGGAGAACAAAAATCAGTACATCAATTACTTTTACGGCAAACTTTGTGTTTCATGGAAAAATTTTTATTGAACATAAATATTTCAAACCAGGGATTAAAGTGTATGAATTAAAACTCAGTATGTTCAGACACATATGTTGTGTGGACTGAATTTGTGTACTCAGCTTTGGCGGACCTCAGAAAAGAAATTCGGTCGGGCTTTATCATGTTTGTTGACATTGCTTCAAATAGACATTAATCAAGGCCCGGCTTGGGCCCTGGTAAAATTGTTTGTAAAAACCACTCTGAGTACGGGCCTGATGACAGATCTATAAGCTCATCTAGTACCTAGGTCTGATTAGCTCAAGGGTAGTCTGATTACCCTTCATCTCCTATCTTTTCTTTTCCAGAACCCCTAGACAGTCCTCCCCTCCTCTCTCCACATTTTCGTTCACCCCCTTTTACCCAACTATCCCCTCACTTCCTCTATGTCTTATTTCTTCTCTTATCCTTCTGGTTTTGCATTCTGTAGACTAAATATTGTATTCGTGTTCAGAACACACTGGAAGACAACCAGTTGCCGACCAAACAACATGGAGGAAGAGATGGCCATTGCAGCAGCTGCTGGCTCACCTCCTGGCTACTACGACTTATTAGGATCTGATCTCTCTATGGGTGAGTAAACATGACTGATAAAACAGAATAGTAGAGAGATAAGTACAGAGAGTAAGGGTAGATAAGTCTAATAGAGATAGCCGAGGGTTGATTCTTGAAAATATATTGTCATTTTCGACTTTTATTTGCTGTTTTGAGAATTGCCTATTCTGCTGCCCAGTGGAGGCGATGAAGGGAATATAACTCCTCCCCCAAAAAGCCCTTAAAATCTTAAAAATAAACTTATAACAGTAATCCAACTGTTGTTCAAAAGCACAAAGTAGTGCTTTAGAATAGGCCTATTTAATTTATTTAGATTTATTACATACCCCACAGTGTGTTCTTCATCAGTTTCACCCCTTCCCTCCGAAAGCCAAGACCTAGTTATGCTACTGCTGCTGCCTCATTGTTCCTCCCAATTTCTACTTTCTCACCTTTTCTTTTCCAGCATCCCCAGCCAGTCATTTCTTGTTCTCCTTCATCCTGCTGTAACAAACTATCTCTAGGCCTTCTTCTTTGCCACCTTCCTTCCATCCTAGTATATTATATGTTCTCTGAAAACAAGTTTCCTTATTGTTTTAATCATATACCCAATACCTTCTCAATCCTTTCTGACAGTGGTTCTTTATCAACTCTTCTTCTAGTGATATAATCACACATTTTGTCCCTTTTGCACAATCTAACACTGATCCTCATCTTAACACTGCTCTTTGTCTTATTGTCCAAGCCGCTACTTATTTTTCACATTTCAATGATAACAACGAGTAGAAAATAATAACATTTGTCTGTTGTTGCTAGGTGTGCTAGATAAGGAGAGCAGGGAAGCCGACTCGAGGGATTCGTTTGAAATGCATCACAATTCCCACCAGATGGAGCCATCAGTAAACGTTAATGTTCCGGTCTCCGAACCACAGCGGCCCTCCGTCATCGAAAGTTCTCAACCTCACATCATCGAGTGCACCTGAACTTTTCCACACCCCCTCTCCCTTCCCCGCCTAGCTTTAAATTCTGTGTTTAATGTTTTAATTAAACCTAAAATATTATGCTAGATTTATGTTTATTTTGTGTGGAAAGACTTTTGTAAACTTCAAATGTAATTTTGATGGTTTCGTTTGGTGTAACCTGTGACTGCTTTACACGAAGAGATAGAAGACTAATGTAGACCTGTAACGGTTTGCGTAAACCTTTATGTTGGCAATTTAAGTGAATTCTGTGATATATCGATATACACACTGTATTAATAGACACTTGTGTATATTTCATATTTATTATATGCTCAATGCGACTCATGCTTTTGTTACGTTGTACATAGAATTTTATTGTATTTATTTTACTGTATTTTATGTACCTGTGTTGAATTATGTTGTTGAGATTGTATTTTTGGGGCGCTTGTACATTTTTTTGTAAAGAGGACAGTATTTTGTGAAAAGGATAAGATTTAGTCTGAGATTATATAGATATTTTAAAATGTAGGTTGTAAAAAGGAGAAACCTTTGCATGAATATATTTATTGTAGATAAGAAAGAAATGCAGTTTCATGCATATGGGTGAAAAGATGAAGAGATTTTTAATAAAGTATTTAAAATACGTCTAAGGAAATGAGATTTCTCAATACTTAAATGGATGTACTTTTGATTTATCTTCGTCACATCTTGTTATTTTCTTATTTATATTTTAATAGCGCTGTGCAATTGATCATTTACTATATTTTGATTTTATTCAGTTGTAAAATTTTACCATTTTTATGCAAAGTTTTAAAAAGTAATTTCGATTTTATCTTTTAAATATTCTTTCATTTAATATTGAATAGAATTATAAATTAGTAAAATTACTGAAAGAGTTTTCCTTAGCCACTTTATGATATTCTTTTTTCTAATGGCTATTATAATTTTTTCAAGTATAGATCATTTATATGGATAAAGGTCAAGGTTGAAATTTAAGGAACAGTACAGATAGGGGTCAGAGCTAGTGGAGGGAGAGGAGGAGGAGGAGGTGGTTCTGACATGAAACTGCATTTCTGTGTACAGTTAAGCATTTCACAAGCAATGCCCTGCCCAGGTAGTATCGAGTGTGCCTGACTCACACTAGCAATAACTGGCTTTCTCCATCACCATTGTTCGCTCGCTAGCTCGCTCTGTCGCTCAGTGTCAATTCATATTCAAAATTATCATTCTACATGGCATTTTGTAACTGCACATTTACTTTCTATGCAAACGTTGTTTAAGAAGATTTTTATGTCACCACGATTTGATAAAATGTACACAGTAGATTTTTGGAACCTTACCGTTCGTGTTTGTTTGTAAGCGAACTCGTTTGGATGTATTGAAATCATATGTACATAAGCCTATCAATGCTACACCATATTCCAGAGTTGTAATCACAATTAAGTAATTAATCTTTGAAATATTCCACGTCTCGGTTATTTCTCACAGCGTCATGGAAGTACTTGTAATTTCATGTCGAAGCGTGTATAATGTTTGAACCCCCACCGAAATGTGATCTTTGTTTTGGGATCACTACCACTTTTGTATTTATCATACAGTGATCGATATATCTAACTTAATAATAATTTCCATAATTTATAATTTATGTATTTATTATTTGCAACTACTTGTATGTACTGTGTACATAGACATTTTCTTCTATATGGTAATAGTTTCATACAAAATTATGCACTCCTTTAATTTATTCTATCAAAACTAATAAAATTTAACTTTCTATACCCACGTCGTCCGATGTATTCATACCGTATCAGTCATTATATTAATTTTGATCTCACATTAGTAAAATAAAAAACTAAAGGTAATCCGTTAAACGAAATCATCCCGTATTGCTTGAATGTCCGCTTTGAATTTTGACTGACTTTTATCCAAGTGTTCATTGCATGGCTTTACGAAACGTAAGGCTCTATAAGTATTTAAAATTAAAGAAAATAATAAATCAACTGTGCCTTGTTTTTGATGTTTCAAAATGAGTTTTGTAAATTTATATAAAGTTCACATTATGCAATTGGCGTACAATGGTTTTCAGCAATTTTTGGGATGATTACGTAAAGGTGTGCAAACATTCTGCCAGATTTTTTAGATTAGTTTAGACATTTTGTAAAATGCAGTACTATAGAAATATAACCCCAGTAAAACAAAAATACTTTTAAGGATAAATAATAATTATTTGTCAGTATTCACCATGTATTGAGGACAGGAGCTGGTTTTACGTCACTCGTGTTAAAATTTTTTACCTGTCTAAATCTAAATAATTTTACCAACTGAACTTGTTTAAAAGTATGAAGGTAATGCAAGTAATAAAGGTCTCCAAAGAAAATAATAAAATAATGTACATCAAAAACATAAAATAAAATAACAAGTAGGCAATAATTGCCAAAATTATATGTTTTTCTACAGCTGTAACTATTTACAACTTTGTGTAATTTAATATTATTCTTACTCTCTGATTCTGTTAATTGTGTACCAGTTTATTTTAAGTAACAGCAGTTGAGCATTTACTTTTCTGTACAAAAATGGTTTGTTGGTTCATTTAAATATTATAGAATTCAATGTTTTATAGTGTCTGGCAAAATATGATCTTTCAATGAAGATTCTTCTTAATTTTAACTCTTCAAGCTTTATTATCTTTTACTTTTATTTTCCCAACTCGAAAATAAAATTGTATTAAAGTAAATTTAATACTGTATTACAAATAAAAAGTATATTAAGAATGCATTGACTCTTTGAGTGTCTTAATGTATTTTCATTAATTACCTTTTTTACTTGCAATGTCTTCAGTATAACTTGGTACTTGCACTTTCTACAATAATAAATAACTACATATAGCCGTTTTTATTCTTAAAGAGAAAAATAAATTTATAAAGTAAATAGGTTCGTTTTTATGTAGTTCGACATATTTTCTTACGAAAACTTTCCAGCTCCAAGACTGACTTATTTGGCTCCAATAATTAATATATTATAGAACATTTTTTAGAAAGTTAACTAGTTTTTCTCGTATTAAAATTAGAGTTAAATATCACATTTTGAGTGAAATAGCATATGTAGTTAGAACTATTCAATTGTGAAATATTTTTACTCCAAACATTTTATCACCAGGATTTTACAAGGTGACTCAACTGTTCTTAAGAATTTTGTATTGTTTATAAAACGTCTTTTGATTCAAATAATATTTTTTAATCTACGTAGGGAAAGGACACATTTTTGTATCACGTCCTTGATATCAAATTATGTCTGGTCGGATCTTTTTTTGTGTATTTATTATGTGTTGTGTACAATGCATGTAGGTGGCGCTATACATATAGTCTGTTAATTATCAGTGTTTTAAAGGGATTTCTTTTTTATGACCTGTTTCCATGACTGACAGCCATAATTATAATTATATTTCATAATTATGTTTGGAAACAATAAAGAGTACATCCATTTAAATTATGTTGGTTTTTATCAACCCTCTACTCATTAACATTTAATACCAATACTTTTGGAATATTATCAAAGATTATTCTCTTTAATCATTATTATAATACTAAATACATTATTCTTAGGATATCCTATTAGATTGTATCCAGTAAAAGTAATTAATTTGATTATTACTACTGAATAATGATGTGCCTAGAAATAATAATATGTCCTGTTGAATGCCATGTTTATGTAACATATACAAAGTGGCCAAAAAGTACTGGTAAAAAGTAATCGTTAAATATTTTTGAAACGATTTAAGATAGAGATACAAAACTAGGTATACAGGCAGTTAGGCAATTAAGAGGCAAAAAAAATCATTAAAAAATCTGTATTTACAACATTAATAAATATCACTTCAACTGTGCATTCTAACTGGGTCTTTAGATGTTTATCCCTTATGATTACAAAAGCAGGTTACGAATTCGATTTCATGGATACTTGAACTCTTGTTCAGGAAATGTATTGCAAGATCAATGTAGAGCAAAAGGAATGATAAACATAAAAATGTTTTCATACTTTACAAATGCTCAAAGTGCATGGTGTTGTATTGTCTGGGATAGCTGAACCCTGTTGTTGAATCCACGAACAGACTGTAAAACTCCTATTTAGGCCATCAACTGATTTTAAAATTCGCATCTCATCTGCTCTGATTTGTTGAGTTGGTTTTGTATATATCTTTCACATGTCCCCAGATGTAAATGTCCACACAATTGAGGTTAATGTAGTGGGGAGGTAAGTAGACATAACATGAGATATTGGGCCGTCAATCCCCAGTGGATGATAGAGGCACCAAAAATATGGGATTCTGAACACTTGGTGTGGAATACATGAAACAAAATTGTCATCTTTCAACTTTTTCTAAGGAACACTAACTGGAGACATGTAGAATGGTTTTTTTTTAAACTATACTGCTGAGATGTTCTTTGAGAGGTAAATGAAAGAATGTGGATTCTCCAAGGCATGCCTTCTCACTATGCAAGAAATGTTCGGGTAACCCTGATCCTTCAATTCCAAACAGAATAGGTGATCTGGTGTCTTGGCCTTTTATGTCACCTGATCTCAATTGTATGGACTATTACATATTTGGACATCTGAAAGATATCATATACAAAAACAATTCAATAAATCAGAGCAGATGAGATGCAAATTGTAAATTCAGTTAATGGCCTCAGTAGAGAAGGAGTGTTACAGTCTGATCAATCAGTTTTTTTTAACACTATACAATTAATTATCCTATACATTGTGTTCTTTGTTAGTACATTTATGTATTTAATTTCATATGTAATGTTAAATCAACACATTTAACATGTTTTCTACTGCTTGTTTAATGTAATGATGAGTAGAAAGGTAGTAGAATAGAATCTGGCTTTTTACTGAATAAATACTAACCACAAGACTAAAAGTGAAGTCACTAGAGCCAAGATAAATCTTGAATTATAAGACTAATAGATTGCTGGAAATGTATTTCAGTGTCCAGTAATTTCTCTGAGGCATCAGAAAATCTGCTTAAACAGCATGAGATGCATAAAAAATACATTAATGTTATGACAATATGCTTTTTACTAAAAACTTTACTTTCTTTCTCTGGTCACCTTTCTCTCAGATTTGCTCATATATTTTTATATAACTTTTGGAGTTGTGTGGACTCTTATTTACTATCTTTGAGAGATTAGCTAGAGAATAGCACACCATCTTGCAGTAAATGACTATTCAAGAAATTTATACCAACTGACACAAGAAATAAGGATACTAAAATATATGTAACTACGAAGAAGAAACAACCGATGAATTCTGTACATGAAATTCCATTCAGATCACTTGGTGGAAATGACATTTGTGTATTCCTGGTACAGTAGTGAACTTCAAAAACCATCAGAAGATGAGAGCGAATATATATCTCCAACTATATCCTGCTCCTCAGGTGCTGCACTGACAAAGACCCAATACTGAGTAATATTTTTAACATTCTTGATTGCACTACTCCATAAATTTAGCTGGTTGCTTGACAAGCAAAACTATATACATAAAACTATATTTCGTACATCAGCTCTGATACAGATGCATTATATAACAATTTGGAGGAGACCTCACAGGGACACAAATTCCTTCACAACAGATTTTCCACCAAACTCAACCATACTTGATCTCATTCATGTACATGCAGCTTTGAATGTTTAGACTGCCTAAGAACTTTTCAAATGAATATTGGCGTTGTGTTCCTTGCTGAAGAGCACATACGGATAAGGTGGATGATGAGATTTGTAACAAGAAAGCCCAGAGCAACTATATACTGGAAACTTTCAATGTGAACTTTCCAGGTTAACTCTTTATCTAGGTGTATTCCTAGGAATTTAGCAGAATCAGTTTCTTCCAGAACAATGTTATCCATCATTACTGTTGGGGTTTCATAAGTATTCAACCCACATAAACAGAAGTTGATGTAATTTGTCTTTTCATGATTAGTTTTGAGATTATTTACCAGAAAATTTCGAATGCAGGAATTAAGATCAATGAAGGTTTGAATCTCCAAAGAAGTCAGAGAACCAGCCCAGAAACAGAGTTGTGTCATGTGCGTATTGAATGATTTTCCCATATAAGGCTGACGCATGGATGTTATTCACATAAATCAAGAAAAGGACAGGACCCAAGATTGATCCCTGTGGGACTCCTTGGTATATTCTAATACTACTTGTTACTGCATTCTGGACCTGACCATATTGACTTCTGCTGCTCAAGTATGAGTGGAGCCACTGGTGTGCTGTCCCCCGTACACCACAGCCTTCCAGCTTGTGTAGCAATATACCATGATTAACAGTATCAAATGCTTTTGAGAGATCAAGAAAGACAATGAGCGTTCTTTGATGTGTCTCAAAGCCTTCCACAATAAAACTACAAGTTGTGTAATTGCTCCAAAAGTTGATTTTCCTGGTCTGAAACCAAATTGTTGATGGGACAAAATGTTGTGTTTGTCGAGAAAATTAAGAAGTCGATCCAGGAACAGTTTTTCAAAAATTTTGCTAAAAACAGGTAAAATTGAAATTGGTTGATAGTTACCACTATCTTTGGATCGCCTTTTTGAAAACAGGTACGACTTTTGCCAATTGGAGTGCGGATGGGAATGTGCCTGCCTGATTCCACTCAAACGAGTACCAACGCAGTGCAATCAATATCTTTTCGAAAGCACAACAGGTAACCAAAATCAACTATTCACTAGTCAATGACTGATACATCTGTACTGTCCTCATTCAGAAGTGATAAGTTTTTTAACAACTTTGGTCACATTGCAGCAAAATTGTACAAAGTTGCAGATTTAAGCCAGTGGAAATGCAGAGAAAAAAGAAAATACCCAATAATTTAGGAGGAGGAACAAAATATCCAACTGGAACTGAGTAAATTGTGGAAGCCTACTACAAGGTGACAGTGCTCAACTCAGTTCTCAACATATTGTTATATGAGAAATCAAAGGAAAGCTGAGAGAAAACAACATTGCAATATTGAATACACTTTGTAACATCATAACCGCTGACCTAACGATGTAAATGACCTGTGCCAGCACTACTCAGTAGATGAGTGTTAGCTGAATTGAAATGTACCCAATGGTTATCGACAAACACTTAGAAACAAGATGTAAGGTAATAACAAAAAACAATCTGAAAGATGTGTTTCCGAAAACATTTGAACTTTTTGCCTTTACCTTGCAATACCAATAAGTTTAGCATCATGCGAATGTTAATTCTCTTGTTTGAGAAAGTTAAAGACATATCTAAAGAATATGACTGGTCAAGAAAGACTAATCATCACGTGCCTTGTCGGCTATCGAAAGAGATGAGTATATAGACGTGAAGAAAGTGATCAACAAATTCACAGGTACAAAAAGAAAATTTAACTTAAAACAAATCAGTACATATATGTATGTATGTATATATATATATATATATATATATATATATATATATATATGTATGTATGTATATATATATATGTATGTATATATATATATATATGTATGTATGTATGTATATATATATATAAATAAATAAATAAATATATATATATATATATATATATATATATATACATAAATGCATTATTAGAGCATTAAATTCTAAAAACTCTACCAAGGGAGGGCCTCTGGACCCCCTTTATCCTAGGAGCTATTCCATGCCACCAGGCTCCTCCATAAGTTCCCCCATCAAAGACTTTTTCCAAATCCCACCCATGGTAGCAGGTATACAACAAAATATTTAAAATTATGAACGTTAACGAAAACTCTAATTGTCTAATTATTGATGTCATGGTGTCAATGTAAAGTGAAGTGAGGGAAGCAAGAATAAAGCTCAGTGGAACACCAAGGGTAAGAGCTTTAGACAGATGTTCTGTTCAATTTCTTCATACATAATTTGTTATTGTTTTTATTATTAATATTATTTCAGTTATTATAGTTATCAATGTTCTTGTTAAAATGTTGCTATATTGCATTTAAAAAAAGATTATTCCATTAATAAATCAAATAAAATGTTAACCCTGCTTAATGATATGCTCATATTGAATCTTTTTGAAGACTTTAAAAAAAAATTTAGAGGGATTGAAGTACAAACAACGTGTTTCGAATGGCTTGAATTTCGGTACACACATGATGTACTGAACATGCACAACAACATCCTAACCACAAAACAACTGGCAACTCACAAGTGAGGGTTAAACACTTCATCACAAAGGTACTTCGCACTATCTGTGCTATTCCACGCACACCACAGCTTGTGTAGCAGTATACGATGATTAACAGTATCAAATGCTTTTGAGAGATCAACAAAGACACTGAGTGTCTTGTGACAAGTCTCAAAGCCTTCTACAACAAAATTTACAAGTTGTGTGATTGCTCCAAAAATTGACTTTCCTGGTCTGAAACCTAATTGTTGATAAGAAAATCTTGTGTTTTTCGAGAAAATTAAGAAGTTAATAACAGTTTTTCAAAAATGTTGCTAAAGAAAGGTAAAATTTAAATTGGTTGATAGTTATCAGCTATCTTTAGATCGTTTCTTTTGAAATGGGCATGACTTCTGCTAATTGGAGTGTGGATGGGAAGGTGCCAGTTTCGAAAGAAACCATGATTTTTGTCAATGGACAAAATATGCTGATAAAATTGCTTTATAAGCCACATTGATATGCTATTTTCATCATTGGAAGTTTTATCTGAAAAATTTCATACAATTCGTCCTCACACACAGGAGCCAGAACCATTGATGAAGCAGAGGTATGTGTGATTGTATCCAATTCCAATTTATAGTTAGCATTAAGAGAAATAGTTACTGAGTAGAAAAACTTGTTGAAATTCAAAATATTGCATTTGAATTGGTTAATTTCATCACATCAGCATGAAGCTAAATGAATTTTGGAAATCCTTATTTATTGACATTTTTATAATGTTCCTGTTTCAAACAGGTCTTAGAAAAGTTTGAGGGCTGTTTTAGTTTATTGTTTATTTTGTATGATTTTGCAGCTGTTATTACTTTCTTATAAATTTGTTTAGTGATAAGTGATATGGCTGTTAAGTTATTAGATAGGCTTCAGCTAGTCCAAAACTCCTAAAGTATCAGATTTACTTTCAATCTCCTATGTGCTGTGCATGCTTCTCTTTATTTCAACCAACTATCTCTCCTTACAGAGCTTTGTGATTATCATAGGTACTCTCTTTAATATTCAGTCATTAAATCAAAATTCTCTGTCTGACATTTTTAGATTCTTATCTGATATAATCAATTTCTTTGTTAACAATTTCATTGAGAAATGCAACAGTGTCATACATGTTAATACAAGTTATGTTAGATAAGTACAATACCAGTTCATTCAAAACCATTTTATATACCACTAAGTAAACAGCTTTCAAGTTCTCGCAGAAAGTAATGTAGGTAAAGAAAAAGCACAGCATTTCTCTTTACAACATAGTGAATTCCCAACCACTTCATTTTTCAAAAAAGACTTTAAAAAATACTTTAGTTTCCTAAAAGTAAAAAATCTTTGACATCTACAAGCCCTTTAAAGGTGAGTGTCACAAATCCTCAACTAATAAACCAATGATCAGACATGCAAAAGATAATTATAATTTCAGACAGTCACGGACGTGACTTGTCTTATAAAGTACAGCGAAGAACTACAAGCTGGTGTGACAGCTACTGTTAGACCTGGTGTGATGCTGAGTGGTGTCGTTCATGACATGAATGAACAAATCAAGGGCCTTACTAAGTGTGATGCAGCTGTATTGATTGGTGGAACGAACGATCTTGAGAAGAGGAGTGAAAACCTGATCTTACATGATATTCAACAACAAATTCAAACCACTCTTCACACTAATTTGATCCTAGCTACATTGCCCCTACGACATGACAAGCCAGAACTTGATGAAAAATTAAGTTATCTTAACAGTGAAATTGAGCACTTAGCCGAATCTGAAGACCATGTCTTTATATAATTACCACTTCATCTGTTGCCTAGACATCTATACACATCTCATGGACTGCACTTCAATAACAAGGGGAAAGAAAAGATAAGCCTAATGATCAAAGAAATATTTCAAAATATTAAACATAAAATTTCAAATCAACATCGTGATGTAATCAGGTCACAGGTTGCCTATTCCAACATCGTCTCCAGTTCTCCAAAGAGTCAATCAACTGGGAAAAATGTTCAAGAAGATTCAACTGATCTGAACTTAAAAAAGCTGGAAGACGGAATCAGTATAGCGGAGGCAGACATGAGTGATGTCATAAACCGGTCTTCAACCTACAATATACAGATCATTGAGCAGAAACCAATCTCAAATTGTATCAAAGGGACCTTTTTTAGTGCAATAAGTAAGCCTGTAAACCATTTAAAAATACTGCAACTTAATATTCAAAGTATTAGAAATAAGTTATTAGAATTAGAGCAATTTTGTAGTGAAGAAAAAATTGATATTATTTGTGTGTCTGAACACTGGTTGACTACAGACAAAGTAAAACCTGTATGTTCCTCATGGTTATTTGCCTGCTAGTTTTTATTGTAGAAAAATTAGAAAAAATGAGGAGCAGGAATTTTTGTTAAACAGGATATAAGTTATAAAGTAATAAATTTAGAACGTTTTAGCATAGAAATGGATATTGAAATATGTTGCTTAAAATTAATTGAACAAAATATGTATATTGTTAGTTTGTATAGATTCTCCACAAGGGAATATAGAATTCATTTTTTCATAACTTTGAACAGGCTATGAAAGAATTATTGATTAAAAAATGCCATGGTTGCCATTTGTGGTGATTTTTAATATAGAAATAACTGCATTACAGAGTCAAAACTCAATATATTTTTCAAACTTACTTAAGTCACTAAATTTGAATTGCACAGTTAAAACTCCCACCCATATTTAATTCTTGTATAGATTAACATTTTGGTTAATTTTACTGATAATTTTATATTATATTAGCTCTTTAGAGGGACATTTTTGCTGACCATATTTCTCATGTAATGCAGGTATACCGAGATCATTATACTATAAATTATAATAGTGGTTGCAATAAAATTTTAATCAGAAAGCAAACAGAAAATCAAATAAAACTTATTCATAAATTTGTTAAAGTATGAAAAGTGGGAAATGATCAACAGATTTAATTCTGGTAATGATAACAGTTGATGTTTTATTTGACAATTTCTTTAAGCATTTTGTCAATCTTTGGCATTACTGTTCCCCTCTAGTTAGCAAATCTAATAAATGTAGAGTTAAAAAAAAGAAAGTACAATCGTATAATCAGGACTTAGCTAATGAAAAAGATTACATGTTGAGCTTGTACAATGTATATAAGAATTTAAGAGATAGTAGGTCATAACATGCTCTATTGGCTTATAATACCTATTTAGGTTGTAAACGCAATTATAGGTCTGAGTTAAAGAGAGCAAAAAGGCAGGCCTGTGAGAGTTACATTGAGGCAGCCCCAAATAAATGTAAGGCCGCCTGGGAAATCATTAAACAGGAAAATTCTAGATTGCAACTCTCAAACAGTAACACTTGATCCAAAACGAATCAATGATTTCTTTTTAAATTCAGTCCATCAACTTTCAAATAGTATTCCACCCACTAACACCTCATATTATGATCTGTTGGGCGATAGATCATTCCTTCTGAAACATTTTTTTGGCAAACAGTTGAGCCAAATGAAGTAGAAAAAGATTACAGCAAAACTCTCAAAACTCTAAAAGTATAAATTTTTATTGGATGATGTCAAATTACTTGGTCAAAAAAACTATTCCTTTAAAGAATAGTTAATTCATTAAAGAACCACTAACATTCGTTTTTTAATAAGTGTTTTTGGAGTTTGGATATTTTTCGGATTTACTAAAAATATCGAAAGTTATCCCCATTTATAAAAAGGGCGACAAACAATTACCTCAGAATTATCGTCCTGTATCTATTGTTCCTATATTTTCTAAAATATTGGAGTCTTTAATGCACAAGCAACTTTCATTTTATTTCAAAACATTAATCTTTTTACTGAGTCACAATTTGGCTTTCGAAAGGGAAGGTCAACGACAACTGCTGTTATGAACATTGTAAATTATTCCCTTAATGCAATAGATAACAAAGAGTCTGTGGCTCTTTCATTGTTGGATTTAAGTAAAGCATTTGATTGTGTCCCTTTTAGTATTATTCTGAATAAACTTCATTAATGGGTTTGTCAAAACATTCATGTATGCTTATAAATTCTTACATGACTAATAGAAAAGCAATATGTTTCAATCAAGGTAAAAAATTCACCTGTGGAGACAGTTACTATTAAGTGCCACAAGGCTCAGTACTTGGCCCATTTTTCTTCAATATTTTGATTAATGATTTGCCAAAAAATGTATCTGTGGGTGCTGTTATTTATGCAGATGACACTTCTCTCTTCTCCTGTAATAAGAAATCTCATCAATCTTCAAATGACCATGAAATCAGGGGAAGATGAAGCCTTGAATTGGTTCTCCTCAAATAGATTGCTTTGTAATCAAGATAAAACCCAAAATATTATATTAAGCTTATCAGCTCAAACTCAGGAGGTTAAATCAGTAAAGTTACTTGGCATGTACATTGATTCAAAATTAAATTTGGTCTCTTCACATTAAAAAACCTGTGCTGTAGGATCTCTAGGGTTAGTTACCTGATTTGGAAATTGAGAGACAATTGTTACTATAGAAATATTTAAGAACAGCATATTTTGGTTTGTTTCAGTCCCATATTTCTTATGGTCTGATTCTTTGGGGTCATGCAACATCTGTGAGAGATCTTTTGTTGATTCAAAAAGAGAGTTATTAGAGAGTAATTTAATGAATTGGCTGTTGAGTAATCCATTTTTTAATACATTAGCTGAATTTCTCAACTGTGAAGTAGATTTAATGTTCTGTTGATTCTACATTGACTTGTCTTATGCAGAGCTCTTATATGGTTATTGCATAATTGTACTTTCAATATTTCATATTTTATAATTTTTAAAATTATGGACGATGTATTTTATTACTGTTATTTTTATATTTTAGTATTTTAAATTTATGACAATGCCTATTTCAATGTATGCAAATGTGATCAATGACAATAAATAATTTGATTTGATTTGAATAGGGTATCCAAAATTGAAATTGGTATAAGTCTTCAAGCTGTATTGACAGAATTCCCTCTAGAGTGTAATATGTAAACCCTGGATACATGTTTGGAATTAATACAGGCTGTAGATTTGATCTCCAATTGCCAGTTTTGTAATCTTGTCTTCAGGTAATCAGTCAATGTGAGGTAAGATGATCCTGATACTAAATTCTTGTCGTTTTCCTAAAGTAATTTGCTTGGTTTTTGCCTTCGTCAAAAATAAAATTGTTTTTAACACAGTATTCCTGGGCCATGCTAACTGAAATGAAGGTAGCGATCTCCAGGCTATCAGCATATTTCTGATGGCGAGTAATAGAGGTGTATCTTCAGCATATATATAGCTGTAGGTAGCCGACGATAGCCCTCAAGATATTTTGGAAGATGTGAGGTGTAAAGAATGAATAAAATAGGTCCTAGGATGGATTCCTGTGGAACTCCTCCTGTTATGCTAAATTGAGCCGATGTTCCTGTCTGTCTTGATCGATCCCTGATATATTTGTTTGATCTCAAAAATCTAATTTCTGTTTTCCAAATAACGCATGAACCACCTAAGAGACGTACTTCTGATTCCCAGGCTATGTATCTAAATGATAAACTTCAAAAATTTTTAACTTACAAGTAAATCCTCCCTGCAATAAAGGATGCAGGATGTCTACCAGAGGACCACACAATTCACCTTTTCAATGCTTCAGAAGCCTAAAAAGATGTCATCTACGCCAGCTGAAGAAGATGATTTTATTTTTTGAATGGAATCTTTGACTTCTTTTTAATAAGTAGGTGAGGAGGTAATGAGTAAACTTCTTGTGTTACAGGGAATCACCTCTGTTCTGTAGATTACTGAGGGCTTGTTGGCTTTCAAGATCTCTTCAGCTACAGTCATAAAGTAGATGTTAAAATGACCTGCTACTCAGGTGGTATCTCTAACTGCTTCTCCTGAAACATTCAGTTCCCATGTGTTGTCTCCACTACTCTTCCTCGCAGCTCTCTCACAATTGATAATACTCAATAATGCTTTACTTTTGTTAAAAGAAGCTGCAATAAAATTTTTACTGTCCTCTCCTGATAGATTTTAGTTTAAGATCATACTTTTTTTTATTTCTGCAACTTGAATTTTGTCAGCCTCTTGAACAGTAAGTATGAATAATTAATTTGTCTTTTGCTTTGATGAAATGATGCCTCAAACTAATCAACCTGTGGGTTCGAAATGAGTCTAGTACGAAGGCTTTTTTAATTGTTCTTCTGTATTTACTCAATATATCCAAAACTGCTATTAAAATTATAATGGAGTGATCATATCAGCGAGAATCATGAGAGTTGATATTTGCTCAGCATGGTCAGGTAGTCCAGTACTGACGACTTCAACTTAGATGAAAGACTCTTCTAAGTTAGTACACAATATGTTAATTAATGAAATGGAGATGTTTGTGATCCTAGTTGTTTCCTAGTTGTTAGAAGATCAAGTCTCTGAACATAAAATGAAGCAGGAAAATTGTTTAATTCGTGTGCATTATTTTGATCCATAAAGCCATCAATAGTAAGATCTCCAACAATCCAGATACCTTTGTTGTTTTGTAGAAGTGTATCTAGTGCTTGAGCTGAGCTGAAATCAGTGGATGACCTTTGCAAATGGGAGCTTCTTGGCTTGCTACTCCAGTCCAAAGCTCATCAGTTTTTAATGTCGTTCGCTTTTCAAGGACGCAACAACATGGAACTTACCTAAAATATCAGAAATAACGAGAGCCGTACCCATAGTGAATCCTGAATAGTGAAAAAGAACTTTAAACAAAGAAGGCTGTCTTTATGTGGAATTACTTAAGACATAGCTTAGGCCATAACATTTAACAGACATGACATGTCATCAAACCTGGCTACAGGTTTAAAAATCTCACAATAATCAGTTTCATATTTTTGGGCATAGAAGTCAGAAGTTAGCATGCTTTATTCATGAACTTTAAGTACAGAATTTGCGTCATAAATTAATAAAAAAACAACATATACTATCAATAACAATATAGTAAATAGAATGGTGAAAAATGTTTCTTCTAGAGGATCAAAATTCCTGTGATTGTCGCCATCCGTAAAACTCAGTCATGGAGTAAAATGGGTGGTCAAGAAGCCAGTTCTTCAGCAAGTGACGAAAACTGTTGAATGCTTGCAGTCTTCAGCTCTGGAGGAAGGACATTCCACATTCTGGCACCTGCATAGCTGGGTTTCTTCTCAGTCATTGTGCGATGGTGTGTAGGAAGGCTGTAATTGGCTGACTGTCTTGTGCTGTAGTCATGAATCTGAGCTGCGGTTCTTATGGGGCTTAATGATTTCAGATGTGAGTATGTTACAACTTCCAAGATATACAGATTTACTACAGTCAGAATTTTTAGGTCTTTGTATTTGCTTCTGCAAGTTTCTCTTGACTGGAGATCTCCAAGTATTCTTATAGCACGTTTTTGGAGCAAGAGCACTCGTTCTAGAGTAACCCCCTTGTAGTTGCTCCCCATACTTCAATACCATAGCGTAAATGGGTCTCGAACAGGCTGTAATAGGCGATCTTGGCTGTATCCACGTCACAGATGTTCTTAATCCTGCGAATTACAAACAGGCTTACACTTAGCTTGTTGCACAGGAGATCGATGTGGGGGGTCCAGGAGAGGCTTTCATCAATTGTTACTCCCAAGTATTTGGCAACAGTAACTTCTTCAAGGTCAGGTAACTTGCCTACAGCCTCTCTGTGCTTGCCTAAAATAAGTTGCTTAGTTTTTGTCTCATTTACAACGAGGTCGTTCCTATGAAATTGCCATGTTAAGAGCAATATAAGAGGTCACTTCAAGATGTTTTGGATTATTGTTGCCCAATAGCAATACAGTGTCATCTGCATACATTAGTGATCTGCAATAGTCTTTTAGATATCTTGGAAAGTCATTGGTAAATAAAATGAAAAGTACTGGACCCAGTACAGACCCTTGAGGAAAACTCCCCGTGTGATGCTTTTTGGTTCAGATTTGATTTGTTGCATAATCCCCTTGCTATTATGCATAAGTTCAACCATTTGGCACCTCCCTGTCAGGTAACTGTGAAACCAGTTATAGGCAGTCCCTGTTACACCTATCGCACTAAGCTTAGCCATGAGGTGTTCGTGGCTGAGGCAATCGAAAGCCTTGCTATAATCTAGTAGAATAGCAGTGGTGGTGTTGCCATCTTCAAGTTGATCAATAAGGAATTCTACCAGACAGATTATTAGGGCGGTGGTTGTTGACTTGCCTTTCAGAAAATCCATGTTGCTGGGTTGTAAGGAGTTCATTTGTCGTTACATGGTCTATGAGTCTGGTTAGTGTCAGTTTTTCAATATTTTAGAGAATGTTGGAACTAGAGAAAATCGGTCGATAATTTGAGGCTTGGGTTGGGGATCCCTGTTTGAACAATGGGTAGACTTTGGCCATTTTTAGAGCAGATTGGGAAGTTTCCAGACAAAAAAAAAGATTTGTTTACTATGTCTACTATGGGGGTCAATTAGCTCTTCTTTACAAGTTTTTTAAAAGCTTTGCTGAGATTCCATCATAGCCTGATGAAGTTTTTGGTTTCAGACTATCCATAACTCGAGACAACCTCCTGTCTGGTTGTTTGGTAGAGGTCTAATACAGGAATATCTGGATTTTCAACTAGTAGTAACATTGCTTGGCCAGTAGTTTGTCCATTGTTATGGATTGTGTCATCAGCTATGTTGACAAAAAAGTTGTTCATATAGTCTGCCATCTTTATTGGGTCAGATGAGAGTGTACCTTGTATTGTCAAGTTCAGTCGGTCGGGAGGTTTATTTTTTCTTTAGGTTTTATTTCCGAGTTGATTACCCTCCATAAAGCTTTTGTCTTATTATCAGCTTCGGCCACAGCGTTTTTTGTGGCCTGTTGTCTAAGTAGTCTTAATCTCAAGTCATATTCCTTTTTTATCGCTGATGCATTTCTCTTATGCTCTTCACTACCTGTTGCATTGTATTGGTCTTGGGCCTTAACCAGCATTCCTTTTAGGTGAATTGTTGTAGGGTCATTTAACATTAATTTATTTACTTGGCTTTGGCATTGTTCTTGATTTAACCATCGGACAAGCCTCGTTCATTACATCAGTCAGTATCTGAAGAAATCTGTTGTAGGCATCGTTAACCTCCAGAGAACTGTAGACTTCTGTCCAGTCTTGTTGGCCGAGACATGTTTTGAGCTTATAAAGATTTCTGTTGTTTATGTGCCTACGCTCCATGGTAGAAGGTGCCTGGAGTTTTGTGCTGTTCAGCTTTAGTGTCAATCTCAAAGGTCATATCTCTCAGCTGCAAGTATGACCTTGTATTTGTCCTGTTTTCTTATTAATACCAATTTAACACCAATAACCTGCTTCTTTGATGGCATATTCACCAGATCAAAAACATCAGTTTCCTACAACAGTGCCATCTCATCATTCATTGTCATTGCCAGGGCCACCAGTCAGAATTTTTCAGAGAACCAGCATCGAAAAGCAAAATGTAGTCTTGAAGGAGGTTTAGCACTGTCAAACTGGGCTTACAACATCAGCAATAGTATCACTCTCATTTGTATCAGTTCCTTCATCCACTTACTCCACAAGTCATCCTCCTGAGTGTGGCTTTGCTCACCTTCTATGCCCTCTATACTCTGACATTCAGTTTGTTTCTCAATATGAGTGCTATAGGTATTCTTGTGTTGTTTATCAAGAACTCATCCCTCGCAAAACTCATCTTCTATATAAAGAATAATATTCCTGCCTTTTAAAAATGTTGACAGATGTGTTTTGTTCTAAATGCGGAAGGCACTCAGAATAGTCCTGAATGGTTTTCTCACATTATTACAATGAGGAACTACTTCAGGGTGTGATGACTTTGGTAACAAAACTTCTTTATCCAATCCATACAATTCATTTTCGTTTTGATCAAACAATTGAGGTTTTTCTGTCTTTCATTAAGACGCTCTTATCCATTTGTTCTTTGAAAATGTAACCTTTTCCAACTCAGCAAGAACGTAGCCAGGAAAAAATGTTGGGGGGGTCCAGACAACTGATATTTTCCCGTAGCGGTCAGAGAGTAAGGGCCCATTTTGTTCCTTGACCAGTTTCTTTGTTGAGAATGATCTTTCAGCAGTACATATCATTAATACTGAATTATTTAAATAATAATAATCGTTCACTAAAAAATTGAAAAAGTTGAAAATTTGGGGGGTTTGGACCCCTTGAACTGGTTACGTCCTTGCAACTGAGCAACTCACAGACATTTAATTCTTACTTATGTTAGAATATACCAAACTTTCTCCCAAACTCTGATTGATTTTTGACTTCCAATTGTGACTATGATATATATTCTTCCTTCACCAAGGGCTTTAATACCTCACCATTTCACACAGTAACAACAATTGATTCAGCATATAAGTCATGAGTGAAAGAAATCTTTGCGATACCACATGTGATGCAAGGCTCTAGCATTAGCTAGACTATTCAAAATCTAAACATTCAAAATTTTAGCTGGACCACTTGATTTAACATGTTTCTTTAACTCACAACTTTTGCGTTATTTTTCATGTTTAGTATGTTTTTAGAGGACAGTGCGAGGACAGGAGCAAATAGCGGACCTCTACAAATGTAGCAAATTACTGTTACTTACTGTAACCCACGACTGTTTTATCATTACTAAATGGGTTTTTATTTGTATTAAAAGCTTGTCCACATACAGATTATCAGATAAATATGATTCAATCAGACGAATACGTTCAATTAGCCGGTCAGCAGAGCGTTCGGTTATAGGAATACTGTCACAAACACTCTTAAACTCAAAATAAGAATTTGGTAAAAGGCTCATGGTCCTTAAAATCAACACAAGTTTAACTAAAGCAGTTACTCTGTGCTTTGAAAACTCCTCGTTTATTTGAGGAAGTGTAAGTTGAAGCCGTGATCATAAAATCAAATTAATTGCCCATAAAAACCTAAAAGCTTTTGCAAAATACCCCTAGCATACTCAGTTGTACCAGTTAACTTTCTACGTGTGCATAATCAAGAGTATTCACAATAATTACTTGTGCCAAAAAAATCCTGCTATTCATAAGCCTTAACCACTGATTCATGAACGTTTTTACTTATCACTGTAGTCTCCTTTATTTCATCAGGGGCACTGTGTTATTCGCAGAACAAAATCAAATACACTTTGGTGTTTTAGTATCAGCTCCATCTAACGTTTTCATATTTGTCATTATGCATGTCCTTCAGTGTTTATATTTGCACTGTAATCTCACTGTTATTGATGAGTATTCAAGCTATCCATTTGCATTTTCATGCTGACACACATCACCATCAACAATCATACAAAGGCTAAGTGAACTGTTCAGTTTTTTGGAATGCCTTCTTTTATCCCTTCAGACCTTGGATCAGCAATGATGTCACAAGAACTTAAATAGTTTCTTGAAAACACATGGGATAGCGTCGTCATTCATCAGAATACAATCCCAGAGGAAATGGCATAGCGGTATAATTTGGAAAAATCACTGCATTTGCTTTGAGGAGTCTAGATTTGCCAAACCAACACAGAATCGGTTTTTTCAGAAGCCCTCCACTCCATTAGATCTCTTTCTATGTACATCTATGAATACCACTCACACATAAGTTAAAGTTAACAGGCCCGTGATGGGCCGCTGGGACACCGGATGCAGGTGTGGCCTCTAGTCTGGAAATTTTTGGGACCCTCTCCTCTTCCGAAACTGTCAAATTTTACCATCAGAATACCAACATTGAGCAGTTAATTTGATTTTAGTCATGTCTCATATAACAGCATAAATACCTTTTTCAACAAAGAAACCCTTCAGATGATGGATTTCATATGAAGAACATTCAAGGAAAATGTTCTATTTTATTTGTATTGTTTACAACAGCAACTCTAATTTAACCTTTTACACAGGGTTTTGAAGAAACATATCCAAAGAGTTAATAAATATGAAATGTTCAAATTTCATTTTAAATCTGTTGAGGCTTTTTATTTTAGCCAAACATAAGAAAAAGTACTTAAGGTGGTGACTATTGTAACAGATGTCTTGAAGTATATATGAAAATAAGGATTAGCTTTGCATGCATCAAAGGAAGCTGTCTACTCTCTTAAATATGGCTCAATCAACCATGGCAACTTCTTTAGAAATTATTTTATTAATGTCCAAGTATGAGCGAGAAACACTTGAAAAAGGGTATTGAAGAAAGTGATATGCACAGGTCAGGGGAAAAACTAAAATGGAACATCTAGGAATAAGTAAAAACAAACGGGTGGGCAGAGGAAGTACCATCACATTTCTAAGTAACAACACAGTACAAAAAATTAATAAAAACTGCATTACAAAAGAAATAATAAAATCTGTCATGGTAAAAGAATTCAAATCAATCAGCATATGCTCAGTTTTTATGGACACGACAATAGACATGTTAAAGGACATGAGGTGTACGAGAGAGTACTGGCATTAAAATAAAAGTGTGATTTGTACTACAGGAGAAGCATTATAATACTACAGCTCAGTGCCTTGCTGTATCAATGTAATTTTTTAGCATAATGAGAGGAACCTAGGGGTTTTAAAGGATTCAGTCAGAAGACTGGACAAGCAAATTCCTGAGTATGTTGAAAGGCCATTGGACTAGATGGCAAAGCTACAGCAATGCAGTAAAGAAAATATTCAGAAGATAGATACCCTGCCTGCCCTGAACCTGTTCTGAATGTCTTCAAACAAAAGTAAACCTTAAAAACATGTATCTGCAGTTGTTATTGGTTGTATTCAAAGTTTCACATTCAGCTGATTTCAATGTTAAAAGTGAGACATAAAAACAACTACTTTACTTGTAAATTAACAATTATCTGGATTTTCAAAACCATACTTGATGGCATGGTATTCTTACAAGTGATCAAAAATCACTATGCCACTATCGGATTATCACCAAAACGCAGAAACTTGAAGAAAGAGCAGGGGCTGATGAAACTCTTAGTGACATTGTTATTGGCAAAGCAATAACTGAGAAGAAAGTAAATAAAATGGCAAGAGAACTTATTGAAGACAACAGTATTGTAACTTCTCCTGAAGAAGAATTCAAAATAAAGATCTTCTTCGTAATTAGGGATAGAGCTGTCCAAACTATGGAAAGCTGTATGTGCACCACAAATCACATCTTTTGGATCTGGCTTGTTTTGACCCAAAAAGATTCAAATCCCATGAATGACTTTTTCTTAAAACATAGAAGAAAATAGGAGAATTACATTTGAAGGTTGATTAAAGGAAAAGCTGAAAGAAGAACTTATTTCGTTAATGAATTTTTTCCACAGATTTTAAATGCAAGTATGAAAGCTGACAATGATGATGATCAAAAAGAATATGATGATGAAGACCATGAGATCCAGTGCCAAGAATTTTAGGACATCCAAATTATGTCAGAAAATAACATGTATGGTTTACAATACCTGGAACTTTGAAAAGTACAGGTATTATACATTTCTTCTAACCACCCCATTGACTCATGTCTCTTGCAAACGATTTCTAAATTGAAATTCATCAAAACAAGATCGTGATTGTTTTCTGACTAATGAAAATTTGGAATCTTTACTGCAAATGCACCCAGAAGCTAATATTAGATCCAGACACCATTATTGATTATCTTTACTATTCCAGTTCAGAATTAAAAAGACCTCTCAAGTTAAGTTTGTACCTGTAAGTTAACACCACCGCCACTTCTGTCTAAGATGTCAACTGAACATATTGCTTCTTTATTGAAAGAAAAAGTCCTTACCGGAGTTTTAACTACTCAAGTTCCCAATGCCACACCCAGGCAGTTGAGAGGTGTGTAAAACTGGTTACAGAATCAGCAGAAAAAGTGTGCGGGCAAGGAAAATCGAGATGGATATATTAGAGCTACCTTAAAATCAAGACAGCTGATGCCCACATTTGATTTCAAGTCACAATTCAAAGGATAGACTTGCCAGGATAGTAATAAACCAATGCGGAGTCACAATATGGTTTTAAGAAGTTCATCTCGCATGAACCAATAATAACGAAAGGGCCCATTCCTGTTCCCTTCCCTTGTATTTCCGCCATCTTGTTTTAGCCAGCCGTCACGATTTCCATTGGCTAGTCCCTCTGGTCAGTCGTAGGTGGTTAGTAGACGAGTGAAGACGTATTGTGACCTGTATTCCGTAGTTTAGTTTTAATGATTAGTGTTTTGTATAGTTTTGTATTAAGTGCATGTCTTTAGTGTTAGTGAAGTTGACAACAACATGTAGGTTGTGATTCCTGACTTAGGCGTGCCACAACGCTTTAGTAAGATTTGTTTATTTTAACCTAGTTTGTAATTATGTATTAGGTTAGTTCTTTACCTGAAGAAAGAATCAGATTGCAGATCTCGAAACGTAGTGTTACTGTTTTCTTGTTTCACTGAACGATGGCAAATGTCCGGAAAAATCCTGTTTCCTTCACAATCCTTCCATCGTCAAAAATAACCTTTAAACAAAGAATTGATTCTCGGTACGGGACCCGGAACCAGTAAACAAATCAAAGACCTTGAGAGCTTGCATATTAAATTAACTAAACACATTAATCATTTAACTTTCTTGCATAAATGTAAGGTTGAAGATCTTATGCCTATAGGGTTTAACTCTAAAAACTCCTTTTCATAGTAGGAAAGCCAGTAAAATTTTGTTTCTGCTTCTAAATCTTTACTTAAAGAAAGAATTGCATATCATCATCGTGAAAGATACCTCCTCCAAAATAGTATTGAGTGTATAAAAAAACTGAATTTAAAAACACTGATCGGTACAGAATTCAACAAAAATTCTCGAAAGCATCCAAATAGATGTATAAAAGTTTCTGAAAACAGATAAGAAAAAGAAAATCTCCAAACTGGAAAAAAATTAGGCCTAAAAAATGTGATTTGCCTAAGGATGGCAACGTGAATACGGATGCAAATAATTAAAAATGTAATCAACCTCTCTTCAAAAATCCTGAATGAAGCGGAAATATCAGTCTTATCCAAGGGTGTTTAAACTTTTCTGTGGCACAAAAATCGGTAAAGGCACTGGATTTCGTAAACTGGAATCGAGTCGGCTGTTTCACAGTTACCTGAGGAACAGGGTGACCGGTTTCGTTGTGAGGCCAGTCTTTTACTCAGAAAAATTCCTCCCACAAAACCCAATTTGACAATAGAGGAGAAAAAGGCCAGGTCGATCCTTGGAAAGATGACACGGTCAAAAATCTTACCTGCCGACAAAGGCAACGCTACTGTGGTACTTGACTCAGTAGCGTATAAAGAAAAGATTGCGGAAACTTTAAATACTGGCAAATATACAGTTTTAAATAAAGACCCGACTGATTCATTTGAACGCAAAGTAGCAAACACCTTAAGAAAACATAAAGAATTTTTTTCAGATAAATTTAGATCTAAATTAACTCCTCACCACTCAAAAATCCCCCATATGTATGGCCTTCCCAAAATCCACAAACCTACCATTCCCTCTTCGGCCCATCATTAGTTCTCGTGATTCACCTTGCAGGGAATTGTCTAAAGTCCTCTTGGGACCATCTTAACGCCATTGGTAGGAAAAAAATGACTCTTTCATCAAAAATTCCAGGGATTTCGTAGAGAAGTCAAAGTCCCTAAAGTTGACTGAAACTGACAAACTGGTAAGTTTTGATGTCGAAAGTCTATTTACAAATGTACCAGTTCCAGAAACTCTCGGAATTATTAATTCACGTCTCAGAAGAAGACCAAACATTAAAGGATAGAACTAAAACTTCCCGTGCCAGTAATTATGGAACTGTTAGAACTATGCACTCAATGCAATTATTTTTGAGTTAGAGGGTAAAATTTACCGTCAAGATGAGGGATGGCAATGGGTTCTCCACTGTCTCCTATTTTCGCCAATATCATTTATGGAGGAATTCGAGCGAAAAGCTTTGGCTTCAGCTCAGTTCAAACCGAAGATTTGGTGGAGGTATGTGGATGATACCTTTGTTATTTTTTCTCATGGAGACATTGAATTAAATAATTTTTTGAATCACATTAATAGTATTTCTCCTTCCATCCGCCTCACAATGGAAGTGGAAGTCCAAAACAAGCTTCCCTTTTTGGATGTGTGTGTATTAAGAGATAGGGATGTCCTTAAGACAACTGTTTTTCGAAAGATAACACACACAGGAAAATATTTAAATTATCAATCCAACCATCAAAAATCTGTCAAAGAAGGAGTAGCCTACTCGTTGTTTGATAGAGCAAAGAGCTTGTGCTCAGATAAAGATGGACTAAAAGAAGAATTTAAGAAAATTGAATCGGATCTCAGAAGCAATGGATACCCTCAATTAGTAATTAATAAGTGCAAACGAACCAGAAGAATCATTCCTGAGTCAGAAAAACAGAATTGTGATAAATTTGCGTTTATGTCAATCCCTTATGTGCCGGGATTATCGGAGAAATTAGAAGAGTAGTAGAAAGTACAACATTAGAACCGCGTTTTTAAAACACACAACACTCTTAGACAAAGTCTCGTAAAAACAAAACCAAAAAAATGGCACACAGGATTCCAAAAACTGTGTTTACAGTATAAAATGTAGCTGCAATAGGGAATTACATAGGCGAGACAAAAAGACCACTAAACGTAAGGATAAAAGAACACAAAGAAAACACGAGAAAGGGCTTCACAGAAAAGTCAAAAATTGCATACCATAGTGTTGGTCCGAAGACCATCATATGAATTGGGATGAAGCCCCACATAATACATTGGGAAACCCACATTTCTTCAAAAGGAAAATTAATTGAGGCAACATACATTAAATTGGCAGACCAACCAATCAGTCAACCATCAGTCGAGATTAGGCCGCTTTGGTTGCCAATTCTAAAAAAATGAACTAAAGAGAAAACCAAAAGTATCAAAACGGATCGGATATTTGTAATAAACCAATGCGGAGTCACAATATGGTTTTTAAGAAGTTCATCTCGCATGAACCAATAATAACGAAAGGGCCATTCCTGTTCCCCATTCCTGTTGTATTTCATCAGGGGCAACGTGTTGTTCGCAGAACAAAATCAAATACACTTTGGTGTTTTAGTATCAGCTCCATCTGACGTTTTCATATTTGTCATTATGCATGTCCTTCAGTGTTTATATTTGCACTTAAATCTCACTGTTATTGATGAGTATTCAAGCTATCCATTTGCATTTTCATGCTGACACACATCACCATCAACAATCATACAAAGGCTAAGTGAACTGTTCAGTTTTTTGGAATTGCCTTCTTTTATCCCTTCAGACCTTGGATCAGCAATGATGTCACAAGAACTTAAATAGTTTCTTGAAACACATGGGATAGCGTCGTCATTCTTCAGAATACAATCCCAGAGGAAATGGCATAGCGGTATAATTTGGAAAATCACTGCATTTGCTTTGAGGAGTCTAGATTTGCTAAACCAACACAGAATCGGTTTTTTCAGAAGCCCTCCACTCCATTAGATCTCTTTCTATGTACATCTATGAATACCACTCCACATAAGTTGAAGTTAACAGGCCCGTGATGGGCCGCTGGGACACCGGGATGCCAGCCAGGTGTGGCCTCTAGTCTGGAAATTTTTGGGACCCTCTCCTCTTCCGAAACTGTCAAATTTTACCATCAGAATACCAACATTGAGCAGTTAATTTGATTTTAGTCATGTCTCATATAACAGCATAAATGCCTTTTTCAACATAGAAACCCTTCAGATGTTGGATTTCATATGAAGAACATTCAAGGAAAATGTTCTGTTTTATTTGTATTGTTTACAACAGCAATTCTAATTTAACCTTTTACACAGGGTTTGAAGAAACATATCCACCAAAGAATTAATAAATATGAAATGTTCAAATTTCATTTTAAATCTGTTGAGGCTTTTATTTTAGCCAAACATAAGAAAAGTACTTAAGGTGATGACTATTGTAACAGATGTCTTGAAGTATATATGAAAATAAGGATAAGGATTAGCTTTTCATGCATCAAAGGAAGCTGTCTACTCTCTTAAATATGGCTCAATCAACCATGGCAACTTCTTAGAAATTATTTTATTATTGTCCAAGTATGAGCGAGAAACACTTGAAAAAGGGTACTGAAGAAAGTGATATGCGCAGGTCAGGGGAAAAACTGAAATGGAACATCTAGGAATAAGTAAAACAAACGGGTGGGCAGAGGAAGTACCATCACATTTCTAAGTAACAACACAGTACAAAAAATAATGACCTGCATTACAAAAGAAATAATAAAATCTGTCATGGTAAAAGAATTCAAATCAATCAGCATATACTCAGTTTTTATGGACACGACAATAGACATGTTAAAGGACATGAGGTGTACGAGAGACTACTGGCATTAAAAAGTGTGATTTTTACTACAGGAGAAGCATTATAATACTACAGCTCAGTGCCTTGCTGTATCAATGTAATTTTTTACCATAATGAGAGGAACCTAGGGTTTTTAAAGGATTCAGTCAGAAGACTGGACAAGTAAATTCCTGAGTATGTTGAAAGCCATTGGACTAGATGGCAAAGCTACAGCAATGCAGTAAAGAAAATATTCAGAAGAATAGATACCCTTGCCTGCCCTTAACCTGTTCTGAAGGTCTTCAAGCACAACTAAACCTAAAAACATGTATCTGCAGTTGTTATTGGTTGTATTCAAAGTTTCACATTCAGCTGATTTCAATGTTAAAGTGAGACATAAAACAACTACTTTACTTGTAACTTAATCGGATTATCACCAAACGCAGAAACTTGAAGAAAGAGCAAGGGCTGATGAAACTCTTAGTGACATTGTTATTGGCAAAGCAATAACTGAGAAGAAAGTAAATAAAATGGCAAGAGAACTTATTGAAGACAACAGTGTTGGAACTTCTCCCGAAGAAGAATTCAAAATAAAGATCTTCTTCGTAATTAGGGATAGAGCTGTCCAAACTATGGAAAGCTGTATGTGCACCACAAATAACATCTTTTGGATCTGGCTTGTTTTGACCCAAAAAGTATCAAATCCCATGAATGACTTTTTCTTAAAACCTAGAAGAAAATAGGAGAATTACATTTGAAGGTTGATAAAGGAAAAGCTGAAAGAAGAACTTTTTTCGTTAATGAATTTTTTCCACAGATTTTAAATGCAAGTATGAAAGCTGACAATGATGATGATCAAAAAGAATATGATGATGAAGACCATGAGATCCAGTGTCAAGAATTTTAGACATCCAAATTATGTCAGAATAACACATTTTGTATGGTTTACAATACCTGGAACTTTGAAAAGTACAGGTATATACATTTCTTCTAACCACCCCATTGACTCATGTCTCTTGCAAACGATTTCTAAATTGAAATTCATCAAAACAAGATTGAGATTGTTTCTGACTAATGAAAATTTGGAATCTTTACTGCAAATGCACCCAGAAGCTAATATTAGATCCAGACACCATTATTGATTATCTTTACTATTCCAGTTCAGAATTAAAAAGACCTCTCAGGTTAAGTTTGTACATTCACTCAAAGAACATTATATTTCTGAATAAATTTGATTTTGTTACTTTTCTTAAGAAATTAAGCAATGAATGAAGTAATTTTAAGTAAAAGTTGATAACTTTTTTTAAATGTATGTAATGTAAAGTTGGCTTGTCTTAATTTTTAAGTGTGAGTTTACCAAAATTACACTAATTATGTTTAAACTACAATACAGATATTTGAAATGGATCAAACACACATAGAATGTTGCAAACAACCAAACAAACAATAACTCCCAATATTACCAAAACTGTTACCAAACTTTGAACATCACCATACTGAATGTTTATCACATCCATGAATGTTTATCTTTGCAGTCAATTTTGATGCTTAGCCCGGTCTTCCTCATGATTTTTTTGCTTTGAATTATCTTAATGAGTTCACTTTTTATCTAATAGTCACTATACAATGGACATAGTCTTTTCTTCCTTGCCTTTGGAGGAGCAATTCTTAGGTGAAAATTTGCCTTTCGACATCTCTTGGCTTCAATATGTGTGTGTGTGGTACCCAATTGTTTCCTTCTGGATCATGCCCATGAATTTAGACATACTGAAATGGTATGTTGAGTTATTTCCAATGTTGCAAGTTCTTCTTGTTTTTGATGAGAATTTTTTTCCGATCTGTTCCCCAATTCTTCATGTTTAAAGTTTCAAACCTTCTAAGACGTTCTTCATCCTCCATGTCAAAATTGCCATCCTTGAACTGCCTAAACCAAAGTTCGTCCTCACCATTTTTGTGTCCAATGTCCTTTCGAAGTACCCAGCATGGGCTTGGATGTTAAAGAATCCCAGGAAATCTCACTATGTAATTTAGTTCAAACATGGCTTTCCCTACCTGGTGCTGTCCTCATTCAGAATCACAATCGATCTAGTTAATTTTACCCTTTAGTAAAAGAAGTTAACTTATTCAAGTGAATCTTGGCTAAGCACACCTAAGATTTTCAGACGGAGAAAGCAGAATCAATCAGAAATCTAGCTCCAGCACGAGGACCAGAGTCACAAAAAATTAAGATCCAGTCAGTGACTCAAGAATCTCTGAAGCATCTCCTGATATACCTCAATCACCAAACCTTGTCACACAGATAAATTCACTACTGTTCACAGGTGATGTAAATATGCGTTCCCTGATGTCACCACAGTACCTGCAGAACAGCATCACAAAATGAAGCTGAGGAGAATGATACAATATTTAGCATAGTATTACTCATCTGTTCATTTATTAGCATTTATGCTCCTTGATTTGTTGTCTATATTCAATTACTGTTCAATACTAAAGTTGAATGTTTATAGTTTACTTCTGTACTTAATAAAACCTATCTTTAGGTTCTTTACTACTTGTTTAATTCCTCCTGTTAGTCAGATCTGAAAATATGTGTTTGTCATTATTCTCATTTTTTTAACTAAAGGATGAGTCTAGAACCTTGACTTAGTTCTTTGTGCCTCCCTTACTTATATTTATCACCCAAATCTGAATCCTCTACAAAAGCAAATTAGCTGAGAGTGTCCTCGTTATTTAATGTCCTCTGGGATCAAAAAATAAGCCCTTAGGCACTTTTTCTTTGTTTTACAAATAGCATAATAGTTCAGCCATATGTGCTCTGTTGATTCTTCTGCTCTCCACAGAGTTAGCATTCATCAGTCTGACTTAATCCCATCTTCATCATATCGTTCCATCATATATGCATGTACTATTAGCATATTCTGAGTACTAGTTGTATATCCTCCTTGCTTAGATCTAGAAGAATAAGACCCTTTAGCATAAGAGATAAACATTTTTGATTGAGCCCTGAGACTTTTTTCAAGACTTGGATCCAATCCTATTTTCCCAGGCAAATAACATAGCTCTCCTGTAGAAGACACCACCAATTCCACAATATGGCTCTGGTCCTACCAACAAGCTTTCAGTGTTTTTCCTAACCAGGGTATCTGTTATTTCATTTCCTTAAAGGCCTTCATAAACCAGTACCCAGCAAATGACAACTATCTTTGACTCAAGAATCTGTATTGTGTAGGACAACTGACAACAAGTTACATTAATATGTCAACATTCAGTATAGTAAGGCAATAATCTAAGTTAAAAATTACAAGACAATAAATAAAGTTACTATTAACTAAAACCAACTCTATAAAAATCATGTACATTCTAACTAGTTTGAAACACACCAGTTAAATGTCTTACTTATGCCTATATAATGTATTTAAATTTAGTTTTAATCACATTTATTCTATACTCCCAGTGAGGTGTGCTCTTCGGTCAGATTCATCCCCCAAGACCATGCCCTACTTACACCTCTGGTCTCAAGTTCAAGACCATTTACTGATCTCAACTTCTTTAAGGGTATAGATTTAGTATTCTGTTGCAATGCATTATATAACTTTTTCTCCTGATAACAAACTTTGTGGGTGCTACTGTACATACACCTGACTACTAATGTTGTGCCTATGTCTGGTTACATAATGAAGAATACTGACTTGGAATATCCAGAAAGGTTACATTTGATGTACAGATCAGTATGCAGTACACACAAGGATGGCAGAATAAGAATTCCAAGGCTAATTAAAAGTGGCAAACAATGAAGATCTACCAGAACTCCAGAAATTAAATACACAGCTCTTTTCATTAGGACAAACACTATATTCACTAATCTAACATTACTCAAAAAGTATAACTGGATTTAAACTAAAAATTAATAGATATCTAGTGCCTTTAAAGCACTATCCTGACAACCGGATATGATTAAGTATTCAGCTTCTTTAGGCCTACTCTGGATAAACCTTCCTTAAACTTGTATTGCTAAAACAGGAGAGCACATTTATTTTGCAGCAGTAAATATGTAAAAAGAGTACATTTAAACTCTTAATTGACTTATCAGAAATTATATTTTCATTTAAAACATGACTCTATTATAGAGATTATCACCAAGCTCTGTTCTACCTCAGTGTTTACTCTATCTCACTGTGGACTGGTGGGGGTTTTCTGGAGAAATGGTCAGATTCTCATCACAGGTGAGTTCATGTTCATAGTCCAGTCATTTTAGGTTTTTTAAACCTCTATCTGCGGAAAAATTCCTAGTGAGCTGAATTTTTGTATACACCTTTATTATAGTGTTTTAATGAAGATGTGAAAAATTGACATTGATATCTTGCTGGCTAAAAAAGTTAGAAGGGTCAAAAGTTCACGAAAATAAGTTTTTTCGGGAATATCTTGCGACCTATGGCTCGGAGGTAAATAAAGAACACTAAAAATTATTCCTCATACAATTATCTACAAAAAATGTCTCTTGCATTTTTTTGTAAAGTCAACCGTTTTCGGACTAGAGTGCTGAGAAAGCGAGTAGAATGCACTCACATAGGGTATTATAAGGCGTATACATAAAAGGCGTCAACTCTATTGTTTTTTATCGATGCATTTAAGTTTTCTTCAAACTTCTAACTTCTACCCGAGCGTTTTTTTGACAAATTTAATATACTTATACTATAGAGGTTTTGGAACTTATTAAAATCTACTATATATAATACAAATGACCTCAACTGGCAGATGTTTCGTTCTTTATTGTTCTGAGACCTGTCCCTTTATACCTGCTACTGCCTGTCGGACTGTGTTTAGCTCAGTTGAAAAATATTTCTTGAGTGTTAAAGACATTATTTTTGTAGTTTTGTGCTCTTGAACAGTTTTCATGTGGTGACGTTATCTAGTGGTGACATAGTAGAAGTGGTCTATAAACATAAAAAATGCTAGTGTCACTAGAAGTGATGGTAACATTGAATATTTGAATACTGTGACATTTGTAAATATTCACAGTAATTGTCGTATAAATTATACAAACGATTTGAGTATTGCGGCCTTCAACCGACGCCAAGAAGAGCCGAGTACATCAACATCTCCGCGCAAAAAAAGAATTAATTCTTTTGATTTCAAAAAAATTATGTTTGTTTTGTGGCGAAGAAACTGCAGAGGCGCGTGGTGATTAATATGGAAGAAATGTAAAGAAGCATGTAAATTTTGAGTATGACCTAGCTATTTTGTGTCTCTGTCGAAGCTAAGTACCATGATAAGTGATTCTCCAATTTTTTGTTACTTAGTGAAAAGGGTGATGTAGGCCGTCCATTGGATGAGAATATCAGAATTGCTATGGAAAATGTTTTCCATTACATTGAAAACAATGATGATTGTCAATTCACATTGCCTGAGTTGAAAGATGTAATTCTAGGTTACGTGCCAGATGACAAGACAATTAATTATAATATAATTCATTGCTCGATATGAGAGTAATATTGTAATTACCATGAAAAGCAAATCTTTGCCTATAATTTGCTTTCGAGATACTGCAGCTAATAATTTGACTAATTTGTGGTACAAAGAAAAAAAAGAAAAATCTTTGTGATGAACGTTTACGAATTTGTAGAAACTGCTGCATCAATAATCAAGGAAGATATTCGTTCCATTACAATTATTCACGACTCCTATACACCACCAAGTCAAATGTAACATAAAATTAATGATGACATTCCACAAACATTATCACATCATGAAGATGTTTGAAAAAAAGATCCGAAGTACACAATTCTGCAGAAATATTCTAACAAGAAAATTGCACTCGAGATGCCCTTGTCAATGCTTGAATACACTTTCTATTAGCAATGTACGGTGCTCCAAAATCAGAAAATTCAATTGACAATTACAGATACTGAAGCTTTGCTAAACTAACAAGACAAAGCACAGGTGTGAAATTTCAATTATTACCAACCATTCCTTCAGCAGCTCAACAGCATATATATCGTGTCTATTATCAAATACAAACCTGGCTAGGGAAAGAAATTGATACAGAACAGTGGGGTTTGGAGTTGAAAAATAATATATTATAACCAATAACAACTTTATTGCCACCAGCACCAGATGATCTTCTAAACACAATCTTTTGTAGCTATACAAAAGGTTGTGGCAGCAAATGTGGATGTAAACAAATTGGATTGAGATTGAGATAGAAACTTTTATTACAAACCATGGATTATGCCTACGGGGAAACCATATAAAAAAACGCACTTTGCATTCTACCTCAAAGGTGGTGCGGAAACGAGTGCATCATTATAATGTAGTCGGTTTCTCAGCAATCTAGCCCGAAAATGGTTGACTTTACAGAAAAATGAAAGAGACATTTTTTGTAGATAATCGTATGAGGAATAATTTTTATTATGACCTTTATTGACCTCCAAGCCATAGGTTGCGAGATATTCACTACCATTAGCTGAAATTGTTGCTGGATTGTGTTTTCCGGGATGAAATTGTCCATTAGCGGAAATTCTCTAAGCCAACCTGTAAAATTGCTGAAACCTTCAATGAATTTTTTGCTTCTGACAGTCGCCTACAGTTTGTATTGGGGTGATACACATTCCTATCCGTTTCCACGTAATGTAGATTTTGCGAAATATTGAACCTTATAATTTTTTTAGTCGGTATGATATCAATGTCGATTTTTCACATCTTCATTAAAACGCCATAATGAAGGTGTGTAACCAAAATTCAGCTCACTAGGAATTTTTCCGCAGATGAAACCTTAAATGACTGGACTACTGGTCCAATTTATCCTGAGAAAAGTCAATGACAAAGTAAAATTCTACAAAGCGTGTTGCTACATTAGTTTATATACTACACAATAAAAATGTTTAAATATTGATGACTTGGTTTCATTCAGACTTAAGAGATGTTGGTAGGAGATTTGTTGAGCATAAAGGCGTAGCAAACGAATAAATACAAGGTTGAAATGGTATTTTTTGTTGATGATATAAAATTAAAAGACCCTACAAAATCGCTGAGTATCTAAACAATAATACTTCATTAACATGACAGACAACACATTAAAAACCTGATAATTCAATGAACAAAGATCATCTACATCAACGCCAGTTATAAAACAGCAAACTTAAAGTACTTCATCCCACGGCAGAAGAGATACAAAATGTAATAAAATCCCTTGAGTCCAATGATTTATTTGTTGTGGATGAAATATTGTCTAAAATCATAAAATTTGCTGTGATGAGCTGTCTGACCTCTGTCATACACAATAAACCAGTATTTTTGTCAAAATATTTTTCCTTTATAGCTAAAAGTAAAAAATTTGTTTTAAAAATAGAAGTTCATAATAATTACAATCACCACCAAAAGCTTTTGAAGTGTTGTATTAAAAACTCAGAGAAACAAATTGTACCTAATGTGTAATGAAATTTCTTGGCCACTGATTCAACAAAACTGTAATATTTTTTCCCCACAAATGAATGAATACAAGCCATTTGAGATAAACTAACTCTCCAAAATATTAACCAACCACGCTCTTTTCTTGGGTTGTTTATCTATTATTCAAGATTCATTCCAAATTTACAACTGAAATGTGTTTCAATACACAGTTTCTTACGTAAAGGAATTTTTCTTACGTGAGAAAAAGTATTCTGTTATTAATAAAGAAGCTCTTGTTATAATGTTTGGGATAAGTAAACACTATCAGTTCCTATATGGAAGATATTAAACTTAAATCTTGACTTAAAACATTCTAAAAAGGCACACAACATACAGAGCCCTATGACAAAAAAGGTTACTGCTTGATAGAGAGGGGATGATCTGATAAGAGAAATTTATCTAAAGATTTGATGAGCTTTCATGAGAAAAGATTTAAACTATCATTTGAAAATGTAGTTTTAAGGTGGCAGAACCGTGTAATCGTTCCATCTATTTTGAGGAAATATACAAGTATACTAAACAAAATCTACAAAGGACAATAACACGTGCCCATTCTACGTAATGTAGAATAACACATCCTTCAGTGAATGGTGGTTCCTGTATTCACAATGTGATCACCAACATTAAGCCTGAATTGATTTCTGACACCATTGTGCATACTTGTTAGTCAAATCAGTTAGTTTTAACTCTAGCCCCTTTCTCTTCTGTTTCATCCAATACATCCTGCAAAGTTCTGACATTCAGACTACGATTTTTTATATGGGAAATCTAGGAAAGTGTTATATTCTAATCAGTAACAGAGATTAAAACACACAACAGGGATTAACAGGAATTTAAGGTGGGGAGTCACCTTTAAGCCGTTGGTCCTCAGGTTAAGTGTTAGAGAGGGCTTCTTAGCCACAACTTTGCCTGGTAAAATAAGACATCTTTACTTTACTTTAGATAAACAAATGCCATACCAACTTTTGGAATGTTTGAGAGCATCTTTAATGCAGCCTTTCCAGTATTGAAAAGTAACAAGCATAGTGAACAATGTCCTAAATGGTTGACAGATAAAATAAAAAAAGCCAGAGAAGAGCTAAAAGACAAAACCTATTGCAGCGTGACTATCTTACAGATGTGTTACGCCATTTAAGTTATACAGACTCAAAAAGAGACAATATGGTTACCTCATTTCCCTTGCCAAGTTTTCATCTGCTGAAATTGACATTACAAAAAGCACCAATAAGAGTAAAGCCAAGTTGGAGATCATTTCAGCTTTTTCTGCTAAGAAGAGGGGTAATAGGAAATTCATAAGCGAATTGTCCATTAGCGGAAATTCTCTAAACCAACCCGTAAAATTGCTGAAACTTCAATGAATTTTTTGTTTCTGACAGTCGCCTACGGTTTGTGTTGGGGTGATCCACATTCCTATCCGTTTTGTTAATATGGAACAAGCCTCTTTCTTTGTCCAGCTAATGTGCTGAAGTTGTATGTGCTGTTGCTCAACTCAAATCTAGTTCATCAACGGATGTTTACGCTATAAGCCCTTCTTTGATTAAAGGGGTAGCCATTCCTTTATCCACGTCTCTTACAGAACTGTTTAATAACTCACTTTCTCAACCTCTCTTTCCATCAGCTCTAAAGTGCTCAAGAATACTATCCATCTTTTAAAAAGGACACAGAAACCTCCCTGAAAACTACAGGCTAATTTCCATCTTCCACCCCATTGGGAAGGTGTTCGAATGTTTGGTTTATGACTCACTCATAGATTATCTTCATTCAAACTCCATTATTTCAAAATCTCTATTGGGATTTCTTAAAGAAAGTTCAACCCCAGATGCAATCTATAATTTTCTTGCATATGTGCTACCGAATCTTGATTCTAGGCAATAAGCTGCTGGCATATTCTCTGATCTTAGTAGGGCCTTTAGCCACCAGCACCTCCTCAAAAAGCTGGAGGCTTGTGATGTCAGAGACGTTGCTCTGAACTGGTTTTGTTCTTATCATCCTGGTCAAACCCAGTGCGTCCAAATTACAAACTCGTATGGAACAGCCCTCTCTCCATTTTTGTCATCACGAAAGATGTCTCTCAGGGTTCAAAAATCACTCCCAACCTTTTTGTTATTTATGTTAAAGATCTCACGAATTCAGTCACGGGTTACATTGTTCAATATGCCAACAACAGAAGTGTTGCTGTAAATGCTGAATGAGAAACTACACTCAATCAGAAACTTTTCTGAGTTCTGAATAACCTTAGCATATGGTTACAAAACAATTCCTTGTATTTGAATAAAGATACAAAATAGTGCATTTTCATCTAAGGACACAGTCTGATGATGCCACTATCCAGAATATCATTTCCATTATGAAGCAAAATGTTGTCAGTTTCTTGGGACTTCATATTGTCATGACAGTTGCCGAGATGTTTTCCCTGTTGAGCACCTGTGGACTCTATCTTCTATTTTCATATATTCAGTCTGTTCATTCACTTTTAATAATCTTTCCAATTTTCCAATACATACCCACAGATTTGAAACTAGGCACAAGAGTAATCTTGTTGTACCTGTGTTCTGGACTAGCACATAAACAATCAATTAGAGTTTGTATGGATCAAAATACATCCAAAATTGAATTGAACATAAGGCATGATCACAAATAAAACTGGGCCACTATCGGACACGGTTAACATTAATGGAATGAACCATTGTTAATGTATTTAAGTGGTTCAAAAAACACAATTGCAGGTGTGTTAGTTATCAAATAAAAACTAGTTCAATTTCATTTGTCACTCATATGTATTTTATCTCTGTATAACACCTTGTGTGCCACCATCTCACGCTACTGAACACTATCTAAGTGTTCGTCACAGTCTACACGAGACTCTGGCACTGTAAGGGTTGACACATAGTATAGTTTGTTGACTATAGCTGTACAATAATTCATAATATAATTAGTTAACTTCACTGTATAATGTTGAGGGAAAGTTTAAATTTATGTTGTTCCCAAAACCAAGCAAATATATCAATATGCATGCAAATTTCATCAATGCACGAACAATATACTAATGTAATCAATTTTGTAACAGATTAGTATAGGCTAATCCCTATATTTGAAGGTGAATTGTTTTACTGAAATAAAATCTCTTGGGAAATTAAACTCCTAAAAGACAATTTTGAAAAAAGTCACGTTTAAAATTAATGCAGACAGATTTTTTTGTAATACTAGCTAAAGAACTGAATCTAAAGAAACCATTATCTTAATCTCTAACATACTTTCTGAACTGGATTGCAGTAAAAGAACTATAAGGGGACTAGTTATTTAGTTGGTTTATAAAATTTGTTCTTGTAATGAAAATTTGTGAGTACCAGATAAATACCCAATTATAAATTATGTGAAACATTACTAGTGGATGAAATAAACGGCACAAAAGTGTCCAGCATTTATATATTAGGATAAGAAAGAAATGTGTTTTTCTGGTAAGATATCTTCATAAGGCCTTTTGTAATCACCCGACTTGCGGAGATATCTTTATCTCTTTGGGAGGAAACTAAGGCTGAACTAACAGAATAGTTTGAATGGGGATCATTGTTTTTCAGCTGATCATACCTAGATCTCGGTGTTCACTGATGGTTGTAGTGCAAAGAATAGACAGCTCTTAGGTACATTTAACCTATCCAATCCAACATAAGTATCCATCAACGACTCCATCCAACTCCCGCTATTGATTCTAAACATAATTAATTGTAAACATGATTCTTGGCAAGTATCATTGAATCTTGAATGAGTGTTTTTTGTTGACTATATTTTTTGAATAAACTAAATTTCTATCATGAAAAGTAAATGTAAGAAAAAAAATGTATTTATATAATAATACTAGAAAATGGTCCTGTTTACAAAAATAGAATACAGAAAAACTATTATTGGCATTAAAATTGTTAAAATATCTGTTTTAATTTTTAGTAATGTTTTTAAAATTGGGGTCAGATGTGACCCTATGACAGTAGTTATGTTGGTCAAAATAAGAATAGTAGTTGAGGGGATCAATAAACATAAAAATTCATGAATGTATCCAAGTATAATACAAAATGTCTTTGATACAAAAATTTACTAATGTGAGGATACTTACATTTAACAAGTTAAAATTTCATTGCAGAAAATTCTGAAAAAATTATTTGAAAGTCTTCAGAAAACAAATAATTTTGGCTTCCAACCGGAAAATCCAACTGAAAAACCTTAAATACAGGTAAGTAACATTAACGTAAAAAGTGATAGCTACTAGAACGGAGTTAAACAAGCAAAAAAATACAACCATTTCTAGGAAATCCTGTAGGATGACAATTATTGATATCCCACCATTGATGTGGGCAACAAATTGTGTAAACACTGGAATAGAGAAATCTTTATTAGAGTCATTAATACATCATAAAGTCATGACAAGTTCCAAGTCCTTTCCTTTTGGAATTATCTCTTATTTATAGTACGTTCAAAAGTGATTCAAGCTGTTTTCGGCAACCAGATACAATATGAATTCATACATCCTCATTTATTATAAATGCGAAAGTGCATTTGTTTGTTTTGCTTTAACACAAAGTATGGAACCGATAACACTGAAATTTCCCATGGATATTTTTAGGGATCCTGGTATGAATGTAGGCCTACTCTTATTTCAAAAATCCTTTTGGGCTATGCTCTACTGGTTTCTAAAGTAACAAAATTCCCATCTTGGTCTCTAAATTAGTGAAATATTATTGAAAGAGACTGTTAAATGTAATCAACTGTTCCATGTAAACATGTTTTAGGACAGCACAACTATGTGTTTAATTAATTTAATCACTATTTTTAATTTGATTATATTTACAGTAAAGTATGAAAACACAGAGTAAGCTTAAAAGTAGGCCAGTACACTAAGTACTTCAACCTTTTCTGCAACCACTGTTGAACACAGAGTAAAAAATATTCATATAAGAAAGTTAAAAGTTTTTAGTCAAAATATAATTTTAACTGTACATTTTTAGCAAAATATTTTAAGAATTAGATATAAATTACAAAGTTACTAACTTTTACTAAAAATTTAAAGGTTGTTATAAAATCCATCTTAGTTGTCTTTTGACAGAAATAGACTCCTTAGACCTATGCATATAGTTTTCTTGATCGGAAAACAAGGCAAAATTAACTATGAAACAAAAAATACTAAGACTTAAGTAAATTAAAATGACCATAAATATACTATTTTTGATATATTTTCATAAACGTAGCAAAAAGGCAAACTCAAAATTGACATTGGAAATATAATTCACTTGAACTATAAGTGCTCATACACATTCAAAGCTGTGGGCAGGTAACTGCCAGTTGATGATATTTAGTATGTGTGGAAAGAATGGAGCAGAACATGATGTAATCTTAAATTAGATCCTAGTTAGACTAGAATTTCATTATAACCTTGAATTGAGAGAAAAAAAATTGATTTAATATGCATTTTGATTTTAGCTCCAGTTTGTATTAAATCTACCTTTCCCACCATGGTTACGTTGTGTGTATAAAACTCGGTTGCTCCACCTTGCTTAGAGATTATGTCAGACACATCATAGTGCACTCAGTTGTGCACCTATGAGACAATGGGAGTGCCAATTCACCAGGATTACACTATATTTTATATTTTTTAATTTAATTTAGGTGTCTCTGATGTCAAAACAATGTAAGTTGTTCGTTTTGAGCATCTTCATCGTCAACTGTATTTCAATCTCATCTGACGAACATGGCTTCAGATTCCAAGACCCAAGTCCTGGCAGCAGACTCTACAGCATCAGACTCTAGATGCTCGATTAAGAGGAAAGTGAACTAGAGCTAAAATCGACATACATATTGATGTATAGTAAATACTTTCGTGTACACTCTTCCGATATTTCACTTCCCCTTCAGACACTGTCATTAGGAAGCACCCTTGCAGATCTTGTAATGTTGAATGCCCAGGGAAACAAGATTCATTGCTGTAGTCTTCAACGTAGAGACCACGACTTGCTGCAATACAAGATATAATACTGTCACACGGACACATGTAGAAATCTTCCTTCACCTCTTTTGCAGCCGACTAAGACCTTCTGTATATGGGAGATTGAAAGTTCTGAAATGTGATAACCATGCAACAAACAGGTTCGTGAATGCTGCGGATTTTCCATGTCAATCATTTTTGTAGGACCTATTCAGAACAAAACCATTCTAGGAATCGATTCCATGCAATGTTCAGTCCCTGCCTCATTGTCCTTCAAATTGGGGTTAGAAGCTATAAAGCTGTCAAGGACACAGACTTTTCACTTCCAACTCTGCACCCCATCCCACCCCTAGGGCCAGATGAGCCTTGGATCATCATCTACAGCATTGAAAAATAGAAATAGGCTATGCAAGCAATCATTGGGATCCATCAAAACCTTGGGAAACCCCCCGAAGGGTTCACTTATTTTCCAGTAAAACCTACTCTGGATACAACAAAAATCAATGTTTCACTACCAAGAGACAGCATGGAAAATTATCTAATTAGACTAGCAGTGAGCATCTCACAAGCTATTGGAAGTATATTTGCCCAAGGTCTCTTCGATGGTGTCTGTGGATTGAAAGTTATAGAAAATTTATTCTGTAGCCTATTTACATTCTTGCAGGAATCCATATTAAACAGGATTCCATGTATTTATTGTCTAATAGAGATGTTCCAGTAGGTTAGATCTACATGATATTCCGAGCAAACTTAACTTGTTCTGCTTCAGTTAAACAATAATACAAACCGCTGTTGCCTTGTGTTTAACCTGAGTAATCATAGCGGTACTATGTTAACATAATTATTATAAATTACAAACCAAAAATAATATTATTTTTAAACTGATGAAGCAGTTGGCTATACTGTAAACAACATTGTACCAGACTTCTCAGCTAATTGGTCAGTACAGACAGACAGAATACTACTGCGCATCACAGCTCGCACACGCCGAGTTGACGTCATAAGAGATGTGAGTCTGACTTCACTGGCACAACAACAACTCTACTGGCAGTGGTAGTTGCTTGGAGCATTAGTTCTTTTTGAATCTTTTAGTATTAATGTCCCTTTCAAAGCGATCATTTAAATCAAGAATTTTAACCTCATTAATCCTTTTACAAAAGTATTTGAACTTTGATTGTAACATATAGGATAGCACCAAATGATCTTACAAACATATAAATGATCTGTGGGTGATATTATTTAACATTCCGGACAAAAAAGTGGCATATAAAAGTAGGTCAAGAAATGCCTCTTTTACTGCTTGCCGCCATTTTGTATTTTTTGTAAAAATATGATCTCTAAAACTTAAGCTAAAGATACCAAATTTGGCACGTAGGTTTGAATAGATAAGAGAAAAAATAAACAAAATTGTGTTGTTTTCTATAATATTAACAATATGGCGTCTGTTGAACATTATTTGACAGATAAAAAACTTGCATAGTTAATAGACACCAACTATTTCAACAATTCCAACAAAATTCTTCTTTCAACAAAATCCGCCAATGCATAAACGAGCACGGTCACTTCATAGGTAGGCTTGCACAACAAGTTTACATACATACATACTTATATATACCTATTTATGCGAAGGTGTATTCTCATCCATGAAGTTTATCAAAAACCAAAATAGAAGCAAGCTTTCTGATACGTCTCTACTTCATCACTTGAGGAGCACTTCATAAGCAAGTGACAACTAGAGGTGGATATTCGTTCTTTGGTGGATGCAGCTGATCGCCCACAATGTTCACACTGATAAATAATATGTATTTTGATTTTCAATTACATAACTATTGATTGCAAAAGTATTTTATCTGAATATTTTTCTTAATTGTGTAAAATAAACACTTGGGTCAATAAAAATAGTACTATACTAATTTTCGTTTTATTTATAACTTACATAAACTCTTATTGCGATTTTAATCTTAAAGAATTACTATATAACCCGCAACCAAGTTCAAAGAAGTATTACTACAAGCTACATCGACCTCAAACAAGAAACTGTTAGGTAGTTTCTAAGCGTACATAAATAATAACCTTAATTATTAAGCAAAAAACTCACGAGTGGGTTTAATTACATAATAAACATTTTAGGAACATGTTTAATATGCTATACAAAGATGTAATGTGTACACAGTTTTATATTTTCGAGTGTTCAAACTTGTGTTCTAAACTCTTCCACAGCTAACTTAATCACCACATACTTAAAAATGAAGACGTAACACAGTTAGGGACAAGTTTTTATGAATTAAAAAAACGTAAACTTATATATACCAGCAATTGTGAGCTGCACAGTACATTTTCCTACTTCGGCATAGATTCGTTATAACAGTTTTTTAATACGAATCTACTTGATGCGGTTAGAACACTTCAAGAAACATTACAAGCCACATCGACCACATCAGGTTTAGTAGCCTTTCAAAATCTGTATAGTGACTTAATTATTAATCACAGCAAATAAACTGTTAATTGCAAGCAAAATATAACTTAAATGTTAATTTCTTTTGAATGCGTGATGGTTATTTACCAAATGTATACTGTCATTATCATTATTATCTTAATGGATTGGGAAGATTTAAAAAAGCACACAATTTTACAGCATTAGAGTTTAATTACATGTAAAATATGCTTCATTATTAATAATCAACAGCTCAGTGGTTCTACCTAGTGGCGTTAACTATAACTACCAGGTGGCTGTAAAATTACTAGCCTACAGGTATATATGTAGTGCACCTTTTTGTCAAGATCTCGAACTTTCAAACATAGACGTCGTTGACACAAACCGTTTGGCTGCACCTCAGTCTATGATATCTGCGCATGTGCTAAAGTCTAAAGAGTATGAATAATATTGGTGGCTGTGCTCTTCATACTGCGATGGCTCAGTACGAAACTCTGGACCAAATAATTCCCATTCAATGAGTTTTATAGTTGATCTTGTTTTAAACTTGTAGCTAATATTATTAAAAAAGATGGGCAAAATACGCTTTTAGATGTCCTCAAAGATACACATATAGACGCATATAAGGAAGGAACTTATAACATATCAAAGAGCAATATATAAATGCATATGACAGAACGCCATAAACATCACCTTTTACATTCATGTATATCAAACTTGGGCTCTTCCTACCGCGCTCCTTTTCGGTCTAGAAAATGCCTGAAACACCCCAGGTGAGAAGATATCCTTTATCCATAAGTCAATGAATACTCACTGACTTAAGGATAAAGTGTATTTCAAAATCTTATACTAACCCATACACATTGATAGGAGCATAGCCTATGTCTTGTAACTAGCATTTCTCCTGGCATTGTGTGGTCCAGAAGTGAGTTATTGAAACTCACAAATAATAATAGTGGACCTTGAGTCTGTATGAGTTACTTAAAATCTGCTTTTAGCAAATCAAATAAACGTGTATTGAATGATCACCAATCACCATTTAGTTTGCCACTGTACTTGCTATGTTTCTCTACTGACGATGAGCTGTGTTTTCAAATAAGTACCAAAATTAATAACAAAATGAGAATAGTTTAATAAATACCCATTAAACATATAATTAGAGATATAGTGCTTGTTATTACATTTAGTCAAATAACAGCAAAAACAAACATAACCTCAGTGATTGTTGACTGTTGAGTGATACCGCTAGGTTCTTACCATAGCATTTGTTGTTACAGCTCTTGGAATGTTAATGAAGAAGTGCCAAGCGTGGTTTATATGTACCGTATTTTGTATATGTCTTCAAAGAAAACAACATAAACCAAATATAAGACTTCTCTACATTTCGTCTAGTTAAACTGTATTAAGAGAAAAAAAATGTTGAATAAAAACTAACAAAATATAGGAAAACTAGCTGTTACCCGCGGCTTCGAACGCAATGTTTAGTACCGAAATCCTTATATTACTTAGTAAAAGCAATTATGATGTAATATGATGGGAATTTTAAAACGTAAGTAGGTATACATCAGATAGATATTATTTAAGTTCATGGTAAATAGTATCAGAGTTTAACAATTATTATACAGTATCATGTTTGGCACGTGTAGGAGCATTTCTGGTTCTAATTAATTATATACATAACGTCACAGCTGAATCTGCCTTGTCATCCCGATCAAGAAAACACAAATCTCGGATCACACAGGTCTCGGAAACTTACTTCGGTCAAAAAGCGTATATTTCCAGTCTTTGTCATATATTTCAGGTATAAGATATTTCCAGTACCATAATCGAGTTTGCCTTGTTGTTCTAATGAAGAAAAAAAAAATATATATATGACGGACCGACATGCCTACTTCGGTTAAAAAGTGCCTACTTAAGACCGTTTAAATTCACGTACCTACTACGTCACAGTTTAGCTTGCCTTGATCAAAATGCTATATACAGTACGTTCGATTATCTAGTTCTCGGAAATCTATTTTGGTCAAAAACGTGTTGACATACTTAACTTTGCCTTGTCCTGATGAAGAAAATACACACTTAAGTAGGACCGAAATCAATAAAAAAACATTATTATACTGCCTTAGATACGTTTAAGAGATTACTAGCTTATATTTTTTATTGATATTTAAGAGTTGTAATGTAATGCAACTTTACTATTAAGATATTTATACTAAGTAAATCACTATCGCAGTTTTAAATGCATCTTATTTATTAAACTAACAGTTCGATTATTTTTAGGAAAAGACTAGCTCGAAATTTTAAAAATTTTAAGAAAAATTGTCGTGATATTTGGTTTGAGCCATTGTACTTGAATTCAGAAGTAATTCGAAGAACTAAAATGTAACATCAAAATCAATTATTTATTATTGTTCATAAACGTTGGTTTAAGTCAGAATAATGATGGAAAATAAAAATGGTAGGCTACATATAAACGGGTTTTAGATAAATAAGATGATAAACATCTGGTTAATTTTGGCTTATGATGTTTGCATGTACAGTATAATATGTAAACAACGTATTCTTGAGGACAACCTATCTATATATATAAAAGAAAGTCGTGTTAGTTACACTATTTATAAGTCAAGAACGGCTGATCCGATTTGGCTGAAAATTGGTAGGGAGGTAGCTAAGAACTGGGAGAAACACATAGGATACTTTTTATCACGTTCCCGATTCAGGATTCCGCCCCACTGGTCTCTAAAAGTTGCAAAAATACCCGTAAGAAATGCATTGCAGCAAACATATGTTATTAAGTGAAAGAGCCTGTTCAAATTTAATCAGCTGTTCTTTGTAAACATATATAATGTGAGAAAAGAAATATATGTTTATATCATTTAATTACTATTTTTAAATTTCTTTACACCTATAGTTTGAAAGCATAGAGTAAAAAAACTGTATCTTGAAAAAAACAATTGCCTGAATTCCAAAATGTAAACAAACAACTGTAAATTTGATTGACACTTTGACAGCTGCCTGTGTCATTTTTCTGGGTTACTCAGTCAAACAAAATGAAATCATGGCTACTGACATATAGATTGTCCTTTCAGTTTTACTTAATAATCAGTCAATCATTAAGTGATTTTTTTTACCTTTGCAATAATCTGTTGGTTTTTTAATAAAGACAAACAACTTATTACTTCGATTGCTTTCGGTTCGGATAACTTTGTTTCGCACGAAATTAAACGAGTGTTTGTGAACATTGAGAGGATTATTATAAAGATGCCGCGACCCAGAAGATCAAATCTGTCTCAACAAAGCCGTAATGCAAGAAGGCTTCGTAATGTTGTGAACAATTCTGCTGAAGAAGAACGTGAAATCGGACGACAAGAGCGTCGTGTTGGATGGCCCGACTTCGTGCTTCTCAATCTCAAGAGCAAAGAGAGGAAGCCCGTGAAACAGCTCGCTTGGCTATGCGAAATCGGCGAGCTAATCAAGAACTAGATCAAGTTCGACACGCAAGAAGGAATACATCAGCTGTTGATTTGAATAGAGCATCATTTAGTTATGATTGCACTTATGATTACAGTTCGCATGTATCTGTACTTATTGGTCCAATGGATGTTGTTTGTGGGCATTGTAGTGCATTGAAGTTTGTTGGAGAGTCGCTTGGATTGTGTTGTCTTCGTGGCAAAGTAAAATTGCCAATACTGACTCCCCCTCTTGATCCATCACTAATCACAAAAATAACAATTGGTTGAGTGAGCGAGCAATCTTGGCAGCTAAGAACAAGGATGTGGATTACTTGAACTTTTTAATTCAGAGTCAAATTGATGCTACTCTGCAAACATTCAAATCTATTGATTGCGTAACAAATAAAGATGAGGCCACTAACTATCCAACTGAATTTTTAAACTCTTTGGATGTGCCCGGCTTACCACCCCATAATTTACTTTTGAAGGTTGGTGCAGTAGTCATAATGCTTCGCAATCTAAATCAACCAAAATTATGCAATGGAACGCGTTTGGTTGTAAAAAAAATATGATAAATGTGATTCAAGCGACGATTCCTAAAGGAAAATTTAAAGGTGAGGAAGTTCTTATTCCAAGGATTCCGATGATTCCTACCGATATGCCTTTTGAATTTAAACGAACTCAGTTTCCGATTCGTCTTGCATTTGCCATGACGATCAATAAATCACAAGGCCAATGTTTGAGCGTTTGTGGACTAAATTTAGAAAATCCATGTTTTTCTAATGGACAACTATATGTGGCATGTTCACGTGTCGGCAAACCATCAGCTTTATTCATTCTTGCACCTAATAACAAGACAAAAAATGTTGTATATCACAAGGTACTCGACTGAAGAAAGAGAATCAATATTAATAAATTAATGTATCTGTGGCTTTGCTGCTTATTGCGATTTAAATTATTTTAGATAAATTACGAATTGTGTTTTTTATTTTGTTTTTCTATTTAAATTTCAGATTCGTTGTGAAGGAAAAAAAATCACATAGGACCTAATTTGATTTATTTTTTACTTTGTCTTTTATTCTGCACATTTCAAGCACCAATGTGGATGTTTTAAGGCGGTACGAAGTTCGCCGGGTCAGCTAGTTATTGATAAAATGTAAATGTATACATCTGTTTCAGAAAGTTTGTCGAACTATAGCTGTCAACAGCTGTTTAGTGCCAGTTTAATTTGAATTATGAAACGTAAAAACTACAATTTTTTCTGAATTCCAAAATATTCCAGATAACTTTTCTTAACTTTTTCTTCATAAAACCCTTCCTCGGATTTCAATGGACATTTTACAAATATAATTAACCGAATTGGTCCAGCCGTTACCAAGATTTGCGCTTAGCAACACATTTTGCGAATTATTTTTATTTATAAGATTTTCTAAAATTTAAATGTAAACATATGTTTCTGCCACTGACGAACTTCAGCTGAAAGTGGCAACAGCTGTTTAGGGCCAGTTAACTTTGGATTATGTGTCATAAATATTATAATCCTATCATAACATTCGAATGTAAACATACTAATTTTTCAATTTGAATTCGACTTTATTTGGTGAAATGAATGTGTTATGGGTGGTAAAAAGCACTCTAAGTGTTAATTCAGGCCAAAAGCTATAACTGTTCCAAATTTCAGCACAATCCGTATAGCAGTTTCAGCGTGATTCGGGGACAAACCTCCAAACATCTAAACATACAAACATCTAAATATCCAAACATTCAAACTTTCGCATTTGTAAATTAGTGAGATAATAAACAAACACACCATATGTTAATAAAACTAATGTTGAATGTACAAAGAGTAAATAATTTTGCTTTATACAAAGAATAATAATCACTAAAATAATTTTCTATGTTGATTGAATAATCTAATACAATTTGAAATTTAAATAGTTAATATTAAATTTAAAGTAGTTATATTTATAAATTTAGCTATTTAGTTTCTAGAACCCTCTGAAGGAGCTGTTTCTAAATTATTAATTTCAATCTTGAGTGGATTTTCAATTTGGTTAAATGCCTAAAAAATTGACAGTTTTTACATGACAATTAGTAAATGATATTGCTGTATTCGTAATATTTTATCAATTATCGGATAATTTCTTTTTTATGTAATACTACAGAAATCTTTTAAATTTATTATTAAATTGCACGTTTTGTAGCGAGCCTTGCAACAAGGTTCACAGCCAAAGAAATTTGAAATTTTGGGCTAGTTCATCAGAGGGTAATTTAGGTCTTACTCATATTTTTTTCAATTTTTTATGCTTAACTTTAGGTAGATTTACTAAATAAATTTCTTGTTGCAGGGGAAACTTGTAGAATATTGTGAGCTGGTTTTATTGTACCGTACCATTAATTTTGTAAAGCCCTGAAAAGTAAGAAGTAATACATTTTCCTTGGTTACTGTTGTTCCTAGGAGTACAATATTCGGCTTTTAATTTTTTTAGTGTGACAATCATAATCAGATTTATTAGATCAAAGTATTTTTGCTCTAAAAGGTAGATTTTTTTAAAAAGATTTTTAACACAACCAGGATGGCAGCTTGAATAGTGTAAATATTGCAAAAAGTTCAAAAAGGGTTTAAGCATATTGTATGCAATCTGTAAATAATTTAGTGAACCTCTGCACAAAGTCAAAAATCGGCTTGCCACTCAGGGAAATACTGATAAACATTTCTAAGGTATCACGTTTGGTTGTACACGCAAGCAGTAGGATAGGCCTACTAATATTACGGGTAAAACTGCATAATTAATTAGACAGTAATTGAAATGAACACTAATCCTAACATGTTAAAATCGCTATTACCATGTTGTTTCGACAAAAGTAATCAGCTTGGCAGCATTGATGTTCTAAATTCACAGTCACTTTCAACATCGTTTCCGTGGTGTAGCGGTTATCACGTCTGCCTAACACGCAGAAGGTCCCCAGTTCGATCCTGGGCGGAAACATTGAACTTTTTGTCATCTGAAATAGGTATCATATAAATTACCAATAAACTTCTTGGTTGTATCTATTTTTATATTTATTTATACAGTATAAACAGTTAACATTCATTTTTATGTAAAATTAACAAAACAAAATAATATATTACAATATAGTTATAAGTTTTAAGCTATGATTAAACACATTATTAGATTATTATAACTAATCTATATTATAGTAATTAGATTATACTGGTATCAATATTTTCGTATTATTTTTACAGTAACTCTACCCTTTACTTAGATAAAATCACAGATCTTCGTTTTAATAATGTGCGTAAAGTTATAAATAACGGAGTACCGATGTTAGCATGAATTATATATATGTTTTTTTAATTGATTTTTTTATCACCTCACGAGTGATAAGCTTTGCTAAAGCTCAGCCTATATAGATTGGGTCGTAGGCGGGAACAGTTTATTAACCTGTTAAAAATATTTCGATAGATCGATAATACTAAAATTTGCGACAAGTAGCGCTGGCATCTCGATTGAGTTTCCTCGTGACACCGTTACGAAACTTTGGTTTTAGACAGATCCATACTCAGGTTGAAATGTAAATCCTTCAAATACTTCGTTTCTCCAAAATTTAAAATTTTTCATTCTTTATTTATTTATCAACGGACAACCATTTTTTATATGTAAGAATAATACAAATTAATTCATTTAAGACAGACAGCATAATCGAACAGATTTACAATAAAACATGGTGTGTTAGTTTTGACTATGCAATAAGTATCAAAAAATAACAAATCATAAATAACACTAACCAACTCGAAAACTAATATAAATTGAGTATAATAACAATAACAACAAGATAAAAGAAAAACAACGATAAACATTTAAGAATTAACAAGATAAATTTAGAGCACATAACAAACAACAAGAAATAAAGTAGCAGATCTACTTGAAAAAGTCTATACAGTTACAAGAAATCAGGCAATTAACAATGTACAATCACATTCAGCAGTGCAATTTTAGAAACAATTATTGATTCATTAAAAAAGTACAAAACAAATAAGTTCAATTTACAACCAAACTATTAGAAAAAAATATAATAAAATAAAAATAAATAAATTAAGCATCATTGAGCATGGTGAAAAGACTATTTCTAAAAAAGCTACAGCTACATGCGAAATAGTCCAGATGCTGGCACACAAAATTACCCAAATGATGGACTCTGTTGCTGAAAAAGTTGGCCCGATAATTGGTGTCCACGTGCTTACGGACGAAAAGCTCCCTGGACCTAGTTTGAGCAGTGGGGCATCTGAAGGAGATCAAGGCAAGTAGTTCTGGAGCATCCACCAAGTTGTTCAGCAGCTTAAACAGGAATAGGACATCATGGACGCTTCTCCTGGTAGAGAGTGCGTGAAGAGACAGAGAATGGCCAATCGCCAAAATAGGAGCATCCCAGTAAGCAAAACCCAGTCTCACACCAACCATTCGCAAAAAGCGGTCGTGAATTTTTCCGGAGCTCTGCCTGGAAAGTAGCTTGATGCGGAGACCACACAGAAGAGCAGTATTCAAGAGTGGATCTTACGAGAGAGGAATACAACATTTTGAGTGCCGTAGTGCTAGTCATGGCTGTGGTAGATCGAAAAAGGAAACCAAGATTTCTCTGGGCTCTCTTGCACACATCAAGTACATGTTGCTCAGGGCTAAGATCATGTGACAGAAGTACACCCAAATCACGCACAGTGGAGCAGCGTTCCAAGATTTCATCCTCCAAGGTGTAGGAAAAGAGAATAGGAGTTTTTGTACGATGAAATGTCACACATATGCACTTTTTTATGTTCAGGGACATGGAGTTGAACTCACACCACCGGAGCACCCAGTCGAGACATTCCTGGAGCAACACACAGTCCGCCAAGGTTTCAATCTTCCTGAAGATTTTGATGTCATCAGAAAATAGTAGATATTCAATCAAAGAATGTTCCAAAATGTCGTTGATGAAAACAAGAAAGAGGATAGGCCCAAGGTGAGATCCTTGAGGAACTCCCGACGAGGCAGAAAACTCAGAGGAAAGGCAGTTAGAGAATCTAACCTAGAGCTGACGATCATCAAAGTAACTAGAGAACCAACTGAGTAAAGACCCAGTAACTCCCAGGGCTTTGAGTTTAGCTATGAGATGTGTATGACTAACCTTGTCGAAGGCTTTGGAAAAATCCATTAGATGACGTCAAGTTGCCTTCCATCGTCAAATGACGATGCAACATGATTTTGGAACGTCAGAAGGTTAGTCTCTGTTGTTTTGTGAGGGGTAAACCCGTGCTGGTTGGGGACAATGATACTTTTAAAAAACGGGGCAACTCTCTTGAGAACTAATTTTTCGAACATTTTAGCTAATACAGGCTGAATGGTGATGGGACGGTAGTTTTTAACATCTTCCTTGGAGCCGCTCTTATGAATAGGAATAACATATCCTTGCTTAAGAACTCGCGGGTAGACTCCAGTTTTTATTGATAAATTTAACAGAGTGAGAATGGGGCCAGCTACCAGCTCACAGCAATGACGCAAAACATTAGGCGGAATCAAATCAGGTCCGCATCTCTTATTAGTGTCCAAGGAAAGGAGTTCTTTCTTCACTTCGTCGTAGGAGAAGGAGAAACTAGTTATCGATGAATACGAAGGTAATTCATAGTTCACAGCCAGGCATGATGTAGGAGAGTACACTGAGGAAAAAAAGGTTGCAAACATATCAGACATTTGGTCAGGGTTACATGAAGATACATCATCAAGAATTAGTTTGGATGGCAGAGGTTCCTGTCTTCTTAAATTCCTCGCATAACTCCAGAAAACTTTCGGGTTATTTGGGATGACATTCTCAACGTGTCGAACATAGTCCATGTAACACTGCTTTGACATATCACGGCACAATCTTCTAACTCTGGAAAATTCGAAGTAGACCGCCAATTTATGAGTACGTTTGTACTCTTTATGCAATATCTTTGTCCTTATTACAAGATCCTTGAGCTCCTTAGTAAACCAACAAGGAAATACCGAGGAGTGGGGTTTCTTCATGGGAGTATGGCGAAATACGATTGTCTTGAGCTGGTGGGTAAAAAAACTCAAACAACATGTTGACATCGAATGTGAATGCAGGAAGAAGAGATGTTCGTGACAGATCCTCCAAAACGCTATCCAAGTTACATCGACGAAAGTCAGACGAAGGAACATAGGAGGTAAAAGGTTTAAGCTTCATCAGAGGAACATCGGCCGTGAGAGGTGGATGATGGGCATCAGCAAACACCAGTGGTAAAACTTGACCAATAAGTCCATTGTAGAGAAAAAGAAGTCTAGTAGCACTCCCCGGTAATTGCGGATAGTATTTTGCTGAGTTAGATTGAAATAGTTAGCCAACTGAAGAATGGCCTGCGCAGAAGCATTGGTAGAATCATGACTGGCGCTGTCCCAATCGGTATTCGGAAGATTGAAATCTCCAGCAAGTAAGATCTGCTGATCGGGTTCACCAAAACCAGCCACTTCTGCAAAGGCCGCACATAAATCGCAATAAATGTCAGTAGGCATGTTAGAGGGAATGTAAATACAACTGAGCAGCAGCTTTGTGTTATAGGGGAGATCCAGTTTGACGAATAGAACTTCAAGGTTAGAGTTTGTTAAAGGTAACACTACGGATGGAATGAAATTGTCAACAGCAATGAGCACACCACCACCGCTTTCTTTGACACTAGTTTTTGAGTCTCTATCCTTCCTGAATACACGGTGGTTTATAAAGCCCAATTCAGAGTCCAAGATATCAGGGGATAAGTTTGTTTCAGTAAAAAAAAATTAATTCGTGACGACAAGAAGCTAATGCACATTTGAGATCAGTAAGTTTTGATTTTAGACCATTAACATTTTGGTAATATAGACTAATATCTGGTTGTCCGTTGAACCTAACTAGGTTTTTTGTAATAATGATCTTGGGTACACCGTTGATCGTGAGGTCTTTTTCACCATTTTGAGTCCTATGAGCAAGTTCAGTTCGTAGATCTTTAAGGTGCTTTATTTCATTGGGAGTCCTGTCACGTGTTAATGACACTTCAGGCAGAGACGGATCGACATCAGAAAACACTTTCATATCTAATTCTTTCAAAATCTTTACGCCAAGCTCTTTATTAGCAAGGACTGCCTTAATTGGCCTTTTGTTGTTTTTAGATTGGTTACCCAAACGATAGAAAGTTTTTAATTCATTTTCCGACAGGTTCGCTGCAGGCAAAACAGAGATAATTTTCATTCTGTCTTGATTTTTGCGATCAGCATTGTTACGACTTGTGGATTCGGGAACATTGAAGAAAATTACATTACTAGATCTATATTCACGATCATTCAGTTCGGCAGCAAATGATTCAAATTCGAAAGCCTACGCAGGTTTGGTAACAACCTTTTTGGAGAATTCCTCTACGGAAGTTTCTAGACCTTGAATTTGAAGCTCAGCATTGAAGATCCTCGGTTCAAGGTCAGCGATTTTGGGCGATATTGCATCAATACGATCCTTTACGTCTTTAATCTTGTTTTGAAATTCATCTTTGGTAGCCAAATTAGTCAAGCGCAGCAAAATTTCAGAAACATTAGCATTCAAAGTAGCCAGACCATTACCGCTGTCCTCGGTGCAATCAGCTCTCTCACAGAACCACTTTTTATTCACGTCATTAGAGTACGACGAGTATTCAGGCTTGCTCATATTAATACACTCAGGATGAAACCATCTCTGACATTTCCCATCACACCTAATACCCCTATCAGAAACAATCTTCACACAACGAGGGCATACTTCACTCGATGGCGATTTCTTTCTAGGACTCATGATATATATATATATATATATATATATATATATATATATATATATATATATATGATGTCACAACCAAAGTGGAACGAACAAGTATGAAGCACCAGACCAGAGCTACTCAATTCACCCCAGTCAGAACTGTATTGCTCCTCACTTTATTATAGTACTAAGTTCAATCGGTAAAGTTGACCAAGAAGGCCGTGGCAAAAAAAGTATCGTGGATTCCTCTTTGGATGACGGCAGTTGCAGACACAGATGTTGTGGAACAGGAATGCGTGAATTGGGCTGAGTTCAGTGTTCCACCGCTTGTCAGAAACGAATTTATGAATGTGCTTCTCTGTTTTATAATGTTATTAGTATGTGAGACAGTTAGTTACTTTGCAACATATAAACTTACAAATATTCAGTGAAGAAATAACACGAAATATAGGTATGGCAAAGAATTCGCAGTGACTATAAGGCAAAAATATCAACAGCACACAATCAACACACCTTATCTGTAATCCTCGTTCCGTCAAAAAAAAAGGAAAAAAGGAAAATTCTGTACACTTTTGAACGTAAAGTCTTTTGACGTTAAAGTGTCAGTATTGAATTATACGTTAAACGAACCTAAAAAAGAGTTTGGGATAATTTGTATTTCCCGTTGATCTCCAAGCATGTTGAGTCCTAAATTAAATATATAGATCTCTCCTCACTCATAGGATTTTTTAATAACTAAACACTAAATGTCTGTAAATAAGTGTTAACTCCTACGCTTCCAGCACTTTCTCCACCGCATTAAAACATTTACCTTCTTCAAATGAATACAAGTATGTGTCAATTTTAGACAGTGATAAAAAAATACAATTATGTTTATATCAATAAAAATCGAATTTGTGGGAAATGCACTAAAAAGCACTTCTTTTACCTCCTACCTCAAAATGTTAAATATGTACTCTGTGACGAGGGGTCCTCAGGTATTATTTTTGATTATATAACAGTCTATGAGAGGGTAATCCATCCAATCCTAAAATTTGTTGCGGCTTAAAACGTTTTGGTTGTACGCTGTAGTAGCAAACGATTGTTGAGAAATTATAAATATAGGACATTACAAAACAGTATAAACGTTTATTTTATTAAATCCTCATAATTGAAAAATATACCTAATATTTAAATTTAATTAATCACTGGGAGGTCATTACTAGAGGATTTGAATGGATTGCAGCTCTAAGGAAAGAGTTGGCACAGTAGCGCTATGTACAAATCACCGCACAGAACTAGGCTCATCGTACAAAATGTCTCCCACAAAATCTCATTTGGATACGACAACTATTCTCTCGTAAAGTCGAAAGTATTATTTTTATTTAAGACACATTTTGGGATCATTTATACACATATTAGTAGCCGAATAAACTTTTAATGCCTGTGAATATGTCCTATTTCCTACTCTTAAAATACTTCGCCCTCATAGCTTTGAATTTTCCATGTTACATCGGCCTATAGGAGGTTAATTATTATGTTTTAGGAACAATTTTTTGACCACTTTGGAACAACCATGCTTTGCTATTAAAACCCTGTATTTTAAAAATATATTCTATCTCCTTATATTATTTTTCTTTGATTCAGCAAATTCCAACCTTTGCCTTGTGTGGGGTTTAAGTGTTTTTATTGTTTCAATAAGTCTTTTTGAATATAGCATGAAGTTAGGCTTGGCCTAACTAGAAACTCTTTATTCCCTCTTATACCTTCCCCTCTTTCCCTTTTTTGTAGTTTTCCTTCTGTTACTGGAAAGTGTCTAAATATGTTTTGTTACTGAACCTGTGCAACAATCGTATAGCTTCTTTATAATGGATTATTAATACCCAATCATCTCGAGTATATAAAGTAGCGTATTTGAAATCTCCAGTGAATATACGCCATTAGGGGTGGTCCTCGTCCGCCATTCCGCCCGTCCCAAAATCCGGGTCCATCAAAGCTGTGACAGTAAACAAGTCTATCAGAGTATATTTTTTGCAATTACCCGCCCCCGGCGGACACGTGCCGCTCACAAGGCTTATCACCGGACTGCTGAATCATCCCCCTCTATCAAATTTGCTGGCTGGTGTCCTCATTGTCAGTCCCCCCAAATGAAAAAACTACTGGCCCTGCCCCATTGTCAGCGGTGTCAATCTCAATCGGTCCATGTATTTCCTGGGTTTTTGCTACATTTTTTCTATTAGTTTCCTAAATTGAATATTTGACTAGAAAAAATGATGAAGGCAATGTTCTAGGGGTGATTCATACGATAAACTGAAACACTTAGAAAGCCATTAATTCACAGATTGCCCATAGAGGGTTAGTCGTGAAATGCCATCAATTGAGAGGAATACCCCATTTTAAATTCATCGCCCAGATACCTTTTCAGAATTATAGTATGGTTATTTTATCCATATAAACAAAATATAGTATAGTATAGTGTAGTATAATTAATAAATTTGTGATCATATAAGATTAAGGTGGCACAATCGGATTTCTAACGAGTTATTTCAGTTTTTTTTTACGATAACATAGTATTTTCATTACTCTACGTGGTATTAATCTTATATATATATAAATGAAACTGTTCGTGTGTAACAGCATCACTCACAAACGGCTGGACGGATTCGCCTAATTTTTTTTTTAATTTGTTCGTCTTGATCTGTAGAAGGTTATAGGATACTTTTTATCCCTTTCCCGATTCAGGATTCCGCCCCACTGGTTACAGAAATACCCGTAAGAAATGCATTGCAGCAAACATATGTTATTAAGTGAAAGAGTCTTTTCAAATTTTTAATCAGCTGTTCTTTGTAAACATATATAATGCGACAAAAAATTGTTGTTATTTTTGACAGTAACTAAGTAAACATAAATATTTTTGACGTTTCTATGTAAACAAACATTTTTTGACATTTACAACGTGTCACAAATGTCAAATTTTTGATAAACGTGATTTGATATCTTTTTTACAATTTCCAAGAACAGTGTTATTTTCCATCAGTAAAAGGTTTAAAAAAATAGGCAAGTATTTTTGTTTTCTCATGTAAATATTCTTTGAAGAATGTTTTTCTCAACATTTTTTTTTACAGAATTCCTTTGAGCAGTTTTTTGACGAATTTTATTGGAAAATAACATAATGCCGCCAAGAAAAAAAAGTGCTTTAAGCCGTCACAGCGCACGTGCGATAGCAACAAAACGAATTCGTAATAATCAAAGCAACGACCAGCGCGCAAAGGTAAACGAATTGAATCGAATACGAACATCAGCATCAAGAATGATGCTGTCGCAAGAAGAAAGAGAAACATCAAATTTGAATGATAGATTGAGAATGCAAAGTAATCGAGCGGTTGCAATTATACGTCGCTTGCTCAAGAGTCGGAAACCCGAAGAACCTTTATATTTATGCTCCAAATAATACAACTAATAACGTTGTTTACCAAAACGCATTAAAATAAACAAAAAACTTTTATAATAGATTTTATGATATGCTACGATGTATTAGTAGAGCAATAAATTAATTGGAAAAACGTATAATAAAATTAGTATTTCTTTTCGATGCTTGATTGATGTAGCCCTCTCTACTGCCACGCGAGCGGAGCCGCGGGTTTAGGCTAGTACGTTTCATAAAGTTTTGTTCACAAATATAGATTCCCGGTACCTCACTTTAAGTTGTCCAGTTTTTAAAGACCTATTTGATTGAAGGAGACTCTTTTTTAACTTAAACTACTAGATTTAACTACATGTATTATAGCTGGACAGTTGTACAGTTGGTTAACACATTGTGAAGTCGCCTTTCGGTGCAGAATGGGATTGATACTACTAGTAGTGAAACAGTATAGAGCCGCAATGAAGAAGCTAAATTTAACTACATGTATTATAGCTGGACAGTTGTACAGTTGGTTAACACATTGTGAAGTCGCCTTTCGGTGCAGAATGGGATTTATACTACTAGTAGTGAAACAGTATAGAGCCGCAATGAAGAAGCTAAATTTCAAAACCATTAAATCATTAAGTCATGAACCATGGAAAACTGCTGAAGACGTGTACTCTATATAAAAATGTGTAATTTCCTTAAATCAAATTTATTTTAAAACCTTATAATTGTTTACTTCGTGATTCATAAACATACTGAACAAGTCATAACTCACCCTTGCCTTGGAACGTACTGCTTTGTGCTTAATTACAAAATTGCCATAAATAACGACTTTAAACGCCTATACTTTCTCTTTGAGTGAACTTTTATCTTTTTATTCCGTTTTCAAATTATAGTGCAATAATAAACACCTGTGGATAAGAAATTTCAAAAATACTAACATAACTTAAAAAATGATCGTTTTTAATACACACGAATTTAATTCATTACTGTGAACAGAACTGTATTCATGTAATGTATATTTAATCAAACTTAACTGTAGTAATCATAGACAATTAATTGATAAAATTTTATAGAATACCTAACATATATTAAATTATTCTATTTTATATATATATATATATTATATATATATATATATATATATATATATCCGTTGAGAATACAGGGACATAGTTTTAAATGTAATAAAATATATAGTTGATTAATCTAAATTATGTGTAACGCCTACCGTTTGTTTGAATCCAAAGTCATTATCTTATTTGAGATAAAATTGATTATAAATAGAATTAGTTGGGGCTTAGTTGGGAGAAAAGTTTACTATCAGCGATTGAATGAACTCTTATTGAACTATTATTTGATCATTGTGATTACAGTTTCATCATCAATATTGCAATAATGTTTTGCAGGTAATTAATTACACTGGGAATAGCTTAGGATCAGGAATGGGCATATTTCCTATTCTCGGCTAACTATATGAAATAAGACAGTCCATTTTCTCTTATCTGCGGTATAAGGTTAATAAGCATGTCAAGGATTAAACATCGTAATACGTAACTAATATTAACAATCTATAATATAAATTAAAACTAGTTGATTATTGAAGTTTTTCTTCATTTTAAATGATTTATGAATTGTCAAATTAATGATAAAACACAGTTAAGCTCCTGGACAAACCATGTTCACTACTCATATGCGATATTACCACTCTCTGCCGACGGCTTGCGCGTTCGACCGTGCAGGCGCCGGCTCCGGCAAATTAACAAAACCTGTTCATTAAATCGGCGGTGAAAATGAAGCCTTTAAATAGTGGTTTCAAAATTACACGCTTAAGATAATAACGTTAAGAGCTCAATAACGAGATCTTCATACGAATAAAGAAATCACGAATCACGATCTCCATAACGTTACGTAATTTTACGTGAAGTCACGTGGGGTTTACTTCATAGCGAATTCTTTCATACGCCCAGCCAAGAATCATTGTTAAGATGGTAGTTTAACAACAACTTTCTTTCATATAATTCAAAACTACTTACATAAAATAGTACAATTGTATAAACATTTGGTTTTGATCGGATAACAAGTTTCCAAGTTAGAAATATTTAAAGATGTAATTTGGTTGAAAAGCGCCAAAAACCGGTTCCTGTTTTCGTTGTTATCGATATAAAAATTGGAAATGATATTTTTATGTCTAAACTTAGATATAAACGAGCTAAAGTTTGCTGTTTCGTTACTGTAGCTGTAGTCTACAGTTTAGTCTGTGATTAATTTTCAAACTCAGGTATCGAATCTTTTTTATTCAAGAGTTGTCTGAACCACCTTAACTGTAAACCCGTTTGATTATAAGTAGTATTAATGGTTATCCTTGTTTTTCTTAGCAAACACAACTCTTATCGTGATTATTAAGATTTCTGCTTTGTTATAAGGTGCCTTACAATATTATTTTTCATAATCCGAAGCAAACTTATGTGAACAGATTTGACTAACAGAATTCAGTCTATTTAGAATTTCCAGGAAACGACCAAACCAACATCAGCAGAACAGAAAGTGATTTGCTAGTTAAGTGTCAACACGCAATGTGATAATTACATCTTTAACTTCCAAAACAGTGACACAAAATCGTTTAAACAAACTTAAGTACGGACTCTTCTGATAATAAATCTATAGACAATGGCAGAATGGCTGCCAAAGTTTCTTATAAAAGGTCGATTTATTTCACAAACTGGAAGATAAGTTCTGACACATTTGCTGGGTACAAAATGAAAGGAATACTGTTACGTAGTAGTGTGTCAAAGATAAGTAAGGACATAAAGAAACTTAAATATCTCTTTTATGCATATGGAATAAGTTTGGAAAACCTTTCTTATCGAGTGAAGAAGGCTATTTGGTAAGATATTTATTTACTGTACAAGCATTTTGCATGTACTGAAGATCGGAGATTAAAATGATTAGATTCTGAGAATTGTGTCAATTTCGTCTGTTACATCTTTTAGCATTAAATTATTTACTTTTAAGAGAAGTCGAGATTGTTTTGGCATACACAGAAATAAGCATTTGGTACCGGTTTAGGTTTCATCATTTAAAGTAAACCTCATATGTTTATGGCTTAATAATATTGCATATTTATGTCTGAAAACCAGGAACTGTATGTGAAAACAATGGCGTACAGTATCTTTTATGACAACCAATTGAAATATTTATTATTTTTTTACTGTAAACAGAATTGCTAGAGTAGTGGTTTTTTGTAAAATCAACTATAATATTAGAACATATAACCCACATATGATTTGTTTAAAATTTGATAAAATGCCTCTCTAATGGCTCATTAATCATACATATGTACGGTACTCTTAAAAACAAAAGTATATACTTTTTACTGACAGCTTTAAGTTTCAAGCGATCTCACAGAATGGCAAAGAAAATACAGGGGCTTTTCGCGTCATCCCCGTTGCTATACTAAAAGTTCAACCGTAAGAATTTTATAATTTGTTCAAACTTAAAGTTTAAATCAGTTGAATTTACTACACGCGATTAAATTCGTGGCTTTTTACTCATTTTCTAGTTCTGATAAAAAATCGTGTAACTGTAAAGTTCCTAACAAAAAAGGCGTCCAGTTTCAGTGAGCGGTACAAGACACGGCAATAATACTTTGAGCGTGCAAATCAAAAGGTCTTCTACGAACTTAGGCTGGAGTCCTTAATGATCCATCAGTGTTCGATTGGGTTAATGTTTTTAACTAAAGAAATGTTTTAGTTAAACTTTTAAGATATCTTTCCAGAGGTAAAAAGAAATAGCTATTAACTATTTTTAATCATCCCAACAGGAAAGATTGGCATTTAATAATTGGGTGTCAGGCCCACACAAGTAGCCTACTGCTGACAATAAGGATATGACAGTTTTACTGATTTTATATAAACGATTACTAGAAAGAATGAAGTTTTTTACTAAAAAGGTTTTTTCTGTGGGGTAACCCTCGATAAAAACGTTTTTGAAGCTAGGTACAAATTTGGTACATAGGATCCTCTTGATCCATAAGAACCCTTATTATTCTGAACGTATACTAACCCTCCCCTCCATTTTTATTTATTCCGTTTCAATTTACACTTTTAAACACATTACCGATTTTCCTACCCACAATCATATATATCTCACCAGAAATAAAAATAGTTTAACAGTAACCCACCATAGTAATAATATGTTCCGCAAATCAATAGAATATTTAGGACCTACAATTTATAATAGATTTCCAGATTATTTAAAAGCCAGCACTTCACTTGCATCTTTAAAAAAAAGCTAAAAGACTTTCTTGTAAAAAACTGTTTTTACTCACTCTCTGAATTTTTGTGCTCCACCCAACCTTACAAGTATACTGTATATCAGTAGTACTGTTTTTCAATATATTTCTTAATTTATAGTCTTACCAGATATAACAATAACTTTAATAAGAATATTTTTAGTATTTAGTTATTTTATACATATTGACCATTCTCGATACATGTTAATGTCAATGAGAAATAAATGATTTTGATTCTGGATTTACTTACACATAAAATAACTGCAATAATGCAGGGAGAGGTTTGTCATTACGGTATAAACTTTGTTGCGTTCTGTTGGATCCTTCAATACTCTCTGTATCGGTTTAATTACATTAGACCAATTTCTTGGTCCTGGTTACAAAATTCCTCCTATTACTTTTAATGTCTACAATCTTTCGTGGAGTGATAAAAAATGTAATATGTTTCTCTCTTTAAGGAAGTAATACTAAAAGGCTGTGAGTTCGAAATAGAAACATTACCCAACCAACTGATTGTGGTACTCGAAGAGAGAGCAAAGCTCTAAATTTTCAACTGAGAACGGAGTTAGTTACACAGTGACAGCTGAAATCTGCTGCCTATCTGTGTCTGAAGAGATGAAATAACGACGAAACTGTTTCACTAGGCGGAGTATCTGCTACTTTGCTCGACACTTGGTTTCCTGTGGGAGCCAGAGAGCGTAGCCTAGTGGTAGTACACACTTCTTGCCTTAGCCGCCATAATAAGTGGTGGGGGCGTAGCTTTTGAAGGGAGTAAATTCTAACTGTGAGGAGTATATCTCGGAATATGGAGAAAATCCTCACAAGTGAGCAAGAAGGTTGCTTGAGCACGATCAGGCAAGGAGGATCTCGTCTCAAAGGTAGTATAATATAGCAAAGAAGTAGATACTCCGCCTGGTGATACTATGGCGACGCTGTGTCTTCTCTTCAGACACATACAGAGAAGCAAACTCAAATAACGTTATACTAAAATTGGTAGAGTAAGGATTTTAAAATTTTTTCAAACTTAAAGCTTAAATCAGTCGAATTTACCCACACAATTAAATTAGTGGCATTTTTTTTATAGCGTACTTAGTTGAAGATTGAGATCTTTGCTCCCTCTTCGAGTAGCATACCAGCTATTGTAGGAGTCTAAACTCTACCACTTACAATTTCCTGGCTAAGACGATCTGATAGATAACTCTGAATATAACTGATTGCATCAACCCGGCCCACAATTACTGTCATTTGGAAAATTCTTCTCCTCTGAACAATCTGCAAACTTATTCCTCCTACAATTTGTTATATCATTGGCAATGAATCCTAGATACAAATAAGTTTCCATACTTTAATAGAATATTATAACCTGCTTCATTAACCGCCGAAGCCATAGCTTCGATAGTCGTTAACCTTGACATTTTTAAGTGCAGTTATTCAAAATTATGAGTTTCTGTTGTGGGACAGTGGGTGGGGGGTTGCATTAGGAGATAAAAGGAGGGCTCGTGCTTGAAAAAGGGCTTGACTATTATAATTTGGTTGACAGTTTAAGTCCAGGTTGGGGCGGAAGTGGGGTCGTTGTTGTCCATATGGGCAAGGCAGCTGCCGTCCTCGCCTGTGCCACCTCCACATTCCGGTAAACACTGGACACGCGCCGCTGTCGATTGTCTGTGGACGGATTTTACCTTAATTATGATTGATATTTAATTACACGCCGGACCTCCGTACACGCAAGGGGTCATTGGCGTGTCATTGGCCGTAGGCAGGTTCGATCATGTCCTGGACCCTATGGTCCAGAAGACTTGTCGCAATGACAACGAAATATAACCTCACATTTTCAATAGATCAGCCTAAAATACAATCAATAAAGCGACGAGAAACGATACAGTAACATAAGTAAAAATTCCTGATAAAATATACAACCATAATGGTCACTAAATAATACAACGTATTAGTAAGCGGTACATCACTGTACTTCTCATCTATAATTAATTCATTAGCATATGAGACGTAAATATACGTGTAACTTTAAGGAAAGATTCATTTCTGTCTGTCTCTCCGGACGATATCTCGAGAACGAGCTGACCTATAGACTTGAAATATGTGCATGAACCGGGGATTTACAAAGTTCTGTTGCATTGAAACTTGAAATTTTCCATTGAACCTCAGCGAAGCCTTTTACGGGACATATTGTGCTTCGTACTCCTACAGTATATAAAGCTCAACATATGAATTTCTTATGGTGGGAAGGGTTGATTCAATGTACTTAAGCTTTAATCATCAGCTCCTGGAATCTGACGCTGTCACAACTTGACTCCTAAAATCTCGAGTCATGTTTGTCAGAAGAAAGTCGGCGACGAAGAAGTCTAAAATGATCTCTTTACCGATATTAGAGACACCCAGACTTCAATTTAAGTGCACTCTAGGTGAAGAGATATTCTCATTGTTTCGTCAGGTGCAAAATTGAATGCACTACGATGTTTACACACGATCTCTAAGCACTGTGGAGCAACCGAGTTTTATACACATAGTAGCTATGATGGGAAGGCACTGCACTAAGAGGAAGGTGAACTGAAGCTCACATATTAATTTAATTCCCAGATTTGCAACTAAATCACAATACTCATAATTTGTTTGTTTAGCAAAATAGTAACAGCATGATTGTGATTTTTTACAGGAGTAATTACAATGAATATTAAGTTTCAGAGTTTTAAAGTACCTCAACATTGGTGTCGTGAATTTTCCTTTTTGATACTCGTATTCCAGAGTTAACCCTTTTAATATATTGATAAGAAAACAATAAATCCATTTTATTTTTAAAAACTCGATTGTTCTTTTGGTATGATTTAAAAACTTATGCAGGCAGGATTTTTCAGTCTGTCTACAAAAAGGATTCCTCGCAACAAACCAAATCAATGAGGATCCTAATATTATAATCTTTTAAAAGGATTTTCAAAAGGAGGGGTCGTCTTACTTGTTCTATTATTTAACCTATTTTCATTCATCCCTGAAAACAGAATCTTCTCCTTACACATGGTCACTTGACGTGGAATGTGGTCGTTTCTGAGTCGGAAGCTCTTGGTGAATTTGGGATATGCATCACGTCTGCCGGAAGAATTGCGCCTCCGAAACAGCCACAGGAATTTTACTGAGTGGAATGAACTTACCACCAAAGCTGCACAGCCATTGTTTTTGGTCTCAACACTCACAGAAAAGATACAGCTCAGATATAACTAGAACCCTACATTATGAACCTTACATAATCAAAGGTTAGAATAGTGTTCACAGAGCAATCCGACGGCCAGGCATAGGAACTACCATTGGCACAACATAGTGCATCACTAACGAAATCTATTGAATGGTCTAAAAAATATGGCTTGGGGTGTCTTTGCCACCATAGTTTCTGTTTCTGGTACTGGCAAAGTAAAAAATTGATCAGTTTAGGGCCTTTGCTACAATCCACCCACTGCAAATCACCCTGTTACACTATGAGGCTCAGACGTTTGGAGTCTCCAAGAAGAGTGTAATCGAGAACCTTGCAAAATTTTATGACTCCATTTGAACCTTGAAAGGACTTGTCGTACAGATGACGCTATCCAACGTACCTAATGTTCTTCAGTCAACGTACTTTGATTATTAATGACATCAACGTTGTATGGAACATAGTCAAATCTAAATATAAAGTCATAACAGTAAAATTAACTAAAGCTATATAATATGTAATGACTCTAGCCGATCACAAAACTCTTCTTCAATCGAATAAAATTCTTTTATCATAAAATAGTGTTTGTCTTTTGTTTTAAACATGCACGGATTTGGATAATTTGGCATTTACCGGAAGAACATTAAAGATTTCAGGACCAAGGTACTTAATACCTTGTTTTTAGAGATTATTATTATTATTAATCGGAACAACGAGACACCCTCCATTTCTTGTTTGATAGTTGTTGTACATTAGTCTGGAACAATCGTATATTCTTGAAGGTGAAGATCGATGGTTCATAAATGAATAGAGACGGGAGGGCCAAGAAATCTTCCTTGTGCCTTGGCAATCCCATTCAAGATTGTAACATCTCCGAGAACAGTGGAAATCTCCGTCCTATCTCTTCAGGAAAGTGCATGATCTTTGATTTCTCTATGTTTTAAAGAAAAATTGTGTTTGGAAAACCAAGCGCTGAAATGATTTAGGAACGAATGCATTAGTAAATCAAGGAAATTCGGGGGGTCAGCTTGAATCAGGATATTCGTGTCTTGCGTACCGCACAATACGTTGTTGGTTCGTGTGCAAAGTTAGATTTTTCACATACACGAGGAACAAAAGTGAAACCAGGACTTGCATTTGATATATTTTTAATTTATTTAAGCGTTTGGCACTGTTTATTTTCGTCACGTAACAGACTATTTTAATAAAGGTAGAATAGTTTTGTATCAGAGGAAAGTCGTATTACTGGTGAATGTTCTTCAAATTGGAAGGGAACGAATTGTTGCAATTCCATAAAAGAGACCGCCAAAATGATCGGCTCTCGCCTGATTTCCTTCCGTAGCTTGTGTGAATAAATTTTTGACGTGTTTTGCGGACCTATTCGGTGTTTAAAACTTTTAAACAGTTACCGTTTATTAGGATCTTCCGAATTTAATTATTTTCGCAATGACTCGCTTGTTCTGAATATTAAATCCATATCAGTTGACGTTCTTAAGATGTGGTAATAATTGTGTGTAAGGTAAATAAAATTTAAATTAAACACACCTTAAAATTCTAGTATATCCACACTTCAAACCTTCAAGAATCCTTGAGGACGACCACAGGGGTGCAAGCATGTGCATAGTTTACTACTGGAAATATAAATACTATCCTGAATGGTTCGTGTAGACAGACGTGGGTTTTCGACTACAGCTAGTTTCTTCGTTTTCGCATAACTAATAAATGTAAATTACATTAATATATTAATACGCAATCAAAAGTAAATATGGAGTTTAACGAAATTAACTTAAGAACAATATGCCAAGTAACATAATTAATACCAAAATACAATTTTGGGATTTATGTGTTTACATTGGACGGACACCAACTGACTTAGTTAATTGTTTCGTTTTGTATACAGTCCCGTTTAAGTGAATATAAGAATTTAGGTATATTATAGATTGTTATAGAAATACGCAGTTACTCAGCCATTTCCTTTCAACCTATATAGACAAAGTAGGAGTACATCACACAATATGTTGTGTAAGGCTTCGCTGAGGTTGCAAAGCAAAGTTTCAAATATATAGCTCTTATTATTCTCTAAATGTCCTGCGGACAGATCTATCGTACACAAAATCGTGTTACATTTCCCATCAGATAAAAGAGAAATTGTATCAGCCTACAGAGTGATAAGCTTCAATTACGCTCAGCTACAACTTCATGGTTGTACATACATCATCATAGCACTGATTAAAGAAACGAAGTTTCATGCCAAATTTAAAGTCTACAAACTAAATCTGATCGATGTACCTTACCAATGATATATTTTTTGTTTATTAAGTTTCAAAGCAGTGTTCAAATAGTACAATTTCCAGTGAGCTAGGGAGGGCACTACAATGCAAGAGTGCACTGATATTTTCGTCTATGAATAAAAATTTCACATGTTAAAATCTTATATGATTGTAGTCAGTTTGTTTAAACATGATTTATTTCACTATTTTCTCATTGCGATCATAGTCACTCACAAAAAAAAAAAACAATGTGAAATTAAGCTATTCGTTAACGCTGGGCCAATGACATGCACCGTAATTGAACTCAGTCTTACCTATATAGAAATAAAGCTTCATAAAACATATTAACATCATAGGTTGATCGATATCGGGATGTCGTGCGGACAGACAGACAGACCTCTTTTCTAGCTCCTCGAGTGATAGGCTTTGCTAACGCTCAGCCAATAAAGTACCTGAATTCCTAATTCCTTCTGAAGAACATGTTCAATCCTTGATAATTTTTAATTTTTAATGGCATTTCCTGAAATTTCAAATCTTACTTACAAATATCAATGATGAAACCAGAAACTTTTAAAACTGTTACGGTTAAATTTGATTCTATTAAGAATCCAATTCAACCCTGTAATTTGAGTAAGCAAGTGGTGTAGGAGGTGTTTGAAACAGTTTTGCTTATTATTCGTTTGTGAACTACTACACCCATTTTGTGATTCTGGTAAATAATTTACTGCACATATACAGGTATTATGAAGACATTTTAATTCATTACAACCTCCCTGTGGATATAGTAGCTAGCTTCCTCAACCCCGAATCCTGAAATTGACGCGATGCCAGGAATCAAAAATGAGCGCCGCAACGCCCACCCCTCCCCCTTCAATCAAGTGCACTCACTACACAACTTTTTACTTAATTCATCGAGAGCTTAGGGCCCAATCAGGGGCCACACTACGCGAGGGGGAGGCCCCCTTGTAGATTTTGTTTTAGATTCCCGCCATTTTGTCAAGGGTGATTCATCAAAGGCGGGGGCCGCACGATGGACGCTGCAAATATTGGTGCAAATGGTCATCTGGACGACTCACGTTCGAGTTTGAGGTTTGGCCATTTGGGCAGACAATCTAGAATTGGATTACTTAAGCTTTTAAACTGAGTCAACCCAGTGCAGGGAGGAGACTAATAGTTTAGGCAAACCGTTTGGATCCGGGAAGGAGTTCAGCTGATGCTATGAGTTCACCCATAAGCGTACATAAGTATATTAATGATCGGATAGCAGCCAGCCATCTTCATTTACCCACAAAAAAAAAAAACAATTTTAAATTTTTTGAATTATTATTTGAATGTCGTTTAGTAAACAGGGTTTCCATAATATTATTGATCATTCATAATATTCTAGCCATGTGTGTACTTTATTGTTCAAAAAACGTCTACACTTTAAGAGAACAACTAAAAATCGTTTGGATGTACGAGACGTATCTTAAAGTGAGAAATATCCCATAACGCTATGACATAAAATAAAGGCTTAAATATCTTTGAAGTTTTACATTGTTCTTAAGAGGGTAAACCTCTACACCGACAGCAGCCGGGTTTTAATAATAAAACAATAAATTATTATCATCATGAAATTATTCAGTATATTGTTGATATTTTTTTTATTTAATAATTTTTTTACGATACAATATGAAAACTACGGAAAATTGGACACTAGCTTCAGTCGCCTTTTCTCATAAGGAGAACGTACTAAAAAATCGGTTCTCGGACTAATTATCTTCCTGTTTTTTTTTTTTTTTTTTTTTTTTTTTTTTTTTTTTTTTTTTTATTAATTGCACTAGCACAATAGCTTTTCATTTGTAGACGTTTGTTTGTTTGCTGGTGATACCTCCTATTATTTTTATTGTGTTAACAACCGATCCGTAGTTATCGTAAAACGACTATGTAAAAACACTGAAAAATCACATCTCATACATTTCACGGATTCGAAATAAATGATCAAATCAGCAATGTCTATGAAGGCTCCGAAATTGAAACGACAAGAAAATGACTTATGATTGATACAAGTCTGAGCTCTCTCTGTTGTAAACTCTTGGAGTTGTTTGGCATGACTGTATTTTGATTTTTCCTAAGAAGTGCGGAAAAAGGATTTAATTATATAAATCCTAGATTTAATGTTTTGTAATAAGAACATTCTCTTTTTATAAAATCTACATTACCTAAAATATACGACGCCAAATTTACAAAATCCTGATTCCTTTCAAGAATTTACTGTTATTTCAATGTTTCATTAACATATGAGGTGGTGAGAGTCAAAGTGGTATAACTCCATTTTTTCTAAATTTCACTTAACAGCTGTTTTCAACCTCAAAACATGTTTTCTGTTTAGTGTAAAAGTGGGATAAATTCTTGTTCATGATTTCTCCTAAAGACAGCAGCACTGTTTGTTTACACTTACAAAACCTAGTTTTAGTTAGAAACAAAGTGGTATAACTCAGACTTATCCCACTCTGACTGTAACTTTTGGGCGGTTATATGGCAAATCCCATCAGATTTAATGTCTTTCTATCTTGATAAAAGTTTGAAAGATATTCTGGTAATGGAAGATACAAGTGAAGAAAAATATGATAGTGATAAGGATGAAGAATATCAACCAAACTACAGTGATAGCAGCTCTTATTTTACAGGTAAATGAAATCCATTTATCTTATTCAGCATGAAATCCATTTGCGTAAAGCTGAAAAGGCTAGATCTGCAATGAAGAATGAAGGAAACACGGCCAAAGAAAAAAGATGAACAGTTAGCATTAAGTATAGATCTCCAGAAAGCTCTTCCCTTTCCTAAGCTGACAGTGTCTGATGCGTACTACAGGCGAATCATGTATTGTTATAACTTAGGTGTGCATGACCTTGCCAACAATAATGCTGCAATGTATGTTCGGGATGAATTTACAGCTTCTCGAGGATCTCAAAAAATCGCTTCTGCAATTTTAAAACACTTATCGTTGCATGTTAGCAACCAAAATCATATAATAATTTATAGTGACACTTGCACTGGACAGAATTGGAACATAAAGGTTGCCCTAGCTCTGATGAAGTTTGTTCAAGACAGCCCCTCTGTTAATATAGTAGAACAAAAATTTCTTGTATCAGGACACTCCTATTTGCCCAATGATTCTAATTTTGATCTCATTGAACAATGTGCAAAAATGAAATCCATCTACGTTCCTGATGATTGGTACAGCGCAATGGCGTCAGCAAGAAAAAAAAAATAGTTTTATAGTAGTTCAGATGGCAGAACCAGATTTTCTTTCCACTGAAAATTTAGAAAAGGCCATTGTTAGTAGGACTAAAAACACAGCAGGAGATAAATTAAATTGGCTATCGTTTCAGTGGAAACGGTATGACAAAAGTAAACCTTTTGAGATCTTATACAAGACAAGACTAGATGATGACGAACCTTTTAGTACTTTGAACGAGTATGTATTGTACGCCCTAATACATCAGCTAAGGGGTCGTCCTAGGTCTCTCTTGCCCGATGAAGACCAACTTTACAAGGAACCCAGAATAATTAATGCTGTGAAAAAAGAGACATGATCTTCCTCCTAAAGTATATTCCTCCAATTCACCATGCCTACTTCAGGAACATAAAAAGTTCGAACACAGCGGAAGACACCAATTTTCTGAATGTCGAAGAAGACATCCTAGAGGACACTCCAGAGGAGGAAGAAAATTTGCAGTGAAGCCAATAAGTTTTCTTCTATTGTAAAATATTTTCTGTAATGTTTGTTTCAATTTTTCATGTAAATACAATCAGCTAAATACAAATTAAACAGGTTTAGTAGTTAAAACTTATTTTTTACCTGTTACGTTTTGTGAGTTTTATTTAGATTAAAAGTAGTAGTATAACCCATTTTAACGCTATCATTACGGTTATCCGTTAAAGAATTAACAATTTCAACAGTTCCATTAGTTAAAATAGACTTTTTTTAACATCATCCAGCAATTAAAAAATTTCTCACATGAAACCTAATTTTTTTGGACCTGATGGGATAAAACGCTCTGTCCTGAAAAGTTGTAGTAAAGTGAGATATACCATTTTGACTCTCACCACCTCATATATAGGTTACATTTCGAGAAACGTTTCACTAGGACCTAACGTTTCTACGACAATGGCATGGTATACTGTATTATTGTTATCACACTTACAATTCTACGATTGTTATTAGTTCTAAGATTTCAAGAGCTTAAAAGCTATGTTTTTCTTCGGATAGTAATCGAGGATATATGTAGGAGGTCCAAGATAACGAAACAAATAGTTTGCTTCATCTTTTTTCTCATGAGGAGAGGTCCTGCCTTCCGTGGAATACCAGAATATCTTATCTAAGAGCGAGATAGTCCTTCAGTCCAAGACATCCGTACTGGACAAGGAAACAACTACATATTCGGAATTCTTTTCATGCAGTCAGTCCCTAACTTGTATCTGAAAAGTCTTGGGTAGTTTGGAATTGACAAATGTGTCAAAACACGAAATAGACACAGTAGGGATTCTCCTCGAGCAAATATATTATAACTCTCAAATAGGTGGGCACTCTCAATTTAAAATTTACAATGTGGAATTGCTTTCTTCACTAAAGATCAAAGTGCACAACAAATGATTAACGAAGATCCAACTCAATTTGTTTCACTTTGTTTATAGTAACTTGGACCAGTTAACAGACTGCTAGATCCGATTAATGGAAATACTAGGCCTGACCGTCGAATTGCGTTATAAATTCTTCCAGAATGATATCTGTATTTTCCGTGATTGTTAGTCGACGACACAAAACTATTTACTCCGAGATAGTATGTTTTTATCTATACAATTTAAGAATTTAAAAAGTTTAAGAATTTATCTGTAATTAGTTCTTAACTTGTAGCCAATAATGCACTGTCGACTACAATATGCTATATTATACACTTTGCACTTTAAAAAATTAAGAATAGTGCATTACAATGTTACTGATGGTACTCGTATAGAACTAGAACTTGCTCTTCCGTATCGAACAATCGCTTGACTTAATACAACTTTTAAAATTTTTACCAATAAAATAGATGCAATTTAAGATGAGATGCTTTGAGAAAAATATTTTTACGAGATATAGATTATTTTGTCTTAATTTGACACGACACCCACCTCTTACAAGTTAAAGAATAAATTTGTGTTTTAGTAATCAACCAAAAACATCTCTCAGAACATAAAAAATTTGTAGTGGGATAGTTATGTCATTCCATTTTTAAAGTGTGAGGGGTAAAATTGGCATAACGTGACGAAACCGATCTGTCTGTCACATATAGGGTTAGGAACAATATTTAATTTGTCACGACACCCACCTCTTACAAGTTAAAGAATAAATTTGTATTTTAGTAATCAACCAAAAACATCTCTCAGAACATAAAACATTTTGTAGTGGGATAGTTATGTCATTCCATTTTTAAAGTGTGAGGGGTAAAATTGGCATAACGTGACGAAACCGATCTGTCAAATATAGGGTTAGAACAATATTTAATTTGTCACGACACCCACCTCTTACAAGTTAAAGAATAAAATTTGTATTTTAGTAATCAACCAAAAACATCTCTCAGAACATAAAACATTTGTAGTGGGAATAGTTATGTCATTCCATTTTTTAAAGTGTGAGGGGTAAAATTGGCATAACTGTGACGAAACCGATCTGTCTGTCACATATAGGGTTAGGAACAATATTTAATTTGTCACGACACCCACCTCTTACAAGTTAAAGAATAAATTTGTATTTTAGTAATCAACCAAAAACATCTCTCAGAACATAAAACATTTGTAGTGGGATAGTTATGTCATTCCATTTTTTAAAGTGTGAGGGTAAAAATTGGCATAACGTGACGAAACCGATCTGTCTGTCACATATAAGGGTTAGGAACAATATTTAATTTGTCACGACACCCCACCTCTTACAAAGTTAAAGAATAAATTTGTATTTTAGTAATCAACCAAAAACATCTCTCAGAACATAAAACATTTGTAGGTGGGATAGTTATGTCATTCCATTTTTAAAGTGTGAGGGGTAAATTTGGCATAACGTGACGAAAACCGATCTGTCTGACCACATATAGGGTTAGGAACAATATTTAATTATGTCACGTACACCCACCTCTTACAAGTTAAAGAATAAATTTGTATTTTAGTAATCAACCAAAAACATCTCTCAGAACATAAAACATTTGTAGTGGATAGTTATGTCATTCCCATTTTTAAAGTGTGAGGGGTAAAATTGGCATAACGTGACGAAACCGATCTGTCTGTCACATATAGGGTTAGGAACAATATTTAATTTGTCACGACACCCACCCTCTTACAAGTTAAAGAATAAATTTTGTATTTTAGTAATCAACCAAAAACATCTCTCAGAACATAAAACATTTGTAGTGGGATAGTTATGTCATTCCATTTTTAAAAGTGTGAGGGGTAAAATTGGCATAACGTGACGAAACCGATCTGTCTGTCACATATAGGGTTAGGAACAATATTTAATTTGTCACACAACCCTCCCGCCCCCCCCACCTCTTACAAGTTAAAGAATAAATTTGTATTTTAGTAATCAACCAAAAACATCTCTCAGAACATAAAACATTTGTAGTGGGATAGTTATGTCATTCCATTTTTAAAGTGTGAGGGGTAAAATTGGCATAACGTGACGAAACCGATCTGTCTGTCACATATAGGGTTAGGAACAATATTTAATTGTCACGACACCCACCTCTTACAAGTTAAAGAATAAATTTGTATTTTTAGTAATCAACCAAAAACATCTCTCAGAACATAAAACATTTGTAGTGGGATAGTTTATGTCATTCCATTTTTTTTTTTTTTTAAAGTGTGAGGGGTAAAATTGGCATAACGTGACGAAACCGATCTGTCTGTCACATATAGGGTTAGGAACCAATATTTAATTTGTCACGACACCCACCTCTTACAAGTTAAAGAATAAATTTGTATTTTTAGTAATCAACCAAAAACATCTCTCAGAACATAAAACATTTGTAGTGGGATAGTTATGTCATTCCATTTTTAAAGTGTGAGGGGTAAAATTGGCATAACGTGACGAAACCGATCTGTCTGTCACATATAGGGTTAGGAACAATATTTAATTTGTCACGACACCCACCTCCTTACAAGTTAAAGAATAAATTTGTATTTTGTAATCAACCAAAAACATCTCCTCAGAACATAAAACATTTGTAGTGTGGATAGTTATGTCATTCCATTTTTAAAGTGTGAGGGGTAAAATTGGCATAACGTGACGAAACCGATCTGTCTGTCACATATAGGGTTAGGAACAATATTTAATTTGTCACGACACCCACCTCTTACAAGTTAAAGAATAAATTTGTATTTTAGTAATCAACCAAAAACATCTCTCAGAACATAAAACATTTGTAGGTGGGATAGTTATGTCATTCCATTTTTAAAGTGTGAGGGGTAGAAATTGGCATAACGTGACGAAACCGATCTGTCTGTCACATATATGGGTTTAGGAACAATATTTAATTTGTCACGACACCCACCTCTTTTTACAAGTTAAAAGAATAAATTTGTATTTTAGTAATCAACCAAAAACATCTCTCAGAACATAAAACATTTGTAGGTGGGATAGTTTATGTCATTCCATTTTTAAAGTGTGAGGGGTAAAAATTGGCATAACGTGACGAAAACCGAATCTGTCTTGTCACATATAGGGTTAGGAACAATATTTAATTTTGTCACGAACACCCACCTCTTACAAGTTAAAGAATAAATTTGTATTTTAGTAATCAACCACAAACATCTCTCAGAACCATAAAACATTTGTAGTGGATAGTTATGTCATTCCCATTTTTAAAGTGTGAGGGGTAAAATTGGCATAACGTGACGAAACCGATCTGTCTGTCACATATAGGGTTAGGAAACAATATTTAATTTGTCACGACACCCACCTCTTACAAGTTTAAAGAATAAATTTGTATTTTAGTAATCAACCAAAAACATCTCTCAGAACATAAAACATTTGTAGTGGGGATAGTTATGTCATTCCATTTTTAAAGTGTGAGGGGTAAAATTGGCATAACGTGACGAAACCGATCTGTCTGTCACATAAAGGTTAGGAACAATATTTATTTGTCACGACACCCACCTCTTACAAGTTAAGAGAATAAATTTGTGTTTTTAGTAATCAACCAAAAACATCTCTCAGAACATAAAACATTTGTAGTGGGATAGTTATGTCATTCCATTTTTAAAGTGTGAGGGTAAAATTGATTGGCATAACGTGACGAAACCGATCTGTCTGTCACATATAGGGTTTAGGAACTATATTTAATTTTGTCACGACAACCCACCTCTTACAAGTTAAAGAATAAATTTTGTATTTTAGTAATCAACCAAAAACATCTCTCTCAGAACATAAAACATTTGTAGTGGGATAGTTATGTCATTCCATTTTTTAAAGTGTGAGGGGTAAAATTGGCATAACGTGGACGAAACCCGATTCTGTCTGTCACATATAGGGTTAGGAACAATATTTAATTTGTCACGACACCCACCTCTTACAAGTTAAAGAATAAATTTGTGTTTTAGTAATCAACCAAAAACATCTCTCAGAACATAAAACATTTGTAGTGGGATAGTTATGTCATTCCATTTTTAAAGTGTGAGGGGTAAAATTGGCATAACGTGACGAAACCGATCTGTCTGTCACATATAGGGTTAGGAACAATATTTAATTTATCTCAGTTGTAAGACGATCCAAAAACTAAAAAATACGTTTTTAATTTTACACATTTTGTTGCGATATAATTAACTTGTTCGCCAATCAATGCCTTGATCGATTGTTATCTCAGATTAATGTCTTCAGACGATAGGTTACAAATATGTATAGTAGCTAATCGAAGCCTTTTATGTTTTTCGCACGCAATGAAAGTTGAATAAAAAATATCAACGCCCAATATTGACTTATACCTACTTAAGGTATGTATAATAAAATTCAGAAGTTCAAATTAATCTAATATACGTGAACTACTTACGGAAAACAAATATCTCTCAACAAATATATGTTTCAAGTATATCAAAATAAGAATATTTTTTTACATCCCCTAACTAGTAAAATGTACAGAAGAGAATGCCAGGTTTTATTTTTTTACACGCGGACATCTTGTTTCATGCAAAATTTGACCCAGATAGGGGATCGGTTTTTGACCCGGATTTCAACGGTCCAATTAGTGCACACTTCAGCTGCTGCGCTCTGATATCTACATGACAGTGCGGCGCGCGCAGTCCGGGCCGGACATCTGTCTCCACATTTGCATTATTTCAGCAAACACGGGGCGCAGCCGGCCGGCCGCAGTTTCTATTTTGGCCATTTTTGCCCTAATCTGGGCTTTGTGCCGTGTAGGAGGCAGCTACCTGGTCAGCTGCTTCCCCCACCCCCAATCGTAGACCACCCCAAGTGGAGCATAGTGTTGACGGCGAGATCATCCACAACGTAATTAACGAGGTTTATTAAAAAACTAACTGCTTTCAGACTTTTTTTAATAAGATTTTTCTAAAGGTTTAGGGGTTCGTAAAAAAAACTAGTTGGCATTCTTGGCAAACTCTTTCTTTCTTGAACGGCTGAATGTTGGATCCTGCATAATACGTACGAAGCATCCTAAATTTTTAGAAGAAAATTGTATGGATTGTTTTCTAATCTGCAATGAGTTAATAAAATAAATCTCTATCTAGTATAATCATGGCTACGATTGAAAATGGAATCCATACAAAAAACTGATGACACGTAGGTATAAGATAAGATATAAGTACACGTAAGTAAAGAGTATAAGATCAAGGCCGCTTTTGAGGCCAGTCGGACTGTTGAGGCCCCAGAGCCAAATACGTGTTGTGCTATACCACTGTAGACTCTCTGTAGTTGATTTAAATTAAACCAAAGTTGGAAGTAGTGTCCAAAAATAGTTCATGTTCGTGAGCTAAGAAGGCGAAGAACAAGGACCAAAACAATATCTTCACAACAATCCTCGGTGTTCCAGAATTTACAAATTTTAACCATAATTGTTTTGGAAATTCTATTTACAAATAAATAGCAACCTATAATAACACTCAACCCCTCAATACTTTGAATCAAGGTGACGAATTTCAAGGGCCGTAGACTTTCCTCGACACCTATACTGCACATAGATGCATGGATTTTGATACAATTTTGTACAGGCGTTATGTGGTGTAGACTTTAACCAAGGGCAATTTCTACAGTTCTCTCAGAGACAGGAAGCATTAAAAAACAGATCTTTCATATATGGAAACTCTCCATCTAGCATATGAGAGCCTTGGCAGCAGTTTCTAGAAGCCGGGAACTCTGAAAGTTTGTATATTCCCGATGATTGGAAGTTCTAATAGACCAGCACGGAGATCTTAGGATTAGAAAACTGCCTAGGATCTAAGGTCCAGGAACTCTTTTACTCTAGTACAAGGCCACGATCCTCTGGAGATAAATATGTTCTAACAATGTTCCAAAGGCCAGAAATGTTTAGAGGACAAAAGCTTCTAGAAGTAGAAACCATCCCAAAAATTGGGAGGATCTAAAGGCTGGAATTCTTTCTAGAGAGATGAAAATTTAAATACGTAAGTAATTAATTTTAATAATTTTATGGAGTATTAATATAAGTATATATAAACTCTTACTTTTAGAAACGTATTTTATTTTGCCTTGTGAACCAGTTCCAAAACTGTCTGTTTTGTAGACTTTTATAAAGTTTGTGAGTTTTGTTTTTAACCTACATTTTTAAATACCTAATGATGAGACACTTATCTTGAAACATATAATGGCAAAACCAGACAATTTTGCAACTTTTTAACATGGAAAATACTATATTCAGTAACATAGTAATTTTTAGGATATGTTGTCTCATTATGAGGTTATAAGGCAACACTGCGTTCTACTTCATTAGAAAAAATAATGTAATGTGTATGTGTTCCTTGTTGTGATGTATTATGGCTTCTCCGGATTTCAACTGAGTTCATTAAAGAGAACCAGCTGTACTCTAGATTTTTATCTTATTGCATGATTGGCCTTATTCGATCTAATCTTTATGTGATTCTTAAGTGTGCTATCATTTGTATATTTACTGTAATTCTAAGACCTTTAATAAGGATTTCACAAAAAAGGTAAAAGCACAGGGCGATGTGGAAGCCCATAATAACGTTTTAACAAAACTTTAAAATAAACATTTAGATCTTTTAATACTTTTAATACTATAAATAAAGAATTTGTTATGCTGTAAATTGTAGGTTTAAATACATCTTGAAAGGACTTACTAAAATTATTTGAAATTAGAGATACTACTATTTTTTTGTGAGTGTCCCATGTAGCCCATATTACCCCTCATCCTCCACAACAAGATCACTCCAGTTATCCCCGGGCCGCGCTACTATCGGTGACCAAGGGGCAGCTGGGTGGATGTCCATGCCGGTCCACCCCGGTCCAGCAGCTGCAGTACTCCCCCTCCGCCGGCCACACGGTGACGATAATCATGGTCCCAAAAAACTGTTTACCTTCTCCCGCATCTTGCCCATTGTGCAAACGTTTCGGCTCGTGTCCGAGCTCGACGCCGTCCACGCTCCTATCCCGTCACTCTGGTTTTTACCGTTGTTTTTTCTCCAGAAAAGGGAGAGTGGCCTACAAAAGGTTCATAAATCTGGATGGAATAGAACAGTTTGGTTTGTATTAATACACGCAAATAGTATTAATAGCAATTCTCGCCACTCCAACAATTTAACAGCAAAACATAAGGTAAAGTCAAAAACTTTTAAATTTGGATTTTGGAAAACTGAATTCAAGGAAGCAAATAAACAGCATTGCAGCCGTTTAGCCTACTTGATTATCGGGCCATTATCTAAAGTGTTTGAAGGCAAAAACTTAATTTTGTACTTACTCGTCTAGCACACTTTGAACTTATCGTGCACGGCTCTGGTCCTATGAGAGTGGACAGTTACTGATGGGATCGATCTCATACCCCGGCTGCTCAGAAGAGTTCTCGGAGTAAGTTCAAATTTTATTAAATAAACCGAGATGGCCAGCCACCAGAGCTACAAGGGCTGTGCGTGGTGAGGTAGTTTCATCCTATGCGTGGGAGACGAGAGAGTTGAAAGGGTGGCGATTGTGGATATCAGCGCACTTCGTTAACATTACCCCTCCCATTCATCCTCTCTTAGCACTTGATAGTTATGCTTCTGATACAATGTTTAGAATCCTAACGCTGTTTAATATTGAACTAATCTTTACAAGGTACATAACTAAATATTAAAATCAACACTCATAAACTGATCTATTCAGTGGACAACATTTAATGAAACAGAGGTGCTGTTAATGAAATTTTTGTTCTCGCTTGATTTGAAGTAGCACGGAATATAGGACTAATGCAGTGTAAAATGTATTTAATGAAGCGTACTTGCAGCTTAACTAGCCAAAAAGTATTTTAAAAATCAATAAAAAACATTATTATACTGCCTTAGATATGTTTAAGAGATTACAAGCTTATATTTTTCTATTGATATTTAAGAGTTATATTGTAATACAACTTTACTATTAAGATATTTATAGACTAAGTAAATCACTATGGCAGTTTTAAATGCATCTTATATATTAAACTAACAGTTCCGTTATTTTTAGGAAAAGACTAGCATTTTACAAATTTTAACAAAACCTGTCATGGTTTTTGGTTTAAGGCATTGTACTTGAATTCAGAAGTAATTCGAAGAACTAAAATGTAACATCAAAATCAATTATTTATTATTGTTCATAAACGTTGTTTTAAGTCAGAATAATGATGGAAAATAAAAAATGGTACATATAAACGGGTTTTGGATAAATTAGGATGATAAACATCTGGTTAATTTTGGCTTATGATGTTTGCATGTACAGTATAATATGTATACAACGTATTCTTGAGGACAACCTTTATTTTGTAAACACCCAAGATATTTTCTTCCAAATATAGTCTACTTGTTTTAATTTAGAGGATTACAAATTAAATTTTTAAAAGAGTTAAGTACATACAGAAAGTACTCTACTGTTTCTGTATATACAGAAACAAGGTTAGGGGTCTCTTTTTGATTATTGTTGTTTACTCATGCTGCTACGAGAAAGATAATGGTAGAATATGAACGATTCTACAGTACATTTGAAGTATAATAATACGTTATTTACCCTATAATATTTCATTTGAAGGTAATTTAACAATATCAAAGCTAAGAATTATGTATTAATTTGGCTTGGCAGTATGATTTTGTAGTTGTAATCATCAGGATATAGGGTTCCCTTTTTTTGTTTAGGTATAATTTACAAATAAAAATAATACAAAGTGCTATTTCTTACAAAAGTATTAGCACGCATGAGGACGATCGCTTCTAATTACTGCAATAACGTTTCGCAAATTACTAGAGAGGTAGATTACACGAATTGCCCACTTTGCTGGAGGAACTCTTAAGAGCTTGATTAATATAATGGAGTAGTTGCAATCCGCACGGCACGCTATTGGATATAAAGCATTGAATTAATGAACCCCTCCCTTGGTGTGCAAAAACGTGCGAATCGCCATTTTGTGGGTGGTGGGAGGACGGGTTGCCGACTGGTCTGCGGCGATTGGTCGGGTCAGATCCGCTACTGTGGCCGGCGAGGAGTACTCACTCTCTCGGTACTTCTGTACTGGATGGAGGGGGCATTGCGCGGCATTGTAATGACTAGCGGTAACAACTGTAGCCAACCGACCTTTGTCGTTAGCAAAATCCGCTATGACTTTTAAATTATGAAGCATATGAAATTACTTACCTGTTTCTTATATCGCGATAGTCTATTTTTGTACATTGGTTGAAACACAAGAGGATAAACCAATACAACGAAGCATCTAAGTACTCTACAAAACGTCAAGACCAAGCTGACTGTACCTTTTTAGAATTAGTGAAAATTGATGATTGTTAGCTCAAATGTTCCTTTTTCATGCTTTTTGACTGTGGAAACTTTCACAGACTGTGCTCCTGAAAGAGACACAAAACGTAACGAGACAGACTACCAGTGGTCAGTCCTGATTAAACGTCTAACAAAACTGACAGTAACTTTGCTGCCCTTTGACCCTTTGATCCCAAAATCAATAGAGTTCCTCCTTGGACAATAAGGGCCCTATGTAAGTTACTAAGTTTCAAATCTCTAGGGCTTTTCTATCAAGAGTCTGTACTCTGTATCTGTCAGATCCGTAACGAAAAACATACGAGTAAATAAGCTATAGAAAGGGCTCTAGTACAACCGATAGTAGTGGATCATAAAACTCCCATTCGAGAAAAATATGGAAAAACTACTTCTGCGACTCTGTAATTGTGGTGTCAAAAATGTATTCTATATCCGGAGAATTGTGGTCTCCGAATGATTACGGATCTCGTCAAACCAACGCTGGCGCTTGCCAATGAATACTGGGCATGAGCACCTAAAGCTATGATTGTCTGGCTAACTTGTCAATAAACCATTATTTTTTTATAAGCATTGATCAGTTGTTAATTTTAAATTAAATTTCTAATTTCTAATACAAGAGAATTCCACGATGTATTTACGAAATATTAAAACCCAAATTTAAATATATGATGCTATTTTGACACGCCGACTGCGCCAAACGCCTTACGGCGCAGAATAGTAGGCAGAGTAGTCGACCTTACTCAATATAGAGCCGCAGTGAAGGTGTGAACTACATGTACCATCGCTACACATTTATTGTGCAGTAGTTTAACTATATGTATTGAAGCTATACAGTTTTTGTACAGCAGTTTAAATACATGAATTGTATGTAGACAGTTATTGCACAGTAGTTTAACTACATGTATCATAGCTACATAGTTATTGTACAGCAGTTTAAATACATCTATTAAAGCTATACAGTTATTGTAGTCTATAGTAGTTTAAAAACATGTATTAAAGCTATAAAGTTTTTGTGCAGTAGTTTAACAACATGTTATTAAAGCTAGACAGTTATTCTGTAGTAGTTTAATTGCATGTATTAAAGCTAGACAGATATTGTACAGCAGTTTAATTACATGTACATAAGCTGGACTGTTTTTACAGTAGTGCAATTACATGTATTAAAGCTATACATTTATTGTACATTAGTTAAATTACATACACGTAGGGTATTACAGCTAACCAGGTATTCTACAGCAGCTTGACACGTCTACTGCTTCTTATGGTGCAAAATAGTAGGGAAGTAGTCAGTATCTAAGTATATAACCGCAGTAGTTTAACTACATGCATCGTATACAGACAGTTATAGTATAGTAGTACACGTACCATAGCTAGACGGTTACTTTACAGTAGTTTAAGTACATGTATCATAGCTACACAGTTATCGTACAGTAGGTTAACTACATGTATTACAGCTAAACAGACATTCTACAGTTGTAGTTTAACTACCTGTATCATAGCTAGACGGTTATTTTACAGTATTTTAACTACACGTATCATAGCTAGACAGTTATCGTACAGTAGGTTAACTACATGTATCATAGCTAGACAGTTACCGTACAGTAGGTTAACTACATGTATCATAGCTAAACGGTTATCGTACAGTAGGTTAACTACATGTATCATAGCTAAACAGTTGTCTCACGATAGTTAACTACACGTATCATAGCTAAACAGTTTTCCTACGATAGTTAACTACACGTGTATAGCTAGACATATATCGTACAGTAGGTAAACTACACGTATCATAGCAAAACAGTTTTCCTACGATAGTTAACTACACGTGTATAGCTAGACGGATATCGTACAGTAGGTTAACTACATGTATCATATATCATAGCTAAACAGGTTGTCTTGCGATAATTAACTACAAGTGTCATAGCTAGACAGCTAGCGCAAAGTTCACTAGAGCCTTTAATCAATCAATCACTTCTCGGATACATATTAGCCATTCTATACAGACTTCCACTGTGGAAGTCAGTGTTCCAAGGTACGCGACGGTGCCGATATAACTCAAAACACAAATTACGCATGTGACACTTATATGAAATCCATGTCACTAATAAACTACATTGAAATATTAGTCATACATTTTAATATATGTTGTAATAATTGTATATTGTTATACATTTATAATGTAATTTCTTTGTCATATTGTTATATAAAACTAAGCTAATTGTTACTTACAAACTACCTCTTTATTGTTTTGTGTCTGTGTCACATTTACACCGGTCCAGTGTCGTTCATTTATTTTTTTATGTATGTTGAATTATTTAATCAAATTTCGGAAATTATGATTTGGGTAAAACGTTAGTTTATCTAGTGGAAAACTAGTAATGTTGCGGGCGACCAGAGTGCCGGGAAATGGTCTCGACCAGTGGGTGATAAATATACAAACCATGAAATCATTTTTTTCTAATTTAACATGTACTACTTGTGCTATGTTTAAAATGAGTAATTTTCTTTATTAAGGTCTCATGACGTTCTTTTTGTATCGTGAGTTTCTTTGACTCTCCGTCTATGCCATAACTCTTGATAGGTCCTGGAAACGTAAAACTCGGTACCGGAACATGAATTTCTTTTGGTCCAAAGAAGATCTGTTTTTACTTTGGGTCAGGAGGTTAAAGAGCACCAAAGTTAAACTCTTGAAAAATCTCTTATCCGGGTATAAGTTACACTCAGTTCAGTAAAGACTTCCGTTACGTTCTCTGGGGTTCTTCGATACTCAGCTGTATCGGTTTATTTTTTATAATAAATATATCATTGATCAACAATTATTTAAATGCATTAAAAATGTTAAAACCTTAATAATTGTGCATGGGACCTGTTGGTAACTCACAAGTGTGTATGTGCAGTGGCAAAGGTTCTGTAATTCATTGGCCTCGTTTGCACAACAGAGTGTATAACCTACGGTTAGAATCGACGCTTTTTTGTAATATTGCAGACAATAGAATGCGGACTCCAGGTGAATTTTGTTGGAGTTCGTTATTAAAGATTTATGATTGCTGGAATAATGTTAAATTCTAATTATGCACGAAGAACATGAGCGTTAGTGCAATGCGCAGGCTTTCATTAGAAATGCAAGGCAGGCAATTAACCCTCGCAGCGTTTCGGCTTTATTATTTACGCCTGGGTTTTGTAGAACTGTGCAAGCCGTTCATTAAAATCATAAAATACCATTGGATACAAACACCTGCCTTTTTATATTCCAATGCAGATGGTCGGGGTTCCTGAACTTATTAATAACATGTTACAGTTATCTGACAAGGGACAGTCGATTATTAGAGGGAGGCTCTACAGTAAACTCTATGTAAAAAATACAAGGTAGGAGTACAAAGCACGTACACGTGTCGTAACAGGCGTCACTGAGGTTGTATGCAAGTTTTAAGTTATATTCTCGTTTCCATAATGGTTACCCATTAAACCAACGTAAAAAGATTCAACGTTCAACCAAATCTTATAGAGTGACACCATCATCGGACTCAGTATTCCTCATATATAAATGAAGCCACCTAACGTTCAACCAAATCTTACAGAGTGACATATACCATCATTGAATTCGGTGTTTCTCATATATAAATGAAGCCACCGAACGTTCAACCAAATCTTATAGAGTGACATACACCATCATTGAATTCGGTGTTTCTCATATAAATGAAGCCACCGAACGTTCAACCAAATCTTATAGAGTGACATACCATCATTGAATTCGGTGTTTCTCATATAAATGAAGCCACCGAACGTTCAACCAAATCTTATAGAGTGACATACACCATCATTGAATTCAGTGTTCCTCATATAAATGAAGCCACCGAACGTTCAACCAAATCTTATAGAGTGACATACATACCATCATTGAATTCGGTGTTTCTCATATAAATGAAGCCACCGAACGTTCAACCAAATCTTATAGAGTGACATACACCATCATTGAATTCGGTGTTTCTCATATAAATGAAGCCACCGAACGTTCAACCAAATCTTATAGAGTAACATACACCATTATCGAACTCAGTGTTCCTCATATATAAATAAAGCTTCGTGGCAAAAGTCTATAGGTAAATTCAATGTCGAGGTATCGTCCGGGCAAACAGAGACAGAAATGGATTTGTCCAGCCCCACGAGTAATAGGCCTTGCTAAAGCTCTACTAATAAGATGGCATGACAAAAAGAATCTAGTCAATGTATTTTCATCAGTATTCTTGTTATATTTCCATACGAGTGTTAAGAAACTCAACGCTTTAACACTTTATTGGAGTATGCTGAATAGAGATGTGCCAGAGAACTGGAGCTCGTAGTTCCATTGGAACGATCCGGAACCGGAACGGACCTGGAACAGTTCACTTCTAAATGTGGCACGAAGTACGAGCGTTCCGGCTCTGTTTAGCGGATCGACTTGACAGCTAAGTGTTCTAGTTCCGGTCTAGTTTACAGAGAGCGGCAACCTTTCAAGTTACAACCTGTTCCTATGAGTTTCATAATAATGCCTAACTTGAAAGCATATATGGTTCAAGCAAACCGATTGCATCAAATACATCTAGACTTGAAAGGATAGCAATTTCGGTAGTTTACCATAGGAATTACGAAAAAATATATAAATATGACATTTCAAGAACTAGTACTCCCTTATTCTTCTATAGTCAAATCTTAAAACATAATAAATATTTTCGTGTTTTAAGATTTGACACCTGAAGAAGAGAACATATAACGTTTCATAAAACGATATGGTAGCCATTTTGTTGTATAACCAATTATGATCATGTTTATGTGATTCTTCCATGAACTTCGTATTATTCTTCCAAATTATCAAACTGCATTGAGAAAGCAAAACTTGGAGATATTTTTTTAACCAATATTAATGGCATAAATTCCATACTGTTCCAAAGATGACAAGAGAAATCTAGTAAATAATGAAGAAAGTATTTACATCAATAAAGGAGAAAGTAACAGGTAACAAAAATAACTGGTTGCTTGTGATAAAGAAACAATTTATTGCTGATTGATTGTAGCCAATTACGATAAAGTTACCCCCCCCCCCCAAAGTCCCAAGTCCCCCAAACCTCAAGTTTATAAGCGGGGGTGTATTATTGGCTCGTAACCAACTGCCAGACACGTTAATAAATGTTAATCATCGTCATCTCACCAAGTGAGATGTTATCGAGTTATCTGACGATTATATCATTATTATTGATGTGGCTAACGGTCGGTTTCAAATGTATCAGTGTAGGAAAATTATAATCTAAGAAAAGAACGGTCGTTTAATACTTTTAACCCTTTTACACCCTCCCATTCCGATCTCCAAATAGCGTATCAGGAGATCGCTGTCTATCTGAGGAAAATTTCCTCTATCAATTTCAAAAAATTACGTATTGTGCTTAAACAGTACAAATTAGCTGTGAGTTCCTAGTCTATAAAGTAAAAAATAGTACCAAAGCAACTTAATTATAATCGAACGACAAAAATTAAATATCGTATCCATATGATATCTAGTAATAAATATTTTACACTGGAGAGCTTGTATGTTTATAATCAGAGATTAGTAAGTAAAATGAATACAAAGAATAAGTAAGAAGAACAAATGCAATAATAAACATCAAGAATAAGCAAAAAACCCCTAATAATAAATTATTACATAGTAAGTTATATCAGCAATAGTAATAGGTAATGTCTTCAAGGAGTAGGTTGGACTTAGAGAGTGTGAACCTATAAAAATATGTTCATACTCTAATATACTCACAAGCAGGCCAGGCCCAATCAGCCACCTTCAGTGCGCAGACAAGTGTTAAACGACCTGTAAACTTATTATATGTTATTAGTGGCGATATTCACAGTTTTCAACAGTTTCTACACAACGTAAAGAAGAAATTGCCCGTTTAATTGCTCTAATTGCGTTTATGACAACCAATAGCACTATATGACGTGTTAATGGCCGTTGAAATTTCATCGTAATTTCATTCATGGAGGTTCCATGAATTTGTGGTCAGGCTTTTGTTGTATTGCACTTTCCCGAATCTACAATATTATATCGAGAACTGTAAATGTGAACTAATGTAACTTACGACAGGGAAGATAAAAAGAGACGGTTTTTTTAATAGATAAAAACTAGCCCATTAGAAAAATTTTAAAGTAGATGGTTGGTAGGAATAGATTTTTTTAAAATTAAAGGTAGATACATTTATGTCTGACTTGACCATTATCTCCTCGCTTAAGTGTTTCATTGAAATGTCATAGCAAAAAATCATACATAACGCAATAAATGTTGACATAATGAAACAGTGCCAAAGATATAAATAAACATTTGATTTTCAGTGAACCATTCAATAAAAATTAATCAGCCATTATTGGTTTTATATCATGTTATTATATTTTTGACGCGCATCCAAATAGTATGAAAAATGTAATTTGACATTGAATTTTTTCCAGATTTTAGTCTTTATTCTATACTGAATCAGGTGTACTACATTGAGTTGGACAACTGGACTGGACCAATCACATAAAAAACCCTGCTGCTGACACAGTGTTACTGCTGTTACTACATCTTGTTTGGCAAGGGTGCTCTCTCATTCCGCACAACTGGCAGTTGCACTAAAGACCAAGTACAACCGGAATATTGTTTTTACGACACAATGCTGTCACTAATGTGGATTGTGAACGGCAAATCTTGTTTGGCAAGGCTGCACTCTCAGTCCGCACAACTAACGATTTCACTTAAACCTGAGTACAACAAGATTACTACATTTGTGACAGAATCCTGTCACTAATGTGGATTTTGAACAGTAAATCTTGTTTGGCAAAGCTTCACTCTCAGTCCGCACAACTGACAATTGCACTGAAAACTGAGTACAGCAGGATTACTGTATTTGTGACAAAATCCTGTCACTAATGTGGATTGTGAACAGTAAATCTTGTTTGGCAAGGCTTCACTCTCAGTCCGCACAACTGACAATTGCACTAAAAACTGAGTACAGCAGGATTACTATATTTGTGACAGAATCCTGTCACTAATGTGGATTGCGAATAGTAAATCTTGTTTGGCAAGGCTGCACTCTCAGTCCGCACAACTGACAATTGCACTGAAAACTGAGTACATCAGGGATTACTGTATTTGTGACCAGAATACTGTTACTAATGTCACTAATATGGATTGTGAACAGTAAATATTGTTTGGCAAAGCTGCATTCTCAGTCCGCACAACTGACAATTGCACTGAAAACTGAGTACATCAGGATTACTGTATTTGTGACAGAATACTGTTACTAATGTATAACGTGGATTGTGAACAGTAAATCTTGTTTGGCAAGGCTGCACTCTCAGTCCGCACAACTGACAATTGCACTGAAAACTGAGTACAGCAGGATTACTGTATTTGTGACAGAATCCTGTCACTAATGTGGATTGTGAATAGTAAATCTTGTTTGGCAAGGCTGCACCCTCAGTCCGCACATCTGACAATTGCACTGAAAACTGAGTACAGCAGGATTACTGTATTTGTGACAGAATCCCGTCACTAATGTTGATTTTTAATAGTAAATCTTGTTTGGCAAGGCTACACTCTCAGTCCGCACAACTGACAATTGCACTGAAAACTGAGTACAGGAGGATTACTGTATTTGTGACAGAATCCTGTCACTAATGTTGGATTTTTAATAGTAAATCTTGTTTGGCAAGGCTGCACTCTCAGTCCGCACATCTGACAATTGCACTGAAAACTGAGTACAGGCAGGATCACTGTTTGTGTGACACAATCCTGTCACTAATGTTGGATTTTGAACGATAAATCTTGTTTTGGCAAGCCTGCACTCTCAGTCCGCACAACTGACAATTGCACTGAAAACTGAGTACAGCAGGATCACTGTTTGTGTGACACAATACTATCACTAACGTGGAGCGTGAACGATAAATCTTGTTTTGCAAGCCTGCACTCTCAGTCCGCACAACTGACAATTGCACTGAAAACTGAGTACAGCAGGATCACTGTTTGTGTGACACAATACTATCACTAACGTGGAGCGTGAACGATAAATCTTGTTTTGCAAGCCTGCACTCTCAGTCCGCACAACTGACAATTGCACTGAAAACTGAGTACAGCAGGATCACTGTTTGTGTGACACAATACTATCACTAACGTGGAGCGTGAACGATAAATCTTGTTTTGCAAGCCTGCACTCTCAGTCCGCACAACTGACAATTGCACTGAAAACTGAGTACAGCAGGATCACTGTTTGTGTGACAGAATCCTGTCACTAATGTGGATTTTGAACGATAAATCTTGTTTTGCAAGCCTGCACTCTCAGTCCGCACAACTGACAATTGCACTGAAAACTGAGTACAGCAGGATCACTGTTTGTGTGACACAATACTATCACTAACGTGGAGCGTGAACGATAAATCTTGTTTTGCAAGCCTGCACTCTCAGTCCGCACAACTGACAATTGCACTGAAAACTGAGTACAGCAGGATCACTGTTTGTGTGACACAATACTATCACTAACGTGGAGCGTGAACGATAAATCATGTTTGGCAAGCCTGCACCCTCAGTCCGCACAACTGACAATTGCACTGAAAACTGAGTACAGCAGGATCACTGTTTGTGTGACACAATACTATCACTAACGTGGAGCGTGAACGATAAATCTTGTTTTGCAAGCCTGCACTCTCAGTCCGCACATCTGACAATTGCACTGAAAACTGAGTACAGCAGGATCACTGTATTTGTGACAGAATCCTGTCACTAATGTGGATTTTTAATAGTAAATCTTGTTTTGCAAGCCTGCACTCTCAGTCCGCACATCTGACAATTGCACTGAAAACTGAGTACAGCAGGATCACTGTTTGTGTGACACAATACTATCACTAACGTGGAGCGTGAACGATAAATCTTGTTTTGCAAGCCTGCACTCTCAGTCCGCACAACTGACAGTTGCACTAAAGACTAAGACAATGTGTAGGCGGTGGAGGCAGCTATTGTTACCGGAGGGTGGGTTGGTCGGGGCTGCCAGGTACTCGGGTCCAGGCGGGTTCACAGGCGTCCTCATCTCCAAGGAGAACTAAGCGTCTGGTTTATCTCATTTTAACTTAAATTTATAATCAAGACAAAATATGCTTAAAAAGCGACATATTCGTGCCAGCTTTTGTAACCTTGAAATGAAATAGAGCACAAAATATTTACATGATATAAAAAACATGATTTTTATACCGTAAAACTACTAAACAATAAAAACAAATTGATACTAAAATTGTAACCACCTGTACATATTAATCCATAGAATTTATAATAAATTTGTAACTAACATAAATGGAAAGAAATATTAAATTGGGCCAATAAGTAATTAACGACGTTTAATATAGATAAAAATAACCATAAATAAACTGTAATTAGGTGTAAATGTGAAGAAAAGTTATTGACTATAAAACACCATAATAATTCCGTCATTTTAATAAACTAAAAGAAACAAAAATAAAAGTTACTCACAATAATTATATTAAATTTAATGTTAACATAAAGCTAAATAACTTACAAACTACATTTATGATCAAGACCATTACATTTCATTATTATCAAACAAGTTATTACCATTGAAATCTATCACAAACTCACTAACTATGTATACAAATAAATGATAATTAATTAATCATAATTATGGCTAATTATCAATATATGAGTATAAGCTGTTTTAACTGACTACATAAAAACAATAATTAACAGACATTTGGACCATAGGCTACAACAATATGAAAATTGGATTATCAATTAAAATGCATATTCTGCCAGTAATTTTGTTACGATAATATGACGAGCAATTTGTGTAACTATTGAAAAAAATTCTAGAGAAGACGTTTTGTAGAACATATTCCAGTCTACCTTGTTTCAGTAACACATCTGAAATGGCGTATGTATTGATAACACGTATTTCATAATTGTTCCAAATGGAGTAGTAAATATAATAGTCTAAGAGACAAGATCAAATTAGCAATGAGCACACAACCTGGATTTTCTTGAAATTGATGCAGATATTTCCCCTAAGAAAGAAATCGGACGTCAACCGCAATTGTTTTGGTGGATGTCCTAATGGGATGATATGGACAGGGTTAGAAGCATTAAACGATATCGTTTTTCTTAGATTATATTTTTCATACTCTGATACATGTAAACTCGACCGTAAACACATAAATAATAGTTTTAGCATCGTCAGATAACTAGATGATTAAAATGTATTAACACGTCTGACAGTTGGTTAGAAGAGGCTAATGCACACCCGCTTATAAATGTAGAAGGAGAATAACTGTATCGTAATTGGCTGACGCTCAATCAATCAGCGATCAATTGCTTCTTTATCACAAGCAAACGATTGTTTTTTTCTCAGATAAAGTTTTTCTTAGCTTGCCACATTCAAAACCAATCGTCAGGTACGTAAATAAGACGTGTTAATTTAGCGTCAGTTAACCATATAAAGACAAACTATTTTGCTTGATGTAGCTACTTTCTGTGTTTCTCTGGTTGTCTGTCGGCGACATGAGTATTATTTATGTGCCTGACGATCGGTTTTAAGTATTCCAAGCTAAGAAAAATATTATTTGAGAAAATGATCATTTCATATTTTAGCCCTTTCGTCACCCTCCTCCAAAAGTAGCGCGGCCGACGATCGATTTTTACAGATCTGCGATGAAAAATTTCTCTAAAATTTTATAAGTTACTTTAATGGTATTTTTACTTTGATTACGGAAAAAATTATAGTAAACTTTCATTATATACGGTTTACTTAAAAATTATGTATTGAATGCATTTTTTATTTTTTTACATTGATACATATAATGTAAAACTGTAATTATTAAATGGTCCCTAAACTTTTCTGTTTAGCTTTGTTTACATGAAAATAAACTATATAGAAGTTTGTTAGGCAATTGTAATACAAACAGATCAGTCAATAAACATAAAATGGTAAAAATAGCCAAATCCAATTCAGTCTTGTTAACAATCCTACTTCTTCTCTTCAACTCCCTCTAAAGTAGAACCTATCTTATCTACTTTACTTATGTAGGCTTTTCCTATTGTGTTGTGTTGTGTCATCTGAACTCAGTTTAATATTACAAAATGGAAATTCTTCCTCATATTTGTATTGCTTGTAGTCAGCTTATTTGTTAATATTAGCTTCTGGATGATGTGATTCTTTGCCGCAATGTTTATGTTATATTTTGGTAACTATACAGTGAAATGTGGCACAGAAATATTTATGATTTTGTTAAGAAGGGTCACAAGTTTGTGTAGAGGGGTTAAGGCAGCAGAGTCAATGAGGCCATTGCCAGAAGAAGGAGTTATATATATATATATATATATATATATATATTTATAAATATTTTATTTAAAATACACTTTGTACTTTTGTACTTTGTTCATGTTTACACGTCAGTTGGTTCGTCTTGTAATTAACTCCGGTTCGATCTCCATGTCTAATGACTTACTAGTTTTAGGTTTGAAGTCACACGGTCCTCTATTATGCCACATAATCTTATTTTTATCTAATAAAGTCAATTCGAGTTAGAGAGAGTAACTCTTAACTTACTTGTGTTCACTGTTTACATTTTAGAACACCGTAAACAATAACTATTACTACTATGTACTATGTACTAGTTATTACTATTTGGTAAAACTATGTTATTGAGTATTTGGGGGAGGGAATCCATAGAATACATAATCTCTGAGACAATATTTTCTCTGGTAAATAACATAATAACAAATGGTACATGACGGTGTTATGTATTTGCAAAGGCTAAAAGAAAATATATGCAAAATATTCTGGCAATAGTAAAGTGCTCAATAATATAGGCCGTTCCGGAAACATTCTCTATGAAAATCTGCATCAATAAAACCAACTTTACTCACTGCCAAGAGGAATAAAAATGAAATTAGACTAAATTTACTGTATTTAACAAAAGTCTTTGTCTCTTTAATTTTATTTTATAATTGTCTAACAACACGTTTTCCATACAGTTCACTATTAACATGGTATTTGATAAATTAACTCGAAATTAGCGACAAGCTTCGAAGAAATTAAAAAGTGATGTACTTACTTTTAACCCCTTATCCTCACTTCTGTTTCCTTTACAGCATAAAGGATCCACAGCTCGTAAGCGTTAAGGCATTATCTTTTTTCTTGTGTAGTTTTTTTAATAATCGCGTCTCATACCAGTATTATAACGCTGTTTTTACTGGCATTGCTTAGTTTTTCACTTCAGTAGTAGTAGTAGGGGAAGTGCGCTTAAGTTGCACCTGTGCCTAAAATGCACCTCTGGTGTTTTGGCAAAATGAACAGACATACAGCGCTCCACGAGGGACCAAGGTGAAGCTCTAACAGTAAAAAAGTCATGCCACTTACTTGGGTTAATGAGGGAGTTGATTGCCGTTCGTATAAACAACTTTCGTTTATTTCACAGTGCGCGTGTTATTTTTGGTGATTTTGACTTTATGGTACCAGGATCCTATGAAGGGTGAATAACATTCTTATTATATCACTATATAGTAGGCAATCTTAGCTTTTAAATGAAACGTAGTTCGATTTAAAACATGCAACCTAACCTCAAACACTAAGTAGTTAGTTTCAATATGGCGATTTGCCTAAAATGCACCACACCGGTTTCCCTAAATTGCACCACTTTTTTACTGGTGCAATTTAGGCTAATATGATATTGTTCATTTCAGATGGCGAATAAAGGTAGAAAATACGGTATATGGAAGGAAGAGGGTATGGAAAGGGCGATTGCGTCATCAAGAACGGTGATATGGGCATTAATGCAGTTGGTCGGGTGTACGGGGTGCCGGAAAAAACATTAAAACGTCGCCTCGCCGGAACAAATACCTATGCAACTGATTCTAAACAGGTGTTCGGTCGTCCCCAAAGACTAGCCAGCTGAGTTGGAAAATGAATTGGTACAGCACGTATTAGATTTAGAGAAAATGTTTCTTGGAGTTAACTCGAGATTTGAAGAAGTTTGCGTTTCAACTAGCTGAGGCTAATGGTCTACCGCATAGATTCAATATGGAAACCAAAATGGCAGGGGATAAATGGTATTATTCTTTTATTTCAAGGCATCCACAGTTGTCTTTACGAAAACCGGAGAAATCGTTTAGAGGAGAAAACGGATATTTTCTACGATACCCTGACAAAAATAGTTGATGTAAACAAGCTGCAAGCCTCTGACATTTTCAATGTCGACGAGACTGCCCTTTCAACCGTCCAGAGGCCACGTATGGTTTTGGCTAAAAAAGGCAAACATCAAGTGGGGTCAATGACTAGTGCAGAAAGGGGTACCCTGACAACTGGGATATTTTGTATGAGTGCAGCTGGTGTTTTTGTACCACTAATGCTTGTTTTCAAAGGTTTGAGATTCAAATCCGAATGGGAAATAGGAGCTCCTCCTGAGACCACGTTTGACATGACTGAGAGTAGTTGGAGCAATGCTGAGGTATTTTTGAATTGGTTAAAAACCTTTGTGTCTGTTATCAAACCTAGTAAAGATAAAAAATGTCTCATTATACATACTAGATGGCCATACTCACATACAAAAAATCTGGAGGTTATAGAATATGCCAGAGGTCATGGGGTCATCTTGTTATCCCTACCATCACACACAAGTCATAAGTTGTAAAGATATGGTATAATAAGAAAACGCAAAATGAAATCCAGTTATTTGAGTTTAAAAGTTATGTTGATTTCATTGTATAACATAGTAAAAGTTTTCTTTTCATGTCCATGATTCATAATAAATGGTTTTTATATGACATTTCGTGGTTTTATTCTTCCAAAACATGATTTTAAAAGCGGTGCAATTTAGGCATAATGGAGGTGCATTTTAGGCACATAAAGTGCAATTTAGGAAAAACTTTTTTTGTTTAATTTAGCTCGCAATTTTGTTAAATGGCTACTTATTCAAAAAATAGCCGTTAAATTTTCTTTGTATAGCCTTTAGTAATAACACTGAAAAAACAAAAAAATTTTGTTTCCTGAAATATACATGAAAGCGCTTAAGGGGTGCGATATAGGCGCACTTACCTTAGCAGTAGTAGTAGTAGCAGTATTAATAGTAGCAGTAGTAATAGTATTCGTATTAGTAATACCGTATATATACAAGTGGTGTTTTAAATAGGCCACCATTGCGATATTGGAAACTATATATCTGGTAGCAAACTTTAAATTGGAAACTTTTCCTTTTTTGAAGACGTGTAAATATTTGTATAACAAACTTTAAAAACTACCAACATTTTTTTGTGAGGGCCCAAGACTTGTCCTGATCACCTAATTTATTTAGGTGTTTAAAATAAACATGATGAACTTTCTTTACAAAATTCGAAATATTTCTTTGTTGCTTTTCACTGTATGTTACCACAAATATAACATAAAATATATAGCAAATACGCACATACATCATCCCGAGACCATTATTAATGTCTCTATAAGTAACACAAATATGAAGAATAATTTGTTATATTGATACAGGTCAATTTTGATTTGACTAACTGAACACCTGGTGTTTTATTAATATTTTGGATTGGGAAGGTAATTTTAAGACATTTCAATTAGACTTTTTTGATATTTTCGTTAATTACGGAGATGTGAGAACTCAATGTATATATTTTAAGTAGGCATCCATTTTAATGCTTTAAATTTTAATTACGAGTATAACATCTTAAATTTGGAAATTGTCCTTTGTTTTAAAATTATTTAAAAATTTAATTACAATTAATGTTTTTCAAACACAGTCATATTAGTAACTGGCAGTTTAAAGTGGATAAGAAGCTTTATTGAACAAAGCAAAATTTTGTATTCAGGCACTTTGAACGAAAGAAAACTCTATTAATACATATATCAGATGTTAGATTTACAGTTAAGAAAGAAAAATTAAATAAACGTCTGTTATAAAGGTCTATTCACAAGAAACAGTGTTAACTCCTTAAGGAATTTCAACACTTTGAGCTTTCATATATCCGTAATAGCTTTCTTTAATAAAAGGAAGTGTGAAAATATGCCAAACATAAGATTTTAATTTTTTTAATTGTAGATGTTATATTTACAGGTTAGAGCATTATACGTTATTATGCATTATAGCGCAAAACAAAAAAGCATTTTAGCATTCTCAGGTCATGTACAATAATGGTTTCCCCACGTGTTTTTTTTATACCTCATACAATTTCCAGATAGCGGGTGTACACAGTTTTAAGTAGTATATCTCATTGCAAGAAAAACTTCGAATTGTTAATAGATTCAGTATAAATGTGGTATAGAGACAGTATATGGATATGGCTTTGTTGAGTTCGTTATCCAGCCGTAGCCATAAAACGTTTCAAGATGGCGGTCATTCGCATTTGGGTATACCGTATTGACAAGTAATTTCAAGCGTATTCTTCATTATGATTCATAACTCTTAAAGGTAAAGCTGATGTATGAAGCCTAATATTTTAATTGTAAATCATGCATAAATCCTTTTTATTTAATACAGCACAATAGTTATACTAAATTTAAACTTTGAAACATAATAGTACATTATTTACTACATAAGCTACAATAACTCATTTTTATCATTTCATTCTTGCTCGTATCAGCTATTTTTATTTTTTACCTTTTTTGTACATAGTATCCCCAACACAGGCACAGCCTTATGGGGTACTTAAATTTCCCTTATTGTGTAAATGTATTGGCCTAATTATTAGTTTAAAAAATAGAAAGAAAACCCTAAAAGGATGTAACCTACTTTTTATATTTTATTACTTTAAGTACATAAATTAGAAATCATATAAGTAGAAAACATTTTTTTGTATTTGTTATTTACTGCTATTGTAAATACGTTATGTCATAGTATTATTTATTACTAAGCACTGGCAATAATATTTGGTTGTAATATCCAGTTTGTTATTTTGGGGAAATAAATGATTTATTATTACTATTTATTATTATTGTTTCAAGTTTGTGGCCGTTTTAATTTATAGAAATTATCTATGTAATTGAACCATTATTACTGAATATGTTCACAAACAATAATTTTTAACTAACGGTAACTAAATCAAGCCTACATTAAAAAAATAAGTATGTATAACATTATAACAATTTTATTTTGTAAGTTTTCAAGATTATGTGATTTCCAAATGTTTGAAAGTGTTACGATTATATTAACATGCCAACCATCTTGGCCCTTATATTGTGCAAAATAAACAAAGTAACTAGTAATGCATTTTAAGTTTGACATTGAGAGATGACGACAATATGTACAAATCTACCTTTCTCCCGACTGAGCCAGAAGGGATATTTTTGATGAGTAAACAATATTTATTTTTTCAATTACATTATTATAGTCTCGACTACCATATTGGAACCGAAATTCATTTCTGAAGTTTGTTTTTCAAAGTAATAAACTTAGCTAAACGATTACATCAAATCAACAGAACACCACAGGGATAGCACTAATCATAGGTTGAATTCAATTTAAAGCGAAGCAATTTAACGCGAAGGAATTACAGAGTGGCTACATTACAAAGGCCGGACGCTCCAGCATTCAATAGGCAATCATAATTAGTCAATTTTATGGTAGAGTTATTAAACAATAGCTTCGTAAAGAGCGTAAAACTACCCGAAATTGGAGAGCGGAGGCCCTCCAACACGAACCGGAAACAGCGAAAACGGGCGGGAATGGGCGATAAGCTGATAGTGAGTGGTTTATAGTGAACGAGAAACTATCCGACACCTGGCGGTGTAAAACTACTCCTAGCGGGGCTCCTCCCTTGGAAGGGGTCAGGAAGTGGGTCAAGGATATTCCGAAGAGAAAAAAGACTTCGGTTTCATTATTCCAACACGCGTATGTATTTATTAGGAATAACAAACACAGGATTCATAGTAACATAGTAATAACGTATAAACGTTATTAATAGTACACATACAATGTACGCGTAAGCATATAATAAAAGGAAAGCATGAGATACCTTTTTACAGGCCACAATTCTTTAACTTTCACACAGTTGCATAAGTATGGCTCAATTATGTGGTATCCATAAGAGTTTATTTATGTTCAATTTAAAACCGTTATGCAAAAATACTTGATCTGGTAATTATGTCTTACTTGAAGTACCGTTTTTTACAAAAAAATTAAGTAGACACCAATTTTTTACCTTGGAAAAAAATTGTTCTATAACACTGTGACATTTTTCTGCAATGAATAATATTTGATAAAAAACATAAAGTTAAAATTAAAGCTAATAATTTTGCAAAATAATTTGTTTAGATCTGTGATGGAACTGTACTGTACACAAATGTGTATTTTTTCTGTCTTTTAAACTCTTCGTTATGATCGCCTAATAATTGACCTAAATTTAAGTTTTACCATTATTACATGTCACGTACATATTTAAATCTTTTGTTAAACTATAATACTGGTCATTGTATTATTTATTACGTTGTTGTATTAATGCTACATTATTTATTTATTTTTTAATTGTTACCACTTATACTTTTTATTTATTTGTCATTGAATGTCAATTTGTGTTACTTTTCAGAGCATTATTTACTACATATTATTTTTATTGCTCATTATTCCAAGCCATAGATTTATTACCTGATATTTTATTGTTATGCTGATGTATATTATTTATTATTAATGAACTGCTTGTTGCTGCTGCCTTGTAAACTGGTTTGGAGCGAACAAGACGTTTACAGAACTAAAATTGGACAATGAATGTAAAGAAACACCACTTAAAAGATGTGTATAATACTTCCGCACGCGCCGTTTGAGGTACATTGTGAGGTAAGAATTGTATGTATTCATGTATTTTTCAAAAATAAAAAGTTGAAGCTTTGAAGATATACAAAATAACCGGCATAACGTGTTATCACAAAACCCTTCAGAACGTAACCAAAATCAAACCAAACCAACAAAGTACTGTAAATCCATCTCTGAAGAAGATAGCCTTGCTATCGAAAGGCCTCACAAAAAATAAAAGTATTAAATATTGGTTTTATGTTTTAATGTAATTAAGTTAAATCCGTCATGTTGGAATGAATTAAATTGTCATATGACTGTACTCAGTATGTATACAGGTTTAATTTATCCGATTTTAAACAATGAAAAGAAAAAAATCGTTAACCTCGTTTGTAAGACGTTTGCAAACAATTAGGGCATACTCAAGAAAATAAAAATACAACAGGATCTCTTATGGATATAATGATAACATAAATACAAATTTGTACAATAGATGCAAGTGAATGTAATATATTGCAGTAAAAAATATTAAGTAAAATATATGGCTTTAGTGACAGTACCAATAATAGCTGTTCGTTAATAACCCCATCGGTTACTAATGTGAAACTAACCAGACTAAATGATATTGTTTTGACGGTTATGTGTATAGCGTTTTTAAAGGAGGTAAATTTCAAAATTGAGTACTTGCATTGTTAGATTTAATTCAACTCACATTTAAACGCATTGCTAGTAAAAACATAAGTGGAGCGTACATTATCAATATTTTGAAAATTATAAAACTAACTATCATGCCAATGTCACCCACCAGGTGAACATTACGCAGGCTGTACAATATTTTGGGGTGCCGATGTATAAATCGTTAGTTATGCTTTTATTTATTCCAAATACCGATTTTTAGAGCCTTAGTTTGATGTTCGTGCATATACAATCCTGAGTTTTTTTAATACACTTGCTTTTATATTAACACTAAAAATTTCAAATTTTGTCCATATACCAAAATCGACAATGCACATTTTCCTCACATTATCATCACCGAATTTTGGATGAGTGCAAAAGAACTAAATCTAAAAAAGAAGGACCATTAACAAAGAAAAATAGTAAACAAGTCTCACTGGATCAATAATTATTAAGAACGTGATCCAATGATGGTCTGGATGGCGAGGCTTTACCATTTAGGTAACCTCGAGTAAAAATAGTGGTCTGTGTCATATTCCACAGTGGGACGTCTAGTTAATATTGTCTTTGTTTTCAGCAAAAAACATTAAAATTTTTATTATGATATTATTCTATCTTCGAGGATAAAATTTACATCAACCAAATATTTCTTTTAGTAAACTAGTGTTTAATTTTTTTTAGATTTACGGGTTAACTGGATATTTTCATGAATATTGTTATTTTTGTTTTGACCCTTTTCTTAAATATACTATCAGCATTATTATCATACCACTGTCTGTTTTTTATCCAAATTTTGTTAAAAACTATTGTTAAGTTTACTAATACACAGTTGTATTATCATCTCATCTTGAATTGATTATTTTGTTTACGTGTTCTATGTAATATATAGCTCTACACATAACGTAGCTTTTAGTCTGTTACAACGTCTGATTTCAGAAGCTGTGTACTAAGCGGAAGGTGAAATGGAGCTAATGACCAACACTCTCTTTATATGCTTATTGTAATTATTATTAATCCTAAATATTTCTGACAGTAAATTTATTGCTGGGTAATGTAAGAGTGTGGTGACCACCGTGGAAAAAATGAAAACGAAAAATGCTTAAAAATTGGTTTGGTAGGCTACACAATAATTGGTACAAAGTCTAGATGGTAGTTTCATTAGATTTCCAGAAATGCAAACAGAAGCAGAAAAGGACAGAAAGAGGACAGGAAATAAATGATAGGAATGATGCCAGATTCCACAATGCAGCCCCATTTAAATTCAACGACTCCCACACAAACAGGATGGGTGGGCGAACTACCTGACTTCTCTGCATCCTGGTGGTCATCTTAATCTTATTCCACGTACTAAGATTATATGGCTGCTCAGTATAACCCTATGGTGGAATTGCCTTCAATTCACAGTTTTAGTCAACCAATATTCTCGCCAAGGTGAACTCTGCAACAAGCAATATAATGTTGCTAGATATTTTTCATACTTTGGCCTTCATAATGGACAGCGCCCACTGATTAGTCATTATTGATTCAAAAAATGTCACAACCAACATCTCTCATTGGGGTGTACCCTATTCTAGAGCATCCCTTAGAAATGATTTTATTGTGATATACAAGCTTCTGAAGCGCATCAGATGTTTTAGTGACGAGTTGTTGTGTAGTATTACCGAAGAAATATACACCTTTGCAACGCATATTGTCTCATTGTACCTACGCTGGCCACCTATAAGGGTGAATTAAGAACTTAAAGTTCATGACTAGCAAAAGGACCTTTTGTTTCTTTACCAACATTTTGCCAAATAATCCTGATCAACGCTGTTATAAATCCTTATCAGAGTCTCCTTTCATTTTACTGCACCAAATCTCATGGCCTCTAAAGGATCCACATATATTAAAGGAATTATTTATTATATTCTACCATGAATATTACAAGGATCCCCCAAATTTTTATGTTTTTTGGGAGAAAGTCAGTGAACGTAGTTTTGAATTAGGAGAGAAAAACAAACTTGCATTACCACTTATGATGTAGGGTGAATGTTCTTTGGTAATTTATTATATGGTATTCATTTGCTGCTGTTAAGATGAGAAAGGAACTGCTGAATTTAGAGCATTTCTTGGTGTGCTATCTTAGGCTGCATGAGTATTCGTGCAAAGTGTAACTTATTTTTCCCAGTTTATAATGACACAATATAACAGTAGGGCGGAGCCCGAAATTTTAAGAGCACAGCCAGTGATTAAGTGTTACTTTGGAGTAATTTAAATTGTTCCAAAATGCCATAGTAGGCCTAGTTGGTTCTGTAGTTACAAAGATGGGATGATCATCAAGCGGCCGTACTTTCAGTAGGCCGGACCTCAACCCTACTAATATCCCATCCTTTTAAAGGCGTGATAGGGTTGGTCACCGTGATTAAGGGTAGTCTCCATGCCCACGGAAATATGCCACTCATTATGGTGGAGGAAGTGGATGCCGTCACTGGAGCATCATCTATGGCTTGTTGAGAAGTTTAGTGACTAGAGGTAGAATCCCCCATATATTTCAGCCCTGGAATGAGTGGAGTGGTATATACATGTCTGAAACTACATATATTTACTTTCATACTAGACTTTAAATTGGTAATATTTCTACCGTGATAAATAAGTTTACGCTTTGCATAGATTATAATTACTAATAGATTCTTTATTGTGACGTTTCAAAAGTACAACAGTACTATTCAGCCGGCCGAAATTTGAAGCGGCCGAACTTACAGGTGGCCGAATCTGCCAAATTTATAAATTAAATACATTATACCTGACTAATTCAAAATACATCGGATAACTTCAGAAAAGAAGATCGGCAGATCTGTTTAGTAACTATTACATATTTGAACTAATATTAGTAGATATTAAAATATCTAAGAATCACAAATCAATTGGTGATTTTCTTTTGAATAATTGGTCGGAGAGTAATTAAAGTAACACATAAACATTTGTGTCTAATAGTGTTTTATGTAATGCTGTTCTATTATTACTTAACTTCGATTACCTGTTTAAATCCTTTCTAACTGTAAGACTTATAGGTTTAGTAATTCAACATGTAATGTTACACAATTGAATATTGTCTACACTAACACAGGACGAAAATTTTACTATTTCTGCAATCGGAGAGTCTTCACTTTCTCGGAAGGGTCCTCATGAAAGTCAACAAGAGAATTTTGGCTATCGGATGTACAATATTACTTTAATGATAAAATAGCTTATGTACTATCATTTGTACCTTATAATAAAAAATGTAACATTTGTATTTACAAAAGCTAATTAACAAATACAAAATTAAAAGTTAAACAAGTTAAACTTTTAAAACCGATTGTCGACCACTGTTTACAAGCATGAGGAAACTAGCTATATTGCGATCTCGACAACGTAATTTACATTTAAAAAGCCATTAGTTTGATTTTTAATTGTATATAAAGGGCAAGTACGAATTGCATGCAAGACAGCAATCAGAATAAACGCGTTTTGGGAGATCAACAAGTAGTAGAGTAAAACTATAAATGAATGGCATACCAAATACTGGAACGCAAAAATCAATAAAAACTGTGGTGCATACGGTGAAACGGAAAATTGAATAAGTTGGAAGAAAAAGAAGAGTTTTCGATGTAAACTACCCCCAATAAAGAATCCTGAGTTTTAAAACTTAATTCAAAACTAGGCAAGTAATTTCGATTAAACTATACACTTAGGCCCATAATTGTATACAACGTTCAAACAATTTCCAATATTAAGTTTATTGGAACGTTGTGTATGAAAAACAGGCTTCGTTAAGTTTGCATGCAGCATTTGAAATCCCATTTCACTCTCGAGATGTCCTGAAGGTGGATATAGAGACAGAGAATACTACAGAAAAGAAAATGAAACAAAAATTACGCTCAGCTAAATTCCATGCTTGAGCATACACCATCATAGACGCATTCTTGTCTACGTAGAAATAAAGTTTCATGCATAATTTAAAGTCTAAGATGCAATGTTTCTCGGGATATCTTGTCAAATGATCCGTTTTTGTTTATTAAATTAGGTTTTATAGCAGTGATCAAATAATCAAAGTTCTTGTAAGTTAGACCTACAACGCAAGAGTGCGCTGAAATCATATCTGACACCGTCCTTTAACATTAAATTTCCACTCTATTAAGTTTTTACTCTATGAACTAAAATGTGTCATATATGAATGCAACTACTGTACTTAGTTTGTTTACAACATTATTTATTCTCCTATTTTCTTGTTGCCATTATGGATCCTCGTAAGACCAATGTAAAAATATGCGCTAACGCTCGACCAAATCCAATTGTGTATTGTACACCATCATCAAACTCTATATATAGAAGTATTGTTTATATAGAATTAAAGTTTCAAGCACAATTTCAAATCTATAGGTAATTGCGTTTTTTAGATATCCTACGGACAGACAGACAGACAGAAAGAAATAAATGTTTTCAACCTCTCGAGTGATAGGCTTCGCTCAAGCTCAGCCAATAATCAGTACTACTTATTTAGACTAAATTCAAGCAAAATAGTTTAAAATAGAATTTGAAAATACAATTAGCTACCGAGAGAAAATAGTGTTTAAGCCAGTAGCTTTAAGTTTGATTGATTTTAAAAAGATGTAGTAGTAAGGGGTATTAACGATTGGTATAAAAGGGCAAAGTTTACAAGCTATATCAGCTTAAGGTAAAAAACTAAATTTTTATTCAAAATCAAGGTTAAACCGAGTACACGCCACTTAATTGGTTATATCATTACAGCAAATAGGTTTCGTTAAACATTGACGACAATAGTAAACGCCTACAATAAAATTAAATACTACAAAAACAATGCATTTTTAAAGCATCAGGGGTGAATATTTCTTGAAAAAAACGAGACAAAATTGTCAAGGGCAGTGGGATCGTTGTAGAGCAGCTCAGCTCAGAACTGGCAGCATCCCTTAGTGTGCACTGGTGCTCAACTGTGAATCGGTGTTTCTAGGAAAAGGACACAAGGGTCGAAGCGTCAGGAGAGGGGGAGAGTGCAGGATTTCAAAAAGAGCCCCAAAATAGTTGAAAACAGCCCGGCGGCCGAGGAGTTTGAACTACACCGGGCCGGATCTTTCGCGGTTTTGTTTTATTCACATAATTGTGATTGTGCATAATGACCGAGACTCCCAATTCCAGTCAGACCGTGGGTCCGTCTTCCACCCCAGCCCCCGCCACCGTGGACTCGGACCACCCCGACATGGAAATCATCAACACCCAGGAGGTCCGGCAAACCGTCAATGGTGAGTCTCATATCTATAGTCTGATACAACAATGACGAATCAGAAAATTGGTTTTGACGATGGTTGGCAACATTACATGCAGGTTTTAGTTTCTTCGAGTTAGTGTTAAAACTTCATACACTTCATTCTATACTTACATATTCTGTCAACATAAAATTGCAATTTCCAATTTAGAACTAATAATTTTAAAAAACTAACGTTAAATTGAGTTTTCTGACAAATATAAATAGAAACAATGTTTATGTTTAATAGTTTACTACACGTAACAAAGTGCACCAAGATTAATCGTACATTACCAAATGATCTTAATAAGGCCTAAATAAACAGTAATTGGTAATTAATTAGAGCATTTTTAGTTTCATAGTTAAATAATTGATGGGTTAATAGTTAGTTCAGTTGATGTTTAAAAAAGGAACATGGAACAAATCAACGTAGTGGATTCGAACCTGTTTGTCTCCCGCGTGCTCCACTGGTTCCCCAGATTTCTTGTATTATTCTCGTTTGCTTAAACTTTTTATTTAATATTTGAAAAGTAAATGTAAAATTTCCTTAAAATTCTTATCCTGCCAAATCAAAAATCGTCATTACGATATAAACAAAACAAAAATCAAACAAAAAAAACTTTTTTAGTAGATAAAACGTACAATATTTAAATAAAATTTTAAGTTATTTAAATTCTAAGAATCATATCTTATAATGAAACGCATAGTGAGACTGTAACAATATTACAAGTCTAATAGTCAATAGTTGTACAGCAATTCAGAGAAACAGTCTGACTTTTAAAATGTTTTAAGGATGATTTGACACGTTTTGTGTATTGTAGAAGATGAAAATGAAAGTATGTTAGTAAGTGAACATGATTAAAACACCAACATTATTGTCGCTATGCACACCTAATAACTATTTCACGTTTATTAGACGAACTTAGCGAAAATAATTTTACAATACTCGCTATTTAAATGTGTACAGGTAAAATTATTAAATAGAAATGTCAAAGGGAGGTTAAACCGCACACGATAGAAGCAAATATTTATAATTCTATGATATTTTTAACAAAGATTAATACATTATGTTAAACAAAGACAAAAATATAATATTTTTATTGAAAAATGGTTTACATACGTAATACTATTCAAATACAAAGTCATCAATTAAAGTTAACCATTAAATTGATTTTTTAGTTTTTAAATCAGGTCTCGGCGCGTGATGTAAAATATTCTTAGTCTTTTTTATTTTTAAATTATGGACCAGAGAACAATAATATATATTGGAGAACTCTGTTACTTTCTGTAATATTTCGAATATTTTGACTGATTCTTTGTCCCAAGACCGGAATTCCTTAGTTACATGGTCGGTAAAAGATGCATAAAGAATTACGGTTAACTTCTACCCTACGAAAAAAGCTTTACTTAGCCTATAAGATTGTGTCTCTCTAGTCGAGAGTTAACGGGTTTGACTCCTGAGAGGTCAAAATTGCAAATGTGTTTGGACCTTTTTCTCTTGAAGTAGAACACCATTAATTAATGGCATTGTTGTTCAAAGTATCCCTTAACAATTGTCGTGCGAACCGATTAAAGCCTCCTCATAGTGAAGTGGATATTGAACGTATTATTGCATTCAATATGGTCGCAAGTCATAGAAGGTACAGGGGGTCTGGGATATAAAATTGATAACGAAATGTTTTCATATTGTTTGTCTCATAACAACCTCCACTTAATGTCCAATTTAACTACATTAACAGTGTCTTTTAGTTTTCAAACATTTAAAACTTCAAAATGACGCACTATTGGGGATTGCCCAATGTATATTGTAAATATCGATGTATCTTAAAAACATAATACATTCAAATATTTTTTACCAGTATAATACAATGTAACCATATGGATCATTTAAGGTGAAATACATATCAGGTATTTGTTTAAAGTTGTTTTTGTGATGGATTATTTATATGATAACATGAAATTTGCCATTATTATGTATTACAACAAAATACAACGTTTATTACAGATCCCCAAACATATTTTTAAAGATTTCATGCATGCTTACCATTTTAAGATTAAATATCTTACATAAATATGCAGTCGTTATAACGTCAAATGTCCAAATCTCCAATACATTTAAATTGGCATATAACTATTTGGTGCTTAAGCTTTTCATATAATTCTGTTTGAAATCAGTTTTTGGTCGGTCATGCTGCACATTAATCAATGGGAATCTTCCTACGTGCAAAATAAATTTTAATACTCCAACTTAAGGCGGGGTGCAATTGACTTTGGTCGGAATAATTATTTTATGTTTAATAAAAATGCTCATTAGAATAAAATGCATTTACTGAAGATAGGAACAATATTTATTTATCATCCCAAGAAGAGTGGTATTTAATTAGGGCCACCTTACAATCGAGAAAAAACTGTTGAAAATAATCACATGTTTTTACAGCATGTAGGCTACTTGAAATGAATGGAGAGATTTACGGTTTTAGGTGTAAAACATTAAAATCCGTAGAACAATTATTACAGTTATTTCATTGATTAATTTCCTTATGCCATGAACCATTAAAAGACATACCGCTCACGTAAATACTAAAAAGACTCTCATTGTTATTTGCACCTCTTTTTAATTTGGGACTGATTACAAAATTGCCCAAGATTTCTTTCTATAAATGCCTGTAATCGTCGTGGAGTGATAAAACCACATTGTTAATAATAATAATAATAATAATAATAATAATAATAATAATAATAATAATACTTTATTGTCATGGACATATATACATGTATTGACAATGTCAGAATTGTTGAACGTTACATTGTTCTTAGTCATACTAGAGCAGTAAAAAAACAAAACTTAGCTGTATAAAATAGTAACAATGCATGTATTGCGTGTAATGTAATAAATGTAACAATTTTAAAAACAACGTAAAATTGATAATAATAAACTAATTAATAAATAAGTATATAAATAGATAACATCACAAAAATTCAACAAGTTAACAAAAAAATAAAGACTATTAGTAAGAACAGTTAACAAGAACAAAAATAAACTATTTAAAGAGTCAACAAAGCAAAAAGGTATTGATCAACGGACAATATATTACAGAGTTATGCCAGGGTGTTCTAGGAATTCCTCAATGTTATAAAAAGGATTTGCTAACAGCCAGTCATTGAGTTTTTTTAAGAAAAACCTTACAACTATACAATTTAACAAAATAACTTAACTTATTATAGACTTTTTTGCACATGACAGAATGGCTATTTAACATTTTACTTAATCGGCATTGTTGAAAACTAATATTATCTTTATTACGTGTATTGTATGGATGTAGGTCTTCATTAAGTATCATTTCTGGTAATTTTTTTAAGGAGTAAGCAGCAAGTTCAAAAATGTAAAGATTGACGACAGTGTTAATTTTTAAACTAATGAATATAGGCTTGCAATGATCTAATGGGGCTGAGCCATTAATTATTCTAAGAACCCTCTTCTGCAATTTCAAAATCTCAACAATCCTTAGAGAGTTACCCCATACAAGCAAACAGTATTTCATTATTGACTGAAAGAAAGCGAAATATGCCATCCTAATATAATCTGTCGTTACACAATGTTTCAGACGTCTCAATAGAAATATAACTCTAGACAATCTAGTTTTAATGTGGTCTATATGTGTTCCCCAGGTCAGCTGGTGATCAATAAAAATACCAAGAAACTTAACATTATTAACGGTGTCCAACTCTACAAGTTCCTGATTGTATGGCCTTAAGCTAAATATTACATTTTCAGTTTTACTTTTATTTAAGAGATAACCATTGGCTCGAAACCACACACCTGCCTCTTCTAAAGAGCTCCTCACCAAATCATTCAGCTCTACAATATCATTTGAAACATTCAAGAAAGTTGTGTCATCAGCATAAAGGAAAGTTCTACTAATAACATTTACAGGCAAATCATTAATACTTATTAAAAATAACAAAGGCCCCAAAACCGAGCCCTGCGGCACTCCATATTTTAGGACAACTTCTTGAGACCATTCTCCATCGATAAAAACCACCTGCCTTCTATTTTCTAGATAGGACTTGAAAAGCCTCAATGAGCTACCCCGAAAACCACAAAAATTAAGTTTTTCTAATAGGTCCGAGTGATCAACACAATCGAAAGCCTTGCTCAGGTCACAAAACGTTACCTGAGCAAAGGCCCTGCTCTCAAAGGCCTGCAAAATTTCAAAAACCAAACTATCTATGGCATCAAGCGTGGCTTTACCCCTCCTAAAACCAAACTGAAATTTGGTCAAAATGTTTTTCTCTTCCAAAAAAGTAACAACTTGTTCATAAATTATAATTTCAATCAATTTGGATACAACAGGTACAATTGAGACTGGGCGATAACTTTCAGGTTTATCTCTCGGACCTTTCTTGTAGATAGGACAAACTCTGGAGATTTTAAGCTCTTCAGGAAAATTTCCTTCTGTAAGTAAACAGTTGACACATTTAGTAATAGGTTCGACAATAAGAGGTAGTATTTGCTTCAAAAGAGTATTAGACATGTAATAATAATCATTGCTGTAAGAATCACTCAAATGTTTTGCGGCCTTAAGAACATCATCTGTTGACACGAATTTCCACTCAAATAAGCTAATATTACTTAAACTAACTGGGCAAACATTTTTAAGGAGAGCTTTAGTAGTAACAGCAGGTTTTTCGATGGCTTTTTTTGCTTCAACAACTGCTTCTATACAATAATTGTTAAACATATTTGGTGAGATCAAGGGCTCTTGGCCTTTTGCCATGTTACAGTTTTTCTTTATTAAGGACCAAGCTGCCTTACACTTGTTCTTGCTAGAATCTATTAGCTGACTGTTATAAGCTACTTTGGCAGCAGAAATGTTATTGGTGTACTCTCTCTTTAGCACTTTCAGCTGATTTTTAACTGTATTACTACCAGTATTCTTGTACAAAAAATCAAGAGACAACAACCTATCCTTTAAAGTTGCCAAGTCAGATGTATACCAACTATTTCTCCCTTTCACACCATTTACTTCAAATTTAGGTCGTTTTAAAATCAAAAAATAATTCAAAATATTAATCAAAATAGATAAAAGACATGTGAACATTGCTGCTCCATTACAAAAACACTGTGCAGAAAACAGGGACCAGTTAACAAGATTAAGTCTATCAGTTAAACAAGACATACTTTTTCTAGGCAGGACAAATTTGTAAGAGGAATTAGCCTTAAGTATACTATGTTGTTTAGATGAAGCTCCCTTTGCCATCGATCTATTTATGACCTTCAAATTAATAAGCATGCCATCATGGTCAGTAAACGGAAAATTTTTGACAACATTACAATTTACATAGTCTAAACTACAATTTACAAAAACATTATCAAGACAGTTGTTACCTCTAGTAGGTGCAGAGTTCAAACAGTAGCAGTTAAATTGTCGAAGTAGATTAAGAAACTCAACTGCTGTGGTCTTTGTAGTAGTTACATCGAAATCAGCATTGAAGTCGCCACCTGCTATGACTGTGTAGTCATCCCATTTTGTCAGGTGTATAAAGAGATCTTCCAATGTACTGAGAAAATGTTTAGGGTCAGACCCAGGCGAGCGGTAGATGCAGATGATGATAAGCTTGAAATTGTCCACAATTGCTGCCGCTGCTTCAAAGTTCAACTCGGAACAGAATGATCCTAAATCTAATTCTCTGGTTTCCAAGTTATTTTTCACAAAGATTGCCGCGCCACCTCTGATATGATCAGTTCTGCAATAATTTGCCGCACAATAATAATTCTCTGGGTGAGAATTCAAAAGTTCATCTTGACACAACCAATGTTCTGTGATACATATGAATGCGATCGGGGATAAGTCTAAGTTAAGATTCACTATATAGTCCTCAAGAACGACAGTTTTATTGTTAAGGCCCTGTATATTTAGGTACAAAAAACCAAGCACACAGTTATCATTATTTGATTTCACGAGGCTAGAGTCATCTAACCTCTGCGATTGCCTAAAAAATTGCCTCTGAATTGCCTACGCAGTGGCACATACTCCTTAACGAGTATACCTTCTTCCCAGAACTCGGGATCCATGACTTGATCAAACTGTGAGTCCTTTACACCAATTTTAAAAGACTTGTATGTATCATATTTTGTCTCCAACTCTAAACAAACAAAGTCCTCGATTTTAGAGTCTTTCAAGTATGTTTCAATATTTTCCTTGGCAACACTTGTATCCAAACGAGAGACAAACACCCAAGATCTCTTACTAGCAATTTTTAGTTTACTACTACCCCCTGTTTTTATCCCAACAATAGGTCTAGCTGTAGCTTTTTCTTGATAAGTAGTATCACCACTGTTATCTCTTTCTTGAGCATACTTCATAGCAGATTTTCTCCTTCGTGAGATATAAACCTCAAAATCCTTGTCACTTTCATTATTTTTTGAGACTGTATCATTTCCACCCATCTTAGCGCCAAGAGCACTGTTTTTAACTACTCTGGAATAGGTTATGTTGTTTGAGCGGGTAGCGGTAGTATTGACAGCATCAGGTTTCGTCTGCTGGCTCCTGTCCGTGTGACACAGAGTACTAGATGCAATAGAGCTTTCAATATTATTAGTTACGTTGTGATTAGTAGATCGACCTACACATGTTCGAGTGTCTATTACTTGAGAATTACCGTTTATGCGCATAATCTCATTCAAAGTTACATGGTTTGTTTTAATTTCACGAAGTTCGCTGTTAAGTTTTTGATATTGGGAGGAAAGCATATTGATTCTCTCACACAGTAAAACATTGTTCTTGCTTTGATTTTCAAGTTCTGTTACGACTACATTAATTATACTCGGCCACTCACAACCGTCGTCAACTTTCGATGACTTGCGGAAAAGCATATTCAGTTTACTGTTACATGCCTCGCAATACCATTTAACCTTATCGGCTATGTCATTGATCACAGCATACATTTCATTGTCAATGTCCACACAATCAGGGTGGTACCATAATTGACAAAAACCATCACACCCCATAGCCATTTCATTGGAAACTGGCACATTGCACTTTCCACACAAAGATTCTTCTTCATTTTCTATAGTATTTGCCATACTGATTTTGGCCTCAAGATTATTACGACTACGCGTATTCATAGTTCAAATATGGTTGGCTGCCTGTATAAAGTATGAAGAAGGAAAAAAAAAATTCTTCAGTATAGGTAATAAACCTACAGTGTATTATGAAGAAAAGTATTTCCAAACAAATTAACTTTCTTGAAGTACAGATAAAAATAATCCAATACACATAAATGTGTTTTATTCAATTAAAAGTAATTTTCTTCATAAGCAAAAATATATTGCCAATGGCGAGAATTGAACCAGGAACCTCAGACCCAAGAGCTATCTCACTAACCAACTGAGCTATCAAACCATACAGGTTATTGCTGATAAGCTCTACTTGGCCACAATCAAATCAGTTGCTTTGCAGGTAGAAAACTGTTATCAACAATAATGACCTCAGTTCAGCCTAGGCCCAACCAACGAACTATACTATAATTCGATGGGCCCAACTCACCAAAGTGTAAATGTCAAAATCAGCTGTTAACTGTTGTTTACAAAATTTTATTTCACAAACACTTTCAACTTTCTTTCAGTTTTAATTGAAAAAATTTATTATTTTCACAAAATACTTATGTTGCAAAACACAATTGTTTCTACACGTTCTATCTTAAAGGAAATCTTAATGAACTATATCATTGAAATATAAGAAAAAGTTTTATTCCAACCATAAATCGATTGAACCACCATTAATGTTGCTCGAGTAAAATACATATTATAGGTCACCTCCTTCACTTATCCTCATCAAATTGAAACTACTTTATACGTTTTGTAATAGTACTAATTTGTTATCTGTATTAAACTGCTAATATTTTTTCAGAGGGTATGTCTTTTGTTAGAATAATTGTTTAATTGAATATGTTGATATTTTTTAATTGGCCAGAGAGAAACAAAACATGGAACTACAACATTTTCCAAAGGCAATCGCCTGAGTAATTCTCTAACGTTTAGCGCAAAGAAAAGTAATTTTGAGAATGGAGGAGCAAAACTTGATGCTGACGCAATCAACAATATGATGTGGTGATGGAGAGTTTGTGACTAAGCATGATGGACCAGGATTATAAGATAGTTAACCCAGAGTGGAACCAAGGTCAGATGCTAACTGGCGTGGAAGTGCTGGGGGTTTACACCCTATAAAACATCCTGCAAGGGACAGACTGGAGCGGTTTATGTATGCGCGGCCTCACCGCAGAGAGGATGACGTTGGTTCTCCTCTTCTACAGGGAAGTGTAGAATACCTTCAGACCTGGAATCCTGTCTTGTTTCGAGTAAGAGTGAACTATGAATCAATCTCTGTTTTTGTGATGGCCCTCTGTGGTGGGGACAACTGGTAGTGTACTAACAGTTCAGACAAATTCAAAGAATGTCTTATTTTACCATTCGAACTGAAGGCTAAGAAGCCCTCTCTTCCACTTAACCTGGGGACTCCTACGAGGTGTCTTCGGAACGACCACCAATGACCGGGCTGACGGACCGCTTGAAAGACAGGATTGCTCAGCGGTCACCCATCGAAGCAGAACCAAGCACTATGCCATAGGCAAAGTGACAGAATCAATCAGCATCATAATATCAATAAAGGACACCTTAAACGTTCAAACAATTCCCTTGGGTGAGTTTGCAAATACGATTAAAAAACTAGTTCCATTTAAAGAAGTTATACCTCAAACATTTCTGCTTGATCGAAGATCTTTTGTTAGAATTAAAAGTTATTAATTTAGAGTTTTACTTGAAATACTGATTATTTGGAATTCACGACAGGTATTTTAGTTACGCTATGGTAGTCTTTTTTTACAACACCATGCAGGGCGATTTTATATACCTACTTTTTTACAGCCAAAGACAATCAGACTCTCCTCGCTAGGTACCATTAGCCGCTTTTGAATGTATTCTGAAATTCAAATATAATGAACTTTGGTTCGTACACTCAAGCCACTATGTGGTGATACTATAGCCCCTCAATGAGAGTATGTCACTTGTAGAACTACAAACAATTATATCCTGAAATGTTTACATTTTTACAGCTTAAATTTTCTGAACATTTATGAATATAAATATCATTTATTAAAAAAAAAACTACTTACACGATTAAGTAATTTTACAAATTATGTATATAACGCTTTTACTATAATAACGTGTTTTTCGATAATGCAACTACATCAAAGTAATTATTACTAATTTTCAAAATAAAACTACAATCAGGTTTGTCTAGACACTGTTGAGTCGATTAAACCCCATTCCATGGTGTTAATGGATTTCATAAAGTATGCCCTAGATATTGTTTGCTAGAAAACGTACCATTGTTATCTACAAACTGTTATGTAAAACATTTCAAGAAGATAAGAACTCCTGGTTGTCCGAATTCCTAAAATTTAGCGAATAACCCTTCTAAAAACGTCGTGCCAATTCACGTTTTCCTGCATAAAAAATAAATGTACAGATCTATTTATTAATAATTTAAAAAAAAAGAAAACGCTGTATTTTACTACGATCATATGGTCCTTACGCCACAAAAAAATAACAAAGAAAATAAATTTGGTTATAAATCTCAAGGGATTTAAAATATAAAGTTAGTCCATGAGCCAAATAAGCATTCATTAAAATAAAAAAAATCACGACTGAAAGTTTGTAAAGCAACCTCCTACTAACCTTATTTTCAGGATTGTTGCATAGCTATTTAAATCCAGTTACATTAAATTTTGAATACTTATGTTATTTAGCACGAATACATATTATAGTGATTATCACGCTACATCCTTTCTGACAACATATTACAAACTGCGCGCTGTAATGTAATGAAGTAAATTTAAGTTTTGCTATTAAAAACGCATGGACATAGTTACTAGGACACCTCTTGTAAGGTATGTTTCAAGAAGATCTCGGCTTTGTCTGATTTTGGCTAGAATTTGGCAGAGGCGCAATTACTGAAGAGGAACCGCGTAAACCGGTATAGTCTGTAACATACGGGTATAATTTACATTTAAATGAATAACCTGTTTTGAATCGTTGACTCACGATTCGAATTTGGCCAAATACAGCAACAACAAAACATTTAGTTTGCCTAAAAGTGAAATGGTGAGGTAAGCAAGTTATTTCGTTTTACACTTAGCAATTCTTCGCAGTTTGGCCCCTACTTCTCGTCTTCTCAGAAGAATCACGATTGGAATTTGGCCAAATACAGCAACAACAAAACATTTAGTTTGCCTAAAAGTGAAATGGTGAGGCAAGCAAGTTATTTCGTTTTACACTTAGCAATTCTTCGCAGTTTGGCCCCTACTTCTCGTCTTCTCAGAAGAATCACGATTGGAATTTGGCCAAATACAGCAACAACAAAACATTTAGTTTGCCTAAAAGTGAAATGGTGAGGCAAGCAAGTTATTTCGTTTTACACTTAGCAATTCTTCGCAGTTTGGCCCCTTACTTCTCGTCTTCTCAGAAGAATCACGATTGGAATTTGGCCAAATACAGCAACAACAAAACATTTAGTTTGCCTAAAAGTGAAATGGTGAGGCAAGCAAGTTATTTCGTTTTACACTTAGCAATTCTTCGCAGTTTGGCCCCTTACTTCTCGTCTTCTCAGAAGAATCACGATTGGAATATAGCAACAACAAAACATTTAGTTTGCCTAAAAGTGAAATGGTGAGGTAAGCAAGTTATTTCGTTTTACACTTAGCAATTCTTCGCAGTTTGGCCCCTTACTTCTCGTCTTCTCAGAAGAATCACGATTGGAATACAGCAACAACAAAACATTTAGTTTGCCACAGTTTTACACTTAGCAACAAGTCTTCTCAGAAGAATCACGATTGGAATATAGCAACAACAAAATTTAGTTTGCCTAAAAGTGAAATGGTGAGGCAAGCAAGTCATTTCGTTTTACACTTAGCAATTCTTCACAGTTTGGCCCCTACTTCTCGTCTTCTCAGAAGAATCACGATTGGAATTCATCAGGGTAAGCTATAGTAGGGTGAACTATAGTAGATGGGAATAATATGATCAATTCAGGTGCAAGTGGTGTAGGAGATCAGATAACCTGTCGGGTAACGACATGTCAAACAATTTTGACATGTAAAAATTTGATGAAATCAAAGGAGTAATAATTTCGTTACCATCGCCAATATCACTCATTTCCTCTTATATTTCTATCCCCCTTTCTCATGATGTCCACTTATGCTGCTAGGTAATCCAAACAAATATCCCACCAATCATTCCACTGAAAAACTTAACCTTCTACAAAACAATTCTTGATGCAGCAGTTTTGAGTCTGACCACAATGAATCTTCCCTATATCTCGCCTCCTATAGATTTCTAATGGAACGGTCCTGTCGAAATCCAAAATCTTTCTCGAAGGATTTCGGTGATGTAGACTTCTTAAGATATATATTACTGATCTAGCGGATGTTTAAAAAATTTGTTTACGTAACGTTCCCAATTATGCATTGTGGTGACTATATTCAATCGATTTAATTACGATTCCCAATCAATAATCGATTGTTAATTAGTGAGGCTTTATGTATGTATGCGATTATGAATGGGATAAAAAGGTCAAAGGGAAGTAGTTGCCTCTACAGTCAGTTAGATAAAGGCTGAACATTACCTTCTTGGGTCCTTCCGTACTCTCTAGTACCGGTTTATTTGGAGCTAATATATAAACCTATTTCAAAACATTAGCGAATTGAAAACAAGATTGTGTACGTCATGCGCCAGTTTATAACTCAGCACTCGATTAGTCGAGTGCGGGTCTATAATCCTTGAATGAAAATCAAAGCCAAATCTCGAGAGACAGTTCGACCACTCAGTTGTAGCAGTTATATTTGTACTTAGTCGAAACGTTAATAAGCATCGCTTCGTCTTTGGATTCGGCCTCCACATAGGCACATTTCACTTGCAATCTAATCACTAGTTCTTCGTTAGTTCGACCACTCAGTTGTAGCAGCTATATTAGTAGTTAGTCTAAACGTTAGTAAGTATCGCTTCGTCTGTGGATTAGGCCTCCACATAGGCACATTTCACTTGCAATCTAATCACTAGTTCTTCGTTAGTTCGACCACTCAGTTGTAGCAGCTATATTAGTAGTTAGTCTAAACGTTAGTAAGCAACGCTTCGTCTGTGGATTTAGCCTGTACATAGGCAGATTTCACTTGCAATCTAATCACTAGTTCTTCGTTAGTTCGACCACTCAGTTGTAGCAGCTATATTAGTAGTTAGTCTAAACGTTAATAAGCATCGCTTCGTCTGTGGATTAGGCCTCCACATAGGCACATTTCACTTGCAATCTAATCACTAGTTCTTCGTTAGTTCGACCACTCAGTTGTAGCAGCTATATTAGTAGTTAGTCTAAACGTTAGTAAGTATCGCTTCGTCTTTGGATTAGGCCTCCACATAGGCACATTTCACTTGCAATCTAATCACTAGTTCTTCGTTAGTTCGACCACTCAGTTGCAGCAGTTATATTAGTAGTTAGTCTAAACGTTAATAAGCATCGCTTCGTCTGTGGATTAGGCCTCCACATAGGCACATTTCACTTGCAATCTAATCACTAGTTCTTCGTTAGTTCGACTAAACGCTTCGTTAGTTCTATATTTTAACTGTTACTTGCTATCTAGGCTAAATGAGGGTACCAAAAAGCACTAGCCTGATAAAGAACGTAGAACTAAGAAAACTATGATGAACTAACGTGAACTATGAGACAGGAATTATTTGTCTGTAAATAAAGTGAGCAGGGTAATATCATAGACTTGCAATTAATTTTTATATTTGTTCCTTAAACCAACTATGGTTACAGTAACCAAATACTCGTTTATTAGCTACATAACAGAATTTTTTATCTAAGACGTTGCTGTTTTCAAATGTTAAGTACTAAATAGTTGGAAAAAAATATTAATATACACGAATGTTTTACGAAACCTTAAAAAGTTACATTTTTAGTTAAGCAATAGTGTTCTTGTTTTTAAAACAATAAATACGAGTGGTCCTTATTTTGGGTTAGCGCATATATGGCCACTTCTGGTTCTAAGTAATTATATTTCCAACGCAATGGTTGAGTTTGCTTTATTGCCCCATTCACAAAAGCCTACTTCTGTCAAGAACAACTAAGGTGGGACTTTATAAAACTCTGTAATTTTTTATTAAGTTAGATAGTAACTTTGCCTTAGACATCTGTAGCAAAGTATTGACCAAGCAATGAGTTGTTAAAATTTTCTAAAATTTACAATTAACGTATATTTGTACTAAAAACATCCAATTTTATTATCTGGATAAACCGTGCTCTACAGGCAATACAAAAAAGATGGAAATAAGAAGAGTTGTTACTATCTAGCTTACCCTATGCTTTAAAGACTATAAATGTAAACAAACTTAAAATGGTAGTTACAGTAAATTAATAGAACTGATTTTGTCTCATTTCAGTGTTTACAGAACAGTTTGTATTTACAAACAACAGGCTCTTTAATTCAATAACATTTGTTTACAGCAATGCATTTCTTATGGGAATTTTCGCAACTTTAGAAGACCAGTGGGACGTAGCCCTGACGCCGAAGAGGAAAATCCTTCCTTAATGCGGCTATAGGCACAAGAGAAATATATGTACCAAATTTCATGTACCCATCATTCGTAGTTATTCCTGAGCGTTGGCGAATCAGTCTGTCAGTCAGTCAGGGCATATCATTATATTTTTAAATAAATATATATATTTATCACCGTTAGAATTAAAGTCGGTTAAAATTAAAGAGACTGAAATCGCCTTTTTCAGCCAAATAGTTGGTTTCATTGACGATGATTTGACTTTGTGCGTGTATGACGATTGGTTTTATGCGTATCAAGCTAAATTTAATGATATTCATCTAAGAAAAGATATTGTTTTGATATTTTAAGATTCTCTCCTATTCGACTCTCCCCAAAACTATCGTGGCTGGCTATGATTTTTCATAAATAAAATTCATCCATTATTTCTGGAAAAAAACTAGTTTGACTGCTTATACAGTGCAAAACCTTTCTCGGCTTCTGGAAAACTCTTTCTTTCAAACTTTCTTTCAAAACACACCGCATAGTTTTGTATCGAGTACACTGTTGTTGTGAAATGTGACTAGACAGTTGGACAGATGACGATGACGATGAAGATGATGGTGACAGATGACGATGACACGTGTGTGGTCCACTAACCACTCTACTGTTATAATTTCATAGTTCATTACCCCGGTCTAAAGTTACCTGGCTGCGGACTCCGCCATGCTATCCGACCAGAAACTAGCCCGCCCTCGACCGTTATTTCTACTCCGATCGCACGAAATTCTCTTCATCCGTATCGCTGAAAAGCTGATAGTGTCAAAGAGATCGGCAGACCGCTCAATCGGTCTTCCTGATGTTGAAGAATACATATACAAATAAACTATAAATGTTGTGAAGAAGTAATATTACATATTGCACGTTTGTACATATTATCAAGGATCCGTCTTATCCTTTTTAAAGTTATACTAATGTTGTTCGTTATAGAAAGGCCCTGGAGACTTGAAACTTGGTACATGGGTTCCGTCTGGATTAAGGAGGAAACAGAGGTCAAAGGGCAACAAAGTTGCAACTATTTTAAAATTATTACATCGGTCTTATGGGTAACCATAAGAACAACGTGGAAAACACAAAACATAAAGTTTTAAACAAACCAAGTACAATAACATGGCATTTTCTCAACAAGTTACCAACAGATTTGATGATATAATGCGATGGATTGGCTGACAAAACGTTCGTTACCTTCTCTTTGGTTCTTCGATAGTTTAATTTGTTGTATCGGTGTAGTTTTATAAATATCTCTCTTAATTTTAACAATTTGGAACTAAATGCCATAAATGAAGACATAAATTTTTTTTGTTTTTATTTATATTTATGATATACTAAATATTTATAATTTACTAATACATCAAATGGTATTTACGGTATCAATATAAAATAAGTTTAAAGGAGTAAAATTAAGACTGCTGTGTTTATACAGTTTATCACAGTTTATTCAATTGCGTTTTAAATAATTCTGGGATATCAACGCACGTATGAGGCTTGCTTCTTCGGCTAATGTTAGAGAAATTTCTATTATGGGTGCCAACGACGTAAGAGGACGGTTCTTCTTAAGGTACGCTCAAAAAATGGAAATTGCTATCCAAAATCATACCACTGTCATATCTGGCGACCACAATAATCACATTCAAGAAAATAATTTTTGGGGATGGAGGGAAAAGAAGCTTCTCTCCTACATAAACGTCTTTGATACAAACCCGTTACATTTTGAACTGTTTTGAGAAAAGCCTCCGTAAATTTCTATGACGAATAACTAAGATTTATGACTGAAACGTTCAGTGTTGCTTTTGTTTTACTCTGACAACTTTACCTTATTCTTCGATCAAATACGGTCATAGACCAATTAGGCTACCTTCGAAACCGTCTTGAATGTTAGGCACAAAATATGGGGCTCCAACAAACAACCCTCTCACAGTTTTTAGGTGCAGACAGCAAAGGGAAAGGTGGTACGAAGAACATAACATATTCAGTACGAGGGTGTGGGGTGGAGGCCTGTATAATGAGGCATTTGGTCCTATCTCGCCCAGATGTCACCCCTTCTGGAAAAGGAAGGTGTAACTTATTCCGGCTTGAAATATATCGCAGTTAATTAGTCACTTCTATTATTTATGAAATATGAAACGTTACGCGTAAACGTTATCTATTGACTTACTGATTAAGAGCTACTTTTATGTTAATGATGATTTCAAATTCTCTTCCTATTAGTACTGGGTTTCACGGAGTGGAACAAAAAAAAACATGTATTAAACGTGTCAGTTGGTTTTTTTGTTTGCATGTTTTTACAAAACTCCCTGTTCATTTTCCTAGGCCCGGGTTGAACTTTTGAATATAATTCACCAATTCGATTACGTCTGTTCTATTCTATATTCGATTACTTAATACAGTAGCAATGAAACAGCAAGAACAGCATATGTACCCTTGTTTGAAGCTCACCTGAGGTACGGATTAGCTGTTTGGGGTGGGACATCAGCAACAGATCAGCAAGAATACTTACCCTTCAAAAAAGGCTCTAAGGGTTCTGGCTGGACTCGGACGGGTGGAAAAGCGTTCAAGAACCTGTGAATTCTAACAATTGTATCACTTAACATACGGGACTTAGTATTGAATTTGGATGGCGTAGAACTTCCCAGAAATATATATCAACATCATACATATTAGTCTTTATATAAACTTACAAATCATCATTCTGAACTGCATGACAGAAAGCTATCATAAAAGGATGGAAAACTACAACCACATCCCAACAGAGCTGCGGTCAAAGACCGGAAAACCACTGAAGTCACCACTACAAGAATGGCTACGGACACACCCTTTGTACTCAATGGAAAAATACCTGCAAAGAGCAAAATCATTGTTACTTTCTTTTTTCTATACTTCTACTTCGCAAAAATGTAAACACTAATTTTAAACTTGATAACCGACCACCATTAGTAATCTTTAGGATTATGGTAAGGTTGTTTCTGATTTTAACTTAATGATTTTAACGACTATTTTCTATTGAACAGTAATTAACAAAAACCTAAAATGAATTATATGATCCACTTATATCGAAAGAGTAACTAAAGTGAATGTCATATAACGAATGGCCGCTGAGTATTCATTCATCTTTAACGAATACTTGATTCATTTCTATCTTGATGGGAGAAATTGTTGACTTATTATTTTGTTACATTGACTAAACAGTAATTTACTAGTTTATTTTATATAATCGATGTATTTAATGTATATTAACCATGCTATTCTAACGTTAAAATAACAATACTTTTATTGAAGGAACCTAATAATTTGTACAGGCTATTAAATAAATTTAAACTAATCAAGTCATTTAATACTTTCTCTTGTATATTTAGTATAAAATATACGTAAATATAAAGTTAAATTCTATTGTATTTCTATAACTTTTATTTGGATAATACATTCACAATCGATGCTTCAAATAACGAAAGCATGGTATTGATTATTTTATTCAGTGCCTGGATATACTTCAATAAATTTGAAGAAAATTGAATGAAATAGAATGATTCGTAGTGAATAGTTAATTAGCCGTTAGTACGTACTCTAGGATCAAACAAATATGAATATACACGAGTTTGGAAGTTAACTACAGTCCGTTATTATATCTCTGTTAGTTAGTTTGTAGTTAACTTTCAACTCGGATATCCGAGAACATTATCTGAGAACTTTATGTACACATTAAAGTATTGTACAGAAAATAATAAAACTAATTCAATTGTTACTGTTTATTTTTTATAATTCAAACCAATAGTGATGTTGAACGTGGTACTTGAACAAATAAACAAAACAGTATATTTTAAATCTGGCCATTTTGTAGGCTGTAGTAATGTATTTAATGCACTATGCATTGGTGGGCTTCAAATCCTGAAATATGGTGTGGTTAGCACACCAATAATTAGAACGGCGCAAAAATTAGCTAATTTGTATAGGAATATATTACATTGGATGCAGTATCTTCTCATAGACTGTTGTATAAAATTAAGGGTTGCTTACTGAAAAGCTACGTATGATTAACCTTCACAATATAACCTGTTTGTTTACGATTTTTTACACTAATAAATAAGTCAGCTTTCAAAGCTGATTATTAATACTCTGATTTTTTTCTCATGTACTGTCACTTTGCGTGGGACAAATATTGCTAACTGACTTCTTGTGCTTACACAGACGTTAGTAAACATAGCCTTAAGCCCTGAACACATCCTTTCCGACAATGCAAAGTTTTCAAATAAATGTCCTAAAAAAATACTTCTTTTCAGTTGAGGATGGCCACAAATCTTAGCTTCACAGAGTAAGGATGACCTGACCACGAAACCTGCTACCACGAAGTGCTGCTAACACAATTCTCAACTAATTAGATTCCAGCCGAGAAATTAATTAATGAAATAAAAACTGCTTTACCAGTCGGGCTACGCACTTCCAGCTTTACTATTAGTTTTAACTATTAAACTCATGAAGGTAAGGAACTGAATTACTTTTAACTGCTAATTCACTAATTCAGTAATATTAATGATTAAAGAAGTTATCGGCTTAATAGCTATCATTATACGCAGAATTAATACTACTAATACGGACATATTTTGTGGGATTTCGTATCGTAGCGTGATACTAACGTATAATCACCACACATATACCAGAAGTTGGTTTTTTGACTCAGCCATGTAAAAGTAGAAGCATTAATTACGATAGTACTATTAAATGTTACGATCATCACATACGGTATAAACAGGAGCGCGCACCAAGCAGCCCAAGCAATGCGAACTATTTTAATGAATACTGAATCGAATAAGTATTGGAATTACAATATGGTTAGACCAAAGAAGTTGCGAGGTCAGCTGTCCATAATGGTCAACAGTTAAAACTATTCCGGAAATTGTGAAACCTTTCACGTCCCTGGGAAGTCGTAAATATGTGAGGAGCTCCTGCCGCCTGAGTCGTGCTGCCGGGATATGTGCTGACGTCAGGCGGTCATACATTCGTGATCACTCTCTGTGGGTATGGTGAAAATGCATTTTGATAAAAAAACTTCTTTACCGTCAGCTCTTAGAAAGTTTTAAAAATAAATTATTCCGTTATGACAATGTCGAAATAGTCCTTCCGGCTCAGTTGTAAGAAGTCGATAGATTTTGTGACTAATGAAATATTATCAATTTATTCTCATTTGATTTGTGTGTATTCAATATCTTGGATATAAACGATTTTTGATACAGAATGTTTGATAAATGTTGTAAACAAGCCTGAACATTTTTATTCTTTAGATTCATAAATACGGAGTTACAATCTTTTAAAGTTCGAACGGTCGCCATTTTGAAACTAAATGGCGTACATAGCTGTATGCCAACGAACTTACTCGACATATCTGTAAGATCAGTTTTTGTATCAAGTTTCAACTTGTTTGTGCTTTTTGGGACAGTTATCGTTTCCCCAAACCGTGCTATATAGCTTATATTGATATGTATACATTAAGTCAGAATAAGAAATCAGAACGTATTTATGAAGAAGAGCTCTATATTTCGGTTAAAATATTCTTCAGGAAATGAAAGATAATAAATAGGGTTATAAGAATATTTATATATCTCTATATCGGTATTATTAGACTATTGTCGTCGATATAAGTAATGAACACTATACAGAGTGTAAAATAAGTCCCACACTGGCGTGATAATTCCCGAACAATTACAGGTAAAGCAATAAAACTTGGTAAATCATTCCTGCACGCATAAATGTAATTTTTGGCAACTACGTGATGGCATCCAAGTAGTTAGAAGGAAATCTTTATTAGGTTTATTAGAAGAGTACAATGCCGTAAATCCAACCTCAAAATGTTCACTCTTTAAAAAGTTATGATGGTTTAAAGTTTGAAATATTTTCAGTGTAAGTCCTGTTGTAGATGGTTTAATATTCTTGTATTGGCTAATGTTGTGAAATTTAAACTTAGTACATGACCGGACTTTAAAAAAATAGTTTTTAAGGTAGTTAAGGAGTTCGATAAAAAATTAACGTAAACATAGCTTGACATGCATCATTATAAAGGGGTTGTTTAGCAGAGATGAATGATAAACCGAAAAATCTAGTATCGGTTATTATAATAGAAAATTCTTATTTTTATGTTGGGCTTTGGACCGGACCTATCAAGCCCATGCGGAACTGTTTACACCCTGTATATAAATGTATACCTTTGAATGAAGGGGGTGGTTTTGAGCTATGTGGGTGTTCGGTGTGTGGTAGAAATTTTTGGTATGTGCTACCATAAGGACCATGCGTGATTTCAAAGCATTCGGATATTAGAAAACAAGCAATTTCACAATTATTACAATGATAGTATTCAGTAAATGAATGAATGAATGAAAAGTTATTCAATTTAATTTCAATATTTAAACACAATAGGAACAGAAACTAAAACGTGAAATTCCACAACTAAAATTGCTATTCTAAAAACTACTATGCCGGGTATACAAATCACTCTAAAGAACGATACAACTTTAATACATTAATGAATTACAGTGCATGTTTTCTGTTTGAAGAGAAAGCGCATGTTCTAAAGAAAATACCCTACCTATGTAGACGGGCCTGTGCGATGGTCCGAGTTGATACAAACTATTGTAAAAATTTAATTAACACATAGTTACGATATAGGGCAAGTTGAGATCAGAACAAATTTGGTTTATATAAGTTAATTTGTGAGTAAGATTAATGGAATTAATTAATTAATTAGGAAAAAAGTTTACAGCCGCAAAATCTGTATGGTATTTATCATAGCAGCCTTGTCGGGTGCGGGGTTGGGGTTGGTAAGGTAAGTCAGGGAAGAGGTCAGGGGTCAGATCCGCCCACTGTTGGCCGCATTCAGTAATTGTCTAAGCAACAGTTAGGTTTGCCAACTGCAATGTTGTTAACGTGGTTCTTGAAAACGTATGTTAAGGGGGTTGCAAGAGTGTTTTATGTTGTATACATTAATGAAGAAGCAGAGTAGCAGAAAACTTACTTTTTTATGTGAGAATTTAGCTAGGGATTGATCATCATATTACTAAACATTCTCTTAGCGATTTAAACCGCCTTGAATGACTACACTCTCTTGCGTAATACTCATTTAGTTCTGAGAACAAACTTTTATTACACTCACTGAATCATAGTATATTTTAGGAAGCTGCCAGTTAGTTACTCGATCTGTTGTAGGAAAGAATGAATGGAATTTCCGGGAAAAGATGGCTGACCTCATCTCAACCAAAAACGGGGTCACAGCCGCAAGTCGCTTGCACCACGTGCTTCGATTGCCTCGACCGCTTGATAGTGATGTTTTAACAACTGTATGTGTTCGCCAGCCAATATACACAAGTGCTATTGTTGTTTTAACAGGCTTGGGAGAAGTCCGCTTCAATTACGAACACATTTACGTAGTTATGAGCATTTTGTTTATTGTGTTTAGATTTCCTGAATAATAAACGGAAAGATTAATAAAAGAATAAACAAACAAAGCAATGGAATACCGATCAAAGGAGATAGTGGCGTAGCCAGAATTTTCATAATGGTAGATTCATAGGAAGTTTCTTTATAATGGTCAATGAAACAACCTTATAATAATCCACGATTAATGTCAAGTTTTAAACAGTCTTACAACCGTCTGATCGCAATAGAGTGTATTTATTTTTCAATATTGTATATTCTGGGGTGTGCGTATGAGGTGTCATGGACAGTAGTTGTATCCCCGTGACCTTCCTTTTGCTACCCCCATTGATTTAAAACAATATAATGTATGAAGTGTATATGAACTTCAGGATTATTTGGTACACCAGTGGAGGCTCATATTCCACATTTATTCTTCTGACATTAGCATGAAGGATTTAGACAGACGGATATGAGGAAAATAGGAAACACGTTCTGATACGCTTAAAGAACAGTACTTTGAGCGTATTAAAGCGAAGAACTCGACTAAAGGCGACGTAGAGTCAGCCGTGTCTATACATATCTTGTGCATTCTACGCAGGAGGAATTGAACATCCAGTCATACAGTATCATCGTTACTCCAGTCATGAGGGTTTGGAATAGTAATCACGAAGGCGGGCTTGACAGGATCGGACTGTCTTCATACTGTCGACTGTGATGCTCGAGGTCGAAGAATTCTCCTAGATAATAACTTTTTTCGCAGGACTTTAGATCTCTGTGATGAAGCTTCCATTGTAAAGATTTTCAGAGATCCCCAGACTGTGCAGCTGCATAAAGGGACGTTCATTTTTACTTTCAGTTGTTAGTTGGCGAGTTGAAGTACTCGTTGAAAAGGCGAAACTCGTCGCTGACTTAGTCTTTGAATCTGTCGAATCTCGTGCAGGTCTTGAATTCGCTGGGTGTCCTCGAGGTGAATTGTTAGTTATGCTATCATTGTTACAAATTTAATCACGTTCCCAACCGCAGCTAACAGGAACTTATGTTCCATGCTCTCAACATTAGATACTGCATCGCTCGGTGGTGAAAGTGCCACATCACGGGAATTTGTAAATCTATCTCTCAAGAGGTCCATTGAAACCATTTTAAAGATAAGTAGGTATATCACATATTTATTGGCATAACATTAAAAACACGTAAAAAATCATCTGTGATGTTATTTGGAAACAAATCTTAAACTTGATTTTCATCAGTCTTATATTTCAACTTTAAATCTGCTAATATAAGCATATTCACATAATGTTGCTCTCATGGAATGGCAACGAAACTCGGTGAGTTTCCGGAGGAACCAGCGATTCCTGCTATCGCTGCAGGTGCACACGCGAACACTGCGATTTCTTGAAACGGGACAGGTGCACTTGCCAAGATTTCCGGAGTTGAGCAAAGTGAGGCCGGACAATTGTTTAATTCTCGCAGGTGTCAGCTCTGACTCATCCTATCCGCCTCCATTACGCGGTGATGGAACTGTAAAGATTATCTCGGCACCTGCCAACAGCCAGGTCTAATTACCGCCAAAACGGCACGCGCCGTCACTGCCCTTGCCTCTGCCTCGCAACTGGACTCTCCTATATTACCCTTGATTGCTGCCCTATTAGGCGAAATGGCTTTTAGGTAATAAACCCTCGTGTTAACATCCCAACGGTGACCTATTCAAGGGAGCTTTAATTATCGAAGTTATTTCAGTTTATCCTACAAGCAGTTCTTTCAAGTAAGCATTTCAGTTTACTTTAAACAATACAATCACGTTATATTTATTGATGTGTGCGTTATACTTAAAAGACATGATTTATAAACATAGTAATAGTAGCAAACACCGTAGTAATTTGTAAGGACCTAATTTATACCAATGCTAAAAACTCACAGTTTATTTTTTGTATTTTTTAGTCAATTTTACTCTCAGCGGACAAGAGATGGTACTTTATTTATATATTTCCATTAAGAGACCGCTACAGCGGTAGTGGCGGCCATCTTGATTTTAGTCCCGTAAGAATAAAGGTTAACCTCCATCACTTTTACGACTTAATATTAAATTGTACAATTTTTCGGTATTTTTTTGGTTACACATAAAAAAATCTCAAAGGAATTTTATATGAAACACTTAATGGCGTTTGGATGCGTATGAATAAGATCTGCAACATGCGACATCTCTCGTAAGGATACTACCATAGTCCTCATGCCCTTGCATGAGATTTAACATTGTTCTTATGGAAAAAACTCAAGGCCTTGACTGTAATGAAAGTAATAATACAGAAATGTAATAAAGTAAGTATAAAATATTAAAAGTATAACAACAGAAATCACTGCTAAAACAATAACAGATGTGTAGCCTACAACCTCGGAGATTTTATTTACGATAACATTACAACGAAATTCGGTTCAATACATCGCATCAATACGTTGTTAAAAATTAAAGTCTTCAGATGGTTTTAAAAATTTTTAATAGAAAAACACTCTCTTTGATTAAAGCAAGCTGCAATTTTGCTAACTTTATAGATTTAGTTTCTAAACATAGTTTAGAATACACAAACTAAATATTGGCTGAGCTTTATAGAAATCTCACTCGTAGTGGCTGATTAACGAAATCCTATTTCTGTCTGTCTGAACGCACGATAAAGTGTCGAACGGGTTGACCTTGAGAGCTGAAATTTGGTGTGCTCGATAACACGCTATATCATCGCTGAAGTGGAGGACTTCACTCCATTAGGAGTCATGATTTCTGTTTGTGAAAATTTAATGTAGCTGGTTATTTGGGAAACCATGTACAAAAAAGACTAAATAAACTAATTAGTAAACAGTTGATTGTGACGATAACATACATGACGTTTGTCAGTAGCTTATCAATACATGTTATTAATTATTAGTTGCTTTGTTGGATTTGTTGCAGAGGGAATACCTTCTACGGCTTAAAATTAATACGGTTTTTATTTATTTACAAAGTTTTGGAGATGTTACTCCACTCGGTTTATGTCTGCTTTTGTAAAGTATTGGTTTTATTGGCTAGGCGTTTAAACGCAGTCTATCTCACTAATGCATAACGAAGCACAGATCTTTGTGTACGAGTAGGTCTATGTCTATTTGCTATACCTCTCCACAGAGTCAACTTGGAAAGTTGAAATTTATTTTGAAACTCCACCTCCACTAACCCTACATCGAAATTTAAAATTGTAAACATCGGTCCATGGTGAGTCGCAAACCGAGCCAGGATGTTCCCTCCTGTGAAGGCAAAGACTCACGCTGGCCCGGAGTCTGACAGGAGTTTCACTTTGTTAAGATAAAAAAGACATATTGGTATTTTTACAAGTAGCATAAATTTTACAAGTATTTCTAGTTATGAGACTGGGCAGCGGGCAGTACCAGCTGGGCGGTGGAGAGGCCGCAGGCTCTGCTCCGCGCAGCTTGCGACAAAGACAGTAACATAAAACATCAATAAACCTCGGCGTAAACCGCTCGGTTCCCCGAACTACAGCTATAAGCCGCTGATTTATCAGAGTTTGGCGATATTATCCTCGACCTCACCCGCGACCGACATTTCAACTCTCCGTGTTGCATAGGGTATCTCATGAAAAACTGCCAAATACTTACCACTCTTACCTATCACCATTTCAATTCTCGGTGTTGGATAGGGTATCTCATGAAAAACTGCCAAATAGTTACCACTCTTACCTATCACCATTTCAATTCTCGGTGTTGGATAGGGTATCTCATGAAAAACTGCCAAATACTTACCACTCTTACCTATCAACATTTCAATTCTCTGTGTTGGATAGGGTATCTCATGAAAAACTGCCAAATACTTACCACTCTTACCTATCACCATATCAATTCTCTGTGTTGGATAGGGTATCTCATGAAAAACCGCCAAATACTTACCACTCTTACCTGTCACCATTTCAACTCTCCGTGTTGGATACGGTATCTCATGAAAAAAACCGCAATATACTTACCACTCTTACCTGTCACCATTTCAACTCTCTGTGTTGGATAGGGTATCTCATGAAAACTGTCAAATACTTACCACTCTTACCTATCACCATTTCAATTCTCTGTGTTGGATAGGGTATCTCATGAAAAACCGCCAAATACTTACCACTCTTACCTATCAACATTTCAATTCTCTGTGTTGGATAGGGTATCTCATGAAAAACTGCCAAATACTTACCACTCTTACCTATCAACATTTCAATTCTCTGTGTTGGATAGGGTATCTCATGAAAAACTGCCAAATATTTACCACTCTTACCTATCACCATTTCAACTCTCCGTGTTGGATAGGGTATCTCATGAAAAACTGCCAAATACTTACCACTCTTACCTATCACCATTTCAACTGTGTGTGTTGGCTAGGGTATCTCATGAAAAAAACTGCCAAATACTTACCACTCTTACCTATCACCATTTCAATTCTATGTGTTGAATAGGGTATCTCATGAAAAACCGCCAAATACTTACCACTCTTACCTGTCACCATTTCAACTCTCCGTGTTGGATACGATATCTCATGAAAAAACCGCAATATACTTACCACTCTTATCTATCACCATTTAAACTCTCTGTGTTGGTTAGGGTATCTCATGAAAACTGGCAAATACTTACCACTCTTACCTATCACCACTTCAATTCTCTGTGTTGGATAGGGTATCTCAAGAAATACCGCCAAATACTTACCACTCTTACCTGTCAACCATTTCAACTCTCTGTGTTGGATAGGGTATCTCATGAAAACTGGTAAATACTTACCACTCTTATCTATCACCATTTAAACTCTCTGTGTTGGATAGGGTATCTCATGATAACTGCCAAATACTTACCTCTCTTACTCGTCACCAATTCATCCCTTAATGTTTTCTTTTTCATATTAGGATAAACTGATAACTGTGAGATAATTGCCAACTCCATAATTCGCTTTAATATTTCTGGTTATCATATCACTGCACAAACTGGTAACATTTAATTAATTAGAATTACTCATCTCACTTGTTCCAAATATGCAAATTCTCCATATTGGCTGGTTTATCTTATGAAAAACTTAGTCCATTTTTCTAATTTGAAAATTTGTACCTCATCTCATCCGTTCTAAATATTTCAATTTTCCGTGTTGTATAATTCTTGTCGTGAAAAAGTTGATAGTATCTTTCTGAGTAACAAATGTTTTTTATCTATTTCATCCCTTAATGACAGCTTTATTTAAACAAATCCTATTTAGTACTTATTTCTATCTATACAGTTTTGATTAACTTAATGAGGATATATAACAAAAATAAATTATACATTAATATTACGTTCCAACAAATTGTAAAAAACATATGAAACATAATAATTTATTACGTTGAGTATACATAACTGTTGATGGAAGATATTAATTCGATCCGATAGGCGATAAGACCGCCAAGTTGTTGTTACCTAATTGTAAACACATTTGGTGTGTATACTTAGTAACAACCTTGCACGTAGATCTTGAGGACAGATAGTAGTATAACGCAATTTTATCAATCTGAGAAATTTTAAATTTATTTGGGAATTGTAAAGCTTTACTTAACAATACTGTAAATCTTAGACATACCGGTATCGAATTATTCAATGGTGTACACTGTATGCAAACCGCGCGTGACTCACAAGTTTCTGTTTGAATTTAGAACCAATTTACTTTAATTTTATAAGAGGACATTTTAATGTTCAGTAATTATCAACATTCAATAAGATTTTAGGTAGTCTTACGCTCCTTTCTGAATATCCAGAATGATTCCACTTATACTTTATTAAGAACTACTTATTTATGGATAGAACTATTATTACGAAAATATATGGGACGCTTGGCGTACTGTAATATAGCTAATCAAAGCGCTGGCGTTTGGGAAATTTCAGCGAAGGGGGTTTTGTACCTGGAATTCCCTTGATGGCTAGACCTTCTAGAATGACGTTCTCAGTAGGTTTGGGCGCAAGGAGAGATATCAGAACGTGTAGATTTGCCTATAGGACGTATCAGGACCTTTGAGGCCATGTAACCTGAATGAAATTTACCTTATAAATTAACCAGTACAATTGAAAAGATAAACTTTCTTTCTAATGACCCTTCGACCTACACAAGTACGAACTACACAGATTCCACCTTTCATTCACCTCATACAAGAAGTTTGGACTGTTCCCTTATACAAAGCAACCGTTCCTTTCGTTAAATATTCTAGTGGCGTTGACAAATAAATAACAAAAATCATAGTCATTCCTCCACTCTCCATGGTTGCGACGGAGACTTTTATAAATTAGAAGATAAAACCAAGCGATATCCATATTTTAAGCGTAACATTCCCCGTTAGTAAACATTACAGTTTTAGCTATCAGCTGGCTTCACGAAGAACCAGGTAAGGAACGATGCAATAACCGACCCATTCTTTAAACTGCAAGCTACCGCACCACTGACCCCTGATGCAATTATATAGAATAGTGATTGGGCAGTGCCTGACCAATGGTAGTCATGGGGGCGTGCGGGGAGAAGGGGACTCCCTCATGCTGGGTTGGGAGTGCAAAATGCAATGCGGAAGAGAATGAAGAATGAACGGTTCTTTAAAGATGAAAGGGTTAGGATACACGTTTTAATTATAAATCACTCAAAAGTAAAAAAAACTCCCGCAACTTTTTTTGACAAAACTTCTTAAAACGCGTTGTTGATGGATTGTGGATTGCTTTAAGATTTAATTTGAGTGTCGGTATTTTGTAAAATATATTAAAAAGTACTGTTTGTACCAGGGACATCGCTCCCTTCGATTATTTATCCCTATTAATTAAAGAGCTTGTAATTTTTATTAGAATGTTAATGAATATAATTCACACCCCACACGGGTATACATTTATAAAATAAGAATGGTACAAAAATAAGGTTAAATGAATTACATATGAAGAGGTACAAAATCATAAAAACTGCATAAAACTATTTGCTATATTAACGTTTTAATGGACATTACACAAATTTTAATATGCACCACAAATACTCGATAGGAGTAGCTACTGTTAATTACTCTGTAAATATCCAAGCGATACCTGTGAAAAACTAAACAGTTGGTGTCTTTTCGTTCGCAAGAATTAAAACAGGTGATTGTCGCAACAATGGAAAGGACATATCTATAAGTTATGTTTTGTCTTGGTTTGAAATGATACTTTGCCAGACGTTGGTCGCAATGACAATGAAGACGTGTGTGATCTTCGTTGCGTTGGTCGCCACGATTTACTACTCCTTGCGATGTTTCTTGTTGGGCTTGATTATAGACAAAGTTTACCATTCTTTTATGTTTAAGCCTAACAGAATCAGTGCAACCATAGCACAGGAAATGTAAAATAACTACACTCGTATCAAGTGCATATTAAAATATTACTAAATTTGTTGGTAATAATGAAGTCATAATCGAAATAGATAAACACTAAATTTCTTAGTTAAAAAGGTTTTTTTATTATAGTACTTGCACAAGAGAAATTGATATTACAAGTAAATAAATAAGAAATAAGACAAATGTATAATAATACATGTACTGTTTTGAAATGGTTTGAAACTTTACATTAGTACTTAGATTTAGTAGCTAAATCTAGAGTAACTACCTACATTGACTGTAGGTGTTAAATCGTAAACTGTTAAATATTGATTTAACTTTAAAATTAGTTCGTCTATACCTATCTCGTAACAAATGCACAGCAACGTTGTATAAAAACCCTGAAGTACATTATTAAAAATACAATGCAGGTTAGAATTTACATGTTGTTGATAATAATAAATAAGAGACAAACAGAGATGGAAATGTTTTGAAAAATAAAATGATACGCCACCAGAAGAGATAATTCCAGTTTGATATCTTATCATTAAGGTAGCGTTATTAAGAGAGTGTATCTTGAATCTCAACAATAACAACACAAACATCAACATAAGTTACGTCACTTCACTTATATGATAAGGAGAATATCGTTCATACTGTTTACCCAAAACAGTCAGGAAGATAGGGAAATGTACAACACTCTAAATAATACAATGTAGGTAATAGTCGAATCAAAATATCCTCCAACCTTAACCAGATACATATGACTTAGTCACATTTCCATGCTCTTTGCAATAGTCTATGAATCCCGACGTTTTATCGCTGTAAACGCATTGTCATGAGTAGTCAGAGTTACAAATGTTATTTTAACACCGTTATTGTTTGAACATTATCGAATCCTGTAACTCGAGGGTTGGACAAATTTCATTTCTGTTTGCCTGTCTATATATATCTGTATATACATGACATCTAGAGAAAGAATTGACCTATGCACTTTACGTAAAGCCAATATCGAGTTCTGTGATGATGCATGTCACTCCATTGATAACGCTGAGCGTTAATGAACATTTTACCTAAGTGTTATGGGTAACCATAGTGGCAACGGGTAAATTTCCATAATGTTCTGCGTGAGAGGTAAGAATAACAAAGCATATTGCATTAGTACTAAATAAGTATTATCTTAATCAAAGCTTGTGCTACAGAGTGGTTTGAAACTTAACATTAGTATTTTACAATTTTAACTTAAAGAAAAGGACTGTGAAAAGTTACAAAATAAATAATATTTCTTAGAGATAAATTTCAACACTTTTACTATATATTATAGCCTATTATCACACTAATTAAAAATAAGTACATTAAGTACACACAGAATAAATACTGTTGAGACAGACTGGGGGACATGTCAGTCTAGTGGGGTGGTTTATATTAACTAACAGAAAACTAAAGTTTTATTGTGAAATCTTAGTGATACATCCTTTTGGAAAGTATAATTTGATTTTTGGTAATGGAAAATTTGGATGCCGTGTTACGTAAGGATTGATGAACACGGGATGACATTCAGTGGAAGGAAGCATTGATTGATCTCTATTTAGCGGAAACGTGCCGTGGTTGCGCTTTTTGCTCCTACGAGCGCTCATGTCTTTTACGTATGCACAGTAATGTCACTGATCAATTTTCTAGAACACGAAGAATGCAATGTTAGATATATCAATATTTTAATTGAATGCTCTTGGTTTTATTCTGTTTCAGTTATAATGTTTACAATGAAATTGAATACTTCTAATGATTTAAGATATTAAAAACTCAAAAATGTTGGTCCACTAAATTTCCTACAAGATATTTTCATTCATAATCATAAACGAGCCATTTTTGTGTAGCTATCAGAAAAGGTGGAGCTTTGGGCCAAAAATACCGGCAGATGCTGTATGGATGCGTATAGTAGAACTGAAGTGTTACCAGAAGTAATATTGGATAAGAACAAGATTAGGAGAGGCTGGATGATTGTTAATAACCAGCAGGACTACTGGTGTTGCTTGGAGTAACGATAAAAAATCGTGGCTTTGATGGATAACTACCAGCCATAATGGCAGTAGTTGCTTGGAGTAAACGCACAAAAATAGCAGATGGTTGGTTGGGTCATGGTAGCTACCAGATCTGCAGAGAATCCTTGTAGTAATGATGAGTAATTAAATTTCATAAACGATGAGTGACAACAACCAGATCACCACAATTGCTTGGGGGTAATGAAAGAACACAACCCTTGAGTTTTGATTGATACGCTATAACCGCCAGAATTACTGAGGTTGCCAGGTTTAATGATAAATAAAAGAATAGCTGAGGTAGGATGGTGAAAGATAAACAACAAAATCACTAGAGTTGTTTGCTATAATGATAAGTACATAAATCGCGATAACCGCCAGAACTGTAGTAGCTGTCTGGTATTATGTAATTCGCTATTACCTATCCACTTGCGTCATGTCGCGTCGGTGGAAATGGGTAAATTTAAAAGGTCCGGGATCGTGAGTACTTTTCCACAACTTCTTTCCCTTCTTCTCTCACATTTTCGTAATTTTTGTACTCCTGGTTCCCTTGTTTAAATGAAAACTTTTTAAGACAAAATTTATTTAAAACTACTTTAATTCAGAGGCATTTAAATTAATGTTTCACATTTAAATTTGAATGTAAAACATTATAAATAAGCCGCATATCTTATCTTTAATGGAAACCCTCGAACACAGAAGCACGCCCGCTCTAGAGGGCGCTTTACTTTCTCTGCCTTCTCTGTCCAAAAATCTATCCCGGAAACGCGTGCGCTTTGGGCGCATCGATTCTCCAAAACAGCACGTGGGGTCAACATCGTTCATCCTCTCCGGCCTTCACGTCTATCTGTTCTCCCGCCAAACGAGATTTCGTAGCTTAACTAAAACAAAAAATAAGTAATATCTTATTAATGCACCTTTTAGTGTAATATATCAAAATTCACGGTAGTAGGTTTTACAATCAACTGTATTTATTCATCTGTTCAATTAATCTCCATTTTGAGGGCAATCGTAAGGTTAAATCATTTTTACCATGCCGATGCTGTCACCAAGTGATTGAGCTACAGTATTATAGTTAAGAAGAAAGGGGAGATGATTGAACCAATTTTGAAAATTATTGTGTTACAACAATTTTAAACCGCGAAAATTAGTATTTTATTATTTCCCGTTGTAATACTGTATCTTGTAAAATATCGTTCGCATTCAACTGTTGAAGATTTAGTGTAGTTAAAAGTGTAGTTCATACCCTAACATATGCAATAGAGGAACCGATCTACTCAATCATAACTCTAAGAAGTTTTGCATTTGAAACATACTAGAGTAGAAAAAGGGAGAAATGAGTCACACAGAAAACACAATATTGGAATTCACAGGTTTCTTTAAGCTGTTAGGTGCTTCTTCTAGGTGCTAGGTTATAACCGTGGCGTATAATAGACATAACATTGTGCCGTGGCGATATCATGGTAAACTTTATTTTATTACTACATCGTCGTAATGACCATCGCGTTTTAAATTCGTAAAATGATGTGTAAATTATCATAAACACAATCACTACTTTCTTAATTTTAACATAAAGAAATGTTATTATATTTTAGATTGCAACTAGGAGTAGTATAATACTATTTAAAAAAATAAAACTGCATATTGAGGGTTCTATTAAAAAGAAACCCTGGTACTGTTTAGGTTGGTTTAATTGGAAAACAAAACCTGCAAGGATATAAGGTTAGTTTTCTAGTTCTTTTAGTTTGTTAAAATTGAGTGAATAAATAATATGCTAGGTGCATACAGATCTACTTAACATTTTACACGTTTCATAAAATGGACATAAACTTACACTTTTTAAAATAACTGATATTACAGATTCGTAAAATTTAGTGATTCAACAGATTTGTGTTAGTAAAAGACAAATTGGCCCAGAGGTGAGACTCAAATGCAGAGAACGTGGAAATATCTTTTAAATACCTTACGAATAATGTTACTTTAACACGCGGTATCGCAATCCCATGTTAAAAAGGCAACATGTCCATTACAGTTTTAATAGTTGGTAGACAGAAAACATTCATGCAGACCAGTGGATGTGTAGATCCTCCAGTACACTAGGGTATTGGCAAAATTTTGAATCGCGTGACGCAATGACGGATTTCGTATAACAGAATCGCACCCTTTGGTTGTAATGTGTAGGATATGAACATCTATAAAAGTGCTCATGCTTAGTTATGAGTAAACTAAGCATACTCGTTGGTTACCACAGTGCACGACAGTTTTTAAATAGAAGACAATGTAAAAAATATAAACCAGAACGGAGACTTCACCAGTATGCAACATCTCGTAAAAAAGAACGAACAAAGTAACGCTCCCCTAATCTCAAGTGTGGTGCTGGAGAGGATGTAAGATGTAAGAAGTTTAATTAAGAACTTCTTCCCTCGAGGTTTTTAAGAACTAATGAGCAAGTCGTGCGTGTATGCAGTTTGTTGTAGTGGTGAATAACATATCTCAACTTTCTTCCCATCTGTAATATCCAGACAACGTCTAAAAATATTCTATTCAGTAGAATCATTACGTTTTTCTGTTTTTACAGTACCAGTTTGCTTAAAAAAATTGTTTGGACCTTTTGTAAGATGGGCAATATTTTATAAGAGTGTTGATTACGTGTGTAGTCTTCGCCCTTTTTAAAGTCCAGAGGCCAAAAGGTTACATTACTTCATATCTTGTTCAATTTTTTGTGAAATTATCTAACTCAGTGTATATCAATGGGATATTTGGTCTTCGAAAAGGACTACCCCTGGAGTCCATGCTCTTTGCTGGGAGCAAAATACATAGTCGTGGTTCAGTGTAATATAGCATGAATGGATTCAATTTTGACATTTGAATGTTGTAGTAGACATCTACAACTTTTATGGTACATGTTTCAATGGATACAGTTATCAAAAACTGTCTGTATTAATTTTGTACTACATTGCATTCATTATACCAAAGAAATAGCAACAAACTACGAAAAGATTTAATTATGGGAGAAATACAATTCAAGCAACCACAAGAAATGCTGTGAGCATTGCAGTAGATTGTGGATGAAACATATGGAGAAAGTTCTCCTTGAGTGAAGTTGGTGTATTCCCCATATCGCCTTGAAGATTATAGAGGCATTCCACCATGGGTGAAGCTGGTTTTTTTCTCAATGCCGCCTTTAGTTTCGTGACACAGAGTTCCAGGTGATTAACACTATGGAGGATAGTACCATACGATGTCAATACAATTCCATCTTGGATTTTGGAGGGACAGAGAGGTGCCTGTCAGTGAAGTCAATGAACAAAATACACCATGTGTCTGAAAGTAATATTGTTGCCAGTAGTTCTAAAGATGTGAAGACAGGTACAGCTGGGTAATTCTTAACACTTAAGGCTTTCAGGAGGGATACGCTAATAATACATTTGATTTTCATGTTATTGCCGTGGAACCTGTCAAAAAATTGACTCCTGATAATTGACTACTAATTAATGTTGTGCCATGACACGCATATAGGATTTTCCTAACAAATACACCATGACCGGTGTCTATCATCACAATCTATGTTTACTCTGAATGTCTCAATCTAGTGTTCATGTCATTAGTCAAATGAACATTAAAAAGCAAACCTCTTGAAACTTGTGAATAACAGATCAATTGCTGAAGGTGACAAGTGGTGTTGGTCAAATGTTATTGCAACTATCCTGCCATAAACTTAGTAAATCATCATTATAACGTGATGTACCTCTGATGTAAAAATACAATTACAAAAATTATACTGTAGCTAATAGGGAAGCCAAGAGGAGGGTCAAACAAGCGTTATAAGTTAAACATCAACGACGCCACCAGGAAAGAAAAGAAAAATAAACGGAGGCACAACACACTAACGAAGCGGCACTAGAACAAAACAGAAAGGTCAATTCCGACCGAACAGTGTCGAAATGAATGAGAATTGTGGGAGAAGAAAGGGGAAACAGAGAGAGCGCGCGATAGAGCGCGACAGAGAGGGAGAATCTCGCGGCCGCGGCTCGCGGGGAGGGGAGGGAGAGAGGGAGACGCACCGCGTCGTAGGGATGGCATTCTCAACATTTTCTCTATCCTTTGAAGAGTGCGTGTATGCGTGCGCGCGCGTTGTGAGGGGGTCTTCAGTAGACCTACTTGTCATAGTCTTCTGAGAAGGTTTTAGAGCGGGCCAGTCGAGTCTTTCCGTCCGTCCCGCGCACACTGACGCTGACGCTGTGCCGCCTAACCTCAACTATGCCCTGGTGTCGGTACTGTCGTGGGAGTGGGTGACTACAGGCAGCATGGAGCAGGAAAACACGAGTGTCCGCAGTGGTGAGTTACATTTATACACTGTTCATGTCCAACATTACATATCGCGATATTTAGTCGCAGTGTAGATGCCGCTGTGACCGAGTCGAGTCGGCGGCAACATCTATGCTCCCTCTCTCATCGATAAACGCTAGTTTGTGAAACATTGTCGCCTCTCCTCCGTGCCGACCATTTCATTTCTTATCCTTCTGCCGTGATATCGTTTAAAAAAAAACCTCCCCAGTTTACGTTGAATCCAGAAATGCATCGTGTACATAACTATTTAACCAATCACTGCTAATTTGATGCCACGTCGGTTCCTAACACTCTTTAACTCAATAAATTATATTACCATTAATGATCGTAAAATATTAGACTTAATTATGTTGTGTAAAATGTCTGTAACTTTAGCGGATAGCGTCTCATTATTTATGTAAATAATTAATCATTAAAAAAAAAAAACAAGAGAAACCGTAAGTACAGTATATACTCGGGATTTAAAATCTCCCAACTTTCGTTATGTGATTTCATAACTATTTTTAGTCACAGCGGTAATTTATGAGATCTCATCTATTGATTATAAGAAAAACAGTATTAGCCCAGTATTGTATCACATGTCATATGTTTAGTCAGCAAGAAGTACTCGTTTTTAAATAATTCAACTCTAACAGCATTCGGTACTAATATTATAGGATAAAATTAATTGCAACAATTGTGAAATTATTTTATATTTCTCAGAAAACAACTATAATCCCACGTTGTTCTTAGGGAATATTATATTTACGTCTTCGGGAGATTTTGGGAGGTTTCTGAGCTGTAATAAAGTTTCAGAATCGTCTTTCGACCGTGAGCCAACGACCGTCCTGGAGCCCTTAGATCCAAACGGGACGGTACGCGGTTTCAACAAACGTAACCATTTTTTTTGGGCGGTACGGTATTACCTGTCCTGTCTGGGGAGACTGGTCCATGGGACTAGGGGACTGTTGCGCCCTCCGGGGTGCCGCCCTAAGGGGTTAATTTCGATTTAATGCACAGGTACCGTAGTGGTGCATTTCAAACTGTCCAATGGACGGGCGTCTTGGTCTTGCCCATTGCTAAACCACTGCATCAACCCTTTGCCCAATCGTTGTTAAAATTCATTGGGTGTTTTAGCCTGTAAATTTAGATTTGGAGTCGTTTGTATATGATGAAATAGTGACATCGAGGGATCATTTACAAGGATCATTTTAAGAGAAAATTCATTGTGTTAAAGTTTAGATGCAAATAATTCCTTAATACTTCAACAATTCAATCGAAAATGTCGGGTTTAAATAGGATTTCAAAGTGATCTCTAGTAACATAAACAACAGTTTAATAATGGGTTTATCTTCAGTTATTATAATTTTATATAACGGTACAATAATTTAACGAGATTAACAAATACTTTTCATCACGATTAATAAAAGAAGAATCACTTACAGCTTTTAAAATTTATTATATTCTTACTTAAAATATGCCCAAAACAGACTGTTAAACATATGGAGACATACAGAGAATATAGCAAGAGTATAGCGTAGTCATCTCTCTGTTCAGTACTAAGTAGTATCATGAGACATGAATGAAAAGGACAAGTAAAACCACTCCAATTGTTGACTTTCCAAACCTGTAACAAAATATTAATCATTCCAGAATGTATTGTTAAAGTACAATTTCCCTTGTTATGTTTTGCCCAACATTGTAATACTTGAATAAACCTACATATCCTCAATTGGAAATATTTTCATATAATTATTATTCGTTAGTCATTTCAAATCATAAAACGTTAGTAGCGTACTTTAAATAACATTTAATTATTAATATGGTCTCGGAGTTAGTAAACAGATCAATAAACAAATATAACAGTTTCTCTTAGCTTCTGAAAATGATGCTGTCATAACCTTGACTCCCGGAATCTGGAGTCATGTTCGTCTGAAGAGACCCAGAAAAGATCGGGGAGGAAGAAGATCAAAATAAACTCTTTACATCATTTATACATCAGAGACAACTGGATTACATATTATAATGTAATCTAAGTGAAAAGGTATTCTCGTTGTCTGATCTGGTGCACAATTGGAGCTAAACCCCACATACACATCGAATAAATCTCTTTCCACCGTAGGTTTTCTAAGTTATGTGTAGAAAACTGACAATTTAATATTCTTGCACAAATTTATGGATGTGAATTAAACTCACAAAGACTCCTTCTGAATCTGTTTATACGTTTAAAAAGAAAAGGGCATATTCACTTTATCTAAATCTTGTAAAAACAATTACCTATCTATCATACGGTAAGGGATTCTCTGTGTACTTAGAATCACTGAATAAACTATATTGATCGACATACATTACCAAAACCTTACTTTCTGTACCAATTTTGCATAAATTATGGATGAAATCCAATGCTTAACATTTCGTGCAAAAGAATTAAAACAAATCCTTCTATAAAAAAATGTTTGTCGTAAAAGCGCGGTATTCAAATAAAATACCGTAAATAGTAAAACACTAATCTTTCCATATTATTCCAATAATTGCATCGCAATTCCGAGATTTTTATAAGTTGGTATCATGTTAAGCAAAGATGAGAATCACAGTTTAATTTTTGTCCAACCAACTATACCGATGAGCAAAAATGTTCGAATAGTTTATAGTTTCAAAATGTGGATAAAAGCATAAGGTGAAAAGTTTTATCAAAATATTTAATATTTTCCAAGTCCCAGAAATATTTAAAACCACGACTTTGTACTTGAGAGTGGATCATTTGTTTCACAATATCACAAGTCTTTTTGTGAGAACATTTTCTTTAACAAAATTAAATTTTTCTAAAGTGTGCCTTGCATGGTGACAATACTAATACAAAGCTACACTTTGATACAATAGACTTTAATACAACCTAATAATTATGGAATCTTTATATTGTGATTTACTAAGATCCAAAGCATTTAAAAGTTGTGAACCATTTCATATTCTACAAAGCATGCAATTTCTAACATAAATCTAAATTAACGTTTTACCATTTCAAATTTGTACCCCAAAATGAAAAATCTTATGTGTTCCCACGGCCGATAGTTTCCGGAGTTTACGTGTTGGATGACTTTAAACTTTGTTGGCATTCTCTTCTGTGCTAATGATCGTTCTTTAACAAGTCCAAAGGTTTGTCTCTGTTTGTCGTATGGTTAACTGTAACATTTAACAATGAGAGTTTTAAGTAACATTTGTTACTTTTGTTGAGAATTCAATGGATTAAAAATTGTCCTAACTCAATCCAATGATTCATGTTTTTTCCACATAAAGACTCTTCTAGGATTCCAAAAAAGGACCATACTAATCCCTATAAGATCTAAGTTCTTCGATTCAGCTGAATGGAATTCTTTTTAAGAAATAAAAGCTAGTGTTCAATGCACATGTTTAAGCACAGTGAAAATAATTAAATGTTATACTATAGGCAATGGTGTATATCCTTTTTGAATTTTTTTGGATGAAAACTTAAACTTCCAAGTTTGTTATGCAACATCTTACAACAAACTAAGTTTGTTTCTTTTTGCTCACTCAGATGTCCTAGTGAATCTTAAAATCTTTAATACTGAACGAAAATCACGAATAAAGCGTAGTAGTTGTGCTTTAAAATGCGCAATCGTCTTTTATGGATTTGCTAGAACAGTAATGTATAATTTGTAAAAAAAAAACAAAAAAACAAAAAGAAATTGTATGGACACTAATAATTTATGGTTAAAAAACGCACACTCTCTATTGGACACGAAACACCGACTTTATCTCGATTTTATATTTTAGAACTGGTACAATTTAAAGTAATTAGATGTAATAGAGTTCATTTCTCCTTTATTAGTGAAAACAACTGGTAAAAGAATTGGTTTCCTTTGCTGAAAAGTATAAATAGATTGTTTATTAAACTGAAATGCTTTAGTAGTATATCCTAACAATACACACAACAGCATAATAAGAGAAACTATTTCTGTTATTACATTAATAGATGTTAATATTGTAATGATTATTAGACACAGAGAAGTCATTATCAATTTATAAATCTGCCCCGCTTTAGAATCATAAGGGTTTCTCAGGTGATTCTTTTTCACAAAATTATTTAAAAAATTATGTATCATTTGTCGCATCGTTACGTTTCCTATTTCTCTCCGTCAAACAGCGCTAATATGTAAAAGCTTTTCTTTTAAAAAAATAATTTTTAGATTTGATATTAGTGAGGAGATAGACACGTTGTAGTAGTCTGTCAGATCTTCTTAGCCAGGACGTTTTAGTAGTAGAGTTTAGTCCCCTACACTGGTAGGGATGGTACTCGAAGAGAGAGCGAAGCTCTCAATCTTTAACTGAATACTCTGTAACATTTCAGCTGTCATTGTGTTACAGCGTACTCAGTTGAAGATCGATCGCTTCGTTCTCTCTCTCCGAGTACCATCCCGGCCAATGTAGAAGACTAAACTCTACTCGATATCAGTGTTCAGAATGTAATACATTTTGTGAGTTCAACCGTGGAAATATATTAAACCGTTTCCATTTCTTCGTTACACGCTCACGGCTTTTATCCAATTAGTGAACCAGGTCAGAGAGATTTGCAGACTGCCATTAGCTTTTGTTGTTTGTATGATTTATTTCGACAGCCCGTATATTCGAGTCTGAACAACAAATTTAATAATTCAGAGGAACAAATTGTGGTTTTTTCAAATAAAAAACAAATTCTGTATTCATTATACAATCTTTCCATACGGAAATACACGTATTTACACAATTTCCATAGTTTACAATTTCTTCGTGTCGGATTTTTCGTTTATATTTTAACATTATTTCTCAAAATCGGCCACAAACCATTGTAGAAGAGTTCGAGGTATACATGTGAATTGAATTAAATAAAAATAAATAAAAATGGTGAAATCCAAAACGGAAAGTGATTTTAAAAATTGAACGTAGGATAATAAATTTACGAGTGCACTATAATAGAACATGTGTCCAGTTGTAGAAAATAAAATACGATATATTATATAATAAGGGAGTAACACATTACCCTTCCATTTAAATTTATATAATATGAAAGATGGAAAACAGATTCAACATGTGTTGTATAGTAACAATTTGTTGCAACCTTAGGTTCACGCGTGTAACATTGTATGGAACTTGTTAAGTATATTGTTTAAAAATAAGGTAGACACTTGTAATAGGATACGAAAGTTTCTATATCAGAACGAGTGAATGTACGTAAGTGTAGTTTCACGAGAATGCTGTTTTATAATACTACAAATACTACAAATACTAGAACAAATTTGTAACCTTCCGATAATGTATGAACACGATGTAGAACGTGTAAAGAATTAAATATTCTATGAATAAAAGTGTAATCCGGCACGGAAACTACACATAATAATACATAATATGGTAAAATACAAAAAAGCGCCTGACCCTTTCCGGAAAGTATTCTAGAACAGAACGTGTGAACATGGAGTAAAGATGTATAACTTGGTGTAAAACGTTTTTTTATAAGACGTGTAAAGAAGTAAAACGTTCAATTCGGTGCGAAGAATTGTTGTATGTTAAGACGTATAAACACAAAAAAATATAACTCAGTGTGGAAATATTTAAATATGAGACCTGTGATTATGAAATAGAAACGTGTAACTAGGAGCGGAAACCTTTGACCATAAGAAGAGTAAACATGATGTAAAAACGCCCGAAGTGATGAAGTGTGGAAAGTTTTGATTGTATGACGTGTAAACATGAAGTAAAACGCGTAATTCGGTAAGAGCCATTTTTTACACCAAAACGTGAAAATAATTGTGTTATCTCGCGGAGAGAGTTTTTTTAAATGTTATAACGCGTAACGATTGGGTAGAAAGTTCGGCCGGGTCCGGAAGGTGTTGTCACCAGGGCAACCGTCGCTGTGACCCAATCGCGGACAAAGTTGAGCTTGTGTTGTCAGAAACCCGATAACTGATAAAAGAGTTGAGTGACTCACGGCATCGTTGCTTGGAGACTTCGACTTTGATGTTTGACTCGTGTTTGTTAGGTTTCGTTGTTTGTTCCACACAAACACGTGTTACTTGGAAATTGTGCAACTGAATGTAGCACAATACGATGCTTTTCTCAGACTTTTCCCAATGTTTTCGCTGGACCGAGAACGATTCTTGAAAATAATGGTGCTGTACACAAGAGGACGGAATAAAACTTTCGTTCTTCTATTGTTTCTCAAAAGACCATTTTAGTCTTTAGTCGTCTAAAGTTTGATAATGTTACAGTTAATATTTAAACGCTGTTGCTTAAACCTCCTAGGAGGAGCTGCAACACGATGCCTCAAAACGCTAAACTAATCATCCTCCTGTCCATTTGCTCGCCATGATGGTCAGTATCACTACCACCTGCAAACTAAAACTACACAATATTGGCCAACAAATTCAAAAAATTAAATATCTTTAACTGTTTGCAGTAAACCCAATACAGTACTAAAGTTAACACAGTTATGTATAAAGGTCCACGCGATTTTTGATATCAGCAATAAATTCCGTTCTTAGTTTTATGCCGATTTTGACATCATTTGGATGTATACAATTGATGGTACGTTGTTTTACGTATTTAATGCAGTACCATTATTTCGCATAAAATGAAATTTGTAACTGTATATTTAGTGTGTGGCGTTTTGTTGTTAGTTGCAGTTTTAAATTTAAAGACTAACTTAACATGTTTAGCATATTTAAAAGGGAAACTTTTACTTATAACTCGAGACCTAAAAATATACTGAACATTTATAGGAGTTTTTTAAAGCAATGTAACCAATAATACGAAAATGTTTTGTAAAAAAGTTCAATTTTGAAAATACATCGTTATAAAATCTAAAATTTTAATCCAAATGAGAACAACGCATTAAATATTGAATATTCCCAAAACAATACTAAGGTACAATACATGTAATCGGTAATTTTGTGATACTTTTAATTCATGACATGAAGGAATACTTAGAAGGGCCACATGTAATATCTATATCAATGACAGAATGACCTTACCACCCCAACCCCCACCGCCCACCCCATTCCTTTTAGGGTGGCTTGGGGTTGCCAGACAAGATTGATTTTTCAGATATAATTTAAATATAATTAATGGTCAGATACTGTTCTTCTCTAATTAGGGATGTCCTCCGCCATAACTTATATTGATTATTAACGTTGAGTAATAAACAATTTTTTTGTTTATAATAACCAAATTATAGTAATTAAGTAAGAATTTATTGATTAAACATTTACTGACGTAATCAATGCAAGTATATGCATTTTAATATTCCATTTAAACAAGAAACTGTTGTTTAATTCTAAAAAAATAAGTATTATACAATTTTGGATTGCTTTTTAAAATAATTTTTATAGCATTTACTCAAAGAGTGTGGCTAGGAATGGACTTGATCACGTATTTTCTGGAATGAAACAAAACAGATTATTATTAAATTAGAAGCAGACGTGAACCAATCTACGCGTATCTTCTAAAAGTGTTGAATGAAAATTACTATCTGGTTCAAAGTAACAGGAATCATTAATGTATTTTACGCTTTTATTTTGTCACAAGAAGACGTATCAAATAGGGAGAACTTTTGTAAAGAAAATAAATGCTAACGTTTATATTGGTTCGAAAATTACATAATTTCACTACGCAGAGATAATAGATGTGGACAAAACTTACAGAAGACAAGTAGTAGTGTGTTTTGTGTTTTGGTACAGGCCAAAAGTTTTAAAGACATTTAGCTTTCTATACAAACATCCAAAATCCAATAATTGATTTTTTAAATAATAAATTAAATCAAACGTCAAGTGGAATAATTTTAAAATGTATATGGTTATTTAAGTAAACTTTGTTACTTTAAATATCACTATTGACTTCAAATAAAAATTTAACCTTAATTCTAAAAATCACATGATTACAATCTATGCCAATAATATAATAATCTGGACCCAAATTGGACCCAAATCTGGATTACAAATTTAGAAGACTTCAAATCGTTTATGACGCGTAATGCTGAATGAAATGTAATATTTGTTGCAAAAGGATACGATATCAACTGATAGTTATACATTTCTGTATGCATATATTAAATATTGTTTTTTTATAGAGAGACATGCGTACTAAGAGGTAGTACAGAAATTCAACCCTTATAGGTACGTATAAGATGCTCTAAGCGACGTACAGTAAAAGAGGATTAGCATTTGTTGCTATAGTCCATTGAATTACAGAAACAATTTAGCTCAATCAGAACGCAACATTAGAAAGACAGATAACCCAATATGGCAATAACATGAGACATATAGCCTGTGTTGTTGGGCTTCATTGTCACATAAGCGATCTCTACGTTCTACCCCTTTTTCTTAAATATATCACTATTTTAATAGAAAATAACGCTTGAAACATTATTTGTTATTTTTTTTTTCATGAAAATGTGGTTAACAATAAGTTAAAAACTATTTCTTACGCATTAAAAGAAAAAAATATAAATTTACTAACAAATTTACCTATTTTAAAAACTAATTAGATTGATTTTATTACTGAAATAAGTTTAAAGTTTGCCACTATCGTACCAACACATTAAACACAGTTTAGTGAGCACTCTCTCCTTCACGTGTTAAATTCTAAGACAAGACTAAATAAAGTTTATGAATAAAAATTGTTCTGAATTTGATTAAATTTAGCTCGAATGAAGTTATGTATTAAGTCGTTGGATCAAATAAAGGCCTCACTCAATTTGTCTTTTGCTACGTTTAACTTTCAGAGTAAATCGTAATTTTTAATAATTCATAGCTTTCATGCAAGCTTTTAAGTTGTTTGTAACAGAGAACGCTGGCTCATAATCTAAACCCTATTATTCTTATAAAAAGAAAATAACTTTATCGCTCCTTTATTGATCCTTCCATCTGACACCAAGGAATACTAGAATTCTTGTGACCCTGTGGATACATTCTGGAGACGTTGTTGTACGATTAAACGATCATGTACGTTTGTTTGTGTGTACCAAAGAACAACATGTATATAAGCTATTATTCATTAATAAATGATTTACCTATTCTAGTTTACTAAGCTGACCTATTCAACATTTTATGTAATCTTAGAACAGAAAATAAGGGAACTATTTAGGAAACTACGTCCTCAGCCGTAAATTTGGTTTTACCCTAACGAAAAGTAGAGAGCTTTCCCTATCACAACTACGTGTCCCAATACCTAAATATTATCTGCAAACAGTTACAACTTGGTATCACGTGCCTGTACATGAACAATGTACCTATTGTAAAAAGTACCTCGTGGTGGAAGTTCGGGTGGGACGGAAAGGGTTTGTTTGGATTTGTATACGTCAAGAATTGAGTATGACGTGACAGTCAGCAGTGACAATACGTTAAGAGCAGTTTTAACAGTAAATTAAATCAAGTATAGTAATATAATAATATGTCACTTAAACCCGAGGAATTAAATACTTCGTGGTGTATTTAACTGTGAATGTAATGTTTTTATTTAATCAGCCAAAAACTTTTTAGCCTTATTAATTTTTTTTTATACTTTGATAATGCCAATTCGCCTAAAAGTATTTTATAGTTATCTAGGTTCTTTTCGACATTTAAAACTAAATCTTCCATGTTCAGTGTTTTTGCTCAATGGGTTGGTGTGCAAAGACTTTGAATACCATTTGAACAATACAAAGAACATTCGTTTTTATCGCGGTACCTTGATAAGAAGTTCGAAAATAAATGTTAAATCGTGATTAAGTGAACATCTTAAATGAACTTATTATAATAGTTCAATAATGTCCTGTGCAGAAGTATACAGACAAGAATAATGACATCCTTCAGTAATTTGAAATTTGATATAACTGTTGGCTTAAGCTGAAATCACAGAAACATTTTTTTTATTAATGTCTTTAATGACCCAAACAACAGTCCCTTCCTCTAAGCTGTAAGGAAATTAAAGCAGCACACTGGACAAGACATTATCGTGCTGCCTTTTTTCAGATAGAGGTTTTTATGTAAATTTACAAGTAACCCAAATTGCTCTTTGCTGTTTCACTGAGACAATCTGTCCAATAAACTCAATTTGCTATATAGAAAATTAGTTTTCTTGATTTTTCTTCAAAGCAATAGAATAACATTTTGGCATGTTTATACTCGGCATATTAACGTAGATACACTCAAATTTTGGCCACTTTGTTTCACTTTGTATTTTAGTGAAACTCCGAAGAAATAAAAAGAACAATATTAAGTCAATTGATACGGTGTATTGTAAACTGCTGTAACATGTGATGGAATGGATGTACATGAATGAGATTGTTTCGATAAAGATGAGTATTTTACAAATAAGAATCAGAAAGTTACTTATACAAATTTCTATGTGAGGGTGGAGGTTGGCTCCTGCGTCAAGATGTTTTTAAATTTTTTTACTATCTCAAACGACATTAGATCCTAGATTGAGGACCTTCTGAGACCACTCAATTTCCGAAAGATATTGACGGAGTTCTTGGAATTGTTGCCTTACTCATAAACGTAATAATAATTAATTTAATGTTTATTACTGAAATATTGATGATAAGGAAACACAGTGATTTGTTTCTATAAATTCTTCTATAATTCGTATTGCACTAATCGATTATAAATGTCTCAAATTAATATCTTTAGTTGTTGGTTTTAAATGTATTTCAAAACTTAAGTGATTGTTCGAGAGCGAATGTTGATTACTTTCAGAATTATATCTGAGACGAATGGCTGTGGGTTTCGTATATCCTTAAATGTGTTCATAAGAAATATATCTGGTATTTGGATGGAAGTGTAATACCTAGAACAAGAGGTTATAATTAAAAGAGCGTTTTACTTTTTTAAACGTCATCGACCATGAAAGTCCCCAAAAAGATACTTTCCATTGTCACAAATACACACAAAGTCCAATAGTCATAATATTTGTTATACTCCGTATTTACAGAATAGAATACAATACGCAGTGTTTTTAATACAGTCATAAGATCTAGGACTTACGTTACCTAGTAGTAGGGTGGTTCTCATCTTACCGCCCCTAGTTTGAATTCCGGTTTGGAATATACGTTTGAGCGATCGGTGTAAGGGTTTCCCATTCCTATTTTCTAATTTGTACACTTTTGTTTGGTATATTGGTATGTGTTTCCTCCGTTTTCATAATATCATTAAAGTTAATTACACAATATCAATTAGATAAGAGAAAATCAATACACTGTAAATCTTTGTGAAACGTAATTTCTTATAACTACTACTATATTCAAAGAACCAGTCTTTTAGATCAAATCTCTTTATATGTATTTTTATAAGGGCATTGCTTTTTATAAAAGCATTTAATATGAATAGTAATAATAATTATAAGCTGATACTGCTATGGTTTAAATACCGAAATTCAAAAGGAAGTTTTATTTACAAAATTTAAGTATTGCTCTTATATACCTATTTACGAATATACAATCTTTGGCCACAAATTTACCCTGATTGTAGTAAAGTAAGGGTACAGCCAACTTATTATAACTTTATTTAATTATTTGGATAACATTATGGAGACAAAGTAAGCCTTACACAGAAACATCTGGGAAGCCTTATGATGGGCTGAATTGTCGTAAGTTTGTTGCTCCCCAATTGAATGGTTGTCGAAGACGACGTCAGTATGCCCAACAATTTGAATAAATGGATTATAAATATAACAGATATCACCTAAATTTTCACCCAATATTTTCTGTAAATACAAATCGAAAAGGTTTTCAGACGAATCATTTACCATAAGTTCATTAAATCATTTAAACAAATGGGAAATAACCACGCATTCATAAAAAATATTGCGTAAAATTTTATTCAGTCTTGATTTTGTTTGACAATGCAATTTAAACTGTAGACATCCCAATAAAGCTCTCTACATGTTCATTATACTCGTATACAGAATGTTAGCCATATTTTACGCTATACACACGCATTCATTATTATTGTACATTGGTAGCTATCGATTTGGCTATATCAGCTACAATTATTGTAGGTAAAGTAGAAATTTCTGGACGCTGATTTCTGCGCACGTGCTTCTTTCCGACACTGAAGAGTATAAATAAGCTGGTATTATTATTTCTAACTTATAGACGTTTAAAATAATTTATTTTCGTGTTGTAGTTTTTATTATTACCAAGTGTGTGTCTGACGGCTTAATCAATTTAACCCCGGTCTGAGGAAAGCACCAGCTTAGAATTACAAGTGGTGTCATATCTTCCACCGATTGACAGACTATCTCGGGATGTTAGCTTTACTCTAGCAGCGTGACGTTTAAATCATCATAAACACTAGTATTTAATAGGCTGCAGGTGCATCTCGGACTACAAGGGTGTTAAGTGGAGACCAGCTGCATAAAACTTAATGATACCACGTTGGGCAGCGGCGGCCGTGGCGGCAGCGGCGTGGAGTGGCGAGGTAGGGCGCAGCGAAGCACCTGGTCTAGGCTAGGGCTAGGCCAAACTAGAGGATGGAACTGGTTTTGGCCGTCCTGGCCCCGGTACCGGCCAACTCGAGCCCCTCCGAGAAAACTCGATATTCTGGCCAACTTCTCAAAATCGGCCGGTCGCGGCCCCTCCGAAGTGGCTAGTTACATGTCCGCTTATAAGGGTGGATACAGTTCGGACTGCCTGTCAAGTCGGTACGGTAGTTTTTGTACGGGTTGGATATTAGAAAAGTTCAATGCAAAACTCTTTCGATGCCCTGTTGTATTAATTACTGTGCATTGCATTGCTGCCATATCAACAATAATGCATACAAGTGTATGTGTAAAAAGTGGCTAACATTCTTTATACAAGTATAATGAATATTCTATTTTTGGTTACAAAAGTCTATTTGAGCGTTATCTGGATATTTACAGTTTTAATTGCATTATCAAACAAAATCAAGATTAAATATAAGCAATATTTTGCATGAACGCGTGGTTATTTTCCATTTTTAAACGATTTAATGTAGTGTTAACTTATAGTGAGTGATTCGTCTGAAAATCTTTTCGTTTTTTTATTTACAGAAAACATTGGGTGAACATCGTCACGTATTTGGTACAAACTCCTCAAACATCTATAATGTGATGGGGTCTCTAATAGGTTTCAGAGAGAATGTGCAGTTTCATCAAGGCAAAAGTATCCACAATGTTTCTACCACGTATATTTTTTCGAAATTCAAACTTTTATAGCTTGTTAAGTAATACTGCTTAGAAAGATTCAGTTAGAGCTGTTTCAGATAATTCCGGCTTGTGTGTTTTATAAAAATCGAAGTCAATTAAATGTGTATACATTTAAAAAAGAAAAGTAATTTGGGAATATTATTAGTCTGTTTAGTCATTCATGAAAAATTAGGTAATATCTGTTCAGTGCTCTGTATGTGTGTAGTGTCTTTGTGAAACCAGTTTTCGGTATTTTTTCTGTATGTCCCAACATTACTCCTGGTTAATGACATATATCATCATGCATTTAATAGAATGGCCATTTTCCGAGATAGCATTACTGTTGAGAACATCGTATACTCAGAAACGGTGACTAACTATAATCAATTACGATAGACCTACCTACATATAAATGATGACAAAATAACACTTAAATTATTAAGCAGGTAAAATGAAAATGAAGTATGCGATTTTTTAGCCTCCACCATATCTTTCATCACAGAAATAATAACAGTTGATAACTGATTTATTCCTCCGTGGTGTAAAAATTGAGCACTGTTTATTATTAAATGACTGGTTGTTTGTAATTAATTTGACTCAGTCCATTATAATAACATTTTCAAGATAATATTTCATTCTGATGTTTTCGTTTTACTCAGATCAGATTTTAATTTCAGAATGAGCTGTTTTCATCAGAACTCTGTCCATTGTGATAACATTTTCCAGATAATATTAATTGATTTTGACGTTTCCTTACTATTTCAGAATATGCTGACAACATTACAATGTAGACTATATCGGTTTAATAGAAATGTTCAATTATAATTGATTGCACACCTGAAATAAGGGTTTGTCACACGTGGGTATTTGCCACAAGAATGGAGAAACAAGATTATGTGTGGCCACAGAGGATTCTCTGCCCATTAAAAAGCTCGCTCTACTATCAGAGGAAGCTGTCTGTGGTCTGCGCGGATAGAAAGGCCGGAAGTCGACTTTACTGGGCGACTATTCAAATGTGCTGGGCGACGCGATACAGTAGTTGAATTAACAAACCGGAGTGTAGCAGAGCCCGGAGCGAGCAGTCGGGCTGGAGTGGGCCTAACACGCATTTTTGGTGTCAGACGACAATTAAAAAGATTTATCTGGCAATGGAGACTCAGATAAGGGACGGGTGTGGTATTTACCGAGTACCAGACTGAGCTGGGGCTGGAGCCACTTGACTACCGCCTTGCCGCCGATACTATACCCGGGCATTTCTAACTTTACCTCTGTAGATTGCACTACTTGGCAACACCGCAGGAACGGCAGGGATCCTTTAACCAGCCCGAAATTTGCTTTACTAGTCGCGCTCGTTTGCAATTTCTGGGGTTCTTTGCATCTCTATATGCAAAGTGCTATCCTATGAATAATTATTTTTCTATCTCCTAGTTAGGCTCTTAAGAAGTTGTAAAAGGATTCTTTATTTGCGACGTTGCCATTCTGTCTTCTGCGAAAAAGCAATATAGTTAATTTTAGAACGGTCTTAGTATAATAAGTATTGGCACTTACGGATTATTTGCAGTTATTAGTTATTACTTTATACCTAGAGTAATGAACACTGTAAAACGCTTATTTATTTGCAACGTTGCCATTCTGGCTCCCGCCAAAAGAGCCCAAAGATAGCGTTAGAACGGTCGTAGTTTATTAGGTATTGGTACTTGTATATTCTTTGCAGTTATTAGTTATTATTTTATACCTTGTAATGAACACGCCAAAGACACTGTCACACTTATTTATTTGCGACGTTGCCATTCTGGCTCCTGCTGAAGAAGCCCAAAGATAATGGTGGTAGTGTTGTAGGTATTGGCACTTATGTATTCTTTTTAGTTTTTAGTTATTATTTTATGCCTTGTAATGAACACGCCGTAGATGTTATCAAACGCTTATTTATTTACAACGTTGCCATTCTGTCTCCTGTCAAGGGGGTCCAGAGGTAAAATTAGAACGACTCTAGTTAAAAGTAGTGTTTACGTATTCTTTGGGGCTGTTAAATATTATTTTCTAACTCTTCATGTAAAGGACGAAAAATCATAAATTTTCACACCCTTATACTCTGTTAAGCAAAATTATGATTGTAGACATTATATAAAAAGATCTTTTCGGAAATTACGAGTGTATTAAAAGTTTTCCTAATCCTTGGTACAATAATTGTATACTACCGCTATGGCAATAGTTACCAAGATTGTTATCGATTTTGTAAAATATGTAACTTATCAAGTATCGGGTTGCTTCATTCTCCATAGTTTAAGGTATTATTTTAGTTTTATTATTATAGTAATGTTTTTGTGAAATTTCTCCACAAAAACTCCTACATAATAAGCAGATGTCAACAAATTTAATTTCTCTCTGATGTTAATTCCCCCCAGCGCACTTTTTGTGGTCTCAGAGCTTTTTCAAAGCTGCTTAAACAAAAGTGTTGAAATCACAACTCTTTGTCTCACTCCGTGGTAACGTCAAGAGCTTCCTCACATTCTCTCTCTCTGCCCTAAATATTTCTGTAGGAATAGTAACAGATTTATGCGCTTCTATTGTATTTGTGTTAACTCATGAAGTTCCAGATGTTTTAACTCCATGCATACGATTACATTGTTTTAGGAATTAATAATATTATATTTCTACACTGAGTTTCTTACATGAGTGTCTACTCTTCCGTATAAAGGTGAATTCTCTTCGAAAATATAAGAGCAAGCGATTGTTTTTTTATCTCTAGCTGATAGTGTATTTATATTTTTCAAAAAATATTTTCGAGTACCTATGTTAATTGCTTGTAGATGAATTTATACAAAATTGGTAAGTACAATTCACCAGAGAAGTAGTTGTCCAGTGTATTGTTTTTCTTTCGGTCTTCAGTAATATTATTTGTTCCACAAGAAACCCACATATTTCTATATTATATACATTAAGACTTTTAGTACTCCAGCGTCAAGCCAATTTTAACACCTGGAAATCCTAACCGATTGTTTAAATAATTTCAGTCGTTTACACTGATAACAAGACAGTCAGTATAAATAGTTCTACAATGTTTTGTTTTATTAATATAAAATACAATTTTATCAAATAAAATATAAAACGTTTTCCCAAAAAATAAAATATAAAATAAATGCATCCAGTATAAAATTTTGGTTTATGTGCAAAATAATGATAATCACATTATTATTAAACGTTTCGGTATGATAATTGTTAAATTAAAAACATCTAAAAATCAATAATCTATAAATAGTAATAATAAATACAAATAATACATTTAGAAATAATTAGAAACTATCTAAAAAATAATGCACTTCTACTGTTGTTACAATAATTAGCAGGAGTTTAGTATCTTTATATTCTAAAATTTACAATTTAAATTTGATTGATTAAAGTAGTTTATTAAAAACCAATATTTTAAACGTTACCAGAACTTAGATATTCTTAAGAAAATATCTTATCCAGGATAAAAGCTCCAACATGGATCAATGAATTACTAGACGAAGATAGCTTCTACTAATCTTCCTACTTGCTACAGTTCCATCAGGAACAAATTGTCAATGGCACACGGAAGATAAAATACAGAAGTCTCACTGAAATACAGAGCTATCCGACGGCCAGACCCAGGAATTGCCATTTATGGGCTATAGCACAGTACTGGTAAATTCACTAGAATTTTACACTATTTACAACATAATGCGCATACCGCTGTTATATAAACGTACTCGAACACAATCAGATAAGTGTAGTAAAATTAACCATTTCAGTGTTGATTCAGTCAGATGATGTCTGACTGAGGTTTTTAATTAACAAATACCGTGAGACGTCCAACAGTCCATTTATACTTCTGGCACCTTGTCTTAATTAATTATCAAATTAGCGCCTTAATTACTCTTTTGCTCTAATTACAGCTTTGGACTAATCTTGATCAGTTTACGCCAATATCCTAAGTAGCGTGCTAGCTTTCTGGTAAGTAAGCGAAGCTGAGTTTTTAAATCACAATTAATGATTATTATCGTAAGGCACTTTGTTTCTAAGTAATGAATTCCTTTTCGCTTGAACATATACGATTTTAATTTCTACAAAATACATTTATTTAATGTTTTTGATACCAGAAAATATATGTGTCATTTTTGAAATTGAAATTTATTTACAAACAAATATAGCACAACCAATTTTGAAATACATAAAAGTGTGCTAATTACATTACGTTCTGATGCGTAGTGAATGAGAAGTGGAATAATGGTGTCAAAAAAGAGGTCCAGGGTTGCCACACCACATGTTGTACCGGAAGTGCCCCTACTTCTCAGAATTTATATTTACACTAGTTAACAAAACAGCTGTTTTTGTCCGATGTCGACTTATCAATACGGCAGTTCCGCGGCGCCATTGGCTCCTCAAGGGGACACAAAAAGTGTAGAAAGGTGCCGCTTTTTGTAAGGGCATTTCGGGTATGCCATTTATGTCTGGTACCACTTTACTTTTACCTCAGTACTTTGTAATCATGTACTTTTATTACAAATATGCTGTGGATGTTAAACAAACTCTTTTTTCGTGTTTATAGAATCCCAAGTAAGTTCAAATTTGGGTCACTAATTATTAGCTACAAGCGACATGCTAAGCAAGAAACTTTAATTAATGGCTCAAATGAAAGCAGCCAACGAAGTCCTTCAGTTTTTGGTGGAATAGGTCTTTTAACCAATAGGTTTCTATGTTGGCAACCAATCGCCCAAAATGTGATATGAATTTGGTATAACTTGAGGCAGGGACGAAGGCACAATAGGAGATGAATCGTACAATACAAAAAGATTTCCGATTTTACCATACAAAATATTTCCGATTTTACCATAAGGCTGTTGAAGATTGCCAAATATATAACACACAGTGATGATTCAAATTCTCTAGTTTTCAGTTTTGTCTGCATGTTTTGGCCATGCGAGTACATCAGATGTTCCACAAATTCAAGTAGTTCTTTAGTAGTGCCTAGAGTTGTTTCTAACTATGGACGGAAATAAAAAAATGTGAAATACTTATTGGTTCTTTTGTTGAGGAATACGAATTCAAGTGCTTCTTAGAATCAGTGTAGTTGGAGAAAGAACGTTGTTAGTACAGATTGAACATATGATAGGAGACAATCCGTGTGTATAATCAAATAAAACGCCTGTTTTAGATTTGAGGATTTAAACAAAAAAGAATGTTTGTTTAATAGTTAAATACTCAACATATATAACGAAATTTTAAAAAACGAATGTAAATAGTAATTAAATTATGCATAGTTCTATACCTTTAAAACCTATTAATGTTATTGCTGCATCATCAAATACTCGTTATAGGCTAAATTTAATAAAACTGGTATATAACAAGAAAAAGCTCTATTAAAAGAAGAAACCCCAATCTGAACGTCAGTGTATGTCAATTTATTGGAACACAACAAAGAAAGTGCTTGAATCTAAAAGGTTAAAAAAGTATTTAGTCTTGTACCATAATTAGAAAATCATTAATTTCAAAATGTTCAATAATAGTTACTAAATATATCCATATGTTATTTTTATCCTCTATTAAAATGTTTTAGTATACGTGTCTACAGTAAAGAGAATGACATTACCCAAGCCTTGATTAAAATAATTTTAAAACACTTAGAATAGCTTTTTGGATCCAGTTCTTGTGTGTTGGGCCATGTCTTGATTGTTGCGAGGAACCACAGCTAGGCTTCTCTGATAGAGCCATATGAATATTAATAGGTGGAACAAGACACTACAAGAGGTGTAGGGTCTGCACGTTAATCTCTCCCATGCGGGAAGTCAGGTCAATTAAGGTTGTATAATCGGAAGCGATTGGACTATTTTTTAAGCTTTCCTGAAGGGAAAAAGAACGTTTTTGTTATTCCATGAGAAATTGTAGGCATTAAAGAAGTATTTGGAGTTGTCTTGAAATCAGCACCTTAGGAACACGGTTGATAATAGGGATACGAAATTGTTACGGTTGTGGACTGAAGGAAGGTTATCTTAATTGCGTCAATGGCACATGGGTGCACTCATATCTTTGCGATAACAATTATAGAACTTGAATCTCCAAAATTCCAATCAATTGTTTTTAGGAAGTACGTCATTATTGGTTTCAGTAGGTGTCTAAAGACAACATAAAAGAACTAACTAACGCTCCAGGAACTGTTGGCCTTGATTGTACTCTAGTGACTGTGACACGACATGAGCTTTGCGTCACTATAGCCAGAAGTCCAGAAGGTTATGTGGGCTGGACACTTCTAGGAACACTATGTCACGGCTTATACCGCCTTGCCTTAGTTACGCCCACTGGCTGAATCCAGGACAGGGCTAGGCTCAAAATATCACTTCCGCTTTGGTCAATGTTCTTGTCAATTTAGCTGCAGATAAACAATGGTTCCATATAGTATTTTGTGTGTTAAACCTAAATGAGCTGAATCTTTTGATTCGATAGCCATTCCAACATAATTTGGATACAACCCAATATCTCAAACGTCTGGAATGCAGCCTCTTTCCACTGACGGTTCCTTCCTTTCCTTTAGAACCCGAAGATATTTATGTCTTGTATGGTTGATAGTAAAAATTACATTTTTATTGCACAAAATAATTCCCCAAAGTTTTTTTTCTACATTATGGAGAAAGGTAAAAGAATAACTTTTGAACAAAGACCCTAAATGTGATAAGTGAGTACCTTTTAGTGAATGATAAAATAACAGATTTATAATATATATTATAACTTATAATATAATTAAATATAGTAAAAGACCCATCTTAGATGTTTTTTAATAGTAGTAGGCTTTTTAGACCTGTACATATGTATTTTCTTGATCGGGAAAACAACGCAAAATCAACTAAGGTACAAAAATACAAAGACCGGAGTAAATTATAATGACCATAAATATACCCTTTTTGACATGTTTTCTTGATCGTGCCAACAAAGCCAATTCAACAGTGGCGTCGGAAATATAATGCACCCGAACTAGAAGTGCTCATACACGTGCTAAGTGAACGAAATATTACAAGACTAGATTCCAAATATCAGTGTCATTTTGGTAAATGCTGCGAACAAATAATAATTCCGCATAATATCCTAAGTATAAACTTCAAATTTTCAGAATCTTTTGAGCCAATATAACATATAAATTACAACAAAAATCAGTAGAGCATCTTTCATTAGTTAAAGAACATTCGAAAAAGACTATATCCTCCCTTACTTTTCAACACAAAAAACGTAATTATTTCCTGTAATTTATTTTATACTGATTACGCTTGCTTTAAAACGCTGGAATAGGTTTTTTATTGTTACCTGTTTTTTATAAAGATTAATGTCTGTGAAGATAAAAAGGTATTTAAAATAGCTTTTCATCATTCTCCGAGGGTTTATGGCCATTTAAAGTAAGAATTTTGGGACATTTATAAATCAGACTCTAGGAAGAGTAAGGGAGGATTATACTTATGAGGAAATAGTTTGATTTTTAATAATAACATACAATTAATTTATTATTTTGTAATAAACCGCATTTTCCTGTCTATAATAATGGATACAAATTAACACAACATAATGCAAGTTGATCTGTTTCCGTTACTTAGCAGGAATTATACACTAAAGTTGACTTGCACATTAATAATTTTAAACCCTGTACCGAGATCTAGTTAAATTTTGGAGACTATGCATTTATTTTGGTAAGTTGAAAACTCATATTTTTGTAACTAAACTATTGAGGTTTGTACTTAATTGCCCATAGGACATTCCAAGTAACCAACTCCATTAAGAATTAGGACATCGTCTAGCAAACGTCTTAATTTTAACCATGTTCCTGGAGAAGTTACATTCCATATCGGAGAGCCAACTATAAGACGAAGTCTCAACCATCTAATGTAGTTATTTTTAATGGGGTTCTAGTATCTGGTATATTATATAGTATTAAGTAAATACTATATAGTATTAACTATTGAAGACGGCCCACAATTGTAATCTTAGAAAATATGACTTTTATAGCTAAAAAATTGAAATTGGGAACTTTATCTTGTATTTCTTACTAATTACAATCACGTAATTTGCCTTGAATTGATGAACCTGTTTACTCTCAATCCATTGAAACGGATGTATTCCATGAAATAAATTCTAAGTTCCAGTAAACACTAAATGCACATGGCTGGGGCTGTAATATCCAGACACGAATAGGCGACTCCCGCCAACCCCTAGGAATTAATTGCGAACGACTCAGAACAAAGCTCGACCCTAAACAATATCAGTCGCCAATTAAGCTCCAGTGCGCAGGCGCGGTGTGGCGCAGCCGGCAGACAGATAGACAGACGGATTGTACCCCAACTAATTCACCGCTTGTCGGAAGTGTTTGAGAAGGGTTGTAGGGTTGCGCGCCTAACGGCCCACCTCTATTGGAATTAGAAAACTATCTTAGAATGGCGGAAGTTCGCTCCAAGAAATTCGCCGTCTGGGGAGTAAAATGGACCGATTGGTGAAGTGACTCAGACCCCCAACCACCACAGACTATGATTTAATGGGAGACAATTGCGCTATTGTTAGGATAATAGGATTTGTTCGAGAAATTCCCCTCTATTGTGTTTATGGTACAATCAAATATATAATTTCTTTGAACTGGATTAATGTGATGTATATTCATTAGAAACTTCAATAAATAACTATAAACTTAACAAAAATAAGTACTAAAAAATGAATCATCGATTTGTTGCTTCCTTTTTTGGATAAAAAATAGGTACATTCTTCGTTTGAAATTTATTACTGGCAATGGAGGGTTTGATAGGATCTTGGATATTTGCCAACGTCTTATGTTAAAAAATATAACACTAAGTTTCCAGTTTGAAATCAATCCTCTACTTCAAGTGTAAATACTTAAGATATTTGTAAGCACAAATCAGTACATGGCGATTAACACTCTACAGTAGAATTGTAAAATATAACATGTACGCTATAAAATTCAATAATACATATGAGAGTTCAAATCAAATGTGATTTTAAACGCGTTGAAAAGTAATAAAAAAAAACTGCTGGTAGAGACAGGTTGCTTTTTGGAAGGCGCGCTTTAACCATTTTTGTTATAATGCCTATTTTACATCGAATTAAAATATTCTGTGCGTTTGGGTTTTACACACAACATACTACATGGAACCATTGTTTATCTGCAGTTAAATTGACAAGAACATTCACCAAAGCGGAAGTGATATTTTGAGCCTAGCCCTGTCCTGGATTCAGCCAGTGGGCGTAACTAAGGCAAAGCGGTATAAACCGTGACATAGTGTTCCTAGAAGTGTCCAGCCTACATAACCTTCTGGACTTCTGGCTATAGTGACGCAAAGCTCATGTCGTGTCACAGTCACTAGAGTACAATCAAGGCCAACAGTTCCTAGAGCGTTGTTTGTTAGTTAGTTCCTTCATGTTGTCCTCAGGCACCTACTGAAACCAATAATAATAAATGTCACACACGTAATTCAGATACCACGTACATAGAACATTATCTGATTACACCTATTCCAGTTTATTTAGTTATAAAACGAAATGTATTCAATATTTGTAGAGTTGCAAATTTAATTTTACGTCGTTTCTGAACTTAATAATGGATAAGATAAATTTCAGCCTAACTATTTAATCCTATTCAATGAAATAAAGGGATAAGTAATAAATACCAACTGGCCTAACATGTTCAATTTATAGATGTTGAATACTACACCCTTTATGCACACTCTATTATTCTTGCCTTATTTTGTGGATATTCTTAGTCGGTCTCTAGGCAGCGGAAGAGACGTGACAATGTTGCTGTGCTGGATCAATGAGAGAGTCTGAGTAACCTTCTCCGCATACTACAGTACGATCAAGGTCGAGTACACATAACTACGCCACACTTACTGGTTCTATCATGTACCTTTGCTCTCGGCCAGCTTCTTAGCAGCAGAAGTTGAACAGTGGCACTGTACTGGAGCAATGAGATATTCTGAGTGACATAACCGCGTCCTTATACTACAGTACGATCAAGGTCGAGTACACACAACTGCGCCACAGTAACTGTCTCTGTCATCTACTCCAGCTCTCAGCCAGTTTCTTGGCAGCAGAAGATGACGTACGTGGCACTGTGCTGGATCAATGAGAGAGTCTGAGTGACGTAACCTTCTCCGCATACTACAGAACGATCAAGGTCGAGTACACATAACTACTCCACACTTACTGGTTCTATCATGTACCCTTGCTCTGGGCCAGCTTCTTAGCAGCAGAAGTTGAACAGTGGCACTGTACTGGAACAATGAGATATTCTGAGTGACATAACCGCGTCCTTATACTACAGTACGATCAACGTCGAGTACACACAACTGCGCCACAGTAACTGTCTCTGTCATCTACCACAGCTCTCAGTCAGTTTCTTGGTAGCAGAAGATGACGTACGTGGCACTGTGCTGGATCAATGAGAGAGTCTGAGTGACGTAACCTTCTCCGCATACTACAGAACGATCAAGGTCGAGTACACATAACTACGCCACACTTACTGGTTCTATCATGTACCCTTGCTCTCGGCCAGCTTCTTAGCAGCAGAAGTTGAACAGTGGCACTGTACTGGAACAATGAGATATTCTGAGTGACATAACCGCGTCCTTATACTACAGTACGATCAACGTCGAGTACACACAACTGCGCCACAGTAACTGTCTCTGTCATCTACCACAGCTCTCAGTCAGTTTCTTGGTAGCAGAAGATGACGTACGTGGCACTGTGCTGGATCAATGAGAGAGTCTGAGTGACGTAACCTTCTCCGCATACTACAGAACGATCAAGGTCGAGTACACACAACTGCGCCACAGTAACTGTCTCTGTCATCTACCACAGCTCTCAGTCAGTTTCTTGGTAGCAGAAGATGACGTACGTGGCACTGTGCTGGATCAATGAGAGAGTCTGAGTGACGTAACCTTCTCCGCATACTACAGAACGATCAAGGTTGAGTACACACAACTGCGCCACAGTAACTGTCTCTGTCATCTACTCCAGCTCTCAGCCAGTTTCTTGGCAGCAGAAGATGACGTACGTGGCACTGTGCTGGATCAATGAGAGAGTCTGAGTGACGTAACCTTCTCCGCATACTACAGTACGATCAAGGTCGAGTACACATAACTACGCCACACTTACTGGTTCTATCATGTACCCTTGCTCTCGGCCAGCTTCTTAGCAGCAGAAGTTGAACAGTGGCACTGTACTGGAACAATGAGATATTCTGAGTGACATAACCGCGTCCTTATACTACAGTACGATCAACGTCGAGTACACACAACTGCGCCACAGTAACTGTCTCTGTCATCTACCACAGCTCTCAGTCAGTTTCTTGGTAGCAGAAGATGACGTACGTGGCACTGTGCTGGATCAATGAGAGAGTCTGAGTGACGTAACCTTCTCCGCATACTACAGAACGATCAAGGTCGAGTACACATAACTACGCCACACTTACTGGTTCTATCATGTACCCTTGCTCTCGGCCAGCTTCTTAGCAGCAGAAGTTGAACAGTGGCACTGTACTGGAACAATGAGATATTCTGAGTGACATAACCGCGTCCTTATACTACAGTACGATCAACGTCGAGTACACACAACTGCGCCACAGTAACTGTCTCTGTCATCTACCACAGCTCTCAGTCAGTTTCTTGGTAGCAGAAGATGACGTACGTGGCACTGTGCTGGATCAATGAGAGAGTCTGAGTGACGTAAACCTTCTCCGCATACTACAGAACGATCAAGGTCGAGTACACACAACTGCGCCACAGTAACTGTCTCTGTCATCTACCACAGCTCTCAGTCAGTTTCTTGGTAGCAGAAGATGACGTACGTGGCACTGTGCTGGATCAATGAGAGAGTCTGAGTGACGTAACCTTCTCCGCATACTACAGAACGATCAAGGTTGAGTACACACAACTGCGCCACAGTAACTGTCTCTGTCATCTACTCCAGCTCTCAGCCAGTTTCTTGGCAGCAGAAGATGACGTACGTGGCACTGTGCTGGATCAATGAGAGAGTCTGAGTGACGTAACCGGCTCCGTATACTACAGTACGATCAAGGTCGAGTACACACAACTGCGCCACAGTAACTGTCTCTGTCATCTACCACAGCTCTCAGTCAGTTTCTTGGTAGCAGAAGATGACGTACGTGGCACTGTGCTGGATCAATGAGAGAGTCTGAGTGACGTAACCGGCTCCGTATACTACAGTACGATCAAGGTCGAGTACACACAACTGCGCCACAGTAACTGTCTCTGTCATCTACAACAGCTCTCAGTCAGTTTCTTGGTAGCAGAAGATGACGTTCAGTGGCACTGTGCAGGCTGGATCAATGAGAGAGTCCGAGTGACGTAACCGGCTCCGTATACTACAGTACGATCAAGGTCGAGTATACACAAGTGCGCAACAGTAACTGTCTCTGTCATCTACAACAGCTCTCAGTCAGTTTCTTGGTAGCAGAAGATGACGTTCAGTGGCACTGTGCAGGCTGGATCAATGAGAGAGTCCGAGTGACGTAACCGGCTCCGTATACTACAGTACGATCAAGGTCGAGTATACACAACTGCGCAACAGTAACTGTCTCTGTCATCTACAACAGCTATCAGCCAGTTTCTTGGTAGCAGAAGATTACGTTCAGTGGCACTGTGCAGGCTGGATCAATGAGAGAGTCCGAGTGACGTAACCGGCTCCGTATACTACAGTACGATCAAGGTCGAGTACACACAACTGCGCCACAGTAACTGTCTCTGTCATCTACAACAGCTCTCAGTCAGTTTCTTGGTAGCAGAAGATGACGTTCAGTGGCACTGTGCAGGCTGGATCAATGAGAGAGTCCGAGTGACGTAACCGGCTCCGTATACTACAGTACGATCAAGGTCGAGTACACACAACTGCGCCACAGTAACTCTCTCTGTCATTCACTCTCATGGCCCGTGAGTAAAACCACTTATTCCGTCGTATTAATTTCAGTAATGCGTTTCAGTTAATTTCTGCAATAGTTATATTTTCCTTTTTTAACATGATATTGTATCTTAAGCATACAAAAATGGGTTGTATTTATAAGCGATTTGACCTTTACTATTTTGTATTACATGTTAATATGTACTTAATCTTCTATAGCTTCTTAATCTTATATATTCTTATTCTTTGCAAGGTAGCACAGAAAATAGAAAGAATCACGTTTCCATTATCCTTTTATCCTATAAGCTAAGTAGTATGGCCAGTTCATTTTCTGAGAGTTTAACATATTAGATTTTAGAATATGGGGACACTTTGTTAATCTTCTGCTAGCCAAAAGATTCTAATACTTTTCTAGTCTGTACGTTATGTAGGAAATGCATGTTTTACTTACTTTTATCACAGTACAGGCAATGGTACAATTGTTAACATTTGATTACTGTATTTGGAATATATCTCCACCTGCGAAAACCATTTTGAACGTGACATTAATGGTCAGGTAGACGTAGCCATGAAGTTGAAGTTTGTTTAGCAGCACTCCCCCGCCCCCCACCAACAAGTAACATGAATGTATATACACAATTTCAATATTTCAGAATTTTATATTGCGTTATTTGCATCTTATTAATGCCATTAGGTGGGAGGAAATATGAAACCATGACCATTTCTTGAGAACACCTATGACTTAATATGCACAACGCAAAAAATGTTTGTCAATAATTTCTGAAGTAACAGTATTATCTAATCTTAAAGTCCTTTGAACTCGGACTCCGAAATCGGAGAACATAACCGAGTATTAAAAACATTAATTCTGTACCTCAATTTGTCCAGATATTCTGAGGGAAAATTGACTGACTCAAAAGGACATACAGGTAGACGTAAGGGGATTATAGCCACCCTCTTGAGTGATAGCAAGCAAAATTTTAATATGTAACTCAATCAGTCTATGCTCTTTATATCCTGCATACAGATAGGCTATGCTAACGTTCAGCCAAATCCTCGAGGGTACGTGCACTATCGTCAAACTCGATGTTGCCTGTGTAAAAATGAAGCTTCATCGCAACAGAAACAAGAATTTTCTTCAACCTCCTGAGCGAACCAAAACATCCAAAACTTGGTCTAAAGCTCTATTAATTCTTGAGGATATCCTGGGGACAGTTAGGATTCGTTGATACTCAGCCAAATCCGATAAAAGGCTTATTCACCATGATCGGACTCGATCACTATTGCTTCATGCTACATTTAAGACTAGTCATCTACTAATTTTCGAGATATCGTGCGAAGAGACTGGTAGATAGACAGAAGAAAACGTTCACTAGACAATTTAAAATATTCCACGACACTTGGTTCGGTCATTTCTGATAACTCTGCAGTTTCCATTCGTATTTGAAAGGCAGGGCTGAAGATTAAAATTGCGAGATTGGTCTAACAAAAGCAGATTCCTTTAACTTTGGGCACAGTTATTGTAACAAGTTTCTTGCCCTGGCAAATATTTCTAAATGGTGCTGATTACAGCAGGGAAAGGGAGAATACATAAACGGTGTTCTTATGTAAAAAGTAATAAATTATTTACTTTTTAGACATGTATTGCTTTTAAATGTTTGTTTTGATAGCCACAGTTGAAATGGAATCACAATGACCTTACCTCACAACCAACGTGACAAATCAAGGTCACGTAATAATACAAGGTTAATAATCCTTGACTGGCTTTAAACTTGACTTTGTTTTGGACGGGCGTAATTATGGAGATCTGCAAACGGGTTTTCGCATCTGTTTACAGATGCCAACGATTACGGCGTTTTCCATTCGTTAAAATCGATCAATTAAAATGTTTTTGAATAAACCACTTATTCCGCACTTCCATATTTTGTTGATAAGTTGCACAGGGCTCAAAACTGTTGCTCGTGTGACGTGTACAATGTAAGTAGAAACAGTGCATCACGCCAGTCGGAGGTCTACATCCAGAAATGTTATCAAGTTAACAAAATTCCATCAAGATTAGATTTTAAATCTATTACAGAGTAGATATCGAAAATATTGTAACAAGTCAAGTGTAACAATAATCGAAGAACAGAGAGTTAATTTGCACTATATAAGCGTACAACAGGATTTTCTTCGATAGAGGATTTTTCATAAAAAATAAATCAATCGACAGCTACGATAATGTAGGTGGAGGTCGAAATGGGTGGTATTGAAAGAGTGTAACAATTTAAACGGTAATTTTTTCTCTAATTACATTTTCCTACCACATACAATCGATTTAGAGTAATAGCTAATTCATCGCCAGACAACTAGATAATGATTCTGAAACTCTGTATTTGAAGGGTCTGCTTATGGTTAGTTAACGCTTATTTAACATTAACTTAATTGTTTTACGGTTAGTTTTAAGTGTTTCAAACTAACAAAAATATTATCTGAGAAAAAAGTATTACTTCATAGTTTACTTCATAGACCTGCACCAAAATTAGAGCGGCTGGCTCTCGATTTCTTTCGTATGAAAAATTCCTCTATCAATTTCAAGAAAAAAAAAAAACACAAGTTTGTGCTTTTAAAATGCAAATCGTCTTTCTGCCCTTGGTTTGTTGTGTTCGAACATAATATAAATGTTCTACAGTAATCGATAAATTTGTTCATAAAACCGCTTTTCGGTTGTGCCATTCATTCTACTATCGAGAGCAATCACTGGATTGGATCTCCATTCAGGATATTGTTTGAAAAGACACGTCTCTGACCCGTTGCCGTGAATGTGACGTTGCCAGAGGAATGTACGCATGCCTATGAAGTTAAATTACTTTCTTATTTGGTTAAGTTCTCAATTTTTACTATCAAAATTATAAATAGTAGGTTAGTTTATGTTTAAAAATGTATAACAAATTTTAAAAGTATTGTATAGACCTATATATGCAGCAATTTATTAATTAGAACGGATTTATTGGGTTTCGCAAAAAAATTTTTATCGATGATGAATTTGGAAATTTAAGATATACAGTTATTTTTTATGTAATAATTTATTTTTAGCCGTATTTAGTTATGTTTTAGTGTGATTTTTATTTATTTTATTAGAGCCATGTTGTCCCAACTTTGCCTGCTTGATTGGAGAAATTCCTTTTCATACTTTATTTATTTTACGTTGTAGGATACTTAAATTTATTTAAAATGATACTAGACTCTGTATAAAACGAAATTATTGTACTCTAGTGAAAGGAAAATTTGTAATGGCTCTAGACTTACAAAGAAGTACAATTTATATAAAAAATATGCCACCTTTTGTTCTCAGCTCAAAACGGGATCATTCTTTCAACCCCCGTTAGTCCCACACAAAAAGCATCTCAGGCTAGACCTGACCCAACCTTTAAAACGTGTGCCTTGCCGAGCATTCAAATCTTATATGGGTTTAGAACATGTATTAGATTAATTTAATTTAAATCATTAATTTTAGATCAATCATATTTTTCTTGCAAAAATTTGTACTTTTATTTTATAGTCAAGCAATTTTGCTTATTCGAATGCCACAGTTGTGAATGTGCTAGTACATGCCTGAAAGAATACTCGTATGTTTCAGGATTATCCGTGGAGGATAACTTCTTCGTGTTCTGTTTCTGGCATTGAAAACGTTTTGTTAAGAGTACAGCAATTTTCGTCGAATAACAATAACTGTTGCGTGAGAGACAAACTTGTAAAAGGGCGTTACGAAACGGAATGTGTAATCTTCGAGGATTGAGGAAGCCACAAGAATTGGTGTTATTGAACCGTATTGTCAAGCTCTCTTTAAAAAGAAATACAACGAATTGTGTGGCTACACAAGAGGAACTGGTAAAACGACAGTTTTATCATACAAATTGAGTGTTAAAGGCCAATAAATCCAAAGCAACCACTGACGACCCGTTAACTCACGAGTTGTTGGACGTGATCGATACAGTATCTGAAGACGTCATACAACCCCCGCCCCCAAGTCGTTCCTTATCTAGTAATTTTCCTCCTGTCCGACCTGTACTCTATGTTCACTTGTCCCTCCAGGATGAGGGGGTGGGAGACATTAACTGTGCCTGTAATTGATATTACCGTCTGCGCCAGCAGGTGATCGATCGTCTGAGGTGACGCGTCTCAGTCGCGTTCACGTACCAGTCTACGCGCGTTTACAGTCATTTAATTAATAGGACCCTCGTTATGAGCTGGGCTAGGAACAATGGCTCGTTAAATTAAGGAATTCGAGAGCTGACTAATGAGGAACGGAATAATTTCACGGTGAGCGGACGTACAAACACGGGAGTAACCGGGAGCGCGTCAGTGGCACATCCTGCGGATCGACCTCGACGTGATCGGTTTTAGGCAGATTATTCTTAAAACACGGGAGTATCCAGGAAAACGTTCGAGCCACATATAATAGATCGACCTTTGTAAAATCGACTTAGGACCGATTATTCGCAGTCGTTCTGTGTCTGACATTCACGGTGTATGAGCATACGATAACGGTGAAACCAAAAACACGTCCTCGGTATATACGATATATCGACACATACATAGTAAACTTGTGGCCGATTATCCTCATCGTTTAGTAAATGAACGTAAAAAAACACGGGAAACTAAGAACACGTCCACAGTAACTATTTGCCGATTACCTTTAGTCATTTAGTGGCAACGTTCAAACTCGGTGATACCCAGGACACGCTCGCGTTAATTTATAGATCGGCACTAACGTGAGAGACTTGTGTTCGATGAATCTGTTATCTAGTTGTTGACATTTAGTGAGTGAGAACGTACAAACCCTGAGAAATGAAGATGTCTAATATCGATAAATATCGTAAATCACAAGTCTCACTAAAACACCGGACCTATGAACTGCGATTGATGGGACGTTAAGCAGTGGCGAATTCTGTTGACTGGACTTACTTGAAACGTAGAGATGTTTGGGTTGGGATTGTGTTTGAGGGTATGCAAGCGATTCCTCGGCATTTGCAGTTTATGGGCATTCAGTCTTAGGATTTCGTATTCATGTTAAAATCTCCCTTTTTGGTAATTTTATACATTCAAATTTGCTACTGATTTCGTACTGATTTGCTATGTGGATTAGCCTGTAGCTGAGAATCCTCAGTCGTTGATATACGTACGATCTTGTAGACTTTGAGTACACAAGAACATATCCTGTGATTGACATATTTATAATAAGCGAATGTACAATCACAGGTATGCTAAGTGTCTTTAATATTATACATTCGTCTCAATATAATAGATTTGGAGTCTAAAATCCTTATTGATTTATTTATCAATGCAAACATGGGGAAAATGTAACTATTATCACAACTGTTATATATTTTTACGACTTATAAAATATTTCAAGTCGCATTTACACATTGTATGTTTTGCAGGATCAAAATTTGATAAATTTTGTCCAATTTATAGAAAATACCAGATCAGTAGAATATTTCAAAACTTCTTATGGAAATTTAAAGATGCTTTTGCGGCTTTTATCATAATATTATTCAACTTTAACTTTCCGGTGGCCAGCAGCAATCGTGCTGGGCAGTAAAATTCCGCTGAGTTGTATCTTCGATGTAAGAGCAGAATGTTTATGAGATCAGTTTATAGGCCATCGGCAGTCAGTGAGTGGACAGTCCTGCTTAGGAACCGGACTGCGATGCACAGCTTGGAATGCATTCCGGTCCGGCGTTCCTGTGTGGGAGAGGAGGAAGTGACCGGAATGCCGAACTGGACCGCCCATCTGGCTCTCAGTCCAGCTTGTTAATTGTTTCTCTTCACAGCTGCTGATTTTTATGGATCTAGGCCTGACTTAACACGTCCAAGTTTTTTCGCAATTACTCGAAAATGGTTTCTTTCGGACGAACGCAGGTGAGGCGGTGCTTAGACACGGGTCATTTGCCTCGATCCAGAACGCCTTTTAAATTTTGGACCAAACTGTAACTTAAAAGTGTCTTTATATTAAACATAAAAGATAATATATTAATAAAATAAATCCTTGGGGAATATAAAAGGCTAATCTTCCTTTGCATTAGTATCTGGTTTCAACAAGTCCCGATGTAATTATTGGGTATACAAATTTTAAAATTTGGTAACCAAAAGTATTTTTTAAAGTAAGAATATTATTTAAATACTCATAACGAATAAGCCAAGAAAACAAATTATAATTTAATACATTTTAATTTTATGTTTAAAAAGCACTCTATTATTAATTAAAATCGCTAACAAAATGGAAACTACAGGAGAAGGAGAGCTTAAATAAAATAGGAAGGAAATCACAGGATGTTCTCTGGTACTTACAGTACATACATACGCTGGTCAGAACTTAATATCAGTCCTAAAATACCAAGCTTCGTTTTGTTGCCTCGGAGATTCTAGTTGCGATCGTTCTAATAAAACTGAGGCCAAAACTAAAAAAAATTGCGCTCTTAAATTGCAAGATAAAAATAAATAAATAAATCGCAATCCTCAGCATTGAATCAATATCACAATCATTACTATATGAGATTTCCGCAAGCACAAACGTACCATTGCCTTGTATTAACATACTTAGAAAACCGCTGTTTAAAACTACTTGTACAGGATGCTCTTCACTGCGAGTTTCTGAGCACGTTAGAAAAGTAGACTAGAATGTGGATTGTTCATAGTTTAAATACTTATATTCGACATTCTTATGTGTTGCAGAAACTCGTGTTTAGAATATTGCGTGTGAATTATGTATCCACACTTAAATAATAACCAGGAAGTGTGTGTTGTGTTTTATCTATCATAACATTCTTACCATTGAGCATTGAGTAATAAAAGCCAATATACTAAGATGGAATATAAACCAAATACAATGTGAAAGATTAAAAATAGGTTATGAAATCGTTTTATTGTAAAACTCTTAACTTATAAACAAATGTAAAAAATATATGGTTGTGCAAGCTATAAGCATTAATTGAGTAAATCTTACTAACTACTTTAAACTTAAACGACAGATAGTAAAGTTTAATAAGTCTATAATGTTTTAATATCATTCTATATTTTTATATCAATACCTTATATTTTACTAGAATTAAAAGCGGCTGACTAGACCTTCATAACTTTCATTCTTCAAAAGTACATATCAGGGTCCTTGAGGAAATAAATCCAAGTTACTTTAATAAGCTTTTAAATACATTTACTAAATATATTTAAAACTAATTTTAAATAAAAATGTGTAAACCATCTTGTAGAGTATAAATGTCGTGCAAATTTATTTAAAAGTGCTAAAAATAAAATTTGTATCCACCTGAAAAAGACAACAGGATACTTCCACACCCGCAGCTATTTCTGGTGAAATATTATGTATTGCAACAGAATTACTATGTTTTGAGAACTTGTATTTTCTGTCTTCCTTGGGTGTCTCGTTCCAAAACAAAAGTTTAAGAACGGAGTTTTAGGATTTAACACCTAAAGGAGAAAGCGGACACTATTTCGAATCGTTTTGTAACACGTAACGTTGATTAATTGTATTTAATACTTGCATATTTACAGTTAAGTATGCATAGTATGTTATTTTCAATTTCTTTCGGCGTTTTTCAAACTGACAGTAGACATTTTTTGATAAGATAAAGAAAGGAAATATTTTGAACGAACATCAAACATAAATTACGCCTGTTTTTATTTACACTATTAATAAGATCTGTAATGCTATAAAGAATTCACCTAACTATAATTTCAGAAACACTGATTTGATTAAGCAGATTCCCTAAAATGGGAAATTATGCTGGGGCTTTAAAATCGTACCACTCAATGCTCATTAATAACACTTGCAGAAAGTGCACTCGCAGACACTGCAACACAGATAATACAACAGACGTCTCACCGAGGCTAGTAACGAGGGTCAGTCACCAGAATTCGCTAGTGATGCACCTTTTCCCGCCAATGGTAGCTCTCAGGGCCGGCCGTGGGGTGGCGCTGTGCTTCATATTTTCTATGGCCTCGATGTATTTAGACTAATTATTTCTCTTGTATGATGGAAGTTATTAATTTATCTGTTAATGTTTGTTGTTAAAATTAAATATTTACAGTTAGATAAAAAGGTTTCTGATTTAATGAATGCAGTAGGCTATTTAATGCAGTATATTTGCTTGATTCTGCACATGTTATTAAAAAAGTACTCTTGGATCTATAAAACCGAGGAACAGATTGGCACAAGATATAGATTCATATTTGGAACGAGAATTTAATTTTGTTTAAGTTGTGAACTAGACCGTCCCCTAACTGACTCCAGTTTCGAAATACGTAGGAACGAGATCAAAGTCAATAAGTTAATTAATTTTCTGTTTAATGTTATGTTTATTCAATCATTATTTGTTAGGATCAACATGCACAGATAGAATCAAGTTGACAGTCTCGAATTTAAGACAATTTTCATCAATTTCTGTTCATTATCAAAACATGTATGTTTACAAGCACTTCTGATTCGTCTTTCTTCTACACGTGAGCTACTTGTATATTAATAGTTAAGATACAAGATAAGATCAATAATAAACTACGATATAAAACAAAGACTATTAATCTGACTTATAGTGCTTGTAATCGTTCAGCTTTGAATAAAGAATTAAATCCTGTAACGTCGTTGTTTAAAATGTTTGTCTTAACTATATGAAGAGGGGTTGTCAGTTAAAAGTATCGAATGAATTTATACTTTAATTAAGGGTGTGTAACTTAAGGGCGGGGTATAGGTGGTTCCCATTATCCAACTCTTAAAATTTACGAACACGAGAACGATGAAATTTTATTCTTAAATTTGAAGATTAGCGGTGAGTTTATATCGCTGTGAGTGTTTTTTAGTTGTGAAAAAGAAAATTTGTAAACACTATACCACCGATTACCAATGTTTAATACATGTGTAACAGTGTTGATGTACAACATAGGAGAATACTATCAACCTCCCGCGAACTGAAAGCTTGGACACCAATATGATTTTAAAATAATTAGAGCGTTCAAGATTTTTAGAGGAATTACATTTGTATTGAAAGTATCAGTACGCCAAAGTTTGGAACAAGAGATGGCTATTTTCCGTGGAGAAGCGTAAATTGTAGCGCGGAGGCCGCCACGTGGCGCTAGGAGCGGGCCCCGGGGCATTGGCAGCGTAGCGTCGTACCGCGGTCCGGAGCATTTGTTTATATCAAACAGTAACACCGAGTGTGTTAGAGAGAGACAGAGTGAGCTGAAGGAATGTCGGACATTACCATACTGGCTGGCAGTTGCGGTGCATGCTACAATATGGCGGCTTGTTTGTAGTGACAACCACGTGTAGGTCTACCCCTCCACACCTCTCTCCTCCTCCCACTGCTGCAACTCCTCCCTCCCTCCACACTGGTAAACTCGCCTCGTGCACTTGCATCGTACTTGCACTCTATCACCTATTAATTTATGCAGTAGTCAGATATACCATTTTGGTGGTAACTGAGTCGTTAAAGTTACAAATAAGGGGTAAATACAATGTTTTGTTATTTATTTTGTTATCGATTCAGTATTCAATCAATCAATCAATCAATTCATTTATTGCCAAAAACATAACATGCATAGGCATTCGTCAAGAAAATTATAATATCCCAACTTAAGGTATACACTACTGACAGATCAAATACAACAAGACCAAATCAATATAACAGGAGTGATCTACAATTTATTATCCTCAACGTATTCCCGGACACTGCAATATTCTCTCGAAATAAGAAATTTTTTCAGACGATTTTGAAATTCCCTATCGTCCACAACAATTTTCAAGCAGGATGGCAAAGAGTTAAAAAGGCGGATGCAGGAGTAAAGACTTTGTTTTTCAAAAAAGATGTTTTATGGCAGGGTAGGATTAGGTTGTTTCTTTTTCTTAAGGAGTAATTATGGGCTGGATTAACGTTGACTGAAAAAAGGTGGGGATACTTTTTGTAAAAAGAAAGACACTGATGGATGGATATAAATGGATGGGAACGTAAGGATATTATTACTGCGAAAGAAACCTCTACAAGACTGGGAACGACTCAACTTGAAAATAATCCTTATAGCTCTTTTCTGGAGACGAAAAACATATTGAGTTTTTTTACTCTCGTATCCCCATATAGAGACTCTGTAGCAAAGGTAAGGATAAAAACAGCCATAGTAAGTAAGCAAAAGAATTTCCTCACTAGCAAAACAGGATAGTCTATACATAAAAAATATGCAGCTGCTCAGTTTTTTCGTGACTTTATCAATGTGACTAAAAATTTTAGCTGATCATCCAAAACCATTCCAAGATAATTAACATTCAAAGAAGGACACATTTCTGACTCTCCAATCATAATGTTTTGAGATCCAATCAACGTTTTAGCAGACTTTCTAATTCCAAAATCAAAAAAATTGGTTTTAGATGTATTTACAAACAGAGAGTTTTCACCCAACCACTGCACCAAATTACTGGCCTGAACAAAGGTTTGGATTTCAAGCTCGGCTCGATTGCAACCAGAGATGGCCAAGGAGGTATCATCAGCAAACAAAAACAACTTTGAACCTTTCACGCTTCGATGGATGTCATTTATGAATAGTAAAAATAATAAAGGACCAAGTACGGAGCCTTGGGGAACTCCTATTTAATTATTTTGATAGAGGTCATGCTCCAAGTTTCGTTATATGCAACGTCCGTGGAACTGCAATACAACGTAAAGATCTCGTTTGCAGGTTCTTGAGAGACGTCAATATTATGGTAACAGATATCTTTAACAAAATAACCAATAAACAACAATAACAAATAATTGGAAAAAACACGTCATCTACTTTTTGCGTGTTATTTTTCAAACAAATATACACAATTGATCAATAGGTACAAAAATGCAATTTTTTATTGTTTCTTTGGTAATTTATTTGGGTTTAAACATAGTATATTCAGCTTAAATAATAAACAACAATTACGTGCAAAATATTTAAAATGGAAAACTATGATTTACATCCTATAAGGGTTGTTGCGATTCACGACCCATTAAGCTAACTAAGCGAGACGCAGGACTCGTCCAGCGATACATGTTCCCACAGAAGAGGATGTCTTGTCAAAACTAACTCATTTAGCACCCCAAAATATATGACGTATAAATATCCTTTCAGTCCTTTGTAAAGGTTGTACTGAATTGCATAGGTAACCGAAATGTATGAATCTCGATTAACCGATACCAGATCAACCGAACTTCGGATTAACCGAATCGATGCCAAGCTAAGAAAATTTCATTTTTATGTTTTTTATGTTTCAAATACATAAATAAGTTGCGAGTGCATGATAAAATGTAACGTAAGTGAAGTTTAATTTTTTTTCTAATCAAGGTATACTGTATGATTAACGTTAATTTAAATATGACCCCAACCCCCTTAGCGTTTTGAATTCGTCACTGGCGTAATCTGTAAAATACAAAACTTTTGCCATTGCTATTTTGAATACGATACTGTTCAAACTGCACACTTAATACTTTTAAATCAGCATGTAAAACCATCTTCCAAGTAGAACGTCTTGCTTTTGTAAGCTCTGTACACAGCAGTTGTTACTTAGTGGTTAAAAATAAGAAGTTTTAGTTTTTAAATTTCAATGTAAACAAACGTTTCAGCCTTTTTCACCATTAACATGTCTGTAACTTAAAGGTCAGTGCAATACAGCCTTATATACGTTTGACATATTTTTGGAACTAAAATATTACTACAGTGTTTAAAATTAATTCGTACAATCTTTTAATCCAATTCTTTTATTCGTTATGCCTTATGCAAGGCCAAAAACATCCAAAACTGTCACATTTATAATGTTATTAAGGAACGAATAAACAGAATCTGACAAAAATATAATTATTTATAATTGAATAAAAATAGTTAAAATTAAATGTGTATAAATCACGGTGGTAAATGTAGTACAATAAAAATAACCATACAATTGTAAACAATGTACATTCATAATATTTAATTCATCATATATTAGAACATTCCGAGTTTAAGTATGTACACCAGTCAAACATAATTTAGCTCAGCTATTCTTTTAAAGTGGTAACTAAAAAGTACCCATGGTTGAAGAAGAAACTCACCTAGACTGTCACAGTATTACATGAATTAACTCAGGACGAATACAGATAGATAGACAGTTACACGTGCCGTTAGAAGAATCTTCTTGTGTATTGCACCAATAGTACAATGTTAATTGACAATAAAACTCACCTAGACTCTCACAGTATTACATGAATTAACTCAGGACGAATACAGATAGATAGACAGTTACACGTGCCGTTAGAAGAATCTTCTTGTGTATTGCACCAATAGTACAATGTTAATTGACAATAAAACTCACCTAGACTGTCACAGTATTATGAATTATGTCAGTAGTATGAATTAACTCAGGACGAATACAGATAGATAGACAGTTACACGTGCCGTTAGAAGAATCTTCTTGTGTATTGCACCAATAGTACAATGTTAATTGACAATAAAACTCACCTAGACTGTCACAGTATTACATGAAGTAACTCAGGACGAATACAGATAGATAGACAGTTACACGTACCATTAGAAGAATCTTCTTGTCTATGGCACCAATAGTACAATGTTAATTGGCAATAAAACTCATGTAAAAGACATTTTAGCCATTCATCGAAACTATTTTGGTTCGGTTACTGTTCTATTTATTTAATAAAAAACAAATATCACTAGAGTTACTTTTAATAGGTCGTGCAATTATTTAAAAGAAAAGAAATCAAACAAAAAAATAAATTATTAAGGAAGGTGACCAAAGAATTCGTGATTATTATTATTTATGAAGGTAATGAACAAAGATTATTCACAAAAATCGATTCCCGTTGAATTTGTGTTTTAATTGTTTCAATACTGTATTGTAATCTAAGATACTACGCAGAAACAACACTGCAACTGGCGGCCATCTTGATTTTAACACCATAAGATCAATGTTGAACTTCAAACACTATATCGTCCTTATTTAAGTTGTGAACTAAGGGAGTTGTCTCATTTTAAAGGTATAATCATTATACATCCAAGTGCTTTTAATTTTTTCAATAATTTAATTGGTTGATCTCAATTTTTATACTAAAAATGAACTCTTTACGAGAAAAAACTATAACGTGTTTAGATGCTTATTTTAATCATATGTTAAAAACAACACATCGCTCATAATTTTACGATCAAATATGAGGACGTAAAAGTTTAAATCGTTCCCATGGGGGAAAACTCAAGGTCATTTCACTAGAGCCGGCTCTTAAATCGCCGCATCATCAATGAGTGAGTACTCATTCATTCATAACTGGAAAGTTTTGTTGAGTTAACCGGCCGCTCATCTATAGGTCACCCCTAGTTAGCATGGGGCTTAAGTTTAAAACCACACTGTAAATAGAAACTCACCACAGATACAACATTTTTAACTTCAGAAACTTAGATTTTATTGTTTTAATGCTAATGAAATGTTAAGTATACGATTATCTATCAATTCTAATGGTTTATTATACTTTAAATTCAGTATGTCTGTGTACTGTCATGATGTAAAACTCCAGATTTTTAGGTTGTCAGTGTCTTTACAAATTAAAATGATAAAAACGTTTTAAAAATAATAATTTTTGGTTTAAACGTATATTTTAACGAAGGAAACTTTACTTATGGCTGGATTGTGCTATTGGATTATTATGTACTTGCCTACATTTGAAAAATATTTAAATCTGCTGGTATATCAAAACTGTAATTAGATTATTAAAAAACAATGTTATAGTTCAGTCAATCCTTGATAGGTTTCGACAAATTTCATATAATTGGTTTTGGAATTGTATTGCACATCATTTATCTGTTGATTGTGTTTTCACAATCTCAAAGGAAACATTGAGTTTCCATGGCATTTGGATATGAAAGTTTAAACACATCGCTTTTTGAATCTGTAAATAATGAAATATTATTACTTCACACAATTTTACTTGGGATACTTACAATATGTGTACTATTTTATTGTTTAAAATATATTTTCTATAAAAGTATAAAACAAAAAGGTTTTCTATAAAACACACACACACACACACACACACACACACACACACACACACACACACACACACACACACACACACACACACACACACACACACACACACACACACACACACACACACACACACACACACACACGCACGCACGCACGCACACACGCACGCACGCACACACGCACGCACGCACGCACGCACGCACACACACACACACACACGCACACGGAAAGCAAAGCATTTCGGTTACATGTTCAATTAATTTTCCCTCTATCTTGATATCTTCAACGGTTATCTGAAATATTGGCAACCTATTATGGAGTATTCGTAGATTATAGGCATATAAATAATTAACCTCATAGCAAAAGACAGATAATAAAATACCAAATAATATATTTCTGTGTAAAAAACCTGCTGCTCTGTTTTTATAAACACATTGGTAGGTTAAAAAAATACCCATCAAAATAGAAAAGATCTGTGCACTTCTACATTTATCACCTCCTGGAGTCTCGTTGAAGGGACACATTTTTAATGGTGTTCAGCAAATTCAAGCGATTTTATATCTAATGAGGATTTTCACAACCATACACAAAAACAAGTAAAATTTTGTAAATAACGAAAACGTGGAGGAAAAGTCATGTCGTGTTTTGGGCACTTGATTCTCTGTGATCAACTGGTAGGGTGGTTTTGACGTGTGGGAGGGGTTGGGGTGGTGTGAGGGTGTTTGGTGAACCCTTATTAAAATCCTCTCCAAAGACACACACCACTCTCAATACTCTGTCATGTATGCAAAATAATACCCGATTCATACAATAATATTGATGTGTGGCTTTGCCATGCATTCAGTTCTGAATCAATTATTTCAGTTAACATCTGCTTTGGGAGGGGAGGAGTGGAATGTGGTTTAGCAATAGATGAAAACTGTTGTGGACTGTTTTAAAATTATGAATTCAAATTACTTTTGCAAAAGTTATACAAAGTTTCATTTATTTATATAGTCACATACAAATACAAACAACTGCCTAGATCCACGTATTTTTGAAAAAAAGAAATTACACTAATCCTGCTAAACATACAGTATTTCTAAAAGCAAAGACATTTCAAAATATAAGTTCTGAAATAATGGATTTAATTGATTTCCAAAAATTATCTCCATTATACCGATGATGTTTTAATGGAAGCTATTTTTATTAATATAAACAGTAAATAATAATTAAAGTGAATACAACTAATTTACCAATATTACTAATCTGTTATTCATATTCGCTTTTGGAATGTCAGCCAATCAGCTCAGTAGCTGCTTATAAAACAATCAAGGCTCTCAAGGTGAAATCAAGGAGTATATTTGGCTGATACCGAGACACGTGGCTCATCTGGAATGAAAGGGTAAAGCCCTCAGTTCTGCCGGTGCGGCGTCATTGCCCAATGAAAATTTCACAACTCCCGCATAGTGCAGCGGTCGACCACTTGGACGTACAGTCAATAAGTTCACACGTGGATGTTCAGTTTGCTGGTAGAGAGCAGCACCACTCAACAGTGGCGCCTGCTCTACGTAGTTCCACTACTGGCCACTTAACAGCAGCACCATACAGTAATAATGCCAGTACCACATACTTCTAAGACTGTCAGATAGAGTGGAGTGCTGTACTAGAACTACTAAATTTATTTTTATTTTATCGATAAACATATTCTACAAATTAAGATCCTTTTATATAAGAGTGAATTGTATTAAATTAAATGGAACAGAAGTGTGAACATACAATTATACTATTATAATAACAATAATTAAAGTAGGCTTTAACCAACAGGTGTATACATGTTTGATAAACACTTCTTAGTTTATTGAATACCGGTTTATTTAATCTGCTTTAAAACAATTAAGATGGATTTCATATTCAAAATGAATAACATGCACTTTTTATTGCATTACATTTAATACAATATGTTATGGGTTTACTTTTATTATTCTATTCAGTAAAATTTAATTTATTAGGCACATAATTGGAGTAGTTCGAAGTTCCTATAAATATTTTCAATACTATAAATCTAGTAAAAAAAGAGTTCTTAAATTTGGCATACTCACAGTTGTTTGTTTGTAATATAATGCCAATAAAATTTGTTATAAACTATGTAAATGTATTTTTTTGGTCACAAATAATATTATAGTCACTTTTATTTACAGTGTTTTTAATATGACCCTAGTAGGGGTCTTACAGGTCTCTGCAATTTGTAAAAGGATAGTTCAATGTACTAGCAACTATAAGAAATTGAAACCACCATAATTATTATGCATGTATATGTTTATACAAGAATAAAAGCTCTGGAACCAACTAAGGAACATTTGATTATTTTTCAGTAATAAAATTATACTACAGTTTAGCACCACTTATTTAAAAAAAATACTTAGACATCATTTATCTATTTCAAAATACACGTTTTTCCTGTATTGATTACTACTATAACGGTGCAATATTACCACACTGACATAGAGTAAAATTCAGCTGATTTCTAACATTCCTTAGTAGAAAATCAAACTTACACAATTTGAATTTCAAGGTAAGTTTAGAGGTTTTTTTAGGAGTATTGGTACACTACAAATTAAAAACTAACAAAGGAGTTTATCCTAATTTTTAATTTCTGTCAGGGAAATGCAACCTGTTATAATTTTTACCTCTTTTAAAATTAATGTTAAATGTGTTGCTTTGATATAAAAAGATTTCAAATTTAACTTTCTGGATCTTGATGTAAGTGTGTTCTGTGCAGGGTCGCCAGGGGGTGCCAGCGGAAGTGTGGGGGATGAGGGGGTGGGCACAGAGAAGCGCAGAGGCCGCTGTAAATGGTTCAACGTCGCCAAAGGCTGGGGCTTCATTACACCCGACGATGGAGGCCAGGACATATTCGTCCATCAGGTGGAGTACTTTTGTAGCATTGGAACTTGTGTTTAAAGTGCTAAGCATATTTTATACTAGTAAACACATCCACCATGAAAAACAATTCTTAAATATAGATTTTTGTACAGTATCTCTGAACTTTTACTTTATTAATATTTTTGGAGAACCTGTTTGATATATACATAAAATAAAAGATAATTTTATTTTCAATTTACTGTAAGTATATAACACAAAGGCTAAATTTTAATCAGAGCTGGTTATAACTTCTTTATTGGATATAACTTATTGTTGTAACCACTCAAGAGAACTTTAAACCCCCATTGCCAGGTGTGCAGTTCTGACTGCTCTAGGAATTTTGCCAATAAAGATGGTTTTCATTCTAAGAATCCTCATCAAGAAAATGTTAATTTATGTATGAACTAAATCCCAATGGTTCCACCTCAACCCTTCAATATAATTGTGAAAAATACAAATATTTTTGCCAGTTGCTGTTGAAAACTGGTTGCTTCAACAAGAATTTGTCATTTCCAGACCTTTGGAAGTATGGAGACCTTATCTGAAGGCTTCTGGCATCAAAAAATATCATCTCTATTACTACTTTCGAGTAGATACGTGAACTAGATGTTCTCAGAAGATTTTTACCTTCAAACATTTTTGGCAGTTGTTATCGAACAAAGATACACATTTTGAATTTTTTTTTGAAAAAATCCACACTAGTAATTCCATAACAACAGGATGACATTGTACAGTCCAGCTGTATTGTTTTCTGTCTGATTCCGTTCTATTCCAGATCCAATTGTGAGTTGGTAGAATTTGGAATAGAAATGGTAAAGACTATTCCTCTTGGATGAAATATACAGTATTTGGATTATTTAACTGTGAAGGTAGTATTCACAGGTTATACCAAAATGGTTGCTGTGTCGGAAATTAGGTCTGTGGCACAGACAGAGTTGTTGGATACTGAAGAAAGACACTGTATGTTCGATATAAGCTATAATAGGGAGTAATTATCTGTGTATTGTCTACCTAAAATTAAACCTTTGCCTCAGCCTATTGGAGCTAATACCAATCTTCTTGTTGCACAATCATATGGTATAAATTTGCTTATCTCAATAAGTTTTAGTCTCAAATCTCAGCTGTTTAAGGGAATCACCATTTGTGTACTTTAACACAGGTGTATGATTTTTAAATAAGTGCAACAGAACACAACCAGAAGAACTGGTTGTGACCAGAAAAACTTTTTTGGGGATAGCATACACCCCCAAAAAACCATTTACACAATAACTAACAATAAGAAACGCAAACACCCACTATAGGGTGCGTTGTATGTACCCTTGTTGTGTGCCTGTGTGCTGTATGTTTAATGCTTATTTTTAGTGAATTCATATGGTTTGCAATGTTAATTTGTTTTAATAGTATTTGCTTTATTTCTTTCAAGACGTATTCATTATGAACTCAACAGAACAAAATCACTTTCTAGAAAATTAAAAATTTGTAGATTACAGTTATTAGATAAAAATTTTTATTTCTATAAAATGTAAGGTAAATTGTTTATGACTAGAAAGTAGACCAATATGGTGAGTTTAAATTTTCAATTCTAACTTATTGCAAAAATTTGTAAGTTTTTTTCTTGGCACAAACCACTGACTATTAGTGAAAAGTTGTTGATGGCCCACTTTGCTTTAAGAGAAAGAGAAAGATTCAAACATATTACGAAATTTGGTACAGTACTACAGAAATTGGGGGGTTAATTTTGCAGGTGTTTTTCACCCATTTAGAAGATTGGTATTTTTGACACTATCAATACTTCAGGTAACTAGATTATGTTTATAAATTTATGATTTAACAAGAAAATTAATTTATACTGGCTTGAGTTATCGAATTCAATGCCAACTATGACAATGGGAGTCTAAGAGTGTGAGATAGTTTGTTTTAAAAATTAGAAATATTTCATTATAAAAATATAAACATACTCTACTAATAAAAAGAAATACTGATGTTCTATACAATACGATTGATATCAGCTAATGCTACTGTTGTGTATTTCTTGTGCACCATTTTTTCATTACAGAATATAACATATTTTACAACACACGTTTTAGTGGTACATTTTTATGGATTTAATTGAAATCTTAAAATTTAATGAAAAAGTAAGAGATGTGCCATGTAGTGGTAGTGAAAGAAATAATACAGCTTAATGCTTGAAGATTCATACTAATGATCAGTTGTGTTTCTAGAGTGTTATTGTGATGTCGGGATTCCGCTCACTTGGTGAAGGAGAGGAGGTGGAGTTTGAGTGCAAGACATCGGACAAGGGTCTGGAGGCTACTCTGGTGACAGGACCTGATGGCTCAGCATGTGTTGGCTCCCAAAGAAGGCCTGTGGCTAAGAAAAGATTCCGCAAAATAAGGTAAGATTGTCGTACTATTAGTGTATTACCAATGCCTGTGCTCTCGAGTAAATAACAGACATTTTGACCTACAGAGTTGGTCGGTGGGTCTAGATCTGCCATCTTTGTGTAGAAATGTTCTTACACTCAGTATGTATATAACTGTGGTTGCGTGTGGACTGTGCCCTTTAAATTTTTCCCTCTGTAACTTGTTAAAATGTGCACTGAAATAAAAAGTCATACTGAGTGTATGATTACTTGTAAGATTAGACTTGTAATTAAGTGTAAAAAAATACAAGTTTTTTTACTTGTAAGATACACTTGTAAGATTAATTCTGTGATTGGAAGATTACGAAAAAATGGTGACATTATAACCAATAAAAATTTCACCATGTTTATCGTAACTGGGGACGTGACATGGGTGAAGCATGTCAGTTTTGTAAGCAGTTGTTATTGATGCTGAACTGCATGCTGGAATAAACCAGTGGTTGAAATCGTTTTGAAAAATTTCCGCAGAGTTGGTATTGAATAACTTGTAGCATAGTATGATGTGCCTTAATTTGAAGGGCAATTGTGTGTAAAAATATCTTAATAACGTAGCTTTCAAGTGTATGTACGATAAGTTTTTTTTTCATTTTGTTGTTTTCATGTTTCAAAACTTTTCCTACTTGTTGCATGCTTTCATACGATGTGAAGGTGTCAGTGTCGATATTGGTAGGAAAACCAGATAACAGCTTCCTACCAATATGGCAAAGATTTGTCTCTTTATTGTTCTGCTTCTACCTAAACTGTATACTCCCTTGAAAACAACTAATTTGAGTATAATTACTTTCTCCAACATACAATTAAAATATTCAGTCTGAGCTGTAGTCTGTGGAGAATGTACTTAATTTTGTAGACTTAAATTTTAATATTTGCACAACCATCATTTAAATTTCATTTGTTATAATTTTCATTGAAATTATACTCCATTAGGTCATATCGAAAACTTAAATGGATACCTAATCATATTTCATGAAATTCAGTTTAAGTGTTGAAACCATCATTACTCCTTTATGTTAATACTGGAGAAATCACCTAGTAAGTTACATTTACTCTGCCCAAGTGTAACATTTGATTCTAGATTGCAATTCAAAATAAGATGTTCTAATATGAAATTTCCCTTTAAAAGGGGCATCTTAATGCTTTGGTGTGAAGAGGAAGATCATCGTAAGATTTTCAATTGTTCCTATTAAAAACAAGCAGAAGACATAAAAATCCAAAATGAGACAGTAATCAAATTTCAATGCTGTGTAACTATTAATCAATTGTATCCTATAAAAAGATTTCTATTAGTAGCTAGAAGTATGATGCAGCGAGTTTGAACTGCATTTACCTACATGCAGTAAATGAGAATGGGCAAGAAAATATACTAGCTCTTTTCCTACTTCCGCTAGCTAAACTAAACTTTCACATTAAATCAACCCTTCCCACCTGTATTAGCTGTAGCTGTATTATGTATAAAATGTACTAAATGTACCATGTTAAAGACAATTCAAACCTAGACATCTTACTAAAGTTATTAACCATGAGTAGTAAACAGATCTCGCTAGTCGGTACTGACACTAAGTCTAACAGTTTTTGGGACTAGTGTAGTACCTGTATACCTGAGTGTACTGAGAAATCGGTCTTTGAAAGTCACCAAGCAGCTAGTCTTGATCAAAGTGGGTCAGCCAGACGCTGTTGTTGGATATAAGAACTATGTTGGTCATATATATCGATCCAAGGATAAAATTAGGACTAATTAGCTAGCTGTAGAGTGACAATCAGAAACTGAATCACAATTTTTTATTTTCTTCACAAACCTGTATGTTTAGTGGAATTCATTAAAAAGTATGTTTTACTGACGGTAATGAAATGCGTTGACAGGTGCTACAACTGTGGAGAGTTTGCCAACCACATTGCTGCCAAATGCACACTGGGGCCGCAGCCAAAGCGTTGCCACCACTGCAAATCCACGGAACATCTGATCGCTGAGTGTCCAAACCGCCGCAAGAGCCAAGAGGAGTCGGAGGAGTCTGAGACCAGTCGTAGCAAGCCTGTTGGAGAGTCGAGCACCACCAAGGCACCCTCCGAGAAGGGAGATAATGCTGAGAAGAAACCGGCGTCAGATACTCAGTCCTCCACTAGCAGTAACAATGCCAAGGAATAACACCCATTTTGGTTAGGTTTAGTGTTATAATAGCCAAGAATTCTTCAACAACTTTTATGTACCCTATTCCTAGTATGTAGATGTGTACAAAGCATTCATTTTCACTTTTGTACAAAGTAACGTGTAATTTTCTTTCATGATGAAAGAAACTTTAAATGGTTACTCTTCATCATGTTTTCTTCTGTTGGTTTCTTTCCTTACAACCAACAATGAATTTAATACTTGAGCAGCAAACCCCAAATATTGTCCATTTCAATGACTTTTTAACTCAATTTGGTTGGTTAATACAATTGTTTAGCTGTTGGTATATCAACTCACTCATTCACAATTCGTAGTGTCATATCCATTGTAAAAGTGTAGTAGATGTTGTCAATGAGTTTTATAAACTTGTATGTGTCTTTATGAAGTTCTGAACAATTGTATAAATGGAAGATAAAAATAACTCAATTTTGTAATTACAACTTCAACAGACAACATCTCCTTCATTTAAATCTGTTCCTTACACTTAACTTTTCTACTTGAGTATTTGTATATTTTGTTCTTACTTTTCTTATGAAGAATTCTTGGCATTCCTAATAGTCTAACATATCTACCTCAGCGTCTACCTCATTTACAGGCTGAAGCGTTTTACATTTTATGTTTTGAGTACACAGAGTTATGTAGCATGGTACATAATACATTGGAGTTGAACTATAAACAATTGGACAGGTCAATGGCGTGGCATTACAAATTATGTGCAATTGAAATTGGCGTTAAAATTACAATCTTTTGGAGTAACTACATACATCTAGTCGAGTCAGTCTCTATTGAGCATGGCTGACAGGTGGTTTTCGAATTTAACCAATAATTTGTGCTGTGAAATTGGTCTTAAATCGTGTATTTTAAAATTACCAAGTCACAGTATTACTTGATATGTGACAATAATTCTTGGAGCTTAAATGAAAATATAAATGCAATTTAGTGTCATATTAATTATTTATTTTCAAAGTATAGTTAAATATTATTGTATGTTTAATTTGAAAAGTATAATTAATTAGTAAAGAGCTTTAAAAGAAGTAATGTTAGTTAGTAATGTACAAAATGTACTCCAAGATTCAAAGTGGTATTATTTTTATTTCGTTATAAATAGGAATATTTAGCTTTAAAGGTGTAATATGACATCTATTAAATAATTCATATTTGTAGATAATTTCTTTTGTATTTCATGACTAAATGTTGTTTTTTCCTCCTCTTTAACCAAATATTAACACATTTTTAATTTTGTGTTGTTAATTATAAACTCAGTTTTTTTTTTAGATAAAATATTATTAGTGATGGGCAGATTTCCAGTCTTCATTAATTCCAGTTAAGAATTTTTTACATATCATAGATTTCTGAATTTGGGTTATGTAAATAATACATTGATTCATTAGACAAAGCAACCAATCTGTCCTCATGGTGAAACTCATTAAGTATTTAACTTCCTTACATTATAACAAAATTGTTCATTTTCTCTAGAAAATTGATTATTTATACTGACATCTAAGAATAGAGGTTATTATATAGAATTTTGTATCTAAACTCAAGCTATCAATATACCATAATAGTTTGAAATAGTACGAACTATTCAGTAATTAAATTTGATAAAAATACTAAAGTTATAAAAACTTATAGATTCAAATGGAATTAAATGTAATAATGAATCTGCCAATCACTGAAATGATTAATATTTATAATATAAGAAAATAAAACTATACCATATTGGATCTTGACACAGTGATTGTAAATTGACAAAAAACATGGAACTGTAACAACAATTATATGCCCTTCGGAGAAAGGGAAGTCCTTTGCCAACCCACTTCTGTTCAACAGCTCTGATGTGTGAATGTATTTCATTTGTCTAGTTTTAGATAGTTTTATGTGGGTGTGAATTGTATAGCCTACTAGTAAGCCATTTAAAGTAGTGTTTGTGTTTTAAGTTTTCTCTGGACAACATACTGGTGAACTAAATCGAAGTTTCAACTTGTATTATTAGAGCAGTTAAAACTCTTGTTTTATTTCCACTTGACAATATCATCTCTTCTCATTGTGCTTGGTAATTTCCAGCATTACAGATCTGTTTGGCAAAAAGATCCTTCACACTTGTTATATCTTGTCATAGTATCTCCTCCAGCTCGCACAGCCAGTAGTCCTCTTCTCTCCACTTCTGCCTTCACCCTTTATAACTGACCATATCCAATTCTTTCTCTGGTCTCCTTCCCCTATAATTTTACACATGGGCATCTTCTTAGGTAACCTTTGTTCCTATGTTCTCTTCAAAACACGACTTCACCCATTCTCTCTCGACCATTACCAGCATTTGTCCTTCCCTGTAATACTTCCCTGCAATATATATTTCCCTGATGATAAACGGTAACCCCATATGTTTCTGTTGTTGAACTACGAGATGATAAGAGATAAGGGATGATAATGTTGACTGTGAAAGAGACAAGAGGTCACTTACGATACAAAAAATAATGCACAAGTATTACAACCAGTGAGTTACTAGTAATACTGGCAGTAATAGTTAGTGCATTGTTGTCAAGACTGATAAACAGTGCCTACATTGTTGTAATTCTCAGATGTTTTAACAATCGATGTAACAATTCCAGTTTGAGTTGACTTACTTCAATGTTAGAAAGGTAGTTGGTTTGTGCTCGCCTACCGTTTATAAGACTGAATAACTTTTTGTAGCTGTAGTGAGGATATGTTTATTAATGTTATGTTAACGTTAGTTGCTGTATTATTTTTTAATGTTGCATAAGAATCGGGCGTCTGTTAACCTCTGTGTTTGGGCTCGGCGACTAATCTTTGGTTATGATAGTTTTAATGCTTCAATGACAATTGAATTCTTTACCTTTTCCACTAAAAGTTATACTGCAATGTTGTAGTGGATCTGGAAGATATTGTACATCAATAATGCATGAAGAACTGGTCATTCATTCAGAAGTTAGTTGTATGATGTTGCACATTAGAGCAGTAGTGTTAGCTCAACAGTGTTTTCAAATAAACAAATCTAAGTTTTGGAAGTTTCCAAAATAGTGTTGCTGCCCAATACATGTTTTGCAGGTTCCGAAATGTCAAATTTACCACATTCTCAATTTAAGGGAAATGGATTATAATTAGAATTATATTTGTTCATAAATACAACACTATGAAAACAAAAGACAAATTTGAATGTATTAAAAACGTTGTAATATTATTGTGAGGATTGAACGGAATATTAGTAACGGTTCTTTTGCAACTTATTAAACAATAATACTTTATCAAGATAAATGTAATTTTAACCTTAATTACCTAAAGCTTTGTATATATACCAAGCGTCAAAAATCAAATATATAATCCTATTTAATATTGAAAACCATCTTTAATTAAAATGTAATTAATTTCCATTTCAAGGTACTAATGTTCCTAAGCACTGTACCATTGGTTGTAACTCAAGAGATACCTCTCCTACGTTTGTGTTGTTAATTTAACTTCTACCACACTTGACATTTAGAGATCCAGGTTTTCATTTACCTCCCAGCTTCACAGCAATGGTTGATGTGAAGCTCTCATGTTTGACTTGGTTAGCTTGGTTAGGTTCATTCAATTACTGCTGAATTATGAACACTCGTTTAAAATGTTAATTTGATTGTAGATTTTTGTTCATCTTGATTTTATCCTCTCCATTAAATAAAATCTGTGCATGTGACTTAATCTAGTGTGTTGCTGTATTTGTTTTTTGTAGTGACATCAGCCAATCTGGCATCGATTATAAAGGTTGTTCTTAGCAAACAACCTAAAATTGATATTTCATGACTCTTTGTTTTACAATAATCTGGAAACCATACAGCCAGTTGTATTTTATCAATAACTTAATTAAACAATGTTTAACAATAAACAATGTTAAATAAGATTTAAATAGTACAAACTCAAATTACTAGTGAATCATTAATCCTTTTTTAAAAGTTGTTATATTTCAAAAATAGACCCATTATCAATAACTATATAATAATATATAATTGTGTTTATATCAGAATGTTTTGAGCATTCTAAGAAAGATTAAATCATTCTTTCCCTCCAAAACCTCATGTTATATAATGTGCCTGAATGAGGCAGTGACGTTAAGCAGATAAATTATTTTTGGGTGTTTTTCTATTTTTTTAAAATTGTGCTTTAAATTTGAATTTTTTTTCATCTTATGTAGTAGTACAACAGCTAAGTGTTACAAGACCTGCATACAGTTGTGGTATTCTAAGTGTGAAGTAGTTACACGATAAATTAATATTTTTGAATGCTTATTTGACTTGTATCAAAATGGTTTTGATGGGAAGTTTAGATTCTAATCAAATTACAATTACTCTATTTCCAAGAAGATTTTACTAGAAAGAGCAGAAGCTGTACTCATAGACTTTTTCTTTGAATATTTATCAAGAGAAAAGTGCTGTGCGACAGAATTAAAGGATTCCTAGTAATAAAAAGACTGTTTACTCCACTCAGTACAAACAAATAGCAAAGACAACACTTTATCTGTATCAGAATACATAGTTTACATAAGCCTAGGTTAAGCTCTTAGAAATAGTTTTCTATTTTTGTACTTTAAAATTCAACAGCAAGTAATTTTGACCTTGTTGATGATGAAATATAATGTTTTTATTTAATTCTTTTTATTAATCCCTATAAATCCAATATCATTTCGAAAACAATGAGACAGCTGTGTTTGTTTTAGGAGTAACGTTACATACAAAGTAGGAGTACACCATACCACTTGTCATGTAACAGGTTTTGCTGAGGTTGAATGCAAAGTTCTATATAGTTTGTTTACAAAATTCATTTATTGTTCGATTTTCTCACTGCTGTCATGGTTACCCATAAGACCATAGTAAAAGTGTTTGCTTGTGTTCAGCTAAATGCTATGGAGTGACATGAACTCATTTCATGCAACATTTCAATTCTTGAGATACCGTGCAGACAGACAGACAGAAAGAACATTTTTAATAGGCTTTTCTAACTCTCAAACATTAACATTATTAAATATTAATGTAAGGTTGCTCTATAATTCATCTACTGCACTGAGATTGTGTAAATTAATCTCTGAGAATGTATTACACCCACAATGTTTTACTGAGTTTTCGAAAATTAGGATGCATATTCTAAAAATAAATGATAAAGTAAAGTTTCTTGATGGGGCCAATGGTACTGCAGATAGAAGAATACAGAACCTGGACCTGATAATCTATTTACAGAATAGATATTTACAAAAATTACACAGATGGTCGATGAAACAAATTTCGATCGAGGATATTTGTGAGCAGATTTTGAGCGAAAGAGACAGCCCAAGGGGGGAAACAATTTTTTAATCGATAGTCCTACTTGTACTCAGGGTTGATGTGTTTCATATAAAATTGGCTTATACATTTCATATATAATATAAAAGATCTTAACCGCCTGTCGGTAAATAATGTAGATATAAGCTTTTAACTGTTTGTAGCTTGGGTAATGATATCGTAAACATGTAATTAGTGAAAACTTTGCCGTGTGTTACAACAGTGAACAGCCAATATTTATGTTTTAGGTGAAAAAATGTTTCTAATTAGACTTAACAACTTTTATTATGCTCTAAAAATTGTCACATTTTAATATTTGTTATGGTATTAATCTTTAAAAATTTCAACCATCCACCATATTAAAACATGATATAATAAATAATATTAATTATTTTCATTATTTTAGGCTGTAAGAAAAATAACAGTACCAAATTTGAGTTCTATATCTTAATGAATTCTGAAATAAAAAATAAAAAAACTAAAACACACATACAGACAAATGGTAAATGAAAAGAGATGCACCACTGGTTGCATTTAGTTTCTAGCTCCTCTTGGAAAATATAGTAAAGTTTGTGTAGAGAGTTTTGTTACATCCTGTGTACATTTTATTTATTGGGACAACAGTGCAAACTCAACTTATGGTACTGGAGGTATCTAAGACCTGAAGAAGACACTCTTGGATTTAAGTATTTCTATATATTATCTATATCAAGGAAACAAGGTAAATTCAACTGTACTGTGTACAGGAAGTGAATTTCCACTGTCGGAATAAACACTTTTAAACCATTGGCTAATAAAAAGGTTGTATACGTAGGGTTTCTAAGTCGTATGTATGTACATATAAATTCTCCATTTGGGCAACAAGGCACACCCAAATTTTGGCACGTAACATACCTTATACTTAACCATGGACACTGATATTTGTGTGCTTACATCTGTTTAAAAATATCATAGGATTCTATTATATTACATCACAAATGTTTTCACTAAGAGAACTACATTTTGAAAATTTCTTACAAAGCCGTGGTCGACTGCTAGTCTTATAAATAAAACTTAATGGCTTAATGTGTTGTTAATCCTTAATCTCAGGAATGGCTGGACCAATGCAGCTAATTCTGTAAAAAAATATTCATTGAAGTTCAAGGAAGGTTTTAATGTCAAGAAAAGTTGAAAAATTTTCCTGGAATATTTTAGAATTCCAGAAAATAATTATAATATTTACAAAACGTAATCCTAACATAAATGGCACTAAACAGCTGTTGACAATTACAGCTGACGTTCACCAAACAGGTAGTAACATTTGTTTACATTTAAATTTTAGAAAACATGAAAAGTACAGTGTGTAATGCAGATCAGTAGTGTAATATAAAGATGAAATTACTATCTAATTCAGTGATGAATTTAAACCATCTAATGCATTAGAAATACTATTTAAATGCTGTTATAAAACCCACCATAGTGAATAAAACTTAAGTTTTGCCCATAAGTGTGGTACTCAACATTGGTTGGCTCCCGTGGTATTGTTTTGGAATGTTTACTGTAAGCTTAAGGAAAATCAAAGGAAGAAGAAATACTATTTTCTCTTTCCTTTATACCTGAAGAGAAATACAAGTAGGAAATATACACTTTTTAACTGAAATTGTCTTATAAAACTTACTTATGCACATATTTTCTTGATCATCAAAATTAATCATAGCACCAGAAATATCGTAGAAGCTTTTTAATCTAAATTGGTTTCCAAAACCTAAATAGGTTTTTATTTTCTTGATCAGCTCAACAACATAAACCCAAGTGTATATAAATTAAACCAGACGGAAATTTAAATGGACCGAATTGGAACTTTTGGAACTACAGTAACTTTTTGTTCACACGTATATATTTTCTTTATCGTGACAAAAAAACTCTAGCCATGGCACTTGAAATATAACCAGAAGTAGATTACAAGGGCTGATGGAAAATCAGCTGTGGAACCATAAATAAATAGACCAGCATTGTGATTTTAAATGGCGGAAACTGACTCTTCGACTGCAGTAACTTTCAGTCATACGTAATGGACAAAAAGGCAAACTATATCTATGGTACTTGAAATATCTTACACAGGAAGAAAATTAAAAGAGCCGAAAGTAGACGCTTTTTGATCAACATTGGTTTTTATTGGTAGGTCTATATATTTTCTTGATCATGGCACAAGGCGAACTCAACTATGGCATAGGAAGTACACAGAAATTGAACATGCAGAGTTAATGCTTTTTACCGAATTAGGTGTCCAAGCCCTACATGTATTTATTTTTTAATACAGCAAAATCTAAAATATAACCAGTCCAAATTTTATTTAACTTTTGAATCTCTTAGCAATGTACATTGAGATAATATGTTGGCCTTCCTGATATGTCTACCTCTGTTTGAAAAATATCATAGGACTCCATCATATTACATCATAAATGCTTTCACTAAGAAGGCTAAACTTTAATTTTTTGAATTGCGAATGAAGCCTAACTGCTAGTAGTTATATAAATTAAACACTCATAATGTGAATTATGAATAAAGACAAATTTTTAAAGTTAGGCAAATGTGATATTAATCATTGTTTTCTAGAAATGTGATTATCTAGTGTTTCCTTTACAATAAAACAACCAAATCATCCTTGAAGTAATGAATTATTACAGGTTTTCGGCCATTTTGCATTGTTAATGTTACAAAAAACATTATTATGATTTGAAGATTGGAATCCTAAAAATCTCAGGAATATAGGTCTACCAGAGGGTCCAGAGTGATTAAATGAAGTATAAGCCATGTTACTGCACAGAACAACATTCATACACACCAGAGAAAGTGAAATATTGATGAAATCTGTATGGGTACTTCCTGTGGCACCAGGATATGTCATATAAAACATTAAGGGGGATAGGTTGGTGATGGTTGACAAGGGATGCTAAAAGGCAGTCTTTCGGTCTTACATTTTTGTTCTTGATCTTGAAGTAAATAGTTAAAGATGTAAGTTTATGATAACAAATGTTCAAAAACCTGTTATCCTTTCAAATCAACATTCAGTTCTAACATTGGGACAGCAGGAAACTCCAGAAAGTTGCATGTGGCTTGTAAAGTTATCTAGGTCTTAGGTTTAAGGGCATTAAGGGCATGACGCTAAGAATCAATTTTAATATTAACATTTATAATATAACATTATAATTCTGTTTACTGTTTAATAAATTTACTAACAAATATATTTTGACATAAAATATTGCCTGTTTAACTGCAGTCAAAGATGGCACTTGAACACATATTTAATGATGTATTTTGTTAACAACAGAAACAAATAACAGGAATGTGTATAGAATTGTGGATAGCCCAGGGGCGGCAAATCTTCAAATCCGCCTCTGGGTTTAAGAATCAGAAGTTCTTGTATCTGTTCATTCTTATTAGAAATTAAAATGAATTGGAACAATGCCCAAATGTCTTTACACCAGCTCTGCTAAAGAAGGAAGGTGAAGCAACAAAGATGAACAGACTACTCTCAACAATGTTTAGTGGTATTCGAACTGTCTTAATGTCCTATTGTTGATTAGTTACAAATTAGTTATTAGTTTTTAACACATTTACTGCAGCATAAATCGCTGATGACTCACATTTAGTTTTTGAGAAACCTACCTAATTTCACTAAACATAATTTATTTTGCGGAACATATATTATTAAGAGTTCATTCCACATTTTAATTGAGGATTGAAGTGGTCAGAAGTATATTTTATAACTATTACTATGATGTTTATTATTATGTATGAGTTTATTTATTATTAACATGGGTGGCTCATGTCGCACATCACTTATTTAGCTTAAACATTATAATTACATTATTTCTTGTGAGTGGCATGAGCCACCAATGAGTCAGATGCATAGTTTTATCTCTTGTTCATGCTGATTTCACCTGCTGCTGTCACTGTCTGCTGTGGATCATACTCCAAACCTTTACGTTTGTTATGTTTTGAAGCTCTATTCAATAATTATATATTGCTCTAATTAAATATAAATAGTGTGCAGCACAAGTCACATGGAACTCATGACAGTTGAAAGTAAATACCATAGACGGTTGGACTCCATAACAGAACACACTCTGATAGATCCGCCAATTTCACCTAGACGATTCTAGATTTGACATTCACTAAACTATCAGATGTCAAGGTAGCCATCTTCATGAGTCACTGGTGAACCACATCGCACAGAAATAATGCATCTTTATAAGTTACCAGTGACTCATGTCGCAGTATGAGAAAAATGACTAAATTTAAGCAATGCAGTGAACACATTAAAGAGTGATGATTCTTGGAGTAATTGGAAATGTTTCAATTTGATACCACTAGTAATAATCACACATTTTTCCAATATAACTTTGTATTTTTTGTGAGAGCTTATGAAATCAAGTATTTCACCGGAAGGCAACTCCACAAATAAATAAAAAAGGCCATCAAAAAATAAAAATTAATGTTGGAAAAATGTGCGATCACTACTAGCGGTATAACAATGTTAAAGAGTAAATTTGTTGTAGAACAACTATCATACATTGTATATGGGAGGAATTAAAAATTAATAAATACAAAAATTAATTAATAACAGTTTACATGGTTTGAGGATATAAATGAGTAACCAATTCTAATGAACATAAATACAAATTTTATTACTTGTAAGTAAAGATTTAATTTTTAAATGTGTTACCGGAATTATAATTTTTGTTTAAGTAATCTAAACTATATTATGATTTATTATAAATTAAAAATCACTTATGTTATATGATATCTTATATTTAACAAGTTTCAAAACCAAACATGCAGCAGAATTTGACAAAATAAAAGTACCTTCTTACAAAATTAGGCAACTATTATCCAAGGATGATAAAAAAAACGATAGAAATTATTAAGAAAGAAAATAACATAAACAAAGGAGATTGCATAAAAAAGTTGTTACCTTGTAATAAAGAAGCTATATAAATCATTGATTAGTCCAATTGTCAAAAAATTTGCAGTCTGTGTTGAAACCCCTATATTGATTATAGCTTGTCATATCGGGTACTTATGCTCTCCATAGCAGGGCTGGAACATTCCACTTAACTTCCTTGCACATTTTATAAATGAACTTGTATCAAAATTATCATGTTCTTTTTTGGATGGGTTTTAATCAACATTAGTTCAAGAGTTCATACACAGCATACATATTTTCTATACATAACAGTACAGCAAGACTTATGATTGCATTTACAAACATCCAAGTATAGATCAAATCCTAATCATACAATATGAGTTTAACATTGTACAACAGTACAACATTGAGTTCTTACGGAAGAATCAAAATTCTTTTCAATAATTCCTCTACGTTCCCAGTGGCTAATATGGAAAGTTCCTGTAGGCTGAAAGCACTAAGAGGTCGAGAACTTTAACCGTCAGGAACTTATAAAGGCTGAAATCTTCCAGAGGTATGGTATTATCATAATGGAAACTTATACAGACTGCAACAATCTTACAGAAGCCAAAATATAATTGTAATAATTAGCAATTGAAAAAGGAGATTGAATTATGTTATTTCCAACCAGGGCCATACCCAGATTTGGCGTATCGGAAAAAGTAATTGGCCGAGCCCCGTCATATCCTGCCACCACGCCCCCGTTACAGACTCTGTGAAGATGCTTCCTCAGGTGATCATGTCCTGTAATCAGACCCATAATCTGAGCAGACACCGATCTACTTAAGGGGAGAAGGTCACTCTGTGCAGGTCTGATCACGGAGATATAGAGCCAATACAAAAGCTTTGGCTTAAATCCTCAAGACCCATCTATCACATGTCTGCATTGCATCAAATACCATTATGCTATAGCGATGACCCTTTCTATATGGATTTCCCAGTTCAGAATCCTATCAAGAATTACACCCAGGTACTTGATCTCAGACTTTAATTCAACGGAAGAGCCTCTCAATAAGAATGGACCAATACCTTCCAACTGAAGCCTTCTTGTAAAGGCAACCATGGTATACTTGGTGGGGTTGTCATCAAAAACCAATTTCCCAGTTCTTGGTGGGGAAACACCAGTTTCCTGCCGTGTTCCTGCCGTCAGTTCTGTGCCTGTTGTGGTGAACTTGCAACTCTTAAGAATCACAATGTCATATGCTGCATACCCCCTTACAAAGATACAAGCAGGTTATCCGCAACTAGGTTTCACAGAAGAGGAGAAAGGACACAGCCCCTCATAGTTCTTGCACTGATGTTCGCTTCCATAAGAGACCACTACCAAGTAACCACCCTATCTGTGAGTAGGGCCCTTATCTAGTCACATATTTGACCATCAATACCATGTCTTGAGACCTCATTGACAATCGCCTGAGTGCCTGTATTGTCAAAAGCTATTTCGATGTCCAGAAAGACACCTATGGCTACTTCTTTTGCTGCTACCCTTTTAGAGGGCATAGAGAAACTGAGGGTAATAGTAATACAGCATTGTTTTTAAGTAAATAAAACAAAAAACAAAAGCTAATAAAACAGAACATTTAACCCAACTCCTACAAGAAACTAAACCATCTCTCTTAATTCTGACTGAACATGGATTAAATTCATCAAAACTGAGAAATACTAATATAACTGGATACTCACTGTTAGCAAACTTCAGTAGAGAAGAACAGAAATTGGGAGGAGTAGCCATCTTCAAGAATGTTTTAACAGAAATGAAAACAACGAATATAGATGTTTCGAGTCTCTGCAGACAATTTGTATGTGAAGCAGCCATGATCTCTGTAAATTGTGGTAACCACCTGTTTTACCTACTAGGAATTTATAGATCACCAGGAGGTCCAGCAGAGTCATCAATAGAATCAATATCTAATATTCTTGACTATGCGCAAACACAATCAAAATCAGTAATTGTTATGGGGGACATAAATATTGATAGACTGGATGAAGACCATGCGGACACCAGAAGACTTGAAGAGGAATTACTGACCCATAATATAAGAAGACTCCCCTTACCTGCAACTAGAATTACGGCCATGACTTCTACTTCAATAGATTGTATTTGTACTAATATAGATGACCAGCTAATCCAATTCTCGGTTTCTGAAACAGGACTCTCTGACCATACTGCGCAAACACTTACCTTAACTTACATATCAGAAAACAAGATAACTCTGCCCTCAATATATAAGAGAAATTACTCTCAGGACAACTTAAACTCCCTAAAGCGAATCCTTCAACAAGAAGATTGGATTACTGTATACAGCAGTGCTGATATTGACATTTCTTATAACAACTTCCAAAGAATAATCAGAGGTACTCTTGAAGAAATATGCCCAAAGAAAAAATCAAGATCAAAAGCAAATCACAAGCCCAAAACTATATTCGATCAGTTAGCAAACCGACTAAAACAGAGCTACCTAGAAGCATTAAACAAGTTTAGGATTTCAGGGAAACCAGAAGACAAACTTGACATGATTCAAAGAAAGCAAAATTATGACTTATATTTAAGGAAACTTAGACAAAATTCTACTACAGAATACATTGACTCTGCACATAACAAGTCCCGAGCTCTGTGGGAAGTTATCAATTCAGAAAGGAAAAATAAGAAGACAACAGATATGGAATTGATGACTATAGATATTAACGGAAAACCAGAAAACCAACCTGATAAACTAGCATCCTACTTCAATACCTTCTTTTCTGAAATAGCAGACAAAACCTTACAAAAACCTCAAAGCTCTAAAAACCTCATATCACCTAAAACTCCTCCTAGTCAACATACTTGTATGTTTCATTTTACCGAAATCACACCTACAACAGTTATAGATGTAATACATTCCTTGAAACCATCACTATCCTGTGGAATAGATGAAATTCCAGCTAAATTTGTAAAACACTGTGCCCTGGAACTTGTTGTGCCGCTGACCTACCTAATAAATAAATCTTTAGTACAGGGAAAATTCCCTTCATCCCTAAAACAATCAAGAATCTTTCCTAAGCATAAATCAGGATCCAAGACAGATATTGCCAACTTCAGACCAATATCAAACATCTCAACTTTTGCAAAAATATTTGAAAAAATAGTACTTTCTCAGCTGATGTCTCATCTTAAAAACCACAGTCTCATTACCAACAATCAGCACGGTTTCCTTGAGGGTAGGTCTACAATCACTGCCTTAACAGATATAACTGAATATATTATTGACCAGCTAGAAGACTCAAATTATGTATCAGCAATTCTCCTCGACTATTCGAAAGCATTTGACTGCCTTGGACATGAGTTAATACTACAGAAGCTCGAATCTCTTGGAGTGGCACACAGAGAATTGGATTGGTTTAAGACCTATTTAATAGGCCGGACTCAAAGAGTGGAAGTACAGCAAATTCAAAACAACATAAAAAGCTCAGTTACATCAAAGCCACTGCCAGTCAAAAGGGGTGTACCTCAAGGATCAATTCTTGGTCCAGTCTTGTTCATCCTTTTAACTAATGACTTTCCTAAATTCATAAATGACAGCACTGAGAACAAATGTGTCATGTATGCTGACGATACTACTGTAATAGTGAAAAATAAACTATCTCAAGACCTTTCTGATGACATAAACACAACCCTTAACAAAGCAATTGAATATGCTGACAAAAATGACCTAAAAATAAATCCTAAAAAGTCCATACAATTAAATTTTAGCCGTAGGACAGAACCTGTACCACATGTACCCAACATAAAATTGGAACAGGAAGCACGACTATTAGGAATGACAATAGACTCTGATCTAGCTTGGACAAGTCACATCAACAAACTTTGTAGCCAGATTGGGACAGGGATATACGTAGTCAGACGTATGCAAATGTTGGGAGGCCTGAACATCGCTAGAACAGCCTACTATGCACTAGTTGAAGCCCACATTCGATATGGTCTAGTCCTATGGGGAGGCACATCTGAAGGAAACCCCAAAAGGGTTTTAGTATTACAAAAAAGAGCCATACGAATCCTGGCTAATCTACAACCAAGGGAGAGCTGCCGTGAAGCATTTAAAGCTCTCAAAATACGGACAGTGGTGGCATTATACATTGAAGCTGTTACTCTTCATGTTGACAACCTTGATCTACCTAGATGTGATGCCATCCATAGCTACAGTACTCGACAAGCAAGAAACTACTATCTGCCAACCCACCGCACCACATTCTATACAAAAAAACCATCTTACATTGGACGTCAACTATTCAACTCCCTACCAAGACAATTCGAAGGTCTTAGAGGAAGGACCCTGAAACACCAGCTTCAACAGTGGCTTGAACAAAATCCTTTCTACAACCTCAAGGAGTACTTTGAAGCTGCAAGAAGACAAAATACCGATGCTTGACTTGTATTTTATATGTTTATTCTCTGTACATTTGATTTGACACATATTCTGTTCTTAATGATCATGAATAAAGTATATCTGTATCTGTATCTGTAAGTTTGGTTGAAATCTTGAAGAAGTATGATCTAAATGAGACAGCATTTAGAGGAATCACCTCGAAACACCTTATACACCAGTAACCATATACAAAACGACCTGATAAAAGGCTTGCACAACAGTATTTTGAAGAGTATTGTACAGGCTGTGCAAGGGGAAAGATCTTTTATAGGTAATGAAAGGGCACAGTGAACGGTAATCAGAAAGTCTGTAGTTGTAACGTATTTTGATGAAGGAAATAACAGTCCTAGTGAAAGATTTTTCTGCTTGCAGAAATAAACCAAACAAATTCAGAGTCAGTTTTCAAGAAACTAAGTGAGGTCCTTGAAAATTATTTAAAGCTGAGTATTGTGGATATTTCCCTTTTGACAGCCATGAATGGAGTTAAAATACTCCGGGAATTTCTTTGATCTCAGAGAAATGAAATTTATTTAAAAAAAAGTTTGTCAAAACGTAGATGTAGAGGTTCCTGCTTTGAAAAAAGAAAAGTGTTCACGTATTGATGAAACTGTCCAAAACTCTCACTATTTTGAAACTAATAAAGACCAGGACAGATGTTTGACACCCATTCATTGACTTACTAATAATGGGTACAGTCGAACGATTTGACCAACACACATATGACTTGATAGTAGCAGAGCAGTAGGGAAACTTGTGAAGTTGAAAGTAGATGAGGGCGAGTTTAAAACAGTTTTAAAATGAATTCATGTTGATTTGCACGGTATCCAAGCAGAACAACTACTGCAGAGCTACAAGACGTGTGATAATGGAGGCCCAAAGGTAGGCCTAACAATTATTGAAATTCTTAATTTTTTTCGAAACAAAATGTTAAAAGACGTGGTTTATAATTATTTATACTTGATGGCATACACATATTTTAAAATATAAAACTGGACAGTTTTTTTAATAAATTATTACATTTCGGCTTCATACCAAACAAAATGTTAAAAGTTGTGGTTTATAATTATTATTTATACTTGATGGTATAATCATATTCTAAATATAAAACTGGACAGTTGTTTTTATAAATTTTACATTTAGGCTTTTACTGAAGCCCTCATCAGATAAAGGGTTCGGTAAGCAGACGAAATGTAGTAATGCAAAAACTGTCCAGTTGATGTAATTTAAAAGTTGATTTTATTATCAAATATAAATAAAATATAGAACTTATATAGTAATAACTTAAATAAAATTATGTGTTCAGGCTTTTCAATAGATATACTTTGATGACTCTGTCACATACTAATTCTAACAGCATAGCAATATATAATGTAATTTTTATCTTCATTTGATAGGTATGACAAGAACAGTCTTGAAGAAATGGTTTAGTGCTGAAAATCTAACCTAAAAAGTCTAAGTAAAAGCTAACCTATTCTCCGAGCTTTATGCAACATTGAAACTGCTTATGGAAATACTAGTGACAAATACTTCATCGGAGAGAAGCTTTTCTAAGCTAAGTATTAGTAAAACAAAGCTTAGAACAACAACAATGCAAGAGAGGTTGCAGTTTTTGATGCTGATGTTCATTGAACAAGAACTTGCTATGAATGTTAACTAAGCAAACATTGTTGATGAATTTAAAGTATGATTTCTGGAGAAAGGCAAATGTTATTGTCATTTTTCAGCAAATGGTTTATGTTCCATTAAAAAATAATTTTATTTAATTCACATATCTTGTCTTAAAGTCATTTTTCCTCCTTTACAAATGTTTGCTTATTATCAAAGATCAATACTTTTCGACTTTGTTATGACACAATTATCTTTAACCTACTGCAACATAGTGCTATGTAAGAGTTCTATGTTTCAAAACAATTGTCAGCATCAAATGAAAGCTTCAAAATTCATAATGTTGAGTATCAATTCCAAACATTTTTCCAGGGGTGGGTCTTGGACCCCTTTTTCTGTAGGGAGGTTTTCCATACTTCCCAAACCCCCAGTATGTCATGCACCTCCAAATCATGAACCCTGCACACGCCTATGATTATGTGACCTGAAATAAGAAAAGTGCTTCCTGTAACTTCTTGAAGTGAAGTGAGTATAATGAGTTGTAAAATTAATTATTTTTTCCCTTTCCAGGCTGCACATATTGTCCCTACTTGAGAAATAGAGATAGTATTAGAGCAGTTCTTTCCTTTAAATGGTGTATATTTGAGAGCTTCATTTACAGCATATAATTCTTAAGTAGCAAATGGTTTTGATTTATGTCATTTCATCCCAATTTTTCTGTTGTCCTTTGTATTGTATATACCATCTCAACTCATGATCCTTCAACTTCTTCCAATATTCAAATGTAAATATAAATGCATGACCGAGTGTTGATTGGATCCATTCCACAAACCAATAACAACCAAATAACGAAATAGCACATTGTAACTAAATGTTTGTTACCGTTTCCTAACAAAATGAATCCTAGAAACATGAGGATTTAGTCTCAAATGATTGAATTCCATAAGGGTACAGGCATTCCAAAACAAACATAAGTGCTCCAAATATTGGTCTTCAGTTTCAAATTCAACAAGAACATCATTAATGCAAGCATAGACAAAGCCATGCCTTGTAGGACTGCAAGAATAAAACATTGGTAAGTCTTAGCTGCATGACAGAGGCCAAATGTAATGCGAGAGAATTCAAATAACTCAAATGATGTGATAATAGTGGTCTTGTTCATGTGAAATTGCTGGTCCTAATGGATGCCTCCACCAGGTTTGTTTGTTTGACTTGGAGAGAGAATCCTCAAGAGGAGTACCCAACTCCTACAGAGGTAACATAAAATACACTGATCAAAAAAAGGATATGCTCTGAATCATATTAGTAGTGAATTATTAATATTTAGTGTATGTTCATATAATAAAGTTATTTTCACTTTAACTCTTTTTGAATTTGTACCTTTGGCCACTTTTGAATCCGCCAGCTTGCATTTAGGTTTAATATTTTAAATACAAATAAGCTCATGTCACATAACTTTTTAAGTAGTTTTTAATTCTGATTTTGAAGATGTAAGATGGTGTTCAATATCTCAAACCATTAAAATATTATTAGTGAAAAAAGTACAATTTTATGAAAAGATCACCTCAGATGATATATAAGGTGGTCAAATTGTTCTTCCAGTATTAATCACAAAATAAACAATAAAAGCTTTGTAATTTAATTTAGATACTTACTAATTTAAACGTTGATAAGGCAAGTTATATGTTTCAAGAGCAATGCAAGACTTATAAGTCAACTTGGGTTGTAAAAGTAAGAGATTATAAAATTGTAGTTTTTTTATTAATTTTCAATGGAATGAAATGTAAAACAAAATTTTGTACAATCAAATTAAGTTTAAGAAACAATTAAATATCACCTTATCCTATTTTTTTATTTGTAATATTAAACAAATTCAAGATGGTAAATTCACAGAAAAGTACTAACTATCATTTTATTGCCAATTAAGTAACTGTTAATATTACGTCCGTAATACAATTTTGTATATTTGTAAATTAGTAAAATTTATTAGTACTTAAATACAGCTATTTAGTTCCTTCAAATATGATTAATCTATAACAATATTTTGGCTCTTAGTAGCTAAGTGGATAGTATCTCAGATCGTCATCCCAAGGATCCACTTTCAAGGGCGTACCCAGCAAAGGGCAGGGGGAGGTTGCAAAGTGATCACCAGAAGATGATTGAAGACTACAAGCAAATATTGTCATCAATTATTTCTTGTATAATATTCTGAAATTTGAGAATTTCTCTGGTGATGAGAAGCTAAAGAGCCGCTTAGATAGATGTCAAAAAAATGCATTCTACACTTCACCAAAAATTCAAAATGAGATTATAGGATTATGTGATGAAGTTGTCAAAGAAAGAATTATTGAATATTGTGAAAAAGCAAAAGCTTATGCTGTAGTGGCCGACGAAACAGCAGATATTGCTGGAAAAGAACAGCTTTCTATCGGATGTCAGTTTTATGATGAAAATAAAAAAAATCAGAGATTAATTTGTAGCCTATGTTGAGCTGAAATCTCAAGATTCTTCTACAACTATTAGTGCAATTCAGAGTTTTTAGTTGATCAGAATCTTTCAGCAGAAATTTGTTATTGATTTGGATTTGACGGATGTTCTACAAAGGCTGGAAAAGAAGGCGGTTTACAGGCCATTTTGAATAAAAAGTACATTAAATCTTTATTTTTCCATTGCTCAAGCCACAAACTAAATCTTCTGGTCAATAATGCTAGTAAATTACTGGAAATAAGAAACGTAATTGTAACAGTCAAGGATACAATATCCTTCTTTCATGAGTTGCCAGCCTGGGTTACCACAAACAGTTCCAGGCTAGAGTCAATAAAAGTCTAGAAATTATATTTATATCACTCACTCAGTTCTTGAACACATGTGTATTGTAAGGTTGAGATCTTGAAGAAATATTGCGTCATACGCCATAACACCTAGTTGAACTTCATGGCACTTGGCAATGTTTGTAATTACTGTAATTTACTTCAGTCTTAAGTGTTAATTTCTATTAATTACAACATGCTAGAGTAGTGTAATCTAATTCTTCATCCCAAGTGTAATAACGAAATAATTTGTAATGTTTTAGAAAGAAATTTTTAATTGACAGGATTCTTACACACACGTATACCATAGCTAGCTAGATAGATGGTTAAAACAAATAATTCGTACATCAGGAAAGGCCACTTCCTATGACCATGGAGTTTCCTTTTTGGAAACAACATTGTAATGAATATGGTCTTTGTATGTCTAAGGTAACTGCTGAGGTAATTGGATGGTATGCTGAACTTTCATTTTACACATATATAAATAATTACCCCGCTTTCAACTGTTTGTATGAAGAACAAAAAATAACAAACAATATATTTCTGAATACTCTAACAATTAGTGACAATTTTGGAGTTACTATCAAGTAAAAACTTGACACAACAAAAAACACTAACAAAATAATCATACCACTAGATTTAAGTTATTTTGACAAAAAAGTCAGCTAACTCTTAAGCTTAAAATATATTTTCCGATTTTTTGAATAATCAATGAATTTTGAAAGACTGTTGAATTGGAAAAAAGAAAGTTATAAAATCTAAACATAAATTGATCTGTTTGTTATGAGATTGTAGCAAATCGATTTATATTTAGCCTACTACAACAAGGTAGGGGTACGCCAGACCAGAGTGTCACGTAATGGCTTAACTGTAGTTGCATGCAAAATCTGTCCTGTCCCTCCAGTACTCCCCCCCCTCTATTCCGTCCTACCCATATCTTTCTATTTAAAGCCTACTTCCCCGTCGGGGTATATTTGTTCTCATGATGTATATATGCTTCGAAGTTGTGCTAACACATGATATATTGTGTACAACATATTATCATGTGTTACAATTTTAATATGCATAGATTCTGCAAAAAAGAAGAGAACATTTATTTATGCATTACCTTAGAAAACATAAGATATAGAAAACCAATAATTAATATAAATAATGGTCAAGTAGGTGATGGCTATTTATACCTATTAAAAACCTGTTCATTTCTTATAACTGAAATATTTTTCAGCCAATTTGTTCAAGTCGACACTACGCTTAGTAAAAATTACAGCCTGTTGATGCTGTATGATCAAAATTCCTAAAGCACTCAACTTGGTCATTGGTCATTGTGTTTCTCAAATGAGTCTTGATCAATTTGAGCTTTGAAATGGACATAAAAAATTCAAATTAGGTTGAAAACATGACAGTTCCAAAATTAAAATCATTAACAAATTAAAAAAAAAAAAAAAACGCTTTATTATCCTACACAAAATTGTAATGAAATTACATGAAAAATGCGTATTCGAAAGATTATAGAAGTTTTTAAGACATTTTGGTAATTACGAATCTTTCAGCTGACGTTGACGTAACGCTGGGAGTTAAGAACATCATCATAGCTGTACATGAATCAGGAAGACTGCTTGATAGAGTTGTGTTTTATACTATTCACGAGGCAAACTCCTTAACTTTTTTCAATTCTCTGTTTTTATATCACTTGAAGCAATATTTCTGAGGCACACTATGTGTTTCTCTAGCGCATTTGAAACATCCTCCTCATACTTATTTCATAGTCACTGTTTTCTGTGAGCTACTTTTGGGATAAAAAAATTAAATGATCTTTAATATTGACTATGCTGTCAAAACGTCTGATAATTTGAGCAATAGCTCTATCCAAGCTACTGTAAATACATTTACTTTAAATCTTTGTAAAAAGATCAGAAAATTCATCATCGTTGGTCAGTTCGGCTTAAAAACGTTTTACTTTATTACATCGCTTGGTCAGCAGACTCAATATTCCGTCCCTTGGCAAGCGTTTCAGGTCTTTAACAACACATTCGAACTCGTTTCCATAGCCCCATGGCCCAAATCTTTCTCAAGATATCTTACGGAAAATTTGACTTCACTAACATCAGCAAAACTGCAAGGAGGACCATGCTTCACCATTGAGCTACATGTTATCGGGCGTTTAAACAGACAGAAATTAGATTTTGCTAGCCCCCTGAGTGTTGGTTAATGTTCAGCCAATAAATAGAAGAAAATTTTAAATGTTTCTAGAAACGCACAGTTTACTGTTAAGAAAAAAATAAAAATTTAAGTATACGGAACTGTAAGATTACATTGACTATTTCTTACTCATAATGTACAAAATTCGCCTGTTAACAGACAAAAAAAAGTTAATAAAGATTTCCCATTATTACCATAATATTGTAGCCATTATGCAAAAAGCGGATATCCACCGAGTTTAATATTTGGATGTCATGTATGGCTCAACCCTAATGCAGGGTGTATTGCAAATTCAAATCTCATCGATTTTGTGCAAGTAAGAAGACTATCAATCCATAGAGTAAAGAAAAAAGTTGACTCAAATGTTAATAACTTTGAATATTATTAGAATTTACAAGAAGATCCTAGGTGAGTTATTAACATTATATGAAAAATTTAGCTTACAAATCAGACCTCCAATCAGAAACCAATAACAAAGTGACAAATACTTATGTAGCCTAATTACGTCCATCTGCAGTTAACGTGATATTGGATTTTCCTACGTCATATACATTTTTATTTGCGATAAATACAACTTATAATTTGTATTGATATGAATTTAATCCGTGAATAGCGACAACTTTACCTTTCAGTCTAATCATATGATAAATTGACATTTAAGTCAATCTTGAAACGAAAACGTCTGCATCATAAACATATGACGAACATGTTAGAGATGTAAATAAGAGGTCAGTTGACGTTTATTGGTTAAAACTTGCGAAATCGTCCGTTAAAAATTACACACGAATCCCAACTTGAAACTATTGATGTAACCTGTGCTATGGTACACTGTTTCTTGGCCTGGATCGTTGTACAGTTAGTGTGCGTCGAAGTGGCAGCCGACTACGATTATTGTGGCACGGATTGTAACGGCACGAAGCACACCGTGTGCAAGTACCCTATGGGTGGCGGCAGACTTTGTGAAAACAACGTCAACGTCTACCTCAGAAAACAGGAGAAACTGTACATCCTGGAGACTCTGAACAACTGGAGACAAGTGATAGCCATGGGGAGTGAGAACTGGGACAAGAAGGTGTCCTACAAGTACTCACAGCCGCCGGCGAGCAACATGATGAAACTGGTGTGGGACGGTGAGATGGGGATGATCGCGAAGCGTTGGGCGGACCAGTGCGGGAAGCCGTTGCACGACGTGTGCAGGCGGGCCATGGACGGCACCGAAGTTGGTCAGAACTCCTACGTGTCCAGCTACGAAGACACGGGCGCCATCAATTTGGACAGGAGAGTGGAGCGCACGAAGAGGATTCACGCATCTTTGAAATCCTGGTTCAAAGAGATCGAATTCTTGGATCCGAATTACGTGCACAACTATAAATCGGATTTTGAGAACACGACCTCTAACTACACGCAACTCGCGTGGGGGAACACCGTCTACATAGGTTGCGGGTATACGGAGTTCGCCATGGGTGGTGGGACTATCGAGTACCGGTTCATCTGCAACTTCAAACCGAAAGGGAACTTACCTGGAAAGCCGGTGTACAGGACGGGCGAACCTTGTTCGCAATGCCCTCCTAAGTCGAGTTGCAGCATCACCTGGACCACCCTGTGCTTCAACGGAGAAGCAAACGACTTCGAAGAGCCCAGCATCGGAATGCACATACAAAGAGCGAGTCCACTCATAAGCCTGGGTATGGTTTTATGTCTAGCCCTGTTTTATCATCTTCATAAAAGATTATCGTAGGATTACTCTAGCGTAAAATGTTTACCGAAATAAATCATTTTGGAAACTATATCGTATATATGAATGACTGAAAGGAAATTATGCGTATGAGTTTAAAGCTAAGTTCAATAGTTTTGGTTAACTAAACACGTAACTGATCTGACTTGATTCATAGACACTTAAGCCTATGGGACTGAGAGGAGAAACATTAAAAGATGTATGAATACTTGATGGTCTTCACATTTGTATTAGAAATACACCGATACAACGTAGTATTGAAATCCCTTCAAAAACAAAAATGAGCTATCGCACAAACGAACTGTCCTTTGACCTACTCATCCCAAAATTATAACAGTTCTTTTTTTGACCAAAAAGAACCTATGTATTTCAAGATTCAAGACCTTTCTATCAAGAATTGTCGCACAGACGGGCAACAACACGATTTTCAGAAGGTCCTGTTGGGTTCTAATAATAGATATTTAAGATCTGTTCTCTAGGCTGGCATTGCAATCATGAACTTGGAGGTAGAGGATGGGTTATCTACTATGGTTGTCTTACAATATAACCGTATGCTGAGATTTGTACATTGGAGTATACGCACCCTTATTATTGTTCATTTTTTAATATTGTTTGACAACACAACCTTTTGTTACAATTTCTATGGACTTAGCCTACGTCCTAAAATTGCCGTCGTAACGTTTTGAAACCAATTTTCAACCAATTTAGCAGATCAAGTTTTAAGAAGTTAAATTTGTTATACATAACTTATTAGAAACCGTTTAAAATAAATGTTCATTATGCAATTTCCTAGTTTGATTAAACTTAGTCATGATGCTAGATGACTGCGAGAGTAATAGTGCTAGTGAAACATTGTTTGTAGTAAAGCTATTGAACATTTTATTCTTATTAGATTTTATAAAATATTGTGTTGATACCTTCCCCATGCAAAATGGGCACCCAAAACCAACTTCTGGATACGACACTGAGAGCCTTGTGAAGGAAATCTTTTTTAACTCACGTAAGTTGTGAAAGATTTTTAAACAATAGTCACATCGTGTGACTCCTCATTTTGAAAGTCTTGATAAATACGATCTATAAGAGAAATCAGTTATTAAAGTACGACGTTTACCTTTGTTCAAATTGTCCAAATTTTGAATAGAGAGGTCAGAATTTGATTTACTTGATGTCATTGGTTTTCTCTTAACAAGACACTCGATTAATTAAAAGTAAAATCGATGGGTCACACATACTACATAAAATATTCTAGATGCTCCCCCCCCCCCCGATTTGGGGGAAAAGTAGAATGATTTTGAAATTCCCTGGTGATGTTGTTACATATCTCTAAAGGACATTCGAAAATTCTCAACTTTTCAAAGAATAAGATCGGATCTACAGTACAGACTTTGGCACACCCGGTCGGTAAGAAGGTAAAAAGAAATCCAATCCTGGATGTATCAACTAGGACTACCCAACAGAACTCGCTAATTTTGCTTCACGTTCTGCGGATTTTACTAGGCATGGCCGTCTTTCCATTGTCACATGTGTTTTACTCGCATATCTTTTCTGTAAATAACAGTGTCTGCATTAGTGCATTGTACATACCACTCATATAAACTTAAAACTTTCATTATTAATAACATTGACTTTTCACAATAGCATAGGGATAAGGTTTCGACTCTCTGCCGGAGACGTCACAATTCGATTCCTGAAGAAGCCAAAACATTACAAATAGTTTTAAAGAATTTTCCATTATAATTTTATTATTAAAATACTATTTGTGTTGGAAGAAATCCTATACAACAAATAATTTCTTTCTTGTTTTCTCTTCAGGTAGAAACTGTTGCTGCAAAATTATGCTCTTTGTTTATACTCCGATTGCTTATCTATATCATCATATCTATGTCAAGGCACTGTGTTGCTCTATATTGACACTTCTATATATAAATAACTTTTCTCTTCCTATAACATTCCCATATTAAAATACGAATAAACGCGTTTTTTTTTTTTTTACTGAACTCGTTTCATCTTTCGTACTTGGTGTTCTGGGAGACGATTCCGTTTCAATGGCACGGTCTGACCTTGACCATTCTTGTTGCATTTTCCCTGTTACAAGAACACTATTATTTCTCTATAAGTCAGTAAAGTTTAAATGTAATCCACTTATTCATTCAGTACAATGTGTTTTAAAATATAATTTGACATTATTTTGCAAATTAACTTATAATTGTACCCAATTTATAAATTTCAAGCGAATGCATATTAACGATGTAAAGATTTAAGAACGAATATAATATCTTAAACCTGGAAAGATGACTTATGGCACACTAATATTTTATGAGTCGATCAGTAAGACATAAATAACTTTTATTTTTCGATTTTCTAGAGTAAAATACTAGCTGATATCTATACATTGGAGTATGTATTGGATGTTACAAAAAACACCTAATGTAATGTAATATTCGGGTTCGCACAGAGAAATCCTTAATTTAAGCCTATAGTCAATTTTATTTTAATAAAACATATGTGGTTTTATTTGACAATTCAAAAACTTTTAAAATTAGCCTATTTGGAGATGGGGACTAGATTTTTAACTTTGAGAAAGTCTAAAGATATGTTCCGGTTTAGAAAAAGAATAGCTTTAATTTAACCTCTGAAAGAAATGTAGTTATTCAGTCTTCAATAATTTCATATTTACTTTTTTACCCATTTGCCTACGGTATACACGTGTCAAATACTTTTCAGGACAAAGTATTCAAAATCCTATTTTTGTCTGTAGATACAGGTTAGAGTTAGTTGAAAAAAAATTTATGGATACGAACGTATTTATTACTTACTATACTAAATAAACCATTGCATGGCAATCTGATGTTTTGATATTTTTGTTCTCGTCGATTGTTTAAATGGTTGGTAGTTCTGTATTTTCGTAGTAATCTCTTTTAGTTGTTAGTTAGTCCGCTAGAATGCGCTTATTCACTTGGTCCGCGCTTTGTTCGTTTAGTTCCTTCCAGGTAGCAGCACCTACTCTCTAATTGTATAACAACTTTATTCCTCCATATGTTACGTTTAACTGTATAATTTACACAAACCAGCATCATAAAATTGGGTGTATTTAGTTTATTTAACCTATATAACATTGTTATTACTAGATTTATAAAATTAAACTTTATACGTTCGAATTTAATTTGCTACATTCTTAATCTAAACATAAAAGACCTAATTAGTTTTGTTTAATTTAGTTGATTTTACTCTACGTTGTTACATAAATTCTTATTCGTTTTGTATAACTGATTTTTCAGAATTCTTTTCTATAATGTATGTGTATGTTTTACACTTTTACTTATACTTTTCACGGATCATTATTATACGGATAGGAGTATGTCACAACCGAAGTCACGTAACAGACGTCACTGAAGTTGCTTGCAAAAAGTTAAGTCTACAACTCATTTAATTTTTCTGAGGACAGATAGACAAACAGGCAACCATACAGTACCGAGATTATTATCTCCCAGCAGACAAACGAAGAATTATGTCAATTTACTGAGTAAATAGTCTTTAATGAGGCTAGCTGGTCACCATAGTTGGGAGAACTCATTCTTGTCTTCATAGTAAAGAAATTTCATGCCAAATTTAGAGTGTGTAGGTGAAATTTTACTCGAGGTATCTTGCCACTTGATACATTCACATTGTGTTCATTAACATAAGTTTCAAAACAGAGTGTTTAAATATTATAATTACCGGTGAGCTAGGGAGGGTACTGCAACGCAAGAAACGATAAAATCAAATATTGCCACAGAGTTTTAACATTGACTTTCCGCTCTTTTTCTTATTACTCTATGAAAAATCACATATTGGACTAAGTTTTTTTTACAAATTAATTTATTTTGATATTTTATTGTTGGCAACGGGGCTGCCCATAAAACCAATGTAAAAATATTCGCTAACGCTCAGCTAGATCTTATGAATTGACACGCCCCATTGTCGGAACTAGTTGCTTATAGCCTATAGAAATGAAGATTCATGCAAAAGTTGTAAGTCGTTCTCGAGGTATAATGCGCTTAGAAAAATGAAATTCTTCGGCCCCTGGAGTGATAGAGTTTGCTAAGGTTTGGCAGAAAACAAAGTTTATTGTTAACGAATAAATTTATTCTTTAATGATATCAATCCAAATTGCTTGAATTAGTTTTCTAAAAAAAACCTAGTATGTATAGGTAACAAAGAACACACTTATGGCGAATAAGGATTAGCATTGTATTTTACTACAAGCTTTATTATTTGTATTTATTGTCGCAAGTATGTTTTTGAAATTAGCACAATGCGTTGCAAACAATAATGTCTTTGTAAATAAAGCTTTTAGCAGTGCCAAGCCTGAACAAGTAGTTATACGTAATTATGTATGTCCTGCTTATATTGAGTATTATATTTTAAAAATTAAATTCAGACAGAAACACATTTTATGTTAAATATAACCGAATTTGTTAGAATGTTATTTATCAAAGTAAATGTACATATTACGTGAAGGTAATTTTAACCTGCTTTAACCCTTTCCGGGCCAGGCGGCAATATATTGCCGTCGGTGACATACGCAAAAAAGCGCCAGACGGCAATATATAGTCGCCTTGATATTCGTCGTTTTCTTAAATAAATACGACATCAAATGATTAAAGTTTTATGTTTTTTATTCCCTGGTATATTTGTAGATAATTAATATGAATATAATTTTTATTTTGGAGGTCTATGCATTTTTATTTCGTAATAATTGTCACGTGACATTATCAGCTGACTCGATCTATTGTTGTTAATTCTTTATGCTTTAGTGTAATCGTACTATTATATGCTGGATTCTCCTTTATTATTTTATTTTGTGGTTGTAAATGTTAGTAGTGTTAGTAGTTACGTGCTTAGCTATTGTGTAGTAGTTACAATGACTGACAATTTGCGATCTCACGGGAGTGAAATTGTAAGTAGAATATTAATTGTAAATATAAAAAGTGTAAATACATTTCAAATAAAATTGTGTAAATATTTCTTGGTAAATAGTGTTTTTAACTGTATTGAAACTGTTTATGGATCCTACAATCATCTGTTTACCGGTACATCCATAATGTGAGTATTTATTTTAAGTTTCTTGCAGTGTAAGAGTCAGTTGCTTAAACACTTATAAAATGTTGCGAAGTACAATTATGCGTATTTATAATAAAATGTTGTGAAGTACAATTATGCGTATTTATACAAAATGTGTCATAAAAAATTTATTTATGAGAGAAATAACACAAAATTTTGTTTGGTTGTTCCTTTCTAAATGTACAATATAATAAAATATCTTCCCACGGTAAAATTATTTTCCCTTTTTTAGTTATTTACAAAAAAAAATTATGTAGTAATCTATTAAAACATTACTTTTTTAAAATTTAAATTACTTAAAAATACATCTATATATTTTTTTGTTGATAGTATATATCTATACGAGTAATTTGGTGCAACTTTTAGGTCATTCTCTAATTTTTATGAAAAGTTATAAATTTTAATCTAAGAGACTGCAAAATCGCCAATTTTAGCCTGGCACTTTTGACTAGTCACAAGCGGATATGATATGTGAAAAAATTTTGCAACATCTCATGTTTGGTCCTGGCCCTGAAAGGGTTAAAGAATTTCCCAACCTGCCATAACCTTACCAAGCGTCTGATTCAGACCTCTCACCTTAAGGTCATCTCGGCTATCAGAGTTATAAGAACCTCTTTAATTTTTCAAAAATTAAGGAAGTTCTTGGATTTTAGGTCCATAAGGGATCTTAGGAAACATTACCTAACTTATCCAAATTTTACACAGTATATTTGCATACTGTTTCTTCTAATTTGGGTCAGTTTATGTCCATACTACTGTATTTCTCTCCAAAACTCTTTACTTGGAATATCAGGTTGTCAATAACTACTACGTACATTTTATGTAGTATGGAAACAATTTTAACCATGAAACTGCACCCCATTCGATACAAACGTGTTATTTAAAAGGAGTCGGACTGCCACAAATTTAATATTTTCAAAACTTATTTTTAATTGATTACTATTCTCCCGGTAACGTATTTTACAGCCCTTTTAAAACACATTGCTGTGCCTTTTTACGTTATCAAACATTAAACATCTACTTCACAAAAGGTCTACCTCACTGCATGTAGTGAGAGCTTCCAATGAAGTGTGTGTATATATATATATTATATCTTTTTTGACAAAGAGTTAGAGAATTAAATAAAATCAGTGTTTAGGGACTAGGCTTCACTAGACCTCATAAGGAAATGCCTTCATGGAAGCACACAAAACTCCATCGAGTCCCTGAACAGCATTCAAAAATACCTTTACATATAGGAATGCACACATAGAAAAATATGTTTTCCTAGAAATACCTTTATTTTGATATCAACCCTTGATCTTGGTGCTTTTGGAATCTATTGGATGTTTTAATCAAGGATAGATTTGGGTTTCGAAGTTTTAAAGGAGTTAAGGTACATACCTGGTAACTATTTGAACTTATTGGTAATAAAAGTAAGGTGAACGATTAAAAAAAAGGGGGATCATGTCATTGAAGACCTGGAAAAGAAGAGCCGATAGCAAAATTAGACAAACTAAGGTTAGAAGAGTAATTTCAAGAGGAGGAAGGTCCAAATAACCAAGCATAAGTTCTAAAATATTAGTTAATACCAACGAATTATAATAATGGAACGTGCTCTGGGCCGGAGAAACCGAGCCGAAATCCTGAGCTGCGTTCCGAGTCTGCAGGCGCTGGAAATGGGCAAGAACTCACTCCGCCCATATGGCAGGTATTATAGTAATGATCTAACATCACTTTAAAACGCCTTCTAGACCTAATCCAATGTTAGATACTACAATTTATTTATTATTACAAATGTTAGTAGCTGCTTTTTAGCGAGGATTTTTATTTTTAGTTAAAAAAATGATTTTTGTACAATATCAAATTAACAGAGATTTTTACTTTTATTTTTCTTACAAAGTCGGAAACAAAGATTACAGGCATTAAAATATTTCCCAGATGAAAAAAATAATTTTTTTATTGACAGTATTTTATTTCAAAGTAAACTATATAAAATTTACAAACATGACGCACTTAATCTACGTGTTAGTACATACAATTATTTTGACCAATTTTTGCCTTATTCCTAAAATGGATTTTTTTATAATGTGAAAAGTTTTCTGTTTTTTTCAATGTTATGGGATATTATTTAAAAAAATAGTTTAGTCACAGTTTTAATTAAAAATAACTCATGGCTTCCAGTGAATTCATCATTAGGTAAATGCCCATTGAAAACACTACCAGTAAACTAGTTACAAACTCTCAATGTCAATTTAGAAGTTGTTGCATTTGTTTGAGATAACTAGAGCAAATAACAATATTTTACAATTTTCAATACATCATCACTTGATCTACTTTACCCTTAGATTTAAAATAAATAAAAAGTTAATGTGTTCTAAGATCAGCATCATTGGCATAGAGTACAGAACTCGGTGAATTTTTGCCCACTTTAAGCGCCTGCAAATCCATGGATACACCAGTAACGCACAGCTGTGTGCGACCGGAAAATACATGTGGCTTATGGGCAGTGCGCGTTCCAGTAGTATAGTTCGTTGGTTAATACTAACTTATTTAAATTAAAAAAATAACATGTGTTTTCAGAGGGAAAAAACAGGATTTTGAATATTAAACCAAAACTGTAATCGATAGAGACTTAATTTTATTACTAAACTAAAACTACACAATGTTAATACCTAGAAATGAATAATGTATACGTTGTTATGTATAACAGATTGCATGTAAAAAATTGTGCGTAAGCGGGACACTACGCCATTGGCAAAGGTACTTCCTCCATGATAATTTAACACAGTCTAGATTTGTTCGACAGCAATTTTGAAATTTTAAACTTGCGTCAGACAACCTTGCCATTGTAATCCGGTTTGCACTTGGGCAATTATGCCGTCATGATAATTGAACCGCTGCCATTGCCACACAAAAAAGTATTGTATAACATTATTGTTTAGTGGACGTTTTAACCAACCAGCTGATATTAAGTTCGTTAGTCAATAAATCGAGCGTGGTTGCCTGAGCAAAACGTGTGATTTGATAATCAGCTGTTTTAAGTTAATATTGGAACTTTGAAGGTTAGAGACCAGAAACCTTTAGTTGGATGTGTTTCATATTCACGAAAGTTAGATCTAAACAGGGATGTCGAACTGGCGACCTTCCATGCCATTTTGTGCGGCCCGTAAAATATTTTTTTACTACCTATATTTTTTTGAAGCGATCCTAAAATTTTATAAACATAAATTATTTCACATATGCTAGTTATTGCTGTATCAAAATTAAACATTTACTCATATTTTTTAGTTATAACAAACTTTCAGAATCTGTTAACTTCACCAGCTGAACTCGACAAGGCTGAGTTAATTAATTGTCACTTGTGTTGCTTGTGAGTTGTGAACCGAGCAATATAATGTTTTACCCTCCCCACCACTACTGCGAGAGCCGCACAGATAGACAGACAGACAGACATACTACTGCGCATCACACCTCCTACACGCTAACTCGATGACATGACAGTCTTTGACAGTCTGACTTCTGACACTGGCAGTGGTTGTGGTAGTCGCTTGTAACCTCTGTTCTTGTTGGGTCGTTTAGTTTTATTACTTCTCTCAAAGCAAGCAAGAATGTTATTCTTATCAATCCTTTTACAAAAGTATTTGAACTTTTATTGTAATATATGTGACCTGTGAACATTTTGTTTAAGAAATTAATAAAAATTACATTGGCAACGAGAGAACAATAAATACTGGTACAAAAATAAGTGGAAAATTCGTAAAACGTAAAATTGAAAACAGAATTTACAAGTAAATTTTGGAAAGTGATTACTTAATTGGTAACAATAATAGAACACCGCAGTATTTTTTATGCATGCAAGTTCTTTCAGTGCCTAAGGAATATAATGTGAAAGGACATTACTCAACAATGCATGAAAAAAAGTATACTACATATGCAGATGAAAGTCGGGGTACTTTAATTGCAGATTTGAAAAAGAAACTTAAAGAACAAACTGGTGTGTTTAATAAAGATTGCATTCCTAAATCCATTCTTTGTTTGCATCTTATAGCCTTATCTCTTGAGCTGATCAGGGAAAAGAAACCTTTTACTGATGGTAGTTTCAATAGAACTTTTTAGAAATGGAGAAAGCTTTTGAGAATTCTAAAATAAATGTTAAAATTTCACTTTTATATCAAACCATACAAAGGAGGATTGAAGAAATAGGTGAGCAAATAGAAAAATATTTGCTTGGTTGCAACAGGTAAAGAAAATCTCATATTTGTGACTTTGTTTGGATGAAAGTACTGATTAAACATACGTCAGTCAGCTCCTAATATTTGTACATACTACTTTTAAATATTTCCTTTTTAAGAAGGAACTATTTTATTTGTGTTCTCTTCACGGAACAACAAAAGGAAAAGACACTAATGAGGAAATCCATAGAACAGGATACAGTTTTTAAACTTGTGATTAAAATTATAAATCTAATCACAGGTGGAATCCGAGCACTTTTATATAGACAACTTAAGCAGTTTTACAAAAAACAGAGGCTGAGTATGGAGACTTGCAATTCATTATACAACCATGTAAGGTGGTTGAGTGCAGGAAAGTGCATGGAACGGTTGTTTGCTATAAGAAAACACATCTCTGCATTCCTCAATAAATATGTGACATCTGACAATACTTAACTTGAAAAGAAGTTTGAAGGTCCAGAATGTTTTGTTTAATTAGAGCTCTTCTAACAGACTTAACCAGTCATCTTAACAGTTTGAAGTCAACTATTCGAGGAAAGAATAAAACATAACAGATTTACTAAGCATCCTCGCGGATTCGTGGTAAGCTAACAATGTTCAAACAAATGTTGGAGAATAATAACTTGATACACTTTTTAGCTGTCTTCATTTAGCTGAAGATTTCAAAAAAAGTATATTTGTAAAGCTGCAGTTCTTAAATTCAAGAAGTAATTGATGATTTTAATACAAGATACTACGAAACCTAAAATCTCAATAGTAGTCTACTGCTTTATAATAATCCTCTTCGAGTTACAATTGGGAGACCAACTATCTGAACCAAAACTTGAATTATGTGATATGCAAGTTGACATATTTCTAATGACCAGACAAGGAAAAGCTCAATATTTTTTTTCGAATTACTTCCCCAAGAGAGATATCCATTATTGAGAGATTTTGGACATATAATGTCATCAATGTTTGGAAGTACATATTTATGTGAAAGTATACGCTCATCCTTGAACTTCATAAAAAACTAAAATTTAGAAGCAAGCTTTCTGACGCGTTCCTACTTCATCTCGTGAGATTGGCTTCAACACAAATAGAGGTCGATATTCGTTTTTTTGTGGATGTAGCCTATCGCAAACAATTTTCACACTGATAAATAATATATATTTTGATTCTCGTTGACATATAATTATTGACTGCAAAACTATTTTATCCGAGTATTTTTCTTTATTGTGTAAGACTAATACTTGGATCAAAAAAATAATACTAATTTTAGTTTTATTTAAAACTTTACAAAATCTCTTATTGCTGTTTAAAATGTAAAGTATTACTATATACTATATGGACCGCCATCAAATTCAAGGTTTCATTTTTGGCCCTCGAGCCTCTGTAAGTTAGACACCCCTGATCTAAAGTGTAAGAGCTTTCGACTGATACCAAATATGTATGTAAAAACGACAGTTTTAAGTTCCTAAAATCGTTTTACAAATATAAAAAAATATATTAACTGAGCGTTAGCGAGGCCTATTACTCGTGGGGATGGACAAATTTTACTTCCGTCTGTCTATTTGTATGTCTGCCCGCAAGATATATAGAAAATGAAGTGACCTATATTAGCAAGAATTGCATGAACCTTCATTTATGTATGATCAGCAATGAGTTCGATAACAGTGCATGTAATTCCGTGGGATTCGGATAAATTAAGCAGTTAATTTTACATTGGTCTTATGGGTTCATGCAACAAGAAAAGATCATATGTTTAGAATTATATGAGTTTTTAAACGCGATGTATTAACACATGTAGCTTGATCATAAACAAAAAATTAAAAAAAGAAATAGAAAAGAAATGTAGAATGTAAATGTTAAAAGTTGGTAATACGATTTATATGAGCACACTCTCGCATTGTAGTGTCCTCCATACCTCACCCAAAAATTTTATTATTCAATCAATGTTACAAACATAACTTAATGAACGAAAATGTGAATTCATAATGTGTTACGATATCTCGAGGAAGATCATCTTTAAGTGTTGCATGAAACTGCATTTCTACAGAGACAATATTTAGATGATGCATGTTCAACCATGGAATTTTACTGAGGGTCATTGAAGCCTATCTGTCACTCAATAGACTGAAACAATTTCTCTTTTCTTATTCAAAGGGATGTCGTATTTTCATTTCTTTACGATTGCTGTCTATTTGTCTGCAGGACATCTCTAAAATTGTAATGAGCTGTAGACATGACATTTTGAATACAATTTCAGCGAAATATGTTACGCGACACGTGGGATGGCGTATTCCTGCCTTGTACTATAGATACTACAACTATAAATGCAAATTATATTAAAACTTATGTATGAGGAGTGAATTATGGGTTGTGTGGAAAAAGGGTTTGGCACTGGATCTCGACCATGAAAATTTACCATTTTTCAAATTGTGGTACGGTAAGTAAATAACATGAATACGAATTAATAATACTGGATGTAATGGGCGAATGATATGTAGCGTTGTTGGAGGACATTATTACATTGTTCTTAGGAATCGTCATTAATCAGTAATTAATATCGGTCATTAATTACCCAGTCAGTTCATCAATGAGAGTCTTATTAGTATTATTGACTACTATTTCAATATCCTCCCAACATTATAATTGTTAAGTTTGCGTGTTGCTCAAGTAAGGTAGCAGAGCTTAAAACACAATACATCAATAATCTGTTACTAATTTTTTCAAAATTAAAAGAAAATTCATCTAGGAATGTGATCTAGGAGTCCGTTTCTTTCTTATATGTTCGAATGATCCTATGCCTATTTCAGTATATTCAAATATATTCTATTGATATAGTGGTTAAGTGCCAGAGAGTACTTTTTAACCTACTTCGCCTCTGTAATAAAAGAATTTTTTTAATAACTTTCCTCAATATTCAACGTGAGAAAAAAATAGAAATATTACAATTTTCCTATTATGTTCTGCCTTTGAGTACTAAACTAGTATTATTTTGATTTTGATTGAGAGTTCGATACAAAATAAATATTATGCAATGGTGAAGAATGAAATAAGTTGAAAATGTGTGAAAAACGGGAAAAGTATTAGTGAAAAGAATGCATGTGATGGTAAGGTAGGACAAGGATATGTACATCCGTACAGCGTGTCAGCCCTTACACTAAGCTACACAATGGCAGGCAGACTTAGAGTAACATTTTCCGGCCTTCGGAAAACATTGATACGTTGAGTGCAAAGTGAGAAGATGTTAAGGAAGGGCAAGGGTATGTACACCAGAACACCATATCAGCCCTTACATTACACTACACACACAATGGCAGACTCACGGAGAGTAACGTTTTCCTGCCTTCGGCAAACATTGATACGCTGGGTCCAAAGTGAGAAGATGGTAAGGTAGGGCAAGGGTATGTACACCAGTAGACCATGTCAGCCCTTACACTACACTACACAATGGCAGACTCACGGAGAGCAACATTTTCCTGCCTTCGGCAAATATTGATGCGCTGGGTCCAAAGTTGGCCCATAAATTAACATAGTAAATGTGTCCCCTCTGCGCCTTATGTCCACAAAGCTTCTGCCCTCGCGTGGCATATTTACTACCGACATTTTCTCTTTTTACAATATATATAATACAAATGTGTTTAAGATTTAAACCCCCCTTTGATATCATTTTACACGATTATATTTTATAATAACACATGTTTTACTGAGGTTGAACAGATTGTAATGTTTTCATCCAGCAAAATCGACAATATTCATTTTTATCACAGCTCGGAAACGTTTGAAACGAATTCCCAAACACATTAAGTAATTGTGTCGTTTTAGGCTATTCGCAGGGTTGTCATTTAAAACAATCTTTTAAAATGAAACTTCAGCATTCCTGAGGTATACGACGATTATTAGAAAATATCAATACCCTAAACCACCTCCGAATTATTAAGTGCCATGACCGAAAAATGTTAACGTCCTTAAAAACTTTTCAGCGTATAACCTCAAAATATTCACAATAAAAAACTTTAACAAATTATATAAAACAGTTTTTTTATTTAACTTTTAACTTTTCAATTCTAGCGACGCTGAATACAATAATAAGTATGAGTTATAGAAATAATTAAATATTGTTATTGATTGAATATCTGTATATTTCTATGAGTGGTTTGGAAAATATGGAAGTTTTAAGCACTCTTATTCATGTTTTATTGAAAGTAGTTTTTTCCACAATTTATAATACTTAAAGGTATTTAAAATCGATTAAATAAAAGAGTGAGACTGTATTTTTTAATGATACAATCTCCAAAAACCCTCAGAATCCTCCAGTTTACTAACTTATTAAAGATAATATAAAGAAAAAAAATAAGGAAGGGAGGTACAAAATGTACATTGTGTAAGAAAACAGCCTAATTTTCTTGGTATTTCGTAGAAGTTCTCATCCTAAAACATTAACGTCACTTTTGGCGAGTGTAGTCAAAACTAAAGGTAAATTATTTTTAGTTAAATACATTTTCACAATCGTTATATGCATGGCTGACAATTATATAATTGTTAACAACTTGTCTGACGGTTGGATTGAGGTGTGTGGAGGTTAAAAAATGCATAATATTCGACAAAGTAACATTTGTTATTTGTAATCATTTCGTTACCCTTCCACCATAAAATTTAGCATAGCAGGTGATCAATTCCTTTCTGAAGGAAATTCCTCAGTCGATTTCATGAGCTAGGTTTTGTTATTATCCAATGTAACTTGACTCTAACCTTCCGGCAAAGGCGGTTTGTGCCGAATTGAAAAAAAAAACATTAGTTTAAAAATACATTTAATACACATAAGACATAGTAAAACTAAGCAACAGAAATCTAAATAGCAATAGCAGTTTTCTTCACTAAGAACATAGTGGTTGTTTTCCTATACAATCATGTTTACGGATGAAGCAAAGTCGAGGTTGGCAATAAAGACACTACTCCGTCTGGTGATAGCGTTTTTTATAATACGGGAAACAAAATTATAATCTGTATGATTTATTTAATTGTTATTACATACTAAAGAACATACAAGTACTTTGAAGTGTCGCTTGTGTTATGTGCATTTACTTCTAATGAAACATTAACAAAGTTTAAGGTTAGCGCATTGAAAGAAATGTATAATAAGTGCCAAATTATTATTCAGATCTTTGTTGTAAGGAAATGAAAACAACCACTTCATGGATCAACATAATTATGAAGAACAAAAGTTACTTGTACAGTATGACAAAAAAGTATTTGCGGACGTGCGAATACTATTAATCAAAGGCAATACAAAATTTAGGTAATAATAAAGACGGAAAAATACCTCAACAAAGAAGATCAAACTTAGTGTAATCTTCGACTGTATTAGTTAAACAAGAGTTAAATAATTTATACGGACGAGGTGTGCAGAGGTCCGGGGGTTATTTAAGTTAATTCTGAGGTTCGACGCAGGGTTGCGCCACGTACAGTAATATTGTTTGTTACCATTCAAGTATTTGCTACTTGACCTCTAATTCCACATATATCAGCCAAAGTTCTTATTTTTGCCTCGATGTATAGCACTGAGTTATCTCTTGTGTCATTAATACAATCAAAGGTACTTACACCAGACTTCAGGTAAGCGTGGAAGCGTTCATGTCCGTTCCGCAGTAGACATCACACTGGTCTGGAGGGCGGCTCTCAATTCACCGATGTTACTGTTTCAAATGCCGATATAGACGTAATAGAGGTATCACAGTAAATTTGAACACTTTAAGTAAAATTGCTCGAAAGTTATCGATTATAATATTAATATTTATATATATATATATATATATATATATATTATATATATATATATATATAAATATTTATATATATAAATATATATGTATATAATAAATAAATATGTATATATTTTTTTAATATATTATGATAAGTTGACAAACTTGTTAATTCGAATATTGTAAATGATCTAGGCCTACTTCAGGCCGAAAGTAGGTGAGATAACCGAAATAGAAATTGTATCAGCGATTTATTTTTCGGTGGCAACAGAGGACAGTGAAAACGACTTTTCTAAGAAGGAGTAAACAAAATTGATTTTTATTTGTTATTTTATTTGATTTTCCTATAACGTTTGTTTGGAAAGCGAAATAATAAATTGGCTATCCTTTAGTGTTATATTTATAAACAAAATTTAATTCCTTATTATATGTAATTTATTCTGTTTTACTGTATTCATGCTTCATCCGGATTTACGTTTATCCGGACAACATCCGGTCTCAATTAATCCGAATGAATGAGGGTTTACTGTAACTTCATCACATACGTTGATTAATGACTAACAGTTAGTCAGGTGGAAGCGGATGTGCTCATAAAGTTTTTAGTACAGTTTCGAAATAATGGAGTTTTGAAATATTTGGAAGTATTAATTGACTATATTAACATACCAACTTTAGAGTCTTCAAACGATCTGTGTTGTACAAATTAAACTTCCTAACTAATAAAGCAGATATTTTCATATATTAGCCGCATGTGAAAACTACGTGTCTCCCGACTGAGCCAAAATAAGTATTTTTCAATGGCTTATATATGAAAATTGAAATATTAATGTTTTTTTTTAATAATTATTAAAAGAACAGCTTTAAAGTATTATTGTTGGGTTGCAAAAGTAGGGATTGAAATAACACATTGAACTCAATATCATTATTTTATATGTTTTGGACAAATTAAATCAGGTGTACCAGTCTTAACCACACAAACTTTGTGACATCGAAGGTGTGGAAACCGATGAGAGACCCGAGGTTGGTAAAGGTGTCTTCTAGTTACATTGTGTTCAATATTTCCTTAGATCCTTCAAAAGTTATTAAACTTTAATTTTGGCAATAAAATAATGTAAAATCGTAATTTTTTCGAGAGATTTTTAAGTTCGTTGGAAAAACACCTTTATCGACCATCTTAATTCTTATCAACCTTAATCTCCCCGCATGCTACCGGACTCTATTTTTCAAAATTTGCCAAATGAAGCATATTGGTAAGCTAGCTTAATCTTGTCTGATAATAACTTTAGCTTTTACTAAATTTATCAACCTATTTGTTGGTGCCGTAAAAGTCCCAAATAACATTAATATAATTTTTGAAAGGAGCAATTAATTGTAACCACGGTTTCACCTGCAATACTATTTTTGTTAAAGATTTAAATAACAACACATACGATAACTTTATTAGTGATTTATTATTATTATTACGGTTATATGGTTTATCTATTTTAGAAATACATGAATAATTAATAATTTGGATATTTCAAAGTTCTTTCGTCAAGGGTTCGGTCATTTGCAGTGATGTGTGTGCGTCCTTGTATAGCCTACTTATGTATGGACATTTGAAAGTAAAATTTATTTCTTTAAAACATGTATATTATTCGGTAATGTAACTATAGTTACGTTTGTGGTAAATAAAACAATTAGTTGTACTTGAGAGTCCATTATCATCATTATTCATTGTAGACTCTTGGAGCAATTGGAAAATTCTTTAAATATTACTAAATGTTAAAAAAAACACTACTTTTTCCAAATTGTTTATTTTTCGGACGAGGCCTTTCGAAACCAAAGGTTTCATCTTCAGGCAACTCCACAAAAAAATATTTACACATTGTTTGTTACAATTAATATTAAAATAACATATGGTGTAAAAATGTAAATACAAAAATTTTGGAAATATTTCAGCCAGTATGAAAAATTAGATTTGACTAGAGTTTAATTTTTGAATAAATAGCGAAGAAAGAAGATTGGAATTTTCAATAGGGCCCTCTTCATTGTTCATGAGTTTTTCTTTATTTTTGTTTATGTATAGTGTTTCCCAAGCATTCAAGTTCATTGGTTTTGTTATTTCTTTTATTAATTTTAGATTTGTAATTGATGTTCTGTGTCCTGATTCAATGCAGTGCTTGGCTACAGCAGATTTGTCAATTCTTCCATATTTTGTGTGTGATAAATGTTCTTTAAATCGTGTTTTAAAGGGAAACACTATACATAAACAAAAATAAAGAAAAACTCATGAACAATGAAGAGGGCCCTATTGAAAATTCCAATCTTCTTTCTTCGCTATTTATTCAAAAATTAAACTCTAGTCAAATCTAATTTTTCATACTGGCTGAAATATTTCCAAAATTTTTGTATTTACATTTTTACACCACATGTTATTTTAATATTAATTGTAACAAACAATGTGTAAATATTTATTTGTGGAGTTGCCTGAAGATGAAACCTTTGGTTTCGAAAGGCCTCGTCCGAAAAATAAACAATTTGGAAAAAGTAGTGTTTTTATTAACATTTAGTAATATCATTATTCATATTTTAGTTATATTTATGGCCAAACATATATGTACTTTTAGTTATATTTTGAATTCTGAGGTCAAATGTAAGAATGGCCATTTGTAAAATCCCGAGTTTCGTCTCAATAAATAAGTAAAATTATTCATTAATTTTTATTGTTTTACAACATGGTTTTTAATATTATGAATTGTGAATTTCTTTATTGTACTGCTCTAAGAAAAAACAATATCGGTAAAGCTTAACTTAAGTATAATTCATTCTGAAAGGGAGTTTTTTTCTTGGCACCGAGAAATGATCTTATGGTGTGACTCAAGGAATGCCAAAGTGGTCTTGGGAAGTGGTGCATTAAGGTGAAGAGTCGGCAGCAGAACCAGCTCATGATTGAATTGCTGACGTACAGTTAGACGTCAGCGCGGTCGAGCCGCACCCATCCCTGCCGGGCCAGCGCCCTCCCCGGACATCTCGTCTGGCCGGATCGGCTTGAAGTGAGGAATCGGCCGGTCAGGGCAAGGAAGTAATACGTGTCGATATGTATGTCTGTGGCGTAATTGGACTGTTTGAATGACAATAGTGGTCGAGAGACAGTGTGTGAGAAAGAGGGAGAGGTCGGCACAGAGTAAAGTATTGATTGGCGAAGACCAGGGGGTTGCCATGGTAACATGCGCATCCCCTCCACGCGTCTTGAGGACCCAGCTACCCCCACCACTCGCACCCTTCACACAAGACATTTCTACATTGTCGTTTATATGTTTTGCGGTTTTAATTGTTTTCCGAATATTTATTAGCGGACGGACAGTTTCTCGCCGGTGTTTTCGCGTACCTCGGAGGGCGGGGCTCTTTTCTACCCGGCCGAAGGTGATGGTGTCATGGTTTTCAGTGAAATTTGTTTTATTTACCACATATATTTAGAGTTACCGTAGGATAAATTGTTTGATAAAAATAACTTCTGTATTAGATTACTGTACTGGTTCCACCAGTATCTAGATTATTTCAGTATCGATCAAATTATTTGTTCAAAGACACGCCCTGGCGGATGTCAACACTGCATATCCTATTGTAGCGTAGAAGCGTAGTTTTACAACTTCACGTTGTACTATAATTGTATTTTGTCCATAGTATCAGTACACACAGTTTAAACAAATAATATCTAATTTTTAATCGATTAAATGATGATTAATTTCTGTTTTGTCGTAACCTTAAACGTAATGGGCGTTTCCTGATATATAGTAAAACTAAAATTCTAAATCAATTACCTATTTGTTGCATAAACGTAAAAAATTAAAGGAATATGTTTAACACTGTAATGTAACGTATAATGTAAACTATATCTAACGCAGGGAGTTAATTTGGTGTTCTGTTAAACTAATGTGTACAGGCTAAACATTTAGTTAAAAGTGAAATTGTGTTTAAAGTGAAGTTTTGTGGAGCTAACAAGGCTTGACCCCTTAGGACTTCAATTTGTAAGTATATTTTCCTAAATATTTCTATTTTTAATATGCTTTATTTTTAAATTATACTGCCTCTACATCTTTTTTAACGTACTTACATTTAAATTAATAATACTGTGTAAGAAAAATAATAAATAACAGATTTACTCTAAATAATCAAATTCGTATAAACCAATTATTCTCTACTGTTTCATATAAAATACATACTTTAAAATGTGGATGACTTAGTTTAAGGAATACATAAAAACCTTCTTGATTTGTTTCTTGGACCCGTGAATAATTCAACGTAAAGTAGTGAGTAGAAAAAAATCAGCAAGGGCCAAAAGGTAGGGCAGGGATTGCAGATATAGGTTAAGGCATTGTTGAGCGCTGATGTTATCTATAGGGCAGTGGAGAGAATCAGCTGATGTCTCCCGCTGGTGGTGCCGCCTAGCGGACCTGTCGCGCACTACCTAGTGTGAAGTCTACAATCACGGTGTGAGGTTGAACCGCTCCCCGTCGCGCTGTCGTACCCCTTGTCATTTGAATCTGTCACTTCAGTTTTTACATAATGGGTGCCAAAGCGAGTGTTTTACAGCAAGGATTGCCCGAGCGCCAGAATTCGGCGAGGGAACAACAGGTATGACAGATCCGCGTTCATGTTTGGTGTTCACTCATGTCTGTGTTTATATTTACACTTTTTTAGGTTCATGAACAGCTGACACATTAGTATTTTTCAGTGAACCGCACAAGAAATTTGCTCTCGACTGTGTCTTCAATCAATAGTGTGGATGTCTTCGTTCAAGTATTTATAAACAATGTGGGTTGTCTTTGAATCAAAACAATATTTTGTGTTTTTGTTTTCATGAAATATTCATTCCAAAGAATGAATACAAAAAGTAAACAACTTTAAATTTACTATCTTGCTATAATGGTTTGGAAAAGTACTTTTGTATTATTACACGAACTGTGTTCATGTAAAACTGTTTTATATTCATAAACGAACTTATTTTTGTAAAGTAAGTAAACAAATTCATTGCGAATTGCTATATTTATAGATTTAAAACAATGTATGTAGCTCAGAAACATTTTACGCAATGGTAATTCACTAAACTATGTAGGCTTGTATATTTTTCCGGGTCAACCGCCTTCCAACCATGTCTGGACCACCATCCATCTCTCCAGTGAAATCAAGGTCTCGGATCTCATTCCTCATATTATATTGTCAAGTACTCTCGTTTCTTCTGTAGATATACACCAAGTAAAGGGTATACGGGTATCGTTGACTGGAGAGTGGAGATATAACGACGGATGCGATAATATCTGAGGTATTGACGACAGATGCCTGAACCCCGCTCCGCGCCGTGCCCTACCCGGTCAAACGGTCATGCGCGATTCTCTTCTCGCCTCCATTTGGAATGCCGGTTCTCATTTACCCTACACCATTTATTTATACACATTCCATTACACCTTTTGGCGACGAACGGGGTTAATTCTGTCCGGGCTTAATGCAACTAACAACGACCCTCTTGCATAATGCAGACTTTCATTTGTCGACTTCATATTTTTTCTCTGTTTTCGACTCTTTTTCTTCTCCGCCGACATCCATTCAGAGGACTGAATATATTATACGAATGTATTTAGGAGTGTTCTTTTACGAATAAATATAATTTGTTTCTATACAAAACCTATTTGGAGTTCGCCTTATTTGACTAATCAAAGCACACGTAATAATCCAGGTAAACGTTTAGTAATTAGGAAAATGTTAGAGGTGAAACAATATCGTGGCGTATGTAATGTTACGTTCCTACCCCCTTATATCTTTAAACGTGTCATTCCACTGAATTCTAGGCCCATTATTGTTCAGTAATTTCATATCACAATTCTGAGGCAGTAGGTCGAAGCAAGCGGTAGTTCGAAGTAAGCAGTGGCGTAACTAGAACTTGGTTTTGGAGGGAGTTACGAATTTGATTGAAGAGCACACCAATCCGGCTAGTATGTAATAAATCTAAATTAAAATAAATAAGATTGGCCTAGTTCAAAATAAAACATTTAACTGCTGTATTTCAAACAAGTCGGGTTGATAATATATGTATTCTTTTTAAACTTATAGGTTTTTGAGGATGGGAAAGAATTATATCTCCCTCACACCCACTTGTTACGCGACTGGAAGTAAGGTTCGTTTGGAGAAAGAAGCGTAGAAAGAAGCGTATTTAGATCTTTCAAAGCATATTAATACACCTCTATCTGTAATACCCCCATAAATCAAATCTAATAGTCTGACATAGACGAAGTTAATAGTAAATACCGCAGCATTTATCAATAATCTAAGTTTACTGATCACCCAAAGCTTTGCATACGTGGATTTTGCTTTTGATTGACGTTGTTTTGAAGGGTGATTTTTTAAAAGAATTTAAGTGAGGGTGCCCTGAGTTGTGTACTAGTCAGATCAACAATTCGTTAAAGAGGCTTACTGATGAAAATAAATAGAGACATCGCAGTGGCGTATCTAGTATTTGAGTTTGGGGGTCATACCCATCAACTCATTTTTTGTGTTGAATGGTTAGATTGACTTCTATCAGTCGACTCATTTTGATAGTTTTATATGTGTATTCTGTATTAATGTTTGGAAAATGTGGAATAAATCTTCTAGAAATAGGTAATAGGAATTCTCTTAAATTACACTTTATTCAAAAATGTCTACATTTTCAGTTATAAATCACTTAAAACCCTGACATTCCCATGAAATCATAACTAATGTGCAAAAAAACTCAAATTCTTATTTTCAGCAGTTTTTTTGTAATTCCCTTATTATGAAATTTCTTAATGGCTTTAAATTATCGTGGAGTTATAACAAAGTTTAACAATTTTTAGCATATTTAGCGAAGTAATCTTAAAGGGAACCTTAAGGACCCCAGTTGAACACGCGGCTGACGCTTTATCCAGCGCTAGCTGGAGGAAGAGTTTCTAGGCCGAAGTGAGAGACGCCCGATATAGGCTTGTGTTGGACGTTCGTGTGTTAGTCGTAAAACAGGGTTTACAGTTCCATCACAAAGGTCTACAAGTGGCGGCGTTGCTCTCGGCTGCCATTTCATGATGATTGAGAGCACAATACGGATCTAAATTTAGACCATCTTACCTGAAGCAAATGTATTGATCGAACAGTTTGATACTTAACACACTTAGATACTATTCGTTCAAAGTACACTCGATGTTATTAACAAATTTCCACAGTGGACATGAGTTACTCTGGGTGCTCTAGTAGTAACACCTAAGCTAAGGATAAAGTAATGCATACCGATCCTTATCTAAAGAACCTTTTTGATAATTTTTCAAAATTGTTTATTTTTAAAACTGTATAGTGTTTTTGTCTGTAAGCGTAATATATTTTAATATTTATTAACCAGACTTAGTGAAATTTGTATAAGCCTGTCTTTCTTAATTACCCTGGACGAATTCAGATTTGATTTATTGGCGGGGGAGGGAGTTATAGTATTTTTATAAAATCTTCAGTTTTCACCGTATTGCCCATTTGCGTTAATTGCTTTTTCTAATCGAACTAAAAGAGGAAAATTCGATTTCGTAATGGTGGTGCAATTTATGATATAAAAATATGTTGCTACATTTTAAACAAACTTTGGTAAACATCCCTCTAAAATACCCTTTCTGAAGACAGGAAAATAGAAAATTGTGTATTTTTGGGCACATAATACATTGTGGTTTTTCTTAAGACATAAATCATTGAAAACAGGCCAATCTTGGATCTATAACTCGTGCACAGACTGGACATTTATATTTATTTAAAAACACAGTTCATTTAAAAAAAAACTGCCTATATTTATTACTTTAAATGCCTGTAATCCTCCTTGACACGATTAAAACATTTTTCTATAAGGAAATAATTTTAAAGGGTTCTAACTTCAAAATAAAAAAAAAAATATCCCAATCATAAATCGGTTGCGCCAACTTAAACCTTCAAGTTCATTTATATCGTAAATAATGCTCGAGAAATTGAACTTTGAACTGGCAAAAAGAGTAGCGAGCATCTAGTTATAAGATCTCCGGGCACAGAATAGAGGAAACACCTGTCCCACTACCAGGCCTAGAGCAACCAATATCAGCGATATCTGTTGACTCTCCCTTGTTACTATATAAACATAGTGAGACATCTAGTTTAGATTGTCTTTGCCGGTGAGCTTCCATTAACATTAAGACCAAATCTGTGTGGTATGTTAACAAAATAACAGTAGTAGATTTGCAACAGGAACAGGTGAACCTTGCCCACATTTTCACAATATTTTTGGGAACTGATCACTTATTAGCATATAGTAATATGTTTGAACATTTGATCCAATTAAGGCAGCGATTCTGAGCTCCATAATGAATTGTTTTTACAATCTATTTATTAATGTATTGTGACACTATTTATGTATTCCTGGATTTATTTTGAAGTTACAATGATTCAGTTACTCTTCATAAGGATATTTTCATTTGGAAATTAATTCAGTGACGTTTAAAAATGTTTATATGCACTTTGTGTTTGATTATGATGATTGATCCTTTCTAAATACACTTAACGAATAAAGATGCACGTAAAAAAATAATGGCAGCACGTTTATAAGTCCTATACTTTCTAACACCCTCCTTCCCAAATGAACTAAAAAGACAACACGGGGATTCACAAATGGAGTAAGCTGAACAATGGAACGGTTAACTGATTAATAATGTTTGGCTGCAGAGTAAGTGCTTGGTTACAAGTGTGGCATTTTTAGGAGAGGCCGATCGCTAAAAACCTAATTCAGCTCTTTCTTATGGCCCACTGATATGTGTGAGTTTCTTATCAAACAGAATAAATGAGGAAGTCAATACAGCATAATGACGACACTAGTGTTAAAAAGTGCGCTAAGCACAGACAGGATGGGAACCTGGGCTATCCCTAACTGAGATATTAAGACCGACACCTTAGACTGCAACTAGTCTTCCAATGATGTTTAAACTCTCAACCGTTGGAAATTATAATGTTTATAAATAGAGAAAAAAAATAAATACATAAAAATATTCTTTGGTTGAAGTTTGTTTTTGACGACGAAAGGACTATGAAGGAAACAGGAATTTTCCGGAATTCGTCGTCGTTCCGTGATGTTTTTGTATCATTGAACGATGATAAATATCCGGAAAATTCTATTTAGTTCACAAAATATTGGTGACCCATCCAAAGGGAAATGATCATACGTTTGTTACTTTGTAACGTTTGTTGGAGCTCTTAATTTCTATTTCTTGGATTCGTGTGACGCAAGGTGCTGTTTTACAATCAAAAGTTAGTACTAAGCTATTGAACACAACCTGGAACACAATAGTACAGCCTGGTTACCTCTGAACCTCCACCGATGGCCGGGATGAATAGTTCTTTGCAAGAACAAGATTGCTCAGTGATCACCCATCCAAGAACCACTACGCTCAACATTGCTTTATTCAGAGATCGTGCGATAAACGCTATAAACACTGGACAGATTGTCTTTGACATGTGTATTGTCATCAAAAGTACCAGAACTGAGTTCAGAGTGGATACGCTGAAATTTATCCTGGATCTCTTGAGTTCTGTTATAACTGTAAATAAATGATAGAGCAACCAGTTATAAGCACCCAATAACTCATAAATTAATCATAAATACTGTGAAATAATTATATACAAAGTATAGATATTTATTGAGGATGCATTACTAGTTTAGATGTTTACTTTTTCTATGTTAATATAATCAAAACACTTCCGAACATTTCAAACCTTTATACTCTTGAAACCTTGTAAGACAAAAATTGTTATAAGCATATACATTTCATATTAAAAGTGGACTTGATTCAGTTACAAATAATTGAAATATACGTTTTAAACATATTAATTTATTTTATGTTTCACCGGTTCAATTGTATCATTCTGTAACTTTAAACGGCCCCATCATCTTGAACCATTAGGATTTATCGAATAACAAGTAAGAATAAATGTTATTTGACAATACCCCTGATGTAACTAACAGGTTTTTAACAGTGATACTTATAGATTATTTCAAATATATGGGTAAAAGTAGAAGAATTGTGAACTTTAGAGGTCTCTAAGTTGGCTATATCCATCAAAGTGTCCAATTGAAAAAAGAAAGAATATTAACTTTGTATAGACAGTATTTTGGATAGAGTGGTTAGAAATCGGTGTTCTTAGGAATTTAAATATATTAAGTAAACCTTCTAAAGGAGCCAATTTGCAAATGTTTATGACCTCCCTGAAAATCAATCATGTGACCTCTCGGTTAGAGAGCCTAAGCCTTACCCCTACACTATGATGAAGTCTAGTTGGATTAGAGGTTAATGACCTCAATGGACTATCCAATATAATATCCTTGACCTTCCCTTACTACCATTTTAGTTGAGATGGGGATATTCTAAAATCCGTCAAAAAGTGATATTATTTCATATCCTCAAAGAAGATTTGAAATTTCTCAACCATTCAAAATGTAAATTAGGGCGGACTTTTGGGGTATCCGGTGCCGTATGAAAGTTTATATACCACTTGGTACTCGTAAGGAAATTTACATTACTAAAACAAAACCGGCTGTGGTGGAGGTAAAGAATTAATTACATAACTTTCGGAAGTTCCAACATGTGTCCAATCAAAAAAGGCCAGGATGACCGTTTAAAATCAACATTGGTTATAAGGGACTGACCTCTAGGTCATTGAGGGATACGGCCCCTTCTTAACTACAGTTGAGTGTAGACCTAAAGGTCAGCTTATAGAAAGTCGTTACGATATGCAACTGAGCTTTCAACAAATAATACACTTCGACGTTACTAACACACGAGCCAATCACTTGACTGGATTTGAGAGTAGTTGTCAAATAGATGACAAGAAATATAGGTTGACAAATGGACATCATCTCGCTAAAGTAGGCAATAAACATGAATCGAGAAGGTCAGATGATATCCGGAGAGATGGATAGTGTAGACGTGATGGAATGACGTGCGTGGGGCAATGTCACGGTATTTTAATTACCATTTAACTTTGATTCAAAGATTGTTGCATGGATGAGGAAGATAAATTATTGAAAGGACATTCATTCCTGCAACAGTTTACAACGAATATACATTACTTCAGATACCATTAGAGGAATTGGACAGTTGATAAAATCTGATGTTAGGGCGTGGCACCTTCGTGCCTCGGCAAAGATTATTAGAGACTTGTTCATTGCTCCTTTCACACTCAGTCATTTTTCGTTACGAATATACACATAGTTAAAGGTTAATTAAGTAATAAATCATTATTTGTGAGAGCCAAGACTTGGGTAACAAACCGAGAAATGTTTAAAAAGCAAGTTCAGTATAAATTAAACTATGTTGTTGTAGAGTAATTTGTCAGAGTATTTACCAGAAGAATTTCAGACTATCACAAAAAAAGATGAGACGTCGTCATAAGCATGTATACTATAAATATAGAACAACAAATCAGCCTCTGAAGAGAACTAGAATCTTCCCCTTGTATCTAGGAACTCTATATTTTAGCTGTCATATTGTGACCATGTAACGCTGTGCAAACAAATATCTAGTAGTTACAATACTACGAACTGAATAGGCAGATGCATTGTAACCATGCAACACCGTGTAAACAAAATGTATTAAACACAGTTCTAGTAGTTAAAATACTAAGAGCTGAATGGGCAGATGTATTTTAACCATGCAACAGTGTGTAGAAAAATTTATTAAACGCAGTTCTAGTTGTTAAAATACTAAGAGCTGAATGGGCAGATGCATTTTAACCATGCAACACAGTATGAACACTGTTCTAGTAGTTACAATACTATGAACTGAATGGGCAGATGGATTGTAACCATGCAACAGTGTGTAGAAAAATTTATTAAACACAGTTCTAGTTGTTAAAATACTAAGAGCTGAATGGGCAGATGTATTTTAACCATGCAACAGTGTGTAGAAAAATTTATTAAACGCAGTTCTAGTTGTTAAAATACTAAGAGCTGAATGGGCAGATGTATTTTAACCATGCAACACAGTATGAACACTGTTCTAGTAGTTACAATACTATGAACTGAATGGGCAGATACATTGTAACCATGCAGGACTGTGTAAACGAATATCTAGTAGTTACCATATTAAAAAATGAATAGGTAAATACATGGTAACCATGCAACACTGTGTAACGAATATCTAGTAATTCAAATACTACGAACTGAATAGGAAGTTGCATTGTAACCATGCAACAGTGTGTAAAAAAATTTATTAAACACAGTTCTAGTTGTTAAAATACTAAGAGCTGAATGGGCAGATGTATTTTAACCATGCAACAGTGTGTAGAAAAATTTATTAAACGCAGTTCTAGTTGTTAAAATACTAAGAGCTGAATGGGCAGATGTATTTTAAACCATTGCAACACAGTATGAACACTGTTCTAGTAGTTACAATACTATGAACTGAATGGCTTATGGGCAGATGTATTTTAACCATGCAGGACTGTGTAAACGAATATCTAGTAGTTACCATATTAAAAAATGAATAGGTAAATACATGGTAACCATGCAACACTGTGTAACGAATATCTAGTAATTCTAATACTACGAACTGAATAGGAAGATGCATTGTTACCATGCAACAGTGTGTAGAAAAATTTATTAAACACAGTTCTAGTTGTTAAAATACTAAGAGCTGAATGGGCAGATGTATTTTAACCATGCAACAGTGTGTAGAAAAATTTATTAAACACAGTTCTAGTTGTTAAAATACTAAAAGCTGAATGGGCAGATGTATTTTAACCATGCAACACAGTATGAACACTGTTCTAGTATTTACAATACTATGAACTGAATGGGCAGATACATTGTAACCATGCAGGACTGTGTAAACGAATATCTAGTAGTTACCACATGAACTAGTAGTTACAATACTATGAACTGAAAGAGCAAATAAAAGATGTTTCTGATTTATATCCTCTCTAACCTGGAACCTTCTACACGTATGGAAGTTTTTTTTTACCTAATACTATTGTGATATCTGTTTGGTATCAATTTCTGTTCCATATAATAGAGGCATAGTCAATGCGTTTTGGACCAAAGAAAGATTGAACACAAATTAAACCTTGAAAATCGTGGTGGCCCACATAAGAAAATCACATCCTTTCGAGCTTTGTAGACAAAACTGTTTTCGAGTTTCGGGAGAGCTTCAGGAACGTATTCGGCACGTTTACATGTTTATCCTGATCACACAACACTTTATGAAGGAATAATTACCATTATAGGAAACTCATCCAATAAAATCTCATCATATCACTAAAACACATATTATTAAGTTAGAGCGAACGAATAAGTCTCCGAATAGAATGATAATCTTTCCCTTGAATATATGAACTTTTCATTGTATTTTTGGGGCGAAACGTTGTAACCATTGATCACTCTACAGAATAGAGAATGAGCTGAAATGGCAGATGATGTTTTTTATCTATTTTCTTTTCAACACGCTCTGAACCGTCAACAGTTGTGGAAATTCTCTGCGTATTTTGATTGCTATATAGCTTGAAAATGTTTTTGAACCAAGGATATTTTAACGCATCACACATAATCTTTATCTTCAAATAGACTGGTAGTTTACTTAAGAGACCCATATTTCTTCAAGTTTTGGAGGCAGAACAGCTCATAGTCTAGGAGATGAGAGTCATTATGCACTTTATTGAGTTTTCATCTCTCTTGAAATCGAGGAAAATCACCTATAAGAAAGAAGTTGATCGTCACCCACATTAGTTTTGGTGGAGGTCGAAATAGAGGGTGTCGAAAGGGCTAAAAATAAAAAAACAACAATTTTTATCTCAGATTTTATTTTTCCTAGCTTAAATGCCTAAATCCAACCGTAATACATAATATATACACATTATTGTCATGTCACTGTCAGACAAATCGATGAAGATACTGAAGGTTACCAATTTATGAGTGACACGTCATTTTTACCATATGTGTGTAGCTGACACTGTTTTAACGTTTATTTTCGTGTCCCACAATAGGTTATGAGTATGTCAAGCTGAGGAAAATATGATCTGACCTCCTCCTAGCGCGGCTAACGATTAATTTCTTCCTAGGGGAGACTTTCTTGCAACTTTCAAGATTATAACAAGTTCAGTGCTTATACAATGTAAATTGGTTCTCGCCTCCTGAGTTATTTGTGTGTAAAACTTTTCGTTTTTACCTTGACAATTACATTAATACAAATAAATGAAAACCCATTAGAAACCTTAATAACTTCAGTACAAAGTTTGTTTTAAACTATTTATAATATTTTTTATAAAGTGGAGGTGGCATATGAACATTTTTGAAATACTAACTCCATTTTGAGTTCACATTTAAAAGAGTACAACTGACTCCAAACACACATAAAATATTTTCCCATAAACCAGAAAATATTGGAAATATTGCGTGATCAAAATTTATACATTCGCTATTATGAATTAGTATCAGCAGCACTATAAATTTATGCAGCATAAGTGTTGGGAACCAGTACCCAAGCAGTATGCCAGAATTATTTATTAAAAATGGCAATAATTGAGTTTTAAGGCTGCTCTCCCATTCTGTACAAGGAAAATTTAAAATATTTCCTAAATGGAGTTGGCGTTATTTTAGTTGATTATTTGATAGATTATAAGATGGAGAGTAAATAAATGAGTTTTTCCTTACACCCCAATTTCGGAAAAGGGTCAGAATAAATATTCCTATGTTTACAAACAAATATAATTAAAAAAAAAAAAACATAATTGACTTCTTTCCTTTTTCCTAAATTGCCTTTCTAGTCTATTTTCATTATAAAAAAGTAAAATGTCATATTTCGTTTCTTTCTAATATCACGTCTAAGGAAACAAAAAAAAGTTTATATATTTGTGGATCTCATATTTTAAACGTTTTATTATCATATTGAAATCTTAAATATAAAAATCCAACAACAATGTATTACCGCTAATGGTATAGAATACAATTATTTCGTCAAACACACCAGAAGGTGAAACGTTTTATCAGAACATTATTTCACACCTAAAAGGTGCCAGAACAAATAATTTAGTGGCAAATAAAGTAATATTTTAATTACATTGAAAATGTATTAATATCACGGTGGAGTGCACAACAATAGATGTAATAATGAAACGCGAAAACGCTTAGCAGCGGAGTAACTGCGGGTGTGCGCGTACGGGCGTGTGTTTGTGTCCTGTAGCTGTAAATGAATGAATTAATTTCAACTCAATTGGCACGCGCTCAATTTAATGCTTGGTTGACGCCCATTCTACACTACATCACTTGCGCTTGCAGTGGCCGATCTCTCGTCATCGTACAGCCCTGTGATAGTGGTCACTTTACAGCCCTTATACTTGTGTATTGATTGATTTGTTTCATACAATAATTACAATTTTATTTCATTAAATCCAATTAAGTTAATTTTTTCCTGGAAAATTGAATAGTCTCTAAATAATCTCTGTAATATGGCAAGTTCATTTCGGCAGATTAAGCGCTCTTATTAAATATTCTGCGAATTACTAAATGAGGATACAATATAAAACAATACAGAATACGAATAAATTCTGCAGAAAAAAAGTGATTCAGCATTTTATATATAAAATGTTATCTATACCATGTACTTTGGTACATAAAGTACATAACATTGTAATTAAATAACATATATGTTTAGTTTTTAAAGCTGGTATTTGTTTAGGAAAAAACATATGTATTGTATAAAGGAAAGAAATAATCTCTACATCTTTTAGCTCTCCATGAGTATTTAAAGGCGTTTAAAGTTTAAAGTTTGTAACCAGACGCAAAAAAAACGGCTGAATATAAAAATGTTTGGAATGTGTACATGAGGTATATAGTTTTTAATGAAATATAACTTAAGAGCAGTTTCCTTTGGGTTTAATTTTAAGACGCACCTAAATTCTGCTTCAAATACCTAGCACTCATCGTGGAATAATAAAAAAAACATTTTTGTATTATTTTTATCTTCAAAAAAATTTCGTAAAGATAATATGTAACCAAAATTATAATGATAAATATTTACATTCTGAAACCGATTGCTTAATCTAAATGTGCTCATAATCAGGGTTGTCCGAACTTGGTACATGTGGTACAAGTTGCCATCGGAGATGCGAAAATTTTACATACTATGGTTGAATGTTGGATGAATTAATAGTTAATTATTACGGTACCGGGCCCTTTGTATCCATAAGTCCTTTTATCATACTTACATCATGTTACACCTGTTCGTTTATGTTGCAGAGATTTTGAAAATGTATTTGAAAAACTAGATTAATGTTGAAACAAGGACTCATACATGTTTCCAAATGTTCCAATTTGCTCGGTTCAGTGGTTACTGTGTAGACCTGATAATTATTGTTCCTACCACTTTTAAACACTTTTCTTGTATTTTGCTACGTCTAATTGATTCCTTAATTGCCTAACGCCTTTGGGGGCAAATGAGAAGAAAGGTAAACAAATAAAATCCAGTTGTTGTTAATGTATGGTATCGGTTGGACAATTAACTTTTCTGTAACGATTATGTACGTAAATTAATTATATAAATCTGCAACCGTAATATGAACATTTTAGATTTGGTAGTTTCACAGTTTCATGCTTTATCCAGTTTAGTCCCAAAAATTAATATCAACTAAATCTTGAAAAATGGGCTGTGTAGTTTATCACACGTAAAGCAACTTTCGTTGAATATTTTTTGAAGTAAAACAATACTAAAATATTGTAAAATCGGTAGCATTTTAATGTTTTTTAAGACACCACCGCGTTTAAAACGATGTATGTTTTATACTTTGTAGTCAAAATTGATATAACAGGCGAACTTTTTCTCAACCACATAATAAGTTGAAATACATATCAGAAGTTTTTATTTTGTGAGTTAAGTATAGAAATGGAGATACTTTAAAGGAATAATCTTAATGTAAGTTATGAGGGATTTTTAATTGTGTCTCATTTAGTATTCTTAAGGGGAGTATTAATTTGAGAGTGGTTAAATTTCATATGTACATGAACTTAATGAACCATTATATTTTGTTAGTCGCTTATGTTTATCGTGATTATTATCTCTATCTCGCCTCTCTCATGGAATTCTTTTAGCCACCCTTAAGTATTATTTTATAAGAAACACTTCTACAAGATATTGAATGCTATGTAATTCGGAGTAGAATCTGTTATTTAAAAATAAAAATATTTATGAAACGATAATAAGCTATGAAAGTTTTTAATTATGATAAAATAAATTAAAAAGCCTCTATTTATGGGAATAAAATACCAATAAAACTGTAAAATAAAAGTATAAAAATAATTTCATCATTTCAAATTTATGTAAACATTATTATCTAAAACCATATGAAGTAAAAAGGCAATAATATTAAATGAGCTACAAATGCATTCTTTGAGACGTTATTGACATTATTAACAGTTCAGTGCCCAAATAGGAGGCTCCTTTTCCCGACTTCATGTTCGACTTGACGAAAATTTATCAAACCGCTTTGCGCTTAGGCGAGGCCCTCGTGAACCATGCAGCGTCATCCTGCAAACACTGACACAACTTGAAAGCATATCGATAAGGGGATATGACATCATTGAAACACCGGCTGTAGAACGCAGTATATTCTGTATAATTCCGTCAGGGATAATATAAAATGTAAACAGAAACGTTTATAAGAGAAATAATTTAACTTAAGAAATATAAACGTTTGACATGGTACATACAGTATTCACTACAGTGGATACAGAAACACAAGTAGAGGTTGAGTTCGATTCTCCAGTAAGTATGCCGTGGAATGCGATTGCTATACGGGGTAATGAAACGTAAGAAATTCGTGAACAAAGGCCAAACTGAAGACATAAAGGATTTTTACCAGTACACAACAATGGAACCACATAGCAACGCTGACACCCTGATACCCGAGATAATGTGGTCAAAGAGGTCAGCCAGGTAATGTGGTCTTATATAACACTTGAGGTCGCTACTTAGCATTTGTACGCTCCACGACCCCGTTTCTTTTGTAACAACAATAAAACAGAACGGCACTAACACCCTAACACTGGGGTTAATGTGGTCAAAGGGGTCAATTAATGTGGTCATTATGCAACACTTTTGAGGTCGTTACTTGCCACCGAATACACCCCCCTCCAGTATCCAGCTCTTTGTGTGTACAAGGACGTGACAAGCGGTGCTGTGCTGATACCCTGATATGTAGGGTAATACAATTAAAGAACAGTGATTATTTTCAACTATACAACACTTAAAGCCATACACAACATGACATCGCCTTCCTTACGATCCATCACGAGTATACTACGATTTGCCAATTGAGCGCGGCGCTGACCTGTGTTAATGTGGTTGTTATTTAATACTTGAGAACAATACATACTTGGCTCTGCCAACACCCACAATATTGCTCATTGCGTAAACAAAAATGTGGTAAAGCGCCGTGGCTCTGGCACCCTCATACCTGTGTTAATTAATGTAGTTGTTATTTAACACTTAAGATCTCATACTCAGATACTCATTTGGCTATGCCGTCACCCAAAATATTGCTCATGTGCAAACTGCAATGTGATAAGGCGTCGCACTGCTGAGAAAATGTTTTGATATAACGCTTGAGGTCGTCTACTCTCCTGGCACTACCGACATCTCCAGCCTTCTTCATTGTGTATACAATAATTTTACATAGAATCACGGCGTTGATACCTGTGTTAACGACCTCGTTATACAACGATTGAAATCTCACACTTAGCACTGCAAATACATTTATACTTACTTTTATACACAGCGATGTAACAGAAAATTGCTGTAACCCTGATACTCGGGTTAATGTGCCCAAAGAGGTCAACCAGGTAATGTGGTCGTTATGCAACATTGGAGGTTAGTGTTTGCTACCACTATCAGTAATTGCGACTGTTTTACTTTTATACACAACGATGTAACTAGCAGTGCTGTAACCCTGATACTCGGGGGAATGTGGCCAAAGAGGTCATCCAGGTAATGTGGTCGTTATGCAACATTGGAGGTCAGTGTTTGCTACCACTATCAGTAATTGCGACTGTTTTACTTTTATACACAACGATGTAACTAGCAGTGCTGTAACCCTGATACTCGGGGTAATGTGGCCAAAGAGGTCATCCAGGTAATGTGGTCGTTATGCAACACTTGAGACTCCTACTTGGCGCGTCCGCCCCTGCAACCCTGTTCCTTGTTTTAGCAAGAGCTTTAGACAACCAGGCTACTTTAACAAGTCTGTTTGTTGGGAAAAAATTCTAAAGAAATGTCTTGCTTTTATTTGATCATCTGTAATATTTGTTCTTATAACAATAATTAAAAACTAGTTATACTTTCTAAGATTAGTTACTGGAAATTAGTTTTTAATTAAGTGTTATTAAATCGGTTGGTTAGTTTTTGCATTAAAACATTATTAATATTATGTACATAACACTTTAAATAATTTGAAAATTTGTTTATCTGTATAATATTACAAATACAATCCTAATTTACTATCTCTCATCATTTTCTACGTAATTTAAATTCCAACAATTTGCAATCTTTGTATCGTTTATTATTGTTGCCTATCGCTTATTAATCAATGCTTTTATTACCAAATTCAAGTTATCATAGTAGTTACCGTTGTATACCGTATCTATGTTGTCAATTGTTATTGCTTAATACAACGATTTAATCGGTTTACCGTTTTGATAAAAAGATAAAAACGGTTATTGTTAAAAAATAAATGAAAAAAACTAATAAATTCATGACTAGAGTTTTTGTATTGTATTATTGACTTTTATTGTTTCATGCTTCAATATTAATATCACAAAACAAAAATAATGTGGACACTGTACAAGATGATACAGTTTAGATAAATAAATACATTCGTAAAAGGGGTTGATTTAAGCAAATAGTATTGCAATTTTATTTTATCGAATATTTTAATAAATTCACCTCAACATGTCAATTTGTAGTTTTTAATTAGTGTCGTTGGGCATCATTTTTTTTCAAAATTAATTACTGACTGCCTTAACTCCGTAAAATTAATGACATTTTAAATTTTGCACATAGTTCTTTATTATTACATTTTTAATGTCATGGTATTCTAAGCCGTTAACTTGAGTACGATTGCTTAAATAAAAAATAAATTGTAATAATGCCCAACTCACCTAATACAACTGCATATGTACAACAGCTGCGAGTATTGTACATAGGCTAGTCCAGGAATCGGACCAAGTTTTCGTTCAATCGATAGATGGATTATCCTTAAGAAAGAAATTGATCGTAATTGCGTTAGTTTAGTGGAAGTAGGAATTGTTAAAAATGTTAAATGGCAATTTTTCTCAGGTCATATTTTTTTAGCCGGATACACTTGAAACTGATCGTCAGACATGTGAATAAAACCCAAATCAGCGGCTATGAAGCCCGAGGATATTTGTCTGAAAATGGTGACTCTCAGTTTACTTTATTATCTTTATTATTATAATTTGATACGTTTAACCCTTTGGATTTCTTCCCATTTCAGCCCTCACCAAGACTAGCGCTGCTTATGATGGATTTCTATCGTAGGAGAAAAGTTTTTGATTTTACGAAAAACTAGATTGTGTATGTGTACAATGTAAATTTGCTGGACTATCGAATCCAGTGAGAGTCAGGAATGTAAAAGTATTTTCCTGAATTTATAGGAAACTGACGACTTAAACAATGACCAATGCGCTGTCGTGCTCGCCATATTATTGGTGTAGATAGATACTGGGTTGCGGACTTTGCTTACCCGCCGCCGCTGGGGGCATACCAAAGTTACATTATGTGAAAGGTGCTCAACAGTAAATGAATATTCAACTATTGTTTCGATTCTTCTTTAAAATATTTTCCTTTCTACCTTGAATAAAGGGTAAGAATTTTCTGTATCCTTTTTGTTTTCTTCATTGTTCAAGAGTTTCTGTTTTGTTCATTAATATAATATTAATTTCAATCAGGAAAATAAATACAAAATATTATAAAAATTGCAATAAATATTTTTGAATGTTCTCATTATTGGCCTTAATGGGTCAATGGTATAGATTGTTATCAATTTCAGTATTGAAGTTTCAGTATTCATTTTGTTATCGAATGTTACAATCATGGATCCACTTTTTGGACTCAAAATTATTGGATACGGATTAGTTTTGACTTGTGGATTGTGTTATTTTTAGAAATGCACTACCGGTACCCATCCCTCTGACACTGATACAGTTTTTTCTTGTGATATGTGAGACAGTATGCCCACCTCAGACCACAGATGGGGTCACGAAAGAATGCAGTTAGGTTAGGACTGGAAGCCTACAAATAGTTGACTTGACTAAAGGTGATTTTTTTTACTCGTAATTTCCATAATCGACTGTAGATGTTTTGAAAATGAAATTACGGACATCCGCAATAGCAATGGACACGATAAATCTAATCTCTTTTTAAATGTGGTGGTACTGCATAATTTTTTACTATTGTGTTTCTGTGTTGTGCATTAGTGTAATTTATTTGGTACTGGTTTTCGTGAATGTTTTTGACGTTACATTTTTCTGTCGTTAACTATGCTTCTTTGTTGTTAATTTTCTCGCATGTTTACAATGAGGGATTTGTCACCCGAAGATGAGACTAGGTATCAGTGTTTAAATTATTATGTCTCAGTTTTTATTAAGATATTACGTCAGGAAATGCTGGTAGTCCTACGATCGTAATATAATTGTTTTATTAAAAAGATGAAGGTATACATTCCGTAATTTGTATACATTCTTTTATTAATTCTACGCCAGCAGTCTAACTTGTCTAACGCAAGTCTTCAACCAGTATAACATGACGGAGAAAGTATACTTAATCCTATATAGGGACATTTTTTAGATTTTATTCTTTCTGCTAAATATGAAGTGGTTCCGCAAATGTATCCTCTACCTGAGTGATCACATGAACTTCCTCAAATAATAACTACATGAAGCAGGTTAAAAGCACAAAGACAAATACTTTCATGCTTTTAACGCCTCGTACACCAAAATGACTAAACTCACAAACTGATTTTGGTAATGAGTGTAATTGAATTTTCATAGGACTTATTCTTCCAGAAGACATTCGGTTGTTTGCGACTTTTATTCACAAATCCGGTTGACGATTTTAAGTATCTTTATTGTGAAGACTCACTGAAAATCTCATTAAAAACCCAACGTAAAATTTCAAGGCACAAAATTCGTAATCGTGAATATAATAAATTAAAGTTAATTGTATTGCTTCCTGTTTCATATGTACTTAATATCTTGTTTAATTTTCTATGATATAACTTAAAAAACCAAATAAACACTGAAATTAACCATAAAGACATACTTTACTTTCATAGCACAAATGTTAACAAATTTTCAATATTCCTTTAAAATAACACGTAATTACACACAAATATGACGAAGGGTTTTAAAGTTTGTCGTTAGATGAAACAATTTCAACATTAGAACGTTTAAAGTTATAAAATAATTATCATGCTAGTAAACAATAAATAGGTTTTGACAAAAACGTACGATAGACTCTTAAATAGTAAGAGTCACGTGTTTAAGAAATTAAAAATAATATGTAGTTATGAATGTTGCTTTTTGTGCAATTTTACACTGTAAATGTTTATGGTCTCTTAGAGGCACCAAAAATGTATAAAAGATTTTGTATTGTCACACGCTTTATGTTGTTCTTATTTATTTGAATTCAAAACAATTTAAAGACTTACAATTTCTATATATGTTTCCCTTAGTCCAAGGAGTAACACTATTGATTTTGGGTCAAAAGTTCAAAGGACGTCCGACTGGCAGCCTTCTGCCTGTCTGTGCGAGTATTATGTCAGGTTCTTCGATGCTCTATTGTATTGGTTAAAAAAATGTAAAGTTAAAAGATTTTTATGTCTGTGTTAAGTGTACTGAGTGTCAAAAAAATGATGTCCAATGCATAGGATAAATCGCTTCCTCCTTCTTTTGTTTCACAACTAGGCACTGGATATTATACAGTGTAGTAAAGTTGATACAGAGGTACCAAAGTATGATAAAACATTTCTAATTTACCAAGTAAATAACTAGAACTCTTGCATTAACTTCACTATTTGAATGGTAACCTGTATTAAGAGGTTTTATGTAGATTTTGTACATCGCCCTCGTGGTAGCACTTAATGCAAATTCTCTATACCTTTATCGAACATGGCTTGCAGAACCCAAAACCATCCACCATTCAAAAGTGTATTTATATAAAGGGATGTCTTAACTGAATGATTCATTAACACCTAGCAAAAACATGAAAGATAGAGACGTAAAATTTGGTACAAAGTTTTATGCCATAGGGGTGCAGCAAGGAAGGACTTTTTCTCAGACCCTAGGGCTCCGCCCCATTGGTCTATGAAGTTGTGAAAATTCCGATAAAAATGCACTGCAGAAAACACGTGTTATTAATCGAAAGAGCGTGTTCAAAATCAACTGATGTATTTAAACATAATATGACAACACAATCATATGTTTTTTGCCATTTTAAACATGTTTATATTCACTCAAGCTCTTGAAAGCATAGAGTAAACTTGAGAGTAGCAAACCTCTTATTTAAACTTTTTCTGTCATTCCTATTGAGCACAGAAATATCCAAATAATCAAACATTTAAGTTGTTACTGAAACAGTATCAACAATAAAAATACCATGAAATATTGGAGAGAAATCGAGTTGTTCCATAGGTACTTATACTGGGTGTCCCAGAAAGGAATGCACTTTTAAAAAGAAAAAAAAAAAACAGAAAAAATGGCTTTATTTACAGCAATTATTCCAGGATTACCTGTTTTTACACTTCAGGGAAATTACTTGTGAAAGATTACATCATCCAGATGTAGACCCCTCCGGCGCCGACACTCCGCCAAACGAAACCTTACATCTGCGAAAACTCGACGGCAGAGTTCTGGTGGGATGTCTTCAATTTCCTCACGAATATTTTGCTTCAGATGATCGAGGGTAGCAGGAGCGTTGTTGTACACCCGACTTTTTAGATACCCCCACAAAAAAAGTCCAATGGAGTTAGGTCTGGGCTTCCCGGAGGAAAGTTGATGTCACCAAATCTGGAAATAACTTTCCCACGAAACAGCTGCCTTATTGCAGTCATGGAGTTTCCTGCTGTATGACACGTAGCTCCGTCCTGTTGAAACCACAATCTTTGCCTGTTAGCCCGAGGTAACGTCTGCAAGAACGGCTGTAAATGATCATTAAGCATTGTTATGTATCGCTGGGAATTTACTGTCACAGTGTTCCCTTGGTTATCCTCAAAGAAATACGGCCCAATGATGCCTGTTTGAGTCATTCCCGCCCAGACAGTAACCTTCGGGGAATGTAAACAGCGTTGGTGTTTCTCCCTTGGATTTTCTGCAGACCAATAACGGCAGTTTTGCTTATTCACATATCCATCGACATGGAAATGTGCTTCATCACTAAATATTATGTTACTGAAATTTCTAAAACTACGAAGCATCTCGTTTGCGTGGTTAAGCCGAAGCGGGTAGTCAGTCTCTTTCAATGCCTGTACTAACTGGATTTTGTACGGGTGTAACTTCAAATCTTGTTTCAAAATGCGTTGAATACTGGTTCGGGGTATATTCAAAACAGCAGCGTGTTTTCTTACTGATCGGTGTGGATTATCCTCCACAGCATCTCGGACACGCTCGATATTTTGTTCAGAACGCACTCCTCTATGGCGACCGATGGGACGAGGGTTCATAGTTGATCCTGTAGCTTCAAATTTGCGCACCCAGCATTTAATTATATTCACTGATGGCGTTTGGTTGAGATCATGAAGTCTGTATTGAGCGCGGAAGTGTCGTCGAACTGTCACATAAGAAAGCGTATGGTAATACTCGCGTACACAGAAAGCACGCTGCTCACCGGTAAAGCGATCCATGGCAAATGATTTTCCGCGGGCATGGCTACAAAGCCCTGATAAGCTCTTTATCTTATCTCTCTTGGACATTCGGCTTTCCCCAAAATAAAAGTGCATTCCTTTCTGGGACACCCAGTAAAACCATTTCTCTTTCCTTCTTCAGGAATATATTTAAATGACTACACTCTATATCAAAAGTGTTTAGAATTAAATTTAAAAATAATATAAACATGTGTCCTTCTTTAAAAAAATTGAAATTACGTTCAAAGCCACGGGTAACTGCTTGTATATATAAAACGCGGCTTTTGGAAACGATAACTGTCCCAAGAAAGGCCAAATAAGTTGAAACTTATTCCAAAAATGTATATAATAAAAATGTTTCTGTTAAGTTCATTAGCCAGCTTGTTACGCCATTTCGTATCAACATAACAGCCGTCTAAAATTAAAACATCACAACTTCGTTATTTATGAATCTAGAGAAAATATTAAAACTCTTCAGTAATATTTATAACATTTCCTAAACTTTGTGTTTACAGATATTTTTGTATCTCGAACAGTTTTATAGATATTTAGTACATGCATATTCCATAATGATTCAGTTGTCACAAATTCTACCTATTTCTTCCGGCTGGGAACTTAAGGAGTATTATTTAAAAACACCGTCCCTATAAAAAGAATACAGAAATGAATTATACATTAAAATAAATCTGAGTTAATAAAAACACCGTCTAGTATCCAGTACGCTAAATCTGGTAATTAAAAACTTAAATTAAGGTCGAGATTCTGTACTGTAGAATCTAGGATCACAAACAAAACTGCGCACCGCACCGCGTCGCCGATTGCCGCATTGTTGAAATATTTAGAGATGGAATCATACCTAATTATAGACCAATCTGTCGTTTAGTTCAGTTTGTTTACTTCTCCATTGTGTCCAGTCGGTTCAAGTCGTAATAAGTTTCTTTAACACTGCTTCCATTATAGAATATTGCTTATTTTATTATATATAATTTTGTTGTTTATTATTATTTTCTTATGAGGACATACATTTAATATCGAATTATTAATTACAATAAATGTTTTTTTTTTTTTATTTCTATATGCAATTACTAGTTCTTTAAAGGTTCTCGTAATATCGTGCGGACAGACTTAATCTTTTCAGCCTCTTTAGTGATAAGCTTCGCTAACGCTTAGCCAGTTATGAGCCTTCTTAAAATAGTATCGTTGTCTGTCCGTCTGTCTGACCACCTATAACATAGCTATTGGTAACTATTCTAGATTCAAGAAAACAGCTATACTGATTTTGGGTTCTAAAGATAAAAATTCTAACATGAGATTGTTCCTATAGGTAACATGTTGGCAAAGTGAACATCATAGAATAAACTGATGTGTAATAGAACTGAGTAGAATCATAAAAAATATATAATGTCACACAGTAACAAATGTGATTAAGTTATTTTATTGGATTGGTTGGTACTACTTTTGTTTCGTTCTATAGTTATAATACTTATTATTGATAAATTCCCTTGCACCAGTCAGTATTAGTTTAGGAACCTATCGTGTTACATTACTCGGTTCTATACTCGCAGTAGGTGAAATTCTTATTATTATTTATATAACATTTACCTTCTAAGTAAATGACCTTTATGTTTTATGGTATAGTTTTTTCATAGTCTGTATTTTGATTAATGAAATAGTTTTTTTATTGTTGTTATGGAATAATAAACAGACATTTCAGAAGTTTCAATCCAAGAATAGTAGGCCTCGTGCTTCGTTAAAAGCTCTCTTCCGATTGTTAAGAAGCTGTCAACGGGCTTATCAGAGTTAAATCACAATTTACTTTCCCTCCTACCGTAAGAGTAGAGCTTGTGCTTCGTTAAAAGCTCTCTTCCGATTGTTAAGAAGGTGTCAACGGGCTTATCAGAGTTAAATCACAATTTACTTTCCCTCCTACCGTAAGAGTAGAGCTTGTGCTTCGTTAAAAGCTCTCTTCCGATTGTTAAGAAGGTGTCAACGGGCTTATCAGAGTTTAAATCACAATTTACTTTCCCTCCTACCGTAAGAGTAGAGCTTGTGCTTCGTTAAGAGCTCTCTTCCGATTGTTAAGAAGGTGTCAACGGGCTTATCAGAGTTAAATCACAATTTACTTTCCCCCCTACCGTAAGAGTAGAGCTTGTGCTTCGTTAAAAGCTATTTTCCGATTGTAAAGAGGCTGTCAACGAGCTTATCAGAGTTGAGTTACAATTTGCTCCCCTTTCTACTGCTGGGTGGAGCTTGTGCTTCGTTAAGAGCTTTCTTCCGATTGTGAAGATGGTGTCAACGAGCTTATCAGAGTTAAATCACAATTTGTTCCCCCTTCTACTGCTGGGTAGAGCTTGTTCTTCGGTAAGAGCTTTCTTCCGATTATAAAGAGGGTGTCAACAAGTTTACCAAAGCTGAGTTACAATTTGATCCTCCTCCTACCGCTGGAGGAGAGCTTGTGCTTCGTTAAAAACTTTTTTCCGATTGTAAAGAAGGTATCAACGAGCTTATCTGTATGAAATCACAATTTTCCCCCTTCTACCACTGGGTGGATCTTGTGCTTCGTTAAGTGCCATCTTCCGATTGTAAAGAGGGCTTCAAAGAGCTTATCAGAGTTTAATCGTGATTTGCTCTCCCGTCTATCTCTGGGTAATGCTTGTGCTTCGTTAAGAGCTTTCTTCCGATTGTAAAGAGGGTGTCACCGAGCTGATCAGAGCTGAGTTACAATTTGCTCCTCCTCCTACCACTGGAGTAGAGCTTATGCTTCGTTAAAAGCTTTCTTCTGATTGTAAAGAGGGTGTCTACGAGCTTATCAGAGTTAAATCACAATTTGCTCCCCCTCCTACCACCGGGGTGGGGCTGGGGCTTCAGGCACTTTGATGGGGTTTCCGGTACAGTATAGAAGTTGTAATTGTAAGCACAGCTTACACGGGTCCATCACTCACATCAGAGATGCGTCAGAGATATCTGACTCCCTTTATTCAACTTTTCCACACGAGTACCATCAATTACAAGTTTCATTACACTTCATTTTATGTTTCAGCGAAACTTTATATAATAATACTGTTTCTTAATTGGTTTAACATTAATTGTGAGAAATATCTTTGCTATCGGTCTAGACGCCTGACAAAAATTACATGTTCCGTTTAGTTACAAATTTAAGGGATTTAAATTTCAGAAGATCATAGGGTTTTAAAATTTATATCTTCTAACAGTTTTGATATTTATTCAACTAACACGCTTTTTTAATGAATAAAGAAATTTAAATAAAAAATAAAATAAAAAGCGATAGAATTTAATTCGTTATTCAAAGCCTACAAAACACAAATTCCAATTTCTTATAAACTATTGTGATGTTAGAGTTAAAGTTGTAGTCAAGCTATTTTAAGGATTAATTTGTATTAATCTTAAGTTGATTAAAACTAAGGAAGGAAGATACACGAAAACTGTTGATTAACTATATTTTAGTGTTTACCAGAATCCGTTTAGTAAATACCTGATGTCTTAAAAGTCCCATCCCACTATTAACTTTCTTATTAATAAAGATGGTGTGATTTACTTTGGAGGATGTTTATATGACCAACTTAGGAGTTTTTAGATGTATGACAATTTTTTATCCTTCAAATGAGGTATTTTGGGGTTAAGTCAAGTGACCTCATTTTAAAGGTATTATAAAAAGAAAAAGAATGGCACAAATTAGAGGTCTCTGATGTTACTCTATCAAATTTGGTAGCTAACTAAAGTTGAATTGTTTTATAAACCTCCCAAAATTTGTTACATTTAAAGTTGTTTTAAAGCAGATAAAACATTCACTCACTAGTTATTTTTAGAACTTACGACACCAAATCATAAAACAAGCTATTACAAGAATCAGTAAACATCAATAACCATGCTGTAGATGGAGCTTATATTGGTCACTGTTAAATTACATTAAAATACAAAACCAATATTTAATACATATTATTGTGAGGCCTTTCGATATCCAAGACACCTACATATCCAGGATATCGAAAGGCCTCACAATAATATGTATTAAATATTGGTTTTGTATTTTAATGTAATTTAACAGTGACCAATATAAGCTCCATCTACAGCATTTCAACATGACCCTCAAGTCTGCAGAGCTTAAAGAAACTTCACAAATTGAAACAAAAAGTAAGATTAATTGATTATGATAACTATTATTAATAATCAAATTTACTTTTTGTATTTATTTTGTGATGTGTCTGATGAAGGTATCTTGGATATCGAAAGATATATCCAAGACACCTACATATCCAGGATATCGAAAGGCCTCACAATAATATGTATTAAATATTGGTTTTGTATTTTAATGTAATTTATCAATAACCATGAATAACATAGAATTTATTAGGTTTTGTTTTGTCTGACCTAAGCCCAGTAGGAAGTCCTGGGAATAAAATTGGCTGGTTTTGTCATATTATCTCTTATTGCTTAACAGTTAGTATGTGCCACACATTCAGTCCAGTTACTGTCCCATGGTAACTTGCTAGGGGTTCCTATTTACAAATTTCGACTTACCTCCAAAATACTACATTGAGGGGGGAGGTGGTAAAAGTTTTTCCAAATTTTCCAAGTAGAAACTACTTGGACAACATTTACGCGATTTTCATTGAAGAACGCCCTCCACAACAAGGTAGGAGTACGCCACACCTCCAATCGCGTAACAGGCTTCTCTGGAGATTGAATGGAAACTTTCAGACCTATAGCTAATATCCATGTCGAGAGGTCCTGCGGACAGATAGAAACACGGACAATAATAAAGAAATGTTTACATCCCCTCCGACAGGCACAAGAGAAACTGCGCCACCGACTCAGTCTTCAATGATGTTTAATCTCATGTCTAGTTGGACATGCAACATCGTAAAACTCTTACTTGTTTATGTAGAAATTAAGTTTTACGCAAAATTTTAAGACAGTAGGTGAAATATGTCTGGCGATATCTTGCTATACAATCATTCCCATTTTTGTTCATTATATTACATTTCACAGCAGTGTTCAAATAATAAAAGTTCCGGTGAGCTAGGCATGATACTACAATGCAAGGGTAGGTTGAAATTGAATCTTGTCAACAAGTTTTAACATTGACTTTCTAGGCTTCTTTTTATTCTACGATTATGTCACATATTGAAATCTCAAATGATTGGATGCAGTTTGTTACTAATTTTATTAATGATTTTTTGTTTAACTCCATTTTTTATTCTTTGCTATTTTGTCATTGCCTTTATGGTTACTCAAAAAATATTCATTAATACTCTGCGAAATTCCACAGAGTGACCATGCACTATCATTGAACTCGGTGGTACTAATATATAAATGAAGGTTCATGCAAAATGTAAAATCTTTACGCCAGTCTGTTTTTGAGATATCGTGGGAATAGACAGATAAACTGATAGAAAACAGACAGAAATGACAATTCTTCAGCCCCTAGAGTGATACATTGGCTTTGCCAAAGCTCAGCCAATAATGTTATTTGGTGATTTGGATGTGTTTTATATTTGTTTTACCAGAGGTCCGTTAGTGAAATTTTAGGTCGTACAGTCGATCTTGAATTGATTATAGTCGGACTACAATCTTAAATTTTGGCCTTAGTTTGGAGAGCTATCTTCAGTAAAACATTTTAAACTGAAATTTGTATAATTTGTTATTATAAATATCCAATCAACCGATGCAGTTACTTTAACTTTTTAACCATTAGAATAGTTGCATTTGGATTTGTATAACAACACAAATGAAACATGGGAGGCAAACCACAACCCTCACCCTCTAGTTTGTGTAATGGCGGAAATGTATTACGATAATTTAACTAAATTTATTTACCAAATTTTTATTGAGCTAGATTCTAGCTAGAGCTTTCTTAGAGCTGTGTAAAAACCCAAGCTGTTAACAAGTGTCGCGTCGCTTGTTCAATAAATCGATGAGTGAAACGGGAGCAGACGCTGTATTGTTTTATTCCCCACGGTGCATGTTTATTTTTAACGAGGTCATCCAAAAACATCATTCTATTTCTTTATTATAATTTTAGACAACCATTCTCACCGAGTACATTATGTGTTCGATCTTGATGTTTGTGATAATGTCAGTCCCAGCTTTGATTGTATTAGTTACACAAGAGATACTCATCCAATTATATAAAATCGAGTCACGGAAAAAGGTGAGCGCTTGGACTGCCATCTGTAGAGTGAGAGATTCAGGTAACGCAGTTCGTAAATATTTGGATGATGACAATCAAAGGTACGTGGCGCAGCCCTAGCGTCGGACTTTACAACTAACTGAAATAATCCTCGAACCTTAGCACACCTCGTCTGAAGGAATGATTTATCTCCTTGTAACTAATACAATCAAAGAATTCACCCATATAGAAGGAAATTTGCGTTATACGTACAAGCAGTCCTGACCCCTAAACCAGTATCGGCAGTGGTGCAAATGTTGTCGGACAAAGAGATCGTTGGAAATTCTTTCTTTGGAAAACCGTGGAAAACTTCAGGATTTATCACTTGACCGCTTATCATATTGCTCAGGTTAAACTCAATTCAGCAATATGGAGTAGTCTGCAGGCGTAAATTCTGAATATACTACAGTCAGAACTTTCAGAAATTCCATTCAAGAGAACCACATCTTGAAGCTTTCAGAAAGTTGAAAACACTTTTCACTCTGGAGATGAAGAAGAAATATAAATAGGTACAAAAACCACAGCTAAAAAATTACAGTTACTATGGAATGACAACCAAAGCTTCATCTTAGCAGGAGTGAAATTTTGGATTATCCTTCCAAAGGATGCGAGGAAGACGCATAGACCGTAGTTTACCCGACTCTGAAGTTGGCTGCAGAAACACCTATTCTATCAACCTAATGAATTTTAATTATTCAAAAATATGTTTCTTTTATACGTTTCTTAAAACAGGTTAAACAGCCTGTAAGGGAAGGTGTTATTTTATTTCCGCAATGTAGCCCGTAATATATTATAAACATTTTAGAAAATCAGATAACGCTATAAGGTTTAGCCATAATCATTGTGAAAACGTAATGTGTATGACTTGATGATTTTTAAGCAACATTATACTTTTATATAAGGTTTAGTTAATTTTATTCGTTTAGATTGTTAGGGCCATAGCATATACCATATACATCTAACTCCTTCAAAGAATATTTAAAATAGATTTCTGACGGTTTAATGTTTATTTGCATATTAATTAGTAGTTATGAAACAACAATGGTTTTTTACGTAAACATCTAAGAGAGGAGATAAAAATTCAAAGTTATTTTCAATTCTTTATTTTTGAAAAACCTATGTTATCAAATAAAAATGTTAATAGATTTCTTAACTAACTGAAGAAAAAAGTGTAATCAGCAAGGTAACATTTAAACTCATTGAGAGCAAGATAAGTTAAGTTTTCGTATTATTTGCTAATTACGACAAAGTTGGTGTCATAGTAAAGTCATTTCTAAAACCCAAGAACAATTGATAAAATAAGCAGGATATTAAGGAGACCCAAAATAAAACCGTATACAAGCTGACTGCAAAATTGAAGAGCTGTTTGATACAAGTGAAGTACATTATGTACGCCTGGAGTCTAAAGTGTAGCTTTATGTTGGGGAAACAAAAATGTTAATATTTATGTGAATTCGTGGATAAATTGGACCCGAGAACCAGGATGCTAAAAGTCAGCCATAGTACGATGTAGATATGAAACCAATCAAGTAATATAATGCAACAAAGATACAATGTCCATACGATCATCCCGGGATCGTACGAGAAGCTTTAGACACAACTCGTAAGAAAAATAATTCCAACAAAAAAGACAGCATTAGACTCCAAAAAACTTGGCAGCCCGTTTCAAGGAAGCCATTTTGATTGTTTATTGATTAATCTTCAGGCAAGGACGATTAAAATCCGTCCTCTTCCTGTCATACCTGTGGATGTGCAGTACCAGTTTTCTATTAACACTTCTGATCGAAACTGATGCACCACAGGGAGGCCGAAGTGTTCTAATAGCAGTGCAGTTAAAAAAAAGCGCGAATCGAAAACTTTAAATGATAATCCTGCTATAACTTTCGTCTATTTAACGTCGTATATGCAAGTAATGGTCTTTTAATGTTTAACGCTTTGATATTGTTATACGTTTCTGAAACAGTATCTCTTGAATAAATTATTGAAAAAGATGTTTTATGAGCAACAATAATTAACGACAATCTTCTGTAGAAATCACTCGTGCTTACAACACGCAAGTAGGCGAGAGCACAATCGCTGATGCTATCAGAGAACGTGCAAATCGAGCAAGAGTTAAAAACGACATATCGTAGTCACGGAAGTTGTTTATTAGAACCATTTATACAGCACGTGTTGTTTTTTAGGTATACGTGCACTATTTCTCTTTTACCGTAACTAATAAACCATGCCTATTGAAATAAAAACAGGTTCAAATGTAATATACAGTATACAATATTATTTAGGACGAAATTAATACAATATTCTGGCCGGAAAGGATTTTCACAGCTTGCGCAAATATCTTAAGGTTAGTTAAATATGAGTTTAACATTTACTTGCTTTGCTAATAACTTATGTCAATCATTGTTATTTATTCATATTTTAATAGTTTAACTACGTAATTGTGTAAAAATAAAGAAAGTTGGAAGGTTTTGAGTTTTTTTGGCATAATCGTAAATATGTTAAACTTGTTTGTATAATTGGAAATCCTAGTATTTATAATGGTGATTGCATAGTGATGATTTGTTTAGTAAGGAATAGATTCCAGTGAGAAAACTAAGTCTTTCTTGCTCTCACGTCAAGAATAATTGTACACATCTCAAATTGTCAACTATTTGACAATCTATATGATAGTTACAAATTTATTTTGGTGCAGTGATAACGGTACAACCCATTTGTCTTGTATTATCATAAACTTTCATTGCAACATTCGGTGTGGACTTATGCCTCCCCAAAATCTTCAGGTGCAGAAAAAATATTGCTTATACGAACGGAAATGTATGCCAAAAAGAAATGTGTCTAGCACACGAGATTATCATTTGGCGTCCAACTCGGGGAAGAAGCGAAGGCTGTAAGAGCAACAGCGCCGTAGAATACGTACCTTCGCCTCCTCCTCCTAATTAATTCTTGTTGAACTACACAACGCAGACACTTGGATTAAGTATTCCCATTTAGCTCGCTCAGCCCGGCTGTTTTCTTAACAAGTGTCTTTAATGATCACTGCAAAACGTTACGTTTAGGTATTCGACCTTTGTTTCATCGAGTTCATTATGTTCCCTGAGTCAGCCAAATTTTAGTGTGATAAAATAAAACATCTGATTTAGAATGCTTTCACTAGACGGAACACATAATAAGAGAGTTGAAATAAAAATAAAATACGATGACAAAATACTCCTAAAAAGTAACTGATAAAATACAAATAATACAAATAAAACATATATAGTGTACATTTAAAATATTTAAAATAAATGTCTTGCGATACTTGTAATATTTGCTGAATGAATAAATAGTAAATAATTTCTTACTCTTAATAAATTAATTGGTTTAAATAAGCAATTTTAAAACGTCTTGATTTGATATTACAATTTTATGTCACATGAGTTTATACATTACATTTGAGATAGTACGTATTTGTAACTGTGGACTCTACATATATATATATGTATATATATATATATATATATATATATATATATATATATATATATATATATATATAAGTCAAAATATGACTTACAAAGCAAAAACATAAACTATTTCACAAAAATCCTTTCTTTGATTTGTTACTCGATTTTTCAAGTGGCTCGTATTGGGTATGTTTTGTGATGACAAGTCTATTTACTTTATAACTTAATAATATATGCAAATTATTACAATAATAATATTCAGAAAATAATGTTGGTTTACATTTTCAGTATTATTGTAACAAACCAAAATATAGTTATTTTAACTACAGTCGTTAAACGGACCGTTAGGTGTGAGAGGTAAAGATACAAATATCAATATTTATGTTGCAGTTACTGCGACGTGTCTAGCAGGTAATCCAATTATTCACAACACAGTAATAAGATCTTTAGAAGACAACTCTAGAGCTGCGGCAAGTATTTTATATCCATCAGTGAATCTATATACAGGAAATAGTAATGATGACTTTAGAAAACAAATCAAAGCTTCAGTAACTAAGACATGTCTAGCAGGTAATCCAATTATTCACAACACAGTAATGAGATCTTTAGAAGACAACTCTAGAGCTGCGGTAAGTATTTTATATCCATCAGTGAATCTATATACAGGAAATAGTAATGATGACTTTAGAAAACAAATCAAAGCTTCAGTAACTAAGACATGTCTAGCAGGTAATCCAATTATACACCAAAACAGTAATAAGATGATTAGAAGACAAACATAAGACTCAACCACAATAAATGAATAAATGGTTTATTTGTTAAAACTAATACAAATATTAGTACAAAGACAAAATAATATGAGTATTACAAATCTGTAATAACCAAAGCATCATTAGTTACGATTCGGTTTGTATTGCTGGCTTTGTCACAATAAGAATTAGGTCAGTTCTTCCTCTGATTCACCTGCCACCGTCTGTGACGATCTGGATCTTGGTCACGGCTAATAGCAACAGAGATCAGTTTGTTACTTGATAAGGTAAAGGGGACATACTGAACAGACCTTGAAGAATTGGAATTATATCGGTTACGTTTCACTTGCACGCCCTCCATATTGTTCATGAAAATGTGAAGATACTGTTGAAACAGTATCAATCACTTATTTACTTGCGATGCGCGCTCCTAGACATCAAAGTATAAGTTCAACTAGAAGTTACGGTCTAGCTAAAAGTGAAACCTACTGGGGATCTGGTAGGAGGTTACAGTATAGATAATTTTTAACCATTTATGGACCTTTTATCTTTAAGATAGAAGCCTCCAAGCTTCAAACCGTAAAAAAGTCGTTATATAAAATAGATATTTAAATGCACAGTTTTAGTTAAATTCCTAAATTTATTCCCAAAGCACATGCTATTCAGGTATTCATTTAAGATCTTAAATTATGGGGTTGCAACTTACAGATGAACTCAAGCATTATAAAAAGTTTCTTTTATTTTATGAACATCGTATCTAATTACCAAAGTGCTATATGGCATTTTGAAATTATTCTACCAAAAGGGTTATTATTACTCATAGAGAGTAAGTGAAAAAGAAGGCTTAAATATATTATTTTTATTCAGTATGTAAAATTATTACATTAAATGATTACTTTTTGTCTGTGAAGTACGCTGAAATTATAATGATGCTCCAAACCTGAGGAGTACTAAACAAAATTTCAGGACGATACTGTCTGCTGAGTTTCCTTCATCAGTGGAAATAATTATCAATCAGCTGTGTAACAAGGGCAAAACAAATACAACCCTAATTAGAGGAACAGAAGCCTGAAGAATGCCGAGTCTATTGTATTACAGCCATATCGTCATAGAGCTTTGGTTGCCAATAGCCCATCTGCTTGCTACCAGTCCTGACACACCAGGCTCCGTCATCGATCTGCTGTGTGACAACGGCAACGCAAACAGATCGCTGATCACAGAGCGCTGAGTGTCCTGTATTACATTAACGTCTTACAGTCACATCGAGCTTTGGTTGTCAATAGTTCTATTATTCTTAGTATAGACACACCAGTCTCCGTCATCGATCTACTGTGACAACGGCAACGCAAACAGATCGCTGATCACAGAGCGCTGAGTGTTCTGTATTATAAAAACATCTTATCGTCACATCGAGCTATCGTTGCCAATAGTACTATTATTCTTAGTATAGACACACCAGTCTCCGTCATCGATCTACTGTGTGACAACGGCAACGCAAACAGATCGCTGATCACAGAGCGCTGAGTGTTCTGTATTATAATAACATCTTATCGTCACATCGAGATTTGGTTGTCAATAGTCAAACTATTCTTAGTCTAGACACACCAGACTCCGTCACCGATCTGCTGTGTGACAACGGCAACACAAACAGATCGCTGATCACAGAGCGCTGAGTGTTCTGTATTATAATAACATCTTATCGTCACATCGAGCTTTGGTTGTCAATAGTCCAACTTTTCTTAGTCTAGACACACCAGGCTCCGTCATCGATCTGCTGTGTGACAACGGCAACGCAAGCAGATCGCTGATCACAGAGCGCTGAGTGTCCTGTATTACATTAACGTCTTACAGTCACATCGAGATTTGGTTGTCAATAGTCAAACTATTCTTAGTCTAGACACACCAGACTCCGTCACCGATCTGCTGTGTGACAACGGCAACGCAAACAGATCGCTGATCACAGAGCGCTGAGTGTTCTGTATTATAATAACGTCTTACCGTCACATCGAGCTATGGTTGTCAATAGTCCAACTATTCTTAGTCTAGACACACCAGACTCCGTCATCGATCTGCTGTGTGACAACGGCAACGCAAACAGATCGCTGATCACAGAGCGCTGAGTGTTCTGTATTATAATAACATCTTATCGTCACATCGAGCTTTGGTTGTCAATAGTCCAACTATTCTTAGTCTAGACACACCAGTCTCCGTCATCGATCAGATGTGGGACAAGGGCTACGAAAATAGTCTCCAATTATTACAGAAACAGAAGCCTTCAGAGTGCTGACCTTAGTGTATTCTAGTTATATCTTAAGTTCAGTATTGATTGTCGTTAACTAATTTACATTCTGTCGTAACATCACATTCAGTCGCAATCGATCAGCTGTGTGATAAGAGCTACGCAAACACAACCGTAGAGGAACAGATGCTTGTCTCATGCTGGTTGTATCTTGTACTATAGTTAAATCTATAAACAGAGAATTAGAGCTTTGGTTATCAACAATGCTTCAATACATTCATAGTTTGTCTCTCTCATCGATCACCTATGAGACAAAGGTAACGGTAAACGAGCCTGATAAGGGCAACAGGAACCTGTAGAGTCCTGATATTTTAGTATTGTATATTTATCGTTAACTTGAGCTTTAAATGTTAGCAGACAATTTAGTTTTCGTAAAAACGTCACATAGAGTCTACGTCATCGATCAGTTGTGTGAGAGGGGCAACACAAACAGAGCCCTGTTTAGAGCAACAGAAGCCTAAAGAGTGCTGAGGTTATTGTATTACAGTCTTATCGTCACGGAGAACTCTAGTTGTCAGTATTCTTACTTCTTTTTGCCTAGACATAATTTTCAGTCTCTGTCGTAGTTTAATTGTTTTGTATATTAGATCAATGCAGAAGACGTAATTATTGGAGCAGAAGCCTGCCAAATGCAAGTTTTGTCATCTTTATCATTACATTGCTCTATGATTTCAGTCGTCTAACTGTTCTCATCTAGACGTCGAAGAGGAAGGTCAATGCAAACATAACCCTGATAGGAGCAGCAGAAGCTCGTAGAATGCTGACGTTATCGTTTTACAGTGTTACTTACTGTGAGCTCGTGTTGTCAGTAGTTGTACTTCTCTTTGCTTGGACGTTACATGCAGTCTCTGTCATCGATCAGCTGTGTGAAGTGACAAGGTCAACGCAAAAAGAACCCTGATTCGAGCAACAAAAGCTCGTAGAATGCTGACGTTATCGTTTTACAGTGTTACTTACTGTGAGCTCGTGTTGTCAGTAGTTGTACTTCTCTTTGCTTGGACGTTACATGCAGTCTCTGTCATCGATCAGCTGTGTGAAGTGACAAGGTCAACGTAAAAAGAACCCTGATTAGAGCAACAAGCTCGTAGAATGCTGACGTTATCGTTTTACAGTGTTACTTACTGTGAGCTCGTGTTGTCAGTAGTTGTACTTCTCTTTGCTTGGACGTTACATGCAGTCTCTGTCATCGATCAGCTGTGTGAAGTGACAAGGTCAACGCAAAAAGAACCCTGATTCGAGCAACAAAAGCTCGTAGAATGCTGACGTTATCGTTTTACAGTGTTACTTACTGTGAGCTCGTGTTGTCAGTAGTTGTACTTCTCTTTGCTTGGACGTTACATGCAGTCTCTGTCATCGATCAGCTGTGTGAAGTGACAAGGTCAACGTAAACAGAACCCTGATTAGAGCAACAGGCTCGTAGAATGCTGACGTTTTCGTATTACAGTGTTATCTTATGTGAGCTCGCGTTTTCAGTAGTCGTACGTCGCTTAGACGTCACAATTATGCCCGCCATCGATCAGTTATGTGACAAGAGGAACACAAAAAGAGCCCTGATAAGAGCAACAGAAGCCTGCAGAGTGCTGAGAATATCTTATTGCTGTCGATATCGCTGTTTTCGAGCTCGAGTTGCTAGTTGCCAACTCTCCGCCTCTACCACTTCACTTCTTAATTGTTATTAATGGCCGAGTCGCACGCGATCTATGGAAGAGCTTTCAGGATGGTCATATTTAGAGCCTCTTTATCACTGGATCTTCGAGAGTTGGTTATCACGAATTGTTAAGTAAAGATTTACAGTGTGATATTTGACATAGTAATCTTCTTTTATAATTTTGATTTTTTAATTTAAGAATAGAATATCCGTTTATTAGTACTGGTACTCAATCTGAATTAATACACTGAATGGAACTCACTACTTCAGAAGCTGCCACTCATATGGTTGAAAAACAGAAAAATAAATTGAGACTGTTTCTTTTGAACGATCGCACACACCAGTCGTTGATAACTTTCAAATTAAAAATTCTTAATCCGATGCGGGGTACTGTTCAATTTTCTATTTTTGCTAGTAATGTGTCTTTTTGATTTTAGATTGGTATTTAATCTAGAGGTGGACGAGTTCAAATGTCCTAGCGTAGCTTACTGGATGCAAACTGGCTGAACGGCTGTGAAGGTGCCTAACAGAATTGTTTGGACCATAGTGAAATGTTATAAAAACAATACCCACATCGTTCAAGGTCTGCTGTCTGATCCCTTTCTATAGTGAATATTAATATATATCACGTAGTTATAGCGTTACTAGCAGTTATCTCTGGCTTGAATTACATTTTCTTAATGAGTACTTCTGGTTATGGCGAGTTATATTTTTTACGCCAATGTTGAGTTTGCCTTCCAGCCACAATCAAGAAAATATGTTGCTAAAGAAAATTTACTCCGGTCTTAGTAGTGTTTTCCATAGTTGATTTTGCCTTGTTTTCCGATCATGAAAATGCATATCATACATCAGAAAAACCCTCTATAACAGTCTTTAAATTTATAATAAAAGTTAGGAAATAACTTTGTCTTTTATATCATCTAGTACTTAATATTTGATAAACATGTACTGTACAGTTAAAAGTGCCTTAATAATGACTCTATTTACCTGTTTGTTTCTTTATAAACTGAACAATGTTTAAAAATTTAAATATTTGATATTAACCTTCAGTTAAATGTAAGTGTATAACATTTATTATACATTTATTTTAATATTGTTATTTAATAGAATAAATTAAACACTACTTCACTCGGAATCCTAGATTGGGGCTTTGTTCATTCCTTTATTTTCGAGCCAGTTGCTTCCGTGAAAGATTACGTACGAAAAGAAGAGGGTGTCATTTGGAAACCTAATACAGACTGGTTGTCATTTATTAGGTATGCGTGTGATTGCAACAATGTTGCTATAGAAATTATGGTTGTTACATACTCGTAAACGAAAAGGTTGCATTAAATGATGTGAGCTGTATGGCGACATGGTTACCGCGGCTTGATCTGATGCAGGTTTAACCATAGCACATGTGAATTTTGAACTGTAGATAGTCGTGTGAACTTTAGTAGGTAGCTGTGTTAACATTAGTAGGTAGCCGTGTTACGTAAGAAGATTAGTAGTGTGAACTTTAGTGGGTACCCATATTAAATTTAGTAAATAGTCATATAACTTTAGTAGGATACCGTGTGAACTTCAGTAAGCAGCCATGTGAATATTTAGTAGACAGAATAAATTGACCATAATCTGTCTATCTACGAAAATAAACCAGTTTTGTGTGTAAACAGGTTCACCCTGCCATTCCTTCCTTATTTTTACCTCCGTACAACATCTTATCCCTTAAATAATGCAACAAATTAAGACGCCATTTAAGTGTCCAGTTACCATATATCGCAGACTGCTGATGTATGCCACAGATTTGAGAGACGTCACAAACATTATAAAATATGTGTGGATTTATCTGTTTGTACCGTGACACATGATCAGTTGTTAACGATAATCGAAGTGACTTCTTATGTATACTAACAGTCGGCTAGTGAATGGTTTTCCTACTGTTCCCTAAGAATTGGTGGGGTGTCAGTATTAAGTTTAACCGCCTTTCCATCATTTACTTCGTATTATTTTGCACATTCTGTATCCGTGTGTGAAGTTGGTTGGCAATACAAAGTAATTGTATCCTCCGTTATACAAAGTAAGAGAGGTAAGTAAAACGAGTTGAAGATGGAATGTAGGAAGGGTATCCCCTATAAATAACGATCCTAAAATGAACGCTGTAATTCTTTCAATCTGAGTTTGTAGTGTAGTCCGCTAGAAAGGTCAAACGTCTGCTCTTGTTGTTGTCGGAACATTGGCCTCACTTGAAAGTAAACCTTTTACTCAACTTGGCTCCCGCCACAACAAAGCGCAGCCTGCCGTCATTACCGCACCGGTATAATGGATACGCGGCTTTTAACATGCCCCTGCACTCTTGCTGCCCCTCTCTGGCTCCGCTTGTGCCCGGACACGTCAGCTCGTGTTGGTCCAACATGGCCGATTCGTCCACGCTACCTTACTCCACGCTGCCCCTCTGCTGACACTTGTGCCCGGTCACGTCAGCTCGTGTTGGTCCAACACGGCCGATTGTTCCTCCACGCTGCCCCTCTCTGGCTCCCCTTGAGGCCGGACACGCTAGCACTGTCGATCTCTCAACACGGCCAAATGTTCCCTCACACTGCTTCTCTCTGGCTCCACTTGAGGCCAGACACGTCAGCGCTGTCAATCTCTCAACACGGACAAATGTTCCCTCATACTGCTTCTCTCTGGCTCCACTTGAGGCCGGACACGTCAGCGCTGTCGATCTCTCAACTCGGCTGAATGTTCCCTCATACTGCTTCTCTCTGGCTCCATTTGAGGCCGGACACTTCTGCGCTGTCGATTTCTCAACTCGGCTGAGTGTTCCGTCACGCTGCTTCTCTCTGGCTCCACTTGAGGACAGACACGACAGCGCGTGTCGATCTCTCAATACCGTCAATTGTTCTTCCACGCTGTGGAATTATAATCATCCATAAAATGTCGAGGAAAAGATATTTAACTAATCTGAATGGCAGACAGAAAGGTTCAAAGATATCGTATAAGCAACCTCATTCGACTAACTATTCCAGAATTCCATAAAATCCAAATATCGCCCTTATACAATTGTTATACCTATCTTAATATGTATTAATTAGCAAAATTACACGTAGGGCATAAGAAATAAAAGAAGCTAAAATTTGTAAATTCCTATGACCGTGACATTCATTGCTAAACTCAACCAATTATATGTAAATTGGTAGTATTTTCAATGGTTGGTTACTTTGAAGTTTGGTTGTGTTCTTAGAATGAGAATGTAGTTATATATATATATATATATATATATATATATATATATATATATATATATATATATATATATATATATATATAGATAAATTTAGTTTATAATTTTCAATTGTTCCAATAATCTTCACTAAATCATCACATATGTTTATCTGTTACATTTGCCTATATTTTACCGCGTGGTACTATTACCTAGTACAAAGATTTTATATGTATTAGGTAACACAGTACCTACATTTTTTAGGGAATTACAAAAACTGAATTATCTTGTTAATTAAAACACACGTGAGCCTGCTCACTCTGGTTATTACCTTTAATTGTACAATCAGCTGATTTATATGAACTTACGGACTATTTACAACCGATTGTCACAATGTTTGCTTTAATACCATACAATTTTATCTTTTATATCCAGGTAAAAATAAAAAACTACAGCTGAAACTTTTACTTGTTTAGAATTCAGAAGGACCTCTCTCAGTTTAACCAAGTTAAATAAGTGGCCGAAGGACGAAAGAGGATGGGAAGAAGTTTGTTCCATCCTTTCTCTAGAGGAATGTTAATATGTAGCATTGAATGTGCTGTGCAGGATCTCTTCCCCCCATAACTCACTACAATGCCCGGTAACCCCACATTAATTACCCCCAGGACGTGGACCCGAGGAGGGGAAAACTTCAATTCGAGTTGTTAACTGCTAAGTTGGCTTCCACACTTTCTTCTTCCATATGAACGCAATTCTCTCAAGAGACCCGGAAGACTATGGCAACAGTCATTGGTTGAAATTAAAAATCTGAAATATATAAATTTTAAAATTTAGCACTCACTTGCATTAGCGCTAGCAAGGAAAGGTTTCATACTCAAATTCTTTTCTTAGAATTCGCCAACATTATTAAATTGTACGGCTGTTTACAAATTATGTGTCACATTTTTATCAAAGGTCCTTTATCCTATAACAACAATATTAAACTCCATAGCCTGTATGTACACTCTTATTTTTGGCAGTAGAATTATGGTCGAAGTCTAATTTTAAAGGTATGATTAATGAGAATCCTAACACTTTTTAGTTTTCCTTGCAAATATTATACTGCTTTAATGATTAAACAATAACAAACGTTTAAATGTTTCGAATCTTCCATAAACATACGACTAAAAATAAGAACGTAAAATGTTTGAGGTTTGTTCTTATGAGACTAAACTCAAGATGGCCGCCTGAACAGCTTGGAGGAACACGCACAGACACAGACGTTCAAATGCCAATTACTTTGGGATTAGGGTGCCACAGGAAGGATTTCAGCTGCAGAGACCACGATAAAAAGTTTCTGGATTCCTTTTTACAACAACAAGGTAATATTTACATCAGCTAGTAGAAATACGGCACAATATTATAATAGACATGAACGTTATTAATATATAAATAGCCTGTTGGTTAAATTGCGTAATAATCGGAAACAAATACTACAAAGATTTTAACTGAAATTTTCATAATTAAAAATTGAAAAGGACATTTCAAATTGAATTTGGACCAACAAAAGTCGACCAAAATATTTTAAAATTACTACGCAGTAGTATAAAATATGGAGAGCAAAAATATTTCATCAAAATTATAAAATTGTATCTTCAACAAAAACTTATTCCTATAAAGTAAATGTGTTAAAAAGCAATATTTATACACCAGTGAAACCGCCACTCGGAGTCGAGCACTTGAACTTGGTTTACATTATCATTATGTTGAGAAGTAAGGTAATATATACGTCTAAAAATATAAACTGTTCTCCTTACCAAACAAATCGCTTAGTATAAATATTTCAATTAACAAAAGTGTCAGTTCGAAAAAGAAAAACATTTATAAGAAAACTCGTTTACTTTTGTTAGTTATGATAACAAAATGATAGGATATTGATTTCTTTGCATTTAAATGGAAGTCACTTACTCCTATAAAATTCCTGATTGAAGTTTAAGATGTATGTCCATATTATTTAACACTAATTTGTCAATATTTCATGTTACTTCTCTTCCTCCAGGAGTATAGATAATACACAAATTCCTTATAATTAACATTTTGTTCTAAAAGTGTGTGGTAAAAATACATGGAGGCTTAATCAGAGCCAATACCTGCTCAAGCCCTTATATCATGTACACTCATGTATAGTTCATCTCTAACTTTTGATTGTTTAGTTGTAATAAACGTTCTTCTTCAAAAGTACAGAATATGTGCACTAAGTAAATCTAATGTAAGACAGTTTATCACGATGAAGGTTGTTAAACAATTGTTGTCATATATAGTTTTAGCTGGAGTTGAATCACAATTTTTCGGTTTCAATTCGATTTTAAACTTGAGACACAGTGAAACCAATTTTAATTTCTAAGGAAAACATGGAGAAGTAGATATTGCATCCACTCCTGAACAATAAATTGGTATGCCCTCTGGTACTTCAATACTTGGCTACGTCATACATTTTCTAATGCAATCCGGATAAACGTGCTTTAATACAGCTATAAAGCAACAATTTCATTAGAGGTTGATAAATTATAACTTCTTTTAACTTTGCTCCTGTCGGAATAGGTAGTCATGTAGATATATTCCGACAATTTATAAGTTTCGTATACTATCAACCGATCTCGATGTTTAGAAATTAAGCGTATTGATTAACCTCCTCTAATATGGACAAATATGTATTTAATTTGGGTAAAAATTTTACTTTATCTTTTTTGAACAACATTTGTATTGTATTATAAAAGTAAATTTAGGTACATAATCGAATGCTGCAATAACTCATAACCATTTGGAGTTATTCCAATTTTATATTGAACTTGACCGTTATTCACATGTGTATGGTATCTTGTATTCAACCTAATATTTTCGCTATCATTCATTGCAAAACAATGTTTTAATTTTTCATATTTCACTGAAAGATGTAATGTGTAATTTATGAACTGAAAAAGTATAATTTTGTTTGAATATCTATGGATATATACCAAGGTTTTTAAGTAATAACATATTTTGTTATTGTTTACATCGCAACTGAATAAAACGCTGTTTTAAACTGCAACTGAAGTACAGTATAACTGCTATATTTTCACAGTCTCCTTGATATACAAGGTGTTTGAAAAGTCTGGGTACGGCTTAATATTTTACAAACCATAGCAGATAACATCTATAAATTTTGCACAGTGTCATATGGCTAAGTACACTATTTTTCCTTGCTATTAACATGACATGCCAACCATGTGGGGACGGCCCACAGAGGAAAACATGGAAATCTTAAATTAAAGCATGGGTCGAGTGATGCCCCATTTGAAAGAGCTCACTTAGTAGAGTTGAATGCCGCAAACCGCATCTCAAAAGGTTTATCAAATCAGAAATGGCGGGCTGTTTTAGGTACACATTGTGAAGTACATTATGCGCTGCCATTTCTGACTGGATCGTCGTATTCTGATTGTTTTTTCAGACGAAGCAAGTTTTTTGTTAAAGGAAATCTCAACCGACATAACTGTTGGTACTGGTCAGATACAAACCCTCACTGGATGAGAGAAGCTCAGACCTAACATCCACAAAAAGTGAATGTTTGGTCAGGCCTGATAGGATCCAATGTAATCGGTCCTTTTATAATCGATGGAATTTTAAATGGGGATACTTACCGCAACTTGTTGGTTGACAGAATTATTCCAGCTATCCGAAATTTGGGATTACATTTTGATTCTATTTGGTTTCAACAAGATTAAGCGCCCCCTCATTATGCGGTAAACGTACGTGATCTTTTGGACCAAACATTTCCAAAACGGTGGATAGGTCGGAGAGGAAAAATAGAATGGCCTACTAGATCACCAGACCTGTCACCTTTAGATTAGTTCTTTTGGGGATATTTAAAAAATAAAGTTTTATCAAACCAAGCCTTATGACATAAACGACTTAAGACAAAGAATAATACATGAAGCAGCAGAAATACCTCCTGAAATACTACGCAATGTTATGGATGGCTACTTCAACCGGCTAGCTCACTGTCAAGCTGCAATGGGAGAATAATTTGAACATTTATTGTAAATAAAAGGTTAGTTGCACATTATTAATAAGTAAGTACTTTGTTCTAATATTGTATTTTCACGTAGTGAATAAAATAACATTGTTAGTGTCTAACTATGTTAATTCATAAACATAAAGACGACGAATTCATTTTAGTTTTATTTATTGTGTTATACATTTATGACATAATTTGCTATTTAAAAAAAGTCAGTGAAAACACATCGGTTAGTAGAGTGAAACGCCGCCTACCGCATCAGAATACGACACGTCATGACATGTATGTTGGCATGTCATGGTAATAGCAAGGAAAAATAGTTTACATAGCCATATGACACTGTGCAAAGTTTATAGATGTTATCTGCTATGGTTTGTAAAATATTAAGCCTTACCCAGACTTTTCAAACACCTTGTATATACAATAATTGATTGTAATTATTGGTTACCTGTATTTAATGAATAAAAATAAACGTGAAATAACATTTATCCTCATGTTATTCTTATGGGAAAAACACAGTTTTAATGGTGGCGTGTACCCTTCAGAACTACAACTAAGAAAACTGTAATTTTTATACATAAAAAAAAATATTCTTTATGTACATAATGTTAAACTGTTGTGTCAAAGACAATAGCTACTGATCTCATACGTTCGTCTATTGAAAACTGATTTGAATTTTTTATAGAAAATTTCATAAGTATGTGATCAGGAAGATTATTCAACAGTGTCATTTCAAGCGTGAGTTTAATTTATGTTGTGAATTTTCATAAATATTTTAAGATTTTTATCATTATTAAGAAAATCTCTTCACTTAATTACTTTTCCTTAAAAATTACAAAGTGTAACATATAAATACTTTGAACTATTATTAATAGTTAGTTTGAAAATAAATTCGAAGACAAAATTTAATTTAAATAAATGTATAAATATGTTGATTATTCAAAAATATCATTTAAGCGTGAGTTTAATCTATGTTGTGATTTTGAATGTATATTTTAAGATTTTATAAGTGATTATGGAAATCTCTTCTCTTGATTAGTTTTCCTTAAAAATTACAAAATTTGTGTTTCATACATATAAATGCTTGGAACTGTAAATAATAATTGGCTTTAAAATAATGTCGACGCAAAATTGGAAATTGTATTAAAATAGTGTTTTTGCCTGTGTAGATACTTCTCAATATGATTTTGTTTATTAAGTAATAAGAAACAGTGAAATATTTTGTGTACAATGCTTGCAAACTCGTACACGTTTAAAAATGTCTTCGTATGTGCCTGTCAAGATAGAAATACAACAGTTTTCTAGTGTACTATAGCACAACTAATATTAAATCTAACAATAACTTTAATTTCTTTTTTATGTTATATAAATATTAATTTGCCAGTATATAGATAATAGTGATATTGGAATAATCAGTATTATCTATTTAGCGCCGATGGATTATATGCAATAGCTTATACTGGCGAACTTCTTGATTTTATAACACCAGAAAACAAATTTAGTTTCTGTGTCTTGAACACTCTTAATCGTAGGATTATGAGAGATGTTACATTTTGAAGATATAATTCATATGCATTCAAATTCATTTACAGATTATTGTCAATATTATTATTAATTATTCAGAAGAAATCTCGTACCTATTTCGTACTTTTGTACTTCATCTAAAAATTCAAAACTTACAAAAAAACTCAAATTCGGTGGGAGAAAAAAACATAATATTTTTAAAACGAGATGACTTTCATGCTTACCTAATTACCTTTTTCGTGCTTAATTATTTAATTCATACTTAATTACCTACTTTAATTATTAACTAGCAGTGCAAAAGTGTTTGAAGTGTAACTTTGTTCTTATGTACAACAAGGTAGTTTATTACATCCGGATCTTGTAGTCACTCATACATTTGTGACGAAGACAGAAGCATTTTAAGCATAACTTGTACCTCAAAAGTATAACCTAACGTAAACAGTAAGACTTTAATATTATATTTTTCACATTCTGAGTACCTCCTTAAAACCCCTTACAGTGTTTGCTGTCTTCACCATGTTAGTGCAATAATAACTGAGGGTGTCTGTAGATGGAATCTGTACACTGCATCTGCTTTCATGCACTGTATTATTCATGTAAAAGGAAAATGGGTGTGGGGAAATGCTCCTCGCGAATGAAGCTAATGCAGGATAAATAAGGAAGTTCAGGGAATATTGTCTTTTGGTAATGGGATGAAGACGCCAGATGGTGAGGCACCCTTAAATGACTACCAGGAAACAATTAGCCCCTGGATGTATGTAAAGGCAGTGCAGATGCTGCTTCCTTGCATTTACGCTCTGGGGTAGAATATAACACCGCGTTTAAAGTTATACTTCAAAACATGTATGACAGCTATTTACAACGTAGTTCTTGAAGTATCTTGAGACTGCAGGGGAAATTTATTTCTGGAAGTGTAACATATTGATGATGAATTTTGTAATAAAGTAAAATAACAGTTTTAAATTAGGCCCAAAAAAGTGGCTCGAAATAAAAATGACGAATGTTTACATTATGTACATAAGCTATAACTTAGCAAGTAACTCATTTTAATAGTTTTCTCCGATAGTTGTATAAATCTTTTATAATAATAAATCGATCACTTCCTTCAGCTATTGTTTCATGTACATAATGTAACATTTTTTTCTCGCCATTTTTCTTCACGTCTGATTCTAGGTACTAGAATTTCAACTACTGTATTCTAAGACCCCCTTAAATTTTGCTTCAAATGATAAGCATTTTTCTAGGACAATCAATCTTTAAATACTTTTAATATGAATATAAATTGTATCCAAAAGGGTTGTGGTATTATTTTCTTTGAAAATTAAAAAAATACTCCAATTAAAATCTATTGCATTGCACCAACTTAATGTCCCGAGTTGAGACTGAGAAAAGAACTCTGTTACCACTAAATAGGCTTTCGTTTCAGGGCTAGAATAAATATTTTAAAAGATATTTAAAATTTGTTGGATAAATAATGTAGGTGAATAATCTGTTACCGCTCCATTGACTTCAGAATGTCGTATATTTCATCCCTACCAACAAAGATCAGATTAATTAGATTCCGACTTTGGTAGTGTTGCACCGGCCAATGCTGATGGGGACTTGAATACTACCAGTTCCCATGCGGAAATATTTGAGTTTATACCGCTAGCTTTTATCTTATAACTGGGTAGACGAATTTCTCTTCCCTTCTCTCAACATGGAGCTCATGCTTTTACCTCAGCGTTTATTATGACTGTGAGGGATAATATTTCCGCGAAAAGGAGGATATATTTAAGGGACGCTAAGTGGTTTTCAGCCATCGTGAGCTTCGTGCTTAAGTGAAATTGTTCTGGTCATAGAAACTTAAGCGGTCCCGAGTTACTGACGATTACGAAGAATACTCTGATCTAAGAAAACATATGTAGGTGTCGCTGGAAAGGTAGCACTACACAAATGTTGAAATCAACTATAAGTCTGAAGCGATCAATTTCTGGGAATCACTTTTGGATGGATTCCCTTTGATTGTAGCTGTTAATATTGGTGACGGATTTGTCACCAGAATTCGCTATGATCACTAAAGTAGTTGGCGATTTGGTCGTCAGATCGCGCTATAGACTGTATCTTAGTGAGGCTTTTGTGTTGTGTTTCTTCTGTGTTCCTGTGCTTGTTTCATTGCTCCGCTCAGGGAGGAAAGAATTCTTTGCTTTCCTCCCTGGCTCAGCTGGAGATTATTGACGCGATAGTTTCCTTACACATGGAAAGTTGCGTTGGTCAGTCTAAATTCAAAGAGGTTCCCTTTATTTTATTTTCTTTTATTTTTATTTTCTTTAATATCATATTAATTTCTGATTACTCCATAAGAGTATTTGAGCACTTAAGGTACCTTGAATATTACCTCATTTTCGCGAAAATATTACCCCTCACAGTCGTAATAAACGCTGAGGTAAAAGCATGAGCTCCATAAGAGAGGTTTCTCTCTTTACATTATCATAGTTTGACTGGAAGTCATTTGACTGCCTAAAACGTTTCTCATAAAAAAATATTCCAATATGTTTTTCTGGTGTTTCTATTAATGACAAAGGAGTACTCCTCACAACTTGTCACGGAACAAGCTGCGCGGAGTTCCCTTTTAAAAATTCCAATCTGTAGCTCATTTCATTCTCGAGATGTCCTGCGGTCAGATAGACAGTCATAAAATAGTACAGAAAATCAATTTTTAAATTCCCCGGCAAACAAAAGAGAAATCGTGTTAGTCTAATGAGTGGCAGGTTTTAATGAAGTTCAGCCAAACTACATGATTGGACATGCGCATCATAACTTCTGTGTAGAAATGAAGTTTCGTGACAAATTTAAAGTCTAAAGATGAAATCTTTCTCAAAATATCTTCCACATAATAATACATACACATTTTTGTTCGTTGTGTTAGGTTTCATATCAATGTTTAAAGTATAAAAGTTCCGGTGAGATAGCGAGGGTAATACAACACAAGAGAGTGCGCTGATACCTAATCTTTTCATCGACTTGAACATTGACTTTTCCCTCTATTTATTCTTTGAGAATGTGACGTTTTTACATGTTACAATCTAATATGTATGTACTTATTTTGTTTACAAATTTATTTATTCTGCTATTCTCTCGTTGCTATCATGGTTATTAATAAAACTAATGCAAAGATGTATAACGCTCAGCCAAATACCATGTAGTGCCATGTTCCATCACCGAACCCAGTGTTGCCCATGTAGAAATAAAACTTCATACAGATTTTCATGTCTATAGGTCAGTTTGTTTTCCAGACAGCATGTGGACAGGTAGGTGGATAACAGACAAATATACAGATATTAAATATATCTATCCCCTCGAGTTCCAACCCTTCGTTAATGCTCAGCCAATAAAAAATCTATCCCGAACTGTAACTTCTAGCTTTGCTGATGAGACTCGACTCAAGTTCTGTCTTCCAATTCGTAGTCTGACTAAGACACTACTGATTATGTACTAGGTAATGTAGAGTGTGTTAAAACAGCATATTTTAGTAAACCAATGGCTCCAAACGAAGGTGACTATATAACTTTATTTTGTTTGCTGATACTGCAAACTCCTATAATTTTTCTTGTGAAAATCGAAACGTCGTAATAAATTTCCTTGAAACCTGGTTTAAAAGTGAAAATTCTTCCTTTCCGGTTCAGTCGGAGGTAGTAGGTAGGTTTTGCGACTAATATCCTAATTTATTTTCATGGCATTAATTCTTTTTTTTAATTTCAAAAGATTTTTAATTTTTACAAAATGTAAATGTTATAAGCATTTCAAAACACTTTCTGTTTTTCCTCTAGCAATGGTAAAACACGGAATTTTGAATTTGTAATAAGTTTCAACGGCCTCTATATTCGAACGAATGGTGGCCAATGAACAGCCGAGGTATTTATAAGATCTGCAGTAAAATTGTTTCAACTTGCTTGGATTTTTTTGTACAGTTATCGTTTCCAAAAACCACGTTATATTTATATAAACGATCGAACGAGGGGTGGTTTTTTTTTTGTTCCAAAGGTTATGGTGCGAAGGTCTGCAGAAACGTTTGGTGAGTGCTACAATGAGGGCAATTAGTTGTGACAATATTATGTCAACAATTTCTGGTCTGCACAGAATTGAATCACATGGCTATGTATGGTAGTACATGTTTAAATGATTCAATCATAGGCTAAAACTTGGCTCTGAGTTATAAGTGTAGCAAGAGTCAGTTTTAAATTTGCCTCTTATTTGTGGCTATAGAGTCAAACGAGAGAGCTATATGCGTCAAAAAGTTTGGTGTTTGCGTCACTAACTGTTGTTTGGTACGTATAGAATCGATTATTCGAAGAAATGTCAACTTTCCACTGCAACGTTGGGAAAAAGCATAAAAAAGTTACCCATTTAATTACCCCAATTACACCTGGATTTATAACTTTGCAATAGGAAATCTTACAAAACCCGGCGCCCAAAACTTTTGAGATTAAATTGGTTTAAGACGCAACACAATTTAAAGGAAGTTTCTTAGTCGTTATGTTGTAAAATTTGCTTAAATTTAAGATCATGCTTTGTTTTTGTTAATATGGAACCTTGTTAATAGTGTATCTACTAACCTTAAGTTTATTTGAATATTTAAGTTGTGTTATAAAGAATCTATTGTTTTGCTCAGTTCTTATTATTTTTTTAATTTAAACCATTTTTTTAGAATGGCTAGGTGGGAGTACGCCACTCAACGTGTGATACGCGTAACAGGATCAGCTGACGTTGTATGCTCATAGCTTATATCAATCGATACGTTGTGCAGGCAGACAGACAGTCATACACAAAAGAAATCTGTATATACAAAAAAAAAAAAACATATCCGTTGTGTACCTCCCGGCAGACAACGGAGAAATTGTGGCAGCCTATTGAATGATAGGCTTCAACGAAGCTTAGCCAAATCCTATAGTTGGACATGCACCAACATAGAACTCAATCTTATCTGTGTAGACGAGTATCGTGCAAAATTTAAAGTCTACAAATGAAACAATTTTTGAGTTATCTTGCCACATGATACATTTATATTTTTGTTTATTAAGTTGGGTTATACCAGTGTTGAATAATAGAAGTCTGCACATCAGCCATCAAAATATGATTTTGTAGTGTTGAGGTAATGATGGCAACACGTGTTGATTTATCATGTATTAAATATTATATGACTGTACTCACTTTGTTTAAAAATTTAATAACTTTGCGATTGTCTCGTTGCCATATTTTGGTGACACACAAGAACAATATAACATTGCTCAGCCAAATCCAATCGCGTGACGTGCACCATCATCCCCCTCGTAGTAAGTCTATAAGGCAGTCCGATCTCAACATATCATGTGGGCAGACATACAGACAGGCAGAAATGAAAAATGTCCAGCCTCTCGAGTGTTAGGCTTCACTAACGCTCAGCCAACAAATCGTATCATCCAACTCGTAATTAGTCTATAGAGCAGTCCGATATCAAGACATCATGTGAATGGACATACAGACAGGAAACAATGAAATATTTCCAGCCTCTCGAGTGTTAGGCTTCACTAACGCTCAGCCAACAAATCGTATCATCCAACTCGTCGTAAGTCTATATAGCAGTCCGATCTCACGATATCATGTGAATGGACATACAGACAGGAAACAATGAAATATTTCCAGCCTCTCGAGTGTAGGCTTTACTAACGCTCAGCTAACAAATCGTATCATCCAACTCGTAGTAAGTCTATAGAGCAGTCCGATCTCAAGATATCATGTGAATGAACATACAGACAGGAAACAATGAAATATTTCCAGCCTCTCGAGTGTAGGCTTTACTTAACGCTCAGCTAACAATTTTTATCAAGGTCACGTGGAAGATAAACCTAACTTCTCCTCCACTAAAGGGAGTTGGATGACCTAGAATGATTTGTTAATTGCAGAACTGCTTCTTCACTGCTTTCCATTATGCGCTGGAGGTGAAGGGAGCTTACCTAGTTAGCATGTCTTTCTGCACCCCTTCATTTACAATCAGGGGAAGTCGAGTGCCTGAGGTTCCAATTGGTAAAGCGTTGCATCATTCTCATTCTGTCGTATAAGCTGTTCAACACTCCCCCATCCTATCAGCCTGAAAGACAAATGAGTCGCTCTTTGGAAAGGCAATATTAACATTCCCAAGATGTACGGTGCTCTGCAAATATTGAAAGACTAGACTATTTTACATTCCATTGTTCGTTATTATTTATTTGTGAATTTCATAGGGGACGTGAGCTATTTCGGTCACACTCTCAGTGATACCCACACATTTTTGTTGTTCGTGCACCGATCTGAAAATCTAGAAGAAGTTTTGGGAGATAATTTGAGAAACTGATATTTTTTACGTAACAGAATGCACGTGATCATGTTTTTATTTATAAACTCCTTTAATCTAAAAAATATTCATTAATTCGTTTAGTAGAAATAATTTTTTTGGAAAATGTTGTAATTAAATTTTAAAATAAAAAAACGCATTTTCATACTACGGGACTAGAAGATACTGGTCTTAATAAAAAAAATCAGCTTTTGTTTTTTGATAAACAACTGAGGTGGTTTGATTGGTTTGTAGCAGGCATCAAAAAGCCATATCTTTTCAAAATAATTTTTCAGACGACAAAAAAGGTATAAAAGAAGTGTGTTTGATCAGAAGATTTTGGTGACTTTGTTATCAATCCCAAACTAAAAATGCTAAAGGTAAAAATATGAATTTTTAAAAGTATGAACATATTTTCCAGCTTCAGGGAATAACATGTTTCTAATTATTGAGTTATTACTTAAGAAAATTGTAATTTGTTACTAATTGTTCTAAAAAGCGTGTAGATTTCTTTTAAAATAAATGGTGGTATTTTTTATGTATTGATTTACAATATCGATTAATCTAATCCCTGCTTAAATTTAAACATATTCATATTAACTTAAACCGTGTTGTTTGGGTCTGGCAACTCTAATGTTGCCACAAAATCGGTTTATGTTTGTTTTATTCTAAAATATTTCACAAAAGCTTTACATTTTGAAATATAAATAATATTTTACAATTTTTAAATATTTTACGATTTTGAATACTTTTCCTTTTCCTTTTGCACTTCCAACAGATGATACAAAAAAAGAAGTAAACATCTGAATTTTCCAGATGGTCCATGTGGAAGCTTAAAATTTACGAGCAAAATGACGGCCACCTTTTTATGAGAAGGCAAGAACATTCATTACGCACATAAGGTCAAATTTTGGATTCATGTTCAGGGAAAGAGCTGTAAGGAAAGGGCACAGCCTCATGCTCTGAATATATTTTATGCTATGCATGACAGAGTTTCAATCAGTAATGTAATGAATGCCATTATAGTTGTTTTAGACTAAACTCACATACATTTAACGTATGGAGCCATATCAACTTATGTAATTTTACATGATATTTATAAGCAGTTGATTAATTTGTTTTCAGTTTTGTAACTGTATTTAGTTATCCAATTGTGTAAGTGTTAATAATAGAGAAATGTATTGGAATATTACATTTTTCTGTATTTATTATCAATTCAAATATTATATCAAAATCAAGTTACTGTTCTTGAAAATTCACGTGCGTACGCTTAGTAAATACAGTAAGTAAATGCGTTGGGTGCTTCGTTTGAAGAATAATTTAAATCCAAACAACTCAATTCTGGATGTTTGTACGATCCATTCTGCCGCGTACCTTTGATGTCGGTACGGTTCACAAGACATACGGTAGGCTACTCAAATATCCCAACTTTCGTTTTATATTCCTTGGTTTTGGTATTAACTAATTGAAATGGTCATAAAATGGAAAGTAATCTCAATATACATGTACCGTATTTGCAACGTGAGTTTTATGTAAGTATAAATCAATTAATTTTGGCAAGAGATAAGTGAAACTATGATCCATAGCAATCGTGAATAATTGAATAATAAAATAAAAATACTAATTTATTCAAAAATGTTTTTTTCAGTGACCACTGCTAAATACACGTGAAATTAAAACATGAAAACTGTATTTTTAGTTTTCAAAAACGTTCTAGTGCTTTCTTAAAAACGTTCAACTGAAGTAATTATTTATATTTTAGAGACATTTTATATAACGTACCACATGATGTATACATGTATCCTATATGACGTAACATTTTTAGCTATAGTATTTTAAGTTTCCTTAAAAGTTTTGAAATATTTTCATACTGCAGGAGAGAGATAAAGAATTTGTTTGATCTAGAGGTATGTTTTTGAAAGCGTACATAATGCCGACTTCTTTAACGTTTTATTATTTTGTTGGTTCAGAGTTTTGAATCGGTTACACATTTTCTAAATAAATCAACAAGAATTTTTCTTATACGAAAATTTAAAATTTATACTTCATACCAGACTTTTCTATAAACAAAAATTTTAGTCATCTTTAATGAAATTGGATTAGGCTATTCTCATTCATACTTATATAATGAATATTTAAATTTTGTGACACATTATATTTTTATTTGATTACATGTTAATTTGATTATTATAAATAAATGGTGTGTTTAGGGTATAGCTAAATACAAAACGGTACAATCACAAAATATGAGGTAAGAGGTGACGCTGTGCTTCGGTCCTTTTAGTCAACAGATGGTAAGCCAAAACTGGCAGAGATAATAATGCAAATCCGCTTTTAAAGGTGAGTGCAGGGGTCTTAGGCAATGTCGTAATTTGCTGAATCTTAAGGAATTAGTGATAAAATAATTTATTTAGAACTATAGCCTATTTTTAATTTTTTGTACAGATAAAACTCCTAAACTGGTTTATAATTTCTCAGTACCTAACACGATCGTTCGTATATTGTTTTAACCTACCTTTTCACCCGTTGGACAATGCGATTGTCGCCAAAATTTGCGGTAACCGAGCTGAGGCCACCCAAACACGGTGACGTCACCGCAACTTCCCGAGCTTGTGATCGATTTACCCCACCCTCCCCCGGCCCACCGCGCCAGCACTCCGAGTACATAGGTACTGCCGCGCCGAATTGCTGCATTCTTCACCTTATTGTATATCGATACTTAGGATTTCGGTGTGACCTGTATCACCTGTCGAGACAGTGTGGCGTCTTACATTTCCTCCTGTGTAAGCGACTTGCATTTATATTTGTTTATAACATATCGGATCAGATCCTCTAAAGAGCCTTAGCATGTGCGAATATTAATCGATAGTTGGGCCGATGACGTGTTGGATCAACCATATCGCAAAAAAGTTTCTGATAAAAAATCCCGAAGATTCTAATTACATATCTCGCTTACATGCAACAGACGCAATTTTAACGCAATAAGCATAAAAAAATATTTGAATGCAAGTTAAAATTTTAATTTACTATTTGGTGATAACGAAGCTATTTATTAATTATTAGCACGTTGTTTTTGAGTTCTAAAAATATGCAATTCCCCTCAAAACGTAATATAACACCAACAACATATAACAATTTACAAAATACTTTTATCAAGATTTGAACGTAAACATCATTAGCATCTTGCTATTTATTCTGTTTACGACTTCAAAACGTAATATAACACCGACCGAAACAGTCTTAATTTAGAGATGAGATACAACGATAGTATTTCTTGTACTGTAGATTATAATCTGTGAACTGTGTATAGTTTTACCATTAGACAATAAAATATAAATCTGATTTTGTAAGATGGGAAGGAACGTAATAACAGGACTATTGTTACTATTCATAGGCAACCATATTTAAGGGCAACTATTTTAATACAAAATATCCATTTTCACTGTTACTCTTCATTCGATTCTAATAAAATATTTTCATTCTGTTGGGTTTGTATGTTCCTTGATCAGTTGTACTGTTATGGTGATTGTTCATAATTTTAATTGGACATATTTTGCTAATTTTAATTCAAATGTGGGCCTTAGTAGGTCAAATAGCCATGCCATGTTTATTTAGACGCAAGGGAAAAATATTTAAATACTATATAATACTATTATATATTATATAATAATGTTATAATATTTTTCCAATAATTTAGTTTTAAAATTATATGCTTACTAAATTTGTTAGTTTTAATTGGAAAATTAATATTTACATTTTCTAAATGTCAGTTCTGTACTTTATTCCCACTATGTTCTTACCGCATTAGATAATTGTGTTCAATTTATACTTCTAATTTAGGTTGAATTTATAAGCTAAATATGGATAATTATCAAATAATTGTATAAACAGATAAAACATTATATATATATATATATATATATATATATATATATATATATATATATATTGTCAGCTGTTGTACACAAGGCACGTTTAGGACTGGTTAATGTATCAAACAAACTGGTGTATCCAATAATTAAACTTTTATATATACAAGAAATAAATATATTGTAGAGAAATAATGGTAGACGAATATCACAATGAAACTAGTGTTTATTAAAACCGTGTCAATAAGGCTCTTTGGTTATACTAAACACAGTGTGTAGTGTAATCAGTTATTAACGTAAGAATATATTACACAACAAAACCAGCTGTTATAGGAGATTGTTATTATAGGTAATATGTTATTATATAATCTGTCTAATGAGTAAAATATTCTGCAATATCTTATTAATACAACAGTATCCTGAGTAATTTAAATAGCCTTGTATGGTTATATTACGCTTTTAGCTCACCGAGACAATAAAATCCAAGGCTTCAATTGTTAAGTGCAAATAAACATTCCAGCCGAGTTGGCCATTCAACGGCTCTGATAAGAAGCTGATAAGAACGGCAGGAATGGGTTTCTGCTAGAACAATGCCACAGCCATACGTGAACAGTACGTGACTGCGTCGTCTTGAATATAAATCTGCAAAAAATAAACAGCCGTATGTCCGTAAAAACTGATTGTGTTAGGCGTCCAAACGGTCTTACACCAGCCATATTATAAAGGCTAAATTTGGGTATATTTATAAAGCTTTTTACTTGATAAATATTTTAAGAGGATGTTCATGAATGTCCACCCAAGTTATAATGAACTAATACTTAATATAAAAAATCCACATTTGTATTATTTTTATTTTTTATGATTTTTAGGGTGTAGGTATTGGGATGTTTTTATTTTTTTATTTTATCAATCATGTTTCCTTTGAAATTGTGTTATCATAGTTAAAAGATCATATACACTTCAAGCAGGTATCTTATATGATTCTGGAGATAACTCTATTTAAAGTTGGAAATGTTAATCTTTTCATACTAGCCAAAATATGATTTTTTAAATTTTAGTTTTAATATTCTTTAGCAAAAGTTGGAAGTCTCGTGGTCAATACACATCCCCACGCTTCTTGTTTCAGCAAGGCTTTTGTTTCTTCTTTGCACATAGGATTCTTTGGTCTCTTCTCTCAGCTTGTCCTACCAGGTTTTATGACATAAATCAATATCCACATGAGTGCAGCAACAGTATGTTACACAAAATCACAATAGTTCTTGTAGTTTTATAACGTCTTTTTGTCTGTCTATGTTCCAACCATTAAATGTTAAAAGAACATCATAGCTTTCAAGTCTACTCACAAAAGTATGTTTTGGAAATCTCGTTACAAAACAAAATTCCTCTAGAGCATAATTACATTTCTGACTATTGATAACGGAATTTAAGGTGCTGCAACCAATTTTGGATGTGAAAAATATTTTAATGATAAATTAAAAGCGTTTATCCTTAGATATCCGAATACAATAACTTCCCTGAGAGTTAAAAAATAGAAAATCTTTTGATTTTGAAATTGCATGAAATTGCAGGCCTTTGAAATAGGCAGTTGAGGCCATTTTGTAGGCCAAATAAAACAGCTGAATATAAAAGGGTAAAATTATACAGTATATACATGTGTTATTGCTTCAGATTGATATTTTAAAATTCATTTATGACTTTAAGAAATAATACTTTGTAAATAATTGAATAAAACATTACGTGTATTTTAAAAGTTTTGTCTTGAAAAAATGGAATTAAAAAAATAAAAACTTTGTAACTTTCAGAAGATATAAGTACATACTGTAATAAGTTCACATTTTTATCTTCAGCCGTTGTTATTTGGGCTTGATTACAAAATTGCCTACCTGTAATATTACGTGAAGTGATAATTATTTATACTCTTTTTATATCAAAACGTTTTTTTAAAGTGCTATTAATTTAACAAAAAATCTTTCCTAAACCCATATTCGATTGGACCACCTTACGGGCTCTAATCGAGAGGACATTGTGTCAGTAACACTTGAGTGATATCTCCATAGGAAATGTATTATTAATTATGACTATCATTTTAGATTTTATATATATAGATTATATATATGAGCGTCTAGCGATAGTCTATAACAACGCCTTTTAACGTAGATGGATGTAAACAATTTGTCTATGCACAGTTTTTAAATCGTATACCGTTAATATATTAATCTACATATTTTTGCCGTGTTGATGAAATTAAAGAATAAAGAATATTAAACCATTATAATAAAATATTAGATATTGGTGAAAAATATGGACACAGTTTAAAATTGAAAATATAATGAATTATCATTGATAGTCACGTTAGTGAAAATCATTGATTGCGATCGTAAACACATATATCGAAATACGATTGTAGATAGATCTTTCTCTCAGCCACTTATACAGTATTCTGTTTATGGCGTTATAATCAGTTTTTGATTAAACTAGGCCCATGGAAAAACCATTTATAAGTAGGATATGAACCTTTTAAAGTACGTGTATAAGTTATGATGAATAAGAATAAACTTGTTTGATAAAAAATACATTTTTATTATATTTGATTTTAGAAAATGACCTTTTAAAATTAAATATATAATGCCACTCCCTTCCACTATCTTTTAAAAATTCATCTTCTTATCTTCTATTGTTTATTACTAGAATATATATATATATATATATATATATATATATATATATTATATTATATTTTATTATAATGGTTTTAATATTCATTATTATTTAATTTCATCAACACGGCAAAAATATGTAGATTAATATATTAACGGTATACGATATATATATATATATATATATATATATATATATATATATATATATATATATATATACTAGCGAGCCCGGCGCGCTTTGCTGCGCATTTCAATAATTTTTTGCAAAAGTTGCCCGCGGCTTCGCACGCAATTTCCCGTTGAAAACAGTACACTATATTCACTTATTCTTTTTCTATCACATTCTAAACATTGCTGAGATAATTGATAGTCGTTCCATCGTGAGCCTCTTGGGCGTATTATGAAGGTATGTACCATATTCCTGCCTCTATCTAGCTGTTACCCACGGCTTCGCACGCAAATCTTAAGAACCGAAGTCCTTATATTACTTAGTAAATTTTTTTTTTTTACTATAATAAATTTTAGATTAAATTAGTTATATCTCCGATGCCACGATTGAGCTTGCTTTGTTGTCTCGATCGAGAGAATATGTACACGGAGTTTTGAGAACCATACTTCTGTCAAAAAAAACAACTAAGTTTGATTTTATAACATTCTTTATATTTGTAGCCAACGTAAGATAGTAATTATGATATCTGCATTACTCTTCTGATCAAGCATGAGCATGGTTTATATTAAATAAATATTGCAGTTAAAGGTGAATTTTTACGTCAAATTTGAATTGTATTATCTGGATAGTAAAGTCTATGTTTAACAGTGATTGCAAAAACAGTTTAAACAAAATTTGTCGTTTCTCTTAAGCTTACTCTATGCTTTAAAACTATAAGTGTAATATATGTTTACAAAGAACAGCTGATTAAAAATTTGAAAAGACGTTAACATATGTTTGCTGCAATGCATTTCTTATGGGTATTTGTACGTACATATAAAAATACATATACGTACAAATTTTCATTATGATCGGTCCAATAGTTCACGATTCCATAAAGGACAAACACACAAACATTCATTTTTATATATATAGATATATATATATATATATATATATATATATATATATATATATATATAAATAGGCTATGGAGTTTTCTGAAGAGTAATAAGTTGCTATTCAGTCATCAGTACGGGTTCACCCAAGGGAAAAGTACTGTTGATGCGATGTTCTGGGTTGTCCAAAATATTGTTGACGCTATCAACTCAGGAAACCATTCCAGCGGCTTGTTCTTTGATCTAAGCAATGCCTTCGATCTTGTTGACCATGACCTGATACAGAATAAAATGTTTAACATAGGAATTAGAGGTATTGCTCTTAGTTGGTTTCAATCTTATCTGTTGGGAAGAACCCAGTGTGTTAAGGTGAGTTCTGTCGATTTGTCCAAAACCATCTGTAGTGCATTTTCCAAGCAAGAAACGGTCAGGAAGGGCGTCACACAGGGTTCTGTACTTCTGGGCCCTGTACTTTTTTTGATTTTCATTAATGACCTTTATCAGAGTTTAGCTGAGCCCAATCTATGCCTCTATGCGGATGACACATCCCTAACTTTTTCCAGTCCTTCCAAAGATTGCTTAGACCTCAATACATTCTTAGCAGGAAATGCACTTCTGAATTGGGTGGAACTAAACAGACTGCAGGTGAACATCTCTAAAACGACCCTCGTTGAATTTTGTATAGGGAACAGGCCAAACAATAGTTTACTCAGTATCCACCTGGGCGCTGAGCCTATGTTCTCTGAGGGTGTCGTTAAATTTCTTGGCCTCATTATAGATTGTAAATTATTTTTCACTATGCACTTAGAGTATGTGTGCAAGAAGGTGAGTCCAGGTATTTTTGTGCTCAGAAAGCTGTCTCGTTTTGCGTCCATTGATGTTCTTGTTACTGCGTATTATGGTATCGTTTATCCGTTTTTGTCTTATGAGTTTGCATTTGGGGCTCGGAGAGCACCAATACCAAGTTTGTCTTCAGGCTTCAAAGGAAGCCATGAGAATAATATCTCATGTTCTACCCCGAACTTCATGTGCAGACCTTTTTACTTTCAACAAAATTCTTACCTTCCCTTTCATTTATATTTTGGAAACCATTTCCTGTCTCCATAAAAATTTCCACCTTTTTACAGTTTCTCCCATCACACTGCTACGGTACGAGAAGTAATCCCAGATGCATTATGAACATCCCTCCACACTCCACCTCGTTTTATAAGAAACATTTGAAATATTCTGCAGTGATTTTATTTAATAGACTGCCATTAAGCTTTAAGTTGGTACAGAGTCACAATGTTTTTAGGAGGAAGTTGAGGCTGTTTCTTGCTGAAAAGGCATATTATTCTGTAGATCATTTTTTGAATGATAAGTCTTTATAAAATAACGTTTAGAATGATTGTTTTGATTTAATGTTTTATTGTATTGACTTGGCATATGCATTGTTAACTTTGTCAACATGCTTAATAAAGAACTTGAACTTGAACTACTTTGAACGCCGTCAATTCCTCGTCGAATGATAAAAATCTTTTTCTTTTCTTGTTTTCAGCAAGTACAGTAACTAAAATGTTTTATATTCTAAACATTTAACTGCATCGAAAACCATATGCACTTATGACTTAGGAGTTGAAGTCTATGAAGAGTGTTTACTCCATTGTAAGCTGTAAGCATTCTTCTTGGAGAAAAGTGTTGTTATTGGTACAGGTACGGAGAGGTCATTTCATTACCAGTTCTCCTGCAATGACTATAGATAGCTTCCGTCCGAGACAGGTTGCCATGTAAGGCAGTATTAGTTATTGCCTCGCCAACACCAGAGTAGTAAGTGTCATAGATACCAGCATGAGAATTCCAAACACCTTGTAATATACTTTGTGTGTACGAACTCTCCTGTAATATTTTGTGAATTTGTTCTTCATGTCAAGATAAACAAAAATGTAATATAAAGGTGGTTCAGATGTGCTTAATAGAGCGTATATCTATCTGTCTGTCTGTGCTTTTGTAATTTTAATTTTTTTATTTCAGAATCCCGTAAATTTAATAATCTCAAATTGAACATAATAGTTGTTCTTGCAGTCTCAAACCAAAAGAAAATTAATATTATATTATCATATCATGCTGCAAGATGGTGAATGGTTGAACTTTTTAAAGCTTAATACTTTAAAACTAATACGTTTAGAATAAACTAAAATTTATTAAAATTAATAAAAATTCCTAAATTTAAATATAAAGCTTTTGACATCTAAACCATAGCAAAGTGGTTGAAAAGAACAGGAGATATAAGCTTAGAACTGTTGTAATACAAGGTTTAATAAGGTCACTTACTCAATGGAAATTATGCCTTGTATTACTACTACAGTTAAAAGTGTACCTAAATTATTTACTTCGGTTTTAACGATCGAAGTGTTAAAATATTTATATTTAAATCAACATGTATTATTCTTAAAGCTTTCATAATCTAATTAATTTGACGGTATTTAGCTTTAAAAACATCAATTTGCTATCTTAATATATGATATGGTAATTGTTTTTTCTTAAATTAAGACAGCAAGAACAATTGTTTTGACACAATGAGTTTATTATATTTACTGGTTCCTGAAATGAAAAATAAAATCTAAAATACACCTACAGACAGACGGTAAACTAAGCATTTAGATTTGACCCATGTTTAGATATTTTTGTTTGTCTCGAGACGAATACCAATTATCAAAATATTAACGTAGAGTTCGTAAATATCCTGTGTAATAGCTTTTTAAGGCAATACGATTTCGCACATATGCCGTCGTTATATTAAAGACAATCATGATGGCAAATGTCCGATATCCTTCTTAACCAATAAATAGTTTCAATATAGTGGCCGTTCACATTCGAGCAAATGTGTAACTAAGCTAACTCCAAACAGCTATATTTTCTATATCTACTACCTAATTATAAACAACTCTTATCCTTTTACTTTTTTAGATGCATCTTAAAGTTTCAAGATGGCGGTCAGTCATTATCCATTAAAACGCAAAGCAAAGTGTTCTCAGGTCATTTATAATAATATTTGTTCCAACGTGGTTTTTTATATCAAGTTTTCAAAATAATGGAATTCCTAAATGTTTGAAGAGCTTAAGATAATATTAACATGCCAACCTTGAGGGTCATTGTCCCATCAGTTTTGTACTAATCAAACATCTGAACTAACAACGCATCTTGAGTTTGACATATCGAGATGATACACAGCCTCACGTGAAATTTAATTTTGTTATCGTCTCTCAAGACGGTTAAAGTAATAAGCACTCCTCCTAAACTTACATTTAGTGTGATCCAACAACTCATGGGCCAATTTTTTGAAAGAAAATAAAATTGTCAAAAATTGTTTTGTTCGTTCACTGGAACTACTATAAACATTATTTTAAAACCACTCAAGAATTGTTAGAACATAAAATGTATTTTTATTTGTTCATTTAGAACAATATCTGTTTGTTCTTTGTTTGAAGTTTATTTTTGAAGATGGAAGAATTGTAAAGAGAAAATCCTGTTTCCTTCATCTCTTTATAGTTTCATTTACCTAAATGGTAAAATTGCTCAAATAAAGACCGAATATATTTAATGATAACATTGGTCAGAACCAATATTTCAACCTTTTCAATTCAATTTTCATATAACATAATACGGTATTAAAACAACTACAAACAACAAACTATGATCAAAATGTAATGAGGATAACGCCAAAGTAACGAGGATAATATTATCTAAAACTATTATGGTATACTTACTTATTATGGTAATACTTAATTTTTAAGTACTGACAGTATAATCGTTTATGCAATAATACAATAAAAACACAATATTATCCTTTCATTATTATCAACCAAAGATTATATTTAATAAATATCGAATATAACAATCAGGAAAAGTTCCCGCTTATGCTACCAACTATTATCAGGTGACAACTATTCAATTAAATTGTGAATATTTCTTTTAAAACTGAATTTGCCAGACAACTTTATCATTGATCGTATTAATTTATATAACTATGTGGTCTTATAATTAATAAACTATGATATACGTTTGCAAACCAATTATTGTAAATATTGGTACTAAAAATGAGTAAACATTTTGAATAAATATATGATATTTACTTTAGAAATGTATTTGATTTTTTTGTATTATGATATAAATGTATATTTATCAAGAAAACATGTTTAATTCATCGTAATAGGATATTACATTGAGGTATTTTTTGGTTATTTTTCAGTTATGTTTTAAAAAGAAACCTAATGCCTTCATAAATATAATTCCTGTAAATAACGAATTGGTTACAAATGTTATAATTTAGAGATGACTTTTTTCAAAATTATAAACTAAAACTTATTTTAATACGTTTAATTTAGTATTGTCTTGGGTTTAAGTTAAGTATCCATCAGTGTCAGAGAGTGTGATACACATGTCACATAAAAAGATTAGGGGGCACCCGGGTTTGAACCGGGGACCTCTCGATCTGCAGTCGAATGCTCTACCACTGAGCTATACCCCCACTTGATGATGCGCCAGAATTATCAGTAACTGAGTCTGGAGATGCTGTGTGATGTGGCAATCTAGTGATGCTGTGCAAATCTAGTGGCGTTTAAAATACACATGACAACTGCAAATGACCGCCTTATAGTACAAATAATTTAAGTACATTCATGGCTGAAAATGATTTTATTCGTTATATTATGTTATATTTAAACCTGGATTTAATTTTAGATTTTATTCAGAAGTCTGACCTTAAGTCATGTCATAATTTATTTTCAACTTAGAATTAAATAATTTAGTGACTGTTGTTTAACAAACATATTGCGAACTTAATACTGAGAAATTAGTGGCAGGAAAAATAATCATCTTATTAAAAGAGGAAGCGTATATTTTGCAATATTTTTCAGTCATTCTCATCCAATATAAATGGTTATAATTTACGTGTTTTCAAATATTTTTCACTATTGGTACCTAATTATAATTTACTAGCAGTTACCTGTGGCTTAAGATTGTAACATTACTTTCTTATAACTAGGACGTCATAGGCATATTCGTTTTAAACGGCTTAATAAACAGTCCTGAGATAACTGATGGTGACTGAAAGATATTCTAATCCTCTGACCCATTTCTGAATAATTGGACTTCAAGGCTGAAGAGCAGTATTTTGGGGCCCTGAAGTAGAGAGCGAAACAGTTTTTATAAGTAACAATGAAATAACTCGCATTTCTTTTCAATGGTCCATAAGATTTTACTCAGTAGCTTCAACAATATCAGTAACACATGAACTATTTTGGAAAAATCCAAAAGTCTAAGGTCGTAGTTTTCGTAGTGAAAGCTGTAAGGATGTAATATGATAATTTTGAATAGGAAGTGTGCTTATTTAAGATATTATTAAAGTGTTCATTGTTAAGTTCAAAAGTTAAACAAGATGATGATTGGCTCTTATTTCAGAGTTTGCACGTTTAGGAGTCCTTTGGTTCAAATGAATTATATTTCAGGCGGCATACATAGCAAAGGTTACCTTTTTGATCCGATCAAAAAATATATATACGTAATAGGTAATAGGTATAATTCTAATTCGGTCAAAAATCGTATACTTCCGATGGAAAGTTTTTCCGGTGCCATCGTAATATTTGCATTGATGCCTCAATCTATAAAATATATACCACATAGGTTTGAAAAGTCTATACCGATCACAAAGGGTTTACTTCCTTCCATAATCTTGAGAATTTTATCCTAAAGATATTCATATGGAAATAAAATTATCACAATTTATCAATATCATAAACATTTCTTACTGAAATTTAGTTGTTCTAGGATTTTTGAAAACTAAAAATATAATATTTACATCTTTTGGCGTCCTTCTTTGCGAACATTAAGGCAAATGTTTGTCAAATTTCATATTTCTAAGACGTTGGGAAGTATAGAAATTAGTTATTTTAGGGGTTGCAGCTCTACTTTAATCCCCAGACGTAGTTGGTCCTTATGAAAAGTCTACAATGGGTCAGTTGAGAGCCTAAGACGTAATATGTGGCAAATATTAGTATAGTTATTCGAGGGGTTGGAACCCTATTCAAAACCCCTATGGATGATTTGGTCTTCATGAAAATGTTTTTGATTTTATATTTAGGCCATGAGGCATACGTATACCAAATATCAACTTTCTTATATATCGGGAAGTTAGAGAATTAGTGATTAGTCAGTGAGTAAGTGAGGACTTTATCCTTTATGTATAGAAATTTCTACAAAACCTGGTGTGTATATAACCCTTTCATGCATTACAAATTTACCAGTTAACAATCTCATACATTAAAATTTATATCTCGGCTATTAGGAAGTATAACGATTATTTGAAAAGGCATGAGTTTAAAACAAAAGTTTTTTTTAAATGTTTGATATATTTATGTATTTATACATTTATTTATTGTAAAAGCTGTTTGGCTATTCTCATTTATGAAATATTATCAAGCAACCGCCCATTCGTGTTTGTTTGAACTTTTAAATTGGGTATTACAGAATATGACAGAAATGAATCACCTGTTTGGCACAGTTAATGCGTGGAATTATTTAACACAAATGTTACACTTACAAATCTGTAGGTACCTCATAGCTTTCTCGATGGAGGCCGTGAGAACTTTTTGAAAGTGTCTAATTATTCGTACATCAAACATCATAAAGCAAAACTTACAACAAAACTAAATATTCGTAAAGTAAACAACGTCATAGCAGAAATAAGAGTGAACATGATAAGTATTGTCACTCTTAACTGATTTCAACCGAACTGACACGATATGTGTATATGCCATAAACTAGTTTGTTAGCCAGATCCATTCAATTAAGAGTTTCAGCGGAAACCATTTCCACTGATTTGTAAAAACGTGTTTCCTGTCATAATAAGGGCTATTAAACTATATAGTTTAAATGGTGTGGTTTTATGTTAATATAATATTCATACCGCCATATAAATAAAGGGTTTAAAAATTACTATAAATAATTTTTTATATAGATATAGCCTACTAACAGTAACCCGCAGATTTCCGCAGATTCGTACGCAATTTCATAGCTTTTGCGTATTTATGAGCACTTCTGGTTTTATATATAGTACATTCTATTTCCGACGCTAACGTTGAGTTTGCCTTGTTGTCACGATTAAGACTAAACAATTAAGACAATATGTCATAAAGTAGAATATTTGTAGTCATTGCAATTTACTCCGGTCTTAAAATGTGTTTTATGTAGTGTAATAGTTTAATTTGTCTTGTTTCGCCGATCAAGAACATATACATACACAGGTCTGATAAGCTTACTTCGGACATTAAGCATCTACTTTCGTCCATCGTCATCTGGTGCAACAATTGAGATTGTTTTGTTGTCCTGATCAAAAGGATACATATAAGCAGTCCTGAGAAATCTGCTTCTGTCAAAAGACAACTCAAGATGGATTTTACAACGGTCTTTAAATGTATAATAAAGGTTAGATAGTAGCGTTGTCATTGAAATCTGCATTACAGTACTGACCAAGCACTGCATAATTTACTTAATATAATATGCTGAAACTTACAGTTAAAAGTATATTTTCCTAAAAATTATAATTTTCTTATATGGATAAATTCTATGCTAAACAGCGATTCAGGAAAAAATTTTGTTACTATTAAGCTTACGATTTGCTTTCATGACTGTAAATTTTCATACATTGATAATAATAGTAAAATTAATTAAACATATGGTTGTGTTGTTATAAAACAATTTTACACAAAACAGTTGATTACTATTAACAGCCTCTTTCGATTAATAAAATTTGTTTGTTGGAATGCAACTTTAAAAACCAAGATGGGATTTTTCGCAATTTTTAAAACTAACGGGGATAGATTTTCGAAATAGGGATAGGCCGATATGTTAATCAAGGGCAAGAATGTTCATGTAAAACTTCAGTACTTATTTTCTTTAGTAATAAATAATAACTATGCTATTGATAATAATTAGTTGAATTAAGGCGTAAACCAGCTGTAAAGAACATTTATTTATATTAATAAGTAATGTATTTATAAAGTTATAGTTTTTGGGATGGTGACTCTAGTTCACAAAATTATATCTCATATAAGTTACACACACGATGTTTTGAACATTTGTCTAGCGCATCAAAAATGACTTTGAAATGTAAAAATGAATTCGAATATCGGTTTTTTTTTTACCTAATTATTCAAAGTATGGTGTAGACAAAGAAAATAATCGGTTTGTAACCATACCTCTTTACTCTTTACAAAAATACTAAGCGTTATTATCAGTTCAATACAAGTTTTATTGCCCAGACAAAGTCGATTCGGACCAATGAAAATTTCAATGTTTCCGTAATTATTTATAAGTTCTTTCTCTACAACTGGGAGAAATGTTGAATAAGGAGTAGAGCTGGAAACAGTCTTCTTTCTCCTGTTGCCACGGATGTCGTGAATACTACAGTACTAAGTCTTCCAAGCTCGACCACAGTATTTCCTTTGTACTGAGTCGGTTGTTACAGTATTACAATTCACATAATATTAATTGAAAGTATATGGAAGTTGAAAACTCTAAATATGTCAGTTAGTATCAATCGATTGTTTACTACAAGCCATACGAATAAATTATTTAAACAAAGAAATGATTTATTGTTGTTCATTATAAAGTGAAAATTTAGATATTAAGAAGCTTAACCTTTTATTAGTATTTTATTTTCAAATATTTCTCCTCATTTATTTTGATTACCTGAAAAAAGGATGGATTTAAATCCTCGAAACGCAGTGCTCTATTGACGTGACAGCGTCTTAAATTAGGTTGCGGCTCGGAGTCACTCATGAAAAAGTGTAACGCCCGGTAACGTTACGATGCCCGTCCAGTGGGTCCGCCGCACGGGATAAAGCAGATAACTATGTTTATTCGTGAAAATGTGAGTGCTTAGATTCGTCATTTACAACAACTACAACAATAAAGGTAAATAATTGTACACTGATATTTCATTATCGTAAACTATGATTGATTGATTAATTGTTAGATTGACACAAAAGTTGAGAAACTGAGTTTATAGGTTATGTCATACTATTGACAAATGTTGATAGTGTTAAGTAATTTATTAGTTTAAATCACTCTGCAATCAATCGTAATTCAGTCGATTGAGAAGAAACAGCGCGTATTGCTAGTCAAACATTTAAAATAACAAATTATAACCTCTAACCTGTCATAACAGTGCGACCAAACAAACGAACTAAACCGACCAATCACCACGCGCGAAGTTAGAATTTAACTGTGTTTAGCAAGAATTTCAAATTCCAATTTTAGTAAATGTTTTATTCAACTTTACCATTTACAATAACAAATTTTAATTAATTTCAAATTGTGTACAATGTTTTAGTAAACAAAATATATTTCTATAGTTAAAATTTGTGCAATTCTTATTTTCATTCAATTCCTTGTTCCTATTGTGCAATTTAATAATATTCATATTAATAAATATTATACCGAGAAAAAGACGTTGTCACGTAAAATCTTCGCCCGTAAAACCGACTTTACGGGCAACCATAATTGTTTTTTTTTTATAACATAAATGTTAGTCAGTAAATGTCTGATAACTTGTTATACTTTTTATCCTCATTGTTATAGAACGTGTTGGCTATTTCATTATCTTTCATTCACCAAAACGATATCATTCAGTATATGCTAAATCAAAACTTTTACAGATTATCACTATAAAAAACGAGGATAACTTTTTATTTAAATTCAATATAAAGTATTTATCAAGGTTACCAGTGTGTATTCCAAATCATAAATTTCCAGAATCAAAATTACTTTTAGGTGTCTACAATTTTTACTATCTAGATAGAAGTATACTATAAAATTGATACTATTATAAATATATCAATAACCAATGGTTTAATTCAAAAACATAAATTTGACTGTGCTTTATACAATGTTAAATGTTTTACTTCTAAATAAAATTAAAACATACTTATTTTGTGGCCGGTTTTTAATTGATATGAGTTTATTAAATGATATAGGATACTCTATAGAAGAAGTCTGCGACTGAGTTGTTTTGCAAAAATATTTGTAACATACATGGTTAGAAAGTACAATACTTTTTCATGCCAAGTAAACTGGCCCGTAAACTATCCAAATCAGAGGCAACACGTGAACGGCGCCGAAGTTCTCTGCGTCGCGACGCATCGTGGATTTGTAGGCGTTCACGTGATCTGCATACACCGAAATCGGAAATAGAGTATCATTTCTATACGAACTTTATAACTAATACATTGTAGTAACAGTTAAACAGTAATTACGTCTTTTAGTATTCATGAACAAAATAAAACAGTTTTGCAACTTAAGTTAGTTGTATCAGAGGATAACATAATGACACATCTGTACATTATCTAACAGTTTTGAATTTCCCTATATGGTCAGATAGGTTAATTCAATGAAAATTTATATTTTAATCCTATTAATTTATGACTTATAAGTAAAATATATACTAAGGAATTTATTACAGTAGTTCTGTAAGGAGTTATATATATAAATATATAGTTGGGGGTTTTCAACAAAGAGCCTAGGATTTAAATTTGATATAGTATCATGTTTATACAATTAATTTTGAAATATAACAAAAAGAGGATATTCACACATGGCTCTATGAGCCACAGTACCTGCGAATCGTGACATTTTGGTAAAGTGACGTTCCCGTAGCGCGTACTCCAAGAAATTCCACTACGTGACGTTCCGTCCTGCAGTGCCGAACACATTGCAGCGACACAGCGACCCTGTGTTTTCTCTCAGAACACATTGCAGCGACACAGGGATCCTGTGTTTTCTATCAGAACACATTGCAGCGACACAGGGATCCTGTGTTTTCTATCAAACACATTCCAGCGACACTGGGATCGTGTGTTTTCTCTCAGAACACATTGCAGCGACACAGCGATCCTGTGTTTTCTCTCAGAACACATTGCAGCGACACAGCGATCCCAGGTTTTCTCTCAGAACACATTGCAGCGACACAGCGATCCTGTGTTTTCTCTCAGAACACATTGATCCTGTGTTTTCTCTCAGAACACATTGCAGCGCCACAGTGATCCTGTGTTTTCTCTCAGAACACATTGATCCTGTGTTTTATCTCAGAACACATTGCAGCGACACAGTGATCCTGTGTTTTCCCTCAGAACATATTGCAGCGTTACCGTGATACTGTGTTTCCCTTAAAGTTTCCATCACTTCATACATTGTTGTTTATATTTGTTTAACGCTGTGATATTCTTAAATTTTCTTTAAAGGAGTAACTGCCACTGTTTCAAAGATTTGTACTAAAAATCCTCATCCTTGTTTATATAAAGACGTAAATTAAAGGTTAATTTTAAAGTTGCCATATACACATGACGTAGTTGGATACATATTAAACAAAATAATATAAATAGGGATAAACAACACACAAAAGGACAAGTTAACATTATTACAAATTCATATGCCAATAGTTTATTGATGGAGTGTTGTAAATTTATATTGTTGACACAGTTTGAAATCTTTTGGCCTCGCTGTCGGTAACCATATTCAGTCAACTAACACTAAAAAAAGGTGAGTGAAGAGAAATGAGCTTTAGCGTGAATTCAACAGAACAAAAGTGCCTACTTGAAAACTTCTATACTATTAACAAAGGGTAATAGGAGAAAACTTAGAAATAGGCAAAAAGGAAAATTACTTTAACAAAGGAGGTATCATCAGATTATCGAAATCATGTCGGCCTGTTAGAAAGAACCCATACTCGTAATGATCGCTGATTGGGCCAGATTGATCGGGTGGATTGTTAAACCTTCACCCAATCATGATAAAACTCCGCCCCAGTAACGGAATTGCGAACTGGTCTTTCCAGTTTTGGTTTAACATTTATTGGTTGAATGTAGATGTCTACAGCGAGGCCAAATACTTTCAATATTTTAAATGTGTTCGGAATTTTTCGACGCTTTTTCAACAGAAACTCGTATATGCATGACTTCGGTCTCATAATCCAAAGAATTAAGGCAAGTAGCAATGTTTACCTGGATTAATTAAAAATTTATTTCTAAAACATTTAATTTATGAATAGAAAGTAATTATGTTCAAGGTTTATTAAAAATGAAAAAAAAACATTTATTTACTGACATCTATTAACAAAGTAACTAAAAATTGCATAATAGAAACTAATTTACAAGGTATATATTACAATTATTTCTACTGCTAGGTAGACTACTTTTGATCCTACATTATTATTTTGTCGTATGACTATCGCATATGCGTTCCAAAATGTTTAGAAAAAGTGTCTTTCCTTAAGTCTTTCTGTCGGACCATCGTGAGGACGGCCATTAGGTTTACCACGTTCAAAAGTAAATTAAGATGTTTACTACTATTGTTTATGCAATTTTAAATTGTTGCGATAACTTAACCTGTTCCTATATTTACTAATTTAAGTTATGCGAGTACGTAATTCATGCGTGTTTTGATAGGCAGTATCATTACACTCTGGAACGAATATAACGCTACCTTTATTAGGGATGTATTAAAAGTTTGGGTGAATATTGAGGAATTTCCCTTCCCCTGTATCCCAGAGAGAGCAGCATGAACTCTGGGGTGCAAGTGTCTAGGCTTGATTGCTGTTGTACATTGTTTGCATTTTTGTTTGCAATGTTTGGATTAATGGAAGGAAATTTCCCTTCTTCTGTATCGTAGAGAGAGCAACACGGGCTCTGGGGTACAAGTGTCTATGCTGACTGCTGTTGTACATTGTTTGCATGTTTGGATGAATGAAGGGGAATTTCCCTTCACCTGTATCCCAGAGAGAGCAACACGGGCTCTGGGGTACAAGTGTCTATGCTGACTGCTGTTGTACATTGTTTGCATTTTTGTTTGCATGTTTGGATGAATGGAGGGGAATTTCCCTTCACCTGTATCCCAGAGAGAGCAACACGGGCTCTGGGGTACAAGTGTCTATGCTGACTGCTGTTGTACATTGTTTGCATTTTTGTTTGCATGTTTGGATGAATGGAGGGGAATTTCCCTTCACCTGTATCCCAGAGAGAGCAACACGGGCTCTGGGGTACAAGTGTCTATGCTGACTGCTGTTGTACATTGTTTGCATTTTTGTTTGCATGTTTGGATGAATGGAGGGGAATTTCCCTTCACCTGTATCCCAGAGAGAGCAACACGGGCTCTGGGGTACAAGTGTCTATGCTGACTGCTGTTGTACATTGTTTGCATTTTTCACGACTCCCCCACCGCGCCGCTCCGTTCAAGAGACAGTCTCTCCTCTTAACCTTCGGCGCTCCCTTGTTTCCATAACCTATATACTCGCAGGGATACTACTGTCAACAAAAATGTTCTTAATAGTGATTAAATATCCATTTATAAGTTAAACGTTTCAACATGCCCCTCCTCCCTCTAGTGCCCCCACTTTACTTCGATTTGCACGTCTGTACGGTAACACATGAACAGGTAAATTTACAACGGTAGGCTAATGTTACAACGGTAATGTTACAGTGAATTCCAATATCATCTTAAGTAAAAAGTCTCTCAGAGTCTATTGATGACTCTCTTGTATGTCCAGCGATTATTACTTGATGACTTTTATTTTAACAAGTCATGTTGAAGTCATCCGTACGCTAACGTTCGTTTCGGAACGAAACCAATATAAATATAAACACTTTAGAGTTTTTATCAAAATAATTATAGAAAAATATTGACAAATAACATAAAAGATACATAATTAACAAAAAGGCTACGCTACATGTTTGCAAATTATGCATGCTTCACATAAAAGAGATTTATAAAGTGTTTTATTTTCAAGATATTACTATTTTTAATTTAAACTGTTTGTTGCAGGAAAATAAACCTTCCAATAAAATAAACTACCTTCACAGTTGTAACAACTATATAACACTATAATTAACACGCTGATTTGACTATGGTTTTAAACACCAATAAATCGACGATGAGTATTATTTTTGAACGATTTACTTAAAACTTGATCAAAATGCAGCATTCGGATCTAGAGACAGCGAAATTTAATTTAAGTAATTTAAATCTAAGAAAGATGTAAAAGAATATCGACAAGGATTATTTAGTTGAAGACAGCTAGCTGAATGGAGACGTGTCATCTTTTGACAATGTTTTCCAAAAAGCCCGAGGCTCAAGAGTCCATTGTGTGCCCATCTTCTATTCATGAATTTCACCCTCCTACGCTTCTCTTTTATCAATGCTTTTCTGCAGTTTTTGATTCTTAACAGCAATTCCTTACAACATCTTCTTCATTTGCATTTCGACGTTGATGTATATTATTTAAATAATGATCTATGTAAATGAGTAATTATTGAAGTTTTTTCAAAATATTTTATATGTCACAAATTAGTCTATCTATCACGTTGTTATCTTCTCCACTGATAACAAAATCATAATTTTTCAGTCCTATTCCTTTTTTTGAAATATTTAATTGGAATAAATTAATATTTAATATTAGCCACTAATTACCAATATTATAATGAATTAATTAATTTAAACACAAACATATCAGAGAACGTTTACATATATCGGTCGTTTTTTCATAAGAATAAACAGATTTAATTGGAAAAACTGCAAATATAAATATCCGGCCGAATGCTTAAAATTTTATAAAATAAATTAATAATAATAAAGAATAAATACAATTAAGACATAATTAGTTTAGGAATTTTAATATTTGTGTTATCCTAACTCCTTTTAAAGTCCAAGTTTTATCAACAAACCAAATTAAACCAATTCTTATATATAACAGTTTAATTATTTGTAGGGATGTAAATTAAGTTAAGTATATTGTCTATGTAAAAAATACGGCAGTTACTCAAATTAAATTTGATATCCGGGTTGAGTTAATAATTAAAATTAATGTTGGGTAATAATAAAAATCCAATTGATTGATTGTATATTACACTTCGACATTGCGCACGGTAACCCCGCTTAAGTGAGGCTGCAATTTTTTAAGCATGTGAATACCAAATCTCAAATTACCTGTTAAAAATATGTGAAACATACCAAAATTCCATTATAATTAATATTTTTACACTCCATTACTTCAAAAATATATGTATTTATTCTTATATAATATTAATTTTTCGCCATTTTATAAAGGTCCTTCTAGAGAGAGCTATTGAAATAATTAACAGAATAATGAGTTAAATTGCGATAAATAAGCACTTTAAAATTGAACTATTACAATCCCAATGCAATACAATACAAAATACTTAAATTATTGTAACAGTAGTTAAAAAAAAGATTTTTTTTCATCTTGCATAACACAAACAGACAAACCTAAACGTAAACCTTACGTCTCTATACCAGAACGTCATACCAGAAACGAAACAGTAAGTTCAAATAAACAAGTTTAAGTATAATGTAGCTATGGTGGAAAGGGTTAATTCAATATGAATGTTGAATTAGTGCAACGACTGGACTCATTGCGTTTCTTCACTACCGATGTTATTGGATCTCTTCTGACAAACATGACTCCAGATTCCAGGAGCCGAGTCTGCGTTAAGAGGAAAGGAAGGTGAACATGAGTTAAACTCAACATTCACAATTGTAAGTAATGGAAGAATTTACTGGTCACGTGATGAGGAGGGGCGAGGTTTGAACAACTTTGTATTATTTTATCAAACATATAGTTTATAACTAATTGGCTTCGCACGCACTTTTCAAAATAGAAATTCTGAAAAACACCTATGATGTAATATGATAGAGTTCCATGACATTTTTCAAACGTAAATAGGAATACATCAGGTAGATGTTATTTAAATTTTAATGGTTAAGAGTATTATCTCACTATTAAATCATGTTTTGCATTTATAGGAACATTTCTGGTTCAAATTAAGTATATTGCGAACTTTACACCTGAGTCTTCCTTGTTACCCCGATCAAGAAAATACAAATACAATTCTCAGAAACCTACTAAAAAGAGTTTACTTCTAGATCTTATCTTATACATCCGGTCTTAAGTATAACTCCAGTACAACAGTAGAGTTTGCCTTGTTGTCCCGATGAAGAAAATATACTTTCATACGTATAAATTAAAAGACTATTACGAACTAGGGAACATTCTAGCCTACTTCCTATCACTTCTGGTATAAGGGGGAAATCCTTATTAAGTTCATGCAAGAATTCCAAATAATGCTTATAAGGTTTTGCGTTATAGAACTTTTGTTGTTATTGGACTATGGTCTGGTAAATAATGGACCGCTGAAACATGTTAGTGTTCGTTTCTCTTTTTTTATATACGCTATTGTTAAAATTCCATATCACAATGTCAAGGAAGCCCACCAATTTGGAGTAGCTTATGTGAAAACATTCACACTTTCGTTCATTAAGTGTTGTTTTGTAACAGTGTTGAAATAATATTTACAATTCATTACAATGTTTTAAATTCGTCACTGGTGTAGTGTGGACTAAAATTTATACACACACACATATATATATATATATATATATATATATATATATATATATATTTTTATTATGTGGAGTAAAGTTTATATATTAAATTTTTATTTGGTATGTGCATTACACTGCTGATCAAGCACTGTATACTTAATACTTTTATAAAATTTAAATGTGAACCTATATTTCAGCCAATTTGTCTAACTTTAGCTGTTTTGTATCAGTTAAATTTGGATTATAACACTTAAATACTACGCGTTTTCTTACTGGAACTTTCCTAATATTTTTCACCATATAAATCTTAAACGGATACGGAAACGGATTTGGAACATTTTACGAAAATAATTGGTCTATCCGTTCTCAAAATTAGGGCTCAGCAACACATTTTGCGTTTCATTTTTATTTATAAGACTAAGATACAGGATGAATATACTTTAGTTATCCACCTGAGGTAGAGATCAGATAGTAAACGTAGAAATGTTGTGTTATTATATTACTACGTTTTCTTTTGTATCATTTAACAGTCACAAAAATCTTAAATAATAATCACAGTCAATCGATGATTAAGCCTCATACATGTTAAAATCTAGATAGAATTGTAAATTACAACATTGCCAGTTATAAAAATAAATGGTGACATTGAAATCAACAGATTACGCAAACAGTTTGGGCAGCGACTGTGATTTTAAAAGTCGAAATCTATTGTAATATTAAACTATTGCGCTGCAGCATTTACCTTTATTTAGCCTATAAATTATGATAGGAACCGCGTTAGGAACCTAGACAGGGCTTTAGATTTATTTCCTCTGTTTCCCGTTATTACACAATGTAGAAGTACAATACACAACTTGTTCGTAACAGGCTTCAATTGGGTCACGTGCACAATTTTAATTCTATAGTTCATTTCGTCTCGAGATGTCCTGTGCAGAGGCAGAAATATTCAGATATACATCAGACAGGAAAAAGTCTGTAACTTACTCTCTCCAGTAAAATAAAGTTAAATTTTGTCAACTTACTGATAGATTACAATGACGTTCAGCCGAATTCCAGGGTTGGATGTGCACCATCACAGAGCATCTTGCCTATGTAGAAATCAAGTCTCATGCCAAATTTAGATCTACAGATGAAATCTTTCTCAAGGTATCTTGCCACATGATGTAGTCACATTCATGTTCATTGAGTTAGGTTTCATGGCAGTGTTTAAATAATAAAAGCCATACACCATCCTTGAATTCAGAACCTGTATAGAAATGAAGCTTCGTGCAAATTTTTAAGTCTAAAGGTTAGTTCTTTTTGTGTGGATATCGTATGGACAAAAAGTCTAACAGACGGAAATGAATTTTTCCCAACTTCTCGAGTCATAGTGCTCACTAACGCTCAGCCAATTAGTATTGATGTAGAAATTTACAATTAACAGCTATTACCTCCTCTCTTGAGATATGCTTACTAAATATATATTAGACGAGTTATATTTTAGCAGTCTATAAGCAATTTTGTATAAAATGTTTATAAATTTCCATATTATTAAAAAGAATAATATGTTTGTATGTCCTTTATAGAATCGTAAACTACTTGACCGATTATTATGAAAATTTGTTTGTATATGTATTTTTCCATGGAGAAGGTTTATATGCTATGGCTATTGATGTAACTCGCTAGCAGGCGGCGCGGCGATGCAAAAGATAAGTTTTTAAAGCACCTGCACACTATAAACTGCAATTACAAGACAGCTACGTATACTAAATAGCCAAACACTATTTGAAGGCGTTAAGTTACGATGCATATTTGTATTTAAGATACATTTCTGGTTTTACTGAAAGCGTGAGTGTTAGACCAGTTTATAATAGTGTACATGTACATGTACAATGGCTACAAACGATTTTCTTGATCGTGGCAACAAGGTAAACTTTACATCGGTGTTGGAAATATAACTCATTTGAACCAGAAGTGCGCATACACGGGCATAGCGGGCAGAGCCGCGGGAAACAGCTAGTTAATAATAAAACGTTTAAACCCTCCGTTTCCATCCTTGTGTACATAAAAACAAAGTACGGCTAGTCTTCTGAATCAGAGCAAACCACTTTTCACTTATATCGTTTCGGGCCCGAGTAGACAGTAGTAGTCGCTGTGGTCCATCCAACGACAGTTTATTTGCTTTGGCGTTATCCACGATATTGAAATGGCCGTGGTATCGATATCATATGTTTATTGGAGTACAGCAAACATTCGCTCTACCACAGTGCTCCTGTTTTTAGTTTACTTGAGTTATTGCTATCCCAAAAAACTAACAGGCGGAAATAAAGTAAACTCATAACTGGCGATATGAACTTCCACAAAGTGCAATTTTCTTTCTAAGACCTCAAATACGAAAATTGTGTCTTTCCTTTATACTTTATTAATATTTGTTTTATATTACTTACCGGTATTCCTTTAGGTAAATAGAATTAATCGTACAAACTATTTGGTAAAATCCTACAATTCCGACGTAGGTGTAGAATAAAGTGTTTTCTTACAAAATATCCAAATTGATATCAGGTTATTTCTTTATGACAGTTTACACTGGTGTGTTATATTAATGAATGTTTATAGTCTAGAAACGAGAGCAAGTGTACAAACTCACAAACTTTGCTCGAATTCAACGGACATGTTCTTGATATTGAAATCCATCGTCTGCCATCTTAGTTTTGGTGGAGGTCCCAAAATGTAATTTGCAAGAATAAAATTGTCACGTAATAAATCTACGTATACCGTATTTAATATATCTATCGTATTTAGCAATATGCAGAAATATCCTTTGAACATATATCAGTTGAGATATTCTGATTTTATGTACACACTGTACCCCAGTTTGTTTGAAATCACGCTTTCCAACTCAAAGGAAAAAGGAATATTTTAAAGAAAATACTAAAAATAGATCTCATGGTTATTGTTCCAACAGATAATTTCATGATAACACCACGGAAGTGTCATCTTTCAAACATAATAGTAATTAATTATCTTAGTAGAATTGCGCTAATTATCTTGTACATTATGAATTTTATTTACTTAGACATTCTATGGATTTATAACGATTTCATCGTTGTTGTTTACGCAAATAACACACTTTTAACATTTGTTTCCATCAAGCGAGGAAATCAATTTTTTACAATACACTTTTAAAATTCAAACTTGAAATAAAATATTGTAAAATAAATACGCTTTTTAACCCTCTGGCATAGAAGTTGCAAAAGCCACATTTCCTGTGCAGTAAACCGTTTACGTCGTGTCGCTCGTCTGGGTCCAGAGGGTGACGTCATAACAAAGACGATTCCAATTTGTTTTTCGATTTTGAAAATTTTGAAAACTCCTCACTTAAATTAAATACTTAAAACGTAAACAAATATAAAATAACATTACTAACTAGAAGCAAATGTGTATCTCATCTATCATAAACGGTTTAACTTGTATATGGTTATTGCTATTTGAGATATAATTTCTAGGTGTAGACTTATTATTTATGTTGCTTTGCTTGTCAATATTTACCCTAATTGTCTGATTGTCTGATAAAACTCTTATAATGTTGTCAACGTAAACGAAAGACACAAAACAATGGATATTGAGGATGCTTTCAGACTAAGTACGTGTAGTAAATATATCCATATACTACTTAGTCTGAAAGCACTATTTCTTATACTCCTATTTTAATTCGGACTTCACGTTCAATGTAATTCGAACTGGAAGCTGGATTTAACTTCCCCTACTATTTTAGTTTACAATCAGCAACACTCCGTGGTTCTAAATCCGGATAAAACTAAAACATAGTTGTTGTCATGGCGTACACTTAATTTGAATATTATTTTGAAGTAAACTATTATGTTATTATGTTTCCACAAAAACTTTAGGTGTGGCTATCAAAATTACATAGTGCCATAAGGACAAATGCAAATTTCATTTTTCTTTCTTGGATTTAAATCATACAAAATTACATGGCGTAATAATACAAATTATCTTGTAAAATTAAAAAATACCTTGGAATTTTTCGGTTGTCACGAAAAAGAAGTTAATACGTTATCCAAACATTTCAAGAGACATATCTCGATAATCTCACTCCCCCTCTATCTACATTCCTAGATTATAATAACCTTGAAGGTAATAGAAGGTGACTAGTCTTTGCACTTCTAGTCTCAATATTTGCGTGGAATTCATTTCCTTCTGAAACCCATTCCTACTGTTTGAATAGCCTGAATCTCAAGGGATAAAGGTGGAGTGCGAGGCCATGACAGCTATTCCTTTTAGAACACTGTTCAAATTTTGTGCACATGTTATAATTTTTGCCCTTCTCGTTCTGACCATTCTGTAGGAGACTGACTTCAACCACTGCGATATCGTCGTGTAAGACTAATAGACGGTATTTCAGGTATAACTAAAAAATTTGTTAGCAATAGTTTCAGCAAGAGGAGTGTCATATTTTATTCTTAATGTTCTAGTCCAGTATTAAATATAGGTCGCATTCAAAATGTTCGTCCTACCTGATTGTTATGAAAATAATTTTGTTTCAATAACATTCATTTTGCGTGCATTTCATTTTTATTTGCAGGAATTCCTATACCAATCTAAAGTGTTGAAATGGCCTCCGTCTACTGAGCAAAAATGAGAGAGAACAGAATTTTCGTTTACCCGATTCTGTACAAAACATTATAGCAATTTTTTTCCGTGTGCCGTGATATAGTTTATGTGGTACATTTTATAGTGATTGATATTTATTTGAAAGTGGACGTGCAGAAAGGGTGTCTGTTGTAGTAGAAATTTTTGATAACACAACGACTCAAGAGATGAAAAAATTAAAACTTCAACATACACATACTCTTTAGTAGATTTTTAGGTTTAAGGTGGAAAAATAACAACATTCGCTGCAAGATGGCGCTTAACTCAAAGTGTGTAAATATTGTCCAATTATTGTGAAATTTAATAAAACTATTTTTTTATTAGTTTGAAAATTTCGCCCGAAAACATTTTTTTTTAAATCGGTTGTTTGTAAAGCTGCAACTCGTACAATAATATAGATCAGTCCTTGGGGACATAATTTTTGGATTTCTTAGGGTTTTGTTGGAATATCCATTTTGGGATGCCCTCAGTACAAAAAGCTGGATCTTGTGAAATTTCATTCTTTATGTTTTTCATATTTTCACTTAAATAGCGTTCAAATCCCAGATTATGACGAATTTCTACATTTTTTTGATATGTTAACATCATTAAGGGCATTAAAATGGTTAACAGTTAAACGGCGGATGAAAATAAAAATATTATTTCGACATCAATTTTATATTTCATAAATACCGTCAACAGCACTGGTTGATTCACCTTCTAGTGATCTGTGAGGTCAACTTTTATTTTTCAACAAAACAGATAAAACCTAGATGTCTCATGATCTTGTTCACAGCGCGATCCTACGGCTGTATCTAGGGACTATTGGTGAACATATGGGATCATTAGCGAATTCTGTTGACTGGTCCTAGTTATCCAGTGAGCCAGCCGCCTGGGTTCGATTGTCTTTGATATCTCTACTACAATAACAGCCACGGTCCGATCAGGTAGTAGAGGAGTACGTACGGCGAGGAGCGGCGCGGCGGGAGCGGAGCCGTGTGTTGCGGCGTCCACGCAAATCAATGATGGAATACCGCTAGCGCTCGAGTGGGCTGCTGCGCAACTACCGCCGTTACTTCCTTATCCGACTTTATTGATTATTATCTAAACCTGTACAAACTTTTTTTAAACCCTCACCTGGATACATACCTAGATCAAACCAGATAACGCCATCTACTCAAACTAACATAGACTTGTCCAACAACTGGTTAACGATAGTGAAGGAGGTCTGTGAATCTGCAGCATCAAATTTTAAGGTGGTGTAATTGGTATCTGGCTGGGATAATTTTTGAATTAAACAATGTTTGGTCTCAACCCTCTAGGATACCTTTCCTGAATATAGAGGAAATGGTGCAACAAATTTTGTAATAATCCCACGTAAACTTGTAGGCATTTCTTTAAACACACATATCAGAACAATCAATGGTCACTTTTTTAATAGTTTGTACTTATTTTAACGTTCGATATTTAAAACATTTCAGTGTTTAAAGCCTTATGCTACAGTATTAGTCAGGTAGAAAATACTTGTTTAATTTTGAAATTCTAATTTATTTCGTAACAAACGATTCATTGAAATTCCACACTCAATATCTCGTGCTACCTCCTCTGGCTGAGATAACTGCTTGAATTTGTGGCATGGTTCTAATGAGTCGTCTGAGGCTGTCTTAACACTTTCAGCCCCAAGCAAAAAGTAGACTAGTTTACTCCCAGCCCACGATATTTTTATTACTGTGAGCCCAGCCCATGTGTATATATTTGATTCACACTATGTTTTGCACTGAGCCCCGTGTGCATCATATTGCTTCACACAAAACTACTGTTTTAATCAAGCTGTGAGCCTTTTTTATGCACACTTACATTAAAACTGCATAGCATACTGTGTTGTGTGGGACTGTGGGACCACAGGGCAGTGATGGGTCATAAATTGGTTGGCGGTTGGCAACACTGCATTGTTTACAAAAACAGCTGTTTTGCCCAGATCTTGGCTTGGAGTGTTTGTGTGACATGACAATTTACGTTTTGATCATGTACTGAAAACCGTTGAAGACAGGCCTAGGGGGAGATGTACATCTTGCTACGAACGTTACCAATCCCGTGTAGGTCGGTTACAAGCTGCAAAGATAACTCCTCAAGTTAGAACAAAGTGTCCTGGTTGTCCAGAACAGAACATGTGTATGGACTGCTTTTTCAAAAAACATCGATGTGTAAAAAAATAAGAAATAAGATGTAGTAGCCTACCTGAATAGTAATATGCAGATTGTAAAATAAAATATGTTCATAGTAAATCTAGGTTGTTTTTTGCCAAAACGTTTGCCCAATCAAACAAATTTGTTAGCAACTTATCTAATATTAGGCTATATCATACAATCCATCCTTTAGGTTAGGGTACATTATGTAAATAGGTTAGGTAAATATGGAACTTTATGGGATTATTCATATCCTAACATAACTTTAGATGGAAGCCGTATAATGGACAAACCATTTTTATGTATTTCTATTGAGACATAACCTAACCTAATATATATTACCAAACAAACTTTACCTGGCCTAACCTACCAAAAACACTTACTGTCAAAGAAAGTTGATTTTATTTAGCTAGAAATAAAAGAATAGGCTAGATAATAGGATTTTTATACTTTTCAGCTCCGTGAGCCAAAATGATGCACATGTTGAAATTTGAAAATGTGCATCATATTGACTCACAGTGGGCCATTGTGGTAAAAAAGAAAACAAAAACATACATTATGGCCCATATGCATCATAATGATGCACAGTCTAAAAAATGCTCTAAGAATGTTATTATTCACTTGTTTTGATTTTTTTATGCATGAAAGCAATCAGAGGAATGATTCCACACGTTAGTAAGCCTTGGGCTGGGGATAAACTTTTACACTTTTTGGCTGGGTTTTACAGTGTATCAAAATGATGCACGTGGGCGTGAGCTCATAGTGCAACGTGTATTATATATATACATATGGGGCTGAAAGTGTTAAGGTAACCGCCCTATTCTTCTCATAAGGCCATTTCCAGCTCATCCAAGGTCCTGGGTTGGTGTGGCCGGCCCTAGTTGATCCCAGATGTGCTCAATTGGATTTAGATCTGGACTGCAAGAAGGCCACTCCAATTAACTTATGGCATTATCTATGCTATGTACGTCCAAGTACCGTAAAACTACTCTTGCTACATGGTCGGGCACCATCATGCATATACAGAAAATCTTGACCTGCTCGTTGTGCTCTCGGACGAATATGGACGTCTAACACCTCATCCACATTAACTTTGGATTGTTAAACAACAGTTTCGGATCACTAAACGTTCTGCTCGATCTTAAATTGTTATGATCCTTACAAATATTGAGCCCCCACCAAAACGGACCCTAGAAGTTAGGCGAGTTAACAAACCGCTTGTTTATTCTTCTCCATACTCTAACACGGCCGTCATTACCAAAAATTGTAAATTTTAACACGTCTGTGAATCTTATCTTCCGCCATTGTCTCAACTGCCAACGCCTTTGGTCTCACGGGAACTGCAATCTTAATCTCTTATGACATGCAGTCAATGGCAACACTTGAACAAGACCTCATTCCAGATTCCCGGAGTTAAATTTTACCATTTGGATTGATATTCGAGTTCCAGTTGCTTGAATAAGGCTTTTTGTCGTTCTGTAGCTCCTTGTTCTGGTCTTCTGCCAAGAGTGACTTGCTTCTAGTACCGGTTCCACATTCTTGAAACCACTGACTGTCTCAAACCTAAGCGTCTACCCACATCCCGTTGAGAAACACCTTCTTCTATTAAAGTGACCGCTCTAATAACTTCTGTATCGGACACAAACCGTCTAAAACTCGCCATTACAATGAAAACCAAACAGAACAACCATAAAACATCAACTGATCAACCAACATCTAAACTGACATAAGTTCAGCAAGTTACAGAACTACACCTGACATTCTTCTTATATCATTCTTGTTTTAGACCTGATAAGCAAATCGGCAGTTTTATCTTTAACAAAACTATTCGGAAATGAATAAAAATGGCTTTTCAAATTGACTTATCTGTGGGTAAATTATAACTCTCTCATGTTATTTATATTTATCCAGCACGAAGCAACAGTAGTGATCCCTCAATTGCTTTGAGGTGGGTATTTAATTTAAAACCTGTAAATATTTAATTACATTTTGTTTCATTAAAACGTTTTATTTCCATCATTAATCATTACAAAATCGTCAATAAACATCATTCTCTGAAGTCATATATGTATGTCCAAAGTTCGTATTGTAAATGTCTGTAATTATTAATAGAATGATTAAATTTTTTCTGTATTGAGGTACGTTGAAGGCCTGTGACTCTGAATAAAAAAAAACTAAAAAATCTGATTCCACCACCTTAATCTGTTTTGTATCTTTACTAGGATGCACTTATGGAGACCATGATTTTGTTTAGCTTTAAGCTGTAACTGTGCATAGTTGACAATGAAAGTCTTGACTTTCAGACTATCAAGACTATGCTAAGTATGAATTTCTGACCATTTTCACGTACTTTATATTACATAATACACAACGATTATTTGCTGGTGAATACCGTACACCTTATTCCTGAATGTTACGTTATGTATGCAATAACTGGATATATTTAGTTTAAACAGATGTTTCTTATTATGAAAGGAGACTTGAATTCGCAGAGAGCAGAAACATATTTTAATGAGTTCTATTTAAAAGCTTAGAGATCTGTATGTCAAACCAAACCTACACTTATCAAACCATCATCACTTTGAAGAACTGTTTAAAAAATTGAAACTTATTCAGAAACTACAAAAATTTTAAAAGTATTTTAAAACTTTAAAACTCACCTCAAGAAAGAAGATGAAAATTTCTTCCTTTGCCACTTTTAACAGATGGTCTAAGTAGTTTACGTTTAGAGTTTAGATTAATATTGACCATTTAATTAAATAATACAACATTTATCGCAGATACATTTCAGAGCGATGTTCTTGAATAATTCTTATTACCGATTTTGTATAAAGCTGATACTAATAAATATATTACGCTCTGAACATAATTAAAAAACATTGAGCAATATAAATCCTTAAGAACGAAGTAGCTCTTTAAAGCATATTTCTCCAAACACATTAAAATTAGTTAATTATAATTAGATGATAATAAATACGAGTAGGCTATAAAAATTAACAAATGCTATGTTGTTAAGATAAATACTTTTGCTGCTTTAAAGATGAAAAATGCATTTATTTTCATTCTATGTCATTCCATCTTTTAGAAAGTGTTCAAAGACGTTCAGTAAAAATAGAGATTCCCTCCAATCCGAAATATCCAACCGACAGGTTTTTCAATTCTAATAGGATGATCCATTTCCTTACACATATTGTACTTCCATTTAAGTTAACTCATTGATGCTCCTAGAGAACAGATGACTAGGAACGTGAAGGGATGCTTGGGGAAGCGGAAGCTAGGTGTCGTATAATATAAAGTGAAGATATTTGCAGAGAATAGTGAAATAGTGAAAGTGGATGGTCTCCAAATCATGCTTTGTGGAGCGAGAAAGTTGAGGAAATTGATTTTTATTATGCACACGAAACGGCAGCTCTATTCAAACCGTGTCTGAAGTTTCCCAACCACAAACTTTGACTTTGAAGTGTTCTAATTCCATGAAGATCCCCCATACCCCACGCCACACGCAATTGCTTCCACATTCTGGCACGGTTGAGTTGCTGTTGCTCGTTTTTTTGGAGATTTAGATCGTTAGCCATTTCGTCCCTAGATATGTTTTTATCATTTTTCGCAAGTATCAGCTGTTTTTTAATTACAGAGATTTAACAATTCAAGTTCTTTTCAGTACGCTGAACTCATACCTACTTTGTTTTTTGTTTGTTTTTTTTTTCTTATTCTCATTTAAGGCTCAGCGTCTTAGCTATGCCGGCTTCGATGTTCACTGGTCAGAGTACATGATTGGACCTTCCTGGGATTTGAATCCGTGATCTCTCGTTTAGAGAGCCGAGACTATAACCATTAGTCTAAAGAGGAGAACTCATACTTTGTTATTGTTTCAGTAGAAGTAAGTGCAAATAACAGCTGTTTTTATATGTAAACTTGACAGTATTACTATGTTGAGTTATTATCTAATCAAAATTAAATTAAACATGTAAGTTTTAGTTTTGTTTCTAGTACGACAAAAACCTTTTCACCACATGGAGCAAAAGTATCTTTATGCGCTCAACGCGATTTCGCACCGAAAACAACCAATTTTGATTTGATGAAAACTTCCACAAAAATCTTGTCTCAAACATAAAGTAGTTTAGTCTTATAAATAACATTTTTTATCTTAACACATTCACTGATTTTTTTTATTTCAGTGTATTGTATTAGCAGTAATTATGAATATTACAATAATTCGTATCAAAATTGTTGCTTTTGTAAAACACTGTAGATTGTTTTGTTTGAAATACGTAGACACAATATTTTTGAGTAAGATACGCAATTTACATTTTACTACGTGTCCTAACGTCCGCGAAAGGAATTAGACCGTGTCACTTTTAGTTTGAAACTTAGTTTACAGACCCGTTTACCTATTGTAAAAACGTTTATGTGTGAAGATCTCTTTCTTCCTTTTTTTATCGCAAACGCTTCATGAAAAATGCTAATGTTCTGTCAACGCTTCAAGTAGAGAACACTTGCGGGTGAAGTTCTCAACCTATAAACTCCATCGCACCCTCCTGGGACTGCTTTCCACGTTACTTCAAAGCATCCCTATTAACTCCCTAGAGGATTATGATTTCATCAGTGTGAACATATTCCGATTTCTCTCCACCTTTCTTTTGCTTTTTTGATTTAATAGTCCTTTCCACATATGCAGAGGCACTTATCCAAGCTTATCAATCAGAGACCATTTTCCTTTTAACTTTTTTTATCACATTGTCCGGAGACAGTTGGCCAAATGGCTGTCACAAGCACTGTTTCCTCTTCACTCTTTCTGCGATAGAAGAAGGTTTAGTATGTGTCGCACTACTCCACTTCCACACTGGGTATACGAGTTTCCGAATGTGCTAATCTTGAAAAACTTCAAGGTAAAATATTTTCCACTTCCTCTTCCTACGCTATTTTCTACTCTCGCAGGTTGTAATCAACCTGCCAATAACCTCTTGTATCAAATTCCCATAGTTCTTGCTATTGCTGTAAGGTATGTACGAGGGTTCGATAAAGGAGTCCGGTGTTTCTTGATCTCTTCAACAAACATATATTTTATTTTATTTATTTATTTGTCCTTTACTGTCTAGTTCTATTTATAAGGCATGTTATGAAGAATTTTCTCTTACTTGTTGCAAATAGGGATAAAAGCGATCTTAGGATGTCCTAGTAATGCAATAGAGTAGAATTAATTTCTTATAAGCATTCCAATTTACGCTGCGTCAGTTTAAGTTCTACATTTTGACTGAAGATGGGCATCAAAAATCAAGGTTGTAATTGTCTTAGTAACATGACGGTGTGATATAAACCAATAAACTTAGAATAGAGACGTGGTACCGGCTGCATAAGCCCTATAACTGAGATTTATTTCTTATTTTTGCACCGATTAATAGTATGGTCTTATAACATGATTGTTTTTTATTTTCTTAATAACAAGATCTTGTTAAAGTTATAACTATGTCTTCCAAACCATCCATAGGTCAACTTGATAAACTTGTATTGTAGTAACTCATAAGGCAGGAGCGGTTTTTTTTTACGATAGGAAAATGCATTATGCACCGTCAGGGACAGATGTTCGCCCTGGTGTGTGGGACTCTCACCCACTAAAAACCTACCGGTCCAGGCATTGGAACCCCTCTCGGGAACGCATCTCTGCAACTACTTCAAGAGGGTGCCATCGTTCGCCCAATGGAGGGAGGAGCGGTAGCAGTAACCGGAACGGTTTTAGTAACTCATAACTCAACTTACAAGGAAGCGGTTGTAATTCCACCTAAAGCGAGTTTCATATCCGGGTTCTTCGTTTTGGTCAATGTCAGAAGTAAAAATTTTTACTCATTTTAATTGGAAGCTGTCTCAAAGGCATTACTCCAATACTACTTGAATCCTTTGTTCTTGTGATATACTGAAGTAAGCTTAGTTGTTGTAATACTTTAGTTGTAATACAGTGGTTTTTATTGCAGAGTTGCGGCGACGTCCACGGAGCCGGGGCTAGGGCCATGAGCTGGTGACCACAGTCTACCCCCGCTCCCGCCATGGGCAACAAGTTGAGCTGCTCCTGCGCGCCGCTCATCAGGAAGGCCTACCGATACGAGGATTCGCCCTGGCAGACGTCGCGGAGGCGGGACGGTCACTTGCTCAGGTAACGATAACGATGGGTAGCTATCGTGCACTATTAATAACATTAATACAAGGTAAGGGGGCTGCAAGGAGAATAGACGGTATCGTAATCTTTTGTAACTGATAACAAACCTCCAAAGAGTAAACGAGTAATCGCATTAATCGCCACAGGTGAGCATGTGTTAGGAGAAATTAGGACAAGGTTCAGAATCTCGGCCATTACTATCAAAACTGGTAACGAAGATTGCGCAATTATCCTGATGTTTCTTCAAAGCCGAATGTATAGACCGGCAAATCTGTAAATTACTAAAATCTATGTTCTAAACAATGTATATAAGTTCTGACTAATAAATTACGTTAATAAATACGTTTAGAACTAATTTTGCTAAAGGAAAAAAATTCCGGACATTTGCCATCGTTCAGTTATATAAAAAATGAGTAACACTACGTTTCGAGATTTGCAATCTGATCTCTTCTTCAGGTAAATAACTAACCTAACACATAATTACGAACTAGGTTAAAATAAACAAATCATACCAGAGCGTTGTGACACGCGTAAGTCAGGAATCACAACCACCATGTTGTGTGTCAACTTTACTAACTCTAAAACTTGCACTTAATAAAAAACTAAACACATCACTAATTATTAAAACTGAACTACAGAATACAGGTCACGATAGGTCTGCATTCATCGACCAACCATCTACGACTCCTGAGATCGAAAAATCCTGTTTCCTTCATAATCTTCCATTGTCAAAAACAAACTTCAAACAAAGAATTTATTTTGCTAATTGGCCTTGGTAGATTAAATGAGTAATCCAGTGTTTATTGGAACGTTTCAACCAAAACCAAAATTAATCAATGAAAGTATTTTTGTCGTTCAAGAGCACAAGAGGAATTTATTACGGCTATTTGATATTCATTAGTGGCTGTGTCACTTCAGTAGAGGTATTTGCAATGTCAATCTATGAAAATGTGTGCACAACAGCTATACGGGAAAGCCGCATATTTAATGATTTCATCTGACCTCTAGAAAACACAGTCTACAAGAAAGCCTCTGTTGGATTATTCTTAAATCTCTTTTTGTGGAGAATAGATGAAAGCAAAATGTATTTAAAGTTACAAATTTAATGTTGGCTGGATGAATTTAAGTGACCTACTGTTTTCCATGAATTGGGATGTTTATTCTCACTACTATTAAGGTTAAACGTACAGTTGGCTTCTGCCAACGAGATCAAAGAATATTTAAAATTAGGGAGAGATGGGAAATAAATCCTTTCCGAAGCTTCAGCTAGTAGTGAAGCTCCATTCATGATGAAAACTGGCCAAGTTGTGAGAAAGAATCTAACTTAAGGCAAGTAATGCTACTCATTATTGAGGAATGAGAATGGAAGGATTTCTTGAGCTAGAGGGGTATTTTTATAAAATTAGCCAACACAAAGTTAACACGCTTCAGTGCATGGTAAGATGGCCTCCTTAGTCAGAAAATGAAGATGCACGATAGAAATATAAGACAGGAAGTTTAAATATATGAATATAATAATAATAATAATGATTAATAATTTATTTCTTTAAGAGAACTTCGAATTTCATATAGTAGGTAGTGAACGAATTTTAATGTTATGTAATCTAAGAACATAAACCCAGTTACGACTATGATATTAACTACTGGCAATTTCATTACAGTTTATTTTTATGGGAATCTACTTCAATGGCGTAGTAACTAATTACGTTACATTTTTAATGGAAAATGATTCGAACCCATTTGCAAATATTGTATTGTGCTTCCCAGAGAATCGAATTTGTGTCCTCTCGGTTAAGAGGGCAGCAACCTTACCCCTACGGTACGGTGAAGATCAATAACACTGGTTTAAATATATTATTCAAAACCAATGAAACAATTTGTGGGATTTAATTATATAGTTTAGCTAATATTTTGTAAGTGCCTTTAGATTAACTTTCTCGAAAATTACACTGTTTACGTGTCATTTTTAAAGGGCTAATAGATTTTTGATTAGAAATTCCAGAATCATTATAAATATTAGCAAACTCTAATATTTATTATACATCTTGATTAAGTTACATCCGTTTTAAGTAATATATATATATATATATATATATATATATATATATATATATATATACAGGCTGTATATATATATATATATCTCCTTGTGCGTGTAACAAAATTCAATGTAGATTGAAAGAAGGATAAGTGCTTAAAACAAGATTGTAATGAGAACCTGAGTAGGCCAATAAAAAATGTTACTTGCTTTAAGGTTAAAAATGTGATTACTTGCACTCAGTAGAATATATTGTACACTACCCCTTCTAATTGCTAGTCTAGGTGTTTCACAAGGTGGCCGTGGGATGGGGAGCTACTTTACAGCAGAGGGTTACATGTGCACCTCATTTACCGTTACTGTTACAACTGCACTGGCCTAGGGTGGATTGCTTCTATCCTTTCTAAAGTATCATTCCTTCTAGTACTAACTTGTCCAACTGTTACGCACAGTGGAAGAGGAAGGAAATTTTTAAATGATAGGAGTGGTACGACTCATTCTCAGCTTTTATACAACATACCGCTGGCCTTCTTGGTTTGAAAGTTATTTGCATAAAAAGAATCAATGTGTTAAAATATATGGTGTGTATATTGACATTAGGAGTACCACGCATGGAGTTCCGCAAGGATCCATGTTGAGAGCGGTTTTATTCATCATTTATGCGAACGATCTTAAAAATTAATGGTAGAGTTACCACATTTGCTGATGAAACTGCCCTGTGTTACTCAGAATATACAGTACTTGGCAAGAGGTGGACATTATATGAATTTGGAATCACTTAAATGGTGGCTTACTAAAAATAAATTTTCCTTAACAAATCCTTAGTTGTAAATTCTAACATCAACTTCAAATGTTTATCATGTTTGTGTGATGCAAGGATATGTAATTTATGTTCAAAAGTAATGTCACCAGTAAATATCAAATATTTAGGTGTTACTTAGATCGAGAAATGAATTGGAATGTTCACATTAATAAATTAATAGCAAAAGTAATATCGATTATTATAATATTTTTTTTTTTTTGTCTGTCCCCAACATAGTGTTTGCTTTCTTTATTTAGAATTCGTTAAAAGTGGATTAGGGTATAGCATCGTTTGTTGGAGAGGGGGCTTTGCACTATAAATCCTATTTTACATATTTGGTAGATAAAAGTTAGACTAAAATCTACTATTGTCAATTTTATAGATGTTTCTGTATTTTACAACTGTTACCTCTTCGATCTTTTTATCTGTACAAAGTATTAAGTTTTCTTTTTGAGAAGTGGGAATGACGAAATGAGCAATATAAATTACTACAGATCTAGGCTTAGAGATGCAAAAGAGAAGAGAGTTGTCTAATTAAATACTATTTATAAAAACATTTGAACTTCATCGCTCCAAGTATCTTTCATAGATTGCCTGATAATTTCAATGCATAATTTATATATTTTTTGTAAATATGTAAGGAAATGGGAGCAAGATTATAATTATTATGAGCACGTCGAAACTTTATGGAGTATACGAGTATAACAGTTAAATAGAATACTTAATATATTTTATTTCTGTTCAACCGGTATCTTATAAGTTTACATACTAGTAGTTTTAATTTGTAAATGTAGAAAGGTGCACAAGAAAAAGCCTTTATATAGTTTTTCTTGCTGAACTTTATTGAAAAATTAAATTTGATTTATTTCCGCTCGTAACTAAATTTTTCAAATTAGTTTCTTGTTAATGATGGATGCCCTTCCTTACGGGCCCTATTTTCTTTTAAAAAGGTTTTTGCTATGCAGTATGTATTTTCTTAATAAACTTTGTTTATTATTTACGTTTAGTGATGTGCTTTAACTATTGTATTAATAGTCATGGTTAATCATAACAATGAATTGTTGTCTTAGATGTACAATATGATCAATCTATCTATTTGTTTGGTAGCTATTTTCTGTTTTTGACTCAACTGGTCAATATATATATTATGTAATAAATAACTACTTGGGTGCTTGAACTAAGTACTTTAGTGGACAAGGATGGAGCTTTCGCGGCACATGAGTGTTTTGTTGTTGTGAAATTAAATTAATTAAAGCTGGGAATAAACTTGGGAAGGACCATCAGTTTGAAAAGCTGCCAGTGCCACATCCAATAGCCTCTGCAACTAGGCTGCCATTAATGAGCCAATTAAGTACAGTTCTATCGATCGCCGTCCCCTAATTGATTAATATAATTAGATACTGTTTAATACCACAGTTTTAAAAGCTAACAATACCACATTCAATAGCCTCTGGAACTAGGCTGCCATTAATGAGCCAATTAAGTACAATTATATCGATCACCGGCCCTATCTGATTGATATAATTAAAAACTATTTAATACCACAATTTGTCAAAAAACTAAACAACACTTACAAAAATAAATACTTGTTAGCTTCTATCTAACGTGAATTAATTAAAAGTATGTTGTTGGCATAAGTTGTACATATTACTTATGTGTTATATGTTTATATATCTAAATATCCATCTTACAACTTTCAGGAGCTGATCTGGAGCAAATATCGAAACAAATCTCGGAAAAATGTACATTACATCTATTGCCCACTTTTTGGAACGCGTATTCAAGCAATTTAACGGAGCGTCATAGTCATCCAAATACTCCTTGGATAATTTATGGTAATTTGAAGATATCCCCGTCCCCGAGGCTACTTCCTAATCATTGCGTGCTTAAGTTTAAGACCGTTGGGTCAGAGAAAGGCAACAGTTAGAGTACGAAAGTTTCTTGGTGTTCTCCTTAGATATAATCGGAGAGCATAATAATTACATAATGTGCTTTCCTGCTATAGTTTGGATGGCTTTCAAAATGACGTCATGTAATTAATTTCTGAATTCTATACAATTTCAATACTTTTACACTTTATAGACGAGAGGAACGGGTTCTGATGTCAGAGAGCACTGCCGTTTCCTTGTGACCATTATAATACAGGAATAATTTTTGCAGATTCTGTTGGTTCTGAAATTCAGTAATTTCTACTAAATGGAAAATGAGAAGGTGTGAAGTCAAAGAGTAAAGAGTGAAAAGTACTTTTGAGAATAGTTAATGGAATTTCTACTAGTTGTCCCGAATAAATTCGAAGCATTTTTTGGGTGTCTCCTAAATACAAATATCAAAATAATGAGTAAAATGTAATGTTATTATTTTTTCTGCGTATGAGTTATGTCTATGAGTGTCTTTTAATTAAGTTTTTTTTTATTTTTAAGGAAAGAATGAAAGTTATATGAATCTTTGTGTCTGAATTTCAATCATTTTTACTGACTTTTCTTGTAATTCTGTTTCGCTATTTAAATAAAATTTCAGTGACGTCAAAAGCTATTTGAAAATCACTTAAAAGTATGAAAAGGTACATTTATCCTTTGATAAAATACGTTGTTCAAACGAAAAATATTAAAAATTCAATTTTTGTGACCGAGAAATAGAAAATGTATTTTATAGATTTACATCAAATTTGGGGAATGTTTTCAAAAATCCTACTTTCTGAAACTTGTTTTGAAATTAGTTTCAGATAGAACCTATATTTATAGTACAGTTTTTGTAATTTGGATTCAAGAAATAATATAATGAATATTTGGAAACACTTTGTATATGAACAGTTTTGAATGTTCAGATTAACCTCTGTGGAGAATTATTGCAGCTTAGTTACTACTGAACATCTATTCGGGCTAGTATCGTACTTGGATAAACATATTATGTAGATACAGTTAGAAAAACAACGGTTAACAAGTTTAAGTACAAAAAAAACTGTATTGCTTATATCAACCAATTACAGGGAAGCGTTGCATGCAAACTCCCTGCTGTTTAATTGTTTATTGATATCTTGATAGAAAATGTTTCAATAATAATTGCATTGTAATTGAGCTTTCTCTAAACACCTCTATGTCAACATAAAATTTGTTTTGGCTTCCCGGGAATTGAGCACTTAAGACATTGGTTACAGTCATATAGCATTATCTTAAGTTATGGACGAGGTAAAAATAATTAAAATAACAAGATTAACGATTTAATAAAATAATAATTAAAATTACCTTTGGAATCGTTGAAATATTTAACATTTTGTTACTCTTAATTTAATAAATTGTTTGTCATTGTTAGTTTTATAGTAGTTTTTATATATCAGCAGCTTCCTTTTTAGAAGTTTATATATTTTAGAAAACTTAAAAATATGAACCACAGATCACTCATTAATAAGTATTTGTATGTTAAATTATATTAAATTTACTTTTTTAACTATTTTATTTCACAGAGCATTAGTAAAATTAATAATGACAAAATCCATATAATTTATATTTTATTTCTTAAAAACATATTTCGTCGAAGAAGTTGATGAAAACTACTCAATTAATGAATATTTTTGTAAAAGGTCATTAGAAACTATTTTATCATTGTTGTATTTAAATTTTTAAATAACAAGAGTTTTTATACTGTAGTGTTTAAATACAATGTTCACCTTTGTGCATTAACCTGTAGTCAAATTATAGATGCAGGTAATTAGATTAGAGTTATTTATTTTAACCGAACGCCTTCAATAGTTATTATGGCAATCTCAGCACAACAGTTTTGTTTACAAATTGTATCCTATCAGTTCAGTAGGCAATTCATTTGATGAATGCTACCCGCATGCCTGTAATAAAGCACTATTGGTACAGTTATTGATACAATCATTTAGCTTCAAGATGAGAGTTTCAAAGTGTTGCCACATCACCATGTTACAGGAGGAAGCACGTCATAATCTTGGTTTTGGGGTTGTGTCAATTGCAATCGGAATTTTGTATAATTGTGCGTTTTTGTGTCAGGCCAATTAAAAAGGGACCCGTAATATTGTATTTTTGTTTGTCAGTTTCATTATAAACAACCCAATAGTTTCTTATTAAAATCGTGTATTTCTGTAAGTGAAATAATTCTTGGAAAAAAAGCTTTAGAGATTTGAAAATTGGTACATAGGTTCCTCTTGTTTCAAAGAAGAACGTTATTAACTCTGAGGTCAAGAGGTCAAAATGCAAGGTAAAGATGAGTAAAATAAATTAAAATTAAAAGTAATGAATTTAATTTGTTACATAACTGGTTTATCAAATATGGGATATACATGTATAACTTCATTGCATTAAATCGGGTCCTTCGACACAGTTTCTTTATACGTTATTGTATTATTAGAGATATTTTGACACATTTGGATGTTTTTTATGTAGTTCATTCGTTCACAGTAGAGAACTAATAAACAAGGCCACATAAACTGTATCTTGCTATACTGTACCCAATGCATTAGATTAAAGAAAATTTGTAAACTCAACTATATTTAACATATTTTACAGTATTTACGTGACATAAGTCTGTTATTTCAATTATGTATAACGCAGTTAAATTTGGCAGACTAAAAAAAGGGATTTTAAGTGATATGTGAAATTTCTTCTCCAAATAATTTATGTGTTAAATTTGTTGTTTACATTGATAGACATATAATTTTGAATTTTGAGAGGAAACGTTTTCATGGCCAATTATTGCACTATTGTTAATCCAATGATTTATTTGTAGATTATGACCCATTCATTAACTTAAACTACGTGATCCCTATATTAAAAACGTTTATTCACGCAAGGGTGCATTTGTATGGATTTTAATCGCGCGTTTCTTGAATGCATGTATCAATTTAAACCGCTTTCCAAACAAAAATTGTATTGTGTGGTGTATTGCGGGTTGGCTTGGACAATACTTTAACAATACTGAAAAACTACTTATTTTTATTCTTGGGCCTTTTATCTTTTAGTTACGTTTATAGTTACTCTATAATTATGTTAGATTGATCTAACTAAGAGGACAAGGACTACATGATTGCTTTCATGGCCTTCAAACTATATATAGCCTACTAAGCACATAATAAGGGTCTGTAACTACCAATAAGATCAAAGCATAAACATATTCAAAATATATTACATCAATATAAATTGTTTTGATCTAGCTGTTTTTAAAAGCGTGTAACAATTCGACCCACTTCTTATACCAATTATGTGTAGAACTTAAAAATCAGGACTTTAAATCACATTATTGTATCATTTTTAATAAGGACAAGAAGTAGGATTTTTACCTGAATACTTTTTACAAATTCCAGTCAATTTGAGTGTTGTAAATAGATTATGAGACTATTTTTAAAATTGAACTTAGAAACCATCGGCAGTAGTATTGTAGGAAGCCTGACTTCAATGAGTATCGAGTTTATTTATTCAGCCTAGAAATATAGTAGTGTTTGATTGATAGACGACACCGTCGGTATGAACACACTCGATTGTTCCAGGTCGGGGTTTACAAATGAACACCGCAGTCCATTTCATACACGGTTTCTAATTACCTTATTTGCAGATTTTATAGAGAGCGCACTTTTTACAGGTCCATACACGTCGGACATCCTTCAATTATTGATCGACCACTATCCATATGGTCTGCAATGTTTCCATACACAAATACCTTCCGTACCTTACAAAGCTTCCGTACCTTTACACAACTTCTCCACCCCCCTACTTTAAGTTCGAAACCGGTAATACACTCTGAACGGGACTACAAATTTATGGTATAAAAAGAATTTAAATTTTTTGAATTTATTCCTACTAACATAACTTGGTGGTCCTAAATTGTAGTAGATAATATTGGCTTACACAATTCTACTATTAGTTTTCATTACTAAGAGCAAAGTGGAGTGTTTTTGGGCGCATTCATGTGACTTTTCAGTGGGGTTAGTATAAATTATAAGAAGCCATCACCTCTGTTTTTGTGGTGCCTTGGTCATATGTAATTTCTCCTTCGATGTTGGAGTGTTCGCACATCCATAAACAAAGCTGGCGTCTGGGATGATGTCCACCAGTAGCGTAGCCAGAAATTTCGTTCGGGGGGGTCCGAAACCGGGGGATCCGGGGACGTTTTGTGTGTTATTTGCCAATGAATTCACTGGTAAAAGGTAAATACCAAAAAACATGGAGCTTTAGTAACTACGCCTTATAGAAAGTGGAAATATGTTATAGGCAAATTATAACTCTCACAGCAACTCTAGTACCACAAATTTCCTTGTATAGCTACAGAAACTTTACGAAGTTCGATTCTGGCCTGGTAGAAGGAGCACCAAAAGTGATAAGAAAGAAAAAGAACACAACAGAGCTTCACTCAAGCGTATAATTGACTCAACTATATTCTGTGGAGAAAATGAAATACCCCTTCGGGGACATTGGGCCACTGACGGCCGAAAAACCCTTTAGAAAAGAAGGGCGATTTTCGAGCGTTGCTCGGGTACAGATCAAACTAACGCAACGGTCGGAAAATGCACCGGAAAAAAACTCTACTGATTAGAAGTTCGGCCACTTTAGATTTCACTGATTGGGGTATTTATGAATGAGTTATAATGACGATTTTTTGTATCATTACACTGTAGACGAGTATATAATTATCGGAAAAATCACTTTCGGGTCGGAAATGAAATACACCTGAAAAACTCTAATGATTAGAACTTCAACTACTTCGGACTTTGGTTATTGAGGTAAACGTGGTATTTTTTATTGAGTTAGGACGACGATTTTTTTTGTTATCATTAAACTGTACTCGACTACCTATATAATTATCGAGAAAAAAAAAAAAACACTTCCGGTCGGTAAATACCGAAGAAAAGCTCTCTACTGATTCGTTTTGACAATTTTGGATTTCACTGGTTGAGTGGTTGAGGTAAAGTAGTACTTATAATTAATTATGTTAGGACATTGAATTTAGAGATTAATTCAACGCCCGACTAATAAATATATAATTATCGAGAAAAAAAAACAAAAATAATCACTTCCGATCGGAATATAACTAAGGAAAATAAAAGAATACCTCAGTCAGAAGGTAGTCCAAATGAAATCCAAAGTAGTCGGAACTTCTTATCAGTAGAGTTTTTCCGGTGTATTATCTGACCGGAAGCGATTTTTTCAATTTTTCTTTGATAATTATAAAGATATTTAGTCGGCGTTCAATTGATACCTAAAATCAATGTTCTAACATAATTCTAAGTACCACTTTTATCTCAACGACTCAACCAGTGAAATCCAAAATCGTCAAAATCTGAATCAGTAGAGCTTTTCCTCGGTATATTCCGACCGGAGGTAATAATAATAATACTTTTTATTGTGTCAACAATAATAAAAATTGCGTACAATCGTCAAATTAAATTATTTAGAAATATGTATATCTATTTTAAATTGCCCCCCATTCATACCCGTTCATACACAGTCCACACTCATTCCTAAGACTGATACATACTTACAGCCATACGTTTAAAATCTTCTAAATTTTACCACCAGAAATAGAGGATGACCGAATTACTTTAAATTTCATCCCAGCGGCTCTCATCATAAACACTTCCACTGAATAAAACACCCTCGACGCCAAAAAGTGTCTCAATCGAGCTTTAAATTTTGTTGGTTCATTCAAATTTTTGATTTCCTCAGGGAGCTTGTTGATCAGCTTAACACCAACCTCGGATGGCAAACGTTTGAATGCGGCTGTTCTGTGCGGATCTAACCTAAGGTTGTCCTGCCTCTTGTCCCATATTGATAGACGTGTCCCTGCCCCGGACGAACTCGCACTTAAATCGGCAGTACAGGGCGACATCGAGGATGTAGAGACAGGGCAAAGTTAGAAATCCAAGCTCCCCTAAAGGCATCTCTGCATGAATTTCGGGATTTCAATTTTGAAATTATTCGGACAGCTTTCTTTTGACTTCTAAATACGCGCTCAAATTTGTATTTAGAACAGCTGCCCCATAGCCTCAAACCCGTACATTAGATGGGGGTGTACAAGGCCGAAGTAGGCCATTTTTAGTACATCCCGGGAGCAAAATTTGGAAAGGTTCCGTAGAGCATAAATGCCTGAAGAAACCTTTGAGCAGGTACTTTCAATGTGATTGTCTCAATTCAGACTTCGATTAAGGTACATTCCGAGGAACTTGGTGGAATCAGTTTTCCTCTATGAGGACATCGTCCGCCGTCACAGCAGCGCGATCCTCAATCTCTCTTTGCCGCAAAACAGAAATTTAGTGCATTTGATTTGAAGTTGTTGGTCCTCAGATTTAATTTAGAAAAAAACTGAATACATGAATTCAGTTCTAAAAAGGAAATGATTTCTAATTCATGTTTTGTTGGAGCTTTAATGAAGAGCGTTTGTATCGTCAACATACTGACCATTTTCCCTCTCAGGAGCGATGAGTTTTCCGCCTGCTGATGTACACAAGGAACAAGACTGGTCCAAGTATAGATCCCTGTGGAACTCCATAGGAAAAAAGTCGCCTAATTTAAAGTGATTTAATTGTTTTTTTCTCCGATAATTATATATGTATTAGTCGGCGTTGAATTAATACCTAAAAATCACCGTCCTAACATAATCCTAAGTACCACTTTTACCTCAACCACTCAACCAATGAAATCCAAAATTGTCAAACACTTGAATCTGTAGAGAGCTTTTCTTCGGTATTTACCGACCGGAAGTGATTTTTTTCTCGATAATTATATAGGTACGGTGTACAGTTTAATGATAACACAAATCGTCGTCCTAACTCAATCGAAAAACCCCACGTTTACCTCAATCATTGAAGTTCAAATTAGTTGAAGTTCTAATCAGTAGAGTTTTTCAAGTGTATTTTTCCGTCCGAAAAGTGATTTTTTTCAATAATTATATACACGTTTACAGTTTAATGACACCTAAAATCAACGTCTTAACTTAATTCTAAGCAGTCACTTTACGTCCCACGACGAATTTGAAACGAAGTGGTCGCTAATTTAAACTGTTCGTCGTGTTACGGTTCAGGTGACTTTGCGGACGTCACGTGACCGCGCTCTATAGAAATACCGTAATTACATTACACTATCCGAAAAGGCCGAGCCCAAAAGTATCGTTTGATACTTTATGCTGAAAAGGACAATTATTACATTTTTAACAACGGTCACTTCAAATCAGTGAAATCAATCAATTTAATGTTTGTAGACAAGAGTAATGATAACTGTCCTTCTTTCTCCTGCTCCATGCTTTATTTTTTTAATATGTCTTAAAATTTCGGGGGGGGGTCCGGACCCCCTGGACCCCCCCCCCTTCGCTACGCCACTGATGTCCACCTTTGTTTCAGTAAGTTCACAGAAGACCGACAACTCGATTTTTGTCAGAATTTAATTAATTTAACCACCTTACGTTACTACCTTTGCCAAAACTCTCTTATAACCAACTTAAGACGAGCTACTCCAAATATAGTATGTGGTGAATATGAATGAAAAATACAAGGAAAGATTGACTATTTTAATGGTATTTGATCAATAAATAGATTTTTAATTTTTGTAAAAACTTTATTTTCCCCTTTTGACGTACAAAACAAACTTTTTTATTTAAATACAAACGTGATGGGTGAGATGTACGTTCATCAGATAAAGTGCTTACAACGCTACTAGGATACAATTCCTGACACAAATGGTATGCAAACATTGTCGTATTAAACTTTTGAAAGCGTTCGATTGAAATAACATTGATCCAATATACTTAGTATTTCATAAAAGAATTAATAGAAAAGATAAATGGTATATTTAAAACTACAGTGTTAAAAATACTGTTCCCTGTAAATTTAAATACAACAAAAGAAACGTTTTATATTGCTTTCCCCCAAAATGGAGTATTTTGGGGATAGGTCAAAATCTTTAAATAGGAACCCCTTACAAGTGACACCTCATTTTAAAAGTTAGATATCTCTTGTTACAATGGTGCAACAAGAGATATCTAATGTTACTCTACCAAATTTGGTTTACAACCCTGTTGATTGATAACGTAGCTAATTGTTATGAATCTGTTTTAAGAATTGCATTCAATTTACATAAATTTAAAAAGATAACAGTCGTCATATTAATATTTCACTAGTAAACTGTGAAACTAAATAGTTCAAACATAAATTTAAGATAATATAATATTTAAAAAAGTTATTAATGTTCATAGTTTTCTATTTTTCTGATATAAAATAATAACAAGGTTCTATAAACGTAAGATAAACAATACATGTGATTTAAGGCCAAAACACAATAATACGAAAAGTATTAAACAATAAATCTAAATAAATATAGTAAATTGTAATGGGTATACCAATGACAATCTCCTAAAATTGTATATCGTATTTAATTAAGTACGTTATTTTTTCGGATACGAAATTAAATACTTGGAAAATACGATTAGTTACAAATTAACCTATTGCTATATTAGCTATTCTAATAGGCATTGTTACTATGTTTACCTAACCCTTAACTTAAGGTGTAAGGCTATGGAGTTACATGTTCACCAAGGTGTTAAGTGTTCAATTTTTTTGCTGACCTATATCTTTTTCTATCTATACAAGCTCAATTAAAATGATCCATTAAAATTCAGTTGGCATTGACAGAATCCTCTTTCAAAATATAAACAAATAATTAAAATTCAGGAAGAGCGGCAAATTTGCACACTTTGAAAATTAATTTTTAAGTTCGTATGAATTGGTTTGGAGTACTTAAAAAATGTAAATTAGAAAACGATAGAAATGTAATGGGCTGAAAAATTTGAGCCACTGAGCGAAAATCCTTGGCCTGAGCTGTGATTGTTATCTTCAGTAAAATATAAATTGAATTCACCTGTCTCGATAAAAATTGGGAAAACGATAACAGCATTTTTACAACCCAAAGAACCTCAATAAGACCGTAGAGTTTACACCAAAAAGGGAGGAGAAAAACAAGTACAGAGAAAGCTGTAATCCTAAAACCCATAAATCAGTGCATAACCACAATATTGAACTACCAGTAGAGCGATCAGCAAATGTCACGATAATAGATAAAGTTTAATTCCCACACTACATAAAGAGATATTAAATAATATAAAAATATTAAGTGGAATTTTTTAATCATGAATGAAGAGAAATCCTTACTTTCTTGTTCGGTCAAAATACCTTACAACAAAGGAATCTTATAATTTAAACAAACGGCAAAGAGGATAGTTTCGACTGCATAAAAAGAGCCATCCCGAAATCTCGAGAGCAGATAAATTTCATGTACAGATTGAAAATTTGCAAACCTAAGATAAAGGTGACTGTTTATATTTCGTGCTTGGCGGCCTGCCCAATTGCTCGGTTCTCTGTAACCCGACGTCTGTGAGTCGTATTTCATTAAAACGGTAAAACCTGTATAATGCTGTTCCCCAAGGTAGTATCTGTCCTAGGTGTAACATTTATTTCCTCAGTCGAACTTTACTATTCGATGTGTTCATTTCTGAAAACGACAATTACTTATCTGTAAGATTGTGTAACATTTTCTGCTCGGGCACATTAAACAGACAAAACCTTTCATTTCTCCTCGTTTATCCATCCGGTTTTTTCAAAAAGTACGCCCTGAATCGATTAATAAAGAAACAGGCGTTGGAAAAATTGCTTTCCCTTACGAAATAGCTAGAAACGGAATGTCAGATTCTTCAAGAAAATATTATAAATTACCACCTAAATATTCACAAGATCAACAATAATAAAATAATAATGTATTCACTTTGAAAATTGTCTGAATGAGTATAATGACTAGAAATAGGATAACTCAGAGAAGAGAAAATGAGATCCACCAGAAGGTATTTTTCAGGCATGTCGGAAACTGTTAAAATAGCATTATACTGTTGTATTAATCAAAAAGTAACAATGTATTTGCTTTCCAATGAGCAGGCCTTTTGAAGGTGAGAGGTAAGTGGGACAAGTTTTATCGGGCCCGATGATAGAGAGACAAAGTTTAGTTTAGCTATAAAAATATATATAAAATTCGCCCATCGAATGATTGGAGTAATGTCCTGCCCAGACCATGGTGAGCCTCTAAGGAATGGCCAATCGGTGAGAGATATCCAGGAATATTCACGTGAATCATGTGAATCTAGTCTTTGTAGATAACAATAAAAGATAGAATCTTCATCTGTGCTAGGATGTTGTAAACTTACAAACTTACAACATCCTAGCACAACTAACTATGGGAGGAGGTTTTGCACGTCAGAGTGAGCGATGCAAAGGGTGAGACATTACTCTCAACACTCGATGAATGGAAATCGGTCTCTGTAGATAACATTTATAAACATAATCTTCATCTGTGCTGGGATATTGTAGATTAAGGGTGGAGGTTTCCATGTAAGTGGGATCAGTGCAGTGGGCGGAACATTACTCTCAACACTCGATGAATAGACGTCGGTCTCTGTAGATACCATTCATAAACATAATCTTCATCTATGCTGTGATGTAGGTTATGGGTGGAGGTTTCCACGTAAGTGCGATCGGTGCAGTGGGCGAGACATTACTCTCAACACTCGATGAATAGACATCGGTCTCTGTAGATACCATTCATAAACATAATCTTCATCTATGCTGTGATGTTGAAGGTTATGGGCGGAGGTTTTCCACGTGAGTGCGAGCGGCGCAGGCACAGTCAAGTGGCAGCAGGTGTCTGAGGACCTGGTGCCTGTCAACATTACCTGCATCCAGGACTCTCCTGAATGTGTCTTCCACATCACCGCCTACAACAGCCAGGTTGACAAGATCCTTGATGTCCGGCTCGTTCAGCCTGGTAACTCATACTTTTATCCTGTTATCCTATATCGGATATTTGTACATGTACTTTTTAATGTAATAAGGGTAATAAGCCTTCCGTAGAGCTCTTTTCACATTGGTTTGATAAATTCTTTAAATTAAAACCCCCAGCCAGCTTAACTCTGCCATTGTGGTACTCCTACTCGCAAATATACCCTATGGTGTCTACTGCGTTGAGGTAAGTATTTTGAGTTATATTGTATTCAAACTAAAAATAATTGGCTGAACATTAGTAAATGGATTTTTTAAATTTTTAAGTATTATGTATAAGGAAAATTATTTACTTGTTTAATGATTTCGGCATACATAGGTTCATAAACGTATCTAAGATGACCTAATAGGGGGGAGGGATTACCACTACAAATTTTTCGTACAAAAATTCCGTACCGTAATATACTAATAATATTAAATATTGTAAGTTTGACAGCCGTGTGAGAGCATTATTATTATTATTATTATTATTATTATTATTATTATTATTTTACGCTCTACACAAACAGCTATAGCATAAGCGAAAATTTATCCTTTTGGAGACCGCCCGATAACACAAAAGGATTTCAAGAAAACGACGCTATATTAATGATAATAACAGAGGTTTGGGAAAATGGTTATATCTTAAGAGCTACAAAACACCTCTTCCACCTTTTACGTAGAATTTACATTCTAATATGGGTTTCCAAGATACGTATCTTTTACAAATGTATTACTTGCAATTATGAGCCTGTGTTTGTATTACTATAATATGTATTTTACATTTAAACGTTTTTCAATATCAATCCATGTCAACCCTGATAAAAAGTATTCGGATGTAAATTTACATGTATGTTTATATAGGATATATTTACTGTGTATACAACTACACAAATTTTAAGACATGAAATTAGTAATTGTGTGTTTTTATCGCGGCTGAGCGGTTGACGTCCACAGCGTGCATTGCGCATAAACGCGGTAGGCGCTCGGCGATGAACAAATATAGCCATAGAAAATATTAACAAAATGTGACAGAAAAATGATATAGCGATCGGTTAATAACGCTGGTAATAATTAATGAACGCACATGAATGTAACTCTACGAAAAATAAATCTAGTTTGTTTTTTGGCGATTTTAATGTCATCACACTAGTGATAACAAAGGCTCTATTGCCTTAGATATTCTTTTAGGTCACAGTTTCAGATAAACTATTACAGGCATCAACCTAAGATATAACAGGGAAGGCACGGTATTATATACATCATTTTTGTTAATCTTTCACATAACAAATTAACTTATTATTTAGCAGTTTCATAGAGGCAATTACATGAAAAAGTGGAAATAAAGATTTTTAGTAAGAAAAGTACCGAATAACATTTCAACATGGACATTGGAATAAAGCGGATGTTGGAATAAAAGAGATGTTGGAAAAGAAGTTTGAACATAAAACTCATTGCTAGAGTAAAACTTAACCATGCCAGCCAGCCAGGGCCTTGATTGTTGTCGTTGGTAACACTTTAAGAGCAACCTAGACAATTATCACCGATGCTATTTTATTATTCTTTGTATATATTTTGTTCTTGAAATGTATGTAAACAAAACATTTTTTGGTGTGTAAAATAAAACATTAAATAATTACAGACTTTAACTCAGATATTATTCAAATGGCCACGATATTTTTGACTTTGATTGTGGACTTAAAGTTTGTATGTACATTTGATTAAAATATGTTATAAAATGAGCTATTCCATAAGTTCAGATATATTAGAGGTTCACTACCAAAGGGTTGAAAGTTCATTATTTTATTTTTAAAGGTAGGTCAACTATAAAACACGTTTTGATAAGCATATAATTTTGTATATGTTATACAATTTTGGTTAAAACAATAACAGAGAAGTCTATCAGTAACATAAAATAAAATTTAATCACTTTTAAGAATTATAATATTTTTAAATGGTAAAATCGGCAACCTAGAGGTTTTGTACTCTTATTTTATTTTTTTTTTAGCTCTACCAATATCAATATTAATGAATATAACACAAATCACTAATACACGACTAACGCTAACAACGAAAGCGATGAGTAGCCGTTTAAAGGGATGACCGGTAATCTACAGGTTCGTGGCTAAATGGTCGCTGTCTCTCTCGCCCGAAGCGCGGAAATTGAGGTCTGTATTATATTTGTCAACCATACGGGTCGCAGACGGAGTCGTCACTCCAAACAATTACAAAGCATGAGTCTCATGTTTACTACATGACAGCTGTTATAGTTAAAATATTAAAACAAAACTGAACTATGTATGATACATTGTTCGACTACGATACGAGTATACTTTCATTTTAACACATTCACATTAACGCTCGTTAAAATATCTTGAATATTTGTATCAATGGGCCCCCCCCCCCCGGCTACAACCCCCAACGATAGCGTGTGGGTAAATTATATTTTTCATTGAAACATGGTTTAAGGAAGTTATGTATGGTATGTTTGATCAAATAATTTATGGAGGAAATTAAATTTAAAATAAAGTAGACAATGTTCAAACAATTTGTAAAAAATGTGTATGATTATTTTCTGTCGTTTTCCGTGTGCCTGACTCTAAGATGGACCTATTTATTACTTGGCAATGGTAACTTACGGAATGATAACTTTTTTCCATTTCTCCTTTCTCCAAGCATTAATGGACTGTGAGTAAAGTTTTTAAAATCTAACCATCTAAATGCCAATTGTACCTTCTTAGTCATCATTATTTTTATTTGATGATTATTCAAGATCATGTGTTACTGATTCAAAAATTGTGAAATGCTGTCAGTTTGAAGTAGTGTAGAGGAGAGAAATAATTATGAATTTTATATTATGAAGACCAATATACAAGTATTATTTTACTACAATTTTTTGAGAATCATTACTCATTGTATAGTTTTCCTATCAATAATTTCTCAGTCCTGGAGAAAGTAGCTGCCTCATATATACATATATATATATATATATATATATATATATATATATATATATATATATATGTATGTATATATACATATATTTATATTTATATATATATATATTGTTATTCTACCTTTTTTATTATATACAGTCCTGTTCCAAAACGTATTCTCGTTTTATGCAATGTGTGCTGGCACATAGACTAAATTCATTCTTTAAATATTCTGCCATTATGATATCTATAAAGCTGCAACATTTCTATGTAGGCATTTTCCTTGTATACTATTGTACAGTATGTTCTTCATGTACAAATTCACAAGCCCGTTATGCTTTGCATTTCATGTTTTACGAGAAGTGAAGAGCATACATTTTGGAAATTGTGGAATTGGAGGGAGGAAGAGGAAATGAAAAACTCTGATTATGTTTATACTTTCCAAAATATACTCTGAAACATATCAAATCTAAGAAAGTATATTTTCAATATAACTTTATAAAATTTACATATGATTTGTGTAGACTTTTTGTTACAAACTGTTTCTTAAAATTAATTATTTGGCAGGCACTTTTATATACAGTTCATTATGAGTGCAAAAATTTACACAATTTAAATAATACGGAAAATGAAATGTTACTTGAATAATTACTACTAATATTATAAAATGTAATAAGATAAAAATCAAACCCATGAGGGCAATATATTATTGGTAGATTATATATTAGTAGGAGCCCAAAATATTTTTAATACATTTAAGCGTTGTTATCTTAATATTTAATTAATTTTTTCATGTTGTGTGGTGAAATATTTTATATTTTCCCTCTAATTACATTCCTACTTCAATTTCTTTAGAAAACGTCGCTTCTCCCACAACCGTGGTCCAAGTCCCGACAAGTTTACCTGCATTCCTTAATAACTGTCCTGTGTACTTGTGATGGTTCTAACATATGTGTTTCAATTTAAAATCCTCAAGTGTATGTATAAAATAATACTTATATTTGTCCAGGAACAAGGATAGGACAAGCATCGGAATGTTTTGTCTACTGGAAGGATCCAATGACCAACGACACTTGGGGCCTAAACTTCACTTCTCCCATTGACGCTAAACAGTTTCGGGAATGCTGCGTAAGTTTTTACATACATTTTTAATCTAATTAAAATTTATTATTTGAAAAAAATAAAGGAAATACAACTATTATAAAAACTTTATTTACAAAAATGACCTTTGTTGCTTAAATATTTAAAATTAATTTTACTAACATGTTTACAACAAATTTTGTCACTAATTAAGCCTACCTGTAATGATATGAAAACTTTAATAAATTATAAAAGATTCCCACATTACCAACAGCTTTTACAATTTTATATAAGATTTAAACTTGAAATCGTTATGGTGTTAACAACCTAATAATAAAAAACCTAATTTTAAGTTGCTAATATATGTTACGGCTTTCCTCAAAGCAGTCTATAAAACAATATCTATTCATAATTTATAAATAATGTTTGACTTTTAACATGTAATCTTTAATACCAGTGACATATGTAAGTTGAGTTCTGGGAACTAGATCTCTCCCAGATAAAGTATACAATCTAGACTTAAAGTTTTATTTTATTATAAAATCGCTATTTATTACTAAAAAATATTAACTAATATGCAATTACATTTAATAGTGTAGTCATTTATAAACTTTTGATTTAACTAATCAATTATATTAACAACTTTTGTTTTTTTATGAAATGTATTATTTCCAGTGATGTGTGTTATTTATTATTACTAAGTCATACTTGATTTTAATGATTAAACAGTTTCATTTTATATTTGTACCTACAGACAATATCTTATTTAGTATGTATTGAACTCGTATTTATACAAAAATGCATATGGCAATCTTATAAAGATGAAACATGGAGCTAGGGAAGTAAATACTGTAAAGGTTTTTTTTCACTCAAAGGTAAATTAAACATAGTGAATTAATTCTCTTTCACTCTGTTTTATGACTTCATAGATTATACTTAAGATTTGATCAATATTACTCCCCTTTATTATGTTGCATAAAGTATTGAGGACATAAAAACGGATGTGAAGGATGTAAATCTTGTTTTTACAACAATACAACAAATTAATTTGAGCAATTTTCTCTAAATATGTAAGTTACATAATATGTTCTGGATTGTGTGGGATATATTTAGAAAGTAAGTTCTTTTTTGTTGCCTGTGCATGTCAGGCAGAGCTAAATTGTCTGCAAAAATAATTAAACTACTTTTCTGACAGATTCGTGGATATTGTGTTAACCAACAACTTATAAACCCTGGAGTTGGCTCTTTCTTTAGCTATTTTTAGCTTTCCATAACACTTTTATGTAGTGCTCAATTTCTAGAACTATAGAGAAGTGGTGGAACTGCAAATTCCCTGGAAGTACTCTCAGCAGAAAGGGGAGCCATCCCTTGGATAAAATGAGGATTCAAAACAGTGTTGCTTGTTTAGCTTATAATTTATTACAGAACTCTACTACGCAATTTACTGCAGAAAAAATATGACAAATTTCTCTGGTAAATTATACATTAAATATTATAAGACCAATAGCAACAACAATGATTGTATTATTAATTAAGACAGCTTCCTTTGTCACTTAATGTTACGGAATGTTCATTTGAAATGCACTTCTAATTTATGATTAAAAATTATATGCCAATTAAATATAAGTTATACTGTTTTTGAATAACAGTAAATAATAAATATGCTATAATAGATATTCATATTTATAAAATTATATTAATAAAAATAATTTGTAAAAAATAATATAATACCTATATAAAACTGCAATAAACAGTAATACAGGCTGTTGTTCATACTTACTATGGACTTCATCCTCAATGATCATGACATATAAGTCAAGATATTTAAGTTTAAACTATCATTTCCCGTTCTAAAATAAAAGTAAAAATAAAATAAAAGGTACAGATCTTGCTTTGTATCTTAACAGTGAGCATTGTCAAATACATTAGATTTTGTAACAAGCAATGCAATATAAAGTCCAAATATGACCAAATCACCATTAACATCTAGGCAATATCTTCTGACAAGGTTCACAGAATTTCTACATAAAACATACAATATCTTTCTGCAACAATATTTCAAAGTTGAACTTACTTTCTGGAAGTATCTCAATGTTTCAAAACTTAACTTCTATTTAATTTATTACACATAATTTAAATTAATATAAATAAATTGAGTTTTATTTTGAGGATGGGGAGGTTTTGTGAAGGTAATTGGAGTTCTATTCAAACATTTACCATTGTTAAGTGGATAAAATAGTTAAATAATTATGTATCAAAGATTACATTCTGATCTCTTCCTTATGGAAATAACTAACCTATCATATAGACTACAAACTAGGTTAAAGTGAACAAATCAATGTGTTACAACATACAAAGTCAGAAATGACAATAAATATGTTGTATGTGCATACTATTATTAAAACATGCACTTAAAAAGTAACAATAAAGATTATAAACTGTACTATAGAACACAGATCACAATATGTCTGCTTGGAACAAGTTACTAAGAACAAGTGGCCAATAGTATGTGGCGATCGATCGTCACATCAGAAACAAGTTGGGGGCAAATGAGAGAAAGGGGTCTTTTTTATTGGTTCATTATATTATGAACTTCTTAAAATCATATTGTGATTCTATATTGATTTATTTGAAGTCTCTAATCTGTTGATATTTTGGATTGTTTTTTAGCCTAATTTCAACTGGTTGAGTAGTTGATCTGCTAATTTAATCTGTGAAACCTTGATTAATTTTTGAACAAAGTACAGTTCACAATGTGTTTATGGTTAGCTTCATCCTAATTCATATAATGATCTTCGAATTATTAACGATGCACATTGTCACTGCAACCTAGTCAGCGGTAGGTTAGTTATTTTAACCTGATGAAGAGGCCAATTTGCAGATCTCAAATAGTGTTACTTTTTTAACTTAATAATGGAAAATGTCCGAAAACATCCTGTTACCTTTACAAATTAAGTATATTAAAATTAGAATCTGCTGTCTGTGAAATCTCTCTAAAATTCCTACATGTCTCAAAAGTTAATTAAACACCAATGAACGGTTGTTAAGATCGTTTCGTCATGTTTTGTAGTCGTGGTGGAGTGGCTATCTACCTGAGCTCAACAAGGGGGAAGCTCTCATCAATCGGAGGAAATCACAGCCTCCCCCCTTGTTGCAAGTTTTGGTATGAAGCCCCAGTTTCTCTCTCGCATGTTCCTCAGTGTGATACTACCACTGGTGCAGCATGAGCATAATTAACTGACCATTACTTGTACTCCCTTATTTCATAACCAGCCTTAGAATAAATCAATAGAGTAAATCATAATTCATACAACTATAACATCAAATACAACAATTAGCTGATTAAATAAATAATAATATGTTATTTTATTGCAACTTATTTCTAATAATGTTTTTTGTCTACTGTTAGCTGCCTAATAAAAGGTTCAATTAAAAATAATTTAATATTTAAAATATAACAAATTAAATATTCATACAAATACATGGTAGAAATAATAAAAGTTATAAACTAGCTAGTCAAAGTATTAATTAAAAAAAACATTGTTGTGAGTAATAAACATACAAGTATTCTCCTGAAGTTTTCATTTCTGGGTGTTTATTTCCCTCCAATAAAACCTAAATGAGATTAAGAATATCTGATTGTCAGTTACACCTGGGTAAGACAATGGATATCCAGAATCATGTCAATAACTAGAAATGCTGAGATAAGGAGAGGGATAATTAAGTCAGTAGTTCTAAATCGTTATGGAGATGACAGTTGGTGATCCCTCTCAGTGGCAAAAATGATTAGGCTTGAGCAAGGTATGCCGTACTGCTTGTTTCTGGCAGAGCCTCGAACTGTGATTTCCTCCCTTTTTTACATAATGGAAAATGGCTGGCTAAGGCTGAAAATTAACTCTAATGCAGCTCTGCTTGGTGATTTTATGTGAGTTGCCTTTTTCTGTGAGTTATGTATACTCAAAATTCAAATAGAAAATCCTATATACATTGCTTGAAGAATTGGTAAACACAAACAAGAATTTAATAAATATAGGATGCTGTTATAAAATTAAATCTTTTTACAGACTTTTTAATAGACTGGACGTAGAAAACCCTGTTATCAAGGAAAGGATCATAATACTGATGAATAAAATAGAATCAACTGAAGTATTTCTGTTCAATTTTGTATATAAAATAATGTTACTGTATTTCACAAATTAAGAGGACAATATCAATGATTATCTTACAATATGCATTTAATACGCATAAGCCTGGATAGAGACTGCATATTTTTTTTAACAATAGGAACGAATAGAACCGATTTGGAATTGCAATCACATAATAAAACTAACTGCTGATCGCTTCAGAGGCAGTGTGATGATGGATAGCCAGTTTAATCTTATATCTAACCCTTACACAGATATTTTTCCCAATTCCCCATTTTCAATTTCAGCCAGAAACATGGAAAAGTGAGAAGGAAATAGATAAGGAAAAGTAGGATATAAAGACACTGAGATAGATGGGATGGATGCTGGCCAAACCATTGATATTTATGTATGTTTACACAACTTCCATTCATCTGGAGCAGATGGACAAACAATCTATTCCTGTTCAATAGTTGAAGCTTTGATGGTCTTATTTTGCATTAGTAAAATAAATAGAAACAAATGATTAAAGAAAGCACAATGTGGGAGGAAAGGAATGCTTGAGTGGACATTGGTACCCACATTATATATAATGTTTTCACATATTAGATGAGAAAATGAAGATAAATAACATTCCTCAGACGCTTAAATTTAAGAACAAAAGATTTTCCCCAAGAATTATCTGACCCTGCAGTGCACATGTCTTAATTTTCATATGAAGCTGCTTTGAGAACCTATGTTATGATTTTCACCAAGCAACCAAAACATCACACTCAATCTCTTTAAGAACTCTGCTCTTTGAATTCTGACTAGGAAATAAAGAGAATTCTAGCCAAGAGTTCCACTGGGATTATATTAGGAATTCAGATAAAAAATTCTACTAAATTTTATGAAATTAAGAATTATTTTTGCTAAGCTTGACTAAATAATGATATTAGCATCGTCATTGTACTTCTAAGATTGGGTCAACCTCAATAAACTACTGATAGTCCTGAACCTTGGCCATTGTTCTGGCATGCAAACTACGTAAATGCAGGAACACCATCCTCAACCTGAATAGCAATAACAAAAGTTATTATTTTGCAGATCACATTGTATTTATGGCATCCCACACCAGTAACAAAGTTCACTTTTCAATCCAATCAGAATGGAAGTGGAAAACAGCTGTAATAACTGGAGATGATTTATACAGACATTTCAACCTGATTGGAGATGTGAGAATCGGTGGATCAAAACACAGAGAGTTAAATAACTTCTGCATTCCACCCACATCCTTTATATGACACTTCTATTAAAGATTGTCAAAGTTGATAGTCTAGAGTGCTAAACTAGTAATCTAAGAATGCTGATGATGCCTTCTCTTGTAAAGTCACTCAAAGTGAAAGTTATGAGATAAAATAAAATCACCTAGGGAGAAATAAAGCAACTGTCAGATAACACAACCATTCAAATGTTTAAGGGTATCTGATCAGCAGACCTGAAAGAACTACCTTTTCGAACTATTGCTGAAAATGTCTAATTAGATTCCTAAAATAGAAGACTCTCACATACTGAAATGTTGTGAATATTTGTCATAAACCAATTGCGTACTGATGGTGCATAAGACATTATGTCATAAAAACATTTTCTCAAATATAATAATATACAGCTATCTACTTTCGATATTTACAATACCAAGTATGTAATGTTTTATATCTTAATACTGAATTGCTTAACTTATATGCTTATTTATAAATATTAAATTATTCCTCTGTATAAAATATTCCCAAAAAATATCCCAAAATATTTTTAGTTGTGCCTCATCTTGCCCTTAAGTATAAAACTATTCAGATATCTTACTTAAACAAACAAAAAATAGTAACTGATTATGTTTAAGTTGGTAATTTTTTATTATATCTTAAAAATAATACACTAAATTGTGTTTTTTCTAATTTAAATATTTTTAAGTCATAGGAATAAATGTAAGTACTAATATATTGACCTGCTCATAAATATATATATTTAAATTTGTAACTAAAATATATGCTGCATCATTTGTTTTATCCACATAATTTAAAAAAAAGTAGTTGGCTCAAATTGAACATATCATGTCATATCCAACCAGCCCATGTTTCATGCAATAAATATGGAATCTGCTTTTTCTCCCTCATTTATTCCTGCATTAATAGTATATACAGTATTATATGTGTATTTTGGGTTTTTATACCGTACTCATATTACAGTAGACATAGCCTCATAGTTTGGGTTTGATAGCTTTAAACTAGTTAGATTCCAAAGAATTTTTGTTGTTTTTCAATATTGGTAGATATACCATTGATAATTGCATCCATGTTTGATCTTTTGGGTGTGTATTTAGTGAATGAACTTCTGCTTCTAGCATAAACCCTCAGCTTTATTTTAAATTTATAATATTGTGTCTAACACATTTTTTATAATCATAAGATATTTAACAATTTAAAGTACAGTAAAAATTCTCACAAACAGTAAAAAACTTACTAGTCTTAGGAAATGTGTATACATGTGTGTGTATATACAGGGTGTCCAAAAAGTCCCGGGTCGGTTGAATATTTTTTTAAATATTTAAAATAGAGCTACAAAACATTACACAAAGTAACTGGACATAAAAATCTATTTTATCACATATTCAGTGATCGGCTAGTTCCTCAGGGGGGCGGCCCGCTAGGAGTCAAAAGAAAATCTTAAATGTAAGCATAGGTTGATATGCATATCAAATTACAGGTCTATATTAGTAGAGTACAGAGCCACAAACCCGACCTCAAACGGATAACCGAGTCAAAAATGGCAGCCGTTCAAAGATGGCAAGAGTTTTGGGTCCAAAAAGTCCCGGGTCGGTTGAATATTTTTCAAAATATTTAAAATAGAGCTACAAAACCTTACACAAAGTTACTGGACATAAAAATCTATTTTATCACATATTCAGTGATCGGCTACTTCCTCAGGGGGGCGGCCCGCTAGGAGTCAGAAGAAAATCTTAAATGTAAGCATAGGTTGATATGCATATCAAATTACAAGGTCTATATTAGTAGTGTACAGAGCCGCAAACCCGACCTCAAACGGATAACCGAGTCAAAAATGGACAGCCGTTCAAAGATGGCTAGAGTTTGGGTCCAAAAACTTAGGTTAATGTAACAAAATACACTGATGAGATTTTTGACTTTAACTTTCCTAACATTAAAAAATGGACATGAGGTGTTTCTTGAGGTGTTTGAGGGTCATTTGAATAAAATCATTAAATTGTAAACAGTTTTGGGTTAGTAAAGGTTAAAATCAAAAAGCTCATCAGTGTATTTTGTTACAGCCGTTAACCTAAGTTGCAAACTCTTAGGCCATCTTTGAACAGCACTGTCATTTTTGACTCGGTTGTCCGTTTGAGGTCGGGTTTGAGGGCTCATTTGTAACTCTACTAAATTGTAAACTAGTAAACATCATATACATTAACCTAAGTTGCAAACTCTTAGATATGTCATGACAACTCTACTAATATAGACCTTTAATTTGATATGCATATCAACCTATGCTTACATTTAAGATTTTCTTCTGACTCCTAGCGGGCCGCCCCCCTGAGGAAGTAGCGGATCACTGAATATGTGATAAAATAGATTTTTATGTCCAGTAACTTTGTGTAAGGTTTTGTAGCTCTATTTAAAATATTTTGACAAATATTCAACCGACCCGGGACTTTTTGGACACCCTGTATATATATATATAAATATAATTTCAATAATATATATATATAGTATATAGTATATAGTATAGTATATATATAATATATATCATCACTTTGCCGGTCATTCCCAAATGGGTGATATTTAAAGCTATCACAACTAAATTAGAAAGTTTTTAAAGTTTTAATTAATACAATTTTGACATACATATGTTAAGCATTAATCATAATTAATATTAGAATAAAAAAAAAATTCAACTGACTTTTGTTGATCACTAACCTTTTAATATATGCTACATTAAATTTTTAAGTTTATACCAAAGCTGATTCAAATTTCAGAATAAAACAAAATCTTAATAAAATAGCTATTATATAACCTTTGATAATTTATGTAATCAAAGAGAAATATTAATTACGTATTATTAAAACATGTTTTCTAATTTATTTTCTTTGCCTAAAAAAAGTGACTACTGATCAGAAATTAATTTTTGATATTTCCATGTACATTCAAAAAAGTTAAATTGTAATTTACTGTATTTCTTTTGTATTTCAGTCACCTTCTTTTAAATTCTCGCGCAAAGCGTCTTCCTCCTACTCGCTCAAATTGGAACCGCCGAACAAACAGAATAAAGTGAAGACCAAACGCAAGCCGTTAAGTACACCTGCGTCTCCCAGTCGCTCGAGGGAGCCGCAGTGCACATGTATGACGGCTGACCAGTACGCAAGGCTACGAGCCCAGGATCCTAGGTATAGAGGTGAGTAATAACATTTATAATTAATTACTTTTAAATCATTGTTATTTTGATGACAATTACAACACAATCTAAGATGTGACGTAAAAAATATTTCGTATGAAATTAAAAAATAATTAGTCTTGTTTCCATTAAAAATGTTTTATACAGTATATGAATTAGAATTGATTACTAAAACAATCATATTTACAATAAAGTTGAGGTTTTCAAGTTATATACTGTATTTGTTATGTATTGTTTATATTTTTGTTCTCTTAGGACTGGAAACCTGTCATTGCACTTAGTCCTAAGATGACCTTTGCACTTGCTTCTAGTAACAGGATATTCAAGATGAGTGAAGTTGGGGGTAGAGGGTACCTCCTGTTAAGATATCATGAGGAGGAATAGTGGGTACTATCAGGCATGTCATCGTGGAAGAAGGGGATGTTCAGCATTTTCTAGTCAAAGCGGACAGGGCTCCATGAAATGACACAAAAAACATAAAATATATAAAAACATCTGCACTCCCTCATGTCCTGGTTAGCAACAGCCTTTAACACTGAAGATGCATTGTTCCACATGCACAACACTTTTGGTTTGATGATGTTAATGATCAGGGCCGCATTTACAAATTCGGCGCCCCTAGGCCTACAGACCAAAGAGCGCCCACCCCCCCCCCCCCCCCCCCCCCAGAGGACTCTGATTACACTGACGTAGAAATCCAGTAAATTTCTTAATTACTTAATTTTGATGAAAGATAATTACAATAGTGTGTGTATATATATATATATATATATATATATATATATATATATATATATATATATATATAGGAGTGTTTTGAATAAATAAAAGCAATGAACCAATGAATGAGTCAACGTCGCACCCCGGACCTAGTTGACCTTGGCCACCCGCCCCGCCGAGCGCCAACACCACCCGCCGCCGCAACTTTTTTCTTTTGTGTACTTTAAAATTTATGCGCCCCCTAAAATTTTGCGCCCTAGGCCTGGGCCTAGTGGGCCTATAGGGAAATGCAGTACTGTTAATGATGATATGTTCAATTCCACTTGGCTCTTAAAGCCCCACTAGAAAATCTTTGGTCAGGTTTGTTCAAAATAGCCTGCAAGTACTGTGGTGAGATGCAGGATATTACAGAACACAGATCACAATACGTCTGCTTGGAATAAGTTACTAAGAACAAGTTTGCTGCAGATGGATGGCAGAGAGAACTGAGATTGACACAGCAGCAGTAGATCAGCAGCTGACTTGAAGGAACATTGTGGGTGTAATGCTTAATGATGATAACACCTGGAAGGATATATCCTCAATGATACAAAAGATCATTAAGACAAAGATGAGAGAGTAAAGTAAAGATGTCTTATTTTACCAGGCGAAGTTACCTAAGAAGCCCTCTCTAACACTTAACCTGGGGACCAACTGCTTAAAGGTGACTTCCAAACCACCACCAATGGCCAGGCAGGCAGGCTGCTTGTAAGAATAGGATCGCTCAGTGGTCACCCATCCAAGCAGCAGCCACGCTCGACGTAGCAGATAACGGCTACGACATTATCTTGCGATAACCGTTGTACACGATACACTATGCCATTGGCCCAGTTAAGACCAGTTGCTAATGTCCCTCACTGAGCTGATGTAATACAACATTGGTAGTTCTGCTCAGTTTGAGAAGTAGGGGGAGGGGTAGATTTTAGTGGCCACCGCTTATCTCTTTGGAACCATGGCAAGAGCACATAAAGTTATACAGTGGCACCCAAACTCCATCCAGTTTCCTCCGTCCAAAGTAAAAAAGGAAAAGATTTGTCCAATACCGATCTACTATGATATCAGCTGATCAATTTTGATTAGGTAATTAGATTAAGATTGTTCATAGTTTGATGTAAGATATAATATGATAAAATCGACAATTCCATTGAATTTTGACTGAATACTATATTTTTATCTAAATATTTATAAATATTTTTATGGGTGACAACTTATAGCAAACTTCTTAACATTTCTTGTTATTGCATGCAAACTACTCAATAAAGGAATTTCTCTTGCCTTTGATAAATAAAAGTTTTTGAAGTACCGGTAACACAATTACGTACACGCGATAAGATCAGCTTTGTCCAACCACTTTTTGGCTTTGGTTGCCAATTCCTCTACTTCCATTTTATTCTCATTCTATGATTCTTGTTGTGAGCAGTTAGTGCCAGTGTGGAAAAACTGAACATAATCTATGAGATTCTTGGACAATTGATTTCTGTGACAAAAGTCTGTTATTTTGTTACCACATTATTTGTTTTAAATTCATTATTTTTTCCACATTAATATTAATTATCATTATTCGTTATTTAGTAAATCTATTTTTCGCTGTTATGGGTAATAGCCCAACCAATATACTTCTGGAATAACAACACATTGCTGTCATGACAGTAAATGATTACTTTTACAAGCTTAGAAACCTGTAAAGCACTAAACCATGTATGATGAGCATTAAAAAAAGGGTTATGTTAACTGATACATCCTTGGGGAGGTGTTGCCATTATCAAATAGAGTAATTGGTGATGTACTTTCTAATATTGTATTACCAAGTAGGTACAACTGCATGATAACTCTATGGAGGACAAAAAAAGGAAAATTTCTTTAAGTGCTGCAGAGAATTGGAAAGAGTCTTTCTATTCAATCAAGATAAAAGACACAAGTACCATATAAAGTACTTTATAGTACACCATTTAATGCCAGTACTAAACAGTCAGCTTCAATTACAGATATCTCCTATTTGACCTTCCTCATTTCACTGCATGAATGTTATCCAACAATACTACCAGTGTGCAATCAAGTAATTTTCCAATGATGATCCTTCATTATTAGCCCATGTATGAGAATATTACAAAAATAATTGCAAATTTTTCATTACTGCAGTAATTTTAAAAGCATCTTCTATTCCTCAACATATAAAATAACAACTTGAGTTCTCTGAAATAGCTGTAAGAACTATAGTAGGGCAAATAAAATTACTACTAGAGCTGCAGTTGCTGTTCAGGGTCAGGTAGTCTGTATATTTTTTCCATGTATGAGAGTCAGTCATAAGTTTGTCACATGAGTAGAAGGTTTGTTCATTACTTTTCTATTTTATCTTTTTCGTTTATGTTCCTGGCAATGTAGAGTAAACTTCATCTATAACGGGACTGAGTGGTTGATACAGGCTCCATTACAAGTTTACCTTGGAACAATCATCCGATAAGTAGTCACAGTCATATTAAATAATCATATACGAAATATTGCTTTACACTGTATTCTTCATATTATAGAATCCTCAGAATGTGTTTTCTCAAGAAATACACTGAACAGGATTGCCACAACTATTACTGCAAGGATTTCCAATAAGACACAGTGGTTGGTTCTTTATCACTTATAAAGTTAATAAATGGAATGGTGACACCTTTATTTAAGTTACTGTAATGACTGGACTTAAATAGGAGAAAGGATGGAGAAGTAATGAAGTAGCCAAAGGTCAATCTTACAGATAAAATATAATAAAGCCTCATTAGACATCCTTAAAGTAATATGGTAAGTGGTTTATTGAGAGCAGGTGATAACTGGGTTACTATATTACTATACTATATTGTGTTAGTCTATAATGACTAGTAGGATTTTCAAAAATGTTCTATTGGATTTTGTTTTGTACTTTTGACTGTATATAAGAATAAATACAATTTTGTGGTTATTTGACCTGGAAGGGATCATGACATTCAGTTCTTCGAGACAATGCACAGATAATGCGACCTTGCTAAATCTTTTCATTTGTGGTATAAATACTTTTTAACTCTTCATGTATACATCCTTATTTTTATGAATTAAATTAGCTAGTATATCGACTGTTTAACACTTTCACTGCAACACGAGTCATGTACCAACTTTAGGACAGCCGGAATAGTAGTCCATAATATTCCGGAATGTGTGTCCATCGCAGTTAATGTGTTGATCCGTAACAGCCTAGTGTAGCCATATAGATATAGCGCATAACCAATAAGTTTCAGAGTAGCTACAGACAGCTTTTAACATTGGATGATATATGAGTATATCTTCTCACAGAACCAAGATTCTAATCACTAGTGTTATACGCTAAACACTGAGGAACATAGCAAATGTTTTTTCCCCATTGTTAAAAAAATAAAATCATTAGTAAAAATAATCTATAACAACTTCAGTGTTACCACCCCTTTCAAGAATGGCAGTTTAAAAAAACTAATATGATTCATTCACAAACTATTCAAATATTGTATAGGCTGTTGTCAAATATTAGTAGACAGTCCGAACAGGCCATGCACTGTGTTTCTCACAAATCTTCATGGAAATCACATAAGTGAACGTAAGCATCAAATTCATTCTCTGTAGACAGGTGTAGTTGAGAATACTATACTCTTCATAATGGCCCTTTCTAGAGTTTATACAACAAAAATTATTTCCCTTCGTCATAATGTAATTACAATGATGTACTATATATATATATATATATATATATATATATATATATATATATATATATATATATATATATATATATATATATATATATATGTAAAGTAGGAGTAAGGCATACTACATGTCACACAACAGGTTTCGTTGAGGTTGAATGCAAAATTGTAAGTCTACAGGTCATTTCATTATTGGCAGATAGAACCACAGATATAGAAAGAAATCATATTACAAAGAAATTTTTTACATCCCCCAGCAAACAGTAGAGAAATTTTTTCTACTGGTTGCTTTAACGAGACTCAGCCAAATTCCATGGTCAGATATGCAATATCATAGAACTAATTCTTTTCTGCGTAGAAATGAAGTTTCATGCAAAATGTCCAATCTACAGGTAAATTATTATAAAGGTACTTGGTCACATGATACACGTATATTTTTGTACATGAGTTTCGTATCAGTATTTAAATAATATAAGTCTACATACAAAGTCACAATAAAATGATGTTTGGATAATTAGACTAAATGTGTATACTGAGTTTGTTTACGAATTTATTTATTCTGCTATTTTCTCATTGCAATCATGGTAAACAATAAGACCAATGTAAAAATGTTCGCTTTTGCTCAGTCAAATCCCATGGAGTGACATGCACCATACTTGAACTCAATGTACCTTTTATAGAAATGAAGCTGTATGCACAATTTTAAATCTATGGATCAGTTCCTTTTCAAGATATCGCACGGACAGACAGACAGAAATTAAAATTTTCCAACCTTATGAGTGACACGGCTTCGCGGAGTTCAGCCAATAACAGTACAAAATTCGTCCTTCTAACCTCTCTCAAAAGTGTTAGATACTTTCCAACTGTACCTTATGCTCAGGAAAACAACTGTTCAATTCAAAATGTAGAGAGAATATAACAGTGCTGGTGTCAGTGCTTGCTCAGTCCTTTTTTGTTCTCTTAGAATAAGAAGCTCAGAAATTGCATTTAGTCCTAAAAGGATCTTTGTGTTGCTTCCGGAGTAACAGGATATTCTGGATTGGTGTAAGGTTGGGGGTTAATATCTATAAGGGAGGATTTTGAGGATTAATATGTCATGTCTCCTTAGAAAAAGGGGACAACTCTCTAGCAGCCTTTCGGGGCTGGGCAGGGAGGCGGCGCACCCTTTGTTTAGGCTAGCCACCCAAAGTCATCTTCCACAATAGACTAGATCTATTGAACTACCCTTGCACCTTGACATTTGCGATTAGTAATGAATCATTCCTGGACATCCATAAGTTTGCCTAGATTTTAAGTGACATATTGGTTTTTATTGTAATTACTGAAGGTTCAACTGAAAGGTATAAACCAGCCAGAAGTGAACCCTCCTGGGGTTGCTAAGTGCTTAGTACATATCTAAAATCTTATGTTACAGGGTCATCAACGTTACCGAGAGCTCAGTCACGAGTGAGTGACGTTGCGGATGGGCGAGTGTCGACACTGGGAGACAAGGTGACAGCAGCTACAAGTAGTACTTCGCTGTACGACAATGTCAGCGGGAGGGAGGCCAACAAGCCAGCAGCCGCAGGCAACCGTCAGACTAGGGATCGGGAGACCAGCACTCCTGGTGGCAAGCTCAATAATTCTAATCACGCCACCACGCAGGTCCCCGCTCAATCTCAGACTGAGGAGGTGATTGTTCTCATTGGTTTATTTAAATTAACCTACTCGTAACTATAGGAAATAATAGTTACACAATGATGGGTCATTCATGAGGCCTATGACGCAGAGCTCCCCTGTAATGACAATAAAAATGAAAACCATAAATAATAAAACTTCGAATAGGCACTAACTTTTTCCTCAGATGGCAGGCCATTTCTGAGTGTTTTTTTACCCGTGCTTTAAACATTTAGTAAAAAATACATGTTTACTATAAATCTATATGTGCAATACATTATTTATTTCAGGAAATTGTGAAGATAATTAATTATGGTATACAAATATCATGTAGAAACTATAAAAAAAATAACTACAATTTTTTAATTGCAAAGTAATGGAACTGCCCTGGTAAAGTTTGATAATATTATAATCCATATTTTAGAATCTGAGATAGCTAATTTATTCTTAATTTTATTTAGTTTCAGAAAATATATAATGTATCCAGGTTCTCTTGAAGAAAAATTATATATACGGTATTGGGTACTTTGGGATTATACCGACCACACCCAGACATGAATCGTTATTTCACATTTCGTTTCTACTGATTACTAGATTAGCGTAGAACAATATTTCGTCAATATAAAACAGGAATTGTCTTATCGCAAACCCCTCCCCATCCTCAGACAGAGGTCAAAGTCGAGCGTCTAGTAGATAACGTGATTGCAGAGTCTCGCCGCCCGTTCAGCTGGTGCATCGCTTTGTTGTACTTCCGTGTTTTACCTCTACATTTCTCCAAACACAAAAATTCAACAAAAACAAACATTTACCAAACTAAACTCTTTATTAAAAAAACACTAAAAACTTGTTTTTATTCTTGATCACATTCCGCCACCCAAAATGCGAGTGCCTCCGGCCATCAGCGCGGGCTTTGGCAGCACCTTCGGTGCTGCCCCGCGCTGATGTCGACGAAAGAAAAACATCCCTCGAGATAGTACCTATCAGTAAAATATCAAATTCTAGAGGGGCTAATCAGAAATATAAATTGAATTGTAATGGAAAGGCAATTATGTACCGTGCAAATCACGTGATGCCGCGCGGTCTGCCGTAATCAGGATTCTCGAGAAAGATAAGATAACAGCGACAACACTAACGATCACAATACCTGGAAATGCTTGTAAGTTTGTAATTTTGTAATTGAAGAGTTGTTTTTTTCGTTCTATCATGTTTGTTTCTATAAATTTCTATTTTTGTGTTCTTCATACTAGTGTGGTCGGTATAATCCCAAAGTACCCGGTATTGTAAAAACCACAAATAGTACATAAAAGACTAAATTTGTTACTATGGCTATGATTATTTTCAAATATTTACAAAATATATAATCTTATACTAAATGCATCCAAAATTTACTAAAATTTAGAGAGCTATATGCACTACAAAACAATAAATAAATTAATAACCAATTTCTAAATATTTTTTTTAATGAAAAGTGGTGAGACATACCTAAATATGTTACTATGGGTACGATTATTTTCAAAAGTTAATGAACAAAATATAATTTTTACACCAAATATTTCAAAAATATACCAAAATTTAGTGTAGTATAGCCTAAAACAAAGCTGTAACAGGCTATAAACCAACATAATAAACCGTAACCATCATATATCACTAATTTTAAAAACATAAAGGTTCTTTCTGGCAAGTTTCATTGTGATATTACAGTTGTGAAAACAGCAAAACAAATTTCACTATTGAAATCTGCAATTCTTTCTGTTGCAGTGGAATATAAACCCTGGTGGTAGTGTTGATTTGTGTACTATATGAACTGTCAAAACACACACTTGTCAGATTGACATTATAATGTCGATTGCCATCCATAAATCGATTCAAATCGACGTTATGATGTTGATTGCCAGTTCTAGGGTTAATAAACTATCAACAATTAATTAGAAAAGTATCTATAACAATCAATTGAAATCAACAAAATCTCAATGGCTTAACGTTTAAAATACACACTTCCACTGCAGTCTTCTGCTGTCGGAGTTGCCACAAGGCTTCAATATTGCAAAAGATCTCAACCAATGAATGCAAGACAGCTAAATCTCAAGAATCTGTTAAAGGAATTTAGATCAAAGCCCTCACTGCAGTGCTGCTATCTATAGGCTGTGAACAGAACTATGTGACCAATTATATATACACGTCATGCTCGGTTCAGTAATAGCATGATGGCAGTAACCTTTAGTACAATTTCAACCTTTGCATCGGTGAATGTAGGTAAATTATATAATAGAGAAGAATGTTAGAAAAAATGTATTGTTTCATAAGATTTTTTGAAATTATTGACTATGATAAACATTTATTTGAGATATATTAAGTTTTTCTGAATTAAATAGTAAATAGCAATAAATAATAATTTGTTGAAATAATAATATGTCATAGATAAAAAACTGCTTTAAGTAATAATTAAGTCATCATAAATTATAACTTTCAATGGTAATTTTAGTTCATTTTTTATATAAAATAAAGTATTTGTGAAGATGTAACAGCTTTATTACATTCCTTTGAATCATGTGCTTTGAATTAAAATTTGTTGTTTGCAAATAATAAACATGCCTCTTAATTCAAAACTTTCATCACTCCTAATGGCTAAATGATTAAGTACATCAAAACAACACCAAAGATATAAAAGTCTTAGTATTGCGTGTTAAACCCAAATTCGTCAGAAAAAAGGGGGTTCCATAAGAAAGTTGGGTACCATATTGGAAAATGGCAACCGGATTTTAAAACTACTTAATTTAATAAGCATAAAAAATAAGGTAAAGTTCCCAATTTAAAGTTTGCTGTAAAATTAATACCCTAAGTTGATCACCCTGTATGTAGAATATTAGTGAATTATAACAAGTGTTACAAATTAATCATAATAAAATTAAGTTGGGTAGCATGCGAGTGTTCAGTGATTTTTATAGGCTGTGTTAGAATGTTATTGAGCCATGTCACAATGAAGATCAGATTTAATAATATTGTTGTACTTAACGAGTCTCAAATTGTTGGTGCCATATAAAGGTAGGTGTATTATTCCTTTTTACACTTTCCTCAAGTTTACTTATATTTCTGAAATCATTCCATCAACATTTTTCCATTTTATTCCTGAAGATCTCATTGTTTTTGTTTTTTTATACTTCAACTAAGGAAGTAACTATATAAATTTTCTTTGTAATAAATAATATAGGGTGAGTTTGAGCTATTACTTCATGTTCAAAAAACAGATTCAAAAGTAGAGTACCTTTAAACAAAAATTGTTCCTTTGGCTGATCCTACATTTGACCCAAATAGGGAAACGTATTTACTTCTTGTAACCTTGAATTAGAAAGGATGTAGTTTTGTACACTTTTAAATTATGTATCACAAAGAAGATTTGCAGATTAAAATTTTAATGAGACAATTCAGAAACCCCTAGTATTTTATTTGGACCTAAAAGCTAAACTCGTTGATCCAGAAATATTTCTCAAGTTTCTTTTTTATTTGAGGAATGTGAGGAATTAAAAACGTTAGTGAGTGCTGAACATTTTGATGAAATTATGTGATATCCAATGTAAATAGCCTCAGAAAGCAAACATCTGATGTCAATGTGTTATTGTAGGGTCAAGAGACAAGTAAAAGTGAAGGAACACAGGCAGGTGGGACTGTGAGTAGCACCAAGATGACGACTGGCACTTGCACACCGAGACTGACCAAAGATGCTCAACCTAGCCAACAGCACAAGGCCACCGGAGGCCCCGACTACGCAGAGGGTACTGACATGGTGCGAGAGGCAGAGCTGCGAGCGGCTAACAACAACAACAACATTAACAACATCAACAACAATAATCGTGGCCGAACAACAAACAATAATAATAATAAAATGGGCAAGGATGATGTTCGTTCAGGTAAGATTAAAAGACAAACATTAGAACACTACCTAATAAAAATAATACCTAAGTGACAAAAAGTGTGACCTCTTTTAATTTATTGTATTTTGGTACAATTTTTATGTAACTAAGAAAAGTAGGGTCATGAATATCATCAGATGGCGGGATTGAATATGATACAGGAATTTCAGTTAGGAAGAATAAAGAGTCAGGAAATGATTACTCCAAGTAAAGTTGGCTACACTATTAAAGGTTAATACCTTATTTTTTCAGAGCATTCTAATTAAAATGTTATTAAAACAAAAAGATTTAAAAGCAAATAAAAATGTTAGGATGATTTTGATAGGCTATGTCAGTTTTATTCTTTGGTGTTGCACAGTTCTACATAAGTTCCCATTTACTTTGCATTTGATGTAGCCTATCTCCATATTTAAATATAAAACTTAGGCATTTACTTTACAAGCATTTTGCAATTTCATTATAGATGTTCTATAACAATGATATTGTCTATTTAAGCCTCTATTTTGAAATATTACCAATGAAACAAGACTGACTGTACAGGAATAGAACATGCTCAGAGTCAGGCAGGAAGATAAGCTAGCTGATAACCACATTTTGTTGTTGTAAATTGATAACTCCTTTTGCCCAAATAATGAAGAGAAAACATTACATACTCAACAATTTGTGTGACTACCCCTAAATCAACAACCCAATTGTTCTTTACAGTGTGTTGTTTAGAGTTCTTAATTAATTGGTTATAGAGGGTAGGAAAACAGGATGATGACATTTAATATTTTTCTATGTTACAAAAAAGGACTCGTGTGATCCTATTCTTACTAGTGTTTTAAATCAGACCTTCTGTGCCACCTGATGATCCCAATCACAAATGATATATCTCGCTTTGAGTTTGAGGATGTTAAAACACTGTACATCCCACTTCATAAGGGGAGAAGAAAGAACAACCTCTTCTCTTTTTGGACATTGTTTATTAAAGGTATAGGGTATTGGAAAATGTGGACAGAAATTTTGAAAAACAGTTAAAAAGATTTCATTAATCAAAATGTACCTTCTTCCATTATACCTTATGTTCTTCTCATCTTCTGTTGTAAATACAGTAACTAACATGCTAAAAGTAAATTTCTATTTCTACCATGCCACAAATAATGATATGAACAGACAAATTAGTGTTTTGTTACACACTGCCCACTAGAAGGGTGCAGAGGGTTAGTTAGAATAAAACAAAAAAAAGCAAGCTTCATGTTATATGTCATATATCTGTTTCTACTCACCAATCTATTATCTGCTTTTTCTTATGAAAAAGGAGAGGCCAACCCCAATTTAAGCCTTATTCTGCCTGTCCTCACGGGCCATTAGCCTGTACTAGGATCTTATCAAACAGAATAAGTAGGAGAGTTGATACAATGGAACATTGATGGTAGTGATAAAATGTGCTATGGTCACAGACAGGATTTCAAACTGTGCTAACTATAATTAAGATCCCAAGTCAACATTCAGACTGCTTAGCCATTTGCTCTCCAAGACAATGACAGCACCCTACCCTAACTTCAATAAAACTATTAACTTAATAAAGTCACCCTCGGCTGTCCTCATCCCTATCCTACCAGGGCCACCAATGTCCTGCTGCCTCCTCTCCATAGTGGTCACCACCTCCATCCCGCCATTTATAACTTTAATCTTGTATTCCATGCTACATCCACAATTGAACCATTCTGGGATAAACAATAGAAATCAGTCATGCATAAATGATATTTTTAGTTTTATTTGAGTTTTTAAACTGGTAAGCATTTATTTTCCAATTTATTCTAAAGCCATTGATGACAGGATTTTATTATTTCTCTCAGACTGTTTGGAAGTATATGCACCACATTGCCTCTGAATACTCCTCTGACAACAAACTTCTTATGACATGCAACCTTGGCATGTGTTCAAGCCACTTTCGTGAGACAAAGGGATAGTATTAGTCAGTGGAATATGGATTTCAACAGTTCTTCAATATATAACTAAAACAGGAATACAATAAAACAACAATAGTGCTGCGGGTTATGACATGGTAAACAGACTATCAGTTGGACTGTAACTGCTGTCATGTTGTTGGGTGCTGGTTCTCTTTAGTTATTACCTCAGGGGTAGGTACTGTTACACAGGTCTATCACTCCAAAAGACAGAGTGCAGCAATTGTCAATATTTCTTACTACTAACGTAATCAAATGAGCAGAGAACACTTGTATACCTTAAAAACTAAATTGTGTACAAACGGAATATTTTAAAACCAATGCTTTTAACACAATAAATTCCTCTAAATTTTCCCAACAGTTAAATTTTACCAATTTCAGCTTATATTAAATTGGTATACGTATTAAGCAGTACGTTTAGTAAGAATTGCAGAGTGGGGGGAGGCAGGTATAAAGAGATTAGTTATCTAAAAGCTCAAGTTTTGGAAAGCCCTGAGAATTATTTATCAATCTTAAAAGTCTTAGTAAAATTAGTATTTGTGGGAATAGTACACCATTATTACCGCAACTTGAGTAACACATTTACAAAAGTCTGGCATAAAATTTGAAATTATAATTGTTTAAAATTATATTGGTACCAACATTTTTATCATATTACAATTATTATGACATATCATTTTGTTATAAGTAAATAGACAGTTACACATTATATCCTTCAGTTTCAGTTCACATTTGGATCTCATTTTCAATGGATGAATAAATTTTATGTAGCAAACTATATGATGTTTTAAAAATGAATTATCATTAATATAAAAATTAAATAGGAGGTGGAGGTATGAGTGTGGATTCGAACACGTTGAAGCGAATGTTGAAGCCGATGCCATCACTGGAAAGCCCTGTTACCAGTCCTGAGATGACAAGGCGCAGGTACAACTACTACAACCACCACGGCAACCTGCACTACAACCACCATGGCAACAACACTTCCAACAACAACGCTCGCCACGTGTTGTCTGAGTCCGAGACAATGTCACGTCATAAGGGCAATCGCTTCTCGGGTATAGTACAACTTCTTGTTTGTGTTGTTGTTTTACATTACTGCTTGCTTTACTGTAGTGTATCAGTTATGTAGTGATACAGATTTTGAGAGAGTTTTGTATATATTGTATCAGTAAAATAGTTCACTTTCATATTTCATTGGTTAGGAAGTTGAGTTGTTAAGTAAACATTTGTTGTTTTGCTTAAGTACAGTAAGAAAACTTGAATACTTTTGTATATAATAACATACCTATGTGTAAATGCAAACAATGAGGTAACTTGAGCTAAATCTGAACTGAACAAGCTATAGAAAAGGATGCCCCAAATGCCATGTCTGTTCCGACAGAAGCATGAGGATGATTTGATTTCAGTATCTGTGAAGTCAGAGAAATGAGTGCATAGGATTGAATTGAAGTTATTTTCAGTTAGTAGCATCCCCATGTAGTAATGGGTATTAATTGGGTCATTACTCTTTGTTTAGCCACTGATTAAACATACAATTTCAATACTGTAAGTTCTAAAAAATGTAATCACTTCCAAAACTTCTTGTAATATGTTTTAAGGAGAGTTTGGAAAGATTTAAGTAGAATTCAGAGGACTGTGCATGGTACCAAACAGAGTTTTACCAGAGAAGAGTATGTACTAACCAAATCAAAGGCTGTTTCTTCAGATTAAAATGTTATATATAGTAGTTCTCTTTAATGTCTAAGAATAATTTTAATAAACTATTTAATAAATGACAGAGTGATTAGAGATATATACTATGCAGTAAATTAGTTATAAAAAAGTTACAAGAAAGTCCATGATTGTTTTTACAAAAAAGTCCCTTTCCTTAACAAAAACAGACCAGGTTATTGGTCTGTTATTATAGCAATTTAAAAGGTAATGTTTAACATTATCAAAATTTTGGTTCCGATTGATTACTATATATTCAAATTATGAAAAGAAGTTGGCTATAAAGAGATTGTTTGGTCAAGGATGGAATTTCTGCAGTAAATGTCTATTTTTTGTCTTCTCCACAAACTACTAGAGAAGCAGTAGTAATCTAATGTGGCTTGAACTTGGGTTCAGTTCCTCCAAAGGATGTAACTGAATGGAAATATATTATGCACCTATCCTCTATAAATCTGGCTAATCTAACTGTCCTCAAACTCATCCTGTGAACTTGTAATGGAAGTTTACTTTAACAAAATTATTATGGTATTGGAACCGTTAAAAGTAAGGTCCATGTTGTATACCACCTTTTTGAAATTTCACTCATTTGCAACTGAGACTTTTAACTTTGGTGGTATTAAAACTTTCATTGATACTATGTTACGTAATAAGGATTCTGAAACATATTTATTTTTATTTGGTAAACATTATATGCCTACCAATTATTAAGTTACTACAATTTTAAAACAAAATAAATAAATTTGAATTTAATTTTTCATGAAAAATTACTTTTTATTTTAAATTTTAAATTGAATAAAATCTGATACAAACCTGTCATTTATCTATCACAAATCTATAAAATATAAATTTTATCTTAATACTGAGTTTGGTTAGAATTTGTTAAATTGATAATGAATATAAATTTTAGATGTACAAGGTCACATGATATTGCTTAAAAAATGTGTGCATGCATGCAATCTGAGTGGAGACTGGAGTGACTTTAGTTTATAGGTTTCAGTGAATGTAAAACATTTTTCAGAAGTAAGCAAGGTCTTTTATGTAAAACGTTTTGAAATTTTGGTTGTAAAAATTACACAAAACAGCATTTTAAATTCTAGTGTATATTACTAAAACAATTGTGAAAATCATAGCAAATAAAAATTATTATTTAACATTTTTCAATTAGATAATAATTTAAATTTGTTTGAAGACTTAATTATATAGTTTAAAATGTAAAGAAGTCACTCCAAATGTAAATTCTAAACTTAAACAGTTATTAAAGAAAAAAAATGTAATAGTAAGAAAGAAAAAAAACATTAGTATTTCATGTAATAAAGATAAAACATGTAATTTTTTATTAGGTAAATAAAAGAAAAACAATTAATTTAGAATTAACATGAAGACAATGTTGTTAAAGTTCAATAAAATTTCATTATTTGTATTATCATTACAAGCTTGGGTAGTTTTGAGCTAGATCATTTGCTTTGCTTGAACATGTTTTCGAAGCTTGCTGTGCTTAATTTTGTGTCCAATATGGTATTTATTGCAACTTGCATACAGTGACAAAAAGCCAAGTTGGATGTAATCAACTGATTGGCTTGCTGTGTGAAACTCACCAAGACGATGAGCTTTGTGAGATTATGCTGTTTGTATTTTGTAAGTTTGTTTGGTAACTTGTGCAAAGTAAATGAGCTTTGCTTTGGTATTTCGCATGACTTTTAAGACTGCCATAATTTATTTGTTCTGTTAAAGCCTCAGATTATTTTTGTTTAACAGTTCTCAGCCTGGTTAGCTAAAACTGTTATTCAGTTGATACATTGTAAAAACTGGTTAGTTAATTAAAACAAATTAATGCTAGTACTACTCATTATTAAATAGTTGAACTCAGGAATTGTTTTTCTCAAATCATAAAAAACAGTCGTTAGCCAGATAATAATTGACAAAAAGAACCAAATCAGGGCAAAATTATAAAAAATACTTTACATTAGTACTTCAAAGTTAAGTTGAGTGATCAAAAACAATTATAGTAACATTTTATGAAATACGCTTGATTCTAATTTATGACAAAAGTTTAAAAAAATATTAAAATTGAGAAAACTTTCAAAGTATATACTTTTCACCTTTTAAACAATGCCGGCTTTGTTGTTTTAACTAACACTAAATTTTGATGACTTCCCTGAGAATAACCTATTAATACCAAGAACTGGATGGACCTAAGTACTAAAACACATACTTCCACTATACAATTAATGAAATCATTTAGGCAGGCTATAAAATTATCCTCTTGAGTTAGAATACTGTTAATATTATCTTGGGCAATACCTACTATATTATTAAGACCAGAACCAGTAAGAGATCAATTGCATCACCTAAAATTTAAGTTCTTTTAATGCTTATTTTTCAGTCCAAATTTAGTTTACTGCCTTATAAATTGTATCATGTTAAACTTGTATTAAATTTTGAGAATCTAGTAATATAAGAGAATAATTGGAAATCCATTTCGATCTTCTTAATTATTAGACTTCCTTGATTTCAAATAACTCTACGAGTGTTATGTGTTATATTATATACAGACACAAGATTACAAAAGTAATAGTTTTATTGATATTTTAAGGTACAAAAGATAACACCACACTTTCTCATGGTGATATACTATGAGGAGTCAGGAAATTCTTAGATGGAAATATAGGTCTTTTTCATTACCTAATGAATTGAGTTTTGTTAAAAGACTTTCAACAATTTCCAGAGGAGTACCCTTGCTTTGAACAGGACTGGGTACAGAGTGTGTTGTACTGGCATTTCTTCAGAATCTTGTGTCTTTTTTGGAGTGGACATTAGAACCAGAGCACAATAGATTCCTGAAATTTTAGCAGATATTCTTAATAACAATACCCATATATTCCTTATGTATTGGTTGAATCTTTGAATCCTGAGGAAACAGCCATCGTTCCAATAAAACAGGTAACCTAGACAATAGACAATGGAGAAACTCCTTTATTAGCGTATAGATCAAGAACAGCAATAGAGTCAAGAAATTACTTACGTTTTTTGTACGTTAATTTGGAAATCAACTATACATAAAATTCAGGAGTGGTTCTTGATTTGCAGAGGCCTCCGCTATTGGTTCAGGAATTCGTCAATGTTGCAGTATAGCTGTCCAACAAGGAGTTCGTAGACTGCCTTTTAAAAGCATTTTCATGATTCTCGCTAAGTGTTTGTGGTAGATGGTTCCATAGTATTTGTTCAATATAAGATGGTTTTTCTTAAAAAAGTGCTGTGAAGTGTATGGGTAAAGTGTAGCTTGTTACACAGTGTGTGTTGTAATGATGTAGGTACTTTCTGGTTTGGAGGTTCTTCTGATATGCATATGTAACTTCTTGGGTGTATAGCACAATGAACTGTTTGGAAGGCGTCTCTGCAGCATTGCATTGGTTCTGGACTAGCCAGGATTCAGATAGATTTTTTTTCTGTAGGATAAAAACTCATAAGGTATCCGGCTGAGGAGCCACCCTATAAATTATTTGATAGCCAAAAGCACAACAAGAAGTGGTATTAATAAAACTCACAATCTACAAAGAATTGCTACTATTAATGTTATAGAATTCTGTAATGCAGGGAATCTTCAAATGCCTAATGCTAGGTATGATGTAGGTTATGATGCTGACAGAGCATTTGTTCTATCATCCTTCTCAGTCCAGATTAACACTCAGACAATTGGGTCAGAGATAATGAGATGTCATTTGTTCCAAAGTAAATGGTTAGGTAATTTGATGGCTACTTGAAAAAAAATAAGGATTTGAACTTTGGTGTTTTTGCTGATTACTTCGTCAGACATCTTAAAGTAAGAAATAAGCTTATCCAATATTTCAGAGTTTTAAACAACCACCATTCTTAGAGCTAAGTAGGTTCAATTGTACTTGTTCAGACTTCTCAAATTATGTGCGACTTGATCCCAGCTTCTATTTAAATTGTTCTCCTTCTTCTCATGTGATGTCCTCTTATTGAGAAGTTGGAGAGTTATTTTATGGAGAGTACAGAAAGGCATATATTCTATGTTAATGTTTGAAGTTTCAATTTCATAAGTTAGACTATACAAAAGTTATTGAACGGTTCTTGAAATCTTGCAGTTTGTTGGTAGTAAACAGAAGTGGGTTTGAAACTGGCTTTAAACCAGTTTTAATATTTGTAAGAATATCAACTTATTTTATTGTTTAATAGGAATTGTGAGTACTTTAGATTTTTCTGTCAATTTCAAATGATGTTAACATTTAAGAGCTTGAATGTTTAGTAAAAGTAAAATAAGTATTAATCAACCTTATTAACACTCATTCTGTATAAATATTTGAAAAGAACATGGTTTTTAGATAATTCTAAAGGAATAATATGACGTTATAGCTATTAGTAGTGTTGATCACTCTTAAAAGGTTTCTCTAAAGCTATCGAGGGAAAGTATATCTGAATATTCTTCAATATTAATTAAGAATCCTGAAAATACCAATACATGCCTTAGATGTGCAAATATTTTCTTTATTATGCACTAAATGAAGTGCAGAAGCAGAGACAGACTTTTAAGAGGCCACTACTCATGGGATTTATTATCATGGGATTCAAATAAATAATGAATTTATTGTGCACCATCCAGAACACCACCACAGAGTCCACCACGCAGATGTTTGAGCTCCTTCAGTGTGAAATAAATAATGTAGTGATGAAATTTATAAAAGAATTGAAAGAAACAAATTGAAGCTACATTTTATCAGAATAGAGTTTTCATTTGAAAGGAACTGAAGTTTAGTAAACAATAATTGTTAAGGGTTCATAATTTTCTTCGCTGTGGAAAGAATCAAACACATAGCAGAATTATTTTCTACATCGCACACACAAATTTACGTGATTGAAACAACAATAGCGAAGCAAGGCATGTAGAAGTAGCTTTCACTGTACATGTCGACAATACCTCATAAAGGAAAGAGATAAAATGGTGCCTACCAGTAAAAACTGAAGGAGAGGGGAAAAATTAACATTTTAATGTATATTGCAGGCTCAAGGTCCTCGCATGAGATAGGTAGAGGACAGCGGGACTATCAGGGGCGGGGGTTGTTCCTGGAACTAGAGAGGAACGGAGGGGGTGCGGGGACCGGGGGTGACATCTCCCCTCCGTCTGACAACGTACTGTTTGACAATCAATGCTATGCAACAACCCCTAGCTCAAGTAACGGAAACTCCGACCTGGACCAGCCGTCCCACAGACAAGGTAGAGGTAGGACTCCTCAAGCACAGCGTCTTGACATTGCACAAAACTATAGGCTACTGCATGTTTCAAACAAATTCCTCAAACTCTTCTGCTAAACTTTGTTATAAATGTTTTGGGCTTACTGCTTTTTGGGTGGGCGAACTATTAGGAGAACTTTCTTCCTAATTCCGCTAATAGATGTATCGGGTGCTTTGCCCAAAATCACTTAAATGAAATGGATATGAAAATAATACAAGATATTTTTATAACTGCTTTGAAAATCTAATAATGTAAGTGGTTACAATAAGAATCAAAATTTTACTAAACATAATCGCATGCTTTAGTTTGCAGGATTAACCTTTTCAGATTTAAGGACATATGTTACTTTTGGAAAAAAAGAGCCAAAATTGGTTTATTCTTTAATATAACTAAGGTATATATTGTTTGTACAAATGTTTCTAAATAATTTGTTTTTAATTTTGTAATTAATACAATGTGCATGGTAATATCTAGAAGTAGATTACAATAGTTAATTGATACTCTTGTCTTTTGCTTGGTCTTAATTTGGTTTTTGGATTGAAATCCTTAAAATTTACCAAAGTAGCCTTTAAACCTGCAAAAAACCAGGAATAATGTTTTTATATCTTATTCCAATTTTTATGTTGTTTTTATGCTATATTAAAATTTTTGCATGTTTTTAACTATGAAGTCACTTATATCTTGCAATTTATATGTCTCTATTCACATTTAACGGTTTTTTGTTTTATGTTTGCATTTTCTCCTTGCCTCAACAATGATCCTTCCTTCTTCAATTTATGAATGAACTTTAACGTTTTTCTTGCTGATTTGTTTGAGCATATAAATATAATTTGTGAACCTATTTTTGTTTTATAATATTTGAAATAAATAGTCCTTCTTAAAATTGTGTCACTTTACGTCTGTCCCCCAACACTTGATAGAAAGGTTTTAAATACTTGAAACTTGGTATATAGGTTCCTCTTGACCAAAGGAACAGTTCTATTGATTATAGTGTCAAAGGGTGAAAAAGCAGCAAAGTTATTCTTCATTTGACTTTTGTTATGTTTTGTCAAACCCTTCAACGTTCCATTGTATTTGTTTTTTGACTTTCTGAGTAAAGTAGGATGTCAAATGTAATTTAATTCTATGTTTGGTATACAAACTTAAAATAAATATTAGTATTGATACCAATCATTTATAAAACATTTACAAACAGCAAACTAATTGAATATATTTTAAATTTGTTTTTTGTATTCCTTATCAAACTTTATAATTCATTACGTATTATAGTTTTCAATTGACATATTTTGTAAAAAATAAATCAAAATTTCATGTTACAGTAATATCAATAATAAGAAACTTAAAATATGCTGTTATACAAAACAAACACGATATCTGCATAGCTGCAAATCCACTACCATACTTTACAGCTGATGTAACATAGGACCAATAAATCAATTAATAGGGCGAAACTGCCAACATGTATTTTACAGTGGTATCATTAAACAGTAATTTCTTTGTTCAAGTTTATTATTATACCGATACAGTTTTTTTTATTTTTTTTAAATTCACCCAGATAAAATATTTACATTGTTTTAAAAATAAAATCAGTACTATCGTTGTTTGAGATGTTAGATTTATCTGATTTAAAGATAGTGCATGTTAAAATCCTGTCTATGATTGACACACTTAGTACTGTTGCCTTTATGCCATACATAATGATTTGGGGATAGGAAAAATAAGGGTAAAAAGGAGAGGACTTGGTTAAAAATGTTTCATTAAAAAACGGTCAACTTTAAAAATATTTTAATTTTTAAAAGGCATGTGCCTCGAAAACATCATATTTAATTTTTCAAATATAACGCAACACATTTTCATTTTCAACTCAACGTGTAAATATTGAGTAAAAACATATATTGGATAGTTTGGAATATGTCTTTAATTATAGGTATATATTGTTGTAGATACATTACAAAATATGGAGATATAAAGAATGGAGAGAAAAAACAAAATCACCAAACAACCTTCAACTTTATTTAAAAAAAACTAAACCCGCTTTCTTAATTTATATTCCAATTTTTCAAAACATAATAAAAATATATCCTTCAATAACTAATAAAAACCATAACAAGTACAGATTTACAATATAAATACATAATTCTGTTTAACTTTTTATGTGCTTTCTATGTGCTTTCCACTGATGTATTTCTTATTCAGTTACACTATTGTATGTTTTGCTTCTTGGAAATTATTGTTGCCATGCAGTTTCCTAAAATGAGTGTTAACAGTAAAAAATATTTTTGCTTTTTATGTCTGCTTACTCTTATGGGAATTCAAGTTCATTTTGCTATCCCAATTCATGCAGTACATTAAATAAAGCTATTTGTAAGCTCTTTGGATATGTGTGCTTTTTCATTAATTGTCAGTAAATTTTCAATCGCTTCCAAATTGTTTATTATACTATAATCCACAAATTGCTCTGTGTATTCAAGATATTAAAACGTCGAGATGCTGTTCAACAGGTTATCAGCGAGATCAGCAAATGGGTGCTGTGAGCACGCCAAGCTCCCCCACCAGCCGGCTCCTGCTGGAGTATGAGATGCATCTACGCAACACGTTGGCCAAGGGGATGGACGCAGAGAGCTACAGCCTCCATACCTTCGAGGCCTTACTCACTCAGAGCATGGAGAACTTAGGTGGATATATGAACATAAGAATAGTTACATATTCATTACAACAGGCACATAGTGTAACAATAGAGAAATTGTATATGTATATGGTCGGTTTATTTATATTAGCTGAAGTTAACTTCGGCCAGAATCGTCACACAAGATCTCCGATTCTTTACAACATTAAAATAGTGACTATGAATTTTAAGACAATCTTTTTTGAAATTGTTGAACTAGTCAGCATTAACTAAAACTATTTTGTTTTCTATAGAACTAGCTCTTTTTGGTGAAATTTTTTTTTATGTACATATGTAGGAAAATTCTTATTACTCTGAGGAAATCAGGAGACAAAAGGCAAAATTTTAAAATTTAACTTTTAACTATTGAACAGAGATTACTCACAAACCTACATACCTACCTCTTCCTAATCAATTACTCAATTTCGCCAAAATTACATTGACTAATTCCCGTTTTATTACTTTACTAAAATGTTAAAGACAGCCTTGGTCTTTTTTCTAATTGCTGTTTAGATCTGTAATTTAGATGATATAATGAAATATTTTTTAATTTGTACCTAATTTTCAAAATTAAATTTAAAACATATGTATCTTACATATTTGAGCATTTTTGAAAACATATATATGTCTGATAGAAATATTCATAAGAAACAAACGTTAACAAATACAAAAAAAAAATATAAATTTTAGCTTTTCCTAATCTTAAAACAGAAAATATCCTACAGTGAATGGTACAAATTTATAACTTATCTATCTAATGTCAATCACAAAAGGATTAAAACCCAAATGTTTTTCACATGAAATAATCGAATCTGGGATGAGAATTGGTTTTGGGGTTTTTCTTACCTTGGCTATGAATTTTATCAATGATTACAGTTCTGTAGGATAAAAAAGAAAACTATTACACTTCATTCTTCATATATACATTTAGATTGTTGAGGAAAATTCTACAAATGCAACATAACTGGAATAATAGCTGTCAACTGATCCATACCTACAAAGGGTAATTTTAGACACATATAATTCAAGCACCCAACAGTGATAATACGAATAAGGTAAAAAGGGCAAGCTGTATTATAGCTGTGAATACTCACTATGTTCATCTCCCAAACCCATTATTAAGCTCCAATAAAGATTGCCATGAATGATGGTGACAAAGGATGAGAGTTGCTGGCTGGACAATCAGGATGATCAGAGATAAAAAGTGAATGAAATGGAAGGAAGGGGAAGTAAAATTCTGGCCAACCCACTTCTATACCAACTATGACAGTTTCTGCTTACCTTTTTCAGATGGAAAAGTTTGGAAACTCATAGTGTATTTATGAAGCTTAGAGCATTACGACACAAATCACAATGTTTCATTTGACAGGAAATGTAAAGTAAAAAGAAAATAACTCGAGACGGCCATCATCCAAGATTTACCAGTCCTATTGATGAAAAAATGATTCCAGGGAATGGCTCAGTATCAGCAGATGTAGATAAGGTAATGGAGATCATATAAAGAAAATAAAGGTAATTCAGTATTCAAGATTCCAAACCTGATGGACTAAATTGTAGTGGAAGACTCTCTTCTGTACCTTTAGAATAAGAAGCTGAGACAACCTCGTTGCACTTATTCCTAAAAGGATCTTTGGGCCGCTTTCCAAAGTGACTGGATATTGAGGATGGGTAAGGTTGAGGATAGGGGTTGCCTCTTGTCGAGATGTCAAGTTACATCCACCATGACTAGGAATAATGGGTACAATATCTGTCATGTCATTTTGGAAGAATAGTACTGATAGATTACCCAGTTGTGAAACAGATCTTGGTTGCACAGTGGACAAATGTCGCTGTGTGCATGTGCAGCCCGCTCACTAGTGATGTGCATACTAATGTGGTAAAAAAACATAAATATCAGTGCTTAAAATGGACACCCCAAGTGAAAACTGTAAAAAAACTGATGAAATAATATACAATGTTTACAAATATGTAGCGAAACAGTACACCAAAGTTTTATGTTACCGAAGTATAATGGAAGCCTAGACGCGCGCAGACCAATATCTGCAATAATGGTAGTAGTCTACTGGCTGCATCTGCTGTCCTGCTCTTCTTACCTCACCCAGCCCATACCTCACCCCTACTTGTGCAAACTGTTTCACGTCTAAATAATCTGTTGGCTAGTTCTGTTCAAGCCTCTTCTGGTCAAAGCAACCTTCGGGTACTCCATCATGTTTATGCTTGCAATAACCTTTAATGATAAGGAAATCTCACCCATTCCAACAGTCATCCTCAGAAGTAAACTAGATCTATTGATTAACCCTTTTACTCCAATATTTTGATATTTGTGGGTAGAAATGTGCTGCTCCTGAACATCCATGGGGATAAGTCAGTTAGGACTGCTTCTAGAAGAGCTTATAATTTTTATGGGAGAAATAGATATGGTTATGAACACTAAGACCAAGACAAATGTGGAATTTGAGAGCCAATTAGCCAACTGTTTAATCAGGGTTCACCTCCATCTTCTCTTCTTCCCAATTATTATTGAGAACTAATTTATGAATAACTTTGGGAACATTTGTAGCAATTTGAATTGAAATGAGAGGACTCGTCCCAGTAATAGAAATGATTGTGAATCAATGTTTTTAGTATTGTAATGTAATAAAGTGAAACTATCAGTTCACCACATTTTTCTAATTAGAATAAACTCGACCCTATTATTTCACAGTTTTATAGTGCATAAGAATTATGATTAATTTTATTATTTAAATAATCTACTGTATTTATAATACAATGATAATTTATTGTAATTTAGATTGTATAATTAAACTGTGATGATAGTATAAAAATTGATGTAGTTTATTAGTAAGTATACAGAATAAAGCTATTGTAACAGTTAAGTCCATTTAAAATTTGGGACCAATGTGAGAATGTTACCATTTGAATTGAAATGCATTTATATTAATTTAGTGTCCATTAAATTGTAATATGAATATTGTGTAAGTGTACACCTTTTAACATTGTACAAGAAATATAAAGTTTTTAAATAAATAAAACACACAATTTGTTTGTATAGAATTAGTTTTGATGTTGTAAATAATTGTATGTTTGGATTCATCAGGTGAGTTTCTTATTTACATTCAAAATTGTGGCTGTTGATGCAAAAATTATAAGAGGAAAAATGTACTGAAGCGGAATTACTATTTTGGTGAAATTAATGAACAAAACGGCAATTAAAATGATCAAAGCTCTAACTCTAAATTCAATGGGAACTCACCCGTATATTGCGTAGGTCCCCTTACGGCACTACAGGTCATGCCTTACGCAAGTGTCTGTATGTACAGTTGTGGCTGGGGGAGGGACTGCGTACATAGTACTTCTCAAGGACTTGATCTCATGGCTTAAAGGACGCACCAATGTTCTCCCTGGCATTGAAGTCCCCTCCCCAGCTACCACCTCCAAACATAAACCGGGTAGGTGTTGTATATAGAAAATACTTTACAGCCCTTTTCCGCTTCATTTTTAACCATAGTTGTTCCCGTATTTTAAAAGCTTTACTGGGTTGTTTTTGCAGTTATTGAACCGCTCGATCCTTTCCATTTTATATCGCTTGAAAAACAATACTTGGGGCAGTTACTAAATGTTCTTCCAAACACAATGCTATATCTCAAAAATACAATTTCAAAATTTGTTTTCAAATTTTTCAATAGCCTTATGTTGTATGCTTGAGATGAGCAAAAATTGTTAAGTGACTTAAGAGCTGGGACACAAAAAAGTGTTTCTGTTCCGTTCTTTGCACTCAAATGATTGTCATTAGGTCAAGGAATCTGCTATAGTTGAAGGTTTAACTGTAATTTTTTAATACATGCGCTGATTCAGTAGCAATAAAAATTTAACATCTAAAAATATGGTGAATCGCTAAAGTCGGTTAGAGTTAAAAGAATTTAGTACTGACGAACTTATCATGTGAAGACACTAGCAATAACTCACCTCATTCCATCTGAATATTGTAACGAGTAAAATCCCCTTTACTGAAACTATCATGTATCATTCATTCTCTATAATTAGACAAAAAACTCTTTAAGAGACTGCAGTAGTAAAACAGCCTATAAATCTGAGTTCTATTCCTGTAAACAAGGTCTAAAGTTTGCACTCACTTTTGGTCTTAGAATTATAGGAGATGTCTCATTTTAAAAATACGGTTAATGTGCATCTTAACACTTTATTTTAGTTTTTATCGTAGATTGTTTAGTTTAGAATATTTAATCATGACTTTAATACGTTAACTGGCAACTTCATTCATACTCTCTTGGTAGTACCATTCCAAAAATGTATAAAGTGCATTAACTTATCTGTTGGTGATTTTCTTTTCTGGAGACTATTGATTATCATTTGATGGTTTGTTTGCTATTAGTATTTTTTCAAAATATTTTTCAAAACACCATTTTTTTGTATTTGAAAATGTTTCTAAAAAATGTGCTGTCAGATCAATTTGCGTGATACCTCAATTTAGTCATCAGCACTTGCTTGTTTGTTTTCTGGCTACTACACACTGCTAGACTTAAAGCTTCATTGGCACATTTTGTACAGGAAACACATGTTCTCCAAATTCCTTAGATCTGAATATTTTGTGCTTGACCTACAAAAATTGGTGGGGTACATATATTGAAGCCTTTAGTCTTCATTACTTGTAATAACGCTAAAATTGGGATTGATCTACCACATCAGATCTCATCCTACAGCACTCCTGTGTGTCCAAGTGCGATAGATCCACAAAATAGATGAACTTCTTCTTAAAACTTCTGTGGATCACCTACAAGAGCTTTCCAAATTGTAAAACAACACTCAATGCTTATAAAAATAAACAATTAGTTTCTATTACTGAGTTCAAAGTGGATCTGGTCTGATCACTGATGGACATGAAGCAAAGACTGCTAATTCCAAGTAAAAGTTACTGGTCACCACTATCTGACATCATCTCCTTATGTTGGTGAAGGAGCAAGAAAACACAGGGCATGAAAAATATGGAAGATGTGCTACAGTAGAATATCCCAAAGAAACGTATGTGATGTGGCAAGATATCAGAGGTGATCTACCAGGTCAGATTGATGACAATCGCTGATGACTCCTGATCTCAGAGGGTTTGGTACCCAGAAAGCTAGATGGTCCTGCCCGTGGCTGGGTAATTTTAGCATTTGAGATTCCGCCAAATCACCGATAGTGGCTTAAAATTTACTACATATACTTTTTCTTTCAATTTCTTAACGTTCATGTTTTTCTAAATCTACAATTGTAAAAGCAATACAAATTTTTGGAGCAATTCCACAAAAAATTTAAGGGGTTCTTTTAAATAGATAATAAATAAATTTTACTGATACAAAATGTATTCATTGAGCTTGATAGGATCCCCGAAAGATCCTGGGCATCTGAATGAGAGTATTAACATTTTAATAATTGATATTATCAAAGCGGTAATAGCAGCAATGAATAAAGAATTTTTACCCTGACTCTCATCCCTCATCATTCATATTCCTAAATTGAATACTAAGGCTGTATTAACAATATTGGGGCCCTGGGCCCACCTAAAAATAACGAGGGGCCCCTTCTACAATATATATAACGAAGACGTGGTAAAATATGTGTATTTTTACATACAAAGTTTAAGTAATCCAATTGTAAATACATTTCTCGGGCAGGTCCTAATGATAGTTTAAAAATGATAAAAGCCGAATTCTAATAAAGTAAGATAAAAGACAATTACTTATAGAACTTTTCATCTTTAAAAATTGCAATATCCTAGTGAGGGCCCGGACCTTTAGACTTACAAAGTATTTTACTGCAACTATTTTTTTCTCCATAAATTAATATTTTTCATTAATATAAAAACACAGAAAGAAAGTAATTCTATAAGTAGTGCTATACAATAGCTAAATTACTCTATAGCTTTGCTCATTACTAGACTGTATTAAACTAAACACAATAGTAATAATAATATATATATTTTAAGCATCAAGTCTCATAGCACTCCACAGTTATGAACCCAACTTAGCTTACTTTACTAGTTACAGGCAGATGAATATATCTTAGGGGTCTGAACTTCTAGTAAGTTTTAATAATAACATTGATAGTATATGTACGGTTTGAAAAAGAAATGTTTTACAAAGAATTTTACTTTTTACTTACTTACGGTGACTTTTACAGCTATTCTGGCCGTTTGTCGCAGTCAATACGCCATTGTCTCTTGCATAGCCATGCATCCTCTTCAATGTTTCTTCTTTGCATGGCTTTCTCTATTCCATCTTTCCACATTAACCTAGGTCTTCCTCTTTTCCTATTCCTTGTTGGTTTCCAATTCCATACTTTCCAAGGGATCCTATCTTCATTCATTCTTCTCATGTGACCATACCATTGTAACTGTTTTCTCTCTATATTGTCCGTAATTGATTATTGAACATTCATTATCTCTCTTATTGTCACGTTTGGAACTCTATCTTCTAATGTCAGTCTACAGCACCTTCTCCAATAACTATTTTCTACTGTCTCTATTCTTTTCTTCAACTTTTGAGTTATTGTCCATACTTCTGCACCATACGTTACTGTACTTTCGATGATTGATTCATAAATCCTTCTCTTTATGTCCTTTCTTATATTAAGATTCCACAGCATAGAATTTAACTGACTAACTATAGATTTTCCCTTTGTGACTTTGTTCATGATATCTTTTTCATCTCTTCCATCATTTGTTATGGTACATCCTAAATAGTTATATTCGTCCACATTCTTTATTACATTTCCATTTATGTTCAGGTCTCTTCCTTCTCTCCCGATAACCAAATATTGCGTCTTGTCCATGTTCACTTCAAGCCCCCATCCTTCATACTCCTCTGTAAGTTTCCTTAGCATGTACTCCAAATCCTCTTCATCTTCAGCAACAACAACCTGATCGTCAGCAAATAAAAGGGTAAAAATTTGATCTCTTCCCATAAGGACTCCCATTTGTTGACATTTCCTACACCACCTCTCTAATGCTGCACTTAAATAAATTTTAAATAGAGTCGGTGACACACAACATCCTTGCCTCAAACCTTTATTCACATAAAAAGTATCGTGTGAATTTATAATAATAAAATATTTCACTATGACCTCCATAATAGGAGTAATCTAGTAATTATTGAGTAATCTCAGTGAAACAGACAAGAACTTCTTGATGTGTTGGCAGCACTGGTTTTATCATCAGCTAACACTTTCTCGCCAATAAAGCTGTGCTAGTGCTGCACTGCCATTCTCCTCTAATACATGAGAGTGTATTCTATTTATTATTGATATTTATTTTTGTTGGCTTTTGAATTTTATTTACTGTAAAATTATTGAATTTTCTTAGTCTAATTTTCTAAGAATTTTTTAAAGTATTCTGAGTCATAATTATATAATCGAAGAAAACTTCACCGCAAAGACAATGTATGTATGCTGTTTTGTGAAAGCTCTAAAACAAAGTTCCGTAGTTTTGAAATTAATAATCACATCGCATTATGAGGTTATTTAATTTATCAATATAAGCGTCAAGGTTCTTAAATAAAAATGTATAGTATTTGCTTTTAGTTAATTTTTATTTCCAATATAGTGTAAATAGTAAGTTTCAGTATTTCATCTTTTTAAATACTGTAGTTAAAATTCGGACTCACTTTTCCTGAAAGATGTTTGAAAAGTCAGGGGCCCGGTATGGAATTTTCACAAGAAAAACAAGGGGCCAACATTCTTTTTCTGTCAAGGGTTTCCAATGATGGCATACCACCCTTGCAAGCAATATATCACAAGTAGTAACATTTTCAGTGAACACCATCACCTGAGACATCTCCCTTACTTCTATGACTAAAATAGGCCATACAAGTGTTTGAAATTTACCATTGTTCTTATGCTGCTAAAATCAAGATGGTTGCAAGTACATACAGCTCTTTATAGACTAACAAATACACATGTATTTTGGTGAACTTTCTAAAATAAAGAATAGGCCTGATTAAGCCAAATATGAATTTGAAGACAAGGATTTTCTTGGTTATACACTACCTTAAAATAATTAAGAAAAAACAATAATTTTTTACATTAAAGTATTTTTACATATAGTTTTAAATCAACTAATTTTTAAGAGAAAGTTAAAGTAATTTTTATTTTGTCCTCATAGAAATTACAATATGTATTAAGAAAAAAGTTCTGTATTCATGGCACTATATTCTTTTACAAGTGATAGCATCTGGTATGAGATGAATTTTCACAATTAGTTTAAAAAAATAAATGTATTTGATGCTTTTCAGAACATTTTCAAATGGTTTTCAATTATTGCAGAGAAAAATGTAACATCTATTTTATTTTTGTATATTTAAACCATAATTGTATAAATTATCTTTCAAAATAATTTTCAGATTCAAATTGAAATAATAATGATAATAAATCCCTTATCTCTCAGGACATTTTGCTCATAGTTCCTCAAACTTTAGTGTTCATTCAACTAAATTTAATCAGTGATCACAGCACTGTGGTTTGTATTTCCAGAATTTGCTGAACAACTACCTGGCGTGAACACTAGAAGTCCCTACCCATCAAGGCGTCGTAAGTATTTTATTTTTCACAATGTTTAGTATTTAACAACAATGTTACAATCAATTATATAGCCTACTTATGATGTATCTTTAACATAAATATGCTTTTGAAACCCATGGGAAGAAATCCAAATTTATAACTTTAAACGTTTGCTCTGGTTTACAGTCTTATCCAAACTATTCTCTTGAATGTTTAGTGTGTTCAGCTTCTTGCAAATATATAAACAGAGTTCACTCTCATATAGACTTTTAGTCTTGAGGCAGATTAAAAATGACAGATTTGTGTAAATCTACTTAAGAGGTACAAGTACATTTATTTGGATTCTTAATTGACTTTAGTTATCATGATCCTCCTGTAATTTTTGTAAGTCATTACAACCATTGAACAAGTAATCTAACTGATATATTAACAGTTAACTAAATTTATCCTCTAATTCTAAAGAAATCTGCATCATTTCAATCATTTCTAAAAGTTTAATTAAAAAAATTACATTTGCTTTGTCTTATTCCTACATTTGAATCTGTAATACTTACAGACACACATTCTCAAATTGATAAAAGAACCTGAAACACTCAGGGACAAATTAAAATTTTATTCTAATTTGATACTTAATATGGGTCTAAATAATACCAAGAAGTTGGTCCAATGTGTATAGAAACAATTATTTTTATTGATATTCTGACTCACAACTCTTTACACTTGTTAATTCCTATTTGTTGATTTCTTTTTTCTAACATCTAACAACTGTTTACAAAAACAGGTGTTTGCACAGGACCGGGCAGCAGTGCAAGTATGAACAAGTCATCGACACTGCCCTTACCTCACAGGCTGAACATGGAGCGGCCAGCTAGCAGTGCGGAGAGGAGGGACAGAGACAGAGATAGAGAAGGCTATTATAGTGACCGCAACGAACTCATGAGAGAAAGAGACAGAGACAGGGGTTATCTTAGTGATCACAACTCTTCCAGGTAACTTAGAACTATGTTGTCTTTCTTGCTATAAGTTGGAAGTATTGTATTTGTGTTAGGGTTACCTTGTTGACAAAGAATTTATTTCAATGAATTTACAACATTTGCATGTATTAACACTCAAGTCATATTGTGATACTCGATCAGTAGTGATAGATTTACAGCTAAATGTGTATAACAAATTCGCTATAAACAAATATCACACATTTAACTTAAAAACTGAATATGGTAATTAAGGTAACTTAATACATTATTCTCAGTATAAGTAACCACTTCTTTCAGACGAGAAAAGTAGTTAGATCTAAAAGAGAATTTAGACAGAATAGAATATCTGAAAATCACTTAATGAATGATGACTTGTATATAAGAGGAGATTCTAGTTCTAGAACTAGAACTGCTTTTTAGTGAACAAATACTTGTAAAAGGAGACCGTAGTTCTAAAACTAGAACTGCTTTTTAGTGAACATATACTTGTAAGAGGAGACCCTAGCTCTAGAACTAAAACTGCTTTTAAGTGAACAAATACTTGTAAGAGGGGTCTTTAGCTCTAGAGCTCTAGAACTAGAACTGATTTGTAGTGAGCAAATACTTGTAAGAGGAGACTTTAGCCCTAGAACTAGAACTGCTTTTTAGGGAACAAATACTTGTAAGAGGAGACTTTAGCTCTAGAACTAGAACTGTTGTTAGGGCGGCAGAGCATGGATGTGATTTGTGAAAGGAAACGTCAGAGTAAGGAGGAGGGGATGTTGCAATCATCCAACCGCCATTACTAGACTTAGAGACAGCCTTTAATCACACAACCAGGCTGCCTTTATCTTTCTCGCTCAATGCAAAGTATTACTGCTATGGTTTAATTTCTGAACTGAAACAGCGCTATTGAACAAACATTAAACATTTTAAAATGATTTTAATGTGAAATTGAGTAATAATACACAACATTTCTTTCTGTACCTTAGTAAATTTTGATCTGAGCTCCATTTGATGCCTTGTAGACTTAGAGCAATTCTCATTGTCATGCCAAGTGTTTTGTAGTATATCTCATATTACAGTCATGATGACTTAAATTTTCCAGTATGGACTATGCATAACGTTCTTTTTATGTCACACTAGAAAAAGAAGCTCAAAGTACTCTTGCCAAAATCAATGCTTCTGGGAGAAGCATCCTTGTCTATCCAACCATCTAGAAATGTTTTGTTTAGTGTAGTGCACAATTTGAAATGGCAATAAGTTGGACTGCCATCTTATATAAACAAATAATCTATAAAAAATGTATGAGACATTCACAAATTTGTTGTTAATTTTTTTATTAAAAGAACTGTTCAATCATATTCAGATATGGGTATGGTTATAACAAATACTCACTTCATATTGGGTCAAATCTAGTTCTTGGGGAGAATGTAATCCTCTGAGGTCAAGTATGTATACGATTATGAACATGAACACATAGGTCTGTATGCATTATACTGTCATCTATTAAAAAAACTTAAGTAGAATTCCACACTTGCATGGAGATGTAGAACTATAAATATAGGGAACAGTATGTTTTGTTTCTTCTGTGAATACAATGTTGTATGGAGGACAATAAGGAGTAGTCTATTATTCAAGGGCAGGGAAATGCATTCAATGCCATGCTATCAGAAATGATCAAGAAGTTGCAAGAAGTCTTCTTGAAGCACAGTCAGTTGGGTTGTACTGGTCAGTGACATAACAATATCAGAAGGGCACAAGTTCTGGACTGCAGATTAAATAGTTAGAGATTGATTATGTTATTGATTGCAGTCAAGTGTCGGTATATGTGATAACAATTACAGAGAATGACATAAACTATTGTTTAATTAGTGCAGTCAAGTTGAGTGACTGAACTAACAAAATAGATTCGTCTTCAACATTTATTTTCAATACATTTGGTATTGTAGGATTGTGAGTGATATACTATTGTGCAGATTTACGTTTGATATCTACTCTGTCAATATGCCTCTAAATTTGTATAACTCAAACTCAGGAAGTCATATTTAATGGCCTATTTTTTAAGTCGAATTTTAATATCACAATCTGAAACTATTTCTCACAATTTCTTTGAAAAAGGGATTATGTTAATTTACATTATTAAAATTTTGAACAATTGCACATTTGTAGTTATAATCATAAAAATTACATATAACATTTAATTTGCAAATATCTGCCCTGTAATATTCTAATGTCTAGAATGGTACTATCAGGGGTGAAAAATAAAGCAGAGACAAGAATCCAATGGGTCGAAAAAGTGTATTACATTTAGTATTTATATCTTGTATGTGTTTGTGTTACTGATGTTAATATTGATTTTGTCCTGGTCTGTGTCAACTCAAAGACATCAGTTGTTAAAACGAAAATCATTCAAATTCTATTATAATTTCAACTTTTTGTATGATAACACATATTCTACAATTAGTGGTTGTTAGGTTTGTGGTCAACCTTTTGGACATAATATGAAAATAATATGTAAATCTTTAATAAACAGAAAAAAAACAAATGAACACATGAATGAATTCACTGTACAGTCAACTATTGTTTTTATTTATATTAGAATATTGAAAGAACTATGTGTTCATTTTCAAAATAGTGTAGTAATTTTTACAGTCAATTTTCCTAGAATCGGCATCTATGTAAATACAATTTTTTATGCAAATTGAAATTTTCAGCAGAGACAGAAGCAGAGACGGGTACTACAGTGACAGAAACGAACTCATGAGGGAAAGAGACCGTGAAAGAGGCTATCTCAGTGATCACAATTCTTCCAGGTTAGTAAAAACCCGTGAATTAGCCAGTTACTAACTAAGTAACTAAATATTTATTCAAGAACAATATTGTTGAAAAGTTGTTGTTCAGTTATAAATTGTATTTGAAGCTACGAATGAATTATTTATACTTTACAAGAGTTTCCAAAAATTAATAGTGTGTTATTATTAAATATAGTATTAACTTTGTTTTAGCTTGAAAATTGAAATGGTTGATAATCTTAATTATTCTATTACAAAAAGAGGAAAGTTAAAGAAAAGAATAATTTTATGAATTTCTATATTATGTATAATTTATTTTAAGTTAAATAATATATTCTTTTATTTAAAAACAAAACTGTATTTAAATATTACTGTGTCTTAACAAACAACATCCCCAATTTAACCCAGTGGTCTATTTTAATGGAACGTTTCCATGAGACGATGATACTCACCAGAATTATGCAAACAAGTAGCAAACTTGTATGTGAGCTATCTGCACAACTAAGACATTAAGCCAGGATGGCTGCATGGTCTCAAAACGCTACTCTCAGATACGGAAGTTGGCCTTGGAGTTGTGGGTCTGATTTCCGCACTTGACGTTAGGGATTGTTACGGTCTAAAGTACAATGGTGAACAGATTCTCCAACAGATGTTTCTCTCTTTTCTGAACAAGAACCAAAGACCTAATTGGCCCATGTTCATATGCTAATACGCACAACCGTTAGCCTACAGTATGTTTGTATTAGTTACTTTGTTAAACTCTCACAGTGTCTGCAAGCTCTTATCATTAGCAGGTAAGTTTTATTTGTTTGTAACAAAACTTATGTTGTAGTTAACATTACAAGTGCTTGCATATTCATATTTTTTATATTATTGTTTTCTTCAATAAACTGTTCTTCCTGACACCATACATATATTGATGAAAATTTCTACTCCACAACAGAATGCTAGAAGCTATTATCTGTAAACATATTCATAATAGCTTGGCCAAAAATGTATTGGAAAAATAGTTTTAACCACATAATTTTCCTATTATAAAAGCTAAGATTTTTGTTTAATTAGCATTTTTCTTTATACCCGCTTATGAAAGGTTGTTGTAACTGAAATGAAATATTTTAGTTCACTTTGTATCCTTCAGGCATCTTAATAAATGTTTTGTATCACCAATAAAAAAAATTATGATTGCTTTAAACTTTTTCATTGAAAAAAAGGAAAGGCTGATCCACTTTTAGGTCTTGTTCTGCCCATCCTCATGGGTCATTGACTTGTACGAGGATCTTATCAAAGAGAATAAGGGGAAGAGTCAATATAGTACAACGTCAATGTACTGATAAAAGGTAGTATTGCCACTGACAGGATTGTAATCTCCTCTAACTCTAACTCCATCCAAAGTTTAACATTTTAGAGGCTTGGCCATCGGCTCTCCCAGAACAGTCTAAAACAAAATCCTTTCAATGCTTTAGTTTTTATTTGGTTTATGATTATAAATAAGCAATTATACTTTATTGTATTGATACAAACTTCTATAAGATTACAATCATTAATTATTTAGGATACCAGAATAAATGTTTGTTAATGATTTCTTCTGTTCAGTTGTAAAAATTATTTTTGTATTTTCAAAAAAAACTTCATGTTGAAATTTTTAATGAAAAATATAACATTTTATTGATTTTTGTAAATTTGGGAACTGTAATTCTTTATAAGGATATCATTGCCTGTTTTGTGGAGTCAAGTGGCTCACTGTGCTTATTTGTACTCTCAGCTTTTTTCTTGGAAAGTAAGCATAAATCCTCCATAAACATGATGTAATAAAGTGTATGTACTTACTTACCAACCTCTTATTCACCAGAAAGATCTACTGTACTTCTGGCTGGTTTATATCAGCAAGTAGAACCTATACAGGGTACAGCAAAAACCAATGTGTCGATTAAATCTGGGCAATCCAAAGGATGTGTAGGAGTTGCTTCTCACTAACTAAATACAATTTCAAGACAATGGGGTAAAATGAAGTAAAGTTGATTTTGGCGGATGACTGTTGGAATCTGTGGGGCTCCCTTAATGTTAAAAGCTTGCTGTAATATTGCTAGCCTCCTCTTCTTCTAAGCTAACATTACTGAGATAGTCATTATCTAGGAGATAGTGTCAATTATCTTTACACATAGGATCTCGACACGAAGCGGCATCTAACCCCAACCATATCCATTGTGGATATCATGTCATTCCAGATGCAGTGCAGAGGTATTTTCTTAGGAATCAGTGCAATGACGAGTTTCCAAATCCTCTTGTCTTAAGTGAACACATCATAAATACATTAGATAAAGGGTTTGTAATTTGGCATCAGTAGCTGGAATTCATTATTGTACCAACATAGCCAAGAGCAGAGCCATTGAGGTTCAGGCTCACTCACCATAGGACTTCTTAGTTGCCATTTGTAATTGGTATTAATTAATGATATTGGTAATAAACGTTGTTACAACCACCATCAAGAACTTCAGTGTTCTACACTTCTTTCTTAATGCTAAACAACCTGATGAATTTGGAATTGTCACTCAGTTGATCAATAAACACTAGCTGCTTTCAGATATTTATTGGTAGTTCCAAAACTAGTAAATGGTGGTTATTACAGGATAATTAATTCATCCATGATTTATAACAGCTTTGGTAGCAATGAAATGATCTTAAAACAGCATAAAATAAAGTATTATTTTGTTTTTGGGTTGGTGCAAATATACTCATAATATCCTATGAATACATTGGTATACTTCTGGAAGAGAGAACAAATTGCATGTTGTTGATTTAACACAATAGACAATAAAAAAATGATGACTCTATTAATTGGTATTGTTTAACTGCTAAACTATGGGAACAATTCATAATATATATTATCTAGGGAGAGTAACTTTCCAGTTTGCTGTGCTGGAGACAAGGTATGTCTCTATGAAATTAAGCATTTATTCCTGTCAATTACTAATTTACACATTAGTTTAGGCACAGCATACATTGTAAAGCTTTATTGTATATCAACTCTAAAATTCTCTTATAGAGAAAAGGAACTCAATGGTAAAACTTTGTTTCAGTCGATGTGCCTCATGCTTGGGTGAGTCCGCGCGTGCTCAATGGTTTCGGCACTCAGATGGCTGGCGCTCGGGCAGCTCCACACTCGGCTCAGGCTCAGTGAGCAACTACCAGGGCAGTACAGGCGGCAGCAAACGCTCCCCTTGGGACTCCTTGCCCTCCTTGCGGCACGAGAACAGTCTGAATGACAGCGGTTATAAGTCGAACCGTGCCGACTCTTTCGAACAAAGGTAACAATTGTGACAGCTATTTCCTTATTGCATTTAAACAATTTTTAGGGTGTATAACAATGATGTCATGATTTTAAAACTAAAAGGTCTGCTTTGATTAGTAGTAAAACCATAATATACTGATAAATGCATGAATTTTACATTAATTTACAAATTTATATATGAATTTTAAAGTGAATTGAAAAGTCCATGAAAAGTCAGACAGATGGTAGTATAGGAGGGGATTGAAGTTAATTTCAATTCATAACTCAAGGGAGCAGACTCAAATTTTCTACTATTGAATTATTACCCTATATTTAGCAATTGTGTGGATCATCAAGGTTTTCAATGTTTGTTTGCTGTTGAGGTTAATGAATGTGTTCCAAGGTTAGTTTGAATCTGTTTAAATAGTATCCAAATGACACCATAATCAACTACTACTTATTTTTGAGTTTTAAACCATACCACTGATTGCAATAACTATTCTTTTAATAAATTAAATAAAAAAATGTTTAAAAATTAATTTGGAATAATTAGTTAAGCTATACATTAAATTGATTGAAGAAACTAAGTATAAAAAATGCATGTTGCAGAGGCACATTTGATCGCCAGGATAGTTTGCGTTCCGATTACATGAGCGATCGAGAATCACGTTACGGTATCGTGCAGCAAGCCTCCATAGAGAGCACGGACTCGCGGCTTTGTTATCTCACATCATCTGAGGTAAGTTTTATATTAGTTTCTTGACTTTTTAATCAATAAAGCTGTCAGAGAAATAGACATTATAAAATATAAAATCTTGGTGATGCGTGACTTTGATGCTCTGGACTTTGGCTGAGGTGAGTACTACCCCTTGGAATTATTTTTATTTAAGAGATTAGTATAGGTTCAGAATACTTTTATACTTTAATCAAATGAAAAGGTAACAGGATTATGGACATTTGCCATATTAGATGCTAAAAATCTTAAAAATGTTGTTTTGTCTTGAGAATTGTTACATTATTTATTATTTTTTTCAGTATATCAAACCATGTAACATGAAATCAAGCTTGTAAGATAATTAACAAATCACAACAAATGACAACGAAAAATAAAATGGGAATAACAGTTGTATATAAAAAATACAAGATGTACTTGAGACCCCACTGAGGATAGAAGGCAACAGACAAAGCAAAACAAAGATGTGTCATTGCAATACATGATACGGATATTACAATGAATAAGTGTGGACAAGGAAGGAAGATCCATCACTGCTCATACTTGCTCAGCAGCGATGTGTGGAAAACTACTGATAAACATCAAAAAGACAAAATCAAACGCCTTCAGCCATTCTGTTTTACATCTCTTATTCTTGATCTAAGGGTTATTTTGTTTAGGAATTCTATTGGACGAGATTTATATGAATTTTATAATTTGATTAAGGTATTCAGTCATTTAAATAATTACTGTAATAGCCAGACTTCAAAGGTTAAATTAATGGATGATCTGCCAGTTTTTGAATGAAGCCTCAAAAATATTTGTTTGGAAACGTTTTCTTTATTGTCTATCACATTGGTTTGATCCCACTCCTTGTGTGACTTTCAAAAAACATTGTTGAGTAATTTTATATCTTTCTTTAGTCCTTTTCATGTGTTATCTTTTGTTTCACTGATGAATTTCCTATTAGTACAATAACTTATTATATTGAGCTATATGCAGTTTTTCGTTTGGCTTTTGACACTGCCTGTCAGTGACATTCTAACCTGTTTTTAAATTTTTATTTTTTATCTATTTTCCAATGTTGTTCAAAATTCTCAGCATCTAAGACATTGAAATCTATTTTCCTATTATTTTCCTTTTTTCATTTCTGGTTCAGGATATTTTCTATAATTTCTTTTGGATTTATAAATGAAAGTCTAAGGAAAGGACTTCCGTATAAAGAATAAAACGTGTGCACTATTTATTTTATTACATAATGCACAATTTAAATGATTTCTGTAACCTTTTTTTAATGAACAACGTTAGTAAAGAATTTACGTTTACATTTTACTTATTGTATGTTTTAATTTGTAATTATCTTAAAAGGGTCAGGGTAGTCTCATATCAGTGATAGACTGTCCAACTTAAGAAACATATTTCTCAAAAACTACCCATATAAGATATAACTTTTATACAGTTTTGTTTCTTACGTAAACAATATTAAATATTACAATAAACTGAAGAATTACAAAAACAAAAAATACTATTTATTTTTCAAAATTTTAGTTTATAAAAACCTAATATAATTTTCATATTTGGTGTTATGCACAGTTTTGGCAAAATGTAGGATATATTTAAAAACCCTTAATTTATTTTAAAAGCAGTTAGAAAGGAAAAATTAAAAAATCACACAGGTAAATATGTTATGTAGTTACTGAGAAAACTGTTCCTAAGCATTATAAAAGCCCATTTTTCAGGAACCACACTTAACCTGGGGTGAATACTGAGCAGGTTTCAAAACATTTCAGCTTCATAAGCAGGGTTGTCTGGGTCTTGTTCTGGCACATATCTTTTATCTTTTTCTTAGCAAGGTGATGGGTTTGGTGACATTTTTCTATATTATTTATAGGTTTATTTGCTTTTTTAATGGTTGGTTCATAAGCTTTTGTCAAAAAATAAATGAAGCGGTGAGATTAAAAAGGAAAACATTCCAGTTTTTTGACAAATTGAGTTGAAATAGCCATTTTGTTTTTCAGACCTAAATGCTTCTCTAATGAGATAAATAAAGAAAACATTCCTTTATATTTAGTAGCCATGGCAACCCATTTGATTCTAGACTGAGATTAAGAAAGAAAAACATTCCAGGAATGTTTCCTTTTTTAACCTCAGTGAGGAGTAGTTCGTTGTTTGGCCAGTAGAGTGCATTGTGTGTAATATTGGTTTATTATTTGCTAATACACTAACCTGTAAGTAGTTTAAAGTTGTAAGGTTATGAGAGTATTTAACACTATTTATTTTCAGTAATTGTGCTATTACCCCTGTAAGTTAAGTGAGTTCTAATCATTTTGATGATCAAAAACTATGTCTGAAGCATCAGAAAATGAAGAAAGCCCTGCTAAGAAAAGGAGAGGCGTAGGAAATGCTGTAAGTAAAATGAAAGTTGCTAGGCTGAAAGGAGAAGAGTTTGTAACAACTTCTGGAGTATTAGTTGAACAAAAGACTACAGGTCCTGAATGTGACTGTAGGAACAAATGTACCTCTAATTTTACTGAGGAACAAAAACTTAAAATAGTTAGTATGGTTTACATGTGGTAGGCCTAAGAATGAACGGGACACTTATTTGATAGGTTTGATTGACCGCTGTGATGTTCAAAAGGCACAGATCTATTAGTCCACATTCAAAACAGCTTTTCCTCATCTTTTAAATATAACACCGTAGTTGATGGTAAAAAAGTTTGAAGTGTGCCGTAAGGCTTACTTAAGCTTACATGCAGTAACTAGCAAGGTTGTTTTTCGTTTTGACATCTATTTTAACCAAAGGAGAGCAGCACCTATGGATATGAGAGGTAGACATGGTAATCATTCAAAAAATTCCAAAATGAAGTTTTAATTAAGTTGAATGAGCATATCGAATCATATCCAAAAAAAACCTCTCATTACTCATCCATCGAAGTAACTTACCTAGAGGCTGGCCTTACATGCAAAATTATGCATGATATGTTCATTGAAAAACATCCTGATCTTAGCAAAACAATTAAATATGAATACTTCCTTAATTACTACAAAGAAAAAATATGGATACCGATTCGGTAGGCCGATTCGGTAGGCCACAAGTTGATGTGTGTTCTACATGCGAAAATCTTAATACTAAAATTAAATCTACAAATCTGACTGATAGTGCAAAGAAAACATCTGCAGTGGAGTTAATGATCCATAAAAGGAGAGCATGTAAATTTTTACAAAAAGATTGAAGAGATCACTGAAATTTGCAAAAATAGGGATGATGTTCATGCAGTGTGTTTTGATTTTATGCAAAACCTCCCTTTACCTTGCATGCCTGTGCAGGAGATGTTTTATCTCCGAAAATTATGGCATTATGTGTTTTGTGTCCACAGCTTAAGTGATGACAAGGCTACAATGTATACATACCATGAAGGAGTTGCAAAAAAAGGTGCTAACGATGTGTGTTCCTTATTGAATGACTACATCAAAAACAGTGTTAATGAACAAGTAAAAAACTCTTTATGTTTATAGTGATGCATGCCCAGGGCAAAATCGTAACCAAACAATGGTTAGGTATTTTTTATCATTAACTCTTATGAAGCGGTTTCATGAAATTCAAGTTTTTTTTTCCCAACTAGAGGGCACAGTTTTTTACCTTGTGACCGGGATTTTGGGGTCATCAAGAGGGTAATTCCGTCGCCATGACAGAGTTTATTCCCCTGAGGCAATACAACAAAATGATACAAAGTGCAAAAAAAACTGGAGCCTAAGTTCATAGTAAAAAGTGTTAAAAATCATGACATACTTGATTTTAACCAGTGGTGTGGCCTGAATATTTCAAAAAAACCTGTCAAAGTGTAAGAACTAAGGAACCTTTCAAAGTCAGTACATACAGCCATCTTACTTTTTCTGCAGCAAAAAGGGGATACGTGACTGCACGTCGATTCATTGATGGATTGAACAGTGATAGTATTTTCAAACTTTACAAAGGTGGTGAAGTTATCCTTCCAAGTGAAAGAGCCTATAATGGAAAAGTTCCAATTAAGGTAGCTAAACATAATGATGTATCTAAAATAATACATTATGTGCCAGATCAATATAGACTTTTTTTATGAGAACATATTGGAGTGGCCTTCAAACTACTGATAACCAAGAAGATGGTGATGACTAAAAATACCTACTGAAAATCCAAGCTAAAAGCAACATTTTACATTGTAAACTCCCTTTGTTTCTAAGTAATTATTGCAATTTCATATTTTTGAGACAATTAAAACTATTTGATTTGATAAAAGGCTGAGGGTTTTTTAATAGTTTTTCCACCTTCTTCCTGTGTTGAGATAAAAAAGGAAAATATTCCATCAGTTTTATTTGTCTCTCAGGATAAAACTATTGGTTATATTAAAAAAGTATTTACACAAAAATATTACCTTAAATGTAATAAACAAATTTGTAATTGTTCATTTTACTCTTAATGCTAAGCTAAGGTTGTTATGGAGTTTTTATTGTTTTCCTGTAAAATTAGGGTTACTGGAATGTTTTTCCTTTTTAATCTCACCGCTTCAATGTAATTATCACCTCGAGATATTCATATTTTTTGTTTAATTGCATATCTAGCTACATTATCCTTGTGAAATTTTGCTTCAGAAACACCTGACTGGAGGGTAGTGTTCATTAAAAAGGTACATTTAGGTAATTAAGACCAAACCACATTGTTCAGAGATTCATACAGATTCTACATCCCTCCTTGCAGAGGCACTTCATAAAAGATCAGGATATGCCAATCTATGGAAATTTGCTTTATCTTATTCATCAAAACCAGAGGAAAATGGATATGTCCTTCATCATTCTAGGTTTCATTATTTGATTAACCATTTTACATAAACTCATATCCCCTTTGGGACACAGTCTATTAGTTGGGTCTTGAAAAGTGAAAGAATTCTACCCATACTGCTTTTTTTCATTTCTTCCAAGTTCCAAGTCCCTTCTCATGACGAGCCTATAATAAATTTGAATATAATTAATTATTGCATTAGTGAGTTTACCATTCCTGACAATGCCTCCAATTGATTTTACATCAGAAAGTACTTAGTTTGCTAAATTGCTCTTAAAATTTCTTAGCTGGCTCTCCATATGTTTCTACAAGTGGCCAACACACTCAAGCTTTTGAATAAGAAAATTACGGCCATGTGACTTTGATGCAACAACATTTTGGTGAAAGCACTATCCCCATGGCTAAGATAGTTTTTTGTAATGCATGTTGAACTTGGGAGCGACTAATGGAAATGATCTATTACTCCATGCCTAGTTGTTGACCACTTTTAACATAATAACATAATATATGTTATTTTAACGTAATAACCACTTGTTGATGTAAGCAATAAGACTTGGTGTAACCATAACTTTGACATTTCTTATATTGAAAGGTTTTATTCCTTTTATTAGGGGGTTCAAAGGAAGCTTTCACATTCAGCAAATACTCTAATTTGAGGATTTCTTTATTAGAGGAGTTAGGCTCAAGGCATCGACATAAATTGAGAGGGTTTTGGTTTTGAACTGTTTAGCATGATTTACACTCTTTAAAGCCGATAACCTACAGTGAAATTTTTTGTCTTTGACTCTGATTACTATCTTAAGAAAACCTCAAAATTCTTATGAATATTCAAGTATAAAATAGATTTTTTTCTTATTCTTGTACGAAAACAGTCCATGTCTGTGTAATTTTATTAAATTTCACCAATGTTAATTTAATATAAATGGTATAATGGTGTTGGGCGATAAGAGTATTGATGTTTTTATTTTAGCACTGGTATGTTTCGTTTATAGTTATGTATGAGCGTGGCCAATTTCTGTAATGTAATATTTAATGTTAAAAATGGAACCTCTAAACAGGCTTAGCCTTGTGAGGTCCTAAATTTTCTTGCCAGTAATTAAGAACTCAATTGTATTTAAATTTCCTGTATTTTATTTGAATAAGGTAATATTTTTTGTTTAAATGATACTTGCTTATAGTACTGAGTATTATTTTATTTTAATTTCTTTAAGTAATGATTATTTTTGTATCAATAAGTTTTATATATCATGTTTCCTTCTGTTTGTTTAAAAAATTATTTTTGTGTGTAAGAGAAAATAATTATTCTTATTCTTATTCTCTGGATGAGAAATGCGTTCTTCACAATGACATGATATACTTTATCCTGCTTTAGCTGAATGTATGTGTAGAAGTTAACTTTAGTTTTGTAAATTTATCTGCTAATTTGCTACAAGTATCAGTTGTAAGTGAGATCACTTTAATTTTGTTTCAGTTAAGATATTTATAGGCATCTATATATTAAAAGAATTTATGAAAAACTAATGGCAGTCAGTAGGACAGCTCTATCCGGCCGATTTCCTCCATTTTGGATTTAAATGGAGTATTAAAAACCACTTAGATTTGGTATTTTTCATGTTTTCCTAAAATATGTTTTTCTGATATCATTTCTTATGGAGATCTGAAACGTACCGTTACCATTTCTTTTAAAATTTTTCTGGTGTTAATGAACCTGCATACTTTGTTTTTAATTAGGAACACTCACTGAAATGAAACTGCACTTTATTTTGAGCTAGTGATCACTCAAATTGGTTGAGACTAAGGAGACTTAGACACTGACATTCAACCTTATTTTTAGTTTTTTTTAAAGGATTTTTTATGTTTTACTGTAAAATGTACATTAAGCATCTCAAGAGAGATTAGTTTACATTCAGTCTCAGCTGTAGGTTTGTTTACATTCAGATTATTTTAACCTGTTCATGTAAGTTTAATGTAGCTGTTGGTCTTGCACTGTATACATTTCTTTAGTTGCTTTATAAGTTTTGTGAGTATTTTTACTTTGAATTATGGGTCTTGGAAGGAAAACAAAAGACGCTCACAGGAATAGTAAGAAACGGAAATTGCAGAGTGAAGGAACTAATTTAATGACATGTGGTCATTTTACCCCAAGAAAAGTCCCTGATGATGCTGATTTAATGACATCTGATTCTTCTTTCTCTAAAAGGAAGGTACATACACCAATAATCCTAATTTATTGACTTGTCGTTCTTCAACCATCAACAAAATTGAAGTGATTCCCATTATGTGTGATGGCAACTGTTTATTTCGGGCAATCTCACATTGTTTATTTGGAACTGAAAATAAACATCATGAGGTCCGTTTGACTGCTATTGACCACATTGCTAAAGTATTAAAAATGATACCGATTATAAACGTGTAATGGGCGCCAATGACCAGTATGCAGGACATACTAAACTTAGTGTCAGTGGGCTGTTCCAAATTGTTTGTTTAGAGTTTATCAGGAGAATGTTGACATAATTTCTAGTTATGATTCTGGAGGGACTGTTCATGACTTACTATTCCCTGGAAACCGAGATAATGGGTATTATAGTGTCCTGAAGGGTAGTTCTAGAACACCTAAGAGGGAAACAACTTGAGTATAAGTTCTGTAGTTGTTGATCCAGACATTAAGAGGACTAAAGGCAAGGCTACTATGACTGGCCGCCATAAGCAAAGGTCAAACAAAAAAAAGAGCGAGAGAGCAAAGTATTTAGTAGTAGTAAGAAGTTTAAATTTACTTCAAGGTGTGCCTTTTCTGATGCTACTCCAGATCTCCTTACTCTCTGTAGGTGGTCTTGAGGTAGTTTGTCATTATTGCTCAGCATTGTATTTCAAACCTGAGAAGACTACAGCTGGAAAGTTCACTTTCTGTTGATATGATGGAAAAGTCAAACTCCCTTGAAATTCCTACTACACTTGAAGAAAGGAAAGAGTTGTTCTCTGGAGACACCAAATAAAAGGTCAGACATCACAGTAAAAGATTTTCATGTTAAAGTGGAAGAATTGATATGATTAATTTGTAAAGTGGAGATCTTTGGAAAACTAAAAGTGTTTTTGTACACTGTGGAATTCCAAAAACGTTGACTACTCACATTTACCTGCTTTTGGAAGATCATTTTAAGTTTAGGAACCCAGAAGACATTGACAAAGTTGTATCTGCTGAAATTTCCAACCCTTCAAATAAAGAAACTGTATGAATTAGTAAAGACTCATATGGCACATGGACCCTGTGGTTATCAAAATCCTACCTGTGTTTACAGGCAAGAAAGAAAATGTAAGAAATATTCTCCAAAATATTGTTTTGAGGAAATAAAAAAAAGTATAAGTTTCTATCCACTTTATAGGTGGAGAGATAGTGGCATGAACATAACGAAATGCATTAATGAAGAGTTTGTTGACATTACTAATCAGTTCATTGTGGCCATATAATCCATTCCTTTTGCTATATTTCCATGCTCATGTCAATGTTTAGATCTGTTCGAAGGGTCCACCCTATCAAGTATATCCACAAGTACGTCTATGAAGGTCATGATGTTGTAATATAGAAGTAGTTGCTGAAAGTGATGTGCTCAATCATGACGAAATCAATGTATTCTTAAATGCTTGATATGTTGGACCAAGTGAAGCTGCTTGGAGAATGTTTGCATATGGCATGCATGATCAATCACATCCTCCAGTTAGGTTACCAGTTCATTTGCCTAATTCTCAAAATGTTTATTTAAAAAATGATGCTCCTGAGGAAACATTAATCCAAGCAGTGTTACGTAATATGCTGTTATTGATGGTTTAAGTTGAACAGCAATCCTATTACAAGAATTCCTTATATTTATCCTGAATTGCCAGTCCACTACATATAGAGTAAAGATCAATGGCATAAACGTAAACTTTATACAAAAACAATAGGCAGAATGTACATTGTCCCACCTTTTGATTCAGTGGTACCATCTACGTCTATTATTGCTTCATGTAGAAGGGGTTAAACGATTTGAAGATATGAGGACCTTTAAACATGTGACACCCTACTTTTAAAGCAGCTGGCACTACCCGAGGATTGATATTAGATGATATGGAATCGCAGCATGCTTTAGAAGAAGAGACTTCTTCCTTTCAAATGCCATATCAGCTTAAACAGTTATTTGCTCACAAATGTAAATTTCAGAGTCCATAAAATGCCTTCAATTTATGGAATCTCTTTAGAGAGGCAATGTTTTAAGATTTCCTTATCTGTTACACGGTTGAGGTAGCCTATCAGTTAGCTTTGAATAACATTTCAGAAACGCTAAAATTACATAGTTGCTCTATATCATCCTTTGATTTATCTAATATTGACACTTTACCTCAAACTATGAAGGAAACTACAAAGCAGATTCAAGTTGATGAACTATTGCAAATGATGGCTTCAGCAAATGAAGAACAACGATTTGTTATAGACTAAGTTCTCAACTTAATCCAAAACACAGACAATTCTGCAAGTGTTTGCTGGGCATATTTTATAGATGGGTTAGATGGTACTGGAAAATAAACATTTGTGCATAGATGTTTAATTCAGAATTGTATCAATATAGGATTGCAAGTTATATCTGTAGCATGGCCATACAGTTCACAGCTGATTCAAATTACCACAAAATTTACATGAACATGCTGTATCCGGTTTAAAAGTTAATAGTAAAGAAGCTGCCATAATTCTTTCTCCAAAGTTAATAATCTGGTATGAGGCACCTATGGCGAACAAACATTCCTTAATGTGTATTAATCGACTATTGAAAGATATAATGGATAACAATGTACCATTTGGTGGGAAAATCATCATCTTAAGAGGAGATTTCCGGCAAGTAGGCCTATTGCCCGTTGTACCTCAAGCATCTAGAGCTGCTACAGTATAGAACTTAATTAAATTTTTAACTCTATGGTCTCTATTGAAATTTTTCAAACTCACCAAAAATATGAGGGCTAACTTCCTGTTAGAAATTGGTAATGGTCAGTACCCTACCAATGATGACGGTTTACTAGAGTTGCCTTTGTCCTTGATTTCAAACTCAGATATTGTCAGTTAAAATTCATCATTCTATCTTGACGCTTCTTACCTTTCAAGCCATGCAATACTGGCATCTAAGAATAAACACTGTGATGAGATCAATAAAAGGTTTTCGGTCTCCTTCCAGAACTTACATGAGTGTAAATACTTTAATAACTGAAGATGAACGTGAGCTGCTACAATTTCCTACTAATTTCTTAAACAACCTTGAAATGAATGACTGGCTTATTATTCCATGAGTTGACTTTGGAGGAAGGTGCAGTTGTAATGCTGTTGAGAAACCTTAATTTTATAAAAGGATAACTAAATCACACAAGACTAATTGACAAAAGTGTTTGAGAACTGTTTAGATTTGGAAATTATTACTGGTAGAGAGATTGAACAATGGACGGGTATCAATGTCTTGCATTGATGTATCACCATCTGACATGACTGTTCCATTTTCATTAAAGCGAAGACAACTCCCTATCAAAGTGGCATACTGCATGACAATTAACAAGGCGCAGGGACAACCAATCGATTGAGTCGGAGTGTACTTACATGAACCAGTGTTCAGTCGTGATCAGTTTGTATGTGGCCCTATTGCGTGGGAAATCGTTCCAAAATGTTAAGGTAGAAATTAAACCTCAAGGTCAGCTCACATCCAATGTAGTTTGGAAAGAAGTATTGTGAAATTAGATGGAATAGTCTCTTTTTGTGAGTTGGAACAACATGTCAAATTAAAGTTTTTTACATATGTGATTTTTCATGCAACATAAAAAAAATATTAGAACTGATTTCTTGACTAAGTATGTTACTCCTGATATACTATTTTTACATTTGACAAGGTAAACAATTACTAACATGCCCCTCCCCCCACTAATTACAATATAGAGTAGCGGAGGAGCACAGGTTCACCAGTATGAATAAGACACTAGTTTGTACACCCTTCTTTGTTCTTAACTTTCCTATCTACAGGCCTATACATAAAACAAAGTGAGAAAGTTACACTATTTGTAACTCTAGAATGGATGTACCGTGTTTAAAGATCTCTGATTTGTTGGATTCATCTCCGCCCCAAATAGCAGAATAACTATTAAAACATTGTAAAAGTTCATGAAAAAAATCAGGTAAATAGAAAAAGTAAAAGATTTTTTTATATAATAATATAGATTGAAAGAGCCTGTTAAGTGTTATCAACGGTTCTGTGCAAAAATTGTTTTATGCAGTACAACCATATGTTTAATTAATTTAACCACTATTTTTAAAGTCTTGAAAGCACAGAGTAAGCTTGATATTTAGAACACTTCTTATTTCAACCTTTTCTGCAACCATTATTGCACATAGTAAGAAAATATCAAGATAAAGAAATCAAAAGTTTTAGTAAAAATGTACTTTGAAATGTACATTTTAGCAAATATTAAGAATTCAGTATTTGGTCAGTACTGTAGTGTAGATATCAAAGACAAAGTTACTATCTAACATTTACTATATTTAAAAACTGTTATAAAACCCATCTTAGTTTTCTTGACAAAAGTAGTGCTCTCAGACCTGTGTATGTATATGCACCGTATACATTAAGTCCTGATACGCCTGGATACATTCCAAATGAATTGAGATATCGATGTACAACATTCACCATACTTATTAAAATAATTTTGTGGATTTTTTGGGAAATAAAAAAATTTCCCTCCCTTTTCAAAGGGGGTTAGAAAGGGATAACTTTAAATTTTCAAATTTCAACCCCTATCTTGTGACACGTCCTTTTAGAGGTAAATTAAAAATAAATGCGGTAACACTAATAAAACATCTCTACAGCGTTTCTAGCAAAAGTTATGGGCAAATAACATAAAGAAATAATAATCTGTAGTGACAATGCCAATGTCTAGCTATATCAACACAATGCATTGTGATATCTTTCACTAAGACTTTGATGTGCTCAGCTTATCCCTTCATATAATGTATAATTTTTGTGGTGTGCATAGTTTTGGTAAGAGGTGTCTTTTTCTAGGTGGCATTACAAGGTGAGGGTTTATTTGCCCAAAACGTTTGCTAGGAACGTTGTAGAGAAGGTGTCTTCATGTCATTATGTTTATATTGAATAGACCTTTAAATGAAATGTCGCAAGATATGGGTTGCAATTTGAAAATTTAAAGTCACTCCCTCACCATTCTTTGAAAAAGGGGGGTGGGCGAATTTGTTTATCCCCAAAAAATGTACAAATGTATTTTAATAAGTATGGTGAAGGTTGTACATTGATATCTGCTGGATGAAACTGATATCGACGAGGTCTACTCAACGAAATTCCTTGGAATACACCGTGATCGGGGGTTGACATGGGATTTCCATGTAGACAGTGTTTGCTCAAAGTTATCCTCAGGAATCTATATATTGAAACAACTATCCAAATATTGCCCAGCCCGGGTGCTGATGACGGCATATTATGGAGTAATCTACCCACACCTCTCCTACGGGTTGGTTTTGTGGGGAGGTTGCACAAACACAAAATTTTCTAGATTGTTTTCACTTAAAAAAACTGTCAGAATAGTTGCAAAATTGCAATGGAGAGAGTCTTGTAGGCCAGCATTTAAAAATTTGCAGCTGTTGACACTACCCTGCCTCTATATTTTAGAAGGGTGTCTCTTTTTTAAGTGAAATGCGATCATTTAATAGGTAGTAATGTACACTCTTATGAAACCAGAGGCAGGGATAATTACCGAACTGCGAGACACAGGACGGTAGTTCATGAACGCTTGCCTTCACAGGCAGGCGCTGAATTTGCCAACAGACTGCCAAATTCCATTAAAAGTGCAAATATACCCAAGGCATTTAAAGCTCATCTGAAATCAGCATTAATCCGTACAGCATTTTATAATACAGACGAGTTTGTAACACACGATTGGGAGACCGCTGAATTGGCGGACTGACACTGCGGCTAGAGCTAGAGTGGACAAATTCGAATAAACGAGATTAAGAATGGAAACTATTGTATGTATGAATGAGTCCAATTGTCGTGAATGAATGGTAACTTTTAGCTAACATATAAATCTGACAATTGTAATACAATTTTGTACATTGTTTACGCAATAAAATACGTATTTATTATTATTATTATCTCAATCCGTTTGGAATACTAGTTATTTGGGAGTTATTTGTCCATAAATTTTGCTAGAAACGTTGTAAAGATGTTTCATTCATGTTATTGGATTTCTATTGAATATACCTTTAAAATGACATGTCACACGATAAAGGTAACAGTTTGAAAATTAAAAGTTACCCTCTTCAACCCACCTTTGAAAAGGGAGAGGAAGAATTTTTTATCCTCCAAAAAAGTATTTGAATAGGATGGTGAAGATTGTACATCGGTATCTCAGTCCGTTTGGAATATATTCAGGCTTATCAGGACTTAATTTACACTCTGTATATTTATTTGATCGGACAAACTAGGCAATATCAAGTATGGAACAAAAATACTAAGACCTGAATAAATATACATTTTTTGAAATACTTTCTTGTTCGTGGAAACAAGACACTCATCATTGGGGTCGGAAATATAATTCACTCCAACCAGAAGTGCACATACACGTAGAAAGGCTACGCGGGTATCTGCTAGTTTTGTTATAATTTGTTTGAAACTGCATGTAAGAATTTTGTAAAAGTATCATTCAAGTAATTTCCATGGGTCTCTCTAATAGCTTTCTACTTGGTACTAACATTTCTTCGTCACCGTGCGTGACTAATTAGTTGAAGAACCAATTCGTTTTTGAGTAAGTTTTTACCCATCAAAACGCTTTTTCTCTTGATTTACAAGTTCGTCTACTACAGGAATGAAACATAAGGGTTGTTTGAAAGGTAATGGACGCGCCTTTACAGAATGTTCGAGTCACTAACAAATTTATGTCACTATAACCTCGTTTTAATTTAGGTTAGTCACGCCACATTTAGGTTATAGTTTTGTTACAGTTCATTTCTGACTGACAACCCCTAACAAAAGCAATCTGTTCCTAAACACTAGCCACAAATAATGTTTCTTATTTATTTTAATATTTTTACCCAGAAGCACAGTATCTAATCAACTTCGTACATTGAATGACAATCATTTTAAACTGACTATAAACAGTAATTTCGTAAGTAGTGTGAGCAAAATCTTCTCATCACAGCCCCGACTGTAACATCTGTACTACATTTTTTTGTTATAAACAACGCAGCATACTCAATGTGGACTTGTAAGTAAATGGTGCGCAAGAATTTCTTATACGGTATTAAAAACATGACGCTCCACACTCCAATTATTCTTAAGTTCTGTATAACATTAAGAATAATAATAAGAATAAGGTTTCTGTTTTTAGAGGAAAAGCTTGGTGTCCATAATGTTATCAAGATCCTGACGATCTGTTTGAAATAAAAAAATATTCATTACGGAAACCAGCCAAATTACGAAAACAATAAGTACGTTCTAAAACGTACATACATGTTTTTGTGGTCAAAGAAAATCAAAATAAGCTTTTAAAAATAATCGTTCCATAGAATTGTGTCCTACATTTAATTATTTATCCAAATAATAAAATATTGTGAGAGAATGGCATTATTTTCTTAAACAGTAAGTGAACTGTAAAGTCCTTTCCAAGAAACCGGAGATTGGTGTGAGTAATCCCGTCCGGGAAACTTTGATTAAACTAAACCTAGTAAAGAACTACTTCTATGGCGCAGTAAAGAAACTGATTACTTCAAGTGGGTTTGGTTTAGAAAAACCCTTTTATCCCTTTCAATTTAAATGAGGAAACTTTTAATCTGAAACTAATTATAAACATTTCAAATATGGTAATAGAAAAGTATATCATATCCGATAGATATTCTGCATGTAAGATGATGTACAGTATACAGGGTTTCTTAATATCTTGTTACTTGATATCGAAGTGCACAGTTTGTAGTCTTTAAAAATGCAAAAAGCTCTTATGAACATTATTTGTCTGTTTGTATATGTGCGTTTTTATTTACGTTAAGAACAATACGATTTATATTAAATGTGGTTTTAAAATAACCATATTTCAACCGGAAAGAAATGTATACAGCTGAAAATATCTCTTAATAAGTAGACATGTATGTCGTATTGAGGCATATTTTTCTCAATAGTTATATTGAGCTGTGGTAGTTTCTGAAAATTACATATTTTAATATGTGGCTCGAATCATAAACTACAGATGCATGAATAGTTTTAAACGTTAATTTGTACTCTACAATGACGGACATGTTAGTAAGCTGTCACTAATTGGAAGTTCCACCATCTTGGAATCAACCCAACAAGAATTAAAATTTAGAGCAAATAAAAATATTCTAAAACTGTAGTTTTATAAATAATACCGTTTACTCTACATGGAGGTAAAACGTGGTCTTTTCAGAGAAAACACACACACACACACACACACACACACACACACACACACACACACACACACAAAATATTACCTATATAAAAATGTTTATCCTATATAGATATATTGCCAATAATACAGTTTCTCATTTCGGATTTATAGTAGAGTATGTATTATAAAACAACTAAGAAAAGATTTATTGCACAAATGAAAAGAAACGACTGAATTTGAATTGGATTTACAAATAAATGTATCGATAAACTCAAAAATATAAGTTTACTGTTTTAAGAAGTTCTAGATTCTTTATGGCGAATATTCAAAATGGAGCAGTAATGGAAGGTCTCGGAAAGGAGTCTTTGCCACACGTACTTTGAAAAAGGCCAAACAAAGAGAAATTATAATAAAAGCATGAACCGTTGATTATTAAGAAAAATTTGTATGGTTGCAATCCAAGTAGTTCAAAATGGGAGGGGAAAATAAAGAGAGGCAGAGCCCAATATCTGGTTCAGCCTGAAGAAGACAAAGAAGGATGTTCAAACCAATCGAAAGATGTAATTTGTACTTAATTTAGATATGTATGCGTATATTTTCTTGAAATACAGGTGTCACTTAATAATTGATATTAGGTGCATCTTAATAGTGATAATTAGGTTGCACTTAATATTGATGATTCGGCGTCACTTAATATTGATAATCAGGAGCCACTTCACTTCGATACACGTTTCTCTTATCTTTTTATTAAGTTGTCACTTAACCTCGATATTCAAGTGCTATTCAATCTTGATGTTAATCTTGATATGCAGGCGCCAAATAGAAAGCATTAAACGAATGAGATGTTTGTCATACTTGTATTGCGTTTGTTTTATTCTAAATAAAACTCCAATGGTAACCATTAATTTGCACCTTTTATATAGGATCAGCATTTCTCTTAAAATAAATAAAACAGTGTTAACATATGAAATGCACATCAAATTGAACTACTATAAAGCAATGTGATATAAAACTAATCAACTGTTAAACAAACCACAATGAGAATTAAAGGGCTTGAGTAGGTCATGGACAATATATCATAAATGGTTTAAAATGAACGTAATTTAAACTAGGGAGTTTTGACATTATCTTGCAGAATAAAGTAAGTGGGGGAAGAAAATAAAACATACACTCATTATCAAAACATTGTAATGAAATGAATGTGTGGTATTACAAGTACTTTAAGGTATACAAAACAATATTTAACTTTTCAACCAAAATTTGAAATCGGATATTTTCTTTTGAAAAAAGACGAAAGATTATTTTATCAACTGGCGTTTAGTACGAGTACGTGAACAGATTTATAACCAAAGAACATCTGCGTTTTGTTTTGCAGTCGAACAATCAAGTTGTTTTCCCTCCGAATAAACCTGTGAGAGGAGGAACAGGTGTTCATGAATAGTCCAGCCCTGCAGTGACTCAGGCCGGATAACACATATATTTGGAGCACACTATCTCCACTCAGTCGAGTGCATTGACTGTCCCTTCCAGTACTTTCCTTCCACTTTCCTCATGAAATATTCATGATGTGTCAACAGTAGTTTCATATGAGGACCCTAGACTGTATCGTTTTTTAGGTTCAAAACAACCACCATGTTTTAAGCACTTTACTAATAAAAATATCCCAAAAGTAAAACCACTTCATAAGTATTGTTAGGTTACATGTTTACTCGATTACTGTACAAATGTTATTTGGTGTTAACAAAACGTTCTCCTACAAGAAAATAAATAATTTTGTAATTGCAAATAGAATTCCCGAATTCACCCAACATTAGTGATAGTAAACATGTTAAAAATACACAAAAATTTAAAACTAAATAAGAAAGTGGATCGTGAGTAAATTATTTTGGGTAAAATACAGTATTTGTTCTTAATACTGTTCTGTAAAATCGTCATCAAAAGTGAAAAAAATTATAGTGAATGAAGAAAAAAGTTTAATTACTACAGTATAAATAAACCCTAATAAATATACAATAAAACTTTTTTTATTTACTTAAAAATGATTCTAATGATAAGTACTAAATTTTTAATGTAATAATCTATTTATATATTTTAAACGAGGTATATCAATTTTCAAATCTATGGCTTATCGACATGTGTGGACAGTCAGAAAGATGGGCAATCACAAAGAACTATTTACATTCAATTCGGGGGAATAAGAGAAACTGTGTCAGCCTTTTGATCCTTCAATGACGCTCAGCCAAATTCAATAGTTAGACATGCACCATCATAGAATACATTTTTGTGTATATAGAAATGAAGTTTCATGCACTATGTTTCGAGATATCTTACCAAATAATGTATTCCCATTTTGTTCATTAAATTAGGTTTCATAACAGTGTTAAAATAATAAAAGTCACGGCGAGTTGAGGAGAGTAATACAACGCAAGAGCGTGCTGAAATTAAATCTTGCCACCGAGTTTTAATATTGTCTTTCCACTCTTTATCTATTCATTCTATGAATACAAGTCACATGTTGAATTCTCAAATGATTGGATTCAGTTTGTTTACACATTTATTTATTCTTCTCCTTCTCGTTGCCATCATAGTTACCCAATGTAAAGATATTCGCTAACGCTCAGCCAAATCACATGGAGTGTTTTGGACCGCAATCAATGATAGTGTTGTTAATATGTAAATGAAGCTTCATCATGCAAAACTTCAAGTCTGTTGGTCAGTTTGTTTTCGAGATATCTTTCGAACAGACAGCCAACAATTAAATTGGTTCATCCCCACGAGTGATATGCTTCACAAAAGCGCAGCCAAATATCCGTTAAAGAGAAACATTTAAACGAAAACTGAAACTTTTATTTTTATGCAACATCCCATTTATTTGTTTGAATAGCTCCCACGATTTCAGTAACACTTGAACTATTTTCGACCAATATAGAGGAACTCCAAAGTCGAAGTTCATAGCTTTCTTAGTAAAAGCACTTGTGATGTAATACGGTAGTGTTCTATGATATTTTTAAAATGGAATTCTGATATTTTGGATCATAATTATGTCATATATCATGTATCTGGTACCTATTTTTCAGTATTTATGATTAAGAGGACCAGAGGTTAAGCAAAATCGAAAGTAATTTTTAGCTCAGGTTTTGCACTTCTGGTAAAATTAATGTCCAACGCAAAACTGGAATTTGCTATTTTCCTCGAGAAAAAAATAAATATATTGATAAAAATGTATATAAATAGTATATTGGATTCAAATCAGTGCAGTTTTCTCTCTCTCTCTCTCTCTCTCTCTCTCTCTCTCTCTCCCTCTCTCTCTCTCTCCCTCCCTCCCCCCCCCTCCCCTCTCTCCCCCTCTCTCTCTCTCTCCCCCTCCCTCCCTCCCTCCCTCTCTCTCTCCTCCCTCCCTCCCCTCCCCCTCCCTCCCTCCCTCCCTCTCTCTCTCTCTATATATATATATATATATTATATATATATATATATATATATATATATATATAATATAGCGAAAATGGATTGGGAAGCAAGAATGTGTACTTTATTGTATCATGTATCACTTTTTACATATGAATGACAAATGTCTCATATATATATGAGACATTTGTCATTCATATGTAAAAATGATACATGATACAATAAAGTACACATTCTTGCTTCCCAATCCATTTTCGCTATATTATACAGGGTGACTGCCGGGAAACGGACGAATTTGCAACAGCTGTTACATTGTTGTTACACGTTCTAGGGAGATTGAGGTTATGTCATTGTTTTGAGTGAGCTTTACCATTTTAGTCACGACGGATCAGTGGTCAGTTCAGCATCGTGTTTTTGCATATGACACATTTATTAAAAATGGCGAATCCGTTATCAAAACACAGCGTATCTTCCGACGTCACTTTAATATTGCGCGAAATGACACGGTTCCAAGCCGGAATACATTGCTAAGATGGGTGCACAAGTTCAGAACAACAGGAACAGTATCAAATAAAAAGCCAGCTGGTCCAGCAAGAACAGTGAGAACACCAGACAACATCGCTAGAGTGAGAACTGCTTTGATGAGGAGCCCGGGTCGCTCTCAAGACACGCACAAGAGCTACGCATGAATCGCGATTCTGTCAGAATAATTTTAAAATCTGATTTGAAATTTCATCCCTATAAAATACAGGTGGTACAGCAACTGAAAGAGAGGGACTATGGACAAAGAGAAGATTTCGCAGTACGTATGCAGGTGTTGTTTACTGATAATCCTGATGTAATGATGTTAATGAGCAACGAAGCTCACTTCCACTTAAACGGTTCAGTGAACAAACAAAACTTACGATATTGGGCTCCTGAAAATCCATGTAACTTTCATGAAAAACCACTCCACTCTCCAAAGTAACGGTTTGGTGTGCTGTAGGCCACTTTGGGATAATTGGTCCGTATTTTTTTGAGGAAAATGGAGTCACAGTGACAGTGAATTCTGCACGCTATTTTAACATGTTGGAAACATATCTCAAGCTACAACTTCGGAGGCGAGGAATAAACGTGAAAAATGTTTACTTCCAACAAGATGGGGCTACAGCGCATACTGCCGCTGCATCGATGCGAGTTGTGAAGAAGATGTTCCCTGGCAAGTTGATTTCACGTTTTGGTGACGTGCCGTGGCCGCCGAGGTCACCAGATTTGTCGCCCTGTGACTATTTCTTATGGGGGTATTTGAAAGCTCGTGTCTATGTTCACAAACCACCTAAAAGATGCAATCACCGAAGAGGTGAATTTGATTGGACAAGACATGTTGATGAGAGTGCGTAATGATTTTCTCCAGAGGTTGGAAACCTGTACCCAGGTTAACGGCCATCACATGCATGATATCATCTTTAAGAAATATACCCAAACTAGGATAAAAGGTTCCATAAAACATATGTTTTTTGAAATGGTATGTTTTCACCAATATATATTCCACAATTAAATAATTTTACTATATAAAATAAGGTTGTACTATTCATTTAAAATACGTCCGGTTCCCGGCAGTCACCCTGTACTATTTCCTCGGTCCAGCCTAACAATTATAAAGGTTTATATATACCTAATCAGTATCGTATACGTCATCAGTGTGAAATGGATGTGATGTCTCCTCGTCGATTTTCTGTCATAACAATTGAATTTTGTGTTTTGTGTATTGCTTTGTAACTCCACTTGCTATTTGGTTTGCCTTCATGCCACAATGTCGAAATAAAAATGTTGTTACAAACAAGGTTATTGAATGTTTTCACTCTATAAATGTAAACATTTTGAAGATAGTGTTTACATTAATTAAACATATGGTCGTACTGTCATAAAACAATGTTTACACAAAAGAGTTTATTAAAATTAACAGGACCTTTCAATTAATATTTCGCAACTTTAGAGACCAAGATGGGATTTTTAAATGCTTTAGAGACCTGTGAGCGTAGTCCGGAGGGGTTTTGAAATAAGAATATGCATATATTCATCCCAGAGACCCCAAGAATATCCATGCACAATTTGAGTATAATCGGTTAAATAGTTTATGCGTGACAGCAAAACAAACAAACAAAGGCACTTTCCCATTTATAATATCATTAGGATATAAGTAAGTGTATCTTTCCGCATGATATCTCGAGAACAAACTGATTTATAAACCTCAAATTTTGCATGAAGCGTCATTTCTAAATAAGCAACATAACATTCGATTGCTCTATACATCATTTCAAGGGATTTTACTGAACGTCAGATAATATTTTTACTTTGGTCTCATGGGTGGATAACCATGATGGCAACAATAGAATAAAAGAATAAGTAAATTTGTGAACAAACTGAGCACAAATCAAATGCCATTTTAACATGTGATCTAGGAAAATATGTAGCCTAATGAAATGAGCAATATAGACTTGCCATTTTGTATACTACTTGAAATTTTTACTAGTGCTGTAAAACTGTCCTTTATTCTGTTTGAGAAATGTTTGATATATTATCAGGTAAAAATTTTATTTCTTCCTTCAAAATCAGTGCATAGTCAGATTCTGTAAATAAAATGTTTTGCCAAATTCCTACATTTCTCAAGGTTAATATGGCCGCCATCTTGATACCTTAGAACATAACGAGAAGTATGCTTGGATATATGAATGATTAAATGATACAACCTAGAAACTAAGACGTCAGTGGCACAAACATCTTTGAATGTTACTAATGTTATTATAAGATAGAATCCACAGCAGATATATTATAACGGAAAGTACCAAATTATATTTATGAGCCCTCGTTCTATCGATAAAAATTAATCTCAAGAGTCTTTAAATACGGAAACAAATAAAAACCCCACATAAAAAAACTTCGTCCTAATCCAAAGTATTCTCAAATTTTATTTGGCTAGCAATGTACTGATTCGTCTAAAGTAGCAATGCATTGTAAAGCTCGATTATTTATCCATTACAATGTGATATTGTAGTTACACACAAATAGAGAGATAAGGTGTTCAACACAAAAAACGTATACAACATTACAAGTTGTGCTTTCCCAAGTGTTATCTGAGGCAATGTTGGGTACAATATTACACTGCTTGGCTTGTATCTAGTCATGAACGACTTAGATAAGAGATTCGATAAACGGAACGAGGGTAACGATGCCAGATTGTGCATCTCCAGGTGCAAAGTAAACTCAGACTGTTGTACAGCATAAAAGAGACAGGAAGAAGAAGTACTAGCAGTAGATTCACAGGTTGTTGGGACCAGGTGTGATAACAAAGATAACGAAAACAATGTCTCAGGAGCAGGACAGGTGCTGTCACGGTCTTGGCTCACAAGTCGCAATGTATCCATTGTCACCCGACCGTGTTGTAGCTCTATCTCGCCCTTCTACTTTCCTGATACATTCCCAGTTCTCGCTTCCTAATCGCAAAGTGTTTGTAAGTTAAGAGGGTTAGTCGCGAAATGTAAAAATCTGTTACTGAGCCTTAGTAAGACTAAAATGATATAAACTATTTATACCTAAATAAACATACTTAGAAATATTGTACTCTTTAATCAGTGTATATATTAACATATCGGAGATGTGATGTATTTTAAACATTATCAGCTAATTAAAGGCTATGTATACACATTGTTCAAGTTAAATACATTCCACTGCAAGCCTGATCGTTTAGCTTTGTTATTTATTAATAATGTAAATATATCTCAGTAAGTTTTATACTACTGTTGTCGCAAGAAACTAATATTTAACCTCGTGCAAAGTTTAAACAATATATCTCAGACCTACACGCATTAAGAACAGTTTATTTGCCATAAACCCAATATTGCAATGATATGTCTTGTACTAGAGCTGGTCTAGCAACTTCTAGCTAGTTTTTACCATTAGCTCCATATTTTGTAACTAAGTGTAATAAATTGGCCGCGTTTTCCCAACACAATTTAAAGATATTTTGTGTGAGTAATTGTTTTATAGTGTTATCCAATTTGCATAAGTTTTTTTGTAATTTTGATTTGCGTATTGTGAGGGCTCCCATTTTATAAATTACTTCGTTTTAATGGGAAAGTAAAAATATAAAGAAATTAAAAACAATGTAGCCACCGGTTAAACCGAATATAACGTTTTTCAATAGTAACAGAACATTTTTATAGACACCATTTAGCTATAATTTGTAATATAAAATATTATAGAATTTGAAAAAAAGTATACATAGTCCAACACTTTTGTGACACACGTGCACACACTCCCTTACGTAGTGTGTGTGTGTGTATATATATATATATATATATATATATATATATATATATATATATATATATAATATAGTGATCAAAATGTCTGTCTATTCATTCAATGAACTGCAGTTGCTTTATATATTCGCTAAAACAATAGATCTACTAATGTAATCCATTTAGGCATGAGTTGAGTGAATTCCAAAGAGAGTTATTTTTATTAATTACATGAAATGTTATGACCTTTAAATCAGACCAGCGACTTCCCGGTTATAACTACAGCTTGACATCCGATATCAGTGGGAGATCAGACACTACGTCAGTATTTTCATATTGATTTGCATGATGCGATAAAGAAGAAGACTGGAAACCTAAAAAAGCTTCAATTTCTATGTTTAATTAATATGTTTCTTATTGTTTTCAGGTATGCAACGTTAACAATACAACCCGGATGGGTGAGTAGTGTGTTTTGTTTTTAAAAAGTAATTCGATGAAGTATAAGGAATCAAAAGAACATTTCATGACCTCTGCTTTATACTCTTCTCTTTACACTATTCACGAGGCGCATAACTTCGTTAATTGAAAAGTTTATGTTTCAGAAACCTACACTAAGTGTAATATATTCCACTATACAAGTAAGTCTATAGTTTCCTGTAACATTTATAAGCTACAAGTTTAACGTAACAGTATGATATCATAGCTTAAAACTGGACTGATCTAATATGTCTTATTTCTTGTCATGAACTTTCTGCAAATATATCCTATTTATTACAATGTCGAAACATTGTTGTAACTACATGAAACTGTCGAGCGGGCAGCCGCAACTTATGATTCCGAACCTTCATGAACCTTCTATGATTCGTAAATAGTTACAGTATGTAATTTTATTATTATATTTTCTCTTTGCCATCGTTACCTAAAAGAATAATGTAAAAATGTACACTAATACTAACGCTCAAGCCAAATACCATGGACAGGAGTGATATACGCAATCAATTAGTGTTGTTTATACAGAAATGAACCTTCATGCACAGTTTCGAGTCTACAGGTTAGTTCCTTTCAGAGATATCGTGCAGATAGTCAAACAACACACACAGACAGAATTTTTACAGCCCCTTATGTAATAGGTTTCGTTAACGTTCATCCAATGAATGATAAATTCTAAAGAAGAAAGCAAAATGTCACCTATACGAAAAGTTCAAGCGTCCTCCGATATTATGAAACTAGTTTTGTGTTTGTGTTTGATTTTATGATTGATACGCATGGTTAATTAATTTCAATTAGCGTTAGTAGTAGTATTGTTATCAATTTAATACGAATTTTATAGACGCAATTTGGCCCTAAATGAGTTTATTATGACCAAACGAGATACATATGACACTAAGCGTAGTTATGACTTATTATACAGTGAAGGAAGTCTATAAAGCAGAATGAGGATGTTTGAGTCTCTTGCCAAGTGGGTTCGTCTAAACTACCCAAAATCGCGCTAGTGTTGATTGTTAGTTATGCCCGAGGCCGCCGCGAGCAGCTCAATCAAGATACACTGATACAGTGTTGTATCTATCTTCACTAACCATGCACACTATCTTCTGTATCACGGTCACTCTCTGTTTGAGCTATTTCTCACCAGATATGTTTGTCTCTAGATTCATGTATTTGGTTGTAGGAAGATAATAGACAGTTCCAGGTTCAAACGGGTTAGGAAGCGAACAGCTAGGGTTCAGAATGTCTTAATCTGATAGTAGGGAACAACTATTTAATAAATACTCGTGGAAGATGCAGTAAACTGGATGTAAAGTTGATAGTTCAACTGAAGGATTTAAATCCAAACGAGTTCTAGTGTCATTTCCTTGACATCCCGGGTGGATTTTATTCCCTTTCTTGATAATATTTTTGATAAAACACTGGCAGCAGGTTTAAATTAACAAGTAAGACCCATCTATTTTAAAAGAAAAATGTATGTTCTTTACTAGAACTTCTTAACAACGATAAGTAATTAAAAGTATACTAAAGTCTGGGGGGAGGGGACGGTACACCAATAAATACATTTTAGCTTTCAGAGGTGACAGTAATAATTTATTGGTACAGTCTGTATTATTGACTGACATTTGCCTGGGACAAATCGCTGACTAACTTCAAAATTAGATAGCCTTTAAAATATAGTCCTATAGTCCTGAAGACTTCTTTTATATCAACCAGAATTTTCCAAAGTCGTATTAGTTGAGAATTTTGAGTAAAAATAAATTGGCATTTAAACAATTCTCAACGAAAATTAACTGCAAAACAATAATTTAATTTGTAATCGCCAAAGTAGGCTGATTCTGCAGGAGATCGTGTTCTACAGTTGATACGGTGCAGAGTACGTATATTCAATCGAATATTGAAACAGCACTTTTGTATTGAGTATTTCATCATACTGCAAATCATATCGATAGTGAATGCACTTTTCAATCCTAAGACATTACCAAGTGCACTGTATCACAAACGCGTTCCCAACTGACTGAATGATTGTCGACAGGTGTGATTTGTGGTATCTTTAGATTCATCTTAGTAATAATTTAGTTTTTAGTATCTTTATTATTCGACGTACTAAATCATTCCATCAACATGGGACTCTTTTTGAAGGCGGTGAAAGATCTTTTTTACAAAGGTTTTAGTAAGAATTAATAGTCAATTTTTTCAATTAAGGTTTTAAAACCAGCGTGTTTGCTAACTCAGGTGATATTTTTTGAATCTGTTGTTTGGCTTATGATTAAATGTTACATAGCAATACTTATCTGCCAAGCCTTTCAGAACTTGAATACTTCTCGAGGTTGGGATCTTTCAGTGGTCTGGAGATTCCAGTTGTATGGGGGCGCACAGAGGATGGGAACAGAGAGACAAATCAATAACCAAAATTCCAGATACCAAAACCAATATTCCAAAGACTGTAACTTGGCCTTGAAGTTTCAGAGGTCCTGTACATTCTCAGAGACTGATGGTATTGACAGAGGTGGTTTAGTACCTTTTTGTTGCTAAACGGCAGGTAGTGGAATATATCCCGGCCTTTTTTGGGATGTAGTTACTGTAACATGAAATAATGGTTTTAGATTATGGTATTTTATAAATTGGTGGAAAAAACACTAATAACGTTTAAAATAAACGTTTTCGTTAAAGTTTATTTATCTGCTTAAATTTTTTACCGTAAACGATTTAATTTGATCATACACATAAGTAATAATTGTTCGTACGTCAATGGGTGTTGGAGTAGATATTTTGATATAGAGTTTTATCAATTGAAATGGACGATTGGGCCGCAAATGTATTACACCGCATACGTACCAAAAATATACCGCAGAGCGGTATCAGATTACGCTTAAATCGTCCAGCTTTCTATTACTCTGAACATTGAATGGGATCCCGAAATACTGTGTTCAGTCAACGATGCTATCAAAGATAATAATTGCTCGGCTGCGGCGGATACAACTGACGCGAGAGGATGGCTCACACTCTTGTTTGTATCGGAATCGCTATTTCTGGCATCCACAGTGATACACTTTTGTTTGTGTTTCAGAATCGCTATTTCTGGCATTCAAAGTGATACACTCTTGTTTGTATCTGAATCGCTATTTCCTGCATCCACAGTGATACACTTTTGTTTGTATTTCAGAATCGCAATTTCTGGCATCCATAGTGTTGCTTCCATGCAAATATTTTATAAATTATCCCGCCGTTGGATGTCTGTAAAAATTACATTGGTAAAAATATGATGTGGAGACGTTTTAAATAAAAGTAAAATCATAAAAAACACATTGAAAGCAAACTAAAAATGATTACCATCATATGACGCGGAACATAGTTTTATGTGTTTGCGGTATGTACAGTGTGTGCCAAACGTTTAGAATATAATTATTTTATTGATTTGCAACTGTAGAAACTTGAAAAAAGCGGCGTTTAAAAATCCTTTATAATATACAGACTTAAAAAATGATAGACCGAGTTTTTTAATGATTTTTTAGTATTTCTGTTTTATATCTATTTTTATAAGACTTCAATAGTTTTAGTACATTTCTAAAAACCTCGTCTAGTATTACAGTATCTGAAATGTATCTTGACAAAATGGCCAGGTTGTTTCATACACACAAAAATTACTGTTATCAATATTTGTTGCTTTTTGATCGAAGAAACACATAAATACAAAATATTTCATTGAACTTGTCTATCTAAAAATGTAATAATGTTGCCATGTAGAATATGAATAAAACTGTATTTAAAATGTCTTTATTTATTTTAATTGATAGCAATGGATTGGTCTTAAAATAAACTGATTTGTGAGGAGCATAACGTAAGTTTTAAAATTTCCCATCCAGGCTTTCGCAATGTGATTTCGTTGTTAATATATGTATGTTAAAATAATTGTTGACTTTTGTATGGCAATTTTAGGCATATACAATTATTATTTTATATACGTACCGTATTTTATATCAGTTGAAAGCTCTTACACTCAAGATGTGGCTTTGGTGGATTTGAAGAAAAGGGCAGACTTAAATTCTTAAAACTTAGTGTTGTACTTTTAAAATAGATGATTATTAAAATGTAGGCGTTGCTCATCAGTTATTCTTAATCCACTAAACAAGTAATTATCAGCTGATTGGTTGCAACATCTATAACCAACATAATTTCAATACAAAATTATTTTAAATTACGCTTTTCCGAGTCTCTTCAAAAGTTATAAGCCAAAATACAGGGTGATTCATGAAGTTCTCCCTCCACTTCTACAGCCCATTTTACTAGTAAAAATAATGAAAAAATGTTATACAAACATAGGTCCGAAAACGCTTCGTTAGCGAGTTACAGCTAGCGAAAGATTTCGCCTGAATTCCTGGGTAAAGAGTAAAATAAAGCCATACTGAACTTTTGGAAAGGTTAATTAAGTAAGAAATATCGTGGATTCTTATGTATGTTTACCTGATAAAGCTAATAAAATAGGTTTCAGAACTGTACCTGTAGTAGTTTTTGAGGGATTCAGGGTTAAATGCAAAAAATTGGTGCACGAAACAATGTTTTTTTAAGTTTGATGTACAATAACTTTGTTAAATTGGTAATAAATACATAAAATCAACAAACATTAATTGTAGAGAATTTAATTCTGAGAAAATTGATATAATCAAAGTATAAAATAAAACAGAAATAAGTACCAAAAAATCGATTTTATTCAGTATAATACATTACTAGTTTTAAGCAAAATTAATCAGGTTGGGCCAACCGTACGCACCTTTTTATAATAGATGTTCGAAAATGAGGCCACCATTATCAATACATTTTGCAGCACGTTAGTGTATTGCTTTTGTTGCGTTTCTTAATTTTTCAGGACTTCCCTGTATCTGCACAGCCGAATCCATAATACGGGCAATTAATTCATCACGAGAATTCACTTTTGTCTTGTATACAATGTCTTTCATCCATCCCCAGATGCAATAATCCAATGGAGACAGATCTGGTGATCTTGGTGGCCAAGGGTGAGGCCCTCCACGACCAATCCAGTGTCCAGGAAATTGATGATTTAAGTAAGCAGAAACGGCACGTGAAAAGTGGGGAGGTGCTCCGTCATGCTGGAAGTACAAATTTTGTCTGAGATGTAAAGGAACATTCTCTAACAGCTGCGGCAACTCTTCTTGAAGGAAATGCAAATAGAACTCAGCATTTAGGCGTCCAGGTAATATGAAAGGTTCAATCAGCCGATTGTGCTAAAGGCCACACCAGACATTGACGCTAAATCGGTGTTGAAAGTTCTGTTCCACTACCTCATGTGGATTTTCTTCTGCCCATGAGTGTTCATTGTGCAAGTTATTGACACCATCCCGAGTGAATTGTGCCTCATCCGTAAACAAAATACGCTTGTAGAGTTGATTATTAATATTCAAAAAGTTGCAAAACTCCAAGCGAAGCGGACCATCCCCTAGCTGTAGATGTTGAACCTTTTGTTTATGAAACGGATAAAATTTGTTTCGATTAAGTGACCTCCACACCGTTGACTGCGAAACTCCTATCCGCCTAGAAATACGTCGTGTACTTACACCTGGACTGCGATGAACAGCATTAATAACAATATCATCATCAAGTTGGACAGCTCGTTCATAATTGGTTCTAGTACTTGGTAGTGATCCTGTTTCCCGAAGAGTACGAAAAGTTCCTGAAATTGTTTTGGTATCTGGAATCCTCCTATTAGGGTAACGTAGTTCATATTCTTCTACAGCAGCTCTAGCATTACCATTACAGTAACCCAAAATAAAAACCATATCAGCGTATTCCTCTGATGTAAATAAGTAAGGCATTTTTTCGCTGAATAAACAATCGAATTATAACTCACAGAAAAATTGCATTTAATAACACGATTCACAGAACCCGATCTCCTGCTGTAGCTTGCAAAACACCACTAATACACAGTTCTAACGTAACAGTACAGAATACCATTGTTGATCAGCTGTTATTCGTGCGTTACCAACTTAGAAATTAATAAAACAAAAAACTGCATTTCGATGATTAGTAAACAATAATGGGAAAATGTTTGCTTCATTTATTTTCGAACATTTGATGTAAATTTTTATTAAAATAAATACAACGTAATAAAACATGATATTTTTATTTACAAACAAATTTATTTAACAGTTAATCTTGTTTTCTCAATTTATCTCATCATTAAGGAACAAACATTTTGTTTTATTTTAACTAAATACCGTACGGTATTTCTTTACAGCTAGTAATGTATTATACTGAATAAAATCGATTTTTTGGTACTTATTTCTGTTTTATTTAAACTTTGATTATATTAATTTTCTCAGAATTAAATTCTCTACAATTAATGTTTGTTGATATTATGTATTTATTACCAATTTAACAAAGTTATTGTACATCAAACTTAAAAAAACATTGTTTCGTGCACCAATTTTTTGCATTTAACCCTGAATCCCTCAAAAACTACTACAGGTACAGTTCTGAAACCTATTTTATTAGCTTTATCAGGTAAACATACATAAGAATCCACGATATTTCTTACTTAATTAACCTTTCCAAAAGTTCAGTATGGCTTTATTTTACTCTTTACCCAGGAATTCAGGCGAAATCTTTCGCTAGCTGTAACTCGCTAACGAAGCGTTTTCGGACCTATGTTTGTATAACATTTTTTCATTATTTTTACTAGTACAATGTGCTGTAGAAGTGGGGGGAGAACTTCATGAATCACCCTGTATAATTATATTCCATTCTTTTGTTTTACCCTGTAATATAAAAGTGTCAGTAAAAACATGTTCACTTCATATACGGTAAATATTTTTTTCCCAATTAGAGTAATAATTTTATTTCAAAACGAAACGCGTAGTTTAGTGTGGGTGTACTCTTTACACTAATAATTATGACTTTTGAGATTTAAACTTGTTGTAGATATTTGCACGAGTATACAATTATCTAGATCTCTACTACAGAATCAGAGTGCTTGCAGAAATTATCCGAGTTCTGTATAAAGAGTTTACGTTATACGTTAAAATCATATTTTATGGAAATCAATGGCAATGTATTTAATAAAAGTTAAGTAAATATAGCTTTTACACAATGGGAGAAGCTATATTAATAAGATACGCATTTTTCCTGGTGCTGAACAATACGTAGTTCAATTATTTATCTCAGATTAACCTCAATAGACGTCAAGGTCTGAAAAATGTATAAACAATGTTCTTTAACAATGTTTTTTTGCAAGCCATTAAAATTGTTGAGATGATTGATGTATTATTGAGTCGTAACTTATAGACCCATTTATGACACTAGTACAATAAACACCATTACGTGACTGATGGGGTGGAACGATTTAGCATTTGATATCAAGTAAAATAATAATTTTACATTTTTCTTTCCTAATAGAAATAATATTCCACAATAAAAATTACAGGAAATGTTGTAAAACCTCAACGGCGTGATATGTGAAGCGGAGTTTTGGTAGTGAAGCCAATGACTGGAGAAGCTGGAAAAATGTAATTTCTGTCTGCCTGTCGCATGATATATCGAGGACTAACTGAGCTCGAAATCGTAACTTGAAGTTTTGCATACATTTTTTCTATGGTACATGGCAACGAGAGAATCATAGAATAAACAGATTTGTAAACAAACTGAGTACAATCATTTGATATTTTAACTTGTGTGCAACACATACTTTGTTCGATTGGTCGATAAAACTGTCGTCACATTTTGCTGGACTCTTCAATACTTGACTGCACTGGGATCGGGCGGATAAATAAATGACGGTAACAGCTCAAGAATGAATAATAAAATGAATATAAACTTAACACATTTGTATTTTTCTACGCTATCTCCAAGGATTATGGGAAGCTTTCTCTTTTGTCTGTCCACAGGATTTTTGTAAGAACGATTTTATCTGTAGACTGAAATTTTCTTGGAACTTCTTGTTTACATGGAAAAAATGAGTTCAATGATGGTAAATGTCTATCTATGGGATTTGGGTAAGCGCTTCGTTGAAGCATATCACTAAATAGTCTGGCAAAATTTCTCTTTTGTCTGCGTGAAGGATGTACACTCAAATACAATCTAAATCTTAAAATTTGCATGTAAATTCAGTGAAGCCTATTAAGCGAGATATGATATAGTGAACTTCTACCTTGTTAATATAACGTGTTTTTGTACGAATCCTTACCAATAGAGTAATGCACTTCATCTTCCTATGGCCATCTTAAGTTTTACCAGTATTTGTTATTGAACACATGGATACCTGAAATAGTTTAGGGCAAGCACAGTTCAATTACACAGGTAGAAACTCAAACGTTCTTAATTTTAAAGTCTCACATAATGGTGAAGATGTCATGATCCCTAAAAAACATAAAAAACTCTGCAATACATTTCCACACTGCCTTCGTGAATGTTCTCAAACCCAGAAACTTTCTTGATGTATTTCTTTGCTAAATGTAAAAAATAAAAAAAAGTAAAACAACACTTTTATTCCTAATATGACTTTATCCAAAGGGACAAAGGTCCTTTAAGTGTTCTGTAGTCTCTGACTTAATATTCTTCAATTCTTGAGGGCAATCTCATCTCCTCCACAAGATGAAGAACACAATCACGTTCTTATTTAAATTCCATTTGATGCTTCAACCGACACCTGGTTGAGTTCTGATACATTTTGTATTTGTATCTCGAAATTAATCTAGTTTAAAGCCCTTATTTAACAATTTTAGAGTCACATATTTATTTTTTTAAGTCATAATTTGAATCTGGGATACTCCAACTCAGATCCAGAGCCCCCCCCCCAATATTTCAATTGTAATAAAAGTATACATGTAATTAAAACATTTACATAATAAATCTTCTGAAACCAAAAGATTAAGCGCCGGGAAACTCAAATTGTCAATATGAATAATGTTAATAACTTTTTAGTTTCATGAAGTTGAATATAAAATTTTATCTTTATAGCGTAAGTGAACTTATACATTTTTCTATTATACAATGATGGAAGAAGTTTTCCAAGATAAGTGTACTTTCCTTGCCTGCCTATCAGCTAATTATGAGAGAAATGGTCTGTCGCGATATTGCCCATTGATCCTGAGTAGTCGGACCTGGATGACTGATCAATATTCCAATCAGCTAAATGGATCTTCCAATAGAGCACTGATTATCCGCAGGCTGAGCGACGAGGCATTGTGCCCTATCTTGTCTTTGGACTGGGTTATCTCTTATCTGACAAAGTGACTGGTCCATCTGTGGCACTTCATTAGCCTATCTTATACATAAATGGATACAACGACAATATGGCTAAAACAATCAAAGTTCAGATAGTAATGTAAACAAGCAAGGCAAAGAATATATTTGCTTACCTTTTAACACCATTGTTAATAAAGAAACTCGAAAACCAAGTGAAAATATAAACCATCTATAACTTACATTTACCGTAAGTTATAGAACAATGTATAATGGGTTTGATCTTATTAATAACAATTTAAACAAAAACCACAAAAAATGATTCTTACAAACAGTCTGTAATTTATACAATTAATTGCAGTGGTTGTCAAATTATAAAATTAGCCTAAAAAGTGGAAATTTCAAGCTAAAAGTTTAGGAAAATAATATGCAAGCCTTAAAATCAAACAACGAAACCAGTATGAAATCTAATTTTGCAGAAAACCCTTTACAAACAGGTCAAAATTATTGTAAAATTATGGAAGAAAACAGTGCCAGAAAAAAGCAAAGATTATATTCTAAAGAAGAACCGCACATTTATTTAAATTTTAATAGATACTCGATTAATATGTTAAATACAACGCAAGTCCATACAAAATAATCCAATATTTTGAACAAGTACAACAATTTAGAAAGTAATTCTGAAAGTAGAGTTTACAAACAAATATTTATGGTTCATTACATATCATCGTCACCATGTGTGTTAAAATTGTTATTTGTTTATAGTTTTGTTGTTAGGTTATAATGTTACTGTGACAATGGGTTAGTTACTGAAACACGTGTTAGGAAGTAAAAATTATGAAAGGGTACTATTTTGCTTCTTTTCTTAATATATTTGTTATAGTAGCCCCATATAGTGAATTTCAAACTTCAGTCAGTATTTATGTATATGTAAAACATTAATGAATCATATTTATGACTTTTGCGTAATTATTTTTGTTTTATAAAGATTTATAAAAAAACATATTTATATTTTTTTTATAAGAGTACGTTTTGAGATCTGCAATCTGATCTTTTCCTCAGGTGAATAATTAAACCAACGCAATATAATCTGGATTAAAATAAATCATTCATAATCACACATAAATAAGGAATCACAACAGCAATGTTGTGTGTCAATTACATGCACACTAATTCTATAACACGCAGTTACTAAAAACAAATAAAAAACAACACTAATTAATAAAAGTAAACCAAAGTATACATTCACAATATGTCTGCACTCACCGACCAACCACATATAACTGACCACAGGCCAAAAATAAATAAAAAAGGGAGGAATCGTGAATGTACCTTTTTATTATTGGTTTATTCTAGATGAACTTCCGGAAAAAGTCATGTTTCCTTCATAATGCTTCCATTGTTAAGAACAACTTAAAAGAAAACAATCTGTATTTATTGTGCTAACGTTAAAGATTTCATCTGAGCCTTAATAAGCTATCTTCCGAGAAAGGTGAAGGTTTGCCTGCGAATAAGAATGTTAATTTTAAAGGTATAGGAATTTTCACTTTAATCAGTTATTTAGCCATTTTGTGATTCATATACGAAGAATGTGCTTGTTTTGTTCAGACGTAAAGATTTTATAAGTTTTATATTCATAAAGAAAAATTTAAAAATAACTTGTTCACCAACGTAAAGTGACGAAATTTTGAATGAAGAAAGATTTCGGTTTTCAAGCATGGAGAATTATACGGTTTATAGATGAGGTTTAAGATTAAAGTACTAAAAATAAATAAAAATTTCAAAGCTATAATATTTTGTTTTATGTAAAAAACGGAATGATATCATCCAATTCTTTTAGTCGATTATCCAGTTGATTATCAAACCTGGATTATTAAACTCATAATTCTAACAAATATGATTACATGTTTCTGATCAACATAAACAGTTTTAAAACTAGGTGCAGTTAATTAAAAAAGCACTCCCTAGAATGTTTTGTAAGGATTTGTTTTTATCTGTCTGTACTAAATATATCATAAGAAAAATAAAAATAGTAATTTTATCAAAGATTTTCAAATCGAAATCACTTGTTAGGTACTGGAAACTGGAATATATTTTTCGGGTGATCTAGACAGTATACACATACAATATAGACAGTGGAATATGATATTACAACGCAATATCGTATGGTTGAACCTATATTAACTTTTAATATAGAATTTAAATTTTATTTTACCCTAGCTATCGATACATAAATACTAGTACTACAGTTTATTTCAGCTGATTCATTTATGAGGAATTTTCAACCCATTTAGATGTCCTCCTCCGTAGACTAGTGGATATAGTCACGGCTGTCTAACTGAGAGATCACGGGTTCAAATCCCCGGGGATGTCCTACCGTACAGGAATAGCAGCCACAGTGTATTGGACAAGCCAGCATATCCTAGAGCTGAGGCTTTACAGAGGTAAAAAGCAACATTTAGATTTAGATCAGAAATTGGTCAGTTATGACCAGAGTCAAACTACGTATGTTATAAAAGCAAATAAGGCAGTGAAAACACTAGACTTCCGGAGAGTATGGGAATCTTGGCTTTTTCTTTTAAGACTTAAACATGTCACTCTTACACTGTGTTTAGACCAATTTATAAAATACTTCTAGTAAAATTATGATAGGGTTCTGCAATGTTAAAACCCCCTTCTTTAAATGGAGTAAAATGATTTAACTAGTACGCATATGCCCTTTTTGGGCTGATCACGTTCGGTACGTGAACGCTTCGAATCAGCAGAGCTATGCACGGTGTTTGTAGGCTTAGTATCACGTACACTCTTTCCCTCTGGTTTAGGAACGCCCGAGGGTCAGTATTAAATGCACTACAAGTTTTCGTCATATCAGCCGCAAAAACCATTTCCACTTCCCTGAATTCTAATAGAATTTTGTAAGTGTGGTGATGTATAACGGAAATTGACCCACTTCTGGTTTACGTTGCAATACAATACTTGTGTCCTGTCACACGTTGGATGATGGATCAGCAGAAAACCGTGCATATCGGTGACACGGGTACGGTCGAGTGAGCACCTCGGAGTACTGTCCAGCAGAGCAAATACGAGTATTGAACATCGCAGAGACATATAACGGACGTTCATATCGGAATTGTACATATGTTTCTGATTAAATAACTTTCATGAAAGTGCAGTTTCATCAAATGGTTGATGCGACTGTTCGTCCTTTATATAAAGCAAAACTATTGCTTTTATGACGAGATGAGAAATAGTCCAGGTATTACATCGTGTGATGATGAAGGGGTAGCACTTATAAACAGTGCAATTTCGTATATGTGCTTGATTTCATGTTGGATTTACGAAACCTGTTATCGTAGATTTATGAAATACGGTACTTGTATTTGACATTTGAATTCTTCATTTGTTATCTGACGTATCTTACAATAGTATATAAATAACCATGTAATTATTGTAATATTAAATGAAACATAACAAAGCAGATTTATTGTAATATTTCTTTACAATATTCATGCTAACATGATAGTAATTCTAACAATAAAAACCCCACCCTCTCAAAATCCCATCTATAGCTCTATGTGTAATAAATATCGTACAATTGGAGGAAAAGTAATATGTTTTCAGAGTGAACGTCATATAGCATTGAAGGTGGATTAATAGTTTTAATGTGTTATTAAAAAAATAGAAACGCCCGCCATTTTGAAACCGTACAGTATATTTAATTGTCTGTTAGATTTTAACAGCATAGCTTTTTGAATACTGATAAATAAATAACTATTTACTATGCCAAATATTTAAAATCATGTTAGTTATCAAATATATTACTGTAGAAGAAGAACAAAACGATAACTCTAAGATACACTTTTGTTTTCTCTAAGATATCTATTGCTGAGATACAACTATACCTTTCCAAACTGTGAACTACACCTTCAGAAAATATTAAAAATAATAAAAAATCGTAAACTCATTCTTTAGTAAATTACACGAGAATTATAAAACCCCTTTTCGTTTTGCTCTGTGGTTCCATAGCTAATATTCTTTTTGAAATTTTGAGTAATTGCCAAGCTGAGCAAGTTGGAAATCTCGGTGGCACCTAAAAATCTCTTCCAGCTTAGAGAAAATAGATTTGATCTTTATCTCAAAATATAAAAGTAAAGATGCATTGTAAATGCTGAGTTTAGCTATATTACACCGCACGCTTAATGCAGCGTCTGCAATCTGACACTGACACAGACTCGAATCGTGGAATGTGATTCCATGTCCGTCTGAAAGTATCCCAGCAATGCCGAAACAGTAGACATATTGTATAGTATCTTGGCAATGCTTCTTAGTACTAGCCATGATTTAAGAATAAAAAGGTACTCTCGGCAATACGATGAGTTATTTGTTGTTTTGTGTATGTGGCTACAAAGGGCTCAGTCTGAAGATGGTGCTAAACTCAGCATTTCCATTGAATCAACCTTTACCGCCTTAACTTCGTTATGTAAAGATGCAATGTTAGTTCTGAAGTTTAATCTGTACAGCGACTCTAATGTTTGGCACAATATTAATACGTGTAACTCATAATACTTTAAAAAAACTGTACATAAAGCTTATGATATTTGAATTAAAAATGTCATTTTCATTATATATAATTAGAAATGTAATTTCCATGAGTCATAAATTATGACAGAACATGCCACTCTCTGAAGTTATAACACGTATACAGCTATATACTACAAAATCAAAATTTTACCTCAATGTTTTATGTCGGCTTGGTTACAAAAATCGCTAGAATTTATTTCTTCCAATAATTATAGTTCCTTGTTTGGAGATAAAGTTTTCCAATTTTCTGTTCTTAACGAAGTTTAGAAGAGTTTAGAAAGAGATTAGAAAGTAAAACATTAACTAAACTAAAAACCGATCGCTCACTCTGATTAATATTACTATTCTTAAACGTAAAAAAGTTACCCGTTTATTGCAAACTTATGCAACACTGCTAATTCTTTCCAATATTGTTTTGGTTTTCTTTCTGAATAAACGGACATAGACTCAATTATTGAAGAAAAATAAAATTAAAAAGTGGAACGGGTGTATATACACATATAACGACATATAATAAGTAACACAATCTTAACAAATTGAAGTTAATCCTTATCAGTATTTTTATCAGTATTTGATTTGTACAGAAATAATCAAGTTTACAGCTCTCATTGTATAGAAATCAGAGATCTCTGCACGGCAAGATTAAATTTGTATCCCTTTAAAGGATCCACCTGTGAAAACTCCACAAATGCAAAATATCTAATTATTAAGTAGTTGTGCAATTGCCATAACCATCAGCTCCCGTGATTATTTCTATAATTGTTGACTAAGCTTTGACTTAGCCTGTTGTTACTCGAGAGATTGGAAAACCTTCTGTCTGTCTGTCTAAACGGTATATCGATAATTATCTTCAGACTTGAAATTTATGACGAAGCTACATTTAAATATGAGAAATATTGAGTTCGATGATGGTCCACGTCACTCCATTGGGTTTTGGCTGAGCGTCAGCGAATATCTTTACATTGGTATTATTGGTAACCACGATGGCAACGAGAATATAGCAGAATACATAAATGTATAAACATAACATATTTGAAAATGTGACATTTTTATTCATAGAGTAAAACGAAAAATGTGGAAAGTCAATGTTAAAAGTCGGTGAAAAGATTTGCTTTTAGCGTACTCTAGCGTTGTAGTACCGTATCTATCTCACCGGAACTTTTATTATTTAAACACTGCTATGACACCTAACTTAATGAACAGAAATGTGCATGTATTATTTGAAAGATATCTCGAATTTGAAAGATTTCGTGTGTAGAATTTAAATTTTGTATCCTATTTAATTTCTACATAGACAAGAATTGGTTCCATAATGGTGATGTCCAACGATGGGATTTGGCTCAGTGTAATTGAAGTCTGTCACTCAATAGGATACCAATTTATCTCTTATATCTTTTATATAAATTATATATCAATTTTATATATGATATCAATTTATATCTAATATAGAGATATTTATCTTTTATCTGCTGGAGGGGGGAGATGCAAAAATATATTTTCTGCCTGATGTCTGTTTTTTTCTATCTGTCCGCACGAAATTTCGAGAATGAAATGAACTATTGACTTGAAGATTTTAAAGCAACCTCAACGAACGAAGCCCGTCATACGTCACGTGATATGGCATACTCCTACCTTATTGTGTATTTAATAATGAGTAATAATAGTCAGAATTCACGTTTATGAAATGTAATTTCTGACACCAAGGCAATACAGTGTGCAGCACACGATGTCCGGGTGCGGCCTGCTTGTGACTGGAACCCAATGAGTTTACCCTAATTACATTTGTCAACATAGTTTACACACCTCAGTAACTGTGAGCATTGCCTATGTAATTATGCGTGGCAACCACATGCGGTTACGCAGTACCGATCTCGTGTCTCCGCCGAACCGTGTTGTTTTTATTTGAATATCATATTTTAGTATTAGTAATTCAAAGCAAACAATAGTAAAACAATGTTTTAACAGTATCACCAATAAAAAAAAAAAAAAAAAAAAAAAAAAAAAAAATACTGAGTAATAGTTACAAAAAATAGCAAGCAAAATGTTAATCAAAGTTCTTTAGAAATGCAAAAACAATAGTACAAAAAATGTCCATGCATACTAAATGGACATAATAATAAATACTTGTCAGAGATCATACATAGAGATAATAAGTTTGAAAAAGAAATTTTGATATGATACCATCTGAAATATTCAATGATACGTTAAAACTATCATGTTTTGTAATGTTATCGAAAATTTAACAGCGTGCGATAAAGAAATCATTATATTATCCTTGAGTAATAAGATAAATCTTCAAATCATCAAGGAAGAAAATAAACTATAAATGACAGCATCAGATTGTTGGAACGTTATCAACCTGTGACAAAGAAGGAATATTAATATCTGATTGATCAGAAACATTGGGGATTGATTCACCAATTGCGATAAAGCCCCGCCCCTTTCATTCAACTACGCATGCGCATTAATGGTCCAGATAGTTTTGTTTGCGAATGCTGAGTGTAGCTCCAGTTCTCCTTCCTCTTAAGTGCAGTATCTAAAATTTGATGCTGTTGCAGGTTGACTCCTGAAATTTGGAGTATGTTCGTCTGAATGCATCCAAAATTAGTCGTCAACGTAGAACGAAGACACTCAAAACGAACCCCCCCCCCTGTATCTAGTCTGATGTCGAAACGAAGTCGAAAAAAAATTAGACAAAGGGAAATATAAATATATTTTAATAAGTTAAAGAATGAGCAATCATTGTTATAAGCAATGTTTTAATAATTAATAATAATATTAAACGAAACAAGCATAACGGATGAGTAATACAAAAAAAAAAATTACTGTAACAAGAACAATAGTCCAAAAACCTCTAGTAAGCTAAATTATGTTTACATGCAGCAAAGACTATCTAAATAATCTTACACCTTTCTTAATTTTGGTTTAACATTTGTAAATAAACGTGACTCTCCTCAGTGGGGCAGAAGATTTTGATTGTTCGACATGGTTTCAACCGGAAAACTTATATGACAGCATAACTATTAGTTATAGTCACTTAACATTAGTTATAGGATGAGATATGATTATTTTTGTTAATCTTAACAATGCTCCACAAGGACGTCTAAGGAAATATGTGATGTTTCTTTCTTAACTCATTTTAAATAAGGAAAGAAAATGAAATGTAAAAAGAGTAAATAATTAAAAATAGTTTAGATGGATAAATTTAGATTTTACTTATTCATTTAATTTGCTCTTTCTATGCACGCGACTGTTACTGTCCTCAAAGGTGGATTCGTATTATAATCTTGACTTGTTGATAAAACGTGGTCCCTGGCATCGAGCAGGAAATGTACGAGGCAATACACTTACAGGTACACGTTGAACCCAGGTGCGGACTGCTTGTGACTGGGGTTTAACTGGGATCCAATTGAATGTACCTCCATTGCATTTGCCAACACACTTTATACTTTAGTAAGTGTGAATACTACGGATTTATCGTTTGTAACCAGCTATTTCAAACATATCGAGTCAATTTGGGCAAATTTGTTTATATTTGTATTTTTAATTTTCCGCACAGTGAAAAGTTTTATTTTACCGGAGACCTTATGTCTGTTTTTATGTTATTATTTGACAGAAAATCGTTCCTCTGGAAGAGTAGAAAGGGTGTTGACGTTTATATTTCTCAGTAACAGAGTTGCAGTTAAAAAAGATAGTTATTCTAACAGGTTGCGATTGAATTTTTCCATACATTTACTTAGAGGTCTGAGGACAACAGTGACGTTTGCATTTCTAATTAATAATTATTAGTTAATTAATAAACATATCAGGTTACTATTGATTTAATCATGAACATTATAAGGCCTTAACCCAATATTTACTTAGTACTTCTAAGTAACATAACTCTATATAATGTGTTTCAGATTTTGTACTAGGAATTAAAAATCGGAAGATGATAATTTTTATTGGTTATGTCACTTACAAGTTCATAGCTTCATAGTTTCACTGTTAATAGGCTTCATAGCACAACAATGGGCACAAATCAAAACACTAGTGTTATAACTAAGTAGACCAAAGCGTGGGCAAAGTTTAACCATACATTAAAATCCCCGTATTCGGAATCTTTAAAATTGCTGGGGATTTATCATTTCCTAATATGGGAGACCATGTCAATCACTGAGACTTACTGAGTAACTCAAAAGGTGCACCATGAGAAATTTGTTTAGCCGTCTTCGTCCCTGCTTAGGCTACACTACCTACAGGCTATTTTGGCATCCATCCACTCTCTCCCTTATCAACGTATTTAACAATTCCCGTTTAAAAATACATTTTTATCTCATTATTAAGGGCATTTCTAGCATTATTATCTGAGTTTTTGAGCAGGGAATATTAGCCTTTCATTACACTAAAAGTATCTTTGGTCGTTGTCAAGACTTGCCATTTTTTCCGCCCCTTCCTGTTTAGGCTAGGCATTTGTCTTTGGATTCCTCCACAGCTTGAACCACGCCACGATTATGAGTATAAGGTCACTGCAGTCAACAATATCCTTGATATTTTGGAATTTAATTTACATCAAGGTAATTTATATTCATTTTTTAAATAGTTTATCTTTAAAAACTCTACTTTCACATTAAAAAAATATGATGAGCTTTTCAACAATTCATCACTCATCGGATCACATACGGTGATCACTGTTTTAAATAGAAGAACAGTAAAGAAAGTAGTTTTCACTTCGTGTGTTAACCAGCTTAATTGTTTTTAATTGCGAGGTTTTCTAAAAATTTAACTATTATTAGAATATTTGCACTTAATGTGTATACTTTATATTAAAATTGGTATGCGTGTTTTACTTCATTTACTTCTGCTGCTCAACATTATATTGATAACAATATATTATGATGTGAGAATCCTCCGAACAGGCTCGCCTTGCAATATGAGTCACACATTGTAAATTATCTTTATCATATGTTTTTGTTGTAAATCCTGTTTAAGAGATGATTAATTTTATTATTGTTATTATAATTAATTACTCTTGGTGCTTATACAAGTTTTTTAATGTCAGGGGAACTTTAATGTAAATTTAAACCAATTTTTATAGTAGAATTAATTTTGTGTAGATCAAAGAAAAATTGAGTAATAAATTTAGATTCTTTCGAATAATCATATGAATTTTTGGATATTTTGGTTTTTTAATTTTAGTTTTGACAATTAGGGTAATCCATATATTTAAATGTTTTATCTAATTTATAAACGTAGTTTAAGAAATCAGATAGGCTGATATATAGTTTATTTCCCCTTACTGGCAAATTCTTCTGAATTTATGATTATCATAATTGTATCGAGAATTGAAATAAGTAACTGTTGAATAATTTAATATTGCTGGAAATTCACTAATACTATAGTATTAAACTATTTTAGAAAAAGATTTATATTACGATTTAGACATGTTCCTGAAATGTAACTTCTGATTGTGTCGTCCTAACATACGAGGCAATACACTGTTATACGGTGAGCCAGGTGTGGTATACCTGTGACCGGGGTTAACTGGGATCCAATCTAGTTTACCTCTATTGCATTTTTTGCCAACATAGTTTACACCTCAGTTACTGTGTGTACTACCATTGGGAGTTACCGTTTGTAACTGGACAGTCTGAACCATAATGTATCTATTTGTGTGTGTGATTTGTCACGTGCATCTTTGTTTTTACATGCATCTTTGCTATAGTGAAATCTAAAACTTGATATGAAATGGACATTTTAGTGTTTATACAGTACACTTTTTAGAGGCAATTTTCTGTCCAAATTTTGCAGCATTTGGCACAAACTTACCACCGACCAGTACAAAACTTTATTTTGCTATCCAGCCAACGGTATAGGTTCTCAGAATAAAAACAACACTATCACTGTTCTGAAATCTCTAAAATTCTTGACGGCGTCTCACGGTATGACCTACAGGATGAAGCCCTAGGATGATAGTACTGGATTAAAAAAATTGTCCGGTTGCCTGGTTGGAATGAATCCAATTTTGTTTGGATTTTGGTATTACATTATATTTTAACATGGAATTGGTACTGGACACCTCTGGAGGGAGGGGGCTAGATCCCTCATGAAAACAATTTACTACACTAGTCTGAGAGCTTTCTTAACGAAGAGCTCTTTAAGATAACACAGAACATTTTGGAATTCTTTGGCTTATGTCGTAAACTTACGTTTATACTGAAACTTTTGTGGAGTCAATGAGGGGTTTACCCTTGATAATTTTGTAAAGCAACTATAATACACTGATGTGCCTAACATATGTATTGATGAACAGGCCATCACTGTAGTACTTTGCATTATCCAAATATCAGGATCAACAAAATTATTTACATAAGATTAAAAGAAGTTACTGTTCTTCGTTTAGCATACTACGTCATTAGAAAAACGTATATCATAGAAATATGACTAGGGTTTTAAATATGCTTTGTGTTTATTAACGCTGTAATTCATACACATTACTGTTTGTCAGGGAACAACACAAACCAATCATATTACAAATTAGTCATGGCGTGTATAAGGGCCAGTATTAGAACACCAGATAGTGAAAAACGCTTATATCTCGGAAATGATTTGATAATGAACACTTATTCAAATAGTTATATACTCTAGTTAAGGTTTAGTGAGAAACGTGAGTTAAAATGCAATAGAAATTAAGTAATCAATGATAAACTGTTGATCCTTTACAAAGAAATCGAATCCTAAGTCCTAATGATCGATTAAAACAAAGAAAATACTATTGTTCGCAGTTTATATCAAGTGCAGCTTTGATAGTCTAAATAACATTTTAATAAGAAATGAGTAGATTTAAAATTGAACAATTCCGTAAATACGTACATGTCCATTAGTAATGATGTATCTAAGCACATAAAAAAGCGGGGATATGATTAGTGAGAGCCACAGTGTGTAATGATGAGTGACAGGCCTAATTAATATTAAACTTGTAACCAACGGGGGGCGAGTTCATATAGTGGAATAATGGCATGAAGCCATGCGCAATAACTGTTGCGCGATAATACAGGCTTTCCTGACAGGCATAAGATATTAAATTTACAAGTTTACCGCTTTGAGAGTGGAAATACGTATATTTTCGTTCCCATTTGAACTCAGCAAGGACGGCATCAATCATGCCCTACGTCTATTCCTTCTGAAGGTGATAAGGGGTCCATTTATCATTCGTATTCATCCACCGTTATGGAAAGCTAGCCCTTGCTCCTTGAATCTTCTGGTCCGGGAAGCGTGATAGATTTTTCACCCAGATCTTTATGTAGCGATAAAAATAGCTGTATACCATATTCAGAAGTTATTTTCAAAATGTTGTGGTAAAAAAGATACGTAGATACACGTTCTACTGATTTTAATTAGTTTTCCAGTCTGTAATTTTTTACATTCATGTCAAATGTTTTTATGAGTACTGCTCTTCTATTATCAAGATTTGTCCTTGGTCACTTTTCATGGACTTCTTGATGATTGTCACTTTACATGAGATGTATAAGTATTTCATTGTTCTTAGTTTGGAAGCCATGACTAAGTTTAACATTTTTCATGGGCACAACTCAAATAGCCGGTTCTAAATGAAAAATAACTGTTAAAATGTTATTTGGGTAGCCTATTTGCCAAAACACAATTTTTTGTATACAAAAGCTTGTGCACTTAAGGGTTTTGTAACCTGATAAAAGAGTATGAATTCCAATCCAGGAAACGTACAGTTTATTTTATTTTAATATATAAGGATAGTGAGTTTCCTAAAACATTTAATCCTTTCTCATAATGCATTTTAGATAGATTTCATAGAAATTTGCCTATGCCTATTCCAAAGACCCTCATGACGGAATTTAGGAGAGATATTTGGGATTTTTTCAGATCAGGACCCTGAGAATCCAAAACCACCATAATTCGAAAGTTTATATGTACATAAAGGCTGACAATTAGGTCTTAGAACTAATTTATTAAATTTAAATGACAAGAGATATCACAACAATATTTGTCGCATCTTTACTTATAATAGTAAGCTAAATTTCTGTGTACATAGTGATCTGTTGTTATCTTTGTGGAACTGTCCGTCGAAGGTAAAAAGAAATTTCACATCGAGGGCAAAGAGACAGCTTATGTTGAGTTTTACATCATTTTAAGGTCAAGTAGAACTGGAAGCAATGCCGCAAACCGGACTTTAAAAGGTTGATTCATTTTGAAGAAATTGCTGTTAAAATTTTTGTGACGTGTAATATATTGCGCATAAGAAATAACTTATACTGCATTTATTACTAGTTGAAGGCAATTCTTATTTGAGTGAACTAATTCCAAAATATGTGTTAAAATGTTCTCCTCCGACCGTTTAGGAATGTGCTAATTGTTTATAAAAGCTGGCTACTGGATTTGAAATGTATTATCGTGGAATAGCTTGCCCTTCCCGTGCTATTCTATGTCTGGTTTTGTTCAGATCTGTAGGCTGAGTTTGATAAACTTTGCCCCTATAAAAAGTAGTCGAGCGGAGTTAGATGAGGAGAACAAGCCGGCAAATCAATCGCTCCGGTGTGGGAGTATTGTATCTAGGTATGGCCTCACTTGAACACCAGGGTGTGGCGGTGCTCCGTCTTGTTGGAAAAACATGTTTGGAAGTCAGCGCTAAGACTAGCTTGTAGAATAGCAACTATCTCATTTTGGAGTATATCTTAATACTTCTTGGTATTTTAATTTTCATTAATGAAACATGGTTGATAATTTAACATATAATATTAATACATAACATAATAACATTAATTATTATGGGTTAACATTATCCCAATACCGACAGTTATACCTGTTAACATGGCCATTCAACATAAAAGTTGAGTCAGACTCATTTTAGAATAAAATATCGTCCAAAATTGTTTACTTTGGTCAATTATATTCGTAATGATTTCACTGAATTCCATCAGACGATCAAAATATTTTTCGCTCAGTTGCTGCTACAGGGTATCACGCTATGGTTTGAAACCAGACTTCATTAACAACATGGTCACGGTGTTTTATTTAATCTAGAAGATATTCTCGCGGCAGGTAAGATTATCGGAGGTTAAAGAATAGGCCCTTCTTTCCTTGGGAGTTGAGTGAATTATGATAATAAGTATACTAGATGGATTGGTGCATCTAAGGTCGAGTTATCGGATGGTTAATTTAACTGAGTATATAATCCATTACTAGAGGAATAAATCTGCCGAGAATAAAATTATCAGAAGTGACCAAACATCTTTTTGGATATGAACTAGGTAAGAAGGAACCTTTGCGGATTAATATGCTGTACCCTTAGCTACCAATGTCTCATCCATCACTTCTTGACCACAGGGTTAAGCTCACAAACTAATAATGCATCTTCAAGTTGACAGCCTCATGTGAAATCTACTGTTCTTCGGAATGAGCCGAAAGGGACATTTACATTTAAAATAAACATGTATCTATCCAATTGCTGAAAAAATTATTTTTTCGAAAGTTGGAAAAGTTACTTCTATTGTTGTGTAATCTAACTGGATTAGTTGTTTTTAACCCAATAATTTCATCTTAGATTCTACAATTTTTATATCTTAACCTTATGTTTTATTTGTACAGGTTTTATGAAACGCGTTATCATTTTAATCGTATTTGCACAAATTCGAATGATCACAATTTTTAAATCTTTCATTGGTCAAGATTAACTAATAACCTTATCCAAGTAACGTGTCAATACTGTAACGTGTCAATACAGTCTGTACCAAGTTCAGTCTGGGAAAATGGCGGAGTTATCATGTTTACAATTATCTTCGCAATGTTTGTATAGCCACAATGTCTGTACACCTTACGAGCGAAAGAAAAACACGTAGAAACAAACAATATTGTTAACCAACGCATAATTCGAAAAAAATAACAACAGCGGTGCCTTTGCCTTGAAGTATAACTAAGTTCTGCGGTGAAACATTATAGCCCGGTAAGAGTAACGTTGTCGGCTCAACTTTCATCATGCCCGACAGAAGGTGTCCCAGGGAAGGTGTATCTACCGTGCGGCGCGGCGTGACATGACACGTTGATGTAGGTGTGATTAAACAGGCTTTGACTCAACTCCTGGTCGTGTTTTGTCTCTGTCTACGGACGAGTTACAGAAACACTGCGATTGATCTAACACTGGTGACCTCAAATTCTAATTAAATAAAGTAGGTTACTTTGTATACAACATTTAAAAAATACGTTGTCTTGAACTTTGAATGAATTTTTGAAACATTCCCAAATTCCCTTTTAGTATTTGTCATTAAATTCCTTAAAGTTAGTAATTTTAGATTGATTTAAAACATCCTCAACCTCCTCAAAATATGGAAATCAATGAATAGAACAATCCAGTGGTATTTCAAAACAATGGCTTTATCAAATAAAGCAAATATCTACATTTCGACTAATGTTAATACCACTATATTTTTATAAAAAGGAACCTATTAAAAATATAGAGCAATGTAATTAATTCGAGACTGTAAACAAAAGTATATCATGAGGAAATTAGCAATGCTTATGGTGTAAGTCGATAACATTTATGCTTTCGAAACTTACCTTTTTGTTTAACATAACTGATGTACTTGCTAATAATTAAATTTTCTTGGCAACTTTACATTGTATTTTAGAGGAAATACGAAATAAATCTCAAACTTAAGACGGTTTTTATTCGTTATGAATCTTGTCTATGGTGGAAATAAGTTTATACATTAATAAAAATTACACTAGAGAACAATAATAAACTTCTTTATAATGCAAAGCCATTTGTAAACTGAAATTTAGAATGTAGTATTTTTACGAAAACAACTAAATTTTTATTAATTAGTGGTTATAAATGAAATATGATCAGTAGCTCTTAGCAGCAATTGCTGCCTTTTACTGTTACAAACATTTGTATTAAATACAAATACAATGTAAATTACATTAGTATTGTTAGTTAAATTTCTAATCGTAGTATGTTAGAATTGCAACAGTTCTTCTTGATAAACAATGTTATATTTTGTTAATATTGTCATAATTTGTTTATTATTTCTTGTGTCAGTTTGTAGCATTTTCACAGTTATTAGAAAGCCATCTGAACTTGAACAAGAAACAAGGACGTTAATTCAGTTTTAAATTTTAATCTTGGAACAAGCGGTAACTCAGTGTAAGATCACCGTACAAAACTTACGACCTGTTAATGTAGAAGGAAATGAAAGTTAACTTGATTTGGACTTCTGTCTACGCAGTAGTTTCAAACAAAGTTAGTTCCCTAGACACCCGTAATGTTTGTAACTATTGTATTTGTGTTTTCTCTTAACAACAATGTTTCTTATTATGCTTTTTATTACTGCAAGTATGCTCCCAAATGAAACACAACACATATGATCTCAAGTAACACATTGAAATTAAAAACATTGATTTATTTATAGAAACGTATATTGAGATTCGATTCATAAACACATGCAAGAAAAAAACACAGGATTACATATAAACGAGAAGCGTAATAATTGGGTTTACACTAACAAGATATTAATAACTAAGTAAAAGAATAAAAACTAAGACGATGACAGTATTAACATCAATAAGTTCACCAAAACCGATCACAAAAGAATAATTCAATAGAATGGCAATAAATAAATGATATACCATGTAGCTAGGTAGCATACACTAATAACAATAACTGATAACTAAATTAATTGATATTATAATAAAAAACGAAACACAAAGCACAATGATAACACCTGATATGACAAAAGTTGATAGACAGTATTAAAACTAGAACAAATATGGGCATAGATGCAACGAAACTAATCCCTATTGTTCCAGTGAAACTATAGAGCGTACAGTGGCATATCCAAAATGTTAGCTTGGAAAGCTTGAACTCCAAAATCTCATCCTTCATTGATAGGGGTACATTGCCTGGTATTTTCAGTTTAAATATTTATCTGAGTAAATAATCATTTCTGAGCTTTAGCGAAACCTATTCACTCGTTATGCTGGACAAATTCCATTTCTGTCTGTATGACTATCGGTCTCTCTATCCGCACGTTATCTCGAAAGCGAGACCTGTATACTTGAAATTGTGCATGGAGCTTCATTTCTATTAGATCATCACTGAGTTAGATGATGCTGCATGTCATTCCATGGGTTTTGGTTGAGCTTTAGCGAATATTTTTACATTGGTATTATGAGTAACCATGATGGAAACGAGAAAATAGCATAAAATTTATAAATATAAGAACAAAGTCAATATATAAAAAGAGATTTCAGCATGCGATATATTAATACATGTAGCATAACTATCCCAACACATAAAAAATTTTATAGTGACTTGGTGTGTAGACTTTTATTATTTAAACATTAATATGACATCTAATTATTAAATTTTCTTTTTATTAAAAAAGAAAATTCTGAATGTAGCAAGTGGCGAGATATACCGTGAAAGGTATCAAGACAACACTTTGTATGAACGTTGATTTCTACAAGAATAAGTTACATAATGTCATTTTCGTGTCAACTTCTCTCTTCGTATGATTTTCAATCTGTCTATCTGTCAGCAGGACATCTCATAAATGAAATAAGCTATAAATTTGAAATTTAGCATGACACCTCAGCGAAGCCTCTTATGGTGTTGCGTATTTCTACCTGGTATGTTTATTACAATATGTAACAAAATTAGTTTATCTCACTAATACTTGACCTTCCTATAGTAAAACAACTTACACAGATTTGGTATGTCGGTAGCTACTTTTCTCATTTGATTTGTTCATTGATTACACTTAACATAGTTTAAAAGAGCTTATTGGCTTAAATATAAAAGTATAAGGAAATATCATTGCCTAACGCATTGCGCTTAAAATATTGTAGGATTTGGAAGCAACATTGAACCACGTGAACTCTTTCAACTCCTGAAGTAATCCTGCAGGAACGGCTGGCAATGTGTGGATACCATGAAATACTAGTTTTTTCTCGATGATCACATCAAACCCATCTTGCCAGTCTTGTCCAAGTAGGTACGCGGTATCAGGTAGGAATTTGATTTCCTAACTTACCATAATTTTCCTTTTATGATCGCTTAACTAAGCAAACCTTTTAATTCAGTAAATTACAAAAGTGGTCATGACAATTAAAGGGTTTACTAATACAAGGCAGGAGTACGCCACACCAAGTACGCAATAACAGGCTTCACTGAGGTTGAACGCAAATGCATTGTGAGTCTATATTCATTCATTATTGACAGATAGAACGAAAAATACATATTTACACAGTAAAAAATTTATGTTAATTAAATTGGGTATCATATCAGTACCTATATAAATAGTAGAAGTCTACAAACCAAGTCACCATGAATTATGCTGTATGTGTAGGGATAGTTAGGGTACATGTGTCAATATGGTGTACTGAGTTTATTTATGAATTTATTTATTGTGATGTTTTGTCGTTGCCATCACGGTTACCCATAAGACCAATGTAATAATATTTGCTAACGCTCAGCCAAATCCTATGGAGTGACATACAACATTGTCTAATTCATTGTTCCTCATATAGAAATGAAGCTTTATGCACAATTTGAATACTATAGGTTAGTTCATTTTCCAGATATTGTGTGGACAGACAGGTGGATAGAAATATATTTTCCAGCTTCTAAACTGAAAGTCTTCGCTAACGCTCAGCCAGTAAAACCTAGTTAGCTATAGTCACAAACCAATTATTTTGCACGATGTTTAAATAAAAATACCTTACTAGTAATAGTACATAATATTCGTTCGCTACTAATATCTGGTACGTAGAGCTACAGGAGTATTGTGTATCATGTGTCTACTACCAATAATAGCCCTGATAGGGTTATAAAATGCGTGTAAAAAGCCTTTGCTATTGTTAAATACATACCTCCTTATTCTGCTCAGTTTTTATATCATGAAATAAAATATACTTATTTAATTTAAATATAATTTTAGACTTACGCGTATCACGCATTGAACAGTTATTTTATTGTGAAGTAAATTACATAATACGGACAAGAGTGGGTAAGTAGGTTGTAACTTGCAGATGGAAAACGCAGTAAAGTCCCCTAGGTACGACAAACACGAAAGGGTAGATTTCACAGCAGACTCGCTGATAGGGGTCGCAATTATCCCAGGGGCCATTATACTGCAATGGGTGTTCTATACACTGTTAGTTGCTGCAAGGGCGACATTGTGTGTTGCGGGGCTGGAGACGGTCATTATCCCAACTTCAAGTGTGTTCTGGCGTCTGGAAAATTGTTAGAACCGCGTTTCGTTGCTGGAACTTGGAAGATTTATTCCGCCTTCTTCATTAATTTATCAAGATATTCCATAATAATTTTAGGTTAGTACTCAAATTTGAAATTAAATTAGGAAATAATTATTGATGGGGTTCCATTGGGAATTATGGGAGAATATATATTTTTTCCAATGTGACAATTTTTCAGAAGACAGGGCATTTCTTTCTCCAAGTTTTCAAAAAACTGAATGATTACTTTTCAGAGATTTAAAATTGAATACAATTACATCCCTGATAGCTGAGTGGTTAGATCAGTTTATTACCTAAGGGATCCGGGTAGAATCCTGGTTAGGGTATGGTATTTTTGCAAGTTAAGAAATAATCGTACGCGCGTAACAACAATTAATTACTTTCTGGGTTTCAGATTATCCACAACAAGTTAGATTATGTAAAGAAAAAAAGTAATTACCTGCTTCATCCATCCTCATTGCTCTCACAACTTTACAGACAACTAGCAGTTACCCGTAACTTTACACGCCATTTCGCTGGTTTTGCACCTGTATGAGTACTTCTGGTTTGAATTAATTATATTTCCGGCACCAATTTTTAGTTTACTATCTTCCCACAATGAAGAAAATATACTGAACAGTTTATATTTATTGCAGATTTAAGATTTAATTTACTCCGGTATTAGTATATTTGTACCAAAGCTGATTTTGCCTCTTGATCAAGAATATAAATATAGCTCTGAGAAGCCTACTTTTGTCAAAAGGCAGCTTAGGTAGGTTTTTTGAACGCAATTTAGTAGGCGTTGCATTATTACCACTGCTGTGGTAATATATATCCGACGCCAATATTTTGAATTTGTCTTGTTGCCGTGATAAAAAAATGTGCCAGAATAATTATGGAGATTGTAATTTACTCCAGTCTAGTTCTTGGACAATTTATAGTAAAAGTTTTAAATATTTAAAAACATTTGAGGGTTGGAATTAGTACATTTTTTCTAAATAACAGTCCAACGAAACTTCATATACTGTAGCATAATTCTTGTCGACTGTTTAAAAGGGAGTCTTCATAGTCAAATTCTGACCATCTTATGTTTTAGCACATTTTATAGGTTTATAAGAAATCTAAAACGGCGTTAATATTAAGATTACTTATTATAAAATTAATTCACTATTAATATAAACAAATTGAAAATAATAAAAAATGTTTACACAAAATCATTAATAACATTTTACAGGTTCATTTAAACAATATTACACAACTTTTGAGACCAAGATGGGAGTTTTCCCTAATTTAAAGACCAGTTAAGCGTAGCTCGGAGGGAATTTCAAAATAAGAATAGGCCTATAATCATCCCAAGGAACTGCAATAATTCCACATAAACTTTCAGTAACATCAGTAGAGCAGTTTACGCGTGATATTTCAAATATTATTAGGATTTCTAGACACAATGTCGATACTTTATTTGTAAATATATACATATAGTAATAATATACAGGTTTATGAAGATATTTACAATAATATTAAGCTAATTACTTGTTGTCTATTGCCTCAAGTAGGTTCGCATTTTGTTTCATAGTTTATGAAATTTGGAATAATGGTGACAAATTCCTTATGACTGAAAATATATATATATATATATATATATATATATATATATATAAATATTTGTGTGATGAATTACTTTTCTTCTGACTGTTCTGGTAAGGAAAATGTTATATATAATCACATACTTTTTGTGATTCAATGTTTATTGGAATTATATATATGTATATATATATATATATATATATATAAATTATATTTGTTAAATATATATTATCTAATATTACCTTGTTGTCTGTGGCGTTTTCCTCTGAAATGAAAACTGATAGGGTGTATGACAGCAATACAAAGGATTGGCCGAGTCTTCTCTTTTAAGTTTCTCAACACAATACTGTTCTGGGAATGAAATTGAACACAGTGTCGTGCACCTGTTTCAAAGGAACGTGGTTTTGATATCAAGTTACCAGTTTTTATATTAAACAAAGAAGATGAAAGCCACAAAACATGAATATTTGGACCTCTTAGTCTTTTGGTGAAAACATTTTTCCAAATATTTGAATATCTAGGAAAAGGAAGAAATACTTTCTTAAGAGGCTCAGAATGACTTACTTGACATGGAGTAATCTTCTTAAACATAGATTACTAAAGGAAACAGGATCTTCCCTAAAATTTGCCATCGTTTAGTGATAAAAAATATCAGTACCTCAACTTTTCAAGATCTGAAATCTGATGTCTTCCTCAGGTGCATAACTAACATAAGACTTAACTACAAACTAAGTTGAAATAAATAAACAAACCATACCAGAGCTTCGTGACACGCTTGATTCAAGGATCAGAACAACCATGTTGTGCTTGAACTCCGTCCACACTATCTCTAAAACAAGCACTTAATAAAATCAAAACGGTAATTATCAATACTGAACTAAAGAATACAGGTCTCAATAGGTCTGCACTAAACATCCAACCACAGATAACCGAATAGAGGACAATAGTAAACAAGGATCTTTACGGCAGAAACAAGATGATGTACTAACATAATCCTTTTTATATTATTGGTTCACTCTAGATGAACTTCTCAAACCCATACCGTGACGCCGTATTGGTTTATTACACATCTCTAACCTGTTTGACTCTTTATGTTTCCAAGTTAGTTGACTTAAGAGTTGGGAACCACAGTGGCCTAATTTTGACAACACGGTTGACTGACCGGTTGGTGTGCTAATGTAATACATGGAGCCTTAATTAGTTTTCTTTTAACTTTGTAATGTATATACCTTTGTGACTGAATAACGTGTTTTTAATGGCTTATAACTTAAGCTAGTTACATATTTTATAAAAAAAGATGATGATCCACTCAGTTTAAAAGTAGTTTACGTAGTATAAAAACTGTATATTCTTATCTTCGGCACTTTTTATGTGGGCCTAATTGGGAGATACCCCACCTACTAATTTAATACTCTACTCCTTGTGGAATTGCTAAACCTTTTCTATTTTAGCGCCGCCTATGGTGTGATTAAAACCTTGAAAAATAACTTAAACGGAAATTAAGTTATGTCTGTCGGAGCCCTAAAGTACGAGAGCATAATAGTTCATAAGTACGATAACAAGTACGGCTGCACAAAATTCGATGGATTAAAGTTAAAAGGTTTTAGTAGTTTCTAAAAATATCTTAAAAGAAGGTTTTAAATGTTAAATCGAGAAGAGAAGAGCTCCTAGAGATACCAAAGCTGCCTCAGTACGCATCTCTCGAGATGCATGAGGTAATGTATGTATTTTACGTTTCTGTATTAAAATACGTAGTTTGCGTGATAAAAGTTCTCTACACTACTTTCAAAAATCAAGGACAAACGTTTGTGATAAACCTTCAGTAATCTTAGGATTTGAGTCTAAAAATTGTCAATTTATTCTCTCTTAGTTAATGAACTTCAATTCTTGCATGTACCTACTTAATTTATATAAATACACTTGCAACCCCTTTTAGATCATCCAACATAGTACAGAGAGATTTGTAAAAACGAAGGCTGGGTTAAAAATAAGGCTTGTACAGTTTGCTCATGGAACGTTCTATACACAGTACAGACGTTCAGAAATACATATACTCTTAAACAGTTATGTTGAGGGGGTGTAATAGGATCGTGATGGTTAAAGTATAACCAATCATCGCACAAACAAGTACGCACAATAATTTTTAAATATACACGTAAAGATTAGCTTATGCTTTTACAAGTTTTGTTTATTTTTTCACAATTCGTTAACTGTTGTCTCACATTTTCCGTAGTTACCCAAAATTCTAATTATCCATTCAAAGCCATTTACTAAAAATGGTTGTAAAACTGAATGTATCAAAACCCGAATACTATTACTCTTTAAATTTTTTATAATACAGACTAATTTCATATAGATAAATGCTGTAGCTCTAGCTGGAAACCGCTTATCAGGATAGGCGCAGATGAATATTTGTTATTTGTTCAGATACAAATCTTTAACGAAAAAAGAATGCATTGAACAGTTTATAAAAGTATTAGGCCACAATTTCAGTAAAAACAGTCTGATATATTCAAGTAATGCCGTATGATCAGCAAACAGCGTTATATGATTCACTGCAGAGGAAGTACATGTATAGACTACTGATAAACGAATGTTTCCGCCCCGCCCGCTTTTTATAGCGGCACCATTGAATTTTCAGAGAAAAGAAGGATTTCTTGTTTCCACTATATAAATGTAGCGTTCATTACGCGAAGTACCTCATTATCACCACTGCAGTTTCAAGTTAAATGTTGCATGACACGGACACAGTTTAATGTGTTATCTGCATGGCAATTTGCACATTGGAAGCCAACATATCGTGAGTCCAGAGTAACAGAAAAATGAATTCACTTATAAAAAAAAAAAACTCCTTGTTGTGGCCTAAACCAAATGGTAAACGAGTGTAGTTTTGTGGCTTCATAAAATTTTCTAAAACTTTTTTATTTGGCCGCCTCTAGGGAATTAGACATAAATAAACTAATTTAATTTCAGTATGTTTGTCTGTCTGTCCGCGTGATATATCGGAAACGAACTGACCTATATATTTGAAAGACTGCATGAACCTTTAATTTTTACATATATAACACTGGTTCGATGATGGTGTATGTCATTAATGGGATTTGGATGACAACAAGGAAATCGTAGAATAAATAATTTGATTTCAGTCCACTCTTGTGTTGTTGTACAGGGCGTAGTTTAATGTAATTTTTATCATATGGACACTGCTATGAAAGCTAATTTAATTAACACAAATGTGAATGTATTATGTGGAAAGATATCTTTATACTTAATAGAATAGTATGCCAAAAATGTTTCTTACAAAAAACTAAATGGTGCCTCACTTAAATAAAAACATATTTATTTTATTTTGGAAAAATACAATAAGAGTTATCTTCAAAAATTGTGAATTATGCGTGAAATACTTGTACTCTGTGTGTGCTCATAATCTTAAGGGAATGATAACAATTTGAACTTTATAGGTCAATTAGTGTATGAAATATTGTCCTTCAAAAGTATAAAGCGCAGTGTTAAACTTACGATTTTTTTACAATTCCTTACTAAAACAGTAATTGCTATAAAAATATGAAATTTAGCAATTGTAATACTGTATGTAAATAAAGAATTAAATAGTTTTTCACTTGGTAATCCTGCTGATATTTTTTTTTTTCAATTTAATATGAGATCAATTTTACTGAAGTCCAATCCTCTTTTGATAAAAATTAACGAAATGTATCTGAAATTATGACTTTTTCGAGAGGTCAAAGTAGTTTGCTTGCAATTTGGGACATATCTACCTACAAGAGTACCAATTGTAAAGCTTTATGAAAAGTTTGAATCGCTCAAAACATAAAAAATGTAAATAAGGAGGTGTATGATGGAGATTAAATAACATCTACATGTTTTGTTTAAAGTTTGTTATATTTTTTGTACTATATAACGATTGATAATATCTGAAATTCTATTACAATTTCAACATCTATATATCCTATATAAAGATGAAATTTGCAATTTGTGATAGATACGGAGAATTTTACAAAGCTTCCAATACAAAGACGTTTTTATAAATGACTTTGAAAACAGGTATTCCTGGAATTTCAAAAACTAATTCATGGAAACTGTAAACCTCATGAATTGTACGTATATTAAAAGGAAACGATTCAGTTATGCCCTGTGAATTGTTTTACAACAGGATTGGTACATTTTATTATAATAATAGTGAAACATTTCATTTTTTTGCAAAATAAGTGACATTTGAAATCGATATATCAATTCATAGGACTATCTGATATACTGAACATACACTAACCCATACATGACTGGATAGTACCCATATTGTACCTGACCTAATGGGGCTATCTATAAGGGATAAAGTTGTATCAATTCATAGGACTATCTGTTATACTGAACATACACTAACCCATACATGATTGGATAGTACCCATATTGTACCTGACCTAATGGGGCTATCTATAAGGGATAAAGTTGTATCAATTCATAGGACTATCTGTTATACTGAACATACACTAACCCATACATGATTGGATAGTACCCATATTGTACCTGACCTAATGGGGCTATCTATAAGGGATAAAGTTGTATCAATTCATAGGACTATCTGTTATACTGAACATACACTAACCCATACATGATTGGATAGTACCCATATTGTACCTGACCTAATGGGGCTATCTATAAGGGATAAAGTTGTATCAATTCATAGGACTATCTGTTATACTGAACATACACTAACCCATACATGATTGGATAGTACCCATATTGTAGCTGACCTAATGGGGCTATCTATAAGGGATAAAGTTGTATCAATTTGTACCCGTAAAGTCTAAAACTATTTTGCAATTAATATTACAAATAAAAATTATCCTCGATTGGTATGATACTTTAAATGTTGTCCATAAATCAATCATGACTATGTTATTTATGGAGACTAATATTTTTACAATTTATTAAGGCCGTACTGGTCTACACCGACTCTTATGAAGATGTCGTCCTCACCCCTATTGTTCACAGTTACCTTACAAGAAACGCTGTCAGTGTGGGCGGGCTTGCAGGACTCTGTCATTAAACTAACTGTTAAGTTTACTAACGTTCAGTGTAGCCAACACACGGTAGCCTACAGGCACTTGCCCTTGGGACCTGTAGGACGAGCCTGTCAGCTGATCGCTGCGGATAGTGTTCAGTTCCTCTCTCTCGCCTACCGCTATCTAAGAATACAAAGGATTCATTGCAGTTATTAACTTAACGACATAGTTGTCGACTTCTGCTTATCCATGTAGTATCACCTACGTGATAATTTAATTTTGGTTTGTCGATCGATTTTCATAATATGTTTTCTTACCGCATTTTATTTAAATGCATGCTAATAGCCTATTTATTGCATAGGCCTACACTATAATAAAAAAATAAAATCAATTTATGGCGTTATTTTGAATTTTATTTATGTATAAATTGTGTTCGAGTTTGTAGTTTTTATTTCACTATAAACAAATAATTATTAATTTATATACACCATTTTTTACTTTATTATTTTTGTGATTGTTATTATTTTTTGCTAATAATCTACATTGTGACTGAGTACCAGTCACATATGTTGCTTTGTATGCTGTTAGTTTTCACGCCCTGTGTATCTACAAACGTTTGGAAATTTAATAAAAATAACATAATTTGAGCTGTAATATTTTTTTTTTAATGTTGAAACATACACAAGTGTAACGAATTCAAACAATTTTAATTGTATATGCATTGATTAATATGAATATAGACTAATTTAGCGCTGTCTAAGTGATGACACGCATCACTTTGGCCTGGAAAATTATATTGGAGCCGTTTCAACCTCTGGAGTTTCTGAGTGGGTGGGTGGTGGGTAGAATGGTAACGTTCTAGTGTTGCATGCAGGATTTGGGATAAGAGGATAATATGGAAAAGGAACCAGAAATAAATTTTATATATATATATATATATATCTTTTTTGCATACACAGTAATCTAGCTAACACTCAGCCTTTTATTCAGCAGGCTTCCAAAATCTTTCTCCCGTCTGTCTGTCTGTATTCAGTATTTGTTGACACCGCATCGAAATATTAATAAGACGTAATCCTAGTAGTATTTTAGCCTCACAGTGGAGATCCGACTTCACTAAACACATATTTAACCGAAACTGCAATAAACATATCCGCTTATACAGGGGTGTTGAAGGGGGGGGAGGTTTAAAGTGACGTTGAGGCTTATCCAATCAATGATCAATGTGACCAAACAGAGATATTAATAGTTTCTATATCTTAGGCTGCAACCTTAATGATAATCTGACGCTATGTACGTATAGACATTTTTCTTATTTTATTATTTTTTAAGCTTTTTCTTATCATAATATCTCATTCTAATAATATTCTCATAATATTCGTAACCGTACTCATTTAGTGTAGAGATAAAAATTAATTGGCTTTATATATTCAGAAAAGACATTACAGAATTAGAAAAATATTGTGCTTAAAATTATGACCCCAAACACAGTTATGTTCTGGTAGGAACCTTGTCCCTCATGCAGTAACAGAGTTATATAGCATGTTATGTGAAAATTATTAGACACAAAGGTTTGATAAATTATGTCATTTTGATTAAATACAGTTTGAGATATTTAATTTAATGAATAGGCCGTTTGATTTTGAAATATTAAATTATTGTACCACAAACCCTTGATGCATTTAGATCACTTTATTTGTCATGTTTGTCCAAAGTAAACAGAACGCTACGGTAGGCGCGAGTAGCCTTACACTTCCTATCTCCTGTCCTTTGATCTTTGTGTGTGTGAACCCAAGCTCTTTCGTAAAAACGTCAATTTACGGTTCTGTCTCCTCGAGGCCTTTCATGTTACAATTACTTACCGAAACAAGGTTTTAAATGTATGCAACGCTTATATTGGTTTCATTTATTGATCGTTCAATATTTTAATTGTTTAAGTATTTTAAATAAATACAATTTCCAATGCATGTTTAAAATGTTAAACAACTCTAAAGTTTCAATGAAGCAAGATACTGATATGTTTGTTTTTGCTACACTTATCAATATAAGTTTTACTTTCATGACAGTGCAATATTTTTATCGAAACATTTGCTCATTACATGTGTAGCAAAATAAATACATTTTCCAATGGATGATTAAAAAGTAAAACAATAATAAGAACTACTTAGGTGTTGAAATGTATGTTTTTGAAACGCTTATATTGGTTTATATTTTAGATCGTCAAATGTTTACATTGCAAATTTTAATCTCTACATGTGTAACAAAATAAATATATTTTCCAATGCACGTTTAAACATGAAAACAATTCTTAGAACTCTGAGTAGCTAATTTTATATTATGAAATAGCTGACATCAGTGCTTAATTACCAGTTTTAATTACCAAGAATGTTAATTTTACAATCGATAAATGTTGTATGTCGCGTTATTATGCTATTCGAATGTAAATCTAGGCTCCTCTGTTTCCTGTGCTGTTATAAAATATTTAAATCCTTTTGGACTAAACAATCTGATTTATAATTCAGTGTTTGGTTTTAATTAGTATTTTTACGAAAGAAAGGTGTTGGCTTCCGAGTTCTAAAGATATTTTACTTTTAATATTATATTATTTTAAAAACACTTGATGACATTTTAGTTTATAAAACTTTAATTTTTGACAATTATAAGTGTAAATTTACTTACTCATTTTTCTGCATATGGGTAATGTAATTAGTATTGTATTTATTTAACATACAAATAAAAATACATTTTCTGATTTTACAATTTATTACTTATTTTAATATTAATTAACCATTATTGGAAAGGAGGGAGTGTGAGACATAATTAGAATTTTATGAAAATCTACTAATCAATGTTAATAATAAAGACTTTTAATAATTGTGGCATATTAGGCGATATTTTGTCTTCGTTGTGGGTATGGGACCGATTTAGATGTGTTTTTCTATGTTTCGTTCACACGAGGAAATTATTTATCGGTAAACGGACTGTAGGTCCACGTCATAAAACTGCCGGAAGCATTTCTTACCTACTTCTTAAGGGGTGGACAGTAGGTCCACGGTCCCGGCCTGGGACCCACTGTCCGACTCACGGGTTTCTTTTGACGAGGGGTTGATAAGGGATCGTCGTACTCACACTGCAACACTTGAATGGATGTTTCGAGATCTAAACTCTATATCTGCTAAATAATTTTCAGTACACTGCATAAGACAGCTGCAAAAAAAAATGAAACGAAATTATATACATAAAATAAAGTCAGGTTAGTTACGCCATTTCTAACTTAAGAAAGTCTGTAACGATTATAGTGTCTACTGGTATATACAGTATTATACAAACGATGGTCCAATATAAGGAATAACTAATACAAACTTACTGTAGATGTTTATGATTCATTAGGACAATGCCAACCAAATTAATCAGATAGTAATATAATGCTATATGGAATTCGTTAAGATATAATCCCTATTAGTAATCCACTTCATATGCGATAGCTTGAGTAAACTGTTGTTAATATTTGCTTCTTTAGCAGTACGCTGTGCGAATGTAGTGGAAGCATCACTGACCAAAATAAAGAATAAGTGCAGGTAGAAAAACTAATATACGGCCAGGTCAGTTTTGAAAAGTAGGACAGTTAGTCCACAGGTGTCGGCGTGGACTAACTGTCCTACCCTGCAGAAAAGTGACGTCAGCCACCCTCGTCAAACTAGGCGTGGACCTACAGTCCTACAATCTTATTTATCAAGGTATTAATTACACAACTACAGGATCATACAATGTTCTGTTAAGCTACACATGAATTATTCATCACATGGAATTTGAAAGTATAATTTATAATTAAAAACTTGAAGTATGATTTAGAAGCATTTTATGACATCTTGAACTGTAAAAAAGCTGATTATAATTTTAAAGTTGGTTTCAATTATAATTAGTTACATACCTCAACACTGATTTCACGGCTTTAATAATACTAAACTATTACCTATCCAGGATTAGGAAATTCATATTTTTATAGTTAATCTTTTAATATATTGAAGTCTGTTTTCCTGTCAGAATGGTCCATCGCTTGAGTGTCTTTCAGCTTGAATAATAGGCTATATTTATTACATTCAAAATGCTGTAATTGATTCATTATAGTATTGAATGTGTTGGTCTTATTGTTTCTCTCATCACTGGAAACAGGTTAAAATAATCAAATATATACAATTATTTATTTATAGCTTACTAAACCAATATCTGTACATTGTTTTAGTTGTAGCTGTAAGACAGATTCAATAGATAGAAGTAAAACTACACTAAATTTTATAATGGAGGAAATCTTATAATGTTGTTTAGTTTGTTTAATAGTATGCTACAGTATACCAATTATCTTGTTTAAAAATATAATTTGAAGATTTTCAGAATCACACACTTTGCAGAAAAGTACTCTACATCTTGATAATAGTCAACAGTTATTAATCACTATTAAATACGAGCACTTCAATGGTACAAGCGCTGGCTAAGTTGATGACGCGCTTCACTTTGGTTTGGAGAATTATGTTGGAGTCGTTCCAACCTCTGGAGCTTTTGGGTGGGTGGATGGTGGGTAGAATGGTAACGTTCTAGTGTTGCATGCAGGTTTTGGCAAAAGAGGCGAATTTGAAAAAGGAAACAGGAATCGATTTTGACAAATGTCAGAGAAATAATACGATAGTAATCTCTGAAATGTCATGCAGTGTTTCCTAATTGTACTATGACAACATTAAACATTGCCTCTCCAAGCATGTTCACGGAACCAAATATAAATAAAAACGATTGCAGCCTTTACACAAAACTAGTGAGACAAATTCAGCTGTGGTACTGGAAGCAATTTTTACCTTTACATTATGTCCGATTCAACAAAATGTACTGCCACGGTGTTTGCTGGTCGGGTGTGCTGCAACCGCAAGTGGTGTAGGACTGTAGTAGGTCCACGCCTAGTTTGACGAGGGTGGCTGACGTCACTTTTCTGCAGGGTAGGACAAAGTTAGTCCACGCCGACCCCCGTGGACTAACTGTCCTACTTTTCAAAACTGACCTGGCCGTGCATTAGTTTTTCTACCTGCACTTATTCTTTATTCTGGTCAGTGATGCTTCCACTACATTCGCACAGTGTACTACTAAAGCAGTAAATATTAACAATAGTTTACTCAAGCTATCACATATGAAGCATATACCAAATAGCATTATATTACTATCTGATTAATTTGGCATTGTTTTAATGAATCTAAACATCTACAGTTAGTTTGAATTAGTTATTCCTTATCTTGGACCATCGTTAGTATAATACTGAATATGCCAGTAGACACGATACTCGTAGTACACGTTAATTGAAATGTATGGTTTATTGTTTTATAAACATTGTTAATAGTTAAAATAATCATTTAGTTCATATCTAATATATCATTTTTAAAGTTGTTCCAAATTAAGTTAAATAGTGGCTCTTGGCATATAACCCAAACAGTAAACGAAACATCTGCCTACAGAGACATACTAACTTACATAATAGTGACCTTATGCCGCTAACGATAGGTTGTAAATATCACTCAAACAGGAATTCCATGTAGAACGGCTAAAGAATTTGTCTAGTTTCATTCAAACTTCCAATTGTTACTCATCGCTATATCCCGCTGCGACAAAGTTTAACGTTAGTTCAAATAATGATCCCGAAACGACAGGAGATAATATGTTTAATTACTAGCAGTTATTAGTGGCTTCGAACGCTCCAAATTCTTAAATGTATTCTTAAACCCTATTAGTTTTATTCCCCTTTAATAATAAACCGTTAACCGTTTAAAAATTTGGAGTTTAGTTAAAAAAAACACAAACGCTGTAAGGGTTTTGAAAGATACACGATTACAATGCATGTTAAAAATAATAGCTCCCCGGGTTTTTGCATGCAATTTCTTAGGCTTTCATATGAGTACTTCTGATTCGAGTGAATTATATATCCGACGCCAATGTTGAGATTTCCTTATTTCTACGACCCAGGAAATATGTCTTAAAGAGTATACTTACGGCAATCGTAAATTATTCCAGACTTAATACAGGTACATTTTGTGCCCTAGTTAATATTGCTTTGTTTCCACGAAAAAGGTACATAAAAACTTCTGAGAAGCCTACTTCTGCGAAAAGTCAAATAAACTATGCGTTTTATAACAGTGTTTAAATAAAAGTTATATAGTACATTCCTTTGATGTCTGCATACAGTACTCATCATGCATACTCAATATTTACTAAAGTGTACAGTTAAAACTAGAATTTTAATAAAACTTTTAGTTTTCTTATCTAAATATTTGTCTTACTTGTGCTCAACAGTGGATGCAAAAAGGTTTGAAATAAGAAGTGTTGTTATTATCAAGCTTACTCTATGCTTTCACGACTAAATGTAAGGAAATTAAAAATAGTGATTAAATTAATTTAATATATGATTGTGCTACTATAAAACAATGTTCACACAGAACAATTGACTAAAGTTAACAGGGTCTTATACTATTACATAAAATTTCTGGTTCTCTTTACCTGATTTTTCTGTGCATTCTTACGATATTTTAATCGTTGTTCTCCTAGTCGGAGCGAAAACGTATCCAATAAAGCAAAGACCATTATAATCGTTACAGCCATTCTTACGTTAGAAATGGCGTAACTAACCTGACTTTATTTTATATATATAATTTTATTTCATTCTTTCTGCAGCTGTCTTATGTAGAGTACTGAAAAATATTTAGGAGATATATAGTTTAGATCTCGAAACATCCATTCAAGTGCTGCAGTGTGAGTACGACGATCACTTGTCAACACCTCGTCAAAAGAAACCCGTGAGTCGGACAGTGGGTCCACGGTCCCGGCCATTAAGAATTAGGTAAGAAATGCTTCCAACAGTTTTATGACGTGGACCTACAGTCCTTTTACAGCTGCAAGTCCTGCGGATCAAAAAAAAAAAAAAAAAAAAAAAAAAAAAAAAAAAAAAAAAAAAAAAAAAAAAAAAAGGGAACGGGCTTTCCCAATAGAGACAGCTATCATTATTGTTATGATGTTGAAAACATTCATAACGTGGTATAATTTAAAAAAATCTGTGGTATAGAACTAACTATATTGAACAAATTGAAAAGTCTTTGACCCTGACTGCATATTTTGCTAAAAAAGGCATAATATGCTGTATGAATAAACGAGTCTTCTTAATTTTTACCCTAGAGATACTTATGTATCACCAAGTAAAGCAATATTGTTTGGGTACAAATTATGTTTCTTCCACCGTATATAAAAGTATATGCATTCTATGTAGGTACTGTGCCTAGCGGTATTGGTCACGCTGTCTACGTTTGTATTTTAGTAGGAATATAATCACACTATAACGAATTTATTTTTTGAATAGTATATTCAACCTGTTATATAATGTAGAACTCTACTCATATAGTTTTCATCCACTTTTCCCCAAAATTCCTCATGCATGAATGAATTAATGCATAAATGAATTAGCTTTTTAATTAAAAAGAAAATGTTAGGACACTTAGACAATTATCTACGACCTAACTTAACCTGCAAACACTAATGGTCATGCATGGATCGAAACCTCGTGGCTTTATTGCCGCAATCATCGGAAGATTGAAGTTTTAAACTTTAAATATTCTAGTGGATCAAATGGATTTCGAGATACGCAATGACGATAAAGACGGTTCAGTGGCTGAGCTGACGCTGAGTTAATTAAAAGTTGTTCTTCGTGTCTACCATAATGCTTTTCATTACATTTGCTTGGAGTCTGTATTTTAATGTTTCTATAAATAGGAGAATAACGCAGGAATATTGGAAGGACGATTGTATAAAGTTGTAATGTAGAGTACACAGTACGTATCGGATGGAACCGCTTAAGCCCAATGAATGCTCGGAGTTCGGTCTAAAACCGTAAGAGACAAAGGATATCGAGTCCGATACACTTGTTGTGGCGCGAACAAAGTTGAGCAGAAATCGATAAATGCTCGAGTGCCCTCAGCTTTCTTCCTAATACTCCAGAAATACTCCAGCCCACTTAGTTATCAGTCGGTGTGTAAACTTCAAAGCAGAGTAGAACTAAGTACGTTAACTTAGTGTCATAGAAATCGCAATGCAATTAATTTGCTTTCATCACGATTGATTGGTCGATGTGTATTATGACATAAAAGATGTACAGGAGTCTGTTGCTAACACATTTTCTATTGGAAATGGAATGTCATGAAAGTAAAACATTCAGTTTAAAACGTCTGCAGTTATATACAGGTATTTGTTTAGCCACTGGAATGGACTCACTGAATATGAACTATTAATAGCTATATTAATAACTTTAATCGTACCCTGAAACGTGGTCTAAACGTTGTAGACTTTTTCAATTTAAACAGAACTTTCTATATCATAGAATGCTTATCAAGAGCCCATCAGTTTCTTGTGGACTGACTTCTAAAAAAAAAAAAAAAATATATGTTTGGAGTTTACAAGTGTAATGTAAACTGTTGACAGCAATATACTACAGTAACTCAATCTGCATCACTTATAAACTATGGCATTGATGTTAAATTACGTTTATTGTGACATAACAAGTGGATTGTTTAATATTTTACTGTCTTTACGATATTATTAATTGTCACATACTTATCTCAAAGCTTTTTAACAGATCTCTCTGGATCAATTTACATAAATAATATATTTATATATTAGGCCTATTTCTAAAGCATTGCTATTTTTATGTCGTATTATTCCTACATTTTTGTACGTTGTAGTAATTCGTATCAGAGAAAATGTTCCAACTGTGCCCCAGGAAGATAGCTCTGTACTAGGCCTGATAGATTTATGGGGGGATGTTCAATTATATGTGGATTAACGTTTACCGGTTACATAGAGCTATGTCTATTAATTAAATCACTGATTTTGAATAGAGCGTAATTTCACAGGCTTGGAAACCATTCACGACTTCATGCTAATATAACCATCATTTAACGTATGTAGAATTCAATGTACGTATATTTTACAACTGCCAGGTTTTAAAATTCTACAAAAGTAATCTAAGAAAATGATTGCCTGAGATTTCTATGGGAGTCATGTAAACGTCTGAATCAACATAACGACATGTTTATTTTCTGTAGAGTGCTAAAAGTGCTCCTTTCCTACATCTCAACAATTCTTTAATTTTTTTACTCTTTTAGGTAGTTGTAAAAGAATTTCCAAACGCCAAAGATTTCGCTGATCAAAGACAACTAAGATTCACATTTACATACTAAGTGAGAGACATTTTAACACACTAATTGGTAACGATACAAGAAAACTATATTTTGAATTATCGCTGAATTATGATTAAGGAAGTGTATATAACGTTAATTAGAGAAACATTGTGTATTTTAAGCGCCATAAACTCAACATTATGCCATTATTTCATACACCAAGGTCGTAGATAGTTTTCTGCTGTGGCACAAAGGTCCAAAACAGTTTGGTGCTTGAGCAAAGCTCATACATTACATTTTACTACCACAACCCATGTGATGTCGTGTTACAATGGGATATTGACTTTAGCTTTGTCTAGTTCCAGTACCCGCTTTACTGAGAACTTCCCTTACAGTACTATAGAATCGAATGGCGCTATTCTCCCATACACCAAGGTCATAGATGTAGATTATCAAGTAACCTGATAGTTACCTACCGTGGCACAAAGGTCCAAAGCAGTTTGGTACATGAGTAAAGCTCATACATTACTTTGTACCGGCACAGCCCACGTAATGTCGTGTTACAATGGGATATTGACTCAGGCTTTGTCTAGTTCCAGAACCCGCTTTGCTGACAACTTCCTTTACACTGCAGTACCATTTCTAAATGATTGACGTGGTAATTTCCAAACCGCAACAACATGCTGAAACAGGATGACTATTATTAGAATTCAGTTATATAATTTTAAAATCTCGTTTACAAATTTGTTATGTTCGCCATACAACCAGTATGATAAATTTTAGGTTGAGATGGAAATAAATGTATAACTATTTGGCTTTTAATGTTGTAAAAATCACTCTTAGAAGAAGTCAACGGTATAAAGCAAAATGTATTTAGTATATTTGCAGCGAATTTAGCTACTACCTTTATAGCTAGAGTAAATGGAGCTAATGTGCCCAGACTCTTATAAAACCCAAGTCAAAAATAACATGATCACTGATGCCATGATCACTTGTAGCATCTATATTAACTATAAATAATCCAAATTATTGTGTAAAGATAAAATATTTTATTATCTATTGTTTAAATAGTTTTAGAATAAGTATGACATGTTGTTTTTATTTAGGTTTTCATTTAGTAGAATCCAAAATTTGTATACCAATTCCTTTAAGTGGAAGATTAAATATACGATTATATCAGTGACAATTCCTCTCATAGGTACCTAATGGGACAATGATTGCATAAGCGCATAGAGGCAGATCAACATGTCGTTAAGTATAGACGAATCTAATATTCATTTTGGTAGACGAGAAATTGACAATACACCACGTAATTTCGGTATAATTTTCATCAACGTTTGGGCTCCAGAAAATTGGAAACCGATACAGTGAGTTGATTAATTACATGCTATTCAAACAGATTATTTGAATAAGCGTGTTTGTAATCCAATGGTTAGGATTCACATAAGTTGACCACCCTAAGGAAGTTTATAGCCAGATGCTATTGTTGAGAGCAACGCTAGGGAACGAACACGTTCAATAGTTAATCAAGGCTTCAGAAAGATTGACAATTCAAAGTTACAATAAGTGGTGGCATGCATTGTACTAAGCACACTATTAAATGAGCTTGTTTGGATAGAAATGGGAAGGACTCAACGTAGTTATCAAACTGGAAGAGTGGATTACAATCCGAGGCTTACATGCAACCAAATTAAACAAAATGAATGTGAGCGGAGAGCTTCAAACTTAATGATATATCTAACAGTTCCGTAATATTTTATTACATTAAAGGAGATTAAACAAAATACAAATATTATAAATAAGAGAAACAACAAATATTATATACAGGGTGGTTATAAATTATTGTACACATTTTAAGATTGAATAAATAAATAACCAATCAACTTAAAAACATGGGAATTGTTTTATTAAGTTGTAAATTAAAAACAGTTTTATATACTGACTGAAAATTAATAATTGTACACATTACAATAATTATAAAAAGAAAGTAAAAATGTCACTTAAACTGTGGGTGTAAGGTATGATTCTTCTTAATGACTTGTGTTGTGACATAGTCAGCTGGTCAACAATGGATCTTTCCACACCAGCTATTAATTACAGTTGAATAAACAAACACTAAACTTACCTCAGTATCAAAATGGCTAGTTTGCAAGAAAAAGCAAGGTGTGTTCTTTGGTTTCATGAAAGCAGATCTGTAATAACTGTTCAAAGAAGGTTTCGTTTAGAGTATGGCCGCAATCCTCCGAGTGACAATTCTATAAAACGCTGGTATAGGGAGTTTGAACAGACGGGAAGTGTCCAACATAGAAAAGGTGCTGGTAGACCTCCAGTTTCTGAAGCTATTGTTGATCAAGTAAGAGAATTGTTTACGAGGAGCCCTGGTAAGTCTACTCGGCGTGCAAGTTCGGAATTAGGATTACCTCGATCAACAGTCTTAAAAATTTTGCACAAACACCTTAAGCTCTATCCATACAAAATTCAGTTATTACATGAACTAAAACCTAACGATAAACTTCGACGCTACGATTTTGCTGTTAGATTACTTGACCTCGAAGAACAAACAATAAACATCGGAGAAAGCAATTTCTTGAAAAAAGTAATTTTTTCTGATGAAGCAACCTTTCATGTTTCTGGTAAGGTGAGACACAATAAAGGATTTGGGGTACTGAAAATCCTCATAATGTTCGAGAACAAGAAAGAGACAGCCCTAAAATAAACGTTTGGTGTGCATTGGCTATAGATGAAGTGATAGGACCCTTTTTCTTCGCAGAACCGACAGTCACTACAGAGGTATACCTCGACATGCTTGAACTTTTTGCAATACCGCAAATTGAGCATAGACAACCAAATGTTTACTGGCAGCAAGATGGTGCCCCTCCACACTGGGGTAAGATAGTACGTGACTACCTAAATGACACGTTTCTTGGTCGTTGGATTGGACGGGATGGTCCAATTCCTTGGCCTCCACGTTCCCCAGACATTACACCCTTAGACTTTTTTTGTGGGGCTATGTCAAGGACAGAGTCTTTGCCAAAAAAGTTCAAGATATTGAGGAACTCAAGAATAGAGTTCGAGAGGTTATTGGAAGCATAACTCCAGCAATGTTCAGACACACATGGTATAGGTTGAACTTGGACTACAAACTTTGCGTGCAAACCTCGGAGAGCACGTGGAATTAGTTTAGTTTCCTCGTAAAAGTATGAGTAACTGTAATCTTTTTGTCCTTCATTGGTAATAAAACTGTTTTAAATTTGCTATTTAATAAAACAATTTCCATGTTTTTAAGTTGATTGGTTATTTATTTATTCAATCTTAAAATGTGTACAATAATTTATAACCACCCTGTATATTATATTCCCTTAACGCAAAGTGCCAATAACGTGGAGAACTATTGTTTAAACTAAGAGCAAACCCGTATCAAAACTTTTAATCATGAATTGCCATCATCAATTGACATGTAGCATTTGAAAAAATTATAACACTTTTCCGCCTTGATGAAATTCAGAAGTTGTGTGAGTAGTGTTAGAACTGATTTTATTGGTTTGGTTCAGAACATTCAATACAGTGAATAGGGTCTAGTTATGTTATTTGGTATTAAAAATAATAGCTTGAGCGGTAGAGCTTGATAACTTCGTCAGCGGCTTCTTCTTTATCTTCTTGAATAAAACTTATTATTTCTTGTACCATGGGGGTCTTCCTGAATACTACTGGGCTACTGGGCATCAGCAGATAAGTAATTGACTATATAAGGTTGATCCGTTAGCTATATATTTTTATAGTCTAATATTCAGACGTCTCATCGATTTACTAACATTTGATGGAGTAGTAGATAAGACTGATGTTTTACTGTATGGTTTAAACAATTTAAAGATATTTCTATCTGCTTGTCTGTCTGAAAATGAACTAAGATTTACATGAAATTTCATTTCTATATAGGTAACACTTATGGTTCAATGGTGGTGGGTGTCACTCCACGTGATTTGGCTGAGCGTTAGCGAACATTTATACATTGATTACGGTAATATGATGTCAGCACCAACCAATAAGAGGTTGACCGACGATCATAACAAGACCACGTGAACTATGAAATATTGCTCCGCGCTGAAAAAATTGTTAAATTTTTAATTTTCTATAACTCCTTTATTTGTCATTGTCACACTGTGACATCTATTGTTTTGTTGAGGAGGACGATAGCAATATTTTAATAACGGGAAACTTGTTTGTTGCCAATCCGGCGGTTAAGTTCATAATTACCAAATTTTATTTTGCACGAAAAGCGTTAGAAAACATGGGGACAGATGCCGTTCATACGAAATATAAAGCATTTCTGTTAGTGTGGATAGTGCAAAATATTTATACGTGTCTATATAGAAAAAAGTTTCAATTTCAATATCGAGGAACGATATACGAACTCTTAAATTATACTCTAAAATATTATTCTGATCAATCCGAGAGTCTGTGACAGTACGACACAATGAAGTAACTTCTAGAAATAGTAAAGGTTTAAATCTTGTCTGTACGTGTGTTATGAGATATGCTACAGATGAAATCAAATCTATTTTTACAATTCAGAAAAAAAACACAGTACATATTTGTAGATGAAATTAGTCCCGCATAGGCCTAATTCGCTTGTGCGTGGTGACGAGTCTATTATATGTTGCTGTGGACTTAATTTATTTTTTAAAATTATCTGAATTTTATAAAATAAAAATTCATGTAGCTAAATTTAAAACCGTGGCTTAAAAAAAATTAAAAAAATCAACAACTGGCACACGTATACGGATGTAATACAGCTAAAACGAGAGTGACATTCCTTTGTAAAACCTTTGTTTTAGAGGATGCCAGTTATTTGAACACGATCGTTTAAAGGTCAATTTAATCCAAAGTCTGTGATTAAGCCTGGTGTATAAGCAGCTTTGTAAGTCCAGCAACGGAAGTGTGGCAAGGCAGCCAATTTCGCGAGTGGAGGGTCGAAGACGTTATCGCGTCTGCTACACCTGGCGGCAGAGGGTCGACTCGATCGGTTCCCCGACCTCGATAATCCGGACGACCCGTTAACCGTGTAATTAAATAGGACGCGGATCCGACGACGAGTGAGAGTGAATGGGTTCAAGGTGAATGAAGGCCAAGAGTGAGGAGTACAATCGATGTGGTGCCATTGAAGCCGGGGCTTGCGCACCCAGCGGCTCTCTGCAGTCTGTATTCTACCCTCGCGCGCGCCGGGCCTCCTCGCCATCTTGCCCACATCACCGTCCACAAGTTAATGACACAGTTTACTCGAGTATATAGGACACTCCGCGGTGAAGTGACGGGAGTGCGTGCAGCGTGGGGTGAGAGGTCACTCACCGACTCCGCACACGCGCTTACTGCACGGGCAAGTGAGCGCCGACCCCGCGAACACGGTTCTCCTCAGTTTCAGTTTAAATAGTTTTATAATGTGCTTAACAGTAATTGTAGTCTCCCGATTGCATACACCGATATTATAGAGGTACCAATACGCACCGCACACGTTTATTTTCTAATTGATTCCAAAGTTAGTGAGTAAACTGATGAAACAGCATGTTAGTTATTCCCGCACCTGAAAATGAACTACCATAATTCCAAAGTATTATTTATATAATTTGAAACATCATTACTAAAAACTTTTGATTAATACACTTTTTGTTTGGCGTTAAACACAAATCCTCAAAGGCATCAATAGTTAATACAATTTTTAATTTTTATCAGTAAAATCTTTTTAGAGATGAACTTCCGCATACTGGTATTTGTCTACTAGCGGAAAGTGAACATAAAATAACCTCATGTGACTACTCTTTCACGCGCGTTAGTACAGTAACAGAGACCAGCATTTTCTCTCTTTGAGTTATCTCATTTCATCTCCCGTTTGCCTTTGTATTCCTGCATTTATACATTTTAGGTTTTGATTGTAGTAAACACGCACCAATAATAGAAGCATATCGTGTGATGTACTCAAACTGGGAGTAATACGAAATTAAATAGTGCTGTTTATGTTATTTTATCTGTTTAAAGATTTTATGAAACAGAATTGGTTTACAGGGGTGGTTAAAGGTTAAAGGTATTCCAATAAAGTAAAGGTAAAGTAAATAACAAATTTAATTGAATTGGGCATTGGCATTATTTATTTTAAATCATTATAACGTTTTGCAGGAATATTTTTAACGTACTTAGAGATTTTTATGACAGTTTCATCAATGAAGACAAAGTATCAGTTTTTGTACTTAAGTTGTGGGATGCTGTAAAACAAACTTGCTCAAAACTCTGGCCATAAATCACTTAGTCTATCGAACCAACCAGGGGACTACAAGACTATGCATAATTAGTTTTGAAAATACAAACCATTCTTCTAACCTAACCCTTTCTAATAACTACCTACAAATTACTAAAGATACTTCAGATACCTAATATATAATTTCATCAGACACGGTATCCTACAAGGATGTGTATCGAACCAATCTTTTTATAATTGGTTTCTTTGTTAAATTGGTTTCCAGTAACAAACTGACACACGATACCGTATTTTGATGCCAGTACAAGTGGCGCAAACAGTATTGTTCTCTGCAAAGAATACTAAGAAGGCTTCAACATGAAATACTGTATTCACTGTAGGTAACCTTTTTTGTCGCTTTTGACAAGCGTGTAGAGGCGGACGGAAAGCGCGCGGCCGGAGTACAATGTGATGGTGAATAATGCAGGGTACTGTAGCTATTGTGCAGGCAGCTATTGTGTACTTCAACTACGCTAATGATCTCTCGTTAAATATATCAAATTATCTCTGCTAACCTTCAGACGGACTGTTGCTGTTTCTAAGTCCAACACGCGATTCCGTAAATTAAATTTAAATTAGTTAAATTTTCTTATGCTACATTTGAAACACAACAATAATTACTTGCAAGTATCTTTGCAATGTATGTAAATTTGTGTTCTTCATACTGGTGTGGTCGGTATAATCCCAAAGTACCTAAATAACTGAGTAGATTCTTGAATATACTGCACCAATATGTATATTTGTGTTGTTGCGTCTATTGTAGTAATAATGTTTTTGGGAAACATAGTAAAATTGATATAATCTTGGGTTGACAATTTATGACCGTTCAGGATTAGTGGTTCTTGGACTGCTGCAATGCCGGGAAGCGTTGTTGGGAGGTGGGAGAAAACATTCATCATCGCGGCAAATCCAGGTACCGTCCCGATGGTGGGGGTGTGGTGAGGGTGGGGGGCGCAACAATCGACATGAAAAGGGGTATTACAGTATTACAATCATATCATAGGCGGGAAGGCCAGAGATTCCAACTTGGATATGGTCGACAAATCTGAAACTATAACCTATATTTTTGGGTGATGTATATCACTTTTATCACCAATTTAGAACCAATGTGTAGAATGTTGGTGTTTTGGATTATTGGCTGAGCATAAACGAAGCTCTCTTGGAAATTGCCTGAAACAGTGGGTGCCTGTTTCTCCCTGCGTCCATACTGTGATGGAAAAATGGATTAAAAATCATACTTTAAACTTTGCGAGAAAGTCACACAATAGACAAGTTATTTTATGTTTTTTCATTATGTTTAGTCATTTCCGACCCGAAATATCCATTTTAATATTGGTTTAGGCAAAGTCCTTCAACTAAATTCCAAAATTGTACATTTTCGTTTTACATATTTTTGCCCAACTAATCCACATGTTTCAACAAATCCACACTAATCTGTGCAGACCACAGAATATTTTTGGTTTTACTTATCAACAGAGGAGGTATACAGGCCATCGTTTTCGTAGTTCTTTTACTACTCCAACTTTATCTGGAACTAAATAATATTTACCGCTTTTAAAAAGATTTGGAAGAGATATAACAAACGTTGCAGTTCAATGTAGATCCATATTTGAGGTATTGATTGTTTTGACAACCTGTCAAAGTTTCAATAAGTCTATTATTAACAGTGTTATTGATACATGATTGATTAACTGTACGATTAACTTTGGGTGAATATCCCTACCAGCTTCGATCCTACAGGAAAAATGTTTAATTGTGGATAAACCAACACCATTGAAGGCAATTAGAGCGTAGCCGTTAACAATGTAGGAATTAAAATAAGTGGACACTTCGTATACACGGGTGATGAGAAAACTTAAACATGTTAAACAGGGCAAAGGTAGCCGTGTGACAGATCTGAAGAGCCATTGTGTTAAATTAAAAAAGTTTTGCCTATTTGAAAGGCTAAGAGAAGTGGTCGGGTCAGACATGAGCAGGCAAGCTCAAGTATTCATGGATCTCAGTTCAACTTTTGTTCTGACTGCGAACAATCCTTCAAGTTGTCTTGTGGGCAGTGTTGGAGAAAGGTCTTTTGTTCAAACAATTATCTGCCCCCTTCCAGACTCGTATATTTGATAACCGGGGTACTTTCAGGCTAAAGAACCGTTTGAATGTAAAGAAACTCAAATGTAGGTCGGTATGACGTAAACTTTGTGACCATAGACCGTAATTACTATAAGTATAATGTCTCAAATAAATGAATGTTACTGAGTTTGCTTGCAGCTTTTTGACAGAGAAGTGACGATTACAAATTGTGAGTGTCAATTTATAATGTGAGATACCTTCAGGTATCACTCGTGGGGCTAGAAAAATTTAATTTCTGCCCGTCTGTCCGCACGATATCTTGAAAACAAACTGACCTAACTTAACCTGACTTGAAGCATCCTTCCTATAGGGACTACAATAAGTTTGATCATAAACACCATGGGATTTGGTTGAACCTAAGCAAATACTTCTATATAGGTTTTACGCAGAAGACCATGAAGGACAACGAGAAAATAACAGAAGGAATACATTTGTTAACACGCTGGATACAACCATACGAGATTTTAACATGTGACATATTACATGTAACTTATTCATGCAAAAAAAAGAAGAAAAAATAATACAGTGGAAAGTCAATGTTAAAAGACGGTAACAAGATTTGATTTCAGCACACTCTTGCATTGTTACCCCCTCTCCCTTACCGACACTTTATTATTTAAACACTACTATGAAACCTAACTCAGTGAACAAAAATGTGAATGTGTCATGTGGAAAGGTATCTCGAGAAAGACTATTTTTAGATTTAAAATTTATATGAAACTTCATTTCTTCATAGGCAGTAAGTTCTATGATGGTGCGTGTTACTCAGTAGGTCTTCCGGGGGATAAAAACATTTTTTTTCTGTATGATGACTGCCTGCGTATATTGCTGCAGAACAACTCTAAAGTGAAATTTGTTAGTCTTAAAATTATGTGTGACTTCAAAATCCTCAGCGGAGACTGTTACGCGACACGTGGTGGGGCATCCTCCTACCTTGTATTATAAATTTAAATGCCAATAGCGTATAGAAAACCCTTAGAGCGATCTGTCGGGTGGGTATTGAAAGAAAAAAAGTCGTTTTAACATACCATAGAACTAAAACAAATGTGTATGCACAATAAACATGTTCAATGGTTTGGCTCAGAGTTGATCTAGATTACAGTAACTAATTAATCTATAGTGGGAGCGGCTAGAGGGCTGGACATCGCTTACAACAGCAAAGCAATGCTAACCAGAGTTATTATAGATAGTCGGGTTTCCGCTTGCTGCTTCAGCGTATAACTTTACACCCGGTTGTTTACCATGGAGTTATCTGCCATTGCGCCAAGTTCGAATGTCATAACTTGCACATCGTCATCGTTCCGCTCTATTTGCCGATAATTTCGTTGTTTGTGTGGCGAAACAGTAATTTGTTGATGGGAATGATAAACTACCAGACACGCTCGCATTGTTTTCGTTACATTGAAAACCGATCTGCATGTCTGGCGGGAGAAATATTTACATCCTATCGTACGATCGTGGCTGCAGTGATTACAAAGTAATTCTTGACATGAAAGGACTTTCGATACAAAACGCACTTTTGTTCCCCTTTACTGTACCAAGCAGTATTGTTCTGGGTTTCCAATGACCCCTATCATTAGGGAACCTGGATTGTACTAGTTTAGATTGTTTCATTGTGCGGCAGAGACTTGGAATAACTTGCAGACCACAATGATTAAGTTTAACTTCGACTTTCTGATTACACGAGTATAGGATAAAACTTTTGTTGAAAGTGGTGTTCCACACTACATAGATGAACTATCAGTGTACCGGTACTGATGACCATTAATGTGACGAGGTTGTGAAGTGAAAGATGTGATATATGCCCTTGGATAATCGCCACTGCTGTGTCAGAGATCTGGACGCTTGCTTCAGCGGCATGAAGTTCCTCACAGTTCCGGTAGGTCGAGAAAATATTTCTCTATTATAATGCACTGTAGTATGTACAATAGTTTTCATAGTAAAATGTATTTCTGGTTTCAGTATTAATACATGTTTTATAGGCTAAGCTTATTACTCGAGGGGCTGAAAAATTTCATTTCAGTTTGTCTGTCACTCTACGTGCCTATATGTCTATCCTTGTGATATAGCGTAAAATAAATTACCTGTAGACTTGTTACTTTGCACAAACCTCCATTTCTGTATAAAAAACAATAAATTCCAAATGATGCACTTACGTTTGGGATTTGGCTGAACATTCGATAATATATTTACGTTGGTCTTATAAGTAACCATTATGGGAACGAGAAAATAGTGGAATGAATAAATTTGTAAATAAGCACGGTACAATCATAAGAGATTTTAACATTGTGGCATATTACCTCATAACTCATACTCATAAAAAGTAAATAATAATAATAGAGTGTAAAGTCAGTGTTAAAAGTCGGTGACAATATTTGATTTCAGCGTTGTAGTACCCTGTCTACTACACTATACCTTTTGTTATTTAAATAATAATAAAACCTGTGTAATCTATTTAAATTAAGAAAGTTATGAATTTATTATGTGGCAAGATATCTTGAGGCAGACTTAATCTTTAGCCTAGAAATTTTGCAAGATGGTGCATGTTCAACCACGACATTCGTCTTAGTGTCATTGAAGCCTATCATTCAGTATGCTAACACAACATGTATTTGGTCTGCTAGTATGTAAAGATTTCATTTCTGTGTGATAACGGTTTATCTCTCTATCTGCAAGACATCTCGAAAATGAAATGAGCTATTTGAAATGATGTATGCAACCTAAGCGAAGCTTTATACGCAACATTTGTTGTGTCGTACTACTACCTGATATTAGTTTGACTTACATTAGCTAGTGTGAAACAATATACAGTATTTTAGTTATAGTAATCTATAGATTTAGATTCCGCCTCTGGTAATTGCGTGGTTAGCGTCTCAGTCTCTTTACTCATGGACCTGAGTTAGAATCTGTGTTCGAGCATGACATTTTTGCAGCTAAAAAATAATACCTGAGTCTAGCATGAGTTTTACCTTGTTACTCTAGGTATATTGAAACGTAATTGATGGACTTTTAATGAATATAACATATTTAAGGAGTGTTAACTAGATTATTTTGTAGTTATGCAAATGTTCAGACTCATTCCGTTAATTTCCGAAAAATAGTTGCAAATTGATTAAATATTTACTCATTAACAACATCCAATGAAGATGGATTCCACGATAAATTTACTGTCTAGATTCTCATCATATGGAAGAAGGTTTATTACAAGACTAGTTTACTAAATCACTGATTATTAAATTGTTTTCTACTTGTTTGAATAATTACTAGGCGTTACTTGATTACTTTGTTGTATGCTAAGGTACGTATACAACATTATGTTGAAGAAGTTAAACGAGTCGTATGAAAACAGTTGATGCGTCGATATGGAAGTTCAAATGGCAAGGAAAACTGGCATTACTATCTAGGACAAAAGCGAGCATCCTATGCAAACGGAGAGATGTGTATTGGGCCCTGAAGCGGTGATTGGACTGTAACAAAAACTTTGTTTGAGATAGTCTCCTCGTTGAATATTTTACGTATTGAAACATTTAAATTGTATATTTTCCCTATACATATACGTATAACGGTATTGTTACGGAAAAGTAAATGCAAATTCGTTAAAAACATAAATGCCTTATTCTAATCTTATAAATAAAAATAACTCGCAAAATGTGTTGGTAAGCGCTAATCTCGAGAACGGCTGGACCAATTCGGTTAATTCTTTTGTAAAATGTCAATTGAAATCCGAGGAAGGTTGTTATGAAGAAAAAGTTCCCTGGAATATTTTTGGAATTCAGAAAAAATTTTAGTTTTTACGTTTCATAATTCAAATTAAACTGGCACTAAACAGCTGTTGACAGCTATAGTTCGACAAACTTTCTGAAACATCTGTTTACATTTAAATGTTATGAATAATCTATATATATAAAAGAAAGTCGTGTTTTGTTACACTATTTTATAAGTCAAGAACGGCTGATCCGATTTGGCTGAAAATTGGTAGGGAGGTAGCTAAGAACTGGGAGAAACACATAGGATACTTTTTATCCCGTTCCCGATTCAGGATTCCGCCCCACTGGTTTCTAAAAGTTACGGAAATACCCGTAAGAAATGCATTACAGCAAACATATGTTATTAAGTGAAAGGGCTTGTTCAAATTGAATCAGCTGTTCTTTGTAAACATTATATAATGCAAAAAAAGAAATATATGTTTATATCATTTAATTACCATTTTAAATTTCTTTACATTTATAGTTTTAAAGCATAGAGTAAGCTTAAGAGAAACAGCAAATGTTGTTTCAACTGTTTCTGCAATCACTGTTAAGCATAGACTTTACTATCCAGATAATACAATTCAAATTTTAATTTTTTACAATTCAAAGCAGTTATCTCTGCATCTCCAAGTCAGATGCGTACATTTATTTGCTATCATCATTTCGATATGCTTTCCATCGAACCCATCTAAGCTGTGGCACAAATACAAGGATAATATGGCAGAAGATATTTAACATCAAATTCGTGTCAGTTCAATAAATTCCGATCTTAAAATGAATGAGGAGATACATAATCGGGCCTTACTCTTGATCGAAGACATGTGTTTATCTCATGTGTGGTAGTTTATTAGTCAGATTAGGAATGCCAGCGCCAAATCGTAAAATGAATGACGCATTTAATCGAGAATTGGAATGGGAAACGTGAATATGATCACCAGAATTAGATTTAGTAGTTCAAACAAATGTGCCCCTGATGAACCCCCAACAAAATGAAGTTTAAATGATACATTAATGAAGGCAATTGATGATGGAAACGGTGGTTTATATTTACATGGTGGAACTGGTAAGACATTCCTCATGTCTGTAGTTTTAGCCACTGTTCGTGCAAGATCCAACATTGCAGTTTCAGTTGCTTCTTCTGGAATAGCAGCCACATTGCTAGAAGGATGTCGTACGGCACATTCTGCATTAAAATTGCCGTTAAATCTTCGATCTGTTTGAAGAACCAACATGCAACATTAACAAAGCGCTTCCGCTATGGCGAAAGTTTTATCAGAATCGAAGATCATCATCTGGGACGAATGCACAATAGCGCACAAACGTGCATTGGAAGCAGTTAACGTAACATTGCAAGATCTACGTAATGACTCAAAATGTTTTGGAGGCGCAACTATTTTACTGTCTGGCGATTTCCGCCAAACATTGCCAGCATTGCCAACAATTCCCAGATCGACTGCTGCCGACAAAATAAACGCTTGCCTCAAATCATCGAAACTATGGCGCTATGTTAGGAAACTTCAGCTGACAACAAACATGAGAGTTGCATTGCTGAACGATACATCTGCTGAAGATTTCTCTGAGTTTTTGTTGACTATCGATAATGGTCGAGTACCTGTCGACGAATCGAGCGGATTGATTTCATTTCCTCGGAATATCTGTAACTTTGTCTCATCGAAAGACGAACTCATCAACAAAGTATTCCCAAACATCATTACTAACCTCAAAAATAATGAATGGTTGAGTGAGCGAGCAATTTTGGCAGCTAAGAATAAAGATGTAGATGACTTAAACTACATAATTCAGAATGAGATCGTTGGTACACTGCATTCTTTCAAATCTGTTGACTGTGTAACAAATGAAGATGATGCCCACCAACTATCCAATTGAATGTTTTAAACTCCTTGGATGTACCTGGCACTATTTTACAACTAAATATTGGTTCCCGTAGTAATCATGCTTCGAAACTTATACCAACCAAAACTGTGCAACGGAACAAGTTTGGTGGTAAGTAAATTGATGAACAATTTGATTTACACCGCAATACTCAAAGGTGAGGAAATTCTCATTCCGAGGATCCCGATGATCCCACCTGACATGCCATTTGAGTTTTAAACGGTTTCAATTTCCGATCCGTCTTGCATTCGCCATGACTGTAAATAAGTCACAAGGCCAATCGTTGAAAGTTTGTGGTCTTAATCTCAAACATCCATGTTTTTCCCATGGCCAATTAAATGTGGCATGTCCACGGGTCCGGAAGACCATCCGCGTTATTTGTTTTCGCGCCTAATAAAAAAACAAAAAATTTAGTTTTTGTGCTACAATAAATGGCAAATAAAGAATCATTGAATAATTATATTTTTTTTTATTTACAATTATCCTAATTTAAAAAGGAAAAAATGTGATCATTTGATATTGCCTTTAAGGCGGGACAAAGTTCGCCGGGTCAGCTAGTTATTCATAAATATACATGTTGGAAATAGTTTGCTACAGTATGTAGCTATTTATCGAGGTACTTGCGACTAAAAACGTATGGAAATTTCCCTACAGTCGGTCGGATTATTTATTGTATCGATAAAAGATTTGAAAATCGACGAGAACAATATTTGTTGAAAGCTTCAAACAAAGTTACTGTAACAGTTTAATTAAACAGATCACCTTCCTAATTGGAAATGTAATTACAAGCCTCGAGAGTGGTAGGTGAGGATAGCGGGGTTGGAGGGGTGGAGGGGGAGTGAATGAGGAGAGGCTTAAGGATTATTGATAGATTCAGCAGCTTTCATTTATCCTACAGTATCTTAAGTTTCATATTTTTTTCATGAGTTCCGCAAGTTTATCATGTATATAGAACGAACATTACAAAACTAATACCGTATGAACACGAAACTTAGTAAGCATACTTTAACACCTACTCCCTCCCACATGGTAATATTCGTGTGTGGTACCGGGTGGAAAAAAAGTGTTGTAAAAAAATGTAAAAGCATTTGCACGCTTAAGTATGTTCTTAAGAGTCAGCTAAGCGACCTTGAGCTTTCCGCTAAGTAACAATGTAAAACTCCGTGCACTCTTATTTTTTATCGTATCGTTTTGAGATGTGGCTTATTTTAAATATATAACGAATGTGCATCCAAATGATGTTGATTTATTTTTCAAAGTGTATACTTTTTGAATATGTAACGATAAAAGTACAAATCATTAAAATAATTTTTCTGAATAACGAGTAAATAAAACAAAAATAACGAGTAAAAATATAGAAAAAAATAAAACAAGTTTGAATGCCTAATTATACCTTTAAAATCAAACATCTACCATAATTCTACGGCTTAAAGTGCTCTTAAAAGTCCATGAGATTTAAAATTCTTAAAACATGGTGCTAAACACAAGACGGCCGCCTGTACAGCCAGCTTAACGACTGTGAATCAAAAGGTTCAATTCTTTCCAAAATTTCTCATGAGAGTCCAATTTTTGAATACTCTTGAAGGTTTCTAAATTTTTTATCTTTATAAGTCCATGGTCTCACAAAGCATATTTTATGCGTTCAAAATCTGAAACTTGCACAAATCGTTTTAAACAGTTTTGATTACATTTTAAATACTACAAGTATTTCCCTTAGCGATTTCATATACATTTATTATGTTGTGAGTATGACAATTATAAAATATAATATAATTACACGCATTAATTCAAAGCACATTTACATATCAAAGACAATATACCCATATCTTATACGAGTACAATACTTGTTAAAATGTTAAAAAGTCTATATTTTATCTTTGAACGACCCTACAGGCACTTCTTACAATCATTGCGTTGTTTGCCCGTTCATGCGATAACTTTTGATTGAACCTTGAAACTTGGTACATAGATTCCTCTTGGTCCAAATCAGTGGTCTATTCGGAGTTACAATTATGGGTAAAATTATCGTTCAAGCACAATTATATTGGCCTTACGATGCCCGTAATAGCAACGTGAATAAGAAAAATGAGCAAATTTGTAAACCTATTACAATCAACTGAGTACTATTTGATTACGTTAACTTTGATTACGCTAAAATAAACAAATCATACCAGAGCGTTGTGACACGCCTAAATCAGGAATCACAACCACCATTTTGTATTTCAACTTCACTAACTGTAAAACATGGACTTAATAAAAAACTAAACATTACACTAATTTTGTTGTGTCCGAAATGTCCTTGGAATCCCCGGAAGTGACCAAATGTCCGGAAAATCCCGTTTCCTTTACAATCCTTCTATCGACAAAAATAAAATTTAAACAAAGAATCCTGTTGTAATGTGGAAATAGCGAAATGTAAAGTATTGCATGCACAGGGCGACAGAATAAACCGAACGTATAATCGTATTTGTACATTCACATCAATAGAGTGACTACAGTATTTACTCTGGTCGGCTCTTTGGTCAGTCGCTCTAACGCACACGTGATGATCGGCAGTGTTAGATTTTGATCAGAAGTGTTGGTTTTGCGTTTAACAAACCAAAATAAATAGCATTATTCTAAAATAATATTATTTCCCAAAACTATATTAAATTTACTGTTCATCAATTCAATTTGAATGATGATAATGAGTCCTGTAATTTTAAATTGAGTTTGAACCTTGGTGATACCAGACTTGAAACCCAAATAAAACCCCATAATCTAAAGTCTCAATCAGGAAATATCAGAAAGAGGACGCGGAAATGAGGTAAAGGTGATTAGTATTGATAAGTCATAATATAATCAGAATGTTTTAGTGAGGACACGCTCACGTATCACGTTTATTAATATCCAGTCCGGCTGAGTCGGAAGAAAGGTAGATTCCACATGAGGTTGTCAACTTGAAGGTGCATTATTAGTTTATGAACTTAACTCTGTGGTTAAGACGTGACGGATGAGATACTGGTAACTAAGGGTGAGGATATAAATCTGCAAAGGTTCCTTCTTGACTAACCCATATCCAATAAAAATATATAGTCGACTTCTGACAATTTTACCTCCAGCAGATTAATTCCTCTGGTAAAGGATTATACCTTCGGTTAAGTTAACCACTCGGTAAACACAACCTTAGATGAACCAATTCTCCTGTCTACTTATTCTCAAAGTTAGCACTGAACACCCTCAAGGAAAGAAGCGCCTGCTATTTTAACCACCGGTAACCTTATTTGCCGTGGGAACATCTTCTAAATGAATTAAGACAATTTGACCATGTTATTCGACTACTGATAAAGATTACCGTATTTGGTTAAGTGTTCTTAAAGTATTCCAAACACATTTATGTTTAATCCCTCTGTGGTACTGACTTACTCAAAGCACACAAAGTGAAGCACACTTCCCGGTTTAATAGAAACTTAAAATTTGGTAAAAATCCAGTTTAGTCCGTGAACCCACTAGAGCACACTTGAAAGCTATCAATTTCTCCTTTTATTATTTATTACAACGGTACAGACCATTTCTTTTAGTATAAAGGTGTAAGTTAGATGACAAAGTTCAGATAGTACATATACATCAATAGTATACAGTAAGCACGTAAATAGCTAAATTAGTACAACAGTAACAAGCCAAAACAAGTTACTGTAACAAACTGCAAGTGCATTAGCAGTAAGAAAACGTATATAGAATTTTAATTGTAAGAATAAAAAATAATACTAACAATAATTTGATAGCAGAAAAATAAAATAAGAAAAGATTATATAATAACAACAAAAAAAACCATAGAAAACATTTACCTAGCAGAGTATACAACTAAAAACATGACCTAGTTGTGTAGACAGATCATAACTGATTGACTAACGATATAAAGTGTCAACTTAAAAAGAATAGTCGTTTAATATACATGTTCGAGGTAAATACAGACAGTTTCGTACCTATTGTTGAATAATATGGGAGATATTTCCACACTTAAAATACCAGATTGTGTCTAATGGACTTAAAGTTTGTATGTATGTACCTCTGGATACTTTTATAATAAAAACCTCACACATCATTAAGCTATAGATTGATAATTTAACAAAGTTATTTCTATCAATACATCAGATAACAGATAACATTAACAGCACGAATCTTTCCACTCAAACACAGTAAAGCTGAATTTCATTCCCTATTTTCTATTTGAATAAATACATTTTAAGATTTTAAAAAAAAATATATTCATTGTCTCGGAGTAATATTTTATATTATGAGATTTTTTATTTCCGTTTTGATGACATTTCATACAGCTGTTTTAATACAGCCACCACTTCAATGAAAAATATATTGTTCTTTATATTAAAGTTTGGCCTCATTAAAATGAAGATTATCTTTGAGTTCCATGTTTTATTCCAAACCTGGAAATGTAACCATGTTGAAGTACAATATGAATAAAGTAACATTAATAGCAAAAGAGTTCTCTAGATTTTTGTTCTCTAAAATAAAAACAAATCCTATTTATATAAAGCTTTTTAATTTGATCCATAAGAACTATTTTGCCAAAATCTATTTTTCACATTTATTTTGTGAAAAATATGGTTTTAATATAAAGTAAAGAATTTCTCTACAATTACAACTTTACTGTACATCTTTAGTCTACATACCTACTTTTATGTCTAAAATGATATGGACACATAGTACGTTAAAAAAATGCTGTTTCGATTAGATAAAACCTTTATTTTATCAGAGAAACAATGTCGGGTAACAATAAATTCGTGATAGCGGTTCACTTTGGGGAAGTAATTAGTAATATAGATAAATGTGTGAAAACAGCCATTCAATCTTCATTATCGCGCAGAACATTAATCTGGATGGATTTCAATAACTATATTATCCAGGCCTGCAAAAATTACAATCAGTCCAGTGCAACGGAAAACATTGGTAACAATGTTTCTCAATTACAATATAACGATAATGATGGTGATACATCCAACTGGCTGTGGGCCCTAACGCTACTGTCCTCGTTAAAAAACCTTGTATTTTAATTGCCGTTAGCTGTGTAACGAACGTTCTGTAACGCAATTAGTGAGGCACTGGTATTTGAATAACAAATTTCAACACTCAAACTAGAAAGATTACAAGATTTATCTTTATTCTTTTACACTGTGCAAATGTTTAATTTCAAGGGACAAAGATACTGTAGACATAGTGATAGATCATAAGAAATATATGTCTTCTGAAATTATTCTATGTTTTCTCACTGATATCTTGATGTCGTTAGTAATACTTGTTAGAAATGTATAATTGCACAATAGAGAGTGGCGCTGAATTATCTAAACTAATAATAATTATTTGTAAACCTTACAGAAGTGTTTATAACATTTCTAATTTATAAACATGAGATCAGGAAGCTCCTCATGTGAACATAACATTGTGTGATTGGCTGTGATAGAACATCGTGCTTTCATCAATGACGTTAGAAAAATATGGTGGATATATGGTTGATATCAGTTTGGTGGATCACAAACTGATATAAAATAATGACTGTTCAGGTCACTTCGCTGCATGGTAATTAACTTTTTGAGAGTGTGTTGATATTTACAAATTTTACCTTGCGTAACTGATATATGTACCCACGCGCGTGTATTTGTGTGTTTGTGCCCACGAATAAAACCAATATTAATTCACTTTTATATCTATTACTTAAAAATTACTCATGTGCAATATTGTATATTTTATGAGGGCGTTAACCTAATATTATGCTGAAATTATTAAAATTCTAAAGACTACGTGTGGAAAACTAATAACATGTAAAATGTATGAAGAAAATTTATTAGTAACTATAAAACTTACCTCGGCTTGAGCTTCTGCGTTAATTGTAACTTCGAGTTGTCTCTCAAACCAATTAAATACAAGTTTAAATTTAATAATTGATGCATAATTGTGTTAGTTTTATGGCTGAGGCAACAGTAATAAAACTGACCGTTGGCGCTGATTGGCCTGCGGTAGAGATGACCATAAAGATTCCTAATTAAAATTCTGAGCGTCGCCGTTAGCACAGATGGTGTACTGATGACTAATATGCACTTTAATCTCTTCAATCTAACCTTTAATGTAACCTTTAATTTATAATTTAACTATTATTCTTTGTTTAAAGTGTACCACTGACGATGGAAGGTTTGAAATGATGGAGTTTCCGACATTTGCCATCGTTATATGTTACTTACTTACTGTGTGTTTTGTATATAACATATTTGTGTGTTGATGTTTCTGCCTCATATTTACTTTTCTAGTAACAAGGACATGTCAATCATTAATATCCGATTTTAAAACGTATTACGTAAAGTAGAAGAGCTCTTATTATGATTGAAGAAATTATTCCAATTCACAAAAGATATCAAAGTACTATTAATGACGAATTTGGGAAGGAGCTCCCGCCAAGAAAAGCTTAGTAAATGAAGTTTTTAGTTTTAAAGAATGTTATTGGAGGTTAAGCTTGTGGGTTACTCATATCTTCCTTTTGGAAAATATTATTTACATTATAAGGAGCAATATGAGCACTCGAACTCGCAATACTGCAAGTCGAGAAATTTGGGAAGGAGCTCCCACCAAGATAAGCCTAGTAAATACAGTTTTTAGTTTTAAAGAATGTTATTGGAGGTTAAGCTTGTGGGTTACTCACATCTTCCTTCAAAGAGAAAACCAAAAGTATCAAACGGATCAGATATTTGCAATAAACCAATGCCGAGTCACAATATGGTTTTAAGAAGTTTATCTCGCATGAACCAATAATAACGAAAGGGCCCATTCCTGTCCCCCTTCCTTTTTATTTCCGCTATCTTGTTTTTGTCTGCCGTGACGATTATCATTGGCTAGTGTCCTCTGGTCAGTCGTAGGTGGTGATTAGACGAATGAAGACGTATTGTGACCTGTATTCCGTAGTTCAGTTTAATGATTAGTGTTGTGTATAGTTTTTTATTAAGTGCATGTTTATAAAGTTAGTGAAGTTGACAAACAACATTGTGGTTGTGATTCCTGATCTAGGCGTGCCACAACGCTTTGGTAAGATTTGTTTATGTTAACCTAGTTTGTAAATATGTATTAGGTTAGTTTTTTACCTGAAGAAGAGATCAGATTGCAGATTTCGAAACGTAGTGTTACTAATTTCTTGTTTCACTGAACAATGGCAAATGTACGAAAAAATCCTGTTTCCTTCACTAGTCGAGAAAGGTATAATGTATTGTAGTACACTAAGTCCATTGTAAGTGGGTTTTAGATTTTTATATATATTTTAAAATGGAATACCATGTATAACAAAATTAATTTAGTTTATTTGAATATTTCTAAAAAAATAGACATACATTATATACTTCCAGGAGTTAAAAGAAGACTAGTTAGGCTAAGTATTCTAATTGATTTCTGGCAGATAAAAAAAGGCTCAGTTATTAGGTTAGTAAACGCGTTTACGAGTCCAAAAGATGTTAAATGCTTAGTTATAAATCACGATTGTAACTACGGAATTTGAATAAATATGAACATTATTAGCCAGAGGATACATACGTATCTATACAATAAAAGATCCATATTTTATCTCTATTCAAAACATTGAGCAAAATAATGCAGCCTTCAAATTACAGTTTTGGTGGCAATAAATAAAAACTCTAATTTATTGACTGGTTCAAGAATACATTTTCAAGACCCCAAACATAAAAAATGGATAGAGAACATTTTTAACATTATAGGGAATAGCATGGTTGACAACTAAACCCAAAGACTGTGAGAGGAATTCCTTTACTTCGAGTAACAATATTGAAATCAATTCTCAAATTGTTGAGTACTAAAATAGTATTAATTCTACGTCACGTTATGTTATGATGTGAAGGTGTAGATGAATATTTATATCTTTTTACGATGAGGTAAAATGTAAACACTGTTTTGTTCTTCAAATACCGGTTTGACGAGGAAAAACAGAGATATCTCCGACTCGCACATCGTAAAAAGTGACAATACCTTCTCCCTTTCTCACCCCAACCTCCTCCCCCGCTCCTCACCCTCTTGTCCAACTACAGTCTTACATGGCTGACCTAATTGGACTGGAAACCAGATTGTCTTGTCCCTGTCACTCTCAGACGCACTAAATTCAATTTGTACCCCTTTATTTTTTAAAATTAATACAGTATAAACTATTAATACTTATTAATACAATTACGATGATTATATATGCATTTAACACCAGCCATAACTAGGATACAGAATATATTTTATGGAAATGGATAATAACAATTTTCAAAATATTGTATGAATATCTCACAATGACCATATCGTGGAATAGGACCGATATGTGTATCTGTGATTTATACATATTATAAATAAAAAGTAAAGTAATGTCTTATTTTACCAGGTGACGTTAGGGTTGATAAGCCTTCTCTAACACGACCTGGTTCATGAGACACCCAGATAACTGTATAAAGTTGGCGTTGAAAAACCACGCTCGCTAAGGCTTAAAAATGCAATTTTTTTATGCATGGCTCAATGTAACCACATGCCAAAATTTTGAGCTCAATAATGTGACCTCTCTTTTTGACAGTTTTAGTAAAATAAAATGAAACTGAAGTTTCTATCAAAGATAATTTTAGTTTTTCTACTCCAACACACTAAAACGTTATCTCGATACCTCCAGACTTTTAACTAACCCAGTATACGAGTACATTACATACACGTACAACTATTAGTGAATTTGCACGAAGCATTAATAAAAAATGTCGTGTAAAACTTTGGAGAAAATGATTTGCTGTAATTGTAGTGGGAACCAGAAACATGAGGAGAAAGAACACATGCACATCGTACTCAAAAGAGTGGCCCATAAGGACATATACCTTACATTTAGATTCGTTAAAACATAATAATCAGTAGACACTGTGCCCAAGATTTTGAGTATCAAATACCATGATACGTAAATAAGTACATATTTATTTTAATGAAATACCAGGATCACAATACACGTAGAACAAGTGACATAAATCATATTAACCTGTCAGCTACATTACATAAAATCGTTATCACCAGTGAGTACTGTACCTGATAGAGGAAATATATCGATTAGTGTTGTTTAGAAGACATTACGTACTACCAGCAACACAGTACAAACGGTACAAGTAACACAGGTCATGTCGTCCTCTCAACTACACTTAATACAATGGTTATCGTCAGTGAGTACCGTACCTGATATAGTAAATATGCCGATTAGTGTGGTTTAGAGGACATTACGTACTACCAGCAACACAGTACAAACGGTACAAGTAACACAGGTCGTGTCGTCCTCTCAACTACACTTAATACAATGGGTATCGTCAGTGAGTACCGTACCTGATATAGGAAATATGCCGATTAGTGTGGTTTAGAGGACATTACGTACTACCAGCAACACAGTACAAGCGGTACAAGTAACACAGGCCATGTCGTCCTCTCCACTATACTCAATACAATGGGTATCGTCAGTGAATACTCTACCTGATAGAGGAAATATACCGATTAGTGTTGTTTAGAAGACATTACGTACTACCAGCAACACAGTACAAGCGGTACAAGTAACACAGGTCATGTCGTCCTCTCCACTATACTCAATACAATGGGTATCGTCAGTGAATACTCTACCTGATAGAGGAAATATATCGTTTGGTATTGTTTAGAAGACATTACGTACTGTATGTACCAGAAAATATACTCATAAGGAATGTTTATTCCAAATGGCAATGGCATTATTTAATGTATTTATATGAATGTATATAATAATTATTTGTGCATACAGATGTATTCATATTTAATGATAATCGGGAAAACAATAGATCACACATCGCTTGGATACGTATGGGCCGTACATATTCCATATCCTAGTAACTACTGCACCGTAGCTTTACTATTCTGACCTACTCCTATACAGGGAACTGCGTAAAATTAAGTAAAACACTCATACTGTTTTGTTATTTTTTAGACGCTTAACCGATTTGGGACCAAAATAATCTTATTTTACAAAGACTTTACGTATTTTACGTACAATACTGATTTATTTTGATATGTGTTTGTCTGCTATAAAACCCAACGCACTGAAAAAAGTGTGATTTATCATGTGGCAAGGTATTTTGAGGAATATTTTATCTGCACACTTTGGATTTTGCATGCAACTTCATTTATACATAGACAAGAACGAGTTCTACGGTGGTGCAAGTTTCAATGATTTGGCAGGTGTCATTTGTGCCTGTCATTCAGTAGGATAATAAAATTTGTCTTTGGTCTGCCGGGGGATGTAAACATTTTTTTCAGTATATTTGTATGTCTGTCAATATGTCCCAGGACATCTAGAGTATGAAAAGAGGTACACAGATGTGAGATTTTGCATGTAACCTTAACGAAGCCTGTTACGCGACACGTGGTGAGGCATATCTTCTAGTTACTTCATTGTTAAACAATATAAAAAACTAGTTAGTTTTTTATATTGCTTAACTATTGTTTAATTAGCGGTTTTAAAATTGTTAATTTCCTTTTTTTATGTAACAAATCAATAAATAAATTTAATATTTATTAGTAAAATGATTGACAAAATACTAAACTGTTAGCCCAGCATATTATCCTTAATAATTCATATTGTAATAAAATACTTAATCAATAGAGAGTTGAACAAAGTTGCTCCATTAAGTGTACTTTAACAGTGACAATTATCGCATTCAGCCGCGAAGCCGACGTTAATTAAGCTCTAATTGGGCAGAACCACAAAATAGAACATTTACGGTTTGCTCTTTTAGTGGTGCTTCTCAGATATTTTAGACTCCCTAGTGAACAACACGATATTACTTCTAAGTAGCGGTCACGGTCTGAAAACTTTCGACCAAACAGGTTTAAATTAGAGGTTTTGCAGTGAAAAATCAAATGGTAATCTCACCTTAGCTAGCTTACCAATTTATTACACAGTAAAGTTTCCTTCGGAAACATACTCGTATGTATTTTTGTAATTTATGGTGATAACTGTAACGGGTTGATCGATTCTCTATTTTCCTTTCTCAGCATTCAGTGTTCTTCTTTGGATGTGTACTTCGTTATTCCTTTCCACATAGTTAAATAAAAAAATAATAGTTTAAAACCTCTAAAACTATATTTAAAAACCACTCAGATTTAGAGATCGGATGATAGCCTTCAGAAAACTCTTGATAGTCAGACGATCGCAGGTCAGCTAATTATTAGTCTCTTGTGAGTTGGAGTTATTATTTTTTCATTCTTGTTGAATATCTTCTATTATTTATAAAGTTAATACATTTCTTAAAGACTTAAATTACATAACTAACATTATTTTTCTATTGTGTTTGTTTATAATGTAATCCATCTCAATAAAAACGTCACAGAATCTTTCGGTTTCATTGGAATAATAAAAGTAGTTATAAACTCAGTTGATTGCTTTTAAAACGAAATTATAATTATGCCAGGTCGAAAATTATTTTCATAATACATATAATGATATTTAATTTGTTAAATAACATTAAACAGTATAATTATGAAATTTTACGACACCAAGGTATTTTTACGAACATTAACATGAAAATATACTAAAAATATAGTCACATTAAGGGGAAAATTAATTTAGTTTGATGCCCATTAGAAAAACCTTTAAAGATGTTCCTTATGAAATTGGTAAAACAGCTGAGTACGCAGTGAATGAAGCTCCGTTATTTCTTAAAACTTATTGTTTGTAACAACCCTTGGCTTGAAGACCTGTCTCTAATTTATTTGGTAATTTAGAAAGAAAAGTAAATTGTGAGGATCATTCTTCTCTTACCATTGCATTGTTTATTATAAGGCAGACGTAAGCATACTGTAAGGTGAGTTTACGTTGAGGGTTGCTGTTATCGCACCCTTGTGGCCTATCAATTCTGCCATTCACACAACCTATCGCCAATAAATACAGGAACGTTTGAAAACTACCTTTTTTATTTAAAAATGCAACATTTTATATTATTTTATATATTTATTCTTATTATATTTTATATATTTACCTGTACCTGTTGTTTTGCATGCAATTTCGTAGGCTTTGAACGTGTATGAGTACTTCTAGTTCGAGTATACTATATTTCCGACGCCAATGTAGAGTTTGCCTTGTTTAGCGATTAAGAAAATATATATAATAATAATTCTTTATTGCAGTATTGACAGTTTGAAAAAATTCTCATTTTAATTGGCAGTACAGGGTGTCATCGAGAATATAGAGGCTGAGTAAGGTCAAAGCTCCAAACTCCCCGAAGAGAATTTTACACAAATCTCTGCGTTTTATACTCTAACAAGTGTGTATTTAGAACAGCTACCCCACAGTCTCAAAGCCACAGGTCACATGTGGAGGTGCTATGCCAAAGCAGGATGTATTCAGTACATACACGAGCAAAGTTTTGCTAGATTACGTAAGACATAAATGCCTGAGGCAACCTTTGAGAAAACTCTGTCGATGGTCCGTCCCCGTTCAAGGTGCATCCCCAAAACTTGGTGGATTCGGCTTCATCTAGGATAGCTTCATCCGCCATCACAATTGGTCGGTATTCGTCTTCTTGTTGACATAGAGAAAATTTGATTACGTTAGTTTTGGCACAGTTAGTTTTCAGAATTATACTTGAAAAGTGCTTGATGAATGCGTTTAGTTCAATAAAGGCTTTGATCTCAAAAGCTTGTTTCGTTTTTGTTCTGCAGAGAGTCATATCGTCCGCATATTGAATCACCTCTCCATTTTGAATTGATGAATTTAATCGGTTGACGTATATGGGAAAAAGTATGGGCCACAGAATCGGCACACACTGCTCTATGCCACTGAGGTATGCGGCTGACCTAGGTCACCTCATACCCATAACTGATGCAACAGTGCCCTATGATGCACACAGTCAAAGCCGAGTATTGCTGAGCATATGTTCTCGCTTCTCCAAGGTATCAACAACACGGTCAATGATATGCATACGGGTACAAAATTCTGAAAAGTCTACTTCTGTCAAAAGACAACTGAGATGGGTTTATATAACAACCTTTAAATTTATGTAAAAGTTAGGTAGTAAGTTTCTCTTTTTTATCTAATAGTATTATAGTATATCTTTACTACAACTTTGAATTTTCTTAACTGAATATTTTCTTTCTCTATGCTCACCTGCGGTTGCAGAAAATATGTTGAAATAAGAAGGATGTACTATCAAGCTTACTGTACGTTTTCACACTCTAAATGTAAACAAATAGGAAATAGTGGTTAACAAAATTACATGTTGGTTGTGCTGTAATAAAACAATGTTTACGCAGAACAGTTGATTAAACTTACGTAACAATTAATATTTTACAACTTTAAGAGACCAATATGTGATTTATCGCTCGCTACTTTAGAGATCAGAGGGGCGTAGCCAGGAGCGATTTTCGAAATAAGAATAGGCCTACATTCATACCAGAGACCGCAAAAATGTCCATGTAAAATTTCAGTACAGTCGATAGATAGTTTACGCATGAAAGCAAAACATATAAAGGCTCTTTCGCATTTTTAATATTTTTAGGATGGACTCGGGTGTCAGTCACTAATGGCTTTTTTCTGGTGTGATGAGATAAGTGTTGAGATAATAGAGGCCTTTGGTGAGTCCACTTTGGCTAGAGGACTTCATTTCAGAGTATGAGCATTAAAGGTAATAGCTATGAACCAATTGGTATAAGCGAATAGTACCCAGAATGGTAGTCAAGCAAATGGCGTGATGAAATAGTGTATGGAAAAGGAAAGGAAGGAGTATGAAATGATAAATTATTTAATGCTATCGATATTGTAATGCATAGTGGGTAGACGAAAAACTGGTCAACATGCAAAAATCCAGAGGTCATCTTGTTCCAACACTGAAATAACTTCTGTGAACCCAAAGTGTGATATAAATTTTGTAAATAGCTGAGGTGTAAGGCGAATACACATCTTCTTGCTTTAATACCGGCTGTACCGGCGTAAAGAAATAGTGTATGGGAGAAGAAAGGAATAATAGGAAGGTGTAAAAAATAGTGACTTATTTATATTTAATTCAATCAACATCGTCAAGCGTTGATTGGTGGACGAAGAAACCTGTGAAAAAATCCAGAGGTCATTTACTTCCGACACTGAAATGGCCTCGGTGAACCTAAGGTGTGATATTTCTGGACTGCCGTGGTTTGAGACGATCTTCCCCACCTACCGAAGATCGTCTTGATTTTTTCCATACAATTTTACAACCTCAATATTATCCGTGGAATTATGGGAGATATCTAATTTTTAAAATATGATTAATAGCCATGAAGACGAATTTTCAGCGTTTTTTTTATTTTTATTGGTTATTCAGAAAAAGGTCACAAACTTACTTTGAATATAGTTTAAATATTCCAAAGTATACACTTTACAGGGAAAGTGATATATTGTTTGGATGCGTATCTATCATACATTACAAATGATATATTCCTCATGATTTACAACCAACAATAAAAGTGTTCGAAATATAACATCGTTCTTATGAGCTGCTCTTAGAGTTTTACTAAACCCGGCTCTTGAAATATACCAATTAATTATGTATCTGGCAAAGTTGTCTGTATGTTCACGTTATTAAAACATAGCTCTGTAGAATTAGTGAGATTGGTACATGAAAAATGTATTTAATTAGAAATATTTTTGGAGAAGAAAGAAAACACGTCTATTGATATCATAATATGAAAAATTAGAAACCTAAAAGAATGTTGTGTTTATCCACAGTTCACCTTTCTCTCAGTGCAGCGTCTGGCATTTGACGCTGTCACAGACTTGTCTCCTGGAATCTTGAGTAATATTCTTCTGAAGAGATATAAAAAAATCGGCTACGAAGTAGCTCACAACGTTGTAAGGAAGGTTAACTGGAGCTAAACTTAACCTTGTCACCATAGTTACGTTATAATTAGGAAACTGAAAGAGTATCAAATTATGTATAAACTCAATTTTTTTACTGAAAGCTACGCTCTGTTTTAAACTTGTAAAAAAATTATGTAAGGTTCTATTTTAGGAAAATACAATGAAATATATAATAGCTCGGATCTTACCCTAAAATTCACAAATGACGTACTGTTATTGATTGTGTATTTAAGAGGAATTGAAATAAAGACCGTTAGTTTTAAGATAATATCAAGCGGCACTGCATTTGTAATTAGGATTACAATAATATTTTACGGTATTTGTGATTTTACTTAGCTAAGTCTAAGTGTAAGTAAAATAAGAATAACTTGTTGTGTCTATGAAAGTTTAGAACGTTAACAAAATCAAATATTGTGAAATTGCCGTTCAGAAGGAAATGTCCCTGAGAAAGGCGTATTGTAATGGAAGGCTTTAAATAATCCGCTTTACTGTAGATTTAGTTACCGCTTGCATCTCAGCCTGTTGGATCCGGTTTTGATACACTCGTTTTTCTTTAATGTTTGTTATCAACGGCTTTTTAAACTATTCATATGGTTTATGTACTGAACTAGACGAATTCCTTTTTACAGATTTAATATTTTATAAACCTGGTAACAAATATTTTTTTAAATATTGGATCTTTTGTTAGATCGTTTTTTATGCACATACACAGGTTATTTGATTAAAACCACGTTTGTTATACAAATTCATTTCAAAAATTGATACATTTTTAAAGCAAAATGTTATTTTTGACAATAAATAACGTGTAATTTTGTTTCAATAACTTTGGTTACAACACATTTTTGGCCATTTGTCTTGTGAGGAAGATTTGTTTAATAATGAAACATTTATAAGATTATTTAAAACCAATTTCACATATTATAAAGACATTTTTAAATACCTCCTACTTTTTGAGCGACCTATTGTGTTTAAGTTACAGTTTCTGGGGACCCCTACATATATAATTTAGGATTTTAGAACTTAGAACGGCTGTATTTTATATCATGCGCCATTAGTATCAACTAACAGAAGTGGTATTTCAGAATAACATTATATCCAAACTGAAATTATTATCCAGTAGGGGTCAGTTATTGTTTATACCTTCCAGATGAACACTGGCCACAGCAAAAACCAATGTATAAACCAATTAAATCTGGGCAACCTTATTGGTGTCCAGGAACTGCAACTGTTTACATTGGGGTACAAGGTTAGATATATAAGTCTAGTCTGATACGGGAAATGACTGTTGGAGTTGGTGGCGTTCATTTCCTGTAAGTATAAAATGTTCTTCCTAGCCTCAACATAAGGATGTGCCACCCCCTGCTGCTTTGACTGGAGAGGCTGGTTCAGAGCCCGCCTACCCCTTTATCTGAAGGGACATGACTTGAGATTAGTGCCCTAAATTCTTCCTCATAGATCTCGATAGGAGGCGGCCCCTATCCCCACCTAGTGTATCTTGTCCCTCCGGAATCAGGGCAAAGATTCTTATAGAGCTAGATCTAGTTTATAAACTTCTTGTCCTAAGAGAACAAACAAATCTAAAAATTAAAATACAATTTTCAAAGTACTTTGAAAATTGGTTTCACGTTACAGTAAAAATATGAAGACATTTATAAATTAGATAAAATTAATAAGTAACTACACACAATACATTTCAAAAAATTTGATAAAATAAACTCCTTACGATTGGTAATTAATACACCAAATTGATTTAGAATTGATTACAATTGATTACAATTGATTTAGTTTTGAATCATTTTATTACTTAGTATGTTGGTTCTATGAAAATCCCGCAAATTATACAACTGCTTATGACATGGAAAGAGAAAGTTTTAACAACAAGCGAGTGTGGAATGAGAGTAGCGGAGTGAGGAAAGGATGGGTTTTATCGCGATTTGTTAAAGCTCAGCCAATCAGATATCAATCACAAGGAACCACTTTCCACGAAGAAGACAGCATAATGTTATCAAAAAGCTGGCAGTCTTTAAGTCATGGTGATCTTTCTGATTGTTTGACTCTCAGGCAATAATAACACAGCTCTGTCTACCCATTTTTATAAGGCGATGTACATTACTGGTTTAGATTTAATATCCAACCAGATAAAATCTGGTTTAGATTTGGGTGGCTGAAGTGGAGGACATGTTTGACTTGCAGTCCCTCTCTCTTCGAAGGAAGTTCCTCGACCTTGTGTTTTTGAACAAGATCGTGAGTGGTGTGCTGGATTGCCCGGTCATCTTAAGCTACATCGACATCTCCATCCCAAGAGGTACTAGATCGAAGACAATCTTCCAGAGAAGATCCATGCCCTCATACTATGCGTATAACTCATCAGTCCCAAGACTCCTCCGCTGTGGCAGTGACGTGGCTCCACTGATTGACTTCTTCATGTGGCCAACTGGATTTAGAAATGAACTGTTTCAAATTATTTATAAGAAACCCTAGATAGGCTTTTGTTGTGGCAGTATCGTAGGTATGGCAATTTCTGTTTAGGGTAAAATTTTTACACTCTTTTGTTACTTTCTGTATGCTTAACTTATTGTTTGTTTGTTATTGTCTTGATTGTTGCAGTTTGTTCTAGGTTTATCTTTTGTTATTTCTTTAGGAAATTTAATTTTGTTATTTTTAAAATTTTTATCATATTGTTATAGTTTGTTTCAAGTTTATCTCCTGTTATGGCTTTAAACGTTTTACTGTTATAGTCGTTCAAATTTTATTTTTGATTGTTGCCCTATTTTCCTACCTGGACACTAGTCTTGTTACACTTCCTGTTTTGCTCCAAAGCTCCTGACTTTTTTCTGTCTTAATGGTTGTCCACATATTTAATGCATGTATTATTGTGTATTCATAGTATTAGTAGGCCTATATTGTATTGTGTTATTCAAATATTATTAATTATTATTGTAAAAATGGTGGATACCGTTGATGAATGAATAAATAAATAAATAAATATCTGTGACTGAAGTTGCCACTTCACAACAAGGCCGGAATATTTTTAGATTCCAGGTATTCTAACAGTGCTTGACACAGTACAAACAGAGAAGTTTTAAAGATTTTCAAGAATAAACTATGTTTAGCCAGATCTTTCAGGTACTTCCAACAAATTGGATTTATATTTTAGATTGCTTATAATTGTCCACAATCTATATTATTGAGGATCCAAAAAATTCTTCTTAAAATCGAATCTTTGTCTGTCTGTCCGCATATTTTTAATACTTAGTACATGTGGTCTTCTCTTTGTCTAAGGAGTAACAGTGTCGATTTTCTGGTAAAAAGACTCTTGTTAAATTCCTTTGCTACTCGTATCGGTATATTATTAAAGAACATAAAGAATATTTTAGTGAAACGAAATCAGTATGCTGCTGAAGTATATTACGCACATTATCCAGGACCATAACATGTACAAGAATATTATTAAAGAACTCTGATAAGTATTATTATTGTTGTAAGAATTAGGTAATGATAATAACATTTATACGTTACGAAATGTATACCAAAACACGAATTGAAATACACCATCTTTGTTAGGTGAGAAGATAATTAGTCCATATACGTGTGCTTAAAAATTTTAAGCACATTTATATATACTAATTGAATTTATATCTGACAAAGAGGATATATTTCAATCCTCGAAATGTTTGTTATTGTGTTATACGTTTTGTAACATATGACAATAGAACATGTCGGAAATACTATTATCATTTCAAAACTTCTATCGGCAATAACAAACATTAAAGAAAGGAGTAGTATTTACTTCAGCAAATATAATATCTAATGGAGAGCAGTATAAAGCTTTAACAGAATTGGCTTATTAATAACTGCAGTATGTTGGAAGATTCTGAACGTTACATAAGCGTAAACTGATGACGACAAAAGAGTAGTGTCGGTTCAACGAGTAACGGTTGAAAAGTCAATTTGAAGATAAGTATCGGAGATTCTAAGTAACGACACTGAAGCTAAAGCGTTCTATTAAAGGGCACTTACAGACTGACATTCAGCCCCTGATCTTATGTCAGTTTTATCGAACCTACTTTGTTCTTGTTTGGAAAACCAGATACAAACTTTTGTTTCCTCTTGCATCAATTTTATTTCAAATGGACTCAAGCCATTGGTCATATTGTATATTTGTATCTGGTAGTATCGTTTGCTACAAAGTTGCTATTATTTTTAGAGTTATATCTAAAACTGTGCTGGTTTGTTTGTTTAAAGTGTACGAGTATTTATTTCATATGTTGTGATTTGGCTATTACAAAGAAATCGTTGAAATATTGAGGTTGTTATACCGTCAAATAAGTATTCTTACGGCAGTTCATCATAATCTAAGTTATTAAATCAAAAGGAATCTTCGCTTTAGAAAATAAAGTATTTTCATTATTCGACGTTTGATGTTAAACTAAATGATAGATTGAAGAAAATAAAAAAAAACTTTAGGATTTTTAATTGGTCATTTAACGAATATTCTATGTTTAAAAAACTACTGATTCTGGGTTTTTCAATATTTAACGTAGTATGCAAATTGCCATTAAATACACAAGTATATCAGATGAGTAACGACCATTAAAGTTTTTAGAGATTTCTATTACTCTTTTATAGGTAAACCGCTTACAAAAAGACTCTGGGCGCTTTTAGTTCACGCAGAGTGGGGTAATATACCCCTCCGCCGCTGTCATGCCGCTCTCTCGCAGTATCCCCACCAATGCTCAGCATTCACCCGCTTGTTCTATCCCCTGATCTGGCTACTGCCACTTTGCGGCTAACCTCGCACCAAAACTCAAGCTCCCTGGATACGTCTATGGCTATATTAGTCTGTTAAATTAATATTTTTCGCTTTTATAGGCCTGCACACAAAAATACAATATACTTATAGAATAGTTATGATAAAACAGAGACAAGGAAGCTTGTCCCTCTCCCCACCACTAGGCCCCTTCTGCGCGTAGCTGGTCAGATATTTGATTCTGCGCAGGTTTCTTTGCGAGTGGGTTATCTATAGAACATTAGTTAAGAGTATTTATAAGATGAAAATGCGAAATGGACGTTGTTATATATATTATTTAATATAGCCAATTATATAAAACTATCCATTTTCTAATTAAAACATCCAATTTTATATCTGTACTAAAGCACATTTTCTCCCATTGGCGGACCCACTCCATCTTTTTGTTCTCGTCTTAAACCAAAGCATTCTTGGGAAATAGAATTAAAATTAAACCGTCTATGAGTTTACGACAACGTTGTGAGTATAATAATAATCTGAAAATTTTGATTAGTACAAACTAGAGCAAGACATTGCTCACTTTATACTCGGAGAAACACGATACTTGTAACATAATTGACCTCTAGAAGTTGAGTCTATTTCACAATTTTCGTACTTGTAGTAAAATTATTTTTTATGCTAAACGATTTGAATGTACTTCTAATGGAAATGCAAGAAAAAGTACTACAGTTTATACTACACTTAAAAATACTAATTTAAATCCTGTCAAAGTTGGCATACGGTACATATTTACAAAGAAGAAATGAATCCAGAGTTAGGGATTCCTAACTTGAAAATGTAAGTATTTAGTGCAATAAAATTAAAACGTATATCTTGGAAGTATGAAATAGTTCACAATTCATGTAGTACATATAAAATGAACAGTGATTCTTGAAATCACCGAAACTATCGTAAGCAGTGTGCAATTCACGTAAGGCAGTCGTGTACTCACGTCTAATTGTAGAATGATAATATACATCTACACATTATAGTCAATGGTATTAATAAACCAAGTGTACGGTCCATAAATAAAAAAAATATATACTGTTGACTAAAAGAAGTAAAAATTAAAGTCACTCGAGCAATAATCCCTGGACGTGTAAATACTGGTTAGATAATATATAGACATACATGTAATCTAAAACGCTTAATAAATTATTCTATATCTACGTATGAAAATGGACTTCGCTTATTAGGAAAACAAAAATTTCGGTTTCCAAGTTTCTAAATATAAAAGTCTTTATATTTTTAAAATACTGATATATCTTCAACTATACTTAACTATGGCATGTTTCTTCCGGAATTCGAAAAACATTTTCTATTACTACACACATCTATATTTTTATACTAATTCTTGGTTTTCTGCGTGTTTCTTCTTTTCTCAAGTACTGTTCTCGTCATCCTATCTCCCTTGTCCAAAAACCATTTTGAAATGATAACGTACAGTTGCTATCGTTATGTATTCCACATATTCTTCAATGTAGAATCCTCAAACATTCTTGCATACTTTAATTTGTATTTTAGGATTTCATACCTGAAGAAGAGAGCTGTTCCCCGTTATAGAAACGTTGTGTTTTTGTCAACTGTTAAAACGAAGGCAAATGTCCATAAAATCCTGTTAGTCTTCGAATTCATCCAAATTTAAACAAAGATTATTTTTTATCTGTTGATAATTCATCAACACTGGTTCATAACAAACTATGACAAAATCTTATGACATTTTCGACGATGGAATCTGTTTAAATGTGGCAAACAACGCACTGACAAGACAAACATGGTATAAAAAGGATATTGATGAAGTGATTGGAATATCGGTAACAAACATACCGACGTTGTTGGCTTAGGAGAGAATTTTAATATTGATTACAACCTATCGTTACAGAAGTAATTAAATCTGGACGAGCGTATCCTGTTTGGGATTCATCACACAAGCAGATTTTGCAGATAATTAAAAGAGTTTTTCGTACTGAGACAATATTTATATTGACAGGTACGTATATTACTTTAAATATTAAGTACTTCTATATGGAAGTTAAATCACATATTAGATTCCCATTTGAAAATGTTGATACATTACTAATTAATTAATGTATTTTTAAACTAGTATGCTAAACTGTTTGTCATAGTATTGAAATACTATTTTATATTACAAATTTAATAACAATTAATATAAATGCTGTTTAAATATTGCTTAAAATTATTTAAGATTCCTGCTCTTAATGGAGAATTTCTAAATTTTTAACATACTGAAAAACAGAATATTCATTGATAAATTTACTAATAAGGTAAGAGTTTTTAAGTAAAAGAAATAAGAAGGTTTTATAACAATCGAAATTACAAAAATAATTATTATAACAAATATTGTGTACTGTTATTTGTAGGTTGAATGAGAAATTTTGCTTCAAATTGCAAATAATTTTATATAATTAAAATTATCTATACAATAAGCTTTGTTATAGTTATATAATTTCCAATTTGATGTTTAACTTACTTAGCATTTCATTATAAAAATAACAAAGTTTACTATTGGCGTTGTAATTAAAGTTTTAATCATTTTATGGGTACGATGAAAGTAAGAAATGGCTTCTTAACCTGGAAACTTGACTTCGATAAGCAAGTTAAACTTGGTAATTACCGATCAAACTCAAGTTTTAATCGGTTCAACGTACAAGAGTGTGCAGTGGCTTAACCTATTTGACAGTGACAGTTGAAATTTCAGTTAGAGTTGCTTCCTTAATGAGGTATCTTACTAAACTTTCCAAAAGTTTTACCAATATAAGTAATATAAATTATTTTTCTACAAATAGAGCAGGTGCGTAGAACATTAAGCTACAGAAATATACTAATAACAAATTATTTTAAAAAGACAAGCACGAGTATATTTTTATGACGACTGAATGTTTAGTACGCAAGTAAAAGCATAAATACAAGAAAACACACAATTATTAATGGCACTTGCTAAACAAACCAACACTTTAGCCCACTTTGTAGAAGGCACATAACAGTCACTCTTACACTCATCCTCAATTGAAGTTCGCCTTATAACGGATACTAGGTACGCAACTATCGTTGATAATCGGTTATATCTTGCATTTTGGATTTTTCTTTGTAGATAAATTATTCATCGTAAAATCCTAAAACCAGCCTTTGTCCTTATTCCTTGCTCCAACTCCCCCTTTTACTCCCCCTCCCCCAATCCCCTTTCTAAGCGGTGTTGGTTTTGTCGCATGCACGAACCATGCTCGTTCGCGTACACTGGCAGACCTCACTCAAAGCATAACGATTAAATCTACTGCAAGTTATTAAATCCGTTGTTGTGAAATAGGTATTTTTCACAACTCATTAACACTTGCAGGCTACAGGTATACAACATTATGACACTCTACTCGTAAATTGCGGGAAGACAATTCACAGCTGTACCTGTTAACTGTCGGAAGAGTTTCTCATAATTATGGCGAAGCGGAACATGAGACATTTGTTAGCTCGACGAAGTGAAGTAATTAGGTGAAGGAGCGCTGCTTGGCGTGATGTAGCAGCACGTTAGTGCCACCCGGCAAATTGGGCTGGTGATAACTCGCTTGTCCTTAATGTCCTGACCTCTCCACCACCATCCTTCATGTGGCGACGTGATTTCGAGTCACCTAGTAACAAGTTATGTTGATTTTATGCCCGCTACATCTGAGATTCCTTCTTTATCAGAATGAGATAATTTCATAATATATATATATTCTAAACATTAACAGATATAATTTCTTTTAACATGTGGTTGGTTACACTATTCAGAATCATAATAGATCGTTATTGCTCTTATGGCCTCTTCTTTGATTTGCAGTATTCTCTTAAAAAGGCCAATTTACATTGTTGTTCAATGTGAGGATTAGGTTAAACATTTAGTAGTGGTAAAGAAATGTATCATTCTTCCACGAAATATTTTCCCCAGCATTCTCTCTCTTCATCGTTTAGGATTTTAAAATTTCTGTAGCAATCTGAATATCAGCGGATTCTGTTTAGAGTCTACAATTTACATTTAATGTCAACACAATGAAAAATTCAATAATAGGATTATGGAAACTTTCCTAGGAGCGCAACCATGCATTTCAGCAGGATAACTGTGATTTTTCGTTAGTAATACTCCTACACTGGTGCTGGACATTTTCATGATTCCTTGATGTTAACGTTTTTGTTGTTAACTTTGGCTTTTGTCACAATTTTAACTGTTTATGATATTTAAACTTGTATTTAGGTATTTGACATCTGAAAGAGAAGGCATTTTTCATTCTCTGAAATATCATATTCATTTTTTGAAATTCTATTGTAAAATAACCGATTTCAATAAAATCCTATTTGATTTTATTCGAGTTCATTCAAAAAGATATACAAGGACACTGAATAGCTGCAAAATATTTTCTTATGTATTAATAATTACTTCTGTCCGTAGGGGGCACAATCCTAAATTTTTTCAGTGTCAAAGTGAAAGAATCAAATAATGAAACAGTTCATTTCGAGATTACTGTCTTATTTCATACAACTTGATCGACGTTTTTCTTGTCACTTATGATAACTGCAGAGCTATAATCAGGCATACGTTTCTTATGATACTAAACAACACATTGAACATGACTACTGCAGAGCATGTAGGTCGTTCAGTGTGAACGCCCAACAGCAATATTGCACACTGCTACAGTTTCACTTAACTGCTATAGCAACTTGGTTCATAACCATGAGGAAGATCCAAGTCGACAGCTGACTGACAGCCTGTAATCATGCTCCATTTGAGTATTTCAGATCCTAACAATATAGCTTTCGGTGAACTTTCTGGTAATGTAGCATACTATAGCATATAGCTCTAAATTTTTTAAGTCAGGATTTTGAATTGTTCGCTGTTTGGAAAGCTTTTACTCCGTTTAAGAATGACTTAAAACCTTAACCAACATGATTATATTACTACATATCAGGGTAGAAAGCTCCGATTTAACTCAAGCAGTTCGCCATTTTGTCTGTCCGTATGAAATACTGTTATAGCCAGTCTTTGTGTGTTTATGTTCCTCGATTGATATATTTCTCACAGTGTTTTTCACTGTTATGTCAACTTTAACTTAGTAACAGCAAAACGTGCTACAAAAATGTTTTAAAATGATTATAACAAAAACATTATTCACATTTACAATAAGAAAATACAGCATAATATATATGTAATGTGATAATGATGGTATTGAGAATTTGAGCAATACTGATTCATGTCATTGCAAAACGACTAGTAGACAATTTAATGTTTGGAATGGATCTGTTATGTATTTAAATGGTATGAATACACCGACAGCATAATGACACTGTTGAGGTGATGTAATTGTGACGTGTCACGAAATTACCAAATACGGTAACGTATATTTGATAGTTTCGAGTCGCTTCCCATCGCATCGCGTCGTGTCTGTATATTAGTGTCCTTAGTTCTTAGGCATAAGCGGCCGTTGTCGTTATTATCGTTTAAAATTTTCATTCATCAACGCGTCAAAACAGTGATAGCAAAATAAAAATCTGGAGATATATTAGTCTTTCTGTGAACTATAGGAGTTAATATGGAACTTTCGGTGTTTTGGTTACTTAATACTTAAAAAATTTAAATTTACTTTTGTGAATATACAAAAGAATTTCATATGTTGAAGTATAACAAATTAAAAACTATTTTAATTACTCCACAGGCATTGTAAACAGTTAAAATATGAAAATAGGAAGACAACTAGCTGAGCTATTTAACATATGTATAGAGTTATATCTTCATAGAAATAAATAAAACGTTTTAATGGAATACAATTAAAAATGGCAGTTTTAAATACCATATTACTTAAGAAAAGCAATTTTTGGAACATCCAAAAACATCAACCAAATACCGTTTACATCAGTTAAGCCGAATCCATTAAATCACACGCTCGTATAACGATATTTGGAGGTGAACATAGCTACGAGTATACCATGATTGACTGAAGTTCAATCAATGGCGAAGTTACATTACCAGCGATCAGTATGATTAACCAGTGGTAAATATATAGTTACTTTATCGCGGGTTGCTTTGAAAATGTAGATGACATTGTATAATTATCAGTGCTAACTATTGAAACAGTATTGAGCTCTACGGTAAATGTGCCTTAGTGCGCCTGTTATGTATTGAACTATGCGGTTCAATCCACATAAAGTTTGGAGGTCAAGGTGCTGTGGAAATATAAAAAAATGCGTGAATATAAACACTATAAGAACTAAACTTATTATGCATGTTTTAAGTAAGTATGTGAGTATTAAATCTGAGCTAAGTTTAATTTGAATCAATTAAAAAATGATGGAAGTTATTTTGTTCATGATCTTACATTATAAATATACTGCTTAATTTCATGCATATAGGAATAACATCATAAATGTTTATGTTTTTGGGTCGTGAGGAAAGTGGTGGGCAAGAATATTAAAATAATAGTCCAGTAATGTCCAGTAATTCCAATTTGAAGATGACTGAAAGAAACAAATGTTCCAGTAGCATGTTGTGTAGAAGTTCTTGGAAGTATAACTGTCAATTACCAAAGAATTAGTTTTATGTGGAAACAATAAGTGGACATTTTTTTATTTTAACTTTTTAAGTTCGATTTTTGTATCCAAAAAAGCTAACAAATTTTCCATTTCCTGAAGCTAGATAACGGCATTTTGAAATATTCTCTTTTATTAATTACGCTAAGTACAAAGCCAAACTTTTTACTGGACAAATCTTTGTAGTATCTGAAACTTTAAATAGATCTGAAAAATGTGAACTGTTACGAAAATTATTCTGTATTATTGGTCATAAAAGTGAGCACAATAATGAATTATTAAACATAAATGTTATTTAGATGTAACTCTAATAACATATCAATATAAATAAATAATTTAGATTCCGAACTAAAAGAAATATGTCTATTTAATATATTTGAAAAATTGTTTATTAATTAATCACAGAATCTGGGAATCTAACCTATATGGTGTCAGGTTACGTTGCACTGTACGTAATAATACCAATAGCCAAATACATAACCAATAGATCCATATAGTAAAATAAAAGTAATTATTCAGTATTGCAATGAATTGTGATTTAATTATAAATTAAATTAGATCCTAACCAATAATAGAGCAAGTCTATTTTGTTGTTGAAACTATAATTACTATACGAGGATATCAATAATGCATGTTTAATATTATAATATAATATTAAACATGAATTAATAATATTATAATATAATATTATTGCTGTCATTTGAACGTGCTTCGGACGTCAAAGTAATGATCCTTCCATTTCAAGATCAACGTTAACCGGAACAGGTGCCAACTGATTTAACAAGGTTCTGGCAGGACAGGTGTTGAGAGTCGTTATATCTAACGATACAATATAGCAGGAGGCTGTTAACTACCTCCCCTTACTGGGTTTGCACTCCCTCACATCTCAGCCACCCCCCCAATCACCTCCCCAACTGCAATACACTTGACCTAAATATTTGTTCTCATCGACTGTATCGCGCGTTATTGACTCTGTGCATATATTGCGTTTTCTATTACGTAATAAAGTTAGATTATGGTATGTAGGCTACGATATAACGCAATTGTTCTCTAAGTGGATGACGCATATGGCGAGTTTTATTTTTGCGTGACATATTTAGCTTTGTCAAGTTTGAAGCTTATTAATATTTACCAAAGATAATGAAATAAGTTAGGTTTGCGGAAAAAATTTTAAATTTTACTTTCCACACAAGGAATACAGATGAAACTAGTAAAACATTTAACCAACAGACTACCGAAAGAGTCTGACATTAACATATTTATATAATAAAAAATAAATAGTTAAGATGAGAACCAAACATTTAAAAAATGTTTTGTTTGTTATTTAGGGAAGCCTATTCAAGCTGAAAAGCTAAATAGGCTGAAAGGCTGTAAAGTGTCATTTCTGTCTGTCTGTCAGCCCGCACGATATCTCGGAAACGAATTGATCTATAGAGTTTAAACTTTCCATGAAGCTTCATTTCTTATATTCAACGCTCAATCAATGGTAGTGAATGTCACTCTATAATATATGGCTGAGTGTTATAAAAAATGTATAAATCAATTTTGTACCAATCTACTGCTCAACCTCGGTTTATTCAGTCAGTAAAAAACTTAGTTACTTTTCAACATGGCTCCAACAAAACGTATACACTTGTTCCATCTCTCTGCTTATTTATAAATGTCCTTGGCATAAAACTCTTTGGGTTGACCTCGAAGCCAGTTTTGCACCTGATTTTTGACCACGGCATTGGATTTAAAATGTTTCCCTTGTATACATTCTTTAAAAAGTCAAAACAGATGGATGTTTGACGGAGTGAGGTCAGGATTGTAGAGGGACATGGAAGGATCTCTCACCGTAGTTTCTGAAGTTTTTCTTTCGTCAGCTGTGCCGTATGTGAACGGGTGTTGTCATAAAGCAATATCACGCCTTCAGTCAAGAGCACGGTCGCGTTTCGTTAGAGTAGCAGGTCTTATCTTGTTTTCCAGCATGTCACTGTAGTACTAGTAGTTGATTGTTCTTTAGCCTTCAAAAAAATCACAATAAATTGGCCCCTAAAACTTCCAGAATACCGTAAGCATAACTTTACCGGCAGAAGGCTGTGCCCTGTTGTTTTGTGGGTAAGAGAAGTATTATGCGTTTATTCAAGGCTCTGTCGTTTTGAATCTAGGTTCAATATGGTGGATTCATTTTTCATCACACGTTAATATTCTTTTTAAAAAAACCTTCTCTTTCAGTTGAATATAGATTTTTCAACTGTTGACTGATTTAAAGCAGGATTTCTTTGTGAGCATCCGTGAGTTGACTAGGCACCCATCTCTCACAGACGTTCTTGTACTGCAGCTTGTTATGAATAATTTTATGGACAGTTCCAACACCTCGCATTTATTTTTAAACTTATCACTTCAAATGTGATACGCATACTGCCCCGAATTAATGTGTCAAAACAAGATTCAAGAGAGGAACTTCTAACTTCGGCCGGTCATCCATTGCATAGCTTGGCTTGTCAGAAACTTTTGTACGGCCTCTTTAAAACTATTTTACCCATTTTAAACGTTCAATCGATTCAAAAAATTGTTTCCGTACAAGTTTACTATTATTTAGTGGATTTTACAACCTTTCTCATTTTCCGTGACTAAATATCTGACTGTACGTTGTTCTTCCATGATTAAATTTTCAAGCGGATTCGCTATTTTTCACGGAGTAAATTTTGTGGTTATGTTTATAAAATATGATTGAATAGCTGATCAGATGTCATCGCAAGTTAGCTAACTTTTTAAATGTTCTCTGAAAGTTTAATATGGACCAAGTAAGCCGTTGTAGAGCAGTAGTAATTTGTCTCATTACTTATTGAACGACCCTCGTATATTGATGCTATTGTCACCACTACGTCTATATATTGTAATGCAATTAGCTCACGCCACCACCATCGTAATTATTGAGTTTGGTTTTTGTGTATTTGCCTTGTCGTTAGTATGTAAACATATTTAAGCCCGTATTGCTGATATTGCATAATATTTATTTTTGTTAGTACTCGTGGTATGTGATTTCGTAATGTTAGGTTCTAATTATTATAATAATATAATGTGTAATATTTAAATCTGTGTACATTTAGCCATTGTAAATGAAATGATTGTAAATTGCCTGTTTGCTGTCAATAAAAAATAGTACAGTAATCTAACTATGCCACAACAAATATGAGAATAAATGAACTGTAAACAACTGAAAACAATCATATATGATTTCGACATGCAACATTTTAATCCATGTAGCAAATTTTCAGCACACACCGAACATTATATTTTGGTAGCTTGCTGTATAGTCATTTAATATTTAAACACTGATATGAAACTCAACGTAAAGAACAATAATGTGAATATATATATATATATATATATATATATATATATATATATATATATTATGTGGCAAGATATCTCAAGAAGATTTAAAATTTATACTTTAAATTTCGCCTGTCTTTATTTCTTCATAGCCAGCAATTAGTTCCCCTGATGTTGCTTGTCCAACCGTGGCATCTGGTTGACTGTCATTGAAGCCATTGAAAAATCTCTGTTCTGAATCTGTCAATCTGTCCGCAGGACATCTCGAGAATTAAATTTTGTAACCATGCTCAGCGGACCTTTTACGCGACACATGGTGTGGCGTAACCCTACATTGTTTAATATTAAATAAGCGTAACAAATTTTTGTCAAGGAATAATTAAAAACATATAGGGTTTAGTACACTTATTATTCCCTGAAGGTAGGTAAGTTTAAAACTGAAATTAAAAATTCTAAAAGACAACATATTCACATTGTTATCAATGATGTTAATATGTAATGTAATCTTAGAATACGTAGAAGAAGATATAATGTATCTTAGGCAAAGTATCACTAATTGTTATTTAATTCCATAAACCTAATACAATAATCTTAACAGTTAAAACTATCTGTTGTCACACAATTTGGTAAATGTATATCTATGTAAACTATCTTGATCTAAAGTTAGTACTCGGGGGTTGCTTGATCCTAAGTTCAAAATTGAGACATTTATTGCTTTTAATAAAAAAAAATAAATTGTTTAGTTAGTTTTAACCACAATTAGGAGCATAAAGACTTAATGTCGCTATAATTAGGCTAGCAATTGTGTATGTAATGCGTTGTGTTGCAGTATAAAATCATTATTTTCAATTTGTTAAATTCCAAATAGTAATACCATATATAGTGGAGGAATATAATGCCTTTATAGTAACTGTTTTGGGATTATTGATTGTTTTAAAATTCAAGAAAAAAATCACTAACAGTTAACAAACAACACAAAACTTTTAAAAGAATATAACTAGGTACATGCTGATGACTTAACTTCCTGAAGTTAAGTTAGTTACCAAGAAATGCATTGCATGCTTCTAGTACAAGTATATGTCATGAAATATATTTCCAAATAAACAAATGCAAAATAGATTGCTTCCTGAAAATGTGGAATAAAAGAGGTTAATGGAAATTGTATGGAATTGAGCCTTTAGTAATTACTCTCAGACTCAAGATGAAATATGTGAGAAATAAGTTCCACTTTAACCAGTCATAGCCATCTGTGCATAAAACTTCCATAATTATTCGGATAGCTGATATAGTCTATTATATATATATATATATATATATATATGTGTGTGTGTGTGTGTGTGTGTGTGTGTGTGTGTGTGTGTGTGTGTGTGTGTGTGTGTGTGTGTGTGTGTGTGTGTGTGTGTGTGTGTGTGTGTGTGTGTGTGTGTTTGTGTGTGTAAATATGTATATGTATATATGTACATATAAATGTACTAGTATATACGAGTATATATGGCATGCATATTATGGATTATGTATTATACAGGGTACTTGTACTTGGATAGACTATGTACTTACAGGGTATTCTTGTAAACACGATAACGGCCTTATAATTTTACCTGCAAAGGCTACATTCTGTGGTGAAATAGTTCATCCACATGCGTTGGAAAAGTGATTTTGTTAGTTTCAACCAATTAAGAGTTTCCAGATGCCGACCGTTCGCATTTGTGCTAAACCTTTATGTCCACTTTTTCACAACACAGACTAAAACACACAAACACACACACTTATTCAAATATTGTAATCAATTTCCCACAAAATTTACATGTAGAGTATTATTTTTGTAAGGTTGCATGATGATAGTTTATACATTTTTGAAAGCTGTCATACCATCAGAGTTGTATAAATGAATCATAAAAGTGTTTAAAAAAAGCGTTTATAAAGCGTGAATGCCATATTAATTGATGATAATAAAAACGTTTGAGTGAATGTCCTACAAGCATTGAAAGTTCTTAATGGCCTCCTCGAAAATCGATCCGGTGATGTCTCGGTTAGAGCTTCCGTTTTATTCTAAGCTGTGATGAAGTTCAAAAGTATTATGGTTAACAGTTGCTTTTAGAATTATTTATTTGGACTGGTTTATAATAACACTCTAATTGAAGTAATTAATAAATATTTATAGCTAAGTAGTTAACTGTATAGCAAGGCTCCATCCTCGTTACATTTGTCCTTTATTAATATTTACCTTTCAAAATTAAGTACATAATGAGATTACTAACGTCACTAATTGCTAATGGTTAATGATGTGTGAATATAGTAATTTAAAGTAAACAGAAATTGTAGTTTAAAAAGGATGATAGAATTATGGACATTTGCCATCGTTATATTTTATAAAAATAGAACACTATATTTCGAGGATTGAAGTCTACTTTTTCCTTAGGTGTCATAAAAACGTAAGGCCAAAAGATGTACAATAAACGTAAGGCCAAAAGATGTACAATAAAACTATAAAGTGTTGCTAACTTGTCACAGAATGAACTAAAATAAAAAAAATTGGTTGTGTCCATAAAGCACCTGACTGGTGCATAAACAGCGAAGCTCCACCACACTGGTGAGAGAATAAATCCAAATAATGTCACTGATTTTTTACGTGCAAAAAAATGTTATTCAAAATGTTAGTTTAATATATGTCAAATTTGCCGCATTTTACTTTTAGATCCTATAAAATCTTTGATTTAATATTAGTATTAAGTATTAGGTTTCTGAAACTTGTGGAAGAGAGCAGATTACAACCCGCGAACGTAGTATTATATTTTTGAAATATATTACGATGTCAAACGTCTGAAATATTTTTCACATTAAAATGTCCATAGTCGATAATAATAATAATAACAATAATAGTAATATTAATAATAATAATAAGAAAAAGAATTGGGATTATAAAAGCGAAATATTCTGCAGCACATTAGTAAACCAAGCGAGATTTGATGGATAGTAACGGTTTTCTAGCTGTGTATTTGGTTCTCTCTTACTAATATTTATGGTAGAGAAAATGAGGTTAAAAGACACCATATATTGTAATGCTGGAATATATATTAATATAGGATAACAGAGTGGGGTCTCGTTGTCACAGTTATGGATCACGGCAAATATGTCACGGCTCCAGTGACTCGTTTGTCACGACGAGGTTTGGAGCCATATTCCGTGTTGCTGTGGATAATATTGCAAAGAGTATTTGTTTTACTTCAAGTAAAAGTGAAAAAATCTTTTAGGCACCGCATTGAAAAGAAATTTAAAAGACATTTTTGAATAAAATTTACTTTTTAATGATTCATTATAATTCTACAATCACTGTAGAGTTTGTAATACACATTGTATTTGAGCAGTATTACACTTTACTAACAATATAATTAATGCTAATAAATGAAATTTAATGTTTCCATGCAAATTTGTTTAATGCTTTCCGGGATAAATTTAGTTACAACGATTTTTAAACACGATAAAAATTGATCAGTTGAAATAACTCCTATGGCACTTCCGGGATATATTTGGTTACACTGATTCGTAAACACGATGAGAATTAGCCTATTGTAACTACTCCATTGATACTACTGGAATATACTCGGTTACACTGATTCGTAAACACGATGAGAATTGGCCTATTGTAATTACTCCCATGATACTACTGGAATATACTGGGTTACACTGATTCGTAAACACGGTGCAAATTGATCAATTCAAGTAACTCCCATGACAATTCCGGGATATATTTGGTTACACCAACTTGTAAATACTACGAAAATTTGCCTTTTAAAATCACTCCAATGACACATCTGGAATATATTTGGTTACACTAATTTGTGAATACGATGAGAATAATTGTCCTATTATAGATACTCCCATGACACAACCTGGAGATATTCGATTACACAGATTTGTAAACACGATGAGAATTGGCCTATTATAGTTACTCCCATGACACTACCTTTAGATATTCGATTACACAGATTTGTAAACACGATGACAATTGATCAACTGAAATAACTCCCATTACACTACAGGGATATATATATTGTTACAACAACTTGTAAGTACGTTACTAATGTAATTTGTAAGCGATTCACATCAAAATAGATATAACGGTAGTAATTTCGCATGACAACGATAATTTTTGACCATTATCATTCAATTATCACTAACATGGATAAATTCTCATTTTTACAAAAAAGTTTCTTTTTTATAGCATTGTTCAAAATAGTAGAACTACGTCCCTTATAAAAATGAACCCAAGGTAAAAATAAACCAGGTTAAGCCATTTTTGAGTGTTCTTCGTTATTACTGGAAGAAATATAAATATGTTTCGGAAATAAAAATACGTCCTTGCGGCAACAACTCACATTGCAAGGCAAAATGAATCCTCAACTCCACACCAAACTCTGTATCTTTTCGCTACCACCATATAAGGCCACAAGCACAGACATAATAAGGAACTCTTATCAACATGTCTGATGTTTTCGGGCTAATTTTTAGAACACCCGACTATATTTAAAACATCATTATTTTCTTATTCACTGAAAAACACAAATATAAACATACCAGGGTACGCTAACATGATGTCTACCCTTTGGGAAGGACCTTGCTACACCAAAGCCATCCTGGGAGGTGGCTAAATAGTGTATTTTGGGAATCTCTCTACTGATATCGTTAAAATAGATAAAAATATTCCGGATTCTTAATTACAGAACATGAAACATAGCTTCCATTTTAATAATTTAATAATATTAATTCCAGACACGATTCCCTAAGAAAAAAAAATACCTATTAGATACCACCAACTCGGATTAAAGTCCCAGCTCTAGTTTAGAAAATATCTACGGTGAAAAATGAGAGCACTAACAAAGTTCTGGTGGTAATTAGTAAAAGTTTAGAGGATGTGGAAACTTTTTACTATACATGATGTGGTTAACAAGGTACTTCACATTTGCTGGCTTTAAATTCGGTAGAGGTAGTTGTGACCCAATTACGTTTGTCAGAAACCTACCGCGGGTACATATTTTGGTTTGATTTTGTATATACTATATTTAATATTTGTACTATATTACGTTATATATTAATACTTTATTGTTTAAAATCAAATTAAATATTGTTAAATCACTAAAATTGATTAATTTTATAGAGGAAAACATTAAACATTAATTCTGAACTTGTTTTAACAGAGATGTTAGGCGAATAAGAGCTGTATGACCTTATAAGGTTATTTTACCTCAAGTCATGTTCATTTTACTTAACTGTACCTATATACGATTTATAAAATTTAACCAAAATTAGCACATAATATACATTTACTTTAATGTAATTTCTTAAATTAAAAATAAATCTCAATCTTTATAATACATACGTATTTATTGACAAGAGAAATGCGTGTTATGAAGAAAATATGTTATTATAATATGACTGAAAATAAGAAACAATACCAAATATTACAATATATTTAATTAAACTATAACAGCTAGATAAAATAGAATAATACTAAATTTTGTTCATTATTAAGATGTTGTATATTAAGTCAAAGAGGAGTTCAGCGCGGTGTCCGAGATTAATTTTAAATATGTATAACAATACGATTGATTTGTTTGTTTATGTGTACAGTGTAATTAAAATACATACCTCTTAAGTAATCGATTTACGTTATCGTCAATATCATATTTAGAGAAATGCCGTAAAGAATCTTCTTAAGTTATAAATACATATTTATTTTTATTTTGTTTTGTTCCAGGTAAGAACGTCTTTTGGATTCTATAGTCAAACTGAAGTGGTAAGAATTTGATAAATTAGTGATTGTATTTTTCCGTATAGCATTTTCTTTTTCGCAAAGTCATAAGACTTATAATTGTGTAGTATATTTATTTTCATTTATTGTTGTTGTCAGTTATTGTTCATGATCGAACGTTCAATTTAAGTTACTCATTTAATTAGGAATGATTATAAAGAACTAAGTAATAAAAACTGAAGGAACTATTGAGTTCGATGTTGATAACTTTTAGTTACAAAATAAGTTTCATCAATGCAAGTCTCTGATCTTGCGTGAACTTCATCTTCGACCGGTCGCAACAATAACAGTTTCCAAAACGTATATTATCAGTTCATTGTTGACGCTTTTACAGGAAAAGCGATACGATAGTAGCAATCGATAATAGTTTAGTTCTTGATCAGGTCACTCAGTTATTTGTGGTTGCTGTGTATGTCTATAGAGTACTTTTGATTTACCCGATACTTAAGATTAATTTTTGTAAATTTTCGAAATTGATTATTTAACCTCAGGTATATATTTTAAGTAAAACGCGTTATGCGAATACTGAAAGATAATGAATATCGATGAGGTAAATATTTTTACACAATTATATATATATCTTATCATAACTATAAAGTACCATTAAAAAAAGTTTTACTTTTAGTTTTGCTTTTAAAAAGTTTTAAAAGCAACCCATCAATATTTGGTAATATGTTTTTTGTATTGTTTAATTATTAATAGTAGTATAAGATAAGCAAACGCAAAATGTTATAATGGACTAATTGAATCGGTTTAATCACAAATTATCATTAGAAACTAATTAGCGATTAGTCTCAAATTCAGTAAAATTAAAATCAAGACAGTTCGATGAAAAACGAAGTTAGATGGTTTTTATCCCACTATGAGAACTTAGTGTTGAATGTCTTTGAATAATATACTATATTATATAATCTAGAAACCAAGATAGAATTTTGTTCTTTAAACGTAGTTTCAAAACAAAATTCCGAAGAAAGGTTTTAATTATTGGATGAGTTAATTGATGAATTGTTACATATCTTATTTTAGTAGAGAAGTCTTCAATCACCATCATGTAAAATCAACCATCTAAAATGTTTATTCAAGTAAAAATATTGTATCCTGAAATGTATGTTAAGTGTCGAAACTTGCCTATACCATTAGATTTTGCTTGACCTGTAAAAGAATTTGGGGCAATGCAAGGGTACAAATATACAGATAGCGACGTGACGTGATGCGATGCGACGCGAACTATCAAACAGCTGTTAACATATGGATAAATATACAGATAGCGACGTGACGTGATGCGACGCGACGCGAACTATCAAACAGCTGTTAACATATGGATAAATATACAGATAGCGACGTGACGTGATGCGATGCGACGCGAACTATCAAACAGCTGTTAACATATGGATAAATATACAGATAGCGACGTGACGTGATGCGAACTATCAAACAGCTGTTAACATATGGTCAGATAAAATGCGATACGCGATAGCATATGGACAGTGACGTGATGCGATGCGACGCGACGTGAACGTGATGCGACGCGAACTATCAAACAGCTGTTAACATATGGATAAATATACAGATAGCGACGTGACGTGATGCGATGCGACGCGAACTATCAAACAGCTGTTAACATATGGATAAATATACAGAGCAAGACGCGATCGATCTCGGTATTTTACTCCATATGTTTACTGTATGCAATATTTCCCATCGTATCGTGTCCCTGTCTGTGCATTCGTACCCTTAACATATACTAGTATATAAAACGTACTTACAATATTTACAAAACTCAAACCATCGATATCATATCTAATATGTTTCTGATGCAATTTTTATCAAGATTTTAATATTAAGTTTTGAAAGATTATATTTATAAAGATATAGATAGGGTATTTAATATGTACGTACGGAACGTAAGTTATTGGGAATAAGGTATAAGTTTTAATGTTGATCGAAATGCAGTAAAGTTTGAGAAACACTAGATATTAAAAAAGATATTGATTATAGAAAAGGTAAACAAATTAAAAATAAAAACACACAGAATAAAAAAAAAAACATAGAATTTATGAGAGTTAAACTATCATAATTTTGTATGAAAACACAATTTTCCAATTTAATAATAACTATGTGATAATTTGGGTGAAAATCCTAGGCTATTAATTTTTTCCGTTTCACCGTATCTTCTATCCTAACTACTAATCTACTATTACTACCACCAAACTAACCTTAATTTTGGAAGTTAGCCTATATAATATAGTGTTTACTTAAAACTAGATATTGTTTATTTATGTAATGTATCTGTATATCTCCGAGCAAACAAAAAATATATCTGTCTTTAAAAAATGTCTAGGTTATATGAGATGTAACATTAGACTAAATTAACCCAGATATTCAGGAAGGAAACGAGTAAAAGTTCTGTTTACCGGACGGCTGTAAAACTAAGCAGTATACAGAGATCAGGTTTTTATTGTCCTCTTTGTTCCTCTCTTTCACGATACGTAACCTAACTTATGCTCTCATAAACAAAAGGAACATGATGTTTTTGTTTGTAAATAAAATATTTATGGGGCACAAGTAAACGTCTTAATACAATGGTACTTTTATTGGAACACAATTAATCATTATAAAAAAATCATTATTTGTCAATATAGTGCAAGATTACTGTTTTTATAGGCTAATTATAACGAAGCGTACTAATGTACTGACCCAAGATTTAGTTCGTGCATATGTGTATGTCCGTACGTGTGTGCGCGCCCGCCTACACGTGCATTTCTGCGTATTAATATGTTGAATTGTCAAACTGGATAATAAATCATCATATTTTACTGGTTTTAAACAATATACATTGGATACGCAATCGCAATTTGATTTCACAACTTAAATTTGTTTTATGATGATAAAAACAATAGTATTGATAATAGAGTAATAATACTCCTCACATTCCCACCACCAAAACTCATTAATAACTTATTCATGCATACAATAAATTACATTCGAATTGCCATTAATTATGGACTTCAGTATCAGTTCCAGTAAAATGATAGTTATTGATCCCAACAGCGGCGTAATATTAACTCTTACATATTATGTTTTTGTTTGCCATTCGGGTTTCGTGTTTATTACACCAACTATAACCTCCTGCGCAAAATGGTCAAAAATACACAGAAAGTAGAGCAGCAAAAATATTTGTGATAATATTATCAATGGCTCTGCTCGATGTAGCGGTTGCCCTAGCGGACGAGCTTATAGACTGTGTGATGTCTAATACATTTATTTTAAAATCCCCAATTATAATAAACTAATTTGATTCTGCTCGAGTGAGGGTTATTAGTGATTGAAGCTCTTTAAAAACATATTGTAACATACTTAAGCGGTCATGTAGAGTCCAAAAATAAGAGTTTTCTAACTTAAACACACAAAAACACTCAATCCACTCACCTCAGAATTCAGAATCTAAGTCGCAACCATACCGTATTTTCAAATGCTCATTTGAGCAAAAATGAATAACATTAGTTATACACTTTTTTACAAAATATGCTAAAACTCACCCTTTGACAACTGTCGTTTTAAATGGATTGCCAATTTATAATTCTTAATTTATAAATTCAAAATTCTAGCGGAATTATGCTCAGTCACCACTAAACATGTTAGGTCTTTACACATACTTTTTTAGCTCTCGCTTACTTTATTTGTGGCATCCTAGGAAATTTGGTGAACGACCGAAAAATATGCATCTACAAATATAACAAAAACTTATAGTGAATTATATCCTTACATCTTGTAGATCATCAACATTGTTATAGGGTATTTTTTCTACGAAAATAGCATTTTAATAGACATCATAAATTTTTGTTTTAAGAAAAGGGTCTAGTACCATTTGGGGATCTTCCCGGAAATCGATCTCGTGACCTCTCGGTTAGAGAACCTCAGCTTTGCTCCTGTACTTTTGGTCTTACTCTTCAGAACATGTGAAACATATGTGCATTTTATATATTCAATGAGTAATGCATAAAAGTAAAATAAAAGACGTTACAACGCACCGGAAGCTGTTTTATGGTCTTTTTAAACCCTTTATTTTCTTTCACCCGGAACGGATGATATACTGTTTCTTTGTAATTTCTTCATTTATCATTCAGATACGTTTTTGTAATTTGTTATTAAGTATTTATAGAAAAATATGTCTTCTAAAAACTATGTAATGGATGTAAAGTTTCATACCATACGGATGCTATTATCAATTCTTAATCAATAACTTTATTAAAATCTCGCTCATGCAAATTAAATTATATTATTTCAGTATCTTGACTGTATTTATTATAATAGCTAAAAATATGTAAACTTGGATAAGAATTCAATGTGTGTGTGTGTGTGTGTGTGTGTGTGTGTGTGTGTGTGTGTGTGTGTGTGTGTGTGTGTGTGTGTGTGTGTGTGTGTGTGTGGGGCATATGTTACAAAGTTAATCTTTTCATTATTTTAATCCAAAGGTGTTACCGATAAGCAAGAGAATTGATTATTGATTTTATGTCACGTTCTCTTCTAATGAGTACTTCGAGAATCAATGTTCTTAAAGCCTTATTCGGTTTTTTATTTCTATCACAAGTGTAATAAATTATTTATTCGATTTCAATGTTACCTTTATGTTGTACGTTTGGATCAAATCAGGTAACTAGTTAGAAAACTAGTATTAAAATAACATATTACTCATAAGAAGAGTAAGATATAATGAATTATAATAAATAACACTTAGCAAGGTAATCATATGGCGAAAACATGTTTCGGTGGTAAATCTCGATTAGTTAAACGAGAGTGAATAAATAAGTAAGACGCCTTACCACCTGACATTTAGTACAAAGAGGAAGGGAGGGGAGGCGAGTTGTGGCCGGAGCAAAGAGTAATTAAGTGGAAGGCTTGGTGCAGACAGGTGTTATTAAACACTTTCCTGCCTCTACCAACAACCCGATATACTGGCTTTCAATTTAACTTCTGACGTATACTTGATTTTGCTAATACCAAATTAATAACACCTAGGCATATCCCATGAGTGGGTAATCCTTTAAACATTCAGTCGTTCACATGTTCTGAAGAGTAAGACCAAAAGCACAGGGGCAAAGCTGAGGTTCTCTAATATTAAAGTAAAAAATAATAATTGGTGCAGTTGTCGCTGGAAATGTTGTTTCCTTTAATACTTAGAAAGCTCTTTCATTTATATGATCCAAAATTATGAGCATTAAGAACCGTTTTCAGTTTTTTTTAACCTATAATAGCTATTTTTAAATAGAAAATAATTTTTCAAAAGCATTTATACAAATTTAATGTTTTCAATCATCTTGTCATATAAGGTCATCAACATAGTTATGTTAAAAGTCTAGTTTTTGGACATATCGACATTTTAAATTGTGTACTTAAGCTGTTTGTACTTTCTGTATTTTGAAAATGTTGTATTATATTTTCATAGATATTCATTACATTCTTAACTTTTGTGTGCCAACTAGTTTGGTCATAATCTGTATCCGATACCTTACATGAAAATACAACAATACACATATGATAACTAAATTGCTATTTCCAATATAATAAATATGTATTATTGTAAGTCTGTGTAAGGCGTTTTATTGAGCAATGCTTGGCCTATTTGAGTGTTCTACCTACCATTGAGCTGCAATGTGCCTGATTTCCTTGCATTAAACATTTGGTAAAAATTTAAATTGTGTTCCTACCATAATGTAATGTAAAATTTAGGCCTGGACATGCATAATACTTTCGGTCTAACATATTATTAAGCCTTCACTCAGCCTGAATAACATTTTGTTCATAAAATTTATTGGTACCTTTAATTTAATAGTATATCTTTAATTTAAGGAAGATAAAACGATTTTAACCCATTATTGAAAGAAATATTGTTCACTTTACAACTCTTTATGAAAGGGTATCGATTTCCAGTCTCAAGACAGAATATTTTATACGGAGAGCTATAAGAGTAGGCTACTTGGGTGTAAGCCTCTTACCGGAACTTTCGTCAGGTAAAGCATACAAAATTGTCCTTGTATAACTCCAAGTCGTTCATTTCAATAACGCAAAGTGTTCCTGGCTCGAGACACTTCTGTTTGTAGAGACCTGTGTGGGGTTTTTATGTACCAGTTGTCTTGCATGTGTGTAATTGATTTTGTATAAAGCTACTAATGTTAACCTGCTAAGGATAATATTAACAGCTCAGGAGCAGGGAGCCAATTTGCAATGAATCAGGACACAATTTTTTTTACCGGCGTAGAAATGTTTGAAAATCAGCGAAATGTTTTCAATTAATTGTGGATTTGCCATGTGATTTGGTGTGGGCAATAATGGGAGTATATCAAGAGGGTTGAAAATACAAAACAAAATCTTTTTTAAGATTATGGTAATTCCACCTCACTTCAAACCGACCGTTGGATTCAGAAATAATATAGTCATATCACCATAATAGACTAGATAAATTTATTGGAATTTACTGCTTTAAGCATTTGTACTTATGATATCAGCTGACACTGATTTAACATTTAATTTATTGACCTGTCTGACAGTTTGTTTTTAAATTGTCAAGCTAAGAAAAATATGATTTGAGAAAAGAGTAAAACTTCTTAATTGCAACCCTTTCGATACCCATCCATTTCACCCTCCGTCACAACTAGAGCGCTGGACAATCGATTTCTTTCTCACGAGATTGTTCTCGGGATTTTTTGAAAGCGATATTAATCCGTCCAATAATCTCAATGATAAATTTGGTTTACTGAACTTTTCGTGTTTGCGATTATGCAGAAATTTTGCATTACTAAAAAGTTATATGTCTGTGCAATTATAATAATCGTATTTTTGACACTAATTGGATTTTGACCCTAAGTTAATATTGAATTTATATAAATTAGCTGATTCCCATTTTATTGTACGCTGATGATATGCATCTTCTTTATTTTGTTTAACACTTATTATTGACGATGATGATTGGAAACTAAAGCAGAATTTCGTACATTTGCCACCGTTATAGGTTACAAAAATGGAGTATTACTTTTCGAGGATCGGAATCTATCCTCTTCTTCAGGTCGCAAAATAAAATCTGCAAGGTTAAGCATGCACAGAAATGAAAAAAAAATATAAGAAAATGAACACTACAATGTCAAACTTGGTAACAGAACAATGTTTACGTCATAAAACTTTAGCTTATAGTTAATTTAATATAATAATTTTGATTTTTCATTTTGCATCTACTTCTGTTATGGTTTTATTGTTTATTAAAAACTATCCTTTTCCCAGTAATAATTTGGTTACCCGCAAAAGACAGTAAAATATTTCCATTAATTAGATAAACTAAAAGAAAAATTTCTATCTTTGAGACTAAAATTTCTTTTACTTTTTTGTGTCTTTCTAAAAATGATTCAATAAAATTGTTTTAAAATCGAATGTGCAGTAGATATTGACTTTATATCTGTTTAAAACAATACGTTAATTTGTGTGAAAATCTGCAATAAAAGAATGAACAGTAGTTATTTTTATACAAAGTTTTTTAAAGTTAAAATGTTATCTAGTGCATATAGCAAGCACACTCTTGATCTCTTTTATATTATATTTTCAGCATTACTACAATCTTACTGTAGGATGCTGACGCATCTTGCACCATAGTCATTGTTTACTTTACCACTGTAATTGTACTTGTTATCTTATCTGCTGTTGTTTCTGATTGTTGAATTCAGAGTTTTATTAAACTTCTAATAACCTACTGCAAGTTAACATATTTAAAACATAAATAATAGTTTAAAAAACTAAAAAAACACACGCTTTTATAGCTAACCAAACTAAAAAATAGAAAATAATTTTTAATTACAAAGAGTTTAGTTTATATTATGGTAGTAGAAGGCAAAACTATCATTCATTATCAATCACCTCAAAATAAAATTATAATAAAATTTAAGTTATTAACAGAATAAATTAATTCAGAGTAACAAGCGTGGGGTGCTTGATATATTAAATATTACAATCATTCTATTGATAATTATCTTTGAGAGGAGACTTATGAAATGTAGTAAAATGCACCCCACGCTTTTTACTCTGAATTAATGTATTCTGTTAATAACTTAAATTTTATGATAATTTTATTTTGAGGTGATTGACAATGAATGATAGTTCTGCCTTCTACTTCCATGATATAAACTCTTTGTAATTAAAAATTATTTTCTATTTTTTAGTTTGGTTAGCTATAAAAGCGTGTTTTTTTAGTTTTTTAAACTATTATTTATTTTTCATTTTTTAGTTCGATGTATCAATTAGTTTCTTGTGGAAATGTGATATTTCTTACGAATCATTCCGCAATCTCATCATTTCATTTAAAGCTTCACTATTGCATGGGGTATTTCCTGTTAACTTAGAGCAATCAAGTTCTTCAATCCGAATACCGTCTAAAGATCTTACACGACTAAGTGCTACATAGGCTTGTCCAGCAGCAAACAATCGCGAGCCTGATAATTTCTGTGATAAAACCCATATTGCCATTCACTAAACCTTTCGACACGTCAATGTTCGACCTTAACATCACTTTAGCTCCTACGAATATTTTCAGTACACTCGGAAGTCCTCCGGTTTTATTAATATCATTAGGTATCACAGAATCTAAGTCCTTGTTACCTAGATTTCGAGTAGCATAAATGAGTTGGTCTTGTGCTTTTATTGTATAAATAACTGTCCCTTTACTCTCAAAACTCTGGAGAACTTTTTCGTTGTGTCTAGCAACTTGATAGCACCGTTTAGTGCAAACTTCACAAATCTTGTCACAGAACGTGTTAATTGACTTCGTGAACCCTGTTATACTGGCTCTACTTAATTTTCTTGACTCTGCGTTTCGTTGCCGCATTTGCAGCAAGCGAACTACTCTATCTGCTTCTGACTGTGAGGCTCGACGTTCAGCATCACGTTGCCGCATGTGCTGTAATCGAGCTGCTCTGTCTTCCTTTGACTGCGAGGCTCGATATTCAGCATTATGTTGTCGCATGTGCTGTAATCGAGCTGCTCTGTCTTCCTCTGACTGCGAGGCTCGATATTCAGCATCACGTTGCTGCATGTGCTGTAATCGAGCTGCTCTGTCTTCCTCTGACTGCGAGGCTCGATATTCAGCATCACGTTGCTGCATGTGCTGTAATCGAGCTGCTCTGTCTTCCTCTGACTGCGAGGCTCGATATTCAGCATTATGTTGTCGCATGTGCTGTAATCGAGCTGCTCTGTCTTCCTCTGACTGCGAGGCTCGATATTCAGCATTATGTTGTCGCATGTGCTGTAATCGAGCTGCTCTGTCTTCCTCTGACTGCGAGGCTCGATATTCAGCATCACGTTGCTGCATGTGCTGTAATCGAGCTGCTCTGTCTTCCTCTGACTGCGAGGCTCGATATTCAGCATTATGTTGTCGCATGTGCTGTAATCGAGCTGCTCTGTCTTCCTCTGACTGCGAGGCTCGATATTCAGCATTATGTTGTCGCATGTGCTGTAATCGAGCTGCTCTGTCTTCCTCTGACTGCGAGGCTCGATATTCAACATTATGTTGTCGCATGTGCTGTAATCGAGCTGTTCCTTTAATAAAATATCTATTGCACTTCTCCATCTATTTGTACGACCTGATACGTCGGTCAGCACAGCTATAACCTGTACAGTGCAACTTCAACCTATGCCGACTGTATTGCTCTAAATATTTCACCCTTCCATATAAATACGGCCATCGCGAAAAATAACTATGAAGCATGTATTAGATTACATGGGCTCAGGCGGCGGAGGCGGATAGCTCGTAAGCGCCGACGCATAAGTTCCAAGAATGAACTTGTACGGACAGGTTCAAACTCCCCGGCGCAAGCTTCTGCGCAGGCCATTGCGCGACCGCAATTGTTAACTTTTGCAAATTTTACAAAATTTCCGTTAATGTAGAATTTAAAATTTAATTATTAAGTTACTGATTTCTCATGAGTTAATGTGAGAAAAATTAATCAGTGTAAGCCGGAATCGAACTCGACCCTACTCATTCGCATGTGAATACAGACCCAACAGGCTATTGTTGACTTTGATTGATACTGTGTTATTTTGTAAAGAATTTATTAATCCTGGCGGTCCTTATAAGGATAATGGAAAACTATGATCAAATTATTGCATTGTCATCGGTCCTTGATACGTATGCTAAGTTTGAAATTAATCAGGCTTATGGAAATTGGTGAAAATTATGCTCAAAGATTCCGTTACATAGATACAACCGAAGCTTATAAAAGCGTGTTAATAATCTTTTTTTGCATAATGTTTTTAACAATAAAATAGATTAAGAGCCGTAACAATATAATATAATGAAATAACCATGTGATCTAGTTTTACCTCAGATCTCAACACCTAATTTTGGCTCTACAATAAATTATGGGATATATCAAAGTTTAAAGATCATAACAGTGCACCAGGCACTTAAAATTATTATTCTAATAAGAAAACAGAAACATGAAATTAAAAAACATAAACGTATTGCAAGTGCTCATTTTAAAAGTAAGAAACTGTGTAATCACGCATTAAACCTTTGAAGCTGCTTCATGCAGTTAATAAACTACATTTACTGGTGAATCAAGAAGAATAATAATTAAATAAATTATAAAAATAAATTATTTACGCTGTATATCCCAATTACATAAAGCAGTTCAGTTATCATATTTACACATTTAATTTTATGAGTTTTATAAGATCGGTAATTATATATCTAAGTAACCTTCTACACAGCCAAGGAACTGAAATATCTTACAAGAATGTAAGAAAACAGACTTATCATTAAATAACTTGTTCATATTTTGAAACCTAAATGTAATCTTCTTTAGAAAAAAAACACAACTATAACTCTTAAACCATGTCTCCGGCTTTGTAACCTAACCTCTAGAATTAAAATATTAGTTTGAAGTTGTACTCCAGTCTATATTTAATGTGCTTAACGTGGACACTTTATAGGTAATAAAATGAATGCAGGACAATGGAGACAAACTGCAGAGAGGGGAGCCGCACGAAACTGGCTGTTAGTGTTGTGGTGGGGCTAATTGGCCCAGTAAAATGAAGCACAGGTCTAAGGGTTGGTGGGCTCATGGTATACCACCAACCACTCTCAGCACACGATGTTGATTAAATGACTGCGGGACAACATAGGCAAACTGCAGAGAGGGCGAGCCGCACGAAACTGGCTGTTAGTGTTGTGGTGGGGCTAATTGGCCCCGTAAAATGAAGCACAGGTCTAGTGATTGGCGGTCGACGGTGGACTCATGGTATACCATCAACCATTCTATGAACATGATGGTGATGAAATGACTGCGGGACAACAGAGGCAAACTGCAGAGAGGGCGAGCCGCACGAAACTGGCTGTTAGTGTTGTGGTGGGGCTAATTGGCCCCGTAAAATGAAGCACAGGTCTAGTGGTTGGCGGTGGACGGTGGACTCATGGTATACCATCAAACACTCTCTGAACATGATGATGATGAATTTCTGTACCAGTACACTGAAATATTTAAACAGTTTCCTAATAGACAAAAAGTAATATATTGAACAGTGTGTAACAAAAATGCAACAAACACAAGTTATTAGCTGAAAGATCCTAAAATGTATTTAAGTATTCTGTATAAAAAGTATCTTACCACTAACATTATTATAACAAGTCATATGTTAAATTAAATGATATTTAAAGTTTTTTTTATATTATAGTTTTTAAAGCATAGGGTAATCTGTATAGCAACAAAAGTTCTTAATTCAATCGCAGTTGTAAGTCTTAGTAAAAATGAACTTGTAACTGTATGTTTTAGCTAGTATTAAAGATGCAGTGCTTGAACAGTTGTGTAATGCAGATATCAAAGACAAAGTTTCTATCTAACTTCTAAAACATATCTAAAGACTGTTATAAAACTCACCTGAGTTGTTTTGTGACATATGTATGCTTCTCAAACCTGCTTATGTAATATCTTCTTGGTCAGGGAAATAAAGCAAATTTTCTGCGCAGGGTCTCAATTGTGGCATCAGATACGTCTTAGATTGGAAGTAAGTTGCAATGGCCGAAATAGACGCTTTATGGCAGAGGTAGACTTCTCAGACCTATACAATTATAATAAAAAACAAGGCTAACTCTACAGTGAGACCATAAATAGTAAAATCGAAATAAATTACAGTGGCCATAAATTTACAATTTTGACACATTTTCTTGACCAGAGTAACAAGACAAAGTTAGCAAGTCTCGAGGAATTAGCATTTTCGATTACCATCTGAAGTCGTTGACCATGAATCCATGAACATATAAAGTACCTATAATATGGCTACTTATGTCTCTAAACTACATGCAGCCCCATAATTTATTACTTCATAATTGCTTAACTAAAATTCTAAGGACTTAAAATTTTGATTTCTCCGCACTAGCCTAAAACAGTTCAATTATTCTGTAATAGATGGAGCTAGTCAGTCAGATATCAAGGAGTGGATAAATTAAAGTTATTTCTGTTACCTAAAAATATTGTTCCCTCCCCAACTTCAAGGTCCCAAAACACTGCTACCTTCGAAAGTGGTGTATTTCCATGTATTCTAAAGCAAGCAATAGTTAAACCACTACTGAAAAAGGGAAGCCCATATGACATCGAAAACTATAGGCCTATATCTATCCTATCAACGTTTTCAAAAGTCTTGGAAAAGCTGTATCTTGTTCGTTTACTGTCGTTTTTATCGCATAATAATGTCATTTTTGAAAAGCAATTTGGCTTCAGACGTGGCTTCTCGACACTTGATGCCGTTTTTTGACTTCATCAATCATGTTTCTATTGCCTTGGATGAACGTCAGCATTCGTTTGGTGTTTTCTTGGATCTCCGAAAAGCGTTCGATGTTGTCAATCATGGGCTCTTGTTATGCAAACTACAAAACCTTGGAATTAGGGGTGCCGCATTTGACTGGGTGTCTTCATATTTGATGGGGCGTAGCCAGGTAGTTGAAATTCCCTTTGTTGACCACTCTGGTTGCTTGAGTCATCGAGTATCCTCTGTGAAAACAGTGAAGTCAGGGGTACCCCAAGGCTCTGTCCTTGGCCCAGTCTTATTCCTATTATTTGTTAATGACATCTCATCTAGTGTGGGCGGAGGAAATCTGTGCTTATTTGCTGACGACACATCTTTCAATATGTCACATAAAAATAGGGAAAACCTGGAATATGATATTTTTGTACAAGGCAGCTGTCTTCTTCAATGGATGGAAGAAAATCACCTTACTGTGAACACTGCAAAGACGACATTCCTGGATTTTAATATTAGAGTACCCATGAATGGTGATAGTGGAAGTTCATCCATTATTTTAGGCGATTCCGTTATTAACTCGTCACAATTTACAAACTTCTTGGGTGTGATTTTGGACTCAAGCCTGAACTTTCACCTTCACATGGACAAGGTGTGTGGGAAATTATGCAGCGGCATATTTTTATTACGTAGACTCTCCAGTTTTTCTAGTACTGAAATTCTTCTGGCTGGCTATTATGGGTGCATTTACCCACATCTTGCTTATGGACTTCCAATATGGGGCTCTGAAAACACAAAGACCCTATACATCTTTCGTTTGCAGAAGAAATCTCTAAGGATTGTATTAGGGCTGGCAAGAAGTCAATCATGCAGGGGTTTTTTTTCCGATCAAACAAAATTCTTACATTCCCAAGCCTATACATACTCGAAACCTTAACCTTCTTTAAGAAAAATATGCACATTTTTACCTCTGATTCTCCTACTCATTACAACTTAAGAAACTCCATCTGTATACCTGTACCAAAACACCGTACCTCATTTTTTGAAAACCAGTTATATTTTTCAGCAATCAAATTATTTAATAGTCTCCCACTGGAAATAAAAGCAGAAACTGTTGTTAGCAAATTTAGAAAAAGACTTAAGTGTTTTTTTGATTGATGGAGAGTTTTACTCTGTAAGAGATTATCTAATGTACAAATAAGATGTTTAGTTATTTTATCTTTTGTTTTTATTATTATTGTAAATTATTGACCATTGTCATGCAATGTTAATTGTTAATTGACAAATAAACACTTTGACTTTGACTTTGACTGTTCTTTAAATAAAAATTCAAAATGAATCAGGAGATTCGAATGTCTTTCAATGACTATCACTTATCTCTGGTGTGTTTAGAAAGTTATTTGAAAACAAATTAGCCATGGCGTCTCTGTTTTTTACACGAAATTCTGTGCGAAGTCGCGGGTAACTGCTAGTTTTTAATACATATAAAACATTATATTACATTATACGATTATAGAATACTCCAAAGTACAATATTAATGTTTAATCTAAATTAGATCTCTTCATTTAGTTCAGTGGTTTCATCAAACTCCACATGTCAAATTCCTATTTCCCTTTAGCCCTCCATAATTACCTTCATAACGCATTAGTGAATGAGTGAATAATTACCTAACGCTTCGTTTAATTGAGTATTGATTTATTAGTTATTGAATAGAATTAGGAGGTTTGGGATATCGGGATTTTTCAATATTATAATCTGACATTAAGTGGGTAACCTGATGATTATTGGCTGAGCACAAGCGAAGCCTACCACTAAGGGGGTGGCTTTTGCCCATTTATCTCTTGAGTGTTTGTCTTTCTGTTTGTCTATGAAACATCCCCACATCTATTGAGCTGTAGAGTTTAAATTTAGCATGAAAATTTATTTCTTCAAGGATAAATTTCGATGATGGTGCATGTGCCTCTATTAGATATTCCTCATCTGATCAGGATACCACCAAGGATTGCCGGTGTCCTCCAAACAGTGGAGTTCTATTACAGGGCGTTTATGGCGGATTATTATTATTTAACTTTTTAAATAATTGGGCAAAATATATATCACCGAAAAAGAAGTTATATTATCGAAACCTAGTGATCTGCCTTATTACTACTTTGTGTCTGTTGAATAGCTAACTATCAGCTAGTAGTAGGTGTGTTGTCTAGTATTTGTTTTCGCTACCAAATTTACTGTTAACTTTAGTGCAAATTTGAATTGTGGTAAATAAACAGTCCCACTCCAAACAAAAACAATTAAATTGGCAACAAAATTTATATATTACAGTAAATATAACTTCTTGCTTCATAAAAACGTTCGCTAACCATAAAAAGTAAGAGGTATCAAGTATACATAACTATTATTATTGTATATACATCGATAAAACATTTTACAAACAGTCTTGGTTTTATTTTTTCAGTTGATGAATCACGAGATCACGATTGGAGTTTGAACATTTTACAATAGCACCTTTCTATTTCCCAAAAACAAGCTTTGAAAAATTAGCCTAATAAAACAAGCCAAATTATTAGAATTTTTATCAGGATGTGATTATAACATATCGCTTTATTTCTACCAGTTTATCAAAGCTTATATGAAATCGTTTTTTTTTAATGTGACATCATTGGGAACTAGTAAATTGAAAATCTGACAGCAACCTTTAAATAGGGAACGTTCTTCTATTGCATGTGTTTAACAATATGTAACATAAATGACAACTGTAATTGGCTGCAATTCCCAAAATGGATTTCAACTTAATTCTTTCTTATATAACTCTAGTTGCTTTATAGTGTCTTCGGATAAGAAACGTTATTTTTATATAATAATATTTAGGGATAACTTTAGACAATCCCAAACTTACCTGAGATACAGAGAGCCAAGGTGTAATAGAATAAGTAGACAAGTAGCATATTTATATGGTTTAAATGTATAAAATAAGTAAATAATAATTAATCATTCTTCTCTTTACAAATAACCGCTCATACTCGAAAATATAAATATTTAGTGACATTATAACAATTATTTTTGTGCCTATTATTTCCAATACCTATTACACTCGTATGTATACAGACTATGTCTGGTTAGAACATCCATTGTTAATCCATTTGCTGTATACTACATGAGTTTGGCATCGTAAAAGATTATACCTTCATGTATATTGTATATGTGTATATTTAAAAGTGTGTGTGTATGGTAGAACTTCTTATATAACCATATAGCTCTTATATGGTGGAGTTTAATAAACATAATTATAGAATGAAAACGTTTTAAATCGACGTTTCCACCCTGAACCCTATAAAATATTGAATATTCCATACAAATAAAGATAAAATGCTTAGGTAAAGTACCTGTAAATGCGCGTCATTTCCCAATATGTTGGTTAAAATACAAAAATATATAGTAGTATATTTTATGTATAGTATAACAACGCATATATGTTATCATTTATGAAAGTTTCATCTAGGAGATATAAGAGTAAGGGTGTAAGTTAATAAAACTGAGAATATGTTTAAACTAGGACTGTTATAAAAGCTGGAGTTAGCCTGCCACATTGGCCGCAATGTGAAGTTGGGCTGTCAAGTTGGAGCTAAGTTTTACCTGCAACTTGGGGACTCCTGACGAGGCGTAAACCGCATCACACCGCCGCGCCGCGCTGTTCAAACTGTTCCGAGATCTTTATTTTATCTTATATAACATACAATAAGCGCCGTTCTATAACCTTGTGTAATGACAAGAAATAATAATAACTAAAATAACAATAAATATACACAGTTCTTTGTTTGAAGTGTGTTTTTGATCATGGAAGGATTGGAGAGGAAACAAGATTTTCCTGGACATAGGCTGTCGTTAAACTTCTGAAACATAGATTATAGTTGTGTTTGGTTAGTTATCCACCTGAGGAAGAGATCAGATTGTGGATCTCGAAACGTAGCTTTGCTGATTATTTATGTCACTGAGTGGTTGCAAGCGTCCGGAAAAAAATCCTGTTTCCTGAACAAATACACATACTTTAGAATATAATTCTTTTATTTAATTTGATCTTATCCAAATACATTTAATGTAGTTAATAACAATATAGTTGATCTTTTAAGCCTTAATAGTATTGTAAAAAAATATATTTTATATGGTGAAGAGGGTTATACTATTCTAGGGTTTATACCAAAGTATCAGAAAAGTCAGGAGAAAAGTGGATGTAATTTAGTTTAAAGATTGTAAATTTATTCTAAGGCTAAGTCTTAGAATTAAAGAACCTATTCTGCTCTGTTAAGAGTAGTTAAAGTTATCTACATCCAATCCGTTTGTCGCGTCCCATTGTATTGAGCTGCAGTAAACATATAGACTACTAAAGACTGTTACGTGGAGTCAGAACCTCTTAGTTTAGACCCAGGTGTAGGTGTTAATAGCCATTTTTTCATCACATCTTCTTTGATAACAAAACTTTTCTTATGTGAATTTCATATGTAATTAAATAAACATAAGCAAAATTCAGTTTTAAACTTTTTGTGTTGTTTATTTTGGCTCTTTAATATTTTTTTTTATTTTCAATTAAATCTCGACTGAATTTGTCTCAGCAATATTTGTAGCTTTATATTCTATATTTATTTCAGTCGCTTAAGGATTTTTGATTGGACTTTAACCAAATTTCAAGCTATTCAAATTAAGAACAGATTTTCTTTGATTTTGTGGCTTTTTTACTAATTCTGACAAAGTCATCGCTGATGTTACAAAAATTTGCATCGTTTAGAGAATTGGAATCCACCCTCTTCTTCAATGTCAACTTAAATTTTAATAAATGAGCTTAGGTAAGTATCACAACAATATAGCGATTAAATCGCCTAAGTGAGACAGAATAAGTTCATTCATATACCATATAGTCCAGTGTGGTCAGAAAAAGCACAAAGCGTATGACTGCCCAAAACGCTCTGAATTACCAGATAAGTTGAGAGACTGGAGAAAAAATACTGGAGCATTCCGTAGCATGCAGCACAATAGGTGTAGATTTTCATTACTAATATATGCTATTTTAACAGATCTATGGTTTAAATACTTGATTTTGTTGTCAAGACTAGTTTTCTTTTTTAGGTGGTTTTTTTATAGTAAATACAATTTTTAATTACGTTTATACAATGAAAATATAAAGACAAAAATACTTAGCGCAGTCCATATAAATTCAATACAGTAAATTATTCTGCATATGTGTGCCATTTTTCTTAATGAACAAGTATAACTAATTACTTGTGATAGCACAGTGTACATCGTGTTACTTGTCGTTGTCCACGACGGATTGGTATATACTAATATAATCACTGTCACTCTATCAGTATACGACCACCATTATACATCTCTCAATAGGCAATGGACAGGAAACCCCGCCTTGGTCCGTCCGGTACATTAGTCTCTCACATCTCCTGTAAAGCTCTGATCGACCTGAACTGATATCAATACCTCATGGTATCCTTTCTGATACCTATCGTTAGGTACCATAAAAATGCTTTAATCATTAACAATATTAAGTAATGGAATAATACAAGAAAATAAATAATGTGTTAAAAAAATTCTAGCAATATTAGTTTTAATGACGTTGGAATAACCGTTAAAAGTTAAGCACGTGTAAGTATATTCTTCGGATGGACAGACGGACAATTACACAGAAGAGTTGTTCAGCCTCTTGAGTGATTTTAATTGGTTGGCAGTAGTTTTATTTACGTTTACTCAAATCCCATGTGTGGACATGCGGCATCGTCGAACTTACTAGTATGTTGCCTTTATAAAAAAATTTCATGCAAGATTTTAAGTTATAGATCATTTTGTTCTCGAGATATTTTGCGGAAAGACACACAAACAAACAAAAATATTATGCCAGGCCCTGGAAGCTAGAAATGTGTTTGTGTGTTTGAGGTTAATATAGAATGTGTGTGTGGTACAAAACAATATCCACAAAGCACCATTTATTAAATGAATTATTGATCCACTCTACCATATGTCTATTACTTTTGTACGAACCATAGATATGCCCGTAGTTGTCAATCATGAGTGTGGTTTCGCCAGGATGGTTTAGGGTTACATATAGGGGAATATGCCAGAGGATAAACCTCCACTGACTGCATTACCGGCTGGCAGCTAATTAATTAACGATTCACTCGATGAAGTACACCCGAATGGAGTGGGAAGCTTTCACTACGGCTCTTCATGTGACATCGAAGTCCACTAGTGTTAGTAGGTGTCTCTTCAGGGCAGAGAATAACTCTGGTTTGACATCATTAACTATATCAACAACCAAGATAATTAGTAAGGGGATATTACGTGAGCAATGATTGGTTTTACTTGTAGCAGTCCGCATAAACATATGCTTGTTGCGAGTCAGTAGTCAAGACATTCTTCGCAGGTGAATTGAGCCAGGATGTAGTTGCACATGCTTTGGTACATAGTGACATTCTGTAATTAAGTCAAGAGTACCCAATAATATAAGGCACATATTTCTAGAACCGCCTGAGAACTGCCAGGAAAATTGCAGTAATTGGGTAAGTTTGGGATAGGGAATTGCTCACAATGATACTAAATGACTTCAGGGATGGCAGGACATGTCTCGTCAGCTAAGTAAGGATATCTAATAGCAGAAGGTTACGAGATCTTGAAGCTATAACAAAAGATATTAATAAAGTGGGGATTTTATCCCCCAACAGTCCATCTCCAGAAATTTGGCATTTACTAAAGGCTGCTTGATTGCGCGTTTACTGCAGAGGTTTTCTGCAGAAGTATAAACATACAAATTTGAGAATATGTAAAGAGCATTTTGGTACTAAAGATAGTTTTAGATACACTTCGTAGTTCAAGGTTATTTATATAATTTGTGTCGGGAGATTGAGTTTCTGAATACGGTTCAACACCCACGATTCGGTTCGGTTCGGTTTCTGAATTTGGATTTTGGGGTTTTCCTCACACATGCATGAATTCAACATTATAGGTCTAATTAAACATACTATGTAATATCTTAAATGGAGTCTTCAGACTGCTGGGTCTAGTACATGACATTCAATGGGCTGTGATAGGAGTTTCCTTAATTGCATTAGGTATTTTAAGGATTTTCAATAACACCTCGTCTTCTAGGTAAAGCTAAAGATTGACGACTCTATTGAATATCTCGGGTACAACTAGACAGGATGACGAGGAAAGAGTATGAATAATCATTTATATCTTCGGGATGGTCAGTGGTTTATAAGGTCTTCGTAGGAATTCTCAGCGATTTTTATTTTTAAAGAAATATTTTTGGAAAAAGTCAGAACTGATGAGATTGAAGGATCAATCTTATCAGTTCTGATCATGCTTCATAGCCACTTCAACGTCATAAAGTGTAAAGTATTTTATAGATTACAATAATACATGGCTGAATTGCGTTGTGTAGTAAGGACTTATTCGTTTAAAAAAAGCATTACATACGACTATTTGAGATCTTACTTATAATAATACTTACACAAGTCTTATGCTAGGGTTTTCTCGGAGAAAACTGCATCTGTATCGAATATAACACTAAAATTTGATGAGTAATGTTATATTCTCATCAAAAATATAATGTAGGGTTTCAGATCGTGCTCTTTTTATCGTGCATACATAGACAATTATTATTTCATAAGTCCATAAATATTTGCAAAATATACGGAAACTACTTAAATATGTAATGTAAACTTGTGGTTAACGGTCAGAATATGGGGTATTTCTAAGTACGACTCACTTATAGAATACGTGATGAAGGGAATAGCAATGTGGCTGTGCCATGACAGTGTTGACTTTGCAAGCAGATATCCGAGCCCCTGACCCAGTGCCATATCGATCAGCTGCACGTGCTGAAGCTGGAACTGGAGGCTCCAGTACGGGTCACTGCATCTGGAGAATGGAGTCTAGTCTAGGAATCCAATGATTACTACTGTGTTCATTACGTAGATAATATGTGCATTACGTTTGTGGTGTAAATCTCAGTAATGTATATTTTAATCGAAAAGCAGTTGGTTGTTTTGTAATGTCGGGAGCTCAGCAACTTCTGAACTAAATGTTACATTTGATGTGTCAATGAAAAGGAATCGATGTGCAGATTTGCCGATATTATCTACAAAAATGTACTTACAATAAATATAAAATTAAAAAATGTGTGTTTTCTTTTACGACTCACCATGATGATAACGTAATAAATGTAAGGATATTATTTGTATATTAGTTATACCAGAAAAAGATGAAGATGATGTGTTAATTAAGAGTTAACAAGATTAGGTTATAACGTATTGATATACCATGAATCTGCAAGTTTGATGGTGTGCTTTGTTAAATTTAGAGTGTATAATCCACCAAATAATTTACTACCTTATCTGAAAATGTACGAGATTTAATAAGCTCGTAATGTACCTTATCTCGTAATTTAATAAGCTCTTGTCCAAAATCATTTCTCAACAGCCTTCACCTAATGGAACTCTTATTGTTTTATAATATATCCTTCAATATTCTCACACTGTTATTGCAAACAAAACACTCTTATTTATATTTAATTAGTTTTAGTGTTTTTTTTTAAGAAGAGGCCGATCCCCAATTAAGCCTTTTATACTTTCCTCATGGACTAATTGCTTATCCAAGGATCTTATCAGAACAACTTTTCCTTAACAGAAAGGGGGGGGGGAGTTGATACAGTACAAGATCCATGGTTCTGATAAAAAGTGCTACGTTCGCAGACAGGATTTGAATCTGTCTTATCTTTAACTCAAATCCAAAGTCCGACATCTTAGACCTCTCGGCCATCGTCTCTCCCAAGATTAGATAGATTAACTTTAACTACTACTTTTGACTACTTTATTTATTTAAAACAAGATTCCTATTAGATATAGTGTTACGGTGTCCGTGCGTTAAGAATTAAATAAAAAATCACAACCGTGACTTAATATACTTTTTTCTCTTGTTGTTCTTCAAACAAAAGTTTCAGAAAACCTCACGCTTAAATCTAAAAGGTCTATTGGCTTCCGGAGTGAACAAATATTCAGGATGATTGTGAGTGGAGGATGAAGTCACGTTTTGCCTAGATTCCATGTTACATCCACTATTTAAGAGAGATAGTGGACACTGTCTCAGACATGCCACTTTGTATAAGAGGGAAGCTCATTCTAAAGGTCTAGCCTCTGTCGATCAAACAATAAACAATCGTGTTGAATAAATGTTCCTCTCAACATTCGCAATGTTTTGAAATAAAAATATCACTTTAGTAAATATCCGCAAATATTTCTAGTTTACAAAACATATTGGGGAATTCGCTATGTTGACATCGTTATAGCCCACAGTCATTCCAATCATGGTGATTATCAGGGAAATAACGACGAGCTGTTGGAGTAATTTCATTCCGCGGAGTGTATGCTTTTGAGCTTTGTGGAACAGTTAGCAGTTCAGTCGAATCCAGCAAACATTCCTCGTACATTGTGGAATGAGCAAACATGGCAGTTTGGTTTGTTAACAAGTTTGTACTGTCAGTGTGGTCAAGTGATTTTGCGTAATTTCTTTCGTTTTGAGGACACTTACTTGTTTGACGAAGTCTTTAACAGAGGTGTAAATTTATGTAAGGACTAATACAGGTTTAAGAAATAACTATTAACGTACGTGTTCTAAGATAAAATTACCACTATGAACAAATAAGCGGATACTATTTGATTGAATATAAAACGTGTTGCACATAGTTGTAAAGTTGCTAGTGAACCCGATGTATAACTGTTTGTTATAACGATATAACTACTGGTTATACAATGTATATTACCAGTAGTGCCTAGAACTTGGCATTAGTGACGTGACTGTCTTTTCTTTTAATCTTGTAATCTTGACGTGACGACTTGTTGGTTAATCTTGTATAGTAACGTTCCCGTGACGATCTCGTGTTGATGGCGTTATCATGGCCGATCTCTTAGACTTCGTTAGCAGAAGTCACCACTTGCGTGGAGAAAAGGTCACCACGACTAGATTGCACAAAAATACCCATAATAACGTGGCCACGATGAAATTGCTCTGGAATAATCATGACTTAAATGTTGCCAAGACAAGGTCATCACTGTTGCACATATTACCACACGATGGCAATGCCACAGTAGCCATGAAGCTCACGATAGCTTCGCGTAGTATCCACGAAGAAATTGCTACAATAGTTGCATAACGTCTAGTTAAAAAATTAAATCCTTACAAAGCTTTTAAATGTATTTTCATGTTTAAGTACGATACCAACATCATGAACATAGAACGTAAAAGCCCTTTGGTTAACACTGCTTCAGCCATTGATGTTGACAATTTGAATTAAAACAGATCATAACGCAACATTTCATGACCAATTTTACATAGAAAAATAAAACAATAATTCGTGCCTTTCTGTATACACATCTGTGTTTATATTTTTACCCATAATTCTAAGCCTGTGTAAATAAGTGTGTATGTTTGTATGTAGACTTTCTCGTAAACAGTATTTGACAAAAATTTACGTGAACAGATTTAAATTTAAAAAAACGCTAAAGCAGTTTATACAGTAATAGCGGTAACCCGTGGCTTCGAACGGAATTTCGTAGGCTTGGCACGTGTATGAGCACTTCTGATTCGAGTAAATTATATTTCCGACGCAAATGTTTAGTTAAAAAGTTTTAATTAATGCTACGACCAAGGAAATATGTACAAAAGTGTATGTATATCTATTGCCTTCATAATATACTGTGCCATAGTTGATTTTGCCTTGTTTCCCCGATCAAGAATATATATATATATATATATATATATATATATGTATATATATATGTATGTATATATATGTATATATATATATATTTGTATATATATGTATATATATGTATATATATATATATATATATATATATCAATATGTATTCTCTTCATGTAGAAATAAAAAACCAAATATTGGTAAACTCTGTTTATGAATTTTCGTATGTCAGCATACTTCTTCAGATAACAAATGTGTATAAAAATTTACAAAATTAAATAATGAAACTAACTAAATACAAACAAGAAAATGAACTGAAATAGAATAATAAACAGGGGAAAAATACCTCACAGCTGATGTTTCATCACAAATGCCAAAGAGTAAAAAATTTTTGAAATTAACGAATGTTCAAACCTAAAGGAAATTTTGACTTTAAAACAAGTTGATGAGCAGTTTCGCTCCTTCTCAAATTAAACCTATTTATATTTTCGTTGGCATTCAATGGAACATTGTTGATGCCTTTTAATTTGTAACAATTTTCAATTTTGTCCTGATTATGTTCTCTGGAATGTACAGCGAGGGGCTTGTCATCTCCATGAACAATACTGTAACGGTGACCTGTCATTCTTATACGAAGAGGGTTAGAGGTTTGGCCAATATATTGTTTATTACAAAAATTACAATTTAGCTGATATATTATATTACTTGAATTACAATCAATTGTTCCTTTAATTGGATACGTTTTATTCGTTATGTTACTACTAAAATATATATATATATATATATATATAATATATATATATATATATATATATATATATGATAACATCTTATATCTCTAGTAACATTCTTAAGATCTTAACATCTTATATCTTTAGTAAAATCTACGTATATAAATATAAGTATTTACTAAAATTCCAGACATCAAAACTATATATTACTAACATTTAGCTGGTACTCATAATTTCACATTTGACGAGGCAATGTCTTTGATATAACCCCCGTGCGTCTAGTATGTTTCTCTCATTTCATTTCAAATGTTAGCTAATGTGAACGAACATACTTGACTTCAAAGTTGCCAGGCGACTCTCCCCCAACCTCTTCTCACCCTTCAACACCGCATTAAACTTGGAGCGTTTAAATGCGACACATTTCTTCGTTAGATCTCGACTCGTGACTTCTACATTACAGCGCCTGGCATTGAATAACTTATTCATGCACCAAGGAAATACTTGGGTGAATAAGCATTGCTGGATCTTTTCACGTTTAGGTCTTGGCAAATAGTGTCACTTGTGGTTTGTAACTATGAGGACTTGATTTTAACAAGATGCTGGCATAATAACACCAATAGTCAACAATTTGCAATAATGAAGTGTATAAATATTCACCACTTACTATTAATGGTGAATAATGTGTTTTAGTATTAAAACCAAACAGATTCAATGTTGTTCTTACCTGCAGGAGTTAAAGACAAGACATAAGAATTTATACTATTACTATCAAAAGAATTTAAGGTATTGTGTACTAGACACCAGGTTTCTGAATAAGTGTAAAACCGCATTTTAAGTTACTACCTCGTACCGACCACACACGGAAACGGCATTGTTAAAGTAACTGATCATTTTATAGTAGCAATTGTCCATAATTTAGCCTCAATTCTTACTCTTTTCTGTGTATTAAGACTGATCCTCAAATTGAGACTGTGTCACTCTTTGAGTTTCACAAGTTTTAATTCTAGATCCTCAATTTTTTGTAATTTTTGTGATCAAAATAATTTCTATTCTGTACTGAAACATCGCAAATGTAAATAAACTAATATAATTCAATAATACCAAACCTTAGTAATCAGATCTTTAGTTACCACAAAATGTGGATGGAAGGTATCTCCCATATTATTAAAATGTGAAACTTTTGGACTCAAACAAGACTAGGATTTTAGACCTAGTAACGGTTAAATTACCCAGGTCACGTAGCTCTATGGAGTGCCGACGGCTAATTGGTCCAAGACGTTGGACATTGGATCTAAGTGAGATCGCGCAAGTTAAAATCCTGTGTTTGACCATTGAAGTTTCTACCAGTACCATCAACCTGGTACTGTATCGTCTTATTCTGTTTGACAACACCCTCGCACTTACCAATGGCCGTATGAGGACGGCAGAATAAGGATTAGAAGAGAATGCACTCTTCGTAAAATTCGATGAAATAAATTGGGTTTGGTTAACCTAAATAATAAACGATGTATTATGTATCGTTTATGGTTTAGTCTGAATACATAATTTTTGGACTACATAAATCACATTTTTACTTAGTGAGAAACTCCGAAGGACTTAAGACTACGTATAGTTTACATTACATTTACAAATTCGGAAACGTTACATCAAATTATAGCATATATGCGATTAAATATTTTAAAACTGATAGAAAATTTTTCCATAAAAGCCCTAAATTAATTAATTAAAATATTTCCAACAAATTTGAGTTTCAAAATATATATTTGTGTTATATTTTCCTCAATTTGTATATAATTCTAATGCAAGAAGCACAAGTCTGGCTCATATATATAACAAATTCTTTAGGATAACAATGCATTGTTCAATACATATTTTAATTTAATACCCTATAAGTATTATAAATGAATTTATTAAAAAAAGTGGTGGATTATGGCTAAACTATATAAAATCAAAAATTAAACAGTGGCGATTTTAGACTTTCTTTAACCCGTAGAAATGTGGGACTAGATATAAGCAGTTTAACACTCTGTGTGTATTCACAAAGTTTAGTTCAAAATAATGGCAAAAAGATAATTTACTATACAAATATAAATGTAACCTTATAATATTACAAGTGTGAATATTACAAGTTATACGACTGGCATTTCATTCTTTTATTATGTGCTAGTAAAAAGTTTAAAAATAAAAAAATATTAAAAATAAGAAAATTAAAGGGGACGGTAGAACATTATTAATTATTCTGTATGAAACAGTTGCCAACGTAAGGATAAGTAAATATGTACAGGGTAAAGTCTGTAAAAGCCTTGACGAATGGTAGCGTTAACTGTGATTGAGGAACTGTGATATATCAAATTGTAACCGTTATTACTGCCACCTGTCACTGCCAGCCAGCGGTTACTGCCTCGCCACACTCTCTGCGGCCACCTCTCATGTGTCTTCGATTGCCAATACATCATAACTCTCGCAGGTTTCGTTTGGTCACTGTTTAGATTTCCATCGTCATAACCGATCTGAATTTGTGAGAAGCCGAATGGTGAATTAATTAGCAGAACGTTCATGTAACCGTGGAGCTGTTGATCATTATAAGGTGTATCATCTGGTCAAATGAGGGTTACGACTACCCTAGCAGATTACGGGGTTCACCTTACACCTTACGAGTATTAATTGAAACAATCGTAATATATAAAACTGGCTTAGTTTTGAAGGATACTCAATAATTATTTTGTTTTATGTATAACATTTTGATTATATAAAGTATACTGTCTTATGTAATGATAATAAAACAATATGATTTGCAATCCATGATTTAACTTCAAGGAAAAACAATGTGTGGATTATGGTATGAATTATTGAATTAAATAATTGAGTTTAATTCCACATTCCAACGTAATTTGTAGTGTCTTACTGTAGAGATTCTCCATGTTTATTGAAGTGGTTACTTATGTGTAATATAATTTGTATTAATACTTTTATCATCCTAAATTTCTAAATTTAATTACCACTAAAGTAGTAAATAGGCAAATTAAAGAAGAAAATATATTGAAATGAGTTTATGGTATATTATCTTTATTATAATAGATTATTTTTTTAGCCATCTAATTACATAATTATAGCGATAAAGATATTGCTTTAAACTATTTTTGAATTGCTGTAAACAGAAAAGGAGACTAGGTAATGCCCCAATTCAAAATATTAAAATTTTTAGTTTTCTACTGCGGTAGCAAAAATATTTAGACATTTGATGTAAATCAAAAGTTTCAACCTTAGACGTTATGTCTTTATTGGGATAAGTAACAAATTCTTTATGAAGTCAAGTCCCGAATTTCTGTCTTAATAATGCTTAAAATATTGATTACGTATTGAATTATACACAGACGTTTTTGAAGTATTGAAATAGGACTTATAGATATTTCAAATGTATCAAATATACGTCTAGAATTTTACTATTTTAAAATTAAATATGAATAGAAATCACTATTTTGAGTAAATTTTTGGATTTTTAATTTATCGCAATTAAAATGAGCTCATTTTAATCCTGATAAATTAAAAATCCAAAAGGAGTGTTATCATTTTAGGAATTTGAATTGTATCTTCCCTTCATTTTTAGGCTGCCCCCTCAAATTTAACTCCGTAGAAAAAAATGTACCGTCAAATACCTCCTTTCGAAAATATCGGTATATGATAAAATGTTTGACACATCATAATTTACCTATATTAGTAATATCTATAATGACTTCGTGGAATCAGGTAACGGATGAGTACGAATTGACTATCGGTGGCCGTGAAAGTTTGCCATCATTTCGGTGACACGTTTAATTTCACTAATCCCGCACAGTGACAAGTGGCGGAGCGGCTGTTGTCACGTTAATTTACTGATACACCATAAACAGCGGCGCGTCGCGGGTTTGATAAATGTGGCGCTATCAACTCACACAACAGATGCGACCACTCGTCGTAAAACAAGCTTAATAACGCATCCATTTCATGGCCATTGAATCATGGAATTGGCTCCCCTTTCGTTTGAAAATGACTCGTTAACGCTTTTAGGAGTCACAATTTACACCTTGTCCATAATGAACGATGCGGAATTCATAAGTGAGGGTTAGAAATTTTTGACTAATGTATGTGTTTCAAGGGGTCACAGAATACCAAGGTATATCAGTTCAGTAGAGCAATATGTGATAAAATGAACATGGTACAGTGTTTTGACCAATTGCATGAACAGTTTTGGCGCTAAGTTGTTTTGGCCTACATCAAGATGATTTCAAAAATTGGCGACCATAGACCAAGGCACCTGCGATCACTATTATTCCTCTATATAGATCACAAAAGTGAATAGGTGCTACGAGAGTAATAATTACAACAAGCTTATCGTTGTGCTCGGAGCTACAGTTCGGGTATATTTGGTCTCCATAATGTGAGTATTATAATAATGCAGATTTATAAAGGTAAGCTACCATAAAATGAGCGCTAATTGAAGGTAATGAAACAGTCGGAGAAGAAGGATCGTCGAGGGACACCAAGTATACAGAAACTGAACATTGGCTGCTTAATCAACACAAAAAGAGGAATGCAATTCAGCCTGGAAACAGCATATAATTTGCTTTTGGTGTTTCTTCCTCCTTGACATTTGAAACAGGAGTATATTTTGTGTATATTTTTGAAGAGTCGGTAAGATTAGAACTCTTCTGTGCCGTTACTGGCTTGAATAACGTAAAGATTCTGCGCGTTCTTCGTAGACTTCTAGCTTCCAGAAGCATGGACCATGTTGTTACACCTGAAGAAGTGGTGGAGATGCTGCATGCAGAAGATTCGTAGATGACAGCCATCATCTTTGCTGAGTCACTGAGGCCGACGAGAGAAATCGGATGCCTGGTTGGCTAAACAATAATCCAAAATCTTCGAAAGTGTAAAGGTCCCCTATAGTGGATGCAGTTAGGGAACGTTATAGTGGTAGGGATATAAGCTAAGATCCCTATCATGGATAGGAGGGTTATATAGCGTATACTTTTTGCCTGTAGATAAAGTTCCAAAAATGTAAATTGAATAATTAAAAGAATATGTAAAAGAACATTGACCAAACTTTAGGAAAATAGTGTTCTATTGTTTCATTAAAATTGTAGCAGTGACTTAAGTTGTTGAAAAACAAACCCGATAAATTCAAGCTAAAAAAAATGCAGTTCCTTGGTAATATTGTCCTTTTTTCGACGAATGTATTTCTTTTTTGGAGTAAAACCCAAATTATCACTACGAACTAATAAGTGTAAATTATATTTTATTTCAGTTTTGAATTAGTTCGCTGTTATAAAAAATTCACATATAGAAGCAATAGCAGACTTTGATATTGTTAGTAAGCATCATAAAGTATTGATGCCAAGATTGAAGTTCCTACCTCTAAAGAAAGGAACATCGATAAACACCCGTTGCTGGGTAACAAACTTACGAGTTTACTGGACTCTGGCAATGAACTGCTTGCAGCTGCTGTTGTTCTTGTTGTTATTTATCCAGTTGAAGTCACTGAAATGGTAAAACAAGACAAGAGTTATCATAAAGTTTAGTCGAAATTATCGAAGAGTGACATCGTCAACAAAGCATAGATTTCATCTTATGTGATTACCATCTGTTACATCAGCAAGTTACTCTGCTTGTTATTGTAACTGTGTACGTTTATAATTATGATTTTAACTTGAAGTCAACAATTTGGATTGAGTATGATAAGCAGAGCCGAGATATATATATATATATATATATATATATACACACACATATACATGTAGTGTATATGAAATTTAAAACCATTGTCAAGATGCAAACATGTTATGGTGCCTTTATTGTTTATTTAAATACGATTTTAGCTCATTTATAAACATAATTAATTGTTTTATGAATTAATTAATTTATAACCCGTAGAAATGTGGGACTAGATATGCCTTTATTATTTATTTAAATACGATTTTAGCTCATTTATAAACATAATTAATTGTTTTATGAATGTGCTCTATGTCAATGTGAATATGGTATATTTTTAGATAGTATACATTTCATAATGTTGAATGACCTACTGTACTAATGAGAATTCAGTTTGAATTGTTTCTCGCAGTGTAGTTGGTACAACAACGCTGAACAATAGCTTGTTTGCACTGAAAATCTAATGAACATTTTGAATAATTCTAAAATTGAATTTTCCATCAGTTTTCTGATACGTACAATGTTCCGAATGTCCAGTATACTTGCAAAATTGCAATATTGTGGAATATTACATAATATCAATAGTTTTGATGTTTATTAGCGAATTCCCACAGTAAAAATTAGTTATTCCGCCGATCCTTATAGTTATAAACCAAGATCTTCGGAGTAAAAAGAAGACAACCACTGGTCCACGCGGTGATTGACTGATGCAATAATACGGTTTAAACGATATAGCAGCAAACCTTTACATGGAAATCTTGGAGGAGATTATCGTGGAGGGGTCGCAGAAGCCGAAGATCGCTACCGAGACGATGTATGGGCAGTTTGTTCATGTGGTAAAGACTGCTTAGATGAATTACTACAACATATTAATGCCATCAATACCTACATCAAGTGTACTATAGAAGTTGAAAACAGCAGGAGATTACCGTTTTCGATGTAATGACCAATAGGAAGCCAGCCAGAAGTATAGGACATTTAGTATACATGAAACCAACATATGCCAATATATATAAGAACACCGAGTCTTATGATCATCAAGAATAGAAATTTGAATTATTGGTTACAATAATCAGTCGGCCGATCTACATAGGAGGTAAATATAAATGGAGTAAAAAAAGAGAACACTGCAAGAAACTACAGGAGAATGCGTACAATGCTACAAAAATAAATACGGCATTTAAACAGAAATTACGAAAGTTACATATGAAAATGTGCTAAATTTAAATCAAAGTCAAAATTAAAGGCATTCAAGGAACACTTGGCAAAATAGAGTGAGTATTAAAATCACACAAATTTCGTATTATAGCCAATCCAAAATTTGAAATGTTTGAGGCCAGTGAAAGATATGATTCATCTGTATACGCCGAGAGTCTGTGGAATCCCATGCAGCTGAAGCTAAGCCTGCATTTGGAGAGACGGAACGTTTAATATGCACACAATTCAGTGAACACATAGACACAAAAATCGTGAAGATATGGAAAATAGGCCATAGCATAACGTAGTTTCTAGACCATACATGCAATGGAGTTTGACAAAACAAAAGTACTTGTGAAAATTCCCTACTACCATCCAAGGGTAAATAGGGGAAACTTTAGAAGTAATCAGGAACTACAATAACTTCAACTGAGAAGAAGGCGTGAAATTGCCTATAATTTGACAACTGGTGATAAAGAGAAGCAGTATTCATCATAGGGATCAGTAGTTGGTGCTTCAACCAACCTCAAATAAGCTCCACTTCTTCAACGCAACCACGACTGCTCGTTAACTATTGGCAGTTTCGTTGTACAATCTGCTGACTGAAGATGTTTCTCCACAGCAAAGGCCAAAATATTTAGGTAATTGTATAAGCAATGTATCGACGCCGTGTGGACCAGCAACCTTAAATGTTAGTTCTGACACCGGTCACGTAAGCTTAGGAATTAAGAATATTACGATTTGGCCTAGTGTCAGCGCCTATCTCTTGGGGAAATTTGAAAACTAACAGATCTATATACTTGGAGTTTATTTTATATAGGCAACACTTAGTATTTATTTAACTATTTGACCAACGGCAGTGCCTTTTTAATAATATGAAAACAGTGTGAGTAAAAATTATACAATAATAATTCTAATTATAAACTTTAATACATATACGTATAACAACAATAAAGGCCATATATCAGAACGTAGGACTTGAGTATTAATTTAAATATTGACTACGAAATAATAAATCAAACAAAAATGAATCTTTAAGTAATAATAGAAGTAGATCGATTTAACAATAGTTAAACATAGCAGTAAGTAAATTATTGGACAAAACAATAACAGGAAATGAATATAGTAATAAAAAATACAAATATAATGAATAATGCAGTGTATCTAATGATGATATAGAGGAGGAAGAAGTCACGACTGGGATAAAAAGGAATTCCTCAACCCAGAGATGGTAAGTTGATTTGTTTAATCATCTTTCTGAATTTATGTAGGTTGTCGTAATGAAAGTCAACCAATCCTTATAGTTGTATGTATATATATATATATGTAATATATATATATATTTAATGTTTTTCTTTATATATAGTTTACTTTTTCTCTACTGTTATTATTATGTTGTTAATGATTTTGTTGATTTATTATCATTATAGCTTTATATAGATTTTTTGATGTTATAACCTTTATAGTCTATTTACCAAAGTATTATTAAATTTATAATTATTGTTAATATCTTGTTGAAAGGTTTTTGTTGTATATCTTTATGCATATTTCACTTTGTTATCCGTCATTTAGTCTATTTTCCCACGCACTGGTTTTGTTTTCTGATCAATAATTGCTAAACTTGTTCAATTTTTCTTTTTTTTTTAACTCTATGTTAATTTAATAGTAGATCAAGTAAGCATTGCCTAAGTCTTGACCATTATGTTATTGGTATATTTATGTATGAATTGGCTGCTTGCCGTTAATAAATAAATAAATAAATAAATCCTGAAATGGCATTCCAAAGACTCATTAGAAGAGTAAGGGGGCTTTTTTTCATATAAGTAAAACACATTTTATTATGAAACTTTATGACGCGTAACTAGTGGAATCAAAGGTAACACCGAGTTCGATAAAGAAGGATGACATTACATGGAATTAGGCTGTGTTAGCAGAAATGTTTACATTGGTAAGTATAACTGTAACAAGAAAATAGTAGGATGAAAAAATGTTTAAGCAAACTGAGTACAATCATATAAGATATTAATTTGTTATTTATTTTATTTTTTTTTTTTTTGTTTTTTTTTGTTTTTTTAACAAAAGGAGAGGCCGATCCCCTTTTAGGCCTTGTTCTGTCCGTCCTCATGGGCCACTGGCCTGTGCGAGGATCTTATCAAACAGAATAAAGGGGAGAGTCGATACAGTACAAGGTCGATTGTACTGATAAAAAGTGCAACGGTCATAGACAGGATTTGAACCTGCGCTATCTCTAACTCAGACTGACAGTCCAACGACTTAGACCGCTCGGCCATCGGCACTCCCATTAACACATATGGCCTAACTATTCCAAAACGATTTTTCTTTCCCGATTCAAATAGATGTAAATATTTCTTTTCTGTATGATTTTAAATCTGTCTATCTGCCTGCAGGACATCTTGAGAATCAAATATTACATACAACCTCAGCCTGTTACGCGACACGTGGGGTGGCTTACTCCTACCCTGTAAGTTAACAAAACAATTCGATATAACTTGTGTGTATAAACTTAAAATTCATCATCTTAGTTATTTATAGAAAAAGCAAACCGTTTTCTTTACTGTATTTATAAAGTTCAGTTTGATATTATTGGGTCACTTGACGTATATTGTGTTACTAACAACACAATAGACGTCAAATTACCCAATTCGGGATTTCAACGCATTAAGTAATATGGTACAATTTAAAATATCGACTTCGTAAAATTTAGTTATGAGCATTTAAATTGTTAAATCGTTTATGTGAGACTTAAAGTTGAATTTTAAAATTGTAAAAATATTAGGCTCGATCAGGAGACCTTTAAGGATTTTCCCATTTAATTTTTAATTTCGGAAATGACTGTGCTAAAGGTATAAAATTTGTAGCATAATATTTCAAGCAGCTTGTGCTGCTTTCCGGTAAAGCATTAATTCCGACCAAACTGCACACTCTCACCAGTGCATGTTCTGTCCATTTAATTATGTCAGCGGTTGAGGTGAGACCATACATTTGGTCGCAAGAAATAAAATAAAATATAATTTAGTACTTAATCCCATAAGGAATTGTTGCTAACCGAGAATTAAAATAGCAATAGTTCATCGGAGAAAAGTATTTTTGCACTTCCAATACACACTGCGGAACCAAGTTAAGCTTTTACTGGAGTTAGAATAAGTTTATCCGCTGGTTGCGATTGGACCACAATGCCTAACCGCAGAACGACGAGACATCTCGGTGGTCTAATCCTAGCCTTGTCAGCTCCGGTCGTTCACGGTTGCTGTCTCAGTTACTTCGCCAACTTTACTCTTACCACTGAGACAGCAGTTTCTACATTTGCTCATCGAGGTTAATATGGAAGGACTGTATGTAGTTTAAACGTACGATATTGTTACTTACAGTCGCTTAGATATTGTTAAAATTCTACTACTGAGACATATTAATGGTCAAGTTATGCAGTTAGCTTATTCAATTAAGAGCGGGTTGTGCTGGCTGCCTTTCCACAAGATAACTTGAAAACGAATTGAGCTATCGACTTGAAAAATGTTCACAACGCTTCGTCTATTTGTCTGAATTGTTCAGGATATTCCTCAGGAACTAAATGAACTAAAGGGAAATTTGATTATGGATCATGCTCATCCATGTGATTTGGCTAGGCGTCAGTGAAACCTAACTATCCGTAGGATATCTCGAATCACTCAAGTTACTGGCAAAATTTACCTTCTGTATGTTTCCAGCAGGATTTCCACTTAACGAATGTATACTTGAACATTTTTAAAGAAGCTAAACTTTAAAGAAGCCTGTTACAGCCTGACCTACTCATTCCTTGTTTACTGGCTAAGCGTGATATACTTTGCCAACTTAAGCAGTTGAGACAATTAATTGTCTCAATAACAGGTTTTACCTTAATTGTTTTTTTCTTCACGTAAATTAACAAGGAAATTTTCAGATAAAACGTTTATACTGAAATCTTAACGTAAGATTTTACCGTACAACAAAATTATAGTGATTTGTGTAAGAACCATTTTATAAGGCAAGTTCAATTGAAGTTGCAGGAAAGAGGAAATACAAGAAACTAATTACGAACTGTTTTGAGAAAGAGCAGTTATTTTATTGCTGAATTAACTAGAAAAAAATTAACAGTAAACTTTTGGAGGATACGCATTGTTTCTTTGAATAGAAGCAATGATTAAATCAATGAAGCAAATTCTGACGCATTAATAAAACAGATTGTGGAAGGCTAAACATATTTGCGAAGTTTTAGTCATTTGTCCTAATAATTTTGTATTATTTTATTGTAGAAAGTTTCGAATCTTTTAATTTATAACCACTAACTGTAAAATAGTTTATTTAGATTGACATTACTCTATCTATAAACAGTATTACTTCGGTTTAAAGAGTAAACGAATATACGTCCCTATTGTGGCTTGACAGTAACTTTGTGACATTAACACACTTTTCAGTGGTGGTGTGGTAATTCACTCGGATTGAATTTTCGTGTCAATTATTGAAGCATCAGCAAATCTGGGGTGACTTCACAATTTTCAGTCACGTACACACTTGGTGAAATTACTGTGACACTTTGCTCAAAGTCACATTTCAATATTAATTCGGCAAAGTAATTGCTATGTTTTTGTTCTGGTACTTAAAACTGGTAATTACTAAACTGGCAATTAACACATTTATAAGGGGTTTCAAGGTTTTATTGTTGTAATGGCAACTAATTGAATTTAAATTGTTAATTTATTGTCATTAAAACCGATAATGTTGACATCATGTGTTTATTCTGGTAATATAATGTATATGCATTTTTAATACATATGTTTTATTAATTAGGATATTGGTTCATGCATAACGAAAAACGGATTTTGATTTTGATTAAAATTGTTTCAAGATTATCGCAAGGCTCGCTTTATAGTAATTTTTAATACCTAAGTAAGTTAAATGCTTTAATATGCATTAAATGGGTAGAGAGATTGAAACGTGTGTTTGCATTTACAGTCTAGACAGTTTTAGAACTTCTTACATTCATCCATTCCGTAATATTGTTGTGAACACATCTGAAAATCTTACCTAATAGTTAAAATGTACTTTTAAAAGCATATTCTAAAGAAAAAAGCTTGCACAAGTAGCAATAAGATATTAAAGTAATAACAACAATATTCTCATTTTGTCGGATTCTCAGTCTCACAGGAGACGAAATAACCCTTTTGAAATTTATCAAAAATTACTTTTCACTAGAAAGAGCAGTTATTTTATTGCTGAATTAACTAGAAAAATTATTAACAGTAAACTTTTCGAGAATACGCATTGTTTCTTTGAATAGAAGCAATGATTAAATCAATGAAGCAATTCTGACGTTCATACGTTGAAAAAAATAGTGCCTAATATTGGGACATAGGATTTTCTCACTTAATATTTATTTGAGTATTATTTCAGTGAAATCCTATTGTTGACACAAATGATACTGGTCGTTAAATTAAAAAATGCATTCAGTTTATTAACGTCTAATTTTAAATATCTCAAAAACTGCTTAAACATTTCATTATACTTTTGATAAGTATCAAGAATTTAAACCACTTTATAATGACACCCTTGAAACGGTGTAAAAAATTAAAAACTAAAGAATATAGAACTTTTTATAGGTATTCGTACTAACTGAAAAATATGCACTGTGAAAAGTCTCCAACACCAGCAATTCAAACGTTTAAGTCATTAAACCTTTCATCATTGACTACACGAATTAATTACATTAAATAAAAATTAAAAAGTTTCTAATAACGCCTTATTGAAGGCTATTGCAGGGAAGCGGAAAAGATGGAAAGATGAGTGGTATTATATTATTTCGTAATATGCTCGAATATCATCAGTACTTTGCTCCTTGATACGAAATACTTTAATTACTTATCGAGATGAAAAGTACCAATTAGTTGGCAACAAACAGTTGAGAACACTACTAAACATTCCCATTTAGCTGTGGAGATGGCTTTACAATTGAATACTGTATTGATTCTGTATAGTTCCCTGTAACTTTGTCAGAGCTCCGATATACACTATTTCAATTAATGAGGATGGAAAGTTATATAATTTAGATGCACTAAGTTAACTCAGTAAAATTAATATATTGTACACAAACTATTAATATTTGTACTGTGCTGACATTACCTTTGCACTCGTATCGACTTAAATAAGACCTCTAATCAGACAGAAATAAAGATATCTGGGTTTGCGAGCTTTTTATGACACTTTTTGTCCACGTTGGTCTGTATGAATGAGTTCAAAAAGGTTGAAATCTGACCGAAGAAGGTGGGTGGAGACATTCAATAGTACCTCGAGCGGATGACGAATATTTCTTTGAAACATCAGCAGCGCTTACATTACACCTTTTATGCTCTTCTCTCCGTCTCGACTTTGTATCTTTTTGTGCTGGCAAAAGCAAGAATTGAAAAGTTTATATCGTTAAATCATTATATTCGTGCTTAGAAAAGATGACGGTTTAATAGTTTTGCCTGATTTGGAATGTTGAAATGTTTAGACCGTTAAATTCATACATGGAAATATTGAGATTGTTGGATCGTTCTGTCCGTGCTTGGAAAAGTTGAAATCGTTAAATCGTTTTATTCTGCTTGGGGATGTTCATATAGTTGGATCGTCGATTAATGAGTAGGAAATTTGAGACTATTAGATCGTTCTTGGAAAAGTTGAAATTTTTGGATCGCTCTATTTGACGTTGGAAAAGTTGAGACCGTTGGATCGTTCCATTTTGACAATAATGTAGAATAGATGTTTTACAAGTTAATGTTCCGAGAAGAAAACGTTTCAATAACCCTCACTAAATGTGAATACGAACTACGAGTTGAAACGGTTCAAGCAATAAACGACATTTTAATATAGTACTAAACATTTATAGTTCCCTAATTATTGAATATTAAATAAGAATGTAAAAGTCCAAACTGTAGTACTATACCAAATATATTACAATAAATGCAAATGATACATATGGATCATCAACATTAGGGTTGAAATATAAGCCACACAATGAAATATAAGCTACGTCATCATCCCTTTATCCCCTTCATTAGCTTCAGTACAGGATCATTACGGACCTTCCCCTTTTGGAGGACAATTTGAAACATTATACTGTATTCAAACTTATCCTTAATACTTGATCTCGTAAAATTGTTAAATTTGTTCATCGTAAAAAATAAATTGTACTTTCATTATTAGTGTGATTTCAACATTTATCAATACTTTTGGAACCCGAGATTCCTTTTTAAGAATTATGTTTTGGAATACATTTTTCACATATTTTGGAGCCTAAAAATAGCTTAGAAAGATGCTTAGAAACTCGCAAAAACAACAGCTGATGCAGTAACAGTCCAGCGTTGGAAAAGTCACAAAAATACCAAAATGACTACTGGAGGAGATTTTGATATGCTGTTCCAGATTTTATATGCAACAAGTAATTAAGAACGTATTAACAAACGATAATGCTATCGAAATAATCAACCAATTAATTAATTAATTTAAACAATTACCAACGTAAATAAATATTCAGATTATAAACATTACATCTGATGAGTAACGTCGTATAAATAAAAATTAAATCGACATAACCTTTTAATATTAAAAGAAATTATCATTGGACAGTTATAAACAGTTTTTCTTGGCTTCAATAAGTTTGTTTTGCTGTTCTGGTTTCTTTATTATTTAAAGGAGAATTTCTAATCACCTATATTAATTGTTTGGTGGTTATGGCCCCTTTATTATTATGCGTTTATGTCATTGTGTAGATTAATTTAATTATTTATTTTCAAAAATAAGTTGAAATTTATTTAGTATATACTTTAGATACGGTGATATCGATTGGTAGTTCTGTCGCTCCATATCTGAAGTATTGATGATTGTGCTAAGCGATATAAAAACTGTATTCGCTTATCTTACTCTGTCCTTTCATTGACTGCCCGAAGGTTATCTTGAGAATGAATTGAGTTATAGACTGGACATTTTGTAACTTTTTCTATACGTAAGCAAAATGAGTTGTGTAATCCTGCATGTGATGGCCCTCAATCTTAATGGAAGCTCAAAACGAGATATGTACTCTCTTACTCTGTTAATCAATAGATGCAATTCCAGGATTTGCAACGTCCTTGGTAGAGGAGAGAAGTTATGTGAGCATACCCTATTCACCAAATGAATACGCTAGTAATAAGGGGCTCGGGAGCGCTATATAAATGAATACAAACCTTATTGTATTCATTGGCTATATCGTGGGAGAACTATACAGGGGCTATTTGGTTGGTGGGTGGGGGTGGGGAAGGGGTGTTTCATGACTTACATTAGGTCCAATGCATGCCATAGCAGAAGCCAATGTGGCAGGCACCAATCACCACCGCTGTTTAAGTAATGATGCATTAAAGAACGAATACAGCATAGCCTAGCCAATGACTTGACTGAGCATAGTACCATATATTGCTAGTTAATAGAAAGATGCACCACTTGGCCGTATATTGGCGGAACTGCAACACTGTTCAAGGAAGCTTTCCATTTTCATAGTGGAGCTCCTGATTTTTTCCCGTTTTGTCCCTAAGGGTGAAGCTCCTGGTTTATTGAGTTTATCAAATAATAACTGCAACCGTATCAATATTGGATTCTACATTAAATATTACAGGGGTTATTATAGCATTTGCTAGACAAATCTGGCCAAATAGTTGTTGTGTGGCGGTTTAAAACAATAACGTTTTTAAATTATAAATAAATCCAGCCATTAGGTATTAATTGCTATCAACATGCCAAAATATACCTAAATTAGTAATAGTATTACAAATCAGAGTTTTATGCTGGTTAAATATTATTGTTTCCAATTTTTATTTTTATCATACTATATTGGTTATTTTTGTTATTTATGTATTCGAGATATACTGGGTATATTGGTAAATATGGTGTTGGTTGTTTCCTGTGGTTCCTCTTTCAATACAGTGTATTTGGTACTTTCTTTGTACTGTTGCATTTTGCCATCTTCTTTTATATTATTACCGGAAAACTGTATTGTAGTATTTACAAAGAAATAAACATTGGCTGTGTATATGCTACCGATTACATTTTGTATCGTGATTTCTGGAAAGGATTTTCGTTTAAGAACGGTTATTAATAAAAACAATCAAGTTTTTGTTAGATGAGTTCCAAAATGAGTAATAACTCACGTAATTTCAAGTGGTGGTTTGTCACGATCAATTTTCTCAACACGTCTTCACCTGTTGTAAGAACTTCCTTGTCATCATTTAGTGACCGGTGCACTAAAGGGATAGTTAGCCTCATTTGCAGAATGACGAGGGTTGGTTGTTTAAAGTGGCTCTCCATGTTAAATCGCGAGGAAACATCGTTCCTTGCCAGAAATGTTTTTCTTGCCAAGCGTGCTTATAGTCTAGCTCCGTTACTTCACGACGATATATTATAATGATTTAGTAACCATGGAAAGTGGATTTATTTTGTTATTACAACCACTCAGTTCATAGTTATTAATATTCAACGAGTAATGTTTACCTTACACATGTCAGTACAAGAATTTATCGAAATAAACAATATAATACACGGATTTTGTTCGCTAGCGCTCACTGACATATATTAAAAAAACCTTTTCACCTCTACTATAGAAAATAAAATTATAATAATGGATGGTACATATAAATTGTTCTGGTTTAAAATCGCTACATAACTGGCTAGTGAAAAGACCCTATTAGGGAAATGTAAGCCACAAAAATTGTTTATACCCTTATTTATTGTTATAAGATTTTGGGAGGGTTAGATATTTTTGTATGGACAAGTAATAACAGTATCGAAACACTAATAAAGCGTTTGTTTGTCTATATGTATAATATTGGCAATTGTATTCTATTAGCATAAGATAATAATTTTATTGTCTTGAATTATTTGGTTTCTATTTGTAGTCTTTCTCTGCTGGGCTAAGATAAGTTAAGCAGGTCACGTGACTGATCGGCATTAAGTCCCCGATTACACTGATTATCCGGGAGTGAATCCGTGTCTTCCAGAATGAAAACATTGGCCCTGTCTCGCTCGAGGATATTGACAGCAGACAAGGGTCACTTTTGTCGGTCGTCTCATCTATCGATGTGATTATGCCAGTTAAAGTAACAATGTCAGGGGGTATGTAAATCCCCCTTGAAAACACATTAGATTTGTGGTGGAGTTTTTTTAGGCATATGAGTTCCTTTGAACCAGGTGTACGCTCCCCTCCATGCCAGCGACTGTAGTGACATGGATGAGTGATTATCTGTGTCGCCAACTGCCTATTCACCCATGGACACCGAGTCGACACCGAGTCCTCCGGTGGATACGATGTCAGCCGGGCTCGGAATAGTTCACTATATGTCTTATCGTATATTTTATATCATGGCGCTAAAACAAAGAAAATTGCCAGTACAGCTGGCTCTGTAAATGTAAAACAAGAAAACATCTTATTATTTTCTTTCCGCTCTTAAAAATGTCGAGATATTAATGTTTGATAATATTGAAATACTAATGACGCAAACGTATTCTCATCAGTGGCAACTGCGATACCCAAAGTCTGTATGACTCATTCTCTAAGTGTAAAATTATAGATTTATCAGACAAAAGCAATGTGATGTAGAAACATTATTCGATGTAGCATGTTTTTAAGCAGTTTGTTATTTTTGTGCAACGAAGAATTGTAAAGCCACGTAGTCGACATTCACACGGAGATACGCTCTACCAGAATAGGTCGAGATCTGAAGAGCTGGTAGCGTTGTCGGGTTCTGTACAATAGATCTGGGAGTAGAGAGCTACGTGGCTCCGTCCGATTATACACGTTATAACAAGCCGCTCGGTTGTCGCCAGGGGTTGCTGTAGCTTTCCCCATTCAGATAAACTTTTCCACTTCCTTTCTCCGGTTAAACGTTGTATTTGAGTTAACAACTGAGTTTCAACTGGAAATTCGCTCCGGGTATTTTACGAATCTGTTTATGAAATAAATAACGCAATATAATAGTGTTTGAACAATTCTTCCTCACGAAATATCCGTCAACGGATTATTAAGAGTTACTAGAGATAAAAAAATACTGGGTAACTATTTATAATTTAATTTAGCCAAATTAAAATACGTTGTTTTCTTTTAAAACTGATTTCCCGCTCATTTCATGGGTTTTCCAGACTGATGATTACCCCTAACCTGTTTTCTAAAGCTTGATAATTTGTAATTGCTTGAAACAATTGTTGTTAAGTTTAAAAATCTCATAATTCGTGTTTCCGTCGCTAAACTTGGTTATTTTATGCCTCGGAATTGTATATTTGATGTTGATTGATTAAAGCTGCGGTATTGCCTTTTGTGAGCAGAATAACAAGTATTGTACGGCTTGATAACAGATCTAACAATTATTTATTGTATAAAAAGAACATGAACGCTAAAGATTTTATGTAAAAGTTTCTGACAGCTCTCCTGGTACTATACTTCAGTAAAACTCTGATAGAGTTCAAGTTTAATCAAATATTAATTGGTCTTGAAAAATTAAATGAAAGCCTATCTTTGAGGCTAGGAGGTACTGGAAACATTTTATTTTCGTCCGCTTGTATGCATAATATCTCGAAAGAACTGAAATTTTGCAGAATAATTTACGTATAAGGAACAGAGTTGTATGTTACTCAATGTGATTGGGTTAAGCGTTAGAGCATTTTTACATTGTTCATATAGGTATCTATGATGGCGACGGTAAAATCACAGAATAAATAAATAATGTTAACCCAACTGAGAACTGAGAATCATACGACGTTTTAATATGTGACACATATAATGAAATGAGCTATATACTTGAATGCAACCTCAGCAGTGCCTGTTACGTGGGGTGACGAAGACCTATTTATGCTGAGTTTGTGCAAAGAAAGTGACTTTTGTAAATTAAGTAAATTCGTACACTGGGTTGTTAGATGTTGCTTGAGTAAAGTGTACGTGAAGAGTTTAAAACTTTAGAAGATGACATGTAGTTAGCGGATAACTATTGCACCAGTGCTCTAGCACAGCAGCAGCGAGCAACCTGCAGTATGAAGCGTCAATGAGCGGGAAGCAGCCTCCCCCCACATCCGGTACATTAGGCGCTGGTACTCTTTTATAGCTGGTATGGATTTCCTACAACGGTGATATTGCTCCAAATCCAACCCTCGATTATTAAAAATATATAATTTTGGATATTTAGCTCACATAAAATAACATAATTATTATATATGTTTCCTTAAATTAGTAAACAACCTAAACACTTACGTCGTTTTGCTAATATTCTTCAGTAAATATTTAACTGCTATCATTACGAGTTAACATGTTTATATATATATATATATATATATATATATATATATATATATATATATATATATACATATATATACACACACCTCAAAACAATCAAAGGATCACTTTTTTAACATAATGTACTCGGTAACGGTTCGAAATTTTATCATAATTTTTTTTAAATTTCAAAGTCGGTGTTAAAAGTAAAATACATTGTATATTTTTTTGTATATGATATTTTATTTTAGGCTAGAACAGTAAACAAAGTTTACAACCGCAAATTTAAAACGAAAACAACTCTCTTATTAAAGTACAAATGTAATAAGAAATGATGTGGTCTTTTGAATCTCACTTTCAATACCTTGTATTGCCACCTCTAGCTGATATAACCGCACGAACACGCTGTGGCATGGTTCTGATGAGTCGTCTGAGGCTATCTTGAGGTAACCGCTCCCATTCTTCTCGTAACGCCAATTCCAGCTCATCTAAAGTCCTGGGTTGGTTTGCGCGGCCCCGGATACTTCGTCCTAGTTGGTCCCAGACGTGATCAATCGGGTTTAGGTCCGGACTGCAGGCTGGCCACTCCAGCAGTGGTATGTTGTGTTCGCCCAGGTACTCACGGACCAATCTTGCTGCATGTGGTCGAGCTCCGTCTTGCATAAATACAAAATTTTGACCTGCTTGTTCTGCTCTCGGACGAATATGAATGTCTAACACCTCGTCCACATAACGCTGGGCTGTGAAAGTACCGTTTCGGATTATGACAAGGTCTGTACGACCGTCAATTGTTATGCCACCCCACACTAATACTGAGCCCCCGCCAACCGGAACTCTGGGAGCTAGGCAACAGTTAATAAACCGTTCATTTCCTTTTCTCCACACTCGAACGCGGCCGTCATTACCAAAAATTGTAAATTTTGACTCGTCTGAGAACATGACCTTACGCCACTGTTTCAGCTTCCAACGCCTATGGTCTCTTGCAAACTGCAATCTGGCTCTCTTATGACGCGCAGTCAATCTCGGCACTCGGGCAGGTCTCCTAGATCTCAATCCAACTTCCCGGAGTCGATTTCTAACAGTCTGACCCGACACACGATTTCCAGTCGCCTGGATTAGGTAGTTTTGAAGTTCTCTAGCAGTTAAAAATCGATTACGAAGTGCATTAACTCGTAAAAATCGATCTTCTATGTGCGTGGTGGATCTCGAGCGGCCTTGTCCTGGGGGTTTTCGAAGAGTTCCTAGCTCCTGATGTCGGATCCATAATCTTGAAATTACTGACTGACTCACACCTAAGCGCCTACCCACGTCTCGTTCGGAAACTCCCACTTCTATCAAAGTAACAGCTCTTATGACATCAATCTCAGACAAAAACCGTCTAACACCCGCCATAACAATAAAAACGCACAGGGCTGACTATAGAAGCCTAATCCAGACTGAACGACATCAACTTGTGACAAAACTAAGCCTGAACCTTTCCTTATCTCATTCTTGTTTGGACATGATATCGAAATAATCGCTCTTATCTTTTACTGAATTAGTCAGAAATAAACAAGAATTATTTATCTTTGCTACCGAGAAGTTCCTTTATCAGTGTGCAAAGTTCAAACATTCTTCTGTTATTAATACTTGTTTTACAAGACGCAATAAAAGTGATCCTTTAATTGTTTTGAGGTGTATATATATATATATATATATATATATATATATATATATATATATATATATATATATATACTGTATATATATTCCAGATGGCCTTATCTGTTGGACCGAATCAGTGGTAATACAATTTAAATAACTCCACAAGGAGACGTAATGAAGGAGAACGACAATGAGACGTTTAAGATAACGTCCCTAAAAACAAAAGAGAATGTAGAAGTAAAGAAGAAAAGTAAAATGTACACTCCTCTAAGAATATAGGGAAGAGTATGGAAACTAGGAAATGTTTTTACCAAACTAAAATAAAAACTGTTAAAGATAAACGTTTAATGTAACTATGTGCATGAGTTACCTTCCTACTCAAATATATAGATATCTCTCTCAGTATGCTTGAGACAGTGAAATGTTTTATTTGATATAATATTTGTAATAAATTATAATTTAAGGGAATGCTATATTTTTATTACTAATATTGTAAATAAATATTTTATCAATAAAAACACATCAATTCATCCAGTCACCATTCATGAGTATACTGTAAACAAATTTACATCCTCATTTTCAGCAGTTTTGGGGGTCCTAATCATGACATACCAATAAATTGTGCTTCAAATGCCGACCGACCTCTTCTCTTGTTATGCTCAAACGAAATCTCAAAAGGCTGCGTTCGAAATTTGGTCCAAAAGTAAAAGCATATTTCAACTGAAAACCGATGTCACATTTTTAAACACAATTCAAATTTGTAATAGGCTCGAGTTTATTATACGAGTGTTACTTGAAGTGTGGAGTATTATATGTGAAGTCATTGGAGTTTTCTGGAGGTGTTCAGGATGGTGACGGGTTGGAGTTTTTCATTGTCAACTGGATTTCAGGAGCACAATAATATAGGCAACAACGAATTCTCTGTGGTTCCAATTGCACTAAAACCTATAGAGTTGCCTTTGTAATCAGTGGTAATCATTTTATTAGCTATTCTTGTATAACTCACTCCAATTGGCTAACATGTGTGTTTAAGAATTTAAATATGAATCGATAATTAAAATGAAGAAAAATTTTATAGTTTCAGGGTCATTATAACAAATACATTTTACGTTTGAATATTTATGTGGACAATAAACGAAGCAGACTCGAGTCAAAGCGCTTGGTTATTGCTCAGAACCGGACCCCAATATTTCACTTTTATTCGCCTTTAGTTTTTAGTGGTTAAACTACTGGCGTCATTTAAGAGAAAACTGTTGTTTTGTAAACCTGCTTTATATATTTAATTCGAATTAAAGCTCGAGAATTGTATTCATTGTGCAGACTTAAAGGATAAGTGTGAGTTGTTTAGTTATTCAAAATATTGACCAGTTTAGTTATAGGTGAAAGAACAATCTTTCATAGCAGATTATGGGCTGAGCGTACGTTACTTACAAGATCATTACCCAAAACAATAGTTCAATATAGCCTTGAAACTAACTGGAAAAACTTAAAACTTAGTCATTAACATGTTCACAATTTTATCAATTTGATTACATTTAAAAAGTATAGTTTGTATAGGCACGTTATGGGTGGAAAGTTTTACCATCGCTCGTTTCGCCATCTAAGTCAAAAACCTTTCCACCAATTACTTCTTCCTAAATTAAATTTGCTAACTTTCTACCTTGCTTTCTGGTTAAAAAGTAACCAGGGTCTTTCCTTAACTAAGCCTCTTCTTTCTTTGTCCTTACCTTCAGGTACATTTACGTACATTTTGCAATGCAAGATGTCATTTGAAGTATTAAAAGGTGCAACTGTAATAGTAAAAAATGTATTTAATATTCTCAAAACCTTTAGTCATTTAGTTGAACCAGTCTGTTTACACAAATTCTTTTTTCCTCTACAAGCTTACATTTCGTGTCTTTACCGATGGAATACTAATAACTCATCCATATGCCAGTTGTGTGACTGAATTAATATGTTGTTGTAGCCAGTTCAGTGCGGCGATGTGTAGATAGCAGCACTACCTGGTAAAATTTATAAAAATAGTATATTACATGATCATATTTTTAAATGTTATTATTTTAAATTAAATATTGATCATATATTAATAATTATTATGTAGTTTTATTGCTATTCTTATAAAGATTAATCGATACATAAAGTTTTACATTCTGACTTAATATCTTTATATAAGAATATGAGAATTGTATAAATGTTGTGCTGTCAGTGCTTATCACCTTTCTTCTGAAACACAAGTACACAAATTACAAAATGAACTGCATGGGACCATATTTTTATAGTGACAAACTATTTATTGCCTTACAATAGTTCTTGGACCATATGCTATTACACGTGTGTCTCCTAGCTGCAAATCTGTGGTTTTCTCATTATTTTTGGCTCTTTTTCAGGGAAGCAGGCTCTACATTGCGTGCTTCTTAACTTTTCTCTTGTAATTTGCAAAGTTTGGCAAAGGCGCGGAGAATGCATATCTCGGTATTTCTGTGTCTTGTCTGTCGAAGACTTTATCTGTAAACTACAATTTTCCTTCAAAATGAATTTAACAATTCAATCAATAAGTAATACTGATGTTAAGGAGGATTTCGTCGTAGTCATGAGTATATAAAAACATGTTTGTTACAAACAGTAATGGCCCTGAAAAATGATAGCAGTTATAAGTAATATGTTTTATGGTAACAAAGCCAGTACTTTCAATTGCCCGATTTGAGTTAGTTTTACATATTATAATTAAAGCAAGGTTAATAACAATTTTCTTAAGAGAAATAAAGTTTTTGAAAAGAACTTCTGTAGGTCTAAACCGCAATAAGTCAGACGTAACCGATACCAATCCCACAATAAACGGCAGCTGATTGTAATGAACACTTTGAGTACTAGTACTGGGCGGGAGGACCCAACCCCCCTAGCTCATATATGTACCAAATTCAATTTCCACTACAGATCTTCCAGGATCAATAGCGTGTGTAACCCAGCAAAGTACGAAGAATTCCTTACGAAGGTTAAAAATTTTTCCCTCTTCCGCTTATAAACTCAGCAAAATATTTCTCGAGAAGTAAGACTAGTACGAAAGAACATATGAAACAAACGTGTACAATGCCTTCTCCGATCTTCCTTTGATCTGTCTTGGCAGCGTTTCTACTAGTCATATTACATTTATAACCTCTTTCATCACCTTAATGTTTAAGGTGCAGCAAGTTTGGCCATTCTTTACTTTTCCTCTTCCAAATTTTCTGTATTTTTCATACTCGCAAAAGCATTATTAGAGCCTTACCAACAGCAACAGTACTACCTAGCCTTAAAATTCTAAAAATGAAAAACAAATATAAAAAACTCTTACTACATACTAAGTTTTAGAACTACGAATTTTCAATAGAGTATCAAAGACTTATTTTATTCATATATATGTTTATTTATAATTTTTCGTAGAATCAAAACCAATTTTAGTACACTTGTATCTGTTCTCATCCATCTTCGCTGTACTTGCCAGACTGTTGGATTATAGAACCAAACCACGAAGTTGAACCGAAGTTTATAAACTTTGCCGCTCTCCTCCAAGGCAAAACCTGTATGTAACCTTTCGCTGTTACATCACAGGTAAAATCCATTTGACAGATTGTATATAGGATGTTATATGAAATAACCAGCGTCCAATCTCGCTAATAAAGATTATTTTTTTGTAAAAGTCACTTCTTTTTGAATAACATGTTAACAGAGTTAATTTAAAAATATTGTGGATTTTTGATGTTCTTTAATGTTTACCGAACATGTCTAAGGAAACCGATCAAAACACATCTAGTAAATTCCTAGCCAAAAAGGAGGCAAACAAGCTTACGTTCTCCACTACTGTAGACTTTTGCCTCAGCATAGGAGTAAGGCTGCAGCTCTGTAACTGGTAGGTCAAGGTTTCGAATCCCTTTAAGGTCAATACAAATATGCAAGTGGTTGGACCGTTTTCTCTTAAAAACGTATAGTATAGTAAATTCTAAAATGCCACTTTTGTAGAAAAAAAATTCTTAAAACATCCTGTGATATCTGAATGTGACAGAATTTCAAGTGCTCTCCAGAATCTTGTAATGTTTGCACTCAGAGTTAAACGAATATCTGCGCATCGAGTAGCCATTGGAAGTTACGTTATAAAGGTAGAGTTTGAGAAATCACCGTTACTAAATCACTAGTAATGATCTCGTTGTCCGAGTAGCTTAGTATTTGTTCCTGCAGAGTAAAAATTCACTTTGCTCAATAACTTACAAACTCAAGGCTATTATAGTATTATAGTGAACTATCTACGAACCAACCACATACATGAAAATGTCAATTATTATTTATGGTGCTTAATATGATTATTTTGGCATATTAGGATGAACCGCACTTGAAAATAACACACAAATATTACACACACGTAATTCATAGCGCTTAAAAGTAATATTTTATACTGAAATTAGAAGCATATAATCTTCTTATGAGTTGGTAGTGTGCCATTGTTTACTACTGATAATGAGTGAGAGAACTGAGGTATGAGTAAAGTTACCTGCCATCAGTTAATTTTTTGCAATTTAACAAATTAAATAATACATGCAATCGTTATTTCTATTCCATAATCATTTAAGGGGATAGTATGTAATCTGTTTCTTCCCTGAGTTATAGAAAATTATAATAATTTAAAATTTTTCACCTATAATAAAAAAAAAACATTGAATTGTTTCTGTTTTAAAATATGTTTCGGTTTACTTAGAATATTGTTTGTGCATTTAGTTTTAGATAAACAATTACATGATTGTGTCAAAATCTTTTGAATCTATAGTGATTTTTTAATAATTTTTCTTATTACATTAAGTGTGCATGTTTTAAGAAAAAACACAAATATAAATACTAACTGAAAAATAAATTACTACATTCCTAATTTTATATATATAAAAAAATATGTTTGTCTCAAATTGAGGTACACTTTTAAAAAGCTCATATAAAACGAATATCTGAGCTATATTAACGCTCTTAAAGAGAAATTAAAGTATAAAACACTAGTCTATATGTTTACTCTAGTAAATGCGAAACTCAATCCACCTATTATATTCTACGCATTAACAAATAATTACACCAACATTATACTGTTCGTGGAATAGGATCCAAACAGGCTACCTAAACTTTGTTCATGGTATTGAATACTTAAAAAGTTATCTTTGGTCTTGAATTAAAATAATGTTATACAAATTAGTAATCTGTTATAATAATAATGACTAACATTAAAAAAGCTTACCGTCATAGTCAAACTAATTGAATGTCCTGGAAAAGGTTACAGCCCTCGTATAATAACAGTAATTATGTAACAAATATTTACCATCTGTACAACCTGACGTCTGGCATGTTGACGTACGAATATAATGAGTAATCGATTGTGAATATCGAAAGTATTTGTCTGCGTGAGATACCTGACGTGAGGTAACGCCCTCTCGTGTCAGTGTGTCAGCGGACATCAGTCACTGTGGCGTCACCCGAGAGAAGATTAGTCAACTGTTCCGTGATTCACATTTACACAATACCATAGCCAACCGAGTTTTGTGTCGGTGTTAGGTCTTCGTTTTCGGACTAGTGATATTTTCATGTTCCGTGCAGTTTGTAAATGCAGTTTTTAAGTTTCGAAATCTGAGATTGAACATGATTTCCATCTTTTATTTGGTAAGGATTGAAACAACGGTAATATTCGTTACGCTTTTTACTTATTGTTTTGCATAATGTTGATTATTTTATTTTTAAGCTTAGACCACAGCACTCAGTTGCGTATATCGTATTATTTACGTGCAGAGAACTATGTTTTTAACACGTTATAAAATTCAAACTAACTTAGAAGATAACTTAGAATTAATTAGAGGATAAGTTAGTTGGCAGGCGTTAGCGAAGCTTATCAAGCGTGAGAATGAAAACATTTCATTTCTGCCTCTCCTGATGATTGCTCAAGAATGAATAGACAGATGTACTAGAAAAGCCTTTTTGCTATATAAGCAAAATCGAGTTCTATGATGGGATCCGGCCGAGCGTTTACAACTATTTTTAGACTCGTCTTACAGGTAACCATAATGGCAACGATAAAATCGGTGAATAAATAAATTTGTAAACATACTGTGGACAGTAAAAATATGAAAATATAAGTATTAACTCAAGAAGCCTAACCATCCGTAAGATAGGCCGAATTTGGCTGAACGTCATTGAAGCATATGAACAATTTTTCTTCTGTTTCGCTAAGGGCTGGATTAGAAGAATTCGTACTTTCTGCTTGATTCTTTGCCTGTCTACGGGAAATCCCGACAATGAAATAAACTATAAAAAATACATTTTGAATGCAACTTCGGCAAAGCCTATTACGTGAAATGTAGTCTGCCGGACCTCTATTTTTAAAATAATTTAATATATTTCTTTAATTTAAGAACTGTAATCCATGATGATTAAATAGTGTCTCAACTTGGGGATTTATTTTCTGTGCAACATAAAATATAATTTCCTACCATGCTCTTCTTATTGTTGTTCTTTAAAATATGTGAGCTAATATTAAATTTACGTAAACGGAAGTAACATGATTCTAACTCAGTAACAAGATGGCCAATAATAAACTTTACACCTGGTTCAATAACATACAACTCAAATACATTAAGCATTTTAACCCACTAGCCACGTCATTATTATCATATACGTATGTATATCAACACTGATTTATATTTACTTACCTTCAGGTACGCTGTTTCAATTACGTTTGCGCCGCTGAGATTTTCTCTAGCATAGGTATTTAAAAAACACAAACACAAATGTAGAAACTCCCGACTGTCTGGAACCATAGTTTGTACATAAGTTGGATTAGGGTGTCATGAGGGGAGAGGGAAGTCTCTGCTTTGAGTAGGAAGTGAGGATCCACTGGGTGTTGTCAGCGCTTAAAAACATACAGCTTTAATAAACAACGACAGTTAGTATTTTGGAATTCATTATGTTAAAACTCTACAAGAACCACTAAAAATCAACAACAGCCTGAAATAATATAGAAAATTCCGAAAATATGATAGATACTTTACTTCAGCCCATAATACAAATTGTTACGTGTCTAAAAATTTAAAAAAAATGAGAATGTATAACTTTGTGTAGGCAGACCAATACGGTCATTATTAACGAACTCTTTCTGTTGCATGTCTGAAAGTACTGATACATTTTTATATACCGTCTGTTTATTGGGTAAAGCCCATTTGCGTGTCCCATAATACATGTTTTATTAATGCTTCGAGGGCTAAATACATGCACTCAGCTCGATCTTATCAGCCCCATCGCAATGAAAACAAATGGGCAGGTAACAAGTAAAAACGAACTGTGGCAATGGTCGATAGAGCTGGCAGACCATGACCCAATACATTCACTCGTGTTTTAAGCATTCAGTCTCGAAAAATATGTTTCTCTTAAATTAAATAAAGTATTGTTTTTTCCGATTGTTAGATCTGGATATCATAGGTACATTGATTCATTTGAGCTTATTTTCATTAAAGCAACGTACATACAAAATTGCAAGTAAATGTAGAATTACTAGGAATTTAATACCCACATGGACATCAGCCTGCGCGTGGGGAAAATAGTACATCAGTCTACTCTAGAATTTACTCAAAATAGAACAGACAGGTTCTATCTGTTGTTGATTTAAATTGTAAAAATAAGTTCTGCAGTTTGGTATACTACTGGAATATAAAGATACAGTATATATCACACAAATGTATTAACATTTATGACTCAAAGCATCGTAATACTATCCATTAACATCATATAATTTCATGGTAATTAGAAGAAACACAGGTTCCGCGCCGAATCCTGTATCAGTGTCCCAAATAGTTTTCGTGTGGTCTTTAATCTTGATTCCATCATGTCAGGTCCTGAAAAGAAAAAAATGTTAGGATGGCAGTTCCGATCAATAAAATAAATACTGTTCCTAGCACACTATCTTGTTTCAATGTTCCAGAAAATTCCTCCAATAACCTGCAACAGAATGTCATCCAGAACATTGAACAGGAAATGCCCTGATGTTAATTACGGTCAATAACATACCTGAATGAAATAAACCTTTTCTGCACTCTACTTTGTAGCGATGCTCTCGGAAAGATCTTACCCCACAAAGCCCCCAACATAGGACCGAAGGTATGGCCTCCAAAGTAATGTCCTAATGTCAGTTTCAGCAAGAATGAAATATCCTTTTACCTGCATCTGACTGATCCAATACAGCCTCCAGCAGGAGGGTAGTTTGTGGGCCCAAAAGTGGATTTTCTACTGCCATCAGATAAATAAATCATGGTCATAAATATGTCGTACATCCTACTATCAAAAGTAAAAAGCAACGAACAGAAGAGAACCAATGGACGTATGGTCTGAGACGTCACTTTGAATCAGACTTAGAGATCAACTCTATGACTGATTCAACTCCTGTTTGTGACCGTAGTCACACTTTTCACTAAAGTTGACTTTTTATCAGAACAATAAACTTTGTACTGTATCGAATTTTATTCTGTTTGATAGGATCCTGGTACGTCTATGACCCGTGATGAGTCAAAAGGTTATAAGGCAATTCTCCTTAAAATATTTGTGTAAACACATCTTACATCAAACTTAATCTCACCAGAACATTTCCTTCTAGTGATTTGAGTCATTAAAAATTCAAAAGAATAAAATAAACAAAATAATGGTGTTTTATTCATTAAGATTTATAGAAATAAATATATGTTGAAATTTATGTCACGTTTAAACTTTATATCACAAAATTATTTTAAATACCTGTTTATATAATAAAGTCACAAATATATTTAAAACATTCCTGAATCTCTCAGGTAGAATGTCTGGACTAATTTTAGGTTTTATCTTCGTTTCATCAAAATATTTTTAGCTTTATGGATGATTATTGAATCAGTTAACTACGATGTGGACATTATTAATACAAAGTCTGGTATATAACTACAGCGCTTAATCTAATAGTGAGACAAAACTGAAAACATTTAGATATTCAACATATTTTAAAATACTGTGTTATATTATAAAATTAATGTGTTAATTTGTTAGTATTTTATTTAATTACTAGTAAATTAGTTAATGTAATAATGTACGTGTAGTATTGACGATATCATGCTATACAATCGTTTTCTCTCATATTAATGCCCCTTGCTAACGAGCAAAATAAGTCGTAAAGGACCATCTTCTCACTCTTAAAATAAAGAATGAGTTCAGAGAAATTGGTGTGAAAATCATATACTATAAAGTTTACACTATTATGAAATAAAAGAAAAGAAAAACATAAAACTATTTTCATAATTGTTTTAAACATAATTACATTAAGATCACGTGGGATAGTTAAGAATTTGCTAATGGGCTTTTACTTTCCATCTGGTTGAAATTTAAACAGATTTTTACCAAAATGATTAATCTTAGTAGGCCTAAATTTCAGAATAATCTGCTGGTTACGACCAGTCGTGAATTATGAGGTAACTTAATATTCATGAGGTTCATGTGCACCTGCGGTACTATAACTTTCCCTGCTTATCTGCTCGCTTAGTGTTGTTTAACTGAAATTAAAATATTTTAAGTGCTTCATACAATAAAAAAACAGAAACATGAATAAAACCAAATGGTGAAAGAATAAGAAGCTACATTATATGTATATCATGCAATAACGATAAAATATACAGTGAAAACTATAAGAAATAATGCATCAAGTTGTGTTTTTAATTTGATTTCGTAAATTTCATACAAGCGCAAGTTTCATTAGTTTGCAGAATACTATCATGTAATGTTTAAATCTAAAACAGCCTATTTATATGCAGATAAATCTTTATTTTATAATGCAGATAGTGGGGTTACTTATACGTCATTAATTGGTAATGCAATCACTTAAACAATGAAATAACGTATTTTCAGTCATTCACTATTTTAAAAATCGTAGAAACCTTTCAGGAAAGATTTTTGAGGTGAACATTAGGTACAAAAAAAGTGTTTGTAATTATTTTTGGTAAATTGCCATGTTTTAATACAAGCATTTGCCATTACTTAAACACTACATATAAATAAACATACATCTTTATGAGAAGACATTTAATATTTATTAATCACCTTATGTTGGCTTTTCGGCCTTTGAGACGTTCGTTTTTAGTTTATTCTATCCTAAGCATCTTGGAGTTCTTATTATTGATTTTTGGGAAGTATTTATTAATTGAAAATTTACACTAACGCATACTGCTACGTTTTATGTACCCATATTGTGTTACATTCCGTAACCTATATTTTACACCCCTATAAGTAATTAAACATGATTAACATTGTTGATTTGTATTCAGAAAATTGTTTTATAAGTCAGGAATGCCTCAAGGCTTCGATATGCGATCTTCTTTTCTTTTTTTCTGGCTATACTATGAAATATCTAGAACTATGATATTTATTTAAATGGTGAATATATTAATATTTTGTTTTGTTCGCCCTAGTTGTGTTTTATTTACTCTGCTGTGAGGTGGAGTCAAACACAAGTCACTGGAAATCAAGCAACTGTAATGATTATTTTTCTCGTAAAAATTATAAATTTTTCTTTTTTCATGTGATTTGGGGCAGTATTACCAATAAAGTATATTTTGCAGGTTCCTTGTGTTCCTATCAATATGACGTTTTTAATCACGCCTTATGGCGGCCAATCAGTTTTTAGAAGACAAGCATCTTGTCTAATACAAGATGTTCTCGTAAAAATAATTGGTATAAGGCTATTTCAAGACTGGAAATTGGAAAACGGATTTCTTGTCTATAAGTTATTTGTCTGAGAGTCAGTGAAAGCTATTAATCGAGGACTGGAAAAATGTAATTTCTGTCTGTAAGTCTGTCCGCACAATAACTCGAAAACGAACTAATGTATAGATTTGAAGTTTTGCATGACACTTTATTTCTATACATGAAAAATCGAGATTAATTACGGTGAATACAACTCGTTTGGCGTTAGCGATCAATTTTAAATCGACCACATGAGTACAATGTACATCGCTTTCACCTGAAACCATTTCAGTTGTCACCATTTTCTCTAATAGATGCAGTATTTACAAATATGTATCCAACGAGACACACTTCTTTCGTCAATGGTCTGAAGATTCGTACGTGGATTGGAACTTCACCTTCGTGCTCAGCTCATCGTTTGAAACTTGCGTATTTTTACAGATTTCAGCACATTTTTGTCCTTCAGAAACAAACCTAGGTATACGAGTTGTCCATTTTATACAATATTCGTTCCTTGGTTCCGACCTAGGTGTATTTGTTTCTGTAAATTGTATAATTAATGAGTATATAATTCTATTTCTTCACAGGCATCACCAAAACATTTAGCAGGTTTGGTTATTAATGACGACTTTGGCGATGTGAAAGAATAAATGCTGCGATGACTAACTCACACTCCTAAAATATTATTCTTGGAGAGTTCTAAAGGTCGTATATCGTAGATAAGTAGAACAGTCGGTTTGGAGATAGAGTGAGGTAAATATATTGATTTGTGTATATTTGGAAGGTAGGAAGTTAGGCTAATTTTATGTGTATATTTACCACCTGTCGGGTAACAGGTTTCGCTGAAGTTTCAACGCAAACGTTCAAATCTATTTAATTCTTGATACGCCGTGCGGGCAGACAGACAGATATACGTAAAAACCGAACAGATAGAATGAAAATGGTTTAACCCCACGAGTGATAGTTTCACAATTAAGTTTCCCTAGATCCCAAAAATAATGTATAGTACGAAAAATTCCCAGAAATAGTAGTTTTTGAGAAACACAATAACTAGTATCACCTTTGTAACACATATCAAAAATTTGAGTATCTCCATAAATTTCGGTTTTTTCTTGTTTACCTTCTGATTTTTCTCTTGAGAAAACACAATGCAGTAGTTAGTAACTCGACTAAGCAACGGTAATTGCAAAACTTGAGCAATTAATTTGCAGTCTATGTACTACTCCTAACCAACACCTTAACCGTATAGAGGTAAAGTAGTAAAACAATGCCTTGTTCACTTTCAGTTAGTTCAGTTAGTTCTTATTGGCGCAATTAACTTTTACCCGTTTGCTGTTCAGTCGTGTGTATTCATGTTTGTAATAATTATGTTTTTACTTTAGCTTAAACTATTAATTTGATTGTTTGAAGCTGATAATGATTGAAGCTGCATATATTTTCCAAGTATGTTTCAAGCTACTAGTAGTTAATCTATCGTACCTCCAAGGTGTTATGTGATGTTGCTATGCAGGACGTATCAAACGTATTATTTTTACTAAATGTTTCTAACATTAATGGATAACTATGAATTTCGTCTTTAAAATAGATTGATTTGTGGAAAGAGTAATACAGTTATAAAATACTTTACTGTTATTATACTTTACGGAACATGGACATGAGCCTATAACTTTACAAATAGTCGAATGGTTTCTTTAAATGTTTAAAACTTTTTAATATTATAATTTACAAAATGTATCTTTTATACAATAAATTCGTTTTAGAAAGGGGTTTTGTTACCGCACCTTACAATAAACCGATACAAAATATCGAACGACTTGAAAGAATGTAACGAAAGTTTTACAAAAAATTCAAAAACTTAAATGGCAGAAATACAAATAACGATACGATTTTTATAAAGAGCTGTCATGTGCTTAATAACTCCTCTTTGACGGTGTATTTATTCTTTAAGAACACGAATTCGTATATATACAATGTAAAAACGCCTATTTAAAAAATAATAGTTAATTCAGATTGAGAATTTAAGTAATTGAATTTTATAGAGCGTTATCAGATAGTTCAACTCTAAACAGCTGTGTTAGATGTAGAATTCATCAAAGGCGAAATACCTCCTGAACCTTAGCTATGGTGAGAAGGGTTGATTCAATTTAAAGGTTGAGTTTAGCTTCAGTTCACCTTTCTCTCAGTGCAGTGTCTGGGATCTGATGCAGCCTTAGACTTACCTGGAATCTGGAGTCATGTTTCTTCTGAAGAGATTCAACCCTTCCTACCAAAGCTTAATAAGAGGAAGTTGAACTGGAGCTGAACTTAACATTCAGATAGAATGAACTCTTTCTACCATAGTTACGTTATGTGTTGATAACCCGGTTCCTCTGCCGTGCTTAGAAATCGTGTCAGAAACATCGTAGTGCACTCAATTGTGCACCTCATGAGGAAATGAGACTGCTACTTCACCTAGATTACACTATATTATTGTATTTCGTAGTCTACGTGTCTTTGATGTCGAAACGGTGTAAAGTTTCGTTTTGGTGTCTTCGTCGCCAACCTTTATTGGATTCTTCAAACGAACATGACTCCAGAATTCAAGAGTCAAGTCTGAGTCAGCGTCTGGTGGAAGGTGAATTGGAGCAAAACTTAACAATCAAACCTCCTGAAAATCCACCAAAGTCAAATTTTCTTATCGGATTTAAATTTGAAATTCGCTCAATTTGGTTCTGCGTTAAGGTAAGCTTAAATAGTTCGGATCTAATTTAATAAGTTTTTATCATCCAGAGCACATACTTCAAATTAAAAGTAAGTTCATCTTTTAATCATATACCCATTAGTATGCAACTCCAGGTAAAATCTAATTTTGGGGTGAAAGGGGAAGGAAGATAATGATTATTTTGGCAACTTGAGAATGACTGCGATTACAGTTGGAAATCACTTATGAGCTATCAGGTAGAGCAGGGGCACGTGGTGAGCTATTCAACAGAGAAGTCGCTCAACAATCAACTGTCGAAGCACGTAGGTTGCCGCGGCGGTGACGGCAGATCACATCCAATCGCGTCGCGGAGACATGCTGCAGGGAACGTTACAATGATACGTATTACGGAAACTCTGACCGACTTCGGTTCGTCTCTTTGGTTATTCAAGATTCATTTTACTTGTGCTGTTGAAAATTTTCAGATAAATCTAGAGACATATGATGGACAATAAGGGAACTTTTCCAATTAGACTATGTATAATACTTAGTTACTTAAAGTGGAATACTTGTTATGCTTGTGTTATAAACACAACCGACACCCGTATAAAAAATATGTGACGCCATGATATAGTTGGAGAGAACTTACAATGTAATCATATTTAATTTGGATAATAAATATATTAATATATGGTTTTTATTAGTATGTATAGAAGACCACCCATAAAAAAGTTTATGCAATTAATAAGTTAATTCCATAATTGCTGGTTCCACCAGCATGACGGCCAAAATTGTTTATTGAAAATTTAATTTAAAACTTTTCAAAACAGAAAAACTGTGAATATGTTACAAATATTACAATTTTAACCATGCCGTAAGCTTTAAAGTGATACATATTTTAACATGGCCCATACAATTTGATGCACAATGTTGCATAATGTATGTTTGATCTACATCATCCAATATTATCTTATTGGAAATTGAATTTTCTGTCCTGAATTGTGGTTTTTTCCCCATCACATCAGTTAGATAGAGGGGAATGTATTACTTTTGTGAAAACCAGCGGGTTTTTATTGGTTTACAAACATATTGGACTGCATCTGTTTATTTTTCAATGCACTTCGGAACTAAAGACGATGCTCATACGGGATTTTCAAGAACTACAAATGTTTTAAATTAAAATCAACAAGTAACTTCTTTTAACCCAGATTTACTGGAAAGTAAAGTCATCACAGCTGAATAAAGTGCCTTTATATATAATCATTTTTTAGTAAATTTAATGTTTTCTAGTAACTCCAGCAACTACTGTACTCAAAACAATTTAATTAGGAAAAAAGGATTCTCAATCAAGTCAATGAATTAATGACTAAGGATTCATTTTCATCAATTTTTCAATGGTCAAACTCAATGGATGGAATTGTAAAACACAGAAGTTTATCGGTTGTTTGAACAAAAACTACCGTAGTTTTTAAAAATTCTAAAAAAGTACAAATTTGTTTTGGTGACCAAGAGGTGACAGCAAAAGCAGCAATACGTTTTGTATATGTTATGTGGTCGGAAACCACCCCAAAATATTTTTTGCATTTGCCCTGATTCAATGTATTTTAAGATGATGCGAAATTAGCTTTAAAGTTACGATTGGCTATTATAATTTAGCTCTTATAATAAACTGTTTAGAAATGAGGAGTGTTTTAGAAATAGAAATATGTATAAAACTTTTCTCTGAACACTAAAATAAAAACTCGTTATTAATTGTAACTTCTCACGTATATACAGATTACTCATTATTACTGTACAGTTGAAGTTCACTCATTTTATGTATATACCCCAATTGGAATTTTTAATTACAAAGGAACGAACAACCAAGACACTTATACAGTAATATGACATAGAAATGCTCAGGTCTAAGGAAATAACTAATCTAATTTATTGTTTGATTTGGATTATTTGGAGGGAACAATATTTAGTGAATGCTAAAACAATATTATGTGTGTGTGTATATATATATATATATATATATATATATATATATATATATATATATATACACACACATAGTTTGTCTAAAATTTTTATTTGTTATTTTATAAGATATTGTATAAAAATCAGTATATATAGTTTTGAAGTACTCGTATTTGATAAAAGTACTTAATTCGGTGGAACAGCGTGTAGCCGCGAGCCAGTCACACGGTTTTGTGACAAATGTCACAAGTTTTGTTTTACAAATCCGATATTCTGTTGTTTAATAAACTATGGCGACCACAGACTGCTCAAACGGTGATTTACTCGATGCACACGTTACGTTTGTGGCCGGTCATCACGCCACCGAGCGCTGGGGTTTGTTTACTGGTGGCGACCACTATCGAATTGTCATCAGTTCGCCGCCGCGCCGCTCCACAAACCGGGGGTTTCGTGGATAATTCCAAATCAATAGTTTTATTGGGGAATTGTCATTTTCGTCTATCTGTCTTTCCACATTATATCTCGACAACGAACTGGCGTATAGATTTAATAGTTTGCATTAAGCTTAAATTATATATTACACAGCAAAACGAAGTTCGATGGTGGTGCACGTCACTCCATGGTATTTGGCTGAGCGTTAGCATTTTTTATTGGTCTTACGGGTAACCATGATATAAATGATAAAATAGCAGAGTAACGGACAAAAACGTGAATTTACCATGTGGCAAGGTATATCTAGAAAGATGTTTTTGTAGATTTTGAATTTGGCATGAAACTCCATTTCTACATAGGCAAGAATGAGTTCTGTGATGTTGCACGTCCAACCATGGAGTTCGACTGAGCGTCATTGAGGCATATCACTCAGTAAGCTTAAATAATTTATCTTTATTTACTGAGGGGTGTAACAATTTATTTTTGCATGATTACTTGTCAGCCTATCGGTCCGCAGAATGTCTCAAAAATAAATTTAGCTATAGATTTGAAATCAACATAACCGAAGTTTGTTACGCGACAGTTAGTTTGGAAACAAATAATAATTGAACAGGTTCGTAATGCAAATTCCTTGCAAATATTTATAAAAAAAACATGTGTTGATTGCCAGTATGGTATTGAGAAGGGGGGCGGTTTCGAACATTACAGTAACGTTTAAAAAATTTATTTTTAGGCATGCAAGACTTTTTCAAATTTACGTAGCGTATGTGCTGTAGACTCTCAATATAATGTAACTAACGTTCAGGACCGAGTTAGGAAAGATATCTTTTTAGTGGTTTCAACCTGTCAGTAATGAATGTGAGCGAATGTAAATCGACGGCATGAAATCGTGAATATCTCTCAGACCACAAATTCCACCGACTAAACTTTGTCGCGAGTTTCGAATTCAGGTGGTACTACCTCACTAATATAGCGACGCGGCAGTCTTGTATGTGGCGCCTCTAGCGGAGTCTGTCGACACTAGAGAGAGTTGTTCCCTGTATTGATGCTGCTACCACCCTCTCACCCGCCACCATCACACTTCTACATCGTGACAAGCGCTTCAGTTGGAACCTAAACATCTGCATTTACTCGCAGCATTTCTCTGTCTAACTATTCCATAATTGAAATGTTAGACTGTTAGTCTGTATTAATTAGTGATACCTACAGCACGTCGCTTTGCAAGAATAAAGTAAAATGATCACACATTTCACAGTACGGGACCTGTCCACAATATATCCGTGTACAAAATTTGGTGTTCCGGAAACGGAGTTAATCAGTTTATAATTAATTACATCTCTTGAATTCGTTTACCCTCATGATGATGAAACATTTTATAATTTACGAAAGAAGTTCTAAAACAGTGAGAAGTTGAAACCGAGTCCTTTAAACACGGAATATGGCAATCGATCCACTAGAATTCCAGAATAAATACTAATACTATACATTTATCGTGGTAATTCTTCTGGAGTTAGCATTGTTGTTTGAAAAAATCCTTTTCTATAAAAGTACCTTTTTAAAAACAAAACGGACAAAGATCAGCCTAACCGTCAGAAATAAAGACATGTCATGTTTCTCAGTAACACCGTACTATATTTTGTCAAAAATATTGTCTGATATGTACTAGGAGACCATGCTTCTATCAAAGCATTGAAAAGATACGTTGTATAGGCGTTTGTAGTTTTAATAATATATAAACGTCGATAAGGCAATTCAAAATAAATTGAATACTTTTAAATTATGAACTGAATATTTTCAATGATTATATTTAATAATTTTATGTGATTGTTTCAGGTACGTAAGCGAAGGGGCTCAAACAAGTTATGTAAGTTATACAATGTAATACAGAATTATTTATGCCGATGTAAGAAGAAACATTTCATAAAGACATATGTTCAAAATATTTGGTTTTCCAACTGATTTTATATAAAATTCTATTACTTAAAAACATTTAACAAAACAAAATTTTTAGTTTCCACATAAGTTGTATTTTTGAATTTGGTTTTATAAAAATAAATTAAGAGTATAATTCTTTTATTATTTCAAAATTAGCGAGCATTATGTAACGTACCCGGCCGACCAATGAGAGATCCGTGTTCATGTCAGGACAGAAATTATATTTGTGAATTAACCGTTATTGAAAAATGAATACATTATAATAACATAAAACCGCACTTGTCACAAACATATGATGAATTTTGCTGTTGTAAAGTTCAGAAGAAATGTATATCGGAGAAGTGTTATCTCAATGATGCAAATGTTGTGGATAATAAATCGCTAACCATGTCAGCAAATTTATGCATAATTGTATTTACATCATTGTATCAAAACATTTGTGCAGTTTTGGTGATTTTGTTTCGAACAAGTCATCATTGTTGTTAGCAATAATTCATTATTTAGGATCCTTCTTTTTGAACTAAAATTTAAAAATAATTCTATTCTTACTGTCTTTTAAAACGTGACGACTTCTACGTTATTTGCAGTAAAATATCAGTGATTTCGACTACTCGTTTGTGTTTTTGCAATACTGGCTCAAAAAATGCAACAAATGTGTAGTTTATAGTTTTGCAGTTACAGTAATATTAAGAACAGTAAAAATTCTTGATTAAAACCCAGCGAAGAAATAGTTACATAGAAAACTGTACTAGGAATTATCGTCATGAAAACTATATACCTTGCATACGCTAATAAAAGCATAAAGTAACAGTTATGCAAACATTTTTAAATCCTTGACGTTAAACTGCTTTCATGAATGAAGTTCTTAAAGTGTTCTTATGACTATACTTTATAATTGATATATGAAAAGAGCTTTGAATATTAAGTGGAATGTGGAATCATATCTTAGATCCCGCCGAGCTTGTTCGTCTCATGGCATCAATACGGCGATCGTATCGATTTTGAGTACAGATGCAAGAACGAATTTTATGTTGTATTAGAATCAATTGTGGATCGTGTTGCCGATTGAGTAGGGAAAGAATGTTTGGCACGCTGGATTGTGTTACCCGTCCTACAAAGTAAACAAAGTGTTATTGAAATTATGTAAAAAACTAGATATTTGTATCCCCGGCAATAAATAGTTGTTGTGGTTGTTACTTTTAACACTGAAGGGAGAAAACGCTGGATTGTATTACCCGTCATACAAAGTAAACAAAGTGTTTTTGAAATTATGTAAAAAACTAGATATTTGTATCCCCGGCAATAAATAGTTGTTGTGGTTGTTACTTTTAACACTGAAGGGAGAAAACGCTGGATTGTGTTACCCGTCCTACAAAGTAAACAAAGTGTTTTTGAAATCATGTAAAAAACTAGATATCTGTATCCCCGGCAATAAATAGTTGTTGTGGTTGTTACTTTTAACACTGAAGGGAGAAAACGCTGGATTGTGTTACCCGTCCTACAAAGTAAACAAAGTGTTTTTGAAATTATGTAAAAAAACTAGATATCTGTATCCCCGGCAATAAATAGTTGTTGTGGTTGTTACTTTTAACACTGAAGGGAGAAAACGCTGGATTGTGTTACCCGTCCTACAAAGTAAACAAAGTGTTTTTGAAATTATGTAAAAAAACTAGATATCTGTATCCCCGGCAATAAATAGTTGTTGTGGTTGTTACTTTTAACACTGAAGGGAGAAAACGCTGGATTGTGTTACCCGTCCTACAAAGTAAACAAAGTGTTTTTGAAATTATGTAAAAAAACTAGATATCTGTATCCCCGGCAATAAATAGTTGTTGTGGTTGTTACTTTTAACACTGAAGGGAGAAAACGCTGGATTGTGTTACCCGTCCTACAAAGTAAACAAAGTGTTATTGAAATTATGTAAAAAACTAGATATTTGTATCCCCGGCAATAAATAGTTGTTGTGGTTGTTACTTTTAACACTGAAGGGAGAAAACGCTGGATTGTGTTACCCGTCCTACAAAGTAAACAAAGTGTTATTGAAATTATGTAAAAAACTAGATATTTGTATCCCCGGCAATAAATAGTTGTTGTGGTTGTTACTTTTAACACTGAAGGGAGAAAACGCTGGATTGTATTACCCGTCATACAAAGTAAACAAAGTGTTTTTGAAATTATGTAAAAAACTAGATATTTGTATCCCCGGCAATAAATAGTTGTTGTGGTTGTTACTTTTAACACTGAAGGGAGAAAACGCTGGATTGTGTTACCCGTCCTACAAAGTAAACAAAGTGTTTTTGAAATCATGTAAAAAACTAGATATCTGTATCCCCGGCAATAAATAGTTGTTGGGGTTGTTACTTTTAACACTGAAGGGAGAAAACGCTGGATTGTGTTACCCGTCCTACAAAGTAAACAAAGTGTTTTTGAAATTATGTAAAAAAACTAGATATCTGTATCCCCGGCAATAAATAGTTGTTGTGGTTGTTACTTTTAACACTGAAGGGAGAAAACGCTGGATTGTGTTACCCGTCCTACAAAGTAAACAAAGTGTTTTTGAAATTATGTAAAAAAACTAGATATCTGTATCCCCGGCAATAAATAGTTGTTGTGGTTGTTACTTTTAACACTGAAGGGAGAAAACGCTGGATTGTGTTACCCGTCCTACAAAGTAAACAAAGTGTTTTTGAAATTATGTAAAAAAACTAGATATCTGTATCCCCGGCAATAAATAGTTGTTGTGGTTGTTACTTTTAACACTGAAGGGAGAAAACGCTGGATTGTGTTACCCGTCCTACAAAGTAAACAAAGTGTTTTTGAAATTATGTAAAAAAACTAGATATCTGTATCCCCGGCAATAAATAGTTGTTGTGGTTGTTACTTTTAACACTGAAGGGAGAAAACGCTGGATTGTGTTACCCGTCCTACAAAGTAAACAAAGTGTTTTTGAAATTATGTAAAAAAACTAGATATCTGTATCCCCGGCAATAAATAGTTGTTGTGGTTGTTACTTTTAACACTGAAGGGAGAAAACGCTGGATTGTGTTACCCGTCCTACAAAGTAAACAAAGTGTTTTTGAAATTATGTAAAAAACTAGATATCTGTATCCCCGGCAATAAATAGTTGTTGTGGTTGTTACTTTTAACACTGAAGGGAGAAAACGCTGGATTGTGTTACCCGTCCTACAAAGTAAACAAAGTGTTTTTGAAATTATGTAAAAAACTAGATATCTGTATCCCCGGCAATAAATAGTTGTTGTGGTTGTTACTTTTAAGACTGAAGGGAGAAAACGCTGGATTGTATTACCCGTCATACAAAGTAAACAAAGTGTTTTTGACACTATGTATAAAAATAGACTTCTGTATTCCTGCAATAAATAGTTGTTGTGGTTTTTACGTTTAATACTGATGGGATTGACAAAATATTATTTTTGTTAACAAATCTATGGGAGATACTTTAGTAATGAATGACAGGATGTGTATATAGTTGTGAAATATTCAGTAGTAAGATTATTGTTAGTTCCGTTTTTTGTCCGTTAATTTCCTTGCATGGGACCATCGTAACAATGATACTTATGGCAGTATCAGAAATGTACTAAAATGTACTAAAATTATGGTTTTTAAATTTTTCACGCAATGGCAAAGCTAGTCGAAAGAGTCTTCTCGGCATAGTTTTAGACGAGTAGGAGAGCGCGTAAAGTGAACTAGATGCTTTTGGCACGTAACCACTCTGACCGGGTCGTTGTTAGAGTAGAGACTCAATTTCCTCAAGAACGGTTTATCGTTGCAGACAATAAAGAACACGAAGTAAATGTTTTTTTTTCTCATTGAACTTAGTGCAGTAAAAAGTATATACAAATTCTCTCAAAGTAAATAACAGTTCCTAATAGCTCATCAAAGAAAGGCCGTTTTTATAAATAAAACATAGTTTTATCCATAAAAAGTCATCAGGGACAAAAACTAGTGGTAGTATTAATAGGAGGAGACTTATTACGAAACAAACCAGATCAACTCGCTTGAACAGCCTCCAGTACCACTAAATACAGTATGTAGCACAACGTACAAGCTGGAGTAATCTTAAACTTATAAGAACATAAAAAATTAATTTAATTTCATTCATTTGCAACTAAATAATAAAACTGGGATTTTATTAACATATCTTAAACTGTAAACTACCCTAGACTGTAAACCATCCTAGATTGTAAAATTTAAATTATTCGTCTTTAAATTAAGGAGTAAAACAATGCTTTAAGTAATTTGAATGATACATTGAAGATACAATGAATGCTAAAATGGTAAGCGTCAAATAACATTTTACACGTATCAGTTATTTGAAAATTTCTTTAATCGGATTTGCCTTTAAATCTTATTGTCTCTCAGTGTTGGCTCTTCTATGTGTAGATCACATTGGTCACATCCACGAAGAAGTATCTTTCTTGGTAATCTTTATGCTCATGTATCTCCAAAAAGAAGTATTTGCAGATTCTTATTCGAGGGGGAGAAGTATACTTTTATTGTACATTACGGTCCAGAGAGGTACATGTTTAGAAACACTATGTATATTGTTAGAAACATTATCTATATTCTCTGACAATTGCGTGAATAGACGTTGGATTTTGTATTTCTCTAGTCAGAAGCCACATTAACCATACTGGCTACTTTGTTTAGAAAATTTCTGATACTGCCATTACTATAGTTGTTACTATGGTTCCATGCAAGAAAATTAACGAAAAAAACAGAACTAAAAATAATTTTACTACTGAATATTTCACAACTATATACACATCCTGTCATTCATTCCTAAAGTATCTCCGATAAATTTGTTAACAAAAATAATATTTTGTCAAGTTTTTTCAAAAAGTGAGCCTAACATTTCTCATAGTTTGCCACAAACCGTTACATAAGACACAATATTGGTTCCTTTTCAACTGAGAACATTAAAATTGTGGCTTTTTACACCTTTAGACGATTGCACTGCAGAAAATACACATATATCAAGCCAGCGACGTGGTATGTTTGCTGGGTTACAACAGTACCGCTAGTGTCACTATTTCTTTGACAACTGGGATCACTATATTTACTATAGTGACAGGTCTCCCTGACTGGGATTTGCAGAGGTTTTCTACATCAAGAGCTCTGTTGGTAAAAAGAGAATAAATGTGTTTTGATGTCACAACGTACACAAAAGTAGAAGAAGGTCAGTTTAGTGGTAGGTACTTATTTTTTAAACAAAGTTTTTTATTAAAATGCTTATAAAACTAAATTTATTATAATATGTTGTAATGGGTTTAACATTGGTTTATATCATATAAATTTTACATATATTTGCTTTTGGTAAATGTAAACGCAATAGTTCGATATAAGTTTGTAATAATTGTAGTTGCGTACATAATTCTTTGGTATTTGATATTAGTTTTTTTGTTATGGTTTTCATGGTATGATATTTAAAAAAATGTGATACTTAGATTAATAAAAATCGTGAAAATCCACAGTTTCCGTTATAACTCAAGCACTTCAAATTTAAGGTATTGTGACTGGTTTAGCTTTTACCTTTTCAATTTCATATCCTTTTCCTTAGTTTCTGATGTAGAAGAGGACAGATTACTCTTATAAAAACATACGGTTTTTCTTAGAATGATAAAAACAGTTTTGATCTAATTTTAAATTCATCAGAAAATTAAAGTATAATAATGGTGTAATAAAAAATCATCTTAACCTAATTTGTCACACAGTTTGGTTTTATTACCATACACTCGCTAAACCTTCACCCTCAGACCATCAATGGCATGACTACTAACATCGCTAAAAAGGAATAACATTGAACCAAGAATTAAATATGGGGCGAGTAAGTTTATCTAGATTTTACTCTAACCATTGCGTTAAGTTGTGTTAAGTTGCCATAGGAGTGAGATAACCCGCAGAATGAGTTTATCAGGGGTAAAATTGGACTGAAGAAGGATTTAGTCAAATGACTAAATGGCTACAGGGTTGTCAATCAAGAATTAACTTCATCAAGAAGTTACGTGTACCATTGTATCAAGTTGCTCAGGGTGGCTAATGACCAAAGGGTGAAGTTCAACAAGGAGCTTAGTTAACCAGTGGGTTACGTAACCAGAGTTAAATTATCCTAGGAAATTAAGTTTACCAAGAGGTTACACGTACTATTGTATTTAGTTGTCCAGAATGTTTAATTGACCAAAGGATGAGGTTCAGTAAGGGATTTAGTTTACAAAAATGTTACCAGAGTTTACTTATCGTAGGAAGTTAAGTTAATCAAGAGGTTACAAGTTCCATTGTATTAGTTATTCAGAATGTTTAAGTAATCAAAGGATGTAGTTCAATAGGTGATGTAGTTAACCAGCGGACTATGTAACCAGAGTTGAGTTACCCTTGGAAATTAAGCTCATCAGGAGGTTACATGAACCATTTTTTAGTTGTCCAGGATATTTAATTGAGCAATCGGTGAAGTCCAAGAAGGGATTTAGTTAAACAGGTGGTTATGAAACCAGGGTTGAGTTACACTAGAAAATTATGTTCATCAAGAGTTTAAACTGATTTCACCAAAGTTTGCTTCATTTATTAGAGTACAACCCCCTACGCCTCGGTGTGAATATAGAATGTGTTATTTACACGTAATGTTTGCCATCTATAGCAGTGAGTGATAGCGTCTCAGCTTAGGGTTCGAATTGCGTTTTGGGTAATGACCATTGACCATTAACCATCTGCCTAGTCTGGTAAATTATTAAACAGTTCCGGCTAGAGATTCATATCACGGCTACAAGAAATGTTACATCACGTTTTCCTCACCGTGTTATATTTATAGAAAATCTTTTTTTTTGATAAAGAGATCAAGAACTTTACTCACGAAAGAGTTGAAATAATAAATTTCAGGTGGTTACTTTGAAGTAAACTGAAGCCAAAGAAGTTACAATTAGGGAATACACCTACTGTATGTTTGCAGGGGTGCCTTGTTGACTATAAACACTCGTATGAAGCCCTCAGTCTGCCTGAGCAAACCGAGCACTTAATTGAGTAAGGCAGTTCTGTTTTCTTAACGTCAAAGTCTATAGATAAAGTTTTCCAGTGTTGAAGATTGTTACGTCTTAAAGCATTATTGATATGGATTTTACCGTGTAAATATCAATAAAATCGTAGATTCTTTGTATAAAACCCAATAAAATATGTTAACGCTCAGTAACACCTTCGTTACAAGAAGTTCAAGATGTTCAGTCATAATTACAAGTATTGTGCAATATTTATATCAGAACTATTTGGAACTCCGAACAAGTTGTCATCTACATTTATATAAAACTGTTTTATTACTAATTTTAGTTCAACCAAAGTAAAAACTTATTGACACTTTTCGATTAATCTCGGACCCTATGAAGAAAGGAAAAAGTTATAAAGCAATGATTTATGTTACTATAGACGTTTTTGTCGGACTGCCGCGTTAACTTCGTTTACTTAGCGGAAACCCCTAATCAGGGGTTAACCGAACGTTAGCTAGGTTTCACTATTGTCTTTTCTGCATACGACAACCAGATAATTGGGGAAAAAATCAAATTTGTCCAGCCCCTCGAGGATAGACTTCGCTAATACTCAGCACAATATGAATAAAAGTAGTTTGACAGGTAATTAATATTCCAATCATATGTTTATTTCGTTATTTTAGCACGTGTGACAAAACGGTCAAGTATAAAATAACTGCAGTCATAAAAAGTAAGAGCTCTTTGATGTAGTGTTAGCTTACATCCCGCAAGTGGTATCCAGCAGGTGAGAGACCCGGTTTCGAGTGTCGGCGGAGCAAGTACTTTTTGTATTATCTTTATATTATCATTAAGAGAAAACAGCGTATTGCAACAAATTAAGTTAGAAACATAACTTAGTCAAAAATTAGTAGCTTTGACATTGTTGAAAAAATATTCAGCAGGATTAACTTGACTTGAAAGCAATATAGTTAAAACATAGTAACAATTAAATATATAGCAATGTTTTATTTTGCTTTTAATGACAAGATCCTAGACGCCATTACACTTTATTGGTTTATATATGTAAAATATTAATAGTTAAAAACTTAAAACGTTTTACCTATTTAAGTACAGAATACTTGTATAGTACAGAATTAAAAGTAAACATTTAAACTAGAGATATTTGATAAAATGATACAAAGTGAGCGGTTTTCATTATTTTATCCAACGTAAATTCAGACAAAAAACATTGCAATATTTCACACGTGAAAATGATACAGTTATTGTATTCTATTTTCATTTCTGGGAATTCACACAATATTTTCTCGTTCATGACACAATTCCAGTATTGGATGCATTATTGGGATTCTTGCCGTTCGTCTTAGCAAATTTTTATCATCCATTAACGTACTTCATACACTTCTCCAGTACACAACACAATGGGAGAATATTATGCTGTCCATTCATTACTAAATTTGATTATTATATTTTTTCGTGTGTTAAACAGTTTTTTGTGATTTAATTGTATAAACATAATGAAATCAAAATTTTGATGTATTAAACTCTAATTTTTTCGCTGTGCCACTGGCGTAATTGGCTGAGCGGCAGCGAAACCTATCACTCGAAGAGTTTAAAAAATTGCATTTCTGTTTATCTCTGTGCCTGCCTGTCCATGCCATATCTCGGAAATTAAATGACCCGTATACTTTAAATTTTGCGTGAAGCTCAATATCTATGTAGGTAACACTAAGTTTGATGAAGGTACAAACGTTGCTCAATAGGATTTGGCTGAACTTTAGCGAATATTTTTACGTTGGTCTATTTGAACCATGATGGCCACGAGTAAATAGATGAATAAACAAAGTAGACTCAAAAAGATTTTACCATATAAAATCTTTATTTATAGAGTAACAAAAATAATATTAAAGTGGAGAGTCATTATTACAATTATCTAATAGTAAAGTATCATTTTCCAAACTCTTTAAACCGTATCCTTATCAAAGTGGAACACTGTTGCACTGTTATAGGTAGCAAGTTTTAGAGGCTAGATTATATGGAAGAGGTGTTAAATCACAAACCAACTGGTTTGAGTAATCTGAACTTTGTTAAATACCCAATTACTGCAGCCTGTTAGGCAGGGTTCCATACTGGACAAGTGCATGTGTAGTATGTTTTGAGTCCATTAATGTGGGCTGTGAAAACGTTTCACCCCACGACAGACCAGTGCCTGGTTTTAAAATTATATTGGTATTAATTTAATTACACATTGTGCCAAACCATAAAAGATATAACAACTTTACGGCATTTATTTATAAATTGTAAAATAGCCCTAATGTGTTTTTGACACAACATGGCACATTGAGATAGTTCAATAAAACCAAATTGTATAAAGGTGAAATGAACTAGTTACTGGTTTATTACTATTATTATTTGTAATTAGTTCGAGAAATGAGTATAAACATGTTTTGATGTTAGTTTAATGCCTTAATCAATATAATAATCGTGTAAAGATTGAAATAATCGTAATTACAATTAACATGTTCACCTGTTAGTACGTTAAACAATCTGCTTTTAACAGATTTTATTTAAAATATAACTATATACCTGTAAATAAAACAACATTGTATAACATTTGCGTGGTATCTTTACTTCACCACTTTTGTATTAGTTTTCGTTGAAGCAGGTTTCCAATTTTACGTATTCTGTATTTATCAGAGGCCTGGTAATAATGAAGAGTTATTACGAAACTAAAGTAAATCCAAGCTCGAAAATCAAATATCGTGAAATTGGTAAAACAACATTTAGTAAACGTTTATTGTCAACATTTCGCATCCATTTCACTCTCTAAATAAACAAATAGTCACACGGCAACATTACACTGTTAATAGCAATGCATATCAATAAGTCATTGTTTGCGGTTTGTTTATTAGCACTTCGAAAATATGAGACTTATTTGCGGTAAATAAATATAAGAGAGTAGAGTGGGGTTGATTCAGATAATATATTCCAATCGAGAAGAACGACGTCTCTACTTATGGATCTAATGAAGTCTGTTGATTTGCGCGTAAAGCGTATTGGATTCATCATGGATTGGATCAGGAACGAGTGTTTTAATTACTATTTAAAAGCAAGTTAAGGTATAAATTTCAGGCTAATTTCTATGCTGGGCGCTTGAGAATTCTTTTTTCACTGTGCGGTAAAAATTTAGATTTTTCCTTATTTGTACATAAACTTGGACTGTGGAGGGACGAAAACACTCTATTAAGGAGATTAAAGGAGGTTAAATCACATCTAAAATGGATTCACTTATCCACTGAAGATGAAGCGAAATGTCGAGAGTAAATCCTGGAGGAATCGCCCTCTGCTAGAAAATATAATTAAATTATACTTATATCTGCAGCATTAAACCTAATCGACTTTATGTTATTTATTTAGGTGTCATAAGTGTGCATCAGCTACATGCCAAAGAACGAACGAATTTCCGTTCAGTGGGTGCGCGGCCGAGGCTCTACTAGCCCTCCACCATCCATGACTTGCTGCCATTCTGTGATTTATCTAAAAGGACTGAACTATCGGAGCACCTTGTATTTGATATAGCCACGAGAAAACTGAATAAACCATTAAATATTGCAATTCTTGCCGCTTGGGTCACGAGAATACCGAAGGATGGGCTCTAAGGGAAAGCCCAATGTTCTTGGAAAAACGCCCCTTTACACCGCTCGACCATCAGGCGGCCGGCTGGTTTATTATTCAATAAGAACCGCCTCTGTTCATTTTATAAGCTGTTTTCAAATTTCATAAATCTATAGAAAATAATTGCACATCCATTACTAGTGGCACTATTCATTGTTCTTTTAGTTAACATGTTTGTATGGCTGTGGATATACATTTTTAATACAGTCGAACCTCGATTGGGAGTTATAATATAAAGCGACTGCCACTCACACAAACTTAGGAAGAATGTACGTGTTTTTGTTATTTATGCGCGTTATCCATTGTATTATGGTACAATATCTCTTGACTGTCTCAGTTTAATTAATCGGTGTATGGGGGTGGGACTGTCACTCTCAGTTTGAAATTATGAACTGTCAAATAGTCTAAAGTGCCATTTAGGCTTGGTCTACTTACTTTAGGTATGAACCTTGACCATCTACACTAACCACCTAATGGAGTGATATTGTCGGTCCAGTGGTATGTTAACACCTTTTCCTGGATTTGGGTTTCGTCCACCAACCCCATGACTAATATTGCCTCCCTCGAGTTTAATTAAACCGTGCTGGATGGAATGGTAATGTGGCCGTATCAACTCTATTGGTTTGGTACAACTATTGTTCCTCTTTAGTTTAATTAACCACATAGTAGAGTGATATTTTAGTCTGGGGGAAACATACATCTAAATTTACTTTATTTGGGTTTCATCTGTTTCCATATATTTGATCCCTATTCTAAATTGACAGCTATGAGAGATGAAATTATTTGTCTGGCATTGAAATCTGTCAAATCAATTTCAACTACATATTAGATCAATCGGCTCTATGGTACTCTTGATCATATCTAGTTACCACGGAATGATGTGGGAATGTTAGACTCGAAGCAAGTGGGTTTAAATCAGCTTCGTTTATGTTATAGTTTCACCCACAACCTCATGTTTCTCTTGGTCATCACTAGTTTAATTAACCACAGTAGTACGGTAGTGTAGAAATGTATTCCTGTTCCTCTTGTCCCTTTTTTTTTGTTAAATCAATCACAGTAGGATTGTGGGAGTGCCGGTCTGGTGGTAAAGGAGCCAGATTAATTTGAGCTTACTAGGTACATAAGCTATGAAAACCCATGTGTTTTAGTGTGGTCAGGTTCGACAATCATGCAGTCATATAATCCACATTCATGTAGATTTATTCTATTACAAAGATTATTTTAAGGCTGAATGATATCGGAAGGGTATGTTAACATCTGTTCTCTGAGGTTAATGAAAGTTTAAGGTGGATACAGACACTCATTTCCAATTCTGACAGTTCAGTGATACAGTGGTAGAATTATCTAATTATAAGGTGACAAGGGCTTAGTCGAAGAACTTAGACAATTCTCTCTACGATAGTTGATTCCAAGGAATGTTTGGGAGAAGGGTCTCTAAGGTTCCTGTTAAAGTTAGGTTAAAGTTACTGAATATCACTCAGGAAGACAAGCAGAAAGCCTTTAAGTGTAATGAAATTCCAATTTCTAGCATTAAAGAAAAAATAATTGTAGGTTAAAAAAAGCTAAGGCATACTCTTCAACGTCTCGAGTTAATTAACAATGGATTGGTGTTGTTTCTCAAGTGGTATAATTTGTCGAGACTACATTCAAGTTAACTCTACTGTAACGTAAGGCTTCAATGTCCCTCTAGGAGACCCTAGTAGGGGTTGATCAACTCACTCAACCCAACACTCAACCCTCTGCGGTCTGTTTATTAGTGGATTCCCATAGGGAAGATGAGGTATTATCGTTGCCCTTGTAGCATCAACAGTCTCTTGTGAAGATAAAATGTGTGAAGTATAGCACAAGCCTCGTTATGCATATTTGTTTTTTTATTCCAGACTGTTTACAAATGTGTATGTATACGTATATATACACAAAAATTTCCTCTTATAAATTAGTATGGTTAGTCTTATCAATATTATCTAGTATCTGGTTTTCTCAAGCATAATCAAACGTCTATTATTTTTAAACTATTTGTTAAAGTAATAAAATTAGTGTTATTAGTTAGCTATTCAGTACAAACTGCTCCTGAATACTCAGACAAATGAAATGTAATTTTGGATAGATAATCATATTGCAGCATAGATGCTTATTAAGATGGAACTACATATTTGTATCAATCAAAAATCAATAAAAAATCAAATAAAAAGTAATAAATAAGGTATTATTGTGTTCAACATGAAATGATATAATATAAAAAAAATTCATTTCTGTACAAATTGGCATCTTTATAGACAGACTTTTGATTTGGCTCTGTTTACAAAATTACGAAAATTTCCATCTTTAATTACTTTTAATGCATATTGAGTGGCCTAAATCGTTCTAAAAGTTCTAAAGAGCTAGTACGAGATAACCCAACAAACATCACTTGCATAACCTCCCCATTTGTCGCATTTATTCTTAATAACTTAATATAAGGAGAATATATGATTAAAATCTTATCAATTTTTTCGTATACATTCTTGCTCATATAAACTCTTTAGCTCTTTGACTTGATCGTAGACACACAATTATTCGGAAGTGATACGTTTCGCACATTTCTCTTCTTACTCAATTATTTATGAACTGAGAGACGAAGTGTTTACTGAATGGAGTAAATCTAATTCCAAATCTGTTGGTATTTACAGGAAAATTGCTTGGATATACGCAGGACTTACCCTATCTTTTTGTAGAACCGTTGATACAGCAGAGCGACAGCCGCTCCGCTTGGTGGTCAATTAGTCAGAAGAGGGTCATGAGTAGGCTTGGAGTGGAGGATCAACCACTACTTGTTCCCGGAACTCAATTAGTCTATATTGGTTTGACCTGAGAGCACGAGAGTACTTTAATGGAAAATTCTTTGCTCTTTATGGAACAAATCAATGTCCTCTTTTCGTTTTATATACGTAACCTTTAATTATATATTACAGTTTCCCAGTGGCATCAGCCATAGTTCACAACTTATTAAAATATCTTGAATGTAAGATTAATTAAAATTGTACATTTGTGTATGGTTTGATTACCCGTAGTACTGAAGTTAGTCATCAAGGTAAAACTAGTGATATATCGTACAGGAAAGGTAAAATTATAGATTACAGGACTATTTAATTAAGTTGAAATTATTAATATAGTCGACTACCGTGTCACTCCCACTTGTTTCACCAAATCATCTTCTTGCAACTGATTTTTCAAATCCTTAATTTTGTTCAATATTGGTAGATAAATCTTAACCACACGACCGGTTGTGATAAAATCAGTTTGGTGACACGCAATGTTTAGCGGAACGAAAATATTTCTTTATTTCATAAAAAAATTGTCCCCAAAATAGAGATTTTAAGTTATGAGAAATACACAATAAAATTATCAGTCCTCAAAAATTTAAGTATTCAAATGAATTAATAACAATAAAAAGATACATTTTTCTGTCCAAGTATAGGATAATAATTGAATTGTATAGAATAAATTGATTTATATATTCCATTAATTTTAATAAGTAGGAAATTGGTAAAAATGTGAGTGAAAAGATTTCTATATATTCTAAGATTCTATTTTCTAAACTAAAAAATAGTAAATACATCAATAAAATAAATTGTTAAAAGTAAATACAATTGTATATTTAATTTTAATTTTATTATGTAAAATGTATTATTTATGTTATATATTTTCATTTTAACTACATAAATTTGTGTTTTTGTGTTATCTTTAAGTAGATATATGAAACTTAGAAACAATATTATGAATACAATTTTAAAAGTACTATGAATGTAGTCATAATATTTAAAAACATTGATGTGTTTATTAATTGTACGCAGTATTATAACTATAATTTAGATTATTATTGACATATCAGTAAGCATGTAGATAATATGGAATCTATTGGTTCAGTTCATGAAATTGCATTAAATTATATTGGAAATTTCTTACATGTAAGGATAAAGTTTAATAAATACATATACCTAATTATAAACATATTACCTTGAACATGTTATTACCAAGAGAATATGTAGATGATTATAAATAGCACACAAAAAGTATATTATTTCAATGTTAAGAATTGTATCCTAAATTCAAATTCCATTCGATGTCCACTGCAGTGACAGAATAATTTTATTATATTGGATGCGAGAACCTGTGAAATACTTCTCCGACGTGTTATCGATAAGGAAAATGTGCGAGAAACGTTAATGGATGGTAAAAATTACCAAGAGGAGCGACAAGAATCTCAATAATGCATTTCCAATACTGGAAAACTGTGAAGAACGGGGGATATTGCGATAAAACGTTATGAAATGAAAATAGAGACAATAGATATCGCATATTCTCTTTGCGTTATTATGTTTATACATCTGCAGCAGGCATTAGTAAATATCGCTCACTTAGTATTATTTTATGGTAGATATCTAGTTTCATTTTTGATATCATTATTGTCAAGGTTTTGTTAAATATTTTGAATAGATATTAATTTTTAACTAAGGAAATGTTTTAAAAATTAACTGGTGGATCGAATAATTTTGCACCTACATCAGTCAGAGTCATTAACTCACATTATGATATAATTCTTGGATACAATTGGTCAAATAAAGATTTGGAAGTCCTTACAAATTCTTTAGTCAGAAATCTGACGGATTTTTAGCGAATGGGGAAAAGTGTAGCCCGTAATCTTTTGTCATAGTGATGGGTGTCACAAAATTTATTAAAAGTAGGAAAACCTAGTGATATTCCTAGTAACCTGTTTGTAAGCGAGGCTTCATTGCACCATTTTTTGGAATTTGTGCGTTTTGTATGATCCAACAGTGGTAACGGTACAGCAGAATAGTTGTAGTATTCATGACGTGTCTCAACCATGAAGTATGTGCGAAGTCGCGGGTAACAGCTAGTAGATTGGATGTTTATGAATTTCTTCCAAGAGTCATCTTAGAGCAGCAAGTCTAATTTAAGATTTACTAGCTTTTTAGGTACATTATCCGGCGGCCACTATTTTTGGCGTTTTTCTTACCAGTAACCTAAAATACAATATTATTAGAAAACACAGAAGTTGCTTGATTTATTGTGAAAATTGCATGTCATTACGACTATCGGTTCTTTTTTTCTAAAACCCATAAGAAAGTGATGTCAACGAGCAAGGAGGCCACTATGTCCCTAACTACTATTTGTTATTACGCCATATAAGTAGGTTTAGATTAGGTTATCATAAATGTTACTAGTAGTACCAAAGTTATAGATAACCTGTAAGAGCGCGCACGTGACCTGAGCTTGAATTTGGGTTACTGTCTCGAAGACTGATTTTCTTTTATCACCAGAGGTGCTTGAAGCCCGCATTGATGTCCTGGGGCATTTCCGATCTGTACTTTCCCCACATGAGATCACGTCCCAGATCATCCTACTTATCAGACATCAGATCACGTTGGAAGATAATCATGTATTCTGAGGTCGGGAAAGCACCGATTGTAAATGCACCTGGCCATCAGCTCGAGTTTGGGTGGTCCCCTCTTCTAAAGAAAAATGAAAAACATCCGAAGAAGTAGTACCTAAGTCGATCTCAGACCACGTAAGTGCTCGTTAAGTTTTGTATTTACAATATATAGGTATGTGTTGACCTATTTATATAGCCTAATAACAAATAGTAGATAGGGACAGGTGGTCTCCTTCTCGCCGTCATCGCTTCTTTTGGGATGCATAAAAAAGAACCGATCGTCACAATGACACATAATTTTCACAGTAAGTTAAGTTAAAGATTTTTATTTTGCCGTTAATACTTGTTTTCCTCTACATTTTCAATGTTACAACATGCAGTTTAATAACAGTTTTTTTCTTTTGAACTTATATTAAAAGAGATAGTTTGTACTGTAAACCTCTGATTCATTACATTTTGGCCTATAGCCATTTTGGAGATAGGCAATTCTTGGGGATTGCTTACCTCCCCATCTTGACCATGTTAAGTTAGACTACTTTGATGGAACTTTCAGAAAGATAATTTAATAAGCACATAGATAAGCATAGATAAGCACATAGAAGATTTAATTAATTACGCTTTTGTTTTAACATCAATTCTTATTTACCTTATCTAATATTTAAATATTTTTTTAATACCAAGACTTTGACGAATCAGCATAAAAAACCCAATAGGCTATCTCTGTTATTTTGATTAAACAAGTAATTAAAACGTGAATAGCTTGGAGGCTTCCTGAGAAAGGTATAAGTATATATAAGGTATATATATATATATATATATATATATATATATATATATATATATATATATATATTTAAAAAGTAAACGTTCTAAAACGAGAATTTTTAGTTGATTCACTGTCATTATTCACCATTTTAGTGGATTTTCCAGAAATATTCATTTTGCTCCTCGCATACATTATACATAATTTTGGCGGGGAAATTCGTGATTTATAAATCAATATAAAACAAAAATATATTTGTTTAGATTTTCGAGGTATATAACCCTCTTAAATGTTGTAATATAAAAGTTGTGAGAAATGTATTGTACATTTAATTTATATACTTACCTTACAAATCAAATCTCAAATATTTTTATTGAATACTTAAAACAATTTTACTGCTACGTTATCTTTTGTCAAAAGATTTTTCACATAACTTAAGAAAACGTGGTTTCATCTGAACCTTTGGCCTTTTTTGCTCCTTGTGTAGATAAAGACATCCTGAGAGCAACACACGGTTACTCGGTTTGGAACATAAGTTCAGATCAATGTTTATACACACAAGCAATGCTTTACCCTCTGTTGGTAAATCTTGCCGCATGTTTGTTACCTTTCTTTGTGTGACTTACGGAAGGAGATAAGTGGCCCTTTTAGGGCCAACACGAGAAGGTTCTTAGTGCCACGAAAATGCTTTGCCATTAGTTTCTCCAACTGAACTGCCACCACTTCACCACGTGAACTTGTAAATGGTGTTCTCACAAACATCTCAGAGCTGAGATGCTGACGAGGAATCACCCGGAAACACATTTCTGTACGAGTTATTACATTTTGTGATTGTCTGAAAGCCTTTTTAACTCTATAAATGAATAATATAAATACTTTCGTCCCATTTAGCAAAATTAAAGTTTTTCTAAATATTGTACTCAATACAGTGATATTCTTGTTCATACTTGTTAACTACCATTTAAAAACACAATTTTCTCAATGCGTTGTTATGTTTATATTACACTGTAGACTAATACAATGTATTCTGGGGGGACAATGAATTGCAGAGAAACTGAAAACAGAGTGAGTGATTAAAAACTAGGATTAAAAACTGGTAAGAGTTTAGTTGATTCACCTTTCACATAAATCTAAGAATAAATTAATAAAATTTGGATTAGTTGACTACTTTTATTGAAAATTCAAATATTCAATCTATTCAGAGTAAATTTGTTACTTCGAATCTTGTCAACAATTATAGGCTGATCGTTAGAAAAGCCTATCATTCAGGAAGCTAATAATGTCCTCTTTGTTTGTCCATAGGATGCATCGGGTACGAATATGGGTACATACTGAAAATACTAAATCAACCTATATCTCCACATAGAAAATACCGAGTTAGATTATGGAGTATGTTTCTCCAAGAGGTTTTGCTGAACCTCAGTGAAATGTTATAACTCAGGAGAATATCTCAAGAACGAGTTTGAGTATGGAAATCTTATAAATTTAAAAGTTTACCTGAAACTTCATTTCTGCATATGCGAGATCACATTCTTTGATGCATATTTGTACTTAAAATTTGTCCGAGCATTAGTGAAAACCTTTATTGATGGATATTAAGAGATCGAATTGACCGAATTTTGCATACAATTTTATTTGTACAGGATAGATATCGGTGATGGCGCAAGTCCTTCCACGGCACGTCTGATTTTATTCTTAGCGAAACCTATTACGCAACACGTGGTCTGGCGTACTACTACCTTGTTTAATATTGTTGTACAGGAAGGTAACATATGCCAATGTCTCTAAGCAGTTCTTACGTCATAAACTCAAAATAATACTAACTCTGTCGAGTTTGGAAAATTCTGCCCAATAATAATTCTGATTCATCCTGAAAACTAATACATATTCAGCCAGTTATAAAAAAAACGGTATATAAGCTCTGTGTCACAATATTTATACTTAAATATTCATTTTTATAAGGCGTTTAATCATTCGGCTGCTAGTGTTACCTTTGGGACAAATTCCAAGTTATAAAGATGCAAATCAAGTGGTTAATAGTTTTTACTTTTTTTTACTTAAAACGTACACACAAACTAGCAAAAATAAAAATATAAGTAAATGTTCTTTAAAGTAAAAACATTGTTTTTCCAAGTAGCAAAAATATAAATCGTGTACGGTTTCAATGTAGCCTACATGTGATGTTATGTCGTTGATTATGTTCTTATTAAAAAATCTCACCGACTAAATTTATTAGATGAATCATTACTACGTATTAGTTTATAATTATTCTCCATAGTTATATTTTAATAAATAAGTATTTACAGATCCCTTTAGTGAATTCAGGCTTTGAGACGTTCTTCTTTACCAAAATTAGATTGTTCTCGTTAGGCACAATCACTTTATTTGATCTCCCTTGCCGGGCATAACGAGCGAATGCTGAGAACTCAGAAGCGAAATTCTCAGAATTCAGCATATTTGAGTGTAGCGGACATTTTTGAACCAACCTCCCATGTTGGTCAGTGAAGAGTATTTGAAGAAAGTCACGTACTCTTGTCACGTCAAATGTTAATTCACATCTCCAGAATTGTTTTTTAGGTAAAACGCAGTGATATAGTAGAAAATTTGTTAGGAAAATATGCCTTTATTTTGCCTTAATGCGAGATCTAAATACTCATGTTTTGGATTCCATTGTTTGAGTTGACAACTTATTTACATTCCAAGATTCCAAGATTTCACTAATTTGTTTATGATTTCAATATTATTTAACCAAAGTTTTAAACATATTCTTATAAATAACAAACATGTTTATATATAGGAATAAAAATATTGAAGATAGTTCTAGGATTTATGTGCGTTTGTAGTACATGGAGCTTAACAAATTGATTATTCACAAAGTGGCAGATGCACCCCTAACTTCATTTCTGCACACGAATATTTACGTTCCACAGGTTACGTTCCTATTCAATGAACTCTATCACATTTGCTGCTATGTTTCCAAGTAAATAACATATGTGGCTCTACGAAGCGCTTACATCCGTTTCAGTAACCCTTTTGGAACGATACAGACAGAACTGAGACACTAAACGTTTATTGGTTGTGAAGGTGGCTTTTAACATACCAGGGAACTCGTTTTATTCTATTCTAAAAAGTTGTTTTAAAACTATGTTCCCAACTATAAAAGCGTAGATATGAAAGCTTTACAATAAAATTGTTTTCTTGTAAAACGTCAATGTCTCTCTACTCATGTAATCTGTCCATGGTTTAAAGAGATTTTGGTTAGAATTGTTCATAGCACATAAGTTGTAATATTTATGCGTAGTACAATAATACTTGTGCAACTTCACCAATGCAAACTCCGTATACAAAACTGTAGATACCATGCAATATAGAAATATCAGCTTGCATAATCCAAGTATTTACGCGTTTGCAATCGACGTACGTTTTAAATACCATTTAAACAAGTGGTACTCAAGTCATTAATTTGGCAAAGTTTGACACAGTTTTGCCCTTTAATGGACACAGTCAAAAGATAAAAGAAAGTTAAGATATCATTCCAATATTTTTATGTATACATTATCATTGTCCAGTATAGGTTAAAGATATTAACGTTTCGTTTACTGTATCGGATTTTCTTTATTGAAAACTTAAGTAGAATTCGTTTATGTATTTGCTGCCTTGACGTAAGGTTGATAAAAATTAAGTCATTGTTAGCTGGATCTAAAATTCTTAATTTATGAATATTTTATTGATAACAAGTGCACTTGTTATCAAGATAAGGATATCAAGATAAATTATGAAAACTCGTAACTATATCAAAAGTAATTAAAATGATAAAATTTCTTAAATTTGTTTTCTTTGTTTATGTATCCCACCAAATACCACTTATGAAAAATACTGTTAGTAGATTAGAACGATTTTTACAAGCAAGTATTAAATAGACTAGGAATTGAAAATTTTGAACTTTTATCTAAAAAATTTAGTTTTTCATGTAAAAATACAAACATACCGACAGACCACCTAAACAAAATAGGATCATACTTTACATGACATTTCTAAATTGTCACCTGACAAGTAGTAATTTATAGATATCCTGTATAAACTAAAGAATACTTTAAACTCTGAAGGTAAAGTTATTGATATCAGATAGTGATTCAAATGTTTTAGCGAGCCAGATAGTACCAGTAAATGTACACAGCAATAATGCAAGAAACATTCTAAAAACGATTTCACCAAACGTTTATGGCTGTGTGCACACAAAAACACAAGATAATACCACATTTTAGGTGTAACAGCAGGCACCATTAGTCAGCTAGGTTGTATGTCTACGTGAAAGAAGAAGACCATTTTAACAGAGAAAATCCAACAAGATAAATGTTTTGTGTCGTGTGAAAATGTTTCTCTTCAGTTGACCACGCTACAACTGAGCTCCTAAATTGGAAATTTTGTTTTTTCAATTTAATTAAAATACTACTGGTCAATAAGATAGTGGCAATATTAGTACGTTTAAGTCGTGTATATTAGTTTTAAACATACTATAATATAATATGTTGAATCTTGCTGTTAATTGTTTTTCTTAAATTATTATTTGTTCTTTAAAAATGTATTTTACCATTTATAATTATTGCTGTCACCATTTTATTTAATGTTGCTATTTAAAATAAAATTGTATTAGATGATAAAACTGTTATACTAAGACTATAATATAAATATGAACAAACAAGAATGAAATTATTAAGTACAAGTACGAGTATATAACTTATCTTGGATGTTTTGAATAATTAAACTTAGGAACAATTTATAAATTATTTGAGGGAATTGTTGAACGATTAATCGTTATCAAACACATATTCGGCCATTACAGTCCACGACTAGTATCAGACACAACATTGTTTTTGTAACTAACACTGATATGAAGAATTTAATACTGACACATTGGAATTTCACTAATGCCTATGTGAATAATTCATCTGTAAACTCGAACTCGAAGTGGAAATCGTTGCTTGAACGGATCTTTCTTCACGCGAAATGTGATTTCCCGGGGAGGACCTGACATGTCACAATAATTGCTCGTAATGCAAATATAAGGGAGTACTCGCGCAATCCGCGCACGGCCGAGTGACGGTTTATTCAAGCGGAACTCTCCCCAGGCTGCTCGCTTGCCGAGGAGACGCTGCAGAAGCGGGTCATTGCTGTAGAGCTCTTGAAGAAGGATTGCAGGATTCTGGTTCATTATTGGCAGTCTTGTTTTAATTTATTTTGGTACTTGGGGAGGAGAAATATACCAAATGGAATTTATGAGATGTAATGAGTAGCTTAAAATATTTAACTCATCCTATTGAATTTGAAACTAGGTGTGTATTTTTTTTATTAATTTTAGTGGATGAAAAAGTTTACTGTATTAGCTTATTTGTATTAGTTCCTTAAACTAGTTACCATCGTGATTAAGTACATTTATCTACCGAGTATGTGAGTCCAAAAATGTATCAGCACCAAAATTAACATACTTTTTAGTGATACTGTTGTAACATCGATTCTATAAATCCTTTTTGAATTTAAATTCTTCAAGGTTTTGGTTTCAGAAAGCCTCTGGGAGTCAAAAACTCCCAGTCTTTTACAATGACGTCACTCAGGCAAATGTGCTTGATTTAGAAATATTCCAATTCTTTTTTCTGAAATGCTTGCATTGTCAATAAGGTCCTCCTATCTTGTCTCTTACATTCTCTTTCTTACCGTGTTTCTTTTCTTAGTTTGTAATTCTCAGGTTTGATTCTCCATAATCTATTATTTCATTTTGGTAATTCCCGGCTCTTTCGAAAAGTGGACAACTTTTCAGTCGGAATATTTATTAGTTCTTCTAATATAAGTTTAATTTTTGTTTACCAAAATACGGAAAAACAGATTCGGCGATGTCTTGTGAGAAATTTATGGGAATTATATACGATCGCACAGATTTTTATCTAAATAAAAGTTGAATAAAAAAAAACAATTGTTTATGCATTAGCCTTGATATTTTAATGTGACCAAAACCCATATTATAACAAATTTAAAATCTTGACTTCCCATTTAAATTGTTATACTTGTGAAATTTTGACAAAAATCAAAGTATATTTTGACAAGTAACAGAAAAACTTGTTTTAAAAATCATATTTTAACTTCAAACTAAGTACTGTACGAAACTTTTGACAGTCCAGTTCCGATCATCATTACCTGACTAATAAAAAATTTATGTTTTGTAACATGTAAAGTAAGGTATGTCTAGATTGATAGATGATGAATATGAGGAGATGATGTGTGAGTGGGATAGAAAATCATAAACTCAAGATGTTATGTAAAGAATGATGTTGTAGTGAGGAAATGTGATAAAGAGCACTATAAGAAAGATTGGAAGATAAAGTACACTGGAAGAGAGTATGTGCCAAGCAAGCCTGGAGCTATATGAAACCATACAGGGTGATGATGGTGACAAGTATAAAACTTATTTCTCTGCTATAAAACATCGCATTATCAAGTGTGTTTTCACCAGCTGGGATTATCTCTTTTTAAAATTCTTTTCAATATTTTCATTGTATTGATTTAATTTCAATTATGATTTCTTGATTTAAACGAAGAATAAAATATATTTTAACGATATGGATCATTCTATATAAGGGCCTGTTCTGTAAGTTGACATAAAACTCAGATTACAAAAAAATAATTCTTTTAAAAGAACAATATATCGGCAGCCAATTTTACAGGTGGTTAATTTATATTAGAATAAATACCAGTTACGCGTTCATTGGCTGAACCGAAATGTGAGGAACTGAATCGAATTAAAATCCAAATATGCTATTAGTGAGATCTGAACATAGCTAGACCGGTGTTCACTAAATGTACGTAATCAAGTGTCTACTAAAATAAACAGATATTAATGGAGATTGAACGATGTTAATCCGGAAGGAAATAAATGGAAGGCAACGAAACACAACTAATGAGCGCCCTTCTGTGACTAATGAATCATTTGTCTTCAACATTAATTATAAGGGATAACAGACAATTGCCTTGCATCTCATATAGCACGATTAGCTCACTAATTTTAAACTGTGAATCATGCACACTTGACAGTAGATCGTGGCGTGTACAGTATTAATGTGATGCGTATTGTGTAGGGTGAACATCTTTATGATAGCTGGTACCCAAGATTGAACAGTAGAGGGAAATAATCAACAGTTGAGTCTGTTTTTAGTGTAAGAGTACGCCAGACCACGTGTTGTGTAACAGGATTTGCTGAGGTTGTTACACAATTTAAAATCTATAGCTCATTTCATTCTCGTGATGTCTTGAGACAAACTGACAATCTTACAGAAAAGCAATGTTTACCCTGGAAGACAAGGAACTCTCAAACTCCATGGTTAGGCATGCAACATCTTACAACATATTTTTGTCTATGTAGAAATGAAAAATCAAGGGTAAAATATCACAAAAACGTTTATTTTCTAATGACAATTAATTTTTTTACAGACTGCAACATGTAAATGTTTTAAATCCAAAATCAAAATACAAAACATGAATTTTAATCCGTGTTGTTTTGAACAAACTATGTGCCATGTCATAGTTCTCCATAAAGGGTATTATTAATTTTAAAATATGATAAAAAGGTGATATCTAATTGGAAAAATAAGGTAGTTTATTAAAAAAATAATTTTAACCTACACCGCTACGTCTATAAGCCATAAATAAAATTTTTTATGATATGCAGTGTGAATTTTTTTAAGTGGATGTTATTGGTATTTTTAACCGTATGTCGGCAAAAGTATTTAATTTAGGTCCGTTCTTAAGTTATTCTTTTTGTTTATTGGAAAACTCCGTTTCTCATTACCAATTTATATTTTAAATGTTTTTTAAGACATTTTTGTATTGTTTATTTTTTATACATCTATTCATTTAAGAGTTGTAGGCATTTAAAGTATTGAAATGACCCCTTTGAAGCTTTTTAGGAAGGAAGGTTAATCCTTACGTTGACTCAAGATGAAAATTAAAGTAGGCATAGCCTAAAAATGTGTAAATTCTAATGAGGGACTAAAAATAACCAATGTTTTATGCCAAAAAGAAGAAATACGGAAAGTACGGTTTAAAATATACCATCACAATCAAATAAAATATAATCCTTTTTTTAGAGCTACTATGTATGAAAAATCGCATATCTAGACAGTAATCTATTTAGAAACATATTTTATTACTTTTTTCACAAATAAAATTTAAATGTGCCACTTTAATTCTTAACTGAAGATTGAATGTGTCTTTATCAATTCTTAATATTTTAACGTTTTAAATCTAAAAAACTATAATTGCATGCGAATGTGCAATTTTGACCAGATTTTCGGAAATGCAAAATTAAATCATGTTATTAAGCTTACGAATGAGTCAGCGATGTGATGCAGCTTTAGAATGCGGAGAAATAGTCAGTAGCTCAGGAGTCAATGTTTTATGTGGTAGCTTATTAGAGATGTAGAACATTAGAACTATGTAGTGTTGTAGAAGTCTGGGTGGATTACTCTCGCGATACGCGAGGAGGCTCAGCGCTAATATCCAACGTCAGTCTGAGTTACGGAAGGGCGGATTGCAATTTGGACCGCGCTCAGTTAATCTTTGACGCCACCTCGTGTGCGGCCCCCTGCTTGCGTGTGGAGAAGTCGCAGCCAACTATTCCCAGTCTCCCGACTGATATTGCACCTTCGTAACCGCCAAGAGTAAAATGCACACGATATTGAACAAGTTACTTGAAATACATTTCATCTCTCACCCTCAATTTTTACTCTACCACTTTACTCATTATAGAAGGAAGTAAGGTTGTCAAAACAAACCGGTTTTTGTTTACAGTGGATGTCCAGTATCCGATTTGTTTACAATGATCCGATTCAAAAACTGATCATCGCTAAATATTCCACCCATAGCTTCTAAGCATATGAATAATAATATACCACTCAGAAAACTCGAAGTGTATGGAATTCGTACATTTTTACTTCAATGGTTTCAAAAATAGTAACTGGGTCGAATGTGTTGACATTCATTATGACGGTCAACAATATTTTTCGGACTTCTTCGTTGTTAAATCTGGAGCGCTTCAGGGATCTATTTTTGGACCACATAATTTTCTCATTACCATAAACAATCTTGCTATACATTTTGGCAACTATACAAATACTATCACGCTTCTGCAGATGACACGAGAATAATCCCTCTTGACAGAGATTTTCATAGCGTAATTTCAACTCATATTTTAAAATGCTGTGGCTGAACATAAATTTGGCATGAACCGGGCCCTATATTGAAAAATAACAATTTAATCTTTATATCTTCGCAGTATAATTTATAAATGCAAGTAATGTGTTATACGAGAATTTGCAACACTGAGAAAAATTTGTTTCTTTTCGGCAGGGCAAATTTTGCTGATTCACAGTTATTAGTTACAGCCACCCCATCCCAAAGCGTCCAATTTTATATTTATCCTGAATGGAACAATTAGTTTCTCACGAAAATATACTCGTAGACTTCAACAAAGTAGTTTCTAATTACTTTTGATTTGTAAATTAGATACTTGGTTCAATATTTCATTTTTTCTGGCTGTACTTACGCTTCCAGCATTTCAAGTAGATTTTCGTAGATTAAAAGAAATGGGATACGTAGCGTACATTTTAAAAGGGTCATGTAGTCATAAAGTTCTGGATTAATTGTCCTTAGTTGGCAGTAGTCTTGTAATCAGAAGCAATTAGTTAGGGCATAATTACTGCAGTGCGCCTTGCCCTCCCCTCTCTGACGTGCCCTAGTCCTTCTACCTTTCTCACTGTGTCACTTAGGTGCATGTAGCTGGTGTGGTTTCAATTAACCTAATAATGTTGCATACATATACGAGCAAAATGGCATTCAAAATATTTTGTTATACAAAATAAAGTTTATTTGTATAGTTTGTTGTTCTTTATTGTTGCGATTTTAAATATATAATTTCTATCCTTCCATCAGTATACGAGTACATTATAAAAAATTGGGTTGTATTTTGCAATTGAATTATTTGTTTTATGATAAAATAGCCTCAAGAGCAATACATGGGAATGTGATAACCACAATGTTATATTTAAAATAATCTAAATACATAAGAATTTGAGGCATTTTCAGAATCACAGTGACATTAGTCTTAGGTTTGATACTCTAGTCAAGTGTGAAAAAACATAGTTTAAAAAAAGACTTGACAAGTTTTAAAAATATATGGAACGCATTTTTGCCATGGTATCAATCAAATCTTTTATGTGTTCGAAAATTAAGATGTATGGCAAAAATACCTTACATGTGTTATAAGTAAGATGTATGGCAAAAATACCATACACGCCTTATAAATGTCTAAGTAAGAAAATACATTTAAAGTTTACATTTTCCTCAAATGCATTAAACATTCACAGACGCTGGCAGAAATTTAAAACTGTAGAAAAAAATAAATTAAAAAAGTAGTGATAAAGTTCAACGCATTATTTTTAATCGCTGTTGACTTGCATAGGCGAACATGGATTTTTCTCTTACTTCTTCCCGATATACTTATGATAACAGGACATTAGCAGGTACGATGTCCATAACTGACTTGTATAAATCTCAGGTTTTCATTAAGACATATATCAAATGTAAATACTAAATATTAAAAACTTCCGCGTTAAATGGTCACCCATCATTTCTCAAAACACGCTTTTTACGTGTATCTTCGAATGTTTTTACAGAAATTTAAATGATAACGTGTGTCTGTGATTTTACTGGTAACATTATTTGGAATATCCTTGAATTTTGAATAATATATTATCCAAGGGCTGATCAATATTCCAAATTTATTTCAACGTTTCAAGATAAATGGGGTCTTTCTCTGAACCTGCAGAAAAATAAGACAGTACCGTCGAAACGTGTTTCAGTTAAACATTGGAGAGAAAACACGTTTTTAGTGAGTCAATGCAGCAACACTATTTCATTACACTTCTGTAAATAATTTTGACCTAATAAAAAGACACAATAATATTAACTGTAATTTTTTCAGTAACTCTATCTGTAAACACCAGTGACGTGGAACCCTGAAATACCGCCATTCTTACTTAAGAAGATAGCATGAATTATGACTAAATTTCACGCTTTTCTGTTCAGAAGCTTCTGAGATGTCATTATTTTACCTTAAAACCTTCAAGACCAATCAGACAGCGCTGTGGATTCGACAACGAAGCCAGTGTAACATGATGTTCTCACTGGATTGGTCGCGCGAGGCCAGTGGACGATGACTAACAGTTTTTAGTGATAGTCTAGTAACCCAGAGACATATTTATAATAATAGACAAACAACTTGGTTTTCCTTAAATTCGAGAAATATCTTTCCCTGAAAATAAATCGACCATCAGCAGTTCCAGTTTTGGCGGGGGAAGGAAATTAGAATGTATAAAAAGACTTATTAAAGAATTAGATACGATCCCAAAGTACGCAACATATTGTTCCACACATTCTACTCAGTGCAAGTCATGGTTGTATTTCTTATCCTGCACTAAGCGGAAGGTGAAATGGAGCGGAATTCAACCCTCGCATTATCATACCAGTTTAAATTGGTTGAAAAATAAAAGAGAAATACCTATTTTAGTGGTAGTGAGTTTTTCTTACACGTAACAAGGGTATTGGTAGAACTTCGTGCAGATAAGAAAAGTAGCAGCTATTCTGAAGTAAAATTAGACATTTATATCAACAGACAAATTTATTTATGATATACCCTCAACAACTGAAAACCACTCATGTATCACAAGCTTTTTCATATTTTGGTTTGTTTTAGTTATTTTCCTCAAGGAAAATACATGCTTTGCATTGTAGTTTAGTCTATTTTACGAGTATATCTGTGTAAAATACAATATAAGGTATATGCCGTAGTGTATCATCAAATTACTAGGTTATATCATGTTTATAGAAGCCAGAATGAGACTCAATGCAAAAGGTCTATTTTAAAAGGTGGAAAAATTAAATTGGAACCAAATAATCAGTAATTCCAACAGATAAACACGTGTAAACTTTTTAGAAAATGCAAACTGAAATCCTAAACCATTATTTGAGTAAACGTAATGACGAATTAATGAACCAATGAATTTCAAACCGATAGTGTAAACAGCGGCATCCGCAGCACATTAATTATTACCATTTGTTTGCTTGTAGTAGGGAAATGTTTCTGATGGAAATACTGGGTTATTTCGCATATCTCTCATAGTTTGAGAGCAACAAAATATTGGTACTACGACTGACCGATGTACACGGTTTGTTTGATTTATTCAAGGCCCTCCCATTTAGTATGCTGCTGTACACGCACGCACACAAACATATATACACACACACATACAAACTCTCTTCCTCCCCCTCACTCTCTATTTCTATTTCTGCCTCTCTCTTCCTCTTCCTGCTACGTAGGAAACTGAAACAAAATGGAACATTTTAAAAACTGTCCACATAACTGAACATTAAATACTAGATATAAAATATGAAACTACTCATGTATCGTATCATATTAATGTCAGATATGTTAAAGTGTGTCTATAGTCATAAAGACATGCTATGGTAATATAATATTTATAATATTTATTACTATTTATTATTATTATATTATAATAATTTATAGTAACATTTCTGACATATTCGTTGATAGGAAAGCTGAGCGCTAGCGAAAACTATTACTTGAGTGACTGAACAATTTTAACTTCAATCTCTATGCCTGTCTGTTTGTCAGCATGTACCTCTGCAAAAAAACTCGGTAACAAACTAATTTCTAAAGTTGTACCACGCTTCATTTCTATAAAAGCAAACTCAAGTTTGATGATGGTGCGTATCACCAGGGCCTAATATCACTGATACTGGATTTGACTGAGCGTCAGTGAATATTTTTACATTGGCCTTATGTGTAACCATGATGGCAACGAAAAAGTTGCAGAATGAATAAACTTACGAACAAACTGAGTAAAATAATACGATTTAACTGTAAGATATAGTGTAAGATATAAGCCTATTGAAATGAGCTATGGACTTGAATTTTGTACGCAACCTCAGCGAAGCCTGTTCCGCGACACGTGACGGGGCGTACATCTACCTTGTTTACTCCAAGACCCGACAGCCAATTTACATTGTATAAGCTCACAATCTAGTTTTTTATGAAATCGATAGAGCAATTTCCTCTAAGAAAGACATCTATCGTAAGCCGCAGCTAGTTTCTGCGAAGCTTTGAAGTGGGAGGGTATAAAAATGGGTTAAAAGTGGCAAACAATATTTATTCTCATATCTTGTATTATTAGATTTATACACTTTACACAGCTTATAATTAATATTAATCAGTGACAGCCAATCGTATAAGGATCCGATATTTGGCTAAACACGGTCACTTTCAGCCAACCGATACAGCATTTACTGTATCTCTTTGGTCGACGCCGATGTAACTTCAACGTGACAGTTTGTATTAAGGGTGTTAAACTAAATGACTTATTAAGAAAAACATTACCATTCGAAACGTTTGTCTCTTTCGACTCCTAGTTTATCCCCCTTTTATATAGGTACATATTCTGTAAGTACAATATAGGTAATATAGTGCTTTAGAATAATTGAGTATTATTTTTGTTTTTCGTAGATATTTGGGGAAATTAAGCTTTTAACATAAAAATAAAATTTGTTAATATATATAGCGGTAGATTGTCTTATAAACTAAACGCATTTTATTCCTAAGGCGTGTGAATATTGGCAGACTGTGTTCTCCTGTTTAACAATTCACTATTAATTTTTCTATGTGATTAAATGATAGGGTTTTGGTTTTATATATAGCCTATATATATATATATATATAAAACTCAAAAGTCAAAAACTATAAATTAGCGTTTCTATTTTCCTACTCAATAGATTATAGCTTGTATAAAAAATAATTTTATTTTATACATTTTGTTTTCTTCCAGTGGTGAATTACAATGTCATAAATCCGTTTATTACAGATGAATAATAAAGCCATTACACTTAAAGTAATAGCCACGAAACTAATAAAGCATTACTTTCATAAAATTCAAATTATAATTGTTATAGCAAAATATTTAACTCATTGATCTTAAATGAAAACGTACGTCTAAATCTGCGGTGATAAATGTTTGTATCGTAAGCTGTAATGTTGTGAAATTCACATTCATTAATAATACTGGAACATTTCAGTAATAATTCAAATATTCATTACTAACGCAAATTTGACTAAACACAAAGTGATTTCCACACAGTTTTCCACATGAGGTAGTCACTGCAAATTTCATTCTAAGTATATAATAAGTAACTGGGTTATTTTATATATTATATTCAGACTTATAGAAATATTAATGGTTTTATTTACATTCAGAGAAGTAGTATTCAAATTAAAAATGGTTTTCATTGCGTTGATGGTTACTCAAAATGTTGAATGGCCTGCAGGACGTTAATAAATTTCGATTTATAATTTGGACAAAAATCAGGATTTATATATAAACCATTATAATATCAAATCGCACGTTGTCAACCCTGAAATATACAGCAAATTAGTACCAAGGCATGTTATATTTTTTAGTAAAATCTTTGATACTTTGGTCATGGAGCCTGTCAGTTATGAAAGAAATATTATGATCTTGCAAAAGTTAAATGTTTTCGAAATACAGGGTGTTTTATACTGTGATGTATCATATAACCCATAATAACGCCTTTTTCTAAAACCTCTTATAGAAATGAACCATTTCAAAGTAACAACCATCTAAAACATTAAAAGTTTTTTTGACGGTACCCTAATTTTGATAATATGTTACATCAGCTGTTTAATTATTCTATCGTAAGTGAAATTCTACGAAAAAAACACTCGCCTATTTTTCCATCAATGCAGTTACGCCTCCAGCAAATCCTTATCGGTGGTGTATAGGCATAGTGATTCCCTGAACTCAATTCCGAACACAATTTCCTAGTTTATCGTATCGAAATGATGTGATATACAATATTCTTCCTTTTATCTGCTTAATACGGCAGTATAATGGCATATTGTAATTAAAAATTAATTTTGACGGGACAGTTTTTTTTATTTTAAGTGAAAATGTATCATACAAATCTATTACAATTCTACAATCTACACAATTAATTAATAGTATTTTAAATAAATGAATTTTTTAAATAAATATAATAAGTTTTTCTCTTGGAAAGATTATATTAATATTAATTAGCCCACTGGTATTTTTATCACATTATCAATAAATTGTTCCGGTGTAATAACTATGGAAACCGACATTTTAGTAAAACAGAATAGTGTACTGAACAATTTTTAATTTAAAATTTGTTTATAACATAATAGGAAGAAATAGTATTCAAAATAAAGTCTGTATGGTCCTATTGGTCAATTGAAGAAATTGACAGTTTTAACGAACAAAATATGCAATATTATTATACAGTAATCAATATGCCATTGATATAGCAGACATTTGACTATTATTTCTCATATAAATCTAGATATAGAAACACCCGTTCAAGTTCTGCAGTGTGAGTAAGATCCATTGTCAACCCCTCATCAAAAGAAACCTGTGAGACGGCCGTGGACTCAATGTCTACCCCTTAAGAAGTAAGTATGCAATGGCTCCGACAATTTTAAGACGTGGACTTACAGTCCGTTACCATTTGCTTATTGTAAATAACCAACTTTAGAATGAAAAGCTTATTTTGAGATGTAGATTTTAATAAATGAACATTTAGAAACAGTACAGTAAAATCACGGAACAAATATTACTTAATTACTTCTGTACTTAAAGCTGGTTTACAGTACTGTTATTCGTATACACAATTAATTAATCCAGTTTATATTGTATGCAACAGTATATCGTCGTAATACCAACTTATTTGTTTGTAAAGAATATTTATAATTTAAAAGAATAAAAGCGTACAATTTATGAAATAAACTTATTCATTACCTAATATTATCGTACTTTGAGTTAATTAGCACTTCAACCTCAACACTAAACGTGTAGTAATCAAAAAGAAAAGAATATATGTTTTGGTATTTTGAATGAAACAAAGTATATGAGTTACAACTTTATATACTTTCCGGACATAGTCACCATTGACGATGATGTTCTTCCATTATCATACTAAAATGAAGTTTAATGTTATACAGAGATATTTAGATATACATGAATTAGGTTTATCTTCTTACTTAATTACAAGTGATATTATCTTAGCACATAAAAACATTAACATAGCACATCTAGCTCCATTAAAAATATATTTAATATGATTTAATATTTTGTTTAATATGATTTTAAAATATACAGAAGTAGTTAGTTTATTCATTTGATACATTTCTATTTAATTTTTAAAATATTATATGAACTTCTCCCTGTTATATAAATGTAATTCTTAGTTTAAAGTTTTATTAATCAGATAATATTTAATTTGTTCATTTCTTCTTGTCTCAGGTTTTTAAGAAAGGCAAGAATGCCGTCTGCCAAGTTGTGAACCCCACTTAATTTTGTCAATAATACAAGTTAATAATATTGCACCAACCCCTTTATTCGTAGTTAATTTCGAACAGCTAATCTTTTTTGAAACAACTGGAAACTGACAACATAACACAAAACTGTACGGAGCGAATGCAGTATTGTCCTAGTTAATAACTCTGCACCAACCCATTTATCAGAAGTTCAGTTCGAACAGGTTATCGCTTTGGAAACTGAAAAAAACACGAAACTGATGGGCGCGACTACAGTATTGGAAGGAATTCATAGCAAACACCTTTACAGTCAAAGAAAACCATAAGCATGAACTTCATATTCAATTTGACCTAAAGAGCTTTCTTGAATATTAAACAGTCTTTTGATGTCCAGTGTGATGATTGGCCTTTTGTTTCCTCGTTATGACCAAAAACCATTTCTCGTCTCCCGCAATGACATGTTTCAAGAAGCTATCGTCGTCATTTGTAATTTCAAGAAGTTCCTAAGAAACCAGAATTCGGTGTTATTTGTGGTGTTAGATCAACAAGTTTGAAACAAAACTGCGGCGACGCAACGCATTTGAAGTTTTTTAGTTCAAATTTCTTAACATAAAACAAATGAAATATTCGTCTGATCGTATGAGAACGTTCACTTAGCAATATTGTCATCTTTGATTTGTGTTGAAGGGCGTCCGGAAAGAGCATCATCTTCTGTGGATTTTCAGCCATCTCGAATCCTCTTGTACCTCTGATGACAACATGATCGGCTTAAACATTCTTCACAAAAACCATCGTGTAACATCGAAAATGTTTCAGAAAAAGTTGTGTTTAGTTTCACCTAAAACTTCACACAAACACGTTGTTCTCCTTGCATATACATTTTCATTAAACCAGAAACAGCCAAAATCCCTAACCTCCAACCTCAAAAAAAAACTGCTTATTTTTATTCAGTGACGTTATGAGGTATCTGAAACAACAGCTGCGTTAAATGTTGAGTTAGAGAATGCACTGCTGCCAACCGCCTCGCTATGCGATATTTCATTCTCATGCTATATATACAAATTTCTGGAACCTTTTGATCGCCCTTCGAAATAACTTTGCACCAACACCTTTATCCGAAGTTCAGTTCGAATAGCTAATCGTTTTAGAAACAATTGGAGATACCACTCACAGAAAACGGAACGGCGCGAATACAGTATTGTTCTAGTTAATAACTTTGCACCAACCCCTTTATCCGAAGTTCAGTTCGAATAGCTAATCGTTTTGGAAACAATTGGAAACTGAAAACACAACACAAAACTGTACGGCGCGACTACAGCATAGTCTTAGTTAAGTTAGGAAAGTTACTACAGTCGTACTTCTGTCAATTTGTGAAGGGTTAGGGTGCAATTACTGGCTGCAACAAAAGTTGGAGGTTAAATATTTTTAAAATCAAACATGAGCATGCTCCTTTTTATCTTCTGAGTTCCCATGTTAATTTCTACGTTAATAAAGTTTGACGAACAGCTTAATATAACAACTAGAACTTTTAATCTGTCCATACTTTTTTAGGCAAAACTATTTAATAAATTATCCATTCTATTCATATTAGGACGGACAATTTAATCCAAGAGAGATTTTTTAATATTCAGAGCTATGGCAAGTGCTTATAATTGATAGTGGTTTTATTGGACAAAATGCGTCATTTTAAAATCAAATAACATAAATATGTCCATTTTATATCTCTATTTAGTTGCCAACATTTTCGGATCATTAAATTCCGACATTTTAACCTAAAAACCATTACGTTATATTATATTACACATAATTTAATCTGAAAATAAAACAAATCTTGATTAAAAATATTAGTCTCCTAAATATAAAGTATTATAAATATGAAAATATATGATATCTGCTTGTTGCATGAAAAAAATGTTTGGAATTTTTGACATGCCATGCAGATATTTATTTAATAAAACAAAGTATTATAACTAAAAAATATCCTAAATCAGTACTAGTTCAAATAACATTTAGTGTGCATAAAAATCTAAATAAATATAACTATGCTGTTTACGATACTAGTATGTTATTTATCACACCAAAATATTTAAACTAGTTAAAAATCAATTCAAAAATATGATGTAACTTTATAAAAATTTCTAGCTATTAATTTTTTATCCTGAATGAAATTTACATTTCAATAGCTTGTACTATCGTAACGTAGTTTATCACTGTTCACTGAATGGTTACAGAGGTGTCTATTGGTATTGTAGTTATGTGTACGCGTACATCCAGAATGAAATTTACACATCTTTAATTACTAAAAATAATTATATATAAGATTAAAAATGAGAAAATATTTAATTTCCTCAAACTAAAAAAGTATTTTAACACGTAATATATATATATATATATAATTATATATAATATATATATATATATATATATATATATATATATATATTATATTATATATAATTTACCAAATATATTTTCTTATATTGTCTGATTATATGAAAAATAATATTTTTCCTAATAAACATGTTTAAGTCTATTGATCTTAAATAGACTCTTGAAATATAATTTATAAACTAATTGGTAAGCTTACATTAGTTATGGTAAAAATATAAATATTTAAATTTCTTGGACAGTTTGAAGATTTGCTTTATAATGCACAATCATGTGTACAATTAATTAATATTCAAATATGATTTCTATTTAAGCGTCCACTAACATAAACCAAAACAAAAATTCGTTTCAAGGGTTCTTAAGTCAATCAGAACGGAATAATTTGCGTCATAAATGTCACTTTGTACAGGGTGTTAAAGAGCCAAAATTTCATGTATATTGCTGTTTGCATAAATAAATAATATCATCGTATTATTTACAATCTTAGTAAAGTTTTTTGAGTTTTCAATTATAATTCCTATACATCAAGCTAGAACTACTGATCTTATTTGATGCTTCTCAGAAGTTATGAAAGAAAAATTATGTCATTAGGAAAATGATTACACCCACACATATTTCCTACCGTCTCTGCGTGAACTAATTGACCGCATGTGACCATGTGTCACAATTAGTGGGAGGCAGGACCATGTGCACCACGGTCCTGTGGTGGGCCGAGCCATGTTGTTTTGCGTAGCGGTAAAGCACATAGCAGAGGTGAGGGGTTGCGAGTTGCACCACATACGTCTGATTGGGGCTCAAACATTCATCTATCACATATGACCGCACTGCTTTGTGTCGCCTGTAACATGGTTGCAGCAGGTGGTTATAGTTGTTGAGTTGTATGCCTCTAAAACACGCATCAGTGGCGTACGGTTGCGAGTTGCACCACATACGTCTGATTGGTGCTCAAACATTCATCTATCACATATAACCGCACTGCTGTGTATTGCCTGTAAAACATGGTTGCAGCAGGTGGTTATAGTTGTTGAGTTGTATGCCTCTAAAGCACGCATCAGTGGCGTACGGTTGCGATCTGCACCACATACGTCTGATTGGTGCTCAAACATTCATCTATCACATATAACCGCACTGCTGTGTATTGCCTGTAAAACATGGTTGCAGCAGGTGGTTATAGTTGTTGAGTTGTATGCCTCTAAAGCACGCATCAGTGGCGTACGGTTGCGATCTGCACCACATACGTCTGATTGGTGCTCAAACATTCATCTATCACATATAACCGCACTGCTGTGTATTGCCTGTAAAACATGGTTGCAGCAGGTGGTTATAGTTGTTGAGTTGTATGCCTCTAAAGCACGCATCAGTGGCGTACGGTTGCGATCTGCACCACATACGTCTGATTGGTGCTCAAACATTCATCTATCACATATAACCGCACTGCTGTGTATTGCCTGTAAAACATGGTTGCAGCAGGTGGTTATAGTTGTTGAGTTGTATGCCTCTAAAGCACGCATCAGTGGCGTACGGTTGCGATCTGCACCACATACGTCTGATTGGTGCTCAAACATTCATCTATCACATATAACCGCACTGCTGTGTATTGCCTGTAAAACATGGTTGCAGCAGGTGGTTATAGTTGTTGAGTTGTATGCCTCTAAAGCACGCATCAGTGGCGTACGGTTGCGATCTGCACCACATACGTCTGATTGGGGCTCAAACATTCATCTATCACATATGACCGCACTGCTTTGTGTCGCCTGTAACATGGTTGCAGCAGGTGGTTATAGTTGTTGAGTTGTATGCCTCTAAAACACGCATCAGTGGCGTACGGTTGCGAGTTGCACCACATACGTCTGATTGGTGCTCAAACATTCATCTATCACATATGACCGCACTGCTTTGTGTCGCCTGTAACATGGTTGCAGCAGGTGGTTATAGATGTTGAGTTGTATGCCTCTAAAGCACGCATCAGTGGCGTACGGTTGCGATCTGCACCACATACGTCTGATTGGTGCTCAAACATTCATCTATCACATATAACCGCACTGCTGTGTATTGCCTGTAAAACATGGTTGCAGCAGGTGGTTATAGTTGTTGAGTTGTATGCCTCTAAAGCACGCATCAGTGGCGTACGGTTGCGATCTGCACCACATACGTCTGATTGGTGCTCAAACATTCATCTATCACATATAACCGCACTGCTGTGTATTGCCTGTAAAACATGGTTGCAGCAGGTGGTTATAGTTGTTGAGTTGTATGCCTCTAAAGCACACATCAGTGGCGTACGGTTGCGAGTTGCACCACATACGTCTGATTGGTGCTCAAAAATTCATCTATCACATATAACCGCACTGCTGTGTGTTGCCTGTAAAACATGGTTGCAGCAGGTGGTTATAGATTTGTTGAGTTGTATGCCTCTAAAGCACACATCAGTGGCGTACGGTTGCGATCTGCACCACATACGTCTGATTGGTGTTCAAAAATTCATTCGTCACGTCTGACCGCACTACTGTGTGTTGCCTGTAACATAGTTGCAGCAGGTGTTTATAGATTTGTTGTGTAGTTGTAGAGCACACATCAGTGGCGAGCAGCTACGATTTGTGGCCTATACGTCTGATTGGTGCTCAAACATTCATTCGTCACGTCTGACCCTACTGATGTGTGTTGCCTGTAACATAGTTGCAGCAGGTGTTTATAGATTTGTTGTGTAGTTGTAGAGCACACATCAGTGGCGAGCAGCTACGATTTGTGGCCTATACGTCTGATTGGTGCTCAAACAGTCATTCGTAACGTCTGACCCTACTGATGTGTGTTGCCTGTAAAATAGTTGCAGCAGGTGTTTATAGATTTGTTGTGTAGTTGTAGAGCACACATCAGTGGCGAGCAGCTACGATTTGTGGCCTATACGTCTGATTGGTGCTCAAACATTAATTCGTCACGTCTGACCCTACTGATGTGTGTTGCCTGTAAACATAGTTGCAGCAGGTGTTTATAGATTTGTTGTGTAGTTGTAGAGCACACATCAGTGGCGAGCAGCTACGATTTGTGGCCTATACGTCTGATTGGTGCTCAAACATTCATTCGTCACGTCTGACCCTACTGATGTGTGTTGCCTGTAACATAGTTGCAGCAGGTGTTTATAGATTTGTTGTGTAGTTGTAGAGCACACATCAGTGGCGAGCAGCTACGATTTGTGGCCTATACGTCTGATTGGTGCTCAAACATTCATTCGTCACGTCTGACCCTACTGATGTGTGTTGCCTGTAACATAGTTGCAGCAGGTGTTTATAGATTTGTTGTGTAGTTGTAGAGCACACATCAGTGGCGAGCAGCTACGATTTGTGGCCTATACGTCTGATTGGTGCTCAAACATTCATTCGTCACGTCTGACCCTACTGATGTGTGTTGCCTGTAACATAGTTGCAGCAGGTGTTTATAGATTTGTTGTGTAGTTGTAGAGCACACATCAGTGGCGAGCAGCTACGATTTGTGGCCTATACGTCTGATTGGTGCTCAAACATTCATTCGTAACGTCTGACCCTACTGATGTGTGTTGCCTGTAACATAGTTGCAGCAGGTGTTTATAGATTTGTTGTGTAGTTGTAGAGCACACATCAGTGGCGAGCAGCTACGATTTGGTGGCCACTGATGGGGGGCCACTGATTTGGTGGGCCAATCAGATATATGCCTATACGTCTGATTGGTGCTCAAACATTCATTCGTCACGTCTGACCCTACTGATGTGTGTTGCCTGTAACATAGTTGCAGCAGGTGTTTATAGATTTGTTGTGTAGTTGTAGAGCACACATCAGTGGCGAGCAGCTACGATTTGTGGCCTATACGTCTGATTGGTGCTCAAACATTCATTCGTAACGTCTGACCCTACTGATGTGTGTTGCCTCTAACATGACTGCAGCAGGTAGATATAGTTGTTGGGAGTAAGAAATACCTCTATATTTTAGTGACTCCCTTAGTCTTCTTTTAACTTCTTTTACCATCGAATATTTCATTGTTTAACCGAAAGTATTATTGTCTTGCACCCGATCGTGTGTTTAAGAGCAGAAAAGTCGTAGTTGTAAACGTGATTTGCATCTTACTGTAGCCGATAATAGGTTATCACAACCTCCTACTATATATTTTTAATTCATTGAATAATATTACTATTTCTTCCTGTCTGGCCTGGTAATTGTAAATTTTTTTAGAAATTGAAACTTTGTATGTTTGCTCGGTTATCGTTAGTTAAAAAAGAATTATAACAATAATTTGTACACTGTTGACACGTCTCATCATAATAAAAAATATAGATAAAAAAAGATCAGAGAATGGTGCAATGCTATAAATTAATTAACCTTACAAGACATCACGCTTCAAAATCCTAGGCATATTACATAGCAAGTACGGTAAGTGTTTATAACACCGTGCGAGTATAGATGAGGGTAACGTATTCCATCATACAGAAAATAAGCAGACAACGCTACATATTTCTTCCCTAGATGTACTTCGTGTGAAATACCTCTCAACAGTTAGTCAAACGACGAGGAACATGACGATGTGCCGCTCCGGAACGTACGGTGATAAATATTCATTCTGCACACAATGTCCTTGCGCATCGCTATTTTACCGCTCCACAACGATCCTTTCATTTTGTCATAAATACAGATTCCGAAACAGATTTCCACTTCCGAAGCGCAAATGTTTCAATGTTATTTTTACAAGGAACGTCGATTGAAGGGATCTTTTTAAAGAATAGAAGTGCATTTCTTATGGAGAATAAATATGAAAAAAATATATCAGCGTAGCTGACAAAGGGTTGTTGTTTATAATTTTTAAATGCCACGAACTAAGAATAATAAACTGTTTACTAAGTTGTAGAACTTTCGTTTCAAATTTCAACATACTAAAAATAGGATACTTTAGTTTGTTTCAAAGAATAGAATCTATTCTCTTGTTCAGATGTCTGAAACCTACGATAAACCGTTAGGTATACACAAAATTGAGAAACAACTATACAACGATAATCTCCCATAAGTTGCATAATCTTGGTATCAAAAACAGTTTTACGTAAAAAGTCAACTATTATATACTCTAAAATATGTACACTTTTCTGGATTATCAAATATACTCGTATGATTGATTTCGTACGTCGTACTGTTCGCTCTGTCAATATATGTGGCGTTGGCTACTTCGTTGCCTTATATTGATCTGTATTTTACTTTTGTGCATGCTCAGCCTTTTCGTATAAACATTTTTAGACAAAAAGAAAAGAATTAATTTCACTGTTCTATTTTTATAACCTATAACGATGGCAAATGTCCAAAGTTCAGTTATTCTTGGACATAATCATTTGTAAAACATGCACTTTAAATAATGAATATAAAATTACAGTCACAAATCACTGGGGACATCAATTTAAGATTAAACTTTTGACGTAGATATTTCTATTTTAAATCTCATCAATATTAAAATTATACTCCTTAAATTTTGATATATACTCTAAAATGCCTTAAAAATATTTACAGTATATAGAATCCTTAATGTAAGTTACTTATTTTATCAATATTAACGTCCATCACAAGTTTGTAAAGGCATTTTAAAATCAAATGAGCAAAAGCTACATTATATCTGGATTTTAAATAAACTGCCCCTATATGAAAAACGAGTAAGAGAAAAATATTGATACACACATAATTTTGGAACTCACTCTTAGACGAAAAATAAGCTCCTACACAATCATTGAAACAGTTACCTTTTTTCTTCATCAATGTGAGAACTTAAAGAAGACTAATTTTGAGCGACTGTAACACAAAATTTACTGCAATAACAATCAGTTTCTTAACTCCTTTTAATAATACCTTGAATAAACAACCATATGAACAATGTGCAGGCATTGTTCACTTTAGTGTCACGCCGCTTTGTGAAGTAACCGGAATTGAAGCCGCAATGAAACCTCGTGTTTGTCACCTGCAAGGCTCGGTCGTTTGCTTCCTGCACGTAGTATACACGTCTCCATTCGGAGGTACGTGTCGATTTCTTGTTGAAAATACTTCATTTTACCCGCGATTTCACAATAGTACTTTTTATATATAGAAATGTAGGTACTATGTTAAAAAAACAAAACTGAAAACAGGTTATTACGAAAAAGCCACCCTTCCGTAACATAACTTAAAACTTCAATTATCTATGACGCTGATTTATAGTATATATAGTGCGTGCACCCTTACTTTTCATTCGGGCATCTATCGTTTACTGCGGGATTGGTATAAAAAAATACAAGGCAGTGACGAGCGTCCTGTCTTATCTTGGGTTCGCAGATGCACGTCCTGAGAAATCTCTTAAAATCACAAATTTTATTTTTTTTTTCTCAGGAAAATTTGTTATATTTATCAACTTGCTTTAAGTACAATAAATATGTAAAATTAATTTGAATCGGATGATTTTAAATACGGTTTAGTTAACTTAAAAATACCAAAACAAATTGTAATTGTCACTATTGTTACTGGTTCATTGCATGTCGGGCCAAAAATATGTTAGTATTTTTAATTAAACATTTTTAACTAACTAGTCGCAACAACCCGTTGTGTTGCCAAGCAGTGTAAGAGTGCAATGCAAGTGCTGTAGTCCAGATAACACACCACAAAAAAAAACACAGATTACCGACGAAATCTATATGACCAACTGCTACCGTTAGAAAAGCCTAAATTTAACAGATATGCACATATATGGAATATAATGTCAATTAGTTTCAGTCCATACGCGCTTACTCAGTTTTTCATCAGTTTCTCCGTCATTGAGAGACAAATTTAAATAAGTACCATGATATGAGGACGATTAATAGATGTAATGAAGTAATAACTTTTATTGCTTAGTAAAAATAAGATTGAATAATGTTTGGAAGCTTACTGTAGGTAAATACTTAACACTCATTTTCTCAAGGGTAACCATTGGTCCAGAGATACAAATATGTGGATGTAGAACACAGAGATATTTAGCACCCTCCTAACAGCAACTAATGTAGCAACCTTGTCATTAACATTTACTGCAGTGCTAGTAGTACCTCGTCGATGTGTTATTCCGTCACCACCAGATCTTCATGGAGTTATTACAATGATTGCTTGCTCATTCTCAGAAGTGCCATTATTCCAGTATCAGATTATCTCTTAATCGTGTTTCGTTATTGGTACTACACATCGAATTTCAGACATCAATCTGGATTGCCCTAAAAACACGATTTGGCTCTTTAGGGTGCTCAGGGTATTTTTCAGGGTTATCATTTTAGCATCATCGGATTACCAGTTGGTCTGTTCACCTAACTCGCAAATATAATCCCACAAATTTATTATTATGGGTTCTAGAGTTATGTATACCCTCTCCATTTCTCTCCAATTTCTATTCTTTTTGGAAATACTCTTTTCATTTATGTTGATGGCAGAAAAACTAAAACTGGACATCGTAGACCTTGGACATCGAGCGACTCATTAAATTTACTAGTATCCACTTATTTCTTTCTACCAACAATAGTTCTCTGAATACCTACCTATCAAAAGAACGAGTTTTTAAAATTGGAGAGTCTTTCCTAGCCGCCCCTGAGAAGTTCTGAGATATCTAAAATGGTATTTATTACAAAATATCTTAAAGCTGATATATCCTTTGATAAAATCCATTTGTATGGTTTGAGATAGAAGAATTTTGAAAATACAAATTAGGATGAACTTTGTAGAGTATTGGCAGGTTTGGCCTCAATCTCGGAAAGGGATTACACTATTGTATTGTCCAAGTTAGCAAAGCTGTTTCAATCAGAGGTTTCTGTCAAAGCTATGTAAACAAAACACTAAATAATTAGTTATGGTAACAAACTTTGTTTATAATATTACAACTGAAACTTTATGTATAGGAAAATAATGATATAAACATGAATAGACTAGGAATATTACAAATGCTATTAAAACTTTAACACTTTTAAAACTATTAAAACTAACACCAACAACTTTCATTGCCTTTTGAAACATTTGCTGCATACAAACGAATATCAATAATGATATGAAATACCTTAAATAGCTTTGTTAATAATGAGTAAATATAGGTAGTAATATCTTCTAACAACAATACCCAAAATATTTACATTAAAACAAAGTTTTAAAAAACTACACTTAAAATATGAGACCTTAGGTGTCGAAAAAACTTGTCTTTTTAGGGTTATTTTGATCACGTACTTTTATTTCATGTCACAAGAATTACAGATTTGTATTGTACTTTACCTTAGTTGTTTAAATTTATGTATTTGTAACTTCAGGTGTTTAGTTATTCTTTATGCCCATTTTGATAAGTTGCCTCTTAGGATAAAAAGCTGCAAAATTGCACATACTCCTAACAAGACCTTTGCGAAGCTTACGGAATGACAGGATATTCTGGATGGGTAAGGTTGGGGTAGGTGCCGTCTCCTGTCAAGACTTATGGGAAAGGGTTTTGGGCATTAATTTCAGTCATGTCTCCTTGGAAGAGAACGCATTTTTGCTGTACCCAATTTAGGTTCAACTGGAAGGTATAAACCAGGCATAAGTGAACCTATACTGATCCTCTTAAGTTCGTCTTTCATTCTTTGTTTTGAATTCTGTATTGATGTGAGAAATGTTAGTACTATTGACCTGGTTTTTATAACAGTGTAAAATTCCTGAAACTATAAATCATACTTTGAAACCAACACTAGAAAAGCAAAACTTTCGTTGAAACGTTGAAGGAATTTTGTTAGCTAACGACCCGTAAATATGATCGTAAAAGTTCATTGAGCAATATAGATGTTTAGTTCTCAATCGATTTTGCACCATTAATTCTTTCTTCTAAAAGTTTGATTTCTTTGGTTTATTGCCAAATGTATTTAAGGTACAAGTCTTTAGTGTGAAAATCGGAACGGAAGTAGTCACCCAATATCTTAAACAATAAAGTATAATGCAACCATTACTAATAAGCTATACAAAATATAACTTGTTAAATTGAGCAGAAAGAAAACTTTGTTTTAAAACTTTAAAGGTGAGCTGGCTTCTTAAGTAATCATACTGATTACATCACGGCTAACAATAGAAAGACTATGACTGTCCAAAGGCTAAAAGAATTAATGAAGTCTGATTAGAAATCGCATCAAAGCGTACTTTGTATCCACACCCTTTCATGTGTGACTTTCATAATTTTGTAATGTTTAATCGAAATTTTACCATAAATGTAAAACAAAGTAACAAGTATTCTAAATATTTTGTCGTTTTAATAGTTTTAATAAAATTGGTTATGAAAGCGTTTATTTGCCGTTTTCCTGTTCCCTATGCATTTTTCTCTGTTTCGTGTTGTTTGATCCATAGAAATAGCATTAGTTCATCCAATTTCCTATTTATTTAAAATTATCCTATTATCATATTTATTTTTATATTCCGATGTAAAGCGAAATATTTGTTTATTAAATACTAGCCCGGGGCGTCGAACGGAATTTCTTATGGTTTTGCACGTGTATGAGCATAATTTGTATGTATTATATTTTCAAAGGCAATGTTGAGTTTGCATTGTTGCCACGATAAAAAAAAATATATTTAAAAGTGTCTAATTATACCATTGTAATTTACTGCGGCCTTACTATTTTTTGTGCCATATTTTTCCCCGGTAAAGAAAATATATATACATACACAGGTCTAGAAAGCCTACTTCTGTGTACAGACAACTAAGATGGGTATTATAAAAGTCTTTAAATTCATTGTAAAAGTTAAATAGTAACTTAGTATTTTACATCTACATTGCAGTAACGACCAAATACTGCATACCTAATATTTACTCAAATATTACATAGTACAGTTAATAGCATATTTTTACTATAACTTTAAATTTTCTTTTTTGGAAATTTTCTTATTCTGTGCTCAACACCGGATCCAGAAAATGTTTAAATAAGAAGAGTTGTTACTAATAAGCTTTCTCTATACTTTCAAGGCTTAAAATGTAATCTAATTGGAAGTAGTGGTTCATTACATTTAAGAGGTTCTTTTAATTAATATTTCGTAACTTTACAGATCAAGAGTGGATGTTTCGTTACTTTAAAGACCGGAGGGATTTCAGAAATGAGAATAGGCCAATAATCATACCAGGGACCCTAAAAACTGCATCTAAAATTTCAGTAGAATCCGTCGCGTACGTAACTGAATAAAATACAAACAGAGACAGAGATAGATAATATTAGACTTTTATACAATAGTTTAGATTGGCGTTAAAAACAATCCAGTGTTTATTTTCCATTATGTTATTTAGATATGAATTTTATATCTCTCTCTAAAAATTTAGATACAATTTTCAATAGTTTCCATAGTTTGACATGTGCAACGAAACGAATTAATCACCAATTTTAACGTTGATATTTGCAATGGTGGCTACTGGCAGTTTATCGGCAGCAAGTACTGTTAACAAAATGAAGTTATATTCTGTTAAATATTTTTAATTATAATCGTTACGCTTCATTACTGATTGCAATATAACAATAATGGCTTATGAAGCTTATTTTCATGGTGTAATACTGTAGAATAGAAAAAATATTTATTAAAATATATGTTGCTCATTTCAACGTCGTAATATTTATATACACTTTTATAATTGTTTTCATCCTGTAGGAAAACATTCATACAAATTAAATATTGTGTATTCATCTGGTGGCTGTTCGATAATGTAAACATACACTGACGTAGTACACAGGGTTTATTAAATATGTTTATAATTTTATTCCAAAATATCATATTTTCTCGTCATTTACTTTGTATTGAATACATGCACTGAAAAACAGTGTGTGGTGCACCAAGTCCCGATTTACAGTGTGAAAAAAATTATTTTGTACGATGGCCGATAGAATTTTGTGGACTAGGAAGTACTGCAACAGATTGGCTCTGAAATATTCACAGTCTGTAACCTTGTATCAATCCTGGTGGTTTATTGGTAGAATCTCGTGGATACTCACACAACGAGTTGTTTAAAGTATTCAGTTTGGAACAACATGAAATCTCAGTTACATTATATCGCTTGGTAGTGTAGTACTATCACATTATAAAATGTATTTTACAAAATTAGAGCACTTTAACATTTGGTGTCATATCTATACGTCAACAATGTAATGTGATATGATACGCGTACAAATATGTGCAGGCAACTGATTGATTCCAAATAGTACAGTTATATTATACAATCTTAAAAAAATCAATTTACTGAATAATTTATAAGTTGCATGCAATAACATATGCATCCTTAGACAGCACGAATTCTTTAGAAGGTAAGTTATCTCAGGCACTCGTTTCGCTCATACGTACGGACCGAAAAGCTGAAAGTAAATTTTTAAAATATGAATACTTTGAAAACTGAGATAATACAACAAAACTATTAATAGGTTCTTTTAAATTCAAATCTAATAAATAAGTGTTTCTGTAAAAAATGTGTCTAATAAAAGTTTCAATAAATATTGAATCGCAAAAATTACTTGCTCCACTGGAATTCGAACCTAATTCTCTCACTTGCTGGACGAGCATGTTACCACTACAGCACACAGCCCTTGCTTTTTACTATTCAGTTATTTTATATTTGACCGTTTCTATCACATATGTGTCTAAATAATCAAACTAACATACGATCGGAAGGCCAAATACCTGTAATACGAATTTTAACATTTATTGAATTTTTATAAGAGGTAATAGCCCGGTATTTGCAATAAATATTGAATCACGAAAAGTGCTTCCTCCGCCGGGAGTCGAATCCGGGTCTTGTAAAAAGTTTGTTACTGACGATGGGTGATTAGGATAATGGAACTTCGGACATTCGTTACAAAAAGTATAACAGAACGTTTCGAGGATTGAAATCTACCCTCTTCCTCAAGTGTAAAATACCTGAATACACAAACATGCTAAAACTTACTAACTAAAAGTGCGGAAAAGGACTACTCCTCAAAGATTAAAAAGTATATGACGGGTAAAAAAGTATGAAATACAAGTTTTATGTGCATGTATGTGTATTAGAGGATTTTTACAGCTGAAGTAGAAGATTGATTACAATTCTCAAAACGTAGTTCAATACTTTTGTTACACATAATTTAATTACAATAAACAAGTTTTTAGTTATAAAATACATTTTCGAAAAACATCTATGTTCTATTAAAAGTTTTGTTATGTTATAAAATTTGTGCTGGTAATGTTGCGATAGTCACCCTGTATTTCAAATTTTTTCCTACGATGAAAAAATGAACCAAATTTCTGTTCGAAAATCCAAATATCGGGTTTTAGAATTAGTACAACGGTAATTGTAAAAAGATTCCTGGTATAGTTGTAGGAAATTACAACCTAATAAATTTAAGTTAACGATTTCAGGTATACTTTGATTCAGGTGCATTAATAAACAGTAATTAGGAAATAAGTTAGAATTCTGAACCCTACTTTTTTGTGCCCAGTGAACGTAACCATGTCGGTAGTTGTGACTAGTTTTTGTAATAATCGGCCCAGCTGGGCGCGGTGCTGCATTCCAAGCTCCTGTCGATCCAATAATGTGGCAACAGCTGTTCCGAACTGAAAAACAAAGTTCGCGGTGTTTTTGTTAGTGCAATGTTTGGACTATACTAGGGCTTGTGAAATTGTATAAGACTTTACAGTAAAATGGTTTGCTCAAATTAATCTATGGTTTTTACATATACGGATCCTATTTAATTGCTTTTTATTTCTCAGTGCGATTGCCATTTCTCAGTATTCCGCGTAAGAGCCGCTTATAATTAACCCACTGGGTGGCTTCAACATGTAAGCTGTTGCAATTGATTCAACTTTTTAAACGTACTTATCAACATTTTATATGATTGGTGGGGTAGTTTATCATAATTATGCCAAATAACTATAGAGTTATGGCAACAGTTTTACCCATTTACCCATTTTACCCAACCCAACAGTTTTACCCATTTTGGTATGCTAATAAACGGAACTGTATAAAAATTAAATCTCCCTTAAAAGATTTACATAATTGAAAACTGTAATTTTATGATTGAATACAATTTTAAATAGCCTATTATATCACAATAACTTAATAAACTGTCATGATATAAAATAGTGATATTAGCTAGATAACGTTTCCATTACAGGGACCTTCATATCATGAATTATTATTATTTTAAGGCATTGATTCAAAGCCATTGCTGGATTTAAATTTTGTAATAGCTTAAGGGCACCGAGAAAAAACTTAAACATAACCATAATCACTATATATAATGTGAAACCTATTAATAACAAATTAAAGCTTACTGCCACTTTGAACTCTGGGAAAGCATAAAGAAAAATTAGGATGCAGAACTATGCATTGTAACTACACGAAATAAAAGATGCTCAGTCTTTTCCAAGAATAAGAAACATACTCGTAGAATGTATTAAACATTTCACGTAGCTGTACTATTGTCACGTGTCAGTCGAATATGTCTGAAATATTGTTAACGCCTATATCTGACAAAGAACAATAACTGCACAGAACCAAGTGTGGTCAATATCTACTACTTAACAGACTCGCTTTGTGACGTACCCGGCCCTAGCGGTGAAACGGTAATGAATGTTTGTGGTAACCGCCTTCAGGCTTGGCTGTTTCCTTTCCCGCCCTTCCGCCTACTGCGAGGGTTTGTCTTTTTGTTGGATGAGAAACAGGTTTTCATGTCACTAAGTAATAAACAGTTAAAATACAATGCCCATGGTTTTGTTTTGTTGTTATAGTTGAGAAGGTTTTTTATTTGGTAGATGTTTCGATTGACCATTGTTGGAAGTGATTTATAGACTTCAATAATTTACAGGCTACTTACTGCTCGCCCGCGCCTAGCGTAGGCCTACCACATAATAGGCACGAGGCAAATAAATGCAAGCACGAGTTTTGGTGCGATGTCGCCAGCTGTAACGGAAGAATAACTAGTGCTAGGGTGAACGATTGAATTCAACAATCGAGCAATCGTTACTGTTAATCTTTACCTCTCATCCATCTTCCTAAACCCTTTACCTTCACGATTTAAATTAACACGTGTTTCCACTACAACGCAGAACGTAGTTTAAACCGAACACTGAAGATTAAAACGGATGTAAACAACCGGAACGAAGCGAAACATCACGTCGCCTCAACTGAGAATCAGCTGATATGATTATGTGACATAGACATATGGTGAGGGGGGAAGTGGGGTGCGGTAACTGCCCAAACGATCAGGCTTGCAATGAAGTGTCTCGTATTATAGAAAGTTTTGAAACCCCAGTGAAAGAAATACACCAGTCACAGGCTCCTGGATTAGATTCTGCAAATTTATTTATTCCATACTAGAATATTCTCATGTTTATAACACTCAGATATAAATTTTATCGTACAAGCACTGTCTAAGAAGTTCTCCATAACCAGCGCGAATTTCTGTGTTCAGATAGTACCTGTCCTTCAAATAGCGACTTGAGTTTCATATTTTATTAATTAACGGAATCTCCCCTTTTGAAGTCAATAATATTTTATGCTCTATTTAAATTATGGACCGTTTCATGCTACGGTTTACAATAAATAAATGAGTTATTCGAAAAATGCAAAAAAATTAGAATAATAAATCATTTATCGTGGTATTGCTATCGTGGTTACGAATAAGACCCATGGAAAATTGTTCAATAACTTTCGGTAACCACGATAAAGACATTTCAGAATAAATAAATTTGTTGAACAAACTGAGTATAGTCATGACATTTTAACGTGTGGCACAGTATCAAATATAGCATAAATATTCACAAGGTATCTAAAGGAATATTTCTACTGTAGACTTATGTTTTGCATGAAATCTTATCTACGAGGACGAGAATTGAGTTCTATGGTGGTGCATGTCTATTATGGGATTTGGTGAGCTTCACCGAGATCTATCACTCAGTAGTCTGCCATAATTTCTCTTTTGTCTGCCGTGGCTGTAAAGATTTATTTACTGTATAATTGTATCAATTTGTCCGAACTACATCTCAGGAATGAAATGAGCTATAGACTTTATAATTATGCATACAACGTAAGCCTGTTACGTGACACGTGATGTAGCGTACACCTACCTTGTTATTTTTATCTACGATACATTAACGTTTTATCTCTGTATTCCACGTTTGGTATTATTTGAGCTGCCGAGCTACCGCTTTATGTATATTAATTGGGATCGCATTCCAATCTGATCTCATTAATACATAACTCGTACATGGTCACCATGTATGTGTTATGTACTCGTTTGTTAGTCTTTAAGTTGGCTTTTCTACAGCTTGGTCTTTATTCAAACTTTACATTGTTGACTCCTACTTGTTTTATTTATCAGCTGAAGGAAACTTTTTACAAAAGGATTTACGCGTGAATTTTCCCAAATCTCAATTTTTAAGTGTGCAAAGTTTTAATTCTCTCTATTAAACTAAGTTCAATATAAGCCCATACCAAGTATTCAATGAATATACCTTTACTAAAAGAACGGTGTCTTGCATAAGTCGTCATCCAATTATTTCCAACCTATCAGCTTAGTACGTGGAGTGAATATGTAATGATATGGTAGGCTACAAGTCGAATTGTGGTGAACTGTAACATGTATATGGTCTCCATCTTCGCTCCCAACACAACCGTCCTACTCCCACTGTAACACAGCTGGGTGTAATGTAAGGTGTCTTGCAGCAGACTTCATCCAATTATTTCTAACCTACCTGCTTAATACGTGAAGTGAATAATGATGTTGCAGTTTACAAGTAAAAATGTGCTGGTCTGTATAATATGTATGCTCCCACATATGTACCACATATGCTCCCACCATACCTAAATTAATGAGCACAATGTGAATCATGATCATCGTGTGGCAAGATATCACGAGAAATCTTTTATCTTTTAAGCTTTTGTTGCGTGAAACTTCATTTATACATTAACAAAAACAAGTTCTTTTATAGTACATGTCTAACCGTGGAATTTGGCTGAGCGTTATTAGAGACTCCCTCAGGAGGTAAGAATGAATTGAAGGAATCTATAATTTACAATATTTTGAAACCCCAGCGATTCCTGTAAAGCGACACATTGTGTGGCGTACTCCTACCTTGATTTATTGTTACCATTAAATGTGGGTCATATTTTAATATTGTTACCGGGGAAACGTTAATCAAAATCTATATAAAGTGTGCTTTAATATTCTCCTCCCCCTACCCTATTCTAATCCCTGAATATTTGTTGAAAACACCTCTATCGCACACATCTACTTTGGAAAATAATCCATTAAACATTTTTGACTCATGCCCAGTTACTTTTGCATTATTGGAAAAGCAAAAAAGACCAATACAAACTGTAATTTCGATATAATTATTTTGTTATACTAATATGAAAGCAATTTAAAAAGATGAAAATCTTGTATTGAGGTACCTCAACAAAAAGAATTATTACAACACAATAACTATGAGAATTTTAAACATGAGAACTTTTCAATATATGTTACAACAAGGTAGATGCATCACTCCCTATCTAATATATCAACGATCGCTTGAAGGTTAATTAACAGTTTTTTATAAAATGTGCATAAAGAAATGGATATTAAATCAAATATGTTGAGAAATACATGAGCGATAGTGCAGTAGAGTTTGTTGGTAAAATGGCCAATCGCTCATTTAACAGGACAACTAGATAGGAGAAGTAATGTCAAGCCTATATATAGGTCAATTATATATCGAGATATTCCTCAGAGTAATAGGCTTCACTAAAGCTGAGCCAAATCCTATAAACGGATATGGACCATAATTGAACTAGGTTCTTGCAAAAAGTTAAGTCTTAGCTCAATCCATTCTTGAGATATCCCGTGGAGAGTTTTCTAACGCTCAGACAATTTATGTAAAGGGACATGCAACACAATTGAAATTGATCTTGCTGATGTATTAATGTAGAAGATTTACCTAAAATTCCACTATACACCTTAATTAGTTTGCGGTATCGTGCATAAAGATATACCGATGAGAATTTTTTCCAGCCCCCACACTGAGTGATGGATTTCACTAAAGTTTAAAAAACAGTAATTAAAGCGCAGACGCTTGATGTGTTCTAGGACACTCTCAGTAATCCACCCATGAGAAGTATCTGGAATCACTGAGTGTGACAGGAGGAAGTTGTTTCGCAAACTCCGAACGGTCAGTTTATGACACAAATCTCTTGTACTAAAATTGGGATATTTATCTTCGTACATGTTCAGGGGACCGTTTTATGTTTAAAGTGCTTAAAACATATTCCAATAAAAAATTCTCTAGTTTGGTCTACCATTTTGAATTTTTAAGCAATTCATTAGAAGAGTAACGACGACACACATTCACACGACACACCTTTAGTCACCAGAAGGTCCAAATTCGCACGGAGATTTCAGGTTTAGAAAGAGCTTCCGCCGGTCCAATTTGGGATCGTAGACAACTTTAGTTAATCACGACCAATAAATTATCCTACGGTCACTCTAGACAACATCAGTAGAAAAGTCTGTCCCAATTGCTAAAAGCAACAACCTTATAGTAAGATAAATTTTATGTTTTTAAGTATATATCTTTAAAGAAATCTTTTTTGTAACTTGTCCGGTAAACTCTATATTTGATGGCTAAAGAAAACTATAAATTTAATAGTTAAATATTAACTATATACATATATATATATATAATATATACATATTACTTTTAATTTATATATATTGTTTCATTGCAGACGACGTATATTTACAAAATTTTTTAAGAATACCAAAACGAAAAAAATACGTTCTAAAATGCTTGTTTTCCGGCGTCTGTACATGTATTTTAAAAACATATTGTTTTATGCACCAAAGATTATACGTACCTTTTATTGAGCTATTTCCTGGCGGTAATGTCCTAAACCGAATCTTTAAATATCTATCAATCATTATGAAACACCCTGCATATATCTCATTGAGAAGAGTGGGAGGGTTTTCCTCGTGGTAAGACGGTAACCTCATATATTGGAGCATGTTACAATCATTTACACAGCAGACTGCGTGCAGTGTACAGCACGTGCCCAGAATGTGGCCTATTATTGAGAACATCATCGGCAAGCGGAGAGTCCTTGTGGAATACCAAACAAGAACGATTCCCGTAGAGCACAACACTGCGGAAAAAGAACTCTTCCCTCCGTCATGATAGGCTGTTTTTAGCATCTTTGGCAAAATAAGAAATAGCTATAAGAATATTTACGGTATTTACTCACTAAAAGTTTGTTTTTCGCTTAGTATAAAAATTGTACGCTAGCGCCCTTGAAAAATGTATTCTATCATCCATAAACATATAATTAAATTCCGTTTTATTCAGGATCTGCGATAGTTATTGGCGATTATCTAAACGCTTAAAAGGATCAACTTAATCTTAATGACAAAATCAAGTATTTACTAATTCTAAAGTAATTAGAAAATTTAGATTTTATTAAAAGAAACTATAGTATATATACAGGGTAAATCTAAAATTGAGTAGACAATGGTAGAAAAATTCATCATACAACAAAGAAAAAGGTTCCTTTACATACCATGAAATGGTTAGACTTATGTTTATCTATATATAATAGACTCTGTTAATTGTGTAAAATGCCAAACAAAAAACAAACGATTTTCCTCGATTGGTCACAATTGGTAATCTATACGTCTTATACACAGACCCAGTATGTTTATTTACACAGGGGGTATGCAACATTTTTCTTCTCCGGAAGATATCTCGAACGATTGAGTTATGAATTTGAAATTTATCATGAACATCCACTTCTACAAGCGCAAGATCTAGCTCGTTGACTGTGAATAGCCTTCCAAGGGATTTGGCTGAGCGTCAACGAATACTTGCAATAATCTCTTCAGAATTAATTGACCTCAAGACTTAAATATTGCATGAACATTCACTTCTGTATAGAAAATATCGAGTTCAATGGTGACGCATATCCGTTCATAGCGATGTTCCTAATTCTATCCATATAATAAATTGTTACACATAGTGTATCATACTCCTAATTTGTAGATATTCTGAACACTATGGTGAAGCTTCATCAGCTGCAAATGGCTTTAGTAATTTTAAAAATTTAGGCAAGACAAATGTCCTTGACAAACCTTAATTGCACATTTTTGTAAAGAATGGATTGATATAGGCTTTATTATTCTCAGGATCTAATTTTAGAGGTAATCTTTGATCAATCATCTAGAACAATTGGTTTTCAGGAGTCAACCTGACTACAGAAGCTCTTCGTTTACATCTGTAATTCTGAAAATCATTCGAACCATCAGGGAGTATTTGAGTTGGGAAAATGGGATTTCGCCGGGATAGTATCAGGAGGTGTATATTTTGAGTTTCGTCATAGATGAGCTCCAACTATCTTAATGTACTTTTCATTATCCACTAACAAATAAAAGATTTCCAGGCATATTATTTTATGAAATCTTTCTTGTTTTCATTTAAGAAACCTATTTTTAAAATCTGTAAACTATATTCCAAACATCTTGTATATCCAAGATGGGAAGATAAAATACAACAATATCTGTTTATATAGTTTAACTTTTATATGTTTCACTATTAAATTAAGCACGCTGTAGTCTCAACGTGGTTCTTTGGTTTAACGTTTTTGTTTTGGTTCAAGAAATTATTTCCTAATGTCTGTAAAATATATCTTTATATAACCTATTAATTACTAATAGGGAGTTATTTAGTTATGTAACTCATCGTAAGATGTCTGCCAAACCGTGAAATTACAACGTTCTTGAGACCTAACATAAAAATGGCCACCTGGTTTTCCTTGAAAGTGTTTGACTTCATCGGATTAGACCAATAACTATTCAACAAGCTCAGCTTTCAAACAAGCAGTAACTAGAAATGTTATAGCCAATAAGCTAACAAGGTTAGTAATTAACACTACGGAAATAGTCGACAAATATAATTAGTCTCTTACATCAACTCCCGCTAGAAACCAGACAACCGAAGTACAAGTCAATATTTAATCAGCATTGTTTTATAGTAATTGAATTGGGGATATTGTTCAACGCATTTCTCATACAAAGGGATTTGTAGTAGAAGGAGCGATTGCGCGTCGTTCGTGGAAAAACAGAGATAGTAATTACAGAAATAACGGAAGTCATAGAACTATATAGGAAGCACTCGGAAGTTTTACCCTGATTACAACGATATAAAATCTATATTGGTCTTTGTGATATTGCTTCCTGTGTTTTTATGCTTCTAAAAATAACTACTAAACTCACCCTGTTCTCGGTAACAGGATACCCTAGAAGCTTAACCCTTTGGTTGATTTTAGTCTATTGTTTATACTGTATTGAGAATTTGGTATGAAACAGTTATAAGTTTACAAATTATAGTGCAAAGTATTGATTAGTATTAATAGTAATTTATCAAATTCTATAACATTTTAATACGAATTTCAAGCGAGTATTGCTCTTTAAAACTATTTTTAATTTTCCATTAGTCAATAAAATTGTAACTTGTTTATACTAACGTTGCAAATAAATATAAAACATCGTAAATAAATCTGATACGTAACATCTAAGAACTTTAATATTGGAATAAATATGTACTTGTTCTAATTTATTCTGTAACACGCTGAGTTTAAGAAGATTACAAAACTTTACTAATATTTAATATCTTGTAAATAAATTTAAGTTACATTACAACGATTAGTTTTTTTTAAACTTACTGCTTAAATAACAGCTGTTTTTTATACTTAGGTTGGTCCATAAAATTACTGTTCCTCATAACTGGGAAGTGACAAATCATCTGGGGCACAATTTAAGTTTCTTCGGTGTAGTTACCTTAAATGTTGTTATTGTTTCTGTTTTTGGTCAACCATTGAATTGAAAATCTCAATTTGTGTAAAAATGTGTCACTTTCATTTTGTACATTATTAAGTACATTATTTTAATTTAAAAGATACATTTAATATCCAAAATCCTACCCTTGTGACGTTTCTGTGACAAATAGATCACATATATTAAAAGATTAAGATTGTATTAAATGTAGAAGCTTTTTTATGTAATTTACTGAGGCTTAATATGGTAGAATTTAGGCTTTAATATTACATTATAATTAAATTTATGTCTAACCAGAAATAAACGAGTTGCTTTTTATACCAATAATAATTAGAGTTTTATATTAATAAAAATGTGATTTAGTACATATCACTGGGCCAATTAAAATTTATAATTAGCCCTCTTTAAATTTACATAATATAGTAAGGAATCTTTCTTAAAAACTAATAATACAAGAGAGATGTAATAAAGTAATAAAATGAACATTTTCTTGCATTGTGTTTTAATATTTGAGAAGTTATAAACTGAAAGAACAATAATAAATATATGATCAACAATTAACTACATAACCTACAGGATGAGTTACAAATTGTATTGTAGAATGATGATCTAAGAAATATGACCGTACAACGAGTTGGCAACAGATTTGGTACTCATTAGTTATTTTGATGGAGGTAGACCTAGTAAGTTATGTAGTATACCCTACCAGGTAAAACATAGTTACAATGTTTCGTCTGTTACATATACTAACCGGTATGGTTTACAATATTTTTGTAATATAATTGTTTGTAACTGATTAATTCGAGTACCAGACTAGCACAAATTAATTTTTAACAAATGGGTCACGTAGGGACGGTTCAACCGAGTTTAGAGACGCGGGTAGTTCACTGGAGACACGTGTGAACTTAAGTGACTTCAGTTCGTGAGGAAAGTTAAGAGGAAACACCCTTGTGAATACTGGAAACTTAAATGACTCAGTTCTTCCTGGAAACCTTTTTTGAACGCATACGTTTTGTTAAATTGCTTAGATTTGAATCATTTGTTTCGTTCGCACGCCATAAACGCCGACGTGATTTGAATAATTAAAGCTCCACCACCCGTTGCTTTTCTTGAAAACATTCTAAAACAAATACTATGTCCTTATAATCATTTCTGAATCTCAATCTTTGATGAAACCATTTTTGAAATGTAGAGGTATTTTTATAAATATGAGTGACATCTCACCGAACTTAAATAAACGCAAATCTCCCTATTTTATCTATATTTTATGGTTTTACCAGATTAGATATCAATGGCAGTCCATATTTAAAACGATTTAGCTTTTAAAGACCCTTCTTTATTGAATTCTCTATTAAAGTAAACAAAGATTACATCAAATAGTAACAGAGCCAAACCAGAAATTAAAATAATAATGCTATCTTAATATAGTGCTATTTATTAAAATATTTTGTCGACTTTTGTATGAATTGAATGGGTAAAGACTGTTAGCCTTATTTTCAAATTTCGTTAAATTTTTCACCATAAAACTTTTTCATTTATATACATGATTCGTATATTGAAAGTATACATTAAATTACTTTATGCGTTTAGCTATAAATATAAATAACTTTTACAATAACGTTGTAAGAAAATAATTTTTTCCCATAGTAGCAAAGGCGTCTACAAATTATTAGGTTCCAGATAGCCCAAAATTGTTTTAAATATTGGTTTTCGCGCTGTACAAAATTAATGAGAGATACGCCTAAATCCGAGGTAGGTGGATGGGGAATGCTAGCGTAACAGCCCAGACTCGGTACACAAAGGCTGTCTGTACACTGCATTGCAGGAAACATAAAGTGACATTCTTTCCTAAACCAAAGTCTCGTGAAATGTACGAGCGTAGTAAACCATGTTTAGTGCACAAAAGCAAGCGCGGCAACGGTTTCACCCGGTTTACAGTATAATGTAATATTATCCGAGATCTAAGGCCAAATAAGAAGCCGGCCTCAGCAAGGAGCTGACCTGCTTAGGTGATGGAATCGGTTTTTGGTTGAGGCAATTATTTAGTTTTAAATCCAATTTAGGCCTCTGCCTCGTCATACCGTTTCTTAAGAGAGAAACAATGGAACAATTTTTTGTGGAGTTGTAGGATTTTTAAGCAGAACTTGGGACTTGTATAACCATACTCAATGGCGAAGGAAATGAACTTGTTTAGGTACGTACACAAAATATGGAGCAGTGACATTAAGTGCTAGTATCGTAAAAAAACATACAGGAATTATGTAGTATTTTACAATATGTCATTTTTATAAACCTTACTTAATAAAAAGTACAGTTTTATTAAATAATTTTAACTACGTGAAGTTTTAATTCATCTACTTACTGCAAAGGTTTAAGTAAAAACAGATTTTTACCTTTTTTTATTTTAAGAAAGTTAATATAAAGAGCTATGAATTAAAATAGTCACGGTGACCATCTCCTAGACTATTATTCCAAACCTATGCAATATCAACGGATAACTTTTGAAATTTTAATTACGAATATTGAAAGTTGTTTCAAACACTTTTTAGTGTACGGATAGTCAGAAGTTGGCACAAAAATACGCTGATTTTCTCTGGGCAATGTCACTAGCAACGAATGTTCATTTATAATTCTAACAAATCAAAACTGCAGCCATTCGAATTTCTGCACAATTTATATCCTGACTATATACTTAAAAGAAACGTAATTTGAAAACTTATTACGTTTTATTACTTATTATTAGAACAGTTATTCTAAACAAATTTATTCATAATTTCTGATACCTACCACAGGTTACAGATAACTGAGTACAATATTACAGACACAACTATAAAGGTGAACAAGCTAGCAAGTATAATTTCCAACTGATTTCAAACCAAAGCTGCTCATAATATTATTTAATTAGTTGGATATCCGTTAATTATTCGCCTGTTAGTTAAAATATCCTCAAGGCAATCCGTTCAATTGAAAGTTACCACATGGGCTGTAAATATCAATTTGAAAAATTTATATTAATAATTAAATAAGCAATCTAAAATCGTGAAGTCTTGCATGAATATTACATTCTTCACGAGGTTGTGATATTATTTAAATAATGTAATTACGTTTTAAATTGTAAATGTTAAGAAAACCCACTTATGAGCTTTTATTTAAATAAAATTAAAATTTCGAGATTGTGGGATTTTTATATTTTTTGAAACATGACATTAACATGCCAACCTACGTCAGTGCTGTAGAAAGTATCCTTCAGTACAAAAATTGTTTCATTACTGGAAAGGATATTTTTATATATATATAATTATTTTTTGGTGTAAAAATGTCATAAATTGAAGTACGATAAAATAAATTCACTTGTCAACATTGGCAGGAAGAGGCAGTCAATATATGTACAAAACCTGCAAATTAAGTTCTTAATTCTTTGTTTGAACTCCGTTTTTGTCATAAGGAGGATTTTTAATTGTCTAACAAGTACCTAATGATTTGAAATAAACGTTTTATTTCTGTTCAATCATTTATGATATTTTGTATTTTACGCCGAAAATGCGAGAAGTAGAAGAAATATACAAATGTATACCGTCATTTGAGTGATCTGTATAGTTTTATAGAATATGCTTGGGAAAGACATACATACAGGAAAATATAAGCGTAGCAGGCGTCGCTAAGAATATATTAAAATTTTAATTCTAAGTTTGACACAAAGGCTTACAATAAAATATAACTTGTTTGATAGTCAATTTGATTAGTTATTCAATTTTATTTAGTCAGTAATAATTATTATATTATGATTTAGAAATTAAATAATTTATCTTGTCCTTTGCTGGTGTTAGTATAAAAAAGTATGAAACCATTTTATTTAGAAGGAAGAGTTGTTAATTGTTTTTACAATATGAAATAAACAAATGTTTAACTTAATCAAAAGCTCAGTAACAAATACACATTTACTTGTGTGTTTTATATATATATATATATATATATATATATATATATATATATATATATATTCACTTCGGGTGTATAAAAGCAGAATTGCTCTATTATATCAATTATTAGACTTCTTGATATAAAGTTCCTTTAATATTTCGGCTTTGCCGTTTTCAAAAAGGTATATAATAAGGTATAATAAAAAATAACAACACAGCAACAAAATTTACAAAAGTAAATAAATAAAAATTGACATAAATAAATAAACAGAAACTTTTCAACATGTGATTAACACCAAAGAAAAATAAATAATATCATGAACAGAGAAGGATTTAGAAAAAATAATACATAATAAAAACAATTTATCATTTCATCTTTTATTCAGACCAAAGGGTACTTTTGATTTTAATATTAACTGATGTGCTTGTTCTAAATTTTCTAAGTCAATTTTGTTTCCATCTTCGGGTAATTTGCAAATACCTATCAGTGAATAACATTGTTCAAAATTTTGTTGGTGGCCTAATGCGTGGTGTGAAACCAATTTTTCATCCTGTTTTTAAGACGAACAACGATGATTATTCATTCTTATGTGCAATGGATTTGTTGTCAATCCAACATAACAGGGAGACCGATAGTTTCGGGTTATGGTTCTCCAACAGAAAGAATCTCCAGCTTTGTCGACGACATTTTGCAGCCAATGGTGAAAAATTTGAAGTCACACATCAAGAACACCGATCACTTCATCGAAAGATGAACCTATTCCCAGCGATGCAATTATGGTTACCATTGATGTCCAGTCTCTATACACAAACATTCCTCACAGTTTGGGCGAAGAAGCAATTCATAGTTTTTTAACTAGACCTAAGCAAGCCAGTCCCAGCACAAAATTTATAATGACATTACTTAATTTTATTTTAACTATGAACAACTTTAAATTTCAAGATAAAAATTACATCCAAATTAATGGAACAGCTATGGGCACCAGGATGGCACCTGCATATGCTAATCTATTTATGGCAAAATTAGAAGAAGATTTTTTGAATTCTCAATCCTACAAACCTCTTGTATGGTTGAGATTCATTGACGATATTTTTATGATTTGGAATAATAGCTTTGAAAATTTAAAAGAATTTTTGGAAAATCTGAACAAATTCTCGATTTTGAAATTTACCTGGAAATTTTCTAAAGAAATCATAACATTCTTGGATGTAGATGTTTTTATTAAATCTGGATTTCTCAAAACAAAAATTCATATTAAAGACAGTAACACAATGGATTATCTACATTTCAACAGCTGCCATCCTGTACATGTCAAAAAATCAGTACCAAAGGGTTTGTCAGTTAGGGCCAAAAAATTATGTACTGATAGTGCAGATTTTCAAAATTATCTAGAAAAACTTGGAAATGCATTTGTCAAAAGAAAATATCCTTCAAAATTTATAAATAATCAAATTAAACACTCTAATGTTCATAAAATCCAAAAGAATGATGACGTAAAATTTATAACAAAATATTTTCCTGGTTTATATAAAAGAAACAATATTCTAAGAACGGCTCACAAAATTCTTGAATGTTCACCAATTACTAAAAACTTATTTTCAAAACCACCCAGGCTAGTGTTTCGTAGAAATACTAACCTGAAAAATCTTCTGGTACGGCCCAAATTGCCACCTACTGACATTCAATATTCAGAAAAGAAGAAAAATTTTAAGTGTCAACCCTGTAAAGACAAACGATGTAATACTTTCAAAATTGTAAAATCGTCCAATTTTTTTACCAGTAGTAATACAAAGGAAACTTACCCTATTAGAGGAGAAATTAATTGCAAAAGTAAAAATGTAATTTATCAACTAACATGTAAAAATTTTGCAATGGATTATGTTGGATCAAATCCATTGCACATAAGAATGAATAATCATCGTTGTTCGTCTAAAAAACAGGATGAAAAATTGGTTTCACACCACGCATTAGGCCACCAACAAAATTTTGAACAATGTTATTCACTGATAGGTATTTGCAAATTACCCGAAGATGGAAACAAAATTGACTTAGAAAATTTAGAACAGGCACATCAGTTAATATTAAAATCAGAAGTACTCTTTGGTCTGAATAAAAGATGAAATGATAAATTGTTTTTATTATGTATTATTTTTTCTAAATTCTTTCTCTGTTCATGATATTATTTATTTCTCTTTGGTGTTAATCACATGTTCAAAAATTCCTGTTTATTTATTTATGTCAATTTTTATTTATTTACTTTTGTAAATTTTGTTGCTGTGTTGTTATTTTTTATTATACCTTTTTGAAAACGGCAAAGCCGAAATATTAAAGGAACTTTATATCAAGAAGTCTAATAATTTATATATATATATATATATATATATATATATATATATATATATATATATTTACCACATTTTCAAGTATTAAAATAAATATGACGGCTTTTATTGGAAACATAGTGTAACACATTTACGGAATGGGAGTATTTATTATGAGCATTGCTTTAAATGGTTACGTGTATTAAAAACTGTGAGAAATTTGTGATTTCAAAACTGTACATCTTATATATTGAAGATGTAGTTCAGCTTGGAAGTAATATTTTCTTTTATGATCTTTTATGCAGTTTTTCATTTTTAATTAAGCGTAAACACATATAAAACTATTGATTCACAAAAGTTGCGAAATACCAACAACACATAAGTAATACCGAATTATACTACAATATTTCGTAATCGTGCATTGATGGTGCGATATTTTCATAAAACTCCATTTCTATATAGTCAATATCAAGTTCGTTAATCATGTACATTTATGAGAAGCTCCTTATTCAATTCTTAGCGAAGACTGATGCTTACTTACACCATATCGTACAGTTTACAGTGCAAGAGTCCAACATACGAATTCGTTTTACTTGGAATTCGAGACACCAATAACGTTGTTATAAGTTCATCGTTATAGAATAGTGAGTGATATAAGGGGTGAGAAATACATACTGAACAATGTCAACATTGAAATACATTCTCCAGCGTTGAGCGAGTATATTCGAGACGAACAGATATTACGAATATTTCCGTGGAAGTGTTACAACCACCCGCCTGCTCCTCTCAACAAACATGTTTAAGTTATTATTTAAATCCTCTCACTTTAAAACAGGCGAGATTGTATAATTCTTAATCTGACACATTTATGTTGCCTCGTATGTGCTCAACAAGTTTTGCTCTCTGACTCCAGAGCTCAGTGGCATTTAAACGTTGATATATAATTACACAATTGAATTGACGTTTTTTTTTTAATTTTCAAGGAGAATATTTACGATAAAACTGTTTTATCTACATAAAGTTATTAACTTACATAATTATTATATTGGACGAACAATATTATTAATGCAGCAGGATATTTTCAATTCTTAAAAAGAAAAAAACCTTGATAAAATAATGGTAAGACTTAAATGAGATATAAATACACAAATATAAGATCGAAAAATAAAAAAATATTTATATTATTGGCTCAATATTCAGCCATTTATATAACTAAATCGTATTATAATATGAGTAAAAATATATGATATGAATAGGATAAAAACCGACACAGTATTTAACCAGATAATTCACAATCTATTGAGCCGATTTTTATGCTTGAAATGTTTATGAAGAGGACTTTGATCAGAGTAAGTGATCAATAGGAGGAGCCTTTGAAGTGCGAGTTTTTCCAAGAAAAGCTCTTCGGAAGAGAATTTACAAAGCTGATATTTTGGAAACCACTAAGCTGTAATTGATGGGTGAATGTGCAAAAGAGTGACGGAGTCGTGCTGTGGACCTATTTGGCACATCGCACTTAGGAGAATATCGATTGTGTGCGAACTTTGTGCTTGAAGTTACGTAAGACCACAAACATTATACAGATAAAAGCATTTCAATGTTAAATTTGCTCGTGTGGACATGCTCCGAGTACCTAGACTTATAAGATCTGTCAGATAGCAATCTCTAAGATGTGACAATTCACGATGGGAAACTGATGCTGCCATCTACCGAGAGCCTGTTGACCATAAACCAGGATGTGCTTCAAGAATTGCCATTCGGTGATAGAAAGGCTGGTCAGTACCAGCCTCTCCAATCGAAGCGAAGAACTTTAATTTAACCTTCAGGTATATTTTTTAAATCCTAGAGTTCCAACGCTGTTTGAAATGGCGTTATTCCCGACGATTCGTCTGTGGAATCAACAAGTTATATCAACTCTCAGGTTAAGTTAACTTAAAGACAGATACATTAAAAAAAATAATTATTTCTTTCACAAAAACTAAGGCTAAAATAGAAAGATATAATGCAAACTTGATGCTCTCCGTACATTACCTTGGAGCATCGTCCACATAAGTACTTGGTCATCCGCCGCTTCTTGAATCCCTACATTCTCCTTCCCTGAGCACCTCGCCATACTGGTGGCTGTTCTTGTTGATCAACTGAACCCTCAGAACGTAAGATGGCTGCTATTGATTGCCGCAAAGGGTTGGCCATAACTGATATTACAGGTGGCGCTCCAACCAGAGTTTGACGAACTCGTTGGCAGTTCCTTGGCGAATGTACTCTTGGGAAGAGGAGTTTACACCTTTGAAGTTTCGTTATATCATCAACTAACTAACTAACAGACACTCAGTCAGTTAGTCTGTTAGTTAGTTCAAACTAACTAGTAAGTTCAGTAGGTAACTGTAAGTTACCTATAACTGACAGGAGTTTACTACCATGATGTTAATCATTCCGTAGAACCCTTCGAACAACAGATGCCGTAATGCACAGAATATTAAACGGCACTCACAATACTTTGTCTGTACCGATAAATCGAGTATAAAGGCTAAGCAAAACCACCGCAAGACTCGCTTACACACTCGTCTCAAGGCCAACTGCAGGTAGGGAAGGAGGGGATGAAGCGAGTTCTATTTCTATCTGGGATGAAGAGTCCATCCCACACATCCTAGTCTCTTGAAACTCACTGTCAGTGACATGCCATTCACAGACAACGTTAATTACTCAGATGTAAATTACAGTCAGTTTTTTCCGGTTCCCCGTACCAAAATTCAAGAAACTCTCTATTCTACGAAAACCTTTATATTACGATAACATATGCAGACAACCGTGCGCATTTCTTTTCTCAGAAAGTTCCCATTTCAAACAGCATAAATCGTCCTATAGTAACGTAATATTATTTTGCGTTAAGCTTATGTAAGAATTGATATACTCGTATAATGTTAAACAAGAAGTTTCTACAACAACTAGTTCTAGTATGGTCTTTGTAGGGATCATCTTTCATAAAGAGTAGTATTCAGTCAACTTCTTTTATCAGTGTTTTTTTTTTAATACATCACTGAGCGTAAGTAAAGTCTATGATTCGAGGGGCGAGAAAAATTACATTTCCGTCTTTCTGTCCGCATGACAATAAAAACTTACTTATATCACCGAAACTTTATCTCTATATAGGCAACATCTATTACTCAATATAATTTATATTATTGTAAGAGAAACTTCTCATATGGGGCTTATATATTATAGCAACGAAAAATCGCACAATTAATGAGTGTACAAACAAACTGAAACCAACTATCAAGTAAATACATTGAAAAATATTTTAGCTTTAGGCTTTAAAAAAAATTTGCATAAAAACTCATTTATTTGCACATCACAATGAGTTCCATGATGTTGCATGTCCATTCACGGGATTGGTTGAGAATCATTGAAGTTTGTTACTTGGTAGGCTAGCACGATTCTTCTTTTCTCTGCCGGGGGATGTAAAACATTTATTTTCTGTACGATTAGCTGTCTGTCTGTCTGCAGGATATCTCAATAATGTAAAGAGTGAAGACTGTATGGACACTTGTTAAAGCGTGCTCCTACCTAGTATCCTAAATTAGTGAAGTGTCTTTATCAGTGGCACAACCTGGTGGCGAGCGGATGTAGTATGGTCGGATACGCAATTACTGTAATATACTCTTAGCCGTTAGTAGAATAAAGAATGTGGATGTCTGAATTCGAAAATGTATTAATATTTTCAATTCTATTCTTCGTGGTTTCAGTCGATTTCCATGATCTGCGTGGGATTTTGGAGGTTTATTCAATGAGTATCTTGTCCTGCCCATTTAACTTGGTCTGACCAAGTTTACTTTCCGGTAATGAAGCAAGTATGCATAGTTTTTTTATGCAGAAGTTTCGGCTGCAAGGGACAATATCAAATTATAAGAATTCTTTTCCAGTCTGTCATTTTGGCAAAACAGAATTTCCCTTTCTTGCCCTTGGACATTACGGTTAGCACTGATATAGTTATCACCTGCTTACACGCAAAGAGTGTTAAATGTTATAGTAAGAAACAGTTTTGGATTACGGGCCGCGCGGCATTGTTCCTGTTTTCACAACTACGCGTTGTTCGTCTATGTGGGGACAGGAACTGAAATACCTATGAATCCTTTACTTCAAAGTACCATACCACACGTAATAACAATTATATACGCTATAAATATTAACTTCTTCGTAAATTTATTTCTACTTAATGCTCATTGGTTACAAAAAATATATATATTCAATCCAACCAATCCAACAAACAACAATTGAAGATGTTTTAAAAATTAAACCGTAGTAAAATAATATTTTTACTACAAATGTTTTACTCATATGGTAATAACGTTTTGACTTGAAAAATATCATTTACTTATTTTAATTATTTAAACATAGTAAAATATTATTAGTATCTTTTACATAAAATAGATAAAAATAAACTAACAATATAAAATGCATTAAATGAAAAATATATACATTTTAGATGTTTAAATAATTCAACAAAACTAAAAAGGTTTTCCAGAATAAGTATTTCTATTTCAAACTATTCACCTATTATTTTTATAATTACCACATAACACTTAGTGAAAGGAAGATAATGTTTTAGTTTATTGCAAGTTTATTAATGGTTTTATTAGATTATTACAGGCTGTTTTTTGCTACACGATTAAGAATGTATATAATATTAGGATTGAGCGCTCCTTAAATGTGAAAAAGGAAATTAACTTATTGTGTACAGCAACTTAAAAAATACGAATCATTTACTTGAATTTAAATAATCGTAATTACATTATATTTATATGTGTAGTTACCGAAAATATGGAAGAAGGTTATGGAAAATAATTATGTTACTATTGTGAAGTCACGTACTTTATTTTATTCAAATATATCATTAATGACACGTAATCTCTATCTCTAATTATTGATTACAAAGTTTATTTTTAATCAATGTGTTATGGCCTAAGCACGTTTCTGAAGCCACTTCCAATCCTTCAATTCAACTGAAAGCAAATTACTTCAAAATAATTTCCTTGCGCAGTAAATGTCTATTCTTTGTAGCATAATATGACCAAATATACAAATTACAACCGTTAAGCAGTGACGTATATAGAAAATTATTTCGGGAGCTCACGCTCATGTTGATTTAGAAAGTACAAAATACCTTCGTAAATAGGGCCCAGGAATCATTCATGAGAAATTGTTTAGCTTTAAGGCTTCACAAATGAGTTCTACCTTAAAACAAACTGGTTGGAATTTTGATGCTCGTCCTCATAATTGATGGCTTGTACCCCCTGAGCTCGCTCTTATACACGCCAATGCCGTCAAGTGCAAAATGCATTTATTTTGTTTATTAGAATTTAGAAAAACAGAATTAATCTCTCAAGACACCTCGTGGTACCACCGCATACAGTTCTGTCTTAATTTTAACTACTCGCCTCGCCGCTTCGCCGTACGCCGTCATCACACTGCAACTACAATGTTTCCGGAACAAACAACGGAGACAGGATGTAGATTAATGAATAAGCTGTGTGAGCTCTAATGGTACGGTACTCGGTGCTCCATCAGAAGTAAACATTTACAAGATAAACGTAACTTGCAATACATCACATGTGTTTAGTGTTATATGGGATATGAATATTGAAATTGTATAGTCGTGGATTTATATCTGATATCTCGTTTGTTGCCATTGTTTCTCAAAAAGCAGTGTTTCTAATCTCTCTTGTAATCGCGTGATGTGGAGTGCCAAAATGTTCTCATTGTATGCGTGTAGGTCTACAAAAGTATCCTTTTGAGACTACAGGTCCCTTAAGAGCGTGATGTGGAGTGCCAAAACGTTCTCATTGTATGCGTGTAGGTCTACAAAAGTATCCTTTTGAGACTACAGGTCCCTTAAGAGCGTGATGTGGAGTGCCAAAACGTTCTCATTGTATGCGTGTAGGTCTACAAAAGTATCCTTTTGAGACTACAGGTCCCTTAAGAGCGTGATGTGGAGTGCCAAAACGTTCTCATTGTATGCGTGTAGGTCTACAAAAGTATCCTTTTGAGACTACAGGTCCCTTAAGAGCGTGATGTGGAGTGCCAAAACGTTCTCATTGTATGCGTGTAGGTCTACAAAAGTATCCTTTTGAGACTACAGGTCCCTTAAGAGCGTGATGTGGAGTGCCAAAACGTTCTCATTGTATGCGTGTAGGTCTACAAAAGTATCCTTTTGAGACTACAGGTCCCTTAAGAGCGTGATGTGGAGTGCCAAAACGTTCTCATTGTATGCGTGTAGGTCTACAAAAGTATCCTTTTGAGACTACAGGTCCCTTAAGAGCGTGATGTGGAGTGCCAAAACGTTCTCATTGTATGCGTGTAGGTCTACTGTGGAGTGCCAAAAACAAGTACAGGTCCCTTAAGAGCGTGATGTGGAGTGCCAAAACGTTCTCATTGTATGCGTGTAGGTCTACAAAAGTATCCTTTTGAGACTACAGGTCCCTTAAGAGCGTGATGTGGAGTGCCAAAACGTTCTCATTGTATGCGTGTAGGTCTACAAAAGTATCCTTTTGAGACTACAGGTCCCTTAAGCTGACATAAAAATATTGATGTTTATTTGAATGTTCAAATATTTCAACAAAAACAGAAGCGGAAATTATTATTTACATGTACCAGTTTTAATCTGGTCAAAAAGCCCGCCTGTTCGTGTGTTGTGTCAAGTTAAGGAATTCATTCATGTTAAGTTATAAAATTAACATAATTATTTTAATAAACCAGAATAAGAACAACAGCAAACCTTGTTCCTAATATAGGGCATGTATATGCCTCATTTTCCAACATAATGAAGTGATAAAACGATTTTGTTGGCTGACTTTGTATAACCATAATGAAGTCCAAAATGAAGTCCATCAGATTTTCATGCTCCATAAACATCCTTATGTAATAAAATGTTCATGAGATACATAATACTGCAGGAATATAAACTTGGAATCCTAGAACACTTTATCAAACAGTACCTATTTAATTTACGGTTACGCTATACCTTGTATTTTAGATTATTATAAGTTTTAAAATAAACAATTTGCAACGAAAAGTTTGAAATTTGTTTAGAATAAATCTGAAGTATCAATTTAAAATGCTATTGATTAAAAACATGCAAACCTCCTATCTTCCTTATTTTATCAGTAAAGTTAAAACACTACTTCTTTATACATACGTGTGATTCTTAACGTATAAACATAGTCCGAACATAATGAACTCATAAGAAACAGCTTGATAACATAAATCTTGTGTAAAAGGTCAACCTTTAATCGATGTTTAAACATTAAACTCCTCGGAAGTAGAAACTACCCGACCATCAGGACGTTTAGAATGTTATCTTAAAACGAGGTACTTAGACCTGGAATATCGCGGACAATTCACGACCTCCACATTAACCAACAAAGGAAACGTTAGATCCTATCCCTCATGTTAAGGGCGAAAGCAAATTATAAAGTGCTCCAACCTGCGGCAAACTGTTATTCTTGTCCGTACCCAAATTAAAATCGTCTTTTTGCAAACAGTTTCGTAACAGCGCCTTTAATGACACGGCTGTAATATAATTATAGCTATATATCTGTATTTTCCACCATCCTGAGAAGAAAACCCATAATGATTTTCTTCCAAATTCAATTCTCAAAATACATAACTACCCATTTTACAAAATCGTTCGTTATAGTTGAACTCATAGATGTGAATTGTTGCGAAACATTATTCACTTACCTTTGAAAATGAATTGTCCTATATAAGATAATATAAATGATGGTGTACGTAACTGTAGTAACTATGAATAAATACTTAGCTATTATTAGTATTTGACATAGTAGTAAATATTTTTTCTCTTAAATTATATATATTTATATATGAAAACTATATGGCAAATATTAACAAAGAATATTTTTTCAGGTGAGTCCTCTTACGACATCATTTTGGTTTCTCACAGGTAAACAACGTTTTTATATCTTTAATTATAACAATTAAATGTAGAATTAGATATTTCATAAACTTTATATTTATTCAAATTTCGAGTGTAAAAATAATATTTTATTTAACACCGGATGCGAGTAAGCGCAAGGTGGTGCAGAGGTTATATAAGCAACGACTAGGTTTTCCCTTGTAGACACCAAAAATTTGTAATGACCATAAGGTTAGTAGTAAGAAATTTCCTTACGTACACCCAATGGTTCACAAAGTCGGTCGATAATCAATTAGTAAGAAATCCAATCTAACTAACGCTCTTGTCCTTAGTGTTGAAATAGAACTCCCCTTTATACGTTAATCGTGTAAGAAACGATACAGTTGACATGAGAGGCCATATAAGTTTGTTTATGAGCACGCTTCTATAGAGGATACACACTGAAGGTTGGATTAAGAGGAGCAGAATCGTTATGGTTGGGACAAAAAAGACTTCTCAGGAGAGGTATACTTTCGGGTGGTTTGTGCTTGTCACTAGATCCTACGTTGGGTATATCTAAAACCAAGGGAAACGCAGTATTCACAAGCGGAAAATCAATAGCTGAAGCAAAATGATGGATCGATAAGCCAAGTTTAGTGTAGAGGAGTGGCTGTGGATCCCTTAGTGTCAAACGTCCATCCTCATGGAAAATATAATGTTGGATTTTGGCAGGAGGCAGCGCCTACCTATAACCAAGTCATCCTAAATATCCTATAATTCGGAACCAGGGCAAAGGTCCTTTTAGGAGTAACCTATATTGAAGGACAGGAGCTCCTCAGCTTCTTTCTCTAGGTAGAAAACGAAAGTGATAATGTTGAAATATATTTTATTAAACCTTTAAGTAGCAAGAAACTAGTAAAAAAAGTATAACTTGTATAAGAAAGAGTATTTTTTAATTTTTAAGTATAATTAGTGTTGGGATAATTTACTGGATGTTAAATCTTTACAATAGTATTTTTAAGTATAAGTAATATTACAATAACTATCCACAAATAATATTTATTATTATAGTTGCTTTCACGATAAAAAGTGTGGTCGTTATGGTCAACTGGAATGACAGTTGGTCATTGCAATATTTTTTTAAATCTTAGTAACATTGTAACATTAGTTTTTTATATTTTAGATATTTGAATAAAATTATAAATATCGTTTAAATTATTCGTTGAATCTCTTCCGCCTGTTAGTTAAAAAAAATATATATTGTAAAGCGTTATTTAGAAATCTGAACATCTTAGACTCAAATTGTTTAATTTTTATGGTCCATAATTACTGTAAAATACTTTACACTAGAAGTATTTACGTAAAGTGACGTTTTACGAGAAATGTAACGAAATAGCACATAAGTTTATTTTAATTTTTACAGTGGGTACTTCTTAATTATCTTCGTATCTCTTAGAAAATGCGATATCGTATCAAAGGTACCGTACAATATTTCATAATTCACTCATAACATATATTTACTTCCATCTTTCCTGCCGTAAATAAATTAAATATCTATAAATCACACCTGATTAAGTATATTTGCTCGAATAAATAGAGTTTAAAACTAAATATAAAATATATTTCCTCAGGACTAATGTTCAGCAATCTATGTACAAATGCAGGATTAATCACGCAAGTACAGCGGTGGTATTAGTAAACGAAACCGTATTTAGGTCAGACTTTCTGAATGTATTTAAAATGCGAAGATGTAGGGCATAAAGTAGGAGATGCGGGAAATGTTCGCCGTTGCCAGGGTAACAGTTGGCAACATTGGACGTCGGGTAGGGGCGGGGTAGACTGTCAGTTGTCAGCCGGCGCTCGTGGGGTGCAGGTCGATGTGCAGTATGGGGAGAATAGGTCGTCGTTTAAATCCAATAAGTCGTCCATCGTGTAGTGAAACATATGTGATTGTGCAGTATTCCAGTGTCATGTAAAAAGGGTTATTTTTGTCAAAAGAGTTCAAAGTATTTTTGAGAGTGCTTAAAATGCATGAGTGTTTGTCAAATTGTGATATATTTTGAGCCTAAATTTTGCCTAAATGCCTGATATAATTTGTGATGTGCCTTGATGTCAAATTCTCTGTGGTAGATTGAATGCTGTACCCGCGTTCTGTTCCCAAACAGCGATTTCCTTTCGTCACTACCGGTATTATCGTAGATCCACTATTTTTGTATCAAGTAGTGAATATTTTTATTGGAGTCCGATATCAGTTACCGCTTTAACCGTGATGTAATATCTACCCGAAATATTTTATGTACGACACCAGGTTCTCTACTTCGTCTATCGGAGGTGTAGTCGATGTAGTTTCTTGATCCGACGACCATGGTGGAGTCCACTTCCAGTCTGCCGAAAAACACTAGGATACATCGCGGTGGCTCGCAGGCGACCATGCCCTCTCACAGCCTCTCCTCGCGGCGGCGTCGGAACAAGACCGTTCACTTCGGGGACACCCTGATGTCCGAAGTGGCGAGGAGCTCAGGGGACGAACTGCGGTCTCCACAGGAGCCCGGCTGTGAGTCTCGCGGGAGTGTGGTCAGTCTGCCCGGCCAGTTCGACTATAACGTGCAGCAACTGTTCACGTTCATTGGCACCGTCCTCAGCGCCTGGGACAAGGACGAGACGTCCTCGGAACCCTGCAGTCAGCCGCCCTCGCACCCTTCCGGCCGCAGGAAACGTCATCCGAACGTCCTCAACTACCTCCTCAACGGTCAGAACTCCCTGGACGGTGATGAACACCTCTGTTCCCCCACGTTCAAACACAGACATTGTAAACTGCCAGCGGGTAGTTGTAATGCACTGTTTCTGAGAAAGGTAAGATAAATGGTCGGTAAGCAAAAATCAATTCCGTACTCCAATGTTTACAGTAATGAAAATTTTGTTAATATGTCGTCTAAAGTCCATAATATAAATATTTATATATGTATTTCTGACAGCAATTTTTATGTTCTGTGGCAACAAATAATTTCCCTACTATATTAAACCATTATTTGTACGTTTTATAGCGTGCTCATAAAACATAAATGCTCGCATAACAGACTCCAATTAGTTCTATTTCGTCTCATTCCGAATTTCCAACTTTATTATATAGGTTAGAGTATAATTTTTATTTTGAAATCTTGTAATTATTTCAGATAAGAAGATAAATATAGTGAAGTTAAATAGTTATATTGTTAATAATAATTATTAATTATGGGAAAACAAGAAAAGTGTGAAATTGTTTAATTAATTATGGTTTGCACTTGTGCACAACCCTAAAATCAATCATTTTGTAAATAACTGGTTAGTTAAATAAAATAATAGTCAGGATATTAGCTATAAAAATTAACGTATTTTGAGTTTAACTATAAATTTACAATATACTTATAATTATATGATTGTTTAAAACGTTATTGATATAAAAATAATGATGTTTATCATGATAATTCTTTATTATATTACCTAATAATCACTCATCTTCTGAACTAATGTTTTGAAATATAAAAAAAATATTTTATTTTACGTTTATGTATAACGAACAGTCATTCGTTTATTAAAACATCAGTTAAAAGAATTTTGAAACTTTATATCGTAATTAACAAAAACTGAGGTTAAGAAATGGGAGTATTTATACGTATTCTTATGTAGTGATTAATATGTCTTACTCATTACTTTATAATTTTAATTAACGAAATAATTGAACAAAAGATATATCCGACATAGGTTTAATAATGTTAATTTTGCTACACATACATATGTATTTATCAATGACAGAATCTGCTCATTGGCCATACTATAAGTAAGGGAACGCCAACATTTTAAAACCATAACATAAAAAAGACAGCATATCAGAGTATGCATCCATTATGACTTAAAATAAAAAAAATAGGATTCCAAATTAAAACCTATTCACAACCCTCTTAAAAACTTCTAAGTAAATATAAAATGAGCAATAATTTACCCAATCTGTTACAGTATACAAAGATTATTACACTTTGTAAGTCTTTGTAGTATGATCACACTGAATTTAAGAATTAATTCAGTGCAAGGCTATATATAAATCTTTTCTTAATTAAGTAAAAGTACAATGTGTTTATAATTAAGTGTTGGAACAACAAAACGTTTTAAGGTATTCAGGGTATTTCACCATACGGAGTCATAAACAAATCGTTATTAGCTATTCGTATAAAAGAAATATGTGTTTGGAATTCGGTGCTAAGTAGTAAGGTTTTATTTCGATTCTGAAGCGGACTTTCCAGAACAAGATTTTCCACGGTACAGTTTTACTGAAAGCAGAACTTTCCTGTAATTACTTCAGTGTTATGTAACAAAGGCTTCTTAAATAACAGGTGCGCTGGTGAAAGAAGCTTACAGCGGGATGGTATTAGCATAACAGATTGCATTTGCGTGTTAGTGGTGGGTGTAAACAAGTTGGGTACGTTGTGTTGTAGGAGGTGCAGAGGTGGTTCTTACTCTCATCTCACCTGCAAACTTGTTGACTGTTCTCTGAACCATCTGAGTAGACTATAGATGTACGGTGTTCAAAAATAGACCTTACTAATGTATAAAGGAGAGAAAAAACAAGTTGTGATGTATTGTATATCTTCTTTATTGTACTGTAACTTTGTATACTTTATTGTATCTTTGTATTTTTATAACAAGTTTTTAGGTTTGAGATATTTATTACTTTTTACGAATAGAAGGTACTGGTATGCACTTATAGCTAACTCCGTGCATTAAACGGAGAGAGCATTACTTCTATGGAGATATACATATATGTGTTGGAAACTTAAAAATCGGAATAAAAAGAGTGGATGTTTATTATAATGAACGTTTTCGAAAAGAAGGAATAGAAATATTTCTCTTGAAGTGTACAGTAACGCCTCTCAAAACCAATACAAATCAAACGAAGAAACTTATAAGTTGAGCGATAACATATAGGAGAAAAAGATTTACTAAGTCGCTTGAATGGTTTCCAAAACAATCTTTTCAGCCTTACAAAAATATATTAGCTCTTTTTTGTGTGCTTTTCTTCATTACGAAAAATTAGACATTTATCATAAAACAATTATTATTAACGATTATTTTTTAATTTTAACTGACTTAATTGTAAGGATTTTGCAATACGCCACTTATGCCGAAAACAGAACATAAGCGATGGAAGCAAATGCTTTTCGACTAGAGTAGTCTTTTTAAGTATACATACATATATTTACTTGATCGAGGTAAAAAATAAAAATCAGATTTATAGAACCAAAAATATTGTAGACCATAAGTTCATGATTCTATGTTGCTTTGTCCGAACTACAAATGCATATATTTTCTTGGTCGGGGCAACAATGTAAACTCAACTGTAAAACTATAAATAAATTAGACTAGAAGTGGATTAAAAAAAATCGAAAGCCGAAAAGTCGAAATAAGCATTATTAGATCGATGTGAATAAAAGGCCATAGGCATTTTGGCTTCTCAGTGCTATGTTTATATGTATACTTTTCTTATCGGAACAAAGGAAACTGAAATTATGGCACTAGAGATATCTTACCAGGCGTAATTTAAAAGGAATGGAAGTATATTTTATTTTACCTAATTAGGTTTCCCAGACGTAGGTTCTTGATCGAGGCATTAGAGCAGGCAAACTCAACGGTGTCGTCAGAAATGTAATCAATTAGAACTAGAAAAGTATGCAACACTCGCAAAACAAATATAGTACTTAATTTTTGGATCTCTTGCAAATGGCCACTAAAATAATAAGTAACAGATACATGTCTAGTTCTGTTTGAAAACTACCATAAGGCTCCATATAGATGCACTACTCAGTTTTGCCCATAAAAAATAAGGCTTAATTCAAGTTTTAAATCAGTAGGGAAATTCATTTTCGAGATCTAAGGAAAAATAGACAGACAGACAGAACTTAAATGTCTGCTAACGCGCAGTCTATAAATGTGGATTATTGATTAACCTTCGCCTGTTTGTTAATTTAATAACCAAGCCATAAAATAATATAATGCTGTATTTGTGTCTGTTTAAAGTACACAGTTTTTGTAAACCATTTACTGTAAACCACTGATGTAAACAACGCATGAAACAATATTACACAATACTTAATGTTTGTCATTATGATCTGTGTGAAAACAGAACTATTAATATCCAAATATTTAAGTAGAATAATATGTGGCAACATATTTTGATATAAAGCGCCGTGAGTGAATCCACCAATTGACGTGTTTACTGCACAAAGGCAGTTGTTCAATATAATATTCTATAAATAACTGAAACTGTGTATAAGCCATATCATTTTCAGCAAATCGGCGGAATATAATTAATTAACAACATTTCCCTGCTTTTGTTATCGTATCATTTCTGTCTCATTGATTGGATTAGAGGCTTTGCTGAATCATATAGCTAACTCCCGTTACTCAAATGGTAGACAGCAGAGCGGAACTAAAACTTTAAATACTATTGAACACATTGAGGGGATTTAATTGGAAAATAATGATCATCACAAGCTCGGTAAAATATCCATATTTTTAGTTTCCATTTTTCTGATGGAATAATACATTTGGTGCATCGCGGTTTAATGTGGTGATTTAAACTGAAATAGGATTCCAGAATAAGGGATATGTGTTTGTGACTTGGCAGTGCAAGATACGTCCAATGCTATCTACAAGCAATGCGGAGAGAATAACTTATGCGAGGGCTGGCATCTGAACGCCCAGTGTTCAACTCATTTCTTAGTAATATCTTTGCAGTTTTACTGCCTTTTACTTATGCCCTTAAGTATTTAGGCTGAGCGTTAGCGAAGCCTGTCACTTAAGTTGATGGAAAATTTTATTTTTCTGTCCGCACAATATCTCGATCTGACCTATATACTTGATTTTGCTTGCAAGCTTCATTTCTATAAAGGCAACTCTGATTTCTATAATGTGCATGTCACTTCATGGGATTTAGCTGAGCATTTTTGGTTAACCATAATGTGGCAAAAAGACTGAGCATAATCATAACAGAGAAATTTTAACATGTGACATAATAACACATGAAGACTAATTAATCCATAAAATAGATCATCACTTGATGTGTAGACTCTGAATTTTATTTTTTAAACATAGTGTAATGAACAAAAATGTGAGTTTACCAATGTAGTAGGATGTCTTGAGAAAGACTTTCTTATGTAGACTTTTGGAGTGAAACCTCATTTCTACATAGACAAGAATGGATTCTATGATGGTACATCCTTAACCATGGAATTTGGTTTGGTATCATTGAAACCTATCACTCCGTGGGTTGACACAATTTTTTATTTTGCCTGCCGGGGAATTAAAATTTTCTTTTCATCTGATTCTTTTCGTATGATCTGTCTATATATCTGTCCGAGGAAATGTTGAGAATTAAATGAGCTATAGGTATGACATTTTTCGTGCAACCTCTGTAAAGTCTATTACTCGTGTGGTGTAACCTTGTGTTTATACTTAGGATTAGGCCTAATAGTTTGCGAAATTGGCTGTAATAGTTTAGGGGTTTAGAGCCAATAGGCATAGTACGGTTATAAGCGCAGAATCTAGTTTTTTCGGTAAATCGGAAGAGCAATAACTGATAAGAGAGAAATTAAGTGCCAATCTCACTAGTTTTTTTACATAAAAAGTAAAAGTGTTTTTAATGAATTAGTAAGGTTTTTTCCTCAGATTATAATTTTTTGCTTGACTTATAATAAAAGTCGTACACGTTGATAAAAGTTACATTATTCAACGGTAGAAAAAGACTAATATTAACCATTTTCAGCCAAATAATCCGTATTAATACATATTATGGATACATTTAATCTTGCATTTCCATAGTGGAATAGGATTGCGACAACGCATATTAAGCTATTATTGTAAGTAATCGGGATTATTATAGGCGTACCTTTTCTATACCATTTTGTAAAGTAGCTTTCAGTAATGATAACATTACATCTCACCGATATTGGCTACTGCAATGATTTTAGAGATTATTGTGCCTAATTAGCAATAGTAGTGGGTGCAATGTGTCGATGGTTGTTATTGTGTTTATGGGCCCATTCACTCTATCGCAAGCGTTTTGGCTCAGAACAGCGTATACTAACCTCAATGTTCTTTTAGCTATCTTTAATTTACTGTGAAACCAAACTTTACGGGTCTGATTTGCGTTTGGGTCTTAATTAGTTCATATTGAACGTGCTAAATGCGAGGGCAAAAATAAGTAATGTAAAACAATTAAAGCAATAATTGGCTAAGCTTTAGCAAAGCCAAAAATTTAAATTTCTATCTGTCTGTCTGTCGGCAACACAAGAGGGGTTATTTAAGATGGGTAATTTTGAAAGCTCTGAGTGTACCTTTAGGGATGCGGAGCGCGGCGATGCCAGTCACACGTTCTTTTTCTGCAGACGGTAGGAAGAAGAAAGAAGGAGACTCGAGATTGCTGTAGGCCAACTCACATCGGACACCATTGTTCGGAAAATGGTCTCTGACAGACAGACTTCGAATATTCTCTCTGCTTATTTAGAGGAGATGCTTAAAACCTCTAAATTAAAAGAAAAGTAACACAGTCCCCGTATTGCCCAACCGTTAACCTGATACTGTAAGAGTCCTCTGTTAGCACTAGGCTACCTCTTGAAGTAATGTAGAACCGAGAGGTAGTAATACCTGGGCCGATGGGGTTTTTTTGTGCGAGTCCACTCACCAGCGGATTTTGCTGACGGTGCATTAGCATTTTCCCCATAGATAAAACAAGAATAATATATGAGTTTAATCATTTTTTAACTATTCCCAAGTATCAAGCCTTTTCATTCTTGAATAGTGTGTGCTATAAGAAAACCTGTGAATATTTCACCGTACTTTAAAATTTAACCCCAATCCACATATGATACTGCACATTTTGATTTTAACATCCCACCCCAGCATACTCAATCACATCGGAATGGTGGTTATTATTGAACCTAGATAATATGATGAAGCTATGCTTGTAAAGTTCCAGTGTACCTCAAACACGTTACTAGATATAATGTTTACAATTTGATAACTTCCAGCTACTTCCTTTAGTTTTGAAACCAAATACAATTTTAATTGGGCTGTGCTATCAAAACTAATCAGTGAATATCACACAGTGCTTATTGAGAGATTTCAGGAGATTTCGAACGAAAATCCATATGAAATAGTTCACAAAATCTCAGAAACTCCTTCCTGCCACCACTATCACAGGATGTTTACACGAGAGCCCATATAAACTGGAATATTGTTACTGAAAACAATATATATATATATATATATATATATATATATATATATATGTGTGTGTGTGTGTGTATGTATATATATATATATATATATGTGTGTGTGTATGTATGTATATATATTTATATATAATCTTGGATATAGGCTGTATATTTTAAAATAAGTTGTTTTCTATCAAATATATAGCTCAAGTGACTACAATTAGTTTAAATTTTATTATTTCAACAATAGCAACATTTGTTAACTTTGTTTTCCAAGATGGTCTCTAATCAAAACTATGAAGATTATAATTTAAATCTCAAAATGTTTGGAGTGGTAAATGTATTTAGATTACATCAACATGGTTTGATATTTTCTATAAAAATGGATGAGGTATTAATAACCCTTTTAATATAATTAATGCACGTCGAAATCTTAGCAGTTACTGTGGGTAGAAAACACAGACTTTTAGATCACTTTGTGGCGGAATCTACCATTTGCAAACCTAGTGTTTGTTTGGTACAAATATACTTAAAACCGTAACGAAGTTTCTATATCAATGCTACTTACATTAAACTATGTTTTATTTACTACTTAGAAATGTTAGGTGTATCATACTTTTCAAACAGTAATTATTTTTGTGCGATAATTTTATGATCTTTATTTCTTATCACAAAAACGATTACAACTTAAATGTTATTTCAATACCTAGCCTTTAATTATTTTGCATTTCTTTAATTTAAAATGTATTTAATACTACGCGTGACAGAAAGCTTCTTTTACAAATAGAATAAATTGAGTGAAATAATAATAATTCAATGTGAATGTGTAACTGCTGTTGTTATAAAAATGTCTTACACAAGTGTCCTTCATGTGTCATCCTTTAAACTATTTGAAATTTGAAAAAGACTTTTGGCGTCTTTGATATGGTTTTGTAATATATAACATTCCTTTTGTATTAAAAAAAGAAAACAGTATTACATGTTTAAGAATGGAGCTAGTAAGGATGAATGGAAATGTTACTAGCACGCGATTACTGAGTTCCATTTCTTCTGCCCGACTCATAGAGGTGAGATTTGTGAACGATCTCCTTGGACCCAAGCAGTTTATAAGGTCCTTTTGTATGTCATTCCATGCATTAAATGTAAGGTATAACTGCGCTGACGAAAGATAAATGTAAAGATTAGATATGAGGAGCTCCGCACTCTGAAAAGAACAGATTCCCAGACAACTCAATCTTGTACGATAAAAATATTACGTTACAAGCTTAGACATAATAATGACATATATATATCTGAACACATTATTGGATTTATATATTTAGCTACATTTTCACCATGGAAACCTCTAAACACCAAACTTAAAGTGTTGCTATATTTTTTTCCAGACTATAATTATGACCGTACACTGACCTTGTTCAGTGTAACACAGTTCTCACAGGATAAACAAAGGTCGCATACAACCGCAGTTACTGTGTCACATACAGTACAGTGAAGATTAATGCGACCGCACGTGTTCTGTGGTCACTTTAGATCACGAGAGTGGTTATATCCGGCATATCAGATTGGGAATCGTCCCTGAACTAAACCTTCAGGACTTTACTACAAAGATCACATTTAACCGCAGTTACCGTACAGTATAGTGAAGATTAATGCGACCGTACGTGTTCTGTGGTCACTTTAGATCACGAAAGTGGTTATATCCGGCATATCGAATTGGGAATCTTCCCTGAACTAAACTTTTAGAACTTTTCCACAAGATATACCAAGATCACATAAACCGCAGTTACCGTGTCACGTACAGTACAGTGAAGATTAATGCGACCACACGTGTTCTGTGGTTACTTTAGATCATGTGGTTATATAGTGGTTATATCACAACAGTCTAAGAAACATTGGATATACCGATGTTAATGTGATTTGTGCAATTTATCAAGATTAATGTAATAGAACATGTTTTACTGTTACTTGGGATCAATATATTGGTTTTGCCCGGCACATAAGAATGAAAAACTTCTCAGTAATGGATATGTAATGATGTATTTATCTTTCTATATGTTTTATACTTGCTTTGAAAAAGTATATACCTTGTTATCACGCTACAGTTATTTTAATATGAACGTAACTAACATTACAAAAAATCTACCGACACTGTTTATTTATTATTACAAACATCCTTTTGCAGCAACCGAGTTTTCTACACATAACGTAGTTATGGTCGAAAGAGTTGATTCTATATGAATGTTTAGATTAGCTCCAGTTTACCTTCATCTAAGAATCGTGTCTAAAACATTATTGCACTTAATTGTGCACCTGATAGGACAATGCCTGTCCACTTAGATTACACTATATTTTGTAGTAAAGGTGTCTCTAATGTCGACATTACGAAACTAGTTTAACAAATATTTTTTTGACGTCTTCACATGAACATGACCCCTGATTTCAGGATTCAAGTGGGTCAGATTCCAGATGCTGCCCTAAGAGGAAAAAGTGAACTGAAGCTAAAATTAGCATTCATATTGAATCAATCCTTGCCACCATAGCTAAGTTATGGTTAACATGGTTGCTATGGGGATAACCTTGTGAAGTTTTTTTTTCACTACACCAGGCTCTCAAACACAAATTTCAATTATTAACATTGTTCCAACAAGCGAATTGAGTTAAGTTCAGCATTCCAATACCAACGACCTGCAAATGTATGTGAATAGTGTACTGTTATCTAGTAATAGTTAGAAATTCAGTTAAAACTCGCAATAGATTGTTTTCTAAACGTTACAAAGCTACACGGAGCTGAGTTTATGCGAGGCTAATGGTAATACGAAATAATAAATTGAGTCTACCTGAGCTGGATGCAAACAACGTTACCCTCCTCTGCTAAAGCTACATTGTTTATGCAACGCTTAATTAATTGCGTTTTTATTTATCCGATTAAAGGTACAACTATGCTTAGACTCGGTTGCACTAATGAGGTCCTGATTATACTCTGTCGCAGTTGTCATTTTATATTTTCTAACTATTCGATAAAGACATAATTAAAACTTCGGCATCACGAGAGATCGACTTTGTCTCTTGATTTGTGTGATTTGTGTATTGTGTAGACAATCGAATAATCATAGGATTCCTGTTATGATTATGTATATATATATATATATATATACTTAGCAGACCCGACAGACGTTGTCCTGTACACGTTATAAGAATTTAATTATAGTTAATTAAAATTACAGTATAGTATCGGAACTGGCCAACAGAATTTAATTTATCTAAAATACTAAATTAAGTATTCCGTATAGGGCTGAAGTATAATAAGTGGCCACCATCACAATCGAATTATAGATATTTTCTGAAATAGCCTATCTAAACTACTAAAATGACAAACTGTATTAGATTATAGTTATTTAAAGGCTGAATTATAATAAGCGGCCAACATCGCAATCAAATTATTGATATTTCTAATTAGCCTATCTAAACTACCGAATTTTATTATCTTTATATTTCTTGTGTGCGTGTGTATGGAGCTGAACTCCTCCTAATTGAGTGGACCATCTTGGAATGTTTTACATTGTATCCAGCAGAATGCGCTACGATCACCAGTTTCAAATGTTTTCTATTTTAATTCCAGGTTTTCCTGACAGTTTGTGCTGCTATTCAAATATGTGTGTTGCTTTGTAACATTGTGTAATTATTGTGTGAGTGCTAATTGTAATAATACATTAATAGAGATTGAAGATGTTTGAAAGTACATAAAAAACTATAGTCATTCATTGAAGTTATTGAACTAATTTTGAAAATTTATTGAACGAAGTTAGTATATTGGTCGCATAACCTAAGTAGCATACAAATCAAAAAGGTTGTTTTTCTATGTGTGAATAACTATTGTTAACAGTTTGGTCACATAAGTTCAAATTAAGTAGCATATAAATCACATGATTGAATAACTATTCGTCCTCTTCCACAAAGACGTGGCATTTTTCTGTAAAAATAAAATTCTGTATAATAGTACACAATGAATATGAGTAACTTATTCAATATGTAATTTTAATTAAGTAACTTCTAGATAAAAATGTATAACAACATAGACTACAGTATCTAATATACTAAATAAGTATTCCCTATAGGTCTGAAGTACAATAAGTGGCCACCATCACATTTCAAATTATTGATATATCTGAATAGCCTATCTATAAACTACTAAAATGACGATCCAAATTATAGTTATTTAAAGGCTGAAGTATAATAAGCAGCCACCATCTCAATCGAATTATTGATATTTTCTGATTAGCCTATCTAAACTACTGAATTTCATTATAGATTATTTAAAATTACAGTATAGTATCAGAACTGGCCAACAGAATTTAATTTAAAACCAATTCCTACATTATTAACAATAGTTATTGACACATGTGATGCTCTATTAATTTAATATTACAATTAGCACTCACACAATAATTACACGGTGATAGAAAACAACACACAAATTTGATAGCAGCACAAACTGTCGGGTAAAACCTGGAATTAAAATAGAAAAACATTTGAAACTGCGATCGTAGCGCATTCTGCTGGATCCAATTTAAAAACATACCAAGATAAAAAACAATTTATTTATAAACCAAAAATTAACTGATCAATCACTGCACACTTAATATTTACCAATTTCAGTTAAAAGTGTATTTTACTAAAACTTCCAATTTTTATATCTGGATAACCTCTATTGATATTCTTGATTAGCCTAATCTAAACTACCGAATTTCATTATAGTTATTTAAAATTACAGTATAGTATCAGAATGGCCAACAGAATTTAATTTAAAACCAATTCCTACACTATTAACAATAGTTATTCACACATGTGATTTGTATGCTACTTAATTTGAACTTATCTGACCAATTTTGACTGCAGATTTAAATGTAAATTACAACAAATTATTTGAAAATCCATTAGTTTAAAACTTGATTATCTAAAATGTCAACAATAGTTATTCACACATAGAAACACAACCTTTTGATTTGTATGCTACTTTAGGTTATTTGAGGTAATGCGACCAATAATCTCTATTAATGTACTATTACAATTTTAGCACTCATACAATAATTACACAATGTTTTATTTTTTATTTTCTTCCTTTTGCCTGGCCTTTATAAACTTATAACGCGGCCACGTAGTTACACTTTTTATAACTTTATTCTATTACATTTTAATGTTATTTGCCGTATTTACTTTTGAAACATGAACCTTACAAAACAACACACACACATTGATAGCAGCACAAACTGTCGGGGAAAACCTGGAATTAAAATAGAAAAAACATTTGAAACTCCGATCGTAGCGCATTCTTCCAAGATCAACACTTAATAATTTACTAAGAATTTCACTTAAAAGCTAAAACTTCCAATTTTATATCTGGATAATCTCTATCCTCCAAAGTGAGTACAGAATATATTGAAATAAGAAGTGGTGTTATTTTTATATGTTTATGCTTACTCTATGCTTTCAAGACTATAATTGATTAAAACGTATGGCTGTGTTGTAATATTATAATGTTTACATAGAACAACTGGTGAAAATTTAACTTTGCAATCTGCATTAGACTACTGATCAAGCACTTCATAATAACGTAATCTAAATGTAAACAAATGTTTCTGCCTCTTTGGTGAACTTCAGCTGAAATATATTCACAGCTGTTAAGTATCAGTTCACTTTGTATTACGTGTCGTAGCACAGTCTGTCGGATCCAATATAAAAACACTCCAACATCAACAATTTATAATTAAAAATTTAATTAAATTTGACCGAATAAATAACTATAGCCTAATGAAATTCAGTAGTTTGGATAGGCTATTCAGAAATATCAATAATTCTATTGTGATGGTGGCTGCTTATTATACTTCAGCCTTTAAATAACTATAATCCAATTCGGATAGTAGTTTGGATAGGCTATTCAGAAATATCAATAATTCGATTGTGATGGAGGCCACTTATTATACTTCAGCCCTATTGGAAAACCATCTTATTTGTTTATGTACACTCCTGAAGGATTAACAAAAAATATTGTAGCCTACATTCAATAGCATTACGATAATTAAGTTGTAAATTTAAAAAAATATACTTGTTATAAAATTAGTAATTTAAAAATTACAGTATAATGTCGGAAACTGGCCAACAGAATTTAATTTTAAAACCAATTCCTACACTATTAAAACAATAAGTAGTTATTCACACATGTGATTTGTATGCTACTTAATTTGAACTTATGTGACCAATTCTGACTGCAGATTAAAAAAATGTAAATTACAACAAATTATTTTAAATCCAATTAGTTTAAAACTTGATTATCTAAACTGCTAACAATATTCACACATAGAAACACAACCTTTTGATTTGTATGCTAGGCCACTTAGGTTATTTGAGGTATGCGACCAATATACTCACTTCAATGTGCAAAATGAGTTCAATAACTTTAATAAATAAGTATAGTTTTTTATGCACTTTAAACATCTTCAATCTCTATTAATGTATTATAAACAATTAGCACTCACCACAATAATTACAGAATGTTACAAAACAACACACAAATTTGATAGCAGCACAAAATGTCGGGAAAACCTGGAATTAAAATAGAAAAACATTATGGCTGTGTTGTAATATTAGGCCTATAATGTTTACGTAGAACAATTGGTGAAACTTCATCTTTGCAATCTGCATTACACTACTGATCAAGCACTTTACAAATTTAAATATTAACTTTCTAAATTTTAAATGTGAACAAATGTTTCTGCCTCATTGATGAACTTCAGCTGAAAATATTCACAGCTGTTAAGTATCAGTTCACTTTGTATTACGTGTCGTTCGTGGCGCAGTCTGGCGGATCCAATGTCAAACACTCCACCATCAACAACAATTTATTATTAAAAAATTAATTAAATAAACTATTAAAACTTGACCGAATTATGAATCTAAACCATTCTCGGATCCAACTGAAGACACACAAAAAGTTTCATTTAAAATCGGTCCACCCGTTTAGGAGGAGTTTAGGACCATACACACGCACACAAGAAATATATATATAAGATTTTTTTTTTTTATATAATTTCAATAAACATTGAATCACATAAAAGTACTTGCTCCGCCGGGACTCGAACCCGGACCTCTCACTTGCCGGGTGAATGTGCTACCATTACACCACAGAGCCCATACTCTTTACAATTCAATTATTTTGTCACATACGCGTTTAAATAACCAAACTAACATATGATCGGAAGACCAAATACCTGTCAAACGACTTTTATTTACATTAAATTTGTATAAATGGCTATAGCCTTATTTAATTTCAATAACATTGAATCAAAAAAAGTACTTGCTCCGTCGGGACTCGTGTGTGTGTGTGTGTGTGTGTGTGTGTGTGTGTGTGTGTGTGTGTGTGTGTGTGTGTGTGTGTGTGTGTGTGTGTGTGTGTGTGTGTGTGTGTGTGTGTGTGTCCGCAAGAAACCTCGAGAATGAAATCACCTAAAGATTTGAGATTTCCCTAGCAACCTCAACGAAGCCTGTTACGCGACACCTTGTAGATAGACATACATACTATGATTGCAATATATAAATTTAAAAGCTCCTACTCCTTTTTATGTACTTTCTACGAACAATTTAACAAAAGCGTCTGTTTCATACATTATACATTTTGAAGACAATCTTGGTTTGCTAGTGTTATGTATGTACATTTTCTGTATTACATCTAATAATTATTACTGTGTTAGTAAGAAATGTAATTTTGTTGCATCGTATTACATTTAAATAGTTTATCCTAATATTCTACTTTACGACACAAATAATACAAAAATTGTAGAATTCTGATACGATTGTAATGTTTTTATTCCTATCGGAATAGAACACTATATATAATGGAAATAAATTAGAACACTTTCCTTATTGAAGAGTCTATGAGATTTTAGAAGAAATGTTAATAATTTCAACCAGTTCTTGATTCCCAATCGGTTAGATAGCTTAGTGTAACACACAGAATTTAGAAAACGTGGATTGGAAAGTTTAGATTAAAAGTTATGGAACTATTTAACTTGCGTTGTGGTAACACTCATATCTCACCGGAACCGAGATGACCTAGTTTCCGGTACCAGCGGAGTAGTGCCAATTGCAAAGTTCAGGAACTAATTGAATCTACCAAAAACTAATTACTGTGTTGACTTTGATCTACTCACACTTCATTTGCCGCCAAATACAGTTTGGATATTTTCATTCAGTGTATAAGTACAGTTAGATGTGGGGTAAGAGATAATTCATAAAAATTATGACCAGTAAATGAAACAAGCATATTGTTTTTAAAACGCAAGATTTTTGGTAAATTTAATGACATAAAAACACAGCAGGCCTGTAGACATAAATTATTTATAATATCAAATTTAAACATCTAATACTTCAAAATTAGCAGTTTTATTACCTCAGTCAACAATAAATTGGGAACTTTGTAAGAATTGTTCCTTATTTATATAGTGTAGCATCTTCTGCTACAAAAAGAAAGTAAAAACTTCGAAGAGACGATTACTGAAAGTGAAGTTTGATATATAACAATGATATTTGACGAAATTATTTTAAAAACAAAATGCCCCATTGCATTCCTATGGTATTTTTCTATAAAATTCAGTACATCAGCGATTTGATGTTAGCAGTACATCAATTTTGCTATAACACTATACACTTCTCAGAGATATCTACAAATCATTTCTACCATACATTTGTATAGCCTATATGGGTTTCTAATGTTTAAAATATTATTATTATTATACATATTACTGAGTTTTAATATAATGGTGACTTCTTGGTGGAACTATATCATGATAAGCAAAAGAGCGACTGCACAAAACTGACTGAATACACTTAGGTTCATCGTGGTAGGAAATACATTACCGTGGATTTTATAGTACTTTTGTTTTTGTATTCTTTTTTTATTCTCAACGGTAAATCTATTTTACCGTGATCAATACATTTTAAGGACCTTTTATTTCATGTATAACATAAATAATAATAATACGATACAATAATCCAACAATAGTGGGTAGCAAGTAAATAAAGCAATAATATAAAGAAATATTGCTTGCAACAACGTTCTAACAATATCAAGAACATGTAAACTGTAATTCAATAACAATATTAAAATCAAACAACAAGATCAAAGAATATAAACAAGGGTGGCATCTGCAACAATACATATGTAAAAGAACTATTAACAGCTGAGTTAACAATAAATAAATAAATGTTTTATTATAACAAACGTAGTAAAAAAATAGCAACAACAATAACCATGTGCAATATTACCAAACAATAATCCAACAATAATAGTCTCAACAGTGCATAAAGCAATAATATGTAGAACAACATGCTAAAAATATTTAAAATGTAATATCAGAAGTAAGACACAAAAACCAACAAAAAATAAAAATGTATTAACAAAAAAAGTAGCTTGTACAACTATGAATATGCAAAAATATAAAATCAACAACAAAACTATCCACTACCGAGCTAACAATAAATAGGCAATCTAATTTTTATAACAATAGTAATAATGAAATAGCAACAACAACAACATTACAAATGGTTTAACCCGTTACCTTAATTTTATAGGTTTATAATTTATTATTATATAGGACAAGTTTTGGAGTAAGTAAATAGAGATCTGAAAAATGAAATGAAATAATTTTAAAGGATTTTGACATTATATTTGCAAAACATTTGTATACATTTATTTGCAAATAAATTTTTGAGCAAAGAGTATTTACGTGTAAGATAAGCATATTATGAGACCAGTAGTATTATTTCCATATGTAACAGTCAAAAAAGAAAAATTAAAAGTACTACTGAGCTTTTTTAGTTATTGAAGCTGTAATTATATTACTCACATGGTACTCGTAACAAATGTTCCTTTTGAACACCTAATACGGCGTTATGTAACATGCGCGAATTGTAAATGGTCTGCTAATTGCTTGCAGAAGTTTGTGTATCCACTTAGTGTATCAATAACTCATGTATGTTCATTATCCGAAAAGTGGCCAACATTAGCGGGCGACCATCATCAATCATACACTATAACAGGCACTTACAATACCACTTGTGAACTTAAAAACACCTCTGTCAATTGTTTAGCCTCTACGCTTTAAATATTGTACACTTCATGTACAATAAATCCTAATATAATTAGTAAATATTTTCAAAGCCACTAACAAGTCGTCTTTGTCTGATCTCTGATTTCTTGAAAATAATTTGGGCTCTCGTATATACCGTTGTGGGAAGGGTTGATTCAATATGAATACTGAGTTAAGCTCCAGTTCACTTTTTCCTCTTAATGCAGCGTCTGAAATCTGACGCTGTCACATACTTGACTTCTGGAATCTGGAGTCATTTTCGTCTAAAGAAATAAAAAAAATATCGGCGACAAAGAAGCTCAAACTGAACTACTTTTCAACACCAGAAACCCCTAAACTACAAAATAGTGTAATGTTTTAGATGAAGGTGAACTGGAGCTAAACTTAACATTTGCATTGAATAAAATCCTTAACACCATAGCCACTTTATGTGTAGAAAACTCAGTTGCTGCACCGTGCTTTTAGATCGTGTTTAAATTATCGTAATTGTGCACTGATGAGATAATGGGAATACCTCTTCACCTAGTTTACACTATGTTTTGTAGTCTAGGTGTCTTATATCGAAGCTTTCATTTTGAGCTTCTTCGTTGCCGGAATTTTTGGATCTCTTCAAACGAACATGATTCATGATTCAAGACGTCAAGACTGTGACAGCTTTAGACACCAGACAGTGAATTTAAGAGGAAGGTGATATGAAGCTAAACTCAACAATAACAATTTAGACATTGATCAAATTTGGTACATTTGTACATTCGGAATCTTTCTCTTTCTTAGGGATATTCAACGAGAATTCAGTGGAAAATTACTTAAAAGTACATTAAGTTATATATAAAGATCTCAACAATATATAGATTTTATTTTAATCTAGCAATGGTACAGAACAATGAAATTTGTACTAACCTAGGCCAAAAATAAAGAAGGCAAAAAATATCAGTTTTTCTTCGATAATTTGTGTACTCACATCTGGCATACTATATGATAACCAGTCACTGGCATTATAAGGGTTAACACTGGGTGTAGCTAATAATAATGCTTAATATTAATAGTGCATTATTGTTATATAACACTAAATCTCACTTAAATGTTATCATATGAAAGGAAAACCGAATGTAAACACTGATTGCTGTGATTGTATATTTATTTGAGCTAACGTTGTTAATATAATTGCAAGAAAATTTAAAGTGACTCGTAATGAAAAGCGGGCAGTACCTATATTTAATATATTCAATTTAAGTTTTACTGAGGGCTGTGATTTTCATCAATTTTAAAATATAAAATACTATAGGGTCTTAAGAAAACTTAAATACAAACATAGAGTAGAGCACTTGATTTCAATCAGTATTTAGTCTTTAATTTATTAATTAAGCCGTCTTAATACTCTACATAAATTTAAATTTTTAGCCTTCCCTTTAACGATAGTAAAGTCAAAGGTATGCATATGTATGTTACATGAGCGTAGCAGCACAAAATACGAAATGGCTATGTGGTCCTTTAACAACCTTACGATGACGTCACAAAAAGAAACCTAACTTAAGACCTATGCTTTTACGGAAACAATGAGGGTACCTTTAAAAGTGCACGACTTAAAATGCACAAAGTCCTCTTCCGTCTTCCTCTAAGTGCACTTGGCACCTTGCACTAGATTCGAAACTATACATAATACCACGCTAGTAAGACTATACAGGTGATCTGCAAGTAAAATGTGGAACCCTGTGTGGAGATGTGGAAATTGGCACTAAAAACATACCTTAAGTATGGAGTCTGCGGTAAAGTTTACAACTCACAATCCGTAAAAGTATTATATTTGTCTTTTTGACCATTTAAGGTTGAAGTGCCTTATAAAGTTACAAATGTGAAGTTTAAACTGTGTAGTTTAACTGTTAGTTATATATTATGGATAGACAGTTGACTGTGACAGACGCCATAGTTGCGTGTCGTTGTGTTTCACTGATTAAGATCACTCAATACAGAGTCGCAGTTTGTGTTAAAATATTCACAACATTTCAGATAAATAATTGAAACAATATTTCACAAAGTATGTAATCAGTCTACCTCTGATACCTAAAAAAGTTTGAAAATGATGAAAAATAAGTGGCGGTCTCTAACAATAGTTTAGAATAACAAAACTTCAAAGAAAGCTGGTCTTATAAATCCACAATAAAGCAAATGGGCTACTATATGATTCTTGGCAAGTGGTATAAACTTTAAAGGAATGTGCTGTAGTGTATAATGTAATGGCGATATGTACTACTTTATCTTTTACTTCTATACAGAATGTTACAAGACCTATCTGCATGAAACTATTGGTGGGTATTATTATTATTTCTAGTAATATACTATTGTGGTTTAACCAGTTTATCACAGTATTGGTCGAACAAATAAGAAACCGAAAGAAATTATAGTTATTTAAGCAATCTTGAAATCAGGCATTTGAAAAAACTACAGAAAAAAATGAAATTGTATATTGAATATGGCTAACGGAATAGGCATGTTTTATATGCAGAAATACATCAAAATCCCTTGTCATATTTTACCTACTTAGTTTAAATTTCACTTGTTGTATTTTTTATTTGACTTTTTTATTTTTCACTGTTTAATAATTCTTGAACTGATTTTCTCTATGATATCGAAGCAGTGTTACCGATTTCTTGTATCACTTAACAATGCCAACCTGAACGGAAAAATCTGTATTTATATTCAGCCAGTATTTCCCCCTAGCCTGGTCACAATACTGCGTAAAATTACTGCTTTAAATGTGAATAGTTTTTCGTTGAATTTCAGTTATGCGGTCGGTTTTTGAGGTAGGGATGCAATGTCTTCATGATTCGTTAATGGAAATAAAACAGTTTTGTAATTTAGTTTGGAATTTATTAAAATCATATACGATATTTTTTGTTCTTAATGAATATACAATATTTAAGGCACGTACAAATTACAATCAGTTGATATACCCAATTATAACATGGAATTTCTTTAAATTATTGGAAATAATGTTGATTCTATTATTTGAGACGGTTGTTTTAAATAAGAGTTTTCAAAGCTTGGTACTGGTTATTGAAACAATCTGCAGTGCACTAGGTAGAAAGACACTGGTTGTAACTACCACGTTTGACTTCATTAGTAAGAAAATGGCAAGGATATAATTTGAGCAAGGTGGTGTAATACGCTCCATTGAATTTTCGTTATATTTTCATTAAAAGTTTGCTAATTTCTAACGATTCTTTATACTTACCTTAGTGAAACATGTATATAATAATACTATAATAATATAAAACAACATTTATTTTTTTACAATCATTAAAACGCATTAGCACTTAAAGAATATCAGTGTTAAATTTGATTTAATAATGGTTGTATTTGTTGTTATTATTTGTTTAAGCACTTTACAATATGTTTTTTCTTTGAAACTTAGTATTGTATAAATTATGAAATGTACTTAACGAGTTTACAGTTTTTAATATAACATGATAATTGGATCATTATTTGCTATATTTATTTTATACAGAATCACAAAAAAATCATCCTTATTTACAGTAGTAGACTTTTTGTTTAAATTTATTGCGGTTCATAGCCTCTGTTAACTTCTGCCTTGTTGGTGTCAATAAAAAAATTGAATTGTATATTGTAATTTGTGCATTACTATTTGTGATAAATACGTACTCAAAAACTTGTATTATACTTTCTAGTTTTTAATATAAGATATACTGTAATGACATCAAAGTTTCTGACACCAAACGTCAGTATGTGAAGTTTATTTCGAAGCACAATTACAAAACCAAATATGCGATTATATGTGACTATAAAGGTACATCAAAACTATAATACTATCCAATGATAATAAGAGAAACTTTTTTAATAATCAAAAGAGAAAAATAAATGTAACAAAGAAAATGGTGTGTATTTGCTAAAAAGCCGGCAGTTGTAATAAAGAAGCAGCATCGGTCACTGTTGTTCACACTGATCTTTAATTGGTTAAGCTAAGCCAATCACAATACAGTTCCGCCTCCTTAAACTATATATATATATATATATATATATATTATATATATATATATATATATATATATATATATATATATATCTGAGGACTGGTCTGCACAGCGAGGCCAAAATATTTGAAGAATTTAAATGCGTTAGCATTGTTTTATTGCGTTGTAAACCAGGAAAGAACTTGGATGGTCTTTGTGTGATTGTATATCGAATATTACATAAAAAAGTTTTAAAGGTAAACATTTAATTCGTAATATCAATATGTGTCCATTCAATGTTAATTGTTGAAGCTTTGGTTTTAGTACTTACTAACACCTTAACGGTTTTATTTTTATTTTGGTAATTTTTTTTCTGTTTTAAGGAGAGACAGGTTTTTAGAGCTTACATATATTCATATTTATGCTCAAAAGCTGACTTTAGTGTGTTTTGTAATCAGTTTTTTTTATATCTTCCGCTAAGTAATTTCATTATCCATGTCCGTGTCATCAAGTAAAGAAAACCTGTCGGGTAATTGTGCGTCGGATATTTTCATGGCACAATGAACACTAGAAATAAAAGCATAAAATACCTAAAGAACATACTTCAACACGTGGTACATGTATGCAGTGTGAGATTACAGCGAACTCACCAAGGGGTAAAAACTCATGAAAGAGGACCGAAGAAGTGCTACCATCTAGTATAAAAAGTCAGAACTGCTTGCACGACGCTTGGCTGTCATGGAAATGCTTATTGCGCAATATTACGGCATACAACAGAATAAAAGAGCAACAATATAATTATGTGTAATATTATGTCAGTAGCACACTTTTTAGTTATATGTAAAGGTGAATGTATATTTCGTAAAATAAACCGTGAAGGGGTTATTTAATGGATGTAATCAGACTTGACGCAACTTGAAGCACATGTGAACAGCCGTCAAGTGAAAACGTCTATCTGTATAACATTATTGCTTTCATTAGGGCATAAGTCACTTGTTTCATTGGTGCAAATCATATTGCTCAACCCAACAATATTCAGTTGTAACTAACTGTAGAATGTCAACAGTGCTCAATATGTATTTAGTAGTTGAACATAACGTAAGTTATATTTAGATAAAGGTTCATTCATTCATCATTCATATTACTTTTGCCTTTATACACAGAAATAAACGCCAAGGACCTTAGTTAAATTAAGGTATTTCAACAAATATGTGTTTATTTTTACTATGTAAGGCTGTGCTAAAACACCGGCATATAACTTAGGTATCTGTCCTAATAGCATTGGAATTTAAATGAACTCTGAAACTTGACATTTTAGTATGGAATAATTTCTGTTTGTAAGTTTTGTTTTACATCATCTCGTTAAAGCTAAACATCACAATCCAAACCGTTGGAAAGACCATTACCTTAACTGCACTAATTCAGCGCATATGATGTTTTTCCATAAGAAAATATTTAGCTGTTGTATACGTTGGGTAGAGGCGTCATACCATTATCTGCAAAAGTATGCAGTACCATTAAACAAACCCCGATCAATATTTTGGTGTTTTAGGCCCAACCTTACTTTAGGGTTTCCTAATATGACTAAATTAATCCTACAGCGAATCAGTCAATCAAATAATATGCAATATATATTAAATAGGTTATATAATATCGTCTATATTTCTATTGCATAACGACATCAAGTGTACATACGTTAAGTTTCATATGACTTGGATTATGAGGTTTAATGACCAGTTATAATAAATAAGTTTAAATTGTCCCTTTTAAGATTTTATTAGTCTAGAATGTAAAATATTATAAAAATACTGATCAAATGATTTTTTTATCACAATTACATGGAACTCGAATTCTCCACGTACATCACATCAAAGAGCTTTAGTGAGATTCTGGCTTTCCGGTGTTTGACTTCACAAAGAGTGTCTCTCATACCATCTGTGTCTTTCACTGCACGATAGTTTGCTATTTGTGTTAAATTTACGTCTTTACTAAAATTTTAATTGAAGAAAATGTATTACTTTATGCCTCTACAAGAAAGATATAATACGGATAAGGTTATAGCAATAGATAGCAGAAGATAGAAGGGATATGTTTAAATGTACGCCGCTTTGACTATATGTTGCAATGAAGTTGTTATTTGGGAGAAAGATCATTTTGTGTCATGCTCTAAACAAATTATTTCATATGGATTCGAACGATTACGCTTTCTGCAATTAGATCTCAAGAGTGTTCTACTATCTAGATGAGTGGATATTATACAAAAGACCATTTAAAATTTACTGTGCATAAAATATACAACAACGCTGGGCACTAGAACTACATGTGTTATACACCCTTATTCATAATTCCCCTTATAACCTTTTTCAGAAAACAACGGTCAAGTAAGTGCAACATTTACTTCAGCTTCGCTACTACTTTCTGGTCTAAAAATTTAATGTACTGCTTGATCTACTTTTTTCTTATTAACTTAAGCATTAAGAATTGTTTTATGTACCGTACCTAAAAAATACAATAAAATCTTCATACCTTATAAACTTCTATTTCTGTTGCAAAATTGTCAAAGATTGTCTAAACCCATACCAGTATTTCAGTTGAATGAAGCCTACAATTATTGATAGTTTTGGATGATGATTTGAGATTGACAACCAAACGATTACGAAGGGTATATGAATTATATTGAGTATATGAATTAACAATTTTTAAGTCAGCGAGTTAAGTCAGTATACGTTTTTTATCAAAAGCAAGTGGTAAACGGTGTAGGCAAAATTTGTAACGTAATATAGGAGTTAAAACTGTTTATCCTATTTCAAAACTGCTTTATGCACATTGCTTAACATTGGCCATAAATTACGTTTAAATAATACTCCAATGTAAGTTAAATCTTAAATTGATTATTCTAAAAAATATAGACTAGCCCATCTATTGAAAGATTGTAGTTAAATTTCATGATATTTAAATGTTCAGAAACCTCCTACTTACTGCATCGGTAGGTTCACGTTTATGAAGAAACATTCGTCAAAAGACCAGCACCGTGTTGGGATCGTATTAAAACTTTGCTCTCTCCTCTTCGAGAACCGGGGTAGGATGAGATCAGAATATTTCACAAGTTTTGCGATGAACTTTGTTTAGTTATTTAAAAGTCAAACACATAGAGTACGAGTAGAAACGGAGCGAATATAAATCTATTTAGTAATTCATAACTGGCTTAACCTGGCTAACTTGCGCAATCAGTGCTCAGACTGGATAATGTTTATTGTGTAATCTCACCCCCTTGGGATCTGTCACTTCGCCCAACTACTAACTACGAACTGTTGTAGCACATTGATACTCGACTACACGTTGGGCATCTTAAGGTTTTCATTTAGCTCGTATTTTGTTATAAAACATACATGTTTAGTACACGAAAAACTTTACACAGTTGTTATAAAACACTTCTCTTCTATTAAAAACACCGCTGTAAGATGATTTTAGACATTTATGAACTTTTGTCCAATTTGAACATCCTGAACGTTTCCAGGATATACTTCCGTATGAGTCAGGGAAACATTGCATTTGCAATCACTATTGGAAGCTAATGTTAACACTACGATACGTCTAAAAGTTTCAAGTAGGAAAGTCAAAATGTAATGATACGATTTGTGCAATAATGACTATCATACAAAAATACTATTACATATTTTTAAAACCATGACAGCTAAATCAGCACAACTTAAATTGTACAATGACAATTTGAGAATATAAAATGAGAAAACTGTGTTTCATAACTGTCAACTATGAAAAACATGAGATTTCTCTTAATACGTATACGTCTTTTTACATAAATTCTCAAACGTTTTCTAAATTTGGGTTGAGGTGTAACCTAACAGTGATGTAATTTTACAATGTGCACTATCACTTCCTAAAGGTTTCCCTTTGTTGGAAAGGAAACAAGTAATGGTCTTGTGACTTAGATTGCTATTAAATTTGTAACAAAAGGGAGTTATTATTGAATTTATATATTAATTGTATAATTTATTCGATAACTATTACAATATCAATTTTTGTTTACGCTATACCAATATCAGTATAAATATTTAATATTTATGACGAATGTTTTGCCGGGTTTTATCAAAGTGCAGCTCTGTTAATAAAGCGTATGAATATTTAAAATAAAAAATATAACAAGGTGAGATTTTACAAGCAAAAGAAATGTAGTAAATAAATAATAGGTCAGCAGCTGATGGAACATGGACTTGACGTTTGTGGAAATAATACGAAGAAACCTTACGAATTTTATCTGAAATTAAGATCTCTTGGGCGTCTTGATTGAAATACAAGTTGGTGGGCAGATCCACTCTTCTTAATTTCAGTCGGTTGAGTTTTTAATTAATATTTTCATAGGGTTTATTGACAACCTTTGATGTTATAACCGTTTGAATAGTAGACTGGCCAAGGATTTGGCTAATGTGGGCAGTTTTATACAATAGGCAATGTCAAATTTGACAAGTGACTCTTGGATGTTGGATATCATATAGTTTTCCGCAAAAATTGCAATGGTATTGGGAAGTGTTACTGCCTTAGTTTATACTTTAACTCAAAGGGTAAATAATTTGTAAAATGTAATCAGGTGACACTAACAGGCAGCATTTACAATTACAAGGACAACTTTTAAATTTTTGGAATAGTAAGTAATTAGACAGTGAACTATGTAATTAGGTATTTTATGTGTATGTTAGAAGAAAACAATTGTAAGTAATGAGTCTTTATGCCATCCGCTAGAAGAGACGTAGTGGAATTCTTCCAAGGCTGTAAAATTTCAAATGATAATGGATTATACTTAAAAATCATCACATTATTTTATATCGAAGAAGGTAAGTTCAATATCTGGGTCAGAGTCAGGTGCTCTCCGACTCCAATGTAAGTCTTGCTCTGCTGTACTTTAAGCAGTTATGGCGCTTTCCTCTTGGATCTAAGAAGCTTAATGGACAGAACAAGACAAATCTGGTTTATGTTTATAGCAGAATAATGTAAGTGCACAAGCGCCAGATAAGCATGTTAATACTACCTGCGATTCTTCCTTATCATGTCGAAATCGTTGTCTCTAGCATCATTAACACATAACGTAACCTACAATGGCATTAGTAGTAACATTTAGTCACTGTATAAAATATGAATGTTATATTGAAATCATTTCATTAAAATTTAAAATTAGATGAACCAACCTCAACTTGATTTGCTGAGCGGGGAGGAAGTTGGGGCTGGAAAAATTTAACTTCCATCCGTTTGTCTGTCTATCTAATTGTACGCATGAAGTATCAAATATAAAATGATCAATAGATACAAATTTCATGAAGCTTCAATTTTATAGAAGAAATGCTGAGTTCGATTATGGTGAATGTCCTTTCATGAGATTTGTCCGAGCGGAAATATATTTACGTTAGTGTTATGGGTAACCATGATGGCAACGATAAAATAGCCGAATAAATAAATTTGTAAACAAGCTGAATAAAAGCATATGAAGTTGTAACACGTTACGTATTAACACATGTAAGCATTTATACAGTAATAAAAGAAAGAATTGATATAGTGGAAAGTCAGTTATAAAAATCGGTGACAAGATTTATTTTTAGAGCACTCTTGTGTTGTACCTTTCCTATGTTACCGAAACTGTTACTATTTAAACACTGATATGAAACTTTACTCAATGAAAAAAATGGAAACCTATCATGTGGCGAGATAGCTTGACAAAGATCAAGCAATTTAAGGTTCGGATGAAAATTTCTATAAAGACAAGAATGAGTTTTATGATGGTGCATGTTCAATCATGGAAGTTGGTTGAGCAACAAGGGATGATAAAATTTTTTATGATTTATTTTCTGAATATCTGTCTGCAGGACATCAAGAATACAATGAGCTGTAGACTTGAAATGTTGCATGCAACCTGAGCTAGGTAACACTTATATCGATACTTATATCACACCTAGAATAAACTTATATCGATATATAATAACAATGATTTACCGTATGAAAGTCGAAATTAAAAAAAAAAAATTCTTTTATAGATTTTATTAATGATAGTAGGGTCTATGGCCTAAATTATACATACTTAATATGTATTTATAATTAGTAATACATACGTTATGATTACAACAATAAACATATCGAAACATCATATAAAGCCACAAATAAAACTCCAAGCTACTTGATAACTTGTCATTATACAAATGAGCCAACACTTGATACATCATTTAGGGCTAACGCATTTTTATCGGACTTAAATGATACATGGTTAAAATAGTAGATAAACTAAGTAACAGCCCATAGTACAATATTTAATTTCTGATACAATATTAAATTGTAGTGTGTACAAAATAATTCAATAAATGTTATGTTTTCCTTTCTATTCGCAATAAGTCACATGTTAAAACTTCATATGCTTTTATTCGGCTTGTTTAAAAATTTATTTATTCGGCTATTTTATCGTTGCCATCATGGTTACCCATAACCCCAGCTTAGTTAAACCAAATATCTGATCGTCTATGACCAATTTTACATTTTCGAAATACTAATGTTTATTCCTTGTTTAAAGTTTATTATTCACGATGGGAGGTTTGAAACATGATTTCGGACATTTGCCATCGTTATTTGTTACAATGATATAACACAACATTTCAAGGATTGGAACCTATCCTCTTCGTCAGGTGGGAGGGTATTAATATATACAAAAATAAAAATAGAAAGAAGAAAAGAAGAGAACGAAACGGATACAAATATACCCGAAAGCTGCTTGGAGTCCAGTCAAGGCACATCATGCAAGTCCTGAGCACAAGTTACGACTCACACGTCATACCAGGACATAATACTTCCGCTTGTGATGGCCCGATCATAGTTGTCGATAAGACAAGTTTCACGTGAAAAATCAGACAAATACCTCTTTGTCGTTTTGAAATCCGATTGGTATTCAGTCGACTGAGACTGTTTGATACATCGAGCGCATTGACATATATATATATATATATATATATTAGTCTTTAATGGTTCCGTACGCTTAATATTATGACCTAAGACTTTTCTCATCTTAAGAAGGGATGGATCTACATCCTTTAATTCTCAAACGCAGTGTTCTATTTTGTAACATATCACAACGGAACATATTTGAAACACTTATATTCTTTCAAATAATCCATCGTCATTTATAAAAGATAACAACCTGTATTTTATAATATATGTTTGCCATACTCTTAATGCGGTTCATTGTAGAAATCTTTTCTCTGAGCCAATAAACGCACAACGTTAAAGTATTTCAATGTTGGCTAAATCTGTTCTATTGTGTACCTGAGGCTCAAGCGAGAGCACGGCTAAGCCGGAATGTAAATTGTGGCATTCGCCAAGAAATGTGCTCGCCATATGAGACCATATTTTGCGGACCGTGGTGGTTCAAAGTGCTCTTACATTTAAATTTACCGACCGTGCTCTCGACCCATGCAACGTTTATATGGCTCTTTAAATTCTTTTGTTCTACTGTCTTTTCACTGAGTCAACATCTTCCCTGGTTTATTTTCTGCTCTTTGTTTGAAATATTGGGTTTTATATTGAAATTCTTTGTCAGATAGAACAATAAGAATAAAATTTGATCGATAGTGCTCCTGTCATCAAGCAGTTGGTTATGATGTCTCACATCACATAGTAAAGAGCGAACGTTCACGTAATCATACACGTTTAAGTATATAACGAGCATAAATTAACGCGATATATTTATACTTAGTAATCATTGTTGAAAATAAAATGGTTTTCACTTCTGTGTTTTCAGGAGATTTAATACCCCTGTCTTCAAGAAGTTTTAAATATATATTACCACATGTGTATTAAACAATAAATTAACAAGAACCAAGAAAACATATAGAAACACAGTAAATGACATTTGAAAATATCTACATTATATATACAATGGTATGTATTGTATTATATTTTTATATTATAACTTGCTGTTACCCGCGGCTTTGCACGAAATCTTTAGAACCGAAGTCCTTATATTACTTAGTAAAAGCAATTATGATGTAATATGATGGGATGATGTAATACGATCCTATAAACATTTTAAAACGTAAGTAGACATACATCAGGTAGATATTATTTAAGTTCATGGTAAATAGTATCGAATTTAGCTTAACTATTATACCTTGTTTGGCACGGGTATGAGCATTTATGGTTATAATTAATTATATACATAACTTCACAGCTGAATCTGCCTTGTTATCCCGATCAAGAAAACACAAATCTCGGATCACACAGGTCTCGGAAACTTACTTCGGTCAAAAAGGAAACTTACTTTCCAGTCCTTGTCATATATTTCAGGTCTAAGTACCATAGTAGAGTTTGCCTTGTTGTTCTGACGAATAAAAATATATACTTACGTAGGACTGAGATGCTTACTTCGGTTAAAAAGTGCCTACTTAAGACCGTTTAAATTAACTTATCTACTACTTTCTACTTTCATAGTTTAGCTTGCCATATTGCCTCGATAAAAATACTATAACGTTCGATTATCTAGTTCTCGGAAATCTATTTTGGTCAAAATCGTGTTGACATAGTTGAGTTTGCCTTGTCCTGATGAAGAAAATAAACACACATAAGTAGGACTGAGAAGCCTATTACGGTCTAGGGGGAAGTCCTACCTACTTACTATGTACTTTCGGTATAAGAGGGAAATCCTTATTAAGGTTTTGCAACATTCCAAAATAATTGTTATTAAAGTTTTGAGTTACACTTGTTTTATTGACTGTAGCCAGGGAAAGAAAGAATCGTTTAGGAATTTTAGTGTTAATTTCTCTGTTTTTACAAAATCTACTGTTAAAATGCCATATCACAATGTCAAGGAAGCCCACCAGTTTAAGGTAAATGAACGTGAAAACATTTATAATTTTGTTCATTAAGGTTAGTTTTATAACCGTATTAATGCATTAGATGATTTTAATTAGTCACTGGCGCAATCTGGAGTAAAATTTATATACTAATGTTTTATTTACTATCTAAATTACACTACCGATCACGCACTCTGTTTACTTATTATTGATAAAATTAAAATTTAAACAGATGTTTCAGAAAGTTTGTCGAACTATACTGTCAAAAGCTGTTTAGTGCCAGTTTAATTTGAATTACGAAACGTACAAACTAAAATTTTTTCTGAATTCCAAAATATTCCAGGAAAATTTTCTTAACTTTTTCTTCATAAAAACCTTCCTCGAATTTCAATGGACATTTTACAAAAAGAATTAACCGAATTGGTCCAGCTGTTATTAAGATTTGCGCGTACTAACACATTTTGTGATTCTTTTTGATATTATAGATATAATCAACATAATATAAATATTACATATTTATCAATCACTTTGATTATATAGATTCTTACTATAAAGTTCCGTATACGAATATATAAAAAATCTCTATATTTCAGTTTAACTATTACCAGGATCATATAATGAATTAATAAAATAATAAATTGGGCCATAAGAAAACAAAACTACAAGCCAACAATAAGAAGTATAAAAATAGCAAAAAGAATAAAATATGGTTAAATAATCTATTTTATGTAATATAGACATACGAAACTATTAATGTTGATTTCCGTACTGGTGTAGTAATACACAATGGAGTATGAAACTGACAGATCGTAACGAAACCAATCAGTTCAACAAAGTAACTTTATCACTCAGTTAAAAACTTTTTCAGAGTATTCTGTATTTTGTATAAATGGTTTTATTCTGTGGTGTTATTTGTCATTATGCTACTCTTAGCCTAATAGAAATAAAAAATGATTTAGATTTTATTACCTGGAATTTTTAGCTTTTTAACCCAAAATAAAAAGTTTTTCCTTGGATCAAGAGGAACCTATGTAAGAAGTTCGAATCTCTAGGGTTTTTCTATCAAGATTTATCGCACAGATGGACAGACATACCACAATACTGGTTTAAGAAGAATCGATTGAGTTTTTTAAAAATTTAAAAATCAAATTTGACATTGAATTATGATAAATTTGTGACATAAGAAGCATTTTTCTTCAGTTGTAGATTGATTAATTTGTGTCTTACTTTATATGTTCCACTCGTTTGAGTCATTACAGGTAAAATGGTATTCAAAGGATTTAAACGAAACTGCAAGCATTAGAATAGTGTATATTTGCATTCTTATATTCCGTGCCCTACTATATGTGAACCCTAGCTGATGTAAGTGTTCTATAACATCATAGCAATAGCTAATTTAGATGGACACAATATTTTATATCTACCGTTTGTTTAATTGTTTTATATTGAATCTAATCATGTTGGTTCCAGCAAATTAAATTAATCTTTATTGCTATCCCTACAGCAATATATACACTATGTACTTATATCGTACAAAATGTTAATGTGACCTATATTTATTACTAAATAGCCGTTGTGATTATTGCAAAAGTATGGAAACGAAAGTAGGAAAACACTTTCTTGACCCTTCACTCTTAAGATTATTTTATTTCGTGCCCTACAATGTATGAACCCTAGTTTCCCACTTTCGTTTCCATACTTTTGCAACAATAACAACGGCTATTTAGTAATAAATATAGGTCGCATTAATCTTCTGCACGCTATAAGTCCATGGTATCTAAAAAAGAATCTCTTAAACGACGTAACCAGTATGGTAGATTACAAAGAGTTTGTTGATAGTTAAAATTACAACTAATATTACAAGATACTTCTATTCGAATACAGAAAGAAAATCAAATGATCCGCTAGAGTAGTTAAGTTGGCGAGAAACTGCACTCAAAGTTTCTTGTGCCTGTCAAAAGATATTTGACTCAGTTCACCAATAAACTTTGTGGCGTTCTTTTATGAATAATGCTGTTATAACTCTGATCTCAGCATTAACTTTCCAGGATTTACCAAAGTTTAAGAATTGTGATAATAGTGAATGCGGTTACCAGGTTATATATTTATTTCATTTTAAATTTGACGCTGCTTTTCACTGACCTCTTTAAACGTGGGTACGCGACCAATAAGATCTAAATAAATAAACATATATTATAGTGAGTCCAATGTTGGAGATTTGCTACTGGTTTTGATGTTAATTATTCACTTTAAGAGTGAAGAAATGTTTTATTTTTTCCCAAAGATTCTAGTACAGAAGGTATCGATATACAAGTCAGTTGGAATTTATTAATATAAAAATTACTCAAATCCAGATTTAAAAAACATGAATGCGAAAGAGAAGGAAAGAAAAATACAGTTACTGTATTCTTTATTGAGAAACTTAACGATTTCCTGCACGCTTGATCCACATTATTCAAGCATATAGGCCTGAAGACAATTATTAGCCGAGTGGTACACAAAGAAAACCACTATTACCTGCAAGAAAACATAGCTTTACTCAGTTGAACAAGGCTTTCAGCTAGATTGGCTGCAACTCTTCGCAAATATTTATTACAGTATTTGAACTCAACTTTCAGGTTTAGTTATTCTTTTGAGTAAACTTTGGCCCTTGCGTTCTAAATTGAATTGCTTTCTGAACAACTGTTTTGAACTGCTCTTGAAAGAATAAGTTTCTAGATTGATTTCATCACCGTTTTACGGTGTATTTGCTTTATGTTTTCTACCAGCAAATGAATGTTTATAATGGTTTCTATAGATTTAGAGACAAATATGGAAGGGAAAATATTGAAGTAAAAATTTCAAAAACTAACTTTCAAAAAATAATATATTTTATCACGAGATTTCATAAAAATTTGTTATTTATGCATTTAAATTTGGCCATTGCACAAATTTACAATACGAATGCACCGATCCCACGTGATATCAAAATTTCACCTTGATTGATTACAATATTATTTCTTTTCATTTTATTTTTAACAGTTCGTAGATGTAAGCTTGATTTCAAGTAATTTATTCATAGGAAAATTTGTGGTCGTCTATATATATTTATTTGAATTTTTGTTGCAATAGACTGTATGCAGTTAGAACTGCAGGAATAGTAGTTGATACTTAACACTGCAGTGAATGAACCAAACTCAGTACTTAGTTTTCTAGTCCGTTTGACGACGGCATTCTTATGTGTTAGCTATAAACTATAAACTTAAAACAAAAGCTAACAAAAACAAGTATTTAAGGTGTTTCTAAAAAAGGTAAAAAGTTAAAAAGATTACCTTTTTCATGTTAAGAAATGATCACTAGTTATAAAATTATTTTTCTTTGATCTTAGTGGAGTATAACGTACAGCAATAGGAGCCAATAGTAGCGATATAATGGTCCAATGATGAACGATTCTCTGGCTCAGCAATGCTATGCCGCCGTGCCACGCAGATGGCAATGTTCCACTGAACCCGGATTTACGACACGGACCACGAGAGGTTAAATGTTTCTCGAGCGGTACAAATCATCAACAGCTGACGTAGAGACTGCTTCCTGTTTGCTTGGACTGGATGAAATATGGGGCCAGCAAAGTTACACTCTGTACATTCATATAAATTGAAAAATATATTCAAATGCAAGAACGTAATTATTACGCAATCAAACGCCTGGTTTGTTTCTTGTGCTTTTGTGCTTTTATTTCCTTATCCACTTGAATTATTAGATGAGTTACTGACCAAATTAATGAATTAAGCATTAAAACTGTAGTAGCTGTTATGAGCTTGTTATGAAAATTGTTCCATTAGTTATTTATTTTTACAGGGAACAATTCTCGATGTGCGCAATCGTCACAGAACAGCCTGCAATGTAAACAAAGTTGTTACATAAGTTGAGCTATTTACTATAAAATATGGAAAAGTAAATACTGACAGTTTTAAATAACAAAAAAGCAGAAAATGGCTGCTCCTTTTTGTAACATGATGTAATTGTAATAGTTTAGGAGCTAAGAGTCCTAAAGAGATAAAAGACACTATCTGGTAGTTCTTAAAATTGTTGAAACATTTTTCATATGTAATAAATTGATCGTCAGCCACGGCAAGTTTTATTGGAAGTCTAAATAAGAAGTTAATAATGCGAAACAATAGTTTTTTATTTGTTTATTGGTTTTTATTTTTTTTACAGACCTATAAAACAGTTTTTCTACCTTGATACACCTGAAATGACAGTTAGACCCATCAATAATAGATATAACACCTTCATGGAACTAGATAAGAGCCCGAAAGTCGATATTTTAAAGGTAAGCATGTAGTTAACTGATGCTAAGTTATCTGTTTGGATTAAATGTGTAAAGGTTTTGTCATTACTGTTTATTCATCTCAAGTTATTTTAAAATTACAAAACGATTATGCCGCGCCGTGGGAATTTAACTAAATAAATAAACATATGACATGAGAAAATATTGCCATTAAAAACCTGATACCTTCTATTTCTCCTGATTTTAATCTCCATTAAAACTAACATGGCCGACGCGACGGTCAATTTGTTCAATTTTTTCAAGAAGCAAGTAGTATTATTATACCATGTGAACTAGCTTTTAGATTCTAGAGTATAATGGTCTAGGATATATGTGAAATATATCGATGAATACACAAATTCGTACAAATATTTATAGTTAGTTGAAACTGATAGACCTGTGTTTTGTCTGTCGGAGGCTTCTCTTTACGCAAGATAATAAGTGTTACATGTCGTGAAACAGCACCAACAATGAGTTTTTCGAAAATCTGTAACAGTTTTGTTTTACTCCCTTTGATTTTATAAGGACAAACATCCTTAAGGCTATCATTACATGATATATTTTTTTAACCATTTTAACAGTTTTTATGTGCATGTGTAACTAAAATACCTATCAAAATAAACTAAATATTAAGCATGCAACATGCAAATTAACCTCAGAGTATACAGGATATTTGGAAATGGTGTCACAACTTCTTTGCCTAATAGTACTTATGATTTCAAACAATGTAGTATAAATGTAAGTCGAAAAATGTGTCGTTTGGCAGCTAGCCGCTATTTAATATTTTTTATGAAATAAATATTACTTCTAAAACTATAAAAATAGAGAATAACAACTTATAACAGCAAATGTATGTTTGTTTGAAAAGCTGTTATTTGGCGTCAAGCAGCCGATGCCTCTCAACTAAGAGTAATGTTTGTTGGTCCCGGCTTATGCAAGCGCACATTAAAAATGGCCGTGATCGCTTATACGGGTTTCGTTGAGAAAAATACTGTTGGCAATTTAATTTAATAAAAAATTAAATTAAATTAAAGTTGGAAAGTTATATAAGTTTTATAGCTATACTGTTTGTTTAATTTGACTTATAAATGTTCTGCAAGTGTCATTTTGTTAATAAAGAAAATTACACAATTTATATCTTGTTTTTCACTTATACGCTATAAAATATATGCAAATTTTTTATCCCTAGCTTTACTAGTTGTACATACATTTGTTTCGTAAAAATACAAAATGATGGCTAGCGACCAAACGACACATTTCTCGATATATGTCTATATGATGTTTTGTCTGAAACCATGAGTACAATCATCCATAGAAGTTTGTGATACTCTTTTCTGAACACCCTCTATAGTTAGTGTTAACATAAAACGATTGGGATAAAACTAGTTACTCAGACAAGATTAAAATAAAATACTTAATCACTCTATAACAAAAGAGTTGAGACTTTTTAGATGAAAATTATTTATGAAGTTCGTAACATGTTAACCTAACATTATAGCACATTTAAGAGTGGGGTATATTAAAAAAGAGTATACATTTATTTTAAATTCAGAAATCCATCATGAATAATCAAATTCTAGTCACCACTAATTAACTAACTACACTAAGTCGAAATGTCAACTTTTGGCATAACAGTTTAAAATATTGTTATTGCTATTATCACTAAAATAAACTTTAATGGCCTTACGTAGAAGCAAATTCCTTGCACAAAGAAGGTAAAAACAACTGACTGAGCAACAAAAAGTTGGGTGGGTGGAAGGCTCGCGATGTTGTCAAGTGAAGATGATTTGTGTTGCTCCAGTAACAATAAACGGTAACTAGCGTCGCGCCATAAATAAGTCTTTAGTAAGATACTTGCCATGGATTATACTCGGTGGATTTAGTATTTGATATATAGCGGTACAGGGAGTAAAACTGTACAGGCAAACAACAGTAAACAGTTGTACAGATCCATTGAGTACATACACATCATCAGTGAGTAACATCACACTCTATCATCTGAGTAGGCTAGCAACAACGCCGCAACATCACCTGCAATGATTGAGTATTGGCATTGCGGCGCCACAAGTTAATGACGGCAAGATGGTTTTGGTGTAGCAAGTAGTGATTGGTAGATCATCATTGGTGGGTAACAAGCTGGTGTTGTTATCAGCTTGCGATAATAGTAACATAACAGCATAATTTAGATTATTATGGTGTAATGTGTCACTCGTTTTGGTGAACATTGTTCGGTAAAAAGGTGCAAGCTGGTTATAACAGGAACATTACAATATTAGGTAGGTGAAAGTGGTATAAGAAGTGTCACCCTTTTTCTGAGTAGCAGTGACGTGGAGATATTAGGTGAACATTATTTAGTAACAATGTGTCAACTTATGATAACAGGAACATAACAGTATTAGTTAGGTGTAAATGGTGTTAGCTAAAGACATGTGAGTAGTTGAGTAGCAGCGTTGCATATTTGTATAGGGCAAATATCGGTGGATACCGACGTAGTTTGTTACCAACGATAACAGGAACACGACAGTATTAGGAAAGTGGGAATTATATCAGCTGAAAGCATGTGAGTAGCTGAGTAGCAGTGGTGCGAAATCATATGTGGAGTAGGCGGGTTCGAGGTATTGTTGTTATCAACTAAATATAACAGGATAATAACAGTATTAGGAAAGTGGGCGTGGTGAGTAGAGATGCAGAGTTATAAGGGGCACACATTGGTGGGTACTTAGGTATTGTCGTTATCAACTAAATATAACAGGATAACAGTATTAGGAAAGTGGGAGTGGTGAGTAGAGATACGGTGTTATAAGGGGCACACATGGGTGGGTGCTTAGGTATTGTCGTTATCAACAAAATATAACAGGATAACAGTATTAGGAAAGTGGCCGTGGTGAGTAGAGATACGGTGTTATAAGGGGCACACATGGGTGGGTGCTTAGGTATTGTCGTTATCAACTAAATATAACAGGATAACAGTATTAGGAAAGTGGGAGTGGTGAGTAGAGATACGGTGTTATAAGGGGCACACATGGGTGGGTGCTTAGGTATTGTCGTTATCAACAAAATATAACAGGATAACAGTATTAGGAAAGTGGGAGTGGTGAGTAGAGATACGGTGTTATAAGGGGCACACATTGGTGGGTACTTAGGTATTGTCGTTATCAACTAAATATAACAGGATAACAGTATTAGGAAAGTGGGAGTGGTGAGTAGAGATACGGTGTTATAAGGGGCACACATGGGTGGGTGCTTAGATATTGTCGTTATCAACTAAATATAACAGGATAACAGTATTAGGAAAGTGGGAGTGGTGAGTAGAGATACGGTGTTATAAGGGGCACACATGGGTGGGTGCTTAGGTATTGTCGTTATCAACAAAATATAACAGGATAACAGTATTAGGAAAGTGGGAGTGGTGAGTAGAGATACGGTGTTATAAGGGGCACACATTGGTGGGTGCTTAGGTATTGTCGTTATCAACTAAATATAACAGGATAACAGTATTAGGAAAGTGGGAGTGGTGAGTAGAGATACGGTGTTATAAGGGGCACACATGGGTGGGTGCTTAGATATTGTCGTTATCAACTAAATATAACAGGATAACAGTATTAGGAAAGTGGGAGTGGTGAGTAGAGATACGGTGTTATAAGGGGCACACATGGGTGGGTGCTTAGGTATTGTCGTTATCAACAAAATATAACAGGATAACAGTATTAGGAAAGTGGGAGTGGTGAGTAGAGATACGGCGTTATAAGGGGCACACATGGGTGGGTGCTTAGGTATTGTCGTTATCAACTAAATGTAACAGGATAACAGTATTAGGAAAGTGGGAGTGGTGAGTAGAGATACGGTGTTATAAGGGGCACACATTGGTGGGTACTTAGGTAGTGTTGTTATAAAGATGAAAGTGGTGCCACGTAAAGGCTTGTAGGTAGCTGATCAGCAGCGATGCAAAGTTATAAGGGTTAAGTACAGGTGGGTTCGGAGGTGGTGTTTTAGATATCAGGAACGCAACAGTTAATAAGTAGGTGAGGACGGTTGACAAGTAGCTTCGCGGTGAATGAACAGTAGTATCTTGGTGATACCACTGAAGGGTGTGTGATGTGGTGCTTGGGTGCTTGGATGAACATGACTTTTCTCTTCCACTAACATTAATTCATGATCAGATGGAAATATATATATATATTTTTTTTTGTACCATACTTGATCTCTGTTATACACAATGGACAACCTGTTGATATATTGTGGTTTGTGGAATATATATTATCATTTATGTAGCTAAGAATTTTATTATTTGTATTATTTTATATAACATTATTAGATATATACAGAATAAATATAAGTCATTTGAGATACAATAGTGCTACTTCTTCTCTTATCTTAGAAATTGTTTCTGGAATGTTAAAATCATGATTTAAATTTCTTTTGTAGTATTTTATTTAGTATTGTTGGCAAGCGGGTGGGAAAGATAAGAAATGATCCTAAACTGCTGTCTAAAGAAGATCAAAGTCGTGGAGATTTGTAGGGCAGGAAGGCCATTGCTTCCTCATCGAAATTGGGTGTCACTCAATTCTAGTCTGGGTTGTTTGCTCTTAAGCCTTTGACGCTGGGAGAGAGGGAACACCCCCTTCAACTACCTCCTCTGCATTGATTAAAGGGCAATTGCCGATTGCCAAGCATCTCCCCCGTACCTGGATCCTAACACGTAACATGTAACAGTAAGATTAAGTTGTTACAGATTTACTATGTTACGCAGTTTAGTGAAACCAGTTTCACCACATTGATTTGTAGCCTATGCACCGAGAGTCAATGTTCATTCTATAAGCACACAACATAGGTTTTCGTCTAATTAATGCATTTATTTACCCTGAAGAAGAGAACAATCATCAGCACGATAGTTACACGATTTTACAGATTTTTAGCTTCTGCACAATTAAAACCAATCATCAGAGAGGTAAATAAAAGTTAAATCAGTGTCAGCCTACAATATTTGGTTAGAAAAAGTTAATTTGTTCTATTCATCTGGAAGACTATCGGTTATTTTACTGCTAGAAACTTGTTTGACGGTTGCTTTTACATGTGTCAAGCTGAAGAAAGCAAGATTTTAGAAAAATATTATGTAATCATGTTTTAGCCATTTTTATATCCCTCCATTTTGATCCCCACTAAAACTAGCACGATGATGATATATGTTTTAGGATAAATTTCTTTACTAATTGAATGTGCTTATTCTTACTAATGTGCTTATACGACGCCAGTTTTCTGTGGGTTCTTATATTTATAGAGAATGATAATCATCTGCTTACTTTGCTCACAAAAAGGAATTTTAATTGTGCCTTCATTCGATCTTTTTATAACAAAAAGCTTATAATTGAAATAATAACGATTATTTATTAATGTTCAATTACATTTAGGGACGGTTTAAAGCTGAAAATGTAAGAAGAGACGTTCACTCCTACGCTGCAGTGACGTTACGCCAGAGTCCATCATACCCAGATTATTAATAAAGTTGAGAGGCGGAACACGTCAGGTCAATTAGTCGATGCGGAGCCTAATTGGTTATGTGGACCATTAGCAGAGTAGGCTAATTATACTGTTAAAACAGCTAAATTTTGTATTCCATTCAGTACAAGAATGCAACCAAATTCCTTAGATTGTACAAATACCACACTGATGTTTTTCCAACGGTTGATTAGTTTGATTAGTGACGATACCATAATTTGAGTTCGATAGAAAAGCCTTTAAGTTGATAAATTGAACAAGGATAACAGTATACTGAAATATTTATACGAGTACGTAGGCGCTCAGAGCTTGCATACCACAATGACATCAATATGTATGTGGTTAGGAACAGAAGTAAAACTGTAGGTTTGTTTCCTAGGTCCCTGTGCTGTTATTTAATGATCTTTTCTGAAGAACTTTCCACTTTAGGTTTTGAAGTTACTACACAGCGACACCACATTTATTCTACTCTTTAAATATTCTTATAAACGTTTGCTTGTGCCTTTAAAAATAAAAATGCTACTCAAGTTTCCTTATTATGAACTAAAATTATAACTAATTTGAAAATTTTGTTAAAAAATATATTAGACTCAGTAACAATAATGGTCATTAAGGATTACTCATTCCATTCAAAAAGTAAGTTGCCCTCATTGACAAGTATATTTGAGTAAAGGGTGATCAAATTTCTGAGCAGTAGTATAAAGTAGATTCTTCATATTATTGTGATTTTTTACAAAGATTTTGTTTATGGTTTTTAAGAAAAACAAGAGGAAATAAATATAAAAAACTGAAATTTTCTTAAACGTAACTTTTCGTCATATAAAAAGGAAAAATACTTTCTAATTTCAAACATTACGGAATATATAATACTTAATTCTTGACTGTTTCTTTCATATATTATTACGCTATAATTTTTAGGATAGCTTTTCTTTTGTATGACAGGTAAAGAAAATAAACAAGAGAAACTAGTGCGAGCCAATTACGTTTATGGTGAACATTTTAGCGATTTAAAAGCTCTAATTAGGCTCTTACAGCCGACACCCACATTTAAGGGTTCATTAAAGTTTGCCGCTGCGAACCGCTTTTAATAGAGTTTTCACTTTGCTCGACGTGGAGGAGGCCATCACTTTAGAGACGAGTAAAAGGCAAAGTTTACATAGTGAAGTGATAGAGCGACGTCTGTGATATTTAATAAACCCGGTTACAAGATCTACCAATCAGACTGAAAGGCGGCCCTCTTGTGTTTTACAACTTTGACAAACTCGCTCAATTTCTTCTGAAAGGAACGCACTTACCTCTATTAAGAATGAAAAGACGATTGATGGTGGGATGATATTTTTACAAAATCAGGAGGTGGGGCAGTGCAGGTCTTCATGATTACTTGGTTTGGTTCTTTGTCCAGACATCAGAGTGAAAGGAGTTTAACTGCTGTGACTGTTTTGATTTGAATTGATAATTCTAAACAAATTTGAATGATAATTATTATTAAATAATTTATTAAATAATTTTAAATTGAACGCTAGGATTTAGGCATGTACTATGATGTTGATAATCCTGCATCACAAATTTACCTAATATCTAAAATAGCACTCTGTGTTGAAAAGTTTATGAATTTGTTAAATACATGAAATTACAGTGAAATTAAACATTATCTGTAAAATGCAAAGCTTCTTATTCCCTTGTGTATCCATGTCAAACGTGGGTAATTAATGGAAAATTAACCGAAGGGGGAAAATAAATGGAAGAATTAAAATTTAATAAGTGATTTGCAGTTTGCATTTTTTAAGTGCAAAATAATGTTTAGTGTTATTCATACATTTAATGTTAATTTCTCAAAATATTATGATAAATAACATGCTTCCGGTTATATGTTTAAAATAAAACTAAGTGCATTTTTCACATATTTTCCGTTGTAAAAATCAGAGAAAACACTAAAATCCGCTATCTAATCTATTCTACAGGTAAACAAAAATATACATATACAACACCGTGTATGTATATTGTTGATTTCGATTTTATTTGTTTTTAAAATTAAAATGAGCAAACTATATGAATGTGTTATGAATCATAAAAATAAAAAAACACAAGTTATCTATTTCTAAATATTACACCTAACAAAACAGGATTATACCTCAGTAAGTGACGCGTTACAGGATTCGCTAAGCTTGAATGAACAATTTCAAATCCGTAGCTCGGTTTTGTTATTCTACAGGTAGGCTGGAAGTCATCGTACAGAAAAGCCATTTGTATATCTCCAAGAGTGCAAGCAAGAGTGCGCTGAAATCAATCTTGTCATCAACTTTTAACATTACCCTAACTTTTTTGGTTTCGTTTTTAAAGTTCATTATTCATATGAGGACGAGATCGAATTTTATATCTCGAAACGTACTGTTATTGATTTTGTTTCAATTTACCATAGCTAAAGTTTGAGAAGTCCTGTTACTTCCATCATCAAAAGCAAAATCATCATCAAAACTTAAACCAAAAATATTACTTTATTTGTTAAATTTTGTTTTGGGCGATGGAAAAATGTTTTGAAGACAACAGGATTTTCCGCCTATTTGCCATAATTCAGTAATATAAAAAAACCAGACACTAATTATTAAAACTGAACTAAAAATATAGATCCAGTGTATGTTTCAGAGTTAGTGTGCATGGAATTGACAAGCAACATGGCTGTTGTGATTCCTGACTTATGCGTATCACAACGCTCTGGTATTATTTGTTTATTTAACCTAGATTAGTTATATGTTAGGTTTCTTATTCACCTGGGGAGGAAATCAGATTGCAGGTCTCGAATAGTAGTTGTACTGGTTTCTTTTATCACTGAACGATGGCAAAAAGTCCGGAAAATCCTACCCGGAAAATAGTCAAAGCGACTGTAATAAAATATTTATTTACGTGGCGCGGCGTGACATACGAATAAAGAATTTATAGCCATCATGCTATCACACTGATCTCAGGATAGGGTCTAGATTTATATTGTTTTATCTCCAGCACTCCATCATTTCAATTTCAAAGTATCAATAAACATACCTCGCTTTAAGGACATCAATTTAATCAACTTTTGCATTGAATGGTTATTTTACAAAAGTAGCCATCTCCTATGAAATGACCTTCTTCAAATCTCATTGGAATTCCATTAAACATCCTTTATTGGTTACAAATTAAATGCTAACAAAATAAAACTCGTTTTAACAGTCTGCTAAGGGCTATCATTGCAGGACTAAGAGAGTATCTCATTAAGAATATAACATTCAGTATAAGTTGTAAAAATATTTGTTTTAAGTTTTTCTGCGAATATCTCTCATTATTTAACAATCGGATTTTTTAATATTCTTATTTAAACAAGGTGTATAAAAATTACGTTGGCTTAAAGATTGAAAAATTTTCAATGTAGGTCCTGTTCTAGGAGCTTTAATATTCTTGCCTTGGCTTAAGATGTGAAAGTTACACTTAGTTTACTATTGGACTAACAGAGACCATTAATTTGATGTATTACTCTACCTATGCTCTAACTTAAGATATCTCTCTTACTCCTTTCGAGCCATCCCCCTGACAAAACAAAAATTGTTAATTAATTAAAAAACTAGATTTATAGGTGCAGTAATAATTTACGTAAAGTACTGTAATAAGTTTTATTGCTTTACCTATAATCGTTCGGGAATTGTCAAATCCATGTGGGACTTTTTTACACTCTGTGAAAGTAAATGAAAATTAGACGTCAGCCATATTATACCATAGCACTTCAGTAAAAAATGTCTGCTGCGTTATTAGTACATCGTTTTTGCTCATCAGCTCAGTGGAAATAAATGAAAATTGGTGCATCCAGTACCTTGAAATTAAAATACTAAAATACATAACGAAATATGTAATTACCATCTAGAACAAGGTAGAAGTGCGCAACACCACTTGTCGTAATAGGCTTCGCTGGGATTATATTGAAAATTTCGTACACATACAGTCATACAGTTGAAATAAAAATGTCGGACTATTATTCTCATTATTGTTGAAGTAAAGTTTAATGTAAGATTTTATGTCAAGATATAACATCTTTTTCGGCATACCTTGCCAGATGTTGCATTCAGATGTTTTTCATTAAATTGTGTTTAATAACAGTGTTTAAATAATAAAAGTCTACATACCATGTCACTTTGTGTATATTGGTATAGTTACAACACATGAGTTAATATGTTACATGATTGAATCTCTCATGAGTGTACAGAGTTTGTTTAAAAATTTATTCAATCAAATATTTACTCGTTACCATCACAGTTGCCCTTTGGAGTGACATATACTATCATCGAACCCAGTGTTCCTCTTATAAAAATGTTTCTTACAACTTTCATAGGCCAAATAGTTTTCAAGATATTGTGCGGTCAGAAAGATAGAAGTGATTCTTTTCAGCCCCACGAGTGATAGGTTTCGCTGAAGCTCAGCCAGTTACTTAACATTTCGGTTTCAAAATGATCTTTTTTTATAAAAACCGAACAAATTTCTCCACCTTCAGAAGCTAGGTGGACGAGGAACATATTTTTATAGTTAATTATCAGATTTTAAGTCTTCTCAAATTTTGGCGTCTGTGGTGGAACATTTTATGCAGTTGTAGAAGATTTTAGTTTGTACTATCTGGTAATATTTAAAAGTAAAAAAAAATTTACTGTATTTTCAACTAATTATGTTGCATGATATATATAACTTATAATCACATATTGAAATGTTAGTTTTAAATATTCTGATTATTAAATAATTTGACAATTATGCTAAATAGTATATATTACTGAACATGTAAGTTCGAAAATTATGTACTAATGTGTTGTACGTAATACACTTGTAATGGAATAATTTGACAATTATGTTTTATATTACATATCACTTAAGTAAGTATGAAAATCACACTCTGAAATGTGTAAAATACACTTGTTTGTACGAATAACGACGTATTTTGTCATATCTTCACCGATTTAGGTATCTAGTCCCATTTTCTGATGTGTCTTTATAATGAAATCCGAGATCGGAAAGAAGTAGATAGCTGAAAAGAAACAATATCTGAAATTGTGAGATTGTAAATGGGTTTCGTTTAAACTCAATAAAATTGTACAAAGCAAATACTGATGGAAAATGTGTAGATTTAATAGTAATCCAGTTTTCCTAATTGATGAAGCGCTAAATGGAATCAGACTGTGGAAAGTCCCTTGTTGCTGCAGTTTTGTGGGTTTGGAAATAAAAACAGTACCGCAGATGTAATTTACTTTTCATGCTTTTTTTAATTTCTGTTGGTTATAGCTACTGGTTATATGCTTCCATTTTTTAAACTATTAATTCCTTAGCTTTAATTATTTTTTACATAATACATAATAAATACATATTTGTTGGCTGAGAGTCAGCAAAGCCTATCACTAGAGATGCTGGAAAAGTTTCATTTATGTATGTTTATCTGTCTTTCAGCATTACATATCGATAACATAGACTTATAGACTTGAAATTATGCATTTGGCTTTGACTTTATATAAACAATACTGAGTTGGAAGTTGGTGTATGTCAACTACATGGGATTTTGATAAGCGTTAGTGAACATTTTTACATTGCTCTTATGTGTAACTATTATGGTAACGAGAATATCACATAATAAACAAATTGAGTAGAATCATATGCGACTTTAACACGTGACTTTTAAAGTTTTGTGACAAAAATCATAGGCTAGCTTAATTATTCAGGATTAAATGAGGTATATAGACTTAAAGTTGTACATGCACCTTCAACGAAACATTATGAAACTGTCGTTGTGTTGGCCTTTTATTATGTATGCTATATAATAAAAAAAAACAAGTGAAAAACACATTCAAATTACTCAAACGAACAATCCGTAAGTTTTAATTTTGATTATTACTTTAAACGTTCATGCAAGTAGTGTTAGATTTTTCCAATCAGATTGATATCGTAACTACTTTGACTATTACGTTAACCGGCATGCAATAAAAGCAATAAAGAATTTTTCAACGAGCTGACCTTCCAGTCGCAGTTACAAGACGTAGAAGCGGAGCCAAGAGGACGCATTTACTGTTTTACTGTCAGCAGAACACTGCGGGGTTGCACTAATCCGAGAGTTATTTGACTTGACAAAGAGTAACTGAATATGCATAGAGGGTACAACACCCATTAGTTGAACACAATTCCATCTGAGCGGTGAGGCGTGCTGCTAGACAAAATTAACACAAGGAGTGTACATTTCTTTACCGTTCACTTATACGTAAGATAAATAAAAATAAATATATTATCATTCCTAATCATTCGATCAAGCTACTTAAACAATAACGCGTCTGTCAAATCGGATCAATGTAATTCAAATAGTCTGATCCATTTTAATACACCATATACAGGACGAGAGCCAATGATCAAAATTCAGGCCAGTGGTAAGACATATTCCCAACAGATATAGACATTGCGAATGTTCAGTTAGTCCTAATTCACCTTACTAATCCAGAATTTGAAATCTGATGCTGCTGGAGACTTGACTCCTGAAATCTGGAGTCATGTTCGTCTGAAAGGATAAAAAAATTGTCGGCGACGAGGAACGGAGATCCCCAACCCCCTGGGTGTCTGATGTCGAAAAGATGCGGGGGTTTCGTATTGAGTTTCTTCGTTCTTCATCACCGACTATTGTTTTATCCCTTCAGACGTCTGCAACAGCATCATGTTTCAGATGCTGCATGTAAGAGGAATGTGAACTGGAGCTAACTCAACATTCGCATTGAATCAGCTTTTCCCACCATAGATGCTTTATGTGTAGATGGGGACATGTTCAAAACGCATTTGAAAAAGTTTGATGGCTCTCTAAATAAATATACTACGCACGTGTTCATACGGTCTGAAATAATGAAAAAAATTATATTAAAATATCTGTACAGCTTCTTTGTCTAATTTATTTTGGGAAACCAAAATCCATTGATAGTTACTTGTTCGTATGCGTTCTAATAGTAAATAGATTTTCGCTATGAAATGAAATGAAAAATGTCTTTATTAGAGGCGAAGTTAGGACTATAAAGTCCTCAGTACCACTTAACCTCGAATAAATGTAACAGTTATTAGGAAAGGTTTGTAAATTGTATTAGGTAAGCTATTTACCTGAAGAAGAGATCAGATTGCAGATCTCGAAACGTAGTGTTACTGATTTCTTGTTTCACTGAACGATGGCAAATGTCCGGAAAAATCCTGTTTCCTTCACAATCCTTCTATTGCATAAGCATATCAGTGAAATGACTTGTTTCTTCCGAATTGCCTAGTCATTTCAAGAATAAAGGTTTGGGGGTTTATTGTTTTATAATTTTGCGTTATTACAACTCCTCCTAGAAAGTAAAAAATGTTTCAACTTATTTTATAAATTAAATATTTGTAAATGATGTAGGAATCACATTTTACTTGTTTTATTTTTATCTAACACAATATAATAAGATGTTTAATGTTTAAAAAGTTACGAGGAACTGTGTATTCATTTCAGTTCGTTTTATTTTTTTTGTTATTACAAAATCTTATGGGGGTTCAATTTTTGTTCAGGTAATGTTGTTCTATATACTACTAACAATCAATGTCAGTTTTATGAAACACTATTGAACATGAAATAAAGTAATTAAAAATGTGTTATTTAGTGTGGCAATAAAGTCAAAAGTCAATAATAACAGAATTCTTGAATAAATGGCTTGTGGTTTTAGCGTCACTATTGAATGACCTATCCCAGAATAATAGTTCTCTAAAGTACAAGCTGGACTAAGAGGTTCCATTCGTTGATTTACTGTCTACAGAACATAGCAGGGTTGTGCTAATCTCAGAGTTATTTGACTTGGGAACGAACTGAATATGCATTTTCGCTGTAACATCCATTAGCTGAACAATTCTATCTGAGCGGCGAGACGAGGCGACTGTCCATCAGCAGGTACACTGATTGGTCACGGTATGATTCAACCCGCGGAAATTATCGACCGATGTCACGTTTCCTTTAAATTAGTGTGAGTTTTTTAGCTGTATTTTCATCTTTCTACTATAAATACCTGACTTACGTATTAAACGTAGTAGCTTATTTTGGTAAAATAAATGACAGTACATTTCCATCTTAGATTCATCATTAGTTCAAATCAGTATTATAATGAAAATTAATACTATTTCTTACTTTGTTAAATCTAATTTTAGATGTACGATTTTATCAGAGCTATGCAGTGCATAAGGTTTATTTAAGAGCTGGCTGCAAAAGCGGTCATCTCTGACTGTGTCCCCATAAGTATAATGTTACACCTTACGATCTTATTTTTATCCTTAGAATTGTGAGAGATATCTGATTTTAAATATATAACTAATAAGCATCCAAACGCTTTTCAGTCTTTTGGACAGTTTTATATGTTATCTATTGGAAATGGGGTCCATTTTAGAAAGTGTAAAGTTTAAAAAAACTAAAAAACGTTTGAGCGCTTATTATCAAAAATAAGCACTTAAAACTGAATGGAATTTAACGTTGTTTTTGTGGGAAAATGTCATTTTAATATAATACTCTTAAAGGTACCCAAACTGAAAAATTTTAAAATTTGTACAGTCTATTGTCACTGTTCTCACTGATTTAATTCGTTAAAATGTCGTATAAAAGTAGTATTTAATAAAAAAAAGAAAAAAAATGACAGATTACGTATGCTTGATGGAAATGTAATTTATTGTTCTTCGTAAACTGTTGTAATAAGAGAACTTTCCGGGTGTAAATTTGTTGCGCGAATGTCCATTTAGACAGCAACATGAGCATGTGCAAACAGCGTTGAATTTATGTAAAGCTGGAAAACCAATTAGGTCCAAGGTTTGAGTAATTGATTAAACATGTCCCATTTACTACGACCACGCGCTCCGTTGTCAGGGAGTATACAAATCAACAATGTCCCCGTTCTTTTAAAACTTCTGCTGATTGTACAGTGAAACATTTTCCAACGTAAAATGTATAATTTTGTCCAACTGATGTGGTTGATAATGCTTACACGTTGATTAAAATACCAAACAAATTACTGCTAGCGCTGGGTTTTCAGTGATTACTCTTTTATTTCCGTTAAAGGTTAAACTACTGTGTTATAAAATTTTCGTAGAAGAAATAAAAAAAATGTTAAAAACCAACACGATGTCCTCTAATGAGAAACGGCCGAATGGCAGTGGTTCTAATTGAAAAACGTGAGTTTATTTTAATATATATTTGTAATTATTCTTTCTATTCTATTTTAATTGTATTAGGTAAAAGTATGTCACATTCATGCGAACGACTATAAAAAAGAAGTTGACACGAAATGATCAAACATACAACTCATTGTTTTAGCAATGAAGTTTCTTGCAAAATTTAAAGCGTACATTTAAAATCTTTCTTGACATTTCTTGCTACAAGATACATTCAGATTTTTATTTCTCAAATTAAGTTTCATATCAGTGTTTAAATGATAAAAGTCTACACAACTTTAGATATCGTGCGGACAGACAGACAGACAGGGAGAAATTAAATTTTCCGTCTCCTCGAGGGATAGGCTTTGCCAAATTTCAGCCAATTAGGTACAGTAGTAATATTCCGAAATTAGAGACTGGTTATAAAAATATAAAACCTGGGTGTTCTTTTAATAGAGATAATTACTATCTCGTCATATGCTCTCATCTAAGATTTTCCTCCCTTACTGGGGCATTCCCTGATATGGTACAACATGATATTTTCTGAAGAAGTAGATATTCATGTATTTATGTGTAAAATTGTATGCTATATATCTGCAATAAAAATCTCTATGTTTGTAAAACATATTTGTAAGAACTTAATTATATTATTTTAATGTTTGGTATTTAGTGAACATAATGTAATATATTTACTAAACGCCTAAGTTTTAGATTTTAGAGTTGATGCAATTTAAAATAATGTTAACACAGGTTTCAAAACATGTTGAATTAATTGGTAATATATCATGTTTTATCCTTAAATTAAATCCACTGTGGGTTAGATGAATAAATTTTAAGATTTTAAACCCATGTAACAGCTAAAAGGGAACATAATATTTATGGTAGTAGACTTATTAAAGTTATAAGAATTGTTAGTAGATATATCTACGATATTCTATTTCCTGCTAATAAATTTATTTAAAAATTATTGATTAACTAACACTTATTTTTCATACATTATTAGAATAAACACATTTCATAATTTCAAATACAACAATTTGAATAGCAAAGTCAAAATCTTACCTCAAGGACATTTAAAAAAGTTTGATTTAGTGCATTCACTCTAACTACTCATAATCTACCTTATAAGTATGGATAGTACTGCTTTCAGTCTCTTATGCAAAATATATGACATTGGTTATTACGATACATATGGCTTGTGTTACACATATGAAACACTAAGTTTCAAGGATTAGAATGTCCTCCTCCTCAGGTATAAAAAATGAAAGCATAAGGTAAACATATATTAGAAGAATGTTTTGCATATATAAACACTATGTTTTACACAATGTATCGTTTTATCCTTTTACGTATGTCCTTTAAAATCATCTATGGTCTTAACAATTGAACCTAAATAAACGACTTGCTCTGTTTTGAAACCGATTATTAGACAATATATTTCTCTTCTAACAAAACAAATACTGTAGGAAAAGGTTAAATGTAACAATAATTCTAGTTAAGGATGAGAGCCTTGGGCCTTAATTAACAGCGGGCCCTTGTGCAATAATGAGGTGTCTTTGACCACAATCATGTTTCTTTTTTTATTTAGGCTTACTTAATAATTCCAAACTTTGTCAGAAATAAAAGCTATGTTATACCCACAGTAATAGAAGCTTAACTAGTTATCTAACTTCAAAATCCGTTACAGAGCTGCAGTTTACAACATAAAACAAGACATATCTTAGTAAATACAATAATTTTACTTGGTCAGATCGCTAGGATTTTAGCAAATGCGGCAGTCAAAAAACTATTTAAAATTATTATTATACTCATTAGACTAATGAGTAACTGTTACTATTTACAAGATAAGAATGCGCAACACATGAGCTCAGTTAAAATATCACATATATAGCTGATTTCATTATTGACCGATAAAGCGATGTAAAGTCATACGGAAAGAATTCCTAGGCAAACAGAAGTGACACTGTGTCAACTTAGTGATGAGCTTCACGACACTAATTGTTGTCTGTGTAAAAATAAGGTTTCGTGGAAAATGTTGACTACAGATGACATTTTTATTGAGTCATCTTTCCACATAATACATTGACATTTAATCATTAAATTAGGTTCAATCAATAATGTTAAAGTAATAAAAACTTACACAAAATCAAACCACTGTAAAATGAAATGTTGAAATATTTAGGCTACATGTTATTAATGTGTCACATGTTGGTTATTTTTGTGCTTTGTTCATTTACGATTGATTTAATCTGATTTTTCACGTTCCCGCCATAGTTACCCGTAAAGAAATGTAGACATATTCGATAACACTCAGCCACATGTTTCTTACGTAGAAGCTACATGCATAGTTTCAATTCTATAGGTTGTTTTCTTTTAGAGATATCGTGTGGACAGACAGGCAGACAGAAATAAAATTATTCCACCCCAAGGCGTGATGGGCTTAGATAACGCTCCATCAATTAATTACTTGCTAAATGATCATAAATCTCATTAAATATTAATCGAAAATGATCTAATAATGGAAAATTCAAATGGCAATGTGCAATTCAGTGTGGCTAATGGTTCAAGTTGGAAATAGTTTGTACATGAGAGCTTCATACATTCCAAGCTATTGAATACCGGACTTTGTCTAATATATGTATATATTACATTTTGGAGAATATATACTCCATCAAATTTGTTTTGTACCATTACTATGGCACATCCTTTGCAAATAGAAATGCGACATTAAATACAATTATTAGAGTATTTGATTTGAAATAGATTTCCAACGTGCTCGTGTATTAAGTTCCTATTTATTTTGTTATTGTTTTACTTACAATAAATGTATTTCCCATTTTTATTCTGCTTGTTGTTTTTTTTAACAAAATAGACGTTGCATTGTGAGTTGTATCGTAAAAAATGTATATTAACAGATAAATATTTATAAATACTAATATAAATCATTTGTTTCAGGTGAGTGTACCATAACCCGTTCAGTCACGGCTGTAAGTTATCTTTTTAATATATTACAAGTCATTAGCATAGATTATTTTTTCATTTCGTTTAATTATAAATTGAAATGAGAATCAAGAGTAACTCCTTTATCATATTATAAAAAACCTATAATCTGGCTTTTAGCTTGTCAATGACAACAATAAAAGGAAATTTGCTTCTCATATTGCCTCAAAGGCATATTTGAAGATCTAAAAATATTATTACTTGTGTCAAAATATTTTTGGAATACTTTTCACTTGAGGTGCAACGTTGAAACATGACACCTTTCATAGCTCAGCCTATCTTCTAGTCTCTATCTCACAATTTTTAGAACAGAAATAAGACCTAGAAAAGTGGGAAAAGAGGCAGGAAATATAATTCTAATAGTATGGTTTTTTAATAAATCTTTTCAAAAATAATCATTAAAAACCGTATATAAATACACGTTGGAAATATATATACATGTAATGAAACTTAATATGGCTTTGTACATTAGACCGACATCACTGACGTTCCAAGAATTTCTAACGGTATTTTGGGCTATGACTAGTATGGGGCCAACGACACACAAGGGGCTATTTCAAACTTTTAGTAAAGCGTATTTATTAGCCATTGCTTTCCCAGATTTTTTGAGCTCATCCTTTAGACTACCAGTAAAATTCAACTTTATAGTTTAAATTATATATCCCCATGCCATTGCAATCAAAGATATGGTTAGTTATGATTTATTATTCAAGAAGAGATTGGTGTCCTGTATTACTTGAACTAAATTTGTTCTTGCTCATAAATGTAATTGATATTTGGATTTGGTATAGTGAAATTTAAATTAAGTGTAAACATTAGTAGATTTGTAGTAACAGAAAGACATTGTCCTAATTTTATCTGCATTTATTAAATTTATAATTGGGCATGAGCACAGTCATGAAGGGAAGAAATAATCGATTGCTCTACCAGAAAGCTATTTCGAACCTCATGAATGGTTATATCGCTCAGTAGCTCATCAATTATGGCTCGCAGGATTAAACTCTGGGCTGTACGTAACGCGATGTTACTGGAACCCTTGTGAAACGATACATTCAGGATAAAGCACCGTGTACTCGTTAGTAGATAGCGTCCAATCGATTTATTACCTACATTGATGGTTCTGCTTTTCCCCTTACAAATCATGACATTTAATAAAGATTCAACTCAAGGTGGCAGACAGCTGACTCAATTCTTATCATATAAATTAATAGTACTTTTTACGGACTACCTATACAGTTGTAAACATTATTTCATCTTCGTTGAATTTAGAGTACATATTACAAACAAACTCAGAATATAGAGCTCGTTTACTCGTTGGATGGCACAACGTTCATACCTTATTCTATGGCTTGCGTTAAATATTCGATTGTTCTCTCAACTTATTACTCCCAATTTCTGGGTTATCCTTATTTAAACTTTTGAATAATTTTTAACATTAAGGCTGCAGATAGCTGGTTTAGTTTTTATTCATTCACGAATTAATAACAGTAGGGTAAAAATATCTCAGACCAAACATATACTTAATATAATTTGATGGAAATTACGTCACAAAATTTAATTCTATTTTTTATCTAATAGTAGTAATAATAGGTGTCTTAGAATAATCTAAAAATAAAAAAAATATCAACAAAGGAGAGAGTATGAAATTATCAAAAAGTTGGCCGAGTTTTTTTACAGATGCTATATTGATCGCTGATTGGTCATATTTCATTACCGATTGGTAGAGCTCACAAATACCGTACAGTTCCACCCCTCTAGTCACCTTTATAAGAGGATGTGCATGATTGGATCTGTCAGTTTTGGTTTAATGTTTAAAGGATTACACTATTATATAAAAATTCAATGGTGTCAGTCTGTGTGTTTATGTGGCACACAAAAACTAATAGACCGATTGTACCGCTATTTTACCTGGACATATTTAGAATCCCTCGTTAATACATAGGGAACTATTTATACTTTAATTTTCGAACTTAAATCTAAAGTGCATCAAAAGATTGGAGTATGTTTCAGTAACAATGACTTTATCTCAGGATTGTTTGGGATGCCATTTAAAAAGAATGTGCTCATGGTGTCCATTTGTTATCAAAATGAAATTGCGTGTGTAGCCGCGGGTAACTGTTAAATTTAATTAAAGGTTTTCAGGATATCGAGGCCAAAATAACTCAAATCCTAATAGTTTATAAACTTTTTCTAATTGGTGAACTTTTTCTTTATCAGTGTGGTTTCGGCCATCGTGTTCTCCTTTTCTTAACTAAGAGCTAGTCGCCGTTTCATATCAATAATATGATAACTGTTTATTATAAACAGCTACTAATCTTTTTAAAGTGTCAAAGTGTTATTTTGAAGTAATAATAGTTCTAAATATGATATCTTTATGTGATGAAGGTTGTTAAAAGATGTGTTTAGATCTATTTTTATAAAACACGCGTAAAAGCGATTTTTTATCGCTTTATATCCGAGGACACTTCTTTCACTATATGAAGTAACTGTAAATCATTTTGAAACAATGAAGAAATCAAGTTAACACCGGCACAACTTAAGACCATTGTGGTGAGAAACGGTTTCTCGTCTGACTGATGATGTCTCTCGCCCTTTCCTTGACAGTTATTTTTGTTCTCTTTATTACTTGTATTGGACCATTCATTACTTACTTTATTTCCTTCAAGAAACTATTGTTACGTAAGTGGAAAGAAATGCCAACATTAATCAGTTCATTTTATTTCATATTATGTGAATACACTTAATTGTGGCTAAGATTATAAAATTGTAAATACACAGAACCTTTAGCTGTAGAATACTAAATTAAATGTTGAAATTGTGAACATGAAAATCTTTTTTCAGTTCCATTATTCGAAACTTGTCTGTTCGATTCTTTATTTGGCATGGTGAGAATCATCACATACCAAATCTTGGATCTTGGAATCTTGGATGTATTATCTTGGATTTGTCAATAGCTAACATCATGAAGAAACTCATGATTAAGGCGACAATTTTTGTTTTTAATCCTGAATTTTGTATAGGATTATTATTAAAATAGCTCACGCTCAGGTCTTAATAACATGTCCGCCTTCCCATACATTATCTCGAGAATGAACTAACCTAAATATCTTAAATGTTACATGAAGCGTAATTTTTATATAAGCAAATTAAGTTTGATAAAGGTTTATGTCACTATATGGAATTTACTGAGCGTTAGCGAAAATTTTTACCTCGTTCTTCTGGGTAACCATGGTGCAACGAGAAAGTAGCAGAAGAAACAAATGTGTAAATAACAGAATACAATTATATAACATTTTCACCTGTAACATGAGGCCTAATGTTTGTGCTATGTACCTAAAATTGCATGCATTTTCAGAGAAGCTTGTTAACTAACAACACATGATGTAACGTTCTCCTACTTTGTACATTAATTCATGTACGTATGTGCTGTATTAAGGTTTTCTTACAATTTATAGACTGGAAAGTAGAAGGATTAAACTTAAAAAAGAGATTTAAGAAAAACGATTGAAAACATATTTGTAAATATAATATAAAGAAGGTACATCATGAGAATAATACAGAATACAACACTCTTAACATCATCAAAGTAATGTTGTGTAAACTTATGATAAATTTGTTATCTTTTTTATATCCCTATACATTTTATCTTTACTATACAGGTATTTACATGAGTTATTGCATTCATTCTTCCAAAACATTGCTTCTAAGGGTGTTTATTTTATCGACATAAAATTGCCATAAACGATATGTGCATGTCGTGGTATGAATTTATGCTGATCCAATAAGGTATAACCACGATGTATTATATTAGTATTTTATTTTACACGTTCTTCACATAATTTTTCTACTTTTTATAAATTTGTGTTGTGTTCTTTGGTTAACTTTATTTATAATTCCAGATTTGAATTAACGTTTAAACTTATGACACAAAAGATAATGACACAGAAATGGATGTGTAATAGTGATTTAGTTGCGTTCCTTACTTGGTTGCAGTGGTTGATACGACACTTGGTAAACTCATCTTCTTGTTGATCCTAAATGCATCCTTGTTCTTCCTTATTAGAAGTAAACTCAACAGTGACAAGGACAATCTGCGTTAATCTATTTAGTTTGTAAAGTTCGTGGTGGTTGCAGTGGTTGGCACGACACTTGGTAAACTTATCTTCGTGTTACTCCTAAATGAATCCTAGTTCTTCCTTATTTGAAGTAAATTCAACAGTGACAAGGACAATCTGCGTTAATCTATTTAGTTTGTAAAGTTCGTGGTGGTTGCAGTGGTTGGCACGACACTTGGTAAACTCATCTTCGTGTTACTCCTAAATGAATCCTTGTTCTTCCTTATTTGAAGTAAATTCAACAGTGACAAGGACAATCTGCTTTAATCTATTTAGTTTGTAAAGTTCGTGGTTGGTTGCAGTGGTTGGCACGACACTTGGTAAACTCATCTTCGTGTTACTCCTAAATGAATCCTTGTTCTTCCTTATTTGAAGTAAATTCAACAGTGACAAGGGCAATCTGCGTTAATCTATTTAGTTTGTAAAGTTCGTGGTTGGTTGCAGTGGTTGGCACGACACTTGGTAAACTCATCTTCGTGTTACTCCTAAATGAATCCTTGTTCTTCCTTATTTGAAGTAAATTCAACAGTGACAAGGACAATCTGCTTTAATCTATTTAGTTTGTAAAGTTCGTGGTTGGTTGCAGTGGTTGGCACGACACTTGGTAAACTCATCTTCGTGTTACTCCTAAATGAATCCTTGTTCTTCCTTATTTGAAGTAAATTCAACAGTGACAAGGACAATCTGCGTTAATCTATTTAGTTTGTAAAGTTCGTGGTTGGTTGCAGTGGTTGGCACGACACTTGGTAAACTCATCTTCGCATTGATCCTAAATGCATCCTTATTCTTCCTTATCTATAAGTAAAATCAACAGTGACAAAGGCAATATGTGTTAATCTATTTAGTTTCCAATGGAAGCGACAGTTTGTTTTTTATTACCAGTTAGGCTAGTGTTGTTCTTTGTGCTGTGTGGATTATATCTTATTACAATATGCAAAAAAGCTGACAAAGTCAAAAACATAATATTAGTTTTTAATTGGGTATAAAAAATAACCAGACGAGCTGATAATGTAATGGAAAGTATTCTTTACTTAGATACAAAGTGTACTTGGGCAATACGATCATATTTACCAATATAAACCAACAAAATAATAGATTTTACAAGCCGCCGCAGCCGGCTCCTTTCTGCAGTTTCTTGCTGTCCCAAAAATTCAACCATAGGTACATATGAGATAAAATTACACTGTAAAAACGATAGGCGTACATTTATTTAGAATAGTGTAACCATATGCTTTAATTACAACGTGTATAATATTATTAAACGAAAAAGGAGGTAGAGTAATTAATCGATTAAACAAATGTTTACGTTTAACCTTTGCAATAATAGGGTTGTTCCAAACTGTATTGACTCGTATAAAGAAAAAAAAAAGTGTCAGAGGAAATCTTAAGGGGCGCTCTTAATGCACAGCAGCGAGAACACACAAATGAGCTAAATCCACCTATAGACACTAAGGCAGGATCTCAGTTTCCACATGTAGTCAAAGATATCGCGTTAGCCTCTTACATCAATGGTGCTGAGAGCGTAACGCTGCATTACGGGGGTTGAGATAATTATAGACCTCCTACTATCTCTCTATCTCTCTCCCTCCTTACAGCTACCCTACGGTTTGGCGGTATGTCTAGAGCGATACCTTATTGGAAGTTTGCATTGCATTAAGCAAACAGAATTAGTCAAAATCAATAATTGATTCATCATGTGTCTTACTATACGTTAGCTTAGTATAAATTTAGGTTATTCATTACTAAAATTTGGTCTAATACATATTTTATATCTTAAACATTTTTTCATCAAACTGGCCTTAAACTGTTATGTGGTTGGTTAGTTCCAAAGATGAGAGCCAATTTAAAGTGTATAAGCACACAAACTAGTTTTTCCGTATCGATAGGTGAATATATTCTGGGAAAGTAATTGATCGGGGAACGTCTTAGTATTGTTCGAGGTCAAAAAGAGAGAGGTTATCGAAGAGTTATGTCTTCGCCCATCAGTGCGCAGTAAGAAAAAAAAACAGGTCGCTGGAAATAGGACTGTTCATATAACATAGTGAAGTTCTAGAGTATCTGATTAAAAATGCTAAAGCACGTCTAAAGAGAGCAATTATATATTGTAACGCATCCAAACCTATATGTAAGTTCGTGTGGTTTGGGTGGGCTAACAAATAGACCCGTTTTTGGTATTTGTTGAATTGATACTTCTTTCAAATTTCTCTACAGGGAAAACATATTTAGTTTTAGACAACCATTGTAGCTTCAATAAGCTTACATTTTCTTACTAGATTACTAGTTAATGTTCTAATTTGTGGTATTTATAGGCAGTAATGACTTACACCGTACAATACAAATTTGAATTATGAGTAACGTAACTAGGAAAAATGCTAGCAATATTTATCTATTAGTCAGGAAAATATTGTAATGAAATTCATAGATATGTGTTTAAATTTATGTTATCCACCTGCAAACTCTATACTACGTACCAGAGCTCATGTATGCTTCTGATTTACGAGTGTGCAAGATTGTAACTTTACGTGAAGTACTGTAGTGCTTACTGATCCCTACGGTCGTAAAGCTTCATATCGGATGGATATGTAACAATGCAGTGATGTATCCAGGATATCAGCTTGCGGACATCACACCTCACTTCTGGCTGGGTTATACTTTCCAGTTTAACCTACACTGGACGATGAGTCACTTGAATCTAGGCAACCGTTTGCATTTCCAGGAAAGGCACTTCACTAACTTCAAATTTCGAGGGCTTAAGCCAAATTTATGCCTAGCCTGACGTAATGTGATAGAAAATCCCAGGTTAGAATCCTAAAGAGTAGAGGAGGTTTTTTAGTGGGTAAACCCGTTTTTAGGGGAGTCCCACACTACAGGCTGGCCACCTGCGTGCTTAATTGCATTTTTCCTGCCTCTCCCTCAAAAACAAAAAGAATTAATACTATAACGAAATTTTTTCTCCCAAGGATATCTACGAGTCGAGTTCTGAATATAATAAACGTTCCTAAAACTAAAAGCGTGCAATAGACTTGCATGTTAACCAAGCAATTGGTAACTGTGTTTGAAACAAGTTCAAATTTTTTTATAGATTTTCCAATAGTATTCTTATGTTAATATGCAAAGGAAAGATATTTAGGGCGAATACATGAATAAAAATAACATATATTCTAATATTGCTACACATTTTGACGATTTTGCAATTTACTGAACCTGCAGTATATTTACTATTTTAACGTTTCATCCTAGTTTACCGTTAATTTAAGTAACCAATACAGATTCTTTAGAACAATGCTCCTGATTTATTTAGGTTTTTACTAATCTTTTCATAATATGTTATTGCTTTCTCCGATTGTTTGAGAAGGAAGAGACCCCTCTCCCGGAATACGTCTCTTTAACCTTGTTAGGTAGTATTAGTGGTTTGTTGCTATTAACCCTGACAGCGATGAATGTGTAATCTGCCTACACTCCCTACCATTGCCGGGAAATCTCATCTACTTTGCTATTACATGAAAATATTTTTTTTTTTTTACATAGTTCCCAACCCTTAATAAATGTATTTATAAATATAAGGTAGCGAAAGGTTCACTCGAATTGTCCTCATTGGTCCTTGAAATGTGTGAAAGTATTAAATTTATCCCTAAATCTAAAATATCGCATATTCTAGCTTAAACCGAAAGACAAGTTCTTTGTTACTCACATCAGCCTCAACTCTGTCGATGTCTTTTTTATTGCTTCAAACCACACAAAACGTTATTTAGAAACTTTATGTTATGTGTATATGTTTGTTCTGTTGTATAATCCAGGCCGTACGCCTACTCACCTGTTAATAATTATTGTAATGAACACTTTTCATTACTGTTTTAAAAGAATATGTTTTTTGTTAAATATACATGAAGGTTTCGTTGTCATTTTGAACTAATAATTTAGTACACGCCCAAGCACAAAGACGAAAGTGATTAGATATGTAGTCTAAGATTATATGCATTATAAAAGATGTAGAATGGCTTATTTTTCATCCAAATAGAATACGAATATTTTAACCATTACTTTTAGTAATAATAAATCTACGCACAGTTTAACATTATTTTATACTTTGTGATGTTATCTAAATGTTCGTTCAAAATTACTGTGTATTCTTCAAATGTGTTCTTTTATAGTTTCTTTACGGTAATTGAAACAAAATTACAACAGTAATACTTTAGGAAATATTTATTCAGTTGTTTATCTTTGGGTGGTGTTTAAACAGTGCACAGTTACACACAGTGCAAAGTTCATACAAAATCAGCTAGTAGATTGTAAAAAGTACTGTACATGTTAGTTGAATAATAGTTTTTGAGTTGCTCCAACTAAACATAATACTAACTCAAATATGATCATGTAATAAATAAAATAAATATTGTAAAAAAAGTTAAACAAGAAGAACTTGTTAAAACGCCTTCGCCAATTACTTCAGTTAATATTGAAGTTGTAGCTTTGTTCTCTTGTAATGTTAAAGTTTTGTAGAGTACCTTATGTACTTAATAAAGTTGGACAGTATGTAAGAAGTTCTACTCATAACGAGAACTGTGTTGTACATAATAATGATATTGCACGTGTTCACTGTTCTACATTGTTTAGCTGAAGAAAACACATGTCTTAAAACAATATAATGTAATTATTTGTTTTGCAGACAACGTCAATGCTTTATTCTTAATTAGTCTTAATTAAGTAACCTCTACTAGTACTTAATACTTGTTGAAATATTTTTTAATTTTATTCTTGTTTATAAGTATACAAAAATCATATGTACTGTTCAATTCAGGATTACGTTCTCAAATGATACATAGTCAATAATGTACGCCGATTCCCATATTTACAGTATTTAAGTAATTACTGGTTCCTTATATATGGTGGTGAAATTTTTAACTTACCTAATACTTGTTAGTGTGTAATATATATATATATATATATATATATATATATATATATATATATATATAAAATAAAACATAACGTTATGCAATATAAAAATATAACATTAATATAAAATATATTTCGTTAAAAATAACGAAATATTTAATAATTGTTACACATTAAAAGGGATTTGTAAAGTACCAGAAGATTCTTCCAAAATTCATTAGAAAATTTAGAACAAGCATATCAATTAGTCACTAAGTCAATATTACCTTTTGGATTAAATAAGAAATGATCTGTTGAAAATAGTATAAATTAATCAAGCAAAATTAATCTAGCAAATCTAAAACAATGTATTGTCTATATTTTAATTATTTCTATTTATTTTTTATGAATATACAACTGGAAAACAACAAAATTGTTAATATTTAATTTAATTTAATTTTAAGCTGTTAGAACCCCTTTTTACATTATTAATCTAAATTTTTATATAAAGCCCTCTTCTTATAATATACCAAGGAGTTTATAAAATTACACATTTCAGCTGATTCTAAAAATTTATATGTTTAATTTTAATTCTTAGCTTATATACACTTTTTGTATCCTTTTTGAAAACGACAATATTAGTAGAAATATTAAAGGATTTATGTTAAGTCCTTTTCTTTTAATAATATACATATATATATATACACTCACACACCTACCAACTTGTATATGATGACCTACCAACTTAAGCACTCAATTCATGTATTTTCCATCATTGGGATTGTAATTGAACACTAAAATTAGTAACTTAGCAATGGAATTTTATCTGTCAATTTGGTATTGCCGGTTAATGTTTTAAAATTTTTCGACGAAACACTTATTTCCACTAATAAATACAAGATACGCCCCATCACTTGTCGCCGTATCGCGTCACAAGCTCCGCTGAAGTTGCATGCTAATTTTTGTGTTCATTTCATTCTTCAGATGTCTTGAAAACAGAGCACACAGAGACAACATACAGAAAGGAAACTTTAAATTCCCCCATATCGGCTGTGAAAAGAGAAATTCGTCGAGCATACTGAGTAATAGGCTTGAATGGCGCCCAGCCAGTTCCATGGATACAATATCATGCAAAAAGTTCAAGTCTACAGAATGATGATTTCGTTCTTGAGTTTATCTTGCAAGAAGTTAAAAGCTATTTAAAACACATCATATGATTGTACTAGGTTTGCTTTAAATTGTTATTCTCCTGTGATTTGATCGTTGCCAACATGGTTATCAATAGGACCAAATAGTTTTTCTGGGTCAGTCGGAAGAAGTAGTTAAATTTTGTAATAACTGAAATGTTAATAATTTACTCTTACGAGATTTATATGTACTCAATTTTTTGGAAACCGTTCAAGATACAAAAAAACTTGTATAGAAAACATTTATGAAAACGTTTTGTAATACTATACATAGGCTCAAACGGCCTATATGCACTAAGTATCAACTGGCTTCAGCATTCCTTTTTCCAATTCTGGATGATAGAAAAAAAATCTTATGGGATTTACATGAAATCCATACCTTAAAAAACAGTTTTAGATAAAAAACCTCTTAATTACAAAATTTTTTGAAAATCTTATATGCATCTTATTTTCTTTATTTTTTCTAGAGGATCATAAGTTACTGAGTTGTGAATTTTCGTAAGTTTGAATGAATGCCACATTGAAACGAAATTGCGTACTAAATTGGCCAATGAACGTGTATTATAATCAATTGTATTTAGTCGATATGGTTATAAAACAATCTTTTACCAAGTTTCAACTTGTTTGGGCTTTTTGGGACAGTAATTGGTTTTACAAGGTACTTTACAAAGCATATACACATAATACCTTTGGAACTGGAGGGGTTTTGGGCTTTGGGAGTAATATAAGTTATGTACAAATTTTACTTACTTTCTACCACGAGGAAAATTGAAATAGGCTTTATTCTAACAAAGTCTACGTAAAATGTTCGCTTACCCTCAACCAAGTCCTATGCAATGATGTGCACAAAGAAAAAGGATAACATTTCTCCATCCTCTTGAGTGATAGGCTTCGTTAACGCTCGGCCATTAATTATTATCAAATAGACAACTCCACTCCAATGATTAGGATATACAGTGTTACATTTGTATTTCACTCACAACCCTGGTGATGTAGTTCCGGCCACGTTAATGAACTCATTACTGTGTTTAAATTGTGTTCGTTACAACGTTTGCAATCGGAAAGTTCCATATATATTTACTTTTGTAAACAGATGAGCTTTATCACTGGTCTCTATTATTACATCTTACATCTTGTCATCTTAATGTAAAATATCAAATCCTTTGTTCAATTTAGTTACGAGATGTCTACGTATATATAATAACATAGAAAGTCATAAAATAATAAGCTGAAAAAATATGCATCATGAAACTTATTATTGTTGTTAAGTTTCATGTCAAATTTATACATATAAAGTCTTTCTCGACGTATCTTTCCACATGATGTATTAGGATGTTTTCAATAAATTGGGTTTCATATCAGTGTTTAATTAATAAAAGTCTTCAAACCACTATAACATGATGTAGATGCTGGAATGTTAGGTTACATGTTTTAATATATCACATGTTACAATCTCTTGTGGATATGGAATTTGTTTACAAATTTAATTATTCTGATATTTATCTTTTCTACCATGGTTATCCATAAGGTCATTATAGAAATATTACGAACACTAGCCAATTCTCACCGAGTAACATGCACATTCTTTGAACTTAGTGTTCTTCATATATAAATGAAAGCTTTATGCAAAATTTCAATACTGCATTTCATTTTTGAAATATCGTAAGACAAACAATAATGGAACTTTTTCCTCGCCCACGAGCGATAGGATTTACTAAAGTTTGACTAATTAATTCGAGTACCATTGGTTTATAATCTAACGTCCATGGAACCACATATGGTATTACGAAGTGGTAATAATTAACTCATCTGTTGTTGAATAGAATTAAACGTTTCCTTAATTATGTGTTATGTATTAATGTATTCCTTTATTATCTTATTTGAATAATTAATCTGAGAAATCCCACGAGAACACACTGCTAGGACTATAGACTATTACTGTTGCAAGTGTTCTGCTGAATCGTAAAGCACAAAGCCAGGGTGGATTTATTTACGCGAGTCGGTATCGGGGGATACTGTACCGTCAAAGGTTTCCCATGGGACACCAATGCGCACCATGCTTGGTCGGCGTATCTGATACTGAATTTCTTTATTCGGACTTGGGTTTCATATGGGTGCTTATTTTATAACTTGGCTCCAATATTTGTTAATTATTCCGGAATCTGCCGAGTTTCAGTTGAAAATATAAGAAAACAGTGAACTAAACTAAATTTTAAAACCATCTATTGAGAGATTGAAGTGATCGTGAGGTAAGAAGGTATAGAGTATAAGTATATGGGATTATTTGTGTGAAAATTACCTTAATTAGTGTAAAACTATTACTTTAAAATTTGTAAAATTTCTTTTGGACCAATATTTGGGAATTAAAAAATATATGTGCAAGAATTTGCTAATGACGAAGGTGGATGGACGATTACAAATAGAAATATTGAACTTGAATATTATTGGCGATGTTTATAGACGTTCAGTTATATTCTTTTTTATGATCGCAAAGCAGTTACATTTAGTTTTTAGATATGAATCGGGTGGACAGATGTTGCTACTGTTGACAGATTAATGGAGGATATAATCTGCGTATTGATATTTGCGTCCTATCAGGACAAGAATATTTGGTGGTAATCTATCCATTGGGTAAAGGGATAAGAGGAAGGGGGAAGAGATGACATTGAAAAAAAGAAGTGAATAATAGCGATTAACAAAATTATCATAGTTGTTTAAATAGATTAAATTGCTGATCTTATTCAATGGGAAAATCCATGACGAGATTACTTGCCAAACCGAAAAGATAGTGGCAGATTAAGTCTGATATTAAATTGCAATTCTGCAACAAGTTTATCGAACATCTAAACGATCAAAGGATTGTGTTTTTTTCTTTCGATATACACCTACAACAAGATTTCATATGTATATGACAATATCTAGTACAAGTTTTCTTATTGCGGTTGTATAAGGATTCTTTGCCTCTAGAAACATTTAGATCCGGGAAGGTTTGGTTTTCTAGCGCTTTCAGTTCGCACACCTACGATATAAGAAACTTCCTTGAGCTTCTCACCTCTAAATTCACTCTGCATTTAGGATTTATCAGCCAATGAGAGTTTACAGCGTCTGGAAATGCTCTGCATTTAGGAACTCCAAGTCTCTGGGGGTATTCTGCATCCTGAGAGTTCTCAGCCATTTGAGGTACACTGCATTTGGAGCTCCCAGTCTGTGGGAGTACACATCGTCCGAGAGCTCTCAGCCTCTAGGAATAGAATGCATCTGAAAGCTCTCATCCTCTAGAGGTACATTGCATTTTAGAGTTCCTTACTTACTAGGACACAATGCATCTGGATGCTCTCGTAGTCTCTAGAAATAATCTGTATATGGGAGTTCCCTACTCCTAGGAGTAGTCTGCATCTGGGTGTTCTAGCAGGTAGTAACCCTCCCCCCATATCTTACTCTATCCGAAAGAACTCGACCTCTGAGAATCACTAAAACCTATAACCAACTATATATTCGTGTGAGGCCCGCTCATAGACCTCATAGCCTGAGTAAACAGATTGGATAAGATCTGATAATGATCGATTATTAAGACAGTCTATTTTGTATAAAATAATTTAGGAAATAAGATTTATAGGTTAAAAGGAAACACCTTTCATTAAGCTACTTATTATTGTACACCTACAGTGATATTAAAAGCTTGAAGGAAAGAAGGAAATTACAAGACTGGAGACAAATGATAGTGGAAGATAAAGGAGACAAAAGATGGCCCTAGACATCTATTAAAGTGAGTGAGAGAGATATCAGTTAGGGAGAGACACCATCCATTAAACCACGCTTTATTTATAGTGGCCTTTGATTGAGGTGAGGCCTCCATCTGCTGCTTCCGATTCTGAGTGAAGTATATTATCACTTTGTTCGAAATTTTAGATTTATTATACTTATATTATACAAGAAAATTATTTTTATATAAATCTACAACTCTTTAGTTGCAAAGTTACGAAAGGATTTTCCTGATAGGTACAAAATATAACTATTTAGTTATTAAAAATGCATTGTTGAGGCACACACTTCAGTTTTTATCTTGATATCTCTAGGAAGGAAATATATGAGTGATGAGGTTTATAAGAGATCGAAAGCTTAACTTCATTTGATTATACCAAACATAACGTTTTAAAGATAATGATTGATTTCTAAAGTGGAACTACAACTGCCAGTGGGTTACTGAGTTTACGGAATCTCTCCAACCCAACCTGTGTCTCTTTGTTCTCTCTGGCAGCATTGTTACAATTTCCCGGGAAATTAATGGTATTGGCCGAGTATCAGGAAGCCTATCACTCATGGGGCTGGTTATTGTCTAAACATGTATTAGGAGTTTTTAAACCTTTCGGTAGATGTATAGGATAGAACAACCCCCCTCCCCATGGTTGATTTCAATCCTAAGTAGTGAAGGACTTAGTTAATTATGAAAACTTACTTTTATAGCGGTTCTGAATTAATAATTCAGGGTAACTAAGTACATTTATCATCATATTTGTCACAATAACGAATGCCTTTCAGCATAGCTTGCAGGATAAGATAGAGTTTTATTTAATGCTGACCAAAAAATTGTACATAAGCTTTTATTATAAATACATTTTTCGAACCTATTTAAAAGCATCGATTATTATAAAAATGTAACGTTAAAAAACTAATCAGTTATATAATAATGCTCAATAATACCTTTCCAGAGATATCTCACCTACCATGATTCTGGAAATTTCAAATTTAACTCCCAATCCCAATTTCTTAAGGTCAGTTACAAATGGTGGATATTACTAAAACATATGAATTACAAAATATTTAAATTGATATAAGCAATTTTGTCACCATAGCCATTGTACTCAGAAGTAGATAACAACTCAAACACTGACTCAGTATATGCATAGATGTTTTAAATGAATTAAATTTATATTGATTTTTATTTTAATTATTATTTATTTAATGTTTGTCCTTATAAATCTTAATTTCTCCTTATTTTGAAAACCCATATTTTGCACCCACCGGATGTTAAAATATTTACGACAGTAAATCATTTATATAAAAAACATTTAAAGTATTGAGGAGTAAAACGATTGAGGACTTATATTTTGAAATTATTCAAAAATAACTAATTTTTAAAACAGTAATCGTATTAAAAATACGTGAATGTGGTTGAAAATTACTAGTTAATTCTTTTGGACTTTTGGGATCATCACTGCCTCTAAAGAGCTGTACTTAATCATATTTTTATAAGTTACTTATAAGATACCTACAAGGTAACATGAACATCTACTGGAGTAAACAATTAGTGAAACTTCAGTAGCTGAATAAATTGAAAGCTGTTTTGGTTTCGACGCTGTCATCTCAGATGACAAGTGAAACTTGTTTAATAGTAATTTGCATAACACTACTTTTGAATTGCAGGAAAATTTCCTAAACCACATTAGAATTAATTTTTGACTAAAAGTAAAACTATTATTTTGACAGCGTATTACTTAGTAATCTGTATCTGAGTTTGTGATAGTTTTTAGTATTTTACCATTCCTGTCCATTGATTTTTAGTGTGGTGGAGCCGTACAGTCAAAAAGCCAAACTTATTTTAGGTGTTCATTATTCCATTGTTAATTACAAAGCACATGCAATATTACTCGTACATTTCAATTGTTCATTAATGTTTTATTAGAAGAATTCCAACCATGCATATCATCGAATATATAAATGAACATGATCATTAATTAAATAGCTATAATGAGGTTTTACTGGATTTATCAAAATAAGTTTTTAAAACTACTATGAACTGACCTGGTTCAGTTAAGAAAAGTTTAATTGCATTTTTACACCAACTCAGTATTCCCTCCTTAAAACCCAACACTTATAGAAAGAACAGTTTTTCGAGTCCTAAAATTTTGGATGATAAATATTTTCTTTTTTGGCAAATTGACGAGAAATTTGTTACGGCTCCTCAATTACGGTTTCATCTCCATGTATTTACATTTAAGTAAGTACGATGAATGTCTCTTCAAATACCATCTTCGGGGTGTTTTCGTTGTCACCTAATTATTATTGCAACTTTATCGTGATTGAAGTAAGACACTCATGTAGTTAAAACTGTTTCACAAAAGCAAAAGTATACTCGTATTTATAAATAATTTAAAGTCAAGTTACGAAAATCTAAAAAACTATCTGATATAACTTGAAAGTACATAATAATTAAAGCTGGGAGATAAAGGTCCATACACAGGTGCTTCAGCGAATTACTAAAGGTGAAAAATGCACCTGAACGTTGAATAAAACTGCTGTTTCAACATATTAATATTTTACCAAATTGTAATATATACATACATACTCAGGCCTGAGAAACCTACTCCTTTCAAAAGAATAAGATGGGTTTTATAAAACCCAGTTAAGACAACTGAGAAGGGTCTTCAAATGTATAGTAAAAGTTAGATAGTAACATTGTCTTTGATACAACAGTACTGTACTTACCAAGCACTGCGTATTGAATATTCGACAAAACATATTTTAAAAGCATATTTTTAGCAACACTTAAAATGTTCTTATATGTATATTTCCGTATTCTGTGAAAGTTTAAACAAGAAATGTTATTCATTTCAACCTTACTCTATGTTTTCAAGACTATAAGTGTAAATACGTTTATAGTGGTTAAATTAGTATATATGGTTGTGCTCTCATAAACTCATATTTTGAAAATTTAGATGCAAAGATGGTTTTTTTGCAACTTTAGAGACTAGTGAGGCGGAGCCCGTAAGGGTTTTCGACATAGGAATAGGCCTATTTGTCAACCAGGAACGCTAAGAAAATGAATATTTCAGTATAATCGGTTAGATAGTTTTAACGTGATTGAGCATCACACACACGAACACACAGATAGAGACCAGATTTGTACATACGAATATAGGTGTTTACATTATTCACCGTTACCATCGGCAATAATCGTATTGAATTCAATTGGTAGACCCCTCATTGGAACATTTATGCATATCCATTAGGCATAGGCGCGCGATCTTGCATTTTAGATTTTCCAGTATTTCATTATGAATTCATTAACGTAGTAAAAAACCGAAACGCGTTTGCGGACGAGTTTTAAACTGATTCTGGTTGATTAATCTAACACTAACTCAGTGTGGGTTGCGGTAGGTGTTGAGAAAGGTCAGTCTATGTTGGTGAGCTCGGAAGTTGTCCCTGTCTGTGATTTCAACGATGGTTCCTGCCTAGATAATGAATTACATATATCGCCTAGAGACATGCCTATAGGGTTGTCACAATACAGCTTTAGTTTTGTCACTGTACTAAGCGTGGTTTTTGCGTATAAACAATATGTTACAGTTTTACAACTATTTAACTATGTATATAGTATTCTTTATCATGATTAGTTATTTAATGTAAATAATTCGCTTTTTAATTTTTTATGTTGAGTAGGAGAGAAAGTTTATTTCATCACTCTGCAATTACTCTGTGCCTTACGTTATACAAACAAATAAACTAAAAATACAGGTATAATTATAAATAAACCAAGTTTTGGATTATCTTTGTTATCTTGCTATCTTGTAATTTGTTATGCTTTCAATATTTTTTAATCATGAGAAGCTACTTACTGAGAAAGGTTCTAAGAGCCATAAACAAAGATACAAAAGAACCGATAAATAATATAAATTTCCGAACCGTTACAAACGTCACTTTATTGGACATATTTACATCTGTCTATTTTGTATTCGATGCGTAACTTTATTTATCGTTGACCTGAAACCTCCTTATCAACTCATTGAATTCGAAATGCCTTTGTGTCTTTTCAACTGAACAACTGCACATTCCTCTGTGAAAACAATTGAAAGACAGCAAAGGATACATTGAAGTGACGAGAGCTATCAAGTCTGCACTCTACATCACAAATCAATAAAACACCCCCACGGGAGCCTACCCCTCAGTCTGTCTGAATATCCTGAATGTCCTTTCAGCGCCGTTTTACTTTCTGGTACCAGTTTTGGTTAAAACACTGCCACATATTGTACACATTAATGTTGTGGCCAGCAATTTGTTAGTTTATCCATATTAAATAAATTATTACTAATAAAAATTGTTCTCAAACCTTGAAATTGTAAATATATTTGTACATGTGTATTTGCCCAATTAAGTAAATACCTAAACGCTTTTTACTAATACCGAACACAAATTTATGTTTTTTCCTGTTATTATAAAGATATTTAAGTTGATCAATAAATATGCACTTGTAGTCTAGTCTCTAATTCTTTTAATTTTAAATTTGTTTAAAAAGTAACGTAGGTGATTTGTTGTATAAACATAATTCAGGTTGTGGGAACCGACAAAGTATTCAAATAATAGAATAAATTAGAAGGCAAAGTGGGCAGGATTGGGGAAGATAACAAAAATACTAAATTGGGTTTTATGCAGTCGAAATAAGAGGAATTATGTGCTAATGATGTCTTCGCCCTCGCATGGCGCAGCACATCCGGTCGGGTACTCGAGACCTAGAACTTGGTCTAGAACATTACACTATCACGTAAGTAATTATCACAACACCCGCAGGGCAGGGTAAACGGTACGCAGAATAAGAAGGAGGTTTGAACGAATATGCCTCCCTGAAAACACCTGAAACTCCTAAAGGTTCGTTTTCCTAACCTATTTTCAAAACTAGGATTTGAAGATTTAGTGTTATATTTTTCCCGTGTAAGGCCTAAAATAAACGTATCTTCACTTAATGTCGTCAGAAAATTACGGATCTCGTCAATGGAAGGTTTATTACATAATTACTTTTATGTACAGATACTTAGTTTATAGTATTCCCCTAGCAATATGAGTGCGATAGATTACATATACATAGATTCTAGTCGGACAAAACTTATATATATATATATATATATATATATATATATATATATATATATATATAAGAGGAGTACGAGCTCTAACAGGGTTATAACAACATCAGGAATGTTTGTAATTAAGATGCTATTAATTTTCCTGACATGCAGACCTGAAATCGATACCCTGCTACTGCAGTCCACCGTTACTGACGTAGGCATTCTTAGTGGTTAATTTATGAGCTCGTTATCTTTTATTAAATATGATATTAAACATTTTTACCACATCCTACCCTGATATTTATAGATCCGTTAAAAGAATAAAAGTAATAATAATATTTATTGCAAATAATCAATTAACGGTACGCAGTTATTTCTCTAGTCAATTGTGGTGTACCATTTCTAGATAAACACATAAGAATAATGTTTTGCTTAGGGCCGATCAGAATAATTTTATCGTATAATATAGTCTTCTTAATTTAATCCAAAATTCCAATTTTTTAGATTATTTAAATGTTACAATTCTTGTTGAGTTTATTGTTTATGTAACTTGCTTATACTTTGTGAAACTGGTAGTGGGGAAAATACAATACCATTGTTAAAGTTATTTTTGAATCATTTTAGTTAGAAAAAACTAATTTTTGCCAAAATTAAAAATTTAATATTTAATGGGCTGTTAACAAAGTCTACTTTCCGAAACTTTTGGTTTACTAATGAACTTTCACTGTACTGTATTGAATGTTTCGGACCAAAGCAAAGTAAACGTTAATGTTTATAGAGCATTTACTAAAATATCATAGGTTACGAAAAAACTAAGTGTTATTTTAAAATATTTTAGAGATCGGAATTTCATTCGTTTTATAAAAAGTATGAAACCTTGAAAAATAACGCAACAGTTCCAATTACGTATTGCCTTACATTTGTTTACATAACAGTGTCCAGAGGAAATCTGTTGCCACGGTTTTTATCAGAAGACCCACAAACCAGAAAAGCATTTACCCTCCCATAAATGTAGAAACAATTGTGTTTTATAACTAGTTTTAATTACTACTTTAACATAAAGTTTGTCGTTTACGTTACCGCCTGTACAAAAAATGTGTATTCATGGTTTGAGTACAAGATTGAGTAATAAAATAATGTGGTGCAATCGGTTTCCACTTTAAATTGTTGGAATATTGAACAACAATTTTAAAATAACTCCCTTTAAAATACCATTTAAAATACGTACAAATATATACAAATGTTTTTATTATTCCACGAACAGTGAGTAAATTTGGAACAACAAGTTGAGGCATCTTCTAATAAGCACTAAAGATAAAAAATTTGTACTTTCTAAATACGTACAAAAAATATGAGTAGATTATGTGTTTTTTTATGTATAAAAAACTAATTTCCTTAAAAATATAAATATAAATGACGTTTGTATAAGCTTTTTACTAAAACTGTATTACTGCAGCAAAGCTGCATATTACTGCTTCAAAAGTTGAGCTTCACCGATTATATTATTAAAAGTTTTAGGGCAAGATATATTTGAGAAGCTTAATTCTGCAATCAGAACTGTTTAAGTGTTCTGATAAGAAATAAAAGTATATATAACTTTCTATTGTGAGTTGTATATCTGCAAAAACAATAGATAATTTGAGTTTAGCAAATTAAGACCAAAGCTAAAATTATTACTACCAATTATTAATTAGGTCGAATATACATTTATAAAAATTCATATTTTATTTATTTTATACAGGTATGTATCCAAGTAGCTGACAGTGTTGTACGTAAGTAAATGTATTTCCCTGAAGTCACTGTACTGTGCACCGATAGAGAAATTAATGGCTTGAAGGAAGCGGCAATGTATATATTAACGATACATCTCAGTGTGAAAGGATGTGCGTTTTATGGCCCAAACCAAATCCTACATTATAGGGACAATACAATGGTGCGTAATAAATACCTCTCATGGCATATTTTATTTTTTATTTATTGGATTTAAATCATCACACCCATATCACTGACATCCCGGAGCAGTAGATGTATTTTAAGTTATGTATTATGTACTAGATATGTATTTTAATTTTCTCAGTGGTATATATATATTTTTTTCTTAATTACTAAAGTATATACCATGTATGCGTTTTATATAAATAATAAACCGATATAACGGAGTATAGAAAAAACGTTATAGCACTGAAGGATAGACAGATGTATGGAATGCCCATTGACCTTTTGACACGAAACTCAATAAAATTCTTCCTTCAAGTAAGTTTACAGTCTCTAGGACCTTCCTATGTAGGGTTGTTGTACAGACAGACGGATGGAATGCCCTTTGACCTCTTGACACAAAAATCTATAATATTCTTCCTTTGAGCAAGTGTCAAGTCTCTAAGACATCTCTATCCACAGTGTTATTATACATATGGACGTACGGAATGCCATTTGACTTTTTGACACCAAAATTAGACGGATGGACAGCGGCACGATTTTAAGAATGGCCTGTCGGGTCTGTAATAAAGTTATTAAATACATATATAAATAGACAGACTCGTGCATGTTCCAATTTCTTAGAAAAATAATCAGACAGAAATACATTTCAGGGTAAAAGTAATCAGTAGAGGGATCCGAATCTCTCGGGAGGGGCTCCTCAAATTGTTGTTCCTCTCATCGATAGGCTACTGTCTTTTGCAATCATAATTCCAAGGGAGCGCCTGGTAAACCATTTTCAGTATTTAAATTGTAGTTAAGAATAAATTACGTATATTTTTTTCAGTTTACTTAAAGTATACTTTTTACATATATTAATAGATGATATTGAAAACCTGAAAGAAAACTAAGTATTCCAAACTAAATTAGGTGAATTATTTAGTTAAATATTTAACAATAGCACCAAACATTTATTACTACATTGTACTAGATATTTAATTGTAAAATCCTCAGTGTGCGTTATGTATATAATACAATACACATAATGTTGTCGTTTGTATTATACTGTTATTATGTTTGTCGTATGGCCATTTATCGTAATTTACGTTTTTAACCTGTTTATTTTAGTTTCATACAATATTAACGTTTTAAAAATATTAACTTACTTGTTACGCATTGCATCTAAATAAGTTATGTTTTTTGAATTGAAACCATAATAAATTCTTATTTCATTTTATATTTATCTATATAATGAATGGATTATCAACCTACCGTTGTAGTAACCGTACAAGCTGTACTTATTTCATGAATATTCATAACATAAATTGTACGAATTAATTAATTTTATCAATCACATCAATAAATACATGCGTTTTAGTAAGTTGATTGTTAATGAAATAACATAAAACCCTATTTAAATTATTGCAAGGAATTTAATACCGTTGAATCAACACCTGTGCGGGAAGTTCTAGTAATATGAATTGTGGTACTCCCAAATTATCCTCTCACATGTGATGAACAGCCTAAACTTTAGCACTGCGTAAACAGCGACATCTTCTTCTCGACAGATGCGAGCATTCAACAAAATGAATCTATATTACATATAATAATGTCGGATTCTGATAAAAAAGTGGAAAGTTTATATTATTTACACTGTATCACGTATTTTTTTTCTTTTGAATAAAATGCATAACAATAATTAAATGTCCCTCTTGCCTTCGTTATATTTCTTCAAATATCAATACCGAATCACCAGCGATATCGATAAGTTACATTTTCACCCACCGTGGCAAATTTCTCTGCTTCAAAATTTTATATCTCTGCTTTTCCCTCTGCGATGCCATTGGAATGCCAAGGCTATAAATTCAGTTTATTCCATTCATATTTTAACTGGGACTAATTCAGACTACAACTAATTCAGAGATGAAGTGATATAAAGTCTGACATCTCAGTAGTATCATGTAATGGAGGTTTATTTGATGATTAATTATATATCAGTGTTATTAAAACAAAATTAAGAGGGGCCAATAAATAGAGAGATTCTGTTTATCACTATGACAGCGCATTTGCTAATACTTTTTGCCAAAATTGTTATAAGATCGGTGTGTTTCCTGTCAGCAAAATTATCATCGAAAACCATACGATTAGACTCTTAAATAAAGATATTGTGTATGTGTATGTGTATGTGTGTTTTTTATAAAACATAATTAAATAGAGCTCATTCGCCCACTTTGATCATGATAGCATGCGATTAGACTCTTAAATAAAGATATTGTGTATGTGTATGTGTATGTGTGTTTTTTATAAAACATAATTAAATAGAGCTCATTCGCCCACTTTGATCATGATAGCATGCGATTAGACTCTTAAATAAAGATATTGTGTATGTGTATGTGTGTTTTTTATAAAACATAATTAAATAGAGCTCATTCGCCCACTTTGATCATGATAGCATGCGATTAGACTCTTAAATAAAGATATTGTGTATGTGTATGTGTGTTTTTTATAAAACATAATTAAATAGAGCTCATTCGCCCACTTTGATCATGATAGCATGCGATTAGACTCTTAAATAAAGATATTGTGTATGTGTATGTGTGTTTTTTATAAAACATAATTAAATAGAGCTCATTCGCCCACTTTGATCATGATAGCATGCGATTAGACTCTTAAATAAAGATATTGTGTATGTGTATGTGTGTTTTTTATAAAACATAATTAAATAGAGCTCATTCGCCCACTTTGATCATGATAGCATGCGATTAGACTCTTAAATAAAGATATTGTGTATGTGTATGTGTATGTGTGTTTTTTATAAAACATAATTAAATAGAGCTCATTCGCCCACTTTGATCATGATAGCATGCGATTAGACTCTTAAATAAAGATATTGTGTATGTGTATGTGTGTTTTTTATAAAACATAATTAAATAGAGCTCATTCGCCCACTTTGATCATGATAGCATGCGATTAGACTCTTAAATAAAGATATTGTGTATGTGTATGTGTGTTTTTTATAAAACATAATTAAATAGAGCTCATTCGCCCACTTTGATCATGATAGCATGCGATTAGACTCTTAAATAAAGATATTGTGTATGTGTATGTGTGTTTTTTATAAAACATAATTAAATAGAGCTCATTCGCCCACTTTGATCATGATAGCATGCGATTAGACTCTTAAATAAAGATATTGTGTATGTGTATGTGTGTTTTTTATAAAACATAATTAAATAGAGCTCATTCGCCCACTTTGATCATGATAGCATGCGATTAGACTCTTAAATAAAGATATTGTGTATGTGTATGTGTGTTTTTTATAAAACATAATTAAATAGAGCTCATTCGCCCACTTTGATCATGATAGCATGCGATTAGACTCTTAAATAAAGATATTGTGTATGTGTATGTGTGTTTTTTATAAAACATAATTAAATAGAGCTCATTCGCCCACTTTGATCATGATAGCATGCGATTAGACTCTTAAATAAAGATATTGTGTATGTGTATGTGTGTTTTTTATAAAACATAATTAAATAGAGCTCATTCGCCCACTTTGATCATGATAGCATGCGATTAGACTCTTAAATAAAGATATTGTGTATGTGTATGTGTATGTGTGTATTTTATAAAACATAATTAAATAGAGCTCATTCGCCCACTTTGATCATGATAGCATGCGATTAGACTCTTAAATAAAGATATTGTGTATGTGTATGTGTGTTTTTTATAAAACATAATTAAATAGAGCTCATTCGCCCACTTTGATCATGATAGCATGCGATTAGACTCTTAAATAAAGATATTGTGTATGTGTATGTGTGTTTTTTATAAAACATAATTAAATAGAGCTCATTCGCCCACTTTGATCATGATAGCATGCGATTCACTTCCAACCGATGTCTGGTGAAACAAAGGGGTAATAAATGAAGTCTGCTCCCTACGTGTAATGGATGTCACGATCTCTTTTGTCGTCTTTTACTTGCTTCAATCACCACCAGTCATTCCTACCTTGTCAGGACTTGCAATCAGATAGGTAATCGACTAGCATGGCAGCTTTTATTAATTAACGCCAGCAATTACTTTCTGCTTACTGTTAGAATTGTAAATTATAAGTGGTGGGAAAAAATTAAATTTTGGAATAAAGGATTTTTAGGGAAACTCCTAATTCATAATAGAGCGTCTCGTGTAGAACTGGTTAGGGGGGAATATTACCCACCATACACCCTTTTCACCAGACTATATCACTCAATTTCTAAACCTTTTTACCACGTTATCTCCTTCTAGCTGTCTACTCTTGTGGGCCATGATTTTTCACAGAATAATGGTAAAAGGGGGATCAGCCTTTCTTTAACAGACATTCTCACTGTAGCTAGTACGATTTACTGCTATGGGCTGGGCACCATATAGATGCACTATCATCTTCCTTATACTTTATTGGTTTTTTTGTATCCTCTCTTTTTTATAAACACTGTTCAAAGCTTGCCATTAAGAGATAGCATTTCAGACAGTAGACTCTCAAGAGCCAATAGTACTGCCTAGTTCTCTACATTCCTTTTTCCAACTTCTCTTGCTTCGCAGATCATTTTTTTTTCTGAACACGTAATTACCGACGTCGTACTCCTAGGTCCTAGAACGCTACTTCAGTTTTCGAACTGATTTATTTTAAACCGTTACTTTTGAATATTAGCAATACTTTTGAGAAACAAAATAAGGTAAAAATCTATTTTATTATTACTCCGCCCACTGTCTCTTGCTGGTCTATGATCAACCCGGCTGTCCAAGAACCTCTCTTCGTCTGTCGCTAACGCTTTTACCACGTCTTCATGGCTTCAGGCTTCATTACGGTTAGTTTCATTTGTAAACCCACTTACTGTTGAATTAAGAATAAGAAGAACCCGTAGATGATTAGTAGTTGAATGAATGAATGTTTATTTTTATGACTTTAAGATTTATAGCGAATAAAACAGTTAGGTTTACGTTTTAGCACAGTTTAACTGCCTGGGATTGCGTGAATTTATATTTTTATTACAACTTTAAAACCTCAATTTTATTATATCGCACGTAATTCATCGTTCCTTGAAATTTCTGTATACAGTTAAATCTATGCTTGAGTTGGAAATGTTTTCTAAGCCTTATCACGAATAGTTTCTTCTTCTTATAAGTGAACTGAAAATCACTAGCAACCTTCTAATTGTAGCTGAATTATAAACCTGATTGGCTAACACTGAAATATTAACGTAGCATAACCAATTAACAGTCAATATATTCTTAAAGACTACTATATTAATTTAAAGACTTTTGTGAGCTTATTCCATAGTTTAAGTCTCATATCACAGATATAGGTTATTCGGAAAAAGGCCAAGCGAACCTACGTAACACGAGGCGGCGTGGCGTTCTCACGTAGGTTTTAAGAACTTATGTAAGAGGTTCCTTGGCAGCCTTTGAATAGTGATCTACATTTGTTTGACAACTACATGATTACAGTGGATAAAGAAATTAACTATTAAATAATCGAGAACTCTAATCCGATGAATGTGACACGCATTTGTAAGAGAAAAATAAATAATGTGTAAAACTCCAATAAATAACAAATATCACTTTCTTGTCTGTATAAACCTTTTAAGACGTTGGATTAGTTAGAAATTTTACATTTGATTAATTTGTACAAACTACTTTCATTTGTTTGTTTTTTACTGAACTATTTCATTTTTACGAGTGAATATGTATTAAGAAAATCTTTTTATATCTGTTACTAATTAACCTAATATTATCATCAATGTCACATGTGTGTTGAGAAAAATACCTGCTTTTAGATATGCTAAGAAAATACCGTTATTAACGTATTTCACTGTACATTTGCAATGATCAGCATATAATAAGTGATAAATATATCAGAAAAAGGAATCATGTAAGACAAACTTGTTAGGCCAATAATTCCGACAAGTGTCAATTCGTTTCTCTAGTATGTTAATGAGTGAACAGATTTTGCCTCAATGACTGAGCTAGAAGATAATTATTAATTAGATAATGAATATTGGTATAACACATAAAATAATATTGCCAAGTTCAGGTCAGTAATATTTGTAAACCGTGTATATCTGTCATTTTTGCAAAGGTGTTCAAACTTCAATTATTTTTTATGTCGATATGTTTGCTTCTTAATGAACTTTAATTCTATACAGCAGATGTAGAAATCTGTAGAATGTAGAAATGTTTAATGAACTTGCAAATGAATATCATATAAATGTGCATTGTATGCTGATGATACTTTATTATAGGTTTATCTATTCATCCTAAGGCTTGACGAATTGTGAAATTGAAATTTTCTTCATGTTCTTACATATGAAAAACGTAGGGTATAAATATACTTTTGTATACATCCTTATCTGTATTGTGCGGACAGTTTTAGATACCAATACTGGTCAAATCAATGGTTACTCAACATATGCAGATTGGATTGTAACGTTATTGAAACTAAATAGTAAAATAGAACAAAGTGAGTTTGGAAACAGTAGCATTTTTCATAAATGAGTTCCGATACAAAGTAAAATCTCGGTGAACATCCAATTTTACGCCCGAGTTAATAAAACAATACAGTTAAAAACTAAATTATATTGCAAAGGGATGAAGCGGTAGAGATTAAACAGAAGTGTGATGAAAGTGGCCCAATAACTCGTTATACGTCCGGTTTCAGTCAGTGATAGGGGTCGGGGATGAAATGAGGATTGTGGGGGATGATGACGAGGGGTCACCCTGCGGTTAGGCCGCACGTTTTATACCCTTAAATAAACTTATCTTTTGCTGGTGTCAACCTTTTCTACAAATGGAAAAGAATGCTTGCAATAAACTCACGTTACGTTCTCGGAGGGATTTTCACGGATAACCCTTACATAAATTTACTTTTGGATTTTCTATAAGTATAACTTAAAACTCGTTTTTTGTGCTCTTAGTTCATTTAAGAAGTAAGAAAAGCTTCATTCCTCAGTAATTACAACAAACACGCACTTCGACTTTGTAACTGCTGTATCACTGTATGTTGTATAATGCTATTGTCATGTATGCCCAATGTTATTATTACAGGCTACTAAGTGATGCAATCGTTAAGGCTGATATTCATTTGATAACAGACTGTTTCTGTAACTGCCTCGCAGGTAACACGTCATTTTTAAACATTGGTTATTTTAAAAAATTAATCCCTTCTTTTTAATTTTTTTCATAGAAGGAAGGTAGTAATTAAATTTAGAGATCAATATTCTATCTACTTAAAGTTAGAATCTTACAGTTAATTAGACGTTACACTTTTAAAAAGAGAGGTCTCTTTTGGTGCAAATAAAATCTACAACGCGTAATTTAAAAATATATTCCTAATTTGATCCGTAAAGGTTATTCATAGATTAAAAATTACCCGATCAAAACTGACCCTCTCACTCGATCTAAACTTATTTGGTATGGGGTTTTTGAGACAGCTGTATAATAACAGGGCGTATTCTTTGTCCGAAATATTGTTTCATTTTTCCTAAATTGATTTATCCGGCTCGGGCGTTTGAGAAATGAAAAATATTCATGATGGCCTTAAATTTCCCCTACCCACTACCCACTGTATTATATTTATTTAGTACACAATTAAAAACTTTACATTCGGATGGAGAAAATGGCTTGGCAAGTAAAATCTTCATCCTCATCTTCCTTTCTTATTCAGTGCCATTTCTTGGTTTAGAACCGGTGATGTCTTCTTACCTCGGTGATGTCTGTGGTTTTGGACCCATTGTCGTTTATATCAGTATCCTAGTAAAACAGTAAAGACATACTTATTTTTCTAAATATATTATAAAGATAACTTTACCTGTTATATATTATATTGACAGACATATTACACAGATGAAAAATAATTAATCATTGTACATCTTCATAGTATCCTTAAATATTCCTCATAATTTTATTTGTTTTAAGAAATAAATGTCCTTAAAATAAATATATTTTTATTCCACATGTTTACAAATAACGGGTACTTACTAAAATTCTCTGCAACATAAACCGACCTAACTTTTTTTACTAAGCAGCAAAATATCTGGAAAGAAAATTTTTTTTATTTGATTTATTGAGTAAAATTATATTAACTAATGTTATACCTATTTATTTTGCAATAGCGAAATTTTTTTCTATGAAGGTGATTGATGAAAAAGAGCTGCAGCTATATCAAATGTATACTTATCTAATAATAGCTAACGTTATGATACCATAGTTGTGTGATTTAATTATATTTTACATGAATGTGTTCTATACACACAGTAGCTTGTAATTAAGTATCGCTTATGAACCATCTGTTTGAAGGAGTGAAGGAGAAATATGTTTATCGAACGACTTTTCTCTAGTAATACGGGAGATGTTACGTAATTAATAACTCATATTATGTAATAGATACCGCACTTGAATCAATCCGTAACATGAAATTTTAATTTTATATATCTTTATATCGAATTCTGTGTTTTACCTAAATAGTACCATGTGAGTAAGGTTTCAATAAATTTACAAAAGTCTTATAAATCTTATCAAAATAAGGTGTAAATTCGTGGGTATTTAACAAAAGAGAACGTAAAAAGAGTGTTTCTTATTACCCACATTCAATAAATCTCATTACCTAAGTTACCTCGGATTGTTCTTGCCTCAAATTGTTTTATAATTTTCTTTAAAATATTATGTCATTCCCTTTCGTTAACTTTCATATTAATTTATTTTTACAGTAAGAATTGTGCACTCGAAAGAAGAACTGTAAGGATACAAAACACTCTATTGATTCTGTTTGTGTCATGAAAGCGGACTAATGAGGTGTCTAATATGAAATCTCGTTATAGAAGGCTAGACCATTTATCTGCTACTATTCAATCGCAGAATCTTTTCTGAACGTCTCATTTAAAAATATCATTTATATTCACCCCAGTTTTCTTTTTAGTTCAACTGTAATGACTTATTTTGAAGTTGTGGAAAAACAATACCCATTTTAGAAAAGCGCTAAAGTTTAATGAGGAAAAACACGTTTTTCTGCGTAAACCATCACTACAGTCAATTTTTTAGGTCTGTTGATTCAGGAACTTATTATTGATACAAAAAGAATGCAGTTTAAGTGTTGTAACCCTGAATGCAGTAAAGAAATAAACTCATATTTTATTACAAACTTTTCCAATAACACCAATCTAGTAGTTGTGTGCACGGATGTTATGTATTGCCCCAGCCAGAAGATATAATAGCGGGAAACTTGTCCACGATGATCGGTCACAGCGGCTCACGAATTGTAAGGATTTCATGTCCTCCAAAGCCCCTGCTGTGCTTTTGTTAAACTCCCTGCCTTCCTCTTTGTGAAACTTCTACTGCTTCTGATTACACTCCAAGACTTCAGATAAACCAGAAACTAAGTTCTGAACTACGTCTAAAGAAGAGTTCTTGTAACACACGACAGACACGCGTGTGTGATCTTTGTTGTTATCTTTCAAACGTGTAGCAATTCTTTGTAACAAGGTTTCTTTTATTAAATTAGGGATCACTTTAAAAGTAGTTTTGCTGAAGGTTTTTAAATTATTCAACGTTTAAAAAAACTGTATATCTAGTAGATATAATACGGATTTAAGTCTGAGAACACTCAAACGGTGTAAAATATTACACATCACGCAAAATTTCTATGGAAACATTATGCAACGTTTATAACACAGTTTCACAACTTGTCTATAATCATATTATTTGAAACTTCTAATTTGTCTTCTTCCTACAATTATTCTAACAATGACTCAAGAACTTTGTTCTTACGTACTTTTTAATAATTGTAATTTTTAATTTATTTATTTATGGATAGCTGCCTTTGTCCCCCATACGATATATATATATATATATATATATATTCTAACTTATCGTTTGTAATTGCACTGTTATGTAACATTTACTTTTTGGCATTCAAGGGAATAAAATTTAAAAGTCAACACTCATTCAAGCGCAAGGTTCCTAATTGTTGCAGTGTTTCATGTGTCAGAGCTGTCAAACTCGTAATATAAATTTATTTGGTTAAGGTCTTGGTATATACAAATACACAACATAAAAAACTCTTTTATACAGTTATACGACAAGTGTTATATTTAGTGCTCTAATTGTTTAATTGTCCATAAACCTTCAAAAATCTGTTCCAACATTTAATTCACAATGGTAATTAAAATGTATTTGGAATAAATGTTAATTTAGCATATATTTACTATATATTGGCCATAATTAATAATACCACGTTTAATACTATCGTATTTATTATATTTATACTTACAGTAACCTTAGCTTAAAAAGCAGGCTTTTTGACAGTATTTAAATGATTAACTGTGTAATGAAACGAGTTAGTGATGAACTATTTCTAAACTTTTAGGATTTTGTTCACTCATATAAAACATGGTCCATTACAATTTATGATGTTTTGAAACACTGAATATGTAATAGTTATTGTTATCACTGGAAGCGAATTCAGTAAACTCGAGCAATAAATAAGGAAGCGTAAGGAGAAATTTGTTTGAACCGTTGTGATAAATCATTGTGATCCCCGTCTGTTTACCACCAGCAAGGACAAGCTAGTGAGTCAGTCGGCGGCGGCGCCCCTAATGCCCTTGTTGTGCTGTCCGTCCGTCCACGCTCTCCTGTTTACTGACTGGTCAGCTCAACTCTTGATTTCGCTTTGTTCTTTTAGAAAAGTGCAGTGGAATTTTCCTAACAATGGATCACAAACAATACGCCTTCCGCATTCAGTTACTTTTGTCATTTTAGTCTTTGATATTTCAAAACAATACACCAATGAACATTGGTTTTCATGTGGTGGATGAGGTAATTTTTATGCGGAGAAAATACTAATTTATTGTAACAGAATACCGGACAGTGTGCTCAAATTTCTTACTATGTACGCAAAGTCTTGAACTTTTCTTCATTCCACAAAACAGTTTATTTCTGGCTTTTTGACTCGATTCTAGTCGCATCTGAACTGGTGTTATTTATAGCTGAGTGATCTAATGTAGACCCAGGAGTGGCATGCTATGGTCACAGATGCTAGCAAAGGAGCAGCTTGGTCAATATACTGCCGTGAAGGATGGAGGATATTGAAGCAAGTTTCCTTTCCTTCGACTATTAGGGGTTGGAACAACATGTTAGTTCTTACTTAGTTCTTAGGAAGCCTGTTCTTAATGTAAAAAATTGGTTAGGCTTCAACCAATCGTGATACAGCTCCGCACCTTCAATCCACCTGTATAAATCAATGTTTATTACTGGAAGTATCAGATTTTTGGCCGAATATGAGTTCAAAATGTAATTGAAAAGTTTCTATAATTGACTTGTTCTAACACTGTTTCAACGTTTTGTAACCCCGAAAACATAGATGACCGATTGTGAATATCCATTTGAATTAAATGAAGAAAACTAATATTTGTACTTATTCAAAAGTTTTCAGTCTGGAGTTTCTCCCCATACATACTGATAATTCCTGAAACTTTATTAGTAATAGAACTGGTTGTTTATAGTTGTTCAAAGACATAAAATGTTTCAACATTACCACCATCATTCTGTAAAGTTAATATGCATAACCTAAGTTGGCAGTCGTCAACATAATGTATTATTGTAATGAGTGTGCTTACAACAATTAATAGCTTCAGGCAACGTTGGAGCTTGGTTTGTATCTTCTGTCTTACTGTTATACTCATACGGTTGTCTGATATAAATTAATTGTTCATAACTATCACACAATGATTGAGTACATCAATCTTAGAAAAGTGACCGGCAATAATATAACTGGTCTTTTTTTTAATAACTTTCGTGAAGGAGGTGTTAGCTTTTAAAAATTCTTCCTAGGTGGATATTGTAAAGTCAAGATTACCCTACAACCCTCTCATCACCAGTGGGTTTGCTATATGAAGTGAGTAAAAAATAAAATAAATGTATACGAGGTATCGAGTTTATTTTCTGTACACATAGCAAATGACTAGTCCTACCATAACATATACGCAGTGGTAATTACTATTTTTGGTTTTAATAGCGATAAATATATATATACAGGGTGAATGGCTCTTGGTGTGACAAATTTTTTTGGGTTATAATGCAATGTAAATGTGATACAATGGCGGTTAAAAAAAAGTCTAACTCCAAAAATTAGGTCTGAAATAAATTATTTTCAGTTTTTTCTAAAAAAAACCCGTGTTTTTGTACGTAAATCTGATATTTTATCAGCAATGTATAGACATATGTGAGCAAACTACACAATTTTTAGATTCTCCGTTAAATTTAAGATTTGAATAAGTTATCGGTTCAAACGGTAAGAAAAAAAAAATTAGCTTCAGGTCGATTTAAATGGCAAAGGTACTAAGTTTCAGAAAAACTGAAATATCATTGAACCCCATATTTTTACCACACCCTGTACACAAGAATGTGTCAAGTGATATTAAAAAACTTTGGGCATTTAATAGGCTTTTAAAATGGTATGCCATATGACCCTAGTTTAAGTATTCGGTTTACCTACTGTTATTGGTTTGAATATTAAAAAGCACACAAGCTACAACCAACGACAGATTTGTAGTCTAGGAGCATAATCAGTTGCTTTCAGCCTTGAACAGGCGTAAAATGGTTTGTAAGACCAGTGTCCACATAAATTACTTCTACCTCCCAATAAACTATTTTTTCTACTCAATTTAGTCAAGTGTAGGCTGCCATGGAGTTCACTACTCGAGAATACGCTGATATGCACTTTATTTACGGGTTTTTGTGATGAAATGCGCGTGCTGCCCAAAGAGAGTATCAAGCTTGCTATCCTGATCGCCGACTTCCCAGTCATTCTGTGTTCTCAAGGACTCCCATCAACGTCTTGTGGAGGGAGGTACAGTTTCACAAAAGACCTAACGAAGTAGGAGACATTGTTCATGATGTAGGATTAGATGAAGTAGTTCTAAATTCAGTACGGAATGATCCAGAAGTTAGTAGTAGGTAACTTGCTAGAGACGTAGGTTTTGTACATTTTGCATAAGAATAAGTTCCATCCATACCATTTTACGCCTGTTCAAGGTCTGAAAGCAACTGATTATGCTCCTAGACTACAAATCTGTCGTTGGTTGCTAATCAGAGACGTAGAGCAGCGTCATTTTTATCGAAAAATCCTTTGGACTGATAAGTCATTGTTTACAAGAGCAGGAACTTTCAATTGTCATAATATGCACCACTGGGATCAACAAAACCCACACCGGACAAGGGAAACAATCCTTTCAAACGCGTTTTAGTACTAATGTTTGGTTTGGAGTCTTAGGCGACCAACTGATTGGCCCTCACATATTTGATGGAACTGTAAATGGAACAATCTACTTAGATTTTTTGCAACATGACCTACCTAACCTTCTAGAACAATTTTGAACAATGTTGAAAGAGAGAGGGTTTTTTTTAAGCAGGAAGTTTATTCCTCCCCAGTAAACTCAGAAAAAAATACGAGGGAGAATGGGTCTGGCTGCTCAAAGGCTTCGGAAATAACTGTCTTTTGAGATGACCGCAGGAGCAATGAGAAAGCGAGCAAGAGCTTTGTGAGAAAAGAAGGTCGCCCATTTTGAGAATGAACTGCAATAATTTGACTTTTAATGTTTTAATGTTTTAAACTGCTTTAATTTTTTTAAATCTTCAATTCCTTGTTTTATGAGGCAGTTTTATAAAACATAAAAATTACGTACAGATGATATTAAATTGTTTTAATCTTTTTGTATCTTGCGTATTTTTAATATTCAAACCAATGAAAGTAGGTAACCGAATACTTAACTATGGTCATATTGCATACCATTTTAAAGTCTATTAAATTGCAAAGTTTTTAACATCACTTGACACATTCTTGTGTACAGGGTGTGGTAAAAATATGGGGTTCAATGATATTTCAGTTTTTCTGAAACTTAGCAACTTTGCCATTTAAATCGACCTGAAGCTAAATTTTGTTTTCTTGCCGTTTGAACCGGTAACTTTTTCAAATCGAAAATTTAACGGAGATTCTAAAAATTGTGTAGTTTGCTCACATATGTCTATACATTGCTGATAAATATCAGATTTACGTACAAAAACACGGGTTTTTTAGAAAAACTGAAAATAATTTATTTCAGACCTAATTTTTGGAGTTAGAACTTTTTTATAACCACCATTGTATCACATTTACATTGCATTATAACCCAAAAAATTTTGTCACAACCAAGAGCCACTCACCCTGTATATATATATATATATATATATATATATATATATATATACATACATACATATACAGGACTCCTCCACTGTTCTCTCTCTCTCTCTCCCCCCTCTCCCTCTCCCTCCCTCCCTCCCTCCCTCCCTCCCTATATATATATATATATATATATATATATATATATATATATATATATATATATATATATATATATATATATAGTGCAATTAACTATTTTGAACTCTGTAAAATAAGGCAATCAAATGTTCTTTCTCGGCGAGATTTTTTAATTTTTCACTACTTTTATAAAATTATAGTGTTTTAAGAGTCCTACGAATGATTACCCGACAAATGGCGAACTGGTCCGATATTATAGACGGTACAGGCCCTTCTCAAATTGTGTCACTGACCGTCTGTAAGACTGTGAGACATCTCTTCATAGGTAGGGCCAACAGGTTTGAAACTTGGCACATACATTTCTCTTGGTCCAAGCAACAATCTTATCGAGTTTTTGTGTAGTCCTACTAACTGTCCGTGCGTCTGTGCGATAACTCCTTATAAAAAGTTGCTATAGGCTTTGGGCCCCCCTCTATTAGTTAGGGGCCAAAAGGAGAGTGTGTTCGTCTTTTTATCGTGTCCTTTTTAACATAAAGTGACGCACTTAGAGAAAACTAAACAATAAACAAAATAAATATTAGGATGGTTATAGATAGAACTGTTAAAACTTGTATAAAAAGTGATGAGGAAAGCATATATTTACATAAATCACTCGAAAATCATTTTGCTGTCAATCCTCGTGTTCATTTCCAAATAAAAAAAATTAAATTAATAATTGTTTGATTGGTACTGAAATTAAAACACGATAGCCTGGAAACCTATGTGCAATGTACTTGATACATGTTTCTTGCTGAGTACATTAGTGTACAGATTCTGCGTACAACCCGCGCTATAATCGGATTCATTCCATTAGTGGAGTAAACTTTATCTTCTATGCTTGTTTGTTTCTCTTTTTTCCTCTGCTGTAAATGGTAGATGCATAATATTTCATTCCTTCCCCCTCATCACGCTGTATTGGGTAGTTTGTAACAGGTGTAGACGAATCTTATCCTATTAACCTATTAGGCAATATGATAATATAAAACATTTTTTAAATTTAATGGTATACTTGGAATCTAATTTTACATTGCATGCATTCCGTTAAAAGAGGGATAAATTAAAATTTCAATTTCGAAATTATTAGAAAATATTTTTTTCTAACATATATAGTATGTTCAATAAAATTAGTATGGAATGCATTTTACAGATTGTTCAAGTCAAAATACTCAAACTCTACAATTAGTTACTACCGGTTAAAACGTTTTAATGAAATTGGTAGACTGCATTACTTTAAGCTAACCTCCGAAATTCTATAATGGTATTAAGATAGCATAGAAAGTAATGTAATCGATTTCTATTATGAGAGTCAGATACAGACGATACTCTGTCTCACAAGGACATAGGTTTCTTTTGTTGTCTGCCGTGGGGTGAAATGCAATTAACGCATTTGATTATATCCTTTTACTTTATAGCAATGAATTATCAATTACAGAAGTGCACGCAAAATTATAATTAAGTTAGCATTAACCAACACCTTAATGTACTGTTATTTTTACGCAGCTTGTAAACATTACTTTAATTATTAATAATAATCGCCTCGCTGTGGATAGCCATCTTCAATGAACGGAAAATGTTACACCTGAACTGTCATATAAGTTGTGCAAGTCAACATATGATAAAACATATGTTGACTGAATGGACAGATACAGTTAAAATTAAAGAATGTAACTCCGTAAACAATGGTACAGACCAATGATCATCAAGTTGTTCGATATATTATTATAGAATTTGGTAAATTTAGCTTTTTTATAAATTGATATAATCAAATAAAGAATTGTTCACTGTTGTCAAACATATTGTTACATTATATTTACTTGCAAGATTTAAAGTAGATTTAACATCAGAAATACATTTTTTTAACTTGAATTTTCAGCTGAGTTTAAACATTTAATTAGGACTACTAGAGGAAATAATATACTCAAAAATTAAGATTTAACTAGTATCTACGTTTAGAAATCAAGGAAGATTAAGAAGTGACTTTTAACGATGAATATTAAATTTTATTATGTAGCTTTGAGACATTGTCTGCCTTGATTTATTTCCCTAAGCAAGTTAATGTCTTAAATTGTGAATTATTCTAACAACCTCATTATAATGCTAATGAGTGCGGAGCGTTCTATCAGAGAGAAATCTACCCTGCTCCGATGTCCTGTTCCTGTATTAAATATTATTTCCCTAACCCCTTTAAACATCTTTATTTGCAGGTATTTTGTTCCATACAATACAAAAACAAGTTTTTGGAAGCTGATGGTAAATCGTAAATAAAAATATACGTTAACTTAACTATTATATTCAGGTTTTTATTATCAACCCCTTACAATCTTAAAAATACCTGAATTTAAACGTAGTCCATTGTATTTCAACAAGTTAGTTAATACTACAACATGTAGTAGCAACCTCGTACTCAGGTTATATTAAAGCATTTCCAAATGAGCCTAAAACTTCTATCGGAGTCATCTGCCAAGTTCTACAAACAAAGAGACCTGCTCCAATCCCGTTTATTAAATCAGTTAAAGTTATCTCAGACTTATCTCAGAGTTTGAACCTTTCAATATAATTAATGTGTCTCCGGTAGAGGCAGTAGCTCTTGACCTTTGGAATAAAATAATTCTCATTGGCTCCGTTGCTTTTGGTGGGCCTAATCTGAAAAACAAGATTAAAGCGACAAAGCAAATTTTACAAAATTAAAAAGAATTTATTTTATATTTTTGCAGTATATTCAAAAATAAAAATAATTTTTAAATGAAGCAATTAGTTAACTCACTAAGAGAACCGGGATGTGTTAATTTAAATTTTATGGAATGTGTAATATTTTAAAGTTAATGTAGGAACAAAAAATTACCTGATATATTTATTTCAGTTGGCCCTATATATATATATATATATATATATATATATATATATATATATATATATTTGAAGGCCCTTTTTACTGAGGATACTCCAAAGTTCTCATGCTGGCTTTCTACGGTTTGTTGCGTTAATTTGTTATGGATCCTTGTAACAAACATTAACACGAAGAACCAGTGGTTGCAATACGGCGTTAAATATTCCGTACTGTAGGCTACTGCTAATGTTAGGAACGTGAAATTTCAATTCGTTTGACAACTTAACTGACTTTGATAATGCTAACTTTTTGGTTGAGTTAGGAGTGCAAACTTGGTTCCGAGAGTACCTGACAAGGCTTCTCGAGTGGGGATCAACAGGTTGTAGAAGTGACAGGCTAGGTCTCTCGTCTTTTAATAGGACAATGTGACTGACCTGTTGTCGATTTAGGTTTCTCTTGTGGGTGTTACTGGAGAGATTTGGCCACGTTTGAGACTAGAAATCAATTCTTTGTTATTTATTCTCTCTTCTCTTTTTTCTGAGACGCATTGATACCTGCAGATAACTCTGGATCGGATGAGTCGGGTGATACAAGGCTAGTGCCGTTCTGCCTGAAATTCACTGTCTTCAGCGTCTTCACTGTTCTTAGTAGTCCATGGCATGAACCACAAAGTGAAGTCAGAAGCATAAAACATATGGCAAAAATTATGAAAATGTAAAGTAAGGAATTTTTCCAAGTTGTGAAATTGGTGTAAAAATGATAGTTTGATGGTTTGAACTATAAGAAATGGCAAATGGATTTAAATATGTTGCTTACTGAAATAGTGTTAGAGAAATAGTTGCATCAAATATCATAATTCCATGATTCGTTTTCTGCGCTCTTATTTTTTTAGGAAACGAATCAGTAGGAAATGTAATGCATTATTACCCAGCATTCCCGTCATCAAGTTGTTGCGATGTCCAGCAACCTGAGTAGTGTGGTAAATGTCATGGGAAAATCACAAGAACACTGTGTTTGGTTGCTACTATACACGGTCGGAAAAGTTGGGTTGGCGGTTCTGTTCAACGAAAGAACTTCTCACCCAGCTAACACAACACATTAACCCTTCGCCGTTTCCATTCATGGCCAAATTTCACACGGCCAGCCTTAAAGCCAACGCATGCTAGGTATATGACCGCATTGAACTTCAGCTATATGTTCTGCTGCCAAGGTTGTTGAAACACTGAACAAGTGTTGGGAACAAGTGTTTAAAAGTCTGCATAGTTTAGGGTTGGCACACTGAAAGAAAGTAACTGTGTGCCAGCTGTTTTTTCTAGATCTCTATTATAAGGAAACGAAAAACAATTACGTTATGTACTAACTTATTTATAAAAAAGCAGCCGTTGTTTTTGTATGATAAAAATTCCTTAAAATTAAAGGCGTTAAGTTGTTTATAATATATTGTTTCAGTGAAACACACATTTTGGAAGGCTAACGAGTGAATAAATATAGGATAAGCTTGTTTTGTACTCTATATTTTTTTCTCAAATGGCTCCTTATCTGAAAAATTAACGATGATTAAAAGGCAGCACAGTATTAGGCCTAGATAGAAGATAGTTCTTGCTTTAGAAACACTGGTGATCAACGTAACCGCGCACCGCAGCTGCGGTTGTGAGCGCTGGACTGTGATATACACTCACAGAACTCGCTACTAAAATCGGTTGCCCCTAACAAGCGACACCCAGCAACGTTGTTACGTCCGCCAGACGTTCATTACTGACCGCTAGACACTTTTTACGTTCATTGCAGCTTTTATCGCAACCACTCGTATAACAACCATGGATTTATTTATTCTTATGAAACACACATTGTAAAAACTATTACTGCTACGTATATTATCGAGATATTAAATTATAAAATTTTTATGTCATGAGTGACACACACACACACACACACACACACACACACACACACACACACACACACACACACACACACACACACACACACACACACACACACACACACACACACACACACACACACACATACACACACACACACACACACACACACATATATATATTTAAGGAATAATAAAATTAAATACCGAGTTTACTTCCATAGACTACTCTTCCTGAAAACTGTTATAAGAATTAACTTTATTGGATTAGCGCTAGATAAATGTATTATTTATGTGACTAAGTGATATCTTAATAATAAGTTAACCTATAGATTTGAAAATTTACACAAAATTTCATTTCTACATAGGCAAAATCGAATTTAATGATGATGAGATTCCTTTATAATCTGACAGTGTCTTAATGAAATTTATCACTCATGGAGATATCTATGGAACAAATTAAAACTATAGATGAAACTTTATGTACTTATGTATAGGCAGAAAAAGTAAGGTACCTATTGAAGGGAAGGGGAATTATTCTTAATTTCCAAAGCAAAATGGGTTCCCAACAATAATAGAATCCGTTTATTAGTAACAAATAAAGATAATATTGAAATCAATTCCACATTACTCAGTAGCTTTTGAGGGTTTGTTTCTTTTTATTGCTTTTTTTTGATCTGGGAAAAGTTTCAAGTAATTTAATTCATATTATTTTAATATTTATGTTAAATATTCTAATACTCCTATAGGCGTTTTAGAGTAAAGATGTTAAGCTTTTCATTAAAAAAATGTATGTATTTTATTATCAGCTTTTTTTCTATGAAAATTATATACTCCAGATTTGAATTACGTTGTTGTAATTCAGATTGATAAAAAGCCATGCCTTTACATGGCTTTTTAATTTGTTGAGTCAATATCATTTGTCTAAACAGTCAGATTACTTTTGAACTGTAATATGAATAATTAAGAAACCTACAGTGCCTTCTTGAAACCATGTAGGACTCGGTTTGTCTCTACATTGACTATCGATAGAAACGTACTTCAGAATTGGAACTTGGTATATAGCCTCCTCTTAGACAAAGGGTACATCTTATTAATGTTAGGGCCGAAAGGTCATAGGACAGTAATTCTGTTTGCTCGTTTGACCGTTTGACAATCTGATCGTCTGTGCCATAACTCTCAGGATAGAAAAGCCCTAAAGGCTTGAAACTTGGTGCATAGATTTCTCTTGGTTGATAGAAGAACCCTATTTTTTGTTTTTGTTTTTTTTTTGTCAAAATGTAGAATGGGGTTCTGTGTGTTCTTATAGGCGAAAACTATTTCGTTATTTTTTACATGCTACTGGATCAAACGATATTCCACCATGTGCTTTTAGGATACGCATTTAGGTTTATATAAATCGACTAATTGAAGAGTCTCATTTATTTAATAGCCAATCTCTTGTTTTCATTACCTCAAAATGTAGCACGCACTCTATATTGGTGAATTTGTTATGTAACAATATCAGATCTGCTTATACTAACTTTTGTATTTTTATAATCATATATAAAACTTCTAAACATATTTGCTGTATAAACTGTAGAAGTGTTTGAAAATCTAGATAATTTAGTTTTACTTATTATATTGTGAGTACATTTTTGTCACTACTGGTTTTATGTAATATTTGTATTAGTACGTAAAGTGCCTCAGGCCATTTCTTATCAATTGTCATTCTTCATATTGTATATAAATATTTCATTAGTATACAATTTGAGTTTTATTTCTAGAAAAAATCAAATGTAAATTACTAAATACATTGCACTAAGTTCTTCTGCTTCACAGAGATAACAAACATTCGGCATGCCAAAAGCTATAATTTTGATTTTGATTTTTAATCAATAATTTAGCCACAGATCTTGATCTATTTTGAAAAAAACTACAATTTAAAATTTATAGAAATAGGAATTTCATGCCATCAGATTTTAGCACTAACATATCGTCTGATATGAATCCATTTCTATAGGATCAGGTGATCAAGAGCAGGCTGACAAATATCGTGATATGCTGGATTTTTAATATTCATAAGACTGGAATGTTTATAAATCTACAAACCATGTTTACCATCGATGATCACTGGGCTGTTAATTACCGAAAACACCCAATCTTTTCAATTAATAAAAGTATCTTAGCCTCAGTCTATCCCAACAGCATACTCAGTATAAAGAAACCGATTAGAAAAGATTGGAAAGAATTTTAGTTCTAAATCATGTAAATATTTATATTAATATGATTGTGCTTGCTAATATACAATCCTTTACTCCAGATGTATCTGACAGTATGAGTCCTAGTCACAGCACATCACTTAGAAGATAGTGGAAAGTGCAATCATGGGTTAATCATAATATGCAATCAGAGATCTTATAACAACAGAATGATTCAAGCAGTTATATTATAATTTCGTAAATTAATACAGGGGATATGTAGTCACCGCTTCTCTCCAAGCGCTGAGGGCCACAATATTGACACAAGAGATGACGTGAGTTTACTGTCGGACTGGGAGGCTTTGACAAGCTTGTTAGCTTGTTTGTTCGGTCACGTGCTTATAGCCAATTTATCACCCACCAATACTCTGCACTCAACGAGTACGGTAAATTTATGTTTTCTTTCGAGTAAACTGAATCACATGTTATTGTATAGACTGATTTTAAAAACTGATGAGTGGACTCTTTGGGCCGTGTAAATCTCCAATTCAACCAATAACACGTCTAATAGATCCATGGGTTGAAATTAAAATGCCAATTTCATATGGAATGGATTTTAAAACTTTTTGTTGAAATTAGAGCCGTGGCTGATGCAGTTGCATTTGAAATCATTAATTTTAATAAACGATTTTAGGCCAAGGTTTTACTCTAGGACCATTAATTCCTGCACATAACCAAGCAGCAACCCTAGCCATTATATACTTTTCACTTCTCTTTAAAAGTGTAATACCACAAAATAATAGGTTTGTTATATAGATGTAGAGGGTTTGTGTTATATTTGTTACATGATGCCGCAGTAACGTAATCCAGACTTGTATTATTGCCACACTTTTACTACATTCAATTGATTAATTTCCGATAATTGAATCAAATAACGTTGGATTAAAATGTGAAATTAACGGTCATAATAGCTGTCACAGCCTGACAGGCGTCAGTCATATTCGGTTATATCCTGTAGAGTGCTGAATATCAGTTTTCAGGATTATATTGTAGTGACCTTAATCCTCTTTAGATTCAAGTGGATTCTGTTTTGACCGGAAAACAGATAATCATGATGGCCGTGCAACACTTCTATTCCATGGTTTTCATTTGTCTCTTCCACATTTAATTTATATAAATGCACTAAGTTTGCATAAAATCTATCATGGACCATCAATTCCTGATTGAACATTATTATTTAATTTAGATTTTATTGTTGTAATCAAATACTTATTACAGCAAATTTGGTTTGAAGCTTTCTAATAATTTATTATAATGTTGTTTTATAATTGATATATTATTTGCTGGATAGAGTATTAATGGAAGCCACCACTTATTGAAATGTTTATAGAAGAGTATAGTTATTGATGTTAGCATAAACAGAATATTAAATTTTATCACGACTAAAATATTCGTTAGGTTACATATTTAAATACCACTTATCTAGCAGTAAAAGCTCCACTAGTAAGCTTCACGTAAATATTTTTTACACGTTGCTAAAATGTACAATACCTTGATTTATATTTTGTATATGTTGATGTTATATAATTCTGATCACCTAATTTAGAAATATCCTTAACTTATTTAAATTTATGAAATGATAACTTCATAATCCACTGGATTGAATATAATGTCATAGTATAATTTTTGTCCTTTCCATAAGTAAAACACTGTTGATTTTAGCAGTACATAAAAATGCTATTCTGATAAAAGTTAAAGCAGTTTGAGGTTTGTTAATACTTAACAATATAGGGACGATTTTAACTGGCTGCCATTTAGGATTTTGTTAAGGAAACGTATTTTTTTTAATGAACTGATCACTAAAAGTTAAGCATATGCAAAAAACTTTACTTCATAGCTTTGACAGTGTTTTGAAATAGTATATGGTAAAAAAAACAAACTGACATAAAAACTTAAGACTTTTGGACATTCGTATACTGAAAAATCGGTCTATCTTTTAATGACGTTTTTAATCATTTCCATAATCGATTACGTCCAAATTAGATCCACCCTGTATCCAAACAGTAAATGTTATTGGTTTTTATGGAAACTATCTGCAGAAATAAGGTTCATAACCGATAAATTAAAATTTTTAAATATATATTTACACCCTTAAGCAATGCACAACGGAGCGTGCCAAAAAATAACTATGACAACGGAATATAAAAATATAATTTTTAATAACAAATTAATTTATTACTTATAGATTATATGAAGTCTATGGAAAACTAGCAGACGAGTGGGTCCATACTAGAGCATATTAGAAACTGTTAAACCTAGTTTTATCATAATTTCAATAGAATAAGGATTATAAAAGGTTTTATTATATATTAAATGTATCATCCACTCAGTAATAAATCCTTCCTAAATGAATTATTAAGAGGGCAATGTAATAAATCGTATGTGTTATCGAAATACATTCAGGTATTAATAAATAAAAATAATCGAGGAGGATATATGGGGTTTTTATTTGATGGTTCGGGATCTAGTCCTCGGGTTTTCGAGTGGTCGGAAAAATAATTTTTCAGGACGAAGACCCTTTAGACGTTTTTTAATTTAATTTCAGTATGTACTATAAAGTTATTATTTATATTAATATATTATAATAGCAGTTTCCCACGGTTCGCATGCAATCTCGAAGCCTTTGTACGTGCATGAGTACTTCTGGTTTGAGTAAACTATATTTCCGACGCCAATGTTGAATTTGCCTTGTTGCTACGATCACGAAAACACGTCAAAATGTGTGTATATATATATATATATGGCCATTTTAATTATCTCTTTTTTTGTCTTAGGAATGTTTTTGTGCCATAGTTGAGTTTACTTTGTTTCCCCAAACAAGAAAATATATTATACATACACAGATCTAAGAAGCCTACTTCTGTTAAGACAAATAAGATGGGATTTATATAATTCTTTTTAATTTATAGGGAGAATTAATTTGTCTGCATACTAGTATTTGCAGGAATGTACAGTTAAGAGTATATTTTTACTAAAACTTTCTTATCTAAATATTTTCTTGCTCTGTGCAACATCGATTGAAGAAAAGGTTTAAATTTAAAAGTGTTATTACCATTAAGCTCACTCTATGCTTTCAAGGCTACACAATTTGTAAAATAAATTGAAATTATTTGTTAAATTAATTAAAGTTACGTTTGTGCTGTCATAAATAGTGTTTACACAGAACAGTTGATTGAGTACATTTAACTAGCTGTTTCAATTAATAACACCTTTTTGCTGTAATACAATCTGAGAGAACAAGATGGGGTTTTTCACAGCTTTAGAGAGTAGTGGGGCGTAGCTTAGAGGAATTTTCTAAATACGATTATGTTTTTATGTTAACCAGGGACCCTAAGAATGTCCATGTAAAATATAAGTACAGTCAAGATGTCAGATCCCTGTTAAATTACAGAACATAACGGGGGAAAAGTTTATAAAAAGAACGTTCTATTAAAATAATGAATTAAGAACCAAAATATAAGAGTTCGAAAAGCTGTAATGAAACTAAACGCCGTGAAGTTTAGAAATTTTGGCGCCATTTATCAAACATCCTAAAGTATAGCCAAACTTTCAGTACAAAGAATGTTAGATTTTAAGAATCCTATTATTAAATGTAAAGAAAGTCATACGTTGCTATGTGAATTATTTTTGTTTAATAATTTTGAAATATACTAAAATTCAAACTATAAAAATATAGGAAATATTCTTTTGCGGTAACCTTGGATAAAAATTTGGGTTTGTTAAAATTTGTAATGAGTTACAGTAAATAAATATTTTTTCCGCAACCAAAATATACATAACTCTTACCCAATACATACATGAAACTATACATTACTCTTTACAAAATCTATGGTATTCTTCATTAATCAAAAAGAGTATTCAAGTGATTATTTCATTTCAAAAAATATATATCCTTTTAAACCAAAATGAACATTCACTTCATGATTTGAACTGCGCAACACACAGCCCTTTATCAGGGGTGGATGATCGCTCCATAGAATAATTCATCAAGGGGACCTACTAACAAGGTAATTATTATGCAAATGTGGACAAGGCAGCTTGGAGCCTCCGCGATCTCTTGTAACTGTCAGGGGTGGGAACCAATAACTTACTGTGGGAATTGTGTGTAACTGACTTGAACCAATAACTTACTGTGGGAATTGTGTATAACTGACTTGTTACACGAAACTAATCATTTCCTCCAGAACCAGGTAATTCTGTTAATTATCGTATAAGTTGTAACTTACTTGAAACGATAACCGCACCCTAGGTATACTGCTCTGATTGCGTTGATTGTTATATACATACCAGAAGCAGACTCGGACATTATTGAATGTGGTTTTGAATAGTAGCTTGTAAAAAGTACCCCAAGTACGTATTTGAATCTAGAATCTAGAATAGTGATTCCGCAGATTATAATATGTTCCAAACAATTCACAAAACGGTGCCGCATTGTTTTTTATATTCAATTTTTCACTACGTAATTTATTACGTATATATATAAATACAAATACAAAATAATTGAATCGGAAAAAGTAAGCGCTCTGTGGTGTAATGGTAGCACATTCACCCGGCAAGTGAGAGATCCGGGTTCGACTCCCGGCGGAGCAAGTACTTTTTGTGATTCAATGTTTATTGAAATTAAATAAGGCTATTGCCATTTATACAATTTAACGTAAATATATATATATATGTATATATATATATATGTAGAGAGAGAGAGAGAGAGAGAGAGAGAGAGAGAGAGAGAGAGAGAGAGAGAGAGTGAGCTTCTAAATAGTTATAATTACGTTAGTTAAACTTTTTAGGCTATAATGGAAAGTCTATAAAGTGAAGGCTATTTATGGACAGTAATGTTTAACATTTTTTCTATCATTGAACCATCGTCAGTTTTACGGTTGCTATGAAGTAATAGGTTTTAGTTTTCGTTATTGGACTTATGTGCTTGGTGAAATTAATATATTCTAAGTTAATTTATACCTCGTTGAACCTTATATATTTAACTCAAACTGGCAGAGTGTACAAGTTTCTAAAGTTGAATGAGAATGTGTCGCAATTAGCTGATTCTCATCAGAACGAGACGGTATAAACTAACATTGGAAGATCCAACAAAATAAATACCATATTAAATAACTTTTTATTCTAATTTGTAGGGAAATAAGTGGATCTTTATTTATTATATTTATTACTTAAAAAAGGAATAAAGGAATGATAGCCAAGCTTGTATTATTAAAGGAGACTGTGTATATTAGTGAACCGTTTTAATGCTTTTTTGAGGAATTTCTTAAAATAATTCTTAACTAGTATTTTACATACAATTACAAAACCTTATATGCTTTCCCACGCATTCTTGTTTTCATTGTCTCCATTACTATCTGATAATTTGTTTAAAACAATTCTAAAATTGGACTAGATGTCGAATAATAAAACTTATTAATATTATTTAGCCTTTCTAGAGGTTGGTAATGTTTTAATTTTGGTATCCGATGCTTATTTGCAGTGTCATGTTTAATAAAATAGTTCATGATTTGAAAATAGTGTAAGGAAAATTAATTTAGAAACAGTGATCAATAGAGCACACAATGAAACCACCGCAAACGTAACTGAACCTGAAATTTAACTTTTTATTACTTCCATTTCTGATGTATATGTTAGAAAATTAACGTATTTTAATCAATGCCTTCATAAATTAAAAGTTTAATAATACAATTTCGGTGTATACTGTACATAACTAACAGTGTTATTACATCTTATTTTAATAGTTGGATAAATGTAAACTATCAAGATTAAAAGTAGTTTCACTTCAGTTACTAAAAACTGAATAAATAAAAAATATTTATAACAGGAGAAAGGCCTTTTTTTAGATATAATATTCCAGTTTGTTATATTTTACAATAATAACATTAACAGCAGATAATCCTACGTGTGCTCAAGGATTCCACTCAGGCCGGGGTTTCGTTTTATCATTCAAAGCCTTCGCCATCACATTCATTACCTCGCATAGCCATTTAGAGATCTCTCTCACTTTTATAGTGCCAACACTGAGTGCTCCATATGCTCCTAATGGCGGCCTTTTGTCCCTTTTTTATCTCACCTTTCACCGTTGTTCATCCATCATTTTAGATCGTAAAAACCGTCGCGTCGGTGACCAAAATTAAAACTGAACTTTCTATTATTCCTTTACTGAATCAGTAGTTTGCTCTACAAATTCAACTTCCTTAAAATGATATTACATTATTCTCTTTTGAATAATTGCCTGAGCATTAGACAAGCCTATCACTTGTGGGACTTGAACATTTTCATTTCTGTCTGTCTGTCCGTTTAAATTGTTCATTAAGTTTCAATTATGTGGGAGGAAAACTGAGTTGATTGTGGTACATGTCACAACATGGGTTTTAGCTGAGCATTATCAAATACATTTGCATTTGTCTTATGGGTAACCTAACAATAAATAAACTCTGTATTCTCAATTTTAACTTGTAAAATAGTGACACATTCCTACACATCTAACGTCATACTATAATGATTTGGTGTGACTAATTTAATTTTTTAAACACTGATATGAAATCCAACGTAATAAAACCAATTATGCATGAAATTTCATTTCTACATAGACAATAGTGCGTTCTATGTATTACATGTCCAAGCATGGAATTTGATTCCTATCACTCTGTAGACTGTCACAATTCATCTTTTCTTCACGGGGGATGTTTCTTTGCCGTATGATTGTCTGTCTTTCTATCTGTCAATAATGAAGTGGACCTGTAGACTGAAAAACTTCATTTATCTGGAACTAAGTCTGTTACGACACATTATGTGTTGCGTATGCCTACCTTGTTTAAAAATTAAGCCATTTTATCTCAGACAGTTTTGATGAGTTTTTGAGAAATTAGCATCATAAAAGTATGCAAAAACTTTTAAATTGTTATACTCATTCTAGAACTCTTTACGTTACTCCTCAAGTATAAGTTTATTGTAATGTTTATTTGATTTACTGCTATTTTAATCTTTAAACTTGAATGATTTATTTTACATGTGGAAAGTATTAATAAATTCTAAAATTTTCAAAAGCTACTAGCTAAAGGGGGATTATCAAAATTTTGGATTTAGTTAAAATTTCAATTTATATTCGCTGAATATAAATCTAAGGTATTATGTCCCACGTGGGTTTATAACTGGTAGACGCATTGTTCCCGTCATGAATATATTACACGCAACACGAGTTTGTTTTAACACTATACTCATTTGTGAGCCTTTTATTGAGCCGAAAATTTGAAAAACAAACTAGTAGAACTAATACGAGAGATTTGAGGTATAAAAAGCATAACATTAAACCTTACCATGAAATTAAATGAAAAATGACTCTACGAAAGAGGCGGAGTTAGGGGTGTAAACCCCTCTTTACCATTTAACCTATATCATTTACAGTGAATTTACAATAATTAAATACAGAAACATGTACACTGTTTACATACTTATACTTTATAATAAATATTTAAAAATTGCTTGATTCACATAAAATAACTCTTGAACTTAAAAATAAAATTATTTATGAAAGTTTATGATAAGAACAATTATTGACGAAAAAACAATTAAAATTGATTGACAGAAACTGTTTTTGCGAGTTGTAAAAAGTGCAGTTATGACAAAGAAACATTACATATAACATTGGTATAGCGGGAAGGGTTGATTTACGCGAATGTTGGGTTCCGCTTCTTTTTACCTTTAACCTAGTGTAATAATGTATGAGATCCGAAAATTGTGCGTGTTATTAGACAATGGGAAATCCTCTTCATTTAGACTTCACTGCACTTTGTATTCTAGCTGTCTCTGATGTTGAAACGATGTTAAATGTTCGTCAGGGGTTCTCCGCCACTGACTTGTTTTGGATCTCTTCATACGGACGCTGACTCCAGGATTCAGGAGTCAAGTCTGTGACAGCGTCGATCTCAGACGCTGCGCTGAGCGATAGGAGGGAAGGTCAAAAGGAGCTGAACTCAACATTAGCAATAAAATATTAGTATGATGTTTCAAGCAGTTTAAATCGAAAATTTTTAGTACTTATCTTACCATTGCACATGTAGTTATGGTTAAAAAAAAGTACAGTATGCGATAAATTCTTATATGTAATGTTTCTTTGTCATAGCAGTAATGATTTTATGGCACGCAAAATAGTTTCAATCAATGTTAATTGTTTTTCGTCAATGATTGTTGTTGTTCTTTTCCTTATCTTCCATCAAAAATTTAATTTTTAAGTTATGAGTTATTTTATTATTATTATTACTATATATTATTATTAGTATATACATATACGTATATATATATATATATATATATATATATATATATATATATATAATTTTAAAATTTCACTTTTAGGTATTTGTTTCATATTTTTTTAACTGTGCAATAATATAGTTTATGTATTATTTAATTATATGACATATAAATAAATAATTATATAACATGTTTTTTGCTTTGTCACTTTGTCATTTACACATTGTGTTTGTTAAATATGCTTCACAACCGACCTTCACATTGACATTTAACTCTATGACACTCGAGTTGTGTTCAAAACTTCGGAACTGTACACTAAAACGTGGTATCTAAAATAGCAGCTCCTAAACGACTAAATTACTTAGTTGAACTAAAGAGTTTTTGTTGATAGTTAAAATTAAAACTATTGTTACAAATTATTTCTATTCAAATACAGTAAGAAAATCAAATGACCCGCTCGAGTAGTTACGTTGGTGAGAAACTGCACTCCAAGTTTCTTGTGTCTGTCAAAAGATATTTGACTCAGTTCACCAATAAACTTTGTGGCGCTCTTTTATGAATAATGCTGTTATAACTCAGATCTCAGCATTAACTTTCCAGGGTTTACCAAAGTTTAAGAAGTTTGATAATAATGAATGCGGTTACCAGGTCATATATTTATTTCATTTTACATTTGACGCTGCTTTTCACTGATCTCTTTAAACCTTTGTACGCTACGAACCAAAAGATCTTGAAGCAAAGATATTAAATTTGTGTTTTCTACATTTCTGAATGTTACATAAATAAATGTATAAACCAAAAAAAACATTCGTGTAAATTTTGAAACTAAATTTATTATGCTGTTTCATCACTGGACTGAAGTAGTCTTATTGACTCTTTGCATCCTAAAAGCTCAAATCTTATATCTCATTCTAAATTAATTCCTTTAGTGTGTTTAAGAAATTGAAGATATACTAATGAATTTAATATACCTAGTGTACATAAATATTACGCAATGTTCTTAGATTCTTGATGTGAAAGTGAGAAATGAAGTTGAGTGGTAGAGAGGGCTAAATAGCTCTAACTCCGCCTCTTAAATAAAGACACATTTCATTTCATTTTAAGTGAATTTACGAATATCTTCTAACTTTGTCCTCACAAATGTTTTATGTTTTGCCTTATATTTATCCAGATGGTAGTTTTTTAAATTTTAAGGAGCAAACCACCATATAACAGCATCACATTTTTACTGTAATCTAACGAATTCTAACAGAATTTGTAATAAAATCTGTTGCTTATAATTAATTTTAGAAAAGGCTATATCCAAACTCATCCAGTCAACAATTTCAAAATGACGTCTGTTTGTATTTAAATACAAACAAATCTTACTCTTCTATTGCAGAATGTACTTAAAAAATGTAATCAAATTAAAACATATGTCCTTATGCTCTCCTTTATTACTTAATTTATTATGAATTTATTCCCATACATTTATTATATCTGAAGGTGTGTAAATGGTATACTTATTAACATGTTTGGAAGGTAACAGTTTAATTCTAAAAAATGTAACAGGCTTTTACTGGGGTTGTTTGAAAAATTGATAATTTTTCTCAATTTGACTTGCTGACAGACAACAATCATTCAAAAATTTTACATCCACCAGGCAGACAGAAACCAATCAGTCAGCCTACAATGACCCGCGGCCAAATTCCATTACATGCTGTTGTACTTGCACTATAATACAACTTTTTTTATGTAGAAATGAAGTTTCGTGCAAAACTTTAAGTCTGCAGATGAAATCTTCCTTGAAATATCTTGAAATAGACCACATGATTCATTAAGATAGTATCATTGCAGTAATAAAGTAATAAAAGTTCTGGTGAGCTATGGAGGGCACTACAACGCAAGAGTACTCTGAAATCGAATCTTGTCAACGACTTTGAACTTTGACTTTCCAATCATTTTTCTGTTTATTCTATGAATAAAAATGTCACTTTTTAAATAAAAAAATTAATATTATTGTACTCAGATTGTTTGCAAATGTTTTATTCGGCTATTTTATCATTAATAACATTATATACTAACGCTCAGCCAAATCTCATAGAGTTGACTTGCACTATCACCAAAACCCAGTTTTGCTAATATACAAATAAAGCTTCATGCGAAATTTCAAGTTTATAAGGCAGTTTAGCTGTCGAGATATTGTGCGGACAGACAGACAGACAAAAATGAAATGTTTCCATCGCTGTAAATGATAGGATTTTGATAAATCTCAGCCAACAAAGTTTAAGGAAGATTAAAAGTTCCGATTCATATGCACGAGCTTTTGCTGTGTAATACTTTGTGTATTGTCAGTCAAACTAGAATACAACTCTTATAAATTGTGGAAGAGCATAATTGATTAAGTTTAAATCGAGAATACCAACTTGGATCCGCCATTTTTGAAAGAAATAACTTTTTTAATGTAAAATCGTGTTGAATTACATGATTTCAAATTTTTTGAACACATTTACTACTTTCACCCTGTATATTTTCTGAATGGCATACTTTTGATTTTGTTCATCAATGTTTTTCTGTATTAAAACATCACTTGCAGTGTAGCTATTTAAAATAAATGGTGTTATTACACATTTTTGTATATATACATTAAAATATAAAATAGCCTTTTATAAGTTTTGAATGATACGAACACTGTGAAGGGGGTTTAAAGTCTCAGATCCTATAGTATAGGCTTTGTACCTTACGTACATATAGCTAGCCATGCTTCAAGATTATGATAAGTAGAATAATTTTGGGCAGTATTTAAAAAACTAGCAGCAATATTAGCGAACTCGATCACCACCATAATATCTAACAGAAAGTAATTAAACCTCGCACGATTGTATGTAATATGCCCTGAATGAGATTCTACGCTATATACATTCAATTATAAATGTCGTTTATATTAAGCTGTGAAATGTATTTCCAGTTATTTCACAATTTTGACTATTCATTTCAATTGTGACATTAGTAGGCTTTTAAATTATTTGTGTTGAAATAATAATATCTTTGGTTTGTTAATGTGAACAGTTAAGTGTGTACCAAGGTTTCCGCAAAATGTAGACTATTATCGGGAAAATTGTTAGTATCTTAGATTTTGAAATTATAAATATAAACGCCCATGCCTTTATACGAATTGTCATGAAGTAATTTTGTACGTATGATCCAAACAATGGAGATTGTATCATTCTTGCTGTAATCAGACCATTCACTATGGTCCCATACACCTGTCAATTTTACTTTTAAACTAGCGTTGGGAAGCTTTGGCCTATTGGGACAGATCGGATTAGTAACTTAAAGGCGATTTAAGAACAAGTAAACAAAATTACAAAGTTAGATTAAGTTGTACAGCAGTTGTTGGAGAAGAAGGACGAGCGTCTTTAACAACCAGTGCGCATCGGCTGACAACTTCGGCGCTTTGATCAACCGAGCCTTTATTCCTTGAAAACTTCCTTTTGTATCTAAAATTACAGTCGAAATCTACAATAACGCGTTAAATGTGGCACTGGTAAATCAGTAGTTGTTGTAAATGTAGAAGTATTGCATTTAATTCACTCTACATATTAAACCTACCCCATCATTCGCTTAAACTTTCATTACATGATGTAATAAGTCCGTATTCATTATTCTCCGACGAACCCTTTTATATAGGTCTTTTGCCTGAAAAGCAACATTGTAGTAAGTAGCTTATGCAATATTCATAACCAGATATTTAATTATGTTAATATTCAGTATGAAACAATTTGTTACATGAACCATTGTCCAACATACTTAGTATGTGTGTATTAACAGGTATTCCAACTAATTATTTAATGATATTTTGTATGTTATAGTGTTTAAAATAGTTAAACTTTTATTTGATGAGAAGTAAAAAACTAGACTTCACTGATTTTTCCTGTTTTGACGTAGACGTCGGAGCAAACGGATATGTAGTGCTGAAAATGTGCTATAGTGGAAATTTAAGTCGGTAGAACATCATGTAGATTTCCTTGTATCACATAATTTCCCTCAGGTGCTGTAATACATATAATTATGTATGAATAGTTACATCTATAACTATTAAACTATGTTAGTAAATAAATATAGATTGCTAATCAATAATTCGATTGTATAGGCTATATTGCAGAAGCTACTTTATAAAGTAGCTTCTCTAGTATACTTCCTGGAAACGTGTAAGAGGTAATTTCTTGCTAACTGTCAAGCGTAACCAATACTGTCTTCTTAACGTAGCCATTCTTCAAATGATGTGCCATCTGAAGTTAGGGGCTTTCCCGCGTTTTCCTGTCGGTGAAATGATCCTGGTTAATTTGGAAACAGTTGGATACTGCGGAAGAACAATTGTCAAAAAAATGTTTGAGAACTATTTGGTTTTGGACATTAATATTACTGGTAGAGAGTTTGGAACTTAGGTATTATTACCTCTCATCTACTTATGACCATCTGACACTAATGTTCCATTTTCATTAAAGCGAAGGCAATTACCTATCAGTGTGGCAATCTGCATTACAATTGAAAAGCCGCAGGGACAAACAATCGAGCGAGTCTGAGTATACTGTATGTGGTACTAAAGCGCGGAAATTTGTTCAAAAATGTTAAGGTAGAAATTAAACCTCAAGGTCGGCTCACGTCCATCGTGGTTTATAATGAAGTTATGAAGTGAAATTAGATAGTATTTTTTGTGAGCGATATTAGAACTACATGTCAAATAATTACAGTTTTTATGATATGTGATTTTTCATCCGTCATTAAAATATTATAACTGATTTCTTGACTAGGTATACTATTTCCAATATATTATTTTCTACTTTGGCGAGGTAAACAATTACTCACGTGCGCCCTCCCCCTACTATTACAATATAGAGTAATATATAAACTTTAATCTTATATTTTGTAACTGCCTATTTTCTTATACGTTTTGTAAAACCACATGAAATTTCAATTCAGAAGTGTGATCAAACGTGCCTAGTTATCAGTGGTTAGTGAAACTCAAGTTTACGTCATAATAAGTAATTATAGTTAAAACAAGTTACGTTACAAAATAAAAGTATGGTCGAACGTGATCCTAGTTATCAGTGGATGGTGAAATACAAGTTTACTTCATAATATTTAAGTATAGTTAAAACAAGTTACGCTACAAAATAAAAGTATTCTCCAACGTGATCCTAGTTATCAGTGGATGGTGAAACACAAGTTTACTTCATAATATTTAAGTATAGTTAAAACAAGTTACGTTACAAAATAAAAGTATGGTCCAACGTAATCCTAGTTATCAGTGGATGGTGAAACACAAGTTTACTTCATAATACTTAAGTATAGTTAAAACAGGTTACGTTACAAAATAAAAGTATGGTCCAACGTGATCCTAGTTATGAGTTATGAGGTTAGTGAGGTACAAGTTGACCTTATCATATGAAAAAAGGGTTATATCCTGACTTCAGGGTGTAGATTTATTCAATTGTCAGATAAAGCTTCCTTTACTTTATTTGTTGAGAAGGGATTGGAAGCATCATGTTGATAGTCTTCATCGGTTATGGCTCTAAATTAAGAAACCCAACTCTTAACAACTGTTGTGTATATCACAGTAAAATCGTTAAATTTAAGGACTCTTTTAAAGTTAAGGACGATCTTTCCTAACTTACAACAGTTATACATTAGCAGTGTTTAATACTTACCTGTGACTGAATCTAAAACTGTAATCTAAAAGTTCTTCTCGCTGATCTTTATGATAATTTATAATTGATTCACTAAAATTTGTTTTAAACTCTTTTCAGTTATCCTCTGAACACCCAAAGAGCTCACAAAATCTATAGATATTTTAAGTTATGGAAATCTCAAACTCAGATCTGAAATTATACGTTTTCCTATCGACTACCTATTTTTCAATAACCACATAAATTAACACTTCAATTACATTTCCTCGTTTTCCCAGGGACATCGATATTTTTTTTAAATACTTTAAACTACTCGTATATGAACATCACAACTAAACAAGCGTCACTAAGATTGAGTGATCCCGATCATTCATAACATTTAACGTCAAAGGGGACCCGTCGAAGAGTGGCTTGTAGTGGTTGGTGGGGGAGGGAGGCTCAGCCACGCCCTCCTAAAACGCCGAGTCCCATAAAATATATCCGGGAAAACCGTTATGACTACGGCCTTTTATATAATTAACTATTTATTACTAATCATTTGATACATGCTCATTCTTTGTGTATTACTATGACTAATTTTGAATTATTTAGTACTTTATTATCAGGTAAAACTACAAGTATGATCATTTATAACATGTGTCAATTATTCTATGCCACAAGAAACAGATACCCCATGTTTGACTGATTATAGAATTATTATTTTTTTAAAAACATGCATAAGTCTAAATCTGTATAACTCATTTTTAAACAGCAAACACTTGATCAGTGAATGATACGTGGATAATTGTGTAGAAAGTAATTTTACTTTTATAAGCAGTATGATTTCGATAGACATTTAAAAATAAATTATTTTTACACACTATAATTTTAATATCGCATAATGCGCAATCTAACCACTAACCACACATCATTTACTACAAAATATCTTATATAAATTATAAATACCTTACCGTGATGCATAAGCCGATCTTCTATATCTATATTAAATATTTTAATGAAATGGATTATTCCGAAAATCTCAAACCAACCATAAAATTAAGTTTAATCGTCTAATCATTCGTTATTCTGATTCTTAATAGCTTTTTATGCAGCTATGACGTTCTTCTGCCTTGAACTATTTGCGAAATCACTCCAACTTCCATGTAACTTTAACATTAAGCCTCAAGTATGAAAACAATTGAAAATGTCTTACTAAAACATAGAATAATTAAGTAAGATCGTTATCAAAATATTGATACTATCCCAAATATGTAGCATTTTACATTTATTATTTTCACAATCTACAGTACGAAATTAGATGTTTCTTGTTGAAACCACTGACCACGTGAAGTATTGTATTTAATTCTTTTTTAGTTTCAGAAATGAAATGAAAATTGAATTGTCAGAGAGTTGGTTGGTGCATACTTAATTAGATGAAACTCAATTATCACTGTTGCAAGTTATATCTGTAAAAACCACTGAAAAAAAGCACGCAATTAAGTTGCACAATTATAAGGTGAGAACTAAATTGTCAGTACTGCAACCCAATTCTGATATGCATCAATTTTGACGAAACCTATAACATTAGCATTAATTGTCCTCATTTGATTTTCAATTCTATTTAATCCTACAGTTTAGCCGAACAATTAATGAACCTTTCAGAGCAAATTGAATGCAACCAAACTTGATTATATACCAACACTTCACCAACTATATATGTCACCTCATTAGTACACGGTGACAACCCTTATACCATTATAGTGATGATGTGGTGTGTCAGCTGTGGTAGTGTGAACACCGTTGAAGCATGAACCCTGTCTCTCTTATACAATCATATGCTCTGCCTTCGTTGATTAAATCTACTAGTAAATATAAAGAAAACAGAGGATGAAATGTGGAACAAATCTGGTCTGCATAACCGTGTATAATGTATGTTATTCTCGCTCTTCTTTTCCTTAATTCATTCCATTACCCCCCCCCCCCCTCTCTCTCTCTCTCTCTCTCTTGCGGCCAAGCAGTCGTGAGGACGTTTGTGATTACAGCTCCGTTTGCTCCACTCTTACTGTTCCGCTTTCCTGATTCGAATTAATTACGTTTCTGTCGATTTATTATTAATTACAGTCGCGAATTTTACGCAAATTTATTTGTGTTTTACACATATTATTAAAATCCCATAATATCAATTAAAATGTTTTGTTTCAAGTGTAATGATGAAATTACTACAACTGAAGACTGTTTAAAGTGTTTCCAGTGTTCAAGTGACTTTCACGTTAAGTGTTTATGTAATGTTACTAAAGTTGATTTCGAGTACATTAAATCCACTGCCACTAATTGGAAATGTGCTACATGTGAGGCGAACAAGAGTTTAAGAAGCGATGAAACACCGCTAACACCCACCGTAGTTAAATCCACGCCTAAGTTCAGTGAATCAGAAAACGATTCAGAATCTAGCACTGGACCAAACAAGAAGCTGTGTGGAAAATGCAAGAAAGGTTTCGCTCACAATGCATTTAAAATTCAGTGTGTTAAATGCGAAAACATGTTTCATTTGAAGTGCACAGAACCTGTCTTGTCAAAGGACGATTACGTCAAGGCGAAGCGGACTTGGACCTGTCGCGTGTGTGTGCGTAGCGGCCGCGCCGAGCTGAGCCTCGCTATCGATACAACTGATAAGGGCAAGGACACAGTATTCGTATCACAAGCCACCTCTGTTGTTGACATTATGAATGAATTGCGGGCCTTTAGGCAAGAGATAAAAGAGGCAAACTGTGATTTTCGTCGGCAACTGGAGACTTATTCGGAATGGATCGTGGACAACGGTAAAAAGATCGAAGAGGTAAATAAAAAAGTAAATGCCGTTGTGAAAGATATGGAATTGTTACTTCAGGAAAACACAAATTTGAAAAAGAATATAATAGAATTAACCGATCGAGTAAACAATTTGGAACAAACTCTGAGAGACAAGGTTGTAGAAATACACGGAGTACCTGCAAAAAAGGCGAAAATTTGATCAGTGTAGTTGAAAAAATTTCAACAGTAATTAATTTCAATTTTGATCCGACAATGATTGAAAACTGCTACCGATATAAAACTGCGACTGGCGAAGCTGGAAGATCTGGAGGTATAGTTGTGAAGTTCACACGGAAGATGGACATGTTGGAGTTTCTGGCTAAAAGAAGACAGAAGAGGAACTTGAACTCACGGGACTTGGGTTTCATGGACGGCGAGGTAACACCAGTGTACGTGAATGAAAGCCTAACACCAGCTAAGAGGAAACTTCTAAAACAGTTTACCTTCCTGTGGGTTAAGAATGGCCGGATCTTCATGAGAAAAACTGAAGGAGAGCGCTTTGTAATCATCGACAGTGAGAAGGACCTCGGTAAGCTTGAATGACATTCGTTTACTTACAGTGCAGGAATCATTTTTGTGTTGCGTTGTTTTATGTTTAGTTTTATTGAATATATGATGCTAGAGTGCATATTTTTGTTGTCAATTAGGAATGATTTTTGGTTTGTTTTGAATAATTTTTTCTACTTATCATGGTTGATAACATAATTACCAGTAAGTTGAGAGTTGATGGAATACCTGATCTAAGAGATAATTTTGATCAGTCTAGGAGGTTTTTGAGAGTAGCGCATATAAATGTTGAAAATTTGAGGGTACATAAAGAATCCATTTTTAAATTATTTAAAGACAGCTTTTTTGATATCATAGTTGCCTCAGAAACGTTTTTAAAACCAGAAATACCATCTCCACCATATGAAATTAATGGTTACAATATGATAAGGCATGACAGGGAAGAAAAGGAAGGTGGCGGTCTGGCCATTTACTTCAAAAATGTGTTAAGTTACAAATTAATAAAAATGTCTAATCCTGTCTATTGTAAAAAGCCAGAATTTATTATTTTAGAAATATCCATGGGATGGAAACTTTTTTTATGTGCTGTATATAAACCTCCGAAATTGGGCTTTATTAATGAATGTTTTGAATGTTTGGCAAACTTATTACCTGTATATAATAATTTGTTAGTTGTAGGAGATTTTAATGTAAATTTAAATACAGACAGAATATTTCCTGAAAAAACTGTATTGTTAAATTTGTTGAACAATTTAAATTTATCTGTTTTACCATTGGATTCAACGTACCACCTACCTGATTCAGACACTTTGTTAGATTTATTAATTGTTAATGACTGCAATAGAGTTCAAACATTTGGTCAGGTACCTGTATCTGGAATCTCGTATCATGACTTGGTATTTATTGAACTAAATCTAAAAGTTAAACTGTATAAAAATAATGATGTTATAGTTATAAGAGATTTTAAAAACATTAATGTAAACGAATTAAAGCATGAATGTTCACAGCTAGATTTTGATCAAGTTTATCGTAGTGAATCTGTTAACACAGAAGTTGAATTATTATATAGTATGTTAGACAATCTGTATATTAAATATGTGCCTGAAAGAAAAGTATCAAAAAAAAGAAATTCTTGCCCGTGGATAAATGATGAATTGAAAAATCTTATGAAAGGCAGAGATATTGTATACAAAAGGTATTTAAGAACTAAAGAACCTATGGTTTGGAATAATTATAGACTATTACGAAATAGAATTAAGCGTATGTTGAGAGACGCCAGAAATATGCATTTTGGATCTTTGTTGGATCCTAATAAAACTAATAAGGATTTATGGAAGGTAGTAAAGAGTCAGGGTGCAGGAAAAGCACCTAAGTGTTTGTCTGATCCTGTTATAAATATCAATGAATTAAATAAGTATTTTTGTGGTATAGATAATCAGATCAATGTTGGATTAATAAATTATTATAAGCAATTAAGATTAAATTTGGATGTAATTTGGATGTAAATAATGTTTTTTCATTTCACAGTGTAAATAATGATATGATACACAGGGAATTAATTACAATTTCATCAAATGCTGTTGGGCATGATGGAATTCAGCTAAAATTGATTAAATTAATTTTTCATGAAATAAAAGATGTCATATTTTTAATAAATCTTTATCGAACTGTATATACCCTGAGCAATGGAAAAAAGCAATGATTTTGCCTTTACCAAAAGTAGCCAATCTATTAGAATGTAAGCATTATAGAGCCATAAAATATACTGTGTGTTTTAGGTAAGATTCTAGATAAGCTTGTATATAGACAAATTTGTACATTCATAGAGAATAATAATATATTATGTAAATTTCAGTCTGGATATAGAACTAATTATAGCACTCATACAGCACTGATAAGGATAACAGACGATGTCAGGGCTGCTACGGACAAGGGACAAGTGACAATCTTAATGTTATTAGACTTTAGCCGAGCCTTTGATTGCGTCGATCACGGACTATTATTATCAATATTAGAATCCTATAATTTTAGTCAGAAAGTCATTCACTGGTTTGATTCTTACTTGAGTGATCGTTATCAGTGTGTAAAAACAACAAACGGTTCCTTATCTGATTAGGATATTAACCCAGTAGGTGTGCCTCAAGGTTCGACTCTCTCTGCATTATTGTTCTCACTTTATATAAATAGGATTACCGATAATATTGTATTTTGTGACACAATGCTCTATGCAGACGATTTACAGCTGTACATTAAGTGTGATATTAAGAATATAAACAATGCAATAAATTCTTTGAATGCAGACCTCTCAAATATTTTCGATTGGTGTAAAGACCATGGATTAAGCCTAAACACTTCAAAATTTAAACCCATTATTTTTGGAACACCACGTATACTAAACAAACTAGATTATAATGCAGTTTTACCTATCATAATAAATGGTGTAGTAGTAGAATATGTACATAAAATAACAAATCTTGGCCTTAGAATGAACTCCTCCCTCACTTGGTCTGACCAGGTTAATTATATACATAAGAAAATTTATAAATGTTTGTATCAATTTAGAAATCTCTGTTTTAAACCTCCGTTTCATATCAGAAAGATGCTGGTAACATCCTTGGTATTTCCCCTGTTGGATTATGTAATTGCTGCTTACTGTGATATAAATGTAGAAATGACAAATAAATTACAAAGAGCTCAGAACGCTTGCATTAGATATATTTTTAACCTTAGATTAAATGATCATGTTACTAGATATTATAGGGAACTGGGCTGGTTAAAAATGAGAGAGCGCAAGGAATATAGCATATTGTTAATGATGTACAAAGTGTTAGATAGTAAAAAACCTACATACCTGTATGAGAGATACACACGAATGTACGATGTGCATCTAAGAATAACCAGATTTAGTAATGTAATGATTCAGTTCCCAATTCGTCGTACTGTTATTTATACAAAATCTTTCCATGTACAATCAATTAGGCTGATGAACATGTTAGACAATTCAATTGAAGAAAGCAATCAATTACAATTTAAGAAACAGTTGAAAAAATTACTACTAGAAAGATATGATATTGTAAACACATAACTGTAATGGCAGATAGTATGTACATATTTGTATTAGTTAATAATCGCTTAGAAAGTCAAAGCAGTTTTATTTCCTAAAGAGCAATGCATTTTCTTTTATGTAGACAACAAATAGTATTAGAATATAGTTTATAGTTAGTGTTTTTATGTGTCATAAATCAAACGAATGGTAAACAAAGCATCTCTGTATACTTGTTTTTTTTCGCATTGTAAGTACAACACATAACATAATGTATGTATTTATTATTAATACAACTTAGCATGTAAGAGTGTAAATAATTGAATTTCCTTAGTTTTTGGCGCAAAGAGAATGTAACTGCATCTGTTGTAGTGATAACGTACTAAGCCACAATTGTATGTATAATAATGTATGAAACGTTTTGGTCCTGTCCTGGTGGTAGAGTGGACCTGAGGTCTAAACCAGGGCAGGAGAAATAAAAAAAAATGTTCTCTCTCTCTCTCTCTCTCTCTCTCTCTCTCTCTCTCTCTCAAAGAAAGGTTTTACCGAGATTCCTTAAAAAGAGGAGGTAAAGTTCGTGATCGTGTATTCTACACGTCAAGGAATACATAACTGACCTTTCCATGGTAACGAAGTACTATACGATGTAGATTATGATGTGAGATTTAAGAGTCCTTTAACTTAAATAAAAACATACTACGTAGATGAAAAATAAAGTACGTTTTGACGAGTAAAGTACTACGATTTCGAAGTGCGATTAAATTTGTCAATATTGCTTTCTAATATATGTTTTTGAAAATTTATACAAATCATATAGACATCTTTGATTGAATTAAAGATCCTACCAACTTTAAATGTTCTTAGAGACTGTCAGTAATATAAATTATGGAACACTAAATATAACTATTATACTACTTTCAATCCTGATGAAAGGACATTTTGGAATGAATGACCCATCGATAAGGTTCACAATGAGGCAATTGAACATTCTAATTTCAGTTTTAGAGTAAAAATGCATTATAGATTTTATTTTCATATTTGTAGACTTCCCGAATCGCTTCATTAATTTGTTGTTTTCTTATACCAAAAACCGTTATATATGAGGTTAGGAAATCTCGTTTAGATATCATAAGTTCTTAAAACAACGTGAATTCGTAAAGTATTAAATTGTAATTAAAATGATGCGAAGTTTACTTTTCACTAGTTAAGAGTAAACAGGAGCATTATTTTCATTTATGTGTTTCACGTTCACGACCATACAAAATATGCAAGGCTTCGACATTACATCAGTTATGTCAAAGTTAACAGCTTGAAATTTACAGCTGCCGCATGTTCTGCAGCTTTCAGTGCTTCAGCATTATGGAGGATATGTAGGACAAATTCCGTTTATGGCACTGTAATCTAGAACACTCCGTGTTGGATAAAACTTGAGTGGTCATTTGCTAAACAGAGCGTGTTGGTTACTGCGGTAAACAATGTTAATCTTCCAACTCACCATCAAGCGTCCGTTTATTAATTCACTAGTTTAATTTCAAGGTAATATTTCTTTTCGGTTGAAATATGTATGGCGTCTTAATTACGAACGTAAGGTTTTCTGTTTACACATCACATTATAAATTCGTAAATATTTCAGGAGCGTCAACCCTATTTGAGTAAATCCTCAACGTAGCTGATAACTCTGGCTTCACATTTAATCAAATTACAAGAGTTGTATATATATATATATATATATATATATATATATATATCCATTTTATTAGGGTGAGTTTTATACACAATATCAGTATATTGCAATAGTCCTTTTGGTAGCACTTACCGTAAATACCGTCTCATGACTCGCCTACAATATACATATCTCGGCTAAGTTCGCTGGGCAGTTTGATACGCCATTCGTTTAATAGGGTGGCCGTTTAAATAAAATAACCGTAATTTATGAACCTTTAAAAAACAAAAATGGTCTAGAATGCTTATAATATATATTAAACATTTAAAATCAACAATATTTATGTACGACTTCGAACGATTTTTGAATATCAATAACGTATTAGAAGAAATTTTTTTCACTTGCCGTAGGAATGCTGGAACAAGTTCAAAATTTTGACAAAATATCGGCAAGTCACCGTAAAATTTCAGGTTGGCGTCATAGCTCAGCAGCATTTAACCATTGAAATTAAGCTATGCTTTCTGTTGTTTATACAACAATTTTGGCCTGAACTCACAACATTTCAAATTTGGTTGGTTGGGTTTATATTTTAGCCACGTAAAAGGATTCAAATTGGTCTAAAACATCAAGGTATCCATCCGTGTTGTTGTTTTAATACTAATAATGTTGTTCTTTTAAGCCATACATTGTATGTTTTATATGTAAGTTTTTTTTAGTTAAAAATGATTTGTTCTGCCAAATAAATACTGTAGTTTTAATTAAAAAAGACAAATACAGTTTTTTACGTTTATTAGCCTCTCTTCGATTATATTATTAGATTACACAATAGTTTCTAATCTAAGTTTCTCTGATGTCGAAACGATGCAAAGAGTTCGTTTTTAGCTTCTTCGTCACTGATCTTCTTTTGGATCTCTTCAGACGAACATGACCCCAGATTCCAGGGGTCAAGTCTGTGATAGCGTCATATTTCAGACGCGGCACTAAGAGGAAAGTGATCTGGAGCATACTCAATACACACATTGAACCAACCTTGCCACCATAGCTACGTCATGTTTAGAAACTCGTTATTGTATTTCCTTAGTTTATTTACACTTTTCATAAATTAGGAGTCTTATAAGAAAGGGTGCATAATAGATATTTATTTCTTATTATTAAGTTACTCTCCTCTGAAACCATAAAAACGAAAGCAAAAAATAAATTTGTTCATATTAATTTTTCATCTTCATCTCGTACACAAAAATGACTCGCAAAATGTGTTGCTAGCCTTTTTTTAAATACATATACTTTGAAGCCCAAGGAAGGTTTTATGGAGAGAAAAACAGAAACGTTGCCAGGAACATTTTAGTATCTGAGAAAAAAAAATAATATTAATATTAATGAAACAAAAAAAAAACAATCCAAGTTTGACTGACAGTAAGCAGCTGTTGACACTTTGAGCTGACGTTGACCAAAGATCAAAATATTTGTTTACATTTAAATTTTATAAATTATTAAATAGACAGTACTTAATCAGCAGATTTCAAAAAGACGGAATTACTGTATTATATGTTTTCCTCAGATTGCACTAATGGCGATTAAAACCATTTGTATTTATATTTTCTGTATTAGGACAAAAAGGCAAATCCAACTGGAGATATATTATTCAAAAAATAGATTGCATGGGCCGGAATTAGGCTTTTTTATTGAAATGTATTTTGAAAATTAACATTTTTACGAACACTAATATATATATATATATATATATATATATATATATATATATATATATATGTATTAGTTGTTAGTTTATAAAAGCACCGTAGACGTAGGGCTTTCCAGTTCTCTATATAAGTATTTATATTTTCTTTATACGGAAAAAATGAAAATTCTACTTGTGGCACTGAAGATATAAGTAAACTTGTTACCGCTATAGATTTTTTAGACGCTTATACTTAATTTTTTATCGGGGCAGACAAACTCAACCGCGGCGTCTGAAATGTAATAGATTCGGACCAGAATGTAAGCTACTAGAAGTAAACGTCATACAATATTAAATGAGTAAAAATGTAAATAAAAACTTTCTCAACTATGGACACTGAAATAATAAGAATGTGGTATATGCCTACTTCTGTTTGCATACAATCATAGGGCTCCATCACATTATGTTCTAAATGATTTCACCAAAAATGTTACGCCCTAAGATTTTTAAATTATCGTGTGAAGCCGCGATTAACTGCAAGTAATAAATAGAAGACAACAATGCGGTGAAACTTTGGCTAAGGCCCGCTTTCGGACACTTAGGAGGCCAGGAAGCTCAAAGTTATGTATGTGCCTAGCATGAAATATTTCTGAGGTCAGGAGTACCATAAAGCTGGGTTGTAAAATGCCATTTGATGTAGCAGCTTCCTCAATTCCATTCCTCAGAACAAGAAGTAAATTTTATCCAAAAAACCAGTCTAAATATATATGCTTGTAAAATTGTCTTTGCACCCACAATTTTAGAAAGTAAATTTGTCTAAGTAAATATTAGCTTTTTGCTACCTTTTAAACTTACTGTTGTATTTTTATCGGTAGTTGTGACCAATTTTGACACTGACATTATTTATAAATAAAACTAACTTAAAAATAAACTATTGATTTTATCAGTAATATGATACGGAAAATTATTAAGTCTGCATGGAAAAGTCAGAGTATTTCTTCAAGCCAACACCCTGTATAGTTTAGCTTGTGGGGGTGGAAGGCAGTCAGTGGTTGTTATAGTTTTTTATTGGTTTTGAAAGAAATATAATTCTCGTTTGTTTCTTTTAATACTATAAATCGCTATTCAGTTTTAACTTATGGAGTATAATACATTTGTTACTTTGTTTTTGTGCTGATAAAAAGTGTTGCAGTACAGTTAATTTACTTCTTCAAATCTATTTATAAGTACACTTATTCAAAGTAAATAAAAAGACTTCGTCTGGTAAAATGTATATCTCTCCTTTAGACTTTATCTATTTATCGTGTAGGTCTGCTTGTTGAAAGACATCTCTAAGAGTAGTTAAACTATATTCCTGAAATAATTTCTTGAAATTTTTAGAACCTAGTTAGATGATGGTTCATTTTCTTTCCTTAGAAATTTAGTGAAAACGATCACTTTGGGAATACCTTGACAACTCATTTCTCCATAAACAAATCGATGTCTATATGCATATTTATACATCCATGGGATTTGGCTGGGCGTTTACAAAGCGGAGTTAGATCGAGAATGAATTGATCTATAGAATTAAAACATTTTATAAAACTTAATCCCTTCATAGATCATTTATTAGATGACCCTCATTTTATTCTTAAGGAATTGTTGTTAGTTCGGCGTAAGAAAAAAATACTTACAGCCTCAGCCAACATACCTCTTAATTTTTGTTACTAATTTCCTGTATTTCCTGTTTTGTAGACAAAATCTCTATTAATGTTTTTTAATTCATATGTAATTTTTTAAACTTAAAACTGTAATTATAAGCTTCCACGAATGGACGATCGCTTAAAATCTTGTCTCAACATTTAAAGTAAAAGTTTCTGGTGATGGTAAATCTTCACAATAAACGATATCACGCAAATTACAACACAGAATACTCCTGTTTGAAATCAAAGTTCTAATCTTATTCATAAAACATGAAGAAATAAGCACTAGAAGTAATTGTAAGGATTCCATTTTAACATTTTTGTTCGACACTTTATTCAGATAACAATAGATTCCATATGTTTAAATATTATTAGATAAGCAATCAAATATTTGTTGTTTAAATGTCTAGTAGAATACAGTTAATCAAATGTAAATATCATATGGTCGTGTGTGTCCCTCTTCGTGATTAATAAAACATTTCTTCCTCATGCATATTACATTAGTTTAATGTTGCTGCAAGACCCGTATTAAACGAGGGTTGGTATGGGATTATGCCTAAAGCCAAAATGAATTTCCGTCTCTGTATGAGATGCTTTGACTTGTACTGTAATCAGAACAGTATAATGGTTACATAAATTATCTATGTTGTATGAAATATAAACTCTGTTGTATCCTTAGGAACAAATTAAATAAATAGAAGTAGATTATCAAGCTTTGATAAAATTAATATTATAAAAATTAAATTCATCAAATATCGGTAATATCAAGGATTTAATCAATAATAGTTGTATAATATTCCAGACACTAGAATATTTCTTTGGAAAGCCTCACAAAATAAAAAGTTAATTACTCGTTTTTGTGAATTTGTGAAACTATGATCTATTGTTAGTAACCAATACAGGCTCTATCTATATTCAACAATACATAAAAGTACGTCATTTACATTTATAACAATATTTATCCATTTTAGTGTCCATAATAACATATGTACGTGTTTATGTTTCAAATTACTAATTCAATTTGCCATTGTACTATATTTAAAAATATACAGACTCAAATTAGTTTAGATTTAATGTTTATCTACTTACCTTAGCTAAGCCAAGAACTAGACCTTAGGTAGACCTTTTTCCTTAAAATTATGAGGCTTCTCATAATTCTATGTCTGGAGCTCCACAGAACAAATAAACCCAATATTTTGTAATCATTAAAGCATACGGAATTATACTTATTAGAGCAAAATTAATTTTCTTCATATCACTATTTTTATAACCAGGTCTGCCTGTTTTGAGACATCTCTGAGACTAATTGAAATATATTCCTGAAATCATTTCTAGACAATTTTACAAGTAAAAACATTTAGTAAGAAGATGGTTCATTTTCTTTCCTGATATTTTTAGTACACGATATTCTTGTGATATTCATATTTATTAAAGCATTCCGCCATTATTCATACTGGATATTAATCCATTAATATTATTATCCGTCGATTCAGGTAATAATCATAATCATAACAATCTCATTGTTTCTGCTATTATTTTAACCAAACAATATCATTCTATACTTTAATGTATAGCTGCTAACATTACTCCTCGATATTGGGTTAATCTACAATTTTGCTACAAAGCCTTACTAAATGGAAGTTATTAATAGTGTATCCTTATTAATTCCGTACATTTCTGTTTTATTACAATATCTTCTTGGACATATCCATTGTTCTCGAAATCAATGGCAACCGTTCTATGACGTACCTGAATACTGAATTTAAATAAGTATTTAAAAACAATACTCTTTTTTAGTTAGCCTTGTTATTAGCGCAACTTAAAGAAAGAAAACGTCAAAATTTTATACATATGTTGCATTTTAAGATAAATATTAACGGTAGTGACTATGGATTTAACCATTTAATAAACTATTATTTTCCACCAGCTTGCCGTTCTGATTATTATTTTAAAACAAATTATTTGACTGTAGTTAATATAGTGTTCACAGTAATATATAAATAATTCTTGACATACATTATCCGAATATTTATGAAATTTGTGTGTTTCAGGTAAATATTCACGCCACACAATGTAACTGCTATCATGTTCCGTTTGTAAGTATCCTACTCACTGTACTGCTAGGTCATTAGCCATTCCCTTTATACACTATTTTCTCTTTTATTCTCTCAGCGCAACAACCGCAAAGAGAATTGTTTGAATCATGAAGAACGCAAAGTAGACGTTTTGAATCTTCTTATAATTACATAACCTTGTTTACCTTAACATTAATCAGTAACCTTTGTTTTGAGATAATGTACATATGAAAAACCAATAATAGACCAAATTTTAAAATGAATTGTTATAAAATTATTGTACATGATAGTTTCTACTTTAAGTACAAGTTGAATTTTAATTCGTCAAAGATTAATCCAACTAAATACCATTATTTATAAATTATTTTAGTAAAATTTAAAAGATTTATAAAAATGCAGTATGTAATCTAAAACATTCCAAAAACGAATTGTTTTTTATGTTTCAAATCGGCGCATTGAAACATTTTCTGGCCTCATAGAAATAAAAATGTACAGTACAGAATGCATGCAGATGGTGAAGTTTAGTCCCTCACCTCCTCTCTTTAATCTTACAGCCTCTAATCAGAAAGCTCCCTCCATTCCCATCGTCTACCTTGTACAGGAGAACCATTGTAATCTCTAGATCTTCACTGTTTCGTGTTATTCTACAATAACTCTATGGTATTGTTGACGCACTAATTGTTTATTTTTTGAATAATAGTCTGTTAGTAAAATAACTTAAAATGGCGTAGAAAACTTTAACGGTTTATTTTTTTAATTTCACATTCGTCATCCAAGTTTAGTTTTAGGTTTAATATTGTTAAGATCTGAAACTAAACTTATGTGTCAGTAACTCTTCTCTTTTCCAAGGTTTAATAACGTTTAATGCAAGTCTGCACCGATTGCTTATAAATTTAAAGGTTTTAAATAACAAAACTCAGATTTACGATAACAACCTTCCTTCGCCTGTTAACTACAGCAGTTTTGTATTATTAAAGTGACTACTTCTTTTAGCGGGCTATAGATGTATATTTTGCAGCCTTAAGCACGGGGGATAAACTTTCGTGTCATGGAACGTCACGCTAGTTCGCTCTGTAGCCGATAGGCGCGTGACTATCGCGGCCATTTTGAGGTCAGGGCGAGGGCGTTTTTCCGTTCAGTGGAAAAAGGGAAATATAAAACCTTAGTAACATACAACATTATATGATAAGGATATAACGAAACGTGTCTCTAATCTTCGAGTATTTACAATGATTTGTTTTCTAACTGTTCTATCAGTAATAATATGTACTCATGTTATTATTGACGTAAATGTTGTCCGAAATATAGCATTGTCAGGATCTATCCCGGCTTCTGCAGACTTTCCTTGTAATGGAATTTTTCATGTTAGAATACCTAAGCTCCAATTTAAAAGCTGTCAAAAGTTAAAAAATTGTAATGCTTTTTTATGCTCGTGTATAGCTCTGATATTATTAGCTATTTTGACTTTAAAACACTAAAAGCTTCCAACGCCAAACAATTATTTGCATTATTGCAAAGAGAATAAAACATATGGTAAAATACTGGTTTGAATAAAAATCTACGAACTAATAATTTATTTATTAATGAATCCAACGCGAAACTGATTAACTTATTGCTTCATTTAATAGCGGTATTTAAAGCTCATCGGATTCTAAATTGAATACCAGCACGGTTAATATTAATTCCTTTTCCAGATCACTACTAGTTTCGTCCTAATGAGATTTAAAAAAAAAGATTAACAATAAATTGATTAGATCTTTTCTAGCTAACAAAGCCGTAGTATAATTTAATCCTAGAAGAAAATTAGTTTTTCTGTTGATTATAATTATAACCTTTATTGAATAACATTGGGCCTCGCCTTACATTCACTTATAAAATAAATTATGTAAAAACAGATTTTCATACAAATTTCGCTGAAGAAACGTCAAAACTATTAAGTGGCTTTTTTTAAACATAAGTATAACGAGATATGGAACAAACAATAAATGCTCTGTTTACAAGATGTTTAGCAAGATTTTATTCCATAACCTTTATTTCTTACTTCTTTTATTATAAATCCATAATGTCAATTTTAAAATATAATGGTAATAAATTGAAGTAATTATTTTGGAAATTATAGAAACTAATATAAACTATAACAATGAAAATGTATAAATATTTATTATTTTACTAATTAGAAGTCAGTGATTATTGTAATATATGAAATGTATTTTATGTTAATGAAGCGTTTCATATTATTGTAAAATATAATATAATAGTTATAAAACGTACTTTTCAAGAAGCTCGTTATAAGAAGTAGTCACTTCTATCGGTCAGTCCCACGACAGACTTTCCATTTTTTCAAAACATATTCGCGCATGATATAACAGTTACTGTAGGAGTACACTATGTAAGAGTTGTAACAATTTAACGCTCATATAAATATAAAATATACTTGTTTTAAGTATAATAATTGAAGCCGCATATTCGACCTCAAAGGGTTCATTCTTTTAAAATTATACTGGTTTGAAGTTTGAAACATATACAATCTAGGTCCTGTTCTAGATGGTTTAATATTCTTGTCTTGGCTCAAGTTATGAAAGTTTAAGTAAATGAAAGTAAATGGCTCAAGTAGTAAATGAATACTGAACTAAATAAATAGTTTTTAAAAATAGTAGTTATTTCAAAAAGTAGATTTATAGTTGCAGTAATGATGTGCCATTATTGCTTTACGTCTAATCGTTCAGGAACTATCAAGCCCATGCGGGACATTTTTTTACACCCTATATAAAAATCTAATGGTGCCTGTGTGTTCGTGTATGTTACTCATTCATGTAAAATCTAGTGAATCAATTGTATTGAAATTTTAAATGAACATCCTTAGGGTCTCTACTTTAGCTCTTTTTGGCTTAATCAGCAGATTTTTTAAAATCACTTGTTCTTTGTATACATTAAAATGTGATAAAACAATAATATATTGAATTAGTTGCAGTAACTATTTTAAATTTGTTTACGTTTACAGCTTTACCGTATAGAGTAAGCTTAAAAGTAACAGCACATCTTCTTTGAACCTTTTCTGTAATAACTGTGCAGCTCACAGGTTGTCCAGATAATAAAACTAAAAGTTTTAGTAAAAATATACTGTTAATTGAACATTTTAGCAAATATATAAGTATGTAGTGCTTATTCAGTAGTGAAATGAGAATAATTATGAATGTAGTAGTGAATGTAGACAAAATTAGTATCTTATTTTTGCTACAAATTTAAATACTATTATAAAATCTATCTTATTAGGTTTTTCCTTTACTGACGAGTTTTTATATATATATATATAAAACTCAATTTTATATAAACTCAATATTAAATTTGTATAAATGGCATAATGTTAATAAAACTTAATTTATGTTAATAAATGTCATTTGACAGGTGTTTGGTCTTCCGATCATATGTTAGTTTGCTTATTTAAACGCATATTTAACAGATACGGCCAAATACAAAATAAATGAATCGTAAAAAGTGAGGGCTCTGTGGTGTAATGGTAGCACATTCACCCGGCAAGTGAGAGATCCGGGTTCGACTACTTCCGTTTCATTTATATAGAGCTCATGAGTGCATGACAGCTACCTAAAAAGCTAACGAGTTCAATTTTAGGATTCCTTCACACTGGCTAAAATAATTCAATTTTTGTTTTTTTTCTCTCTTAGGACAAGAAGCTTATAAATTGCACTTAGTCCTGTAAGAACCTTAGCGCTGCTCCCTGCGTGCCTGGTTATTCAGGATGGGTAAGATTAGGGGGTACGGGGCGCCTTCTATCGAGATCCATGAGAATTAAGGCACTAATCTCAAAGTCATGTCCCACCGGAAGAAAGGGAGGCCAGCTCTGAACCAGCCTCTCCAGTCAAAGCAGGCAGGGGGTGGCACACCCCAAGAAATAACCTCTGATAGTTAAGGAACGAACCCCACCAAACCCCCTCCCGCAGTAGACTAGACCTATAAAATTGTCCTTGCACCCCAGAATCTCGACATTTGCGGTTAGTGATGTGCCGCTCCTGGACATCCATGGGGTTGCCCAGATGGGGTTGGACACATCGGTTTTTGCTGTGCCCAGTGGTGGGTTCAACTGGAAGGTATAAACCAGCCAAAAGTGATCTCTGCTGGGTTTATTTAAATTGTTACTCAAAAGGCATAGACTATTAAAGATAAGTTCATGTTATTTTACAGGTTCGTTTAAAAACTATTTTACTCACCGACTTCATAGTTCCAATAAACTGGTCTTTAAATGTATGTGTAAAATTGGTCAGGTGGTTAGAATATTTTTCAGTGACTACCACTTATCTCAGAACTGTTTGAAATGCCATGTAAAACAGCTCATAGTTTTCCCTGTTAAAAAAAATTAATTTTTTGCTAAGCTGCGTGTAATTGCTAGTTATACATCACGATAGGTTATTAACAATCTTTTGAATAAGTGGTTTTTTGGCATCATGGTATAAATATTTTATATGTCTCATTTTAGAGCAGGTTGTACTAGCTGCCATCTGTACTGTAGCCCATGAAAAAAATGTTAAACCTTATGCACTTTTACTTTTTTTATTTTTAGTCGTAGAGTTATGGGAGGTCTCTCATTTTAAAGATAAAATTAATACGCATTTTATCTCCTATAACACTACGAAAAAAATATCGTCATAAAAGTGCATGAGGTTTAACATTATTCTGATGGGTAAAACTCAACTTAACTTGTTCAGCTTAGAAACTTTTACCATCGGTAAAGTTTATGGAAATTGGGTACCTTATTTTATCAGATAAAGTTTACTATCGAATTCAATAGCTCCTTTAGTTTGAGAACTATATTAATCTTTCTAGTAAAATAATAAATGTGTAAATATTGAAAAATTTTTATTTTATAAGTACCCTTTTTACCATCATCACCATTAAACAAGTAAATGAGATCAAATTTGTTATTAATTACATGAATTAATAAGAGTTAATTTTCATTACTTTTCACTTCATAGATAACAGCAATTTTATTTTAAGCTACGTTTAAAGATATATCTTAAAATTTTACATTTAGAATCTATTTCTTCCGTAAAGTTTATGGTGCAAAAATGGTTCTAGATCCGATTAAACTATAATTTAGTTATTTTTGAAGAATCCGTAACATAATATGTCCTATGATTACAATTTGTTCTAGGGGTAAAAATAAATACTCTTTTCGGTATCAAATACGGTGATCAAATAAAGTATGGTGTAAAGCCATAACATTTGTGACAAAAATATATTGATATAAATGAACTGATGGAGCAATTATTGTTACACTTATTTCTTATAATTAAATTGTCTCAGTTCTTATTGCAAACGATCTAAACATGTACTGCATAGTAAGAAGTGTTTATCACATAACTGCCTAATCATAATAAATTGATGGAATATGCCATAACGTATGTTCTAATACAGCTTGATTTTATCCAAACTTTAAAAATTAAATTATGGGTAAGAGATTGTGACACTTTAAAATACCTAAGACTCTTGGATCAACTCCAAAAATGGAACAAAGGGTTGAAAGCGCAGCATTTCATCTTCTCAAGTAAAAAATTCTTTGACAGTAGCTGCTTAACCACTTTACTGTTAGGGACAGATTTTCTGGTATTATATCCAATTTTTACATAGGTGAGGAACTAAGCTTTTATTTTGATATACGGAAGTTTGTTTAACCATACTAATATATTGGCTTTAATTCAAAGATGCGTTAGGGTTGTATAAATATAAACACTTTAGCAGTAACAATGAAACTGCAACTACGCAATTATTATTTAGTTCTCACCAGAGGTAGACTTGTCAACTGACTAGAAATAAAAAGTTTCATGTATTTAGATAATTTTAGTATGTGATTTCAGACTGTGTATATCGAATGAAATTTAAAATTTATATATCTATATAAGTAAATTGTTCATCAGCACAATTTTCATTATCTTTAACCGGTAAAATTTGTTAAACCATTATCTGTAGAATGGGTTTAAATTTTATAATTGACTGTAACATTTAGTTTAAATGTCCTATTTATTACACGGCTATGCAAGCGATGGTAAAATTATTTACACACGTCAAAAAAGTGTAATTATTACTAGACAAAGAAAATCTGCATTACACAAAAAAGTTTAACATGTGCTACTTTGATACTTGTGTTGTAAACCTTCTTATTATATTTTCCGGTACCATTCGTCTTAAAATTTACTCTTAATCAAAACACGACATTTTTTCAATTTCAAATTCATTCATATGAAAGTGTAATTGTATTTCTAAAGATCATGAAAACTTTGCTCTAATTATAACCAATTATCGATTCATTACTGGAATAGATCATAAATAATTTCCAACTTGCCGATGTGAACCAAGCAACAGTACAGACGTGGGATGATTTACTGAAGTCACACACTGAGAGCCTGAGGTTTGAATTTTGATAACAGACTGGGAGATTAAAGAGGGAGTTATCGATTGTCTCATCCCTACTGCCGGCCATGAACTTGAAGCAACAGTACAGACGTGGGATGATTTACTGAAGTCACACACTGAGAGCCTGAGGTTTCATTTTGATAACAAACTGGGAGATTAAAGAGGGAGTTATCGATTGTCTCATTCCTACTGCCGGCCATGAACTTAAAGCAACAGTATAGACGTGGGATGATTTACTGAAGTCACACACTGAGAGCCTGAGGTTGTCATTTTGATAACAGACTGGGTGAGATTACAGAGGGAGGGATCGATTGTCTCATCCCTACTGCCGGCCATGAACTTGAAGCAACAGTACAGACGTGGGATGATTTACTGAAGTCACACACTGAGAGCCTGAGGTTGTATTTTGATAACAGACTGGGTGATTACAGAGGGAGCGATCGATTGTCTCATCCCTACTGCCGGCCATGAACTTGAAGCAACAGTGCAGACGTGGGATGATTTACTGAAGTCACACACTGAGAGTCTGAGGTTGAATTTTGATAACAGATATTACAGAGGGAGCGATCGATTGTCTCATCCCTACTGCCGGCCATGAACTTGAAGCAACAGTGCAGACGTGGGATGATTTACTGAAGTCACACACTGAGAGTCTGAGGTTGAATTTTTGATATTACAGAGGGAGCGATCGATTGTCTCATCCCTACTGCCGGCCATGAACTTGAAGCAACAGTACAGACGTGGGATGATTTACTGAAGTCACACACTGAGAGCCTGAGGTTGCATTTTGAAAACAGACTGGGTGATTAAAGAGGGAGGGATCGATTGTCTCATCCCTACTGCCGGCCATGAACTTGAAGCAACAGTGCAGTCGTGGGATGATTTACTGAAGTCACACACTGAGAGCCTGAGGTTGCATTTTGAAAACAGACTGGGTGATTAAAGAGGGAGGGATCGATTGTCTCATCCCTACTGTTGGCCTTGAACTAGAACGCTCCAATAACATTTAAAATCATTGTTGAGATAACAAAAATATGTTATCGATTGTGAGGTGATCTCACATACTTCATAAAAACTATGAACATCTATACGTCACATCCAGCTTCTATAACATGTCTAAATCCTGATAACTTCAACAGGGTTTTCACTTGGTTTTTTCGAAGTTATATTTACCCTGGTAAAGTTTATAATTTACAACACAACAGTGATGTCAAGGAAGAGAAAGGATATTAAAGTATCCTCGTATCTACATATTATCCCGTATCGTCTAATCAGGATTTGGGTCAAGTTACCTCTAATGTGGGTTTTACAAGGAACTTATGCTAGATATAGAGATTTTCTGAATTAACCAACGACCAATGGCGTAATCGCCATTTAATTGAGGGAAATCCTCACCATCTAAAATCATATTATTACAATTTATCTTACACAACGGTTCATTGGTTTCAACAGAAGAGGATAACCGCAAAACATACCAATATCATAAACTATCGCAAAAGAATCATCGCTGTATATTCAAGCAGCCTTCAGGTCATTGGAAAATTCCTCTCCCCTCGGGCTATCGTACTATCGATATTATTTTAACCGTGGGAATAAATAATAATCAAAACATATTATTAATTTATTAATGTTATCGATCATTACGATCAAACAAAATACATTTATTTGTTTTAATTAGTATTTTAAGATCCATATATTTACTGTATTAGAACCCCCCAAAAATATGCGCAGGTTACTTCTATTTAATTCCGTCTCCATAACATTCTTTTTACTATTCAAATACTTGGTGTGAAATAAGGCCTCATCAACATCCAAATGCAGAACTCAGCATAGCTTAGAAATAGTTTTATCCATTTAATTTTTTTATAAGCGCATCATTTTAGAAACATCTAAACGGTTTTCTGTTCAGATCTTTTTCACAAATAAAAATTACACAATTTTATCCTATTTTATCAATAGCGATAATAGTTTTTAGTTTAACTTGAAATCTTTATTTATTTGTGGACTCTGTGGGGTTGCCTCTTTTACTTATAATAATTTTTATTTACTACTAAAACACATTAGTTAATAATATAATATATAGAAAGTTAATGCGTCACTTAAATGTTTAATATTGAACTTAACAAACACATGAAAATAGGATTCATGATATTCTTGCCATTTGGGTGCTTTGACTATAAGCGAGAAGTGCTGCTAGATTGTTCTCCAGGAAATTGCGAGGCGACTTGGAACAAATCCAGGAACCAAAACAAAGGTCGAAGGCGCCGCTTTTCTCCCTTTGATGTTTAAAGCCTGTTCCGTTCTTCCCTTTCCCGTTAATGTCTCGTTTGACATGGCCTGTCGAATTTCCCCCTTGGGCATTTTCTCTGGGTTATGTATCCTATTTTTCCAGGATATCCGAAGTCCAATTTAAAAAGCATTATATCAGCTGGTATTTTCAGGATATTTTGTTACACCTCATCAAGTTATTTTTGAAAAGTCACTTTTACCTCAGGTAAATTAAAAAATAATAAAAACGCTGTAACTGCTACAAGTTGAGTTATTTCTCTAAATGCATATGCAATTTCTTTTGTAATTTTAAAGTTATAAAATGTAATGGAAAATAGTTCTATACTTCATAAATTGTAATAGCACATATTTTTACTTATATAACTATGATACCATTGTAGTTTGTTGAAATACAGTGATTAGCTTACCAGACCTTCTTGTAAACCATATCAAAATTCTTTAATACTGAATAGGCGTATAGATTTTTCGTAATCTATTCTATTTCTGCAAGCTTCATTATTTCAAGCATTATTGTACTATCCCTGATCTATTACACTCTACAATGTTTTTGCGCTTCCAGTATACGTTTCGGCGATGTGGCAACATATATCACAAAAGAGGGCCTTTATTTTTTTTTCAAAACTTTCATTAAAGGGAAGTTATAACATGTCACATTGTAGTATTTTCCTTTATTTAAATTCAATTGCCCCTTGCTTAGTATAGGTCTTTTCATATTCTTTTACTAAACTTATATTGTAACACTAATTATAAATTTTTGAAGTGTTTTAAAAATTACTTTTGGGTTTTGTATCTAACATATTTTAGATCAGCTACAAAACTATTACAAACTAAAGTACAGCTATATTTATTTATTATGTTATAGACGGTGTTGAGCCACACTTAGGTCGCCTCACGGAAGGCTACTAAAGGATTTATTTAAAGTGCATACTGTAACTGTGGATGCAATGTTAGATACAATTCTATATTGTACAAACAAGTTATGAATACAGTAAGACTATATTCATAACTACATTTTAGGCTCTTATTACAACATTTGGTTTTTCAAAGCCCTTATCAGATATTCCACATAAAGAGAGAAAATACGAATAATTCTGTGCCACAAGTTTTTAAAAGCCAGCCATGTACCTTTTAAGAAGTGCTAACTTTGTGAGTTTAAAATTTTTCCCATACAAGATTAATAAATGAATTAACTTTAATTTGACATCTCAATTAAGTGTGTCATAAAATATTTGATGTTCTCTGGTAAAATTATTTTTGAAAATATTTACGGTATCAACCAAGCACTTGCATTTAATATTCTGTATTTCTATCATTTATAAGTGTTATCATTGTATTCTTTATAAGAAATCATAATAAATTGACACTCAAAATATTGTCAAAAAATTCAAATTGTTTGCTTATTTCTGGTTGGTTACCCAACAAGAGGAAACGTTATTCCGATATGATAAAATTTCAAGGTTTTATTCTTTCTGCAAGTGTTCGATAAATTGGAGCCCGAATGCTTCCCACGCAATTAAGAAGGTAAATAAAAATAATAATATTATTATGTTTTATCAGCTCATTAACTGACAATATTTGGCTGCTTTGTACGACCTTCATTTCGAAGATATTTTAAATTATAGTTTGCAAATTTATAATATTTTAAGACATTGATCTGGAATAACTGAAATAGTTACTAGTTAATCAATTAGTTACTTAATTTTATACTAGTATTGAGAATTGAGAGGTGTGAATCAAACCCTTTTGATTTGAATCCAAGCATCTGTTATTCGAAAAAATAATTATTCGTTTCAAACATATAAAACCGTGTTCCACAACGCAAAAATCTCAGCTAATATAGCCTACTACACTCAGTATTGCTTTTATGATTGTGAATTAGATTAGAAGAAAATCGTCCTAGCATTTGTGAGGTAGGATATGAAAATTTGTATTTTTGAAATTATAATTAAATATATTGTGTTGATCATGCTGATTAGCATTAAACAATAATGTTTTTACAACCGGATAATACCAGCTTGGAACTTATTTGCTCATTCGAACATAGAAAAGAGAGCTAAAGTCTGTAAAACCGTGAGAAGAGAAAGTAAAAATTCATAACCTCGTATATTAAATCAGTGCGACCTCCATTCCGCGCGAATCTCAAGTGACTTTTTATTTCATTTTTTAAAACAAAAGATAGTTGAAAAACGATTCTTGGGAAATCAACAGACTTTTGTTGGGCTTTGAGTTGAATATTCCGTCAAAATCGTGAATTGGAATTACAAAGGCGACAGGAATTACAATGAATAATAAACGTAAACAAAGACGCTGGCAACAAAGGTACGCTAGCGTCCAAGAACAATAAAGCTCTGTTTAGAGCGCGATCATTCTTAATTTAATAAACTGCATTCCAATAGAAAAGTCTGTTACAAATATCCCGAGTAATTAATACTAATGCTTTATCAGCTTCATTGTTTCCATTATATAACTTGAATAAAACGATATTGTTTACTTAATTACTAGTGGTTCTATTGCTACGATTTGATCAAAAACAATATGATTTACAAAACAACCAATACCCAATTTTGAAACAAAATGCACTTTGGAATCAAGTTGTTTAGTTTTATAGTCTTTAAATAGTTAAAATAAAACTTTAATCCAACATTTTTTATTCAAAACCATAATTTGTAAAATTTTTCAAACAGATAGATTTAAGGAAACATTGGAAATGGATGACTCAAGACGTCTTGGATTGAGCATCATTAAAGCTTCAAACAAACAACCTTCAAAACGCTATTATACAACGATAACTAATCGTACTTAAATAAATTTTCTCACATCTTGTATATTTCTTGAGAATATTTATATATATTATATTTATATATTATTCAGTATAAGTGCATAATTATATATATATATATATATATATATATATATATATATATATATATATATATATATATAGGCAGAACTGCCTCTAATATGTTTATCTAAGAAGTACATCCAGACTAGTCTTACGTATTTAAAACACCATGTTTAAACATTATGTATTGAATAAAACCTTAAAGACCATCAGCAAGAATCACTACTTGCATATCGAATTAACTTTGGTCTTATGCAAAATGAAACAGATTCCAGAGAGAATGCAAATTTTGTACGATGGTTCATTTATAATGTACACATACTCGGTAGTACAACGTACATAGACGGCAAATGTCCGAAAAGGGAGCATTTAAACAAATAGAAAAACTACATATTCCCAACATCGTATTCCTTACTATAAATTATGACATCCAGCAGTTGGCGTTATGGGGCATCCTGATCAGCATGGTGAAAATATTTGTATAGATTTGTAATTTACGTTGTCATCAGTCACAATGTTATTTGAATGACACTTTACTTATTAGTTTTAAATGATGATAACGTGAAAAATACAGGCATTTAAAAATTAAACACAGTAAGTCGACTTAGAATTCAAAACCAACAGTAAAAGGTTCAAAATTAATGTAGACATAATAGTAATGATAATAAATATAATATTTTCTTGGCGCATTTCCAATAGTTCGTATCTTACTTGCTTGGCAACCAGTATTTACAAAATAATAACTAAATAATAATATTTACCACATAAAGTGCAAAAATAATTACTTGTTTGCAAATTACGAGTAGCATAAATGACGTAAATAAAATGTGTAACAGTTCCTAATATTTGTTCAGTGACGCCTACTGAAATCATCTGTAGAGTGCAAATACATCTTTGACATAAACGTTCCAAGATCGTAGATTGCACGTTGGACAAATATTTAACTGGATACTGGATTTTTGTTATCGTTTTGAACATTTTTGTAATGTTTGCCACTTAGGCTTATTGTGTTTCACATTATTCTTGTATTTTAATATGTTTATTGTATATCTTTTCAAAGACCATATTATCTATCACGGTCGAATATTAAGTTATAAGTAATATAGTAATAACTACATACCTTAAATAAATAAGTAGTTCGAGAAACACAACATTTGATAGGCCTATCACATGCAAATATTAAACGTAATAGAGCATCACGGCCGGCAGAATAGAAGACAACACACTTTTATTTATTTATTCGTTGTGCTTGTATTGTTTTCTCGTGAATTCTAAACTATGACGACTCCAGATGGATAATCCTCGCTTTTTATATTTATTGACACCGACACCAGAAGATGACTTATTAAAAGGCAAAACTATAGTAGTGTATGACTAAAGTTTGAACTGATGAAGGTACGTAGTTATTGATATTAGTCGATCCGCAGTTCAGGGCCTTATAATATGGAAATTAATAATAAAGCAAGTCCTAACCCTACAATTTTATACTCCAACGCGATTGCACCTAAATATGTATTGTCAAGCGTATTTTAATTTGGATGAAAACCTCGTTGAATAATAGTGAAGGATTATTGAGAAATAGCATGCTAGCTCGTAGTGATTACTTTTACTTGGTATGACAGTGGCTGACTATTACGATGTAGTGTAAATGATATATACGTAGATTCCATTATGATAGAATCTGCTGACTTACTTAGTCACCTTCATAAGGATAGAATATATTTTTGGCACTAGTGAGAGTACAAGATTTATTGTGGAAAAAGGCCTACGTACTACATTAATTGAATTACTAAAAGAAACTATGAAGAGTTTTTAAAGATTTTGTTTCAAGATTCAAACCAAAAACATTTAACGGAATGAAACGATTTATTTATTTAATTTCAACTTCAGAACTACTTATACTACAAAATATACTGTAATCTAGGCGAAGAGGTATCCTTATTGTCTCATAAATTGCACAATTTAGTACACTACGAATATTTAGATACGATTACTAAGTACGGTGGATACAAGGGAGCCTTGTGCATATAAAGTATCCGAATGTTCAAGACTGACGCTGTCACATACTTAAAATCCTGGAATCTGGGATCATGTTCGTCCACCAAGTATAGTGTTCAGTTTACCTTTTTTTCTCGCCGAATCTTTTTATTTCTTCAGACGCTCAAGATTTCAGCCTTTGCACTAAGATGAAATTGAACTAAACTCAACATTCACATTAAAGCAACGCTTCCCACTATAGATACGATATGTTAACTAAAAGTACGTTGTATGGCATTCTATGCATCACAGACAGTAAATTATATGGTAAGAACCTATGTTTAATATAGTTCTGTATATTTCTTGTGAATCTTTGATGTACGCCGTATTAATAGTTTACGCGCGGAGATCATATTTTGATCAATTATGAGATTTTCTTATAGATCATATTCCACCCTTTCAACTTCAAAGTGTGGAAAGAATATATAACGAAGGGAATTGGTTCAGCTAATCTTACAATAATAAAACCCTTGAGCAGCCTCACAAAGCAAAAGGTTCCTTGTCGGTAATTTACTATAAAAGGACGACTTTACATTGGTAACAACATCAATTTCAAACGTAAGCCGACTAGTTAGCTCTGAGATTTCTGGGAAGCTAACGCATCTGTATCACTCGAAGTGGCAACGGTGTCATTTTAAGTATCATTTCTCGGTATGCGATAGAGTTATTGTGCCTTGTGTTACGACGGAAAGTTTTGATCTTTGATGTAAAATGAGCACGTTTGAAGCTTATTGCACACTCTAGTCATGATATTCTGTAATACCAGACTACGTATTTACTTTTTTTAAATGAATTATAAGGAAAACTTCAAGTATTGCAGTTATTTTCGCAGTACACGTAAACCTCAGTGCATGCGTTTGTTTTAGAAGGAACTGTACTTTAACCACACTTCCTAAAACTTACCGAAAAACTTCCTTTAGAAATTTTAACGTGCAGGTGCGTTATTTGACAAAATACGACCAGGAGAATCTTTTTATCATAACATAAAACTTTGTAAAGCAGTCTTATGGGATTACATAATTCGTGATACTATCAGAATTTAATTTATAACTGGTCAAACATAATTAATTACAGGCTTTTTTATTAAACAGTACTTTGTTGTTGCCGTTTATGATTTGTTCCGTAATTTAGATATAGGCCATTTGGAGCTGTTAAATCACAGTGTCAGATAAATATATTTTTAATAAATGGATTGGTAAAGAATAATATATTTTCTGAATTCCAACATTTAGATGAGTAATAAATGAAATTTAAGTACGTCTAATACGTGTTGATACCAACTAGGACGACATACATAAATACTCATACTACTGATAGTTTAAATATTACTATCCTTTTTAAGAATTTAATATTTGTTTAAAAATAAGAAAAAATTAATTATGTCTGCTAAAAGTTTTGTTTTTTACTCACAAAACGAAGCTTTTGAACGCTTTCCGTTTCAAGTTGGTTTCAGGGTAATCAGTAGGCTCCCTTTAATGGTGGCCAGTGGGATGAAAATTCTTGAAAAGTATAACCAGCAATGAAAAACCCTGGCTCTGGTATAGAATAAGAATTATTGTATGTATTTATGTTTACAAAACACCATTTAACACATTCGCTATCGAGGGGAATAGTAGTGTGGATGACATTCACGTTATATCAGACATTGAGGCTCGAGGTAAGAAAAGTGTTAAATGATTTAAGACAGGGTACTCGCCTAATTGACTTTATTATCTCTATTTGCCGCATTCAATGCTATTTATTGCTCATGGTTTCTACGCAATAAAGAATAGTATTATATCGTAATTCCGTTTTTAGTGAATGTCAATACTGTACTCCAGTAGAAAATATACGTTATATACAAATACAAAAATATTACGCAATATTTAAAAGTGAGATCTTCTCATAACAATCTGTTTACATGCAACAAAAGTTTCACCTTAGTTTGATTTGTAACATTCAAACTTTGAAGTGATATTGTTATCCTCGTTTACATTCTCAACTGAACCACCAGCTCGAACTTCCTGAGCTGTCACATCTTGCCATGTGTGCAGTTCTCTTCTAACCGTATTAAATTTCTGACTCGTATAAGCGTTAGAGGTTTGCGAATACTGAACTCAAAGCGGATGTCGACAATACTTCAACGTGAAGGTAGTAACGTGAGGAAAATATATGGTGTTAGGATAAAAATATTTATCATTTGAAATTATAGTGGTTAATTATATAAGGGAATTATTTATTTATATATTGTTATAAAATGTATATATTGTGAAATTATTATTTTGAAAATGTTTAGCTACTGTTTTTTTACATTAAAGTATTTATTTTTACCAATTTTGTAAGAATCCTTTATTCAAAATTACATTGAAACCCCTCTGAACCAAATTTACCTCACAAATACATAGGCTACGTAAAGTAAGGGGAATTTGTTTATCCCCCAAACATCCAAAAAAGGTAAATTAATAAGTATGGTTAAGGTTGTAAACTGATATATCAATCCGTTTGGAATGTATCCAGGCTTATCAGAACTTAATTACACCCTGAGATATAAGGAGCTGTTTGCTCATAATTTTTACTAGGAACGCCTTAAAGATGTTTTATTTATGCCGTTGTGTCTATATTGAATAGACTTTTAAAATTACATGTAACAAGAGAGTTTAAAGTTGAAATTACCTCTTCCATCCCCCTTTGAAAGGGGGAGAGGGAATTTTTAACAATAAAAAAAGCAAACGTGTATGGTGCAGGTTGAACATTGATATCTCAATCAAACGAATACATCTAGACTTGTCAGGATTAAATTTACACTCTATATATACATATATAAATGTGTGTGTGTGTGTGTGTGTGTGTGTGTGTGTGTGTGTGTGTGTGTGTGTGTGTGTGTGTGTGTGTGTGTGTGTGTGTTTGTGATACAGTATACACGCTTCGTTACCTTTCAAAAAATTACTAGTTGTAGCATAAACAAAAATTAAACTTTAAACATGTGCCTGGTTTACGAAATTACATTTAAAACCAAGTAATACTGCAGTGTTTATATTTAAGTTTAGGAAAAATTGTATTGAAATAAATAAAATAGAAAAGGGAAAAACGTTTATATGAGTATCTGGTTTTCACAAAAAGTTGAACTAATTATATACCGCCCGCGAATTTGTTCTGTGGATTTAAAATCTTGCACAGTAGGTGTACTGGAATCACAAATATGTTTGCAAGGGTGTTAGAAATGGCCAGTTGTTGCAGACATTATCTCCATCTGTCGCACGTGCCACGACTTGACCGCACCCTCTTCGTCACAAACTTAAGCCATCTATTACGGTTCTCCATTGAGTTATTGGTTTAACCACAGTTGTAAAACCACTTAGTCATCATACTTCCCGAACATGTATATCGCCAGTATTTGAACTAGTAATAAGAACTTTTATAGTCGATAGTTAAGTAGTTAGGCGACTACAATCAAGATGTTTCATATTTAACGTTAATCCTACTTCACACACTCATTCAGACATTTTTTACAATCCTCCTGCAGCATACATTATCAGTCTTTCCCATTTCAATTCAATAATCACGTGTACGATTGTGCGGTTTCTCAGTCTAAGCTGTTAACTCGTTCACATAATACGATGGTTCACATAATGTTAACTCGTACATGGTTTTGTAGCTAAATTGCATTTCATACGAGATTAAACTAACTCCTTGAGCGTAAGGACATTTTTCTTTCATTAGACAAAGTAGAGTTAACGAACTGATGTAATTTATGTGAAGTGAATCACTCATGAGCCCCTGTAACGTGTGTCTCATTCCGGTAGTTATCTCTATCTCTAGTTTTATTCGAGTAGTAAGTGTCGCGGCTGTAGTCCAGAATACTTTCGTCATATAATACAAAGACATTTCCAAAATATAAAGATCTGGCAGTGTCAATAGCTAAATTGGTTTAAAATCTTTAAATTTCAATTTTGTAATGATGATGGTCACTTTTTTCAAATTGAATGCTCTCAGAAATGCCATAATAAACTTTTATCGTGGCCTGAATACAGACATAATTGACCTTAAAGCTTAAACAATATATATTCCTGAGGATAATTTGGAGCAAAAGTGATCAGTGTAGACCAATTGATGATCAATTGATCAGTGTGAATTCAAAATAATTTTCAGTGGTAGACTTTTTTTAGTATGGTATTTGCCAGGTATATTGCAGGCTCATCATTGAATCCAAGGAAACGAATTTTTTTTAAAAAGAGCATGCGGTAATGTTAAACACAATTGGAAACAACTGACATAGCTGAAGAAGAAAATCAAACTGAGAATAGATCCTTGAGGGACTCCGTAACTAATTTACATTATTTAATACGTTTCAGTACAAAACTTACTCGAAGTTTCAGCTATCTCTGTTCCCGTTATTGTTGGCTCTTCTCGTTAAGAAAAGGCGTGACACGAGACGAAGTTCACACAATCAGCCTCTCTCGACACCTTGGATAATGTTTCTCGCAGTTGACATACAATACACGTCATCAACTCGCAATTTCGGGCGAGACGTTAGGGTAGCACTTCGCTTTGAACAATGGTTCCATTCAGAGTCTTCGGGTTAGTGAGTAAATGTTAGAAACGTTACCACGTCATTATTACCTACCAATTGTGTGAATTATTTGGTGTGTGGTGCGTTATTTATTTTCCTTGACGTGCATTTCAGCCCGTTACTAAAGGTGACTGTATGGCTGAACAATTACTTGAGTAGTTCTAAAATTAACCAATTATTATTACAATGGCAACTGTATCAAGATTATAACGCTGGCTAGTTGAGAGTAGGAAATCTGCTAACAACTTACGTGCATATTAATAAATGTGCCATTTTCTTGCCTCTTGTTGCAGTAGAGATGGAGCTTAAATAGAGTTCAGTAGCCAAGTAGGAACTGTAACACGATAAAGCTAACAGAAGGTTCTAGAGGCGATGGTTAAAAAAAAGAGCAGTTTTCTCTATACGATAACAACTGAAAGGTGCGAAAGGTTCTGTGACATTTCGAAAGAACACATCTCTATTCTTATAAGGAAATATTAGTAAGAAGACTTTGTCGATTTGAATCTCAAAAAAGACAATTATATTGAAATTTATATAGACAATAGAAAATAATATACATCTCTAAGGTAACGAAATTCGCTATTCATATTTACAGTTATTTTGTTTTAGATCATAACACTATTTAATTATTACCATAATAAACATATTAGCATAATCAGTCAATCAAACGAAATATTTTAATAAAAAGTATATTTATTTTTTTACAATGGGTAGTACGTCACTACGAAGAACAAATAAGCACATCTCATACGAATTTTCAAAGACAATATTTTAAAACAAAAACAATATACTATGACGTATTGTAAATGAGGCAATCAAAATATTAATAAACAATGTTAACTTTCTTTGTTCAAAGCCATATATGTTTTAAAGTCGGACATTTTAACTTTATATCCTGGAAAGGCAATGTTAACTATATCAAAATAAAAACACTGTTTATATTTATTTGTTTTTTGTAATACAAATACGAATGAATTATAAAATAAATAACTTATTGAATTTGATTTCGTTCAGAAATATTTTAAAGTTTTACTTTAAAAGCAACTCTCGCCTCAAACCAACTGCTGAACGATGTTAATTATGAATCATTTTGTTCAGAAGTTTTTTTGTCTGTAACAGAAAACAAATTAGTATATGATAGCTCGTTTCCTGAAAGAGCTTGACTAAAGATTCGGCAGAGGCGTGGAGACGCCTGTGAACGACACGCTACCGGTAGCAACGATGCGCTACCGTTGGCAACGACGCGAAAAGAGACAATTATTGCTCCTCCTACCGCTCCTCGAGGCAATTTACGGTCATCACGAAGCAAGAAATGGTGGAAAGGATGAGGTGATCTTGAATTTTCTGTGTAGTCTGTAATACATGTGGTGAACGCTAAGCCTTTCACGCTGTACAGATGTTTGTCCGCCAAATAGTTTTATTTGATCACCCAAAGCAGAAACATAGTTAACCGCTAAATAGGTAAGAATGCATGTTTGATGTGTTAGTAATGGAGAATTTCTTAATACCAAGTATTGTAATCTTCAAAGACAAAATGAAACTGGAATTTGAAACCTAGAAATGAGTTGTGCAGTTATAAAGATTTATTAAACTGTAATAAATTGATATACCTTCTTTATTAGTAAGTAACTCGCAATAATTCTAAATGTGCGTAAGTAAAAACTGCGCAGTGGAGCAGGTAGAAATGTCCTCTTGTTAGTCTAAAAAAAAGAATTAAAATCTATTGATAAGTCACAGTGAATAATTAATCTGCAAGAGCTAACTTGCCATTCCTTATAAGGAGGTTTATGTGTTGAAATGTTGCATGGAACTGTGCGAGGAAGACTTGTAAACATTTATTTTTCTGTGATTGACCTTTGTGATTATTACCAACTTCTTCATATTTATTTAAGACTCCTATTTTATTTTATACATATACACATATAAAGAATATTTCACACCAAAACCTGAAATCTAAAAACGTCTAATCCACATTATCTCTTATCACCTCTTCATCTTAAATCATTTATAACAAAACATGCATTTCCTGTAACCAACCTAAAAAATATGAGTTAATATCCTAGTTTTAAAACATTATATAATCCTAAACAACGCAAGAAAGCGTCTATATAAATATAGTATACAAAAAACAGTTTAGTCTAAAATGGAAGAATGCTTCCAGCATGGATTAGCAATTTGCATGGTAATGACCATTTTATAGTGTCTCAGTGACTATCCGTGAGTAATATCACTGTATTAACATATCATAAAATCTCCCGTTTTTAATTTAAAGAAAAGAAGATTTATAAATTGAAATAAAACGAATATAACGAATATTTCAAGTCCTTTTAGAGGAAACTCTACACGTTGTATGTCGAACATAACGAAGTCAGGTTTGTACGTTATTTGTTACGTGATAAACCAGTCACTTCAACAAGACACTTGTTGTTAATTAACAAGTATTTTTAACTAACAATTAACAACTGGTTACTAAATTATCATTATTCTTTTTCTACGTTCAAACACTGTTCAATACCTAATCACATCTTTGAATGGGAACTGTATAAATCTCACGATATGATTTATAAAACAAATGCTCTTTGGCTATTCACAAGACCAACGGTAAAATAGTAAAAAAAATTATAATACCTATCAGTACAGCATCCGAATTGGTTGCTGATCTGCCTCATTGTTTGATCACCTCTGAAGGTAGAGCCAGCTTCATTGGCAGGATAACTCAATCCGCAGAGTCAATAACCACTCCACGGGATGTGGCTGAGCGTTAGCGAACATATGTAATTATAAGCAACCCAGTGGTAAGAAAATATGATATATTTGGCTGTATTTAAATTTATATTAACATCAAAATGAGATTATACACATAATATTTAATAATCAATAACTTTGTAACTCGTAGATATTTATATCGTACATTTTTATCTGATTTTATTTATCTTCAACTTAATTTCTTGCCGAGTGATTAAATTAACAGGAAAACGTGGAAACATTTTTAACGAAGATTGCAGTTTGTAATTATTGGTTTCAATCTAACTTTAACAATGTTTCGTTATGCAATTAGGTGTCGTAATAAAGTTACATCGTAACTAACGAAATTGAAACTTGAAGTTGTTAACTATTACTAAAAATATAACATTACGTGAACTTGAGTTGAGTTGTAGATGCTGCAGTAACTGTATCTAAGAAATTTGAAATTGTATTTTTCCAACAAATTGGTGTTCTATTGAAATAGGTATGTTTAAAAACTAACTAAACAAATAAAAAAACTCGAGATTTGATGTTGTCAATTGTACGCAATCACGAAGCAAAATGGATAACCTAATTAATTACTCTGGTATGTAAAGTTGTAATGGCATTAACAATTAATTATTAAATGGGTATCGACTGTTATTATGAATTCATAGAGATTGATAAAGGTTACATGATCAATGTGTGGCTAAAACTATTTCAGTTTTTTATTATGATTCCATTGAATTAAAGCTGCAACTTGAAATACCATTAAACACATATTGACTCATAAACTGTATGAACGTAAACAATTTTTTATTTCTTTACAAATATCTTGAATTCCCTAATTTTGATTGTAGTAGAACGTACATTTATGTAAAGATCATGTCATATAACTTAGAATATATTCATTTTCGATTTTATGCTGATTGCGAATGGTTATAGTATTATTGCTCATACTGTGATACAGATCTGGTGTGATTGTTTGAATCAATGTTATTGTTGAGTTTAGCTCCAGTTCATCATCCTCTCAGTGAAGCGTCTGAAATTAGACCTGACTTCTGGAATCTGGAATCATGTTCGTCTGAAAAATGTCCCAAAACAGTCGGTGATGAAAAAGCTCAGATCTAACTCTTTACATCGTTTCGAAATCAGAGACAACTCGACCACAAAATACAGTGCAACCTAGGTGAAAAGGTATTACCCTTGTCTCATTAGGTGCATAATTTAGTGCATACGATGTTTTAGACACGATCTCAAAGTACGGTGTAGCAACTGAGCTGTCGTTCCATAATGTAACTATGGTAGAAAGAGTTGGCTTACTGTGAGTGTTGAGTTTAGCCCCAGAATGTTTTTAAGCACGGTGTAGCAACTGAGTTGTCGTTCCATAATGTAACTATGGTAGAAATAGTTGGCTTACTGTGAGTGTTAAGTTTAGCCCCAGAATGTTTTTAAGCACGGTGTAGCAACTGAGTTGTCGTTCCATAATGTAACTATGTTAGGGATAGTTGGCTTACTGTGAGTGTTGAGTTTGGCCCCAGAATGTTTTTAAGCACGGTGTAGCAACTGAGTTGTCGTTCCATAATGTAACTATGGTAGAAAGAGTTGGCTTACTGTGAGTGTTGAGTTTAGCCCCAGAATGTTGTTAAGAGGTATGGGCGTCTTCTGTTTTTTATCTCATCATCAGAAGAACGTGACTCCTGATTGCAGGAATCAAGTCTGTGACAGCTTCATATTTCAGGTGCTGCACTATGAGGAAGGTGAACTGTGGGTAAACTCAACATTCACATATTGTGATGTCGTATTCTAAATATATTGTGTTGGTTATAGCAGCCTTAACAATATCTTTTGCCTCTTGAAATATAACTCTTTGCGTCGAATTTCATGCGAATACTAAGCAACAAAGGTAGTTTTATAAGTAACTCTCGACTAAGTTTATCAGCATTGTAAAGTTGTTGTTCACTTATAATGCACTCTGACATAAATCAAAAGTTTACACATTACTTAAGATTCATGGTTTCTTGTTTTCGTGTGTCCCGGTCTATAATATATGGCCTCTTAAAACAAAACTTGTCATACGCGTGGATTTACGGCTTCTACTTCGCATCCCGAGTTTCTCTATAAAACCTTCCAACTTGGGGATATCGATAAACGTCCCGCTGTTGTAGCTTTCTTTACACTCAGCTGTGAAAATATACACTGTTGTTCAGTGAGACTAAAGGAACGTACACCCTTCCATGTCAATTGTATTTGGATTGAAAACGAAAAAGCTAAAGAGACAGGTTTGTATTGACGGAAAATAATTTCATATTACTGTAAAAATTAGAAAATATTGTTAAAATTAATAAGTACTTCTTATTATGTATTGGACATTAATTACTATTAAGAGCCAGAAGATACATATGAAATGAAAAGGGATTTTCGATTGAATATTCAAGATAAGAGGGTGGGCTGGAAGTTATTATTGAATATTTACTTAAGTTCTCAGGCCTTGAAAATTTAAAATATTTAAGGTAATTTTCTGTTTTATTTCTTTCGGGTCACTCTGTAATTTAAACCATTACAATGTATCAAAAGTTACATGTTTTGTTGGAAATCATTCCATCATTAGACACAGGATAAAATATGATCCGCCAAATGGCTTTGTTCTTGTTGTTAAAATCATATAACACATGAGACACATCATTAAACAAACAAACACTCATTTCGCAAAAACTGTTTAACATTTTTTGTAGGTCTACACATGCACGGTACACCACGCAATATGTACAGTGTGACGATATTTTTTTGTGAAATGAGTTTCTTTGGAATAAGGGTTATATGATTTTTAAATCCCAAAACCCATATTACACAACAATAACAAAGGCATTTGGGGGATTATATTTCATTATGTGTCTAGTGATGGAATGATTTCCGAACTTTCTGACAACACCTCATGGTTATTTTTTGATTTTGTCGGAGGTAAGAATGGATGATTTATTGATTGATTGATTTCCAAAATTTTACATACAGAGTTAATAAAATACATAAAAAATATATTTATAGGAAATTATCCCCACATGGGCATCAGCATGTGTGAGGGAAAAAGATAATTGTTATAATATAATAATACCTAATCAATTGTCAATTAATTCTAAAAGAGACAATGCCAATAAATTCAAATCAGTTATTTTAAAATATGAACGGATAATGTTAGAAAATAATAGTAGATTCAGTTACATAAATGGAAGTATGACAGATATAATGTAATCATTTGAGTAGGAAAGTCGCTGGTTAAGTAATTGTAGTTTTTTATTTATCCGTATCCCGTAAGTGTATTCCTAGTGTATAATCTTTAAGAGCACATGCTTAATTTCGTAATGATAACGTTATGGAATGATAATATCTATTCAGTTATATACTCTATTTTTAATACTTAAAAATGAGGTAGTGGTTGCGTAACACTTGAGCTAAATGAAATTGAAGTTATCAAAAAATGATAAATTTAAATCAGCACCGGATAAAACATAGGTACTGGTAAAACGAAATATTACTAACATTTATGCTCATATTGTCAGGAATTACATATTGAACGTGGTAACCTAATAGGTAACTAATACTCAATTCTGTTTTTAAATAGATAATGAGTTATTATTACACAAACTACAGGCCATTCAACGGTGCAGCTAAAGCTATGATATTTTAGCTGTACTACAAAATCACAACAATATCATATGTAAATTTAAGGATACAAAAAGTCAATGTCGCTACGTTTTGAGGTTTTTTAGTCTAATATCTTTATCAGGATGATGACTGAGAACTGAGCTTACACAAGTAGCGGTGTAGGTTATAATGGACTAATAAGGAATCAAACAAACATGTTGTGTGTCAACTCTTTGCATACTTTCTCTCGAACATGCATTTAATAAACTAATACACTACTGTAAATTCTAATTATTATAAATTAAACTAAATAAAACAGATTGTAATACGTCCGTTCGTAATAATTAATCACGTTATTATTGTTATTTTGTAAATAATATAAAATGTAGGAATGTAATTTTCAAGGCTGTAGCTCAATTAGCTCTCTTTATTCGATAGATAAGATAGACAGATAGGTAAACCGACAAAAGATACATTTTGTCCGCCCTGTGACTTAAATAGTTTGCTAATGCTCAGCTAATAAGAAATGGATACAACTAAATAAAAAAATGGAATTTTCTCAAATGATTTAAGTACTCGTTTCGATATACCTATTTACTTGTTACAATAACGACAGTAAATAAATAAACTATATGTATATAAAATATTTATTTAATTAACAGCATTAATTTGTCAGCCACTCATTATAAATATAGATTCAATATCTAAGAGAAATTGTTTGCAAAGGACTGCGATGAAGATAATACTCGCCCCTCATTCTCTCTACTGTCTTTAATCACACAGCCTCTAATCAGAATGCTCTCTTTCTCCTTTCCCATTTTACATAAGGCAGTAGCTGGTTTGCTATTGTAGTGTTTATAATATCTAAGTATAAGTTTAATATATCTATGATATCTATTTTACTATAAACGTGCATAAATTCCACGTAAAAACATTTTTTTAATAACTAAATTAAGTCTTTTGCCGTTCGATCGGATGTAAGGGCATTCAATTAACTGGAGCAACCAACGGGAACGATATAAAACAATGTACCGTAATTCAATTTTCTGTTTAAATTCGGACTTAAAAAGAAATAAATATATTCTGTATTTTTACGTAGGGCTATCCATGTAGTAGCCTACTAGAGATATAAAGGCAAATCTGTATACAATTCTGATGATGTATGCACAAAAATATTTGATTCAGTAAATTTTTTCAACTCGATCTATGTATTTGCTTATCATGTTGCATATGAATAGAAAGATATTGATTTGAAAGTAAAATAGTATTTCAGACACTTTCCATCAAACAAATATAGAATACTAAGTTTCGAAAATCTATCATCTTCTTTAGGTGAAACATTCAGTCTCGAATTCTGTGGTGTGGATAGAATGTTATTTGTTATGTTCGCCTGAATGTGGAGTCCATGGTTTTTGATTATTCTCAAGGGCTTTTCAATGTTCTTGACATGACGAATTCATCTTCATATATTGATTAGTACTTGCTTAACCTTTATATTGTCTATTTTCACCTGAAGAAGAGGATGGATTTCAATAAACGAAACGTAGTATTCAGTCAGTAGGTATAAAATTTAAAGATAGAAAATGTTTAAAACCTTGTTTTTATTTTAAATCAACTATAGCCAATAATAAATTGGAAACAAAAATCATTTTTTTCATGGCAGTGTATCTTATACACATTAGATGTGACGTATTTGGTTGCGTTTTTGCCTGATATATGGATGGTCATTAATCTAAGCGCCCTTAACAAGAATGAATGTGCAGGCACTGCAATATCGACAACGTCCCCTGGAACCGGAAATAGTACATTATAACAATGGCTGTTTTGATCCGGACCTCCTACAAATACTGAATGAGCACGTCAACGTCACACGCAGTAACAATAGGTAACAAGACAACAGACTCCCACATTTGCCGAGCCAACCGAAACGTTCACCAGACTTTTATCTCGGCATATACAAAAATCAGCGAACGTTAATACTGATTGTGATCTAGGATTGGGGCTAAATCCAATAGATATATCGGTACGTCATATACAATTTGAACAAATAAATAAATCTATGCATCCGAATTTTAACAAACGTGTTTCACTTGCTTTTCAAATACGAAACCACCCTTCGTGGTTGATAGCACTCACCTCATGTTAGAGGTTTTTCAATTAAATTGATGTCAATTATAGACGAAGTGCTGAAACCGAATTTCAAATAAAAACAGTAGTTCTTTCACAAAATGTTGAGAATTTTTTCTTCATTTAGTTTATATTTATACCTTTTTTTATAACAGCTGTTCATAACATTTCTTGAAGGTAATGTTATAAATCAGTATTTCTGCCGCCATGTTAAAATTTGAAAAGTGAGAGAATCGAACCCATTGTACAGCCTGTACTTAATATTCATGGATTTTTTGTAGAAAACCCGTCACAATTCCTTAATGATTAGTCCTCTTGTAATTGATTCGAGACACAATGTAAACGCCATATATTATTAAATATATTCATACATTGTTTCCCTGTATAAATTTGTTATATGCATGAGTGCATTTGTGCTGTACGAAATTTATAATTGGAAGGATCGATACAGTGGACATGGGTAGAGTGGGGTTTATAGTATTGAGTTACCTACTTCTATATAGGCTAAATCGAGACCTATAACGATGCATATATACGTCTATGAGATTAAACTGAAATAATTTTGCAAAATCTAAATCTCCAACAGATATCTCGAGAATGAATTGAGCTACTTATTTCTAGATAAGCCAGATCGAGTTCTTTAACATTGCATGTTTGTGTATGTGATTTCTCTGAGCGATAGTGAATATCAGAAGATCTATAGCCTTGAAAATTAGATGATACTTCTTTCCCTACACAGGCAAGATCGATGTCCTTTTAACGGATGTCCTTCGTGTGGCTAGGATGCCATAATGGAGGAGTTGTTAAGGGGCAGTAGTCCTGGCATGACTATATGCAACTCTTTGTACGTTTAACGGCAAATTGGTTAAATAAATATTGGTCAATATTTCATCTTGACATTAATATGTAATGCTCGTAGGCTCGCCAGTTAGTCTATCATACTCCTTGTACATGTTATTTTCTTTTCTCATAGTATTGTTATCACACCTCAATCACAAATTACTATAATGTACACACTATAAATAAGTTATGTATTATTATTGATCTCAATAAATTGTTTTGTTACAATTATTTAAATGTGATAAACAGTCATGCAAACGCTGCAAATTTGTATTCATCAGCTTACCAGGAAAGTTAGTGGGAAGCAGTGACCAGTCCAAGTACGGCACACCACAAATCAATAGTAGGTAGGACGAGGAAATTAGATGGCTCATGAGAACTATCCCGGTTAATATCTCATACATTCTGATCCAGACCTCCCATTTGGCGTTGCTCTCAGCTATAATTCACCGGACTGTAACCGCTGGTCAATAAAAGGTAATTAAAACACCATTTAAGCTTATTTATTGCCTTAATCATTTAAATAGCATTTTAGAAAGTTATATATCGTATAAACATGTGTCATGTATATCAGAGATAATTTATGTTTTAGTCGTGTAAGTAATTATTTGAAACGCGTTTAATGATATTTCATACATTTTTAGTTCGGGACGAAAATTAGATTTTGACATCCAGTTTTCCCAAGAATATTCTTGTTATGTCGTAAATTACAATTTTGGACGTTTTCGTGATGCCTTAGTAAAGATCCTGTAAAATTTTTCAGTGTAATTTTAGATACAATACAAAATTTTTTTATGGTAACCAAAAAACATGTGTAGCTTTAATGAGAAACTCGCATAAAATGTATCTGTTAAAGTCAGTTTCAGTTTAAAATACTTTAATTTACCTAACGTGTTAAAAAAATAAGAACCTTTTGTTTTCGTTTCGCTTTAAAACCTGGTGGTAGCAAATTTTCTTAGTGATGTAAGTCTAAAGAAGTTCCTAAAAGGTAGACTGATTCTACACTGATCGATTCAGAGAAAGTTTCTCCCTCAAGTTGGTAATGAAGTTAGGGTTGAAAAAGTTGTATATTTGTTCATTCTACAGTGTGTATTTTACAGTAACAGACTATTTGAGCTGGAACCAAAAAAATGGCTCTAACGTTAATCTTAACACAAAGAAATTAACACAAATTAAGACTAAATTAAAAATTAAATTCTCGTGAATATAGCCCAAGGAAAGGACACTTGGCACACCATACAAATTTTTAAACAATTGTTGGAATATAAAAAGTTAGTTTGTCTTATTTATCACAATAATTTAAAACAATAATAAATGTAGCTTATGCATGTATATATAATACTTAATAACGGTAGATTAAAATAGTGTTTCACAAAATGTTCAAGATAACTGTTTATAATCCGTCTCGCCTGTTTTTGGTTTAAAATTGATAGTTTAGGAATAATTGTGTAACAAATTTAATTAGTTGTTATACAGCTGCGAAAAGTTTTACAATTTGAAAGAGTAGGATTTTATTAAAGAGTGTTTACAGTAAGCTAAATTGCCACTGTCGGGGATTTGTTTAAAAAAACGGCAGCTGATACGAATTACAGCGAATAAGTATACAAAAATGTTCTGTTATGAAATTAAAGGCAAATAATTCTCATGGAAGATTCTCAAATAATTCCTACAGGATTCTCATAGAAGAAGGTTAATGGTTAACGGTGCAGGGATGTACATAATACAGTTAATATAAACCCAATTAAAAGCACAACTAACAGATTCTGAATTAATCTAAAGTTATGTAGTAATCCAGAAGCTCATAATAAACGGATTAGGACTGTCAGTATCTGACTGTCACCACAGAAACCGGTAGGGTCAAGCCCGTCCGAGCTCAAGATTATGTCACGTAGCAGCTTTCCATAAGAATGAGATCTGCATTAAGCTCTATTCTCTGCAAGAGACATAACAATCTCAAGAGAAATAGCAATATGGAAATCAGTGAAATTTTGCTGCAGGGAAATAGCAAATTATACGTTGTCAGCATTAAACGAGAATCTCAACAAAAGCTATCTACTTTTTATTATGTATTTCAAAATAACTTTGCATTCTATAAAAGCGTTTTTTAATATTAACCAATGCATCATATCGATTTAAATATCACTTTTATGATGCGTTTGAGGTCCTTAAGTTGTTTTCGATGAACAATTTTATGTTCGGATATAAAAAAATTAGAACTCATTCTTAAAACATAAGTCTCACACCGTTGTCTACTTAGTAATTTAATCAATATTAGGTATTTTTAATATGATTTTGATCATGAAAATTGAGTACCCTGCACTTTTTGCATATACGTGTTTCAAAACTTGCCGAATTTGCATGTGAAAATAATGTTCCCACGTAAGTTTTTGGACCGTGGAGAGAGAGAGAAGGCGACTTCGTAAGGTCAAATGCTGCCACATTGTTGTGGTTCCACCTATGAGATACGGAGAACAAACTTGACGGGGCAGCGTTTATGTTAAAATAAAATATAATTATTGCAAACATTTCAGATCGCCAATACCAAATTGATGAGCCACTGGGGAACCAAAAATCATGGTTAATATTGTCCAAAGCAAATTTATTAAGTTAGAAACAACCATCAGACTGAGACCTGTGCCAGCGCCAATCAAAGAGATATAAAGAAACTGAAAATATTCTCTTTGGTGTCATCAATTTATAGTATGTATTGTATGAAATAAATATTCTTTCGTTATCCAGATTGTACATTTAGATTTTATCTGAAAATCTATTGCAAGACACACAGTATATTTATGATATCGTATATGTTTATTGAGGCATATTTTATTTTTGCTGTAAAATAAAATATACTTTTTGAGTCCTTCTGTTTCTTTAGAATTCTTACCTGCAGGTGTTATTTAGATATGAAACATTACATTGAATACATTAGAAAACTATTTTATTAGTAAAATAACAAATTTATAATTCAAACAAATTTTAGAACCTTACAAAATAGTCAGTTAAATACCACTTGATGATAAAATGTATGGTATAGGTTTTTAATTTTTTTTTTTTTTTTTGTAAGATTTGCTACTGTAACCGATGGCTAAGCACATGAATTGTAAGTAAACTATCCAACACTTCAGTATTCCCGTATTATGTTTTGTAAACATCTTAAAATGAATTCTTCATGTTATGAAAAAATGTGTAAGTTTTGTAAACCGCGTGATTCATCTTGAGTTTTGGATTTCACTTTAACACTAAGTTAAAACTACTTTTAAAATAATTGCTCTATGCTTTTAAAATCTTCTATAAAGAAAAATAAAGTATAGAATATTTTAGAGTGCTTGTTTACATCAGTTACATTTCCATCAGCGGTGCAGACCTGACCCTTGGTGCTTGGAATACATGCTTTTTTAGAAAGTCATTTACAAAGTAGAAACCTCATTTTATATGTCATCAAATGGAAGGGAACCTGCACTCCAGAGAATGCTCGGTGTAATATTTAATGTTCTCTTGTTCAGTGCTGTGTTTGCAATCCCGTTAATTGTGCTAAGTTTACGTATACTGTGGGAGATTTCTCGATTTTAATGCATTTAATGTTTTCTATTATTAAATAAGGGAGTATATAGTTAACTGTTGTTGTTTGCTTTACTGACACAGTAATCCAAGCCGTGCTTTAATATGTTTCATCAAAACCCTTATCTCCTTTTTAAAGTTAGTAAAGGATAAGAACTGTGTCACGATATGTACATTGGTAACCTGACCATATTGGATTAATAAACTGAAATCATAACACTAATTCAGAATGTAATTAATCTCTTTATTTAGTTTCAATTTTCCGTAATTATTTTCTGATTTATAACACAGTGTTATATAATTTGTTTTTAAAGGGCATTGTTTTTATATATATTACAATTGTAATTGGTATGCGAGTTTTAGAGTTATATTTTAAACAGCTTTTTACTTTCAGGGAGAATTTAGTCTAGACATCGTATGACCCAAAAGAGGCAATAAACAATATGAGTTATCATCAAATAAACTAAATTCAGTCTATGGATAAGTGATACAGGATATGAAGAATGCGGTTGAACACATATCTACATTTGATATGAAATTCCTTGCATTATTTACCAGATGCAATTAGAAATTTACATCCTTATCTAATTAACATAGGACGACAATGCAACGTTTTGAACGTCATAGGTTGTAGTAGGATGAGGAGCAAAGACAATATTAAGAAAAAATAACGTTTATCTATATATTTTATTGTAAACCTAGTAATACCGAGGATGAACAACATGTAGCCTTACCTTTGGAAGTAAATTAGTAAACCGCTAAATGAAATCTTCGGGAATGCATCAATTATTTTTTTGTGACAAAACATAACTATCAGTGCAGTTAAACGATGATTGTTTGGCTCAATACAGAAAGATATATACAAGAAAATGTTTTAACATGTTTTGTGAAGTTTTCGTATTGCTCATACGTTATTGCGTTGCCGTCGGACTACTGACTGATGCGGTGGAGTGACGACCATTTGTTTTGTAGAGACGATTCAAACTTTTTGCAAGGTTGTGATGGTAAAGAGTATTTTGTGACAAATCCTAATTAAAATAAATAAAAAGTAAAATTAAAACTTTTCATGGTGTAACATATTTATCTTCTAAAAGTAAAAATTCAGCAATAAAATAATTTGAACACCGAATGACGATAAAAAAAAAACAAAAACGGTAGGACATAAATGTATATTGCGCATGCGCATCAAATAAAGAGTAACTCTAAAAATGACAAGGATAAGCAATTAGCAATTTGTCATATACAGGACTCAGGACTCATACACATTGACGTTGATTCGCTGGCACTCCATCAATGTGGCATATCTCAGTTTTTTTGTCACTCACGTCTAAAATTAACTAAATTACTTTATTTGTTTACATTCCTGTCCAGAATTACATTCACTGGACATTCTACATATGCGAGCTTTACAGGCCATTATTTTATTATAATTTTAAAGACTCACGCCTGTTATCCCTATCCTGAATAACATTCAGTGGACATTCTACATGGAACTGAGAGGGCTTCAGCGAAGACTGAAATGCTCACCCCTTTCAATACGTATGAAAGTATATAGGAAGCCACCCCACCTCTCAATTAACGCGAGGGCTCCATTCAACTAGGGGTGAATTACCTGGAAATAGCACGCTTACTACACACTTCAACCTCAATGCACCGTCCGACGAAGTGCCTCCTTTTTTGTAAATGAATGTAGGATAATTGTTTTAATTATCCTGTTATACATTTTAATTCGATATAATTTCAATACTGTAATGTTAACTTGACCTTTAACAATAATAATAAATCCACGGTGCAGTATACAGTATAGTCCAAAAACCGAGCAATGGTGGAGGAGAGGTCTAAATAGAAGGTCGTAAAACAGTGAAATTGTATTTTTCTTAACTTAAAATAAGATAGAAATAATTGGTAAATACGTGAAGTTAAATAAATTTCAAATTAATACATACACACTATTTGCGCTAGGTTGTGACTTCGGTCTTTTTACCTAGCTGTCTTGGTTCTATAGTATAATTTATATTGTTGTCTCTGACAGACGGTTTTTAAAGTGACAATCTGTAAGAAATTTTACCTAAGAATAAAACCATTGTTTGGTATTTGTAACCTTTTCTATTCCTTTCCGATCTCGATCTCCACCAAAACTCGCGGGGCTGACGATCGATTTCTTTCTTAAGAGCAGTTTCTTTTTCGAGTTCAGAAATATATGTTCGTGTGTTTAATACATGCAATGCAAATTGGCTCTATCAGACTAGTATTGACAATGCCTCTTATTGATAACGCAGGATTGGACCTCATATAGTAAACTCTGCTGTTGGTAACTGGTAGTTTACATGGTACTCGATTAGCGGGTGTTCTATGTTTTCATTGTCTCAAAGCAGGCTAGACAGTATAACCAAAGTGGTTCAAGAGATTTGTTTGAATAATGCATCAGGTTTATTTTCTTTCATGAGAATAAATGTTAAGAGCGATAGGAATATTGTTTATTATGTTTTAATCGTTGTATGTAAGTATTCTCAGTTTACGAAGAGCAGCTGATTAGGCCATGCTTAGTTTTACGTTTTGTTACTGTTTGATTATAAACTGTTAAAAATCCAAATATATTTCACTTTCATGCTCATATCCAAGCTTATTTGGATAAAAGTAGCTTGGTTTTTGGCTAAAATGCGTATACGGTGCAATGCCATAAATAAGAAAACGTCTCTCTTCATATTTATGACAGGGTCGCCCTGGGAATGTGAAATGCTAGACCTCCAAACCTCTTGGGAGGTGTCAAAACCTTTACACATGGACATGGGATGGAAGTGTCACCTCTTCAGTCAATACAGTTTTGTACTCGAGAGGATGGATAGCAATATTTCGTCAGATTTACTAAGAGTGCAAACACCTTTTTGTACATAAAGTCGCATACTTTTACTCAAAACAATTTTGACCTTAAATTTTAGTTCCACTTATCGTAAATTATTTTCACCATAAGTGCCCATTTTCAAAATAAATTTTGAATTCCGAGTGTTTCTATTCATAAAACAATCTTAACTCCACAAGTAGGCATATCTCGTGAAGGATAAATAACAAAATTAATTATACTTGAATATATGTTAAAACTAGTGAAATTTACAGCTTTATATTTTTACTTTATGTGACTGTACTTGGTTATTGGTATTAAACTTTGATTGTTTGACTTTAAATTTGGCAAAGTGTTCCGTATTTGACTTTGGTTGACAGATTTCCGTAAAAAAACTGTTCTTAATATTTTCAGAGGCAGTAGGACTTAACTACGTAAAATTTAAATTTTTACCAGAAGTCCATTCTGCAATGTTACTAATAAGTAAATTTTGCCATGGGTCAAAGTTTTATATAATGTGGTTGTTCTTTAAAAGAACATTCCTTGTTACTAGATTAAGGTCATCATCTTATATTTTCATAAAGGGAGTTATCTTAAAATACCTATTCCATAAATTAAAAAGTTTTTAATGTATTTGGTGTCGGATATTCTTGGTTTAGCTAAAGTTTTTTTAAACATCGTTATATGTATAACATCCCAAGAGCACCACTTAATGAAGCATTTGTCCTACGTTTAAAATATAAGTATAGCCTACTATTATTGTTGTTGTCTTGACCAACTTTCAGCGATCCCATCAAATGTTCGATCTACTAAAGAAGTTGTGTCGAACTTGCATAGTACGTAAAAATGTACTTAAAGTTGTTGCAAAGTTATATCAAAGTTAGTAAGAGTAAAGGAACTGAGGTTTGTGTAAGTCCTAACATTTTCAAGGAGGCGGTGTGAGAGAGAGGAAGCTGCCCTTGTAGCTGGAGTGCCGCCAGGAATGTAATTAATGAAGCTGAGGTTCAGGAGGCCGTCTCAGCAGAACAGTTCTGTAATGGGTCATAATAGGTGCTTTTTGTCATCCATAAGTAACAGATCCTGGAGGACAGCCTCTGACATGAATATGGAAGATATAAATATGAGTTATGTACGTTTTGGCAAAGTTGTAAGAAATATATATTTGACATTGATTTGATACACCGATATACGTATGATTTCTATTGAAATAAAAATAAATTAAGAGGAAAAAGTTTTAATAAAATTGGTTATTTTTGGCTGAGGGTTAGAAAAGACAATCACTCAATGGACTGGAGAAATTTAATATCCGTTTAATTGCCTTTGTATATGTCTGTCTGTCTGCATGATATCTTGAAAACGAACCAAATGTAGACTTGAAATTTTGCATAAAAGCCACATTGAGTTCGATTGTTGCTTTTATGTATATACTCTATGGTATTTGATTGATCATTAGCGACCAATTCTACTTTGGTATTATGGATACGGTAATTCTAATGTCCACGAGAAGATTACAGATAAATAAAAGTATTACAATTATATAATACTAGCTGTTACCAGCGTCTTTGCACGCAATTTTAAAAATCAAAGTCCGTAGCCTACTGAGTCTAAACAAATTTTTCAAACTTAAGTAGGCATACGACCATACACATATTATTTCAGTGTTCATGATTAGTTTAAGGGACTAACTCATGTAGCCCTGCTCAAAAAAAGTACATACATTATGTCTACTTCTGCTACGGATCTACTTCCGGTCTAAATATATAAACATATATATTTGACTTCGGTCAAAAAGTTTTTATTTCTGGTAGTTTAAATTAACTTCTAGTCAAATTAATGTACGGTGTCAAACTTGTAACCTTTGCCTCGAATTTATTGTACTGAAGAATGAAATATACACACATGTAGGTTTCAAAAACGAATTTCCGTTAAAAAAGATCTTACTTACATCATTTTCAATCTTCTTTGAAGGTATTACTTAAGTGCCGCAATTGAGTTTTCCTTATTGTCGCGATGAATAAAATATACACACATACTTAGGACTGAGAAGTCTACTACGGTACAAAATATACACACATACTTAGGACTGAGAAGTCTACTACGGTACAAAATATACACACATACTTAGGACTGAGAAGTCTACTACGGTACAAAATATACACATATGCTTAGGACTGAGAAGTCTACTACGGTACAAAATATACACACATACTTAGGACTGAGAAGTCTACTACGGTACAAAATATACACACATACTTAGGACTGAGAAGTCTACTACGGTACAAAATCTACTCCCACTAGGAAGGGGGAAATACTTAGGAAGCTTATGAAACATTTCATTAGTTATTTATGATAGAATCTGAGTTGTAGAAATCTTGTTTTTAGAACGTAGTCTGGGAAAGAATGGCTCGTTGATGCACGATGCGTGTGAAAATGCCACATAACAGTGTTAAGGAAACCAACCAGTCTTGTGTATCTAGACATTCTTGCACATAAACTTCAAAATTCTCCCCATTAAAGTGGGTCACATAACAGTGTTTAAGAAAACAAACTTTTAATTAAGTATTTCCAATTCATTAGATGTTTTGTATTCATCACTGGCTCAATCTGGAATAAAACTTATAAAACTATCTTTGTATATTTTACATGCGTTACACCAATAATGAAGCACTTATCTTATAAAATTAAATGTAATCAAGTGTTTCAGGCTCTTTGACGTACTCCCGCTGACCTATATTGGGATTACGAAACATTAACATTATCATTGCAATAGTAGTTAAATTAATTAAACATATAGCTGTGCTCTCATAACTCAAGGTCTACATTAAACGTGTAGACTTTAACAGGATTTTACAATTAATGCTCCATAATTTTAGTGACCAGTGAGGCGTAGCCTGGAGGAATTTTCGGAATACGAATATGCCTATATTCATCCCAGGGACCCTAAGAATGTTTATGTAAAATTTCCGTACAATCGGTTTAATAGTTTATGCGTGAAAGAAAAAAAAAACAAACAACGCCATTTATAATATTACTAGAATTAGAAAGTGCCATAGTAACACAGGTAGGCTAATGAGATGAGCTGTATACTTTAAATAAGCACGCAACGCCAGTGAAGTCTGTTACGTAAAATGTGGTGTTATTTACACCAAATCCACCTACCTTGAATTATAAAACCCTACGCAATGACACATGTTCTTAATAAAAGAGTAAAAATTTGTTTTCAAAAATATACGCACATTCCAAAAAAATTGCAAACTATTTTGTAGGTCAGTTGCTGATTCCCAAAGCTACTGCAGTAATTGGAACATGTAGATTATTTTTAAAATTTTCAGTTTTGAACTGTGTTACCAGAATATTCTGTGGAACACAAGCGAGCAGATAGTGTAGTGTTGCGGCTGACCAACGATTGCGTGGTGGATTTTATGGGAGTTGAATTGAACCACAGGCCGTTTGTGGTCTTTTTGTTTTAGGTTCCTACAAATTTTTATGTTTCATGAAAATACTATTAGCTGTAAGTGTTTTAAGTGTCAACTTATTTACTTCTATATCTGTGGGCTACCTTATATAAATACTGTATATACCGTCTTAAATAAATGTGTTGTTTACGTACTATTGTTGTCATTCTGAAATTTCAAAAATCTGTTAAGTCCCTGTCAAACTTTAGATTAAAACAAATAAGTTTCTAAATTATGAATTAGTTTGTTTCATTACAATTGTTAAAAATATAAATAACTCGGTGGTTTAGGTTTACGTTTAGTAAGGGAGTGTAAATCCCCGATGGCGTATTTTGACGTGAGGAAGATCACTACTTATTTGAATTTTTACTTGAACTGTGTTAACAATCTTAATAAATACTAACAATAGTTAAATACAATTAAAAAATGTATCTTACACCATTAAGTCCCTTCGTCATTTACTTAATAACTCAAATGAAGGTATATCGCATATGTTAAATTGCAACAGCATAACATAATAAATCGTTATTTTATTAAATTCCAGTCCTTCTTTTGAATACCTTCAAATGAAGTTCCTGCTTTTATAAGTGTGTCGAAACTGAAATATATTTTTAAACCGATACCATTATAGAGGAGGGCCAAAGATTCTTTAAGGTAACCCACTTTTATTGCGCCTAAATCAATAAGTTTTTTTGTTTTTGAATATATATCGGTGCTTGAAGAAAAACCTTTAATCCGAAGGTATTATTGTACATCTGTACAATACCATTAAATTCAGAAATTAAGTAATTATATGCTAGCCAGTCAGTGAAACTAAATATTATCCTTATACATCACGGATGGGTGGGGGTGGTCCTCTGCCGCCTTTGATCACGCCACTAAGTTAACTAGTTAAAAGTCAAACAGACTTTTGTTGTTTCAAATATTTAAAATGTCCTTTAATACGATTCAAAATCTCTTTACATCGTTTCCACATCAGAGACACCTATAGTACAAAATATAGTGTAATCTATATTAAGAGGTATTATCATTGTACACTTCCACGTGCGAATGAGGAGCTAAACTCAACATTTACATTGAATCAACCCTTCCGACACTAGCTACGTTATCTGATGTGGAAATGATACAAAGAGGTCGAGCTTCTTCGCCGCCGATGTTTTTGGTCTTTTCAGATGAACATGAGTCCAGATTCCAGGAATAAAATTTGTGACACCGTCAGACTTCAGACGCTGGACTAAGAGGAACATGAACCGGAGCTAAACTCAACATTTACATTAAATCAACTCTTCCCACCATAGATACGTTATATATCTTCAATAAATTTTGAATGCTTTATCAGCAAGCTTTATTATTGACATGGCCGTTCGTTCAAGGGATTTTAATTTTAACTATAAAAAATATCTACATATTAACGTAGTTTCCGTAAAAATTAGTGAAACAGATATAAATTGAATTCAATCTATGTTTTATTAATTGTATTCCGCATAGCTAACATAATATGTGAGAAATTCAATGGTGGAGTGAATACTAATTTAGTTAACATTAGCATTATGACTATATGTTTCACCGAATGGATTATTCTGCTGTTCACACGTCTATATCCAATTTTGGTAATCCAGGACCCTTAGGTACAAACATAATACTTATCTACGCAGCATGTTGTTTACTCCCTTGTCCCAAACAGACAAACATAAGCGTATTGATATTATAATTGATTTTGATTTCTATCTTCATTATGTACTTGTATTAAAAACAAAATGGTGAAATTATTCATAGTAAAAAACCTTCCGGCTCAGTCTTGGAAGAAGTAGATAGATTTTGTGACTATTCAATGCTATTTCTTTTATACAAAGAAATTGTAATAAATATTGTTATTTGAAAAACTCTGTTAAATATAATCAACAGCAAATGTAAACATTTTTATGGCAGCACAACTATATATTTAATTAATTTAACCAATATTTTCCATGTTTTACATGTATAGTCTAGAAAGCATAAAGTAAGCTTAATAATAATAACAATTCATAAATAAACATGTTTTGCAGCCACTGTTGGGCACAGAGTAAAAAGTATCAAGATAATTAAATTATACGTTTTATTATAAGTATACTTTAAATGTACAAGCCAGTACTGTAATGCAGATATCAGAGTCGAAGTTACTGTTTAATGTTTTACTGCAAATGTAAAGACACAATGATGTATATACATTTGTGTGTGTGTGTGTGTGTGTGTGTGTGTGTGTGTGTGTGTGTGAGTGTGTGTGTGTGTGTGTGTGTGTACGCGCGCGCGCGTGTATGTGTGGAAACAAAGTAAACTAAACTACGGCAGAAAAATACTAAAACCGGAGTAAATGGTTTCATTATAATGGCCATAAATGTGACTACGTTTTACATATTTGATTAATCGTGGCAACAAGGAAAACCCAAATACGAAATTGCCTATGTATTTGTATACAACATCTACCTGTAATGGTTCAAATAAACTACATCAATATCAAACTATTGTCATCATATACACAATTCTTCATTTCTCTTCATAAATAAATTACCACCAGGTTAACACCTTTACTGCTTGTCTAAACTGAGTGAGACCAACTACTGCCGCAGTCAATATGTTAAACTACTGTACAGTAACTGTTTATTTATATTAAATGTAGTTAACTCAATCCAAAATATTTTGAACCACTCTCACCTCTTGAAAAACACAGTAACTTATAACAGGGTTATAGTGAAATCTTAGAAAATTGGTACGTCTGTCCCCCTTTCCAGGACCTATTTGTAATAGATATCAAAAACGAAAGCTTGATTCAAGTGAATATTCAACCTGCCGTTGCGTCGGGTTAAAATGTTTGTGTCCCTCTCGTGTACAAGTATGACATTTACATTTTCAGAAAGATACACCCAGTTTTCCTGGCATTTATGACAGTATAAGAGAGTTTTCTCATGGGGTGAACGTTGCCTCACCAGCGGGTACTAGGAGGCTTGTAAGCATTTACGTTAAAGGTTGTACACGCTTTTAACTGCCAGTAAAGTATGTAATATTCACAGCTTTTGTTGATAGTAAACACATCATTAATTTCCTGCCGCAGTACATTTAGCCACGCCGTAAACTAGCTAGATGGCGTAATTCTCCTATCAGGTTACGCCGCAGTGGAATATTAACTCTTGTAAAATGTATACTCTCCAAAGTAAGTAAGCAGTGCCATACAACTATATTGTTGAAAAAATTCAAATTTGACCTAATCAGTTCCTTAAATATTTTAGATAGCAATTATTTATCAATGAGCAATTTTCTAGATTTTTTAAATCAAAATTTTACTTTAGTTGTAGTTGGTGACATAGTTCCCACTGACGTGGAATGAACATTTCGTACTGGTAATACTTGTATTTTTAATCCTTTTCATAGAAATAGATTTAGTGGTAGTTAAAACTTGAGTATTGAATAAATATTTAAAAGTTTTGATATTTAGATTCTATTTCGTATGCAGTCCGTTGGCTTTATGTTATTATATTGGACTAAAGCATAATTTAGTGCTTATTGTACAGTTCTTTCTTTATATAAGTGATGTTCTCAATTGACATTCGTTTGAGAGTAGTAATAGTCGTACTGACTTAATAATAACGATATTTGTTTCTTGCTTAACAATAATAATTTCAATAAATTATCTCCTGCAATGCAATCTCCTCTTCAATTTAACTTTCATTAACAAAAATACAAACTTAATATAGTTTGTTCTTGTACCTTCCACTTTCAGCTTAAGTCCTCTCAAGTAGGGATGTGATTGATTCAATTCAAAGTGATCTTCTAAAAATCTTTTCAATATTTTTTTACTGTAGATTCAGATTAAAATTATACCAAGAAGATGTACATCTCTTTCCAGTATCCAGAAACATGTAAATGGCCAAATTACAAATTATTATTCTTTGTTGGATACACGTTTTCAAACAGTTCTTGGTGAATGATGAGGGTACTATAGTAAATGAGAGAAAAAAATTAATTAAAAGAGAGGAAAAAGTGTTTAATTCCAGTACACAAAGCGTTCACCGAATGTGTAATCAAATAAATAATTAAAAATCAAGTTGTGTTTTTGAGTTATGAACAATATTCTAGTAAATCATAAAACTCGTTATTAATAATTTTCATTTAAGGGTTTACTGAAATGTTACTGACTGGAGCCAAAATAATAGAATCACTACGTTTTCAGAACACACTGCTGCTCATTACATGAGTTATGAGTCAACAAAATATAAAACATTTTATGACATCCGCTATTGTTATTGGTTGAGCGTTATGAATCCTATCTGTTGACGGGTTGATAAAAGTTTCGTTTATTGTCTGTCTGTTTGTGTGTCTATCAACCTGTGTGTCTGTCAACCAAGAAAATAACAAAGCACCTCTTCGCAACTGTATAAGATTATACGGTCACACCGACAAACAAATGTTGACTGTGCGTTAATTCATTATTTTAATGTATACTCGTAGTTCAGAAGCTAAGAGTTACTTTGCATTGTATAAGCACAAATCCTTGGTTTCCTAATATCGATCAAGGAAATTCAGCTGAAGATAATGTGTTAGCTACAGGCACAAGAAGTGGCAAATTTCAGAATACTTTTCTTGTCTTCTGGCGGTAATATGTCTATTATTTATGTATTATTTGGTTTTAAGGTTATCTAAGAAGGACAACAAATATTTTAGAAAATACTTTCATATTTTAACCCTTTTGAAACCCCTTCACTTATTTAAAACCAGCGTTGCTGTCTAATAGAAAAGTTCTGACATTAAAACAGATTCATCTACCAATTTTAAGAAAACCAAGTATGCTTATTCAATTCAAATTGGCTACTGGCTTCTAGACTTTTGGGTAAGGTGGTATGTATTAGTTTTTATGCAAAACTAGCACACTAATGCATGTTGGATTGATTCCATGTCGTTTCCATGTTTCATAGTTGTTCGTTCCGATTCGGCTGACAGTGACAGCAGCATCGTTTGCTCTTTGAATTTTTCCTTATCTGTGACTGCCATCTTGCATATGCATGTTATAGTATAGATATAATTGGTTCGTGTAACCGTATCTGTAAAATAAAAAAAACATTCTCCTAAGCATTCCTAAGCAATTTGGAATTCTCTGCTACTCCTCCAGTAGGGCCGAAAATCCTGAGTTTATTACTTATAGTACGAGACTATTGCGTTAATGCGGTGACCGCGGCTGACAAGTATAGGGCCGCATTGAAGATGTTAATTTGTGATTCTAACAAATATTTATTTAATTGATTACGTGGAGTATTACTCTTTGTTCTAGAATCCTACTGCGCTCTACGTATGCAGTAGACTTTCCAAAGTAAACTGCGAACGTTTCAATAAAGACTTGAAAGCTAACACCCCTTCATAATGTACGTATACAAAACCACCCCACCTTTCAATTAACGCGAGGGTGCTATTCAGCTGAGTATGAGTTACCTGGAAATAGCACGTTTACCGCATACGAGTACTTCAATCTGCATCCACGGATGGGCTCAGAAGTGTTTTCTATATTTATTAGTGAAAACGTGATAATTGTTTATATTAGATATGCGCTATACTAATATATGATAACTTAAATTTGTATCTAGAATTGCTGTTTTGCAGAACTAACAGGAATTTTTCTCTTATAGATTAATGCCTCATTCTGAAAATAACATTACGTTAACAGACACACTATAAATCCTTCCGCGATTGACTCAAGACATGATTAGCTGCTATGAAGTAATGAAACCATTTTCCATGCCGTATTCTCACATTGGCTTGTTTATCCATTAGACATTCCCAGTAACTTTAGTAGAAACAACGTTTATCTTACAATGTTCTCTTTTCACACCATGAGAGAACTGTCCTATCATAACATAACACTTGATATACTTAGACTTAGCCGTGAAGCGTCCTCACTGGTGAAAAGATTCTAAACTAAAACTGGCAGAGACATCTATGCACATTCTATAATAAAAGTAAGTAGATGAGGAAGTGAACTAATGATGGGCGTGGCCCGACCAACGATTATATCTTTTTAGCACTTCCAGCAATCTACAACTTAATGCTATCTTCGATCTCTAAATAATTTTCTATTGGATATTTAGAGTGGTTCCCATATTATTGAGACAAACTGGAATAAAATAAAAACCATGTAATTAAAAGATTAAAATATAAGTATTCATTTATAATGAAAATAACTAAACACTTTTTAGCTGTTCTGTTAACATAATGTTTTAAATGTCATTTTTAAATATTTGTATTTTAAAAAACGTATATGCCTACATCTGAAAGGGTATTTATAAACCCCAAGAGGTCTCAGCGCTCGCTCATTTCGAGTTTGCCGAGGCATAACGGAAATGCCCGAACTCTCCCGTGGCCGCATATCATACCTATCCCATGAGGCTGAGCCTTCCACAACCGAGTATAATAGTATTTAGACAAACGTGAAGCTATTTGTGTCTCAATTACAGCTTCCACTATAAAATGGGCAGTCACAGGTTACAAAATCTACATTAACTGTCTACATAATGTTTCCCGCGTCAGAGTTAGTAGAGTAATCGTTCCTGACAACATTCAGTTTTGTCCTAGACTAAATAAACTTGGCGTTTAATAAACGTCGATAATTGGTGAAATAAATGAGCTTGATTTTAAAATGGGTGGCAAATATATTCAATCAAAGCACATGCGTTAAATCTTTGCATCGTTGTAATACATCTTTGAAAAGCGCACGAACGAGTCACAGAAAATGTTTAAATCATACCCTTGGGTCATCACATTGTTGCGAAATGACAAAAACCATTCAGTTCTCCCTCCTAAAGTAATTTAAAATAACATAAACCTTTGTCATTATTCTTAATTTCAAGTTGCAACATCTCATAAGATTGCTCTGCTACACCAAATTCTTGAAAGCGTTTCATTATAATTTTCCTTACCTTCATTCAACACATTGTGTTTGGTATCCTACAGTCACATCTAAACTGCTTGACATACATTAAAAGTACACAAAAAGCTTAGACTTTGGGAAATGATTTTGTAAAGAATTTCATTCAGCAGAACTATCGTCACTCATAATGACTATTGGAGAAAATAATTTGTATGATGTATTCAATCGCTTCATTAAGCAAACTAAATGTTATGTGGTAGTTTTTTCGGTCCTGATGGATGAAGTACATATCCTAACGGCAGAGATTCTATTTTGTCAGCAAAAAATAAAAATGTAAAGATTTTTTGTTTAGTCACATGATCCACCAGAGTCTACAAAAATAATGTAATTTGCATTTTTTTCTTTTGGAATACTCATTTCATGACTGGAGTTACCACTGCTACAGTTTTAGATTTTTCAACAATATTTACACAAAATACTTTTTATCTAGACGAGCGGTTTTTGTTATTACAGCTTCTAAAACGTTTCTGAATCTCTGTCTCTAAAAAGGCGTTTCCTCCAACAACTTTACATGTGAATGATTTGTATTAAAGTTGAATTCACCTGATCATTGGCTAAGTTAGTTAAAGTTTCATTGCCATTTTCAGACGATTGAATGATTAATATTTCATGAAAAATTTAGCTTCAGCTGGAGACATCCAGCCGTAAAATAAGAATTGAAAATGTTTACGGTTTCATCTGAATACCTTAAATAGCTTTAAGCTTCATCAACATTGTCTGAATGGGTGTTATCAAAATTTACATTGAAGGAAAGAAAAGTATAAGTGAAAAAGTGTAATAACCGAAACAAACTATTATGAAGACAATAAAGAATAATGATATATTGTTCTTTTAACGAAGATACATCTCCAGTTTAATTCTTCTACAGACTAAAAGTAGAAACCTTCTTTTGTAGGCATATTGGTTATTCTTGGATGAGGTCGGGTTTATCAAGCACGTAGATGCATTTATATTTGTTTATTTATGCGGAATGTTTATTATACGAAATAGAATATCCGTGTTCACCGAAGTGTTCTATAGAATACAAACAAGCAGTTAGTTTAGTGTCGTGGCTTGCCAATGACCACGTGGTGGAGGCTGTGCGAGTTGCGGTGAACCACTCAGCTGTTTGTGGTCTTTTTGAGCTAGGTTTCTGGATACCTCTACTAAATAACAGAAAAATAATACTGTACTGATTATTATTTCAGTGTCATTTGCAGCAATTATATGGAATATTTAGAACATAATCTTTCAACAATGTACTTTGTTTATCGTATTAGACGATTTTTTTACGAAAAAGATATTGATATGAAAAATTCATCCTTTGAAAGTGACACAATAATCTTTGATTGATAATCATGTTTAAAAAGTGCATCCATAAAGTAAATGTATCTAAATTCGGAAAAAACATTTGAAAGCTATAGTAATCTGTCTACTTTTTTTCTACACCATGAGTTATGTTTTCGACATAATTTAACAGTTGTAACACTTCCTTGGCTATTATGCCATAGGATTATATTCCAGGACATATTAATTAGCAACATGTAATTTGCACTACACGCCGTATGGCGGAATTTTGAATCGTTTAAAAGATTCTTACCACATTTTTGCACAGCAGCTACCAGATTGCTGAATAGACATAATTTCTATTTTACTTATTGTTGATTTTGACTACCAAAATAATTGACGTTACTCAAAACAGATAAAATTCAAATTTTTCCAAGGTTTGGCAATCTTTTTAATTATAAAATCGTGGCTGCTAACCGATGTTACATTGTAATGGAAACCAACCTAGTTTTATTATTAGGTGGCAGTAATTATTAATTCAAGCGTCACTTACTTTTGCACTATCAATAAATACTGTAAATCAGGAACTACGTTAGCCACATCCACTGCCACCTTGAACACTATTTCTTTCTTCCAATAATACTCTTCTCGAACGAAAATTATTGGAATAACTTTACAAACGCACCGTACACTTCTCATAATGGACCGAATTTCAGGTATTTTGTTACACTGAAAATGATTGGAAATATGTACAGAAGTAGAACAAAGTTGAGTTGAAAAATCGTCGTATTTCGTGTTTGAATATATGAGTATGAACTCCAGTTCCATTTCAGTTAGGGGCTATGGAGTTCTGGGGAAGCCGGAGCAAAAATAAAACGTAAATATTGGTTTCTTTATTTCAGATAGATCGCTTCTGATATATAATGTCCGACGAGGTATCATCCTTGTTTGAACTCTTGGACGTCCTAAAGTAGGAAACTGGCAGAGATTGGAATTTATTACACTCCATTGTGGGTGGCCTCGGACAACTTAGAACTCAATTTTATGCTACTAGCCATAACTTGTAACAGAAAATACAGCATTTCTATAAATATTGTTTCTACTACAGCTTAAACTAAAATTGCTGCAGTAATTCATATTTTAAAAGGACGAATTATTAATCTGTACACAAAAACCCCTAGAGTGTAATAATGGAGCAGATTTACAACTTTCTTTTAATTGAAAAACCCAATACATATTCGTGGGAATTCAACTCATGTGTTTCATCGAAAACAATGCTTGGCGCTTTCACGGTTAATCAATATGCACGGATGGTCATTTCGTATGCTATTATCGAGTAATAAGCAATTTAGGTTCTGCATTAACATTACGTAATGCAATGACTAGATTATTAAGCAATGATTTATAGGTATCGATTCCAACTTTTATAATGTGAGTAAAGTATATTACAGACGTACATATATTCTCAATGATACTTTTATGTTTATCCTAAATAGAATATTGTAATGTCATTACTATTGTTCATTTAATTTAATATTAAGGAATAAACATATGTAATAATTTTTAATATCATTAAAGTTGATTTATATGACGTAAAACATATGTGGTTTGTGCTATAGGATTCCATAAGTTGTATAATAATAAATATATTTTGATTTCATGAATACTAACATTCATTTCTCCACGTATTACGAGTATATTATTACACAAAACTATCATTTCAGTTGATACATTATTGATCACTGTACATATCAAATATTGATAAATTACTCTAAGGACTGCATTGATAAGGTTTAACGATAGGAACTGCCGAAGTTCACACATGCTATACACTATGAGGTATATTCAATTTTCTGTTTTGGATAAACTCTGGATTTTTTGACATCCGTTTTTTAAATTAGCTTTCGTCCCTTTTGTTTCCTATTTAAATAGAATTTAAATGCTTTTTGACAACACCATCTTTCAAAAACGCATCAGTAGTATCATAAGTATATATTTATATTTCTATTTTTAAGTTTTTATATTTTTGTAGAGAACAAATAATACTGCAACCTTAAAAATAGCAAGATGTAATGTAAAAAATAAATTCTAAAAAATAATTATACTTGTATCAGTAAATAATAATGATTTTCTGCTATTGAAATAAGATGAAATGAACAATTAAATATACTTCTTATAATAAAAGAATATTTGAGCATTTTTTTTAAGCTTGAATTTTAAACACCCGTCATCTCTGTTTTGTCATGATTATATTTAATCACTTGTACAGCGTGTGCCTAAATATGTTTTTAAATACATTTTTTATTAAGTTTAGTTGTTTTTATTGCTATAATATTTCAAGCTTATTAATTAGGTGTTCCTTAAGTGAACGTGTGTTCCTAACTTATTTTTATTGAGTTTCTCACAGTCCAAACCAAAGTGTAATAGATGATACGTCACATTGAATATCTCCTTGAAACAAATTAATTATTTGTATTTGAAACTGCAACCTAAATAAATAAAAGTGTAAAAAAACGACCTGAACAAAATGAAAAACACGTAACTCAAAAAATAAGTAATAAGTTTTATTTTAATGTTACAATCCATACAATACCTTTGAAATAGTTTTTATTCTTATTTTAAGATAACAAGTTTAGTTTTCACACACTATTCTGAAACACGATGAGAATGCCAATATACTTTGTACCACTTAAAATATGTCTTATCACTGATAAGGGATTGGCCAGCTACCTTATAATATCTGACAAATTTAAGTTAGCTACTTCTTCTTGGTATCTGCTATGATAGAGTGTGGTTCTATAAGCTTAATAAGCGTGGTATAAGCAAGGATATTCCACTAGTATAGCAACGGGGGTAAAGTATATATCTAGCTTAAGCGTGTGCAGGAAAAATAAATTAGAACTTAATATCATTGTTATATAAATTAAAAGTGAGTTAACTTATTTCTACAACTTCATAAGCCTCACTTTGAATTTATTATTAAGTTTATTGCTATATTGTTCGAATCCTCATTTATTGGGTCGTATTTATTTAATTTTGTGAACTGAAAATAAAAATTATGTTTGTAGCCTACCATTTTTGAACAATTAGAGGTATAAAAAATTGGAACATTTATTACACATTGTGTTTTATTTATTTTTTAAAAAAATATTTATTTATTAATTATTTACTTAAAAAAAAATTATTAATATTCTCCATAGTACTTTATGATCACATTACATTCAGTACGGGAGGTCAGCCTCACCCTGTGTATAATATATCTGAACACCTGTAAGACATGTTGAAAGCAGAATGTAATAAAATGATATATTTACGTCGTCTGATGAGTTTCGGAGGCACAAGTTGTAGTTAACGTTAAGTTGTAATGAGCAACAAGCTATTCAAAGTAATTACACCTTTCTTTGTCTTAAGGCCTTCAAAAAAGACCTATAGATTTTAAAAACTCTGAAAGTGGTTAAGTAAAATATTGTACCTATGTCATTATGCATATCTTATTAAGCACTGATATGTTAATGCGTTTCGCTGTGCAAATTACCCCTTGTCGATTCCATTAATAGATATAATAGATTGCATAATTAGTTGAATACATATCTCGGACTACCGAGTCTGAGTACTATATACACCACCATTAATAGGAATTTTCTAATTCACACAATACGATAGTAAGTTTGGCGGTTAGCAAATCTATGATCTCATGACGGCTGTGGACCGTTACTCTCCACAGGGACACCAATGGCTGGAATGCATTCTCACAGATGTTGAAGTGTTTGCCAATTATCATCTGTTATTGGATTTGCACCGTTTCATTGTTGCCAATGTCACTCGGCATTGACTAGCTGCTGACGGGAAATTCAGGTTTATAACCTTAGTATACTTCCTATTGAATATTGCTGCCCGATTCCAATTATTCATGACAGAATATTTTGCTTCTGTTGATTGCAACTATATAACTATACGGATATCAACTAACTTACTTAATATATACTATTGTGCAGTAAGGAGCAAAAAGAGTACATACGATCTCATATTTAAGTGTGGACAGGAATGTAACTAAGTATTTTACATTCTAAACAAGGAAATGTACAAGTATACTTACTACGCCATCTGCAATCGGCACTAGTACGTTAGGACATAGGATGTACTGAAACCACAACTCATATTAATTGCTATTACAGCTCTTAAATACAGTTGTAACAATCTGTTGATCTTGGTCATGTTTCACATTGTCAATCTCATCAGGAATATATTGTTCGCAAACATTTAAAACTAATTTTTACGTTAATACGATGATAGAATACTTAAATTTAATTAATAATAATAATAATTAAAATAACACAAAGTATTACTGTTAGTATTATTATTATTATTAAAGCGGAGTCTTCAAGTTAAATGCTCTTGATTATTTTTAGAAGAAGAGCTGCCTTTGTGAGTACTAACGTGCATGTATGGTGTTTACTATTTCTTATAATGTCAACTAATATTTTAGTACTAAAACTTTTCACGGCCACCTTTACTGGCTATAAATATTAATAAGTTATACGAAGAGTGAAATAAACTTATTTAAATTTCAGAGGTGTAATAAATGAAGATTAGATAGGGCAATGTAATTAATGATTTTAATGAAAATGCTAACATTGTTTCAGCCTTTTTTTTCCGAAAGTGATGTTTGGCGTATTTCCCTTAAAATCGTTAGAGACCAAAGTCAAATAATACGGAGGTATGTCCAACAATTAATTGAAGGAAACAACAATACTTCACTTTGGAATTTTGTAAGAAACATATTTATTATGATAAGGCATGATGTGACAAATTTTATTTGTTACACAACAGCGAACTGTTTTAGTAGTTACTGTTCAATAAATACACGTAAGTATGGTTCGTAAAATTTCCAAAGTTGAATAATCAAAAACATGAATTACATTGTCGGCAAATAAACCTAAGATATGTATTTTTAATTCACAATTTTAAAAAGCAGGAGTATGGAACTGAGCTGTGTACTTCTGTGGTGTTCAACTGTAAACACAAGTCAATAAAATATTACTTACTTAATAAGACTTATATATCCTTTCCTTCTTCATATATCCTTTATTAATCGTTTATACACTTCAAAGATGACCGAAGATAGTACTTAGGTTACTTCTTTTAATACTCGCAATTAATTTTATACCATTAAAATAATATTTTACTTTAACACTACCTCTGATACGAAGAAATTTGAAGTGATAAAACACGTAGGGAGAGATGTAATGTAGAGAGATAGAGTAGTTTGGCAATGGTCCAGGTCTGGAATCTCTGAATCGTAGTCTAAATCATCAGCCAGATGAATCAGTGACCCGTGTCTTGTTCAGAACAAACGAACTTTGATGGAATGAACATTTTACTAATATTGATCTCAGCAGAGTACTGATCAGTATCGACTCAATATGTTGTACACCGCAACCTATCCTTTTATATTACTCATCACATACAGTATGTTATAACACATCCTCAAACCATTACTATAATAAAGAAGATTTAAATAAAAACATCTCAACAGTGTATTTTATTTGCTTTTCTATATTTACAGTTGAATAATACATGTATTAAAAGCTCAGTTCAGTATTCCTGTTTTTCATTTTGAATAAAAAACTAATTTTTTAGTTTTATTTCCAAAGTATGTAGTTTGCTATATTCTTTGAGTTTAGAATTTTTTCGTGCTATACTTACGTGTTTTTAGTGGAAGGACAGTGTCTATTGTAACAATTTTCTGTTGTTTAACATTAAAATCCGTTACATTTATTAAGCATAATACACATTTTTCTTACAAAAATGCATAGTAAATTGATTAAAATATTTTTTTCCGATATTATTTAAACCCACAAGGTATTTTTATTTAGTTTGAAACTATTTACACTCATATGTACCAAATATCACTTACAAAAAATGGAGAGAGCTTTCCTTTGATTATGTTTTCTCAACAAATCTTTTTTCGTTACTAATAAAACCTCTTAAACGTAGATATATTGTTAAAATGGTATCAGTGTGTTGTTGTAAACCAAATTTTAAAATTTTTACACTCCTAGTCGTAAAAATTGAGAGGTAATTCTAACTATTCCTCTCCACCGTTTAAACTCTTAATTTCAAGATGCCTCTTGCAACACCACCTATATTTTTTCAAACACAACACACCGAGTCATAGTGTTACAATAAAATGAAAGACCATACTTTGGATAAGAGCAACGCAGTCAAATAAAGTAAACATTTTCTAACACTGTGTTATGCTAGATTAGCACGCTATGTGTCTCTTTATGTAATTTAAATTATTGTGATTCTCTGAGTAAGCGTTAGAGCTTAAAATTACAAACTCCGTAAATATATTATATTCATGATGACAAAAACTATACAGAGAAATGAGAATATCTTTTCTGAATTATTTGTTGAATCGCGCATACTCAATGTGTTTGAATTGTAAAGCCTAGAATCCCAGACTCGGTCACAAATCACGGGCGACTCTCCTCATGTGGGGTCTCATGAGTGTGCTTCACTGGAATTGCTCCATAAATTGTGGGCTCAAAAATGCCTCCAATAACCGTTACATTAAGTCTTCTATTCTGCGTCTTATGACATCATCCAACAGTATAATACCAATATTTGTCCAATGAAAACAATCTGCTAGTTTTAAAATACAAGGTAAGAGTACGCTTCACCACTTACCTTGTAAATGTGTTGCTATGTCACATATTAAAATTTTAGTTATAAGATTTTAGTTTGTTTTATAAATTTAATTGTCCTGTAACTTTTCGTTGCCATCATGTTTACCTATAAGATCGCTGTAAAATGAACCAACGTAAAATGTTTCGCTAATGCTCAGCCAAATCCCGTTCATTAAAAGACGTACACCATCATTCAATTCGATGTTGCTTATAAACAAATTAAGCATAATACAAATTTTAAAGCTTATAGGTAAGTTCGTTATCGGATAACGTGTGGACAGTCATACAGATAGACAAATGGAGAAATATAAATAGAACTCTTTTCAACCCTTCGAATAGTAGCCTTAGCTATCGCTCATATAATGAAGTATGAAGTATGAGTATTAATTTACTCTTCATTAATAGGATACAAATAAATAACAGGACATTAACTTTTATGATGTTTTCTCGTACATTAACGCCAATCAAATTATGTTCTACATTATTTTTAAATGTGTTCTTATATATCTGATTAAATCTTGTTATTATAATGTAATCTATAAGTTAACAAAATAGACATTATACAAATAAATTGCCTTTGTACGTGATTAAGTTCGATGTTCCATCAGCAGAACCGAGTACTAGTATCGCTGGGAAACGAAGTTTCATATTGTGTAAACCGTCATTTATAAACTTCATTTCCTCATATTAGTACAAAAACTATCTAAACAAGAAAACTACGATCTTTGATTCTCGACTTTCACAAGATGGGTAATGTTAGAGGATGTTTGTAAAATAAGATATGTTTATTTCTGAATCAAATACATACACATTGCATATCATAGTATTTTTTAAACATAATATAAAGCAGCCAACCATATCGATATAATCCCTAATTCTACTCAAGTAGTCAGTAATTGCTGAGGTATAAAACACCCCCTGAGTTTTTCAACAGCTTTAAATTTTTTACTGCACATTTTAATCTACGCAAAGGTAGGAAAAGAGTTCTGTAAAAGATATATGACATTCAAAGTGTGTGACATGATGTCTGTAAGTGCGCAATACATTGCGTGGCATGGATATCTGTGACATTAACATACTGAGGTACAGCTTTCAAATTATGTATGATCGACATGAATCAAACTGAGAATTATTACAGAAGTGTTACGTTACACGCGTATACTTACAAATTACGTTTTACTGAATTTATTAATCTTAGTTTCGTCCCCAGATTTCAACCAGAAAGATTTTTATTGAAAACCCTTTAAAGTATGTGAGGAAATTTATATGTGCTGTTAGCAAACGTAATTTCAGGACGACTGTGGATAGCAGCCAATCTACAGTATACTCCATAGAGATAACAAATAATCGCAATGCATCCTCTCAGATGTAGAAGTGCCAGTCAGTTATTACCTGTTATTGGATTTCCACCGTTTCATTGTTGCAAACGTCACTTCGCGATGACCAGCTGCTGACTGCAATTTCAGTTTTAACGCTCGTTGTTTATTCTGTGGTGAATATTGGTTGCATGATTCCAATTATTCATGTTCAACTCATTCGCCTCTATTTATTGTACGGTATCTGCAACTAAATGTGGAGATCAGCTGGTTTGTTTAACACGTTCATGACGACTTGTTCCTCATCGAGTACAATCGTTTAATTTTTAAGATAAATTAATTTTGTAGGTGCCCCTTGGGGTACACGGAGGAGCTTAGAATAAACATATTGAAACAATATTTTGTGCGAATTAGCAAAGTTTATATAAGTTTTTTGTTATACTTAGACTCATAACGTAAAAAATTACGGATTTTGTCATTGGTATTAAAAAGTTCGATGGCAATTAAAAAAGTCCGGAAATAAGCCATAAAGTTATCGTGAACATGAACGTGTTAATTTATTCGTATATTATACATTTTACGCTTATTGTACGAAATATTTTCCTGCCATTGTAGATTTACTTTATGAAAATCTTGTGTGTGTTATTCATCACTAGTTAGAGTGTGCGGATCAACTAAACTGTTTATTATACTGTACTGGACTGCATACTATGTTTCCTGTAATTCTATAAATTTTATGTGAATGTTTTTTTTATGTCTTCATCGTTAAATATAATTTCTAGTACGTTTAATGTATTATTGTTCGGTAATTTGTGTAATTTTAATACTGTAACCTCAGTTTTTCAACATTGAACCATTAACATATCTTTAGACATAATACGGTATACATTTACAGTTTAACACATTGCGTATGGGCCTGGTAAAATGAAAAAATCCAAAATAAACCACGAACCCGTAAATTAAACGAACAATGAACAAAGTAGTATACGCTTGTACGTATAAAACTTTACTTTTTAGATCACTTAGTTGAAGAGTCTCATATATTTTTACAACGCTGGTGGATTTTAATTGAAATATGAAGGCCAAGAAGCTCGGAAAGCTGTTACACTGATAATGTTTTGTAAGTGAAGACAGGTCACTTCCCGAGAAGCCTCTCACTTCCGTATTAATTGTTTCATCAATCTCCTGTTGCTCTGTTGTCTTCGATATATCACACTTGTGTTCAAACAATCCATCTTCGAACCGTCACACTTGAGCAAATATTACACTTCAATAATCTGGGATTACTCCTTCTCTATGATAGATATACCTTCTATATTAGGTTTGATACACTGGTTATGTTTTTTAAGTGAAGGCCCCTTATAGCTAGCCCCACACTTGCGTATTAATTGTTTTATCAATTTCCTGTTGCTCTGTAGTTAAATGAGGTGTCACTTAATAGGTATTAAGATTTTTTTTTAAATTGTTCTTTACATAAACATACCTTTTTGGGGAAATGGGCAAAGTTGTAACAGTGACTAAAAATTTCACTTCCATTCCCTAGAAAGGTGTCCCAAATTCCATGCATCTGTTTTTATCCATCAAAAACTAAACAGAGTGTAAACATACTTTTAACTTACAGTGTATAAGGTAAACAAGTATAACTGTTCATACACAGAACACTCTATATATGAACTAAAACAATTTATATACGAACCCATTATTAATAATAATTATATAATAGTAAAATAGGTATAATTTATTGCTAGTATATCACACTATTGCGCAATACAGACATATACTTACGATACAACTTGAGTTTGAGCAGGTATATCTTATACAAAAACACTCTGGATACAATTGGTTCGGAACTAGAAGAAGTTACTTTGGGTGTTTAGTATGTGGATCCCTAATTATACATTCATTTATTAAAATGTTTCAGTTGTCGTGTTCCCTTTCTGTATTAATAAAACTCACAACGGTTTTCCATTTGGTGGTTTTGATAAAGTCCAATACAAATGAAGAATAAGTTTTTTAACAAACAAAGTATGAAATCCAAACAGCACAAAACAGTACAGGATAGAATCTGTAATAATGTTAATCTTTAGTGAATGTATAACTGTGGAATTATGAAAAATACTTAAGTATGAGAAAATTGTGTAGAATATTTTCTATTACTGCTTGTAAGATATTCCATTATTTTGACAGTCAACAAATACAAGAGAGAAGCGGAAATCGAAATACTTACGGTTATTCTCATATGTATTTATGGACAGGAATGGAACTGTACATTATACATTCCGAACAAGGAGGGAATGTGCTATATTGACTACGCTGCGCTGCCCGGAACCGGAACTAGTACGATAAAGCACAGGACGTGCTGCAACGGGATCTTCTGCAATAAATAATAAGTCATTGTAATGCTTACATAAAGTTGATACAATCTGCGTATCCTGGTCATGTTTCACAGAGTAAATAGCACTAATATAACTTTTTTAATATTCTGGCTTGATAAAACTCAATTAATACAAAACAATAAAACGTAATGGTTTGTATTTCGGATGATTGTAGTTGCTATTGTAATGGCAAACATTTGTTAAATATTCTGACGGGATAAAACTCAATTAATACAAAACAACTGTTACTCCTACCTAAGGGAAAGATGCTACCGGACGAACTGTCGTCATACCGTTCAATTTGCATGTTGGATTCAGCTGGAACGATCTGGAGCGGATAATTTATAACAAAATCAAAAAAGTAGCAAAGAATGATTTATCAGAACAGCAGTAAACTGGTGGTCAATATGGCAAGAGAGAAGATCGCCGAAAATATGGATAGGTGGTCAGAAACAGTATTGTTTTGTAGTAACTTTAGACATAAAACATGCCTTCGATTCAGCCAACTGGAATTGCATCATGATATCCCTGAAAAGGAAGAATGTCCCAGGATACCTTATAGAAAATAGTCGCCCGCTACTTCACTGAAGGACCCCTAATTACGACACAGAAGTGGGTCCCAAGGAGTATCGGGTGACAGGGGGTAAAATACACTTGTAAAATACAAACATGAGAACTCCCCGGAGTGCCCTTTCTGCAGTGGAGTGGAGAATGCGGAGCGCAAAGAATACGTGCCCCCAATTCGAAGCAGAGCGCGCAAAGCTGGTAGTTGTCACATGAAACAAAATTACCCCCGAGAACCTGGCTCCGTTAATGCATGCATCAGAAATCATCTGTTAGAACGTCTTCGTCACTGAAGTCCTCATTGACCTACGACGGCAGGAGCAGGATCGGTTGAAAAAGAGGCGGCTGCCCAACAACAGTTGGATGACTTTCAACTAATGCATTTCCACGTGAAGTAATTCCACGGTAGTTCTGTGGTAGGCTAAATGAGACCAATTGAAGAAAAAGAGGTTATTTAGTCGGTATGGGTCATGGTCTCAACAACATCCAATGATCAGACCGAGCCCGACACGAGAAAGTGTGTAAACGCTTTTTTCTTCCCTCCAAGCACACACACACACACACACACACACACACACACACACACACACACACACACACACACACACACACACACACACACACACACACACACACACACACACACAATCAGGTCTGCTAACATCTAGTGATTTAAACTCTAATCGTTTAGTTTCTCCTTTAGCTAAAGAAACCTTAATTCACTTATTTAACCTCATCCTTATTAAACTTTGGAATATTCTGGAATAGAAATAATTGGTTCAAATTTCCAATATAGCATAGGTGAGTCGTTAGCCGCCGTTTAATATATTTTGTAAGTTAAATCATATTTTTTAAATGAATTTTATACTCACACCTACTTGTTTCCATTATCAGAATAAATATGCTAAGAGTATACCACACTACTGTAGCGTGTACAGAGGTTACATGCAAAAGCCTATAGCTACATGTGCTACTATTTCTAATTTTTACATGTCATACAATTTTACTGGGTTTGTTTCAAAAATTAATTGATTCAGCAATTTTTTTTCTTTGCCGTCATGGTCACCCATAAAGTAAAAATTGTTTACTAACGCTCAGCCAAATCCCAGAGAGTAACATGTAACATCATCGATCTCAATCTTGCCTATACCACTTTATTTCGGTTCATGAAAAGTTTCGACACTATAGGTCAGTTCGTTTTTCACATATTATGCGGACAGGTAGACAGACAGACTGAAACAAAGTTTTTACAGTCCCTAAGTCATACTCAACACTGCCGATGAGGCAAATAAATATACACCTGTAAAACTTGTAGATAGAGATGACATGCAGAGAGATAAAGTAGTTTGGCAATGATCCAGATCTGGGATGTCTGAATCGTAGTCTAAATCATCAGTGTGATGAATCAGTGACCAGTGTCTTGTATCGAATAAACAAACTGTGCTGGAATGAAACATTTTAGGAGTATAAATTTCTCCAAAATGCTGATAGCTATCAATCCGATATGTGGTAAAGAATAACCAATAATTACAGCTATTCACTGAGTGCAGTTGAATTATGCCTTACACATTATATACGATCTCTATGAACCACTTCGATGGTATAAATAAGCTAAGAGCTCTTTAAAAGTACTATATTATGTAATTTTATATAATTTCTAAATGAACACAATAACATATTCTCTATTCCCTAGTCTTCACCAACAATATTTATTTTCCCATTATTTGCGAGGAATGTAGATCTGGCCATACTTTCGTAATTCTTACCGTGAACAATTTCACCATTTTGTGACAATAAATAAAATGTGTCACATGTTTTTTACTCCCTAAGGTACTAAAAGTTATTTGTGAAACAGTCGATTATTGTAATTAGCTTAATATTTGCTAGTGTTTGTTTTAATTGTACAGGTTTTCCGTGCATATTTTTCAAATATTAATTACAATTATTTGGTGTAGATTTGTTATATGATTTCGTTATAATTTACAATAAGAATTGGAAATATAAATTTTGCTACTGAAATGTAAAACTATGGTTTACAATAATATTGAATAGTGTGTAGTTAAAAGACATAATTTCATGAACAGTGGTACCGGTACCTTCTGTCAGAATTCGAAATATCATTTTATTTCAAAACTTCTGATTTGCATGTGATTGTGAAAAATATTTTTGTGTTGGCAGGGCACCAAAAATATTATACGTCGCTTCTCATCTGTAGTATCGCCTTCAAACACTGGATAGTTTATCTTCAACCTATGAAGGACAAATATCTACGCAAGAAATCTCACCCAAACTTATCTGTACCGTTCCATTGATATAAACATGTTTTTGCTGGTCATGTTTTTGTTTATGTTTAAGAAGTAAAATTTATTTAAAAACATTTGACTTTGGTTTAGGTAAATATTGAGTAACCAAATTCTAATTATCACACCTAAAAAACTTTCCAAGTCATTTTATTAGGAACAATACAAATTTTGTTTTGACCGGTATGCATCCAGGATCCCATTCTATACGTGAAATTAATTAATGATAGAACACTATTCAGGTCATTTAATTGGTTTGGTATATAAAAAATATGTGTATTCGTGTATTCGTTTAAGCCAAAATATCTTAATTTATTAGTTGCATTGCTCATACCACCTATCAATATGCTTGTATTGTAAATTGTAGGTTCCCGGAACTCGCTCACAAATCACGGGTGGCTCTCCTCATCCCCAATATGCGGAGTCTCACGAGAGTACTTCAGTGGAATTGCTCCATAAATTGTGGGCTCAAAAATGTCTTCGATAACCGTTACATTGAGTCCTCTCTGCCGCGTATGTTGATGACGCCTGACTGTCCAATACAAACGTTTACCTTATGGAAACAACGTAACAATTTAAAAATGTAAAGCAATAATTTTTTATTTTTAATGCAACTACATAAATAGTTGGCAGTAAACCCCAGTTTTCTGACTTATAACTGCTAAGATATAAATCATATTTCCTTATTCATGATGGTTGTGTAATCGGTGTACAAATTTTATATTTAATTATGAGTTTTTAAGGTTTTACCTATCCCTTGAAAATTTTTCATTAATCCACGATGATTTAGTTATAAATTTAGTTATATATTTAGGGAAATATAATTCTAATAGCCCAAGATAACTGTTCAGGATAAAGATATAACTGCATTTCTTGCATAACGTATCTAAAAAATTACAATAATTTTCTCAACCTAAAAGCCGCTAAAAAGCATGTCACTTTCTTTTACGGTGTAGTATAGTGAGAAAATTCTGTTAAGTAAACATTTTTTTCTACAGACATTTTTATTTTGGCTAGGTAACAAAATTGATCGAATGATCCACTTTAACTGTTTATAATATATTGGTGAAATATATGCTTCATCAACTTTGTTTAGTAAATTGTAGAAGGGCTATGTATTTGAAAGGTTTAAAATAACTTTAAATATACATTAATTATATGATAATACTTAATATTTTATTTTCATAATATTAATTAAAAGTAGGTATGCACTGATCAAATTATATGTAAATTAACTATTGCTAAGAACATTTATGTTACTGAATACAACGTGCTCTAACTCATGCAGGATTAATTTTTGTTGTTTTTGGTATAATCTAAAATAATTATTTATTTCTAATTTAATTTAATTTAATTGACATACACTTTTTGGGAGTTAAAAAAAGAACTTGACGCTACAAATTTAAATTTTAAAGTACGCATCTATTATTTATATCCAAATGATTTATTGGGTAGTTATCAAATCACTCCGAAAACAAGAAAAAGTTCTATATTTTTATTATAATTGGAGTATGGAGTTAATAACTAACAGGAAAGTTAGTGGGAAGCAGTGACCAGTCCAAGTACAGCACACCACAAATCAATAGTAGGTAGGACGAGGACATTAGATAGCTCATGAGAACTATCCCGGTTAATATCTCATACATTCTGATCCAGACCTCCCATTTGGCGATGCTCTCAGCTATAATTCACCGGACTGTAACCGCTGGTCAATAAAAGGGAATTAAAACACCATTTAAGCTTATTTATTGCCTTAATCATTTATATTGAATATTCAGAAAGTCATATATCCTGAGAACAAGCCTTTTTACTGAGCTCAAATATTTTATAAACTTAATTGATGTTTTGAATTAGCAAATTGAAAGAACTTATTTGAAAACATTATTGATTTTAGTAATAAAACATTACTTTTATTAATGTGGTTTATTATATCTTTACACACAGTTTTATGCTCAAAAAGATTTTGGCAATAGAAGGATGTTGTGAGTGATACGTTTAGCTCCATTTCACATTTCTCTTGGTGGAGCGTCTGGAATCTGACACTGTCATAGACTTGGCTCCTGGAATCTGGATGTCATGTTCGTTCCAAGAGATCCAAAATTTTGGTGGCAAAGAGACTCAAAATGAACTTTATACATCGTTTCGATATCAGGGACCCGCAGACTACAAAATACAGTGAATAAATAACACTACAAAATACACTATGTGAAAAAGTATTTTCATTGTCTCGTCAGGTGCACAATTGAGTACACTGCGAGATTTTGGAGACTAGAGCTAAACTGAACATTCAGATTGAATCAACCCTTCCCACGGTAGCTACGTTATGTGTTGAAGGATCTTATTATCGGTGCCGACATTTTTATAATTAAAAGGCAATTTTATCTTTTAAAATCGTGAAAGTAAAGGAATTTCTCCTCCATCATAACTGTTCTAATAATGATAAAAAAACAGGCTATCATCTACGTTTTCCAGTTCACGTAGCCTCTAAGAATTGTTAACATATTAATAATTTTGATTTTCTGCGGGGAGTTATCTTCGGTCATCATTGTTAAACCAAACCATATATTTATTGGTTATACAAAATTTTAAACCAAAGTTGTTTAAATAGGTCAAATACTTCTTCAAGTTCAAATCACGTAATGCACAAAGATTCTAAATTCAGAGGGAATCTCCTCAAAAGAAAATATACACTATTTTCAATTTAATTTTTTTCACAATAATGTTACATTTCCGATGTTTTTTTTAAAAGAAATTAATAAGGAATTCTCTGAAATTGAACACTGTAACAGCGTACTCTGTTAGTTATTGTTTTAGATGTAACAAAGCAAGCAAATTAATTTGTTTGTATATATTTTAAAAACATGATATATAAACTAACGTGTTAATTAATAATAGAAAGTGTATTATTAATTATTTAAACATTTAATTCGAACAATTTAAAAAAGTTTATTAGACATTTTTGCGCCTATACTTTGAATGATGCCACAAATAATTTATTTTTCCATAATACCTACCCCTTTGTAACCCATAGCCTTTTTATCATTTTATCAAAAGTAAAACATGAACTAAAGATAATAATTAATCAAATCTCAAATCCAAAAAACTCTGGTTGCATCTTGTAAAATTAAGTTTACAACTTTTGAATTTCTTATGTAACTTATGTGAGTCTAAAATGTAATACATTGCAGTAAAAAAGTACTTTTCTTATAATACCACAGAACTACCAGTCATTAAATTAGACAATAGTCATATCACATGCCATATAAGACATACATTGCCTAAATTGTCTATCATTGTCTATGCAAAATCCATGTCGATGCTTGAGTGAAAGAAGTATCATATATTTGGCAATTGCATTATTATTACGTTTCTACTATAGTCCAAGTTAGATCTAGTAAGCCGAAGGAATATAATATAGGATTAGTGTTGCCGCTATCTGAATGTCGCCACACAAACCGGTAGGGTCAGCTCAGTCCGAGACTGAGAATACTGCATGTCACGTGACAGCTTTCAATGAGAATTACCTCTGTATTAAACCATGCGAGAGGGCTCACAAGCTTAGTTGAACTATTTTGAACTTTTTAATCATTCATTATACAGTCAATAGTCAATACTTCCTTTACACAAGTTGCGTTTTAAAAGCATTTTTCATTTTTAATTATTATGTTAGATTGAAAATGCTCTCTGTGTATATCTTTATGATTCTAAAATGCGTTGAGTTTAAATATTGCATACGAACTTTAATCTCAAGACAGTTATTTTAATCAGAAAGATTACTCAATAAATAAATAAATAATTAATATTTGCATTTGAACTTCAAAAAGACAGTTCTTTTTGGAATTTTCAAAACATATGAAAGATAATTCACCTTTTATTCTAATTAATAATTCAGTAGTACAACAAAGTAGGTGTGTCAAATATTTGGGTGTACAAATAGATGATGACCTCAGCTGGCGTTCTCATATCAACTGTGTATGCCAGTCGCTGTCGCAGTTCGACTGTATTCCTAATGTCCCAAATTGCCAAATACCGTAACAAGTTTCCTCTTAAACTTGTATACTGCTCTCTCGTTGAGTCTCGCTTGAGATATGGCCTGCTGGTCTGGGGCTCGGCTACACTAGCACAAATTAATAGAGTGTTTGTGTTGCAAAAGCGTGCTGTTCGTGTACTCGCTGGACTGAAAAAACGAGAACCATGTAAAATTGCGTTTAAATAATTGAACCTCTTAACGCTACCGTCACTGTATATATTTGAAACAATAATGCTTGCAAAATTTAACAGTGTAGCATTTACTGATAGATCCGCAGTACACGAGCACAACACCCGGGCTCGAGTAAACCTCCGCCAAACTCTACACCAGACCGTTTGGGCAGCGAGTTTACCGCACAATGTCAGTGCCAGGTGCTTTTGGAGACTTCCTGAACCGCTGAAGTGCATCCAAAATAAGGAAGAATTTAAAATAAAACTAAAGGAGCATTTAGTGGCGGGTTGTTTTTACACGGTGAAAGAGTTTCTAGTATAATAATGTTTTTGTTTTTTTTGTTTTGTTTTTCTTGCATTATTAGTTGAAATTGTAAACTTATTTTTAATCGGGCATAAACTAATAATTGTAAAGTTGTGACTCGTTTTACATTTTTAGTTTTTTTTTTACAATAATTATGTAGACTAATTAAAAAAAACATGTTTAGTATAATATTTACTATTGTATAACCATTGTATTCTTATTGTTTTACTTTATAAGCTATATATATAAGCTTATAAAGTTGGAAGCTTATTCTCCTTATAATATCATTTATAGCTTATATATATATATATATATATATATATATATATATATATATATATATATACAGCATGTACTTGACTCTGTCATACAACAAAATTTGTCTTACGACATTAAAGGAATTTGAATTTGAATTTGAAATTAAAGTAATATTTCTAACTATGGTTTATAGGTAACCATGATGGCAATGAGAAAATCGAAAAAATTAATAAATTTGTAAACAAACTGCATACATTGCTATGAGTTTTTAATATGTGACACTGCTTAAATACTGCAACACCATCCTTTGGTGGCTTGCTATGTACACCTGTGTTACTCGAATAAGGTAAAGGAACCAATTCTAAGGACATTTCCCACTGTTCACTGATAAAAAGATTGTCCTAGAACGATGACAAATGTCTGGAAAGCTGATATTTCCTTCACAATCATTGTTGCTTTATATTAATTGTGTTATTTTGTATACTCATCATTCTTTAACTTTTTCAGGTAAGATTTCTCCATTTCATGATTCATCAGCCCGGCAAGTACAAATTAATTATTCTCTTATTATTTGTTTCCAGAGCTGTTACTGCGTACTGCATATCGTAATCCAATACCTCTGGTATGCTACGACAAAAAGTAAAATGGTCTATTAATCTTCCTCGTGCACCATTCCCATACCTCGAACTTAAATGTATATTCCAAATAATACTTTTTGCATTTTAATCAACATTCAAGACACTTGAAATAATGTATTACAACTTTTATAGAATTCTGCGACTAAGTTATTTGTCAATTCTTGCGCAAAGTCTTCTGCTTATGCTTCAAATATGTTTTTTAGAAATTAATTCCTGAAATAGAAACCTCATTTTAGATAGTCTTCAGATGGAGGGAAATCTGCACTCCAGAGAATGCTCGGCGTAATATTTAATGTTCTCTTGTTCAAGACTCTGTTTGCAATCTCGTTAATTGCGGTGGTTGTTGAAATTCCGCGGGAGAATTTACTTTAATAAAATTTATGTACTTTCCATCTCTTTCATTTATAATTTGGTAAAAGGTATCTTTATGATCATTTGATAACCAAGAATATCCTTCAAGATTGTTTTTTCTTTAATATTTGTTTAAAAAACCTTTTTTATGTGGATGACACATTATAAATTGCATAGTGCAATTACTTCGCTCTATATATAAAAATATTATAATATTGAGAATGTATGTAAGAATTGTATATAGAATTTTGTAGGTAACTTACGATTGAATGGGAGAATCGATATAACAATAATGGAGCTTTCCAGTTCCAGAATGTTTCATACATTTGTTCTAAATGGTGCATTATTTCTAGTTATTTTTTGAGTCTATACCAGTCTATATGTCTTGGTACAGGACCAAAACGTCATTATTATTGGTATAATACTTGGATACAGTTTGCCTTTATTTCCAAAATAACTATTGTCTGCCAAGACCTATTGGATAACATTTTAATGCAAAAACAAAATACTCACTTGCAAATGTAATCAAGATGTAGAACCTACTGATTTAGCAAGTTATTCAAATCTGCCTCTAGTCCGATAATAGGGGTAGCTTTAATTTAACTTCATATTACGAAAGTATTGTTAGGAACTTGAAAGTGGACGATTGAAATTCTAGGGCCGGTTCTGACGAACACGCAACGAAACAATTTATATTCAACACCTGGTTAAAAATCGAAATACTTTTGTAAACATTACATTATGTTCTTCTTTTAATTTTACACTGTTCCAAGTTGTTGTTTTATTTCCTCCAGGGGATTTTAAATTTTAGTCTTATGATTAAAACAAAAAAGTAGTTTTTTTAGTTTAGTTTAATACTAAAGGTTCTTTGGGGCTGAAACTAGACGTCCATATAACTTGCCCATTTTGCAATATTTGTTTTTTTGTAACTTGGATTGTAATTATGTGTTAGGTTAATTATTTACTGTAGAAGAGATCAGATTGCAGATCTCGAAACGAAGATTACTGATTATTCGTATCACTGAACGATGGAAATGGTGAAAAATCCTGTTACCTTCAAGTTTTACTTGCGCTCAGATAGCGATAACTTCCGAATTCATCGAAACCTGAATTCTTATTCCTTGTTAAATATAGTACTTTGAAAGTTAAATTAATACGTTGTCTCAAGTGAACTGAGTAGTTCTAGAAAATACCGGAGTATAGCAATTTTCGCACTCTTCAACATCTACGGCTGAGTGGGGTACATTTCCTTGTGTTTAGAAACAATTACACATCTATGTTGAGACAATATTAGTTATGCTATGCTTTATGATAACTAAGGTAATTCACTATAAAATAGGATTATAGAACATAACATTTTGCCGTGAAATAGCCAGTTAGCAGATCGTCCCTAGAGTGCGGAGCAGCGCGGAGTCAGGTTAGAATATACAATAATTCTGTTGTTGGCAACTGATAGTTGACATGTGACATGATTAACTACTTTGTGACAATGCAACAGTGGTCCGGGCCAAACCTCACGAGACAACGTAACTAAAGTGGTACAAACACTTCGTTTCAATACCATTTGATTTTAAATTTATCGTGACAGTATTTTTTTTAAATTTATTTTGTGTTTAAACAAAATATTGCATTTTTAAAATACATTTTTTTCGTTATTTATAGGTTAAATAACATTAAATATTTACAGAAAATAAGTCATTCGTGATCATTTATTGGTAGACTTCCGACATGGATTGATATGATTCCTGTCCCTGGGAATGTAAATTTATTTCTTTATCACCTATAACAGATTTATCTATTTTGATCTAGTACAAAATTCTGGATTCCTCACATCACCGTACGTGTTGTAGGCTACACATTACCGCAGGTGTATTCCATGTATCATATGTAAATATAAGAAATTAATGGCTAAAACTATTTTATAATAAACGTATAATTGAATTCATTACGATGAACAGTACATATGGTTTAGGTGACGAGTGCATTTTGTTGAATAAGTTCTCTGTTTTTAATATTCTGTCGTAAGATCTTTAGAGACCTCATTAGTACCTATTTAATAAGACTGTGACAGTATATTACACAATATGTATACTTCCGGTTCTGTCCGAAATGGAACTTAATAAATAAATGACTCCATAAAATATACTACTTGAATACCACACATGTTTAGCTTTTAGCAAACTTTAAACTTCTCATCCTTTAGATAACAAAAACCTACAACACACATGCAAATGTTTTCATCAACATGTTGATATTTTACAATTACAATGATTAGCAACAATTTGTCTTTATGAATTGAAGATGGAATTATAAAATTTGGATCTTTATAACATATAACATTTAATGTTTCGCTATTTAGTCTAAGGTTAACGCTCAACCTCAGCAATTATATATCTTGATCCCCGAGGAAAGTTATTATATATATATATATATATATATATATATATATATATATATATATATATATATATAGAAAACTACGCTTAAACAGTTATGATGCAAAAACCCAATCTTTTAGATTTTTGCCGTTAGTTAAAATTTTCCCGCTCGGGACATATGATCCCCTGCCCACTTTTAGCTACGGCTTTGGCTGTTAACACTCTAGTAGCTAACAGTCACTATAGCATGATAATAGGTTGCACGAGGAAATTGTATCTTGAGGGAATTGTTATACAAAATATCTACAATAATTGATGAATTAAGTTAAAAAAATGAGTAACTGAGGCTTATTCAATTGGTAACATTTGAGAGTGTGGTACGAGAGGGAGGGAACTATCCTTGTAGCTGGAGAGGCGCCAGGAATGTAATTAATGAAGCTGAGGTTCAGGAGCTGGTCTCAGCAGGACTGTTTTATAATAGCTACCAACAAGTGTGACGACCTGGATGGACAGCCGCTGGAATAAGCAATATAAATTTTAAAATATAAATATACCAATTTCAACAATCACTAAAAACTTCGATAGTAAAATCATGGAACTAAAAAATTCAAATAATACAAATTTGTGAAAATAAAAGTTATTCAAATCAGATAGATTACCAAATACTTTTGAGTCTAATCTACAAAGTTAAAGCAGAGATAAAGCAGTGGTAAGGAACTCTCTTATTTCTTGAGAACAAGTCATAATCAGTTCAGTGGATAAAAAACTACGGACAATCACAAAAAAACTGCATAACCTGCTCCTTTTTAGAAATCGGTTAAAAAGTAAGTGTAGGAAGTCGGCCATTTGTGATTGCCCTAAAGAACATAGTCGTTTGAGTATATAATTATAAAAATAATGTTAACACTAATAAAGTTTTATGAACAATAAATTATTACACTCATCTCAGATCACGCATATAGGATGGATAACATTGAAATGGTCTTAATAATAATAATAATAATTAAAAATAAACCGCAAGCTGAGGGCAGCACATTAACACCTCACATGTTCAGGAACATAGATAGTTGGATTCTGGACAGTTTTAAAGGTATAGAAATTTTGTGAGTATCGTTTTTAAAAGTAGCTTGTGAACACTGCTATGGAAATGGTAACGTGAAATATAAGGAAAATTGTGAAAAAACTATAGTATTTTAATGAAAAATTTTAAAACGCCCACCGTTATAAAAAATACTACATATATGAATAAATATCACTATGACTTATATAAAATACTTAAGTGCAATGTATGTTATGTATGTGTACATGTAATGGTATGTAACTAGGTAGGAGTATGTCACAATACCTGTCGCGTGAATGTTTTCCTGAGGTTGTATGCAAAATTTCAAGTCTATAGATTATTTCATTCTTGAGCTTTTTCTGTGAACTGACAGATAATGTTACAAATTGTAAATATTTAAATTTTCCAAAGAGAATATATTAACAAAATTTGTGTGTGTATATATATATATATATACATATATATATACACAAAAGAGAAAATGGGATAACCTATAAGGTGACATGCTTTAATGGCACTAAAAATTCCTTTTTATGTATGTGGAAATAAGTTACAGTGCCAAATTTAAAAACTAAGTTTGATTTTTTGGATGTTTAGCGGATACTTAGGCTACATGTGTTACTGTCAATTTTTAAAATGTTATATAATTGTAGCCAGTGTCTAAAAAATTGTATTTATTCTTCAATTTTCTCGTTACCATAATAGTTACCCATTATTGCGGATTATAATTGTTTCCAAACGCTCAACCAAATCCCATTAAGCTCCATTCACCATCATAAAACTCAGTGGTATTGTAAAGCTAACTACCAATAATAGTTTTTTATTTTCACTTACGAGAGTTTTTAAGTAAGAAATTGAATTAGCTCTTCATTTAATTCACTACAGGTGCCCATATAATTTGAAAAACTCAGTTTCATCAAACTAATATTTATTAGCCTACCTGAACATAAATTCGTAACGATCGTTAAATTAAGTTAGGAATACACTACACCACGTGTCTCGTAACAAGGTTCTCTGAGTTTCATAAGTAGGTCCTGTTTCTAATTTTCAATAAACTACATGTATTACTACTATGTCACGTATTGAATTGTCATATTATTGTACTCAATTTGTTTACAAATTCATTTATATGTGATTTTTTTCGTTCTAATTATGGTTACTCATAAGTTCAATATAAATATTCACTAACGCTCAGCCAAATCCCATTAAGTTTAAAATTACAACTTTGTTTTTTTATTTCTGTTAAAGCAGTTCGAGACAATTCTTATTTTAACCTAGTCCTCTAATGCGCTTAACTGTTCAGAAACATTTAATCTGTTGAATGAACGATAAATGCATAGAAAGATTAAAGTTGAATATAACTTACATAAGTTAATTGTTTTTAGTTATCTTTAAAAATATTTACACAAAATCATATTTTTTGTAAATGTATTAGTTTTTAATTTATTTACTTTATAATATATTTTAAATTATTTAAAAATGGTCCATATATACACGCTACTATTGCTGCTGCAGTTCACCATGTATTGTGTGACAAAGTTTTAATATACATACTAATTTAAATTTATGATATAGGCCTGGGTTAAATATGATAGGAGGAGTATACAGGTTAATTTAAACTTTTCCTATCAACTACGTAACTGGTAATTGATGTGTGACACAGCTTGCGTGAATAGCTTGATCTATTTACTCTAATTTACCAAACTTCGAAAAACTTCAAATATTTAACATCCTTGTTAGATTTAAAGTTTATTTTACTTTATGTACTTTATGTACACATTATTTTCCGACCAAAATACATGTATACCTATGCAAATAAAACTAAACTTGGATACTTAACCATTCCAGACTTGGCTGACACTTAACCACCACTCAGACTGTAACTTATTTAAATACGGGTTTAATTCCTCTTTGAAGCAAAGCGCTGCATTGCTGTTATACTAATAGCACACTTTATCCCAGTTGGTCTATTCAGGAACTCTGAACATTTACTAACGAAAGAGACTTTCATAGTTTTAAACTCTTGTGAAAACTAACACTAAATTGTAGAATTAGTGTTCTATATTTGTGAATTATTTAATCCAAAACTATTATTTTATTTCTTTTTAAGTATTAAATCAATGTGATTGCTCTTTGAAAATCCCATTACCCAGTATTATTAATTTGGGTGAATTTAAAAGCTTTATAGCTATCTGTTGCAACGACCGGATTATTAAACAATGTTGTAATGTGTAATAACACTTTGTAATGCGACGGCATCATTGAAAACCATTGTGATGAACAATTAACAATATTATTAGAACAGGCCAGAAATATATAGGAGGGTAGGACAACTCAACTACGTATATATATATATATATATATATATATATATATATATATATATATATATATATATATATATATATATATATATATGTATATATATGAATGATAATTCAATGAAATAAGGAAACTGAGAGAATATTTTTAAGCTAATTGGGACTATTTATTGCCCTTTAAACACCTTGAGAGGATAACCATCTAAGGGGAGGGGGAAGTATCTCCACTAGAAATGTTCAAATCGGAACCTTCTTTACTGCAGGAGATCACCGGAAATAATACAAAAATGTAAGCATTTTTATCAAATTGATAGTTTTCATCGTTATGTTTTCAATTGGAACATTCTCATGGTAATAATACTTCTATTATTACCACCATATAAAATAGCCAGCCTTGCAATACAACAGAAAATACGTGACAAACTCGCTTTAAAAATCTGTAAGAATATGTAACTTTCAAATTCATTTTTTCCCCTATATTATTCCTGAAAAGTGTCTGAACTTTAAAACTTTACAAGGCTTTTGGTATATTTTTTCAGTTTTTTATCACCTTGTAAATTTCTTTAATGAATCAAATTGAAATCTTATACTACATGTGGAGAAATAATAATATAAAATTCCAGTTTTTGCCTAAAAGCTAGATATTATTTGCGTCCCTTGTCCTTCCATGTTTAATATAAACTAATTCCATGAATTAACAAAGGTATATGAGGTTGTTTGATAACCTCTTTTATTTATCATATATTTTCTCTTTAAGGTTGTTTTTTCTACTTTTGGATGTAAACCAACTAAATTATAGCTTATACAATTATCATAATTTTTACCAAACCATCTATTAAAAACACAAACATTTCTTTAAGGTTTTATGAAAACATTTTACATATTAGATTTGTTATCGTGGGATATATGTTTTTGTTTAAGAGTCCTTATATGGTCAATATATTAATAAATATACTATTTTTCCAAACTGAACAAGACAGTACAGAATAGAATCGGTAATAATGTCATTTTTTTAGTGAATGCGTAACTGTGAAATTTTAATATATATACCAAAGTATGTGAAAACTGTGTAGGATATTTTCCATTATTGCTTGTAAGATATTCCATGATTTTGACAGTCAACAAATAGCAGAAAGGAACTAAAATAGAAGTACATACAGTTATTCACGAATGTATTTATGGACAGGAATGGAACTGTGCATTATACATTCCGAACAAGGAGTGAATGTGCTATATTGACTACGCTGCGCTGCCCGGAACCGGAACTAGTACGATAAAGCACAGGACGTGCTGCAACAGGATCTTCTGCAATAAATAATAAGTCATTGTAATGCTTACATGAAGTTGATACAATCTGCGTAACCTAGTCATGTTTCACATAGTCAATAGTAATAATATAAAATTTCGAAGCAAAAATTGGTGAACTATTCAAGTCTGCCGTGGTAATAGTTTACATGAAACTCAATTAATACAAAACCATTATGGTTTGTTTTTCGGATGATATGGATTCCGAAAATTGTCAACAAAGTCCACTAGTTTATTAAGGTAAAATTCTGTAAATTTAAATATATGTGCATACTTATGTAGTTTTAATATTTAAGATTTCTCTCTCTCTTTTCCCTCTTGCTCTCTCTCCTCTCTTTCCCCTCACTTTCACCCTCACTCTCTCTCTCTCTCTGGTGACTCTTACTTCTCCAATTAAATAAACAGTTTACAATAATCTCATATCAAATGAGAGAGGAATTTTTTCATATTTTTTCATTTGTATCTAAATAGTTTGGTGCATTAGAGTTGCGGTCACGCAGTATACTTGGTTGACAAATGTTAGGGTTACGGATGACTGTGAATAGAGACAATATTGCGATGGTGACAACCCATGGTTACAACGATCGTCACAGATGTAGCGCTACCGGCCAATTATTGTCTGTTATTGGGTTTGGGTTTGCACAGTTTGATTGTAGCCAATTTCACTCGGCAGTGACCAGTTGCTGACTGGAAATTCAGTTTTAACGCTGGCTGTTAATTCAATGGTGAATAATTACGGTGTGACCGTTATTCATTGTACACTCTTCTGGCTCTATTTATATTCTGGATAGAGCTTACTGCAATAAAAACTAACACTATGAGCAGTATTATTATTTCATGAATACTGCTACTAATTTTTGGATAGTTCAATATATCACGATGCTAATATTGTTCTTTTCTTTATGGTTTGAGATGTATTCTCATTATATTTAATACCACTTATTAACGCGTTTCATAAATTATAATGCATTGAAATTACAGCAACTAGGGTTATCTTCCAATAACCATAAAATATTATCGAATATGTGTCTTAAAATATCTATCTACTAATTACGCATGTTACAATACATTTAAACGTGTTTGAATCCGAGGGTAACAATTAGTAGTTACAGGTTTGGAAACATTTTTAGTCAGCGTTTCTTTGGTGCGTGACAAAAATACGCCACACGTCCATTTCCCTTCTCTATTTAGTCTAGCAATGTTGTTGGTTTGAAGTGGCGATTAGAAATTAGAGCGAAATCGAGTCGAGCTACAAGTGAATGGAATTTAGATCCCTCCACAAGTAGAATCAAATAATCGTGGAGAAAAGGGTGTCATGGCTTGACTCGATAAAGGATTTAAATACACTGCTAGCAATACAAACGCAAATTACGAGGAAGTAATACAGGAAAGATACAAAGGGTAATGGGAGCTTTATGTTGTGACATGTTGGTTTGAGCAAGCATAACTTTAAAGTGTTTGTGTTCGCTTATGCATTGACGGATATCGTAGGAAAAAAATTGCAATAAAAATTTCACATTAGGTGAAGTTTTATATTTATTTTATATTTATAAACAGCCTATCAACTGACAAGTTTTTTTGCTCTCGGCTTATGCAAGCATACCTCTTGCATCATGCTATCAGCTACAAAAGTTTATGTATACCCCATATATTTGAGTTTGAACCAGAAACAAGAAATATTCGAGTTTTATCAATGAAATGGATGTCTCAATTGGAAGTAATGTGTATTCTATTACCACGTATCTAGGATTTAGCCTATAATATGATGATGCAATAGAACTTATAAGGTTCGAAATTTCATATAATAAAGTTACTATATAATTTACGGGATTAGGCACGCATTATTCCTGTTATATTGTATGAGCGAGCATCAAATTAAATACTTAGCTTTACTCATAACAAAACAAATCACCCCTATGTAAATTATTCATAGTAACACATATTTTATTTATAGAACGTGTTTAAAATCGCCTTTGTATCTTTAGTTTCATACTATGCATTTTTTCTGGTGAATTCATAAGGTTGTGAAAGGCGGTAAGTATGAATATATAACATTTATCTTGCATGAGTTTTGAGTCTGGCTTCCATGAGAGATTAAGTTTTCTCGCTAGTGGAGGAGGGGTTAATTCATAGTGTTATAGTACTTACAACTGTAGATTAAAACAGTGAACTATACATCTTCATAAATCCCCTCCCACTACTGTCTTCTCTCTCAGTCCCTTGCCTTTCCAAACGAACAGTTTGCATCTGTTATCAAACAACCATATATGCTATGTTGAATGTGTCAAACCATTTCTGGATAACTGTGTATATTTTAACCCAGAATAATATATCCTTATAAAACCGATTTGATTCAAATAATTTGAATGTAGCACAATCATGTGAATATGAAGTTAGTCACCAAAATAACGGGAAAATGCTAACAATAATGAACAGGAATGATTCATGTTATATTAAACTCCGTAATAAATTATTCAAAATTATACTTAGTCATAGATAGGAGTGGAAATAATTGTGAATATTTTCCATATGGCAATATCAACGTTAGTACAATGATTTGAGGTGCAGCATGTTCCGTTAACTTAAAGGAGTTTAATCCTGATATCTATGTTTTATTATATTATAGTACGTATAAAATTTTAAATTTGTACAAATTATTAATTTTGTGTAGGTATAGAATTTCGGCATTATTAGTATTGGTGTACCAACTCAGTTCTTTATTAGATAGTTATATAACTTAGGTGTAATAAGTTGTTGAATACGAAATTAGTACTGTTTCTTAATTAATAAATCTCTGTCTTCACTTCGATGCTTTAGAGGATATATTCCAATATTTAACGTAGGCGTTTTACGTTATTTACGTAACTCATGTCGACTTTTAGGTACTGGAGTACATATTTTAGAGTCACTGATTTATTTCTGAAACGCGTTTTCTGCTCTGGACAACGCTCTAACAATGGTCGCTATTCTACAGGTATTTCCGACGCCGACAGCGGCTGTATAGTACGACGGTGGGGGTCTAATGCCAGACGCTGGCAGCTCTATCATCGAAATCGGAAGCGGCTTAATCGTACGACGGTGTCAGCTCTATTGTATAGCGCCAGCAGTGGCTTTATCGTACGACTGTGGTGATTATCATGCTTGACAGTGGCAGCTCTATTGTCTAGCGCCAGCAGTGGCTTTATCGTACGACTGTGGCGATTATCATGCTTGACGGTGGCAGCTCTATTGTATAGCGCCAGCAGTGGCTTTATCGTACGACTGTGGCGATTATCATGCTTGACGGTGGCAGCTCTATTGTATAGCGCCAGCAGTGGCTTTATCGTACGACTGTGGTGATTATCATGCTTGACAGTGGCAGCTCTATTGTCTAGTGCCAGCAGTGGCTTTATCGTACGACTGTGGTGATTATCATGCTTGACGGTGGCAGCTCTATTGTCTAGCGCCAGCAGTGGCTTTATCGTACGATGGTTGTGGCACTAATGCCTGATACTGGCAGAACTATTGTCTGACGCTGGCAGCTACTTTATCGTACAATGTAAATCTATCCTGACATATCTATTTTCTGTCGGCGGCTTTATTGTTCCATAGTAGCGACTGTAGTACCTGACCCTCTATGCCAACTGTAATTATGAAACCTGCAAAGTCTGAAGTAGGTTCATCGCTAAGATTTGTCTTTCTAAACAAAACCTCTTTATATAGCGTAACTTTACCCAATTCCCACAAATTGTCGATATTTATAAATTTTTCATAAACTACAAGTATATATTTGGCCTATAGACTAAAGATAAAAAAATGAAAGTACAATTCGACTCTTCAAAAATGCGAAATCCTTCAATAATAAACTAAATGGATATTTAGTACCATATCTGTATTTTAAATATACATACTTTTATGAATATTTGTCTTTTACTTAATTATATTAGTTACATTAATTCGTTAATACTAGACATGTGAGTCCTAAATAAGATAATAGTCAAGATTGTAGGTAAAATATGTAACGTGCATTGTATAAAAATATAATGTAAACATCCAATTACAGTATTTATTTAAAAAGCAAACCAAGGATTTAATTTAAGATAAAAATAAAGCTTAGTAACCTACGCTAATGGGATGGATGAGAACGAGACCTAACAACGTTTTTGTTTTACTTAAAAGACAATGCATGTCGTAAATAAAACCCAATATGTTTTGTTTACTGGTTATAAAAGAACCACCCAAATATGTAATATGCTGACAAATCATTACGACGGAGCAAGACAATCGTTAAGTAAAGACGTTTAGTACAAAGAAGTTAACGAGATGCTTGATGCGGGCGAGCCTAGACCGAACAAAACAGAAGCAATGAGCACATCGGCTTTGTCCTGTAGTTCACCCGTGCTAGGTCATGTATGGAGTGGTAGCGGGATTACGCATTGTGGTATTGTGTTCCTACATCATTTAATTAGAGACACACGGGTTGGATATTTATAATATCCGACAGTGTAGGAAATTTTCGGAGCTAGAACAGTATAGGCTAACGTTAAGATCCTAAGGCTTTCTCTAGAACTCTTGATTTCTAATAAGTTCTGAGGAACAAGTAGTTCTGGAACCAAGGTAATAAGATATTTTGCACAAATAGTATGGACTAGAAAGAGAAGAGGTGAAGGAGCCAACAGGTCTTACAATTGAAGAACTAGGAAATTATAAATCCTATACTTCGTTTTACGTTAAGATTCCAGTACGTATCTTATGGAGGGTCGTTGTGTTATCAAACAACCCATAAAATATCAGCGTGGGTTTACGGCAGACAATGGAGTTCACTCAGTTAAACTGTCGTTGTTTAGTCGTTAGTCGCTTACATGATGACATGTGTACGAATGTAATGCGTTACATAAGTTCATAAATATATCACTGAAAATTAATATGCTACATGGTATGTTCGTATAACACTCCTCAATGTGGAGAAAATGTTATTTATTGATAAAGAAAATTACTAATGGTTCATTATTAGTAATTTCATATCTATTGTTATTAGTTTAGTTTCTATTGCAATAAATGCAGTTGCTTTATTTTACATTATAGGTGTTAACATTTTTTTTTTTTTTTTCAAATAATGCAATATTTATCTCCATGTAATATACGTGAACATGGTAGACGATAGGATGCCAATGTATATAACATAATAACAAACTGTAATATATCAACATGAGGTTATTTAGGTACTATCCTATACTAAAAATATAATAAACATCACTTGTAACAAGCAACCAGTTTTTTCTGGCGTTTCTGTATTCTGTAACACTTAACGAGGTCAGTTCACCCATTGTTGTCCTTAAAAATAATGAACTATGTTACCATCGAAATCCTATATCTTCTAAAATAAATTATTTTATTACTGTGCCTACAAGATATAGGACTCACATCTGTTCCTATGGGAATACAAACTGAGAGCTCCGGGGTAGAGGCTCACAGCCCACCATGTATGTGCGCCCTTATATTGTATTAAGCTTTGGCTAAACTAAGCATAACATAAAAACAGTTCGGAACAAAACAGTTAGTTTTACTCTTTCCTTCAATTTTGTTGCTGATTTAATATCTTTGACCAATAAATAAAAAACCTTACCTAGTGAAAACGTCGTTTCATTACTTAACATAACCTTTGAAATTAAATATTGTTATAATATAAATATATTTCCTCATTATTATTCCCTTCCACAGGTAATAAAAACTTTTTTTTAACTATTTCAAGTATTTTAAAATTATTGTGTTATTAAAACAAAATAATTTTAGGCATTAAAATTAAAATATAATTACATTTTGTATTAGTTGGTAAATAAAATTTTGGAACACTTACAATTGAATTACTTACTATTCTTAGGTCTGTTTAATACAACATGATACATTGGAGAGACTCTTAACGAAGAATCGATTGCTTTATTCAGAGTAGCGCTGAAATTCATATTTGAAGTACATTGCTTATGGACTTTCCGTAATTTATCCTGACATTACAATGGATTGTCATTGAAGACTTTGAGGCGAATGTTTATCGAATGGAAAAATTTAAGCACCTGAAGATAACAGATCGGCTAACCATCCGTTTAATGCTGCAGAAGTAGGATTATTACAAATTATCTAGGCATAAAAGATTAATTCTGATTCAAATAAATTGAAACTGATAAACATTGATTGTATTTCTTCAGGATTTAAAACAATCTGTCTATTCATGAAAATATCACATCTATTGAAACAATTTCTCATGCGTGGTTTGTTTATGTAAGAGGTGTATATTTTTAAACGCTTAAAAAAATTCAATTCATCAAAATATTTCTAAGTCAAAATATTTATTACACAATTGAACATTAAAGCTTGTTTTCAGAGTTATTCAAAAATAAAATTCCTAATTTAAATAAACAATCTTTTGGAATTTAAACATGTATGTTATGTCTATGATGCAGCACCGACAAAACCGCTCAGTCAAAATAGTTCGTCAATCTAAAAACGTAAGACATTTCAGTAATATATTTCTCGTTTAAACATTATAACATTGTAACGTAATATAAGTGAAGGGTTTTTTGACGATATTGACGTGTCTCTAGGGTGTGGCTTCAACACATCCGACAAGTGAGGTTTCTCTTGGGCGTACTCCTAGTTTTTGATGGTATTAACATGTCTCTAGGGTGTGGCTGTAACCTGGGCTGTAACACTAAAGGCCAGCAAAACTTCCGGGAAGTGAGGTTTCTCTTGGGCGAACTCCTAGTTTTTGATGGTATTAACATGTCTCTAAGGTGTGGCTGTAACACTAAAGGCCAACAACACTTCCGGCAAGTGAGGTTTCTCTTGGGCGTACTCCTAGTTTTTGATGGTATTAACATGTCTCTAGGGTGTGCCTGTAACCTGGGCTGTAACACTAAAGGCCAGCAAAACTTCCGGGAAGTGAGGTTTCTCTTGGGCGAACTCCTAGTTTTTGATGGTATTAACATGTCTCTAGGGTGTGGCTGTAACACTAAAGGCCAACAACACTTCCGGCAAGTGAGGTTTCTCTTGGGCGTACTCCTAGTTTATTGTTCTTTAACTTTTGCCAGGAGACTATCATATATCACTTTATAAATATAATACATCAATGCTTTTATATGATATATTTACTGAAAATTGTATTATTTAAAACATAATTAATACTTTTAAAATATGTATTTAAATAAATAATAAATAGTAAATATACATTTTAAATTAATTGATACGTAAAAAAATAACATCCAGTTAACTAAATCCAATCATGTTGTTTCTAAGTACTAAAGTATTACAGAATTAAAAAAAAAAAAAAAAAAAAAAAACAGCACAGTAAACATAAAATTTAATTTACTTTTTCTTAAAGATATGTTTGTTGAATGTTCCAAATATTTACGAACCAAGTTTGTTATGAGGTTAGAAGTAACGCTTTTATGAGAAAACTATATAACATTACAGGAACGTTATAGAAAACAGGTTTTGTTGTGAATTAAATTTTTTTTTAATTTATTTATAGATTAGGTATAAATAACTTGTAAACTAATATAATCCATGGTTAAATAGATAAAGTTTGTTTTTTTAGCTTGGTTAGTTTTTTTTTAACTGTATACATATTTAAATTATTGATGTTTCTTGCTATAAAAGATTTCTGAACATTGATTATATATTTATTAACTTTACAATGAAACCATTTACATTTATTCTATAATATCTAAGAATTAATGTTGTGACCTGGATTATAAGAGAGATGACTCAATAAAAATCTTTTATTACAAATCTTTGTAATAATTGTCTTGAACAATATGGAACAAGTAAATAGCAAAATTGATAAATGAAGTTTCAAAGTGTGCTGATCAAACAATAGCCGTAGCCACCATTAAAAAAACAATGCGATTTTTCTATACCATTGGATTTTATAATGTTAAAAACAAGATTACAAATTGTTGTTAAACGCTGACATCGTTTGAACGGGTTAAATGAATTACATCGACAAGGAAGGTTGAAACGCTTGAAAAGCCAGAGAATCAGCCAGTGCCTCAAGGGACGCTTGTTCCTAAAAATGTTCTCTCACGTTCTCGTCTACCCTTTTACCAAATTACTTAATTTTTATCTCTTTTGTGGCTCAGCATCATAAGTGTTGCAATAACTGTTTTTTACCGTACTAAATAATATTAAGGTTGATGATGTATAAAACAAATAGTTTTTATTGTAAAAATATTTAATAAAATTATATTGGGCGATACAAATCACCAGTAGAATGAAGCTATCTTACAAATCAACAGTAAGGTTTTCCAACGATTCTAGTGGAACTATGGTCAACTTTGTTGCTGCTGTATTTGAAAATAACTTCCGTACACTTGTACAGTACATTATGAATCTGCAAATCCGATGGTAGCGAAGTTACCAGTTACCTTCTTTCACATTCTATTAGAGATGTTACATGCACGATCTGTCGAATCCACGATGTGTCAAACGCACGATTTGTCAAATGGGCGATCTGTCAAACGCACGATGTGTCAAACGGATGATAACCTCGTGAAGGTTTTCTTTGAGATAAGCTGCGTTGCTTTAGGTCAGATAGGTAAGAATGGATACTTTAGAAAATCTCCCTTCAATTTCTATAACTAACCTGGCGGGTGCTTTAAAATCTGTATGGAAATACCTGACGACAAACAATAGTCTAGCGATGCTTGGTTTATCATCCATCTATTTAAAGCTTATTATTCAAGATTCACGATTTGTTAACGTAGTGCAACAAGACAAAATTATGGTTTTTCACAATCACCGTTAATTACCTCACTATTGCTTGGAGACTTATTGTAGTTTAAGCTGATTAAACCCGTTCTTAAGTTACACAACTTAAGAAACAGATAATAGACTGTCCATATGATCAAAAATAATTATTATTTCTATAGGAAAACGTCTAGAAATATGAATATCAATTTTTTCTATTATATTCGATAGTATCACTCAACAAAAATGCGGCTGGCAATATTTTATTTGTATTGTTGACGGAATATGTATTGCCTCGTACAAGACAGGTACGGATTTTGGGGTCAGTATGGGAGGTTTTGAAATTTACCGGAATATTTTTGGCTCTATTTTAGCTCACTCTACTGCAGTACTAAGATTGGGAGCTTGGGATCTTTTACCAGAGCAGCGCCAGGAACACTTTCCGGAAAATTTTTGAATCTTCAATTTTAATATCAGTGGATATTTATAAACTAAATTTTTTAAAGGCAATACTTTTATCTACTTTAACAATAAAACTTTTAAATTTTAATAAATTCAAGAATACTGTTTACTGTATAAAATAGCCTATGCAATTGAAGCAATTGCAATTGGGAAGTAGTATAATAATGGGCTTGTGTTACATTTTTGTACTTTATTTGTGATATCGCTAGTTTTATTTATTATTAAAAATGGTTAGATGCTCCCTAAAAATTTCTCGTCGTTAAAAATGTATTTCAAATTACAAAATACTTTGTATTGTTTAAATTTAACTAGATAAAATCTTTCGTACCCAACCTAAACTATGAAATTTTACCAAACTTTTATTTAACTTATGAAATCTAGGAAATCATGTATGGATAACACAATTTACCCTCTCGTTCTAACATGCAACAAAATACGTATTCTCGAATTTAAACATCACCATTGCCTCTATTGTAGTTTTAGTGTTGGTTTTTACAGCAATAATTTGTACACACCGTAACAATAAACTTAGGTCATTACATTTTTCGGGATCGTTTTAAATTATTAATCTCAACCTAATATCCAGTAATAAGATATATCAGTTCATATCATGTGTTAATTTAGCGATTAAACTTGAAAACTTCATGCGTGCTTCTCTATTATGTACATCTTTTCGACCTACAACTAATTACCAAGGAAGAGTTGTGTTCTCCAGGACTCAAGACATAATAAAACAATAAGTAAACAATGTCCACTCCAATGCACGCAGATCCTCTTGGTGACCCTTTATTCAGGTTGAGGGCTCTCGTTATAACCTGCTCCTCCTACCACTACCCTCCTACCCCTTTGAAAATCACCCTCTCCTTTCTTTAGAAACTTGGAATAAGATTGTCTTCGCAAAGTATCGTATAAGTTATTACATCACAGAATACGTTTTTACAATACCTTATATTACATTACGACTTTTAAAGAAGCTTTCTATTTAATTTGGCCTACTACAAGTACCATTACCAAACAAGTTATAAAACAATAAAAGTTTATAAATACGAAAAATATGCGTGAAAAGAAAATTGAGATTCAAGTTACAAGTCCAAGAAGATAAAATCAAGTTAATGGAATTAACCACTAAAAACAGGACATTTCTGAACAACATTGACTACAAGGATTAATGTCCATTGTGAGGTTGATACACTCATGGCTGAAACTAGAGTGAATATGACGTGCTCTTGGTTATTCATATAGTGCTTTCACATTCAATCAATATAGAATGTTGAATGTACAACAGGTACCCCAGAGTGCATTGGTTCATGGAGCTGAAATTATTAGTGTACGATTAATTTACATTTATAGACATTACTGGTCGTTGCATATGTAAGGGGCTAAAAATTATTTCATACGTATTTTTATTCATTTTATGAATGAAATATAATAAAGTAAAAATACCTGGTTGACTAAGAATATATTTATTTTATTCGGGTAGCTTTTTTCAGAATCACAAAAAGCTGCCAGAAACTTAGAAGTAGAAATAACCGACACTACTCCCCAAAATAGTATATCTCAATATTTAAAAGTGCTTGCGTAGAAATTCAGCTTCAAGAAAACACCAAAATATACTATCATACAAAACGTTCCTTATTTGTTGTTGCTACATTGCTATAAAAATTTACAATGCTGCTAATCTTTTTCAAATAAGTACCCTTTATGGATGAAACTGCATCTATGATTTTAGGGTTGGAACAACCAAATATGTTCTCGTGTGAAACTCTCTGAAAGTGAATGTTTGAGTCTTTTTGTCTAATATATATATTAAACGTACCAATGTTTAATCTGGTCATGGGCTGTTTTACTTTTATGATTGGTGGCAAAGTAGGTTTGGGGCATAGTGGATCCGGAGTAGCGTCTTGCATTGCCTCGCCGTTCCCAAAACAATCAGTTACGCACAAAAAGTAGTAGTTGGCATTACTTTTCGTTCAATTAAATAAAACATCCCCTTATTCACTGTCGTACGTCTCATCTATAGAAGTAGTAATACTTTGAGTGTTTAAACCTATACAATACTCGGAAATTGTTGAATAGAGACATGTTAATTGGCTTAAAGACTGATGTAGGCTTTACTCCATGCAGGATATAATTAGTTAAAAGGAAAACATATTTTAATACTTAAGAAAGCGTGAACAACTCAATATAAATAGTTCCTACTCGAAAAAACTGATTGATGTCAGTTTTAAAATATGAAGACACGTGACACCATTATGCCATTATGGTGACCTTCTTGCGAACTAAAAGCTTTATACTCTGGCCAAAGATCAAAGTCAAGTCCGTTTCCTGGATATTATTCCTATGTCTTTGAATCAAACAAAAGTTTTCATTTGGGAAACTCACTCTTATCCTTTGTTGCGCAAGGCTCAAAGTGAAAGAACCGGGTCTTAAATGTTATACTGTGCTTTTCATCTTTGTAATGATGACTCAATAATTTTCCAAGGTTCACTAAATTATTGCCTGTTTAAGTAAAATGTGAATAACGTGTTGAGTATAAAATAAAAAAACCAGAATATGGAATATTTGGTTCAAACTGGTAAAAAGGAGAGAAATGCGAGTCCCCGTGAAGGAGTTTCTTGTGATGTTGAAGGAGTTGCTTGTGATGTTGACGTGAAGTGGAGATCACACAGTTTGAGGGTGTCTGGACCAGAAAATATCACAAGCCTCGGACTCAATGACGTCTTTTTGGAATATTCTCTCATCATATACGTTCATTTTCAAACCTCCTATGTAGCGGAATTGTATCAGTAAACAAACTTTATCAGGTACGGGTTTGACATCTGTCATTTACCAGTCAATCAATCAAATTGGATAATATAAGTATCTTTTACTTGGGGTTCAATCCTTGAAATTTGAAGTTTTGAAATTTTTTCTGAACCAATTAAGATAATATAAAGGGTATAGCCAACTCCCAGTAAATGTGTTCTTTATTGTCACTTTCGAGGCTTTTAGTTAAGTAATTTGTTCAGGGTAAATAGACATTCCCATGTTTACATTGGTCAAACTTAGTTAATTTAAACCAAATTTCAGTATTTTTTTTACGCTTAAAGTGTAATTAAATTATAAAACATTTATAACTAGTTATACCTTGATATATCCAAATTTTTAGCTTAGCCGCGAGAAATTTCACTAAAAAGCAATACCCTTTAAATTTGTAACTATATTTTGGTTTTATTCGTAAAAGAAGGCAATACAGCTAAATAAACACGCACAAGCTACTTAAAACAGGATTCAGTATTTTGCAGCTATCTGTATGTTGCTTTCAATTATTTAAAATATTTTTACTACCGATCACTCATTCATGAAATTTGACACTACCCCGTATAACACTAATTGAACCTATGTACAATTCAATAAATCATACAATTTGGCGATACAGTCTACATTTAACTAATTTACTTATATAACGCCGACCGATGGTCTCCACATGTAATCATGTATACAGGGTGCCCCAAAAATTAGTGTCAAGCAAAAGCCTAGAGATAAAGCACCTCTAAAGGTACTCCAATAACGTAAAACATGTTATCAGATATTTTTAGATTACAAGTTATTAATTTTTTATGTTTTTTACTAGGCTTGATTGTTATAACATTCTTGGCTATAGGTACGTAAATTATTAAGATAATGTCTTGAATATTTGTAAAAAACTACCTGACTGGCAAATGTATCTAACGGATATGAATTTGTCAACATAAATCTAACCATGGTGCTTAAACAATTCATTGAATGTTGGAAAACGTGAAATCCTCAAAGATTTTAAAATCTTTGAAGGCAAATTAATGAAAAATAAAAATCTTATTATTTTTTGCTCAGACACAATTCCAAAAACATGTACATTTTGTTAACCATTTACTCTAAAAATAAATCAGTGCCATTTTAATCACCCCAAATTCAACTTAAAACGCGTAGAGCTGAAATTTCCAGTTTTATTGGAAGAGTAGAACGTCAACAATCATGGCTCCTATGTTTTAATTAATATGTTTTATTAGTAAAATACAAGTATTAGTTCTATAAGGCAACACAGTACAACAAATGAGTAGATTAATTAAACTATACAAATACATCAATATATATCTATATAACGTATAAACAGTAGTATGAACTATAAAATTACAAAATCCTGGTGATACAATAAATACTACAAACAGTTGGAATAAAAATACTCATACAGTGATAAAACTCTTTAGTTTTAGCAGTGGGTATTATCTGATAGGCTGAATATCAACAATATTCTGAAACGAGTTCTACAGTAAGAAAACCACCAGTAAGGAACTTGTTTTGTAAAAAAAGATAAAATTTATGTGGAAAAGATGAGAGATAAGCCTCATATTTATATTATGTTCCTTTCACAGTTGTTTGTCTTTCTCTATCAGGTTGCAAACCTTTTCGTTTGATTTGTGAATTATTGTTGTGAATTTGAATTTATTTGTGGACTAGGAAAAAATAAACCGTTATAATACGTATTTGTGCCTCAATACGATAGTCTTTCCATTTTTCGAACTTTTAGTGCATGATAATTAGTGAGAAAGTAAATATACTGCATGTCATTTTTACTAAGAGATTATGCAGAAATGCACTAATTTTTACGGGTATGCTTCTGAAACCACCACATTATACAGGTATATTCACATTCCCTGATAACCTTAATCGTTCATAATGCTTACCTGGAAGGACTGGTGCCTAGAGTAGGAGCTGGTTATCCTATAGAAATGGATAACCCTGATATGTCGATTCTATGCTTGAAGAAGTGGAAGTAGATCGTAGAATAGTGTCAGATACATAGAACGTTGTAGACGCTTTTTTAACGGTGTAGAATTTGCATTGACCACAAAGGTTGTTTGAAATTTTCTTGTAATTTTGACCAATAAAATATGTTAACAGCAATGTTTAATTGAGTTTTAACGAACTATCTATTTCCAGTGGAATTAAATTTTCTTCCCTATGCGCTTTAAGTTGTTTTTGAGATATGATGCGATTGAGATAGCACTGCCACATTTTTAGGGAAAATAGCTGACAAAATGTAAAAGTCGGAGAAATAATAATTATTTTTTATTCCCCCTCAAAGATTTTAAATTATTTAGAATTTCGTGTTGGAAGTTCAATGATTTTAACCGATCCTACGAGTATTCGGAGTTGGTGTTTACAGTGCATCAATGGAACATTTCCGTTAACGTTACTCATAGTCTGGACAGCATGCTTGTTTTCTGACTGGATCCTGAATTCTTTCATTCTGCCTTAGAGTGTGGAGTGGCCTAATTCTGCGCTCAGGATTAAAAAACCTGCGTGATATTTGTTTCTTGCTGACAAATAATTAACAATTTTCAATTCATAAAACCAAATATGTAATAGAATTTGACCTAACCAATGTAATTGCAAACATGATAATTATTATCCAAGGGCAGTAAGAAAAACGTTATGAATAATCATATAAGACATAACTGTAACAAAACAATAACATCGAATTATCGAAACGTTGACAGACTGTGCTGAAGAGGCCTTATAGCTGTTGCTGTTTATGTTATATTGGCCTCTGATTTGTCAATCTTTGGCAAATCCTTAACATTTTCGACCCTTTCAACTCATATGTATAATCAGATGTGCATTGCCGGTAGTTTTAGTTTAACACTGACTAAAGAACACTAACTACAGCGAGGCATACTACATATTTCAAGATTATGACTACAGTAACTTAATCTTGATAGAGTGAGAATCAAAAAACTTGAATGACACATCCTTTTTGTTTCAAACACTTCTGTTGATTTGTGATTAGATGGTTTACTTGTTTGTATGAAGAGAGCCAGAGATTCCACAAAATGATTTTCACGAACACAGTCAATTTTGGACTTTCATGTATGTGCTAGTAGCCAAGAATTTAAAGCAGATAATTGTCGACAAACCGTTATGTTTTCCTCAATTTTGGGGCGACCATTATTTATGTGGTACTATGTCTCTTTCATTTAGCTAAAATTTACTTCACACGTACTTTTTGAGCGTATAACGTTTATTTGGAAAAGTTTTAATTACAATCAAAACAAAAGCTATTTCCTTATAAGCATCACAAGTACCTTTCAATTTACCTACATGTATTGCGAAATGCCACATTTTATTCATTATAACTGTATTTTTGAAGTATTTCTATAATTGTAAAATAAAATCATCCATATTCTAGATTGCAGTAAATACAGTAAAATTCAAAATGACAAGCTAATATTTTCTTGGACAAACTGATTCAAACAATTTTGTCCACAGGAAATTGGATTGGACGGAATAATTGGACGGATTACTACTTTTCAATCAAACTGTCTACTTAATAATTAATCGGTGTGAATTATTTTGAGAATAAATATGTATATTTTTGAAGATTGTAGGTAGAAACCAAATTATATAGTCTTTATTGGACGAAATTCTTTTTTTATTAATGTAGTACAAATTTAAGTTTAATTTAGTTTGCTATCAAAAAATTACGAATTTAAAAATATATTTTAAATCTTGATTTTTTAGTACAAAGAATAAGTACTATAGTATATTTTAAGTATAACACTAGATTTAGAAAATTGAAACTGTTTTAAAAAGAATTGTATACAATCATTAGATATTAAAGTCTAACGAACATTTTTGTGCAGTAATCGTTGTCTTTATACTATGGCGATCAGTAATAAATAATTATAAACTACTATTAGTATTCAACTATTAATACTAATGCATAAATTAATGGTTGTATCCAATACTGATGGACATCTCTAATCCTTATTGGTACACCTACTAATTAATAGTGACTGACAGTTGTACTTAGTATATGTAGTAATATATTCATTGATATTCAATAATTAAATGTATATTTAAACAAGTTGACACCACTTTATATTAGAATTGACAACTAAACTATTAACATTATAATACTCAGTTTATTACGTTACATTAGTTTATTTATTAATATTACAAACAAATATAAATTATTGAAGAAAATGGGTTTTTTTGATCCAGTCAAAACTTATTAATTATTTAGTATCATGGTATGATGACACGGATTATATTACAATGAATAGTCGTTTAAGTACATCAATTTCCCCTAAGCCTGACAAAACCAATCAGAAAGCATGGGGATGCGTTTAATTCTTTGAAACGTGAATGCTGACCAGTTCCAGTTCACCCTCTTCCTAGTGGAATCTTGCACTGTCACAGACTTGACTCCTGGAATCTAAACTCAAGTTCGTCTGAAGAGATAATAAGAATCACCGACGAAGAAGCTCCAAATTATCTCTTTACATAGTTTTGACATCAGAAACACATATACTACAAATTTCTAGTGTTATCTAGGCGAATAGACATTCTTTTTTGTCATTATGTGCTCAAATGAGTTCACTACGATGTTCCAGATACGATGTCTAAGCACGGAGGAGCAACCGTGTTTTCTACACATAACGTATCTATGGTGGGAAGGGTTGATTCAATGCGAATGTTGAATTTGGCTTCAGTTCACCTCCCTCATAGTGCAGCGTCTCTAAGACACCTACATTCTTTTTGGAGGGTTAGATCCTTAAATTTGCAATGGAAAAATTAATAATACAATTTTAATATCTATGTAAAACTCCCACATAACTTGCATTTATTAAACACATGTTTTACTAACATCCGGGATAGCTGTTTTCTCATTAAAATAAAGTATACCATTATAAAACTGTATATATTTATATATATATCTACTTCTTAACAATTAATGAAACTGTGAAACTAGAGCTTGTATTTCAGCGAAATCTAATATTGAAGCCAAAGGCAAGTCACGTGACAGGATGTTATGTGCTGCGGGTGTTGACTTCCTGGCCCGGGGCCGGAAATGCTGATGACGTAACTTCTTGTGACAACACCCATTTATCTCCACTCCTCTTCTTCTTCTTATTTTGCACCGCACATTTACGCCCACACACTATAGTTTTTCTTTGAACTAGTAACTTAAATATGATTTAATTTACATTTTTCATTACCGGCTGAAGTGGAACTTCTGAAAAGATATTCTGACTTCGTTTGACCGCTTTGGTATAACTCATTCCCATTTCATTACGGTATAATATTATTTTATTAACCACATCGTAATTGGGATTTTATTGGAATTATATTTTATAATAGAGGCATTCCAAAAGTAACTTTTAATACATTAGGCGCGCTAATGCATCATAGTACGCTATTACGTGGAATTATAACAATTCTTTGGAAGGTACTAACCACGGGTACAGTCATCGTGTACGTTACAGCCGGACAATGTATTGAACAATAATTTAATGTCTAGAAGTTAAAAACTTCAAACAACGTACGATAACACCTAGATTGGCTAAATTTAATAAATGTTTTTAAAATTTATATGGTTTCAGTTTGTTACTTTCCAAATCAACGAAAAACACTATATATATTGTTTTTAAATAATAAAACTATTTGTATCCTTGAACTAGTTTCGTTTCGTTGAGACAGTATTCAAGAAAGGAAGAACCGAAGTAAATGTGTGATGGTAATTCTCATTTATGTTTCATTTGTGTGCTGGTTGTTTACGAGTTTACCAAAACTTTATTTGACTAATTAAAATTTTAGTACCGTATTTTAATAGTTGTGGTAATCGTGATTTTCTCCGTAAGAGCTGGAGAGTATTTTAGCTTTGACTAATGTGGCAGAACTGCTAATTGTGCATAACAAAGTTTGTTTGAAGTTCTGAAATGGTTTCCATCACAGAGTATCATTCATTATCAGAGCAGCCAATCAGGCAAACGAAAACCCTTTGTGCAATCAGCTGCTCCTCCTTTTAAACTCACTGTGCCATCATACAGGTCGGACCGTTTAGTCTAATCTAATCAAAAATTTTGGTTATGCCAATTTTAAGTAAAATAAATCATCAGTTATCAATTACGTTAGATTTAGTTTAACATTGATTTTTACGTTAGTGAAAATGTTTGAATGAACTGTTGGGTGAACTTCAGCAAAGCCTGTCACTCTTGAGGCTGGAAAATTTCATTTCTGTCTGTCCATCAGCACGATATCTCGTAAACGAAGTGACCTTGATATTGTGAATGAAGTTTCATTTCCATATGAGGAACAATGAGTTCGATGTTGGTGCATGTCATGCCATGAAGTCTGGCTGAGCGTTAGAGAATATTTTTGACTTGGTCTTTTGGGTAACCATTATGGGAACGATAAAATATCAGAATAAATAAATTTGTAAGTAAACTCAATACAATACCCAAAATAGATTAAAACATGTGAAATAGTAGTACATGTAGCCTTAGTATCCGTAAACTTACACAATTTTACAGTGACTTCTTTTGTATATTTTAATTATGTAAATCATTATTTAAAATTATATCATTGTATGAAACGCAATTTGGTGAAAGTAATGTCAATGTATCATGTGGCAAGACAAGTAGAGAAATATTTCCTAAGTAGGCATTAAATTTAGCATGAAACTTAATTACTAAAAGAATAAGCTCTTTAGTTCGTCATCTTAAACTTATGACATGAGTTATAGATTAGCAACTTTTAATGCTATCTCAGCGAAGCCTGTAACGATACATGCTATGGCGTTCTTCTACCTCGTTATGTATAATTTTACGAGTTTTAAAGAGTTAAATTTATATTTCTACAATTTAAATTTTAGTTATATTTTAGTACAAATTTGCATATCCATTTTAGTTCATACAATTCACAAACAATTACATTTTAATTGAAATTTACAGTTTGTTTCCGGTAAAAAATACAATTTATTGATATACGCAATAAATTAATACAATGTTTTGGCATTAAATTAATACAAAATTGTTATTTTTACAAACGATGCACTCGTTCATACATACCTTTATTTGAATAATTCCCTAGAAAAGGTATTTTCATATTATATAACTATATGTCCGCACACTGGACAATGATATTTTTACCAATAATTTAAATTACTGTTTTAATTTATGGATTATTATTTTGGAATTTAGTCATAGCTCAATCATGAAATAGTCCAATGAATTTATGATTGAAAATATCTGTATAATGTTGGGTTTATTGCTTTTTAAATACATAAAGTGAACGACTCAGTCATAATTAATAGTGAAGAAGAGTAATTGTTTATATATTGTCAGTGGTTTTAAATAGGAAACTTTCATTATTACGGTCGTCCTCGTGGGCAGTTATTCTCAAATCTCAAATCAATAAAATAAAATTCGTACCAGTGAATTCCTATAGGATACGTTTAAAATTATTTTTGAAGTGAATAGCACTACAGTGGATTTAGTGCACCTTTGCAGGAAATTTACCAGCAGGTTGAGTCACTGAACAATTTTATTTCGTGCGTGATAACTTTTGCAAAAACTGTCTCGTGACACTTTAACATTATTGGCCGATTTGGTAATCAGCTGTGACATTTGGATTTAGAAGTGTTCACTTCTATACTATGATATTTTTACACTGATTTTTTACCTGGATGAATGTGGAGAGGAGTAACTTTAAACTTTAGAAATTATCAACCGATCTTCTAAAAAGTTGGCACAACATTCCTTCATTATTTCATTAAATTATGAAAATTCGATTACAACAGCTGACAATAAAGCTTTTTTAGACTATTAAAACATCATACATACTTTCTTATCATATAATATTCTAAAAATTGGTAAAACGTAATAATTAAAGGGCTTGTTCTGTGATACTTGCTTGCATCGATTCTGAATTCTAAAGAAAAATATTTGTTGTAAAGATGAAGAATTAACTCCATTGAATTTCGAACTGCTGCTATTCTCAAAAGTTGAAAAACCCTAGCTATTAATATTCCTTACTTAGTGGGAAGAACTATACGATTAGACGTCCACTACCGCAGTGCCAAAACCTCTGGAGTGGGAAACAATATTTTAGATGTTCGTCTACTTTTGAATACGTTAAATGTTAAACACAATTATGGAGAAATGGTTTTGGTAGGGAAGAAGCCATAAGGTTACGTTACTAGTGATTTATTAACGATAAGTAAACCTGTTATGATCCAGACATAAAAATACAAAGAGCCCAGACTAAAGCCCATGTGTTCTGAAACGTATAATTCCATTATTATTCTTAAAAGGAAATATGCTACGCTTATTTAATTTTCTGAGCAAGTTGGGTATCTCACATGTGACTGAGATAATATTTTGTATCAATTTCAGGGTTTTAATAGTATTTATAAGATACTTTAATATCACCACTGTAAAACTGAACGTTCTGTTAATTTTTAGCGTTTATTAATTAATATAACTTGGGAAAAATTTACATTTCTTCACAAAGTGGCAGCTCTAAAAATCTCACAGCCTCTTCTCGACTATCATCAGTGTCTTTGTCGATCAGGTGGCGGTAGTCGTCGTGGTAAAGCATTTGCAGAACGGCCTTTTTGGTTTTCCATAATTTTACCAAACTTGTTTTTGCTGCTATTACCCATATATTATTGTTAAAGTTGTCGTTATCTGCAAAAAATAGATTTTCAGTCACAATTTCGTTCACTTTACATTTGAACTGAACAGGAAAACTTTGTGTTTTGTCTAATTAAAGTAAATATTATGTAAATATCAAATGTTTCACGCAGCAAAATTGAATTAAAATACAAGAGTTAGCCTCTAATATTTGTAATAATTTGTTCCTAATTTAAATAAATGATATAAACCATTCCCCGCTTGAATATTTCTGTTTTTTTCTAGAAATAAAGAATATATTTCTGAAAAATATAAAAGTTCTAAAATAAATTCTAATTAAAAGTTATGTTACAAATATAAACTATTAAAATCTGTTTGATAATATTTCAATAACATTATTGTAATCTAACCTTATTTGAATATACTCGTATTTAATTTTGATTGAATTATAATTTTCCGGACTTAAAGGTGCTAATTTTTAAAACTATTAAAGAAAATGCTTGTTAAAAATAACAAAAGTAATTTAAATACAGAAACCCAAAAATATTTACCTTTATTCAGACACCAATATATGAGAAGAATACCATGTTCCCTGTACACTATGAATTGTTTTGAACTACCTGAAAAAGTGAATACCTTTTTTTAAACATTGTACTAGTAATAACATATCGATTAAATATTTTTTATTGAAAAAAATTAGAGTTTGAGATAAAAATTTTAACCATCATAGTGAAGTATACTATTTTAGTATTTTTAATCTGTAAACATACCAGATTTCTTCAAGTGCATAGTAATAATTCCAGGTCGCAACTCATCTGTTTTATAAACGTGTAGTTCTTCTGTTCTAAAAATATATAATACAAAAATTAAATTACACAATTATAGAAGATTGAGTTTGAAAATATATTTTTTTTATGTTAGAGTCTATATTTACTACTCTCGATGTTCAGAAGCATTACCTACTCGCCGGTGTCGATGTACACGTAGTACTCAGACGTCCCACTTGAATTGTGCCAATTGTATCCCATACGGGCGCAAGCAACGTTGTCGTATTGCTTCAGTCCAGATGTATACATGACTGTGTAGTCTCCATCAAGGACTAACTAAAATATTACAACATACTGTTAGTTTTACGTGACCAAACATGTCAAGTCGTCCTATCCTATCAGTCACGTAATGAACCATTCATTACTGCGCTAGTGTGGCAATTGGATTTATAATCTGATTACGTTATCAAAAATCATCCTTTTATATCAGCCTCTCTCATTCTTTATTGCACTAGTGTTGTAATTAGGTTTATAGTTGGTTTATTTAATCAAACATGACAAATCACCCTATTCTATTACATCATCTATTTATTAATGCAATAATGTGGTAATTGTGTAACGTAATAAACCTTTTTTAAATGACCTATCCTAGCAGTCACATCACTCATTCATTACCTCACTAGTGGGTTAATTGGATTTATAACCGTGTACGTAATCGATCAGGTTTAAACTCATCATCTTACGAGTCACGTCACGCATGCAGTACGTTACTAGTGTGGTAATTAGCATTCTACCCAGGAAGTTACACATATATATGTATAACACGTCACGAGATGATCTATTAATTGCAGCACTAATACGATAGTGAGTCTTAAAGTAAGGATTATCAATGGTGCTTATCTATTAATTGCAGCACTAATACGATAGTGAGTCTTAAAGTAAGGATTATGAATGGTGCTTATAATGTCAATGACCTTATACAATACTTAATCTTCTCTGTTTCTAAAAAAATTATTTCCTGATGCTTAATGAAGTAAAGAGAGATGACCACTATACACTCTACTATACTCTACTATTTAACTATCTAATTAAAGATTTTGTTGTAAATAGTTCAAATTAAAGTACTTAATTTGAAAACCAGTACATCAACTATTAATTTGACCATGTTAATTGATTTCAGCTAGTGTTTAGCGAAAAATATAAAAAGATATTCTGGATTTTCTGGAACCTTTTGAATATGAAGTTAGGAAAACAATAACAGGTTTACCCGATAAAATTAAATATGTCGTTAGGAAATATAAATTAATAAATCTATTGCTTACTTTTTGCATCATATTTTAAGTTGCTTCTATTCCCGAAATTATATATATATGATTATAATTTTAGAATTTATCCTAATAGAAAAATTTAACTTATTAGATGTATCATTATGGTAGTAAGGAATACCTAATTCATTTTACTGTATTCATTACAAAATGATTTTTGAGCCTGAACTTAAATAAACTTTGCAAAATGTAATATACTGTCTTCCGTAGACATTACAATATGAGTATTTATGAAACGAATATTTTTTTCCCCAAAATATGGTTTTGTCTGAACATTTTTTTCATCGTATGTTTATAAACTATCCATAAACGATGACTCTTAATTTAGTGCAGTTATAATTTTGATGGGATAACCTACAACTTATATTTAAATAACTGTTATTTTACGAAAACAAGTTTTGAGGAAATCCCAAAATACATTTTAGCAATAGTTGTTGTGTAAAAAAATACATATGTTAAATATACTAAGTTACATACATAATGTCTTGTTTTGCAAAGATACAATGAACTAAGTTCATTATAACAAGTGATTATTTTTAATTACAGTCAAAGTCTTACTGTACAGTAGATTGATAGACTTACGTCTTTCAGCGTTACACTGTCGTCGAAAATCCCTTGTACTAAATGCGGCCTGCAGAGCCCTAGGTTGAATTGACACCTCGATACAGCAACAGACGTCAATAAGAAAATATACAATGTTGCTTCCATTCCAGAAGTCTTGTTGCCTTCTTGGTCCCTTAAACTCTAATGGCAGTTTAAAGTAATTACGATATCCAATGTTTTGTAATATACTAATCATCGTCATCGTAGATTACATAGAGACTAAAATATGGATCAATCATTAGATTACAAAATGCATATCGAACCGTGAAAGCAGAGCACCTTTAACCAAACTTATTCTGCCGCAGATGTGGGTGGTTCTATATTTGATCTCAGTTGAAAGCCAGTCTGTCATTCAGTTTGTCACTTATCCGTCAAAGCCGCACCTGTTCAATCGTTTACCTGTTTCTGTCAACGTACCCTTGTTGATCCGACCACTCAAGTGGGACAACATAGCGCTTCACACATCAGTTGGAGAGTGAAACATCGATGGACCCGCAAGTTATGCCATGAAAGTTTGGTTAGAATTCATATTTAAAAAATAACAACCATCTCCGCTCCTCTAAGTAACAGTCTGGACTGGTTTATATAATATTTACAATATGGAGTGAGAAAGCTAAAGGTCTTTAAGGAAGATGGCTCTCTTCATCGTTATGTTTTCTGAGTTTCCTCATGAGCCTGTCGGACCTATAATCTTTTCTAAATCGTGAAAAGATTGAATTACATAATAATTCGTAAGATGTAAAACATTGAGAACTATGTAAGACATTACTCCAGTCACATAAACTGAAAAATGCTAGTGTGCTCAAATCGCTTACTGTTCATTAACATTTGAGTTGCTAGTTGTTTCAAAGCACTTATAGCTTCCTGATTATTTAAGCTCTAGTGTCATCAAACTACTTATAATTTCCTGATCACTTCAAGTGTTCGTGTACGTAAATAATTACCGATAATCTCCTAATCGAATAAAATTCCAGCGTACTAAGATCTTTGATAGCCTTGTCAACTGAAACACACGTTCTTAAATGCCTTAGAGGTTTCTGATCATCTGAGATGCTAGGATGTTTTAATCCGTATAATCTACTGATCCTCTGAAGTCCTATCTTGCACTACTCACTTATAATCTCCTTAGTCCTTTATGTAATAGCACACTCAATTCATTAATTTTCTACATGCCTTATTTTATACTATTAAGATTAAATTTGTTAAAGAGGTTAAATGTAAGAAAAGACCATACGGTAATAATTTCGCCTCAGTAAAGAAGTGTTTCTATTCTATTCTATCAAACGTGAACAAATCTTTATTTTTTCAAATTCCTCGAGGTGCTTCGTGGTCAAAAGTTTAGTATTATTTTGATCTCTAATGATTTATTGTTTACAATTTATTGTCTTCTTTACCTTGAAATTTTAGCACGTTCAAATCACTAATAACCTCTGGGACCTCTGAGACGGTAGTCTGCTCAATTGCTCTGTCTCCTGGTTGTGCCTAAAATGTTAATAATCTCCTGAGTCGTTAAAATGCTAATGTATCGAAATAAATTATTGCCTGCTGGTCCCTTAATTAAGGTATGACGTACTCAGATCATTGGTGGAGTTACTACCACACTCCTAGAAATATTAGCTTCCCTTTTGATGTAACACCTCATCTATACGGACATATCTAAATGGGTATTTGAAGCCTATAGTATTCCCATGAAATTCAGCATATTATGACAGATTAAGACATTAACAACTATTTGAGATGCTGTCTAAATCCCGCTTAAATCAACTATTTGTTCGTAAGCTTCCGTCGGTAATACCAGTAGTTTTGGTACATTGATCTAAAATACCCATTCATATTTTCACCCAAAGCTGATTGGAATAATTGGGTAATCTTTACAGGTCCCCGAACATCCAGTTGATACAGAAAGTACAATTCAAATCCCCATCACCATATAGCTGTATTGCACTTTTATGCCACCAACAAGGGCCAAACAAAGAAACAAAAACTGTTTTGTCCTCAAATATACTGTAGGTATTAGTCTAGGTATCAAGAATAAATTTACATTGTTTCCTAGTTTTACACGAAATCGACAGAGGAATATCTCTTGATCCTTTGTTTAAAGTCAATTATTGACGATGAATCATTTGAAAGGATAATATAATTTTGGAGAGATGCTTCAAAATCCTATTATTCACCCTTGTCAGATATTCCAGTTTTAGTAGAAGTATTAAAATACAAAATAAATAAATCTTTCCATAAGTCACACTTTCCTCCTTTTTCTCACTTATAATCAATTTCCTAATACCTGTAAACAGTTTTATTACATTTAAAATCAACAATATAAAGACATGTCGTCGGTACCAAGTAAATAGTGGCTCTTCAAATAGTGGGCAGACGCTAATTTAACATTTATTTACATGTGTGACGGTTGGTTTGAAGTGTTTCAAGCTAAAACAATTAAACTGTGAAAATGATTATAGTTTTATATCGTTACCTTTTTGATATACTCTCGTTCCGACTGCCACCTAAAGTAGTACATCATTAGTTTCTCTCTTTTGGGAAATTTCTCTATTGATATAAAAAAATAATAGGAATTCCATGTATATTCTCGAATATTCAATCCATACTGGTGCTCATCTTCTGAACTCTATAGCTTCACTTCTGTTTTTATATAACAACCCTGAACATTATTATTAAATATCTGCTACACGAAAAGAAAGAGCTGCTTTACAATTTCAATCTTGATGTTTAATATCAAGATGAAAGTAATGCATTTAATGAAATTATGACGTCACCAGAGTAATGTATAGAACAATAGCAATAGGCTCCATTGTTACCAGTACGTGTATTCAGTGAAAACCATCTGTGAAGTAAGCTTTTATGCAAACTGTTAATTAGCTGTGTACTTGTTTGTGCAACTCCCTAGATCGGATGTAATCAAGAAATAGGCGTTTGTTCTATTTCTGTTATTGTCGATACCAAAAGTTATCAACTGAACGGAACAACCCGAGGGATATTGTTATCCATACTAGTTTGACTACGTGGGATAATTCTTTTATCAATTGAATACGGTTTCGTGAATTTATTTTCAACTGGCTGACTCAATTGTGAAGGATTCACTGCGGTTGTAAACAACATAAATGTTGATATACTGGCTGTATGTACAGTAATTACTTCCAGCAAAAGAATTCCAATAAAGGGGTTGTTCTTTCATTGTTCTGTCTGATTTATTACATTTGTGTTTTATTTCAGTTAATAAACAAAAACAAGTCACAAAGCAAAGATTATTATAATTTTACAGTCCCAAAGCGAGAGAATAACTTTGTTTACTAAGTTCTCAACTATTCCAATGATGAAAACTTTCAATGTTGACAAATTCTAAATATTGCAGGATTTGAAATTTAATGACGGTTTGCATACTTATGTTTATATTGTACAATATTAAAATCGTCAATAAATAAGAAATTTATAAACGTTCGGTTTTTATTTTTATAAATTACTTGAATGCACGCAATATAATATATAATGAATGCAATAAAATATAATTAATTTTATCGATCTTAACCTCTGATTGTTGATAGTTTATGACGCAGAATCTGATTTACTCTTTATTACACTTTTATTTGGAGACCAAAGTGTAAACAAGTATTTGTTTGAAACAAGAAAGTTTCGAACCAATTGATAACATGTTTATGTATTACACCATGTCTGCGCATTTACTCATTATTGAACAATTCAATAACGTCTTGAAATATTATGATACATTATTGTTACACGATTATTATACTTTATTATGAATATATGATATGTCAAGCAGAATATTTCCAAACAATGTTTCCACATCCTTTATTGAAGCACACAATTTCGTGAAAGGCCAAAGTAATTGCAAGTCTTGAAGTTGGAAGTTGACATCGGAGCTGAACTTGTGACTGGAATTCCTATTGAAACTGAAATCCAGGAACTAAAACTGGAATTCTATCTAACTAGCAAACTTATCATCAAAACGTATTTACGCGTGTTCCTTTTATTAAACATCAAAACAAAATGTGTAGAAGCAGATTTAAAGAACTCAAGCTTTTAATACCCGGAGATATACGAGTACTAACCAAGTATTTTGGCTGGTATTGCATGTGTTCAGTTACGATATCCTTGACTTGCGTGTTGTTACTGTTCTTTTAACTGAAATAAAGGGAAATTATTAGACACATATTAAATTAGACACAATTATGAAAAGTTGTAAGCTATCTTTATTGGAATTGTAGAGCAGGAAATAATGAAAGGCAACCCAAAAATCCTGATGTTTATACCAACAAAGAAATTGTTCGAAATTGAGTCAGTCAGTTTGAAAATCAAAGATATAATAGCTGCTGCATTACAGAGTAAATAATCAGGCGTACTTAAACAATTAAGGCATTCCACTTATGAAGACAATGGCTGAAGTCAGATGAGCTTGGAGTGAGCACTAGTTAAGAGTACAGCCATATTCACTGGTATTCTACGCTTATTCAAGTTATGTGTCTTGTGCCAACAATCAATAATCACAAACACAAGTAAAAAGTTAATCAGGATCTTGTTTGATTGAAACATGGTTTGATTGTTACTGGAGGGCGGAAACGGGTAATTTATCAATAGCATCCAACGTAAGAAAGCGGCGATCATGCTCTGAATTATCTTGAGCTCTGTATTTTCTTGACATTTGTATTTACTAGGGCTGTGAGTTTTCGTTCTGAATGAAGATCGTATTCAAGTAAGGAGGCAGTTGGTTCAATATAACTTCGAGGTATTGGAACATATATATATATATATATATATATATATATATATATATATATATATATATATATACATTAATTAAATTTGTATAAATGGCAATAACCGAATTTAATTTCAATAAACATTGAATCACAAAAAGTACTTGCTCCACCGGGACTCGAACCCGGATCTCTCACTTGCCGGGTAATGTGGTACATTGTGTGTGTGTGTGTGTGTGTGTGTGTGTTTTAAATTATATATATATATATATATCATTTCACATTATAGGCGGAAGAGGCAGTCTTTTATGAAAAATGTATTGGTGCAGAAATGTACAGACGACAAATCACGGACAGATCGTACTTTTGTTATTCAACTCTTAACATACGAAATATTCCAAATGTAATAAGTAAACTTGTATTTTTATCTAATTCTTAAACTCAACACGAATTCTTAATATCCTCTATTATTATTGATTTTATTCGAATTTCAACAGTAATTCAACAGTGACCGACGAGGAGTCAGCCGGATAGTGTCGTTGTGTACACTATACCTTAAATCTCCTCCGATAATCGCTTTGAGTTTCAATCAATTTTGCATGAAGACTAAAATGTAACAATATTATTAAATGTTTGTACTACGGTGACAAACTTGTAAGCGTCTTGTTTTTAGTATATAAAAAGTTAAACATAAAAGATATTAGTCTGTTGTCAGTTACTATCATTCCAATGTTTTATACTACACTTAACACAGATTTGAATACCCATATGGTAAATACAAATTTTTGTTGTTTAATTTAATAACACTAATGGCAGTGTAATACGACATGAGAGACAGGTGGGGAGGGTGGTAGTGTATTACAAATATGGGGTAAAGTAGGTGTTTGTCTTGAGGCAAGAGTTATGTGGGTTAAGCAACGCTTTATTTACTTCTAAATCGTTGGTTAAAGTTTGAACTTTGCTTCACGTAATAATACTACCCTACCTCTATGCCACTGGTCAGAATATGGATCAGCCACATTGTGAGACTAATTAATTCATACATATAAAAATCTAACGGTGTCTGGCTGTCTTAATCAACCACCAAGAACTACTGGACCGATTGTGCTGTATATTACATGGGAATTTTTTGGTTTTACTAGTTCCAAGAAACTAAATGAATACAAACTACCAAATAATGGTAAATATGGAAATAATTACGTAAATGCAATATTTATTATACCAATATTGTCGAACCTTGTAAAATCTGTTAGCAAATGCAAACATTGTGACGAAACGGTTTGTGTCTCTTTAGCAGCAGATGAAAGCTATACTACTGGCCTATCTCATAGGCTTATCATATAGTGTAGTCAATGCAAAATGTCAGACACCTGTATTAGCTCTAATATTGTTCACAATTTACATGAAATAAATTTGAGATATGCTTACGCTCTTCGATCAATAGGAAAGGGGGCGAGGTAGGAAAATGTATTGTGCCGTTATGAACATTGCCCCACCTACCACCAGAATGGAGCGTTACTATGAAAGAATTTTCCCCAAAGCCACTACAGTTTGCGACACTTTTTTTAAGGAGATCAGCTGAGGAAGCAGTTCAAGAAAATAGTGGTGACAAAGACATAGCAGCAGCTCTTCATAGCATGTGGCAAAAGCGCGGTCATACAACTTTAAACGAGTGTTGACAGTGACTTCATTTGACACAGGTGTACCGTTATTATAGCACATATATTATATTAATTTGGAGCTAATACTTTATAAATCAAAACAACTTTTCGGAAATACTTGATGTATTCCGAATTAGAGTTCACCAAAATTTTAACAAAGTTTACAAACTTTAGATTTGATTTTCTTCAAAAACTTCTCACAATCGATCAAATATAATTAAGAGTCTGATCAAAAAAAGAATTAAAATTAAAATGAAACTAAAAATGTATACTTCTCCAAAAATGGTTTAAATTAACAAAATAAAATAAAAAGTTCTCTTCTCAAAATATTCAAAATCAATATAACACAAAACTTGATATTAACTTTACGACCAAAATTTAATTCACAATACTTCAAAAATTTAATTAATTCTCAGACTCTGTAATATGGGGAATTTTATAAATTTAATCACAACAGTATAAAATAAAATATATTAACTAAACGCTGGTACGGGACTTACTACTTTGAAGACTATGGAGGCTGATAGGAAACTAAAAACGCACTAAAGAAAATTAAAACTTGATTTAAATTTACACCCGATTAAAAGAATTACTCTAGATCCCAAAACTATAGGATTAGAGGAAGAAATACTGCTTCTCTACTGAGGTCTGCACCCTGTCGTCGAAACTTCAAGACTGCGCTCCCTCTCTCCACCCAACAGGTTCGGAACGTATCACCGTAGATAACACGATCAGCTGATTGACCGGTCTCGAACCAACAAACAATGTCCACGCACCGCGTCTAGTTAACAAAGAGCCTACTTCCTACCGCGATTCAGCATAAATAATTACGACTACGGTACACAGGTAAGGTGTTTGGATTTTGAATGCCTTTCCAAATTTTGCGTTTCTTGTGCCAGAAACCAGTACAAAGGCAAACCTGATGAACATAAAAAAGCGTGCAAATCTAATTATAAAGGCTCGAGCGGTGGAATGGAAGTAAAGGGTGCTGAGGCTGTGTGCAATTATAGGTCCGAGGCCAAGTTAGGTGTTCGATACACCAGATACCTGGAAGATGGCGATTCTAAAGGGTTTTCGGCTGTTTTAGAGAGTAGGCCATATGGAGAAGAGATGGAAATAGAGAAGCTAGAATGTGTGGGCTATGTCCAAAAACGCCTTCGCACAAGACTTAGGAATTTAAAGAAAGAAATGAAGGGGGAAAACTGAGTGATGTATTGGTTTGGATGGAGCAGGAAGACTAACTAATGCTGAAATTGATAATTTGCAACGTTATTACGGTGTAGCCATTAGGAATAATGCCACTGATGTTAAAAAATGAAAGATGCAGTATGGGCTGCGTAATTCCACAATATGTCGTCGGACCAAAATCCACGACATGAGCTATGCCCTAAAGGTGAGACATCGTAGTGTAAATTTAACAAAACACTTACCAATAAGAGTCAGTATAGTTATAAGAACTCTCTACCTGAGCCAGTTATGCTTGCTGTCAAGCCCATCTATAAAGCCCTTTCTAATGAAGCGTTATTGAAGCGTTGCTTACACGGTAAAACACAACACCCGAATGAAAGTGTCAACTAGCGCATCTGAAAAAGACAGCCTAAAATTGAATTTTTGGGACTAACAACACTCAAATTAGGAGTAACAGATGCAGTTACATGTTTTAATGAAGGTGCTGTATCAAAAATAAAAGTATTTCAGTTATTGGGTTTTGGGCCTGGAAATACACCGTGACAGGTCTAAAATCAATCGACCGCCGCGCGCCGCAGAATTTTAAAAGCAGACAAGGAAATAAGTGAACAAAATAAGAAGAAGAGAATTAGGAGAAGGCTTTAATTAAAAGGGCCAGGAAAGGAAATGAAAAAGAAACTGCTAAGGACTACTATGCTACTGTAGTGGCTTTTAAAAGGTAGGCTAAGAGTGTGATCTATCTAGTTCTTGCTTTAAATGCGTTTTTTCCGAAATTGTTACTTTTGAACATTCAGGTACTCATATCTCTAAAAGTAATAATGCTATAATACTGAATTTGTTTTGCATGTTCAGTATAAGATAACTGTCAGAATGTTATAACTATCCTTTTCCTTTGAACAATATGTCAAATAAAAATTCTAGAAAAATTACTAAAAATAAATTTTTGTATTCTATATACTAATTTAATTTTAATTATAATTTTAGTATTATTTATAATTTAAATTGCACTAAAGTAGTACATAATCTTTCAAATGTTTGTGTTAACATAACCATAGCTTCAACATGTGAGTAGTAAATCGTACCTAAATAAATCTATGTTCGCCCTTATAAATAACACTAGAAGTGCTAAGCGCTGATCTCCCCGTAATATTACATTTCAGTATTGATATATAAATTTCATTGTTTTATGTTCTAACGCTGCAAGTAATTTATATTTGAAATATTTAACATAGAGTGGTCTATATGTAATGATTATATTGACACTCTATGTACAAAACTACTGCAATAATGAAAATGGTGTTTAATATTTTCCTAAGAGAAATGGATGGATTAACAATGTTTTATTACTTAAAATCCTTTGTTATTGGCCTATGCAATTGTGCAAGCTCTTTGTATATTTACCATTATTAAGTCAGTATTTGTTTCCATGCAAATTGCATTGCATTGTTGGATTTAATGTGAATAAAAGACAATAAAACGATTCTAAAAACCTTCTTGCTTGCTCTTCGCGTTTTAATTAAATCGTTCCAATGTTAATGAAACTTTTTCATCGTCATAACGATATTTAACAAACTAAAAAAATATATTTTGGTTTTTTAATATATTAAATTAAAGGAATTCACGCAATCAATAAAGACTCAGTCTGTAAACTTAGTAGACCACTCTCAGGAGATAGCTAGGTGAATTATGGTTGTTACTAGTTTGTAAATTTCGTATACCTAAATAAGACAGGGATTGTAAGAATAATGTATGAAAAAATATTTTGTAATGCTCAAACATGAGATCCTCAATTCTAAATATTTATAAGTGGTCCCTTTATTGTGACACATCAATAGCTTTATTTCGCCTCTGTACTTTATGTACATATAAGGAACTATAAAATATAATTTAATGAAAAAAATGTAATAAATGTTGAAATTGTGAGAGGAAACTTTATGTACTTTAAATGTAGTAGAGTAGGTGAAATTTGACGTTCAAAAGTAAGATTCATGTTTCAAAAATATATAAGGTTTAGTGTATAAAGTACAATTCAAATAACAGACAGTAACTTTGAATGCGATGTTAGCATGCCATTTTAAACTCGTTATCTTTTATATTTTGAAGTATTGCTGAATTTATTTTGAGTTTTTATGTGGTTTTAACAAATATTGTTTGAATAATCATCTTAACCATCGTGATCACTTTACTTTTACAGATCTAATCACAGCCCAATAATATATATTTCTATCAGAACTCTAATATTTATGCATTGTTTTATGTAGCTTTTATGTCTTTTATTTTTCCTATATTATAGTTTTTAGTTAAAAATTATACCAGTAAAAAATTATTAAAAGTGAATTCCAAAAATAACTATCGTTCGTAACATTGTGAATAACGAGGAGTATTTTTGGTCACTTGTTTCCTTTTAGTAATTTGTATTTTTCTTACTTTTACTTCCTACATATCAACTTAAAAATCTATTAATGGTAAAAATTGCCAGGTAGAACGAACCACGGCTCATTACGTGCAGCAAACGTAAAGACGAGCTTATGCTGATGCAGTTGTTATCTAAACAGCCTGCTCGGAGAATGAGCCACATTATCTAGCGGTAGACAAGAGAATACGAAGCTGGTATCTGAAATGTCCCGGGCTTGAATGCTCTCTTGTGAACGTACTTATCGCTGAGCACTGCGTAACCGTGTACGAGTTTCCTGATAACATGTAAGAGCTGTTCCTAAACTGAAACGTGTTTTATGGTGATCTCTTCTGATGTTACTATCTCCAAAAATCTGAAAACATTTGTTATTTAATTGGTCTCCAAGCACATTTTGTAATATTCAATATTCATAAATTACTAAACCGGTTTTTAAAAGCTCTTGTGGCGCAAATTTCTAAGGAAATTTAATTACTTTTAAAATTACAATTTATAGTTTTCATGAACCCTAACTAACGTGCCATAATGGCAACTGTAAAAACATTTTGTAAATTAAATAAAAAATGGAATTGTTAAAATTTGTTGGTGCAAATTATTATTTGTGATGGAACAGAATAATTAATATACTTACAGGTAACATTCAATGATCAACGATAATAATGAAAGTATTAATATATAGGTAAAACGTCTTATTACTTTACATTTCTTGCTAGATAAATATAAAGAGTATTGAGGGACATGAGTTTTGTTATTTACTTACCAACTAAGTTTTGTACTGGTACAAAATTATTTAGGAAGGTCCTATTTAAAGTCTGGTTTATTTGGATCAATACTGTTGACATTATACTGTAGCGACTCTCCGTTTTGTTATTAATTATAAGGCTATCATATAGATAAGTGGTACATTTTATAATATATATATATATATATATATATATATATATATATATATATATATATATATATTGGTATGTTGATGTTCAACTACAAGTGTTAATATTATTCTAATTTGACATTGCCTCAAACACGACGATTCGAGAGCCAGAATTATTTACCTTCTTCTTCAAGTTTCCATTGATACATCTATGTTGAGTTTTGTGCTTTCTTTTGAGCTTCTTTTAGCCTTTACACTTTGTCTCTGGAATTTTGTTTTTGACGCAAAACTTGTCACCTTCGACTGCAATATGTTAATTGCTATTTTTGTTTTAAATGGTTTACCTCTATGTATGCGTAGCATTTGACAATTAAAGAAATTGTCGAATGACTGAAACATGACGATGCCTTATTTGTGATATTGAAAGTATTCGACTATGTTTCCCCGTAGCGAGAAAGAGGTTGAGGATGAATGATGCATGTTACAGGTGCATGCAGGATATTAACTTGCTGCATGACATATAGCATATTGACGTTCCGTGAACCCTAGTACATTTATGACAGGCTCCTTTTCCGTGTCGAGATGTCTCAGCGCGGGACTCGCCATTGTGGGACCCTTCACCTTCCTAAAGAGAATTGACGGGGAGAGGTTTTTGATAATTTGGCCCCACTTGAACAACAGGCTCTTCGATCACTTTAAATCACTGTCGAGCTGTACCTTCAAAGTTAAACTTTAAAAATGTGCTACGGTGAAAGCTCAATTATGCCGAGGTAATTATTTTACTAATGGTTAAGTGAATAGTTATTATGGAAATCTAATGTATCTAAGAAACGCTAGTGAATAAAGGTAACATATTTGGTTTGATCTTTAACGATGAAATGTCAATTAATCTGTTAACATTTAGAATCATCGAGTACGAATGAGCTTAAAATAAGAAGTGCTTATCTTGCACAAGCCGGGAGCAACAAACATTATTGTCAGTCGAGAGGCATCAGATGTTTTGACATGTTTGTTGCTGTCAGGTTGTGCAAACGTACCTTTAACGTGCTTGTGCTTGCTTAAGCGTTGATAGATTTTGTTAAAAAAGTACTGGTGCAATTGTAATAATAATAGTAAAATATCTCTCATAATCTTATAACTATAATGCTTTTTTTATTTTCGTTTGTTATTTGGCATTAAACATTTTTCAACAGAACCCATTTGGTATTATTAAGACTAAAAATTATAATTTTTCAAGTATTGTACAAAGTTTGATATCAGTAGATTTTATAGTTCTAGAGAAAATAACTTTACTATAAACGTTAGGGGACCCATTTCACGAACTGTGTTTTTATGAAATTGTTTGTTTGGAATTATAAGTACTATCACCCAAAGAAGGTTGTAACACAATTTTTTTAATACTATCTCGTATATATAATCATTTCGTGTGGTGCTATATTAAAGTTAAATCATATATAATAGTATTGCAGGAGTATAAACGTCCCGTAAACTGTAATTGTGTCTTACAAGTGGATACGTATCTTGTGATTTATGTTATGTTACTAAATAACGTGTATCATTTCCTGTTCGCAATGTACAGCCAATAGTATTGCAGGAGTATAAACGTCGCGTAAACTGTAATTGTGTCTTACAAGTGGATACGTATCTTGTGATTTATGTTATGTTACTAAATAACGTGTATCATTTCCTGTTCGCAATGTACAGCCAATAGTATTGCAGGAGTATAAACGTCGCGTAAACTGTAATTGTGTCTTACAAGTGGATACGTATCTTGTGATTTATGTTATGTTACTAAATAACGTGTATCATTTGATGTTCACAATGTATAGCCAATAGTATTGCAGGAGTATAAACGTAGCGTAAACTGTAATTGTGTCTTACAAGTGGATACGTATCTTGTGATTTATGTTATGTTACTAAATAACGTGTATCATTTCCTGTTCGCAATGTACAGCCAATAGTATTGCAGGAGTATAAACGTCGCGTAAACTGTAATTGTGTCTTACAAGTGGATACGTATCTTGTGATTTATGTTATGTTACTAAATAACGTGTATCATTTGCTGTTCACAATGTATAGCCAATAGTATTGCAGGAGTAAAAACGTCCCGTAAACTGTAATTGTGTCTTACAAGTGGATACATATCTTGTGATTTATGTTATGTTACTAAATAACGTGTATCATTTCCTGTTCACAATGTACAGCCAATAGTATTGCAGGAGTAAAAACGTCCCGTAAACTGTAATTGTGTCTTACAAGTGGATACGTATCTTGTGATTTATGTTATGTTACTAAATAACGTGTATCATTTCCTGTTCACAATGTACAGCCAATAGTACTGCAGGAGTATAAACGTCCCGTAAACTGTAATTGTGTCTTACAAGTGGATACGTATATTGTGATTTATGTTATGTTACTAAATAACGTGTATCATTTCCTGTTCACAATGTACAGCCAATAGTATTGCAGGAGTATAAACGTCCGACAGAATCCGAGTTGGAAGCTTTTTAAGAGGATCTTCAGATGAAACCTCTGCAATCCAATTTCCTTTCTCAACCACAATAAAAGTTCCGTACGGTACGACATCGCTGTATTTATGTTTTAACCATCGTCTTTACGTAAACCTAGTGCCTTTCGTCAATAGTGGTATTGTCTTCAATCGATGATTTCGTGTTCCTTAAAAAGTGTTTTTTCTTACCAGTTGATTTAAACAATATCTTGTGTTTCATAGCATTAGAGTTCAACAGCTAATTTTCATTATATCTTTAAGTGTCAAATTCGCGACATAAAACGCGTTATCTACTTACTCAACCCAAAATCAAATACCATAATAGTAGTAAGAGCCTAAACGCAATTTATTGGCTGAGCTTTAGCGAAGGGAGCTGGTAAAATTTCATTTCTATCTGTTTGTGGATCTATTTTTCTGATTTCAGCACGATATATGAGAAATGAACTGACACATAAACTTGAAATTTTGCACTGAGCTTGATTTCTATATAAGAAAACCTGAGTTCGATGACCGTGCACGTCACTGCATTGAATTTCGCTGGCCGTTAGCGAATATAGTCGATAAATAAATCTGTAAAAAAAACTCAATACACCCCATGTGAGATTCAATTATGTGACATATGGACACATGTAGCCTAACTATCCCAACATCCTTCTATCGGTGAAAGTCTACAACCTGGTTTTCGTGAAATAAATAGAGGAATTTTTCATAAGGTAAAAATCGACCTTCAGTTATGCTAATTTTGCTGGAGGTCGAAATGTATAGTATTAAACATTTACAGGTAAATCATAAATCCAAAATAATACTTTTATATAGCTTGATACATAAAACCAATCGGCAGACAAAACAGTTTTACCGCTGTCTGATAATTACATAAAAATACTGAAACCCAGCTGAAAATACTGAAAAAAATTTATAACTCATATTTTAAACTCTTTGGATAGGTACCCTCATATTTTGGCTTTTATATAAACCTTTCATCAGTTGTGTATTTTTACAATTCAAATTGGTTCTCGGTCCTGGACTATGATAATTCCAGATGAAGACCTGAGCCACAGTCATTCAAGAGATTTCATTTCTTCACAGTCCATCAGCCAACTCTTGGCTGACGGTTTACATGTAAACTTCAAGTAGTTCCTTCTTACACGATTGGCTACAGTTTTCTTACATCTGTGAACTTTTCATAGGCATGTCAGTATCAGTTTTATTTCAAAGATAAGTTTTTACCTTTTTTCACAGTAATCAACAAGTACAGTGTTTAATAAGATATTTTCCCTTCCGTACAACACGTACATTTAAAACTTTAAAACCTTGATAATATCAATTATAATAAATAATCATACAATTTCACGTACGACCTGTAATATGTTAGGCAATCAATGTTCCGATTTAAAAGCATTAAGTTACAGTATTCAAAATTTTATTACTTGAATTCTTTTCTTTTGTTTAGTTGTACTTTGTTTCGTATACTTTTTAAGACTCTTGTATAATCATACACTTTGAAACTCTTTAATATATTTTGTTTAATTCATAAACAACGTGTTTGTGTATATTAACGCTTAAACAATATAATTACGTATTTTATCAAGCACTCCTAAGAACTGTTCTGTAACCTAAAGTCATGGATGTGTTTGTGTACCTACGGGCTTCGGGGTGAAGTAATTAAATTCGTGATATAAAGATATTATAACGACTTCCCACTTTTTAAACACGAAATTTGATTTAAATGACTGTCTTAAGTACTTTACACCTGGTATAGTCAATGAAATTTTCCATATACAAAATAATTTTTAAATAGTAAGAAACGAAATAAAAGTTATAATTTTCAGATTCTATGATTTCGTTATAATACGGATGGTTCCAAAATTTCTTGCTTAGACCGCAATGAAATATTGCTAACACAATTAAAATCATATGGTATTTTCACCTTGGTGCAGTAAACTGTCTTCACTTAATGTATGAAACTGGCACACAGTTATGCACACCGCTCATTAAGATATGCAGTAAAAGGTGGAAAGGAGAGGTGTTCAGTCATTGGTTAAGACTCGCCCAATGAGGGATCGATATCAGTTATCAGTGATCATATCAAAGTGATTTATCAGCAATCAATACAACTGATTAGTAATAAATATTACTTCTTTATTACAGACATCCAGTTTTTGCGAAAGTTATTCTGCCCGTTTTTTTACAGTTATTTCTTTATATTTAAGGTGTCACGTATTATTCTTGGATGATATTTTCAAGCAGCATTTTTGTTTTGTTTAGTTCTAAAACAATTGCCTGTTTTTGTTTCTGTGTCTGAACGTTTTGTGTCTCAATGTAGACTGAGCCACTGCCGTTGAGCTGCACTTAACTTTATATTACTGCATCTTCTATCATTCAACATTTTTTAACTAAATATGTCTTCCCACAGCGATTCCATAATATACACGGTAGAAATAAGCCACACCACGTGTCGTAAGAGTCTTCGTTAAGGTTACATGCAAAACATTAAACTCTATATCTCATTTACTTTTCGAGATGTCCTGCGGACATATATACTCAATCTTTCTTGACAATTTCCCAAATGATACATCATAGAAGTCATTCTAGTACACATAAAGATTCGTGCAAAATTTTAGATCTAGATATAAAATCGATCTGCAAGATTTGAGTTTATTAAATTGTATTTTATAAAATTATTTGAACAATGAAAAGTCAACACACCAAGTCACTATAAAATTACGTACGTTTTGCTTAGTTAGGTTATATGGGGTAACTTATCACGTTTGAATCTCTTATGTATCTATTGAGTTTCTTTAAAAATGTATTTATTCTTCTATTTTCTGGTTGCCTTAATGGTTATCCAGAATGCCAATGTAATAATAATATTTGATAACGCTCAGCCACATGCCACATCCCCTAGATGCAAATGTACCATCATCTAACACAGTGTTCCTTATATAAAAATGTAGCTTCATGTACAATTTCAAGTCTGTAAGTCAGTTCGTTTGCGAGATATTGTATGGGCAGACGTACATACATATACACATACATACATACATATACAGAGAGACAGAAATAAACTTGGTGCAGCCTTATGAGTAATATGCTTCGCTAAAGCTCAGCCTATCACTACATCACTGGCTCAGCCCGATTTAATATCTTATTTGGCTTCCCACAGCGAGGCCTTAGTATATTAACTTATTAATTGTTTTAGTAATTTTTCGATGTAGTGTGAACTCGGGATCTTAAATTATAGTCGTGGCAGCGGCTATGTTCATTTGTATAACTAAGAACGAAGACTAAGCATAACATTACATTCCGATACGTATTGTCAGTGAACAACGGGAAGAAAATATCGCATACAGGGTGTTTACAAGCTTAATGTGGCTGATATTACGCGTCATGGCACAATTATGTATTCTACCGTGATAAATATTATCCAAGATTACAGTTTAACAATTTGTTTCTGTAAAATGTATTATAAAAAAAACGATTCTATCTATGAAACAATAAAGTTACGCGTCATAGAGGGCTAGTACAATTGGTGTTTACGACGTACACTACTAGACTAATAAATCTTAAGACTGAATCCGTTGGCACCAATGGAACGAGAAACGCATTAAGTTTATTAGCTGTTAGGTAATGTCACAAGTGCAAGTTGTATATAAAGCATAATACGGAATAATAGTAAGTATATTGAGAGATATATGTTTACATCAAGCAATCATTTGTAAGTGTTTAACGGGAACTTAGAAGAAATGTTATTGAGGAACCTCCCAGTAATCACTCCGTTCGCAATTGGTACTTAAATCTTAAGACGAATGAGTGCATTAAATTTGTAATAAGATTACAACAGCCGTTGAAGCATTCAACCGAGACACTCTTGTAAAATTTTTATAAGAGCTCGGTTATAAACGTGATATTTGTCGTGGCACGAAGAGGTACCACGTTGAACTCCTGAGTATAAATCGTAACCATAACAGTTATTATTGTAATAAATCAAATCAGATGTATATGCACGAAACGAGCTATGGCAGATACATATATAGAAACTCAATGATCTCCTGTAATGCACCGAACGAGAATACTGTATCCAGGAAATCATTGTTCCAGATGTCGGATGATGACCGGATGTCACTGACGACTGCTGTCAGTGACGAAGAGGACGCCGAGAGTGTACACAACTCGCCGTACCGCGCCAAACAGACCGGCACGGCCGCTGCCTCCTTCAACTGTACTGGGGCAGTCAGGAAAGCTGGGTAAGTTCTGCTGCTTGTATTTTAAAATATTATACAGGGTGACCAGACGCAAATTCCTATGATAGGAAGGACTTCGCAAAAGTAAGGACTTTTGGGTTTGAAAAATAAGGACAGTATTAAAAATTCTTTAAAAAAACGCACAACTGTATTGCTTATAATTCAAATAAAAAAAAAAAAACTGAATTTGGATTTGTTTGACATATGAATTGAAAAATAAAACGAATTTATATTATTAAAGTGTATAATGATTGATAAAAATATCATTTACGCTATTGTTTTGAATGTGGCATAAGATTGAATTATTTATTGTTAGAGGTTTTCTCTTTAAAAATTATAACTGATTTGAACCTAATTTTTCGAACGATATTAAAAATAAAATTTGCGAAATAATTGGAATAAATTTATTGTATTGGTTGTATTACAACCAAATTATTATCATTCATAATACTTCAATAAGGAGAAGGAGAAGCGCCAGTGCATCTGAGCGGACAGAAACAAAAGTGAGTCAGTGACACTATATAGATAACACACAACATATAACTGAATCTAACAGCATAACTAATACCATGGCATTACGTGTTCACTGCAATAATTTTTCATGGTCTACGAAATTTTTATATTCGGAACTTTGAAACTCGCAAGAATTTTTTAACGTAATGCTAGTATTTTTTTTAACACTTAAGCGTTCGCTAAAAAAACCAAAAGATTTTATAAATTTTCAAAAACCTGGAGAACAAGAGGACAAACATTAAAAAAAGAGAACATGTCCTCCTAATGCTGACGTCTGGTCACCTTGATCATGGATGATGGACCATTCAACTCATCCAATCAATTATGCTACCAGTTATGCTACAATTGGTGTCATTGATTGGAATAGAAACAGTGAAACAGATTGTTTTATTCTCATTATAAATACAGTTGCAGTTATGTGACGGAATTGAGGAATTAGAAAAATTGTAAGTTTTTTCAATTCAATGAAAATAGCAGCAGACCATTCTACTTTACATCCATAACACTCTTACCACTGACCTACACAACACTGGAAACATTTCCACAACTATTTGTACAGTTTAGAGGCAAGTACATTGTAACAGTCGTTACTTCATACGAGACTGATAAAACAGAATATGTAAATGGCTGTGCTATAATTATACTTCATATCTCAGGTCATGATCGGGTTAATGCTCTGATAACATTACTATCAGGATTGTCCCAGACTATTACATCAAAGGATATTGTGTGGCGGTATGAAACAGCGTGTATACTGGTGTGTAAGTGACCCTTAATTTAGGTGAATCAATGACTTCAAGTTTCGTACTAATTTCGTGTTTTCCAGCTATAAAATCTAGGAGCATGAATGTTACATTGGTATAGTACGTATATATAATATCAGCATCGTATAGCACTGACTTATTATTCGACCCGGGTTTATCAGTAATAATTACCACTGGTGTATCAGTAGCGTGTAGCTAAGATATGACAGTTTCGTGTAGGCAAAGTGTATCAGTGTCGTGCTGTAAGATTGTTCTACTGTCGTATAGTACGGATGTCTACAGGGCGGTCTTTTTACCTGCTCACCATTGTGATCTAGAAAACTATAAATCTGACAGCATACAGTGAATAGGGAACCTGTCGTTCTTGTTTAATTGGAAACGTTTAAGATACGTATTCCAAACTTTTAAGAACTGTCACCATTTTCTAGTGTGGTGGTCAAATTTGTTTGTATAATGGAACACTCTGTATTTTATTATATTCTTCAAATATAAAGTAATTTCAAAGTATAAAAATATGTAATAATAAAAGTAAATAAAAATTTCAAATGACCACGATCTTAAAACGTTTATTGGTTAATAATAGCAAACTCAACGAAGCTATACACAAATTCTATCTCTGTAGCGCGTTTATTTAGAACATATTGAATACAACACAATAGCTCTTGTGTTAACAATTATTCCACCTTAATTAAATACTCTATATATCGAAACAATTTAAATATTAAAAGCTGTATATAATTACTTAATATACTTTAAAAATGTATCGCTTTTGGTTCAATGTTGTGAATTAATTGGGTTAACATTTTGGCACGAACGCAAACGGAAGAAATCTTAAAATGTTTTATTGGTTAATACTGGCTAACGAACTTATCCAAGGTATCATAAATATTGCCACTGTGCCAAGTTTAGTTTGGATATATTTTGTTAATTGTGGTAGTTGTTGTGTTCATAAGCTCGCGTTATATTGCATAAGACCATATATATTCGGATAATGGTAGTTTTTGTTTCTTGAGATCGTAATCAGAGAAAATGAAAAAAAGAGAAAAAATTAGAAAAATCGTCGGTAATTCCCGTCAGGGCGATTGCAATAGGCAAATTTCTATGAACTCTACCTAGGACCAAAATATAAACAAAGAGTTTACTGCTCTTTTTCGACTTTACGTGTGGTGTTTTCAAAAGCGAGAAATAATTTTTCCATACAAGAATACGCTAGTAATATTTTTATGAAAAACATATATTATATGAGCTCATTCATTTCAATGCTCATTCACTTATTTACAATTAAAATATTAATTTAGTTACTTGGTAACGTATTTATAAACAAGCTGGATTTTAAAACTAATCAAACTATCGTTAATTTGTAGTGGAGAATAATAATTTATGTATTGTAATATAGTGTATTAATTTTATTACGCTGTAATGTATCTTGTGTGTGTGTATTATCACCTACCGATGTGGTATTCCTAAGAGAAAAAGTGATAGATCGGTGATGAGGGGCATAATTCCTGTCCCTTGACAGTGATGAGTTTCCTATTTTCCTGATGGGTAGATTGAATAACGGCCGCGGAAGGTAAAATCATCTCGTTGACTGATGATGTCTTGTAAGCAGAACGTGTTCTTAGAGATCGTGCAACTCAAGATATCAAATTATTACTTGCCTGTATAATCTGGTAAAAATAATCTGCAGCTAAATATGTTTACCTGCTTTGTACACCGGATTTGTAATATGGGTGTTGATTATATTTTTGAAATAAAATCTTGTAAATTATTACTAAATATGTGAGATGGTGAAGGATTAGTCTTATAAGGACTGAAATATACGCCGAGTATTTGAATAAAACGCGATTCCCCGTATCTTAAGTGGCTTTTATTTAATACCTTTAAGTCATATATGTTGGATACTACTTAAATACAAGATGCTAGTTAAAGTAATTTTATGGAATAAAAAATATAACTTGAAAATGGAAACATGAATAACAACCAAAACACATAATGTAAATTTTGAATGGATTTAATTTTGCGTGATTTTGCTTACGTATGTTTTTACATAAAAATTACGGAATTGAAATATTTTACGGTTATTTTTTATTTTATCAAATAAATTTTACCATATTAATGGTGTCTAAATTAGACTAAGCTTAATATGGATAGTTATGATGCATCGCGGTTTATAGGCACCCAGTGAGTACAATGATTAAAATTTTTCCATACGACTTTTCATATTTCCATAATGCGTTGGATTTAGTGGAAATTAAATTCATTTTACGTTCCATCCGATAATGGAAGGAGCTGTACGCATACTCAGTGTTTTTAACAAGTGATGTTTCGTTTTAATTGTTTTCAACCATAGCATGTTGTTTCTACCAAAAGGTAAAAAATGTGACGGATTGGTATACATTTACAGGTGGAATTCAACCTCTCTTCCAAAGAGAGGGAACATTTTCTTATAATTTAATTTTGGAAAAAATATAAATAGCTATTAAATAAACATATTTTTGTCTAACCCAATAGCTCAATAACGTTTGTTTTTTATTGTGTACGATCTGTGTCTAAGTCTAGGTTGTCAAAAGGAATCAAGACTGCGATTTTTCAGTGGTTATTAAAACTTCAATGCGATTTGGGTACCAGCACTTATCGTATAATTCCATTCCTTTCCTAAGATTATATTTTTTCGTTCATTTCCGTTTATTCTTCTGGACATTTAAACTATTAACGTTTGGTATAATATTTTGTTTCATAACATTTCAATATTTTCCTGTGGAACATTTATTTTCAAACAATTGTTTATCCTAATTTAAAAGGATTCACGTTTAGAAAATTATTATATTTTCTTCTACTACAATATCAAAGAAAATCTTTAAATATATAGAAAGAATCCATTAAAATATTAATTAAAACATATGTGCCGAGAAAATATTTCAGTTAATAACTAATATATATATATATATATATATATATATATATATATATATATATACATATATATCTATATATATAAAAATGAATGTTTGTATGTTTGTCCTTTATGGAATCGTGAACTATTGGACCGATCATGATGAAAATTTGTACGTATATGTATTTTTCCACGGAGAAGGTTTATAAGCTATGCCCATCCCTTTCCCGATTCAGGATTCCGCCCCACTGGTTACAGAAATACCCATAAGAAATGCATTGCAGCAAACATATGTTAACGTCTTTTCAAATTTTTAATCAGCTGTTCTTTGTAAACATATATTACACTTATAGTTTTAAAGCATAGAGTAAGCTTAAGAGAAACGACAAATTTTGTTTAAACTGTTTTTGCAATCACTGTTAAACATAGACTTTACTATCCAGATAATACAATTCAAATTTGACGTAAAAATTCACCTTATATTCACTGCAATATTTATTTAATATAAACCATGCTCATGCTTGATCAGAAGAGTAATGCAGATATCATAATTACTATCTTACGTTGGCTACAAATATAAAGAATGTTATAAAATCAACCTTGGTTGTTTTTTTTGACAGAAGTATGGTTCTCAAAACTCCGTGTGTACATATTCTCTCGATCGAGACAACAAAGCAAGCTCAATCGTGGCATCGGAGATATAACTAATTTAATCTAAAATTTATTATAGTAAAAAAAAAAAATTACTAAGTAATATAAGGACTTCGGTTCTTAAGATTTGCGTGCGAAGCCGTGGGTAACAGCTAGATAGAGGCAGGAATATGGTACATACCTTCATAATACGCCCAAGAGGCTCACGATGGAACGACTATTAATTATCTCAGCAATGTTTAGAATGTGATAGAAAAAGAATAAGTGAATATAGTGTACTGTTTTCAACGGGAAATTGCGTGCGAAGCCGCGGGCAACTTTTGCAAAAAATTATTGAAATGCGCAGCAAAGCGCGCCGGGCCCGCTAGTATATATATATATATATATATATAAATGAATGTTTGTGTGTTTGTCCTTTATGGAATCGGGAACTTTGTGGCCGATTATTATAAAAATTTGTATGTATATGTATTTTTTCCGCTGAGAAGGTTTATATGCTACGCCCATTGATGTAACTCGCCACCAGACGGCGTTGCAAAAGATAAAAGTTTTCCAATCGCCTGCACATTATAAACTGCAATTGCAAGGCAGTTACGTATATTTAACTGCCAAAAAATATTTGAAGGCGCTAAGTTATGATGTATATTTGTCTTTAAAATAAGTTTCTGGTTGAACTTAAAGGTTGAGTGTTAGACCACTTTATAATAAAGGACATGTACGTGTACAATACACTTTTGATAGATGTTCATGATCGTGACATCAAGGCAAACTCTACATTGGCGATGGAAATATAATGTACTTGAACCAGAAATGCTCTTACACGGGCAAAGCTTACGAAAAGCGTGCGAAGCCGCGGGAAACAGCTAGTATCCTTATAAAATGCGATCTAGGTACTGGTTTTGTACACGTTTCATTTTTTTTTTTTACTTGGCTATTTCTATAAGAACATCACAAAACCCCATATTTCCTATTATTAACAGGGCAGTTAATTTGCTGTCTCCGTTACGGACTGCGGATCGAGTACTGTAATAAAAGTAAGGAAGAGTAACATTAATACCAGAATAACTCCTTAGTCAATACAGACACAGCAATTATGTCGCAACTTATTATTATCCCGACCAGAACTCCCTCCTCAGCCCTTTCCCCGTTGTTATTCCTGTACTCGGTTATTTTCATCGTCATCAATAATCTGATACAATTCCTCTTCTATTTTTACATCCGATCCTGCCAATGCTTATATAAAAAGAGGTGCTGTTGACTCGTAACCACTCCTAACCATGTCGTCAACGTATGTTTGAAATTTGTAAAATCATTCTTGACTTATTGTTTAACTTACTTTTAAATCAACTACAATTCATAAAATTATAGACACACAATTTCAAATATAAAAACCGAAAATAATATGGTTATTATTAGCCAAATATAATTTAAAACTGTTAGAATTAGTGAAAGTAGTTTCATTTACTAAAACTCTTGCATTGTTTTTTTATATTTTTTATAGACAATTTACTGACCCAAAACCACTGTAGACTTTACTTGGGGTAGGGACACTACATTAAAAATATAGAATGGCCTTCGAATCATACTAATGAGACATTATAATAGTATGAATACCTATTTTTAGCTTAAAACTTCCTAATAATGCTAAAAAAACACATAAACAGGGTTTGCTGGATATATACGAAAATCCTCTCAAAAAGTAGCGAAATTTCATCTTAATTTTTAACTAAAATTCATCCGCACTCTAATCTATTTGAAAATCCCAAATGAAAAGATTTCTTCTCTGGGGAAGCTTTTACCCTGTCTAATCTACGCATAACTAGCATCATTGAAGATAATCTAGGCATATTCAATTAGTTACAAAAGCAAACTTACTACCTTTCGGAATATTGTATATTGGCGAATAAAAACTTGTACCCTCGTATGTCAAATCATTTTAAAATTACATTAAGCTGATAAATATTTTCCAAAACCTCCAGTGGTTGTCTTATAAAAAAACTTTTCACATACCCACATAGTGGTTTGAAGACTCTCACTGAATCTGAATTTCGAAATAGAAATCTATGGTTATAAACAGCCCTCTATATAGCCCGGTGGAAGACCATACTCCACATTACTCATTGGAATTTTTGCAGGGGAAAGTTAAAATTAAATATTAATTCTTTATACCATCTTATAAGAAAAAATCATTCTGATTTTGGTCACTTGAGAAACCATCTACATCTCAAAGTCGCCGCCACTGTCGCATCGTAAGTCGAGTATTCTAAAGTTACATGCAATGTACAAAAAAATTATTCTCCTCCTTACAATTTAAATTTTCCTCAAAAGTATGTCATCCGAAATAAAATACTTTAGAAACAAGTAATACACTGGATTTCAAACACTTAATATGTCTGGTGCAAATAGAATGTTTTACATTCACTAGAAATTACTGTTTCTAGTACAAATGGAATGTTTTGCATTAACTGCATTCTGCATTTTATCAGACAGTGTTAAAATAAAACAAAGAAAATGTGTCGGTGGGTAAAATCCAGTCAGCCGCAGCTGCTTTGATTGGTTTGTACAGCAGTAATCATTGTGATTTCCGCCATGATTGGACACTTGTTGTTGCAGCAGAAAGGATAATTTGGCCCAACAGCCATTAAGAGTAAATAAAACGGTTCCTCGCAATGACATGAAACAAGCGTTCGCACTGCGATGTGCCATTTCGCGATAGGACTTAAACTTTGTATTCGCTTCTCTAACCAAATGTTCTTTCACATTGAATAGTTGTACCAAACGTAATAGTGGTGATGACTTTCAATGACATTGGTTCTTGTCGCAACTTTGTGAACACAACAAGGCGATCAAGTCCAAGTTTATTAGGCTATAATTTGCAACCGTCCTTTTTAGAATTAAAATAGTTACCCAAAATTGGGAATGGTCTGAAGTTCAAATGAGAAAACTAAGTGAATGGCACAATAAACTGTCGGTTTCTGGTCAAAAAAACAAACTTGATTTTTTTCTAAATGCTTTGAGTACCTACCCTAACTTAAAGATAACTGTTTTATTCTCGTGCAAGTTAATTCATGAAGAGTACTCCAAATAACTTATCAATTAGGCAAGAAATAACTTAATGAGAGAAAACTTTGCGTTATAATAAAATAATATTATCTTAAATGGCATGAATCACGAAGTTGGAAAGTCACTCGTATTTATAATGCAGGAACTTGTCCTAATTTTTATATCCAAATTACTCATATAAAAAGTAAATACCTAGTCAGCAATAAATTAAAATCTACTTGCGTCTCCAGGCCTTGCTGAGTCCTATATTCGCTTAAAACATAAAGAGATCATTTTCATGCCAAAATTAAATTCAGTTTTATTTACGAGCACTAGCACTCGTCATTTGAACGTGTCGAAAACAATTGTACTTCTGTACAGCTTTCACATCATTTTTAAGTAAACTTAAGGATGTAAAGATTGATACACTTCTTTTAAATGCCTTTTATATTATTAATTATTACATTAAGTTTTCTGAAGTAAAATTTAGTTATAATGCAGTGCTTATAAAAGAAATAAAAGTAAATTAGATCACTCTCGATTTCAGTTAATTATTTTTTTTTATTTATAACCCTCACTTGTACAATAGTTTCAGTTGCGTGCTGTATGCAAAATTGTTTTTGACATGCGGAAGACTTTGCAGACCTGTAGATTGCTTGCCTGAATATAAACGGTTTTATAATTCATTGCAAAGACTTTGATAGAAATGGTGAAAACCAATTTAACACAATTATAATTGTTTTCTAGCAATCTGTTTTAAGACAATTATTTAAAAATCGGATTAAATCTTCCTTTTAATTTATTTTTATGAGACTATGTAAGAATCCAAATCATAACATAATTTAAATACATGTATAAGTTACAACTACAAAATAAATTGATGTCTAATCTCGGTAAAAATGTCTGATACTTATGTAATTAATTTCGTCAGTACACACTACTATTATCTTTTTGGAAAGTATAGTATTTCTTACGTAATAACTGTCGTAAATGAGTCCAAAATTACGTATAACAATAAATATTATTACAATCGCCAGTTATAGTTATAAATAATATTTTTGAATAATATATTTGTAAATAATATATTTCTAAAATGTAACATAGAATGAGTATACTGCTGTTTTCTTACAATATAACTGATTTATATGATTCTATTATTATGGAAATCCATGTAACTAATTCATTTTTTCTTCTAATTAATGACATAAACTTATTTGCTTATTTATAATAATATGAGTGTGCTCATCTTGTTAAACATGCGAAAACGATATATGCGCATTTCCTTTTTAAAGAGGTGTTTACCATTACCTAGAAGGCCTACCTCTCTGCCGATCTTTCTGTTCGTTATAAATCATTTCAAGTTAAACGGTGTTTGGAAAGAAGATACGCCATTTCGAACGTTATTTTTGCCGCCGGAACACTTCATTTCCAACACTATTTCCTATTCAGGGGATTCAACCACTGAGGAATGATTACTTACTACGTTATTCAAATGCTGGGTCTTTGTTTGTCTTCGTGAACCAAGTGGTACGTACAGTAAAACTTTGCATTTCTCACAAACACACTTAACTGAATAATTATTTATAACTTGATCAGTCTATATTGAACGCAAAATCTTTTTCTATCAAAAAGAACACAGCATGTTAGCGTACGGTAGTTCATACACGTTACATTACTCAATTTGTCTTTTATAGCTGAGTAAAGTCACCATTATTGTCCATAGTCACCGTTAAATGTGTTAAATACTGTATACATTATTTTAAAGTGTCTGAAATCCATCCATACATATATGGCAATGTAAACTATCCAAGGGTGTATTATTTAATCGAATCTATTTACTTACCAATCTCATAACTTAAACAAATTAAATATTCCCCTGCTACGTATTACATTTCGAACAAAATTACGTTACCGCTATTTGCTGTTTCCTGAAGAAAGGATTCTAGAGACAGTTATAACAAAATTATTATAGCCATATCAATTATCTGGCAGCTGCCCAGTGAACCGTAACATTCGTCAACGAAGGCATCTCGCTATGTTGCACAATAAGGCCTCTGCTAACGTTATACGTGACGGAAGGCTCTAGAATACGTTATATTGGTAAAGTGTATTGCGGTTTTTTTGGCTTACAAGAGACTACATTACCATTGTTACGATTATTTATTATTATTTCAATAGAATAACCATTACAGACAAGAACCGACATAAAATATTGTTATCCTAAATAAACTATATTCTATACTACGTTAAAATTCAGCTTGTAACGAGAATATCGTTTCATCCGACATACGATCAGCACAACAAATAGGAATGTAATAAAGATATAGATCATTACAGAATCATATGGTAACAATTTAATTAATTTACTATGACATAAAACAACTTAATCAAGTAAAGAAAAATAATATGTTACTAGCAACGATAATAAACTGTATAAATGACATGCCATAACAAGAAACATTAATTTTAATTTATGATGACAGATTACACGATACTTACAACGATACGTCGCTTCGCGTCGTGCGATACTACTCTAGCTAAAGATAAAAATAGGTGAGCTTATCATCCCACATAGTGACAAGTAACTCTTGCATGTCAGCAAGCACTGTTACAATACTTTTCAGTGTATTGATAAAACAAGGACAGGAGAATCATCTGCATCGTTGATTCTAAAGAATATAGATCTTTTTTAGGAACTAAAAAGTATTGGACAATTGTAGAACATGAAGAAACAACATAAGACTTCTGGTACAACTGGTACTTGGAATTTATTTAACTCCTAACTACGCTCTCCCCGTCTGAGGCGAATCTGAGGGAAGAGCTCTTCTGAATGAACCACACCCCTCAGTATTAGTAGTCTACATTTTATTGGTTTTATTTTTGTATTATTATTTTTCTTTTCGTGGTTAAATATCCTATTTTCAAATTAATTTTTTTATTAGACCTTAAGATGGTTCAACTTTTATTAATATCTTCTTTTTTTTCTTGAGTACTTTTTCATGGAACGAAAAAAGGTTTAGGTGACCATTCTTTTAGAATGGTTTCCAAAAACTTAGTCCTGCAGATCGTTTAAATTAAAAATGTAGCTAATAAAATCTTGGCAATATTGTATAGTGCTGTATATACTACAAAGGAAGCGGTGTTTGGACAAAATAAACAACTGGACTGGAGGGTGTTGGCAAGCTTTGGTTGGAAACCTTGTTTATTTGGAAGTATAAAGTGTCCGGAACAGTGTTAGTTACACCCTATGTCCCTCCAATATATTTCTAGTTCTTTGGTGTCCCCATACCCGGTCGAGAAATAAGGACCATCGACCCGAAGCTGTGAATACATTCGTTCGTGCTTTATTTAATATCGTGCATAAATTGTGAACATCGAGCAATTCAACCGTACTCAATGAAAGGAATAACATTCATGATACGCTAGATTAAAGTTGCTTTTTACGATAGAAGGACTTTTAAGAAATTATGATTTGTCAGGACCTTTGCTATATAACACTGCAGGTTGACAAACGTCCGAAAAATCCTGTTTCCTTCATTAACACTACTTATGACTGACAATGATTAAATAAATAAATTTTAGTAATATTTAGAAGTGTAAGTAAGTGCATATTATTATATATATTTTTGGTATATTTTAATACATTAAATATAAAATAATTTTAAATCCCGTTTGGCTAGGATCATACTGTGCGAGATTCAGAGCCTGATTCAGTTTTTTTATCAAATATATAATATTTCCCCGATCTACTAGAGTATGGTTGGTCAAAACCATTGTTGGTACAAAATGACTTTGGGAAAGAGAGTTTGGTATTCTACATGCAACATTCCTAATAGCTGATAACCTATTTCTGCAGAAACCTCTTTTTATATAATATTGTAGCGTATATATAATATATTACTTGCTCTCAAATACCACGTAACATACTTTTAGCGTTAATCCTTTTGAATAACAGAGAAAACCGATTCGGGAAAGGAATATGAATGCATCATCGGATAGCCCAGAGACATTTTTATGTCTTCTGATATCTCCCTTTTACATTACTTGAATTATATCACCTGCTTCAATGAATAAACCATTTGGAAATTTGTGACAGTGGTTTAAAAGCTATCTGCCACCTACTTTACGTGCCTCAAATAAACACGTTGCATGAAATTCCGATAAAAACCATGTATTTCATATGTATATTGTTGAGGCGCTGCACGTCTCGTGTGAAATGTATTGAGAAATATTCTGTAATGTCATTTACATAGTAAATATACGAGTACATGTTATGTTAGCTAGCAAGTTTGTGAAAGTCTTTGAATTACCGCACATTTAATGTTTTATTCTTTCTTGACCTAGTAAGTGTTTTCTAACTTTAGAAAATACAACAAATTATAACTTTGTAGGTAGATGTTCTATGAACATGTATAAAGAAGATTTTGCGTATTGATCATTGTGTTAATTTTATCAGTGATTATATTTAATTTAAAACTATAAATATTGTAAGTTATGTAATTTAATATTATAAACACTATAACCGCAGGAATAATAATAATAAACCGATTCAAATAGACTTGTCTTTATGTAAACGGTGAGCGGTAAACGGATATGGTCCTATGTATTAACTGAAAGGTAAGCAAAACTGGCCAAAATTTCTTCTTTTCATCTTCTTTACATAAAACCAAAGCCTTGATTCCGTTCTCCGTTAATTGCTCACTCCTATCGATGATTGTTTATTAGTATTTCTCTTTGCCTCCCCACGAGCTTTTAAATCTTAAAGCTTTACTTAAAATATCTCTTGCTTGTGTTGTCACATACTTGTCTAATTTCCACCAATCACAATATCCTCAAGAGTTATCACGTATTAGAAGTTATATTCTATCTATAAATCAAATATCTTTGAAATATAAACAATAGCATATTTTTTATGCTTACCAAAGTACGCCTGAAGAGTGCGAGGTTTTTTTAAGGAGATCGGTCTTTCCTTTTAAACCTGATTCTGCACGTCCTCATTAGTTCTTTCCTAGTCTGATTCCTCTGCCGATTTCACGAAATGAAAGGCTGTGTGGTGATACAATACAAATCGGCTCTTACCTCCTAGACTACAATGACGTACGGTGGACTAACCGTGCCTACTCTATCCATCTTTGTATTGACCTAACTCTATTGTCCAGACATACACTTGCATATGACCATTGTGTTGGGATGATTTCCATAATCTAAAAACAGTGCGATTGAGGCGGACCACTGTGTGTTCACTCTAGTTGACTCTTAAATCACATCCTTAAAACGTTTCTGTATAATCTATAGCTTTTTTCGTTTTCAGAAAAATGTATAAACATACTAACAAAGTAAACAAAATAATACGAAAAAGTATACCATAAGGAAAACCGTAAGGGAGTTCGAGCTTCAAAGGGTTCAACTACAATTATAACCTATAAAAATAAAAGTTTGTTGTAATCCGTGTCCTTTCAATGCTCAATGAATATTGAGAGAGTTTTTTTTTATTCGTTTAAGAGATTGTAGCTTTATCAGCATAACTATTTTAACTTGAAGCCGCTTAACGAGAGAACCGAGTAGAACACAATGAAAAATAATTGCTTTGAGATCAAAGGCCTTAAATGTGACAAATTGTAAAAGAATCCTGAATTCTTTAAAGCTTTGAGTGGGAAACTAATCCTCGAAGCCATGTTAAAGGTACTTTGTACTCTTAACTAGGAAGTTTGCGTTTTAGGTTAGTTAATTGACTTATTTATAGATGACCCTTGTTAACCCTTGTCAGAAACATACTTTGCCTTTTTACATGGCATGTTGTAGTTAGTGTTACGCTTCTTTAACATTCAACAGTCTGCGAATATTGTAATAGACTGATAATCGTTATAGCTTATTTTTAAATTACGAATTTCAGATAAAGAAATTATGAGCTTCTATATATGACAATTTTATCTGCATCTGTCAATGTGTTTTTAGCATTTTTTAACAAACACAATGTTCTTTTTTGCAATTATTGGGATTAAAATGCGATAGTATCCCTATTAACCATACGTTATGCTGGTATTATAATCAATTATATATACGTTGAGTTACATTCTAAGCAATTTTTGTCTTTATTAGTCAACAGGTGTTAAACCGAAATATATGTAAAATGAACATGGATAATATCCACCACCAAAAACAGAATCATCTAAAACTACTTAAAAAAAATAAATAAATTTAAAAAGAAAACAAGAACAGTATATATTTGGCGTGCTATATTGTAAAGGTTTTTTTAACTACATGTCTAACCGCATGTCGCTGTATATTTTACATCTAAAGAAGGATATGTATTAGTTCTCAAAACGTACTGTTTCAGTTTTTTTAACATATAAAGATGGAAGGTATCCGAAATCATTGTATCCTATATTATTTTATATCGTCGTTATTTAGCTTTTAACAAAGAATTAAACCAATCATTACTGGACTATATATATATATATATATATATATATATATATATATATATATATATATATATATATATATATATATATATATTATATACTTATATACAGGGTGTACATAAAGTCCTGCACGGGTATAATATTTTTTGAACGTTAACTGATAAATAAACAAGATTTGGTACATCAACACTACACCTAAAAATCTACTTTTTGAAGGAACTATCAGTTTTCTGTAATATCATGGGGACGTCCCGCAAGGAGTCAGAAGGAAATCTTAAATAGGAGCATAGGTCAATATGCACATCATTTTAAAGGGCTTATCTAGCAGAGTTTAATGCCGCAAACCGCACTCAAAAAGATTGATTCAGTACAAAATGGCGGCTGTTCAAAGGTTTTACTTGGTTACATTTTATTAGTAGCCATAACCCCAGTAAAGCAAAACTGCAACCAAACGAATACTGCAGCTAAATACTACATTATGCTTGTCAGTTGTGCAGAAGTGAATTGTGACGTTAGTTATCCTCAAGGGTTACAAATTTGGTCCTAATATATTGATAACGGGGAAAATCTGATAACAGTAACAATTAGAAAGCTCTTATCTTTGGGTCGCATTTTGGACTTTCCTATTAGCCAGTCTATTCATAGTAGGCTATTCTAGTTTTCTTGTTTTAGTAGTGCTGTCCAACCTTTCTATCAGTGCGCTTTAATACAAAATAATTGGTCGTATTGCTTGTGTATTCTTCAACTACACTATGTCGCTTGACGAACGTGAACGTATAACACTTCTTATGATGGTTGGTTGGGGAAACAACAGACGATCACACGAGGAAGTATGCCATTTCTTTAATGACTACTTTCACGAGAGGCAGCCAATTTCTAGAACAACTGTAGGGAGAACTGTTCAATGCTTTATGGAAACAGGAAGTGTTTCCGATCGTCATAGGTCAGGAAGGCCCGCTACTGCGACAACCGAAGACAACTCTTTTGATGTATTGCAGTCATTTATTGAGAACCCGCAAGAGTCCCCCCGCAGCACAAACTCATGACATCACTGTTACGTAAAAAAATTTTGAAAGGGTCTAATTTTAAGCCTTACTGGGGTTATAGCTACTAATAAAATGTAACCAAGTAAAACCTTTGAACAGCCGCCATTTTGTACTGAATCAATCTTTTTGAGTGCGGTTTGCGGCATTAAACTCTGCTAGATAAGCCCTTTAAAATGATGTGCATATTGACCTATGCTCCTATTTAAGATTTCCTTCTGACTCCTTGCGGGTCGTCCCCATGATATTACAGAAAACTGATAATTCCTTCAAAAAGTAGATTTTTAGGTGTAGTGTTGATGTACCAAATCTTGTTTATTTATCTGTTAACGTTCAGAAAATATTATACCCGCACAGGACTTTATGTACACCCTGTATATAAGACATTTTACATTTTCTCATGAAAGAAATCGCAATGAAACATTATCGAAGTTTGGAAAGTACGATTAGACGATTAACTAGTAATACAATACTAGTATAGCTACAAGGGAAGGGTACCCCACACCACGTGTCGTATCACAAGCTTCGCTGAGGTTTGCATGAAAAATTTTGATCTAGAGCTCATTTCATTTTCTTGATGTCCTGCCGACAGATTTTCCTCCTCCTGGTTGGTAAAAGAGAAACTGTATCAATCTCTTTGTTTGTAGGTTATTTTTGACGTTTTAATGATTAGTGTTTTGTATAGTTTTTTTATTAAGTGCATGTTTATAGAGCTAGTGAAGTTGACACACAACATGTAGGTTGTGATTCCTGACTTAGGCATGCCACAACGCTTTGGTAAGATTTGTTTATTTTAACCTAGCTTGTAATTATGTATTAGGTTAGTTCTTTACCTGAAGAAGAGATCAGATTGCAGATCTCGAAACGTAGTGTTACTGATTTCTTGTTTCACTGAACGATGGCAAATGTCCGGAAAAATCCTGTATCAATCTATTATTTGATAGACTTTAGTGGCTCAGCCAAATTCCATGGTTGGACATGCATCATTTTATAATTTTGTGTTCTTGCTTATTCAGTATATTGTTTCGTCACCATCATGGAGAATCATCAAGTCTCTTGATCAGTTCCATTCCGACATATCATGGAGATACATACAGACAGACAGAAAAGAAATTTTCCACCCCTTAGAGTGATTAACTAACGTTCAGCTAATACATTGGCATGCCTTAAAAATTTCAGGATCAGCCTCTGAGTATATAAGAGGATTCCATAAGCCTTGCGACAGTATAATCAATTCTTCGTGTAAATATATCGTATGAATTCAATGTAAATCTCAAAGGAGTCTGGAGATAATGAGATGTCCGAAGCAGCTAAGTGGGAGTATAATGCATTTGAATTAGAATGAAAGAGGGACATAAATGGAAGCAGCTTACTTGGAACAGCATTGTGTGAGATGTTTGAACCCCTCGTTTGTCTCCCTCATTCCACATATCCTCGCTGCTTGTTCCTACTCAGCGGCGTGCTTCCTTGGACAATAGGATCGTACATACACCAGTGTGTATTTAGATTAGCTTGATTGAGAGCAGACCAACCGAATTTAGTGTCGTAGTCTGATTTGTGTCTCATTTGTGTGGATGATATAACAATTGTGTTTAAGTGATACGTATATATTACATTGTAGATGTTGAAATACCATTTTGACTCGTAACGATTATATGAAATTATTTACCATACACCTTTACATAAAAATTAAGTAATAAAAAAACAGCAAGTTCGTAAATATTTTCGTGAATTTAGATCTTCTTAAATCAAAGCAAGTTTTAGTCACACAGTCTACAGAAATGACAAAAATTTTCCAAACTATTTGATTTTCTATTACAATGTTAAAAAAAAACACTCATTATTCATATTTTTTGATAGTGTTAAAAATAGGTCTACTAGGTACGAAATTAAAAAATAATAATTATAGTTCAAGGTAAGGCAATAGTGTGCTAAAATGGTAATCACTTCTTGGGTAGTGGCAAAGACAAATAGAATGTAAAACTTTCCTTGAAAACCTTGTTTTAATTTTTATTACAAATTATCTGTGTATTTTGTTTGAAAAACTATAAAAGAACAGTATAAAAATATTTTAACTTGACCGAAACTATCTTTTGTCAAGAAAAATTAAATACAATCTTAAAAAAAAAAACTAGAAAGATACATTTTTTTAGAGTTATTAAAAATCGGCTATAGTTCTTATGTGTTCTTGTGAAATTTAACGTAACATAATGCAACTATCAAAGTGGAGGCACACATGCTTTATAACAGACCTCCCAAATTATTCAGTGATGCAAATGAACCTATTGCGTCCCTTTTGTATTGATACTCTGTAGAATTGTTGAAGCTGAGCGGTTGATGGTGAGGGTTGATGGTGAGGGATGCCGAGTGGAAGGCGCTCACAAACGCGGAGCCTCTCATGTTAATCCAACGTTCGGTAGCGAGCCTAGCCTTCTACTTGTAATGCACAGCATCTTAGAGTTCCTTGTTCCTTCTTGGTTCGTACTAAACTCTTATGATAAAGTATGCAACAATAAACACTTTAAAATGTTAAATTTGTGTATAATTGAAGAATCAAGAAAATCACTGTGATTGAAATATGTCTCCAGTGTTTTGACGGGCAGTAAAAATAAAACTCCTATTATCCATGCTTGGTTCAATTTTTCAATTCAACTCAAAAACCTTATTTATTTCCAAACAAAGAAATTACAATTCCATAATACATTAATTTATACTATAACATTTTTAAAATATGATTAAAACATAAAAAATTCTTAAAATATAGGAAAAAGTACCCACACAGGCAAGCCTGTGCGTGTCGTTGAGAAAAGATTGGTATATGCACTTTGCTGGTTATCCGTGGCGTTCAAAAAATACCTCCCACTTTAAATTGCTTAAATAGAAAAATTGGGTTTAAAACTTTATATATGCGTGATTGTTAATTTTAACCTACAAAAAAGCCCAATGATACCTGATACCAAGATACCTGAAGATGTCACATTGTTGATGAAACACGTCGTAACGTCACAATATTGCAAGGAACGACGGAACGTAAATGTATAACTCATTAATATAAGTTTGAATGGTGTCGAAATTAAGACATAGTTTATGATGTTTTAACTGAGCCGTCTCTCTTCGGCAATAAACTGTTGACAGGCCTAACGAGGGACTTGACAGTTGACAGCTGACTCAGCTACAGCCATTGCATGTAGCAATGTCGCTGCTGCGTCGTCCCGTGCATATAAAATGTGTTTGCATAGTGCATACTTAATGTGATTTGGGATTTTGACATTTTTCATGAATCTTATATAGTCTAAACTGGTGTAGTGAGACCTTTTATTCCGCATCATACCTTTGTCTGTATTGCTAACATATTGTGGAAGGACTGTGTGAAAAAGGAATGAGATAAATTAGTTGAAACCAATTGTTATTCATATACATCTTCATCATTTTATTTGCATCATATTCCAAATCAAGTATTAATATACAGTTTTATTGTGTAAAATATTGTCCTTCATACAGAAAGTTGAAATGATAGTGTGAAACATATTTAATAATATAAAAATATTTTACAAAATTACTAATTAATGATCTTTCTAATAAGGATACCACCATGTATCTTTACTTGAACGACAAGAAGTCCTCAGGTATCCCATCCTCAAAGTGATTGTAAAAAAAAAGGTTGCATTCAGTCTTAATGCACCTTATGGTCAATGAAAATTCCTTTTAAACTTCTAGCACTCTCCGTAGCACATTTCTTTCTAAGCATTTTCTCCAAAGCAGGAGACTTTGGATTAAATTTAAATCTTTGAATGGTAATGATTTTGATTTTGACAATCTCACAACATCAAGATTCTTAAGTATCAGATTTTGATTCTCGGGCACTTAATAGTTAGTTAGCTGTATCTTTTTTGAAAGTATGTACTAAAACCTTCACAAAAAGTGCATTTAAAATCATTTACTGTTAAAATTGTCTCATAATTGGTTGCCAATGTGCACTTGTGGCAATCAAACGTCAACATTCACAATTCCATGTGATCGGTACCGTGTTTACACAGTAAACCCACCTATAACACACCCAAAGAAACTTTTGAACCTGCTTTATATATTTTGTAGTACATATATACAGCAAAATTATTGTAATACATAGCATCAATTTTATGTTATTTTGAGTTCACAGTGCAGTTAATGATCCGAGAGTCACTGTAACTCGTGAATGGTACCAGACTTCAACATCCCACAAGATATCATTCAGAATTATTGTAAGGTGGTGATTTTCCATATGCAATTTATCTACACCGTAATATAAATAACAAAATCACACCGTAATAATCTATTTTATGCGTTTATAGTAGTAGTTATTCGACCTTTCGTCGTCATATAAGTGGTGATAAAGTGTCCTCCTTCCCCATTACACACATTTTTAGTTGTTTCATAGGTGCTCCAAAATATCCCATGAAATGAAGAGCAATGCAAAACTTATAAATAACAAATAGACTAAAACTGAAAAAAAGTATTTATGAAACAACACTAACGATTCCAACAAACTAAAACACGTGTAAGTCAAGCACGTCCAGTGTACAAATAAAGTGAAACGTGCAAAGAAAATTATTAAAGTTAAAAACGCACGCACCAACAAGTGGAACCTGAAACAACGAGGCATTTCGTTTAACATTCAAAGTGGTGTGCAACACAGATGGTTGGACAAAGACTCTGAATTTGAATAACGTATTTGTCCCCCAATTACAGTGGAGCTGACTTTACGTATTACATCAAAGGCTGGCGAGTTTAACACGTGTCATTTTTTGTTAAAGAACACAGGATATCCTCTTTCATTTATCTTTTAAACGTCGTTTATATCAACAGCGCCAGCGTTTATCATTTGTGTTGGTAGTTGAATTGAAAATTCTCATTATTTAAAATATTGCATTATGTTTAATTAAACACATTGTTTGTCGGTTGAGCGCTAGAAAAGCATATACCGTAATTTAAAAGATATGGCTGGTAATTATATAACAAATTAATTGAGATATAAATTTCAAACTCTTTTATACCTCTCTGTTGCTAAATAGTGAAATTCGAGTTCAATGATGGTGAATGCCCTTTATGAAGTTTTTCTTAGCGATATCGAAGCCTGTCTGTCAAGGCAGTATCTTTAGAATGAATTCAGTTGTATATTTGAAATGCTCCATGATTTCATTTCTATATATGCAAAATCGAGTTCAATCATTTTCCATTGTCCTTATCGTTAGTAAAATCTGAAGTGACGTGCTCCTCCTACCTTGTTATTAATAGACATTATACTGTAAAGGTTCAGTTCTATATGCATTGTTGCCTCAAAAAACGCAGGTCTCAAAAAAGGGGAAAAAGAAAGTTAATCTGTATGTTTTTTTAATCCTCTGAATCCAAAACAACTCATGATAGCATATTGTATGTATGGGATATCAAATTGCTCTTAAATAAGAAAACCCTCAAAATAGTTGGCCGATTTGGATAAAACCCTCGTCTAAATTAACCTTTAAATGCACTCTCTATGCGAGGTTGAACGCTTGTGCTCTCTGTAAAGTCATTTTAACACGATAGCTCTCGAGATAATGAGCTGATTTGGATGAAATCCATATATTCCGCTTTGGGACGTCTTGGAAAACATGAGCCAGAACATTAACTGAAAACTTTCGAATGGTGCTTCCACATTCATACTTACGAAATATCCTTAACAGAACGCACATAAATGATATTTTATAACCAAGAATGGAGAGGTAAGTTCGACCTGTAATTCCATTGTGTATAAAGGAAAGTCGATAGCAGAGAGCTCGGAAACGGAAACTTCCCACGTGACAGGACAGCTCAATCGTGTGGATACCTTGTTATGGCCTTGTAGGGTGGGGGAGGTTTACTTTAAAATTTCTGAAATACTCATGCAACGATGGTAAATTGTACAGTTATTTTTCAACGAGCATTTACCTAACCATGGTGTTCATGGATATTATGTTCGTTGAGCTATAAGTCAGAAATCACTCAATAGAAGTCAGTAAATAAAATTTCTTAAGTAGCTATTAAAGTCCACGTTTGTGGCTTGAAAAACCAATAGCAGTTGTTTGGTGTGATTGAAAATAGGTAAAAAGTAATCCGTTAGATCTCAAGAATTTTAGATGGTCCTTTGTAAATACCATATAGTATATTAATTTTCAAGAATATAAATCTGAACCACAAATGGCCATTGTTAAACGAATTATTTGAAAAAGACAGAGGAAATTGTGCGTATTCCTGTCCAACAATCCCTAACAGACAAAACTCACCCATGATTTCCGCCTTTGTGCAGTAACAACTGTTGCCGTGACCTTTAAAATTCATCGACTAACGGATGTTAAGGATAAATAGAATGTGTTGCCACTTATAAACTACACTTTTGTACATTTTAAACTACCTCTGTGTTAGGAAATTATTATTTTTATGTTATTTACTTACTTATACATTTCATAACATCTGGTAGCTTAGATTTCCATTGCTGATAATCTTTTGTAAGAGTAGAATTATAGAGAAAACTCAGCGTAATACTTAAACATACAGTCAAAGTTTGTTTGATATTACATATAAGGATTTTTAACATTTTCAACAAAAATTGTGTACTTTATGGTTACTAACAATATTTTAGACACAAAAACCAGCAGACCTAATGTTTGGATTTGAAGTACTTACGTCTTTGTTTAGAGAATAATACTTGTACAAGTTCCAATTGGTATATGGAGTTACACACTTACAAAAAAGTATAACTTCTTCTGAGATGTTAATATGTCTCACATGCATAGTTTAAATTATTTAAATCCGATCAATGTGAGGCAATTTTTTATGCAATCTGTTAAAATAACAATAACATTAATTCGGAGTTTTACGTGAAGTGTATTACATTATTCTACATAAATTTATTTTGTCTGATTCTAAATAACTAATATAATGTCCCATAGAGACGGCTGAGTGTGATGAGCCATGGATTCAAACTGATATATTGTATAAGCCAACTCTTGAATTCTCATTCATATTTATCTCATATTCAGGTATACACATGGAGTCTCACGTAAATACATCGCCTGTCTTGAGTTGGACGTTATTATCTCATTAAGAAATTGGAAGTTGTAAATGTCATCGTGATAAAAACTGATAAAGATATATTGTTAAGGGTGACTGAAATTTAATATATATGCAAATGAGATGTAAACCTCAACAAAATCTTATATTGTTATGGAAATAACCACGCCTTTGTACAGTGACAGCGCCATAGACGAGAATTCTGGGTACAAGTAAATATTTAAAACATTACCGTAGATTATAATGCGAGTTTTCTTTTCAACCAAAAGTGCTGTATCTATTCCTATTTTATCTTACTCTATTTTGAGTACTGCATTTGAGAGAATAAATATATTTCTGATAACTTCAATCGCAAATATATTAATGAACATTTTTAGTAAAATATCTTATGAAATGAAGCATCTTTGTTTGTACCCCTCAGTTATCATTACTTCACATTTAAATGGTAATTTATTAACGTCTGTTTTGCCTTCTCTTGACCTGACTGTCTTGTAGGATACTTTCAGTGAGGTGCTGAATTGCTTCAATGGGTATTTCCTCATTTCACAGCACGGTTCCAACTCCATAATTCTCAGTAGTGGTGGATTCCAAGTTCTAAATTGCGTTGTAATATGGTCCCACATATGTTCCATTGAGGTCAAATGTAAATCTATTTGGTGATCATTCTAGCATATTGGCACAAACTGATGCAGTACTGTGTGATTGTTATTGAATTATGCAAAATGAGCAACAAATGTTTATACGGCTTTTCCGATGCACATCTAGAGCTAATCTAAAAAATGTCACTATTTTGTTACAGGCCTTAAAATTTCCTCCACAAAAATGTATCAGTTAAATATTTTGCCAATGGCGCAATTAGGTACAGAGGTTATAGCAAGATCCGGATCAAGGAACGTTGGACTTAGATGGATGACCACTGAGCGATCCTGTCATTGTAAGCAGCTCACCTACCCGACAATTGGTGTTGGTTCGGAAGTCACCTTTAAGCCGTTGATCCCCGGTTGTGTTAGAAAGGGCTTCTTAGCCCTAACTTCACTTGTTAAAATGAGATATATTTTACCTTTTTTTTAAGACGCCGTAGACCAATTTTAAGACGCCGTGTTCAATTGCGTTTGTTATAAAACTAGTTTAGTTCCTGTTCTTTAGAATACTTTACGTGAAAACAAGAACAGTAGGAAAATGTTTGTTGATTACTCTACGAGCAACTGTACAAATTTAAATTAACGTTTAAGAGTACCTTGCAGTGAAGTCCAGAAAATTGTTAAAGATAAAGAGGTGAAATTTGTATAGTACACTACGTGCATTGTAGTGTACCAAAGTGAGTGATGTTTTTATATTATTTATAAAAATGGAATTTCCTGAACTCACAGTCCATATTTATAAAATAATATTATCATTTACAGTTGTTTCCTTGATTATAATAGTACCCAGAATTCTTCTTGTTAAACATTGCTACCATCTACTTCATTAGAAGCTAGATTCTATGACTGATCTTCTTACCTTTGTCGCTCCTAATCTCTAGAAACCACTGAAAATTTCTTTTTTGTAATTTGAATTTGGTATTCGAAAAAATTTTTAGGAACATTCTATTGATAATTCTATATAAAAATCATATTCTAACGGCTGTCAGTCAGTACAGATGTTAAGTTTCGAGAAAAGGTAATCAGCACTACATGTAATTTTCACGTAAAATCAAACAAAGTCTGTTTTTTCTAATAATTTAGTTTTGTTTAGATCCCCAAGAAGAAAATGTCTTCCAAAAATAGTACCCTCCGAATAATACCAAAGCACCTGTTTTTCAAATTTCATTTTTTCTATACGATACATGATTCAAAAGTTAATATGACACGTGTTCTTTTACCTTCAAGTAGGCGATTGTTTGTTTTGTGTATATAAATGTTAATGTGTGGGCGTACTCGTATAGTAAAGGTATCATACTCCATAAATAAGTATAAATATTTGTATGAAATATTTAGTAAGGAAATGAGGAATATATTTTCAAAAACAACTTAGTAATCTAGAACAGGTGTTTGGATCAAAAACGCTTACTCATTTGTTTATAACATTGTATACGGTTATAAATTCAGTCTTACTATAGTTTACAGAAAGCTATACAAGATGCACTGCAATATGTGTTTAAAGAATTATATATTCAGAATATATGTGTCAATAATATCTATTGCGCTGAAAAAAAGAGTTAAAAGGTTTTAATGCAATCTTCAAATTTTGGCAATATTTATCTATATATATATATATATATATATATATATATATATATATATATATATATATATAAAATATTGGGCCACATAGGTAATAAGGACCAGTCAGGTCCTTCTTAAAATCATCTTTGCCTGTATGGGTGTCCATCTGTCTGTTCATCAATGTGATAACTCTTGATAAAAACTCTTGGTTTCTAGTAACTTTAAACTTAGTACATAGATTCCTCTTGGTCCAGGGTAGAACTTTACTGATTTTGGGGTGGAAAGGTTAAAGGTCAGTAAAGTTACAAAGGATATTTATCCGGGGGGGGGAGAAAGTTACAGTCAATTCGATAAAGAGTTACGTTACGTTCTGTCGGGTTCTTCTCCACTCCATTGTATCGTTTATTTTTCAATATCTTCTCGTTAACACACGTTTTATTCTAGGATTCCTGAGAAAATGATTAACTTCAGAGTAAATATGTTACATTTACAAGTCTTAAATCTAAACATGGGTTATAATATTGACATTCATGCTACTAAAATTTACAAAGAACAAATTTTAAAATGGTCTACTTGTAGAAACATTTTTACTTATAATAACCTTTCGTTTTGTTTTCACGCTCTTCTTAATAGAAAAATACGCGTTGTAGAAAAATGATAACAGCATATTTAAATAATAAAAGCGACCATCTGCCGTTGAACGGGGAGGAATGAGGTTGTAAGCGACAATGTAATAGATGTCAGCGTTGCAGGCAGACAGCTGGAATTGCTTGTCCTGATATATGTTCTGTCTTGCTACTAGCGCATCCCCCAGTTCAGCCAGTGCTTCATACACATCCGTCCATCTATCCAGTTCTATGTACTAGGATTCGCTATATCTTACTGTCTAGCATCGAACGTTCTCGTTTAATGTTATGAATCACGTTGAAACCCTAACATACCTTCACTGCGGGACTGCACTGAGTGAAGCTGACTGATGTAGCCTAATCCTGACCCAGTAATGCAACGATCGTACTGCAAGCAACGCGTTAAGCTGTATTAAAAAGCACTTTGTCGCCAGAAGGGTTCATTTCGATACACGGCGTATCGCAAAAACTTAAATCTTGGCTACCCAATTTAGTCCAAGAGCGGCACTTCACTAACAGTACATGTCGATATTTTGGGGTTACAAGGGTGGTCGTTATGTCTAGATTACTTCGGAGGGTGACTGTTGGAGTGAGAAGGGCTCCTTTAATCTGAAATCTCCCTCTTCGTTTTCACGCTTAAAAATGCTGTAGTATTTTCTCCTCTCACCACAGTAACTTTATGAGGTTGGAACAAAGCTAGCCTCTCTTCATCCAAGATGACATGACTGAGGTAGTGTCCATTTTCCATCCTCATGGGATCTCAACTGGAAGCGTCCTCTACTCCCAACCTTACCCATCCTATATATCCTGTTATCCTGGAAGCAGCACGGAATCCGTTTTATAAATTTCTAGGAACTTTATAAGAAACTTCTAGACAATTCCTTCGCTTAAAGTTTAGAATCCGAAATTACCACTAAATCAATATTTAATTTTTTTGTGTTTAAAACTGTTTCCAACAGCATGCTTTTTTTAATTTAACGCAATTTCTTGAGTTCAGTATTGATAAAACATTAAACATTCATCTCATAGGAACAAATAAACAAATAAAGAAGTTTTATTATTTAGTGTGAGGTTTGTAAGGAACAAATAAATAATCCTCTTATAGACTATATTATTTAGTACATAGTAGTAAATATAATCTTATAATAGATTGAAATCTTCATGGCATCTTTAAGGTCTCCTTGAGGTTTACGTGGTCCGTGTTATGATTCAGTTTCAATTTAATATCAAATTGACTTTACAATGAGGCCAAAATATTTCACGATTGTAACTGTGTTAAGTACCTTTAACAAGCAACAAACTTAGATGTCATATACAAAATGTTCATAATATGTTAATGCAAGTAGAAGTTATAATAAATGCTGAAAACAGAATCAGAGTTTTATTTTATAAATATGTTGTGGAATGTGGAATGATACAGTATTTATGCAACATTTAAAATTGTACTTTTAATGGTATATAGCTAAATAATTTTGATAAGTTACATTTCCTAATGGAATGTCACCATATTATACTCGGTAGAATGGGCGCATCATGTAAATCTATTCAAGTCTTTAGTAGGAAAACGAGGGTAGATCACAACAAAACGCAGTCAGCCGATCGGTCCCTCAAACATTAGCCAGTGCTTGGCAGTAAAGTTAATAGAAGAGCGATTTGTTGATCCATTGGGCCAGAAAGGATTAGCCGTTCGTATAAAAACGTGAATCCTCCAGGTCTGATTGAAATGTAAGCACTCGTAAATGTTTATACAGTTTTTGTTCCTTCTCAGATTTCTCATTTTTTATCTCTTTTTTAACCCGACGTTTTGTTTTCAGGTAACAACATTTTCTTTTCCTTTTGATATTGCAGTTTCTGTCATCTATTACTGTTTACTATTTATATTAGTATTAACCAAATAGAGGCCTATTATACAAAGGAATAGGGGTTAAATCACTATTAAATAACAATTTCGTAAGCTTTAGAGTGGAATATAGCAATAATGAACGAGTAACAATTTAATATTTACTACCATGCTATCACTACCGCAGTTTATTAACTGCGAAATAAGTCCTTTTTTAATCAATATTTATAATTAAGAAGGTCTGAGCACGTCACACCACGTGTCACGTAACAGGCTTCGCTGAGGTTGCATGCAAAATTCGTATCCATAACTTATTTTATTCTCGAAATCACCTGTAGACAGATATTCACTCATACCAAAAAGACATTGACGCATCATAGAACTCATTCTTGCAAAATGAAGCTCAATGCACAATTTAAAAATTAAATAAACATTTCTTGAAATATCTTGCTACATGATATCAATGTATAAAGTAGTCGCTAACGCTCTGGAAAATCACATGGACTGATATGCACCATCATTGAACTCAATGTTTCTTATTTTTAAATGAAGCTTCGTGCATGATTAAATTATGAAATTTTCATGCCTATAGGTCAGTTTATTTTTGAGATATCGTCCAGACAAGCAGATAGAAATGAAATTTTCTAGTTCCACGAGCGATACACGCTTCGCTAACGTTCAGTTAGTAAACTAGTCTGCCACCATTATGATTAACATGAAGGACATAATAGTCACTCAAACTGATCACAGTTTCAAACATACTTATCCAACAGTTATGTTATGGTTGTTAACAGGTTTTACTTTATGTTTTATATCCTAATGTTTTCATTGTTTCAACCCTGACATAATGGAAAATGCAGAACTTTACACCACCAAAAATGTTTCGCCTTTATCCCCATCTTAATTAACTTATTAACTTCTTTCTAAATAAACATGTTCGCAAACATAAACTTACGTTAATAACTTCAGAGTGTCCTTAATATTTTTATCTGCAATGCTTTTCTTATTGGAAACATCATCCGTCGTGAAGTAAATTAACTAGTGAAGAAATATTGTTATAAATAAAACATTAAGTTTTATTGATAATAGTTTTGTAATATTGTATTGGTTGTGGGAGAGAGTTTAATGACAAATTCAACATAAATTGACTTAAATTCGAGGGATGTTGTTTGGTTAAATCAACAAAGTTTTCACACTAAACAATTTGATATAAAAATAGATTATTCCACAGTTCATTGAGCATTTACTGATCATTTAAACTACATATACGTGATTTAATACAAATAAAGATATAGTCCGATGTTTTACACATTTGCAAAATAACCACTAACATAAATGAATATAAATAAATATGCTATGAGTTAAACAGTTACAAATGCATTTTTCTTTTATTTAAAAACCTTAAAGATAAAACTTACGATGAATTCAAAATTGTATTTCCATTTAAGTTAATCTAGTGTTTATTATAATTTATATCTAGAGACTTCACTAACATCAAAATCAACATTTATAATTTACGTTTTTAAATAGGAAAAAATAATGGAAGTGACTATACTTGAATACTTTTAGAGGCTTAATAGAAACACGGTTTGGTTCGTCGATGACATGTCCACAGCAATATCTACTAATAACTGTTGCAGTGCGGGGAACCAACCAATCACGGAGCGCATATCTGGGTGCGTATTGATAAAGTGGAATGGAATGTGATAATCAATGGTTTATAGATCAACGCGTTTCTTCCATTTGGTTGAACTTCTCTTTGAACGGTATATGGTTGAACGCGTTCCGCATCTCATTAAAATTACTTATTGATGACGTAATTATACAATATGCAGTTTGTCTAATTTACTTTTGATTCGAATTAGTTACCGGGTTAGACACATCACTGCATGACAAACAAGAGTTATTTGATTATTACGTTGCAAGCATACTTTGTAAAATCATTATTACAACTCGGGCATTTAAGCGAGATACTGGTTTTACATCTTTAAAATGCAATCCACCATCGTTCAATGAAATCGCTATAAAAATAAGTTTTTTAGTAGTCTACGTCAAAGGAATCGAATGTTTCTATAGGTTTGTATGTATTTATTATTTGTTTGGTCTCTAAGACATTTGTGATCAGACGTTTTCGATTATATTTTGTTACGTAATAAATAGTTTATTGGGAGAATGAGTTTCTTTCGTTGCCATCATTATATGGCAATGGGAGGAGATGGTGTGCTAAAAACAAGATTCTGTCCATAACTATTGCAGACTTTGTATGTGCTTTGAAACGTCTCTTCATTATAACGTTGAAACTTTGGACCTATTGTACTATCTGTGCCACAAAAGACCCCTTTCAAGAATTTGTTTAATGTCGTTAGATATAATACAAGGGAGGGACTCCGTCTCGTTGATCACGTATATCAGTACAATTTGTAGAAATATTTAAAAAAATTATGGTTGCCTGTAAAGTCGGTTTTACGGGCGAAGATTTTACGTGACAACGTCTTTTTCTCGGTAGAATATTTATTGATATGAATATTATTAAATTGCACAATAGGAACAAGGAATTGAATGAAAATAAGAATTGCACAAATTTTAACTATAGAAATATATTTTGTTTACTAAAACATTGTACATAATTTGAAATTAATTAAAATTTGTTATTGTAAATGGTAAAGTTGAATAAAACATTTACTAAAATTGGAATTTGAAATTCTTGCTAAACACAGTTAAATTCTAACTCCGCGCGTGGTGATTGGTCGATTTAGTTCGTTTGTTTGGTCGCACTGTTATGACAGGTTAGAGGTTATAATTTGTTATTTTAAATGTTTGACTAGCAATACGCGCTGTTTCTTCTCAATCGACTGAATTACGATTGATTGCAGAGTGATTTAAACTAATAATTTACTTAACACTATCAACATTTGTCAATAGTATGACATAACCTATAAACTCAGTTTCTCAACTTTTGTGTCAATCTAACAATTAATCAATCAATCATAGTTTACGATAATGAAATATCAGTGTACAATTATTTACCTTTATTTTTGTAGTTGTTGTAAATGACGAATCTAAGCACTCCACATTTTCACGAATAAACATAGTTATCTGCTTTATCCCGTGCGGCGGACCCACAGTTATCTGCTTTATCCCGTGCGGATCCCGTGCGGCGGACCCACTGGACGGGCATCGTAACGTTACCGGGCGTTACACTTTTTCATGAGTGACTCCGAGCCGCAACCTAATTTAAGACGTTGTCACGTCAAAAATAACTACTACTAGTTTTAAGAGCATCATTGGCTTCCATAGCATTTGTAGCAATTAGGACGCTCCCAGCATCCAATCTTAAAATAATCACGAGAAATACATTGCTTTAACTAAGCCTATACTTTAATACAAATAATCCTTTAAATTAATTTAGTACTAGTGTACACGAAGTTTCAGGCCAATCTAATTGTCCACATATGTATAATATTATCACCTGTTAGTGGTTCGTTTTCCTTTTTTAAATTCAATTTAACTACAATTTCCGATCATAATGACGGTTTGGATGTTCAGTAAAAACTTCGGGAAATGCGCAGACTACTTCCGGTGGAACAACAGCACTTAAATTGCTAATTTTATTTCAATATTTGTCACTTATATAACAATGAAATGCACAATAATTATGATACACAGTTGTCGTATTTTCCGAACTCAAGTTATTTTATCACTATGATAGTATTAATCACTTGCATTTCTGCAAAATTCAGTAAATTTCTTTACTAGCGCTAAATAAGCCTAAAATTGCAGATAAATTGTAAAACTTGGAGGCGTCAGAGTATGTGAAACTTGTTGACAAGTTATTGTGAAAGCACTTTTGTTTTAACCTGCAGGGCTCCTTTTATAGCTCTAACTTTACCACTCAAAACTGTTACACCAGTGAATACCCTGCAGCATCTAGTCTCCTGGATGAGCTCTGCTCTCTTCTGTAACGACTTGTTTTCATGCTAAACATGTCTGACAGACGGTGCAAAATCTTATCGCTACATCTTTACCTTTTGTGGAACTGTATTACAACTATTTGCGATTATCTTATGGATTTAAAGTTTCTGTCTTGAAATATTCTTTTTAGATAAAAGAGCCGCTCTATTTTTCCTGCAATTAGTAAAGATACTTTGTTTCTTAACAATAGTATCAGTTCTTGTCGTTACACTAAAGGCGTATATAATTTATTTATTGAAATAGTGGATTCTTAAATTAAATTGTTTTAAGCAGTGATAAGATAATAGCCTTTACCACTTTCCAAACAATAAAAATTACTCTAAGCAATTTTCAAAGCATGTAAATTTCCTACATTTTATGTCTATAAACGCAGCTAAAGTAGCGTTAAATAATATTTTCTTCCTTTTGATTAATTTAATGCTTTAGTTTGCAACGGTTTATACTGTTAGTTTCCTGTACTACAAAAATCAGGTTTGTGAATAACTTTATATGCAATCTATCTCTATTGTGTAAAATGCTTTTATATAACGGGCTCTATATTTTTCAAGACATTTCCTTGTACAATTGATCGATGTAAAAAATTAACTTGCTATTCTACAAAATTTATGACTTTCTACACATTATGGTGGGGTTCGAGATTTTGTGAAAAACGCACATGTGATTCCCATTTTGGAGCTCTTTAAATCTATGATAAATTTGATATTTAATAATGATTCTCGATCTAAAATCTTAAGTTTCTTCCTACTGCGCACATGCATATAATTTTATGTTCATATTTTAATTACAACTTATATAATAGTAGAGAGAGCCAGTCTAAGATAATGGATGGACTTTAGATCTGAGTTAGAGATAGCACAAGTTCACATCTTTTCTATAGCATGTTTTGTCAGTCCCACTGTTTGTACTGTATCAACTACTCTCCTTGTTCTGCTTGATAAGATCCTCGCACAGACCAATGGCCTACGAGAATGGACATAATTTACCAAGATCACTATTTAAGCTTGCTCGTTGTCTTTGGACATTAGTTAAATTTATTTTATTGCCTATTAAATAAAGACCTGTAAATATAGACATATTACAATACATCTAATGGCGGTGCTTACGGCATCGGGGTGGAAATCCCTTTCCCAATCCAAAGCTTAACGCCACTCGACTCTCGTCAGTAACACTCTTGATACTCTGAGAGTCTGGATTGGTAGAATCGGATTTGTTCTTGAAATGTTTACAACCCTTTCGTCTAGCTCTTCCCTTAGTGGAGGGACCGTTGGAGGAATCCTCGGTTCCACTTAGCAGGGAACTCGTCTCTGACGGGTCCCCCGAATTGTTTGCCGACTCCACGTCGAGTTTGCCGCAACACATGAAGCAGTGCTTGATGAACGCCCAGTACAGGAAGCAGATGACTAGTAGGGAAACTATGAGGATAATAGCGATAGCGATGTAAGCAGCTTGTGTCAGCTGTGCTTCACTCTCCAGCTCCGAGAACAGAGATTCCTCCTCTCTCTCCCGAGCAGAGCCTTCAGCGACCATCCCGCCTCTCTGATGTATTGTTTCTTCTATCCGCAAGACGTTACTGAAGCCGACATACCAAGCTTCGTCTTTCAGGTGTGGACCTACTTTAGTCTTTAGCCAGTCCGAGAACACGTGATCGAACTCCGCTTGCTCAGTGCCTGTCTTGTGGGAATTGGTAATACATCGTGAAGCTTCAATGTAATACTTGATCAAAATATCGTAGGAGTTCCTATTTTTCAAATTGAACAAAGCACGATTTTTAAACGGGATAGCGATGGAATTTGGTTGCTTACTGTCGTCGAGGATAGGCAGAGGGATCAAGGAGTTTGTCTGATTTGTGTCGTCAGACTGCTCGTCAGCAGCCGATTTCAGACAAGTGGCCTCGGAGAAGAGTAGAGCGCAAGGCTTGCTGCTCACCGTGGTCGGTAGCTTTAGTGGCAGTATGCGATTTATGTGTTTTCTAACCTCCATGGGTCTGGTCCACCCTTCCCCATTCGTCATCAAGAAGCCCTTGAACTCGTCCTGTAGACGATGGAAACCGACGGCGGTGTCGTAGGAGACGTACCCCTCGTAATAGGCCTCATGAAGGAGTGGTAGGCCGTAGGTCTGTAGATAGCCGCCGAACGTGTCTGCCAGAGCCGCGAACATGTAGTCGTACACGACTTTGGACGTGACCGTCTCCTTGAGTGTGGTCAGACAGATCTGCATGTACTCCAGGATGAGGGGGATGTTGTGGGGGATCTGTCTCGGCACCAGTTCCATCATCGCGCGGCGGGTGTACAGCAGGGCGAGTTCCTCACTGCTCCAGCACTGTCGCCTGTGGATGTCGATGTTACGGAACAGCACAGTGCCGGTGTTCGGTTGTTTGCAAACAGATTCTGAATTTGAGAGCAACAGGAAATTGGAAATGACCAAGAGCACAGGAATCCACATGGCGCAGCCTTTATTGAATTTCAGTTACATTCATTTGCATTCTTCATTGATTGCACAAAAGTTCAAAGTTTACCATGGAAACTAATGTCAGTGATAATACGATTAACTTCAATATATTATTGATAGTTATTTAACAAGTAAAGTGTATTATACGGACGAACGTATTCTAAATTTAGTATAATTTTAATACTCACTGAATAGACAGCGGTTTCTGTAATAATACTTTTTATAACGAAATAAATCGTCACAATTTAAAACAATAATTTGCAAGCAATTTCACAGATGTTAGTATACTAGTATACTAACTCTAATATATTACTTTGGAGATGTATTATTCTTTTAAATCTATAATGTTAAATGTAATACCATCGAAATACCATAAAACTTGTATCAACACAAGTTTACAATAATAATAGGTTAATTGTAGGTTAGGGTGTAATAGGTTACATTGAAACATATTTTTCATCTTGACTGTATTACTTTGTCATAAAATACTGTAAAAATGGTGGTGGAACCGTTGAAACCCCAATAATCTACTGTAACTTATTATATTTTCCATCGAGACAAACAACATTTTGCCGATGTAGTATGGGATAACTAGATATGTTGTCCCCTCATACTATCCTCCATTGTTTCATTCTAGGTTCGTTTCAACGAAGACCAACCGACCTCTTCCTGTAGCGTTTAACGCACTCCAGTTCCATCCTCTGATAGCAATTATTTTTTGATATTGTGCATGAGAAAATTATTAATAAATATTGAAAGTTAACATTTATAAGCTGTGCATAAAATTTCACAGTTAATCTATTGCGTTTATAATCAAAAAATCAATGTCAAATAAATTAATGTCAAAATATTGATAAAGTCAAGTTGCAAAAACCAATTACATTTCACGTTTACTTTTGAAAATTGAAGTACGAAATTGTTATGTTGAGATCATAAAAAATTACACATGCTCTATAATTCTATGTTTAAAGTAAATTACTTATATAGTTATAAAATATAAGGTACATTCTGAAAATGTATGTAGTATTACTGAGAATTATAGTCATTATATGTATTATAATAAAAGTACAGTTTTCAAAGAACTTTTCTCTGTAAAAATCAAATCCTACGCTTAATGAAAATGTTTTAAAATAGTTCAGTTTCCCATTGTTATCAGTCTGGTTTAGAGATACTCTTGAAGAAAAAGGCAGATTCTAATTGTCGAAATGTTACATTTCTGTGTTAATACGTAAGTTATAGCGAATGTTTTTTTTTATAACAATCGTATGGTTGTTCGTCAGTCTGCCTGTTTTTTAAAATTGAAAACTACTAATAGAAAAGTTCTGGTGAACTTAAATCTGGTATATATTACGTTTCTGGTGGTTCAAGAAAGAACGCTATTGTTTTGAGGTTAACAGGTCAAAGGCTAGTCTGTGTGTTTGTCTGTCCACCTGTACGATAGCTCATAATAGAATGGTTCGAGACAGTTGAAACTTGGTAAATAGGTCCCACTTGGACCAAGGAATAATGCAATTGATTTTATTGCCAAAAGATCGAAGAGCAACCCTTCCGACTGTGCGTCCAACTGTTCTACAACTGTTTAGAGTTATTCGATACTACATTGTTTCGGTTTATTCACTCACACATATATTACTTAAGAATTTTATAATGTAAATATTGCGGGTTTAATTAATCCCATAAAAGTAAAACGTAATGTTATTAAAACTGCCAACAATTTTATTAAATTTCTACACTTTATTTTTAAAACATAATTTTAGTTTTTAATTATAGTTTATTTTGAGGATAGTGCATCTACAGAACCTTTCTAAGAAAAAATAAAGGTTTGCATAGAATGCAGCAAACATCTAACCTGGTACAATTACGAGGCTATTCTAAATACAACGTACTACAAACACGAATTGGACAATCGAACAATAAACTAGACTAGGCACTTGGCTGAAAAGAAGTTATGATAAATATATGAGGAAGACTAATATTTTACATGTTCATGGTGACCATTCACTTTAAAAATACAAAGTTAAATTAAATGCGGTCTCAATAATAAATATATAAAACATGATTTCAGAATTTCCTTCAAATTCGTTCAGAAAGATATTGTTTCCAGTGCTAAGAAATACTAGGATTAATGGTATACCGACTGACAAATCAACCGATTGTTTACGCAATCACCGGGTTGTTTTCACTTCGACTGTTATTTTGGTGTTTTCCCTTGGATTGATCTAATACTCTAACACTCTTTATTTCATTGAATGCTTTTATTCTTTTGGTTTATCGAACAGTTATTTTAGCCGTTCTCTGGAATAAAAATAAACCTGTGATTGTTTTAAAGCAATATATGTTGTTTCAATGTTGCAGAGTAACTGTTATATTTACATAACAATATGTACTGGATGAACTTATTCACAAAAATAGCATAGTGTTTATAGTCGGTGCCCTAGTAATCCAAAACAAACGTAAGAGATATTTTTTGTAAAATCTTACACGGGTTTCCTCCGATTTTACTAATAAAATTGCTTTTCTATATTAATTTTAATTTCACAATTACTAAATATAATTTTAAAACTTTATATATTAAGAGATGAATTGGGAAGTAAATATTTTTGGGGTGAAATAAAAATTGTATGTAAATTTATGCAAGTCTAGTGCTGTTAACAAACATTAATCAACAACTTGTTTATTATGGTGAATTATTCACATATAAATGTAGTCACTCGTCCGTCTAGTTCACATTTTTTATCATTTAATTCAAATATATGACCTTAGAAACAATAAAAAATACAATTATTATTGACAGCCAATGACATATTTCCATTCAGTGAGTCTCCCAATCTTATTTTATTTTTGTGGTAATGTAAATCTAGTATTTTTGCAGAAAATTTAAAATCTATTGTTGCTAACGCTTTCATAAAATAATTAGAATTACATCTCTTAACCTTTAAACGTTTATTACGGGAGTTTATATTTAAACTTTTATAAATATAGCAATATGGTATGTTGGTTTTTGAGAACATTGGTGCAGTTTCAGAAGTTTCTCAATATATTTTTACTCAATATATAAGTGAAATAATACAGATGTGTACAATACTGATATTTTTGTAATTTTTACATCCATTTAAAATAATTAAACATTTTAGACAAATATTTAACCACAATTTTTTCCAAAACGTGTACCATTTAATATATATAGCATTGCAATTGATGAATATTGTTCTAATATTTCCTCGTTATAAAAATTAGAAAAACATGTAGTACATAACATATAAAAACTGCTTAAAAATTATTACTTGAATATAATTAAATGGGGTTAAAATCTTTACATAGCTCTAATCTTACAACTTTTATATAACAAGGTCACCTAAGACTAATCTTAATACAATTTTTAATTGCACCGTATACTATATGAGGCAAGAATGTTATATAGAACATTGAATACATTACAATACTAACAACAATACACATACTGAAACCTTACTTTCATGAATTAAAAAATACAGGAAAGTAAGGATACAATAATATAATCGATACATAAACTCACTGACCATTCTTGCTTCAGTATATTTTGTTATAGTTGAACTGACATTGATGTTATACGGAATAGTGCCTAGCCCAACCGTTTGTAATCAGGTTAATAAAGTTTTGAACTAAGTCTGGAGAAGCTGTGTTGGATGTGTAATAAAATCAGGAATAACAGACTGCGAATCAGAGAGCTGCCTGGAGCAAACTTGTGTTGTGAGCATGTAATAACAAATTTAATTAATCTAGAATAGCCCTTTGGCAGACCTCGTTTCAGTACTTTCACTATTAGTCTGGAGATTTATAAAGATACGAGATTCAACAAGAGACGTTCACCAAATAGGAGAGAGAAATGAATTAGAATCAAAATAAATTTCCTGGAACGTGTCCTATAGTATTGAAAAGATCCATTAACCCACTTTACCCACCACAATGGACCGTTTTTACAAGACACTGCCAAAAAGATTTCCAATAAAACAGTTTAAATGAAAACGTCACTTTTCGTAACGATGGCACGTCTTACACTTTTCCTCTGCTTTTTTGTCTGTGACCGTTTATGGAAATAACTTTTTGGATATCCAAAGCAACGTAGTCTTAATTTTAGTGGTTGAATTTCAATAAAAATCAAAGTAACTAGATGTGACGCATTAATATTTCCAAAACACGTGATTTACAAACATGATGGGTTATAAAAATAAATTATACCGTATAAAATATCTTTAAGAACTAATAAATATTTATTTCCATCAGGTGATCACATCAAAATACTGTTAATGAAATATTTTAGCTTTTCTATGAAGATTCGTCTTCAGCCATACAAATGTGCTGACCAGATGACTTGCAGGGGTTAGATCCGTATCCTGATTAGCAGGAGTAAAACCAACCATCTCAGATTTTTCCAAATTTAACGCTATCTTCTTTGTTTATGATTGTGTTTGTTTGTTCTTGATAATTCTCTAAGGATTCTCTTGACATTTCGAAAGAATAGTTTCGAGTTTCTTCAACTACACTTTGTCTAACTCTATACTATGGGCTGTTTTGTAACTCTCCGCCTCTTTGCACAATATTTCGTATCTGGAAGTTTTGTGTGCTTAAATTGTTAGTCGAATTGTGTAGATATTAATCATTGTTATTCTCCAATGTAGAGTTATCCAATACGTATACATGGAATTTTTGTAGAATCCAGGTATCTTAATTATAACCGCTCTCTTAATGGCCCCAAGTTATTAAATGTTTTAGCTGGGTTTAATGTAGTTTACACATTATGTAGGATAAATGTCGTATCAGACTTCGCAGAGGTTCCATGAAACATTTGAATCCGTAGCTCGTTTCATTCTTGAGATGTCTTTCGGATAGAGACACAGACAGGCAATAATAGAGGTTAACGCGAAAATTACGCATCAGAAAACTCATTCTTGTTGAAATGGAGTTTCATGCATTTTAAGTCTACATAAGAAATCTTTCGCGACAGATCTGTCCAGATAATACATTTACATTTTTTTTTTTCTTTAAGTAGGGTTTCATATCAGTGTTTCAATAATACAAGTCTACACAAACGATCGCTATATAATAATGAATGTGTTAGGATAGTTAGGTAACATATGATAGTGTCACACTTTTTTCTTATGGTTGTATTGACTATATATTTATTTATTCTGATAATTTTACGTTGTCATCATGGTTAACTATAAGACTAATGTAAAAATATTCGCTATCGCTTGACTAATACCCATGGTGTGACATATATCATCATATAACTTAATGTTCCTCAAATATGAATATAGATTCATGCACAATTTTAAGTCTATAGATGAATTAGTCTTCGAAATATCGAGCAGACAGACATACAAAAATTAAATTTGTCCAGTCCCACGAGTGATGGGCTTCGCTAAAGCTCAGCCAATAATGTTTTTTCTCATCTGATGAACTGAAAACTATATTAAAATTTCACACAGCCACAAGAAATGAGTTCCTTATTTGCTAAAGCATAGCTACAAACTTTACAATCTAAAAATACAAGTTTCTCATTCCGCATTACATTTTGAGGGGCACGTGACCTAAAATATTTAAACTTAGGTATCTAATTCATTAGTATAGAAAGCAAGAACCCGTTTATGTACAGCTTTTTCTCGCGTCCTGAGGTTTAGTCTGTGAGGGGTTCATGTAGATATATGATTGCCATTACTCATTGTTTGTCAATTTATTTTGTCAAAGTTTTTCTTTCACGGTAAAACAAAAGCTTTGATATGAAAAAAATACCAACGCCATCGAGTTTTTTATATATGAGCTTTTACATTTTTTAAGGTTTTTCTGTTCAAGTTTACTGATTAATATACGTCGTATTTTTCTGTCAGTGAATTATCCGATAGTGACATTAAATGATATAAACATATAAGGAAAAATCTTATGTATCATATTATCAATGAAATTTAGCTGCTTCGTGTGTATTCCTTTGAACTCTTACTGACTAATATAGCATAAATAATACGCACTTGATGTACAAAAGTTAAAAATTCAAATAAAACTTTAATATTAATCATCTAGTCAGTAATGATGTTTAATCGAATAACCGTTGTATTTATTTTACATTGTATAACACATGTCCATAATATTACACGTTTAAATTTACGTGACTCAAAGTGTAAATGTAGGGAAAAAAACTATTTACTTTGAACTTTAGACCATTACTTGTTTTATAAATGAGAAACCCTAGCAAAATCGGTAAATGTTAAAATAGTCGAAGAACAAATTAACCATCTTTCAGATTTAAGACTATGAGAAGTGTCTCGTTTAAATACACGATTAATAAAAATCATACCGATGTATAATTTTTCGGTATTTTTATTAGTTATTGAAAAGCAAATCTGAAACTTTGATTTGTTCTGTATTTTCAATATTAATTCACTTTACAAAAATCTTTTGAAGTGTTTGGATGCTTATATGATGGATGATTTTGATATCTTTATATTAAAATATTACAAAAATTATTCTTATACTAAGTGTTTAAGATGTTCCGTATAAATTCTCTGGGATGAAACTTATTTTTCTCAATGCAGTCCACCTTTAAGTAATATATTGCTTCCAAGTTGTGAAGGTGAGAAAACTAAAATAAGATTATGATTATTAAGGTTGTCTAAAAATGTATAAGCACTTTTAAGATCCATTCAATGTATTATAGAACGTGTATGGCAGTTTCCATAAAGATGAGTTAAGAATTTGCGGCCTTATTCGTAATGATTTATGGATACAAATTTATATATTACCGACAAAGAATTAGGTAGATAAATCAAAGTGTACCGAACACAGTCTTTATAGATAGTTTAAATGCTTATATTATTACATTGTTGGTAATGAACCTAATACATTACTTTATTATATTATAGTTTCAAATGTAACCTTTTCAGTGACATACCGTAAATTCCCTGTAACAAGAAAAGTAACGGTAATCTGCTGTAACTTATTATACCTTACTTGAGACAAAGTGATGTGGTTCACGAGAATTGGAAATGCTATCCCCTCATTTTATCACGTTAACTTGATCAAATTGAACCAATCTATTGGGATAATTGAAGACGACATTTATAAGATTAGTTTCATTGAATTTCATGATTCATTAATCGTAGACAGAATCTGATACTAAAACAAATTATATCATGTAAAAAATTTAGTAATAAGAAATGATGTATTGAATAAAATAAAATTCTAAATAAGAGGATATTATCCTCATCATTAAAAATATTGACATATGACAATAACAGTAACTCGGCTTTAATGAATGTTTTAAATTAAATTTGTTTTAGTTTTCTTCAGAATCCAACACTATTTCACAAAGTAAAAGTGCATGATATCAAGCAAAGAAATACTTAAAGCGAAAACTATAAGCTTGCAAATAAAACAGTGGATTAATAAATGCCCCAGTATTAATAGCATTAAATCAAGAGGAATGTTAATAGAAGTTAGCAAACTGAATATGTAAACTCACTAACCGTACGTCCTTTAGAATATGTTGTTATAATTTTACTAACATTTGTGGTGTAAGAGACAGCACCAAGCCATTGGTTTGTAATCAGGATAACGAGGTTTTGAACTAAGTCAGGAGAGGTTGTGTTGGATGTGTAATAAAATCAGGACTAACAGACTGCGAATCAGAGAGCTGCCTGGAGCAAACTTGTGTTGTGAGCATGTAATAACAGATGTAATTAATCTACAAAAGCCCTTTGGCTAACTTGACTGTTCGTTAAAGATTCACATTTGGAGCTTGTTTTGACACTTTCACTACTACTTAGAAGATTTATACAATGAAGAGATTCAACAAAGAACTTTCAACAATTAGGGGAGAAAACTGTCGGAACGCGTCCTCTAGTATTTGAAAAGATCCATTAACCCACTTTATCCATCACAATGGGCCGGTTATAAGAAATTCCAGAGAAGGATTTCAATAAACTGGCCCATTGTACACATCTTTTATGTAAACATTATTGTTCACAATGATGACACGTTACTTCTGTTTATTCGTATTTAGTCATTTATTAATATGACGTAATGCGTTTATGATTATCAAAAGCACGTTTAATATTTTTTCATTTACTGGCGTGTGTTTTGAGAACATACTATTGTAAACCAATTCATATAAATTATTTTAAAAAGTAACTATTTACTATCCTTAAGAACTGGGATATGTAATTGTTTCCGATTTATAATTTCCGATGCCCTCAACGTCTCAATATTATGAACGCAATATTTTGACCTCGTTGTGGAGAGCCATCTTCAATAAACAGATGTTAATCCGAAACTGCTAGTAATACATATCCGCATGTACATGTGAGTTGATTGGGAGTAGAGCTGGATTAAGTCACTCAATATACGATAAAACTGCGATTAATTCATCACAAATTGCTAGTTTTTTTTAATTTAACGGTATCTTCTTTTCTTTGTCTAAAAAGTATGTGATTTACGATGGAAGATTTAAAAGAATGATACGATTTCGGAAATTTACCATCGTTATATGTTTACAAAACAAGACATTTCAATAATCTAAATCCATCGTCTTGGTCTGGTGAAATGATAATTAGTTCATACACAAAGATAGAAAAGGGTTAAAATACAACCATAAGCTGCTTTAAGACGAGACAGGAAAAATTCAGTCAGGTGTTGTCATTGCTCTGGATGTAAGCACGAGCATAGCTCACGAGCTCGAGAAGTCAGGAGCTATGCATGTCACACAAGCACTAGCGAAAGGGGAATACTAACAAGGAAATTAATGTCGGCAATTCCTGCGGCCTCGCGGCGTGACAACTGACATAATGTGATATGAAGCCCCTCCCTGTTTATATTAAAAGTTTAAAATTTTAATTAAACATTCTACTTTCTAAGGATTACCTTATCACTCTTGATTAATAATAGTGTGGAATTACTGTTTGCTTTTGTAACTTTGTTACGCTATAACCCACTTCCGTATTCTGTCGTTATACGTGCCTAATTTAACTAAGAAGTATTAACTGTTATGTTTGCTTAATGTAGAGTGAATTATTACATCAAGGTACTTAGAAGATTCCAAGCGTTTAATACGACCGTACTTTATACTTGTCGTAAACAGTTATTTTATACGCGTTTGGTTACTTATTAATTATGTATTTAAAATCAGACATCTTCTATAATTCCACAAACACAAATAAGAGTGTTAACTGTACGAAGTTTAACATTCTTCTTATGGAGGAAAAGTAAGTCGTTTCAATACAGCAAGTGCTTAAATAGTTCACACCATTCATGATCAAGGTATCCATGAGACAATAATAAACATTATATAATCGAGATTCTGGTTCAATTATGGCAAATGTCCGAAATCCTTTCAAACCTTCCATCGACAATAACTCATTTTAAACATAGACAGATTCCGTTATTAAATCAAGCTAATCTAAAGTGTTTTAGACTACATTTAGTATCACCCACTCAGACTATGAAGTTTTGTATATCTATGTGACTTTATTACGGAGGTCTATCTTTGCATTTCAGAAACAGACAGCACTTAGATTTTCTTATGTAACATTTGTAGATATCTACTTTATTGGAACTTACTGGCGCAGTTTTGCAACCAACCCATAAAACCAAATGTGATGCTCGTCACCCTTATCCAATATTTAGAGTAAATTTAAATAGTCTTAGTTCTTGTTATGGTGTGGACTAGTTTGTCTAACCAAAATATCTATCGTTGTTTGTTCAAAACGATAATATGGTTTAGGTTTCCAATATTTAGTTGAAGGAAATATAATTTATAATAATCTTTCAAAACTGGTTGTAATTGAAACTTAAGTTTTAATTTAAGGGGATATCAGAAGGCTGGTTACACCCCTATAAATGCCTAATTGTGCAAGAAATCATAATAGTATCTGGGATTACATGTATCTAAGATAGGGACGCAACGTTTAAGAGATAGTGGCCATCTTGAAAATTCTTCGTGTCGTATTTTGGTAGAATTTCTCGGGAATATAAATGTGAAATCTACTTTAAGTTATTACTTGTTGAGTACCTATTAATTACTAATCGGCAGAATATAACTTCTACACAAATAAGGATACCTTAAAAGGGTCTTCACATTTGTATGTCTGAAAATGAGGCAGTTTTGAAAGTATATGCCACATAATCCTTCCCATTTAAAAATTCTATCCAAAGTCAAGATGTTTAATTTAAAGATAACCATCCTGTCGCCACATCTCATACAATTTGAGCTTCCACCTATCGACACCCCATCCAGACGCCATTATGGTTCCTTGCACAGTTTTATTGGGATGTATCCAGATTTTGGTCTCACACTGTATATTCCAACTATAAGTTACCATCCTACTTGTAAAATTAATATACAGTCCTTCACCAAAAGTTTCGTTTCTTGTTGAGCTTTCAATATTTCCACCCTTATGTTTGAGATGAACAACTGAGAAAACGTATAAGACAAGAAAATACCAATCATCTAAGAATACTATTTTTAAATGGTTTATACTTAACAGTATCAAATATATATATATATATATATATATATATATATATATAAATGATTTATGTGTGTAGTAATTAATCTTGAACCAGATATGTCATAATATGGTGGTATAAGAATGCCCCACACTGTGAAATCGCTCAACTAATTTTCGTTTATTTTGCGTCGAGACTTTCGATCAAATAAAATATTATTTACGTTTAATTTAAATACAAATATGAGTGATTAGTTTTCCAACACTTTACGTTTTTGAATGAATTTAATATAACGTTAAGGAGCATAAATCAATTATTTTCAGGGATTTCAATTTTATATTCTCCCTTCATAATTATTCCTGTTGTTGCCTTAAAAAATTCGCGTTATAATCAACAAATGACATTGAGAACATTTTGTTTTGGCATGAATATTAAATAGAGAACCAATTATTTAAATTGTCAGTTCGCCTGACACCATTGTGCTACACAAATGCAATAACAGCTGATGGTGTTTTAACATTATTACGGTAATGTACAACAATGTCCAGCAGAATGTTATATGTTTTCAACTGACCAATTTGTATTATGTAAATAGTTTTAAAGAAATATTTTAAAATTTATTTATTTCTGAGAGTTCCGTAAAAATTAAACAGCATATTTTTATGTTTAAATATTATAAATTAGTACCTAAAATACTGTTCTTTAACTCATAACCATTTCTTAGCTAATCCGTGATAGCGAAGTGTGAAATGTCGTAACATTTTTTGCAGTGGTTTTTAATTCTAACATTTGGAGAGGGAGGAGGGTTACGTTGAAATACTCAAATTGGAGACCAAAAACGATTTAAAATGAAATAAACGGAATAATTTTTCAGCGTTATACACCAATAGGTAATAAAGATATATATACGAAATATAAAGACGTTTAGTTCAATTTGAAAGAGTTCAGCCACTGGACATACCGGAATAATGGTTGGCGTGTTTAATCCTTTGGTCATGCCATAATTTGGTATCAGTGAGCAAGTACTTGTCTATGTTTAGTGCAGTATTGACACATTTTACATAGTATGTATTAACGCTAAGAAAATATGCACACACTTGAGATAACGTAAATTGACACAATATCAGATCAAGAAAATATATATTCCTGTTCAATATACGTTTCTTTATAGATAGGTAATGTTCAGTAATTTTTAACCGAAAACTTACAAATATAAGTACAATCAGTTTAAAGTATACAAAAATTAAAGTATTGCACGAAACGGGTATAGTACAGCAATAAGTACGGGACATTTATGTTCATGTTTTGTTAATTTTAACTATAAAATATAATTAATTCGTTACAAGGCATGGTTAGCAATTTTTTTAATGTTTATTATAATAACAATGAGTGCAATGAAACTTTTATAAACTAATGAAGTCTTATTATACACTGCATTCCATAGCATCTCTATTAATTATACAATAAAACTTTTAATACTAGAGGCTTAAACCAGGACTATTTTGTAAACTAAAATTTTTGCATAAGCCCTTAAACACCCGTCTTATAATAGTATGTTACCTGCTAAGTTAGCTCATAAATGAAACATTTTCTAAAATGACAAACAATAGGCTCAATATTTGCCTGTTAAATTGCCATACGTAAATAAACTGTGTACATTCAATGCAATTCAACTCGATTCAATAATTCTTTATTGTCATCAATTTAACAACTATAAAAAATTGTATGATATGCCTATTAATTCCTAAACATGTGTTCACATCTCCTCATTTTCAGCCAATAAGCTTGTAATGTATAAGATATTTAAAATTAAAACAAAATAAACATTTCAAATACATAATAATAGTAAAAATGTATTCAATAAATTTTAAAACTATAAATATACACATATTTTTAAATCTTTCAGCTCCCCACGTCTTTCAGCTCTGACAACGTTGGGTGGTGTGTTGCCCACGGGATATAATGTGTTTGCTATTAAATATTCTTTCAACGCCTTTTTTAATTTTGATTGATTTCTGATGTATTTTATTTTTTCTGGTAAATAATTAATTAATTTAAAAAAATTAAATACATACGTTTCAAACCGCGAAACTCGTCACAGAGGTTTGTCCATATTTTACCCTCTAAAGCTTTTGGGCATAATTAGAAGATTTAAATCAGTAATGTGGAATAGGATTAGACAAGCGCTTTAACTCCCTAGTGGTTCACTGTCTATTGCTGACCGATGCAGATGAATCAGCCTATTTAAAGTACGAGTGAATCAATCGTGAATTGAATATAAATCACTAATACTATATTAAAAAGTTTGGCTGTCGGTTTAAGTTCAATACAATTAGAGATATTGGACTGAGCTTGTTGCATCTCTAATCTCACTCGATTCATAGTTTCATCCGACGTTTAATTGCGTTTGGAAATTAAAAACGATTATTATTAATAATGTACTTTGATAATTCTTTAAAATAGGTATAATAGACACTGCAATAAGACACCAAATATGAATCATATCTTAGATTTCACGATTCAAATACAGTTTTTATACATAAGCGCAGAATTTACAGGGTATTTCACTCTTCGTCGGCTGTCGGTGGTCAAATGTAAGACATTCGAATAAAAATTATTAGGTAGGTATGTTTTTCAATCTTAGTCTGTTTCTTTCAAGAACCTTTTCTTACGGCTCAGATATTCAAATAAACAAACTTAGCTTCAAAAAATTTTTAAGCAAAAATGTTTTACTTCTGAAAACGCGAATATCCTGCGTCGAATAAATAGACTTTTAGAACAATTCCAAAGCACATGTCCAATTCCGAAAACCTTACTGGGGCGTTAATGATAGTTATCATCAATTGATTTTTTAGAAAATATAAGCACACACACTACATTTAAAATGTAAAATTTGAATTTCAGTACAAATTTGCCATGTGATGTTTTACTATTGACTCCATTGAAATACAGCTCTTACATTTCAATTTATATAGCTGACCAATACAACTATTTTCAAGGGACTTTGTTTTCAATCAATATTAAAGTGCTGTTTCTAATTGTAGCATTGTATTGATAGTCTATTAAGACATTACTATCATTAATTACAATTTATGACCACACTGTTCCTTAACTGAAAATTTCATAGCCAACTCCATCAAATCTTTCCATGTCATTGCTACCACAGAATTGAATTGATATATCTGATCCTAACCGACGTGACGTGAGTTGGCTTTGCTTAAGCTATTGAAGGAAACAACATCGAACAATCTGCTTATATTGGATCGGATTTCCTTTGTCAAGACTTCTTTTGATTCCTCAATACATCTTCGTTCCCTTCCGTTTACACTGAGCTCAACCAGTTGACTCTTCGGTATGAGTGTTTTCCAAACGGTTTGGCCTTTGACATTTCAAGTCACAATAAACATGGGTGTATTTATTTTGACAAACTTTTATTTATTAGTACAATCTTGGCTGAATCAAACAAACTGTAATTGATAAGAACATTATTACAAATTGAAAATATTGTTTACTTGAATATTAGATATTATTCATGTTAAATGGTATAACTACACTAATGAAACCTTACATTTGCGAAAATAAAACGTATGAGGTATTTACCCACACGGTAAATTTGAAAATAAAATAAAAATTATTGTATTTATCTGTTGATTATAACAAACTGTTAATGGAGGGTTTTCCACAGTTTTTGTACAAATGCAACAAAAAGGTGGTTTATACATAAATATAGCTATATATATATACAGGGTGGAGCGCGGTAATTTGCTTTTTTGCACTGCAGGCTGTGGCGCCACTGTTGGTCGAAGAGAGGGGAGACTGGACGTGGCTTATAGTGGCTGACGGGAGATTTGTATTCCTCTGCGTTCCAGTTGCCATCATGCAGTGGACACGAGAGGAGAGGTCGTTTTGTGTTAAAGCGTATTTTTCAAATGCCCACTCGATCATTACAGTGCAGCGTTCTTTTCGTTTACGATTCGCTGTTCCCCCACGCGGACGTGTTCCTGGTCGGCAATCAATTGTAAATTGGGTAACTGCATTCAGAACAGCAGGGAATGTGTCATGTGTACGAAGGGGACCTCAGAGAAGGATTACAACACCGGAAAACATCGATAGAGTTAGAGCAGCAGTATTGCAATCTCCAAAACACTCTGCTCATAAGCAATCACTTGCTCTTGGCATTTCAAGACGTTCTCTCCACCGGATTCTTCATGATGAACTAAGATTTCACCCGTATAAAATGTGCGTGGTCCATCAATTGTCAGCACGGGACTATTTGACACGGCGTACTTCTTGTGAAAACATGCTTGCAATTATACCGCGTGACGCATTTGTGTTCTTTTCTGATGAGGCACATTTTCACCTCAGTGGGTGTGTCAACAAGCAAAACATGCGCTACTGGAGTGAAACAAACCCCAGAGAAGTCCACCAGAGACCTCTGCATTCGGACCGCGTCACTGTGTGGTGCGCCATATCACGAGTAGGCATCATTGGCCCTTACTTTTTTTAGGATAACCGTCGTGCCATAACTGTGAACTCCGAACGGTACTTGACTATGATACAGGATTTTTTTCAGCCGCCTCTTGAGGCAATGCAATTAGAGGATACATGGTTCTAACAGGATGGTGTCACTGCACACACAGCGAGGGTTACCATGAATTGTTTGAGGCAAATGTTTCCTGGACGGCTTATCTCTTTGAGGGGTGATGTGAACTGGCCGGCACGCTCACCAGACTTAGCCCCATGCGATTTTTTCCTTTGGGGTTACCTCAAGTCGAAGGTGTATATCAACCGTCCCAACACCTTGGAAGACATAAGGAACAACATTGAGGCTAAAATTGGCAGAATACCAGTCGACACGCTTGTTAGAGTTAATGAAAACATCAGAAAACGTATGCAGCAGTGTGTGGATGCCAAAGGTCGACAATTGCCAGATACATTATTTAAAACCATGTAATTTAAAAATTCCCTTACTGTTCAATATAATTTAAAAAAATCTATTTTTTTCTAAGGTTCATACTTTTTTTATTTCATTTCCAAATCAGCAAATTACCGCGCTCCACCCTTATATATATATATATATATATATATATATATATATATATATATATATATATATACTGGGTGTCCCAAAATTACAGGATCAAACTTCATCAAATTGTTCAGGAGATCAAACTGAACGAAAAATTTTATATAATATATAGTCCTATCTAGCTTCGTTTACCTTAGATCAGCATTTTGTTTTTTACATACAAGTAATTTTATTTTAAATACGGGTTTACCGATTTTGCTGAAACTTGGCATTAATATTATAAACAAGGCAATAAGTTTAAAAAAATATTTTTTTAATCTTATGTGTATTTTTAAAATGGAGGCCATTTAAAATATTAAAACCTAAATAACTTGAAAACCAACCGTTGTTTGAGTGCATCATTAAAGTACGATTAAGAGTATAGTTAACATTGAACAAATACAGAACTAAAAATTCTTGCAAGTTGGCAGCACTCATTGACTGACTGAGTATAGCTGTTTTATTGAAAGTAACTATTATCAGCAGCACCTGGTTTAGTCACTTATTATAGTACAATTGAGAGTCTAGTCGAGCTGTAAACGTGTAAGTTAGTAGCACTGCTCTCTGAAAAAATATAGGTGTTACTCAAGGAACAACTGTCAGAAGTAAGTGTTTTGTCAGTTGAACGCTTTAAATTAGTCGACACTAACAAGTATAGTACTATAATCTGTTTTATAGACTGTATTATAGGATCGTTCAAGTTGGCACCACTTTTGTCTGACTGTGCACAGCTGTGCCATGAGATGTATTATAAGCATAATTTTTGTCCTCCTCCGTAGACTAGTGGTTATAGTCTCGGCTCTCTAACCGAGAAATCACGGGTTCGAATCCCGAGGAGGTCCAAAAATGTAATAATAACAAAAACACTTGCACTTCAAAGCTGGCATAGCTGACGCTTAAATGAGATTTAAAAAAAATAAAGCATAATTGGGTTACTTATTACAACCTAGTACATTTGAGTCAACCAGTGTAAGTTCTTACCACTGTTGTCTGACAGTGCACAGCTAACGAGTATTGGTTTGCTGGCTAATATAGGGACTAATTGCAACTAGACGTAAACTTATTAAGTATTTCAATACATGAATATTACCTTTCTCCATATTTCTATTGAATAAGCAATTTAATCGAACAATAATACAATATTGATTAAAACTCATTCTAGATATTTACCATTTACGGTCTGTCTCGCCAATGTTTATGAAGTTAATATTCATTTTTAAACGCGTATTTATACATTTTCATGTATCATACTCCAATATAATGTATAAACAAATATGATTATAGATTTTTACACAATATACATAAATCTCAAAAGAGTCTTGGTAATGTTAATCCTTACTGTTTTTACTGAAACAATAAAGACTACTTAGATGAATACGAAACTGTAACAAAATGACAAAAGACTTTTTTAAGTTGTGTATAAATTAATGTTTAGAGAGGAACTACAGATACAAATGGTTTGTGGATAGCAAGCTTTTATTACTCTATGAAGCCATTCCCCGAGGCTTGGATTACATTATGATTGTTCTAGTTCATAAACTAATTAACCCACAATAGTTCTGTAATCGAGTCACCTATGTACTGCAAACTGAACGCCATATTTTCATAATGTTCTTCGTATGTTTGGTGCTCTATACTCTTTTAAAAAAACAATTTTCTTCAGATACAGACAAATTGTATTTAATTGTCTTACGACAAATATTCTGATAATGTTATTTTGAATTTGATTAATTTTTTTTATTTGTGTGGAATTTATGAAAGTATTCCAACTTATATGACTGCGTTTAAACTTACAACATAAGAGTTGTAAGTTTGGTGGAGGAATTTATCAAGAACCAACTATCGGTCCGTCGGTGTGATAGCTCTTTCTGTGAAGATTCTATAGACTACAGCCTTGGTGCATAGGTTCCTCTTGATCCAAGGAAGACCTCTATTGCTTTTTCGGGTCAAACTTTCAAAGGGCAATACAATTTCATGTAATTCCGTAAAAAAATTCCGTTAACGTCCACGCCCGTTCTAGGCTGTAGAACGTTCATTATTTCATTACAACGTTATCAAGAACGTAGATAACGTTCTAATTAAATAATGAACTAATTCAATATTAATCGGTTAACTAAACAGTACTAGTGTATGAACTATTAATCTATCAATTTTGTTTCCTTCTGTTAAAAAAAAATTAAACTAATATAAATAAGAAATTCGTTCTTTTCTTCTTAATTTTCATGCAGCATTGTAATATGTTAAGTTTAGATGAAATTGCTTCGAGTTTGTTACTGATTTTTTGTTTTTTTTTACTGAACAATGGCAAATGTTCGGAAAAATCCTGTTTCCTTCATAGTCTTTCCACCGTAAAAAATAAACAAACAAATTGGTTCGGTTTTAATATATGTTGATTGACGACAGCTCTCACCAGCGAGCCCGAAATAGTTCAAGGATTCAATTGTGCACACACTTTTTCAACGCGGTGTGAACAAAAGGACTTAAATGAGACAATAGTTTCGTTTCTAAAGATTTATTTACTGTGCATATTCTAGTAAGAGACAAAGAGTTCCTGACTGAATAAGACTCTAATTACGAGTAGCCAGAGATATTCCATTTTAATATCACGACACAACTCGGTGCACCATTGACCACCCAGTCTCAAGAATTTTAGTTCCGTTTTTAGGTTGATAAGTAAGGAATAAAAATGTATCCGTATAGATTTATTTTCTTATAAATCTTTTACAATGAAAACAAGAGTAAAAGTTTACGATTGATTTAGTACTCTAGTTATTAGGAAACATATCACTTTCGGTTGATTCGATAATTTTTCTACTGCGAATTGAAGAGGCTTCCTTCCGGACCCAAAAACACCCAATTATTTAAATAATATATAGTTTTGTAAAGTTTAAATATATAATTTTTAGTCTGTTGTGTAATAAACAGAACGTTTTTTACTCGTGAATCTAAAATTAATTTATATTTTTTTTGTAACTATACTGTTTATCCATTACAAAATTGAGAGATGTAGTTTTCATTTTTCGAAATAACTGAGGGTGTTTTCCCTAGGTCCAATTAGTATATTAGTCAGTGAAACGAAATTTATAGCTATGCACTGTTACACAACGGTGCTACTCGTTGACTAGACTTTCAAAAACTGTAAAATAATTTTAAAATTTTGGTAGCACACTTATATGTCCTCTGGGGACTCAATTCAAAATACATACTTTGTGCCAAAATTAACTTTATTGTTATTATTTTAGGTAAGAATATCGATACTAGCACCCAATTTGGAAATTGCAGAAGATATATTTTATTGAAAACAGATAATGAAGTATATCATTGCACACCACTTAAATCAAACTTTTCTTTTGTTGCGTAATCGAGCTTCTGGTGTCAATCACGATTACCACAGAAAACACTCATTTTGTTAATAGTGTTGGAAACTACTATTACCGAACTCAAAATATCATTTTTCAGTGGAAATAGCCTTGAAGTAAACATAATATATTTTGTATTTTTTAACTAGTAAATACATAATAAAATAATTGTAATAATTTTACCAATTGTGTCGTACATAATTACACAAATAAACACCAAATAGACAAGCATAAAAGAATTGATTCTATAGAATAATATATCTCTTCCCTGCTATCACGTATATCTTAAGGAAGGTTTTGCCAACAGAGACGAGACTGTTTATTTATCAATCAGTTTCAAATGGGGAAACTGTCAGGAAAGATGAATATTGAAAATAAAACAAGGAACTCATTTCATGCCGATCGAGTAAAGACAGAACAGAACGGAAGACGATGGTGCACCCAACCTTGAAGCGTATCCTTTAAGCTCCTTACTCTCTCGTTTGGTATCCTTCGAAATGTTTCAGGATTCCCACTCTGCCACACGTAAATCTGTCGGTGAGACTTAATCCAGCAATTCAGCTACGCTTCTCGCTATTGGAATGGAAATCTCGTCTTAAAATTACTTGGATGGTTATTTGTCTTGTTTCTTTGACAAAGATAGTTATTTTAATTATGTTATAGAATAGTAACCATTTGTGCGATCAAGCAAGAGAGTGACACAGAGTAAAACTACAATACTAAATATCGTTTGTATGCTTGAAACAATATTTATAATGAAAGTTTAACAATTATTTCAATACTTCAAAAAATTCCTCTATCTATGAAAAGTACAGTTTGTGTTCTTATACACTACAAAATTACTCTCGGCTCTCAGACTATTCTTGGTGAATTTTACTTAAGAAACATTACAAGATTCTCTTCTGCTATGCTATTTTTGTTAGTGATTTAAATAGGAGATCATGAAAATGTAAAAACTGCTAAACGATAATACCTTTATCGTAATATATGTTTCTTAAATTACCACACATAAATAACACCCATATCACCTTCAACCTCTAGATAGAGACTGAAATTCCCCCACTTAATTGGTCTTTTTGTGGGTAGCTAACACATATTTAACCTTTATTTAGGTGACTGACGTTTGGTTTTGAGGGTGTAAAACTGTGAAAGATATGATCTAAAAAATGTATTATTTCATAATTTTAATCCCTCTCATTCGACATCCACCAAATCTAGTACGGCTGAAGATCGATTCTTTCTTTGGGCATATTTCTCTTATTAATTGCAAGAAAACCCAGGTTAGGTGCTTATAAAACGCAAATTGGCTCTCTGATCTTGGAACACGTGATAGGTTTAACAGTTAATAGACTGTTTTATTTAGGTTTTTTTAGTCAGAAATACAAAAAAAGTATATGCGTATAGCTCTTGGATAATTGAGCGCATTACGATTCTATTTTATGTGGTATATTTACACTTTATTTAAAAACAAGCAAGTAAGTTATATTCTTTAACACTAAACACATCAAAAAATTTAATTTTAAAATATAAATAAAGTTTAATGTTGTTCTTGGAACAGAACCAAAGAGTTTTTGAATAAATGGTAGGCCGATGAAACATTTCTAAGAATTCATTTCTTATGTACATGTTTGAAACGGACGTTACCAATACTTCACAGCGTCATACATTTTTATGATGACGCCAGCGAAGGTGAATTCCCTTAGACAGTTCACTGTTGAAAACTACTTCAGAAAGATATTGTGCAGTGGTAATTTTGAATAAAATCATGTTTACACACACACACACACACACACACACACACACACACACACACACACACCCACACACACACACACATAATTATAATTAAATTCACACTATTTATCGATCTGTAATATATTTGTTCTGATTTATAAATCTATTTTTAACTTGTTATACAATATTTTATAGGCGAGTGAGGCATTCTTCGTCCATTGTCACATTATCGTCTAAAACCAAACGAGTGATAATAATTTATTGCTCTAGACATTGTGGTAACTCAATCTGTAGCCGTAGCCAATACAATGGGGACATGTTGGTCAGGATATCAGTCAGGCTATCGTGGTGTGATTACCGACTGAGGCATTTCCCGCCTACTGTCCTATCCTCATCTACAACCAAACGAGTGATAATAATGTATTGCCCTAGACATTGTGATAACTCAATCTGTAGCCGTAGCCAATACAAAGGGGACATGTTGGTCAGGATATCAGTCAGGCTATCGTGGTGTGATTACCGACTAAGGCATTTCCTGCCTACTGTCCTATCCTCATCTACAACCAAACGAGTGATAATAATTTATTGCCCTAGACATTGTGATAACTCAATCTGTAGCCGTAGCCAATACAATGGGGACATGTTGGTCAGGATATCAGTCAGGCTATCGTGGTGTGATTACCGACTGAAGCATTTCCCGCCTACTGTCCTATCCTCGTCTACAACCAAACGAGTGATAATAATTTATTACCATAGACATTGTGGTAACTCAATCTGTAGCCGTAGCCAATACAATGGGGACATGTTGGTCAGGATATCAGTCAGGCTATCGTGGTGTGATTACCGACTGAGGCATTTCCCGCCTACTGTCCTATCCTCATCTACAACCAAACGAGTGATAATAATTTATTGCCCTAGACATTGTGATAACTCAATCTGTAGCCGTAGCCAATACAATGGTGACATGTTGGTCAGGATATCAGTCAGGCTATCGTGGTGTGATTACCGACTGGGGCATTTCCCGCCTACTATCCTATCCTCGTCTACAACTAAACGGTGTGACCGCACGCTGATAATAATATATTGTTATAAGCATCGTGGAGGCCCAACAACCTGTTGGTAGTCCCAGACCCTTTCTAACCTCTTCTCCAGCCATATTGTGAGGCTGCATGGCGAAATATTATGATTTCCCATTTATATATAGTATCAAACACAATGTAGTAGTTGACAGTTGACTTTTAATTATCTCATCATACTGCTCAGTCAGCATATATGTTTATACATATATTATCAGCTAAAGTGAGTTATGCCGAAATTTAACAGTAGTGTAATGTTTATCAAAATCCACTACTTAGCTAATTTAATGATTTAGCGCAGTTGGAAGAAATGGTAAGTTATGATGTGACTTGAAATGTAAGGTTAAAAATGCCAATTGAAAATAAAAAGTAGTCTTTTTCGGATTAGATGTTCATTATGTATGAAAATTTTATGACGCAACAAATGTAGCAGTGATTATGTTTAAAAAATCCATTATTCTATTATTAAATACAAAAAAATACATTCTCCTGTTTACTCCATAAAAGTTTTATTGCCATTTTAATCATTAAGAGTATAGATGTTATACGTATAGTCTTGTGTGAAAGTAAGATGACTTCTGTTCTGAAAGATGTTATGAATAAATTATGGTAGTTCAAAAGTAGTTCCATTTACATATTATGTATTTTATCTTGTTTATAGATGTAATTTATTTAGTGTATCTATTAAAAAAACATTTCTTTTTTTCACATCTTAGGTTTAGTTTTTTTAGTTTCTTATTTGTTGTTATCTACTTACCTTAAGTTATTATAATTGTTGTTTCAATACTATTTTTACGCTTATTTCTTTGTTTATATAATTTAGATTGTGTTTAGTTGCACTGTTTAAGTAGCATTACGTGTTAATTAATATACAATGATGTTCCTTTTCATTTATATTTCTTTATTATTCGTACTCTGGGTATACTATTGGAAGTAAAATAAATAAACAAATATGTGTGACTCACCAATGTACCTTATTTTTTGTACTAGTTTAATTTTAATTACCTAAATAAATATTTAGATGTACGATATTTGTTTGTTTAAAATTATCTGATTTAGAATGCAAGATAATCAATATTATAAATGTTACTTGAGGGCATCCGTAAACAATTTGACTGGGATTAAATAGACATAGACACTATACCTTTGCACGTTTAATCGCCAATGAAAGGCATTCGTGTTTAACAACTGCGTAAAGTCCAGTGAACGGGCCTAAACTCAATTCTGAGAACACACTGTAACAAACAGTTCAACAAAAACAACTTCCTCACGGATATTGTTGCTCTCGTGTTTAATTTCCTATTGGCCGAATCGGAAAATTGTTGACTTCCTTTCAGTATATATGGATATCAAAGCCTAAATGTTGAGTCTAGTTTCTTGTTTTAAATTTTCATTAAATTGGAGATATGGTTTATGAAAGCAAAGCATGACAGTGTATATGATAGTAACGTTTACCTATCTGCAGTAGTGTTACAAAATATTTAATTTTTATGAAGATATATTTAGTCCTTTTAGTAATTGCATATCTCGGCTTATTTGATGATTCTGGCAATTTCTGTACTTTCTACTACCGATTCTAACAAAATTCAAATCAATATATAAATCTTCAATCAACAGATGTTAAAAAAAAACTACCATAATAAAAAAGTATATCTGCTTATCAACGTGAATGAGCTATAACGCGATTGGCTGCAGAACAACTAAGGTGTGATCAGTATATCTTCCTTTAACACAAACATCTAGCTTTAAATAAGTCAGTGACGTAGTTCCTCTTGATTATTTTTACGATTTCAACTGTTATGCCTGGATTATTATAAATAATTCCTGTCAGTTTTTTTATTGTGTGTAAATTTTTTGTTTTGTTATAGTGTTATGCTTAAGCTGACACATTTTTTCCTACATTTTTATGTATCTTGTGCTCAATTTGATAGCCAAGTTGGTTCAAGTTGACTGAGTCACACATCTACGAGGAAATTCATACCCTACCGTTGCTCTAACCGACTCCCACAGTGAACTCGGGTTCTTTACTCGACATCTTCCAACTCAGAGCCGGCTGGAATACCATTTTAATATATGTATTTCTATTAACGTACCTTTTTCATTACTGGAGCAATTCCTTCGGTGACCGAAAGATAGGACACTTCTTATACTGACCGTCATCTAAATGTGATCCATTTTTACACTGTGATTCGTGTTATCGTATGTGGAAATAGTTAATTTAATTGATTATCTTGACCCCACTTGTAAGTTTACGAAAGTAGATACTCTGTGGTATTGTATGCTTGTCTCTTACTCTTGCTAACATTGAGAAATAGATTAGATGTTGGTTAGTTGACTTTAGCAATCCACGGCTTCCGTAGGCTTTTTTAACGATTTTCTGGGATTCAATGTGGAGTATATTTTGCCAAGATTTTGTTGTGTTTTCCATACTATTTCAAATGGAAATTTGGAACACCCACCATATAATCTCCAACACTAAGCCAAATGCCCTTGTATTAGGCAAACATTCATACATCCATAGAGGAAAACTTTAACATTTTACGTTTAATATACATTTCTAACAAATTTGAAAGAGTTTGATTCCATCATCCATTACAATCCAAAGAAATCGCTTTCGCACTGCGGTAAAATCAAATCTTCAAGAGTCAGTGATAAACTTTAAACAAAGGATATCGTTATTTTATAAAAATACAAAAAAAATCATATAATTGTACAATTTATCAATATGGTCTAGAAATAAATGTTTAAAGGTCACTTCCATATCTGATAGTAATTGGCTAGTCATTAGTGAAGCCTACTAAGTACTTGAGGTGCTGGAAATCTGTCCACATGATATCTCAAAAATGAACTGACCAATAGACTTGTAATTTTGAATGAAGCTTAATTTATATACAGACAAAACTGAGTTTGGACGTCAGTACATTTCACTTCATCGGATTTGGCTGACCGTTAGCAAATATTTTTAGATTGGTATTATAGATAAACATGACAGCAACGTAAAGATCGCAGAATAAATAAATTTGTAAATAAAATGAGTACATCACATGACATTTTAACATGTGTAATTTTTATTCGTAGAGTAAAGAGAAAATAATACAGTGCAAAGTCTATACTAAAATTCGGTGACAAGATCTGAATTTAGCGCATTACTGCCAATCTAGTACCCTCCCTATGTCACAGGAACTTTTATTTGACCATTGCTACGATAAACAAAAACAAAAGTGTGGATGTATCATTTGGATATATTTGTCAAGACATATTTTACTTCTATTCTTTAAATTTTGCATGAAATTTTTTGTGGCAAGAGTGCGTTCTATAATGGTACACGTTCAACCATGTAATTTCGATAAGGGCCATTGAAACATATCACTGAGTAGGCCTAATCAACTTATCTATTTCCTATTGGGGAATGTAAAAACGTTTTTCTCTTTTTTATATATTTTCCGCAGTACAGCTCGAGAATGAAATGAGTGCCAGACTTGAAATTTGTCATGCGACCTCAGTTAAGCCTGTTATGCAACACATGATGTGGCGTACTCCTACCTTGTTATAGATATAGGGATATTGTCTCGTAACTCTTCATTTCTGATGAATTGCTGTTATTGCTATGAGGTGCTATACGATAATTTCTAGAGGGAAGTCGCCAAAAAGTTTCTATGGAACATTCCATATTGAATGGAATAGCTGCTAAGACTTCAGTTACACTTTTAGGCCAGTATGAGGGAGGAATCCTTAAGTCGTAGTCCAAATTTTCCTTAGTGAGGTGAGCAGTTATGATGATATATGGGATATTGCCTTATGGTCATTTGAAAAGACCTTATTTAAAGTTATGTTTATTGTAATCTTACATCATAGTTTTTGTGTGACAACAGACACGTAGGTACTTTGGGATTATACCGACCACACCAGTATGAAGAACACAAAAATAGAAATTTATAGAAACAAACATGATAGAACGAAAAAACAACTCTTCAATTACAAAATTACAAACTTACAAGCATTTCCAGGTATTGTGATCGGTATTGTTGTCGCTGTTATCTTATCTTTCTCGAGAATCCTGATTACGGCAGGCCGCGCGGCATCACGTGATTTGCACGGTACATCATTGCCTTTCCATTACAATTCAATTTATATTTCTGATTAGCCCCTCTAGAATTTGATATTTTACTGATAGGTACTACCTCGAGGGATGTTTTTCTTTCGTCGACATCAGCGCGGGGCAGCACCGAAGGTGCTGTCGAAGCCCGCGCTGATGGCCGGAGGCACTCGCATTTTGGGTGGCGGAATGTGATCAAGAATAAAAACAAGTTTTGAGTGTTTTTTTAATAAAAAGTTTAGTTTGGTAAATGTTTGTTTTTGTTGAATTTTTGTGTTTGGAGAAATGTAGAGGTAAAACACGGAAGTACAACAAAGCGATGCACCAGCTGAACGGGCGGCGAGACTCTGCAATCACGTTATCTACTAGACGCTCGACTTTGACCTCTGTCTGAGGATGGGGAGGTGTTTGCGATAAGACAATTCCTGTTTTATATTGACGAAATATTGTTCTACGCTAATCTAGTAATCAGTAGAAACGAAATGTGAAATAACGATTCATGTCTGGGTGTGGTCGGTATAATCCCAAAGTACCGACACGTATAACCCATCATATAATTATACTTTATATTTATAATTAGGTTAGTCCCTAACATAAATACTCGAATGTGTATCCTTTGCAGCCAACATTACTTCATGCAAATGTATATCCTTGCATTCCGATCACTTACGCGTTATAATCATATTTCCTTAGTTTAGAGTATCAATTACTTCAATTTTTTAGACCTTATCATCATCTTGCCTATTATCAGTGCAAAACGGGCTATTCCCCTCTTGCTGATTTTCTCGGTCCTAAAAATGCACTTTGTGTTCAGTACATTGCTTTGTGTCCATTGCATTGGTCATGGACTCACTGCGAGCATTTTATTCCACAGACCGTTGTCACAAAGCGAATAGCTTGGTAAGTCTTATTAGAGCAAAGCTCTTCAGTCTTTATTCCTTCAGCTACTGTAAATATACCATATCACAATACCAAAATAAGCGAAATTGAAGTATCTCAAACCATACATTTAATTTAATTTTAGACCCCTTTTTACACTAGTGACAAGTGCATTTTCCACTGGCACTATATCGCTGTTACAGTTGGACTCCGTAAAAGAGCGCAGTCCCCTTCGCGGGCTTCCTTACTGTATTCTGTGTACTTTTGTTTTCGTACTGTAGAGTAAAATTATAGTATAACTTTATTATACTACAACAAAAGTAAAAGCGTAGAGTAAAATCTAATCTTCGTTACTATTTGCAGCAATCCCTCTCGAATTACTTAACGTTATATATATATATATATATATATATATATATATATATATATATATACGTTATATATATGATAGGCATGCAACGTTGCATTTTTATCATGAAAACGTTACTATTATACATAAGGATTTGTGTCAGCTTTTCACTTAGATACAGGCGGTTAGACTATTTCTTCAAAGGGTGTTGAATACCAATGCTCATTTGCAGTTCCTAAGGCATCCATCAATCGTAAGGCAGCTGACAGTTGAGGTTGAAGGAGTCGGCGGTTGATGGATGAAACCTGGCCTGGAGAAACGCTAGACCCCTTCCTTTAAACTTTTAGCCGTAGTTTTTATCCCCATTTCGGCCTCAATACATCGTCATAAATAATGTCTCTCTAAACGTTTTTATAACTTAGTTTAATATTTATTTTGTACATTGAATATTGTCAGTCTCCATAAAAACCACAAAATTGTCTTACTTTGTAGGCCTGATGTAAAGATAAAAAATGCATATAGACTATTGTGTGATAACTTTCAAGTCAATAGATGAAAATAAAAGTTACATTTTGGAAACCTTTTTTACATTATTTTTGAAAAAGTTTCAAGATGAATTCAACAATGTTTCCTCTTTTTATGGACTTAACATATTCCTGAAGTTTATAATTTAAGAAACGGTTCAATGTTATTGTTGTGGTTTGGTGGCAAAATTTCGTTATCAAAGCCTGTACAAAACATTAAATTAAACCCCTAGCCGTCGTAATCATTATAGAAAACTGTGCACAAAGTACACTTTGAGGTGTACTGAGCACTAAACACTCACGGCTATGGACTTAAAATAATTCAGCTGACATTGCTACAATTCGAATGCAAACGGGAAGTTTCGAAAGCAAACAAAGTTATAAAAGTAAACAGAAAGTTTCGAAAGCAAGCAGAAAGTTTTGAAAGCAAACAAGAAGTTTCAAAAGCAAACGGGAAGTTTTGAATGTAAATAGGAAGTTTCAATAGCAAACAGGAAGTTTTGAAAGCAAACAGGAAGTTTCGAAAGCAAACAGGAAGTTTTGAATGTAAACAGATAGGTTAAAATGGAATACGAGGATTAAATTGCAGGACCAACTCACTTCGCCTCAGTCGGTATTACCGAAGTACGTAGGTCGAAATGGTTTCTTCTTTCCTTCTATAATGGCGTCGAAGATTGAGCGAGAGTGGAATTTCAACTTCTCATTCAATGCATGATTTCTCGTTTTCTCACTTTTGAAGAGGCGATAAATCTCGTATTTCTGTAAAGGTTACTTCGTGCTTTTTATATACACGTAACGATATTTTATATGGCTCTTAGCATTTTCAGTCGTTAACATTTTAAGTAAATGTCTGTTTTACCTATTAACCACGCGTATTTATTTATTTATTTCAACTTCCAACGGTCAAAAGACCAATTTACCACGTGTTACATTTTTACAAGGTTTCTCAAGATGACAACGTATATTTTTTCCTTCATAGCATCTTTTTATTATACACATACTCGACGTTATCTACGTACTCGAATCGTCTGTAAACTGTATTTCTTTAATGTATATTTTTATTTCTTGTTGAAAGTTAATTTAAAAAACTGCTTATTAAAATCAAATTACATTCTATTTTGGTAAAATCCGTCTCAACTATGTTCTTGTTAGCGTTTGTATTTATGCATAATCAGCGTTATATAGTATGTTACAAGGCAGAGTACACCACACCATGTATTATGTAACAGATTGCGTGCACAATTTCAAACCTGTAGCTATATGTGTTACTATTTACATGTTATAATTTCATTATAACTGTATTCAGTTTATATGCAGATTTATTTATTCTGCGATTTTCTCGTTGCCACCACGGTTAACCATAAGACCAATGTAAAAATGTTCGCTTACGCTCATACAAGTCCTATGAGCTGAAGCTAAACTCAGCATTCATATTGAATCGTCCTTACCCACCATAGCTACATTATGTGTGTAAAAGCAGTACTGCACTCAATTTTGCACCTGATGAAACAATAAGAATAGCTCTTTACTCAGAGATACACTTTTTTTTATTCTTGGTGTCTCTGATATCGAAGCTATGTACAGAGTTCATTTTGAGCTTCTTCGTTGCCGACTTATTTGTATCTCTCCAGGCAAACACTCTTCAGATTCCATGACTCAAGTCTATGACAGCGTTAGATTTCAGACGTTGTACTAAGAAAGGTGATCGAGAGTTAAACTTAACCTTCACATACATATAGCGTCACTAAATGACTATACAAAAAAACTCAAAAAAAACCTTATAAGGCAAATGGAAAATTGTAATGGCAGTCTGGAGAAGATTGTGTTCAGGCACTCAATAGAAAACAGTCTCACAAAAGAGCCAAACAAACCACCAATATGACCCATTTCTGAAGAAGTAAAAGCAAACCATCGAGTCCGGCTTACTCTTAGACAACTGATAAAAACAGCTTTAAAGCAGTGGTGGTTCTGCAACTCAGTTGGTACATACCTACTTTGCACTGGATTTAAATGGATAAGCAGTAATATGTCAGTCAAATGGATATAATTATGTTCGTATAGTCTAAATATGTGTGTTTTTAATAAATTTACATTGAATTTGACATCTAGAAGGAAATTTTCTACTCTTGTAAGCATATTTTTCTGCATTTATGTGGTGTAACTTATTTTGAATACTGAATACTAAAATTCATATGCATAAAAACAAAATAGGTTTTTAGCGTTGAGAGCTAAAGAAAATGTTTTTTGTATTTGGTAAAATATTACCTTATACTACTAATCAAGAAGGTTTCGTTTTTTAAAATAGTGATAGTTTTTAGCCAGAAATATAGTTTTTAACCATTTTACAAAAACTAACTATGTAGAATAAGATTCAAAGTGTTGTTAAAACGTTGTCTCCCACTAGTGCTCGATAAAAACAAACGTTTTGCTTTTATTAAGAGTACCAAAAATCATAGTTGCACTAAGTAAAACTTGAAATATTATTACCTGGACTTTTTAATTGTATATCTTAAGGAGTTTCAGCATATTAAAGTAATGAATACTGACAAAATTAGAAAACTAAAAAGTTTTTAAATTGAGAGTTCGGCCAAATGTACTGTTAAGTTATGTAAGGTAGAGGTAAGTCCTTAACAGTTCCAACATACTATGGATTTATAATATGTTATAACCAAAACATTACCTGTTTAGATATACTTTTGTAAGTTACACGGCATCTAATCACATTCATTGTAGGTTCCAGAAGAGCCAAATATATTCGTTTACATCAGTCGCTAATAACATCGCAAAAAATGTAATGTTTTGTTAATTTTAGTTTGCATAATAGCTTAAGGTACCCAATTAAGAAACCGTGATATAATGTTATTCACGAAGGATGCTAAACCACGACACCGACGCTGATAAATGGTTTTCACTGGAGTCTCTTTATCTGTGACTCAACATCGTGTTATAAGAAAAACTCGCGATTAAAAACCCATTAATCTTCCCTTTGACGAAGAGCAAAGTTAGATAAGGTCTGGATAATCTGCATGATGAACACTTTTTCCTTTGGCTTAGGTTGTTGTTGTTCCTTCTAGCGTCTTTTACATAATTTTAGCATGTTTAGGGAATTCCAATAGAGAAGTTTGTGTTTTCCCCTGTAGACATAATAAACAAATACGGAATCACCAGGAAATGGAAATATGTACCGATCCTTGCCTTTAGAACAAGTTTTGTGTCGTTGTGTGAATATTTGCAATACATTGTGATGAAAATAATGTGTCTTATTTTTTGTAATACAGGAAATCAATTGGAAACCAATTTCTCGATGTTAAAGTACATGGTTTATATACACTTATTCGGTTTTGAAATAATGGATATAAATTTTACAAGGTAGGACGCCACACCACCTGTTGCGCAACAGGCTTCACTTAGGTTAATGGAAAATTTCTAGATTATAGCTCATTTCATTCTAGATATGTCTTGCGGTTAAATTTTTAGACGTACATCGTACATAAAAGAATTTTTGATACACTCCTGGCAGTTAAAAAGAAATAGTTTCCAGCCTCTTAAGTGTTTCAATGGAGCTTAGTCAAATTCCATGCACCTTGGAACTCATTCTTGTCTATGTAGAAATGAAGATTCGTGCAAAAGTAAGACCGAACAGACGGTTATAGAGATAGGCATCTTGTCATATGATACATTTACAATTTTGTTCATTAAATTATTTGTCATACTATTGTTTAAATTATGATATTCTGGTAAGATAGGGAGGATACTACAACGCAAATATGCGGTAAAATCAGATTTTGTCATCCAAATTTTGACATTCATTCAATGTTTTTTTTTTAGTTTTACTGTATTAGTTGTGTACATGTTTTGATATTATACATGTTAAAATCCAGTATGATTTTATTCAGGCTGTTTACAAATTTATTTATTCTGCTATTTTCCCGTTACCATCATGGTTACCCATAAGACTAATTTAAGCATATTTTCTAACGCTTGACTAAATCACATAGAATGATATGGGCCATCACTCTTAAAGTTGATATTATATAAATGAAACTTTACACAAAACTTCAAGTCTTATAGGTTAGTTTATTTTCTAGATATCTTATTGACAGAAATTTTTGCAGCCTCTCGAGTTCTACCGCTCAGCCAATAAAAGTACAGTTTTATGAAACACTCAATATTTTTTATACGTTTACAAATAGAATAGAAACCATGGAAGTTTATAATTTACAGAGTTTTCACGACAAAACATTGCACGACATGAGCATACTCGTATTTGACAAAAAATAGTTCTACTTCCTAACCAGTAAACATTTATAAAATATAAAAAGATTGTTAGGCTTACGTGGCAGGAGACCTAACTAACATGTTTAAATATTTTCTGGTTCACACCACGTAGAAACAATTCTTACACAAGTGCATTCTCTAAATATTTTAGCCTCGCTATGAAAGCATTCTTCAGTCAACATTTTTGGTTTAACATATATTTTACTCTAAATATAAATGGAAACGTACGTCATGTGACGTTTTGTAAATAAACCCAATTAAAAATAAAATATTTTACTTTTTAACAAATGCACTAAAGTATTAATGCAAAGACCAACTTATATTTTCCCTGCATTGTTAAGTATTCTTGGCATCACATATTTTTTACAGTAGATATACAAGTACAAACAAGTAAGTTAAGACATTTTACAGTAAACCCTTTCAAGTGTAATAACCAATTGTTGGTCACAAATCACAACAATACAATTATTAGTTATGACCATCAACACATTATTTACATTATAGCTCTAATTGCCTCCGCTAAACTTTTTAAAAGCTATTAAAATCACAGCGAATTCCAACTTCTATCTATATGCTACTTCGTCTTCTCTTTCATACTGTTTCGGGTGATAGTGTATGTTATCCCTTTAACTGGCAGTCAACGGGAAATACATGCTGAATATTGCAATGTCCTTTTTATTTCTCTACGCCAACTAACGTCAGATTTAGGTTACTAAACTGATTATGAGTAATTTCTATGTACCGCCAAGGCTCGCTCCGCCGGCTTTAATCGGCAGAGTAATATATAGATGTGTCTATCTAGACCTAACGATCTACTCTTGCACCCCAATATCTCGACATTATCTATTAGTGATGTGTTGCTCCTGAACACCTTAGGGTTGCTCAGATCTAAAGCTTCATCGGCTTTTCTACATCAGTAGGTTTTAATAGAAGGTATACACTAGTGAAAAGTGAACCCTCCTAGAAATGTATGATGATTAATAGGTAAAGCAATGTAGTGACGAACTTTACACATTTATAAGGACTTTAAGGTATTATATAGGATCGTATGTATTTTCCAGAGATAACTTTCAATAGTAAACACTGCTACATCTCATTTGTGTAATTTAATTATTTATTTATTTGTGTAACGCAAAACATTTTATAAATCCAAAGTACAGTATATTTAAGGTAACTATTTTGAACTCAATACATGTAAAATTAAAAAGACACACGTACCGTATAGCTAAACCATTTTGTCATCATACGATAGTTCACATTATGCACTAAACTTATATACACTCTCTGTTATGCAATAGATTTGATAACATTTCGATTGTAATATCACATGCTGGGTAATTGTTATAATCAAAATGTCCTTGCTTCATAAGAAGTTTATTTTTATGTACTCGTATTTATTTTGACATATGACAATTTCTCTGCAATTTTTACTATGGAATTACTAAAATACAACCCTACGGTGCTTGTGTAATTACTACTTCATTCTTTTGTCACTGATATCATTAACTATAGATCTTAATGGCCGGAGAATAACAGAGTTTGTAAGTTTTACTGTGTAAGATAATTAAATACATAAATCCAAGGGTCCTTGCATTACTACCACTTCATCCGTTTCAGTCACTAATATCATTAACTATATCAAACACCGGGATGCTTGTATTACTACTACATCGTCCGGCTCACTGATATCATTAATATCTATCTATAAATGTAGTTAATGATCGGAGAAAAAATTACTTTGCTATTGCTACATTGGAATTTTACACAAAATAAAGCACTAATAAAGTCCAGATTGGAGGATATCAAGTGGTATTACTGTCTATTAGTAGACTGAGACCGATGTAATTTCTACCGACAGGTTATTAAACCTATCAGTACGATACTCGGCTGCTGCCAGATTGATGCTTCAGGCTGTGCTTGAGTTGGACGTCTTAGATTAGATGATTGAAATCTCCTCCACTTCATCTCCACTTAATATTGTTTACGTATAATTCTAACACATTCACTAAGTCCAGTTTTCATCTATTAATATTCTTTACATGTATCTATAGCGTAAAATACGATAATTCGTTTTCTTTTTTAATTGTAATTGAATTATGTCTGCTTGATTGTCCTAAAACAATTATCTGGTTCAAGTCTATGTTCAAAAAAGTTGGATACGAAAAGTGGATCCTAAGAATAAGACCTTTTTATTCCCATATCCACTTTGAGTGATTTAACTACGTATCAAAATTTCTATGGTCCACTAACGATATATTTAGTTGCTTAAAATACTCAAATCAGCTTTTATCAAAATACTTTATTAAAAAATCTCATTATATACAAGGCAGTGGAAATCTGAAGATTAAAAATGCTCAACCACCTCTAAGTTTTAACTTGAATAGAATCTAAATATAATTAGAGAGGAAATTTATTAATTGAATCATTCGTCCATTTTGATAAGAACTGTTTAATTTTATGCGATTCAAATTATTTTTAAACAGTTTTTATTGTAATGTTATTAGTCTATCACTTCCTTAACCAACGTAAAAAAATGAATTGATTCGTTTGATTGACATTTCGAGGGCTATAACGTGTCCTCCCATTCAGGTGGCAAATATGCAAGAACCACCAAACCACTACCGCCACCTTTTATATGTGGTTTTATATTGAAGTAAACCATTCAATATATAAATGATGAACACATTAAAAACAAAACTAATTGACTGAGTTTATGCAATTTCTATCTGCCTGTATATCCGCAGGATATCTTGAAAAAAATTGAAAATAACTTATATACTTGAAATTTTGCATGAAGCTTCATTTTTATATGAGACATTGAGTTCGATGATGGTGCATGACACTTCATGGGATTTGGCTGAGCGTTATCAAATATTTTTCACTGTCCTTATGTGTAACCATAATGGCAACGAGAGAATAGCAGAATAAATAAATTTGTAAACGAACTCAGTACACTAATAAGAGGATTTTAACATGTGACTCATTTGTTTAACACATTTAGATTGACTAACCCAATAGATCATTTTATCGTGACTTGGTGTACAGGCTTTTATTATTTTAGCACTGAAATGAAAATAAATTTCATGCACAATACTGTGAATGGATCACGTAGCAAGAATCTCGAAAAAGACTTCATATGTAAACTTGCAATTTTTATAACTTCAAACTAACTTTGTATGTCCCACCGTGGAATTTGGCTGACTCTAACTCTCAGTTGGTTGACACAATGTCTATTTTGCTTGTTTTGAGACGTATACATTACTTTTCAGTATGATTTTCTGTCGCTCTATCTGTCAATAATAAAATGAGTTATAGACTTGAAATTTCACATTAAACTTTAGTGAAACCTGTGCAAAACATGGTGTGGCGTACTCATATCTTGGAAAAATTAATTGGTACGTTATAAACTTAACAGCGTTTTTGCAACATGTAATGAAGGAAAATGTTTAAACAATAAACTTTTCCAATTTTACACCTTAAGATTAGTTTATATATCTAAGAATGTAATGGGATGGTTAGGTAAGAAGACTATGTTAGGTAATAACGTAAAAGTAATACAAATTATATTATTAAGCTCCAAATAAATCCGTAGCAGAAGTACAGCTAATGTAACATTATGACACAATGACAGTCGAACAAAGCTGCTTTGTCATGTCAGACATGACTGTACTTCAATAGGTGCTTCAATTACCTACAGTCGTGTCACAACTATGATATGGTCTTTGAGAAACAACGCCTTGTGGTGATATTTGACCCAATTAGCTTGTTAATTAGTATCATGTTAACCGATCTGTCTCCGCTTCAAGTTATGAACTAAGACACAATCATGTTACAACTATGGTATGGTCTTTGAGAAACAACGCGCTGTGGTGATATTTGACCCAATTAGCTTGTTAATTTTATTATTACCAAATTAACCGATCTGTCTCCTCTTCAAGTTATGAACTAAGACTCAATCGTGTTACAACTATGGTATGGTCTTTGAGAAACAACGCCCTGTGGTAATATTTGACCCAATTAGTTTGTTAATTTTATTATTACCAAATTAACCGATCTGTCTCCTCTTCAAGTTATGAACTAAGACTCAATCATGTTACAACTATGGTATGGTCTTTGAGAAACAACGCCCTGTGGTGATATTTGACCCAATTAGCTTGTTAATTAGTATCATGTTAACCGATCTGTCTACGCTTCAAGTTATGAACTACGACACAATCGTGTTACAACTATGGTATGGTCTTTGAGAAACAACGCCCTGTGGTGATATTTGACCCAATTAGCTTGTTAATTAGTATCATGTTAACCGATCTGTCTACGCTTCAAGTTATGAACTACGACACAATTGTATTACAACTATGGTATGGTCTTTGAGAAACAACGCCCTGTGGTGATATTTGACCCAATTAGCTTGTTAATTGTTACCAAGTTAACCGATCTGTCTCCAATTCAAGTTATGAATTAGACACAATCGTATTACAACTATGTTATTGTCTTGTCTATATGTGTCAGACCACGTGTCACGGAACAGGTTTTATTACGGTAAAATCAATTTTGCGTTTAGAAAAAGATTTTAATGTTAAATCCATAGTCATTTTAAATCACTTTTCTGAATCCAGAAAAGATTTATTTTATCACCACGTGGAAGTACACTGTATGCAATTTACTGTGTTCATTGTATTGATTAAGTGAAAAAGTCTTCATTTTTTTCAATATTTATATTCAAAATTTGAGTAGAACATTTTGTAAAATACGGCAGAATAATTTGTTTTTGTGCATCTTAGAACCATTCGAAAAAGGTACATACTGTGCAACCAAATCAGTTGTCAGCTTTCTTTACCGAAATACCCAAGTTAAAGCCAATTATATTATCTAGTTCCGTCAGGCCCGCCAATATTTGCAGGTGACAACCAAAGTATTATTGAGCAAAGTCACGCAGACTTGTGGGGATTATAATGGCTACCTGTTTCATAAGATTATTTATGATTTAATGCAAAAATTGAGTGTTAATGGGAGTGTAGATGGGACTTTAATATTGATATACAAGATTATTTATTATGAAAAGTGCTCTTCTAAAATGAATACAACGAAATTGAGTTAAAACCATTATTGCAAACGATGTAGTTTATTCTACTTATCCTAAAATCTGAAATAACTAAAAAACAATACAGCATATGTTTTATAAATTATTAACCAATATGTTAATTTATTTCTTCTTATACAAGCAACTTATAAATTCCATAACAAAATTAACGTGAATTTATTATAAAACCACTATAAATGTAAAACATTGGTAGATCAAAAGGAAAGGAACAAATCAATAAGCAACAAAAAGGATATATTATCAATATGAATTCATCTCTTAAATTCTTCATTAGCTTTTAAAGAACTTAAAATTTATGCTTATTTTGTAAGCATTTAGTGGAACACTGAACTTTATTATTCGATTGAAAACTCTATTGTTAAATAAATAATTATGTATATCATGGTTTATCTTACAAGTTTGCTTGATAATCTTGGTGACAAGATGTAATGCGCAACAAGGTGAAACTATACAAAGATTTAACATAATTGTTAACTACAACATTTTTATAAAGCTGTTGTGGATATTTATTAAGCAGGATGCTACATTTTTTATTATTGTAGAGTGATTGGCTAGTACTTATTACTATTTATTATGGTGTAAATCAATATCTAGTTTAATAATTGTAGTGTGAGGTTAACCGCATCAGATATTAGATCATAATATTGGATTACTATTAACCTTCTCGTTCCATTCTAAACTTACTCTAGTAGTTGCCATTAAATTCGTCCACTGGTCAATAAATTAATAATACTTTTTTAGATTCTTTACTGTAATAGTGTAATACAAATTTATGACGTCACATGTGAGATAAAACAATTTAAACGTGTAGATATAAATATAACGTAATAAATGTAATTTTATTAACCTTCACTTTATGCCTTGTTATTAATTAGGGTATATTCGTTTTTCCCAATGCCAAGTTGGTTATTTATACAACCAACTTATTTATGTAGTAAGGGCAGTTACGTCACATTCTGATATCAGGACTCCCAATGGGCGATGTTTATAATTTTCAATACCTACGTTAAGGCATTAGAGGTAAAGTTTCACATAAAATTAATTAATTGTGAACCCTGTAGTGTAGATCAACTCATTCGAAAATCCCAATATGTACAGACAGACAGAAATCGAATGTCGCTCATCTGAGACTGGTGAAAGCGGATGCGTTAAACATAAACACTTAACCCATAATAATATAAAATACGATAAACCAATATAACAGCTCTACACGAACAAAACTAAATAAAAGGATTTTCCAGGTATAGTTTTTGTCGATAGACTAACTTTTCTATACCGGTGGAACAACAAACAAGCTTTTGTCTAACTGTTTCCATATATTGTACTGTCATACTGTAAAACAAAATGCAATATTCTTATAACAAAGTTTTTAATAGATCTTGAGTTTAAATTCTCTGTTATAAACGTCAAAACATTTTATTTTCTATTTAGCTCTGTTGAAAGTTGAACTTATTTTATCAACTACAAGTGTATACTTTCGAAAATACTTTTTAACATTTAATATACAAAGATGGCGTGTATAGTGAACGAAATTTATACCTAAATCATTACAGTCACTACTTTTGAAAATTAAACACAAGCATTATAGCTTGATTTAAACTGAGTACGCCTCCAAAGCATAATATACAAACGGGCATGTTAAAACATTAGACACTATCGGGGAGGAAAGAATAAACGTCAACATTTGAAATAAAAATTAACCGTGGTTGTATATGTTTATAACATATAAACATATGTTCAAGTTTATGTTCATGTTCAAGTTTTTGAACATGAAAATCATGTTAGTTAGTCTGAAAAATTGGAATGTAATATTTGCAGTCAAACATTTTGATATTATTAAAATATTTTACAATAACAATATGTCGCCTTGGATTTGTTAATTATTGTTTGATTGGAAAGGACATGCCACTGCATGTGTATTTTATAACAGCTTTAACAGTTAAATTGTAAACACATATATTTTTATCTTTTATAATGTAATTTTCTCATTGTTTTTTTTTCATTTCAGCCTTTTAATATTAATTTTACAATGGATCTAATACAAAGTTCGTCTACTTAATTTTTTTTATTATCTCCATTGTGTAATTTGCACCATATTACTCTTTTCATTCTGAATTTTTAATATAAATCTGAAAAATCAAATATAATGAGGTATTTATTAGATATAATTTTTACCATTATTGTTTATAATAAATTAATATTTTATAAGCACTGTCTGTAAAGTACTCAGACAGGAAATATACAGACGGCATTAGGCGAAAAAATTTGATTTATATTTCCTCTTACATCTGCCAATGTAGAACCCATTTAGGGCGTGTCAGTAGAAATAATGTCATTCTGGGACAAATGTACCTGGAACTAGCTCATATTTCCAGCTCCCACAATTGTATAGTGACCGTCTACGGTTCCAATATTGGAGCGTTTAATTATACTTTATAATAAGTAATGAGTTATATTGACAATACGTGCCCATTTACAATAATTATGAATTAGGTTCATTTAAAATTTAATACAATTTAAGAATATTCATGTTAATTTAAAAAATAATTGAACGAGTAACATAAAATTAGGTTGTGGCCATTCGCTTCGGTAACATTACTTGCTTTACGTAACTGTGGCCCATGTTAGACCAACGCTAACACAGATTTAGATATGTTTATTTTCTCAATTTCAAGTACTAATTCCAAACATAATGAATGAGAATTGGAATTTTAAGGTTGCAAATGAAAAAGAACATGCCACTCTGAATTAAAGAATAAAAACAGAATTATACTTTTCACTTTTATTGGGATTATTTATAAAACTATAGCTTTAGCTATGTGCTTACAGTATTATTAGAAAAACACCTTAGTATTAATGTGTAAGACAATACTTCACGATGACCGGATAGTATCCATGACAATTAATTTAAATTAAATCCAAACTGAACGTAATTTTAAAAACACAATGTTAATGCTAGCGAATAAGCACAAGGATCATTATCAGAGGGGTAGTTTCTCTGATTACCCTCGTAATAATAACCAAGCGGGGGAATGTGATTATGGACCGAGCACTTATATAAAAGCATGTTCTGAGTACTTTCCAAGGCGATACATTTGTGGGTAAATGTTCCAAATTTGACACACTTTAATTCCAAATGTATGGATATTATGGAGTGTTTTGGAAATTTCAATTTATGAAAATTGCAGTTTTATGAAATGGAGAAATGATAATTGAGTGCGCTCGAGTGCCTTTTTACATGCGTTTCGTCCAGTTTATAACAAAAATCCTGTTCATTGTACAGAGGAAGCACTAGATACCGACTACATCTGTACTCACCCCAATAATGCGTTCCGAGTGCCAATATGTCTAATACTTTTGAGATATCACTACAATCAAATCAGAATTATTAGCGGTGAAATACATTATATGACTACTGTTTAGGTTTTCTGTTTACACTGTATTAAAAACTTTCTAACATAATTGAAACCTTGAAATATTTGGAACTAATTTTGGAGAACTATATTCAATAAACAAATGTTCAACCAAAAGTGGAGGGACCAGTAATGCAATTTCGCTAGTAAGTAAGGAGGGTGAGATTTTTCGTAAAATGGCTGAAACTTAGCCAATCACCGATGAATGTCACCAATTAGCAATCAACTCTTTATAAGAGACTGCCAAATTTGGGATACACTGATGCTATATATTTTGTAGAAATTTTTTAGTTCTCAATTATTTCTAGGATTTCCATTATTGTTCGTTGATTGGGCGATGGGCGATTTAATACACGTTTCACTGAGTTTGCATGGACAATTTTAAATTCATATCTCACTTCATTCTTGAGTTTCAGACAAACAAAAAGACAATCATACAAAGAAGAAGGTAATATTAAAATGACACAACATAGAACTCATTCATGTAAGTTTAACGCACAATTAACGTGTTGAATTCGTTCTTAACATATATTGCTACTTTCGGATTAAAATAATGATTAAATTAAGTTTCATATTTATTTACTCTGCTATTTTCTCGTTGTCATAATTATAACACATTACATTAATGTAAAAAACTTTTTGCTAACGTTCAGCGAAATCCCATGGAGTGACAACACTATAATCGAACTCAGTATTTCATATATAGACTAGATATTAAGTTTCATGCTCAGTTTCACGTGTATAGGTCAGTTGCTTTTCCAAGATATCGTGAGGTGTTAAAAAGTGGGTGTTGAGACCAGCGCTCGGGAAACCATGCCGATCTTCAAGGTTCCAATACTCATACCTTTCCGTCCATTTATAATTTGAATAGTATGGACAATTGTGCGAGAACACTTTAATTTGGTCCAAACAAGTTGCCCAATTCAATTCAATCTAAGATGTACATTGCTCGAGCTTAATTCAATGGCATCTCCTTATTAGCGCCATTAAGCTTCTAAATGCCTTGGCTGACTCCCTCAAACCCGAAAGCGGCGTAACAGCTATTGAAAGTGACCTGAAAACGCTATTATAAACACCCGAAAAATATAACATTACTATCGTAAATCTATAATTTTAATTGGTAATTATTGGTATTACTATTTAATAGGCATTTGTAAAAACTGAATTTATTTACGCTATTGTACAGTTTAATACTAGTCTGAGATATTATAAATATATATATATATATATATATATATATATATATATATATATATATATAAAATGTAATATATTTTTAATGCGATCCTCGGTCACAAGAATACTTTATTTTACGCAAAAGGTGTAGTAGATAAGATAAGGAATTAGAGGATAAGGATATAACCTTCAGGCATCATTGTCTGCGTTGCGTACCGTATCCGGTTCGGGTCCTCGGTTGAGCGTGTGCGGTAGGCTTACCATCTATGTTTACTGTAAAATATTTATCGTGTATATGTCTCATTTATTAAATGTACAGTATATGCTTTATGAAATATAATTTTATATAGTTTTAACTTAAATTTACTTTCTACCCGAAATATGTAGTAATATATTTTGCAAAACCGAATTTCGGAACTGATGGCAAGGTTGTGTACTATATTATGTTTCTATAATAACAGTATCGTGGCTATTACAATCATTCATTAACACCAGAAATGATAAGACATTTTTTTACAAGTAGGGTTAGTAGGCTAATATTTAATAGGGACCATAAAATCGATTTAACCAATTTTACACTGTTATATGTTTAAATATTCCATAATAGTTACATTCACTGTGTCTATACTGGGATACTGTATGGTTGAAAGCTATAGGTACGTACTCTCCTTCTACTACTAACAAAATTTCTGGGTATGAAGAGACCAGCTTAAAATAACATCCATTTAAATGTACGATAATTATATAAATATACATTTCTTATATGAGGAGAAGCCAAACTGTAATAATCTACCTCTGAGTACGTTATAAAGGTGTATACATAATGTCCAAGGTACCTTTATTGTACTTCACTATTTTTTACCTTTAAGAACATTAATATCTGAATTAAAAATTGTTTACGCAAAATTACAAAAAGGAGTATTTAGCTCGTGTATTATGTTTTGTCAAATTGTCTAATATATATTTAAATACGATAAATGTAACTAAACTTAGTAGCATTGGTCACAAAATATGTGTTTTCGTATATACATTCTCACGCTTGACTAGATGTCACATACTTACTTAGAAGACGAGTAAACTTACATGGAAATAACAAATGAGACTCTACACATCTTCCTAACAATATCTGTGAGATAAGATATCTCTAGGAGTAATAACAATGGTGTCACAAGTCCAAATAATGAGGCCTCATTGTTTTTCATGAAGATAGAAGTACGAACGTACGTGGCGGTAACTTGAGCAGTTTCTTGTTATTTTTACTCTGTCTCTTTAGTATTTGAAGATTAATTTTCTTCATAGCAGTAGCAGAATTTAATATTAATAAGCCAATTGTTTTAAAATTTCTTTCATAACATTTCGAACTGCGACATACATACCTGTATATTTAAACCATTGGTTACACTTAATTGCAAGTTATCTAATTTCAGTTTTAGAAAACTTTTTCTCTGTTGGTTCATATCATTTTACGTCCAATTCTTTTAAAATTACTTTTGATACTTCTTTAAAAATGTTAGGTTCTAACATTGTTGAAAACTATTTTAAATTCTAGTAAAGTGCATTCATTACTTTTGAGTGGACATATGAATAAAATAATATTACTATTACGAAAACATTGAGTTGTGTGCTTGCGAAATTGATTATAATAACATTTATTTAACACGCATCTTAACCCATCATTCATTCCACTATTATTTCTAAAAGTAACAATTATAAATAAGGATTAAGTGAACATAGTGCATCCCGTTTAACCAGTAGTTGTGGTTGTTAAGTTCAATTATTTCACTTATAATTGGTGTTTGGTATATGCAGTGTAGTTAATGTAGGTAAATCCTCAACCCAAAATTGTTTTAAAATATTCCCGAATATTTACTCTCTACTTCCTATCAGATTTGGAGATAGGTAAAAGTTAAAAGATTTAAAAGTTGGCAATAGTAACTATAAAAAGACATATTTTATAGACTTACAATAATATCATAATTGTATTTAAATAATCAAATTAAATGTATGATAAATTCATTTCTTTTATTGCTATGTATTTATAATTAAATTATAATAATTCACTAAATTAATACTTCTTACACAACTAAGCTAATATACAAACTTCAAATGACAATGCTTGTCAAATTAAGTAATTTGACAATATACGTGTAAAAAGATAAGTTTATATATAACAAAATAAATAAACGTACAAAATGTTTAACTAAGTATTTAATAAACTATTTCATTACATAATTCATATTGTTTTAAATTACTAAAAAGTGTTTAGTTCTTAATAATCAAGAAAATTACTTAAAACACTTAGTTCAATCTTAACTACCAGCAGTCGTCGTGATAGTAGAATGGTGTACAGTATTTGAAAATGGAGGTTAATCTGCTGTGACAATTAGACAAAACATTAACACATAAGCTAAATACTCCCTTTAGTAATTTTCCGTAAACAACTTTTAATTGAGAAATTAATGTTCTTAAATTAATATAAAAAATAGTTAAGAACAATGCAGGTGCTTTATAGATTATGAATAAACCTTTATACCACACTAGGAAAATTATTACACCTCATTTCGTAAAATTTACCTAGTGTTGTATATTGTAAGGTGGTGATATGTAGTAAGAAATATAATTGCAGAGTTTCCATGTACTTCTCACTTACACTACTGTCACATAATGGCATACACTAAAACTAATAAGACATATATTGTAAATATTGTACTGCTGGAAGATAACGTGATGAAGAATAGAACAATGAGCAATGAGGAATTACCATGCCACCTGCACTTCCTGCCATCGGTCTGAACAATGGCACCCAGTCACGTTATACTTTGTCACGATGAAAAAGGAGCAAATGTCCTGATATATACCATCCTACATAACTAGGTTACCGTTTTACTTTAAGGTTACTCTATCTTCAAGGAATTATTATTTTCATTTAGATAGCTCGGTTGTTAATTTCAAAGGAGAAAAACGGAGACACTTTCTTCCTGTATATTTTAAAACTTTAATGGCACTCCTATAGATTGATGCTACAACACTAACTGTGAGCCCAAATATTTATTAAAACTTATAGCTATGTCTGCAATAATTTAATACCATTGGGTACAGTTTTTCTCTTAGGAAACGATAAATAGAACTTTGTATTGTGGGGCCAGTTGAACAAACAGGGTACTAACAATCGAAGCTTGGAGTTAACATAGAAAACAGGATCCATCAACTAGAATACACCAAGACCACAACCGCGATAAACCGTCTATCACAAAAAGAATACTCATTATTTGGAAAACAATAAATAAAAATAAAATTATCGTACGAATTTTGATGGAAAGAAATAAAAAGGCATCCAAAAGAACACTGGTAACCACCAGAATATTATTATCCTATCCAGCACTTTTGATACCGTATTTATGTAATAACACCTCATACCATGAGTGGTGATGCATTAACGTTTAAGTATAAAAATTTGGTAAACCCAGTTCCTATATCACTCCATATCTAATTTTCTTCATTTTACTCCCTAAAAATATTTGTTGTAAGCCTAAAATATCTATCGTTGACAATATTTGTCAATGTATTTTAGTATACTGTTGTACGTATCATCCAACTGGCTACTTATGTTAGTTTAGCCACTGATTTGCTGTTACTGATAGTTCTTTCTTAGTTAGTTTGACATTTTGTTTCCTGTTCGGTAGAATTGTAGATCCTTTTTTAAAATTCAAGCATGCAATAGATTCACTGCAATATTATTATAAGATTTGTTTCGTTAAATCATAAATAACCACAAAACTACAGTCTAGGTTGAGAAAAGCAATTCATACCAGTGCGTTGTGGTACGCATACATCAGGAACCACAACCGCCATGTTGTGTATGAACTCCAGGCACACTATCACTAAAACATGTATCGAATAAAAACAAAACACTAGTTATTATTAATACTGATCTTCAAAATACGCTACAGGTCTGCACTGCCCGACTATTCACAAAGAAGTCTTATATTTTTATTTTAACCTAGACGTTATGTTTGTTATCCACTTGTGAAAGATATCAGATTGCAGGTCTGAAAACGTACGGTCACTAAATTTTTGTATCACTGAACGGTAGAATATGTCCGGAAAAATATTGCTCTACTTCTGCTTCGTATATTTACTTTGTAGGACTTTATGCATAATTCCATAAGCAGCCAAGTATACGGTCGGTTGTTATTAAGATCGCTATGATCAGATTTTGCGCCAAGTGACTCGCCAAAGAAATAAGATTAAAGGTACAGATGACATATATATATTTGAGTCTCAGTCTAACTTAATGAAATTTTGTGGTGGATAAGACGTGGGAATTCCTCACATATTTCACTCCTAAATCATAGGAACATTCAACGTTCGTTGTAGCCCTGGATGACTACTCTCAGGGTTAAAAGTTCGGTCTTTGTCCATAGCTAAGTCCAATTAAGATATTAGTTGAATAAAAAATTCATATAGTAATTAACCTTGGAGGAAAACCTTATTATTCGCCCATGGAAAACGTTAAACTATCGCTCAATAATAATAATATATAATAATATCTCGTAATTTATTTATTACTATTTTTCGTAAATATTTACAACGTTCCAGCCCATGATATCGGAATGTATTACTTCTAATTTTTTTATGAAAATGATGCAAACCGAGACCACAGAAATTATTTTGTATCTTTACAAGACAAAGTGAGAAATTGGTTTTATTTTAGTTTCTATTTTGGGTTTTCAGTACAGTTTTTCAGTAAATTTGTTTATTTTTTACCACCACATGAAGAGAAAGACAAGACATATTTAAATTATACAAAATCAACGCTAGTTACTATTGATGGGATATCTATACATCCAAATGGTTAAATTTAATTCATTTCTTCAATTGCGAATGTACCTAATCAAACCATGAATACGGTTGAAAGGTATGCTATATTATTACACAGGATATTGGCGCACTCGATTTATTATTAATGACGACATTTCAGGTCAAGATCCAACAGGAGCAGCGTTACATTCCGAGAGCAAGAATAAGTATGAGAAAGAAGCCAAGTTTGACCGGTAGTTAGATAGCCATCAACTTGTTATGCATTACGGGTTGTTAGGCAACTTGCCGAGATATTCTCAGAATCAGAGATATGCACATAAATATAATACATATACAATTATACGAGTGATGCTCTTCTAGAATATGTGCTTCTTGTCATATAACACTGCATACTTATATGATATCGGTTAGAATAAGCTTGGGCGCTTTTAATTTACTTAACTTCAATTATTTACTACATAATGTAATAGTACATATAAACATCATAAATTTCAAGTAAACGATGCTAAATTAATACAGCATAACAATTTAAACAAAGCTTTTAACTTGAATTTCATTCTTTCAGAGACGAAAAGAATATTATTAATAAAATGTAATAGTAGTAATGTAATTATCTAATTAAATCCAAGCATTTATATGGGGATTTTAAAATTAGTTGTGGGGAGTAACAATAGCATGATAAGTATTCTCGATTTCTGTTTATTATTCTACGCAATATAAAAATTAAACATAGTTTTCGGAAGGAAAATCCTTTTTTTTTATCTGTATATACTCATGAGTCACAATTAGATACAGGAACTCACTTGGGTTTTTATCAATCTGATCGTTGCCAATAAGGATTTATAAATTACAGCAATTCTAATGTTACGTTATGTCTATTAAATTAAACAAACTCTCCAATAATATCAAGATTTTATTTTTGTGAGGCCTTTCGTACTCAATGAGTACATCTTCGGACTCACACAACTGAATAAAATTAATAATAACAATAGTAACATAAACAATTTTGTACTAAATAAAAACATATGTCATTAAAAATACAAAGAAGTAATATTCTATGACAGCACAGTATGTTATATGTATATATAAAAATAAAGTTTATATTTAGTTAAATCAAATAAAGTAACAGGGGAATTTTGAAAAGGCCCAGGTTCGTTCTTTACCAGATTATTTTGGTTCTTTTTTATAAAAATTGTATCATATATGAAAAATTTAATTTTATATAAACATATAACATACTGTGCTGTCATAGAATATTACTCTTTGTATTTTTAATGACATATGTTTTTATTTAGTACAAAATTGTTTATGTTACTATTGTTATTATTACTTTTATTCAGTTGTGTGAGTCCGAAGATGTACTCATTGAGTACGAGAGGCCTCACAAAAATAAAATCTTTATATTATTGGAGAGTTTGTTTAAATTAATAGATAATTTCCAATAAGACAAGAGCTTCAAGAATGAACGTTATGTCTGTTATTATTTTAAAATATATATTTGAATCCACTACTGAAAAGGCAATTTTATATTAGTAATTCAATGATAAATTGTATTTAAATCCGCAAAATCACAAGTAAGGTGTTTTAAATTTGGTATGTTAGTCATAGATTTCTTTTATTCTAAATAGGATTGGATATTTTATAAGAGTTACAGTAAATCATTTAGGTGTCAAATTAAATTTACATGTACTCAAAGTGAACTAAATAATAAAGAAGCGCATAAAAAAATCATTAACTGAATGGTTATAACACTTGAATAAGTTACCATATTATTACTATGGATCAATAGTTAAATATTTTAATCGGCCGATAATTCGTTTAGTCCAAGACAAATTTTACCATTAATTTAGTGTTTAACTAATATCTTAATTGGAGTTAGCTTTAGAGTCAACCAGCCGTTTATTCGTGGCCGATGAAATGTCCAATACTATTGTTTAAATGTTTGCTTAATTAAACCTAAACTCAATGATTCCACAAAAAGTCCTTTTATATTGTCTCGCAAACTCATTGCTAGTATTTTTTGCATTCACTAATTAAGTCATCTGCTCAGCTCTTTGAAATGTCTGATATTTCAGCAAATAACATGCGAAGTTTTCACTTTGTACAGCATTCATTTACAAAACACATAGCACAAAACAATATAGTTATATGCTATATGTTATTTTTATATATTTGCATTGTTTTACAGGTGCTGATTTAGGATTTGTGTAAATAACTTGCGTTATTTGAACGAACTCATTTTTTCAAGCTCATTGAACTTCAGATATTGAAACAAGATGACCACGGTAGTTAAAAATGTTACGCTTTATCTACCTTATTAAGTTAAGCACACAAGAAATCAGCATTAGTAATTTCTGAGAATCATACAGCCCATAACGTTAATATGTCGGAAGTATGTTCAAGATTGCAGCACTGCACTACGTTGCACCCTTAGATGTCACTATGAAAAGTTCAATCAATCAATTTCTTTATTGTTCATACTTGAACAACGTCAAGTATGATGTGCTTGATCGTTGCTGTAATGCAGATGCCATAGCTAAAGTTACTATCGAACTTTGAATATACATTTACAAACTGTAATAAAACCCTTTTTATTTATTTTTGGCAGACGTAAGCTTCTTCTACCTGTGTATGAATATATATTTTTCGAGGAACAAGGCAAAATGTACCATGGAAAATAATACTAAGCATCACGCTGCACCCTTACATGTCACTCAATCAATAAATCAAACTCTTTACTATAAGGTTAAGCACACGAGTTACTCTAAAGTAAATCAGTAGTAGTAATTGCTGAGAATTTTACAGCCCCTAACGTTAATGTATCGGAAGTGTCATCAAGATTGCAGCATCACGCTGCATCCTTACATATCATTATGAATATTTTATTCAATCAATAATAATAATACTAATAATAATAATATTTTTATTGCGGTAACAATTATAAAATTGCATACAAACGTCATAAATAAATATTTAAATAGTAAAAAGGTAGGCATAAACTTCATTCACTCACGCACACAGTCACATGGTTCTCTCATTCACTCTCATCTTCATTCTCACCAGACAATCCTGCCACTGCCACACCAGAACCAGAGGATTGATGGTGTTAGTTTTGAATTTCGTCCCAGCGGCTCTCCATAAACTCGTCAACCGAGTAAAACACCCCCGACAGCAAAAGATGTCTTAGTCGAGTTTTAAATTTTTTTTGGTCATTCAATTGTTTGATCTCTTCAGGGAGCTTATTGATTAGCTTGACACCAACCTCAGACGGCAAACGTTCGAATGCTGCAGTTCTGTGTTGTTGAACGCGGAAGTTGTCCCTGCCTCTAGTCCCGTACTGGTGAACGTCCCTGCCTTGAACCAAGTTACACTTAGAACGGCAGTACAGGACAACCTCCAGGATATAGAGACAGGGCAAAGTCAGCAATCCAAGCTCCCTGAAGGTGTTTTTGCATGAATCTCTGAAGTTCAATTTTGAAATGATTCGGACAGCTTTCTTTTGACTTCTAAATACAAGTTCGAATTTGTATTTAGAACAGCTGCCCCACAGTCTCAAACCGTATGTCAGATGTGGATATACCAAGCCAAAGTAGGCCGTTCTTAGTATATCCAAAGAGCAGAATTTTGCAAGGTTCCGTAAGGCATAAATGCCTGAGGAAACCTTTGAACAAATGCCGTCAATGTGATCGTCCCAAGTCAGCCCTCGATCTAGGTGCATTCCGAGGAACTTGGTGGAATCAGTTTCTTCTATTAGAACATCATCCGCCATCACGGCAGCGAAGTTGTCAGGTTCTTGCTGCCGGAGAAAAAAATTGACGACGCTTGATTTGGAACTGTTGGCCCTCAGATTTAGTGTTGAAAAATACTGAATACATGAATTCAGTTCTAAAAATGAGTTGATTTCTAATTCATCTTTTGTTTTTGCTCTGATGCAGAGAGTTGTATCGTCAGCATACTGAACCATCCTCTCCGTAAGGATCGTTGAGTTCAATCTGTTGACGTACACAAGGAAAAGGACAGGTCCAAGGATAGATCCCTGTGGGACACCATAAGTCATTTTAACCTTTCCTGACAGGGTATTCGCAATCTGCACACACTGGCTTCTATCCCTGAGGTAAGACGAGATCCATTTGTGCGGCAGACCTCGAACACCACAAGTTATTTCTTCATCAATACATTTCTTTATAGTAATGTATCCTATACGGAAGTGCACAACGTCAAGTATGCAGTGCTTCATCTTTACTGTCAAAGCTAAAGTTACTATCTGCCTTTTATTATAAATTTACAAATTTTTATTTATACAGACGTAGGCTTCTCAGGCGTGTATATATATTCTTGATCGCGGAAACAATACAACATTAACCATGGAAAATAATACTCTGAACGCAGTAAATTACAATTCCTATGACTGAGTATACACTTTCTTCCACAGTGTTTTTTTTCCATAGTGGCAACAAGGCAATATCGTATAATTGTTTTTGTCCCGGGCATGAAAACAAACTTAACTATATAACCAGAATATCTTAGACTCAAAGGTAGGCGCTTTATGAACAAAGTATGCTTCTCAGACTTGGGTAAGTATATACATTTTCTTGATCGAGGAAAGAAGTTAAATTAACCATGGAAAATAATACTATTACCGCACTTACACTACAATGCCTATAACAATACACTTTCTTACATAGTTTCTTGATAGTGGCAACAAGGCAAGCTAGTATAAATTTTTGATAATTTAACGTCTCGGCTGAGTTTACAGTATCAAATGGGTTTCAATAGCACCTGATAAGCTTTATAACATAATTTCGTTAGTTTTCCGTTGGGAGATTTCAGAGTTCTAAATGTTACCTGTGTTCGAAGCCATGGTGATTTTTTGACATTGATTTCAAATTATTTACATAAGGGACTGTGCCTTTATTTCTGCTGCATGTTTAATGTGGTTTATATTATTTAGTGGTATTAGCAACTCTTTTTTCTTTGCGGACGAGTTTTTCTTGTTTGGTGGATAATTTTAATAATTTGAACTAATTCTTGATTGGGTTCTTTAAATCTCAAGTTCCGACCGGTAAATTCTATCTGACCTTGAAGGACCATTATTGTCAGAACTGGAATTTGTTTAAAATCTTCTTGAACTTTTAATACTATTTAATATTGATGTCACATTTAAAAATCGGATGTCGACTATTGTGCTATAAACACTTTGTTAAGCGTAACTATTCGATGTTTCGAAACAGTACTAATCACTTTATAACTCAAAGTTTTAGCTGTGCAGGGATATATTAATATAAGTTGAAATAAATTTGACTCTATAGCTTATAATGCATGCTATGGCATATCGACAAATCATTCAGCAACTGTTTTATAATCGACACTAAAATTGCCTTCTAATTTCTTTCTCCCATTTCTCGCCATTGGCTAGCAATCTAGAGAAGATATATTTTTCGATGTATTCAAACTGACTATCAAAGTCAAATCGTGGACTAAACAGTAAGTGAATTCAATAGTCAAACTTTGCTTAAATTTTCCAACACAATGACTCAAATGCCACTCGTACCAATCGCGTGTACATCATTATTTTTAATGTTATCGATTATACATATATCCTATCAGTTATTTCAAAATGAGAAAATATTTCAAAGTGCACGAGTAAAAGTATTATTCAATACTCACATAATTTCTTCATGAAATATTGTCATAAAGCTAAGTTGTCTGTGGAAGGAACAAAGTCTCTGCCAGGAACCAATTAATTATGACGAAGGGAGAATAAAACAGCTGGCTCCTCCACGCAATTACCCTTTGTTAAGCACTCACCTAATTAATATTGGAATTCTAAATACAGTAAAAGTGCTTACTTCGTATTCGAAATTGTACTAATACTTTCAGCCCTTCACAGTTTTTTTTTTTTTATATCAGGTGAAATAAACATCTCTAGAATCTGAACTTTTAATCTTTAAAATATATTTTATCTCCATGTAACAACTCAGGAAAAAACATAAGGTGACTTTCATATATGTTTTCCTGTAAATGTGATTTACTAAGATAAAAAAACCTCATTTTAATTTTATATTAAAATTAAGAATTCTGTGAGCTTAATAATATAAACAAAGCAATTATAGTTTTCAAAACATAAATCGTCTTATTTATGTGTTAAAATCATAATCTTTTTACATTGTCGTCTATAAAAATAGGAACTAAGAGTGTTATCAATCTATAGATTTACCTATAATTTTGTTGGATGAATAGAGCACACGGCGAATTACCTCACCAAGCTTACTCGACAGACGCAGATGAATTGGCAAACAACGGTCGTTAGCCCAGATGTCAGCTCGGGCCACAGTACTGTAAGCCCTCCAGCCAAACTATCAGGTTCAACAACGTTATCTCAGAGTCCGAGTTATTCTATCAGAGACCTCAACAAGCAATCTAACTTTGGCTAATCGCTTACCTAAGCTGTATCTGCAGTCTTTACTTCAGATTTCTCTGTTTGAAGCTCAGTTTTGTATACAAAAGTATATTTTGTCTTCGTTAAAATTCTTTTTGCTTTAATATTTAGAACTCATTCTGAAGGTCCATGTCGTTTTCTTTAAACAATATCTGTCTCGATTCTGATAACAATTATTCATTACTAAAGGATGTTTCACAATGTAACTATATTAATAGTACTTTTAAGTTTTCTTCCCTATAAGGTAAAATATAACTTAACATTAGCATTACAAATTAAACGATATCACCTTAAAATTTTAACCTATTTAACCACAAAAAATTATTTTTTTTATTTTTACCGATTGTTATCCAATGTAATACGATATATTTAGATAATACACAACTTTATTTAGAAGGAGATTGTTTCTTTGTGTGCCTCTTATAATTCATTTCTTTTTAAGCAAACTCTCAGACATCTTCTAGGCAAGCCCTACCCGACCACGTGTTTGACATTTTTCTGAATTCTTCGACAGTATAAATAACTTCTTAAAAATTCTCGATAGCAAACTCTGATATCCCTTCACAGTTATCTAAGGATCTCCATTAAATACTCCCGATGTGGTCTACAAGTTTTGTCAAAAACTTTTTATTCGTGTTTTCAAAACGTTTATTTATAAATGTTATTCTACCAGTCCCATAAATGCCATATATGAAGAAAAAACAGAATGCTATGAGGTACCATATTTGTCATATACATAAACTAATAAGTACTACATAAAACAATAGATGTTTCCCGACGGCATCCTAGTGTGACGTAAATTACCTCACATTACACTGCCAAATCTAACTACTGACAAATGCTGCGTTTAGAGATCATGGACCTATCCTAATTGCCACCCTGGCTAAGGGAAGAACATCCCAAGTGGGACATGTAACATCAACGAACTCTATCCTTATATCCCAATATATAAATTGAATTTCAAAGTCTATATCCATTAATTCTCGATATCCTGCAGACGGACTGACATATATACCGAACATGTTTTCCTGACCCTTCATTTATAGGATTCGCTCACTAATAATGCTTAGCCAATAAATAGTATTATTTCACACCGTCTTTAAAAATCCTCAATTAAAGCGTTAGTATATTTACCCCGCAGAATATCTTTTATAAACTGTAAACGCATAATATTGTTTTATTATTCGGTTTAACCTAACCTTTGTATGGTTCTACACAACTCGTATATCACAACAAAACATTGCCATTCGGACAATCCTTCAACCATTATCCATAGATTACTAGTGAAGTTAATAGCAGAATCGTGCTTATCTAGTGGCGCAGAAAGGACTAGCTGTTGTGTCACAGCTATGTAAAGATAAAATTGAATTATTCATTAATTGTATTCACCTTGTATTCTGTCTCAGATGTATGTACTCTTGCCATAATTGAAATGCATTTTAATTTTTTGTTTTGCTTCCAGGTATGTAATTTCACAATGACGTACAACTCTCTTCTTTTTGTCTTGTAAGTATTTAGTTTTCATTACTTTATTTGAGTTCCGCAACATTAGATATATGTAAGCTTTAGAAATGTTATGTCTAGTTTACACTTACTTTTAACTTGTCCTTATGGATGGGCTTAAGTTGACATACGATTACATCTTGTGAGTGATTTCTAGCAGAGACTGGTAGAAATCTTTCACATAGGAATAAGAATTTTAGTTCTTCAAGATCCTGTGACAGTTTTAGGAATCAGATAGGAGTACTGGGCCTTATTACTATAGGAAAACTCGAATACTGAGAAGTTCAGTATATTAATTCTAAGGGTATCCGAATCCATCCGTCAAGCTTGGAAATACGTATATGGACCAAAGAAACATTAACACATATGAATAATATTATTTAGGTTACATTTTAATATAAAAATACAAATAATCAAGAAAGTGCTATTACCCTCCTCCCCATGACCTTAGTACCTATAGGACCTTATATAGGACATCCCGGTATGGTGTATTAACCATCTTTAGTCATCGTAGTAGCAATACACTTAAAGTAGATGTAAATTAATATGGTAGCCTATAGTCTTGATCACCTCGGTTCTACACACCCGACAATCCTTATATGATCCTAATATAATAAAATAAGAGGGATTGATTTCCTCTTTCGACTCATCGGAGTATGTTTTGCTGTGTTATAGATTGTATATAATTATAATTTGTATGAGTCAACTTGTAATGTTGAAAATTTTATAATCTTAAAATTTAAACTACTTTAGTTCCAATTCACGTTTATATAAAATTTTGTAAAATTATAAATGATATCCAGATGCACAAGTTCAGTGAATACTGTTGGTAAAAAATATAACCACGATGCGATTGGTCTGTAACATAAGGACAGTAAAAGCGATATTGTGCAGTCACAGTCAATCAAATCCGATTGTGATGTCAACCAAGACTTGTACTTGTAGGTGCATACTAACAATCATGTTGCACTTTGGGGTTTCAGGAACAGTGCTCCGTGGTTTCGTTTGACCCCATTAACTTGATAATAATTACCACGTTTTCCGTTCTGTCTTCGCTCCAAACTACAAACTAAGACGTAATAGGACTTGGCATGATATTGCATATCATCTAAGTCATATGGTGAAATCGTCGGAGAATGGATAAAGTTATAAAATTACATTTCTTACATAAAATTAATTGCATGCGTTTAGAAGTAATTAATATTTTTTATCTTCTGTAAATATATGTTAGTTTTAAACTCGTTTTATCTGCACATTAGTAAATCTTCCTAGTCAAAGCAATAATAAAGTTGTTGAGACAAATTGTAATCAGTGTTATTGCGTTGCTTTATTTAGACTGTTATTACTGTAATAAAAACTTACATTGTGTCATCGCTGATTTACAGTTACATTATGAATTATTTTACACTTCTTCTAGATTAAGTAAGTACTCGTAAGTAAAGTACTGTAGACAAGTCAAAACCTCATAAGTACTGTCACCTTTCAAGATTGCGAGCGTAAACATTTAACTGTAGTAACAGTTTAAGTATAATTGTAAAACAATAAAATTTAAGTATAATTTTATACTTATTTAAAAGTATAAAACACTCATGAATGGGAGTTTTTATAAGATTTTATAAAAACAGTTAAATATGGGTTACTTTTGAATGAATATTTTGATACCTTCTTTATTTTGTAATACAATTAATAACTGAGTAGTAAACTTTTTACTGAACGTCAGCCCTAAATAAATACAGTAATTGAGTTAAGTTAGTTTAACTACTGATTAGTAATCAGTTGATTGTTTCATTTGACAGTTGAAAATAGTTGCTTCTTGTTTTCATTATGTATACTCGTTATGACATTTTTGTTGTTGTTGTACATATTACTGTTCCACCAAATGTAATTGATGTTTACATTTTGTTTATGTATTGAAACAACACACATTATTAAATATAGAATTTAGTTAGTTCACACAATTTTAGTATTATATTATTCTTACTGTAAATGGGATACGTTACTAATAAAAATTAGCAACCTTGTGCTATTAGGTTCAGATTTTGACTGTAATCAATACTAATATAATGTATAAAAGTTTAATTTTATTTATTTTTTAACAAAATTCAGTAAATGAACTTGTTAAAGTAATTTTAAAAAATGTTAAAACTCTTTTATAGATTAACTAATCTTATTAATAAAAAGTTATTTTTAGTAAAAAGAAAAACGCATTAAAAAATAAGGCAAAATGAAAATATCTATTTAGAAAAAACATCATGCAAACAAATTTTATAAGTGAGAAGAATGTCAACAATGAAGAGCAATGTCGTCTGGAAAACTCAGTAATTAGCTGATTTATAATCAGCAGTTAAACAACATAAATAATTAGGATTATTTAGCGTATTTTAAGTGAGAAATGGCGTTCATAAAGCCTTTTATACTACTTCCTTATTATTAGTCGTTGTAAAATAATTGACTCATATTTCACTATTCTAATAAATTTCACATAAAATCCCATGTTTTCGAGGTATACAGTTATAAAATTTCCTGTGGCTGCCATTTTGAAACCTGATATGATATTTTTCTGATTTTGTTCAAAATATGCCTCAATTACGCTAACTATGTTGCAAATTTTGGACGTTATAACTTTCCTTAATTTATAGATAATGTTTTCATTAAGATCGAATACAGACAGACATGCGGTAAACTTATCAACATAGGACTATCCTCTATACAGTATTTCTTACTTATTTTGATCTCACAAATCAAATCAAAGTTTGATACAGCAATTTATGGACACCGTGTACAATGAAGTAGCTTATTATCAATAATGCAAAAAATAGGTTGACACTGAAATTACGCATATCACTCATTCTTATAGAAACGAAGTCTCATGCAAATTTTAAAGTGTGGATATAACTTTGTCGACACCTTGCCAGGTAATAGATTGTTCATTACATTAGGTTTCATATAAGAGTTTGAATAATAAAAGTCACTATAAAATTATGTAAGTGTTGGGATAGTTGCTTGTGTTAATATGCCATATGTTTGAATTTCTTATTAGTGTATTAGGTTTGTGTAACATTTATTTATTCTGATATTTTCTCGTTGCCATCACGGTTACCCATGACACCAATATAAAGTATTTGATAACGCTTGGCCAAATCACATAGAGTAGCATGTACCAACATCTAACTCAGTGTTCATCGTACATAAATGGAACTTCATCCACAAGTCTATTGGTCAGTTCGATTTCTTTTGTAGTGCAGATAGACAGACAGAAATAGAATTTCTTTAGTCTTTGCTAGATTTTAGCCAATTATAAAGAAATAACCATGAACCATTTTCAATCTTTAACACATAATCAATCTTTTCATACATTTAGAGTGCTATTCTGAAAACTACTAAAACTGTATTGATTTATACACTATTAGAAACAATCTGATTTCATAGTGTTTATTCCAATTTTAAATAAACAAAAGGGAAATTATGTAATTGGTTATGGAAATGTTTAACCAATATCATAATTAGATTCACGACCCCAACACTCGATAATTGAGACACAACTTATTAGGTAAAACAATTAAACATGTAAGGGTATGCGAAATACGGATACGTTTTCTACTCGTCTTAAATAAACAAAAAATTAGAAATTTGTAAATGTTTCAATCTATATTATCGTATTATGTGGGTTGACAGTAATTCCATATTCTTCACTTATATTGTAAAGAATTTTGAAGTACATTGTTTCATTTTTGTTTTTATTTTTCATTTCATAGGTTCATATATAAAAATGAACCTATAAGTTCATTTTTATATATGGTAGTTATGTATATTAATATATTATGTAACCTCTAGTTTTTTGACATTTTAAAATTCCCAATGTGGAGTTTAAAGTAAGGAAAATTAAAGTACTCAGACAGGAAATGTATGGTTAACATTAGGAAAAAGAACTTAATTTATACTTCCTCTTACATTTGCCAATGTAGAACCCATTTAGTACGTGTCACTAGAACTAATGCCATTCTGGGACGAATGTACCTGGAAGTAGCTCATTTTTCCATCTTCAAACATTATATTGTATCCATCTCCGGTTATAATATGAAAGACCGATTAATGTAAGTTTTCAGGGAGTGTTACTAAGTCCTTTTAACAATGTGAAACAAGATCACTTGAAATGCAATCATATTTCAGTAACTGACTTCATATGGTGGGTTGGATAAGAATATAATTGCATAACCTGAGGTAGTTTCGAGGATTTAATTGTGATACATATAAATACAAGAACTGAAACACGATGTTTCGGAAGCTCCTCTTGTTGAAGTGTTACCTCTACAAAACTAAAAGTGAAGAACGTGTCTAAAGTAAGAAATCAAGAACATTGTACTGAACACCTTGAATCAATACAATTATGTTTTTAATTTTTTTCCTTCAAACTGAACACTAAAAATAACAAAAATCACAAGCTTCCACGGTGGCCAAAACAATACATTGCAGGTTGTAAGAAAAAGGTTCGGCTGGCTATGCATTTTCACATTTTAAGTGTGATTCTAAGTTATAAATTAAGAACTTTTTTGTCCATTATCCACTTTGTTTAGCCGCTAACCACCCCTCTGTATTTTATTTATTAACAATCTATATATGTATCTTGTTACTATCTCTAAAACTGGTAAAGCTAAATAACCAAATTTGGCACTTAGATTTAAATATGTAACATAACAAAAATTGTGTTATTTTCTTTTATACATCAAAATGGCGTCTTTTGAAAGTTTTTAAAGCCAAATAACAAAAAATCAGTATAGTTATAAAGTTTTTTATAATTTTATATTAAATGCCTATAAGATTTAATCACAAAGTACTTGCTCCGCTAGGACTCGAACCTATATCTCTCACTTTCCTGGCGAGCAGGCTACCACTACGCCACAGAGTCCTTACTTTTTACTATTGTTTTGCAATATTTTTTTTGTTTTTTACAATTGTTTTGTATTTGGTCATCATATGTGTTTAAATATACAAACAAACATGTAATCGGAAGACATTTGGCCCAACTTAAATGCAATATAATACAATTAGACACTTGGAGACTTGCAACAGAAAGACTGACAAAAATTACCAAAAGAATGTTTTTAGATACTCATTTTGTATTTTTGAAAGTCGGTTTTTTCCATATACATTGAATTCCAAGCGATAAACGTGTATTTAATTGTGGAAAAATTTACATATTTAGATGAATATTGTTCTGTATTGTGACTGAATTAATTTCTACAGTTTATTTGTAAAAGAAATATATCAAAATTAAGTAAGTATGCTGTTACAGACTACCCTATTTAAAGTTGACCTTTATTTTTGAAAATAACTATAAATTAAAATTTTATAAACGAAATTGTGATGGAGCAAATTTGGTGATTCAACTCAGCAATTATTTGCAAAATTTAATATGGTGATCTACTAGATCAATTTATTAGTCTCAGTATTTTGATTATCGTAAAAACAATAGAACAGCAAACCCCACGTATGCCCAAATTCTTGGCGTCATTTACAAAAATTAATTGTTCGCTCATTCGGTAAAAATTTATATGTGTATTTCAGATTTAAAAGGTTTATTATTGTAGACAATTTAATAATAGACAATACATTGATTTAAAACTAAATTGATTCAAGAAAGTAACTTTCACGTTAACAATTATCTAAGCAAGACTGGTAAGTCGAACACAAATCTGATAATAATTAACTACCTCTATTGTTCCTATACTGGCACATTGTACGGGTGATAACTATCTCCCCCTCCCTTAGATATTAACAATATTCCTGGCTATCAATACGTTTAAGTAACGGCCACTAAAAATCAAAACTTTAACACAATTTCATAAAATATATAATAAAGTTATTACCATTTGTCACTAAATATTGTTTAATTCTATTGTATATTCTCACATTCACTAAAAGACTGCTACTTGAAGACGTGTTAACTTCCCAAACATGAGCATAACAAATGAGACTGTATTATTGAAACATATGAGTTCTCTACGTCATTCAAACTATATGAAAGATAAGATATTTCTAGGAATGATAATAATGAGGCCTCATTGTTTGTTATAACGGTGCAAGTACGAACACACAAGACAGTAACTTAAACAGTTTCTTGTTATTTCCAGTCTCCGTAGTAATTTAATGGTGTTTGTCTTGATTGCAGTAACACTAACAGTAGTGGAAATGGGTGGATTTTAACATTTCTTTCGTAATTTGGATAACGAAAATAATATACGATGTTACTGTATTGATTATCCTTCACTTCTAAGTTAATGGGCAAGTTATTATATTATACACTCTTAGTATCCGATATATCTGGTTTTTTTTACTCAAAGTCTCTCAGTTCTATATAATTAAATCCCCAATAAAGTTCAATATTATATGCAGGTTTCGAAAAATCTTTCTTTTCTTACAGAAATATTAACACTATAATTGCCATGGTGTATTCTGATTATTATACTTCCACGGATTAAATTGTATTATTGCATCAGTTACTTTTTTTTATTGTATGACTTACTTACTATTTCTGAGTAAACCGTGGATCGAGAAGGTTATACAATATTTCTGTAATGACATCTGATAAGGTTAATCTGCGTACAAAAATTGACCAATACTACTCAACAAGTACTCAATTTGGTACTTTAACATAAACTATTGTTCAATCAAGACATTCTTGTTCCTAAGTCTTGGAAAGTTTGATTCAAGTAATATAGAGAAACTTAAATCATGTGAAAACTTTGCACTAAACTCGAGCGGTTATTGCAACTTTGTTTCATTTGATTACGTCAAATTTCCTTCGTGCTGTAATGCACTGTCTTGCATAACTGTTCAAATAAATATCTATGGATAATTATAATTGCGAGTTTAAGATTTATTTTGCAACTACACTATATATTCCAATATAACACAATATATAGTTTACAGTGAGCTGAAGAATGCTGCATTTGTACAGATTGGAATATTTTTCAAGAGTGAAACAAAGGGAAATGAGGAATTGCCAAGCCACCTACACTTCCTGCCATGGCAGGAGCAATGGCCCCTAGTCACGATACACTTTGTCACTGTAAAAGTGAAGAGAGATTCCTAATACCATTATATAACCATACTACATGACTAGGTAACTGTTTTATCAGGTTACTATTTCCTTCGTTGGACGGCCGTTGTAATACAACTTCTCCTTAGGTTAATCCTATGTAAAGTAACCGGAACACCGATCCTGTGACATCATACTCTTTTAGCTACATTTTACTTTCTTAATAAATGGTGCAACAGTATTGTGTGTGTTTGGTTTACTCAGTAGCAGTACTCAGTGATTGATTCAGTAGCATCGGGAACAGTCTGTCTTCTCATGTGAAGTAATCGCAAATTTTGTATTTATTTAAAGTCTGGAAAACCCACACTTGTTAAAATTATAATTCGAGTATATAAATATGACTGATAACACTCTTTTAGCATTCATTTTTTATTTCCTTAGTTTTATTGCGAGGTATAATGAATCTTCTCACAGAACTGAGGTCATTTGACGCCAAGAATTTTTGGCTTTAAATTAATTTTGGAGCTATAAATAATTAAATTTAGTTACAAAAAAAGATTGTAAATATACACAGAATAGATAATAAATATAAAAAATAGTAAATAAAGATAATTCAGAAAATAGTTGCTTCTCTCATGTAAATGTTAGAGCTATTTTCTTTCGTTTCCTTCAAGATCCAAAATGTCTTTCAAGTCACAAATCCAGTACGAACCAGGATTGGCAAGGATCTTTAGATATTTTTAAACTGATTTTTTATCATATTATTTTCTGCGCAAGCGTTTTAAGTCTTGTTTATAACATGTGCATTTATAGTTTCATATTGCTTCATCAGTCAACAATTTTTTATATTACCAGTTGGTTTTCTTTGAGTAACTATGAAACATTTTTAATAGGACATATCGAGACTATTATTATTATTATTTAATATACTGTTTTCAATATTATTTTTATGATAACAATTTACGAATTTGGAAGTAAAGTGATAGTTAAAAATCTCTCCAATGGTAAAGCTTATCAAATACCTTTAGATCATTATTGTTCCGTATTCTCTGCAGAGTCTCATTCATTTACTCACCAGTTATAGTTCTACAGATTATTAAATTTATTCCTAACCTCATTACGTATATTGAAGCTCGTTAAGGATTTATAATAAATATCTATAGAGGGATAGACCGTGGGGGAGGTTTAGCAAATTGCCGTCATCTTTATGTATTAATTTATTGTGGATTTTTTTATTTGATGCATTTTTCTTGCATTTAAACTGTATATTGTTTGCCTTTTTACAGTTAGTAAATATATAAGTGTTATGTTGTGTTTTGATGTTTAAAAAAAAACAGGATGAAAATGTTTTATATATATGTATACTCGTATATTTACATACAAATATTTATGTAAAAAATATTTCATTCTTATATATATATATATATATATATATATATATATATATATATCTATTCATACACCGTACATGTTTCATTCTTAACACATAAATAAATATATATACGTATATATATATATATATATATATATATATATATATATATATATACGTATATATATGTATATATTTATTTATATATATACATGTATTTATATAGCATATTATATAATTACAGTTTTAGCTTGTATACTACTTTTCTATATTTTAGAATTACATTTATTTATTATTATAAATTTATTAAAATTTTTATTGCTATTAGGTAACTTATTTCAAAATTTGTCTAAATACCGTGTTACTCTTTTATTATACGTAATATATTAGTAACCTTTACAGACCTGTATGCATACAAAATTGTATATTTCTTTTTCAAAATGTCTTTAAACATTATTTTATGAATTCTTTTTAATAAAAAATTGAATAATTTCTATTCCTCAATCAAAACCGTTGTTAGAGTGCTATATTCATTATTTCTAAAATATATGTTGTCGGCGAAACAGTTGTTATTAACTTGATTTGTTTATTTTAAAGTTAAACCAGCGGAACAAAATAACGATAACGGTTTGCAAACAAAGGCTTTTTGAGTTAAAGTTCAGAAGGTTTAATAATAATTAATTTGACATGACGAGCCGTTACACCATGTGTTTATTAAATTAATTCTGACAGTACTTCTCTCGCAGCCAAAGTTTGTAAACGGTATTTAGTGTTGAAATTGGTTTTTCATTACTCTCTACATTATCTGCTGAAAACATGTAATATTTTTATGATACGTAACTTTACTTTTAACCTAATTTAACAGTAAGTGTCTTCAAAGAGAACTTTACACCGAACTATAGGAAATAAACAGCGGAAAAATTTTCTGCAGAAAAGATGCTTGTACCGTCATAGTTGATATTTGTTCCAAACTTTCGCAGAAATGATACAGATTGTATTGGACCCTGCGTCATGCCTACGGTTCCTTTTGAAATCCCTGTTGAAAAGAAATTTGTGTTTTTTTTATTTGCTAGGTCATATTTGAAATTGAGGTAGCTGGAAGACCAAATAAATCTTAATAAAAGTACTATGCTGTGAGGAGAACTAGTGTTTTGTACACGACAAGGTAGCAAATGTGACCGATGTCGCCTATTGTATTCAATGCGCTATTCCTGGTGCGGCCGGAATAGGGGTTGGAATTTCACAGTAGATAATGCTGACTCTCCGAATGCATAGACAAATTCAACATACTTTTATGTCCCTGATGACACCTTTTTTGAAGTTAAAAAAACGCAGACTTTTTCGTGTGAGGCTGAATGAGATGTAGATTTCCCAAAATACTATCATTGAGGTTAAGGTTAATTGGAGATCTCCTGAAACCCATTGCCTAAAATTAAGAGACACAGAAAAATAAATATATTTGAACACAAAATGGTATGTCATTATCATAACGACATATAAATACGATATTATAGATAAGAACTATATTTCTTGTCTCGGACGCCTTCGTAATTCATCTTATGCTACGAAAGCGTAACACAACTTGTGTAGCATTGTGATCATTAAGAACGTTAGCAGCTTGGTTTTGTTAAAGAACGACAAAGCATGACAAACTTAAAATTTTATTACATAAATGGCATAAAATATTTATATAATGATACTCATTAATACTGTGTACATCCATAGAGTCATTTAATTGATTTGCACAATGATTTATACAAAAAGATACTGTATTGCTATTGAAATGTTGTTCTCTTATCTAAAAATATAAGAAGTAGATAGAACATGATTTTATTAATCTACCTATAATATGTCTTTGGGAATATCTTTTAGGTCTGTTGCTTTGCATTATATAGTATCAGTCATATAAGATGTAAACAGTTAGAATTAAATACCAGTATTGTATGATGTTTAGGAACGTTGCCTTCTTAAATTTCTGAATGCAACCTCTGACGCGGTAATATTATTGCTCATGGTATCGGGAGTATAATTTATCAATGACGATGAAGCTATAAAAGAAAGCCTCTCTCGAGAGCCATTGGTACAATCCGAGAGCAAGCATAAGTATGAGATGAGGAACATGCGGCTGACCGGCAACTAAGTACCCATCAACTTGTTATGCATTACGGCTCGTTAGGCAAACTCCATAGATGTTCTGAGAGTCAGAGATGTGCAACTCAATATAAACGACTTATGTGAAGCCCTCCCAGGATATGTACTTCTTGTCATGCATACACTACAAGTTGCTTCTTATACAATGTAGATTTTCCCGATGGAGATTATAATAAGCTTGTGCCTTTTTAGTTGAAATTGTTTGAATTATTGATTACATACGACTAATACAATATATACAATAGGTTTACAATTTTTTAAACTATGTTAAAACATGATAATTTGGTGTGCATGAAATGAAGTTATATTCTAATGTTTGAATTTAAAATGCGTTTTTTTCAGAAGTAACAAATTGTTAATTATCTGTATTTATCTTAAATGTTGAAATTATTTTTACCACTTTAATTTATACGAAATTATATGAATATGAATGAAATTAATACATAAGAAATATTAATAATAATATATTAACAATCAAATCATTTCATTTTAGTGCAGTACCAACACAATACAAACTCTGTTTACGCATATTCATTTGCTGATGACCACGTATTAGATATGGATACCCAGTACCCAACTTGAGCTAATTGGGTTGTACTATTTGTACATCTGGTTGCTGAACAACAAGGATATAAAAATTATAGAAATCTTTAATTACAATTATCAATGTAGACTTATATTAATTGATTTTTCTTTATTAAGTTATTTCAGTTAAATATTCAAGATCATTACGCTGGTTATGTTATTACTTATATTATTTGAAGACGTATTAGTTCATAACTGAAAGAAATCATATTTTATCATACACAATACAATTTTATTGAATCAACTACTGACAACTAGTGGAGAATCTGTCTGTTGTCTACCAAAGCTTTTCACTCAACATTGCTTTTGGCTATAAAGAAATCTGATATTTCTGATATTTCCCCGGTCGTTACGTATTCCCATTAGATGTTGGCAATGCCTTCCGAATGCAAACCAAATCAGTTTGTATCAACATCTTCCTAGGTAACATATGCGCCCCTAATCAGGTTATATCAACGCTCTCTCTATTTATGTCCTTACTGGGTATATCTTAGTGCTATCATGCTGGAAGCATAATCGATATTGCCTCAACTGCATGTTGACTCTATAAATAGTACTTAGATAGTCAATAGTCGTTAGGCATCTCAATTAACTAGATGTTGACCATTTACGTAACATATGCATACCCAATCAGAGTATACCAACCTTGTCTTTATGGGTATCCTTACTGGGAATGTTAACCATGCTTAAACACAATCGAAGTGCCTCGGCAAAGCTTTGCTTCTTCTGAAATTGTTATCATTTATTAAATATACCCCTGATAGAGTGTTTCCTCCTGTTAACGTTTTCGGTTATTGTTGCCAACTGGTTTTCAATAGTATGCGAAAATCCTTTGTAAATAGTGCACGTTAGTATTAAAAAATCTAAATAAGAAATATCAGAATGGCAGTGCAGGCCGTGTTGACAACCAGAGAGATCTGTTGGCGTCCATTTTAATTAAACCTCTATACGCTATTTGTGGAGCTACGCCTGTGACAAGGGTCAGTTTTATTTTACTTTGTTGATGATTTTCTCCTTATCTCTGAATAAAGTAATAATATCTTCAATCTAAAATAATATCTTCACTCATACGCAGTCTTCAGTTTTGTTACTCCCCTATTTAATGGCAACATGTAAGAACCATTGTCTTAGAAACGACGATAGATGTAGATTTCAAACAAATTAACTACTCATACGTTGGTCCTATTCTGTTGGATAGTTAATAAACAGTTAATGTAGGAAATAACATTCGTTTAGACTAGAGCGATAACTCTTCTATGCCCTCTGAATCAAAATGTACTATCTTAAGACGCACTAAATTTTACGTTAGTTTTTTTCTGTGTACGCCACATAATAATTTAATTGTAAAATATATTTGTTGCCTAATCCCCAAAATACCAGGACCTGTTTCAACTAAATTGTGGGAGTAAAAGTTATCGATTATGCATAGTCTATACCATTTATTTCAGAGTAGGAAATGTCAAAAAGTAAAAATATTGTTCAACCCTCACATTTATCATCATAAATTGTCTGTGAAAGGAACAAAGTCACTTCCAGGAACCAATTAATTATGACGAAGGGTGGATAAAACAGCTGGCTCCTCCGCGCAATTACCCTTTGTTAAGCACTCACCTAATTAATATTTGAATTCTCAACACACTAAACAATGTTTTCTTCATATTCGAAGTTCTATTGCCGCTTGCCGTTTATTGGTCTCAGGTCAATTAAAGTAAAAATCCGTATTATCCACAATTCTGATCTTAAGTAAACTTAATTGTCTAATACTGGAGGAATGTAAAATATACAGAACAATTTTTACTCAACTGCTTATTATAAATCTCTTTTTAGCAAATAACCCAATTTTAATTAAATATTATAATTTTGTTGCATGACAATTTTATGAATATTCGAAAAACAACCTGTGCTCGTAAACTGAAAAATATACCTTGAATTGCTTTTCAGACCCGTACATAGCATTGCATTAATATACTGCTTTATAATATTAAAAGTGTTAGTATTGTAGCCTTAATTATTATTACCATCAACCCAAGGGCTAAAATGTGTGTGTTATAAATGCATTTTCCCCAAAGTGAACTGGCCGTTTAATATTTTTTTTTTTTAGGAAAGAGATTAAAACCACTTATCCCAAAAGTTTTAAAATCACTGCTTTATTTAACCAATGGTTTTATTTACATCTCCGTAATACTCATATAATAGCGTAAAATGACAAATGTAATATCTGTCAGTATTGCTAGAAACCATGATAATGTCAATAGTTTAATTATTTTATTGTAAAATTAGGCAATACACTTACAGTTGTGTTCTATGATATGATAATGTATGTACTGTAGCACATTTTCTAACGTACTTAGTCTTTGGATTGTGTTAAAAATAACAGCATTTTCCAAGACCTTAAATTTATTAATTTAAACCACTTCATTATAAAGCTTATATATATATATATATATATATATATATACAATTGTTTCAACACACTCATAACTATTATCAATTAGGTTATCCTTTAAGTGAGTACGTATGTATTATGAGGAATATACATTTAATCTCCTGATTTTCCCCGGTTCCTTTTTAAACATTTTTTGTTTTTATAAATTCCACAGAATTATAATTTCAACAGGTAATAAATTAATAACTTTCAGATATCAATAATTTTATAAATTTCTTATTGTGTAAGTATAAAATAACGGTCATCAATCTAATTATTTAACTGTAGCCTGAGGAGAGGAATGGGGCACATGGCTTATTCCCTCACCAGACATACTAGCAGAAGCAGATGAATTGACAAAAAAGGTCGTTAAGTATAGATGTCAGCTCGGCCCACAGTATAGTAAGCCTTCCAACCAAACTATCAGGTTCAACAATGTTCGCTTAGGGTCCGATTTATTCTATCAGCGCCCTCAGCTAGCAATCTAACTTTGACTAATCGCTTATCTAAACTGCACTGGGGTTCCGACGTTAGTTGTCTCTGTTATGTTCCAAAATATATATTTTATTTTAGCATAGTTCTACTTTAAGCGTTAATAAATGCCCTAATTACTTCAGATTAGACCTCCCTTGGAACTCGATTTTAATTTCTAAATGTGCATAATGAGGATGATAGCTATAATGCAGAGCAAAAGAGTTTGATGGCTGTATCGGTTACAATAAATTGTAATATAGGATTTTAGGATAAAACAAGTATAACTAAATTCCTTCGAGTTTTTTATACGTGGCAGAGTTAAACACCCATTTCCGGTACAAGGGTGGTGATTTCCGTCATACAAATTGGCCTGTCTCGGCCACACATGCAATCCCAAAAACTCTGTCTCTAAGTATTCTTATAAATATTAATATTAACATATGGTACAGAAAATGATAGTATTAATTTAGTTCTCACAATTCATTTCCGTTACTAAAACCAGCAGTTACATTGAACACGCTTAAAATTTCCGGTTAAGTATATTTTATTTTTATTAATTAATATCTAGGCTTAAAGTGAATACCTACTTTTGTGGTGATTTAAGGCGGGGTTGTGGAATGAACCTCAAGGTCGAGTATTTTGATGTCGTCACGTTTCTTAGCAGCTACATCTCATGGTAATAATTCTTACTAAGGCATCATTTGTGGTTGGGCTATTATAGGAGGGCATTTTTATCTGGAAACCTATTGACGAAGTTTGTGCCGTCAGAAAGAAAGGGTTCAGGATTTGAGATTAGGACTGTGTTTGCCATAATGAGTAAGTCAATCACGGATTCAACATAGTATCATTACTATACATCTGTGCGTTATAATACATAATTATCAGTCCTAACGAATAAGATTGTCTAGTAGTGTTCACCCCTTCTATTACAATATACAACAGTAAATTTCAATTATTATGGACCCAACAGGGCCTTCACATCGTGTCGTTGTCCGTCTTCCTCGCAGTCTCTCCATCAGTTTGGTAACTCCCGATAGTAATGTCATACAGACTTAAAACTTAGTACATACATTCTTCTTGGTCTATGATAACCCTATTAATTTAGGGTTCAAACGTTATAAGTGCATTCTGTCCCTCTATATGGCCGTCTGCCCGATATATGATGGCTCTTCCGTAGCATTCTGACAGTTCCTTCGACATTTCGTTGTTCTCTCAAAACAATTTAAAGTATTCATTTCGTTAAAATATTAAATTAACCCCCTTCAAAATTTAATTCAGTTCGACCAATACGTTTCTGAAATAAAAATGTATTTCAATTATAAGGAATGTTTTCTAATGAAACTGAATTGGATTTAGATAAGCTGCTTTCTTGTGAAGGAAATTGTTATTTTGTCAGCCTCTAGAGAATTCATTTCTTTCTTACCAAACTCTCCGACAGATTCTAGACAGGTCCTGCCGGCACATGTGTTTCACTTGTTTTGATAGTCTACATATGTATATATTTAATGTGGGATTTCACAAGCATTACTATTATTACCGTTCAGATTTTTCTATTTATTACAATTTTATAACACGCTGAGTAACAGATATAATTCGTGGAAATAACTGTTTGCTTTTTCTATTTGGATAACAAAGTAATTCATGTTTACTTAGTGTTATAAATATGCATCAATAAATATTATACTTTACAAAAAGATTTTGTGTATTCAACAAATATCAATATGACCTTTTCTTAGCTTTTTAACAAGTTATTAAAATTATGATTCTAAATTAATTAATATGAATCAACAAATTTAATTTAAAACAAAATGTTAACTACATTTTTGGAAGTAAACTAAACGAAACGAAGAGCATGGAACATATTGTAATAGATGCAATCAATAATAAGTATGTAATCTCTAGTTATTTTGTATTTACACTATACAGGGTGTTCTGAAAAAAGGTGCCCATAAGTCAGGGCGTGTTTCCGCACATCAAAATAAGAAAAAAAGGTCCAATTAACATAGGTCCGAAAATGCTTAGTTACCAAGTTATACAGGGTGAAAGATTTCGTCTGAATTTCAGTTCCCCTGCTGCAACGAAGCCCTACGGGTATTTGTTGGCTGTTAATTAAGATGTACAATTTAGCGTAATTTATGTAAAATGAACTGAAAAATTGAATAAAACCGTTTCCAGACCTGTAGCTACAGTAATTTTTTAAGATATGTGACGAAATACGCGAAACTTGGTCCCGAAAAACAAGTTACATTTAGGTTTGAAGCAGATTTACTATGTTAAATGTACAATAAACACAAAATATTTTTTCACGGTACTTGTAGAAAATTTAATTTCGAAGAGAAAGATGTAAAATAAGTCTATAATAGACAAACGCAAACTTTAAAAAATAATCCTTAATTACATACAAAACGCATGAAAAATAGACAAAATCTGTTAAGCTCTCTACAAATGTAATATTGAAATTAAAACAGTAAAATTTCGTCACATATCTTAAAAATTACTGTAGCTACAGGTCTGGAAAACGGTTTTTATTCAATTTTTCAGTTCATTTTACATAAAGTACGCTAAATTGTACATCTTAATTAACAGCCAACAAATACCCGTAGGGCTTCGTTGCAGCAGGGGAACTGAAATTCAGACGAAATCTTTCACCCTGTATACCTTGGTAACTAAGCATTTTCGGACCTATGTTAATTAGACCTTTTTTTCTTATTTTGATGTGAGGAATCACGCCCTGACTTATGGGCACCTTTTTTCAGAACACCCTGTATAAACAATTTATTTATTTAATATATTTTCAAAATCCAAATTAAACTTTTTTACAACTTTCTTTTTTGTGACCACGTAGTTAATTGTTGATATTGGATCAATTACAGTTTTAAAATTACGAATATTGTTTAACAATATTTTCTTATATTTGAGTTCCAACTGTGATAATGTTTTACAAATTTAAAGCATAAAACTAATACAAAATCAGATAAAAATATTAAAAACAGATAAATTTTTAATAATTTAAAATGTTAGTGCACAAAACTAACTAAAATGTCAGTTACTGTGTTATCTGTTCAATTTTGAAGCCTGTGATACGTTTCAATCTGCATTTTATTAAATGAAATTGTTTTTACCACACTAGATTAGGTAAAATTTCCATCGCAATGCAAACTGCAGATTCGAATAAAAATTACGCGACCATTTAAACGACTGGGGTCACGTAACGATATGACATCCGAAATCCTAGTCAGTTGCGGCCACCGCAGTCAATTTGTTAATTTTTAAAATTGCTTCACATATTAATAAATGTTCATTTCTATATTGTCTAGTTTAAAGAGATCTGACTTCATAATGGGATTATACATATATACATATATATATATATATATATATATATATATATATATATATATATATATATATATATGTATTGTTATACATATATGTATAACAATGCATGTGGTGGATTTTAAATTTCGAAACATTACCATATGGTTTATTAATCGTCAGCAACAAGAAGAAAAAGTTTTTTTTTATTACGTAACGTAACAGGTGATTTTAACAATTAAAAATCCAGTTGGACCATTTTAGTTTGTTTTGGTATCACATATTTCACCCCTACGCTCATGAAAACAGAAATATCCTAAAACTTACTTTTATAGTAGCTGTTGTGTCGTGAAACTAACATAAATAAAATGCTAACACAAGTTCTAGAAATATTTCAACCACGCTTTGGAGGCCATCCTTCCCGTCAGTCAACAGATGGTAAACAAACACTGCGAATGAGAGTCACCTTATACAAATGAGCTGTAACCAATCAATGACCAATATGAAAAACACTGTTGACAGAGCTGCTTCATTACAGGCTATCAGCTTTTTGATAATTTTACGCTATATTCTCAACTTTATTTATTATTTCTATGGGTGCTTTTATTGACCTTGGGTTATAGTCTGGAATTTTTGCAAGTACTTTTGTTTAGTAGATTCATTTTTAGATCTTAGATGTTCATTTGCTCGGGTAAATATTTAACAATCCCCCCTCCCTCTCCCAATATTGTAGATCGAGTTACACCTCCAATTAATTTCGTGAATTTAAAGCATACAAGGATACAAGGAATCCTATATAGGATATTTTTGGTATTCTTTTGTATGTTTTCTTTTTGAAAATTTTAAATTTTTATTCTGTAGGTGTACATAATTAAGATTGTAAACTTATTAAAGTTTTAACTAATGCAAACTTTATAAACTCAACTAAAGTTAAAGTTTTATTTATGGTTTTCAAAAATAAAGAAAGAGAAATAATATTCCAAATTAAAATGTATGTAATTTATCTTCGATTGGGAGAGGACTGAACAAGTCATTCCTTCTGAAATAGAAAGAGAGGAGGCTTAAGCTCCTTATTCTCTCGCTTTGTATCCTCCAAGATGTTCCTGGAGATTCCTCTTCATCTCAGATAAACTTCGCAGAAGTAGGATGATCCCCGCAACTAAGCAACATCTCTTAGTATCTAAATAACAGAATCTTTTCACGCTTTTCTCAAGCTTTTGATTTTCTTCTTCGAAGAAAATATTGTTTAAAGCATTGCCAAATTTCCTTAATTGACCAAGGTATTAGGCATAACTGCTTTTGAAAATAAATTTATATTCTTTTCAACGTTTGTTTAGTGCAACATCAATCACAGTATATTTTTTACATGCAATTTATTTATAATACATTAATATGGTATAACATGCGTTTATGTATGTTAAATATATATGATGTATGTAGTGAAATATATAAAACGTATATACATTATATATATATATATATATATATATATATATATATATATTTCATATTTCCCCCACAAATCCCCTATGTGTAAAGAATATTCCATTAGATTTATAATTAGATCGTCTAAATAATATATTCTCAACTAAAAATTACTCTTATCTTATAGTTCCACAATACTGAGAAGTATCGTTTACTAACTGTAAACCTATATCATTATTTTACTCCGTTCAACTGGATAACCTACCTTTGTGTTGTGTTGCCCAGTGACGTAACTTTGACTTGCCTTTGAGTGGGGAAATGAATCTGATTGAATAGAACACTACAACAGAGTTTATGGAATAAATCTGAATACATCTAAACCTGAATAAACGTCATTAAATTTAAATATTTAACTACAAAATTTCCAATGTCTGTTATACGAATATTTTAGGCCTTTCGAGGGGGGGGATCTATTCCCCTCATCCTCCCCTTTTCGTTTCACCACTGGGTTACCCGTCTAGCAGCAGACGATGGAAACAAATACTACAACAAAACGAACCCAGCCGGGCAATCCTTCAAATACTTTCTATTGCTTAGCAGCAAAGTTAGCAGAAGAGTTGTGTTGACATATTGGCCTAGAAAGGATTAGCTGCTTTCAGATCAGTCAAGTTCGTCAGATCAAACGAAGTTGAAGCGTTTGGAAATTGTATCCTTTTTGCTCCAAATAAGACGTAATTTGTTTACTCCGTCTGTCTCTATTGTCAATATAGAGCACATTTTTAATCCTGTGTTTTGCTTTCAGGTATGTAATTCCATACGGATGTAGAAATGTTTCCCAAGTTGTAAGTATTTAACGTTTGTTATTTTTGTATTCTTAAATTAGATTACAGAACAGCACTATTGCATGTCAAGCACTTTTTTAGTTTGTCCACCCTTACGCATGGTTCGTCTGATATCGACAATGAAAAGGTAATCATGTTTCGGGCATTTACAATCGTTATATATTGTAAAATTAGAACACTACTTTTCGAGGATTGGTACCTTTTCATTTCTTCAGGTACTAAAATAACCCAAATACATAAGGCTAAACAGGCACAATATAAGAAAAACTGAAGAAACTATTGAGTTTTTTTTTTGCACTAAAGTTTACTATTACTAAAACTAAATTTCTTAATTTTAATGCTTCTTAAAGCTATGCTCTACAGCAAAGTCATAAACCATATGACAGCTACTTATAATTTATTTTCTAACTTATTTCTTTACATCTGAAATTCGATGTAGAAATAAAAAGTAAAACATATTTATTTTCTATTTATAATAACTGTATTAAATAAGTACTTACTACTATTTAACAAATCTTGGTTTTTATTAATTTAAAATTATTGTTACAACAAAAAAGTGTTTTTTGTCAAGAATTTCTCTCAATCTTTTAAACATTGTGACTACCTAAACTATTCATTATGACTTCATGAGGCCTAGATGTATCGCTTAACCCTCATACCAAATTATTTCAAAGTGTGCTGTTAGTGAGTTTCCCTAGATGTGACACATTGAATTTTACTGTACTCAAAAGTTTTGGCTCAACTGGAAGGTATAAATAAGTAAGAATTTCATTATTCTGGGTAAGTTTTTTATGGTTCTCAAATAGTAGTTGAGGATCTAGTATTTTTAGAAAGATTGCACAACACTGTGTTGTAAACATATAACTATGTCATTGCAGTTACGGCCGTAGGTCTTCGGTAAAATCTATTATAAAAATGGCGTGGCCTTTCTGCAAATGAATCTTAATATTACTGTTGGTGTCAGTAGGAATAGAAAGTGGAGCCTTAGATTTAAAAACTATTTCCAAACAACTAACTTTAACGGTCCATTGCATATATTTTTAATCCATACTAACATGTACATTTGGAATACACTTTTAGATACTCTAAATCAAAACTTTGTAGAGCAAAACTTTCCTGTGCAAGCTGCATGGATGTATACATGGACTTTGAGGAACAATCATGTTATGTAACAGTCAATAACCGATAATAATTCGTAGGTGTAGAACGGAGATAAATGCTTTTCAAAGAGCATTACTTTATATCCTTTTTATTTATAGGTCTTAAACCAAATTATATAGCATACTCTTTTGTACTTTTTTTTAACCAAATGCTAATCTCAAGTTCACACGATTTTTCCATAAATGTGATATTGGTATATTAACATTTTATTATTTTCCTTTAACGGATTTATTTCTAAGCCTAAACTTAATTTATGGGAAGACGTTCTAAACCTATCTGTAAATGTGTATAGCATCCTCGGAAACCGAACCCATGATCTCTCGGCTACAGAACCTTGGCCTTAGGTGTAATTATAAGCTAAAGGTTTGAAGCAACACCAGTATTGTCTTTATACGGAATAGGTGTAGTGGAAACCACTAATGATAGTGTTACTGAGCTAAAGAAGTAACGCCTAATTTAAAAATAACTGTTTATCTTATAACTATTAACTGTTTTTAAAAAATTCGTGAATTTTTGCTAAATTTGGCAGCCTACAAAATGTTTTATGTAAGTGTTAATCAATAAAAGTATATTTTGTATTCTTAGGTATAAAGAGCCTCAACTGCATAGCCAAAAAGTCTCCATTTACCCATTCTTATTCAAGCATTCCGAGCACACACTGTTATGTAGTTTAGTGAAAATTGGGATGAATTGTACAAACTTGTTATACAATGCTTCTGGCTCAACGGTAGAAGAGGAACTGAAGGACCACTTTTATACAAGGGTACTTTTATACTGTTATAAAACGTGTATTGTCGTGTCCTTTAACTTTATTGGTATTCCAAAATTAGGCAAAAATATTATTGGTTATCCATGCTCTGCCAACCAAAATCACTAATAATGGACACTAACTTACAATAACAATAATAGCATCCAGCCACTGTCTAAGTTTAAATATGGCAAGATTAATTTATAAGTATACTGATATCACCATCATAGTTACTACAGTAAAATACCATTCCTTAGAAAAATTCTCCAGCTATTAAAACTATTATTGTTTTTAGTTATTTGGATGTTATCAGGCTAAATCAACAAGGGGGGGGGAGATGAGCTCTTCGTCGTACTTGGTTCATTTATCTCCCTGAACTCCTAGATTAATGAGCAAGTATTTATCAATCTTGCATTAATATCATTCATTCTAATGTTAAATTGTCAAGTTTGTATTTAGTTCTTATTTCTTATGATTAAAAGGAAATTAAAAGGTTGAAGAAAGCACGAAACAGATTCCGTTATTAATATACTACGAGTTGTTGCTTAGTCACGGGGATAATCCCACTTCTGGGAAGTTCATCTACGAAGAGAAGGAGACCTCCGAAATATTTCGTAGGATACGAAGTGAGAGAATAAGGAGCTTAAGTCTCTTCTCTTTTCATTTCAGGGAATGACTTCTTCAGTCCTCTGCCAATCGACATGGAATCATTTACATTTTCTTATCTTATTTACAAGTCCTGTTTTATTGTTTGTAAAAGCACTTTTCTGAGCGTAAACGTAATGTTTAACCCTTGACGAACATCATAGGGTATATAGTACTAATTAATAATCATGTTTTAAAATTAATTAGAAATAACTGATTTTGTACATACTATTATAAAAATACGAGTACAAAAAAAACTAAAATTATTGCTAACAATATGCAGGAATTAAATTGAGAATTAAATAGCTAATAAGAATGCAAATTAATAGTTAATAATGTTTGGATAAAACTCAAAATTTAATTTGTTTTTTTTCTATAACCAGAATATTTTAAAATAATTTGTTTTTATGGTTTCCGTAATTTATAATAAATGACTGTGATATCCCACCATGTTCACTAGTAGACCCATTTTTCTTAGTCTAAATATTCCCAAAATGATATCTAACGATTTTTATTCAGAGTCAGCTCTACTGGCGGCCATCAGTTAGTGCCATGAGAACAATGGTATATCCCAAACACTTCTACACTCTAATACGTTTTGGCCGTAGAATTGTGGTTGATATATTATTTCAAAGCTATAAACAATTCAGAAAAATATCTCAAGAAAATACCAAGTGAATTTCCAAAAAGTTTACAATCTCCAAGAATAAACAAAAATCGTTTGAATGCTTATTATAAGGCTCACTACAGCCAACACTTATGTATTTATCACTAACATTCCACCCATAAATCTACAATGTACATAATATTAAGCCTACACTTTGAACTGTTATAACTGAATATATACAACAATCTATATTATGCATCAAATAAAACAGACGAGAACGTTTGCGAACTAAACAGTATTGTGGCTCGCTAAAGGTGAGGGTGGTTAAGTGGACTGTGAGTGCAGCGTAGCGGCGGCACTCGGCCTGCAAACTTGCTAATAAATTAACAAGCCAAATGGTCAAATTCCGCTACAAGGCATTGTTGTCTCAACCTCCAGCTTGTTCCGTGGATAGCTGCTAATTTACCTGTTGGCCAATTATCCCGAATGGAAACTTAACTAGCTTAAGAGCAAAAGTACAGTAATTAAACAACCATTCTGCATTTAATAAATGAATGTTATACTAGCAGTTAGCCGTGGTTTCAAATCACTAATAATGGACACTAAATTTCAAAATTATTCTGAAAATCCGCCCTTCTAGTTTACAAGTTTAAAAATGGCTAGATTATTTTATAGGTATTATGATAGCATCACTCAATCACTCACTAATAAACATAAACATGCAGTTAGTACGCTTTGCACGTTTATGAGCACTTATGGTTTGAATAAATTGAAATTTTGACGCCAAAAATTGGGCCTTGTTACCTCGATTAAGATAATTTATTAAATATATATATATATATATATATGGCGATTCTAATTGACTCTGGTGGTTCTTAATTTTTTTTTACCATAGTTGATTTTTTCCGTGTTTCAGGACCAAGTACATGTGTGTGTGTGTGTGTGTGTATGTGTGTGTGTGTGTGTGTGTGTGTGTGTGTGTGTGTGTGTGTGTGTGTGCGCGCGTGCGTGCGCGTGTGTGTGTCGTTAAAGGAGCCCCATACACTCCAAAATTTATCCTCAGTAGTAAACTAAACCTATCGACCAGCTCTTTTTATCCCAATACCATGACATTTATGGTTGATTATTGGCGCCCATGAACATCTATTTGGTCCCCCGGATTTAGGTGACAGATCCATTTTTACTGTACACAGTGTAGGTTTTATTGGTATTAACATGAAATGAACTCTCCTGGGATAAAATTTTCTCACAGGTGTTAATGTTCAATAATATTAAGCCAGCAAGGCTAATAATGAAGACTAAGTGAGCGATTTAACAGGCGTTTTAGACAAGCACTGACAACTGGTTTTGTGCAACGGATAAGGAATGAGAGCAAGGGTTGGGTATAAGTCTTTAATCCGCGATACGAAAGCGAATTGCCCACTCCTACCCGAGATCTGACACTCATCTACTTGGTTATTATTCTTATATATTCGTAGTAAGAATATTTGAAATTTCTCTTTTTTGCTTATGAAGCCCAAATTCGACCGCTCATAAGAAAAGTTGTACTTATACTGAGAGCTTTCACATTTCCACATAACAAAATATTCAATCAATTACTTGTACAACTTATATTGTACTTCAATTGGTATTAATTTACTTATTAAATTAGAGTATATTAATAGGTAGTTGCAAAGCTTGGAACATGAAAATGTTTGTTGTAAAATTATACAGAAGAAAAACGTCAAAACAATGGAAACACATGTGCAGGACAGGGATGTCTAGGAACTGTCACAGGAGTTTAGAAAAGGGATAAATGAATTCTCTGGAGACTCACGAAATAACAATATCCCTCAGAGAGAAAGAGGTCATTTAAGTTCAATACATTTTTACAAATAACGAGTCTCTATAACAAGACACCTTTACGTCTGTAATATTATAATGAGCTTGTGTCCAAACAAGGGACTGACCAATTTTGCTTTTATAAATAGTAAAGTACTAAGTAAGCTGAGTAAATAAAAAAATAAACATAACGGTTACGGATGTAAGTAAAAATCTCACTGCCCGTGTCGCAAGCCTACCTGTATTTAAAACGGGCAATTCGGATACATTTATAAACAGCCCCAAACGATAATTGATAGAGATAAAAATATACATTTATTACAGTATTTACATGAAATATAACTCCAGGAGATGATTAGCAGTTATTGGTTTATGATTTAAGTAAAGAAGTATAATATCAATGTGCAGTATTTAAAAAAACTGTTTAAAATTAAATAGCTTTTATTCTCTCCTTTGTTTTATATACAACTTGTAAAAATGTCATGTCCCTTTCATCAACCGCTTTATGCCTCCTTAATTTTAGATGCCCGTATGTGATGCTTCATATGTTTTCAATACTAATTTAATCATCAGAATATTACTTTCTATTCGCTCTGTCTTCAAAAAAATCTTAAAGAGCTGTACTTTGTTTACCAATTCATACATAATTGTTCTAACCAAAAAGCGAAAGCGGTCATGTGGTACCCTTTTTTGTCTTTACAGTGGCTTCCTATCTGCTTGTTTCCTAACGATGTAAAAATTAATTAGGATCATAATTTATTTGAGCTATTAGCCAAAGCTAGATTCGTTCATGTGAAGAACTTTGATATAAGTCCAATGTAGATACTGTTATTTGGATGTGATAATTTCGCTGGTAGATTTACTCGTACAAATGCGTGTAGCAGGCTGGCTCTCCACGTAATAACCGTTGTTTGCCTCTACAGCTGTGTGTACTATGTAAGCTTGGCGAATACCACAACAACGACCTGCCCTGCACTCCTGCAAACCAATGTACCTTAGTGTTACTGCTCATAATATTAATTAACAATAACATTTGTGGAAACATTGTCTCAACTTAGGAGAGGTTAAAATCCCAATTTTGTTTCAACTAAATATTAAAACTTTGAATTAAACTAAAACCTATTTAATCGATTAATCGATCACACGTTAACTCAATTTAATATTATTAAAACTTACAATGTAATTGCTATTTTCCGTTTTAAAAAGTCGTAACTAATTGAGTTAGAACTCAGCGTACCAAATTTATTGCTTTCGCCTTTCAATGCCGATTAGTTTATAACACTTCTTCAGAGAACAACTAACCAACAAACGTCGTTATAAAACTAGTTTTACGTTTTAAAAAATCTGTGTACCCTAACTTATAAATGATAATAATGAATCTAATTCCCCATAATTGGAGAAACAAAACAGCAATATTTTGTAAATTACCTGACCACGTTATTCAGTAATGTGGTCCGCGAAAAACAAAAACCCATTATGTAAAACAAAACTAAAACATTATATGAGCTTGAAAAAGACTAAAACAAATTGAAAATTAGTCCAATGTGCATGTTTAAGTAGACCACCTCCCGTAGTAATATTAATAATTATTCGTCAGTAGGATAAAAGACAAAAAAAAATCGTAGCTACAAAACGTTAGCTTCAAATATTTATATACATATACACGTTAATGCACCTTAAAATCACATTTGTGACGTATAATATAAATACAATCTTATAACAAATAATTACAAAGCTAATTTACTATCATGTGTACTACAAAAAGCCTTTAGAAGAGTTAACATATATCATGATTATTCTTAATTGGTTAACATTGCTCATAAATTTTAACAACATTTTAATTTCAAAAATACACATATTTAGATTGTTACTTTTTAAAATTCAAATGGTTGAAAATGATTGTTCTAAAAGGAACAAAAATAACGCTCATAGTTTTCTTTGTTTATCAGGTTTCTTAAAATCTGAGTTTACTTTTCCTAATATGAAATTAATCTTCCAATACACAGTTTTTACTTTATAGCATACGAAGTAAAACAAAAAATATGGCATATGCTGAAATTTTAGTTAGACAAACTAAGAGTAAGCTTTTTTTATTGATTCAATAAGTATAATTATTACTGGGTTTTTTGGTTGTTCTTAGTTTGTTTATTAAAGACGACTTAAACGTGGCTCTGCAGCATACTACTATATATTGAAAATGAATTAATGCTAAAAAGTGCAGCAACATACCCCAGGTAGTCATATAATAAAATTTAGTGCTTAAGTATTTAAATTCCTCAATCTTATTAATACTTTCACATCAAAATATAAAATTTTAGCAGCTTTCATTATTATATATAATTGGGTTGGAAAAGTTGATACGAGTAAAATCAAATTTAATATACTTAGTTTGATTTACATTGACATGCCAAATTGTATGGAAGATTCACGACTTTAATTTTAATCCACAATTTTGTTTTAACAATATTTAAATTCCTAGAAACTGTTTTTGTCCTAAAAAAACTCATTTATATTTATGATACAAACTAACCGATACGACAGCATATCGAAAGATCCTATAAAACGTAAAGAAGTCCTTACCTAACCAATTTAACCGGTTCCTCGGATTAATCATTTTACCGGACTTTAACTAAGGTTTGCTTTTAAGCGTTTAACACCAAAATTAGTACAATTCTAGGAGCAAACAGGAACTTAAGTGTTCAAGTTTAAAACCTCTATATTAATGGATATCACACAGACGTACAGACAGATGACCCAATTTTATGAATGACTCGTCTGGTCCTTTATAATACATTGTTCATAATATACAACACTTAATTAGACATACTAATTCAACTAAGTGATATTTTGTTTATCTCCCTCACTGATAGGCCACAAACGTGCCGCACAAACTTACCCTCACGTCTTCTATTGTTTAAGACGATAACCAAAATTAGTATGTGAGAGATACAAGAAATTTTTGCAGTAAAATCCTTGCCCATCCAGTTCAACTCTGCGTAACTAAAAATCTGGAATTAAACATAATTCATCTTTCTCAATATTATTTCAGCTGAACAACTCATATTTAAAATTCCAATTTAACCACAAGACACTGTTGAGCCTCAGTGTATTAAAGTGGTCAATAACTTATTCACTTAGTATTTCATTTTTGTATTTTCAGGTTTTTGTTGATTAAGCTTAATATTACAATATCAAATAATATATTGAAAAACCAAGCTTTTATATTTCAAAGGTTGGGCAACCCGTGAAATATATTTTCAACTAAATATAGTCCGAGTATAAATGAAACAACTGAACATACAAGTAAAACATTACAAATTACTTATGGAAGGTTCATGGTGTGAGACTAGTGGAAGCGGCTTTATTTGTACCAAATATTAAAGTGGTCAATAACTTATTCGCTTAGTGTTTCATTTTTGTATTTTCAGGTTTTTGTTGATTAAGCTTCATATTACAATATCAAATAATATATTGAAATACCAAGCTTTTATATTTCAAAGGGTGGGCAACCCGTGAAATATATTTTCAACTAAATATAGTCCGAGTATAAATGAAACAACTGAACATACAAGTAAAACATTACAAATCACTTATGGAAGGTTCATGGTGTGAGACTAGTGGAAGCGGCTTTATTTGTACCAAAGCATTGGGTTTAGGTTTAATCAAGCAAACATTTTATACAATTGCACGGTGGACATTTTATTGGGCGTGAGTGTACAGTTAAAAACTTCGCAGCTCTGTCCATTTAACAGATTAGTTTTCCTCTAAATTCCCTTCAGTGATATAATTATTTCACGAACGTAAATTGAAATGAGTTGGTAATGTCATGGTTTTTGTAAAATCCGTGTCAATGTTCTGTCTCGTTGAATTTGTTCTCCATGTTTTATTTATACGAATTATTTTACTTTATATTTTTAAAGGGTCAGATTACGATCACAGTACTCTATAATACGTATAATTAGGTGATATGTATATAACATTTTGTCAAATTCCTATATAACTATATAATGTCCGTTTTATGCTGTATATCTTTTCCTCATTTGTTTTTTCTTTTCGCTTATTATATTTTTTCTTTTATAATATATATAAAAATATATATTTCCTGGTGTTATAATATATATAAAAAAACCAACTTGGTCAAGAATCTTCTATAGACAACTTGTATTAAATAACTAAAAATCAACATTTTTGAAATTTTTAAAATTGTTTCTTGTCTAAAAGTAATTTAAGGAATACCCTTAAATGTTTTGCGAGTAAAAGTACACATTTAAAAGAATTATTTTCTCCACCTATTAGATATTATATAATTGTTATTGTATGGTCACACATTCTTAAATTAGGTTATTTGGAAACAATATTTTGACTATCTTCAAGGTTTTAATGGTACCTCCGGTACTTTTAGATTGTACTATATCAGCAATATTACACAGTTTCGACCGGAAAACCTTGATGATAGTCATGACGTAAACATTAACATACAAAGAACATGCTTCATTTAAAATTTAAGCTTAGTTTAACCTATTTTAGTTATTAGTAAGAGCTGACCCTTGTCAGGAAATGGAATATCTCAAGGGAGAGCATAATTTATACGTTCTATATTTAACCTGAACAATCTCGAGTCCTGAACATCTCGGGAGATTGCCTAACAAGCCGTGATACATAGCCTAACAAGGTGATGGCTACCCGACAGCCAGTCCACCACGTGTTTCACGTCTCGTAACCGTACTTACTGTAACAAATTATGGCTCCCTTGATGGTTTCATCTAACCTCACAATTATCAGTATTCACCGTCAATTGTTATAATTCAATCTCCACGTACTGTGTTTTATTGTACAATGTGTAACTAAATTCCTCACTGCACTGGAGATTTTACTAAAACAAAATTATGTATCCAATTATTCATTTAAAAAGTTATTGATACAAGAAAAATGTTGCTTAACCATACTCACCCAGATATCTAGAAAAATATTTAACATACATCCTATTATGAAAATTTATTTAAATGCATTGTTTTCTTGAATATTTTTTCATTTATTGGCAAGTTTTAATACATTTTATAAATAAAAACCATTCAAAATAACGGCTACGCTAAGTCGGTTTAATTACTAAAATAGAAACACCCTTACAATTTGTAACTGAAAACTTTTTAAAATAATATTTTATTCTACTTAATTTTTACCAGCTTTCACCTACTCTTTTCTTCAGGTTTAATCAGGAATTAATGATATGGTTTTATATCATTTTTGTTTATTTAAAAATCTTTTTTCTTGACCTACACTAGGTTTTCCACGCTTGAGCAGCATTTATTAGCTCGTCTCTGAGTTTGAATTACTAAAAATTATAATAAATGTGTGTTTTTTATTTTAATAATTAATGTTAGTAAATAACTAACTTTTTACTGTTAAGTAAGCATTTGAGAAACATATTTTTAAAAATAATGCAGTTTCTACTAAAGAATACTTTACTTGTCCTTTTTGTTGCTAGTAAGTCTTATAATAGTCAAAATAAGAGTTTAGTTCAACATTCGATCTCATTTCGTTGATGAGATAATTATTTCATACAACAAGAATCAAAATTCAGAACCACGATACCCTTTTCTGCATGCTTAACTTCCTTCTCTCTCCATATATTCTGTACTGTACTGTTGTTATAGTAAGCTATAGAAAGAAACAATTTACAAAAATGCAATGGTCTTTCAAAGTTCATGTGAAAGTCCTTTTGAATTTTTTAAATTTTAAAGTCTGTGTTTATAAAATCGTACAAAAGCGTATAAATACTACTCTGTTTACTGCTATACAGTGAATAAAAAGATGTTACAATTCGGTTTCATTGCAATAGTAGTATAACTATGAAAGGTGGAATACGGTTGTGAGCAGTTCTTTATTTAGGATAATAATAAAATAATTATTGTTTACGTCATTTGACCTCTACCATTTTGCCGTAATATAGAGTAAAAATATGCTGATTTGTGTCTTTTATACACGTATCTCATGGGCTCAAACAGTAAAAGTTAAAATTTAATATTACCTGGAAAAAATATTGAAACAACTATCGTATCACATACGAGTATATCGAATACTGAAGATAAAAGAACAGAATATCTGAACACAAACCAAGCTTTCTAGTTTTGATATAGAAGAGAATATTGTATGCAAAAGAAATGTGAAACGACAGCGTCTTAAAAAACTCCTGCACTGGGATTTGTTCAAGACAGACTCGACAACACAACAAACACATGTCAGATCCGGCATAGAATAATTTGAAATTCACTGTTAATATATTAATTTAATAAAATATGTAGCTAACACGTTTAAAGCTGTATTTGTTTCATTACAATTTAATATTAAAAACTGCACATTATGCAGTCATTAAAAAAAAAACAAATAATGTATGCATGTTTGTTTTAATGTAGTAATATATTCTGTACTGTATCAAAAACCAAACATATTTTAGTTGTTTAAATTGGTAGAACAATAAAATATTTACCGCTATTTTAATATTTGGTGTTTATTCTTTCTTGCGGATGGAAAGAGACCCAAGCGCTGATGTTTTAACTATTGTTTTCACACCATTAACAACCGTTTTTATTTTAAAGTTCAACAATTCTAACCTCATGTAAATTTGTTTTTACATAAAACCAACCACTGAATAGGCGAAACTTTTTATTCGTTTTCAGCCTATTTAAAAAAGTGAGATACTACAGAACTGTGAAGATGCACTAAATGAAGTTATTGCCTTTTCACAAATCCTTCCAAGCAGGCAAAAGGGAAGACCACCATTGTTGAAAAATGTTCAACTGAAGTGCCTGTACACAGCACCGTAACCAGTCAGGCCAGCTAAAAACGTGATATGTCTGATTTACTATCGTATATTCCACCAGCTCACCAAGGTTATTTCAGAAACTTAATATAATATGGTGCAATCAATGACGAAGTTCGACCTCGTCCTGATTTAGAATAAAACAATGACTAATAAACTAGTGAATTTATTTGTGCAGAGACCTAGACAAAACTGCAGAAGGTTTGTGCTAAACTAATTTTACATGACGAAAGAATATTTTGTTAAAGCAGCTTTACCTTATTACTTGAGAAAAATATGTAGATTGTGTACACTTGTGAAAAAACACACTAAAGCTTGTTTTTTAATGTACAAACAATAAACATGTTTTACTTTCTTTACATTCCTTTTAAACTGTTAAAGAAACGTGGTGTAAGTAATTTTACCTCTTAAAAACTACCCTTACCGTTGTTTTATTTGTACAAACATTTTGGTAGAATTACACATGTTCTTAGTAAAGACAACGATACTACTATCATGTTTATAAAATGATGTTACGTAGATTTAATTAGGGTTTTTGTAGAAAAACCTTTTATATCTAAAAAAGATGTTCAAAAGACTTACATAACTTTAACTTTCACCGCCTTATGTAATACTTATAAGTGCAACAGAACATTTTTAAAATGAACTCATATTTGTGTATTTAAACCCAATAACAATCATTCTAACAGGTGAAGTTTCTAGAATATTTTCTTATGTATACGATAAATTTCCGACCAAGTCGAGTTCGTCGGTCTGAGTTAAAATATTGTGGGGTGCGCCTGTCACAACACCTCAAGTCCGCGAGAAGAGAAATGAACTCCCCTGCCTGTCAAGTGTCACTAGAAATACTCTGAAGTGTGTGAAAGTTTCGAGAAATCGCACCAATAAAATACACACGGTGCTATTAAGTTTGAAATATGGCTTACTCTATGCTGCAACAAGGTAGAAGCACACCTCGCTACGCGTCGCGTAACAAGCTTCGCGTAGATTGTACGCAACATTCCTAATATAAAACTCATATTTCTCTCGAGATGTCCTGCGGGCAGATAGACAGACATACACACATACTCAAAAGAAATTAACACAATTAAACTGAAATTTTGTATCATTAAGCTAGCTAGGATTCAGAACAATAAAAGTTATATTTTTACCGACTTTTAACATTGACTTTCCACTCTATTATATGTTTTACTCTATGAATAAAAATTTCAAATATGCCAATCACATTATTCTACGCAGTTGGTTTACACATTTATTCCACCATTTTTCCTTTGCTAGTATGGTTACTCATAAGAACAATGTAAAATTATTCGCTAACGCTCTGCCAAATCCCATGGAGTGACATACACGTTCCATTAAACTCTGTTTAACTCGTATGGAAATTCGTATGCTAATGACGCTTCATGCAACATTTTAAGTCTGTAGGCTATTTCCTTTACGAGACATAGTGCAGACAGACAGACAGACAGAAATGGATGTTTATTTATTTATTTATTTATCAACGGTAATACACCATTTTACAGATAAGGATATCAAGATGACAATACAAATTATAGAAAGACAATACAAAGTTATCAATAAAGAACAAAACAATAAAATATTGCAAGCACGTCAACCAACAACAAGCTAAATCAATAAACAAACTTAATAAACTAAAACAACTATTCAATAACCAAGCAATCTTTTTTTTTCTGGTCTCTCGAATGGCTGACTTCGCTAACAATCAGCCAATGAAACAGACTAGGTGGCTTATGTTACGTAATGTAGGATATAATGGCTGTTGCATATATTTGCACATATTACTGGTATATGTGTTGTAATTATATTACTGTAGATTTAGATTATATGTGTATATTAATAGGTCGAAACGTAAACCAAAAGTGCCGACGTGATTAGAGCCCAGCAAGTAATTATAGAGACAAACGTAAATAATATCCAATTACACTCACTAATAGGAGCAGCTATTTTCGGACAAATGTTTCATTCGATTTCAATTTAGTTTAGGTATATTGTTTAGGTTTAAGTACAATATTAAAGCTAAAATCCTTTTACTCTATTGTTTTTGTTAGTAAAATAACAAATAAAATGACTCCATACAAAGAAATATCTTTCCAATATTCATACAAAACACGTTTTAGTTTTCTAATATTTGTATTGGTTATTCAATTTTACCAATTTGTATTTACTTTATTTTTTCTTATTAAAATTACTCCCATTTTTGTACTTTGTTGTTTATATATTTAAGAATTATGCACTTTACGAGGAAACTGTAAAGCATTTGAATGTAAATCATTTATACTTTTGAAATAAAATTTTTCCACATTCGTGGGACTAAAATTGAATGTGGGTTAACCCAGTTTATTGAGTAAGACTCAAAGTAGTTTAACTACAGCCGGTTTGTAATATATAGCGTCATTTATCTTGACTTTAGGAGTAAATGCAATGGCGACTGCAATAACGCACTGTTTCTAAAGAAAATGTTCTGTAACGTTTACAAACGTTATTGTTTAAGTATTGAAATTCGCTAATAACGATCTTATATATAGTAGTAGATACAGTATATATTAATGTTCCAAATCATATGAATTTAATGAATTTAATAACTACTTTCTCTCAGTGGCGAAAAAATATGTGTAATGATATTAAAAAAGCCCGATAATTTCAGGAAAAGTCCTTTGAAGAATAGTTTTGAGCAAACAAGAATGACTCATTCCATGTTTTTTGACGCCTGTAACTGAAAATGACCTTTCAAAAATCATTCAATCATTAAAGAGTAACACTGCACCTGGCATTGATGGAATGAGTTCTAAATTGTTGAAAGAAACTTATAAAAAATATGTACATGTGCTAGTTTACATTATTAACCTAACTTTTGAACAGGAGTATTTCCAGATAAACTGAAAGAAGCGGTCGTAATTCCAATCCATAAGAAAGATTCAAGGTCAATGTGCAGCAATTATAGACCAATATCCCTTCTATCCACAATGTCTAAAGTATATGAGAAAGCAATTAAAGAGAGGCTTATTTCGTATTTAGACCTAATCCAGTTCTTTAGCAAAAATCAATATGGTTTTAGGAAAGGAATCAGTACTGAAGTAGCAATCGTTGACTTTATGGAAAAAGTTTCACATGGTAATAAATAATAATGAAAAGGTTTACAGGGTTGTTTTTAGATATTGCAAAGGCATTCGATACAGTTAATCACGATATTTTAATGAAAAAGTTACATGATTGTGGTATAAGAGGAATCGTCTATAAATTATTTGAAAGCTATCTGAAAAATAGAAGGCAGAGTGTTAGGGTAAATGGCCATTTAAGTGGTTTTGGAATTATACATTGTGGTGTTCCTCAGGGTTCGGTGCTCGGTGCAATATTGTTTTCTAATATATATATAAATGATCTCTGCAATGGTAAATTCAAAGGGCAAATTATATCTTTTGCCGATGATACAGCCCTAACCTACATTTCTAATGACATTAATATAATAGAGTATCAAATTAAATCTGATTTAGACTGTCTTGGATGGTGGTTCATTGAAAATCATATGATACTGAGTGCTGATGAAAAAACTAAATACGTCAACTTTGGCCTAAGAGGAAACGAAGAATTTATCAATGGAATTACTTATAAGTGCCCTGATTGCTTAACTGAGGCTAATGAGTGTGCATTGTACTGTAAAGAAATATGTGGAAGTCAGTCAATAAAATATCTTGGAATTATTCTTGACTCTGATCCTCAGTTGGAAAACCCACATTATGACCCTCAAAAATAAAATAAATAACATATTGAGAATATTTTATTTTGTTAAAAATCTGTGCAATAGGGCTACTTTGAGAATGTTGTATTTTTCTTTAGTGCATAGCAGACTACAATATGGATTAATAAGCTGGGGTGGGACTTATGTCACAAACTTAAAACCATTGATAGTATTGCAAAAAAAGTTTTTAAGGATAGTATGTAAAAAACCACCTGACCACCCATCATCTCCTTTATTCTGTCATCAAAGAATTTTCAATTTGAGGCAGTTATATGTTTTCAAAGTATTGAAAATTGTTTTTTGTTAAAAGCCGAAACTGTAATTCAATGGTTGTATATAAACAGAAATTACGAAGCTCAAATGATCTCTATGTTCCGAAGCCGAAAACGACCTTTTTCACTAAAACATTTTGCTTTCTTGCTCCAAAGTTTTATAAATAAGTTACCTAACAATATTAAAGAAGTAAATAGTTTGAATTTATTTCATAAACTAGTCAAAAAACTGGGTTTTGGAAATAGAGAGTATTGAGTCTCTCTTGTTCAATATTGTCACTTAGTCATGATGTATGTGAGATTTTATTTAAAGCCCTATCATGATTGTTTATAAGTATATTGTATTGTATATTGATTGACTAATTGTATGTACTATGAAATAAGAAAACTTTCGTCTTACCGTAGACTAAATTCTCACAGCACAACCACTGCACTTATCAAACATCCAAATTTTAACTAATCACAACACACTATAACACTCAAAACACATCACATAATCATATAATGTATCACATAATTTTAGGTTATTATGCATTATCTACTCAGGACAGGTTGTGAACAGTTTGAGGTTGACGGTTCCAAAATAATTATCTTATCTATCAGCTGCTGATTTCTCAGTATGGTCAGGGAAAGATGGGGAGGGAACAAATCTTATTGAAGTTACGTAGAAGAACTATAATTTATGTTCACACAAAGCTTTTTATTTTGTACTTTCGAAATTAAACATTGTTAATTTTCTATTCCTGTTTATTATTCTCTACAAATAGATCTTTAATTCTGTAACCAATTTAGCCTATAACAAGATGTAATTTTAAGCTTGTGGTGTACCAACTGTATCTGAGTTTAGATTATTTAATAAATTTTTGTTTCTTTGATTATTTTGTAATAACTTTCTGCTACCCGCTTTTACAATATAAATTGAATGTGTAATTCTCCAATCAGGCTAAGCCTTGGAGATTTCTCTTCTTTCTCTTTCATACAAAACTATTGGTTAATGTACATAGTGTATCTATTTTATTTGTTATTTGTCTAATTTTAAAACTATAGTCTTAAGTTTGTAATCAAGGACAGACTGGTATTATGAATGAATTGTGTATACATATATATGTAAAATGTAAAAGAAAGAAAGAGAAATAAAGAAATTATTATTATTATTATTATTATTATATGAAATGCAACGAAATACATGAACTCCTTGAGAACATGCATAATTCCTTACGGAGATAACAATATACCTTAAAAATAATCTTTAAGAAAACTTAAACAAAGAAGATAGCGCGAAACTGTCAAAAAGGTCACACGTGATAAAGAATTGATTATTGTTGATAATATTTATTGTTGTTTGGCAAAGCTTCGTCAATTCAGCTCCCCCCCCTTAATCATGACAACTTATCTGTATAAGCCTATGGTATTATTGGCAGTATCGGAGTAGTATCTGTTGGTTGAAGATGCCTTTTCACAGGGAATTCAAAATATTTCATAAATTCAATTGCGTTCGATATATTTCTATACATTTTACCGGAAAACGTTGATGTTATATACATTGGATGCTAAGTCTGAGAACGAAAATGCAGCTGACTCGAGCCTCAGTATTCATTTCAGTATCGAGTTAGTTACAAAATGTGTTTCTAAGGAGGAATCAATCATTGTTGGAAGTGAACGGATTTAAACTGTCTCATAGTAAACAGGAATTTACAAAATAACTGTTTTTATATGAGACTTGCTAATATTATTCTTTTTTCAAAGTCTAAAGAGATCTTAGAGTAGTACTTCAGTGATATGGTAACAAATCCTGTTATAGAACTACAATTCGTATATTTGGCGGGAGAATCAATACAGTTGGCCATATTTATGTGACTGCAGCTCAGCGCAAAGTGATTACTGAACTCGGCAGTGAAAAATGCGCGAACTCAGTCGTGAAGAAGATGCGCGATTGAATACTGCGCACACCGCCGACCTTTCACGTGTCTGGCCGTCTGGCGTGAGATCAGAGGCTGAAAAACGACCCTCGCATATCGCTCGTTTCAAAAATGTGCCTTGTAGGTAAAACTTACTTCCAACCCACAACTAATGGTTTAAACTTCTTAACCAATGTATGTATTATTTTACTAATTTAATGAAGCTCTACCATCCAATCGACTTCATCCCCAAGGATAGATCGTTTCCGGTTCTTTGTCATCATCATCAAACAAGGACCTAAATCTGTGAATGAATGTATAATATCGTTGCCTCTTCTGTTACAAAATTATTATCATAAGACCAAACTAAGACTTATTTATAATACTGTGAAAAATTTGTCATAATTTGAAATAATACGAAAATGTCGAGTATCTAAGAGGACGGTTGCAGTATAGGACTATTTTATAAAGTGTACAGCGCTCACTTGTTTCTCATCGAGAATAAAGGGTCACGTGACTTGGGTGCCATTGTTCTCGGGGATGCCAGGAAGTGCAGGTGGCATGGAAATTCCTCATTGTTCATTGTTCCACTCTTCCTAATGTTGCGTTCAACATTTCTGTCTTTCAAGTAATAAAAACCACCAACAAGGATTCTCTAATTGGATTCTTAAAAAGACGTTATGATCATTGTAGTCTCAACGAGAACTTATAGGTAAGATTTCTGGGAGGTCATACAATATTTCAAAAGAGTTTGGACGGTACTCTTAAACAGTTAATGTGATCGGTTATAATATATATGTAGAATGCACCCCTCACTGAAAATGTAGACTTTCCATCTGATCCCTTTTTAATGGCTTTAGGAACATGATATTATTTAATCCAAATTTATGTTAAATTACTTTTGATGATTTCAATAAATGGTGACATTCAGTTAGAAATATGGAGTTTTGAGGATATGAAACATTTTACATATCATTTTGGCGAGATTTACTTTTGTATTATTCATCACACATTTAAAAGATAAAAACACAATTTTTTTATTCAAATCTTGGGATATTTATCATAAATGGATTGATGGCAAAATTTTGCTTTAATTTTACTGAAATCGTTGCCACTAAAAGGTCAAATGTAAAGTGCGTACAGACATTCAAATTGCTAAGATTTCATAAAGCATTCGGAAGCATTTAGGTTTTTTTCAAACGATGAGTAATTTTTGAAGTCCATAATAACGTTGGCTTTTCCTTAGGGATTTGATAAGAGTGTTCATAAAAAAGGTATTGCTATATCAAATACCAATCCAAGTTATTTGAAAATTTATCAGTGTAAAACTCTTAGATTTACTAAACTTTCTTTATTTTCATTTAATTTAGACATTTTATTCTGGGACATATAACGATATATGAGTAGTTGATAGAATTTTAATATATGCGCCAAACAGCATAACCATATTTGGACTTGGACTTTAGACAAATAATTTAGATCCAAAAACATTTAAACATATGTCTGCTGTATGTGTATTTAGATATATTGTGTTAGATGGTATTTTTTTAATTATTATGGCTTAGTTATAGTTCTCTTGTGAATCGTTAATTTAAACGCTTAGTATTGAAGTTTGTTAAGTTAAGTAAAGTACTCAGACAGGAAATGTATAGTTGACATTAGGAGAAAGAACGTAATTTATATTTCCTCTTACATCTGCCAATGTAGAACCCATTTACGGTGTGTCAGTAGAAATAATCATCTGGGACAAACGTACCTGGAAGTAGCTCACATTCCCACCTTACATAATGTTATACCGTATCCGTCTAAAATCGTTTATTGACACTACAAAAAGTTATGATGTAAATTTTATGTGGTTTACACTAGCTGCCGGGCACAATAACTGCGGTGTTCAGACAAAATAATTGCTGTAAAGCTTTTAAGTAAACACTGTTCTTTTCCTTATTAGAAATTAAATACTGCAGTAATTACACTAAGTAATATGAATTTACTATCATACACCTTTGAGCCAACTACTACTAATAACTGGTGAACGAATTCCGTCAACACATTATTCATGAAAATTATATTTGGCGTAGTTAATCAACGTCGGAAACATTTGACTATACTGACTTCTTAAATTAAACTCTGCAACCTAGAGGTGACAACTCAACTCTTAACGCAATGTTTTATTTTTCATCAAATCAACAGATTTCATATTTTTTCCAACTTTGCGTTTCTTTACTTTCTTAACATTAAAAACTTACCTAATCAAATTTCATGGATTAAAGTTTAACCCGTTTACATTACTTCAAACTTGTGGCTAAAGGTAGTATGTGGGCCAAATAATGTGGTTTTGATGATTAAGTTTATCTTTAAACTTATTGATTTTAATTACCTCATAACAGAGATCTGAAACACTAGCTGGCGTTCAGTTTGTTATTCAGAGCACTAATATCAAACTTATATATTTAACTGTATGTGAATTACTGCAGTTTTCAATACGTGAACATTGCAATATGTGTATGTTCTGTAATTGTTAATAATAATTAAATAAACATTCGTGTTTTACTTTCGTTTTTCTTATGATAAAACTCTTTTTTTATTATACAGAGAAAAATATCTGTTTTGGCACTTAATCGTATTTACGAAATCGGCTTAGCCTCCCTCAAAAAGCACGATTGTACACTGAAACAACCACTTTTGCCCCTAGTTATAAAAACACCAGTTTCTCACTCTAGCTTTTTGTTTGTTGAAATATAATTGTTGCTTCAAAGTATACTTCCTTAAATTCATATAGGAAGAAAACTATGTTTTCTCCAAAACAATCAACTGATTTCTTGCAATTATATAATTAAAGTTTGTTTTAAGTTTAAAACTGTTCTATACATAAAAAAGAGTAGACACACAGAAAAGGAAAAATATACTGCAATGGCAGAAGAAGATTAAAAAAAAAACTAAAAACTAAAAATAATATACTTAACTGTATACTTTCCATTGGATTAACGCAATACACCTATTATTGATTTCTTGACGCAATTAGATTTGACATTTCCTGTAGGAAACTGTGTAAAATTATATATATATATATTAGAAATGATAAGTCCAAGTCCAAATATGGTTATGCTGTTTGGCGCATATATTAAAATTCTATCAACTACTTAAGAGTAGTTGATAGAATTTTAATATATGCGCCAAACAGCATAACCATATTTGGACTTGGACTTATCATTTCTATTGTTGAAATGATATTCTGACTATATAATTATTCTGGGACATATAACGATACTTATATCGTTATATGTCCCAGAATAAAATGTCTAAATTAAATTAAAATAAATAAAGTTTAGTAAATCTAACAGCTTTACACTGATAAATTTTCAAATAACGTGAGATTGGTATTTTATATAGCAATACCTCTTTTATGAACACTCTTATCAAATCCCTAAGGAAAAGCCAACGTTATTATGGACTTGAAAGTTGCCTGCCAATATTTGCAGGTGGAAACCACAGTATTATTGACCTAAGTCACTCAAAACCTCAGGATAGTTATTGGCTATTCGTAAACTTACAAATTGTTCCATAGATAAAAACCTTCTAACACAATTATATCAGAGGGTAAACTTGTGATGTAGGTACTCTTTTACACAAAGGGTACATCAATTATTGCCAAACCGTAAGCTCATTCATATTAACTTGGAGATCGTTCCAAAAACAATAACTGTATATAAATTCGTGGATATGATTTGTAAAGTTCAATCAATTATTGCAGATTTATAAGTATTTTAGACTGCATTTACCTTGTTATTTCCATTCCCTATATGAACTTCACTTTACTTTTTTTTACTTTGTATATTAAGTTTACCAGTAATTACTGGTAGACAGTAATTAAGTAGCTTATTGGGATATTAAAAACAAGACGAATTTTAAGGTATTATGTAGTTCGTTAACTGAATCTTTTTTATTTTTATGTTGTTAGTTATTATTAAAAATTCAAATCCCCTTAATCGCCTTACAGTTTGAGACTAATCTTGAATTAAATATACAGATTTAAAATAATAATGGTTTACATTAGGAAAAATAAATTTATATTTCTGTGGATAATTTATATTTCCGCTTGCAACTCTCAGTGTAGAGCCCATTTAGGGCGTGTCACAATAAATAATGACACTGTAGGGATCATGTGGCTGGATACAACGCACAGATCATCTCACCCAGTATATTCGGTACGTATTCGGTTCTAAAACAGAAACAGTTAATTGTGAATTTTAGGCACTTTTAATTTTTGAATATGATGTGGTTTATCCAGAATAATAACTATTGAAAGGTTGTTTGGAAATTATCGTGGCCTATGAGTATTATTTTAGTGATTGCATGTTTTCAGGTTGAACATTTTTAAGGATTCTTCATTCTACAATAATGGTTAAATTTTGGATTTTTAATTCTTCAGATCAATCTTTTCAAAACCTTTTCCTTATCTTATAGGGTTTAATGTAAATATTGTAAAAGATGTTTGATAATTTTCAACACAGCTCAGTAGCGGTGACGTGTTTCAAACTGATTTCTAAACTTACTTGCTAATAGATATATTATCTATATCTTCTCAGGCATAGTAGCACAAACACCTTAGGTAAACAGCTTTAACACAGTATTCCAAGCTTTCCTGAAGTGAAGTGTAATGCAAGATAAACTTCTACCTCCGGACTGTTTCCGAACGCTTGTGTGGTTTTTAACATAAAAATATGGATTTTTTTCTTTAGGTATATCCTAAAAATGATGAAGTACGTCTTAGTGCAAACATTATAATGTACGAACACTAAAGTTACTGTGATAGTAATCCAGTGTGCATCACATCAAATGTATATCATAAATCTTCTGTACAATAAGCGCTCCAATACAGCACCGTGGACAGATACAGTATAAAACTGTGGGAGCTGTGAATGTGAACTACTTCCAGGTACATTTGTCCCAGAATGACGTTATTTCTAGTGACACGCCCTAAATGGGTTCTACATTTGAATATGTAAGAGGAAATATAAATTATGTTCTTTCTCCTAATGTCAGCCATACATTTCCTATCTGAGTACTTTGATTTTTCTAAATTTAACCTCTAAACGTGGAAGTTGTAGACTCACAAATGTTTGAAAAGTAAAACTACATCTTTAGTACAAATACCATCTAATAAGTACCTTCTTCCTAAGAGATCTGAAATCTGTATCTCTTCCATGTTTGAAAATAAACAGGCCAATGCTTTGTACAGTAGTGCATAATTAATAGTAGCATTTATCATTTCTGTAAATTTTTGAATTCCGTTACTAATAGTTAATTACATTTGTTTTATTTATTGGCTGAGCTTTAGCGAAGCCTATCTTAACAAGGGACTGGAAAATGTTCACTTCTCTCTGTCTATCTGTATGTATGTTCGCACGAAATCTGTGAAACGAACTGACATATAGACTTGATATTGTGCTTGAGGCTTCATTCCTATACGAGGAGCATTTCTTTTAGTTTGATAAAGGTGCATATCACTCCATAAGATTTGGCTTAGCGTAGCGGATATTTATTTATATATTGCTCTTATGGGTAACCACGATGACAGCAGAATAAATAAATTTGTATACAAACTCAATACACCCATGAGAAATTCAAACATATGACATATTAACCATGTAGCCCAACTACATACATCATTGTATAGTGACTTTGTGTGTAAACTTTTATTATTTAAACACTTATATAAAAATCTATTTAATTAAAAATAAATGTGAACGTATCATGTAGCCAGGAAATTTGCTCGGAACTTCATTTATACATAGGAGAGTTATATGATTCGTCACTTCGGTTCAACTTCTTTTTTATTGTTTTTTTGTTAGCTTATATGTCCGCAGGAAAAAAGAAAATTAAAAAGCTAAATTAAAATATTGCATGCAACCTCAGCGAATGCTTTTTACGACACGAAATGTGGCGTATTTCTACCAAGTTTATTATAATATTGTATATATATATATATATATATATATATATATATATATATATATATATATATATATATATATATATATATATATTATAATACATATATATATATACACATATATATATATATATATATATATATATATATATATGTATATATATATGTGTGGTATATATATATATATGTATGTGTGTGTGTGTGTGTGTGTGTGTGTATATATATATATATCTGTATATATTATTATGTACTATTTTATACATCCATATATCTAAATTCAAATTTAAATAATTATATTTGAATAGTAAGTTATCGATATTTTAGTTTATAATTTTTACAGTAAATCATTTCAGTTTAAAGATAATCTATGCATGATCTAAGAAACTGTTTGGTTTGTATCAGTATAATATAACACCTTGGTTGGCACCTGCAAATATCGGCGGCGGGTCTGACTCGAGTCGATATGCCTTTGGCTTTCCTTGGGGATTTGATAAGACGTGTTCAAGAGAAATATATTGCTTTATTATAGATGGTTCGAACGTTTTTCTGAAATAATCTATGGTATTCTTCCTTTAACTTCACTAAGTTGGCGTATTGTCTTCTTCGAATATAATTATAAATTGAGATGTAAATGAGAATTAAGATTTTTTCATATGAAAACAGTATTCGGCCCTGTGGTGAAGCGAAACTTCCATTTTCAAGTGACACTATTTTACACATTAGCCTAAAAGAGCATTCAATTTTAGTAACCTTATCCGCAATACGTCTGTTATACATTAAATAAACACGAAGTATTAATTGAAGAGGCTAAATAAAATCCAATCCTAGTACACATCTGCCATGTATGTACATTCATTATTTTAACACTGTTACGATTTATATTATTTGGAGAATAGAAGATTTATGCAGTTGCTTCACTATTTTTTGGCCTACAATTATATGTCATAAAACACTTGTTAATTGTAATAAAAAGTGTAAAAACCTATATGAGAGCAACACATCATGAGCGTGCATTATGATGCAGGTTGTAGGGAGACAGATCCAGGGTCACATCAATCTAAAAGCTTAGACGTATGGAGATAGATATTCTTAAGAGTCAACTTTTGAAATCTTGAATTTAAGGAAATCCTGATATCCTAAGTTTAAAAGAGTTAATCAACTTTAGGACCGGTTATTTGTGGAGGGAGGAAGAAACGTGGTGAATTGGTGTGCTCGAGGGTTATTGTTGCCGAATCTTCGAAGAGTAGAGAGGATGAAGTTCCTAGGGAGAGAAAAGGTCTACTTAAATAAGAATAAATCCATAGATTTGTATAATATTACACATATAAAGTGTAATAGTCCAAGATTTGAGAACCAGTTTGTATTGTTTAAGTACAAAAAGCAATAGAGAAATTTCATTAAGAAAGGAATTTATCATAACATCCACTAGTATTGGTGGGGATCAGCCTACTCTATGAAGATTAATTATTTTAGTAAAACGGTTACATTGAATCACTTTTGATGTAAACTATTATGTCCGGGTCTTAAGTTAGTTTAAGTGTACCGAGCTAAAAACTATAAACGAAGAAAAAATATTGTTTTACAGTTTTTGATCCTTTCTACATCTGTCTATTTCCACCTTCAAAACCTAGCGCAGCTAAATATCGGACTAGTTCTCAGGGGAAAATTCTCCATCGATTTTACGAAATACTAGATTGATTTCTTATAAGATGAAAATTAGCTCTCTGCTTGTAAACTATATATAAACCAATACGATCAGCCGGTCGATTATTTATATTCGTTAGTAAAGTATTAAGCATTAGTGTCCTGAAAAAAGCTTTCCCCAAAGTTGACTTACTGCAAAATCTACATACTTGACGAAAATCTTTAAAAAAATCTCTTGGACAAATTGTCATAGAAATATTCCACTTGAAAATGAATACCTTCTATAATACAAAATCTTGCATCGTGCGATAAATGAAACGCCAACGACGTAAACCAAAGTAAAAGGAATTAATTATGTAGATTATCCGGCCTTAAAAGACTCTACTCTTTGTTATAGAAAGATTAATGTGTTTATAATCGCGAGTTCTTATTACACGATGTTACATCTAATATAAAATACTTAAGTGAACACCATTTATCAGAGCCAGTGTCGTGGTGTTGCTCACTTCTCGAGTAAAATTGTGTTAACACGTTTAATCTTTAACAGTGTAATTATTATTTTATATGTATACAATCATAATCATGAAAGCGTATTTTCATAGTTTTCATACTCAATGTATTTTTGTATTGTTTTATTAAATGTTTGACACAGAGATTAACAAAAATCATACTTTAAGGGATTAGGGCATAAATACTGTTTATTTGTCGGATTTAAAATAATTACTGCCACATAATGTAATTGAATTCTTATTATTAAATAATAAAAATAGCTGTGTTGAAAGTTTTCCTCGTATTGTATCCTATTGATCCAACTGACGATGGTAAATCTCCATAACAATCCTGTTATATTTTCATTTACAGGATGTTCTTAAAATCGTGTAGTTCGTTCGCCTGTCTGTATGTGCGGTAGCTCTTGATAGAAAGGTCCTTGAAACTTGAAATTTGGTACATATAATGTTCCTTTTCGTATAAGGAAGAACTCTTATAACTATAACTTATTTTGGGATCAATGGGACAGCCTGTTCGTTATTGTGTCTGTTCAGATGGACATAATTCTTAACAGATACATTATAGTGATTTAAAAATTGGCAACTCAGGTTATTCTTTGTTCAAAGAAGAATTTTATTAAATTTTGAGTTAAAACAAAGTTTGTCCTCCTGTGCGATAACTCGTTCGTTAAGTCCTGCTGATCTTTCGATTCTCCGTTATGTTTCCTTTATTTTGTTTTTAAAATCATTATAAAATAAATTAACTTATTTCTTATAATAGCTTTTTTCTAGGCTAATATTTTAACACGTAGTTATTATTAAACTTCCAAATTTCGGTCCCGTTAACTATCAGATGTTTTCATATTATTTTAATTTTTCTAGTCTTCATTCATGTTCGTTTTTTTACTGTAGTAAACCATAAAACGAGCTTACCATCGTTTGATTTGAAATATATTACGTTAGAGAGAGCTCATGCACTGCTTAGGAGAGGCACATAAAACCTTCTCTGTGGCTGCTCTTCAGGTCCTGTAACTCCTATTTATAGATGGTTTTACAGAGCGGAATTTGAGTTTACTACTGCAGAAACTATAGGATAGCATCGCTCATTCACGAAAGCCCTCGTATTTTCAACCATCAAATTATTTTTCCAAGTGTTCTCTCGAACAAGCAAATTATTTTCCTCTATCACCAACAAACTAGAATTACATTTTATCACACGGAATTCGCCTTAAGTCCCAAAAGATAGTGATAAGTGGTCGTTACTAATTGCTGAAAAAATCTCACTAATATTTAATACTATAGCAGTCTATCGGCTGTGTTATTATATAAAATTAGCACAGTGGATTTGTAAAAATCTTTATATGAATAAATGCTCGTAACTATAATAACAGTAAACTATGAAAAAGTTAAATAACAGCTTTAAAATCTATTTTAAGTTACCTTAAGAAGATAAATCAGTCGCTGATGAATAGATTTGGATTAGTAACCCTTTAATGTAATCGTTAATAAAGGGCCAAATTAAATATAAAAATTGTAACTGGTAAAAATAAATATATTTAAAGAAATATTTTTAAGTTTTCTTTTGACGACGAAACAGATTTTTAGATTCAGCATCCCAAGTGTTAAATAACATAACTTAATTTTGGGTCTTTTTTTACATATGTTTGCAACATTAGCGATTGTAAATTAATCAATAACAACAAAGCAAATATTTTTATTTCTTGGACCAATTTCCAAATCTATATACAAACGCTGAACTGTCTAAATTATTATTTACTGAAGACTTAGATTATTTGTTTTTTATGTCTTTGTTTCCATTTAGGCACCGATTTGAAGGACTTTTGCAATATCCTTCAAAAATTATAAACATTCCAAAAGTAGTGAATATGTCCGATCTCGAGTGTAACGAATTTGATTTTCAATTTCTAAACAAATGAACGCTGTGTCAGGATTGACTTATACATGTGTCCATAAGAAAAATAACTTTTTTTATTGCATTAATGCAATGATACACCACAAACATGCATTATTATTAAAATTACATAATTGATTTGAAATTGTGTTCAGCAAATATGAGTTTCATAGGGTGACTAATCTGTATTGGAAGTTACGTTACTCTTTGAAAAAAGAAATGACAAGAACGGTAAAGTGATTTTTCATAGATCCTTCCCTCTCAGTGGCGACTTATACAATTATTTCGGTAGGGCTGACACACCAAGTGATTTAGGTATAAAATACCTCCAAAAAATAGGGACTCGGAAATTTTACTCCGGAAAACTTTTGCGCTTTAATACCTTATAAATTGTAGCCTTTAAAAAACTAAGTGGAGTTCTGTTTGTCTTTAACAGTTTCGGGGTGGTGGCTTAAGCCCCCTAACCTCCCCCCCCCCATATACGCACATATTCTCCCGTATTCTTGTTTCTAAAAACTTCGTAGAAGAGATATTTTTGAACAGTAGCAACATTTATAGGCTGATAAGGATATGTATGCAGTCAATGTATTGATACCAAAGTGGACACAAAAAAGGCTAAAAGAGGTTGACGGAAGAGGTCTAATGTTTCTCCAGACGAAGTCTCATCCATCAACTCCTTCAACCTCAACTGTCAGCTGCTTTACTATTGATGGATTACTTAGGGACTGGGAATGAGCAATAGTACTCAATATTCCTTCGGAGAAGTAGTCTAGCCACATTGTGGGAAATGCTTCTGTAATTCCTTCCAAACTACTCTCACCATGAATTTACATTAGACCAATCAGTCTGGATTTATATATAAGCGATGTGAATAAGGTATTGTGTAAATTTTTATAATGCAAAATATCAAAAGATGGTAAATATAAGCATAAAACAAATTTGGAGATTAAATTAGACCGATTTTAACTCCTGGTTTGTAAACTGGAAGTTAAAATATGATAAAACTCCTTACTCAACATATTTAGAAAATAAATTCAATTAAAAGTGAATCAGTATTGTTCTACAGTTTTTGTTTGCACAGAACTAGACAATAGTTTTATATCATTAATTCACTTTTCCACCCTTAAGGTAAAAATCCATTAGTATTTTTAAACAAAGAATCTACTGATAAAACTCTGGGTCGTAATCCCCACCGATACGTTCTTATTACAACAGTTAAGTCCATCGTTCCTTGTCAGATTACTTCCGCGAGCTTCTCATATTGTTTTCAAGCTGCGATCTCTTGTTCAGCTTTGCACAGCTACGGAACCGACACTTACTTGCTTTTTGTAAAAACTTGGTGTGTCAGTAAGAACGCATGTTTAATAATAATAAAATATTTGTGTTAAAATATAACGGGATTGTGTTAATTTTGAATATGTCTTGGTACTGTCCCCGATTGAACAATCATGTAAGTGTGTTTTTCATGTTGGTTAACATTTACCATTTAATGAATCATTCAAGAAAAACTGATACAATAATTATATATTATTTTTAAATGTTCTGAGTCACTTAAAATTTTAGTAGCGTATCATGTATCAGACTTCGCTAAGGACAGAATAAGGAACAGCTCATAAAGAGACGTGTACCAACATAGAATTCTATCTTGCCCAAGTACAAATGAAGATCCACACAACACTTAGAGCCAACAGCTCAATTTAATTCTCGAGATCTCCTTTGGATATGCTTACAAACATACAGAAGACAAATTCGGCCAAACTCCTGAGTGATAGGCTTAGCTAACACTTAGCCAAATCCTAAGGACAGACTCGTACTATAAATTTCAAGTCTATAGCTCAAATCATTGTCTAGATATCCTACGGCTGGTCCCTTGGGATAGACTTTGATAACGTTCAGACACAAAGTATGTACAAAAAATTATATTTAATTATTTTTAAGAGGGCGATTCCCTTATTTAATTGTTATTAACTGCCTGCTTAGTTAATTTAATTTGCATGCATTTATATTTAAAAATGTTTAATACAGCTAGAGCACAATTGGGGGTATTACCAGAGAGTCATATATGAATTAGGAAATTTAATACGAATTTAGTTTGTGTTATAAGGACCCGTACTGCAGTTTCATCTGTCGGTCCACCTGAGCAGTAACCCTTTACTGAAAGGTCCTTTAACCTTGGTACATAAATTTCTCTTGGTTCAGTGAAGAACTCAATTGATTTCGGAATCAAGTCCGCCTGTCTGTCTGTACGTATGCACGATAAATCTTTCTTTAAAAATAATACTAGAGGTTATCTGATATTTGCCATAGTTCATGTTACACAAATACTCCAAATATCATGAGCAAATATACTCCCTTCATCAAGTTTTTCGATACCTGGCAATTCTCAAAACGTATTGTTTTATTTTCGTAACACTGATAATAGCAATTTTCAATAACCTGTTATCCTCTTAAATTATGCATATCCGTTATATTCTGTCGATATAGCGTACGTGTTCTGTCGATGGTGTGCTGGGGGATATTTTGGGTCACATTTTCTAAACACCATTTACTTTAAAACACATGATATTCAAACGAATAAAATATCGAGCCCTAGTCCGCCCTTGTGAAATATAAGATTTTGGATCTGCGACTCTCCTCCCATACTATACCCTAGAATACTTCTCTTATGTTAAAACAATCAATAACGTACACAACCAAACACGTATTAATTACTGGCGACCATTTTGTCCTGTAATACTGAGCGGAAGTCAATAAGCTTCGACACCGGCCAACGGGAAATTAAGCGCGAGAATAATTCACAATATCCGTGAGGAAGTTGATGGGCGTTTTGCCATGCAGTTTTCTGTCATTTTGTCCGGTTATAGCTTAGAACCGGTCCACTGATGACATGATAGAATCAGTTTACATTAAAAGATATCAGTAATACAATTTTGCGGGAAAAACTTCTAATGTGTTTAGTTTGGGCAAGGTGAATAACAGTAATATATTTATAGACTTCCGATGCGTCCTGAACTTGAAATTATTTAATAATCCATAATGTAATATCTCCCCGTAATTAGCTATGTAAATTATAAAACGTTGCGAATTGCAAAAAACATCACGAGGCATACGTGTTGTGATATCCATGTTTTGAATACTAATCTGATTTCAGTGCTATAATATTTGCAGTTTAACGTATTATGTTTTGAATAAGATAAACTTGGATCCATATTTTAAATCCATAAACTTGAGCATATAGAAATCACTTTTAAATTCGAATGGACAATATATAGATGAAGGATTAAAATGACAGTAGGGTGTAATTTACTACTTCAAACAATGTTAAAGAATCGATCATACACTGACCAAAAGAATAATGCTTTTTTGCTGGTAATAGAGAAGGATTAAAAGCGTAAACGTATTATCAGTCTTACAAGATAATTCAAAATTGTTTAATTACTTGTTTCGGTTGTTACAATGCTTGTAACAGTATATTATCATTGCCATGCAGCCACAACCATGTAGGCAGGGAGTGGACAGGGACTGAACAGGGCCCCAATCGCTAATCACACCACAATAGTCTGACTGATATACTGATCAACACGTCCCCATTGTTGATGTATTGACTACAACTACAGTTTGGGTTACCACAATGCCTATAACAATATATTATTATCACCTTGTGACTGTAGACGGAGTGAGATAGTTGATCTAGAATGCCCCAGTCGCTAATCACACCACAATAGTCTGACTGATATACTGATCAACACGGCCCCATTGTTGATGTATTGGCTACAACTACAGTTTGGGTTACCACAATGCCTATAACAATATATTATTATTACCGTGTGTCTGTAGACGGGGTGAGACAGTTGATCTAGAATGTCCCAGTTGCTAATCACACCACAATAGTCTGACTGATATCCTGATCAACACGGCCCCATTGTTGATGTAATGACTACAACTACAGTTTGGGTTACCACAACGCCTATAACAATATATTATTACCACCGTGTGTCTGTAGACGGGGTGGGACAGTTGATGTAGAATGCCCCAGTCGCTAATCACACCACAATAGTCTGACTGATATCCTGATCAACACGGTCCCCATTGTTTATGTATTGACTACAACTACAGTTTGGGTTACCACAATGCCTATAACAATATATTATTATCACCTTGTGTCTGTAGACGGAGTGAGATAGTTGATCTAGAATGAGTCGATCTACGTATGTAGATGCAAGTTGCTAATCACACCACAATAGTCTGACTGATATCCTGATCCATTGTTGATACGTCTCTGTAGACTCCACTGACTGATATCCTGATCTATTGTACAGTTTGGGTTACCACAATGCCTATAACAATATATTATTATCACCGTGTGTCTGTAGACGGGGTGAGACAGTTGATCTAGAATGCCCCAGTCGCTAATCACACCACAATAGTCTGACTGATATCCTGATCAACACGTCTCCATTGTTGATGTATTGACTACAACTACAGTTTGGGTTATCACAATGCCTATAACAATATAATATTATTATCACCGTGTGTCTGTAGACGGGGTGAGACAGTTGATCTAGAATGCCCCAGTCGCTAATCACACCACAATAGTCTGACTGATATACTGATCAACACGTCCCCATTGTTGATGTATTGACTACAACTACAGTTTGGGTTACCACAATGCCTATAACAATATATTATTATCACCGTGTGACTGTAGACGGGGTGAGATAGTTGATCTAGAATGCCCCAGTCGCTAATCACACCACAATAGTCTGACTGATATACTGATCAACACGGCCCCATTGTTGATGTATTGGCTACAGCTACAGTTTGGGTTACCACAATGCCTATAACAATATAATATTATTATCACCGTGTGTCTGTAGACGGGGTGAGACAGTTGATCTAGAATGCCCCAGTCGCTAATCACACCACAATAGTCTGACTGACTGATATACTGATCAACACGTCCCCATTGTTGATGTATTGACTACAACTACAGTTTGGGTTACCACAATGCCTATAACAATATATTATTATCACCTTGTGACTGTAGACGGAGTGAGATAGTTGATCTAGAATGCCCCAGTCGCTAATCACACCACAATAGTCTGACTGATATACTGATCAACACGTCCCCATTGTTGATGTATTGACTACAACTACAGTTTGGGTTACGACAATGCCTATAACAATATATTATTATCACCGTGTGACTGTAGACGGGGTGAGATAGTTGATCTAGAATGCCCCAGTCGCTAATCACACCACAATAGTCTGACTGATATACTGATCAACACGGCCCCATTGTTGATGTATTGGCTACAGCTACAGTTTGGGTTACCACAATGCCTATAACAATATAATATTATTATCACCGTGTGTCTGTAGACGGGGTGAGACAGTTGATCTAGAATGCCCCAGTCGCTAATCACACCACAATAGTCTGACTGATATACTGATCAACACGTCCCCATTGTTGATGTATTGACTACAACTACAGTTTGGGTTACCACAATGCCTATAACAATATATTATTATCACCTTGTGACTGTAGACGGAGTGAGATAGTTGATCTAGAATGCCCCAGTCGCTAATCACACCACAATAGTCTGACTGATATACTGATCAACACGTCCCCATTGTTGATGTATTGACTACAACTACAGTTTGGGTTACGACAATGCCTATAACAATATATTATTATCACCGTGTGACTGTAGACGGGGTGAGATAGTTGATCTAGAATGCCCCAGTCGCTAATCACACCACAATAGTCTGACTGATATACTGATCAACACGGCCCCATTGTTGATGTATTGGCTACAGCTACAGTTTGGGTTACCACAATGCCTATAACAATATAATATTATTATCACCGTGTGTCTGTAGACGGGGTGAGACAGTTGATCTAGAATGCCCCAGTCGCTAATCACACCACAATAGTCTGACTGATATACTGATCAACACGTCCCCATTGTTGATGTATTGACTACAACTACAGTTTGGGTTACCACAATGGCTATAACAATATATTATTATCACCGTGTGTCTGTAGACGGGGTGAGACAGTTGATCTAGAATGCCCCAGTCGCTAATCACACCACAATAGTCTGACTGATATCCTGATCAACACGTCTCCATTGTTGATGTATTGACTACAACTACAGTTTGGGTTACCACAATGTCTATAACAATATATTATTATCATCGTGTGTTTGTATACGGGGTGGGACAGTTACTGTAAAATGCCCCATTCACAGTCGCTAATCACACCACAATAGCCTGACTGATATCCTGATCAACAGTGAGGTGTGTTAATCGTCAGGGCAAAAGTATCTAAAGATACAATTTTTTAGACTTTATTTTCCCTACAAAATACATCACGTATGAATGCTTTAGACATTAAATATTTGCATATTTTAATATTGCAGATAATGTGTTAATACATAATAAAAGAGACTGTACCACTGACAAAATGCAGTGACTAAGATACCTCCGAAACTTTTGAACTTATTACACGAAGAACAAAATCTGTCTAAACACAGACAGTGTTTCTTCAGTGAAACTCACAAATACAATTTGCTCCGCGACTTCGGGGTTCCGCCCAGGACTAACCTGTACCAAGTGCACATATGAACTACCAAAGATAATGTAGTGAAATTCCATGATATACCGCAATAATATTCTCTAGTGTTTATCTCTCAGGACAGCCTTATGTTCTAGATAGTTTCTGAATGGGAACTGACATAGAGCCACTACTTCTATGCTACTCTATACCCTGAAAAATAAGAATATTCTAAACACACGTCTACTAAAATTATTGGAATTAAATCCCTTTATTACCAGTATTTGGAATAATTTATTTCTGATTGTGTAAATAATATAACTGTCTCACAAAAGGCAAGGTACTAACAGTGGTAACTGACCACATATTTTACTTGTCTAAACGTCAAATGATACGCCAGTAATTTCCATTTCATTAGCGGAGAGAATCGTTGTCTAATTATTACTAAATTCTCAAGTCTCTACCGAAATATTAACCTGCAACAGAGTGGGAATCCTGGAACATGTTGAAGGGCACTAAATTGTTGAGTCAGGAAATTTGTTTGGTCTTTCCTCAATCGGAATCGAGTGAGTTTCTCTCTTTTATTCTCAAAATTTATTTCCTGACAGCTTCTTCCTTCGAAAATAAACTCTGCTAATACAATACACTTTCATACAATCGCAAATCGTCGTAATAAAATTGGACACAGTACTCCAAGCTTTACTGAAGTGAAGTGTAATGCGAGATAAACCTCTACATCCGGACTACTTCCGAACGCTTTTGTGTTTATTAACATACAAATATGGATTTTTCTCTCTAGGTATAGTGTAGTATTCTCTCTAAATGTGGTGAAGTGCGTCTTAGCGCAAAGATTATAATGTACATCACATCAAATTTACATCATAAATCTTCTGTACAATAAGCGTTCCAATACAGCACCGTGGACGGATACAGTATAAAACTGTGGGAGCTGTGAACGTGAACTACTTCCAGGTACATTTGTCCCAGGATGACATTATTTCTAGTGACACGCCCTAAATGGGTTCTACGTTGGCAGATGTAAGAGGAAATATAAATTGTGCTCTTTCTTCTAATGCCGGGCATACGTTTCCTATTTGAGTACTTTGACTTTCTAAACTTAAACTCCAAACGTGGAAATGTAGATCAATAAATCTATTAAAATTAAAACCTCATCGTGAATACAAATACCATCTTACAAATACTTTTTTTCCTAAGAGATCAGAAAATGAAATCTCTTCCGTGTTCGAAAATGAGCAGACTATTGCTTTGATAGTAGTGCCAGTTAATATTTTCGTGAATTTGTGAATTAATAAAGGTACTTACATTCATTTTCTTTATTGGCTGAGCTTTAGTGAAGCCTGTTACTAATCTGTATGTATGTCCGCACGATATCTTAGAAACGAACTGACCTGTAGACTTAAAATTGTGCACGAGGCTTCATTTCTATTGGAGAAACACTAAGTTCGATAATGATGCAAGTCACTCCATAGAATTTGACTGAGCGTTAAAGAATATTTTTAAATTATTATTATAGTAACCATGATAACGACGAGAAGCAGCATAAATACATTTTAAACAAACTCAGTACACCCATAAGAGATTCAAACATGTAAAATATTAACATATGTAGCCCAACTATCCCTTTACATTCAAACACTTCTATAAAAACCAATTTAATTAACAAAACTTCCAACGTATCAGGTACATATGTCGAAAATGATTTCATATATGGACTCTAAATTTGGCATGAAACTTAATTTATACAATAATTTGTTCATGATGGTTAGGAAGAGAATTCCCTGCTGTTAGTTATTTATTTATAACTAATAAATAATAAATAAAACCGTATGATTTGCATTACACCAAAGTGAAGGTAGTCAACACTTTTTTTTATTTAGACAGCGGTTTTGATTCTGTAGGCAAAATTAAAATTTTAAAATTATTTACAGGATTTTATTCATCCAATACTTTGTAATATAACAGTTTAACACCAGTAATTACTTTCAAAAAAACTGTTTCCCATCGTTGTTAACGCAAAGCTCCACCCGCCCACTGAAACTGTAGACTGAACGCTGAATTTCTTCTGGAAAAATGGAATTTCTTATTCTTTCCATCATATCCTCTTTGCTACCATTTTATTGTTCGGTATTGAATTGGCTCTTTCAAAATTAGTACACCAGGTTGATTTTTATAACAACGAAACTTATTGTTATTAAAACTATTACTATGTTGTTTAAACCCCAATATTGCTATTTTTACCTAAAGAACAATGCTGACAAAAGTTGAGAGCTAAATTTAAGAAAAGCTAAAAACATAAGAACATGAAGATAAAAATAATTGTCTTACATTCTCATGACCAAATATTGAAATTGGGCTAGTGGGTTTCGTACTAGAGGATGATAAGAGTTTCAGGCCCTGCAGCAATTTTACGAGTTTTATCCAGACATTGCTTAGAGTGTTGATTGTTTGGATAAGATTTTTTTAACAAATTGGAATAAATCAGTTGAAATCGTTATTTTTGCCTATATAACCAAACCGCGTGGGATAAAGCCAAAGCCGTTAAAACGGAGTTTCTATCTTCACTTTTTATACAGCTACAATAAGCGGCCCAGGTGGTCTGGTTCACCCTGTAGAATTAAAGTCAGTATAAAAGCTGTCACGATCAGATAAGGAAGAACCCCGGAGAGTGTGCTTCAACAGAGACTCAGTTTGAACTACATAAATTGGTCTTTCAATAAACTTTCAGATAATGCCGAACCCCGGAGAGTGTGCTCGAATTGGGTCTAGTTTAAACTACATAATATATCTCGATTATAAAACCATAGTCAAGTTTACTAGCGTTCATAATACGTCACGATCGCAGAATGCCGAACCTCGAAGCGTAAGCATCATTTGGGACTTAGTTTGAACTACATAAATATCTCGATTATAGAACTATAGTCAGTTTATCAGTCCATAAACTGTCACGATCAGATAATGCCGAACCCCGGAGAGTGCGCTTGATTTATCGCACCGATGGTACAATGGCTCCATTGTCCTTAAACCATCAATGCATGTATACTTTTATAATTTTCAACTTTATCGTAAATCAAATTAACATACTGAACGTTATGCTCATTCATCTCGTAAAATACTACTCGTGTTCAAGTCATCCATGCCAGGCGACTTAATCAATTTTTCGGTACTTCACCAGTATGAGCAGTTTTGAAATGAATGATGTACAAGACCGGAAATATGGTCCCATATCTGAGTTTATCCCGTTGCCACAATTACTAAAATATAAACCTTCATAAGAATGGCTGGCACGCCTAATACTTCGCCCAAAATGATTCTACTTCTTATTCTTGTAATCTATTTCCGTTTACATTTAAAATTTCCTACTTCCGGCTTTTCCTAATTATCTAATGAAATATATTTGGCCTTTAATCTCTCCGCTATAAGTGAACTCGTTCTCGATATAACTTGTGAATATACTCACGTGAACATATTTACATACATCCATAACACACAAGAGCTTTTCGGGGAAGCCAGATTACTAAGAATACTAAAAAAACGATACCTCAGTAATTTTTTGCATAGTCAAGAACTTCCACATTTTGACAGAAAGTACCAATGATAATCTTTCACTGTACCTAAAATAATTTGTACAATAACTTTTAAAGGAAATGTTTTTAAAACGGATCCATAATTTAATAGCGCATTTAATTAAACTATAGTGACGCGATACGCTAGCAATGTCCAAAATAAACTGGAATTAAATGCTGATCGTTCTTCTGAAGGTGTTTTTTTAGCTTTTTGCTTGAATCAGGATAAGGAGGACACGCAATATTAAGTCATAGAGAGATTTATTAATTTTGTAATCTAGATTTCTCTGAGTTACAGATACATCGTGATCTAAGGTCCATGCACACAGTTGTATAAGGTTGTATAACAAACTTTCGTGGAAATACAATTTATTTTTATTGTTTCGGTGATAAAAAAACACCGGTGATAACAAACATTTAAATAACTAAGTAACCTTTTAAATTGCAGTAACTAATTTATACAATTGTATAAAAATCTATTGGTATCTGTGTGAGTGTATTTTTTACTCTAAATGAAGTAAAAACTACTTTAGCGATTATGTTGAAATTGTACATGTACATCTTTTGACGAAAGTAGGCGTCTCAGAACTATGTATGTACATACATTTTCTTGATCGCGAGAACAAGGCAAAATCAACTATGTCAAAAACTATTAAGACCGGTATAAATTAAAATGGCCATAATTATACCTTTTTTGAAATATTTCCTTGATCGTGGCAACAAAAAACTCAACATTAGCGGAAATATAATTCACTCAAACCAGAAATTTCCATAAACATGCAAAGCCTACGGAATTGCCGCTGGTACAATAATAATAATACCCCCCCCCCTCTTACTAGTACTATAATTATAGTTATAAGCATTTATATTCTGTATTCTAAGCGAGAGTAAATAAATGGAAATTTAAATTTTGTTATCCTAAATTAAAAAGAACAGTTTGATAAATACCCTTTTTAATATAAACTACGCTTGCTACAAATGTTATAAAAAACACTATACCATTACAGAATGTAGTTTGTCATAAATGTCTCAATAATCTGTGGTGACAGAGGAAAATTGTGAGTTTATCGACTCGGTACAATCAGTTTATTAACAGTCAGTGACCCAATCACTTGCTGCTGACAGTTACATCCTCGGGCGACAGCTGTGCACAGTCAGACAGCAGTGCTGCCAACTTACAAGGGTCTGTAGCTATCTATTCTGTCAACTATATTCCGAAGATTACTATAATTTAGTAATCTAAACAATTACCGCTGATAGTTAAATCCAGAACACCAGCTTTTCACATATAGACAGCACTGCTACCAACTTACATAAACATAACGAAATACTTATTAGTGCTGAGAGTACTGCCAAATTGAAAATAATAAGTGACTTAATCGATTGCTCCTGAAAGTCATATCCAGGGAGGTCATCTGATAAATAAGCAGTTCTGCCATCTTACGCAATCATGCAGCTCTGAATTTATTAGTGTTTACAACACTATCAAATTTACTAGAATAAGTTATCTAATCATTTGCTACTGATAGTTATATTTCGAACTACATATATGCAGTCATACAGCAGTATTTTCATCCTAAATTTAAGCATATAGATATGTTATTTTATGTTTAGAGCATTATCTTCTCTACTGTAATAAGTTAGTTCGTTAAGTGCTCCAGTTAGTTCGTGTCTCCAGATAATTATATCCCAGGGAACACTTGTGCCCAATCAGAAAGCACCTCTGTCAATTTATACGAGCATATGCTTCTGTAGTTGTTAATTTTGTTTGCATTCTCAGTAATTTAATAAGTAATCAGGTCCGTTAATTATCAAGAAATAAATTTGAATCCTGGAGGTAAAGGTAAATTTAACTATTGCGTTATATTACAGTATCGTGCATTATTTATGTTGATTCATGTAACTTGAAACGTACATTTTATTATTTCAACATATATATATATATATATATATATATATATATATATATATATATATTACATTATAGCATTTATAATACTAAATAAGGAACCAAATTGATTGAAATGAATATTTACTTTTCCAGTATAATACGATAAAGTAAAAAATACAAAACATTAATTAAAACAATTACAAACTATGTTTCAACCAAACTTGTAACAATATTGAAATACTCGTAGCTGTTTTATAGATATGTTAGAAATATATATTTGCCACAATGATTTGGCAAAGAGTCAAAAACCGAATAAATGAATAGAATCACACGCTAATTATGTAGTAAACAGCCTCCTCTAAGTCTCATTGCAGTGCAGTATTTAAATAGTGATCCACGACTTGGATAATTGATTGAAAGGAAACAAATGAATCGCTTTTTCGATTAACTACATACGGGCTTTATAAAGTAGAAATAGAAAACTTATTTTCTCCTTATCTTTCACAAAATCGATTAGAATATTTAAGTAAGGTATTATGTGCTAAGAGTTACAGAATAAACTAAATGTGATTAATTTTCATCCCTGGACTAAACCCAAAATTAGTAGTTTGGAATTCAGAGCACACTCGGGTCCGACTTCGAACCTGAATATTGATGTGTCCGTGTACAAGTACACTGCATCTCCTCGGGTGTCTGCACTCCTAACAAGGTACGAGACACTTGAGTATATCTGAGATAACAAATGGTTTTCCTCGTGTACCTTCGAGATGTTTAATACAAGAATGTACCATTGTTAAAGCCTACTGCGGTCAGAGTAAACGTCATGGATGAATACACAAGTTTAGAGCTTAATTGAAAACTAACCGACGTAGCTGCACAACGAGACTTGCATAAATGTGGCTCTTGCTTAATTCAACGTTTATATCTTACTTATGAAGTGAACTTCTAGTATGATAGTACGATGATTTTAAAATAATTAATGAAATGGTTTTTAACGAGACTAACATGTATATCGGATTGTACGGTTTTTACCTATTAGCTATTAAAAAAAGCATAGAAATACTTTAATTCAATTTAGGTATAAAAACTAATATGGTACAGTAATTTAAATTAGGATTTTTTTTATTTTAAAATGTTACATTATTATTGAACAAACTGATTGCTATAACTATATTTAATATATCATATTTACGATTTATCTTAATTGGGTTCTAATGGCAATTGGTATTGCGTATGGTAATTATATTATATTTTTTAAAGATGAGTGATTTATGTTACTGAAACGGTTCTTAAATAATTTACCGTGAGCGGCACATGCTTAGATAATCAGGTAGTCAAGACAAAAAGAAAACTCGGCAAAACCGTATAAGATTTTTAAAATTATTATTTCTAGCTAAATTTTATAAAAAGTTTATCTTGATTGGGAATCAATTTTTATCTAAATGTTAAAATGACGCTCGGCTTAGTGGAAACTTGAAAACACTTTGCTTTAAAAAGCTGCTGTCATACAATCCCCATAGTCCCCAAAATGTAGTTCATACTGAGCAAGTATTTTCGATTTTACATTTATTATTTCATAGCATCTAATTCTGTCGTGCCAGTATGTGAACTTTTAAGAAGTACTTAATGAAATGTCATTTGATTTTACATAGACGATAGACATTTATGTTTTAGTGCTCAATAAGACACTGTTTAATTATTATCTTAAACATTTTCCTCTGAACTTGGATACGGAATAATTCTTATGGCTATTTTTCAAGGGCTATTATTATCTCAGGAATGTTCAGGATATCAATTAAATTGTAATTTTAGAGCCTCGAAGATGGTAACCTATCTGGACTTATAAGCACACAACTTTCTTTCGTGACATTGATAATATATTCACATTATGGAATAAATAAAATATTTACTATAAGTAGCAATAATGATGGAGAGTATACCCAGATTAGTAGTTTTCAGGACATTTCCTATTGTTAATGTTACAAAAAGGGAACACTAGGCTATATTTCGAGGGTTGGAATCCATCTTATTCTGCAGAATGTTGACTTAAACAATAAGACAAGCATATAAATGCATTTGGCTTTAGTTAGTCTTATGCCTTAGGGTCTTTTATACATGATGAAGGGGATAGATTCCAGTCCTGGAAATTTAGTATTCTATTTTCGTAATAGTAACGAGCGTACAACAAATACACATTTTGTTGGAAAAGGTAATGACATTGACAAACCAGTTAGTTTCAGTCATAATGTGTTTGTAATTTGTAGATCTGACAGAATCAGTTCATAGTTTTCCTTGCCTCTGTAAATGAGGACGAAATAAAAAGTATTATTGCTGGTATGAAAAGTAATAACTCAGCAGAAGTAGAAGAAATATTACCAAAAATGTTAAAAGCCGTCCGCGAATTCATGGCAGCACCCATATTCCATTTGGTTAACTCCTTCTTTATTCAAGGAAAATTCCCTCAGCTTTACAATTAACTATGTTTAGTCCTATTTTGAAAAGAACGCAATGCAGAATCATAGGAAAACTATAGGCCCATTAGCTTGATTTCAACTCTGTCTAATGTTTTTGAAAAAGCTGTATTAAACAGATTATCTAACTTTCTTGAAATTTACAAAATACATTTTCAAAACCAACATGGCTTTATTAAGAACAGATCTATAACAAGTGTCACAATAAGTCTAATAAGCAGCATAGTAAAAGACAAACCGTGGGGTTATTTTTTGAGATCAGCAAGGCCTTCGACATTTTCAATCATGATTTGCTCATTATAAAAATGTTCGAACAGGAGATCCAAAGAGTTGCATTCGATTTGTTTGCTTCTCCTATTTGGAAAGCAGACAAACGTGTTTTGTAATACCTGACATTAATGATAACATCTGATAATACCTAAGGCGTTATGCTTCTTATAGAGCTCTTATCTAACGAGGGGTGCCCCAGGAGTTTGTTTTAGGTCCGATGCTGTTCCTAAAGATTTTTACAAACAATCTTCCCAGTAGTGTAAACACATTTAAAGTGTGACAAACCAAGTTTTAGTCGCAGTCTTGATTCTTTGAACTCACTAAAAAACAGTGAGTTGTGAGGTACTTCTTTCAGAATTTTATAGTAATATTTTTTCTCATTTGTTATATGCAGTATCAGTTTGGGGAAGTGAAAACCAGAGAATTTTGTTACTGTTTCGTCTATAATCAGTCTTGCAGATAAATCTTTAGGACATACCTTATTTTAACATTCCCATCCATCCATCTATCTTTGAGACCTTGCTGTTTGCCAGGGACAATATTTTTATGTTCAGTTTTCCTTATTTTCATAGATATTCATTCTGCAATACCAATAACATTTCCATTCCCAACCATTTAACATATTTTTTTCCAAAAACAGGTCCAATACAATGCCATCGAACTCTACAACTGTCTTTCATCATCACTTAAGATCGAGCAGGATAACAGGACTTGCACGAGAGGGATGAAAAGAATTCTCTTAAATGAAGGAGTCTATAGCCTTTGGGATTTTCTTTCTAGTAGTCACTAAGCCCTATTGACAAAAAACTGTAATTAGTTCAAATGTGCATAAATAAGTTATTTTTAGACATCTTGATGACTTGGCTAATACAATTATTGTAATTTGTTAATTTGGCTCAATAAATGAGTTGTTGCTTTATGGCAAATAAATGAAAACATGTTATTCTTTCAAATTATCCATCATCAATAATAACGCCTTAAACTAAGGAGCATGAAAAGGATAAAATACAAATTTTGCATTTGTACGTTAAAACAAAGTCAATAGTCCATCAATAATTTCCTTACAATTATACAAAATGTATGTTAACAATTTTAAACATCAATAAATTAAATTCAACTGAAATAGCGTGTCAAACACTTTCAATTTACTTTTTAATACAAATACTACAATACATAAATAAATAAATATTACAGTACTATCAGTCAGTACATTAACAGTTATATAATACATGAATAACTCAATCAAATATAAAACAACCAAATTGATAAAAGAGAAAACACATAATTATAAAAGGAGACAAAGTCAAAGATCAAAGCGTATTTTAACAGTCTTGGTGAAAGAGGTCAAGATGCTTTGCCTGATATTGACTTTATCAAGCAGAGCATTGTGTAGGCGCGATTTGAGTGAATAAAATTAGGGCTAAACAATGCTTGATTCCTGAAAGAAGGTCGGGAACCAGAAATTTTAAACGAATAAATAGGTCACTGCAATGGACCACCCTACATTACGACGCCTGTGGGAGTTTTCTATTCTAAACAATAAAAGCTCAGAATAAGGTATAAAATAAGTATATACTCTCAATGCTTTAGTATATAAAAATTTTAATTTGCATTTGTTTCAGGATTTCAAAATAGTTATGAACAGTAACCTAAGTAGAAAGAATGATCTTACAAAATGTATTAGCATCACATAACTAAATAAAATTGACGTAAATTAATATTATACTTCTCAAGGTTATAGTCTTTGAATAACACTTATACAGAAAAGTCAAATTGTTGTGTTCAATGTAAACTGAAGGGAACGAAGATCTATAGCCGAATAAAAAGAAGTCTTGACTAAAGGGAATCCAATCCAATATGAGCAGACTGTTCAATGTGGTGTTCTTCAAGAGCTTAAGCAAAGCCAGCTCATGTCATTTCGATCGGAACTATAAATATATGTTTAACTCTGTGGCAGCAATCACCTGGAAAGATTTTAACCAGTTGGCCATTTAGTTTCGAATGCGGAAACAGTGAGGCCAAAATGCTTAACTGTTTGAATGAATGTTGGCAAGGCCTATCCCTCAAGGGACTAGACAAATTTCGGTTCCGTATATCTGTCCGCACGATGTCTAGAAAACGAACTGACCTATAGAGTTTAATTTCTTATGAAGCTTTATTTTTATACTATCAATATCAAGTTCGACGTTGCATGTCACTGAAAGAGATTTTGCCTAACATCAGGGAACTTTTTACATTGGTCTTTTGGGTAACCGTGATGGCAACGAGAAAATAGCAGAACAATCACATATAATTTTAACATTTAAGTATGGATTAATTGATGTATCTTAACTACACAACACATACGTCAGATTTTTATGACTTGTTATGTAGATTGTTATCATACCTACCGCTATTAAACCTAACCTAATAAACAAAAATTGAAATATGATGTGGCAAGATATCTGAAGGAATATTTCATATGTATAATTTAAATTTTGCTTGAAACTTCATTTCAACAGTCAAGAATTAGTGTTATACTTTAGAACCAAGAATGAGTTATTTTTGTTGGATAGTGCGTGACCAACCATGGAATTTAACTGTCATTTAAGCCTATCACTCAGTAGGCTGATACAATTTCTATTTTTTCTACTGAAGAAACATTCTTTGTCTATCTGCAAGACATATTAATGAAATAAACTTATGGATTTGACTATAGACTTGAAATGTTGCATGCAACCTCCCAGTGAACACTGTTACGTGACACGTCTTGTATCCTACCTTCTTGAACTAGGCAGTCAAGGGACCGGGATAAAAGTTTATTGTATCCAAAACTTCCAATTAAAAATGTTAGAACTGTCCAAGTTCGACTGTATGTCCATAAACTTGGTAGGCTGTATAATTGACCTAAAACCTAGGTTTTGGATTTAACTATTTTAAAGTTTTGATTTCTGAATTGACTGAAGGAACGTTCACAATTAATGACACAATTAGTGGAAGAAATCGTTGTAATATTCAAGAATCTACGTTAAAGTTTTTATGAAACAAAAGAACTGAGGTGGTGGTGCTGAAAAGAAGAGAGACAATAAAGACTGCTGAAAAGGTAGAAAAGAACACATTCAGGAAGGGAGAGCTTAACAACACCGCAGTCATAACGATAAAGAGAATATCCTCTTGAGTTTTATTGCATAGTTAAAGTACGGGGTTTAATAAGAATGCAGATTATGCTCACAATATCTGTTATACGAGCTGTTAAACGAGGTGCTATTGAGCGTTAAAATGTAAGAACTATGGAGCTAGAGTATGGTGTTGATTTTTTTATGATGTCAAGAGTTGTGCTGTGATTGGTAAATAACTCAAATGTATACGGGATAATAACCTTTCAGTTGTACCTCATGGCATAATTGAGTTTGTAGACTTGTTTATTTATTGTTTGATTTCTGATTTTCCTTCTCAGACTTCAAATTGTGCTTCATCGCCTGCCCTAAATCAGTATTTTCGCCTATAATAATATTACATAGACAACATACTCCATTGCTATGAAAAGCTCTTGGGCTGTTACATATCTAATTCACCTCAAAATCCTGTTCTAAAATTGTGTTATAACTGTTAATGTTATGGTTTGGAACGATATTTTAATCAGAGCGAGCGTAAACTTTGAAGAACAAGTCTTTCCGTACAGCTTTGATTATCACTCATCATAGACGTGCTGTATCTTCACCAAATTTGTAAGTTCTATTCGATGTATTCTAAGATAGAACTTTACTTTGTAATTCTATCTTTAACAGTTTTTAAGTCGCAAAGTAGGTTATTTTTTGTACATAATATTTTGAGATGGAATAAAAACCATCAACGGCATAGACGTTACTTCAAAATAAAACCTTAATATAGTTAAATTTAATCGCACCGATTTTTTCACGTACAGCAAAAGGCCTACGTTTTTTATAAATATGCTGGTATTCATTTCTTAGTTTAACTTATTAAATCCGCAAATATAAATAATATATGAATCATTCACCCTATTTAACTTTATTTGGATAATTACTACAGGTCATTTAGTATTGATGCTTGTTACGAAAGTTGTTGACTCTTTCAAAACTACAATCTTAGGGGACATAGAAAATATTACCATATAAAATTGTTTTAACTGTATATTTTATGTATTCCATTTAAGTTTAAAATTATACTCTATATTTGATAGTCCATTACAAAACACCGTAACACGCGATTGTCACGGTATTCCTGCTAATTCAATTAATTAAATATAAACCAATAATCTTTAGAGGATACCGCTTCTTCACAAAATTTATGGATTTTTCACTAAATTCTTCTAATTAGGTGTAGTTTCAATAGTATAGAACCTGCCATCTTCTTGGTTTATCATTACAGCTAGAACATATTTTTAACTAATATATTTCATTACAACCAGGTGAAATTTTCTAGCCAATTAAAAGCTAGTTCATGTCTCACTTTTCACATAAAAATCTAAAAATTAAACTCGAAGTTTACAATGATTAAAAGCAAATCCCACTTTAGTGAAATTACTCCTCTAATTTTTAATTTAACAAATACGGTTGGTCAAGATAATTAAGTTCTTGCAAAGGCGGGCGAAGCATCAGAGGAGCAAACGTTTTAACTATGAAATAACACAGGGCATCAAACCAATATTAAATAAATTGGCTCAAAGCTTTGATGTGGAAAAAGTTATGCATCAGCTTGCGTCAGCTGGTCTGAGCCGCGAGCGCAGCTTTGTTGGTTTTGCGAATATTGTCAACGAAACTATTCCAATCAATAAGGTAATGCCTCACCTACTCATTCAAACTTATTATTGGATCTTGTATTTCCCAAAAATCTGCAGACACAAGGTTTTAGAAAATATATTCCAAGTAATAAACAAGAAGACTATTTTATTGTTTCCAAAATGTTAGTTAGTTAATGTCAGCTAATCCGAGATAAGCCACTCAATTTTCCATTCTGTTTTTTTAGAGTTCAATTTTGAACATGAATGAGTTGAAACTTTTGATAGAGTTTCTGAATTTTCATCGTTATATGCACAAAAATACAACACAATGTTTCGAGGGCTAGAATCCACGGCCTTCTTCAGATGTAAAAAACTTGAGACATTATTTCTTGGCACGTAAGGAAGAGGGAATAGATTCTAACTCTCACATACAGCAGTGAAAAGTATTCAAAATCCTGCTAGTATTTTATTGCAGTTGCAACTGTCATTTTCTAGGCACAAAATTGTAAGAGAGGAAAATCGTGATTGTAGTATTATAGCCAGTTCAGAATTAAATGCAATCAATAAGTAAGGATATGAATTGCTCGCTATAACTAAATTGTTGTATTTACGTATTTTCTTTGTAATCTGTTCATAGAAAGTGTCAAAATTATTTAAAACCCTATCTGCTCCTTCTTTTATAAACGTTCTACTTCGTAAAATAAACTGGTTTAACGAATCTGTGGAAATCATGTGATTAATTTTTCTTCCATAACTCTTTAGTGTACATTTGTCTTTCGTCACGTAATTTTCTGAAAGTACCAAAGCAAGCAATATGAACCTTAAGCGAACATAAAGAGCGTAATTACATTGATTAAATTTCATGTAATACGCTTATATAGCAAGTTTATTTCAGTCTAGAGCTTATCAACCATACAGAGCTAGTCAGTCCTTTCAGTCGCTAATCACATTACACATACAATACAACCTCTCCTGATTTGATCACAAAACCACATTACCTGATTAGAAGCCAATTGAGCCAAGGCACTGCCCCGTATAGAACCAACACTGGTTTAACTTAGAACCCCGTGTTCTAAAGCGCATATAGTTAGTTAACTGAAAACTATAACTAACCTAGCTCCAATAACTAACGTTACTTGTGAGTAAATTGCGTTTATTGAAACCGAATCAGGCAACCAAACTACCGGTGTTACTGTCAACTTTTACTGTTGCTTTTTAGTTTCATAATTTCTCCTCTTATTTTAACTTTTCGAAAGAACTTATTTGACATTTATGAATGTGTTCTATAACAATAGTTACATGCATTTTGAGAGCTTTTAATATTTTGTTCTTGTATGTGATTCATAAATTGCCAACTCAAGAACTCAGGGTGGCGAAAATAATCAAACTGATATTTAAATTAATCAAATCTCATTAATATATGGTATTTGAATGTGTGGGATAATATAGTTTTCCATTTTGATTTTGTACCTCCTTTTTTTTGTATTTGCTAGAAGAATAAAAGCAATTGTTCAATGTCACTAAATCTATCACGTGTTGTATTTTGTATTGTAAACACGGGCAAAATATTATGATTAGGTACTGAAATTATCCGAAAAATAGATAAGCAAGTTTTTTGGTAATAGAGATTATTGTCTTAGGGAATTACAAAAATCAATTTACTTTGCATTAAAAGATATTAAGAAATTTATGCCACAAGTGGAGTTATTGTGTTGCCTATACTACATTTTTAAAGCTTACGTCTTTGCAAGGAATGGACCACAAACCATTTACCTTCACAAACCATTATCAGTGGCCACATTTGACTCTAAAAAACTGTAAGTTTTGACAGTACTAACAAATGAAGAAGCCCCAACATTTTTAAAAGGGTGAAGAACATCATTTAAAGGAAAGGTGAGGGGAAACCGTTTTTAGTTAAACATGTCACTTGATCAGCAGTTCTCGGCCTATTAAAGAACAGTATATCATAAGTTGTTTTTTTAATTATTTAAATGAAAAACCGATCCTCTTTTAAGACTTGTTCTGCTCATCCTCGTGAGCATCGGTCTGGGCGAGAATCTTATCAAACAGAATAAGGGAGAGAATCGATACAGTACAAGGTTGGTGGTGCTAATAAAAAGTTCTGTAGACATAGGCAGGATTTGAACCAGCTCTATCCCTAACTGAGATCCAGAGTCCGACTTCGTAGACCGCTAGGCCATCGATACTCCTGTGTACATTCTCTGACGTCATCTGTTTGTTATTGACGATAGGATAATAGGATTGTAGACATATGCCATCGTGATATGTTACAAAATGTTACTTCACCTTCGTTATTTTAGGTGTTTGACTGGCAGTCTATGCCATATATTTTAGTTTTTAATGCCTTAGGCTTCTTTTTATACCTGAAAAAGAGGGCAGATTTGAATCCTCGAAACGTAGTGTTAAACATTTTTCTAAAATATTAAATATTTAATGCATATCTTTGTAAAATATTAAATATTTCACGAACAGCTTAGTTTGGAAACTAACAGTAAAACTACGTAGCATAATCGACGAGGGTTTCTTTTAAAACGTTCAAGGATATGTTGGTAACTGTACTGCTGCAGGTACTAGACTACTCCGATATTGTGATGATCAAGGACAGTGTATACAAGTTCAAGTGTTGGCCTGCCTGATGAATTTATCACCACAGCTCTCATGAGAAGACCCGGACTAAACAGCTGTTTGAACGCACAACGCTTGTTTGTCGAAGGCTAAACTCTCGACAGCTGCTTTAAATCATGACTTTTCACACGCCATGTTAGATCTTCACATTTAGTAAATATTTTTTTCATATCACACCTAAATATAGCAATACATTTCTATTTTAAACATTTACTGAAGTTTTGAATTTCACTGTATAGGGCCACTATAATAAATATATTAAACAAATCAGTAACATAATAACCTTTCTTAACTTTTTATTACCCACACATGTTTTGGCAATCATACCATGGTCATAGTAACGTTATAACTTAAACACAATATACTATAAACAAATAACAAACATAACATAGTAATATTTCATGAATATTATAAATGTTTGTTTACTTTCTTAACTTTGTTCAAACATTGGGTTTTTTATTGACGCATTATATTCAACATATTAACTGTTCTATAATTTATGAAATAAATGTACAGTTCTTCTTTACAATATTGTTGTTCTCCCTTACAGTAATATTTTCTAAAACTCAATAATTTCCATGTTACCTCACATACATTTATAATTATGAAAAAATAAATTTGTAAACGATATTCTGAAAAATTATATTTCATACTTGTTGCGTTTGTGATTTTAAATATTGTGTATGTTCTTTAAATCGTAACTTTAAATATTGACTTGTCTAGATGATGTAATTTAAACAAATACCAAAAGTAATCCTGAAACTAGGCTTTGCCAACGAGGATTTTCGTTACACATTATCACCATTATGTATTACTTGTATTTATTTGTAGTTTGTTTTGTTGATGTTATAATGTTACTGTGTCCTTGGCATGATTGCCGAACCACGTAACATACATAAAACGCTCTGAAATGGTACTAGTATGTTACTGGTTTTTTAATAGATATATTTAAACATGTAATGTGCATTAATTACCAGTGTCAGCCTTTGCCATGCAAAAAGTCTTAAGTAATATTTGTGACATAAATATGTGACTTATAATCCTTTAAACAAGTAAGGAAAATTGTTGACCATTGCAAATAATTGTGGATCGGATTTGCAAATTTAAAGGTTATGAAGGCAAATACCAAAATAACATTAAAACCCATTTTAAATAAGTACAAATTTACAGTTCACCTATTCTCAAATTTAAGAATTTAGTTTTATTAACTATGCTTTAAGTGTTCTCGTTTTTTTTTTATTTCCTACTAAATGAATCTGGTGACTTACAAACAAATAATTTCGTCCAGTTAAAGTTACAATCGAGGTTTCCATTTCTATTCTGTACAGTTCCGAAAAACATCGTTGCAGTTTAGAAAGTAATAATATGTGATCCATCCGTATTGAAAATTAACTGCAATTTGAGTGTATCAGAGTTCTTAAAATGCGGTTTATATTGAAGTAAACTCGTATAATGGAAGATAAAAGAGAAAAGTCGGTCAGAAACAGAGAAGTGATTGGACAGTGCGGACTGCGGAGTAATGAGTTCCTGTCCACGACACCCAGAGCTCGGTGACAACGGAGCTACCTCATTCTGTGTCTACCTTTGTTGCTTGCCGCTGAGTTATCTCTTTGTGTCACGGCGATGCTCCGACCAATCAGTTGGCCTAATTTGTCAAACCCTTAAGATAAAATTAGAAATAAACCTTCGTAAATACGTTTTTTATTTCGATTCTTGCAAAGGTTTGGAAAATAACTATCCCACTACAAGACGCTATATATATATATACACGGTAGTACAGATCTAGTGTTGACTTTTTGGTGGTAGAAATACATGACCTAAATGTGTCTCAAAATTTTTTCACTTTAAGCAAATTAGTTCATATTTTGGGATTTTTTTGGTTTTATGGATCTTTGTTTGATATATTTTTGTAATTCCAACACTGTCATCTTATCCTACATTAAATGTCAAGTAAAAATGTATATTTCGTTGTAAGCCTGAATCGGCAGAATTACTAATTAATCTGAATAAAAGTTTTAGGCTATAAATTTCTTAAGAAAAAGCTATAAAATCTCCCCAAAAATCTACAAGCAAATATGATAGGACATTATGTTAAGTTCCATTTAGATGCAGTTATGCATCTAAAACGTGGTTTTAGGAACATCATAATTTAACTTTACGAAACTAAAATATTCACGTGGATATTTTCTTTCTTCTAACTAAAACATAAGGTATAAATAATACGTGTGGAATCAAATTACTTTGGGATATCCAATATATTGTGTGGCACATTACCATATATAGAAAATCAAGGTTTATGACAACTGTTATTCTTAGAAATTCTATTCGTCCACTTCATTCTGTGATTAAGGTCTAATAATTAATCAATTATCGCGTACGAGATTTTTTAACACAGGATTACACTCAGGAAGTGAAATAATCACACTGATGATATTTACCATTAAAAACTATTGTATTAATCACATTTAGTATGTTTATTTATGTAATTTGTCATCCAAATATGGCAATAATGAGCATAAACATAACTATTTATATCGCTAACTCACTTACTCATCAGAATCTTAAAAACTCAAGAGAACTACTAAGTTTCCTCTTTGATTGTACCCGCTCTTTAGCTCTCATTTCTGAAAGTTGATATTTTCAATTGCGGAAACTCATGAAAACTCAAGAACTCTACAATTTCTCTTATTGTCCCTTATGTATTATGATTTAAGATAGTTCTTTGTCTCAAATATGTGTACTTATATTACTAATAAATCACTGTATGATTTCCATTATTGACCGCATATTACATCAAAGCGGTGATCACTCCTCAAACCCACTCATTTACTAAGAAGGTCCTTGTACTCGCATATCATTATGTCATTCGACGTCTGAAGTACATTAAATCTTACCTTATCATTATACCAGTATGCATTTTATGACTTTACTTGTATATGACTTGATAGTTTAATTTAACTCACTCCACAACAATACTTTACTCGGCGTTAAGCCCGGACTTCTTTGCAACCATTAAACGGGACAGAACGAATAATATGTTCAGATATGAAAATCTAAATATAGTTTAAGAACATCATAGAATAGAATGATAAGCAAAGAATAATCACAAGGCTCATTGTTAACTCGAAAACTTTGTGGGCTAAAGAGTTTTTTATGTGTTATTAACGACGTAAAACGTTAAAGAATTGGGCCAGGGTCTCCAAATCTGACCCGGAGAGGGTTTTGACCGGCCCGCGACCAATCAGCAAACATAAAGAAGCGTCAGTGACTATGGATTTTAGTACTCTAGTGAGAGGTTCGGACCAACTAGACTGACTTCACTATTAGCTATGGCCTATGTTTAAAATAATTTTTCCAATAGTGTTTCTTATATATAGTTTATATGATTAAACTTTTAAAGTATTTTACTCAAATATTAACCTCGGGTAAATATTTGATTTCGTAGAAAGTCAAATGCTCAATCCTTGCAAACATAAGGTTCTCGGGACTCAGTTTTTTCGCGCTATTTTTAAGAAAGAAAGAACTATTAGATTGTGTTGTGATATGAGGAGGAATTGGGCTTGTAGCTATAGAAATGGAAAATGTAATTTATCGATCACAGACTAAAGTTTATCAAGGTTAGGGTACGAGTACACAGACAGCGTCTTGTCGCGCTCTGTGTACTTTATTCATAATGTTAACGTCTGTTTGATAGTTTCGCATCGCGACGCTATCTGTATATTCGTACCCTGATGCGACTAACTGGCCAAATGTCGCAACGCACGCGCCCAGTGCAGTGGTGTACAGACCAAACCAGGGAGCGAGAAGTCTGGAGAGAGAAGGGTACATCACTGCCCTCCACTCTTCACAACTAGGCCTACAGTAGGTTATTCCAATCGCGGCTCAAGCGAGTACAGACCGTTCCACAGTAGAACTATACGAGCCGTGCACTTCACTCACTCGAAGAAGCGACTGATAGTGTTCACACTACGTTTGGTGCGGACTGTACTGCGTGTTCTCATGTAGAATGGACAGGAAAGGGTGGCTCGTACGCATGCGCTAGCCAGGGTTCTAGCTAGCTACATCCCTTGTCTATAGCACGAGTAAAGTATTTTCACTAGCAATAAACGCAGCGTAACTTAGGTTTACTTTCTCACTCAGTATCGGTTACCGCACAGTTGTTGACGGTAACTAAACGCTTAGTTCAGTCTAGTTAGTCATGTCTTTGTGGAAAAAGAAAAAATTGATAGTCAAGTACATTGTGTTTGATAATAAATGGAGTGTCAACTATTTTTTGGTTAAAACAACTGTGCTTTGTGTTTGAATTGTAAAGAACAAATATACTTGTTTTAATTATATAATACATATATATTGTTTTAACGAAGTACTGTAGAAGTAAATACGCTAAAACTATAGGTTAGTCCCGAACATAAAAGCGCAATTTTTGAAAATGTCTCTGAATTAGAACGTGACATTTTTACTAAAGGAAAACATTAGAAAGAGGCTGCTGTTCAAGCAAGTTTCAAAATGTTACACATTAGGTAAGGCTGGCAGGCCTGTTTTTACGGCGAGTTAGTAAAAACATAAATTAAAGGGGCCGTCGTAATGTTATGTCTTGAAAACCAGCAAATATCTAACTCTCCCAACTCGTATCTATCTCCAAATATAGTTGCGCGTTGAACAGAATATATGGCCACTGACTGTCATTAGTGTTTAGTTTAAAGAATCCTGTAGAAAATTTCAGTGGTATTCGATTGCTTTGAATGAGTCAATCGATGTGTCCGATTCGGCTGAAGTTTTTATTTTAAGAGAGGTGTAAATAGTGACTTAGAAATCGTCAAAGAATTGGTTGATGTTTGTTCCATGGACAACAACGTTACTTGATTAGCACCTACTTTTAAATCATGAAATAATATTATAAACTCCAACTTGATCTAAAAAAAAACTATGGAAAGAAATAAAGATGGGGGGAAAGTATACGTATATGTAGCTCTAAAACGGGCTTAGTACGATATTTGCAATGCAGTTGTTGAAGGTGAGAAACCCTTCGAGTTCCGCTATATTATTCACCAACAAGCCTTGTGCGGAAAGTGAGGTTTCAGAAATAGTGCAGGTCTTTCTTAAAACAGTGAAATATATTATGCCTTATATTCTGTGTATTCAAGGATTTACTTTCAGAAATCTAGATTGAATATCCGTATCTGCCTTAACATTGTGATCTACGTTGACTAAGCAAAGGAAAAGTGCTACAGAAGTACGGTCAAGCCTTTAGAAAAGATCTGCCTTTAGAAACTTATCATTTGGCTTTGGAAGCTGGCATTTATTTACAATAGGTCTTACCACACCTCGAAGTTGGAATTTAAATTCTAAATAGTTTGTAAGCAATTTCTTCCAACGTGTGAGAGATTTTAGAACAAACCTTGCTCTCTTTGAAAATCAGTTGAGGAAGTCAATTTAAGACCAAATTTAAGCTGACTAGAAGTTTGCTCGTGAATGTGCCTTTCCCAGGATAATGCATCCATCCACATGCGAAAAAGATGCGACTGAAATCCTAAATTTTATACCAACAATTGAAATTGAAAAATGCATATTCGTAACTTCAATTTGAATTGACTGAACTAGCTGCAAATGTGAACTAGAAAGAGTATTGTAAGGAATGTTAAAAGAATGCAGACTTTTTTCTATTTTACATGCACGTTTTGAAATATATTTCGTAGCCTAGGTTTGTTAATGAATCACGTTGATTTATAATTTATTAATAGTCAAACAATACATTTTTACACATCCACTTTTTTACATTTTTTAGTGCAGATAAGTGATAACTTCAAGACAACAATGCAAGTTGCAATTCGAATGTTTTTGTTTCTGCGTTAACATATTTCAGAACCAAATTCTCAAAAATAACCTTTGTGAAATCCAATTATAGAGCAAACCTTTCTGATGATCACCTAAAATCTATATTTGTGATAGAAGTGTCGGGTATCGAGCCAAGTTGGACTAACATTGATAGCCAAAAGTAACTGTACAAATCTCTCACATGCACAAGAATGGCAAGAGGTGTCTTAATGGACAAATGTTATCAGCGAAGGAACAGCTTTTCACACAAGGAAGACAGTAATGCAGTGTTTGAAATGTATGTTTTCATTTCTCCGCCTTAAAATTCCCCAACACCCTCCGATGGTCATTTTTTATTAACAAAGTTACAGCTGTAATAGTAAAAAAATTCCCAAACATAATATGTAAGGATTGTAAATTTTTAAGGGACATATTTAACAAACATTTTGTATATGTACCTAATCTTACTGTTCAATAAACAATTTCTACGGACTTTCATACTTAAATATGAAATCTTCTTGACAATTTATTTAAAAGTAAAATCACAGGTACAATGATTATTTATATATTTGTTAAATTTGGAATACTTATACCGAATTTGAACTCGCCCCAATCCTACGGGTTTTGGGTGAAATACTGTATATGAATTCTACACACAGAAATATGTATGGTCAGATTTAATAAAGGTACTACTTCTGCTACTTTTGTAAATAGTTCATTCTGTTATCTTTTCAATTATGAGTCATTTTTTTCCTGCAAATGGTTTTTTCTTTAAATTTATTACATTTAAACAAAAAATCTCTACCCAAATTCTAAATTCTATACCTATAATCCTTGGATGTTGCAGCAATTTTTAAGTTACGCTCTTTGTATTGCAATGCTGTGAAATTCCATAAAAATATATTTTACGTACTTCTGATTAAGGCTTTTACAGAAATAATGCTCAAGTTATCATTGTACATTTTAATTTCAAATGATTGAAGCTTATTTAAATTCCATTCAGTTCACTGCTCACTTGAGCTGAAGCAGTGCTTGACCCTGTTCTAGTTCTAGCTACTAACCCTTACTCAGCAGACTTACATCCCAGTCTTCGTGTCTGATTTCCTGCTAATCACGTTACACGCTCACGTGTACTCGTACTCGTGTAACTGAGTTATCTCTACAGCAAACAGTTCTTGTTTTGTTTTAATCTTATTTTTACACTTGAAATGTTCTTTTATTTAGTTGTTTATTATATACGTCGTAAGGCAATGGTGTTTGTTTGTAGGGGAGAGTAAAAGAGGGATATAAAAAATTACGGTTTGTTTGTGTTATTTTCACGTAAAAAATATACATAAAAGAGATATACTAGTAAATCATTAGTGACAACATAAATTAACAAGTAATGATATTTCATATACGAAATATACTTATATTACGTTGCAGTTATTAACTTCATCCGACTTAAAGACTGTAGTACTTATGAATATGTACTAGCTTCCCTCACGTAAAGAATATAAATCTTCATTAAATCTTGAAAAACATTTAACATAATCGTGTCAATGTTTTACATTTGATAAAACACGTGTTTAATTGATACTGAACATTCCTATTTAAGTATAATTACTATCAGACCTGGCAAACGTTGTTTTACCTTATAAATCCTTCTTAGAGATTCTTTTAGTAGAAATAAATGAAAAAATTATTGTTAATATATAAGGATGTGGTGTATGAGTGGAAGAAGCATGGAGCGCTAAACACAAAATACTCATATTTTCTCATTCATTATCGTTTATTCTGTTAGATAAATATATTCATATATGATACTTATGATATTTTTAATAATTACAACATCAATATCTTAACGCAATTGAGTGTACAATATTCTTTGTTAGCTAACACAAACAAACCATGCTCTGCGTGATTTGCCCACTACACGGATGCTTTTCTACAACCAATGGTGCACACGTAGGTTTGGCACGTATATGAGGAATTCTAGTTCGTGTGAATTATATTTCCGACGCTAATGTTGAGTTGGCCTTCTTCCCACGACCAAGAAAAGGTGTTAAAAAGTGTATATTTATGGTCATTTTAATTTATATCGATGTTAGTGGTTTTTGTTCCATTGCCGATTGTGCCTCTTTTCTGAGCAAGAAAATATATTTACATACACAGCTCTGAGAGCCTTTCTTTTGCCAAACTGTAACTAGTTTAGATTTGACAACAGACCTTAAATGTAAAGTAAAGGTTAGGCTACATTGTATCTTATATCTGCACTGCTAGCAGTTACCCGCTCTTTTGCACGCAATTTAGAAGGCGTTGCACGTGTATGATCATTAATTGTTTGAGTGAATTATATTTCTGACGCCAATTTTGTGTTTGCCTTGTTGCCAAAATCAAGAAAATACGTAAAAAAGTTTATATTTGTGGTTATTCTAATTTACTTTCTTAGATAGTAACATAGTATTTTAGATCTAATACTTCATATTTGATTTAAATATACAGCTAAAAGTATGTTAACAATGACATTACGCGTTTTTTCTCTATTAACTGAAATATATTGTTAATATCTTACACATTTAGAGCTAAAATTAGTACATTAGTTCAAAATCACAGTCCAGCGAACTTTCATCTAGCATTGTTCATGCCGACTGCTTCAAGGGGAGTCTTCGGTTTCTAATTTAGACTATCTTATGTTTTGGGAATTTTTTAAAATAGAGGAGTACTTACCTAATTGCTGAAATCAAAAATGGCATTAAAAATATTCGTACTCACTATAAATGTGAACAAATTGAAAATTATAAACAATGTTTACACATAACAGTTGATTACATTAGAAATGCTCTTATGATTAATATTTCATAACTGTAGAAACCAAGGCGGAATGTTCTTGCTACTTTAAAGACTAGTGGGGCGTTGTCTGGAGGGTTTTTCGTAATAAGAATGGGCATATATTCATCCCAAGGACCCTAAGAATGCCCATGTCAAATTTCAACGCAAACGGTTGAACAGTATGGCTGAATAAAAAAATCAAGTTAATCTTACAAACACACAATAAATCAAGTAACGTTTAAAAAAAATGAAGATTACTTAACGATGGTTATTACTACTCATATTTATAATTTGAATTGTAGAAGATTTAAACAATCTTTGTAGCCTGAGGTATCTTGCGAACCACAAAAAATTATAAAAATACGCTTGCTACACGTACACGTACTTCATTCAAGTGCTCATGTTAGTGGTCTAACATTCAAGCTTTAAGTTCTACCAGAAATCTACTTAAAAGACAAAAATACATCTTAACTTAGCCTCTACAAATAGTATATCGCTATTTATATACGTAACTGTCTCGTAATTGCAGTGAATAATGTGCAGGCGTTTGTGACTAAATTTGACTATATATAAAGATGTATATTGGTGCGATACGAGTACTGTTGATTATTCACACTGGAATAAAATCAATATAAATAGCTGCTTTTCAGATATACAAACTCTTAATAGAAATAAAAATGTAATACCACCATTATATATATATATATATATATATATATATATATATATATATATATATATATAAAATATAGTCAGAAATATGTAATAAGGAAATTTCTTTGACTAGGTAACATTATCATGCTTATATTTTAACTATAACAGACTATTGGGTGAGAGTATACTGAAAGTATTTGATGAACCTTATATAGGCCTAAACAAGACCCTCAAATAAACTTTGTGCCAGTGTGGATCATGTCAGTAGAGTATACCGAAAATTATTTAAATTTAAGGGGGCAGATACACTAGGTGGTTTAGGATGTATAAATACCCTCCAATAATAGTGGCTCGGGAATTACCTCCCGTGAAATTGTTGGGCTTGAAGGCCTCATAAATGTGCTCTATCTTAAAGCAAACTACTGTGTGGAGTGTTAATGTTTGTATTTCAAAATTTCGGGAGCAATGGGCTATAACCCTGCTGAGTCACCCCTTATATGCGCCAATGAATCACGTCTTACATGTTTTGGCGTACATCAAACAGAGATTCAATGAAGCGTCTACTTCCTCGTGGTTTGTCTTTTATTTGTCTGTGAATCGAGACACTTCTACCGTTAGAACATTCTCGATTAAAATGAAAAGCGAGACAAATCGTATTACAAGAACAAAACAGTGAGTAAATATGGAGCAGAGGAGCTTTTCTTTGCAGCAGCTGTATTTTGTACGATGGAAATTGCTTTTGTAAGTAACGCGATATCTTTTACCGTGATGGAATTTACTGATGGATGGAAAACTAAACAAATATTTCTTCTTCTGTGATATTGCTATACTCTTGAGACAAACGGTTTTATAAAATATCGAATTAAAGAGTGTATTGTTCCGGAACGGTTTCATCATTTAAATGTACTAGATGCCACTTCCGCTAAGGGTCCGTAGGAAAAATCAGATCATTCTCATAAATAACTTATCCGTGAAATGTTTTATTTTGTAGTACTGACAAATCCAAATATGACAAATCTGAATAAAATGCATAATGTGCGTTCCTATTTTGTCGACGCATTTTATACAATTTGTACTTGAAACTATTCAATTTTAAACCCTCAATCAGTCAATAAATTATAGCTTAACTAAATGCCTCACTAAACAAAGATAACCGTATGAAAAGTTTCTCTGCTACTATTTGCGCGCTTTACGAATATTATTATATTTAAAAGGTGAAGTAGGTCACTCTTTTCTGTCCATAGTAGAACCTATTTAAACCGATCTCTGAGGTTATTTAATGGTAAATTATCAAAGCCTTCGCCGGGAATTTGAATAAAATATGCAATAGAGTGCTGGGTCGATAATCTGTAATCGTGAACACTTCAGCTAACAATAATCTAATAAACAGAATATAATGTTCCAAAAACATGTTTTTGTTTTGTGGAGTCTTCCTAAAACAAATTTGAGCTTGCGAAAGCAATATTTGTTTTTCCTTGTGCTACAATATAATTATGTGTAAGTGGTTTCTCTATTTTGTAGCGATTGTAAGATAGGAATTAACATAAGCCGAGCCATATGGTGATTGATTTTTTTTTTCTTTTGTTGCAGGTATGAGCTGTCTTTGTTATCCTTGCTGATTCGTAAGTTATGTTGCATGTAAAAGGGTTATATAGGCAATATTATTTGTTTTGCATGTTTTTCTTCCTTCATGTTTTAACACATGCGTATTTTAATAATATATCAATGTAGATCATTGATTACATTTTTTAATATTCTCTTAAATTTAATCGTTCTACTAGGATGAATATATAAAATAGCTTTCATCGTTAGATTTTTCAACTAGATTTATTGATTATAGGCTATATTTATTACTAGATATGTCACAATAGAGTGGCCCCAATTTCAAAAATGTGTACGTAATTTTGATTAATTGTTACAAAATCGTAAACATTTATAGTACACGAGCTGTCTGTACTAGGAGAATTTCCCCATATGCAATATTGTATTTCATTCTAAATCGCCAGATAGTGAAAAATTGCAACATTAGCTACAGGAACTTACCCCTCCAAGTGACAACCAGTATATTTATATGTGTGTGTGTGTGTGTGTGTGTGTGTGTGTGTGTGTGTGTGTGTGTGTGTGTGTGTGTGTGTGTGTGTGTGTGTGTGTGTGTGTGTGTGTGTGTGTGTGTGTGTGTGTGTGTGTGTGTGTGTGTGTGTGTGTGTGTGTGTGTGTGTGTGTGTGTGTGTGTGTGTGTGTGTGTGTGTGTGTGTGTGTGTGTGTGTGTGTGTGTGTGTGTGTGTGTGTGTGTGTGTGTGTGTGTGTGTGTGTGTGTGTTGTGTGTGTGTGTGTGTGTGTGTGTGTGTGAATAAAAATAAAATTCTATTTAAAATCTATCAAAAAGTAAAAAAATATTTTTTTCATGCAGTATCCGTACTTGTTTTAATCCAGATTATTATACAACAGGCCTACCCAATTATTGGTAACAGTACGCAGGTCTACATGGGACTGTCATCATACGATAGGCCCACACTGTACTAACGAGAATATTATTATTAGTTACATTATATTGTACTGAACTGCAATATTTCACGTTTACAGATATTTTAAAAACTTAATGTCAAACCATTATAAAACTCAGAGAAGTTATACCCTATTTTAAAAATTCAATCGAAACAGCGAAATAAAATGTGACAAACTATAGTTTTATGTATGGACCATGTAGCTGAGTTTTTTTTTGCGAAGAAGCTTTGTTCACCATGTATACGGCTCAATATTAATTAGGAGTGCATCGCCAAACAAAGGACAGCCGCACGGAGAAACCAGCCGTTTTATCCTAAGCCTGTCTCATCATTAATTAGATTCTCTTACTGACTTCGTTTCACAAGCAATTTATTGTTCCGTGAAATATTTCAACCAAGACGTTCGTTATCTGAATTGAGTTAAGACAAGTTATTTTGAGATTGATTATGGCAGTTTAATGAACATCCACAACGGAAGCAAAATCTTAATTAACAGAAGTACCTTTGTGTTTTCTTCACAACGAAACACACTACAGTTTTCTAATTAACACTATTTAAGCATTGTGTATATCAGATAGATATGTAAACTATACTATTCAAATATTTTGTGTACTGTTTAAAAATTTAAGTGGAGTATATATGTTGCAAATATTCAATGTTTATACTCTTCAGAAAACGAACATAAGGCGTATATTTAGTTTACAATAACTTGTTCATTTTAAGGCATGAGTATTTTTATGCCAGCAATGCAGGTCTCTTAAATATATAAAACATCTAAATGGCTCAAATGTATTTAGTACTAAATTGGATATTACTACATAGTATAAAGACACTTATCCTGGGCTTGGGATTGGTTTCGAGGTGTTCGATTCAATAACGAACACAAACAACAAACGTAATAAACTGACTAACAAAGCACAAGTTCATCACCTACCCTATTTTTTATTCCCTTTGTAGATCTATGACAATAAAATCATGGGTACTTGATAGATTATATTAAAAACAATGAAAATGTGTGTTTCGGACACTGTTTATTAAAGAGATAGCATATTTTGTTTAAACGTTTTAGTATTAACGTTCGATACAAAGACAATACAAACCCAAACATCTCACTAACCTTAGTAACTATCCATTATCAACAGAATTCGTTAGTGATGTATTCTCTTGCCAATGGCAGTTCCTAGGTCTGGCCGTCGGATGGTGCTGTAAGCAGTGTTTTGGTGAATCTTCTTTATTATATCTTTTATTTAGTCCCATTTACAAGCTAAATGATGTTATAGTCTATTACTGCCAGACATGGTTCTCAAAGTTATAAGGTAATAAACCACTAGCATACGATGTTACTTCGTTCACTGATTTCAAGCTAAATCCTATCATTGCAGAGTCACATTACCAGGAATTTCTGTGAATTGATTCATTTAAAACCCCTTTACAATAGCTGAACTTACTGTATTTGTTTCTGTTTTGAAATTAGGGAACTAAATAAGAAGTGATCACAGAACCCATTGTTATTCAAAATATTATTATAAAAAGTACTCAAAATGTATTATGATAATTATTGATTTAATTATCAACATGTCAAGAAGTATTTTTTCCGACACCTATAAGTCTAAAAAGAACAAATTTCTTAGTGATATTTTTGTCTGTTCAACCCATTATTGCTTTAGTTATGTGTTATAATTATTATAACTGTTATAACAGAATCTTGCATGCATATTCTGTTCTGATACTATGTTCTGTATATCGTTGCTCAACAGAAATCTTCAATACGCCAAATTTGACCCCGCAAGTAGATTTAGTATAAATTTAAATATAAATGTCATTATTTATGAGACAAGGCTCGGGCTTAACAACCCTATCTACAAACTTTCAATACAAAGGATGAAACTAAAATGTGTTCATTTACGAGAGCATGAGATTCATTGGACGCCATAATTTATTACCACCAATCGATCACTGTATGAAAGCCATGAGATTAAACGTACTAAACGGATAAGTTATCAACTTAGTCGAAACAAATAAATCAGTGGATATGAATGATCTTTTTGTAATCCTCTAAGTTCGTATTAGACATATTAAATGTGTTACTTTGATTTTATTTTCACGTTCATACGTTTTACAATTATTTTTAATTGGCTTATTGAATATAACTTAAGTTAATAACTCCTCTAGACCAATTAAGAAAGAAATAAATATTATACTAGTACACAACAATAATACATTAATTTCTTATGGTCAGTGAGAAATAATTTAACTAGGTATCCTTGCTATTAGGCCTATCTTTAGATTACATTTCAAAATAAACTACATTGTCCAAAAACTCATATAAAAGATAACATTTAAAAAAGTTCATATTTGAAATCTATTAAACTGTATTTGTTCACATATATAAAAGAATGTTTTTGGGTGTGTCCTCTATAGAATCGTAAACTATTTGACCGATCATTATGAAAATTTGTATGTATATGTATTTACCACGGATAAAGTTCATATGCTATGCCCATTGACGTAGCCTAACTCGCCACCAAGCAGCGATGCAAAAGATAAAAGTGTTGAAAGCGCCTGCACACAATAAACTGCAATTACGAGATAGTTACGTCTATTAAATAACCAAACACTATTTGAAGGCGCTCAGTTATGGTATCTTTGTCGACTAATTTCTGGTTGAACTTAGAGCTTGAGTGTTAGACCACTTTACAATAAAGTACATGTACGTATACAATAGCTATAAACATACAGAGATTTTCTTGATCGTAGCAACAAGGCAAAATTACGCTACGTTGGCGTTGGAAATGTAATTCACTTGAACCAGAAGTGCACATACACGGGCAAAGCTTACGAAAAACTTGCGAAGCAGCGGGAAACAGCTAGTTATAGAATAAAAGCTTTGCATTCTTAAAGTCCTAAATACCAAATTATTTGAAATATTATATTGTGTTGACTTTTCTCCTTGTTCTGGTTCATAAAATGGTGCTTATATGAGGTATATGGGAACGTCCAGAATGACTTTATATCTTTCCCCCTGATTCGTCATGCCTTCCAATTCTGCAACCCCAAGAATTTGATGATCATTCTTCTATGTAATCTCCATACATTTTTGCAAGCATGCTGCTCTCTTGTTGCTCTTTTGTGGGGATGACTGTATATTCAAGGATTTTAAGAATTCTTGCAGAATTAACAAACTAAATAAAATCAGTGCCAAGTGTTTAATTATATCGCCATGAACTATTAATTTCAGTAGTGATGTATGGTATTTAATATTTTATTTTTACTTTCTCTAGTCAGTTTGCAAACTAAGATCTTTTTTTATCGAAAGAAATTTTATAGATTAGTTTTATACTTTATTAGTTATATACTGGCAACAGAGTAGCCATCTAACATCAAAAGCGAAGCCTGCTTATAGCCAGTGGCAATCTTTTTGTTAATAGTCACGGCAGAAACAAAATGGTGGTAAAATGTAGTGAACGGGAGTGGGCCTTTTTTATTTTTTATTCATGCTAGATGAACTTCTTCCATACTGAATTCCAATATTAGCTACCTACCTACAATTATATGCTATTGATATCCAGCTTCTAACGCCAAATTCCATCCCTTCATCCTTTTTCCAATGACCTACCAAGCAAGGATTCGTTTTATCACAGGTGCGTTGCTTAATTCAATCGTCAGACAAAAAGAAAAATTGTATTCCAATAATATACCCTTCATTCCACTCCATTCTCAAAATCCGACTTTTTAATGGGTTTTAGGCAACATCTATTTGGCCAATGTGATAGGAGAACAATTATTTTATGCTATTAAAACATTTCTAATACTAAAAACACACACTTAAAAGCACATTTCTATAGATAAAATGTATTTCTGTTCTTATTTTGATCCATACACTAAGCGCATGTGGGCATATCATTACATAATACGTATAATTTATTAAAGAAAGTTCTTGCTACGGCTAGGCCTTTGACTTTCCAGAGAACTAACATAATTTTATAATCAAGGCCAGGCTATATTCCCTGCTCATCGAAGGTTGATGCATCGAATTGTTTTGTGAAAAATTTAAGCATAATTATCAGTAAACCAATATTTATAAACGTTTTTAATCCTATGCTAAATTATACTATCCATTATAGTTTTCCAAATAATTTGAAAAATAATAGTAAAAATACTGGTTTTTGAAGTTTTTAAATAAAGTATTTTCCACAATAAATATCAATGACATACTTTAAGCTGCATACACAAATTGAAAGCTATTTTTGACAAGAAATATAACACCTTTTTTCTTCTTTTTTGTAGACGTCTGTTAATGAGGTTAGGTTAAGTTGGTGTTTTCTTATTAATGTAAACAAACAAAAACAAAAACTGCTTGAGGCATAACTTAAAAATCAAGTCCTAGCTATGAAAGATTTGAATTTTGTCAGACTGAGGTAACTATTTTCTAAATTGAATATTGTAAATTGAATTGTACTACATTATTTTCTCTAGCATTTGGCTATGATTGTAGCTAGCCTACCCTATGGTATTATTTTATCGAATCCTTCCTAGAAATGTGTGTGTTAACTTTGTTTTGAGAAAGTTGTTACAATTTCTTTGATAAGTATGAATTTTTTCATGTAAGCCTTACCAGGCCATGATATAGTAACTTGTCATAAATAAATATTTAACTCCCGCAGAGGTGGCTCTGGTCTGTGCTCCTAGACAGGGCACACCGTTTAGGGAACAGTGCCAAATCAAAAGGAATACTAAATATACACTATAGAAATTAATTCCACCTTACAATTGCATCTATAATGAAAGTTGATACTGTCCCATAGTATCACTAACCTAATAGATTCCGAAAAGCACCTGCGTTACAAAACACTTCCCTCTCTCGTTCTTCTGAGGATTGAAAAAGACTCTTGGTAATGCAGCACAACCTCTCTACAGACCTTCTACTCGTCTGCACCCTGTCCGCGTTTTCAAAGCTAATTGAATTTAAAATCTGACAAATAATTATTTAACAGTGTAAACAAACATGTCTGACATCATTTAAATAATTCTAATTGATGATTCAATATTATTGATCACCCGAGTGTTGGACGCTTATTATACTGCAGCCATAAAATCAAACTACGTAATTGCAGCAGCAAACTGTGTAATTACAACAGTGTATTCAGGGATCTTAGGTGGCTTCCCTCCCAAACTGTCATTAAAAGATTATATTCTGATAAGGGTAAATTAGACTACGATTATAAATTTAGCATGTACAAAATTAAGCCTTTTACGAACGTTTGGTGTTAGGAACTAAAATCTCTCAATATTGATTTACGAATGATAAGTTTGGTCTTTCTGATCCTCCAAATGAAACATCAGCTACACTTCATATCAGCTAGTGAGTATGGGAAGGGAGATCGTGCATTGCATTGTGATATTTGATAACTTTGATAAATCTGGGCTTGGAATCTCAGTGGTGATTTACTCGATCAGAGCCCATTATCTTTTTGTGTTAAAAATGTTTGCAAGTATCATAAAAATCTAGAAATGGCATAATTGGATATGAATTTAAATCTAGCAGTGGAGGTTACACAGATTTGGGGAGGGGAGGAGGGCCTCCAAAGTAAGGTCTTGCTTTGGTTAAGTTTCTATCTCGGGCGACTCCTGACTCATAGATACCGGGATATACTTAATTCCTGTGACCCATCTATTTCCAATCTGTGTTAATGAATTCTAGTTACTTTAAAAGGTAAATATTTACTTTAGTTAGTTAACATTATGTGTTGCTTATCAAAAGGGAAATGCTCAAAAAGTGAGTTCAAAAATAACAGAAAACAGATTTTTAAAGCCTGAAACATAAAAAATGCATGTAAAATAAACTAGTAGTTAATGGGCTAACAGTAATACCTCTGGACATTAGGACGAGAATGCGCTGTCCTTGGAGAGGAAGGAAAACCCCTCTGGAGATAGCAACATTAAATTGTAAAGAAAATTGTAGGGTCTGATCAAGAATGCTTGATTAAACTAAAAACTCACTTAAACACTTTATTTTACGTAGCAAGATTATAATGAACACACACAAAAATAATAATCCTGTTCATCTTCATTAGGATGTGTTACAGTTAAATTTTATCTAAAACTTGTTGTTACATAGGATACTAAAGTATAGATTTGTGATAAAAATATCAATAGCTACTACCATTTGCCAGCTTCAAAGTGCATGTAAATAACTGTTTTATCATTTCATTGTAGCAAATATGATAAAATGAAGTGTATTTCTAGTGGAATAAAGTGATATAGTTTCCCTGTTTTTAATCAAATGTGCTCCACCTAAAATATTTGAGTTTTAAGCTTGTCAGCATTTTATACTTCTTATCATTTTTATTTAAATATATAAACCTCTAAGTGTTTAATTATATAAAATTTTTAGTTTTGTTGATAAATAAATACTCTAATATATGGTGCCTGACACAAAAAAAAATACAAACACATTGAAAATATTATCACAAACTGTACTTAACTAGGAAGCTGCTTCTTTTAGTTGTATATGAAAAACAAAATGGAGCAAGATGATCATCAGAACTAAAACAGCTAGTTCAGCCTCTACTTATGTACAAGTCAGGTGAATTTAAATATGTCAGTATTGTGGGTCCATCACACTTTCAATAATAAACCTATTCAACAAAGTATTGAAGGATCCGACAAAACATAATTAAAGAGGTAGAGCACAGATGGAAAAAAGGCATACAGATCGCCCTTTTATTTTTCAACCTAAAATTAATAGTGCTTTTTCTTGGACCAAGAGGAATCTATGTACCCAAGTGTCAGGTCTCTAGGACCTTTCTAACAAGGGTCATTGCACAGACAGGCAGGTAGATAGTCAGACAGACAAATGGACTCCCCTTTGGCCTTTTCATCCCAAAATCAACAGGTTTATTCCTTGAACCAAAAGGAACCCATACGTATCAATTTTCTACGATTTTTCATTAAGAGTTATCGAATATATGGACGAACAGGCAGACGAACAACGAAATGTATCTCAAAAGTTATCATTTTAAAGATTTTTATTAGTGAATTACAATGAATACCAATTTCTTCACACAAACAAACAAAGAAAGAAAGTGCAATAAGTCCTCTGACTTATAATAATTTAATTAGACATACTTTCATGCTAAAACTTTGCTAGCTTTTTATTGACTGCATAGAAAGAAAAGTGTCACTTTCCTTATCTTATCCTTGAATTTCAAATACCAAGGTGATTGTAGAAAGAAGACAAAGACTTACAATATAACATTGATAAGAATCCATTTAACTTACATTAATAGTTCAAACCCTAACTACCAAAGTTAGGGATAATAATTATTCGTTGAGAAATTCTTTTTTTAAGAATTTTCTATGCATGTATGGGTTATTTAAGTATATATTATAATCTTTTTGTTCATTAATTATCCATGCCGACTTACAAAAACAGAGTAGTATTATTTTCCATATTTTCCAACAAATATTTTTAGCTTGCGATAAATATATCTAGATTTCAATGGTTTTACAGCTTTACTAAATTTTTAATTCATCAAATATTACTTCAGTGCCAGTTGTGGATATTGTTTCTTAAGTGATACCTGTGTAATCCTGTGTTTTCCTGCCAGAGAAGTATTTCATTGGATAAGCCAATATTACACATAATTAATTAACCTTAGAAGTAAGATGATGATAGAAATTTAGTGTTAAATTCATTTATTGAAGTATAATGAATTATTCTAACTATTTCTTTATTTTCTAAACTACCTAATTATTCTATAAAAATAAACATGGTTTTATATATAAGTACTAGTAATTATTTTATTAAATTCATGTTAAAGGATAAAACATGATGTTAAATTTAATATTTAAGGAATTAATTAATGTATTTTATTTATCGTAAAACATTTTTTCACAAAATAAAGTCATCACAGTTTTAAGACATAAACATCCAAATGGAGTGGAGAGAGCTGAAAATCTAATTCCTGGCTTCCGCTTACCTTGATTGCATTACCAACGCAAGCTGGATACAATTTCAGAGAAGTGCAAAAAACCAAGATAGTGTTGGTGGTGACAGGACAAAATTAAGATCCGGACGTAGTTGGGAAATCAAGTTATTCAATTAAATATATAATATTATAAAATCATTTGTCCTCACAAGGTGAAAAATATGTTTGTCTTTATAAAGGATATTGTCACTTATTTATATCCTATATCATAAAAATACAAATCGAAATAAAATGTCATATAATAAACTTAAGTTCTTAAGATTATTGTAAAATCTGTAGCCTTTATGTATGCATGTATATGTATGTTAATACACTGAAGATGAAGAAAATCAATTATTTCAAGAACATAAATTACGTACAACAGAATTGGCTCACCAATTCGTTTTAAAAGACAACCAACCACATAGCCTCAATATTTGAAACATTTGATTTCTCTACGTTCATTAGCAGCTGCTACAACAAAAATAAATTGTTGAATATTGTTGTTTGATTATCTTAGTTTATTTATATATTTTTTTATATATTATTATTTAGAAAAAGGTGTTAATATCAGCAAAATATTGTAATTTAATAATTTTGTTAAGGGTATAAACAGTTCCTTAATTTTATATATATTTTAATTAATTAAATTTGTATGGACGGCAATTGCCTGAGTTAAGTTCAATAAAGATCTGCAGGGTCGATCAGATCTCTTACTTGCCGGCCACGTGAGAAATCTGGGTTTGAATCCCGGTGGAACAATTACTTTTTGGGATTCATTCTTTATTGAAGCTATATATATATATATATATGTATATGTATAAATATTTATTTATATTTACATATGTATATACACACTAGTCAATGACTATAACATTTCTGTAACAACAAAGTAAATTGAAATGAAATTTTTTAGAAAGTTTGATATTACTTTGTGCTGATCACTAAGAAGTTATAAAAACCTTTTAATCACGAAATTACTGAAAATTTTGAAATTTCACATCCTTTACTTCTTGAATATTCACAGAGAAACTGTTTTACAGTATACATTTTTTAAATATAAATCTCTCTCAACTATTGAACAACTGGAAGTTGAAGTTTGATAAGTTTAACTTCGATTCTCCTTAGTTCTATAAATGCTTCCATAGAAACGATTTCAAAAATGTCAATGTAATGATGAGAAAATTGAGGAAATACAAACTTATCACAACTGATAGAAGATCTCAGAAAGTACTGAACCAAATTGTATGAAGTGTATAACACACAGTGGCGTAATACATACCCCCGCAACCCCCGCAATGCGGGGGGGCGCGGCGTGTCAAGGGGCGCCACACGAAGGAATGAAAAAAATAAAAAAAAATTATACCGATTTTACCAAATTTCTTAAGGTTGAATATCACTATTTTCATTGTAATTCCTTATAATTTTTTTTGTATAAATGAGCTAGCGAGGAATATCGTAGGCCTATTATCATTTCTTGTTTTAGTTAAACGCCTTCAAAACTAAAGCAGGCAAACTATTTGCTGAACCGCCACGGAAGTGTATTTTAAGGCGCTTTAGGACCGTGTGTGAGCGTGGGGGTGTGCGTGCGTGTACTGCCTTGTTTCATGTTGCGACTTGAATACTCCCCTCCCTCCCTCCACACTACCAAGTACCAATTATGTTAGGTAGTTCCTTCACAGTATACTGTGGTTCCTTGTCACTCAGTCATATATTCATTACTCGTTACGTTTACTGCATTTTCGAAAGTTGTGATTTATTCAGTAGCCTAACAACTGTGTGGCGGTGGAAAAGTGTTTGCAAACTACACCTCTTACAGGAAACTTATATTATGGGGACGATGTACTAGAAAACTAAATCAATAATTAAACAAAAATGTCTAAAAAACCTAGTGGTGCAGAATACCGAAAGCGGAAGAAGAGGAGGAAGAAAAAGCAAAAAAAAAACACCAAAAAATTGATCTATTTTTTAAATCTGACATATCTCTTAGTAAAAACAATGACAGTGTAAGGAAACAAATAACTTCCGGTTTAATTTGTGAGTGTAGTGAAATAAGTTCTGACCTACCTACCATCGAGACAGAAAATGGAACATCTACTCAGACCCCACCTGAATATTCACAAATAACGAACCAGACGTGAGTCTAGACGTTAAGATAAATAATGATAGCTGGTAGCTGTACCGTAGACATTGATAAAAACTGTGTTTTGCATATTGATACTAATGAAATCAGTCAACAACGTGGTGTTTTTTAAAACTGACATTGGGCTCTACACTAATGACGGAGTATCCCTCTTAAAAGAAGAAGATAAAACTTTCATTTTGAATTCTGAACCATGTAGGCCCACAGGGCCTTTTCCTAAAAGACTCGACAAACAATAGATCTTTTAGCATGATTTTTATTACAAAATTGCCAAAACGGGCCAAAAACTAGAACGGTTTTGGCTTTGTTATTCACCTTTATTAAATGGCGTATACTGTGAACCTTGTTGGTTGTTCGCTGACAGAACTGACCCTAAATTTTAAAGATGCTTGGTGTAAAGGTCTAATAAATGATTGGCAAGGTTTAAGCAAAAAAATTAAAGAACATGAAACATCTCGTATACACTTAAATTCATGTTTAGCATATAGTACCGTAAAAAATAGCCCAAGATGCAAAATCACTTATTCAAAAGTATGAACCTGAGTATTGTGAGATTCTCAAAAGACTTTTAGATGTAGTAATAACTATGGCTACTTGTAACTTAGCGTTCAGAGGGCATCGGAATGAAAATATTGAAACAGTGGACACTACTTCTGGAAACTTTTGAATATTATAGATTTGTTGTCACGATACGATCCTCTTCTAAAAAGTCACTTAGAAAACGATCAAAGCAAAGTTAAGTATTTGTCTCCCAAAATCCAAAATGAAATGATCATGTTTGCGTCACAGCATGTTCTGGATGAAGTTGTAAGTGAAATCCAAGCAGCTCCTTTCTTCTCTCTGTATTAGACACCACTCAAGACGTCTCAAAAACTGATCAACTATCGATAGTAATACGACATGTGGCAGTCCAAAACTACGAAAAACTTGAAATTAAAGAATCATTCTTAGGGTTCATAGCTCTTACAGGCCAAAATTCGGAAAAAATTACTAACGAGGTTTGTAATTTTTTGAAGAATAAGAAAACAACATTAAAATTGAAAAGTGTAGAGGCCAGGGTTATGACGGGGCAGCCGTAAATGAGTTGGAAACTATTCTGGAATCCAATCTAGAATAAAGCAAAAGTCGCCAAATGCAGAGTACGTGCATTGTGCCTCGCATAATTTAAATTTGGTACTCAATGACTCAGTTACTGACATAACAGAAATGATTTTATTTTTACGATTTGGTCAATCAAATTTACGTGTTTTTTCGGCGAAAGCCTGCCAAGATGGCAAGCTTTGAGAGAGAAAATCTATGGAGCAAAGGGGGTCTATACTTAGCAAGACACACAAAAGATTGTGTCCGGACCCGTTGGTCATCTAGGTACGATTGTTTACTGGCCATAAAGTGTAACTTTGTTTCTGTCTTAAGCTGTTTGACGAATATTATTCTGACTTCTAAAAAGAATAAAGAGGTTTTAGAGGCAACTGGACTCAAAAAAACAAATGACGTGTTTTCAATTTGTATTGATGCTTACTTTCCAAAGTAAGGTTTTAGAGAGAATTAATATTACATCTAAAACACTACAAAAAGAGGATGTATCAATTGACGAAGCTACAGCCCTTCTTGGAAAGAGTATGACTGAACTAAAGAGAGCAAGAAATGAGTTTGAAGGTGTTGTTAAAGAAGCTGAAACGCTAGCCAGGGGATGGAATATTGAGTCTTCTCTGCCGACTAAACGATGTAAAAAAGTAAAAAACTTTTTTGACGAACTGACCAACGATGTTGAATTTTCTAATCCATTGCAAGAATTCAAAGTAAAAGTATTTTACAGGAGCTTGGATATAGTTATTGCTCAAATCTCCAGACGTTTTGAGAGCATGGTCAGGATTAACGATCAGTTCATCTTTTTAACTCCAAAGTACCTCACAGAGAAAAGTGATGATGAACTAATTTTTTCAGCCAGGAAGTTTTGTGAGAAGTATGAGGAAGATGTTTCACACGGGTTGGAGACACAAATAGTGTGTTTCAGAACATTGTTTCGGATGGAAATAAAAACAAGAGGATTGAAAAAAGTTAAGGATTTAGCCTCATATTTAATGATAGAAAACGTGACTTTGTCAAGCAGCCTTCCTGATGTCTGCACAGCGATGATGATGTTCTTGACTCTCCCAGTTACGTCAGCGTCAGCGGAAAGGTTCGTAATCACCAAAATATCATAAAAACCCGTACTAACTAAAATTAATTTTTGTGTTAAGAAGAGTTATTATATACCCTTTAATTATATACTTGTATTATAACCTGAAAATGGCATATATGTTAACAACATAGTTTTTTTAATCTTATATAAATTTTCAGGTCATTTTCTAAACTCAAGCTCATAAAGAATTATTTGAGAAACACTATGACCAATACCAGGCTGAGCGCTTTGGGAGTCTTGAGCATAGAACATGAACGGGCTCGTAGGATCAACTTGAAGATGTTAGCTGAAAAATATTTCAGTTTTAAGAAGAGGAGAGGGTTTAAATAAATGGAAATAATTAACATGTCTACAATTTTTTCTATTTTTATTTTAAATGTTTGAGATAGTTTCATTAATAAATAATTATGATGAATAAATTCATTTTAAAGTTTTCTTTTCCTTTTTGATCTTTTTACAAAATGTATAAAAATAAACATTGCACAGCACGGGACTATCAACTATTTACACAAATTTAAAGCCACTCTTAAAAAGTAATTTAAGGTTTGTTTTCTATTACAATTTACCGTAAGTAGAGTGAACATCATGAGAATAAAGGTAGACCAGGGGAAGTAGGCTATAATTATAACGATGCGTGTAGGTCAGTAGGAGGAAGGGGGGGGGGTGTTAGGAGCCGACAGGAGGGGCGCATTTCAGTACGCTGCGGGGGGGCGACTCTGTCTAGTTACGCCACTGATAAACACATACACTTAGTATTGTTTGGATATGTACATAGATTGGCTGTGCAATACAATCGATAGATTATATCACTTTTTACACATCCACAAGCCCGATTTAGTTGTCCTCACAGAACATGGACTAAGTGAATTAACTTTGAAAAACGTTTGCTTGGTGGACTACTGTCTGGTAACTGCATTTTGCAGAGAGAGTCACAGGAAAGGTGGTGTTGCCATCTACAAGCACACTGACATGGCTAATGTGGTGGAGAGTGTTAATATTGCTGACCATTCAGAAGAACTCGTATGTGAAATGTCTTCAATCAGGATAACATTCGACAGGAAATCATGTTTATACATTCTTGGGATATATCGACCACCTAGTGCTCCTCTTGACAATGCCTTGGCCCTGTTAACTGATACCCTCAGCTTACTTCCTTGTGACAACAGTGGAATTTGTATTGTTGGTGATATCAATGTAAATTGCTTGCTTCCATCAAGAGAAAATGTAGCATTATGCGAAGCACTCGCCACCTTCGATGTAACCAGAATACCGTTGCCTCCTACAAGAGTCACTAATACCTCTGCTACTTCCATTGACATTGTCTGCACCAATCTTAACACTGACAGAGTAAAAGTCATAGTGGAAAATACGGGCCTTTCAGATCATATGGGACAGCTTTGCTACGTTGACGCCCCAATAAAGAAAAATGAAGCTTTTAGAACTACTCACAGACAATTTAATCCTGACAACCTCCATCACTTCAAGGACATCCTGTCACTTCAATCATGGGACAGAGTTTATCAGGCAGCCACAGCAGACGAGGCTTACATGAACTTTATTGATACCCTGACAATAGCCCTTGACATCACATGTCCACGTAAAATTTGCATACCGAAAAAAAAAAAATAGAGGAAAAATTCTAGCCCTACACAACCCAGAAGCTAACAGCCTTAGAAAAGAGTTCATCCTGGCGCTTGACAAATATAAAAAAACTGGAAGTGAGCAAGACAAAGTGGATGCGTTTAACAAGAAAAAAATGTATGATCTAAAACTAAAAACTCTAAGACGGGAAGAAAATGAAAGCCTTATTGCTGAGTCAAGTAATAAATCTAAAGCCATCTGGAATGTCATCAATAGTGAGAGAATTTCAAGAATAGACAGTGCAGGGTCAAGATGGCAGATTGATGTTGGAGGAAAGGTAGAAGAAGACCCAGACAAATTGTGTGAACACTTTAATATCTTTTTTTCCAACATAGCCGAGCAAACTCTACTGCAAAACAATCAATCAAGAGCCATTGTTATGAGTGATACTTCTTTTCTTGGAACTTCACTTATGGAATGGAGACTCACTTCCTTCAGTGAAGTTTTTAACACTATAATGTCACTGAAGTCAACATCTTCTTCAGGTATCAATGACGTGAGCTCTAAGCTGCTAAAGTTTTGCATTGGTGAAGTATTTTTATCCATTACAGATATAATCAACAAGTTTTGTCTCAGGGGATTTTTCCTAGCAAACTCAAAATATCTAAAGTTTATCCCCTCCATAAGCAGGGAAGCAAAAAGGAGCTACAAAATTTCAGGCCGATATCCCTAATCCCAACTATTTCAAAAATCATAGAAAAAATAATTTTAACCAGAATTCAAAACCACCTTAAACTCAACAATCTCCTGCCTGATAGACAACATGGGTTTATCCCTGGAAGATCAACCACAAGTGCTTTTACCGATTTAATAGAACACATCATTGACAATTTGGAGGAAGGGAACACAGTTACAAGTGTTTTCCTTGATTTAAGTAAGGCGTTTGACTGTTTGGGCCATAGTTTAATTATCAACAAAATTAAATCTCTTGGTTTTGGAGGGACTACAGTCAAGTGGTTTGAGAGTTACTTAACGGGAAGAGAACAGGTCGTTGAAATAAAACAAAACCTGGATGGAACAGAGAGGACTGCAAGATCTGGGCCCTTGGCTGTTACAAGAGGTGTTCCCCAGGTTTGATGTAAACTTCACATCAAAAGTTATATATATATATATATATATATATATATATATATATCAAGTATAAGTATAAGTATGATCAAAGGAATGGTCTTCGATGAGAACTCATGCATTTCTGGGCCTATTGCAGATCTACAGGGATATCTGCTGTCCTGTTAGAGCCCAATATATTTCAAAGTTGTTGTAGTAAGAAGAGTATGGTGCGGTGATGCAGATTTTTCCGGAATCAATAGGACTTCAGGCTTTTTTTAACTGATTGGTGGATGCTTGGGTACACTTCAGTGTACAGTCAGAGGTGCTAGATAATAATCCTGTTCCGAATCCACGCAATTCTAGGTCTTGAAATTTCTAATACATCATTTACTTTGGAGTAAACAAACGGAAAAGTTTTAAAATTAATATTATCTTGAAATTTTAAGGCATGAATTTTGAACTAATAACAGACTCCAACACATATTAACCCTCTAGTACACTTTTTCTAAGTAACGTAATTCTAGCCTTCAAGTATCTTGACATTTTTCTTTAATAACTGAATGTTTTAGATCAAAGTCCACTAACACTGAAGTAAAGGACATGTGAATAGTGTAATTTTTATAATTCAGAATAGTTTAACTTATGAATATTTACAAGTTCATCAAGTAAATACTTCAGTATGTGTAGCACCAGTAATAGTATTTTTAAAATATGTTTTATACTAAGAGGACAAAAATAGAGATTTTGATTAAAAAAATTAAATCATCAGTTTATTAACCAAAAACTTTCACAAAAAATTAGACGAGTAGCTTTATTTTATCTTAGTGAATCATCAGAGATCTGACAATGTCACAGACTTGATGCCTGGAATCTGGATTTCTGTCTGAAGGGATTCAGCAAGACTGAAGCAATAGAGTACCTTGGCAATACTACTTAGTACTTGCCATGATTTTGGTATCCTTCAATGTACCAGCATCACCAGGGTACTGATATAGAAGGCCAACCAGTGTGTGACAACACACCTAGCCAGTTAGTGATAAAGACAGTCAAAACATACTCTCGGCAACACAATGAGTTCTTAGTTGTTTTCACATCAGAGATAATATTAGATGCTACAAAAGAGATGTCTGATTTACCTAGCATTGATCTAGTGTAATTTAGATGAAGAGATGGTCTCATCAGGTGCACAATCATGAGACAGCATACTAAATAATAATTGTATCGATCCCTTCAGATATACATGGCCTCCAGATTCCAGGAATCAAGTCTGTGACAGTATCAGATCTGACGGTGTACTAAGCGGAGGGTGAAATGGAGCTAAATTGAATCAACCCTTCGTAAATTGAGTGGCGTATATTTCTGACTTAATAAATTTTATTATTTTGCTGTATATTATTTTTATACAGGATATAGAAAAAATAACATATATTATATTTGAATTCGTAGATATGCTATACCTAAAGCTAACTGCAACTATCCCCAACATAATCCTGCATTGATATATCTGACCTTGAATCAGTTTAAATATTGTGTTTAATAGATTGAAAAATGTGAAATAATATACACCTTCAGGTAGTTACATTTTGAGTGTAAATGTGTACAGTTAATTTAGTTTTAATATTTAATTGAATGTGTTAAAAAACACTAGCTTTACTTTTTGTGTTTATGTTTGTGTATGGGCTTTTCTTAATATGTAGCACCAGAATTATGAGTTGTATTCTTAATATCTACAGCAATTAAACAAAAAACTGGACCAATACAGATTTTGTCATGCTATCAATTAGCTTTCTAAAGAAATGAACATAAGCTGCTTTCCTTGGCTCTTTCTCTCTTTTGTCACTACTGATTTTAATATTTATTTCTAAAACCCTTATTGAAAGATTTGAAAGTACAAAAAGCGAGAGATATGGAAACCAATATACACAGAGAGCATAAGTTCATTGAGAATTTAAGTAAGTAAAGGAATGATGAGACGTATTTTTATCAAAATATGATTTGTTAGTTCTACAGTATTTCTTATTAACTTAATTGTTTTTAAAATTTAATTTATTGTGTGTTTCAGAAAAAACACACATGTATAAATTTAATACATTCGACACTGGTTATTGCTAATGGATGTAAAGATTTAAGTTTTATTTTAATTATGTAATTTTGAAATCTAGGTTCTGTGGTTACATTTTAGTTTTATATCCACTAAAATCTAAATATATGATGAACAAAAATAAATTATGGCACTGATAGTGGTATTTTAAATGTAAATATGAAAAATTTAAATATGCTCGGAATTGCTTAGCATTAGATCATCAAGAATGTTGCAGGTGTGATATGCTTAGAATACACTTATTCCATAAATACTACTGATTCAACCAACTTTAATCATAAATAAGCCTCCCTATAGGATTTACTACATATTGATGACATTTATATGAATGCGGTCTAGAGCTTAAACATATCCTGACATTTTAACTCAAGGGTTAATGTATCCAAGGGTTGCATTCTATTCTCATTTACTTCACTTGACTTATTTTATCAATGAAGCTAGTTTATAGTAAAGTTAAAATTAGCAACAACAGAACTTGGGTTGCTCATAACATAATTTAATTGCATACAGCTGGAAATTAAAAAAATAAAACATACAATCTTCACATTTAAACCCATCTCAAAATTGGTGGTTTGGAAGGAAGACTTATTACTTAGCTCCACTCCCCAATGTAAGTTGCTATTTTATTAACATTCTTTTCAAGAACCATTACAAAAAGGGTACGATGCCAAACTTCATTTCTGTATTACAGACTTTTGCAATTCTGCAACAATATAGTTTAAGTAGGTTTTTAAATTTGTTTTATTGAATCTAACTTTTTTTCGTTTACAACCCTTTTTGATATAGTAATAATAGCAGTTACCTGTGGATTTGCACAAAATTTCGTGCTGAATAAGAGGAATGTAATCTAGGCAAATTCTTGTTCGGTCAAACCTGAGATAAGTAATGGATATTTAAAATATTCCAACTCCTAAACTATTTTAAGATTTGTTCACTTAAAACAAGAAACTGAGGAAACCTTTAATTGCACCTAATCCTAAAAGAACATTTGAACCTGCTCCCGAATTGACAGGATATTCAGGATGAGTAATGTTGGGAATAGGGGGCAGCTCCTATCAGGATCTCACATGCTACATCCACAATGTTCAGAGATAGTGGGTACTGCATTTCAGTCATATCAATCTGGAAGAAGGGTTAGAGGCTAGCTTTGTTCCTGTCTTTCCTAGCCAAGGTAGGTAGAGGTGGTTACATTCATTCCAACAGTCGTTATTTGCAGTTAGTGATATGCCACTTTTGGACGTCCATAGAGTTGCCCAGATGTGACCACATAACTTTTTAAACTATCCAGTGTAGGTTCAAATGGAAGGTATATATATATATACTAGCCAGAAGTGACCCCTCCTGGGGATTTCGATTTAGAATAATTGGTTTTTCAGTTTAGATAGCAGTGTTTTGGAGTCAAATATAAAATTGTATGAAAGTATGACAATTCCAATGTATTAGCTTAATCGACCATTTAAATATGAATAAATTTCCTACATCTAAACATCTTCATAAACTTTTCATTTCTAATATTAATATGATTAATTATATATTTTATATTATCTAACATTCAAAATGAGAGCATATTCTCGTCAAATTACAATTATAAAGTGATACTGGTAACGTTATATAGTCAAAAGTACTTATGAAAAGAGAAAAGTATACTTGAAGTAGGTATTTTTAGTTAAAAGTAGAACATAGCGGAGCATGTTTTTATTGAGCATAATTGAAGATAAAGTTATTAGTTTGAGGCTATTGGGTTTCAATCTTGATCATGCTGCCTTTGCTGAGTGTCCCAAATACAGTTTGTTCTTGCTGTGGAGACCAAAGTTTATCTGGTGCCTGAGCCTTGACAAGTAACAACTAACATTTTGCAGCAATCTGATGTACAATATACTGCCGTTTGGGCACACTTCCAGCTGTACCAAAACAACGTACTCAAACATCAGAATATTGCTGTATGAGTGATTACTAGGAGTGGACAACTGAACTATTGTGGAGCTCTCTTTCACCACTCGGCTTAAAGATTTTTCACTGTCAAAGTAGTCATTTCCTTATCTGTTTGTGTATGTGTGTTTCATTGACAATAGTCTTTTTATAACATTATTAAAATTAAAGCATTGACAATGCTATTTCAACAGTTCTGGTGTAAGCATCTTTATTTAAATTTAAATTATATTATATTTGTTATTATACCATTGTTATTATACATTGTGTTATTATACAATAGATACCTATTGAAATTAGTTTTGAAAGCAACTACTCTCTATCTCTCTCTAATTGGCCTACTTTGACGAAATGTTTCTGCCACACGATGATATAGAACCGAAATCGTCAATGGAAGCACAAGGCGAAGAATCAGTATTGCGAAATCATAAGTGGAATATCTGCACATTTGAGACATAAAGCCAGGATGGTTGCATGGGGGTAAGGCGCTACTCTCAGACATGGGAATGGGCCTTGGTGTCATTGGTTAATTTCCTGCGGCTGAAGTTAGGGATTTTTGTATTCTGGTGTACTCTTATATGAGAATCACTGGTCTGTGGTAAAGGTGGAAAGACCTTCATGAAATAACAATGGCTTGTGTGGAAATTGTTGAGATCAGTGTATTCTTGTATAAATGTACCAAACCCAAAATGCCCATTTAATTTTTTTTGCTTTACTATTTAAAATAAATCCACTTGATTTGTGTTATGTTTATTTTATGTTTTAAAGGCATATATTATTAAATCATGACCATAATAATCACGGTCAAGAGTTAAATAACAATTTAAACCATAACACCAGACCAAGCGCTATACCATACCCTGTGCTAAAACTGGTAGATCAGAGGTTAAAAACCAATGTAATAAAGAAGATAATCAAGACAATCACTGGCTCAGAACTACATTCAAGTTGCTCCAAGATGAAATTTTTAATCTGGGAATCTTTAATTTTTTAAACTATTTGATACCAATTTCTTCTGACAAGAATAGATAAACAATGCCAAAATATTCCATTTAACTTCTTGTACATTACCAGTCTTCGAGAATTTATTGGTTGGTAGAGTTTATTGTCCTGTCTCAATGGTTTCAATTGCATTTTTACTGCAATTAAATGTGTTATCTTGCAGATTTTATTTGAGCAACCACTACACAAACACCATTATATTTTTTTGAAAGAACTGGACTGGAAAGTTTTTAATATAATTGCAAGAACTTCAACAATTGTTCTAACAACCAGTTTCAGATGAAAATAATTTGTGTAAGAAAACCTTAAAAAAATAATGAATAAATAAATAAAATAAACTGAATATAACAGATGTGTGAAATCTCTTACTCGTAAGTAAAACTGTCCTGAATTTTGTACAAAAATCAAGCCATTTATATGATTTCTTTTCCAGTTTTAGTTGAATTTTATACAATATCGATTTTACAATCTTTTTTGAGTATTATTTTTAGAAGGATATTTTTAAACATAGACAATACTGAATGTTTATCATAACAATTAATTTCTTTGTATATGTTGTTTTTGTTGTTTAATCGATTTATGGGGGTTAAAAACAAAAAATTGAAAATATATGAGCATTTTAATTATTTGTCTGTATTTCCATTAATTATCCTGTACGCCAAATTTGGCAAAAGTTTGCCCTTTTCTTTGGTCACACCTGATGCTACATTGATGAATAGACATTTAATTTAAACAAACTTGTTTACTGGGGTGGCAAGAGTCACAAAATAAATAGTGTCACAGAAGACCAAAATTGTTTTTTGTGTATAACCATACAAGTTTCCAGATGTGTCGAGGTAAATTTGTTTAAGTGTGATTTTAAACACTAAAACTAGAACCAGTAAAAGATACTTAGTCCTTTTTTTATAAAAAAGAGGAAGAAAACTTATGCAATAAAGCCAAATCTTCTTGAACATCCATTTGTGATGTGTCAATGCTACAAATTAGCAGCATTTAGCGTCTCTAACTCATTACGAGTTTTGTGTTCTTGGCCAACACTCACTGTCTTTTATTCTGACAAGACCTGTACTAAGTGTTGTTAAAATAACAGTGTGTGTATTAAATGGCCTTTACTTGGGTAAGTGAAAGTCCATTAAAAAACTCTTTATTAAACAATTTGTTCAAGTTTTATATGTAGATTTATGCATAAATTAATAATCAATGTGACTTTTTTGTTCACAAGCACGTTATTAAAATCATTCACAAACGCACAAATAAATATATTTTTATTTACATTTTTTCAATGAGTGTATAATTATTTGTAAAATACACCAGGAATTTCGCAGGTATGTCTTTTTTCATATGTTTAACAGTTGCCTTGAGCTCTGAATGATAATGTAAGATATAAAGCAAACATCATAAAGTGCCAAGATAAAAGAATGAGATAAAGCTTACCACATACCTACTCACTCCCAACTATTTTATCTCACTTGGTCTTTTTCCGTCCCATTACAGTTTTCTGAAGGATGTGACTTTGGTAATAGTTATATTTAAGTAATTAGTTTTATTGAAATTAATATACACTTTATATATTACAACTTTTGTTGATTGTTTTAACTCTTAGTGAATTTCTCTATTGGTTTTATAAAAAGAGAGAGTTAATATGTTTCAATTTTTATTGATTGCTTTTTACATTCTTAATAATATACTTGACAGACAGGTTATAATAGTATTGTACCATTTTATATGTATATAACTAGAAAATTAAAACATGAAAACTGGTTTTTCTGTTTATTATAAACTTTGATCTACTTGGAAGAGTAAATATTTATATATACATTAAATTTTATAAATGGCAATAGCCTTATTTAATTTCAATAAACATTAAATCACAAAATACCCGGCGGAGCAAGTACTTTTTGTGATTCAATGTTTATTGAAATTATACATATTTTAAGAGAATATTTAAAACTTTCGCTGCTGCTTGACTGAGTAACCGCTGTTCGATCCTGTCCTTGCAACCACTCTACCTGGCCATTGGTGATGGTTTGGGAGTCGTCTTGGTCCTCAGTTAAAGTGTCAGATAGGAATCCTTAGCCCCAATCTCACCTTGTAAAATAAGACATCCTTATATTTTTATCTTTTACACACTCTAGCCTGACATGAGCAAAGTAAGTTAGGAGCAGATCTGATCTGCACAACTGTATTATTCGCTCACCAATTTTATCCCCACGATAAGTTGTGAACAGTCTCAAATCAGTCTCATTTTCTTGCCATCTTTAAATTTGTCAAGTTAAGAAAAATATGATCTGAGAAAAAATATCATTTCATATTATTAACCCTTTTGATACCGTACTATATTGATCTCCAAAACTAGCGAGGCTGGCGATTGATGTCTTTCTTAAGGGAAGTTTTTCTAATGATTTGAAGAAGAACGATGTTGTGTGCTTATACAATGCAAAATGGCTCTCGAATCTTGAACCATTATTAACAGATCATTTTAGCTCTGCTATAGAAATCAGATTTATCTTGATTGGTTCTCCTAAAATTCAAGATATCCCTGTAGGGTTAATAATGCATTAGTTAAGAAATTGTTCTAATAACAGAACTCCCTTAGAGTTTATCAATAATCAAAATACTGATTCAACTTGTAGAAATTAAAAAGTAGTTGTTTTTAGATCTAGTAGGGCAAATAAGAATTAAATTTTAGAACCCAAGTAATCTGGTTAAAACAAAAACCCTTTAATATTGATGAAACGATTTTTAATTACAGAAATCTGTTAAAATGTACCATTAAAATATGAAAAGTCGTTAAGTATGATAGTAAAAAGATTATTCCATGTTTTGATAATCGAAAGCAATTCTGTAAAATCTTGAGTGAACAGACAGGGAGGAAAGAAGAAGCTGCAACAGAAGAGAAACAATATTTATTTACTGGGGATACTGACATTTTATTTGAAGGAGATTGGTTGTTTGTCCAGAGTAAAGTGATTCAATACCTATGAATTATCAAACAATAGTTTTATCCTGAAGTGTGTTAGTTAAATTACCTATCTGTATAAATTTCTTATTTACTACATATATTTGGAGAAACATTCAGAACATGGAGAAGAATCAATAATTATAAGTAACTTAAAAGGATCTTAAGATTTAGACAGCGGAACTTACAAAATATGTCATTATATAAAATGTTAGATATTAATTAAATATTATATTTAATTCTTTATAAAATTCTGGCCTAAAATAATATTACAACTAAAAAAATCCTAAACGTGTTTTATGATGACTAAAATACCTATAATAAGGGTTTTTATTTTTCTGCCAATACTTTGTTATGTAACATTGTACATAGACTCGTGTGTTTATATTTTGGGGAATATCACTAATTATAATATGTACATATTAAGATCTAAAAAAGTCTTATAAATGTTTTCATAGTTTATTTATATGTTACAAGTTATAACTTTTTTCAAGTGAAATTGATTCAATGTAAGGATATTTTCGCATTTTGTTTTAACTTGGTTATTTTTTTTATATTTACTCAATTGTTATTGCATTTTCTTTTAGCCAAAATATTGTAGATAAGGAATCATTATTCTAAAGTACTGTAAAAATAAAATGTAAGAGCATATTTTAGCTTGATTCAGAATTTTTTACAAAAAAGGGTAAATTTATGGCAAAAATGTTATTTTGTGTGTTTATAAAAGCAGGTTTTTAATTTTTTGGAGTAAAATAATATTAATTTGAATGTTATAACTACTGTTACAAATAAGATAAGTATATATAGCTGTGAGTATGCTAATTAGCTCACTCTTGTGAATTCATAAAAGAAAAGTTGTCATAGTTTAATTGAAGTAAAAGTATACTGTATGATGTTATTTGCAATAGAATTTGACACAGTTTTGATATTTTAGATTTTGTTACAAATCTTTTTACTATTACGAATTTTTATCAAAAACTTGATGCCGCTTTCCATTCTTGACATGAAAAAATAAATCTACAAGACAAAATCTCAGTGATAGTTACTACTTGTAAAAGAGCATTCCTTACCTAAAGAAATAATATGCAACAAAATAGTTCATTCAGTTAGTGTTTTTTAAGAATTTACCATGAGGGCATGCAAACTGTCTGAAATGGGCACACCAATTTAGAAAGTTTGTATGGCCACAGCACTAGAGTTAAAAGAGCCAATGTCCATGTGAAATAACAATGTTTGAGAGCAGCTTATATCACATTTGAGTGTAGATTTTATAAAAAAATTTTATATTATACAGACCTTCTGTTATTATGCAATATTGACATTGTTAACATAATGAACTTTCTCAGCTGCAGTGCATTGCGGTATGCGGTAACAAAAGATAATAGCAAGAACTGAACACCTGATTGACCTAAACTGCTCCCCTTTCCATTGTATTGGTGTAAATCTTGAATCCATATTATTTTCAAATTATCAGACAAACCTTTGATAATATTGTGCGTCTGTTGCAGATTCCTCAGTGTCAAGAAGTGGCTATTGCGCAAGAAACACCAAATTGAGTTGGCACGCAAGCGCGGCTGGAAGGGCTACTGGGTGTGTCTGAAGGGCACGACTCTGCTATTCTATCCATGTGATTCTCGCGAAGGAAGATCTGTTGAAGCAGCTCCCAAGCACCTCATCATTGTAGATGGCGCTATTATGCAGCCTATCCCTGAACACCCAAAGAGGGATTACATATTTTGCCTAAGTACAGCCTTTGGGGACGCCTATCTCTTTCAGGTAAGTTGGTTTATGCTACACAACTTTTAACTTCATTTATATAAATGTAGTGCATAATATGGATAAAGATCTAAAATATTTGGTTCAATGACTGTAAGGTTTACATAAATAATTACTATTTATAAGGAAGACAGAAGTAGCAGTGTTTTAGTTTGGTTTTTTCCATATACTTTGTCCATTTTCCCAACAATCATATATATTGCATCATTCAATTTCCACTACTTTAGGCCCAACAACATATTCAAGAAGGGGGTAGGAGGTTTGATGCCTGCTGTCAAATACTCTGGAAAGAATAATATTCTTTGACAATAGACAATAGACAATATTTTTTATTTGCAATTTCTTTAAGAAATACAATGGCGTCAACATGTGGTAATCTTGCTTTACAATTTTATGTATCTATTTATATTAATTTTGTGTAATGTTTTGTCATCTTATAAAAGGTCAAAAAACTCCTTGGTCGAGTATAAGGGTCGCTCCACTAGCCAGTTCTGAATTTCATTTTTTAACTGGTTTCCTCTCTTGTCCTTAAGGTTTTGTGGCAATGAGTTGATGATTTTGCGGCCAATGTATGAAGGTTTTTTGCTAAATGTTGTTGTGTGGTGAATAGGAAGACTGTAGTCGGCTGCTCTCCTAGTGTTGTATGAATGTATGTCTTCATTTCTTGGAAGGTCCAGCTGATTGGTGTAGATGACAACTGCAAGTATGTAGAGTGATGTGACGGTTAAGATCTTAAGTGACTTGAACGCTTCTCTGCAGCTATCTGTAGGGCCTAGGCCTGCAAGTGTTCTAATAGCTTTTTTCTGGAGGATCAGGATTTTGTTAAGGTTGGCCTCGGATGTTGAGCCCCAAGAAATTAATCCATATCTGACAAAGGTTTATTTAATTTCTATCAACTGTAGTATTATTTCTATTATTACTAGTATTAACTCATACTGTACGTTTCAGAAAGTTTTAGTTTTAAGGACCTAAATCAAAACCTAAGTTTCGTTAGTTAAGTTTGATTAATTATTGCTTTCACTCAACCCTAAGATCGGAACAAACCGTAGTCAGTCCAGCAGCATGTAGATAACATAGCATATAGTTTGTCTCATATATTGCACTGGAATATTTTGAAGCTATATTGGGACAGTACTAAATTGCACTTAATTGTTCTATTAGAACCCCCTTCTTTTTGTTGTAAATTTACTTTTTAATACCCTAAAAATCTGCAGAAGTAAAATTCAATTTCTGTCTGGGAAAAAGAAACTGCCTAATACATGTTACTTGGATTCAGAGCTGATATAAGATACCCATATTTCATTGCCTGTAATGATATGACTAAACTTGTCATTTCTTTTCTCATTGTAATGAGGCAAAAAGATCAAGGAACTTTCCAATCTTTTTCATTTGTTAACTTCTATAAGGAGTTTAAGTACCCATCAAGAGCACAATTTTCTGAATTTTTACTCATAGGTTTCTTGGCACAATGTTATTTAGGAGAGACCTAGATACTTGAGGAAATTTCTTGAAGAGACTGGTTTTGTGAATCTTATGTTCTCACGAATTTTTGTCTCAATTGCACTCACAAATTCGTCAGTAACCACAGATGGTCAACCTGTACATTTCTCATCATGAATGTTTCTACAGTTACCTTGAGATTTTTGACTTATTTTTGTATTTTTTCCTCGCTTGTTGCATTATCGCCATGACTGCTCATAGCTGCAGTTTACATGTTTCTTGCATTTAAACATTTAAAGGAAATTTTCTCATTTTAAACATGTGCAGTATAGACTACCTACAGAACTGCAAATTGCACAGGCTTATTCTCAAGGGATGCCGGGAGGCAATGTGTACACTCTTTGAGGAACCTACCTGAACTACAAGAATATACAAGACAGTAGTTCCTAATTAACAAATTTCTCATATATATATATATATATATATATATATATATATATATATATGTGTGTATATACAGTATATATACATTATTAAATTTGTATAAATGGCAATAGCCAAATTGAATTTCAATAAACATTGAATCACAAAAAGTACTTGCTCCGCCATTCGGCTATTGCCATTTATACAAATTTATTAATGTAAATAAAAGTCACATGACAGGTATTTGGTCTTCCGATCATATGTTAGTTTGGTTATTTAAACGCATATGTGACAGATAAGGCTAAATACAAATAAGTGAATTGTAAAAAGTAACGGCTCTGTGGTGTAATGGTAGCACATTCACCCGGCAAGTGAGAGATCCGGGTTTGAGTCCCGGCGGAGCAAGTACTTTTTGTGATTTAATGTTTATTGAAATTTTATATATATATATATATATATATATATATATATATATATATATATATATATATATATATATATATATTTATATATACTAGGTTTATGTTTCAAAACTACAGCCAAATGTGTACTGACACGATTTTAGGGATGACAATTTGATATACATGTGTTTGTTTACTAATGTTTGTCATAAAAATGAGACCAAATTGTTGGTGTGTGTGTTTGTAGATAGCAGATTCAACATTTATATGAGGATTTACATTTTAAATATTATTTTATAAGCATTCAAAAACAATTTTATAATCTGTTATATGTGAAACTATATGATAGAAAACTTGTACTGGTTTGAAAAATTAAAGAAAAAAACTGGTCAAAAAGTCAAATTTGAAAAATGGAATCTTGAAGGCACATGGGAATAACCTGTCAGCAATTCATTTAATCTGTAAATAAATATAAGGAAATCATATATCATGAATTAGAAAACAAGTTAGTTACCATTACTGACAAAGGTACAGTATACACAAAGTCATATGACACACATACTTTAGCTGTTTATGCTATTGATGTGTATTGGAGGTAGGACAAAATAAATAAGTATATGGAAGATGGTTATTTACATTCTGATTCAGAACCTACCTCGTCAGTAAAGACATGTTTCAAGCTAAAAGTTATGAAGGAATTCCAATATAAATGTGAGGACTGAACTATTTCAATTTATTCCCAAGTTTATTTCCAATACTTTTCGTCAATGTCACTCCTTTGAATTTCACAAAATCTGCAGATACACTTCTTGCTTCAGCGAATATGGAAAACCAAATATGGATTTACTCCTCTGTGGATAATTTTCCATCATGAACAAAAAATGTAATTTGCCAAGAATTTAATCTTAATAAGGATTTAAGAATAAGGAAGAACAATAATATTTACTCTATCCTTGAGTTTTGTACTACTTCTGATATTTGGGTTTTATAAATCATTTTTAATTTTTATTTTTTATAAAACCCTTAAGTCAATATTTGAATACGTAAAATACAATAATGACGGTGTTGACCTAGTTTTTTCTTGTCCAAAAACGAATACAATTTTCTTGTGACAAAAATTTTTTTGTTATTTAAACCTAATACAAAAAGAGTTTGTTCAGCTTATTCACTGTCTCGTAAGTTATGTTAATATTTTACACTGCTAACAATCAATATATCTTTATAATTTTTTTTTTGTATCTGTCAAAAGTACAATGTTGCAAGACCTTCTGGTAATTCTGCCTATACCTGTTTATTTACAAACGCATACGTTATTCAAATTGTATAGGTTTTTCCAAATGACACTTCGTGAGATGATGACAATAATTAAAAACAGAAGAACGTTATAAACCTTAAAATCCTTTTCTCATCATAGGTAGTAGTAGTCTCAGATAAGGTAGTTGTTTGTGAAATAAGGTATAAAGATTTTAGTTCCACATTTTTCATATTTACAAGTAGGGCTATATTTATAAATGTTTGTATATCTCAACCTTCTACCCAGGTTGATGTTGTTTATCTCTAAATATAACGAAACCACTTATTGAAAATAGGAATACAAACAAAATGATAATCAGTCAATATTAATGTAGTAGTAGTACAATTTAAAACGAAGTTTCAACATTCATCATATAATATTGATATTATAAACTCTTATATATTCCCTTATTTTTGATTGTAGAATCATAGATGTCTGATTTTACAGATATAATTAATACGCATGCAAAATTTGAAGAATATTTTATTGGTTAATCAAAAACAATTTCAAAATTCATTGTTTAGATCATAAAAAAACTGTACACTTTACAAGAAAAACTGAAAAGAGTATAGATACATATCTTTGTTATATTTAAACATCTACCATAACTCTACAACCTAAAAAGAGAGTGAAAGTTCTTAACATCGTTTGTATGTGATAAAGCTCAAAGTCGTTTCTCGAATAAAGGCTTTTAATAAGGTTTTCCTTATAAGTGTTTAGTATTCTGTTTCTAAGTTTCAAATTTCAAATTACTCACAAGTTAAAAAATATTATTTATTTTACCCTTCTTTTTACATGATATATCTTTATACAAGATAGTACTTTTAAATTAAGATTTCTGTTCTTTTTTGTTAGAAATTCTTTCCTTCCAAATATGTTAAGTCTGTGGTGAAATCATTCCCGATTGACCAACTAAAACCTCTGAAACTTCAGTTGCTCCAGTTAGTGAACAATAACAGTTGTGTCGCGTTGACTGAACAAGTTGGAAGACAACAGAAACTTGGCTCCACTCTCCCAATGAGCTGTCAACTTGGAGGTGTGGGGCTGGCTTCCTTTTGTAAATTAAGTTTCCCACACAATGCTTCGTCTTAACTAGCTGTGTTTGTTAACGTAACGTGCAAGTTAACTTCCTCAAGAAACCCATTCCTGCTTGATGGTCTAATCACTGAAAGCTGGGTTGTATTTGGTAGAACATTGTAAATTGTAACACTAACAATTTGCAAATCTTCCATTTTGCTATACGCACAAAACTAAATTCAGCTTTGGGCAGTTTACGTCAAGGATACAGTTTGTAAATTAAATTGTAAATTCTTTATTGAACATATTCTTAGAGAACAGTACAATTTAAAAATTCATTTATCGTGTAAAATGGATGGTCTTGAAGCCAGAGTTTTAGTTTGTGTCCAAATTGTGTCCAATGTCCAGTTTTAAGCAATGTTCGGTACAAACAGCTACATACAAATGCTTTGAAAAGATTTTCTTTGTGGAAAATTAAGATTTTTAAGACAAAACTGAGTTTAATTTTTTTAATATGGGATCAAGCAATAAAGTAATATGTCATGTGTAAAATTTGTATATTGTTTTTTATGTGGCTATGTTACTCAATTTTATTCAAGAATTGAATTTTGGTCATTAAGAACTGTTAGGAGCCTTCTCAAGTTGCATAATACACAACTTTCCATGTTTCAATTAATACTGTATAAAATTAAAACCTTAAATGCAAATCTAAAAGAGGGTAATTCATTTAATAAATAATTTTACAATTTAAGGTTTCATAAATTAATTTAATGGTCTTATTTTAACTAATGTTAGCATTCTATTTTTATTTAAATTTTTTAATATCTATGAAATTTATGATTTTTTCTTAAGATGTTTTACAAAAGCACCATCATTTTTTGTTTCAATTATATCATATAAAAATATTATAAACCTTATCTGCAGACTTTTTAGTTAAAAAAAACTTTAGGCTCTCACAATTTTATTCAAAAATGAAATTGAGAGCTATAATACTAGCCGTAATTTTTTTAATCTTAACACCAGGCTGTGATGATTTTAGCAGATATACCACCATATATCCAATCCAAAACCAAGGTCTTCAATTTAAACTATTAACATTTTGTAGCCACTACTCTGAGAGTTAGCATACTTGGAAAGTCAAACGTTGATATAGCTGACCCTCAGCAATAACACAAACATAAACCAACATAGTATGGACCAACTTTATTCGAAAGTACATGTGCAAAGGAAGAGGATTTATAACTGTTTATTTGTGCACATTAGACACATTACTTGATTAAGTAAATTCATCACATTAGTAACGTACTTGCTTAAGCAAATTGCTAAGGACTCTTGGTCAGTGTCTTGTAAAGGGCATTTTTTAACATATGTTTATTTATTTAGACTTAAAGTATTATTATTTCAGTATTTTAAGTTTGATGACAATCCACCTGCTATACTCTTGTGATGTGTAGTGATATTTGAGAATGAATAAATGAATCTGTGGTTAAGGCAAGATTGAATAAGGATAGAATGTTAGAGAGTAAAGGCTTATATGATAGAGAAAGATGTTACATGAACAACTGCGTTGTGAAAGCAGGAAAGTTGTAGGAAATAAGATGGAAAGATTACAAAGTGTAAAAGAAGAGGTATGTGTAATGCTAGAGCTGGTACCAGATGATGCTAGCAAAAGTTTTAAGTTACTAATATGCAGTGTCCGATTTGAGACTGAGTAAGTTTTGGTTTGCACGAGAAATTTTCCCCTCCACCTCAGAAATGCATGAACACTGTTTTAAGATCAAATAAGTTCATAATTTTTAGAGGGAGAATCTCATACAGTCTAGACTCCCAGGGGGTTATTATAATTCCACCACCTCTAGTTCTAGAAATCGGACACAGGTAATAAGTATTTGTAACAAATTTCTCAGTTTCAAAATGAACTCTTTGGGCAAAAAATGGACACATTTTTATTCCTATACATATTTTTTAATTAGCGATTTAAAATTTTATAAATAATGTTATAAACTAACTCCACATGTTTCTCTCAGTTTCTTTACATGCTTCTTACCACACTTCAACTTATCGTAACATACTAAATTATGTGTTATACAAATATTCTTATTAAATTACAATAGTGTTACACTCCATTAAACCCATCTCATTTTTTTGTTCAGAAATGTAAACACATTTAATACATTATTTACATTATGTATCATCTCATTTGAACATATTACAGATGAATTTGTCTCTTAAACATGACTATTTTTCTATACATTACACAATAGACATATTGCTTTTTACTACTCCCTGACTTCATTTACATACCGTTGTAACAGTTTCAATGCTTTAGCAGGTTTAAATTAGAAATGAGGACAAGACCAAAAGAGAAATGATAATGAAGACTGTACTCAAACAAAGGAGAGAGTCGTTATTACAGCCGTATTTAATTTAAACTGGTCCTTGTAGCGCAAGAGTAACTATTCATTCCGACCAGCTGTGTCTGTAGTGGCAATCATGACACTTTAATCGGGAATGCTTTAACTGTTAACATTGATTGATTGTTAACAGCTAACAATCAATCAGATTTTATTACCATAGACCATTGTTGTAATATATATTGATAAATTTGTTATAATATTGATACAAACTTTAATAAATTAATCCCTTTATTCATTTCATGTACAATTTACAGTAGAACATATTGAACAATACATTTTTGCAGTAAACTAACTTAAATTAAAATAACTTGGGGCTGAATAAATTATGTATAAGGTTATACTGTTTACATAGTTTCAGCAAATATATTGATTGAAACCAACAACCTCCTCTACATCAATGAGGATACCAAATATATCATGAGGATACCTAAATTGTAAATTGAAATACATAAAATCAGTAAATAAACTTCATATACTGTTTCAGTCTTCTATTCACCATTTTTGTATTAATTAATTTTTAAGATTTGGTCTGTGTATAGTTTTGTTTTCAAACATAGTTAATAAAATTTTAATTGTCTTAGTGTCTTTAACTTAGTGTATGAAAAATATTCTTTACAGTAGTATGTATTACAAGCTTAACTAATCTGTTGCCTTGGTTCATTTAATTTAAATTCCAGAATTTTTACTTTTGTTGATTGAACTTTTTTTTGAACTGTTACTGAGATAAATTGAGGTAACTTGCAGAGATTTTAAATGTGAATTATTTTCAATTATTTTTGTAAACTAAGAAATCTGGAATCGTCTATTTATGTGAAACTGAATAATTTTACAGTGAAAAAGAAGTCTCAGTGTTAGAAAACATTAAAATGGTAAAAAGTAAGAAATACCATACAGTGAAATATAAAAGTACTAGAATAAACCTATTTTGGGATATAAGAAATAAATTTACACAGTATGCATTCATTCATAATTGTCAATGACTGTATTGTTTGACCTAATAGAGCTGGGGAGTGGAGAAGATCTATAAAATTATAGAAATGTGAACCAAGTGATATTCCAAGTGAATGGAAAGAAGCTCTTGTTATAAAGTCCTACTTTATAAGTAGGAACAAAAGAAAGGTGTGAAAATTATACAGGAATATCTCTCCCTCGCCATTTGTACAAAGTGATGTCATAAGTCATTTTACAAAGATTGGAAAATTATACTGAATCTATATAAATGAGGATCACAAAACTTACACCAAAATATATATTGGTAAAAGACACTTTCCCCCAAAACTGAATGCTTGCTTTCGGCTTTTTTAAACTAAAAAAGCATTTTGAAAGTCATGGTAGTATCAAAAGATGTTCATGCTATATTGTTATACATTCATGACAGAATTACTAGATAAAAGTGTGGAAGGAATTAAAAATTATCTATATGTACAATAAATTGTAATAAAGATTACAGTAAAAATAATAAATATAGAAAAATTTAATAAATTAAAATACACAATAAACTGAACTAAAGGTTCTAGTAAAAATAAATAGCCAGGTGTCAGAACCATTTAGTTTAAACCCTGGCATTATACAAGGAGAGGTCTGACCCCCTTTCATACCTGACCTAAACGATGAACCGATTAATGTACACCAAAAGTAAATGGTAATTGTGAACACCATTTTCTATTATTACTTGACACTGAGGATTTAATAACTACTTGCATTCTTATAGTAATGTGCCATAAATATTCGATCAGGACTATGTTCACAAAACTTATGTATATATAGTGCTCGATTTAAGGTGGAATGCACTAGAATAGTGTTTCTTACCACTAAAAAGTGAATAAAAAATTTAAAGACAAGGCAATTTCAAAATTCCCAATTCCTTAAACACAGAAGTAAATCGTTCAGTGATTCTCTGTTGTACTTTCTTTAAGCTATTTTGTGCCATTTCTCATACCATGTTCTCATAAAAAGCTATTTTGGACTAAAATAGATCTAATATGCTATGATTAGTTTATCTGTAGCTTCACAGGATTTCAGTTTACGCAATTTATATAGAATTGTATATAATTTCTTAGATACATTTTAAGCATGGTTGTTTTACTTGAATTGAAGTTATTGACAAAAACCTATCGAGGTGAAAAATAAACTTTGTACACAGGATTATGAAAAAAGATTAATTCTATTGTTTTATGATTTGGTTATTTGTTAGTACTTTGTTTGGTCAGTGTTTAGTTCAAACACATGATGCAGAGTGTTTTTCAGAAGAATTATTCTATAAATAAAACACAAAAACAATAATATTTTAAACATTTGACTTTACAGTGATTTTTGGTGATTTTTGGTGATTTCCTTTTTTTTCATCCATTTTAACGGATGTTGGCTATAGTGCACATTTTTCAGACATCCATAAAAACGGATGTTAGTACTGAAAGGATGTGAGTTATTGCAGTGGATTTGCAGCAACTCATTAAACTTGTGGAGGGGGTAATAATTTTTTTAAATAATATTCTCACTATGCCTAAGTTTCAACTGCTTGAAAGGTAAACAACAGAAATAAATTTAAAATTATATTGTAACATAAGGGCTAAATTGAAAGATGGTACATAATCAATCAGAAAATTTATTTTAAGAATATAAAAGGAGTTTATATGAATGAAATATTATTGAATATTTATTAGTTGTACAAAGGGACAAAATTATATTCAGTTTATCCTTGTATTAAATTGTATCATTTGGGCATGTTTATGTGACAAACTGAGGCCAAAATGGGATAGTTTGCAGGTAAGTAAACATTTAAAAATAGGAACCCATAGCTAGTGACACATTAATTTAAAGGTATTATAAATAGAATTTCAAAAACTAGAAGTCTCTGATGTTGGTAAAAAATGGTAAAAATCTTGAAATCTCACCTCAATTTCACTCAGATGAGATGCTCGAAATGGCTGCCATGTACCTCAACAAAAATAAAGCTTCTATTCAAAACCACTTCTCACATTTTATAAGATTTCAGGTGTGATGAGGTGGCAGGCGTCTTCGATCCTTGTCCCTAAGTCATCATGTTTTGCAGGTTTTGTGTCATAAACTTTATTTTTTAGAAAAAACTTTACCGTAGCACCACGTTAACCTATCAATCTGTCTGTAAATGTTTGATCTAAGAATGTTTGGACAAGCACATGTAAGGTAGTGGAACCCTGTCCTGTTGAAATATAGGCTCATAAGCACTTTGTACAAACTCATTTAGTACTGGAACAATGCTGTTTCATATAAAACATGTGTTATATAAAACAACTCAAACTTTAATTAACCACCAAATTTGATAGAGTAACATTAGAGATTTCTACTTTTTTACATTATTCTTCTTTTTATGATACCTTTAAAATGTTGTCACTTGCTAGGGGTTCCTATTTAAAATTTGTACTTACCCCCAAACTACCCCATTGGGGGGGGGGGGTTCAACGATTTTCATACATCATAAAGTTCTTCAGTTTGTCATATAAATATGCCCAAAAGTAAATCCTTTCATCTCTGTTCATAAGAAAGTCAATAGAGGGGGGTGGGAGCTTTTAAGACACACTGTATTAATTTATTCTACTCCTCATGTGTCTTAAGTTCTGGTTAACTTGCTAAGTTTTAGGTTACATGTAATTTAGTGCTGAGAATTGTGTGTGTCTGCACTGAGGACTTTATTATCAGCTTATTTTATACACTGTATTTGTTAAATACTCGATTTCATGACATTGTCTAATGATGAAGGGATCTAAGGATAATAAAAATGAGACACAGGAAAAATTAGAATTTTTAACCTGATGAAGAAGTTACAAGAATAAGTTTGTAATCAACTTCAGGAATAAGAAGAGGGCTGAGTAAATAAGAAAAATAAAGTAAATCTAAGCTAAATAATAAATTCTAATTTAATTTGTGCAGTGCAAAAGTAACAAAGTTTATGAATAAATTTTACATGGAAATGGTATACTGAAAAACGGAATAACAAATACCTGGTTATTTCATCTGGTTATCCAAATTATTATTAATTTTAATTTTATAATATTTAGTTGTGTCTGTTCTCTACACTACACATTACATTTTTTCATAAATTTGTTTAAGGAGACTTTGGAGCTCTTAATTATTTGTTCTGAAAAACTCTTACTATGTTGACCAATAAAATTAAGACTGGTAAATCTAATATAGGAAATATTCTCACAGATATGAAGTAGAATTTTGTCAAATACATTCAATAGATTTTTGTAACAGAAACATTTAAAATATATTAAATTTTATGAAAATTGTTATTAATATATCATGATATGATCTTAAGAACTGAATAATCGCAATTTAAGTAATCTTTTTACTAATAAGTATTAAAACACAATTTGATGATCAAGGTATGAATTAAATTTTGTTTATTTCAACACAGACTTACTTTATTTACCTAGCCAGAAAATATTGTTTTTGTCAAAATCATTTTAATACATGCCAAGAAATTGACTTTTAAAGTTCTGTGACTATTTCTGTTAGATTCAATACAGCTGTGTCGTTTTATATGAATAGCACTTACCCACAGCTTTGCCAACAATTCCTCTGCATTGCATTGCATCTAACATTCCATGTATTTGATTGAATTGCTGCAACGGTGTCAGTAACACTGGAACTACTAAGACTAATTTTAAAACCCCAAAGTTCTTAAATTCTTAGCTTTCTTACTGAAAGCATTAATGATGTAATTCTATGAAGTGAAAAATGGATGCAATGTAAACAATTTGAAAATAGTGTTTAAATAAATTAAACATATAATTGTGCTATTTTAAAAAATGTTTACACAGAACAGTTGATTAAATTTAACAGGCTCTTTCAATTAATAATATTTGTTTACTCTAATTTAACATTAGAGACTAAGACAATATTTTCATAACTTTAGAAACCAGTGGGGTGTAGTCCCGAAGGATTTAAAAAATAAGAATATGCCTATATTCATACAAAGGACCCTATGTCAATCCATGTCAAGTTTCAGTATGCTCGGTTGAATAGTTTATTCCTGAAAGCGTAACCAACAATCAGCTCACTTTCGCATTTATATTATTAGGATAAGTTGTTGGAACTTAAACACATTCATAACGACGGCTAATTTCCTGACTTTTTTATATGCCACAGAATTTTTCTATAATAATGACAAAAACATTAATAGGTTGTTTACAAAAAAAGTATGTAGACTTCACAATGTTGCACAGAAAAAAATATTTCAATATGTGTTTTTTTTATGTTTCTCCATGTAGGGGTACCTAAAAAATTAATTTACCCAAAAAAATTAAGCAATGATGTGTACATGATAGCCTGAGGTATTTAAGTGCGGGCTCATATTTTACAAAGCACCAAGACAGGCAAACAATAAAAATACTCATGAGAAAATGCATAACAACGTATACTCCATCGGGCGCCCGACACACTTTACATAAACCCAGTCTGTACCCAATCAGTATTTTAATCAATATAAAATTTAGGGATCAAAGTCAAAGCAATCTTAAATCTTTGCAGTGTTAGTTCATAGAAAATGTAATAATTATGCACAAAACGTAAATAGTATCAGGAAATACTAATAAATGTTACAAGAAACAACATGCTCTTACTTCTGGTAAATACAAATCAATACCATGTATAATGAAACCCATAATTTAATTAATTTTAGTATACTCTTTCAATAGGGTTTAAACATCAATCATATAAAAATCTTATAATGGAAAAGGCAAAGGCATTATACTCTTGCAATAAATTATTTAGGTACTAAGTGTAGATGTTAATGTTTACCTGTATGTTTGAATGGGAGTAGTGAAAAAAAAGCGAATTAAGCGCATAGAAGGAATCCAGCCCCTATGTCCTTAGAAATTTTATGCACACAGAGCGCTCACGTGACCTTAATTTGAATTTGGGTACTATCTCAAGAGATGTTTTTTGTTTTTTGTCAGAAGTGCAGGGTGGCGCCAAAGGCACCACTGAAGCCCGTGCTGATGGCCAAGGACACTTCCTTTTGGTACACTCCCCCCTTTCTTAATATGATCTGACTTCGGAAAAGTTGGATGATCTTAGGTCGGACTGTCACTTTCAACCTTGTATACTGTTTTTGCATAATGGTTTCAAAATACCGTATTTAGTTTATTAATTATGTACTAATTTAAAGGAATATGAAATATAGTTTCTAGTTATTTTTTTGTACTTTAATATTCTTGAATCATAAATTTGTACAATTTATGTATTTTATTGTACAAAGAGATTATTGATACTTCTTGATAGTGAGATTATATTTATTACTTACTGGTCACAAATTTTATGGCACTTTCTTAGTTTTTGCATAAATCACTAGTTTTATTAATACAACAAATAGTTTATAGTTTAATTTATAGTTTTTTGTAAGCAATAAATGTTTTTCTAGCAGCAATACAGAATCCACTTGCTCTTCAGTCGGATTGTTTACTTACTTGTAGTTTCTGACTTTTGAAGTAGAAGCAAACTCCTTAAACTTATATACCACTAATCCCAAGATGTATGTTTAACTATGCACATTGTTAAGTTCAGTTGTTTCAAGTGTGATTATTGCATGCTTATAAGTATATTTGAAATGTTGCTGTGGTATCCAGCATATTTGTTACAATAGCTAATGTGTGGGCAAAAATCATTCTTAGGTAGATCCTCATGATGAAATTTCCATGACATTTTTTGCAATTTCTCTGCTTGGGGTGAACTGAGACTGGGCGCATTTGGAAGCCCAGAATTCCCACTACATTATCTGTATATCTGGTACACAAGTATCATACATTTTTGTGTATTTGACCTTTGTAAGAAGTATCTGATTATTTATATATTAACTATTGCAGAGCAAATTAATTCTGAGACCATAACGACATTGATATGAATTAAAAAGCTATTTTTCATGATACTAAATCAGTTCTTTATTTTTCATTCACCTATCTGTAATAGAGTCTTAGAGTATCAGTAATTTATTTATTTTCTGCACTTTTGTGATAATAAAACTGATTCCACTATTTTTCTGTTTTATCATATACATATAATCAAAAAAATTTAATTTTGGTTCTAAATGAATATATGAGTTTTGGAACTCCATAAATAAAATATCCATTCCGGGTGAAAAACGTAGAATAAATACTACAGAACAAATAAACAATATTCTAAATGAAAGGAATTGTATATTCAATATAAAGAGAGTGAATTTATCTTAATTGTTTGATTGGATCACTGATCTATTAACTAATACTGTAAAATAATTGTAAAACATAAATTTGATATTGTTTGTTTCTTTTTACGCCAGAGTTGATGGAATTAAAGAATCACAGCAATGGCTTCTAAAACAAGTAAACTTGATTTGTTAAATTGCCCATAATTTGATCAGTGTGTGTTTTATTGTGCTGTTCTGTAGAACTTTGCTACGTCAGATAAAAGCAAAGTTCACACCACTGGCCTTCATCAGAACTTAACACTTCGTTAGTGAAGTTCAAACGGTTCATTATTTCTGGTCTTTTCACATTGGCCACCCATCGATAATTTCTCATAAGGTCATCAACAGGGCTTCTCACCAAAAATAAACTGTTACTTGATACTAGGTTTATTCCTTTTACTATCACTGTAATGCTTTAATTAATATTACTATTTGTATGTTTTCAATATATTTGTTCTTGCATCTGTCATTAAACATCTCATAAATTTTTAATTGGAGTAGATAATAGTTGCCGAAAAAATAACCATAGTGATGTATTTATAGAACAAATTCAAGTTGATAATTGGTGAAAATTCTTATACTAGAGTTTCAGTAGTGCTAATTCCTTCCTTATAGAATAAATATCATCAATTTGTGGTTATTATGTGCTATTGCAAGCTTATCAAATAAATGATACACCCCAAATATTGTTCTGTGGTTTGAACTTCTGAATCAATAATCTTTCAAATTTATTGCTTTAATATTACTTCTGTCACGGGTGATTTGTCTTTTACTGAATTTTTAATTAGTTCATAGAAACCATCTACAATCTGGTCATCAAATCAGCTTGTAGTCCAAACCAATTCAATTTTGATTCGCAATTGTCATTTTTGTCCCGTTGTGTTGTATATGTGTTACACAAGCTTTTGTTACAAAATTTGCAATATAATCTGTTATAGTGTTTATTTTTTTGTAGCGAATTGATTCAGGTTTCATTCATAGTGGATTCATACATTATCCTTTAAAAATACTGCTTCTTCTTCGTCAGTGATGTAACATCGGTTTACAGTTGTAAAATTGTCACCATGTATATAATGAAAATCTGCTCCACTATATATATAATGTAAATTTTATATGAATTTTTAAAAATCCTTACACAACTTACAAAAGTAGCCTGTCACTAAAAAGTAACTGTCAGTAGGAGGGATATATGTGTAAGTATTTATTGGTAACAATGTGTTTTTGTGCTTTATAAAAGTCCAGAACCAATCGTGTGGCCAATCATTTTATATCCGGACAAATCCAGATTAGCATCAGGTTTTCTGTACAGCTCTGGACTTAGTGTCAGAGTTGAATTTGGCTCTTTTCCCTGCATAGCAACCATTTATTATTCATCTTTTATTTTTAAATTCTTATTCTGTTTAACTGCTGACTCTGTTTAAGTGTGCCAATATAAATATTAACTGATATGCATGTACCTTTTGTAAATACGGTTATCAATGAGTATTTGTGCAATGCTCATTGCAGCGTGATAGAGATCACAATTACAAGACATGCTAGATCTATAAGGTAAAATTGATTTAATCTAGTAAATTGAAATTTTTTTTATGAAAATAAAATTTTGATAGCAGTAGCATAATTATATTGCAATATTATTCTTAACATATCTAGTTTTAGTCACAATCCAATGCATGGGTTTCAAAGTATAAATATACAATAGTGATTTAAATGTACCAAAAAACCTAAATGCAGTTTATAATTTTTGTATGAAACTTATACAATTTTACAATCAACACTAAATAGCTTAAGTAAAAGTAAAAGTAGAATATATCAAAGAAATTTGTTGTGACATAAATTTTGTATGTTACATTTCATTAGTTTGATGTAACTATTAAATGTTGTTTGAAGATTGTTTAGTAAACTATTGTAGTACTACTTAAGTAACTTGATTGATATTTATACCTTGAATTAAAATTTAAAATATTTGCAATAGATACAATAGGATGTTATTGTCAAGTGGAGTAATGCACATGATTAATTCAGCAATTGCTTTACTTTTGAAAAATATACTTGTGTTTTTAGTTTTGTCGAGTGACATTCAATAAGATTTGGCGAGAGTACCGGTCAAGATGCTGGAAAGATACATTAGTTCCATTATTCATGCTAAGCCTACCTGGAAAGATCACGACAAATTTGCCTAATGGCCACCATGGAACAGCTTCTGTCATCTTGAATACATTTACATACTGTCCACCTGTTTGTGCATCCATCTCGCGGGCTTATTGCTTACTTTACATATTTCCTTCCTTTGCCGAGCTAGCTGTCAATTGTGCAAACTAATGTATACTTTGCATGCAATCGTTGTATGCTACAAATTACGTTTTAAGAACTGGAATCTTTTATTGAATATGATTCAATATGCAAAAATTGTAATTGTAATGCGCTAATTGTAAAATATAGCGATGAACTTGCCCAAATCAAACTTCACAGCAGAAACAAGTTGTATATAAAAAAATTAAGTATACACCTGAATGTACAGAACATTTACGAGCAGTATACAAGGGGTTACCCAAAAAAACCGGAATTATTTTATAAAAATTATATATTATCAAATTTTTTACAATACGACCTTATCTCCTTCAAAATAATCTCCATTACAACTAATAAACTTGTCCCAACGGTATTTCCATTGATCAAAACATTTTTTGTAGTCATCTTTAGAAATGGCTGCAAGCTCGAGCTTCGTTTTTTTCTTAACCTCTTCAACGCTGTCAAATCTTTGACCTTTCAAGCCTCTTTTCATGTGTGGAAATAAAAAAAACTCGCATGGAGCGAGGTCAGGCGAGTAAGGTGCGTGGGGCAGCGGAACCATGAAGAATGCCTTTAGCATCAAAAAAGCAAATCAACATGGTTTTGATGTTTGATTTGACTTGCCGACATTTTTTTGGACGAGGTGAAGATGACGACTTCCATTGGCTTGACTGTTGCTTCGTTTCTGGGTCATAACCATAGCATAATGACTCATCACCAGTAATTACCTTTTCCAGCAAATCGGGATCATTTTCGAGATGTTCTTTCAGAAGGCGGCAAGTTTCAACTCGATGTGCCTTTTGATGGTCAGTCAGAAGTCGAGGAACAAATTTGGCAGCAACCCTTTTCAGTCCTAAATCTCCTGTTAAAATTCGCTGAACCGAGCTCCAAGTTAACCCACTACTCTCTGATAGTTCCTCAATTGTCTGTCGACGGTCGGTGAGCACAAGTTCACGAATTTTATCAACATTTTCGTCCGTTCGAGAGGTTGATGGACGTCCAGAACGAGGTTTGTCTTCAATCGACATGTCGCCATTTTTAAATCGAGCGAACCACTCGTAGACCTGAGTTTTCCCCATAGCATCATCTTTGTAAGCTGTATTCAACATTAAAATAGTTTCTGCAGCATTTTTACCAAGTAAATAACAAAATTTCACAGCTGCACGTTGTTCACTTAAACTTGCCATCACAAAAAACGAAACAAGAACAAAACAGGGTTAGCGAAAACAGTCACTACGAACGAACAGAATGCACTAGGACAACGGAACTGGGGTCACTGAGCTCGCAATGGGTTGCGCGACACACGCCTAGCGGCAGGAATGTGTACTACACGCTGCCGGCTGCCAGCAATACAATTCCGGTTTTTTTTGGGTACCCCCTCGTATACCATCTTGCTGCATAAATATAGGCACATTGCACAACGTATGCTGCTCACTCCAGAGAGGATGATTGAAAACTCAGGAAAAAATCAATAATGCACATCCAGTGGCAAAACTATAAAGCTAAAATGGTTCATAAAAAATTAATTATTGGCTGAGTTTTAATCAAAGTTATCTTAAAGAGACAGAAAACTTTCATTTCTGTGGGATATTCTCAATATTTATCACTCCCTACCTTTATTCTTTTTCCATATCTGCTTTTCTTTGTATTTCTGGTATTATAAATAAACTTACTATATGTACCAAACTTATATGTTAACGTTGTGTTTTAAATGGGCAATTCATAACATTAGTTTTAGGGGAGAGATCCTCTTTTAAAGATCTATGTTATTTAAATGGGGAATTCACCTGTTAGTTAGGAACCAATAACTTTTAACCTAATTGATTGATTGATTTGAAAGTTTCAAAACGTATTGTAGGTTGAATGAGCCATAACATTTTTTTTTTTAATGTGCTACAACTAATAAATTTATGATTTTTTCATTACAAAATGATTAAAGCATTTTTGTATTAGATTTTGTATTGTATTGTTTATTCTTTGTCGATTTAAAAAAATACTAATGCTTTGTAGATAGCTTAGTAATCAATGTCCAGAAATAATTTCATACCATTTGGATGGCTGTTTCAGAAGAAAACTGTACCTAAGTTTTTTAAAACAAGTAATGAAATCAGGCTTATAAGTAAACCTTTACTTACTATGATTTATTAAAACTCTGCTGGTGAGTAGTTCTCATCATTTTGTCTTCTTTTTGCCTCTTGAGTAGTCTCCCTTTTACTATGCTCTCTTTGGTTTGTCACTCGGCTGACTTTTCTGCTTTAAAATCCTAAATTGTCTATAGTTTTTAGTAGGCTTTGAATCAAATGCAAGTATTATGCAAGGCCTAAAAGCTAAAACATAAACACATAAACTTATTTTATAAAAAGACTTATTTTTAACTATAAAACTAGTCAAATGTTATGTTTAATCAGCATAAGCCAAGGAATATTTTTTGTGGTTATGACATTTTTTTAATTGAAAAGTGTGTTTTTCCCCTTAACACCCACAATCAATTATATCAACAACAAAAAAGATGAAGTTATCATGGATACATCAAATTCTAATATAACATATTACTATACGAGAATGTGTAGTTAAAGTTAACAACAATGGCTCTTTCTATCTGTAGCTTATATGAAAATAGACCACTCAACATTGCTCTCGGTGGAAAATGATACTAGAATAAAGAACAAAGCCAAGGAGGTATACTTGTGTAGAGAGGGGAAATCTCAGCATTCGGTTAAAGGAGGAGCTTTTATAAAAGTAACAAAGAAGTGAGCTTTTGTTCACTTGTTGGGCGGTGACAAAGAGCCCCACATCTCTTCAGTGGAGTATCCAACACGGCTGTGCATAAAATATCACCTGTCCTGTCGACGCACGGCTCAATCAGAAACTAGAAACTTCACTCACGGAATATTCCCTTCCCGGGCGTTCTATGTGTATTTGACTTTTTCACTGTCTTGGTAACTGAGGATTTTTGAGAATAACTAATAGGTTCTGCAAAGTACACTTTACAGATTTAAATAGTTTGTATTGAGCCTCTGAATGCGTTGTTTATAATTTTAGATTATAAAAGGTAATACTAAAGAGATTTGCTTTAACATTTTGTTTATATTCAACGTACACTCTGTTTTCATCGAAAAATATTTTAAGTGTAATTTTAGATTTAGTTGCTGATTATTAATTTTGAGTAGAATGTTAATAGATGTCAAACTTCATGATTTTTATGTATGTCTAGATACGAGTATGTATTATCACACAAGACATATACTAACCTGTGGTTATCTAGATTAGTACTAAGATGTGTCAGCTGCAGTCAAGTATAATTTATGATACCTCTCGAACTATGATTTCTGGTAACTTATACTGCAGTATGAGCATTGTATGGATTTCTTGACTAGTATTTGACTACAAGGACATCTAGACAAATATTAAGAAGCGTCTGCATCAGTCGATGTGTTAATTAAATATGTTTTATACAGAATTCTTGATCTAATGTTGTAAACAAATCTATAATTTCCTCTGCAGTTTATGAGTAAGTCTGCAGCCAAAGACAATACAAACCTAGATGTCTCACTGAGATTATAACTTGGATAAGATAACAGAATTCACTAGTGTTATACCATGTCCTATCAACTACATTGTAGCTAATTGTTCCAATTTCTGGGGAGATGAGGAAACATTTTGCTGGATCAATTTGTATTGTTCCGTCTTAAGAAAAATGTAACCCTATGAATTCAAATGCAATGAAACTATACAATGTATAATGGAAAATGTAATTAATCCTTAATCATATTTATTAAGTAGAATACAATGACTGAGACTTACATATTAAAGAAAAGTTCATAAACTATTCGTTTATTGCCATAGCATCATAAAATTGTTAGTCTGTTGTATTAATATAAGGAACAAAAGTATGCTATACCACATGTCACATAACAGGCTTCATTGAGGTTGCTTGAAAAATTTGAGATCTATAGCTCATTTTTTCTTGAGATATCCTTCGAAAAACAGAAAAGATATTTTACAGCCTCCAATCAGAAGTCAGAAGTATTATTGTCTTTAAACACAAGTGTGTGATTGAAAAAATCATACTTATATAAATATATAAAATATTGTACTATTCTAATATAACCATGTTAAAATATTATAGATTGACTTGAACAATATAAGCACAAGATGCTTAATAATAGTTATTAAATTAATTATGTAGACAAGCTTATCAAAAACATTGTTATTTTGTAATTTAGTTAAAGTCTAAATAACAAGATTAATTTTAGAAGAGAAAATCTGGCAGCTATTATTGAGTGATAGACTTCAATTATGCTCAGTCAGATCCCATTGATAGACATGCACCTTCATTGAAGTCGTTCTTGTCTATGTAGAAATGAAGTGCAAAACTTTAAAGTGTACAGGTTAGGTTACATAAACACTGGCCATTATCAAACATGACATTGCCTAAGTAGAAATGACTTTACATGGAACATTTTAAGTCCACACCTCAACTTGTTCTTGAGATATCCATTGGAAAATAAACATACAAGCAGACAAAATTGTCAGTACTCTTAGCAACATACAAAATTTCAAGTTTATAGTTCAATTCATTGTTGAGATATCGCCCTTTGCTAACACTCAGCACATCTCATGGAGTGACATGCACCAGCATTGAACTCATAGAGATGAAGCCTCGTGTAAAAATTCAAGTCAATAGGTCAGTTTATTCTCAAGATACTGTGCAAAGAGAAAGACAGAAATAAGATTTTTCCAACCTCTTGAGTGATAGCATTTACTAACGCTTACCCAAAAATCTTACCGACAAATGTTTATTTATGAAAACTTTTTCAAATTTCCTTTTGTAATAACTCATTTTGTATTCATTTTAGCAACATTTAAACAGTATTTTCCATGTGAAAATCTTGGAATTTGAGGAGGAAACTATTATTTTTTACTTGATTAAGTTCTGTCCAAAGGAACTAATTAAAGCCAAAGGTGCGCTATTGGTAATTACCAACAAACTTTAGCCTGTCTCAAGGTGGCAGCAGTCTATTGAATTTTAATTAACTGCAGAAACTTGATATGTCAAACTTTACCTCCAGTTATACACAAGTTTCAAAGTCATCCAAAACATCAGTTATTAATAATTGTTAATAATTTATAATGGATGATGGACTAATTATATTATCATGGAAATCATGTGTTATAGTTTAATATGAGAGAATATTTTTATAAACTCTTCTTTATCGTCTTTGACACGGTTAATACAATGAGCTCATTAATTGAGTTATAATGTATAACTGAATTAAGAAATTTTTGATGTAAAGAAGCAAATAAGTCACATTAATGATATTTGGTGGCTGTAATTGAAAACTGGTTAAACAAATTCGGTAGTATTCAAGGCCAGTGATGTAATAAAGTCTGGAGGGTGTGGAATGTGGAAAATATTATCCTTGTAAAAGTCTGAGGGATATATCCTAACACTCTTTCTCTCTCCCTCCCCATAGGAATACCACTGTTTAGAAGATATCATCACCCCATTATCTCTTGTTTTATTCATAATTTAAAATTTAATGAGAGTCTAATTAAAATTTGGTAAGTGCATTCATTAGGTATTCAGGGGCAGTAGTGTACTTTCTCAGGTAAAAAAGAATATCAGGAAGTGTGGATGATACAAAATTTTATCCACTTAAACATATCAGAGGCTTAAATATAACTTAAACCCCTTCGCCCTCCCCATAGATACTCCACTGTTTAGAGATCCTTATCAGCTTACTAGCCCTTACTTTTTTTAATATTTGTACATATCTGGCATACCTGCAACATGATCCTCAGGATTATTTACTTAATTGAAAGTACCCATGCCAAGTTAACATACATTTAAATAATATGTATTTTTCATTTTTAAATTCTCTATTAAGCACTCCACTAGGGAGATGCTAGGCAGTAAGCAGCTAAAATTGTTCCCTAATAACCCTTCTCTCTCTCCTTCATAGCGTCGAAAAATTACTTTACATCTAGTAATTAAAAACTGAAACAGTCTGATTTCATTGAAAACAGAATGGTCAAATAAAACCAATGTATAGCTGAACCAATGAACCCTCACATTATTTGTGAGACATTTAAGACCATTTTCTGCCTTCAGAAGTCAAAAATGTATAATAAGATATGAATATATATATAAACATATTATTTGCACCTTGAGCAGTAAATTTACATATTGAAATTTCAGTGAGCTTATAGGTCATATTAAAATTATCCCATTTTAAATCTTTTTGTAGGGTAGCTGAATTCTGGGAAAGAAGACAATCTCCAAGTTAAGGGATAGTATTTTCTTGCTGGTCGCTCGGAATGTTTACTGTGACATGCCTCACATACTGTTGGTTCTCAACACACCCATAGCTTGTGCCCAAGGCTAACACTCGTCCTAAAGTTACAGCTCTCAATCGGTAGCTAATTTACAAACAAACCTTTAAAAAAACCTTTAAACAAAACAAAAAAAACAACATTTGTCATCTTCCGAAAACAGTTTTGAAGAATAGGGACACGTAAAGTTAAACATGTAAAACATCAAGGAATTTACATAGATAAGGCATTATTCAAGGATGTTAAATCTTAAATGTAAAAATTAAATCTGATATATTTCTATTCAAATTCTTGTCAAAATCAATACTATTAAAAAAAAATGAAAATAGATTATTTGTTACTCGTTTCCCCCATTTTTGTTAATCAAAGAACATTGTTATGGAGAAATTCTTCAGGGGACAAGGTACACAATTCTTTTTTGTTTTGTAAACCTTGCCAATGCAAACAATAACACAATTAAATTATCAAAATACATATAGAAATACTTTTAAAAGGATAGAAATGTTGACAGAAATGCCATATTCCCTTAAATATGAGACAATTCTTAGTGTCTGTTGATGACAAAGGAATATAATGTGTATTGTATTCCATTAGGAAATAGTTATTCAGGCTATTTAAGACAAACCCCCTGCATACAGGTACACTATTGTGCAAATTAATGTTAACAAAGGTAGAAATCCAGTTTTTATACATTGGGGCATCTGCTGTGCATATTCTGTCAGCTGTTTTCTTCAAGAAAACAACATAACCTCAAAACCTTATTATTAACATATCATTCTTAAGTCGTACCTTGTGTAACATTATTATTATATGTTGTTATATCTTGGTTATATATGCAAGTTTGTGTTATTTTCATTTATTTTGTGAAAAATTTGTAATCAGGTTTGACTGTTTATTGATATGGATATCACACCTAGGAAAAGAGAAAGGATCGTAACACCTAATGAGTATACACCAATGACTCAGAGGGACATTGCAAAGGAGTGTTGTGTAAGTTTGGGTGCTGTAAACAACATAATTAAACAAAGAAAGGAAACAGGGTCCGTTGAAGTGCAGCAGAAAAAAAAATGTGAAAGAAAACTGAAGATTACTCCTCGAGATAAAGCCTTCCTTTTGCATGATAGCAAACTTCATCCCAGAAAAACAAGTTATGATCTCTAGCAAGATTTAGAAAAGGCTGGAGTAAAAATTCACAACTCAGCGGTACACAAACAACAGAAGGAGGGAGAAAAGCTGTGAGACTACAGAGGAAACAACTTCTGACAGTGCCTATGATGAAAAAATTACTAAACTGGGTAAAGAAATACCCTCACTGGAGCGCAGAAGATTGGAGAAAGGTGTGATTTCTGATGAGAAACATTCCCATCAGTAGTCAAAATTCGTTCGAAATGCAGTCAATGAATCACTTTCTGCTAGCAATTTTAACCAAGCAGAAAAAAATATTCTAAGGATGTTTTTCATACTCAGGGACTGGCACTCTTATTCCTATTGAAAGTATGATAACAGTGAAAAGTACAAAGAATTTCTGGGACAACGCTCAGCTATAGAGCTTGACAAAGGCCAGGCTGAAGGGACTCCAATTTTTCAACAAGACTCAGCTCCATGCCACGTATCAAATACTATGATGAATACTTCAAGAATAATAATATTACCCTTCTGGGTTGGGAATCTGGGAATTCACCTGATCTTAATCCTAATGTAAGGCTAGACTGCAAAAAATGGACAGTACGACAAAAACAAAACTGGTAAAAGCAGTAACTTAAGTGTGGTTTAAAGATGAAGCAATCGCAAACAATTGCAAAAAAAACTTGTGGATTCCATACCAAGAAGTGTCCAGGAAGTCAGAAAAGTAAAAGGGGGACATATTCCATAATAATTAATGGTAACAATCTCATGTAAGTGTACCTAGATGTAGCTTTGGCGTAAATAAATCATATTTACAAATTAAATCTGCTTATTCACAGTAATTCGCACAATACTGTATGTAATGGAATACACTAATTCTACTAGATAGAAAAATGAAGTCATATATGAAATGTTTTGGAAATTGCCACTAATAACAATAATATATCATGTACACAATAATATAATAGTACAATGTATATAACAGTACATCAGCATCAAAATTAATACACTAAACATTTACTAACTACAAAAACATTCCACATTACAAAAAAATATGTGTGGCCAAACGCTACATGCCCTTATGCCAGCAGGAATAAAAAGTAAACAAAATAAATTGCAAGACTGAAATGTTGGCTGTCATGAAAACCTTTTTATGCCCTGAAGGAATATATGCTTTTAGCATTTATTTATAAATTAAATAAGTTTTTTTTAACCTAATTTTGTAAAGACAATCAATTTTTATTGTATTTTAATTTTTTTTTACTTAGTTGCAATGTATAATTTATTTGCAATAATACAGAACATTTTTAAGCAAACAGTGAAAACACGTTTAGTAATCATTAACAGTATCCCTTTTAGATAAGTTATATGGATTTTGTACAAGTAAAGGAATTGTAAATGCAACTATTAACTCCATTAATGAAGTGTGGAGAGTAGCTCTTAGACTTCAATTGGGTATTTAACAGTGTCTGTCAAAAAAAATTCTTTAAACGTTTATCATCAAGGAATAAAAGACAAATAACTCATTTGGTATGCCTCATCAACCACTGGCAGAATATTTATCACATAAACACCCATAATGATTGCGATGAGCATGCAATCTCCCAGTAGAGATTAGGTATGGTGTTCCTAAAGGATCCACTCTTGGGCCTTTACGTTCCTGTGTTATCTGAAGGGATTACCTGGGGTGGTGACTGGGAGTATTGATAGCATTTGCCTGCATGAGGATAATGCAAGTTTGCTCTTAACGGAGTCAAAATATAATCCCAATGATTTGCTTATGTAAATTTAGTAGTAGTAAAACAGATCTTTCAGATAAAAGTTTATTATTAAATAATTCAAAATGTCAGTGCTTGAAAGCAAGACCTTTTTACAAAACAACCACTCCAGAATATAAAATTTTTGATTGAAATAAAAGTAAACTCAACATTGGATTTAATTAATTATTGACAAAGTTTTAAGTGGTATATGATTACAGATATTTGAACCTAAAATGTTGGAATTAGTGTGTATAGGACACAACTACAATCAATTTGAGTAAAATATTGATTGTAATAGAATTATGTTGAAGTTAAACTGAAGTGGTATTGTCAGTATCTCTTTGATACATCTTGGTATTGTGACAGTTTGTAATGTATTTCAAAGAACGTCATACCTCTTTTACTCTCATAACATTTTTTACTCCATACTAGAACAGAAAGGGGGAATTAGAATTGTTCAAGAAAATCAAAATTGTGAGCACAGAAAAGATATAATACAGAATATTTCTTGGAACACTTTCCACAGCACAGTCTAATGTTGGCCGAACATAGTGCATCAGAAGCGAATTCTGTTGACTGCTCCTATCAATCCATATGTTTTAATTCACTTGATATGCATCACTATTCAAGTACAACATTTATAATTTTACTTTAATACAATTTGAATTTTTATTTATTTAGTTTTCAGCAGTTGTAATAAATTCTGGTCTGTATAATCAAGCTAAGTATTATATACTTGTAAAACAAATATTATTCTTGTTGCAGGCACCGTGTCAGGTAGAACTTGAGAACTGGGTAAATAGTATCCATTCGGCCTGTGCAGCTGCATTCGCTAGACATCGGGGCAAGACAGGGACTCTACATCTGCTGCAGGAAGAAATTTACAGGCTTGAAAAGGCAATTGAGTCTGTAAGTATCAATCATTTAAAATTTGTGTGTATAAAATACCATCTGCTTTAGTATTTAAATAATACTAGCTTATTGAGAGACATACACTGTTACTCTATTATTATTATTATTTGCTTTAAAAAGCAAACGGTTTATTGTGCATGATTTCTCAGGTATAGATAATATAAATGAATTTCTTGTATTTATTGTGTCCTACAAAATGATTCACTAAAAGACTAAGAAAGTTATAAGAAATTTGACTTCACTTCTTTAAAGATTTTGAAAATTGTAATTAAGTTCATGTAGACTTTTCTTACAATTGTTTATATTCTCAAGTTTGTATTTTTTTTGTAAAGTGGAACTAACAATGTCTGACCAATCTCTGAATGTTTTATTTCTAAAGAGAATTACTTGTTTAATTATTGTTGCTCTGTAATAAAAACCTTTTGGTGTTTTTTTGCTATTTCATATAAAAAACTATAATTTTTAATATAATAAACAACGTAATTACAAAGAAATAAAAAAGGCCAAAATAACTAGCAGTGAACAAGACCCACTTGTCACACAGACTCATAGGAGTAAATATTAGGTAAGTATTTTAAGGAGCAGTGACTCAACTGACTATATCCAGTCTCATATAGAGGTATTTTCTGTCACAGTACAATATATGTAGCCTATATGTTGGAACAGAAGAAATAAAATACATTATTTATAATTTTTTAAATGGCCTACTATAGTTCACATGATACCATGTTCCTGCAAGGTGGCACAGGTATTTTTTACTTGTATTCTCTTGTTACAGTCACAGTTCCTTTAAATAGTTTAAGTTGACAATACATTTAGCTTTAATTGTAAATATCATACCACTAGAACATAACCTGCCTATAAAACCTTTGGTTTTAAATCCACATCTTAAGGGCCAGCTGACTGGTGGTCATTTGAATTTGAACCTTGTAATAACACCTTTACCTCAGATATCTTTACAACATTATTTAAAACGCCTTTATACCTCATCATAAAAATATTAAAAAGTGTAAACTTTACAAGAAAAACTAAAAACACGTGAATGTGTATTTATTATATCAATCAAGTGAAACATTTCCCATAACTTGATGCCCGACAATAATGGTGTAAAAGTGTTTAAAGTTTAACATTATTCTTATTAGATCAAATTAAAATGTCTTCTCACTACAGCTGGATTTTAAATATGGAAAAACATTTGAGTAAATGGGTGATAAATGTACAGAGTTAAGTATATTGCATGTAAAAATACATAATTCACCCTACAGAACACATAAAGCCCTTGACTCTTTTCTCAGAAGCAGCCAAAGTAGCCTCAGATGCCTTCAGTTATTATTGTATTTACTAAGTTTGTAACCTACATGTAAATATTTAAATGGCTGTATTCAGGAAGAAAAATAAATTCGATTATGCAATATGTTCAGTCTGTACATGAAATACAATATAAAAGTTCTACCTTTTACTGTGAAGTAATTGTTAAACTATCTCATCAATGACATAACTGAGGTTATATCTATGTGTAGTCATAGCCCTTTAAAACTCTTCTGGTTCGGTTTGGCTAAATTGGTGATCTGTCTCTGGCCAAGAATAATTATTACACATGCCCGTACTAACACGTATAACAATACTCATACATTGAGGAGAACTTAGAATGTCTAAATTTATACTCTAGAAGGTACATATCATGAACTCCACATTGATAGTGTTATAGATGATTAGTTTTGGATTCTGTGTTCACTGTGACCATTTAAAACAATTGATGATTCCATTGAATCTTAGATTATATCTGTTATTCCATTTTTGAATGCAAAGAATGTTGACAGTCGAATTTTGTTATAAAATTACAGAGATTTATGTGAAAGTGCAATGAGTGATGGGATTGTGTGAAATTAAGTTCAGCAGTTCAATGAAGGACGGACAAATACTCCAGATAGAACCTGAAGTGGGCGACCTTCTGTTGTGAAATAAGACTTGGTTTCAAATTAAAATGAAAGAAAATAGACAATTCACGATGATAACGCTTTCAGATGAATTTCCAAATTTTTCATTCTCAAGCTTAAGTATATGGCAGGTATTTAGGAGTGTATTGTCCAATCTATACACCATCTGATCAATACCAATATCAGTCAATCAGAGGAAAACTTTAATGATTACATCTCATGATTACAGGATCACAAGCTGAAGCATATGGCAGGTCTATAGCAGATAAACATCCTGATTCTCCAGTACAAGGAGAACTTAGAATGGCTACATTGATATCTCATGATTACAGGATCACAAGCTGAAGCATATGGCAGATCTGCAGCAGAGTGTAGTGTCTGATCCTGACACCAAGCAGCAGATAAACACCCAGATTGTTCAGTGGGAGGAGAATTTAGAACGGTTACATTGCGAACAGTTCCGGTTACGGTGCTACATGGCTAGCCTTCAAAACGGGGAACTTCCTAATCCCAAGGTACTCCTCATACATGTATATATTAGGCATGACTAAAAGCACATAATATTTTAATAATAGGTTATATTTATAACTATTGTACAATTTTTCAGAGCTTACTGACGCACGTTTCACGCGCCACAAAAGGAACGTTAAACAAGCTGGGCGTGTTTACCGTTTCTTCGTTCCATGCTTTCATATGTGCCCGTTCACCCTCATTGCTCAATAACCTGCTGGCCGGTCGAGGAGCCACCAAGCGCCGGCCTCCTATGCTCTCTCGCTCCAACAGCGGTTCCAGCCGGCGCTCGCTACAGATGAGCTCGAGAGACGAATCGGAGAAAACTGTCAAAGTCTCAGTGCCAGAGAACCAAGTAATTATTGACCTTGCACCTATTGTCTTAGGCGAATATTCAGTTATTTTCTGTGTCTCTGTGTTTTTCTTCTTTTCATCTTGCTTTCACTGTTCATTATTAATACTAGTGAATTTATTCTTATTTGTTTATTTTAGTTTTAACCTTTTCCTTCTGACAGTACTATGTGGTGGGTGATAATGTTTTCTAATTTTCAAACTGATTTTTTTCGTTCAATTTATTGCAGGATTTATGTTTTACTTTTTGTTTAAATCATTGTTTGTTTCCTTTTTTTATTGATAAAAACTTTTCTTTCTCACAAAATTCTGACACTTGTGTCAGCTGAACTGAAAGAGTTTGATCAAATTGCAATTTTTTCAAAATCTATTAATTTTTTGTTTTAAATCGTTATGATTTTAAAATCAAGGTATAAAATTACTTTTGTGTACTGAAATGTTGTTGAGGTGAAAACCTGTAAATAACAATTATTTTCTTAATAATCTAATTTAATATTTCCACCAATATCAATCTGATTTTACCTCATATATGTCTTTAAATATGAAATCTATTTAAGACATACTTCATTTGTCAAATTTCTTTTTCATTGTGAAATATGTAAAAAAAAAGACAGTAAGAGGTTCCAGTTGACTTGTGTAGCATTAATAAAGTAAAGGTATCTCATTTTAAAGTCAGAACTTATTATAAAATTTGTTTTACAAGAAATGGCTGTGTGGATGCAATTGTTTTAACTTAGTATGACTTGTATATTATTTAGCCTTAAATGTTAATGTTAAATATTTGAATCATACATTTCATAAAACACTTGTTTCATTGTTTGGCATAAACATGTATGGCAAGTATAAACATGTATGGAAGAGAAATGCAGTCAATATATTTTTTGGTCTTAAAATATAGGTGTTTCATAAATTAAAGATCCAAAGAGAAATTATCAAAAGTTTTGTTATGTAAATATTAGTCTAGAAGTAAATATAGTTTTATAAGTTATGAAAAATTGCCATTTTTATATAGAAAAATATAAACAATAACCAACCATTTCAAAGTGGATGCCATAATCATAAAAAATGAAGAGACTTACAGAACACTCTATTTTCTCAAAACTGTGAACTCAAAATTGTAGGCTAGAATTATTAGAAATTGAATAACTTTAAAACTATCGGTTTGTACTTATTACTTCAAAAATTATCTTGGTACAAATAATTTTATAATTTGATATGATGTAAATTAGTGTAGTAAATGTCTGTACTATATCTAAAATTTAATTTCAAACAGAGTTGTATTGTACATTGTTTTAAAAATTATACTTGAAAAAACATTTCTTGCTTTTCCTGTAACTTTATATTTAAAAATTGATTATTTTTTAATTTTAAATGAGCATGAGCTAATCTATGAGTAAAAAGGGGTGAAAGAGGTTTCCATATTTTGAAAATAATTAAAAATGAAAGCATAATGTTAATTGTTATTTTGAAGAATTGTTTATGTATCAATTTTAAATTATTATTTAGAACACAACATATCTTTTTATTTCAAGATTCAAGGCTAAAGTACTCAGAATTTCTCCACTTAAAGACAAGTTGTCAGAGTTGTATTTTTTATATTGTTAGAAAGCTTAACTCGTTTACAATGATTCTAATTAATAATTTTTATTACATCGATTCTAAAGAATAGTTTAGAGTGGCTATATGTTTACACTGTTTACTTGTATGGTTACGAATTTGAAGTGGTTGTTTATTTAGAGTTTATGGAAACCAAATTTTAAAATATCAAACCAAACTTGAAAATAATAAATTTTGAATTGGTACAGGTCGTTTCTGGTAAATCTTATTGTTTTAAACGACTATAAATATATAACTGAATTTCTCATATTCTATTTGATAGGGTTGAGGGGGAGGGAAGGGGAAGGTGTATATGTTATTTCAACTTTATTTTATGAACTATTACCCATTAAATTTGAGACTCCTTACAAGAAGTACCTTGATTTATATATATATATATATATATATATATATATATATATATATATATATATATATATATTCACCTCAACAGCTATTACCAACGTTTAGTTCCAGAAAAATGTATCTGCAGTAACTTAAAGTGTCTAGTAGCCATATTCACTAATTTATTGTTTTTTTAACGTTTAAAGCGGAGACCCAGCTCAGTAATGGAGTATTATCTTTCCCGGTCAGCCTGGTCGATGGAAGATAACGATAGTATCGATGTTTAAATACCACAAAATACCAATAAGAACAGATATTTTTTCTAGTTTTTTACATGGACACCTGAATGTGTACAATGCAGTGAACCCTGATCCTTTCTTTGAACATGGTTTGTGGAGACTTTGAGTGCATTATATTGAGTTGAATCTTACAAAGACTAGTCTCAAGACGGGGCCTATGTACCTTACAATAGACATTCCTGAAAGACATTTGAAGTGTGAAAGTGTTGCACTGAGGGGGACGCCTTAGCGACGGAAGTGACCGGCCTTACCGCACCAATCTGGCAGCAGGTGAGTGGACCTCTTTCTATTGGTAACCTACAAGCCCCTCTTGTTAAACAAAATTCTAAATTTAATACAAGCTGTAACCACAAACCACGTTCAAACTCCGTAGGGTGCACTGTGTTGTATGGGGAATGTGTGCATGTTCGTACGCCTCGGCCACCTGTCCTGACATCCGGTGGACGTTGTAGGCCTACTCTCTACTTCTCTTCGCTAAAACCATTTTATTTCACATTTTGCAGAAATCTTGTTAACTTGGAGAACGGGCTTGTAGGATTTTGTAGCCCAGCAAATGTGTTACGAATTCTTTATTTCTGTAACAAATAATTAGTTTTTGTCTTGAAAAATGTTGTTATATGATATAAAATGGATGTTTAGTTTATTTCATGCTCATGTATTGGTTTTTTAATGTAATGATATTTAAGTTAACTTAACACTCCCAGTGAAATATCAATTTGTTCCAACTGTTTAAAAAAGGTCAATTTAATTTTGGTTTAAAATAAGTCCCAGCAATAATATGATTTCATAACTACTTACTATTTTAACTAATACATTGATTTACAAAGTAAAAATCATTCAAAGGTATCATTTCTCTTAATCTTATGTTTTATATTATCAGATTCTTAATTTTTTTGTTTTGGTACTTGTAGATTATCTCTTTAGTCTTTTATTTTATTTTGTTTTACCATACAATCTTTCACTTCTTATTAGTCTTAAAACTCACATTTATTTTATTAAACTGTCTTCAACATTTATTTTATTGAACTGACGTTTCTCAGCAAATTTTAATTATTTACCAATTTGGATACAAAGTTTTTTCAACCTGTTTTTTCTTCCTATACATAATTTATTTGTTCTTCCTTTTTTCTTTAAGGAATATGTCAACCTAACTTAATAGATTTTATTGTTTAGTTTTCTCTTGCACAGATTTTATTTTTCGATAAGAAAAGCAATAATAAAAACCTTTGTAATTTACTTTTTACCAATTAACTGCTTTGATTGTCAGTTATTGTTCTGAATAGTTAAAAAATTATATGCAATTTAACAGAATAGCTCTTGTGAAAACAAACCAAAAATACAATTGACAAATTCTGTATTTACATTATTTTTTGTAGTTACATTTTTCAATTCTTCAGCAGAAAATGTTATTTATATTAGTATTAATCAACACTTGTTGATAAAATTGGAAATTAATAATATATAATTTAATTTATTATCAACAGGCGTTTATATATGAAATATTTTTACTTAAAATACTATTTTATATTTTAAATATTATTGTTGGAATACTTAAATATGATTAATTTGATAATACTTTGTTTGGAAATACTAATAAAAGGACAATTTCTTTACTTAAATAAAATACTAAAATAATGTCTATTTTCCATTGAAATATGTTATGCTATTCTCTGACGTCTTACGTCCCACTACTTACAACAATATAAGTAGAAGTGGAGGTATATGTTCTATCTTCACATTAGTATTTTTGTAATGACATGTAGAAATAAATTTCTTGCTTTACTTTATAGCTTTTAATATATATTTGATGAATATAACTTAATATACTTTCATTAATACTGCAGAGAGGTTTAAAATATTTGGCACATTGCATTTATTTTTTTCAATATTGATTTAATTTTTTTGCGCTTTCCAGTTATACCCAGTTGACCTTCTATCATTTACAATGTCTTGAAGTTGTGTGTTAAATTGACTTGTGTTTTGTGCAGGATCACTGCAAAACACCGAAGTTCCAGTGTTTGAAATCCGTGATATCCTCTGCGGCAAAACCATCTTTCGTGGGTTCTTTCTAACTCTACTCATATGAAATTACACATTTAGAATTTTTTTTAATATCAGAGAATAGCATTTGTTTATTAAAAAACCTGTATAGGCACAACAGTAAACCATGTTAAATAATTGGTATTGAATTATATTGTTATAAACTTCTAAAAACTAATTAATAACATTTTAAATTGAATAAATTAAATACCTTTCCAATTTATTTAAATTGAAAATAATAACAAATCAGAAAGTAACCAAATTAATAAGTGCTGGGTTTTAAAAATTGATTAAAATTAGTTCATTACAGCTGTTGAACTTTAAAAAAAAAAATTAAAACTAATAAATTGGTGTAAATTTTAGTTTGCATGTTGCGCTTTAATTTGCTGGACGTTTTGTTTAATATTTTTCATGTTTTTTTCTGTTTGTTTTTGCATGTGCTACATTTTTCCTCTTCCAAGCTTTCTTAATTTTTAAACATGTTTAGATTTAATAATAAATTAACTTTATGCATAATAAGGTAATAAGCGAACATTGCATGTCATATAATAACTGTCAAAACATTTCTGCTTATTAGAGAAATGTGTTATATGTGAAACTGATGTGAATGTAATAAATTTAAAGGTTACAGCCTTGTAATGTGATACATGAATGTAAATTAGTAATTTGATTAATTAGCACTTGTCTTATATCATATTCAGATATACAGTTTAAAATTGTGAATTCACTACTTTAAATAGACTTTAAAGTCTTTAGTATCCAATTTTCAATGTGAATGAAAATAATGTGTGATATTGTTATGTATAATTGTTAAGTTATTATATTTTTATACTGGTTGAAGTGGAAACAATACTACTTACTTACTTAGTGATAATTACTTTCATAATTTTTCCAAATTAAATCAAACAAATTGTCTATTCATTGCAGGTTTTGTATACAAAGTGAAAAATATTGTTAGATCAACAGATTACATTAATGAAACATTTATGTCCTCCGGTATGTCAATAAGTAATAAAGAAATAGGATTAGTAACTGTAACTATAAGCTCAACAGTTAATAGAAACATAATAGTTGCCATAGTAAAACTATCTCATTTCTTAAAGAATCCTGTTTGTGTTTTAAGTTGACATTTTTTTTAAATTCAAGGTGATCATATTGTTATATATACAGGCAATAGGCAATAGACAAATATTAATTGTACAATATGTTTTTCGTTATCACAATGTAATAAAAATTGGTACATAGTCAATGATCAAAACTAAATAATTAAAATTATTCTGAACATTACTTTTGATACATATTTTGTTGATATAAAAATGTTGTAAAACATAAAAAAAATTGTTATATCCAAGGCTTAAACCCATTTTACAATATTTTTAGAAGATATATTTTTATTTAATTTTCATCATAAACTGTGTTTAGAGAATTTATTTACATTATAATATGTTTTTTGACAAAGTATTTCTTTTAATGTTTTTGTAAATTTATATAAGGGAAGTTTTTTTATATGACTGTGGAATATTATTATAAAATTTCAAACCTAGATAGAGAGGGCTAGTTTCTAATTTATTTAGTTTATGTGCCTTGCAAAAAGTGCATGATAATTCCCGAACGATTACAGGTAAAGTAATAAATCTTGGTGCATCATTACTGCATCCATAAATGTACTTTTTGAAGTAACTACCATATTTTTGTCTTGTCAGGAGGATCGCCCGCAAGGAATGAGAAGGAAATCTTAAATGAGGACATAGGTTAAGTAGTACATGAAATTAAAGGTCTTTATTGGTAGAGTACAATGCCTCAAATCCAATCTCAAAGAATTCACTCTTTAAAAAATTATCTCACTTAAGTTTTTCTTCTAACTCCTTGCGGGCCATCCCCTTAACATTACAAAAAATGGTAGGTACTTCAAAAAGTAGATTTATGGGTGCAGTAATGATGTACCACGCTTTATTACTTTACCTGTAATTGTTCAGGAGTTACCAAGCCAGTGCAGGACTTTATGTACACCCTGTATACAAATACTAACTACAACAAATTTGAAATAATTTTATTCATTTTCTGAAATCAAACAACTGTTTTATTTAATTTTTTTCAAGTTTCTGTATATTTCCTATTGTAAGAAATAGGGTAAGAAATTGTTTTATTAGCATTACCTTTATGTTCTTTTTTATTTTACAACAAAATGTTTAGGTATTACTGTTCATTGAACCATTTTGGCTCAAACCAACATAGAGGTTATTCAAATGTTACATTTAAGGGGAGCACTTCGTAAAAAATCTCAAAAATTAACAAATTTTTTTTTTTTTTTTTTTTATTAAAGTTTGGAATTTCCCGATAACAATGGTTGGTATTAAATTTTTTTTTTTATGATGACTAGAAGTGTCCGAAATATTTTTTTTTTTAAATAGGCCTGCAGGCAGTTTCGGGCCTGTAGCAGTCACACTTTGAATGGTGCTGTTATAGTACTACTTCGTTGCAGTCATGTTCATGATTTGGTTGGCAGTGACAGTTTGGTTATGTCAACAACTTACACTAACCAACAAAACATCTGTTTTATAACCATTGCTTATAAACCTAGGTAGCATACATGTTTTGGTTACTGACATTTCTGTTTTAGAGAGTGAAAAATTACGTAAATGATTATGGTTTTTTGTGAGTTTAGTGGAGAGTTCTGAGTATTTTTTGTTATAAGTGTAGTGAATTTTATAATGCCACGTTCAAAGCCCTGCATTTCAAGAAACGCGTTTTCAAAGGAAATCAACATAACCCTCCAACTAGTCCTAGGCCTAGTTTCTCAGGATCAAGTAACAATCGAGGTACCAATACTCCAAATGTGGATAGGCCCAAGACCTCAAAGTGCAAATCTTCTAAGAAGGTCAGTCACCTTTTTTGAAACAGTACCAATTGAATGAAAAATGAATGAGTCTGAAAACTGTATAGTTAATTATAGGATTGTTGAATGAGGCTCTTAGTAACGTTTCAGTGTGTAAAAATTGCCATGGCCAACTTGTTTACAAAGTAAACACATTGTAGGGCCTAGCATCAAAAATTATAGTCAGCTGTTCTGATTGTGAAAACACTATTACTGTGACAAACTCTGAATTAGTCAGGCCTAACACTAATCAGAATGAAGCAAAGTCTGATAGGCCTAACACATTTTATGACCAAAATCTTCTGTTTGGTTTATGCTATGCGTAACATAGGCAAAGGTAAGAGTGGCTGCGGAGAAAATTTGCGCTTTTATGAATCTTACACCTCCGCCTTTGAGATATCATGAACATGAGCATTACTTGGTTCAATGCTGAGTTAGTGTGTAAGAAGTCAAATGCAAAGTGCTGTGCAAGAAGCTGTATCGGATAATGATGTTGCAGAGACCTCGCTATAGCTGCTGATGGCTCATGGCAGAAGCGGGGGTCAACCTTTCACTAAATGGGAGTGGTATCAGTGACATCTTTAATCAACCGGTAAGGTCCTAGACATCGAGATTTTATCTAAATATTGCAGATGCACTAATAGACTAAACAACACGCATGGTGATGGCTGTATCGCAAAACTTTGAAGGTTCTAGTGGAGCCATGGAAGTTGCTGGAGCAGTCGCAATTTTTCAGCGCTCGCAGGCAATTGTATGAGGCTCGTTTACCTTGAATACCTTGGTGATGGAGACAGCAAGGCGTACTCCAGTGTATGCGAAGCCAAGCCCTATGGTGATACTGCCATAACAAAGATAGAATGCAATAGGCCATGTCCAGAAAACGGATGGGATCGAGATTAAAAAATCTAAAAGCTAAGACTAAAACACTCCCTGACGGCAGGCTCACGACTTGGCGGCAAGAACAAGCTAACAGATTCTGCCATTATTCAGCTCCAAAAATACTACGGATTGGCAATTGACGCAACACAAACTCTGTTGAAGACATGAAAAAAGCCATTTTGGGCAGAGTTTTTCCATGTGATGTCTTCTAATGAAAGGCCTCAACATGGACTATGTCCAGATGATGATGAAGAAACCTGGTGTAAGTACCGCAAAGCCGTAAAATCCAATGAAAACTATGATCATGGCAGCCATTTTCACTTGCCTGAAAACCTAATGGACATTTATTAAACCTATTTTTTCAAGATCTAGCCAATCCAAACTCTACTGGGCAAATGTACTAAGGGAAAAACTCAAAATCCCAATGAGTCCCTCAACAATGTTCATTTTGGACCTACATACCTAAAAGAACATTTGTGGAGATTAAAACTTTGAAATTTGGCATATATGAAGCTGTTACATGCTTTTAATGATGGCTACATTGGCAAATGCAAAGTATTTCAAGAAATAGGAGTGTCACCAGGGCAGCATTTTATTACAGCAATGAAAAAGCTTGACCGGCGGCGAATTTGGAAGGCAGAGAAAGCTCAAGAAGATATAGAGAAAAAAATTAGACAGAAGAAAAACTTACTAAAAAGAAGTCTGGAGGATGAAATATGAGGAGCAGGAAGGAGATCAGCCAGCCTATGCACCTGGAATGTACTGAAAAAGGTAATAAAGCAGTATTTTTTTCCGTTTTTTGTGTTTTTTTTTCCGAAAGTTGCGGTTTTCAATACAAAAGTACATGTTTCTCAAAAACTACAAATGGTAGGAATATGAAATTTTTTTTGTATGTTTGTTTTTATAGCACTGTTTTACATATTTTTTTTAAACCATATGTGAACCACTAAAAACATCACATTTCACTGAGTTCAATATTTATATACATACATATACACATATTTATATAGGTTTTTGACAAGCTTAAAACAAAAATATATAACTTTTAGGGTATATGCCCAAAAAAAATTTTTTTTTTGGTTCCACGTGTTCCCCTAGAAGCCCTCTTTAAATGAAAAAAAGAATTATGAAGATACCTCAAAGTAAGTTCTTGAGATAAGTGTACCTATGTTAACATTACGAAGATAGGGCGAAGTGCTCCCCTTAATTGAATTATTCCAATAAAAATTTGGTTGCATGATTTTACCACTATAAATAAATATATAATTACCCTAATTCATACATCTGCCTAATTAATATAATCAGGTGTTTAAAAAACAGTTTACATTCTTAAATGGTTATTCGAGGTTTATTCATATAATGACCAGTATTTCTTAATATTCCTATTGTTGTAGTTGTACTAACAGATAGTTAAAAAAAAAAATGATTACTTTCTATAAAACAGTTGAATTCAGACAGAATGGGTACTGTATCTTTATTTTGATCATGATTTGATATGATCAATTTAATTTTTTTCATTGTTTAGCTTGGACTGCAAGGAGAATTCTTTAAGAAAATTATCATGCTGTATACTGTAATAACCCTTACTTTATCGTAAAAATAAATATAAAAATAACTTATAGTGCTTTCAACTGTACAGATTATTGTATAAAATGCAAAGTTTTACATTTTATAATTTTTTACTGCCGTTATAAATTTTTAAAATAATATATTTAAGTCTTTTTCTATTACTATTCTTATTACTACTATATACTACTCTTATTATTATAAAAGGCCTTATCATTATGTTTTTTACCAAGAACTTGAGAATAAAACCTTATTGTTCTTTATCTATCTATCTATCTATCTATACATATATATATATATTATATAAATATATATATATATATATATATATATATATATATATATATATATATATATATATATATATATATAGATAAAGAACATGAATTAAAAATTTAATTTTGTAATTGTAACTCTTTTAATTAGTTTCTAATAGGCTTCAATCTATAGATTTTATTTGGTCATATTTAAACTGCTCTACAAAATAGCAATTCTGTTTATCACTTAACCTATAGCTTATGTGGCTTAATTCTTATGAGTTTAAACCATCTACCCATGAATCATTACTGAATCAGCAGTATCTCAACCCACTCTTTGTTATTTATTGTACACTTAATTAAATTTGGCTGATAGAAAGTTGACTCTAAGAATAATATGATTTCAATAGTTTTGTCAACATTGTAAGTTACAAAAGTAGAATACTAAGGTTTGATGATTGCGATCCATCCTCTTCTTTAGGTGAATTCAGAATCTGCAAGAAGAGTGGCAACATATAAAAAAAGAGTAGAGTGTATTACACTTTTGAATACTCTTTTAAGTTTTTAGATATACTTGCTAAAAACCGCTTTGTTTGTTGTCTAACACTTTTTATATAAGATATTAGTGCATTCAGGACTTATTGCAAAGAGCAAAGTTAAACAAAATCATATTTGATCACAAGTTCTAACTCCATTAAGAAATAAAACATTCTCATAACTGTTAATAAAACATAAAATTTGAATGTTTTTATATTTAACTTTTAATTAACTATTATCTTCAAACAATCCTTATTAAAGCAAGTTATTTACAAATAATAATAAAATATTATATATATATATATATATATATATATATATATATATATATATGTATATATGTACAATATGAATGTAGATTTTAAAGTAATTTATTACTTTAACATAATTTATACAATACATTATACACTCAAGGACTATTCTAAAAGTAAAGAATATTTGTTTTTCACATTTTTTTATTCAAATAATAAAATCAAATTTTAAATAATATTTTTATATTTTAGCTGTTTTTTGCATGCTTTCTATTTTAATTGAAATATTTGTCATATCATAGTGTTCTACCAACTTCTTTGTGTTTACTGCATACTTACTTGCCATAAAGTTCTGAACCAGTCATTATTGTCTGTTTCAGTTGTTTGTCATTACCTTAGCAAATTTTAAATTTAGGAAAAAACTGCAATTACATAAGATTAACTCTTAAGCTATAAAAGAGATATTAAAAAACCTCCTAATAAATTGATGAAACAATGGCTTTGTCAGCGTAGCAGCAGCCAGTTGAGTGTTATCTGAAGAGGCATATCGTTGCTGAATAAAATTCCACGCTGTTTTTAATGGCACAGCGTAGGCGATGAAGGGTCTGACAGTAGGCCATTACATTTATACTCCCCTCTGCCATCCTTGTCAGATAGAGTGAGAAAAGCAGGTGCAGTGTATCAAACTACAACCTTCACACAGTTGGCGGAATCATTAATATTGTCACATATTTTAAAACCTTTAAGAAAACTATAAATAAGTAACTTCTAAGGTCAATAACATGGTGGTAGATTTGTTTTTGCTCATCAGATTAAAATATTCTTGACTTTGACAGTGATTATCATAACATTTGTATGTTTTCTATTATCATAGAAACAATAAAAAAGTTGACATATCAATAAAATGTACATATATATATATGGAAACTAAAGTGTAAATAATATTGTCATAATGTTGTAAGTGTAATGTATAGGTCAAAATTAAACTCTAAACTAAAAATGTTAAAATTTTAGTTTTATGTATTATGTAAACTGATGTAATTTGTGCGTTAACAGGTGTCTGTCTGGTACGGATGACAGACACTTGCTGTTTGGGGTGGATCCTCTGCAGGAAATCTCAACAGAGTACTCCTCCTGCAGAAAAAAGCTATCCGAACCCTAGCGGAACTACAACACCAATAAAGCTGTTAACAAGCATTTAAAACCTTGAGAATTATGACAATCACTGCCCTTTACATACAGGAAGTAATACTATTTAATGTTGACCAACTATAGGTACAAACAGGGAAAACCCTACATACACATAACACACCTCATGCAGGAAATTACATACTACCTCTACATCGGACATCACTTTTCGAGGAAAAACCATCCTACATCGGTGGAAAGCTGAGGAACCTTCTTCCACAAACCATGAAAACCCTGAAGGGAGCAGCCTTGAAAAGATGCCTTCACAACTTCCTGGTGGACCACCCAATATATACCATCAAAGAATTCACAGAAATAAATAAGGAAGATTGGAAACTCTGACATGACTCCTGACATCTCTTATTTATTACTGACATTACTCTGTAATTTGTTAACATTGTGACACTATTACTGTTCTTGAAGAATATGTTAATAAGAAATATGACTATGACTATGACAGACTGGCACATTTGTAAAATTAATATTTGACTGGCACACACCATAATATGAATAGTTCAACCAAGTGGAAACCGGTTTGTTGCATATGAAGAGATTTCAAAGGAATTTGCAGTGAGTGGAAGAAATTTAATAAATGTGCTAATATTAGAAAGTAAACAAACTTCTGATCTCTCAGATTGGTAATTTGGTTATAGTTTTAAACAGGTTGTTTATTGCCTTTAACATTAACTTTTTACTAAAAGAAAGGTAGTTTAATGCAAATTTATGTTTGACAATAGTGTGTAAGCATGCTTTGTGGCAATAATAGTTACAATATTAAATCTAAACTAGTTTTTATGGTTAATCATATGAATAATTTTGTTTGTTATTTTTGAGTAGTGTATTTTGTACTCATAAATAATAAACAATGTTGAAAGACATAACACTGCATTGATAATGTTTATTTTCTGTAAATATTACTATCATATAATGATGTTAGCCTTCTTCATATTAATATTAAGATAATTAGTTCCCTCGCTCATTTGAGGCATGTTCAATATTTTATGTACAATGATTCGACTAACCATTATTGCTTACAATCACAACCATTGTTATTTCAAACAAGTGGATTAACTGGTGTACGATAAAGCTCCTTGTACAATTTGATCCTAAATCTTTCATTTTCAAGGGCTCAACTATGTGAGACATCATTGACTAGCTAAAACTTTAGATTTGTCTTAACCAAGCAATCATGAACATTAATTTCTCCTCATGTATATTCACGGTTGGAGAAGTCACATAATAAATAGTTTCATCCTAACAAATTAATTTCTAGATTGCGTAGGTTATAATATAATAATTTTCGTGCTTGTATATAAATTATTTATTATCATAATATACTGTAATCAGCTGTTTGTGTTCGGTATATTTTAATACAAAGTTCTGTTGTTTTATTTTGGCGTCACAATACTTTACCATGAAACTTAATGTCTCTGGCAGTTTTTGTCAGTTTTATTCATTATTATAACAATATTGCATCTCAAACCAAAACTAATTTCTCTTGATTCATGATTTATTTAGAATATTTTTTAACATTTGCTAATAAATAAATATACTATCTAGAATAAAAGAATAATAAAGTCGGATTTGACATAAAAGTAATATTGATTGAGTTATAATAACCTAAATATCAGAAGATGTGTAAGAATCATCTTCAAAAGTTTCTTTAGTAAATTACAAATATTTTGATTCTACAGTTTACTAAAAGCTTTTGCAGCAACAAACGTAAAAGTAGAGATTAAGGTAATGAAGATTGAAGCACGGACTTGAATTTAAGAATTGAGTTGAAAGAAGAAGAGTTGCACTACCCTACACATACCAATGAAAACACTACAACTTCTTTCAAAAGAACACAAACTTGTAGTGACAAAGAGATCCTTTCTTTAAAACAAATCAAAAACTTTGTCTTTCTTGCTTATAAAAGTATTCACTAGTTATCCATAATTGGGAACAGAGGTCAAGGCTGCTAGAAAGTATTAGTAGCCAAGCAAGTTTTATGAATATTTCAGTGTTATTTTACAACTTTATTAATTGACAATGCCCTGCAATTAGTTCCTTTGTTACATAGACTTATTGTAAAAAGAATGAGATTTTTATAAATGTACCTCTTACTGACTTGATCTTGCTCCTTGCGCTTTATTTTACTTCCACAAATGTAGACAACAAATACAGTGTTTAACAGTGTGGGAGATATGAAGAACCTCATGAATACACCATGACAAATAGGAAAAGCATCCAACCTCTAGAAAATATCTCTGAATGCACAGATTTCACAAGTTGTGTGATGCTTGTCTACCAGGGAGTGTGTATCAAGCAAGCTTTCCTATGAAGAGAAGTGTGCACCTCTCAAGTTTCCCTACTAGGAAAATGTATATAGCAAATATGGCCATGGAACTTAAAGTATGACCAATCTTTGCCAAAGCAAAGTGCTCTAATACATGCACTCACAACTTTAATGGTTTTAATGGAGAATGATTACCTCCTGTAGGGATATTTAAAAATATCATCAGAATATGTTTTTTAATTACATATTTATGTATAGTTATATATATATATATATATATATATATATATATATATATATATATATATAAAATTAAAACATTTTTGAATTGCCTAATACATAATTTTAGAGGTAATATATAGGTTTTCCCTTCCCTCTAAAATTATGTATTAGGCAACTCAAAAATGTTTATTGGGTTAACTCATTGAGCAATATTCTAAATTAAAGGTCTGTTGTGGATAAATGTGAGGCAAAACCAGTACAACCAAGAAAACCAATTTCTGACCACACTGTCAAAAATGGAAATCGTTTGAATAACAGTGAAATCATACTCTCTCACATTCACTATTCTTCTTCTTTTGTCAATGAGGACCTCTGAAATATCACAATTTAATAACAGTTTTAACACTTCCCTGAGGGGTTAGGGAATTTGTAAAGATGAAAAGAAAGTTATTCCAAATATGATGTTGCTTTGAAATAGCAAACCTAAAATATTACTCCCTTAGGATGTCACATTATTACACTGTGCTAAGACTCATTTTCTTTATTTCATCAAATATTTAACATTTAAATTAGTATAACTACTATCTTCTCACATGAGAACAGCACATTGTACCTTTTCTGAAACTTATGCATGTATGATGGAGAACTAGGAAGAATGATGGCCACAAATACATACCACTAGCTTATTAACTCTCATCTGGAGATCTTTGGACATCTAGGTTGACCGGAGACCTACAGGAGTGGGTGAATCAAGAACATGGCAAGGTAAAAGTTTCATCTGTCTTAGTTTCTCATTGGCTATGGTAATTTCTGAGTCAATCTGTTCAAGATCAACAAGTTTGAAAACTTGAAATGTCCCTACAGGCAAACAACTGATTGGATTGGAGCACAATGGTGCTTACATCTTTTGCTACAGAAGCTGGGAAGAAGACAGAAGAGACCTCATGATAGTCATTACCTAAGAATCAATGGACTTCAGGGTCTAAACAAAATCTCTGACCAGCTAAAAAAATTAACGAAGCAGAAGAAGGCAATGTAGCATCAGTTTAGGCCAGCCCAAAAGGAACAAATCGTAATTAGAGTATGAAGTGTTACTAGACGTCTTCAAGTAATACAGAATACAAACTCAAGAGGAAATATCCTCGTATCGCCTTATTATTGAAACGAGTTATCATAAGTCTTCTTATTATTGCTCTATGATTAATAATAATTTTCTTCAGTTAATATCATGAGGTAAACCATGCAGTCTATTTTATCCCTCAGTCCTTGTTCACCACTCTTATTATCTGTAAGTGTAAAAGTATTTTTAAAATAGATGTGATTTGTAGTAACAATAATATTAAAATAATATTTGTAGTAAAAATCAATTTTGGATTGGGATTTTTGTGAAAATGTTGTTCTGCTTGTAATTTCCTTCGAGTTCCATAATATTTTGCCTTTGACATTCTTTAATATTTTCCTGACTTTATGAGTATCTTACAAAGTAACTTTCAGATATGTCATTGAGGCAATATTTTAATTTCCATTATATTTGTCTTTTTTTTATGTAACTGCCAGTCTTGCATTTGGCTGTATATTGTTATCTGTTCACAGTTTATTCCAATAGTGTTGTATCAGTCTAAATCTATAGCTTACTATTCTACTTTCACTGATGAGTGACATGTATGGAGTATGTATTTTGTAAAAATGTATATGCTGTTTCATAAATTGTAATTCAGTTTATCATATTATGTGTTTGTAGTTAGAAAATGTCATGATTACTGTATTCTTTTACCCATTCTGTATTGATGAATCAACCTGTTGTTTTGCCAGTTTGTTCATGTGTTCCTGAGAGAAGCGATGTCAGTGGAGGAGTTTCTGGCGAGCGCGTGCAGTCGGAAAAACCTCAATCCCATGGAACATTTTGTGAGAGTGAAGAAAAGAAGGGATATGGAAGACCATAATTACTTTGTACCTCATCGAACGGACTTAATCGAGACTTATGTGAGTACTTGTCAAAAACTATTTAGAACAGATATACTTTAAAAGTCTTTGATCACAAGTAGGTGACCTTGGTATTGTATCTATGTGATGATTTATCTAGACCATCAGTATCTTTACTCTTACTCTTGACAATCTTAGTTGTTACAATAATAATAACTACTATATTGAAATTTCCACTAAAGTTATAATTAACCCTTAGCTGCACACACATGAGATCGTGGAGGTGTGTGCCAAGATCCTGTACCAGGTGGAGTTGCAGCGAACGACACTGGAACACATGTGGGGGTTCTCGGTAGAAGCAGAGCTGATAGAAAATGCTGACCGACAAGACGAACTGTGTTGCTATGTCAGCCGAGTTGAGGACAAAAGTGTTGCCATGCACAATGGTGAGAACAAATTTTGTTAATAAGCATATACTGTTGTTCTCTGAAAGTAGTTTGGTACTATGTACAACTTAAAATTTATAAATTTGTTTGTGAATACTTAAAGGATAGTACTAACAGGTTACACATCAGTTATCAATGTTATCCTAGCCACTGAGCCAGTCCAGCAGAAAAAAAATTTTGATATTCCATTTGACAAAAAATAAATAAATAAAAAACAATCATAACTTTCATATCAAAATGTATTATTAACTCATTAAATGTATTAAATGTAAAATTAAAATATTAACTCATAGCAGGCGGTGAGAAACCTCAGCACCTAGCAGAGTTATTTGCAGTAGCAGATGGTGTGGTAACAGCAGATAGTCCGCAGCATGTACACAGTTTACTCACAACAGTTTTTATTGCCCTAATTGCTAATCTTAAACATATTTTTATACATGTCTTAGTTAAATAGATTTTGAGTAATAAATTGTTAACTAAAATGTATAATCCACATTTATTTTAACCTATGAAGTGAACACAAACATGACCCGCCGCCATTTACAAATAAAACTAGTGTAACAGAATATCTAATACTAACAAATCTTTATTGTATTACTATGAAAAGAAAAACAAACCTAGCCGAGAGCATCTAAACACAGTCTAACAGAAATGTCAAGAAATACAATGGTTATTGTTAATAGCAGAACAGAGTAGGACCCAGATGCTGTGCTTTTGCCAGTAGTGGGTTAAACTATTGGGAAGTCAATTCTTGTGACTTGCCTCACAAGTGCATACTTCTCTCTAACATAAGAAAACAATGTTTTGTGCTCCATTGTAAAACAACTTTGCTTAGTTCAAGAAAGCTTCAACAAAATTCAATGTATAGCCAACTAGCCCAAAATCGGCTGCTGGATTAGAAAAGCCATTGATTAGCTAAATGCACAAAATTTAGTTGAAGTAAAAACTGCTTGGAAGTCTATATTGATTCTGACTTGTCAGGCAATGTCATTTTCAGAAATGCAAACTAAAGGCAATAAAATTTCCTTTCATGTCATAACCTTTTTAATGATCAAGGATTTTTGTGCCTTTTATTCATTCAAAATTTATTTTATGTTTACCAGAATTTTGGCTATTTGCATAAATAAGTAACAAGTGAATCTTTCTGTTTCTCATTTTTAAATATAATGAAAACTGATTAAATAGGTAAAATGAGTTTATTGTAGTGAAAATATTCATAATAATAGCAATGTTTATCGACTAGAATTTGGTGTTGTTAATTCTACATTTCTTTCATAGTATAGTAAAAGCTTTGAAATAAAAAATGACTGGTTATTTTAACTATCTTATATGAAAATTGTTAGGTACATATTAATTAATGTTGCAGTTAATAGTTTTTTTATGACTTTTCTTAAAAGGTCTAAACTAGTCAAGCAGTCTGTCTGTAAATACAGGTGAAAGTGATCAGCACCTGAAGAATTAATTAATTGTAATTCCAGGGATCATCAAGAGTGATGAGATCATGGTGATCAACGGAGCAATCGTGAGCGACCTAGACATGATGTACCTGGAGTCGGTGCTACAGGAGGAGTTGTCACTCTGTATGATGATGCGCTCGTCTCGCACCGAGCCCCCAGACCTGGCACCCGGCATCATGCGCTCCACTGATATGGAGATCGAGAGCCTGGTCTGCCCCCCACCCCCATCTGATCCTCCAGTCATCAGTGAGGAAATGATCTCAGGTCTCATTGTTCCTGCTCCAGGCTGGAGTAAGTCATCTAAAAAATTATCCTGTAAAAGTTTTACCAGTTCTTAAAACTTAGCATAGAAAGAAAAATATAAGTGTTTGTCACTAATTTACTAGATCAATGTCCAATAAAAACTTTGTTCTTATACTTTTAAAAGTGCTAACGGTTTGTATTATAAAGTTTTATGTCTATTTGTACATTGCTGTGATTTCAGGTAAGGAGCTTTATTCCCCTGAAGCGGAAAATCCTCCTGCACCTCCCAGTGAAAGTGGCAAACAGACATCTCGTGCCAACTCATTTGAAATTGAAAATCTTTTGAAGGTGTGTTTATTGTCTTACATTCTATGACATAAATATTATTTATTGGCACTGGTAAATAAATAGAATAGCCATTATAGACAAACATCCTTTATGAATATAAATTTGAGGAATAGACTTTATGATTTTCTTCCATCAGTTATAACTTGAGGTCTAACTGATGAGGACCAAGACCATGACATCTCATTTGACTATGTTTTAATGCTGTGCTGTGGCTTAGATATAAACTACATGTAAGCATATATTGGATTCTAATAACATTGGAAAGGATGAATGTAACATGAAACATAAAAATTTATGTCGTCTAGCCTGATTTAGCAAATATGTAGAATATAATGACATTCATAATAGTTATTTACTGATCAGTTATGTTAATTGGGTAGAGGACGAGAAGGTATTGGAAACCACACCTTTGACCTTTGATTGTCTGACTGAAGTATTAAGTAGCTCTCATGGCCACTCACATGTTTTTGTCATTTATCAACACACTTTTTAAAGATGAATTTTTTTATACACCAGTGGCATTTTAATTTATTTTACTAAAAGCTTTTAAAGGAAAATAGTCCAAACATATCTGTAATTGTTATGAACACCTCAGAAATTGATCCTACGACCTCTCAGCAGTCTTAGTCCTACAGTACAGTGAAAGCCATTTAGGGATAAGCACTATCTTTTTAAAAGCGCTTAGTTTAATTCAATCAATTACTTATACAACTTGTAACTTAAATAATCAACCAAGTAGTTTAACCCTTTGAGGACTAAGGGCTGATCTGTCATCCTCAGCATTTTTCTCTGGAGGACTTGTCAGCTTCAATCATCTTTGCAGAAAAGACCATGGACTGATCCGTTGGCTGTTTTAGGGTCTGTAATAAGGTCCTACAATTTATAAAAACTGTTGTATTTAACATTGAGTACAGATCTCGTGTATTTTTGGTTCTGCCTAAAAATAACTTTAAACATGTTAGTCCTCAAACATGCTTTCTGTACATTTAAGCACGTCATATGGATATGCCCATGCCATCGGAATTATGCTAAACGTGGCATACAGGAATATCCATATTGTCTTATTTTAGTGTATTTTGTAAATTTTTCAAAATGCTGTGAATGTGTAGAAATGCGTAGGTCTATTAATTTATGACTGTTGGTTGGGAAGCAAATTAGATTGCGTGTCTTGTGAAAAATCAATAAAAAATGGGTCCTATTCTTTTATTGATGTTTTGTCTTAAGATGCAAGGTGCAAGGTGGACTGTACATGTATACTGCGTAAAAAAATTCTTATATATTTCTTCTTCCGATAAGTAGAAAATAAATTTAACTTTGGCCAAATTTAAACTTTTTTAAATCTCTAAATGCATGCTAATTGAACCATGGCCAAATTTTCAGTGGTTTAAGGTCAGTCAATCCAATAAAAATGTTAGTGCTCAAATTATTATTTTTATAACATTTTGTTTCTACAAAAGTTTTAGATTTTACCATTTATGTAATAAATAAGTATGCTATTTGACTCAGAATCATATTTTGACTAGTTTTTATTTACTGTATGTCTGATGAGCAAGTGCTGATATAATTCTCTGTAACTGTGCAGACGGCAGAGCAAGTGACTGGATTCTGTCGCTCGCCAGGGGAGACACGGAAGTCCAGTCCGACGGGAAGTGTAGTCAGCACCACCTCACAGGCCCTTCTTACTCCCAGTCGTCAGCTTACTGATGCTGAGAAGTTGCGGAAGGTTATCCTTGAACTCATCGACACGGAACGCACCTATGTCAAGGTATTGAATAAAACACCTGTAACAAAAGATTCTCTCTCTCTTCCTCCTTTTCTTTCGACAATATCACGTTTTAATTGCAGTAATTTTTTAGAAGTTGGTGGGACAACAGATTTTAATTAATTGGACAGATAACTACAAGTAATAGGTCAAGGATTGTTATCAAAGTATTTCATTTTAATCAATTAAGGAAAGCAATTTCCAAAATTAATATGAAGTGTGTAAAACACTAACAAAGACACTATTACATATAGAATTAAAAACCAGTTTTGAAACAAGGCTGATCACAGACCTGACATTGGTGGTCTCAAGAACTAGGACAACTCAGTGTCTATAGCCTAAAAAATCAATTGCAGGAGGAAGCTGGTCCTTATCAGCATTTTTATTACACCTAATTCTAGTATAATATAATTATAAAATCCAGACACAAGAAGTTTTTATGCTTTAAAGTAGATTTAGTAAAAAGCTGAATGGATTGAACAGATTTTTCTGTATTGAATTTTAATACTATTGGTCGAAAGACTTCTTCTTTATCTCATAATGTAAGAATTTTTGTCTTTTCAATTATTAGTAATAACTTTTATTTCCAGCATCTGAACAGCCTGTTGGAGAACTACCTGGAGCCACTAAAGAAGGAGACGTTTCTGTCACATGCAGAGATCGCAGCTCTGTTCGGCAACATCCAGGAAATTGTGGCTTTCCAGCGGCAGTTTCTCCAGAACCTGGATGAGGCCCTGGAAATGGAACCAGACTTCCACAAGTTTGAGCATCCTAGTCAATTTAAAGTGAGTTTTGACAGTGAACTCTAATTGTAGCTTGTAAACTCTCAGACCTTTTCAATTCAAGCAACTTTTCTCTACTATATCACAAAAGTTGTACGCATTACAGTGTTTTAGGATAATTAAAATTGTGCAGTAAATTTTCTAACGTGAAAATGTTTTAGTTATAATATAATACAATAAAATAATCAAATGTCTCACCCATTTTATATTTTAATTGGTAACATAGAGAATCTAGTTCCCATCCTTTTCCTAACATAAGTAAAATATTCTAATTGTTCAGGTATACATTAATCAATCAATCACCATACAGCTTTTTCATTACAGCAGGAAAAGCATCACTATCGTTATCCCCTAGGTTATGCATGTTCTTCAGGTTTTTCTTCACTACATGTATTTCAAATTTTTCCCTAACATTTTAAAGCAAAACATATTTTTGAAGCTGATTAAATACAAAATAAAAATCCATTTTAAAATGAACCAATTGAAGGGGGACCAGTCCCCCTCAATAACTGAATGAAATAAAAACCCTTAAAGATGATGGACTGCCATACATAGTCAGGAAGCTGTGGGTGGAATGTTTATTCTTGTCCAATATTTTATTGCCCTTATTTACTTTGAGTTGTACATCCCTAGATGGAATGAAATCAACCTGATAACAGATACTACTAGAGTGAGAATGGAGTGACACTACATCCTTTACATGTGAACGTGTTTTGAGATTACATTTCAATGATATGAGGTGAAATATGTTTAAAATGAAAGTTATTAACATAAGCTTGCACTTTTTAGCTCTCTTTTGAAAGGTAAAAGAAAATATTTTGGTATGTTATTCATTTAACTGTCTGACGTGCGAAAGCAAAAAGAGAGAAGTATGAAAATAATTAGTAAAATAAGCTGCATAATATTTCATATAACGTAACTTTCACAGAATTTTTGGTATGTAGGAGAATACAGGTAGATGATTTATATTTTAGATGTTATGTAAATATTGTTATCTTTAAATATTAATTTATCTAAAAGAAATTTTGCTCATTTGTTTCAGAATGTCCTCTTTTCAATCGGCAGTGCTTTCCTTTATTATGTTAATCACTTCAAGTTGTATAGTTCATTTTGTGCAAGTCACTCCAAAGCTCAAAAAGTTCTTCATCCTAGTAAGTATGATACCATTATTTTGCTAGATTAATATTTTGCTATGGTCAAATATTTTGCTATCTGAGCAGTATTTTGTGTTTACTTTTTGACCAGGAGCCTGGACTAGAGTCAGTATATTCTTAAATATACCTCACCTCAATATAATGAATTAATAATTACTCATTAATTAACTATGATAAAAGTAATAATTTTCAAAGTTAGAATGCATTGGAAATTCAACGTTTTATTAGTCAAAACCTCAGTTATGGAAAAGGTACCTTGTGGTAGAACTATATTAAAATAATCAAAAAAATGTCCTGCTTTCACTAGAACTTTGTTCTAATTCTTTAATTATTCACTAAAATTCAGGAAAGACTACTTTTTAATAATGTTTCTTACGTAATGTAGGCCTATACTGGAAAAGGGACCTCTTCTCATTATGGCAAACCACATGGCCGACAAGAGGTTCCTGTTCTGAGGCCATGCAGCAACTGATGAATTAATTTATTATAACCTTTTTAAGCTTCAATTTGACTTTTTAAACTGACATGTGCTAGTTCTATACTAAAATCAATAACTTTGACCGAATTTACTTGTTTTAGCTGTACTAAACATTTTACTTTGCTGACAAGAGGTAAAATGTTTCACTTTGTCCTTTTCACTTTCTATCTCACGCATAAATGATAAAAGAAGCTGTTTTGTTTGGATCAGTTTCTGGGTAATCAAATCCTTTGATTCTTTTCTTGAGGATTTGGTTTATATTTTCCAAACATTCTTTATGTTTGATACGTAATATAAAAATAAACCAGTCCATTCATTCCCCTCCGCAAATGAAAAATCAAGTTGATGGGTTTGACGCCCAAATCAAATTAAAAGAATATATTAAAATACAGAGTAGATCATTTTACTATCCTATAAGCCAGTAGTTCTTAATTTATGATACGTGTGGCCCTTTGGGATTGGAGACAATTTTTAGGAAGTACGCAGAAGGGTTCACAATTATGTAATGTCAGTATCTAAAGATATTTATTGTTTTGATAACGTCAATGTTTTTAGTTGACTTGAAACAAGCACTGGGAAATCATTATCAAGGAGTACGAAGAGAGTCTTAGGCAAGTTCTAGGGTTAATAAGCAAATTCATAACTTAGGAAGAGGCACACAATTTTTTTAAAAAGAGGGTATAGTACTTTGAGAATCCTTCTTGTAATCAATTAAACGTTCTATTACAGCATTTAATATTTAAATACATTTAAACCTAGACAATTGCTTGAATAGAATCAATATTATTTTCTCCTTTGTTCAGATGAAGGTAACCAGGCACTTCAAGAGTTCCTATCAGCTCGTAACCCTCGGCAACAGCACTCCTCCACCCTCGAGTCGTACCTCATCAAACCTATCCAACGAATCCTGAAGTACCCTCTCCTCCTGCAACAACTACGAAATCTTACAGATCCGCAGTCAGATCAGCATTTACACCTTGTTGGTGAGTTTTTGTGATTTACTGAATTACCTTCAATAAAGATTGTTGATGAGGTGTTTTTCTAATATGCCTTAATTATTAGCTTGGTTGAAAGATATTAATCCATAATAGACCACTGACAGTAAGAATGATAATACAATATCAGTCATATCATTATCACCCATAGTCCACAGAAATAAACCACTTTCTATATCATTGTTTTTTGATGATACCAGTATTTGGTACTGTGATATAGAACTTGATCATACTGGATCAATTGTATGATCCACAGCTCCCTAGTACTTATTAACAAGTGTTTCATGGGTAAGTCTATGACTTCTTAATTTTCTCTATAAATGAAAAATATCATGCAAATCTACAGATTATTTTTCTTGTTACATTTTTTTACGTTTTAAAGTATTTTGCAATTTGAAAGTAATGTTTGAATACATTTACTTTCACTTTAATTTGTGATGGGTGGATACCAAAAACTGTGGTCTGATTCTCGATTCTGAATTTGTTTCCAATTCCTATATTTTTTGTAACTAAGAGCATAATACGCTAGATAGTTTTTTTTATGTTAAAGCAAATCTGCCCAGTACGAACAGCTTGGTAAAAATTTCAAACCACTTTAAGGAAAAAGCATACAAGTATTCATGTATAAGGACATAATTATACAACTACACAATTTAATGAAATCAGCAAAAAAATTTTTTGTTTATTTAACATTATGCAGCGGACGTCTGTGCATATACGCTGTAGACAATTGACGATGCAAGAAAAATATTATTTATATAACTACATTAATTTGATGATTTGGTTATATATCTACATTTTTTCATGTGAATAGTACGATAATAACTCATTTTGGCGATAGACAGTTTGTAATCAGCAGGCTTCTGCGAATAGACTTATTAATGATTCAGTGGATTGAAGATTCAGCTTTAACACATCATTATCACATCGTGATATTGTGAAATTGTTACTTTCCAAGCATATTTTAAACACTTCTGTTGATTGCGGTAAAATATTTTGAAAATTTTGGAATCGGAATTGAATGAAAAGAGATTCAGTTTCAAGAATCCTCAATATCACTAAGTATCATATCTCACTTAACCAATAGCACAGTGTAGTGGGTATGGCGGTTATTGCAAGATAACCGATTCAAGCATCGAACGTGGTTGCTGCTTGGATGGGTGACCGCTGAGCGATTCTGTCCTTGCAAGCAGCCCGCCCACTCAGTCATTATTAGTGGTTCGGAAGTCACCTCTAAGCCATTGGTCTCAAGGCTAAGTGTTCAAGAGGGGCTTCTTGGCCCTAACTTCTCATTGTAAAATAAGATATTCTTTGACTTTATTTTTATCAAGATATTGAATATCGGAATTGACCAATCCCTATTTTTAATAATAATAACTTAGTGTCCCAATTGTGAAAACCTTTTTAAGAATGTGAAGAGTCAAAAGTACTTTGATATTGTATAGAATTGTACAGCAATTCCAGGAATCAAAATCGAAATGTCAAATTTTGAAATTTCATCCAGGAATGTTGATATGAGCTAGAAATTTATGAAATTTGATCAGTATTTTTTAGATTAATGGTTTTGTTCTGAATAAAATTTAATTATCTAAAAAAAAAGTTTAAAATTCAGAGTGTAAACTTTTAATGTTTAATAACAAGGATAAGTTATGTTTCAAAGCTGGAGACACACTTGATAGTAATGTCTGTACGAATACCATATCTATTTTTTGTAGTAAAGAAGTGAAACAATTCTGAACTAGATTGTTCCATTTCAGAGGCCTTAAAAGGAATGGAGAAGGTTGCAGAGCATATTAATGAAATGCAACGAATTCATGAAGAGTATGGAGCTATATTTGATCATCTGTTCCGACAACACCAAAAGTCATGTAAACAAGTAAGTAAATGTAATGTAATGGTGCATACGTCTTTAGTACTAGTGGTATTAAAGATTGTATATGATTGAAAATGTGGTTAGTTTGACAAACTAAATTATTGTATTATAGTGTTCTTTTCGTATTTTATTTTCAAGCTTTGTAATTACTGTGATACGAAACATGTGAGGCAATGGAAAGTCCCATCTTTGCTGATGCAGTAGAGACTCACTCATTCAATTGCCACTTATCTAATCCACTGCCACTATGTTGATCAATTTACCTCAAGAAAAAGAAAACTAAAAATTGGTCTGTTTTTGTGCTTCAGTTATCTAGTGTCTTACTATGCACCACAATATTCGGATCAGGGTCTAACCATTGATGACCTTTGGGTCCATAGGGTCCATTTAAATCATGAAAAAATTCTGTATCTCTAGCAAATTCGGTAGAAATCAGGAATAATAAATAATTAGCAGCAAAATACATAAATAATTCTATAAAGTACCCTAATATGCATATAGTAAAAAAACTCATTGAAAGAAACAAACACATTTGTAGAAGAGTTAGGCTGATTCAGAGTAGTAATATTTTTAATAACTGTGTAGAGTATTTGCAAGTCCTCTTTATACGCCAAGTTTATGTTCTATATAAGTTTTTTTTTTAATTTCTTGGCATGACCATAGATACAGACTTAAACTGGACTCAGCATCCAGATAATTTCAGCAAGAAACTTAACGTCAGCCAATTTTTTTTAAAACAAATAGTTTCTTTCAGCAGCTTACAGACATCAGCAGCTTATTTCTCACGTTTTGAATCCCAGTTATGATATGGCATTGATACATGGGGTGGCCGAACATTTTTTACAGGTCTTCAATGAAACCTCTTTGTACAAAAAAAAAGTCTTAGAACATTAGCAGATTCCCATTGTTATCTCAATTTATATTCATGACATGATAGTGTACGATGATGGGGAGAATCTTGAGAGCACCAAAAATCTACACTGCTACAGTATTGCAAGATTTCTTGTATAAGAAATGGGGTACTCTTCAACCTTCCAGCACATTACCTAGGGCTATCTCAGTGAAAACCTTCACCATGGGGATAAACTTCTATAACCACCTGCCGAGAAACCTCCAGTCCAAAAGAAGCATGGACTTGAAGATGGCTTTACACCGATGATTCCTAGACCAATTATTTTACTCAATAGAAAAGTATTAATCAATATTTTGAATAATGATAAATCCTATTTCTATGACACTGTGTATAAACTTAAACTTTGTAAATAAAGAAATTCATTCTCATATCATTTGTCGTTTCAGCCCATAGACCTCAGCCCAGGCGACCTGCTGTACTATGGTGGTGTAGAGTGGCTCAACATCTCCGACTTCTTGGGAAAAATCAAGAAAGGCCTTGAACTTCATGCCATGTGTTTTGTGTTCAAATCAGCTGTAGTTTTTCTATGTAAAGAGCGGTTAAGACAGAAAAAGAAGTTAATGGTAAGTTCAGAAATAAACACATTTAGCCACAGTGTATCAGTTAAATTACATTTAATTACTAAATTAATCATACAATAAAACACTTCACAAGCAATATCACATTACATAATGGTTGATGAGATATGTTTGGATTCGAGAAGTGACATACTTAATTTTATTATATTGTGTGTCCAGACAATGATCCTTGAAGATGTTGTTTAATATTATCTTCAATTCTTTGATGATACTATTGCCTTTTCTGAACTATTGTGTCTTGTCTCAAAATCAACTAATGAAACACTCAAACATCATGACGTCATAACTGGTCACGAATTAGGTTCAAATATTGTGTTTTGTGCAATTCAAGTTCTACGCAATGAGAGCTGAAATATTCATTCAATATATTTGGGTAAGTGAAGTATTAATCAGCCGTAACCCAATATTTCTGTCTGTACAGAGTGTGGCTAGTAAAGGTAGCTCCAATGAGGTAGAGATCATCCGCTACCAGGTGCTGATCCCCGTGACGGAGGTGCAGGTGCGGGCCAGCTCGGCCAAGGATATGGATTCACACTTCCTCTGGGAACTGATACATCTGCGGAGCCAGCTCCAGCGCCGATCAGAGAAAGTTTATGTCCTCTCCAACAGGTTCGTTGGAGAGTTTTAGTTTTCATTAACCTTACATGTGATGCCATTGTGAACATCCAAAAATTATGATCACTATTGTGCTAGTTTATTTTTAAATATATGCCTTAAACAAATGAAATAGTCATGTTTTATCAAGAAAAGTAGATTGCATTAATGATGTTCTAAACATTATTTGTTTATTGCAAAAAAATTCTTAATGAAATGAATGTTTTTTAAGGTACACTATAATTTTCTAACTTAAAAAATCCTTAACGCTCTGCAGATGTTAAATTATGTGTTTTTTTTTATTATTTAAGTTGTAAAAAATGATGACATTTCCACGAGGAAACATATGTGGCTACTTCTCTGGTAAGAAATAGCAAATTAAGAGTAAGAATAATTTTGCGGACATTTTCATAAATGTAAAAAGTATAAGTAAAAACGTTTATTTCGTAAATTTTTTCTCTAGAAAAACTGTAAAACATTAAAAAAGAATATTATTTAGACAGTGAACTGTACTATTTGAAAATTACTTTTATTCTAACATTTGTTTTTTTTATATATATATGTATGCTCAAAAGTATTTATTTATATGAAAACCAAAACTTTTTAACTGTAATATTTCAAAATTATTACTGCAAAAAACATTTAGTTCTGAGATAACACTTCTGCATTTATTTATATATAGTTTGTTAATAAATGAATTAACTAAAAAAATGGAACTGGTAAAACATGAGTGCCAGATAAATCCCACCAAACATGGCCATATTAAACCTTTCAAACCTAAAAATACATTTTTAGTAATTTTTGAGATTTGTATCCACACTGTTGTTATATTATGACTACAGTTTATGAAATATAAAAGAATATCACACATATACAAGAGATTTGTTATTTGGATGTTTACTTAACATTAGTCCATTTTATAATTAAAACAAGTTTATAACACTCACTCAAGTGCATTGCTAAATCAATGGATAAGTCATAAACAATATACCATAATGCACACCAGATTACAGTAATATACCAAAACTGTCTTATCTAGTAATACTAGTAATAGACATAGTTGCAGTTTGTAAAAAATATAGTACCAAATAATGCACTAATATATTATTGCACAACACTCACTAAACTTTGATAATGCTCTCACAATTTATATGGAAATAAATCAATTAAAAAGTAATTTGGAAACCTAATAACACAGAAATTATAAGCATGAACTCAAATCACCTCTGCAGAGATGTGACTTTCGGTTTCCACGAAATGTGAACTTCTTATCTTGGCCAACTTGTGAACCAAACTAAAAAAAACAATTAAGCAAAAAAAGATGTCTTTCTTACTTTTCTTTAACTACTGTTCCCATATACAAATTATGTAAATATCAAATAAATTAGATCTTACCACATACGTCCCAATTGGAGGATGAAGGAATGGAATGCTTCATATTTCCATCCCTCAGCCTAAGTAAGGTTCCTTATTAATTACACTCAATGCAATTAAAATGAGTCTCCCAGTGCTAACTGTGCACTATTGAAAACTGAATTAGTTCACAGTTCAACCCATCCATCCCTCGTTTGATTTCCCTAACCTAATAGATACATATTTATTTTAAGGTTTTGTCCATCAAAGCAAAAGTTTTTGAACAGTTAAAATAATTATTTTATTCAAATCTGGTCTCAATGTAAAAGTCACTTAAGATGACAGGTGTGAAACGGTAAGTAAGATCCTAATAAAATTGAATGGTAACTGAAGGATATGTGAACATTTACAGCACGGCAGATTTCCGTAACGCCTTCTTGAAGACAATACGACAAATCATCCGTGAGAGTGTGAGAAACATGAGTATTCCAGCTACGAAACCAGGAACATCTCCTTCACAGCTGATTAACAACACAGCAACACTCGGTCGCCAGACGGCCAGCAACAGTGGTACGTTCTTGTATAACATCAACAAACTGTAGTTGTAGAACTGTATCAATAGATATACAAACATCTCTACATTGTGAAATCTTCGGTATTGTGTCTTGTATATAATATAAAGTGAATACTATATACAAAAATCAAGTTAACTTTTTGTAACAATTTAATTTTTGTATGGTAGTCCACACATTTATTTGCTTTTCTACATAATTGAAATTAATATCAAGTGACTTGTCTTGTATAAAAACAACCTCTTGTATACTGTTGTCACAGAAAATTGTAACCTGATTAACAGCGAGTAAAATGCGCTCATTTTGACACTGTTGTCATTGTTGCGGTGTTGTCCAAGATGTCTCATATGAAAAAACAAGTGGTAGTCACAGAGCGCTAAATTGGGGCTGTTTATGGATTATAAAATTGGTTCTAGAAAAATGATGTGATGAGATCTTGAGTTTGCTTTGCCACTTGTGGACAGACATTGTCATACAGCAAAACATTTTTCTCAATAAAAATGTCGTAGAGAAAACTATTTAAAATAAAGAATTTTTCTGATAGCCTGCAAACCAGCTATTTTGATGTGGTCTTTCACCACATATCACTTCATAGGAAAGTATGAATTTTTGATACTGTCAGCAAATAATGCAAAAAGTCCTGGTCCCAAAGGGTTAAAGTGTAGTTTCTCTTTCAGTGATCTGAATAGTTAAAAATATAACTAAAAAAATTATATTTGAAGAGAAAGATGCTTATTAAATATACATAAATATAGTACATAAAATTTAACAGCAAGAACTTTTATACATATTAGGTAACTTTCAGCCTTTCCTAGGGAAAAAATATTTGTGTGATTAAAAAGGCCAATTAAAAGTTAAGTATTTTTGTATGTATGATATATCATTTATACATTTGTAATATTTATGTCTTCTGTTACCACAATTTCTAGTGCACAGTGTTTTATTTGGTTTATTATTGGAAATGATTGCACTTTTTTAGGTATCTATTACTTATTCTATAGTTGATGCTTTTACTATTATTTTACATCTTTGTTTGATTAGTTTCACTTTACTTTGTTATAGTTATTTTTCAATTTTTATTTTGTTTTTTTGTTGTGTTTGCATGTTTATTGGTTGATGCAGCGGTTGTGAGGAGCATTAGTGTCCACTTTGCTGGTTGTGAACAGGGTCCCACAAGGCCACCCCGGTCGAAACGCCGCAAACCAAAACCACTCCCGGAGGAGTCGTCATCATGCAAGGATCCCACACCCTCGGCAAGCCGAAGAAACCACCGAAAGGGCCTCAGCGACATTCCGCAGGAAACATAGATTACGACAATCTGGAATCTAGGGAACAAATAGAACCACCTCAACCTAATACCAACTTTAGATCAAGAAGTAAAACAGTATCCGATGCTGTAGGTAAGTTGTAAAATATTTTTGTTATAATATTGTCTCATTAAAATAATTTGTTTCGCTATTTTATTATAACTGAACTAACCCAAAGTTTTTAGAAAGAATGAAGTTTAGAATAACCAGTAGTTTAATGGTATAACCAAACCAAATAAGATATTTTAGTATTTATTTGGTTTTGAAAATTATAATTTTATGCACAAAAAACCATTTAGAACTTGTATTATATTTTGCACTAATATAGAAAAATCATATTCAAGGGAACTAAAAATTAAATAAATAATAAGTTATGCTAGAAAATATGATTGTTGACACTTGGGTAGGTCCAACAGTCAGGTAGTTAGGTTATGTGGTTTTTTATTAGTTTACTTTAAATAACAATTTGCAATTTTATCATATAAGTTACAAACAATACTTTAGTGTATGCCTGTTGGCCCTCTGGTAGGTCAGACATTTAGGTGGTATTAGTTTGCTTCAAATTACAACAGTTAAATTATAAATAAAATAACTAATCATGTGTTACTGAGCATTTTGTTTTTGTATTGGCAGTCCTTTCATGTTGGTCGCCCTATTATCTCCTACCTTCTTTGTTATTTCCCTCTTAGTATGTTTTTTGAACCATCATATCCAATTAAAAACATTACTAATAATGAATTTAATGATAACATCACTAGTATTTTACCAGTATTTGAACTTAGAACTTAAATTAAACAATATGTATTATATTGTTAAAAAAGTTACTGAGCAAAAACTGTAAATTTCTGCACACTTAAAATTCAAAGTGAAAAATAATTGTCATTTGCAATGAATATTAGAAAATTGGTTATAATTCAGGTACGTATTATTCAGGTAAAACTTGTTATATTTAACTTTTAATATTATAAATTTAGGTACAGTTGTTCAGTGCAGGCTAAATTAACTGCAGAGCAATTGCAATGTTATCATATTTATGATATTTGCTATAATTATTAGTTATTATGATGTAATATTGTATGTGTTTGCTTCCTAACAATTCTTATGTGCATCAACGTCTACAGTTATAGCAATAACAATATTTAACTTCTCACTATGTAAGTTATTCGAGAAATATTGACTTTCCTGATCAGTAGAAATGCTTAACGACATCAGTCACTATTCAAATGCAAATTTATGCTGTACAATTTCTCATTAATTACGAGTCCACCAAGTTTAACTTTAACCGTATTATACATGTTACAGACGCAGAAAAAAACAAACACGACTGTGACCCAGGCACCAAGTCGGAGGGAGAAGACGAGAACAGCCAGTCGGGGACTAAGGGGAAGGCCACACTGGGGCGCACGCCCAACCACCTGACTCTGAGCACCACCTCCACTCTGTCCGCCGGCAGCACCGGCAGCCAGGCCCGACTGATACAGTCCTCACAACACCCAGAGAACTACCAGCCCCCTACCGTCAAGGACCTGGGTAAGCAGCAGCCTTGCCTGCAGTGCTACTACGCTGGACGGGTCAAGTGACACAGGCTCAACGAAATGAACTTTTAGTTCATTTCATACATTTAGTACCTTTGTTAAGTGGCACCTGATATGATACACTTTCCCATGAAATAAGTAAAAAGACTATGCTAGCCAACTAGAAACTTAATTGGCTTTTGATAGTCAAGGTCATTTAAACTGTAGTCAAAAGACAACGTTATATTATGTTTTTTTTTCATAAGACAAATACAACTTTATTTACCATATTTTATAGATTTTCAGTAATAAGATTAGAAAAATTTAAAACCAAATTTAAATAAGATATTGGAAAAATAAAACATTTCTTTCTACTGTTAGTTTTCAAGTAAACAAATACAATTTTGTATCCTGCTTTAATTTTTTAATACAGTCAACTTTTAATTAGCTGGTGGGCCATGTGTTGTGGATACATCAAGTTGTCCCTGTAAATGGATCAAATAATTGATAATGTTTAGAATTGTACAAAGACAGTATAATAAAAATCAAACGTGGCAAGAAGTAAATCCTTACAGTAATCAAAAAATTATTTTTTTACTCCCCCTCCCCCAACAAATATTTGTCAACACCACTATTAGTTTTAACCTACAAAAATTTGTTGAAGACAAGTTCCTCTATAATTATCTCTCTTATGAATGATCAAAATCACCACCCTGCTCCTAGATAGATATTTGGACAAGACATTACAAAATTAAGGTGTAAAGAGAAGAAAATAAACAGATTCCATTTAAGAGATACTTAACTCAAGTTGGATATACATCTGGTAAAAAGATCATGATTATTATTGAATCTAATGTTATACACAGAACTTAGACCTATGATGTGACCAAATGATACCTGCAACATTATAACAATATTGATTCTATTTTAATAATTATTTTTATTGTTCACCAATAATAAAAAATAAAAATAATCTTTTCAAAATTATTGTTTGACAAATAGAGTCCTTATTACATTGCAGTATAATGAATATGTAGTATTTTTATTATTTAACAGAACTTCTTTTGGATTTCTAATGATGAAATTTAATTATTATATTTCTTTCTATTTATAATAACTTTAACAAATACTAATAACTGCTAAGCCACAAAGCAATACTGTTTATCACTTCTCCTGCACTTTTATTTTTAGCAGTTATAAATGTGATATATTTATATTTTATTTTCACATAATTATGGGTCATGCATGAGTCATGGGTTTGTGTGTCACATGAGTAATATGTGGCCATCTAGATAAAGAAAGCACTGTATAAATAATGCAGTAGTGGACAATACATGTAAACAAATTTAAATCTGGTTTTAATTTTACACTGTTTTGTACGATTAATGCAAATTATTTTCCAAATCATTTTTGTATTTGTTTTAATTGCAAAATCAGGATAACTTTCATGGCAAAGTGTATCATTTCACAAATATTGAATTTATGTAGCAACAAATACTGTAACAATCGACTGGAACTAAATAATTATAATAGAATGTTAAAATTGAAAAATTATAAATTGTATAAAATAATATAATTTATTTCATTATTATTACTTGTGTGCATAAACTATCTAAAAAGGAAGCTACACTTATGTTAGTTAAGATGTATAGTTATGCAGTGATATGAGTATAAAAAATTATTTAATAAATACAAATAAACAATAAATAATGTAAAGAAATAAATCAATATTAATTCATTGTAATATTTTGTTTATAAAAGTGTCAGTTGTGTTGTTAAGGATCTGACAGGGCCTTTTTAGAATCATGTGTGTCTGTTCATGCGATGATTCTTGATAGAAAAACACTAGATGAGTATTTGAGAGATGGTAAGTAGACTCCTCTTTGTTCATGAGAAACTGTATTTATTTTGGAGATGTATGTCAAAATTAGGATAATAATAAAACTACAACATTTTTACATTGATCTTATTGGTAACAATAATGGCTAAGAAAAAAATCAAGGAGTAAACAAATGTTTAAACAAACTGAGTAGAACCATGTAACTTTTTATCATGTGACGTAGCAACACTCATGTAATAAAGTTACTTTGTTAGATCGGTTGGTAAGACTGCTGTTATGTTCTGTCGGGTTCTTCAGTACTCTGTTTTATCGATTTATTTGAAAGGACATGATCTCTCTTTTCGGTAAATTGTTTGATTATTTATGGTGTTTTAAAACAATTCCAAGAAAATGACATAAATTAGTACAGTGATTACTTGAATCCGTCGATTGTTACCCAACTGGAACACTAACGGTTCTAGTGAACTACAAAGTAAAGTGATCTCACTACAACAGTTACTGCTATTTTGTGATAGTATGTGAGGTGATATGATCCCTAGTGCAATGTGGTGAATTGAACTCTTCATTGAACACTTTTACTACTGTTTATATTGCTTCTTTATAGGTCAATATATGTTGACTCTTTATTTGTACATATATTTGTGTACTAATCAGTTGTTAATTTTTATTTGAAGAATTTGAACTCAGGCAATGCAGGCCAAAAAAGATTATTGTGAAAAAGCATATAACTTGATATACCAAATAAATTCTGCTGTCTTTTATCAAACAGCTCAATTGTTTTTACTTGAGTTTTTTACGACAAATATTGTACCATATGGTTGTGCATTCAACTGGATAAGTTTATTTTATTTTTATGAATCTAACATTAAGAATATCAACCAATTTGGGTGAGCAAGAATTTTAATACATTGAGAACTTTGAAAAAATGTTTGTAAAGAGAAACTACTGGAATATATAATATTTCAATTCCATCCAACAGGCAGAAACTATTTCAGTCAAATTTATTGTGATATTTTGTTAGTTTTATTTATTTATTTTTGTATTCCCAGTAAATGATCATTAAAGTAGTGCTTAAATAATGTAATGATTCAAATACTAAGAAAATTATCACTTGACCAAAACGATATGAGATTATACTGTTTATCAATTTAATGAGAAGCACTAACAACAAAAATGTTTTTGATTGATCCAGTGAAAGTGAATTGAACGGATATATATTCTGACAGACAAAATGTCTGATAATTATACTAGTGAAAGGTGTCAGGTGAGCTGACATTATTCAATTATGAATACAATTCAGTATATATATATATATATATATATATATATATATATATATATATATATATATATATATATATATTGAATATATCACACAGGGTCTGTTTTATTCTTGATAGACCATTGAATGTCACAAACTATATAATAATGAAAACTTGTATCCAAATTTATAAATTTTTTTTTTATTTGAGTTAGAGATTTTTTATAACCATAATATTAATTAAATTGGTGGTTGTTGAGGAGTTTTTCATGAGACTAATCTTTGAATAGTTTCACACCATTTCTTTGTATTTGTTTTTTACTTTTAATGAGACTGTCTATTTTTCTGTCTAATGTTATGTGAGTTAAAATGTCTCTTTATATACACTTTTATGTACTATCATTGATATTCACGTATTATGTGGGTATAAGTTAAGTTCTCCGAACCAAACAAAATACTAGACTTACATTCTTTGATTATCAGTTTTCTAATGTTCAGTTCACCTGATCTGAAGTTATTCTTAAATATCTGCATATGGCTTTGGAAACAGTTAAATATCTGCCCAGTTTTAGAACAGTATATAAGTAATAATTGAAAAATATACGCATAACATACATATATAATATGTTTTTATCTTTAAATGCCCAGACATTCCCGAGAAGCTACTGCAATGCCTGGATTCAACAATCATATTTTTATGATCATCAATATAGATATGATCATTTCCTCCTCTTTAAGTAGATGGTTTTCTCTTTTACTTTGACAAATGCATGTAATAATAAATTGATTGTAGTATTTTCGTACGGTATACAAAACATGCTCAATCAAACTACTGTACATGGAATTCCTTTTTTGTATTTGATTGAATAATTTCTGTTACTCTTAACAATTTTTGTAGTGAAAATGAGTTGTAAAATGTACCAAATTAATTTTTATAATCAGCGGTTTTCTCATCGCAAGAGTTTGTTTCTTGAGCCATAAAGAAAACTGTGGACTTAAAAAAAACTGTATTATCAAGCAGTTCATAATTCTGAAGGCCACAATTTTATTCTATATAGCCATTGTGTAGCTTTTACTGTTCTTTGGGTTTGTTTAGTAACCCTCTGGATTTTACTTATTTTATCCAATTAATGGATTGGATTTATACTAACATCTAATCTATTGGTAGCTCTAAAGGGTATGGGGTAAGTGAAGAAACTAAATATGCATAGCAGGAGGAAGTTTCAATACAGTAGATTGCAACCTTCTTTTTGTCATGCTTTTCCAGCAAACGAAGTAGCTTACTATAAACAAAATACTAAAATGAAAAAGAGAGATTTCAAATCCGTACTTGTGATTTATTTGATATAACTGTTCACCACTAGTTTCTTCACTTATGTCCTACACAATCTTTTCCATCAAATTTTATTTTTAAGCTTCTAAAATACTGGTACGAATTCTAATCTAAAATTGGTTGGCTCAAGAATTCACTCAATAGGTTGGCAAACAGCTGATTGCGCTTATCTCAAATTGAATTGTTATATCATTACTAACCAATAAGGATAAGTTTTACTCTATAACTTGCTGAAAAGTTAAAATAATTTGTCTGTATGATCTATTTTGTCTTCCAAGTGGTTGAATATGCTGTTGTCATTTACATAATAGATAATGTACAACGTATTATACTATTTATATGAGTCTACTTTTATCAACGCTTCTGAAGGCTGTGTAAACACCATAAAAAATGGAATACAGCTAAATAATTAAATAATTGATAGTTAGGAAACATTTTGTGGTGTATGTATTACTAGACTGACAATGTAGAAGCATTAGTCATATTAAAAAGAGCGTTTTTTATTGTTACGGTTTCATTAGTTAAGTCTTCGGTGGCAGCAAAATATTTTTGTATTTTATACTTCAATTTTAAATTCCAGTGGTATGAAGTTTGTATTATTTAAGAAGAAATGAAAAGTTTGACATCATTATTCCATTGGTGATAGTTTGATATCATTACTATTACATACGGCTAAAATGTGGAGATTTTCACATTTTAGTCTTACTTTTAACAATAATGTAATCAAAGTTTAAAATGTATTGGATGTCGGTTTTATGTAAATTTGTAATATGATCAATTTTAAAGATAAAAATAATTACTGGTGGTTAGTTTCAAATAAATTGTTATCTCCAGTCAATTAAGTTATGTATATCTTTGATCAATTTTGGCACCAGTTTTCTCATTAGCTACATAATTATTGTTTAAGTTTTATTTTGTACATCGTTAACAAAGCGTTTATTGAATAACATGTTAAGAAATGTGTTGTTGAAACTCTTTTATCTTTTAGTTTACAAATGCAAATAATCTGCATTATTTTTAATGTTTACTAGCATACTCGTATACAAAGTCAATTTGGCAGCAATCTCGCAAATGTGCAATCTGATGAATATTATTGTAAAGTTAGTGTTAAAAGGATTGTCCAGAAATGTATACAACATTTGAATTTGAGTAAAATATATCACAAAAAGCAATTTTAATGTAAAATTTATCACAATCTAATTGAAATCTAGATTGAAATACCCACCAATTTTTTAAATCAATACTTATGATTTAATTCTGCCATAAAATACTTACCTTAAAAGCCATACTGAAATTCAAATTCAAAACAAATGTATTCATAATATTTGAACAGTTAAATGTAGAACTATACAACCAAAGAATGACATCAATCATGTTTGGTTTTAACTCCTTCTATATTTTCTGATATTCTAATATAATTTCTCAAATTAATACAAACCTCTATGTGTAAAAATTCTTTTAATATGCTTTTCAAATAGTAAATTGTCTTCCATGGTAAGTAAATTTGTTGGAATTTTATTTATAAATGTAATCCCTGCCGAGCTATGTTTCTTATAATGAAATGAAGTTTATACGGATATATAGTGGTTTGAAATCAGGTCAGCTGATTTATGATCTTTCATTGATAATTAAACACAGCGTCAAATATAAAATGTTGTGTATTTTTAATTTAGTGACACTAAGTCCTGATCAGAAAATCTTATAGAAAATGCTATGTTTTATGAGCCTCGGTGATCTATCTCTTTCATTAAAAAATAATAGACTATTTAAGGGAGACAGGCCAGTTGCATTTGATGAGAGCAGATTCAGACATGAGACATCCAGCAACACCTCTACATACACTGTATGTTTTTACAACTATTATTACTCAGATTCACACATACATACATTCTTACTTTATATGAATCATGTTTCCATCATTATCGCCACCATATCATCACCATCCTTTGTGTTGTGAGTAGTTAGCCACATGTTGTGTCGCTCTCATATCCTGTACGCTTTTAGACTTTTAGAACATGTCTGTTGGTTTCCGTTACTGCTGACTGAATAGTGAAATATGTGCAACCAGTGTACTTAGTTTCCTGTAAATGCCAACAGAAGTCGTACCCCAGCTGTCTTAGGATGGTGATTAAACGATTTGAAACGAGACTGCAAAATAAAATAAACCGAACAATTCACGATACACACAGTGGGATATTAAATAACAGTTAAATTCACCGATGAAGTAACTAATTATTTAAAATGGTTGTTTTAGGGTCACCAGTTTGGAAACCAAGAGACATAGGTGAAGCGCTCACCCTCCCCCGCAAGAACAAAACCCCTTCCACATCATCCGATTCTCGCACCCTCGGCCGTAAACCGGACAAACAGTGAATGCATTCAGGTAACTATCACTCACTGTCAAACATTCTGTTGTTACTGTCTAGATGTTCTTAGATAATGTTCCACTTAGTTTACCTGGTTAAATCCCTTCTGCAAATCTTCCTTCTTTAAATTAACACTTAGCTGCCATGAAGGTCAGATCTAACTGATAGAAAAATCATTTTATTAAATACCATCCACCTATCTGATCTGAATGGTGTGTTCCATCTAACTAGCTCTCCATTCTCTAATAATTGGCATGTTTGTGGAAGTAATTAATATATCTAATGTTGTCTGTGTTGAATAAATTCATTTTTCAGTAAACACAGTAGAGATTCATATGCTAGATCAGAAGTGAGATACAGTGATAACCAGATTTGTCAGGTGCAACATTATTCTTCGTAATTTTGTATTGAAAACGTAACTGCCGGCCAAATCTACTTTCTCTGTCACAAGTATATGGTCAGGCAAAGTTGGCATTAGGTCATGCACCTTACCAACTACCAGATGTCTGGCTCCCAGAGCAATTATCAAAGGTAGCATTAAACAACGCATTACCTATTACTAGTCAAGGGAAAATGGTGAGAAGTCATTCTGTATAACATGAACAATATCAGATATAGTTTTAAATAGCCATTCATAAAACAGTTGCCAGTCATATCTGGCCTATTGGTTTCAGAATATAATGGTGAATAGATCTGATCTTCATAGAAGATAGCCAAAAAATCTTTTAGCTACTAATGTGTTCAAATTAAGGATAGACACAACTACATAAACAATTTTTAACGACAACATCTTACCTTGTGTTGTAACTAGAAGATAAGTCTCTCTGTATGAGCTAATAAATTGTAGTTAGCTTTGAATTAAGACGTACACAAACCTATTTCATGGGCCTTCTATTTCTGGCCAAACTCCTTAGACTTGAATTTTAAAACAGCTAAAAAGTTCATTGTTGTATTTTAGTATTTCTTCTGACCTCAAATCTCTTGTTTTTAGCAGAGTGAACAGTTTAGTGAAGAGTTAGAAGTTGCAACAGGCTCTGCCAGGTCTGTAGGGAGGATGACGAATTTGTTTGTTTTAACCCCCTTAATACCAACAAATAATGTAATGGAATTTTGGGTTTTAAGTTATAAAAACTTAATAATTCACTTTAACTCAGGCAGTTTTAACTCAAAACCTATTACACTTATTAATCTACAAACCTATTAATAGTATTTTATTGTTAAAGGTTTTTGAATCCAGTAATGATTCAGTCTGCAACAGTGCTAGAAAGAATAAATTGCTTAGTTGGCAGCACTCGCTTTTTTACAATTGTTGGTAACGCTTGCATCCTGTCGTGATAGAAATCTGATACCCTGACATTATTTTCAGTATTTTTAAATATCATAGTGAATTTGCAGTGAATTATCGTGTAGTTACTAAGTTTGAAAATGTGAGAAAAAGGAATAGCTTAGTTGGCAGTGCTCGTTTTCTGTGGCTGACACCCGGCCAGTAAGTCCTCGCTTAATTTCACAAATAACACCAAAAATCAAACATAATTTTATGTTAAGTTTACTTTCATTCGTTTAGTGTGATTACATTGAATTATGTGTTATGAAATTGTTAAAATACATTTGAACATAGATAAAAAAAGTCAATTAGTGCCTATGTTAATATTTTAGTTTCTGGTTCAAAATTTCAGAATTTTACCATTATTATCAATTTTTGTTCATATTTCAGTTAATCTTTTATAACAATTTTCCAAATAACTTGTTATCTCCACCAGTTAAGCATTAACTTAATCCCCAAATAAAGATATGTGTGCCATCTAATTCCAACACTTTTTATATTATCCAAATTTGTGTAAAACAAAAATAATATATTTTCTAAACAAACAAATATTTTGTGTGTGTAAGTCAACAAATTTATCTCCTGCACAAACTGCAGTGTATACGTTTTAATTGTTTCCTAGTTCATGAAATTTGTTGAAAAATTGTTTCAATATTTGTGTCACTGTCAATGATGCAATTTTCTTCATAATCCTTACAATTTTCGTAAAATCTAACTAGTATTTTGGCATGAAAAAAATGTATTTACCTAAAAGAGTAAATAAGACCTGGAAAGTAAAATTGGATGAGCGAGCCAGTGTGATGTCGTCTTTTCTTCTCAGGGAATCAAATATTGGAAGTCAAGGATCTTGCTTATATTATTGTTAAAGCACAATAGTGAGATGTTCGTTCACATGTTAATACAGCTGACTGTATTGTCTGACACTCATATATCCAGATTGTAGCTTTCTGTTTTGTCCTATACTGTCTATTGAAACTGTTTAGGCTCTTTTTAGATGGAATACACTGTCTACTAGTTCTATATACTAGTTCCGTGAGCAGGGAATATCCCAACAATCTCATTGTAATAGTTTTGGCCTGCTTGATGCTTGCTATCTTGCAGTTCGTTAAAACTTGTTCCTTGTTAGAGAAGTTTTCCTTTTTAATAAAAATTATGTCAGGTAAGCATTTTTAAGTGGTCTAAAATAGTACATTATTTAATTAGCAATTGGAACAGTTCACACTGCAAAAGAACACTGTATGCATGTAACGATCATTTTTAATATGGAGTTTATCATGTCCTTTTTGAGCCCATATAATTCTAGAAAAGTTATTTACTGAGTAAATTTAGTTTTAAATAATATTCTCAATTAGGAGTCACTGTGCGGACAGTTATGTCATTTGATAATGCACATATAAATGCGTATTTTCACATGAGAATTACTTAACCTGGTGAATAATAATTTTGTAAAAAAGTCAATTTATGGATAAAATTGTTTCATGTGTTAAGCTGTGATTCTACTTATTAGTTCTTACAAGGAGTAAATATATTGCAGATCTCTCTATTGGGTCTTCACCTATTCAAACCCTTCTTATTGTTAACCATCCAGTTACTATCTATATCACTTTAAAGTGTTGACCAGTTTTCAAGCATATGACATGATTTTTTTAAATTTCTGAACATTTTTGTGATTTCTTGAAAATTTGCTGATTGTTTTTTTAGTGAGACATTATCCTATCTAAAGAACAAAACAAATTTGTTTACTATTCTTCTTTTCTGAGTTTGCAGCATTTTTAACCCTTTGAGTCCCAAATATTTTGCTAGGTGCACAAGCCACAAGTGAGAAGAGCCAAGCTTTAGATCATATGGTAGTGTGAGAAGAGCCAGACCAAAATTGGCCATTTTGACATTGTTTGGAAAACTATCATATTTTAATAATTTATCAACGAAAATGCATAGTTTGAACAAAATTAATTTGAAATATAGAATTAGAAAATATTTTTTATTCCAAGAATTGTCTACTTACTTACCAGGTAAATTTTATTCACTTTGAACAAATTTTGTTTGGTAAAAAATGTCTTATATAAATCATACTATTAGTACAGTCAATCTGTATCGAATTTACTACAAAACGGACCACCCTAATTTTTTTTTGCATCATAAATCGTTAAAGTTGCCTTAGAAAAGCTTAAGTCCCCGAGTTTTTGAGAATGTACGGTTAAGGGTTTTTGAGAAAACTCAAAAAGTTTTTGGATTCGATTTATCTCGAGAACGGTACGTTGTAAGGAAATTTTGAAAAATCACATAATTTCAAGGACATTATTATCTACAACTTTTGTCATTGGGTGGATGCGCTAAAATAAAAATTGCATGAAATAGATGGCGCCAAAGTCACCAAAAAAACGGTTTTTTTTTTTCACTTTTTCACCGCCCAACAATTTTTTTTTTTCGCTCGCACTTTTAAATGCAAAAGTTTTTCATCATAAAAAAACCAATACAAAAAAACATATAAACTTTTTTGTTGTGCAATAAACTTTTTTCAAGTGTTTTCAAGATTTCAGTGCAAGTCAAATGGTCAAGAAGTTTTTAGATTCGAGTTATCTCAAGAACAGTAAGTTTGTGAAAAAATTGTATTTAACAAAAAATATTAAAAACATTATTTTCTACAACTTTCGTTATTGAGTGGATGTGCTAGAATAAAAGTGCATGAAATAGATGGCGTTGAAGTCACCAAAAAACGGTTTTTTCACTTTTTCACTGTGAAAAAAATTTTTTTGCTCACAATTTCAAATGAGAAAGTTATTCGTCATAAAAAGACCTACAAAAAACATATACACTTTTTTGTTGTGCAAAAAATATTTTCAAGTTTCAGTGCAAATAATGTTTAATATTGTCATAATTGTAAAAGTCAACTAGAATTGTCCCGTAGTAATGAAAAATTGCTCATGAAAAACAAAAATCATTGGAAAATTAAATATTTTAATAATAATTTCTTTAAATGAGACTTTTATTATTATTTTGTATATACTTACTTGTTTACACGTTCTGCAATTTGAAGACGAATTTATGGGACAGCGCCCAGTCATATTTGAAAGCAGGATATACACCTTTTGGGGGAGAACCGGTTTTCTAAACTCCCCTATTGTAACGGTCACGCTAGATACGAAAATCGCTCTTTGTCGCGCTACAACACGAAAAACTATCGATCGCATGTAAAAGAAGTTTATATGTTTTTTGTAGGTTTTTTTATGATGATGATAACTTTTGCATTTAAAAGTGCGAGCGAAAAAAATTGATTGGGCGGTGAAAAAGTGAAAAAACCGTTTTTGGTGACTTAGGCGCCATCTATTGGGCGCCATGCAATTTTTATTTTAGATAGCGCATCCACCAACTGACAAAAATTGTAGATAATAATGTCCTTGAAATGTTACTGTGATTTTCAAAATTTCCTTACAACGTACGACCGTTTCTCGAGATAAATCGAATCCAAAAACTTTTTGAGTTTTCTCAAAAACCCTTAACCGTACATTCTCAAAAACTCGGACTTAAGCTTTTCTAAGGCAACTTAACGATTTATGCAAAAAAATTAGGGTGGTCCGTTTTGTTGTAAAACAGCCTTTTTTCGTGACAGATTGACTGTACTATATTGTTAAACAAAGTATATAGTTTTGTACTGAGACACACACAAGATCAAACACATGAAGACTAATTTCTTATCAATTGTTCAAAAACACTGTACTTTTAAATATTTACACTAGTGACATATAATTGTGTTAAGATTATAAATCACTTAAGCTTACACGTCTCTAAGTCTACTTTAAAAATAAAACTGTGTCTCCCTTAACAAATATAAGTTTCAAAAAAGTTTAAACAATTTTTTACTTAAAAAATGTTACTGGAGATAGCTTCCTAGTCATATAACACTAGGAAATACATCTTACACATATTTCTGACAAGTTTCCAGGTAGCCGCTGGGATTGAAAGGGTTAAATATGAAAATTTATTGTCTCTCCTTTTGGTGTTGTAAACAATTTTTTAAGGAATTTGTAAAAGTACCAAACTGCATATTTACTGTTGCATATTGAAGTTGCAGTTTCAGAGACAGTTACTAGAGTTTAGTAATTTTTATTCTAAATATGTATGATAACAAAAAATAAAAAAAAACAAAATTTCTGTGTGAAAATTACCACTTTAACATAGTAACTGGACTGAATGTGTCTCACATACAAACTGGTGGAGATAAGACAATACAAACAATAAGAGATCAAATCTGGCAATACAGCTATTGGTATTCCCAGGGCTTCGGTCAGACAAAACAAAACCTAATAAATGCTATGTTAATCATGGATGTTTGTTGATTGTTGTAATAACTTGTTTTATGATTTTTGTGTCCTAAGTTCTGAAAATAATAGTGAGTTAATGTTTTATCTGCTTTACAATAACTTTAAATGTAATTTAAACTGTGCAGGTTTTATAACAAATTCAAACTTTAATTGGCCACCAAATGTGATAAATTAACATTAGAGAACTCTAGTTTGCTCCATTGTTCTTCTTTTATAATACCTTTTAAAAGAGGTGTCACTCGCTAAGGGTTCCTATTTATAAATTTTGACTTAACCCTAAAATACCCCATTTTGGGGATGTCAAAAAAACTTCTCAGTTGATCATATAAATATCCCCCAAAGTAAATAAATCACTCCATCTCTATTCATAAGAAAGTTACTAAGAGGGGTAGGTCTTTTAAGACAGCATATCAATTCAGTTTTGGTTTGGCAAATTATTTGCTATAGCATGTATTTGTCAACTTTTTATTGCAGAACAAAAACAATATTTCTTAAAGTGAGTGTTTACTGTACATTCTTTGGGATAAAATGTGCTAAATTTCTTTGTAACTTGCTTTTTCAGATATTGATAGATGGGGGAGGACAACGTACAAATTTGCTGGCTGTGTAGGTTGTATGGGTTGGATCTAGCTCAAACTGTATTGTGTCATAGTCTTTGTAAGAATTGCACAAACTCGGGCTTGTAAACAATTCGAACTCTCGGTCTTGATAAATTTATAATTTTATTATCTGGATTAAAAGTTTTGTAAATAATTAACCAATATGCTACATGTCGTTATTATATTTATTGTTATCATTGAAATTAACGAAAATTGTATTCAAGTAGAATTTATTGACCAGTATTTTATCGATTATGAAGTGTTTTCCTGTAGTTGAAGCAATACCAAAATATCTTAAACTGTTGTTTGAATAAATAGTTTTATATTAATAATTAAATGTTTTATTCGAGATGAAACTATTGTTTCCTTCTATGTGGATCCAAGGCCAATCACTACGATATTGGAATTGTCTTTTTCAATTGATCTTGTTATTTGATGCTAGTAGATTTCTTTCAGTAAAAAATAGATTTTTCATCTTGTGGCTATGAAATTGCCATTCAGAAATTCATTTCAGTGCTTTTCACGTACATTTGAATTTATGATATTCTATTATAATGCATTTTCTCTCTGCAGCTTCTTTTTGTTTTGCTTTTTAGCCATATTCTTTTTATTACAAGTAAGAATATTTCTACTTGTTACAGATGTTTATAAATAGAATTTTATATTAATATCGTAAGCACAAAACTAAAACCTGACTTTGAAAACTCACAGAAACACTTCAACCGAATGCTTGCCAGTTGTGAGATAGCTCCAACCACGTCTTCTTTACTTGTTTAACGTAACCCGCTCATCTTACACTAAAATAAGACTTGTTTTTACAATATTTGTAACGTTCCATATATTGTGTATTACTTGTAAATCAAAGAACTCTGTACTGCATGACCATATTGGTTACGTAGTTTTAGGTTCACACTTCACTATTCACACTGGACAGCTCAGTTTTCTATTTAGATATATTTGGCTGGAAATTGTATTAGTGTAATCATCAATATCCCAGTAAATCTGTATCTTTAATTCAAAGTTGAGGGATTAAGTCAGTTATCTTTCTTTTGTTTGTAAAACATAATTTTACTCAACAAAGCAGGAACCAAATAACAAAAATAAATATTGATTATTAATTTTGTACTTAATATGTTAATACTCCTCCAAATAGAGTTTTATATATCAGTTAAAATATTATTGAAGAAAATTTTGTGTTTGGTTTATACACTAATAAAACCAAAACAGAAATTAACTAATTTAACTATACATAAAATCAAAATAATCTTTTTGGGAGTTTATTGATTTATTTTGCAAATATTCATTAGTTCATACAATCGATATTTGTAAATAAAATTTAATCTTTTAGTTTCTGTACAATAATCTGTTTGTTACAACCAATACAGAACTATTTCAATTCATAAAAATTAAGAACAAGATTTTTTACCACTTTAAAAGGACAGACAAATTATTCCAAACCAATACTAAAATTTCCTGTGAGAATAGTGAAGTGGCATAGTTATAGAAATTATCATTGTTATATTTCAGTTTGTACCATCACAATACATTTAACACATTAAGTTGTTTTAATGTTGTGCCAAAATTGTGAAAGATTTAAGTCTTGACTGCGTCAGCATGTCAAGTGACCCAGCTCAAATTGTGTTGTTTGGAATAAAATATTTATGTATTTAATCATCGTGTATCTAAAATGAATTTAAGAAAGGATGTCAAAACTAGAAAAAATAATCTGTAAATTACGTTACCAATGTAGAAGCGGTAAGCTAAGATAGAACCAAGTTCATAGAATTTAACTTTATTGTTTTATTAGTAGAGATTGACTAATCATTCCCTTCGTCATGAATCTCAATTAATTAATGTCCCAATTGTACATAAAAACCGTGGATGTATTTCAGTTACGTTGTGGCACCAATAAAATAAGTTGTTTATAGTTATCAATGTGTTCATATTTAGTTTAATGTTGTAATTAATTAGTAATTATTTAAAATGATGCGTTGTAATTAAAGTTCAATATGATAAGGAAGTTATTTATACTTACTTTTGTTTGTTGTAACAATAAATTAGTACTTATTCTTCATTTTTTATAAATGTTACTGCTAAATGTAAATATATATTCACTGTCTCTTAAACATTTGCACTTTTAATTAATTTCCTAAATACATTTAAAAGATTAACATTCCGTATTATGTTGCGAACCTTTAGCGTAATAATTGAACAATGTTAATTTTGAATTTGTATTAGCGAGTAAGTATCCATAAGCACCAACTCCTTTTCGTCTTCCTTTGCTTACTGTATATTTGTTTTGAATAGAACTTTATTTAATTTATAGCTGTAATATAATGGTGCTTTTCTTTTTATTAAATTTAATTCATCACACCCCCATATTCACAGATAAAAATAATTATAATTTTACTTTTAGATTAAGATAACGAAAACTTAATGGACTCTATGTGAGAAGTGGGAACGGTCTAGGGGAAGTGTTAATTTATGCTCGTGTCAATTTAGTTGTGAATAGTTTAAAGTGTTTGTTGTCACCTCAATAATTAAAGATCACGTTTTCATATTTGTTTCAGCAGTAAAACTTGTATACAAATCAAGCTATAACAAAGTCATTAGTACATTTTTGTTTCAGTATTGTGTTTTTATTATTTAGAAATTAATTTATTCATCTGCTTAGTTTTAAAATAATATATTATATTTTTAGTTCTTTTCATTTAAAACATATTTATTATTAGATGTATATTTTTATCTATATTAGAAATTCTGAACTGTATTTGTATTGAAATAAATTTGATAATGGTATTATTTATTTTTTATAAAACTGAATTTTTATTGTTGTGTTATAAAGTCTTTTCTGTTTTATTCTTTTATAATAAGTTTTTTATTTAAAATTTTATTAAAAAATTATTGAATGTTTTAAAATCATGTTCTCAATGAATATTTTGTATAAATCTATTGAACAGTATTATATATTAAAGAGTATTAAAACAAACTAACATAATGGAATATTTATTATCATTATTATTTTGAGTGAAAAAACAACTAATATTTTGAACTGTACACAGCTAAAGTGGCACTGATACACAATGTAGGTGAGGGCGTGAGTACACCACATGCCTTGTATATACAGTGTGGCTGTACAATCAGGCGGTCAGCTTTAAGAGATTTTAAAATGTGGTACGAATACAGTAATAATATACTTATGTACTGTTATAGTATGGCTTTTTCATTTTACCTTCTCCCAATTCCTAAGATCTGCAATAAACCTAAATCGACTTCTGAAGATGTGTTGTTATCTAATAGTACAATTAATGAAGGGTTATACTAAATGCATTGTAAGGTAGGTCATTCAAGTGTGCCATGTTAATATATGTAAAAGTTGTGTTTACATTTCCTTCATACAGAATCCAGGCAAATGTAACACACAGAAATATGTTTAACCCATTACTTGGCAGTATATAATGAGTGTGTTACAATACTGAGAGTGCCTACAGCCAGGGTGACGCTTCTTTAGAAAAAAGGCATGGATACATGTTATGTAAAGGATTAACCAGTTATTTTGCTAGTGTAATTACATACAATCAACTTGAAATCTGGAATATAGGTGGGCTTTAAACTTAAACCACAAGGAAGTTCAACATTAACCACTTTTCTGCAAGTTAAAATTCTTTTAGTTTCATTTAAAGAAAGCATATGGAGTATTTCTAAATGGTCGGTAGACCACAGACTAAATAGTACATATTACAAAAAAGTAATGATTACTATTTTATTGATTGAATCAAAATATGGGTAGCTCTAAAGCTGAGGCACATCAGCCTTACGACTCATTGTGGCTGCTCTTACTCAACATGGTTTCTAGATAGAATTCTAGAGTCCAAAACTAGATTCTCCCACAAGTTGAACAATGGTAGCCCCTAGTCCGGTTGGTTTAACATCCTCCAGAGACAGAGCTTCCAGCAGTCTCCTTCTCTTAGATGCCAGTGATACATAGTTATGTCCAGTAAGTAAAGCAAATTTCCTTCTAAGGTTCATGACTACTGAGAAAAAATATCTGTTTCGAAACCCTTGTACCAAAAAGTAGTTTTTGGAAACTTGTGTTTGTTGCTCAATTTAAGGTAGAACACACCAGAACTGCATTCCAACACCTATATTTGAAAAAAAGTAACACTTTTGGTTTGCAAGGAAAATTCGCTTTCCTCTGCCCTCCAAAATGCATAAAAATGCACTGTTTTTAGACCTTATGTTTTCTATATCTTCCGCCAACACCCTTTCATCTAGAATGTATTCCAGGTCCTCTGGAGATTACAGTTCTAAATATTAAGTACAGTACATAAGCACCGGGTGTGACCAAATTTTATATGCAAGTGTAGTAAATAAACATATCTATTTACACATAAATTATTCTGATTTTGTTTATATTACTCTGATGTTATATGATTTTGATGTTAGTATTGAACCTTACCAGACAGACTAATAATTGTGACTAAATTGTTATATGCAAGTGTAATTGGTAAATATCCAGATACAGTATTGTTATATTTCATATTTTTACCTATTTATTGGCCATGGTTGTAAAAAGTTGACACATTTGGAGGCTAATAATAATATATTTGCATAATGTACTAGGGGCAATGTGGACCACCTGGGAATGGTAGGCCATAAAAATATATACGTACAACTCTGTATCTTTATCCTGAGCTATCAATACTAAATATAAAATAATTACAACTAAATCATTTAGAGGTTTGTAGTATATGGTACAAGTCACTGTCATTGTTTTAAGCTAGTACATTCATAATTATGAATAAAACATATTATGAGTGATAAAAATAACATTAATGTAAATTCGGGTAATCTGAATAGATTTAAAGCATCACTGGATAACGAAAGAGGAAAAGCGTATCACAAATTTTGTTGAGGTATCAATAATTATATAATTCAGCTAATTATATGAAGTTTAAAAATGAAAGAAACAAATACATGTAAAGAATTGGTAATATTTCAAAGATGAGTAATTTTAACCTCAGTAGTACATCAATTAGTGTGTTAATTAAAGGCAGGAATACACGAGAACATGAGTTATGTAACAGAATTTACAGATGATATAATAAAAAAAAAACCATTAATGGACATGCACAGTCATCAAACTCGATCTCGTCTCTGTAGAAATGAAAATTTATGTAGAATTTCAAGTCTGTAACTCAATTCACTTGAGATATCCTGTGGATGGAGTGAGATACAGAAGAAAAGTTTTACCTGCCTCCTGACTATTTGGTTAATACTTGGTAAACTATTTTGTTCAATTGCTTTTGTCGTTCATGTACAAAGCACGTATTTTTTTTTTAAGTAAGTACCGTTTTTATTCATTTGAATTTCATTCCAACACTCATGTTTTGTCTATACACTTCACAATACTGACAGTGAATTTCAACTGCTCTCATACCTTTAGCACCAAGAAAACAAATAACCGCGTACTTCACAGTTAGTGGGACTTGATTGACAGAGGCATTTGAAATATACATTAACAGATGTAAAACAATACATTTTTACCGTAATTGCATCTGTGGCTTGCTAACAGATGCAGAAATACATTGCGCAAGCGGGTGACATAGATCACAGCATTGCAGCAGCAGAATTTCAAAACGGTACTTACTTAAAAAAACACACCTCATACATATACCAATACAAAATAGCAAATAGTTTTTTATTTTATATTCCCATACCATAAGGACCATTGGCGATTCTTTGGATGTATCAGTTATAAATAAATAATTAAATATAAACATAAATACTGCCACTGGTCAGAAGATACACTTCTTTGCGGCACATAAAAATCTATAGTCACTATATGTCAAATATGACACTCTTGTGTCTTCAGCTGACATTTTATTGAGTACCACTCATGATCGTCATGGTCTTATAGAGCCAGAGAGTTGAGTACAACCAGAGATCCTCCATGTTACCTGGATCTTTGTAATTTCTGAATTTATAGCCCATTAAATAATTGTCATTGAGCTTCATCTAGATAATTATTGGCTTTTAATGTTTTGGCTTCCAAGCAGTAGATCAATCTTGAGCAGAAGAGTAAGCATGCAACCAAACTCTACCACTAAATGTGTTAGAAAACTATTTAAATGGAATTTTGGAAGACAAGCTGTTAGGACAGCTACTGGTATACAAGGCCTGTTCTAAAAGCATTGGGATGTGTGTTTTATCTGTGTTGATAAGAATTACAGTAAAATAAAACTAAACAGATTTGAAATTTGAGCTTTACCTGACTTTACTTACAAAGTGTGTTAAATCTGTGTTGAATTTTTCCTGAAGATTGAAGTGTTCTTTCCACTCGCTTCAAAGACATAGACAAAGTTTCAATAAAACTAACCCAAAAAATGGTGCACAAAAAAATCTGTTTACAGTATAACATGTTCTTGTAATAGCAAATAGATAGGTGAGACAAAAAGACCACTAAATGTGAGAATTAAAGAACATAAAGAAAATACAAAAAATGACTAGTGGAAAAGTCTAAAATTGCTCAACATTGCTGGTCTGAAAATTATCACAAGATATGGGATGAAGCCAAGCAACATAGTACACCACGAGGAGAACTTTTTAATGCAAACTTATTAAGGCTTCATACATAAAATTAGTAGACTAACCGTTAAGTTTACAGCATTAAGTTGCTTCATACAAAGTAAGTTTTAATATTTTAGTCCTGCAATGTCATTTTCACCTCAAGCCTATGTTTGGGTAAAAAAAGGGCTTTTACCATGTTTTTACAGGCATTACTAATAAAAATGTAATTGGTAAAGCATGGGTTTCATGTGTGGTTCTACAAACTGCTGAAAACAACCAATCAGGGGGAATTTACCACCCTTGTCCAGATTACCAAAGATAGTGTAGAACTCCCTTGTTATTGAGGGACAGTCAAAGAGCATGTGTTCAGCAGTGACTTTCTGCTCATCACACATTCTACAGAGCGGATCCTCCTGGAGAATACTGACTCTGTGAAGATGCTTCCTCAAATGGCCATGTCCTTTAATCAGACCCATAAGCTGAGAAGACAACCGACCTACTTAAAGAGAGAAGGTCGGACACCACTCTTGGGGAAGACGATTGTAACAAAGCCATTGTAGGACCATTCTGCTCATTCTCAGACCCAGATGTAGCCTTCAACTTCTTTTGTTCAGTATGAACACACTTCAAGACAACCTTAAAGGATTCACAACTATAAATACCACAGAATGGTTGAGCTCCTTCGTTTCCAAAGATCCCCTCATGACCAGGAACCCAACAAACTGTCACATTGTTAATTCTTCCAAGGGAAGGAATTACTTGATAGCAATCCCAGATAAGTTTGGAGTTGAACACACAAGAGCCAACTGTTAGCTGGGTATCTGTGAAAATGCTAATCGTTTAACTCCTATACCGCAGACAAAGATTAACACAAGCACATTCCATTAGGGCTGTGACTTCTGCTTAAAAGAATGAGATAAGGACCCAAAGGGATCACTAGCCCACTACATGGTCTTACTCCCACTATTCCAGTGCATTTGCAACTTTTTTTTTTAAAGCCATCTATAAACCATTCAAGCTCCACTGGTGGAACAGGTTCACACTCCGACCAATCCTCCCTAGAAAGTATAACAATCTGAAGGGTTTGTTGAAGGAAAATTGTTGTAGCATCTGATCAGAGATCATGTGCAGAGTATTCCTCTGAATCAGGATATTAATTTGGCAGTGTTTTCTGCTGCAAGAACCTATGTTTACCTGTTTAGAAAATGTTTACTAAATATAATCAGACAATTATTATAAATAGAATAATAGCAGTAGTGAAACAACACTACAGAAAACTGTCAGCAGACTGGATATAAATTACAGTGGAGAGAGAGGTAAGTGAACGGACAACCTATTGGCCATCTCATGTGGCCCATGGCTAAATCCGGCTCTGCATATGTTTAAAAGTAGTTAAATGTGACTGAATTTTTGGTGGATTCTCAGTAACTATCAGTTAATGTCAAAACCAGATTTCTTTCTTTGTGTATGCTGTACACACAATACCTTTCGAATGAGTTAGCTCAGAGGGTTGAAATTCGGGTTGAAACTCTACCTCTATATCAAAATTTAAAGTATTAAATATCGATTTATTGGCAGTCCCTCTCTAGGCCACAATGTTGTGCGCTGTAGGGCAAACATTCCACGTTGACCCGAATTCTATGTGCCTTTAACCTCGTTATAACCCTCCAGAACACAGTCACAACTTGACTGTTTTTGGATGGATACCGAATCTTACACCTGCATAGATTTATTGTCATAAGCACCACTGATATTTTTGCTGTGAACTTTATTTGTTCCCTAAAGTGAAACTTCAACTAACAAGACGTTGCAAGGGACAAGATTTAATTAAGCTACCTTTTGAGATTCAATACAGAAATCATTGTGATATCTTCTCTACACTAATGACGTATATTATTGGTACAAAAGCATGCAGGAATGCTACTGATAAATTATTTAAGTTTGGTAATGGGAGTAGGCACATGTAAAACAGACAGTTGCATGAGTTTAATTTAATTTAATGAATGAGTATCACTTTTGAATCATGAAGGATGGGTCTGATTATTTAAAGGACGTAGGAGGCGTGGGGAGCCACAGCCACGGCGTGAGCGGCGTAGGCGACGTGGGCAGGAGCGGCTACGGCTACGGGAGCGTGAGCAGCGTAGACGGCGGGGGCAGGAGCGATGACGGGGCCAGGTACCACAGCGGGGGCAGTGTAGGTGACGGCCTTGTAGGGCACTGGGACCTGACGGTAGACAGGCTCAGGCTCGGTGAAGACGTAGGGTTGCTTGACGACGGTGACCTGGGGAGCAGCGACCTGCACCTTGGGCAGCAGTACAGGGGCCACAGGGCTGGCCAGGGCGACGGCGCACAGCACAGACAGAACAATCTGCAATAATACACAGCAATTCTGAACATTCCTTATGAACAGTTTGGAAGTTTATCGATTCCAATAGGTGATTTTAATTTTTCACTAGTACAAATATCAGCCTATTCCTAAGTTAAATAAGCTTAACAAGGCTGAGAATTAGGATATTTGCTATCCAGAACGTGGATACATTATGGTCGTCTTCCTTATGTGTTTATACCATCACCTTTTCACTAGTACAAATATCAGCCTATTCCTAAGTTAAATAAGCTTAACAAGGCTGAGAATTAGGATATTTGCTATCCAGAACGTGGATACATTATGGTCGTCTTCCTTCATGTGTTTATACCATCACCTTTTCACTAGTACAAATATCAGCCTATTCCTAAGTTAAATAAGCTTAACAAGGCTGAGAATTAGGATATTTGCTATCCAGAACGTGGATACATTATGGTCGTCTTCCTTATGTGTTTATACCATCACCTTTTCACTAGTACAAATATCAGCCTATTCCTAAGTTAAATAAGCTTAACAAGGCTGAGAATTAGGATATTTGCTATCCAGAACGTGGATACATTATGGTCGTCTTCCTTATGTGTTTATACCATCACCTTTTCACTAGTACAAATATCAGCCTATTCCTAAGTTAAATAAGCTTAACAAGGCTGAGAATTAGGATATTTGCTATCCAGAACGTGGATACATTATGGTCGTCTTCCTTACGTGTTTATACCATCACCTTTTCACTAGTACAAATATCAGCCTATTCCTAAGTTAAATAAGCTTAACAAGTCTGAGAATTAGGATATTTGCTATCCAGAACGTGGATACATTATGGTCGTCTTCCTTACGTGTTTATACCATCACCTTTTCACTAGTACAAATATCAGCCTATTCCTAAGTTAAATAAGCTTAACAAGGCTGAGAATTAGGATATTTGCTATCCAGAACGTGGATACATTATGGTCGTCTTCCTTACGTGTTTATACCATCACCTTTTCACTAGTACAAATATCAGCCTATTCCTAAGTTAAATAAGCTTAACAAGGCTGAGAATTAGGATATTTGCTATCCAGAACGTGGATACATTATGGTCGTCTTCCTTATGTGTTTATACCATCACCTTTTCACTAGTACAAATATCAGCCTATTCCTAAGTTAAATAAGCTTAACAAGGCTGAGAATTAGGATATTTGCTATCCAGAACGTGGATACATTATGGTCGTCTTCCTTATGTGTTTATACCATCACCTTTTCTTCTCCAACTCCTCTGCAATAATTGTATGAAAGAATCCCCCTTTCATATTCCTTTATATATAGGAATATGAAAGGGGGTTTTCCTTCATATAGTCCTTTGTATATTCCTGTGTCAAATAAATTTTGTTAACTACTTGCTTTTTTGTATTGCCGGTAAATGATGGGGAATTTAGTAAACTATACGCATTATTATTATTATTAATGCGTGTTTTTAATTAACAGTTAATTATTAACTCATACACTATGATCATTTATCCCAGGAGTTTTGAGAAGGGCATAGCTAGATTAGGTAATTGCGCAAATATCAATTATGTCTAAAGTGTGTTTTATCGTACCTTATCCTCCTTGCAGGCAGTACAAATTTGGAATTGTATGTGCTTCGATTATTCTGAATAATGGAATCACATTCATAATATAATTTTCTGACATATGTTTTCGTTAAAATATATAAAATGAAAATGTTCAAACAGCAAAACACTTGAGTTACATCTTTTAGTTTATTTCACTTTAAGTAATATAATGCTTTATTTTGCATTATGAAACATCGTAAAATTGATTTAATAAAGAATGGAATACAAATTAACATCACAATGAAGGCATTGCTTATATATTCTTTTAGTTATTTAAAGTATTATTGTACTCGTTTACTTTTTTATTTTTATTTTAAATTTAATTAATTTACATTGTACATTATTTCGAAACCTATTGTAGTGTAAAGTAATAATAATGTATTGTTAGGATGCACTCGTAGATAACAATGTTGTTGAATGATGCATATTGTAGTTTTTGAATCGCATTGAATACGAAGATTTGTGCATTTGATAATCCATAAGATCATAACTAGTTATACTTTTATTCTATTTCTGTACTATTATGTTTTTTTTAGTATTTGGGTTTCACAGACCAATAACCAACCAAATAACAACAATTTATAGTTCAAATTCATTTTGATTGAAAAAAGAAGAAAACAATAACTAATACTTAATAAATGTTTTGTTGAACCTTCCTTTTTGTTGATCCAAACCAAACCACTCACACTTGTCTACAGGTTTGTATACGTTCTAGTATTTGATCAAGCATTCTTAAGCATCTGTGATCAGACCATATAGAATTTTATCTGTCACATGAAAGACTCAATTTCTAGGAATGTTTTCTACCGTTTTGAACCACTACCGCATTCCGCACAGATGGCAGGATATTTTACTAGATAAAATACTGTAGGACAAATCATATTTAGCCTATGGAGTTTGTATTGCAAGCAAAATATGAAGTTGATTGTTACCATAATAATTAAAGTTTCGTGTTAAATTTATAACGAAGTAAAAACTATCCTATATAAAGCACTACACTCTGAAAGCATTAAGTCCTTGAATGGAAAGTCTACCGAAACGATGACAGAAAATACTGTCTACAAATGGTTGCATGTAGGCGATAACGTGGTTGAGTCAAGGAGAGTGCAGAGGACGGTATACGGACGTCCTACATTCCGCTTGGCTACGAGTAAAACAGTACGCACTAAGAATAGAAGATTGAACGTTGAACCCTCATGAAGCGGTTGAACTAACTACTAACTAATTTCTTACTACTACAATCAGAATAAATTGTGTTTTAACACAATTTAAATTTTGAATTACACCAATTCTTAATAATAATAAATATTTAATGAAATGAAATTCTTCCCCCGTGTTTAAGTACAATCTATATATGTAAATCATCAAATAGACATGTGAATAACTACTCTAGCAATAAATACTACTTATATATAGCACACTAAAATTATGAAATTATTTTTTTATTTATTGTACTGTTTAGAAAATACCTTTAAAACACAAAACTCCTTTACAGTAATGGATAAATCAGAGATTGCTTTTGAATTTTGCCTACCGTTGTAAAAATAAAACAACCAAACTTTACTGCCCGGATATCAGTAATGGATTTTGGTACATAATACTCAACTTCCAAGAAAAGCGAGATATCTAACTAGAACCCTTCCCTCGCCCATCAAAAGAATAATTTAATAAACATTTTATTAAATTATCAGTGTTTAATATGTTCTTGAGTTTATCAAATTATGTATGTCGTCGTAGAAATTCCTCAATTATTTAACTATTATTTATGCCTGGAGCAGTTATAATTACATTTAGCATTGCTTTGATAATAATGTTAAATAACATTGTTTGGTGTCAAGGTGCGCTACCATGTATTAGCCTAAATGAAACCCATTGCTATTTGGGCCGATTTTTGTAAAGTTGTAAAATGACTTTGAACTGGTAGTTATTAGTCCCATCCTTATAATAAGTAGTAGCTCCATATCTTCAACGAAATTTGTAAAAACATAATTTGTTATTTACTATACTTAGCTAAAAGACAAACAAAGAATTATTAAGTGCTTCGTATGGGGTTTTAAAACTGTTTAAACATTGTTCGCTCAACATCAAACTCATTTTGGGAATAGAGAGCACACGGTTTTCTGTACCCATCAAACATTCGGTTGGTCAATATCTCAAGTTTGATTTACAATGTTACTGTACGTAATTTGAATTAATTGCGTACCTTTAAGAAAAATAGTCATCAGTGCCGTTACTGGAAATTTTTTCATATTATATACGTTATATTAAGTTGACATCGTAATATTTAAATTTCTCAAGAATATATCAATCTTTACTCACCAGGACCTTCATGATTTCTGAGAAACTCTCCGAACACTTCACTGAGGACTGTTGGAAGCTATCTGCAGGCTTCCAGCCAAAAGACTCCTTTATACGTCCGTCTGTCTGTCTGTCCGTGTATCGGGAGCAGGACCTGGACCACGCCCGGCGGCTCCTGTGTCAGTGACGTCACAGTCGACAGTGACCTTCCTCACCAAGGTCCGCGGGTAGATCACCTTGCGTCCTGCTTGGTCACCGGTATCGGTAACTGCCCCCAGATTGTAAGAATTCTAGGATGTTTAATTTTAGCGAATCTCCAAGGGTGCAAAATATGATATATTGCTAACGTCCTATTTCACTTTTACCAGTTGTTTCAAAACTGATCAAATTGTCATTGGAACCTGGCTGCAGAATTGCACATAATACACACATTTATGACGATATAGTTAATTGATTTATACATGGCTTGAGTTTCCCTATTGAATGGTATTCACTCTGGAAAATCAGCATCAATCACAGTTGCTTAGATTTTGGTGAAAAGGTCGAACTGAATCTAAAAGTGTTACAACAGTACATGGACCAGTTGAAATGAAATGAAAAATGTCTTTATTAGAGGCGAAGTTAGGACTATAAAGTCCTCTCTACCACTTAACCTCGTAAAAAATTAAACTAACATACATATACATGTATAACTAAAAATAAATCTATTTATTTACCTTATACATTAAAAGAATCTTAGCTTTAAAATAATAAAAAAACAACATCTATAATTAATGTAACTTTATAAATATTTACAAAACTATAATAAGACATACACGCATGCATTCATTCAACTTGCATTCAGTTGCGGATACACGAGTAAAGTCTAATTAGAGGGCCAAAGAAAAAATTGTCCATGCAAGCAAACACAGTGGAGGTATATTATTCTTCAATTTCTGTAATGAATAATAAAGGGTAAAAGAATCTCCTTTAAAGGGTTTTTAAATTTTTAATACGTAAACATCGAATTTGCGTCCATAGGCATTTTTCTCTGAGGAATATTTCTCTGAGGAATACAGTGTCGTCTCCATTACATTCACCGAAAATACTGGTGTTATGCAGTGGGAAGATTATGAGGCGTTATTGAAATACATGGCCAATGCAATACAGGGAGTAAATGCTCTGTTAGTTAGAAAATTTACCCAGAATAAAACGAAATTTAATACGAAATGAACCTACAGTTGCACGATTTCCAGGAAATAATAGGACCTATAGAAAATTCAGAAATGGAACAGAAAATAAGCTTGTGTTTTACATTTCAAAAGACAAAAATGCACCACTCATGAAGAAGAGTAATAAAAGAGTTTCCACGTATAAAGTATAGCATTCCTTTAAATTTCTTGTTTATTAAGCCATTGCAAACACTTTCACCACAAATAATAAATGTAGCCTATTTTTTATTACATATTTAATTGTAAGAATTTTAAAAAGAATAAGTCCAGCTGAACTAATATACAACCAAAATTAAATTCGATGATCATAATGCTTAACTAAACATTTTTATGTAAATTCTGTTTATTGACTTTTTAACGGACTATTAATGACAAAATGTTAAAACCATTACAACTCTGGAGTAATAGCAGACACAAACAAAGAGACCAAAATCTGGCTAGTGGTCAAAGTTTGTACTAAATAAGTGCTTACATGTACGAGTTCTATCGTATTCGTATATACATGATGCCTTACTTCCTCCTCAAATTTAGCTGTCCCAAGGGTATAAAATGAAGGTGATTTTACTTTCCAGATCAAATGTTTTTTGAATAGTTAAAATTTGATCACTTTAAATAATGAGAACCAGAAATAAAAGTTTTCTTTAAGAACATACAATGCGTATAGTCTCGTCTCTAACTTATTTCATACAAAATATGTATCTCATATAATATTTTAAGTTTAATTCAAATATTTTGCTAATGACTACCAATAAGGATTGGTTTCCTAAGTTTATTGAACATCAAGCTCAATCACGCCAAATTATTCCATTTGATAGGTATTTCCAAATAAATATGTAGACTATTAATGATGATGGTTCAATAATCATTACAACTACCTTCTTTAATTTGTACCATAACAGAGTTCTTATTTTACTGAGATTTTACGCTTTATACCAGGGAAAGATGTACCTTTCCAGGTACTGCAATCGTGTGTGTCATTATGGGCGTTTAGCGACCGCATTATTTTAATATATTTGCCACAAGACACACGATGGCCTTCAAGGCAAGATTAAATGTCATGTTTACAATAACAAATCGAATGAAAACCCTCATATTTGATTTTATTATCTCTAACACAAGACACACGATGGCCATAAAGTCCAGATAAATGTCATGTTTACAATCAAAACCCCAATAAAAACCCTCATATCTGTTTTTAATATCTACCACAAGACACACGATGGCCATAAAGTCCAGATAAATGTCATGTTTACAATCAAAAACCCAATAAAAACCCTCATATCTGTTTTTAATATCTACCACAAGACACACGATGGCCTTCAACTCAAGATTAAATGTCATGTTTACAATAACAATTCTAATAAAATCCCATATTTGATTTTAAGCTAGTACGAAACATATCATTGCAAGCCTGGACGTTTAGTTTAATTATTTATTAATAGTCTAAAGAGATCTCAATATGAAACAATACGTCTATACTAGTTTGAAGTTTAAACAATATATCTCTGGCATAAGTGCATTAAACAACAGTTTATTTGCCACAACCCAGACTTGCAATGATGCGTTTCTTACTACAATAACAGTTAAATTGCATGCTTAAAACACATTAAAAGTACCAAGCAGGGAGGCGTGGTGCATTTACAAATCAAAAAGAGATTCTACAACAGCTGACGAATTCTCATAACTACTGTTTGTTCTCATGTTATAATACAACCTCTTATGACATTTTTTACCTCCGAGTGGCTCTAATTAAAGTTATTTTGCATAAATATGGTCTACTAGACGTATTTAGATGTGGTAACGCCCAATTTTCAAGGTCATCCGGACCCGTGTACGGAAACGCTCAAGATATCTCGTTCTGTCCAATTCTATACTTAGCTAAGCAAATATAAACCATACTTATATACAGTGAGTTTATTGTTGTTTTAATAAAACGTGACGTATTATTTGCTCTGCTAAGTACAGTAATGAAACACGGTAGTGCTTGAAGTTTCATGCTTAGTGTCTTTCTTGATACGAGCATTACTCGGCTTTATAAGAGCGCCGCGAGCAAGAGTGGTGCCTGACAGACTTTGCCGAAGATTCGTGCAAAATTTCAAATATATTAGCTCATTTAGTTTTAGAGATATTCCGTACACACAGAAGTTTTAAAGAATTACATAAGTACATAAAGAAATTTTCCCACCCCTGAATGATCCCACCGACATTCAGCCAAATTCCATGGAGGAAAATATAAAATCATCGATCTCGATTTTGTCCATGTAAAATTAAGTGTTAACACAACATTTCAATTCTAAAGTTTAATTGATGCTCGAGGTATCCTGTGGACAGTCAGCATTTGCCGACGCTCAACCAAAAGTTTTGAAAATTAGGTCCTAAAATCGTTATTTAATATTTATAGATATTTCTGAACTAATAAAAGGTGGGCAAAGATGAGGTCAGAGTGTATAAAGTTTACATTTTAAACACTCTATCATCAGGAAGCTATTATAACTGCATACAATCTTCTGCATCATATACAGTTTATATGGACTCTATTTAGCTAAAACAAAATGTAATCATACATTAACAAAATAGTTAAGTTTAAACCATAGATTAAAACCACACTAAATATTTATATCTACTCTTGGATCAAAAAGCAAAGATATCCGAGTTTGAAAGTTGTCGACAAACTAACTAATAGAGATACAATAACTGCAATTATTAAAATTTAGCTGGTTTATTTCTGAGTTTTTACATATGAACCTGTTTACCAACAAATTCCTGTTTAATATCGATAACAACGGAAAATATCGGTTTTTGCCGCTTTCCAATCAAACTGCAACTTTGTAAACTCATATCTCGGAAACTTTTAATCCGATTAAGACCGGATGTTTATATAAGATAGACACAAGTGTACTATAACTGAGTATGTAATTTTATAATAGTATGAAGATACATTTGTTATTAAATTACCATTTTAAATATTATTCATGACCTGTGGTCCAGAACATTCTGCACTGGTTACGTTATGGAGTTCTTAGTTATAACTTGAGCATGTAATTTTGTAATCCACTATTTAAAACGTTTAATTTAGAACACAGATTAAATTGAACAGGTTTTATTAATTTACCGTAACCGGCAACTGCTCGTTTTAATGCGTAAATCGCCAGACTGCCCAGGGCGGTGTTGCCACGTAGTGACAAACAACACAGTACAGAACTGCTCAGAGCTCGGCAACTCACTTACTACTGTAACACTTTGTACCGGGTACTCGTCTGTCGCGACAATACTAGTTACCGCAAATCGAAATCACCAGGAACAGGTGTACCTTTACGATATAGATACTCTACACGTTTACTGCCGTTCCTCTGAGTTTCTAACAAAATTGAATTATTATATGTGCATAGCTGTGTATTTCGTAAAGGAAATAGCTATAAAGTTTCTATTTACAGTGGAGTCCCGCTAATCCGAACACGTGTAATCCGAACGTCGGTTAATCCGAACAGGTCCAGGAGGAATTATTTATAACGATAATGAACAGTTATAGGAACTAATTACATAAAAAATGAAAATGGCTGCATCATTTCGTACATAAACAAAGAAAACTTTAATGAAATAGACATACAGTATTTTATTAAGACAAATTGTGTACGGTACAGTACATAAATAATGAAGTTAAATACAGTACCAAATTGAAACTTATAGGTTAAGTATGAGGTAAATTACTGTATTAAGAAGTGAAATCAAACAAAAATTGGACGTACAGTACTGATATTATTATTGAGTACAATATTAATTGTTCAAAGACATAAATTCAGTTATTGTCTTCTGTCGCATTAAAGAGAGTCTATTGGATGACGCATAGTTTCGTACAACTATTGAACGCGTGGACCCGTACAATATCCAGTACGCTCACATTGCTTAGCAATAGAACTCTCACACTAAATACGGTAAATGTGCTTAGTATTCGCAAACACGTTTATTTGTCAAGAAATACAATGCAACAGCCAGAAAACATGTTTTAATAAACAATGTTGATAATTCTATAACAAAATAGACCCATTTTCAAGTTTAAAACCGTATTTTTCTGTAATTCTGGCTAATCCGAACAATCACATAATCCGAATAGGGCTCGGTCCCAATTAGGTCGGATTAACGGGACTCTACTGTATTTGATTATGATTGGTTTTAAAGTTCAAACATAAATATTACTATTTCTAGTAAAAAGACTATCGATTATTTTGAAAAAAGTGTTCTTGGAGGGTCAGGTCCCGTTCGTCCCCCTTCGACCCGTTGGTGCGCTCCTGCCCTTGAGTAATAAATATGCTTCGCTAACGCTCAGCAAACAAGAACTAGATTAATTAAATATGTTTTGCATTGGATGGATTGAACAATTCCGATTTTTACCGAAAGTCATACAAATTCGCATTTAATATTGATATCAAAGGACCAGTTTGTAGATGTATCTTGCTGTAAATGATATGGCTAATATAATTAGAAATTTAGTTTGTACAAAATATCATTTGACGGAACTTGTCTTTTGTACAAGGTAAGGGGAGATAAAAAAACCCTGACCTTTTAGTGACTTTCTTATATTTAATACAGTAGCCTACATGCGTTTTAAAAGCACTGTCCTCATATTTTACTCGAAGCAAATTAATTAGTTTTATAAGGCTTTGGAGTACTTAAAATTCCACAAATATCCAAAGCTATACTCTTAAATCAGTTATTAACTTCCATTTAGCTATTAAAATACTGAAGTAATGGTTTCACTTAAGAGATATTGGCACACCTGATCAACACATTCTTCCTTTTTTTATATATTGTTTAAATGTTTTAGCACAAGTATAATAATGCATATTACAACTTGAATTGTGTAATAAGATATGTAAATGGATGATGAGTACGAGCAGTATAGTTTAATTTACAGCCTCCTATCTTTAATGTATTAAAATTACAACATTAATCTATCTAGGTAATCTATTAGGAGACTTACACATCAGTGACCACGAGTTTGATAATTGGATAGTGCATTAGTGCGAGCATGTGTAAAATACCTCAATGGCTTCAACACTTATATCATGGTATAATGATCAAAGTAATCGCTAATAATAATGAAACTAGCGTAACCTTTTACAAAAGTAGTACACTTAACAAACAATAAAACTAGCCTTTATACAATAATTTTCCTTTTTTACGTTGCGAATGTCTATGGCCATCACAGGGTTCTGTTTGGATGATTCGAATAAAAGGGAGAGCGAATGTTTCTCAGATCCACATTGCGTCACATGCTAACCACTTCCCTGAATCTTTATTGTAATGATGGTTCTCTGTTTTCTGGGATATTGTATACCAACCAGCTATCCTCCACCACTCACCCTTTCTATAGTACTCTTCGATGCAGGTAAAAATTATTTTCTTGTGAGAAACACAATAGATCTACCATCTCAATAAACAAAAACATGTAGAGAATGTTCATATCTCCTTTAGTAACTTTAGCAAATTACAATTTATAATGTACCATTGGGCCAATCTATCTATATTCCAAATTTTAAATTATAATTTGCATGTAAGGCTAATATTGAATGTGTTATATTGATATTCTACAACTTGAAAATTAATTGGCTGATTGATCAGCATTCCACACCAGATTTGATCATAAGCTGAACTTAAGTAAATAATAAATAAACTTTACACATTTTAGTATAAAGTTATGTTGTTGTTGGAGACTAGGTTTGTTGGGAGAGCTGCAAACACATCAACTGTTAGCTCTTTTCCTTACAAAGTTTGATGGATACGTTGCTCACAGTCTAACTGTGTGCTACTTATTCTTCCAGTTTGGATGGATGAGCCAAATACAGTTCAACTAACTGTGTTCTCATGGTTCTACAATGTGGCTTAATGAATTGCACACATTTCAACTGTGTGCTCTTTGTTGTATCGGTTTGGGTGGATAAGCTACACACAAGTTCAACTGATACCAATTTGGGTGAATGAGCCAAATGTAGTTTAATTGTGTTCTCATTGTTGGATGAATGACTTGAACACATTTCAACTGTGTGCTCATTGTTCTATCGGTTTGGGTGGATAAGCTGCACACAAGTTCAACTGATACCAATTTAGGTGGATGAGCCAAATGTAGTTTAATTGTCTTCTCATTGTTGGATGAATTAGTTGAACACATTTCCACTATGCTCTTTGTTCAACCATATTGGGTTAATTGAACTTTGTGCTCTGATCTACCACTTCATGTCAGAGAAATAAATTCAGCATTCTTTGAACTTTTACTTAAGCTTGTGTAGAATTTCAATCACACAAAAAATATTTTTACATTACATTAGTAAATTGCTGATATTCAGTGACAAAAACCTTACTTTTACCCTTGCTAAACAAATATAATTAGCATTAGATTGAAAAGCTACTAAATTACAAACACTATATTAAACTAAACTGAATTTTAAGTTATTTTAATATTAAACTTTTATGAATTTTTGTAATAACAAATTTACTGTTTTAGGTACCTAAAAACCAGCTAGCAATAATATTTACAACTTTAATTTGAAAAAAGGTTATAATTCAATAAGATTTTGATTACCAGAACATTTCATTATTTTGGGACCTTTCAGTTAATGTATTTTAGAAACAAATATTGGCTTTAAATTATTGCAAAAAGACCAAAAACTATACTCTGGTTTCACCATGAACATTTTTTATGAAACTTTGATTTGTAACAACCGACTTGTTCTTGAAGAAGTCCACAATAATAGGAAATAAAATAATAATCACAGTGCGACAACAGACAAGTTCATAGTTTATTAAACAACCAAGCATGATAAAAATATATTAATCAGCATTAAGTACAAAATAAATTTATTGGTATTTTAAATATTGCAATAAACAGATGGCTAAAAGCTTCCAGTGTTACTTTACTCTTTGTCATTACTGCAACTTTTTGTTAATTTAACTTTTTAACTAGTTTAACTTCATGAGAATTTAAATAATTAAATTAACAATACTTATACAATTAATACCTAAGTTAAGCAATTAATTAATGCTTAAGTAAATATTTTTTGTGCTCAATATTATATACAGTACAATACCAATAAATTTGACTATACAATATTAATATATGATGTTATATAATTTGAAATGATCGTAAAAATGTTGGCATTTTATTTTTTGCTTTCTTATTAGTAATAGTTATCACATTTTCACATAATCTGTATCATTAAAAATCCCAATCTACCTACACCATAAAATGTTTTAGTAATCTAAATGCTTGTCAATTAATATCCCAAATTTCTGTCCAACGCATTGAATTTTATTATTCCTAGTACCTGAACCTACTAATGCATTGTCTGTTAAAATTCTTTCAGATTTATTTGCCTTTGCATGTTTAATGACTACAGTACCATTGTAGAGAAATGCCTGTCACAAATACAAAAAAAAAAAAAAAAAAAAAAAAAAAAAAAAAAAAAAACAAGACGGATTCACAAATTTAAAATTGGACTTTATCTAATTTGCATTAAGTAATGTTAAGGTAGTGTTGAAAATAGAGAGAGACAAACAATTAAATTGGAAAATATCTGGTCAATCTCACCAATGTTCAAAGAAAATGGCTTTATTTTCGCTTACTAGATATTGTAATCCAAACTTTCCTCAAAACTGGAGTTTTGGAGGTAGAATTAGGTTATCATTATAATATCATGGTTTCAATTGTTCTTTTACAAATTCAAAATAACAATATTTTAAAGAGAAACAGTGTTGTTTATTGATTTAAAAAAGATAAAACCCTTCTTTCACAAGTACAAAATTTGCACTTGAATACTAAATTTTATAAAATCTGACCCTTTTATTTTTCTTGTATGGTTTCTATCACAATTTAATTGTAATTTAACAGAAATTAAAAACTCAATTTAAAATTTTAAAACATTAATTTTGAGAGAGTTGCGGTTTAGTGAGATTTAAAAATCTCAATAATGGGCTATATTTTATTTCAAGAGAGAGGGAATAGGTTATGTTATAACTGTATTATTTTGAAATGTTTAAAGTGGTTTTCAAACTGTTAATATTTTAACAAATGTAGTTTTTGGTAAAAAAATTTAAAACAAGCTAACCTGCTATTAAACCAAAATTTAGTTTTTTCTATAATCTAACACGTTTTCTTGCATTGAATATTGGGGAAGGAATAAGTACTAATCAAGAATATTGAGAAAGTTTATTTCCATTTTAAATTGCTCTTTTGGAATAATTTCCCTACAACAATGTCTGAGCATACATGTAAATCAAGAAACGTAATTGTTTGTCATTAAATACCTATGGAAAACAATGGATTAATTTACAATTCACACATCTCATATTATTTCAATGTGATATGTAAAATCTAACTAATACTATTAATCTTTTTAAATTATAAATTAAAAGATTTGTCATGTATTTATCCTGAGTTGGAGGGGGACAACGATGGCAAAACCATAAAAATCGGTTCAGTGCAGCTCAGATGGTGAACGTGAAAATATCTTCTTGCCAGTCAAGTGAAACTGATTTTCATAATCAATAGTAAATTGTCAACTGAAATGCTTGTATACAAAAACGTGATCAGGGAATGGATGTGGTTAAAATTGCCATATTTCCTATTGGAACAGCTACCGTAAACCAACTATGATGGTCTTTATTTAGAAACATGGCTACTACCTTAGAAACATCATATAACATCACAATTAATATGTCCTAAAAAATTTAAAATATGTGGATTTTCTTACAGGTTTATGTTTTTTTCAAATGCAACTAATAAGAATTGTGATACAATTTTACAATATAAAAATCTATAACATTTACAAAGTTCTGTTATTGTCATAAAGACACCTTATCACGGCATTTAGTGAATAATAATGAATATATGCACAATATATATCTACGTTATAAGCTTTACAATAGATTAAAATAATATTTCAGTGACAAAATTATTACATTATTTAACAGAGTTTTTGACATTACAATACCTTATTACACTGTTCTTTTCTATTGTAGGCATGAGTCATAACTCTTCTAACCTATGTCATACTATTTGGATTTAAATATGATTAATGTACTAGTGATAAATTTTTATGCAGTTTTAAGATCCATCATCATATACATTTTGGATAAACAAATTTCTAAAATGAATCATACATTTGGCCTTTTTGGATACACTATTGTGAAATTGATTTTGCATCATCGTGAATGTTCATGTATATTTTTTCCTACACTTAAAAGTACAAGACATATGTTGTATTTTTAATGCATCTGTAGAATAGACTTGGATGAAGTGCCAGGAGCAGGATGCAAGCTTGCAGGGTGAGTGGGGGAACAACATTGGATTTACCAAAAGTGACAGAACAAGAGATGGAGTCGTTAGCAGAGAGTGGAAAAGTGTGAAAAAAGAGAATACTGGCTAAGAGAGCTGAAAGTGAGAGGGTATTAAGATTAAAGAGATTATTGGTAAGCAGACTATGATGGTGGAAATTGTTAACAGTGGTGATGTCCATATTCCCAGAGATGCATCTAGCCTCTTTCTTGCAGTAGTAAAAATTGTATTTGTCTTTAGTTGATAATTATAGTTTGTCATACTGAACTGTTATTGTCATTTAATGCATTTGTGACTTCTGCACATGATGACCTGAACACAAGAAGTATTCATGACATTCACTCAGAAAAACGTATCAACTATTTAAAGGTAGACATAACCTCAAATTGTAATGTCCTGTTTGGGATATTTTCACAATACATGGAAATAATGACTTACTTCTAGTTTACACATAGATTGTAAGAATACCCTTGAATGTTTTGAAAGTGTCTTGCAACAATGGATTCAAAATGTTATATACTGTAATTGTAGAAATATCAAAAGTAAACCTGGAGTAAGTAAGCACCAAATAAACTGTCTGGATCATCATTTAACCACAAGGACCAGGATGATTGGTACAGAACTCCCTATTTTTTTTTTTTTTTTTTGTTTCAAGTGCTTAATTGATAGTACACAGTAATTTTACTATAACAAATGCATGTTATGAAAGATAATACTGATCAAGTGTTCATTATCAATGACCTCAATGTGGGGTCACATTTCAACATGCAGTATAAAAATGGCCAAAACACATTTAACAATTTCCACAGGTTTGCTGTCAATTCTGATTATATTGTAGCTACAGCTTTTTCACAAATATTGATAATTTTAATTTTTAGCAAACATTTCTGAACATGTTCCTAAAGGACAAGTCTGAACATGACCATACAAGTTAGGGATAAGTACGTTTGTGGCTATACCATTGGCCTAATCCTAGTTCATTCTGCATACCAATTTTTCAGACAATAAGCAGTGCTATAATTACAAAATTACTGTAGCCAACTGCAGCACCATGTTGGTATATTAAAACTTTTCCATCTATAATACTTATTCTAATGTCAGGTGTTTCATCCCATACTCATATTTGAAAGCATTATATAGTACTCACAGTTTTGAGTACATAATTTTGAAAAATAATTCACACTCTGACCTCACAGGAGTAACAGTAGTGGCTGGTCATTAGTTGTGTGAATCACTTGCTAATGGCCAGACAGTTCTACCAACCTATAACTTTGGTGTTCCTCCAGAGAAAAATATTATTCTTATTGTTGATGTAGGACAATCTTTTTGAACTCTCAGTATTATAGGTGAATGCTGTCTCTAACAGAAATGTGAATGATGTCTTAATTCATTAATCATTATATAAAATTCTTGTTATCTACTTTTAGATTGATATATGAACCTGATATGATATATTAATAATTAGAGAATTACACCTAGATTAGATCAGAGGTAATAGTAATTAATATAAGTACACTAGAGTCTCAAATAAACAAATTGACTTTAAGATAAATTATTTGTACTTTCACTTAAACTATGATTGTAAGATAAAATGAGCATAAACCAAAGCTTAATGTTTCCAAAGTAACATGGACCCACTCTATGATAAATAAACATTTTCACTGTAAAAGAACAATGTTGTGTATTATTCCATGTTAAACAAATTTCCCTTCAAACAAAAGTTTTTGCTAAAAGACTGTATTGGTTTTATAGAATTATCAACACTTTTTAATTTAAAAATAACCCTAACTAGTGTAATATTTATCCAAACCTTGGCTTACCGGTTCAAATTAGAATTACACAGAATTTCCAATAAACACACTTATTACGGGGTATGAGAGAAAAATATTAATGTAAACACTGCATGTAAAGTTTATTTCATATTAACTACTCACACATAAACAAGACGATTAAGTTAGTTATACTGTGGTACTGTAAAACACTTACCACAGTACTATACACATAATTTTTTTTATACATACACTAATATTCACAAGGTATTTCACATACTTACAAATAAAATCATTAGTTTGTCATAGATTGATACATCTTTAATCATTACACAAATAATGATAAGCAAAAGCCAATAACTGAATCAAGTCATATTTCTATTTGTCAAAAATACAACATACATGGTAACAATTTAATTGATGAAATGTACAAAGCAATCTCAATAATTTATTACTGGTTCTTTATTTTAAAAACATAACTTATCTCACAGTATCATATTTTATGCTCCATACGAAAATACATTTGTTTGATGGGACTGAGGAGTTGAAACAATGAATAAAAATGTGTTCAGTCTGTTTAAACTTATTTGTAAAACTATCCAGGATAATTAATAAAACTAAAATGTAAGTACAAATAATTAGTATCAATGGACAACTCAGTCCACCTGTATTTATTTCTATACAATACATGATTGCATGTAGAATATGATCTTATATGAAACGTACCATGGCATAATTTAGGATCAAAGTGAGACATGTTCTTTCAATAAAATTATTCTGCCAAAACTTCCTTTAGGAGCAAAAAGGTTCCAAAGTTTAACTATAAACACAGCTTTTTAGTCACATTAATCCAACTAATGAAGCTAAGTAGCATTTGGAATGAGTTTTATTTCCAAAATAAGACAAAGTATTGGAAGTAATTTTGTTTTCTGATAAGACAGTCAAGTTGCCAACTATCTAGAGCTACGTTAGATTGTATGAATGAAACCCTTTTGTCTGGCAAAATTGGATTTTGAAATAAAAAACAAATTTACCTTCAGTTATAGCAAAACATTCACTGTACACATTTTGTTAATTGTTTTACTATTAAAAAAATATAAATATAAATAAAGACTATTGACTATTATTATCAATATTACAGTAGGAATCACATTTCTATAGCTATTGTTGTTCTATGCATATTGTTTTTACCAAAATATAGTTTTCAGTCATTAGAAATATGAAGCAGCTAATTGCTGTGTGCGACAGAAAATATAACGTTCTGCCATCATCAAACGTTAGTTCCATCTAACAAAGCCCACAGAAATATTTCTGATCAGCACATCTTGGTCTATTATGATTATGGAACATACTGTTGGAAAGTTGTATATGAAGTAACAATCAAGAACTTTCTACTAAAAGAAAAATAATTTGCAGTTGCAAGGATTGGTTTAAAACTATTTCTTTTTTATTTGATGCTTCTGTAAAGCTGAAAAACGAAAATTCCCTTACTTCAACTTTTTCTCTCTTCTTATACATAATTTTAGTTTCTTCACTTACTTCATGCCTATCATATCTGGGCACCTGAAATCCAGAGGCAACAAATCTATAAAATACCAAAAATGTAGGGCACAACACACTCAGGAAGCATCTTATCATAACAGTCTTTTTCCTTGAAATATTGACCAAGTCTGCCAATGTGCCCTGATTCTGTCTGGCTCACACTGTATTTTCCTCTTCCTCCATCTAACTTTTCTCCAATTCAGGATGATCCCACCTAACAGGTGAGCTATAAATTACCTTACCATACTGCCGGCTATATAAATGATTCCCGGAGGTTAGTACGTCTAGTGTATAGTACTGTCTTGTAATTATTAAATATCATTATATTTTTACACCATTTATCAGAATTGCCACTTTCAATAAAGTACACTAGTTGGAAAATAAATTTAAATCTTAATTTTTTTCATAAATTTATTTAGTGCAGAAAAACTATCTACAGAGATTTAAAAATTGAAACAGTAAAGATGACTTGTGACTTACATAACCTAATCTGTAAGACCACATGATGCAATTTTTCAAGAGTTTTATGCATTCTATGTGACCTGATATATGAGAATACGTAACACACCATATCATGGCTAATTATCTATGTTTAATGTGATGATATTAGTTGTTTTTAAGTTTGAAATAAGTCATAAACAGGTAATTTTATTAATTTATAAGAGTACATATACACCCTAGACTTGGGGTTTATCCCTGCTGCTTATATGGATTAATAAAATTTATAAAGCTATAAAGCTCTTCCCCTACTGAAAGTTGTCGAACTTCTCTCACCCATATTTAATTTCCTGTAACTCTATTCTGAGAAGTTTCAAGTTTACATGTATTGAGTAAAAATGTCACGAGGTCTTTAAATTAGGATCCCAACATAGTAAAAATTACAAACAGAACATGCAATCCCAACTCCAAAATTGAGGTAGCAGTATTTAATGTCCCCCAAGCATTTCATATCTGATATTTCTGAATACAAAGTATAAAAAACAAAATAACTACTATGCTTCTACTTTTACCTGAGGCAAATGAACTTCTGAAATGTATCACTTCTTCTTGGTAAGGACAGGAACAATGTTTGGGTGAAAAATCAACCATTTACTGTATTTGTGTGTTATTAGCAATAAATATAATTTTCATCAAATAAATATTTATACGTACAAGTATTTAAATTACTGTATGTTTAAAACAGTAAAAAATGTAATACATAATAATATATAATTTAAAAATTATAAATGTATAGATACAATGAAACAATATCAATAAAATTTTACATATGTCATAAATATGGTTGGTTACTTTAAAGAGTAATCCCGCAAAATGACCAAAGTAGCCCTTATCCAAAAGAAGATTCACACAAGCAGAGGAGTTTTATATTACATTAGTATACTGAAAAAATACAATATACAAAATTGTATCAACTACTTACAACATACACTGTATACACTATAAAATACGTCTCATGCATTAAAAGTCTTACAGTTGTATTTGTTCCAAAATGGAAGACTATTGTGAATACAACAAGAATGTTTGCGCTGAATTAGAAATTGAATTGATTAATTTTAAAACTAATTTAATTGTATTTAATGAATTAAAGTTCACTAATTTAAATTATACAAGGAAACGCAAACAAATAATTTATTAATACAAATAACATAGCTTAAAAATATAGGCTAGTTCATACTGCTCTACTATAATTTTTGTAGTGACATATAAAAAAATATGGAATCAGTGGCAGCAATTCTTTAGTAATTTTCACTTTAGATTAATGTAACACTGTACAGCTGCCTTGTCAGCTGGTAGTGCAGCTGCTTAGTCAATAATTAATTTACTGAAACTACCAGGCAACGAGAGGCAGTGAGTAATTTGAAACACTGAGTTGTCAGTCAGTCTTCAAAATGCCTACAATAGGATTTTTTTTAGAATATATAAATATCTGTAGTTCATTTCTGGAATACATGAATATATGTATAACAGTAATATCTGTAGTCCTTTCCTAGGATATATGTGTTTATGTAGAATACAGGTGGCTGTAGTTGATTTATAGAATATATAAATGAGTGTTTTTTATACAATTCTTTTATATATATATATATATAAATTTATTTTTATAAAAGCAGTAATACCAAAACTAATATTTTGTTATTACATTAATACAATGCACGTGTACATTCCAAGATCTAATAATGCAGTTGATTGCAAAATAAATTGTCTTAAGAACATAACCTACATTTAAGAAAATAGCTGAAGACAAGACTTTCTCTGTAAATTGTAGTTCCTGCCAGCTACGAAGATCAGAAGCTGTTCTAATTAATTGCGAGGCTGATTTTAGGTTGTTTGTTGTTTCAGAGTAATACATTTTGAGCCGATGTTTAAGTTATCTTGCTAGCAGAGGTGGCAGTAGCGTAAAACTGGTTACTTTCAAAGAAATATTAAAATTTATGTTTCAAAATAAAACGAATTTTGATATTTTATATAGTTTTCAATTCCAATTATCTGACTCCACATTTAGCACAAAAAATATGACGATTCTAACAACACAAAATTGTATGCTTGTTCATTAACACCAATAAGTTAAATGTGAGTCTGTAATTCCTTAATTTCTTTTTCATTTCAAAAGACTCAATTTTTTCATTTGAGAACATATCATCTTATGAGATGTACTGAAAGTTTCTTGTACAATGTACTTTGAAAGTCTCGTGGTAGGATAAGTACTGGATGGTAATGTTGTATAATCAATTATTTGCACAACTTTTTTTACTATAGAAAACCATACAATAAATGGTGTAAAAGTGATAACATACATTTATAATAAGTATATAATAAATAAAATTGACTGACACAGAGTTGAGTTATCTGAATAATTCGGTTGATGTCACCGTGAACCCATCCTGTCCCAAATATTCAAAATGCAAAATAATCTAAACCTATTCTTGATTTATCATCTGCACCATTGTCACTCATGCAAATTAATGATAAATAAATCAACTTAAAAATATCAAGTTACTAATAAAATTCTTGTAATCATGCATAAAGAAATCAGTATTTACTTATAATTTCACTATTTCAACAGTAACTTGATTGTTACTTTATTTTTTCATAATACAATATAATGCCTTGTGAGAAATAATGTTTGCTGGACATTAGAGAGAGCTTTATTAGTGCTGGATGAATTGAGTGGTTAAGGAACATTAGTAATGATACTGACTAGTAGCAAACTGAAGAGCAAATAAAGCACACTTCAAAACCTTAATCTAGTCACACCCAGATTAGTCCATGTTTTTAAACACATTCTAAAGATTTACCTGCTACAAGTTTCCATCTATACCAACTCCTCTAAACTAACCTATAGTTACGTTACTAATCTATCACAAGTAGCTAAACAACAACCACCAATATGGTGTACTTCAAATATTTTTAGTGCATTCAACTGAAATTATATTTTTTTACACTACAAATTGTATGAATTAGAAAATGAACATTTAAACAAACTTTCTACATATCTGTACATTTATAGATATGTCTGGCATAGTGCCACATCAACTCAATACACTTAACGCACATCCAGAACACGATTTATAGCTAAGCTTTTTTTTATGATGTTGCATATTATAGGATATCTCAATGTATCTTATGGATGTAACAATAACTAGCTGTGTTATAACAATAACAATACATCTCGAAACGTTTTGACAAATACATCGAGTATTGACTAGGGTACATACTTTTAGGGCACAATTGTGACTTCTTTGCACCCTAAGTCTCAAAAGTTGACGTCTGACAACATTCCTGGACAACAGAGACAATATAAGCTGGAAAATAATGGCTCAAGGTAAATGTGAGGTTATATTTTAAAGCTGTGAGGCCAGTCGAGATGCAGTAAGCAACATTGTTCCCACAACCTCATTAAAATAGAAGTGCCGCTCTTACAACTCAGCTGTCTTGGGGTTATTACAGTCTCCCTTATAAAAGATGTTGCAAAATAGTATCATCTAAAAAAGCAAAGTTTCCATATTAGTAGAGAAGAATCCATATTGGAACAAAATAAAAAAATTCAATTTTAATTTTAGTAAACCAAGAATATTTCCTTCTGAAAAATAGTACAAAAGAATTTAGTGAATTGAGTAAAAATAGAACACGTAGAGTATAATTTTTTTGTTCCATTATCTGACAGTTAAATTTAAGTACTTATTAAAATATCTTGTTTTATTGAAAATATTAGTTTTATACTTTATTAAAGCATAATATTAATAAAAAAAAGATAAACCTTTCTTTCTATTCCCTCATAAGAGTGATCAAATCACAAATCAAATGGTTTGGTAAAACCAAAATACATGTCTCAAAATTATATCTATTCTACTAGTATGCTAACTGTCTAAAAATTCAAAAGATATCATTTCATACTACCCCTTTTAATTTTTTATAAAATTTACAACTATTGACTCATAGTAATTTATTAATGAAATTAAATTAACATTTGTTAAACATAATATAAATTTAATTAATATATTTAAATTTGATTATTTCATTGTGGGTGGAATAAACATGGCATAAAATATATTATTTTATTTCTCTTCACATAAATATTTTCATTTCAATTCGTGTAAATGTACAAAACAACAATCCATAAAAATAACAACACTCAAACCATTATTTTAAAACATTATAATCAAACATTCTAAACATATATTTAAAAAAAACCTATCACATAACAGCCACTTGTTTAACTCTGATGTCGAGTTTCAAATATTAAAATAATGCAGCAATTTACCCCATTTTTCTATATTTTATTAACATCCTAACACAAATTTATGAACCTATCTTGTAAATGTGTAGCAAAAGCAATAATCAAATGAAAACAGGACAGAAATCTAGATTAACAAATTTTGTTCACACAGCGTTTTATTGAATATTATTAGGAATAAAGGATAAATTACTACTGCAGCAAGTATTTACAAAGTTGCAAAAAATGAAGCACAAAAATATCAATAAATAACTTTGCAAAACATTATTTGTCATAGAAATAACTTTTTAGAAAAGGTTCTAAAGATCCATTCTATCTATATATTGAAGGATGGCTCTTAAGTTTTTGGTAATATTAAGTTACTTAAAATTTTAAATGTAAAATAAATTCAACAGAGTAGTAAAATTTTATATTGAAGTTAATTTTAGTTTAGTTGTAAATAAAAATGTCATTAATAAAACAAAACAACTTAGGCACCGGTGACAAAGTGGAATATTTGTTTCCAAGATAAAAACATCAAGAGCCATCTTTACTTTAATTGTTACTTGCTCTGTTTAGGAGGGGTCAGTTTTTGTACAAGGTTGTCAATCATATCTCCATCGACCAAACCGATAAATTTATCAATGACGAGACCATTCCGTATGGCAATGACTGCTGGAACAGCCTTCACCTCAAACGTGTGCACTAGCTCAGCGTTCTTCTCCACGTCGACAGTGGCTAAGTTGATACTCTCGGACTCTCCGACCAACTCCTCCAGTTTGGGTGTGAGGATGTGGCAAGGTTCGCACCACTCTGCGTGGAAATTGACGATCACAGGAACAGGGCTGTTCATCACCTTGTCCATGAACTCTTCGTTATCACTGATTGTGAAAGACTTGAGAAGACCTCTTGCACATGAAATACTGCGGTTCAAAACCGCCTTCTGGCGCAAACACATCATCATCGCTGCTGCCATTTTATCAAAGTTTAATATTTACCTCAACAGTAAAGGTTTTTGTGCGATTTAAATTTCCCAACTCTTGATTCTCTGTCCCTGTTTGGATTCCATAAGAACCAGAGTAAAGAAAGCGACAATACTTCCGATAGCAGATAGCCCCAAAAATATAGTCAGCAGAACTCGCCAAATGAAGAGATTGTCGTAAACCTAAAACAAAATAAAACTAATTAGAACTGGGTTTCTAGTAATTATTTTGGATTCTGAAAAAGTAATTTTATTACTTAATAATAAGGCATTATCTCAGATGGAATGGCAGTTATTGTACTATAACCCACTGATGTAAGAAGTGTAAATGTCCCTTGGATAATGACCACTGAGCGACACTGTTCCTCCTGTGAGCAACTGTCCTCAGACATGGTGATAGTTTCAAAGTCATGGGATTCAATCAGATCAATCCTTTAACTGGCAGATCACAAATAATTGTTTCAATAGTTACCTGCCAGTGGCAAGGGTCAGGAATGTCTAATTTAACGTCACTTTATTTACAAATGCAATTTAAAGTATTGAGACAATGTAAGAACCTAAAAATATGCATACTGACACGTAAGTAATTCTGTGTATAGTCTTAAATATGTCATATACGAACACATAAATTATTTAATGTTTATAAATGTTTTGGCTGCAATCATGGTGGAAACCACACAACTTCACCATAACTTTTATATTGGTTGTTAAAATATATTTCCTAAGTATTATATATCAGAAGAAAAAAGACAAACAAACAAAATTCTTAATTTCAAACTTATACAAATTCATAACAGTAACTAGATTTATTGAAAAAAGGATATAGAAACACGTACTTCACACACGTACTCTCAAAAATATTTTCTTAATTGATTTATTTAAAAATTTTTACAGTACATTCCAAATAGATTTTGAAAACTTGTTTCACACTTTTTTCTTATTTTATAAAACAGCACCAATTACAACATCAAATTAAAATGTGTGAAACATGTACATTTCTTTAAAACTTAACAAAAAAGCATACTAATAAAAACATTTTAATGATATGTTCTTAAAGAAATTATGAAATGTTTTGTAATAATATTTTACCTTATTATATAGATTTAAAATTAAGTTATAAACCCGATCATATATAAGCACACATTATAAAAAAAGGTTTTCACATTAAAAATTATCTCATCACATTTATAATAGTCAGAACCTATTCAAAAAGTATAAGTATAAGTATATTGTATTACATCATGTTATATAATAGTCACAACATATTAAAATGTATAAGTATATTCTATTATAATTTGTACATAGAGTAAAAACTAACGTTTATTCACCTGCAATTTAAATCAAAAGACATATCTCCTTACCAAATATGAAGACACTATAGCACTATGAAGTGAAACCACAATAATATAAACAATGATGAGACTATTTATTAAGTCTATCCCCAAGCAACCAAACATGAAAACATTTCACCATAGTGGTGTGACAACACTAAATTTCAACATCCGTGTTAGCATCAATTCATCAAAGACAGAATATATAGGGTACTTTATAATCCAACATCGCCAATTACCCCTTAACAACCCCAATCACTTTTATTAACCACCAACTATTGTGTTGGTAATTTTAAACAAGACAGCATATATATATTCATTAAGATAAGGTAAGGCATATCAAATACTTACTAAAAATGGATTTAAGATGGCAGAAATTTGTAAAACCCCAAATAAAGGGTTCATGTGACAAATTAGTTATAGTTTAACAAAAAAATAAAATTATTATTTCATTTGGGATTAAAATTTATCCATACAGAATTAAAAATCAAGAATAAGAAAACAAACATTATTTTACAAAAAAGTTAACTTGCTGAGTGCCATACACAATTCCAAATATGATTAGAAACGCTAATGTGAAGTATGCTTGTTTTGTAGGTGAACACACAGTATACAGAGTGTTCACAAAAGGGTATCACGAACTTCTGTGGGTGATAGTATTCATCTTTTCAAACAAAAAATGTCATATCAAAACACAGGTTGAGAAATGTCTTATTTAGCCGCTAAACGCCATTTTGTATTGTTTTATAAAAAATGTATTATAATTCTAGAAGTGGTAAATCTAAAGAAAACAAATTTAGGACATAGAAATTGTGTTATTTTCTGTAATATTGACAAAATGCCATTTGTTGAAAAAAATTAAAAGCCATATAACAAAAACCCAGTATAGCTATAAAAGAATTACTAGGTACCGGCTATTAGAACAATTTCATCAAAATTCCAACACTTATTTCAACGAAATCCAAAATTAATATCAAAATTTTTTTTATTGCAGTGACAATACATTGTACTGTAAACGTCAATATGGGTTTTCTAAAATTTCAGACATTTATACAAACAATACACATTCATATGAATCATTTTACAATGACGCCTCTTTCATTCATCGCCAATGCAACCCACTTAGTATAGCGGAGTCAGTCTTCTAATTGGACGGTCTCCCAGTCAAATGCCAAAAACACCTGTATTATAGAATGCTTAAGACAACAAGAAGCGTTTTAGGCGAGTCTTTAACAGCTTAGGCGTTGGAGTATCTTTAATTGTATTGGGCAGTCTATTAAGGAAATTAACACCTGCTGCGAGGGTAGGCGTTTATAAAACACCATTCTGTGTCTCCCAGTTTGGTAGTTTGCTCTGCCACATGTCTCATATATGTGTATGCCTCAGTCTCTGGTTAAGGCACATCTACTCATACAAAACAAAGTTGTTTCCAAAATGTAGAGGAACGGAAGAATCAAAAGCTGCAATTTCTTGAAAGCTTGCCTGCACGACTCTCTAAATTTAATTTTGGCTATTATTCGAACCGCTCTTTTTGGGAGTCTGACTGCTCTTTGAAACTGAGTGTTGGCACAAGTTCCCCAAAAGACCACTCCTTAGGCCAGATAGGGAATATCAAGCCATAATACACCGTAATCATTAAGTTATATGACTCAGGCAGTATTTGACTAAAGATCTCAGAACAAAAATGCCTGAGCAGATTTTTGTCCAAACATGGTCAATGTGCTCATTCCAAGTCGGCCTTCGATCAAGGTACATTGCTAGGAATTTTGAAGAACTGGCTTCTTCCAGTTTGGAGTCAGCCAACAAGATGGCAGGTCCACACTCGTTGCCCTCAGTGCACAAGGCAAAATTCACTACATTGGTTTTTGAAGATTTCTTGAGATATTGAGGCTGTGGGTTGTATTAGATACAATTGTTGATATCAACAAAAGCCAGTTGTTCCAAAACTTTGCTTGACATTACATTGAAAAAGGGGAGCACCAAAACATGTCACAGTTGAGAGGTATCAGTTGTTTGTTGCTTTTGGCTTGTGCAAACGTATCTTTAAAGTGGTCGTGCTCGCTTATGTGTTGATGGATTTCATTAAAAAAAGTACTGTTGGAATTGTTATTGTTAAAGGTTTCAAAATAAAAGGTTGGGTTCTTATAAAATTGTTATAACCAATTTAAAACAGTTGATGTCCATCAAAATACAAAATGTTTGCTGCTCCCGGCTTGTGCAAGCATACTTTTAAAGTGGCTAAGCTCGCTTACGCATTGACGGATTTTTTGGAAACAAGTAACATTGGAATTATAATGAAATTTTTAAAATAGTTCGGTGTGTGTAGTTTTTTTCAGTATTTGAATATGAAAATTAACAACAGACGCCATTTTGTTTATATTAAAGAAAATAACACAATTATTTTATTTTTTAATTTCCTCTAATCTACGCAAACTTACATGCTAAATATGGTTTCTTTCAGCTTATCTGTTTTTAGATGTAATATTTTTTATACAACATACAAAATGACAGCTAGCAGCTAAACAAAACATTTATTGACCTATGTTTATATGACATTTTTGGTTTGAAATGATGAGTACTACCAGCCACAAAAGTTTGTGACACCTTTTTGTGAACACCCTATATAAGTATATAATTAATTATTTGTTTTGTGATAAGTATGTGATAATACTCTAAAATAGTTACCAATAAAAAGTATAATAAAAATTATAAATACTTTATTACTGAAATAAAACTAAATTAAAAACGAAACTTTGTTAATCATATATAGAGCTAGTTACAAAAGTAAAACTAGAAATATGTAGATCAAATAATAAAGTTAAAAGTATCTTGTAAATAAAAATGAATCAATAACGTATTGCTAAGTGCTAATCTCGAGAATTGCTGGCTCATTCGGCTAATTCTTTTTATAAAATATTCGTTGAAATCAAAGGAAGGTTTATGAGACAAGAAAAATTACCTGGAATATTTTGAAATTATGAATACGGTGTAGTATTTATGTTTCATAATCCAAATTTAACTGACACTAAATAGCTGTTGACAGTTTCAACTGAATTTCGACAAATAGCTGAAATATCTTTTTAAATACAAATTTTATCAAATATTAATTTTACAATGCTTGATAAGTAATATAATGCAGATAACAAATACAAACTTAATATCCGACTGTTACCTTCAAGATTGTGCCAGTAACAAATTTAAAACATCAAAATACTCATGAGCATTCACAATATGATATCAGAGTCAGGTTAAACTTTGATAATCTTAAACATGAAGACTGAAATAAAATAAAATGTACCTGATGTATGCCTACTTACGTTTGAAAAATGTTATAATATTCCATCACATTACAACACAAATGCTTTTATTAAGTATTATAAGGACTTTTATTTTGAAAATTGCGTGTGAAGCAGTGGGTAACAGCAGTGTTTTATAAAAATACTCTTTTCAGCAAATGTTGCCATTTTAAATACAACAATAGTTTTGAAAGTATTAATTAACAGTTGTTATATAAATAGCTTGAATATAATACAGATTCTTTAAAGGATGTGTATGTATATTATAGAAGTATAGCCTGCTTTTTACAACAAAATAAAGAATATTTATTAATGACTATTGAGAATTTATTTGGAGGAGGAAGGGAAGTTCAACATTTTGACAATAGAATGTTCACACTTCTACCATTAAACTAAGTTGTTAAGAAATAAAGTAAAGTTTCATCTTGAATATTATTTCCATTCTCATGAGTCATGAGTGAATTTGCTGTTTTAAAATAGGCTTAACTTTGATTTTAAATTTATATGAAATACAAACTGCTAATTAAAGTGCTGCTACATGGGGTTATACTTGTAACGGATTGTCTGTTTGATCTGTCTTGAAGTTTCAACGATCTGAGTTATTAACACTTATTTATATTATATATATTCCATATATTATTACATATATTCCAATGTAATCACAATTTAGTTTAGATTAAAAGTTGCAACACAGAAGGAGAAAAATAAATGTATACCTTCTCAATTGATTATTTACATACCATTTTACATAGCCTATAGTAAATAAAGCAAAACAGTAAATTCAGAATAATTAAAACTTTGGAAACAATTTGTACAAAATATATTATTTTAACTTACTGTGTTGGAATTAAATTGTAACCTTTCAAATTTGATGTGATATAAGTCTGATTTCTGTAACACCATGCACTTTGCATCCTATGAAACAGAAGAGCTAAACTGTTCTGGAATATATTCACGCTTCAAGGTCAGTCCTCTTTAATCACCTAATAAACATGAGATAAGGGTGTGCAAGACAAGATGGGTCATGTTGACTGGCACTATCTTTGTCTGAAAAAGCTAATACGCTCGACTAAACTTTCCCAGTAAAAATGAGACGCATTACAACATACAGAAAGGCTAAAAATATTTGGATTAAGACTATAGAATTTGTACTTTAATAAGATAAGTTGGTGTGACTCTTTGCTCCAGCTGACTGGATCTGCCTTGTTGAACATAGTTTATGATAGGGTTGGACAATATTAGGAGTGACTAAATCTTAGTTCTTGTGTGGTCGGTTTCATAATTGTGCCAGAAGTTAATTGTGTAAACAATGTTTACAAGCGGTGTGAACTGGAAGACATTGATATTAATACTGGGTTTATGAAACATAGAGTCTACTGATCAATTTGTGTTTACAGATCACTTTTTATAATAAGAATATACTTAAAATTTTGAGATGTACAATACTTAATATATTTCATATCCTGTGTTCCCTTGCATTCACTTTGTCTGTTAGAATATTCCCACAACTTAAAATAATTGCTAACTAAGCCACTTATAGAACTGCATGTCTTCTCTATATTCAAAGTATATTCAATAGAGGCTAACTGATTTATTCAATTTAGTTTGCAGCAAATATAAATGTAAATTAAACAACGTACACAGAAGTTGTACGGGAAAGGAAACACAGGAATTATGAAGGGGTGATAAGTTTACCTTGGATATTATGAAATATTTTTATCAAAACTATTTTTTAATTTAAGATAATATTAATATAAAATATAGAACCTCAAATAAAATTAGTACATAAGTCAAGAACACAAAAAACCATTGTGTTTTGTTCTGATTAATTTAAGTGATTAGAATAAAAACTCAAAAGCATATTTTGAATTTCAAGTACCTACAACAAAAATTAAGAGATATGTGAAAAATGTTAGATGCTGTACTGAGCGGAAGGTGAATTGGAGCTACAGGTAAACTCATCATTCTCACAGAATAAACCCTTCCCCCTTAACTGTGTTTGTGATTACTCTTGATTAACACTTAGACACTGATTCCACTAGTTCTGAACTAGGTGGATTAATAATATCATCGACAGGTTTTAAATACACTCACTCTGAAATGGTGTTCTTTGTATTATACATACAGATTGCATGTTTACCTATTTGACATACTTTTACACACAATCTACAGTTTAAAATGAATACCTTATTGTTTTAAGAAAATTTTCCAAATTTCAAAAGTAATCTCAAAGTTTACAGAAAATTTAAATTTTTACAAATTCTTGGAGATCTCATTAAAAAATGTGTCTGTTGTCATTAGTTATGCTTTATTATTGTGCAGCTTTTTATTGTAAAAGAATCACATATTTAAATCATTATTTGATTGAATTACCAAAGAATAGTGATAATAATATGATGGCCTAGTATATGACATGTAAGTGTACCCAATAATACTGCAGACAACCTGTAGTATAGGTTTATCAACAGCAGTCATCAAAGGATTAAATAACAGCTACGTTTTTGGACAAATCACATCACAATGCGGTTCTATTATTTTTTTTGCCAATAATAATCTTTTGATATTATGTATCAAAAGAAATTTATCCTTGGAATAGTTACGACTATGCTGCCTATGCAGAACAGTAAAATTTGTTATACAAGCTGGCTGTCTGGTAAAAATAGAAATAATTTAATTGATATTTTTCACATTTTGGTTATAATATACACATTTTAAATCATGATTTGAGGACAAGTGCTATTCACTTCAGATTTCAAAGCTTAATATTGCTGGGTTAATTGTCCAGATGGGAAGATAAGAGGTTAGTGACAGTGCAGAATCTTGTGGTACCACAACAATGCAGCTCCAGCCATGAGGAGTATGTAGAAACCCCTAATATGGTAGGCTACCATATGTATAAAAATACTGCACCTGCGGTTTGAAAAACACTTTTTCCTCTTTAACTTACTTAGGAGTGTTTAATTTTTGGAAGAAATCATGTTCAAAAAATATATATACAAAAAAGTCTTATTTCAACTTGAAGAATATGTACAGAATAAATGGCTTCAGTCACACTATGTTTTACACAATTTATATAAAAAATACACAAACAAAATACTTTTTTGTGCAAAACAACAAGAACTGAAACTAAATGAAAACAAGATGCAAGATATGATAATAGGTAATTTGAGACTAATTAGCTGTATTAACCCTATTTATACATTGATACCGCACCAAAATTAAAATTACAAATTTAAGTAAATTATGAAAACAAACATAAGAATTTTTGGACTCACTATGAATATGAACCAAAATGGACTAACTAAATTACGATAATATGCAGCTTTGTTGGCATCCTCTTTCAGATGAAAGAGATTTGGTTTTTATCTGTCATTGAATGTCAAGATGATGTTGGTTGAGACTTATTCTACCACATTTTAATTTCAGTCACATGAGTGTTGAGCACTCGTACAGGTTGCAGTGTGCGTGAAATTAATGTATCAGATTAATTTTCTATCTTAAACATCATGACCATGTTACACAATTTTTTAGCAGTTATCACACAGACTGAAATTTCAAAGACTATGCAAATTCTATATTATTCATATTTAGTATTCAATGATCAAAACTAAAACTCCTTTTTACTTGTCTGATTATTACAATTTTATCTCCTAAACTAGTGAAGGACCCATTGTGTACTTTTTTCTATTTCTTTAAGTATTATTTTATAGAGTTTATGTGATAATTTCATTTAAATTTAGTAGGGAGAGCTTGATATCGCTAACTCCACCTCTTTAAAAGAGGCATTTCTAATTTTATTTCATTTTACAATAGGACAGCAGGAGAGCAGACCACCAGAATCACAAGTAGTACAAATCTCACCTTATCAACAGGTGGAGGTGGTGACTGTGGTCCTCTTGGAATCAGAAGCAGGACTACCATAACCAACACAGCGACAGACACTGCAATGGGCCCGACATTACGGTTTGTTCTAAGAGAGATGAAGCAGAGAAGAAGAGCAGCTGACCAAACAGCTAGGAGGATAAATGTACCTACGCCTGTACCAAATACAAGAGTAGTCATAATCTGAAACAAAACAGTTATCCTCAATCTTTACATAATTGTAAGCCTACATACATAACTTACCTATCCTTTTCCCTCTTAGTATACTTCTAGTAAAAATGAAAACAACTCTTTAATTTCTGTTTAAGTATTAGTGTGTTCCAATTTTATCCCCCAAATCATAGTATAGGAGCACAGAGCTATTTTGTATTATATAAGCATACTTAATTTAGTTTTTCATTAAATTGATACAGGAATTTTCCGTAAGAAAGAAATAAAACGTCAGGTTTAGGTGGGCAAAGAAATGTGAGGTTGTCAAAAGGATTTAAAAAAATACAAAATAACATACTTTTCCTATAATAAAATTTTTTGTAACATGATACACAACCAACCATCACACATATGCATAATATTTAATTATATCAGCATCAGACTACAAGATAAAGATACTAAATGTTACCATTTGCAGTAAATAAATCTGTCTTTATAGAGTTGGATGAATCTTATTTAACATGACTTCTTGGGTCTGATAATTTATTTTAAGTTTACGAAGCTAAAAAATTGTAATCTTAGAAAAATATTGATTTTGATACTTTTAACTCTTTTTATACAATCCTACTTTGATTCCCACAAACTATTTCTATCTCTGATGAACAGGAAAACAATATACATCAGAAGCCAAATTGAAACTAGCTTAAGAACTGTTTACTGTATATATTGGATCACGGCAGTTTTCAAGAACAATTTGTATTGTTCTTCTAACTATAAATGCTTTGAAATTTCATGAAACAAGTCAGAACTATGCTACATGGATGTTTCTTTTGCAGTTTTTCCATTTTTTTATTTTGTATATGTATGCTATTACTAGCAGCATAAAATATAAGCATATAAGTCTGTAGACCACAAAAAGGCTGTATGGTGAGCCGAAAATCAACTTTACATTTCAGCCAGTGGATGCCGAAAATCTTTCTTTGGATACCAGCCAGACAAGCTACCGCTGTCTTGGTCTCCGTTTTTGGCCACCAGACAACAGTCCCATACATTAGTAACAGTCTGACTACGGAAACATAAAGCCAATAAAGAAGCCTCGGCTTAAGTCCCCAAGACCCGTATGTTTAGTTCATATATAACTTAACTCTATTAATACTAATGTAAAACGTATCATGCAATGCACATGTGCGAAAATCACAGCAGTGCACACTACACATGTAAATTTGTTTCTATTGACTTGGTCTTTTACATTTACCAAAGTTGAAACTTGGGTCATTCTTCTTTAGTAATATAAAAAATATACTCTACATATAGTAGAGTAGTACTTCACTCTATACTTTTATTTCCTGAACTTTGCGTATTGTTTATACTTTTAGGCAGATGTTGTTATGATTGATGTTGAGATTAGAGATTTCGTTTAGGGTTTTGTTATTGTTTTTATTGTTGTCGATATTGAAAATAAGTAAAAGAATGTCTCCAGTAAGTGAAGGATGAACTTCTTGTAAGAATTGCAGATTATGAATTTACACCACATGTTTTGGAGTACAGCATTATGTATTTATTTATATAATTTATTAAATCTATTACATTATTATTAATTTCAGTGTTATATTAAGTACAAAGTGACATAGTGAATATCATAGTATAAATAATAACAATAAAAATTAGAAATAAAACTAATAATTCATTTTAAGAATCTAGATACACTAGATTTAAAAAGGTCACCTGAATAACCGCTAAAGAAGTGGGAAGAAATCAAGTGATTCCAGTGTTATAGGAATAGAACATGGGTTGATATATTTGACAGAAAATAAACTTAAAGAAAATAGCATATTGTCCAACGTGACTGATGTCGGAAAATTTGATGATCAGGAACATTATCTAAAGGCGGAAAAATACCAATCGGAAATGCTCAGTGTACATTTCAGTGGCACCATCGCCGTTACCCCACCCTTCAGGATGAGCGCTCGGAAATGTTATCTTTAACTTTGGAACTACTAGTACCATATTTATCATAACCTAATCTAAACTTATTTATACCGTGTAATTACAAGTATGAGATAGAGACAGAGTGGCCTCCTCTTGCCAACATTGCTTCCTTTTTGGAAGCAGAAGACAAGAACCGATCGTCATAATGACAATTTAATTTTCACAGTAAGTCAAATAAAGTATCTTCTTTCTAATAATATAGGTTTACTAGGTCCCAGGTAAGAAAAACTGTCCCAAAATAGTCGCCTCCAGATAATACTAAAGTACCTTGAGAGCAAATAAATTTTGAAAAGGCCCAAACATATTTGTTAATCTCATAATAGAACTAGGCCTAGTAGTTGAACAGGTAGACAGGAATAAAAAACATCTCTCGAGATACTATCGTTCAGTAAAATATAAAATTCCAAAGGGCTGGTTACTAACTTTATGGTTGACAACAAAAAATATTTAAAACTCAACTACCATATTAGTCTAAATAGCAAGTATTTCCTTCATGGCTGAGTATAATAAGCGTCCAACATTCTAGTGATTGATAATACCGAATCACCAACTAGAACGATTTAAATGCTGTCAGACATGTTTGTTTGCCTTGCTAACTAATTGTAACTGCCCAAACTTAGTATGAAGAAAGTATTAGGCCTATTTTCTATAATCCAAAATGAATATATTTCTTTGACATTCACAATAATACAAACTTGAAAGTCTATAACGTAATTCAGTTCGACATTATTGTTCCAAAGTAATCGAAACAAACTGTAATGGCAGCTAACGACAGGAAATACTGTTGTTTGTCGATACCTATTACAAAATAACGTGGTGAGTTATTACATTACTGTAACCTGTTACTGTGGTAGCATCTTAGTACACAAAAATTTATCTAGGCTACTCATGTAATATAGACTGATAAACTGATACATTTACAAACGGGTTAATTCAAATTTGACTATACAACACAATTATTGGGTACTACAAAGTCCTTATTTACCATTTGTTACTAGGCTATAAATAAGTAGTTATTATAATATGAAAGTCAAAGATAACCTTAACAAGGGCTCACATGATCTGAGCTTGAATATGGGTACTATTCAAGCTACCTCTAGGGATGCTTTTCATATTTCTCTTGGGGGCATTTCTGATCGATATTATCCTGACCTCAGATCATCCAACTTCTCCAACATCAAATGATGTTGCAAGATTTAGGATGTTATTTAAGATCGGGGAAGTACAGATCGGAAATACTTCTGACCATCAGTGTGGGCACCTGTGGTGTCACCTTGCACTGCTGTAATAAAAGAAAAAGTATTCCCTTAAGACAGTACCCATATAAAAGCTCAGATCACGTAAGCACTTGTAAAGCTTTTGTTTAAGTTTAGTAACATATTAATGATAACCTAATCTAAACCTAATTATATCGCATAATTACACTGCATAGTGAAGTAATATTTCAATTCACTGCTTGCATGAAATGGCCTAGACTGTTACTGTTAATGAGGAACCTAAATCCAAAAAATTGTTTCAGCCCAACTGTTACTGAAAAAACACTATCGTGGTAATGGGTTACTACTGAATTACCTATTACTAAGATTAATACTGCAGATCTGTAATACAGCATGTAAATGTTATACTAATTTGTTTGTTGTATATTATAAATACCCATATTTTAAATTGTTTGTATTCACCATAACCGTAGTAAAGATTCTTTACTCATGAATATCGATTCGATATTATCAATCACTCGAGTGTTGGACGCTTATTATACTGCAGACCCTTTCATTTTGACAGCCAAGTAACATGATGTGGATAAAACAAATATCTCCCAGGGTAGGGTCCAATAAGCGGATCCGGTTTTTTATATCGAAGAATATAATCATCGATACCTAATATTCGCATATCGAATCATAGACTATCAATCGATATAAAAGTAATAACAATCATATGTTTAAATTAAAATGTGAATTTAATTATAACAAATAATAAATGAACATAACCAAAATCAGGGAAACTCATAACTTTAACTAAATGAAACAGAACGAAAACGTTTTTACTAAAGTTGTGTCCACCATTACCTTCTTTTTTTGCATCTGAAGACGACCATGTTAGCTCCTCTGACAGTTACATTTGTTACCTTTCCACAAATATCACATAATGGATTCTTAGGTACTAACCCAACATCCTGAAGCCATAAAAAACATATTTTATCGTCTTTTAAAGCAATTTCGTGAAGCTTCCTAAGATTGACGGCCATTTTAATACACAATGTTACGTGAAATTTAAAATATTACCTTGTATTATTTGAAAGTGTTTACAGCTGTTCATATAGATTATTTAAGTTGTTAAAAATAATTCATCAGTATCGATTGATTATATCGATGGTTATTATTAAGTAATATCGTTTGCCAATTTCGATATAAAAAACCGGGTCCGCTTATTGGACCGTACCCATCTCCCATTCTGATTTATAATGTTGAAATAGGCATGCCTTAAATTTAGAGTGTAAAGGCCTTAAATTATAAGAAAGGCTTAAGCTATTTCAAAACATTTTTACAGCTAAGTTAGGCTAGGATATATAAATTATAGGGTATATGCAATTCCTGGGAGAATTAGTTTAAATTATCATTAAATTATAAATTTAGGTGCAATTGTATTTTAAAAAGACTTGTTTAGTAAGTACACAGACAAAACGTGTTATTAAAATTTAAAGGTGGAAATCCATTATATTATTATTGACCTAATTTGTTCAATAATAATATAATCAGTTTTACTTACATTGAATACATTACTATATTAGGTACACTTTCACATAAATGTATGATGAATATTTTAGGAATTGTCTAATCCGTTATGCAAGGCAAAACATTATCATTTACAACCTTTACGATAACTCCAATACTCTCATAACATTGACCGAAGTCCGACCGCACTTTACTATACAGATGACGCATGAACGTCCAATAGTATTCCAAACCCCACAAAAGAACCTAACAGCTGATTTTGACAAATGGTCATAGACAACGAAAAGTTCGTTTTAGTTGTAGTAATATAATTCTTTTTGTATTAGATATCTACTTAAATACAAAAGATGAACAGGAGATATAGGTAATTTATGGTGATGTAAAGGAAAAATACTGAAGATAGAAAACTAAAAATATTAAGGATGCAAAATATTAAACAGAGCTGTAGTATTATACTGTAACTTATTTCTTTTAACAACTTCAATCTTGGTTGAAGTATTCGATATCATAATCAATCAAAGCATGAAAAAGTAAATCTAAAGATATCCATAAACAAGTATATTTTTTAAACTAAGCTAAGTATATAAGTATTCTATTTTGAAGACTCTCACGGTGTGTATTGATTTTTATGACTGCTCAGATACTTTAAAACTGGCAACAACTGTACTAGAACAATCATTAAAAGAGGGGCCGCGACCTTGCCCTAGTAGCAACAAATGTTCCTCAGTGTGTACCAAATTTCTCAACATTTGTCGGAATCAACTGACATTAGACGTCAGGTAAGTTCGTTTTTAATCTAACTTTATTTAAAGTTTAAAAATTCATACGCACATACTCACTATTTTTTGAGATATTACCAAGGCCATCGACTGTGTTCCACCTGAAAGTCTCCGTACTATATCGTACTATTAAGGTATGAATGGTGTTGAGCTAAAACCTTGCGAACCTATCTGATTGAACGCTCTCAGAGAGTTTGCTTAACTCCTTCACTGCGACACGAGTCATGCACCGACTTTAGGAGAGCTGTAATATTAGTGATGTGCGTCTACCCCAGTCGATGTGTTAAACTATGATACTTCCTAACTACAGAATACGTTGTTAACACCTTCACTGTGACACGAGTCATGCACCGACTTTAGGAGAGCTACAGTAGTAGTAATGTGAGTCTACCCCAGTCGATGTGTTAAACTATGATACTTCTCTAACTACAGAATACGTTGTTAACACATTCACTACGACACGAGTCACATACCGACTTTAGGATGGCCGGGATAGTATTATGTAAGTACACCGCAGTCAATTTGTTATACAACAAGCTTTCTGATGTTCCAGCACTTAAAAGTGAATTACTATCGGTGCTGGAGTTTTTTCTTTTTTAATCCTTATTAATGACTCCTTTTTAAGGACTCATATTTATATTTATCATCTGCTCACATTTATCTATGTTATCGTTAAATCACATCTATTATAGAAAAGCAACCGCCTGTATAATTTGGCAACATGAAAACATCTGGCATTCTTGTAATTTGTTTATCTGCCCAGTGTCAACGTCCAGAAGAAGTAGAAACAATAATTTTGTCCTAATTAGATTCTCCAAACAGATAATGCAATGTATTTATATAAACTAAGATCGCCTTAAAACTTTGAACATGAATCCTCGTGGAGCATCATAATTGATTATTGGCTGAGTGTTAGCAAACCCTATCACTCGAGTGGTTGGACAAATTTAACTTCTCAACTAGATACCCATGATACTGTCTGTCTGTTTGCTTATCTGCCTGTTTGTCCACATGATATCTCGAACACGAATTGACTTATAGATTTACAATTGTTTATGAAGCTTCATTTCAATATATAAAAACACGGAGTTCTATAATACTGCGTATCACTTGATGGTATATTGTTGAGCGTCAACGGATATTTTCACATTGGTCTCATGAATAACCACAATGGCTACGAGAGAATAACAGAATGAATCAATACAATAACATAGTAGAAATTCAATATTAAAAGTCGGTGACAAAATTTGACATCAGCGCACTCTTGCGATGTAGTACCTTTCCTAGCTCACCGGAACTTTTATTATTAAAACAAATGTTATGAGACCTATTTTATTGAAGAAAAATGTGAATATATCACGTAGTAAGATATCAATTTTGCAATTTTGTTGTATGTAATTTTATTTTTATATAGACAAGAATGAGTTCTATGAATTTTGGTTAAACGTCATTGAAGCCTATCACTCAGTAGCTTGAAACAATTTTTCTTTTGTTAGCCGAGAGGACATACACTTTTTCTGTATGATTATCTGCACGTCTAAGTGTCTACAGGACGTCTCGAGAATTAAATAATAAGCTAAAGATATGAAATAAATCATGCAACTTCAACGAGCCTGTCACGTGAAACGCGGTGTTGAATATTCCTAAACTGTTTTAACGGGTAAACATAATTGTAAATTCAATTTTATGAAAAATGTCAGGAAGTTGGTACACGTTTTTCAGATAGCCGGTTAAGAATCGTTCGAAAGAAGTTTGTATTCCCTAAAAAGTTGAAAGTTATACTGAGTATAGCCATCGGGTAACACGTAGCTGTATTTTCTGTTTAATTTTATCAATACTAATGAAAAAGATTATTACAAATAATTAGTGAATTTCTATAATTTGGAACTTTAATGATGGTTACACAAAAGTATATAATTCTCGAAGTAGGCAGTCAGCAGCAGGCAATGTTTTCTATATTAAGTTTGAAATAAGGGCAGCAATAAGATTGGACGCTCATTTAGCTTGACTGACCCCCCCCCTTTTCCCACAGGGGTAATAGTAAAGTTGATAAAATGTTGTTAGAATGTTCATTTACCTAGTTTCAGTCCACTTTACATTGTTGCAGAATTTTACTTTTCACACACACACACACACACACACACACACACACACACACACACACACACACACACACACACACACACACACACACACACACACACACACACACACACACACACACACACACACACACACACACACACACACACACACACACACACACACACACACACACACACACACACACACAATGTTCATTTTTAAGGAATATATTTCCTGATATTAATTTTAGGTACAAAAACGGCGTAGCGATTTGATATAAACGGTTCAACCGTGCATACCTTTACTATGTGATTAGTAATATGTATTATCACCTATGTAGTTGGGTCCGTTTACTACTTACGACCAGCGAACACGGGACCGTCTAGGAAAGATTACAAATAATCCTAATATCTCTTTTATTACTCTAATTTTTGAGACGTTGTTTTAATATATTAGAATAATGTGTTTATATTTATAATATAATGGATATTAATGTGTTATAAAAAGTAACAGTGGCGCAACAACTGTGAGGGGGGACGACTGTTGGGGCGGGGGAACGAACATGATCTAACCTCCCCAGGAACATTTGATTTCATAATAATCGATCGCTTAATAGTCTTTTTTTTACTAAAACTAAATTTATGTTGGAACTTTGAAATCAATTATAATCAAATATATAAATACAAAATTTTTAACTATTTTAATTGTTATGAAATACATGGCACATGCACATATAATACTTCAATTTTGTTCAAAAACCCAAATGGGGCGTGTAGTAACGTTCCTAGTTATCTCCACTTTTTGGTTAAATTGAGGTTGAAACTCAGAAAAATAATTCAACTGATTCTCAACCATATTTAGAAGTTTGTTACTTTCAAAATCAACTAAAATCGTTTTAAATTAAGTTTAAATATTCCTATTAGTATCAGTCTCAGCTATATTCGTAACACTTTGTTAATCAACCAATGGGAGTGCAGGAAATAGTCACGTGGCCAGTTTGCTCTTTGTCAAAACATAACCTGCTTTCAGTGAAGGAATTTGCCCATAAATGCGTAATGAGAAGCTTAGTTTTCTCACTTTAAAATCTTAAATCTTTGTTCTATTAAGAAAAATAATGTTGATGCTGTGTCCCAAAGTAACGCCAGAAAAATAATTCGGCAAACTGGACAAGTGGAAAAATACAGTTGCAAAACAGATGAGATATGTTTAGGCCTAGGTTTAAACCTGTTCCTCACCGATAGCCTATGTACACGATATTATTAAACATTTTGCAAAAACAAAGCTGAGTACACCTAAACAGTTTGCTCTAAATTGCATTTAAACTTTCTAGCCCTAAACTTTAATCAACATTTTTCAAGGCACAAAACACGTTTTAAATAAAAACACGTTAACATAAAAAAGTAAGGTGTTATCGCCAAAAAGGTACACAAGTTGGCATTTTAAAAACAACTATCTCCCAATGTTAGAATGAAACATGACTAACTCCATGTTTTAAGCTTTAATTATTAGTTTACGAATAAAATCAAGACAAAACTAGTTTCTCAAATAGGTATCTTACCTGATTTTGATTTTTTTAACTAATGGGAGTAATATATATTAGTAAATATATGTAGTAGTTTCTTTGTCCTCCTGAAAAATCATACAAGGTGAAAATAGCCGATTTTGATACTGCACGGCTTAAAAAATGTGAATTTCACCGTCACGCAGCAACTACGAAAGTTAGGTTAGTTTTTAATATTCTTTATGGATTTTACCTGTACCGAGTAAAATGTCCTCGTACTGATTTATTATCATACGTTACAGAGTACTCCTAAAAAATAGTGGAGTTACATGTTCCAGTTACTGTTACTGCTCAATGAGCCGAGTCCGAGTGCTTTTTATCAGGAATGGTGACAAACGTGTAAAGTGTATACAGCCGACTCTCGATAATTCAAACATTCGATAATTCAAAACTCTTGGTAATTCGAACGAAAAGGCCGGTCCCTTGAAAAACTCTCGCTATTTCGAAATTTTTCAATGCATTTTGATACACTCGGTATTTCGAACTTACTGCAGAGGCAGACTAATTTTGAACACGCAGTAATTCGAAGTCTTGTCGGCGGAACTCTCTATAATTCGAAATGACGTAAACGAATTGAGGTTAGGCCGATACAGAACACGCAGTAATTCGAAGTTCACTCGACAGAACTCTTTGTAATTCGAATTGAGAGTCGGCCGGTGGGAAACACGCATTTCAACTTATTCCTTTCATAACAAGAAACTTTGCATCCTGTGTCCCAGAGCATACTCTTTGCAGTGTTGGTTATGTTTGCGCCGTGTTGTGTGGAAGTCGTGTTTGTTGTGTGTAAGAAGTGTTTGTCGTGATGGCTACTAAGCAAAAATATAAATGTCTTTCTCTTTCGGAAAAGAAAGAAGTGATCGCGGCGGTAGAAAGTGGTAAAGCGAAGTCGGAAGTTGCAAAAACATTTCAAATCCCTGCGAGTACCTTGTCTACCATTCTAAAAAATAAACAAAAAATAGTTGAAGTGAGTTCCGTAGCAGGAAGAAAATGAACGACAAAAGGTGAATATCCTAGATTAGAAGAGTGTTTAATCACATGGCTTAGTCAGTGTAGAGATAAAAATGTTCCTGTTGGAGGTTCGCTTTTAAAAGAAAAGGCAAAGGCATATGCTAAAGAGCTTGACATCCCCAGCTTTGCAGCAAGCGAAGGCTGGTTGACTAATTTCAAAAAACGTAATGGTATATTTTTTAAAAAGGTTTGTGGGGAAAGCGCTAGCGTTAGCGACAGTGTGTGTTCCGATTGGCGTGCAGAGTTGTCCAGTTTAACAGAAAGTTATGAACCACACAACATTTTTAACACCGACGAGACCGGCTTATTCTTTAAATGCATGCCGGACAAGACATTTACATTTAAAGACGAGAAATGCCACGGAGGGAAACATAGTAAGGAAAGGTTAACTCTTCTGTTGACTGTTAACATGGATGGTTCCGAAAAATTAAAGCCCCTCCTCATCGGGAAAGCAGCAAAACCTAGGTGTTTTAAAGGTATCCAGTCATTTCCCGTAACCTACCGCTCGAACAAAAAGGTGTGGATGACAACGGAGTTGTTTAACGAGTGGTTAAATTCATTGAACAGCGACATGAAAAAACAAAATCGTGAAATCCTCTTATTCCTTGATAACTGTTCAGTTCATAACAAACCTCCAAATCTCTCGAATGTGAAACTTCACTTTTTTCCACCAAATACAACATCCAAGTTGCAGCCTCTAGACCAAGGCATAATTCAAAACTTCAAAGCATTTTACAGACATGAAATAGTCAAGATTGTACTGGATGGAATTGACAGTAATGAAACTCCAAACATCTCTATTCTCACAGCCATGTTGATTGTTGAAAAAGCGTGGAAAAGTGTGAGTCAAACGACAATATTTAACTGTTTTCGTAAGTCTGGATTCTGTGTTAACATACCCGATGAAGAACTTCAAGTTGTGCAGCCAACACCTTGGGAATCTCATCCTGTAATAGGAGATGTTCCATTTGAAGATTTTGTGCAAGTTGATGACGAAGTTGCAGTATGGGGAACCCATACTGACATCTTGGCCGCTAAAGATGAAGAACAACCTGATGTTGATAACGATGAGGAAGACCAGGAGTTCCCGCCTGTCACACTGAAGGAAGCCAGCACATCCTTAGAAAAGCTGCGCCATTTTTCTCTCCAGGTAAAAGCATCGCAATAAACTACTGTAGTTAGCCTATCAATTTGTTAAACTGATTTAAGAATGCCACACTGCAATTTATCCATCATTTTTTTTTACTTAATTTGATGTCCGAAAGTAGCGTAGACTTTTTTTAACCTTAGGGTCTTAGGGCTGTAAAATCAGCTGTTTGTTTAGTTTAAAACTTCAACGTAAATACTGTATGTCATAAGTTATAATACAACCAACAAATTACGTAATTTTCGGCATTTGTTACGAAATACGCTGTGACAGTTGTTTTCTTTCTTTTCTTTGCAGACAGAAGTTGGGCCGGAAGTGTTCGACGCACTATTTGTGTTAAACAAGGTCGTCGATGAGGCACAAATCAACAAGAAAAAGCAATCAAAGATAACAGATTTTTTCAATTATTCATTAGAAATGAATTTTCTTTAAGTTTTGTTAGTTTGCCGTATGACATTGTGTGTTTAATAAAAAAACTCTTGGTAATTCGAATAGTTTTCTTTTCCTCTCAATAAATCGAAACTCTCGGTAATTCAAAACTCTCACTAATTCGAATTTTTTTGCATGTCCCGCCAATTTCGAATTATCGAGAGTCGACTGTATATCGTTAAAGTACCTGTAACAGAAACCTGTACAATGATCCGTAGTATTGTTACAATAATCCGGTCGGGATCAGTTGTCACAATAGTGAGTGAGTTGCCGAGCTCTGAGCACTTCTGTACTGTGTTAGTTTGTTGTCAATCGTTACTACGAGGCTACTGTGCCCCGGGCAAGTTTTAAATAAAGCTTTACAAATCTACACGCTCAATATATGACTAAGAGCTCCACAACGTGATCAATGTCAACATGGGATCATTCGCTTAAGAATAACTACTAAGATGGCATTTTAACTTTATTTTCATGATATTCTGAAGTTCTAAAACTACATACTCCATTACCGACACTTGTATATTTCTTTTATAAACATTTTGTCATAATCGGATCACAAGTTTTCGAGGTATGAATTTTCCAGGTTGCAGTTTGGTTGAAAAGTGTCAAAGACCGGTATTATTTCGTTGTTATACAAAAACTGAAAGTTAGGTATTGTTGGTAAACAGTTTTATTTGTCGTAACACAGAAATAAACAAACTAAATTGCAATATAACTCCTGTTATTGTACATTTCTAGAATTAGTTAGTTTGTGATCAACTTTCAAACTTGGATATCTTGGATTTTCGATTCGAGAGTAGACATCAAGATTAAGCTTTGGTCTTAATTTGTCATTTGAACTTAACTATTTTGTTCAATATTATAATTATTTTAACTATCCCTATATAAACTTCCTGGTGATTGGTGGTAGAGACGTTGTACTTTAAACTTCATACAATCTGAATTGATTTTTTCGTCATTTTATTAGTTCAGAAGTATTATAAAATAAGGATGTTAGGACCTAATACTGAAAAAATTTTAGGATGAGGGCCCCGGGCCCCCTACTGATTTTCAGGTTTTCCAAACTCCCGACTCCCCGGAGTTCAGGGCACCCACAAAGAAGATTTCTGGGTGTGCCACTGAAAAGTAATGTAATATTTGAGTCGTGGTTTGTGTACATAATGAACATTTCTTTATTGCACTAATGAATCCAATGTTTATACAACATACAATCTAATAAAGTGAGAATGGAGAAAATAGTACGTTTCATTAATAGTCTCGAAAGAGACCTATTGCGGGGCAAGATTGCATTTACGAGTGGAAAATGCTATCGTGCCCCGCAATAGAACGTTCTAAATGAGTATTGAACGATACTTTTCATCACTATGCAAAAAAAAACACAAAATCTTTTAAAATATCTGAAATTTCACTGTCCAGTAATTAATATTCCTACACAATGTTTTCCCTAAATGGGGATTTAGAAAATGAGGCTTCTTGGCAAAGTTAATGTGCTCCAAATTGTAACAAACTTTGAAGAAGCCTTAAACAATCTTCTCTAACATAAAAAATAAATCCACGTATGTTCTAAAATTGTGGGGCCTAAAAGCAAAAGCTACAATCTCCACTTTTTTCCGAAACAAAGGTTTTGATGGATGTTTATACATTCAAGGCATTACTTCAATATGATAAAACTCTTAGCAGCAAAAACAACATAGAAACGTGTGTTTTTTAATGTTGAAAAGTAGCCCTAGAAGCAAAGCTAACAAACTCCAAGTCACTTTTCAGTGGTCTGAGATGCAAAGTCTACAAAATCCAGTTTGACCAATGGGAGCGCCCGGTTGAGTCACGTGACCTTACGATCTTGCCTGTCAGATGCAGTCTGCTTTTCTTTCATTGAGTATCTGAATGTGCCTTGATTAGTTGTTTTAAGATAATTTAGTGTTAAAATAGCATTAGTTAAGTGAAGTGATGATGGATCCAGAAGAAGTAATATCCCCGGTGTCACCCAGAAAAGCCAGGAAAAGGCCTAATCGCCCAGAAACTTGGAAACGAAATATCGCTAAAAAGTTGAGGTTAGTGTGTGTCAATGTTGTTTATTAGGCTTTCATGTCATAAACGCTTTAAGAGACACTTATGAGATGAAAGTGTCTCTTGGTGGATTAAAAGTGGATTAAAATATTTATTCCAGCATAAAAAAAAATAAGAATTGACTCTTAAAGGGGGCCAAATCTATTAAGACATCCACTGTTTGGTAATAGCCCTAGGCCTATTAAGTGAACATAACCTAAAACTCGCCGTTGCGTGAGGATTCCTTAAAGCTTTAGGAATTTGCGCTTAGTTTTACTTTACCTTTTATGCTGCCTATGTTGAAGTTATCGTTGTATTCTTTTAAGAGAGAGGTTAGTGTTGCCGGTAGCTTTCCAGTGTTACATTCATTTTCAATTCTCTACCATTTCTTTCCTTTCTTACAGATATCAACCACATGATGCACCAACCTATCCTACATGTGGTCATCATACGAAAAGCTTTAGATGTAGCGTGTTGACTATGCAACAATGTATGAACTTTTATACTTACTTTTACAAAAACAAAGACCGGCAATCTCAAAACAGTTTTATTTTGAAGGTCATAAAAATAAAACCCGTTCAAAGAAAGCGACCAAAGACCGCTACAAACAAATCAAAAGTCATTCACACCAGGTTTTTTGTGAGGAAAAATGAATCAAGTGATCTTGTTCCCGTCTGCCAAAAGGGATTCTTAGGAATACTTCAAAGAAAAAGATCCCGTGTTGACTTAATATCCAAGAAATTCCATGAAAATGGTTTCTTGCCTCATTAAAATAGAGGAGGGGATCACACGTCAGCTAAATCCGATGAAAAAACACAGTCAGTCATCAAGTTCATGTCATCACTGACGTGTAGTGATCTCCACTACTGCCGGTCTAATAGTGGGCGTAAATACTTACCTGCTGAACTTAACATAGCGAAGTTGCATTCAATGTACAACAAGGGTATTGAAGAGCATTTAAAAGTCAAAGAGTGTTACTTCAGGTACGTGTTTAACCGAAATTTTAACATTGGGTTCGGTAGTCCACATTTGGAAATGTGTTCATTATGTATTGAACTCAAAGAAAGGATCAAGCTTGAGAAAGATCCGGAAAAGAAACAAAATGCAATAGTTCAGAGAGCCATTCATAAAAAACGAGCTAAAGCATTTTTTGCCTGTTTGAAAGAAAACGAACCCGAAGTCTTGAGTATTTCTTTCGATTGCCAAAAGAACTTACCTATGCCGAAAATCCCCGACCAAGAAGTGTATTACAGAAGACAAATCTACCTGTATAACTTGACCGTTGTAAAAGGTAGTTCCAAGGATAAACTGACCAAAGAAAATTGCACCAGCTACTTATGGACAGAAGACGTTCACAAGAAAGGGTCAAGTGAGATTGCATCATGCATCTATCATTTTTTACAAAACACTGACTTTACTGGAAAAACCAAACTGAGGCTGTTTGCAGATGGGTGTGGGGGGCAAAATAAAAACCAAATCCTTCTTGCAATGTGCGCCAAATGGCTGTTGGAAGCCCCACCAACCCTGAAAGAAGTAGAGAAATTATTTCCAGTAAGGGGGCATTCATTTATGCCACCAGATCGCGTTTTTGGCCTTTGCGAGAAAAAGTTCAAACCAAAGCTTTACTTTAATATGTGGATATGATATCCTATTTCTCAACTGTGGTATATGTGGGGACAGAATGTCAAATATTTGACTGGAGAAATGAGGAATACAGGGTTTTCAAGCCCATAAACCAATGGCATTTCAAGTTTGCACCATCTAAAAAATTTTTTCTTCGAAAAGCAAACAAAAACAAAAAGGAGGTAGTAATTAAGGGTTAACACTTTTACTATCGCGAGATCAGTGCTTTCCGAATGTTGACCAGAGCAAATAAAACCATAGCAGACATTGATCCCAAATTGATTGGCTGGCTTGGTTAAAAAGGTAAAATTAGCTGACTTTAAAAGACTGCTTGAAATTCATTATGGACTAAATTGGATGGAAAATGCAAATCTTCACTACTACTTGAGTTTGTTTGAAAAATGCACGGAAGAGCTAGAACGTGATCTTGAACCACCGGAACCTGAATGTGAAGGAATCGAGGAATCTCCGGAGATAATCGTGTGAAGTTTTTTTTATTAGAACACATTACATTAAGAGACAATGAGAACTGTGACAAATAATACTGTGTGTGATTAACTTTACTTTAGACTAGTCCAATATTTTTGTAATATTAAAGAAGGAGTGAAATATTCATTATGACTATTCAATTATTTCCCAAATTGTTACTATGGCAACACTAACCTCTAAAGTTATTTTTGAGTAAAAGTTAATATTTTAAAAATATTATTGCAAATTATATTGTAATAATTTACGTATTTCTTGGTTGCAAAATAGCAATAATCTTTATATATTACGCAAACTTTGTTGCAAAAACAGCAAAATCCATGTCTTAAAAGCAAACCTTGCACTCTCCAAACAAAAAAACTCTGTAACTAGTTAAATTATTAGGTTACGGTCATAATGTTTTCCAAATGTCATCTTTTCATACATAGAAACATACTGAATTTTTAAGATTTCATGTAACATATGGTTTACCACCTCAAAATTTCTTTTGGTTCTCCTGAAAAAATTAGTGTAGAGGAGTTTGCAGGTTTTGCTTTTAGGCCCCACAATTAGTCATAGATTTTAATAAAAATATTTTTGAAGTTAGACTGATAATTTTGAGTTCGTTTGGCTTTAGAATGTTAAGTTGTTAAAAAATAATAAAAATAAAATAATTGAACTTAAAGAAAATATTTAGAATTTATTTTTCAGCAGAGAGCTATTATTAGCCGTCACAATAGCTTTGTAATACTAGTTACAGTAAAACTTGTGAATACTTCTTTTATAATTTTGCAATAATATTATAATGAACGAAGGGTTGGAAGTAATCTCGTTATTCCATTCGTATCCGTTACTATATGCATAACAGAGCTAATTGTGATGATTAGGAGGGTGACTTATCCTAAATAGGGTATTTACTTTCTCTAAATTAATATGAAACCTAATGAGTGGGATTTCCTTCTAGAAAAGATTCCGGTAAGTAGCATAATCTATTACAGAGAACAGTTATGTAAATTTAATGGACATACATAAGTTCACCTCAAATAAATTCCTAATTTAGCTATATGCAGCGAATCACGAATGGGAATTTCTAGTGTCTCTGAAGACTCGTTTTAGTACGCCGCCATTTTCAACCTTTCACAGCAGCCTGCTAGGCATCATACGGATACATAGAAACGCGTAAAAAGAGTTTATTATGTACGTAACTTCTGAATTGAAAAATGAAACGGAGATTAGAAACCTAAAATTGGTTAACGGAGAGTTAGAAAGGATTTTTTATGTCAGTATAGTATAGAAATAATCTATACTATTATATTAAAATATAATGGTGTCAATGGTGTCTGTCTGTGTGTTCGTGAATCTGTTACACAATCACCTAAAAATTACTGGACCGCTTGTACTGAAATTTTACATGGTGATTATTAGGGTCCCTGGTCACGATATAGGAATATTCCTATTTTGAAAATCCCTCCGGGCTACGCCTCACTCTCTTGAAAACTCCCTTTTTTTTACTACCTAGCAGGTAGTAAATATTTTGTAAACATTTTAATATGACAAAATTTTAATATGATTAATGTAAGAACCGTTTTCAATTTATTTACGTTTATAGTATTGAAAGCATAGAGAAAGCTTAAAAGTAACCACCTATTTTAACTTTCTCTGTAATTACATATGTCCACAGAGGTTACCCAGAAATTTAAATAGGACGTTTTAATAACAATATGCTTTTAATATTGTAAATGTTAGCAAATATTAATCACGTATTGCTTTTTCATCGGTGTAATGCAGGATTAAAGACAAAGTTACTATCTAACTTTTGCTACAAATTTAAAGACATATAAAACACATCCTAGTTGCTTAATGACAGAAGTAGGCTTTTAGACAAATATAACTATAGAACTAGAAACACGTTAGACGAAATAAGCTACAATGGCCATAGGTATACACTTTTTGACCGAAATAGGCTTCTCAGACCTGCATGGTGTGTACGCGTATATTCTTGATCGGGGCATCAACACAAAATCAACCTCTGTTTCAAATTTATATAGAGCCCCATTATTCATTATATCATTAGTATGTTAACTGAGAAGCTAAAAACTTTGACTTTAGGATTCCTTCACTATTTTTACTTAAATCGTTTACTATGAAATTTTGGAGAGAAATTCGAGTTATTTCAAAGTACTTATAAAAACTGTTTTAGTCACCGATTTGAGGGCTCCTAAACGCTGCTCTCAGATTAAATATAAAATGTGTCAGAGGATTGGAATGTTTTAGGTGATTATCACCTAACTCAGCTTTCAAACTTAGCTTTTCAGTAGGAAATTGCGTGCGAAGCCGTGGGTAACTGCTAGCAAATATATGCCTTTTGAAATTTGAGAAAATTAATCACTGCACCGTTAACCTTTTCATGGAATCTTAAAAATAAATAAATAATGCTACAAAAATAATCTTTTAGCTTTCAAAAATAAAGCTACAAGATTATTTTTTCAGCTTTTTAGCCCAATTACTATTGTTTGAAAACAACCATATCTACGAACATTTCATCCCGTCTCACTTCAAAGCTAATTTTTCCGATTTCACTTTGTTTCTATGATCGCTATTCTGTTATTAATTAGTTACCCTTTCAAAGGGTTAGCTAATCTTATATAGTACAAATATTACACAAAGAAGCACATTGATTATAGTACGTAGCCTATTCTACATATAATCATTTTCATATTATTTACTTACGATTTTACGTTGGAAACCTTAAGGAATAAATAGAAGCATTTTATTAATGGCGCGGTAGGAACTTCTTAAAATGACATCGTTGCCCTTGTATTTGCGGTACCTCCTTCTTTACGTACTGTCGGGTAATCCGTTTTATCGGTTTATTATGGGAATTTACAATTCTTAGTTCGCTACAGAATCCAGCGAATTCTGTTGACTGGTCTTATTTATTAATCTTAGTGAAATGCGTGGATTTGTATTGTCTTTGGACATGCTATGGCTTATGTTAAGAACATAAGTTGTAATGAACGTGTTTGGGACTAAGAAGCAGAGTCGTAAAATGATAACAATTTTTAACAATGTCCAGCATCTTTGTTAGTGGTGTGATTTTATTGGTTCATGCAAAGTGTTATGGTTTGAGACTAGTTCCTTGCCCAAAGGAATACGCCATTCAAGGAACGTATACCTAGTTTCAATTACTATATTTGAAGTTATATTGGAGTCGATTTAGAATAAAATTCATTGCAACAGTGATCATGGCCACAATCCCATTTAATATTGCTTAAAGTAGTGAGTATATACAGTTTTCAACGCATTATATTAGGTGACATGTTAGAAATATTGATATTATAAGAGTGATATTAGCGGATGACTTATTATAAAATCTAGTTGTCATAGTTGTGCGTTAACTTAATTACATTTAAAACACATAAACCAATACCAAAACTTTTATTTTTGTGAGGCCTCAAAAAAATAAAAGTTTTAAGTATTGGTTTATGTGTTTTAAATGTAATTAATTTTATAGAAGCTCCATCTTCAAGATTAGCAGTTATGCGGGTGTACACAATGTATATGTTATTTACTACATTAATGAAAAAGTACACCATCCAATAAAATTTTAAAGGTTAAATTTGCATAAACATCCTGAAAGAGCTCCTTCGTTCCTCATGGAATTATCCCATATACAGGGTGTAACTGAAATACACCGACAAACTTCAGGAGGTTGTTCCTGAGGTCAAAACGAACCAAAGAGTTCCTATAAATGTATGTCCTAAAATGCATCGTTTTTCCGTCTGTCCGTCTGTTTGTGTTTATTACATTAATTTTTTTTTTTTCTAAACAAACCATTAAAGGTACAAAGTTAAACTTTTCAACATATGCTAATCTACTAAAGATTGTCAATTTTAAAAAAAATTGAAAATTTTTACTCAACAAAATTCAAAATGGCGGGCTAGTTAAAATCTTTGATGGTGAATTTCTCAAAAAACTACTTCCTGTATAAAAAAATTTACTAGAATATAAAAAAATATAAACTTATTTTATAAAACGACGGTACCTCATTTTTTGGAATCGCTCAAGAAATAAAAAAGTTATGGCATTTTTCTTAACCTAGTAACATATCACATTTACAAGTTTTTTTTTGTTTCAAAAGTTAATGTAAGTATTTAGGCAGTATAAAAATAAAACGATATTTTGGGTTAAAAAAACTTTAAACATGATAATTACTATTAAATTTTAAAAGCGACATTGTAACAAGCAATCTACATGACTCAACTTTCATGGTTTAAACAGCTGAATATGTTTTCATGTTGAGACACAGCTGATTAGAACAACAATGAATTCAGATAAGTAAGTCATTTCCTTGTTTATTTTTGACAAGATATGATCTGTTACTTTCACTTGTAGAAACATTAGTCGATAGTGCTCTTATTCTATTGAAGATGGCAGGTTACCCATTTAGCCATCAAGCTGACATATTTATGTATGGAAAAGCTAACGGTAATAGTCGCCTAGCATCCCGCCTGTATTACGAATCATTTCCAAATCGACAACAACCTACTCATTCAACATTTGATGCTGTTTTCAACCGACTTCATGAGACTGGCACTTTGTTACCTTCTACTGCAGACCGAGGTGTACAGAGACAGCGTAGAACTCCTGATTTGGAAGAAAACATCTTACAGCGAGTAGAGGAAGATCCAGGCGTAAGTACAAGGCAGTTAGGAGCAATACTCAACGTAGACCACATGACAGTATGGCGAGTTCTACATGAGCAGATGTTATATCCGTACCATTATCAGCGTTGTACAAGCTCTTGGTCCAGCTGACTTTCCATTACGTTTACAGTTTTGCCAATGGTTTTAATCAGCAAGCTAACAACCCTGGTTTTACATCATTAGTTGTGTATACAGATGAAGCTTGTTTTAATCGAGATGGAATAACCAACTACCACAATATGCATCAATGGGCTGATGAAAACCCACAAGCCATTCATGAAGGGAGACATGAACAGCAGTTTAAAATAAATGTTTGGGCAGGCATCATTGGAGACTGTTTTTATTAGGTCCTTTTGTATTACCTGAACATAATAAATGGTGAAAACTACAGACATTTCTTACAACACGAATTGCCTGAAATTTTAGATGATGTTCCCTTGGGTGTGAGAGAGCACTGTTGGTTCATGCATGACTACGCTCCCGCGCATTTCAGACTAGATGTCAGGCAGTTTCTGGACCAAACTTATGGGGAAAGATGGATAGGCAGAGGGGGACCTGTATCATGGCCGCCTCGGTCGCCAGATATAAAATCCAATCGATTTCTTCCTTTGGGGCCATTTGAAAAACTCTAGTTTATGAAAGACCAGTTAATACCAGGGATGACCTTTTACAGCGTATCACTGCAGCCTGTAACACTGTAAGGAATACACCAAATATACTTGAAAGAACTCGGCAATCAATGACCAGACGTGTTAATGCATGCATTCGCATCAAATGGAAGGCATATTGAACATTTGTTGTAAAGTGATCCCTAATATTTTGAAATAAATGTTGCTCTGTTAAGTTATTCCGTATTTCTTAATAATGACAGCTTAAAACTCTTTTGTTTAATTTGAGATATTTTTTGTTTAATGTGAGATATTTTTGTTGAATTTTCTAAACAATTGTAGGCTACTGTAGTTTTTTGAAACAAGAAAAAAACTTGTAAATGTGATATGTTACTAGATTAAGAAAAATGCCATAACTTTTTTATTCTTGAGCGATTCCAAAAAATGAGGTACCGTTCGTTTTATAAATAAGTTTATATTTTTTTTATATTCTAGTAAATTTTTTATACAGGAAGTAGTTTTTGAGAAATTCACCATCAAAGATTTTTAACTAGCCGCCATTTTGAATTTTGTTTGAGTAAAAATTTTCAATTTTTTTTTAAAATTGACAATCTTTAGTAGATTAGCATATGTTGAAAGTTTTAACTTTGTACCTTTAATGGTTGTTTAGAAAAAAAAAAATTAATGTAATAAACACAAAACAGACGGACAGACGGAAAACGATGCATTTTAGGACATACATTTATAGGAACTCTTTGGTTCGTTTTGACCTCAGGAACAAGCTCCTGAAGTTTGTCGGTGTATTTCAGTTACACCCTGTATATGAATCACTCGAGTATTCTATATAAAGTTTTTATGCGGAAGAGTAGAACAATATAACACTTCAAACATAGCACTTATTAATATACTTTTTAATATGAATTACGTATCATATATTTAATTAACATTTTGTACTAAACAATTTTAAATCGATGTGTATGTAACGATCACAATTAACAAAGACCACGTGTTCCAAATTATACCCATTTAAAAACAATTTATTCAATGATAACTTTACTAACTTTTAAAGTGTTGAATTTACAATACAATATTTCTAAAGGTTTTAAAATGGACGGTATCTTGAATTAAATAGCCTTTCTGAGAGGCTTTTGGTAAAATCCCTAGGTTATTAATTCTTACAAAAGTAGGTTTTAATGTACCACATCCTATTGTAGTCTTTTAAAACAACCCAACTTATAAAATATACTCCAATATCCTAATGAGCTATTTGTGATGAAACAACTGCAAATAGAATTGAGACCACAGCTGTACACCTTGTAGCATACCTCATTTTGCGTTACACAAATCAATAACTTCTGGCAATGCCTTTACTACTAATACGAAAAAATGTTATTGGTCAACTTCAAGATAAATCAGAATCAAATTAATGCATTAGTTTGATCAGTAATCGTCTGCTATTGATAATGGAAAATCACGAGCTGAGATGTAGAAATAGATTTAAAAACACAGTTCCTTCAGTTGCATACTGGGCTGGTACAATATTTCACTATTTATTTTCTTTAAAAAAACATAAGCAGTCTACCTTATATTTGCCATTTCCCTAATAAATCAATGTGTCCAGCGTCTATTTGCATTGCATCATTATGTGTTGACGAGTCATAGGCCGGTTATTCTCGGTGACATGAGATAAATTGATATCAGTTTCTCTGCTCTAATACATGTATAAAATAGTGTGTGTTTTTAGTCAAGAAACACATGGCAATATAATATAATCTAATTTAATTTAACAATCTTGAGAAGATAAACAAATGTTTGGGATACTGACATGTAGAACATTTTTTCAGTCATGTAAATGAGTTATGACATACACTCAAATGTGCTTTAAATAACATTAGCACAGTGACGCCTAGAAAAATATTCGTATGTCGCTCTGTCTGGGAGTCCGTTTCAGGTGGTGTTCTTTCAGTACTATAAGAATCGGGGATGCTCTTTGACAGTGATGCTGCTGCTGCTGGAGTGAATTCTACAAATTACCCTCAGAGGTTCTTATCATAATTCTACGTTGTAATCTGCACATCACTGATAAGCCAAATTTTAAAACTAAATGAGTAAAAATTAGCAATTAAATAAATGAATGGAAATTTTACTCCATCAGGTTTAAGGACCACCACTTATTTTTAACTTATTAATTAACCTGCAATTACTGGGGGCACAGTTAAACTATAGAATTAAATTAAATTAATACGATATTAATACGCTCATCACCAATAAGATCGCACATCCAAAGAGTTTTAAACCGTTTATGTTTATAGCATAGTGGAGAAATTTATAATGTCAGGAGTCATATGGTGTATATTTTGTCTTATAGCAAAGAAAAGTCCCTTAAAGTATTAATTTTGGAGCAGAAACACTACTTAGGAACATTTTTGAAGACCAATTACAAGTTTATTGGAATGAAGGTAACGAAAGACGAAGAAATAATCCTGTGATATTGAAGACAATAAAGTAAGGCCAGCTTTGTAAAACTAGGTGGTTAGTTAAATGGCAATGATGACGTATTTTTGCTTTATGACTAATAGTTGGTTATGGAGGTATTTCCAGAATAACAAATACAAGAGTAACAATAAGTAGACTTCCTTTTACTACCCATTGAATGTTCTATTAGCGTACGCAAAATTCCATGCGGCAATCTCCATTATGAGTGGAAATTTTCCTAGGGTACTCGGCCCTTCACATAGTATCCATTACGTGATCCCCTCTAAGTACATAATTGAGGGTGGAACACTTTGGAAACGGAAAATACCCAGGGTGCAGAATAACGTAATCTATTTCTGAGTGAGTGGCCGAACTGAAGATGGCCAAAGTTAGACTGTAGAAAGCCCCGAAGGTGTCAGGTGCGAGGAAGTAGGCCAGCCAGGTTTGCTGCGACGCGGTCAGTACCTAGTCCCCAGTCGACTCGAGACAACAGTCAGTCAGTGGCATGTGAGAGTGCGGCGAGGAGAGTGTCGTGTCGTGTCGTGATAATAGTCAGTGCTAGAGAGTGATAGTGATTCAAGGTCATGGTGAGTTTTCTCCTTTAGTCCTCTCGTATGATGATCACATATTAACATTATAATTCTCCCATAATTTATACAGATCTTCTCATGTAGTATGTAATTGACTATTTATTTTCTTGGAGTTTGGCAAGGAATTAAAAAAGATATATTCTTTGATTTAATGAATGAAGTACGCTCCTTATTCCATTAACAAAAACAGTATTAATAATTCTACCTGAGATGAGAACCAAATTTAGGTGTTGATGTCAAAATGAACATTTGAATTAAAAATTGTAATAGTTTAATTTTTATAATTTGGACATAATGAAATAAATGCCATTTCACTAATGCGTTATATACAGTACATCGTGTGAGGTGTATGTCAGGGTGTTGAGACAATTAATGAGAAGTAACACTAAAATTTGTAAATATTCTTCCGAAGCAATATCTCAACGTTTTACATTGACGAATTTTATAAATACGGAGAATTAATGAGGAAGTTTTAATATGCATCAGTCATCAAATTTATTGGGATGCGTATATTATGAAGTTTAATGAATAATATTCGTATATACTGGATATGAAGCTGAATTATTATAATTTTCCTTCAATGTCGTAAAAGGATAGAATTAAATATATCACTCTTATTGATAGAAATATTCGCAACACCTCTCTTCTTTAACACCTTCTCTTCTACGTTAAGAATTTGTTATACCTGGAACGAAGGTTAAATTTCACTGTCAAAACAATCGAAAGAACCTAAAAATTAACCATTTTTTACATAAAATCAACAATACTCGAATGAAGTTTCACACTCACATTTAGAACAAAGCCGGAAATGGAAAATGAATATTCCCGCATGTCAACAACAAAAGTTGGAGCCTGTACTCCAGTGTTACCCAAGAGTCGAGTTTCATAACTGATTCGAGCCGGTGCCCATCTAGCACATGGTAAACAGGACCGGCTTTTTGTCAACATCGTCCGTACGAATCGGGGTTAGGAAGCAGATTAAATACCTGAACAATATTATTTAAGCTTCAAACTGTGGCTGTACCACTAACTGATTCAGCTTATTTGGATTCTTCGTGTTTTTCGTGGTTCACGCATTCCATGACCGAGAGTATGATTCTATAATTTATCTACTCCAAATTTCACGCGATCAGGTCTGACCACTTTGGGAAGAAGTTCCCGTGGCCACAACCTTAGGCATCTGTTTTAGGTTAACTAGTACATATTATTCGGTCTGCACCACTGCACCATGTGAATTAAGTTTTATAGATTGGCCGATAAACTCCAAACAATAGTTTAGTGGTTCGTAACCCACATGAAAATGTAGGTCCTTTAAACTATTCATTGTTAAAATTTAGAACGAACAGTCAAACGCTTTCTTTGAAACATTCTCTTTCGAACGCGTTTTAACAATGTTAAGAAATTCAATTAAAGGAAGCATCAAACAATTCTAATGCCTATAATCAAAGTAGTTTCACGTGTAGTCTTGTTGATTAATATAGGATGACTATTAGAAATCGAACAAATTTTCATTCAGGACGGCTAATCGTAATATACCATTCATCTTGGACTCAGTTGTAATCAATAAGATAATACGTTTGAAAAAATGATGATCTTATTACACTGATGCATTTATTATTAACAATAGCTCTATTCAGACCATTATATATTCATGTAGTTATGTGATATAAAAGATTTTTTCAAAATAATTTTCTTCTGTGAGTTGACTGACTCAAAATCCTAAAATAAAATTTAAAATCAGAACCCTTAAAGACCAAAATATGCATAATAATCTTGCAAATGTAGTCTTTTAAGTATAAAAACCATAACAAATTTTAATTTTTAATTAAGTTGAAAGATGGCCACAAAAGTACAGGTATGGGTAACACCATGTTCGGTATTCGCATTGTAAAGCTTTACAACTGGTCAGATCTCAGAATCGTCGGATATTATAGTGTCTGTTTCACTTCAATCCGAAACAAACACTGCTCTGATAAGCAAAAAGTCAGGCCCTGTGGCATTAATATTTTCCACAAACAGGAAGGTGGTTGACAAATTAAAATACATAACAGTTTGGGATCTTCTTGGAATTTGAAGTTTGGGTAGCAATGGCAGGACATGAAGATGGAAAAGCGTAAGGTAATGTTCGTCTTAATGGGTCTTTCCCATTATGTTGACGAAAGTGGATTACAAGTTATAAATCCAAACAGAAACTTGTGACACTGCAATGGTATCTTCAATGTTAAGATTATGTTTATATTTAAAGTGCTTTAGCTAGTTACAATTACTCATTTCATGATAAAGAAATTATAGACTGTTAAATTGATGAAGATCTCAGATGCTTGGTAGAGAGATTGCGACCTCTAACCTTGCATCCATTTCGCACCATCTTTCCAGACCAGTTTCACCTTCACGAAAATTGCAGTAGTCAGACCATCTTTCAGGGGATAGTTCACGTTGGTAGATAGAATAACGTTTTTATGACCTAAAATGCAAGAGTTTTGAATCGGTAGTTTTTATCAAACCAGCAGTTGAGGTTTCATTATTCGTATAAGTTTTATCATCGCCGTGAAACAATGCTGCAACCGAGCTTCATCCGTGGCTGAATCGAGGCAAAATCTTGGTAATAATACTTAGTCATCATCGTCACTAATTTTATGACTTTAGTAAAAGTACGACATGAGAATATGCTTTCCTAACTAAACTTTAATAGTAGAAATATTAATTTTTAAGTACTCGTATACACCAATTCCTTCCTTCCACCAATCCAAATACAACATTCGATGTTAAAGCTTTATATTGCTGAAAAACATAAAATCCCAGTCAAAATTAAAAGTAAAATTTATTACCCCAGCGTCTTTTCAAGAAGATAAGTACAAATGAAATGTATCTTAATTGAGCAACAAAAGTAAGTGGCATTCTTGAGGTGCCTTGGTTTCTTGGTGAAATTGGTTTCTTTCACTCAAGCTGACGCTATTTAAGGACTGACAAACATCGTCTTCTCCTCACTTAGCCAGACTTAAAATCTCAAAGCTCATATGTATAAGTCAGTTTCGCGTCGAAAATTATGGCCTACTCAGAATCCAACTGAAGGCATTATTTCTCGTGTACTCAGTTTCTCAATGGGGATCAATTAATACTCACCTGTATTTCCAAACGGTCAAGGATATAATAGCCAATCTCAGTCAAAGTTACGAAATTTGTGCGATCGCCATCGTTAGTTTTCCGAGTGAGATAATACTGCGCAACAATGACGCGTGCGGCCGAGGCTGCGCTGCGTGACGCGACGCGCAATAGATAATGAGTGAACAACAACAGTTAGCATGGCTAATGAGGAACCAGGAAGTGAGAAGAAAGTCTGCGGCTAACAGACGCGAACAACCTATAGTCTATACATACACTGATTGCTTTCTTCTCAACAGACCAGAAAGTATAAGTATAAAGTGCTACTTTCACGTTAACGATAAGCGGAGTTAATGGAATCCACCCTAGCAAGCAAATTACTTAAAAACTCGTGATACATCAATTTTAAGAAATTAATTTTAACGAGAATATTTAGTTTGAATTTGAAAATGTTTGGCAAGTTGAATTTGAATTAATGTAAGTTTGGCAGTGCGCTATATTATAGACTTTAAGTTTTATGCGAAAAAAAGTTAATTAAAAATGAAAAAAAAAATTAATTTAGTAGTTAGAACATTTTTTGTATACCATTTGGAATATATTTTGGTATTATTCCGATATAATTAAAACTTAGCTCCTGTTTTCTCCTTGTAGGTATTAGATGTTGGAGGTGGGGAAGGACAAATAGACGTTAATCAGGCGTTTTCCTGATCTCTGTTTGACCCACTTTGTAAATTGGCTCAGGTGGAAATTCATTCGTACCCATTTGTACACATGTTCATTACTATTATTATCTATTCATCGACACTTTCATTACAAGACAACATTACATTCAAATATGCATATTTAAACAATGAATACTTATAGAATCATAATCGCTGTTTGGCAAAGAGCAACAAACGCTTATTATGAGATAATTTCTAAAATAGTGATTCCAAAGATCGTCTCTAACGATAACTTATTACTGTTATGTGACGTAAACCCTTATTAAGTTATGACTGCGTTTGGAAAATAGTTAATACTAATAAAGCATACATTCGATAAAGCTAGGTTATAAGATAGTTTACAATATTTATATATATACAAAGCCGAAAAGTGTAAAAAAATATTTTACAAAAGTTACTGTTTTATTATTATCTATTTAATTACGTAATTTAGTTTAAATTACTCATGAAAAGTTGCGAAATATGTAAACTGTTTCTTAGATGTTTGTTTTTAGCCTTTCGTAACATAGTATAAGGACGGGATGGAGTTTTTTTAACGTAACATTTTTCCAAAAAGAATGTTATTAAGTTTTATTCTGAGACAAACTTTTAACGTTTATTCAACTGGAGAAATTTTAAGTGTTTAAGCGAGAGTAAGTTATTGGGAACTTTCTCTGGAGAAAGTATCCAGTTTTGGTATTTGGGCGGCCAGTGAATATTAATTTCACTCTCGTTTGAAAGAGCTTACAGAATAATATATTACATAGTCACATATTCTGAAAACTTTTGAATCTTGTCCGATCACGATCCCAAACAATAAAATCTAATCCGCGTTCGACAGTTCAGACTTGGTGTTGGTATAGTAATCAAATATGTTTCATATAATTTCATTTCTCGTGCTCATTCATTAAAAAATTTTATGATAGTGACAGTTAAAGATTTATATAATTCTGTACCTTAAACACAAACATGAGTTATTCGGAAACACTTGTTTTTTTTTTTTTTTTAATTTCGTAAGTCCATTAAAAGTAAAAAAAAAAAACTATTTGTCATCCATAAACCATTGCAGTGAATATTTTTCAAGATTGTTCTCAAAGTATCTCAATACCTTTTAAACTGTCTAAATAAAGTTTTGACGTAGTTAATACAGTTTATAAAATTTTGGTATTTATAAAAATTCACCAGAAGCAAAAATTAAATACGATCATTAATCGATTCCAACTAAAGTCTGTATTAGAAATCGATTGTTGTTATGGCATTTAAATGAAGTTTTAATTTTTCTGCATATATATTTACATTTTTATGTAGGAAACCAATCTGGAAATCAGTAAAAGTACTTTTTTTCAGATCGGTCTTGTGCTTATAATGATTTAAATATAATCCATCATATAAGCCTTTCTGATAATGGACTTACACATTTTGAATGAAAGTATGTTAATATACCAGTAATTATTCGTAAATTCTACGAGTTATTATGGGTTATTAACCCTTAAAACCATTTATGTTCCCACTGGTTCATCCAAGAGGGATATTTTTGTGATAAAACATAACCACTACTGCTCCCCTCAGCTAGCAAAAATCACACCGGTTAGCTAACCTGGTTTGATTTATATTACATGTATAATTATATTTTATAAACAGTATAGTAAACAGCGTCGCAATTTTTGAATATTATACACTTTAACGAGGTTTTAGACAGAAATGAATTATCGCAATTTAAATGCCATATTCTTTTTTCAAGTAAATTTAATAGTTTAAAATGCAGGAATATTTTATGTGTTATCTTACCACCAATTGATTCCCTCCGGCTCGACTCAAGTACCCTAAATGGTGAAAACTGAAATATGATAATTACGGACTTACCTCTAATCTCTGTTTTTTTTTTTCTAAGAGATATGTTTTTATTCAGTCACAAAATAAGAGCTTTCGTAACATGCCGTAAGATTTCATCTAGATAAATCCGGGGGGTGAAATTTGGCGTGGGTGAACACTAAATCTAATTCCTGCCGAGATATTTAAGGAAAATACAGTGGTGTTCGAACGTATATACGTTGATTGTGTTAGTGTGAACACGTCTTTTAAAAATATTCAAGATTGGAGAAAATTATAGCACTGATATGGTAATAATAAAAAGTAAAATTTCGCAACAAAAGAAAAATCTTTGCGTCATACTATTTAAGTGTTATTGTCTTACAATGGCATGTTTTATTTCATAAACGATAATTCACAAAAATAAAGAACAAGTCATCAAAGATCAAGATTGAAGAATTCACGAAGAGTGCTGTATTTTAAAGGCTACACATGCACACAATACGGGGAAGAAATCTATTTGTAAAATATATGAGAAAGAATATTAAGGAATATCAAAGTCAATAAAGTTGTTTCAAGAAGTCAAAAACCTAACATGTAGTCATTCACTTCAAATTTGTATTTTGTAACATAATGTTTATACCCAAATATATTCACAAGCTAGGTGTGAAATATAAAAGAACTTAGACAAATAAATGACTATTGAATAGTATTGAATTCAAAGTGTTTAGTAAAATAATTTTTCTTACACTTGTAGGTAACTATTGGTTATGTTAGACTCGTACTTCAATATTATGTTGTCTTTTTCTGATTGTCCTACAGGTTCGGATTTTTCAGGTACGGTATAGTATAGGCCCTACTATCAGAGAATGAATTACGGATACCCGCTTGAAACATAATTGCGGCCAACAGAGGTATAAAAAACCACATTTACAAAATATATAACTACTTATTCAGTTCTAAGGAATTCTAGAAATTACAATGTTTGTGACAAAAACCGTGTATGGTCGTAGGAACACTTCACTTTGTTAGAAATCCGGTCTGAGCAAGTCCAGCGCAAATTGGAAAACGCATAATTAACACTACGTATTAAACATATTTACCTGAGATTTACAAAATCCACACTCAGTTGTAAAAACGTAACAGGTTCCGTAACGTAGCCAATCCCAAATTGCGTCATACAAATCAAAAGAAATGTAGTTTTTGGAAAGTTTACAACTTTTTCTATGCATATATAAGATAACTTGTATTTAAAATTTACATTTATTAAATTACAGCTTTTAATTTTTGAAAACATACAAGTTTAAACGTGGAAATATACTTGTTTTAAAAACCCTTAGTTATGTTCAAAAATTTACTTCTCATAATGAATGCATAGCTAAAATAATAAGCTAAATTTTTGCACCCTGTAATCTTTTAATAAGTTTACGAACAGGCTTAAAGTATTTCTATCTATAATATTTTGTCGGATAATACTTAAATGCTTTAACAGGATCATGATGTCGAAGCAAATCGATGCTGATGATATTTAAGTATATAATCTGCTGGTATCTGTGTGCTAAATAATGTTAACAGCATATACTCTGCTTATAAACCTAACAATACCGATCAAATATAGTGTCTGGCGATTTTTGGTTCAAATAAACCGAAATGTTTTTGGTTTATTGATGTATGGTTCATGTACATTACGAGAGATTTTCATAAAACAAATAGAAACATCTGTAAGCTATTTTCGTTAAAATTTTTATATTTACATATATTACTTAATTAAGGAATACACAGTCAAGCAAGGTCCTTAGAGAAAGTTTTAATAAACATTACGAAACGTTAAATGTGTAGTTTGGATTTCATTAGATTATAAATCTTCATAGTGCGCATAAGGATGGACCAATACATTTGACGACACTGATCTTGAGGGAGATATAGGCCACTGTCCAGAGAACTGTTATTTTGTACTTCCATCTCTGTAAAACAATTTAGAGATGTTCAAGGAAAACCACATTCAATTGTTTCTTAGCACAAACAAGTAATGTGGTTTTCCTCGAACATCTTTCAAATTAGTGAGAGTTGAAGTAAACAAATCATTGTTCTATTACTCGCTTATTTGTATACGCTTATGTAATGGAAAATGATTCTGGTAATAGGTTTGACAATCTCACATCAAGCGAAATTGCGAGGCTCGAGAATCAAACAAGAGTTTGTTTGAAAACCAATACCGTGTTCCATCTCCATTGTTGAATTCCGCTGCCTGACATTTCAGGGTTTCGTAAGATAATTGAATCGTAAGTTAAGTTAAATTGGTATTGTGCCACTTTGATCGGTGCTCTTTCACAAATAGGTTCTATCGAAACAATAGGCCCACATATAGCTTTCTCTTGACATTCTTGGATGAAGTTACCAACCTATGATGAAAAATAAAGTATTGCAAGAAAAATAGTCTACACGTTTGAGTTCAACTAAGCGTTATTTAAAATAGTAGCTAAAAGAGTACATCTAAAGTAGAAAGTACTTTATGGGAAAGGAATATATTTTGGATCTGATGACCAGAATCTGATATCCGCAATATGTTTGCATAATGTTATGAATGACATTGAACTTTATAATGAATTGAGGCAAATCTGTTACATGAGTGTCAAGTAGACTTATTGAGGTAAAATGTGGTATTTTATATATAATAATATTCAACTATTTAGGAAAATACCAAAATTCGCAAGAAAAGTCTTACACATGTACGTATATTTTACACAAAATGAGAAACAGTATTTTTGTCGAGATCTTAGAAATTATTTTATCATTAATGATTAAGGTAACGATGAGTTTTATGACCTCCTGGTAAACTCTACGAGTTCCCAATACGTGAAAACTATCTAATAATATTTACATTACATAATAAATAAATTATCATCATCATCCGGTAAGGGCTTTTTAACTCGATTATTAGATTATTAGATGCCATATACCGCCTAAAAACTCCGAAAAGGACGGAATTTGGTGTAGAGCTGAGAATTTATTTTCATAATGAATATTACTGACCAAATATTTATTTCTGGAAATCCATTAGCTTACCCATGCATACAAGATGGCTGAATAAAGCCCCTGCTACAGTTCACAAGCTCACATACCTGGTGTTGGGTGTTTAAATGTGGATGTTTTTCATTGTTCATTCTGAATATTAAGAACGATTAGATCCATGTGATAATAAATCTGTTGAAATTAAAAGGCTTGAGATGTTTTCCAACCAGGCGATCCTTATCGCTCCTTAGCTTCTAAGCTTCTTAGTGAGGTCTTTAGTTCGTACCATTGGTTTCCGGGATTCCTTAGCTTACTTCGGTGGATTCTGGATGATACACTTTCTAAAGCTAATAATAAAATCATAAAAGTAGATCTTTGACATAATGTATTGTTTTAATATTCTATTCCAAATAAGAATCACACCCGTTATTAATTAACTCTGTATTTCCTGCTACAACAAAAATGGAAACCCATAGCGTAAGAATAATTATTTTATTTTTATAATTACCATAATTACAATACCGTCCTACATAGGATTGTCAGAAATTCTTGGGATATTTTGAACACTATTTAGCTGATGGATTATAAAAAAACAAGCCCTGCACCTCAAAAACAAATCTGAAAATCTAATTTTATCAGCCACTCCTCGTTTTCTTAAGGAGTCAGCAAAATCTTTACTGTAAGGTTAGGTCTATGTATATGTAATTTTAGAAGTCATGTAAGACAACAACGATGATAAAAAGCGTGAAAAGTGAAAACGCAAGACCAAATTTTAGTCTTAAGAAGTATATTAACACACAAAATATAATTTAATATATCTTATACTCGTAGTTTTACGTATGAGGTTCATCAAGAAGAGAAATAAAAATAAATGTATTTCAATGAGAGCCTAAAAGCATGTGTAAAAATCAAAACCCACACGCGGCCCTCTTAGAAATTATGTTTATAGATTTGTAGATGGGCTCTGAAGATAAACATTTTTATAAATAAACTCTATTTGTGACACATTTAGTTTATTAGACATCGATGAATTTAGCTCACTTTGTCTCATCTTCACATGATCTTTAAAATTGTGCTCATATTAACCTATTCTTGCATTAAAGATTTCACCAAAACTTTTGAGCAGTCGCCACGTCATAAAAAAGGTAGAGTCCTTGATGTCAAGAAATGTAGTTTTTAGAACTTTTTTCCCAATAAAGACATAAATTTATATGAGTTGAGGGATTAAACAATTACTAAGACGGGTTTTGAATTTTATACACTCTGTGTATGTGAATTACCCACAAATACCTCATAGTGATAGTCTACAGTAATTATAATACACTTCTATGAATGTTTGGAGACAAATCAGTACTACTTTTTTTGGAAGTTAATACTGTTTATACAGTATTTGTTGTAAAATGTTATTGTAATTATAATTTATGCGACTAAATAAATATAATTGATACCAATTAAGGTTTGTTTATCTGCAAAATGCTATATTTACAACATACGTGCCTTGTTTGTTAATCCTTTGCTATGCGACAAAAATGCTTATTTTTAAGCCTCACATTCTTGATAAAACGAAGTATAAATTCGCTAATGTCCATGTATATTCTCGAGATGGAGCAACGGTGATATACATAGTAAATATTCAAATACATGATAATGTATGTAGCTGCTGACTATATGATTTCAATAAGTGATTTGGGATACATATATAAAGTTTATAGATGCATACAATAATTTTTTAACAGAATAATTACTGGTTAACAATTCCCAACGTCCTAGTAAGCAACTGAGAAGACAGCGAACGTACGGGAACCAGCGACCAAAGAAGAACATGTTCTTCTTTGGTCGCTGACGGGAACGTACGTTTTGTAACTGACAGGATCCGGGTTCGGAACTGTTGGGAGCGCTTCGTCCGGGTCAGGCGGTCAGTGAAACTCTGGAGGAAATTGCTGACCGAAGAATTCCCAGAACTTTGTCATTCACTTTAAGATAAGAAACTGTTCAAATAGCCCAACTGTATGTGCTAATGTTATTATATGCATTCAATTGAAATATTATAACCAAAAACAATATTATTGATTATTTGTACGATCAAAAGAAATATTGAATATTAAATGATCAAAGTATTTTTAATTAATTTATGAATTAACCTACGAGTGAGAACTTACTGATCATTTTTGAGGTGTTTTATTCCTAGATAAGTTATTTTACTTAAACAGTAAATGTGTTGCCTTTGTCGCTAAAAAAGTTGTTAGAAACACACACCAGTCTCACACTAAGAGTATTAAGAAAACTTTTTACGTTAATGTTATTTTATTTGCAAATTTTTATTGACTTCCCTGAAATTTGAATCCATTACCTCTGGTTTGGATAGTACAAGCCTTATCCCTACGCTTGAAGATCAATATTCTTAAATGTTCTTAAGACTATTTCGATGTTAATTTGAGTATAACGGTTTAGTGCAGTTTTGCATAGTTAGTTAACCCTCACATAACACGTATTCATTTAGCTACATAATCTTGATTGTGTCTATTCTTACTGTGTGACACACTCACTATATACTGCCAAGAGAAGAAAGATAAGATAAACCGATTTCACGATTTCAGTAAATGTAATTTATTTAACTTACACCACACCACCCGCCTTCGCTTAGGTTGGATGCAAAATTTCAAGTCTATACTCATTTGATTAGGCTACATGTGTTAGTGAACTACATGTTAAAACGTTGTATAATTTTACTCAGTCGTTTTAAAACCATTTTATTCTGCGATTTCTTGTTGTCATCTGGGTTACCCATAAGCTAGCTAATGCTCAGCCAAATCCCTGGCGTGATATGTACCATCACCCAACTCTATGTTGTTTATAAGTCATGCAGAATTTCAAGTCGGCTTCGTTAACGCTGTAATTAATTTTAAATTTTAGCTCATCCCATTCTGATAGTTAGCTTACATGTATGTTACATGTTAAGACATGTGATTGTACTCATTACATTTACAGAAATTTATCTATTTATAATTTTGGCGTAAGCATCATGATTACCCATAAGAAAATAATAAAATTTTCGCTAACGCTCAGCCAAATCCCATGGAGTGACATATATCATCACCGAACTCGATAATACTTATATAGAAAGTAAACCTCATGCAAAATTCGAGGTATGTAAGTTAGTTCATTCTGTAGATGTCTTGTGGACAGACAGGCGCAAACAAACTACAACATGTGTACTCTACCCAGGCAGACAGAAGATGAAATCTTCCAGCCTGCTAGGTGATAGACTTCAATGACGCTCAGTGAAATGGATAGACATGCACCTTCATTTAATAATTCTTGTTTATCAAATATAAAGTTTCATGCACAATTTATAGTAAACAGTCGAAATAATTACTGAGGATAATTATTATGCTATGTAAAGTCAAAGGCACATGTCCATCACCAAACACGACTTTGCCTATAGATATAATATATGCGTGCGCGCGCGCGTGCGCGCGTGCGTGTGTGTGTGTGTGAGTGACGTTAAATGCAGTTTCAAGTTCACGGCTATTAGTTCTTTAGATCCATCTGAAAACAGATAAAAAGGTAAGAAAATAGGGAAGGAAACTGACAGACAGAAGAGGGAGGTATTTTCCCAAAATTCCTTAGTGATAACTAATAAAAATACACAAAATTTCAAATTTATAGCTCAGAAAATTCTCGAGATACTACCCTAAATTGAAGACTTTTCTAACACTCATCCAATTCCATGCAGGGAAATTTACAATCATATATCTCACTCTTGCCTATATGCAAATAAACTCATAAGCGGAGAACCCGATAAAATATAACGAAATTCTTACAACCAATCCACCAAATATCACAGGTTAAAATGTCATAAGATTGAGCTGACTCTGTTTAATTTATTTTATTTCATGATTTTTTCGTTGCCATCAATGTAACTCATAAGATTAATGTTTACTTACAATCAGCAAAATCTCTTGTAGTTACATGCACCATCATCGAACTCGATGTTTCTTGAATAAAAACGAAATTACGAGTCTACAAGTCAATTAATTTTTAAGATATCGTCCGGAAAAATAGACAGAGAGACGTACAGACTGACAGAAATCAAGTTTTTCCAGCCACTCGAGTGGTAGGAGCCCCCTCAGCCTATTACAAAGGCTGGTAGTATACGTACTCGTAATAACCCCCGAGGGTTAATCTTACGTTATTCTTACGAAAACTCATTTGTAGCCTAGATTACGGTCAGAATGACTGAAACAGATTTGCCTCAGTGAAATAAGGAAGCTGAAGCTAGTACGTTAAAATTAGTAAATAATTCTGTTCATAATTGTTTTTACAAGTAACATTGCCCTGGAGCCTACGGCATCAAGAAAACTTGCACAACTAGGCAATTATTTGGTAAACAGGGTTATTTGTCCGTGTGAAAGCTGCACCCTGGTAAACAATAGCGACAGTACATACACACACGCACGCACACACTCACCGAGATGACCCAGACCCGCAGGAAGTGGTGACGTAAGAGGACGTACAGTTATGTTAATAAGTGTTTATATCACGATATCCTTGATAGCTGGTTCGGCCCCTCAGACCGACACTGGCAGTATCAAACTCAGAAATTGCTCACTAGAAGATGTAATTTCGTGCTTATCTCGACTTTAATAATAGTTTCATAAAGAAAATTAGTAGTGTTAAAACATGTTCACCCTTCTAATCTTACTCAGAAGGAATCTAATTAAACAAAATGGACCCCGAAATCAAGCAGAGTAATTAGGCATAAACTTTTAATTCGAGTTTAGCATGATCGTTTATCTCAAACAAACTAATTTTTCAGTAAAACTTTTTGGAAAATTTTAACATTGGGCTAGTTAACTATATTTTTAACAAAAAACAAATATACAAACCTACTCATGTGTAATCATTTGTTTTGTACATTTGCAGTAAATTGACATAAATTACCTCTCCCAAACTTTCGCCTGTTTTTGTTTTTAGCGTGATTGTTAATTTTGGGGGATAAATCAACTTAATATAATCCTGGAACAGTTTAGTTTAATCTAAGGTATCGACTTCCAAAAAACCATAGTGTCCCTAAGTATTTCATTAATTATTTTTGTTTTTTTTCTAAGGGGAGTTGCTGAGTGATGAAATTACATGATTCTCTTCTCTAAATAACTATAATATATTTAAAAAATACTGATAAACATAAAAACTTAATTTACCTTAACCTATATTGGTCAACCTCTGGCGCTAAGAATACAAATATAAAGCTGCTAAGGACAAGAAATTTCAAGATCCAAACTTTATTACGATATTGGCAGGTCAAAATAAAAAATCACCACAATCTAAAATTTTGTGAAATTTGACATTGTTACTTTTATATGTTTGTCATTAGTAAAAATATTTATTTTAAGATTTTAACCTTAAATCAGGTAGTAAAAACAAATATTCATGCAGTATTACAACACGACAACTGAAAAAGGTCTTTATAATTACGTTTTCTGTGTGTAAGTAGAGAGAAAGGTTTATAAAACAAAGTAAGTTAGAAATTAAAATTTTATGATTTTAAGACCTGTACATTGACTCAAACTTTAAATAACTGTGGATTGTACGTAAAATGTACACAACATGTACATCACACTGTACATCACAAATGTACATCACACTGTACACAACATATTTAGATTTATTTTATAAACTGAGGTGTTCTGTGAAATTTGGTTGTTACTGAAAACTAGGTGGATACGGGGGACTAACTCTACTAAAAAAGACAAAAAGGCTACAGTTATTTGATCTTTTGAACTGAGATTTTAAGAATAAGCCTTCTTTACAAGGTGTGTGTGAGGTGTATCTAATTTGTTAGCTCACATCTAGCCTTGCAAAGTCGCATACGAAACCATCACACTGAAATCGTTATTAATTAGTTTTTATATTCTGCGAAAGTATAATTTACATTAATTTACAAGAATGCGGATCGGAGCTTTCCTATCTTATCTGATCTACTAATGCTTTCGGTCATCAGTGCGGAATGCGGCACCAGGTGTTGCCCCGCAGTGGTGGCAACGTAAAAACACAAAAACATTTCCTTGATAGAATTCTAGAGAATATGATCACAATTTCTTGATATAGAATATTAGAATGGATACAAACCTTTAGAAAAGTTTAAGTGATTTGTGTGAACCCTGTATACTTTGTGTAAATGAAAAAAAGTATATTATTATTCTTTGCCGTCATAAGTTTTGCAAATACAATATTTGATATCGATAATACCAAATGTATGTAGTATTTTTTGTCTCTTTATTTCAACAATGACATATATTTTTCCTTATAAAGCTTTTGCAATACCATCTAAGAGTGATCAGATAAATAAAACAAAATAAATTTAAAAATTGTTAACCAATTTTGAAATATAACATCGTTGAACACAATATACTACATTGTTAAATAAAATATCCACTAGTTTCATCCCATCATACAGGAAGCTGAAATAGTCTGCACATACTTTGCCTACTATCAACATGTAAGTCCTAGGCGATATATGGCGGTCGTGCGTAGAATTGATTGGTATAACGGAGCTATCTAGGATATCGACTGGGCAAGGCCTACTTTCCAAACTAGTTTTAACATTTGTTTAAGGCACAGACCCAAATTAGTTTGACAGAAAACTTTAAAAAGAGGCTAACTAATACAATAAACCTGGTCAGGGGTCTCGCTCAGAACAACCGGTTTAGGTGAATAACCGGGTGGTTAGTCTCTCAAGGGTTACTAGAAGATACAGTATAAATAATAATGCAATGTTCTTTAGTATACTATCAAAATTATGCAATTTCGCCAATTTAATTTTATATTGAAATATTCCTTAGTATGATTTCAAAATGAAAGTACTCTCTCCTTCTGTGTTTTTCTACGTATTTGGTTTGGAGTGAAATGTTTAGGAATACATATTAATACTATAAAAATGTATCCGTTTTACAAATAAAATGAACTAACACACGTTATACACTGTACTTTAAATACATTACTGTACATGAATATCCACCATACTTTTCCTTATCAGGAGTTAAACTGGTAAGGTACAATGTTTACCAAAAGAAAAATAGTTGTAACAGCAAAAAAAATTCAGAAACTGCGTGTTCTTCATCAGGCAAGAAAAACTAATGAGTAGTTACTTACATTTACTAATATACATTATTTACATGAGTTCAGGTTTAAAGTAATTAATGATCGATTAAGTAAAACTTGATATATTCAGATTTTACTAGACAGAGTACAACCTTGAATTTTTTAGCAAATACCTGTACAAAAGTTTGTAAAACCTATACAAATGGAATAATACAAGTTCAAGATAAAATAATTTCAAGAAAGAAATTACACTTATAATAGAAAACATATTAAAAAAGGTAATTTTAAATAAAAAATACGTAAAATTGCATAACGTACTTAGAATCGAAGATGTATGAAATATTATAACTTTCCATGATAAGATTTTGTTTGAGTAAGTATAACTGTGTAACATAAGAAAATAATGTCCTCTGAACATAAAAGAATAATTACGGTTTTACGATTATACAAAACTTGAAATGTAAAACTGCGGTTCACGGGGTTTTAATAGTAATAGGATGAAAAGTTAAAGTTCAAATTAGACGTTCATTGAGCCGAGAATATTCGTGAAATAAATACTAGTACAATTTCATTACAAATTAAAGAAGTAGGAGAAAACAAAAACATGGTAGATTACGTAATAGTAAAAAATTTATAATAGGCACACAGTAAGATGGGGAGTAACACCTATTGATACAGATTTAAATTTCCCTTAGCTGATCAAAATAATCTAAATCGTCCCCTACACTGGGGCCACGGAGTCGGGGGTTTTTGAAGGGCAGGTCGGACCAAATATATAAAACTAATATAAAAACCATAAATTCACTTACCTAAACGTACTAGTGAAATATACTTGTATGCAATCATAAAATGTCTCTGTAAAATCTAACTATACGCACAGACTTATGCAAGAAGAACTGGTTTAAAATGTGGGACATGAAGTATTATAAGGTCATAGAACCAAATATCACAAATTTGAATTTTGATAACGCTAAGTATAACCGTGAAATAAATCATTCTCAACGACCAATAGAACACATAGTATCTAAATATGCACAACATTTTTTTGTATAGATGTTGCATGATAAACATTTTGAGGCAAACATTATAAAACAGGTTAATGTCAGTTATCATTAAACGAGCATTTCACATACGTAATGGAAAAAGTTAGACTACTTGCCAATACCTTCTTATAACGGTTTAGATTCAGTCCAACATTTAAAGTACTGACGCGTCCCAAAAATGAGAGTATGAGGTGTAGCTCTGTATCGAAGCAGTGCCTTATACTTGAGTTAACGTACCTTAAAATAATTAATATTTTAAACACTTTAATATTTTAAGATACGGTCCAGTTAGTATGTACAGCGGTTTTCGCAAGACAAAGTAACGTCGAGCTTGGTTGCTCTTTGGATGGGTGACCGCTGAAAGATCTGTTCTTGCAAGCAACCTACTTGGCCATTAGTGGTGGTTCGAAAACCATCTTTAAGACGTTTGTAAAGTATTAGAGATGACCTCAACCCAAACTTTTCCAGGTAAAATAAAGCACACAATTGAAATATAGTTGAATTGTTTTCGAAACTTAGGCTTCTATAGTTGATTATATCTCAGTTAGAAGAAAAGAGTAAAATATCAAAGATTACTAATTAGAGGAATGACCTATCGTGCTATTTCTTCTTCTAATTGCTATTCCAAAACTAGATGGACTTATGCTTACAGATATATCGAAACTGATGAAAAACGACATAAGCTCAATGTGGTCAATAACCTGTGTGTCATTGACAGGCACGTGGTTTATTGCCTGTAGTTGTTAAATTCGTTATGATCGTGGTTAAGTATCGAGGTACCAGTCATTAACTCTGGCTCTGTCTCAAGCGAACTATTATTAGGACAATAATATCCAATCAATTATTTTTTGTGGGTTGGTCGACTCGGAAATGTACTTGGAGATTAAGAGCCTAATCTGACTTGTAAGCTCATTATTATTGACTGACTTGAATCATTATTGAGCTCTATCTGCGCTGATAAACGAATCATATAAGTTATCCGCAGCCTCGCGTGCACATTTGCAGTATAACGGGGACTTCCTTAGCAACCTCTCTATTAATGCCAAGAATTATTGGCGTAAGTAATGGTCATTACAGCATATCTCCGTCTCCTAAACCACTTTTGAAACATTTAATGTTTAACTTCAAAGGCAAGTGAGAAAGGCGCTCTTATCAAAGAACGAGGAAAAGTTTCAGTAGCAAGCACATATTAGGTGACATAAATATGCATGTTATGGTTCGTAATATTTATTTAGTTCAGTAGTTTATGAGATTTATATAACAAAGTCAAGTGAATATTTCAATGAGTACGTAGCACAACTCTATCACTCCAGAAACCATGTTCGAACCTCGGTTTCGGTTCCGTTTTTTACAAGCAACAAATTAGGATCTGAGCCTTCACAATTAGTATTTTTGACTGGCTAAACAATATTAATTATAAAATTTGTTGAAATGTGTGTTTGTCAAATCTGGTTTTCAAAATTTCATGTCTACAAAGTCTTTCAGTAAAACTGTTGGCTTTGAACCATTCTTATCACATTCCAATGATAGTTCAGCTCATAAACTGTCATCTTATCGACAAGTATAGGTAAAAAGGATTTCAAACTTATTTGCCAAAACCACTTTTCGTAATCAGATTTCACCAGTTTATGAACGTAACCGAGGTAACTCGAAAATGAAGGCAGTACATTTTTAAGAAACAGAACATAGAAGAGATATGAGATTTTCGAAATTGTACTGCTCTATGTTTTCATCCTCAGTTTCGAACATATCATATTTTGAAATAAAGCACAATGACGATTTCATTTATATTTTAGTGCTTCAGTTTAAATAAAAAAATGTGATTTATGGCATCACATGATTTTTAATTATTTATGTGTTGAGTTACGTCTTATAAAATTTTATTCGATAAAATACCTGATTTACTTAAACCATATGCTCATTATTTTTAACTGGTTTCCGTTCAAGAATTATATTTTTCGTAGAGTGATAAAAATTGATTTTTCAATGAATCTTAAAACAATGTGACTAACTGACAGTTAAATAAAAAAAATATGTACCCAACCAAACACATTATACCACTTAAGCAGTCAAGGAATTTATGTCACGAGATTACTGATAAAAAAACCACTGTTTTCTCCCTCAGCGGTGAGTGGGCTGATTAGTGGTAAGGATGCGTCAATCAAGAATGCGTCACATTACCACGCCACGCCGCGCCGGCTTCAAGGATAGGAGCACCGCTACCTCCTGAATGCTGCCGGCGCTATGCATGGCAGTGAGAGTGAAAGTCAGTGAAAGCAGGAGGTTCAAGGTCTATGGAACACCTTGTAGTTGATTAAACTTATAGCGGAAGTAAAAAGCAGACGGGGGCAGCGAGCCGTACAACGCTCGACCTTGACGGTATATCCTTATTGTTCGTGTTGTCTAACAATTACATGGAGTCATCAAAAACTGAAGAACAGATTCAAACCTTGAGCTAAATATAAATCTTTCAATAAAATAGTAAACACGTGGAATTACTTGCTGGAATAACTATTACATTCACCATCGTAGGAATATCCGAGAACTTGAAAAGTGATACTATGGTTTTGAACTATAAGGAATAAAACCAATTTCAATGTTTCCCAAAGAAAGGTTGTCAAACGTATGAATTGGTGGATATTCCCCTTAGGGAAGATATTTTATTGGACAATGACAATTAGTCGGTTCTATTTACATAAACACATATCCCATAGGAAGTTTCTTTCTATGTACTGTCGTTCAGAAATTAATAAGTGAATAGGTGTACTTTTCATTAACGCTGTTATAGCTGCTCTCTTGGTTTTCATCATATTCTAATATATACCATTCCAAATTATTTATATTAAATGGAAATTAACGTTTTGTAACATTTTTATATATGTTAGTTTTATAATACTTGCAATAAATTTGTACTAATCTAGAATTTAGGAACGAGTGAATATTCGTCTTTAATTGATAAAACTCTTGTTTTATTCTGAGTAAATCTAAGGATAAAATGTATAAAATAAAATAAAAGAACACAACGCCAGAGTGATATGACATGATCGTCTGTAAACATACTAAAATGTATATTTGTACTCAGACCCGAAAGAATCGCGCTCTTCAGAGTACGAATAAGGTAGTAATGGGCAAAGCCATCAAAATGCTTCCACTGGTGGCTGGGGACGAGAGTCAGGTTGTCTAACCGGTCGAATGTATGTCAGAGAAGATGTGGTTAGTCAGGCCATCATTGGAACATAATGTGATACACTTCACTAAATTAGCTGACTTTCTTTGCGATGTCAATTGAGGAAAATAATAAAAACAAAGGTTGAACCAAACGTACAACAGTATATTTCTCTCAGTGTAACATTGAGTGATTAACCTTCTATTCTTACACCAAATTAAACCACTTTCTTACAAACATGTGTTCTAATGTAAGATTAAAACTAGATTAGGAAACTGATTGGCCAATATTAATAATCAATATTTAATTAAAAATAAATTATCTTTTAATCGAGTAAAAAAACATTAATATTCCATATTCAATACAATAGAAAGTTAGGAAGAAGCACATATTATGAAAGGAACACATTAATACGATGTAAAAATAAATATAACTAAGTTTAAATACTTGAGAAATAATAAAAGGAATTGTTGTTTTGTCAAACTTCCAGATTTGTTTTATGATTCCTACTTATAAAAGCACACTTTAGTGTAATTACTCAGGGTTAAAGATATAAAATCTCCAAAATGTCTGGTATCTCGAAATCCCCCTTTCATATCTTTGTTCGCAAAAATTCTTTTCATGACATCAACAGATTTTCCAAATACATTCGAAATTGTTTCAGAATGTGGATGTAGTTTTGCAGAACTGAAAGTTTCAATAAAGAATCCGTGATTTGTAAATACTGATATTTTAAGAAAATATGAAAGATAATATTGTGCTTGAAGAGCATAAGATCAAAATAAAGGAAATGGTTTAGTTTTATCACTGTTTTTAGGCAAAAATCAAAATGGCTTCCAGTAAAACGCTAAACTGGTAAAATTGGTAAAATCGTTTATTGTAATCGTACAAAACCGACTTCATTCAGTCTACCCATATTATAATAAAATACCAAATGTTCAATAATTCAAAAATTCATATATTGTGTTAATTATGATCAAAATTAAGTATAAGAATTACAGTACACACATACGTTTATATGATGCAGTCATATCAGGACGTATTGTGTTACAGCCATATGTCATGCAACGTTTGAGATCACTTGACAACCTTTCATTATAGCCCGGTCAAGGCAAACATGGTATTTTCTGTAAAGTGATTCTCTGTTAGGTAGAATTCATACAAGGACAATTCAATCTGAATTATTGTAATAAAAACCAAGGAAACTTGGTTAGAAGGGGAGAGAATAAGAGTTAAGAATGATATATTACATTCTCATGATTTATATATAATATCTGTATTTACATAATAATAATGGGAATTTAATAGAATAATATACCAGACTATTCAATTAGAAAAAGTATAATACTCAAGGGATAAGGAAGAGCTTTAAACAACGAAATGCTTTAAAGCAATTAATTACTTCATGTGAATCAGAATGAGAACAGAATCATAAAAGTGTTGCCATACAACAGTTATTGCATGTTCAAACAGTCTCCAGCAACCTGCAGTAATTTCACATAACATCACACTAAGATATGACCAAAAGATCATTTCGGTAAAAAGTATTCGTAAAGATTTCTTTATTTTAGGAACGACTAAGCTTAGTAGATATGTTACTGATATATTGGGTACATACAAATAAATTAACTAAATAAAATTTCGCATTACTTTCTGTGCTGCAGAATTTATATAAACAATATAAAATAATAATGTCACATCTTTTTTTTATTAAAAATATATGGTGCCGTATTTTGAGATATAATCATACAAACAGCAAAGTGTGGTAACTTTCACAAACGAGTATTTAACTATCATTAATTTTGTTCTTTCAATTTTTGGAAAACATAATGTGATCAAAATATCCACAAGAATAAAGGTGTTCTTGACAAGCAAATAAATCTGATTCCAAAGAAATCAACATATATTGTTTAATAAGGCGGTTTCATTAACGTAGTTATGGAAGGGTGGTGAGAGACGTATGCAAGGTTTTAGTGAGGTTAAATACCATTAATGTAATTAATAATTTGGGTATACCCACATAATATACATCTAAATTGTTTTGATCTTTTTTTGTCAATAAATTTATAATAATAACTAATTTTTTAGTTGATTTGTTGAGTTGCAATATTTTACTGTACAGTACAACCTCGTTTATCCGGGAATTTTTTTTCTGAATTGATTTTATAGAGTAGAGCGAGTAATTTTTATTTAACAATAAACTATTTTTCTTGAATATCTACTTAATTTATTTAAAGACTAACAACATTGTGGTAGATTTTTTAGAGGTTAGTTGTAAATATTAAAAACTTAAAACTATTCTGAAAATGAAAAACCCAAAGATGTAATCTTTTATTATGATACCATAGCATGACCTGACCTGTCCATGGTTCATTTTGAGCGGTAGTCCGGCCCTTTCCTCGGTCCTCGAAACGTCTGCATAATCATATTTCCTTGAAACAATGTTAAAAAAAATAAACAAAGGAGGCTTTTATTTGTTTTTCTTTTTAATGAAATACACAGTCTTCTTTTTCTGTTCCGTAAATTCCTTATTATTTGTAATCTATTGTGAACTTACTGTATAAGGTGTGTACAGATTTTTGTTTATCCGGATAACTTCATCACAATTATTCCGGATTTTCAAAATTTTACTGTAATGTTATTTTGAAATTCAATACAATTTTTTAAATATAAAACTAGTATAAGTATTAAATACAAGTTTATAATATATTTTGAGGGATTCAACAGTTATTTAGATGGCACTTAAAATCATGTTCTCATCGTCTATTAAAAACGTGGTTATATTTCTTTCTTTAACAACAATTTAGTCAAACTAGAGTTTGTATGTCAAAGATACATACAAATTTAAATAATTTTTAAAGTACATTACCTTCATGTTTATTTATCACTTTTTACAGTGTCACATTTTAAACCTGTTTTCACACTGTAATTCTAAAATTTTGTAATACGCTTTCCAAAAATGTTTTAACATAAAAATATTGTTCTGCTGAAAAATATAAAATATAGTTATTGTCTAAAAAAAATAGTCGGTATTATACCTTTTATCTCGATGTATCCGACATAAATGGGAAAGACATTTCGTTGTTTTCAATTCTCTATTATTTATATTTAGTGAAACTTCCCAATAATCCTCACATAGTACTCCTGGTGTCAATATAAAAACTTTATTTGATGAAAAATCTTTAAGTTCTTCAAAGTTCTAATTTGGGTGGTTTTATTTGTTTCAGATACACTTCAAAACCTTGGTAGTTTTTGGAGCTATTTTCTGCCTGGGCCTGGTAGAGACGACAGATAAACCACCGGATTCTGCTAAACCACGAGATGTAAACAAAACTATCGCCAAAGTAGAGGCTATTTTAGCAAGGAATCCAGCCCTCCCGAGACTGACCCGCGGTGAGATCTTGGCCCTTTTCGAAAACATCACCAAGACTGATGCTGCGAAGTCGAAGCAACAGGAGTTGTTCAAGAGCATGGTTGAAGAAAGTGGACGGCCAGAACACGAGAAATCATTAATGGTTGTTCTTCCCTTTAAAACAAACACAAGCCAAGCAAACAACTTGGAAGAACTTTATACCCGTCAACCGATTACTAGAATTGTAGGTATGGATTACACAACACCCACAGTGCCAACATCACCAGCGACCGAAAGGCCTAAGCGGCCGAAAAAGAGGAAAAATGGGACACGCAGAAAGCCGATAGCCCAAGAAATAAGACCAGTTTACATAGACGAATCGAGATCAACTACAGCACAACCTATGATAGAAGAAATTAATTGGAACCCAATGGAGGAAAAGGAGAACAGGCCATCTGTTAAAAAGCAGCATACCAATGGAATTGAGGTTCCACACTATATGCAAGAGACTTTAGATACGTTTCAAAACTCGAACAACCAAATTTTTGTTACCGTACCGCCTCAAAAATCAACAATGAGCCCTCAAGTCCCAACAACGACAAAAGAAACTTCAACACCAGTTCCGAATATATCAGTAGCAGCTCAATCATTGACGCCAGAACTGAAAAATTTATTGGTATCTTTGGGATTACTTAATTCTGACGGGAGTCAAGTAAAATTGGGGACAACAACCACTACAACCTCCCGCCCACCTGCTCCCTTGATACAGTACATTTCAATCAATCCTACAGTAGATCCAACTTCATACATAGTTTTTAAGCCCCTTCCGATTGCAAGTTCGAGAGGGAACACTCAAGGAAGCCATGAAGAACCTTTATCGGACGATATGAGACAGTTTTTAGCTAGGTTTGGTTTGACTACAGACACTGAAAATGCTCGATCTCAAAAAGCGTTGAGCTCTAAAAGCACCAATTTATCATCAACTACTTCTACTACCACAACCACAACCACAACAACGACAACAACAAATGAACCACCGTTGAAATCATCTGGAGAAATCAGTGAGGAGCCTTTTAAAATTGACGCAGGTTTTCCTGTTATAAACTCAGATATTCTTACTGATGATATGAAAGACGTCCTAGAAAATATTGGCCTTATGAAAAAATCAAGGAAAAAACCAAAAGGTGTGATTTTTAACCCCTCAAGAACTGCGGGGTTATTGAATCAAACGGAAGAGAAAGAAAAGGTGAGTAAGCTTTTGTCAACAATAAAACAACTGTCAGAGGCAGAAAAAAACAAAACCCTAAGTACAGAAGAGGTTACACAACAATTACAAAATCTAACTGCCAGTCTAGTGGATGAGAGCAAAGAGGAGGATAATGATTCAGATTTGGAAGTAGTAGAGGGCGAGAGCTCAGAAATGAACTATGAAGGGTATGAACCTGCAGAAGAAGAGTTGCTGAAGCTACAAAATGGATTCATTGATGATGAGTTAAAGGATGACTTTCCTTTAGAAATATCCCAGCCTGACAATAACAACCAAAATAATGAACTATCTTCTGACATGATTCAAGATTCTATAAACTCCAGCAACAAAGTGTCCGTGTTCAGCCATTCCCTAAAAAACACCCATAATCCCCCGGACCCTCTTTCTTCTGAGGAACTTAATCATTTCGTCGAAAATGATAAAAATGAAATAAAACGGCAACAACCCAACAAACGTCAACAACCAGACAGCAGTACCACGGAAGGTTCAGATGAAGTTTCTTCATCAGCCTCTCCACCTTCAACCGAAACTCCTTCAGATGAACCAAAGTCCAGTTCAGAATCTCCTGCCGAAACTTCTGCAGATGTCTCGCCGTCTGATCTCTCTTCTTCTTTAGACTCCACTGCAGCTGCTGCTGAAGAATCCACTAATGACGAAGACGATTCTACACCTTCTCAAGATGATCTTATAGACTCTTTTGGAGGTGACAATCCCCCGGAAAACAGACCCAACGGTCTTTACTTTCTCGTAGACTGGAACACATTCTTGAGGGTCGGTACAGACAATAGGACTGTTGACTTAAATTTCTCACCAAAGGTAGGGGATCCAAAGAATTTCCTCCCCGTCACTGTGCCTTGAAGAAATCTGTGAACATTACGTTATATTTATTATAATATTTATTTTAAGCCTAGAAATAGTCATCAGTCTACTATAGTCGTTTATATACAATGTGTATAGTAGCTTTATTTTGTATAGTAAAATAAGCTGTAAATAGTTCTGCACATATCATAAATTATTTAAATCCACATTTAAAAGCCAGTATGTCCAATGACAATAGATTTTAGAGTCAAATATTTGAAAGCTTATAAGGAATGAAATTTGTTTCAACCAGAGTAGGCTAACCATAATTAGATTAATTTTAGAAGTACCGCACTAATATTGTAGTTTAATTAATGAAAATCTAATGATTATGAAATTGTCTACGTAATCATTAAATGTTTGTATAAAAACTTTAAGTTTCCATTATACTTTGCAATATTTCAATATGTCTAGCCCCAAATCAAATTAAGAAGTAAATTAAAGTGACAGTAACATATTTAAAAACTTTCATTTTGTTTGTGTAAATATTATTAATTAGTGTTAATCGAATCTTGCCAAACTACAAAAAACCATTGCAATCAAACTTACACAATTTTCAGTATTCAGTGACTGCAAATCTCAATTTTTGAGGATATGAGGTTTTACATTTGAGTAAACCAAAGTAGTTGGTTTATTATTTCAACCACGAATAATTAAATTCAGTAATTCACAATGTTTGTAAGAATATTTCAGTAACCAATGCCACTGTAACTTGAAACAGAACGCAGTTTCACATGGTTTGAAGGTTGAACACATCACAGTTTGAACGGAGACACACAACTATGATTTTTATATCACTCATTATTCCACTTAACTATTATTGTAAATGTACAAATGTAAATATATCTATATTTTAAAGATAATCTAATTCTCTCGTTTTTACCACAGCCCCCATCACTCTTATTCTTATGTTTATAGGATTCAATTGAAAATACATTTATAAAACGGTGCTCCTCAGTACATGACGACTGTTTTTCAGAATAACTCGAGTTAATAACTAAACAAATTTTAAAACCAAACAGATTTATAAAACAATAATACCTAGGTTACATTGAGCACGTAACAATTACAATTACTAGTTCATAACATTGTCAATGTACCTTGAACACATTCACCGCGGAGAACGGAACCTACTACGACTCCGGCAGTCCTAGAGTCGATACACAACTCGTATCGCAGTGAAGGTGTTAAGCGGGAGATGCGAAAGGTTTCAATAATTTTAATAGGAAAGCCGTGAACGCCAACCATTTCCAGAAAAAAAAACAATTTTACAGTTTAGGACCAAAGTAGGAGAATCCTCTACTTCTCGCGTTGAGCCATACTTTAGAAAGATGTACGAGTAGTTGTTTGGTTTGCCTAGTACTCCGCCGGCACTCCCCACGAGCCACTAATCTCTCTACCAGGTACTGCGGTTCCCGTCCTTGATGGAAGAGAGAACAAGTCTGCATCTTGCCACGGCTGTTGTTTGTCAAGACCAGCATTCCGAAAGTCATACGCGGCCCGTCTACGACGACTTGCGACACTCACTACACAGTTCTGGATCCAACTCATTTCTTAATTAGTTATACTATTGCTGTATGTAAAGCACTGACAAAATTAATGATTATAAAACCGTTATTATTGTACTTATTGTTACTGTCATGCTTATTGCATAATGGCAAATTTAAAAACTACCTGGTTTTGTATATATATCCTAATATCATTGCCATATAAATGTAAATAATTTATTGTATTCATGCACGCTCACAGTCATTCTTGCACCCGCTCCCCTTCAGATGTGAGCATTAACAAAATACAATTTCATCAAATACATTCAGTTGCAATTCATTTTTGAATGGACGACTTGATCGCTGTGTAGTAGTGTAATCTGATACAATAAATTTTCATAACTTCCATTAGTCACTCAATAAATTTGTATCGTCTAATTAATTTAAAGCTATAGTGGATTGAATGTAACATAGTATAATGCAGTTTGAAACTTTAACGATTTGAATGTTATTTTCATAAAATGTTATGTAATGCCGTTTCGAGCTAAAAAGATTATACCTTTCGTTAAAAGAGAAGCTCTTCCTATTGTGGTTTACTATTGAATTATTTCAGTAATTAAACGTTTCCAATAATTAAAAATAATCTGATTTATTATAATTCATTGCAATAATTATTACATTTAGAGCAGTTATAATAATCGTTGATGTATTAAAATTAATTTTCTCTCACTGTCCTTGCAACCCCTATTGCCAGATGGTATTATCGAATAAAAAACTAGTGCCTACTAATCTACGTTATCGACAGTCGCAGCGACAGTACTGTGTTTACCCCTCAGACTGCTGTGTAGCATCGCCGCTAGGTAGCCTAGCAGTTGATGCTATGTGGTGTGGTGAAGAAAGAATAGAATTTCGATAATGTAATGTAATGAATAAAAACTGAAAAATAAAAAATATTTGTATCCTTAACACTAAATTTAACAGCCCACCCTTCACACGTACATTTTATTATATTAATACAATTTTAGCTTTAAACATACACATAAACTGACTATGACATTATGACCGTTAGTCCTATAAATAGCGTTTTAATGCCTTAATTTTGTAGTTTGTAAAAGTAGAACTTTTGGTTTAAAAACGTACATTGCCATAGTTTGAATATACACTTATTAGGTTTTTTAACATATAAAACTAAGCGAGTAAAATTTCTACCAACAGATATGGTCCAAATGATTGATGTTGTCACAGGTAATTAACTATTTTCAAGCAAAAAATTTGCTAAGTAATTTATTTCTCCGTTATGTTGTATTCCTCCTAAATTGTGCATTTTGGGAGCCATAAGTTTTGTTAACTGGCTCCTTAAATAGCTGTATAATCACTGATTTATTTGTCGTGTATGTGATTTCGAACCGATAAATCAATTCCTAATTGTTTCATCAATGCCTTATAATAAAATTTATCTTTCTGTTGTTAATTTTTAAAGTCATGTCATAATGTAACAGACATATCAAGTTTCTAAATTTTTTGGTTTGTCAAGGGTAATTCTTTATTTTTGGCTTATTAAGCTCTTTACATTCATACAGTACCTGGATCATGCCTACGTTTATTTTTTCCATTGAACTCACAAGGATGGCCCCCATGTGTGCAGAAATTTTACAAATCAATGGAAAATTTCCTTTGGGAGGTACAGTACCATTCTTTATTTGAATAATCCAGCTCAAACAAATTTATGACGTCAATGTTGAATTTAACTTCAGTTCACCTCTCTATTAGTGCAGCGTCTGGAATCTGACGGTGTCACAGACTTGACTCCTGGAATCTGGAATCATGTTCATCTGAATAGATAAAAAAAGTCGGCAATGAAGAAGCTCAAAATGAACTCTTTACGTCGTTTCGACTTCAGAGACACCTAGACTATAAAATATGGTTTAATATAAGTATTCACATTGTCTCATCGGACGCAGGGCGCACAATTGAGTGAAGTACGGTGTTAGACCCAATCTCTAAGCACGGTGGAGTAGCCGAGATTAGTGGAGTTAAACTCAACATTCACATTAAATCAACCTTGCCCACCATAGCTACGTTATGTGTAGATGTTTATGATTTCATGCATAAAGACAGATATGTAATACTGTATAATAAATTTTGATACCCTGAGGTAGTGCTTCTCTAACGCTGTTTATTTCTTAGAGAGTTGATATGTTAGCGTCCTACTAATATTCAAATCTTCTACTTGAGGACTATTTATATCTAGTGTTATTATTATTATCTTAGATATTAGTGTATATAATAAACTGTTCTGTAGAATCTTGCAAAACATGAAAGAACATGTACAAAACTTATGAAATGTTTTGTACAGACTATCACATAACATGGCCCGTTACCATTCATTTTCGTATGGGAGTCGAAAACTAATTTGCACACAATGTAGCTTTCCGTGAAACCAGTTGAGAAATTTCATCTAATAGAGAAATCAATCGGCAGGTGCGCTAGTTTTGGCGTGGGTTTAAGTGGAAGATGATGTAAATGGCTAAAAATATTAAACCAAAATCTTTTACAGATTATATAATTTTTACTTTAACCCAATTACAGACTTTCGTCAGGCTTGTAAACAATAGTAAAATCTGAGTCTAAAAATACTAAATATGGTACGTAGCTAATTCAGATGGTATTACGAGTCTGCAATTAGAACTGGCAAACTTCAATGGACACATAAACATTTTAAATTCAAATTGTTTAGGATGTTTAATTTTACCCAACTAAAATTCGTTGTTATTCTTCTCAATATAATCCTTTACAGTATATAAATGAGCAAAATATTTTGAAGTACAACTTACTTCACTTCTTGAACTATAAATGCTGGACTATTAGAAAAAGGTACCATAATACTTTACTAACCCTATAATGGATTAGTAAAGTATACAGTGAAAAACAAGGGGGTTATTATTTGCAGCCAGATTCAAATATACTCCATATAATGGAAAAACCAAATAACACATCCTTTACTGATTTACGAGTATATGTAATAATCGGTATTGCAAACACAAACATATTAGACGTAAATTATTCGAGATATAGCGCGTATTTATTAAAATATACGTCATATAATGAACTTTAACAAATGATGAATGTTAAACTGAGAACTAATTTATCGTATTAATATAAATGGAACCAGTAATATTGCGCTCATAAAAATAGCCAAGACAATACACTCTGTGAAGTAACACTACGATATCATTTAATAGGAAATTTTATCTTTTGAAGATTAACTCAAGCTAGCTATTTCTCACAATAGTAATTTTCTTGCTCTCTTGCCAATCATTAATTCTGTTGTCACACGGAGTACACTCCTGTCTGTATTCATTGCAACTTATTACATTACGAAATTGTAGAAGGTTTAAGGAACATTAATAAAAACCTTTGTAAATGTAGATTCAAAAGAAAGTTTACAGTTGCTTATGTAATTATCGCACGTGGTATATTTATCATTTTAGTACATTCTTGCAGGTCCATTCTTACACTGGAGGGATTTGAATGAAGGTGTGAACTGAGAAAAATCATTATTGTACGTGGGGGTAACAGATTTTAACGTTAGTTAAACATATTCACCGTGTGTTATGTCTTATCAGTATAGTTTTTATAACCTATGTAAGGTAACTGAAAAAATTTTCAAAACTTATCATATAAACATCAATTAAGAAGTATCTTGTATATTGCCCAAATCAATCGGATATAACAACACATTTGCCCGACTAACAGTTAAGTTGGTGAGTTAGTATTATGTTCTAAAACCTGAAGAAGGGGATAGGTACCAGTATTCGAAACTTAGTGTTTAGGTTATTACTCTTGCATTACGTTGGAAGATTTTCGAAATATTTTCATACTGTTATGCCGATTAAAAAACTAGTTCTATCGCTGAAAGAGATTTTTTTGCAAAGTCAAATTATTATATTTTTAAAAGACTGGGGGCTTTGAGACAAATACATAGTATATGTCGTTGTTGATCACTGTACATTGATGATTCACATAATCTGTTTGACCTAGGTGTCCTGAAAGCGTTCAAGCTTATCTATTTCGAGCATCTAAACAATGTTAGTAAAAAAAGAAGAAATCCTTAGGTATTATTACGCAGATCGGCCATTTTAAAAACCAAATTAATCACTGAACATTTTCACCTCTTTGTTACGAGGCCGATACTCATATCTGAGATTAGAATATGGGTTACACAGATGTAGCCATCAAGACCGTGCAGAGGAGTTTTAACTCTGTTTATATCCTTACATTACATAGAATTCCCCAAATATGATGGGGTCTATAATAACGTGTAAGAATGCATTAAAATACTTTTCCTCCTCTTCTAATGATATCTTATAAATACATAAAATTAAAATTAGTATTTTAAATATTACTTATTTGCACTATCAAGAAGGAACCATTACCTATAATAATAAAATCTACAAATTAATCATGTTAAGATTGTTATTCATTAGTAAAATAATTCAAACACGTTTGTGAGTATGATGTATAAAGGAAAGTTTTTATTATTTTATGTACTTAAATCCATTTTTTAGATGTTGAGGTAAATCCTGGTGAAACTTTTGTATTAGTTCACTTTCAAACTACTGGAATAACCAGGATGTGACTGCTGGCAATAAACGCGGCCTTTACATATATAAACGCTGAAATTTGTGAAATCCTTATCAATTTTTGTTAATTTATGATCATGCTATAGTAAAAAAAAACAAGTTATGATATAATATTTTGCTTTATATGGCTTATTCCATTTACGTCACTTTTATGTGCAAGATTGTTGTAAGATTCTTATTGGTTTTGGTTTTTAGGAGTTCCGTGACGACTATTTAATTAAAATTGCTGACAATTAGAATACATAATAACGGCTGTTGTCGTGTTACCAGGGAGTGTTACGGTGCTGCCACAGACTACCGAGTTCGATTACGGTGTCAAAACGTAACTTTTCTTTGATGTGTCGGCGAAGTCCATCTAAGAGTAAATACTATGAAACGGAATCTTGTAATCCATTAAACTTCATTGATTTAAGTTATAGTTAAAACTATTGTTTGACATTGAAAATTGTAGTTCTGCACGTTCGGACCCAATATTATAGCAAGGCAATGGTGGTCGACTGTATTAGAGTGTGGTCGAGTTTCCATGCGAGCCGGACTACAGCAGAAAAGGAGGATGTGGAAATAAACATCTGGATACAAATTCTTAAGGGCCTTGGTTTCTCAAGTTTGGTACGTACATTTAAAAGAAAGTTGGAGAGGAGTATTAATTGTTTATAGACAATTAATATTTATTATAGGAGGATACGTAATGACTTAACAAAAATAGGACTGCAATGATGATAAATGAGAAAGGGAAATAATTATGAGATTTGAACCTAATAAGTTGTTAGTAGAATTAGAATGGGATAATACAATAATTTACATTTGTTGGCAGCATAGATGTATTTATATTTGGAAGTATACGCTTTCCAAAGAGCATCTTACTAAGATGGTTTCGATCTTAATTCTTCTTGCAATTTCAGAAATCTTCATTTTCCGAGATGCTCTGTAAAGCCAAAATACAGAATTCCCCTGGTATCATAAGTATGTGGCTAGAAAGGTTTGCAAAAGTGACCATCATTGTCTTTATTTTTTGATGGTTTTTGAAGTTCATTCCTGGAAAAGGCAGTTCAAACTCTACTTTAGCATGTAGTACACACGTCTTATTCGGCATTATTAGCTGATTGTAATGTCACATTTTTTAGTATTACTTCTGCTATAAATAGTTCGAACCAGTTTAGTAGGGATCGTTTCGATTGTATTGATAAACTGATAAGATTGACCACCATTAGCATTCGTTGTATGTTACAAGACCAAGAACCAAACGCAACATTTCAAGTACTGGTAACTTTACTATTCAAGTGTAAAATCGTAAACATAAAGTTCATAATTTAAAAAATCAAGAAATTCAATCACCAGGAGGGCAACACCATGTGGTTATGTATGAATCCTGTTACAGTTTTTAAATTATGGAACGGCGTTATTGAACTTTAAATATTGATTTCTCTAGTTGTGTTGAATTTCATCAAGAACGAAATGTTGTCCTCCAGCCAGCAAATTATTCGAAGAACATTACTACAAAGACAAAAGTTTAAGTGTCCACTTTAGCCGTTACGTGTGGAATGTTGAGGTACGGATAACACTTCCTTATTCGTCACTGTCTCGTTTATGTCACGGTTGTTGCCACGACAATGGCTGGCCAGTGAAAGTGACGCTGTCTCTCGTTCTTACGGCCATCGTTTCGTTCTCCAAGTGCATGTTTTCGCTGAAATTGAAGACAATAGTCAACTAGTCTCTGTGCTAATACTTATAATGCCGTCATCGAAGATAGAATTGCATTTTTGTCTTCTATTTTCATTGGTCCTCACCTATTACGTCACGTGATTATGAAAACTTAAGCCGGATGTGAATTTAAATTATGTTCTTAAACCTAATTTAAGATTTAATAATTTGGTATAGTGCACTACCTTTACGTTCTTAATTTTTGAAATATTAATTCTTTATCTAAGACAAGAAATAATTCATTTAAAGATATTTGATAAAAATAAATTAATACTCAGTATCGAACGTCCCGACAGAATGTAACGAGAGTCTTTCAAATTAACTGTAAATTTTGCTCTAATTATTGCATTTTTGACCTTATGACTAAACAATCAGTACATATATTCTTAGCAACAGTATCTTATGTACAAATTCAAACTCTCTAGAACCTTAAGGTATCACTAACGGACAGACATATAACGATATATAATAATGGCAGGGCCTTAATAATATAAACAATTTTTGGGCTAGGGTTTCAGGGAATAGCAGATCATTGTCATTTTGCAAAACACACATTCACTCAGCCACAAAAGCTCAGAATTTGTTTGCATCTTGTGATTAAGTAATTTTTACTACACACTACAAAGAAAAAAGTAATATTTTAAATTTGGTCAAGGTTTGATGAAAGCATTAAATTTTATCATGAGACACGCCCAGATTAATTTTACCAACTATTTCATAACATTATTTAGTTTGTATGCCTTGATATTTTTGAATTCTGAAACACATTTGACACAGATTGATACACAACATTTTAACAACATTTAAATTAACCTCAAAACAGGGAATATTTACTTTAAATAAATATTTTGTACATATGTTTATGAATACAAATAGTAACACTGTATTTTGGATTAAAAAAATTATAATTAAAAGAACACCGACTTACATAACTTGTCAACTCTATTGAGCAATACGAGATGGTCAAATTACGTATAAGACATTTTTTGCATCTTTTCGTTTCAGAAATGAGCCCAAACATTACAATTTAAAGTCTTGGTTTTTAAATATCAATTAATTAATCGTTTTCCAATTTGCATGTGTCGTTAAAATGAACTTGGTTTAAAGTAACTGTTGTTATTTTAAAGATTATTCCGCGAAAGATGTTTCAACAAATAAAATAACATATTATGGAGGCACAAATTATGAATGTTTTTTTAAACATAAAGCACAGTGAAGTACTTTTAATCGAAATAGTAGTGATTAAAATCATGTTCGACCGTAAGCTTTAAAGTCCTTAGAAATTTATAAGAAGATACTAATATAATAATGTTGGAACTTAACCTAATAAAAGTGGAGCATAGTAATTATTTGTAAAACATAGAGAACCTTGACGGATAAAATAATTTGTTAGTTATAAAACATTACATAATTTAAAATATATAAGTAATTCATTGCAGATCAAGATCAAGGAGTGATTAATACAAGGTAGGATGACGCTAAAACATTTGTCGTGCAGTAACAGGATTCGTGAAGTTTCTAGGACGAAATATTGCTAAGAAACAGTTATTGACTAGCTAAACAAATATTTTAGAATGTCCATTATGGTTTAAATTATTTATACAATTACCACTGAACTTGATGTTTGTTCCTGGGTGCGTCTTTTATATTTTGTGTCGGTGTTTCTAATTAATTTTGACAACTTTATGGTAACAGAATAATTTTGTGTCACATGAGCGAAACCTGCAATAGCTGAAGACTTTTCATTTGGTCAATCGGTTTAGGACTCAAGTATAAGCGAACTAGTTCATTGGAATATTTATATTAACAGGGTTTCTATTTACTCTCGGTATTATCCCGCTCAATCATTTCTGTCTTTGATTATATATCATATTAAAATGGATAGCACGACATCGGATGATAGAGGTCAGAAGAATATAAATGTTTAACAGATTTAAAAAACCACTACTCATAAGCAAGTATAAATTACTGAATATTATTAAACGTAGTTGAAATTATATGCATAATTAACTGTTAATTTTAATATAATAAAATATTTTATGTGGTGCTGTTTAGGAAAGGTGCTTATCTAGATATCAGAGCTTAAAAAATGTTAATTATTTAGAGGATTTGTGGCAGAAAACAATAGACTAACATTTAGCTTTGTTTGATTTTATTACAATTGAACTTATTTGTGGAAACAGATTTGAGAGGTGGCTAAGCAAGTTACTCTGCTCACAATGCGAATGCTGTGTTCAGTTCTATTTCAGCTTCCGCTTGGTGCAGTGCTATCTATAGTCCACATCTGTGTGAAGAGATTAAAAAGAGTCGTCTAAGAGGAATCTCTTTGCCTCAGAGACACTTCTACTTCACAGACACTTAGACCACAGAATCAAGTGCCATGTAGTTGAAGAGGCATCCTCATTGTCTCATCAAGTGCACAGTTAATTGAGTGCACTACGATGGTGTAGATACGATCCGAAAGCACGGAGGAGCAGCCGAGCTTTCTACAAATTATATAGCTTTGGTGAAAAGGTTGATGCGAAGTAAATGTTAAGTTTAGCTTTATTTGACCTTCCGCTTAGTGCAGCGTCTGAAATCCAACTTGAACAAACTTAATGAATCTAGAGTCCACATCCGTTTGAAGAGATCTAAAAGATCCAAGTTGCTCTACGTAAAACCCATGACAATAAATCATGATTTACTTTTCTTATAAAAACAGTTAGAAAACCTTGTTTCATTAGGTTCCGAGAACAAGTAACTAGTTGCGTCTCATTTACCAATTTTTAATAGGAGCGAGCGTTTCTCAGTCTAACAAATAGTATTAAGTCAAAACTAGAATATTTTTGAAAGTTTTTTTTATTCAAAATGATTTAAAAAATAGTTTTATAATGAATCTGGTAAATTTAAAATTTCTTTAAACTATATTTTAGAAAACAATAAATAATAAAAGGCATCACACTTTAAGTGAACCGCAGCCAAAACCCCATAAATAATAACTTTTAATGAATTCACTAGATACATGGAAACTGTAAAGACTGATCGAGTGTTGGATATTTTCTAAACGAATACTAAACTTGTTGACTGCACAAATATCTCTAATATCAAGTTAAAGTTTCTACATTGGAATTATAAAAAAAATAGTTAGGCTCGTCCTAATGATTTTTACTTTTAATCTTGTTTTTACCTGTACAGAATTCTAGAAACACTTTTAGTGCACCTGTAATTCTTCAAGAGTGTTAAACAAAGTATAGTTAGAAGATCCCCAATTTAACGTCAAAAACAGTATTTCGAACAATTTATAAAACTGCATAGTGCACACAAACACTTATTGTTTGCATGATTGTAGGCGCAAAAGGGAAATTTCAATGTTGAACATGAAATGGTTTTAGAGTTTAATATTTAGAGTTTCTACAGCTCAAATAACGCAATTGTTATTGAAGTTTGTGACGTTATACAAAATAGTAACAGTACCCAAAATCCATTACAAATTTGAAGCTCTGGAGGATGTATTAAAATGGTTTGAATCTTTGGGTTGTTTGTCAAATGTTGGGCCTAATGGAAACCGGTTCAGGATTAAATACTCGTGGTGTACATGGCTTACGTTTTCCAAAGGATAATATTTTTAATATTTTAAGTCAAATTCCTTACTGACGCTGTTTGTCAGCACACTTGCATCTAAAATACGTCCTGAAAACCTCTGCACACAACCTCACGGCTTTAGTTAACCTTGCCATATTAACCCCTGCCATTAAAACTTTATTGACACAGCTCCATAATTCGGATCAATAATAACAGTTTTAACTCATAGATTGGTGGGCCCATGAAACAGGAACATACAGGAAATGAGTTAACAAACTTACTCGTAGAAGCAATGCTATAAACTTATAATAAGTATTATTTTTTCATTAATTACCGAATTTATTTGTAGGCGAACAAAACTCTTTCGTCTCTTTTTGGGTACAATTAAAAATGATATTAAATTGTTGTTCTACGCCCAAAATTAGTTGTAAGTACTTTACCTTTTCGGAAATGTACATCGCTTGTGGATAAGAAACGCAATAACATATATAAAATATAGATTAAGATAAATGAATCGTATCAAAGAGTTGTGACGTGCTTAAGTCAAGAATCACAAAAAAACAAGGGTTGTTTTGTGTTAGTTATTTGATTGAGGAAGAGGTCAGATAGCGGATTTCGAAACGTAATGTTACTGATTTTTGTGTCACTGAACAATGAAGAAAGGTCTGGAAAATCCTGTCATCTTTACAAAACTTTCAATTTCTTTTGCTACATTACGCCTCTATAATATGTCGCCTAAGGATAAAGGGTTTGAGGTTTATAACAATGTCGAGGTCCCATTGAACGCTTCCAGGAATTCCACGTGCTCTAGCTATTGGTGGACAGAACTGACCTTCCTATACAATCTGCTAAACGCCTGTGTGGATTACCAACCTCTATTAGAGATCTGATCTCTCTCGGAACACCCACCGGTACCGGGTCACGATTGGGGCCACTCTCTCGCAACTACCCTCAAGGTAAGCAAATCCTTAGGCTACTACGTTTTGGATACATATCTTTCATGCACAAGTTGTGGCTTCTTCCCTGACCATATTGTAGCTTTACGATACGCCACGAATATATATAATCACTATCTATGATCGTTTGTATTCTCCATATCTATTCTTATTATCTTTGTTATTTCCCTAACTGTTTATATTGTAATTACTGTAGATTACAAATTTATCATGCTTGGATTAAGAGTTTTATTTATTACGTTATTAGTGTGAGACTCAGTTAATTGTATTTGATTAACGTAACTGACATATTTATTATTTAATATCTTCAATGTTAAATTCAAAGTGAAAGATTAAATATATTTGCGTGAAGTAAAAAGATGAAATAAAGAAAATCAATATTAATTGAGAAGATAATGGAGTTTACGTTATTTTTGTAAGTCTGTCTTTGGCGATGGCAGATAAGTTGCCCACGCGATAACATGTTACATATAAAACTAATTGTCCATGCGAAAAACATGGTGTGCCTAAAGCTAAGCCGCATCGGACATCGTTTAGCCTTGTGACACTGGTTGTCATTGCGAATTCAATTGGCACGTCTGTGGTAATCATTAAAATACTTGGCAGCAAAACATTTTTGGCTTGGAATTTGCCAAGCGAGTTATGTTGTTTGATCCTAGCTATTAACATCACATTAATGTTTGGATTACCTTTTCATATCATTTATACCATACAAAATTCAAGCGTTCAAGAGAAAATCATTTGTTAGACTTATAGTTATGACGAAGATCGAATTGCTACTCTTACATTCTATCGCACCTTTTAGGATTCAGAGGAGTTCAATTTTGCTCCCGTATATGTTTTCTTATTCTTATAATTCGTCATTTCAGTCTATTCATGCATCATACACCTTGTGTTTATTGTGTTTCTTCAAAATATAAGTCAACACCTTCACTGCTGCTGTGTACTTAGTAATCTGGAACCATAGGTGTAATGATTATGACGCCCTAAGGCGTCTGGGACAGTCAACATGTTAGTCAAATGCCATCTATCCACTATCATACGGCACTGTTGATCTAAGTCAAGAACAGATACCCTATTGTATACATTAGCGTCATGATTTCTTATGGTCATGTTCAACAGGCGCAACGCGGCTTTCCTTAACATTCCTCTATTCCTTCCGAGCTCGTGACATTACAGAGTAGAAAATATTTATTACTCAAAAGGATTATGATCATGTCATGAAACACACAACAGGTGGGAAATGGCGGCATATAATCCCATAGCTACTTGGAGATTGAATATTATGATCAATTTATCGCTAGGATTACATAGAGACTGGTGTCCAAATCAAGATTGGTTGGTATCGGGGATGACACTTGTTAGTAGGAACTGGATTTCTGTTGTCTACCAACAACTACCAATAAAGCCATGGCGTGGCACTTGTGGTTCGAACTGTTCAGACTGTAGCACTTATTTGGTTGGCTTTTGTCTTTAGGCTTTTACTTTAAAAGTAGACATTTGTTTGATATACAGTCTTATCCTATAGCACGGCTAGACTTCACTTTCACTCGACCGTTATCCGTACTTATCTCAAATACATACGTGATTGGCAGTTGACTTGAATAGATAACAATGTTTTAGTAGTCTATTCAGTCTATATAACCTAAACAGGTTCCAAATGTTTCTGCAATGCGATAATGGTATATTTAAGAATTCACATAAAAAGTTAAGTTTAGTTTTAGATACTCTAAAGTTTTGTGTACGAATCTAAATGTTATTTAATGAAAAAATGTATTCATTAAATACCTTATAAATAAAATGGTAAACGGAATATGGAAGGGCCCGACAGAACGTAATGGAAGTCTTACAAACCTATCCACCACAGCAATTCCATCACATAAGTTGGTATCTTACTGAACATGTCGTAATGATTGTTGCCAGTTTGTTTAGAATTTGTTTACCCGTTTAAAATATTTGTGGATATTACACCTTAGTATGGTAGTGCCATGAAATAAACTTGTCGACTTATTCTCATATTTACCAAATATATACACAACATTTCATAAAAATCGGGCAATCTGTATCGGATAAGTGCGACTATAAACACAGAGTTTCACGATAATTTTACATATTAGACTGTTCGATATATATAATATTTTACTTCCCTAAAATATTTTTCTTTAAAATGTTCTTTATAGTATAGATTTGCTTATATTAATTCTCGCAATAACTATATTTAGTGAATTGTCTTGCATTGTTATACAAATTGTTGGCATTACTGTATAAATTAATAAAATTACTTACATATAATACTCAAGTATAATACGAGTATAACACTAATTGTATCGATCATGACGTAGTAGTAAGTAGAAACTTTGCATACATGTCCTACTTACGATATGTAAATTCTCCAACCGGTTGCTGCAAATATATTTTATATTATAAGAGTAACATCCTTAGTTATAGGTAGTACATTATTAGATTTGCATACCAAATCTTGAAAACAATCCAAACGTTATGGAAGCGTATTAAATGTTATATATATTAGAGTCAAAAAAATTAGGGTTAATATCTTTTATTTTCTTAACCTGTTTGTTTATCATTATATTTTCTTTCAGGATTAAAACAATCCTTTAAGTAAACACAAAACAACTAATACGGCAATAAAAATGAGTTTTTTATATAGTTTGGAAAGCTGCAATTAATACAAATTAAAAATACATGACTGAATCAAAGAGATAGATGTTGGAAATTTTCTTAGAAACAAGAAATTCCTTAAATTTTGTTAAGAACACCTCAAATCTGAACATGGACTTTTCACCTGACTAGTATTTTCTCAGTGATAGATTCTTTGTAACTAGAATGGCTATAAAATTGTAAATTGGTAAGTATAGGATTTGAATAAATTTAATGTTTGTAATAATAAAAATACACCATGTCCAATTTTCAATGGATGCACGAAATCGCCATAGAACCTGTTAGCACCAGACTTTGCGTGTTAATCAGAGAGTTAAATATTGTTACTGAGCTACCAAACATATTGTTAATATAAAACAATATTTGATTAAAAACGGGTATCGCTTTATACTTTATTTTTGTAAGTTTTAAACTTTTTCAAAACTAACTTTTTCTACCTTTTACTTTTTGTATTGGAAATGTGATAATGGTTTACGGATAAGAATAATGAAGAATAGAGATTGGTTGATTATACATACGATCATTTGTTTCACCACTGTATGTATAGTTGGTATTAGTAGATGTATTTCATAAAATATAATTTATATTCTGCTTTTATCAATATGTTTATTATTATGCTAAACCTCACAAAATATTTATTCAGTCTATAAATAAAATAATCCATAATCAAATTAATTAATAATTAATAAATTTTGCTAGTTATTTTTATTCATTCCCAGTTGCAATTTTGGTATACGAGTATTAAAGTGTGAAAATCGCAAATCTCTCCTATTTGTTATAAAGTCGTCCTTTATCTGCCTCTAAGTTTTATTAGAATATCTCAAACTACATCTGAAATTACAGTGTGTAACGGCACTAATTAGTAAAACAACAAGTTTTCCTAAGTGCTGCAATGAGGAATATGGATGTTACATTACCTCTTTACTACCGCTTTGTCTCAGCAAAAATCATTTTCAGTTGAAAAGAAAGATCCTTATTGAAACAAGTGACTTACACAGATCCTCTTTATCAAAAATTAAACTCTAAAATAAGAAATGATCAATTATTTACCTCTATAAAAACCATGTATAGCTGTTGAAATTGTAACATATTAAAATATCACTACAATTAAGAATATAGCAGAGTATTGACTACTAGTGATATTTGTCAAATTTGTAATACCTCATGAAATGAAGCAATAAAAATATGAGGGATTCACAGAATCAAAAAACATTCTAGTATCCCCATACGATAATTAAAAGAAATTACTAATTCCAACTTTTAGAATCCTACGGAAAAAATAAACACGGCTTTTTGTGAAGAATAAGTATATAAAAAGTCCATATTGAAATTTGCATATTCCTATAATAACTTGCAAATTTATGCATTGTTTTGAAACAAAAAGGGGAAGTAAAATTTAATAAGAACAGTAGCAATCACGAATGACTTACTGGTGGTAATCACAGACAAAGAAAGAGGTATTTTAACTTTTGTATAATGTGTATAATTGCTCTATTTTGATTTAGATTTTACACACTTTCTCAAAATATTCCTGATCTGTGATGAGGGAAGTGAACAAGTTTATACAAATAATGACAGAAATTGTATTTTTTTTTAAACAGTTCCTCGCACAGGTAACGGTTTCTTAGTACTAGCATGAAACTTCTTTGTTCGAAGTTTATTTTTGACAATGGAAGCAGGAAACAGGATTTTTCCGGACATTTGCCATCTTTCAGTGAAACAAAAAAGCAAGCAACACTACGTTTCGAGATCTGCAATTTGATCTCTTCTTCAGATAAATAACTAACCTAACACATAATTACAAACTAGGTTAAAATAAACTAATCATACCAAAGTATTGTGACTAAGTCAGTAATCACAACTACCATATTGTGTTCAACACTAATTATTGATACTGAATACAGGTCAAAATACGTCTGCATTCTTCGACTGAGGCCAAGGGTCATTTAGAGTTAGTGAAGTTGACACACAACATGGTGGTTGTGATTCCTGACTTTGTTTATTTTAACCTAGTTTGTAAATATGTGTTAAGTAAGTTATTTACCTGAAGAAGAGTTCAGATTGCAGATCTTGCAACGTAGTGTTACTGATTTTTTGTTTAATTGAATGATGGCAAATGTCCGAAAAATCCCGTTTCCTTCACAGCAAGAAACATTTCTATTTCTAACTAAAATTCAGTAATTTTGAATTACCTCACAACAACGGCAACTATGGACGAATAAATGGTAATTAAAAATTAAGATAAATATCTTCTGTGTTTATAACTTGTTTATGCTTATAATTAAAATAAAGCACTACGTAACAAGCGTAAAGACTGATGTGAATACTGAAGTAAGTTAATCCCTCCTTAAGTTTGTGGTAAATTTCTTTATTTTAATTATTCTTTGTATCCAAGGATAAATATAAAACTGAAATCATGAACTCGTTATTCAATTAAGAAGACGATTTTGCCTGAACATAGATTAAGTATTCATACAAACACTAACCATATTTTTGAAAGCAAGCAATAAAATAATTTTGATTTGATCTGATTACAATAGTTGCATTTAAAAAATGTAATATTTTCGAATTGCCATTGTTAGGATTACGTAACCTTCAATCGTAGCTTAGATGTTCTTCGGGTTACATTTCGTCAAAACGTTGGTAACACAATTAATATTATAAAGAACTATATATATATATGTCACCTCCGTTGTGGAGAGTCGTGTTCTGTAAAGATATTTTTAATTTTTAACTGAAACTTGTGGGAAACGAAAGGTTTTATTTAAAATGTCTTATTTTAAAGCGAATATAGTAGGAGCGAAAGGTTAGGGTCATGCCTTAATACTATTAGGATTGAATATTTATTATCATTGTCAAGAAACTAAATGTAGGATAACCAAGAGATTCTACGGATTCATATGAAGTTGTAACCTAGAATATTTGAGATTTTGTTGTATTTATAAGTTACTATAATCTGACTTCTAATGTCAAAGTCTTTCCAGTCCTTTGGTAATGACTTTCTTTGTCATGAAATCTCTTGACCGAAGATGGACGCTTCACAGCGAGGCCAATATATCTGATGATAATTGTGTTGTGCTAGCAAATGTTTGGCACAAAGTCAACAGGAAAACTTAGAAGTATTAACTTTAACACCGATAAACTTTTCCTACATCCCCATTTATGTAACATAATATAGAGCTGGACATAAACATAAATCATGTAAATAAATCTTGAAGTTTTAAGAATTAAAGATACTCAAATGTAAGCTACACTACACACATGCATAAAAATTATAATCGGCTGGAGCGTGGTATAAGTGTGGCTTTTGTTATACTACAAAACGCTGTTTTGGAATAGTTTCACATAAGTAACTTTTTATTTGAGTTTTCTTTTTGGATTGAAACACAGGCTTTCTATTCATGAAGTTTTTAACTTCCTTTGTGATAGATGCGTCTTTCCATAGAGGATAGTGAAGGAAAGTAGAACATTATCCTTTTAGAATATTTATTACTTAATATTATTATTTTTAATTTGCTGCTTTGGTTTAATATTTATCTGAGAACTTATAAATAATTTAACTAAATCTCATAGAAATTTGTACCACTCATAATGTTCAATTGACGTCATATATGCTTATTAATAAATTGACTGTTTTTTAAATTTACTTCCGCTGATTTGTTAAGTTTTACAAACTAATGCAACTTTAGAAACTAATTCAAAATACAACGAAGTTTACTAAAATTGATGTGCCTTTAAGCGGTTCCTACTTCAGAGCTCCACCTCTTTGGAATTTAAACCTAACGACTACTGTACCTTACCTGTACTGTACCTGTATAAAGAATAATACCACGTAATTTTTCACTGCATTAATCTACTATTAAACACATCAAACGTGTTTTTATATGTATGTTTTTACATGCCTTAAAACAAATGACTCTAGACTTTTACAGATTTTTGAAATTACATTTTTGTTGTTTATAGTTATTTTTATCCCACTCTTAACAATGCTCCGAAGAGACCATTATGAAATCGAATTTGAATGCGTTAACTAGTATAATTTAGTTGGATTCTCATATTTGTATAAATGCAAATAGGCTACTGCAATTCTTCAAAATTTTATAAATATTACTTGAGGCGATTTGATTTATATTTTTGTAGATTGGCTCCCTCTAAATAATTAATGGCTCTTTGTTACTATATTCCTGCATATAACAATAATAAACCGTTTTTACACAAACAGTAAAAAATATGTACAGAATAATTTGGTGATGTCGTTTCTAGGTACTTAAACTTTCCGTTTAAATAAAACAACCAACCGCCACAATTTATTTTAAGGGGTTATTTAATGTTTCCACTCATGGTTCCAATTAGGGACACCTTCCGTTAATGTTGCAAACACCGTATTGCTATTCACACCTTTAATCAAAGAAAACTGCATAACCGTACATTTAACCACTATTCATCTTCCATCCCTCTAATATTCCAAGAGTCCGTCCTGTCCCGACTTATTCCTTTCTTAAACCCCACATTTTCCAACTTTTCAATTAAACATGAGCAGAAAGAAAAGCTCGGCAAGATGTCATTAAAACTGCCCCCAGCTTTGTGAGTCTAATTACTAACCCGGTGGTGTTGGTGGGGGAGGTGTTGGAGAGGGGGAGGCGGGGGTAATACATGCCTCCCCACGCTCCACCCTCCCCTTGCACCCTTCACTACCGATAATTGCGCGGATAGTTTTCTTAACAGTCGCCAGAGCTCTTACCGATAGCGTTAACTCGACTTCCGCGGAAATGTGGGGCAACTTCCTCTAGTACACCACGAGTTGATGACCGGCGAGATGTTTATGGCAGAAGACGTGTCGAAATAGCTTCCAGTACACGATCTCTGCATAAATCATCCAAGAACCCAAAAGTTCAATTTAGGTCAAGAATACATATTACCATCCTAACTATTTAAACACTATTTGACAATAGTGTGAATAATTATGTTATTAGCGGAACCATACATGAAAACTCGTTTGCAATTATTTTTACAGGAAATAAACTCCAATACAAATTATTTTCTAAATTATAATATTTCAGTAGAATTTTGGAGCCGATCGCGGGAAAGCTCAATAGATGAAATTTAATTACGATCTTTCCAGAAGTGTGAACCCTCTAACCCAAAATATATTTTTAAGGATGCCTCGACAGTGTATAAGACGCTATTTTTTAACATACCCAACAGTTTGAAATAATAAATAAACCCCTTTTATCGCCAAAAAGTAATGAATCTGAACGTTTCGAACTAAGACCTCTAATCCAGTTTTAGTACATACACACAAAGAGTATAGGAAATTATCGTTTTACAAGGTACTAAATCAAATCATAACCACAAGGATAAAATACAAATATCTGTTAAAGCGATGCTATCTGTTATCAATTAAATCGATGTTAATAGAGGCGATTTTGGGTTAGGAAAATTTTCTATGTTGAATTGATGATAAAATAGTGAATTGAATATAGAGAGTAGAACATCTTTTTTTATATCAATTCATGTGAACTAAAATTTCAGGCGTTTAACGTAAAAAAATATAGGCACATTAATCAGTGCCAAATAAAAATGGCTGTAAATGTGATGGATTTACCATAAGTACATGAGTTCTAGTTTCAGGGAATCACATTATTTTTTAATCATTTATGATTTAAGGAGATTATAGTTTTTAATTCAATATAATTTAAAAATATGACATGTTTTACTTATTTTGGTGTACCGGAATAAATTTGTTTGTAAATAAAGACACGTACATGCTGTAAAGATTTCATATTTTTATTTTTATGATTAGTGAACGTTTCAAACCTGATATTTATTCAATATGGCTTCTAAAATACTGCACCTTTACTACCGTACCATATCGACCAAGTGAGCGTTGACACTTTCATCTCGGAATGCGTTTTTACAATTGGGACAGTTTGCATTTAGAGTATGTGCATACCATATTTTTTATTTTAACTGTGTATTGTGTTCAATATGAGGCATATGCTCTGGAATGTTTCGCAAAGGGTTGCAAAAATGTCCTTATAACAACTGATATATGCAAAACACTTCTTAAACTAGCTAACATAGAAGAAGACCATATGTTGTCATTAGTCCTTTCAGAAAAGGCTAAGAAATTTATCAGGCCTTGATTTTTAATACTGAGGAATTTATTTGAACTTCGTTGGAAATACGGAACAGCATCCTAATAATATTATAAATGTGAAAGTGCCTTTGTTTTTTTGTTTTCATGCGTAAACTAAGAAATTACTCAACCGATTGTACTGAAATTTTACATAGACATTCTTGCGTTTCATGGGATGAACACAGGCTTATTCTTATTTTTAAAACCCTCCGGGCTAATCCCCACTGGTCTTTAAAGTAACGAAAAATTCCATCTTGGGCTAGATTAATATTAAACAACTTTAGAGTTTAATATTAATTGAATGAGCCTGTCAAATGTAATGAACCGTTCTGTTCATTGTTTATTATTTCAGTTTATTTACATTTACAGAGAACACAATTTCTAATAAGTAAACATAATTTGTGACTCCGATTTCTGCGATTAGATTATTACTAATTGACCTTAAAAACGTCCTAAAAATAAGGTCAATATTGGACTCCGAAGACCCTCTTTGAAGCAGTCAACAACTATGCTGGATGAAATTTTGCTGGACTGTTCTTATAAAGTAATGTATCAATTCCAGCTCTGAATGTTCTAAAATGTTTAAAAGTTTTTCTATAAATTTAAAGACTGATGTAAAACCATTCTTAGTTCTCTTTTGACAGAAGTAGGCTTCTATGATCTGTGTTATGTATTTCCTTGGTCGGGAAACAAAACAAAATCAACTATGGAACAAAACATACTAAGAACGAAGTAAATTACAATGGCCATAATTATAAATTTTTTTGACTTAGACTCTATTGATTGTGGCAACAAGGAAAACTCAAAATTGGCGTTGGAAATAAAATTCACTCGACCCAGCAGCGGTCATAAACTTGCAAAAAAAAAACGTGCTAAATTGCGTGCAAAGAAGCGGGTAACAGCTAGCAGTGCAGATATAATAGGCAATGTAGCCTAACTTTTACTATAAATTTCAAGACTGTTGTGAAACCTATCTAAGTTGTCTTCAAACAAAAGTAGACTTCTCTGAGCTTTGTATGTATATATATTTTCTTGATCATGAGAGAGGCAAAGTCAGATTTAGAACTAAAAGTACTAAGATCGGAGTAAATTAAAAAGACTATAAATATACACTTTTAAACATATTGTCTTGGCGTTGGGAAGAAGGCAAACTCAACATTGCCGACGAAAATATAATTCACTTAAACTAGAAGTGCTCGAACATGTGCAAAACCTGTGAAATTGCGTGCGTAACGGCGGGTAACTGTAATAATATTTCAATAACTGAAATAATATTGAAACTAGGAAAATTTCAATATTTAATGATCAGCCTGTTCCGAATTAACTATAGTTTAGGTTAGTTATAAGACTTGTAAGTAAATGTTTACTTATTTAATGTGACAAAATCCTCATTTTTAACCTTGTTATGTGGAGTTTTTTTATAATGATATGTAGTAGAGTAGGAGGTCAATTAAGTTTTTGAGAAATATTTATTTAAAATGTTATCTACCTTTTTACCACGTCGAGCAATATATATTTGAGTATACAAAGTGACTTTAAGTATACTTTAATGTTACTTAAATTAACAAGCAGTATCTATATTTCTGTCCTGTTAGGCTAACACCAAAACGATTGTATATAATGCTAACACCAAAATGAGAATTTAAAGATTATATTGTGAAATTTATCACATATTAAAATGATAAATAAGATGTAGCATTTTTTCAAATTTACGTCATTATTATTTGCGCTTTAATATTGCCGGATTATTTATTCTTCAAACCGTAACAGAACCGTATTTTTCATTCAAACCGATTACAGAACCGAATTTTTCATTCAACGTATTGCTTAAAACAAGGTATGTTAACGAAAATGGACATAAAACAGTTGATGTAAACAACATAAACTGTGGTTACAAACGTATGACAATTTTTCATCAAGCTTCAATCAATAGATTAACTCTCATAAAATTAAAAATATTCCACGTTTTAAAGATAGAACTAGTAATGTTCCGTTTAGTCTCAAAATGTATAGTCAGGTACTTGCTTAAAGGTACATGTTGTGCGGTGGATGGATTCACAAATACAGGTGTAAAACCTGAAAAACCCATGCACCAGAGGTACATTGAAACTTAACTAATTAAAAATATAGATCTCTAAAGATTCATTGTTTATGGATCATAGGTGTGGTCTTTACATTTTATGTTTTGCAGTCGGCTTATCGTATGACGTTAACTACCTAAATATTTGTGTCTTTATTCCAAAGCTATTCCAAAGATTTTGAACTTCCGATATTAATTTAAAGGGTTTGTTCTTGTACTATGGTCAATTATACCTTTTCCAGACCCCTTAGAAGAGTAATAGTTTAGAGTTTATATTTTAAATCACCTGTGGTTACTAAACATAAACGAATCTAAATAAAGTACTACTTTACCTGTGTCATTTTAAGTAGGTCAAATTCATTAGGATCTTCTGTAAAAATGTAGATATAAAATATAGATATGTGTATATAAAAATATGGGTTTACATGAAACAGTGATTACATGTTTTAAAATAAAGTGCAACAAATACATACTATACTGTCAAAATTGAATGGTATTAATATCAATGTAACTAATTATATAATATTATTGGTAATATTTTGAAACTTGAAAGAAATATTTACAGTAACATGTTTATATCAATAATCACAAAAAGATCAGTTTTGTACAAATGTGCATTATATATAAAGACGTCTTCCTGTAAATAAAGACGAAATATTATAATGACATATATGTTTTCAGTAATTAACAGACTAAGGTTGTTTATGTATGGTATATTTATTTAGACTACTTTAAAAATGAAACCAATTTTTATATAACAAATGTAAATACTAATTTGCTCTAAAATAAAAACTTGTAAAATTATGTATATGTAGTAAATTTTGTTGTTAAGTATTTAGCTAATTCAAAAAATTAATGTACAAATGTGATAACAGTTTGGTAAATATACGTTTTATAAACCTAAAAGAAGAAAATATACAAAATAAAGGTGTAAACTTAGGAACGTGCGTTTGAACAATACATCCTTGGTTTCAAGTAAATCGTCACGATCGTACATTTTAAATCGAGTGGCAAGCTTACTTTTAATGCTGATAGTGTTAGTTTCCTTACACTACTGGTCTATATGGGCATCTAACCAAGGAAAATGGTAAGAGTGTTAGAAAGGGTATAGCATGTGAGATGCTATGATTAGCGTAGAATGTTAGAAAATACTTGGCTAACTCAATACCTACTTAACGTTTGTTCTATAGCTATGGTCTCGAGTGGACATAACAATTTAATGCAGCATGGGGCTATAGAATTTATCTTTTAAGTGATATTCAGTATTTGTACGATTTATATTATTAGAATAAAAAGCGACACGTACATGGTATGACGTAACATTTAAATTTGAACCCAGAAAAATAGTAATAAACCTAGGGTCACACTAGTGGATAGCTCTTTCTGTGCCCTTTCTATGACAATTGACGAGATACAAAGCCATTGACAATCCGGCCAAAAGGTGGTGGGAAGATACGAGTGACATAGTAGGGAAGATATTGACGAAGATCAACTTACCTGGTGGTGTAAATGGGTCAGTGACACAGACTGAGTGGAGGACTGAGGCGAGAGAGGACCGAGGTACGCCAAGATGGCGCAGCCCCCCGTAGTGTTGCCGGTAACGTGATATTTGTTGTGACGTGGTGGCCCCGGGGGGAGTCTATTGTGCCCTCGGGAGTTGTCCTAACTCATTTGTCACCGAGGTGTCGCTCTTCCAACCCTTCTGGTCCGGGCCTCGACCACCGTCCACTGTGGGAAAGAGCAGATGCTAGAGCCTTGGTTTCCGCTGATACCGGCTATAGATTCTGCGATCTCCGTGTTATGGGTATCTTAAAGTGAAATCCTTTAGCAAAAAGTATTTTTTCCCTATCCCCCCTATTTTTTCCCTAATAGAGTTCGGCCACCCGAAATTCTATTATGATATTTCTGGTACAATTTCGTTGACTAAAAACATATATAATACGTAAGTCTATCAGTTTATTAATTTTCTCCCTTGTACATAACGAAGAAAGAAGTAATAAAATGGTCTAATAACAGAATTTTGATTATGAGTGGAAATATCGGGTTTTTTATATTTGGAGAAAAATAATTCCGATTAACAAATTCGGAACACTTTTTGGTCAGATTCTGTTATATACCACCAACGCTTAAACTTATATAACGGAATCTTACCCACTTTTGAATATTAAAATTGTGGTAGATAGGTTCCTAAAAAACTATTTAAAAAAATAATGCTTCACTTCTGACCGTTTTTATACATATATTTAGTTAAAATATATTTAATACCGGTACCCAAGAATTTGAATACACATTTAAAAAATGTATATAAAATATATTGATTTTCAACTAGAAAAGAATGATTACGATACTAAGAAAAAATATTGAAAAGAATAAAAACTATTTTGACCTCTTTTTTACAATTTATAAAAACAAACGGTTACACATGACGTAAACTACATCTGAAAATTATTTGTAACACTCTTGTAACGGTATAAAGGAAAAATAAATTATATTATACACTTTATTATGTAATAAAATAAACAATTTATTCATGATATTATTTATTGATATTTATTATAACGATGAATAACTATCTGTTTTGACTAATAATTATTAAAGACTTTTATTTTGAATGATTTCCTGGTATTATGATAACCGACTCAATAGTAAAATATTCTAAATGAACACAAAAAAAGCTAGACATATACTTTCATTTACAAATGAGTTTAAAAAATCTCAGTATGTAAAGATTCAATGAGCAATAATACAAATGTGTAATGCAGGATCATTTATACATTTATACTGAATTAGGGGTTCTATAAAGTGCAAATATTTATTTATTAGTTTATTTTACATATGGATCGCATTAAATAAATAGCCTACTATGATTTGTCTTTCATGAACATACAAAGATGGGTCCGTTACATTCTGTAAAATCCAAGTTGGCAAAAAAACTCTTCGTAAAATTGATCTAGAAAAACATCTAACATTTTTCATTACAAAATTTAAAAAAATGCATGGTCAAATACTGGATTTAAAAATAAATAGTTACACAATAGCAAAAATATGTTGTATTTTCTATTAATTATATAGTAAAACTTACATGAAACAGAAAAGTAAGCGTTGTATTGCTTATTTTTCTATTCTAATTAGTTTTAGAGGCGAGAAAAAAAATACTAAACGCCATGTAGCAAGCGTGTAAATATAAATTGTAGTAATATTGGGCTTCAAAATAATCAGTCTTATCATGCTACCGAACTTTAATACTTCACTTTGAATATAAACGAACTTACTTAGAGTTAAGTATTTGGTATTGATTTTATTATTCAAAAATTTTAGTGTGGTAAATAAAACATTCCCAAGGGACGTAATGTCCAACTATACACTATTATGTGTGTGTAAGTGGTGTTAATATTTATCAACTATGGGAGAAAATATATAATAATTATATTTGATTTCTCAGTATTATACACATTAGTGAAATGGTTTTATGCTTTTTCCTTATTACCATTATAAAAATAATGCAACCAAGTGTTTTTACCTGTATCAAAAATACCAATAAATAAAAGTGCGGACTGTTTCTTGCAATAGTTTAGTTTTAATAGGGTTCCCAAGTAATCGAAGATAGAAATTATTTTAATTTAAACTAATAGGCACGAAGGCACATGCCGGGATGAACATCAATTAGGTAAATAACCTAAAATCCAAGGGTAATAGAGGAATGTATCGTCTATATTGGAATTTATTAATATAAAAATGGTTTGCAACCTGGTAGCAGAAAGGAAACTAATGAATTTTAAACATTTTTCGAACTGTTTTAAGCTGGGGGCATAAATTTAAATACATACAAAATATTTTATTTCAAATAGTAAGGAAGTTTAGACCAATAATATCTTAAATAGCACGAATAATTTTGTTATATATTTATTGATATATTTCCCAAAATTCTTTTACACGCGATAACACTTTTTAAAAATACGCTCCCAGGCCTCTGCCGTAAAGAAGCAATACACAATTTGTTAAATATTGCTAACGGGTCTCGCTACTCAAATTCAAGCAATGTTTTCACATTAATTAAATATTATGCAGTAGCTTTGAGTTAAGTAATATTTTTTGAGTTTAAATATATTGTTTTAGTAATAAATCTATTATACAATAAGGAATATCTTTTAATGCATTTATTACGGGTTATTACAAATTTAGAATATTTATAGTTTTTAATACTATTCTTTTGCGAAAAAATATTTGTGATTACTACCAACCTATAAATTTTACATAATAGATTTTAATATGAACTGGTAAATACACTATATCGGGTTGCCGTGGTAAAACTAAAAGCATAGTTAAGAGGTAGTTGTGTGTAAACGTTCTATCTCCTCACAAATTCTAGTCCCATCAGAAGAAGGGCTCCAACTTCGTGAAATATAACGCTAACAAATCTTATATGGAAGTTCTATTTGGGTAGCATTAGAGATTACCATCTCTGTCCCTAAATTTAACGAAGATAATGGAGTAAATTCCTTGTCTGGACCCTTTCTATGTCGTTGTGTTAGGACCTAGTTGTCGAAAAAAGGTTAGGCCTATTATCTCACATTTTTACTACGATGAAGATATTATTGTCTTTCGTCATAGAGCATTCATTCATATCTATTTAAAAGCTGTACAATTTTAAGTGAATAAACGAAAGCCAAAACTGATGCAAGGATTCTCTCATTATTCAATACTGTACTACAAAATATTTAAAGATGATTTTGGTAATTTCATCTAAAGCAAAGTATTAAATTAAGTTTTTTCATTATCATCAAAATATACACTTGCATCACATTTCCTTCTACTTGCTTTAGATACCTTTATGGTGGTGTACATAGAAAAAAACACAGGTATTTTATATTTTTGCATCGTCGGCAACTCTAAGAGATACGACAGCAGCTCAGGAAGGTTTTCAAATTCAATTCAGTAGCAAAGATAATAAATACTAAGTTCCTCATCAAGTTTGAGAATATACCAGCTTCACTAGCATGTCCGGTCGATGTCATGTTGATATTTAAAATTAGTACAAGATATTAATTTTAATCAATAAAAATTCATGGTAAAATATGTATAACTTTTGCATAATATTGTATTTTTATATTTAACTGAGGTATTAAGCATTAAAACATCGAAATGTTTCAATTTTACTGTAATCGGTAAGTTGTGGTTCCTCGCATATATATTACATCCCGTAACCTAATTTTTTGTGAACCTCTAGTAAAATAAAATTGATTAAATACTTAAAGATCGTAAAATTTATGGACGTAAAAGTTTTTAAACATGAGAGTTTTCAAACAGAAGTAAATATATATTAGCTTATTACTTATTTTAGTGTCCATGGTTAAGAGATTCTAAAGTTAAATAAAATGTTTACTAGTTTATATTTTATTCTTTTAGGCTTGACAAGTGGAGCAGCATACATTCCGGTCTGATTCAGTTACATTTCTGACGTCATAGTTGAGTTTTCCTACTCGATTGCCCCGAACAGCAAAATATATACATATAAATTTCTTGGAAAATTACTTCAGTCAAATAATTTCTACTTGCGTCCCTCGTTATTTACTTCCAGTCCAAAATATTTCTAATTGACTAAGCCTTAAAATATCTATTCCACCCTTTGAAACTCACTTTCGGTTTAAAATATTTACGGTGCCACAGCTGAATATGCCTTGATGCCCTGATATAGAAAATACATAGAATATTGGTTTTAAAAAACTATTTCAGTATAAAAAGCGGCTAATTTTAGCCTCTGTGACCTAGTTGTGACCTTAAAATTCCTCCAGTGCCATAAGTTGAATTTGCCTCCTTTTTCCGACAAAAAATAAAATACAGACGTAGAACTGAGAAGCCCCACGTCTACGGCCTTATTATCAAAGAACAGACTAAAAGTGTCTATTCCTACCGTTTTCTAAGACATTTAAATTAATTGCCAGAGTTGAGTTTGCCTTTTTATAACGATGGAAAAATATATATACTTACGAACGACTTAGAAGTTTCTGCAGACATTCAGAGTCTATTCCAGCAGTTTAACTTATTTCTTATCTAATTTATTTTCTGTTTCACAGTAGAGTTTGCGTTGTTGCCTCGTTCCAGAAAATATATGCATACATAAATGACTGCTTCAATCAATGAGCATCATCTACTTAAGCAGCTTGTGTTCTGCTTCCGGTAAAAGGGGCAAAATGGAAAATCCTTGAAACTAAGTTCTTTAAGTATTTCAAAATAATTACTTATCATAATTTTTGCTCGCTAGAAGTCTTGTTATTTTTTGAACAGTAGTCTTGTAGTCTGGGGAAAAATGGCTCGTCGAGGCATGATTGTGTAAATCCGCCAATGTTTTCACACGCCACAGTAAATGTCATACACAATATCAAGGAATTCAAGCAGTTTTGAGTACCGTATTGCACAGCTATGTTCCTTAAGGTGTGATTTATCATTGGGTTTAAATAGTATTTATAATATTATAATTCAATTTATGGCTTTACTTCGTCATTGGTGCAACCCGCAGTAAACATTAGATAATATGTCGTACTTGAAGTCTGCATTTCACTACTGATCAATCACTATATATTTAATACTTTCTAAAATTTAAATGTAAACAGATATTTCTGCCTCTATGGTGAACTTCAGCTGTTTACAGTCAGTTAACTTTGAATTGTGTTTCATGAATATTATCATTGTTATTCTGAATACTAAAATATTCCGGAAAAGTTTTATAATTCTTCTTTCTATATAAACTTTTTCGCTCTTCAAAAATTATTTAAACCAGAGTTAACCGAATTGGTCCAGCCGTTCCCGAGATTATCACATGGCACCACTTTAACGGTTAATTTTTATTTGTAGAAGTAAGCTTAGGCTAAAAATGAGTTTATCATTAAATATCACCCCCTCCTAAATTCACGTTACCCCCAAAAAACGTCCACCCGTATTTAAAAATATACTTTCTGTGACTTCTCAAAGCCTTATCCTGTATAATTTTTATTTAACGCAATAAATATAAAAAACTTAACCATATACAAGTATAAACCGAAACTAGTTTATGTTATTTAACACTATATTATTGTTTTGATGCTGGCAACGTTTAACCCAAACTGTTCAATAATTTTATAAAATATGCATTTACATTACGTATTTTACAATGTTCCGAATGAGTTTATTTTCTGTACAAACTGCAAAATTCTTTTTTATAAATACGAACATTTTTTGTCATTTTATTTTATTTTCTAATACAGTATTTAGTTTTGGGCGTTTTATTATACACGTCAAGTATAAACTCTTTATTTTTTTCAAAAAAATCATTAAAACCATTCTATTGTAAGAAGAACTTTGTTATTGTCAAATTCAACTCATAAGTTAAGCTTAAAGGGTATTATCACTTTCCTCCAACAGTTCAACACTTCATTTCCAATGGCTTTATTTCCAAAAGTAATGAGAATATCGTTACCTGTATTGTCTCATTTTCCGTAATTATAATAAGATAAGAAAAAAAATCAAAGTAATTCACAGCCCAATTGTAAGTTTTAAAAAATCTCGAGGACTAAAATTAATATTTTTCGATACTAGCAACAAATGACTTTACCCAGAATGTTGGTGTTGCTAATAGACATTACTGTCAAAATTAGAGATAAATTTGTTTGGATCCACCCTCTGGGATAGCATAGTGGCTCTCCCTACAAACCATAACGGAAAGTTCAGATACCTTTCTTCATCTAATAGACAATTATTTATTTATTCATTCCAATGGCAAATCCTTTTTATTGCGCAATACAATTTTAAACAATTATAAAACAACAACATATAAAAAACAATTATGCCGTTATTGGCAGATGCTCTTGAAACGTGAATAAACAAGAAACGTCTTGTGAATAAGAAAGGTCACATGGTTTTTGTACTATGATAAATAGTATAAATTAATTAGTTAAATATTGATGGATCTGTACAAATTACAAAAAGGAAATTATATTATGTTTCCTAACTTCTGTATGATTTTTGACTTAGTATGTATTATTTGCATATTCTGGATTTATTATAGTGGCACGCAGGTCTGGATGCGTAAGGTATTTTGTTCTGTAGTTGACTTAGAAATGGAGGAGGTGATTAAAATTATATTAAAAATGCCCAATTTATGAATAGACGTGGAAGACGCAGTTACTATAATATTGAATTCATTTAAGAAAATACGACTGCAAAATTGACTCAACTACTCTAAAAAATATTACTTGAAGAAAACTATTGACTAAAGGATACAGGATGTAAAATTAATTAATTGTGGTCACACGCGTTTTTACTCTTACTAATACGCTTTTCCAGTTTCACATAACCTTATTTTGATTTATATTATGTTCTTTAACGATACACGCAATAAGGAATTTAAATCTGATCCTCAGTTTATTCGAGTTGCAGATTTGCTCCAAAAGTTATATGGTTATTTATCTTAAGATAATCCCATTCATAGTATGGCTTCGTAAAAGTATTGTAGAATTAGATTTGGACATATTTCCCTTCCATGATTCTTTGGAAAGTGCGAATTCCTGGGTATTCCGAAAGCTAGAGCCGGCTTGAAGACACCGCTGAACAAGAGGAGGTAATAGCTCAATAATGGCAGACATACTCACTTTCCTTCTACACGACAGATAACGTAATGCCATTAACCGGACAAGCCAGCTGTGTGGCGCGGGGCGGCGACGGACAGCGATCCCTGGTTGCCCAACAGTGCAGAATACAACTGACAGGCTGCCCACAGGCATCAACGGGACCGCTTTCACAGCACAGCGCAAGGCTGCCCAGCCTGTACCAGACCTGCGGTCCATATGTGGATCAAGGTGGTCGGTGACCGCAGCACGATCATAGTGGCTCTAATATCGTTCTTAATTAATTGTAAAACCACAATTTGGTGGTTATCATTGGGAATGTCAAGAACAGTGTAAAGATGGATATGAATTCTGTATGTACCGTTAAGTTCTGAAAACTGTATGAGATCACGATTATGTGACAACCCAACCACTGGAGGTATACATAGTTTTATTTCAATCGTGTCGCAATAGCAGGTATTGAATTATGTTTTTATTATTGGTCCTAATTAGTAAGATGTGCCAAATCATCTCAAACATTTATGATACTCACTAGATGAGCATTTATTCTCAAACACAATTACGTCGGATTTGTAATGGTCAATTCAAAATAGGCGCACAAAAAGAAAAATAATCACTCAAACCAAGAAAGGCTTAAAACATCCCTTCACTTTCTTACAATTTTATTAACCTAAACACATTTCAATGTAGAAATCCCAACAACTTCATTACTTCCAAGTTTCCTTACATCATGATCATAACTTTTAAAAGCTCCGACCATCTAAAATATTTCCTATTGCAGAACCGGGTCTATCGCTTGTGAGACATTGTTCGGATAAGTTCTCAATTATGAAGCAATTCGACGTTGGTATCCACCTATTCATATTGAGATCATTGATAGCTATTGTGGTAAATCTTTGTAACACTGCACAGCCGACCGTTAAAGGCAACCAATAAGGGCGTCAAGAACCTTTAACTTGATGACACTTGTATGCTCAATGGAAGTGGTATGGTATGGTGGTAGTATTGAAGAATTGTTTTACTTCCACAATAATTTATTGCAAAAGTGCTTTCGCCGATTAGTTATGGCATCGTTAATTATGACATCACCGATCAAAGTTTTGTGGGATTTGTCCCAACCCAAGACAATTCATATAAGAAAACACCACTTCCCTCGCACCACTTTCATTATCCTTGCACCGTGACCTCTTATCCTGTCGGAAACTTTACTTGATTGACGGGTTATTCTCTGGCCTTGTCTCTGATGGTCCTAGAGAGAAATCCTAATCCCCGCAATCCATCATGTCTGCCTGGAACCTCATGACCTTCAAAAGGACCGTCATCCGTACCCTTCACTTGAACTATCGTTGGTTAATTGGGTCATTGGGTAAATCTTTTCCAACGATTTACCTGTGAATTGTGTTTTTTTTCAAATGCATATAAACTTTTCATACATGAGCAATGAACTTGTGTTTGGAAGAACATTACCATGTGCGCAAGGTTCATTGTTATCTGTTATACAAATCTTGAGATTTTATATCTGATGTATAAACACGAATGAGGTTAAAAATCCGAACTAAAGTAGGTGCCCACTTTACATCAAAATCTTCTGAAGTTTCTGCTACATTTCGCGATACAACTTTTGACATCAGCTATTTCTAATATTTTATCTTGTAAATATAGAATACTGCTATACTGCAATGGCTTTTTCTTTTACGAAAGCAACCACCGCAAACAATGCCATGTTACATAAATCTTTTCTGTCACCCATGAGGTCTATGTTAATATTTATTTGATATTGATTACGATATTATGTCAAATAAAAATTTCTCTAATCGGGTCGAAATTTTGGTTTCAAATTGCGTCTCCAACACAAGAAGTTGAGTAATTAGTATTAAAAAAGTATGTGAATTGGTGTGAATTTTACTTACATTGAATCATCGATCATTCATTTTCATTCTTGTGGAATAAATCAACTTCATTGTGATTATGATAAAATGCTCTACTCGTATTACATAAATAATCATCTTCTAACAACTAGGGATTGATTGGTTTTATTTCGGTCAAACTTTTGTTAATTTCAAATGACCAACCAAAACGAAATATATGTTACTTTTCAAAATTAGGGTATGTTTAGACTAAATAAAAGCGTTATGCAATAAAATGAACAAATATAAAAAGTGCAACATATAAAATAAAAATCGATATGATAGTCAAATGACATGGTATAATTATTAAAGTTAAAGAGATTGGGAACTTCATAGAGCAGATATTTGTTGGCACCCAGTAGAAAGGAACTTATCATTTTCAGGTATTTCTTTACATCTAAAACGTCCTATTGGTTCAAGTACAAATCATATCATCCCTTATTGACCTTATAAAAATTGTTGATTCATTCATAAAATTTGTTGTAACAATACTTAGTATTTTCTGGTAGTTAACTTAATGTTAATTTCGTTAAGATGTCATAAAATGTAAGCTCCTGTAAAACGAATTAATATTTATACGATTGATCAATTTCAAATTATGTAAATAATTAGCATAATTTTTAAGGGTTGGTTGCTGACAAACTGGGTATGTGATAGAATATATGAAGCTGCAAAGATGGATACATTTTTAAAGATTCCTAAGATGTATTCATAAGTACATGTATTCATGAAATGGTGCATTAGCTTTCAAAAGATAAACTGAATAAATTTGTTTTGCTATTTTTTTACCCGAGAGCTAGAAATAATGTCCTTAAAAAGACGTCACATTATTTAAAATAAGCAATGATGATAACGTTTCAATTTTTCTATAGGAGCAAATACCTATAGACTCAATATGTCTTGATAATCGTTGAATTTCAGTTTCAGCACAGACAATATAAAAATAAAATTGAATCATACTGTAATTTGTACGTATGAGAGTAATCGTTAACATCAGTCTGATTCTTAATACCAATGAGTTTTATTCTGAAGCCTTATTTAAAATTTGTAATGGCGTAGGACTTTCATAAAGGTTATACAATTACTCATACTTTAGGAAGAAAATATAGGCAATTTGCAAGTGTGTATACAAGTGAAATTTTGGGTGGAAAATTATATTATAACGCCGTTACTTTAATAATAATATAAAACAATTATATTAAAACACCAAACAAGATGCCTTGCAGAATTTCAGTCAAGTATGCACGATGGGTCCACATAGCTTGTTTCACAATCTGTTTTTATCCTGTAATATAATATTTTTATAAAGCAAGTATAGGTATCAGCTCTTCACCTTGTTGATGCGAGTTGAATAAAATCATTCCATCACTAAATAATCTTTTATTTTCCAAATGTATCCGATTCAAAACATAATCATATGTATATCGCGTTCATTATGTCGAGTTTGGTTGTTGCAGGCCGATTTAAATACCCACCACAGAAGAGCATTAAACCAGCACCAGAGTTTCTAAATATGTTGAAACTAGTTTGTTTCGCACGCGAGTTTCCTTGGTTACCGATTTCCAGGTCGATTATAATGAAACCTTAAGGACTCTCTATAAAATTTCTATGTCATCATTACACTTTGTCTGTGTTGGTATTAAATATGTGGTTGGTGTGTATTTTAATTTTTCAGGAGTTCACGTTTCATAATTTAAGGTCCATATATACGTTAAGACATCAGTATGTGGTAATGTCTGAACATTCTAATGGCAAAATTTCACTTGGGTTCGACTTTCTGCCTTTGGAGAACAAACTGAAATATAAATTTAAGTTTTTTTAAGTCACTCAATGAGATTTAGCTAAACGTCAGCGAAGCGTAACTCTCTGCAGGATACTACAAGACAAATTGAGAATACAATAAATTACAATATCGTAAATTTACATAAAAGTTATTGTAAACACACACGAGTCCAATTTTGATGATGATGCCTTTATCTGTATGCGACGTGGCTTAGCGTTAGCGTTATATTCTGTGGTCAAGATCTAGACATCGAGCTGTACTATGGACTTCTTTGTCTGATGCATGATACGTAGTCTAGCCTACTCCTGTCTTGTGTAAACTAGAAGTTTAATACTGTAATTCTTCTAATAAAGACTGAGTGTGGGTAATAACGTGGATCATTTCCTTAATCATAGATATTCTGCTGGAAGCTTAATTATCAATGAAGGCCTAAATAAAGAATAAATTATACTTACAAAAAAAACTATTTGTCCAGAGGAACGTAGGAAAGGAGTTGAGAACTAGATTAAACAATCTAAAAGTCATGACGTAATTCAAAAGTAATTTTTTTCTATAAATGTACACTCTGTAGCACATTAAAATACTCTCAAGTCTGTTTTGTATACTGTTATGTTATGATGAACCGTATATAAATTCTAGTTTAATGTATTACCTACGTCATGCATCCCAAAATGGATGAGAAAATTGTCACGGTAAACGTTGTTACATTAAATTACCAATTATGACTCCAATATTCTCTGAGGCTAAAATACACGCTTAGTCCCGACCTAATATACCGTATAACCTGACATGTCGCACTTTCAGGATTTACCTTGTAATATTTCTTCATTTAAAACTGTAAATTTCACAATCAGGTAAAACTTTGGCAACTAGTTTTGAAGTAATTTTTAGTTACTAATGCAATGTATTGGTGGTTTGGTCTTGTGACTGACTAACTTTTACGGATATATTCACCTAGAAAAAGTGATTGTGATTGAAATATCATATACCGTCAAACTAAAATAAATTACAATATCAAAAGGAAGCGCCATAAAAATGATTTTTTTCCTTTAGATATTTCTTCACTTAAATGAGTTATTACGTTGAATTTAAGCTACGTTTCCATGAAAGATTTCGTACACATAAAAGAGAAAACATGGGAATCTCCCAAAAGTTGTCAAAATGTGAGTCGCTCGTCTGGCCTAGTACGACCATTGACGTTCGGTTCTTCCTATCTGCAAAACACAGGTGAATTGTGTTGCCTAGTTTTACCTACCGATCACAATGTCACTGCGCAGTATTGTGATACGCGAAATAGTGCGAAAATTGATATTGTCGAGTTACTCTGCGGTTAGCCAAAATGTGGCTACTCAGATCTACCACTCTACTGTATAGTGAGCGACCGGGTTCCTTCTGTCTGTTTTCACCATCCTTGGTTTGACATTTGGTAAACAGCAGTGCTTGTTAGTGATGACGCCAAGAAGCAATGTGTGTTGTATAAGCAACACAACAATGTTTTTCATGAAATCGATAAAGGGATCTTGGGGCAGAATTAAATTGATCTCGAGTTATACTAGTTTGGTGGAAGCAGAAATGGTAGCGTATCCAAAGACCTGAATAATATAAAATGATAATTTTATCTCAGATCATATTTCCTTAGCTTAGCCGTCAAATACATCAATAATCTTAAATCACCGGCAGCTAATAGACCATTAAGATGGAGACTTTCAACCTCTATATCTAGTGGTCTGTAACCATATATGGTAATCTAACTACTATTTAAGTGTCTGATTGTTAGTTTTAGTGTATCATGCTAAAAAAGAAAATATCGTTTCGTATTTTTAACTGTTTTTGAAACCATTCCATTTAGATCCTAACCAAAACTGTCGTGGCTACAATGGATTTCATTCTTAGGAACCATTTTTGTATTGATTCCAATAAAATCCGGATTGTGTGCGTATCCAGTTAGCTCTTGGCTCCTGGGCTAGTATAAGATATATACCTAGGTCGTTACAGTTGTGTTAAATCAATTGAGAAGTGAATTGTGTGGTATCGGAATGTACTTACTTTTAATACCACTATTTACATGGCTATTGCTAGGGAAATAAGGACGCAGAGCATTTCTCAGTTTGAAGGATTCTTCCGAACTAAGAAGAGTTGAAATATAACGGGCTCAACAACCTGGGCGGACTATCCTTACATATCGGAGCTGTATTGAATTCCTGAACCAGAATTCCAAATAAATGAAGTCCAAGTTAATTATCTCGCAACAAGATTACGTATTGCAACGGAAAGACAGCATTTAAATATCCAGTGGCAGGTAGATTGCCATTTTGTAGAAGCGTTCTGTTCATTTAACACACAGCAGGCAAAGATCGCACAGTGATCGCATTAAATTGGAACATTTGGTTTTCGATTTTTAAGTCACGGCACCTTAAGATGCATTTCTTTCAAGACATATCAATTGTTTTGACCATTTTACGAGGAGTTGTAAGCATTTCGAGTTAAAAGTTAGGGGCTTATAATCAGGTTAAAAGAAAACAGGCTGAAGATGTAAATTCATTAAGCATAACTGTAGGAGATGAATTGTGTTTTTTTAGAATAACAGTTACCTTAAAAATATGTTAAACATAACATATCTATTTTATTAAAAAAATACAGTTGACTCATTATAAGTGATAGAAAAGATTTCGATCCTCGTTATTCCTCATGAACATGATGTGCAAGACAAATTTCCATATACAGCCGTTTTTATTTGCGGTTGGTTTGCAAATCACTTGAATTTTATGATTTAATTTAATTTTACTCGTGAAACTGTAAAATAACAGTTTTAATGAGTCATTTAAATCGTTAGATTGCCAACACAAGAGTGATTTGTAATGATGGCAATATTGACATTTGAGCGGGAAACCAGTGGGTCGGAATTTGATCAACGGGATTCTCCGAGAGTCTCGCAAGCAGCCAAGTGGGACATGCGGTTGTCGTCTGCGGCACGTACTGCCATAAACACTGATGACTGGCTGAGGTGTGGCTGATTGGAGGCAATAAAATAGTCGGGTTCATTATTTAGCATTGGTCGTGGATTGGTTTTTGCGGAAAATTTTATGATAGTTTAAGAGATGCGCTCTCTAGAGCGAATACTATACGTTTTTGTGGTCCCGTTTGGGGACCATCTAAAATCGGCTTAATATTGATTTGGATCAATTATATTTTGATATAGAAGATATATAAGAAGTGCTATCAAAGTATTGACATTAAATTGGTATGTGAGAACCAATGTGATTTGAAGTTAGAGACTACAAAGTCAGTAAGGTCAAACTTTGAGACCCTGGTACAAATGTCTTAATGGTAACATAATCTCTAAACACTCTTTCTATGAGTACTAGGGTATATAAGCTAGGATGTTTCTTGCACTCTGGGTTAATAGGAGTTCATTATAGAATCTCAGGAAGGCCACGCTTGGGTTTCTAGGTAGCGAATTTCCTAATCACAGAATCTACTGATTCTTTTTTACTCACGAATAAATTTCTTGGTTGTCTATACCACTGGCCCCTTCAACCCCTCCTCTCAGTAGAACATTAAATTACTCAGGAATATCAATATTCATAAGTATTGATAAATCTTTTTAGTAATAAAACGAGTATTTTGAGTTTGAGTCTTCGAGGAACTTGAACTATGATTATATACGCTACTGAGATAGGTCAGAAGAATTTTAATCATTTTAAGTTTTAATCATATGATCATTCATTTTTGTGAATTTACTTAGAATCTAGAATAAAAATGAAATGAAAATTATCTTTATTAGAATCGACGCTGTCTTTATAATCATTTCAGGACTACTTATTTTTCTGGATTACCAACCCCTTAGACCCTTAAAGTTTTTATTTGTGGGTTTATTCAGAGTCTTAGTAACAACCATCCTCCTACATGGTTAAGCTCTTTAAATTCTGAGTTCAATTTCCTTGGACTTTAACTTTTTAATTGTAACTTTCATCACTTTCAACGATGACAGCGAACATGAAATCAAGAACAAATATTGTAAAGATATAGTATTTATTTCTGGTGAACGATTTAGTTAGTAAATAAAACTAACGAATTATTGTGTTTCCATCCATTTATATTAACTATTGTTTTAGGCTGTGCATTATTGAATATTTGCCTTTTTGGAAATGAAAACAACTTAAATAAATTATCAAAATATATAAATGAATTAGGTAATCATTTTAAGAATCTCAATATGGGACTTAATTACTTTGTTGATTATATATTAATTGTGTTTTCTTAGACACATTATACTGTAAATAAATACTCTCTTTCCTTTATATTATGAAAAAAGTGAATTTCGTCTATATCACTGCTTTGAAATGCTGAAATGTATTCTGTATATACATATGGTGGAGACCAATTTAAGTCAAGTTAAGGATATTTTGGTGGTTTGGTTCTCAGTTAGTCCAAGACCATTGATCAATTAATTAAGTTAGCAGGGAACAGCGAGCAGCGGCCCTGAGGCGTATTGTGGCCGCGTGGAGAGTCTTGTAATGAGTCCCTGACGACTCCACCTTGCCGTCCGCCCGCCTGCTCTGCGCTACCCTTCCCTGCCTACTTATAATTACTCACTCTTAATTAAAACATGACCAAATGTCAACATATGCAAATACTGGAAGGGTTAGCGAAACCTGAACCCCTGCTCTTGGACCAAGGGCGCAATCTTGGCAGTTGGGCGTCTTCGCCGCCTCAAACAAAACACGACATCGTTAAAAAATATGAAGGACTTCCTTTGAAACGGACTTTGAAAACATATACACTAGGTATACATGTATTTCAAGTCCTACAATCACTGCTGAAGAAATAGGTTCAAAAGTTATAAAAATGATAGTATTGCTCGTAATAAACCAACCATCAATGATGTTTGGCGGCTATGGGAAAGGGAATTACTATAAGAATTTATTGTAGGTATGGAATTTATGTACCAAATCTAAGACACCTTATTTGCTATCTAGATTTCAAACTTATATTTGGTCAAGAAATGAATCAACTTTCGTTTCTTCATGAGTGGGTCATCCACATATAAAATATTATACTTTTGTTTCATATATTTTTACCTTTTTTTTAAAGATGGGGGTTATTTTGTTATTTAGGATTTTCTAAACCAGTCTCTTGCGCCATAGGCCTGTATCACCGTTTTTTTATGAGTTAACACAGCAAAATGAACAATACTAATAACAGGCTTTACCATCATTTACAACATTTCCTGTTCTTTAAGTCCGTCTTAGATTATATGACTGTAGCACACGATTCACGTTGTCTAATTAATTGATTCAAATGTTTGTTATTGAGTAGGCAACTAATTAATAATAGAATAGAAAGCTAGAGCCACAGCAGAGATTCAGAAACTCGCATCTGTCAACACCTATAAAGCTGTTGTGAGATCTCCATCACCTTAAATGGTTCAGTTTTACTACAAAAAGGATTAAACTCGTATTCTTCAAATAATGTTTTTAGGAAGACGGTTTTCCTGAATATAGCGATCATCATCGTAAACTTATCGCAAACCATCCAATTTTATTATTACAAAGAAATTTGTAATAACTTTTAAAGGTAAAATGTTCTTCCATGAAGTAAAAGAGGTGTTTGGAAGAAACTTTATTTCGAATATAATTCCCTCTCGCTTTTAAGGCCTAGAAGAATGGCCTCGAACGTTAGGGTATCAGCAACCATCTTAATCATGGTAAGGTGTGAACCCTAGCAAGTCTAAACTTAGATTGGTCATTGGGAGGAATTCTCATTCCACATGCTCATTGGACCTGACCTCGAATAATGCATCCCCAACAAGGCTTCACGAGGAAACTTCATACATAGTAAGTATAAAGGAACTCTGATAACTATGGTTATTGAGAGAGATTCTCTAAGGTGCATGTAATAGTATTTCATAAAGCGTTTCGGAAGCCTTTCCAAGAGAGTTGTACTTACTGCAAATGTTGAGATATTGGAGTAAAAGGGTTGATTAGTAGGTCTAGTTTATTTCGGAGGATAACTGTTGCAGTGGGTGCGATTACCTTAGTGTTACAGGATTTCCCAAGGCTAAACCTGAGGAAGGAACTGTTTTCTTTCATTAAAAGAGACTAGCTTCCCCTTCTTCAAAGTGACATGGTTAGAGATAGAGTTCGATATCCCTCCTCATGGTGGATGTAACATGATCTTGACATGAGGTGGCTGCGCGTACCCCCAGCCTTATCCATTCTCATTATCCTCTTAGTTCTGAACCAGCGCCTTGTGATAAATAAAATTAAAAAAAAAATAAAAGCCAATATCTTTCATTAAGAACATATTCTGGAGCTCTCATTTGGATGATCAACTGTCTTCCAGAAGTATCGAGTCGTATACTTTTTCTACGATTTGTCAAAAGGATTTAGTAATGGATAACTGCATGAAAAAGTGTATGAACTGTTCATTTACACTCATTTCATACTTTATGTGAATTAATTGTAATCTTACCTAGAAAACAATAGGTGGTACTTAATACCAGTTATTCCTAATGTATTTTAACATTAAACGTGTACACTGTTATAATACACATAAAACATAAACACTGTTTACATGTAAACAGAAGTAACGTCCTTAAACATAAGTATATTATACGAGAATAATTAATTTGTTTGATTGAATACGGTACCATTCGGAATAAATAAAACATAAATAAATAAAATTCGATTCAAATTTTAATTTTGCTGCATTTAACTATGCATTGTTTCATTGAAACAGCGTTGGAATTTAGTGGTTTCAGTTTCTGTTATTCTAAGAATTGTGTCAAAAAGATGGTTTCAAATTGTATTTATTAGTGTAGAACGTTAACCTGAAGATAACGTGAATTTTCACCTCTATTTACAGTGCGATGTATTAGTGGTATCTGAATAAGGTCGACAATTTGCGTAATAATGCATTAATGTGTGAATGGTAATCGAGGACAACAACGCTAGGAGATAGTTGACCTCCCTTTCAGAGAAGCATTAACTGATTATTGTCGAGGCCAGGCTTGCAGGAATCTCTCCCGAGATGTCGCTGATAGAACTGAACCAGTAATACTCAGCTCTTTAGGAATTTACGGAATATAAATTATCCATTGCATACTATTAAGTTTTCATACTACTTCTCAAATAATATTTTAAAAATAGAACTCATTTCTTTCTGTGAAAGTCACAACTGCTGGCCGTTATAGAAGAGTACTGAAAAAATTCCGTAATAATAATCCAATTTAATACAATCTAAACATCAGGGACGATATCTACTTTTAATATGAACACCTTAAATGTTAAAAAGTTATAATAGTTACAAGACATAGATCAGATTTGAAGAAAATGAAGTATACTCATCAATCACAACACAAGAGACATTACAAATTTTGTAACGTTTGGTTCTATTTGTATCCTGTATACATTCATGTATCAGCTATGTTAAATAATTGTGTTACCTACATTTCAAGTATATTTTAGTATTGCAATGTGTTGTAGTATTTTGTAAATGCTTTGACATTATCAGTATTACGTTGGAGAGATATTGAAGCTACTGCCTGAATTTGTAAATAATTTGACAATACTATCCAAGTAAATAAATGCAATAAACACATATTTAAAGATTTATTAGTTAACTTACTTGAATATTAAATACAATGTGAATAAAGTAATATCACTTAATTCGATAAAAAAAGGGGACAGTATGTACTTTTATAATATAAAAGAGATAATTCATACTAAAAATAATGCTTACGTAATATATATATATATATATATATATATATATATATATATATATATATATATATATATTACGTAAGCATTATTTTTCGTATGTATATATCTATTTTATATTACAAAAATACATACTTTCCCCTTTTTTTAATCGAATTAAGTGACATTACTTTATCACATATACTTTATATATATCAGTTTCTATTTCGGAAACTAATATATAAACATCTACTCTAGCAAAAGAATCCGACAATTCTTGTAACGTACATCATTGTATTTATGTACAATTTATATACATTCATGTATGATTTATGTTAAATACTATTATTACAAAAAATCAAATGATGTTTTAATATTGTTATGTACGTGAAAAATAAACATATATTTGAACATGTGTTGTGGTTAATAGCATTATTTCAGTGGGTATATTGAAGAAACTTATAAACAAATGATTACTATTATGCAAGAAAAATAAAAACAAAATGTTAACACTGCAGTAGATTAAAATTATATGATTAAACATCTGTTATAACCGTTATACGAATCAGCCTATTTAATATAAGTACGAAACAGTTATTTAAAAAGAACTAAACAAAAACAAATAAGAAGTTTTTGAGATTTTGGCAATAAAATAAAAATGTAGCCTACAAGTATGCAAATATAGTTGTTTACAATAAATTGTTATGTTGTATAATTTTCAAAACGTAATTCACTATTAATTCTTGCTAAAATGCATGCTTTTATTAAAGCAAAATAACAAATAAAAATATATTTAAAGCAAATTAATTAATTAATTAATTGTAAAAAACTAAAAGGTAATGTTAGAGAAAGCAAAACAGCAGCGCCTGTTAATAGGCAACTTATGGCACAGTTGAATACAATGCTCAGTATCAAATTTGTTGAAGGCGTTTCGAAACCACAGTTTTCCTTATGGGCAGCCTCCTTAGAGCCTATCTATTTTATATATATGAGATGTGACAAAACAAAACTGTGCTGCAATTAGTCTAGTTGATAAAATTTTGAATCTTCTGAGAGACATAAAAATGACAAGAACAAATTTCAATAACCTAAGTATAATTAACAAAATATCATTGCTAAAATAAGAAATGTGATTACAGATTATTTAATGAATAAATTCATTCTTGGCGTAAACGGTTACATTTTTATACATATACAAAACTATGATTAGCTTCCAGTTGATCAAGTTAACTATTCTCTCTGGAACTTTATCTGCTCATATGATGAAATGTTATATAGGCCTACTATAGAATTACTAGTTTCCGAATAAGTATACCAAAACTGAATGAGTGAGTATAAAAAGGATAAAATGTTAAATTTCTTCAACTTTTAAAAATTAAAAACTTACTATAGACGTATTTGTATCTTAACTCACTGACCTGAATGAGTAACCATAGGTAAAGTTCATTAATTTTGATGGTTATCAAAAGAAATATAATGATACGTTTCTTTTAACTGATATTGATGCAGTTTCTTTAATTTAATCGTCTTTGTTTTCATAATTCGTTCTTTCCAAGCCAGAAGTTGGCCAGGCCAGGCGTTCTTCATAGAATGCCAATGTCATAAATCTTCGGATTTTTGTAGGTAACCTCTATCGCATGCACATGCATAAGGAAGATGTACGTCATTATATTTACAGAGTTTGAAAGAATAGTTCACTTGGCTGTCAATATATTCGTAACACTGCACAACCTTTTTAAATATCAATTTCAGATATTTACTTATGGCAAATTGAACCTATTGGGGTGGATTCCCAAGGGCTTACTCTATGGTATCTTCTTAAAGTAGGGAGGCTATCAATTTTATCTTCTGTTTGAATACGAGTTTCAGTACGAGAAGGTGCAGACTTCTTTGCATTACACTTTATTTCCATATACTGATGAGGTGTGTATCTGTGATCAAATCTTCGTACTGCACGTTTAATTGCGCCAAACGTCCTGTCACATGGAATGTAGCTATTGTTCTTTAACATGATGAATCTCTTTAAATAACCCACTCTTGGATATTGCCATTAACAGTCGACTAAATTTGTGGTTACGGTGTTGATCACTTGTGGAATCACAAAAATCGTGAAGTATATCCACTTCTTTTGGGAGATATTTTGTAATGTAGTCCAAAACGAAACTGGACTCCTCGTCAGGACCCTTGAAAGATTCTTTTGTTGTTGTAGAAAACCGACTGTTTTGTTTTTAAATCTGTTATGTTAAATACAAGGTACCATAGCTTCCTTCAATAAAACATGTCTTGCATAGGTATGAACGATAATGGAAAACTTTACATTTAGTCAAATACCATTCAGTTTTGGATCAGTTTTGCTTAGCTCTGTTATTTCATTCAGCTTGTTATAAAACATATGTACTCGTCACTTTGGACAATTAGTTCTGCTGCGACCACACGTTTTGCTGCATTATTTAAAACTGGAGATTTTATTTTTGTTTTCAATTTCTCACAAGTTGGGCATTCACTAACTTGTGGACGTCGAAATCTGTAGCCTAAAGTTCCCTTGAAACGGTGTAGGTAGTACTCATAATTCACAGTTCCTAATTTTCTCAAAATGTTTTTTTATGAATAACTGGTACATTTTTGTAACCGAAAATTCTGCGTCTAGGTAAATTACTGTCAGAAAACACAATGGAAAGTATGTTTTGGAAATGATTTTTTTGAGGCTACTTGGTGTAATTTTACAAATACGTTGGTAGACAATGCATTTCCTCTGTTATCATGATTTCCATGACCATCTTATGGTGATTTACCAGTTTGCTTTGTGTCAAACAGGTTACATTTTTGTTTGATACGGCATGAAAACTGCCATATGCCTAGTGACAAACCTGTAGTCTTGCATTCTCTTCATCGCAAAGAATTTTAAATGAGGTAGTAGCTTGTTCTGAATCATCTGTTGTTGGTCTATGTCGTGCAACATCGTGCTTTACGATTACGCCTTATAATAATTATCTCTCCCATTTTCGTACCTACCATTACATAAATGACTTATAATAGCCTTCTTTTCGTGTATTTTAAAATTTACTATACGAATTTTCCGACAAGTACAGTCTAGGCCAGTCTTTTTAGCTTCAACAGGTATGCCCTTGTCGGTAACAAACTCCACCTTTATGCTATATTGGTGCTTATTGCAACTTCCCTAATTTCTTTAGTATATAAATGTTTATTTACCTTGCCAATCTTGCATCTAGGCTCATTATAATCTTGCTCCGAGTCGACATTTTAATAATAAATGAACAAGTCACTTAAATAACACAATTAACATAATTCTTTATACTATAAGTAGCAGTCTGAACATAACCTCAAATACGCAGCAAACATGTTTTGGGACAAACTACAAAGAAGGGAAAATATTTGTTTGCTCAGTATCAGCCGCTGCTATGCGATACTAGCGCTCAATCGTTAATAATAATAGAATTGAATGAAACCTATTTCTAGCTGATCGGATAAAGGGCAATATGCCCATGCTCTCAGTGTTTTCAAAACTGTGCATGGAAAACAGTTGAGTGCAGGAAGGATAAAAATCCCAGACCAGGAATATTATCCAACTTATAATTCATGACCCTGTATCACAGAATATAGGAAAACTTTCCTTTTTACGCTCAATTGGTGCGTTTTGGAACCTACAATTCTGGTTTCTGAGTTCCTCTATGTATTTTTTTGGAGTTCCATTTTTTCCATTCAGCCATTCAATTGTGAACCAGAAAATGGTCAAATTTGTTTTTGGTGTATGCTTTCATATTGAACCTTCACATTTTAACATGATGTACTCAAATTAAGGATTTATCACGTACAGTTAATATTTATAATTTTAGGGGATACAACATATAAATATACTGGTTATTGTATGAAACTAAAATCTATAGAAATGTCAAGCATAACTGGCTGTGTTTCAAAACTAAATCTGCTTTAGAAACAGTTATCCTATAATCTGCACAGAAAGAAAGATAAACTAGATAACGTAGAGTAGAAATATTAGTTACAAAAAGTTAATGTAACCGCAAAAAAACAATAGACTTAACCGACTCTTGAGTTTAGAACATTGGGAGAAATTTATTTAAGTATTTAATTTTTAATTAAGAATAGTGTGTATTCTGCAATACAGTAAACAGCTTGTATCCGTTCAGATAGTATTAAAAGTGCGAAAAAGGACAAGTACATTTTAATTTTTGCGGCAATATTGGTTTCAACAACCAGTATATTGATTGTGATAATCTTTACATTTCGGACGTAACTAGTAATTTAGTTTTTGTTCTGAAATTAAAGAATGTGGACGCAGTGTTAAAAATAGCAGGAAATTTCCTAATAACAAACTGTCATGTCCAGTTTGAACTCCATACGTTATAAACAAGTAGTATTTTTAAACGAATTTAAAAACTCCACAGTGTAAGGTAAAATCATTTACAAAAAGAAAATAAATGAAGCAAAATTGTTGTTTTGAACCAGTATATATTTAAATTTAATAATAAAAACAAGAAATTCAAGTACAAAAAACACATATTTTGAATTAAATATGTTCACGCATCCGGTTACATTTCATAACCTATTGTCGCAAGAAAACGACTATAAAGAATACAGAGATACAATTTTTTCGAACTCAAACATAATTAATTTATTTGAAAATAGTAAGTCTTATTTGTTGCACGTAAACAAAAGCAGTTAGTAAATTGATTCATTTTTAAATGTATTAAGGAATAAAATATTCATGCGTTTTTGGCTTTGCTAGAATAAATTAAAGCTTTTTCAAAGAAATTTTGAATAATGATCATTATTTGTGGTTGCGATCATGAATAAGAGGATGGAGAATAAGTAAAGTAATTTTCATTAATTACATTGGAATGTTTTTTGCATATCTGGTTAAAATTGTCCGAAGGATGTTGGGAGTTAGTTATAACATACAAAAACGATATCTCAGTTTGGAGTAACATAGAGAACCTTCTTGCATAAATAAAAGTTTTCTTAAAATTAAATATTTAATAATACCCACCATTTCATATATAACTCAAATAAAATAAAACAACAAAAATAAAAATAATAATTAAATATATATATATATATATATATATACCCATATATGAAAACAATAAAAACATATAGTTTCAAATATAATCTTTAATACATGGATTTATATTATTGGTTATACATGTATATATTTTATATACATATCTCAGTTTGGAGTAACATAGAGAACCTTCTTGGATAAATAAAAGTTTTCTTAAAATTAAATATTGAATAAGACCCACCATTTCATATACAACTCAAATAAAATAGAACAACAAAAATAAAAATAATAATTAAATATATATATATATATATATATATATATATATATATATATACTCGTACATGAAAAAAATAAAAACATATTTTCAAATATAATCTTTAATACATGGATTTATATTTGGTTATACATGTATATATTTTAGTATTAATTTATTATGGGGTTAAGCGGTAGAGAGAACTTTATATTCCTAACTTCGTCTCGAATAAAGACATTTTTCATTTCATTTCATTACTAGGTACTGCAGTAAAAGTGGGAAATACAAAATGAAATCGATGCGCATTGTGTGGGTTAAATTATAAAGGAATAACTCAGGCCTGGGAGATTTGATTGTAATTAAAAAAAATCTTATCTTGCGCAGAATGCCGACACCTTGAGAAGCTTTGCTTGGATAAATTAAAGCTTTTTCAATGAAATATTTAATAACACTCACCATCGAGGGTGGCGATGGTGGTGGAAGTAGGGGTATCATTTACAGAATCATGGCATGCGGGTTGTCGTCGGGAAATCTTAATGAACACTTTAATCTTCAGCGATTAGTTTTTTAAAGCGCAAAGCGTTTAAGACTGGTGGGATTGATATTTGAGATGTGATTTAATAAATTTGTAATACAGATATATACAATAATTAATTCAAACAGGAAGCTAGAGGGCAAAGTAAACAGCAAATCAGAAAAAACTTAAATCTACCTCAGCCTATATATATTATACCTAAATAGTTTGTTTCTATATAATGTACTGGCTGCCATCTTGATTTTAGCCCCATAAGAGTAACGATAAACCACAACCATGTTTACGCTCTTATTTGTTTATTTACTATTTGTTATTTCAAGATGTATCGTTTTGAAGATGCTTAACAGGCATCCATTCACTTTTTAGTTTCTCAACATGTTTATTGTCTTCTTAGAAACAAAATTTCAAACTTGTTTAGTTTATTTTTATTAAATATTCAAGAAGAACACATTTTAAGAGCGTAACACACTTTAACAAGAAATAAAAAGCGTTAAAACGCGTTAATAATGAGACATATTGTATAATCTACGTCTAACAATAGGACATAAATATGTTTGAGATTTAAAATTGGTTTTATGGACTATAATAAAAACGGGCGCCAGTACAAACGGCTCCTGGACATTTCCTATTATTTTTTTTAGCTAAGCAAAGAATGTACACAGAAGAGAAATTCATAATCACTTTTAAAATACCAATTATTAGGTAAATATGAAACCACTACAGTGCAATTTGATTATTATACTGTAAACATCTACCATCACGATATTTTTTAATATTTTAATGCGAATCATGCACCATTACATTTTACTTTTACATTGTTACTAGTTAAATCAATGAACTGTGCTATCCACAGTAAAATCGTAAAATATATATTTTAGGATTGCAGTGTTGTCTCATTGACATCGAACACAAAAGATCTTGTCCACGTAAGAAGAGAATATGCAGATATGCAAAATATATAAGTATTTAAAATTTACCATTGAACTGTAAGCTGTACCAAATAACTGTTTGTTAACTGTTATTTAAGTATAAAGGACTTAGCGTAAGAATTCAGATAGATAACGACGTTTAAATTAAAATATTTAACATGTTGAGAAAGTGTTATTAAGTAATCACATACCGTTATTCACAGCTTTGTTTCCAGACAAGACGTTATGAATAATTTATAATTATCACTATGTAAGGGAAATAATTTTGGTTGGAACTTTAAGTAAAAACTCTTCTTCTTAGTGATGGTGTTTTGAGAAAGATGTACATGTTTTCTCGATTATAAAGGTGCCCTAACACCTATTCTCGTATTAAAGTGTATATACTTGGCTCGTGCGAGATTTCTTGAATTTATCTAAGTTTGGAAACAACTAAAGGTTTTTTAGGATCATCAGAATATTTACTAAACATTTTATGAACCAGCTGTAGTGAAATGAATTTGCTTTTACGGCATAAGAACAATGTTAAACATCTTTACGCCCATAGCTTTGATGTAGACTTATGGGTGTTGTCTCATTTTTAAAACTAATTATAAGCGCTCAAACGCTTTTTAGTTTTCCATGTGAAGTTAATAATTTTTTAACATTCATGCAATTAATGACAATATTTTGAGATTTTTTTCTGAATAACCATTAAAAATAGCTACAAATACAAGTCGTTTTGATACGTATTAATTTTATATTTAAAGTGAGATGTCTATGACTAATAGTTAAGGCCGTAAAAGTGTTTGAGGTTTAACATTATTCTTATGGGGCAAAATCAAAATGGCCGCCAGTATAGTTTGGTCTTGGAATGATTTTCTTATACCTTGTAGGTCTTTGACACAGCAGTAAAAAAATTCAAAAGCATAGATAGTTTTTTTTTTTCAGAGTAATCACAGGTTTTACCACCACCACTTTGACAGTAACTGACAATGGTGATTGTACTTATACCTCGAATAAAATTCTTAGAAACAACTTCATCGATTACGATTTTAAGACACAGTCCGTTTTAATTCATACAATACTTTTGTCTCAGCTAAGATCCAACATAGTTCTGTCCTGATAGTTAGTTGGCGAGCGTCTCAACTTATCAATCCCAGGGAATCGGGTTCAAATTCCGGTTTGGGCAACGAGTTTTCGCACGCTAAAATAATCATCAAACACTAGCCTTGAGTGATGTGTTAACGGTAGCTTAATAAAACTTAATGGAGTGAAAAATCGCAGCAATAAAGCGAGATCTAATAAGGAACAGGAATGTTTGTCTTAATGATGTACTGTGTATCTTAAAAAGTTTCATAATGGTGGTTCTCAAAAACTTTGAAATGTTGAATATCTTTGCAACGTAAACCTCGCCTGTGTGATACCAATTTGAAAATTTCTCACGGGTGTTAATGAACTTTCAATATGAAAATGTATGTGCCAAAAGCGGGTATAGTGGTTATCGTGTGATAACCGAGTCAGGAAGCGTCAAGCGTGGCTGTTCCGTGGATGGGTGACCACTGAGCGATCATATCCTTCCAAGCAGACTGCTTGGCCATTGGTGCATTTGTTCGAAAGTTACTTTATCCGTTGTGGTGTTAGAGAGCGCATTTACTCTTAGCTGCATTTGGTGAAATGAGACATCCTTCACCTACACTTTAATAGTCGTACATAAAATCTATACTTCATTCGACTGCGTTGAACATTTATATTTTTATTTTAAATCAAAATAAAAGATTTCATTCCACCATAGAGGATGGAACACCAAAATATCCATATTATGCATTATTATTATTTAAGGAACAATTCTCCATCTTTAATACTCTTATATGTAACAAAAAACAACAACTTTAATGCAACATATAATCTTCCATGAGAAAACCGTTTTTAACAATTTTAAGTAAACAGTGAAAGGTCAAAGTTCTTTTAATTAAGTAATATGCAAATTTTTATAAACTTAGCTAGTTGAATAAGTTTCAGAACATGTAATAAACATAAAATATCACTTTACAACCATTATAATGACTTCGTTTTGTTATTAATTCCTTAAAGGGGTGTTTTTGTTCTTGTAGGTGGTCATTAAATGTGCTGTGTTTATTAAAACCAATGCAAAACTCTTATGACTTTTCTTAATAATAATGTACAGAAATATGTGTTTCGTGTTGCAAAAATCTTCTCATTATAGTATGAGACAATTCCAAGAATGAGATGCAGTTAAGAGCGAACTTGCAATCTCTCAAGTCCAGTGAAGCAGCCAGCCAAGCAAGACGCCGGGACAAAGTGGGACTGCAAGGCGCGCCTGCGGACTAAAGGGAAAATTGTACATGCTGGAATTGCACCCGCCTTTGAAGAAAATTGAAACCAGGCTCAAAACACCCATTTTCTTCTTTCCTCTTATTTGCAGTAATAATGAAAGTAGTGCAGTTTCCTCCAGGCCAACCCCGGCTTCGGGAACTGGAACTGAGTGGAAATTATTTTCTTTTCGTTCTCCTTCCAAGAATGTTCTCGCTTCCATTCAAACATGGCGTTGTATTTTACGCCGCAGTATTACAAATATACGAAGACATATATACAATTTAAACTGAATATTTATGAAATGAAAGAAACTTTATTTAAATTTACATTTCTTTTAATTTTGTTCCTCCAAAATAAATACATTAGCCCATTATATTGGGAGCTATAGTATTTCATCACCATAGAAACACTTTAGAAGTTTTGTAGCCATTGGTACATACGTCTCCACCTTCTTGTTAACAATGAAATCTTCAAGCCCTTCTCTCAGGTGTTAAAGATTCATACCTTGGGTTGTATATTGGCTATCCTAGCGCTTCTGGCTCCATCCTAGAAGAATAGTACTTTTAGCAGGGTGCTTCTCCAAATCCTTCGAAATAACAGGTTTATAGCACCCTCTACTTAGCATTACATACTAAACGTGCCTGGTGGAGGAAATACAATTGAAGTATGCATTTCAGATGAAGCCAACTACCATCGGAAATCTTGGCTGACATTAATGTATTTGTTTTCACCTGGATCCTCTCACCACTATTTCTCCATTCCAATTCTGTTTCGAGTCGGACTTGTGGTGGTGATGCACCTAAGTTTCGTTGCTTCTGATTGGATCCAAAAATGTCTCACATTCTTGCCGGAATCGGTTCCACAGTTACTGCGAAACCTCTAATAAGATTTTAACTTGCAACTCCCTTAATAACATATGTGGAACACATTTAGCGGTCACGAGTTAAAATTTGAAGTAATCAGAAAATATTTTGGCTACCTAGATCACTGAAATTTAGTTTTTCAACTATCTAAAGCAGAACTACGTGTCGATTTTCCACAATGGGTTTTCGGACCACTTCAAGTTTAGCCCTTCCAACAAAAATTCTCCTTTATAATCCACACGCTCTTGTAATTTTATAATCGTATACCATATTTCTACGATAATATTTGACAATAGTTTATATTTAAGAACGCTGAAATAATGTACTTAAAGTAAACTATGATCTTTTCATATCTACATTATAGTTATAGCGAATCCCGAGTTTTGGCTTTTAGTGGCTTTGGAATGCTTCTCGTGTCTATGAGCTTTTGGTCTCTACAGCTTCTCGGTCTCTACCTCTAGAACTTGTGGGATAGTAACATCTGGACTGTTGTCCTCCCGCTCAAAAGGAGACTTTTAAGAATCTGATTATTCCAGCCTCTTGGAAATCTTTCTCTGTAAGGCCTCTAGAAGTGTTGGGTTCATTGGAACGTTCTACTACTGGCATTATCGTTTACGTCATTTGCCATCGTTATTCGTTACAAAAGGTATGACACTGTATATTTTTATACCTTTTGTAACATATAACGATGGTAAATATCCGAAATACTGTTATCATTTCAAACTTTCCATCGTTAATAACAAACTTTAAACAAAGAATCCTTTAGGTTATGTTGTACTGGAGTTGTTCATTTCTTATGATTTGTAAGAGTGCCAGTCTCTGGGACCGTTGAGGATGTGGGTGGGCTTTTCCTCAAGGAAGGTTTCATTTTATGGAAGCTTGCATCCTCTACGGCCACACTATAAGTGTTTGGTAACCTCAAACTTCTTAGAATCACCAAAACCCTCGAAAGTAAAACCACTGACCCGTGCGAACTTGTATTCATAAGAATATCATGTAAGCTGTGTTAAAAATTGTACATGTCATTAGAACCTTCAGAGAAGTTATTGGCATGGCCAAGTGTTTCTAGCCATATATACCTGTCCTTTTGATTCAAAGACTATAAATGGTTGTATTATATAATATTTTATCCATAAAGGGTTATACAAATCAATTTATAATTCTATAATTCATAAGATATCCCTTACAGTTGGCTATAAGGCTCCACCTCTTTGGCTCCAAAGACTTTGTAGAACTGCCGTTTCCAAATTTTTTTCACAATTCTTATATGAATATACAATATTATGCATATACAATACGTGCAGACTAATAAATGTATATGTGTGTTCGCCACAAGCTAAATTTCTTTGACTAAATAAGCAGTGTATACCTATCACGGATTATCCTGGAGATATTGAGAAATGGATTAGGGTCCGAGCTCCACCATTGTGGACCCAAACACGATTATGAATTATTCACAGTTAATATTTGTTCCACAAAACGTTAACGTTAATTGTGATTAAGAATATAGAATATAGTTGGATTGTATATACCAACCAAGCATACTAAAATAAGTAAAAAAAGAATGAAATATAAAAAATTAATTCGTACAAAATAAATAAAACCCTAAAAAATATCAATCTTAAGGATAAACTCATTAACTGGTTGAATTTGTTTCCCAATTTTGTATTTAAATGTTATAAAAAGTTTTAAACAACTATAAAAATAATCATTAGATACAACAATTCCACTTCTTTTATTAAAATAATTAGAAAATAGCAAAAAAGATTAGAGTTGAATGAGGAAAATCGTAACAATTAAATAAATTTAAAATTAAATTGACGACAAAATTATTACACTAATATTCAAGGGCTTAACATGGATTATAATTGGACGCAACAAGATAGGATACCTTCATTTGAGTGATAAGCGTAAAGAATTTTTTGGAGTAAAACATTCAAGAACGGTGTATAAAATCAGATTGAATGGTTTGTTAGTTCAACTATGTAACTTTTAAAATCTTTTAGACGTTTAAAAATGCAAGGCTTATAAATCCAAGCCCGGTGATACAAACGAGTCACACATAAATATATGAAGTAACATAAATGAACGTCTCCAAGACGCTTTAAATTGCCATAGCTAGTTGACAACCTCTTGGTTCACCATTGTACTAGAGGTCGGATATTGTTTGAGCATTTACAATAGAAAGGGTGAAATACAACTGCATATAAAACAATAAAACAACATAATTAAGTTTTGCCAATTAATGGACGTTCTTCCTGACAACGTTATTAATTTTGGTGCAGAACTGTATTTTACAAAAAAACCTTTATGATTCAATAAACTGGTTGATCTAGGTCAAGATCAAAAACACTTTTATCCTCCCCTTCGATCATTCTCGGTTAAAGTTAAAAATGTTCCAATTAAGGAAAAGAATTTCTATTGAATTTTAATAGAAGGAGAGCTTTAAATTGGATATGGTTTAGGACAAGGTGGCATCTTCCACCAACCATCACTAATTCAGTTTCAGGGATGTCTTCAGTTTCATTTGAAAACAGTTTTGAAATAAAACTGTGAAGCCCATATTAGCATACATTGTGGGAATTGCCAAGGTAATAGGAAATAGGGTAAAAATTCACTCAGGATCTATTCAGTGTTTATGAGATGCAATAAGAAATAAGATGATGCAATATCGTTCATAATCCCAATTCAAACATACTTTTTTGTACCAAAGCGCAAATTAAACCATAATTTTACTTGGTACCCATGATATTGTTTTGGCAGTAACTTAAAATTCCGTAATCGTTTTTATGTTTATCATATTTATCTTTTAGTTATTAGAGTTTAGTCGCTAAAGTTTCTATCGTCATTTGTGCAATCGGTTTTTTATTACAATAAATATTTGAGGTTTCAGGACTTCAAGTGGCCTTTCTTCGAGGAAAGAAAAGGAAGGAAAACTATAAGATGTATTCATTGAAAGATGACTGAAGATAATGGCATACTTTTATTTAATTTTCTTTAGTAATATTAACTAATAACTTTTATTTATTTCGTAGGAGTATTTCAGTGAAAAAAGAAAAAAAGGCTACGACTGTGACTAAACCAATAGTTTTTTTTCTAAAACAATCTTGAATCCTTTTGCTATATTAATAATGTCGTAGACGATTACTATATTTCAAGATAACTACTCGTATAAAATACTTGTGTAACGAAAAATCAATTTAATAATGCCGTTTGTGAATAATATAATAGGTGTGAATGAAAAATTGACGTTAAAGAAGGTGAAATCAAAGTATTGGAGTAATATTTATTAAATTTAAAAAAATATCCTTCTTTACAGTCTTTTAAGATACATTTTCTAAAAGGCGTAAAATATAGAAAATTTTGTTTATTATTCCACCAGGAGAGGGCATCTTATATGCAAGCTAAAACTATATGTTTAATAAAAAATGGAAAATCCCTTTAATAATATACGAAATAACACGTTACTACCTGAACAAAGTGACTAAAATATCCCACTTTAAATGGTTTTCAGCCTTCATAGAGGGATTATTTTTACTTTCTGTCTTCAGAAAAGTTATATTAGAGAATTAAGTTTTTAAAATCCCAAACAAAATCAGATTGCGCATTCTGACATGAATTTTACCGATGTAAAAAGGTATTCTTTGTCTGCTATTTGTGATAATGTGTGTGTGTGTGTGTGTGTGTGTGTGTGTGTGTGTGTGTGTGTGTGTGTGTGTGTGTGTGTGTGTGTGTGTGTGTGTGTGTGTGTGTGTGTGTGTGTGTGTGTGTGTGTGTGATTGAATTGTTTTAGTTATTTTCAGCATAACTGTTCAGATGTACAATACTTTTACTTTCTATATGTTCCTATGTTATACTGTGTAGTTATTCAAGTAAGGCAGTGGTATTTTTTCAAAAACAAGAAAATTATTGAAAAATTACGACAGTTATTGTAATCACATGATTCTGCAGCGTTGTTTACACCATCTGACATTCTTTCCTATTTAATGAGATTACAAATAACACGAATTAATTGTAATTGACCTGGAAATTATAAACCAGTTTTTTAAGTGATTTACGAAGCATACGAAATGAGATAAAAACATTCCAGAGTTTGGAAACTCTGAAAAAAGAAACAGTAGCAAACGTTATTTTAAATTACCTATTATTTAAAAGAAAATGTTCCATTTTGGGCTAATACTGTGAAATAGGTGAGTGAAACGTTTTGCATGAATGTGAATGGACTGCTATCTTCAAATTTTCGTAGGTTGAGACTGGGTAAAGAACTCATCCAAGCTATGCGTAAATCTGTATTTATACTAAGTTTACAATGGATCTATTAACAATTACGACAGTTATGGTGTTTACAAGCTTGTTTAATATTGCATAACACATCATAGACATCAACTATTTGAAAATTCTATTTCATTCAAATTCGTGTGTTTCAACGAAATACGTCAATGCACAAGCAAGCACGACCAGGCATCAACTGTTTTAATAGTGTATAAACATTTTACTTGATACAAACTACTTAAACATTTTTATTACAACTCCAACGGTACTTTCGTAAACGAAATCCGTCCTCACAGGTTAGCACGACCACTTTAAAGATACGCTTGCAAAAGCCAGGAGCGCCAAGTATGAGAGTACTCGTATGTCACTGTTGAGAGGTATCAGTTTGTTGCTCCCGGCTTGTGCACGCCTACCTTTAAAGTGGTCGTACTCGCTTTTGTGTTGAGAAATTTCGTTGGAATAAGTACCGTTGGAATTGCTATAAAAATTTTAAAACATTTGGTATCTTATAATTTTTTAAGACTGATATTTATGCCCATCAAAAGACAATATGGTTGCTGCTCCCGGCTTGTGCAAGCCTATCTTTAAAGTGGACGTGCTCGCTTACGCATTGACAGATTTCGTTGAAACAAATACCACTGGGATTTTAATGAACATTTTAAAGTAGTCGGTATCAAGTAAATTTCTTATTACTATACTGTTCTTTTTGTAATTTGGTAAAAAGAACTTAACAGACGCCCTATGTTAATATAAATGAAAACAACACAGTAATTTCCTCTTAAATATTCACACCTTTATGCCAAATTTCGTTTCTTTAGTTTACCTAGTTTCAAGGATAATAAGTTTTGTTCTATAAAAATACAAAATAGCGGATAGCGGCTAAACGAGACATATAGAAGAGGATAACTTAAAATTTTCAAACTGCAACCCCTAACTTGGACATGTCATATTAATGGTCTATTTTATTAATTTATGAATTATGATATAAAATATAATATGATTATACAAAGTTTGTGTTTCAACTTATATTTAAATAAAGCATTTTGAATTTGCTAAACAAATTTTAAAGTGCAATGTCAAAAGTGGCTTTAACTGCTTTTAATTTTACTTTCTGTTAGTGAAGTTTAAAGTAGAGCATGTGTGTTAAGTGGCCAAATAAACTGAAGAAACAAATTGCAGTTTTGAATTTATGTGCATATTTGTGAAGGAAAAGTTTTGTGGTTGGCCCTGGACCGTCAAGGCTTTTGCAAATCGACAGAGGTACAACGAAGAGCATATCTGTACGTCTCTTTATAAAAAGATCCTAGGAACTTTCAAATCGGTACATAGGTTTTTTTTGTTCAAGGAAGAGGACTGCTAATTTTGGAAACAAAAGGCCAAAGTCTAGTACAGTACTTGTAGAGCAGGCAACCTTCGATAACCCGTAGTAACAGTTTATTTAGAAAATTTTGGAAGTCAAACTACCCTTAAACCTTAATTTCTTGTGTATATAAAAATAGTTTAAAGTATAAATGGGTAGGAAGGATGAGTTATAAGTGTAGGGTTTCGTTACATACATTTTAGTATATCTCGAGTATGCCATGATTATTGTTTTAAAAATATAAAGCTATATGAATGTAAAGTCAATGATTTTGAATAATTTAATAGCATGTTGTAGATATTTACAAAATAAAGAAACATTTTGTAAACAAATATTAACATATTTACCAATCTGATCCTTTATCTGATCGATGTGAAATGGTTATAGTGATAAGTATTTTGACAGTAACTAAAATATGCGTTTGACTGTAATCTTTAACACAAAATTTACAAGATAGGTAAATGAAAATTACCAGAGATAAATTTAGTTTTACACAACAAAGCTAGAGCATCAAAGTTTCTCTTTCGAAACTTTAAAGGACAAGAGTATCTTGAACGAATGGCAAGAAAACAATAAAAAAAACGTATTTAATTGCTAACAACTCTCAAACTGAGTTTATATTTGGTCTATACTGTGTAATAGTGGATATACAAGTGTTGCGCAGTGCGAACAGACGCCATCTTGAAAATGTGAAGTACTTTCATGTTGCGTTTGGTTAAAGTAAAAAGTTAGTGCCTACGGTAGATATAGTATTCAATCATATTACTGTATCTCAATGCCTAGTCTTCTAAACCTTTTTCGGTCTCCAGTTCGAATCCTTAAGAGATATCAAATAATGAACAGAAACATAAATTGTTGTACATGACTCTAGAATTAAAGTACCTTTTAGGTTCATGTATGACTCATGTTTGAATCTTTGAACTATCGTAATTTTATGTGATAATTTGCAAGAACAAAAATTTTACTTTATAAAGAGCCATTTTGGGCCAAATTCAATAATGGTTGGGATACAAAGTTGAGCTAGATAACAAACTTCTCGAAGGCTACGTAAGTAATACTTACTAAATTTGAACTGATTTGGTTAAAAATTATTGCAGTTTTCACGTTTACATCTTCGAGTTAAGTAGCATAAACCTGTGCTATGTGTCAATCACACATATGAGGGTGATTGAAATAATCAGATTTAGATTATATTCACCTAAAGAGAACATTTAAAGCATATATTATGTATTGCATATAGGTTACGCATAACAGAGAATTTATTTTCCACTTTCAAGATACATTGTTTTTATAAAGAATTGTAAACATTTGTTTTAATAATCAATACGTAAAAGTATATAAAATATGAATTTGTTTTACAACAGACTGAATGAAAGTTAAGCTTGGAAATACATATTATTTCCAATTCAGTTAAGGCCTTAACAATTATATAAAATCAACCGTGATTAAATAAATGATTTAATTTGTGTATATTTTAAGTTTATATTTTTATCTTGAAAAACAAGATTTAAGGTGTATATAAGTTTGTTATGCATGTGTTATGTACTGCACCATTAATGGGGATTGCAATTATCCAAACTATAATCAACCTCTCCTACGTTCTCGCCAACCAAATGTAATGATTGCTGCCCCTAGAACAGTTCTCTCCCTCACAAGTCAAGACCTGTGCCTCTTGATTTGTGTGTATGAAATATAAAGCGCTTGGTATATAAGGGACAGAATTGATTTTTTTATCCTACGCCCACTATTGTGGACCACCGGCTTATACTAGGAACCTGGTTTAAATCTTAATACAAGTTCAGAAGGTTTAGTTTTTATAGCTGGTGGATGTTTCTCTAAATTTAATGTTGTTATTTTAGATTTCTGTGCAGATACTGTAACTCCAGCTATACCAATCCTGTCCAACTATTTTTTTAAATAGGTAATGGCCATCTCTCATCTAAAATTAAGCTACATCAAAACATCTTTATAAAATTTACCAATTAAGTACTTGTTTTACGTTATCTCCTATAAGTGGAATAGAGAATGTTATGGTGATTCAAAAAGCCTAATTTTGTGTTGAAAATATCTATGTGTAACCACTATATGATCATAATACATTTATTTTCGTTGGCTTAGGAAGTGGAACAGTTAGATACATTCCCAATATTTTCCTGAAAGATTAGTAAAATAAGAGTTTTAGTCAAGTACCAACAGTTTAAATAGGTCTAACTATTTTGGTAACAATTTCATATTTGTAACCAGTAGATGCTTAACAAAAAATAACCCGTTCGATTACAAGTATTAAAAGTTTGTTTTAATTCTAGGAATCATATAACCAGACATCACTTATCAGTATCAATATCAATATCAGACAGTCTTTTCTAAACACAATAGAAAATAAATGAGTTAAAATAAAAGTTTGCGAAATATAACGAATGTTCATATAAAAAAATATCCTATTGTAGGGTGTATAAATCATAGTATTGTAATTTCTCATAACTAGATATAATTAAAAATAACAAAATCTATGTTGCCTAAGTTTTGGATTTTAAGTGCTGACGTACTTAAAATGGTGATAAAAACCACTCTATACAGAATCGTACAGTAATATTAGGCATTTTAATATTTATTATAAATAAGATATATGATATGGATTTATTTTATTCACGTTCTGTACGATTTAAACGATATTTGAATTATTCTTTTACAAAAATCCACAAGTTAGCAGGCCGTGTTTTTTTTACAAAATAGATTCAAACCAGAAATAAAAACTGGGAATGTCCTTGTGTATCGTAATATTTAAAAGTATAAATATTAATTTAGAACCAATATGCTCTGATATATTGGAAATAATGTCATTTTAATACAAAGTAAATAAATATACTTTTATTATTTTAGGAAGTTTGAAATTTGAGCACTGTTTTACATATGTTTAAACTGCTTTAAATCTTTATAAATTCGTGTTACAAAACCATTGTTAAATATTGAATTTTGGCTTAATTTTTAAAATTTATTATGGTCACTGTATTTCTTCCTAAATAAACCTATCAAATATACAATAAATTTGTATTAAAAGGTTGGTCATGATCAAAACATTATATTAAAGTTTAAAAAACTTAAATAAATGATAAAATATATTATTATGATGTAGCTTTTTTCAAAAAATTATTTAAAACCGAATAAAGAATGAAAAAATGTTTTAAAATGTTACTTATAAAACCTAGTCCACTAACATTAAATATTTCCTAATGGTGGTCTGCAGGAAATATTTGAGTTTAATTTCCTGAAAAAAAGCTTGACAAAATAATTTCTAAGATTGCAAAGTTACTGAACTTAAATCCATATTCTTACGCGTACATAATAATTGACTTTTTTAAGTTCTTAAAGTCTAGTATGTAAAATCCTCAATGATATTACAACAAATAAATTTTAAGTAGTTTAATTAAACAGAAAAATATAGTTTATATGCAAAATTAAAACAATCAATTTAGAAAAGCATCTCCTGCATTTTTATTACAAAACACAAAGACGGTGAAAAATTAAAAAACACAATGATTGGCTTTCCTTTGTCTTTTCTTGGTAGCTAATTAAAATAATACAACATAAGTACTTTTTAAATTAAATTAAATTCAAACATTGGTGTTGTACATAACGCGCGATAATCGATATTTTTTATAGGCTCATAACTTTTAAAACTAAACCTTGAACAAATATAGTATAGTGTAACATTTCTGATAACGGTGAATTTAGGAAATATTTTACCTTGTGGAAGTCCAAAGATTGATCGAACGTTAGAGGTTTTTTGTAGAGGAAAAGGGTCTTGGTAGGATAATTTAATATGATGACTAACCGTATGTAAACAGACCCAGGAACTGCGACTGAATCTTCCTGTCATCCCCCAAATTAGAATTATATGCATTTTTTTATTATGTTGAGGTGCACAAAGCAGCTGTCAGCGTGGGACGGAGAGATTTGCATAATTGGATGGGACACAGGTGAACAACTGGGACGCACGACCGCACGAAGTCAGGGGCACGACCAATGACCGCGTCTCAGAGTGGTCGTCCGTAGATTAGATTAGGTCTGGTTGATTAAAACTTCTCTGCTTCATATTTATAACTCTCTAAATACATGGAAAATATAACATTTCCTTCTCTCTTTTATCTCCTTTGAACGAAGTACAGGATAATTTACTTGAGTTCTAAAGTATCCATCTTGAAAGAAAACATCCATTTAGGGATCCCAGAAGTAAAGAGTGCATTTCAGAAAGTGTCCACACGTGTGTTCATGTGTATTGTATGTGCGTGTATTTAATAAATAATCGAACATATTATTCAGCGTACTCAGTTGAAGATTGTGCACTTTCCACTTTCTTTGAGTGCTATCCCAGCCAATGTGGAGACTAAGCTCTACTAGTGAACATATTAATTGCTGCTATATAAAAAAATAATATATTTTTATCGAAGACCATTGCTAGGTGATTAGTATTAAGTGTTTTAGTAGAATTCAAATGTTTTAACCATCGGAAGCGTACAAAATAGCGCAAACCGAATCTTTTTAACAGTCTCGTTCAGATGTTGTGAAGACTGAGTTTTATTCATGCAATATGAATTTAACTCAATGACACATCAATATAATTTAGAAAATATCAAAATCCGATTATTTCAAAAGGTCAAAAGTTAAATTTAAAGGTAAAGGTTAGTATAAAAATCTTCAGGAAACATTTCCCTTTTTGAGTTATTTTTTCATGCCTTTTAACCAAATAAATAATCAATTATAAGTTTAAAGGTTAAAACTGTTTAAATTGAGCTCTAGTACGGTTATTAAAACTGTTTTATTCTTCATGTCATCAAAAACGAGCATAAAACATATCTTGAAAAGATATTTAATTTTGGATTTAGTAAGCAAGGATGAAATTTGCAGAACCATGAATGTGGTAGCGAAGAATTAAAATTTCTAGTATAAAAACGGAAGGATAGAGAGCTATAGTTTTGACAGTATTTAATAGTTTTCTATGCCCGTTTGCCACAGACCATCTTGGAAAACAATGTGTGAGCAAATATCCAGATAATGGGCAGTTTCGACAAGTACTAGGGTAAAGATTATGAATGAAAGTACTTATTTATGACAGGATTGAATTCTAATCTTTCACTTACCTAATTATAAAACCTATAACCACGTGCCATTTGCCTTTCGAAAACCTTTAAAATGCATCAGGCTAATAATCTATTATTGCGTTGAATGTTCAGTGTTGGACTTAAAATAAATGCATTCTTGGAGTATAATGATTAAATAAGGATAGAGTATTAAGTAAAGCCACATTCACTACAGGTGGAGGATATTCTTAATGTGCACATAAGTTACATATCTTATGGCAGTTTATGATCTGCGCCTTCAATGCAGTTACTTACTAACTCTGAAAAGGTCACCATTGACTTGGGATTGCTTAGGCACCAAGTAGACAACTCTGATGGAAATGAGCACAAGAATTTAGAACTGAAAATACAAGAGATGAAAACGGTGACACCTTACTCGTTGTGGTGTGACAATAACAATAAGGTATGGAATGGACGTTATCGACGAATGTATCAGTTTAATACAGGAATGAAAACGCGTCAAGTAATGGAATTGGAAGGAAATGACCAAACAATTATCTCTTCTGTGGAGAGAAAGAAGGAGGAATAGAAAAGCCAGAGAAGCCAATTGCTGGATTTAAGCAACCTAAGTATACAGGGAAATCTAGATAAATTAAGACACAGACTAAAAAAACCAAACAGGGAATGGCATTTACGACCTTGGTGGTGAAGAAAATACAATCGTGGTAACACCATACAGATCTTGGAGCAGATTGTGGTACTATATGTCCTAGTCCTCGACAGTTTTCCCGCCATCACCAGAGACTTGGACGCTCGCATCGGAGATTTGAATGTCTTTTTAGCTGAAAGGCAGGAGGCACCCTGACGTGCAACTCACGGTGCGTGGCAAACTTACAGATTGAAGCTCGTATGCAAATCGAATGGGTATATACAGGATATTAGAAGTCAGAAACATTTAATGTCCTTTAAATTCAGTCACTCTTTGATTGACATCATAATATCGGAAGTAGGGATCAAAGCTTTTGTTTAAGTGCGGGGAATCATGAAACAAGTGAAGTGTTTGTTAGATGAGATTTGTATGTGTGATTGATGCAAAATGTTTCCCTTTTAATTTTACGTTTCACTATTACCGACAGGTTCTGTAAAAAGGTAATAAGCAATGTAAAGCACGTGTCCTAGCAGGAAATCGTTCTTCACAGTTACACGTGTTGGTTCAGAGGTTTTTTTCAGAGGTGTTATACAAGTCTTCGAAAATATTTTGCTTCATGACAGGAATTTGACAACAATTAACAGGTGTAACGGCCAGATCAGAATCTTTAATAGACCACATCATTACTAATAAAAACATGCAGCCGAAAAAGTGTGGTGTAATAGATGCATACATTATTTTGGATTGCAGGAAAATTAGAATAACTGACCACAAACTACTTTATTTTAAGCTTAAATACAAAAGAGAAAAGGCTAATGTTAAATCATGTTACTTATAGAGATTGTCATAGTTTTATATTACCGAAGTACTTGAGATGCTGACAGAAGTAGAATTAGGAAGTGTAAGAGATAGATGGGGTGAATTTAATATAGAATCAATAATATAATAGGTATTATAATTACAATATAATGATATAATATAATTATAATTAGAATGAATTTATAACTTCAAATATAAAAAAGATTTATAATGTTTTAGCACTTCCAGTAACAAAAGAGAAAGTAAAAGACAATCCTTGTGGAAAAATGAAGAAATTCTTGTTTTGACAACATGTAAATAATAAGCTAAGAAGATAGTTTTTAAATACAAGACAGGAATGTGATTGGACGGACAATAGAAAAGTGAGAAACAAGTTAAATGGAGCAATCTGGCAAGCAAAATAAGATTTCCTTGCCGAGAAAGTGGCACACTGTAAAGATAGTAGAATGTTCTGGAAATGTCTTAAACAGAGTGGATTGGTTTTTAATCTAAGAAATTTATTTTTCCTAACAAATTTAAAGTTAACGAATTGAATTGTTATTATGTGAAAATGGGTTTATTCTTTGAAGCAGACAAAGAACTTATTAGTTTCCACAGTAAAGAACAGATAATTATGAAAATAACTCTGTTTCTGGAAAAGTATTTGACGGAGAAGTAAACGCAGCAATAAACGAGATAACCTCAGAGCAGTTTGTGTGGGCGAATTAAGTATTTTAATGACAAAGACCCTTTTTCCATTGCTGCCATAACCTCTGTGATGAACGAATATTTACGAACTGGCAAGTTTCAATATGCAAGAAAAAAAGTGTAGTTTACTCTCTTCCAAAAATTACAAATCCCTTGAATGTTTTGAAATAAGGTTATTTTAATACTGCCAGAAATGTCAGGCGGGTGTAGCTTTATTACCATACCTGATTGTTCGCTGATTTTCGATTCCATAAGCCAAAGTTTGTTAACCACAAAGCTGAAACATTTTGTCAAGTGCTGTCGCTTGGGTCAAATTTTATTTAGGAAGAAGGTGTCAGGTGGTTAGGTTGAGTACAGATAGTTCATCTCCCCTTACAAAACTAAGGGGGTATCGCAGAGGAGTTGACTGGGGCCCGTCCTCTACACCCTGTACACTGCTGATCTTGCCAGTTATGTACATTGTTAAAGTTTCACGCAAACGCCATTGATTGCCAACTGGACTTTTCCAACAAGCCTAATTTAGCTGGAGAAGCTCTTGAGGAAATTATCTCTGATTTTGTGAGTATATGTGAATGGTCATTGAGAAATAGTCTCAAGTTGAACTCTGAGAAGTGTACTCCATATTGCAGCGCTCAATATTGTTCAAAGCATTTTTGACGGAGATGTGCAAGTGCAACTTGAAGTTTGTGCATGTGCTTTCGTGCGTGCCTGCGCAAGTAATTAGTGTCAAGTATGAGCCCTGGACATCCATTGGTTTTTGGGCATCTTAGGCAAAGCTGTCACCCACATAAGAGGAAATAACTGTTCTTGAGAAGTTGTCTTAGCTTCAGGCGTGGAACGCCTTTACTTCGGCGAAGTCAGGCTGTCAATGAATTTAAAAATGCATGGTGGAACTTGCATGGAATGCCGTAATCCGTAACAAATGCACTAAATGGGGAAAATAAGCGTGGACATTAGTAATAAACCTTTCAAACTGCAGCGCTCAATATTGTTCAAAGCATTTTTGACGGAGATGTGCAAGTGCAACTTGGAGTTTAATATATAAAGTGACAAATACTGTCAAGAGTCTAAGTGTTATACTTGATAGTGGTCTCACTTTATCTGATCATATATAATGATATAATATTTAACTTAACTTATGTCACTTAACTGGATTTAGGAAGGCTGCGAGGTTTTGTAACTCTACAGGTCCATCCTACCAGATAGTGAGACACTACAAGTCTTTAAGTTTTATCAGTATTGTATTTCATCAGTCTTTTTGCCTTTGTAAATAGCATTACCAAAGAAGAAACTCATCCAAAATCCAAAAGCTGCAAAACAACGCCGTGCAATTTGTCTACAACCTTCCTAGACGTGAGCACGTGTCAGCTTTTCGGATTACTCTTGTATTTTACTGTGGTTTGCAAATCGAGCAATCTAGTCCACCTACTATTAGCTAAACGGGAGCCACTGTATCTACTCAAAAGACTTGTGACATGGGAACAGATCTTTTTACGTAGTACTCGAAAAGATAACCACTTGTGTTTACCAAAAGTTAGGTTGGAAGGTAGTAAGAAAAGTTTTTCCTATGCTGGCTCAAAAGTTTTCAATGACATCCCTAGTGACCTTCAGCTTTTAGCGCCCCCAGCTTTTAAAGAAATGTTTTACTTTGAATTTGGAAATGAACGTCCTTCAATGCTGATGTAAATGTAAATAGAATTATACTTTTGTTAGTTTTAGATGAATTTTAAAGATTTTGTCATGAGGTCTGTTTCTGTAAAGCAAACCTTGTACTGAGAAGTGTCGTGAATAAAGACATTTTTATTTATTGATTTATAATTCTAAACCTCCATCGAAAGAAACTTGTAAACAACCTCCTCTTCAAACTTGTTTTGTAACATAAGGCAGTGTTTTGTAACACTCGCTCGCGTGTGTGCATGTGCGTTCGTGCGTGCTTGCGCGTATGTGTAGTGTCAAGTATGAGCGCTGGACATCCATTGGTTTTTGGACATCTTAGGCAACGCTGTCACCCACATAAGAGGAAATCACTGTTCTTAAGAAGTTGTATTAGCTTCAGGCGTGGAACGCCTTTTCTTTGACGAAGGCAGGATGTCAATGAATTTAAAAATGCGTTGTGGAACTTGCATGGAGTGCCATCATCCGTAACAAATGTACTAAATGGGGGAACTAAGCGTGGACATTAGTAATACAACTTTCAAACTGGGTTTTAAAGTTGCCTTACTTTTGCCCAGTTAGCCACTCCAATCATGAATGGCCCATTATGGACTGGATATTAGATGGCTTATTGACGACCAATCTGGTCAGAAAAACGCGGACATAACAGTGGATTGTTCACGAACACAACTCTTTCAGAGAACGAACGAGGTCTATTGGATTGCTGAGGTACCGCAATGTTTGGTCTAGACGCTGTTCCATTGGATGTACTTATTAGAAATAGTGATACAGGTTTGCTACGTTATATATGACTGAGAGCAAATTCTGTACGCAATGGAAAATTCAAAGTCTCACTCTCTTCATCAAGGGCAACAGAGATTGCGATACACTGTTTTGTAAGCTGAACTCGATATACTACTCACTCTTGAAACTATTGAGCTCCTGGTGAAGCCATGATTTGCATAATTACTCGAAGCGTTTCTGGACTTCCTAACCGCCAATATGACTTTCGAATTGTCCGCTCTTCAGTGGTGTAAGAGGCGGTTTTGCATGGAAACCATAGTTAGTTACGACTGTTCAATCTACCCACGCTCGGCTTGCCAAACACCTTAAATTCGTCCTTAGGGTAGGAAACGAGCTGGTGCTGTATGGAGTAACAACCAGTTTTTTATAGAGGATGCTTCACAGCTAACTCTTAAAATGATGGTTTTCATTATGTAAAAGCTGAAAAGCCAGGCAGGATGGAAATAAGGTCAGGTGCAGCTCAGTTCTGTGTCCTGGGCTAACACCTGTAAAGGTGGCTAACATAAAAATCCTCTGAATACAGATCCCTGAGGTACGCTTTGTAGTAGGAACTCTATCAGTATATACACTTAAGTTTGGCAAAGCATAAAACCTTTTTTTTCGAGCACGATGATTGTGCTTACATGATGGACTGGATAAATGAGAATGGTCTTGCAACTCTTGCATCCGAAAAGATTGAAATCGTCCTTTTCATCTGACGGTAGATAGAAAATGTTAACCAGTTTCGAGAAGGCTCCGAGGGAAAGAACGCCATCAAGTATTTTGGCATGCAACTGCACAACGAGCTCACAATACGAGAGCGTTTCTGATGCCACAGCATATAACCACAGCTATAGTTTATGCCATCCGATGAAACCCTTTGTGCCCCTTTAGTAAGAAGCAATGGCTATTTATGAATACCACTCATTTTGTCTTGTAGGAGTTCGAGATGTGACAGATGCGCTGCTGTAAGTTCCTAACGTACGTAACAATCTGATGTGCAAGTTTGGTATAAAAAGAAGAGGCTTCGAGATAGCCATTGGCAAACTCTCGCCCAACTCTATTGTCCAGATTATGGTCCCTGATCAGCAGGAATGAGACGGCATCTGCATATGAATAGAGGGGACGACTTTAAACATTGTCAATCTAAAGGAAAATGCGTATTAATCACAACCTACAACTTTGTTTATATTTTTTTTAAGAGAGGCCAATCTCTTTTAAACCTGATTTTACCCGTCATCATTAGTGACTGGCCCATGGAAAAAACTTATAAATCAACATAAGGAGGAGAGTCATGATCAGTGCATGATCTAGACAATCTATATTCTAAAATTGTTAACTAATCAAGCCTTTCATACGTCACTAACAAAAATGCAAATTTTATATTCCTACATAATTTTCTGTATTTACTTAGAATCTTAATGTTACATTAGGTTTATAAATCTTTCGTTTCCAAATGTCATATTTTGTATTACAACCTATTAATCTGTATATATGGAAAATCAAAATTGCTATTTAAATCTTTTACTGTTAACCAGTCATGTACTTTTAACAGTTATATTTTTAGTTACTTTAAGAAAACTCTTTTCTTCCTCCAATTTTCTTTCATTACGATCCAAAGAACTCATTAATGTAAATGATCGCGTATGGAATGATTTTGTATAAATGTTAGTTATGTGCCCAGGTAACGAGAAAATATCATTTCTGAAACGAATTTGTCCCTTATATTTTATTTTTCATACAAGTACTTTGGTGTCATACATTTATGAGAGACAACTCCATCACCACCTTAGGATAAGCTCTCATTGTAACCGGTGAGGTGACTCATTATTAGACTTGAACTTGTCAATTAATCTCTACTTAGCTAATGTCGGAACCAGATACATGATTGTTAGCAGGAGTGGGCAACTGTTCTTTGATTTTACATTTGGTCCAATCTACACTATAGATTAAACTGATTAAGGAATGCCAAGTTTCTGACGAACCTTCTCTCTCAGACCATAGGTACTGTATGTCCAGTTGGAATCTACTCATCGTTTGGCCCAATTCATAAGTCCTGGCGTTACTTATTGGTTCTTCTTTCCATCTTGCGGCCATAACAGACTGAGCATTGTCGGGTCGATAACTTCGTACACCTGAACATCCTGGCGTCACATTTGAGTAATGCCATTCTAAGCTGGCAGTCAGTTGAGAACCATTCATGATTAGCTGATGGAAAAAGGATCTTAGTGAACTTAGTCGTTTTGTGAGGCGGTTATTTAATAGCTGTAAGATATCAGATGCTTGGGAAGGTTATTATACTTCCCTCACAAAGTACGAGCCTCGTATAAACAAGCCATCAGATGGCAAAACGAGATTCTTGGTAATGCCATCGTGTTAGTCACTGGAAGACACTAAAATATCCTGACACATTTAATAATAATTGGAATTTAAGTTTTCATTTTTGTAATTTTAAATTTTCAAAAAATTAAAATTTAATTTAAATTGGTGAACTTTTTTACATGGTCTGAGAAGCCTACTTTAGTCAAAAAGTGTCTTCTTCTTGTCATTATAATCTGCTTCTAGTCTAAGGTATTTTTGATGCCGTAGTAGCGTTTGCTTTGTTGCTCTGATTAAGAAAATATATAACATGATTGTCTCAAAAGTCTATACCGGAGCTACTTCTGGTCATTATATTTAATTACTTATTTTTGAGCGACGTAGTATTTGTGTTTTGGTCATGATCAAAGAAATATATACATATATAGGTCTAAAATCACGTCTTTGGTCAAAAAGTGGATACTTACATTTAAAATAATCTTACTCCGGTATAACCTTTGTGCTACAGCAGGTTTTACGGTTTTGCAAGTCTGCTTTGATCAAAAAGTGACTGCTTCCGGTCATTGGAATCTACCGCCGATACCGTAATACCGTTTACATAGTAGCCCTGATGAAGACAATATGTATTAAGTTTCTCTGAAAAATTTACTTTGGCAACAAAGCGATTACTACCGGACATTTTGCCAATCACATTTGAACCCCTTTTGTTGTTTGATCTTTATGAAGTTTCTTTTTATTTTATATGTAAGTTATGTGGAGCGTTTGTGCCAAATTGTATCGCTCTAGGACATTGAGAAGGTAAAACAACAAAGACACATTTCTTCGAAGGGTTACAGCCTCTTTGGATCACCACCTATGGATGTTTGATCTTTTAGAAATTGTTTTAGTTTCTGTTTATGTCTTGAGGCATAATTGTGCTAATTTAATGTGTTAGTATATCGAGAATATCGAAAATGAGTGATGAATGAGTGAGGATTTTACCTTCGATATATAGGTGTTGTTTGCTCTATACATTTTAAATGGATTTAAGCTTCGCGACTAATGGACTAAATTCTTTGTAGATATAAATGTATATTTTTCTCTACTGTGTAAACATACAAATGAATTGTCTGACAATTAGTTTTTAGAACAACAAGTCAGCGAGGACTTTTGATAGTTCATATGCAGTTCATATTATATAAAATGTAATACAATTATACATAAATATTTGTCTAGTCATTCAAATCATCAGTCTTAAATTAATCTCTTTTTCAAGAAGCAGCATATCTCCGGCTTTTTTGATTTTGCGGATCTGCAGCTAATGAAGCCGTCTAGAGGATTAAGAACTCCTGTCTGATTAAACTAGAGGTGGTACTTTCGAGTTCAACTGGAAATTGATTATTTAACAGAGAAATAGTTCTAGTCAAACTCAATAAGTAAGCCTCTTTCATTTTTTTAATGTGTAACTGTTGATAGGTAGAAAATTTAATTAACACATTCCAAAACTTAAGATCATCCTTGAACCAGAAAAACAATGTCTAGAGATTAAACAACTCATAATTCATTATTAAGTTCTATCGGGGCATTCTTTCAATCCTGTCGTTATTCGTCTGTCCGTATGTGCGATAATTTTTGGTAAACAGGAACTGGAGGCTTGAAATTTTATACACAGATTAGTCTTGGCCTAAAGATATTATTGATTTTGCGATCAAAGAAATTTGGATCTGTCAGTCCATTTGCTCATCTGTGCGATAACTCGTTCCTAGGGACGAAACTTGATACATATGTCCCTGTTGGCTTAAGGAATCCTACTCATTTTAAGATCAATAGGTTAAAGAGCAGTTCGTCCGGCTTTATGTTTCTTCCGTCTGTTCTTCATTACAATAAATCTTGATAGAAAAGTCCTAGAGACTTGAAAATTGGTATAGGGGTTGCTATTGGTCCAAAGAAAAACTGTATTGCTTGGATTTAAATGGACGTACAAAGGTTTTTTCTGTCACAATAAAAATGTTGTACAAATGTAAAACTTAGTACATGGGTTCCTCTTGGTTCAGGTCCTCACTATTGATTTTGAAGTCTGACCGATTGTGTCCGCCTGATCTATAGTTCTTACTTTATGTTCTATTAAGTTCTTAGATACTCAGTTGTAACAGTTTATTTAGGTATAATTAGATAATGGGTAAATATTATATATTTTTTAATTATAATATTAGATAACTGTTTATATATAATACCGTTTTTCATACTATCCTAAGACTAGTCCCTTCGTCAATTAGTATTGTATTGTATTAGTATGTATGAAAAACAATTTACGATTTTTGTCCTCAGAATAGTAATTAATCATTATTATAACGTAACATGATTCAATATCAAAAGTATATACATTACATACATATATACATTTCTTTTACTTCGGGAGTCATAACATTAACGTCCCTGAGTTGTTCGTCTTCTTATCTGGGGTATCTAATTATATTAACAAACCAAGAATTGTTATTTTAAAAAGCACCTCTGGTCTTTGTACTGCAAGATAAATCAATCCATTTTGGTGAAAAAAGTATAAATATTCTTTTGCTGATATTAAAGTAAAGTTCGTGACAATTTTTCATAGTTTTAATATAAAAGTACAATAAATTTGTATGTGCTGTACTATATTAAATGTTTAATCGGATACTGGATTTTTATTAAATTTTAATTTAATAAGTTATTAAAATGGTAAAAGTTTGTAAAAAATATTATATTAATATAATTAGATATCAATAGAATTATCTACTATTTGTTTTATGACATGCTAATCGCTCTATAATATTATTGTCTTAAAGGTAATTTGTTATTTAACTGCGATTTAGTGATAACATAGGTGATTTAATTTATAAAAGACTGTTTAAATATAATCCTACACCCCAGTCTTGTATATAAATATCAAAATCAACAAAAAAATTCACTCTAGGTATGAGCATAAATATGTAATTTTAAACTCTAGGCAAATCTGTCTAGCGGAAATCCATTACTCTAATATGACAGGAACACATTTAATATGGCAAAGTGGTAAATATTCTTAAAAGCTTACTCGTGAGCTATACCTGCCTGTTTGGGAGCATTTCAGGAATATCAGCCTTATTGTAAGGCAATGTAGAACAGGCGGCGCCGTTTGATCTGTCCATAAATGAACGACTACATATATTTAACCGGAATGAAAATGGCGGGCCTATAGTAGGTGGTTCGAATGAAGTCATTCAGCAGGAAAGGGATCAAAGGGCTTGTCCCCTGGACTGCCACTGTGATTTCGGCGCGGCCCTTGTACACGGGTTACTCGAGCCAGGAGTAGATTATACGATCCGGATTGATAGAACCATCTGAAGGGATGTTTTCATGTTTTAAGACGTTTTCCCTGCGGCTTAGGAGCTTATCTGTAAAGAGTGATTGTTTTGGGACGTGTCCCTTCAGAGAATACAATATTAATTGACTTTCTGGATCAATGTCATAGCCATCCATCAAAACGAGTTTGAAGAATTTAGTAAAGTTTGGCTTCTTTTAAGGATTTGCTATACAGTAAATTCTTATTCATTGGGGTAGGATGACAGTATTGAGTGTACGTACGATGGAGAGTTGACAGAAAAGTATTAGACATTTTATTTGCAAAACGGCCAATGATCCTGGATTATATCCATGGGGAATAGAAAAGTCCAGTCTGCATAAATCTAGAAGACATGGATACAGTCAAGTTGGCATACATTGGAAGAAATTATACATCACCTAGACGAAATGATTGTTTCAAAATGTAACCAGCCGGCATAAATGAGTTGGAAACCAAAATATTGATGGAAACTTCCATTTCGGAAAAAATGAATCCTCTATCTCAAATAGTGTTATGAAATCCCGTATGTACTTAATAACTTTATAACATTTTAAATAAAACATTACTTCCTAACAAAATTATTTTCTGAAGTACGGAATATCAGACCATCATACATAAATTAATGTCTCGGTAACAAATGCTAGCCGGGAGCACACAGCATTAATAATAACATGATATGAAACCAAGAGAATCTCACTCAGTAACGATAACTGTCTCACAATGCTTATGAATTTCTATACACCGAGGTATGTATAGAACTATTCAAAACGGACGTTCTTGTTGCAGGCTGTGAAGTTTGAGGTGCGGTTGAACCTAGAGATAAACATAAAGTAGGGAATTCCTCCAAATCGTGATCAATATCCAAAGAGATGCTTATGGAATTATTCTTAAAAATGTAGTTATGTCCTCGGAGACTTCCTTATACAGGTCATTGGACATTCTTTATAATGATCATAAAATATTATTGCTTCGGAACATTTTCGGTTTTAGATAAGTCTTCCCTGTGTCCTGATTGTATACAGAGTTTCTTAATACAATAGGCATAATTAATACGCAATATCCAATCAACTAAATCTCGCCGCATATGAGAATTTAATGCGAGGGAAACAAAAGGTAACTGCAGGTAGTAATAAACATATAATTCATAGCTTGGGGTTTAGTTTACTAGTCAATCTAGCCTGTTTAAAGTATTGTTAAATTTTATTTTCTTAATGATAGAAAAAGAGTCTATTAAAATTTTGAAGTGGAAATTACACGTCTTGTTATATCAAAAATATAAATATAAGAACAGTACACAAATAATCAAGAACTCTTTTATAAATACAGTATAATAACCGAAGATTTGTCTTTAAATAATAACTGCAGTTTGTAAGGTACGTTACTAAAATATATAAAATTGACTTTTAATTATGTTTTATTGTAATATGTATAAAAATAAAGAAGGTTAAAAATCTTAATTTTAATTTTTTTAAATTTTAAAAGTTAATTTTCAGTATTTTGAACTTTTGCTTTTTTTTAAACTGAAATCACCATGTTGTCCTATGCCCACCAGTGCTTTGAAACGAGATATTAAACAGCTTACAACAGTGTATATTTGGTTCCATTTGAAAGTTATTGTTAAGGTCATTAGAATAGAATACGATATTCATAAAATTTTCTCAATATTAAAAAGTGTTACATTAGTTATTTTAATTAAAAGTTTAATTATCAAATTAATCACAACTGTACCCAGAATATTTTCAACAGCTAACTATAATTATTATTTGTCTGTATAAAACTATAACAATGGAGAAAACGCATAAAATATTATCCTCCAGTGGTATGCCCTGTTGTAAGGCACGTTATATAATTAATTTTGAAAATTTCAGCGTATAATTAGAGCAGAGTATGAGTGGCTCCATAAATTACCATTGAATAAACAATTTGTCTTAAACCAAAAATATTCAAAGCACCGTAAAACTGTTTAATTTGATAATTATGTCAAGTTTTAAATTTAGCATTTGGTTTGATTGGGCATTCACTGTCCATTAGTTTCCATTACATCACATTCTTAGTTATTTTTACTGTTAAATTTATATTAAACCTGAGTTTTTTTTATGTACTGCTTGTCATACAATTAGAAATAAAATAGGCAGTTAAATCAGTTAAATAACACGTGTTATTAAAATACTCCAGGACCTAAAGCCAATTTATCCTTTAAGAAGAAATCGATCGTCAACTGGGAAGGTCAAAATGGGAGTGTATCAAAAGTGTTAAAAAATATAAATGATAATTTTTCCACAGATCATATTTTTCTTAGCTTAACACACTTAGAAACAACAGGCAGATACGTTGAATCATTATCAGCTAACCATTTACAGACCCTCAAAGTGGCGATTCCCAAGACCGTTATCTAGTTTTCTGACGATAATACACTATGGTTTATGTTGCTGATTGTCGGTTTAAAGTAAAAAAAATATAACGATAAACAAAAAATTATTATTTTATATTTTTAACCCTTCCCATACCCTCCCATTTCGACCTATACTAAAAATGTCGCAGCTGCATTTCTCTCTTGATTTCTTGAAAAATCAGGTAGTAAGGTTGCACATTAGAAATCGGCTCTTGGCTCCTAGACTATCTTCTTTTCTGTCTAAAATCAACGCATGGTCACGATATTTGGCATCGTTGGCAGACTGAAGCTCCCTATCAGAGTGCAAGATACGAGAAACGCTTAGTTACCGAGTCAGAGCGTGTATGTTATCTTACTCGTACTTCAATTCCGAGCCTCTTCTTTGTCCACACTTTCATAATCTGTTGTTGTTTCGTATGCCTCTTTATAATCTTGTTTCTTGTAATTGCTGTTCCTAAATATGAATTATATAAAGTATGGAGATAATTTATGCTGTGTGTTGTACTCTACTAATCCTCAGCATTGTGAGAGCTAAATGTTGTAAAAACGTCGTATCAGAATACATCTGGAACGCACAAAACCAACTGAGCATTTCCTATTGAAATTTCTTGAAAATGGTATTTACAATTCAACACACATACGTTTTATTATCTTATGCAATGGATGGCAGTAAATAATATTTAGTAATTAATTTAATTTCACGGTCTATTATGTATTGCAGCTGGCAAGAAACACGTTTTGGTGAAATGTATATCAAAAGCAAGGTGAAAAAAACTAAATTATCCGCATTACATAGAATATTACTTGTAACTTCAAAGTAAAAATTATTTTTTGTAACGTTTTTATTACTATAAATATATATTTATAATTAGATAAACTTTTCATTGACTTAAAAAGTTCAGAGAGAATCATATTTGACTTTTTTTATAAATTATTGTAAAATAATTTACTTTTCTTCAAGTTTAAAATCAATATAGAAATATTATATTAATTTCTCCTTATACAAATAAATTACCTCCATTTTTAAAGTTATAAACTTATTATAATTATGCACACAATAGTGATATAAAAATACTTTAAAGAGGTATTCAATCCAAATTAAAAAAAAAAGATTATGAGGAGATCTCGATATTATTAAATGTAACGAAATATAACATTCCGAATTCAAACGGTTTCCACAAGAAAACACGTTTAATTATTCCATTAAGAAAAACTGTTATTGAAAAGTAAGTAAATGCTCCTTGCTCCTTACTATACATAGTTTTAAATTTGGAAAATGAAAATCATCGGACAATGCTCCTAAGGAAATTCAAGGAATATTGTAAGATATGTCTGAAGCACTAGAATTCATTTTTTAGAATTCAAGTGTTGGGATAAATGGATGTACTATATTTCCATCATATGAAGAGAGTATATTATATGTAAATTATTGGTGCTACAGGAGTAAATCAGTATTGAAAGTATTACCATTACTTCGAGGTATATACTTGCCGGGGCGTAACAAATCTCAGTCGATTCTTTGCCTCGTCTATGAGCCTCTTCCACGCCACCCTGTACTCCGCCAGATCCACAGACCCTCCACACCGGGTCACATCTTCGACCACTTGATCGCACCATCTTATCTTTGGCCTACCCAAAGGGCGCCTTCCTGCCGGTACCGCCTGGTAGACCTCTTTCAACCTTGTGCCCTCCCGTTTCCGATGTACATGTCCTAGCCAGCTAATTCTCTTTGCCTTCACCAAAGCCACAATATCAGGATCTTGGTATACATTGCGTAATTCTCTATTTTTTCTTATTCGCCACACCCCTTCATCACATATTGGTCCAAATATTTTTCGGAGAACTTTATTCTCAAAAACAATCAACCACCCCTCATTTTTCTTCGTTAATGTCCATGTTTCACTTCCATACATTAGGACTGGTTGAATGATTGTTTTATAAATTCTTATTTTGGAGCATTGTGACAACAATCTTGACGTAAAGAGTTTTGTACACGCCCCAAGACACCTATTTGCATTAGCTAATTTGCTTTGTATCTCTATCCTATCCTCCACGTTTTTGCTGTTTATTGTTACACCCAAATATTTAAAACTTTCTACACAGCCAATCGAGTAGTTGTCAATGCTTAAGTTTGTTCTCACATTTCCAGCATGTCTTCCAAAATGAATAATTTTAGTTTTATCTTCATTTAGCTCTAAGCCTACTGTTTGACATTCTTTAATAAAACTTTTTGTTAGTGTGAAGAGGTCATCCAAACTTTCTGACAAGATCAATACATCATCCGCAAATGCCATTACGTTCAGGTCCACTCCTAATTTAACCCCTCTTTGTAGCCTTTTAACTTTTTGTAATGCCTCTTCCACAGCCAGGTTGAAGAGAGTGGGAGAAATCCCATCTCCCTGTCTTACTCCAGTGGTGATAAGGAAGTTTTCCGAAATTTCTCCATCTATTCTTATTTTGGCCTTTGAGTCACTTATACACATTTTTGACAGTCTTATCAGTTTTTGCGGGATTCCATGTTTTTCCATCTTCTTGAATAGAGCATTCCTATCTATGCTGTCATAAGCTTTCTTGAAGTCTATAAAAATTCCATAGAAGCCTTTGTTGAACTCATAATATTTTGAGATTGAGAGTATATACTAAGGTATATACTTCGAGGTATATACTAAGATTTAATAATTTTTAGTATTTTAGTTATCATTACGCATACATCTAACAGCCAATGCTGTTTAAAAATAATAAATTATAACAAATAAATAGGCAATACTTATTTCTAGGAAACCGAATAATTTTGGACAAAACCACAGTGGACACTAATTAATTTCATATCCTAATAGTTGAAACCAGTCACAAAAGAAATATATACTGAAGTTATATATGTTATGTTATATAAGTTATATAATATCTTCAAAGATATATCTTCCTTCTTTTTGACTGACATAGATCTAACATTTAAAACATCTAAATAGTAAAACAACCTAGTTTTTCGTTCAATTAATAGAGGAATTTAATTTAATATGAAATTGATCGTCAACCACGCTAATTTTGGTAACAGCTGAAATATAAGGGAATGAAAAATAATATTTATGTACAATATAATGTTTTTGATATTTTAAAACATAAAAAACTTGTCACTTACAACAATTACTGTCTATTGCATGGAATAATAATAGTGGGAAATTTTCCAATGAACTGGATTTCGTTACGAAAACGAAATTTAACAGTGCACCACCATTACCGGTTAGTTTACAATTTTTGCGAAGCTTATTTTTACCTTGTGGTGATTTTTACTATACTTTAATATGTTAATTTAAAAAAATAATATATTTGCATTTATATGTGATTTTAGTTGATTGTATTACAGATTTCGAGTTTGACAAAATGTTAATACCTATACATTTCGCCGTCCAAAATATTTTATTTCTGTTTTTATAACAGTTTCACAACCCAATTTTCGGGTTTCAAGGTATTTTTTTTTACTAAAGCGCACATATTTGTTTCCTTTTTTTTCCAAAACAAGTGGGACTGATCGGCTATTAAACTTTGTTCGGTCTGTTCTCATGGGTTACTAGTCATAATTGGTATATCTTCCAGGCTAGTAAGCCTGTGTGAGAATCGTATCAATCAAAATAAGAAAAAGAGTCTGCACACAAAATACAAGGTACTACACACATAAATAATTTGCATCAGCTAAAAACAGGATATGAAGCTACACTATCTCTAACTCATATCGTCATCGTCAGTCCGACGCCACAAACCAGCGGTAACTAAATCTTACATAACCGTAGCCATTAAGCAAAACCGAATGCATTTTGGTAATTTATTTCAATTTTTTCAATTTGTTTTCAGTCATTTCTGAGATCTGCTTATGGATCTTATTTAGTGATAATGTATTAATATAAGAATAGCTTATTCAAATAAACCCGTGTTTATTACTCGTTTGTAGGACACTGTAGGTTAAATAGTCTAAAAAGCACAATTATTAACTAATCATAGAACTTTAACATAGTGTGTATCCATTTTGTATCACATAATCTGACAAAACTATTACATTGTGAGTAAAAATCAATAATTTTACTAAACTTTTACATTCCTTGTATACATAATCCAATTGGTTAAATAATGTATTGCTGGAGTACCTAAGAAAATACCAACAAAAGTAAATAGCAATTTTTCATCAAAAAGTACGGTTTTTGTTTTGCTTGGTGCTGCGTACAACAAATGATAAATCACAAATTATTAACTATGAAAACCTTATAGTTTTAAAATTATTATTAATCACTACAGGCCACTTGTACCACTAAAGCAATATTTCCATCGGAATCACAATCAATAATCACAGATTGTTGCTGTGATCACCGTTTGGGCGTCATGGCTTCGATAAGAAAATACAAATAGTCAATTTTAATAATCTTGAAACATAGATGATTTAATTTATACTTATGATTTTGAGCGACGTTCTTAGATACGAGAATATCACAAAACATAATTTTCTATCACTAACCTAGTAGAAATAGCACGATCTTCTACTACTAAACGGATCGCAAACGTATTTTCCAAGTGCTTCAATTAGTTTTAGTAGTCCATCCAAGTATTGTGCCAAAATAACATATAACTGAACTTTATTTCTGTTTTTGTCGTGTGATTGCACTTAACACGAAAATTCGAAAGTTAAATAAGATTAAATAGGATTGAGGAAAGAATTTTCTATTTCTGTTTTACATAATTTACACCGTATTTAATTTGTAGTAGAAGTACAGTACTAAGGATAAGTTACCAAAAAAATATATTTGCATTTTAAAATGTATTCTTTGAAACTGGAGTTTTTACGCTATAAAATCCCAGCTTTAACATTCAAATAATTTATAATTATACTAAGTGATGTATAAAGCATGTGCACAGGAGGATTAATTTTATTTATGCACATTTTTGAATAAGAAAATGACATAAACATATTGTAACATGTTGTAGTGGTCCGCGGTTTGCACATTGTGCACAACTCCGGCTCTCCACATTGTGCACAAGTGATGATGTGCTGGCCCGGTAGCTCGCAGAATGGATGAGAGTGTGATACCTCCACACAGTGAGCCGCATTAGACGCATTGTCTCTTCCATTAGGCCCCCTCCCTCTTTGTCGCACAAATAAACTCTTTCGCGGCGAGTGACAATTGCCGGAGTAATTAAAACCGCCTGGAGAGTGGCGAAACACGCTGGAGCTCGAGCTGGAGAACGAGCTGGATCCTTCATTTATTACCGGATCGATGTCCGGCCTGACGCATACTCGTACACTACTGTTGCTTGAGTGTTCCACCTATTTTTTTTATATCCGTGGGGTGCTTTGTGGAACCACGACGTAAATGAGTGTTTTCCACTTTTTAATATATTTATGTTATCCCGCACACTTCGTTCGGTAATGTTTTGAGTACGTTAATTACTTATTATGTTTTGAAAACTTTAAATATAGTTATAATTGCAATTTTTCATATGGTGATCAATTTATATAAAATTAAAGTGCCTCTTTATAAATAAAAATACGTACGGACTTGTAAAAAGAAGTGTTTCACTTTTGAGATTTTCGAAAGGTTTCCTCTCTATGCGACGGCTATGCTGTCGACTGTAACTCATCTACGTCTTTGATTTAAGTCTTAAAATGTAAAAAAACCGAGATCCACCAACAAATTGCACGTATTAAGTAAACGTTTCTTGGTAAAATTTAACTAAACCGATGTTAATAAAAATTTTGTTAAAATATATCTTCAAAGTTGACTTTAAAATAAGAGAGATCCTTTTTGTAAATTCAAATATAAAATAGTTACTAGAATTTTTAACCTACAGTCCCCAATAATTCAAGTCTTATCAACGAAAACTTGGTGCTACTCCGAATGAATGAAGTGACCATTAAAGCGGCTATAGAAATCAAATATATCGTTTAATTGGAGGTATGTAACAAAGTTTGCAAAGTCAACATTACCTTACCGAGTTCTGATCTCAAAATTTGAGAAATTCTTCTTATTTAATGTAATATTCTTCACATAGTTGTGTGGGAATGGAATTAATGAACACATTTATCAAAATCCAACGAATGAATCGAAATGTGTTGTCATGTGTTAAAACAAATATCATCCTATTCAACGAATTATGTGCGACTGAGCTAAATTGTAAATTTAAAATTAAAGAAAAATGTATAAGCTAGTTTCTCTACAAATACACTTTTCAAAGCGGTTTATTGATTAAAATATTTTGATTTGTGTACTGTTGGGAAGCAATTTAGGGATTATAGTTATAATGGTGGAAGCTATTTTACCTTTTCCTTCATATTCGTTTATATATATATATATATATATATATATATATATATATATATATATATATATATACAGGGTGTCAATTAAGTCTGGAACCTCTTTTTTAATTTTTGAACCACAATAGAAAGAAAATACCAAAGTTCACACGTGCTTACTGGTGATAGTAACGCACACACATCTGCCCAATCACCGACCGGATAATCCCTTTGGGGGACGGTCCACAAGGAGTCAGACAAAATTCTTAAATAGCAGCTTAGGTCAATTATCAAATTAAAGGTCTTACTTAGCAGAGTACAATGCCGCAAACCGGACTTCAAAAGGTGGATTCATTCAGTAGTTATAGCTATTTGAATTTTAAAACAATTGAACAATGTAAATTATTAAGTAAGTATTACAAGTAAACACCAATTTTTAAGTACCTGTGATCAAAGTAAGTGATCAAAATGTTCCCCTCCCATCGTCTGGCAATGTCCTAGGCGGTTGTAAAAGCCATTCACTGCATTTTGAAGGTAGTCACGAGGAATATCTTGAGCTTCTTGGTCAACACTTACTTTGATCACAGGTACTTAAAAATTGGTGTTTACTTGTAATACTTAATAATTTACATTGTTCAATTGTTTTTAAATTCAAATAGCTATAACTACTGAATGAATCCACCTTTTGAAGTCCGGTTTGAGGCATTGTACTCTGCTAAGTAAGACCTTTACTTTGATACCAAACTTGACCTATGCTGGTATTTAAGAATTTTGTCTGACTCCTTGTTGACCGTCCCCCCAAAGGGATTATCCGGTCGGTAATTGGGCAGATGTATGCGTTACTATCACCAGTAAGCACGTGTGAACTTTGGTATTTTTTTAGAATGTGGTTTTAAAAATTAAAAAAGAGGTTCCAGATTTAATTGACACCCTGTATATATTAAAACGCTAAACCTCTTTTTAAAACCAACAAAGTGTTACATTTTTTCTGGCAGTGGGAATTCAAATAATTACAATTAATTTTTTGCTATGAACTTAATTGTTATTATTTTAAATCCAACTGCCAACAAAAACGTTACCCTTTGTTTGTTTAAAAAGAGGCTTAGAGTGCAAACCTAAGTGCTGCAAGGAACTTGAAGTAAACAATGTTCCATGAAACATAACTTGTGCGCTCGAGGTAACCCGAACAACGAGGCAGAAATTAATATACGAGCGCCACGCCGTTAGAGCAAAGTTCCCGCTCGACAACCCTTCATTTACGAGGCTTTCCTTATTCGGCCTGAAATCTCCCGAATAAGGAACTGTAGCGGCCATATTTAAATTGGCGAAAAATTCTGGAAACCCGACTGGGGGAAATTTACATTTGCGAGTCACAAGAAGTCGTTAACGAAGACGGTAGAGTAATACTTGTGACATTCATAGCCGTTGATGCGATTATCCGGGATCCCGCTCGAAATTTATTCCGCAGGTACAATCGCAGCTCGGCGGTAACGTGTGTAAGAAACACGATTTGAGCTCAAAATAATGTGCTTTGCTCGTAAACGTCGTTAGGAGTAATGATACGCTTTCTTGCGGTGTCGTTTACAACTTTCATCGTTGGGAGCACCGACTGCGGCCTACTGCAGATGCAACCCTTTAACAGTTCCCTAAATAAGACACTTCCCACTTTTCGACTTCCGCTCGATTTGAGACTAATGAGAATGTTTTCAACGGTTTCCAATTAAAGCCAACATCAAAGCTGGGCCTAGACTTCAAAGGCTTCCGCGTAGTTGTGTGCGGACACATTTGACCCATTGTCGTGCCACTGAGCCGGGCGCACAATGCTCCGAAATTCGTCATTAAACCGAGTGTGACCTTCAGCTGATGAGAGTAAACATGAATGCGGCCCTAATGAGAAGAAAACTTCAATTATGTGTTTATGTTGAAAGGGCTTTAGAATTAATTTTATATTCTTTTAACTAACTCTTTTCACAACATTTTTCAGCTATTTATACAATCGCTGGTGAAGTAAATGAGTGCACGCTTTGATGTTTTTAACAAAAATATGTGAGTAACAGATGATTACAGAATTAATTACTAAAGAGGTTGAGTCTAGTTATAGTTGAAAACGTCTTTCTTAATTACGAGAATGTTGGTGCATTAAAAAGAGTATTTCTAAATTTAAACAATCATAAAAGTTTCCTCAACATTTGCACAATAATTTATTATTAGTGCAGTAAATAACGGTAAGTGCCTTTAAACTTGTACCAGATATATTTAGAAGTAAGTTTAGAAACCAATCAATTTACTATCAAAATTGTAATCAATAAATAATTTATTTACTTAGAAATGTAATTTAATCTTATACTTTATTATCAATTTTTTTTAATTACAATTATACTGATTTTAATATTTATAACCTTAATTATGGGGCAAATTATTGAAAGTCTCAAGAAAAAGAAAGAGTGTTTCTTTAGAAACACGACAACAAGTTTAATATGGTATTAAAATAACTTTAGGTTTAATAGAAAGATTCATTTGCTAAGACATTGTATTAGAGATAGGTTATATTATTTCAGGAGCTAAGAGCAAATTTGTAATTGGATCCTAATGGAAACCTAGGCGTATAACACAGGTTTCCATTAAATTGACAGAGGAACTTCCCCTGAGAAAGAAGTTTATTGTCAGCCGTGTTAGTTTTGGTGTGACTTACTTTAAAGCAATCGTCAGACATGCAAAATTTAGTGTCAAACAACCATAGACAAATTATTTGGTTTTATATTTAAATCTTTCACCTTATTTATTTGGTTATAACTACTTTCATAACGGTGTCATAACTATTACTTACGCGTCTGGCAGTTGATTGTATATCAAGCTAAAAAAATATGATTTAAGAAAAAGAATTACAATGTAGTATTAAAAAACCGTTACTAAAACTAACTAATCTGCCGATAGATTTCTTTCTCAGAGGGAATTATTACATCGAGTTCACGAAAAGCTAGGTTTCGCGATTATTTAAAGCAAATGAGCTATTTGCTCTGGGACTATGAGAGGATATAAACCCGATAAAAGAAATGTACAGTGTAGTTTAAAATTTTTTTAACTACGACCCTGTAATCGGATCTAATGCAATGGAACTGAGATCAAGTTATGGATAATTTTACTGCTTTATTTTCTCTTGTATGGTTTTAATGTGGTGTAATATCAATGTTTACATAGTTCAAGCATGACAGAAAATAAATAATGTTTTGTTATTTGTACATTTGGAACAAAATTCAAATACCCAAAGCAAATTAACATGTTGAATGCTGTTTGCTTTAGTTGAGTAAATAACACGTTAAATATTTATTAGGGAAGTAAAACTGAAAATTTTAGATTTTTTATGGATCTTATAATACAAGGACTCGGGCAGAATATTAACACTCCTTATTTCCAAACTCTTGTCAGGACGAGCCTTGTCTGGCGAGGGAGGATGTGCGCTCATCCCTGGCGGAAGAAGCAATTAAATATTATATCCTCCAGAGTGGAGTTAGGGTTAACCTAAACAGATGTACTCACAAAGGATGCTCCTGCAGGCGGATCCTCCCACGAGATCGCGAGGAAAGGAGAGACAGCTATTCGCGCAAATGAGCTGAAAACGTCGAAAAACGTCTCGAATAACAATACGCACAGGGCTGTAGGCAAGACTAGGTCCTGAGCGACTGAGGCGCAATGGTGCCCGGGGGAGGGACAGGAAGCGAAGTGCCACGCTAGAACAATAGGCCCAATAAGACGACATGATTGCAGCGGACGTGGGAAGAGTATCGGACAAAGATCGATCTGAGGTTGAGCCCCCAGTCACAACAGTGAGACAGCTCAATAGGGTTCTGTCACAACATGACGTCTCACTCCACGTTAACTTATTACTAGTAAGTGTTGATGACACTCCTGCTGAAGGTACGTCCGGTGGAGTGGGTATCCATCCTGGCCTCAGCGACCCCGGTCCTGGCCTCATCAGAGTAAGTAGTGGGATAACTGCTCTGGAAAAATATCGGATAACGGAAATCTAAAAATGGAAGCCACTTTTATATACAATATCCTTCAGTACGGGAGAAGGAAACTTGAACTGAACCATGCCCAGTTCTCCACCTTCGCTAATCTTTCTAGTTAACCTCGTGTAGTGTGTGTGCTTGGCGAGGCCAACATGATTTCTACCCTCACCGTACCGATTAAACCAGTTGGCCTCTCTTGCTTTTAACAGTTAGTACATAATAAAAATTCCCGTACTTGGTTGATATTGTAGTCTGAATAACAGTACAAATTTCAAAACTCTCAAAGTGAAATAATACTTACTACTTTTACATAATGACAAAGACAACAGATTTGTTCCCATACTTTTCAAAATTGTAACTTTAAAGTGCAATTTTTATAGTAGAGAATTATTCCAAAAAGTATTCCAAACTTTCTAAGAACAAATCGCTGAAAACACACGTGCATGTGTTTAAAATATTTCAAAACTAAAATTGCATTCGGTAGAAAAAAAGTAGGTTAAGAAATTTAAATTTCATAACAGCAGCGAATGAAACGTTTATCTAGATTAGACATAAATGTCGATACCTTGAAAGGAGTACATTTGTATTTGCCCAATGCAAGTTTCACTCAACATATGTTAATGTGAAACGTGTCATTGGAATGTTATCTCTCCACATATTTGGCAAAAGTTATGAAAATAATTTTTTGTAGTATATGAATATTATTGAGTATTAAAATACGTATTATGAGAAATTATAATGTTTTAATAATAAGCTCGAGTCTACTAAATAGATTTAAATAAAATACGCCTTTGTTTAAAGCTCTTACAGCACGGATTTGTAATATTATATAAATGTGGTAGTAAATCCGTTTAAATATTTATGTTGGGATAATTAAAATCATATTTCTCAAATAAACAAAATTTTAAGTGTATTTCTCTCCCAGAAACGTTAATTGAATTGAATCTTTCACACATATATTGTAACTAATCCACAGGTTCTTGGTCGTAACCAAACGTTTGTCATATACTGGAGGCAATACCCCAAAGTAGACCGGTAAGAAGTCCGGCTTAAACAACTCAAGCTGTAGGAATCAGTAAGTTATTGGTGGTTGGAGATATTGCCTAGAGTTTGTTTAAAGTTAGAATGTTTACTGCTGCGAATTTTAAAATCACGGATCCGAATACTAGAAAACACAAGGATGGTATGCAAACTGTACTTTTTTTACACATATTTATTGCATTAACCTTCAGTATCCAAATTATGCCTGAAGCGTAAATGGTGCACATTGAGAACAAAAGTGGAACTATTGGCAGAAGAACTTAAGCAGCGATTACGGCCGTAAATCGGATTCTTTCTTCTACATTATTGACCAGAGCAAAGATAATAAATACCCATGTAGTAACCTGGTCTCGTATCTCATAAACTAAGAGCAGGTAAATTATGAAAGAAACAAGTAATAGGAAGATTCGTCAAGGTCGACACATTTTAAGGGGTTTCTGGCCGATTAGAAACGTGTTTAGAATGGTCAGATTGTGGACTATAGGCGGTTGGTAAAAATAAACCAACCTATAATAGCGGGCTGATCCTAAACAGGATGGGGTAAAAATCAAAATGTTTCTACGTCCCACATTGGATGGAGGACCAAAGCATAAGCTCCAGCTTCGGCTTAGGAGCTGAGGCTCACTCACGTTCCACATTATGAGAAGTCAAAGCCCGAGAATGAAGGTAAAACATACAATAAAGGGTTAATTTATATTTTTTACGAATGGTTTGTAACTATCTTACCGTAGAGACGCCGTTGTAGTTATCCATAACAAGCTCATTGCGAGTTTGGTATGTCTTAGTTGGTCTTGGATCTGTAGGAGAATATGAAAATCATACGATTAATTCGTAAATAAATAAAGGATGTTTTATTTCACCAGGCAAAGTTAGGGCTAAGAAGCCCTCTCTAACACTTAACTAGGGCTTAAAGGCTACTTTCGAACCACCACTAACGCTCGGGCAGGGCGTGACGAGCTGCTCTCAATGACAGGATCGCTCAGCGGTCACCCATCCAAGCAGCAGCCTCGCTCGACATTGCCAGAATCCGTTATTTTTGTGATAACAACCGTACCCACTGCCCTGCGCAATTAGCAGTCCTTACTTCGGTGGTCAACCAGACTTTTTTTAAACTAGGATGCATATAATGTTACATATTTATTATTGTTGTTGTTTAAAAGTTAATTGTTATTCATTAATATTGTTGCTATTGTTGTTGAATGTTTAGAAATTTATTGCTTATATTTAACTATTTACAGAATGCTGTTTGTTGATGGGCAATATTTTTATATATTTTATTTATTCTTATCCAGTTATATAATTTTACTATCTATTTGTACTCTGGATAATGTATGTATTATCCCCATAATGTTATATAAAAAGCCAATATTTAAAAATCCGAAGCTATAGAAGCACCACAGCCACACAAAGAGCAACATAACATTTTTGTAAAAGCATAAACTAAACTGAGCAAAACAAACAATTAATGAAACTGTAATGGAATTTTGTATTGCTTTTTTAAGTTTGGTTATGGACCTCACTGATAAGTCACGTTGACTTGGTTGGTGGGGCCATGATTCTGTAAAATCATGTGTTAAAAATAAATAAATATAAAATATGATCCCAAAATTACTGGTATAAAGCAAACCATTATCGCAAATCTGAGAAAGTATAATATTTAATAGACAAATTGGAGTAAATAATCTAGGAATAATTTAACAAATTTATAGAATCTAATGTAATATTTCAAAAAATATAGATTCTCAATTAAATATATATGAGCTGATTTTATTATAAACCACCATAATCATGGGACTCCTACAAATATGGTATACAAATAAAATGTAAAACAATATCCAAGTAGGCGTAAGCAGGTTACATTATTCCAAATATTACAAAAAGCAATAGGATAAATGTATGAATATACTCTCGTGAAGTTCATTAACAACATTAAAAAGCAATAATTTTTGGAAATGGTATCTGCTTTCTTCTTCATACAAACCTAAGACCAATCATTACACTCACAATATTTTTAACATATTTCCGCAGTTATAAGTCGTATGTAATATACTGTCATATGAGACAACGTAATAATGTTATAGCTTCCCTGAAGATCTATAGGTTTTTAAAATTAGAACGTAAGTGTTTTATATTTGGAAAGTAGATTTTATACGCATTGTTTCATGGTGTGATGAGTGATTTATTTTCCTTTGGTCCAATAGACCAACTCAAATCCACCCCCCCCCCCCCCCACCCCCCCCCCCCCCCACCCCCCCCCCCCCCCACCCCCCCCCCCCCCCACCCCCCCCCCCCCCCACCCCCCCCCCCCCCCAAAGAGGAATGAAAGAGAATAATATGAACATCATTAACTACTGAATTTCTCTAATATCGTTCTTAATCACATCATAGGCTAAAAATTTCTCAGAAACCACAACAACATAACAAATCGCGTTTGTAACAGCTTTTTGAAAATCCATATTGATAATTATATCGTTCTTTGAACCAGAAATATTTGTCAAACTCTTTGTTGTATCAATGACATAAATAGGTCTATTCGCTAAAAATTCTTTAGGATTGTAATACATTTCCTTATTATTACAGTAAACTTTCTTAAAATCTTGATACATCTGATACATGATTCTGAAAAGACCTCCGGAAATGTTTAAATTTTGTAATTCATCTGGATAATAAGAACCGTTCAATTTTACTCTGATATTTTTTACATCCAAACTATCAAACTTTGAAGGATTTTTTTCTTGATTATTCTGTCTATCTGTTTGAAAACCGATGATAACGAACTTGGGATTGAAGATATTTCTATAAATATTTGTAATATCGAACGAATAAGTTGTTCCGGAAATACCTTTTTGTTCAATACATTGCCAATCTAGAAAATTAAACATAATGTTTTGACTTTTTGTAATTTCATCAATCAACCTTATTTTACTCGTGATTTTATAATCAATCATTGGAACTCTAATAAAAAAATCTGTAATTGTTTATTTTTCCATCAACAGGCATAACATTTTCCAGTTGCAGTCTTCAGAATCACATCATCGTCTTCTGCTCTTATAAAACTTAGATAAAATCCTCCTTTATAGATCGGAATAGTAACATTTTCAAAAAATCCTAATCCAAAATGAGATAAATTTCCAGCTGCTTCAAAAACACCAAATTTAAAATCTGATTCAAAGCCATTAGAAGTTTGAGAAATAACATCACTTTTTGAATACGAAATAGTTCCTTTAATTGTGCTTAATTGGCCACAGTTTTCGACTTCTTCTATCAATTTATTGTGTTTTCTTACTTCAATCTTAGAAAATAAAAAACGGTATAAAATTATCGATTAATCTAACATTATCAGTTCCAAGATATGCTTGACCATCTTGTTTTGTTAAAGTTCCAGAAATATAAAACTGGAAGTTAGACGAGCAAAAGTTATCTCCAAAATCAATATTAAACTCAGTTCTTTTATTCGGTTCATTCAAATGTTGTTTACTAATTGGATAGAAATTTTTAAACTCCGCCCTTTCAATATCACTAGCATATTTTCTGTAGTCAGCCATTTAATAAGAGAAAATTTAGAAATTTTAAACATCGTGTATCATTTTTTCATCGATCTAATGTACGTTTTTATAAGAAAAGATATAAATTTTAGTTAAAATAATTAAAAAGATTAGAGTCATTTTTAATGATCTACTTCGTCATATTCAGGATTCTCTTCCTTAAATTTTGCGATCTCGGTCACATATTTCAATAAAATCTGCACAGGATAGTAACCGCTATCTATAATATTGTTCCAATCAACTGTATCTTTATTTTCATCCAAAAACTTTATACTCAAGTGTTGATAGAGACAAAGAACAGACATATGATCTTTTAATTGATAATGTATATTTTCTTGAATGAACTCTGATGATAAAGTTTGATATTTAGCAATGTTATACCAATTCAATTTGTTTACGTATAATCTCATCATATCTTCGGATAATTCATATTTTTGAGAAATGTCATCCCAATGTTCTTTTTTCAAATCTCTTTCGTTGTTGCATGATAAAAAGATCGAAAGCACTGTAATGTCCCGCCATCTCTATTTATTAAGACAAAATTTCAAGTTTTTATAAATTGGCTTCTTTTTTGCGTTACATTCAGCACATTTTCCAGAAATTCTCTTAACTCCATTGATGTTTGCATAGTATTTTATATCATTTGTTGCAGTTTTTTTCTTTACATCTCACACAATATATGAGCGCCATTTATATAAGGAAAATTAGTCATCATAGCCGCCTAATCCATTAAATCTGTTATCAATATTTTCAAAAGTTTTATTAACATCTTCTTTAAATTTTATTAAAGTTTTCTTCTAGTTTATTTACTTTATCGAGATATAAAGAATGGTTAGCCACTATTTTTTTCAATAACTTTACCAGTTTTTTCAAGGGTTTCATCAATAGAATCTTTGAAACGTGTATTAAAATTTTCCAAAAAGTTTGTTATTTTTTCCTAAAAGATCGGTTTTATATAGATTGAAATTTTCCTCATAGTTTGTTAATTTTGCATTAATTTCATCACAATTTTCTATAGATCTTTTATTTCTGGCTTCTAACTTGTCATAGACTTCTGTTGTAAAATCTTTAACATGCTGTTTATGATTCTCATAATTTTGTTTTAGTTCATTAAACATTTTAATAGGATCTTCTAATTGAATCATTACAACAACATCAAATGGATTAATTCCTTTACTAACACCGCTAATTTCTTTTTCCTTTAAAATCTAAGGCATTTTTAACATTCGGATCATGGTAAATCAACAATATCGATGTTTTTCTGATAATTTTAGAGGTTTTAAAATTTGTTCTTTAACAACAACATCATGTTTGTCAATACCAGGTCGAAACACCGACAATTCTTTTTTTATTAGCTAAACTAACATAATTCTTTTCAACTTTGATCGCTTCAGTAATTTTAATCAGCTTTATCGATATGAGACATTAAAATTGGTAAACAATTTTTTTACACCATCATCGACTTCTTTTTCCAATGTTTTTATTTTATCAGCAACTTCATTTGAACTCATGAAATTTGCAAGTTTGTTATCATATTCTGCTTTAAAATCTTCAATCTCGACAGCAAACGTATCTGAATCTGGAAGGTTTTGTAATACATTTTCTAACTTGTTTATCAAACTCATTTCTCAAACTATCAAAATTCAAACTATTATCTACATTTTGAATAATTTGTGTTCCAAATACGTCAAAAAATATTTTGTGAATCCATATTTATTAAGTAATAATTTGTTAACAACTTCTTTAAAATCTTTACCATTACTCAGTTCATTCAACACAAAAACACATAAATGACCACAAATTGGGGGATCTTTATAGTCTTGAATCTGAGAATCATTGTAGTAGACGCTTGATTTTTTCAAATATTTAATCAATTCTATAGGTGGTTTGTCCTCAATTCTTCCATACGAATCAAAATAACATGCATTCTTATCATTTTTATAATAACAAATCCAATGCGTTCCACTTCCCATAATCGAGTCTAAAATTCACAATTCCACATTCAAATTTCTTAACTTTTTCAGGTAATGTATCTCTCATGAAGATTCCTCTAAAATGTTTAATGTTTTTGCAGATTTCTTCCAATTCCCCGAATGTTAAAGGTTTAAATTTTTTTTCAATGTTTGATTTCACGTAATTCAAAGTTTTTTCATCTAATCCAGATCCTGTAACATCTTCCAACTCTTTATCTAACCAATTTAAAATGTTTCGAACAATATGAATCACATCTTTTTTTTAAACGATTGGAGCAGCAGCTTTACGAACATAAGGAACAACATTTTTAACAACTGGAATATTTTCTCCAAAATCTAATAAATCTTTCAAAAGTCCACCATTTTTAAGTTCTTTCAACTGATTATAAGAAAATTCTATTCTGGTTCCTTTATTGTTTTTCTTATGTTTTTCGAGTTTATTGTATTGTCTATTTGTTAAAAATATCTTATCTTCGCCATTGTTTAGTTTGATCTATTTTAAATTGAATACTAACGGGTATTTTTTTCTTAAAGGCGGATTTTATTTTTTCTTTCTGATTTTTGCTGAAATTTACATTCACCTCCATTTATATAGTTAAAATTTCAAGTTCTCTTCGATTCCCCATTCCTAGTTTTCTCTTCAAAAACATTGCTCCAGCTGTTGGAAGCGCAACAAATCTTTCACCTAAACTAGCATCTTTTGATAAAAATCTATCCATTGCCTTATCTTGCAAAACTTTATCTGCGATATGTCTGGAATTTGTGTCTCTATGTTTTGCATAAAAAATATCGTGTTCCATAGCAGCTTGATCTAATTTATTTATACCAGTATCTCCTCTTTTTAGTCTTTTTTCGAGTTTTGTGCCAGGCCCCAGATACTGATAAGTTGGCACGTGTAATTCAAAAGGTAAATTGTTGATAAAATCATTCAAAAGTCTACTACCCTCAATCATAGATGAACTTATTGCCGGCAAAACTCGTTTTAAATATTTAATTCCATCAGGTTTTTCAATCATTTCATCAAGTTTGTTCGAAATAAAATCTTTAATCGCTTTCTTTTCGTTCAAAAAATTGTTGTTTCCAGCCTTTTCTTGAGCATAAATATAATTAATAATTCCATCGAGCTTTGTCAAATCGTCGATATATCTGTATTCAATCTTATTATCACTGTATTTTCTCACACCTGATCCTTCGATTCTTTTTTCCCAAATTGGTTTAATCAAATTGAGATATTTTTTACCTTTACTTGACTTTGGTTTCTTAGTTGATGGATCATTATTTTTGTAAATTGAATCAGATTTCCATAAAATTTCAGTATACTTTTTCAAGTCTTCTTCAGAATATAAACCGTCTTTTGGAACATCAGTGCCTGTTAATAATCTCCATAAACCTTGAGTTCCTTTATATGTTTTATCTTCAATAATTATATCATTATGTTCAAAATTAACGGGTAAATTTCCAATCATAAAACTTTTCTTTTTTTTTTATCCCAATACAAACCAAATTTATCATCCTTTGCTCTAGGAAGAAATTTTTTACCAATTTCACCAATTATTATATCCGTTGTTCCAGGACTTATTGGTTCAACTATTGTAGATTCTTCAATGATTCGAGGTCTAAATGGTGTTGAAGATGGTAATTTTGGCAATTCAAACTCAGATTCTGGTATCGAAATATCAGCAAATTGTCGTACAACTGGAACCAAATTCATTAAATTTTGATTATCGCTTAAAACATTTTCAATTTTGCCCTCAACATTTTTTATTGCAGAAGTTACAGGTTGATTAATTTTTTGAATAAGTTCTTGTTCTTCTTCATCCATTCGAATCTGTTCTTTAAATTCTTTGATTAATTTCTTTTCGATTTGATCAAGTTTTTTCGCTTCTTCAGAAGTTACGTTCGCCATTTATTTAGGAAAATTTTGAAACGTGGAACGTGGAAACGTGAACACGAAACGTGAACACGGAACGTAAAACGTGAACGTGGAACGTGAAACACGAACGTGAAACACGAACGTGAAACGTAAACACGAACGTAAAACATGAACGTGAAACGTAAACACGAACGTGAAACATGAACGTGAAACATGAACGTGAAACATGAACGTGAAACATGAACGTGAACGTGGAACGTGAACGTGGAACGTGAACGTGGAACGTGAACGTGGAACGTGAACGTGGAACGTGAACAGATTTACCGTTTTTCTGTTATTTTCATAATGTAAATAAAAAGTAAAGATAATGTAAAAATAATTGTAACAAATATTTTATCAAGTAGATTTGTCAGACCACTGAGCAGCATTTATGTTAGAAAATTTATTCAAATATTTTCCATTTTTAGGCTTCAAAGTTAGATTAATAGTTAAAAATCCATAGTCTTCCTTCCAAATTTTATCACACAATTCATTAAAGTGGTTAAAACTCATATCAGATCCCACATAATTGTTGTAAATCTTTCTCGAATAGTGATCGTCTTGCTTAAAAACACACAACATATTCAAATTATTTCTAATAACTTGTTTATCAACCTTTGAAAAGCATTGAGAAAGATAGATACAAGATATGTTTTTGTGACGGGACATTACGAAATATTCCTTAATAACGTCTTGATTTTCTAAAATACAATCATCAAAAACGATTAACGAATTGGGTTTACATTCGCTTAACGGAACTATGTCCTCAGAAGCATTATAAAAATGTGATATTTTTTTGTTTAAGTTTTTCTCAATATTTTCAAATCTTTCTTGTAATTTTTTATAGGCGTCTTGTTCTAAAGATTTACTAAAAACATACAAATTGGAATAAGGAATCAACCTATTGTAGATAAAATTCAATAGTAAAGTTGTTTTTCCACATCCACTTGAACCAACAATTAACAATCTGATTGGTTGATCTTTCTTATTTTCTTCAAACGTTTGAAGTTTTATCTGATCTTTTTGCTTTAAAAATTTCTCCATTTAAATAGAAGATTTTCATCTTGAAGCAACGCTTGCGAAAATGAAGCTGTTCAAGTTGACTTCAGAAAGCTCTCAATTATTTTTAAACTTAGAACATCCTATACACTTAGAGGAAGAATCAAATTATTTTATCGGTTTAAGCGGTTTTTATTCTGACAATTTTGTAATAAATATTAGTGAAAGTTCTCCTTTTTGCATAGGATTTAGTGAGAAGAACATAACAAAATACTATGGTTTAAACAAAGGATATTATACTTTCGATCAAATAAAAAATTCCCTTAAAAATTATCTGAAAATATTCAAACAATCAGATAAATCTTTAAACTTTGACGAAAACAAGTTTGAAATGCAAAAAAATTATCTCTCTAATAAAATTCAAATAAAATCACCAGTAAGAATAATGTTTTCAGCAATTATTGTAGAATTGTTAGGGTTTGTTCAAGAAACTATTGAGCCAAATCAGGTATATTTAGGAAATAAAACGCCAAAATTTAGACCGTTCGATGTAATTGAAGTGCACTGCAATCTCGTTGAACCTAGTTTTGAAAATCATACCGAACACTTACACAAAGAATCTGAAATTTTGTACACATTTTTCCCAAATGTTGCTTATGGATCAAAAATCAGTGAAAAACCGAATGAAATCGATTATATTCCAATTAGAAAAAATATGAAAAGAATTCAAAAAATCGTCTTAACTGTTCAAGACTCTGAGGGAAATTTATTAAATAATGAGAGTAAAACAACAATTTATTTAAGATTGTCGAAAGAATGATGAATCAAGGGGGGGAACGAATCGTTCTTACCTTCAAATTTTCAAGAAAACAACTTTTGAATGTATAAATTACAGGAGTCTATCCCATAGACCCCTTAACAATCTTCATCCTGACCCTGTTTTTATCAATGAATCTGGACTTTATACTGAAATAAAAATTACTAGTTAAATGGAGTCAGTTGTAGACCTACTCAATAATCAACTCAAATTCAATAATACAGAAATTTTTACAATTGTTGACGAAAATAACGAAATTTGGTTCAAAGCAAAAGATGTTGCAGAAATTTTAGAATATAAAGATACGAAGAAAGCAATTAAAGAACATGTCAAAGAAAAATATAAAAAAAGCTTCGAAAACATACATTCTGAAGGTAGGGGTGATTCGCCCCCACCTTCAAACTTTCAAAAAAAATACTATTTTCGTTAATGAATCTAGTCTCTATACTGAAATAAAAATTACTAGTTAAAAATTTTTTTCTATCTAAATGGAGTCAGTTGTAGACCTACTCAATAATCAACTAAAATTCAATAACAAACATATCTTTACGATTGTTGACGAAAACAATGTGATCTGGTTTAAGGCTAAAGACGTAGCAAAAATTCTAGAATATGAAAATACTATGCAAACGATCAGAATAAACGTTGACGAAGATGATAAAAACTTCTATTTTAATCTAAATATAAGGGGGGCTATAAATAGCTTACCTTCAAACTTCCAAAATAACACTGTTTTCGTTAATGAATCTGGACTTTATTCTTTAATTTTGAGATCGCATAAACCAGAAGCGAAATTGTTTAAAAATTGGGTTACGAAAGAAGTATTACCTTCCATTAGAAAATATGGTGAGTACAAACTCAAAAACGAAAATAAGCAGTTAAAAGATGAAATAAAACAGTTACAAATTAAAGATGAAAATGAAATCCTTGAAAATAGAGAATCAAGAATTGCGAATGGAATTAATGAAGAGAGATATGATATGTAAAAATTTTGATAAGAAAAAGCACCATGTTTTTGTATTAATTAAGAAGAATCACATGTGGGAATGGCCTTATTACGTTATCAGAGCTCAGAAACGAGAAATACCAAACCGATTAAAACATCTAAAAATAAATTATCCTGAATTAGAGATTTTGTTCATTGATGACGAACCAAATTCTATCAATCTGTATAACCAAATGAAAGAATCTTTGAATATTTTATACAACGGAAATCATTTTACTACAAATATGGCAGAATCTCGACTGATTTATAGAATATCTAAATTACACGATGAAAATGTTTCTAAATTTTACTAAAAACTCTCGATTTATTATATTTTGTTTGTAAATGTTTAGCATAACTAGGTAACCATTGTAAAATCTTTTTTTCATATTCACAAGGCATTTCGTTTTTATAACTTTCGTTGAAAATGTTTTTAGCACAATCTTTGCAAAAAGCATCTTTTCTATCTTTACTATACTGCCAGTTATTAAATTCAGAAATATTTTTAATTTCTTTACAAAAGTAACACTTTTTCTCTTCTAAAGTTAATTTGTTCATTTTATCATATAATTCCTTACAATAACAGTCTTTTCTATTCTCTTCTTGACACTTTGTACATTTCTTTTGAGACTCCATTTATATAGAAAAAATTATTACACGATGAAAATGTTAAACTCTTGAATTATGATATTTTGTTTGTAAATGTTTTTGATAATTATTTAACCATTTTATAGTTCTTCCACATTCACATTGAGTATCTTCATAATATAATCTATGAAGATTCTTCTTTACACAATCTTTACAATATGAGTCTTTCTTATCTCTACTATAGTGATCACTATTAAACTCTGAAATTTTTTTAGTTTCTTTACATTTAAGACATTCTTTATCTTCCAAAGTTAATTTTTCTATTTTATCATATAATTCTTTATGATATTCCCTTTCACAATCTTTGCAATTATAATGCATTCCATCTTTCCTATTTTTATCTTTATAAAATTCATTTAAATCTTTAAATTCTTTGCACTTTGTACATTTCTTTTGAGACTCCATTTATATAGAAAAAATTACAGCTTTGACTTTCTCAATTCATATTCATAGAAATTTCCGGTTATTTCTTCATTATTTAAATCTTTTATACTATAAGTTACAGGATCTGTGTTATTAATTTGATAAATCACAAAGATTTCTCTTGACCAATTGTTCTTATATTTGTTCGAAAATGTTTGTTTTTTACTAACAATTCTTACATGATCATTGACTTTTAAATTTAGTTTTCGTGTGAATTTCAGGTGGAACATACTTGAAAACGGTCTCTAATAACTCCTTTTCTGCATCCTTATCTACGTCTTTCGGTTTCATTTTGATTGTGCTGTGAACTGTATCGTTATAATTGTTTACGATTTTTTGAAGAATATCGATCCATTTAAAGTTTTTATTAATCTCAAAAATTACTTTCATTCTCTCATTTTGAGTTCTGTTATATCTCTCTACAATACTTGATTTCTCTTCGTTTTCAGTATGATAAATCTTAATGTTGTATTTCCTCAAAACATCGTTAAATTCTTTATTTTTAAACTCTAAACCCTTATCTGTATGAAGTAGGTTAGGAGGTTTGTGATTGATCCTTATGGCATCTTTTACTATATCTTCGAAAGCTTTTGAAATATCCTTGCCGTTTTTTCTTTTGATAGCTCTTGACCAAGCATATTTTGAGAAAGTATCAATAACATTTAACATATACTTGAATCCATCATTTTGATCCGAATAGTTAGACATTATAACTAAATCTGCTGCCCATAAATCGTCAATTCCTAATGTTATAATTTTTCTCTTTTTAAACTTCTTTCGTACCGGTGCATGAATTTCTCTAGCTTCAATCTCGATTTCATCTTTAGTCTTCAATTCTTGCTTAACAGGTTTTGGATTTGGATTCTTTATAAACTTACTCTTGTTTGTCTTACATTTTGAACATTTTGCTGCAATTCTATACAATCCGTTTTGAGTTTGAACGATTTTTGAATCTATATTTTTCGTTTTCTTTTTACACTTGTGACAGTGAATTAAATCATCTTCCATTTACATATCAAAGTTTCCAAGTTTGTTTAACTCTTCTAAAATATCTGTTTTATAGCCATACGGTACTGTATCGATCTTATTTTCTAGGACAATTCTCTTATCATCTTTAGCGTTCAGTGCCAGCTTGTTTATGGTAACAGTGTACAACTCATGTTTATAACTTTTGATGACTGTCATCTCCCTAAATTCTTCTTTATCTTCGAACAAACATCTCTTCAAGTTTTCGATATTTATTGTTTTATTTACAACGCTTCTCTTAATTCCTTTACATCTTACTGGATTTTTGTCTAGATATTTGTACGAGTACATCTTAGACCTTAAACCACAAAATTCTTCTAAAACTTCGCTATTTAACTCATCTTTGAATTTCCCTATTACCTTCTTATTTTTAGTAGTGAAACATTCATGATCTTTTGGATAATCACTTGTATCAAAGTCATCTATATTTTCTTTAATAATTTTAAAAGGATCTCGTTTCAATTCTAGAAAATAACTGTCTGTATCCATGTAACACAGATTCAAATCTGGATCAAACTTCTTTAATTTGTTGTAATAAAACTCGTACATTAGCAATTTTGAGAGGTCGAGAACTGAAAATCCTATGTAAATCGGTTTGTTAAATTTAACCTTTTGTTTGTACATGTGACTCGCTATACAGTTGTCGTCAAAGATGTTAAAGCATTTGAAATTTGTTTTCTTAGCTTGTTTCATTGAAAATTCTTCATTTCCAAGCTTAATATCACATCTGTTTCTCACATTTTCCATAGATTTTCCAAACACTGAGTTGTTCATCAGCTTATAAAAGTCCTTTTCAAAGTCGCTTGTAGCTTTGGTTCTCATGTTTGTGTTAAAATCAATGTATTCTTTCATAAAAGGCTTCTGATCGAATGCAATAACTCTATTCACATGTTTCAAAATCATACCTTGTTCCAAATAGAACTTCAAATTTCTCGAATGAACAACGTATTCAGTTTTATCCAGTAGAGTTGTGCAAAGTTTGTTTTTAAAATGTTCTGGAGCAAGAGGTAAATCCTTGTGATGTTCGTGTAAATTTGTTGGATATCCAAGATCGACTTCGAGAATATAGCCATAATCTTCGTCGCCAGTGAGTTCTAAAATTGTTTCTTGCCACTCTTCTTTTGTATACGTTTTAGGATCCATCCACTTGATATCGCCATATGGTAAATTTTGCATGAGGCCATACCCATAAAGGTTGTTTGCATCGACGTACAACAGATAGTTTTCGGGCTTTGTCTTATCAAAATCTTTTAAATATTTGTTATTTGCTTTCACATATCGTTTAATACACTGAGAAATGCCTCCGCGAATACCTTTTTCAATCATTAAATACATATCGTAATCGTGTATCAGCTGAAGCTCAATTTTCGTTAATTTTAACATTGCGTCCCATGCGAGACTGGGAGCTGTTACATAGTGTGCCGGATCGAGTTTATAGCAATTCAAACAAATATTCCTAAAATTTTCAAAGATATCAGCGAGCAATAGAACATCTTGAATGTTATAGAGATCAGAGTAATTTCCTAGATTTTTCTCTTTTAATTTGTTCCAAACATTTAAGTAGTGTTGATAATCTTTCTCAGATATGCTCTCGTCTGTCAAAAGTGAATAGAAATCTTGAATTTTCAGCTCTTCTGTGTAATCAAGTTTTTCAATACTATCGATAAATTCGTAAGGAAATATACCTTTCCCAGATAGAATTTTAAAGATTTCTTCTTCGTCATTTGGTTGTCTTTCTAGAATTGCGTTCAATCCATCTTGTATAAAATGATTTGTATGTTTAAAGTCTTCTTTCTTTAGATTTTTAGCTAACTTTTCTATAGACGAGGCCATGAATCTGAACGTGTCTACAAACGAAAACTTGATGAATTTTCTTGGCTTATCACCTTCGAATTCATAGCCATATCCAGAATTTACAGAATAATTTATATATTTTTCATCGGTGTTTGCAATCAAATCAACATTTCCATATTGTTTAGCCAATTCTTTTATGTACAAATGAGTATCGTAATTTGACATATTGTGGCAGAAAACGGGAATATTCTGAGGAAATTTCAAATTTAGATTGCAACATGCATGAGCTGCGCCTCGAAACTTGCCGGTTAAATGACAATGATCTCTCACTTTATTATAACTCTTATCTTTCCAACTATCAGGAGTAAAACCATACTGAATTGACCCAACATCATAAGCAGACCATTCACAGATATGACAAACGTTTGAATTTTGATACGAAATTTCTTCTTCTTCTGTCAATTTCATAGGTTTCATGTTCTTAGAATTATATTTTTTCGCTATGTATTTCGATAATTTATTGAGTTCTTCAAACAATTTTGTCGGGACGTTTTTCAAATCTTCTTCATTTTTGGCACGATAACATATCGGTTTGTACATGCGATTGGTCACATTCGACACTAAATATAGAGTAAAACCATAAGGAATGTGCCTCTGAATCTTGGTTGTAGTCGATCTTTGTGGATTGTTCTTGCATGTGGGAATCTTCTCTAATATGCTTTCAAAATCCATATAAATAACGTAAGGATGAGAAAATTTCTTTTGATAATTAGTAAATGTTGTTGTTTGACCTGGAAACGGCATAATTGGCTTACAAACTTCATGTTGCTTGCAAATTTCTAAATGATCTGTTAAATCTCCAGATTTGTAGAAATGGCTTAAACATCTTCTACAAAGAAATTTCCTTTCCTTATGCTTGGATAACTGAGAACTCACGAGTTTATTTAAATCGGTTATCAAAACATAATGAGATTTGTCTTCTTGTTTAACATACAATAAATCAACTTCTAACTCGGCGTCATATTTTTCAGAAATTTGTAACGGAACAATGTTGAGTTTTTCGTCATAAGTATAGACATTGATAGACATTTTAGGATACTTATAATAGGAATTGTAACTTCATTTTTCAAATGATTGTATATCCTTTAAAGACATTGGATACTCAAATTCCGAAAATATTTCGTCATTTACAAATTTTTCATATTGTTTTGCTCTGTCTACATGAGTTTCTGGTTTTTCAATAGCACATCGGATAGAATAAATAAAACAGAAATCATCTTTATTTTTGATATTCACACAAGCCTTCCTATCTTTGATTATCTTTGGTAAATCGATATATGATCCTGCGTTCATCATTTCGTGTTTATTAATGCTCAAAACTAGTTGTTTGCAGCTTTTAAATGTCCATCCAGAACCCTTATTTGGATGATTTGTTTGTTCACGATGTGTTAATTTATTAAATTGTTTGGTGATAAAATCGTTTACATCGAAGATTTCGTCTGCTTTTATAGTAAAGTACATTGGACACGTTTGTGTTTCACCGTTCACTAAAGTTCTTTCATATTCACATTCCAACGAGAGATAACCCTTCATATTTTTAACATTCTCTTGAAATTTTTCTATTAAACTTTTAATTTCTGGCCTCATAATTGATAGATATTTGTAAATTGACATGGAATTGTCGTTCAAGTTTGTTAAAATGTATTGCTTGAAAAGACCGTGTATTGAGGATAAAACTTCTACATCTATGATATTTTCAGGTTTTTCGTTAAGAGTTTTATCAATTTCTTCGATCATTTCAGACTTAGTTTTATCGTTTGTTTCTATGGACAATTTTTCAGCTATTGATTGAATTTTTTCATCATTAAATAGATTGAGATCTTTTTTATCTTCCTTAAAGCTTTTCTTTAATTCACGCAATTTTTCTATATTGTACATCTTTTCGTGACCATCGATTTGATTCTCTTTAGCCCAATTCCTCAAATAATTTAATTCTTTTTCATAAATATCTTTATTTTTCAGATGATTCTTTGAATTATAATGCCTGGTGTAATGATGTTCAAAAACATCTTTTTTGCAGTATGGACATGATACCTTTTTCCGCTCCATATTTAAAGAGCAAAAATTTGTAAACTAAAATTTTGAGAAGTGGTGATTTTTGTGACAACTTGACACAAATCAGCACAATTTCTGGTCAAATGTTTTCAGATTGTTCTATTTATTATAGAAAAATCTTTTAACTAAATTTAGTTAAAAGATTTTTCTATAATAAATGGCGGCGCTGTTACAAGAGTTGAATAAGGTTGGTGAACTAAGATTCAAAGAATATAAGAAATTAGTGGAATTGGAAGAAAAAAAGAGATATAGAATCTTGAATTTGGAGAAAATGAAAGATAAATTCGGGTTTACAATAATTGCCGAGTTGGAAGATTGTAAAGTACACTTGCCGAACAGATTTTTGACTGTTTTGGATGAAAAAAAGATTAAAGAATTAAACAAAAATGAAAAATTACACTTGATTGTTACTGGAAAGAAGACTATTAAAGATAAAGACTGTGTTACTATCAATTTTGTAGAGTAGAAGATTTTTCGTCGTAGCAGACATTTCAAATAGATTGATTTGACAGCTCAAGAAAGTAGAAGCAAACAGCTATAGATTCGGTAATTTTTCATTCGTGAGTTACAGATTCGTTTATTGTCCTTTAAACAGTATTTTTCATTGATTTACCGTCTGTCCCAAAAGTGAGCTAGAACCGCCTTACTGTTTGATTTTACAGATTCGTTTATTGTCCTTTAAACAGTATTTTACATTGATTTTCTGTCTGTCCCAAAAGTGGTCTAGAAACCCCATATTCATATCTACTTGCACTAATATATATTAGTGCATATTGAGGGATTAGGTGTCAATAATATGCGGGTATCATTTTGTCCTATATTTTCTTAAATTTACTAGCAATTCTAATTACGTATTGAAGCAATCTTGTTGTCATATCCATTTAACTTGAATAAGTGCTTCAATAGCGAAAACTATGATAATCGGCGAATTCAGCGTGAAAAATAGAGGATCCACCAGTCATCAAATGGTTACTGCTCTAAATTTATGAATATTACAATTTATAACAGTATTATTACCGTCAGGAAAATATAGACTATAGCTCATTAACACGAAGAATATATGTGAATAAAATCTCTTTTATAACCACGTACAAAACATGAGTATTGAAACTTAAGCAACAGGTTTGCAGGGAATTGTACTGGAAACTAGTATTTATTGGACAAGGGAACAAAATCCGGATGTTTGACGTTTGACTTGGCAATCAAACAGAGGTATTATGACTTGATGGTCGAAAACTGACAAACGATTGACATCATCTGACGTTATCTATCGGGCCATTGTAGTTACTTCTATTGTGCGTCGTCATCTGTTATTGCCAGTCCTGTTCGAACATTCGGCCAGTTCCAGCCTTTATAACTGGGATTGTTTACATCGATATTGCATCTGTACCGATTAAGTGTACTGTACGTGATATAGAACAATATGGATGAGTTTATTATGCAAACACTGGATTCCTTAATTCGTTATATTATTTGAATAAATTGATAAGGAAGATTTCTGTAAAATGTTTAAATTTTATAAAAGGTTTTATAAATATTTCCTGGCACAATCAGATGGAAATTATAAGTCATGAGTGGTTTTTATGTCGAAATATGAAATTGGAAATTGTTTTCTCAGATCCTGCAGCTCCCTGTATCGAGTAAGCAAATCGGTTAAATATTACTACACTGGATATAGGCCACTTACCGCTATGCCCTGGTAATCACTTCTCTTAAAGCTTCCTCATAAACAGCTTCCTGGTATCAAAGATGTTCAGAAAGCTGTTCCCTCTTTCTCTCCTCTTTAATATCCAAAATCAACAGACAGTATTAACTTAGTAAAATTAAAGAAACAATGGCTAATAATGTTACACCCCAAATTAAAAATATGTAGACCTTTGTGTTAAAATAATAATAAAGGTTCAAGACTGAATATGTATATTATATTTTTAGTAATTTCAACCGAACGTCTTGACCGAGACAAAATTAAATTATTAGTGGTTGCGAACAAACTTTCTTTATTTTAAGTTAACTACTACAAAGACAATCTCAGAAATTGGCAAGTTTGGATTATTTCTACTACACTTTACTCAATGAAGTTTTGGCCGTAGTCGTCTTGTCTGACTCGAGACACGATTGAAGAAACTTTTTAGTGCTTCAACTATTGAAACCAATGCTTTTGTCTATGATCATCGCGTTAAAATACAGCATTTTATATATTTCATATTGAATATTTATACAGTAATATAAATATATTACGTTTTTAAATGCCTCAAAGTAATAAATACGCGATAACTATTTTTATTGCGATTTTAATCAAGCAATAATTACAAAACTACATATAGTTTCATATTTCCTGTTAACTTTAATACCTAATGTATTTATATTTTTCTTTTTCTTAAAGTACATTTTTCTGTTTCAAACTAAAAAAAATCTGTTATTTTTGTAGAAGAATCATAAACCTTTAATAAAAAAGAATCTAATGCGTTCTGAAAAAGTTTTATAAATTAACATTAAATATGATTTGTGAAACTATAAGTAAGATACAAATATCTTATAATAATACTATAGATACTAATAGTTATCCGCAGTTTCACACGCAATTATTAAAATCAAAGTCCCTAGTATACTTAGTCAAATCACTGGATGGTCCTCCATGATATTTTACAAACGTAAGTAGGTACACATTATTCAGTCTTCACGGTTAGACGGTCAGAGATTAACGGACTAACTAACTCTTATATCAAATGTAGCGCGTAAAGGAGTATTTCTTCTTCAAATGAATTATATTTCCGATGCAACAGCTGAATTTGCTTTGTTGCTCCAATCAAGAAAATATACACTAAATAGGTCTCCAAAACCTAGTGTAATCATAAAAATAGCATATTTCCAGATCTTGTGATCTACTTCCGGTCTAATATACTTCCAGTGCCATAGTTGAGTTTGCCTACTTGTCCCGATGAAGTAAATGTAAATTACTTACTTACGACCGAGAAGCCTACTTCGGTCATATATTGTCTGTTTAAATTCACTTCTAGTCTAATGTATTTTCGGTGCCACAACTGAGTATGTCTTATTAACTGAATTATACACACACACGAACAACTTATGTATATAATATATTGACCGGGGCAAAGAGGCAAACGCTACTAAGGCCCTGAAATACCATGTACCGTTAGTATATGTACATGGACGGAAGTAGATGCTTTATCGGCGAAGAAGACTTTTTAGACCTATGCGTGTATGTTTTTCGTATAACAATAAAAAAGCTAATGGCACTAGAAATGCCTTAGACTAGAAGCAGATACCTTATGACTGATTTAGAGATTTAGTTTGCATACTCTTTCTTGATCGGGGCAAAATTAAATCACTATTGGGAGTCTAAGAATACGTTAGACCGGAAGAAGATTCTAAGGGGGTAATTAGAAAGTTTTTTTTATTTAAGTAGGCTTTTTCAGACCGAGTATATTTGTGTGTGTGTTTTATATATATTGAATTTAATTGAATTGAATTGCATTTATTCAAGAAATTATACATTTCTGAGGCCCCGCTAAGTACAATACTTGTCGGCGGGAACCTATATAACTATATTTAACTACAGTTGAGATACATAATTACATTTAATTATCTTTCAGGTCCTTAACGTAGTATTTTTAATTTAATTGTGGTGAAAATTGGTATATAATATACATACATCAGTGAAATTATTAATTTGGAGTGATTAAAAAATATTGTCTGATTATTACTATAAGTTAATACAATACATCATTCCCATAACACTATTAAATAATTAGAACATTCTGTTGATTAAGTTTTTGGATAAACTGAAAAGTTGAAGAAAAGTAAATAAATTGGGTGAATAGGTCGATGGTATTGACCGTGGCGAATAGCCAAAGACTCGGTAAAATAAGTAACTCATTAGTCTTATCAGTTATTACCCATTCCTATCCATTTGTGTAATAACCATTAAAGATGTTGGGTTATCTGAAGAGGTAGACAAATATTACGTACAATTCAAACAAGTTTTCAAAAACGATTAATTTCCGTGCATTGGGCAACAACCAACAGTCATGTCATGTAGCCTACATACTGACGGATCGAGGTGAATTGATATGATATAAATGTGGTTCTTACAATTGTTACAGCTATTCTAATTTATTTATTTTATAGAAATTATGAATATCAAATTTAGTCATTCTTACTTAATAACTTTTCTTCGCATCCACGTATTTGAACATATGCTGGCGTACTGTGTGTCGGTTATGTCTTTGTTAAATGTTGTGTAAAGTGTGATTGAAATTATTCAACTTTACTGTGTAAGTGGAAATTTGGATATTCAATTTTCCAGGTAAATAACATTATCTTGATAACTATGATATTTCCCCTAATAACTTACATTTAATACTAGATATAATATAAATTATGTTGTTATATTTTAAAGCTACACTCTTAGTTATATTTACATTCAGTGCATAGAATAAATAAAAATTCAAGCAACTCTCAATCTGGCAGGTCTTAGCAAACTTTCTATATTAGTCGTTTATAACACCAGATAGTAACCGAGTACATAAATTCATTTATAATATAAGCTCAAATAATTAAACACAACCAGTGTTTAAGTTATATCCTACTGTCCTTATAACCTACTGTCAAGTTATATCCTTTAGTAGACATAGTGTACCAGAAACACTACATACAGCACAATGGAGATTACCTCTAGAACCATTAAAATATGCATTCCTTATCAAATTGGTAAGCACCGGTTGAGTACTTTACCGGTTGATTTACTTGATGTATTATCAAAGTGTTATACTGTACAGTATTAATGGAACACCAGTAGCAAATTGCAATCATCAGTTTTACGTAAAGTTCAGATTACCTTATACCTAGTCGATTATTCAATATGTGCATTAAAGTGTGAAATAAGCAAAAATATATTATTTAAGTTTTAAACAGAAAAAAAAACAATGATAAAAATCCATCCCTGAGGATAACAGAAGTCTAGAGAGATATACTTGAATTAATTAGTAAACAAATAAAGATATCTTATTAAACTGTACACATAACAATAAAAGAAAGCAAAACATTTCTCTGACAGATATATAATCAATCATTTGTAGATAGATCTCGTCTTTTGTAGATATTATTTGTAATGAGTAAAATTATATATAAATAATACTTAGTAAACATGACAATAATAAATAACAACAATGATCTAAACTAATGAACATAGAAAAACATCAATACAACTACAGGAATACATCTTTGGCATTAACAGTTCTTAAAAATAATAAAATAAAACAATATTATAGTGAAACAAAACAACAACAAGGTCCATAAAGTATCAGGAAATGTTTAGCCTTACCATTAATATGTGTGAACTAACCAATTATATACAGATTTTTTAAATTTCGTAAAATTATTTTCATTGTAAATGTGGTTAGGCAAGTTATTGTAAAGAGTAGGCACAATAAATTCCACCAGTCTCTTCCCAAAATCCGTTCTTATGTAAGGAAAAATTAGTTTTTTTGTGTTTCTTAAATCTGCAGATGCAGTATTAGAGTTTACCATCATGTATTCGTCATTACCAAAGTATCTCACGTATTTCGTATATTTATAAAAATCTTGAGGGGTTAATGTATTCGCCCTACGTAGATTGCTAATATTTATATCATTTGGGCTGCGTGTAAACATCAACTCTAGACTCCTGTTTTGAAGTTGGCAAATCTTATTCAAATGGCAATTCGCTGCTGACCCATACAGCATTCCATATCTATATTCCATTCAATATTCCATATCTAATAATAGACTCAATTAATGCTTTATATATGGATATTTTACATTCTAAATTAATGGTATTTTTCAATCTATAAAACGCAGCCATACATGACAACATTTTCTTTTGAATTTGTTCAGTATGTTTTTTCCAAGTAAGACCACTGTCAATTATTATTCCTAAATAACTGCAATGTTCTACCAGTTCTATTTCTTTGCAACTGCATACTGTTACTATTCCATTTGTTGAATTTCTAAAATTTGGACAGGAACACTTGTGATATTTTATTACTGGATTTTTTGCTACATTTTTATTCCTCAAGTGAATTTGCATCATAACCGTCTTCTCCGAGTTTACGATCAGTTCCATGTCATGAAACCATTCACAAACCCGGCCAAAGTCGGCCTGCAACATGGTTTGAGCTGTCGGCAAGCAATGATGACTTGCTACTAGTAGCAAATCATCAGCATAGGCCCATAATTTTACATGTTTTACAGTTTCAAACACTTTATTAAGATAAATATTAAAAAGTACTGGCCCAAGATTGCTACTTTGGGGCACCCCACAAGTATTTGTTTTGTAAGTGCTAAATATGTTGGAAATTTTAACTGTAAACATCCGATTTTACAAATAGGACTGGAACCATTGCAGCTGCAAACAACCACCCCAATGCTTTTCAGTGTCTCAGCCATTTTGCAATAATCAATTGTGTCAAATGCCTTTGACAAGTCAACAAATAGGCACAGTACGTGACATCCTTTATATAATTGTTTATTAATATATGTACCAAATACATGTAAGTGATCTTCCGCTCCTTTGCCTTTTTGAAATGCAAATTGGTTTTCATTAATTAAACTACATTCATTAAGATATTTATTTAATTTTCCGACAATGAACATCTCAGTTATTTTGTCTATGCTTGAAAGCAAGGCAATCGGACGGTAATTAATATAGGCCTCTCTGGGCCCCTTTTTGTATATTGGTCTAACTATGGACGTTTTTAAATTTTCTGGAAATAACCCCGTCGAAATCGATATATTTATAGCTTTGGCCAGAACAGGATCCAAGGATGCAGATATACTTTTCAGATCTTTATACCTAATCCCGTCTATTCCTGGAGCTTTGTGCTCATTACAGTTATCAATAATACGTTTAATCTCTGTTGCAGTTGCCTTAGGTATATAGAAACTGTTTTGCATTGTTACACGTACCAGTAAATTCTTTATTAGCACAGTGATGTTTAATTTTCATCACCCCTGTATCAAACTGGTTGGTAAATCCGTTAGTTATATTTTGTACAGAGTCTGATATGGAACCCATTATTTGGTTATCGGAATTTTTATCTTTCAATCTGCCCAATAGTTTATTTACTCCATTCCATAGTTTCCTAGGGTCACTTTTAGTGTTCTTAAAATAATGTTTATAGTACTCATTTTTTCTTTTTGAAATTTCACTATTTACTCTATTTCGAAAGCAATTGTAGTTCCTCATATAAACTAGATTTGTAGGATTCGCCTTTGATTTTCAAAATAGCCTATCTCTTTCCTTTGTCAGGTCTCTCAGGTCATTAGTCATCCACTCTTTACTTTTTCTTGTCCTATTTTTAATTTTGTTATTACTTTGGGGTTTTAACCTTAAATTTATCGTATAATGCTTTCAGAATGTTGATTATATAGTTATAGGCCAAATGTGAGTTCTCCATAGGCATATTTAATAAATCAATGTTACCTAATTCTAAGTTCAACCTAGTTTCATTTATATTACCTATTTTGGGCAGAGATGCACTACAGTTTGTGATGGATTGCACAAATTTGAGTTTTACTCCAACAGGATAGTGATCCGACATTTTAGACCTAATAACGCCTCCAACAATTTTCTCGAAAGTAGAAACTTCTCTAATAAATAAATATGGTCAATGCAAGATGAACATAATATTTCACCTCGAAATTCTTCCCTAGTATTGTCGTAAATTATTCTATCCAGTCCCTTCGACAATAACATCGTTAAATAATCTAAAGCAGAATATATTATTTGAGCTATAAATTCTTCTTCAGGTGCATAGAAACTGCTTCAGTGATCGATTTCAGAGCCCCAACACACCGGTCTCCAAAATGTATGAATATTATGAAATGGTTCATTTAAAAAGATGTATCTTATATGACGTACTTGTTATTCAATAGGAAATAATAGGTAATAAGCCACGGGTAACTGCTAGTATTACTATAACGATCATCTAACCTATGGAATTTTAGTATGGGGTAATGATGGGAATGTAAAAAGGGTACTTGCATTACAAAAAAGGGCTATGAGAGTTATATGTCAGGTGGGGAATAGAACTCACTGTAAACCATATTTTAGACAGCTTAAGATTTTAACTGTTTATTCTATTTTTATATTGGAATGTTTGTTGTATGTAAAAACTCATTTAAATTCTTTGCCAACTAATAGTTCTGTACATGGTTATTTCACAAGAAACTATCTATGCTTAGATTATATCAGTACAACTATCATTCCACTAAATCAAACTTTTTAGAAATAGGCAAAAAAACTGTATAATTTGTTACCAAACCATATCCAACAACTTAGCTTAAGACCTTTTAAATTGAAAATTAAATGTTTGTTGTTGGATTTCTGCTGTTACAATATTGAAGAGTTTGTTAGTTTGATATGTCAGGTAGATAGACTTAGTAATTAGTCAAATAATTATTAAGCCTAAGCATGACGTTGTGTCGCATTTGTGAAAATGTTTACCACAATACATTTTCTGATTCTGATTCTGATTCTTAAATCTAGATTTCTTTGACCATTCATAATTTTCAATGTTTACTCTGATCTATAACGTATACTGATTAACGTTTGTAAATTTAACTGTTTATAAGTTCATGATCGACTGTAACAACTAAAAATAGTATCAAGTCCACAGGTAAATTTTGAAAAAGTTTTCTATGATTTAAAGTTAGTTTGCTACATTACAATCAGTTAATTAATTGTTTTATGATTCAAAGGATTTTAACTAGAATCAACATCAGTTAGTTATTCTTTATACGGTCACTGGGTCTACAGAAATATACGAAACAATTTGGAAGTAGTATTTACTGGGTTTAGGCGGAAATGTTCCACTTGAGCGAGAAAGCACCGGAAATTCTCTCCAAACCCCATCTACTCCCTGTCAACCTCCTATCTGTTCTAATGTTAACACTGACTATTAATATTCTTTAGAGAGAAAACTAAGTATTCCACAGCGTTCATAAATCATAATACCTGTACTAGTGCTTCTACATCATTAATAGTTTAACATGTAGTGTTGTTTACTTATCGTTTATACGAAGTTTAGTATTAATTTCCATCATACCCTACATCAAATATTCTTACTTTTCTTCTCAAAAATATGCTATAGATCTTCAGATTGATATTTATATATGTTTACATTAATATTAGTTTTAAATCCTTAGTGACGAAATGTCCCTATTTAGCACCACATGTTAGCCGCGATCTAACAAACGGTCGTATATAATAAGTGCATACCACACAGCCAGATGCTTTTTCTATTGCTACATAAAAGTTTGTATGTGTTTTTGAACGTATATTATATATAAAACACTCGCCTTCGGCTCGCTGGGGGCTACGCCCCCAGGCCCCCAAAGTAAACGCTTGCAAATTCGGGGATAAGCGGAATTCGGTGACTGGTTAAGTCCGGACATTAAGTAAATGACAAGGGATTTAAAAATTGACCTTTTTCATAGATTTTTTTCCGGATTCGTAAAAACTTTTGACTTTGAGGGCATTTTGCGCTTAAACCGTTAGAGATACGACAAAAAGTGACTGGACCTTTCTTGTTGGAAATTTAATTTTGTCTTTGGATTGTGCCCTCAGATCTGATCTACGACCTATGGTTTAGCCAGAAATGAGCTCGGGAGAAAAGTCTGCACGGGTCAGCTATCTTGAATTGTTTAGTATTTCTTTATCTAGATGTCCTGCGGACAGATATACAAACATGCAATCATAAAGGAAGTAATTGTATATCCCCTAGGTATATAACAAAATTTTGTCTTCTACTGATACATAGCCTTAAAAGAACTCAGCTAAATTCCGTGGTTAGATATATACCATCATATAACGCATTTTGTCTGTGTGTAAATGGAGGTTCTTTTAAATTTGAAAGTGTGCAGATGATATCTTTCTCGAGATACCTTGTCACACGGTACATGTAAATGTTTGTTCGGTAAGTTTTATAGCAGTGTTCAAATAATAAAATTCCAATAAGCTAGTGAGCGTACTAAAACGCGAGAGTACGATAAAGTAAAATTTTTGATAGCGACATTTAACAATGTCTATTATATTTTCTTTCTACTATATGAATTAAAGTGTCACTTATTAAAATCTCATATGACTAAACACAGTGTGTTTACAAATTATTTGCGGTGACAGGCACCATCATTGAAGTCAGTGTTGCTAATACATAAGTGAAGCTTCAAGTTTATAGGTTAGTAAGTTTTTAAGATATCGTCTGGGCACACTTATCAATCAGAATATATAAAATCGAAAAGTGAATTTGTTGCATCGCCTCGAGTGATAGGCTTCACTAATGCTCAAATAATTAACGTTCATGACCAGTTAATTAGACGCCTTACTACGATACAAAAAAGCACACATTTTTAGATATAGTTGCGCAGTACTTTACATTTAACTTCTAATTTTATTTAAAAGGATTAATGTTTTACTTGTTCGATACGTACGTCTAAGTTATGGGTATTTCTGAAGAACCAGTAGATAAACTTTATTGTCTTCTTTTTTAATATAATTTCATAACGTAACAAAGATATTTAAACGAAATCATGTTTATATAATGAAAAAATATTTTCAAAGCCTATTAATGCATTCAAAATGTCACCTGTGATTTCCCTCTGCACAAACCAAATCTGTATTGGTGTATTCAAATATTTTATAATTATTATATTTTCAACATTACTGAACACATGAGGAGTACAATTAAGTTTAAATTTTACTTTTTTACTGTTTAATAATTAATTCATACAATGTAATAATTTGTAATAATATGATGTGTTATTAATAATTTCATATGTAGAGATGTTTAATAGAGATTGCACAAATACTGGTTCAATCTATTTCTTTTAATTACAAAATGTGAACTATAGTATATCCTAGATGAAGTGAGTATATCACTTTTTTGAGCGTCCGTCAGTCTGTTTGTGGCATTATTTAAACTAATAATCATAAAATTATAGCATTAAAATGTTATTGTTTATTTCTTTTATTGGGACTAATTGAAGATAAAAGAACCGTGCTAAGTAATGACTAGGATTCTTTATTTACGTGTGCGCGTGAGACAATATGTGTATAGATAAATAGCAAACAAATACACTAGTACATAAAACACAATTCCTTATATTAAATATTGTTTTCTTATCAACTGATCTTAGTTTATTTTTAGTTTTTAATTAGTTTTTAAGGATCTATTTATTTTTATGTCAATAGTAAATAAGTACCTTACATGTATTATATGATTTTGTCTTCAGTAACCTACTTGAATGTGTATCTTATACATTAATACTAATTTTTTCAGTTGTGCTTTTATGGGCTATACATATAGCGTAAATCATTCTTCAAAATGTAATATTCAGTAAGAGCCGTAAAAAATACTACTCTATATTATCTTTGGTTCTGGTTGATGCAGAAAGAATAACATTCCGTTCGAATTTACAGTTTTCATATATTTTTGTATGACATAAATTGACGTATAAATGCACTACAATTATTGAATATTCCATGTGTTGCTATGTTTTTGTGCTATACAGTACTCGCACGTGTTAGTAGACATGTAACAATTATCTGTAGCATTACACCTTTAGAATCAATTTGGACCATTTTAGCTTAACACCCCCCTTTAGCATTACACCAATTTAGAAATCAAAGATTGGGGCTTCTCTACTTTATAAAATCTGGGTTCAGGTAATATTTTGCCATTTTTGTGTTTTAGATTATCTTTAGAACTGACGTGGAGCAGCCAGATATAAAATCCAGAGATGTTGATTTTGACTACTAAAACCTTATCTTGTGACCACAAAAGTGTAAAAATGTGGTTTTTGGATGGTAAAATGGATTTTTTATGTTAGTAATTCATTCTGGAGTAGCGAGATAGCGATTCCTTCAAGTTACCTTTACTTCCTTTAAAAAAATTGGAGGACGAAGCCATAGTTCCAGACATTGTAACGCTTTTCTAGGATGACGGATATATTGCGTGTAACGAAGAGATGGAAGATGATGGGTGTTGACTCCTGTGACCATTATATACTTCTGGAATGCTAAGGATCATTTGCAGTTCATTCAACTTCTTGGCAATGTTTATTTTTGTTTTATTTTTCATTATTTAAGTTATATGAACCTAGTTGTGTGGATCACAAAGGAATTGTATACAGATATGCCGGTTTCTCACAATGATATTATTTTCTAGTAATAGAGACAGTTCATATTTCGGATTTGATATAGCAGATATGATGGAGTTCGTATACTTAAAATTTTATAATAAATCCTAATTGCAAAAAAATTTATTCAGGACGATAGTCTATTTTTTCATTAAACTGTTATATTTATAGATATTGATAGCCATCGTTGATATTTTTACTATATCAGCAATAATAGAAAGAACAAAGAGATTGGAGCAATTAAAAATTAAAATACATTTCACACTCATTAACTACATGTGAAAATAACGAAAACTCATACATCGACATACTTGGGAGTCAGTCGATTGCACTTATTAGCCAGATAATGGCCAACAACCATCAATAACTACTCTGATATGTGGTTACTCCAGAGTCAATGCTGGTTCAACACATGAACACATCAAAGCCTTCATCTGAATGTAGGTGCAATGAAAACTGATACATCGATTACACAGTAGTGACAACCAATTACTTGGCAGTGGATTCGATTGCGCTTGTTACCCAGATAATGACCTACAACTAGCAATAACTACTCTAATCTGTGGTTAGTCCAGAGTCAATGCTGGTTAACACATGAACACATCAGAGTCTTCATCTGAATGTGAGTGCAATGGAAACTGATACATCGATTACACAGTAGTGATAACCAATTACTTGGCAGTGACTCGATTGCGCTTGTTACCCTAGATAATGGCCTACAACTAGCAATAACTACTCTAATCTGTGGTTAGTCCAGAGTCAATGCTGGTCAAAACATGAACACATCACAGCCTTCATCTGAATGTGGGTGCAATGAAAACTGATACATCGATTACAAAGTAGTGACAACCAATTACTTGGCAGTGACTCGATTGCGCTTGTTACCCAGATAATAATTGCATATAACTAGCAATGTCTGGACTAATGTGATATTATGTTAGCTCTGAATTAGTGATGTTCATTACGTTTACATTCCAAAATTTGTTTATGAATGTGGATATAATAATTATATGATATACATCGATTATACAGCGATTATAGAATAGTGTCAACTAATTACTTGGAAGCAGTTGATTGTGCTTATTACTCAGATAATGGTCGACAGCTATTAATATCTACACTAATTTGCGGTTGGTGCTGAGTTGATGCTGATCAATACGCGTACAATTATTATTGGTATTGAATACATAACTGTACAGTAGAACATGTAATGCAGTTACATAAAATCAATCTAAAATGTATAATAATGGAGTTCTGAGCACGGATAACCAAATTATTATTTATGAATAATTTATTATTTGCTTAAATTATTTATATAACAAAACCTAGGTCCCGTATGCTATTTTTGTAGCTCAGAACCAGTACATGATCGCAGCGCATTCTCTGACATAGTAAAATTACCATGATTGCTAAGATTTTTAAACACGAGAATCTCTTTGGATTGTGATAAAATAAATTCTTTTAATCCTTCTCGGTTTTTGTTTCATCGCATCACCATTATTAAGTCATCTCATTTTTTACAAATTAACAATGCAGTATTATCGTCTCTCAGAAGTAAGGCACCTATAACTCAAGTTTCTATACTAATTGGTCTTTAAAATGATAAACTAAACAATCGTTGTCAAATAGTTCAATTTAATAATCAACAAGATAATAAAGCATTCCTTACAGCATACATGGAAGATCGACAAGTTTCGTGATCAGTGATAATCTTTAAATATCAAATTCAAAATTCAATATTTATTTTTATAGCCTTCATAATCATTGATTGTATTACAATTCTTTAAATACTAGCATAATGTAATATTGTTTTAAAACTTTAAAGGTTCCTTCCATTTAAAATATGCGTCGTTTATGAAAAAATAGAGTTTTAAACACAGTGTTATCTATAATAATATACACTGTAAGTTTTTAACATTAATCATTTAAGTTAATAGCGTAAAACGTTATATAACGAGAACAGTAATTTACTTATTAAAATTAGCGGTCTCCGTAAAAAATAAACTATGAACTTAATTTTAAGGTACTAGTTGTGTTTACTCGTACTATAAAAATATTATTATTGCGAAAAGTTACGTCATCGCATATTTTTATATATTTTGTAAGTTCAACTATTTGGAGCCTTATATAGTACAGTATTACAATACAAGTGAGAAGAATTTTGTATAAGACACGATAAAGATTATATTTGTTTCAAAATATGTTTTGTGATTCTTTACACTCTCAGTTCCAGCAATCTATATTCTACTGGAGTTCTGAATATCCTGACCCCAGGTACTCACGTGGGACTGAGAGTCCTGAAACGTGAGATATAACATTTGTGACAGTTAAATTTCAAATACTTCATTTGTTTTAAGAATCCTTCATTCAACATTAATGCTTGAAAAAATGTCAAGCAAAATTGTCGAGTAACAAATATATCAATCCAACAAAGCTACGATGCATACAAATTATCGATATTAATCTAGTTTCGTGTTTTTCTGAATGAATTTATTCTCTATTGTTCCAAAACAAACAAAAGAGTCGGTTTCCATTGTTCTAAGTGAGGTAATCCAGTATGTAATCAAGCCGGCGCTACTGTATGTGGCAGGCCAGCGACCAGCGGCATAGATCAAACAGCCTACCTTTACATGAGCCAATACCGAACCTATTGAAACTGCATCAGATTGCATAGAGGCGCGGCTTGCCTCAACTATGCTGATTGTATTGATTTTGCTGAGCTCTGTGTTACAACAGGAACTCTAAGACACACTATATCAATACATGCATCAATTTCATCCTAATCTAAAGTTATATGTTTGTTAAAGATTGGGATTTAATACGTAAATAATTAACAGGTATAGATTGTATTAAATTCTTAATTACATATATATATATATATATATATATATAAAATATAAAATTCTTATTGATGGCTAAGGTATGTATATATATATATACATATATACATACCTTAGCCATCAAATTAAGACTCCCCTTACCAAAATAAATATAACCCAAAGCGTTGTAGATTGTTTATAGTTTTAAATGGTGCAATGATTTCATTGCAAGACAATGGTGCAAATTGTTAACCCTCGTTTATGAAACTGATGCGAACAACGTACTTTACTACTATCCCAAATTAAAGCATATGTTTTAATTACAATAATTTTCATAAGAAACTAATGTTTCTTACTAGTATAAGTATTACAAGATTTGAGGTGGTCTTAAGGACAGTGCTAAGTTAAATTGTGGTTAAACAATCCAAAAAGAGGTTACCTTTCTGTTTAAATCTAAATTTAGTATTTATTAACGCATTTTATTTGGCAAATCACTACTATGTAATATTGAACCAAAGAGTATTTTTACCCCTGCAAATAACAAAATATCCAAGTTTATTTTAAATATTCAAATGAGTAGGGAACAAATATTTACAGATACATAACTTCAGCTAAGTACGTTAGAAGATAGGCTATTATAAACATATTATTATAATACTATCACTAGTATAAATGAATACAACATTTTGCAATATAACTTTTATTTTGTGCAATGCCTTTCGGAATCAAAGATTCCATCATCAGGCACTTCACAAATGATGATGAAATTTATTATTCCGAAAGGCCTTGCACAAAATAAAAGTTATATTGCAAAATTTTGTATTCATTTATACTAGTGATAGTACAATAAACCTTTTTTCCAATAAATATTAAAAATAATGCTCATAAGCAATAATAAATATTAATTAACACTACTTTTCATATCAAAATGTAATAGGTAGTTCACTAAAACTCCGTTAACATATTGGCGTTATAGCTGCAGAAGAATATTGTAATATGATGAGTCTTCATTAAAAAGTGTACAAATACTAATATAGTACTAATAAAACGCTACTCCTGGAAATATAACGTAGCAAAGGAACATTAAAATCCCTGTCATAATCCCCTGAACAGCTTCAGTGCAAATAGCAGGAAACTTCCTGCTTGACTGGATGCTTGAGCGCAGATAAGAGACCTCCGGTGCTTACAGCTTTAGTTTATGTATCCGGCATTGGATGTCCTGGTCCTGCCTGTTGTCCTGTCATCATGGTTGAATATTTGCTACTGAGCCCCGCATCCACTTCACTCCTATAACTGAAGGAAAGTTTTGTATTGGAATTTAAAATAACGCGTTAATCAAGTGTAGTCACTTTCAATTAAGATTTGTAGTAAATCGAATTTAGCACGACTTTATTATACCATATAACACATTATTATTATACATAAAAATATATTGCGATGAATCAAAAGCTACTAAAATTACTACTGTATGTGTATAATAATTATGAGAGAAGTTTTAAGTTAGTTTATAGAAGACAGTAATTGAAATTTTAATTTTAACAATAAATCTAAATAATTGAGTTCGAATGTCATGTTCACAGTAATGAGTTACCTGTTTAGTATTATGTTTATCTATTTATTTATACATAATTTATACGTTACTGGTTCTGCTAAGTTATACAACTTGTCAGCAGAGTCCAATACACACTGTAAAAATGTATACAATCTAATACAGTTTTTTTTTATTTAGTTATTATTTTATTTACTGTCTCTATTAAAAGTCTATGGCACTGGAAGGGTTTAAAATAACAATTACAATAGTGGGTAGTAAAGATAGTTAAAGATAATTACCGCAACCAGAAAAAGACTGACATATCATCAACAATATAGTTACAATAAATAGATCTATGCATAACAAGAACAATAACAACAACAACAACAGAGAGGACATAACAGAAACATTACAATAAATTAAATAAATATTAACGGAAATAGATTAAAAATAACATTTCAATGAATTTTTACAATAATAATAACAATATGTTTAATTCTTTTTTTAGACAAATCTGTATCATTGTAATCCGCTATCTTGGCAAACAGACCCAATACTTGGCCCCTGCAGTAATTTATTACTTGATTGTTGGTTTGATTGTGCATTGGTTGTTAGTGAAAGTGTGTTAACCCGTCATATCAGCAGTTCTATCAAAAGGCATTTTTACAATACGTACTGTTAGTTCCCGTCCTCTCCCCGTCGCGAGTTCATCCTCCATGTTCTCCAATATGTCAGTAGTACGTAGTGTTTAGTTCTGTGTAAGTAATAGTTGTAGTATTTAATTCTCTATTTAAAGTTAACTATGACACCATAAACTTGCAAGGCATTCAAGAACAGTTTTGTTTTTTTCCTGAGAACATATATATTTTAATCCTCAAACTAAATTCTTATTGACCTATTAACTTAAAGTTGTCTTGTCTTAAAGTTGACATTCATTAAAATGTTGTAAATTTTTAGTACCTTTTCAGTAATTCCCTGCCTATTTCCACGTATGTAGTGGCTCACAGTTTAGTTAGAAATATAACCTTTGCCGTAGGGAACTAAGAAGTTTTAACAAATACAGACAAACAGTCAATGTCTAAACCGTCCACTATAGGTGCTTTGTATGTTATCAAACTACATTTCATGCCAGCTTCGACGAAGCATTTCCTTCTCATCCTGCGGCGACATCCGCTACATCCTGCCGTTAACTTCCACCTCCACCGTTATCAACTTCCACCCTATCCATCATGTGCCATTGTTGCCCTTGTATTCATTTACATTTAGAGCGTAGAATTCCATTATTAACATTCGAAATTCAATGTTCAAAGGATAACGATACAGTTAGAAAGACGTGTTTGGTATAAGTATGAATTAGGTTCCTCTTTTGACAAGATATCTTATATTTAAACTTACCATTTTGGTCGTTGTGAGAAACTTTTGTTAGTTCGGAAAGCAATATTACATTATTACACCACTAGGTTCTAATCATTTTCAAATAAATAGATAAATATTTAAAACTAGGTAAGTGCTGTCTTCCTTTTATTGATGTTTCAGTATATATATTTTAAAAAACCTCATTTTAAACTTAATCACTTTAAAACTGTTGAACCCAAAGTACAACAAATACACTAATTTTCCAAATACCAAGTCAACGTTTATTTGCTTACATCAATTATAGCCAATTAAGCAGAATATACAAGCTGCTCGGTTCAATTTCACACCTACTTTATGTACATTTGCTACTTAAAACACCTTGTGTAATTGATGTTTGAATGTCAAAAGGCTAAACAGTTCGACAGAACAAATATCAAGTTGCTTTGTTAGGTTAATTGATTCTGGTTATTTTCCATATCGTGAATTGAATAAACATAAATTAGCAGTACAAGTTAAAAAAATCATACATGCAAATAGCTTCAATTCTTGAAGAACGCTGAACTTTTTGCTGATTGTTTGAAGCCAACAGACCTTCATAATCAGTTGGCCCTTATACCCCACTTAAGAAGTTCACATAACTTCGTTAGATGGTTTAACACCAAATTAGTCCGACTTATACGTACAATCTGCAGAAACGGTGTTATTACTGGTGACTCTTTTTGAAATATTCTGCAATAACTTCGTCAAGGAAGGTACGACGGCTTAACATCGCTGGAAAAGCCTTGTTAAGATACGTAATGTTGAAACTAAGGAAGTAAAACGCAAATAAGAAAGGATCGGACAAATATATTGCCAACGAATGTATGGGGAAACTGAAGGCTGCTTTCATGATAAAGCTATGGACTCCAAGCACTACTTATTAGTTTCCAAAAAACTGCACGATTTCTCCATTGAAGAAAATAGTGTTAACCATAATCACAACATGGAATGTGTTGAAAAAGTTGGGGGATAATATGTCTGTGATTCTTAATATGTATATTTATCCAACGATGACTTTTTATCGTGGGAGCAATCAATCAGGTTTCCACTGTTTGAGCCGAATGGTTCTTGGTATGATATTCAACCTAACTTATAAGGTTAGTTATTTATTGTTATATTCAGAGCCAATACATGATTACCAAGTTATGTAAACATAAATGAAATTCTAAGGCAATAAAAATAGTATTACTTGAAACTTAAATTCGATAAGTTATATTACACTTTCCTTTAAAGAAAAAGCATGAAAAATTATTGTTATTTTGACTAATTTTGAACTTAAAAATGCCTATGTTTGTTGATTGACTATTTTCCTCTATAGGCACTTGAAAAGTTATTGATTTTATTTGGAGAAATTAATTGCGAAATAGCATATTTTTAGGTTTTTGTAATATCTTGTTATTATGGATATGCAAAGGAGTGTTATTGTATTTTAAAACATTAGAGGAATATTGCTCAAGTATACTTTTGATCTGGACGTAATTTCTCTGCCAACATTGAAGACATTATCGGAATTAATCTATCTTATTCTCGTTTCACAATACGTTATTGTCTTTTTCTTAATAAGCATAACTGGATATGGAAAGTAACGAATTACGATTTAAACAAATACTCTACACTGATAAAAGTAAACATGGTGCGTGGCGTTGTACACAATTCCATAACTTGCTTATCTTTGTTATACTTTGAATATAAGGTTAGTTATTTATTGTTATCGCCAGAGCCAATACATGATTACCAAGTTATGTAAACATAAATGAAATGCTAAGGCAATAAAAATAGTATTACTTGAAACTTAAATTCGATGAGTTATATTACTTACACTTTCCTTTAAAGAAAAAGCATGAAAAATTATTGTTATTTTGACTAATTTTGAACTTAAAAATGCCTATGTTTGTTGATTGACTATTTTCCTCTATAGACACTTGAAAAGTTATTGATTTTATTTGGAGAAATTAAGTGCGAAATATCATATTTTTATGTTTTGTAATCTCGTTATTACGAATATGCAAAAGAAGTTTTATTGTATTTTAAAACATTAGAGGAATATTGCTCAAGTATGCTTTTGATCTAGATGTAATTTTTCTGCCAACATCAAGATTTCAGAATTTCTCCAAACTTAAATATCTCAAAACCTGAGAAGAAATTATCGGAATCATTCTATATTATTCTCGTTTCACAGTACGGCATTTTCTTCTTCTTAATAAGCACAATTGAAGATGGAAAGTAAGGTATGGCGATTGAAATGAATACTCTACACTGATATATGTAAACATGATGCATGCCATTGTACACCATTTCATAACTTGCTTATCTATACCATCCTTCTTTGAATATAAAAAAAAATAGTATATAAAACCCAATTAGGACAGTAGAACTTAAAAAAGTAAAATTAGTTCGACTGCGACATGACGATAAAGCATGTCCACTACAGAATGTACAAAGGAGCCAATGACCATTGAAATGAATACTCTACACTGATCAACGCCAACCCATCGCTTGCATTCAAGCGATTATGTTTAGCTCATAGAACTGCAACTATTACTGGGTCAATGGTTAAATTTCAACTTGGTTCAGAGTCAAACAGAACTATTGCGATTGCTTTCTATTCATTTGAGTAACATTCAGTGAAAAGTTTCGAAATAAATGCAACCACTTAGTTACGATGTCTTTTTAATAGAGCCCTGTTATAGTTTCCTGTGAGATTCATGGTAAAATGCCTGTTTCAGCCGTCTGCGGGGTTGAGCGCCGCCTAGCGCACTGTTGAGAATGAGATATGGCGCACCCCACTACGCGCCTGCGACACTACAGGTGTAACCCTTGTCATTCAAGCGTTTGCAGGGGCTGATTTATTGACACGCTTTCTTCTTCTCTCTAAAGCACTTGCACTCCTTTGGAAGAGCTTTCAATTCTGCATGGATTGTTTGAGGGTATAACCTCACACAGGTTGTCTGCTAAAATTATATCGTGTCTTGAGTATTTTTGAAGTGTGTTATTTAAAGTAAATTATTAAATTATTCTTCTCTCACTCAGGTGTGTTAGATGTTGCACTTAATGTTTTCACTATTTTAAATATCCAAACAATAAATATTTAACAATGAATATGAGAAACTATTGTTATATAAAGTCTTTAATCTTACAAAATACAAAATATTGAATATTTGTTATATTTATAGAAAATTAAATGTATTTTTGCATGCATTTTTGTGTTTTGTTTTATCTCTGATAAATTCAAAATGTTTGGAGCTTTAATGAAAATAAAAGTGCTGAAAACCAAGCGCATTCAGTTGATAAAATAATAGGAAAACTTCACTTGCTTTTTGAAAGCTCTACTAAAGGAGCGATAACGCTCAACTGTGATCCTGGGTTGAGCTGCATGATTCTACGGCCATATAAAATGGCTTGTATTACAAATTGCTGCATGGTGTGGCGTTTAGTCGCAGTCATATTGCTTACCAGTTTTGTCTCGAGGAAGCAGCTTTCTTCGACTCGTTTTACTGTAGAATTTGGAACATATCATCTCATCGAAAATCCTGTGCATTAATTAAACCCGAATTTAAATTTGGTAGATACCGTTGTTTAAACCAGCAATACAAGAATATTGTAGTTTTAGAGTCATATAGGCACGTTAAAAAGTCATAGTGATAATTGAGACAAACAACGGATATAAATCCAATTACAACATTCCTTAGAATATAATATTTACCCAACATTTATAATAAATGGTAGTACAATCGTAAACCATCTAAAATAAGTTATAACATAAGCAAATATTTTAGGATAACTTTGTATGAACAAAGGTTAAAGTCTACATTTTCTTAATCCTAGGTTAAAGATAAAATAAAGTAAAATCATATTTAATTTCTATATTTTATTATTAATAACTTCGTTTTTATAAACAGTACCAACTATAATGCATAAATTCTAATATACTTTTTAATATTAGTTGGTTAAGAGTTATATTAGTTATAATAACATTCATTATATACTGCCATTAGAATTTAAACTTCCTAAGTAAATTATATGGAGATAATTACATGTAATTGCACAATACTTATAAAATAGTATGTTTATTAAACATTGCAATAAAGACAGCAGCTTAGGAACTTTGTTACTTATAAAAATGTATGTCGTATTTTTTTTAACACGTCATATTACGCGCTCTGTCACAAATCCGAATCACATTCGACCGTTACCATTCCATCCATCAAAGCACAGTAACTGCACTATCAGTAGATATTGAAACACGTCCTGCTTGATTGCCTTATTGCTCAAGTTTGCATGCTCAGTTTTACTAACATCGGGGAATGAAACCAGATATTATGTTAAGGAAACTATCGCCAATATCTAGTTTATAAGTCAAACTAAAACTATACTATAGTTCTGATTTTGTATATGTAGCTTATAGGTAATACTTTTCATAATCGAAATTTGATTTCTCAGCATTAGAATCCACCTAATCTAGTGCTTTCAGATTGTTATCAGATTACCTTTGCAGCCACTGAACTTGATTACAGCTACACAATGTTAAGTACACCTTACCATTCGCCACAATTAAAACATTTACACATTTACAATTTTAATAAAGGTCACATTTAAATTTAATCATAAGCAGACCACAAAGTGACATGAAAGAATACAATATTAGTTTACGTACACCCTTCGATTCTACGTGGCCGATTTTAAATGTTACCAGTATTTTATCTTCAAACATTGAGCTTTGCATTAGTTTCTATAGAATTTATCAGAAAATTGTAGCTGTAAGGAAGTTATGTCTACAAAAGTTATGCCTGAACTTTATCTACCATTTCCGGATCATGTCCAAACATTACTAAGCAAATAAAAATCTAAAAATAAAAACAGATATTAAATCAAAATATCTGTGTGGCCTGATGAAAGTAGATGGTTTTAGATTTAGATTAGCCATATAGAGTGAAATCGATGATTGGTAAAATAAATGTTGAATGGTTTAGTGATTTATAATAATTGCAATTTTAGATTTATGAATCATGAACGTATTTATAAACACTCGTTAGTTTTAAAACCAAATATTTATTTACTAGGAAAAAGATTATACTATCATACATAATACGGTTTTAATTGTACAAGTAAGTGGAAGTAAATATTCCATTCCAAGAAAACTTTAAGTATTTAGCACAGCAGGTATGATATTTGTCCTACATTTTCTTTGTTAGAGTCATCATTTACATAGTATTTGATTTTTCAGTTGTGTTCAATATGGATTTAAAAATTAGAATACATAGTCACTGATCTTGAGGTTATTCCATTTCATTATTAAATATTTACTAACTAAAAAGTACTGTTATCCAAAATGATTATTATTTTTTTATACCATTTATTGAAAAGCGTACACGTAGTTTAGTACTTGATATTTTATTTTTCATCCAATGTAGTTCTTGTTGAAAAATATCTTTAATCGTTGAATTTAATAATTGACAACAATAGAAATTCGTTGTTAAAAATATGATTAGATTTTAAAACTAAGTAGGCAGCAGGAATCGTCTAGAATTCAAACCACTTACGAAAATTAAAAAAAATGTATATATTTAATTATTTTTAATATTGTGTAATTTTTTTAACGATCTTATGGAGAGTCTTAACTTTACAACACTGACAACAAAACTAAATTAGAATTCCATTGTTCTTCATAGGACCTAGCGTTTTGAAAATTCCTGAATTATTTGGTTTCTGAATGTACACTGATATCATAATTATTCCTGCATTCTCACGATCTGCACTTCTGTTAAAGAAGAATATCTGTAAAAGGATATGTACATCTGGCTCCACAAGACCTCTCACAGGCTTCGCCTTATAACTTTTTACCAAAGGCGACGACCGGTTTTTCAGCTGGTTTGGAAGTTTTCGTCTACTCGTAGCTTTCAGTATAGTAACTCCCTTTCAGGCTAATAATAAAATAAGGTAGTCCCTGGTTGCGGAAGACTTTCAGATATCTGGAAACTTCAGTATAAAGATATTCCGTATTTTTGCTCCTGACCTCTGGAAACCATTTATATGTGGTTGTCTCTATGGAAACTACTACTACTTACGAGATTCTTAGACTCTCTAAAACTACCAGTTTATGGATCTCACATATCGGAAACTTAGATAGTGCCCGTTTTCTCAAAGCTCTTGGCCTTTTGTATCTTTACCCTGTAGAAAACTGTGGTTATGGGAAATCCTCGGTTATTGAAAACTCACAACCCAAGCCTCTTAGCTTGAAACAGTTTACCCAGTTTATCTGACCTCAAAATGAGCTCCATGAATCGCTCTGTAGACTCTCCAAGCGAATTTTGATGTCTGCCTGTATTTAGATCAGGACTTTTGTGACAACTGATTCAATTACAACTCTGAATCGTTGCTGTTTTTTTATGTGTTCAATATACGAACATTATGATGAAGCATATTTCCAGAAAAATGAAAGGTAGCCTCAAAAATTAAAACAAAGTAGCCTAAAAACAATTCGGTATATAAAATTTTGATCCGCTCTATTTTCATACAAAGTAAAAACAGCAGTAATGCCTCTGTAATTTGTTCTGGCTTCAAATCAAACAATAGTTGAGGTTTTTAACCTATAAATAAACAAGGTCTTTCGTTCAAAACCTTGTGGACCGTACACTTAGAAACATCCATATAAACGTCCACGTTCCTAATGATGAAACAAAATATTTATTATTTTTTCTACACTATATCAAAATTATTATGTTATTAGCTGATCTTCAACGAAGCTAACATTTGCGAGGCTGGAAAAATTTAATTTCTGTCTGAATGTCTATCTCTCTGTCTGTCCACACTATATCTGGAGAAAGACCTGACCTATAGACTGGAAATTGTGCAAGAAGATCCATTTACGTATCAGGAACAATGAGTTAAATAATGGTAGTCGTCACTTCACAGGGTTTGGCTGAGTGTTACCGAATCTTTTTACATTGGGGTTTTATCGGTAACCATAACCAGATTATAGCAGAATATATAAATTTGTGAACAAAATCAATACAGCCTCAAGACATCCACACACTGATATACGAGCATTAATATATGTAGCCTAACTACTTTAACACATACAAAATCATTTTATAGCAACTATAAGTCTAAAATCTTATTATTTAAACCCTGATAAGAAACAATATTGAATGGATAATAAACTAAAATTATCATGTGGCAAGACATGTCAGGAAAGGTCTCATATGTAGATTTTTAATTTAACATGAAGCCTAATTTCTACAAGCATAGCTCTATGATGTGTCATCTTCGTGTCACTTCCTTTTTATTATTTTTTTTCTATCTATCTTTCTGCAGGACATCTCGAGAATGAAATGAGCTATAAATTTTAAATTTTATTTTCAACCTCAACGAAGCCAGTTATGACACATAGTCAGTTAAAAGTTTGTAACTTTACAGCTCTTTAAGCTTTTACCCTAAAATGAATAGAGTTCTTCCTTAAAGCAAGAGGTATCTATGTATCTAGTTTCGAATATTTAAGATTTTTATATAATTTTCCACGCAGACAGACAGAGAGATAAACAATTATACGCTATTAAGAAGGATCTGTCGGGTCCTTTATGAAAGGAAGAGGAGGATTAGTGACGATAAACATAGCAAAGAAGAATGATAGGATGGGCTCTCGAACCCACGTTTCTGAATTCTTTAATATACTATAAGTGGAATGTGGATTGATTACTAAATCCTTTACTGCTCTTGCATTTTTGGTGGTCAGTTCTACACCTCAATGATATTTATATAACATTGAGAACAATAATCCCGATATCCCAAAGAAGCCGAAAATTTAGGTCCTGAATTGCCAAGAATTTCACCCCTTGAGTTGACTCGTCGTTTATTATCAGTGACTTAGTGAGCTGGCGTTGCTGATTCTGGTGTTACACTTCTGATACACAATACGCTCTAAACATCACAAGTAAACATTTATCACTGGAGCTCCGCTAATTATCTATGCGTCAGACATACAGGTCGGAACCTCTCATTTACATGCTTTATTATTTATTTCCCAACAGATTACACCATTTTACAATAGATATATACAATGTGTGAACAGATGGCATTATACAATGATTTGAAGCTCAGGCAAACAAAGTAGGTGGTTGACTCAAAAATATGGATTAAGATATGGTAATTACTAGATATTGACTAGATGTAAAAGAGGCAGGTACAGTTGTTGAAAAATCACAATGATGATGTGATACTAGACTACACTAGTATACAAAATAAGTAGGTAAATAAACACGTTAATAAATATATAAAGATATTTAGCTGACCTCTTCCTCCGCCACTAATTTTCTTATTAATTTAATCTTTGCACATATTATTTAGGGAAGGTATTGAAATTTGAGTTCATCCAGGAACAACAAATTGGTAGCCAAACATCATTTAGTGAGATATTGCGTGAAAGGATTGATCGAGATATCAGTTTACAACCAAGGATTGAAATCTTTAATAATATTCTTCACTGAATTTGAAACATCGCTGAGGACTATTTAATTAAATAATTTCAGAATTACGTGGACCTATTAAGGAGGCTTGGTACGGTGATATACCACTATACTGTGCCGGAACGTTGAACGCTTTCATTACATTACCATGTCCACTTTTACAGTCTGTTTGGCTACGGAGTCTTGATGCCATGAGAGAAACTTATCCTATAAGGACAAGAATACGGAACTAATAACAGAAACTACTGATAATACTATGAAGTAATACAGAAACGAGGTTTCCAACCATAATTGGTAGATGAAACGATCAGCTGTATCAAAAATTAGGAAGAAGGCTCGGAACGGCTACCTATTCGACCACCGGCCAACAAAATAAAAGTGCAGACGCCACATCCTCCCCAATTATTTCGGAGAGTGAATCTGTAAATCTGTAAAAGAGTAAGGTAATTGGAAAGGAAAAGGAGATTGGAATATACAAAAACTAGTATCGATGGTTCAGAAGAAGTCGTCAGAAATCAGCTAGAACTAGCATCATTATAGATAACCTGCCCGCTTGCGAAGTGCTTAAAACACGTAACGCCTAGCATCCATCTCGACTGACTCTTATCTTGAAGAAAATTTCAAGTTAAAGTGATGGGAACAGAAACCTGACGTAGAAACATTACATAACAGAAACCTCGTAATGTGGCTAACATTTTTCAAGGTCCAAAGTGTTGACCTTTAGAACCATCATGATGGATTTATTACTTTTCACCAATAAATAATACGCTCCGTGGTCAAAGGCTCAATATTAGGGTGTTTCACTGAGGTTGAGAAGGAAGATACGTGTATACTTCTTCACCATTTGTATTTATCAAGCCTACACCATTGGAAAATTTTCACTCCGGAACCATAGAGCCACTTAGGTACCCAAATCGAACCCAGACTGGTTGTTAAAACTCTTCGAACTATCAGGAGAGTATCACTGAAGATTTAAAATTCTTTGTTTTTAAGAACTGAAGGATTTGTAAGGATGAAGACCATTGTGAAAGAAAGTTAAACGTTTGAAAAATTTACACCCTTTATAATTAAAAGAATTTAATGGTAAAAAGCCAGTATTGGGATATATAGCAAAAATGGTCAGTAAACTCCAACCCTTCCGGGACGGGTTAGATTGGTATTTAGATATTTGATGGGTGTTCAGAAGGAAAAGGCTAGATAAAACTTTTTTTATTTGATCAATACTAACTTAATGTTTTTATTTACTTAAGCTCTTAAAAGGTATACCTAAAAAAACTTTAAAGCTCAAACAAATTGCTAACTGAGATAAACAGAGGAAGGAAATTATTTGGTTACGTGAAAATGGTAATTTAATTTTTAGTACTTAATTATATGAGCAGAAACAATATTTTAAAATATAAGTTGACGTTTCCCATAAATTGCCGTATAATTATTCGACACAATGGTCTCTCTTAAACAGGTACAAAAGTTTACTTAAACAAATTTACATAACATTATATTAATCCCTTTATCTTCTCAATACTATGAGAGAAAAACATATAAATTAAAACCAAATGTGTCAAGGAATTAACCCTGCAAGAGCTTGTAGCACAAGGCGCGTAAGATGCTAGATAATGCACTTGAAGCACATTATCCGCACTTGTAACATCACTTACATGTACTTGTAGCATGTAAAGATTGCTCAATATAAAATGGCCTATGTTTTGCTTAAGTATTTAAATTTGGAACAATTTTCTTAATACAACAAAAAGTAGCAGGCCCTTATAGCACTAAAATTGAGAAACCCAAAATGTTTAGACGTTGTGAAATGCCTACTGAAAGTCAAAACAAGTGAAAGTTACATTTTGAAAACGAAGTTTAAGAGACAAATTTCAATACCTAAAAGCCAAAACAGCATACGAGTAAACTATCAGTAAAGTGCTGAAAAGAAAATTAACTAAACAAGCTGACATATCAAGGGATTTTTGATCAAAAGTAATTTTGTAAAAGTAACAGTGAAATCTCAAAGCGGCAAACTCTAAATTATTTTAAAAGTAAAAAAAAACTGTTTCTTCATTTGCACAGAGATATATTTTAAATAATTAATTATGTTGACAGCCTTGAAACTCAACTTAAACTACAAATTTATAAATTATAATAAAAATCATAGGCCTTTGTTATTTATTTAAATAATAAAACAAAAATGTGTAAAAGTGTATTCTCATACTAAGTTAATCTTCTTGACCTAAGATTATAGTTAGTTTAATAAAAAATACTTTTTAAAGTATGTGACATAATTCAATATCATCACGGTAAGTTGAAAGTTTTGAGCCTGTTAAAATAATGTTTAACAGTTATTATAAGTAAAACCTTTATACTCTAAAAGATGAGTAACGAAATAACACAGGCCTACACACATGTATTATGAATAAACTGTCAGAATAATCTAGTAGACTGGTATTTAACTATAAAATAATGTACTGTGTAAAACACCTTAGGCTAGCATTAGTGACAGAAGATGAAAATTTGAGCCTGCGAGGTTAACTTGATCAATGGTCAGACAATATTACGTAAATGATTATTTAAAGTTTCAATAAAATATTAAACACTTACCAAGATATTTATTAAAAAGCAAGCTACTATATGAGTCGAGAATCTAAAACCACATAATTTGATAAACAAATAAAATTTAACAGTTAGACTTAGATAATTATTATATGCAAGACCTATAAATATATCTCAAATAATAAATACATAAATATTTAAAAAAATGATTGTGTATAGACTAAGTTTATCACTGTCAAGAGATTACGTCAACTTCCAATTATCCTTAACACCTTGAATACTGGCGTACAAATTAAAATTAGTAATCTCATCCAGTTTCCTGAACATTGTAGAATACAATTAACGAAACAACTATATATAAAGATATGTATTTCCACTCATAAAACGTTCCTTAAAACGATCTTTAATTATTTATTTATTATGGTGAAAGCTCAAATTTACACATACCCTACTAGCTTTCATTGGTTTTCTTCATTCCTCAAAATTCGGTTAAAGTCTTCTCAAACACTTTTAATAAGGCCTCAATCTCCATACGTACTTTCTCCCTCAAAAAGTGTTCTCTCTCAAATTCCTGTTACATTCCATAATTTAAAAGCTTCTCCTTGTGTGATCTTTCCTATACATCATGGTATATATCCTTGTCTTGACGTTGGTACGAATATGTAGTAAATATATGAGCGTACTTTTCCATACTCATATTAACTTACTTTTCCTGTACCCCATGGGATATTCTCAACTACCGCTCTGACCTAATCTCACGACAAAGGACTTCAACTGAACCACACCCAACAGTATTGCCCTCTGCGCAGTCATCGTCGTTCTTCTAAACCCCCTCTTTTGCACCATAACCCTCCCCTACAACAGTAATAAAAGTAACACGCTGTAGTATACAGCCAGCAACTGATCTGTCTATACTACACCGTTCGCGCTCCCTGTAGTATTTATAATAGATATTTAACTTACCCCATTAAATATTAGATTGAGCAATAACTGATCTGATTACTATTGATATAAAGCCAGACATTTATCGGGTAGAATGTCATGAAAGTTAATACAACAATCAGGAATTTGGTGTCAAATCTATATCACGTAAGAGGCAGTGTCTGACAGGTGGCATCCGGCTCGGCACTGAATATCCAATAACCTGTTTGGGCTGAAATGGACTCGATAAATGCCTTCCGTGAGCTTATTGTTGAGAAAAACCATCTCGTTGATATAATATTTATACAGCTCACTGGTTCTTACAAAATCTGACTGGTAAAGAAAATACTGGCTTCAAATAATTAACAAAATCCAAAATTGTATAAATATCTTTGTTTGTTTATTTATTCACTTTAGATAAACTTTGACTACTGGAAAATGAGCAAATGGTTTTAATATAGCATACGCGAGCTAAGAAAAACTGTTCAATGCAAAACTGATTTTTTTATACATAATGAAATGAACAAAATTAAACCTTGCCGAAATCGTTTAAAACGTATTAGGTATTTGTCATTTTCGTTGCCACAAGTATTTTTATTGAATCATTGTTTGGAAAGTAGAAGGAATAAACATTTCATGATATAAAATATTTGTTACGTATAGTTTAGGAGCAGGAAACCATTTTACGTTGCTTAATAACACAAGCTGTTTTTTAAAAACCTGTTAAGAAATATTTCGTAGGGAAAAAATAGATAGCAACGTTACTTTTGGTGGAGGTCAAAATATGAAGGAACTGCAAGCTCAACAAATATAAAACTGTTATTTTTGTCTCACATCTGATGATAATGTTCCTAGCTTGACATTCATAAACGATCGTTTAATATACTCCTATAAGTAATATTTATTATTTTCAGACACAAAATAAAGGGACTAAAAATTGCCACTCTTAGGGATTACATATTTAACTGACTTTGATTAATTATTGATTTAAAAGCCTTACATTTGGGTTAAAAGTGTCAAGCCACGCAAAATATAATTGAAGAAATACATTATTGTCTGATAATATTAACTTTTTAGATATCCTCCCATTTCGACTTCCACCAAGACTAGTGCAGCTGACCATTTTCTTATGAAATAACTAACCTTTTTAGGGTGCAGATTTATTTGGAGAAATTCATTTATTAAATAACTAAATGAACCAGACTGTGCATATATAATGCAAATAGGCTCTTGCCTTATGGAGTAATACGTTTGTCCATGAACTCTACCAACACACACACACACACACACACACACACACACACACACACACACACACACACACACACACACACACACACACACACACACATATATATATATATATATATATATATATATATATATATATCTTGTGTTCGTGTGTATGTGACTGAACTCCTTCTAAACGACTGGACCGATTTTGATGAAATTTTGTATGTGTTTTCAATGGAATTCGAGAATGGTTTAGATTTACAATTTGGTCCACTGGAAAATGTTTTATTAATTAATTTGTAATTTCTAAGTAGTTGTTGATTTTAGAATGTTTTACCTTCGATCCAGCAGACTGCGCTGCGACAGGTAATACAAAATGAACTGATACTTAACAGCTGTTAATACTTTCAGCTGAAGTTCATCAAAAAGGCAGAAACATTTGTTTAAATTGAAAATTTAGAAAATTATTGTTGTAAAGTGCTTGATTAGTAGTGTAGTGTAGATTGCATAGACGAAGTTATTTATTACCTAATTTTAAATTTAGATTGCACCAATGATCAATAAACTATCTAATGCAATGAAAATACTATTTAACGCTGTTATAAAAACCACCTCATTGTACATTGTAATCGAACTTGGTTAGATCGAAGGTAAATGAAAAAAGCCGAAAGAAGACGCTTTATGATCGAAATTGGTTTTCATTGATATATTTTCTTGATCGGAGCACAAGGCCAACTCCACAATAATACTAGAAATATCTTAGACAGAAAATTAATTTTAACAAACCGAATTTGATTCTTTATAACCAAATTAGATTAAGGTAATAAGAATAAGAATAATTTATTTTAACTTCTTAAAGTAATCTATATAAAGTAATTGTACTGAATATCTTATCAACATCGAACAATAACCACGAAAGACAGATGCAGGAAATATGGTTCATACCTTCATAATGCGCCCAAGAGGCTCACTAAGGAACGAATATCAATGCTCAGGAGTGTTTAAGAATGTGATAGAAAAAGAATACGTGAATATACTGTACTGTTTTTCAACAGGAAATTGCGTGCGAAGCCGCGGAAAACTGCTAGTATATATATATATATATATATATATATATATATATATATATATATATATATATATATATATATATATATATATAAATTAATGTTTTTCTTTATGTGTTTTATATAATCGTAAACTATTTGACCAATCATAATGAAAATTTGTATGTATATGTATTTTTTACACGGAGGAGGTTTATATGCTTTGCCCATTGATTTTGAGTACCCACCAGGCGGCGCTGCAAAAAAAGTTTTCATAGCGCCTGCACATTATGAACTGTAATTACGAGACAATTGCGTACATTCAATTGCAAAACACTTTTGAAGGCGCTTAGTTATTATGTATCTTTGTCTTTAAAATTAATTTCTCGTTGAACTTAACGCTTGACTGGTTGGACCACTTTAGAATAAAGTACATGTACGTGTACAATGACAATAAACGTATAATTTTGACAGATTTTGTTGATCGTGGCAACAAGGCAAACTGTAAAACTCTACATCGGCGGTGGAAATATGATTCACTTGAACCAGAAGTGTTCATGTACGGGCAAAGGTTACGGAAAGCGAGTTAAGCCGCGGGAAACAGCTAGTGGAATATAAAATATAACTTTTACTAAAAGGTTTTCGGGTGTAGCCTACACTCCAAAAATCGTTCAAAATGTTAAGGTTTTTCTTGGTGTGGATCAGAAATAAAAAAATAAATTGATAACACTGATCGCGTAAGCCTAATGAGAATAGAAAAAAACTTAACCAAGAAAAGTAGGCTCTGAACTTCAGAAGTCACACAACTTTACTAAGAAGACATTAAATACAGTACTAAAAAGAAAAACAAATACTAATGCAGTGAATAGTGTGACCCCAATTTAATATTTTTTATTTAGTGTAGTTATTATCTTAAATTTTCCGTGTCTAAACTTCAAGAATCATTTCATATTTTAGGTTTCCTTTACACATTATTTGTTCCTTTCATTGTTATATATGTTGAGAATTTAATCTATATATATAAAAGAAAGTCGTGTTAGTTACAATATTTATAAGTCAAGAACGGCTGATCCGATTTGGCTGAAAATTGGTAGGGAGGTAGCTAAGAACTGGGAGAACGACATAGGATACTTTTTATCCCGTTCCCGATTCAGGATTCCGCCCCACTGGTCTCTAAAAGTTACAGAAATACCCGTAAGAAATGCATTGCAGCAAACATATGTTATTAAGTGAAAGAGCCTGTTCAAATTTAATCAGCTGTTCTTTGTAAACATATATGCGACAAACAAATATGTTTATATAATTTAAATACGATTTTAAATTTCTTTACATTTATGGTTTGAAAGCATAAAGTAAGCTTAAGACAATCAGCAAATTTTGTTTCAATAAAATAAAAACCATACGCAATTTCGTTTAACATCTGGAGCTGATAATCATTAGACTGTAATAATATGTACCTAATATATGCCTATTTTCGTTTCAAAATTACATTGAGCGCCATCATTTATTACATCGTATTTGTGCAAATGAATTCGACTTTTGACTCCTGTCCACGCTGGGCTAATATAGTTCAATTATATACAAAAAATCATAGAATATTAGAGAAAAATTCCAGTTATTTCACAACTGCATATTGAGACTGTTTTAAAATTTAAATCTTAAATAGTTCATGAGCTTGGAGTATCTTTCAGTGACTATTTATCTCAGAAGGGTAATAAGGACGTTCAAAAGAAATATGCCTCCTATGTCCCAATTTTTCTGCAGGAAATCGCGTGCGAAGCCGTGGGTATCTGGTTGTAATTGGTATTTTATTGAAAATGAAGAGTTTTCGTTATAAAATACTAAGAATGTATTGACGAACTAGCTGTTACCCGCGGCTAATCGCGCATAATTGCTTTTACTAAGTAATATAAGGACTTTTCTAAAGATTGTGTGCGAAGCCGCGGGTAACAGCTAGTAGGAAATAAATAGCTTAATTTATTTAAAGTTTGGTTAAACTAACCAATGAAGTGTCCGGCCTACTAAATCTTATTCTTTTTTCTCTATTTCCCAATATATATTAATGATCACTCTTCAATGTATATCTCGACCTAAAGATTATATTTCGAGATAGAACATATCAGTACTTACAATAATATTCTTGGAAATATAAAATGTATTTTATTTGAGAATAAAGATACTCCTCTGATTCTAAGAGTTTTTAGTACAGTTTATAGATTATATTAATTTCAAAAATAACAGAAAAGTAATTTCTGTCTACTTTGTGGTTAATGGACCTAACATTTGTCTTAAACGCACGTTTACTATTTGAATGGATGGGTGACTGAGTTATCTTTTTTGTATAGTATATTAAAGTTGTAGTTTTGCATAAATAAATCACAACCTTAAAATACTATAGAATACAATAGTTAAAGTTAGATCTAATAATTTCACAAATCGACAGGTGAAATTGCATATTAACAATTCATTTTCAAGTTTTTTGGTTGCGTTTTCTCATAAATTCTGTCCCTGATTGATATTATTTATATTAATGGAAATCTGTGAAAATTACGTGTATTCATGTTCCTTTACACAACATTAAAATATTTACTTATTATCAACACCTTTTAAATTTTACAAACATTATATTATTTTTTTAAAGTTTAAGGGTTCAATGACATTCTTAACTGGTTGAATTGATAAAATATATGATGACAGGGGTCAAAAGTTGGACCATTGTGAAACAGCAAAAAATTAAATATTATTTCTTTGTAAATTGGGAAATTATAATTTCAAATTTTCAATTGTATGCAGGTGTTGTTCAACAAAAGAAATAAAAAAAATATAATAAAATCACTTACTCATTTATAATTTATGTACATGTGAATTTATTTATATTTTGTTTTAATTTATTGTAATACTGGTAATTTTTTAATTTATGGGCTCTCCATTAACATATTCAATACATTTTAAGTCTATGTAAACATTTTCCTTAGTGTGTTATATAAATAAAATGTTCTGTAAATTGTTAAGTAAGATTTCTTTAATATTAATATTCTTAAGTTTACATTCATTAATTCTGAAACTTATTATTAAAACTACTGATTATGCTAGTATAATGTTTTTGTTTTAATTTCAGTTTGATTTTATCTAGCAGATAATTAAATAATTTTTAGTACCGGAAATTTAATACCGGATTATACTAGTAGATTTTAATAAGAAAAACTGTTAGTGTGTACAGTCCAAGGGAAAACTCCTAACTTCCACAATTACATTTCAAACTTATAACCTATAATATCAACCTATAATAACATAACGTATAAAAATATTAAGTTTCAAGATGAACGGTGATAAATTGTTTTAAAAATATTTAACTTATTCCGTCATTGCTTGTTGCAGGACAATGACGGCCATCTGCTTTGTCTGCAACCTGCCGATCCTGAGCCACCAGGTGGGGCTGGTGTGGATGGGCGGCAACGGCTGGGACGACATGGTACGAGAGCAGGTGGAGGAGTCCACTCTTCGCAGCCGTCTGGGGGCTGGGCGCAGAGACTCCTCGGCACAGATCACCAGTATCTCCCCGCCCACAGAGACCCAAGAGACGTCACCTCCCGTGTCCGCCCGTCGTCGTCGCAGCTCGCTGGCCCAGCTGACCGACATCTTGCGCGAGTGGGGTGGGTCTACCACCAAAACGCGCGGTAGCAAGCCGTTGGTGCGGCGCGAGACTCTGGCCGACCTGGCGCGCTCGCTGCCATGGGCCAAGCCCTCGGAGTCCGGCTCGTCTTACCGCAAACGCCGCGAATCTTCGGCGGACTCCGGAGTGAAATCGGCCTCCACCAAGTCGCGACGCGAATCCGGGAGCACGATCGCGGCCGATATCGCCAGGATATGGCGCAGCAGGGAACACAACACCGTCATAGTGGCTTCCACCGAGCGCAGACGGAGTTCCGTGGAATCGCATCGTAGCGGCAGACGTGATTCTAACGCGCTACAGGGAGGCTCGAGACGGGGGTCTGGAGAGTCGGCGAAAAGTGGGAGAAGAGATTCGAACGCAGGGGTGGTTCCTTCTCCACCAAAACTGCCTCATCAACACAGTCACAGACATCACCAGAGAAGAAAGTCGAGACCGACTGTTGAACCGCCACCTACAAAATACTATAGAGACGATCAGAGACCTTCGACCTCTTCGACCGCTTCGGACAGCGCTCCCGTAGTCCTCAACCTGACCACAACCACCACAGAGTCAGGGTGTGGCTCCGGCATGGTTCTACCTCCACCGACCATATCCCTCACCAGTTCTGTGACTCCTCCGCCCACTTCACCGGCAGGTCCGACTACCCCAGTGTCGGGAGTGGCTCCTTCGTCACCTACTGCAGTAGTCAACCATGCTGTGTCTCCAGGAGCAGTGCCTCCCCCTATGCTGCCCAACTCTAACTCTGTGGCCACTCCTACAACTACGGCTACCACAACTCCTACACATCCTCTTATCAACACCAGGCGTGACTCTACTACACAGGTGAGTAAGACATTTACTCACATGTTAGACTGGATGGTCAGGTTATCTGATCAAAAACTTCTTTCTACCAAATTCAAACAGTATTTAAAATATTCGAATCGGCTGTAATGTTTATTATTTCTGTTTTAAGCCCATTATGAGTCATTAAACAAGGAGAATATCATACCACTTGTCTCGTAGCAGGCTTCATTGAAGCTTTACAAAATTTAATATCTACATATAATATTCTTCACGAGATATTTTACGAATAGTTAGGCTACGCAAATGCTTAGCCAAGTCCCAAAAAGACATATGCCCATCATAAAATCAATGATACCTTAAGAAATTCAGTTATATGCAAATTTATATTTCATAGCTTAATTCATACTTGAGACATCCAACAGAATACATAAAAACAAGTAGATGGACAGAGAAGCAAAATATAATGTACTCAGAACCCTTAGTGATGGTTAAAATATACAAAAGTTCATGTTTATAAATTAATTCATCCTCGGGATTCAACATCAACCAACTTGATGCTGCTTATGTAGAAATTAAGATTCATGCACAATTCCAAGGCTATATGACAGGTGGCTCTCGATATGTCGTGTGGGCAGATAGACAAACTGATAGAATAGAAGTTTCTCCAGTCCCCTAAGTGATAAGTTTAGCTGACGCCCAAGTATAAAGTGTGTTTTAACTGAAAATAGGTCTCTTAGTTTTAGAAAATGTATGACAATTTGTTTATCCACCGATTCCTTTCTTTTAAAACTTTTCAACATGACGTGTTTATAGTGGCATTAGTCAATAAAGGTTCAGCAGTAAGAAATCTGAATTTGGCCTTAAATTAATATAGCTTCATCAACCAAAAGTAAATTCCAAATTTAACGAGTTGTAAATCTCCTAGGGAGACTAGAATGTAAAATGAGATCCAAGATCTGTTTATGCGCATCTGTTACAAATTATATATTAAATGATAACAAAAAAGTTTATCTACATATAGCCCTGAGTATTATCATATAACGACAGTAAACCTTGATGTTGGAACAGTTGTACTTAATACAGTGATAGGACAAAGATTCGATATCAGCAAAATATAGCTGACGGTCATATGTGAGAGCCAAGTAACATTTTGTAATCATATTGTGTAGTTAGCGCGAATCTTTCTCATCCCACATCTGGGCACAGTTCCAAGTTTTGTCCCGATATTGGGGCTTTGGCTATCCTAATCATTGGAAGTAATGTATTATTTCCGAACGAACATATTTTTCCATCATGGTAACATTTTAAATTTGCGTGTGATATGTCTTGACAATTCCACGCTCTTAGTAAAATCGCAATATTTTTATTATGAGTACGTCGAGCAATAGTTTAAGAAATACTTTAAAAACACCTCTGATTGATGAATAAAATCTTTATTACTTACTGAACATTGCTTTTAAAGTTCCGCTTTTACAAAAATGTTTGTTTACCCTTCTAGAAATTCAAGATAAATGAAACGAAACACCGACTGATAAATCATCACCGGTAGAAGTTTCAAAGAAAGTTACAAACTTTTGTTGGCAGTGCAACGTCACTGCCGTTCGCAGTATTACGTAAAAGGATCACTGGATTAGTTTTCAATCAGGCTAGCTCAACTTTGCGCCGACTCTAGCATTCAGATTAAATCACTATTAGGTTCCGAACAAGTCTTCGTTTCATATCGTCTGTACGAGGTAACCTAACACTCGATCAATATTTAACCCAATAGGCGTTCCGTTTATTACTATTGTTATTTAAATTAGAAACATATAAATTATAACAAACACCTCACTTTTCCTCATTAAAGTTTTCAAAAACAACTTCTAGCAAACACACCCAATTGTTCTTTATTTTGGAAGAGTTGTATGAATTATACAGTTTAATACTTTATATTAGGGAGTTATTTTTAATAAAAACTCATCCCTACTTATTAATTTTATCTTTTTTAAGAGCGATAAAATTATAAAATGATAATTCTGATAATTCCCAAGTGTCAAAATCTGACCTGATAAAGTTAAACATAGAGGACTATTAGTTATATACGGCCTATACAAATACGATACACATATTTACAAATGACATAATTATGTTATAAAATAGAGAATTAAACATAACATACTCCATTTCGGGTATCGTATATACTACTATCTTCAGACAATACACCCTAAAACACATGATTTTTCTATGTATTGCCAAATGTTTTCTTGTATAATGCATATGTGTTTAAAACTTTTAAATTCGGTATAATAATTTCAATAATAATTTACGGTACTTTAATTAAACGGTACGGGAAGTCTTTTGTGTTTTTTATATTAAACGGTAAAACATTTTATGTCGTAAAACTATTGTACAATATTGTTAAAATAGTTGAAATATATATATATATATATATATATATATGTATATATATATATATATATATATATATATATTTATATTCGATCAATCACTCTTTACGTTCAGTTTCCCACATTACACTAGTTACCATCACCAACCATCTGATTTTGTCAGTATTCCGGAGGAGTATTCATTAATATGTACGTATTATGAGATATTTTCCACTTTTTATTTTCATTTTATTGAAGTTAATAATTCTATATTAAAAGTGTATAACTCATATTTCTCTCCCAAACTAACGTAGAATTGGGTGTGTTGTAAGTTGTTTTAGAAAACTTTAACGAGGGAAAGTGCAGTGTTTCTAATCATTTATATGTTTCTAATTAGGAAAGATAGAAATCAAAGGAAAATATGTCACAATATATACATATTAATAAAGCATTCTCCCTAATACTGACAAAACCAGATGGTTGCTGATGATAACTAGTGCAATGTGAGAAACTTAACGTAAAGAGTTATTGATGGAATACAATTTTTAATCCGTCATTTGTAATGATGTCTTTAGCAATTTTCTTACATTTTTCATTGTGTTTATTAGATATGAATGAGTACATATTCATTTTATGGGAAATTTTACTCTTCTGCAAACTGAAATGTTCAATATCGAATAAGTTCCGTACCTGTTTGATTGCCGGTCTGGACAAAGCTTCGTTCAGTTTTTGGAAATTGTAAGTTTTGAAGTGTTTTATATTTAAAAATTTTCAAATATTTACTGATTGGATGTTTCAGATAAAATAACTAGTATATCGATTGTTTCACTCGTAACATCCTAATGTAGCGACATAGACCGAACTGTATGCATCAGTTTTTAGTGTCGGCTTGTCTCAACTTTGCCAATACTGAGCAACATTTTCGAAAGCTTCAGTTTCAAAAAATACAATCAACTTTCACATTAATATTTTAGATTCAAAAAGGGCAAATCGACAGTATGCTCAGTTAAGTGTCTTATCGAGATGATAGTAGAGTGGTTAGAAAGTCTAAAACACCTTAATTAAATTTCTCGATTTATCTAAAGCATTTAATTGTGATAAACACCTCACGCAGCTTTACAAACTGCAGTCTTGTGGCTTCCGAGTGTGCTTATCTTTTGGCTTAGTTCATTTTTCAATCACAGAAATTAAGTTGTAAAAGTTTCAAACAATGTTTCTAATTCATTGAAAATAAGATTCCCTAAAGGATTCATTATTCTCTTCCGCTTTTATGTCAAAGACGGATAATCACCATTACCACACACAAAAATCGTGCAGTGTACTAAAAATACGACTCGTTGTTTTAATGAAACTACAAAAACAGTTTTAGAACAAAAAGCCTTTGTTGTAATAAACAGTTGTGTCCAACATTTTCACAGCCTCAATTCAAAAACAAAATTAGGCCCTATTTATAATGTAATGATCTTAATTTGTATTTGCGCCCGACATACAGCGAGCATGCCATTATTTTGGATGATTCAATTCTAGAATAGATGTTCCTCAAAACTATATTTAATGCATAATATTTTACAGTGCAGTGTGTCCTTATAATTCCCTTTGCATGAAGTAAGAATTCACACACTACATACACTAACATTAGTATACATTTTCAGAAATTTAATTTTTTAATATTTCTGACTTTAATTATATAGTTTTTACCCACACATTTGTTTAAAAGTTTTTTCCAATACTGTGTTTTTTTTTACTTTGAATATGGAAACTAACATGTATACTGAGTTATTACAATCTAAAGTTTATATTACTGTAATTAGTTTATGTGCAATTCCAAATATTTCAGCTGAACTAATAATATGATTTTAAATTAAACACCTGTTAAACACGGTAAACTATCTAGATATTATATCTGAGAAAGCATTGCTTTCATGTTCTCAAATGATTTTTAAGTTAAACAAAATTGAAACAGTAATAGCCTACTATACAGTATCTATGTATGCCCAAAATTTGTTGTAAACTTATAACGAAGTAACCAAGTAGTCAATAGACATAACATAAATTTAATGGGAACTGTTATTTTGTAGTGTAAGTACTTTAATAGTAAATGTATTAAACGGACTTAAATAATACGGTTTAGAAAATAAGGCTTAAAAATATCTTAACCATTGAATTCTGTTTGTATTTTGTTTTCAATGTTAATTCTGGTACAGATTGTGAATGTTTTTAATAACAATTTGTGACTAAGAAGCAGAACTGCGTAAACATTCATAAAGCTTTATATCTGTTACAAAATACTAATAATCTTTGTTGAATGAGCGAAAGTTTTCATCCTTATTCGTTTTTATTAAAATAACTGAAACCCACAAAATAAAGTTTACTTTAAATAAAACCAAACAAATTATACAATAAGATGAACAATAAATGTGAATAATTATCGATATTTAATTACATAAATAAATGTTTGTAAAAAAGATTGGTAACTTCTATGACTATCTTCATTCCAAAATAAAAGTACTATAATAGTTTGTCTTGCAAATAAAAAAGATCCAATAACGTGTTTGAAGCTAATTCTCAAAGATGTTTGTCAAGAAGCCATTTTTTTCTGTCAACTGACTCTTGAACTCTACATATAACATTGTAGAAGCTATGAAATTATAAGTTCCAAGCCGTCGGGCTTATATTCCAGTTTATGACTTTAAACCACAAATTTAATTTTCCTTTCTTCAAAGCTTTTATGTCCATATTCAGTAAAAACTGCAATATTTTCCTTAGTTCTTATATTTCTATAACCGATGATACACCATAATCTTTTTTTCCGGATTACACTGTTTTTACCATTATTAACACTATTATCTACTTACCTAAATTACCTACTTTAATTTTAATATTCACAATTATTTTGAAATTGTTTTATATTATTAAAATATGTTAAAAATACTATTACTTAAAATACTTGTGTCTTATGTATAGAATAGAAGTAAAAAAAATTGTTTTTCGCCTAAGTTGTGTATGTATGTTCGTGTGTATGTGTATGTGTGCATTGTATGTACGTATGTTTGTGCATATGTATGTATACCCTTCAGCGAACTACATATTTTAGTTCAGAGTCTTTTACCTCAATAAAGCTGGCATACAGCTATACTATTGGTTACTAATGATAATTATACTTGATTTTAAATTAATTATATTCGTAATACCTGTCATTTTGTCTTAATAAACAGTTTATATGCGAGTTGTATATGTGCATGTATATTATATATAGCAGACATATTAATTCATTACTAGATTAAATATGATTTATTACATATTTGTTTTATGAGATAATCGCCTTAATTTTTAGTCCAAGTCGTTAGAACAGTTTTAAGTTTTTTCGCCCCCAAAATTTACTTTTTATTTTTTGTCACTATTGCAATTATTTACTTTATTGGAGCTGACCAAGTGAGTAAATGAAAACAATGTCGGTACTACTGGTACCACGGGTACCACGTTTTCATTGTGTAAATGTTTAAATAATAAAAATATTGACGATTTTTACTGTTAGGATATGTCTTTCTTTATCAAACCGTATGGGTGTGAGTGGTTTGAGTGCGTAGCCGAGTTTTGTGCCTGTGTCGCGTGTCGCTCCGCCTCGTCGTGGTCTTGTCACGGCTAGCCGTGAGTCCTGACGCACCCGCCCCTGCTCGGCGCGCTGTCGGTGCCTCTGTCTCACCTCCTCTCCACCATGCTCTCCGCTAGTCACTGTTATCTTTCCAATCTTTTCCTAAACTGGCTCACGTCAACGCTCAGTCCCTCTTCTGCCACATAGATGAATTCCGCTATTTTCGATTCTACTCAATTTTATAGCATTTTAGTCTCTGAAATCTGGCTTAAATCCTATATAACTGACAAGAGCGTTGAGCTTCACGGGTATAATATTTATATAAACGATCGCACTTCTAAGGGAGGTGGTGGAGTAGCCGCTTTTTAAAAATCTCATCTTCCTGTATCTGTCCTTTACTATTCTGATAACTCCAGGTCAGGGCGTCCTGAGTACATGATTATCGATATTAGTTGTAATGGAATACACGTTCTAGTGGATGTGTGCTACAGAGTACCTGGCCTGGATTTTCATGTGGAATTCGAACACTCACTTATCAATTTTATGGCTCCTTACCGTCATGTCATTGTAATGGGGGACTTTAACTGCAATTTACTGGGGACCTGATAACTACGACAAGACCAACTTGACTAACCTTTTCCGTTCCTGTAATTTAACTATTCTTCCACTAATCGCCATTCACCACACAGCTACTGCCGACAAATTGCTGGATGTTATGGCGGTTGCTGGCCCGGATCGCGTTGTGCATCATGGACAATACCCTGCCCCTGACCTTTCTCGACATGACCCCATCTTCTGTGTTTACAGACTATCTATTCCTAAGGCGAGCCCCAAGTTCGTATCTTTCAGAAATTACAAATATATTGATGTAAGCCCTCTTCTCAATGATGCGTGGGCTTTGCCTTGGAATGAGGTAATTCTAGCTCCTACTGTTGATCTTTTGATTAATAAATTTAGCTCTTTCGTTTCTTCACTTTGTGACCAGAACGCCTCACTGGTGACGAGGAGGGTTTGTAGGCGGGCAGCTCCCTGGACCACAGATGTTATACGTAATTTGCAGGCTCAAAGAGATTCTGAATTTCGTAAAGTAAAACGTACTAAGTCACCTGCTGATTGGCAAATATATAAAAGACTAAGGAACAGAGCCAAGCAACAATTTTGCAATGGCAAAATAAGATCTTACTATTTACAATTTACAATTTTCTGTTCAACAATCAACAAAATCGTTATGGAAAAAGTAAAAGGGCTTGGCATAGGTAAAGTTAACTCTGATAAGCCTATCTCAATTGATCCAAATATAATCAAACACTACTTTGTGGATATCCCTATTGATCTATCCGGTGTCCGTGATTATACCAATGAGTTGAGTGTTGCTCTACTTAAACGTGCTCAGCATCAGTTGTCTTTTGCTGGTTCGACTGAGACTGACGTTATGAGTGCGATCTTGAGAACTTCTAGTAACGCAGTTGGAGCCGGTAAAATTCCTATGAAATTGTTGAGATATATTCTTCCTATCGTTCCTATAATTACAAATATTTGTAACAGATCTCTTTCTTCTTCAATATTTCCGTCTATTAGGAAAGCTATTGTTCACCCAATTCAAAAATGTTCATTTCCTGGTGACCTCACAGATTTCAGACCTATTAGCATTCTATCAGTTTTATTTAAATGCCTTGAGTGAGTGGTGCATCAGCAAGTATGTTTACTCGTATTTCTCAAATCCAATAAAATTTTGTCCAACTTTCAATCAGGATTTCGTACTAATCACAGTACAACCAGTGCTCTTTTAAAAATCACTGAAGATATACGTTCGGCAATGGACAAAAGGCTTGTTACCATTTTAACGCTTTTTGATTTTTCTAAGGCTTTCGACTCCGTTTACTACCCATTGCTTCTTTTAAAATTGTCTAAAATCGGATTCTCTGATGGCTGTGTGAACTGGTTTTGGTCGTATCTGTCAGATCGTCAGCAGTGTGTTAGGTCCAACGACAGACTCCTACTGGAAACCTGTGAATCGAGGGGTGTCACAGGGCTCTGTCCTTGGCCCTCTTCTTTTTTCTATTTACATCGACGATTTGACTGCTATGATCATACACTCATTTTTTTTCATCTGTATGCCGACTATTTGTAAATTTAAAGCCACTTTCCCGTTTCAAACTATCCAAACATTGTTGTTAACATGACACTGACATTGACGCTATTGCAACGTGGACCTTCAAACACGGACTGAAACTTAACGAAAGCAAGACTCAAACTCTTCTAATTTGAACTTCCAGACTTCTGAGCGGTATCGAATTGAACAACTCTCCTACACCAATATTGAACTGTCGTCCTCTTTCATACAGTGACAAGGTAAAAAATCTTGGACTGACTATTACAAAAACTCTTGGTTGGGCCGATAATGTTACTGAGATTTGTGGCAAGGTATTTGTTGGTATTCATAGTCTTTAGCAATTTGCTATTTATTTACCCTTGAATTTGAAAGTAATGCTAGTGAATACCCTGATTTTCTGCCATTTCAATTACTGTAGCGAAGTTATAAATTACATAACGGTTGATCTTTCGGACAGATTACAACGTGCTCAAAATTATTGTGTTCGCTTTATCTTCAACCTTAGACGATATGATCACGTAACACCCTTCATCAATCGGTTACATTGTGTTGAATCTAATAGTTGAATCTACTCCGTAAGTTCCACATTTTATTTTGTATGATTATTCCGCTTCTTATCTGTCTGAACGCTTTCATTTCACTTCTGAAACAAGCAATTGGAATAATCGACGTGGAGCCTCTCTGTTATCTATTCCTGTTCATAGATCTTCTATTTACAGTAAATCCTTCACAGTCTCTGCTTGTCGACTCTGTAATAATCTCCCGGATCATATCAGAAGTATTCGTAGTTGGGAACGGTTTCGGGGGGTGCTTAGGGACTATCTGTTTCGGGCCTCGTCGGGTTGACGATATTGTGTCATTATCCAACTAATAAGTATAGCATTAATCGGTCGTTAAACAACCAATAAGTATAACATTAATCGGTCGTTAACTAACCAATAGGTATGTTGCCAACCAACCAATAAGTACAGCGTTATCCTGTTGTTAACAACCAATAAGTATAACATTAACCGGCCGTTAACAACAGCTTAACCTTTAGCCTGTTACGATTCAGCTCCAACTCCTTCAATCACCTGTAGAAGCGGACGTCTTTATTGATATCTTTGGTTAACTGAAGATCACTAAAAACATGTTATAAAGACTGCGATGACGAATTTCACTATCCTGGATTATATAGTTCATTCCCTCTGTAAGAATATGCTAACAATTCGTCATTGGCTAAACACAATCAGACAGACGATCGGACCGTATATAGGTTATCTTCTTATAAATAACTTGTATGACTAACTTCTCAGATATCTAGAGATATGCCAAAAACTGTCTTGACTTTAGCATGGAAAAGTTTCAGATGAGCAGAATTCAGATGAGGAGAATTTTTGGGATGGAAAATAAAATAGTTATATATTAAACATAACATAAAATGTAATGTAATCCCGCAAAATATGTTAGAATATCTGTTTATCTAACCTCTATAAAGCTTTTTTTAAGTGATCAATTACTGTACTGTCATCTACGAAAATTTTTAAATGAATAAGTCTGCAATTTTAAGTAAACTCACTATTAAATTTAAACTTGCTAGAAGGAGATGTTTCATTAAAAACATCATCTTATTATAATGATTCCAATTTAAAAGAACCGCAATCTGTTAAATTGTTTCAATAATCTATATTTACTCAAACATTACAGGAACACGGTAAATTAATTTATCACACAATAATAATGCCCAAACGTTGGATGAAATTTTAACAGACCTCAAAGGGAAACCTTTAAAATGAATAAATATTTACTATTGCAGAAATATGTTTAGTAATTTCTTTTAAAATACTGCATGGATCAACTGAGACAAACTGGCTTTTAACTCATTAATTACTTACAATCACTAATGAGTTAAACACGCATATACTTGCACATACACACAAAACTGTTTAAAACTGTATCACATAGACATAGCATGTTTCTGATTTTCACCTGTTAATAGTATTGCTACATTCTTTTGTTATATGTTTCTGCAACGTGTTATGTTGTTTATTTTTCCAATGGATAATTCCTGTGGTTTTTTTATTGTTGAAACATTGTTATTACCAAACTATTTATTACTGTGATACTTTTATCAATGTTATTATCACTTGCTATATTGTTAAATTATTACAATTGTTAGTCACATATTGTTATTCTCATTAATTAGATAGGTTATGTATGTGGTTCTACGTAAAATTGGTGACACCATTGGAAGGGTAAATAAATAATTAGAATTAACAAAAATCGTAATTTCAAACATAAAAATCGTTATATTTCTGTAGGATTTAACGAAATTGCAAGTGAAATCTTTGAAAATATTAGATAACTTTTTACGAGGTAGTGGTTGGTACATAGATTATTTGTGAGAAGGTGTGGTTTTCAGATTGTGGTTGTATGCTCAATCCATTCTTTGGATGTGAAATTTATTTACTGCACAGTGTACTATGAGAATCAGTCTTTTTAAACTCTTAGAGTTAGGTGCTGTAATACAAGTACATGTTTAGGTAGTGTGACAGTATGTGTTAAAAGACCATGTGGGCTAGAGTACAGGATTAGGTTTGCAAGCACTGCATGACTCATGCAATCGAGAATACCGATGTCATCCTGCTCAGCAGATAGTAAATAGACTTCATCATTCTGGGCCAAGTACAACAGGACTATATCGAGACCAAGAGACACGTGACTTATTCTAGCACGTCGCTTGACCCCGACAAGTTCAAATTCTGGCCTCAGATTCCTGACATACAGTAATTGTCGAGGTGGAAGAATTCACATATTTAGGCTGCTTGATCGAAAATTGGACTGCTTGTAGGCGAACGTGCTGTGGCAAGAATGCTACAGATAACATTAGTGTCATTAGTTTAGAAGACGGATGCTTTCTAGCATTACTCTACAGCATACGATGTAGCTTACTGAAGATAACAGGTGCTTCTATTTTCCACGTAATTGCTTTTCAGAGAACGTGGGTGTATAGTCAAGGCGCACACCCTTCCGAAGTCGGTACGATACACGAATTCGTTGTATCAGGTATGACGAAGGCGTACAAGACTGGATAGGATATGAACTGAGGGGGGAGGGCTATGAATTTTCCTTGCTATTATTCTGAAGAAGGCAGTATCCAAATGGCTTATTCACGATGGGATAATTGAGAATATCATAGATAACTTCTTGAGTTCACTTCTTCGTTGAATACAATGAAGTAAACCAAAATTACTTCTGCACACGGCGTGTTGAAACTGGGAAGAACGTGAGATAACCTTTGGATACCGCTTGCTGAACAATATCTTCCGGAACATAGTGGCTGATCGGGGTGAATGGGGTGCTAAAAACTAAAAAAAGCAGAGGAAAGCTGGCGCCGAGTTTACTAGAGCTAACACTTCCGTAAGTAGGCATTCACTTGGAGTAATGTGGAAATAGTTACGTGAGAAAGAGTGGGTCGTGGCCAATGAAATTTATTAGTATATTACTAATATATTTCCAATCACAATTACTCTACTGCAATCGCTGGCTTTATTAGCATCTACATATTAAATAAAGAATAAAAATCAGAGCAGTATGCAATATTAGTTAATATTACGAGACATAACATATTAAATTTTTGTCTTTTGGAAATGTGAGTAAAGAAGAAAACAATTAGTTACTTTTGAGACATTACGTAATGCTAAATTCATTTCTAAATATAATTATTAGGCCTCGTACTTTGTAAGAGAAAATTCATATTATCATTATTTAAAATTGGTATTTTTTTTTTAGGTCGTACGTTAAACATATTTATTTTGGCTTATAACAAACACAAACTTTTGATAGTTATAATAGTCATGCTCAAAATGGTTTCCATAGAACACATTACACTTTTAACGTGTTTTGTAAATAACGTTAGTGGTAAAATCTGGTAGTCGATTCATTATTAGCACAATAAAAAAAACATAAGAGATTCAATAGAAAATTATATTTTTACATTTCAAACAAATATTTCTCATTTTAAACTTAATGGTTTTAATTGTGTTTTTCATAGAGCACGTGGTGTAATTTTCCAAAGACAATAGAATATTCAGATTTGAAACTTCTTTCAATTCCTATCATACATTATTTGTATTATTATGTAAAAATGTATTTATTATCTCCTAATATACTAAAAGTGTTTGGATTGGAAGCCGGTGTCGTTTTTTTTAAATCTAGATACAGTTTTATGTAGTTATCTTTATTGTTTATGGTTTGAGTTAGTGAATTAGCAACTCAAAATCTTAAATGAGGTGTTCGAGAGTAGCTTCCACATACGAATTCCACATTATACTTTCTATCTCACCTTTTTAACTATTACTTTGGCTAGACTTATTTGCTGCACATCGAAGAGAGAAAGTTACAGTCCAGTAAATATGTAAATAGTTCTTTGTTTGTATGTTATTTTTGACGACGAAAGGATTGTAAAGGAAACAGGATTTTCCGGACATTTTACGGACGTAGCGTTACTGATTTCTTGTTTCACTGAACGATGGCAAATGTCCGGAAAAATCCTGTTTCCTTCACATATAAATAGTATATTCCAAAATATTTCTTTTATTACTGACGAGAGCTTGCATTCAGCATTCGAATAGAAATTTTTCAAATGTAAACGTTTCAGACGGGGAGTAATAAAGTTGGCATCCCTCTCTACCACCTGGAAAGTTTAACTTGTTTCGAAAGTGAGTTTGATCAACTGAGTGAAAGATTTACATTCAACAACTGAAACGATAAGAAAAGTTAAACTTAACATTTCTGTGTGTCTTAGCTAACCCCTGTACTACAGCACAAGTTGACTTTGGTTAACGCGCTGTGTTTCATTAGACTTATAGGTTCTCAATGCTGGATAACCACCTTTTTATATAGAATACTGCATATTTAATACCATATTCACAATACAAAAAATAGTCCTTAATGTAGAAAATAATTATTTTTTGCTGCATGTTTCGTAGACTTATTGTCAACTATAGACTAGAATCTTTGCAAGAAGCTTATGAAACATCGAGTTCTATGTTGGTGCAAGTCACTTCATGGGTTAAAAACAAGTTTTCAATGGCCAATTATGATGGTAATGGGATAATTTCACACTAAACAAACTGAATACAATCTATGTCATTTTAATATATGATATAGTATTAAATCTAGACTACTAATTGAATTGTAAACGTAAAACTTTGCACGTAACCTGTGAAAAACTGTTTCATCACATGTAGTGTAACGTACTCCTACACTGTTCTCAAAAGTGAACACAGAACCTAATTGCTGTAGCATAATAATACTCCGAATTTATTGTTTCATATTACGTAATTTTAAACTGAAATAAAACATATATGATCACTTTAAGTTGCCTTTAAACCCCAACGTAGCGGTGATTCCTTAAGTAATCTTAAAACCCAGCATGCCCTAAGTCGTCTGCCGCAATATACTGGTAAAATTTCATTAATTTATATGGTACCGTAAACATAAAAACAACCCGGCATAGCGATGCTATCGTGTCATTATTTATAATCGTCAAGAAAGAAAGAAATAAACAAAGCATACGTAATGTAAATGTATGTAAACCTGTACACAACAAATAAGTATACTTACAGTCTTAAATATTACAGTTCTGGTATATTATATTAAAATTAGTAGTTTTGAATGTTAATTTTTCTAAACGTCGCTATTGTAAAGACTCTGGTGTGTTCATATATTATTTTCAAGATTTGTTTGCACAAAATAGTAGTGAGCAAATAATGTCATCAAAATTATAACAGCATAAACACTGTGTAAAAAGTAACTCTGTTATCGTATACTTCTCAAACAGTACACAACCTCCGTCTTCATGAAAATGTATAAGAACAAAAGTTAATTGTCCCTAGAATGTATTAACAACTATACAATACATATTAGATGTGGTTCACCTATAGGATTTATGGTTTTAAGTCGTGAGTTGCGTTTGGCTCATATTATGTAATAGCCGATATAAAGTTGTTTCATTGTTGCAATGGCTTCACACCTTACACCTCTTCTGTTGTTAAGGTCAATTAATAAATCTGGCTAAGCCATGTGAAGTACCATTCCAACAATGACTGTTTGGAGTCAGTTGGTAATTAAGGTAGTTATTGTAGCATTGTAAGTATTTACTCTTGTTACTACTGTAGTTCTTAACGCACTTGAATTCCTACGATATGTTGTAAAAGTATAAGATCAAATATTTATGATTTTCTGTTAACCACGGCATTCACATACAATGTTTAAGTCTTTATAATACTTAGTAAAAGGACTTATGAAAATATTGAAACCTAAGTTATATTAAATATTTAAGTAAATATATATATATATTAGGTTCATATTATTTCAGTGTTTATGGTTAAGAGCATCACAGTTTAGCCTCGTTCTTATATAATCTTTTGCACATGTAGAAGCATTTCTGGCCCGAACCCATTATATTTTTATATGTCTCCCCGATCCAACAATACAAATGCTTAGGTCTAGGAAACTTACTTTGGTAAAAAGGAGGTTACTTCAGTCCTTGTCACTTTCGGTCTAAAGTTTTTCCAGTGATGTAGTAGAGTTTACCTTGTTGTTCCGACGAACAAATATTATGTACATTCACAGGTCTGAGAAGCCTAATTCAATTAAAGGGTGTTTAATTACGACAATATAGCGTCAAATAAGGTGCCACATTTGAGTGTACCTCATTGGATCAATCAAAAAACTATATACATACGTAACTCTTGGAATTATACTTCGGTCAAAAAGCGACTACATCCGGATATTTTAGTTTACTTTCGGTCTAAGGTATCTCCAGTGCCAAATATGAGTTTGTCTTGTCGTCCAGATGAAGTAACTATACATACAATCGTGGTACTGAGAAGCATATTTCGGTCTAGAAATCCAACATATTTCCTATCTACTTCCGATATAAGGTGGAAATTCTTATTAAGTCCATGTAACTTACCAAAATAATTGCTTATAAGGTTTTGAAAAGAATAGGTCGTTGAGGAATGTTAGTTTTAATTCCTATGTTTTTCCTTAAGCCACTGTTTAAACCCATCCCAGCGTCAAGGAAGCCCACCAGCTTTGTGTTCTGTATATAAAAATATTCAAATCTATGTTCATTAAGGTTGATTTTATAATAGTGTTTAAATAGCATTTACAATGAATTAGATGTTTTAAAATCGTCACTGTTCCAATCTAGGGTAAAATGTATATGTAAAATGTATTTTGTATCTGCATTACACTACTGATCAAGCACTGTACAATTCATATTTTATATAATTTAAATATAAACAGATTTGTTAGCTTATTTTTTGATTTACTAAAAGTACCAATAGATGTTTAATATCAGTTAAACTGGGATTACAAAAACTACAACTACTTTGAACCATGTGCGTTTCCTAATCTTTCTATTTTCATACACCTTCCTCGTGTTTCAATGTATAATTTACAAACAGAATTAACTAAATTGGTCAAGTCGTTTTCGAGATTAGCGCTTGGCAGCATATTTTGCGATTCATTTGTATTATAAAAGTAAGTGACAAATCCGAGTAGTCAAAAGCACTTTTCAAATTAACTCATAACTGAGTATTCCCTTCTGAAACCGAATGTTCGTTTAGGAATGAATGCAGTGTCTAGCTATTGTAATCGGAGAGGTTTTGAATGGTTTTGGTTAAATTATTCCTAGAAAGTGATTTTAATAGGTCAACTTCTATTTAATATACCCAAAACGAAAAACTGGCTGTTACAAGCTGTATATATGGAAAATATCTTTTTACAAAAGTACATTCTGTTTTACAGGTTTACCTAAAGGGTCGGAGAGATTCAAGAGCTGGCCACGACCGCTCGCCAGAGCGTCGGCCTACCAACAAGGAACCTTCCCCAAACAAGTTCCGCTTGCCGAGGCAGTCTACTGCAATCGATGAGAGTTGTCTGCCACCAGGGGTGTGGGGGCGCCGGGGGTCCCAGCCTACACTCTCTCCTGATCCAGAGGACAGCTCAGGCCGCAAGGCCAGAAGAGACTCTCTATCTCCCGACTCGGCCAGTTACTCTCGCGGTCGTCGGGACTCCCGGTCTCACCTGTCTCCTGAGAGGTCAGGAGAACGAGACGTGTCTCCCGTGGGCCGCAACCGCCGCGGACGTCTTCGGCGTCAATCGACCTCCATCGCCGGTAACCGGAGGGGCTCACACTCTCCCCGCTCTCCGGACTCTTCATCCACGTGTTCCTCTAGAGACCCTTCACCGTGCAACAAACCCGTCGTCTCCACCGCCCCCACGCACGAACGCCCGGCTATACGAAGACAATCCACGACGGAGGAGATCCTGATCGCGCGGGGTTTCCGACGTCAATCCACCACCGAAGAGATGATCCGCTGCCGCAACTTCAGGAGGCAGAGTTCCCAGTCCGATGACTGTTGTCGGTACCGCGGTCGCCGTGACTCCAGCGCGCAGATCACTGACGGCACTCTGGCCACCATGACGGTCGAGACTACCAGCACCTTCTTCGACTCCAGCACACAAACAGGTCAGAATACTTCATAGTCATGTTTGGTGTAAATTTGTCTCTACATCTGTGCACATCTTCAACTAAATAATATCTTTCAGACGCTCTTCCAAACAGTGCAATGAGTTACTATTTACTCTGTGAACATGCTCACATAAATTAACAGCAGGAGATATATTTATGTATTGTTTTTTTTTCTATCTGCTGTTAATTAGATTCCATGTTAAGTTTAAACTATCAATAATTTAAAAATATTCATCACAAGACAGAGATTTCAGTATCTTTAGATGGAACAAGAGCTAAAATTAGTTATAGTCTAAACACTTTTAGAAGGCATAACAATTATTTAACATGCTGTTTGACATATCACTAAGGTCATATTTATGTTTCAAATAAATTAATAACTAAATTCGAATCAAAATAATTTTACCTCAATACCTTCAAATATTGATGGTAAAACTACACATCCGTTTGTACTAAATAATTAAATTTGTTGTTTGGATTGTAAGTATAGTGATGTTCCAGGTTTACCTTTAATCACGTCTACTTCTCCAAAGATTAAGTTCCATTCTATTAAAAAACCACTAAACGTTACAATTCTAGTATATATTTTATATGGGTTTAACTATTACTTATATTTAAGGATGAACGTTCAAATTCGAATTCGCGGTTGAAAACATCCAGCCAGTGAAACTTGTTGTTTTAATAGTTGTATTCTTTTTAATGATTGTACATTATAAAATGGGTGTACTATAGTACTTCAAGTACTAGTACTATATTATAATAAAGATAATTCCAAATTATGGCAATAACACAACCGTCATTTCCATATAGTGCTTGTTCTCTTACGATTATTGGTTTCAAAATTATTAGTATTGGCACTAAACAAACAACATGTTTTATTGCCTCATGCGTACGTGGCGTCAGGAAAATTGCTATTAGCACGAGAGATTAATTAATTGCCTTTGCAGTTGATACAACTTTGATTGTTTTCCTATATCCACGTGCAAACAAAAAAACGAATGGAACGCAAAACATCATTAAACTAACACACACTACACTTTAGATTTGACTGATTAAATATTATGGCAAGCGAACGATTCAATTAAGTATTGGATTAATCAATCGTAAATTGAAATTACTCCCAATGTTCTTGTCAATATTTCACACGTTTTATTCTATTATAGTGTGCACATTCCTAATAAATAGTTTATTTACACTCAAACAATAAATTTAATATTACTGTAAGGTGTCTTAATTTAATAAAATTTGCCTTTTCCTACTTAATTCCTTCCGGTATTAAAAAACTGAACGGAAGATTTTAAAACCCAGTCACTGCAACACGAATAGTAGAAACTTTAATGTTGAATTATTTTCATTACTGTTGTTACATTTAGTTACTAACTATTTATTATAGGATTATTATCAGCATGCTGTTTGAAAAAACTATCCTACGTCAGGTGACAGGGAAATCTACATAGGAACCGAGTGTATTATATATATTATATATATATATATATATATATATATATATATATATATATATATGCTATATTATAGCAGCAATATTTAATTTGTTCCCATTAGATCGGTGTTAAAACCCCCAAACAACTTACGCCTGTATTTGTGGTCTTAGAGTTATGAAAAACGACTAATTAATGATATAATTATAATTATTATATAATAAAATTAATAATATAAGTAAATGCAGATATAATTAATACCTATACATATGAGTTTTATATTTTGTTGAAAAAAGAAATAGAAAATTCACGCTTACACATTTAAAAGAATAAACCTCACAGAACAACTATAAAATGTACAACTTACATTAGTGCTGGATGTGTCTCATGAATATACCTAATTATACTACTAGAAATTTTGCAAAATACTACGACCAATGAATAATAAGAGCTAAAATGGGTTTGCTAAGTTTATTTGTATGTCTCATATCTAGCTCAGTTGACCTCCTGTACAATAATGCATATATAGTAAATTGAGTAAAACATGTGTGAAATATTAGTAACTTGTATTTACAATCGACTTCGCTTTCTCTGTGCAGTACAATGTTCTTTCCCTAACTACCCTTGTAGTTCCACTTGTAACTCACAGAGCGCAGCACCTGATTGTTAACTGGGAAGCGACAAGTTCACAAAGCTTTCGATTTGACACTTACATATGATAAATAAATATTTCAACGTTTTTAAATATTTCAGAAAATATTACTGTGTTGTCATATAAGCTATTTTTATTTCATTTGATTAGTAGTAATTATGACTAATAAAATAATTAGTAATTACAGATAACGTATATAAACGTATATAACTGTGTGCCATAATTATGCATGCACTTTATATTTCGTTCATAGAATATTTAAATTGTTTCAGGATTACAATAATGACTTTAAAATGTCACATTAAGTTACCGACTGAACGATTACTAACAAGTATGGATAGAGAAATTTAGAGAGAAAAAAATATTTATATATTACCATTCCATTTTGCTTATCCGATTTATCATTCCCATTTACGATTTATATGGAAAAAAGAGTCAGTTATTAAAGAAGATAGCAAAATAAATACTTCAAATTTGGTAGCTTGATTCATAACTTTCTATTCCCTCTATTTTATAGTTAAATAGAATATAAACTAAGCATTGTAAACAAAACCCCAGGTTTTATTCTTTCATGCATTTTTAAATCTTGGCCACAAACATCTGGGTTACGATCGGTAGTTATTGATGCTAGGTACTTTCTAGAAAGTCACCATTGATTCTTTGGTGGCCAATACAGAAATAAACATAATACTTGAAGACTACAAATAATGCTCTCTGGAGTTGTTACATCTACTTTGGTACGCACGGTTGAAAGATAGTTCTGAAGATTGTGTAAAAACATTTCTTCACGAATATCCTAAAGTTTCCTGTAACGTGTGAGATAAATGTAAAAGAAGAATCCTTTCTTGTTCTTATTTTTTTCTTTAGAACTCTGCAATTTTATAATTTACGAAGATAGAGAAATAGGTTTTAGAGTTTCAGGTTATCTATTTCATATAAGGTATTTTTTATTTATTTTCTATTAATATAAAGGCTTTGAGAGTAAATTGTCTTACAATTCTATTATTAATCTGCATTACTAGTAAATTATTTGAGATGTCTGTTCGTCAAGTGTCATTGGCCTTAGCCATAATATAGTATATATATATATATATATATATATATATATATATATATATATATATATATATATATATAATATTCCTGTATAGGCTATCTTTATAGTTATATATAATCCTTACCCATCCAAAAATTATTCATGGAGAATATTTAGACTAACTGTATCGTAAGTAAGAAAAAAATTTAATTATTTTTAATTAAGCTAAGTATTACAACTTCCTTTTTTAAGTTTTTTGACTGTGACGAAAACATAACGTAATGATTAATGGAAATGTATTATGAACCCAAAATTATCTGAAAAAAAACGCTGTATTTAAAACTTAATAACAACACAGTATTATTAAATTATTTAAGTTTTATCATGTGTATTATATTTTCACTACATTTTAATTTTATTGATCCTTCAATTAGGTGCACTAAAACAGAATATAACATTAAAGACCATACATTAAATTATTTCATACATGAAGCCAAACGTATGCGTGTAAATAATAAATGGAGTCGGTTTTATTCTTCTCATTTCCATTAAAGATGTATAAGCGTTCAAACAATAACTAAATTATTCCGAAAAGTATGCAATACGTATTGTTGTTTTTTTATCATTGGCCTACTACAATATCTAAATGCATATAATTGCTTAAACGCCAAATATAATATTTAATGTTTTATATACTTACAACGGAAACAAGAATATTGTTTATCGATTTTAATATCAACTCGATTTTGATACAGCTATTGAACAATATCATATTATAGCGTCATACTAAAGGTTGAATATATGTGTATTTTTATCATCATGTTTAATTTAACGAATTCGAACTGCAATGGATTCATAATTAGTCCGAACGAGGCTAATTAACTTTCAAAACATTATCCTGAGGCTTAGCTTAGTTTTGTATGATTAAACTTCTTGTGTCAAGTTTGTATTATAGAAATCAATTAATGTACTCAAAATATCAATAGTTTAGATAGTGAAAAAAGCTATCAGGTAATGAATATATGAAAAGCGTTTTACAATAAATGATTATCAATGGAAGTTGTAAAAAAGCCTTAGTGAGAATGTTGAATCTAGGAGTAAACCACAAAGTGTGTTTTGCGAAATATAAATACTACTTCATAAACAATTCGTCTTCAGCAATTTTATAATACACAATAAATCCTGTTTAAAATTAAAACGTGCAAACATCCCTCTCTTTTCTGACATGCAACACTTTTTAGCTAATTGTGGTGGTATACTGACCCTTACCAACAGACGTATATCTTTCTTGTGAAGTCCTTTGTTGCAATTGGACATGTAGAACTTATTTTAGTAATTCAGAATAGAAATATTGGTATGTGAACACATTAAATTCCTTCTATTCGTTTTTATACTAACAATAAACATCCATTTCTTGAACAGATTATTTTTAATTTTTTAAATATGCCTACAATGAATACAGCGCATTTTGATAGGATATTTATGGTGTGGTGTGTAAAATACTTTTTGCACCTAGCCTTAAATTTAGTATTGAGTTTTTTCCCATTGGTAGGGTAGAACAAAAACCGAACTCGTATGGTTGTTTTAGTTCTCAAGTGTTGAGCGAATCTCTAGAAAAAGTTTAATACACATCTCATAATTTAAATGTGCAAACATTAAAGTGATGCCATAAATTATTGTATACTCTTTTACCTGCACTGTTATGAAATTGTATAAAATAATTTAATCTGCTGTTAAACACTATTTCAAACATCTGCCTGTAGAGTATTGTTACCATGGTGACTAAATACGGTTAACACAACATACTTAGGCGTCCTATATAGGTACCAGTAGGATAGTGTAGAATACGCTTTCTCGAGAAGGTTCCCGAAATAAATAAAGGACTATAATTGTTGGATTTATTTAGAGATAACTATATACTCAATGTTTCACATCCATATGCTACTTTAATTACACCGATGGCCTAATAATTTAAACAGTGTATACTCATATATTATACACATGAAAATACTAATGAAAGAATAAAAGTAGCCTGCCAATTGAAAGAAAGGCGGTTTGCAGAGAGCAGGTTGCAGGGATTGTGGACGGCAAATGGACGCCACATTACAACTGAATACCGAGGTAAGGGATTTATGGCATTGTTGTTCACGGTTCAGTGCTGGCCCTCGCGACCGGCTTCTTGGAAATTCCGAATTCAACATTTCTCCAATAATTTAAAGCGAGCTTTTCCCAATTCCTATACAGGAGTGCTTCAATTCCTATATGTGAATGCTTCAATTCCTATATGTGAGTGCTTCAATTTTCATAACGTACAGACCTATTATCAACGCATCAAGAATGCCTTTAAAAATAGTAGGTAGTTAAATCGTAAAGTATTGATTGCTTTATTTATATGTTTATATAACATTTTTTATGCATATATTTTATTGCATTTATATTATATACAATTTCTATCCTACACATATGTGTGTAAATATTGTAAAGAGTAGTTTTTTAACAGTGCAATGATAACTTTCCTTTATTTATATCATTTTTACAAAAAGAATCTTAGTTGTCATCGTCGAACAAGACTTTAATGATGTAGTTAAGGTACTAAACTGTTTGCAGTTGTCTATTAAAGCAGAGTTTTACTTTGAAGACCACTTTAAATGAGTTAAGACATTATTAATATTAGCTGTTCTTTGATGAAACGAATTAAATTATACACAGTAAAACGCTGATTAATTCAGTGCTACTTTTGTATTATCTGTTAATAATATACTTAATGTATTTTCATATCCATACTCGTAAATTTGCTAGCTTATTTTAAGGTCACAAATTTGATACATATCAGATATTGCTGTTTATTTTAGTGTTCCAAACTTTCTTCAGTATCCATATGGCCAGTATAATAAATTGAGACTTTTATCTCACCTAATTTATATTTAGATTAATTTATCAAAACCATAAATAAGTAAAGCACTACACTTTGAAGACTATAAGCTCTTATTTCTCTAGTATCAAATGTATCTAAAGGCATCAGGCTAAGGATAAACAAACATTTAAACTAATTAACTTATGGCGATGCACATGTTAAGGTCAATATGTTAGCAGAAGACGTCATGTAACAAAAAACTCATGCATTTGTCTGGGAGTCCAGGAAGGTTAGGTCACCTGAAGAAAAGGATAGATAACAAACCTCGAAACGCGTTAACTTTTCCTTCATGTGTGCTTTATAACATTCGTATCACCAAATATGTAAGAAATACAACAATTATAGCTGGATCAGAGCTTTGTCTATCGCATAAAGAGAAGGTAGCAATCACCTATGAGCCATGATATATTTCAAATAAAATTTTTATCTCCTTTAACTTTTTCAAAGACAAAACTTAATGCCTATTTGCGGATGATAAATGCCCAAATGTATTCAGTAGCTGGTAAATGTACATATAACGGGAAGTCGGTCAAACAGATTAATACAACTTGCTAGTATATTATCAGTAAGAGGTTTCTGGTTCTGAGAAAAATAAACTATCAAAATAAGAAATGTGGTTGGGAAGCTTCCAGAGTTTCCAGGTAGTTGTTTCCAACTTTAACTTGGACCACAAAGCTTTATCAACTGTCTGAGTGCACCTGAACCAAGATAAAAGTGTTATATACAATATTATTCTTCTTTACATAATTGAAGAGCTCACTCTTTTATTAATACTCCTATTGAAATGTTAATTGATGAGACTTTTTACTATATGAAGTAGCTGTTTGAAAAACTCTAATATCAATGTAATATTCAAACAAACATACAGTACGGGCTTTATTTATGGCCACCTATAATGTGATCACAGCCATATTAATAATATATTAACTTTGGAAAAGTGTATATCCTACATGATTGATTTAAACGATTACAACTGTGCAACCTGCACCCTTAGAAAAACTTACGTAAGAAAATTTTATATAAATGGTAAATAACATTTTGGGTACAATTATGGTAGATTTGGGGAAAACTCAAATAAATAATTTTACGTGAAAACGTGAATTGATAGTTGATGGATAGATGCTACTAGAATAAGTCATACAGTTCGTTTAAAATATGACCTGTGAGCAACAGGAAAACATTAATAACTGTATTGAACAGTTTAAAATATGTATTTAATTATCTACCAAGTAGGCGCACTATATGTCATTTCAGTGTGGAGCTCTCCTGTAAAAATATAAAACAACAAACAAAAAAGGTTGACTCAAAAATGGTGCGTCATAAAACTCTTATTTACATATAAAACGTTTCTCGACATATCTTGCTAGATGTTACATTTACATATTTGTTCATTAAATTGGTTTTTATATGTGTTTAATTAATAAAGGTATACATAGCAAATTAGCTATAAAATGATGTTATATGTGTTAGGGTAGCTACTCTTCATATGACAATATGATATATGTGTTAATCTCTTATGGGTGTATTGAATTTGTTTGAACATTTATTTGTTCTCATATTTTTTGTTGCCATCATGGTTACTCATAATACCAATGTAAAAATATTTGCTGATGCCTAGTCAAATCTCATGGTGTAATACTCACCATCATCGAACTCAGTGTTCTTCATATACAAATGAAGCCTAATGCATAGTTTCAACTATTTACAGTACGCCTGTTTGTTTTCGAGATATTGTGCGGACAGACGGACAGGAATAAAAGTTATCCAGCCCCATGAGTAATAAGTTTCGCTAAAGCTTAGCCAAATATAATTGTGAATATCAGAGTACAGTATTACAAAATGTACTTAAATTCCTTGTTTATGATATTGTTCGGATCCTTAAATCTAATTTCCAATGCCAAATTTCATGAATGCATAGAAAATTCATTTACTCAAGCATTTCACCAGTAGTATTAATTTAATTTAGAATGGAAATATGTTTAGACTATTTCAAAGAAATACATATTTGTATTTATCATTATGTGAGGTCATATCACATGTATTGTATTAAAACATTAGAGGACTTTATTTAACTGCCAAATTAATATGATCAATTCTGTAATTTTTGACAGTAATGCAAAATGCACTGTTTCCGACTTGGATTCTCAAAACCAAACATGAAATGAAAAACGGAATCTAGTTAAAATAACAATATTTTTATACTCCTGTAAACGTGTTTTATGTCAAACCAATAAAGCAATATTTTACAAGGAAATAATACATTATAAGCCGAGCGTATTGTTTATGGAGGCTAAATGGGAATCACCCAAAAATAGACTAACCTATCTGCATCGACCAACGAGATACGGCTAAAAGTTACCATTTTTAGCCAACTAGATGATCTTCATAGTATTCAATAACGCTGATTTTACTGTATAATTAATGCAAATTTATAATTGTTGATTCTAAAGTGATTTCATATAACCTGTGCAAATAAATGAATTGTTTTAATAATATATGTTCTATTTCGACCTCTCTCCCACAATCAGAGAAGATAACAGTTGATTTCGTGTTAGGAAATGTCCCTTTATCGATTTCAGAAAAAAAAGGATTTATGTTTTAGTATTCATAAATGCTTTTTGCCTCACTGTCTGTGATTTATTTTTATTTTATTTTTTTATTATAATCCAAAACTCACATAGGCTATGTTCCAACAAGGATTAATAATTCTTTTCATTTGAGATACAGCGAGTGTTACTATACTCGTCTTTAAATTCTGAGAAACTTTTATTTTATAATTTAATAAAAAATGTAGTTTTTAAAAATTATAAATTATAAGCAGGGAGACTAATTTTAGTAAAATCTATTAAGTTACGTCGAAAGTGATTTGCCGTTATAATGCAAGTTAAGTGCCCTGTTTTGGCTGCAATGAAAAATACTTAATTAATACGTTAAAAGAATGTTTAATGTTTTGCTCCGTATTGCCGTAACGCGACTGTCACTCGGTGAAGCAGTGAACCATCTACACTGTAGTACCTACCGATCCGCGCACAACTAGCGCTACGGCGGCCTTCCCCTGAACTGGCTGCACATAAATGAATGACAGAATAATAAATGGTTGAATGGATCGCAAATTGCACGTCATTTTGATCATATCGGTCGCGGCTTTACAATTTATGTATTACTCTACCTCTAATATTTATTTTAATTATTTGCCGAGGAAAAAATTTAATTTAAGGGATTAATAAAAGTTATGTAATTTTATTAAATTACATAACCTTTATTCGCAGTATCTTTTCGCATTATTATGCGAAAATATGCGAAAATATCTACAGTTAATAAACACAACACGTAAATAATGAACTAATTAAAAATCACTTCTGATTCGCGTTTTTTTAAGTGGGCCAATACATTATTTAAGTACTACTTAATATATTAATATCTTAATATACTTAGTCTACATAATAGGTAGATACATTTTTCATGTTTGTGCGTTTTTATTTGCTATTATATTATAAATATCTAGTGAACATTAATGGTTGTAAATGGATTATACGCTTTAACTATGCTGAAATAATCGTAACCTTATGGGTTCTCGGCCAGGAAAGTATTAATTAATTTCCAAATTAACTTTTAAAAATAAGAACACTATTTTGGCATTGTAAATATTCATGATCATTAGTTTACGATTTAATAATTTTTTTAAACATGAATCCTAATAACAGCTTAAGAGTAGTGTGATTTACAAATTGTCAGATCAATCTAACAGAGAAAATACAAACCAAGTTATAACGTAATCCAATCATACGTTTCGTTCAAGCAATGAAAATGTTTGGTTAGTAATAATAATTTCACACCAACATTAAACACATTATTAATGCTAACACTTGTGCAGTTTTCTAGGATTAAATATTATATTTGGTTATGTAAATTTAATTTGTTTATTAATAAAATGCATTATAAATTATTCTATAGTGTTAATACTTCACTTTAGGTATTGTAGTGAATTATTGGTTTGCCATCCATGATGCAAAAAGTGTGGAATCAATTGAATTTTAGTTTTCCATATACGTACTCGATATTTGATAACGAATATGTCTATTCATATTTACAGTCGCGAAACGTTATTATGTAATTTCCAATTAAAAGTGAATAGAAATAGTAAATGTGACAAGTTTTACTAAAATACTAAATTAAACGATTGGATAAGTAATATCGCATTCAGATTCAATTAAAACGAGTGTTTTAGTATATCGGGTGATATAAAAAAATTTTGTTTTGACGTTACTTTGAAAATACATCAAATTTAATACTTAGTGCTGGAATATATTAATATTTTCTATATTTCACCATATTGTTTACTTTGCGTAATGGTTCAAAAACACTTTATCTAAATGTCATGGAATGGCTACGTACATAACAACGTTATCTCTTACGAGTAACTGAGTAGCTTCATCTAATGACAATTTAGATAAAAAACTAATGAAATGAAATAAACTTCAATTTCAGAAAGGACAGTTTTATTCAAAGAAAGTTACAATTCCGAAATTTGTAGTAAATACACAAGTAACCACTACTTAAACATATATTACAATGGCTGTTATTTCTGGTTTTTGACATGCAGTGACTTCTGCACCCTCAAAAATCGTTTTTAATCATGAGTCGGCAACGGATTAAAAACGTATTGATCAATGATCTCATCATCATCATCATCATCGTCAGACGTTTCCGTTCTCACGGGTCGTCGTCGTACACAGCCTCCTCCACTTTAGTCTATCCTTCCAGGTCTCCTCTTCATCCACCTGTATTTTCTGTAGTCCCCTTCTCTCTATGTCTTTCCACACTTGGTCCTCCCATCTTCTTCTCGGTCTTACTCTTGGTCTTCTTCCTCCTTCCTCCTTCTCCAGTGCTATTCTAGGCATTCTATTATCTCCCATCCTCTTCACATGCCCCATCCACTGTATTCTTCTTCCTTCCATTGTCTCTTGCAGTGAAACTACCTTCAATCTTTCTCTGGTTATTTCGTTCCTTATTCTATCTCTTCTTGTAGTCTTCTCTATCCCTCTTAAAAATCTCATTTCTGCAGCTTGCAATCTGCTTAAATCATTTTTAGTCCACGTCCACGTCTCTGCTCCATATAATAAAATTGGTTGGAAATAAGATTTATACATCAATACTTTTGATTCTTTCCCAATGTTCCAACTCCACACAATCTTCTTCACCATATTGAAAAACTTTCCACTCTTCCATATTCTGTTTCCTATCTCTTCTCTTATTGTGCCCCTATCTGTTATGATACTTCCTAAATAACAGAATTCCTTCACCTTTTCAAGTCTTTTTCCTTCAACTAACACGTCTTTGTTATTTCCATCCCTTCTCTCTACTTTCATTACTTTACATTTTTGTATGTTCATCTCTAAACCATATTTCTTCGCCACTTTTGCCCATTTGTTTAACTCTCGTTCTAACTCTTCTTCCCTATTTTCCCATATCATTATGTCATCCGCATATGCTATTGTCTTAAGTTCTTCTGCTCCTCTGTTTCCTTGTACTTCTAGAATAATTTCATCCATTATAATATTGAAAAGGAAAGGTGACAATATGCTTCCCTGCCTTACTCCTCTCTCTGTTTTAAAAGTATCTGTATATTTTTCTTCAATTCTTACCCTGTTTTTACATATGCCGTACAGGTTCTTTATTCTTTCTACTATTCCCTCACGCAATCCTCTCTTTCTCATACTCTCCCATATCCTCTCTCTCAGTACCTTATCATATGCCTTCTGTAGGTCTATAAACGCTACCATTGTATCTTTTCCGTATTCCCACCTCTTTTCTAACACTTGTCTCATCACAAAAATAGCATCCACCGTTGACCTACCTTTCCTAAAACCACATTGCTCCTCTCTTCCTGTTTCTTCCAGTACTGGTCTAATTTTCTGCAACAGTATTTTTTTCATAAATTTTTTGTGTATGGCACAACAAAGTTATTCCCCTGTAATTCTCGCATTTTTGCTTATTGCCTTTCTTAAAAATCGGTACTATTATTCCCATTTTCCAGTCTTCTGGTATCTTCTTTTCCTTCCAAATCACTCTCATCACTCTGTACAACCATTGAATTCCCAATGGGCCCGCCGCCTTTTATCATCTCAGCCGTCAGCTCGTCTATTCCCGCAGATTTCCCCTCTTTCATCTCTTCCCTCTAAGTCCAACCCCTCGTCCTCGTCGTGAGGGACGGGCAACGGCTCAAAGAGACGGCTAACGGGGCTCTGGTGAAGCTATGTCAGGTCTAGCAAGCCGGTAGTGGATAAAACTTGCTTTCAAAAATAAGAACAGCCATGATCAATGATCTAACATACGTAATTTAAATCTACAGTTAAAAACACGTAGCAATATTTAAAAAAATATATTTTGTTTCCCTCTCATAAAACCGTTATGAAAATCAGTATACCCGAATTCCTGAACCTGATTATCTAGGCTATTATTTTGAAAAGGGTGAATTATTCTATTGGTAAAAACTGTATTGGCTGAAAAAAGATAAACCTAATGTATACATCCAACAAGCAGTGAAAATATGTTTACGTATCTGAACAGAGACTGTATTTTACATACGATATTGTTTTAATTTGACTAGAACTTTCCTCAACTCAATTTCTAACAAAGAGGTAGTAAACCAGAATGAAAACCATTTCCACCATCTGTCATACTAGAAGCTTTGTTATTAGTTGGATCTGAACAAAACTCGACGTTTATTGATTAGTTTAAATTAAAGCTTTGATTTGAACTATGTATAAACTAAGGATGCGAGGCTTTAAATAATAAAGAAGCATCGATTTAAGTTATTATACCGTACTATAATCGAGTGGATCTTACCAAATTTGGCACGAAGACTTATGTTTTCTTTACTTTAATTAATATATTATGATGAAATTAAAGTAAATTTATATAAAATTTAGTATAAAGCCAGTATTATAATAAATTTTAAGTATAAAAGTTACAAAATTAAAGTGACTTAAGTTATAGATGTAAGGTATTGGTTTGAAATAAGAAAATAATTCTGTAACATCATGAAATTAGGTATAAAAACATAGGTTAAAATGGATTGTTACTGTACATTAATAAAAGAACATAATTTTAAGCTTTTATTCATATACTAAATAAGGCTGATACAATCAAAATCTTGGACCTAATATAAAAATGTGTATAGGTTTTTGGCTCAAATAATAAAAATTCACATTTTAGTTAAACAAAATATACCCCTAATATATAAAGGACATTCTGAAAGAATTAATTTTATGTTTATGCATTGTATCTTTAACAAGTTTACTAATCCTACTGAGGGATCCAATGACAATATTATGGAGGTTCATGCCATAAGTAAGGTTATAACACTTTATGGTAGATGGGGTATATTAGTATAACGATCTCCATTAGGCACCTATAACAGTGCCTGCAAATTACCGCTTTTGCGAGTTCGTCAGATTTAATAAGAACTTCAAGAATATTACTATACATGTTTGTTTCAAGCTGTATTGAGTTGAAAACTATTGTATAGGTTTTTAACATTCCTCTTCAGCTAAGACTTCCAGTTGACCATTTTTTACATTTTCATTATTATATCCAAAAACATTTATCAGTATGACGTGGGAAAAAATTGGAAATGTTCCTATTTTATTTTATAAGCTTACGATACGAATTATAACCTATAAAGAAATTTGTTTATGTTAAAAACTACCTTATCTAAAGAAACCCCCTCTCCTCCATTCAAATAGCTAATATCCCACGTTTATTGGGTGTGCGTTAGCGAAGGGGGTTTCCCCTCATTTCTTCCCTATATTCAGCCTAAATTTCTATATTTAGGTGGACCGATGCTTCTAGGTGTCGAACGAGGCGACTCATCTCTTGTGAATTACATTACTGTATTCTCACCCCAAAATGTTGTTAATTAAATGATTATGATTAATGATTATGATATGATATATAATATTTCAGTTACGATATCTCAAAAAATTGATTTGAAATTTTGCATAAAGGTTCATTTATAAACAAGGATCACTGAGGTCGAAGATAGTGCATGTCACTTCAAGGCATGTGGCTGAGAGTTAGCAAATTACATTGGTTATAAGTATAATAAAGATTGCAACGAGAAAACCGCAGAATAAATACATTGTTTAAACTAACTCAGTACATTCATAATAGATTTTAACATGTGGCATACATGTAGACTTTTCACTAAGGAAAAATAAAAAATAGTATAATATATTGAAATGTACATAACATTATTTCAGCGCACTGTTGTTTTATTCCACCGGAAATTTTAATTTTAAACACTGCTATGATGAAACCTAACTTGAGCAAAAGAGAATGTATCAAATGGCAAGATATCTTGACAAATATCGTTTGCAGTATTTTAATTTTGCATGAAATTTCATTTCTGCATTGACAAGAATGAGTTCTGTGACAGTGTATGTCTAACCAAGGAATTTGGATTTGGTCATTGAAATCTATTACTTAGTAGGATTGCACGATTTATTCTTTACCCAAAGACATTTTTTTCTGCATAACGTTTGTCTGTCTCTCAGACTCCAGAGCATCTTGTGAGTAAAATGAGTTGAAGGCTTGTAATTTTGCATGTAGCCTTAGCGATGTCAGTTACGAGACACGTGTAGCGTACTCCTAACTTGTTTTGTTTCGAACAAGTGAAAAACAATTTCAGGGGGAAGGGGTTGCAAGGGACCGTTTTTAATTACCTATTACACAGTTATGTGAATAATATAAAGAGTTTTTAAATACTCCTTACAGTACATTTAATACACTAAGTATATTTACTGTGTCTGTTATTTTCATGCGCTTCAGGATACTGGTTATTTCTCATAACATTTCTTATATGTTTCAAATTTTGCAGATGTCATTAACTTTTAATATGTGGTATTTTAGAATGTGTTTATAGATAAGTTTTAACTTATTATAACAGGGATCTAAATATGTATTCCACCACTAAGCCAACAGAACGAGTAATAAATTAATTGCCTTGAATATCTATTAAGATAAGGAAGTTAATTACAAAATGGAGTAGTAAATCTTGTGAAATTCTTCCGTATCCAAATAAATATCTTTGGTGCCGGTAAGTAGTGAATTATGAAAATTGTATTAACTAGGTATTAACCTCAGGGGCAAAAAGATTTCTTGTGACATAAAAATATTAAATATATAAATTACTCTGTCACTGGTGACGATCGTTACATAATATTTAAAAACCAAACTAATTTTGGTTCACCAGTTTTATAATAAATATCATTATTTATTATAAACATATATTATAACTTGACATACTGTGTAAATATGTTTAATGCTAAAAATAAAAACAATCTCAACATACGGAAACAGCCATCAGGCATCTTTAATTTTACGTTTAAAATTATTATATGAATATGTGGTTTTGTTACAATTGTAAAAATATATTGTTCAAAATACAGTATCAACAATTTTAAATTATATGTTTACTACTTGTGTAATTATACAGTTTGTTTATTATTTTTTAATTACACTTAATTTATTTCAGTATATTTGGACACATGTATTTTTATGATCAGTACCCGTATAGTACTTAAAACTGCCATGATCAGAAAAGGGTACCCGTATAGTACTTAAAACTGCCATGATCAGAAAAGGGAAGTATCTAAATCGATAGCATCAACTCCATATCGTTTATGACCTAAACCAACACGTTCATTTCCTACAGTTGGGTAATCCTCCACCTTTATAACCTCGGGATATGTAGAGGCTACACCGAGGGGTGCCAAATGTTTAATGAGGACCATTAGTGTTAGGGTGATGGGTACGTTTGATGGGCGGGTGGTGAACCACTACTCCCTGCCAGCTTCCACAATCCCACAATTCAATTTAGTGCTTTATCAGTGCAATGGAATTACACTCCAAGATAGCGACGGTGATCCAGGTCCAGCGTTAAAATTATAATATCGGTTCTTAGTTCAAAATTTGCTATTGACAATGAAAATGCAATAGTATCATTTTAAGGATATTTTCCATCATTATTTGTTACTAAAAGGTATAAAATTACGTTTCGAGAATTTTAATCTACCCTTTTTTAAGTGTACAAAGGACCCTTAGACACTGAAATTCGGCACTAGACTGCCACAAGTTAAAGTTATTATTGATGCCTGACGAACTGCATGAAGTCCTGACTGGAGAGAATGAATCCAAGCAATGTAACTATACAGAAGCCAAGAGAACAAACACGTCACACCCAACTAACGAACGTGAACCACTGTCGAGGAACTCAATGTCAGCATTTCCTCTGATATCGCAGCAAGTCACCTGAAACAATGAAAATAGGAAGGCAATGTGGGGACAGGGAGATATACCTGTAAGGAGCAACCGGCCTTATATTTTTGTACATGACCTCAATGTAATGGTGTGTGTACGAATTGTATTGGTTGAGGTTTGTTTGGTTGTTAAAATCTTTTTATATATCCTACTTATTTCTGTTTTTATATTGGTAGCCAAAGTGGCCTAACTAATCTCGGGTTAAATCCTTTACATTACATCTTTCCTTTTATTTTATTGTTGTCCAATTATCGTTCTCATAAAGTGTATTAGGAAAAGATCTGTGATCTTATACGTAAGAAATAAAGGGGGTATTTAAAAATGTGTGAAGCAATTTGGATTTGAATAATTAATATCCCATTGACAAGACGTAACTGTTAAACTGTTGAGCAGTTTAATACACTCAAAATGTAGAGAGTCTCGTTTTTAGTGTAGTGTAATAAATTCAAAGTGGGTGTATTTTTAATTTGTACTAAATTTGAGTCTTATTTGTAATTTGCAGACATTTTGAGAGAAATTTACAGGCGTTTAGTCATTAAATGTAAAGAAAAACGACTAAAGATGTACTTTTCTACTCTCTCGAAATGGTGGGGTACATGTTTCAACAAGTGACAAGATATAATAAACAGTGTGTTCAATAAGAATAGAAAGAATCTTAATAGTGACATAATCACAATTTAAGCTTAAGAATAGGTTCCTTTCATGAACATTATTCTGTATTGGCCAGTGTTAAGATTTGGCAGCTCTCTTGGATTTTATTCTGAATTATTGAAAACAGTTGTTTGATTTCGCAATGGGTTAAAGTGTTAAAAACGTAAGAAAAATACAAGATCCGTAAATGTTTTCACTATCAATAGTTTTTGTTATTATGCCATTGTACTTTAGAAACATGTAACTTGTCTTATAACATGATAGTAAGTACCCAACTGTGACACATAATAATGAGAACTGTTGATGCACTAAAATATTCGGTACATTTCGTTGTTTAATAAGATGAAAGAAATTCAATTGTTACTTATCTACAACAGCAGTTACTTTCAACACCCAAAATGTCATTTTCATCAATTAATAATAATTGGTTCTTTATTTTATGTATATAATCTTTTTTTCAAACAAAAATTAACTTTTAGTGTTATTCAAATCTTCATCTGATATCTTAAATTCTGTTTGAACATGGCGGATCTTAGATTGGCGTCATAACTACAAACTGGGTAATTAAATAGTATTTTTTAATATTTGGAAAACACGGCACAAAGTATGAATATATAATTATAAATCACTACTAATTGCTCAATATATTCAATACTTTATGGATATATTTTTGTAGTAAAACACTTGTGAAAGGCTTGACCCACAACGTTCACACGTTACATCGATCTTTTGCGTCAGATAAGAGGTTAGGTTGGGTCCCATCACTTTGTCAGCATCGGCAGTTATGTGCTCCTTTTAGCACCTTGTATGTGTTTTGTAGCAGCATTAACAAGGTGGTTTATCTGAAAACTGTTCAAAATTCTTACTATCGTCTATTTAAACTTAGTTAAACGCAATATAGTCCAACATTTTAAAAACAAAAATTTGTTAATTTAAAAGCTCTTTAAAACACTGTAAAGGATGTTATAAAAGCAAAACCATATTTTAAAACTAATTGTGTACAAAATGAAAAATAATGAAAAATATTATAGCAACATTTTTTTAATATACAGAATTAATGGGTTATTACAGTTCCTCATTTCATGAACAGTAAAAGTGATACAATTTTACTTATTTCATTAAAATCCTAATTCGAGTGCAATTTAAAGTTAATTTATTTAATGAAGTGCCTCGTTGGATGGTTAATGTTATATTATAGTGTTTTCATAAATTTAAGATATGGTATATATAAAAAGACTTTCTGTTAGTTGTATACTGACAATGATTATTCAATAGCAAAAATTATGTTGAAAATATTTTTCATATTAAGTTTAAAATGTTTTGTAGCCTTTAGCTCCACATTTTCCAGAAACAGCGCAATTCCGTTAAAATGGTACACTACCTAAATGCTAATATGCTTTGACTTCTGTCTATGAAAGGACAATACATAAAAACATTTCATAAAAAATCCACCTGTTCTGTTTCAAAAGTTTTGGAAATAAATGAATGTTGTAATAATACTACGCACTTTTAGGTAAAAATACTAAACTAGTTGAAAATTCCATTTATTACTAGCACGCTGTCTCCTGAAGTGTAATACTCTAGCTCCAAATTTCTTTAGTAAGTGCCACTTTGAATTAACTGAGTCTTGTTCATAAGCTGAAACTATACGTTTAAATATATGAACAGCTCATATAGAAATCTTTGTATTACCAAAATTCCACATTTTGCGGCTTAATGCCACACCAAGATTTTGAGTTTTATTAAATTAGTACCTTTTATGGTGCAAGCAACCTCTGATTGACTAAGAAAGAATTCTGCTTCTATCGAGAACCTAAAATGGGTATTCGTAATTTATTTTTTCTATGTTTCTGAACTTAAAGTTTAAAAGAAGATCCTATGAAGAAGTTTATTCGGTTTTGCTCTATGTGATCCCAAGTTTTGGAAAATTTGAGACGTTACAATGATTGTTAGATAAATTTAAACAATATTAAGAAGTAAATAGTAACGAATGAAGTGTTTTAATGTAACAAAAAATTCTAAGTTTCAATGTTCTGAAGAAGATATATTTATTGAAGTGCACCATGACGAATCACTGTTTTCTAAACATGTCTGAGAATTAACTTATACATTATCTTCCCAATTAATTCTCAAGATTTTATAATAACCATACCATGACAGGATGTCCCCAAATTTAATTGGTGCCTTACATTATTGCTATTGCCATTAATACCTGAATTTACGCTTTGTAAATAAGTATCGGATTTACGATACACTATACTATACACTGTAGCCGACCCCACCGTAGTGAAAGACACAATTACCGAATCCTCCATCTTGTCAGACCAGCGTTGAATATTCATATATCAACTGTTGATTAGGCGGTATTCAACTGGTGGACAGCCGGTCCTATGCGATGAGAAGCCGACAGTATATTGATCAAATCGGTCGAGCACCGCGCTAGTGTTTGCGACATGGCAACACTGCTACAGGTTAGCCAACATTAACGTAGTAAACAGTTTAACCCGTTTGTCACATGGTCTTGTATTTACTTTAGTTCTTTGGGCTGTTATGAACATAACCTCATTGTTACTAAATCTTAAACCATTACGTTAAATGTCTATACATATCTCTAAGAAGACTAAAGTTGAAACTTATTGCTTGATTTTACTGCTTCCAGCTAGTTTGCTTTCCATTGGCCTGTTTATACTGTAAATATTTTCAAATAATTTGTATTAATTGTAATTAATGCGTAATAAACATATACATACTAACTACAACAGAACATATCGAAATCCGTATCAAACGATCCATCAATTTAATTTCATCACACGTGTTACTATGTCATTTAACAGAATGTCACTTACTAAATGGTGGTAATCAGTATGTTTAACATTTTATATCTTGCAATTTTCGTGTTGCTTAATTGTTACTAATAAGGTCAATGTATAAATGTTTGATAAATATTTTTACTTTTAAGTTTGAACTTTAGACCTACAAGTTAATACAGCTTTTCTTTGGACCAAGACCAACCTATGAAGTTAAGTTTGAAATCTCTAGGACAATTCCATCAACAAGTGTAGCATAAACGGATAGACAATATCACAGTTTTAACGAAGTTGTCGGTCTATTTATAAAACATGTTAAGCAAAAGTTCTCAATAAGTTTATAAAACCTAATTATAAAGTGAGCAATAATGTATTATTTTTACTATCCCATGACAACTAATTCTAAAAGTGAAAAGATATCAGTTGACACATTATATGAGAGGTAAATAACATGAAAATCTTTGGCATACACACTTAACGTAGTCATAAACTATTTATTAACATCATGGAATCATATGGCGTTTTGACGTGACGTTTCATTAAAAAGATGTATCTTTTTAAAGAATAAATCAACATATTTCTTGTGTTTGAAGCTGAAAATCTTTAACTGATCGTGATTACCCTAGATTAGACGAGCTAGAAACTTTGAATGTACAGGGAGTTTTTGAGATACATATCCGAGGAACAAAGAAATCACGGTATTTGCAGTCGTGCCCTTTACCAGACTTCATCTCTTATCAAGCCGTGTTTCAAAATTCGGAATTTTACTGTGATACTTTCCCAAGCTCGGTGAAGGTAACTGGGAAAACCTGCATCTTCCCACGTATACCCTGTGGAGTTCCATGAATTTTTTATTCACTAAAAAATATTCACTAAAATAAAACCATCATGAACTCTTTTCCATTCGTTTCAAAGCAACTCTACAGTCTATTGAGTAGATGTATTGTGATATACAAACAAACAAACACACACACACACACACACACACACACACACACACACACACACACACACACACACACACATATATATTTATATATATATATATATATATATATATATATATATATATATATATATATATATTGTTTACAATTGTTTACAAGGATGGAGTATACCACTCCAAGTAACGTGTAAGAAGATTAAGTTGCATACTTATACCTTAAATTTTAGTCTATACCTTATTTTATTCTTGAGACGTCCTGTGGACAGAGAAGTAAGCAATCTATCATACAGTTTTATATCCGCCGGCAGGAAAAAAAACTTTGTTGTTTTTGGTAACTGTCAAGAACATTATACACTCTTGTATTGGAAGTTTTCATTTGACAAATATAACTGGTCTATAATGAACGTTTGGATTCCAATACCAATCGGAAATATGTAACTTTATTTAATCGGTTTGGGGACTGGTAGTGTACAATTGGTATTAAAAATATATTACATAGTAGCTTATCCACAAATATGAAGAATACATGATATATTAGGAACTGCTTATTATTTATGTAACACAAACATCAACAAAGCTAAACATACAAACCCGTTATGTAACTAAAATTAATGCTGTGACAACAAGTTTCACATTAAAAATATTAAATTGTGTGCATATAACAGAAATCTATTTCCGATTAGCAGCAAATAAAACCAATATGCTGAGGCGTATATTAAAACTTCAAAACAAATTAATTACGTTTAACGGGTACGAAAGGTTTAATGAACTGGAGCCTTGATAAAATGTCCTGATTTTCAGCAAGGATGATTAAATACTGTAGATAATCCAATGACAAAATGCAACCATAGGGTGCTACAGTTTTTTTTAAAGAATAGTTACAATGCATATTTTTAAATAGTCCATGTTATCAGTGAGCTTAATCTCTTTACACATTGTCTTTTAGCACCTAGAGTTGACCGGGAGATTTATAAGAATAAATCACTTGTAATATTAATATAGATATCTGGTAATTTCTAAAATTCTAACTAGTCGTAAAATCGGCGAAATTAGACATCCAGGTGTATGGATAGTTTTATTCATACCTGAGCCTGAACACACAAAAAATTTTATAGAGGTTGATATTAATGTTACTAATGAATATCGTCCTTTTTAATTTCTTTCAAAAAGTTTTTCAAAAAGTTTTTCAAAAAGTGGCGAGTGCGATATTTATTGTTCCGGTGTATTTGAATAGGCTCAAATATTTTCTTACTTTATATATCAAACTTTCAAATGTATTTTGACAATGCTGCCTAGAAATAGTTAAAAGAATGTGTAGTCCTTCACCGCAGCGGTGCGCGACCTTGTGAAGGCTCAAACAATAAACAAGAATAATGCGTGTAGATTTTGCGTGAGTGTAGAATCTATGCTCTAGTAAGTACAAGTTAACCTTGCGTTTCTCACCCTACGACCTCTTCTGTTTTTGATACATGACAACAAATTGAATTTAATTATCCGATGATACATTTGATTTAATATGATGGCGATAAAACTATTACTCGAGGGTCTAAAAAATTTAATTTATGTCTGTCTGTCTGTCATGCCTTCACGATATCACAAGAAGAGACTGTCCTATAGACTTAAAAATTTGCATGACGCTTATTTCTGTATAGTAAAATTAATTTTGATTATGGTGAATGTCACTCCACCGGATTTGGCTGAGGATTACCAAATATTATTACATTGATCTTAAGGGTAATCATAACGGCAACGATAAAATCCCAGAATAAATAAGTAACATTAACCCTCAGTACAATCATATGGCATTTTAACATGTTATATACGAGTAAAACCTCAACTATCTGGAAGATAGTTTCTACATCTTCAAAAATGAGTTATATCATGGCGCATGTCCATCTATGGTATTTGCCTACTATTAGTAGGTTAACATCTTTTTTCTGCTAGGCAATGTATATATTTATCGTACGTATGACTGCACGCCTGTTTATCTACCCGAAGGACGTCTCAAGAATGGAATGAGCTATATCAATTGTGCATGTAACTCAGCGAAGACTCTGATGCAAAACGTTTGGCGGAATCTTACTTCGTAATAGTGTTAAATCAACACAAAGGTTGAATACAAACGCGTTTTATTGATTGAATTTATAAGTTTAAAATTGTTTTGATAAGAATATGCAAACAAACCATTGTAAAAGTTTTATCATTATATTTCAAACAGTAGATTTTAGTTTGACAGATGTTTTTTTATATAAGCACTTCTAGAGGGGACTGATGTATCAAAGGTTCTAGGGATGTAGTGTAATCAAGCTCTGGTATTAAAGTCATGTTAAATATATTTTTTAGAGCGTCACCTCTAGCATTAATGATCTAATAATCTTGATTTAAAATATAAGAAAGTTAATCAGGAAACTGTACAGAACATAAAAAGGAAAACGTGGGAAACGGATTATTCAAATGTCACACAAAAGCTAATTGATACATTGCAAATTTTAATTTCAGAGGATCTTATAGGAAGTCATTTTTGAGGCTCATTTTCTTGTCTAATATATATTTATATTCTGAAGTTAATCATCTACTGTTATATTCATAGAATCTGGTTTCAGGGTGGGAATATTCAGTACTATGAAACTAGAGTCAAGGCTGACAAATGAATTCAAGGTCGTCGATTGATGGCCGCAATATACTCTCTCAAACTAATTGGTGTCAGACTAATCAATCAACTCTCTGAAAAAGTCGAACAATTCAATGATACATATCAACTAAAAGCTCATATGAAACCCTAATAGATCTCTAAACCACCCTACATAGTTTATGAGTTTATAATGAATTGACTAATAATTTAATTTAAAAGTTAAAGTTTTTTTATATTGTATTACTGTATGATAATATCAATAAATGCAAACACTAAGTATATGATTGAACAGACAGTGTTGAACTGAGGATAACATTTTTCAATTAAGTTTTAAATACATTAATGTAAATAGAAGTAATTTATAATACACTGAAACTAAAAATGAAATTCAAAATTGCCTTAGATATTTTTACAAGAAGCACATAGTAACTAGCTTCAAAAATTTTATGCTCCAGGTTTTCATTTTTTTTTTTTTAATTTACGTACTTTTAATTGACATTGAGTTTTATTGTATATGGATATTAAAAAACCAAAACAAAAAACCATTTCAAGTGAGTTTTTATGTTATATTAAAAAAGTTAAAGAACGTTTAGTACCACGTGATTAAGAGTAAAACAAATCCTGTCTAAGACCTATCCTGGGTACCAACTGTTTAAGAGTGACTTCCAGAACACCAATAGCGGTGACAGGTGAGCTGTTGGCAAGGACAGTATCACTTAGCGGTCACCCATCCAAGGAACAGCCATGCTCGTTTATCAAAGATAACCAGCATACCTACTACACTGCGCCATCAGCAAATAAAGCAAAGCCAACGGAAACTATATAATCGGTTTAAAAGAGGATTTTATTTTGCTACACATAAAAAAAGTTTCTAAAAATGTGGAAGAATTAGCAATAATGCAGATTTGCTCTACTTTCTTGGTGAAAAGAGTCCATTTATCGTATCATGTTTGTAAACTAAACAAACATTTTTTAAAGTCCATTAAATATTGAGAATTATAATATATGTTGGAGCCTTATATTTTGCGATTGTACACAAACCAAATACCAAAGGTTGCAAAATAATTCAGATATTTTAAAAACAAACCATATATTAGTAAACATTGTGGATAAAAGAAACCACTTGAGGAAACCACTGCAATCATGTAAATTGAACATTTTCTTGTATCAAAATATGGATCTTAGAAAAGTAGGACACTTTTGTGGAAGAGATGATTTGATCATAATCAAATTCAATCCTGTCTTCTCAACTGGAACAGTTCTCTGAAATCAACAATCAGTTTAGAGTTTCCTGGAGATACAGGAAATGGACTCTTGACCTAGAATGTGTAACTGTAATACACAAAGGGAATAGTCAGCACATCTGCTTTAACAACTGTTATTTCTTTGAAGATGCTCGTCAACTGTCATATATTTTCTATGTGGCTATAAATTAGATATCCGTTACATTATGTGCTTACGATATTAAATTTGTGATGTATATTCTAAAAATACTGCACTAAATAAGTTTTAATAGTACAATACCTTTTAACTTGTTTACTTGCTCTGGAAGATTGTGAGCCATAAAGGAATACGGGTATAGTTACTTTCTGCCCGAATTGATTCCTTTCAATTATCAGCAGTTCCACGATCTTCATTAGCCAGTTTCATTTAGTCTCCTTTAATTTTATAAAATATTGTTACGTGTGTAATCTTCAAGTGATTTATTGAGCTTTACTGAAATCATTTATGTCTTTATGGTTTTTCTATTAGTGTGATATATCTAAAATGAACGGACCTAAAGACTTGAAGTTTTTTATGAAGCTTCATTTTACATATGAAACAATGAGTTCCATGATGAAGTATGTCACTCCATGGGATTTTACTGAGCTTTATTGAGTATTATTACATTTGTTTTATGGTTAATTATGAGATCAGCTATGAAATAGCAGGATAAACAAATTTAAAAACCAATTAAAGTACAACCATATAAGATTTCAACATTTGATTTTAGTCATACCGTACAAAATTACAGAGTTGATGTCAATATTAAAAGTGAGAAACTTTGGTTTCAGCGCACCCTGACGTTTCAATGCCCTTCCTGGAACTTGTATTATTTGACCACTGCTATAACCTTATTTAATGAAAAAATGACAATTTATCTCGAGAAATATTTCAACTCAAAACTTTAAATTTGGATGCTACCTGTCAGCAAGACATCTGGGAATGAAACGAGCCATACAATAGAAATGTTGTGTGAAACCTCAACGAGGTCTGTTATGCGACACCTTGTCTTACCAAACCAAGTATCTCGTCTCATGTCCCAGCAATAAATACTAAGATCAACGTACTAATAAGTACAACATCTTAGTATATAGAATATAAGTCATTATTTTTCATTTGCATCTTTTTAGATAATGGCGGCACTCGACGTGAACTGTATTTTGGATAGAGATCAAGATCCATTTAAGATATAAATCTTAGTTGGATAGATTCATTCCCTTATGCTGTCTCTATATACGGTAATTTCCTTGGAAAGTTGAGATCTTTTGATCACTTTTACGTGCTTCGATTTGGTGAAAGCCATGGCAAGAGAGCACTGATTATCCTCTCTCTTTCCTTCAACATCTTCTGTGTTTTTTAAGCTGAAAGGATTATATAATTCATTCTCTCCAGTGGCTGCAGTGGTGTTTCATTTTGAATGACCAAATAAAAGAATATCACTTTTTAGACTTGTTTAGATCATCGCTTTAAAAATATAAAGCTGTATTAAAAGATTGTGATTAAAACTTGAATTTATTCCAACATCTTGGATCTCAAGTGTCACCGAAATATTTTCAATACCATAAAATCTGTTTTGCAGCCATAATGATCGACATTGTAAACGTACCTTTCTGTAAAAACTAAAAGAAACCATACCTATGTAACTTACTTCTCTTCTAAAAGTCAACCAAACGTTATCATAAAATTATCTGAAACCAGTATCTTCAAACAAGGAAATGTATACTTATCGACATACAGGATTGAATATTTACTATTTTTATAACCATTAAAAGCTATAACTGTATTAACTGAGCCAAATATTATCGCTATTATTATGTAGTGGCATTTAATGCAGCTTTGGCAGAATTTACTAGAACGATAAAACAAACATTACGGTAATGTTCAGTTTGCAAGTGGATAAAAACCATCATTTCTACGCGCGATCCACTCCATTACAGTGTTTTATTTCATTATCTCGCATCAAGTGACGCAACCTAATTCCACGTGATATTAAATGTAATTTTTTTCTAGTTCTTCATTATTTCGAAATAATTGTAGTGTTTTATTTATTTATTTTTTGTTGAATGTCACAAAATAGTTACCACCGTATACATGATTTGTGAAGAATGTACAGACTAAGTATTTACTATGATATTTTGATCTGGCGTTAGTATAAAATGGTTATTCCGATTGACAAGTTTTGGGAATTTCCAAAATATATAGCCTACCTATCATAAAATATACTCATACGATTCCGGAAAATTTTAATATATTTTATTGCAAGAAATAATGAGAATCAAATAAAATCTAAAAAAAAATTTTATTGCCATCCAACAACTGTGTTAGTTTTATTGGGCGGTCTCCCAGTCGTATGTCAGATACTCATTAACATCATAAAATGTTATAAATGTTTTTTACACTAAAAAGTGTTTAAACGATTTAGTTTACAGAATTTTGAAATTGTTTGATGAAATGAACACCTACCTTCGAGCGCAAATGTTCATAGACTACCGTTCTGTTTTCCAGTACGGTAGTCATCTCTACCTCTAGTCGTATAAATATGTATATCTTGGCCACGTGTCATAGCACAAAAATCAACGTTGGTTCCAAAATATACAATTAACAATTTTAGTTTCAGAATGAAAATGTTCTATCGATTATACATTTAGTTGAACGGCGTTTCGTTCTTCCTGTGAGCTTCAACGTATTTTACTGTTTTAAGCTTCCAGCTTTCTAGTTATGTCACATTCGCAAAGGAAGGTGAACTGGAGCTAAACACAAAATTCAATTGAATTAACCCTTCCTACCACAGCTACGTTATGTGTAGAAAACTCGGTCTTTCCACCGTGTTAAGAGATAGTGTCTATCACATCGTAGTGCACTCAACTATGTATCTGATGAGACAATAAGACTAACACTTCACCTTTTTATAGGCGTCTCTGATGTCGAAACGATGTAAATGTATCGTTTTGATCTTCTTCGTCATCGACTTTCTTTGGATCTCTTCAGACGAATATGACTCCAGATTCCAGGATTCAAGTCTGAGACAGTGTCATATACCAGACATTGGAATAAAAGGAAGGTGAACTAGATCGAAACTCAAAATTCAATAACCAATAGTTTTTTTCTGAGCGTTTAACGAATGTGTTTGCAATGTTCTTATTCGTAATCATAAGGTTATGAGAAAGGATAAAAACCAATAAATTTGGAAACAAACTGGTCAAATAAAAATAATTCATTCGATTCTATTCGTTTCGAGATACCTTTTATACTCTAATGACGATCAACCGAATTCTAAGGGAGAGATATAGCCCTAAACCGCATTAAACTCTATCTTTTGTATGCAGAAATTAAGTTTAATGCAAAACTTAAGCCTGGAGATCATTTTGTTCTTGAGATAACCTGCGAATGGTTACACTCCGCTGAGGCTCAAACAAATCATATAAGGAGAAATGTATCATCGCCCTAATCAATGTTAAATATTTTGAAAGAAATCTTCGTAAAAATGGTAATCTGGAATTAAAATTTAGTCTTAAACAGTGAGGGCAAAACATAAGTTTTGATGTCACCATAGAGAAGGGTTTAGCTAAGTTTATGAACTCACCAATGCTTGCTTAAATATGCCTCTGACGTGCTTTAAATATTACTACATTGCCCAATTTAGGAAATTTTGGAATAGAACGCGTAATACGTGCCCACAAAAAACTAATCCTAAACAACAATGCTCAATTACATCAATACACTCAACTAACTAAAATTAGATGTTTACCTTCTATCAACTCTTCAGCCAGTCCTGTGAGTGATTTGTTGAGAGAATATACATTTTTATAACTAATAATGCAAACAATAAATATTGATTAAAAATAAATAAGTTAATTTGCCGTCGTCGTCAATTCATTAAGCAGCGACTAAACACATTTGAATAAAAGAAACACGCGTTTAGAAAAGAAACCAAAATCACGATAATTAAACGGGTGCTTTGATGGGGACTGATATTACATTATCGTTACCAGTTGTTATTTTCCTGCGCCAGAGTATAGTTAAAATACTGTGTGATCTGTTCTTAGAGCTTTTTATTTACCCTGGTCTGCCCTTCTTCTTTAAACCCTCTATAATTAAACGGGCGCATGGACATGTACTGACATTACATAACCTCCCTCCTATGTCAAGGACATCACTCCTATCATTGCCAGCGGTTATTTGTTTGGACCGTGGGACATATCAGCTATCCTGAGACAGACTTCCACTTGCGAAATTCCATTTTCCATGCGACGGTGTCGTTACAACTTATAACGTACGTCTCCCTAGTGACAATCGTTATATGAAAACTATGTTTTTAAATAATTCCAATGTAATAATCATTAATTAATATTGTTATACATTTATATTGTAATAATATTTTCATATATCTATACAATAACGACTTTAATGTTACAAACTTAAAACTCCTCCATATTGTTTGGTATCGTTCATATTATTGTTGTGTATTTTTCACATATTTGATCAAGCTTTGAAAATTATTATTTGGGTAAAACATTTAGTTTATCTAGTAAGGTAGAGGGTGAATGATAAAGGAAACGACTGCAGGCATCTGAGATTGCCCGAACCTATCCCCTGATAGCCGAGTGTTCAGGAGACAGGTAACATCATATTGACTACAGTTCTCAGGAGATTTAGAATTTTTTCAGTAAAATTTTTATCAGCCTAATAAGTGCTAACAATGTTACAGGAGTATTTCTTACTTCCTAGCTCTTATTTGGAATCTCAGGGTGTGAAATTTCTGTTAAAGTAAGAGAATTATCGCTTCGAAATTTTGTTTTAAAGCTGTATCTGTTATAGGTATCAACTAAAAGTGATTTAAAAATATATACTTCTCCATTCTTACAATTGGTTTGGAGAAATTTTCTCCTCCACCAAATTACATTCTATGTATTTAAAAAGATATATTTCTCAAGCCATGGATTTTATTTGAATTAATTATTTAAAACTAAGTAATGTCTACCATAACATTTATTTTACTGAGATTTTGTACACATTAATCTTACTAGGTCAAGCAATATCAGGCCGTTTATAATACCATTTGTTTCTCAGCAGTGTCTTGTAATTCATGATATTTTAATACGTAACAATAACATTAAGAACAATAGTGACATCGTAGAGTCTGTGAATACGTTTATAATACCATTTTTTTTCTCAGCAGTGTCTTGTAATTCATGATATTTTAATACGTAACAATAACATGAAGAACAATAGTGACATCGTAGAGTCTGTGAATTCGTTTATAATACCATTTGTTTCTCAGCAGTGTCTTGTAATTCATGATATTTTAATACGTAACAATAACGTAAAGAACAATAGTGACATCGTAGAGTCTGTGAATACCTTTATAATACCATTTGTTTCTCAGCAGTGTCTTGTAATTCATGATATTTTAATACGTAACAATAACATTAAGAACAATAGTGACATCGTAGAGTCTGTGAATACTTTTATGCGCCTCCTAAGACTGCATACCCGTGTACCTTTATAAATAGTTGTATTGTGCAAATCAATATATTGCAAACTGAGCATTTAATGGGATAGAGATTCAGGTGTGACTAAACCATTGATAAACTCGTTTGGCACTTGAGGCTGAAAAGTAAAGAGCGCAGCCAAGCGGAGCTACTGAAATGTTCAACTGTAGATCGTTAAATGAAAGTGAACACAAAAGGCCATTGAAAGTCCCTCCACCCGCACCCCCCTAACAGTCCACCCCCTTCTGGCTCGTCATAACCGAGTCTCATCTCTTATAATTACATGCCCGCTCTTCGTTTTCATACAAGATTGCTTTCAGCTGATTCTACACGGTTACAACTAGAGCTAGGTAATTGAGCTAGTTTTTTATAACAGTTACATTTACGCAAGGGTACGTTCAATTTTACACGATAACAAGAATAACTACGTTATTAATCTATTTGATAACGGCCGTATCAAGCAAGATACCCTCAAACGATTTTACACGATTATAACTATGACTAGACAATAATTTAGCTATTTGATAGCAGTTGTATTCAAAACAAGTTACTGCCGATTAATCTTAAATTATTACAAGTAGAACTAAATAATTGAGCTATTTTATAGCGGTTGTATTTAACTGATTTTACACGATTGCTCCATGAACTACGCTATTCATCTATTAGATAATCGTCGTATTCAATAAATATACTGTTAATTTATGTTACACAATTACAACTATAGCTACATATTTGAGCTATCTGAGAACAGCCATCCATATTTATGCAACATTATTTTCAACTAATTTTACACGATTAAATCAACTACGTAATTTATCTTTTAGATAACGTTAGAATTCAAGCAAGATACTGTCATCTGATTTTACACGACTTAAACTATAACTCGGTAATTGAGTTATTTGATAAAGGATATTGGATTATTTAGGTAAGGAGGAAAATACGGACCAAATCTCAAGACACTATGCTCTTTCCATTTAGTGTTAACGCACAAAGGGACATACGAGTGGTCTTCGTGGAAGCCTTAATATTTTAACAGATAAATTACTACTTTTTAAAATACGTAATAATGTGGTCGCAAGCATTTTGACAAATTTTATTGCTTATTATTGCTTACCGACAGCGAAAACGTTTAAATTATTTCATATTTTGCATGTTTATCTGCAGGTCTAATACAGACAAACACATGGCCATATTTAGTCCTGCTTTTAGCTAGAGTATCTCTGGGAAACAAGTTTGCAAATGTATGGACTTTGTGTCCATCTGTGACACTATCTTAGGTTTTATCGGTCGTAGACCACTCCTACGTTGGAGTAAATTGTCACCCTAACCGACACACAATCATAGTCGTATGGTCATAATTATTATTAAACATTTGAACCGATAGCCATGATTCTGTTAAATTATTTTTTCTTCACAAAATTTCAACTACTGCAGAAGCGTGTGACTGTGTTGTATACCATCAAACCCCCCACCCCCACCATAACGTTTATGTCTAACAAGCGGGCCATATCATTATTTGACCGTTTTTTAAATACGGCATTCACTTATGTTTGTCTGTCCACCCAACAATATATTAACAGTCGTAAATGTATACGAATCGTATGTAAAACTTGCCATTAAGTTTAGATAATTTGAGAAGTACTGGTATGTTCAGGGCTATCAAATTATATTTATATAGTAGTGTTATATATTATGAGTATAAATAATTTTTAAAATTGTCTGAGGCAATATGTATTTGTTTTTTAAAATCATTTTTGAAGTTTACGAATTTGTATTATTGTAAGTATAAGTTGTATTAAGACCGTCACACGGTTTTCTAAGAGTGTGAATATTTGTGATTTTTATGTGTGAATAGACCTTTTAAATGCGTACATGATACTAAAATAATGTAAATATAAACAAAACAATTAATTTTTGCTTTTTTAACATATTTAACGACAGTCGAGAAAATAGTGAAACAAATTTAACTAAAGGTAGCTTCAATATCAAAATATCTTTAATAACCATAGGGGATTCAAAATGGAATCCTAACTTGTTTTTAATGAAAATGTATTTATATCACGAATGTAGGAGACTGAATATCACCTCCTACTGGCTTACCCATCCATCAGAGTATATCTAATTTAAGGGTAAAGGAAAAGCTAGGATTTGCTCCTGGATATAAACGCTGTATATTACACTTTCATATATACATATTACATAGTTCAGAGTTCAGTAATATTATGGAGTTGTGATGTGAAAAATGATCTGTTACAATAGTTTTTAACACGTTGCATATTACGATGGTTTTATTTATCATTATTTATCCCATCTCTCTAATTTTAAGACCTGAAAGTAACAGACTGAAAATTCCAATTCAAGTGTTCATGTTGCATGTCATAGCCTTAATTGTAAATATATTCAATATTCAAGAAGTAACAATAATTGGTAAGCAATTAGGAATCTATCTTTTCCTTTCCTTATTTTCAAGGAAGACAAATTTATTTTGTTAATGGAACGATATGAAAAACTCTAGAATATGTAATAGGTTTGTGGTTAACACTTCTCTTCACATAGCAAGTATAGCAGATTTAGGTTATCTTGTCTTTAAAGCCAGCAATTGATTTGCTTCCAACCCAAATTAATGGTTTAGGTTGAAATAGGAGGTAAAAGTGCAAGGTTTTATAAATGTATATGATGAATATTGTCTATGTTGAAGTTAGGCTATAAAAAACCCAAATGTAATCTGCGATACTAACGTTTTCAAACAGAAATTGCAAGTTTAAAAAAAACAAAGCCAAATAATATTTGTAGATAATAAACTTCAGATTCAGGATCCTCAAAAAGATTACATTGATAAGCCGACGGATACATACAAATCTGTGTTTCATATCTCGTATGCATTCTTATATCGTAATAAGCGTCTTACTATATAAATGAATGAATCATTGACACATTAATAAACGAATAAACCATTGAATGCGTTGAAAATAATATGAAAGCGGTGTTCAAAAACCCACCTTGATGAACCTATGAATACACATAAGGTTATAGAAAACGGTTGTCTCCTTAACAATCTTTTTGCAGTTAAAGGTAAACAAAGGGATGGAACACTCTTCCCTTATATCTGAAGCAGAATATAAGCGACGGGAATAGATGCATTTTGAATAAAGTAATATTTATAAGTTTACGTATAAACATATATTTTTGATCGGAGTAAAAATTCATATTTCCTTATAGCACCAGATACATCGTAGAAGGATACAGAAACGATTTTAAAGATGTATTTCAATATCCACATATATGTTTATTTTCTTTGACAGTGCAAAAAACAGAAACTCCCCTGTGGGACCATGAATAAGTTAGGGTGGAAGTGAGTTTAATCGGTTTCGTATCTGTTTATTTGAACCACAGTAACTTTTCAGTCGTACGTAAGTTACAGTACTTAATTTATCGGGACAAAAAAGTAAACACTCAATATGGCACTTTAAAAATCGTAGGCAGAGTATAAATTAATTTATTTTTTTTTAGGTTTTTTTCGGGGCACAAATCAAAACTCAATTATGGCACTTGAAAATAACTAATACTTAAATCTGAAGTAAGTTGGCACTTTTTTTTTACCAAATTAGGTTTTCGAACCTTATATGTGTATATTTATTTATGCAAAAAAAACCTAAAATAGTACCAGTCAAAAATTGAATTTACGGTTTTAATCTCTCAAACATGGATACTGAAATAAAATGTACTTGATATGTCTACTTATGTTGAGTGTGAAATACTAATATCTATGTAATAATAAATTAAATGTTTTATAAGAAAAATAAACAGCGCACATATTACTTTCTAAATTTACTCTAATTCATCGAATACTAGATACAATATTACACATTACAAATAGGTTCTTATAATAATGAGATTTTAAGTTAATTATGACGTACTTTGTGGTACCTTCAATATATAAAGCATTCACATTATCTAAAGTGGAGTGACATAAGACAAATAATTTACAACACGGCATATCAGAGGTCAGACAAAAAATTTTAAACAACTTTCACTGTTAATCTAGAATGCGTGAGTTCCGACTCCAACAAGTCATATTAAAGATGTGTGTTAATCTTCCAATGCTCCCAATAAATGTAAGTTCAGTTACAATGTCCATTTAAAAAGATCTATCAGCCTATGACAAACTGTACACTTCAAAAAGTTTGGCCGTTATATCGCAAAACTAAAAGTTTCATAATTGTCTCCCTTAAATTATGCAGTGAAATGTTTTAATCCCAGAACAGATTAAAAATGTATGTAGTAGTATTCAATCAGACCTTAATGAAGCGAGTTTTAGGCCTGGTGTTACAAGATTCAATACAGTTCAGAGAAGATTTTTCTCATGACCATCAAGACTACTCTTGAACTTGTATTTGCATAGTACACAAGTAGATATTGACCAAAATTCCATAATTTGAAACCAAGTGGTAAGAACCAATTAAATTTACAAGATTTCATAATTTGAACCAAGCCCGCAATACAACGATTAGGAAAAGGTTCTTCAAAATGGCAGTTTATATGGATAAACAAAATTCTTTTAGGTATGCTTGGAAATATTAGGAGTATAAACAGTATCACATCACAGTAATCCCAGTATCCTCAGATACTTGATACTCTATGCAAGAATACAGGTATAGTTGTGGAGTTGATTATTTCTAACAGTTACTTGAATCTTCAGTATAATTATCCACCCCTTTAGCTTTCCAAGCCACTAATAGGCTACAGATTCCAAGCTTGATGATCTGGTATATAGGGATGGCAAAATTGGATTGTGACTTTTACACCGTTTATGACATGTAGGTTTGTGATAATTGTGCAATGTGGTAGTTATGGATGAAGATTCTCCCTACTGGATACTTACGAAGTTACGTGTGCCCTGTGTAACGGAAAAGGTTTCAATCTAGAATAGTATTTCTGTGTGACTGCAATAATCTGACGGATGTGGTAATCTTTTGAAATAGTGTTTCTCGCATTAAAGTTATGGAAACTATTGAATATCCTATTGAAACACATCTCTTCAATTACACTAAGGCACTAAAACTGTGATGTTTTTGCCGTAAATAAAATATACACCCCACGACAACATATATATTTTCTGGCATTTTACAGCGATTGGTACAGCATTGTACCAAAGGGTTTTCAAAGGCCATCGAAGATTTCATAGAAACATATTTATTTATTTAAACGTAGTAGTAGGACACACCATGTGTCATGTGTAACTTTTCAATTCCATATTTCATTTCATTTCGAACATGGCCTGTTGACAAATAGAGAGACATATATTACACTGAAAAGAAATTTTTACATTCTTCCAGCAGACCAAAGAGTGTGACAGCCAACTGGGTGATAGGTTTCAATGACGCTCAGTCAAATTCCACAGTTAGACAATGAGCATGTAACATCATAGAACTATTGTTATCTATCTTTATAAATGAAGTTACATGCAAATTTTAGATTTAAAAAATGAAATATTTCTCGAAGTATTTTAGTACATGATACGTTAAAATTTTTGTTCATTTCTGTAGGTTTCTTAGCGTTGTTTAAATTATCAAAATTCCGGCGATATAGAGAGAATATTACAAGACAATACTGCAATTAAATCAAATCATACCACCTTAATTTACACATAGACTTACTATTCTATATTTTTTTATTCTATAATAAAATTCTAAACACAAAGGAACCAATAGATGACACTCAAAATATTAACTAGCTCTCAGCCACAGTCCACGGAGTGATACATCGATATAATCGAACTCATTGTTGCCTATTTATAAATGAAGGTTTATACTAAAATTTAAAATCTATAGGTCAGTTAGTTTTCGAGATATCGCGTGGATAGAACGGAGAAGTGAAACTTCTGCCTTTCTCGTGATAGGCTTCTCTAACGCTCAGCAAATTATATTGAGACATGAAATGTTACTGCTTTACAATAATAACTAGTATTAGTGATTTTTAAATGTGAAGTTGTACGGTAATCTGCATGACAACATTTTTGACAGTGTAAGTGAAGTGTAAGGTGAAGACAATAATAACTAGTATTAGTGATTTTTAAATGTGAAGTTGTATGATAATCTGCATGACAACATGCTTGGCAGTTAGTGTAAGTGAAGTGTAAAGTGAAGACCTTAACAAAAAAGCGTGCGGAATTGTTCCAAAGTGACAAAGAAGTACCATCCACTGAACAACATCCTTAACCTCCTAGCTCAATTTACTCCAATTTGCTAAGGAGCATTAAGTAAGCTTAAGCAGAAACTTATTTTTCGGATGCTTTTTACGCAGTTCAAAAATATTACTTCTATTAAATTCGTTCTTCATAGTTGACCCAAGTATAGCAAGAGTAGTGCGTGGGTTTCTAGAGTAATTACTACCGTACCCATCTTTAACTGCACACAGCGCATGTAGCCGTTCAGAAGGCACATTGTATCATTAAAAAAAGTCTAAAACTATAAAATAAAATGTAAAGTCAAGAATTCTTTAATCAAGTTGTTCTTCTCAGAAATATCAATATGTAGCGCAAACAATTACTGTTTGTTGAAGTGGCGCACGTCCGCTTCATTTCTTCGAAAACTGCAATATTGTTATTATATTTGAGCCGGAGTTCAAATACTAAACATATTACACAAACTATACTCTTACTAAATAAAAATATTGTATTTTAAGTTGGATTATACAAAGTACAAAATTTCAAAATTGTTGCATTAGATTAGTTTTTTGAGGTACGATTAAGGTCGGTAATCGCCTAAACACTGCTTTTTGTGAGTTATAGGTCTTATATCCGGTACGTGTAATAAAAATATATGGAGATCCCCACCCAACTTCCCAGATTTGAGTATAAGCTTGGATGTGGTAACGCATACTTGATATTGACTACCTGTTGCAGGAATGAAAGCATCTGTTTTATTTATAGAAAATTGTTGGAAAATGAAATTATTTGTAAAGAGCCGGTTTTACTGGCAGTCATATTCATTTTAGCACCAAAAGAACAACGTTAAACGATATGCAATAATTATACAACATTATTTTTATTCGTGGAATAATTATGGGAAATATAACATTTTAAAGATTTAATTAATACGAAACCATGCGATTTTTAGTTTTTTGATAATTGCATATGTTTCTCTGAAAAATCTGTAGTTTGTTGAAACTTTATCATTTGAGTATTAAAATAATTTTGCTGTGTATTAATCTTATCTTTAAAATAGGACATCTATAAAACGTAACGCCACTATAAAAAAGAATTTCGTAAAAGTACATGATGTTTTACATCGTTTTTATGCGGAAACCTCCAGATGGTTTCACTTCAGCCGGTCATACTACTGTATATAATATTGTATTTACAAATGCACTTTTAACATAGTTTAGTACATAATTAAATAGTTACTAATACATTAGTATAACAATCGAGCCGTTAATGTTTTTTTGTGTTGTATGACTCTTGGAACTATATTATTTCACGACAGTCTAAAAGTTTAAGTGGATTAACTTGGATTAACTGTTTTTATTTCTTAAAATGTAGCTAATTACTTATCTCCATACATAAAAACGTGTTTGTTATTCTAGTTTTATTTTTATATGTATAACACGTGGAAAAATCTGCGGTAAGTACAATTTAAAAGTACTAAAATCATTACATGTCTACATGTTTTTATACAATTTTACAATACGTTGACAAACCGTAGGACATTACGTTTTCTTCTCAGATACAGAATAGTATCATTATTTATATGAAAGTAAAACTAGGAAAACAAAAATAAAGTAATAAGCAAGGGGCGTAGGTATTATAAACGTGTTCAGTATGAAAACCCAAACAAAGGGAAGGGAATTTTGTTGTTGTGAGTGTCAAGGGAAAGGTTGGCAGCGCCGGGCCGGTGAGGCGGGGCCGGCAGCTGTTGCTTGGAGCACAGTGTACGCGGACGTGAAACGGGTTGCGTCCCCTTGTGTGCAGGCGCTACATGTGATCCCTACCTGACTGTGTCACATGTGATTGTCACATACTGATAGAGAACAATCGGTAGCCATGTGTTTCATTGTTGTCGTTGTATTCATTCTTTGTGCGGACCTGAATTTCTATCCGTAACAAAATGACTAACTTCGTAACCTGATGGATTGTTACAAATTAGTGTTCTGTTATACAGACTTAGTGTTTCTTGAGTCGGTAAGTTGGTAGACAATAAACTGTATATATAGATTATTTAGGTAGCATAATCTATGCAATGTTTTTCCTAGTCAAAAATGTTGAACAGGTATTATGAAAACAAATCAATATAGCTACATTTTCGTTGTGGAAAGTTAATTTTACTTCATAAAATCCATTTTTATTACATATTTTTCCATTAAACTCCACCAACCTGTTTTGAATTCAATTAGAAATAAAAATAATTAATGCAATAGTTTATATTATAAATGTGTATATTTTTTCATTCGTATTTAAGTTTTATTGCGTCAGAACAAGTTAGGTCAGTAAATTTTATATTTGTTTTCGCTTTTGGCTCCACCTTAAACAATAAAAACGTATTTATAATTCATTTTCATTTCATTTAAACTAATGATATGTAACCTAAACAAATATTGACACTATTTTACGCACTTTATTATAGTATAATTTATAATTAATTTATAACTAATTTATAATGATTCCATGTCGTGCAATTTACTTTATTAACACTTGAAATTGTTGGTCACAATATTACGCTTAACACAACGTAATTTTTCTATTTCATGTTGCCCTGTGAATAATATAATTTTTGATCTTAGATGGCAAGAGAATAAATGTACAGTACGTTACCGATGACACGACAGAACTGGCGACAATGAGTTATTACTCTAACATTCCCCTAGCCCAAACTCATTGAAATATTATATTGTTGTTCAGTGAAAGCGTTAGGGCTAGATAAACACCATGCAAGTATATGCTTATTTTTTCTTTTTCAAACGTCAAGAAATGTACAAAATCTTTAAACTTATATATTATTAAAATAATATATATTTAAACTTTGCCATGGGGCAAAACGAAATAAAGACATGTTTATCAGGCATTTTGAGACATTTTGCTGCTATGAAGAAATCCTGAACTAATGAATCATATCGATCTGTAAAGAGAAATAAAAATATTTATTGTATTACGCTGTAAGTGCTAGTGTAGTTTTAGAATTTCGATTTTCAAATGTTGTAGACCTGCCTAGGTTGAAGTAAGGATATTTTCAACATAAAGCTGCAAGTACTTCCTATAAAACGGTGTTTCTATTCACCCGTAGCACTAGAAAATGTCATGATTTCAGCCTCTGATGATCATTGAATCCACCTCACAGAAATGGTAAGACAGTATGAAAAAAGGTATTAGCTGCACTAAAACATCACATAAAAATTCAAACTTCAGGAGCATCTCCCACAATGCCATTCAACATATCTACGTATCTAATGAGTTTTAAAGCCCACTGGATTTACATTGATATCCTTTCTTAGGTCGAACACTGGTCATCCTAACATAAATATAATGTGTTACTCGTGTATGCAAATGAATCCCGAGATATATCACAACTAAAAAATAAATTGAATCAAGGATGAATATAATTTGTTTTACCACTGCAGCAGTACCTTCTTTAAACTCTAGAAGTTCTCTGATATAATTATTATTCGAAAAATATAATTATCTAACATTTTTAATAACAAGCCGCAACTAGATGTACTTTGATATTTTAATCTCCATTGTAGTCTTACTCTTTTATAAGACAACCTTTCAAATAATTAGCCACGCATTACAAAGAAGTTTACTTACTAATGTTGTTATCACTGAAAGGGTGGGGGTCTAAAACCAGTTTAATAGATTTCGCCTTGTTCCCAACGTCATAATGTTTTCCCTTTGTATTGACAGATTCTCCAATTGTTGGCGTATACAATTAGGGCCAAAGAATACCGAAGGAACTTACTTGTAAGGCACCACAGGACACCTATGCAGCTCCAGTACCCTCCTCACCCTGTTATAATTGATCGTTCAATTTCCAGCTTTGCACTATTTGTGCAGAAGTGTTACTTTTCAATACAGCTGAGATTTGCTTAAGACATTGTTCTCTCGTAGCTTAATTAGTTGATTTTCCCTTTTCCAAAAATTATTTTCAATATTTATCAATTCTTTCCTTAGTTAAACGTCTCTTTCCCTGTGAAAAGAATTGAAATTCTAGTGTTATCTTTTTCTACAGTCCCATGTTCAAAAACTGATTTTCCCACCAAATTGAAGTGTTACGCATTCTTATGGAAGAATAATTACCAGACTATGAAATTTCAGATAATCTCTTAGATTTCGCGGATGGTTTAGCACAAAATATCGTTCCCCAATCGTTTATTGCGGGCTCGACAGCATCTGCCACTCTTGACTCCGATTCGCGCGTAACTGCATCTCGCCCTGCAATAGGCCACTTTTGAAATTAGCTCAGTAAGTACTATTTCAACTGTTTAATGAGTTATTAATCTTATTTAGGAATTCTCATAAACATTTTTAACCCTTTCAGCATAACATATGATTACACAATACACTAATTCTTTGGCCAAAAATGGGAAAAATACGTTTTCTTTCTCAACGAGTTCGATCTCATATTAATAGAAAATACAATTTTAAGCTAACAATATAACGAAATGACAGCGCTAAAAATTACAAATGAGTAAATATTCGTAATTATTCCATATTTTTATTTCGGTCAAGAGGTTCACTGTATTAGTACACTGACTGGGAGTTAGTGAAGCGTGTCACTCTAGGGCTGGAGTTTCATATTTCGTATACCTAGGTACAGGTGATCTCATGTTACATACACACACACACATATATATATATATATATATATATATATATATATATATATATATATACAGCGAAGCCTATTTCTCGAAGGGCTCTAAAATTTAATTTCAATCATTCTCTCCACATTATATATCGAGAATGAACGAATGAAGACTTTAAATATTGCAGGAAGCTTCTAAGTGCGTAAAATCAAACAATAAATAAATTCATAAGCAGAATGAAACAGTAATACTACATTTTTACACGTGATATAGTAACACACGAAGCCTAAATATAAAAATGAAATTAACTATAAACTTAAAACTTGCCATGGAACCTCAACGAACCTTGTTACGCGACGTTTTATCTAGAGTGGCGTACTTCCTACCAAGTATATTAGAGTACCGCAGATGTATGAATACATGTACCAGTACAATTGTATAGAATTTTAGTAGAAAATTTCAAAATTTACGGGTAAAAATTATTATCAATGAATAAAGTTGTTATTAAGTAGTATTAACAATTAAAGGGAGTTTGATTAGTATATTACATTGCTGGTAGCTCAAACAATAACATAAACATATTTCATGGTGTGGCAATGTACATATGTGATTGTAAAAAGATCATGTTTTGTTATAATGCTGTTGAAGATTATATTTAATCCAAAATTGTCATGGATATGTACAAAATGTTCTGGCCCGGAGCGAGTGAAACTGAGAAACAGATGTAACTTTCGTAAGCGGATCACCAGTGTTCATTGACCCGGGGTCGGCCAAACTTTCCACTTCCCTATGTTCTCATTGCGTCCAGCAGTAAAATCTAATCACACAGCAACAGATAAAAATCACTTCTTGACTTAATCTACATGAATTATACTTCACGGTGATTGTCAGATTAAAATCAGTCTATACGAGTATGATAATTTTAAAGCATTAAATAAATTTTGGAAATGCACTATCCAGAAGAAGAAACAAAAGAATAATTTTCTAAATATTTAATTGGTTTCATGTTGGTTTAGTATATAAGTATTCTAACACCAGTACAAGTATAATTACGTGTTGTAGTTTATGAATAACATTTATTGCGGACTCTAGTGTGTTATATAATCCAAAATAAAAGTACACGTTCAATAAAAGATATCTAAAATCTAACAACAAAGGCGTGGCCTGTGATTTACTGTAATATCTAATACTACATGCAGGAGAGTAAATATTGCGATACTAAGTAATATTTAAAAGGTAACAATTGACATTGAAATTCAACCTAGATTAAGAAATTATTTTCCATTTTTAAGAGGGAAAAATCCATGCAAGGATCCATGAAGGATAGAAGGGGAACGAAAGGAATGGGGAAGTGGGGAGAAGAGAGGTGGATGATGGAGAACGGATTGAGAAAGGGAGAGAAGGAGAGAAACAGAAGATGTTTTACCGAAGCCCACGATTCCACCTTCATCCCTAAATTAGATTTTGGGACTGGCCTCAATCCTTTAGTTTTCATCTTTTGCCATCAGAATAATGCCATAGCACATGTAACATAGTATAGAATATCTCCCAAGAACACTTTAGAAAAAGATATCTCCCTTCAACTTTACGCCTTATAAAGAGGAACGTCGTTGTTATATCTTTCTTCTCATCCAAGTTTTTTAGATCCCTCACTTATTTCATGTATTCTCTTTAACGATGTTTCTTCCTAGTAATAATGTAACATTCTATTACCCTGAAACTTACAGTGCATCACCGAAACTTACTTTGAAGTTTTTTTTTTGACATCACAAATTTCTTCTTCTCTAAATTCCTAATTCCTTTTTCCAAGATTTCAGATCACTTTCCTCTACTTCATAAAAATTAACAGATGTTCCACAGGTTAAAATTCCCCCTATACTAACGTTCTCTCTTCTTCCATCACGATGAAATTTCAACTTTAATTCACCCAGTAATATCCATGATCACTGATAAACTTGATTATAAAATTATTAGGTATTCATTTCCCTCGATTTCTTTACATTACATTGGGGATGTAATTGAAGGGCTATTTCAGTTTGAATTATCTTAACATCTTATTTTCCATACAATCAGATTCTTACCTCTTCATGTACATTCGTATGGTTAATTCTTAGGTAGTCCAATGGTTGTCCAGTAGCAGGACATTTCTAACCACAAATTTTGAGATAACAAGGTAAAAACGCAGGTTGTTTGGTCCAGTCTATGCAGAGAATGACCGGCTACATTGGGTGGGGCTCCCTTAATGTTAAAGGGGTTTAAAGCCTGATAGTGAGGGAATATGGTTTCTTCTGTCTGCTTTAACTTGAGGAGGATGGTACAAAGCCTCCTCTTCTTTCAAGGCGAAATGACTGAGATACTGCTCGTTATCCCTTCTCATGGGATCTCGACAAAATGCTATCTCCAACCTAGCAGCGCAGGTCTTTATGGCTAACTGCAACGAATGGATACCTAATATTCTTGTTCTAAGCGAAGAACAAAAAAACTTTCTGAGTAAATCGGGCATTGACATCCGATGGCCAACACGGTCAGACTTTGGATCTGAGTAGGGTCAAATGTTCAGTACTGCCAAACTTCCTCAGTACCGATTTCTCCCTTTATTCTAGTTTATAAAACGCTAGCAGAAGCTAGCGGCCAGTAACCACTTTCCAATTTAAATTCTTTAAATTGATACAACTGTGACTGGAAAATGATACTTCACCAATTTCGATTTAATCCTTATGGAACATTCTATTCTGAATACTATTAGATAAATTACATTTTCCCAACATATTTTTTTTAACTAAATCTAAGCCTTGACTTAAAAGTTATCTGACTAAATAACGCTCAATAATTGTATTAGATATTTTCTTATTTACATTTTTAATTTCCTTTTAAACTCTTCTGCTGTTAGTTTAGGATTAGAAATTTCCTTACTTTTATTCACACACAGACTTGTTTTATTCTACTCTGGTTTAACGTCTAGCGGCAATCCCTCCAGAAGCTTCCACAACGATTCTTCCGAAGTCATAGATGCCATTCTCCTCTTTTATACTTACCAGCGTTGTCTCCATTTTACCCTTTCTATTACTATTCTATAAAACCTTACCCCTAGAATCTCCTCATGCTTGATTTCCATTCAGCATTTATTGCCATATGTTTGTCCTTACTTATTCTGAGATAAGAAGTAAGAAGGGTGTAATTTTTTGACGATATGATGAGCAACATGTTCTTAAAACATATCGTACTACAGTTTTTGTTTCATAGACATATAAAAACCTAAAGTTGTGTTTCAGTTTTCATTTCAAACAAATATACATTTTTGAGACGGTAACACACAAAATAAAATATGATTAGGTCGAAGATGGAAAGGGAAGAATTGATAGGAAGGATATTGGTTTTATTCCCTTTGTCAGAGTTCATTAAAACGCCTTTCAATCAAAGTACACCTGAGTATTCAATAAACGACAATACATCTGAACAAGTAATTTTTGCAATTCCATCCGGACTTTTGTAGTACAATGAATAATCGTTTAGTGCATTAATTTAGATTCATCATTAACAATATTTATAACTCTAGAACTATGAAATAAGCTCTTTATTTGATATTCTTTTTAGATAAAGTATAAGTAATGTGATATTTACAGCTGAAGGCAGGCACTGCCAAATCTCCGCGCTCGTTAGTCGGTTAGCACGCCCGCACCCGAGCTCCGTGCCGCTCGTTTTTTAATGACGACACATTGTGAATTACAGCCACTCCGCCTCTTTTGATTTCCCTCTTTGTAATCTTCAAGCACTGCCTAAGTACTAGCCTCAGCCTTTTGTCAGACAAATACTTTTTTCTCTTATTTTCTTATAAAAGTGTTTCTGTGAAGGAATTTAAGGTTCTGATAATTGAGTTTCACCTCTCAAACCGTTTAATTAAGGGGAGGAATATTTGCCACTAAAAATGACCCTATGTAGGCTTATATAGAAAGTAATTTCAAAAGTAAAAGATAATGTTCAGAAATTTTCGATCCTTACATTTTAATATCTCCAAACTTACACGTTACAAGGTTTTTCATTAAGATTAGAATACTAGGTCCGCGATCATCAAACTCTTTTGAAATGTACCAATATTTTTAACCATTTAATTTAGTCATTAATGTATAAGACTGGCAACCATTACATTTCGTACTGTACTCATTTCATAGTAGTCTAATTCAACCGATACGGCCATTAAGGAGATCACTGGGCTTCGTTAATTTACCTACGTTTAGGTATATTTATTTTTTAAAGTATTTGAGATATTATCCTAAAGTTTTTTTTTATACTCCATAACTCATCTCTGCTACTTTCAGTTAAATAAGAAATTAATTTATGCTAGATTTTTTTTAAATTGCTTATAAAATCCGCGGTTTTTGGTTTAGTTGGCCTAGCAACTGATAATTTTAATCGACTGTCAACCCATCTTATTTCATAGAATAATTTAGTAGATACTGTAAACTTGGAGAAATGTCATAAAAAGGATGATTAAAATACATAAATAAAGTTACATAAATGGTTTCAAACGAAATTTAACATTTTCAAAATTTACTCTTGTTTTCAAATAATTAACATCGTTAGTTGTTACTAAATCCTACATGATTCTATAACGTTTTATCACTTTCAGTATATATGTATATAAACAATATTTCTAACCTATTAGTGCCGATTCTTAACTCTCCAACTAAATAAATAATTCCAAATTTCTCCGCCCTAAAAAGAACTTATTTTCGAAAGAAGAAATTTTCATAATATTTCTGTACTTCTACTCAGTTATGCAAGACGTCAGACGTTTTCTGAAACATGAAGAAAAGTGTGAAATTGTAACCCTGGCGCCGTGGCCCCAAATCTCACAGTTCCGGAGCAGGGAAATTTCATTTGTAGTAGTGTGCTAGAAACCTATCCTTTGGTTTAGCTGCCTGTTTTATGTCCCAGTCCAGGTAATCACTTACTCTTCAGTGTTCATTTACAATTCGAGTCTGACAGACTTGACGCCCCAGTTTGTATTGATGATTTTTATTATTTTATACTAAATTAAAACACTCAATATTTGATTTTTAGTATATATGTATGATTTTTTCGGTTCTTAAGTTAGTTTATAGGTTATATGGAATAAGTTTGTATTTGACCGAGTACGTTTGGATAGTGTACGCAAACTAGACTACATTCACCAACTTCTAGATGCAAAGTTTCATTCTAAGAATGATTACAGCCCAAATGAAGATGACGAAGATTGTATTGAATTGCTTCAAGAAGATACTGATACATAGTAAGATGGGGAGGATGTTGACCAAGAAGCGGAAAACTATCAATCTCAGCAACATGTGCCTCTTTATGCCGATAACGATGAGTACCAAATAGAACATTAAATCTATTCGGTTGAGAGCTATAAAGACCCCCTAAACAAAATAAACTGGTTCATTTTCTTCAAACAAGGCAAAACTCCTATTAATTCTTCAGAAATACTGACTATTATCAATATGAAGACTTGCTTGCACATAAAAGACGTATTAAGAACTTACCTAAGACAAAGAAGTGGTAAGTCTATATTTGTGACTTGATAGACACTTGAATAATGGAGAACTTGGTTTAGAGATGAATGTGGAGTGAAAAGATGTTGACCAATTATATCACAATATAGCTTAACATTTCTCTTACGTCATTTACGGTTTGACAGGGCAGACACGATACTGGGCAGAAAGAAAATAGACAAATTTATACATATTCATGAAATACTTCATATGTTTACAAACAGCTGTAAGAAGATTTATAGTGTAGGTGAGTTTACAACTGTGAATGAGATATTTTCGGCCTTCTGAGGAAGATGTCGTTCGACATATTCGTGCTGAAAACCCGTGACAAGTACAGGTTAAACATATATGCTTTACTTAATGGAAACACTCACTGTAATATGTTGAACTGGGAGTCGTATGTGTGTCAACAATCTGAAGGACTATTTTTGTGATCTAAGAACTGGTAAGATTTATAGTACTGGTACAAACGTGACTTGTGATATCTTTTTCATACGATTCCGTCTAATAATAATTTTGAAATAAGATAATAAGCTCACAAAGGTAGGCACTGTGAGTAAAAACAAAAAAAGAACTGCCCCTAGATTTTGTCAACACAAATCAACGTCCCTTTTAGTTGAAGCATGTTTGGACTTAAAGGTTACACGTGTCTCTTACACCCCCAAAAGAATTAGAAATATATGTACACCTTAGATCAAGTATACAATTTGATTATTCTATTGGTGAAAATGCCGGTGATGCCATTAAGCCAAAAATTAAAAACTATTTATAATTCGACGAAAGGTTGAGATGATACTCAGGATCATTCTTGTGCTAAATACGATGGGCGATGAACACAAGAAGATAGCTAATAATAATTTATAATCTTTGTTGAATGTGGCACATTTTAAGTCATAAACAATTTACGTCATCAGCAATCTAACTACAACTACATGTACAATTGAATATTTGAAATAACTAACATTGAGGCTAACATCTGAAGACTTTGCTGAGGTACCATCAATCCTGATATTCGCCTAAGAAGTCAAGAAGTTACTGGCTCTTCGAAAATGCACAACAGACTGAAAAATTCCCTCCAGATACTAGGAGAAGGTGCTTCTTTTGTATAAGAGCCAGCAAAACAAACTGTAGCTATCAATACTGCCATTAATTTATATGTTTGAGCCATCCACAGTAAGTATGCCCAGACTACCCAATCACTGAATATTTCTTTATACATAGCTTAGGACCTTTTTAAATAAACAAAATCCAAAATAATTTGTATTATTGGTAATGCTAACAGATGTATTTATCTTTATTTCTATGATACTATTTTAACGTAGCTAAATGTTTTAACACCCCTAAGCAGTAATGTTTCTTCTAAAAAGTATAATGTGTAAAGTTCTGGATATATTTATTAGAACTATTTTTTCTTTATCATTACATACGTAAAAACGATATAATAGACCTTTTATTATCAGTATATTATTTCTAAAACCTTATTCGTATATTATAGTCATAAAAATAGTAAAACATTAATATGTATATGAGAATTGACTGACGATTTTTCAAAAAAATATCAACATGTTATCCCAATGTGTACAAAATCATTTAAAAACTACGAATAAACTTAGAAATTGTTTTTAGAAAGTTATTTTTAATATGTACTAGTCAGGGTTTTCTTTCGTACATGCATACATTTGTTACATGTATGATGCTAAAAGTTACAAATTATATACAAGTGTCTTGTAGACTTCATCAATGAATAATTCAAGGAAATGATTAATACAAATGTCATTCAATATAATAGTTATAGAATAACTGCTTTTGATGTTTGCGAATTCATGAGTTTTAATTAAATTTAAATGTTTCCTATACAAATACTCTTAGCAGCACAGTAGCGTTCATTCACGTATTATAAAGAAAAACTTTCCCTTTATAATTCTTTGTCTGTAAACCCTCTCTTTTTGGACACAATTAAGTTAGTAAACGTTAAATGAGATTATCAAAGCTTCAAAGTGGTTGAGATGGACAGAGGGATCTAGACTCAGCTACGAGCTTTGCATTAAAGAGATTTCTTGAATTTTCTACGAACATCTAAACACATTAGTTTCACAAGAACGCTGATAAATATTATTTCGTGAATTACTGCAAAAAGTAATTATTATCTAAGCGTTAGTGGAGGCGTTAGAAAAATAAAATTGTTGTAAATCTGTATATATTTTCTCACAATATCTCGAGAACTGAATTAACATTTTGCATGGAGGCCCATTTCTATAAAAGTAGACTAACATTGATTTCGATGAAATTTGAATTTTGACTCCTTGGGATTTGGCTTATTATTACTGAATGTTTTTAATTAGTTCTTTGGGTACCTAACCATGACCAAAAACGAGATATTAGTAGAATAAAACAATTTTTAAATAACCTGAATCCAACCATTGCACACTGCAACCTGTATTGAAATGAGCAACCCTCGTAATATTTTGATAAGGCTGTTATGTGACAGATGGTGTAGCCTGCTAATTCAATTTAATCTAAACAAAAACTCAAATGAAGATGCGACTATCTGGACTTATGTTGTGTTGTATCACAGCGTGTATTCCCATTTATAGTACATTTAAAGAAGTTTTTGGCATGTTTTCATTTGGTGCTTGACCTTACATAAACACTAATACGAACGCATTGTGTGGTAACATGAGGTTCCGGTCCTAGGCAAAGATTCGGGTTAGTGTCCTCCTAGAACAAGTAATTTTTGGAATCTTTGCACTTATAGTAGATCATTTCACCCAGTTCATATCACACTGTTCTCGTGTGGGCCGAGTATGGTGGAGTACTTGAATTCGTCCGGGCATATCAAAATTAATTTCTCCTACTGCAGTTATCTCCATCCAAATTCTCAAATTCCGTCTAAGCCCCAATAACCAACATCTGTGACTGGTAGAATAACTTACCGCCATAGGAGAGTAAAAATGATGTCTGAAATCCAGTTTTAGAAAGAATAGTTGTTTTTTTAATTTAGATTAATGTATATCCTATGTGATAATTTTCGTGCGAACAACAGAGTGTCAAGATTCGATCGACCGTGGCCTCAGGTAATTAACTTGAATGGAAAGTGTGTAACCAGAATAATATTTCGGTTAGGATGATGGTATGATGAGTTGTATATATTTTATCGCGTAAAATCATAGCAAGTTCCACCAAATATATGCAGAGTAAATCTTACAGCTTCTGAGACGATATCAGTTCAGTATAAATTGGCTTGTACAATAATTCACTATAATATGTCACTATTTCACAGGTGTAGCAAATCACAAACAAGACGATTGTTTCCTAAGAATACTAAATCCACAAAAGCATTATCGTAGCACATTCACACTGTAACGCTCATTTAAACTGAAACATGACTTTGGTTTCTACTATTTCACCAGGACTTTTATTATACAAAAAGTTTGGAACCAAACTCCAAAGATAGTACTATTTTCTTCATTACTACTTTTAAGATTGATTTGCTTTTGGTATGTTACAAATCAAATTAGCTGTAAACCACGTTATAAAAATCATGACTACTATTAATTTGACCAAAGTGGCATAAGATTAAAGTTCGTTTCAACCGTACCTTGCGTTTGAAATTCATTGAATTACTCTTTCCAAGAACATTAGTGTTAGCGAATACTTCATTAAAAGTAATTAGGGTTCTTATCAGCTTTATTAAAGACAAAATATTAGGTAGATAGATTTTTAAGTGAACAAAATGAAAATCAGACACAAATCCATACACATAAGGACAAATAAGCAGACACATATAAAGAATAAAAACGACTAAGCATATTTTGTACTTATTGAATTAATAAAATACAAATCCCACTTTTAAGGTAATGGAATACATATTTGAAGCAAAACACAAGCATGACAGTAGTTCAAGGTGCAATTAATTGTCGTTTTTCAAGGGACTACTCCGCACCACAGGATATGAAATTTTGAAATCATTAAATGTAATCTAAAATACAGTTAAAATCAATGTTCACGTCTAAACTCACATATCGCCTTGAAATGTCACTACAATATGAGGGCATGGAAAACATTAATTTCTGTATCTTTGACTGTCTGGTCGCACTATATCCAAACTTACCTATATACCTGAAATTTTTCATGAAGCTTGATTTCTATTCAAGCAACATGTACCTTGATAATGGTGCGTGTCACTCCATGATATTAGACACCTTTAGCGAAATTAGTTGATTTGGTGTAATGGGTATGATAATATGAACGTGAAAATCTTAGAATAAATGTGACCTAGTAACAGTTGTAATTTAACTACCCCAACACATACATCATCACCTAGTAACTTTGTGATGGACTTTTATCATTTAAATGCCGCTATGAAACCCAACTTAAGGAACAAAGATGTCAATGTATCATGTTGCATGATATGTCGATAAATATTTCATCTGTCATTTTCTATGATTTGAGACTCGGTGATGGTGCATGTCCATTCATGAGACTAGGTCTATCTTCATTGAAACCTATCACTCAGTATGCACAACTTCTGACAAAATTTTTATGTTATGTATCCCGGGGTGATTGAAATGTTTTTATATATGACTGCCTGAATATCTCAACAAATGTCAAGAAATGAATGAGCTATGGTCCAAAAATTTTGCATGCAGCCTCAGCAATGGCTGCAGTGTGGCACACCGCTACCTTTATATTATTATTTAGGGACGAATCATCCTAAATCGTTATGAAATACGCGTACCTAACAATTTTATGTATTAGATGTTCTGTTCATTTTTATCCCCCGAAATAGAATCATTCATTGCACTGTATATGTATACTATAAATTATATTTACTAAAATTGCATTTAAAACTCATAAGAAAATGATTAACCAAACGTTGGATTACGATGGTACGATTGTCATACCTCATTACGCCAAGTTGATGGCAGTATCATAAGCGTTAGTGGCATTGCGTCTTCACAAGAGATAAATCATTTTCAATAGCAACATCACAAAATCCACACGATTAGGAAATAAACATCTTTCTCAATTTCAAAGTGTATCGTATATACTATTCAATATTCTACACTAGATAAGTTCAAAGGTTTAACACAAATATACATACACTGCCAATTAAGAACGTCTAGACAGATTCACATAGACTTTGATCCGCAACGCTGCGACCAAGCAATACTTGTCAATGGCTTGAAGCTTAGCAGTAACGAGGAGATTATTGCTTCCAGAGCTTTGTAGCTTGGCGAGTATCAAACAAGAAACGTCAATATCCAGAAGTGGGGCACCTGATATATACCACACACAGCAACAGAACAAGTAGTGCATCTTAAGCTAGTCTAATATACTGTCATATGACAGTATTAGCGTATCTAATTACCCAGTACTCAAAGGAACATTTCCGAGCATTAACAATAGAGCATTGGTAAATCCACGAGAGAATAATAATATGCTTTAATACGTACAAGGACAATCTATCGTAAAGAAATTATCTGGCATTACACAGATTAGTGGATTTTATAGCAGATGAGTTGACACTAAATATTGGTTATTGGATATAAAATAGAGTGTTAGCAACACAGGTTGCAGTGATTAGGTTTTTTAAACTAAACAAATAATATTTTCATAAAATAAATTGAAAATTCTGTGACATAGAGCCCTGTAGTTGGATGTATTTCATATTCGCAAAACTTTATGACGTCAGAACTTTAGAATGCTACCAAATATTTATGTCAATTAATAGTGTTGGATACCTAGAACTCCTATATAAATCGATAAATTATTTTATTACATATTAAATACCCACACTTTCCTCGGCTTCCTGCTTTTCTGATTGATATTTATAGTACATATTAATAGTTTATCAAATCTCCTTTATTAGTGTTTACATAAATAAACAATAAATGAAAAAAGAGTCAATAATGCTTTATTGGTAAATTGAACCTCTACGAAAGGTTCGTGTGCGCACGTTATCTCGAAACAGTTTGACTAAAGCGGAGACATTTTGAACCTAAATCGGTCTATTGAATAGTAGGGCACAACCGGAAGTACGGGTTTTTTCTCTCGACTCCGTATACCAGAGGTAGATTGCATGGATGGTTTCTCTACGTAGGTATATACAGTATATACTTTCTTGATCATGGTAACTAAGTAAATCCATTTATGTCACCAGAAATAAATCATTCCATCCAGAAGAAGTGCTTTTACACAAAGAAATCTACAAATAAATTAGTAATAGTCACCAAGCACGGATTGTTTAACTTCGTGAAGTATGTGAATGAGCATAGATTTATAATGACGAGTGTTAAAATGGCAATTTCAACATTATATGACACAACTATGTGTAAATATACTAAGTTAGATCCTTAAATAATTAATAGAAGCTGTTTTACTTTACTAGTAAGTATTATTATTGTGAATGTTGAGCTATTTAATAAAAAGTCTTGTTGCTATATTATTTTTTTCTTACTTAGCTCTGTTGGAAAGTTGTACCTATTTTGATGCGGATCGCCAATGTTAATAATTTAGCCTCACTGTGCGCCAGCAAATTGCAAGTTCGGGTGCTTAACTCCATTGCGGACATAACGAACCGATACGGTGCGGTTGTTCGAAGATAGTGTCCTGGGATGGATGTTATTTTGACAAATGCTCCTGGCCGACGCGAGCTGAGTCGGCGCTGTATGATGGCCCGATACGAGCCGTATCTCCCTCTCATTGCTACTTTATGTTTCCCGCGGGAGGGAATAAAATGAGACATCGTCTAGAACACGGCTCCTCCGTCTGCGGCGTGATAGTCGCGAGTTCCTAGTGCTACTTGCAGTCACTCGCTCACTCGTGTTACTATCTACTGTTATATTGCATCATTAAATCTTAATTATTGTACCAACGTCAATTATGTACTTAGATTCTGCAGGTAAAAACCCCGATTTGCACTCTATATGTACACAAAGTGATTTAACTTGGAATCAATAGAGAAATATCTCTTAAGAAATAAATAAACCGCCAGTTACTAGTTTTGATGGAGGTTGACGTGTTAGGTACTGAAATAGGTAAATTGTGAAACAATGTCTTCAAAAGATATTAGTTTAGTTTTACATATTGAAATCTGACAGTCATTCACGTAAATAAATATTATATTACCGTCAGAAAAAATCGATAAAGTGACTAAAAGTGACATCACTTTTAACACTGATTTAACTCTTATTTGCATGTGTCAGTAATAAAGAGCGCAGTAAAGGAATGATGTTGAAGGAAGAGTAGTATCGTGGAACGTGTAATAAATAAACGAGTAGAAAATAATAAATGCATTACGAGCTGTACAAAGAGTATTATTTACTTTACTAAGAGTTTTTTTTTTACTTTTGAATTCTAAAAACGTAAAATATTTACTCTGTGGGAGATAATAAAAAAACATTAGAGGTTTTAGGACCTTTTGGAAAATCTTTGTATTAAAAATTGGGTTTATATAAGTTAAAACGAATTGCTATTGAAGGTACCAGCCCGCATCTCTCCCTTTTTGTACTTCCATCCTTTCGTATTATATTTTTGTGTTTCTATATATATATATTATATATAATATATATATATATATATATATTATATATAAATATTATATATATATATTATATATAAATATTATATATATATTGTATATATATATATACTCTATATATATATATATATACAAATATATATATTTAAATATATATTATTTGTAGTGAATTACTTTACAATTAAAACAAATTGTTTTTAAAACATTGGCACTATATTTCGGTGAAAACCGTCTTCAGGTGCAAAAAATGTATAAAATATAAAAATATAAAAGAAAACAGTACAAACGAAAGTAAATAAACAGTGAATCGTATATATACTCGTGTATATATATATATATATGTGTGTGTGTGTGTGTGTGTGTGTGTGTGTGTGTGTGTGTGTGTGTGTGTGTGTGTGTGTGTGTGTGTGTGTGCGCGCGCGCGCGCGCGCGCGTGCGTTTTATGTTGTTTATTATTGTGAGTTTTTTAAAACTGAGACAAGCACATTAATTAACATGGTTGAGAACAATTCTAAAACTAATAACTGTATTTATTTTTTCTTTATATGGTGAAATAATTATATATACTCATTATTAGTATACATCATTATACAGTATTCCTCTCCACATAAAGAAACTAGGATATCAAACTTTATTGACTATACTAGGGCTTTTACAAACTACTTTAACTATATTTCACATTAACTATAAAATCTGAGCTTATAAAATATCTATCTAGTTATGAGTAAATCAAAGCAACACTAATATTAAAATTAAACAAGTAAGAGAAATGCCTAATGCTTAAACATTTAAATAAAAGTTGAATCATTAAGTTAAAGACTTATTTTATCGAAAATTCATAGTATAACTACAAACTTACATCCATTGTCATTTACAGTCACACGCGGCTTCAGCTAAGCTGTATTCTAATTTACCACACACCATGTTTGCTATTCTCTACATCCCTAGTACTCGTAGCACCTTGTCCTTACCCTTCACGCAAAAAGGAAAAATAATAGATAGATAGATCTGTAATTCGTTTAGAAATTGGTACCCTTTTTAGTAAGCATAAGAAGTTGAAATTTATATGGATAGTTAAGTATTCCATTAAATACAATAACAACTTGTAAAATATTTAAGCAATTTACAATGTCATTTTACATCACTACAGGACTAAAACATATATTTGAATTGCAAAACATTAGTAACAATTGACATCACTTTCATTGGGCCAAAACTGAAATTGATTAATTTATAATATGCCTACTTTTAATATTTCCGCAAACCTTTGAGTTAAGAAATATTCTCTTATGAAGATTACGTTAATAACAGAACTTTAAAATACCAAATTTAGAGGCAGGGATTACAATGATAAAAGAGGAATTTTCTTGTTTCACGCAAAATCCATTCTTAAAAATTAAAATGCAAAGCAGTTCATTACACTGTGCCTTTAGAAGAAGAGCTCGCAGAAGCAAAGGAATTAAAAAGATTACCAGAGTTCATTAGGGCAGCGTGAAATATTGCTTAGTTTAATCAAGCTCTGGCACCTAATACTTAAAGATTTGTGCTTGTTTTGAACTCGTTATATTCAAGATCATTACCTTACTATGATGAACCTCGCTGTTTTCTAAGTACATCATTTAATTCAATTTAATTTCACTTTAAAATGCTTAATTTGATGAAATAAATATTGATACAGTGGTAAGTTGTATTAACCAATGCAATTACTGAACATATCCCTTTTCAAAGACTGATTTTAGATACCCTATAATATCCCACAATGTTTACATTTATGACTTACCTAGTCAGAAGAATTCCGATCTAAAATAGCAATTTAGAAGGAAACGAAGATGATGATACGTAATCTCAGAAACTATCCTCACTTGAAATTAGTAATATCTACTCTATCGAATGTATTTTGTCTTAGGAGTTCTAAAACAAATATTTGACATTGCAGTAGTGTTAAAAAATTAATAGCTTACTTTGCCACACCTTGTCATAATTTTTAAGCTACGTAAATGTATGAAGGTAAGTAGCTTTTTAAGTTGAAATATATCAATAATCGAAATAATCGCAAGTTATGATAATTCCCAGAGTCGGCTGTTCCACGGTCCATGGCGTCTGAAATTTAGAAGTTTAATCAATCGTGCATGTAAGTTTGATTGTTGGAACTCAAAATATAAAGAACGTTTCGTTTTGAGCTGTCCGAAAAGCGAAGCGTTCGTACACAGTATAAAGGCGATATTATTATCGTTAATTCAAGACTTCTATGACAATTACATCCTTAAGCATAGATTATTAAAATACATTTGCTTTATTTAATCCACTTATTCACTACTGTTTCAGTTCATATCTTGTTCACGTTGTCGCTTATAAGTGTTGAGTAACTTTCTTGGTCCACACAGTTCAGCCTGCAGTGGATAGTAACAGGAACAGTGTCACATATTACGTCGTAAAGTTTAATGGCACTAACTCCTCTAAGGCAAAAAATGTATAAAACTGTTACACACAAAACTTTGAAGTACCCCCTTCACCCAGAAGATGAGACTGGTGGGTGGTGAGAGATGCAACGATTAAATCTAACAGTTTGTACTATCCCTCTGGGTTTTACCTTTCGCAATAGTCACGCAAGAGATAACCGATCCATCCTTACGAACTGAGGCACGACAAAAGTGATCGCCCGAACCGCGATTATTAGTTACGAAGTTAGAAGCCAGTCAGATAACAATCAATGTTACGTGGCGTAGTCCTATCGTCGCACCTCAGAGCTAACTGAAACCATCCCCGGATTTAGGCCCCCCGTGTCCATATGATTTATTTACCTCGTATTTAACTTAACACAACCAAAGTTTTTATTCGCTCTGACGTGAGTTTAAAATCAGTTTAAAAAATGTTAAGGAGTTAAGGAGATGTAATTTTGTATTGCTTCTACGTGAGACTGTTCGTATAATCAGTTTACATATCCTTACATAAAGAACTTATGAAGATGCCTTACTAATACTTCTTAGTCGCAAGTTGGGTTAATGTTTTAAATAGACTTGAATAATATTAAAGTTTAATTGAATAAACGTTCCTACTGATCGAAATATTTGCAACAAACACAAAGAGTACTACTATTGAGTAATGATAAAGAACCATGACATAATTTAATCTCTATTCTAGTACACGTTACAAGATAAAATCCAACACATGGTAAAGGGAAATTTACCAGTCAAATTATTACACGCCCGCAGATTTCACAGGAAAAATAAACCTTGCATCTTGGACACCAGAAAAAGTACTGGGGTAGGACGTGATGGTTCGCCAATAGTAGACTCTTGTGTTTTACGTCATAGTCGGAGAAGGAGTATTCTCTTGCCACGCAAAAAACTACGTGTTTTCAGTATTGATGACGTTTCAGCTTGAGTTAATTTTATAACACACATACCTTCAAATTAAAGCCCTTTGACGGTATTCCATAAATGTATTTTTTATGTAACATATTTCATTTAACATATAAATCGCAAAGCCTTAGCGAAGGTTATCATTCGAAATGATGGAAAATTTAATTTGTATATGTCTACAATATATATATATATATATATATATATATATATATATATATTTAAAATAGTACAATCATATGACATTTTTACATTTGAAATAGTAACACATGGAGCTTAACTATAAAAACTAAAGGAGTTTCAAAATTTAAACTTATTGCAAACTCAGCGAATCATTTTAAGCCACGCGTTACCCTAATGAATAGAACAGTGGTAAATGAAATTCTAGGAATAATTCCGATGTGTACCAACTATTTCAAAATTTACTTTTACTTAAGCTTTACAGCTCAGTCCTAGTATTATTACCTTAGTTTACTAGTGAATGGTAAAACTGTCAACTATCTCTACCTTGATAACAAAGCTAATTGGATTAAAAGTTGAAGTAATTCTGAGTGGCACAATGTCACAATCATCCTTAATGATCGTTAACAGATTGTTAGTTAAATTAAACCCTTCACTGTATTGAATAAATTCATTACTGTACTTTAAATCTACTTTTACCTTCATAATTAAAGTTCTTATAATGCTAAATTGAGATTATATTTTTTGTTACACTTTAACTCGATTGTTTGAAGTTTCAAAGAAACTAACACGTGTCATTATCTATTATTTACCCAAGTACACTGGGCAATTAGACATGACATTGTTTAGTCTAGTCGATGTACTCAGAACTGTGTGCTCGTTCTACAGTATAAAATATTGTGATGGTAGAACATTTTAAGAAAATGCACCAAAGCGTATAAGAAATATATATGCTTAATATAAAATCCGTTAAAATTTTAATGTTTTTATTTATTTTAGACACTCAAAACGAAAAAATAAATTAAATTGTACGATTACTAGACAGTTGTGTGGCAAGCTAAGTCAAGTATGTTTTGCTTCACGGATTCAGAGTAAATACATGGACAGGGATGGTTTGATGACTGGCTATCACGGATGTTTTGCATCTTTAATGGCATGTGGCATTGAGGAATGGGGTGGAATCTCGCCTTCGGAGCAAACATTCTCGGTGCAAAAAGAGCAATACGGATCATACGCAGAGTGCCAAATTTGCATACGTGTTGTGGGTTGTTCAGAAGTCTCAGCATCACAAACCTTGCATCTTATTTTTATAAGATAGTTATAGAGTTTGTTTCAATGTTTGGAATCTACTATGTGGCATTTCGAAAGTGGGAAGCAGTATCCCTTACCAACTAAGCACACTTCGTGCCCCTTCGTATCTATTGTGTTTGTACGAAGATCGAGTGATACTAGCTTGTATCTTCTTTAACAATGTTCTCCCTGAGAACACGAAAGACTTAGTTTTATGGAAAAAAGTTATGGAAACACTTAATTCGAAAAGAGTTTCATAAAGTACATGAACTCTTCTCTGACACTCTGTTCTAAAGAACGAGTTTACAGTCACATAAAATAGTCCTAGTTTTTGAACTATATATAATATGATGACATTATAAGGAAACTTTACTCTTTATGTAGTATTAGGCTACTAAAACTAATGATTGCGATGTTATAAGTTATTAATAAATTATTAGTTATTAAAATTTAATAATAAGTTATTATATAGTTAAAATGATTATGCTGTATAAATTTTATTTGTGTTTAGCGGTGAATTATGAACACTTTTAAGAGTTGCAGGCCCGATTAATTTATACACTCCCAATGCTACTTCCATGAGGAGTGAGTTAGATTATATTTTCATTCTCACGAAGCTGGAAAAATATATTCCATATATTTCCATACATATATTCCACGTAATACTGTATCAGATTAATTATCTATGATGTATCACTAATTATGCTTTAATACATGACTAGGCACTAGAAAAACGGTAGTTAGTTCATTTAAAATTAAAACTGTGTAACCTATTCAGCAGTATTATATGTGGTGGCCTAATTCATTCAGAATGGGAAAGATTTTTTGCTAGTCCAGCTACGACCAAAACTTACTATTTATCCCACCCCAGGGTGTGGGAATATTATTGTTCACACTGAGAGGTGATATAAACCCTTGGTTTCTATGAACGTGCATCAGTTTACATATCCCATGTTTGCAAAATGTCCCGTTCTAGACAAGCCGCAATACATCACTGTTGAGACATTGCTCTCCCAGGGACGCGATAAGTTAACATATGGTCTCCCCACATCTTAGAACTTTGTCTCTTCGCCTTTGTAAAGGACAGGAGAATACCTTGGCGTTGTTTCGGTCGGTATTGTTTAAAGTGTGTGGAAGGGAAAACTTCAGTCCTAAATTTCCCTTTCATGAAGGTTTTCTTTACATCATTTCACCATAATCATGTTCGCGTGTTTAATAAACATGCAAATTTTAAGCTGTGTAATGCTATATAATAGCTAGGGCCTATATACTTTCAATGTAATCCCTATAAATTTCTAATAGTTTCAAAACTAAATCAACTTAAGATATGTTTAAAAAGTCATAACTCCTCTACATCAATCTCTAGATAATTACTTATTGTAATCTTTGGTCCCTCGGGGAAACTTAATTTATGATTGTCAACAAGTGATTCTGGCTAAATTGGCCTTATAAGTAACATTATTTACGAAGAAGAAAAAATAATAAAACAAAAAGAAAAGAAAATTAGTAAATAAAATTCCTGACTAAAAAATTCGTTTCCTTCCTATCTCTTTGAAATAAAAGGGAGCCGCAGTGACAATTGCATTAGACATTCGAGTACTCCCAGCAAATTCTCTCAACTCATATCTCTCCATATTCTTCCCAACATACATAATTGAGTTCAATTTGTATAACTGAGAAAATGTTATATTATATATTGTTTAAAGAGATGAAATATGCAATCAAATCTTTTTAAATGGTATACATTGTGTACCTTTGCAAACCTTTGCAATAATATCATTCTGTTTCAAAATGTTTTCATAAGTAGAACCATAACGGATAATTCCATATTTCATCGCCTTATATGGTATAGAGAGTATTTAATTTTCCTTAGTTTGCCGCCAAGTTAATTCACATAACAATCCAATTTGAAACGTCTCTCTATTACTAATCCCAGGTATATCACATTATTTACAATTTCAATTTGCTCACTAGCATCCATTTCACAAGGGCTTATGACAGCAAACATCATGCTATTTTTTGAAATCCTACAATTTGTATGTCTGTCGTGTATTTTTATTTTGTTTCCACCATCTGTAGCAGGGCGTGTTGTAATAAAAATAAGAAAAGGCATTTGGTAATAATAATAGTAGATTTATTAAAGTAGTCTTTATTGACTGAAGTATAAATGGTGATATATAACGATCAAAATACGTTTATGGAATTAGATTGTGGTATCTGTTCACGTAGCGTCCAAACTCTCTCACCGCGGCGAAAAGCTAAATACAAGCAACAGGTCCTCACAACAATTTCAAATACAGCTAGTGAAGGCGCAGAGGTGAAGCAATGGCGTGTGCACGGGCGGTACGATGGTATCTGAACGCGTAGCGTGTCGCTCTCTCACCGCGGCGACAGGCAAGGTACAAGCAACAAGTACTCACAACAATTTCGAGTACAGCTAGTGAAGGGGCAGATGAAGGAATGGCGTGTCCACGGGTGGTATAATGGTATCCTGAGCGCGTTTGTGTCACTCTGTCACCGCGGCGACAGGCAAGATACAAGCAACAAGTACTCACAACAATTTCGAGTACTGCTAGTGAAGTCGCAGAGGTGAAGCAATGGCGTGTCCACGGGTGGTATAATGGTATCCGAGTGCATATCGTGTAGCTCTCTCACCGCGGTGACAGGCAAGATACAAGCAACAAGTACTCACAACAATTTTCGAGTACAGCTAGTGAAGTCGCAGAGGTGAAGCAATGGCGTGTCCACGGGTGGTATAATGGTATCCGAGTGCGTATCGTGTAGCTCTCTCACCGCGGCGACAGGCAAGATACAAGCAACAAGTACTCACAACAATTTCGAGTACAGCTAGTGAAGTCGCAGAGGTGAAGCAATGGCGTGTCCACGGGTGGTATAATGGTATCCGAGTGCGTATCGTGTAGCTCTCTCACCGCGGCGACAGGCAAGATACAAGCAACAAGTACTCACAACAATTTCGAGTACTGCTAGTGAAGTCGCAGAGGTGAAGCAATGGCGTGTCTACGGGCGGTACGATGTTATCTGAGCGCGTAGCGTGTCGCTCTCTCACCGCGGCGACAGGCAAGATACAAGCAACAAGTCTTCAAAACTATTTTCGAGTACAGGTAGTGAAGGGGCAGAGGTGAAGCAATGGCGTGTCCACGGGTGGTATAATGGTATCCGAGTGCGTATCGTGTAGCTCTCTCACCGCGGCGACAGGCAAGATACAAGCAACAAGTACTCACAACAATTTCGAGTGCAGCTAGTGAAGGGACAGATGAAGCAATGGCGTGTCTACGGGCGGTACGATGTTATCTGAGCGCGTAGCGTGTCGCTCTCTCACCACGGCGACAGGCAAATTACAAGCAACAAGTCTTCAAAACTATTTTGAGTACAGGTAGTGAAGGGGCAGAAGTGAAGCAATGCCGTGTCCACGGCCGGTACGATGGTATCTGAGCGCGTAGCTCTCTTACCATGGCGATGGGTTAAACGCTAAATTCTCGTAATAATAGTCATGTTGCAGAAGAATTAATTTTAGTTCTTGATTGCATGCCATGATGATTCTCTTTCTAATAAGCCTTCATAGTTAATTTTTACAGTCATATGGGAGTCTTTACCAACCGTTGCCCATAGATACCATGGTCACCCCAGTTCGATATTTACATCTAATGCACAAATAAAACCATTTATTGAGTTATAAATATCTAGCGCGAGACTGGGAAAATAATAACTACCACGTGTATCATTTATCCAGAACTAATTGAGGAGATAGTATTTCACATACACGTACTGTATGTGAAGTTTTGGATACCGTTTCCGATGTATTCACAGCGGAAACTCATTCTTTTTACATTTCCGAGATGGAAATATTAAAATCCGTTAAAAAATGTCTCTTCTTTTCTATATGGCTCAGAAAAGAAGTATACCACCACATAACAATACTGATTTTAAATGAAAAAAAAAAAAATCAATTCCTAATATTTCGTATTATTCTTTTAGCTTTTACGTTATTATTCCCGAAATATTCTGTTTCGGAGTTGATGTAAACACTTACCAATATAATTTTTGAAATATACGTTTTGTTAATTTACATGATTGCATATGTGTTCAAGAAGGAAAAGTATACACTGAAACAATAACGTGCAATTTAGTCCAAGGTGGTAATGATGTTGATGACATATAAGCGGAGAAGGGAAAGCATAATTCAACCCTCAGACTTAGGTTATAGGATCGCATCACGAGAACCGCCTTGTTACACGAAACTGTTGACAGTCTAAATCGAGAAAACTACTCGATATTGTGCGCTATTCTGAAAACTTAGTTTTTCTATTACATCAAAACTTCTCTGATTTAATATGCATGCAAGCCCAATGCCGTACGAATACGTGACTCAATTTCTTTGCAATTTCAGCAATATAAACGGATACTACTAAGTTACAAATAGGACAGAGAAAGAAAGACAGGATGGACTTTGGATACTCGCAGTGATGACTTTTGCTTGATTTTCTAGACCCTTACGCATGCGAGAGGTAGATTGAGTGCATGATTACCACAGTTTCTTTAGTCCCGAAAAACCTTTTTGGCACATTTTAAAGTTCACGTGACTGACTACCTTGGTAGTTGATTCCCCTAAACTGTTTTTAAGTTAGGCCCAAATTCCATAAGATCTCCTAGAACTGAGGCATTAAGTACCAAGCAGTTATGCTTGATGAAAACTCGATGGTTTTGGTATAAATATTACATAAGTGACAGAGTCTATTAGATATCAACCAATTTCTCAAACAACCCAATAAAAGAACTTATCACCCAAATAGTATCATATAAATTTCATTTCTACTTATACCAAGTGCTATTTATTCAAGTGCCATTTGGATGCTCCCAAAGTTGCTACTATCCCTTGCCAAAACCTTTCTTAGACGCTACCTTGAGCCGACATTAGTCAACTACTCTAACTTTCATCTGGATGGTTATGCTCTTGCTAGATCAATTCCTTTTATTCTTTCAATCCTTTTGGGAAGAGTAGATCGGCTCTCTATAGCCTGCCCTTCTACGTACTCTAATTACGTACAAGTAATGTAATGTAGCTCGTTTTGTAATGAACTATGTACCATAAGGAATCCCTTTTAGCGTCCCCTCAATGCTCCTCCTTTATAGAAAACCCTCTTTTCTTTTCTAAAATGGTACTCACAATAATAAGATGTTGTTGCTACTTCCAATAGCTATACGAAACAACTATTACATTACTAAAGGTTTTGTATACCTCTGGATTTTTAAGTAGCCAAATTCTGTTTCAAATTCATATGTATCTTACTCAATCAGATGACTAAATCCATTCATTAGATCCTTAATCCTTACAACAATTGTCTGATCTTTATCGATAGACACAACCATCCCATCATACTGCCTTTCTTCAGTGTCAGTGCTTCTTCTCAGTTCTCTCTCAATCTCTTGAAATACTCCAACAATTTCTTGTACATCTGGTCTAACTCCACAAGCATATTTCTTTCTACACGATCTCCAACTTCTTCCGGGATTCCTCATACTCTTCGTATAATATCAGAATACTATTTCAATTTTAAATACAACCCGTAGGAAGTTGCAGTTGGAATAAATACCTCTCATATTAATAATGTTTTACGCATAATTAAAATACATCAGGTATTTTTCCTAAGCCCTATTACGAACACGTTTATGATTTAAAGGCAAAATAGAACTTAAATGCATGTTGTAATTTGTATATCTTACACATGAGGAATAAAATACATTATTAAATAAAAATAAAATAATTAACGTGAAGCTAAAATTTTTTATTACGAGAGTGGATTTGTAAACATGATGAAAAATTATATCTGTAATTAATAACTAGGCTTAACTAACTCAGTTAAATGAACGATCTGTTTTAAATTGACACGCAAGCATTGGCGTCAAAAGTACACTTTCATATTATACGCATATTTATTAGTAAAATACTCGTAGTTAACAGTTTAAGCAACTTAAAAGTAACCAGCGCCGGTACAAATCTCCATTCATAAAAATCGAAAGTCAGATATATTAAGTGAAGAGGTCCATCTACTCACTCAGTGGACTGGAATGTAAGGAATCCGTTTAGCCGAGTGCCAAGTATTCCACTTCCATTCCAACTAACCATTCCCGCTGTTCCACGCTAGTCAATCCACATAGTTCCCCACCATAACTATCAAGTCATATAAACCCTCTGATTTAGATATTCCTCGGCGTCTTCTTACAGCGTGGATCTTGTTACCTACAAGTAAGTTACTATAAAACACAGAATTTGTTATTATGTGAAACAATTTTAAATATTTTTACATAATTCTCAAATTATGATATTGTTTTAATATTGTGTATACCAAGTCCTACAAAAAAGAGATTTATTGTGTACGAAATATAGAAGCTTCATACTTGAAATTCTTATGTAGATAACGCCCTCTTCCATGATGGAAGAATGACATCAGTGACATGACATGGTGACATAATTTATTTTATTAGTTTTCTTTATTCAAATAACAGATAGGGAATGCCAAAAGCAACAGTTTATAATTAAGATTTCAGAGAGATCTAGTCTGGTACTACCTGTTAAATAGAAAGATTTTTACACTGACACTAAAGCACTAAACAGAATTGTTCTGAAAGAAATAGTTTACTAGTTATCTAACTAAGATATTACTTATATAACTAATAAGGAATAAAGCCTGCATGGGCATTCAGCCTGTGCGCAGGCTTCAGATATCTTGTCAGGACCTGAAAAATTTTAATGGGCAGAATTTAAAAAGCCATAACCACATAAATAAAGATATGTTACATCAGATAAAACGTCTCTATTAAGAATGAAAAATCCGGATGACCTCTTTCTCATATGAAAAATTCTACAAAAATCCGTGATGATCGATTTAAAATGGCTGCTACTAATGCCATGGATTTAGTTTAAGTTACGTCCCCCACACCCAACCAATTGGTATTCCTTGCCCCAATCGAGTTTTGTAGGAGTGTATCCAGAATTTTACTTTTAACGACCAGCCAGTTAAAATTTTAAAGGAAATAACTATCCGTTACCTAAAAAAATATATATCTCAAAAACTGTTTCATATGGTGCAAAATGATCCTCATCTTTCCCATCAATAAACTCATGATGAAATCTAATATAGTGGATTTTAAGATGACTTTCGCTGTCGCCATACAATCTAAAGTTTCATCCCCACCTACACCATTAAGATTCCACAATGCGCAATTTTATTCTTTCCACTTTCTTCTTTTTATAGAGGTTTATCCAGACTTTTTATAAATAAACATTATAAAAAGAATCCAGAGTTCTTTAATGTTATTCTCAATACAATATACATTACAGTAATAAAGTGGTACATTTCCTACAGTATTAAGTAACTATCATAATACTGTTGATTTAAATTTAGATGTCCTTCTATGTGAGCTAGAAAACATGTTATCCTTTACAAAATAAATCCTCAATAACTCCCTGATTTCAAAACATTGAACCTTTTGCTGATATTTAGAACAGTCAATAATTATAAGGTGCTAAATACTTACTAAATGGGTTTCTAAAACACCTAAATGCCTGTTCTTGTTTTGTTTAAAATATCACTATTGACATAGCATGTTTTACAGCGTTTAATGTAATTCACTAACATTTGTATATTGCTAAATTTACAACGTTACGTTTTGAGAACTGATATATGCGTTCTCTTCGGGTGTCAAATCTTAAAACATTCTGTAAAGTTTGATTTTGTTTTGCTTTTCATGGTTATTGCTTTCTACCTTCTTTGCACGTGTTTCCTTCATTTGCAAACTTTCATCAGAAGAAAACCTTACATACCAATGTTTGAAACTTTGTCTTATATGTTTAAAACATGTAATTACAGCATATATGTACATAAACTACAGACGCTTATTTTTCTAATATATCTTTGTATTAATTTTATAATAGTTGTGACACAATTATAACCAAACCAAAACCGAACAATGTTATGTAATAAGTGTCAGAGATGCGGTTGAGTAGTAACATCGAGTCATGCTGTACAGATAGATATATAAGTAGAGTTGACAGAAGAGTATTTCCCCAGGGCGCGATGGTGGCCAACTTACTTCCTTATTCATTGCGGGGTGACGATTGATGTGTGCTTAGCATATTGCCCAGACATTCTCGGGACTCAAGAGCTGATGTTTATACGAAAACGAGTTTGCAGCCTGCCCAAACAAATGGCGCATTTTTCATTTTTGTCGGTTCACCCCTGTAACAAGAACACAACCTAATTAGTTTTAATATTTGATTTTCTAATCCAGTTCAATTTCCAACTTTGAAGGTGTAAGACATGCAACTGCTAAAAAATCCATGATTAGTAGGACGTGTTTTGTTTGCTTCATATTCAGTGCATGTACCGATAACCGGTTTTTTTTAACTTATTAGAAATTTTCACCTAAAATCAAAACTTTCCGTAAAGATGTGAAACTAAATTGAATGAATATTCATTAACCACCTTCAAATATATTTCAAAAGAAGGAAACTGTATCTCCACACTAATACGTAAAATTAATTGCATTAATTTCACTTTCAATTTTGATATAAACAATTCGGAGAGAGTGAACTCATGAAAGACAGGACTAAGTATAACTTAATAACAGCCTAACCTCCTGCAAGCTTAACAATTTTAAATTTCTACTTAATATAAAATTTGGTGTCTGCCTTTACCGTAGCCTAGGCGTAAGGCTGCAATTCTAACCGATAGGTCACGAGTTCGACGGCAGGAAAGGTAAATTAAATTGCAAATGAGTTTTCTTTTAAAAACTGTAGTCTCAACAAATAAAATGATACCATTCGCTTGGAAATAATCCTCTCATAAAATAAAAATAAGTTTTGCAAGATTTATAAAACGTGTATTAAAAAAACTTTTTGAACATAGGTTTAACATGGGTAACATTTCTATAGTATAAATGCCTTTAAATTGTTCAATAAATCAACCGCACTTAATTTAAAATCATTTCATAAATTGAGTACACTTTTTATAAAAGTGTTGAAATTATCGAGCCAGAGTGGTGACCTCACCACCTAGTCTTGATATTCTCAAGGCTCGGGTATTGGAAAACTTGGGAATACAAAGTCCACTACAAAAAGGGAGCAAGTCTGCACCATACTTTGCCGCTTTTTATTTCATAAAAATACCACTCAGTCATTTTTAAAAGAAAACTGTTCAATTTAGAATAAAGTACCCTCTAGACTGGAGTTGTAGACAATATAAGGTTTTGTACTCAAGAGATCTTGTTTAAGACGTGAGGAATGAAAGTTTGGAACAAAGTTCAAACATTTTCCAGATATCTGTGGTAATATAAAAGTTTGGTTAAGTCTGAATGCATGCCGCTGGGTGGCGAGGAAGTTTTCCTTCCCAACCATTCAATACATGTGCACCGATATGGCGACTTCAGTCGTGCAATTGGCTTTACAGGCGTTCGGTGCCTGTGAAATACTCTGTTACTACTCATTTCCAGATTTTCTTGGCTTCAAACTTACAAGCTGAGTTAAGTTAGATCCACACGAGTCTCTAAACATAAATGGCAATACCTCGCTCATTCACTGTCTTATTTATCTTTTTAACCGAAGATGACTTTACATATCTATACATTTATGCATTTTCTATATTAGACCAACAATACTACAAACGCTACTACGTCCGTCACCAGTAACTCCTTTGACTAGAAGTTGATTACAACGAAGTTTGATTTTTGAACGAAGTACACTTTTTAAACATATGTAAGTTATGTATATTTCTTAATCAAGGCAGTAAGGTAAACATCGCTACGGCACTTTAAATTCTAATTATTCTGACATAGATCAAGATATCTGAATAACTTTCAGTGATCATAATTGATTTTCATTAGTATTTAATAGGTTTAATAGGTCACTTAAAAAATAAATGCCTTTAATGTAACTGTTATTCTATTGAAAATCGCTTTCAGAGCCGCGGATAACTGCTAGTTATGTATAAAACTAATATAAGGAATTTTCCATCTCCTACATGAATTGAGATATTTACATGAACACAAAAACAGGAGAACAGTACATTTTTTCTCTTTTTACATTTAGTGAATACTTTGTGGTTAGGAATTTATACTTTTTAATATTTATTTATGTCTATTATTTAGCACTACACTTCCATAATTCTTTAAATGTGTATTTTTTATACGTAGAATAAATATGTATATTACTAACATAAACTTTGTTTCTGCCATGACGATCGCCATTAGCTATTGGCCTTTGGTCAGTCGTAGGTGGTTGATCGGCGAATGCAGACTAATTGTTACCTGCATTATGTAGTTCAGTTTTAATGATTAGTTTTGTGTTTAGTTTTTTACTATGTGCATGTTTAGAGTTAGTGAAGTTGGAAGGTATGGTGGTTGTGATTCCTGACAGGCGTGTCACAACGCTCTTTTATTATTTGTTTATTTTAGCCTAGTTTTTAATTATATCTTACAGTAGGTTAGTTATTTACCTGAAAAAGAGATCAGATTGCAGACCTAGAAACGAAGTGTTACTGATATTTTTATTCACTGAACGATGGGAAATGTCCGGAAAAATCCTGTTTCCTTCATAAACCTTTATGATTTTAATTTGTTCTAGTTAAATAGTCCCTTATACTCTTTTTAATTAAAAAATAATACGCGGTGGCAATATACTTGTAATAGTAATGTATGCTGTAACAAGATTATCGAGGTAGAATTTCTTACCCCATACCCAGCGTTTGTAATTAGATCGTGGTAGAAACTTGGAAATTAAAACTAACTCTAAACTATTTTGTGTCTTTTACTTCAAAATTATTTTCAAAAGGTATTTAATCTGCATCCGAACAAACATCTAAACTCAAAAATTATATTGCACATAATAGGAAATAATTTACGACATCATATTACATGAGTGAGAGCTGGTGGCTTTTGGTTTTATGTTTCCGAATTTATTAGCATTAAAGGTAGTGCAGTTTGAAATCCTGTTCAAACATTATGTTCAATCAATATGCACTGAATCTCATTATTATTCTGTTTGATAAGTCCTTTTACATGTTTCTAATCCATAAGGACAAAAAATATAAAAAGGCTACAAGAACGGAATTTTCAGGTTCTAAACTTTGTAGCAAAACATATATGGAAGCAGGAATAATAACAAAACTGACGGGTTCACTCTTAATGTTACTTAATCACTAGAAACTAATGGACCGATTGTACTGAAATTTTACATAGACATTTTAGGGTGCCTGGTTAACATATAGGCCTATTCCTATGTCAAAAACACCTCCAGACTACGGCCCACTGGTCTCTAAATTTATGAAAGACCCTATAAGAATGGCATTATAGCAAACACATCTTATTAATTTTTGAAGAATCTCTTAAATGTATCAATTGTTTAGCAGCACATCCATATTAAACATATTGATTAAAATATTATTACAAATGTGACTGCATTTATAGTATTGAAAGCATAGAGCAAGCTTTATAGCAACAAAACTTTCCACCTAAACATTTTCTGGAATCGCTGAGCACAAAGTTTGTCCAGAAGTTTTCAGAAAAATATAATTTTAATTGTACTTCTTAGCGAAAATTGTAATATATTTTAAAATAATTAAAATTTTATAAATTTTAAATCTTAATTTTAAAACTTTATAGGGGTTTGAGTAATATTTTATAATAATCACTCAGATTTTTAAACGATATCTCTGAAGACTTTATTTTTTAAATTTTGTTCTTAAACTAAGAAAAGCGATTCACCCTAGTATTTTTAAGAATTGAGAATAGTTATAAAAAATTAACATTTACCTTGCAAATAATGGTTTGACTGTAATAAAATGCAAGTTTTTCATTTTTTAATTCTAGAGCAATATTAAATGTTTATTTTAAAGAGGCAAGTTGTTTTAACAGATGATTTTTAATAGGTAGGGTTATTAACTATGTTGAAATACTATGCAATTTTTTTATTGCGAATTGCATTGGTAAAATTAAAATTTACTCAGTCCCTACAATTTATTCATTGGGTTAATTTTGGTTAATTAAGATGAATTAAACTACTCTTTAAGTGGATGTGAAATGTCAAGTGTAAACTGTAAGTATTAAAACAATTTATCCTAAGATGAAACAACTCACCAGCCTGTGCGTGTGAGAGGTTCTTTCTTCACCACTATCTGGGTCACTTGGTCGAGAAGTTGGTACACAATAAGGGCTGTCCACGTGACACACAATATTCCTCATTCCTTAAAAGTAAATGTTTTTTGTATTGCCAGGAGTATTGTAGCGTTGATGTTCTTGTTGCTGCTCCTGAAATATTTCTTTTATAATTATTGTTTATCCATATTCATAAACATTAGCAACACGTGTATATATTTTTATTTATATATAGTTTTTAAAAACTTTACACCAATATTTTCTGAGCCAAAAGCGAATATAAGTATTATATTGAAATAATTCAAAGTTTACAGTTACTCACACAGTTTCCATTATTCACGTATTATACTTTCGTTCAAAACTACCAAACTTGCCTACAACTCCATTACTTTCCAAAATCCAATACTGTTTGTAGGTAATAAAACTAAATGTTTAAGTAGTGTAACATGAACACTACTAGTTTTACAAAAGTTTTTCAAGATTTCGGTTGTATTTGATTTTAAAATTTTCAATTGCTCATTCAGAAGTTAGGCCAATGATTAAACTACATTCCTTACTATTTATGGATTGCGGCGTTTGGTTGAAGGGCTGCAGTTCGGTAGGTCGTATCCTCTAAAACAATCCAACCTATCTCCTACATTACATTCAAAAGTAATCAAACCTTTATTTTTTCTAATAACTTACTTTTATTGTGATTCGTCAATGTATTATTTTGAATAATAATAACGAGTTTAAACAAAGACGTAACGTTTATATCTTTTACTATCGGTTTATGAAAATTCGCAATAGAGAAAATGTTACTTTGTATGTACGCACTGCGAGTATTATTGTCGTTTTCAATGCCTCTACGTTTAAATAAGTACAACATATATATGTTTAAAACTCTAATGTACTTAGTTGTATAGGTGTATATTGCTACAAGTCTATTGTCAGTGAGGATTTTCTGTTAGTTAGGCTATTTAAAATTAAATTTATCAGTTGATCTTATATTATGATACTAATTGATTGCTGCAATACAAGAAGGCCATAAACGCGGTATGTATCGGAAACTGATACGAGTATATAAACTATGAAACTGATGAACAGAATGAAGTAACATTATTTTGACTGGAAAGTTAAGGAAGATAAGAGATAAACGGGGAAAAAATTTAAGAACATTTGACCCAATGAGAGAAAGATCATTGGCAGTTAATAAAAAAAAATAACGTTGATTTTAATTTTCGTTTGACCTTATTTACTTATACTCAACTTAATAGTATTAACTAGCGTTAGGGTTGGAATTTATCCGTCTGTCACAGTTACTATTTGGAAATTTACAATATTAATACTTTCCCTCTAAATTTTACTTTAAATATTCTGTCCTACCACATAATGTATTTCGCTATTCTATATTCAATTACATACCTGTTTTTCGATGGTTTTCATCTTTCATATTAAATAATTGATCTATTCTGTATATTTTACTGTTGTTCTCTTGTTATTGAATGAGACAATTAAACAATCCCATATTTCAATGACATTTTGTTTTTTACACAATTAGTACTTTTCTGTTGTGTTGTTCTTTTCCATTCACTTATATAAAAAATCTTGTTCAATATGAAAGTGACTCAACCATATCTTTACTACAAAAATCTGTAAGTGTGGAAATATTTTGAAAGAAAAAGAACTTAAAAGTTATATATCAAGTGGACTAAAGGCTAAGAAGTATAATGAAGACAAAATGAAACCATTATTCTGTTTACAAGTTGTTTACCGTGTAATAAAGCGTTGACAAAGGTTTTAAGTTTAAAACTCAACATATAATGCAATGATCGAATGGCTAGGAGGCACGTACACTCGGCCTGATCTTAAATTCAGGCTGGGTAGGGAGGTAATGATCACCTCTAGATGAGTGAACCACCCGATAATTTTCCTCAACGTGCCTTATCACTGCTATCCTTGCACCAGCATATTGTCTCAGCCAGTTTAGCTCCTCCATTACTTTATTTACTTTGATATTTCATATTCTCTAACTTCCTTGTCCATTCAATAAAACAAGTTATGGAAAACAAGTATCTTTAGGATATCTGAAACGTTTTTCTTTAGTTTCTTTATTGGTTATTTTATTTGGGATCACAAGGCAGGTTTATTTTGAAATTAAGATTTAGATTGCGACTAATTGGTTGCGTTGTAATTTTTATAATCATGTTACACTATTGGTAATGGAAAGGTAATCAATATGATAATGTTCCCTTCTATCTAACACCGGGATAAATAAAATGTGAAATTTTTATATTGATACTTAAATGAATTATGATGAAAGAAAACCAAATTACTGGCTGATTGTCAGCAAATCCTATCCCTTGAGGCTAGACAAATTAAATTTCTGTCTGTCTTTATCTGTCTATCTATACACTCAATTCACATGTAACACTCCACACGATATCTCGAAAACGAAGTGACTAAAGTTTGCATGAAGCATTAAGGTAATCACGATGGCAATAAGAAAAGTATAGAATACATCACTTTTCAACAGAGTACAATCATATGAAATTGCCTAATGTGCCATTTTAGTCATAAAGTTAAAAGAAAAATAATAGAATGGAAAAGCAATAATAAAAATTTTCAATGAAAAGATATAGATTAAGCGCACTGTTGAGTTGTAGTAACCTCCCTAGCTCACTGAAAGTTTTATATTTTCAACAACCGAAAAATATTGAATCTTTAAACTTTCAATGCTACATTTAACTTCATTTATAAATATGCAAGAATGAGTTCTATGATGGTGCATGCACCATCGTGGAACTAGTCAAAACGTCATTGAAGCTTATCATTCAGCAGGTTGACACAATTTCTCCTTTCTTTTGTCGGGAATATAAAATTTATTTTCTCTCTGATTGTTTCTGTATGTCCGCAAAGCGCTAGCTTGTACATATTGTAATAGTTAATTTTACAATGACTAGAATAAAATTAATTAATACCATTATAAATAATGGTAATAGTTAATTTATCGACGATACACTGTTATCGAGAGTTAAAGTCGGTTTTATAAAATCACAACCATATGTTTAATTAATTTAACCGCTATTTTAAATTTTTTACAGTATGAAAGCATAGGGTAAATTTAATACATAAAACTTCTCATGTATACCTTTTCTGCAACCACTGTTGAGCACAGAGTAAGATAGTAAGCATATAAGAAAATTAAAAGTTTTAGTAAAATATATACTTTTGATTGTACATTTTTAGCAAATATTAAGTATTAGATATAAAATAAAGAATTATTACTATGTAACTTTTATTATAAATGTAAAAGGCTGTTATACAGACCATCCTAGTTGCCTTTTGAAAGTAGTGGGCTTCTCAGATCTGTGTATGTATTATGGTATATATATATATATATATATATATATATATATATATATATATATATATATATATATATATATTTTCTTGATATATTGGAAGCAAGGCAAAATAAACTGTGGAACGAAAAATATTAAGACTGGAGTAAATTACAAACAGCCATAAATATATCTTTTTGAAAGATTTGCTTGATCGTGGCAACGAAGCAAACTCATCATTGTCGTCAGAAATTTTATTTACTTGAACCAGCAGTGATTATACAACGTGCAAAGGCGCGGATAACTGCTAGCAATTTAAAAATCAAATAAAAGTAACTATCTAACTTTTGCTACAAATTTCAAGACTGTTTGATAATAAAAACCCAACTTAGTTTTCTTTTGGCAGAAGTAGGTTTCTCAGACATGTATATGTATAAAACTCATACACTCACGAAATTGTGTACGAAACTGCGGGTGACTGCAAGTCCTTAGTAGTAGCACATTTGTATGTTTTATGTTGGAACCTGCATAAATCATATTTTAATACTACTTCAAAAAAAGTAATATCAGAACTTAAAAGTAGTACTTTTTGGGGTTCCAAGAGGGAAATTACATTCCTCCACAATTCATATTTCAAACGCTCTGACATGTGGATAAAACATTGCTCAATTTAAGGAGAACCTGAATACTTGCCAATGATAAAGTCACCAACTTTAGGTACGCTTTATTTTATCCTTTTATTCCTAAAAACTTAACACTTTTATTGTGCTTTCTAATTGATTGAGCTTTAGCGAAGATTATCATTTGAAAAGGTGAACAAATCCATATCCCTCTGTCTGTCTGTCGAGAGAATATATTGAAAGTTTCCCAGAAGCTTAACTTTTATATGGGAAACACTGATTCAATGGTGGTGCATGTGACTCCTTTCGATTTGCATGAGCATTGGCGATTATTTTTGCTTTAGCCTTATCCCTAACCATAATAACAATAATAAAATATCAGAATTTATAGATTTGTAATTAAACTTAATACACACATGAGAGATTCAAACATGTGACATACTAACACGTGTAGCATAACTATCCCAGCAAATAATTGTCATTTTATTGCGACTTTGAGTGTATCATTTTAATATTCAAACACTAATATAAAACCGAATTTTATTGACAAAAATCTGAATATATAATGTAAATAGATATGTCACGATTTATTTCATGTGCAGACTAAATTTTACATGAAACTTCATTTAAACAAGAATAAGATCTATCATGCCATTTTTGTGACAATTTCTTTTGTGTATGATTGTCATTTTGTTCAATTTATCTGCATTACCTGTTGAGCTAAGGAGTTAAATCTTTGTTTGCAACATCTACGAAGCCCGTTACGACACGTGGGGTAGTATATTTGCAGCATACCCAAATTTGCTTAGTATTATTGATTTTCAAATTTGCTATTTTATCACGTTATTTGTTTTATTACTCATTAAAAAATGCTAAAATTATACAAGATAAATTTATTTTAAATTGAAGTAGTTGTATGTAAATGTTGTGACAAGAATTTTAGCTTGTAGAGAAAAGTGTTTGAAAACCTTATTTTGAAACAAGACCAATGTAAATTTTAATTATTAGAAAATTACCTTGGCATGAGTTTCAATTATTCAATTATTCTCATGGTAGCAAATATGGTAAATTTCTACATAGCTACACCAAACATAACTCTTATAGCCCTAACCCACGTTCATGTAATCAAACATTTATATTCGTTTTAAGTTTTATAACGCGGCTTGTGGATACTATAATTGTCCCAAAAGAGTTTGACTTGATACAAGAATAACAATTTCATCTAAGTTGGATTGAATTTCATTTCCTAAACTTTGCGTAAACATTTGTTGGACATATTTCTAGTTATCGATTACATGTAATTTCCACAATAATATTTCGATCACAAAGAACTAGCTCAAGGAATTGTAAGTAATTTCATACTTCATACAACATTTATCTTACAAATATCTCACTAGCTCATTTATTAAATGGTCTGGAAAAAATAGGTTTTATAATTGTAGTTAGAATTCTATACTTCTAAATAAACAATATAATTATTTTAGTTGTTGTACGTCATTTGTATAGTTCTTATTAATGAACTGGAAAGACTAGGCATTTAATAATATATTTTTTTAATACCACTTACAAAATATTTAACTACTAGTTCAAAAATAAATTTTTTATCGAAGTTTAGATGGCTTTACGGCGTTTGACTGGATCTCCGTAAAACATGGTCGTAGAGTGTAAGAGACCTCTCTCAGTACAAGTAATACAATAATATGGCCTATCCCAGATATACATTTAGGCAGTTCTTTTATTGCAACTAGTTCCACAAAGATAAATTTAATATTTTTTCGTCCTAGCCAGACGAATCTGGAGTTTTTGTACATATAACAAAACTTAAAATGTGGTTGTTTTCAGAATTATATTTTTGCAAACTAAAACATTATTAAATAATAAGTCCTTAGGTAATAGTTATTTAAAAGGATTTTAGATGAAAATATAGTACCGCGATATTTCTTTTTACAAATGCGTAATTAACAAACTTGTTAATTATTGACCAATTTCACTTTTCATCAGTGAGTTCGTAACTGAATACAAACACAAAGAAACAGGTATATTTCATTCTGGTTTTTATTTTGCTCATTTGAAACTCATTGATGGCGTAATTTGGCCTTATCTATTTTCATTTATTGTGCTGTTTCAGGGTACAAAAAAGGCAATTAGAATAATTTCAAAGTTAAATCACAGAAACGTGTAGATATTCTTTGAGGAGTTTGGATTGCTGACCTTAATGAACATGGCTCTCTATGTTTAAAGTGATCCTATGCTACCATAAAAGTGTAATTTGGTTCGGGCAGGGACATTCTTCGGTATGAGACTAGAGGCAGGGAAAATGGTCGAGTCTAAAACCTTAGAGTTACGGTGTCTCAGCATTTACCGGAAAGAGTCGGCGTCGCGTCGATCTAATAAATAAGCTCCCAGAAAATAAACATACATTACATTCAAACAATCCATACCAATTCTAAACTTCTCCTAAACGCTATTTTTTGTGTAATGTGTTTTATTCTGTATTTTATTATTTAAACGTAAAACCGGTTCCAAAGACTTTGAGTGTGCATAACAGCATGAAACATTTGCGATGCAACGTAATATATTCTTAAAATCCAATAAAGAGATTATTATTATTATATTAGGTGAAACGCACAAATTAAAAGATCAGTAACCGAGTAATAGATAGCAGTGTTGATAATATCTTGCATTTAGAATTTTGAAAATCTTTGTGCAATCTTTATTGATATTTGAAGTATGTATTTCCAAATCCTTAAGAGGACATGCGCAGAGTATTTGAGTATACTCAGCCGCAGTAAAGGTCTTAAATGTACTAATCAAGCTATCCAGTTTTCCCATTTTTTAAATTGTAAAGTTCTGGAATTCTTTAAAGCAACAGTTAACATTTTTACACTACAGTAGTTAATTATAACACTTGTAGGTTATATGAAACAATGTTGTGTTAAATTTAATAATTTAATTTCTACAGTGCTGCGGAGATGAACTAAACCAAGAATTTTTGTAATTTATATCCCTTATCATTTTGGCTCTTGCTATATTACTTTTTAAACCATTTTCATGTCATATTGACCATCATATTTCTCCCCTGAAATTCTGACAGTATCACTGGTGGAACGAGGTGTTTAAATACGTGATGAAAAGTGGAAACTCCTCGGAGTATTTGGCACAATTTGCATACGAGACGCGGGGCACGCCTCAGTTACTTGTGTGCCCAGCAGACGCAGACGCTTCGTATCGAACGTGTTTTGTTACACAACACCCAACTTTTATCGTCTCTTCACTGCAGTATTTCTCTCATATCGTACGAACTTTGGTTCCGTAAGTATCTGAGAAGTAGATCGCTTAAGGAAATGCACTTTTGCGAATTCAAGTTTGGCCATCTTGGACCACAGTATTAGGAGTGCCATTACTCATAAGTCCAGGATCTCAAACCTTGACGCATGGTTCCGTTGATTATCTTCTCCAGATTATGTCCTCAATATATTTTAATTTTCTAAGAGTTCAATGTTCAAAAACTTTTTATTCAATAAATTACATATAATACAAGTAAACAATTTTCTCCCAATGCGCAATATGCGCGTGTGGGAGTACAGTTGGTTTTTTTTAGTTTTTCTTACGTTTTAAATGCAAATATCAAGTTCAATACTACGTATAATACCACATACTAAGACTGTTTACTATTATGAGGCACTAAGCAGTCTATATGCTTTATACAATTACTTGTTTCATACAACTATATAACAAATATATAAAATATATAAATATAAAATATACAAAATAGAACAAATATACAAATATAACAATATAAAAAACACAAGGATAAAAAGAAAAAATAAATAGACAAGCACATATCACAAAAGCAATTTGTATCCACATAACAATTAAAAATACTTTAGATTTATTCAACTGGCATACGTTTGAAATATTCAAGTGCTTTCATCTTCACCTTGAAAAAAGAGAGAGCACTGGTGGAAACTACGAGATAGATGGCTACTGGACAAAATTGAAATTGTTATAGTACCTGAAACCCTGAATATCAGCCAATAACGTATCTCCTACAAGGTGGATTAAGTAGACTGACTATCAAACCCTTAACAGTTCCACCGGTAACTGTCATTCTATTGAATCCAAAAGAGGGATTTGAGCATTTCCTTTATCATTCTCTATGTACCAAAAAAATGAATACAGCAACCTTATTTCTTAGGTTTACTCAGTCAGTATTCATAAACATTTTCCAGTTTACAACGCGTTAAAAAAATTACTAACACAATTAAAAATACAAATCTTCAAATATTTCGGTCGTTCTGTGAAAAGTTACCTTCATACAGTTTAGTAGAAAAGCTGATGACTGATGTTTTCATTGCTATACGAGGTTTGAAACGGAAATTCTCCAAAATTAATTAATATATCATTATTTTCAACAATCTAAGCACTACTAAAATATATCAAAGTCAAATGTTTAACGTTCTAAATTATTTTCATAAACTATAAGAAGCATATAATTCACAATGAATAACATTAAAACTATACGAAGTACTATTCAATTCAATTGTATATTTATAACAAAGTAATGAATATATTTTATGATACTAATTGAGAACGATATGAAAGAAAATGTCTTTAATATTAGCATTTTGGAATTCACTCAATCTATACCCACCTAAAATCAATTTAAATTTTATATTCAATTTAAATTTTAGTATTTATTGTTGTTATATGCATTTCATAGTTTTAAAATGTTCTCCACAACCGTAAGGCTTGCACCTGCGAATTATTTTTATACTAAAAAATAAGATAAATCAATATGTTTTATTGATATTTTTGTCAGATGGTGGATATTACCCAAACCTGAACATACCTGTATACCAAATTATAAGACTTGTAACTTTCACCAAATGGATACATTTCAGAAATCTCAACACCTAATGAATGAAAAGATACAGAATTCTCAATTAATTCCCAATATTAAATTTCAGAGCCTTCAGTGGGTTCAGAGTTAACAGACTTATATTAATCATCACTATAAAGTGTTCAATTTATAACCTTAAATTATTACATTTTTTAATAAGAATTAGGATATATATAGTTTGTTTAAGACATTTATTTTTTTGTGAAGGGGGATGATGGGTGAAACGGTAACACTATAGTGAGGATGTTGTAGGAGACTATATTCTCAATCCACCCGAGTTAATCTTGACTCTTATTTCTGCTCAAAATCTGACGAGTTCCTCAGTTGGGGATATTTTTATGTGTAAATTTGCAGCTCACTAAACACTTAGGTTTAGGTAGAGATCTCTTAGTACAAAGTTTTAAAAACTCTGTGACATTTTCCAAAAGACAAAGACTACGATCTCCTATCCAGTACTAGTTTTAAGAAAAGTGATTAAATAAAAAAATGTTTGACCAAAATAACTATGCAGACACATTGTAAACAAAAGTTTTTTGAAATGTAAAAGTATCATAAAGTTTCACATAAAAATCCGTTCTTTACATGGAAACAATTGTAAAAAATGTCCTTAGTTTTTCAAAACAAGGAGGAACAAGGTAGCAAAGCCGCGTCGCATGTTTATGGGCACACTCACTGATATATTTGCCGCTATATTTACGAAGGCAATTCCCACGGGGCTGCACTGACACCATTTGTCCAAGTCCCAGACCTTATCCGTCACTATGATTGCTCCTATATTTTGTACCACCTTTAGCGGGAAATCTTTTTGAAATTCCGTGTAAGGGTTATTGGTCAGATATATCACTGAAAATATTGTATAAGTGCTCGTATAAAATGGTCGTGATTTATCACCTACTGCATTTTGAACCATCTGTAAAGCTATGGGTTCTAGTTGATGAAAAATGGTACTTTACTTGTTTTTGAGCAATGAGAGCTAAAATCTACACCAGAACAGTCCAATCATTATAATACCTCTGCATTCTGCTTGTCATTATGTTATCCTAATAAGAAATACTTACTTTATGCATTGATTAAACTATTGGAATAAATTTTATTGTAACATAACATAGCTATGGTTGGAAGAGTCGATTCAATGTGAATGTTGATTTTAGCTCCATTTCATCTTCCGTGAAGAGCAGCGCCTGGAATATGGCGCTGTCTAGAAATTGACTCCTGGAATGTGGAGTCCAGGTCCGTCTGAAGAGCTCCCAGAAAATCTGGGAGAGGAGAACGTTTGAAAAAATTCTTTGTATCGTTTTGATATAACAGATAACTAGACTGCGAAAGAGGTGTGTCTGGTTTACCCAGCAAATATCCAGTATAATCTATGATGATGATGATCCATTAGTTCTCATTGCATCAGGTGCTCAATTAAGTGTACTACGATATTTTAGATGCGATTCCAAAGCATAGCGGAGAAATTATAACCACAAATTTTCGAATGTTCTGAAATAATTTAATGGAGTTGGAATAGGCACATTTACATTTTGCTTTTATGTGGCAGCTGTTTTAAATAAATTATATTATATAGCGACATAATATAAATCTATATGGTGTTATCTACACGAAGCAGTTGTGTCTCAGTGTTTTATTACAATGTTAAACCAAAACAAGTTTTAGTGGTTGGCAGCGTTTCCCTTTCAACTCAAAAAGGATACTTATATATATTCTCTTTGAACCCTTTGTATTGATGTGATTGATCATTTTGATTATGTTGTTAGTGGGATTTTTAAATAACAAGTCAAGTTATAGTTTCTTCATTTTTTATATAATAATTGGCGACGACTCTTTCCATAATCTCTCCTAAAAACCAATTGATCAAATCATAGGAAGATTTTATACGTGTTTAAATAGTGCGCATCGTGCTGAGGAGTGTAAGTTCATCAACAAAACGTGTAAGTTTTTGTAGCAAGTTGGTCACATTGCCGGTGTCGGCAGAACCAAGTTGAGGCAACAGTATGTCTTTCAAGCTGACAGACTCGAGGGGGAATCTGACCAAATTAACATCTCTACGAACGCTAATAAAAAAATTTTGATTCTGTTCAGTGGATTGTACTCGTGGTAATATGCAATTTTTCGTTAAGTTGCATGTTATCGAAGTGAATGTAGGTGCTAGTTTGAGAAAAGAATGGCTGAGAGAAATAAAGTTAAACTGGACCAGAGTCAAAACCTTTCGTACTAACACCGAACTAGATTTATATATACTAATAAGTATTATATATACATTCGTAGCAGGCATTGGTCTAGTCAAATCATTTAAAGAACATTTTAGACTAAGAGGTGGTGCAAAACCAACTTTTATTAGACTCGAAAAGTTCCCTATATTCGTTATATTTTGTATATCTTGTCTTTCTGTCCTTCTGCTCTCAGAACATCTGAAACATGTACGAGATATAGACTTGAAAGTTAGCATGCCTCTATAGAAGCCTCAACGAACCTCAACGAAGCCTGTAACACCACGTTGTGACGCGTACTACTACCTTGCACTAAATTCTAATTTTAGTCTAATGACTTGTTTAATTAATCTGACTTATACATTTCCCTGTACAGTATTTATCTAACAGCTTTCCAGGGAATCAATGTATTGAACGCCGATGTTTTGCTCAGTGCGGTTACGGGCGAAATAACCGGCGTGCCGGTGACATCATGTAGCCCACTGACTGGGTGAAGCGCGCTCGTTACCCCAGACAAACTCAATTACCAGATAAAGTCCCAGTTTCGTGCCTTATCACTCCAAGACTCTTTGAGGATCTCTACTTCAACCGTAAAACCCCGAGAGGGAAGTAAAGCATTTCTTTACTTTAATATCGAACGAGTAAACACACCATAATACTTTGTCTCAGTTTGAATACTCTGTAATTGTTTGTTTTGTGATAAATGGAAGCTATTATAGGTACAGTTATTACAGATATTTTTTTATACTGACATTAATTCATGACACAAACTTACGAAAAGTAAAGTTATTAGTTGAAGACATTTACACTTTGATTAAGTAAAACTAATTGCGTTTGTTTGCATTTTTAAAACACAAACCAAGATGATATATTTTTAATATTCTTGTCAAACACTGAAACCATTTTAAACTTTCGTTTTTATGTAATAAATGCTTGTGTGTTTTAACATTTTACTAATAATGAATATGTATCTTCGTAGTATGAATAAATTAAAGTTCTTTCTTCCTAAGATATTCGATTTAGAAAGCATTCCTTTTAAAACATCTTACGCTTAACGTAGTATCCTACGCTTTCAGTCAAATCACCATCCACATTTCCTTAATCTTTTTAAACTTCGAACATACTCAGAACATACTCTAGCAGAATCTATAAGATACTAATGATTTATATAATTATGGAATGGTTATTTGCCACTATGGATAGGCCGGACTCCTGAGCCTGGTTTATACGGTTTTAATTACTACTTTGTATGAACCATTCGGCCTTTAATAGCACTTTTTGAAATTGTAAGTTTTTTCCATGTTTCAGACAAGTAAAAGTGCCATAGTATGAAATAGCTTATCTGAAAAACTAGCCTGTAGACTTCATTCATTTATAATCCATAGTTTCTGTTTATTTGCTCTCTATGGATTTGTAATCTTTTAAATTTTGTGTTAGTTTGAATTTATTTTTTTTCCTTGATTTGTTAACCCAAATGAAAAACGGATTTAAAAGTTTGTATGGTACCGTGTGACCTTTGATTTGGTTTAGTTGAGTGATCACAGCTTGAGCTGAAGAGTGTACAGGGACAATGGAGCCATTGCTGTATGGTGACTACTCGATTCTGGATCCCCAGTAAGAATGTACTTTACTCTGAATCCCCTGGTGTGAAGATATACCGCGGAGTTGTATTAATTAGCAGAAAGGATATACGTGTCCAAGAGGCAGATAGGAAACGGTGAGAAAAGCCTGTCTCCCATCCTAATTGAGGGAAACCATGATGTTTTCTAGGGAATATGCTATCGAAACTGTAGAATTTAGAGAGTGGTGAAGTGTAAGGTATATATCCAAAACACACGACGTTGCTGAACTGGGAAAAATCCATGGGTTGTATGATAGCTTCGTCATAGAAAAGATTAGGGAACGTTTCTTAAAATGAAAGTAATGCAAAGGACAGTGAATACTGCATCTTCCATGTTTGTGTTTCATATTTTCGATATTATCGTGGTAGGTATATTTGTATTTTCAGCAAATACTTTAAAATAATTTATCAACTTATGTTTAGAGATTTGAATATAAAAACGTAACTTACACAACTTTTTTGCCTTTTGCTCTTCTAAAAAGCTCTTAAGTACTAAGTAATGTTTAAGAAGCATTCTTTGTTTATTATAAGATGTATACGTCATTTAAATATAGATACTTAATAAATACAGATATAAATATGATATATATATATATATATATATATATATATATATATATATATATATATATATATTCTCCATATTTATAGTAAGAAACTTAACTTGTAGTAAGTAATTTGAGCTGCACAACAATATGTTAACTATTTAAGTTTATTATTTATAATACTAGTTTTTGAACGTAATTGTGAAATGACCTCTAACAAGGTGATTTACAGTTATACTTTAATTTTGTAACTTATATATCACTTTTTAATTTTCCAAAATTGCTCAGACATTTATGAATACATTTCATGCTACTAGAGAGTATGTTTTTGGAGAACATGTTCGGGCAGTGTGCGTGACTTGTGTATAGAACGGAGATGATGCGTGGCAGCTGTCTAAAACGCTCTTTGACTTATTCACTTACAGTTGCTTATTTCCCATCACGAACCACAAGAAAGGCCTTACATAGGTGACATATCGTATAATTAAATTAACAGTTTAAGTTGACAAATTATTATTGTAAAACTTTAGAAGAATACTTAAAAACTGATATAAAGTATTAGGCAAAAATGTCTAGCCATTATTTAGTTTAAAATGCGCAGAAATTTCAATCGTAATAATTTATATATTCCGTATTACATACCATAATGTTGTTATAGCCTATTTCCATTGAGTTATTTCAATATATGTCACACGTTAACTACTGTACTTCAGAAAAGTTTCATATATGCCCAATTTAATGACATTAATTTTATGGGAGCTGTCGTTTGTGTTTTAAAATTTTCAAAAAATGCATATTCAGGGAAGTAATCTGAATATAAAATATCATGTCAGGCATATTTGTTGGAGGTTAGGGTAATTTTAATTGAAATATTTATTTGAACATAAAAAATCGATGAAATAAAAGGTTTTTAGGCACTCAGAACAATGATTTGAATGTTAAGACGTTCTGTTCACAGGTTTCTAATTAATAGTTCGTTAATTACCCAAGTATACACGCTAGATTATTAAAATACTAGCAGCCTTTTTAATCACTCATATGTTTTATATGAATCGCTGATTGTTTGAATTCCAACGAATCACGATATAATTCCCCCTCCATTCTCCTCCATAGAAGCAGATATAAAGTACTGGGCTTTGGTTTATAGCTCATTGAAAAAATGGACGTACTAAATCATAAAGTAAATTAATTGTTTTAATGAAATTTAACGACAACTAGGCTATCTTAAGATCCCTGGTTAACATATAGGCCTATTCTTTTTTTTTTCAAAAATCCTCCGGGTTATGCCCCTCGGGTCCTAAAATCCCATCTGGTTGCAAAAATCCCAATCTTGGTCTGTATGTTTGCATTACAGCAAACAAATCCTATTAACTAAAGGAGCCATACATATAATCAATTGTTCTGTGCAAACATAGTTTTATGACGGTACAACCATATATTTAATTAATTTAAATATTATTTTAAATTTGTATTCATTTACTGCAAGCATAAGTAAGCTTAAAAGTAAAAAGCTTATCATTTCAATTTCCTCTTCAACAGCTGTTGAGCATAGAGAAAGAAAATATCATGACAAAAAATTTAAAGTTTTAATAAAAACATACTTTTGACTGAACATTTTATCAAATATTAAGCATTTTTGTCAGTACCGTAGTGCAGTTATATACGATATAGTTATTATATATAACTAAAAATTTAAAGATCCGTCTTATTTATCTTATCGTTTGACAGAGAGGCTTATCATAACTGTGTATGTATGCATTATTTTTTAGCGAGGAAACAAGGCATACTAAACTTTGGTACAAATGAAAATAATAAGAAAGAAGTAAGTTACTAAAATACACTTGTATATACACTTTTAATAATATACACCTTTTGAAACAATTTCGTAATCGTAGCAGAAAGCAAACTCAACATTGGCGTCGGAAATATAATTTAATAAAACCAGAAGTGCTGATACTCGTACAAAGCTTACAAAATTGCGAGTGAAGCCGTGGATAGTAGGAAGGTAAAAAATTAATTCATTTAAGCTTTGTCAAATAGTTTATTTATAAGATTAAACACGCTATCGAGATTATATTGAGTTGTCAGAATTATAAGCTAATAAGCGATGTTGGACCAACATTGTCTTGGACTATGGCATGGTAGGGGCTATTCAAATTCAAATTAAATCTCTTTACATCTCCTAACGTGGGATCTTTTTGTTCATTACAAAAAGAGCATGGTTTAAGCAGTAATATTTCAAACTTAAAATATGTTTAATACTCTAAAATTGTACAAAGTAGTAAATAAATATTATGTTTCAATTAAATGAGTGAATTATATTATGTTGAAGGATTGAAGTTCAAAATCCACTAAATTAACGTAATAATATGATTTTTGTTGTTATAAACAAAATATTCTATACTATCATGCTCAATATCATCTCCAGCTGGTTGCAAGATTAAAGAATATACATCGAAGACATATTTCTTTTCATAAAAGTCATGAAAATTAATTATAAAAAAAAACCAAAAAGATATTTACACTTCAGTATTAGATACATGTTTATTATACTTAAATATTTTTTATATCAATTTTACAATGTGTTTATTCATTTTTAAATTTATTGACCTACTATAATGACACAAAGGTCGTCACAGTACTAGTAAGATCATAATGGAATTTACTTTTATCAGAAAGTACTATTACACCTTACGTAAAAAACATAAATGCTAAAACTTAATAAAAATAAAATCATAAATAACAAAATGGACCTTAATATAAAAATTGGAGCTAAATCGCGTGAGTTATTATTTTCCAGAATACAGAGACGAACATGCGGCCGCAGGAATGTTACAAGTTCCATGGTATCAGTCGATTCACATGAGCCGCATATTCAATACCCAGGACACGAACGCCACACAACGGTTTTGATAGGAAATTGGATTATTGCCAAACTCGTTATAAACTTCGCCGTTCTCGTGAGAGCTTCATTTAACAATGATTTTAGCAAAAAGAGAATAGTGGTGTTGAAATTTTTACTGAGCTCGTTGTGATTTATAAAAGGCGAACTTATGTCGTTGAAAATAAATGTTTGAGTGATTTGAGTTTTGGAATGAAGGCAAAATATTCCTGGCTCAGGCCAGTTTCACCATCGTCTGGCATATGATTGCTAGAGTGTGCGGAATTCTTGGCGACGTTGTGTTGAACATATCTTAAAAATATTTATGATTATGATTCCTAGACGTTACGCATTTTAGGATGTGAAACAAGATACGCAGCAAAGTTGTAAAGGGTTTTCGGTTTCAAGTGGCCGATTTAATTACACAATGTGAATATTGGGTGAATAAAAATGGGTAGGACCAACGCATTTCCTACAATTCCTATTATCAGCTACGGTTTGTGGCACCACTGCGCTAGTTGACTTGAGATTTCACTTCCTTAACCTTTTATGTTTCGTTTCCCGTAATGAATTAATAATCAAACCCAACACGACGCCTGAGTGAGTTTAATTTCTAGTCAAGGAAACTTTTAAGCATCAATGACTAAAATCTGAAATCCGCTATTTATTCATTATATTAATAATTAAATTCATAATATTCACATTTATTCATTGTGTTATGTCTTTATTACCCAGTATATAGCATACATTCCAAGCCGAAATCATCATATACGCTATGAGTCTTGTCCATGAGTGAACAGATAATTTTAAAGTCTTTAATAGCTTAGTGACCATACATACTGAAAGGACCTAAAATTGTACGCAGATTGTGAATTACTTAAATAATGGCCTATTTGGCTGGGTGTCAATCTCTCTAATTCAAGTTATAACTTAAGCAATACGTCTTAATGTTTTAACTTCTATATAAACTAAATTATAACCACATGTAAAACTTCTCTGGCCTACGTAGGTGAGATTAGTACAACACTAGATACTAGGAACGAACTATAAATCCGGTGGGCCTGAATCCAAGTGGAGATACAGCCAAAAGCCTAAGTCTATTACTGTACTGGCCAGGCTATAATAAAGAAATTATGTAGTAATGTTCCATATGTGTCACACAAAACGAGGCTACGGAAAACTGAATTCACGACTGACCGAAATCGAATTAGTGTATTCAGTTAAGTTGTAGCTTGTAAAATTGTAGAATGGGTCCTTTGATTACAGTGTTGGTAGGATACACGGTTGACAGGTCAGGTATAACCTACAATATCTGTGAAAAATGTATTCTCATCAACATGTATAAAATTGCTATCAGAAAGGGAGATAAAGTTATCAGTCACCGGAAGTCATGTGCTTGTAAACCACTTCACTACTTTCAATAAGGTTATCGATATCAGAATTGGACAAAATGGAAACAACTGCATGAGCTGAAACTCAGGTAAAACGTAGAAAATTGTGTACGTTCGTTATATTTCACGGCGGAAGGGGGAATCAAAAGTATTTTATATCAACACCTTAATGAATATTATCGCCCCTAGAAACCTATTTCTGATACGATCCAAAAGTACCATATCAATTTTAAATTTCAATATACCATATTTATAAATCCTAGTATCTAGAAAGACTATTGTACTATTCTGTGTTATTTCGATTATTTGTAGTCACTGGTTGCAATTAAAGTCTTGTACAAGCAAAAGGAATTGAATACTCTTATCTTTCTTAAGATTTGGAATAGACGAGCTAAAATATAGATCTAATATAAATATAATGTATAAATACACATTTTTAATATGCAGTGTACTTCTAATCCTTTTCAAATTCCATAAAAGGGATAACCATCCTTAACTTTGATCCTCAAGTAGATAGATATTCTGACTACCTAAGACTTCATATTGGTATAGCCTTTTTCTAAAAGGTTAAGAACTGTGGTTTTAGTCCGACTATCTGTTGATGTACCTCTATCTACACGTATAAAATAACATACAGATGGGATTGACAAGGTTTTTAGCACTCTGCTAAAAAACAATAATTTAAGTAAATATATAAAGATGATGAAATAACTGTTCCTTGTTAAAGATTATAATTGTTAGCAGTATTTTATAGGTTGGTTATTTTTAATTACTTTACGTGTAATTTGATGACATAGCTTTAACTTACAAATAAAATATTTGACTTTGTTTGAGCGTAAATTTAACTTATAGGCTATGTATTTTATTATTCTATTGAAACCATTTTTAGAGCATTAAACGATATAGAAAAACACCAATCAGGCTTGGGGGGACAAATGAATGGCATGGATATATACATTTAAATGGATTTCATTTAGTTAAAAGATGCATGCTAATATGTGAACGATTAAAATTTTTAATGATTTTTAAGTAACTTATGATTTGAACTCATTGGAAAACATATACGTTAACTTACTTTACGGTTAAATGCAACAGTAAGTATTACTTACTGAAATCAAACCAGTATGTTGTCAGAAAGGGGGAGGTGTACATACAGAGAAAAGGTTTATATGAAAGGATGATGCTACTCACCGGTCTTCACTTTCCACACACGCAGCATATGTAGCATTCAGGGAGTTTTCATGCTATAGGCACATTTACAGATGAGAGCAGAGATGGAGTACAAACACAATTCACACTCAGAGTCACTCGTATCAAAGGAGGGATGGTCAAAATACATGGAAAACCACATTTAACAATCGTTGCGAGAGATAAACTTGTACGCTTGAAGCGAATCAATGGGGTTCTTGTGGGTTAGTGAGCTACACAATCTTAAAGAGGGCAAAGGGGAACAGCGACATGTTCTCGGCCTCAAAACGAGCAACATCGATCGAGACCCACTCATTCAAGATTCAGATTTTATAATCCCAGCATTTTAGTATCAAGGCGGCAGTGATCCACGCTATATTACGTAATGTTATTAGCGGCATTAATATCAAATGCGTTGATCAATCACCTGATTCTACACCATTGTCTGCTTCTGTGCATCTAATTGCATGAAGCCTATAGAGTATTGTATACAAAAACATTAATATAAAATAGATTATTATATCACTGTAATTATATTTGCACTATTAATAAATGCAGTCATATACAATATACAAGAATAAATAGAGTAATTACTTATTGGAAATTCAAATTTTAATTGACTTGGTTTGTTTGAATTGGTATAAGCACTTTAAGAGCTTTGCATGAAAACTGTAAGGAAAAGTCCGCCTTTCTAGAACCATGGAATTTTTTCTTCAATTTCCAACACGTAAAATACAAGTTGAAGCAAGTAGAAACCTTTGCAAATGCACATGGCACAGCACATGCTAGAGTCAAAAAGGAACACAGAAAGTTTTAATGCAAAATCCCGTCATAATATCAGATAAATACGATGTAGCATAAACAAAATTACATTTTGTAATCTCTGTTTGTATAATGTGACGTGAGTTTACATATAATTTAAATGCTCTCTTCTTAGCCTTACTCCATCATGTGCAGTCATATACTAAATACTTGAAGAAGAGAAAAGAAACCCGGGCCAAAACGTTGTGGTTCGTATATATTGAGTTTTTCCTTTCAAAGCGGAATGCTAGTAAACAATTATTTTTCAAACCACCTGACATTCATATTAAACTTTATTATTATTATTATCGCCATACAAATTATATAAATAAAAATTATATCAGTTTTAGGATTATTTATAAGTTGTTATGTAATTTATTCTAAATTAAAAGAACAAAAGTCCACCACGGACACATTTTAACATCAGAAACTCAATAGTGACATTGTAATTGAATCTAGAGGGCGGTCAATAGTTCAAATATTAGTCGACAGTCGCGCTCCAGGGCCTTGGCCTAGACGGCATGAGGCAATTGTTGAAGGTAATGACTTTCTCATAGCTATCTCAGTACCACCTGTTGAAGGGGTTTCTTAGTGATGTTACCACCAGGTGATATGATTCTGTTGTTAATCCTCAAATATTTATAAGCATTAAATTCATTAATGTTTATATAAATATCAAGACGATTAGCTTTGTTTAAAGATTTATGATATTGCATGCTATATACAATGTATAATTTATATCCTTTTAAGGTAGTAAGTTATTGATTGAGTTGTTTTAAGCTCCGTGATCTAAGCTCTTATATAAATCTATTTAATTGGTTTATGTTCCCCTAAGTCCTTTCCGACCATCTTGCAATACATATACCCCGTTTGTTATGAAATAAATAACCATATTTATATGTAATTTTGTGTTACTAATTATTTCGTTTGCAATTCATCAATTCATGTCTATATTATTCCGGGTTTAAAAATGATTTTCTCACTACAATTAACATAACGTATAATATTCCATACATTTATCTAATGCTTCACGATTTCGGAAATATCGTGCAACTTCAATTTAAAAACTGTAAGTATAACTTATTCTTTACGTTATTTCATGAATTATCGATATGAGAACTATAGAATTAACTCAATGTTCGTTTTATTTATTTACCATTGGTGATAAAGAGGAGGTTAATAGGAAATTCAATAACTCAAAAAAGTGTTTTTACACGATGCCGTAACTATCAGCAGCGTATTTTAGTGTATACTCATATATATTTATTTGATTACGACTTAGACCAATTTTTAACTCTCAAATTTGATCAAATGAATTATTTTCAGCAGATTACAGCTAATTTCAATAATAGTTTTTGCGGTAAAAACTGGTGTTGTCTTATTAGTACAATTAGAAAAAATGTAAATAATGTCTTTGGGGAACTTCATTTAAAAATGTTGTATTTTATTTATTTTTAGCCAGATAAATGTATGTAAAATTATAGAGTCTGACTATCATCAGAACTTTCATGAAAACTTAGTTGATAATTGTATCAAAATTTAAGAAAACTGAAATAAACTTTCCTTTCCTTCATATTTGAAGTTTGTAGGTAGTTCACGGTTATTTTTTTACCAGGAGTTTCCAATAAATGTGAAAATAAAGGTTTTAGTTTTAAAGAATTTCATGCTGCCTATAAAGTAGTTACAGATTGGTTTACTAATACCTAATTAATGTACCACACAGACAGTACCGTTAGAATTATGGATGTATTTGGATATGATGGAAGGACAAAGTTTTGTAAAATACGTTATTGGCCAAAAATACTCGTATTTTATTGCTCAGAATAACTATTAAGCTATGAGTTTTAAAATTAAACGTAATACTTTAGGGGATTCTAGGTATTTTATGTGCAGTTTACACACTGTTAGCCATTTTAAAATCGTACGTTACAACAAGTTGGAAATATGTTCTGATTTCAAACCACGATTGAAATATAGAGTAATTACTTTTTGTTGTTTACCACAAAACAGCAAATTATTATATGAAATTGAGGTTAGAATATGACTGTGAAACGTTTTACGTGAGATATAAATTTTTCTTTTGATTGTACTGAAAACTTATTTAGCCCTTAAATAATACTATAAAAAGTTCATCATTCAAGTTAGACTAAAGTAGCAAGTGTGTGGAATGGCTGTAAAAATTCATTCAAGCTTTTCCACGAGAAGAAGTTTTCCTTCTCTTATTCAGTTACCATCCCACTATACGTATCTTTTCTGATTTAATTTATTGTAATGAAAGCATATACGTCACAGAAAGTGCAATCTGGATTATTGTAGTGTAAATTTATAAGACAGTACAGAAGTAACTATTGTAAATCCTTATTTTAAAGAGAACCGTATAGTGATGGGCGAAATATTGCTTTAGAGATTAATTTGATAGCCAAACTTGAATAAATATCTGACCAAATAAATATTTATTTATTATCAAGTAACTTAAATGTATTACTTTGGTATGGCCATAACAAAATAAAATGTGTAAATTGAATAGCGCAATATTCTATTACAATGTTGGGTATGGCAAGCGGTAATTGCGGTTTAGAAGTGATGAAAATTGAGTACAGCACATTACGCGTGATTAAAAATTCCAACTGCCGGAAAAGCCACAGACTCATTAACAGTCATGCATATTTCATCCACCACGCATGCCTCTCAATGTTGGCTGCTGGTGTGGTTTACTTGAAATACAACATATCAGCCTATAACAATATATTCAGAATGTAAGGTATTTAGTCTTCAAATACGTATTGATAAAAGGAGTTTGCCTTACGAAATGTGAATTTTATCGTATATAAATAATCGGTATGTAGTTTCATGCAAAACGTTTACTCCCTTTAAGAATGTTCTCTTAATCTCGTTGAAAATTGATTAACGAAACATATATACTATTTTTAGATGTGCACTACCTTGGTTTAGTCTTGTTCCTTTATCAAAAAAAGTTTGATCCAACAACAAATTTATTCAAGGTTCTTTCCTTGACAAATATATTTTAATTTCAGTAACAAGTAATATTTGATTAATATTTTTTTAAATTCGGAATACCTGTATTTTATTTGCTTCATTATAAGAACATACAAAACATTGTATAACACCTTGTTTATTCCAGGTTCTCAATCATCAACCTGTCCATACCGCAAATTTAAATTGAAATCTAAATTATTTTCTTAACTGATTATTTTTATGTGCTGCAAGTAAATTGTTTTTACAAAATGCAAAATTGTGTTCGTTAGATGTTTCCTAAGAGTTATGTTTATTTTAAAACGTCACGAAGATGTATAAGAATTGAAATGTTTTATTAATACTTTTATATACATTTAGATTTCACACGTCACACTAAGCACCATGGAGGAAAGTCATTCTGACCTTTACGCACTAATTGATATAAATATTGTTATTACCTAACGTAAGATTAGTTATCTTTGTGGAGTCAGTAGAGGCGTAACCTACTAATAAAATATACCTTAGAATCATTTATAAATAAAAAATTCTATTATTAATAGAATATCACATAATAAGGTATTTAGTAAATTTAACCTGTTAAAGCTTTCGTAAAGCAAATTATTTGTATGAATATGAAATTTCATTTTAAAATTTATGATTAATCATTGTGCAAAGTGTTTATTGTGGTTCTCCTTAAACAGTGACGAAACAGTTCCACTTTCCTAACCCTTGAATCAATCTGACTGAAAATTGTTATTTTATCATATTACGAAAAACAAACCTCTTTGTTAATGAGTCGGCATTGCGGGTTATGTCGTTTTATTTGTATTTGTTTTTGGTATTCGTACTATTGTTAGATTAGTTGAAGATAGGCGAATTTAAACCACATAAACAGTTTCAATTTGATACTATTAAAACTGTGTTCAACAAACACTTATTTCCCATATTTGACACATCCTTTATTGTATAGTCTATATGATGGATGGTCGTAACAGGTTGTAGGTTTTAGGCAAGTATGAATTTTAACAACGAGTCTTCCATTTAAAGGTATTCATGGCCTTCTACCATTCTAATTTGTCGGGTTACCTAATTATAGAGTCATGAGAATTGTTTCAGAGGCAGTGTAAATACTAATTACTTCAAAACTTTACAATAATAACATTTCATAAGTTCGTCATGCTATCTACAGTTTTTTACTACACGTAAATAATGTGTTATGTTCATAACAAAAAATGAAATCAAGTTAAATAAAACACTTAAATAAAACTTTCATTATAATTGGTGTATTTGTTTTTAAATTAATTGATTGCATCTAATTATATTCGTGTGTGTTACAGGTATGCTGCAAGTTAACCCTTATTTGTGAGTAACATATGAGTTATCAAACCTTTAATTCACATAACTCACAAACGTCTCTCACTTGGCGGGCGATTGTGTTGATATTACACCACAAAAACCTCGCGATCATTTTGTATTCAGCTGTTTACTTCATACAACATAAGTAACGAACACAAGATAACGAGGACAAACACCCACCAAATACTTTAATATTTACACAGTTTATATAAATGGCAATAAATAAAAAGGTCTTTGTAAGTCGAACATAGTGACAGGTTTGATGAACGGCATCAGTCTCCTGAGTAATACTTGTACATCCTTCAAAACTGAAAACTAAATAGATATAAGTTTAACTAATTAAATAAACAAAAGTGGTGTTTTTTTTTAATCTATTAGCATACTTACTGATTGAAATCTTCAATATAAATACTTTATATTTTTTTATGGAGTTGATTTTATTCCAAGAAATGCAATCGTGGAATAAAGAAACATTAAAAGTAATAGTAAGTAATTTGTCCATTAATATTTAGGTATCTATTGAAAATTCTCCGAATAAATAGGCTGAAGTAAATTTTAATTATATATACCCATTAAATAGTTTATTTGAAATATAATGTTACAACATGTTAAAATATTGCAATATGAAGTCCTTGAAACCATTATGTCAAGAAGCTAACGTTTATTGAAGAGGAAGTAAGATAATTCAAAGTAGTTGCTTTGACACGTATTATTATTTATTCAACCTACCATTATTACATAGGTAAATTAACATGAAATACACTAGTTGTAACTCAGTGATTCACAATCCTCGTACCATATAGCAAAGTTCAACGAAAAGTTGTAAAGTCTCACACTTAATAGTATTGAGAACAGTTACCGATTGTCTTGTAAAAGTAGCAATTCCATATTATGTTATTACTTTGGCATAAATTAGCTATAAGATAAAATGTATTTGTGTGTGTGTGTGTGTGTGTGTGTGTGTGTGTGTGTGTGTGTGTGTGTGTGTGTGTTTTATTGGCTGGTCTTCAGCGAATCACGATACCTCGAAAACGAAGGCGATATTGTGCATTAGCATCATAAAATAAAATAAGCACTGAGGTAGATGGCACAATGCATATATATGTAAACAAACTGAATACAGGTATATGAGATTTACACGTGTTGTCTAATTACTCCAACATGTGAAACATAATCTTTTGTTGACTTTTTGTGTGGCATAGAAATGAGGAAAGGAGTTTAGACTTTCATTATTTAAATAACTTTATGAAACGCAATTTTATGAAAAAATGTAATGCATCATATGGCAACTATGGGTTTTTGGTGGAGAGAGTGCAACTACTGCATGTGGCTGACCGACATTCAGTATCACTCAGTAGACAAAATTTGCCTGTCAGGGGGAAGTAAAAATGGCTTTTCTGTGTAATTGCCTTCCTGTCTATCCTGTCAATGAAATGTGATGACCTACAGAATTTTTTTAGAAATGTTGCATGCAACTTTAGCGAAGCCATACGACGAAAATAATATCTTACTTTTGTCACAGACTTAAAGACCGGTATAAGAGCCATATTAGTTGATTTTTATTTTACAGAAGTAGGGTTGCCAGAACTTAATATGAACATATTTTATTGATCGGGCTATAAAGCAAACTATGGTACCAGAAATATGTTACACCGGAAGAAAATTACACTGACCGAAAATGGACGTTTCACGATCAAAGTGGGCTTCTCATACCTGTGTGTACGTGTATGTATATTCTTGATCAGAGCAACATGTCAAACTCAGCCATGCCGTTTTAAATATAATTTACTCGTATCCAACTGAAATATAACTTAGAAGTAGTCATACACGCGAAAAACTTTAAATAAAAACTTTACATTTCGTCTAACATCTGAAACTTGTAACCATATGTACACATGAATACTATTAACCTAAAATGTCCCTTCTTCCGTTTGAAAATACATAGAGCCTCACCATTTATTACGTGATAACTGAAAAGCTAAAGCCTTAGACTTTCCAAACTGGGCTAAAATAGTTCAATTGTTAGTGAAACATTTGAAGCTATTCAATAAAAATCGTGGAATACTGAAAAGAAATTCCAGTTATTTGTAAAGTATTCTCGCTTCATTCTTTCAGAGTGCTAATAAAACCGTTGAATAAATTTAAATCTAAAATGGATCAGGAGGCTAGAATACCTTGTTGGGACTATCACGTATGTCAGGATAATTTTTCTTTTTTTATTAAACTGCGTGCGAAGCTGCACGTAACGCCTAGCGGTAAGTATATGTCTACATAGCTTACAATAATGTTTAAAAGTCCATTATGTAACATATTTGCAAAAGACAGCACATATAATAAATGATATAACTATTCAGTTTGGAAAGATTTAATAACATCCGGGCTGAAATCTCATACCGATATCAGAGGAAGACCAAGCTCGGTTGTATTCTAATAATATATAGGTACATATATTGGCGCCACCTCACAACGGCGGTGACAGGCAATATACTCGTCGTCTAGATTGATGGTGGCCTCTGCCCTGGTGTGTGGCCCCACCGTCACGTAAGGTGGTTTCCCTGACAACAACTCGTTATTACACACGAAAAAAACCAATTTAAATTATGTCATTGTCTTTATTTTAAAATCTCCATTTTCTTAGACCAAAATAAATTTATTAGCCACGCTTAATAGTCCGGGAGCCGAAAACCAATTTACATCGTATAATCACACAAACTAGTTTTTCTTGTAGCTGGTAGAGCAGTTTTCCCTATAAAAGAAAATTATTGGATGTCGAGACAGAGTTCTAATAAATATGTGAAGCGAAACTTTTTCTGGCATCATATTTGTCTTAAATAAATATTAAGTCAAAATCAGCTAACGTAACACAGAACTTGCATGTGGAAGTTTTTAGTCTTTTATTTGTTTCCAAGAAAACGTAGTTGTCTGTAGTAGTATGAAAATAGTAGCAATTTTACATATAATAGTGATAATGCATGATAATAGTGATAGGAGTATGCCATATAATAGGCTTCGCTGAAGTTAAACTTAAAATTCTATAGCTCATTTCTTTCCATCAGACAAACTTTCAAGCCAAAGGATGAAATATTTCTTAAGATATTTTGCGAAAATATACGTCTTTTTAATAAATTCACGAAAACATTATATATATAAAACTATATATATATATATATATATGTGTGTGTGTGTGTGTGTGTGTGTGTGTGTGTGTGTGTGTGTGTGTGTGTGTATTGTTTAGTTAGGTTACACGTGTTACTACGTTACATTTTCAAATCTCTTATTGGTAAATTCTGTTACTTTCTTGTTTCCAATTTAAAGATATTTGCTAACGTAAACATGAACGTGAATAAATGAGTAACTTTTGACGAGTAATATTAGGCCCGTAACTTATTGTTTCGTCAATTAATAGTTTACTTACGGTATTTCGTATGTATATAAAATGTTGCACAAGGTAAAGGAAATCAATAATAAATTCAACAAATACAACAGTTCTATATTAGTACATAAGATACTAGCTATGTACATATTTCGATTTAAATGTTCAGATAAAAGAGAAATGAAATATTTACTTTTCTTCCAGCAGTCACTCAAACCGTCGCGCACTCCAAGTTTTGAACAATGGGAGAATGAAACTTGAGCAGCAAACATCTCAGTTGGGCGGCAACTTGGCTCTCATTGGCGTGACGTTTCCTCATAACTTGGAAATTATTCCCGTTTAGGTGATAAATTGTTTGATAAACTTTACTCGTATCTGATTAATTCATCACATTCACGGAAGTAAATCGTAATCAAAGTAACAAACGTGTTCTTTATCTGGTCTTTAAGAACGATGCATTAACTCGTTGAGTGTAGCTACCATAATAAGTAGTCTGTTTTGGTTTGGCGCACCTCTCTACTGAAATCAACTCATGCTGAACAGTGTTTAAAACGAAATATATTATTTCATGATATGGTGTGTAGATTCTGAGTTATACTTTTACTATTTATACTTATTTTTTATAAAAAGAAATTCGAAACCTTTTGTTTTTAATATTCTGTAAAAACACTTCTAAATTCATAACTTAGATATATGATCGCAAATTTGACAATCATTTTGAGGTGATTTTAGTTTAGTTTACCACGATAACTTAAAAAAAGACTACCATTTTACCTTCGGACAAAGTGGTTTAGAAGATATCGGTAATATCTCAAGTATTCCACGTTACATTAGGTAAGAAATATGAGTTACTTATTTTTGTACTAGAAGATCGAGCTTCCATTTCTATCAGTGTAATCTCAAAATTTCTTTTTCACGCCCCATACTATCTTGTTGTAACATACACGACATTACGGGAACTCCAAATTGAATTCTGTTAATACTAAAACAGATCAATGGGCGTAAAGACTGAAAGCTGATAATATAGGTCGCCATTTTCCAAGCGTCATATTTTTCTGAGTGCAGTAACTTGTGTACACTAACTCACTCGTCTGGTTTAATTTCAATCTTAATATTTCCCTAGTCATTCCTGCCGTTAGCAATGATTATTCTGAGAAACTTCTATCTCCGCATACATACTATTTTAATACTAGGATCTTCAGCTGGGATATTAACCGTCACGATACTTAAACACTAATAAGACTCCTTTGAGAGTCAATAATATTAGAAGAACACCCGTGAAGTTGTATTGTAGAGAAGTGGGCATCTTGGAGCACAGACTAACATAGCGTTTACTAAACTCTGTCGGTCAAGCTGCGTAAATGCGAGGTATATTTAATATAGTTCTCTTGTAAACTAAAATGAAATTTGTGTAAATACATCTAATAATGCTAATATCTATCTGTCAAATCTATCTATCGGTCAACGTAAAAATGGACGATGTTTTTTTAAATCGTCCACATTTTTATTATGTACTGTAATAAACTATTCATTTCTGCCTTACGTAAATAAAATAATGTAAAAGTTTACGTATAATTGAGTTGAAAGCTTTCTTTGAAAACTCAACTTTTATAAAGCTTAAAATGTATACCTATATATTTGTGTTTGGGAATGTTCTGAGCGAACATTTAATATTTTATATCGTTAACTTATATGACTCATATTAGCATGGCTATGACAATTCCTTTTCTCTACTTTTGCATTCACTACGCCACTGGGCAGATAGATATTTTATGGTTCCAAATTTAAAAAAGCGAGCGAAGCTGTAGGTAACAACACATAGCATCAGTGTTTCTAGATTTAACGCAATAACGTTCTATCTTATAAGGCATACAATTTTATAATTAGTTTGAGAGGTCATATGTAGTTTTAAGTGCTCTGTTGCCTTGGCCAAAACATAGTCGTCGCTATTATTCACTGGACATTAATATCCATGTATTGATTCTTGTACTAAATCGAATATATAAACGTAGCTGTATTGGATTCCACTTGCTTTAAAGCATAGTTGTGTAGAATGAAGGACAAAATCTGGCAAATAGTGAGTGCTTCAATAACTGTTATTTGTAGGGCTAACATTGATTGAAATGGATAAAATATATAACATCAGAAAGTAGCTTTGATAATAATTATGCCACTACCGCTCGCATTACCATTAGATTACAAAGAAATCGTATTGCCCATGTAGCATACGTACCATACGTAGCAAAAGTATTTAGAATTTCTAGATTTGAAAGAATAGTTTGAAACTTTTGACATCAGTAGAACAATTTTTCAACGAACATAATTACAGTAATAATAAATATAAATGAGTAATATATATATTAGAATCACACATTCTCGTAACTGCAATACTATTCAATGATTAAGATTGGTTATGTACTAAAAAAAAATTTTTTCAGAAGTGTTGCGATTATTTGAAATGTAATGATGAGAATGGACGAAAATATTTGACTAATTTAGAATGCACATTGGAAAACGTTTGAAATCTGTTGATACTACACTAAGCACACGTTTGAGTTTAATTAAAAGCGGGACAGTAATTTAACGGACAGTTAAATCAGTAAATGAGTTTGTCATTGTAAGCCAAATAATTTCACGGAGTTGTGTTGTTTGCATAAATTAAATATATTTATAGACTCAGTTTTATTTAATTAAACTGAAAGTAACTTCGTGTTACATTTTAAGAATCTAGGCAAACTGCTCCTTATCTTTACTATAATTATTTTAGTTTCAACGTTAATTGTTGCTACTATATTGTACAATTCGCTAAGTATTCAAAATTTCAAACCCATATTTTTTTCTCAAGATTTCCTGCAGTCTGATAGACAGACATGAAATCATAAAGAAAATAAATGTTTAAATCCCCCCTCCCTCCACAAGGCAAAGTAGAAATTGTTAGCCTACCGAGTGATGGGCTTCAATGACGCTAAATTGGATTGTTGGACATGCATCATCGTAGAACTCATCCTTGTCTATGTATAAAAGCAATTGCATGCAAAACTCAAAGTCTACAGATGAAATCTTTTACTTCTCTTGAGGTCTTGCTCCTTGATAAATTCACATTTCGTCCATTAGCTTAAGTTTTATAGTCGTGTTTAAACAATAACAGTTCCGGTAAGTACGGTAAGCTACCAAGGGTACTAACTTGTCATATATTGTCACTAACTTTAAATTTGTGTCTAGTGCATTAGTTTCTACCTTTTTAAATCTCTTACATCCATGTAAAAAACAACCAAATTGTAAAGTGTATATTATCAAATATTTCTCGATATATCTTGCCACATGGTACACTTTTATTATCATGATACACATGTCACTATAAAATTATGTAGAAAATGTTTGGATAGGCCACGTGTGTTAATATTTCACATATTTGAATTTCTTATGGGTGTATTGCGTTTGTTTGAAAATTTATTTATTCTGCTATCTCCTCTTTGCCATTATGGTTATTCATGAGATCAATGTTAAAATAATCGATAACGCTCAGCCAAATCCCTTGAAATGATATACACCATCATCGAACTCAGTGTTCCTCATTTAGAAATGAAGCCTTTAAGCACAATTCCAAGTCTGCAGGTCAGGTCGTTTTCGAGATATCGTACGGAGATACAGGCCGAAAGACAGAATTGAAACTTTTCAGCCCCAAGAAATAGGCTTTGCTAAAGCTCTGCAAATTACGTGTATATAAATGGTTATTTTAATATTTAAGGGTAGATAAACTTTTATTTATTCCGATTACTGTGTAAATTTTCATTCCTTATTGTAATAAAAGCATCACGCTAACAATTTGTAACTATCTATTCATAAGGTAGCATAAAAATTCACAAGCTTACCTTGATGTGCAAAAGCTTTTATATAATAATAGAGCCATCAACGCTTTAACTACTTTACAAACAGTGCAGCCCAGACGTGTGGCAAGCGATATGAACTTCCTCCACCAAAAACTTTCCCAACTTCCTCGTTACTTTCATTTCGATAGGATCTTACTAGAACTTCCAAGTTTAGAATTGGAGGTTTGGGGTTGTGTGAAGTTCTGTCGCTAGTGCAAATGACCAAAACTTTACAATTTTTATTATGCCCGTTTATAAATCTGTAATCAGTCTCATAAAATAATGTAATAGTCATGGAACTGAGACGTTTTCTACATCTAATAAGATAATAAGTTTCTACATCTAATAAGAGGACGAATTAAAGTTTAGGTCTAATTTTACTTTGCTTGCCTGGAAGATTTTGATGAATTGCCTCCCACTGGAGAGCTCTGGAGGTAATTTTTCTATTAGATACTAAATTTCGTGTTTCTATCTCGAACCCTACTCCCTAGGCTATGTCTACAGCCCACTAAGAACGCTGCATTTTATATGGCCTCGCAAAAAGACAAGAAATGTCAAACGACAAGAATAAAATGTTGTAATGTAGCTCTACTTACAATTTTTTTAAAGATTTAGTTACCTTATTCACAACATAAATCTACATAAAAAGGATGCCTCACTTACCTATCATAAAAATTGCCTAGAAGTCTTGATCAGTTTGATTCATAGGGCTAGGAACATAGATTATTCATCATCTTTTATTTGGGTTCTTGGTTTGGGCTACATGTCAATTTTTTTTTCAAAAAGTGTATTAGCTTCCTTTCATCCTTTTAAGGGAAACACAATAGGTTGGAGCTGTGAATTCAGTGATAAAATCAACTTCTTATTAAGCATCTATGTGAATGTCAAGGCACAATTTCATAACATTTGGTTGAACAATTTCTGACATTCAAAAGGTCCCTTTTGAAATTGCTAATACCAGTAGTTTTTTTATCCTAATGTTAGACATGGTAATAAAGTTATTTTTCAAGGTCGTATCCATAAAGTAAAAGAATGTCCAGACCATACAAAATCTACATTTGTATAATTTCCGAATCATAGTTATAAGTGATATGTTACGTAATGTATATAAATTTAGTGAATTTTTATAATTTTTATTGCATTTATTTATTTATACTCAAACCAATTACAGAAATTACGTTGAATAACTACAAATATTATGTGTGATATATGCAACTTTGTCATCAACTAAACTTGTTTCTAAATTAACAGAAATGTTTCTGAATTCCGCCATTAAGATAGTAAAATTATTGATCAGATATCTAGCAATCGGAAACACATTTAAGGGTAACTAATGTTGGGTTCCAACAGCGAATGTTGGCTTATCAGAACGAATTCAGAGTTGAACTTCGCACCTGAGCGTGACGAGACTTGCCGTTCATTTTGCAACTGCACCCCCCCCCCCGTCACCAACACATCCGGCCTGATAACAACTTCAACAGGAACTTCAAAACTTTAGTGTGAATGTATTTTCCCCAACCGAGTTTAATCGAATTCTCATTCAAACCTGTTTTTCTGATTATCAACGTTGGTGATATAACGAGACTAGTCTTTCCTTTCCTACGATATTAAATGTTCATTTTAATTAGATTGATTTACCAAAATTACAGTTAAAAACTTATTTTATCTAATTTCAACAAAGTAGGATTACGCCACACATGTATGGCGCAACAGGATTCAATGACGCTCAGAATAAGTTTATAGGACTATCGTGGTTGGATAAGTACCGTCCTGGAAATTAATTCTTCTTTGTGAAGAAATTAAGTTTCAGGCAAAATCTAGTTCACTAAAAAATATTTCTTGATGTATCTTGCCACATTATCATTCATGTATGTTTGTCATTCAGTTACGTTTCATAGCAGTGTTCCCCTCCAATAATAAGAGTTCTGGTGAGATAGAAAGGGTAGTAAAACAAAAGAATGCGCTATAATTTTATTGATTTACTTTAGACGGTATTACTTTGCTCTTTATTTTAAGAATAAAAATATTAGTGATGTAAACATGTCATACGATCCTTGAACTAACTCAGTGCTGCTAATATATAAATGAAGCTTACAATATTACAAAGCAACTGGTCAGTTCTTTTTCGAGATATCATGCGGACAGACACACAGACAGATTGAAAGAAAGTTTCCACTCCCACAAGTGATAGGCTTCACTGTAGCTCAGCCAATAATTTTATCCGGAGGAAAGCACCATGTTAATCAGAACTACTGGTATATTGTTTGGTCTTGGACGGTTATTATAGTCATATGATATCTTTTGTTACCTCGAAAAGATTCATAATGTTTGATTTTAAAGAACTGATTCTTCTACAAAAGGAAGGAAAGCATCGGAACATAAAATTCAGCCTTATATGTAACGCTCACGTGGTAATATTATTTGCTGGAGAAGTGCAAATAAACCTATGGACTAAACAGTACCCAAACTTTTGGAGGTTCTTTATGAGATAAAAAAAGGATATTTAAATTGTTAAATGTTAAATTGAGGTCAAAAAGCTACTTAATTTGTGATGCAGAAGTTATAAATCATCATTTCTCAATAGATCAAGGCTAGAGATAAACTCTAGAGTTCGTTAAATCAAACATGTTCTGAAACAAGGTGCAGTACACTATATCACGTGACGCGTAACCGGGTTTATTGAGATGGCATGCAAATGTTCAAGTCTATTGCTTATTTTATTAGGCTACACGTGTTACTTTGTGGCTACGATGTCAGTATTCAGTTTTTTATAAAAGTAATTTTACTTTGCATTTTCTCATTGGTATCATGGTAACCCTCAACACCAATGCAGTATTATTCGCTGATTCTCGGCGTAATCATACGTCATGCAACATCATCAAATTCTATGAAATGAAACTTAATATAAAAGTCAGTTCGTTCTCGAGACATCGTACGGACATACAGAAATAACATTTTTTCCAACCTTCCTTCACTGACGCTCAGCCAAAATATTTTTATGTAATATTGAAATTTAATACAATGAGAGAATCCTTGCATAAATTAGTAGTACTGTGTACATAACAGTATAGTTGGATATTAAAACGAAACTAACCAATATCAAGAGTCAGAGTTGGCATGCAAGGCTTCGTCTCACCCTTAGCACACCTACATACATTTTGCCCTCACGTTAATTTCATTCGCTGCATTATTCCCTGTTTCATACGGATGAGTTTTTGTCAAAATGAAGCCTATCCAGCTCTGACCGACAGTTTTGACAACCCCTTCTGTGAATTAGTGTCTTTGGGCATAAGTTGTGGGGTTACGTGATCTTAAAGGTTTTCAGGCATGAAAGCGGTTCTCTAAAGCAACCTTCGTATTCTTTTAACAACATTTTGAAGCTACGCTTTAAAAGGCAGGGTTTATGTACCAAACATGGGTTATGATTATCAAGGAAAGGAATAACTGTCCAGCAAATGTCCATTAAGCCTAATTTATGCACCAACTATTAATTTTGTTACAGTAGCCCTAACCATAGCGTCAATAATTTTTTTTATCTCCAAATGGTAATGGTCTCCAGAATCTCTGAATGGTGTATCCTAGAATCCTGAAGTGCACATAACCAATTTATTGATGCAGATCTTCCTTAGGTGTTCAAAGGTCCAGATTTATTTTTCAGACCAATACTTTCTACACTGTGGTTATCGGATGGTATTATCTATTACCTTATTGAAGCACTGTAAGTGTGGTATAACAGTCCCAAGCTCCGACTATACAAGTTTCATTATTCTTCTCAGCCAACAATCCCTAGTCAAACACTTGATGATCAATTTGCTATTTTACATGGAGGTCAACATTACCGTAAAATGTTTAAGACTTTCAATCAATCTTACAAAAGAGAGTTAGTACTCTCAGATTTTTAGGGTAAAACATACTCCAATCGAGTTTTTAGGCCTAAACATTCTTCCACGTTACTTCAAGATACCTTTTTTTATAATCATCTCATATAAGATGTGAGATGCATTTTGTCACTTATTTTGTTAATCTTAGAGTAATTTACGGTAAAATTTTGGAACACAGCATTTTTATAGCAATTATATGACATTTGTGCCAAATGCCATGTAAATCTGTTTCTCCGTTAAGATTTCAAATAAACGTTTAAAAATATGTACATAAAATAACTGTTCTAACATAATATGATATATAAGATGTAATATAGAAGATATTATCTTATTCAAGAATTAAGTACTCTCGTTCGTACATCATTTCAATTACTGCACTTAGTTATGAAAGTATATTTTCATCATAATACATGAATATTTTCTAAAGACTCGATTAGTTATGAAAGTATATTTTCATAATAATACATGAATATTTACTAAAGACTCGATTATCTTAAACAAATATATGATTTAAGACACATTTCATTGATATTGTTATCAGAGTTATAGATATATAGTGTGGATGTCATGCATTATTGAAGATTTCTTTTTATTACTATTAATCAATACAAAGAATTAAAATATCATGGTGAACTGTTATTTTAAATTAAATAAAGCCTCTCAGAATATCACATAATGTTTGATCGTATTAAAGTTCAATATTACACTTAAACAATGATGTTCAGTTTGTAAATGTATTGAACTTTGGAATGACTTGAGGCAGCGAATACCGCAACCGCCAGATCAGCTGAAACAGTTGTATGTATTAGTATCGACTGTATGTTTAGAGCGGAACCCAGCTTTGGTGTAGCGCGATCATTAATGAGCGCTTTGATTGGTCCATTGCGAAGCGAAACGTTTGCTCAGCAGTCAACTCCCACATAAGTCAGTTATTCTGGGAATGATCGTGTTTAATGCAGTACACTTTTACTATCACGGTATATGTACTTGCACAGTACTAAGAAAAGGTAATAAATAGAGTTTCAGTGTTTTATGCGAGAAATTACTGCTTCAATATGCATAATTAAAGACACAAATTATTTCGGTTGTGTTGGGATTATAAGCGTATGTACCATTTCTGCTTTAATAAGTTATATTTACGTCGGTAATGTAACGAAAAACTGAGATTACTATGGTAATAAATAATTTTAAAATATAACAGAAAAAGGCAATATAATATCCTTTTTAATAATCTGTCACTTTAAATAATCAACAATTATTTTTTTCTGGTGAACATTTTTAATCTTTCAAACACCCCTGTTCCAAGAGCTATTGCATAAATCCGCGATAATTTATGTAGGTTGTCCCTCCGATGATCATAGTCATAATATTCCACAAGAACCCTAACGTCATCTTTATATCATCATGATACATTACATATGTGTCAATGTATCATCTAAGTAATATATTTTTTAAGCTACTTACTCATATTCACTTTTGGTTGAAACTGACCGAAAGCATCCTTTGTCACTTACTTACTCTTGGGGACTTAGAAGTTTTACTGTAAAATGCTTTAGACCTAGCACATTTCGTACGCCATAATTGAAATAGTAATGACATCAGTGTTAATCGTAAAAAATTCAGTAATAGGCCTTCTGTCAAAACTTTATGATGTTATACATTTAGTTATATTTATTTTTCAAACTAAGAAGTATTCCGCGAGTAAATGTCTTATTGATTTTCCAATTAAGTGAGTAATTCTACAAGATCGTCACAAACCTGAAAAGCTACAAAGTTAGTTAAAAAAAGTATACATTCTTTAGCACTAAAAATTTTCATTTTCGATTAAATAGAATTCTATTTCGGTAATACATAGCCTACCTTATAATACGTCCAGTTAAGTGTCGAATTAAGTTAGGTATAATAAATCAAAAATCTAAAGAGCCTTTATGATATCAGCACGCAAAGTTTTTAGAAAAATAATCTGCCAAATAATTAATTCAGTTACCATTAGTAATGCCATTGATAGTTGCATTAGTTATTGCTATTTTACACACGATGTATGATCTAAATTACACCCTAGAGTACGATATACAAATGGCAGCCTCACAATTTCCTGTAATTATGATTTTTGTGTAATGAAGTATTCCATTAGACAGAAGACCTGAAGCCCTTCAAGTTGTCTAGAGGTGTCACTGGAAATATTGGGATTCTAATAGTGCTGCGTACATGCGTTGAGTTATTAATCCATAAACTATATAAAAATACGTCATAAATATTATTTCTTATAATATATGTGTTAAAACATACTAAAGATATATTGGTACATACTTTTTTCTTTAATTCAAGCTTTGTGATTATTGTTGTAATTTATAAAGTACAAATTAAATTTGATTCCAAATATACCATTGAACTTGATGTATTTCTATTTCTCAAAATATTCTAAATATTTAACCCTTGTTTTAACATAATATCATATTGAATTTAGATTATTAAAAATAATAATGTAGCACTAAGCTGAATGCTTACCTGTGTAAAATAATTGTATTCTATAATGCTAATTTAGTTACTTTACCCCGTGATAACACACACAAGACAACAACAAGAGCCTTAACATGTCAAGACCTAGTAACATATTTATTGCCATTTTACTGGGGTCTTAGAATTGTTTGTGCCATAGTTGATTTTGCCTTGTTTACCTGATCAAGGGTGTTCACAAAAGAGCATCACAATCTTCTGAGGATTATTAAAATTCATCATTAAAACAAAAATGCCATATAAGCAGAGGTAGAGAAATTTGCGTTTGGTCGATAGAAGCCATTTTGTTTTTTATAAATAAATTATCATCTTCAAAACTAGTTAAGCTAAAGAAATCAATTTTAACACAAAGTTTTGAATAAGTAAGAGACAATTTTAAAAAATAATTGTGTTATTTTCTTTAATATTATCAAAATAACGTCCGTTTAAAACATTTAAAATTTTTTTTAAACCAGTATGGTTATACAAAAATTTAATGGACACCAACTATTTTAAAGATTTAATTAAAATTCCAACTTTTGATTAGGCAATTAGGAAAAACAATGTCTTTTGATAGGCATCAGCCGTATTACATCAGTTATAAACTTTTTTATAAATGAGTCGTGTAGTTTCATAACTAGCTACATCACAAAACTGTTTTTTTTTTTTCAGGAAATGAAAAAAAAACGGATATTTTGTTAGCCGTTTAAAATAAAACTATTATTTTCCCCAGGGATGAAGTTAATGTCTGGTACTGTAATGCCATACTATTATTGTTATTATTAATAATTATCAATCCAAGTAAAAAAATAAATTAAAAATGGGTGTAGCCCATTTTGCATCTAATCAGTGGATGTAACTGGTTTTTGCATCTAATATTTTTGGATTTACAGCAGGTAAAAAAATATTCTGTGATTTTGCAGTTTCTCTGTATTTTAAATTTGTATACACATAAATGAACAAATAATTAATTACAATAAATTATATAGATACCAGAGAATAAGTTCATACAACCAAAAATTAACTGTATAAACAGTTCTAAGTACAATTTCCTAAACTACTAGATCAGTTACTTCTTGATAATTTACACATTCTTCTGTCAGGATTTCACCCCTCTGGTTATTTTCTTCTTTTTCAAACTCTACTAATCTTTTTTAATATTTTAGGGGAGCCAAATCTTTCCAATCACTGCCAAAATGTTTTTCTAGCAGGTTTCCAACATCCCGTAGTTTTAAAGCTGAAACTGCAATGCCAGTTTGAATTAAGCAAGGAAGAGGCATTCTACTTACTTTCCTACCTTTCTGGCAAACACTTTTGTACTTTCCCAAATCAGTACGATAGTGAGCTTCTCCTTTAACAACAATGTTATCTCCTTTGCAACTTTTTTAAAAATAAAACCGCTTACTTAAGTTAAATTTGAAGTGCCAAGATCTAGTTGGCATGATTACCTCAGAACACCTTTGTTTCCAATCATACACTTTTCCAACTAACGATCGTGTTGTGCCGAATTCAGAAAAATATTTTTTGTATATTCCTCTGGTGTAATTATGATGTTTGTCTTTTTTATTTCTTTTTCTATACGAGCAAAACACTCTGTCGGGTGGGAGAAAGGAATGTCCCACTACTGGGAAAACATATTCAAGACGTTGAAGACTTGCAGGAGAATTATTTTACAGCAGCCAGTAACCCAGCATTGACATCATTGGTAGAATTTTTATTTTGTCCTCCACATCCGTCAGACACAAGACGGAGGACATGCACCGAATTAGGGAAGTCAAACGTGTTGAGAAAATCATAAACAGCCGAGCTTATTTCGTTTGATCCCTTTTTGTGTTCTGACTCATCATAATGGTATATGAAAACATTATCTTTGGTCTGTTTAGCTGTGGAGTCGCCGACAAACAATAGTAAGATTATACTTATACAGTTGACGGCTGTAATAGGCACTCTGATCTGGGACTCTAGGTAATACCTGATTCTTTTGACAGTCAAAGGATATATGGTAATCAAATCATTTCGTTTTTTCTTTAAGGAGTAAGTAAAAAGACTTAGCTTTGAGTTTGTGGCACCTCTGAGCACAAATGATATCATTTTTCACAGTTGGGTCGATAGCATTTTTAATTCTTTCTGCAAAAGATATACAGGTCGAACACTCATCGGTCCTAGGACAACCAAATCCAATATTGAAATTTGACCTGAAAAAATGTACCTAAAATATGATTGTTTTACCTGAAGGTTTTCATCTTTAGTCTCAGAGTTGTACATTCTCCACATTTTTCTTAATGTTTAATTCTGTTGGTAGATATTCCCTATTGGCGGTTTTGCTTCGGCAATAGTGGTTTTCTATAACCTTAAAATTTTTAATAAACTTGATAACTGATTCTTTTCTTGTTTCATACGCCTTTAATTTACGGTCCCCCTCCTCTATTTTCTTTAGGTATAAGTCCAGTTTCAAAGTGCCTTCTAACCACACCCCTTTACTCTATTTTTTGATACGCACAAAGTTTCAATAAAAGCTTTTTGACAGACTGGAAGTTTCATGCGCAAAGATTTTTTATAAATAAAATATTGTACAAACCATTGACTTTTGTCCTCTGTCATTGTTTATAAGTCTTTTTTCGTTTTGGTTTTGTAGATTCCGTGTATTTTAATATAAAAACAATCTTGTTTGTGTTTCAATTCACTAGATTTACCAGAAGTGTCATAAAACTTCTCGTAAAAAATCTTTTGGTCATTTGCTGTGATTTCTGAACAACGATAAGTCTTCCCTTTTTTCTCGTGTTTACATGTTATAGTAGTTGGAGGACCGGCTGGACCGTATCTGAAAATAAAAAACTCGCCATTAATAAAATGTTATCCCGCCTACCGTAAAGTTTACTTCAACTAGCCTGCATACTACTACCCTATACCTTTGGCATTATAGAAACCACACCACACGACTCAGTTAATTGCAAAAAGAAAATTGTTGCCTACTTGTCTTCAACTAAAACTATGATTTAACCGAAAGATAAATAAGATTTACCAATATTGAACAGTTCCAACAAACCTCAAAAGTAAAATTATTTCAATAGTAAATATTCATCAACCCACCTTTGCTTTTTCATCTGTGCACGTTTCCAGTTCTCTGACTGTCGTGGTCTTTTGCGTTGGTGATGTAAACGAATTGTTGGTTCACACTCCATTGTTACTAGTCTAACTAAAAATACTTCACTATAAACAAAACACTATAAACTATTTATTCATCACGCACATCAGTAATTGCTCACAAATAATAATATAACCTCACTTACTCAGAAGCCAGCAGTCATACGGCGACGGCAAACAATACAGCTGGGAACAGCCCATCTGCGCATGCGCAACCAGATGGATGTAGCTGGGTTTGAAAGTAGCTTTGTTCTCTAGCTGGTTTTTGAAACTAAAACCCCTACTTTGCTATGCTATTACTATAAGATGTAGCCTGTTTTGATTTGAAATATGTTTTTCCTAGCATTAAACACGATTTCAGAATTGAAGAAACCGGCATCAGCTCAATTTTCATAAAAAGGGGATGTAGCCCATTTTGAAACTACACGACTCAAATACCAATTATTTTTTAATTTATATAACAATTCCAACGTTACTTTAACCAACGAAATCTGTCGATGAAAAAGCTAGCACTACCACTCTAAGGATACGCTTACACAAGCCAGGAGCTGCAAACAACTGATACCTGTCAACTGTGACATGTTTGGCGCTCCCGGATTTTGCAAGAGTACCTTTAAAGTGGTCTTGCTCGCTTATGCGTCGACCAATTTCGTTGATACTTTTATGAACACTCTGTATGTACATATAAGCAAAGGACAGAGAAGCCTACTTCTGTAAAAAGACAACTAAGATGGTAGTCTTTAAATTCATAGAAAAAGGTAGATTTTAACTTTATCTTTGGCACTCGCATTACGTTACTGACCAATCATTGAATTTTATTTGCTAAAACTTACAGTTAAAAGTATATTTTTACTAGAGCTTTTTATTATCTTATCTGGATATTTTCTTACTCTGTTCTCAAGAGTGGTTTGAGAAAAGGTCGAAATAAGAAGTGTTGTTACTATCTATTAAGGGTATTGTGAAGTGTAATTCTATGCTTTCAAGACTAAATAAACGTTAGTATACTGGAAATAGTTGTTAAATTAATTAAACATATGAATGTATGCTCTTAAAAAAAATGTTTAAACCGAACATTTGATTCCATTTAACTGATTTTTATTTGCTATAATGCAACTTTAGAGTACAAAGGGACGTAGCACGGAGAGATTAAAAAAGTAGGTCTCACAATTAACCAGAAATCTTACGAACGTCCATGTAAATTTAAGTACAATCGGTCAATCGGTTTAAGTTTTTATGTAATTGAGTAAAACACACACACACACACACACACACACACACACACACACACACACACACACAGAGATAGGCACCGATGTACGTATTTCAAGTTGCATTAAATAGGATATTAACCAACGCAATTTTGAGGTTTGAAGTTGCATAATTATCAGGTGTGTGAGATGGAGCGGTTGACGGGCTCAATGACAGCCCTCACAGTCCGGCGAACATGAATAGCATTGTTATCAGACTCATTTCCGGGTAACTGGAAGTACAAGTGACAGGGGATATACTGTTAACATAGTTCAGCATCGTTTCCCTCATCAGTGGAGTTCAATAGAGATAGTTAATTGTGTTTGTTCATGATTCGAACACGCTACGGGTTTATAAATAAAGAATAGTTAAATTAGAGGTGGGCGGTCAGCATGAAATATGAGTGCAGCGTCCAACAGTTCTGTATTGTGCAGCCTTTCAGCAGACAATACTGCCCTCTGAGAGCCACACCATTAATCTTGTACACCTGAGTATGTATGTATGTGCCGGGAGTAGCAAACGATTGGTCATGATATATAATACCATTATCAAAGATAAATTTCAGCACGACTGTTAAATGCTAATAATACCAGATTTGGATTGACAAATTATCAATAAATGTCAGTTGTAACATATTTTTTTAATTCTTACCAACATTTTTTCTGTATCTCTTCTTCTGTTCTCATAGACAATAGACTCGATTTCATCTTACCCTTCATAGAACCCTCTTCAGTAATCAATTGTTCTGATAATGTACCTACAATAATCATACACTATCGTTCACCCTTATCGTGCAGGTTTTGCAAATGTTTGTTCTTATGTTAAATAATTTCATGTACATGGTCAATATATAATAATACGAAATAATTGTAATGTTGTGAAATCGTTTTTAGGATGTAATAATGTTTTCAAAATTTTTAAAGAATATTTTGGTCAAAGCCCTTTCCTCTTGTGTATCTTATTTCTGAAGACAAAATTACAAAATATTTCTATTGATTATTACACTAATAAGAGAGAAATTTTAAGCTGAAATTTGGAGAAACCAGGTCAAAAAAACTGTCGATGGTGTATACTTACCTTATTTAAGTAGTCTTGTAGGCTCAAATATTATGAATTGTTTAATATAGTCTAGTTTTTCTAGTTGTTATTTGTCGTTACGCTTTATCTCTAAGTCAGTTAATATAACAGACCTTTATCTATCTTTATATAAAATGTTTATTTCAGTAGTATTATTATGGAATATACATAGATAAATATCAGTACATGTAATATTTAAGATTAATTTCTTAAATAACACCTAAATATAAATATAAGATGTTTCTTCAATGTCAATCAAGACGTTTCACACGTATGCAAGTCTTATTATTTCACTTTTCGGAGTTTTTTCAAAAATTGGAATGAATTGACTTAAAATTAAGCCTAGCTTATACTCTCAGGCAATATTCTCTGAGTCAATTTTTTTTATTTCGTTCATTAAGTACTCAAAAGAAAGCATGATCGATAATAAGGCTGTTAAATTCAAATATATCCTTTTAGTAAGGTACTCAAACACTATTGGTATTCTTCGCCGGACCCATTAAATATCGATATTATTTGTACGTGTAGCTATAGAAGCATCTATATTTACTCTAGTATTTAAAGTAAACTATGCAGTGAGAGGGCTAAGACGTAATTACAAGGCTCAGGTGGAAGGCAATTACTTTCAAAGGCCAAGTATAAGTCAAAGCAGTGCAGTTAGCAGCATCGACTATCTTTATTAAAACTGCTAGGTCATTTAGTTAGACAAGATCTTTTTAAGTGGAAAGTTAAAAGGGATGCTAAAAATTGATCGTAACATCTCCTTAAGTTATTTAAATTTCTAAAACTGTCCCATTATAAACAATATTGAAAATTTATGACAAATATCCAAACATAAATATAAAACACGTCTTTTGAAAACCTTGTAACACGTTGCACAAACAATCTTGATACCAGCAGTTTTAAAAAATGAAGGAAGATATATATATAGCAAAGAAATAATTATTTAATTTACACGTTTAGTACATAAAGTAAAATTAAGGTGCTAAAACCTTTATAAAAATCAAGAAGGGGAAATAGCCTATGACATTAACAGTAAGGATCTGGAGATTCATGTATCTCAGCGATAAGATCAAAAATTCTAAGTTAAACCAGGTGAAACTAGGGCTAAGAACACTTACCTTGGGGACCAACGGATAAAGATTACCTCCAAACTTCCACCGATGGCCTGGCAGGTAGACTACATATAAGTTCAGGATCGCTCAGAGGTGAAATATACAAAGAGAAGCCACGCTCGAATTTGCTTGACTCTTATCTTGCGATTGCCAAAAGATGTTAATGGATTTGAATTTGGAATAAGAGATCACCAAGAGGACATACGATCGTATAATATGGTTTAGACGTCATAAACTGCTGACATTTTCGTGATTAATAGATCAGTTTTGCCAATCATATGACAGAAACCATTCCAGAAAGATAAAAAATATTGGTGTTAGAAGTAAAGCTCTGAAGACTTAGGACTTTTAGCAATATTCAGCGATACTGAAATCATGGAAGGGAATTCTCTTAAAAGTTTAGTCATCTCCTGGGTGGTATGTTTCAAGTAGTGAAAAAAACCAACCATTTATGCCTTTGATTGGAACTGATATTTTTGTATTAGGCGTCCAATATTTTTCCAGTGTTTATCTCCACCAAATTTTAATTGTTATTTTCTTTAAATATTTATGACCTTGAAATCACTTATGACAAACGGACCCACTGCCCCATCGATGATTCTTATTTCTAAGCATTGTTTTTTTATCACATTTGCAATTGTCAAGGCCTTACTGTACGCTCGTTTGTCTCTTCAAATTGTAATCTACTTATTCATTGAGAAATATTAGTTCCCAGTCCCTCCGTTCTTGTTCCTTCAGCTACTATAAATGTGCCATCCCCGCAACACCAAGCGAGAGTATTTTTGAGAACATCCACAATAAACTAATTGGTTTGTATTTGTCACACTGCTGCCATCTATAGTGATATAAAAGAAACAAAAATACTATTTTCATAACTATCCGAAGAAAAAATTTAAAGATAGTATTTTGTTTGTAAAAATACAAAATTCTGGAATAAATATTTTATTACGTATTACTTCGAGATATAAATATGTACATTTGTTATTTTTGTATCTAAGGAATATTCGTGCAAAATTTCACTTAAGCCTGTTCACTAGGTTCGGACAATAAATTAACCAAACACTCATACACACAAATATCCAAATACTTAAACATCATTCTTCTAAAACTTTTAATTTCATAGTATTTATTCAGGGTATTCACGATGATATATGCAAAAAACGTTGGGAGTTTATTTTACATGTAAATATAATGAAAAAGGTTATATAAACATGGGTGCGGGAATGTTTCGTTAGCGAGTTACGAGTAGCGAAATATTTCGCCCGGATTTCATCTCACCATGTAAAACGAGGTCTTCCTGAAATTATGGTAAGGCAGATTAAGGCGCGAATCATATTTTTATCTTTCAGCAACAATAACTCTGTTATTTTATCAAGAAACAGATCAAAAATGTTAATAAAACTTGTAAAATTATATTATTCTGAATAAAGCTATGTAAATAAAGTACACAGCACAACATGCCTTTTACATTTGACTGAAAATAACTTTCTTGATTACGAATTAATCACATTTAATTTTTAGTAAGAAAATGTGCATTTTAACTATAAAATTAAAAATTATTTCATATATTAGATTCATTTTAGCAGTACATCAGGTGCTGCTAACATACTTTACTGTTTGATGAAAAATCCTTTGGGTCAAGGTTTGCAATGTCATTGTCTATGCATGATCCTCCATTGGAATTGGAGCGTGTTACAGATGATTAGCTATCCTGAGTTAAAAACTATTAATGAGATCCGACATGCGAAGATTCCCGCTGGTTCCTAAAAATTAACATGGAAATCACCACAGATCTTTGTTGTATATTTCAACAACAATCTTAAGTACTCCTCCATCCTATTCAAAAAGATATCCATATTACCAAATAGAGACCTAAATACTACTAGTATTACAAGATTTAAAGGTGGAATCGAAATTGCAGCTGACTCAAAGCTACGTTCTGGTGTAATGTGAGAAACTGAGTTCTTATATGAATAAGAGTAGGTGAAATCCTGTGTAAGAGAGGATTTCACCTAGTAAGATGCAGACACCACTTAAAACCAAAGGTGGTCTACAAATACATTACTCCAACAGTATTAGTAATGTAGTAACTTAAGCTGTCCGGTTACTTTATTATTGAGAGAAACAGGCAATTTTTACTGGTTACTGTGTAAAAATACTTCAAATGATTATATGTGATTGCACATTTTGGTGAAGGTTCTGTAAAAACTGTTCATTTATAAATGAAAGTTAAGATTGATTTATTACCAAGTACGATAATATCCATCCAGCTGTTGGTAAATATATATATATATATATATATATACCAACAGCTGAAAGGCAGAATATATACCATCCGAACTAATAGGCGAAGGCAATTTCAGCACTGCAGTCATGGCATTTACAATAGTCCGATCAGCGTGTTGTGAAGGGATGAAGAAATACCTTGAGTACAAATATTATCCTGAGTGTGTGAGTAATTTAAGAAATTATCCATTTAAGCAGCAAACAAGTTAGTCCTTTATTTAGACACTTTCACCAGGCATATACTAATGCTTAACACTTCTTTCAAAATCGTCTGGGTTGAGGAAAATTATTAAGAAGAAAAATAAAGACTTTGATTGGATCGAAACACCAAAACATACATTCTTACATTACATTACATGTACATTCTTAAGCTCTAATGAGTTTTTAATTTGTTGAGACTAACAAATTGGGAATGTTAGTGAGAACAATATTACAAACACATGTGCCGATCATGTGAGACAACGCCGCCCTCAGCTGGGAGCAGAATTAAATACTTCTCTAATTGGTGCATCCTATTAAGACGTGTCATTGAGATACCATGAAATTAATACTCCACTATTTGACATTCAGACAGATAAGGCTCTAAAGTATCACTAATAACTGAATGAGTTTGTGAATATTCCCTTATTCAACAGAGTAGCTTGGTCCTTAGCATTTGTAATAAATTTCACTCCACAACTAATATGCGTTATATGTTTGTTGTTTACATTTTCTTTTCAAAAATATAGATATGTTTGCAATACTCTGCTGCAGGTTACGCATAGAATAAAAACGGAGAAAATTATGCTTATTTATATCAATGATTACAAAACTCCAGTGTGTACCTTCAATATTTGCGCTTGACTTAAATTCCAAGCTCCAATTACGATTAAATGATGGAAGCTTAAAAATACTAACTGGAGCCATGGATCAAATGTGGAAAAATCTGTTTCAAAATGTTTTTATTCGAGTAAACTTAAAACCTTATCCCTATATTCTCAGATAGTGTTGAAGTAAACATTTCTGAGAACATAAGGTCCATAACAACTAAAAAATATTGAGACACTAATTTCAACAATATACTTTAATAGGAAGTTTTATTATTATTACTGATCTCGTAACAGTCTAACACGTCCCGTTTAACTCGGCCCCAATTATTTTAAGGTAACTACGGTTAAGCACTTGGGCACGAGGAGCACGGGATCTCCAAACTTACTGGAATCCAATTAGTCCAAACTGGTGTTGTATATTTGGAATCTAAATTATTCATGCAATTAAAGCAAAGGTTTCTGCTGAACTGTAACACTTTCCTTAGGAAATCGGCAAAATATAATTTATGTAATTTTGATAAACATGTATTTATTAGGTAAATAAATTTAAAAATATTAAATGATACTCAAGTAAAATGCCCTTTCTCTTTTTCGCAACGTCATTGCTGGATCTTTTACATCACGTTTATTTTTATGATAAAAGAGTAAGATTTTTTATTTAAATAATGTAATAATAATAGTAAAATGTGTTGTAGTATTCAGAAATGTTTACCTATACTACAAAAATACGTCTCTAAATCATCGGTACATAAAACATCAGTTGGTAAGCTCATGTGGAAATTTGTTTTAAATTTAAACTCGTATTTACAAGTTTACACACAATCAATAGCAAGAACATAAAGTTCTTTATTTAAGTTTGTTCTTGGCGATGGAGAATTGTAAAGTACAAGGATTTTAAACATTTGCCTTTCTTTAGTGTAGGAAGCATCCAGATTTAAATAATCGTTTCGAGATCGGCAATCTGGTCTCTTCCCCAGGTGGATTATTAACCCAATACGAATAAATTAGGAATCACAATGAGTCATTGTAATCAGTTACTGACAAAAATTTGAGATTTTAGATCTCTAAACGTAGTTTTTTCTGATTTCTTGTATCACTGAACGATGATCGCAAATTACCAAAATATTCTTAACACAAACCTTTCTATTTAAATAATCTTTTTCTTACAAGATTAAGTAACAAGAGTAATGAATCAGATTAATTTCTCAATTATGAAACGTTGTGTGGAATGCTGTAAAAATCCTATTTGTTTATTACCAGAGCATCAATAAATAGATTGTTCTCAATCATAAATAAGTTTAATCACCATTAGATTTTCTCAATAGAGGATTTGTATTAATTACTTACTGTAAAAGGGTAAGAATAGTGTTTTTTTTGGTGTTTGGAAAGTTTGTTTTATTTGCTTTTAGTATATTTTAATACTATTTGGCTCTGTATTCATTTTCACTATGAAACATCGCTAATTCTGATAAACTAGCTTTATTAAATTAGCAAGCTAAACCTAATCAGAACACCAACTCCCTTATGGTATCTATTTATTAACACAATTTTATGGAAAACGTAAAAAGGACAATCGTCCTTTTCAACTGAATTTATATTAAACATGATTATTTCAATCGCTTGTTTGATTTTAAAAATTGTGGTATTGTGGTACATTTTGAAAAGTATTTACATCGTATTCATCATTTTCCACTACACTTAGTACTCGATTAGTACTCAGTTTGCATCTACTTTGATTTAATTTTATTCTCTAGGTATAATACTTGCAGTTAACACCTTCCCTAGTATATTTAAATGGTCATAATACATTTTCAAACCTGACGCAGTGAAACAGCGACCGAATTGCGTTAAGTTCGATTCTATTCCGAATTACTTGACATCGATATACCGGCATTACTGAGCCCAGCTAGTCGGCCCGGCGAGCCGAGATAAGACTGATAACATGACCATTCAGAGTCACCGGACTGTGACTTGCTACTGACCTCCACAGACCCCTCCCCCTCACCACACCCTTCCATCACTCTACATTGACTTTCAGTATGAATGGAGTTGAAATCGTCCGTAAATCAGATATAATTAAATCATTATGATGGGAATAACCTTTCCAATTTGAATATGATCACCAACACAAAATACTCCCAAATACTAGGCAGGAATGATCTAGAAAGATAATTTACAAAATATTTAAAGTACAAAAGGTGTAAAACCCGTTAGCTGCTCGAAAAACTTAATATTTTTCTTTAGTACGTCTACTTTTACTACCGAATTAATGATAGAAAAACAGTACATATAATTGTTTGAACAAGACTACGAAGTATTTGTAGCACAGACAACTTTATGTGATTTCTAGTTTCGAAACTGTTTTGACACTGTCTTCGCCCATCAGAGGCTGTGGAGGCATCTTCTGACCCACACACTGTTGGCGAAGAACGAAAATCATCCTTTCAAAGTATTATTTGTTCTAAAATTGAGGACACAACAGGAAACTTCAGATTTTAAATCAAAATGTTCAATCTATGAAGTAAAAAGACGATATTATTTTGTTCGTTATAACTCTTAGTTTAAATTTCATGAAATATTTGAGTGCATATAATCTCTTTATATTTTTTAATAAAGAATTTTTCATTTAATTAAAGATTTCTTTGTATTGGCATACTTTATAACCAACTGTTGCCCTCGTAGAAAGTATGTAGTCCCAACATGATTGGAAAAGGCGAGTTCCATATGCTCTACATTAAATGACGTATAACTAGTGCTATTACTGATGTAAACAAGTAATATAATGCCAAAACTAGTCATATGTATTTATTCTGTTTACGTAACAGACACTCCAACATATAAATTATAAAATTTTATGATGGTTATAAACTTACATTATAAGAAATGTTGCATATATATGATATTATAGAAATGATCGATACGTATATACTTTAAAAGAACATTTATTAGCGGACCCCTATAACTCAGGAAGCTGAAAAAGGTATCTTTAGTTTGTTCGTCTGTCTTTCGCATGACATCTCAAGAATGGATTGAAAAATATATTTCAATCCATTCTTGATATGTTTATACTTGGAGTTTTAAATGAAGCTTCATTTCTATATAGAGAATGTCGATTTCGACGATGTCTCAATTTCCTCTATGGCATTTGGATGAGTAGAGTATCTAGCGTTAGTATCTTCCTGCCTGTCTGCACGCTTTTGAAAGAATATCTTGAGTACTAATTGAACTAATAACTTGAAATTTTGCATGAAACAAGGTTATTAGTTTATTCACACACAAGATGATATCATTGATATCGGATGTCCATTCCTGAGGGTTTGTCGTGCTGTATGGAAACCTATCACTCAGTCTCACAAACAGTCTATCTGTTTGAGGGATACCTCACTTCTGGCTTGTTTATACCTTACATCTACACAACGGCAAAAACCGAAGAATCACTTTCATTTGGTAAACTCTGTAGATGTTAAGGAGCGACACTAACCACAAATATCGAGATATTCGGGTAAAGTATGGATCTAGGGGTCTAGACTATAGTAAAGGATGACTGTTGGAGTGGGTGGAGCTACCTTACCCGCTTTGATTGGATCACAACTATCCTTCCCTTGTTCCAATGTGACATGACTGAGATAGTAAACCCACTGTCCCTCCTCATTGGTTTTCGACAGGAGCAGTGAATCCCCCTACTACCATAATACCCATCAAACATATCAACAATGCAAAATTAATAATGTATTGTAAAGAGCTGTGTATAAACTTCGTTCTACGATAATATCACAATAAATATCTTTCGAAAGAATATTTTTATTTTGCGGCTACTGACAGTTATTTTGTTATTACAATTAAAAGGTACAAATCTGTCATCGTAACTATACATAAACTTGAGTTTTTCAACATACTCGAGAAATTCTACCATTACCACTAACACACCCTTTTACCAACACTTCAATTACCAATACTATAACTACCAGAATTATCAGTACTAAAGATATGCTCACTAATAACAGCATGCCTAAAAGTACCACCATCAACACCTCCATCACAATCATTAAAATTATTACAAAACTCACTTCCAGCACCACCACTACTATCTCAATACAAAACCCACAAATACCAACACTACTAGAAGCAAACTATTAAACAAACCCCACCAATACCCACATGACCGCCATCAATACCACCACAAACACCACGGCTTCTAGCATCCCAGTATCTACCAGCACCACCATTACTACAACAAACTCCACGAATACCAACACTACCAGAAGCAAGCTATTAAACAATCCCCACCATTACCCCCATGACCACCATCAATACCACCACAAACACCATGGCCTCTGGCATCATCACTATCAACACAACTTCTTTAAAATTTGATTATTTTTTATTATCTTCTTTGAATAGCGGAAGGGAATAGCGTATATTAGACATTTTCCAGTTTTTTAGCATCACTAATGTTGACAATCCATTGAGGCCAGTTTGATCCCGTAAAGTTTGCATATTTTCTATGGTGTTGTGAGTATTGCAGATACTAGCTGTGCTATTCTCATACATAATTATATATAATCAAACCTCATATTTACAACATTTATTCACATACGAGTACTTGTCTTGTATCTGACTAATCAACCCTACGTTTAAAAGTTTATTCAAAGATAATGACTTTACCCAGTTATTCATCCATTATACTGCATGAATTAGGTTGTTGTTTGAAAGTTTATGTAATCTCGCGTTCATAACAGAGGTAGAAATGGAATTTTGGTGGTCAGTATGAAATATGAGTGCAGTGTCCACCAGTTCTATATTGTGCAGCCTTTCAGCGAACAATACTGCCCTCTGAGAGCCACACCATTAATCTTGTACACCTGAGTATGTATGTATGTGCTGGGGATAGCTAACGATTGGTCATGGAATATTTTGTTGTGCGTCCATTCTGTATTCAACAATTTCCTCCTTTGGTACCTTTATTTACACTGGACGAACGTACTTGTCCATTGGCTGAATGAACTGTTAGATTACTTATGGAGGCTGGTTGATAGAAGTCTAGGCAATAACATAGACATCATAATCAATACTTATACGTACAAGTATATTATTACACCCATCGATCAACCTAATCTTCCGTAATAGGGTTTTTCAAACAGTTAACAAATTTATATATGTGTTATTATTTCTAATAAAAGGTTTTGAAATTATTATTATACTTAATTTTACAAGCTTGTGGACCCTTTTCAAAATATTGTTGTTATCCGTCCATCTGTGCAGTAACTCTTGATAAATAGTTCCTAGAGGCTAGAAACTTGGTATATAGGTTTCTCTTAGTCTAATGGATAATTTATTTTTGAGACAAAATGTACTAGGGCAATCTGTCTGTTGTCTTTTTGATATCTCTTTCGTTTCGTTTCGTCGTATCCTTCGGTACGCAGTTGTATTGGATTTTTATTGTTAATTGTGGTGTTCCTGAAGTCGTATGTGTTTGCATTAAAATACAGAAGGAGAATATAAAAGTTGGTCTTCTATAGACCATGTTATCTTATTTTGATTGTGTTTCATTACAAATTCCAATTATATTATCTAAATCACACAAGGTAGATTTTATATATATAATTCAGAGTTATCAGAGATCATCTTTCAGAGCTTTTGGAAACTAATATTTACTTACATATTTACCGGCAGGCAGACAAACTTTATTGTATTTTATCTTTAAACACATATAAGAAGAATTTTAATACTTAGATTTGTAATATTTAATATTTATTTCAGTTTAAAATCTGAAACCAAATCACATTAGGCGTGCTTGAAAGTTGCTGGAAAACATGAATGGTTTTAATCTTGATACGGTTCATGATAGCTAGAGAGTTTATATTAGACTGATTTTGGATCCCTAAAAGTTCAAAATTATAGCAATTATGTCAATTAATAATGATTTCATAGGTACTAATTCACTATTTATAAAACACTGTACGATACGTCTAATTACATTTCAAATTAGAAATACTAATTTCAGGTTAGTACATACGTACCTTGATTAATAGGGTATCATTCGCTGTTACGATTTCGAGTAAAAAATCATTTGGTCGTACCTTTTAGTATCTGTTATTATGTAGAATACGTAATTCCAATTTAAAACTATATTCATTCAAACAATTGCTAAATTGAACAATTTAATCTTCAATCACTTAAAATTATTGATATTAACATTTAAACTCCAGTCCTAGATGTCTATTGCACTTTAGAATTATGAATTATCCATTAAGTTAAATATTTTGAAATGTATAGATCGGATATATAAGAGGGCAAAGCTGCATATAAGGACAGGGTTGCATCCAATTTTGAGAATAAATTAACTTTAAAAGTTATAATTTTACAATTTCATTTTTTCTATTCAGAGTAATTTTAAGATTCCAGTTTCTTAGCTCTTACCTTATGTATTTCGAAATATGTAGAACAGATAAATAAGTTATCAAAGTGGGATTGTATCCAGTTTAGAGAATCAATTAACTGTAAAAGTTATCATTTACAATTTTTTTCTTTGTATGGAGAATAATATTAAGATTCCAATATCAGGTGTGTATAGTATCTGAGAATGATAAATTAGCTATTATGTGACGTATTCTGCAAAATTTATATGGCTGATAAATAAGAGAACTAAGTTTGCAGGGTTGCATCAAATTTTGAGAATTATTTATGGTAAGAGTTGTCAATTTACAGTTTTATTCTTTGCATACTCTTGATGTCATCCAAAACTGTCGATCCAAACAAGTATGAGATAGTCAGGCAGGGATGTGCGTACACTAGTATGTACGAGTAGAACCTCCACGTCAAACAGTACAGAATCACCTATTTTCAACACATACAGACTCAAGAGGTATTCAAGATATTCTCATTTCTACTAAGATACCAGGCAATCCTTTAAATCCGTTAGCAATGTTACTATGGACCAACGGTATGGAGATCAACCAAAAAATATTAAATTCCTTTATCATATTTAAAATACAATTGGTTGAAGATAAACCAAACATGAAATACCTTTCACATAGTTTAAATGCAATGGTGTGGAGATAAACCAACATTAAATCCATTTCTCACAGTTTAAACTCAATGGTGTAGAAATAAACCAAACATTAAACCCCTTTGTCATAGTTTAAATGCAATAATGTGGATATCAACCAAACATTAAATTCATTTCTCATAGTTTACATGCAATGGTGTGGAGATAAACCAAACATTAAACCTCTTTCTAATAGTTTAAATACAATAATGTGGAGATTAACCAAACATTAAACCCTCTCTCATATTTTAAATGGAACAGTGTGGAAATCGACAAAACATTTAATCCCTTTCTCATAGTTTAAATGCAATAATGTGGCGATCAACTACATATTAAATCTCTTTCACAGTTTAAATTCAAGCTTGTGGAGATCAACCAAACATGCAATCCGTTTCTCATAGTTTAAATGCAGTGGTGTGGAGATAAAGCCAAACGTTTGAATCCCTTTTTCATAGTTTAAATTCAACAGTGTTGAGATCAACCAAACATTTAATCCATGTATCATAGTTTAAATGAAATGAAAAAAAAAATGAAATGAAAAATTTCTTTGTTGGAGGCGTAGTTTATATTCCATTTTGAACTGCAATAAGTAATTTTATTAGCTATAATATTGTTTTAGCTGTGTGAGAAGGTTTTATTTTACCAAGATATCATGTTCTATGATTTTAAACGTTAGTATTACAATAAAATATTCCTCTTCTGGTGATAAAGGTCTTAGATTGCAAAAGCTTAACAAGAGGGTAAGAAAGGATGGACAAGGTTCATTAGGGGTTATTCATCGTGATCAATTTAGCTAGGAGGTCCTGGTCCTGTCATCTCCCACAGGGGCCGCTATCGTTAGTTATGGAGGCCAGGTTGGATTAATTAGTCCCTTCCACATTTGTCAGCGAGTATAAATGTCAATTGGTGTAGTGTAGCCTATTCATTTAATACTGTAAGCTTTAATAAATAAATTATTTTCTCTATGTAATTATATAAAAAAGTAAGTTGGAATAAATGTAAAATTTTCTCCATTGGTTTATTTGCTGCAAATTTTAACTTATGGACGCACTAGTGAATACATTAATATTGGCTTAATAATAACATTTTCTCGTTGTTAACTATATATTCGAGAACTTACACACACACACAAACACACACACACACACACACACACACACACACACACACACACACACACATATTGGTAACACTATTAAAAACCAGTCACTTAAAAGTAGCGTGCCAAAAAATATACCCAATATTAAAGTTGGTTAATTTCATTGTAATTCGAAGTTTTAAACATCTCTCAGTAATAATAAGTAAGTAATAAAATTGTGTTTAGATGGTTTTTTTTATATTGTGTAATGGTCGTATAGTATTTTCATAAGTAGTTGAAATATAATATAAAGTGTCATATAGGGTACTGCTTCATAATAAAAAGCTATATTTGTTTATCAGTTTCCCCAAACTGGGATATCTAATATTGTTTTACTATTGTTGTATCTAATAGTAAAGGTACTCAAACATAGTACAATTTATGAAAATTAAATTAAATATTTTTAATCTATTGACAGATGTAGGTTATGCATGTATTATCTAAATATATTTAGATTCTACATGCATCAAAATGTTATACATTACTCATAAGTTCATTGCTATTCATATATATATATATATATGTTTATATAATGTTACCAGTTGATTTTGTTATTTATAATCCCAATTTTGTTTTTAAGATTAAAAATTTACTTCTAAATACTACACTATTTTAAAATACCAATCCATTTTAAAATCGATTTGTAAAGTTCATTTATAAGAATCTAATATTTCACAGTCAGGCTACATTTGGCCGCAATCATCCTTTTCCAATATCACAACTGTTGAACAGCGTCCGCAAACAGCCTGTTACAATATGATAATCATGAAACACAGTCTGCAATCATCCTTGAAAACACGTCTACAATCCTCTTTTTACTACAACATGATCGTTAAACATAGTCCGTAATCATCCTTAAACAATGTCACATTCATTAAACACTATCCACAATCAGCCTGTTACAATATGATAATCATGAAACACAGTCTGCAATCATCCTTGAAAACCCGTCTACGATCCTCTTTTTACTACAACATGATCGGTAAACATAGTAGTTAATCATCCTTAAACAATATCACAGTCATTAAACATCATCCATAATCAGCCTGTTACAATATCATTACCATGAAACAGTCTTTATCGATATCATACTCATGAAAAACCGTCAACAATCCTCCTTTTACCATAACAAGATCGTTAAACATCGTCCGTATTCATTCTATTAATATATCATAATCATGAAACACAGTCATCAATCGTCCTCTAACAATATCACAATCACTAACACCGTTCTCAATCAGCTTGTTACAATATCATAATCATAAAAATCCGTCCGCAATCATCCTAACAACATCATAATTATGAAACATTGTCCTCAATCATCCTTTAACAATATCACAATCACTAAACACCATCCGTAATCAGCCTTTTACACTATCATAATCATGAAACACCGTCTGTAATCATCCTTTTACAGTACCACACTCACGAAACATCATCCGAGAGTAAACAAAAGACAAAGTTGGCACAAATTCTGAACTAAGTTGCAAGTATACTTGAAGGGATATTAATGACCGTGATCATTAGCCGACCTAGGTTTGTGGTCCTTGTTTCCCAGTTTTGTGCGGCGGACAAACTTTGGATTCAGTTACTTTGCTCTGTGGCCGACCTCAGCAAAAAGCTTTCTCCGATAAATATACTTAGCTCAGAGTTTGCAAATCCTCTCCGGAACGTTTGCAGGACTACTACCTAGAAATAATTACGTAATGGAATAATTTATTTATTGATCTTAACCCATGACAAAGTATGTACACATATTTTATAAAGTGTAGGGAAACTAAAAGTGTCTAAATATGTAACAACGTTTAATATTTAATCTTACGTCATTACTACATAAAAATTTGATTTATCAGTGGTTCCCACATAACTACTAGTAACTATATTCAACGTGTTGTGAACCTTCAAACGTAAATGATAGTTGCAACTCAAACGTGTACATAAGGCCATTATATATCGCCTTTGCAACCCTAAGGTAGATCTCCTAAAGGATTTGGAACAATGGAATTCAACACTTAAGTGACACTGTCACCGCAACGCCTTACATTTACAAGTACAAGCGGCAATTACATCTGAATATCTGAGTAGGTACATCTACTAAACGGATACTCTTATCTTTGAATATCTTTGCAAGTCTATCGATAGTACTTCAGCATCTATCCGCATGATTAGTCTACGTATAAGGGAACAAAAAGTCTTATTATGTGTGTGCTATAAGTATAGTTTTCAGTTATTATGAAGAATTGAAAAGTATAAATATATGAAGAATTTTTTGAGACTAAATTATTCCCATGCTATTTTTTTATTTCAGTTTGTACTACTATAACTTTTAGTTTCAAGCATTATACATATTATTCTTTTAATAATAATAATTGCGATGATATTTTTTTGGAGATACGTCAAATAATACAAAATGTTTTATCGTCATACTTTTAAATAATATGTTTCTGTTCTTATAGTACGTATACCTAGAACAACATGGTTTTCCACAAAATGTAGCCAATTTTTAGGCTGATTCAATGGGAATTGTGCTAATATTATCTCCATTGAAAGTGTATTTACAAATGGAGTGACATGTATTAACTTTGGGTTTACACATACCACTACTTATATGTATCGGTACATAAAAGCATAATCTCGAACCTATATTCTGGTTCACAAACGGATACACTTAAACAATCCTCTCAGAAACAATAAAATTCAACGCATTAAATTATATTTATAATATTTACACTCAGTTCTGGATGTAATAATAAAACAATTAAAACTCGCAGTAAGTAACATGCAGTGACTATGTTACTTGTGTTACTAACAAGCAACGCTCACAAATGTTAGCATTAATCACTGTCTCAAACCTGCTTAGCTCCCGATTTGCAATTCAAAACTACTCCTTTCATGTCTTTGGAGGTTCTGTTACATTTCTATTCATCAAATGTATCATCCTTCAGTGTAATTATTATTTTATATACACACATTTACTTGCCTCAACTATATGTATTCTATATCATGTTCCTTTATCAATTGTCTTTTTACTTGTGGCTTATAAAAATATAAACAATCTGAAATAATAATCCAACTTTTATAGTATAAGTAAAATAATGAAACCCATAATAAGTGTGTAATAACGAAAATTATTTAATTTTTATGACACGGTAAGGGAAATCGATAGTAATTTATACGTTCAGGGTTGACTCTGCTAACTAAATATTCCTCTCCTATTGTTTAAGAATACTTTACTGTTACAAATGTTTACTTAAACATTTCAATATTTATCTTAAGACAATATAGAAGTACACCACACTACGTGTCGCATAATAGCCTCAATGATATAGCATACAGCTTTCATGTACTGTATTTGGCACATGTCATTATCGAGACGTGCAAACAGATAGAAAACGGACATGTATACAGGAATGTATACATCCCTTCCGGCAGGCAAAAGTAGAAACTGTCCAGCCTACTGAGTCATAGACTTCAATGACGCTCAACACATTTCCATGGTTTGAGATGCACCATTATAAAAAATATTATTGTATACGTAGAAATTTAGTTTTACACAAAATTTTGTTAAAATATGAAATCTTTCTTGAGATATCTTGCTACTAAATGTATTTCCATTTTTGATCAATAAATTATGTATCATAACAGTGTTAAAACTCGTAATAAAAATTCCGATGAGCTAAGGATGATATTATAACGTTAGAATACGTTGGACTTAACTATTGTCACCGAGGTTTAACATTGACTTTCCACTATTGTTTTTCTTATCGTTCTATGAGTAAAAGTCGTATGTTTTCATAGTGTTATGTTTTTATTCGGTATGTTGAGGAATGTGCCCTATGAGTGACAGGCTTTACCAAAGCTCAGCTAATAAAACGTAAAGTATGAGTTATAAGAAACCTAAGTTATTTTCATCGGTTTCTTCAGATTTTTGTACAATCCTAACATGTCGTTCATTTATTTTTTCTTAGTCACATATTGGTTTTGATTCTCCGTTCTACACTATATAGAGTGATTATTTCATTTTCCGTTGGTACGGTAAATACTTTTTTATTTACTTTATATCAATATTAATATGATAAAATAGATATAAATAGCTGAATATGTTTACCACTATTAATGACCGAGTTTAAAACATATGTACATATTTGGATCAGCAGTGAACTCCATAAATTTGCCAGCGGCTTGTGAAGTCCTCTAGATCTTGGGTTTATATGGGTTAGATATGTTATACCTTCGTCACGTATATTTTTATGAGAAACCATTGTAATATAGACTATCGCGATGACTAATTTAGCGAATGCACAGCACAATAGTTCTGAAAGCTTCGGTAACAAACGTGTAAAATGCCAACACTGCTAGATACAGTAGATGCAGTGTCAACACTTTGACTACTATGTGACTCTGTAACTGTTAGGTAACAAGACGTACCACACCGCCTTCTGTAACCTTTGGTAACAAATGTGTGAGGCTAGTAATAATCAATTAGAGTATGAGAAACATGGCAAGTCTGGGTTCTTTAATGCACTTATGCTTGAGATATTTTGTTCATATTTTACATGGCTATAGAAGATTAGTTTATTGCCATATCACTTTAATTAAAATTATTAATTGAGGATTCTTTACAACTTATAAAAAGGATTAATCGGTAAATTTGTTGCTATGTGCTAGTCTCAAGAAGGGATAGACCCGTTCGACTAAATAAATTATAAAACGGCAAAAGTTTGTTGTGTAGTGTAATACGTAGGGAGTCAATTTCATAACTTTTTTACACAATTAGTTAACTTTGCTTATTATGGTGGTCTTCAGAATTAAATTCTCTACAATTTTTATTAGGAAAAACAATTTGTTTATTGGTCATTTAACAATGTTATTGGACAATGACATTTAAGACGGTATTTTTGTTATTAGATTTTTCACAAATTTCGTACTTTTTCTCAAAAACAGTTCACACTGCAACCTCTAGAGTGGTTTTATTAGGTTTTTCAGGTGATTTTCCTTATAAATCCACCTTATTTGAGTTAAAAAGTAAGAACCAAACATTTCAGAATCACTTAATTTCGCCAGGTGAACTGAAAACAAAACAAAATCTTTCGCCAGCCATTACTCACTAATGTAGCGTTTCCGGACCTACCTTTATATAACATTTTTTTCTTATTTTTAGCTCTACAATCACGTCTTAAAATATTTTACCATATTTCTGACTCACCCTATAAGTCAGTCACAATTCCCCTTAATATCCGATACCCTAACCATGAACATTGAAACTATATGTATCTGACGTATACCTACATAAGTATAAACATATTATAGGGTTCCATCATTATAACATTATAGGTGGTTTACTAAGTAGGTTATGATCCCGGGTAACAGTTAGTTGTTAAGAAATATTAAAGGCAATGGGCCGGGATCGCTGTGATATTTGTTGTACTACAGGTGCATCTTGTAATAATAGTGACAGTTTTATAACATATTGGTAGTTAACCATTTTAATAGGTCAAATCCAATCCAGTTCTTGTCGAAATGACACAGGTAAAAAACAACTGCTTCGAAATCTATCGCTTACGCTCAACCTATGCTAGTGTCAGCAGACTTAGAAATTCTAATATAAATTCGTCAATTAGATATCTGATATCATCATCTTCTTTTAATGTATCTGCCTCTATATTTCTTACTCCATCACATGAAAATTAAATTATTTCTGTAATTCAATCCTTTAAAACAAGCAATTCATGTGGAGTAGATGGAGTTTCACCTAAAATCATGAAAATTTGTGAAGACTCATTGGCTGAGCCTCTGGTTCACATGTGCAAAACAATAAGAGATTGGTTCGTTTAAACTAACAAAGTTCCGTCAAGTTCGAAGTTATAAATTGTAACACTATTATTATAAGCAAATGTCACCCTAATGAAATTAAGAATTACCGCCCTTTGCAGTATTCTCAACATGTTTTAAACCTAGAAAATCTAGTGCTTATTAGATTTTAAAATTATTTGTCTCTTAGAGATGTTGTGTATGAAAATCAATTTAATTTTCATCAAGGAATGTCTACTGTCAATGCAGTTTATAGTCTTTTGTCTAAAGTCTAGCGCTCATTGGATAGTAAGAACCATGTTCTAGGTTTATATTGTATCTAACTGAAGCCTTCGCTGTCGTGGGCTACTCATTATTGCTTACTGAACTCGAATGTTTGGGTTTCAGTGAGGAGGCACATGATTGGATCTCATTCCATTTATTAAACCGTAAACAGGTTGATAAGATACCCTTTGTTGACGCTAATTGAGAAAACAACTATCGGGAGAATATAAGGTTCCGTTCTTGGGCCTTTTTGCTATTTATTAATTACATTCATCAAAGTGCTTATGCCTAACTTATTTGTGTTTGCGGATGATACTTCCCTCGTCATCTCTAGCAATCGAGCCCAGCTCGAGGTCTAGTCTTTTATCTAAGTTAACCCAAATCTTCGTGATCTTGGTTTAAAACAGACTTCTTAAGTTTCAAACATTATTATAGGTTATTCTGGAATATCTCCTCAAAACGTGAATTATCTGGAAATTGTACTTGATCAAAAATTAAACTTCTTTAATCATATTGACAAAGTTTCAAAGAAATTTAGCAAATGTTGTATTTAATGTACAGACTGTCTCGTTTTCATAGTGAGAAAATTCTTTTACTCATATATTATGGATGCTTTTATCCATATCTTAACTATAGACTGCAAAACTCAATACATTTTCCGTCTGCAAAATGTAGCTATAAGGATAATTTTCAAATTACCTGGTGCGCAGTCTTGTAAAACATTTCTTTCGTTAAAACAATGTTCTTACCTTCCCACCAATGTCCATTTTTCAATGTCTTTACTTTTACAAAAATAATATCATCGTTACCAACAACTTTAATCATAATTACCATTTAAGGGATGTAAATGACCTTATCTTACCACGTCACAAAACAAAATTATTTGAAAATCTGAGTTTTATGTCTGCAATCGTCTTTTTAACTTTTTACCTCTTTACTTGTAAAGTGTTGTTAATGACTTATTTGAAATAATACTATAATTTTCAAGAATACCTAGAAGAGAAACAATTTATGCCTCCACAATTAATTATTTTACCTTATTTTAGGTTACTTGGCTAGTTCTGTTTTGATATATTACTTTTATATGTCACATCGTCTGTACATTTATCTTAACGATTGTCTATGCATTTTATGTATTTGACAATAAATTAATTGAGTTGAATTGAATTGACTTACACCAGAAAGATACATTTTCGCAGAATGCAGAAGTTCGCCCAAGAGGGAATATAAACGTGGTGGTAGTTCACAGGTCTACTTCAGGAAAATTAACTACGGGCTAAATAAGCACAGGTTCATTAGTCGTTATTCATCCTGATCAATTAAACGCGAGGTCTAGCCATCCCCAGGGGACCTAACATTAGTGTGGAAGCCAGGTCACACTAATTAACACTAACCTGTTAGTCTTTGTTAATCCTTCTCTATATCTAATTTTGTTTTAATCGATTGAGAATATGGTCATTTTTCTAATAAATATACCCTACGGCAAAGTCCAAATAAAGTTAGATATATTGAATTGGTGTATTTTTAAAATATAAAATAAAAGTTGCATTTTAAATTCTAAAGTTAATTTTCAAAACACTGATGGCATGCGACTCTATAATGCTTGACAGGTTTGTAAAATGTCGAACCTCAAGATGATTGAAGGACTCGGGATTTATGTTACATATATATGAGTGTTTATAAATAGATATGTTCTTGTGTATACTCCAATCAGTAAGATATTACGTTTGTAAAGGTATTCATATGTTTTGTAAAATAGTTACAAGACCTAGTTTACGCTCTAGCATCTTGTCATGATTCTAAAGTCATCGGATTTATATAGGAATTGTTTGTTCTTATACTTTGCTTAGGATTACTAGTTATTTTAGTTATTGGTACATACATTAGCGTGACGATATGTATCATTTAATCGTATATTAAAAGCGTCCAGATTCCAGTTATGAAAACGCCGTGTTACAGGAGATACAGCCATGGCAAGTAAATTCTGTTGTTCTTTTAAATCATCCATCATCCGTAAATAATTTTAAATACTTTGTCATAGTTTACGGAAGATATAGTGGAAGATACAGGAACGTACAAATATAATCAACTAAACACTGAAAACGTTGACTTCACATTAGAAATAGAAGTGAACCTCTAGTGTTATGTAGCTAATTAGGGATTGAAGATTCAAAAGAACTATTGTAAATCCAAATCTGAAACTTACGTAAAATGGCACATATTGAAGTTCAAAAATTACATATTTTTTGGAAATTCACATACAAACTGTGATTTGAAGTACGGAGGCAATAAAATCTGTTATGAATTATATGTATTTGAACAACTGATTAAATTTTTCTCCAAAATTTCTAACGTAAGAATTGATTTATACCAATTAATTTAGAAACTTTGTTCCTGTTTAAACCAATCAGTTAACTCCTTTTTTAAATATTTTGTTATATTCCTTGTAAAATTTTGTAATATTACTTACCTATTATATCTAAACAGCGAAAAATTAAAATTAATGTAATAATAGAATAATTTAGTAACTCATTATACTATAACATTAGAAGTTGTTACAAAATTGTATAACTTAAGTTTATGCATAAATATTTTGAATCTATGCGCTCCCCATTTATTTTGATAACATGGGAATATCAAAAGGACAGGATCGTGTCGTCACGAAGACATACTCATCAAGTTGTACAATCTGTATAACTTGAAATGAAACGTTTTAATAATACAGGAATATTCAAACTGTATTGCCTACTAAGATATAATAGGCTTGCGTTAATTAGAGCTCTTCTTATGTAACAGTTTCCATAATGGTTGGGGCTCAATTCCAGACTTGGGGCTAGTGTATTTATCGGAGCTTTTTGCTAAGACAAGTTGCTGTGTAATGTTAACTGAATCCAAACTATATCGATCCCAAAGAACAAGATTAAGACCATAAATCTCAGGTAGAGATGTTTGAAATAAGGTGCTTCAACTTCACAGTGTTAAGAAGTAGATATTTCTTGAGTTGAAAAAACTCTCAATATGTCATTACTAACATATAGAACGACAGAAAATCATACCGAAAATAAATGTATAGATCCTCTAGCAAACAAAAGGGAAATTATGAACCCTATTGAGTGATAAGCTTCAACTACGCTTGATTAAATGTAATGTTTGGTCATGCAACGTCATAGAACACATTGTTGTTTATGTATAAGTGAAGTTGCAGCAAAATTTTAATTAATTCAACACATACAATCTTTCTCTAGATATCCTGCGACATGATGCATTCAGATTTTCGATCATTAATCTGTGTATAATATCAGTATTTAAATAATAAAATTATACCTCCCAATTCAACATAAAGTTATCTATAATGTATTGGCATAATTAAGCTACATTTGTTAATATATCATATGTTAAAAATTATTTTGATTGTACTGAGTTTTTTTACAAATTTATTAATTTTCTTGCCATAAGTGTTACTAATAAGAACGAGGTACAAATATTCACTAACGCTGAGCGAAATCCTATCTAGTAACATGCACCATAATCTTACTCAGTGTTCCTCATATATAAATGAAGATTTCTGCACAATTATAAGTCTATAGGTCAGTTCGTTATCGAGATACCCTGCGGCCAGAGAGACAGACATTTCTCCACCCCACGAGTTATAGCCTTCGCTAACGCACAGCCAATGGATATTTTCATTATGATTTCACAATTGTTCTGTTTTATAAATAAAAGCGTGATTTAAATTATTTTCTAGTTATAAGACTAGTTGAATAATTCGGAAGTAATAACATTAATAACGGCTGTAACCACAGACTCCATTGTACTTAGCCACCTTATTTGCAAGTCAAAATGTCCGCCTTTTATGTTTCTTGGATGTTCTCTCCCATTATGCAAGTCTGAATAATCAACACTAATGAATGGTCCAATCGATGTGTCCAAAATATCTTAAAAGTAATGAAAAACTGTTTTATGTTGTATATTCACAGTTCACATTACTTGTAAAAATAATCGAAGCTAAAAGTTAATGTACATTGTATAAGCATGATATTACATAATAATTTTAACCCTTTTGATACCCTCCCATTCATACCCTGCACAAATTATGTGCCTTACGTTCTTTTTTTAAAGAAATTAGTTCTACCGATTTCACGAAATACAAAGTTGTGTGCTTATACAATGCAAGTTAGATCTTGGCTCCTGTTAGCAGTTACCTAAATCTGTAGTACCTTAAATATGAAACTAAGAAACATTATTACCTTCCATGAGCTGTGAGGGTTTTTGTGCAGTTTAAGTAAACAGCTTACTTTTTGGAATCCATAGCAGGATTTTTTAAAGAAAAGAATCGATCGTAAGCCAAAATAGATTTGGTGGAGGTCGGAATGATAGGACATCTAAAGGGTTAAGAATATGAAACAATAACTCTTTTCTCTTATTATATTCTTCCTCAATGCACTTGAATCCAACCGTCACACATATAAATAATAGTTGAATCACCCTTATATAACTATAAAATGAGACTTGGAAGTCACTACATTAAGTTAGCGGACGCTTATTAAAATTGTTTTACATGTCTGACCATTGGTTCACAAATTAAGACAAACAAAATCTGAAAAAATTACTACCGGTATTTCATATTTCTTACCCTTTTCATAAAACTATCGCGGTTGATGATTAATTTCCTTCTTAGGGGATTTTTTGATCGACTTAAGAAAGTCTAAGTTACATGTTTATACAGAGCAAATTGGCCCTGAGCTCCTGGATATTTGATAATATACTATTTTTTTGTTAAAAATCGTAAAAATAATTATTAAGATTTATTTAAGAGAGTATAAGTTAATAAAACCAAGAGCTTGATTGTAAAATTAAAATGTAAAATTTATTAAATTTTTCAAATCCTAAACATCGGCGGAGTCGAGTAATAGTAATTCGACTAAATTTGTGACTGCAAACTAATAATATCAAGCTAATTTAAAGCTTTTTCTGGAATTTCCAGAAAACCACGAAAAACGTGGGAAAAAAGAAAATAGTAGAGAACTGTTATACTGGAATGTGAACAATATTGAATCCTTTTATTTTACCAAACTCCCTCACGATGGATAAATGGACAGATCTACTGAATCCGCGCTGCTCCTGAGGCTCTGGTGGTTTCCATTTTTATTTAACACGTAGGTCTTTTAGCCATAATTTACCTGAAAAGTGAAGAATTTAGGTAAAATTTAGGTCACAATGGAAGGAGATCTCATTTCCCACTGAAACGAAAAGACGTTGTAGTTATCTAAGCTAAAAACGATATAATGTATTGAAATATTTTCCATTCAATAATACAGGTTAGATAGTAAAAACTATTACTCACAGATTTGCAATAATCTAAAGTGATAAAAAAAGTTTAAACTCTGATCAATACTCCTGATCTTTTAATAAAAACATAAGTAACCTAGTTGTACAACTGTGCAGAAGTGAATAGCTTTTATGGGTTTGCATTAAATGTATCCATCCGTAACAATTAACGTACCAGATACCGAGAATGCTAGAGTGGAATGTGTACTATGTTATCAAATTGGTAGACTACACAGAACTAATGAAAGTGTATTGAGCTTGAAAGTCACTTGATATATAACTTTAAGGTGTCTCGTAAAAAGCAAAAACACGCTTAGTCGTTTCAACGGTTAATATACAAACCGTTTTCTGAAATCTGTTTAATCAAGTTTAAAACATGTGTATTTTAAGGCACTTGATGCAAATGAAACGGTTCTTGGCTCATACTGTTGCCTTCGTTGTAACTTACTGTGCTAGTTATAAAAACAACTCTTACGAAAGCTAAATAGGTTTATGAGGCTTAATCGCAATTAGGAAATTAAATCAATAACTTCAGTTTTGATTTGAAGTTTGAAAGTGTATGAGTTTTAAAACTGAAACTTTACCCACTTGCCTTTATATATCCAGCGAGATTGGCTAGAGGAGTGAACAGGAGTTTTCCAAAATAAGTTTAATAATTTTCCCAGAGGAAAATGAAATTATTCAAAAAATCCCTAAACACTTTTAAAGAACACAATAACCTTAAAACAAGGATTATTAATTTATCGTCATAGTTATACAATTCATCACACAAAATTATGTTTTTATTACAGTTGTAACTTGCCTGTGATTATTTTGCGATATTTGAATTAGACCATTTTGTTTATTTAATTAAAACTGTGCAGGATTTTAATGTGAGTTTATGTAATTTTATGTAGGCTGTCACACTTAATGATTACAATTTCTTCATGTTTTACACAAAAGTTTTATACAAACGTTTTAGTATTTTGAAGGATTAAAAAACGTTTGCTACTATTTCGAAAGGAAGTTCAAGAAATTACGACACTAACAACAATACATTACACTCAGCGTTGGAGTAAAACGCCCTTTTGAGCTTGCTAACTCTTGTGTATTGTAATATATTAGTTAATGACCCAGTGACTGACCCAAGCACGTTCTGTTTCAGAGCCGTCGGCCTTGTACGACAATAACCACTACCATGAGGAGTGCTTACGGTGCAACTCGTGCGGGCTCAATCTGACCGGCCCGAATCAAAAACGCGCGCGCCGTTTCAAAAACCACATCCTGTGCGACCTCCACTTCGCCGACGTCGCCCTGATGGAGTGCTCTGACTTCATGCAGCAGCTCCGCAGCTTCAAGCCACAGTCGCTAGGCTGCGCTGTTGCGCGCAGGAAGAGTTCCACTACGCTCATCTTCCCGCTGCCACCCCAAGCTTGTTCAGGTGATTCTTCATTGTCCTTACGAAAAATGCAGTATGAAGAATTATAATGCATGAGTTTTACTATAGAAAATAACAATGTTTCTGTTATTTTTTAGATGTCCGTGGTTAATTAATTCAATAACAGTTACACGCACAACGGCACGATTTAGTGCAAATTCGGGCTATTGCACATTAAGGCAAAACAGGAGGTTGGAATTATTTATGTCGTCTCATAGTAGATAATACAGTCTGGCAATAGACACTTTTTACAGAAGTAGGTTTCTCAGATCTACCCATATATATATATATATATATATATATATATATATATATATATATATTTATATTTATTTATTTATTTATTTATTTATTTATATTTTTATATATATAAATATAAATATATACACTGTTTCTATCCTTGCAAAAAGCAACTCAACTATAGTATTAGAATAAAAATTCTGTACAAGACTGAATTATATTATTAAAAAAAATGCTTTAAGCACATGTATCGCCTTTTCTATCCACGAAGGCTTTGAACTAAACTAAATTGTTCATATCAGGAACAAAACGTACTCAGATGCTCTATTGTTTTACCTTGTTCATTCCTAAAGCATCTCAAAATCAAGGATCGCTGGAAAGTACCAATGCCGTGATCCAGTTGCATAACCGAACAGTGGCTCTGCCCTGTAAGTTTTGACCCTCCTTGTATTATATAGGGTATACATTATACATTGGGAGGCAAAGCTAGGATTTCATTACAATTGAAATTTACACAACAAACGTATAAGAGAAAGATATTATAAGATATATAACTGGACAGTCATATAGAAGCCAGCTCCACAAGTGCTGTTGGAAACTTAATTTTATAAAACACCTTAAATAGTACGTTTTAATAATATCGAACATACGCATACATTTTTTGAATAAAAAGGCAAATATTACACTCTTGTTTCGTCCTTATAGGCAATATTGCGCCACATTCTATAGCATAGGTCAAGCATTGTCACACAAATAGCTGTTTACCAGGCAAAGTTTATCTTGGTTAGCTTTTTCTGGCCATTACAGATGTAAATGTTATATTTTACGATACGACTATTTCTCTTGTTTCGTTTCTGAATGATTAAATTGTAGCGCGAATTCAGACAATAATGAGCTACTTGCCGTAATCGCGGCCAAGCATTGCCACTCAAATCGATTTTTACCGGGTAGTATTCTTGTTCCCTTGTTTAGATCATTTCAGCAGTACATGTTGTGTTTTACGACACGAATATCTCACTCTTGTTTCGTTGATTTGGAGTGCTATCGACTGAGTGGAGAGAGTGGGCCAAAGGATTAAATTGTAGCGCGAATTCAGACAATAATGAGCCACTTGCCGTAATCGCGGCCAAGCATTGGCACTGAAATCGATGTTCACCGGTTGGATTCTTGTTGTCTGGCTTAGATCGTTACAGCAGTACATGTTGTATTTTACGACACAAACATTTAACTCGAATAAAACTGTTTCGTTTTCTTTTAAGGGTATTTACTGAGACAGAAGGATTAAATTGTAGCGCGATTTCAGGCTATCTTCAGTGTGACGCTATATGACGCGATTCAGCTACTTGCCGTAATAGTGGTTAAGCATTACCACTGAAACCAATATTCACCACATAGGATTCTTGTTCGCTGGTTTAGATCGTTGCAGCAGCGCATTTTGTACGTTACGTAATAAATACTATAAAAATAATAATATTAACGCGAATATATATAGTGATAATATATATATATATATATATATATATATATATATATATATATATATATATATATATAACTTAGTGGTATATGATATAATTGGGACCTAATTTCAGAAAACTACTTTGTATTTTGGTTAGTCGAATATACATAAATAACTACTTTATAACATATAGTTACTTTACAGTGACAAATAAATTAAATATCCTGAAGTAAAGACGATAATGAAGTCAGTAACCACAGACTCTATTGTACTTTATCAGCTGATTTGCAAGTCAAATTGTCCGCGTTAATGTTTCTCGTATGTTCTCTTGTATAACGTAGTTCTGATCAATCATAGCTATCTACACTTTCAAGGTATTTGCTTAAATTGTTGTAACACTAGTTGCAGGTTCCAAAAACCTGTAGCACGCATTACCTGTAATATAATCGTGATGCTTTCTGTTTTGTGTTCAATTCATAATAATATTACCACCTAATTTTGACTCATAGTTATACATATCCTAAATACTATTGCATCACTCCCATCGGTAGATCCATTCTTAGCTACGGAAACTTAGTATAACTAAGATGGGTTTCATCCCTAGAAATTCTGTATGTCAGGAAAACCCAGGTCCTCAAACGCCATTATATACTACTATGGGTGGAAGATCTGAAACTGAACAAAGGCGTTATCCATTTAATGCTAACATGTTCATATAAATCGTAAGAAGTGTCCAAACATCAGGGAGTCCAGTTACAGAACTGGAGTTATCCTCAATATGTTCATCAACTAGCTATACCGGGGTTAGTAACTCCAGGACACCAACAGAAGTGCCATCAAGCGATGTAACAGAGAGCGAAATGACCTCAAACATCCGGTAGTTTTAGTAGTATTTTGTGATGAAGGGGAGAATGGTATGGCACCGTCAGCATATCCTCCCTCGTAAGTAGGACTCTCTCCCACTTTAAACCCCACCGGATTTCCACACTACTTCAGAGGGATCCTGCAGTATTAGTTTATCTGTTGAGCAACACCGAGACCGTTACTTTTCGCCTGATTTTATCATTTTAACATCTAAACTAAATCCGCATTGGGACTGTTCGAAACCTGTATATCAGAATCCGAATAATGGTGCTTGGTATATTTATTTTACATATCAACGGACATATCTTCATTTTTATAAACATTAGACAAAGAATTAGATAGATCTACTCAAGATGCTAAACTAAAATAATTAAAAATTTACACCATGTAAACCATTGCCATCTCTATCCTAGTTATAAATAAAAAATAGTGACTGATAATTATCAACAAAAGTTTCAAGTACACCCTGATCAATGGTAGCAAATGATTGATTTAAGTGGAAGACATCATTATTCGGCAGTTGATACGTAGTAGTGCAAAATGAGTAAAGAATTAAATAAATATAACACGCAAGTATAAGGATATAAATTTAAAGATACATTTAGCAATAATATGTATAACAATATCAATATAATAATGAGGTAGGCCTACAAAAAGATACAATAGATATCAATACAACAGCAACCATTAAAAAGAAGTAGACATATAGAGTCCATTCAACCAAAACAAGAAAAATAAGTCATTCATCCTAATAAATTAAATGGTCGCAAACCAGACTAAACTAAGTATGAAAAAGCCAAAAACAGAAACTGATGATAATAACTTAAGACATACAGGTAAATACCATAATCTTTGATAGTAAGTGAAAGGTTTATGATATACCCTACTACAAACCGTACTTTTTTGGTGATCAAAAAAGTGTTATTGGCTTGTTTTCAAATGTGTACACATACGAGTATCGAAAGTTACCATATCCGTTGAGGAACTAGGTCAGGTACAAATTCCATGACCCCATGCTCATAGCTCTCCGTTTAACCTAGCCATACAATGTCCTCTGTTCTTTACCACCTATGATACTTTCTTCTAGGGGAGTGGTTTGTTTTTGGGTCTTGGGTTCATGTTACCACTTCTTTCTCAGTCATTTTTATATTAAATCGTGCTCATTACCTCATGTCGGTATTTTAATAGCTAAAGCTATATTACGATATTATATTGAGCGATCTCGTTCCCAGTAGTTCTCATCAGGCGATGTTCTGTCTTATATATACATTGATGTTGTGTGTATATACTGGTTTTCCTACAAATGGTACATTGCCTTATCATAAATTAAAATTAGTATGAATTTGGAATTTAAATTCTCCTTAATCTTAATGGATTGTCACAGTTTTAGTTTTTATCTAAATTTTTGTTTCATGAAATCCCACGTTACAAAATGTACCTGTGCGGTATTTAAGCTTATTCAATTATCCAAAATGAACCCGCCAAGTTCCTCCGTAGATCCGATATATTTCACAAACTTCGGTGGCATTCATGTAAAAATTATAATTGCATTAGTTATTAATATTACATAATTACATTAAAAAGATTCCCAATATATCCTGTAGATATGCAATAAGACAAAATTATTGTTTGCTTGGAGACATGTTATGCCTTACCCAATAACTGATGTGTGAAAATTGAGGATTTGTATCTAATGGTTTGCTACTAGAGCCTTATAGACCTTTACTTCAGACTACAGATAAAGTCAGGTAAAACCTGGTCTTTGTAGATCAGAGGGTCTTTTTGCCTATATCTTAAACCTTATGCTATTGTGTCTCTCCCACTAAGACCTTAGCGAGCCAGTGGTGTAGGAAAGTTCGCTGGATTTTGATTAAAAAATATGAATCTTGAAAACTACCAACTAAATAAAATATAAGATAAAATATAAATGTATGAATATTCAGGTCTCAGCTTCTACTGAGTATCAACATGAAATATTGAACATTGTCAAAATTACATGATGAACATATACGGTGTTAAGTAGATGTTCGAAGATTAACACGATTGAAACCACAAGGTTGTACCTAATATTCTCATATAAAACACTGTGCTCTTCCTTCACATGAAGCACACTTTCATTCCCCTATAATAAATTTATTAAGTTATTTATAATAATATATTGTAGCTAAAAGTACATTAATGTGTTACCTAATTATGAGAAACTGGAACCAGAAAGAATTGGTCTTGACAATCCCAATAGTTAAGCAGAGAGCAGACTGGAAGCATGTCATTTATTATATCGTCAGATAAGAACAGTTAATCCTATTTACAGGTACAACACCACTTGCCATTGTTTCTATTCATAGTGTACGTACACTTAGTATAAAGTTGGATCCCTATATCTTTTTAATTACTTTTGTGTCAACGAACAACAAAGAGCAACTTGTAAGAACCCGTGCAGGAAGTACACCGCACGAGTAAAAGCTCCAATAAACGTAAAAGTGCACTAACTTTTCTCATGTAGTAAACTGTTAACTTTTATGGGACTTGCAAGAGACGTGTAAAGCAGAGGGACTTGTCCCAAAACTAAGAACATAAATAACGGTTAGCTTCTTTGTGGTTAGGGTGATACAGCGTTCCACATCCTTTATACAATACACAATACACTTTCGGGATCACGATTGGTAATAAATATTTAAATGTTATAAATGCTGTTTTCTTTGGAGTTCTTTTTTATTTGTGAGTTAGATTTTAAACTGACATATATTGCTTCTACTTTAATGCTGTTTCAAAAACAGCACCGAATGTTTGAAACACCAAACAAGTTTTTGTATGGAATGAGACAATTGGAAACGCAGTCACAAGCAACACCTATACTTTTTTTGCACAATGTTAATGGTTAAGCGTTCGCAAAGCTTATAACTAGAGAGGCTTTGAAAAATTAATTTCTGTCTGTTTGTCTGCATGATATTTTGAGAATTTATATCTAGATTTATATAATTGACATGTTGTATGATGCTTCATTTCCAAACAGGCAACACAGAGGTTGTTAATGGTGCATGTCACTCCATGGGTATTTACTGAGCGCTAGCAATCATTGTTACGTAGATATAATGAGTAACAATGTCGGCAATGAGAATACTGCTGAATAAATAGTTTTTTTTTTTTAATACCATACAACCACTTGGCACTGTAACATGTGATATAGTAACACATTTATCCTGATGGAATGAACTATATACTACATTTAGAATGCTACTCAGCAAAGCCTTTAATGGGGTACATGATATTACGTACTCACATGTTATTACGTACTCCTCCTACCTTGTAGTTTTCAATAATAATTACTATATGTTTTAACACTAACGAATTTTTATGAAATATAGCAACCTATTATGTATTAAACTTTAAATAATTTTAAAGAATTGTTGTCCTTCCATATGTTTATTGGCTGGGCATCATGGCCCAGTAGACTGACAAGTTTCTTTTTTTCTGCCGAGGGATCTTGCATGATAGGCTGTCTGCCTATCTGGGCGCAGGAAATTACAAGAACTAAGTGAGTTTAAAGGATCAAAATTTTGCACCTATTTTGCGAAGCTTGTTACGCCATATGTGTTGTGGTATACTTCTTCCTGGAATATTGTAACTTTTATAATGATGACCGTGGAAAGGCATTAAAACGTTGGTATTATACGACTCCATGTGGACAACATTAAAATAGCAGTTATTAAATCGCTTTTTACTACCACCAAATAATTCAAACAACAGATTCGGCGTTTTAGACATTTCATAAAATTCCTACACGGCTAACGTACATATAAGTTCTACATATAGGTGATAGCAATGAACAATTTGACGTTTTTACTTCAAATTAGTTTTTCCCGAAATCAGTTATCTGTACTTATATACATTTTGGATAGAGTTTTAACTCAGACAGAAACAATTATCAGTTCAATTAGTAAGGTAGTTAATCATTTTAAATATATTATCCTACGGACTAACTCGTATTGAACTAATAAAATAAGTTTATTTGAAACCTAAAAGAATCAATATTGTTTTTGGAATACATTTTATAGGCATAAAAATAGTGGGAATATAAGGTTTATTATTAAGCATGTTTTATAACACATAAAAATAACTTGTGATTGTACATTTTATTTATTATTCTTTTATTAACCTATTCTTGCCCACGGCTTTGAACACAGTTTCCTATCATATATCAGTTCAGTTGTAAGCATATGCCGTTTAAATGATAGAAAGGTTAATATTTAACTTTTGATTCACGAGGATGTCCAGATTGACTTTCAAATACAGTTATTAAATTTAAACTTAAAGTGCTGTATATCGAAATGCTGACATTAAAGAGCAAGACAGTTTCTGTGAACATTCATTACAAGCTCTCATTTCTTGGAAACATTTCATGTTATTAAATATAATGGTATCTAAGGTGACAGTATTTTCTACGAAACTAGTGAAGAGAAGCTTTGAATCGTTTTTTTAAAGAGTGCCTATGAAGTAATACGATGGCTCCGGTACTAATTTTGAAACGTAAATTGGATTAACGAATATAAATATCAATTCAGTATTATCCATTACTATTATCTTTATTTCGTGCTGTGTACATTTAGATCGAAAGGACATAATTATCAGGTGCAGAGTGAAAATAATTAATAATGTCCTATACAATAACCATTAAGGAAATGCAGGACGCCTAATTTTTATCTCTCTTGCCGTTACAGATAAAATTATTCTTCTAAATTAATTAAGGTTCATCAATAATATTGGGTAAATTGCTAGGAATTAATTTCATCCGCTGGGATACAAAATTGGCATATGCTGCTTAGTATATCGCCTAGTTATCGTTCTATTAAGGAAAAATAATCTTATCCTTATATTGCAGATGATCTTGAACATCGAAATTATTTTTTAAACCTTGTAATGCTCAAGTCTGATGAAATGTTTAGAGTACTAAAGTATAGAATTTACTATCACTTCTAGGTACTGCATGGGGGATATTTCTGTGCGTAAAGATGTTTTTACTCAGGTACTAATGTTCACTAATTCTAATTTGTCAGTGTAATTAATTTATGGGCACGACACACACGGGAAACAATATGTTATAAGGTTGTGAACAAGCTGCAGCTGTTTATTACCGTCAACAACGTGCAAAGGGAGGCGAGCCCTTTGATGCCCATATTGGTGGGCACGCCGTGTTGGGGAGGGTCGGGAGGCCCGCATACTCTGATTACTGACAACCCTTTGTCCATGTGTCACAACAGTGACGTGAATTCATCATAATTATTAGGTTCTACAATCAAAGGCAGCACTTATAATACTAAATGTTTTTAATGTATTGGAACACACTATTGGACAAAATATTAATTTTGAAAACATTTTGTATTGAGATCAAAATAGGTACTCAGCTTTTTTAATCTCACTTTCTAACGGGTTTCAGATAACTTTATTTTTATTCAAAAGAGGGGACGGAAAAGCTATGAAATACAGTAAAATTATATATTATAATTGTCTTAATGTACCATTACAGTCACAGTAGGAAATATTAAAGGAGACCTTTTAAATGGTAAATCCTAGCTCTGACAAAATTTATTCTACACAATGTACTGCAATTTTGAAGAAGGATAATGTGCAGTAGGTGGAAAGAGTTAACCACAATGACCTGAAGTCGAGCATGGCCTTTGACCTCAGACTCCTCCTTTGTTTACCTGACCAAGGTTTGTTTACATTGTTTACCAAGACTTCATTCCAGAACATATTGACTTAGCTGTGCATCCTTTTGTTTAGTCTGAAGAAAAAATTCAAATACGTATGTATACAGGCATTAAGTATTGTCTCAAGTAAAATATTGTTTGTTTATTTAAAATATCTTATAACTAGTATATTTTAAATAATATGGCATCAGTATACGTCCATTTCTAAAATATTCGTTAATTTTTCATTGTTTAATGCTTTAGCATCTGCGAAATTTTAGTTTAGCAATGTTTATGTTGTACTAAAAACACGATTTTACTGCAACATATACAAAACACGCATTACTATACTATTTGTTTTAATATTTTTAATTCTTAGTTGTTAAAAGTGTTATACTTCTAAATTGATACTGGTCACCCTATTATTTTATACTGAGAAGTTTTTTTACATCTATAGCATGATTATTTGGTATTACTTGCTATTTTTATTATTTTCTGAATACGATAATCAGAGTAACTTATTAAATTAAACAAGTTACACAAGTTAGATTTTTCTAGACACCTAAGAACTGGATACTACTGTTTTATAAATTCGTAAAATTTAAAAATTAAAAATTTAGAAATAAATTAAAAATTTCCGTTTGATTTCTCACGGAAAATTCATTAATGTTTCATTTATAAGATTTGCATGGGATAAAAAGATATATTTTCTTCTAATGCAATAATAAATAACAATGCAGTAGTGTATTGAAACATCAGACAAGTTACTGTTAACATTTATCAAACTATTCACAATATGAAATGATCTCGTAACACATAGGTTCATCACACATACAACATTACAAACTATGTGTAACTGGACAAGGGTTTAAAGCATGACTGGCATTCCTTCCTTCCCACACAACTCCCCATTCCCGTCTGCTCGGCTTGCAGCGGTAACATACCGTGATTTACAGTTGCATTTACTGTTCATTCAATAATATCTCATGTTAGAGTGGATTATAAGGGGAAATTATTATTTATAGAATAAGCTTTAAACTTTTTCCTTTTGTTACTTCAAATAATAATACAAGTGTATGTGAACTGAAGTGAAGGTTAAATTTTGTGGTTAGGTTTAAACTACTTACAATGTTTCCTTCATGTGTTTATAATTTTCAAAGAATGTTACGTCGCGAGTACTTATAGACTTTATTTTGTAATTAATAAATACATTTTAAGTACATCTCAGTAAAGCAATATACAGTTAATGCATCTAACGGCTCTTAAATACGTCTACAAAAACAAAAATAAATATACTCTATAATGTTACATAAATTATAAAACTAATTGTTTAGATTTTTATCAATTTAAGATAGTTTTGTTAGAGGTTAAATACTTATTTATAATGTAAATCAAACGTATCCACTTTATATTTTACGTCTCGCTAAATTATATGTTTCTTGTATTGAAAACGCATTATTTAACTCATGCATCCCTAACTGCACATAGTTTTACCTTATTAAAAGCCAATTAGAAACTTCCAACTTATAACAGTGCATTTTTATCGAAGCAGCTTCAACCTATTTATTGATATAAAAAAACGTTATGCATTTTAAGGTACAAATTTCGGCATGATGGACATTTATACCTCATCTCTGTGTTAAAGATTACAATAGCTAATAAGGATAAACAGGATAATTATTAAACACATAATTAAGAAAGCATGTATGTTATAAAAAGAGGTAGTATACCTTTCGTCACTAAAATTTATATTCTTTATTGCGTGTGAAAAAGGGTCCAATGAACCTTCATCAACAATAAACAATAAAAAAGAAGTAAAATTATTAAATATCAAGGGTTTGTTAATATTTTGTTTGTTGCGCTGATAAGTGTGATTCTATAATGTTACTGTACGCTTGTTTTGATATGTGATTTATCTGATGTTATTTATGGACGTATGAATATTTCACCATTTCTTCTAACTCTTCTCAGAACAGAAAAGAGAAGTACGATAGATTACGAACACTTTAGATTACGTCATTCCGCCTAAGTTTCATTTCTAACCTCTATGCCGGTGTTCATTTAAACTCCTTTTCAGTAAAGATAGTTTTGTATTTTCTACCATATACCTACTAGGAATATTTTTAATCACTACATAAAAATTTATTTCAGACTTATCATTGTGACAATTATTCGTAGCTACGAATCATTTCAGGATCTTTTAAATCTGTTTCTTCTTGCAATTGTGGTTTTTTGCTTCCCCATGCTCCTCCTATTTAGAATCATTAGTTTTTATTCTTTTTACATCGTTAATCCGTATTTTAAGTAATTACCAATAACTATACGTCCTGTATTTTCTAAATCATGGGTAAACAACTTATTAATTTTATTAATAAATCAAGCTGAAATTTCTAATGTTCATGTTCTTCAGTAACGAATATTTTTAAGGGAGAGATTTTATTTATGACAGTGGATTTTTCATTATGCATACTAAAAGTTTTACAGGGTGTCTGTCCAAAATCCGTTTGAGAACTATTACAGAACTTCCCGAGAATTTAACCTGTGACCTCTCAGTTAGATACCCACTGCCTTACCCCTATGATAAATGTAAACCAGCGGCATTTTCCTTTTTAACTATGTGTTAAAGCTGTAAGCTGTTTAAAACAAGACTTTATAATATATTTTAAACTGAAATTTTTTAATGTTGCCTACCATTGATTTACTTATTTATCCTTTCATTTCATGACGAGTCTACACAATTCGTCTAAGAAGTTCGTCGTTTTCATGATCTTTACTTTTTTTAATAACTTCTAAAAGCTCTTAATATTTTGGAAATAGTAGTATTTATAAAAATTTATGTTATGAATGGTATTCGTATGATCCTTAAATTTGTTACATACCATTTGATACTATAGATTATAACTTACTAGAAGCTAGGCAACTATATTTGAACTCTTTTACTCTAAAATCGGCAAGATATCGCGCATCTGTCTACAGACAGGAAAACTTAACTAGCCCTCATCTCTAAGTAGGTATTTGTATAATTTGTCTTATAGTTATAGATCATCGGTTTGAGACTTATCAGGAGAACAGAGGAATAAACCATTTTAGTTAGATAGATTAAATTTTTGTTATTTTATATATATATATATAGCATGGTTTTTTATAGATAGTTGCCTATGGAACGGATTAAGGGTTACATGACATACGAGAGCTAAGAAACGTTCTACTACACATGTTTAATAAAAAAAATATCTCGATGTAGATATTTTCATTACATTAAACTTCAAACGGAATATAAAACTGACAATAACACGTGAAATATGACTTATAATATTCGAATACAAGTTCCAAAGTGGCGTTGCGTGAATGCAATACAACGGGTTTTAATATTTATGTGCTACAGACGCTGTCACTCAAACCCTCCTCCTCCGAAACTCCCAGCTCGTTAATCTTACATTAGTTATTTCTGTTGGATCGAGGCCTTCTAAAAACGCTGGACTCCCATTTAATCAAGGATCAATTAGCAATCAGAATTGTTTGACCAAATGTTTAAAATGCAGATACAAAGATACTACAGTCTCGACTTTTGTTTCATGCCTTTGCGAAATTGATAGTTTTCAAATATAATGAAAAGATGTTCAATCTAATGATTACTAAACTACTTAGATTAGATAGTAATTGCTTTGTTATAAATGAAAGAAACACTTTTAATGCAATATAATTGTATATAACACTATTAATTTCATTTACACATTCACAAACCTGTCGTCTAAGTGAAGTACTAATTCATCACTTAGAAAATGGATTAACTCCACAATGCTTGAATTAAATATTCACTCCATTCTCAGAATAGTGGAGATTGCCTAATGGACGGTAATGGTTTCGTTGTCAAGGGTCCCAGGAGTGGGTTTGCTCTCAAGAAGTACGAAATGGAATGTTACAGTTCTGTCCCTTCCCGGTACTTAGAGAGCGTCTGTGTTCACTGCATCACGTTACATATTGAAACGAGTGCATGACTGAAGATTACTCAGTGGGTATAAATACCACAGTAAAAACAATCATTAATTAGGACAACTCTTGTTACTTTCAACTACAGACTATAAGGGTATTTTATTTCCTTATGAACATATGAAATACGTTCATCAGGTTGGAAGTTTACAATATAATTTGAATCATAGAAATACCGATATTAACGCAGTAACTGTCATAATCAGCATAATCTGGAGTAGATGTTATCCCATGATTATCCCATGATGCATGTAATCAAGTACGTCACACCCCTTTAGTCAATACAGGGTACGATGAGATTGCTTTTGTATTTTAAATTTATTACTTATTTTATTCTTGAGATGTCCTGTGGACATACAAATAAACAAAAATTACAGAAAGGAATTTTTATATCCCCCAGCAGACAAAAGAAATATTATGTCAGCATTAAATGGCCCTCAGCCAATTTCCATGGTTGGCCATGCACCATTACATAACTCTTTCTTGTCTATGTAGAAATTACGTTTGTGGGAGTTTTACAAGGGAATGTTTTTACAAAAGGAAGTTTACAGGTGAAATATTTCTCTAAAGATCTTGCCACATAATGCATTTACACATTTATTCAATAAGATAGGTTTCATTATAGTGTTCAAATAATAAAAGTTCCTGTGAATTAAGAAGGCTACTACAAAGCCATACATGTCACCTACTTTGAAAATCGACTTTCCGCTCTATTGATTGCTCTCTTTATTCCATAAATATAGATAGAATAAAATACTACATGAAAAATCTCTTAAGATTGTACTCAGTTTGTTTATCAATTTATTTACTCTACTATTTTCTCATTGCCATCAGGTTACTCATAAGACCAATGTAAAAATATTCAAAAACGCTGAGCTAAGTCACACGAAGTTTTTTGCACAATTTCAAATCTATAGGTCAGTTCCTTTTTGAGATATCGTTTGGTCAGCAGACAGCATGCAGAAATTAAAGTTTTGCAGACCCTGGAGTGATAAGCTTCTCTAACGCTCAGCCAAGAAACTTGCATAGGGGGGCAATACGCCACGCCACATGTTGCGTAACAGGCTTCGCCGAGATGTCCTGCGGGCAGGTAGACTTACTTCGCTAATACTTAGCCAATAAAGTGTTAGAACCAGAACTATATGTTTAACGAATTTCTGGACGAAAGTGAACTTAGTCTAGCATAAATGACCATAGAAGGCGCTGCATTCTTTAAACAGCGTTCTTTTTTACATTTATTTTATTTTAGTTTTTTATCTTATTTAAAACTTTAAATAGAAATATGCCTACATCTTGACTTAAAGTTGGTTTAAGCCAAAGTTTTAGTATTTTTCCAAGTCCATGATCATTTCAAGTACCATCTGAGCTAAGCGTGTGAGTACTGCAAATCACTGGGATCCCTCCCGTAGTGAAAGAATTGCATATTTTAGATTTCTGCCTCAGGATCATAGTTTTATAGCTATCGTGTGACCCAATAAGCTGGTAAAAAAACCCACTGTAGGTTACTGGTGGCCGTCTCGTTTTTAGTCCCATAAGAACATTGTTCTAATCCAATACTTTTACAACCTTCTTGCTAGTCATGTAGTTTATCAAATACACATCTATTTTAATATGATCAACACATATCAAAACTTTTTTTTAATTAGTCAATATTTTTTTGATTATATTCAATTAAATAGTTATCAAAAGTGTTTGAATTTAACATGGAAATATTCCAAATAAATATATATATATATATATATATATATATATATATATATATATATATATACATTTTACAAGAAATAAGCGTTTGTAAAATAAGAGTGTAAAAGTTTTTGAAGGCTGTTGGCTGTTAACGAGCTACTATGTGTCGTACAGTTCAGTTTGAAACATGTTTTAATGGCTAACGTTATTTATTACATTGTAAAAGAGATTTAAACAGTTTGACGTAGCTCAGTATAACTTTTACAACTAATAGAAGGAACTAAATATGTCTAAGCCCTTTACACAGCGTACTAGTAATGTTTAAAACCATGCTTCATACTTCCAAACCCCGTTTAATCACCACGCAGCCTGTTGGAACGTACACGGCCGCCTCACGTGACGCACGCAAGTGCTCTGACTCCTTCAGAATGCGATAATAGTCACACAGCTAAGTGCTCTGTAATTTTGCACTATGAAAATTAATTTAGCTTGGACTTTTGGAATATTTAATGATGGTTGTGTCCTCTGTCTTACAGGTTTTATGAGGTATCATAAAGCAACCACGCCGAAAGGAAGCTTTCCAAAGAGTTCCCCATGTGTATGCGCTAATTAAAAGAAATGTAATTGTAAAAACTTAGAGAATGTTTTACTTTATCACACGAAGTGAGGGTTAAGAAGCCTCTTTAACACTTACTCTGGGGATCAAAGGCTGAAAAGTGACTGAACCACCTCGAAATGCGCTGGAAGTAAAGGATGAGCTGTGTTAGTCTACTGAGTCATAGCCTTCAATGACTCTCAGCCAAATTCCGTGATTAGACATCCACCATCATACAACTCATTCTTGTCAATAGATGAAATTTTCCTCCAGATATCTTGCCACATAATGAATTCTTGCTTATGTTCATTAAATTAAATTGTATAGCAGTTTTTGAATAATAACAGTTCCGGTGCGATAGGAAGAGTATTAACGCAAGAATGCGATGAAATCAAATCTTGTAAACAAGTTTTAGCATTGAATTTTCATTCTTTTCCTTTTTACTCTCAGAATAAACATCACATGTTGAGAACCCAAATGGTCAGATTCAGTTCAAAAATCTATTTCTTCTGCGGTTTTCTCGTTGCCATTAAGGTTACCCATAAGAACAATGTAAAAATATTCATATTGCACAGCCATATGCATGAAGTTTCATGCGCCATCATCGAACTCTGCTTCTAATATATAAATTAAGTTTCATCCAAAATGCCTATAGTTCAGTTTGTTTTCTAGATACCATGCGGATAGACAGACAGACTTTAGTGAAATTTTTCCAGTTCCATAAATTATAGTAATATATATTGCTTTTCAGCCTAAGGATATCCTTTTCATATAACCTAGTAAAATACCATATGTAAGATATGTTTTTCTACCCATAGGTCTGAATTTATTTGTTATTAGTTTACACTTGAATCTATATGTTTTAAGTGTATTTTTAGATAGTTAATGTTTTCAACACTTACGTACATATTTTACGGAAATGGAATCAGACACCATGTCCCCATTTCCAAAACAACTGTTGTAGAAATAGAACAGTCTTTATCTTTTATTTAACGATATTTAATGAGCATCTCGTGAAGTTCCATACTTTCTATCTGTAATTCATAACAAAGTAGTCTGAATTTTTTCAATCTTCTAATTTGAAATTTTCATACTCTGCTTGTATTAGACTAACATACTTAAATAGGGGATTTAATAATTGTTTGGAACATGACTCCACTAACAACTTTGTATTTACTTTGTGATTTAATTGATTTTCTGTGTATAACATTAATTGTTAGCTAAAGTGTTAATAGCTAGCTTTACTAAAACTTAAATTAGTGTCATTAATGAAACAATGAAATGTGCTCGCTACATGATTGCCAGCCGGACTGTAAATGTCCAATATAAGAGTACCTACGACAAGGGCTAGAGGACTCGACAGTAATGGGCGGCCTGATTGTTCAAGGTCTAGTTGGCCTTCAAGAGGCCGTTTCGATTTCATCCATTCAAAGGTCTTCATTGTCCTCAGAACACAGCGCTTTAATGAGAGTGGTTAAGTGGAATGTTTACGGTTGGAGTAATTTCCCCAGCCATTATCTCGACTTTATAATTATTTTAATGTCGAATGTCTTTTTGTATAAATTATTTTAGTTGCAATACACAATCTTTAGGTAGTACCGTTTTAGAAATAAATATTTGTAACAAAATCTAACTTTGGTTTTATTATTTAAAGTTTCTAATAACACGTTGCTAGCTAGGGTTTTTAGAAATACTTTGAACGAAAATCTACCTTAAATACTAATATTAAAATAAAATCTTTTTAATCCAGTTGTGCTCAATGACCATATTTAAATAATAATATAAGTTTAGTACAATATATTAAGAAGAATAGGGCATATTGACCGCATTAAACTTAATAATAACTAAACCTTTCTCATTTTAGGTTACAATAACCACAAGTTTACGCTAATTACTTTACAAGTTCCATTACACGATTAATTTTAAATTATTTTAAACCAAGAAATAAGAAAGATTTTGCATTGCAATTTCATTACTAACAACTTTATTATGTACCTATATAACAGTCAGGAATGATAGATTCAATAGCTAACAACTTGTATTAAAAGGTTCACTTCATTTTATGTTGCCTAATGAATTTATGACTAATAATTATATTTCTATAATCATAATTTTACCAACATGCTATATAAATATCAGATTTAATAGTAATACTCTTAAAATCAACTTGTATTAAAATTTTATTTTATATTTTACTCATGAATTCCTAACTAATGAAACGGTTACAGGATTTAATAAAAGCAGAAAAGCACAAAGATTCTATACTTCATTATTTTTACTGTCATAAACCCCGGTATTTTATTTCACACTAAGTAGTTCTTCATATTGAAATATTGCCAAAAAAATATTCTTAGTTCTTGAGCTTACATGAATAAATAAATGGAGTGTAACTTTTTAAATCTATTAAGGTAAATAAGGTCTTGATTCTTATAACTTACTAGCAAATACCCGAGGTTTCGCCCGCAAGTTATATCCAACTTTACGTGTACGTGTTAAAATAGTCATACGATTTCAGTAACACTTGTGCTATTTTAGATCAATTATAGAGGAACTCCAAAGTCCGAAGTTCAGAGGTTTTTTTTTTTTTTTTGTGAAAGCACTTTTGATATAATATTATAGGGTCTTATTACATAATTAGTCATATATCGTAATTTGGTATCCAGTTTACAGTTTTCATTATTAAGAGGGCCAAAAGTTAAGCAAAATTGTGTGGAATCCTTAGTTTAGGTTTTGAACTTCTAGTTTTAATTAATTATATTTCCAACGCAAAATACGAGTTTGCTATTTTTCCTCAAGAAACAATATAAATAGACCTACATATTATTTTGAATTGGGGATGAATTCAAAAAAGTATAGTTTTTCTGAATTATATGGATGTAGATATTTTTATTGAAAATTAAAAACTCAAATCTAACAATACTTACATTATGGCAGTTGCCATCCATATGTAAAGATAATACACGTTACAGTAAATTTAGTGCCTCCCAATCTATGCTCGCTATATCATAGTATTTCCTCAGTCCAGTCTAGGCTTTGTATCAATATTTATACAAATAATCAGTACCATATACCTTATCAGTGAGAAATTGATGCGATGTCACCTCGACGATTTTCTGTAAAAAATTGCATTTAGTTTTTTTGTGACCCGGAATAAATAAATTGGTTTGCCTATGACGTTCAAATAAGAAGTGTTGTTACTTTTGTTATGCTTTCACTCTATATGTAAACAAATTGAAAATAACAGGTTTAAACAGTTTAATACATTGAACTGGCTCTTTAAATTCACATTACACATCTTTGGAATTTAAGACCAAGATGGGGGTTTTGCTGATTTAAAGACTAGTGACGCGTAGTTCAGAAGGATTTACGAAATAAGTATAAGCCTATATTCATTGTAGGGACCATAAGTCCCTAATAATATATACATTATTATTATTATGTAAATGTAATATTTCAGTACGATATTTTGAATAATGTATACGTGAAAGCGAAACAAACAAATAAAGGCACTTTCTCATTTATTATATTATTAGAATTCGTATAAGAAATGTAAAGAAAAAATTATTTACTTGTAAAATTAACGTCTTGCTACACTAGCATTAACACTCAATTTGATTTAATTTTTCATTAACGTTTTTCTATGGATATAAAACGGTTGAAAAGTGTATATATAAATGACAAATACATTTAAATTAATTACTATTTTACTAGCAGAGGCAAAAATGTTATTACGGCTGGTACTATGAATAAAAACTTTTCTTGTTTATGATACAGCTTAACTTATTATAACACTTTTCAAGACTATTAAGGGAAGACTATTATTATGACAATAATGGTTTATCAAATAAATATATATATTTCTCAGTCATTAGTTAAAATAATTTACACATGTTGAAGTACTCGTATTTATATGTTAATGACGTTCTTACTCAAATAAGAAAATGGGGGGGAGCAAACGAGCCTGAATCTATACCTCAATAGTAAGCGTACACCTGTAAGCGGTGCGGTACGTGAATTTCATGTGTTTAAGGATATAAACATCGTTAATCAAAGTTATGACACTACATAGTGAATGCGATAAGCCCAGGGTACAGCTATAAATCTTTTAAAATCCATAAAGCTGTGTATTACAAACATCAATGCCACGTTAATAAAACTGTTCCAGATTGCTGGTATGTGTACTATCATAGTCTACTAAAATGTGACTGGAAATGAAACAAACCAAACTGTTAAATATGTAAATAGTATCGATAATATTTATAATTTTGTAAAACAAATTTCTGAGAAAGTTGATACGTTACCACTAGCTAGCTACCTCTAGAACACCTACAGATTGTTTAGGAATAGTGTGTGTTTGTAAACCTTTGCGACATAGTTACGAGTATAAGCTAATCTTTTTTAAATATTACATAAACCTGTTAATGTGGACAATCTTATATGAATAATAAAATTTTGAGATCCATCTATAACGAAGAGATTTCAATGTCTTGCAATCGCTTTTTACTGGGAAAATAATTTAAATTTTTAGGCGTTAAACCTTCATGAAGACAGTAAAGTAGAGTATTTTTAGACCACTGCATGAGAATTATAGTTTCATGTAGAGATACGTTTATACCTTATAATAGAAGGATTGATATTTTATGTTAAATTCCTTCAATCGTTTCTTTCAAAACAAAAAAATTATAATTTCAATAGCAATGACTTCTATTTTAATTTTGAGGCTTTTAGTGTATTTTTAAGATCTTTAATTGTCTTTAAATATTATTAAAAGGAATAGCTGTTCCATAACTAAAGCAGTTCCGCGAGATTATATGTAAAGTATTAATTACACTGCATATAATTTTTTTTAAGTAACTCAGCCTATTTATAGAAATTCACTCAATTCACTTTTATTTCTGAGCGAGCTGTCCAAGACTGGGTGAACGCGAACTATTTATCTAGGTATGTTAGAAATATGTATTCCCACCCTTCCCTTTGTTCATGCTACAAGGGACAGTAAGAATGAGCTAGAAAGTAGAAAGTTAGGCACTAGTGTATACTATAGTTGAATGAAGATAATATTCGCCTCTTGATATGTCACTTCCAAAAGTAGTGTAATTTGTAGGACCTGCATTTTTCATGGATTGAGGACAGCACAAAGTACTGCGCGTCCGATTTCGGATCAGAGTGAAAGACTTCAATTCACTTCACAAATTACAGACCTCTGTTCTCCCGAACTCAGGCTTCATCGGCTGCTTGAAACTTCGGCAAATGGTCTCAAGTTGGTCAGAGTTCTGACTGTTTATTTCTCTAAACCATAGCCAAAATCTCGTTTTGATCGATGACATTTTACCAAAGAGTAAACTTTTTAGTGACAATTGTAGTGTAATCATACGGCTTGTCTCTATCATCATCGGCCGTTGGTTGGGCTGGACTCACGGCCGATTCTGGTGGAAAGAAGCCATTTTGTTTCTTTGTTAAAGTATGTTCATCAGTAGGACTTGACCATCTCACCTACCCCTCTTTACCCCCGCATCACAATCATATGTTAAATTATGTTCAACAGTGGTACTTGACCACCTCACCTACTCCTCTTTACTCCCGCATCATAGTCCTTTGTTAAACTATATTCATAAGTGGTACTTGTCCATCTCACCTACCCCTCTTTACTCCATCATCACAATCCTTTATTAAACTATGTTCATCAGTGGTACCATCTCAGCTAACCCTCTTTACCCCCTCATCACAATCCTTTGTTAAACTATGTTCATCAGTGGTACTTGACCACCTCACCTACCCCTCTTTACCCCCGCATCACAATCCTTTGTTAAATTATGTTCAACAGTGGTAGTTGACCATCTTACCTATCAATATCAATGTTTTCAATTACTTTATGTAAAATACACATAGAGAGGAGGAAGTATTTAAGCCTTTTCACTAAATGTAAATTAGGAATGATGTCTGTACATGTTTTAAAACAACGTAATTATTTTTATTTCTATCATTTGTCTGAACTTAAAAGAAATTAGAAATACATTGAATAAATAACCTGGATGTTTAAAAATCTTAATTGTTTATATCTGAGGATTAACTATTGTCTTGAAGAAACAATCGTCTTGGCAGGGTTTACTGTCAGTTATACACAAAGCTAACGTTTCTGATTGCTACACTAATCTGAGCTAGCAATCAACTGCTGGTATGCAGCACTCAGGCCACACTATATACGTTACGGCTGCTGTTTGAGCAGTAGATCATGGTTCGAGTTTATGTCTTCTTCAACGAGCTCTTAAGATGGAGCCATCGGCTTTCGGTTGGGTTAATTCAATTAAAACCTTATAGCTATTTCCCCTTAGTTTAATGTCCATTAAGGCAATAAATATTATTTGTTATAAGTCCAAGAGCATTTATTAACATTTAGTTATGAAATGTTGTAATTTTATCCCAAAACCCAATGCAGATAAGAACGTGCCCTAAAGATTCATGACGTAATAAAATTGCTTTTCATAGAAATTTAAATAATGACTTTTAATAAAATATAACTTAAGGAAATTAGATTTATTGTTACTCATACTTCATAAACATCCTGTAAACATTCACATTCTAACCTCCAATATTAAGATTTCTTTGAGCTAGATTATAGAATGAGTTTATTTCATTTCTATAAAATATGTAGTAAGTGTTTGACATTATTGAGAATATTCACAGTCAGGTTTATGTATTTAAATGTTATATATATATATATATATATATATATATATATATATATATATATATATATGCTAAGTAAAGAGTTAAATTCTGCATCAAATGTGACAACAACTCTTCATTCTTAATTTAAGAATATGACACGCATTATTCTTATGGTTTTTTTATGGAAACAGGCATTATAAGCACACTGTAACAATTTAATATCCTTATATTCAGAAACATTTCTGAGGGCGTAATTAAAACATTCCAATTTATATATATATATATATATATATATATATATATATATATATATATATATATATATATATATAATACGTCTTTAAATGGCTACAACTCGTATTGGAATCACGGAACAAAGATCACTTCCTTTTAAATCAGGTAATATATCTAAAGCTATAAATGGAAATACATTTTATTTTTTTTTATTAAGCGTCACTTTTATATATTTTGTCACCCCAGAATTTTTACAGCACAATTTATCATATGAGATGGAGAATTAAAGCAGTTAATTCAGTAATGGAAGCTGGCAATGTTCGTAACTTAACTTTTCGGTGTTGTAAATGTGGCAACAAATACGCAGTGTAGCTTTTCCTGGCAAAATTATGCAGGATACAGGAGCAGGATTAATTACAAAGGATGATTGTTATTTGGTGACATGACGAGTGCACGGCTGCTCGTGCCACATATGTCAGAGGGATACTCATTACAAAGGCAAACAATGAGAAACAGTTCCTGAATTACAGACAACTTCCGGGTGGCTGCTTCCTGTCCTTAAATATTCATTACACAGGAGACTCGCTGTACAACGCTATGAGTGGTACAGTAATACCTTTGTATGTTCCCTATCCTGTCTTTTTAAGCAGGTATTGTAGTGAAAGTGTATTTTTGAATTATACTGCATACAAATGACATCACAAAACCGTTGCGTTAAACTTTCTGTTTCGTTATCAGTCTATATTGTACCATACATTTTTCGTAAAGATTATTGGTCCTTTCCTTCCATGTTTAAAATCCATTTCCATGGCTACCTTTGAATAATATTACTTACAAATTAAACGGTGTGAAACAATTTTGAAAATATTATCAGTTTTTTTTATGGCAACATTTGACTTTACCTCACTAATTCCAAAGAATGATGCTATAAAACCATTGCGTTAAAGTGTCTGTTTCATACACGTTTATATGTCACGCCCTTTGTTACGCTACAATTTAAATATGTTTTCTACAAATTATGCCAAAAAACAACAACGTAAAAATTCTTTGATTCATTATACGTTAAAAATAATGGAAGTGATACTAAATAACCTCTGGATAAATATTATCTGACTTCATACACTTTTATAGCTCATGTCTATGGTTAAGTTTTAATTGTATACAAAATTTACACCAGAGACCGCTACGTTTATAGCTCATGCGTATGGCTACGTTTGAATTTTGTTGCTCAACATTACGCCAGAAACTGTCACGTTTATAGCTTATTTCTACGGCCACGTATGAATTATGATAGTCACAAATGATGCCAGAAAACCGTTACGTAAAGATTTTCTATTGCGTGATTTCTTGAACGTTTATAGCTCATGTCTATTGCCTATGGATACATTAAATTATTTTTTAGGCAATTAAGTGATACCACTAACATCTGGTAGTGATTTTACTATAGTTTACCCCTTATAATGAAGATAATTAGAGGGAAATCACACAACTTATAAATCACATCTTTTCTATACTATGCCTGAAAGTTCGTGAACTCCAACTCCGGCATGTACAGGAATCAGTACTTGAACCATTCTAAAATATCTGCGACTTCCGAAACTGTTATTGAAGTACTTCATATCCTTAGTCACTGCACCACAACCATCATCGAGCAGCTATCTATCTGAAAATGTTCTTTCTCAGTGAATTATTCCCAAGCATTCTAATATCAATAAATGTATTTTGGTGGAAACCACTTTCTTTAATATAATGTCCTATTGATGTACATTAGCCACAATATAGGGGTCATCGAAAGATTATACCTGGATGGTTCGATGTTTCTAAGCAATCTGCGCCCCCATCCTGAGCACCAGACACCCTTACATGTACGAACATATACTGATAATACAGCTAGTGCTAATATCAAATATATAAGTTAACCAATACTAGACAAATTTAATACAAACTATGTTCTCTGATAAGACAGTAATTTAATATTTTTAAGTGTAATATTAAGAACAACAATAAATCTTTCCATTTTACTATATTCTGAAACATTATGATATGAAACAAGCTAGAATATCCTCTCAGGCCGCATTACGTGGCAGCGAGTGAAACGCGTATCTTTGATGAGTTTTCCTTTAACATCACACGAACTCGATCAAGATCAAAGACCTGTGAGGAGAACCCATTGAGTTTGCTGTTATTTATGTGAATGTCTTATATGAATAATGAGCGTTTTGTTAACAAATATTAACTACAGTAATCCTTATGTTACTTTATTTGTATAAATATACACTTTTCGTGCATTTTCTCATAAACTGTAGTGTTAATAAGTGTACAGTCATGGGCAGTAATATCCTTGATCAACGAATATCAGTGGTATAAAATTTACCACTAACTCTATTGCATGAATATTAAAAAAAAATTCAACTCATAATTATTGTTTTTTATGTATCTTTATTAAACATCATATTTTCCTCCATGTTTGTGTTTTTATTAACTGTAGGAAAGAAAATTATTCTCAGTGAACTTGTACAGATTAAATGTAACTTTTTATTTTATTTCTCATTATATTTACTCTAAGTAATAATATTACAATTACTTTCCAAAAAGGTAAAACATGTCAGTTATTATTGAATTGTAACGACCTAGTCAGTAAACATTTCAAAAAACCGATTATTGGTATATAGGACACGCAATAAAGAATGTATTACGAGGGCCACGAGGCTAGGCAGTAATACCATGTTATATAGCCGTCTCCCCTGTCTCTGCAGAGACTCTGTTACGTACGTCGACTCAAGAAATCGTACTACCCTACCTTCCGTACCATCTCTCATCAAGTCAATGGAGAAGAAGAAAAAATCGGGATGTTTCTCTTCTAATACAATTCACACATTTCCTAAATATTTATGTTATATTTTTACAGTACGACTTACAAATTATATATATATATATATATATATATATATATATATATATATATATATATCAAAGATTTAATTTAAATTCTACCTCGTGAAAAGGCTATAGAAAGGTATTGATAGTACTGAAGCATTTTTAATTTTAGGACAACCCAAAATATTTTCTCAAGTCAAAAACACTTCTAAAAATATAAATTTTTGTAAACTATACTCTAAAAACTTCAAAGTGTCAAAATAAAATTGAGATTAAACTAGTACTTTTTACAAATATTTTTGTCTCAACATTTTGAGCTTTTTATGTCTCTATAATTCTAATATATTTTACTTCAAAAATATAGTTCCTATATTAATAGGTAACCGAAAGATTTGTTTTCAAATATAAAGGAGATATTTTTTTGTCCAGGTTTCGTTGTATAGTTCTTACATTATTTCACTCTCTGGGAGAGTAAAATTATTAGATTTTCAACGCGGTAAAACAATCTTCAACAAACAATAAACTACTTTCTCAGTATCCGATAATTGTATTGTGTTCTAAGAATTTTCATGCAACATTAATATGGCTACACAATACTTTTGCTTTGTTTTAAATGAAATTTCAGTCGTGAAACAACTGTAATATAAAACAAAACCTATACAAAAAGAAACATTTTTCTGTTTTTATAATTCACTGGATAAATCCTACTCATTATCATTAACTATATTTTAATTTTTTATATCTTTTCATAAATTATTATCCTTCATTTTACACATAGTTAATATATGACTTCCTTTTCAATATTAACAAATTTTAAGCACCTTTCATTAAAGAGTTTTTTTAATTATAGATTATATCTGAAATTTTCATAACTCTGTCATATGAGGTAAACGTAAAATCAATTAAATAAAAAGATGTTTATAGTACATGTAGGTTAATTGATTGGCGAATCTGCTGTCTGACTTCCAAACTAATAGCGTACATAAAAGCGTAGAGACGTTGCTAGCGTACATATTGCTTGACCGCACATACTACCAGCGAACAGATGTTTGGTTTGCCTACGAAGGCGTACATTAGAATATGATAAAATAACTTTGGCAAATTTCATATTTTACCACATAACAATGTCGTACATTGATCAAATTAAACATTTATTTTAGCTGTCGGGTAAATTCATTTGACCATATAAATGTTCCAAACAAAAAACAAATTAAATAAAAACAAAAAATGTATGAGTAATTTTATAAACATACATAATTGATCATTTATAAACTATTTTCAGATGTAATTTTGTTAAAATGTATAAACTCAATAACAATTAGTAAATAAATAACCAGGTTTACTCATTTAAGTATAACTTTAAAATTATCTTTTATTTTTAGTGAATTTCTGTTTCAGTTAAAAATTACAAACGTTCCATCAAACACTTCCCTTTTTATAAAGTTTGTGATGGCAGGAAGTGAATTGTTTAAGCCATTCAGGCAACAGGTGTTCCAGAGCTAAGACGATTTCCTGGAGAGGTGATCATTTGTGTAAATTTGTAAGGCACTCGGCAAATGTAGCAGTTGTTACAACAGTACTGCTGCGATAATACGTCCGTTTATAAAGCAGAATCATTTAGTTTTCCATCAGTTGCAAAATCAAACAATATTTACCAAACCTTGCATTGTTATTTTAGGTTAAGTCTAAGACTCGCTCGAATGTGGGTTGATAATAGTGCTTATTAAATGTGTTGCTATTGTTTTCTACGTAACATACAAAGCTTTGTGGTATGCATAAGATCAAATCAACCAATAAAAGTAAACTTTGCAACTGACATAATAAATAATTGATACTTTCAAAATGAGGGAACGATTCCAGTGTTGGTAAACCTGGCTTGTAATTCGCAGAAGTTGGCAGGCGTGGCCGGTCTCGTGCCGTGAATGTCTACGTCCGCCGTGACAACCCAGTTTCATGGTACATCAACCACAAGTACAGTTTGTACCACATTGAGATTTACTCGGGTGCCTGACTGACTACATTTCTCCAACAAACACCGTATAATAGGATATCCATGTTTGCATTGTTTACAAAATGGCAAAGGTTATATAATATAGTCCTGAAATTACTATATCTTATAATCATTAATAATATAATGAAGTATAACATTTTAGTAAGAAACGTTTTTTACGGTTCCGTTAAGTTTTTATTAATAACTTTTCCTAATAACCATCTTAATAACCGCGTGTAACTACGTATACACGCGAGACACTAGCTAGGGTCACGGGTGGAGTACCTGTGTATATCCATGACGATACGTTGCAGTCTATCAGATCATCTCAGCCAAATAAGTTTAGTTGTAGGGTTAAGTCTACTACACTGGCTTTGATGGTACTCGAAGATATTAGCGAAGCTCTCGATCTTCAACTGAGTACGCTGCAACGTAGTGACAGCTGAAATCTTCCAGGCTAAGAAGATTTGACAGATTAACATTGTTTCACCTACTCATGTATTCTTATATTCATTTGCTCTAAATAACAAAAACAACATTTAATGTGCAAACCTGAAGAACAAAAAAATTATCACTCTTTTTAATATTTAATATAACTAATTATTTTTTGAGGGGCTTACAAAGTACCAAAAGAGAGTAAATTATAGTTATGGTTTGCTTGTTAAGCGGCATATAATGTAATGTACTTAGTGATCTATTTTAATAATGAAATTCTAGAAGAAGCTAGAGATCAACAATAATCTTGAATAATTTACTTATAAAAGTGTAGTGTCAATAATATGACTGTGAGACAAGATGTTTCCTTATTGAAAATTAATATTGAAATGTTTGTAAAAGTAAGGTGGTATAATCGTTTGCGTTGAGAAGCATATATCTATTTCTATTCATAGCTATTTTAGATAGCATTTAAAACTGAACACGTAGAACATTTTTATCACCTCACAAAATAATTACAGACATTTACTGAAAAAATCGTAGAATTTGTTTAATTAAGCCCAATATTTTTACGGTATCTACACGAGTTAAAGCTTTAGAAAGGAACAACTTTTTATATAATTATGACTCGTTGAAATTATATATGTTTAGTTCAAATAAAACCATGTTACTTCCTGCAGTTATATTGTACGGGAATATTGTAATATTGTCAATACCCTTTTCTTCAATGTTTTTTTCAAAGGCGAGATTGTATGATATTAAATTCTACCTCGAGCTCCTACTACTCCACATAGACTAATCAACAAAATGTTCTTTGTTTCTGTTCTTCAGAAATACGAGTAATACCTTAAATGACAGTGACCAAAATTTCCATTCCAAATAAAAATAATTTAACAGAAAGCCTATAGCCTATAGATTTATTATTAGTTAAACATAAATTTATACCCTTTATCAAACACCTTGTTACTGTATGAAATAAAAGAAAATGTATAAAATATTCAAATTTAATAATAGTGCAATTAATTTAAAATTTTATAATTTATAACTTTTTATATGCAACCAATTAGCACCTATAACGTATTTTTAATGTGTATACATCTTTTTAAAATGTATACTTAAGACATTACTAACGATTAAATTTTTAGAAGAGTTACTGTACTTGATCCAAGAATTCAATAAATGCAAAATACAGCCTACCATGTTATGTATATCCTGATAAAAAACTATTGTATATCTTGTTATTCAGTTACCCCCAACATATTTCCAGTGTCAACGGAGTGTAACAAACTGCTTGACCCAGGTGGGCCAGGTTTTAAGTAGCAGAATATCTTCCAAGGCAATACCCGTTAGAACATATAGCGTCAAATACCTAGAAATACTGACAGTCAGCAAAAGAACTCAGTTGATTCTCTCGGGGAAACTTAAAAATGTAATAATTTTACAAATTAGTAAACACATTAGGCACTAAAAACTTCATAATACGGAAAATAATCCGCAACGAAACACATATACAACATCGAACACGCAAAGGGATTTTACGAAACAGTACTTGAGAAAATTACATACTACTAAGGTTGTAACGGAAATCTTAGGAATAATTATGAAGGAAAATTATTTCTACATATAAAATAGGATTAAATGATCAAAAATCCTGGCAGCCTCTGATCACGGTAATTGCAGTCAATCGCGTTACACATTCACCAATGCAGACATGTTTTATACGTAGATTCGGTTTGGCATCTCTGAAGACAGCGAGACGGGAATTCAAGAAGTGCATTATGTCATTCTAAATTATAGATATTCATAACTACAGAATATTACGTACACTATGTAAAGATTAATTGAATACTTATTTTGACACTATAAAAGAACTATTTCTTATATCAAGAAATGCGCTAATGTAAGAAACCATTGAAGTCCCATCGCTCTCTGGATCTCTTGGTGTAAGAATTATGTGTTCGTGACGATAAAGGTAAGAGCGTTATCGTAAGGCTTCGCATTATCCTTAAGGACCTTTTTCCGTGCTCAGGAACTATATCCTTTGCGCCACAATGGCAAGGCCGAAGTGGAGTCCCTCGCTTTTATGAATTTGATTAATACTCTCAATATTTTTCTATTAAATGGAACTTTAATGCAATATTCTTTTTCGTACTCGAATGTTTGCTGAACAGTTTTAGTATTGAATGGTTCTTAACAAAGCAAAAATATGAGTAATATAGTAGGTTGCAGATTTTACATACGATTAGTAATTTCTGTGTGGTTAAATTTAACCATGACCTAAATATAACCGTAAACCTAGTTTGAAATAGGTTGATTGTAGCTATAAAGACTTAATTTAAAATACTAAATGTCGATTCAAAAACAATGAGAGTGTGTCAGGAAAATAACTGTTTGACACAGTACTTACACTAAAAATAAGATCGAGTACCAATCTTCTACCTTGCCAAATTTCCTAATAACATAGATACAGTATAAGCACAACTTATGATTATGTTATTTTAATTTTTAAACCTTTTAAAAAATGTAATAATGAAAGAGTTACGATGTCTAATAAAAGTTATTTTTAACATTTAATTTAGTTGTTTTGTAACTACCGTTTCTGTTCACAAAGTTGTTACAGAGTGATAGGATAAAATAAAATCCATAAACCGCAACAGTTTTTTTAAACGGCGTTATTTTGAATAACATATACGAGGATGACTGGAACCACAGACCGCATATACACTATGTAGAGAGAACCTGTTCATTTTCAATTTATACTCGTTTAATATAACTTGTGCTATGTTTTTATGGCTTTCTAAATGACAAAATTTTATCTAGTTATTAACATTTAGAATACAACCTCGTCTCGCTATTATTAATTACTTATGAAAATTTAGAATTTTTTAAAGGAGTTAAAACACTTTGGTTACCAACACCCTTGATAAAAAATAACAACTAATCGTATTTTGGAAGTATCAGTTTGCTATAAAAACCTATAATCGAACAAACAAAATGTTTTGTTACGATGTAAATTTATGGTTCCATATCTACATTTATATGTTACGATATATACAATTTTTTCTTAATTATTTTAAGTTTAGAATTTATTTTAATGTATACATTTTTCCTTTCAGTTTATTTAATTAGGTTAAGCAGTTTTGTTATTTTATTTTTGAAGTATAAGTTAATAATTTACTACAATTGTATCAAACTATTGTACATTTACTGAATACGATATGAGGTTGAGTGGTAGAGAGGGCTTGATAGCTCTAACTTCGCCTCTTTAATAAAGGCATTTTTTATTTAATTTTTTACCAAATATCTGAACATGGACAATTTAATACAAATAATAATCGATAATGATAAGAACTACAAATTAAATAATAATTTCACAAATTAATTTAAATTCGCAAGTTAACCAAGTTAAACATTTGATCACGTGTAATAGAGAAGTAACCTTCAGGAAAGAAAGAAGCCAATCTACAACTGGTTCTTCGTCAGATAGAATACTTTTCAACTGAGCTGGCAGATTCACGTTGCGTCTATGCCGCGAGTAGAGAGGACAGTCGACAAGAAAACACACCACTGTGACTACAGTGTCACATGTAGCCCAAACCGGCGGATCGTCTCGTCTCGACACATAAGATAACCGTAATTCAGCAGTGTGAAGCCTAGTGACAAGGCGACACAGCACCACCTCCTCACATAGGGTCCGCCGGTAAGGCATATAAAATCTTGGAAATAATTTTTTCTCTATATCTTTGTGCAAAACAAATTATGTGAAGGGGTATAACAAGGAATAAAAAACTAATTATAAAAGATAAGGACAATAAAAATGATACATCAACTGAAACAATGGTTTTTTCATTCGGGATTTTACAAATTCATCAACTGTCTTACTAGAAATGTTTACTTTTATTTAATGTTTTATGGTGCCAGCATCTTACTGATGACTGTAACACAGGCTTGACTCCTGGAATATGGAGTCTTGATTATGTGAAGACATCCAAAAAAGTCGGCGACGATTGCAGGAATCAAGTCTGTGACGTCATATTTCAAACGCTGCGCTAAGAAAAAGGTGAACTGGAGCTAAAATCATCATTTATATTGATTAATCCCTTCCCACAATAACTATTTTATGTGTAGAAAACTAGGTTGTCTTACCGTGCTTATTAATCGTGTAGTGCACTTAATTGTGCACATGATGAGACCATGAGAAAACCTCTTCCCCTAGATTACACCATATTTTATAGTATGGGTTTTTTATCTCGAAAAGATGTAAAGAGTTAATTTTGGCCTTCTTCGTCAAGATTTGTTTTGGATCTCTTTAGACAAACATAACTTCAGATTCCAAGAGTCAAGCGATATCTGTGACAGCGCCATACTCCGTTCCAGAACTGTACTAACTTCAACATTCACATCTTCCTGGCATCAATACGAAGGATTCCTTCATTTTTACTTAAATACTGAAAATTAAATCCATTACTGAACATCACTAGTAAGGCTGCTTGACGTCTGCAAATTGCGCGTCTCCACACTGCCGGATTTTGATGATCATTATTAGATGACGTATTTTTCAAAATTATTTCGTTCGTTGATTATTTCTAAGGATTTCCTTATTGTCTATGAAGAATAAAATCGATCGTTTTTCCTCGAATTCTATTTCCTGTTTGGTTAATTAACTGTGTGTTGTTTTGACTCATTTTCCTTATTTAAATGTTTTATTTGTATAATTATAAAACTAACTCGTGGCAAACGTTTCGTCACTCTCGAACCTAGAAGTATAGATACCCTAGTTAAACACAAATTAATTGGTACGGCTACAATAACTGGAGTTATATTACAGTGTTTTACGTTAATATTTGCATATATAGTTATAAAAGTATACTTATATATTTCCTAAATAGAACAATAGCTTTTTTATCGGTAAGAACGAAATAAAGGTGATAGTATTCAGCGCTTTTCAACTGAATTGCAACTAAGAAAACTCCACCCTGTAAGGGAAAAAAGAAAAAACAGTATAACTATTCTTTCTTAATCTGATGTAAAGTTTCCGAGTTATATATTTTTTTATTTTAGTGTGAAAATCGTCTAAAACGTGTACGTTTTTTTCGACCTTACCGACATAAAACTAGCAGTTATTGTTTGTAAATAATTTGATTCGTATGTATATACGCTGAAATATACATGCCACATTGTAGAGTAACTCCGCTTATTACATCTGTACTATTTACTGTGAGTTTAATGTTTAAACTCGCCTACATACTAATTTATTGGAGACTGGATGAGTCACAACTACATGGACTTACGAGGTCTCCAAACTGACACGCTTTTTTATACCTTAGAGAATTATACTGGATTTGAACGTTCTTCATTTTGATTTCGATTTATTTGTGCCGTATACTGATAATTAAACTTTGATCATTTTTTTTCAAAAAAATTATAAATATGTTTTATACAGTGGCCATTCTTCCATAATGTCTTCGCCTTTTTGTCTCCGTCCCAGTTATGGTTGTACGATATGTATACATAACGATTAATTTATGTATAAATTATATATATATATATATATATATATTTCGAGATTTTAAAATTTTGCTCTTAAATGACGCATATGTTGAATGAAAAACAAACTAATAATACCTATTGTTTTAGGTTTTCAAACATCAAATATGTTACTCTTTTCCAACTTATTGGTTTCACTAAAAGGCCAGTTAACTTAAAACTAAACGCCAAACACGCCCCAACTACCAAACTAAAACTAGTCCAAACATACTGTGGGATTCTTTTAAGTACTAAAATAAATTCCATAGTTTCTGTGGCGGGTAACCTGCAACTTTTGCACTGTAGCACCGGGAAGGCATAAACAAGATTAACGACACGAGCAAAGACATTCCCGGTAAACAGCACCCAGTTATACGGCAGTTTAGCAGAGTATTGTATAACACTATCCAGAACACATTCTATAATGGTGTAATAGTCTGTCTGTAGTAACTAGCGCAAGCAGTTGAGAACTTGAGGTCGAGTCAACTATTCTCTCAAACTGTAATTATTCTGATATTATAGCTCTAGTTACTTAACTGATGCAAATTCTATTTAGTAAATATGTAACAGCAATTTTCCATTCAAAGTACGGAAGAATGTTAATTAAATAGGAAACAATGCATTATGTGAAGGGTATTACTAACGAAAGATAATTTGAAAGAAAATCAGGATTTATTGATCACCGTTGTTACAAAAATAGAACACTTCTTTTCAAAACTTTGAAACAATTCTTTTCTCTGGGTAACAAAAAACAGACCTTAAGTCACTCTCATCTTGTGTACACAGCATGTATACCATACACAAATTTGATTTGTGCAGTAATAACTATTTTCCTACACTTGACTTTAACGTATATGTTTGACTTTGTGTCTCATATTATTTCAGTTGTATACTTAGAGTTTTATAAGTTTATCGCACTAATTTATTACTTATAAATCTTTTATTTATTGTTTTTGCCTCCTTAACTTGTTTCTTAAAGTGTTTTGACACCTTGAGGAGGGTATGGATCATATACCACAAAACGCAGTGTTCTATTCTTGTAAGATATATCAATGATAAGTATCTTAAGTTTTGATATGTAAACCGAATGTTACAATAATTTATTAAAATATTATAAATGTAACATTTCGAGTTCGGATGCTCAGTTCCTGAGAGAAGAGAGGTGATGCTTTGGGTGTTTAATTGCATTAGCCCCACTCTTCCAAGATTTTATCGAACCCTTCTTCTATTTCTGCTTTAATTTTTACAACGTTCATTTCTAATTGTCTGAGTTAGATAAATCTCGTTGGAAATTTAAAGATAGATTTCGATGAGGTAATATATCAATTTAATTATAAAAACTATGTTGAGTTTGATCAAATGTTGTACTGTTTGTAGAATTGTTACAGACAACAAATGAGAATAATTTAAATAAAAAACAAGATAGAGTCCCTTTATGCCCAAAACGTTGTATATACTAACTAAACATACCTTATGACACTTATTTTACGTATGTCATGTACTTATGACTAGGACATAAGTCTTGCTCGAGGAGTTGACATTTTTTCATTTCTGTTTGTCTGTCCGCACGATATCTCGAGAACGAATATACTTTAAATTTTCCATTCAGCTTCATTTCCATAGAAACAACATCAAGTTCAATGATGGTTCTTATTATTCCATCGAATTTGGCTGATCGCTACAAAACGTATTTACATTGCTTTTATGCTATCATGACGGCTAATGAGAAATTCGCAGTATAAATAAATCCTTGAAAAAAAACTGAATAATATTATATGAATTATTACATACTATTTACATAGTTAAGTATAAACATAGACTCACATAAAGTACTTGCTCCACCGGGACTCGAACCCGGATCTCTCACTTTAAGGGTGAATGTGCTACCATTACACCACAGAGCCCTTACTTTTTACGATTCAATTATTTTGTATCTGCTAGTTTCTTTCACATATGTGTTTAAATAACCAAACTAACATATAATTATGATCGGAAGACCAAATACCTGTCAAATGACTTTTATTAACATGCATTACATTTGTAAAAGTGGCAATAGCCTAATTTAATTTCAATAAACATTGAATCAAAAAGTAATTGCTCCTCCGAAACTCGAACCCGGATTTCTCACTTGCCGGGTGAATGTGCTACCAAGTACATATAAATATATTATATCGGATAAAACCTTTCCAGCGTTAAGCAGCTATTAGCATGATATTTTGGTTTTATGTTTCAAGAATATATTAAAATCCTTTATCAGCAACATAAGCCATACAGAAACAGACTATAACCGCAAATTATTTGCCACGAGGAGCGACTTCCTGGCAAACTATCACGGAACTTTATATGGCAGTTCCAGGCTTTCAGAACTTGGGCAATTACTTTATTCATTTATCGTCAGACAGTCTGTGAAGTTTATTTTATTTCCAAGATACTAAGTTCTCCTTTTGAATTATTCTGAACGTATGCCCTAACCTGTGTATTTACACTTACGGCCTAGTTAGTAACTATTTTTACATGAAACAACCATAAGATTGCAATTACTTTTATTTATTAATATCAGATTAATAAAACCAGCTGTTGTGATAATATGGCTTTATGAGATATTTATTTTTTCATTTATTAGAAAAAATTTCAATTAGACACATAATTTATTTTAAATTACTTAAAATTGTATTTTTATAACTAAGGATATAAATATTTTCATAAGCAAGTAATTTATTTTAAAATTTTATTTGGTTAAACAATTCTATACGAATGAACAGCATGAATATAGAAAGTTTGGCTATCGTCGTTATATTATGCTAAAAAAAGGTGTTTAAAATTGGTGAGTGCTCTGAGAGCTATAAAATATTTTTAAAACTTCCGGTGGCTTAAATTACTATGATTTTATATTACACTAACTTGTCGGTTTTTAATTGAGGTGTATTTATATTCCGATAGGAGTTGTAACATTGAAGTAATTATGTTTTAAAACTGTGTTAAAAATATCTAGTTTGATATGCATGACATTAAAGCTGATAAATAAACATGATACTAATTGTATCAAATGTAATATAATGTATTTTAGTATTAAAATATGTTGTGATTTAAATCCTTTACTTAGAACCAACCACAAAAAAAACACAAAAAAACTTGAAATCAAAATGTACGAAGTTTAACCAATCACTCCTGTGGTTAATCAGTGCGAAAAAAGCGAGCATAGACTCAATTTAGGTTTGATTCAATAACACAACTTTAACTTCACACATAAATTAAGTCATAAGTACTAATAGACATGAAATAATTTTAAAACCCTAACAGATGCAAACAACCTATAAAATTTTTAGTTTTTTGTTTTCATGAATTGCAAATAACTTATTTATAACAAATATTTATTCATAGTTAAGTTTTTCTAGTTATAATTCTGATCAGTATGTATTAAGTTGTATATATTATTTTAAAATTTGAACTTTGATATTTAAAGAACGAATAAGAATTTTTTAAACCTCCGGTTTATAACAACAATAGTAAATTTTAAGTTTAATGAGGAAAGTTTAGAGAAATAAGCATTATCCTTTGAGTTTTTTAATTGAAAATTCTTTCCTCATGAAAAGCAGACCTCAAAAATATTTATACGCCAAAAAGTATGCCAGGTAAATATACCAGCAAGCATTCAAAAATTTGCGAAAAGTTTATATGATATACCTAATGACGCAATTAAATAGTATTCGCAAAAACAACTCATTGTGTGAAAAAAGTATTTTTGTAATAACATATAACAGATTTTGTTTTATATAGTAAATGGCGTAGTGATTAAGGAATAAGTTTAAAGACAAGATAAAGGTGAACGTAAATCAAAGCCAGTATTTCATCAAAGCTATACAAACTACTCGGGCAGGCTCAGTTTCAAGGGAAGTAACAATGTCCCAGCTTACACAACAGTTTGACGTAACTGTCTCCAAGAAATGAGATGACGACAGAACATCTATTATAAGGGAAATTATCTCAGTTTCTTGTTTTCTACTTCTTTTCTTCTTCATTACTATAATGTTATTTTTTCATAATTTCATCTCACTACATCAATATTTTATATACTTTTCCTAAATTAAATAAAAGATTACTTTTTTAATTTTATAACACTTTGCATGCAACAACAATATGTGAAAACCTAACGGTAAAAATAAAAATTGACTACAGTTAGACAAGATTATACCAAAGTTGTGTTATACCATTCATTGCACACGAAATTCTTTAGAACAGTTCCAATAGGTTCTAATTTCTACGGAACGTTTTTAAACATTTTCCAACGTTAAAGCGAAACAAAAAACGATACATTCGGTGATTAGCACTAATGCAGAAAGTAAACTAGGCTGCAAATGAGACCAAAGAGAACAAATCATAAAAGCGTAGTTACATTGTTATAAATTACTCCAAGAATATAATATGACAACCTGCACGAAGAAATATGGGCTGCAGTATACAGGCCTGTATAATCGGCCTCCACAACAATCGAATCAACTGTCGATTAGTAATATCTAAACTATAGAATATAAAACAATTGGCCTATTTATATTTAATACTTGTCAGCTGTTTTTATTTTACAGAGTACGAATATTGTTTGATAAAATCCAGCCTTTAACGTAATTCAGTTCGACATTTTTGTTCAAAATTAATTCAAAGTAAAATGATATTTATAAATATAAATAGCTTAGATATATTTTAATTCATCATAGATACATTACTCTTTAAGATTTAAAAACAGCCTAATTATACTATACTTTGAAATACCTGTAATTTAATTTGGTTTTGTGTTTATATCAAAGATTCGTTACCCATAAATATCGATGATCCGATTGTCTTAGTGACCGATAATTATACTGCAGCAGAAATATGTTAGACACATCAAGGTCTCATTTAAGAATGAGAAATAGCATTGGGAAAATCTTGTTATTAATGACTAGTTCAAGAAGTATTTCAACATGGACTTAAAAATTGTACCAACAGTTATATAAACGATACAATACCTGTTTATCACATACTACGATATCTACTAGTATCGTAACAAATAACCGCTGATTGCTGACCAATGGCTTACTAATGGTGATTGTCAAACAAATTGGTGGCAAATCAGGAAACGGATGCGGTCTATTTTACTTGTTCAGTTTACACTTGTTTTTAAAGCCATAATGTAACCCTGCACTTATTTATCACAGTACTCTGTTCATGTTGATTGTTGTATTTTTACTCCGTTTTTGACTATTGATAACCAGAGTGGCAATATTATGCTCCCAAACTTTATACAAAGTATTTTCACGTTCCTGAGGTCCCCAGAACTCGCAAGATAAGTCGGCGAGTGACGGCCTCAACTTTGCGACAACAGCACACAGACAGAGTGACGTAATCAATAAGTCGCCTGGGGCCATTTTCGTCTCATATTTCATCCACCGAGCTCCATTCTATGACCGACTAAACAGGCCGCTACTTTTACCCTGTCGAGTAACACACGTTTTATTTTATTGGAAAAGTTTACCGATAAACTCTAAGATTCGTTCAACGAATCGTAATTTTCATTGTCATTAATTCTTTTAGTGTATTACAATAAAGGTAATACTTTAACATTTTTATTTAGTTAAACATTATTTAATCTTGACACAAATTTTTAAGTTTAAAATTGGTTGTCCAAAAACACTAGTTTTTAATTTCGCCACGCTCTTTTCCAAGCACTTAGGGACAAATTATCTGTTATACGTTTGTACCCGAAATCTGAAATACAATACAATCTTATTAAATAAATCTTGCTGTAACTTTGGTATATGCTCGTATTATTCACGCATAGTATATTTAATATTTGATATTTTAATCTTGTATATTATAAATACAGTATACAACTCTGACTGTATATTATCGTAGAAAAACTATAAATTAAATGGGGAAATGTCTGCAATTGATGGCAGATTATCGTACTGTAACCTAAACGTTTATTTGTCCATGTTTTTGTTTGAATATGAATAAGGAATACAAATAGTAATAGTTCAGATCTACATTACTACCAAGTATACTAATGTGATTTTTTTAAACAAGTTTAGTTACAATATGCACATATTAAATACTAAAATTCAACAACAATACTTGTTTGGAAAAATATGTGCCATAAGAGCAAAATATTGTTTAAGTTAGTACTTTTATTGTTAGTAAATGGTAATTAGTATTTAACAAATTTTGCTGTTTAACTTTAAAACCTTTATACAATTTACATGCCCATTGACAGCAATTATATATTATTGAATTTATTTAATATGGCCTAAATTGTTTTATTGTTAATTAAAGCATAAACAATATTACAATAAAATATACAAATCTATCAGTAAGTTTCAAAAAGAACCGTCTCTAATTTATTCATCTTTTAGATAATCTATATACATACAAAAGGCGGGTTATTTACTTAATGTATAATTCAAGAATGGCTGTGTCGATATTTTAATTGTCTCCGATTTTATTTATTCTTCTTTGTCCCAAAAGGCAGAGTAGCTATTGAAATATTATAAATATTCTCATGAAAATCAGGTAAATAGAAAAAGTTAAAATTCAATTGGGGGAAGATGGGGACACCTATCAAATGCCTGTTTATTTTAGTTCAGTTCGTACCTGGCACACTAATCTCGTCAGATTGGCGTTTCGAAAGAACACAGGCAATAATACCAAATGATTGGGTGATCTGAAAAGTTATCTCGAATATTGTGTGTATACATATTTTCTTCTTTGGTACTACAAGACAAATTCAACTATGGCACCTTCCGTATATTGCAAGGCTAGAAGTAAAGGTTCTTTAACCGAAATAGGTATCCAAAACCTATGTATTTTCTTGATCGGGGCAACAACGGAACTCAGCTGTGGCGTCTAAAATATAATTAATTTTAACCGTAAATGCTCTTACACGTGCAAAACATGATGTGAGTCTCCACGGACATTGCGATAATATGTACCTTATGTATGCGTACACGCTTGAAACATTCCACATGACTCAATCATATTACATCTTAAATGCTTTTACTAAATAATAAAATATTTCCATTTTAGAGAACTACGTGCAATACCGCAGGTGACAGCTTAACTTCCATAAAAATAAATACAAGAAAATTCAAGCTTACATTCTTACAGTGCACTTCAAGATTTCTTGCAAAAATATTTCATATTTCAAATACATTTATTATTCTTTTATCAAAGCACGCTCATAAGATAACTCATACAATATAATTATTTAGATAAAGGATTTTCATTCGGAACTAACTACTACAAGAACTGTGTATATTTTGTAAAAATCTAATTATTTTCCAAGATCATAATATCTTTATACTTATACGCAAATACGTGAACTGTCGTTAAGTTGAATTCGGTATCATCTGGGACACATAGTTACGTGACAAAGTAGAAATATTTTATAAAACCTTGTAGGCTTACATAAAAAACCCTCCATCTAATATTTTTAAAGGTAAAAACAACCTAACTTCGCCTGGTAAAATAATACATCTTTACTTTCACTTTTACTTTTAAAGGTCCTAGGATTTTTTCGGAACCTAAAACCTTGTAGGCTTACATACAAACTCCTCCATCTACAGTACTGACGGAGGTAACGTGAAGTAACCACCCGCTGAAACCAGTGGGACATTGCCTCATTATGCAATACCACGTTCCCCCAGTGCTAAAACCGGGCAATTTCCTTTTACGGCTATTATCTTTTCGTGTTGATGGTACAGCTTCGTTTTTAACGCTCTGGTTTTTAACTCCTCCCATACGAGGTGTTGTGCTGATGTGTTCGATAGTTAACGTAGTACTGTAGGGAAAAGTAAGTGGAATAATCAATATCGTATGTCATTTGAATTCGTCACCAGAGCCATCTGCAATTAAAATTCGATGGCATAAATTTGTTATATTATTACTGTATATTAATCTGATTATTTTTGTGCCTAAGTAAAAATCTATTTTTTATCATACTGTAAAAAGAACAAGTGTTTCAAATACAGTAAGTCATCTTAGTACATAAATTAATTTTTCCGTAACCTTAAACAATTATTTAGCACACAGTTTAGGTTTTTTTATGCGCTAACCTATATTATTATATGCTGTTTTTTCCTTTACAAGTAAGCTGAGTAACGTGTGCTTTTTATACTTAAACTCGGCAGTATGATTATGATGAGTAATTACATAATGAAACTTAAAAAAATCGTATACAAATAAAGTTTTGACTTTGTTTTTATAAGATAAAAAACGCCATTCATCACAAGTATTTTTACATTAAATCTTATTTCTGAACTCGTTTTTGAAAAAGCAATTTCTCGCCAAAAACAACACTTTTTGGTACTAGTAATAAAAACTATTTTAAAGCTTTGCATTATGTGCACAATATTAGTTATTACTTAAGTTAGCCGATCAACGGTCTAAGCCTGCCTATTCCAGTTTACTTATTTTTTTAACTTCTCGACTTACAATGTACCTTCCTTCTGAACTGACCTCATTGGACATCCAATGTGTGGAGATTGTCATTAAGCAACATTCATAGGTACCTAGTTGCAAAGTTTACCTAAATTAAATAATTATGAATAAAGTGCAAGCAAAATGGCATACACGTTACTCTAGAAGTATTATTCTCACGACTACTGTTAAAACTAAACTAAACACTAAACTAGGCTAAACAATAACTTTATTCTCATATTTCGGTGTTGTGTACAACATAGGTGATACAGTCGGTTTAGAATTTTTTTCTTTTTTGAAGTTTTTCTTTTGAATTCAGAATCACGCCCCTTTAAAATTAATTTATTTACAAAATTAAAAACTGTAGGCATTTAAAGTATACAATTTGGAAAAAATTTTACCATGGCTAAATAAAAATAGATGATTATGAAAATTTAAAATTTTTCCGTAATGTATATTTGCCACTTCAGGATCGTTGTTTTGTTTTATGAACCAAGAAAATTACATTTTTATATAAATAATTACATACAATACTCATTTTTAATTACATTATGTTTGAAATAAAGCATTATTAGGCATATATTCATTTAAAACAAACACTCCAATAATATTAAGTTTTTTTATTTTTGTAAGGCCTTTGGTACTCAATGAGAACATCTTCATAGCCACATAAACATATTAAATTTGTTAAAACTGATCTAATATTCCCTCCAGGCATCTTTAATATACACAGTGTAAACATTCATCCCCGAACCTCCAATAGTTTTTCTGACCATTGAACATGGTTCCTTTCCAATTATTGGACGTTTTCTCTTTCTGATCATTAGTCATGGTCCCTTTCTGACCATCAGACTTGGTCCCTTTCTGACCATCAGACGTGGTCCTTTTCTGATCATTAGACGTGGTCCCTTTCTGACCATCAGACGTGGTCCTTTTCTGATCATTAGACGTGGTCCCTTTCTGACCATCAGACATGGTCCCTTTCTGACCATCAGACGTGGTCCTTTTCTGATCATTAGACGTGGTCCCTTTCTGACCATCAGACGTGGTCCTTTTCTGATCATTAGACGTGGTCCCTTTCTGACCATCAGACGTGGTCCTTTTCTGATCATTAGACGTGGTCCCTTTCTGACCATCAGACATGGTCCCTTTCTGACCATCAGACTTGGTCCCTTTCTGACCATCAGACGTGGTCCTTTTCTGATCATTAGACGTGGTCCCTTTCTGACCATCAGACATGGTCCCTTTCTGACCATCAGACGTGGTCCTTTTCTGATCATTAGACGTGGTCCCTTTCTGACCATCAGACATGGTCCCTTTCTGACCATCAGACGTGGTCCTTTTCTGATCATTAGACGTGGTCCCTTTCTGACCATCAGACATGGTCCCTTTCTGACCATCAGACGTGATCCTTTTCTGATCATTAGACGTGGTCCCTTTCTGACCATCAGACATGGTCCCTTTCTGACCATCAGACGTGGTCCTTTTCTGATCATTAGACGTGGTCCCTTTCTGACCATCAGACATGGTCCCTTTCTGACCATCAGACGTGGTCCTTTTCTGATCATTAGACGTGGTCCCTTTCTGACCATCAGACATGGTCCCTTTCTGACCATCAGACGTGGTCCTTTTCTGATCATTAGACGTGGTCCCTTTCTGACCATCAGACATGGTCCCTTTCTGACCATCAGACGTGGTCCTTTTCTGATCATTAGACGTGGTTCCTTTCTGACCATCAAAGGTGGTTCTTTTCTGACCATCGGGCGTGGTCCCTTTCTGATAATCGGACTTGTCTCTTTCAATGAATTACTTTAATTTTCTTAATTAATAATGTAACACTCTGTTTCCATTATAATGTAACACGTTATCAATTTATAAACTCACATTGCTTTAAACTTTAAATGCTTCTAGCTATGAATTTTAATCTTTTCATTACGAAGAAGCTTTATGTTGGATTCTGTAGACTCATCACTCTAAACGTAATATATTAATACTTTAGAGTCCCAGTGAAAGAAGTACTTTTGTGTATAAATATTTAAAAACTCTTTAATCCTAATTGCAACTGATACAAATTTCATGTATATATCATTTATTGCGCTACTCGAGTTAAGGGTTGCAGAATAACTATTATATTCCATGAGAAACTATAAACAGGTTATTTAAAATCAACAAAAAAGTAATAGTCACTTCAAAACCTTTTTAAAATAACACTGTTTGGACTGGCATAAGGACATTTGCCTAGGTAAATGCAAACTAAACGTGTACAATTAATACTACACGTGAAGTAGAAACCCAGTAATGAACCCACTTAGAGCTCACTCGCAGTAGAGTGCAGTCTATCAGATGTGCTTTCTCTATTATTAATTTAGAACAAACAATTCAGTAATGGAAAGTGGCTCGACACTGCAAATAGAAGAAGCTGTTAAGAGTTTCCGAGAGGTTAAAAACTTTTTTGATTGAGTCTGTAGTTCGTTAAGTAAAATTTACTCTTACACTTCCATTAACAATAGGTTTACTGTTTTCAAAAAGATTATTTCTTGTGTTTGAATTCATTTGTATTAATCTTTATATTTGGTAATTATTCAATATTCTTGAAAATTAACAACTATTGAATGTATTTAATTTAAATATTTTTGCGTTGAATCCAAAAGTATCTAAGAATTATAGAGAATTCTAAGAATTTGAATGTATTTCATATTAACTGGTTAAATGTAAGAATGTGTGATATTTTTAAAATGTGTATAAATTAAGACTTTATGGAGAAACTTGTTTTCATTGACAATATTTGCAAAACTTATTTTTTGATGGGTGTAATTGAAGAATACTTAATGCGTTTTTTTGGTTAAATATTTGGTAAAGACTCAAATAAAACCAGTTTATTGTAAGAATCTGATGTGTTTAAAATATTTACAAATAAAACTTTTGGAAGTGAAATGTTGAATATAAAAGTATTTAAAAACAATGATTAGCTAAATTTAATTGAGGAAAATCATACGTTTTAAGTTATATGTGTTAAGAACTTCTCCCTACTCCCATCGTTCACATACACATTTTAAAAATTTCATATTCTTTTGCTTATTTATTATTATTCTTATTTTTGTGAGAAGTTTCCGGTCAAAAGACGTGTAAAGTTTTTTGTTGTTAGAAAACGTATGTGAAAGAGTTGTGAATAATGAATATTTAGTAATTCTAAAACAATAAGTTTCAACAAAATGATCTAACCGAATACCGGTTGTACCTCTATGGTTTACTATTAGTATATAAAATGTAATATGAAATAATAAATAATAAAAACTAATTTCTTCTAAAACTGATATAAAGTAAATAAATATTGTGACTATTGTAACAAAGTTGTTATGTATATCAAACTTTTGTCGTAAACTTGTACTGAACCATAATATATCCTATTCTTAGGTGCCGCCTGCAGTAAAAGACCTTGATTTTGACCCACGAGAAAAACGTTAAACCTCAAACGCTGTTACGCCCTTATATTAGGGCGTGGAATTACTCACTTTATAGATATGTTTAATATACATTCAAAAACTTGTCTTATTCAGTTTTTATTTGTAAATATTTGCAAAATGCAGTGCAACAACGTTGGACTTTTTTAGAATAGCCAATAAAGATATTTACTTAAACTAGCGAACTTATCCACATTAATAATATATTTAAAATGATACACCTTACATAATTTTACGATTAGACGTAATGCACAAAGAAACGTAGTAACGTATGCATGGCACTTATCTCGAGTGTCAATATTTACTTAGCTTTATTATATGTTATTCTACGTCAACACTATTCTACAACGAAACATGTCAGTAACTTATGTATTGCACAAAATGTTAAATACGCTACTGTCACTATTATGTATAATATTAGTTATCAACAACACTTTACTTACTGTACAGTATATGGTATTATATGTACTGGTGTAACTATATTGAACAACATTATATGCCAAAACTGCTCCAACTAAAGTATGTCATCAATACTTCCCTACGATACGAGTATAGAACGGAGTTAACACTATGACTACAAAACTGCGCAGTGTCTATTATTAGGTACAAGGTAAAAGTACGCTACACTACGTGTCGTAACAGGCTTCGCTGAGGGTGCATGCAACATTTAAAAGCTATAGCTCATTTCATTGTAGAGATCTCCTCTAATCAGATTGGACAGAAAATCGTACATAGTAAATATCGTAGAAAAATCGTACATCGTACAAGTTGAAACAAAAATCACGCATCATAGAACTCATACTTGTATAAATTAAGTATCATGTCAAATTAATTGCCTATGTACGAAATCTTTCTCTAGATATCCTACCACTTGATACCTTCATATTTTGGTTCATTAAATTGGGTCTTATAAAATTAATTAAATAATCAAAGTGTAGACAAGATCACAAAACATAATATTGTATACAGGGTGTCAATTAAGTCTGGAACCTCTTTTTTAATTTTTAAACCACAATATAAAAAAATACCAAAGTTCACACGCGCTTACTGGTGATAGTAACGCATACATCTGCCCAATTACCGACCGGATAATCCCTTTGGGGGACGGTCCACAAGGAGTCAGACAAAATTCTTAAATAGCAGCATAGGTCAAGTTTGGTATCAAATTAAAGGTCTTACTTAACAGAGTACAATGTCACAAACCGGACTTCAAAAGGTGGATTCATTAAGTAGTTATAGCTATTTGAATTTTAAAACAATTGAACAATCTAAATTATTAAGTATTACAAGTAAACACCAATTTTTAAGTACCTTTGATCAAAGTAAGTGTTCAAAATGTTCCCCTCCCATCGTCTGGCAATGTCCTAGGCGGTTGTAAAAGCCATCCACTGCATTTTGAAGGTAGTCACGAGTAATATCTTGAGCTTCTTGGACTATGAGATTTCTTAGGTGCGCCAAATCTCGAGGCTTAGTACGATAAACTTTATCTTTGAGGTATCCCCAAAGAAAAAAATCCAGCGGAGATAAATCAGGGGAACGAGCAGGCCACTCTACTGCACCATGTCTTCCAATCCATCTGCGAAGGAATATTGTATCCAAGTATTCTCTAACAAGAAGAGCAAAGTGTGGTGGCACGCCATCTTGTTGGAAATAAATTCTTTGAAATTGTCGACCAAGAGCAGCTTGTAGTGCAGGAATTATCTCATTTTGGAGCATTGCTAGATACGAGTCACCATTTAAATTACCATTGATAAATAATGGGCCCATAATTTGATTTCCTGTAATACCTGCTCAAACGTTAAGTTTCTGTGGATGCTGTGTATGACTCTATCTGCCACTTTCACATTCTAACAGTAGTTGTGTTATTGGTAATAATTATTGATTCCTGGCTTCGATTACTACATTGTCAGATGATGGGAGGGGAACATTTTGAACACTTACTTTGATCACAGGTACTTAAAAATTGGTGTTTACTTGTAATACTTAATAATTTACATTGTTCAATTGTTTTAAAATTCAAATAGCTATAACTACTGAATGAATCCACCTTTTGAAGTCCGGTTTGCGGCATTGTACTCTGCTAAGTAAGACCTTTAATTTGAAACTCTTTATCTTTATTACTCATAACATCACTGTCAAAATATTCGTTAACCATCATTCAAACCCCATAATTAGTTTGCACTATTATCAAAATATATCGCATGCTTCATGCACAATTTCCCGTTTTCGAGATATTTTGAGGGCATACAGAGATAAACAGACAGACTTACAGAAATCTTTCCAGTTCCACGAGTGACAGGCTTCTCTAAAGCCCAGCACATTACCTCTACTACTGTGAGAAAAGCAGTAATTAATTAATTATTTTCGTCCACAATCCTTGTTTTATATACTTGTATAGACATATAAATGACATATTAAGTGGTTGCATGTTGTATAAACTAAGGTTTCCGAATTGTAATATCTACCAACTAACTCTACCACCGAGTCTCCTGGATTGTAATTGCTCAACTTGGTTTAAGATTTATTGCAAACTCCATCTGGTACCTTAAAGGTGAATAATTTAACCCTCGTCCGAGGTGGTGTGACCCTGCTCTCATCTAACTTGTGGGGTTCTATCTCTATCTTACCGGCCGGTAATTACAATCTTCAAAGCTATTTACCTGTTTGTAATTAATCCATTGTAAGGAGGTTTTTTCTTTCAAACGGGTTAGTTTTAAAAATGCCATATACACCTTTACCTTTAATTTGAACTAAACTGTTTTCGCGTAACAAGGCAATTTGTTCTGTAATATGTTCTGAAGTTCTATAAGCCCTAATTTTAGAGATCCCCCTTGCTGACGTTGGTTTAGAGTAAATGATTTCATCTTCGCCGGCACGATTTAATGACATATGAGTAATAACCCGAAAACAAATGTTTATTACATTTTCTACTTAGAAACACAGTTTAAAAACGTCCATACAAGTAAAATAAAATCCACGAATTTAATATCTTCAATTTCACGAATTTCAGATGATTTATTTGTTAGAATGTAAAAATGCCGTGCAAAAACTGAGATTTGAACCCGGGTCCCTGTAGTGATAAGCTGAAACGCTAACTTACTCAGCCACTGAGATCACGATTCACAAGTTGAAGCCTCCCATACTAAACATAACACACTTTAGTAACTCTGATCGTGTTGTAAATCTGTTCTTATGACACAATATAAACAGTCATGTAACATATCATGGCACTTGCGTTATCTGTGAATCTTTTTGTTACATGAATCGTTTACTCGGCTTTGAACCTTAGACATTAGGCCAGGAGCATGAGAAAGAAGAGCCAGGCTTTAAATCATAGTGCGGGAAGAACCAAAATTGGCCGTTTTGATATAGTTTTTGGAAGCTATCATATTTTACTTATATTTATGAATGAAAATACATGTCTTTATGTTAGATTTGTAATAGGACCGTTTGCATGGAAAGAATGTCTCAAATATAGATCAAGGTAATACTGGTTATTTTTTAAATGTTTATTTACCAACAATATGTTTAAATTATCCACTTCGATCCAAAACTTTGACTGGAAAACACTCCTCAATTATAATATATATTGAATAATAAATATCAGTGTATACACGTACACAAAAATCAAACACGTATCTTGAAAATAATTTTTGTATAAATTATTCTAAAACTTCATAAATATCTACAATTGTGAAAAAAGTTTTATAAAGTTATAAACCACTTTTTAGTGTCTATATCAGTAAGAGTGTACTTTACCTATTATGTAAACTGTCATATGTAATAATGATATGATAGTAAAATAAATCATTTAACAGATAGTGTAAATTATTTAAAATGTAATTCTTATATAATAGCGTTAAACATTAAAAAACTATTTAACATGGTAATGTTCCAGAGTTTATAAACTGCCTCTGAAATATAAAGTTATCCCAAGAAGCAATATCCTCGGTATAATGGAACCGATTCATCACTTTATCTTTGACTTCTCACGTTCGGGTGCGGAAACTAAGAATGGTGACTTAACCTAATCTCCTGAGATTAGTGTATCAATTTAAAACATATCATGTTACATTGTTTGAATTAACTTTTACCACTTAACAGTTCCTTTGGATTTCATTAGAATGTTACGATATTATGTAGATTTCATTCATTATCTACAAACTTCCAGCTCTACCAAAAGTAAATATACATTGTATAATCTTCAGAGTAATGTATATTATAATTAGTACACGGAACTAGTTAAACGCAGATTCACGAGCAATTTCGAAGGCTTTCCACGTGTACGAGCACTTCTGGATCCAGTAAGTTATATTTCTGTCACCAATTTTGAATTTGCCTTGTTGTCACGACTAAGCAAAATCTGTCAAAAGGGGTTTATTTATTAACATTGTGATTTACTCGTTATTTTATACAATGCTTGTTATTTGCTATACGTACAGTTAAAAGTATATTGTAACTAAAACTTTTAATTTTCTTATCTGGGTATTTTTTACAATGTGCTCAATGGCGGTTGCAGGAAAGGTTGAAATAAGAAGTGTATTTACTATCAAGCTTACACTATGCTTTCACACCTTAAGTATAAACAAATTGAAAATATTGGTTAAATTAGTTATATTGTTAAGTTAAATAGTATATATATATGGCTGTCCTGAAATAAGACAATGTTTACAGAAAACTAAATTCTTTCAAGTTCTTTAAATTATTAATATTATCTTTCAGCAATGCAACTTTACAGACTAAGATGGGATTTTCACTACTTAGCGTACAGTAGGGTGTAGCCCATAGGAATTTTTGAAATAAGTAGGCCTATATTTTAACCATGGCCCCTAAGAATGTTCATGTAAAGTTTAGTATTTACCATATAACTAGGGTTATAATTATAAGGTAAAAATTAACGAAGTGTTTTATTTATAATGACGTTAAAAATTAAAAACCTTCAAGTTTAATTTCTAATCAGGGGTTAACTAAAAAGCATAATAACTTACTAGTAAGACTTTTTGATAAATAATTACGCACGTATTCAAATTTTGCAGTTGTATGCCTTAATTTCAGTTAAATATTGTTTATCTGTAGGTCACTAAAACAGACACATAAGAGTTTTAAAGAAATAAATATTTGGAATTTTAATATGAAGCAACTAACCAAACAATAAAAGTTTTAACGTATCATAAAATTACTATAATACGCTGTTTTGCCTGCTACCCATATATTGAAACTAGAGTTTATGTCTCTTCAAATGCTGTACAGAATTTATGAATAATTGGCGTAGTTATTGAGTAATTTTGTCACTAATCGAGTAAAATATTTATTTTCAGGACCACGTCTATATGCTCGGTGTGATGTGAAAAATTTGTATAATAGTTACGTATATTTGGATTTCTAGGCAGTCGAGATATAGTTGATCCTTCTCTCCTTATTGTTGGATATGAAGAATCACTACAGTTGAAATGATTCGTTAAGCCTGCGAACATTGAGTTACATAGGTATGTAAATGGACTTTTTTGAGAATATCAAACACATAAATAATGTATCCTAAGAGAACAGAACAGTTTTTTGTTGTTTAGAATAAAACAACTATAATAAGGATGAATAACAGTACATAATCCCACTTATGCATGTGCTGGTGTCACGTGTGTTTGTGTTCTTGAGTTCTCGTGCTCGTGACTTAGGTTCTGTGCGGTGAGAACACCTGGTTTAATTTTCTCTTGTCTAGATATGGTTATATCTTAATAGTTTTCCTCTATGATTAATTTCTTTTCTTACTCTTTTCTCACTTTTTTATTTTTAGTAGCAGTCCATTACCAAACATTGTAGCTTTTAAATATATTTGTAAATGCTAATTATCTTCTTCCCGGACGAATATTATCGATTTTAACCGTCGAAACAAAGTGTTATACATTTTCTAACAAATAACCATAATAATTGCCCAAATTCTTAATATACTTTTAAACCTTGGATGATAAGGTTTGATATCCAATATCGTCAATAAGAAATTTTTAATAAAGAAGTAATCATATAGGATTTTAGTGAAATTTTCAGTTAGTATAATACAACTCCTATGAAAATACATTTCCCACTGGTTATTAAACCCACATATTGGTGCCATACTGCTCCACTAGTGTATGCGCGGGCAGTGCAGTTAGTTGCATGACGCATTTATAATGTTTAGTACTTTCCAAACATTACAATACTAGAGATGTATTCACAGTGAGTGAAAATGTCCTGAAAATTATCATTACTCGTACTAAACTATTACGGATTTTAATGGTTTCATTACTAAATATTTTGACACTTTCGTTATAATATACGTAATAATAGGCATACACATTTTTAAGTTGTTTTGTTAATTTTCAGTATCACAAGCACAAAGTAAAAAAACTATTTTCATACGATTAAGAGATACTTAGTGACTAAAGATCCTTAAAGGAAAAGTTTCAACCATGTAAATACCCAGTGTGTATCATGTGAACAGTTTTTAACGCCTTTCCATTATTCATGTCACAGAATTATCCAGTTTTCATGTTATTATAACTGTTTCCATGTAGCTGTATGATAGTTTCAAGGCACAGTTATTTTTATTTTGAATGCACCTTCCTCTTGCACTAAACTGAGGAATGTGTCTAAATATAACTTTAATGACAACACTAGATTATACTCCTAGTGAAGTGGTTTTAACTCTGGTGAACGAATTACAGCTGGGATCGGTTCGGTGAACCTACCCTCGCTGATTTCCTCCCGGACATAACGTATCACTAACCGGAACAGTGGTAACTGAATCTTTTAGGTGGTCACCACCCAATATCGTTTATTAAGCGAGTTTATTAAGCTCGTGTTTCGTATATTTTCAGTTTCTGTCTCTTATGAACAACTGATAACGTCACCAATTTAAAACAACGCCCTGCAATTTATATTTATTTTACACTATTTAAGATTATTTTTCTTGGTTGGAAAATTAGGCCTTATTGTTGTGTTAGTACATATTGTTAAACTTCAATGTCTTTTCAAATCTTAAGATCAATGTTGACTTCCACTATTTTACAAACAAACTCGTTCCTAAAGATATATTGCACGTTGGTGCTAAACTTAATAGTGGAATATTTTTAATGTTTACATGTAAATTTATATTATTTATTTTGATTTTAAATATTTTACTCAGGGAAAACTTTTCGTTAATTGTCTTTTTAAACCTCGGACAAAAGATTTAAATATAGAGATTTCTGGCCAATGTAGTGACAAACTATGAGGATAAAATGTTTTTATTTCTAGGCTGTTGACTACTTTTGTACATTTTGACCAGCTTTATAATGAATGACATTTAGCAGAATTACTGTTTTAAACAATGCATCGTATTTTCTAAATTAAAAATTAAACCATTTTTAAGTGTTTGAAATATTCTTAACAATGAATTGTAGATGTGACCAATTGTTCCAGCCAGATTTGAAAAAACTATCGTTGTTATCGCTTTGACTCTTTTTCACATGTTCGAACAAGTTTTTTTGTAAGTACAAAAGTAAATTCATAATACTCAGCGTTTTGCAGTTGTTTTTTAAATTAATTTTTTTACAAAAACGATGAAAATAAAACAGTACCCTTTCCGTACAACTCATTCATATTATATAAACAAAACTATAACAAAGCTACTGAATAAGTAAATATAAGAACACCTTTTAGATTACTAAATGATTTGCCAATTGAAGGAGTTAATCAAAATTTAATGTTTCTGAGATATTTAACATAACAAAGTTTAATGGCGGTCATTTAAAATTGTTAAAGCTAAATTAATCAAAGACCTTAAAATTTCGGTAAATATCTGTAAGAGAATAAAATTGAAATGACATTTTGAAAAGAAAAAAATCAACACCACGTGTCACCCCGTACTATAAAATTGAAAACGGCATGATATTTAAAATGTTGTAGAGACTATTTCAGAAAATAATGAGTTTTAATGTGATCCTTTACGCAAGCACATTATTCTAGTATGAATATTCATAGTTTGATGGGAAATGTCATGTGTCAACGAAAATTGCAAATCAAATACTTGAAATAGGAGCTATTTTTGTAAAATTACAGTGCATTCTTTTCCCAAATGTGGGTTTTCGTTAGGATATTCTAAGATATCTCCTTTTTAAGATAAAGTATTATAAAAATAAGATTGCAGATCTGAAACATGTTCAAAAGCTTGCAGTATTAAGTCGGTGCTAATAAAGTGTATTCGGGAATTTTTAAATATTTATCTCATACTCCGAGGCGGTGACAATTTAGAGCAGCAGATAATCAACAAATGATGAGAGAAGGTTAATTCAGAGTTGGATGGGCAGGAAATGAAGGAATGTCATCTTTGTAAGTTTCATCGTTCGATGTCATCAGCATGAGCCGAGCAGCGCGCCGTAGTGTTAGATCCAACAAGTCCCTAATACAAATACTCCCACTTGCTTATTGAAGGTATTTTCAAAAATGGGCAATTTATCATTTCAACAATAAAAATCTCTGCAGTATTAAAAATTTCACAATTAATAATTTTTACTTCCACAAACAAATACGTAGTAACTCGTTATACGAATCACAGAGATGGTGTAAAAACAGAGAGAGGTCCTTAATGGGAATTAAAATTAGTATGAAAATGTTAATTATTTACTGTTTTTATCAAGAAAGCTTTTTTAAAAACAAAAAATTCTACCAATTATAGTAAAATTAATCCTCTATTTTATTAGACTATTCTGTGTTTGAAGTTTATTATTGTAGCAGTGAAGGAAACTGCTACAGTACATTCGCGTACATTTGCCAGTGTTTAGTGATACAAACAAATCACGTTTCGAAATCTGGATTCTGATCTCTTCATCAGGTGAATAGCCAAGCTAACACATGACTACAATATAGGTTAATATAAACCAATCATACTCGTGTGTTGTGACACGCACAATTTAGGAATCACATACTATTTCCAACTTAATAGAAACAAAACCTTAGTTAATTAAACTGAAAAAAATGAATAAGGATAATAAGAACCAAAAAAAGACCTGTGGATTTAAAGTAATACAATGTACTGTATTCATTATATACTTCAATAGTGTAAATAATTTTTGAATGCAAATAACGTTTTTCTTTTACAAACTTAAACATGTTAGATTTTTGTAAATTAATCTTATTTTTAAAATGGAAACACAGACAAAAAATTATCTAAAATGCAAATATTACCAAATTTAAATAAACAGGTTAGTCAATAAAAGAGCCAGAAAAGGCCAAACGACGCGGTGGCCGGACGTTGAACGTGTTACGCGAGCGACAGAAGATACGCAGAATAGCTTCTGATAACGATACACTCTACGGCCGGATATTAAGTAATTTAAAAGCTTGTCCTTCATAAACTGATGCCATAAACGGTACGGTCTATAAAGTGCTATCTCACGGCGAGGTCTAGCCACACGTTGTGATAATATTATCGCACAGGAAATCCCGCTTATTTTATATAGTTCAGCTTTAGTGCATATACCGGTAGCTCCTGAGGAGTGAAGCTTTACATTATCAATTTTATGGGATATAAAGAGTATTCATGAATACCCAAGAGAGAGTAGCCTCCTCCAACACCCCTTTCATTTTTGCCTTTCAATTAGCCTACAATATGATTGGTGTTATTCATTTTATTTCAACAATATCATTTGGTGACAATTCACCTTTAGCAATGTACAATGCATTTATTTAGGAACATTCGATCATATTTTATTCGTTATTGAACAAAGTTTTAACAGTATAAGAAGTTAAAATTTGTTCGATATTATCTGGAAGGATAATCTTTCGTCTCAAATGCTCCTGTAGTAAATAGTCGTTATTACAACCACAAGATTTTTAATAGTTGCGTTTTTTACATGTTATATAAAACAAACACAACGTTTCGAACACTATAATCTGACCCCTTCTTCAGGTACGACAATATTTAATATATGGTTAAGCATGCACACAAACTAATCGACAAAATGTAAAGATAAACATGCTAAAGTCATAGTTATTTACTACTTCATACAAAACAGTGTTATTTAGGAACTAAATAGGATAAATAAACAAACAATTACTACATACACCGGGCACACTTCTGTAGAACGCGATTCATACGTAAATGGATACTAAGCAGGAATTCCTATCACCCCGTCCCAAGTCTTCGGGAAGGTCCTGCAGACTTTATAGGACCTGAACGGACCAAATATAGGATGTCGTGGTTATAAGGAGGAGAGTCAATGGCGAGACGCCTTCTTCTTTACTTTTATATTCTTCATTTTCATTTTGAATCATAAGCACGTTTTATATCCAAATTATAATATTCAAGTTTCTTTATTACAATTTTTTCACGTTTTTTTTTTACTTCGTTATTCTTTTAACATTGGTAACCAAAGCTGCCTGAAAATTCAGTGGTTGATCTATAAATCTATAAACTAGCTTGGTATATAAATCCCCATGTGCAAACATTCTCTTGTCACTTTACTGTTTTAGCTTTAACAGATTTCCTCTAATATTAAGGTTTGTCCTTTCCTTGATCCCTCTGTTCACACGAATTATCCTTACGCTATTTAACCTTCTTATTTAATGGTATTTATACTATTACATATCAGAATAACAATTTAAACTGTACTGTTTATTTGGAGTTTAGAAAAATTGTGTTAGTATTTACAGGCGCGGTCCTAATTTTATATATAAATACTGGATTTACAAATTATATTTTACATTCCTTTTAAAATGGTTATTTTAAATTAATGTTTTAATGTAATGTTGCTTTCAAAGAATGTTTAAATGTCTCGGAATTTAGAATTGATAAACAGAGAAAATGTAAAGAGAAAGAGACCCCTGCCAACTTGTATAATAAGCGAGAGAAATAAATCTTCCTAAAACCACACTTTTAACTCGGGCTGTTAAATTAAATTATCACTGAACATTATTCAACTGAAGTATATGCAGAACCTCTTCTAGTCTTTTTGTTCTTTGAAATCTTTACTTGTATCAATCTTAAAAAATATAAAATAAACTCAAAACATTTGTCATTCTATATATAGCCTACTTATTATGTATTTTTATCACAAATTCCGTGTAGTATTTAAACCAAATTACTATTACTCGACAATATCAATTATTGTTATTTTGTTTTGAATTCACAAACACGTAAAAAGTAATACTTTTTAAAACAATGAAAAAATTCACTTCCGCTATTCCCACAAATAGTACTGTACTCACGGTCGATAAATATAACGACGGGGGGTTTAACCAAATACATAATTTTGTTGCTATCTTTTTAGCAGTTGTGAATAAAGAAACGTTTATTCCTTAAAATTGTAAACAGGTTACAGAACATTTATCATCCCGCATGTAAAAATGTTTTCTTTATTTTATATTTCTACTGCCGAAATATCAACACCTGAACTTATAGTTTTCTGTAAATATGTGTTGTCTTTCAGGTAATTTTTAAGACACACTTCGCTCTCAGATTTTACAGCTCCATCTTTTAGTGACAAAGATCTGCTGATATTTCAGACGATACAGGATACACACACACACACAATTTTGCAGCAATTAATGTTTTCCCATATTATCAACATGGTTGTAGTTCCCATAAAAATCATATTACTCTATATATTTTGGACATCTCATAATATGTATGCCATGCTGCCAGCCCGTTAGGCACATTACATTAATCGTTGCGTTAATGGACTTCTCGAAATATCCGTGAATCTGTCATGAACAGATGAGCGGTTTTCCGTCAAAATATTCTCGCCAGGGTATATTAACCCGTCACGGCTTGATACTCCACCAAAGGCCGTGGAGTATCAAATCCGTGGAGTACCGTGGAGTATTTTTCAATCTCAATTTATCGAGTATGTAAACAGAATTTAGACTAGCTATACTTTAAAAAACATATTTATTTGAGTTGAATTTTTATTGAATACTTTATAAAGGAGATGAGTAATCTTCAAAACATTAATGTAAAGTTTTTGTTTACTACTATGTTTATAATTTGTAGTTAGAAATTTAAAATCCATTTAAAAAAACATCATGTACAATAGCACTACGATTATGAGCTTGCAAAGTGTAATATACGTTGTGATGACTACTTAAAACCGTAAAATATTCATGTTTCAACATATTTTCTACCTCATTCTACAGATTTGAATTATTATACCTGTATATGTTCAAAAATACAATGCTCGTTGTGTTTCTTAAAACATGTGCTGATATTTAAAGTGTGTGCTTAATGTTTTAGAAAAACCTTTTTTTAGTTTATGAACACCTGTTTTCATGTAGATTGAGATTCTCTAAATTAGTGATGTATCTCAAACAATGGTAAATGCATCCTTCATCAGGTGTACACAAAGTACTTTAATCGTAATAATATTACTATTATTGTGCCGCTCTGTATTCAGCGTGCTGAGGAAAATAGTTTGGTCTTATGATGATTTTTCTTTTTGCTCCAATACCCTTTATTTATGTAACATTTCTTTATCTCATAAGAGAACTGCTCCAAATTCATCAGGATTTTCGATCTACCAACGTAGATAAACGGCAACACAGCTAAGCCTCGTGGCCGATCAATTATAACTGACAGTGACTGGGTTGTAACACACAGCAGATACGACTTATGAAATATCAAACTTAATAGTACCGTTTATGTTTTTACTACTTTAGAGCAAATATAAAAATATTTTTTTAACACATATGTTATAGTGAATAAGCTGTTATTAGTTTGAGTAATATATTAAGAATGTCTAGGCAATAATTTCGATTCAATAATTAACCGTTTTAAACTAAGCAAAAATACTATCATAATACTAGCAGAATTCGCACACAATTTCGTAAGACTTTGCACTGTGCGTGAGCACTTCAGGTTTGAATGAATTATATTTCCAACGCTAAATTTGAGTATTTTGTAGGCACAATTAAAAATATGTGTCAGAAAGTATATTATGACGTATATTGTCATTTACTCCAGTATTTTTGTGGCATAGTTGATTCTGCCTTGTTAATGTAGATAATTATGCACTGTCGCAACTTTTAAAGAGAACTGTTTAGCTCTTTAAATAATCAGATTATCTTTCTACTCGGTTGAAGTCACGAAAACAACACACATTTATTTTGCAGCTAAGGAAATGAGAAAAATTAATTACCAGTACATTTACGATATTTAATATTACGGGTTTAAAAATTTATAACATTACATTAAAAGTTAAATTTTATAAAAAATGTTGTAAATTATTTGAAAAAGGTATCTTTACATTATTATAATTTTTATTAACACCTTAACGACTAAAAACATTTTATCTCCTACCCTTCCCCCATGGCAACAAAAATTACGGGACCATTTATATGAAAATTTGGGCAAAAATAAAAGAGAATATAAATTGGTGTTGCTTTTAATCTATTGTGTTTAAAACGGGTTTAGACGTGAATTATGTCAACAACAGTGATCCTTTTCACACCTCCGAACTTATGCATTGTTTATAACTTCCATTGAAACTACACTAAGTACAACAAAAACCTATGTTGTTTCATCTGGGAAACCCCATGAATGTCCAGGAGCGGCCATAGCCTTTTGGACGTTGGAAAATTCTTTACGTTTTTCAAAGCCTAAACATGAAGGATTGCCGTCCTCTGTCCTTTTGGACTGGAAAAGACAGGACTACCCTTCATCTAAAGTGACATGACCGAGATATAACGCCCACTATCCCTCCTATAGTAGATGTAAACATGGGATCTGTACCAGAGACGGTCCCTAACCCAACCTTAACCAACCTGAATATTCACTCACTCCAGAAACAGCACAAAGGTCCTTTTAGGATCTAATATTATGGGAGGTCCCTGAACTGTGAACAGAACCAAATGATTTTACTTATTTTTACCAGAGGTACCAAGTCTTCTGGAAAATATGTTGCTTGTAAGATTGTTATTCCTTTGGTTTTTGTCAAATTTGGTATTTAACTTATCAGACTACAGCGACTTTAAGCAAATAAAATACGTCTATTATTTATAACAAAAATTGATTCTTGGTAAGAAATAATATTTTACATTGCAAAGCTGTAGTTGAGCTCTATGACATTTCTGAGAATGTTAATAAAACACGTAAAAACTAATAAACTAAGGCTTTCAGACATACAACCAATTACTAATGACGTGGACCCATATTTATTTGTCGATACTCGCAATAGTTTTCAATTGAGATAACTAATACGGTCGAAATTTGGTTGAAACTCTATCTATACTACATCTACATTGGAATAAACATCCGTATATTGGTATTTGCAAACAGGGTGTTGTCCGCTTTGGGGTAAACGTGTAACATCACACGCTGACCTGAAAGTTAGCATGTGTTTACACTTATTTTACGTTTGAATGTTTGAATGAAAAATCCTTAAAGTGTAACAATACGCTATTGTGTATTATTACATTTAAGTGAAAGTTTTACATTTAACGTTTTTAAGTTAAAGAAAATTGTGATATTTTTTCTTAGCTTTTCTATACAATAGTGAGTATAATTCCTGATTTCCATCATTCGGCCTCCCCCGGTAGGCAACCTGGAAAATGCGGTAATTTTCACATAATTGTATAATGTGAATGGCGTGGTGTAGTGGGTACAACGGTTATCGCAAGAATATATATGAGAAATATTAATCTATTATACTACCTCCTACTAGTATAAAGACCATGCTAAGTCGCAGGGACAAAAGAGTCTGCAAAATATGATCGTTCGAGTTCAAGTATGAGTAGGTTCCACCACAAAGTTCAAATAAGGATATAATGAATTATCACATATTTTTCTGTACTTAGAAGAATTGAAATGTAGCTGAGAAAAGAATGGCAATGTGAATGGAAACGATTATCTTACAATGTGTATAATGGCAACAGAAACCATTCTTTCCAAACTTATGAAAGAAAATTCTGTACCCTTGACTAGTAAAATTTGTATAAATGTGTAGAAAGTGAAAAATTCTTGCTTTTGAATCTCAACAGATATCTACAATCTGTACAGTCACGTTCGTGTTAACATCTGTCACTGCGTATTGTATCACAATCGGTTATAATCAACTCAAGCCTAAAATTGATTTGGCCTCGTATTGTTTGTGCCGATTATATTTAATATTTATTGGAAACATTGCACTGATTTACGGGATTTCATTATGGGGATTGAAAAATAACACGTTACCCAATCTTCTGTCACTGTAAACTAAGGATATATTATATTGATGAAATTTGGTGTTATTCATTTACGTCACCACCAAGAATATAAAAATAGAAATTTTAAATTTTGAAGAAAGAGTAGAAAGCAATCCAACTAAACAAAAAGACACAAACTTGTAAATAAAGTACCTTACTTTTTAGCGAAAATGTCTGAATGTAACAAGAAAACATCTTGGCTAATATTGAACTCAGAAACTTAAAACCATTGACGGATTGTTACCTAAAATTTAGTTTCTGACCTAAAATTTCAATTTTATATTATAATCCAGTCTTTAAAAAAAAGAATAGCATTATCATAATAATTAAATATTAATTTTTATAAATTGAAAAAACCAAAAATAAAACTAATTTGGTTCTCAAGCTAAATTAATTGAAAATATTTGTATACCCTTCTAATGAAAAGTGTTATTTTCGAAGAGTGAGATAGAAGAAAAAGTTCAATGTTGTCTGTGGAAATAACAACAAAGCTTACGAGTTGGAGGGTTGGCTTATTGATAATTGTTTTAAGCTCTGATATTGGAAGCCTCTCAGTCGCGAAGTTCGGGGTCTAAATCTTGTCCGTGCTTGAGTTTGATATTGATCTCTTGTAATCTCTTCTACTTGCAGAGAGGCTACTTTAAAACTGGGCAGATCTGATTGAAAATTATTAGTTTCGAAGAGTTATCTAGAAGGAAAAAATATCATAGCTAAACCAGTGCAAAGTGTTCTGTGAAAATAACAACAAGGCTTACGAGCTGGAGGGATGGCTTATTGATAATCGTTTTAAGCTCTGATATTGGGAGTCTCTGATTCGCAAAGTTCGGGGGTTAAATGTTCACCGTCGGTGAGTTTGATATAAATCTCTTGTAATCTCTTACACTTGCAGAGAGCCCTGCAGCAAAAGTTAACATTGTTAAATGAAAACTTATTAGTTTTCTAGAGTGATCTAGAAACAATCCATGGAATAATCCAGGGCAAAGTTTTCTGTTGAAATAACAATAAGGATTACGAGCTGGAGGGTTGTCTTATTGATAATTGTTTTAAGCTCTAATATTGGGAGCCGCTGAGACGCGAAGTTGGGGGGCTAAATCTTGCCCGGTCGTGTGTTTGATATTGATCTCTTGCAATCATTTCTACTTGCAGAGATGTTACAGCTACTGGGAAAAGTTGTTCGTTCGATAACATTGATTAAACCGGCGCAAAGTTTCAATCAGGCAGGAAAGCGTAATAAGTTTTGACGCAACAAATCGTCTTAATCATTTTACAAGACAGATCCTCTTTCGGTATGATAGATCACATAATCACATGACGAATTTGGTTTTTCACCAAAATTTTATTCACGATGAACTTGATCAATGCTTGTACTCTATTAAACAAGAAAGAGAACGCCACACCGCGTGTAGCGTAACAGGCTTTACACAATTAATTTAAAGTATATATTCACATGTTAAAGCTTAACATTACAGTACTCAGTATTTTTATAAATTTATGTATTCCGAATGTTTCTCGTTGCATCACGGTTACACATAATATAAATTTTAAATTATTCACTAACACTCAGCTTAATACCACGGAGTAACATGCACCTTCATCGAACTTCAAGTATTTTATTTAGAAATAAAGACTCGTGCAAAATGTAAGTTCTTTCAGCTCTGTAGATCATGCGAACAGACGAACCGAAATAAAATTTGACAGCCCTTCAAGTAATAGGTTTCGCTCACGCTCAGCCAATCAGAGGGCTCTTTATAGGACGGAGTTCACATTTGTTTGATGTAAACACACTACTAAAAATGAAGAAATGCAATATTTGTGAAACTAAATGAATTATTCCAAGATATATGATATGTCAAGATACAAGATATTATAAAAATTTATTATTTTTTAAGATAAATAAGATTGTATAAAAATGTATAGGGGCTCAAAGTTTGGTGGCCTGTGTTATCGCTACCGTTATCGTCACTATTTGTTATCGCTAAGCTATGCTGTAATCTTTAACACATGGTACAGGCAGTTACTATTGGACATGTGGGTAACAGAAACAATGTAGGCTTATTCTGCAGCAATAGTAGGGTATCACGTCTGTAAATATGATACAGGAATTTCTGTCTTAACCTCTACGTGATAGGCCTTGATTTCGTTTCCCGTATTACTGATTTGTATCGTACTCCTCTTACTTATGATGATCTATTCATTCACTTAAATATTTTGTTTTGTTAAAGATAGTAGATTTTTGCTTATACCGCTAATCATTTTATACAAATACACTTCCTCTGCACATCGCAAAAAAGTAAAAACATGTTAAGAGTGAATATTTCTTTATATTAGTTTAAAAATATTTTAAGTATTCAATAATATTCTGACATTATGTATATAGTTTCTTTCGGAAGAAAGGAAACTGAAATGTGAACTCAGCATTGATTAGAATTTTCTATTCTGTAAGGAAACAATAACATAAAGATTTTGTCACGATTTATTTCGCTGAATATAAAAATTTATAAACTTATTTACTTTTCTTTTAGATTGACTAAATGGTGGTGGAATTGATGTTCAGTTGTGTAAATTTGTAATTTTAAAACATTTTGTAATAGTTTTTTTCTAACTCCGTTTCCGGAGAAGATTTCAATCATTTTAGGTAATATCACGAGAAATTGTCGGTATTGAAGGCTGTGTTTAGGGGTATCTTATAATCATGTCTACTGTATAACGGTGAAGTTAAGATGTGACATTGATGTATGTACATGAACGATGGCTCAAGGCAGTGAAATATTTTTTATTAATAAAATATCATTTTCAGGCAATATTGTGCTAAACATTTTTTTAATAACATACATTTCATTAGATAACTTTATTTATGAGACACAATTCATTAAAATTCATCAGTGTCACTCAAAGTGAAAGCCATACAACTACTGCAAGAAATTGTAGATATGACTTTTCCCTTTTCCCTTAGATATGACTACAACATTATCAAAAATTATGATTTAGAATTTTTATCAATACTCATAGCGTAATAATATATATCTTTAAGATCTTCTTAAAAAATATTCTGACTAAAACCTAGAGCAAGACTTTGATACACTAGTGAATTTATCTCCCTCACCCAGTTTGAATAAATGACTTTATAAACCTGGAGGAAAAGTACCTGATAAACGTGATAAACCACATCTTCAGAAAAAATTATATAATTGAATTCATGATACATTTTAAGTCTTTAAAAAAAAATTGAAATTTAATTATTCAAATGGGCTTTCTTATGGTTTTGGTTTTATGAATTATGAAACAGTTAAAAAGTTTATGTGACACATTTTCTGTAATCTATATAATAATAATAATAATAAGGTAGGTATTTAGAGTAAAATTATGTTTAACAACAATTTTTGAAACACTTTTTTATTCAAATTTGTATATAAAATTTGCTATCAGAGGAATTACTTTTACTTACTTTTAGACTACATTAGTTTTACTATCACTTTAGCAGATGCTTTATTCCGCCTTTCCTTAAGAAAAATAGCAATATGTAAAACCAAAAGGTTATTTAAGCTAAAGCTCACCTATCCTATCTATATTCATCTTATCTGTTAAATCCAGAACCAGAGAAAGAACTTTCTTTAATGGCTCCTGTGCAATTATTTATACTACTGAAAGAAGGCAATAACGTAAAAGATGCTAATGGTTCCCCATAAGAAGAAACAAGGCAGTAAATTTAATGGGGGATGTAAATTCTTTTATGGTCGCAATAAAGCATAAAGTTTTTGCCGAAGCCTGCGCTGAATACTAAGGCTTATACAATTAACTAATGTACTTTGTCGTTTAGATTGACTACAATTTTAGCAATCGGTAACTGTATTAGTGAACTCCTATATAAAGGTAGATATTTCAGGGTTTTATAGGAGTGATTTGTGTAAAATATTCTCGCACAGTACTACATATTGCGGGAGATGTAAATCTAAATCGATAATAATCTTTATGTTATGTTGTAATACGGTACGTATATGAAGTAGAATTAAAATGAATTCTAACGTTCTTACATTGATAAAATTGTATCCTGTGAAATTGTATTAAAAAATAAATATCTTAAAACATACAATATTTAGAAACATTCATATCTTGAAATGGCACACAAAAATTGTTTTTATTGTATTAGGACTTGGCTGAAGGGTAAGTCTTGTTTTTAAAGTGGGTGATATTTCGGAATACAAAATAACGAGTATACCATTAATTTACCTGTTCCATATTCAGCAAGGATATTCAGTACACGATATGTAAGTAATTCAAATATAATATCTAGTTTGGGTTTTTTCATTAATATTAAATAACTTTTATCATAAGTCAAAGTAGTATATTTAACCGACAAAAACTAATAGGATAGTAATTGATATTTTAGGCAAGTTATGGAAAACCTGTAAATCCGATGCCGATAATCGTATGAGTACCATAAAAATCAACAATCTCACATTTAGCTATTTTCCTTGTGCATGGTTACAAAATATAAAAAGTTTCTACTTAATTCCCATGTAATTTCTCATGAGAATTCAACCATTAAAAAACGTTCTGATGCCGTATAATGTAGAGCTGTTATTAAAAAGAAGTGTGTCCAACAAAAACCGATTCTATCACATTAAATCTTTTTACGTTATAGTATGATTCATGGTGTAGATTCGTGGATTCAGGATTGTTAGATACATCTAACATCAAGATATTGACTTTATGAAAATAATAGGGAAACCCCTTTTGGGAACGTTCTTGTTCCTCAGCAACCTTGAGGTCAGTATGCCAGAGATCATCCTTTTCCGCTCCAGAAGGTCACTCCAATATGGAAACTTTATAGATATTGGTGAAGAGCACTATTGATCAATGCCCTAAAGTCTATCATCACTCATGTGTTCCTTTGTGTTTCAATGCCCAAGCCTGAATATAGGGTCGCTGGAAAGCCTTTCTTCACTGTCAGAAACACCAGTTGAAGGAAATAAGGAGATAAGTAGGCTATGAAATAATATTAATCACTGTGAGGATGTTGATTTCCACACAATCCTTTTTAGTACTGGTCGCGTGCAGATCTTCCGATATCTATAATTAGGTTAGTTAAAGCCTTCAAAGGTGGTTCCTCATAGCTGGTCACTACCAACTCCTGGTGCTGTGGTACTATAGTACAATATATATATATATATATATATATATATATATATATATATATATATATATATGTGTGTGTGTGTGTGTGTGTGTGTATATATATATATGTATATATATATATGTGTGTGTATATATATATATATCATTATAAGTTTGGGTTGTTTTAAATCACTTAGGCCTGAGAAATGTTCTTTTTAATTTCTTATGACTATCAAAGATTTGTTTCTTGCGTTAATGCTAGTGTTAAAATTACTAATTAAGAACTCTACCGGGAGGGGGTCTCGCAACGCAGTACCCGCCATGGCTACCTTCTTGACTTTCGAAAAGTGAGGCATGAAGTCGGGAGGAGAAGTTTTTCGTATTTCGGCCCTAAATTGTAAAATGACCTCTCCCTTAGCCTTAAGCAATACAGTAGTTGCAATTCTTTTAAATTAAAACTTAAGGACTACATATTTATGTGTTGATAAATAACGTAGTTAAGTTGTTAGTGTATAAGTTTTAGTATTTAGTATAATCCAATGTTGTTCCTTTTAGTTTTAATCACAAGTCTTTGTTATTTAGTATTTAAGGCCATTAAATGACTTGAGTTGTTCTGCAAAACAGTGTATGTACTGAGAAACGCTTGTAAATAAAAGCATTTTGATTTGATTTGATTTGATGTAAACATTTCTTATTATTACGATTATGTTTGTACGTATGTTTATCTGTCCGCAGAACATCTCAAGAATAAATCCTCATTAAATAGGTATTACTTATAAAGTATCCACAATAACTCTCTAAATACCAGGACTAAACATAAAAACACCTATTCCCTTCCTATTAACCACATTTCTACTTACAGACTCTATTTTTATATTTATTGTTACAGGTTTGTCTTATACGAGGGTTATTAAAAACTTTTGGTAAGTGTATCGTCACAATAACTTTAACTTTAATTAGTAAAAGTATAATTATTTCATTCACATTTTAGAGTTGGAATTACTGTGTTTTACAAAGTAAACGAAATTTTAAATTAAAAACAAAATCTGGGCGTTAGTATGTATAATAAAAATACGCCTTAAAAATTGTTAGGGTTGATATAATTCTAATGCAATTGTGTGTTCTTAAATAAGAATATAATTAATAAACGCGCCGCGATGATTCCAACTACTTATTTTCCCACAGTTTCTAGTGCCTACTGAACAACAATGTTAAATTCTTACACTTCTTTTACTTAGTTTTATATGTTTTTATTTAAATTGTTAACTTAAATTAGTATATTATTTATAGTACAATTTTTATTTTGGTCAATATTACTATACACGTCTACAAAACCCAACCTAATCCTAGTGTCTGTTACCTATTATCCTTGAGCTGAATATAGTCTCTTCAACAGAAGATGACATTGCTGTGTGAAACACCCTTTATTGATTTTTTCTTATAATGAGTAGATGGACAATTTTGAAATATTCTAAACTAACTCCTAAAAACTTACAACAACTAAAATGCTTGTAAAGCTAAAATCATCTGAAAAGTTGATAATATAAACTATCACACCCTAGAACCAGTTTAAATACAATTTTAATATTTTCCAAATTTCTTTAAAAACAATTATTTTTATTTAAAAGTAACCTTTTTTAATTTTTCACAGTAAACATTTTAAACGTAATTTGCGATTACATTTTGTTAGTGTCTGCAAATTGGTTGCTTTGATTTGGAACCAAATACAATTTTGTATCTATATGAGTTGTAAATGTACAAGAGCTACGCAAATATGTGCCAACGTTCAAACAGATGCGATGTGTACATTTAACCCTATGTATGAGTACATAGACGTTTACGTCTCTTAATTACTGTAACACATACACGCAGAACACGTACACCTGGTACCTGTACATACTGCTTAATACGAATAAATAAGTATATAAAGTCATGCGCATAAACACACACTGCATATAGTATAGTACGAAGAAACCAGTAACTCATTCCCATATAACTCGGTAATAATGGATTTGAAATCTAAGTACTTTAGAAGATATTTCATATGAGTTATTACGTCACGGCATAATGTTTTTTTTTTATATTTAACTGATTTTTAATGCGAACAGGAAGTTAATTTATATTCTGAAACACTAACCACAGTACTGTTACTATAAAAAAACAAGGAAACAGAAAGTTTTATCCAAATCTGGTTACAAAAATTTGAGAGTAATATTTCCATTTTGAAATAACACATGAAAAAATAAAATAGCTAATGATTAAATTTTGTATATTACATAATTTAAATTCAAAATATTAGAGCAGGCTTTGGTGATAGGATTATTAACGATCTTTTTATGAACATGAATAATTTGTTAACAGCAGAATATTACATATTTGTTGTTCCTTTGGAAGTAGAAAATACTTTTATTTCAGAAAGTAACTTAGGTCTTAAAATTTGTCTCCGGCAATTCATCTCTATTACGTCCTATTTGGAAATGTTAAATTAAACCTACTCCCCAATTTATTTAACATAATGTCTTTTACTTTATTTTCATTTCTTTTTATTCCAAAATTTACGTGGAGTGCACAATAGATGCTCTTTGCTTGTTTAAATACTTCTTCTTCATTCATTTTATAATTTGTTAAAGCAAAAGGCCTTACAGATAATACTTAAATTATTAAACTCTTTTACTTAAAATTAGTAACGATTCATGATTGGTTTCATATGAACTTGTTTGACCGATTGAACATCTCAAATATGGACATGTTTCACATTGATGAAAGGAGTTTGTGAGATTTATGTGCGCAGATCTGTGCACGCTACAAACCCAATGAAATACACATGCACCAATGCGAGCAGAGAGCTTCGGCCCACCTGGCAGTGGGCTCCGGGGAGTCCGCCGCTGTCTGTATAGTGCCGAAGCTTCGTCCAAACTTCCAAGTCTACAAACCAAACCGTTTTCGAGATATCGTGCTGATATGCAGACAGAAATTGAACTTTTCTAGTTTCCTCGATTGATAGGTTTCGCTAACGCTCTGCTAATTAATATTCATACAAATTGCCTTTAGTTTTAGTTATTTCTTATTGTTTATTCTGAAAAAAATAAAAAGTTTTATATTTTATCATATAATAATAAAAAACTAATCACTTTACAAAAAAAGCAAACAAGGTTTGGAAAAGTATTACTTAAAATGTGTTCTGACATTAGCCTTTTTCTTGTGCGTTAAAACTCATTCACTACATCCGGCTACGAGCAATTCAGTTTATTTTACAGTGGAGTTTTTAAAATATGTTAATGGCTAATTTTATTTTTTTGAGTGTCAAAGAGATATAAACACTTTAAAGTATATCAGTTCTCATTTCAAAGTGTAATTACTGCGCATAATTTCTTATTAATTTTTCGAGTCATATTAATTTAATTTTAAGCTATATTTTAAAATTTTACTTTCTCTCATGCAGTTCTATAATATTACAAAATAACTGTTGCCTGAACTTTATCATAGTCTACTACTCGAGGGTCTGAAAACTGTTATTTATATATGTCTGCCTATGTACATGATATCTAGAAAACGACCTGACCTATGGATTTTTTTTCGGTCAAAACCTGCACTGCACTATTTTATGACCAGAGCGTAAGCAAAACCTCGTACTCAAGATACTGGAAACCCTTTTTTTATTTCTGTCAACCAGACGATTTCTCAAAAACGAACTGGCAAACATACTTTAATTTTGGTATCGAACTCAATTTCTCTATATAGGCAATAACGACTTCGATGATCGTCTTACCATGTGATTTTAACCACTGTGTGAGCATAAATGAAAACATTTACATTTTTATTATGAGTTACCATGATAGCAACAAGAAATTAGCAGACTAAATAAATTTGGCAAACAAATTAATTACAATCATATAACATTTTAACATGTTTGATACGGTAGTAACACATTTAGCTATAGATTTAAAATTATACGTATAACACCAGCCAGTTACGCGACATGTGGTATACCATACTCCTACCTTCTTTTAATTGAAATTATGAGCAAATGAACAATTTAGTAACTTATAACAAACGAATAAAACTATGCCTAATTATTTTATACTTTGTTCATAATTTAAATTAAATGTTGTAAATTATTTCTTATAATGGAGGCATGATTAAATTGTAATATTTGTACCGTAGACTAGTGTTTTAAACGACTGGACATCTTGATGTATTTTACCAACAAGGGAAATTAGGTTTGGACTGTTTCCCTCCCGTTCCCTAGGGAGGCGAAATTGAAACTGAGCGTCTACCAAACAGTTCTGCTTTTCTCCCGCTCTTCGTTCCTTTGTCTCTGAGCTTATCAGCAGGGAGTATTAATAACATAAAAATGACATTGTTATAACAATGTTACAAAAATGTAACACTTTTCTTGGAAGTTTAGTTTAGGAATTAATCATCCATTTAAAAGTATCTTGACCTCCTTCATATTATTTGACATTCGGTCTACCAAATTAGGTGTTCCAATTGAAACATTAAATTCTATAAGTATTCCTAGAGTCCTTATCTTGCTTACACGTTAGTGTTCGTAATTTGTAAAAATATACTCGTATATTGTACTGTTGTGAGCCGTTCTGATTTCAGGCCGTGGTTAAATTAGTGTAATATATACAATATCAATTTATTCGTAATAAATTATAAAATAATTGTTTGCCTGAACAAAAAACAAATACCATTTAAATACATAACACTTATTATAAAATTAAAAGTTTATTTTTTTAGAAAACATAATTCGGTACTTTGACATTATCCGGAGGCGACTATTTTTTTGATAGTTTGTCTTACCTAAAATAATGTTCAAAACAAACTTTATTTGACTTACTGTTAAAATTACATGTCATTATGACAATCGGTTCTTGTTTTCTGCCTCCCAAAAGGAAGTAATCTCGGCGAGAGTGAGGCCACTCTGCCCTTACCTACTAATTGTCTATTTACTGTTGGGCTATACATACATACGTACTATAAATACAATATAAAAAGTGAAACCCGACATTTACTAGCACTCACGTAATCTTCCCTAGAATCCATGCACTATCTGGAGGGATGTTTTTCAATTTTCTGTTTTTCTAGTGCGGGATGACGCCGAAAACGTAGAACTGATGGCCAGGGCCATTTCCCATCGGTCCTTTCCGGATTTCAGATCACGTGCCAGGTCGTCCACCATGATCCGGGATATTTTTACCTAATCTAAACCTACTTATATCGCGTAACAAGAAGTAGATAGGTCCAGAATGACCTGATTCTCGCTGACATCGATTTCTTTTGAAAGGCAGAAAACAAGAAACGATCGTCATAATGACATGCAATTATCACAGTAAGTCAAATAAAGTCTGTTTTTTTTTTCTTATAATGCGGTTTTTATAGGTCTCCGGTAAGAACAACTATCCCATACTTAGTGGCATCCAGATAATACTAAAGTACTTTTATTTCTTAACCGTATCGATAAAACCTATTTATTCTTTAGTTTAAAAAAATTTTAAGCATAAAGTATTTTTATTTATACATACTGTATTGTCTTAGCTATGGAAAATTGTTAAACATTGAACTCTTAAAGTAGGTGTAGAACTTTTTTTATCTTATGTGTGATTCAGGATATTAGAAATAAGAATAAACAAATATACGACCGTTTGGATAAAAGACCAACTCACACAGCTTCCGTTTTGGAATTTTGTTTTCGGCTTCAAATTATGTTGCATTATTTCGAGGTGTGCTATTTTAGCATTATGGTTAATTTTGGCGGAGAAAACCTTAACTCTAACAAATTTTTCAGTAGATAAACAAAGAAATATACAGTACATTCTCATTTACATTTTTAAATTTTTAGATGATGTAGTAATATTTCTAGTTTAGATTAGTAATACACTATCACATGAGCAACTTAATTATTGCGTATGTATACTTTTTCTATTTTATATACTTACAAGTATGTATTTTTGTGGCCACTTGGATTAAACTGTATACTTTTCTAATATTATCCATTTTTGCTAACTCTGTAAATCTCATAAACAGAAAGAAACATTGAAATGTCGTATTACAGAAAATGATATAAATCAAGAACCAAGCCAGATAATGTTAACATGAATTCTCCACGTGTATGAATATGTATGAGATGCTTTTGAAGGGGATCTTAAACTGAGTACCATCAGGAGACTTTTATATCCATTTCTCCTTCTTTAATACTTTTATAATACTATGTAAATTAAATATGGGTTTTTACGTGCGCAAAGGTTTTATGTTGCTTAGTGTTTTGAAATTAGTAAATAAACTACTTGTGCAAATTACATAATACAATAATTTATATTCAGGTGACAAATGTACATCTAAATTCAACTTCTTTATTGATGAAAAATATTTAAAAACATATTAATAGTTGATTCGCCTAAAATCATTCTGTTGAGAAGTCAATATTTTAATTTGAAATTCGACTGTTACACTGTATCAACATACATCTAATTTATGTCTTATTTCCTGAGATAGACTTGAATTACTTTAAATTTTGCATGTAGCTTCATTTATGTAGGAAACATTAAGTTTGATTACGGTACCTCACATACCATGGGATTTGGCTGAGCGTTAGTGAAAATGCTTACGTTGGTCTTTTGTGTGATAATATGATTGAAATTAGAACCTCAAAGAATATATACAATTTTTAACCTGGTTTGAGTAAAGTCGTATTATATTTTAGCATGTAACCTGAATTTTTCATACAATATCAGCAAAGCCTGTTTAGGTGACATACATACTTCTATCTTGTTTAAAAATTGAGAAGCAGAAGTTAAATTGGAATTATGCGTTTGATTTTACTAGGGGCTAGTAAAAACAAGTGCTGAGGAGTCAACAGCTTAGGTATAAGCTATTCATTCTTGCTGATTTTCCTTCTGAGAATGAAGGAAAATTAGTCTCGCCTTTTAATCCTATTAGTCTGGCCTTGACTAGGAATACTAGAATCCTAATCGACCTTTGAGGAATCCTGGAATCTTTGAAGATCATAAAGCCAAAGTTGCTTGATATAAAAGCGCAATATATCTGTTCCAACTAGTTCAGGATATTTCATGGGTCAGTCTTTTCTCTTAGACGAAGGTCACCCTTGTAGAATCTTAGATTATATGCAGGTCATGAAAAACGCAAGATCTAGGTAGTAAAAATGGAACTTTATCGTCATTCATTTGAAATCCTATAGAGATCAACATACCGGCAGTAACTTTGAAAGAACATTTGTTGCCGTATAAGCATTTTTTTAAACTTAGAGCTACCGCTATAAATACTAAATAACTTGTGAATAGAATCGTCATCCAAACTTCCAAAGAGTCTATCGTGATGAGCATTTTTGTAACCATGCGGACGATTAACGAGCGTTATTAATTAATTGTAAATAAACATTTTAAAATATAAATTCCTAATTCTAAATCCTTGGAGGTAGAATAGATCCTGAACTTATCAATACCGTTTTTCTGCATATTTTAAGATTCAACTTGTATTTATACAACACTACATCACACGACAGAGGTAATTAACAGTATAATTCAATTCAGGATTCGTTTACTTTTTTTATGTAATAATTAAAATTTGTTTTGTTTTTGGAGCTTAAATAGATGGGGATATTTAAGGCATAATATCCTATTTCGCTCACCGTGCTTAAATCTCTGGTATTATACTCGTATATTTCATAAATCTCATATTTACGAGTCAGTGGATTGTAACTCAGTTGCAATATTTCTGTCACGCCGGATTATCTTATAATGCTACAACACCAGCGAGACCAGACGTCTCTTGAGGATAGATCGCGAAGTGGCATATGAAATATTATTATCCTGCGGACATAAACTATTTGACGACCGTCATTACTTCCTACCCTACTATTGTACTTTTTGGTACGCTGTAAATGAAGAAGCCATGAAAATAATAGTAAAATTATGCACAGTTTTATTTATTAATTACCTAATTTTTATAATTCCATTTTAGATAAGGTAGCAGTATAAAAGCGAGCAAGAGGCTTTGCTTGGGTCGCATGCAAAATGTTTTAGTTCATTCTTTCTATAAATTTCCTGCAGCAGATAAATAGACAAAATTCCATACAGAAAAGATATTTTTACATCCTCCTGGCAGGCAAATGAAAAATTGTGTCCGCCTACTGAGAGATAAACTTCAATGACGCTTGGCCAAATTCTATGGTTGGGCATGCAACATCATAGAAATTGTTACTGCCTATGTATAAATAATGCTTCGTTAAAAATGTAAAGGGTACAGGTGATTCTTTTAGATTTACCTTGACATATTATTTTACAGTCTCATTTTTGTTCATTGACTTGGGTTTCATAGAAGTGTGTAAATAATAAAAGTGTCGGTGAATTATAGAGAGTACTGCAATGCAAGATTTTGCCGAAATCAAATTTGTCATTGACTTTTGTCATTCACCTTCTACCGCATTACTGTATGAATAATCTACTTGTGTAATATTTTTCATGTTAAAATCCCAAATGATTGTTCTCAGCAGGTTTATAAATATATTTATTCTGTTATTTCCTCGTTGCCATCATGGTTACCCATAGTAACAATGTAAAGTATTTGCTAATAATCAGCCAGATCCATTGGCGTGACATCATTAAACATTTTGCTTCTTATATAGAAATCCAGCTACATGCAAAATGTCAAGCCTATTATAAATCAGTTTGTTTGCGGCATATCGGGTGGGCAGATATACAGAAATTAATTTTTTTCCAGCCAGCGGCAGGCTTATAATATAGCATCAATAAAAGTGTATACTCAATTATCGGGTAAACAAATCCCTTCTTGGGACTATTGTATTAAAAAGGGAATTTGAAGAATCATCCTTCACTTTTTTGTGGACAAAACTTAGATAATCCGTACAGATATTTGTAAAATCCTTACCTCACTTACCGTGCTATCCAATACTTACAACACAATAGCAACAATCAGTTGAAGCACAAGCATTGCCTTATACCCTTAAATTATGTTCAACCGATCAAGTGACCTTTGAGTTCACACAAAAAATGTAGTAGAACATCTTAACATCAACTGTCTACTTAATATCCAGTAGGAGAGAAAATTGGAGCAGGATGTTAAACACACTAGAACAAGAAGGCCTCAGAGAGGTCTGAGTAAGACATTAGTAGCTTAAAGTTGACTTCTGAACACCCATCAATCATGGGATTGAGAGCCCTCTGTAGGCAGGTTCGGGGCTTTGAAACCACGCAGACTTTACACGCATCTGGCATCTTCACTTCACTATTATAAAGTGTAAAAATAACAAGAAGTTTGTCTATTTTTTCGCAACAGACTTTTCTTATTATAAATATGTTTACAAACATTTCAAATAATATTAATTTATATATGTCTATACATTGGCTGTTTTATCAGAGTTTGGCAAAATATCAGTTAAAAAGAAAAAGTTAAAATAAACATATGTTCTGTATTTTTCCTGTCTGTCTGTCCATGTGTTTTTAATTATTTAAATCAAAAACTAAAATCAGTTAATTCGAGAATAATGTTTTGTTTATTTAATGAAAGTTTCAACGGTGTTATACTTTATATAAATGTTACAACTATATTAATTTTTAGGTGTATTTAATTCAAAACCGCTGTCAATAATAAAATGAACAAAAAATGTACTCTTGAATCTAAGAGTACCACTTCAATTCGCAAGAAATAATAAACCACGCTCTATTTTGGTCACCTGCATAAAGGCTTTGAGAACCCTCAGTCAATTAAACTTTGCAGACTCAATAAAAATAAAAACCCAATTCCGGGTTTTTATTGGGTAGAAATTTCATTCACAGAAAATGATCTCACAACTTTCATCACTTTTCTTTTTTTCGTCGCAAGGGACATTAGCGTTGTTGAAATATCGAACCTTGGTGGATCCAAAAACGGTATTTCACAAGGCTTAGTTTACCTCCACTTTTCTTCGCTCTGAATATGCCGTATTTGCTACTTACAATACGGTATAGAATATCGGCTTTGGAGGGTTGATACCTGATATGGAAGTAGCTTCAGAAGCTTGTGTCTGTAATAAATATTCATGCCCACCGATGTTGAGGTTTACCTCTCCCGTCGGTTTTTCCACTACCGACGACGGCCTGTTATTTTGAGTTGTTAAGTTAACAACCTAACATTATATTTTTATTTTGAAGCAAGTGCTCAATTAAAATAATTGATATTTGGATTATCTATTTCAAAAATAAAGTTATGAAGGTACTCAGTAGATTTATATGGATACTTGACCAATTTGTGTGCACATTAAACTAGATGTATATTCACGTCATGCTGCTGTGATTATTCCAGCATTTGACTGTTCAAGCCTGATTTCCTGTAATCGATTGGGTTACTGATTATGCATTCATGTGCACTACAGTCATTACCATTAGCCTGATATTGGGGATTCCACTGCTTGTTATGTTTTGTGTGAAATACATTAATCATGGCGCCCGTTAACTACAGTGCAATTGTTATCTGAACCAGTGGTCTCTTAATGTTTTTAATCATTATGTGCAAACTTTCGTCCAATTATGTATGTATAGTTATAAAACTGTTTGGAGATACTTCACATTCAAAACAATTACAGGAATTTCACTGGTCGTTACTATCTAACATTAATAACACTAAATTTATTTGAATAAACTGCATAAATCGTATATCAAGTCTCTCAGCTTAAAATTACGTGATTGTTTAATTCGTATCTCCTTTTTCTTAAAAACTGATTTTCTCCGGGTAGATATTTAAAGGTTAGGATAATAGTGCCTACCATTATGAAGTGTTACAAACACTCGACTCATATATTACCGAGACCTAAAAAGCAACCTTCCTCCCTGGGTTAAAAAAGCAAATTGAAAACAAGGTTAAATAATGAAACTTTTATAACTCATGGAATACAAAGATCATATCAGTAATTAACAATCCGAGATATCGACATAAACCAATACGCTTTTTAATGTAAATAAAAGATCAAATTAATGAGTGAATGTGGATTAGTCTAATTTGTAGCTCAAATTTACTGTTTTTGACAAGGTTACGTTGGTTAATGGGACAAACGCCAATAGGAAACACAGGGTGTTGTAATTTTAAAATAGAGTCCGAAAATTCCACTCTTTATTATATTGATAGTCTTCTGGAATCTGATCTTTAATGCCAAAATTCATCCATTACTTGGCATAAACTCAAGACATATTCACACCCAATATATTAGTGTAATGTTATTTTATCGTAATTAATGGATGGCCATGGAAGCAATGTCAAAATCAAATATAACGCCTAACTAGCGCCTCTGCCTGTTATGAGCATAATAATGCAAATATGGACTGTCAGAAATCATTGCTCAGAAAATCAAAGATTTCACCATTCACCATTTTTATTTACAGGAAGCTGACGAAACCTCTCACTATAATTTGTCCTTCAAAGAATTTTGCTTCCGGACTGACTAACGGTTATCAGGGTTAGAAAGGTTGAGAATACGAGTCGTCTCCTGTCGAGGTTTTGTGAGCAGTAATAACGAACAATATCTTAGGCATGTAAAGTGGAGGTAACTCTGTTCCAACATTTTTCATTCAAAACGGCTAAGGGACATTACTTATATGTTTAACAGCCTTTACACCCATCCAGTTAAAAAGCCATCCCTCCCAGTAAACTAGACTTGTCTTGTCATTTGTTGTTAGTGATGAGCCGCTCCTTGGCTTACATGAGGTAAATCCAGATTTCAATTATACGTCGGTTTTTGCTGTTATCAGTGCAACTGGAAGGTATAAACAAGTCAGAAGATGGTTGCGTCCTGGAAAGATGAAGAGGAAGGCCAGTGAGCTTGTCAACCGACATGAGAGGACCAGCATTCCAACCTACGTAAATACTAGCCATACACTTCCACCAAGAGTCCAACACAATACCAGAATTATGAACGTGAAAATGATAATATGGGACTAATTTTCAGTCCTTCAATTTGAAAATCATTTTTCAATTGGTCTCTCTCTTTCAAATAGAATAAGTCACTTTCCTTCACAATAAAACCTTCCTTGTAAGCAGATATGAGTGCTTAGGTCCGTAATAAATCTTTTTAATCGCTGAAACGTTTAACAGCTAATGATTTCCTACAATGCTCAAACCATTTAGAATGTTTAATTTCATGTAGTTTGCACTTCGGCTTTATCTCAGATATTTTAGAACATTTTCTCAATATTAAGTAGGCGAAATATTACTGGACATAATTATTTCCTGCAGAACGGCTTAAAAACTTCTAGAATACAAAATCAACAGTTCATAAGAAAATGCTGGTTGGTGAATACAATCCAAACAACTTATCCCTGACGGTTTTTATAATTAGATATTTCCCATGGCATACAAAATGTCTAATCTTAAAAACCGTAAGCAAAATTGTAGTGACTTGCCGCTAAACGGAATCAATAGAGTTGCATTATCTATCAATGTTTGTAGGGTCGCGTGGGCGCGGGCGCGGGAACGTTACGGCAAGTAATAACGATTGAGTTGTGTATAACGCTGGCCGGACAGGTTAACGGCCCGGGCTCGGCCCCTGTCATAACCCGACTGGAAAACTGATATTTATTGCCGGAGATGAAACCGGGATTATTTCATTAGAGCCACTCACTAGAATCTAACTCGGAACAACTCGGGGTGTCCTAACTAAATTTCAACGTTTGTAGTTTGGGATCAAACAAGCCTATGAGGAGCTGCATGGTGCTCTCTGGAACACTCACTTCATTGACTTTGTGCTTCTCAGAAATGTGCGTATTTCAGTTGCACAGCTATCAGCGTGAGTTCTAAGAACTAACTTAATGTCTTTCCGAATGATATTGTAAAACTTTTCCATGTTTAAAGTTTTCATTTTTAATAATCGTGTCACTTTTGCCAGAATCAAACAAATTACTTAATTGAGGAACGTCTACCAAAATGTCTAAAGCGAGGATATTTAAATACACGCACTTGTTTCAACAACCTCCATTATAATACACAGTAGTTAAACTAACAGCGTAGTATATTGACGTTAAGGTAAATTCCAACAATATTTCAAGATCAAGACTGCAGTTTCACAGTCATTATCTTATGTGTAAAATACGAGTATTTTGAGTGGTATTTTTAATTTAGAAGTTCTTAAGTTCCTGGGTAGAAGTCGATACTAGGTAAGATCACTAGGTACGTGCAACTCGTGTACTTTCCAAGCATAAATGTCCAAGAGAACGCACGAACGCAACTGCGTGAAGGGCGCTTTTAACCTACTCTATAACCCAATAACAGCCTAAATCTTAAATTTGTATAGTACAACATCTAACATACACAACACACATCTAAGTGGTAATGGTAGCATTACACAAAATATACTTTTTCATGAGCCGTCATACACAAGTCTTATCTGTCCTGTGATTTAATATTATTATAATAGGCTTTTATGTAATTGAAAGTTGCGTTACGGATTAAAATTTATGTATCAAAACCACAAAGTTTTAAAACCTTGGTTGGCACGTTACCATCTATCGACTGTACCAGCTAGGAAGTGAATTAGGATATAAACAATGTGTCTTGCCAGTTCATCCATCACGTTGTTTTCTTCCCATCTATCAATATTGTATTGCGAAACCTGGTGTAACGTTCCTTTACCATCTCCTGGAGAATATAACACGTCCACATATGATTTACTGAAACACTGCAAGGTTGTTTTACAAAGAACGTACGCAGGATGTCTCAAACAAATCTACTATATGTTTCTAAATTCAAAATACTTTGAAAAAAACATAGCGCCAATTTATCTTTAAGATACAATTAAAATACAATATTTCTGTATTTTTGCATTTCAATAAAGATGCAATACAACGGGCTCATAATTCGGATACAAGCTCTATGTACAATTTCACCGATAATTACGTTTATTTTTGTAACTCTTCTTTTTTGCCTGGGTTTCTTTTTAATGTGTGATAACTGAAAAGCTTAGAAATCCTCTTCTTTTAATATGAGGATTTCTCCATATTGGCTTAAAATAGTAGAATATTTACTAAAATCGTTGGAGTTATTCAATAACAGATCATGAAATATTGAAGAGATAATTCACAGGTACTTATAAAAACCAGTTTCACTCTTCGACTTCAGGGTCCTACCTTAAAACTAATATCTAAAATATTGGAATATCTTTCAGTGACACATATATTAGGATTATGTTGAATGCAATTTACAAAGAATGTGCTCATTGTGTCCCTATTTTCCAAAATTAAATATCTCTGAAGCAACGGGTAACTGCTAGTTTTGTATAAATAAAAATTCAAAATCTAAACTGTTTTTACAATCATGAAAAGTTATATATCGACTAAAGTAACCTAAATTAATTAATGTCCTAATTAAGGTGGAACAAATGGGTTTCAGATCGGTGAATTTTGGAAGTGTCTTGAATTATGACAAATATAATAAATAAATTCTTACATTCTGGAACGTATAGTAGGACATTCATTTAGTACTTGGGAAAATTATCATCAGACCCATAGATAAACTTCTGGAGATACGCATTGTCCGTAGCTACATAAATAATGATGGACGGGAATCACACGTTTTATAAATATTCAAATCTATTGTCTTTAAGTCCTAAATCACGAACCAATATTTATCTGATACCATAATTCTTATACGCACTCTAGAAGTTGCCATCCTTATCTTCCACCTTTGTCTTAGGCCAGGTAAATCAATTTATTTTTAAAATTTTACTGTGAGTACACATAGCACATCTTCATGGATTTAGTTAGAAAATAATAGTTTTTATTTCTTCAATAAAGTCATTTTAACGGATTTAACTAACCTAATCAAAAACAGTTGACACCCGCAAAGTATTTTTCATTGTTAGTGTACTTTGTGAATATTTTATAAAACCTTTTATTTATAAAAGAGTGCGATAAATGAAATAAATTTAATGCGTTCAAATAATGAGTTACCTGAATTAAATAACATCACTGGAGGTTCTGAGCCTTATTTAAATGTTTTGCACATAAAATTAATATTTCATGTCGGATACAAATGCAGTACTGCAACGTTGCGGATTAGCATAAAACATAAAACGTTAAAGGCCTCTAACAAATATAGCTTTACTATTTCATTATATACAAATTTTATGATAAAACTTTTACTATTAATATACAAATCTGAAAGCTTATTCACTACTCAACGTAGGAAAACCAATACTAAACAAAGCAATTCAGTTAACTACAATTTCCGCTACCTCAACACGTAGTTCTGTAGTCGTAAATATAATCCGGACTACAGCAGAGAAGGAAGCAGGCAAGTCTAAGCTGAACGGTTATTGCTAAAATGAAAAATTGCCGGTAGGGGAGTTACAGGGGCTCAACCAAGCTGAACCAATACCTTGATTGTTCCACGAAAGTAAAAATCTCCCTTCATCATATTTTTAATTTCATTCCTAATCCACTGGTGTGTGATAAATTTCATACAATTACTTAATCAATCGTTTTTCGTGATTAAAGAAAGACATATTTTTAATAACATTTCTTAATGATCTTCGAAATTGTGTGTGCATTGAATTATAGAAAATGAATATGATAATTATTATATAGAAATTTGATATACAGATTAATTATATCCATTTCTCGATCAGGAATATTATTTTATTTGTGTTTTTTCTCTAAGTTCATGGAATATCTTTCACTTTTTTCCCATGGACTACCACCTTTCAACCACTTTATAAATTATACATTAAGTTTTGACTAGTTCCGTATGTAATAGTAGGCCTATACTTATCGTTACTGCTGGCGTAGAATAACAAGAATGATTGAAAGTTTAAAGTATTTCTTATATCCCACAAATATTGCAACTGGCTTGACTATTGCGATTTGCTAAATGACAAGAAGCCTATAATTAGAAATATGAGAAATGTGTGCTTTTTAGATTACAATATTTACAATCAATGTAGCTATAATAGTTATATAGTCATCAGATACAAGGTAAAAGTAAAACACACCAAATTTCGTAACAGGCAACACTTCAAATTTGTAGCTCATTTCATTCTCGAGATTTCCTACAAATATATAGAGAGAAAAACAGTACTATAAAAGAGAAGTTGACAAAGCTCATAAGGTTTTAAATTAAGTACATCTTTATGTTAAAACACTTTATCACTAATATTTTTAATGTTTACTAGTGTGGCTTGGTAAAAACTAATTTGTTAATCTGTCCCCTATTAGAAGAGCAAACGTTCAATATCATGTATTTTCTAGGACGGACCCGTCAATAGCATTACTGAGCTGTTTCCTCATCAGTCGGTCCTTCATGCAGCATTAGTTTCTCAATAACTGCCGCTAATCCACCACTAACAGACTTTATTTGGCTGAGCTTTATCGAAGCTTATCATTCGTCGAGATGGAATAATTGAATTTGTATCTATATGTCTGCCTCTCTATCTGTCTTCATTATATTTCGATAACGAACTGGCCTATAAGCCTATTCTGCATGAAGGTTCATTTACATGTCCTCAGATAGAATGTAGTTCAGTTAGTTTTAGCATGAAATTGAATTAGTATATTTACATATTATTATATTTATATATTTCTTATTTAATTATTTATTGTTACATGTGTTAAATGATATATTGTTGATTTGGTACGGTTATTGTTAAAATGTAATTGTTATTGTTAAGATTTTATTATTGTTATTGATGTGTTATTATTAGTTTAATTGTTGTTATTCTGTGTTGAGTTATTGATATAATGAATACCGACATGTATGTGTATATATGTGTGTATATATGTATATATGTATGTGTATATGCATGTGTGTATATATATGTATATATTGTATATGATCTACAGTAAGATGAGTTAGTGCACTCAGTTACAAGAAGGAAGGAAAAGTTATATATTTGTTATTTCATTATTTATTTATTACATGTGTTGAGTGATATATTGTTGTTTTGGTACGGTTATTGTTAAAATGTTATTGTTATTGCTAATATATTATTGTTATTGTTAAGATTTTATTATTATTATTGATGTGTTACTAGTAGTTTAATTGCTGTTATTATGTATTGAGTTATTAACGCCATGAATAACGACATATATATTGTATATGTTCTACAGTAAAATAAGTTAGTGCACTCAGTAACAAGAAGGAAGGAAAAGTTAGAATTGGATTAGCTTACCCAGATAGAGGTTAGTTACACACAACACAATACTTGTATCACTTGTATTAATTACCACACAGTCACAACTATTGATTTTCACAACACAGCCACTTGTGACAGTTTAAACAAAATATAGGAAAACACAATATGGATAGGATAGTAAATTGTAAATGGATAGTTTAGTATTTATTTTTGATGAATTATGTCACTGAGTATCCAGAGTGACGCCGGCTAATGCATGACTGAATCAGGCACAATTTGGACAAACCTCTGTCTGAGAGCGAAACTGAACTTTGCTCTCTGAGCAGGTTAGACAACCAATGAAAATAAAATCACTGTTGGCCGGCGTTATTCAACAATATTTGGATATTCATAGAAACCTATCAGCTCTGGTACACGTCAGTAGTATTAAAAAAATAAATAAAATAAAAAGAAAACACTACAATTGGAGGCTCGATTTTAAATAACTACATAAGTTGCTGGACTCTAGATTAAGTGTATTAATATTATTATTAGATTATATCACTGGCCACACTACTGGTAATAGTGGTCAGTAAATTCCGAAAAAGTTATTGTGAATTATACTTTGTAAATTATTGATGGAATAAAATTATTATTATTATTATTATTATTATTATTATTATTATTATTATTATTACATATGAGCAAAACTGAGGTCGATGATGGTGCATGTCACTCCATGGGATTTGGCTGAGCGTTAGCAACATTTTTACATTGGTCTTATAGGTTTCCATGGTGACAACTATAAAACTGCAGAATAAATACATTTGTAAATAAACTCAACACACCTATAAGAGATTGTAACATTCGAAATATAACAATTCTATGGTAACCGGATGAGTAGAATGTTATTAGTTAAACACTGATATAACACCCAATGTAATGAAAAAATGTGATGTATGATGGCCAAGATTTATCGAAAACTATTTCATGTAGACTTAATATTTTCAATGAAACCTCATTCCTAAAAGAAAACTCTATTATATATAATTTTTGAGTAAACTTCTTTTCTGTATGATTATTATCCTGTCTATCTGTCCACAGGGCATCTCGGGTATGAAATAAGCTATAGATTTAAAATTCTGTGTGTAACCTCAGTTAAGCTTGTTACGACACGTTACCTGACTTTCTCCTATCTTGTTGTATAAAGTGATAATACTCTAATACACTTATTTCAATAGATTAGTTGACTATGCTTATTTATAAATCATTATCAAGACAATTTTTTTTGCTGTTACTATTTTAGATAATGATAGAAACTGTGGTAGTTATTACACTATTGAATTTGTTCAATTAAGAAAAATGCCATAGAGGGACAATTCCAAAAAATAGTTTTATATACCATACAGATTAATCCTGATCATTAAGTTTAAATTCATTGTTTGTAAGATTCTTTCATTAATAATATGACCACTTAAATTAAGTCCTGTGGTAATATTTTAATAATAGTATAAAGTAATGGTATAGCACAATTAACTTTTAGCGATAGCATTGTACATTGTTAGTCTTTTGGGATATAAATGAATTTGTTGCTATTATTATTATAATATTACTATTATTTATACAAAAACACTAAAACATGACCCAAACAAGTAAACTTTACATTATTAACGTAACATTGTTATATGTTGTCAGTGTTATTTTCCCTTTAATTACTGTCTACCACTTCAAATCCATTCATTTACCAAATTCAATGTGACATATGAGACTGAGCGTCAGTATTTTGTTGTAATAGTTATTTTGCCAGAGGGCTGGAAACGGCACTAATGTAATTCCCATCCTCGTATCCCTGGCGTGCAAACACAACATATCGAGGCTCTATATTTGTCGAGCCGCCCCCAAATGAAAACTGTCAATATTTTGTTACCATTTTATGTCTCCTAACCCTTTAATAAAACTGTCCATTTCCATCGAGCAATATTTTTCTACTCATTTATCGGTTTAAACGGTGTACAGTTTATGTCACAGTAGTGTTTTCTAATATTGGACTATTTATAGTTTATATGTTTTATGCTTGTAATGTAGATTTATTACTAAGCCATTGTTCATTACGAGTTGCATTTAATTATTTATGGTTACTGTTTTTATATTTTCATATATGTAATTCATTTATATTTTTCTTCGTATCGAATTAAGCTTCAATTATATTTTTTGGAATTCAATCAAATTATTATTATTATTATTATGTTATCATTATAAATATTATAATAAGTATATGTAAAATATGATTATTTAATATAATTACTGTATTATATCACAACAAAATAATTATTTATGCACAATATGAAGTAATAAAAATGTACAATCTAATATTATAAATAGTTATAACTTAAATTAATAAATTAAGTTGATAGAATTTAAAGGGCACACATGTTTATATATACAAGGTAAAAATATTTAATATAACATGAAATTGGCCTTAAAGTGGAATGAACGGTAGTTATCGAAATCTAAAAAAGAGCATTAGCCTGAATTTATTAAACTACTATTAAACAAATCACTTTTTATTGGACACTTTAATGGTATAGCTCCATGATCAATTATATGAAAGTAGTATTGGTGAAACGTTTCACAGAACTAAAACTGTTACTTAAATTACTTCTCGGATGGTAAATAGAAGCATTAAGGTATATTATATTCCGTTAAGTAATGTTTTAATTAATCATATAAAATATCTATCAACATTTTTTTACTACTTAATATTGAATGTTAGACTTACGAAATAGTTTAGAAATTATTTTCTAACTATCTGATGGAAGTGTAAACTACGTGCTTTCTAAACGCACCAGTACATGGCCTCATTGTTCGATAAATGTCTTTAAGTAAGGGCTTGGCGACTATGAAATACTCTCCCTATATCCTCATGCTCGGTTCGAGGCGATATTGAAGTATATATATTTTAAATTTTAAGTCGAGATAGGTCAGATAGAAATTTGACTTGGCAGAGGGATGATTGTACCTATGGAGGGTTTAGTTATTTAACGTGTTATTTTTATTTTTCTGCCTTCCCAGTGGAGACCAGTAATTTATCAGTTTGTAATTTATAACACTTGCAATGATGTAAATTTGAGGTGAGCAAATACAATATCCATTAGATTTAATAATCAGTAATATGATAACATTGTTTGTTTTAATGTTTAAAAGAGTAATTTGTAGTAATTTTTGTTACAACTGTCATTACTTTTACTTACTTAAATGTATTTACAGTAATGATCAATTGCGCTGTTTCTTTGTTATATTATAACGTATAGGCAGTAACTTTACAATTGTATCATGTGGACCTAACTTTGCATGTTTAAATATAAGATTTTTTATTAATTTAATTTAAACTGTAACAAAAAGAATATATCACAGAATATTGTGTGGCTGTTAATAATATTATCTTTATTGTATGTATCTGCAATATGTTCAGTTGTACTATTCTTATGATTATCATCTATGGTTCCATATAGACATATTGCCTATAGAACTCAAATATTAAGATATTTCATCCTTAATATCATTGTATTTTAAATGAGAGTCATTGCCTGTGGAGAGTCATTGTATTTAAAAAGATTTTAAAAATATTGTTGGCAATTAGTTGGTGCGGTGTGAACAGAAAAACTTTTATTATTCTCTTGATTTTGTTTGCTTAAGCCTAACGATATTTAAATGTAATATTATACTACTCATCTTATAGAAAATTACTATTAAATGTTAGTTCCAGTCAAATTAACCAATATTTATTAATGATGTCAAACAGTATATTTAGAATCATAAGAATTATATAGATCCTTAGGTAATATTTGCAAAAGTCACTGGAGACGTCGAAGGCACACTATGGTCGGTACACTCTAAGCTCGAACACCAAGCCCTAAGCTTAGAACCGTTTGGTGTTCTACCTTACAGTGAGCGGACTATAGTCTCTACCTCCTCCGAAGACCCGACTACTCTCGCCAACCAGTCAGTAGTGAGACCAGCGACATGAAATCACCACTTCAGAGGAGGAGGCAGATAGTGGATGTCAGTGCACTTCTAGAAGACTGAATTGCAACTGTGCGTTTTGTTTACAATGCAATAGTTTTTTTCGATCTATATCAAAAATATAAACATTTTCCCAAATTTGAATTTTACGAAGATACTTAATGTTCCTGTATGATAAGCCAGCTGAAAGAAGTATGATTTTATCAAGATTATAATAGCTTAAAATTAAAATGTAATGTTTTTTTAATTTACAGGATTCTGTGGCAATGTATCTTTTTTATGGAAAGTATCTAATCTGCTGATAATGGTGAACGTATAGATAAATTATGTGTAGTAACTTCTAAAACAATGTATTGCAAGAACACATTGGTTTAGTAAAGGTATAAAAGACGGTAAACTATACTAATAGATTTCATTCCAAATATAAGATCAAATTACCCAGTATTTATTATCTAAATTTGACGCTCATGTGCTATGTACAAATGATTCAATTTTTACAATCATGGTTTTGTTAAAAATGTAACACAAACCAAGGCTTGATCAAATTTTCTAAATTATTTTCTCTACACGAAAATGTTTCCTCCCCTATGTTCGTTGAAAAATAATTAAAACTGGAAGTCTTCCTACACACGCTTTGGAACACGTTGTCCTATTTCAATGAGATAAAAGATAATTCTATACTACTATCTCTGTAAATTACTTGCTAGTTTAAATTGTAGTTTAAAATTAAACTGCATCCTTTAAAATTGAAGTAAAATCAACTGCAATGAAATAACAGTAGATTATGAAATATATTTATAAATTAATATAGCTTTGTGCTTAAGTAATACAACTATTTTAAACACTATAGTTTAAATATAATAATACAATATAAAATAATAATAGTTGAATATCATAGTACAATTATAACAAACCAATGTGAACGCAGAAAATTTAGAAGACAAATTAAAAGATTCAATAAATTAAACAATTAGTTGTATTAATGATAATAATTAATAATATTAATAATTGTAATATTAATGATAATAAATTATTGAAACTTTTAATTTGTCTTCTAAATTATATGCGTTCAGAATGGTTTGTTATAATTGTATTGTTTTATATAATGTTTCACAATGGTTACGTAATATATCGGATTGAAATGTTTACTAAATGTGTAAACGTTACAAATTACAAATTATCAAAGTAAATAAAACAGTTACTATGTCTGTTTTATTTGAAGTAAATGTGATACAAAGAACAAATATAATGCATAATTTCCTTCCCGGAATAGTCTGAAGAAACGGAGATTTCATAAGCTCTACTCAATAGCTGAGATATAAACTTTGCCTTTCAAACAGCCGCCATTTCTTGTTCCTTGTATCTCATAAAATATTTTGTATATTGTATGAGAATTTATTTTTATTTGCTTGTAGTTCAAAGAAATCTCTTTTAGTGTTTTAGCTTCTGTTTACGTTTAGCTACAGCTGATATTAAAAACTTTCCACAAATGCAAACAAGCTTACCTATGGCTTGTATAAATATTACTGTTATATTAAGTTACACGGTAATTTTGTATAGTGTAATACTATTGAAAATGCACACATTGAATAAACTCAGAGTAAGAAACTCCACCAAATATTTTTACCATAAATAAAATCACTTGTTAATATTTAAAAATGGCAGCCATTTCCTAAATTCGTGGTAGACTTAAACTTTCATATGAACACATTATATTTTATAAAAATTTCGTATAGTAAATTTAGTTTTAAAATATTATTCACCTTGCGTTTTTCATGGCTTTGCTGTTTTAATTCTACATACGCTCAAAAATATGCAAGACGGCGAATCGTGGTTCTACAAAAACCCACAGGAACACATTGTTATTTATTGCTAAGAACGCATGAGTTCCTCACTTACAATTTGCGGCATATCTATAGGTTTAAAAGATTGTATAATAACACCTAGACAAATTACCTTGATACTTACTATTAACAATGAAGTACATATTGTTATTGTTATTGTTATTGTTTTTTATTGTATACTTAATTGACATTTTTGCTATAAACAAGTAATTAATATTATTTGAAAGGTATTAAATACTTCTGATTGTGATTAGAATATGGATTAGTTCGTCCACAGCATTTCACTGATTTTCTTTGACTGTATGGTACAGAAAATAAATAAATGTGTTACAATCCAACCAAAAATTATAGACGTTGCCACTCCAGCTGTACTATATCAGCTTTATCCATTTGGAAACACTTATAATTATAGAGCTAAGTGATATTTTCGTAATCAACAGTTATTTACATTAGTTAAAAATTTTTACTCTATAATTAATTTTAGTTGTAATAATGTACATATTAAATTTATGATAGTTTATTCCAACACTTGCATTATACCGTGCAATAAACTAACAAACCTAAATTTTTATGATGTGTCTTTAAAAGGATTGCAATACAAAAAAATGCATCTACTTGAATTGATTATAAAGTATTATCAATATTACTACGATATTTTTAAAAATGTGAGTTAAATTCACGCGATCCAAAACATACTCAAGGTAAAAACATAAATGTGTAACCGATCTATAATGTTTCCATGTATGTTATTTTTTTGTTTAATTTCATTAGTGTGCATTTTTGTACATAATTTATTACTAAACTGATATAGCATATATAAGCTTTGTATAAGAGGTGAACAGAAACATCTGAAGATATAATGCCAGAGTATATTGTTATCATTTGGTTTTATTTAGTGAAATTCTTTAGTGTGTGATTTGCTAAATTAACCATAGGACTAGCACTAAAACCACTAATAAACTCAGCAAAGTGTGTGGATGGGGTGACAATGTTTATTCGGTACAAAGTTGTGTAGTGTGCACGGAGCCCCTAATCTCTCAAGTGTGGCGCGGGAAGGGTTCAATGGTGGAGGGGGGGGGGGGGGGGTGATGGACGAGTTTGCTACTAACATTACGACTTCCAAGTTTAAGCTTCGTTCCTGAATTACGTCTGAAACCAAATTAAGCCTATCAGTCCTACAGGTTACTTAAGTTTTTACTTCGGTTACAAGCAAATTCAATGTTTTCTGCCGAGTCAAAAGCTTAATCAACGGTTCTCTATAATGTAAGCCTAGTAATATCTGAAAATTGTAATTTCTCTCATTTAACATTCCATGACCGCACACCGGATTATCTTATTATTAATTTGAAATCTAGGTGAAATAATTAATATGGTCTAATTGTTAATGCATTGTAGTGCATTAATATTAATATTATTTGAAATTCATGTTCATTATTTTACCTCGTATGACATTTACTATATGAGTGTGAACATTGAACAAAACAATAGATTGTTTTGAGTGATTATGTAGGAGAAATTTCAAGGTATAATCACTGCGTTTGACAGCTAAATAGTCATTCTTTTATATCTCGATCATTTTAAATTAAGCCGTAAACTCCCTTTATAATCACAAGTTTTCTAAACTTGAAATCCCGCTAAATTGTTAATTACATTTTTGTCTAATCAGACCCTTCTCAGAACCAACATTGCAAAACTGACATTCATTAATCAACTAATTTGAATTTCAGATGAACTCTTATCACTTAACTAGTAATTATTACTGCTGGTTTATTTATATTCTCAGTTTTGTAAATTCTTAATGTTTTGTATAATGATTGTATTTTTTTAATTGGCCACCATTCTGATCTTGGAAATTATAGCTCTGACAACAAATTTTAAATTGAAAACCTTTCCTTTCCTTCCCTTTCCTTTCCTTTCCTTTCCTTTCCTTTCCTTTCCTTTCCTTTTACCGACATATAAATATAAGTACATGAAACTTTTACAATTCCCTCCATTTTCTAAATGACGTTAAACTTGTATTTTCCTATTAAACAATCTGTATTTTATTATTATATTCGACTGGAAAATTAATTTTAAGATATTTTTACTTTTGGCGTCTTTTTATACTTCACTTAATAACGGGGATTTGACAGAGCTCAAAGTATTGATATTCCTTATGGAGTTTAACGTTAAGAAAACGCTTCTATTATAGCCGTCCACTGTACTATTCTTAACTGTAAATCTAACATCTGACATATGGCAATTCTCGCTTGTTTTAAAAATATTTATAAATCTTTGAACGGCAAAGGCTTTTTTAAATGTTTTTTAAATTTTTTCTAAATGTATTCTCTAGTTCAAAGTGTTTCTATCGTGTCGCTCTGTTAAATAAAGCTGTTTGTCTACTTTAAACGTTCAGCTAAAAGGCTGTGTTATTAAAAACATAAAAGTTTGTATGTAGTAATTTACATACAACTATTTCAAAAAAAGTATATGGACGCGTATATTAAGAGACACTTGTTAAAAATCAGTAAACATTTAATAAACTATACCTCGACTTTTCCTAGAAACCTTCAGACAAAACTCCTGAAATGAGGGTTGGCAGTGTGATGGATGAATTTGGGTGCTTGTAGTCTCGGCCCCAGCCAACTTTGGGTTCTGTTTGCCATTGTGATTCCATGAACCCGAACTTGACTTTCTGCCAACTCTTGCTTGTTTGAGTTACTTGGTTTACTTGTAAGAGTTAAAATGTCAATTATTATTATAACTCACCACCGGCTCTATACATTTTTGAGATCATTCTCAAAGTAATAACTTTTACTTCTTACAATTTTCTTATATGAAAATAAGGAAAGAATTAATTGGGATATGTTAGAATTCATAGACTAGGTTTTAAAGTAATAGTAATTACCATAAAGTTTTTTTTTATCTTTTAGAGGCTTGACATTATCAAAGTACAGTTTTTACGATTGTATCTTATGATATACCTACAGAAGAGAGGCCTCTCCTCAGTCAGATGGTGTGTTTTAATTTATGAATCGTTACGTTTAGCTCATATAGTTAATTATGTGACAATGTCAGATTTCCGCCGCTGTACTAAGTAGAAGGTGAAATGAGGATTAATTACCATCACAACTCTGTTTTACGGTTATGTAAATTTAATTGGAAAATACTTATTAAATATGATTACTAATACATAATAATTTAAAATGTATATGCCTACTACCATTTACGTACCAATATTTAATTAATAAATTGATTATTTTATTTTATTGCTTCAGTTAAATACAAATAAGATCATTATGTAAATTGTAGTTATTATGGTGTTTAGAACGATTTTACAAATCTTCCAAAAACTTAGGCCACTTTTTCAATATTTTATTTTTATATTCATGTTATATTTAAATAACCAGAAAAAGTTATAGTTTTGCGAATATTAGGTACAGGTTACATTACACCATAGGCTTCATAGAGGATTGCATGCAACATCTATAATCTATAACACGTTTAATTCTAGAGATGTCCTGCTAGCAGATAGACAGACGTACAATCATACAGTACAACTATTACGCTCAGCCAGATTCGTGTCCATCATGGTTACCCATTAGACCAATGAAAAACTATTTATTATCGCTCAGCCAAAATCCATATAATGACATGCATCATTATCTAATTTAGTGCAACACATATTGAAATGATGTTCCATTCAAAATTGTAAATCTATAGGTCATTTCGTTTTAGATATATTGTATGGATCATAAAAAAGACATAAATAAAATTTTTCCAGCCTCAAAATTTCTCAAGCAAATCTTATATGCTAAAGCTTTCTCTAAGTTTCAAGATTTATTTTAAAATTTAAATATTTCACAAAAACAGTGTTTTTTTGTTTGAATTTTAAAAAAACATAGATATTTAAAATGCATTACTTTTAAAATTTTTTATACTGATTTTCTTTTAATTATCTGCGTTAACCAACTGTATTAAAAACATAATTGTAATAGTAGAGAGTTAAACGCCATTTTCTGTTTCCTAATAGGTTTCAGTTCTTAAACTGTACTATAACAATGTGTGAAGGAGGGGAATGGAACATCTGGATCCCTTTTTTCCTGTTTACATTGATAATGTGGCATAAATAATTAGACATTCGAAGTTCCATGCCGATTTTTTATAAATATATAAACTCTTTTCACCTGACAATAAATGAACTTGCGTTTTGCTAATGACTTTAAATATTGTATCAATGTGTTCTTGGACGAAACGATATAGGTTGAAGTTACACGAAAGAAACACTAAAAGCTCAACAAGACACCAGTCACGTATCAAATATAAAAAAAAACACTTAAACTAAACACCAGCTCAAATACCAAAACAAAAATAAAGATTTTGTTCAAGTAATGAACACACATTTAAAATGGACAAATCAATTATATGTAACTTGTGGCAGAGTTTATAACAGCATTCACAGACTAAAACGTGTTACTCTACACCTGCCACTCAGCGCCAAATTTATGTTGGTTAAGACTATGTTGCGTTTTTCAAGTATTGTCACATCGTGATAAATGGCGTAACTGTGAAGGTGGGAACTGGCTTCAGTGAGCCGAAATTAACGATCAGATGTATGCACAATTGTATGTATTCAATTTTGGACGTTCTGAACACGCTTCTCCTTATTTCCAACAGTTATTTCTCCTCAAACTTCAAGTACGTAAAGCCTAGTTTAGAATATTTATCTACTTTTTTCAGTAGGTTCTATACCTTTTAAAGAATCCTGTTCATATATCTGGTATATTATCTATAGGTTGCGTAGTAAAACCTGTTAAAACAACACTACTTTTCTTAAAACATTAAGATATATTTCATATTACTTAATTTCAATACTTTTTTGTAATATTCCATTCGAGTCTCTAAGTTATTTAAAGTCAACTGAGTTACACCTGTACAATTATGACTTGTAGGTTATTTATTCTTAATGGAAAGAATAGTGGGTCTAATATACATCATTGCGGTAGTCCATATTGTATTAAATTCAATGTGACAGTAACGTTAATCATTGACCCAGCATACATACGAATCACTATCAAGAAACAAAATAAAGCCTTGCCGCATTATTATTCAACGGCTAGAGGGGAGAGGGGGGGAGCACATTGGGTTGTCAAGAGACAAGTGATCGAGTCTAACACGACAATTACAGCCGTCAGGATGTCAACACATGTCACTGTATTAATCACTACGACCAGGGCACTCGTGGCATTCTCTCTGCCCACTCACCTCACGCATAGCTCACTCTTGTTATAGCACCTATGTCATAGTGTAACCCACTGTAGTAAACAGTCAAACTGTGCGTAATTGACTTTATAAAATTTAAGATTTTTTTAATGAAAGGCAGTAAAGGGGAATTTCCTTATTTTTGGGAAGTTAATCCCTAAACATTATACCTACCGTGACCTCCATATATATTATATATATATATATATATATATATATATATATTATATATATAATGTAATAAACAAGGCAATAAACTCTGTATCCAATAATACCTGGTAATCCTTAGAAACTTGTTGATAATTTAAATTGCAGCAATAAAATAAAGGGTATGAAATAAAATGTATATTGTGTTACAAATTTTTAACAAATTCAACCATTGTTTGTCCTCCTCCATAGCACAGGAGTAAAACAGTAATTATCTAACCATAAAGAAACGATTTCATTACTTCCCCTATAAACACCATCAAAAATGTTTTACATTGGCTTCAACATTTTTTAAGGATTTTTAACATAATAGGTTAAAAGGTTCGATTATGTTATCAGTTAATATACAATTTGCAAATACATGCCCTCTAATAAAGAATTACTTGTAAGTTTAACTGTGTATTTGCCATGTATACAATCTCAACTGTATTTGTAACAATATCATATGCAACGAACATATTGTAATTAGATTTAATGTTGACACTAAAAGAATGTGTAAGTATATAGAAGATCCTTTGTTAAAGCATATAATTCAATACTTTTAATTATTATATTAAAAGTAATTACAAGAATCTTTGAATGTGGTATATTTTATAGTGGCATACTTTACAAATCAGTTTTCCTGTGCGTAAAATCTAATATACCACTGTATATTGTTTAAATATTTATGATATTTTATTGGTTGTAAAAAAATCTTAAGAGCACAGGAAACAAAACCATAGTGTGTATTTATAAACATCTAATCTTATACACACTAGAAGGTCTGACGTAAATATGATAAACAAAAGTTTGAATTAGTTTGAAGCTATAACGTTTCCTATAAAATAAAGGATTGACTAGGGACAGCAGATCGGACATAAACGAACACAAACTTCACATGTTGAGTACGTCTAAAATGAAGGGTCTGATCGCCTGTCACCGTATGAATGGCGCTATAGATACAGTACAAGTGGCGCTCAATAGATGTCGCGACTGCGCCCTCTCTCGTCACTGCCCTCGACGACAAGTCCGTCTCCGTCATTCATCACTAGGACCTTCGTTCCGTTCTATTAGGATTGTATCGACGACACTTGTAATAAAAAATATACTTACACAATCCAGATGATCATCTAGGAAAGAATTCATCCACCAATCGAACTACTGTAAACATTAAGGATCGGTAGAATGCTGCATTTTTGTATTTAAACATATACAAGTCCTCAACCATTATGAACAATATTTGGAAAACTAGTTCCCGGCTCGCTTTGCATCTTTGGAGTGTGTAATAGATGCGTCATCTGGATATTTAAAATAAAGTAATGTCTTATTTATCCGGCAAAGTTGGGGTTAAGAAGCCCTCTGTAAAACTTAACCTGGGAACCAACGGCTTAAAGGTTACTAGCAAACCACTACCAATGGTCGGACAGACGGACTGCTTGCAAGGGCAGGATAACTCAGCGGTCACCCGTTCAAGCTTCAGCCGCACTTGACGTTGATTCGGTTATCTCGTGATAACCGCCGTACCCGCTACACTGCGCCATTTACCTGATCATGAAACGGACAATAAGCAAGTTTAAGGTCAGTGATGGTCTACACATAAGGTAGCTATGGTGGGAAGGGTCGATTCAATGTCATTGTCTCTATTGTGCACAATAACAGGATGGTGAACTGAACATTTACATTGAACCAATCCTTCCCATCTTATGTGTAGAAAACTCTGATCTTCCACCGTGCTTAGAGATCATTTCTAAAACATCGTAGAGCACTTAATTGTTCACCTGATGAGAGAAAGACCTCTAATCTAGGCGTCTCTCGATGTAAAGAGTTTATAAGAGATTCTTTGTCGCCGACCTTTTTAGATCTCTTCATATTCCGTGACTACATATTCTAGGAGTTAAGTCTGTGACCGCGTTAGATTCCAGATGCTGTTCTGAGAGGAAGGTGAAACTCAATCTTTACACTGATTGTCTGATAGGTATTCCATTCTGCTGATGCCTGATCTTTTGCATCGTAAACATAGTCGTAGTATGATCCATATAATGTCTTTCTAAAATTCTTACGTGGGACGATAAGAGACAAACCTAATTCAAATCAACGATACAAAGCTATGCTAATCAGTGACTAAGCTAGAGAAACGGGAATTTCGAGATAGCCGTCGTTGTATGGTAAGGCTTAAAACTATATCAAATACCCGAAATTCTGCTATCCTTTCAACTTATCCATTGTCCATAAATAATTTTTACCCAAATATGCTACGGTTACAGTATAAAATAACATGTGACAACTTGTATTCTTGCTAAAGACTTCCATGTTCAAAGTAAAACATCTCCACTGATTGTATTACAATAGTATGAAAGCAAGTAAACAACTGCAAAAATGAGTGTTCTATTTCCTTTATCTCTTATATTATTATAGGAAAGACTTGGAGGATTGGTTCTTTTTTCAGGGTGAATTTCATAGTTTGTTGCGTTGAGTCAACTTTAAACATTTTGAACTTTGTGACTGTGACTTAAACCTCATGACTGTGGCTTAATTTGCTACACCTTCAAGGTTAGTATTACGCAGTGTGTTGTAAAGCAATGTGAATTGTATATAAATTTTTTCATAAAAATCTTATCAAAAATTGTTTATGCGATTATCAGGTCCGCTGATAAGATCAGGTCCGATCTTATTAGACGGCCCGCATGGAATCTCAAAAAATCTTATATTAGAGTATGGGTCGAGATGCATCAAAATTAAAAGGTCTTGTTTAGTAGAATGCAATGCCGCAAACCGGACTTAAAAAGGATTACCCTATCTAAAATGGCAGCATTTAAAAGTTTCTTATCGTATACAGAGATGTTTTCGGAAATAACATTGTTGCGATTACTGTTTCCAACACATAAGAACTAATACATAACATCATTGAAGAAACCCGGTAGGGTAATACTTTTTAGGTCCGGTTTGCGGCATTGTGTTCTACTAATCAAGACCTTTGAATGCATCAAATCTCGACACATGCTCTAATTTAAGATTTTCTTTTGAATCATTGAAGATCGTCCCCCTGATGAGATACAAACCTGACAGTCAATCACATAAAAAGTTAGATTTTTATGGGTTATATTTAAATATGAAGTCTCATTGCTTTACAAAAAATGGATAACAGCTATTAAGCCGTTCCTACACTTTTCAGATACACTCTTAAATGAAATACATGTACATAACAAATTTTAATCTCCCTGATGTCACTTGCTCCCAAAAAAAACCAAATGTATGTCAAAATTATCATTTCTCTAGTTAATTAAAAATAGCAGGTTTAATCAATGGCAGTCACTCGGGATTTATCTGTTGTATAAGAGATTATAATACATATTGAATCTTACACTGTTGCATGACATATGTTCCGGTTTGTCACCAATCCTAAAATGTTTAGTTCTTACATCATACATTCAATTTAATCATTCAGTTTGAATGTTCTAAGAAGGAGTTGTCCTTTGTTTTATGTTACCATTGTTGTTGTAATTGTCGTTTATTGCCATTATCAACTGATATGTGATTATTGTTTTAAATTAATTTATACAGTTTTATAAATATTTTTACTATACACAGACATATTTTTTTAATGACAAACATTGCTATGAATATTGTATATACGCACATAATATAATAATTCCCGTCACGCACTTTTTTATGGTGCATGGGCCTTGTGATAAATTTCCAAATATTTGTTGCTGAATAAATATGGTATAGTTGAAATGAAATTAAATGCGATTGTAATATACATATATGTAAAAAATGTAGTATATTGTTTTGCCATTTGTTAAATACATAAATGAATTCCCGGGCTAAAACGTAGTACTACTGGAGGGCGGATTTTGTAACCACCGTTATATTTTTGAGTTGGGGTATAAACATCCGACACAAATAATTTCCATCAACATTTCAATACCCGATGGTACTGAAAGTTACCAATAAAGAGCAAAAACTTGAAACTGAAAACCTATTCTTTATATTACATGCTTAATTAATGCTCTAGCATTGGTAGTAATTCAAGTTTAGCTACGTGACAAATAAACAGTTTTACGTGCTTCTCGTTGTTATAGTTATGAGTATGAAGAAAATGGATTAATTCATATTCAAAACTTGCCCAGACGAGAACAAAGTTATGAGTGACAAGCGCAAGAATTCTTAGCAACTGACCCAGATAAGCTCACGCCAAGCGAATAAGTAATAAAGGAATATTGTTCTAAGAATTTCACACAGCAAGATACTCCAATATCCAACTTTGTATTTTTCAGATGAAAATTGTTCTTCGAATAGGTTTATTACATTTTAATACAGATGGTTTTTTTAAATGTTGCTGTTTTAAAGAAACAAAATAATTTTATTGTATTTATTGACTGAGCTTTAGTCTCGAGAGAGGCTGGAAATATTTCACTTTTGTCTGTCTTCCTGTCTGTCTATTTACGTGTCTTTCCGCATATTTTGAAAACGAACAAACCTATAGAATTTTTTACATGAAATGTTACATGACAATTCATTTCTATATTAGCAACACAGAGTCCAATTATGGCAATTGTCACCCCATGGGAATTGGCTGAGCATCAGCGAAATATTATATTGCGAATATATTGGTACATTGGTCTTATGGGTAACCATGATATCAACCAGAAAATAGCAGAATAAATAAACTGTGTACAATGATATTAAATTATAAGTAATTCCAGTGTTATTCATGAAGTAAAAGAAAATATGATGGCGTCAATGTTACAAGTCTGTAGCAGTACTTGACTTCAGCGAGCTCTTGCGTTTTAGTACCCTAGCTAACTTACTAGAACTTTTATTATTTGTACACTGGCATAAAACCTAACTTACTGAACAAAACTATCAATGTATCATGTGGCAAGATATCTCGAGAAATATTTCAATTTTAGTTTATTATGCAACTCTATTTCTAAATAGACAATAATTAATTCTTAATGGTGATGGAGTTACTTGATTGGCCGTGTTAGTGCAGGGATTTAAACATTTCTTGTCTGTATTACATGTCTCTCTATCTGTCCACAGGACTTCTAGAGAATGAGATAAACTATAGATTTATATTTTTGCACGCAACCATAACGAAGCCTGTTATTCGACTTGTGGTGTGACGTACTTGCCTTGTTATTATAAGTAGTAGTTGTTGAGAGTTGACACGCACAACCTAACCTAAACGTAACAAACATCCTTTTATGTGCAATACGTAATTTCCATCCGTGTATATTTGTAAATAATTATGAATCTGTATGTATTCTTAACATTTTTTTTATTGTTATTGATCGTGAATTCAAAAGTATAAATAACGTATGCGAAATATATTGGTAAAGGATATTTTTTAACATATACAAAGGATTTAAAACATTACTTTGGAAAGTTTTTGCTGATTGGTTTTTTTTTGTTCGGAAGTCAAAATTTTACTGGTAAAATTTAGTAGAACACGGTGGTTAAGGGTTGAAAGAAAAGTAAAGTAAGTTTCTGTAAGTAAGTAACTATATTAAAAGTAAGTTACGTTCACTCCATTAATGAAGTTCAACTCTCTAGTTGGGAATTTTAGATATAACTATGAAATTCAGCCCCAATTATCCCAAAGTCTACGCGATAAAAAATATCAACCCGAACAGAGTATCATAAATAACAAGACCCTAAGTTAATAAATATTTCAGCTGAGATTAATTTTTACATATAAAAGCAGCAAAGATGAATGAAGATCAAACTTTGCCATTCAAATTTACCAAAAGCTGGCACATGTATTATGATTTTAATCAAGAAAACTGATTACACTTTAGTTTGGCATAAAAGCAGTAAGGCATAAAAGATAACCCTACACAGTTTGTCTAATAAAAATACAAATCCTTTCCAAAGTTTGATATTATGTTCTTAAAATTCGAGTTAGCGAATTTTCGGCAAAAGAGCGCGTTACTTTTAATTTCATTAGCGTAACACAAATGGTTTCTGGGCTGTGCTACTGGTTCAACTAATAAAATAGTACCAAGTTCATCTAAAACACTATAAATTATATTCTAATTAAAGTCTATTTTAAAATTTAAGGAGAAGCTTTTTCTGTACTTTACATTCATAGCATTGTTAAATGATACAATTATGCTACCTACTCTGTAGACTAAACTTTTGTCAATAAAATATATTACAAAACATCATTTACATGTCTTTACAAATACAGGCAATAACTCATATTATAAAATGTATTTAACAAAAGAAAGCGTTAAAATTACTTACATAATTTGTTTTTTATAATTTTCTTAAATCATTTCATATTTTTACAAAAGATTTGTGACAAGTGGATGTGTGTGAGGAAGAAAAGTATATGTAAGAGAGTTAGAGAGAGATAGAGAGAAAGATAGGGAGGAAGAGTGAGTGTTGAAGAGGGGGGATGAATGGGTGTTGGGTGTGTGTGTGTGTGTGTGTGTGTGTGTGTGTGTGTGTGTGTGTGTGTGTGTGTGTGTGTGTGTGTGTGTGTGTGTGTGTGTGTGTGTGTGTGTGTGTGTGTGTGGGAGAGAGAGAGAGAGAGAGAGAGAGAGAGAGAGAGAGAGAGAGAAGGAGAGGGAGGGTGGGAGGGAGGGAGAGAGAGCGCGAGTCACGTTGGGTTTACTTTAAAAATGAAAGTCCAGATAAATAACGTTTGATAAGGTATTATTTATGGAACACAAGGTTATTTTATTCTCATTCGGGACACGTAGCCGCGAGTGGTAGACCTGTGGCGGTTGGTTTATCAGGAGTACCAACATTGATAGTGTGTGAGTCTCGCATACGAATTGCACCACGTGACCTGCAACACATGGCTGCCATAGGGAGTCGGTTACGGCAATAAAGTTGAGTCGGATTGTGAAAAGATGTACCCATTTTACTTGCTGGTTCATAAACACGAATTATAAAATGCAAGCAAATCTCGTTATGAATTAGTATCAATTAAAATATCCCTTCCGGTTTAGTTGGTATGATGTTATTGGTTTTTACGTGATTGAATAAAAACACATAGATAGATGCCATTAGATTTGTATAAAGTGCTCTGCATCTCTCTTTACAAAGGTATCTCCTTTAAATCAGGGATTTATTATTCAATTTAAATATTTTTCGTGTTATTAGATTTTTGTTATAAAATCCACTCAAACATTTTATTCTTGTAATTGTTTGGTCAAATTCCTAGTCTTTAACATTATCAAAGTTAAAATATATTATTTACTGCCATTTTGAAAGTTCAAAACCTTATAATAATAATTAATTATTTAATATATCATATTTGTTTTGTATTGATTGGTCTTTTTACCTTAAACATTTGACCTAATTTGTTAGTATCTAATTTATTGGATTTTAAAATATTATTATTTATGAAAACGCATACAGACGTACAGACGGGAAAATAACCACCGGATACCTATTTTTATAAGATGAATTGTATTTACTTTTATTATGTGCTATAATGTGATATTACTCTGTCCATAGAGTTACCGGAAACCCTGTATAATAGTATATTTGAATGACCTGTTAATTCGTCCATACCTTTTTTATTTTGCTCTAAAATTCATATCAGCTGAAATATATCATTTTTTCAGACTTTGTCAAACTTTGAATGACAGTCATTTTTAAATCTTACGACGTATCAAAAAAGTCCAAGAATAAAAATTCTTTGTAACTACGTAATATTTTTAAAAAATGTGACAAAAATACAGTTTTGCACGAATAAAAATGGCAGCCATCTTGGAACTTGTGCAAATACTACATATATACCATTTATACTCTGGATCTTTTTAAAGATTAAGGATAAAAGATCGTGTCCATGAACACACGTAGGTAATAGAATGCAGCAACGGTCCCACTCGAGCTAAGTTGCCTCCTAACTCACGTTTCCTTCCACAGAATTATTTTATACTTCGGACTGTCTCATACGTTCCTGTTGATTTAAACTAAATTTGGTACAGCACAAAACCGATGTGTCACCTATATCTGGAAACCATGGATTTCAGAAACGGCACATCACTCAGTTGGTAGAGCATCTTCAGTGTTAAAGGAAATTTGACATGTGCTGTTCGCTGTCCGTGTTGGCTGGAGAGCCTGGAACAGAGCTGCTTCCCCTTTTTCTAAAATGTCATGACTGAGATATAGTGTGATCCCTCCTCATGGGCTCACAACAGCAGGCGGCCCTCTCCCCTAAGTATCCCATCCTGAATATCCTGTCACTCCGGAAGCAAAGATCATTTTAGAACAGCAATGAGAGCACTAAGTAAAATTGAAGAGCTAATAAAAACTTCACCTTTCTATGAAATCGATATATTACATTCAATTCATATTCATAAGTTTTTTTTCCACTTTTAAAATCATAGTACCATTTGAAGGATTTATGTATCATGATCAGAAATAAAGGGTGATCCAATCGGTCCTTTTGAAACCAGGATAGGAGGAAGAAGACTTTTCAGAACATCACCAAATGAAAGGAGCTCTGACAATTACGAGGCCTAGTGATTAAATCAAAAATTCCATCTTGGTCCAGCAAATAGCAGATACCTTCAAGTCAGGATATTGGTGAGTATTTCGACTTCAGTTAAGGTACACCCGATATAACGTTACCTTGTAATTGAGTGATGAAGGGTTGTAGCTGAGGGTTGGTCGCTACACTATGGTAATTACTGGTTTACTACTCTCGGGGTCGTGTTCTACCATTGATTATGACGGTAGTGTATTATCCCAGCCCAATCGTGATACACTGTCTGTCAAGTAATCGTATTACATGTATAAAGTGGAGATAAATCGTCCTGTTTGCCGCCATCCGAGTAATTAGGACAGGGTTCAGAGTTCTATCATAATCACTCATTTCGGAGTATCCGAATAATATGCTTTTCGATTGTGATATAAATTCAATTTTGGTTTTAAGATGGTGCGTAAAAATACATTTTAGTGTTAGTTTATAAATTTAAGTATTGGTTATGCAATATTTTTAAATATTACTTTACAAGACGACACGTTTTCACTCTCAACAGCCAAGAAAGCTTTAATTTGTTATACGGTGTCTGTCTCCAAAGTACCACTCGCCCACCTTAATTTTAAACGGTTTAGAATCTGAACCCTCTTTTAGAGTTCAATCTCGGATAATCTTCTTAATGGATTTCAAAATTATTTCCCTTAAATTTTTTAGTAAATTATCCATAGACTAATAGCTTATATTAAAGGTATTGATGAGATAAAACCAGTGACACCAGAAAACACGTTATCCAAAATATATACACTCTGAAAAAGACTTTTGTTTTCCCAAAAAAATGGACTGTTTAGACGATCTTTATTTTTAAATTGTTGGAAAAAGAAGAAAGGTAGCGAAAGTTGGCACGACCCAATATAAGGTCCATTTGAGGTTGAATTGTTCCTTTACAGTTAAATTTTTAGCTACCTCTCACTGTCCCTTTCTGGGGTAAAATAGAGTAATTTTTACATTTATTACAACCGTCTTCAGTTGATTTTTTTGTTTATCCCCAAAATAAAGTTAAAGATTATCATACGTTCAAAATGGTTGGGGAAGGATTTTGGGCCACACTATATACTCATATTAATTTTATGCTCCTCTGAAGCGCGTCTTAACAGGTATTGAACAGTTCAGAGTATCAGAGACAAATGTTCCCTTGTATTACACCCGTGTCGTCGAAAACGGAAATTGTATCAGTTCAGCCGGCTCTGAGAGCCATTACTCCTTACAAGCAAATGCTTGCCATTATGTTGTATAGCTTTTAACTGGATTTCGCGTCATTTAACATGAAATACTACACTCGATCCCTCTCAAAACCTAAAGCAATCCGAGACCCTTATTTATGTACTTTGGTGACTGTTTCTAACGTTATCATTATTACCCTTCAAACTCAAGTGGAAGTATTTGTAAATTTAAGGAAAATTGTGTGCAGTGAATACAGTAGGCCTGTATATTATACATACATGCCTACTTTTCCTTATAATGGATTCAACGATCAGGTAATCAGAAACCTTTATTCTAAGAAAGCTCACAAGGAGTTTTTTTCGGACAGTAATGCCTGAATTTTAAAGATAGTTTTAATGGAATGTTGAAGAAATCATTCCAACATTCCAACTATTGTATGCTTTTGTCCTTTCGGATGATTTGAGCCTTCAGGCTGAAACTGTTCACCACATTACTTCAAACTAGACTCTGATGATAATTTGGTAGCGTGCAAAATGTCATTTCAGGACCGGGATACGAACCCGGATAAGCTTAGACGCTCACCGCTCAACTAACAGGGACGGCTTTGTTAAGCAGTGCATGTATTGGCTAGGAATGGCGGCGCGCGGACGTTTATCTAATGAACCTAATGAAATCTACTAACCTAAAACCTTCGAAGTACCTTGTTTAAGTGTAGCAAAATTCTAATAATTTGAGAAATAAGATGTCAATAAATTCCATTATTTAGTTTGTAGTAAACTATATCATTAATATGAACGGTCCTTAAGAACAAAGTTCTTTATATTATAATACTACAATAATAAATTAGTGTTTAGAATATTAGTCACACAAAAATATTTCATACACCTTTTTATGAAGCACATCTAGACTATATTTTACCCTACTTATACAGTATACATATGAAAGCATATTTAAAGGTAAAACAATTAGAAATTTCGATTTCGAATATTGAATACCACTTATAACAAAAAATATTTAATACTAATACCACACACACACACACACGCGCACACACACACACACACACACACACACACACACACACACACACACACACACACACACACACACACACACACACACACACACACACACACACACACACACACACACACAAGAAGTGGAGGGAATGGGGTCATTTATAAGTTTTTCTAATCCCATTTAACTGTACTAATACTATTTCTATCTCTTTTTGAGACCAAGTATTGTTCTCCCCCTTACAATACTTGGTGATATCAAACACTTCGTTACAAGATATATTTATATAAGTATAAGTGTCACTTTTTTATTAGTATTTTACAATATTGGAATTACATAAAAAAATACAATTTGAATACATGTTTCATTAAAACTGAAAATTACATTTAAAGGATTTATGCACAGAATAAATGCAATGAAAAAAAATTAATTTTCAAAACAGTTTTAGTTGCGAGAATTCTTAAATCAGCAGTAAAATTAGTAGTCACCCAAACAAAAATGTATATTACCCACAATAGTTACACGAGTTTACTATATAGATATTTTTTAATAATAGTAGATTTTCCAACTGTTGTCTATTAATCAGAATAAATCTTGTATTTCCACAATAGGCATTTTTTAAATTGTTACGTTAGTAAAGAACATAAATTAAACCTTAAGTCAATATCAGAGTGATCATTTTTAAATAAGAGTTGTTCACATACTCTCATAACTTTTTTCGCAAGATATACTTAACTACTATCAAATATTATTATTTTGTTTTAAATTGCACAAAAATTAAGATATTTGTAATACTATTCTAGTGGATATAGAAGGTAAAAGTATTTAGGTGAGATAATTATTTTTTTGAATAGTTTAAATATATCTATTATAATATAGTATCAGCAAATAATAACTCTAAAACCCTTAAATAATTCGGATTTTAAGTTTTATATTCCAAACATACTGAGTTTAGGCATTACCAATGCTGGGGCAAAATGTAATATCGTGGTCTTTGTTTGGACTACTTTTCCGAGCTAAAAGTCAAAAAATGCAACGTAGAGCTCTCGAATTGAAAGTTTATGTGCTCCCGTTTAGCCAAACGAACAATGCACGAGGCTTATATCTCCCATAGGAAATCTAGCCTTGTAGCCGTCTCTGTATCACACTGCATGTAACGTAATGTAAATAGAAAATTTATTTACGAAGGGATCAAATATTAACTAATAGTAATAATATTAAACTAATAGTATTAAATTATAATGTTGAAATTGTAAAATTAGTTCCTCTGCTATGCATTTTTATTGTTATATTTTAAAAAATAAATTACGTATGGTTAATTACATACTTAACCATCCAGCAATATGTCAATATCTCAATATATGTATACCAAGTTAGTTGCTATATAATTATGGGATACTTTTTTTAACTTACATCAGCGCTTTTGCATAACCTTAATCAAAATAAGTTTTTCTTTTATTTTAAACTTTTGTGATTAAAAAAGTCTTGTGTTTTCCCCATACACCCTATATTCTTCTAGGCACATTTTTGTACAAAATCGGCCAATTACAATTATCCTCTTACCAGCGCTTTAGAAGTATTTCTACATAACTTTATTAGATATGATTCAGCGCGCGCGTGCACACATACACCATTAATTTTTAAAATGACATAAACAATCCATCTTTTCAAATTATTTAACAGACTTGCAGTTTGTTTATAGAAGAGAAAGCATAGAGTAAGCTTGATGTTAACAACACTTCTGATTTCAAACTCTTATCCAACCACTGTTCAGCACAGAGTAAGAAAATGAAAAGTTTTAATTTAAAAAAACTTTCGATAAGTTCTAACACGAGGGTGATTGAAATAGGCTAATTTTGTGTACAAAATCTACCAAAAACCATCCTTATAACGGTACTTATTGTGTTTAGAATTTCATAGTAATATTTTTAACTGAAAATTCCATTCAAGGTTTATAAAGATTCCACTGAAGAGCTGACGTAAATACACCAACAATCAGATTTGATTTCTATAAACAAAGTAAGAGGGTTCACCGTACAGATATATGTAATAAGGAATCATTTATTTTTCTAACGAAAATTCCAGTTCAGTTTTGATCATCTCTAACTTTAAAATTGTACCAAAAAGAAAACTTTTACGCCATAAAATATCTTGGCAACATTTGAGAAGGAAATCAGGATCAGAGAATTAAGTTAAGACCTATTTTTCGTTTACAATGCAATTGCAAGTACTCTGTCTCCGGATAGTAATTGCTCAAAGGCTTTCGATCGGCTTGAAATTAGATTGAGCGCTATTGGAGTTTAACAGCAGGATTCTCTGAAACTTAGATTACAATCGTATTACTGGAGAGGTCCGCCTAAATGTTATTAAAATAAAGAGCAAAGCCTTTCTCTCAGCTTTATCTGTTATATCTATTTGTAAGATTGATAATGTATGCTTATCATTGAATGAGCGTATACAAGGCTACCAACTTAGCGTGGAAATTAATTTGTTTCTTTAAGATGATAAAGAATTATAATTTAAAAATTAATATAATTATGACCTATAAACTGCATGTAGGCCTACTGCATATTTCTTTTTTTACGTGTGACCCATGAAAAATGCATTAAGTTAGGTTCTGCAGTCCGAAATAACAATAGGCATAACAACTTTCGAGATATCAAAAAGATTGCAGGAACAACATTAATATTGTAGCCGACCTGAATATTTAAAATGATATAAAAATTGTTGTGTTTAAGCAATGTTGTAAAATAAGCCATTTAAATTTTGACCAAAAGTAAAAGACCTCAATGTTGAAACTTGTCGTTCTTTGGCCTGGATGAGGAACATTACCAGTTAAGTGTAACTACCATTATTAACTTAATTTAGTTAGTTATCGTATTTTATGATATGTCAACTATGTTAATTTATACTTTTAAAAACTGTTTATACGCGCTTGTGCGAAGCAACAGCTGTAAAACACTAAAACATGGTTTAGTTCCTGAAGCCAAATAGATGAGACATACCCGTCCCTTTCATAATAGGAATGTCCGCTGTATTGAAACCGATAAAATAGTTGAAATAACACTAAATCTGAAAGTTTAAACATTCTTTTTCTGTATGTGTGCAATAATAATGTTGAACAAATACAAAGTGCTACCATTTTGAAACTATTATTACCAGTAATACTGGCATACGTACCGAGGACCGTATCGGTTTGATATACTATATATGGAGATACAAACATCGACCCAACCAGAGCAGAATTACTAGTAGTGAATGCAAGTAATATCGGATTATCAGTTTGCCATAGAGGCAGCTCCTGTAATGTTTGTATGCTCAGTATTCAGTAACGCGCGCGTGGCTTAATTAAAGCCCGTGGATATCTGCGAGTACACTAGCCTGGGATACGGTACAGACTGTGCTGTCAATATCACGAGTCTTATACTAACTGTGTTCTTTGTTTACTGTTGTTTGCGTTCTCCTTCATAACTATCTATCTAGGTTCATTGTTGGTTAGTCAAGATAGGAATTTTCCTCTATAAATTTCATAACCAATAACTATTATATTTTATATTTTAAGGTACACTACAGGTGTTTCAGAATTCTCTCTATAAACCTAGTGAAGTATATAATAAAAGGAATGCTCTTAGCTGTTTTTGCGTTCTTATTACTTTACTTAATTTCTATCGACCGAGCTTCGACCAAATAAGTTTTTTATCAGATATAAAAACTACCTAATAAACTTCTTATCGAATTTATCAGTTCAATTTCAAACACAAGGACCTCAAAAGGTATCAAAGTTAAATAACCACCATTTTGAAATATAATTTGAATATTTCCAAAATGTTATTTTTGATGAATCCATTAATAAGTAGCAAAGTTTGGTTAAATGTAGTTGAGTACTATGATTCTAAAAAATACATAAAAAACGAATAGGTAATTAATAACAAGGAATAGTCTATACATTCAACAATAATTTAGCTCTTTTTGGGCAATGGAACTGCATCTTAAGGTATGTAGAGAGAGTTTTAAACCACTTTGATGTTTAGTAGATTGGTTAAAATATACAATCACTCATAATATGGTCTGGAGGACAGCATTATAATAGCTTTCGGCGCAAAATATCCCGGGTTTGAATCCCTTTAAACCCTACTGCACATTTTCTAAGCTTTTCTCTTAGAACGTTGCTCTTGCGTAAACGAAGTAGAATAAGTACATAGAATATTTTCAATTGATTATTACCTGATTACTTACTGCTTAAGTTTTAACTAACCCTTTGACTCAGATTTTCGAAGATCATTGCAGTGGGAAGTAATTAGTTTTGGAATGCTTATTTTATATCCGACAGGATAAAGTGTATTAGTTATTACTAAAACTTAAGCTCTAAGGGAAAGCGATTTTACTTGGTAAAAAAGAGAATATATATTCAAATATAATAATAGCGTATGAATTTAAATGTCTCGGTAAAACGACAAATGCGTAATGAGAGGGAAGTAAAGTTTTAATATACTAAGAGAATTTCATATGTGTAAACTTTATACTTGCATTTGGCAAGTTCAAAAATTTAGTAAGATTTAGTTGAAAACTGAATTTAATCTAAGCCTATTTACCATTTGCCGTAACATACCAGCTATCCTCAATACAACGCTATCGCTAATTGAACAGTGTATAAAATATGGCTTTTTCAATATTTAAGAGTGACTCTAAATACAAAACGCTGAGTTTTAAAGATTTTTGGAATAACCCGACAAAATATTCCAGAAATTCTAAGAAAGCTACATTTAGTACATGGATTGGTTTTCTTATCCAAATTGTGTTATGATGTTCGTCGAGATTTACAATGTATACAAAGTGTGAGATAACAATTCTTTTAAATAAACTATAATTTCTAAAACCCATTGTTACTTTATTCTATGGTGTTCAACAGTTTAAACATTTTCACGTAGGTATCAAACTTTTAAAACTAAAAAAATCTAAAATTTAGTAACTTTGAAACTAAAGCTATTAACACAATATGTATAAATAAAGTTAACTTAGTCTTTTAACATTTTTAAATATATTTTACTTGTCTATGTTGTGGATAAGCTGGTTAAATTTTTCATTAAGAACCTTTTTCAGTGTTATTTGTACACCTAAATAACATTTGCTGCTTACATCTCGAAACTGTATAACAATGCATTTATTAAAACTAAGTTGCATTATTGACCATTCAATTCTTCTAAGTTTTCTTTAAGACGATAAATTTTGAGAATAATTATTTTCTTTCGTAATTTCTATGAAATGGCTTATACTAAGGCACATATCAAAATCAAAATAATTTTTAAAATTATACACACTTTATTACATTTATAAAAATTAATTATCACTAATTTCAAACTAAAGGTAATCCAAATCTATAAAAACATTCCGAACCCTGCCCTTTTTACGTAGTTACATTAGCGTCCATAGCGGTAACATTCATAATTTACATGGGTTTATCGTAGGCTTACTGACAGTGGCTCGCATTTACAATTTAAGGCCACGAACTTCGTTCAAAATATTACATATCACGCTCTGACTTTTCTTTGTATTTTTATCCAAGCATCGGACAATCGTTATAAAACCCAAGATTTGATTTAAAAGGCTTATCCTTAATTCTAAAACAATATATCTTACCCGTTTAGTCTACTAAATATATCGGTAATCTTATTTTTATATCCAAAAGACATTTCTTTAGAACCGAGTTAGCTAAAGAATATTAATTTAATATACATCAGAATTCTTTATAATAATTATATACAGTATTATATTAAGACATGAAGTATAAATAACCCACACGGTAGAGTTAATATTTAAATGTGCTCTTTTTAAAACCCTTTCGTGTCGCTTTTACTTCCCAGGAGAATGCTTACTTGGAGTAAAAACTATAGGAACAGGTCAGAATTAAAAATCAGTTTAAGTTTCGTGAGGAGATGAAACAAATCGAACCAAATATGCTTTTTATATGACAAAATCCTAGTTTTTTGAAGTTTACAAAACGTCAAACGTTTTAGATAACTCACTTATATAATATTTGTATCTAGTTAGTTTAAAATTTAAGGTTAAAAATGCTTTATTTTACCGGACGTTGTGGTTAAAAAAAGCGCCCTAACACTTGGTTGACTTCTGGATAGTCCATTTCAACCCACACGTTGTGTAACTAAAACCGATGTATCACTTTCATCTGAGCACCCTTGTATTTCTAGGAGCTGTACTACACTAACAATAAATGTAGTGATTTTGGGGTGGAAGTGTGGACCAAGAGGGCTGTTCTAATACGGAGGATGACTGTTGTAGTCGGTGGTGGAACTCTCTTAGTGTTAAAGGTTGTTGATAACATGGACATGGGAGAATGCTTTCTTCTGCCCACTTTGCGCGAAGAAGCTGGAACAAAGGTGACCTTCCCTTCTTCCAAAGTGAAATGACTGGGATATAGAGCCCGCTATCCTTTCTCGTGGGATCTCTGTAGGACGCGGCTCCTATCCCCAGCCTTAACAGCCCTGAATATAATGTCACATCAGATAAAATCACGAAGGTCCCATTTAAGCCTAAGTGCAATAACATGTTTGTCATCTTCTTATCATAATTTAACAAAACTAGATTATCATGGGGACCAAAGACTTAAAGGGGACTTCCAAACCATCACAAAAAATGAGTAGGTGAGTTCCTTGAAAATACAGTAAAGAGCAGCGGTCACCTATCCAAGTAGAAGCCGCGCTCAGAGCTGCTTGACTCAGTTATCTTTCAATATTCGCAATACTCACTAGACAGCGTCATTGGATTCTACCATTTTTACTATATGGTAAAAGAACCAGATACATTTACATAGTAAATCTTCGTTGCCTTGCCAAATGTAAGAATTAGGATAGTTACCACTTTGTTTTAACAGAAGACAAATATTTCAAGATTTTAAATGTTGGATTTTCAATCTTATAAGAACTGTAACATAAGCACAAGCTAAGTTTTATAAGGAACAGATCTTTTATATCGCTTGAATGTTGGAATTAACCAAAGAAAATTGGTTTGAATGTTTGACGTTGTGTAGATTACACTTATACTACATAGTCTTTTTGAAGAAAAATTTCGTATTGTTTTGGATTTTTATAGGAACTGTTCACAGTACACAGAATTATGGCAGATAGTAGTAAAGTTTATACTCTAAGCTAGAACAGTGAATTCTGTGTTTTTTTATTGCTTTTCATTATAAAATATGTTGTTATGATTATCAACAAACCCCAGGAATTATGCCTTAAATTATATGAATCTACAGTTTTGTATAAAATATTAGAAATATATGAGTGTTCCTTTAGGAATGTTGGTTCAGAGATTTTGATTATATTGCTTGTGCTATTGTCACCAAATGTGTATATGATAAATTTAGTGGTTTACATTTTATTAAACATGTGTTTATAATTTGAACATTACATATTGTTGTTAATTATGTTTCATAAAGTATCAAGAAGCACACACATAACACACTATTTATCATTACAAATTGGTTTTAGAAATATTGTTTTTTTCTTTGGTTAAACAATTAATAGTCTTCGGGCTCATTAATAATATTATTTATTTATATATTGGCCATTCTTCTGATACAAACTGGTAACTTTCATCTATTACATTTGTAGTTTTATAATAAACTACAAACAACACTGAAAATTATGATTCCATTCTCTTTTGACATAATAAATCAAATGTATGGTTTAAGTTTAGAAAATGTGGGATTTTTTATTTGTTTATAATTTTTCATGAGTTTTATTTAAAATTTGACGCTATGTACAGTACATATATAAGGTTCATTTGTAACAACATTACCACGTATACTATTTCAAAACACATCATTTATTGAAAAGTCTCGAAAAAACATCTTATCTTGGACCTTACCTTGAAAGTTTAGACAATCAAGCTGTACTGGATAGTGTTAGAAAATCAATTGTTTTGAAAATCTTGAGATTCATTCATAACTAGTCAGTCACTACTTATGGGAAAGAAAAGCAAAAAAACTTTTACTTGATGGCGCTTTATAGCAGTGATATTTGGATATAATCTTATAACTCATGTATTACATCATTGCTATACAGCTGAATAATCCATAGGACAGAAATGTGAACCAAAACATCCCTGCAAATTAAATTGTGTATTATTAATGAACATTAATCTAATTTATCTCTGGGCATTTGGAAGAAGCATGACGTTCATACTGTACAATTTTAATTTTACTCAAGGAGAAAAGAAAAACTGGGCGAATAGAGCCAGCTCCCAGGGCTGCCGTTTTTAAAGGTGCTGTTTAGCTCTCTGATATTGCTTTTCGTCGGAAATGAGTTTCAGTGAGACTTTGACAATGGAAAATATGAATCAAACATCGATGTTCCACCCAATAGGTCCTCCCTTGATTAAAAATTTAATTTTATAGATTGTGAAATAGCAATTTTAAATAGTAAACTAGTATTAATTAGAAGTGTACCCAAGTAATACTGTACGTTAAGGCTCAATCGTAGGGAATTTGTATTCAATATTGATTCATAAATTCTATAAAAAATTGTACGGGATTTGTACCCAACTTTTTTTAAACGCTGGCACGGAGGGAGGGGGAAAGTTACAAATATCTCAGGTTATGTAACATTTAATGTTGTGTTACTAATAATTTAGTTACAAACTTCACCACTTCTCTTTATCCCCTTGGCTGACACTAATATAAGTACTAGTTGTGCTTTTGTTGACTTGCATTAAGTGTTAAAAAACTAATATCCTATAATACATATTATATTTTGGTACTTTTGAGAGCTGGCTGTAGTATAATAAGCGTCAAACAACAAATAAAGAGATAAATTCGCCGTATTCAGCAGTTCTAACTGAGAAATAAGGGTATGTCATTGGTAAAACAATAATTTATGTTATGACATACTTTTTATCTGCTTCTTGAGACGAACTTTGATAATATCTTAAATTTCAATTATTATTTTATTTTCCAAAACGTGTTTTTCCCACTATCTCAAACCGTTAACTAGGTAATTGTTTCATAACTTAGATCAGTATTAGTTACAGGGCAGGAGTACGCCACACCATGTATCGCGTGACAGGCTTAACTGAGGTTCAATGTAAAAATTCTAGTCTACCTTTCATTTCATTATTGGCAGATAGAACGTCAGATAATAAATAAGGAAAAAAATTGTACACCCCCTGCAAACAAAAGAGAAATTGTTTCAGCTTATATTGTGATAAGCATTATACTCAGCCAAATTCCATAGTTAGACATGCACCATCATAAAACATATTCTTGTGTTCACTCAAGTGTCATGCAAAATTTCTAGTCTATAAATAAAATCTTTCTCAAAATATCATGCCACGTGACACATTTACATGTTTTCATTACACATGTTTATAATACCCAATTTACAATAAAAGTCTATACTACAACTCACCGTCAAATTATGTTGTATGTGTTGGGATAGTTAGGAAACATGTGGTAATATGTCACATATTTTAATCTTTTCCGAGTTTATTGAATTTACTTCGAACTCAGTGTTCGGCATATCAAAATGAAGGTTCATTTATGACTTCAAGTATATAGGTCAGTTCATTTCGACACATCGTGTGGACATTCAGACAGGCATGAATTTTTTCTAGCACCTCAAGTGATAGACTTCGCTAACGCTCAGCCAATAAATAAATATATATGCAGATTTATCACTTTTATTCTTTTATTTCAACCATAACAGTTCAATTAAATTAATGATAATTGAATTTTATCATTATGCTAAACGAAATATTAAAAATACTCTTTCATGTAATAAAATCCTTCAGTAAAATTTTGGAGATTGTACAAAACTATTTGTGGCTGAATCTAAAGTCAAATCAATATTTGTATAAGTTTAAAAAATACACTACTTAATACGTAAAAAATACCATTATTTATATAATAGTATTCCTCTTTCTAAGAGATTTAATCAGAAGTAGTAAAACACGTGGTTTAAGACGATTGGTTTCATCTTATAGCGGTCCCTTCTTGGAATTGCTTATTAAAAGAAAATACTCTTCGCGTAAATTCAAGAACGCAGGCAACAATGTGGACTGCCTCAAGGTTTGCGAATAACAGACCTGCAAAAGCGTTAACAGAATTTTTACTCTCCTTAGTTATTTTAATTATGCAATAATTTTGTACTTTTCTGAAAAAAAAAAACCTTTCGAGGCGTATTAAAGTGGCATTACCGAAACCACATTACAATTCTCAGAAAACACTTCTCTTAAGTCTATTTCAATTTGTTAAACTTGTATTCAAGATTTTATTCTTCAATTTAATAAAGAGCGTTGCTCCAGATAATAATTTTTATGTACACTTCATTATGTATAAACATAAATAAAATGAGAAAGTAAAAATTACAAAACGGATTATCGTATGTGAAAATATGTATAGTAAAATATACTTCATAATTGTGGACGTAAATATGTTTGGTAACGGAATATTAATAATGTTTAAGTGACTGTGTCAAATAAAATCTTATACAGTGAGCAGCATTAATAAATATTATTAATTATACTCTTCTTGCAAATGCAATACAGCAGAACATAATACTCTTAGGCCAATTAATAAGCATATTGGCATTTAATAATATAGTTCCTCTGACATATTTCTATGTATACGAACGTGGAAACTATTACAGAGAATCAGAAGGAATAATGCATCAGCTATAGGGATTCATGAAATTTATTCATGCTTGGCGTATTCATTAGATCTCTTCAAATGGTTGTTGGCGAGGTCCTATAGGTCGTCGGTCAATCATGAGAACTTAGTTACGGTAACCCTAATATAGTTTCAACTTCTTGTAAGTCATCTACACAAGTTGTTCATCTACGTAAGTAATCAAACGAGGGTTATCCATCTGAAGTCGTCTAAGTACGGCAGATAATCATACGGAAAAAGAAGTTTTTATATCCCCGGGAAACAAAAGATATTTTTCAGTTTACGAGTTATATCCTTCTATGATTTTTAGTCCAATCCCGTGCTTAGACGTGCACTATAATATAACTCATTCTTGTCTACGTAGAAATGAACTTTCATGTACAATTTAGAATATAAAGATGAAATATTTCTCGTGATTTCTTGTCAAACGATACATTTAAATTTTATACAAACACAGCACAAAAACACAATAAATAAATAAATAAGGAAACACAAAACATTTTATGGACATAGGAATATTTAACATGACACAATATCGCGACCGGTAGAACACATAAGACACTTGACACTAAGTAATTACAATTCCCCGTACGTCGTCCTTCAAAACAGTTTGACGAATATATGTGTTAATATTAACTGTCTATTCACAGTTCAGGACTATAATAAGGAGATGATAAGTACTCCCGCTTAAACATTTTATAAATAATGTTTAAACATAAGTTCATTTATTTTTAATTAAGCGCCATGTTCATGTTTAACATTTAATCTTATTTCACAGAATAAGCCAGTTTGTGCTATCTTTTTCCAAAAAACCCAAAATGTGTTATATTAACTCTACAGTACGGAAAACAAAACAAATATTATTTACACATGTATATTTCTATCAATATTAGTTTCTGGGGAGTAACACATAGTACATCTCACTTTAGAAAATACGAAAAACAAAAATAAACACGGTAAACAGTTTTTTTTTTTTTTTTTTTTTTTTTTTTTTTTTTTTTTTTTTTTTTTTTTTTTTTTTTTTGGGCAATGGTCTTTAATATTATGTTAAACCCCGGCTGTAATGGTAGCCATTTCAGTTGAACCCCATAAGTGCAATGTTAAACCGAAACAATGTGTACCCTTACTTTGGTCATAAACATACTTATATTATGGGTAAAATTAATATAGGTCCAAAGTTTTCTATACATTTGTATTTGAACAATTTTCTACTATATTATATAAATACTGGAATCGTACACATTTTACAAGTAAAATTCTAAACTATTTTAATAAATAATTACATTTAAAAAATTAAAGTTTTTTATGTTTACATTTTTCTGTAGGGTGCGGATTCGTTGGTCATCAAGCCGGTCAATTTCCATCGACGATAACACTTAGTAACAGTTTCAACAATCAAGGAAGTTAACACTTGTAATCAACATTCCCTAAGAATAAAAAGTTATTTGTGTATTAATGGAGAGAAAAGTTTCATTTTGTCTGACTGAGAGTTGATTTTCATGAGACTAGATGTAGGTAAATGCGACAAATCTCATGAGGGCATTTATATGTTTTTCCCTTGATACGCTAACCATTCTGATAAATTAAGTTACTATAAATTTTCAAATAAACTTCATTTTAGGTCTATATTCTAGATAAAACTAATATAAATAACACTTATTTTGATATATTCTTAAAACCTAAAGAATGTCTATTTTCATTGCTACTTATTGGCAATCGTAAAACTGAAAATATCCACTCATATGATATAAAAAATAAATAAGACTTTTGATTATGAAATGTTTTTTATTTTATCCCCTTTGGTACATACACACAGAACGTATAACATTCTTAAATTTATATTGAGTAATAATGAGGAATTAAGTCATTTATATATGGCAATAAGAAAAATTAAACCATGCACATTCATTTCTAGAGGAAAAGTTGACCAATAATGGCAGGAAGCCTGGTATTCTCTAATCGGTAGGTGGCGGTTTCGATTTTCAAGAAAGTCCTTAAAATTATTATGTCGATTCTAGTAGTGGATATAAACCACGCAAACACAATTTATTGTTACTTAATGGCACAGAAAACTAAACTAGAGTGGCTGTTCGTTCCCAAATGTAAACAGAGGGCACAAATGAGTTAAGAAGCAGAGTTTCTGGATTTACCTGATATTTATCTGATAGCGAGATAACAAAAGGTGAAGCTTCTATCAGATAGCTTACACAGTTAATAAATACAATTCAATATCACGCATGGGAAAAAATGTTTAATCGTACATGAGAGGGATTGTAAATAATTTTGTATCTTATAGGGGAGAATGATAATTCTTGTATTTATTTTCTAAAATATCCCTCATATACCATATGTGAATACTCAACCATAGGTGTATTCAATGATGAACATAATTTGTTTGCTCTTTGACTGATTTTTATATGCTATCTTTAAGGCATCTTCGTATTGACCTTTAAGGATAGCGCAACCTGGTTATTCTGCAAATTATTACATTTATGCTAATGATTTCTCATTATTATCTAAGTATTAGTATAATAATATGTAATACGCAACATCGACTTAGATTGAACATCTAAATTATCTGGAAACTGAGCTATAGGTTTGTGATTTTTTACATTCTCTATTATTAAGAGGGCTGGCACCATTTGTCTGTTTATTTGTCTTTCTTTCTATTTTCTACAGAACACCTCAAGAACTGTTAAGTTTATGGACTTAAATTTGGCATGTAGCATTTCTACTCAAACAATATTGAGTTTCATATTGGTGCCATGTTGGTGACTATATTTTATTTCAGTACACCCTTTGTTGCAGTATCCCCTTTAGGTCATGGGTACCTTTCTTGTTTGAACTCTGCTATGAAACCTAAATTAATGAAAAAAACATGATAATGTATCATGTGACAAGATGTCTCGGTACATTTTAATCTGTAGTCAAGATTGACATTGAAGTATCATTTCTACATATACAAAAAAGGTTTTATGGTGATGCATGTCCTTCTGTGGGATTTGGCTTTAGAAAATTTAATATATGTCTGATTGTGCGTCTGTTTGTCCGTAGAATATCTAAAGGATGGAATAATATACACTTAAAATTTGTCAAGTTACTTCTTCATAGCCTTTTACGCGATACCTAATTATACTTTGTTGTTATGATTGTGGTGGTTTTTTAGGTAGAAAGATTCTTTGCTCAATTAATTCCCATTAAAAATGGACAATACAGGAATGTCTATATAATTTTTATCAAAAGAAAGTGATATTAATTGCTCAACCGTTATGACATCACTCTTGAAGTTATTTATGGTTTAATCGCCTAAACAAAAATTCGTAGTTTTGAAACTTAAGTCAAATAAATAGTCTAAATCTGAATGAATATGACTTGCAAAGGCTGCCACTGCGGAGTGTAGCATTAACAGCTCCGGTATCAATTTATCAAAGAGTTTCCTGAAGTTGCTGACGTATCAGAGGGAAATTTGAATGAAAGCAAAGAACTCGGAGGTAAATACTTGAAATGTTAAACCAAATGGTCTGGAAAGAAACACGATCAATCAAAAATATCTCCAAATCCATTAACTTGCGGTAGAATTCGTGTGGCACAGTTTGTGTTGCTCTTGAATACAATTTTATGATCCGTTGCCCATTTAGTTTTTATATCAATTCAGAAAAGATAGCTTCTTGTTAAATCACTGATTTTGGCTTTTCCGCATGTTTATTATGCAAATAAAACATGCTTATATATATATATATATATATATATATATATATATATATATATATATATATATATAATATATATATATATATATATAATTGTTATGTTATGCTTTTAAAATTTGGTAAACAATGGTTACTCCTTTAAATGCGTAGTAGTACAGTCAAGACAAGGACTATGTCTGGGCAGAGCTACAGAGTTGAGTTAAAAGATATTACCCTAATCTTTTAATTAATAAGTTTTCTGTTTTTATTTTGGTATAAAAATAGGAAGCTATGTTTTATCTTTAGAATGTTATGTTTAACATTTTTGTACTCATCCTACTTCAGCTAAAATCTCCTGCTTTCACAACATTGTAACATATTTGTTTGAAATTATTGCACAAAGGACATTTACATTAAAATTGCCTCTAGCTAGGGTAGTGGATGTTTTTCACGGTTATTATTATTATTAATATTAAAATATATAGTGTTCCATAAGACATGTTCCCATGGATTGGCATATTTCTAAAATTGTGGAATAAAAACTAGTTCCCGATTAAAACTTTCTTAAATAATTAATGCGTAAATTTAGTTGTTTTTGACATAAAAATTGCGGCACAGATAAATAGTACATCCTGTTTGATGTCAAGTAAAGAGTTTTAGCCAGCTTATTTATTTATGATAAATACACTTCCAAAAGTTTAAAAGTTGCAACACATCTTTCTAGAAGCTAGGGTAATCCGAATATCGGCTTCTTCGACGTGGTTATAGTTATTAAGAAAGTGAGTATAACAAGGTAGGACAACACAAAACCACGTATCGTTGGCTTAGGCTTTCGTTGAGGTTGCTTGAAAAATGTCAAATCTGTACCTCATTTCATTCTCAAGATGCCGTACGTACAAATAAACCTACTATCAAATAGAAATTAGATTTTAACATCCCTCAGCAGACAAATAGATCAATTGTGAAAGCCCACTTAAATATAGGCTTCAATAACGCTCAAGCCAAATACTATGGATGGACATACACAATAATAAGACTAATTCCCGTCTATGTAGAAACTAAGGTTCATTCAAAATGTATGCGGTATTTTTATCGAGATAACTTGCCACATGATACGTACACAAGGTTATCCATTATTTTAGGTTTCATAGCATTGTTCTAATAATGAAAGTTTCTGTGCGCTATAGAGCGTGCTGAAATCAAATCTTGTCGCCAACTTTTAACATTGACATTCCACTCTTATAAATTTTTGTATGAAATTGGCACCCCTTAAAATCTCACATGATTGTAGTCGGTTTCCTTACAAATTCGCTTACTCTACTAATTTCACGTTAACATTATGGTTACCCGTGAAGGGTTTTTTATTTAAAAATATTTGCTAACGCTCCACTAGATACCATAGGCTGACATGAACCATGATCGAAATCAGTCTTACGTATGTGTGTAAGGTCTATAGGTTTGTTCGTTTTCTAGATAGCGTATGTATAGGCATAAAGACAGAAAGAAGAGAAATTTTTCCACTCCCTCGACCGATAGCCTTTATCAACGCTTAGCCAATACATAAATCTTCTCTGGGGAATCCACTAATAACTGTGTTCATAATGGATTTTGTTGCAGATTCATATATGTAGATCTATGTACGTATTAACTGTTACAATGCGCGATCCTCCTCGACAGATACGCATTTGTAACAGTCCATATAACGGTGCAGCCCCACGTGAACAAGCCTCGTGTCCTCAATTCTCCGATACAGCAGGACACGAGTACAGTAGTAACATCACTACACTGGCTCGCGAGTGGCGAGTAAACAATGAAACGTAATATTTCCAGTCAGTACTTTCATTTCGTGAAACTGGAACGTGGCGAAGCCGCGTAATGAAATTAAATCCTACCAGTAGGAAATATTTCATATTGTGGTCAGGTAAAGCATTTAATTAAACTGTTCTGTTGATTGAAATTAAAGAATGCAGCCACACAAAAAAAACACTTACCGTTTTTACTAACAGCAATGTATGTAATTATCACGCTTATTAGCTACGTGTACATGTTCATTTTTTAGTTTCAGAGTAATAAATTTGGACAGCTCTTTAAAAAGAGTTAGCATCCATCCTTAGTTTAAATAGTAATATGTAAACGCAAAACAAGTTGTATTTTAGTATACGCCTCCAGTTGTTTATTCAATTAACAGGTTAAAATAAACAGAGGATCAGTTTATTAAAGATCTGTATTTTCGTATGGACAATGTATTGGCCTTTGCAGTGCCTTACGTTTAGTCAAATCCATTGCGTGAAACGAAGAATATTTGTTGAAATATTTCTCGTTATAAATTATATTTTAATTTATAATTGTCAGTATTTTGAACCATCGCAGGTATGTCATTTAGTTAGGAACTGGTTTTTATTAAATATTAACTATGACATGGTATTATCCGTTTAGTGATTGAATGTTCAGAATCACTAGGCTGTTAAGTATTAGATTCAAGTTTCCTGTGTCAATTGTCATTCGGATAACTCCTTAGAAGCACTGGTAAGATAATCTAGTTAAACTTGGTTCGAACGGAAGAACATTAATCTATATTTCAGAAACCTAGCAATATAATAAATAAAGAACTTAAAGAATGAAGATTAGATTGTATTTTATGGTTTTCTAGACTGCCATTCTCAAAGAATTCGAGGTTTCCATTACATTTTCCATTTTATAAATAAATAACTGCGTATAATCTTTAATGTTTTCGTGGTTCTTGGTATGTGCGCCAAACAACCATGATTAATTTCATATCGATCGCTTCATAACTGTTTGGATTAAAGACCCTTTAAAATCGCATGGCAATTACAAAAATCAAGCGCATGAAGTGTGTGAATCGATCCCTAGCTGCCGCACGAGGCCTCCCGCTCTAAATTAAAGCCTTAGACCGCCCGGCTATTCTGCAATGGATGGATATATGAGCAGTTAAAACTTCATATGAGCGATTGATCGCTGTTTTGTGTATAAATAATACATTGTTTTCTGAGATTCAATTACCTTATAAATAACAATGCTGTGTATGCCTCATATATTTATTTTTATTAGTCGAAATATCATGCCTCATGATCTCGGAAAAATTTCCAAGTTTATTATGTATCGAAAAAGTTCATTTTTACAGATTATCATTACTTTCTCGGAGGGAACTTTCTGTTGCATCTCACGCATGAGTAACTCAATGTGGTAAACTTTGTAATATGATGTGTATTAAATGACTACAGACAATTTCCTCATAATTTTACTACTACGTAAATTACATACTATAAGTACATCTAAGTGTTATTGAGCTTCATATCTGAAAAACAGTGAAACGCGTTAAGAAACTATATTATTCATATCTAACTTCTATCGTTGAATTAGTCAATATCTCCCATACAAAACAATTTCGCTATCTAGTGATGTGATTGTTTAAGTACTGGCCCCTCAGTGAAATAGTTTTATAATTTTATATGCTCAAATACACTACAGGTAAAAAATGGCGAAACTCAGTAAAAGTAACAAAAATAAAACAAATATATTCAATACAGCATATTAGTAATATGAGTATTTGTATGTGATTATCCCTAATTGCTTCTTATTACAAAAATTTTAACGACAAAATACTAATATTTCCCACGGTTTTATATTAATAACTGCGACATGCTCTATTTTAGTATTTTTCCGAATTTAATATGCAAACAATGTAACAAAATAAAACAAAACAGTAGTACAGTATGAAGAACAGGTACAGAGAGAACGTAATAATTTGACGTCACGGTGTATACGAGTATGCATATTGATATGTTTAGTTTCCAATCACGATGTTAAAATATCACATATTGTAATGTAGATTACCTTTCAAACTCTAACTTTCAAATTTCACTATAATGGAAAAATACAATTCATTATTTACAATTCACGTGGTACAGCTTGAATATGTTCGTAGTTAACAAAAGTACTCAACTACAATGAATATCACGCCAATATACATGATTCATATACATACAAATATGTATTCAGTATAAAAGACTATGTGTGTGTGTGTGTGTGTGTGTGTGTGTGTGTGTGTGTGTGTGTGTGTGTGTGTGTGTGTGTGTGTGTGTGTGTGTGTGTGTGTGTGTGTGTGTGTGTGTGTGTGTGTGTGTGTGTGTGTGTGTGTGTGTGTGTGTGTGTGTGTGTGTGTGTGTGTGTGTGTGTGTGTGTGTGTGTGTGTGTGTGGGCGCAAAGTAGTTATGTGTATTGTCTGCATAACTTTGCTTCTAGGTATTCGCTTTGTGACTCACGTAATATATTAAACTATTTTTTCTTTGAATTCGACCCGTAAGATGGTTTGACTTGTAAAGAGTTCTTTCTAAGAAAACATCCACATCAGTGTTAAGAAATATTTTACCCCCAAGGCTCTACCTCATTGGCTGCAAACGTACTTACACCAACACCGAGGTTAAAATTTAATTAATAAAATATAAATTCAAAATATAATACGATCCATTAAATAAAAAGTGGCCTGACGAGTCGCTTACGCCTGGCCATACTTGATTAGAATTTGACATTTACCTTATGATGAATTCTTAGAATAACTAGCTCAAGTTACGTTAAGTTCCCTTCAAAACAAGGCTTCAAGCATAATATTAGCAGACATTCATCTTTACCCTGAAGATTTTCCATCTTATTTCCAATTGTGAAAAATAACAAACTCAATATTTCTATTTACGAAATGAAAGTGTATAGCGAATAAAGAAATATCGGTGAGAAAACATGGTGTCAATAGTATGTAAAAACTGACATTGAGGCAAAGAAGTCGTTAAAAATATTCGCTGCATGTCAAATGTTAGGCTCACTTTGTTCAGCTATGTATTATTCTTACTGAACATTCAAAGAAATTGAGGGAAACAATTCAGCAATTATATGCTGAGCGATAATGAAGCCTGTCAATCGAAAGCTTAAAGATTGTATTTCTGTCTGTCTGTACATGACTGTCTATACACACAATATTTTTAAAACGAACTGACCTACAGACTGATCTATAGAATTTTGCATGAAAACTTCTAAGTACACAGCACAGAATTCAATTATGTACACGTCACTCCATGGGATTTGGCTAAGCGTTAATGAACAATCATACGTTGGCCTTATGTGTAACCATTATGGAAACGAGAAAAACCACAGAATAAATCATTTGTAAATAAGTTGTCTTTTAGTTATATGACATTTGAACATGTGATATGCAGCAGCAATACATGTAGCCTAACTATCGCAATGAAATTAACTATGCACTCAATGAAGTATATTTCCGCGATACGTGGTAAGGCGTAATCCAACCTTGTATATTTAACTCATATTTTGTAAGACCCTGTGCTTATTCACTTTTGCTGTACTGCACCCTTAGTTTCAGCCGTCACTGTAGGGTTATAATTTATGATTTCGAATAGTTCCCTATTCAAAAGATAGTAAAATCAAATTTGTAAATCAACTGCATCTATAAAAATACTAATAAAATTGACGTATATAAGTTTTAATTTAAAACGACTTTCTTAATTAACATTAAATCGACGAAATATTTTTTCTACTTTTAAGAAATTTTGTTTATTAGATTAAAAGTTTGTAAAACGTCAGCTTGTATGCGGTTTGACATTCATATTAAAAACTATATATTTCGTTCAATATGCTTGTTACAACTTTGTGGTCCCAAATATTTTTTTCATTCATTAACTGAAAATTGCTGTGACTTCTGCATTTATATTAAATTTAAACAATAATTTGAGTCAAATAGTTGGCATTTACTTATGTTTCAAAACTGATAGACTTAATATTATCCTTGACGGAAAAGCATCACGTTAAATTGTAATAATAGGTTGTAGATATCCTGTCTAAACGAAATTTAGACTAGTTAGCTGTAAAAATTACAATAACTGGTTTCCATGTTATAAAGATGCCTAACCTACAACAATTTCTTATGACTTCAACAGATGAATTCTGTGAAGAGTTCCCACACAACCTGATCCCAACACCGGGGTACTGGATCGAGTGTTCGCGGCAGAAGATCGCATCGGACACCATCTGGGACGAGTCAGAGAGTGAGAGAGAGGAAGAGAGACTTGACGATGAGGATGGAGAAGACCCGAGGCCACACAGGGATCTTCTGCTGGAGGATGACGAGGACGAAGACGACGAGGAAATGCCGAGGTACGTGTGGAATGACTCACTAAAAGTTACTCATTTGCAAACCCGCATTTCAGTAAAGGTTTTATTACGAATAGGATTACTATTTACGTACTTTCAAGTTTTAATTACGTCCGGATATCTCCATGGTTGAATCTAATTGATAAACCCCTAACATCACTGAGGTCAAATTCTATATGTGCCCGCAACTCTCAAGTCGATAAAACAATTTCATACATTACTCTACACGAATAATGAATCCTGAGAATCAGTTTTAAGGCGTTACTAATGAAAGAACCAAGTGTCTTATCATTATAATGATAACGAATTTGCAACTGGTCAGCCAGGCTCCGATCTTCAGCTTTTGTTCTACAGAATACATCTTTCAAATTATTTCGTCATATTTGATAGACTCAGATATTTCTCATGAGACATAATCGTGTTTATTCTGTTATGGGGTAGGCACTATCTTGAGAAATAATTTTCATTCGTCGTTAACGTAGCAAGCACCGATATCCGGAGGCATTGTAGAGGTGTGAATTTAGCATAACTGAATATTCTCCAAACCCACAATTGATTGCACCACATTTTAGGAGCACTATGACTTATTTTATGACCGTTTTCAAAACATTTTTCGTAATTAATTGCAACCATTTTTGATCTGGCACTCTAAAAATGCGCTTCAAAGTCAATACTTGTGGCACGTCATTGAACTTCAATGGTTCATATTTTTTAGTGATTTAAAAATATTAGATGTCCAGCAAACAAATTTTAAAATATAATTTCCAAATAATATTAGATTTAATTGGACTCTTCCACGACTGGAGAAGTTGTTTTGCTGGAACGTGATCAGATGGCCAGATTAAATGAAAACAACTTGCCAGAACAAACTCTTATAGTAGGTTTATATGGAAGACGCCACTTGTTGTCCAGATAACATCAAGTATATGTTTTTGGTGGAAATTCAATATTATTTCTTCATATAACAGTTATGTTAAATTTTAGACACCAATATTTTATTGAGTTATAATAATTGTGATATTTGTTTTTCCAATTTTTATAATAATAAAGACGTTTCAGAAACTAATTTAGTTTATGACTTATAATAGTTTTGAATGTCATCACTGCCATTTGTAAAACCCTGTATATGTGATGTATAGAGTGTAAATGTATTCACCAGGCATGTAGAAACATTCAGCCGGCTCGCGGTACGGTGTCAGTGCGAATGACACCTTAGTTATTACGTTACATGCAACATTGCATAGCGTTTTATTGACTACGTTCAGCTCTATCTCTGTGTGGAATTTTTAACCGAATTTCTAGGCGTATTTGATGCTTTTCCTAGTATTCCTCGTGGACTATTTTTTAAACAAACTTCTTTGGAATATTGTTTTCCCAATTTAGCTTTTGTTATATTGAAAATTTACCATGAAAGAGTTTTTGAATACTATACACAAAGTGCAATTACTATCAATATGAGCAAATTGATCTCCTTTTTCTAATAGTCATGTGCAGAGTCAATTCGAGTAACATTTAATTTTTATTGTATTATTATTTATATTCTTAGTGTGTTATTTACAAAACAAGCTATGATTACGACAGACCACATGTCACGTAACATGCTTCGCTGAATTTGTATGACAGGTGGCAGAGAACTTTTGCCAGCCACTGACTGATAGGCTTCAATGATACTCAGCCTCATCTATGAGGGACACGAACCACACATGTAGAATTGGAGATTTAAGCAAATAAAATATTATGTGGACTATTATGCTACGATAACGCTCAAAGTATATAAATAAATTCATTCTTGAGGTATTGTGCGGATATACAGACTCGTTAATGCTTAGACGTTAAAACAAAAGTAAATATTAACTTCAGTTACAATATTAAGTATCTGTAAATATTAAGGAAGGTATAAATATTGCTAAATACACTGATGTTTATGCAAAGAGCTAAACAATTTCATTGTAATCCCTATTAATACATTTGTAGAAATATAATACATTTGCCCACACATACCCTGCAGCGGGCACTTTCACTTGTTTTCTTTAATTAATATTTAATCACAACCATTCTACTGTTTTCCGCGCAGTACAAAAGGATGCCGTAATTTAATTTAATTACGGTATTCTTGTGTTTTAACTGCTAGGGAATTGTACTCACAACAATACAATAATACATCGTATAGGAAACAGCAACTTTTATTTAGAAAACAAAATATTTTAAATGTCTAGTTAAAGTTCATTTACAATTTAATAAATAAAACATGTAATTGAGTTTCAAACCAAAAGGTTTATAATAGCTTTGTGTTTTACTATCACAGTTCTATTTTATTACATTCTACGTCACTTAAAATACACAACAGTACGCAAGTTTCCTCATCATAAACTCTTGGACACCACAAATCCGCTTAGAACCTTCTTACATGGTATAAACCAAGTTTTCCGTCTACATTTGGTCCAATTCCTTTTCTTCCACTTCATCTCTTGATCCGAATTGGCCCTGAACACATTTTTACCCCTATATTTTTCGTCTTACGGTTCTATAATATTTTGACTCTTTCAATCCTCCTAATAGATAGGAAACCACGCCTAAAAATCTTTAACCTTTAAGTTAACTCAACATTATGTTTCTTATTGGTCTCGGCACACAGTCTTCATCATATGTTAGGGTATTTTTCCTTACTCTTCAAATACCTATAAATATGAGACCATTCTGTTTTTGTCACTTTTTCCTTGAACATGTCAAATCTCACAGCTTATAATCCTGAAATATGCCTTCACCTTGTAAATTCGCTTCCTTAGCTCACTTCACCCTGTTATTCACCTAATCCCTACAGTTACCTGAACATTTCCGGCACTCTTACCTTTATGCCCTTTAGTGCCCCATTGAATGAAGACATTCCTTTCTAATTTACAGGATGAACTTCCCTTTAATAGAAACATGCGTCAAAAAAAGTGTTTCTGGATACCAAGAGTAGGTTGTTATGATTGAAAATTATCAAAAATTTTGTATAGCGCAATGAACTGTACACACCTGGTAGCCTTATCCTTTCCTTGTGGAACTTATAAATCTTGTGATACTCTCATAGCTTACGCACCAACTGATCTTTGACAAAAACTTGATTTGTAGGACCACGTAACCATTTCGGTTATTATATTACATGTATAAAAAGTTTACCTGAAGGCTAATAGATCTGGCCTGGTTCGATCTCTATATAAACTAAAAACCTCCAGAATTATATTTATTGTATATTTTTATTAGTTACATAGGCTTTCAATTCCTTTCTCTCCTGAACCAGTGTTTTGTACCAACTAGCGCTTATTAAAATACAAAGTTCATAATATTGAGATCCAAGGACAGAACTATTAAATAATGTTTTTACTCATATTAATTTAGTAAGTTTCTCAGTAACTTAGGTTCAAAACTACATTATTTATTAATACTTATTCCGCCACGATCCCTTGTGAAGATACTGATTCACTATTTAGGATTAACACATTGTATGTGCCATGCTACGACTATGGCCACTAATTAGGTTAAACCTAATGCTCGTTAATATAGATTACATTAACTGAAGTTGGTACTTTTAATTTTCCATTTATACTTACGACACATTTGTCAGAATATTAGTCCGTCATTGATAACTAACTCTAATCTGACAGTTTGCAGAACATTAATACTTTTTTCCCATACACAATAATTTCTTTCAATCCATAAATATGGGTTTTTAAACAAACACAGTTATGAAATCCTCTCTTTATATTTAGTTCTTAAAGAATCTGTGCGCTTGTACTCTCCCATGTTTAGGCTAGCAACAGTCGTCCTCCACACCATACTAAAACTGTCGACCCATTCTTCTACAGTGAGAACTGTTTCAGCATTTGCGATTAGTGACGACCCACTCCTTAAACAGAGTGGGATTGCCCAGATGAAACTGACACATCGGTTTTAGTTGTATCCAGTGAATGTTTAATTGAAAGGTAAAAATGTGAAGGTTGACATTAGCTCCAGTTCACCTTTCTCGTCTATAATCTGACGTTGACGCATACTTGACTCCTGTAACCTGCAGCTATGTTCGTATAAAAAATTTAAAATGAAGTAGTCGACAAAAATACTTAAAATGAACCTTTTACATTTGTTCACTTTGCAAACAGCTAGATTACAAAATATAGTACGATATAGGTGAAGAGGTAATCTCATTGTCTCATCATGTGCACAATTGAGTGCTCTACAATGTTTTATACATGATCTCTAAGCATTGTGATAATGAGACTATGGGAATGCCTCTTCACCTAGATTACACTATATTTTGTAGTCTAGGTGTCTCTAATGTCAACATTATGTAAAGAATTTGGTGAGGAAGGTGAGCTGGAACTAAACTCAACATTCACATTGAATCAACCCTTTCCACCATAACTGCGTTATGTATGGCAGTGATATACCAGCTAGTATTGATCCCTACTGAATTGAATCGATATTTAATAATAATTCTAATATACAGTAAATCTTTAACCTCATTATTTCGATTCTCCCTTTTAGTAACACAAAAAATTTTAAATCTGTAAATATAAGTGACATAATAGTTTCATAATAGTATTGTACGTGTGTAATAATTTTATGAATCTTATCACCTATATAGTTAATGCAATGATGTCATAAGAGTAAAACACAGTTTTAATTTTCAATTTTATTTATAAGTCTATACATATAAAGTTTATGCTCAATATTATAATATATTTCATAACTGAAAATTCTATCTAAATTTCATAATGAATTTTTATCCTCTCAGCAGGAATCATTCTCACTGACAGTTTTTTGTGACGCAATAAATTTTCAATTCGGCAAATACCCTAAGTGTCTGAGTACCAATATTCATTTAAGTGAATTTGTACAGGAAGAAGACTGCGATAGAAGAACAATGGGAGAAGAACCAAGGATTCGAGCTGACATCAGTGGAGCAGGAAACCTACGAGAAGTATTTCTACGGCACGGAACACTGGAACTACTTCACCAACGATGAGGACCTGGGGCCAGTCATCCTCAGCATCAAGCAAGAGATCCTCAACGGCCGGGACCAGTTCAGGTGACCTTAACTTTACGTTATTATATCTAGCATTATCTATGGATATTTCTGCTGTGCTCCTCTTATACTCCTCAGCATCAAGCAAGAGATCCTCAACGGCCGGGACCAGTTCAGGTGACCTTAACTTTACGTTATTATATCTAGCATTATCTATGGATATTTCTGCTGTGCTCCTCTTATACTCCTCAGCATCAAGCAAGAGATCCTCAACGGCCGGGACCAGTTCAGGTGACCTTAACTTTACGTTATTATATCTAGCACTATCTATGGATATTTCTGCTGTGCTCCTCTTATACTCCTCAGCATCAAGCAAGAGATCCTCAATGGCCGGGACCAGTTCAGGTGACCTTAACTTTACGTTATTATATCTAGCACTATCTATGGATATTTCTGCTGTGCTCCTCTTATACTCCTCAGCATCAAGCAAGAGATCCTCAACGGCCGGGACCAGTTCAGGTGACCTTAACTTTACGTTATTATATCTAACATTATCTATGGATATTTCTGCTGTGCTCCTCTTATACTCCTCAGCATCAAGCAAGAGATCCTCAACGGCCGGGACCAGTTCAGGTGACCTTAACTTTACGTTATTATATCTAGCATTATCTATGGATATTTCTGCTGTGCTCCTCTTATACTCCTCAGCATCAAGCAAGAGATCCTCAACGGCCGGGACCAGTTCAGGTGACCTTAACTTTACGTTATTATATCTAGCATTATCTATGGATATTTATGCTGTGCTCCTCTTATACTCCTCAGCATCAAGCAAGAGATCCTCAACGGCCGGGACCAGTTCAGGTAACCTTAACTTTACGTTATTATATATAGAATTATCTATGGATATTTTCACTTGTTCCTCTTTATGAGGCTAATAACTAACATCGTGGGCAGACATCTTTAAAAATAGGCCTAGGGAAAAGATGATATCATTTGAAATGACACAATACAACAATGACTAATTTTATAATGGCTAAATAATGGAAAATCAGGTATATGAGCTTATAATTCAAAATATAATGGGAACAAAGCCATCAAGTTGACATGCTATGATATGTTGTTAAATAACTAAATATACTCAAATATTAGTATAGTAGTTGAAAAATTGTATACAATTCATCAATAAAAATCTTATTATAAAACCATACCCAAATTGCAGAGGGCAGATAGGTTATAATTCTAATCATCTTTTCTTCTTTCTTTGTTTATTTCATAATAAAATTTCATATTTTTTTATATATCGAATGTTACTCATACGTTTTAAGTTTATACACATAAAAACTTAATCATTATACAAATAAATTTACTATTACTAAATCAATTAAATTAGCAGTTTTACTTATCATTCATTTATACCCAAGTTTAAGGAAAGCCATCTCGGAGAGCAAATGTTGGATAAAGCATAAAAACGAATTTCCGTCGTGCATGAATAATGATATCGGATTTAGTTTACGAAAACACATCAGCAACCAACTGTTGTTTCATTTTCTTGTTACCTTTTCGCTGCCGACAATCTCATTATAAACTTTATTCCACTGTTTGGTTACTAACACAAACAATGATGATGATTACTCATTTTACAAGAAAGCCAACTATGTAGTCTAATTTTCGTGGGAAGACAGCATTTTGTTAGTGAAGCTGTAACTTCTAGTTCCGGTTTGTTGTGAATAAACATACTATGGACTATTGTGCTTGATAATAAATATCTATAACAAATACATGGAAATGTTTATTCATACATATCTCATATACAACTTTCATATTCAGTAAAATTATACACTTTTTAAAGAAAAATCAATCAAGCTATTGTCATACAATGTATATATATTCTGGATGACACGGGGTTTAGAGGTAAATAAATGAGTCTCTCGTGTAAAAAGTTATTCGTACTCCTAAAAGAAAAGGAAGGCGGATCTAATTTCCTTGGTTACCAACGAACTCTAAAAACGTACAATATTGTACAAAAAACAACATTTTATACGTAACCTCGATATTTTTGTCATTGTAATCTCAAGGAAGTTCCGTAACAATTATCTGTAAATCGTTAGACAAGATTCATTGTCACTAAAACTTTTTAAAATCCGTAATAAATTTATCCTAGCTCCTTCTAGCTTTTTAAACATGAATACTGCTTACGTGTTCCAAGTCACCTTGGAATCTGAGAAAACAACAAGGTCAAGCAAGACATAGTCCCTTATGATCCAGCTGAACTCAATCCTATATAAAATAAAGAAAATTTACTTTTACGACATAAATAACAACTTCACTGTGATTACATTGAAATTCAGAGGTAAGCGGTTGATTTACACTACCTTATAGTACAGTCAATGGGTGATTACTAAGCTAAATGGCCCTTAACTCCGGATATCGATAGATGGATAATAATATCTACACACCATAAATCAACAACATAACGCTGAACGTTGCAGTTCAGGTTATTGCTGTTGTTAAACTTCAAGAAAAACATACTTTTATTATTTAATTTGGAGCCTCGAGACTAACTAATATTTTACAACAATAATTATAACGAAAATGTTTTACAGGCTCGGTAACGTATGTTCCTAATATTTCATTTTTATTTTATAAAACTAAGTAAAGAAAAGCACTAAAGATCGATATGAACTTGATAAGTACATGTTTTATGATTCTGTTATTACGTAAAGGCTTTATGGCTCTGAGTATCGGATACAGTTTAACTTGTATAGAAAAACACATCAAGAGGCAGCTGCCGTACCTCGTCTACGTCTCTTGTCAGTTTATTACTTCCTTATTGTTTTATATTTAGGTTATTTTATTAAAGGCTATTTAGTACAACAGAGTATATCAATATCAGATTTAATTATATCCTAAGAATTAACACTACTACACAGGTCTTAACAAAATTAAATGGCAACTTAAATGTACGTAGGCTACTTTTATTTTAGTTACAAATTAGTATTCGAATTCTCTGCTACATACAGAGGGTGTATGTCTGTATTTATTATTCTCTAGGTTTTGGTTCGTTATTATAAAATGAAATCATTGTTTTATATCTTTCGTATCATTAAAAATACATATAATATATACGTATATATATAGTCTCTTAAAGCAGTTCAAAAGAAAACTTACAATTATTTTGTACAATATTTCGTTGTAATTAACAACTTTTTCAAGTACACTTAATAGACACAGAATAAAATAAACAAACAAAAGAAGAAACACCTGATAATAAACATTCTAAATGTAAATACAATTTTGACATGTAAACAAGTTTTGATTAGTTGTTAATTTAACAATAATAACATAATATAATATAAAATAATATATAATATAATTTGAATTTAGGTAAATTTGTATCACAATCTAATTATTCAAGTGGAAAACAATAATTTAGCGAAGGTTTAGTCCATATGGTTGTTTTGATTTTAATATAAGTTGGTGTGCCAATTCATTATTCCTTAAATTTAAATCATTTCTAGAGCTGTTTTCACAAGGAGTAATTTTGCTTACAGCTTTGAGTTTGTAACAATCCTCAAAGCTTTTGTTATGGTGAATAGCGTGTAAGGCTACTGGTTTTTTGTCGTCTTTGTGATTGATAGAAAAACGGTGACCGGTCATTCTTACCCGCAAAGAATTTGAGGTTTGCCCAATGTAGTCCTTGGGACAAAACCTACAGGTTAGCTGGTAAATTGAATTGTTGGAGGTACAGTCCAATTTACCAGCTATGGGATAAGTTTTTTTAGTGACACTACTTTGGAATTGATCGGTCTTATCCATAATTTTGCAAATACCACAACGTGGTTTATTACAAGGTTCACAGCCAAAAGATAAATTTTCATTATTTTTTTCCAACATGAATTTTGGGCCTTACAAGCTATTCTTCAAATTTTTAGGTCTCTTAAATACTATTCTAGGTGGCCTGGACAATAATTTCTCAGTTACGGGCGAGTTTTTTAAAAATTTCATAGCCAATTTTCATAACTCTATTGAATTTGTGCAAACCAGGATAAAATTTTGTGATAAATTTAGGGATCATTTTGGAAATGATTTGGAATATTTGTAGCCTTTTTCGGTTGTCTGAGCTGCCGGTTCAAAAGTTTTTTAGGGTTATACCCTGTTAGAAAGAGCTTTAGTAAGTTTTCTTTTGTAAATTTTGAAATCTGAAGCGTTTGTACATAAGGATTTGGCTCTAAGGGAAAGACTTTTTTGGAATGGACTTTTTTACGTGATTTGGATGGCAGCTACTGTAATGTAAGTAATTCATTTTATTAGTACCCTTAACATGTATTTTGGTTTTTAAAATATGATTTTCTAGAAAAACTTCAACATCCAAAAAGTGACAATTTTGTGATTAATGTTCCAATTAAAGTTAAGACATGAAAATTTATTTAAACTATCAAGGAAATGATGAAGTTGCTCTAACCATGATTCCAGACTACAAAAATGTCATCTATAAAATCTTAGCCACAATAAAGGAAGGAAATTTTGAGTTTTAAGAAAATTTTGTTCTACAAATCCCATAAAAAGGTTGGCGTATGATGGGGCCATTCGAGTACCCATCGCCGTTCCTTTAATTTGGAGATAGTTCTGATCCATAAATTTGAAATTATTCATTGTTAAAATTAAATGAATGAGTGAGGTTAGAAAGTTTGTTGAAGGTTTAGTATTATTTGGCCTTCTTTCAAGAAAATGTGTGGCGGCTTCCAGACCACCTTGATGTGGAATGTTAGTGTAAAGCGATTCTACATCTATCGTTACAAGAATCGTGTCTCATCAGGAAGTGGCTGGTGAACATCCTTGAGTCTTGATAAAAAGTGTCCGGTGTCTTTGATGTAGAATGGAAGATTTCTCACCAGGGGTTGCAGGTTGTCATCTACGAATGCTGAGATTCGCTCTGTAGGAGAACCGATGCTTGCCACGATAGGTCTGCCAGGAGGTGGTCTCGATGGTTTATGTATTTTTGGTAAATGGTAGAAAATTGGTGTTTTCGGTGCTTTTGGGACAAGAAGATTTAGCATATCATCTGAAAGATCCTCATTAGCAGCCTCTTGAGTAAGGTATTCACGGATTTCTTGGTTAAATGATGATGTGTTCTTCATCAATTTGTTTTGTACGTAGAACTATTACTTAGCTGTCTTATTCTGCCTTTTTTATATAATCAACCTTGTTTAAAAATTACAATAGAATTGCCTTTGTCCGAAGGCAAAATCATAATTTGATCATTATTTTGAAGTGACCTAATTGCTTTTCGTTCAGCATGAGATATGTTTTTGGAATTAGGAAAAACTGTCTGGCAGGATCAGGATTTGAAATATTTGCCAAAATTAAACTTATGAATTGCTCAACAGGATTGCTCAACGATATATATATATATATATATATATATATATATATATATATATATATATCGTCGTCAATAAATCTCCAATCCTTTTTAACTCATGTTATAATACACTTACGATATATATTCTCTGGTGTTCCTAAGATTAAAATATTCACGTTTTGTAAACGAAGAGGCAAAAGATGGACAATGACCTACATATTACCTTACACCAGTGTGATGAAGACAACGAGGTGGGGTGGTCGGGTGGCTGGAGCTTGGTTACGTTGCTAAGCAACCACTACTCGTGCGTACAATGTTGTGTCCAAACAACCAACACACAGCCCGTTACGCTCGATTACAGAGATCATGCATAGTGAGACATAATTAACTCATCATTTCACTCTGCAAGCGCTATTTGTCATTTAGCACTGGGTAAATTAACTGTCAAAGGTCGATGCGTTGATGAAGGCATTACAACCACGTCAGATATTTTCAGATACAGCAACAAATTTACCTTAGTAATGTATTTAAATTCCGATTCTCCAATCAATAAACGGTGAGGAGAATACCATGAATTTAAAATCTCAATATGGCTCTTTTTTTATTGATTTGAATAATGAGATCCAAGACCCAGATTATCCTTAAAAGGGATTTAGTACTTACTAACTTAAGGACAGGAGCATTTAAGTTGGTAAAAATTTAGAGAACAGGAGGAGGCAAAAAAGTCTCAAAAACAATAACTTTATGCACAGATCCAGGTTCAGTTCTCTATGGAATTTGATACTGAATTAGTAACTGAATTCAAAGTGTTTTACACTTTACGGAGTCTTATACTAAATTTGAAGTCTATCAGAGATGTATCAAAAGAAAGTTAGTAAGTAATCCTATGGAAATAGAAAATGATGAACCACAACAGTTTGACATGCATGAGAAAGGACACGTAGAAAAAAAGAGGCTTCGGAAATAGGATTCAAGGATTCTATAGAATCATGTGATATGGCAATAAAGAGAACCTGTCACGACTACTAAGGTAAAGGACATATCCAAAGCCAATATCTAAGAGATCAGCAAAATATAATTCATAAATTTGGAAGCTGAGGCTTATAGGAAACAAAGTATTCCTGTGCGGTGGAATACAACATAAGGCTGATAACCCTAGTATAACACATATTCAATGGTGACGAGTAACACAGATACATCAGATTCAGGTACCTGGAAGATTAAATGTTAAGTAAGAATAAGAAATGTAATTCATTTTGATCAGAAGTGCTCATACACGTGCAAATTCTACTAAGTTGTGTACGAAACTGTGTGTAACGGCTAGTTTACTGTAATTCATTTGTATCAGAAGTGCTCATACACGTGCAAATTCTACTAAGTTGTGTACGAAACTGTGTGTAACGGCTAGTTTACTGTAATTCATTTTGGACAGCCCAAAAACGATTCTAATGACTAAAGTAAGCATTAGCAACTGGTCATTTCTTCTTAAAATCAACGACGCTTCTATATAAAGGATGGAAGAGACACAAAGGACGATTTACCTGTTTCTGCATGGTCTTCGCAGCTATTGATAATTATTTTATTCTCTATACTTACAGTATTTAGGAAGTGTGACTTCCACGAGGTCCTGAATCGTGATTTCTCTAATCAATCTAGAGGATATGCTCGTCAAGAACACCTAACTCTGAAAAGACTAAATATCACACAAAGCTTTAACTATTGTAAATTGTTCTGTCGTGTAGAGGAAGTCTGGTGCTTGCTATTATGTAAATTTTTGTTTGGTGCTATGATGAAAGTATTGTTCTTTATTATCCCGGTTTTCCAGCTGCTCCTTACAAGAAATAACAAGATCATTAATGGTCATAAACTTGATGACAGAGACCTCCGCTAAGTCATATAGAGCCATCGAAGACATTAGCGGTAATGTTCTATTGTTTAGTGGCTTTTGCTTTATCTGCTGTTGATCTTGTAATTTGGAAGAAGCCTTTCTCAAATTGATAGCGTAAGCATAATTTCTGTAATAGTAAGCGACAACTGGTGTGTTATTATGAGATAAGTTCTTGCGATAAATATTTGCATCACACTTAGTCTTAGAAGTACAATTTCAAGCCCAACATCATCTTCTCGTAGTACGCGATAATGTGACACGAGATTTGCTCGAATCAGAGCGTAGAGTTCTTGTTGCGTTAATTCATAAAAAATTCGGCTGCTTGCGTACATTACAGCTCAGATAAATCTCTGCCAGCCAAATGGACTCTTGTAGGTGGAATAAAATTACATTCCGGAAGTCAAGTTACCTGCCCACCTCTCCCAGATGTGGGGTAGGATGAATTAAACATAGGTCACAACGCTGTAGGTGTTAGTGGATTCTATCATCCCTTTCCTATTTATATCATTATTCCTCTGAATTTCTCTTGTGCTGCGATATTCGTAAAGAATTTTTCCTTTTATTTTTGCACAAATTTTAGTTTTAAATGTTATTCTGTGTTTTATATACTGCAGTACAGCCTATTTATAAAACCTTTTTAATAGACCATATCATGTCATCATACAAATACGTACTAGGATAACATTCTCTGATAAGTAAAATCAAATTGTACGCCAAATTTAAGAGAAACATTTACTGCCTAAGACTCGGATTTAGTGAACTGCAAACCACAAATAAATAAATTACACATGTATACGTTCGTTCGTCGTTGAATATGTGTGATTTTATAAAAGAATCTACATATGGCGATGAACACGCCGAAAACTATGTTACCTACGAGAAACACTTTTTCCACAGCTAAAGTTATGTTTCAGAATTTGACTACTGCAGAAGAGGACATATATCAGTCTCAGAAACGTTAGTCTTCTTTTATTGTAATACTGAACAATGTTAAACAGCCGTAAGTCTTGTTATTCCCTCAAGTATTTGTATATAGTCATCATGGAAGGGGTCGTTCAGTATGTCCGGTTTCTGAAATCTGGATAACGTTTTATTAAAATATGAGAATTTTCGTAGACATACATACTACCTTATATTATCTACTCTTTATGAAACTGCTACGTTTATCACTTATATTCGAAATTCATGGGATGTCACTTAAAAGATGTTTATTCCGCAAGGATAACAAGCGAAGCGGCGGGTAACAACTACAAAATTACATGTTTAATATGTTCATATCAAGATAGTGCTCCTGAGTGGAGTGACAAATTGTTTATCTCTAGGATCTCCAGTATACATACTTGCCGAGGAGACATGACCGTAGCAAACACTCTCAGCTACATGCAGTGTAATGGGAGGAAGGGGATGTGGTAACCTAGCAACAGCTCTTCCTTTTACGACTACCATTATGACTTATATCGTTGTTTTCGTCACTATATAATGTGTATATGTAGGTCAAGTAATTGTTAAACTCCATTGAACTCTTGAAGTGGAAGATAAAGTTAGAAGTACGTAATGGATTACGCCAATTTCATCTCCCAGTTTTAGTGCCTTTAACAGTGGAAATCGTTTCGTTCATTAATACTCGTGTTAATTACACGAATATCTTATAAAAATTAAATATTGTTCAACAATTTTATAAATACAGCAAATTATTTTTTCGTGGATTAAAAGTGTGTTACGTATAATAATAATTCAAAATTCAGCACATACCTATTTGGCAATAGCACTATAGTATAAGAACAGTTGTTTCATTTATTTAATAACACTCTCCAATGTTAAGTCTTAAGTCCACAAAATTTTTCGGTGGTACCCATTAAGTAAAATTACATGTAAACATTATGTAGATTTGATTCATTTAATATTTTTGCGGTCTAGAGGCAAGCACTTATTTTCTGTTCTATCCAAGGCATTTAAAATAATGTTAAAATTAACAAAAATATTTAAAAAAAACATACTTTCTAACGATATTCAACAAAATTAAAAACCTATATTCTAAAAATAATTAAAAATGACAAATATTCAGTAAAAATACAAAGGGAATCACAATATGGAAAAATGCATGGCATCGTCAGATAGTGCGTAGTTGGCAGCCATGCTGATTTGCTTTCTTCCCCGCACTGTCCACATCTGCACCGACACCATCCTGCGCTAATCCCGAGCTGTTTGGTTAGTGTTTGTTTTCTTCAGAGGTTATGTTTTTGTGTTTGGCTATATTTATGTAGTGTTATCATAATATATGAAATTGCGTCCCTATCATCCAGTTTACTTAGTGTGTCGTTTTAAAAATATAATAGTAGTTATAATTTTATATACTCTATATAAACAGTATTTCTGTTTTAACTCGTTAAAAGTTATAATATTGTTACTTTCTGATTAAAAGAAGGCCACCAATTTAGATCACACCCAGCTATTATAAGTTTCGGACAGCCAAACAGTTTTAAAAACCATGTTTGAACTAGCCTGTGAAAATGTTGACATAAATGCCTCATTCTAAGATAGTACCGATCATTAAGTACAAAGTTTCCTTATGGGTCTGAACAGAAATGCTTGAGAGAGCTATAAATATCGAAAGAGATCAATCAGGCTGCGTATGCGTGCTATAAATAACTTGGTAACCATCCTAAGTGAAGAAAAAACATATTCTACAATATTTATAGAAAATAAAGCTCTACTTAGGCAGTAAATGTTCATCTTAATAGGTGGACTCGATTTTATCAGAAGGTACCGAAATATATAGTCTGAGGTTTGGAACAATTTTGATCATTCTATAAACCTGTTTACACTCATTTTGGCTTTAGATGTATTTTTAGACGGTGCTGTTTAAGAACCATTATTTTGTAACAGCGGCGTGGTTTTTTATAACTTTATGTCTAGTCATATATTTGTAGTTTTATTCGAAACAGGTCGAACAGTATAACGCCCTCTTTTTAAAAGTCGGTTAAAAATTAGTTTTCATAATTGTTTCTACTTTAAACATTGTTATGTATATTTTTGGTTACGTTACTCTCTAATCAATATTATTTGTATGATGGCTTGATGAAATACAGTATACACATTTAAAAGCGGGTGCGATTTTAACTAACAAACATTTTGTGCCCAAAACGTAGCTTTGTAAAAACAACCATTTAATTTACATCGATCTGAATTACACTTTAAAATGTATTCTCAAACTATCAGGTAAGCTGTCAGGTTGCATAAAGTGGGTTTTCTTTTTTATTGCTGAAGGATGAAAAAATAAACTTTGGGCCTGGTTTACTTATTTATGATTCTCAGCACTATCGGATGCATCTGGTATCATCTAAGGCCATTAGAAGTAAACGTTCGAAACAATTCCATTCAAGAAAGAAACAAAATAATTTGTTATTTTTTTAGTTGCATTTCCTTTATTCTTGATATAATTAAATGTTACTACTTATGCTAATGATGTAATAATTATGTCAATAAACTTCGGCTGGAGCACTCCAAATTACGAGTAGTTTTTTTTTAGATTATGAATCAATTATTGAAGTTTTTATTTAGACTGTACCAAATGTTTTACATTGGACAGCTGTAGTATTGACATTTTAAAACATTATGCAAATAGTCACAAGATATATTTTATTTTCAGAACATAATCCATAAATTGAGTACAACATTTGCCACGCACTGAATAAATACAATCAAGAGAAATAAACCACAACTGTATTTAAAAAAACAAATGTTTGCAGTAAATTAAAACAAAACAGGTTGTACCAAAAACCCGATCCGGAAGTCCAATAAATCCAAGCTAATAGAGGGTGTTAAAAATCCATTACAGACCACACGCGCTGATCCTACAGCATCGTTCTGCTCGTGTATGTCGGCTAATTTCGGTTACTAGATATGCAAATCAAAACACGATACTTCAATCCCGTATTGTGCGGAACTGATCATAACATCACAGTACATGAGATTCTATAATTATAGTATCCAAAATTTACTACGAACACTAATTAAATATTTAAGTAATGTCTATTATTCCGAGCATCACTAAACACAAAGATTTCCTATAGCCGTTGGGTGTAATAACTTGCAAAATACAATAGTATATTCAACAGTGTAAAACATATAATATATAAAATAAGACGCGTGTCATTTAATTCATAGAAACATGATATGATACTATCTCTAATGGGTTTGATTAAATAAAAACACTATTGATTCAGTCAAAAATGCCATAACGAAATGTATTTATCCGTTCGTTACAATATGGTACGTTTTATTGCTTATAAAAATAACAAAGATATTTCATTCTAAAACTATAACTAATAGTAATACAGTTTGGAACACTAATCCCACTTACAAAATTTCAGAGGTTTAAAGCGATTTTCTGTGAGTGGTCTCCACGCTCAGTGTTTTTGAACGTTTGCCAAGGGCATGTTTAGTTCAATCCACACCCACATACGATGTTTCAGTTCATCTGAAATCCGCCCAAGTCACTTTACTTTTCACAATCACTATTTATTATCAGTTTTTTAGTATTATTTCTCTGAAAAATGGTCAGTATCTTGCAAATGTAAGGCCCAAACAGAACTGTGAAACAAAGACTGTAAATTAAATTCAGTTAAATATTTAGAGATAGCCTATCAATTTATTTGTAATACACTTAAAACAGGGAGGTTATGGATCAACCAATTTCTATGTGTATTTTTTATATTTTTCCAGCATTTTTTTAGAATTTCAAGAAGGATTTTAATGTATTTTTTTTAATGGCAGTAGGTGTTGTCCTCAGTGTTGTCTTTCGAGTTTCCTAAGAGTTTCTTTAAATGATCTGATATTTATCACATGGTAGAAAAGCCAGCAAAAATAAATTACAGAGATTTAATTTTCTTTAATTCTTCCACAACTTACCCCATTCATTGGCTGAGCGTTAGCGAAGCCTATTACTAGGGGCTAATACCCGAAGAGAAATTAATTTCTGTCTGAGCACGAAACTCGAAAACAAACTGTCTTTTAAACTTAAAATTGTTCATAAAGCTTCATTTCTAGATGAGCAATACTGAGCTCGAAGATGGTGCTGTCACTCCATGGGATTTGGCTGAGCGTTAGCGAATATCTTTACGGTGGTATTATGAGTAACCACGGTGGTAACTAGAAAACAACACAAGGAATTATAAACAAACTGAGTACAATCAAATGAAATTTTAACCTGTAACAATTTTATTCATGGAGTAAAAAGATAAAATAATAGAGTGGCAGGTGCTAAAAGTCAAACATAAAATTGTATTGCAGCGCACTCTTACGTTGTAGTACCCTCCCCTAGCTCACCGAAACTTTTATTATTTGTACACCGCAATGATACCTAATTTAATAAACAAAACTGCGAATGTATCATGTGACAAGAAATCTCAAGAATCTGGAAAAGTCTTTTTCAGCACATGAAATGTTGCATGAAACTTCACTTGCTTTTCCAAACAAGAAATTGGCTGAGCATCATTCCAGCTTATCTATCACTCAGTAATTTGGCACTAAGTCGACAATAAGAATTAAAATTTCTACAGGAACAGAGGAGATTTGAATCTTTCTCATCTTTAACTTACATTTAAAGTCCGCCGCCTTAGATCAAGTGAGTTTAAGTAGGCCACTTGGAGTCACGGTGCAATTATCCAATACAATAAGTATCGAATTTTATCATTTGGCTGTCTGTAAGATATCACGAAAATGAACTGTCTTATATACTTGAAATTTTGTATGAAGCTTCATTTTTATATAAGCAACATTTATTTTGGTGTATTTGACTGAGTTGTTGAATGATTTTTAACACAAATTGTGTTTACATTGGTCGTATGGGTAATCTTGATTAAACTAAAAATAGAGAAAATAGCAAATAAATTGAGATATATATATATATATATATATATATATATATATATATATATACCTACATTCAAGAGACAATGTTGTTTGTTATCCAATTCAATTAAGATTCGAAAACACTATTAGAAGTAATATAGATTTCCATGGCAGATATCCTTTTCAATAATAAATATTACTAGGAATAAGTTAATTTTAGTGGTGTTTTAAAGTGACAATTAGTCAGTAATGAATTTGCTCGTCACTTATAAGATGATATTATCAACTAGCGCTGGTAACAGAGCGCTGGTTCATTAGGAGACGCCTCTGCGCGCACGTAAACCTTATCCTAGACAACCGCTGAGGGCAGGAGTATATGGCACCACACTAAAACTTTATTACTTCCCACCCGGCTGAACTGTCTAATTTATCAAGAACACCGAATTAACAACTCGCCTGGGGAGTAGATTAACTCTTTGAGTGTTTTACTGGTTCATTAATTGATTACAGAGTACTCCGCGACATAATCTCCGAGTAAAATAACAACTTTACAATACAAATTAACCAAAGTAGTTTACATGGATAATCTACTGTTCTGACCTCATTATAATTAACACTGGAAACTGTTGTAATAGACGAACCAATGTCTACGTACACAGTATGGGGTATGTTTTTCCTATTTGTATAAAGGAACTATAGATATGGGGGAATATGAATGTTCACGACTGTGGCTAAATCAACCAGTTACCTTGTACTTTCGTGTAAATCACTGTGGAATCATAATACGCTTAATAAACTAATCCAATCCAAAAAACAAACTATCATATTTACACAAATATAATGTGATTTTTTACATTTTAGGTTAAAATATACAAGGAAAAGTCTCTCAAATTCCAGATTCACTTTTGCAGTAGTCGTTATCTTGTAACTCTACTGCGAACACTTTTTTCCTACAGAGAAACAAACTCTAAAAAAATTGTACGAATGTAAAAGCCGAACAGGATTATATCATTTTATTGAACAAAATGTATTATGAAATTACTAAGAAAAAAACGTCACTCAAATTAAATTATGTTGTAAGACAACTTATGAATCAGTGGATGCGACTTGTTTTCAGAGCATATAAAATGCAATTTATCTAGGCTTTCTTAAACATTATTGTAGTAATGTTGTCATGTCCACTCGTATTGAGTTTGATACAAGGTAGAAAACCGCCAAACCATGTGTCGTAATAGTTTTCGCTAAGGTTTTACAGAATTTCAAATCGATAGCTCATTTCATTCTATAGATGGCTTGCAGAGATTTGATAGACGTACAGACAACCATTCAAAAACATTTTACACGAAATGACATATCACGGAATTCATTCTTGTAGAAATGAAGTTACATTCAATATTCAAAGTCTACATATAAATTCTTGCCATATGATACATTCAGATGTTTGTTAATTAAATTGTGTTTCATATCAGTGTTTAAATAATAAAATTCAACGCGCCAAGTTACTATAAAATGATATATGTGTTGCAATATTAGGCTACAGGTGTTAATATTATTAACATGTGATAATATCTTATGGCTGAATTAAGTTTGTTTAGAAATTTATTTATATTGCTAGTTGCCGTTATGGTTACTCATAAGAGCAATCTAAAAATATTTGTCAGTGCTCAGCCAAACTACATAGAAAGAAATGTACAATCATTAAACTCAGTATTCCTCATATAGAAATGAAGCTTCGTGCACAATTTCAAGTCTATAGGTCAGTTCATTTTCGATATATTGTGCGGACAGAAAAACAGATAAACAGACTCACATACAGAAATTAGCTTCGTTAAAGCTCACCCAATTATTGCATGCGTTGGGCGATAGGTGGCGCCACTGGAAATAATTCTGTGCCAAATCGGCTAGTGATTTTATACAAAATTTTGTAGTTAAATTTAAAATAAAACTTTAAGTAACAAGTGAACTTGCAGACTCGTCAGGCGCTGAGACAGTGGACATTGAGTGACAGTTTTGGAACATTTGAGTGAGTAAAAGCGATAGTCGTAGATACGACATAACCTCAATACAAGCTAACCAAGACAAGCACATAACAATAAGCATGTCCCATCGCTCGCTGTTCGAACTTCTGCGCGGCTCAAGTACCAGTGCCTTCAGAACTACCTGCAAGTACTGATATCTCAGTGACACCGCTTCAGACTGTGACATCTCAGTAACAACGGACCTTGGATCGGATCCACTGCAAGGCAAATACTTTTTGCTTCCGCAAATAATAAATAAATTGATTGTTTTAAAAAGAACAATCAAAGGAACGTTTATTTAAACAGATTTTAACCCGAATTTAAACCTTGTTATATTTATTATTTTTAATAGTTGTTGACCTTTAACTTTGTTATATTTATAGTTGTTTATAGTCTTTAACCTGAATTTTAACTTTGTTATATTTATTATTCTTTATAGTTTTTAACCCGAATTTTAACTCTGCAATATTTATTGTTATAAACATTTTTTATCTATATTTATTAAAATTATTTATTTATTTATTCAAAATGTTTGAAATTGAAATAACTCACAACGGAAAACCTAATTTAGTATTTAAAAACCATAAGTATAGAGAGAGTTACACACTGAAGACTGGCGATATCATCTGGCGCTGCCTGGGTCGGACTTGCAAAGCTACAGTAAAAACGGACGTAGATAAAACATCAATTAGAGTGACTCATAGCAAGCACACTGGTCCGCACCCGGTTACCATGAGGACGCTGTTATCTCCTTCCTCGGCTCCTCGTCCTGACGGCGAGCCGAACGTATCTTCCCCCTTATCAGCCGTTTCACCTGCAGCTTTATCATGTGGCTCTCACACGCCGCCCGTCACTTCCGCCAACTCACCTGTTCCGGACCTTCCACCATCGGAACCAGAGGTGACAGACCTGACCACTGAGAATGCCGAGCTCAGAGAAGAAGTACAGCGGCTTAAAGATCAACTGATGTGCGTCCTGGACCACACAATCGAGTCAGACACGCGGCTGCTCCAATACACAGACCAGGTGTTCGTGGCTAACACCTCACGACACGATTCATCGATGCGCGCTTCCACGACAGACTGCGGTGTCCAGTGTGATCTTCCGTCCGAATGCAGAGACCAGCGATGTGCTGAATCCAGAGACCTCGTGGACAAGCTTAAGGTTACGCTCGAGGTCCTTCAGGCGGCGCTGCAATGTCTGAGGGGAGAGATGGCACGCTGTGAATGTGACGGAGGGGGAGGAGTGTCGGGGTCTGAGTGGACTGTGTGTAGCAAGAAACGCCCTCCAGTAGCTACGAAGAACAAATACGATGTTTTAAGAAGTACAGCAGAGACAGATCCGAAAAACCCTCCGAACAGGCAGACCGGTCAAAATAAAAGGCGACGAAGGAAGAAAAAGACTCACCGGCATCGCGCGTCAGCACCGAAATCAGCAGAAGCAGACCATCAGACTCTCCATAAAGAACCGCTACTGTTATCCTTCTCGTCTATCCTCATAGACGGAGACAGCCACAGTCGTGGCCTGGCAGGTCTGGTTCAGCGGATGGTGGCCCGGAAGACGATGGTGAAAGGCATGTGTTAGCCAGGTGCCAAACTATTAGATGTGACATCCGACAGGCCCCCACCAGCCGGTAGTTGCTCTGTCATCATCGCCGGCACCAACGATGTCGCCGCCGGCCAGCAGAGCAATATATACCGACATCTGGAGCGGTGCATCACTGGCAAGCTGAGATCTGCCGGTGTAGTTGTCGCTACACTGCCGCACCGACATGACCTGCCTGCGAACCATACCGTCAACCTGGAGACCGCACGAGTAAACTCGTATATTAAGGAGCTATGTGTGAGACATGGAAGAGCGGAAGTTCTTAATTTCAACCGTATCGACAGGGAGGCCTTCACATCACATGGGATGCACCTCAGGCCGCAGCACAAACGTCTGCTAGCCGAACTTTTGCTGGAGAGCGTGAAGAGACTGGACACGACCCCTTCGCCCGCTGCTGTCTGCGAGTCGCCGCCGCTACCGTCGGGGTCGCCGCTACCATCGGGGCGCCGCTACCGTCGCCGCCACCGCCAAGTCTCATCGACAGTTCCGACTGAGCCTCACACCTTGGCCTTTGAAACTTATGCTGAGGCACTACAAAGCCAACACGTAGTAAACACTGACATTCCTGAACAAAAAACCTGTATGTTCATAAAAAATGTAAAAACAAGGTAGACGCAGAACTAAAGTGTCAAAATCAAAACAAAAACCAAATTAACCAAATTCCAAATTCAACCCAAAATTTATTGGTGGTGCACCAAAATGAACAGTGTGCCACCAATAAAGCTGACGAGTTGTCACTTATGGCAGGCGAGTTGAGTCCTGATGTGTTTGTAATTACAGAGCACAGTTTCAGATCTGAAACAGTCAGAAATTTCAGGATTGAACAACTATGAATTGGCAACATCTTTTAATCGAGAACTTTTTAAAGGGGGAGGTGTGGCAATTTTCGTAAAATTTGGTATGGAATGCCTTCCCTTCAGGATCGATCATAGTCGTGATTGAGATTTTGAAGTGGTTGGAGTAAAAATCAACCTAAATCCCGAAAACAAAATTATCATAATTTGGTTTATATCACTCTCCAAATGGATGCAGCAACACCTTTTTTGAAAAATTTGAAATTTTTCTAAATTCTCTCAGTTTAAAGTAGACCAAGTTTACTATAACTGGCGATTTCAACATCGATGTTTTGGACCACACTGACCCCTTAACCCAGCGGCTACGTGATATTCTTAATTATTTTGGTATAATCTGGTCAGTAAACACGCCAACACGAGTTAACACCACATCGAGCACAGCCATCGACAACGTCATCACAAACATTCCAAACGCCACAATCTCTGTACTGGATGTAGCCATATCTGACCACTATGCTCAGGAGACCATAATTAATAATTTCAGGCCCAAAATTATAACTCATTCATCCAAAATGAAAAGGGACTTGAGTTCGGAAAACATCGCCCTTATGAATTCATTTTTTTAAATGAGTCATGGGCGTTTTTAGATAAAATTGAAAATGTTGATAAAGCTTTTACCGCGTTCCACGAACGTTTTGTTTTTCTTTTGATCATAGCTTGCCCGTTTAAAAACTCTTCAGAGAGCGAAAAAAGACAAAATCTAATTCGTGGATGACTCAAGATATCTTAAAATTACGTAAACGTTTGAAATTTTACAATTCCATCTACGTGCAAACAAAAAACGAACAATTCAAAGCTTTTTATAGAACTTTCAAGACCAATTATCGAAAAGCAATAAAAACAGCAAAAGCACGTGAAATCGAAAAGAAGCTATCAAATTCTGAAAATTTTTCTAAAACTGCTGGGAGCATCATAAAAAAATTTAACGACACAGCCCAATGAATCAAAACAGTATAAAATTCCAAAACTTTTAATACAGAATGAATTAATTACAGATCCATTAAAAGTAGTAGGTAAATTCAACGCTTTTTTTCGTCGGTTGCGTTATCCGATCCATCTTTCAAATGCTCCAACCAAGTGTCATTGATGGGACCGGTCTCTTCCATGGCACTGTCTCCAGTGAGTGAGGAGGAGGTGTCTCGTCTGATACAGAGATGCAAACCAAAACATTCATATGACATTAACGGCATGTCTATGTGGCTGCTCAAACGCTGCTTTAAGCACATTTTGACTCCACTGAAAAATTTGATCAACATGTCTTTCGCTCAAGGCATTTTTCCTTCCACCCTGAAAACAGCGAAAGTCATGCCAATTTTCAAAAAAGACCATCCTTGCCTTGCAAGCAACTATCGTCCTATTTCAATCCTTCCAGTCATAAGCAAAATTTTTGAAAAGCATTTTCTGTCAAGATTGGAAGGGTATTTTGAACGTTTTGATGTTCTTTGTTCTCATCAATTCGGCTTCAGAAAAAACAAATCCATTATCGATGCCGTCACAAATTTAATCGAAACCGTTGTCGATGGACTGGAGAGACGGAAACATGCTAAGCATATTCCTTGATCTGTCCAAAGCATTCGACTGTGTACATCATGAGACATTGTTGTGCCAGTTGAAGACATGTGGTGTTCGAGGTCTGCCGCACGAATGGCTTTCGTCTTATCTCAGAGATAGGAGCCAGTGTGTGCAGATTGCGAATTCCCTGTCAGAAAAAGTAAAAATGGCCTATGGTGTCCCGCAGGGATCTGTCCTTGGACCAGTACTATTTCTTGTGTACGTCAACGGGTTGAATTCGTCGCTCCTAACAGGTAAAATGGTTCAATACGCTGACGATACAACGCTATGTTTAAAAGCTAAAACAAAGAACCAATTAGAAATCAATACTTTTTTAGAGCTGAATTCATGTATTCAGTATTTCTCAACATTGAACCTGAGAGCGAACAGTTCCAAATCTAATGTGTTAAATTTTTGCCTTCGGCAATATGAGCCCGAGGATTGCGTTGCTGTGATGGTGGATGATGTCCTCCTAGAGGAAAATGATTCTACCAAGTTCCTAGGGATGTGCCTTGATCGAAGCCTGACATGGGACGATCACATAGAAAGCATCTGTTCAAAGGTTTCTTCGGGCATTTATGCTTTACGAAATCTCTCCAAGTTTTGCTCCTTGGATTTACTAAGAACTGCCCATTTTGGCCTTGTATATCCTCATATAACATACGGGCTGAGACTGTGGGGCAGCTGTTCTAAATACAAATTTGAACGAGTATTTAGAATTCAAAAGAAAGCGGTCCGACTAATTTCAAAAATTTGAAATTCCGAGATTCATGTAAAAATTCCTTTAGGGAGCTTGAATTGCTGACTTTGCCCTGTCCCTATATCCTTGAGGTTGCTCTGTACTGCCGATTCAAGTGTGAGTTGGTCCAAGGCAGGGAAACAGATAAAATGTTAGAAAACCGTAAGCCTGTGATAAAGAAGCCATATTGATCTGTGCTGCTTATACTGATCGCTGATTGGTTAAATGTCAGTCTATGATGGTACATCTCGGTCCCCACCAATCACATTCATAGCGGATATGCATTATTGGCTCTACCGATTCCACTATTGCATATGTTGGCTGGAAATTGTTTTAGAGCAAAACCTTAATCTCAGAAGATTTTATTTTTTTATGAACAGTTCATTGTGTGAATTATAATAGTTACAACATGAGTACTGTGTAAATATATTAATATGAAAACAAAAAATCTGATTTAACGTATACACTTAAATTACTTCGGTTATATCGTATAACTCTCCTTATTGTGTTGCTATTTTGAAACTTTACGAAATATCTATAAATAACCTGAAAAATCTAAATCCACTTTTTATTTTTCCTCAACTCTAAAAAAGTGAGATTCTTTTCCAAACTTGATACAGCTAATATTTTTAAACTTTATGGTATATAAGTATTAGTTACTATATACCTTGTTTTAAATTGCATAGTACTTGTTTAAGTGTAAAATACAAGTGGTTCAAGTCCAATGTGTTTGTTCACACATTTTTCATTCTTCATACGTTTCTAGCATCGCATATGGATATTAAAATATCTATCTATATATATATATATATATATATATATATATATATATATATATATATATCTGTTATGTGTATTCTAGATGGAAAAAATACACAATATTTCAACAAGTTTAAACCCACAATTTACGTCAACAGTCTAGAACAAACGTGTTACCTCTTACTTCTGTTATGAAACATAACATTCCACGCTTTTCAAGGATTTCTAAGTGTTATGTCAGCTCATTATATTTCTCATACATTCCACAAAACAACTGAATAAATGTTTGCTTTCAATTATATTTCAGAGCACAAAAATACGAGGGTCGTCCACAAAGTAACCTCCGTTTTGAAATAAAAAATAAACCAGTTGAGATACAAAAAGTGTATTATATAAATGTTAAAACTACAGCTTTTCTCTACTTTTCTACATATTCACCATACAAATTCAAGCACTTATCATATCTTTTAACAGTTTTTGAAATTCCGTCTTTAAAAAAATCTGCCGCCTGAGAACGTAGCCAACCTGTCACAGCGTTTTGAAGCTCTTCATCACTCGCAAACCTCTGAGATGCAAGCCACCGCTTCATGTACGGGAAAAGATAGAAATCACTGGTAGCCAGGTCCCTGTAGGGGGGGTGGGTCAAAAACGTCCCATTTGAACTTTTTCAAAAGTTTTGTTGTTCTTTGAGCTGTATGAAGGCGGGCGTTGTCATGGACAAACACAACACCAGATGTCAGAAGACCACGACGCTTGTTTTGAATCGCTCGTCATAGCCATTTTAAGGTTTCACAGTAAAAGGTTTCAGGAAAATGATCCGAAAGTTCCGAGATTGTGAAGCAACGGTTTTTGCGAATTTTCTCATCCACCTTGTTCACCAAGTCATCACTGACGAGAGATGGCCTACCACTCCGGTCTTCATTGTGAACGTTCGTTCTTCCATTTTTAAAAAAACGAACCCATTGACGGACTACACCTTCCCTCATAATGTTTGGGCCATACACCGCACTCAATTCACGATGAATTTCAGCTGCTGTGTAACTTTTCGACCACAGAAATCTTATTACACCACGTACTTCACACTTGGCGGGATTTTCTACCACGGCGCTCATGTTTTTACATTGTAACAAAAGAACGCGCGATCGCACGATGCTCTCCCTTGCATGGCTAGAAGCGTACTGAACGGCTGCGCACACCGATGTGAGAATGGCGACGCTACCCCCACTACTTATCGCACCACGCCCAAACGGCGGTTACTTTATAGACGACCCTCGTAGCATAAAATATGTTGAAAAGTAACATTTAACTAGCCTTATATGGATAAACGGTACTACATCCTGGGATTATTCTAGATAATAGTTTAATAATTATATAATTATTTAGTTTAATAGTGCTGCAGAATGTCCAATATTTGACTGTATAAATGTCTCCACAAAGAGTTGACAAGGAGGAACAGACATCAGTAAGTTTATAAACTTATATTTGTTAAGGACCAACCCCTTTTAGAACCAATAAAATTACCTAACATGTTAATTAAAAATTAATATATGTGTGTTTTAGAAAGCTCATGGGGTGGATAAATTGTTATGTCCCATGGTCCAACCAATAAACCCTCCTCCTCTATCCTTGGTTGGGAGTGCCGATGGCTAAGAGCTCTAACACGTCAAACTTTTAGATCTGAGCCAGATATATAGCAAGGTTCAAATTCTCTCTTTGACCGTTTCCCTTTTTATGAGTATCATCCACCTTGTATTGTATCGACTCTTCCCCTTATTCTATTTGATAATATCTTCGCACAGGCCAATGGTCCATGAGGACTGTATAAGACTTAAAAGGTGATCGGCCGCTGTACATGTTCACGGCGCGATATGATGGCCAGAACTAGGATTACAATTGAGAAGACTATGACCACAATACTACCCAATTCTGTTGAGTTATTAAACTTAGGCTGAAATCTAGGTTGGACTGTCTTTTACAAACGACATCAAACAGCATTTCTTCAACAAAATGGTCATACAATCAAGTTTTTTATTTACAGTTATTAAAGATCAAGAGACATGCTAACTTAAACGTACCACTAATGTAAGTAGCTGTATTAACTGTTTCGACAGTCAATATCTATCTAATACTGCCAAATGGTGTTATTATATTCCCAATGGAGATTTGAACCTTTCAAAAGTTAAGGTTGGGATGAGATTATTATTACACTCGGTATTATTTTAGAAACGTTGCTGCAATCTGCTGAGCTAAGAGATGAATTATCTTATTGTTGTAAACTGTGATAAATTCAGAGCTCTCACTGGGACCCCCTACACTGGTTACTACATATAATTGGTATTACAGCCACGGGTATCACTGCTGGAGTCCAATCAGACCATCCCCGCTGGGCAACTGCCGGTCTTTCGCTGCCAGGATATAGCTGATAACAGTCCATAGTTTGAAAAAAGTCTTTTTAAATCAGTGAGCGATATGCTATATTTTGGAACTATAATGAAATGTTCTTAAATTTGAGATAACTAATATAGGCTACAAATAAATAAATTTTGCTATATTAATTCATGATTAACTCATATTATTACTCAACAAGATCCACCTAGAAAACAATAATGCAGCTAATATTTTAGTACATTAGGAGGCGTTTTCGCCTTCATTTCTTGAAGTTAAAGATTAGTTTAGTATTTTGAATACACCCTTATAGTTTACCTTACCTATACTATCCTAAATACAAGGTAGGAATACACCACATCACGTGTAGAGTAACAGACTTCGCTGAAGCTTCAAGTTTATTGTTCAATCCGTTGTCCAGATATTAATTTTTGCCAGCACTTAATCTTTGCAATCTAACTAAACTAAACGATCAGTCAAATCTCATAGGGAAATAGGTATCATCATCGAACTTATAACGAAGTTTTGTGCAAATCCTAAAAGTCTACAGCTCAATTCCTTCTCGAGATATGCTATCTGTAGTTAGACTCTGCTATCGCTTAGCTAATTCCCATATAGGAAAATGCCGAATCATGCAAATCAATTTTGTATGTATATTTCGAAATTTCTTGCAAAACTTCAAGTCGATCGCATTTGTTCTCGAGATATAGTGTGGACAGACATACAGAGTAGAAGAGTTGCTAACCCTATAACTGACAGGCTTCGTCAACGCTCAATCAGTTAGTAATTCTGCCCTTCTTTCTGCCTCCATTTAATTAATCTGGTATTGTGTTAGTACACTATTAAAACTTTTATGACCAGTAAATTTGAACGGACATAATCATTGAGATTAGCTATCACAATCCAAAATAATTTAATGTGCATGCATGAAATACTTCTAAAAGGTTGAATTTCTCTAACAACAAATTCTATTTATTCGGTTCTATGTGTGTTAAATACTTTCATGTTACAAAGAACGAACATCATTGTATCATAATAGTGTTTCGATATCTATTCTCGTATCAAAATAACAGCCACTTTTCTTATCTCTTCCCTTCTTAAATGATTTCTTTAAGTTTATTCTTTAATTACGTATCAGTAGATGTAAAAGAATCTTGTATTTTATCAAGCTTTTGCTATTGTTAAATTTAAAATATATAGTTTATAGTTTATTATGTTCTCCTTGGTGGTTCAACGATAATAACATTCTTTGCATTCTAACGACAGAATTCAGAAAATATGTAGGGAAATAAATGTAGAATATTCACGGTCATTTTAGAATGAAAAATGTTTTCCTTCGTCCATCTTCAGTTTGCTCGGGCTTCTACGGAATTTCTAATTACCATTTAACATTTTGAAACCTAACGTATATTAAAGTGGGACAAGCATATTTGTTGCCATATTTTTGAAGTGTGAGGTAATGTATTCATAACGTCTCATCTACTATACAAATTCACTGCCAAATAAATGTTAAAGGTGTCCGAGGTAAAGTACTCAATACCTGAGATCTACTACCCAAATTCACTGTCCTATACAAGTTCAAGGTCTAGTTTCAGATGTTAGAGATAAATTATTCAGTGTCAGAAACCTAATATCCTAGTTCACTGTCCAATACATGTTAAAGCTGTAGTTCTTGGTGTCCGAGGTAAAGTACTCAGTTCCCGAAAACTACTATCCGAATCTACTGTCCAATACATATTAAAGGGGTAGTTTCTGGTTTCCGAGGTAAACTATCCATTTCCTGGGAAAAAGGATCCTTAGTTACTTAGCCTATATCCGAACTCACTTTTTAATATCCATGATTTGTGAGGTCTTATATATAGTTTTAAAGAGTTATTATTAGGCATCCATCGATATGATTATATTATGGTTGCGAATATTGTCATTGTTATGGATCTGATACAAGCGGTGAAGTAGCCGTATAAATAAAATACGTTTAGTCGCGTTACGTGTTATATGATTAAAACATACAAACTTGATGGGACTTTTATAAGATGCGATTTTTTTAGTATAAAAACTAATCTATAATAATAATATAAATCTTGATTGTGTATTATTAAAGCATGCAAAATAGATAAAATATTTAAGTAATTTTCATAATGTTCAAGTCCTTCCACGAATCAATAAAATCCATCACATTCTAGCTAATGTGTGACTTTCAGAGTAGTTCTCTTGCACTAACATGTGAATAAATCTAGAAAACATCGGAATTTTTCAGTGATTTTTATTATTTTCTGGTCTGAGAAATCAAGCATAACGTCATTAACACTTTTAGTAATGTGTGATTTCCCCAAATATTCTCTAAACATTTTAGAGTTTTACAGCAACCATATTGATGGGGCACTCGGTTGTGACGTAATTAAAAACACGGTAGACTCCGAAAGATTCACATCATTCATTACATACTTGTTGACATGTCACTGGAACAAGAAAATTAACACATTTTAAGTGACTCTGTACGTCTTTTTTTCTTGCCAGTTGTATATGATAACATAATACTAACGCGTGATTTTATCAAGAAAAAAGAGAGACTCAAAATAATCCGCCATACTCTGGTCTTAGGACGTAACCAGGCATTATCACATTTCTGATATGTGATTGGACATTGTTAACAGCAGAAAACCAAGTAATTCTGCCGATATTTCAATAATGGTAAAGAAATACGTTAACCATCGTATTTTTAGTGAGTAATTCACTGGTATAAGGAAAACGGTGGAGATTTTCTATCACATAAGGCAGAATGGACAGAAAAGTTCTTAATGGTTTATTATTCTGCGCATTTACTGATCTATATCATCAAGTAAACAGTAATAAACATTAATTGAAACTAACCGGGAACTTTTAATGTAATTCCATTAATGATCTAACTGTGTTACGAATTTAAAATAACCGAAGATATATGATTTCTACTACCGTAGGATCGGAAAGCCTTTACGGCGACACAATAAGTAATAGCACTGGGTTTGCACATTCAGTTTTGTCTCATACACTTCTATTTAAAAGTTTAAAATCTCACTACCAAATATTTCATAAGATTGTCTCAACCTTTGGTCTTCAACACTATTTGGCAATAATCCTTTTAACTATGTAGTACCTACGATATTGAATAATGGACTTGTAGATGTATAAAACATTAATATTATATTTTATTATTTATTTTATTTTATATAATATGCAAAGCTATGATAAAAATATGTATATTTTATAGATAATTAATTATGAATATAATACTCAATGTTGGTAAGAAAGTAATCCTTCCTATTCAACTTTTCCTTTCTTGTTTTCCAAGGTTTTCTTGAGCTTTATTCAAAAGGCCTCCACTTAAAAGTTGGTAAACTTTTGCCAAAACGTTTGAATGCTGGAATAGTTAAACTCGATTACATTTGTATTGTTGGGCCAAGTGCGTCATTTATCAGCTGTTTGTGACACCCCCTTCCCCGCCTGTCCCTCTCCTCCTACTCGCAACCCCTTCCGCTCCCTCAACCAACTCAACCACACGTAGCAATCTGTGATTAACTGACGTAAAATATTGAGTCAGAGTTAGAAAACTACAGATAGATTTTCGTGTTTGAAAATATTTCAAATAACTTTAACGTCGTTATTTGCTGTGTAATTTCATCCAAGCTCAAAAACATTACGATGTTGTGTTGACTATATTACTTAATAATTAAATAATAAACAGAATCAAAAAGTTTATTGCTACATTAACGTGAGTTTACTAAAACCATATAAAACATTCAAATAGAATGGTGGTATTAAGACATTAAAAATACATTAAATTCTATATTCACTAACAATAATCAATTGCAAAAAATATTTTAAACTAAAACTGGTTAAAAATAATAAAAATAAACAGCTTCTATATGATAATTTACATTAAATATAAAGTAGAAACCCTAGTTTAAATTTAAAATAAAACTGAGTATTACGAGCGTACTTTAAATGAAATACTAATTACGATAGATACATTTATATATTTAGCTTTTAAAGGTATACAACTTATCATACATGTCATAACTTATTTTAACATTTCTTATAGCTATTTTTTAACTGCGTAAAATATATTATAGGTTTTTAAATTTACTGTAATTATCATATTTTTCTATACCTATTTTTGAGAAATAGGAAGGTTTTTAGTCTACTTAAACTATTTTATCTGGAAGTACAGTGAATTTGTTTTCAAGAGTCTGTCGCAGATTCTTTTGAGTATTGTTTCTTGATCTTGAGTTCAGGTTTTACTACACTATGTGTATGCTATTTATGACATTGTGTATGCTATTATGTGTGTAGACTTTCACAAACACGCACTAGTTTACAATTAGGACCAACATACACAATGAGTTTACATGACGCAGTTGATCATGTGTTATCTAGTATGTTTTCTACACACCATGCACAGTATAAGTTCGGTCTAGCAAGTCAACCAGGTGTCCCGCCTGTAATGTATTACTGGGTCACCAATATTATAACATTAAATTGAGTCCCCGTATGTGGCATTCTTGATGGAAAACCCATGTCAGGTTTTTTCTGTCCCTACTCACTTCTAAGGCTTTTTAAAAACACTATCCATATGACGGAAGCTACCACACTAACCTTTATGGGGGGTTTTTTTTAGTTAACCATGGACGGTCTGAAATTTTTTTTCTAATCATTCAAATCAGTTCAATATTACGGCACTGTCACTAATTTTAAGTTAAGTTGCCTATCACTAATATATAGTTCTGTCTACTAAAATGTTTTTTCAAAATCATGTTCAATATGACGGCACTGTCACCACCTTGTGTTAGGTTTGGCCTATCACTAATATATATAGTACTTCTACTAAAATGTTTCATAATTTCAGTTCAATATGACGGCACTGTCACCACCTTGTGTTAGTTGCCTTATCAACTAATTATATAGGTTCTTCTACACTAAAATTGCTGTGCACTCCCAATCAGTTCAATATATGGACGGTACTTGACACTACCGTATGTTAGTGTGCCTATCAATTATATATAGTTCTTCTACTAAAATAATTCAAATCAGTTCAATATGAACGGCACACTGTCACTTTACCTTTAAGTTAGCTTGCCTCCCCCACTTCAATTATACATGAGTTTATTCTACTTATAAATGTTTTCAGGGTCAGTTCAATATGACGGCACTTGTCACTACCTTAGGTTAGTTGCCTTATCAATTAAAAATATAGTTCTTCATACTAAAATGTTTCAAATCAGTTAAATATGACGGCACTGTCAACCACCTTGTGTTAGTTGCCTATCACCAATAAATAGATCTTCTACTAATAAAATGTTTCAAATCAGTTCAATATGGACGGTACTTGCCACTACATTATGTTAGTTTGCCTATCAATAATATATAGTACTTCTACTAAAATGTTTTTAAATCCAGGCCAATATGACGGTACTGTCACTAACCAATGTTTAGTTGCCCTATCTATAATATAAATTTCTTTCTACTAAAAAATGTTTCAAAATCAGTTTCCAATATCACGGCACTGTCCACTAACCCTTATGTTTAGGTACCTATCACTAATATCATAGTTTTCTTCATACTAAAAATGTTTCAGTTCATGTTCAATTATGACGGCACTGTCACTACCCTTATGTTAGTTGCTTAGCAATTAATTATTTAGTTCTTCTACATAAAATGTTTCAGATCAGTTCAAATATGACGGCACTGTCAATACCTTTTGTTAGTTTTGGCCTAATCAATAATATATAGTTCTTCTACTAAAATGTTTCAGATCCTGTATATAAATTATGACGGCACCGTCACTACATTAAGTTTAGTTGCCTATCTATAATATAATAGTACTTCTACTAAAATGTGTTCAAATTCAGTTTCAAGTATGACGGCACTGTCACTACGTTATGTTAGTTGACTATCAATTAATATATCAGTTCTATCTACTAAAAAATGTTACAAATTCAGTTCAATATGACGGCACTGTTCACTACCTTATGTTAGTTGCCTATCAATAATATATGGTTCATCTAACTAAAATTGGTACAATCATTTCAATATGGACGGCATTGTCACTCACCTTATGTTAAGTTGCCTATCAAATAATATATAGATTCTTACTAACTAAAAATGTTTTCCAAATCAGGTCAATATGGACGGTACTGTCCACTTCCTTATGTTAGTTGCCTATCAGATAATATATAGTTCTTCTACTAAATAATTTCAAAATTCAGTTTCAATATGACGGTTACTGTCACTAACCTTAATGTTATGTTGCCTATCACTAATATATAGTTCTTCTACTTAAAATGTGTCAGGTCAGTTCTATATGACGGCACTGGTCACTAACCTTGAAGTGTTAGGTTGCTCTATCAATAATATTATAGTTTCTTCTAGCTAAAATGTTTCAAATCAGTTCAATATGAACGCGACTGTCACCCACCTTGTGTTAGTTGCCTATCACTAATAAATAGTTCTTTCTACTAAAAATTGTTTCCAAATAAATCCAGGTTTCAATTATGACGGCACTGTCAACCACCCTTGTGTTTAGTTGCCTATCACCAATATATTAGTTCTTCTATACTAAAAATGTTTCAAATCAGTTCACAATATTGACGGTACTGCCACTACCTTATGTTAGTTGCCTATCAAATAATTATAGTAGTTCTTCAACTAAAATGTTGTAAATCAGGCCAATCAGGAAACGGTTACTGTCACTACCTTATGTTAGTTGCCCAATCTACTCAATATGATAGTTCTTCTACAACTAAATATGTTTCAGATCAGTTCACATATGAACGGCACTGTCACTACCTTAATGTTTTTAGTTACCTCTCCCACTAATATATATAGTTCTTCTACTAAAATGGTTCAAATCAGCTTTTTCAATATGGACGGACTAGTCCCTACCTTATGTTAGTTACCTATCACTTAATAAATAGTTCTTCAACGCTAAAAATGATTCAGATCAGTTCAATATGGACGGCACTTGTCACTACCTTATGTTAAGTTGATTAGCAATAAACTATATAGTTCCTTCTACTAAAAATGTTTCAGATCAGTTCAATTATGGGACGGCACTGGACACTTCCTTATGTTAGGTTGCCTATCAATAATAAATAGGTTCTTCTACTATAAAATGTTTTCAAATCAGTTTCAATATGAACGGCCAACTGTCCACTAGCTCCCTTATGTTAGTTGCCTATCAATCATATATAGTTCTACTACTAAAATGTTTTACAAATCAGTTCAATATGACGGCACTGAGTCACTACCTTATTGTTTAGTTGCCTATCAATAATGAAATGGTTCTCTCTACTAAAATGTTTTCAATATCAGTTCAATATGACGGCAGACTAGTCCACTACCCTTAATGTTAGTTGCCTAATCAATTAATATATAGTTCTTCTACTAAAAATGTTTCAAATCAGGGTTCAATTTGGCGGTTGTACTGTTACTAGCCCCCCCCAAGGGGGGGGGGGGGGTCCCCCTTATGTTAGTTGCCTATCAATAATAATATAGTTCCTTCTACTAAAAATTAATTCATAAATCATGTTCAAATATGACGGTACTGTCACTACCTTATGTTAGTTGCCTAATCAACTAATATATAGTTTCTTCTACTTCCTACTAAAAATTGTATTCAGGTCAGTTCAATATGACGGCACTGTCCACTACCCATTATGTTAGTTGCTTTTAAAAATCAATATATCAGTTCTTCTACCTAAAATGTTTCCAGATCAGTTCAATATGACGGGCACTTGTCACTACTTATGTCAGTTTGCCTAATCAATAATATATAGTTTTTCTGCTAAAATATTTTTCAGATCGGGTTCAATAAGAACGGCAATGTTCCACTACCTTGTATGTTAGTTTACCTATCAACTAATATATAGTTCTTCTACTGAAATGTTTCAAATCATTTCAAATTTGACAGGACCCACTGTCCAACTCACCTTATGTTAGTTGCCTATCAATAATAGAATAGGATCCTTCTACTTAAAATGTTTCAAATCCAGTTTCAATATGACGGCACTGTCCACTACCTTATGTAAGTTGCCTATCAATGAATATATAGTTCTTCTACTAAAATTGTTTCCAAATCAGTTCAATATGACGGCACTGTCCACTTACCTTATTGTATGTTTGCCTATCAATATAATATATAGTTCTTCTACTAACAAAGTTTCAAATCAGGTTCAATATGACCCGGCATCTATCAACATACCTTATGTTAAGTTTGCCTATCAATATATATATAGGTCTTTCTAACTAAAATTCGTTTCAAATCAGTTGCAATATGACGGCCACTGTCACTTTACCTTATGTTAGTTGTTGCCTATCAAAAATATTATAGTTCTTCTACTTAAAATGTTTCAAATCATTTCAATATGACGGCCACTGTCACTACCCTTATGTTAGTTATGCCTATTCAATTCATATATAGGTTCTTCTTTCTACTAAAAAATGTTTCAAATCAGTTTCAATATGGTCGGCACTGTCACTACCTTATGATATTTGCCTATCAATAAATGATATAAGTTCTTCTAACTAAAATGTTTCAAATCATTCAATATGACGGCACTGTCCACTACCTTTTGTTAGTTGCCCTATCAATAATATATAGTTCTTCTACTAAAATTGTTAGCAAATCAGTTTCAATATTACTGGCACTGTAACTACCTTAATGATAGTTGCCTATCAATAATATATAGTTACTTCTACTAATAATGTTTTCAAAATCAGTTTCAATATTGACGGCACGGTCACTACCTTATGTTAGTCTGCACTATCAATCATATATAGTTCTTCTACTACAACATGTTTCAAATCTCAGTTCCAAGTATGACGGCACAGTCCACTACCTTATGTTTAGTTAGCCTATCAATTATATATAGTGCTTCTACTAAATATTTTTTAAATCAGTTCAAGCTATTACGGCACTGTCACTACCCTTATGTTAGTTTACCTATCAATAAATAATATTTAGTTCTTCTACTAAAAAATGTTTCAAACCAGTTCAAATATTGACGGCCAAACTGTCTCTACCATATGTTATTTGCCTCTCCAAATAAATATATAGTTCTTCTTACTAAAAATTTTTCAAATCAGTTTCAATATTTAACGGCAATCACTGGCACCTCCCTTAATGTTAGTTGCCTATCATAATATATACGTTTCTTTCCGCTACTAAAATAGTTTCAAAATCAGTTCAATATGACGGCAACTTGTCACTACCTTATGATTTGTTGTCCTATCAATTAATATATAGTTCCTTATACTAAAAATGTTTCAAATTCATTTCAATAAGACGGCACTCTGTCACTACTATTATGTTATTTGCCTAGCAATAAATATATAGTTCATCTTCTACTAAAATGTTTCAAAATCAGTTCAATCATGACGGTTTTACTGCCACTACCTTTATGTTAGTTGCCTAATCAATAATATTATAGTGTTTCTTCTACTTAAAATGTTTCCAAAATCAGTTTCCATATGACCGGCACTGTCACTTACCTTAAATGTTAGTTGCCTTTCAATAATATTATAGTTCTTCTAATAAAATGTTACAAAAATCAGTTCAATATGACCGGCACATGGCACTACCTTTATGTTAGTTGCCCTATCAATAATATTTTATGGTTTACTTCTTACTAAAAATGTTTCTCAAATCAGTTCAATATGACGGGCACTGTGTCACTACCTTATGTTAGTTTGCCTATACAATAATAAATAGTTCTTCTACCTAAAATGTTTTCAAATCAGGTTCCAATATGGCGGTACTGGATACTCACCTTATGTTAGGTTGCCTATCAATAGATAAATAGTTTCTTCTACTAAAATAAATCAAATCAGTTAAATATGACGGTACTGTCACTACGTTATGTTAGTTGACTGCCCTATCACTAATATATAGTTTTCCTTCCTAACTAAAATGTTTCCAGGTCAGTTCAATAAGACGGCACTGTCACTACCTTATGTTAGTTTGCTTATCAATAACATATAGTTCGCTACCAAAAATGTTTCAGATCATTCAAGATTGACGGCACTGTCACTACCCTTATTTCAGTTGCCTATCAATAATATATAGTTTTTTCTGCTAAAAATATTTCAGATCGGTTCAATATGGGACGGCACTGGTCACATAACCTTATGTTCTGTTACCCTATCAATAATATATAGTTTTCTTCTACTAAAAATGTTTTCAAATCAGATTCAATTATTACGGCACTGTCACTTACCTTATGGTATAGTTGCCCGATCAATAATATAATAGTTCTTCTACCTAATGATGTTTCATCAAAATCAGTTTCAATATGGACGGCATCTGTTCACTACCTTATGTATGTAATTGCCTGATTCAATAATATATAGTTCATATCTACTAAAATGTTTTCAAAGCAGTATTGTCAATATGACGGCACATGTCACTCACCTAGGTTTATGTTTGCCTATCAAAATAATTATAGTTCATTTCTACTAAAAATTGTTTTCAAATCATCAGAGTCAATATGACGGCTACTGTCACAACCTTATGTTAGTTGCCTATCAATAATATATAGTTCTTCTACTAAAATGTTTCAAATCAGTTCTAATATAAGGCAACTGTCCACTACCCTTATGTTAGTTTGCCTTTCAATAATATAGAGATCTTCTTTACTAAAATGTTTTTCAAATCAGTTCAATATGACGGCACTGTCACTACCTTATGTTAGTTTGCCTAATCAATAAATATAGAGTTCTTCTACCTAAAATGTTTTCAAATCTGTTCAGTTCAATCATGACGGCACTGTACACTACCTTATGTTAGTTGCCTATCAAATAATATAATAGTTCTTTCTAGCTAAAACGTTTTCAAATCAGATCAATATGACGGCACTGTCCACTACCTTTATGGTTAGTTGGCCTATCCAATAATATATAGTTCTTCTACTCTAAAAATGTTTCAAAATCAGTTCAATATGACGGCACGGTCACAACCTTAACTGTTAAGTCTGCCTATCAATAATATATAGTTCTTCAACTAAAAATTTTTTAAATCAGTGCAATTTTACGGCACTGTGCACTAACTTAGTGTTAGTTTAACCTATCAATAATATATAGTTCCTTTCTACTAAAATGTTTTCAAAAATCAGTTCAATTGACGGCCTGCACTACCTAATGTTATTGTCCAATCAATAATATAAGTTTCTTCTACTAAAATGTTTTCAAATCAGTTCAATATAACGGCAACTGTCAACAACCCTTATGTTTAGTTGCCTATCAATAATATATAGTTCTTCTACTAAAATGTTTCAAATCAGTTCAATATGACGGCACTGTCACTACCTTATGTTAGTTGCCTATCAATAATATATAGTTCTTCTACTAAAATGTTTCAAATCAGTTCAATATGACGGCACTGTCACTACCTTATGTTAGTTGCCTATCAATAATATATAGTTCTTCTACTAAAATGTTTCAAATCAGTTCAATATGACGGCACTGTCACTACCTTATGTTAGTTGCCTATCAATAATATATAGTTCTTCTACTAAAATGTTTCAAATCAGTTCAATATGACGGCACTGTCACTACCTTATGTTAGTTGCCTATCAATAATATATAGTTCTTCTACTAAAATGTTTCAAATCAGTTCAATATGACGGCACTGTCACTACCTTATGTTAGTTGCCTATCAATAATATATAGTTCTTCTACTAAAATATTTCAAATCAGTTCAATAAGACGGCACTGTCACTACCTTATGTTAGTTGCCTATCACTAATATATAGTTCTTCTACTAAAATGTTTCAAATCAGTTCAATATTACGGCACTGTCACTACCTTATGTTAGTTACCTATCAATAATATATAGTTCTTCTACTAAAATGTTTCAAATCAGTTCAATATGACGGCACTGCCACTACCTTATATAAGGATATTAAAATCTTTCAACTCACTTCACTCTGACAGCACTGTCACTATTTGATCATATTTTTTAACCAGGCTGATCGGAATTCATCTATCTAAACCCATAAAGTAACTTCAATCTAATGAAGATTTAAAAAAAATTTTAATCTGGACCACTAGTTACTTCAGTGAATAATATAACTAAACAATGTAAGAATACTACTTCATGAGTTAGAAATAAAACCAGGAAGATTTTATTCAGATATTTATTAATAGTAATTTTACAGTTTTAATCTTTGGCTCTGTATTTTGTTAAGTATTCCTGAAAACCGTTACTTCAAAAGTTGATTAAGATATAGAGATGAAATCCTAAATTATTTGCAGCGCACGAATTTGGTAAGTTTGGCTTGGTTAGAATAATATTGGATGTGAGCATGTGCCAAGAGTTCAGTGATAATGGAAAATCAAATTAGAGATTTTCTAAAATATATCAGCATGAGGCCATTTTCTCGCGTGTTAGGTACATTAAGCCTTTAAGGGAAGATGAGTCGTGGAAATGAGCATGTGTCCTCCTAATACGTCAGACAAGAATTTTTGGAAGATATCGGGACTTAGGTTGTGACCGATAACGCCATGATTCGGAGTAATAGACATTTAGTTATAATTTATTAATAAAAACATTTAGCGCCAAAATTTAATTTCATAAAAACATTTCCACCTCTTAATCTTGGTTTGCACCACATTTAAGACAACTAAACTATAAGTGTCTAACGCTGAAATTGAGATTAAAAAATAAGTTAAATAAACACTAAAATATTATTGCCAGAAATGTTGGTATCTCCCATCTAATTTTTAATATTTAAATGAAACAAGGCCCACATTGCAACTGACATACCTGCGATTGACATCGGCATATGAGCAGGCCGTCCAGTTGCCTAGCAACCAATCCACAGCTAACATCCTCCGCTGTTTTTGTTTATACTTGTGAACATGTATGGAACAGCCGCTCTCAACTCGTCATGCACATACCGTACTCACAACCGCAGTTTCTTCCTCGGTGAAACAAGCGAGGTTTTTATATTCCAAACAAATACAACTGTTTCAGTTCAGTTGTAATATAACTTTTTATATATACCCTTTAAAATAACTTAGCACATATAATTAATCTAATATGTTTAATAATATGGTTTACAGAATTTTAAATGTTTTAATTTCATTAGAATAACATCAATGTAGAATTGCTTAGTGTACTGTAGAAGATCCCATAATTAGATTCCAATCCCACTTAATGTCATTTCATGCAAAGATCACGCAGTTTTAAGGTGTTCATAAGTAATTTTATACATATTTTGGTCTTGAAATCCCGAAATAACGTATGTTTTACTTGGTGAGTTTTGACGTATCTCAGAGCCTTTTTCTTACGCTCTAAAAGTTCGATATTTCCATTTTTCAAACAGTTCTACCCCATCTTTCTCTACCGAATTGAATGAATGTACTAAATATTGTTGATAATATAGTATCCTGAAAAGAGTTGCGTGAATATTTTGAGATATTTTGTGGCTACCTTTCCAGAGTTCCTATTTCTGGAAAACTATCTATTCTTATTGGCCATTTCAATCACATTTCCTTTCGTTTTCCAGTCTCTATTTCAGCCAACGTGTTCTTGACAATGTAAGAAAATGAGAGCTTATAGTATGATCATCATATGGAATAGATGCGGCGTCATACATTTATTTAGACCGATTATTGCTTATAAGACGTTCTCATGATGTTCATCTAGAGACTAAAAATGAAATCTTTAAGAGGGAACATACATTTAGAAATTTAAAATTACCGTTTGTTTAGGCGTATTTCATGTATTTAAGCTAATCCAAAAAGTAAATTGAAAAAACTAAATAAATCCCTTAGTATTATATATTGGGCTATACTGTGCCAAAAAGCGCAATAAAGTTAACTTTTACGTGAAGGTTAAAGTTTGTAATAACCGGTCAGTATATTAACTTATGAGAAGCTCGAAAACGCTGTATGACCAGTTGCAATCAATAAATTGAAATTTAAAAACAGCTAATTTTGTGGAGTGTACCAAAAAGGTAATGTATTACCCTTATATATACATATATGTAAATCAGTATATTTGATATTCAAACTCTAAACTTTGAAACACTCTTGGGGACGTTTTAATAAAGCTGTATCGAGTAAGAGTTTCAATCAATCAGCGAGGTGACAGAGAGACGGTGTTGGTGACACAGATCAGCGTCAGCTGATTGTGTCACGTGACCCACTCCCTACTGTGCACCTGGGCGCAATCAACAGTCGAGTAGTAACACCCTCATTTCAGCCAGTTCATGTGTCTAGTGAATGTTGGTTAATCTCAGTTCTTTGTCTTCCCCATTCATCTTCGTTATGGTAAGAATTTGTTACCCCTCCTGTATTTTTAAATATGTTTAAGCGAATCACAATTCAAACCAGCTAGTATTAGGTTCATATATTTCGTAATTTAGTTTTTACATAAGAAAATTCGATCAAACTTGATAGTTTTCATATTACCGGAGTAATATATTTTATTCTAAGCTGTTATTCCTATAAATTTAACCTATGCATGCTTAATCCCATATTTTGCAACTTATCAATGAAGGAAGAGAGCATTGCACACGTTCCTGATATACTGTACCTTGAAATGTAACTGTATTAAATATTAAAAACTGTTCAAATTTTACTTTTCAACCAATTATTATGTTTCCTATTTACTATTAAAAAAAACTCAAGTTTATTTAAATTGTATACGAATTACGTTCAACATAGTTTTGATTCCCTTAACCAATTTCTGATCCGTCAAACCACCCAACTTGTAAAATCTCAACAAGCAGTTCACTTCTAAAGTTTATTACCACTTAAAAGCTAGATCAGATAATAAATTTTAATGTCACGTTTGATGTCAAATCGACTACTGACTTTGTTTCATCGCTATCCATAAATAATTCAGTACATTAATGCTTTGACGTCACCGAAGAAGTTTGCTAACTTTATCAACTTCCTATATCACACCTTTTATCACCTAAACTAGTTATTTTCTTTATTGAAGTATCAGATTTTCATTTATATAAGATTCTTTGTCTATAATTAGTCGACTTGTGATTTGAATTATTTAATTGCGTTTCTTGCATGTCTTCTACTATTGGTTTGTAGACAATTTCTTAGCTAAGTTCCACGATACCTTAGCATACATTTTATTATTTTTCCCTGATTTTTCTGATGTGTATTCAAACAATGAAATATTACTATAACCTGTATATTTAGTTTTCAGAAATTATTCAATTGAGAATCGTGGCGTAGTTTTATAACCCAGTCAATGAATCTAAATTGTGTTTGAAGCGGGTTTCGACTGTTATCTAACGGTTGAAGGCTATTCCGGCTGGGCTGCATGACAAAAGAACATAGAGACGATGAGGATTGTCGTTATCTGGAAAAGACAACGACAACAAACTTTATGATACCGACGCTCAGATCAGTGGATTTGGACGCAACGAAATTTCCAATTCAAAATCCAAGTCAAGAAAACCAATTGTTGAGATTTCTCCGTCGTGAGCAATATCTACGTAAATAAAATCGCCGTTTAATCGTACACGATCACATGGTATGGAACATAATGGCCCCAAGACTCGACAAACAAGATATGAGTACGCCAGACCACTTGTCACGTCGCAGGCTTTGCTGCAATTCCATTTCAAATTTCAAGCCTATACCTCATTTTTTCAGGTATCCTGCAAATGACAGACAGGCAGACGGAAGTTCGAACGAACATACGGAAGGCAAATTTAGCCAGCCTTTTTTATAACAAAACATGCTAAACTTCGTGTGCAGAACGTAAGGCTTCAGTGATGTTCTTCAAATACCATAGGAGACATACACCTTTGTTAAATTGTATCTTGCCTGTATAGAAATAATGAATCCCATTTCGTAATCAAAATATCCTCCAGACAGTTAGGCTTTGGAGACACATGGTCAATCCCGTGGAGGGACATGCACTATTATCGAACTTGATGTTATCTGAAAAGAAATTAAGCTTCATGGAAAATTGCAAGTGTAAACCTCAACTAGTTTAAGACATATCGTGCCGAAAGACACGCAGAAGAGAAATGTTGCCAGCCCCTTGAGTGATAGGTTTCCCTGACGCTCAGGCAATAATTTGGGTCTCATGGCTTCTAAGGGAATAATGTATGGAGTTCTTCGAGTCAGCTATATTAATTCTTCAAGGCTGATCAAGATAATCACCAGAGCTGTAGTGACTGTACTGAATCAGGTAGTATTTCGCCAATCTCACGTACGGAAATTGGGTGAATTAAAAGGAGTCACTGTTGTAAATACTAGCATCCTTGTACTTTCCCCCCCTATTCCTGTCCCTTTTCCCACTTTCCATATACTTACCAATGGCTTGAAAATAACTGTTTATGCCAGCAGTGCAGTTCACTATCAAAGTTAAAATCGTAGTCCTCGCAGTAATAATTTCACCCTACCACTATAGGATTCCTGGTTGTTTCTGCCAGTTAATTGACCAGATTTGTTAAGAAACAGATCAGATTATTATTAGTCATTCACCGTTCATACACTTCGTTTATGTTTGCCTTAAACACTTTAGTATGTTAACGTTCCATACTGCTGATTGTAATTCATGGACAACTAAAAGGGCACGATGATTTTGTGGTGATGACAGACTTATAGAATTATATTTGCAGCCTCCCTCTTCTTTGGCCCAGGATTTAAGGTCGGCTGGAAGCTAAGTGAAGGTGGATTAACCCATACTCGCAACTGGCTAATCTCACCGGCTCCCATGCCGAGCCTCTGAGTCAATACTATTGTTTGTTCAGGTCTCAAACACTTGCTTGTTCCAGTCCTTCAGTAAATACTCGACTTACCGTTTCACTTTAATCTTTTATTGCGTCTCCCCGAGCGTATTAAAATAAATCCTGCCAATCGCTGTGGTCTATTGTCAATCATCTGTTTGTAGAAAAGAACGTATTTTGCTGGGGACGCTAGTACATTCATGTCTAGTTTTATTTTTATTATCTATTGGCCACTTCTTAACTACAATTGTGTGAGCATCTTAATCACAATATTACTAAGATATTCTATTAATCAATGTGTAATCTGAAATGTTTACACAATTTTTAAAGAAAAAGGAATATATATCTAAAAAGACCCGATTGTTTAATGATGATGTCAGGGTTATAGAACTATATTTACTAGATGTTTACAAAAACTATTTTAAACACTCACTTTTGTCATAAACTTTAGAAAAGGTTTGGTAAACCGTAAGAAGAATATTATATACCGCATTTTATATACACAAACGAATATATATTGCATATTAAAGATCGTAATGGCTACATTTTGTATTAGCTCTAGTCATATTGTATACATTTGTTATGTCTGTACACGACATCAAATAACGGTCTGTGAACTTCATTAAAAATGTTCCCCTGGAGATATGCAAAGAAAACAAGCTTCTAAATATTTTTTGCTGTGTAATTTTTAAAGCATAATAATTTTGTATACTAAGGTATTTTACTAACATAAAATATATATTTTTGATATAGGCTTTTCCGCAGTTTGCCAAAAAACTGTGCTTTCCTTTTTTTAACACCATACGTAAAAAATGTTGAGGGTAAATATATTTAAATAAACCAAACATTGTAAATTTTCGAAACTAAATCAATACGAAACTAACACATTTATAAATGTTTAAGGTGATTTATTCTAGAGGAAAGGTTTTTATAAAATTAAAGAGCTATCTTGCTACGGTTTTAATTCTAGTCAGCTCATATTCTTTCATCGCCATTGGTTAAACTGCCAATTTCGTCTGAGTCTCATTCTGTGTATTTGTTTTCATACCCGATACTAACGTTCCAAGCCTAGTTTGGATTTTCCAGTCAGGATCCAGATTAGATTCTTCCATTTTAGATTGCCTTTGGACGATTAATCTCCTAAATTAAACTATTAATATTTTATTCAAATAAAAAATACAATTTAAAGTATTAATAAATAAAATACAACCCATAAAGTAACTTTTTAAGATTCCTACTATTTACAAAAGCAAAAATTTCCTGCTTAGCTAGTGAATCCTCAAACGCGAGTAAGCGTCTAAGAAATGAAATCCTACAAGGAAACATTTTTACTAGGCAGCGAAACTGTACAAAACAAAAACTCCTACTTAGCGAACAAGGCTAAGTAACCAATTTCCACATTTTCTGCTCAGGGACAAAACTCACAGTGCAAACAAAGATTCTTAGGGTTTAATTGTAGCAAACAAGGCTACCAAGAAACAAATCCTTACAATGCTGATTATCTTACTAAGAATAAATCCTACCAAGCAACCCACATCAACGGAGTTTTGTAGAAGTCTCTCAAGGATTAAAATCCTACCGAGCTAGCACATCTCACCAAACGAACAAATCTTTAAGTATAGCTAATGAGTTACCATATGTCAAGCATCATTAAGCAACGAAATCCACTAAGCAACAATGCTCTGAAAAGTGTTCAAGCACTACAAAACGAAACAAAAAGTGTACGTGTAAGCAAGCAACTAAAGCATGGAGTGGAAGTCGATTGTAGGCAGTCTGTCATGTACTCGCATTGTCAGACACATTCGTCTGGTAACTGACTTACTGTAAAACATGGAACAAATCGTTTACAGACTTCTGTTTTCGTTGTTCCGAAATAGCATGAAACTGTTGGAAACTCTTTACTTTGAGCTTAGGTTAATCTTGATGAACTAGGTCGCTACTTATTATAAAATATTGCATTGATATATTACAAGAGCTTGGAGAATCACTATATATATATATATATATATATATATATATATATATATATATATATATATATGTTCTTACACATATCTGTTCACATGTTCATATTGATTTCAATAAATAAAACTAAAGCACATACTGGAGAGATATTTAATGGCCAGTCTGTCACTTAGAAACTAGTCACTTTTGAACTGTGTTAATATAAAATGAAACCTTGTTAATTTACTATATTATTACAGTTTATCTTGTCAATTGGTACTGATTTAGTACTATATAAAATTATAAAAAACTATTTATTTATATTGGTAGTATAAATTGTAATAAAACAAGCGTGTGATAGCATTTTCTGATTTTTCGTGTAATATGTATATATAAATTCTACTGAGGCATCACGGTGAACCGAAAATATTTATCAAATAACTTCTTAGCTATTTACTTGACTCAAACCATGAGAAGGCCCCCAGGTCAGGGATAGAGTGTACTTCAAGCGATTTCCTAAATCTCTACATGTCTAGAGAGCGTTTGTCAGATCTGAGTGACCTTTGGAAACGGATGTAATATCGTTATATTAGTGGCTCATTATTATAAAACTAAAATTAGATTGTGTGTAGAAGATTTAGTGTCTATATTAGATAATGAATCAACAATAGTTTCAGAAAAATAAAATACAAGTATATAATTAAGTTTAATTAAAAGTTACAATTTTACATTTCTTTACCTTGACATAATTGTACATGTATGATCTTTAAACGATAAATAATAATTTATATGACAAAATTTGCAGTATAATTTGTTGTTACTTTTTTATACAAATTACATACAGGTATACTACATGTTATAATATATCTCCCTTACTGTTTCCCTCGCCCAGTCCATTGACCTAGTACAGTATAAGTAGTTGAAGTTAATGAAATATTCTTACTCTGTATTCATTTTGAATATCTCACAAATTCCAACGGTTAAAACTGTTGTGTATTATAAAATCGAAACTGAAGGAAATTCAACTCACTTCGAGGTTGGTATTTTTTATATTCTTTCAATGAAGTTATTAGCTCTTTTCAATTTGATAGGGCACATCAGATAAAATCGTTTTTCATTACTAAACATGTAATATGTTAAATGTAATACATAACAACATCCTCCCCTAATATTCTGTGCAAAAACCGTCTGAGACACGCATTAAGTTGATAATGGATGTTTTTGTTACTCTGAATTTAATTATGATGTATTCCTAATACTAAATAAAGAAATTCAAAAATTATTTATTTGATGTTCATTTTTACTTTAATAAATATTGTTCAACCGTTAATTTGTTATAAGTACATACATACATAAATATATTATACATAATATATAAATATGCTTCCATAAAGCATCAACATATTGGTGCTTCCCTGAAATACCCTAAAAATAAATCTAGATATTAATCTTATAATATTCGTCTAACGAGACGTTGTATCATAGTAACATCTTTATTAGAGCACATAGGTGATTATTCCAGCTATGTAATGCTTCATTGCGCAAATTCTCCCATGTATAATTAATTACGTTGGAAAATATCATTAGCAATTAGATTTTAAATATATATTAGATTTTTTCTTATTTGACTTATAGTATGGAAAATTCATTTTACTGTATATTCTAAATTATTTATTTATAAATTATTACAAATCACCTTCCCTTGTTCGCGATACTAACTAAAAGCACAAACGAGGATAAAGTAAGGAAAACCCCTCTCTATTCCCCATATACAACCCTTTCTCCCCTCTCATATTTGTCATCACCCCATTAGCCCCACCCGGTTTCCACTCTCCATTACACATTGTACATTGGATCTTTTCTTACACGCACCGAACAAAGTATCACGCATAACATTGCTCTATGCGTGTCTACTAAAATGAAGTTTGACATAAATATTTTATTATTCACACACGCATTGTTATGATATGTCGGTCATGTCTAGTGGAACACAAACTTTAAATCTGCTACTAATTTAGAATGAATTTCAAATTTTTAGTGTACTTCTTTAAATAAAATAAGCAATATAAATGGGACTTTTCTTCAAAATTGTATGATATGGAACTAGAACTACTCCAAACCTACACATGAATTAAATTACGTAAATAAATATTGCTTAAATATGCGTAGGAATATAACTAACTAGAATAAATGTTCAGTTTTGTGAGGTCAAGAAATAATTTTTTTTTAATCATATTGCAATAGTTCGTGTATTTCTTAATAGCTTGAAAAATAGTGGTGAGAATTTTTTAAGGAACGAAATCACCCTGTATGAAAAATATGTTTCATTGTCATGCTAATATGTATATTTCCAGAACAAGCTATTTGTTTAAATGTAATCCACCAACACTGATATTCCTAACAAGGTTAGGTGAAATACTTTTGTTTCAAATGTATTAATAAACATTTGAATAATTGGAGAAAAGCAAATATTGAAAAATTCAAATGAGGTATCCAATAAATAGTTCATTTTAGAAAGCATTAAAATAAATTTCTCTGTTTATGACATGTGTAAGCGTTTATACACAAATTTAAATGACTTTACAAATATACTGTTATTCTCAATGTTGTCACGTTAGAAATATATTATTAAGTTACCTATATTGAGAAAATAAAAGTTTCAGACAAAATTTAGCGATTCTTGATCATAATTTTTGTACTTAATGTCCGGTTTACGATTTTTGTTTTAAGTAAATAAATACAACTTTTTTATGTACCAAACCTTCATTCGTCTATTAATGTATCCTGCATAGTTGCTTTATATTATATTTTTACAATACTTCAATTTAATATTGATTTATTTTGGAAATGCTAGTTTAAACAATTTGAAGCAATTAAATATAGTGTTTTTTTAGACTTATCTACTAATTAAGCACTACTTACTACTGGACTGACATCTCTTTATTTGGGACGGATGCAGTCAGAGGGTGTCGCCTTGTTATCAGTTCCTTATCTTGCTGTCCGGTTATAAAGGGTTAAGTCTCTAACCGACGTGTTATTTCTTCTCTATTATTGTTTAGATTCACGGAATGTTGACAATGTTTAAAATAAATCGATTAGAGGCAATTCTTCCATACTATCACCTAACCAGATCGAATTAATTTCGTTTACAATTTGTTGAATATTAATAATTATTATGGTCTAATTTTGTCTGAATATAGTTCCAAACCCATAAATTAGTTTATCATATTAAACTAACGTGATAACTAAGCTAACTATCTAAGCTTAGGCTTATAACTAAGTAAAGCCTAATTATCTACAATTTTATAAACAGGGTAAAATCCGCATTTTCACAGCTACAGAGGGTGCTGTGCACAACTAGTGTGGCGTGCCGAACATTCATCTCGACCAGACACAAATTCATCCCCTACAGCGTCGATTGTGTTCGCGTCTTTGTGGCGGTGATGACTACAAAACCTTGAACATCGATGTGTGTTGCAGCGCAATACGTCGCGATGGAGGTGTTTGTGGAAAAGTCCATAACCGACAAAGCGGTAACTGACTGATTACAAAGTTTGGCAACCATGGAATGGAATTTAATAGTTCTTCAGTTATGCATTGTCGCTGCGTATTATTATATATTCATTTATGTTTCGATGAAAATATTTCTTCTTTTGTAACGTATGATTAATTCATTGTACTCAGAAGAATGAACTATTTGTATATGATAATTGGGTTATAGTTTTACTAACCTAACACCCTTTTTTGCAAAATGTAAGTGTACCAAATCAAATTTGAATGAAAGCCACGCAATAACAGAAATATATTGATTATTTTTGTCTTCTTATAACACGTCATCTCAAACCGCACTGTAGGCTATCATTATTTACGTAATGTCTTTCATTATAAAACTTGTGCAAATGTAAGTGTACCAAATCAAATTTGAAAGAAAGCCACGCAATCACAAAAATACATTGATTACTTTTGTCTTTTTCTACCACGTCATCTCAAACCGTACTTTATCATTAATTAGGCCTACGTAATGTATTTCTCTATACAACTTGTCCAATAAATGAAGTGCATAAGTTTCTATTACATGCCGCCTCGTTCACCAGATAATTGCCAATAGCTATATTACGTTAGTTTAGAAGGAGAAGGTTGCACATTATTTATAACCTAATGTCTCATGAATTTAATATAATATAACAATAAACCAGGGATTGACCATACAACTACAACTGAAAACTTTATTCATTTTTGACCCTCCGAAAGTGATAAGAGGAATTGAAGAAACAGGTCAACTCGACTGAACATTCCTTCGGCATAGTCACTAAAAAAGCACCTGTTACCAATTTCAATACGTAATCATCAAACAATGACACATACGCGTACATATTACTTTAATTGATATATTGTTACAAAAAAATATTAAAAACCATAACAATTCACGAAAGCCAGACCATCGTCCATATAGGAACATTACGGGCCTTTGATACTGGTAGATTTGAGTTATTTCGAAAAGGTTTTCACCTCACAATGAAATCGTCTATACGTAATAATTAACACTACATAGAGGTTGTAAACATATTTGATGCATTTCATCCTAAAATATTATTATTAATTTTTTATTTTTGTTGGCAAATAAACTTTATAAACAAATAATACTTGTTGTGTATAAGAACACTGTTGTAAAGTAGCCTACAACACACGAGCATTATTAATACCATTTGTAACGTTCGGAGTGCTACAATCGGCTTACAGGATTATCAACTTGTTCCGTGCTACCATTGTTGCCGTGTGTAACTCATTCAATTTAAAGCCACTCGTGATTTTTGAAGCTAATTTTTAAAGTGTGTCAGTCGATTACATTAAGTTTTAATACTTTCAAGTGTACATAGTATTATCGGTTTTAATTAATTCCAACAATACATTACATGCTTATCGTCCCTTTAATAAGATTTAATATTGGTAATATGTACTTACGTTAGACTTTGATAAAAATACCACCAGTAAATGAGGTTTTGGGGATAAGAGCTGGTGTCTACACATTCCTAGATATTTCTTCTCAACTTTGAAGAATTATTTTTTCCCCGCATTGAAAAGATAATAATCTTTGTTTTAAAGTTAAGGAACTTGGAGCTTTCCTTCCTAAATAAACTTCCAAGATGAAATAACAGCATTAATAAGTAGTATGACAAAATATATGTCGTATATAGCGTAACAGGCTTCGCTAATGTTGCATGCAAAACTTCAAGCCATATGATAGGTTATTTCATTCTCGATATGTCCTGCGGTCAAATAGACATACGTTATGCGTTTTTTAATACCCCGGCAGACAAAAGACAAACTGTGTTTCAATGACGCTCAGTCAAATTCCATAGTTGGATACGCATCGGATCTTTTAACAAACTTTAATATTGACTATTGTTTTTAGTTTATGAGTAATATACATATGTCAATATGTCTCAATAAAATCCCATATGATTGTGCCCAGCTTCTTTACAAAATTATTTATTCAACCATCTTATGGATACTCTGACGATGGTTATTCATAACATCAATGTAAAAATATTTGCTAACGCTCAGCGAAATCTCAAGAACTCAGCATCACCATCATCGACGTCAGTGTTGCCAAATGAAAATGCGAAGTTAATTTTCAAGATATCATTACGGATAGACAGACAGGCAGGAACGAAATTTTTCCAGCACCATGAGTAATAGGCTTCGCTAACGCTCAGCCAGAAACACACGTTGTTGTTATTATTTGTTGCTAAACTTAATGGGCTGTCTGTGACACGTGATTGTAAGAGCAGTCAGGCAAGGATAGAGAAGGATTGATGTAGAGTAATTATTGTTGTGAACATAGACTAGGCCTGTGTCGGACCCAGCTGGCGCTGAGGGCCCTACATCGAACCGGATACACTACACCTCCCCTTGACACCCCATATATTAGGCGTTTCTACGCGCTACGCTGATTGTTTCAGTAAACAACCCCCAAAAGCTCTTGGTAGCTTGATTTTGCTAAAACCGCTAAAACTGGACCACTAGAAAATGCGAAACAATTTTATTTACGTAGATATTGTTTTTATGTCCCTCTAACAAGAAATTAAAATGTTTCTTTTAATCTACTTCCACACAAACGTTTTTATTTAAAAAAAAAATCAATTATGCAATTTAGACAACGATCGATCTTGATTTATTCTTTCATAAAACCCAAGTGGGAGAATCCCATTTGTTCTCATAAATAGAGTCCTTCATTTTATACTAAGACCTAACTGTCCTTAAGGCTCAATGTTCTTAGATATTTACAAGTTAGAAGTATCACAACACGTGTCGCGTAAGAGGCTAAGGTGAGGCTATAATCAAATCGCCAAATCTATAAATCATTTCCTTTTAGAGATGTCGAGCGGACAGAAATGCAGGTAGATAATCATAAAAAATAAAATTTGTACATCCTTCAGGCGGACAAAAGATACATTGTGTCAGCCTGCTGAGTGATAGACCTAAATGAATACTGATACTCAGCCAATTGAACATGAAACATTGAAACATAGAACTCATTCTCGTCATTGTAGAAATTATGATGGATGCAAAATAAAAGACTATTTATAAAATCTTTCTCGAAATATCTCGCGTCATGATTTACATTCACTAAGTTAGATTTAATAGCTGATTTTAAATAATAAAATTCTACATATCAAGTCATCATAAGATGATGTGTTCGTTAGGGTATGAATTTGGCTGCATGAGTTTGTGCTTAGTTTCCTACACATAAATCAGCTATGGTGGGAAGGGCTGATTCGATGTGAATGTTGAGTTTATCTTTAGTTCACCTTCTTCTTACGGGCAGCATCTGAAATCTGATGCTGTTTCAGACTTGATTCCTGAAATCATATTCGTCTCAAGGGATCCAAAAAATAGTCGGCGATGAAGATCGAAGTAGTTCAAAACGAACCCTCTTCCTCCCGAATCAGAAACTCAGACTAAAATAAATAGTGCAATCTAGATGAAGAGATACTCTCATTGTATCATCAGGTGCACAATTGAGCGCACTACGATGGTGGCTAAAACGATCCCAAACACAGTGGAGCAACCAGTTGTCTCAAAATGTATTTATTCTACTATTTTCTCGTTGACATGAAGGTTTCCCATAAGGTCAATGCAAAACTATTCGCAAACGCTCAGCTAAAGTCCTATCTAGTGACATGCGTCGTTACCGTGTTGCCTGTATAGATATGAAGCTTCATGCAAAATTTCAAGAAAAGTAGATCAGTTCGTTTTGGAGATAGAAATGAGATCTTCCCAGCGCTTCTAGTAATATGCTTCGCTGACGCTCAGCCAAACAGTCTTGACGATCCCGCAGTGCTTACAGTAGCAATAAATTTGGTGCGTATGACCATTTAAAAATTATGGAATTCTGATCTTTAAATGTATGACACACATTGTTGCTCGGCATCGTCTGCGTAATGACGGCATACCAGCCTTATATCACTAATCGTCTTTTGGACATACCATCTCTCCTGTTACTAGTACTTACCTAATTATATTTGTGCTTCATGCTTTTTTTAACGAAGGTTTAACTCTTAATGTAAGTTCATTCCGAAATCGTGTCCATAAGCCTCATATCCATCAATCGTTTTGGTTCTTTAGGGTCCCTTGGTCTTTATTCGTTTTTGTCATTGGTTCGGAAGCTCAGATCACACGTCTCGGTCCACAAGTCTTTTACTTCCAATTGAGATCTTCCAATTTTTTGAACGTACTTTGAGATTTAAGTTTTCTTCTTCCACGTTATGTGCTTTATTTTTAACTACACTGAAGATTTTAACTTTTTTATAATTGCGTTTTGTTATTTAGACAACTTTTTTTGCTCTCCAGATTTTATTCCGAATCTTGGTTATTATGTTCTATAAGACTGAGCAATTTGAGTTACCAAAAATACCTTCTACTCCAAATTTCCACTTATGCACATTGCTTTTTTTATATTTTTTAACTCATTTTCTTCTTGGCTTTGTCTTCTCTCGGTCAAGTTTACTCTGTTGAATAATATATACTTTACCGGTCTGAATCCTATTATACCCTCTCCCATATTTCTGGTTGATTTTGAAATCAAATTCCTCAAATTAACATTATCTAAGCAGCTTTTGTTTAGCTATTATTATCAAAAGCATATTGACTGCATCACATTACGAATTCCTTGTACTTTCTTTCTTTTTACTTCCACAATAAGTGTGTAAAGAAATAAATAATAAAAATACGTAAAAAGTGGTTTTAATTAGTATATGTCTAGTTCTTCAGTTAATGTTTACAAAATGTTTAGTTCAAGTACATACACACACCTAGGGTCGACTCTAAATACACAAATAGGCTTCCTGGTATCTTCTTTAGTATTCTGGTCCTCGGCGTCATACAGGATAGAGCTGAATCCATTACGTAATTAATTGGAAATGTTCGCTCGTATTGATGAAGGCCTAAAACCGTCTAAGGACAGAGGTTTCTGCCACCCTACATAAGCCTGCATTACTCGTGGTAATATCTGTTAATAAAAAACCTTCATGTACGTGAAAATTGTACAGCAAATATGAAAGATGGTTTGAAGTTTCTTTCGCTGGGGAAATGGATTTTTTGCGATTGTGTCACTTGTCCATGCGGTGACGTAAGGAATGTAATATGTCCCACGGAGATAGCTTTAGTCAAATATGTCACAGCCTTCTGCACCTGACGTTAACAAATACTACTAGCCAAACGTTTTGCAGGGTTGCATCGTCGGTATTTTATTAATTATTATTAATTGAATTTAATTTAATTTTAAACTAAAACTCAAATTTAATTTACAGCATTTAAAATATACGCATAAATCACAATAGTGCACTGAACTACTTGCATACATCTTACTTTTGTCTTCAACCAACATGTTTTGTCTAAGTAAATGATCGAATCAAGTTTAATTTAGTTACAAAATTATTAACTGTTCCTATTGTGAAAGTGTATTCCCATTATGCTAATTATAGGAATACACCACATAATCATGAAGTAAAAAGATTTTAACATACACGTTTAATGTATTCGAAGACATAAAACTAACGAAATGTGTGGTTTTAGTTGTTTTTATTTAAATACTATTAATTATTTATGTTTACAAAAGTTATTTCATGCATATTTTCAATAATATGGTGATGAATTACATGATAGTAATAGTTAACCATTGTATAATTTAAATTTAATACTATTTATGTGTATACATGACGTAGGCTTGGTGGGTAGGCGATGATTTATTGCAAATGTTAAGTTCAGCTCCTCATTTGCAAGTATTTTTAAACCGTTAAAATTAAGCTGTCAATATAAATATTAATATTATAAGACAGGATTATCCCACAACACGTGTTGGGCAAGAGATTTCACTGAGTTTGTATACAAAACTTCAACTTCATATATCATATCATTAGGCTACATGTGTTACTAAGCCGCATGTTAAAATGTCATATGATTGCACTTATTTTGTTTACACATTTATTTATTCTGCGATTTTTTAGTTACCATCATGGTTACCCACAAGACCTAATTCCATGGAGCAGCCAAATTCCATGGAGTGACATGTATCTTTATCAAATTCGATGTTGCTTCTATAGAAATCAGGCTTCATGCAAACTCAAAAAAATATAGGCTAGCTCATTCTCAAGATATTGTGCGGACAGGCAGACCGAAACGAAATGTTTCCAGCACTTCGAGTGACAGATTTCGCTACAGCTCAGCCAATTTAGTACATTTTTTTCCTAAATAATTCTTGGAATCGTTTAGTAGTTATTATAGTTTAAAGACGTGTCATAGACATGAATGGTAAAAGGAGTCATAAAGGTTAAAAAAAAAAAAATACTTGCGAGTCACGAACATCTTACGCAATTCTGTTTTTTTCGTAGTGAGCTAGTGAACCAGTGATGAAAATATATGGACAATACCTTTAACTAAAGTTAAAATTGTGTTTGGCCTGAGATTTGGGGAAAGTTGCTTTCACACCGGGGTGGACGGGCGGACTTCGCTACTACCCATTACCCTGATGGGCTCAGTCAATGGATGACGCGCCCTTTGTGTCTCCCCTCCCCACCCCCACCCACCAACAACCCATCACACTTCTTTTCATTCTCCTGAAGATATAAAGTAAATTCTTTTACAGGCGACGTGATTTCCGTACTACGTCATTGTGTTCATTATACCCTCTCGCTAAGTCACAAAAATCAGACATGTGTACACCATTGTTCTATTTATTATAGTGCTGATATAATAATAGAATATTATGTCATTATTATAAATATACGTTGTATGCGATTTTTACTCTATCCATAACAGCAATATTACATTAGTTACTGACCTCTCATTTTGATTACAGTAACATTATTCTATTGGCTAGTATTAAAAAAATGAAATTAAATTAGAAATTAAACCATTTGTAAACCGTTTAGTTACTACTGGAATCCGATTTGAAAAGGGACAAACAATAACATTGACAGAGCGTTCACTAAAGTAAGCATATTATACGGCGTATACTCTATGGTATATAGAAAGGCCCACATTTGAACAAAAAGTTATTGGCTTCATTTGTAGTTGACGTAATATGTTTATTTTTAAGTATTCACTAATCAGAATACTTGATAAAAAAGGGTATTTTTCCTATGCATTCACTCCCGACGCCAAAATGGCTGAAGATAGTTTTTTCTCACTAACTCTCAGACAGACAAAAGTAAATCTAGATACATGTAATTAGTTCAAATTTATTGTTTAGATAATGAATAACTAATTTCCAATACTTATCTCTTTGACGTCCCTTACTCGGCAGCACAGGGTATGAAGTAGATCTTATCTCATACAGTGGCGATAATTAGTAACCATATACAGGGTATTCAGTAAAATTATTTCAATGCTTTGGAATTTTGTTCTAGACAGAACATAGAGCACAAAAAGGTATGTCATATGAAGGTATGTCCTAAAACCTTTAGTTTTCCGGCTATATCTGTCTTTACGTGTTTTTATCAAAAAAATTATATCTTTTGAACCAGTTTAGATAAAGTTATGAAACTTGAGAATTGTACTAAGCTTTGGTAGACTTTTTAAAAATAAAATATTAACAAAAACCTTTTATCCGTTTTAAAATGGCGGGCCGTTTAAGTTATTACATCTAAAGAACTCAAAACCGACTAACTCATTAGTAACAAAGAGTTGTTATTCATGCTACACCTTTCTTCATATATAAGGACTTTCACTATAAAACGTATTGATGGGTTATATTGTAGAATATATTGTCTGAGAAATGTGAAATGTATTTACATTTTGGATATTTGAGATGTCTATAAATCGGTGTATAGCTTTTACATTTTTGTCAATTTTGTAATGAATTACTTTTAAGTTTCCAAAAGTATTTGCTATTAAAATTATGTTTCCTAACTGAATATTAAAAATCTGCTCCATTGACATATATTTTCATATTTCTGTCCGAAATTGGCAATACATAAATAAACTAAAATATCTCAATTTCTCCCTACACTGGATAAAGAAATCTGTAGTTGGTTTCAAAAACTAATTTTTATTTTGATAAAAATTACATCTATAAACTATGTTTTGTTGTAATTTCTTCTATATAGTTTGTATTGGTGTGTTTTTGTGATCTTAACTGTATGTATTAACAATTTTATAATTATTTTGCAAAAGTATGATTGTATTTACATGTTGTGTGTGAACCTATTTTACTTTCTAGAAATTGAATTAAAATATTAATATAAAAAGAAAATTATAATTTAGAAATTAATTAATATTATATTATACATCAGTGGGTGTAGAGTGCTTTCTTGTGTGTGATTTTTAACAAGGTAATCTTCTACATCAGGCTTGAAATGTTGTCTTTGTAAAATTATACTATGCATACTTAAATATTTGTAAATACATTCTTGCCTACAGGACGCTGGAATTGTGCCACGAGTAAATCCTGATCGAATATCCTGTCAGGTTCAATTTGGCCAGACCAGACATCTCGCTCTACTCAGGAGCAAATATTTTCATCCAAGGTTTCTTTCCAATTCTTTCAAGATAACCTGTGGTATTCTACAGTCCTTGTGGACACACCATAAGGACCGCTATGATGAATCGAGCTGGAGTTTCTCCCCATAAGTACAATGTAAACCCTCATGCACCTTTACGCACTTATTTTCGATAGTAACGTTAAGGGGGACGTCTCATATTTTAGATATATAATTAATACGCATACTAAAGCTGTTTAGTTGTTTATTCTGTAAGTTGTATACTTTTTGAAGACTTAAACGATGAAGTTGAAAAATATTTTAGATTTTTCTTTAATAATATATAAAAATATCGAAAAACTACAAAGCCTTTGGATGGATATTAGTTATATATTTAAAATGAGACACTTCATAACTCTATTACTTTAAAATAATGTTGCATTGTTATTATGGTGCTAAATTAAAGTGGTCCGCCAGTACAGCCGGATTTTAAGGACTCAAGACACTTTTTTTGACTACCAATGAAAACCGATTAACACTCAGACGTGTTCACAGGATACTCGTGCGAGCCATCAGTTACACGGTGCACGGACTGATACCGGCGTCCTGCGTGTTCGCGGACCGATACAACCGCGAGGAGGTGGTGCGCTCTCTCGGCAAGGAAGTCAACATCAACCCGCCTCTGGTCCTTGGCCAGCTACCGGACACACCCGAAGAACTTCTGAAATTAGACCAAGTAAGCCTTGCCCCATCTAAAGATAACTTATTATTCTTCGGCATGTTTTAGAGTTTTAGGTTTCATGCAAGGTAGAAAATTTCGTTCTTACTCTTTGTTCCATCTGATTAGTTGTGATTTCTTCTACAGCATTTAGAGATATATAATAAAAGCTTAAAACTGATCATAGTCCAGTGGGTTTATTACTGAAACAATTGTGTTTATACCACATAAATCCAGTCTTATGCAGTTTTTTTGCAAACCTTTAAACATACGCTAATATATATTACAGAAATTCAATTCATCAGAATCATCTTTGACATATGATTCATGGTTCTATTTATGTACCATATATTGTTATTACACGTCCAATACATTAAACAGCGGCTTCAAAGAGGAGGAAAAGTTAGAAAATGAATTATTACTACTTTCCTACATAGAATTGCTTCACTATACTTATTCTTGATTAAATTTGAAGCATTTATTGACGGTGTGAAGAGCATGACTTAGTCAGGCTCCCGTGGTCTTGATTACAACTATCATCGAAATCTTTCTGTTCCCACCGCGTCTCTCTTGAAATTATTTTTATCCTTGAGTACTTCTTTCTTATATTATCTTATTTAATAATTGTATACATTTTTTCCAATTTTAAAGAATAGAGAGATAATGATCACAAATGGGGATCACTTTTACCATTCCCGAGTATTCGCACATAGAACCTGCTTGAACTTGTTAAACTGAACTAGCCTGTGCGGCTCACTTCCTGAAGCGTATGCAGATTAGCTTCCTGTACACATGGGTCCTCAGCTCATTACTGCTTTAAAATCTATTTATTATTCTACCGTCGTTGCAAGTCTCTGGTGCAATTTAAACTTATCTCATAAATAATTTAATCAACAATAAGTACGGTATTTTGTACAGGTAAGTCGTACTCAAGGAGATTTTAAATATTCTAAATTCTTCAATACTTTTGCTTACTCTATTGTTCAATTTACCAGGATGGCATGGTATTAGGTTAAAAATTCTTTAAAGTTAGGTAGATTTTTATTCGCAACTAGTTATCCCCAAAGAGGATCGGTTCGTGAAACTTCATTGTTATCGTGAATCCAATCAACACAGGTGGTCATTATAAACATTATGTTTGACATTCTTTATAAAACTTCCCGGTGGAGTCAAGTTGGTTAACTAGGCGACTCAAGACTTCATCTGCTGCAACTTACTACTGACCAATATTGCTTGTTTGACAATAAAGCTCAATGAGTAATATCACAGAGAGAACTTTGATATCTGGCGTAACAATTATTCTAGATACCTCTGGTGACTTCTGAGGATATAATGTTAACTAACTAAGGTACAGCTGTGTTCAGTTAGTTAGTTACGTTGAAACTTTCAATATTATGAACAGAGTTCATTATCATGGGCAAAGGTCCTTTTATCCGTTCTAGTAATTGTGAGTGATTTGTTCTGGTGGTGGTGGGTTTTTACACTAAGTCCAGCTCCAATCCATCTTCCCAATCTGAATTGTTCTCTCTAACTCAGATCATCAACTTGGACTGAATATATTACATACTACATATCTCACATGAAAAGCGTATTAACAATTTAGTCAGGCTTCCTATTCACCAATAAAATCCAACATTTTAATTCCTTGGGCTTAAGCAGCCTTGTGTCAATACCATAATTATTTATGTTCATACCGTGACTAAAAAGTATCAATTCGATGTGGAAAGCCATATTTAGTCAACAAATGGTAAATCAAAACTGGGAGGAATGGAAATGAAATTCCGCAGATTAGTGAAATGGCTGAAACGTTATTGTGATTGACTAAACATAAGCGGCCAATCGACGATCAATATGGATTCATTATCACAGGATTCTTTGTCAGTTTTTTGACAATCTGATGCTGCCTTTGTTGTTAAAGTTCCTTCTTGACGATGTGTAAGGTTTATCTCATTGTTCTTGAATAATAATATGTAATTTTTGCAAATATTCCTGTTTTAGAATTCTAAAGCATGGTTAATTTTATGACTATGATCTCTTACGGGGATTTTCCATTTCCCGATATCTTGTGTTTAATTTGTTTAGACCCTAGCTGTATACATTGGAATCATATGCTTTTCTGATATCACACAGTGTTCAAATTTCTGATTTCGATTTATATTTGTTGCATTTGCACACATCACTTTCGCAATTTTTATAAGGCTGTCTTGTACTATACAGTCTGCTGTAATATTTTGTATAATGTCCTCTTTTCTGTTTTATATGTATATATATATATATATATATATATATATATATATATATATATATATATAAAAATAACACCACAACCACAACACACCACAGTTAATTTTTGTATCCAAAAGTCCGAGAATATTAGTGTTAATATATGTTCGTGGATTGTTGGTTTCCTATACAGAATGCTGTATACTCAGGTCTGTTTTTTCGTTGTCATTACGTACAAATGGTAATCATCCGTTGTTTCCAACATTTATCATTGTTTTGTATTATTATTGCATAAATTTCATTTTATTTTTTTTTAATCTCACGGATTTAACTTTCCGTTAATGTTTTTTATTTAATGTACTCTTGTACGCTCTTGCCTACGTAATCTTTTCAAAGTCTTTCCTATACATTTGCCACTATATGTGTCAGTGATTATTCCATTGGCCCTCCATCATTTTACTCATAGCTAATCACAATAATTATTTATACACTATATGTTCGTTAATCAGTACTCTATGTATAATAGATTATAGTTTCGGTAACTTGAGTCATATTATGTCAAAAGCAAAAGTCAAATTAGCAAAAAGCTGCTAATTTCCTGGTAAATTATGTTTCTCAAAGTATTGACAAAAGACCTTTGTGAATAGACTTAATCCTCATGCATTATCATGACAATCGCGAAACAAACCAAGACTCGGAGAAGCGTGGAAGAAGTGTGGGAAGGGTAGTAGGAGTATGAGAAAGGCGGTAGGAGTGTGGGAAGGGTAGTAGGAGTATGAGAAGGGCGGTAGGAGTGTGGGAAGAGAAAGTCGGAGGCATGATAATGGTGGGGGTTTTGGAATTGACGTAGCAAAGTTTCCTTTCAGTTTAAACTTAACAGAATTTAAATATTTGAATTATTTAAAGGTCCTTTTTAAATTGCCTGCGTGTAAGTACAGAATACACTGTGTTTCCACAATTCTGCACGTATTGAATGACAGCTGGGTTGTTGCGGCATATCAACGTACTTGTTTTTCTATCGGGTACTTGTTTGTTCGGAGCAAGCAATACAATTCTAAATTAGTACATATTTGTTACGCGCTATTAAATTGGCACCTGTGTGTAAGTACAGAATACACTGTGTTTCCACAATTCTGCACGTATTGAATGACAGCTGGGTTGTTACGGCATTTTAACGTACTTGTTTTTCTATCAGGTACTTGTTTGTTCGGAGCAAGCAATACAATTCTAAATTAGATAATATTTGTTACGCGCTATTAAATTGGCACCTGTGTGTAAGTACAGAATACACTGTGTTTCCACAATTCTGCACGTATTGAATGACAGCTGGGTTGTTACGGCATTTTAACGTACTTGTTTTTCTATTGGGTACTTGTTTGTTAGGAGCAAGCAATACAATTCTAAATTAGTACATATTTGTTACGCGCTATTAAATTGGCACCTGTGTGTAAGTACAGAACACACTGTGTTTCCACAATTCTGCACGTATTGAATGACAGCTGGGTTGTTACGGCATATCAACGTACTTGTTTTTCTATCGGGTACTTGTTTGTTCGGAGCAAGCAGTACAATTCTAAATTAGATCATATTTGTTACGCGCTATTAAACCATTTTACTACTTATTATTATGTAAATAATTCTTAATATTTTTTTCTAACAAAACCATTTAAGGATATCTGAAATAAAATATTAAAGATGTAGTATGAAATGCATTTTTAAAATGATATTTTAAATTTGTTTATAGCAATAGTCTAGGAACCGGAACCAGTCTAAATTGGATAAGAACGTACATAGCTTTTTTGTAATATAGATATATTAATTTCTCTTGTAAAAGAAATTAATTAGCCACGCTTTTTTATGAGGGTCGAAATGGGAAAGGTATCGGAGAGGTTAAAAACAGCAAATTACAATTTTTCAATTTCATATTTTTGAGCTTCACACAATTAAAATGAACCGCTACACGTGTATTAATAAGTGTGACGTAATAAGTGACACTGTATATCAGAGTCGGCTGACAAGAAATAATAAGTAATAATAATGAAATAACACATCGGAAATAGAAAAAATATTTTTAGGAAAATAATTAATAATATAAATATGGTGTTATAGTATAAAAATGTATTCTATAGTTCTTTTGGTGGATGGCAGTTATATTATATTACTAAAAAACTTATTCCAAACGAGAGGTACAATCAAAATAACGTTAAAACTATTAGTCCAGTAACAGACAGTCATGAGCTTTATAACCTATAAGAACACAATACAGATGTTCGTGAATGAATAGCACAGTCAAAATAATGAGCTTATCAAAAGGGTTAGGAAACTATATTTCTGTTTCAGAGGTAATATTTCTTTCAATTTAATAAACTTAAAGCCGATTGTTATACTAAAGTTTGTATCGCTGTCTGCCGTCGAGATGAAAAGGCATTAAAACACCATGTTTTTCAAATAAACTGTTTTCATATAGTTTGCAGATTCTAATTTAATTATTATTTATACGTCCGGCCGTTGATTGTTACAGTGTAAAGCTAAAATATAATATGACCTCAGAAAATATTTAAACTTAAAACTGTTGTAGTTAATGATCGATTTCTATTTCAAGAGGAATGACTAGGTTTGTGCTATAAAATGCAAATTGGTTTTCGGCTCCTGGACTATATCTTATTTAGCTCATTTCATCACTAGACTGTATAGCAGTAGTTGAAGGCCCACTTCGATAGTATACAGCAGCAGAATAGATTCTCGGCTCCTGAACTATAACAGTTTAGCTCATGTCATCACTAGACTGTATAGCAGTAGGTGACAGCCCACTTCGATAGTATACAGCAGCAGAATATATTCTCGACTCTTGGACTATAACTTAGTTTAGCTCATATCATCACTAGACTGTATAGCAGTAGGTGACAGCCCATTTCGATAGTATACAGCAGCAGAATATATTCTCGGCTCCTGGACTATAACTTATTTAGCTCATATCATCACTAGACTGTATAGCAGAAGGTGACGGCCCATTTCGATAGTATACAGCAGCAGAATATATTCTCGACTCTTGGACTATAACTTAGTTTAGCTCATATCATCACTAGACTGTATAGCAGTAGGTGACGGCCCATTTCGATAGTATACAGCAGCAGAATATATTCTCGACTCTTGGACTATAACTTAGTTTAGCTCATTTCATCACTAGACTGTATAGCAGAAGGTGACGGCCCATTTCGATAGTATACAGCAGCAGAATATATTCTCGACTCTTGGACTATAACTTAGTTTAGCTCATATCATCACTAGACTGTATAGCAGAAGGTGACGGCCCATTTCGATAGTATACAGCAGCAGAATATATTCTCGACTCTTGGAGTAAATCTTAGTTTAGCTCATATCATCACTAGACTGTATAGCAATAGGTGACGGCCCATTTCGATAGTATACAGCAGCAATATATATTCTCGACTCTTGGAGTATAACTTAGTTTAGCTCATATCATCACTAGACTGTATAGCAGAAGGTGACGGCCCATTTCGATAGTATACAGCAGCAGAATATATTCTCGACTCTTGGAGTATAACTTAGTTTAGCTCATATCATCACTAGACTGTATAGCAGAAGGTGACGGCCCATTTCGATAGTATACAGCAGCAGAATATATTCTCGACTCTTGGACTATAACTTAGTTTAGCTCATATCATCACTAGACTGTATAGCAGAAGGTGACGGCCCATTTCGATAGTATACAGCAGCAGAATATATTCTCGACTCTTGGACTATATCTTAGTTTAGCTCATTTCATCACTAGACTGTATAGCAGAAGGTGACGGCCCATTTCGATAGTATACAGCAGCAGAATATATTCTCGACTCTAGGACTATAACTTAGTTTAGCTCATATCATCACTAGACTGTATAGCAGTAGGTGACGGCCCATTTCGATAGTATACAGCAGCAGAATATATTCTCGACTCTTGGACTAAAAGTTAGTTTTGCTCATATCATCACTAGACTGTATAGCAGTAGGTGACGGCCCATTTCGATAGTATACAGCAGCAGAACACATTAGTATATTCTCGACTCATATAAATATCTCAAGTAGCAAAGCGGTACTCATGAAAATACCAAATCCCGCCAATTTAACAACTTCGTATTCTCTAGCTAGATGTATCATAATTTAATTTAACAACGTATTCTGTAGCTATAGATTATCATAGTACTGTATAACAACTTATTCTGTATCTTGAGGTGTATCGCAGTTTCAAAACGTGTTCTCTAGCTAGATGTATCATAATTTAATTTAACAACGTATTCTGTAGCTATAGATTATCATAGTACTGTATAACAACTTATTCTGTATCTTGAGGTGTATCGCAGTTTAAAATCGTGTTCTCTAGCTAGATGTATCATAATTTAATTTAACAACGTATTCTGTAGCTATAGATGTATCATAGTACTGTATAACAACTTATTCTGTATCTTGAGGTGTATCGCAGTTTAAAAACGTGTTCTCTAGCTAGATGTATCATAATTTAATTTAACAACGTATTCTGTAGCTATAGATCTATCATAGTACTGTATAACAACTTATTCTGTATCTTGAGGTGTATCGCAGTTTAAAAACGTGTTCTCTAGCTAGATGTATCATAATTTAATTTAACAACGTATTCTGTAGCTATAGATTATCATAGTACTGTATAACAACTTATTCTGTATCTTGAGGTGTATCGCAGTTTAAAATCGTGTTCTCTAGCTAGATGTATCATAATTTAATTTAACAACGTATTCTGTAGCTATAGATTATCATAGTACTGTATAACAACTTATTCTGTATCTTGAGGTGTATCGCAGTTTAAAATCGTATTCTCTAGCTAGATGTATCATAGTTTAATTTAGCAACGTATTCTGTAGCTATAGATTATCATAGTACTGTATAACAACTTATTCTGTATCTTGAGGTGTATCGCAGTTTAAAATCGTATTCTCTAGCTAGATGTATCATAGTTTAATTTAGCAACGTATTCTGTAGCTATAGATTATCATAGTTTAACAACGTATTCAGTAGCTAGTGACGCATCATAGTTTAACACATTGATTGCAGTGGACGTACGTTGCTTCTGTTCCGGCTGTTCCAAAGTCCTTACTTGAAGATGTTAAGTAATTTATAAGTAATTATTCACTAACTAGCTCCAATCCTGCGAGGGACTTCCAAGGCTAACCGTTATTAGTGACGCCGCTGTCTAAGGTTTGTTTTGTATCACAAGCACAAAGATGTTAGTCGGAATGAATATAACATGAGGCAGTCGATCACAAGATTGATGCCTCTTGGTGCAGACTATTCTTTCACTTTTTATGAAATGTGCTGTAATAAAGCTTGCTTGACTGGAAAGTGATTCTATTCCTGAAGAAAATACTCAATGAAACTTCCTTAAAATGTGAAGGACACTTCCTCTCAAATTTCATGTACATTTGAAAGGGCTTGAGCTGGTTGAGAAATGATTTCTTACCAATGTCATCAGAACTACATTATTCAATTTTAAATCTTTACAAGGTCAAGTTTATACCTAAAACTCTAAAGTATGTATACCTAATAATCTCTAAAGTATGTTGTATTAAAATGTAATGTACTTCATAGTCTCCCTTTTAAGCACTGCGAATTACCAAGCACCTTATTTGTAACAAGCTATGATTTAAAGCACTTAGCATTTTAGTAAAATATTCCCATTTTATAGCTAATTAGTAAACTACTAATGGATCTGGATCCATGTCTAAACAAGGACAGGAAGATAATTTAAACCACACAGAATTATTCTAACCTCATTTGAAGTCATATTTTAGTTACTAAACTGAGTTGTTACCCATTAGCAAAAACTACAAAGAAATCTTTTTTAATCGTAAAGGAAATTGACTTTTCTAGTATGGCAATGAATTATTTGAAACTCCAGTGTGGCTACATCCCTACGGCCCTCCATCTTTTCCACTAGCTCGCTAAGTTTCCAACCAAACGCTAAATTTTTCAAGAACGATTTCAGCTGGCAAAACCATGGTGTTTATATTGCATAGTAATCTCATTTTGAAATAAGTTACATTCTCTAAAGATAACTGTATTACTTATAAACAACCCTCAAATCCTTTAAATAGCGTTAATTAATTTTGGAGAAAACTACAATTATTTCCCAGCCTTTCTGCTTGAAGCAATTAAGAACTTAAAAGGTATTCAATCGTACAGATCAATATAAATTGTGAAAAGTCTTTATAGTTACGTCGAAAAATAAGGCCAAAGGAATTCTGTTGTGAAAAAAGAGCTTTCGCCACCTTAACTCTGCTTTTCATTTGACGATCTGATGAAGAGTAGAACACATTGAATCCTCTGTAGAATAAAATCATCATCTGGTGTCTATAGGGCTGTATGAAAATATCTTACTATTATCAGAGATTTCTGGTTCACATCGCATCCAAACATTACTAACATAACAAATACTTTGTGATATTTCGGCCTAGCTGTGCAAAACAATTTTACCTCAACAGATTTTTAAACATAAACCGACAGATCCAATAATGCTAATCGGCTTATAAGGTGAATAAATGGGTCTGAGGCTTATCATAATTGGCTGAGGTTCAATTTTGTTTTCACAGGTTTGGTTTTCTAACTTACTGCATTCTTATATAGCTTATATATCCTGATTGTTTTACCTATAGTGTTAATGAACTCGTTTACACATTAAACGTTTACCATACCCCTTTTCATAAAACTCTACAAGTTACAGAACTTTTTAAGGTTTTTTTAAGATAGCATTTCGTAAGACCTGCCACGGAACAAGCTTCACTAAGGATAAAACCTAAATTTGTTTTCGAAATTACTAATGACTGATGGACTGACGAGGAATATTTACGCACACCTAATTCAGTTTTAAATAAAATTTCAAGACTACGCCTCTTACTCCAGTTATTTCCCCAAGTTATCCCGCTAACGTTTAAACAAATCCCATAGAATGCACCATCATCGAACTCTTTTTTGCCTATGTAGAAGTGAAGCTTCATCAAAATTCCCCTAAGATAGCACAAGTCGTTCTAGATAGGACATAAAGAAGAGAAATGTTACCAGCCCCTGAATGATACCTCACCCAGTAAGACATGGTGTAAAAGAGCTACCCACAATGTATCACGTAACAGGCTTCGCTGTTGTCGCATGCAAAATTCTGTAGGTCTGTAGCTCAATAGCTCAATTCATTCTCAAGATATTCTCATGAGTTATAGACTTTGATAACTCTCAACCAAATTCCATGGATGGACATGCACTATCATCGAACTTGATCTAGTCTATATGAAGTCATAGATCAAGTCGTTCTCGACATATTCTGCGGATTGTTAAGCTATCTGTCACTCAAAAAAATTACATAGAGTGACATGTACCATTATCAAACTCGATCTTTTCTTTGTAGCATTGAAGTTGCATATAAGATTTTAAGTTTATAGCTCGATTCATTGTCAAGATATCATCAGGACAGACAAATAACTAGAAGAAAAGTTTCACAAGTCCCCTGAGCGACAGACATCGCTTACGCATAGTCAGGGACAAGGTTACCTTTCCAATTTAAAATTTCTAGGCTCAAATGTTAATTATATAATAGTAATTAGGTTTTTCAAGCATTATGCCAATTAACAGTTAGTACAAACATAAATATGTAAAGTAACTGTTTGGTAGTATGTTATTTCACGAATTAAGTAAAAAAAAGAAGTTTTTACAAATTGAATATTTTCTGGCGATATTTTCAACAAGTGTCATAAAAATAAGAATTTTTCTTTGCACGGTGAATATTGTGTATTTTCACATGAATATTTATTATATGTGAGATATAGATCAATTACGTATAATTGCACCTTCTTATTCTACACCGGCAAGTAATAACAATCCCTACACTTGAAAATACTAAATATTTGTATCTAATTTCGTTTCAAAAATATAAAATAAGTTTTTCTTCTTAATATCTTTTAAGACACTCGCTCCCAGAGTTTACACAGTAATCTGTTTCTCCCCTGGGGGCATGTTAGAAATCAATGTTGCCAACATGCCTTGCCCTCAGTAACTTCAAACATCGAAGCAGTAAAGTAAAGTTTAGTATCAATCACATCGTAATCTAAGATAAATTTAATAAGTAGAAAATTAGATCGATTTAAATTATTTGTATCATACGTGCCATAGATTTGTTGACACACACAATGGTTTCTGTTTATTTTGTAGATAAATAAACAATTTAACGCATCTAAACATTGTTTGGTCTAATTAAATCTTTTATAATCCTACACATTTATTCAACTATTGCCAATTAATACATTTGTCTATTTTTTGCTGTGTTATTTATGGAATTCGGTACTCTGTAGTACAATTAATTAATAATATCATAAAAATAAGATGTTACATTTATAAAAAATACCATTTATATCAAATATTTTACTTTTTTCAGTTGTGATAGAGCATTAGTGGTTAACGTTATTAATAGTTTTCATGGGAACTCGCTTGATTGGCAGTTTTTGATATTGCAAAATAATTGTGATAAATAAAGATGAGTTTATAATCAACCATTAATGTCATTATTATATTTATGAGCAATCACAGGAATCTTATGTTGGATGTGTCTATGTTAACATTTTCTATGGGTACAGCCTGAGTGGTAAAATTTGTAAATGTAAATCACGTTTTAAGAACGCGAAAACGCTTTATACTTGTTAGGGATATTACGATTAAATCATAAAAATGCATCAAGTTGTTTTATATTTATTAATTAAATGTAAATTGATATCATGGGTTTCTTGATTGATAAAAGTTATAAAGCAGGAAATATAGTAAAAACGCCAATACAACCACACCATTGTTAGTTTAATTTCCATAGATTGCATACCATTATTTACGCGTTAAATTATTATAGGCTGTTATGTTCACACAGGTTATTCAGAAAGTAACAAGTCAAAAAACTACACTAAAATTCATCAAACAATTTTTTATAGCAAAATAATATAAAATTTCATAACTCTTTGTCTTATCTCAGTTATTTTCCTTCTTTCTGTGTGTCCATGCTCTTTATAAATATAATTATAATTTTATTGTAACTCGATTTTATATTCAAAATCGGCACTAGGAAAAAATACAGATCATACTAAAACTACACACTATACTAAAATAGATAGCAACTAGCTTACATTTAGTATATAAAAGTAACAGAAATATATTTCCTGCTGATATCAAATAGCATGTCACAAGTTATATAGAAAAATATAAAAACATACGCAAAATGATACAATTTCATATATTATAATTAGTTAAACGCATTCATACAGAAATATATTTCCTGCTGATATCAAATTTCGTGAGAAAAGATGTCACAGATGAAAAGTTATATAGAAAAATATAAAAACATACGCAAAATGATACAATTTCATACCTGTTGTATTAAGATTAAAAGAAAAAGCAATAGTTAAATGCATTCATACTAGTCTTATATGCTCGAATTTTAATACATTTACATAATTTATATGAACGGTTAAAATAATTTTTTTCTAGGATTTTTAATTACATTTGAAAACATTAGCATCGAAACATTTTGTTATTTTACAAATTGTATATTATTTAATGCTATTCATGAAAACTTTAAGATTGCCGCTAACTCGAAAAATAATCGTACTTTCTATTTTCTGCTGCATACATAGATTTAATTAAGCCTTTCAATTTGGTTTTAATACCTTAAGTCATTGTAAAGCTACATGTGTATTTATAACAAACATATCAAACTGCGAAAAAGCAATATAATAGCATATATTATAACATCAAGCATCTCGTTTCCTATAAGTTAGGTTGAGTAAGTTCTGCCTGAATACTTTGAATATTCATGCCTTAAGTACACTTAAACTTTTGGTTTTAGTTATCAGATTCTTCAATGTAAATACGAGTCTAAAGTTGACTTAAATGTGGAGAGATGATTTGGAATATTCAAAGTGCGTTTGTCTTAGCGCTTTCAGTGTGTTTCCTTTATATTTACTTAGCTTTGGAAGAGTTTTACAAAATATTTTCTGTTTACGGATACTAATTACCTATAAGAAGAATAATTTATAGATTTACAAAGGAAATCATGTAAAATATTTTTATAGTCCGTACAATAACATTACAAAGAAAATGTGAATGAATTTAAAAGAACGGAGAACAATTTTGTTCTAGGTTTTCCTCTTGAATTTTCTTATTTTATATATCAACATGTTCCCTCTTCTAAGAAGTGACCAACTTTATTCAAAGATGCGACACAAAGTACAAATGCTTTTATAATTTGATGTTACTCAGTAGAGTTTAGCGTATGCATGAACATTATTTTAACTTTTTTTCATAAAATATCTTGATCTATTCATGCAATGCCATTGTAAATATTTCTTTAGCAATCTTTCCTCCTCTCCTCGAATAATCTCTATTGGGGAAAATCTAAGCGTACATTATCGATATGCCTGTGAATTTATGGAAGACGTTTTCCTTGTGCAGGATGTACGTTTGATTCAATAAGGATCTTTAGAACGTTGTGCAGTCATCAGTATAAAATTAAATATTTTATTGTGTTATGTTTTTAATATCTCATTTTGCCCACCTATCAAGCAGTACAGCGGGTGTTTCAAAACTTCACGGCTAAATTCCACAAACCCAGAAATGCTTAATTACAGTATAAGCTTATTAAGCATGTATTTCACGAAGTATGCGCTGGAAATTCCTGTTTGCAGAAATAAAATGTGGAAGTGATGTTACACATTTAATCGTGTTGTAAATCAGATCGAGGGGGTCTAATACCTGCAAGTTGCGAGTATAATTTCTAAGCGCGCATTTTGGCAGCGTCTAGACAGTGCGTACTGTTAGCAGGCTAGGGTCGACATGTCACCGGATTCCTCCGGACATAACTAGAGTTTGAGGGTAAAAATATAACTGCACAAAAAGAACTTTAAATCTTTTTTTAATTGTTTTCAATAATACGTCGTATAATGTTTTGAGAATGAAACGTATTGAATGATTCTAACTTTATTATACAGAGTGTCCCGTAGCTCTCTGGACCACGTATATAACGTTTTTGCTCAGGCCAAGACAAACATATTTCACCATATGAACATGGGTCTCCGATGTTTAGTTTTCCATCTGTCTGTCTGCATGTGTTTTTTTATAAAATAATTATACATTATAAATTAATAAACTAAATTATACCAAATTTGGCTCAAACGTCTATGAGAACAAGCCCAGTTACTGGAAAATATATCATGAAATTATCTTTAACATTTTCAAGATGGCGGCCATTAAAACTTTTAAACTTTGAATATCTTTACAACCTGCAATTTTTCTCAAGAATTTACCAGAATAACACTTTTTAGATGATTTTGTCACAAACATAATGACAGCTATTTATTTAAATCGAATAATAAATAGCTGATTTAGAGCAGGTATACTGTGACAAGACAATGTCCACATTGAGATTCTCAGTGAATAGCCAGCCACCAATAACCTAATAATACTAGTCTTCGTGGATTTCAAAATATTTTACAATAGGTTTATATTCCACGATAATTTTACTACAACTAAAATAATAAATATTAACTACTAGACGAAAAGGCATTTAAAACAGTTGATTAAAAATTATTTTAAAATTTTACATTTGATTTATATACTTGTTATTTTTACTTAAACTAAGAAAATTAGGAAATTTTTGAAATTTGTATTTTAGTTTGTGCTTCGATAAGAATCATTTGTTTTCCCAGTAGTCGCTGCAATTAAAAAATAATTAATACGAATTGTGTTGTTTTATGAAGTTTTATTCTTTAGATATAAATTGTTATGCGGTTTTCAATAGTTAAATATAAAATGCTAATCCTACAAAACATTTAAGATACTACTTTTTATGTTACAACGCATTAACAAGTGGTTTTCAATGCTTAATTTAAAAATAATACAGGAAGGTGACTTTTGGACGTACCTTTCTCCTAACAGTGCCTCACCTGCTAAAATTTCAATTTTTTCCTAAATTAACAAGTGGCAATTCTACGTCGGGCATTTTTGACAATGTACAGCTCAACCAGATGACGAGCTGAGAGATTTATATTAAGTCAAGACAGTGCTATATTTTATAATGCAGTGTTTCATTAAAATGTTTAACCTTCTCCCCATCAGTGCCTGATATTTTACCACTCAGTTTTGAAACGCCCTGTATATGACCTCACATATACATGAACACAACATGAAGCATATTGCATTCAAACTTTAGCCAAACACAATGGTTTCTGAATATCTTTGTGAAAAGCCCACATCCGCTGTTGTGTATCCAGTAGTGCATGTTGCATTCCAATACTGCTCCCTATGCATTTAATAGAAATAGTGCAAACAAATATAGTTCGTTTAGAGTCCAAATTTACTGCCACACAATATAATCTCAAAAGGCAATGCGGTTTCCACTGAGGCTCTCGAATAGATTATTTAAAAACGTGGCATAGGATGACCGTATATGAATCCTTACATCATATTCTTTACTGTATAGTGAACAGAGTATAATGTTGGCATTAAAGTTATTTTAAGTATAATATTTAACTAAATTACATAAAACAAGTCTTGTATAGAATATAAAGCGTTGGTTGAGCGTTAGCGAAGCCTATTACTGTAAGGACTGAACAAATCTCGAAAGCGAACTATCTATAGAAATCTTCACCAACGCCTATCCGAATCTCAATTCATGGCATGCTCCTTCATCAAAATCGTTGTTGCGTACTTAGAAATTGAAACTTGCACAGTTGCAAGTTCATAAGTCAGGTCTTTCTCAATATATCGTGTGGGCATACATAAATGAAGTCTCTCTGGCCCTTTGAATGATGCAATAATAATTTATTTCTCTTGAATGTTAATTTGGAAACGCTCTTCAATTACATTTTCCCCTCCATTGTTGTGGAAATCATAGACAGTGCCGACAACCCAAGCGTTTGAAAACGATGTGTTGTGTTGACGTGACAGCGATGGGATTACTTGGCATTCTGCATAATACTCCAGGATTCGGCTTAGGTGGAGTAATACTGTTACCATGCGTTATGATCCACGTGTAATAGCTGGCACCGGGAACAATCAGAAGTCGTGTGAGCAGTCACGGAATTGACAGTGCCACCATTGTTACAATAGTCATCATGTAAAGTCATTTGCATTTATAGAGCCTTGTCCCTCTATTGTGCAGTTTCATCTACATGCTACTCTAAACTGTTGTTTATGGCTAATTTTCCTTTAACTGTTCTGTTACACTTTATTTCACTACAGTACATATATTTTAATAATTAAGAGCTATTAACTCGCATGTTTTTTAATGCCTTTCGAAATTATTTGTTCCACACATAATGTGACAGACATGTGCTTTACCAACCTTTGATATGAAAGTATTAAATTATATACTTTGTTTTTTTACAATGCAACATTTATACTTTGGCATATATCCTACCAATTGGATAGGGTCCTACCAACTAAAACCTACTGGTCCATGTAGTCTATTGTCTCACAACTATTATAAGCACTACTTCTCTTACGTTTCAATTTAAAATTCACTTCACGTTTTGTATTTTGATGTTACGTCACCTGAGTTTTAAAATAATATAACTAGGAGTACGCGACCCACACCTGGGGACTTATCGGGTTTAAGCGAGCATGAGCTTCTGGTTCGAATAAATCATATTTCTGATCCAATATTTTAGTTTCGTCTTTATCAAGGAATATATGCTTACATAATTCTAAAAAAAACTATTTTGATCGTAAACGTCTACTTCAGGCCTAAACCGTGGATTGGAAAATTTCAACATCCAATTGTGCAATATTATTCTGTAGACTAAGTATTCTGTCTCAAAAGACTGTCTGATTATCAAGAAGTTACGAATCCCTAAAGGGTAACCGATCTTTTTGCTATTCGAATCTTGACAATTATTCTTATACGAAATCTATCCCATTTACGTTACACTGTTCTCAAGATAACGCACATCCATCCACACATACGAAGACAAGATATGTTATTCTAGAGTTTTTAGCTTCTCTTCGCTTAGCTTAATCTCAGGAAACTGATTGGAATAGCAGGATCTGTACCGGTACCAACAATACTCCCATAGTTAATTCACCCAACTACCACACGGAAAACCGACTACATCAGATAACGATCTGTGTCAATACAGTACCTGCATTTTTGGTTATCATCATATCCAATCTACCGGGTCATATGGATGCCTCAGACAATCCTAATGAGGTCTCTCCTAAACCACTCAAAATATTCACGTTGTAAGGATTAAAACTAGAATTTCTTGGTTTCAGACAACCAAACTCCACGATGAGTGATCGTGCCCCACGAGGAGAAACTATTTATCACTTTCTCACTGTTGTACATATGAGACAGATCCGAACTCTACTGGTGGAAAGTTGATAACTACCTGGTTATCTCAAAGGTCGCCCTTTTCAGCATTGCAGATTATTGATCACAAGCACCACACAGAGATTCTTCTGGTATAAATGGCACACAATTCATTGCTTATTTTAGGTACTATATTGGGTTTACAGATTCCTTCGTCAGTATCATAGAGTTTCCTCGCCAAAATAAGCCCAGTATCAGCTTTGGATCATGTAACCGTTCTGAATAGTGCCTGGATATCCAAATTTGTTTTCTTCTCGCCTTTCGTACTCTTCTTGGGACACAATCCATTCAAGTATAAACAAACTGGACACAATTTAGACCTAGAGTACCAATGGAAGGGTAGTCTACTAGTGTAGTTCAGGTAGTAACTGTTAGACTCTCACTAAGTTCATGACTGGTCGTTAAACTTCTCTAGCCCACAACTTCTATCGTAAATCTTCATGAGAAAGGGCATTTCGAGCTCAAGCAGTTTCCACTCTAAGTCGGTTACAGTGGTCGTTTCCAGTGTTTTGCAGCTTGATTTCAGTGCCTTATTAGATGCTGGAAAATGTCATCCAGCCCTCTGACAACATATCACCTTCTGAAAAATCGAGAGATTTCCAGCAGATTTTTTCATCTTCCAATTTCATTTATGGAGAACACCAGTATTGTCTCAGATAACGCTTCTGCGTGTGCACATCCTAGATGCAAGACAGCGGAACTTGTTCTATTGAACTATAATATTTTTCGTTTCATACTTTACTGGGTGTTAGTATGATAATAATATGGTAGTTCACCGTGGCTGTCATAAACCTTGAACATATTTAATAACTTAAGGGATATGCTACCAAAATAATATGTTCCTGTTCCACGTGCAGTTTGGTGCAGACAATAAAACAATATTAATGCAATCGTTACCAGTTTTATAGTAATTGTAATACATGGAACATGAACTAGGGTCCAAATAATATGTAATATCTGAATGGAGATATCGTGTTCCTTTAATTTGTTTCCCTTGGAAACGTGACTGTTTCAATAATTAATTTATACAATTGTCTTATATCTGAGTATTGTCTTACACTTATACCAAATAAACAGATAAAAGAAATGGAGGATTGTTTTATATGGTATTACTCTTGTTTTTTTCTACCTACACATGCACGTTGTTCTTATAACTTGTCTATGATTGTATAGATTAAATATTAAAGATAAATAAGTTGCTTCATGAAGCCCTTTGTAATTTATAATGTCACTTAAATGGTTCGTAATTTGTTATATTTTTAACCTCATGATGAAGATTGTAAGGATGGCTTTTTTAATCATAATAACCATTTTGTAACTTTTTCTCTGCCAAAATCGAGTCTTTTTCCTCTTGAGCGTATCATAACAATACAGCTACCGGAAGTGGTAGTAAAAGGGTTAAGCGCCCGAACATCTTGAGTAATAATACGCTACCCTTAAATGAACATATTTAAAAACATCCCTTTATGTAATATGTCAGTTAAATGTTTTTTTCAAAACTTGTTTCGTAGCACATATTTTTTTAAATTTCCAAAATTCAAAACTTTCACTTTTTGCCGGGTTTTAACTAACGTTGTAACTAACCGGAGGCAGTATGTAAATAAGCTTTGTTTTGTATTAAATAAGCTGACATAGCTTACTTACATCGTCATCATCTTAAAATAGTAACTGTATATTAACTTTTTTAGTCGTTAGGTTATATTAACCTGCAATTCGTGATCATGAATTGAGGTTGCGGTCTCTAGTTTTGGAATTGTAGCCAAATTTTGGGTTTCTATTAAAAATTAATTCTTACTAATACAAACTATATCTAATTACAACTATTTATTTGCTACCCCAGTACACTGAGGACTTTTAGGATTGAGTATGCCATGCACAAAGTGATATTTCGGTGTTTCATTATGTTTAGGGAGTTTTTATTCTCTCAGTGGTGACAATGGAATAAAATTCAACCCTTAATGTAGATTAAAAGTAGATTAAAAATTTTCAAAGTTGACGACTTAACATAAATTATGTAAAGTGAGAAATGCATATAAAAAACAAAATAACCTTTTAAGTTCATTTTATGTACCATAAATAACACTAATATGCACTTCTTACAAATTTAAGAATGCAATTTGTTTAATAAAAATATGTATAATTCTTAAATCTTTAGTTTTAAAATGTTTAGCGAAAACTATAACGTACATACAGAGAGCATTTCCCATAGTTGAATATATGTGTGAAATGGTCTACTCTGAATAAAATGTGTGTTAAATGGTCCACTTTGAATAATATAGAATTATGCAAACCTGATGTTCCACCTCTAGTAGTTTGTCTTTAATAGACGTGAAAAGTTTTTAAACTAATACTTCCGGATTAGAAACATATCTGAAAATAGAAAAGTTCATTTATGTTGAATATCTAATTGGTGTTTAATATGATGAGGATTTGTTTTAAGAAGTATCTATTTATTTGAAGATGGACAACACTTACAGTTATTAAAATTATTTGTAGAATCTTATATCTGTGGAAGGATTATCATAGTGTAATTACTATAATTAAAAAACCCCGTTTATGTTTATTTTTCTTTACCATGTCTGTTTATCTTTGAATGTATAGTACAATACAATGAATAGTATAAGTATATTTTTTTCAGGTGTTCATCAAATCCGAGTTGAAAGTCGGCGTGCTTTTCGTGAAGGAGGGACAGTACACGGAGGAGGAGATCTTAGATAACAATGAAAACAGCTCTCTTTTCACCGAGTTTTTACAAATCCTTGGAGAGAGAGTAAGATTAAAAGGTAAGACGTTTGGTTTATTTAAATATTAACGTTATCAACGTAATTAAAACTCGAGTCTTGTATTTGAATTATATCAAACGTGCGTATATACAGATTATTAGCAGATGGTTTTCGATTTGACATCGTGTTGACTGAAGATGCCGAAATATTTCAAGAACCTCGCGGCGAGAAACGGAAAACTTTGATGTGAATTATAAAGAAATCTCAAAACCCCATTATTTTATCCCACATTCTACATGTTACTGCTCATATTAGTGCTAGTTCATTCAAGGTAATATCTCTGTTTCCAAACATTACAAATGTATTTCTTAAGACAATTTGCTTCATAACCTGTATATATGTTACTGTCACTGTGATTACTCAATCGTTATGTATAATGTGTCGTTAATATGAATTAACACCGGCAGTCAAAGTGTTGAATTACTTTAACCAATCATTATATAGAGTGTAACAAAAGTTCCGCACGGGCTTGATAATTCCCGAACGATTACAGGTGAAGCAAAACAACTTGGTACATCATTACTACACCTATAAATCTACTTTGTGAAGTAACTACCAAATTTTTGTCATGTCAGGAGGATGGCCCGCAATGAGTCAGAATGAAATCTTAAATGAGAGCATAGGTTGAGTAGTATATTAAATAACAAGTCTTTATTATTAGAGTACAATGCCGTAAATTTGACTTCAAAGGGTTCACTCTTTAAAAAATTATACTGGATTAAGGTTTGAAACATTTATAATTTAGGCCCTCTTCTAGATGGTTTAACATTCTTGTCTTGGCTCAAGTTGTAAAAGTTAAACTTAGTTAAAGAGTATTGGACTCTTCCTCAAATATGCGAATAAGAATTTTATTATTACAATAATAAATAGGAGTTTTGGAATAACTTATGTTTAAAATAGATCGATTTCGGTCATTGATCATTGCCAAATGTGTTCACACATAACGTGTCAATGGTGGAAAGGGTTCATTCGTCTAGTATAGCGTCAGATTTCAAACTCTGCACTAAGGGAAAGGTGAAATGAATGTGAACTGAACATTCAAAAATTTATTTTATCTCAAAATTAAAACTGTAATGCGTCTACTTTTTCACATTTACATACTTTTTCATAATACATAATATTTTCTTTCTCGTTGGATATATTTTAATTATTTCTTATGTTATTCTTCTACATATTAGATCAATGAGATAAGACTATAGCTTACGCAGGGAACTGCAGCTTGCACTGTTCATAATTTTCTCTCAGAATACACGATGATTTTAAAATTTACTCTTTTTACATATGGTAATCTTTCACTAACAAAATGTATATGGACATTAACTGTACAAATAATAGCCTTCAATCTGTATTGCGTCGTGGTGAAATGTGATTTTCGACGCATTTACTTAATTTTTGAAACAAATCAATATAGTTCTCGTTTAATATAAGATCGATGATGTCTCGAACTCGACAGACAAATAATTTCATGATCTTATCCAGGCGTATTACGTTGTTGAAGGGTTTTCATGCTAATAAGTAACATTACTTGGTTTGTAAATTAATGTTGTTGATTAGTTTCGGTTGTAAGTAGTTAATCTGCATGCCACCTCATAGAGTGGTTATTACCGACTTGTAGCTTCTTGCTCTAGTTTCTAATTAAATCAATAGTTTGAACATAACTTCAACTCTTGCTTCCTCAATACCATTAAGATTTTATGAAGGGATATCAGTACACATATTATTTAGCTTTTCATTAGCAGGAATAACTGTTGGAATAGCTTGTCTATTACCAATAAATTAGCAATGAGATATTAACTGGGTTTTTGAACAGAGTGTTCATATTTAACAGAAATGTTACAGCTTTTGTCGCACTACAAAACGTTGGGACCCACAAGTTTATGTTTCGTGCGGGATCAAAAGAATGTTGTTCTTAAAATGTGTACGTTTGTGTTTCTGAATTAAATAATATTCAGTTCCAGAATATAGAGAGGTTAAGCTTATCCACGTCAAATTAATTTTGTTTTGTTTTATTATAAACTTGTAATGTACTGAAATGAATACGAAGTGAAAATACATGGGTATTCTATACTTGTGTTTATATTATTTCCACCGAACGTAAAAAGAATTATCGATTACATACTACGGCATACTTACTTATAAGTATAAAAATCAGTAGTATTTATCAATAACGAACTAGCTGTTACCCACTGGTTCGCACGCAACTTTCAAAATTAGACATCGTAGCATACTTAGTAAAAGCACTTATTATTTAATACGATGGAGCCCTATGATACTTTCAAACGTAAGTAGGCCGACATCAGGTAGGCCTACATATTTTTTCAGTCTTCGTGGTTAGGAGGATCAGAGGTTAAGGGAAGTTGCGGCTGACTCTTGTATCAGGTTTTGCGCGTGTAAAATCATTTCTGGTTTGAATGGATCATATTTCCAACGTCACAGCTGAGTTTTCCTTGTTGTCCCGGTCAAGAAAGTATATATATATATATATATATATATATATATATATATATATATATATATATATATCTACGGCCAAAAAGGGTTTACTTTCAGTCCTCGTAATCTACGTACGGTCTAAGTTTAGTTTTCCTTGTTGCTCCGATAAAGAAAATACGAATCTATACATACGAGGACTGAGAAGCGTACTTCGGTCAAAAAGCGTCTAATTCGGGCCGTTTCAGTTCTTTTCCGGTCTAATGTATTTAAGGTGTCATATTTGAGGGTGCCTTATTATCCCGATTAAGAAAATAATACATCCTTTCCAGGTCTTGGAATCCTACTTCGGTTGAAAACGTATACCTACTCTAAGATATTTCCAGTGCCTTATTTAAGTACACATTGTCCCGGTGAAGAAAATCAACTACATCGTAGGACTGAGAAGCCTACTACGGCCAAAAAACATCGGAATGCTCTTTGTTTTATCTTTAATTGCTCCTTTGTCGGGAACAATTTGATGAGGGCCAGCTTGTTTGAATAAAAGACTACTGGTCTTTGCACTTTGTAGGTTTTCCTGTTTTAACCTGCTTTTGTTTCAATTTCTTTTACAATTCAGAACAGTACCTAAGAATGATTAAAATTTTGCCTTATTTTTTCTAACGATGTTGGCAACTAACTAAAAAATTATTAAAGTTAACCCTATAATATTTTAACAATTATATATTATACTATAGTAACTTTGAGTGTCAAAATTTAACAATGCTGCCCGCTGTTTTTTAAAGACATTATCTTATCGTATCTCCACAATTCTTTTCGTGATATTAATTATCTGTATACAGAGTTTTACGTAAGTAGAGATCATCAGTAAAGTTTTAATATTTTAATTCGTAAAACTGACGCTGAACACATTACCAGAGAAATAAAAAATTAAGGAGCAATGATATATCTTTAATGTATGTCCAAATTAGAATAGCCCTGAACTCCGTACAGACTATCAATAATAATACGTATATTCACCAAACAGTTCGAAAGTAAACTAAGACCACTTCTTCTGGATAAACTTATTTTGTATAAGACTTGACAAGTAAAGATAACTTATTAGATGTCGAACTAGCTGTTACCCACTGGTTCGCACGCAACTTTCAAAATTAGACATCGTAGCATACTTAGTAAAAGCACTTATTATTTAATACGATGGAGCCCTATGATACTTTCAAACGTAAGTAGGCCGACATCAGGTAGGCCTACATATTTTTTCAGTCTTCGTGGTTAGGAGGATCAGAGGTTAAGGGAAGTTGCGGCTGACTCTTGTATCAGGTTTTGCGCGTGTAAAATCATTTCTGGTTTGAATGGATCATATTTCCAACGTCACAGCTGAGTTTTCCTTGTTGTCCCGGTCAAGAAAGTATATATATATATATATATATATATATATATATATATATATATATATATATATATATATATCTACGGCCAAAAAGGGTTTACTTTCAGTCCTCGTAATCTACGTACGGTCTAAGTTTAGTTTTCCTTGTTGCTCCGATAAAGAAAATACGAATCTATACATACGAGGACTGAGAAGCGTACTTCGGTCAAAAAGCGTCTAATTCGGGCCGTTTCAGTTCTTTTCCGGTCTAATGTATTTAAGGTGTCATATTTGAGGGTGCCTTATTATCCCGATTAAGAAAATAATACATCCTTTCCAGGTCTTGGAATCCTACTTCGGTTGAAAACGTATACCTACTCTAAGATATTTCCAGTGCCTTAGTTAAGTACACATTGTCCCGGTGAAGAAAATCAACTACATCGTAGGACTGAGAAGCCTACTACGGCCAAAAAACGTTTTAGTACTGGTGTATGGGAAATCATGTCTAAGCTCACGTAACATTTTTAAATAATTGCTTAAAATAAGTTTTGCGTAATAAAAAGCTTTTTGTTTTTCGGACTGTATTCTAGCAAAGAATGGATCGCTCTTTGAAGTTTGTAAGTGTCTTATGTTCTTATACTTTCAAAAATGCCATATCACAATGTCAGCGAAGCCAACCAATTTTTTAGTATCTCATATGTCACTTTACGCAATCTGAAGTAAAAGTTATATGTAACTTGGTATTTGTAATTAATTTCACTACTGATCAAGCCCTGTAAACGAAAAATTCTCTCAAATTTAATTGTAAACTAATGCTTCACTCTTTGATGAACTTCAGCTGAAATTGTTAACCGCTATTTAGTGTCAGTTAAATTTGGTTTATAAAACATAAATATTATCATTAGTTTTTCCGAAATCTAAATTATGCTGGGACACTTTTCCGATTTATTCTTATGAACCTTCCTCTGATTTCAACGAATATTTTACAAAAAGAATCAGCCGAATTAGTCCAGCCTTTTTCTAGGTCAGCGATTAGTAACACGTTTTACGATTCATTTTTATTTATAATATACTTTTAGAAATATTTTGAAGTTATTGAATGTGCTTAATTTTTTTGTGAAATAATGGGACAACGTGTGACAACCCCCCTTCCTAACATAACCGCCATTTTCTACGTGATGGAAAAGGCTATTAAAAAACTGTAGATGTACAGTTTAATCCTGACATGTACTTGAATGATAAAATAGTTTAGTTCACCGAAGATTATTTAGACTCAAATCTGTTTATTAGACTTCATTGGTGTGTACTGAGAGTTCGGGTGTACAAATATAAGGGAGGCCTAGACACAGTCCACGACTTGACGGGTCTCTACTCCGTCTACACCAACTGGCGAAATAGAGATCATGTTCCACGTTTCTTATGCGAGTCAGTACAAGGAATTTTATTGTGCTCTTGCAGGATTCGACAAATATAAGGGAGGCCTAGACACAGTCCACGACTTGACGGGTCTCTACTCCGTCTACACCAACTGGCGAGGTATAGAGATCATGTTCCATGTTTCCACACAGCTGCCTTATGAGAGCCACGATCCGCAAAAGGTACTAAACAACAATTATAATCTAAAATTAATTCGTCTTCCAGGATACTGGTTTAGTGAGTATTTATGTCTCGAGCATTCTGAGGAATAAAAGTAATGTTTTGCGATTAGTATCTGATTTTCGATTCAAAATATATTTTTTGAAGGAGATCCCGTCACAATTTTCGATTAATCAAAAAGTATACTTGCTTGATCAATAAATGTTCATAAAACTTCATTTTAATATCTTAATTCATTAAAAATCTAGAATGATGGACTTTTGGAACAGTTTTAGTGAGAAGATAAGGAGGTATTAGTCTAGCTGTTTTTTCGGAGGAGGGAAAACATAGTGTATCTAGGTAGCTACCAGCAACTGATTGGTAGTTTAAAATGCTAATATAAAACACAATCAAATCCTCTCACCTCTCTGAAACCATTACTTGTATAATTAAGACATGGAAGATTTATTTGTGTTTTTTGTTCTAGTCGGACTATCTTAGGTGTTTCAGAGTTTTTTTATATTTGTTCTAATTTTCTTCGCATAACTATACTTATTACTTATTGTATGCTTATTAAATAAGATAAACTTCTCTGTTTAAAGTATGAGCAGCAGGAGGGTGTCCTCTGTCAATTCTAAATTCAGCCTCCTTCAGGGCCTCTTTATTCGTCCACTCTTGAGACTCGTTGTTTCGCCCCAGCCGATTACATGAGATGACAAAGTCATAGATCGTTTTAGCATTGATCCTCATTCGTATCTTCTGACTGACTCAAGCTTGTCATCTCGAGCTAATCTCCTTTTCCACATGATATGATAGTGACTATAGGAAATGTTCATTATCATCATATAACACACCATTAATCATATTGTCTGAGAGGTTACTTGTAATATACCCTAATAAAGAATAACAGAGTTGATCAGATTTTTTCTGACATGTAACTGGCTTCGCTGTCTCCAGACTTTCTACACCAAATATTTTTTTTGTAATCCAGCATGTTAATTGCTTATTGACTCATTACTTTAAAGTAATCTAATTAATTGATCACTCTCGGTAATACACATTCCCAATAGTTGTACAGTGACACTTTTCAATACTTTTATTTTCTTCTCTTGAAGAAAAACTCAAATCCGCCTTTCTACATTTTCCTCAGGTGTTGTATTGATGCACACCGGAAAACATGGAAGGTGACTAGAGTCAAACAAACATTAGAAAATGACAGCATTCTCTACCGACAACAAAAGAATCTGTGCCTCATCGACAGATTGATCAATACTGTATACAACGTTGTGCTGACGGAACTTTTGTTTGAGGGAACTAAGAGCCGCTTTTGTACATCGGAATGCTCTTTGTTTTATCTTTAATTGCTCCTTTGTCGGGAACAATTTGATGAGGGCCAGCTTGTTTGAATAAAAGACTACTGGTCTTTGCACTTTGTAGGTTTTCCTGTTTTAACCTGCTTTTGTTTCAATTTCTTTTACAATTCAGAACAGTACCTAAGAATGATTAAAATTTTGCCTTATTTTTTCTAACGATGTTGGCAACTAACTAAAAAATTATTAAAGTTAACCCTATAATATTTTAACAATTATATATTATACTATAGTAACTTTGACTGTCAAAATTTAACAATGCTGCCCGCTGTTTTTTAAAGACATTATCTTATCGTATCTCCACAATTCTTTTCGTGATATTAATTATCTGTATACAGAGTTTTACGTAAGTAGAGATCTTCAGTAAAGTTTTAATATTTTAATTCGTAAAACTGACGCTGAACACATTACCAGAGAAATAAAAAATTCGTGAGAAACAATGATATATCTTTAATGTATTTCCAAATTAGAATAGCCCTGAACTCCGTACAGACTATCAATAATAATACGTATATTCACCAAACAGTTCGAAAGTAAACTAAGACCACTTCTTCTGGATAAACTTATTTTGTATAAGACTTGACAAGTAAAGATAACTTATTAGATGTCGAGCTACAGTTTTGTTTTGTTACTACTTGTGAAGTTATTGTTAAATGTGTGCATTTTGCATACGAGAAGTTGTTTTAAAACAAAGGAATACAAAATCTTAAAATACACAATCAAGTAAAATTGGATGACTACAGAAAATTATGTATAGGTACTTAATTTTTTAACACTAAAAATTTTTAAAATCCATATTTTTTAATTGTTTTACATGTGACCGCTATTTTCAAACTAGACAAAATAATACTCCTTCTTTTTAGTAGTAAGCTTTGTTATAGTAAGACTAATATTTATCGAGAAAATTATATACTATACGTAAATAATCTTCTAAATGTTATAATAGAATGCTCATCTATCATAGAATGGTATCGAATCGCTGATGGGCAACTTCTTTTTGTTCAACAATTAGCACATAAATTTAAGGAATGTGAAATATCGTATGACATTTATTTAAGGCCAAGGTAAATAAGCCGGTGATTGCAACCAGCTGGAATAGGCAACAAGGTTACGGAAGCAATACGATATTGACTGATCCAGTTGTAAAGTCATAAACTTCGCTGTAATCTCCGACTGTCTCTCTACTTACGTTAAGTAGACAAGACTAAGATAGTAAGATAAGTTTAGATATACTGGTTATGGTTTTTTATGAATACATACAATATCTTGCCAAAGTGTTGTGAAGAAATTATGATTATGAAATGAACCTCTCTTTTCTTTGAACCCCAGCATTAATACAATCATTCTCTGTTTTAGCTTCAAAGGAAGCGGCACATCGGGAATGATATTGTATGTGTTGTATTCCTGGAAGCAGACAATACGTCGTTCTCTCCTTCTTGTATCAAATCACACTTCTTGCACACGTTCATACTGGTCCGCACAAGTCCCAGAATCAAGAGGAAACCCACCAGATACGAGGTAGTGTATTCTACATTGATTTATAATTTGATGTCACCAATGTCAATTCCTTCTGTAGAGTGTACAATAGTAACGCCTTTAACTGTTTTATATATTTTTATGTATAACCTTACGTGAAATTAAGCGAAGCTATTTGTTGGTAATGTTATTGTTGTGATTTTAAAATTGTTTAGCAGCCTTTACTTTTATAATAAAACACTTTTCTTAGATTATATTCTAAGTTCCCGCTAGAACTAGAAACCTAGCTCCAGGAGGTAGTAGACTATCGCACACTTCTTAATTAGTTACTAGTTTCTAAGTTATATGTTGTAGTTCAGGTTACTTAAATAGGAGGTAGCGGTGATTAAAATTAATCCTAACATCGACTATACAATAAAGATACTTTTCATTTTATTTTATTTTTTCTCCCATTTATAACCCATAGGATCCCTTTTGTGAAATTGTAATCCCTAAGAATTCAAACAAAATACTAACAATGCAACGTGTAAATACCTTGCAAATGCAGATGTGAACAAAACAACTGATCAGTTGTTTCCATAGATTTTGTATATTTTCAATCTAAACTACTAAATTTAACAGCTTAAAAATAAGATAACTGATCTTTCTTCTAAAAAAATTCCTTCAGTTGTATACAAGATGATTTGTATTTATTTGGAATATTTTTCAGAATCATACAAATATTATTTTTATTACCCTTATGACAATAAGGTACAATTAAACTTTAATTCACATCTTTTTCAGAATTATCATTGGTTACGAAATAGGCTATTAACAATGTAGCCTATTATAAAGTTTTACTTCTTTTTGTTCAGAGGGTACATTTAAAATTAACTTAAAATTCTGACCCACATTTGCAATAATTTTTCGTAAAGATTAAAATTTGTAAACAATTTCTTTTGTCTTTTACTACAGTCTGCTAAGTATTGCCATGGTAGTCTAATATTGTGGTTGTGGCACCATATGTTTAATATGTTTCCACCACAATTAAAAAGTTAAATGTACCACCTGAACTCTATGTCAGTAGTAAACCCCTTATTAAAAACTTAGTTGTTTTCACTTATTTTATATTATCCAATTTAAATGTATGTATGTTACAGAAGAATTTTGATAGGTTTTCTACATTTGATACAACTAATAATGGTTACCGTACACAATTTTCCATTTTCCAATATTAATTTTTGTAGGACACCTTTCAAAATCTACAATTTCATCATCGTTGAAATAAAAATTAATTTTGGAAATTTGTGTAATCATTATAAGTTATAGTAAATTAAAAATTCTTCAATTGCTCCAAGAATTTTCAGTTTACTAGGCCTACATGTTATTTTGTTAAAACCACATTGAAAAGTAAATGTTATTAAACTAAACAATACTTTTTCAATTTAAACAATGAAATATTGAATTTTGGGCTATGAAAAAAGAGGCCCATCTTTATGTTATCCACAGTTTATCCACTGCGTAATACAACAATGTATAACTAAATACAAGTACTGTATATGAAAAACATGTACCTTCATAGGATATATTGTTCATAAAAAAGGATTTTATAAAAAATGAAAATAGTCTATCTAGTAAAGAAATCAACTAATAATTTTACACTTAAAGAGAACAGAATTATCAAGAAACATGCATGTGTGATGCAATTTGTGATCTGATCTGATTTTCTGATACCATTCCATACCAGCAGAGTGAGTTTATTTGTTCTCAACATGAATATTTTGTGTTCACTATTGTTATTATATTCTTGCTTTAAATCTTACTTATATTTTACTTGTTAGCATGCATGTAAATATTGAACAATTTTAAAAGGTAAAAGTTAATAATAAATACAGAAACATCAACATTTTTATTGGCTCCTCTTCAATGCAACTTTGTGAACTTTTAGTTTTTTTCCAGGTGTCGGTAGTTACTCGAGACGAAGTGGGTGCCTACAAGCCTTATCTCTGGGAACAATCTGTGTTCGACAAAGGACCTATGTTTCGAGAATGGTTATTAACAAAAATAGTCAATGGAGAAAGAGCGAGTTATTCTGCACCAAAGTTTGCAAGAATGCAAGAGAGGACAAGATCACAAATGCTGGAAGACATTGTTGCCAACCTAGCAAACCATGCAGAGACCGGCCAAATTCCTAAACCTTACAGGTAACATTATGTAAAAACTATTTATGATTGAGGAATAATTAAGTTGATTGTTTAATATTTTAACCTAACAATTTTAATATACAACATGCTGATAGACATTTACTACTAAATTTGCTTAGAAAAGATAATGTAAAGAACAATAATTTCAAGAACATTTCTAAGTATTTTTTTTAACAATAACAACCTTCAAGTCAGCTGGAAGAGAGTTAAACATGGTTATGCACTTATAAAAGATATGTTTTGTTTTAAGAATGTTGCTTTATGGAGTGAAATTGCAATGTTATGACGAAGCCGAAGTGAGTAGTCAGAAGAAACTTTGTCACAGTGAAAAAGTTTCCAATTCGTTTTTTAAAACATTTATTGACTCATAAATATAAATGCTGGGAAATGTGAGTGTATTAGCTTCAAGAAACATTTCTTTACAAGACTGTCTTCTATTCAGTCTGAAAACTGTTCGAAGAGCTTTCTTTTAGAGTCAGAAAATTTAGCAAACCTAGCAAAATTATATGATTGTGAGTTATTTCAAGTATGAATTAAGCTTAGCAACGTTTCCATTGCTCAATACTTAGTCTCCTTTGAATATATTTTGAAGTCCTTATTTAAGATCTCTTGGAAGAGATATTAACCCCTATAACTAACTCTCTTTCGTTACGACACTATTGTTGAATGGTGATCAATAAATACAAAGATCCCCAGGAGGGTTTACTCTGAATGTTTATACCTTCCACTTAAATCTACAAAGGGTATGGCAAAACTGATGTATCACTTAAATCTGGGAAACCTATGGATGTCCAGGAGCGGCGCATCACTAACCGTAAATGTCGAAATGTTGCGGTGCAAGGGTACTTGATAGGCCTAGTCTGGTGCGGGGAATGACTGTTAGAGTAGATTCTTGTCCTAAGAAAATTAAATTTAAAAAAAGAAGATAGTTAATCGTTAAGATACTGATACACTGCTGTCTTAAAGTGCAACATAATGTAACTTTGGTTTCCTTACACACAGCCCCTGGATGTGTTTTCCACGCATAGAGCTTTTTTATGATTTTGGGCTTTAAATCGTAGTTGCTTCAGGAATTTTGATTAGTGCTCTTCTAGGCAACCATATTATTTTTATTATTATTTGGTGAAACAAACGAACAAAGCTACAGGGGCTGTGCAGCCAAGATTATTTTCTTTCAACCCTATCTCACATATGGAAGTTACATAAATAACAGAGGTGAGTCTTAGAATTCATCCTATCATTCCTTTTTTCGGTTGTGTCTATCCCTTTACCATAAGTTTTATTAATGTTGTTTTATATATAGAATTATTTTTGAGTTTTAGTAGTCATACTTGTTTACAGTTATTTCTTGAATAATTACTCTGTTTAAATTTATAACAAGTAGAAAACAGAATCGATTAGTTATGTATGAAAATATTATTACTATTCAACACATCACACACTTTGTACATAAATGGAATACAAAGCTACACAACAGACTTCTGTCCAATTTTCACTTATCTCTATTAAAATTGTACTAAAAATATAATTTCAAATCAACTGGTAAATAGATTTTTTGATAATGTTCCACATCAGTTTCAGTACAGTATATTTTAATTTAGATCTAGAAGGTACGCCCAGGTTCTGTACTTAAAGATTGCAACATTTCCGAAACACAAAGAAAGTAAGATCAAGCTCTTGGTTCTAAACGACTGTGCACTTCAGTTATTTCCCTGGTGGAAAACATTACACAATAATTTTACAAGTTGAAGAGGCTTATTCTTTTCTACAAATATAACAAATACGGTACTTATTTGTGGAGATATTAATACTGAATAGTTACATGTATTTATTGATCTGTTTTCAGTATTAAATTTACACAACTAAGATATTAATTTTTTTGTTATTATTATGCATCATTCATAAACCCCATTCTCTTCTGCCATCATTTCTTATTCCTCTTTCTTTGACCAAAATAAAAAAGTGACATACCTAAATGCATTTAATAATTACTTTGTATTATTTTCTAGTTCAAGAATTCCTATAAGTTTAGTTGTTTGGCATATTAAACATGTGACTGTACCAATGGTGTATTTAAGGGCTGTAGCCCAGGACAGGGTTTAATAAATATATGTAAACAATTCAATTGAGAATGTTTGAAAATTAAGGGTGTGTATGTCAAGGCCAATGTACTGCATTATTCTATACAAAATATTAGGAAGTTAGACTGTAAACTGTGGCCTGTACTGTATAGGGCGTCATAAGTATTATAGTTTCTGTTAATACGCGGATACAGAAAAACAACTTAAGCCTAAAAAGTCTATCAAACACACGTTGGTCAGCGAGAGATAACGCTTGCAAGACATTGAATAAAGATTGGAAAGAAGTGATAGAAGCACTCAAAATTATTTACAATGCTGAAACAGAAAAAGTAACCACATGAATTGGAGCCGGTAGCTACCTTTGCAAGCTTTAAAGATTGGATTGCATTTTTGTTAGTTCTGTGGGGAGATCTACTCAACAGATTTAATATTACTAGTGAAAAACTACCATCACCTGAAACAGACTTGTCAACAGTAACACTAATGTAAGGATCATTATCAGATATTTATGGGAATGGAGCTCTGCTGAAGTCAGAAATACGTATATATGAAGATGAAGTCAAAAATAAAGCTCCATCCTGATTAGACTGGAGGTCAAATAAAACTTCTAGGCAGAGATAACTTTAAAATAAACACTTTATATGTAATATTAGACACTATATCTAATGAAATGGAAAAGAAAAATACAATGAGCTGAGCTCAATTTTTGGATTTTTCATATTAAGTGAAAAAGAAGAACCGTACAAAGAGACACTAACTGACCACTCTAAAACAAGTGTCCACTTTTTATAATAAGGATCTACCTTTCACCAGAAGATTTTGCTATAGAATGTCTACATTTATTTTGTTTCTCAAAGGAACTTCAATAGCAAGAACGTTCTAAGAGTATTTTTAATCTCTATAAACTGTTACATGTCTACGGAGTCCAAGATCTATACCCCAATGTTGACATAACATTGAAACAGAGAGATCATATTCGGATAAAAACATACACGCAATCGACGATGACTAAGTAAAGGAAATAGGATTTTCTGGATATTTGCCTTCGCTCAGTGATACAATATAATCAGTAACACCTGTACTGTATTTTATCACTGAAAAATGACAAATGTCCTGAAAAATCCTGTTTCCATCACAATTCTTGTATCGCCAAAAACAAACTTTATAAAGAAGGTGATGACTGAAGCACGTGATGTGGGTTTTTTAACCATAGAGTCTGAAATGACCATGAAATTAGCTTTCAATGGTGTTATCAATTCATTCTCAGTCTCTAAATCAAGAACAAAATTGGTTTAATCACCATAGTAATGTAAATTATACAAAGTTCTGTTTTAATTTTGCTGAATAAATATGTAATTGAATTGCCAGCTTGTATACTTACGAATCAAATGTATTAGCTGGTTCATTATTGTAAAATGTTCTTATTTCTTCAAACCAATCACAGTACAGTGTTTGGTAAACTAAAATACATTACTAATATAAATGATTGATATATTATATTATTGATAAATGGATAACCAGTATAATGAGATTAAATTGGTTTCACCTTATAATGTTGTTTATACACAATAAGTTTTTACAACTTCGGCTATGAAACAAACAAGGGGCAGCAGTAGCCGCTGGCCCCTAGGCGGCAATACTTGAAATACACCACTATCAATAATATGACTGCTCTTTACAAATATTTAAAACAATTAAATCCAAGACCTTCCTAATAAGGTATGCCACAATCGACCATAATAAACATAATGCCTGACTAACCAAAGATTAAATATTAACATAATGTCAAGAAATGCAGACATTTGTAAATTTTTAACATTCATAAAAATCCTTTATCTCTCAAAAGTTTCGTTAAAAGATTTTATTTACACTACGACTATTTTACTCAACTATAGGAAACTATACTGCACTGGTTGTTTATTACTTTGTAACTGTTGAAGAAATTGTTGATAATCAAAGTTACAATTCTCGCTACACCATGTAACAAACAAGATTAGTGTGCTCTGTTGTAAACACGATCATTTGGATGCAAGACGACTGTAGTAACAAGTGATGAGTAATGTTCACGATGCACGTGTCTATTCAACTTGCTTTAATACTCTGCATGGTGTAACGTTGCAGTTGCATTATGTATTCATTGTTCTTGCCAAGCTCAGAACTTCTTAAGATTTAAGTTTAATTCCTCTTTTATTCTTTATATTGTTCTCTATTACTCTATTAAAATACAGTACTTTAAATTATTAAAACCATTTGGAAAATAGTAAGAGGATTATGACTATTTAAAGTCATGCGCCATTGGGAATTATACAACAACAAACAATTCTTTGGTATTGGTAAAATAATTACCGTTGCACTTTTCATCAGTACTATCGACCTTGTACTGCATCATCTCTCCTCCATATCCTCACTCAGGCCAGTGGTTCTTGAGGTTCAGATTCAGATTCTTTATTTAGCAAAAAAATTTTTAACAGACAATTGTCAAAGCAAATTTATATAACTTACATTAATATTGGTACTAAAAACTACACTAACAATAATTTCATTACAATCTCAAACCTGCAATCATTTACGAGAGGCATAATAAGACTACAACGGAATTGACCTCTCCTTAAAAAAGTGAATAAAAATTAAGAAATAAAAGAAATAAACTTGAATTTTTAAAATCTCATATCTGCTCTCTCCTTGAAATGTAAAATCCTAAATTGTAATGTTGAGCTTATAAAATCATTAACAGTTCAATACCATGGTGATTGAACATGCCAAAATAAAGTTGGAAACAAAAAGAGTTGTATGTCAAAATATAAACATGTAACTGAAAGCCTGCACCAAGACAGGAGAAAAGAACACTGCTTCACTTTTACATTCTTAACCTTATGTTTGACACACCTGAAGAAGAAAATTCATAACTTTTGCAAATAGCAAGAATTTCTTTTCAAACCATCTATCTTTATAATGAACTCTAAATAAGGTACTTGGAATGTTGGTTCTTTCTTTTTTTTACTAATCTTTAACTTTTAATTTTTAAAGACAATATAGAATATCTATACAATACTGGTATATGTGCTGTTAAATGTTGTGATAATTTTTTTTTTTAAGTTGCATACGTTTTTAAGTAAAGTGACTTGAATACAAATTATGTTAAGAAGAGTGATGATTAAATATGTTTGTTTTGGGAGCCAATCTACAAACATAAGCAGAATTGAATTTGTGAGTTTGTAGCAAATAAAGGAACATGTAATACAAAATGACAATGATGAGATGATTTGTAAAATCAAACGATTTTACACAGAGATCGGCTTTAATCATCTAATTGCCTCAACAACGTTTGAAACGGCTTAGTAAATCTTTAATCAATCCAATTTAATTCAAGGCTACTAATTACTTAACAATCTGATCAGCTTTCACTAACATTCAATAAATGATGGAACTGCATGCCTTTATCCCTAACACTCTCATGTGATTGGCCAACACATAGTAACATCTGTATTAGAAGAATAATAAACAGTGAATAAATTAATAACTAATTATAAATAATTTGTACCTCCCTCCCATAACGAGGATCAAGACCTAGCCAAGGAGGTAGCCTATATATCTCTATTTTTTATCTTAGATTAGTAACTCTAGCTATACTAAATAATAGTGTTGCGTTTTTTTACAAGGTACAATGTTTATATGTGATTAGATCTACATTCAGCCAATGACCCTTAAGAACTCTAAAATTGTGTCTAACACTATTTACCTATGGTGAAAATAAACTAATCATACCTGTAGAAGATGGAGCTTTTATTAGCTACTGTTAACTTAATTAAATTCAAAACACATAAACAGCACTTAAAATTTTATTTTTGTGAGGCCTTTCAGTAGCAAGGCTATCTTCGTCGGATACATCACAAAAGTAAAAACAAAAAGTCAATTTGATTTTAATAGTAATATATGTGATTTTAATATTAATTTGTCCTGTGTGGGTAGGGTGTAAATAAAATTAAATCATTACTGGAATTATACTACATAAATTTGTAATGTTATTTTTGTAACCTTCGTGAAAGTAATATTGAATTTTGTATTGGTCCATGTTATTGATTTAATAAATCTTCTTTGTTTGTTTGATTTATGTAATGATTCCCATCCATTTAAATATAGGTGTGTCAACGTGTTTTAATAGTTTTAGGTTATCCTTTGATATAGTGTGTCCAGTATTGAAAAAGTGGTGTGCGACGGCTGATTTTTCTTTTCTGTTCAATTTAATGTGGGAGCAATGTTCTTTATATCTTGAATCCTTACTTATGAATTTTTTCTTCTTGTCTATCTAATGTATTTTTTGTTGCAGTCATCACATTTGATTTGGTATATGGCTGATTTATTAATAATTTCTTCATTCATCTTTTGGATTTTTCAATTTATTCTTCAAGTTTTTGTTTGTATGTTTTTTAATGATTTTTGTACATCTTTTGATAGATCTGTATATATATATATATATATATATATATATATATATATATATATATATATATATATATACGAGGGGGTACCAAAAAAAAACCGGAATTGTATTGCTGGCGGCGGCCGGCAGCGTGTCGTACACATTCCTGCCGCTAGGCGTGTGTCGCGCAACCCATTGTGAGCTCAGTGACCCCAGTTCCGTTGTCCTAGTGCATTCTGTTCGTTCGTAGTGACTGTTTTCGCTAACACTGTTTTGTTCTTGTTTCGTTTTTTGTCATGGCAAGTTTAAGTGAACAACGTGCAGCTGTGAAATTTTGTTTTTTACTTGGTAAAAATGCTGCAGAAACTATTTTAATGTTCAATACAAATTACAAAGATGATGCTATGGGGAAAACTCAGGTCTACGAGTGGTTCGCTCGATTTAAAAATGGCGACATGTCGATTGAAGACAAACCTCGTTCTAGACGTCCATCAACCTCTCGAACGGACGAAAATGTTGAGAAAATTCGTGAACTTGTGCTCACCGACCGTCGACAGACAATTGAGGAACTATCAGAGAGTAGTGGGTTAACTTGGAGCTCGGTTCAGCGAAAAGTTCGCCAGAAAAGACCCGATTTGTGGCAGACTGGAGACTGGTTCTTCCACCACGACAACGCACCGGCACACACAGCCATCTCAGTTAGGCAGTTTTTAGCCAAAAACGGCATGGTTCCGCTGCCCCACGCACCTTACTCGCTTGACCTCACTCCATGCGACTTTTTTTATTTCCACACATGAAAAGAGGCTTGAAAGGTCAACGATTTGACAGCGTTGAAGAGGTTAAGAAAAAAACGAAGCTCGAGCTTGCAGCCCTTTCTAAAGATGACTACAAAAAATGTTTTGATCAATGGAAATACCGTTATTAGTTTACGGACAAGTTTATTAGTTGTAATGGAGATTATTTTGAAGGAGATAAGGTCGTATTGTAAAAAATTTGATAATATATAATTTTTATAAAATAATTCCGGTTTTTTTTGGGTACCCCCTCGTATATCTCGTATATGCCACACAGTACAAATTAATATTGAAATCACGTATGTTTATTGTTAAAATCAAATTTACTTTTTGTATTTACTATTGTTATGTGTCTGACAAAGATAGCCTTGCTATCAAAAGGCCTTACAAAAATAAAAGTTTTAACTATTGGTTTATGCGTTTTAAATGTAATTAATTTGATCATACCTGATATCTGAGCAACTAAAGAGTTATAGAGAATATTAATTTAATATTATGAACAATGTTACCATGCAGAATTTAAGCAACTTTTGAGTGTTTTGAAACCCTTATAGAGTCAGTTCTAGAATCACTAATGTCATGAACCTATATAAAAAATGTTGCATTACTTTTATACAAGTTTCAATGCTTTTGTCTCTTAATCATGAAACAAGTCTCTTGTTCATTTAAAAAGCGAGGATATTGTTTCAAATTTCTTTGTATCACCAAAAAGAACTAAGTCTTAATTTTTAAGTGTCTGAATTGTTTTGTTCACTCTTTCAAGAATTTCATTCCAGATCACAGCAAGTAACATAGTTTTGAAATTTCTAAGTGTTTTCAAAAAGGCAGAAAACACTTAGTTGTCGGCTGTGACTTTGTGTCATTGGTGTCTGAGTATGACCTGTGGTCTGTACTAGCTCTTCAAGAACGTCTTTCAGTTCATGTTGACTTATTATCAGAGCCTTAGTAGACCATCTAGTGTCAGTTATAGTTTGCTTTCTCTGATATTTTTTTTTTCCTTCATTACTCTTTTCAATGCGACTTTTGAGAACGTTTCACCTGTGAATGGATGCTGAGAAAATACCACACAGGCCTTGTAGGAATGAAAAAAATGGTTGCTTATGGATATGCCTTCTTGGCAGTAAAACACCCAGCTGGGTTTAGTGAGTGAGCTGCACATGGTGCATATCAGCAAGATCATTTTTACTTTAAATCCTTACCTGAACACCTGAGTATATGCCCGACATGTTGGGTGCATTGTCATAACTTTATCCATGAGAGTTATCAACATTCAGCTCAAGTTTCTCAAGTAAACTGAGGGTTGCTTCTTCCAGACTTGTGGCATACACCGGGTAAGAGTTATAGCAGGCATTCATTGGTGCAAGCATTGGTCAGTGAAATATACCAAAATACTACAGCGCCTATGTTTGACACATCTGGTGTGGAGTCCATGATTAGAGAAAAATGATGAGCTTGTTCCATTTCATTTAAGATTTCTCCCAGTACTTTTTTACTCATAATCTCAATAAATTCACTGCAAATGTCAGATGAAGGTATGGTACACTAACTTTACCTTTGTTGACATATTTTGCTATGTGTTGAACAAGAAATGGATCAGATTCACCTATCAACTCAAAACAACCTAGAAAAAGCCTGTTTGATGTAGATCCAAATTTTTCATTAACACCTCTAAATGGGAGATCTCTATTCAATAAAATCTTTACAACAGATACAACTCTAGTCAATATTTCACTTTTCCTGGTATTGGCTTTGAATTATTTTGGTGATATTAGATGTAGGCTTTTTCCTCTAAATAAATTTTTAATCAGATTTTTAAAATCTCAGCTGCAAGCATTGTATTTTTTCGATCATTAAACTCTTTGGGAAAAAATGTGGATTTTTCCTCTGGTTGAAAGATAAGGAAGGCAAAATTTACAAAATACCTGTCTTGTTGGTTGAGAGTAAGTAAGTCAGAATAAAAAGATTGAGAGTCTCTTTTGATCTATTCTTTGTTTCGAAGTTAAAAAAAAAAAATAAGTTGACTGAAAGCTTTCGTTTCATCTTAATTTTTCAATTTTCTTTATGTCTTTGAAAAATCAGTTTGATTGTGATGAATTTCAGAACTGAGTATTTTATTTACTTTCAATTATTTTTTTATACTCCATGTTGCCGGATCTCAAAATCACAGAGTGAGCGAGCGTGGTTGTGTTGCAACTAAAGGTGGTGGAAGGGAGCACGGTGCACACAGCGGGGCTGGCAGATGTCATGCCAGCAGCAAGCGGCTGTGGTCAGGTTTGGGTGTTGGCAATAGCACAATCACACGTGCAAATACAACCACCACAATTGTTTTCATTTGTCATTTTTTGGCACCCCCCAAGAAATTGCCAATTGTCTTGTGCCCTAGTCACATGCCTACTGTGCCTATTCTGTAAAAACAGGCCTGGACACCTGTGTTAAGAGAACTCAATGTCACTCATCATTATAAAGTACAATTTCACATTAACACCACAGTGAAGATGTTAAAAAATGTTTTACATTCTGTATAAACTCAATCCTTTAGATACGCAGAGGTGGATGGAATGGGCCAACTTATGTAAAACTCTTTCTTGTAAGTAGTAAAATGAAATTAATCCTTATCTCATTATGGTTTTAATAAATTTAAACCAAACTATCTATTTTCCTATTCAATCAGCATAGTTCTATGTTTAAATTAAATAACAGTGTGTCTTGATATTTATCTAGCTCTCTCAACCAAGAACTTATAAAATAATAAGAGGTAATTATAATGTTCACTAAGTAAAACAATATTGCAGGCGAGGATCTTGGAGACCAATTGGTCACATGAGGCCTTCCAGTCCTCTCCTGGACTCTGTGAGAGATCGCTTCGAGGACTATGACCAGCTGGCCAAGGACTTCACAAGAGTGTTCCTACAGGATGAGGCTAATATTGCAGTCAATGCCAACCTATTTGACGTCATCTTTCTGGTTGGTCAATCAAAGCAAAAGAGCAGGTTTATTGGAGTTCGAGCAATCCTTGGAGTTCGAAGCAGGTATGAACTGTTTAAAGGAAAAAGGTTTAACTGTAGATGTCACTGTTTCTTGCATGTTGTTAAACAAATTTAATAACATATTTAATTACTCAAGATTTTTGGAACCAACAACTAATTCTAAATGTATTACCTATTGCAGGGTGTTTCAAGAAATGCTCTATGGTATTTCTACGGGGTTTGGTTCCCCTCAAGTGCCCGTGGCAGAGCTACTTGCCAGAGCTGTGCCCAGTCTGCCCAGCCCCCAGAAGCCAAAAAGCAGCAATTTTCTTCAAGTCCCTGATATAGAAAGTCCAAGGTATCTAAAGCTTAACTGAAAATTAAGAACATTTTTTTCTGTTGTTAACTGTACATTTCTTTATTTTGGATGTTGCTTTGATAATATACAACAATTATATTTGAAACCTAAGGAAACAAATTCTTAATTCTTTTGACAATTTTCAGTACTTTTTAAAGAGTCGCCATCCATTCAGAGGATGCTGTGGTTGTTATGATTAGGCGAAATTTCAGTAAACATTGTAGAATGGGTTTTTCTTCATTTCAAGATAGTTATCAAGATTTGGGACGTTAAAGTTTGGTAGCGACACACCAAATTGTTCAAGGTTATGAGACTTTTTTAATTTTTTGGGTTTGCTTCGTAGAAGGAACTAGTAGTTGAACAGGCTGACAGTAATTCCAACAGCCATCAACGTGGGCTGCGGCAGCAACTTCATTACTACCCCACTCTGTTGACTATGAACAAAAAGTTTTGTTTGAGGTAGTACAGATCAGTAAAATATAAAAATTCTAGAGGATCTTTCATAAATGCTTGTGAGTTTGCATGTTGTTATAATATCTTGTTAGTTAAAAAGAATTCTTAGCAAGAATTTACATTCACAATGTGACTGCACTAGCCAATGACCTTGAACACATGCTGACATAACTTCCCTGATCTTGATAACTACCTAAAAGTGAAGAAAAATCACATCCTACAATATGTACAGCACACCCACCAAACCATAACAGCTGTAGCGTGCTCTAAATGAGTGACCTCCGTTTAATCAGAAAATATTTAATATTTTTCTATCTGATGTGATTGAAGAACGGCATTGCCTGATATATAAAGCAGTCTCAGGTATGAGTATGGATTTAATCTGGCTAAAATTTATTTGCTGTCCCTTATTTTGGCTTCAGTTAAAAATTACTAATGGAGCCTTTTGAGAAATAAAAGAAGAGCTCAGCCAATAAGACATATGATATATTAGGAGCTGGGCTTTATCTCAAAACCAAGTGGTGAGGCTCATAACCACATATATTTACTATGCATATCAAAAGAATGAGCAATCGCAAAGATTGATTCAAGTAGAGAAATTTAGCACCTGAAAGACTCGAATTTCATATTTCATTTCAGGCCTAAGAGTGTCCCAAGTTCTCCCATGGTGAAGAGAGCATTCTCCAGACTAGGCACGCTTACTGCAGGCTGGGGCCGGTCTATCAGGAAACAGCATACCCAGCTATCAGCTGAGGACAAGAAGAAGTGGGCTTCATCACAAGACTGTTCTAGTAGGTTCACTGTCAAAGTTAAATACTCATGTTTGGTCTAATAGATAAATAAAAATTGCAGGAAAAGAAGTGCTATCTTCGTTCTTCTTTACATTTTGTAAAATAATAATATAATGTATCAATAGAAGATATTGCCAAGAACTGAAGGTTAGTGAGATATAGTTTTCTTTTAAATAGGTAATTACGACATATTTTTAACAAATAATGTAAACCACATACCAAATCATATTGAGGGGAAATTTATTAATTATATGTATGTAAACACTAACTTCAGTTTGAGTTTCAAATTTCATCACAACCTACAAGACATTTAAATATTATGGGGTAGTTAAAAATCTTAATTTGACCTTGTGAAATCTTGTACCTCTGGGCATGCTGGAAATATTATCTTGTGATAAAATTAAGGTTCTCAATAACATTCCGATTTTTGAACCACGACCATCCAGGTCCGATGCAGTGAGATTGTAAAAGATGCCGAAAGATTGCTTCTTCCAACCACCCCATTGACTTCAGAGCTGTTGGGAATAATATTGCTGTACAAGTAAGGACTACTAATGGTGCAACAATTTTAGACTTGGAGGAGACCTGGTAAAATGAGATAAAAATGAGACTGGGAAGACGATTTCTTTGTATATTCATAGTGAATACCAAATATGCTTAGAGATATTATGGCATCCAAGGAAACTTTTCTGATAACACCTGTGTTGTAGGACTCATATTCTGGCCTCTGTGTACTAGAACAGATGTAAAATGTAGAAATAGTAATTTCTTACTGACATCAGAGATGCTAGGTTATATCTAATTATCATGCTTGTTTCTTATGTTTTTAACCACAATTAGAGGCTCCATATTTTAGGGCCTAGTATAAGGGAACAAAAGACAGGATTTTTGGGGATTTTTAACAGTGACTATAATTATCAATGCTTTTTTATACTTATGCTGAGCATCCTTTATAACATTTTTTCCACATAATATCACTGTTGTGGGCTAAGAACTTTCAAACCTTGTGAATGTTGAGGTTAGCTTTAGTTCACCTTTTTCTTAGATCAGCATCTGGAATCACGTTATGTGTAGAAAACTCGATTCAGGCCTGTTAGGTTGATAGTTTGTAAGATGCTTGGATATAAATTTGTCCCCATAACTCTCACTTTTGTTAGGAAATGCTAAAGATTTTGATGATTTCCCTTCTAAATGTCTCTGGAGAGATTTGAGAAGTAAATCAAGGTGGATTACGATGGTAAAGATTTATTGTAATGACAATCACTGACCTTATGTTTTGGAAGTTCTGCCATAAAAGGTAAATATTCCAGGTGGTATCTGGTAGAGAGCATAAAGGGCCATCTTTTGGACCTTTTATGGTAAGGTGGGTTTGGATAGAGGGATAATACCTATGGTATTTTAAAAAATCAAAATTTTTAACAATGCTTAGTCACATATTACCATTCCAAAATGGATTCCCGATATATTTAAACCTTTATTGTAAGCAGTCACTGGGACTGTCTGCATTCCAATAGTAGTCTTGGTGCTAATTATACTGTCTTTTGACATGCATGATCATTTTATCTGAAATCTTGATATATCATTCTCAAGAATTTTGTAGAACTCTTAATAAATTTTGTTCTTATATCTGTGCTTCTCAGAAGAGTCATAACTGTAGTTTTCTAAAGTATCTATATGCATTTCAATTGTGTCCCTCATTTTTATGAGTTAAAGTTTCTAGAAATCTAAAAATTGATAAACATAAAATGAATTTCAAAATATCTGAGCAAAATTAAACAGTTTTATTTTGTCTCTACATCCTTGTGTATTTAACAAGACCGAAAGTCAGCTCATTACATTGACCTAAACAGAATGGATAAAAAAGGACTGTTATTACTGCTCTGCTTTGTATCAATAGTCATACATCAATGGCTCTAACAAAAAGTTACTAAGAAGCTTAACAAACTGAATTAATATTGTGGAGATTAATTAGTGAATGTTGTTATACAAATTAACAATGTTCCAAAATGGTTATTGTGAATATTATGAAATGAAAACAATATTTTACTCATTGATATGTGTTCTCATGCTAGTTTGAAATGATGAACCCATTTTTGCCTGGCATTTCATATGTGCAAAAATAATATGTGAATAAAACATACAATGATTTTTTTTTCTGTTCTCACATTTGTTTACTCTTATCAAGGTTTATTGTATTTTTTTGGTTTTATGGTAGATACAGAAATATGTTTCCAGCCTAAATTCTGAAAAATTCAGATCTTTGTGATGTTTTAAAACTCAACTTGTATTAGAATAAGTTAGACGCATGCAATACAATTGTAAAAAATTGTCTACTGCAATACGGAAAAATTTCAATTTCAATTTGAATTAATAATCACCACTTCCCATTTTTATTGAAATTCCTTAAAATAATACTTTATTTATTGCAGACAAAGAAGGAAAAGACAAGGACAAAGACAAGCCGGGAGCGTCTCAGTTAGCAGTGCCTCGACTCAGCGTTTGTGCAGACGTTCAGAAAGTAGATAGAGCAAAGCTTGCACAGGTTGAGGTAAGTTATTAATTCAGTTGTTTTCCTGGTAGGTGTTCATTTGATCCGCTTTCCTAAACATTTCAACTCACAGATTTTACTGATGTGATTCTTTCCTTATTAGGTATTAGTTGCTAAGCTTGTTCTACAATTTACTTTTGTAGGAAATGTTGCTCTATTAAGACTAGTACTGTCAAAAAATAAAGTCCAACGAAATCAGAAACAAGTTCATACATCAGTCCCCGTTTTTAATAATAGAAACACTGCTGTACAAGATAAAGGAGCTACCATGGTATTTAAATAAAAGTAAATGTATTATTATATCCTTGAGTGTAATTACTAGAACCACATATTTTTTTACATCCTCTTAATCATGGTCATTACTACTCAGTATAAGCTTGCAAGTTGTAATTTTTTAAAGACCACTCAAGAACAATATTAAAATTATGGTACTAAACACAATTAACGTTTAAAAACTACCTCAAATTGTCATATAGGATTAGAAGTGGTTTACCATTTTGTCAATCAGTTATAAAAACTGATTTTGTCTGTAAAATTATGTTACAAGTGATTAATATTATTTCAAAATAGTTTTTAAATCTGAAAATATTAACCACTTTTGTTGACAGTTCACCATAATAGAGTTTGATCCTGACACGTTCCGGATACTGCTGGACTACCTTCACACGAGTTCTTGCCCGCTGACCTGCACTAACATCCCAGGGCTGATCTGTGCCGCAGAGCACTACGATTTACCAGAGCTGTTACAGGCGTGCTTCCATCATGCCAAGCAGTTTCTCCGGATAGATGTGGTAACTTGGACCTTCTCCTCCATAGCACTAGGTCAAAACTCTAGACTCATTCTATTCTGGACATTACTTCTGCAGTAAAATAATACAGATAGTGATGATGGTACTACTTTATCTACACCAGCAATATAACTGGGTGAATGTATCATCTTGGTGTTGTCTCTAGTGAGTACCACTTGCTATGAAACTTCCACCCCCTTTAAAACCTTAATTGAGCAAAGGAGTAGATAATACTCCTAGTGAAGCTGTCTTGACATTGTTTTATCTCTTTAGACGGTACAGATAGACAATAGATTTCAACTGTCACTGTGTCTCAGCATACTAAATTGAAGATCGAGCTTTACTCTCTTTTTGAGTACCATCCCAACCAGGCTAGGAGACTAAACTCTAATATTGAACCTACTAAAGGCCTGCTTCACACTACCAAGTAGTTAATTAAATTCATACTGTAACTTGATCTACTCTCTAATTATCAAAGTAAAGGTATTATTAATATAAATGGTCAATACCTTAAGATGTGTGTATGTGTGTGAGTGTGCCTAAGGTTTACAACTCATGAGAGCTACTACAGACTAGGGTAGTTTTGTCTTTGCGAATCAAGATAGGATCAAATTCAATCAACTGCACATGGCCTTATTTAGTAAAAGATTTAACAGAACCTTGTAACCATTGACATGAAGAAGTCCTTTGTACTTTCTTATGGTATTTTTTTGTGTGGGGGTTCCCTGTTTCAGGGACCATTTTATTGTTTTATTTTTTATTATGATATAAACTAAATTGTTTGGATGGGTCAAATCATTTCTCATAGCAAGTAGTTATTGAAAGAAACTGCCTTCAAAGACTCTTTTCACTGTATTAGGGTTTCTTTCTCTAAGTAATAACAAAGATAACAGCTGATAGGTCTTGATATTCTGTATCATACCTTTAAAATGATAATTTATTCATAAAAACATTTTGTTGTCTTAAATCCAATATGGTCTCAAGAAGAGACAATGACCAATGTATCGCCAATAGGTAGTGAGCGTGGTCGCTACATTAATTCACTTGTATGGCACCAAAATGGCTAAGTAGCATAACCTGACACTGAGGCTAATTCTTTCTAAAGAAAAACACCATTATTGATACAAATAACATTGACTTTTTATCGTGTATGACCACTTGTTACAGAATTTAGTCATCTCTGAGAATAGAGCTCTGAATAAGTTTAGGTTTCAAATCTTAGCTGCTTCAGTGATCCAAAATAAGATAAGATAATCCAGAAGCGATAAACATACTTTCTATTACTTGGACACTTTTCTGATAGAACTAGCCCCTGTTCCGAGCCCAAAAGCCATTCAAATGTGTGTGTGTAAATATAAAAACTGAGATTGCTAACAACAATTGCTATAAATCCATTACTTTGTTCAAAATCACTGAAGCAGTTGTCCTAGTATAAGTAAAAGTTAGATCAGTGATTAAGTCAAGCTTGTATTTCAAGCAGGAGATCATTAATTCATTATAATAACTAGTAATGCCTCCATATTCATACCTTGAATAGCTTAGTAAATCACTGTTGTATGCAACCATTGTCCTACATGGTATATTTGTGTTCTTGAATCTAACTGATTTGTAAAGGAAATCCCGTCAGCTTAAACCTCAAACGTAATGAAAGTGAATAAAATACAAAATTGTATAACAACACAGCTAGCTAAAATATCACAATGACATTTTTTAAATCTTAAAATTAAAGGTTCATGAGGGCAAGGTACCCTATGTGGGTGAAATTAGGGTACTTAACCTAGATGAGAGAAAATGTCCAATATGCAATTGTTTTTTTTTTTTTTTTTTTTTTTTTTTTTTTTTTTTTCATTTTGAAACATTGTTTATAGAATTGATGAGTGTAAATTAAAAACTCAAACTTCAAAGCTGGATACACTGCATTTACTTACTGCTACTCTAAAAGAAGGATTTTAATAGATTTCTTTTACCCTTTTGAAAAATGCTGAAATGAAAGTGAAAACATTCTTTAAATGTAAAATCTCAGATTTTGGTCTAAAAATTATTATAAAGGAATTCCTTAACTCTTAGGCTTACACAGCTGACTATTATGAAAGTTTTCCAGTTCAAGCTGTGTAGAAAAATTATTATTGATACAATTCAAATCAGACTTTTTTCGGACCGTTTCTAAGGTATTAGGTGGTGGGATGTTTGTTACATTTTATAATCTAACACTTGTTGTCTGAAGATGGCTCTCCACAGCAAAGCTAAAATATTTCAAGATTTTAATAGTGTCAGCAATTTTTGATAGGATTTCAACTGGAAAACCCTTATGATTCTCATCAAGAAATTGTGTTTTTTTCATATTTTCATAAGATTGTCACTATTTATAACCAATCACTTAACCTTGAAAGGGCTATACAAACTGATTCTCTTCAAACTTTCTCATTCACCAGTAATAATTTCATATCAAATGAAACTGACAAAATAACAGAGGTTCAGTGGATGTTCGGATATTAATGAGAGTTGGCATTTCAGTCCAATCCAAATGTATCTACAGAAAACCTATCCATTTTTAACTTTTTAGATTTTTATCCCCATAAGACTGGGATTATTTTCCAAAATGCTAAATCTTAGGAATAAAAGCAGATTATACAAAGGTTTGAGCAACTTTAACAAAAAATTAATCTGAGTAAAAATTCTTGTAAAAACTTTTATTTTGTATATAAGGCAGTTGCAACCTTAGCAGTTCAAAGATTCCAGTCTAAACTTCCACAAAAATTCTAGTATCCACTTAGATTAAAATTTTTAGTACCGTACCCTAAATGTTTGGGCCATATTTTTGTAACATTTCATTATTTCACAACAAGATCACTATAAATATTGAACATTTTGATAATACAAGACATTGAGGTAAAAATCACAAATGCTCTAACTATGTTATTCGTAACAATATTACCATATCATGAAAAATAAGTGAGCATTGTTCGCAGGTTTGTGTGATGCTGTGTTCATTAGAAAACTATTACTGGCGATACACATCAGCTTCTGAGCTGGTCAACATGATACTGGCTTTTGTTGAGACCAGAGCTCATCAGGTTTGTGTAGAGTTAAAGTATGTTATTTTATTTTATGATAGTTATTAATTATTAATCCTGGTACCTACTGATAAAGTTGTAATTTTCAAAGAATTTTTACTGATGTAAGTATGGACTTATGAATATTACAATTTAGGTATTATTGTGGTATAAATGGTTTTGAACTCATAAAAGCTATTATTATGGTCATGATTCAATAATAAATGCTTTGTAGAGCATAAAATCCATCTAAATCAAGTGGTTTTTATCAATAGTAAAGTCAAAAAATGCAAAATGGTATTTTGGATCTGGTACACTTAAAAATAAGAAAATCACTGATCCCGTCAACTTCCACCCAATCCAACCACCATAAAGGTGGGCCCTCCCATAGGTTTTAACACAAACCAGACTCTCATAAGTGTAAACCAGGCTGAAAAAATGTCTAACATCAGGCGTGGGAATAGAACCCGCGACTCCAAGACTAAATCCCCCACAGTGTCTTAGACAACACAGTGATCCTGACTTGTATTGAATGTGCAGGTAGCTCACTTAGTATACCCCTTATCGCTGTTAGAGTCAACTGGACTGTATAGCCAGTTATAGGATCAAGAAACCAACAGGTCCTTCTTAGAATCATGACATTGTCCATCTGCCCATCCGTGCAATAACTATTCATAGAAAGGTCCTACAAACTTAGTAGAATAGAATAAAACGGAAGATATTTATTGCACTAGCTTTTGACAGGTTTACAAACAGTGTGAAACAAACTGGTGCATTATCAAAATATAAAATATAATAGTACACAGGATTCTCTTGGTCCAAGGAAGAACTGTTTTGATTCATCTTATGGGTAATTTGAGGAGAAGACAAATGCAGAATAATCAAACTGAATATGAATACATCATACAATATTTTGTCATGTGATCTAGTAAAACATGTGATGGAGTTACTTTGTTGGCTTGGTTGGTAAGACTTCTGTTACACTGTATTCCAACAAAAAGTGAATAAACATAGGAAATGAGATGAATATGGGTGTATTCCTTTACATTAAATTAATTAAAATAGTAATATTCTTGATACTTTGTAAATACTCTTACGTTATTGGACATATTTCTTCTTATGAATTTAAAACCACACAATACAAGATATTTTGATTGGATATTTATTGGATTGTTTGATTATAAGAAAAAGTTATTGATGTTTAATTGTTAGTCATACATTATATCAGAGTCCATATAAGCTTGGTCGTTTTAAGAAATAGCCCTAAAATAAGTATATTGGTAAATAAAAACATAACATAGGCTGGATATATCTTGAATATCCTTCAATAATCTTACTTGTAAAAGGACCAAGATTATTAATTTTAACTATCCAATGAGCTCCCTCTCCCTTCTCAAAACAGGAAAGTATAAAAATGTTATATCATTTCCCAATCTGAATTAAGTTACTGAATAATATATCCTGAGACTAGTCCTATGCACATATATGAGGTATGTTCTAAAGATATCATGTATATTGCAATTTCATGGGTCGTGTTAGTACAATGTAAACATATGTTGTTGTTGTCTGAAATTAGGAAACATATCTGAAAAACATCTAGGCTATACTTCATTAGCCATAATGGATGTTTAGTCTGCTATTTATTGTCAAAAAGATATGTGTTTTGGATCAATCAGCAATTTTTATATGATCATTAAAATGGATGAAAGAAATCATATTAAATATTGCTATAAGAATGGAATAAAATTTTGTGAGCCTGCTTTGATTAAAACAAGAGTTTAAGAGTGGTATAAACATTTCCAAAAAAGCTATGACTGGGTTGAAAATTATGAGCATTAGAGTATGTTTCACAGTCATATTCACGCTTCATAAGAACTTTAAATTGTTAAAAGTGTTTGATCTAATTATAAGAATTAACCAACTCTCATTAGAATTTATATCATACCTACACTTTCCCTTGAATGGTTATGATTGTGTAAAACTCTATAGAAAAAGAGTGTACCACAGTAAGAAGGGCTAAAAAGGTAAAAGTTATAGATCTTTTCAGACATTTGTTTGAGTCAGGTCAGGGAATTTCCCAACAATTATTGAAAGAAATCTCGTTCTGCACCTGTGTAACCAATTTCCCTATTTCAAATAACCAGGTTGTCTGTGGACCCTCAGGGGCTGCAGGCCTATGCTAGTGGGTGCATGAAAGGTTAAATACTCAACTTAGTTTTAAAGAGTTTTCAACGAAACTGAAGAGACGATCAGAAAACAATTGGTAAACCGTGTGACAACATTAAAGAAAGTCTAATTTTTATAATTGTTCTAAATGTATTTCAACTAAATTGATAGAAGTGTTGCACAAAATACTAGTTTCACATTTGTGTTATTTGTAACGTTGTGTTCTATAATAATGAATATTTTATGTTTTATTTCACAAATTCAGAAGCTGAACATGACCCCAAATCTGAGAGGTATTTGTTTTGAAATACCTTTTGACAAATGTATGAACCTTGCTAACTTTGTCCGTATCTAGAAACAAACCTCCGGAACATAAAATACAATACATATTTAAATATTTTAAATTTAACTCTATAAGGAAACCATGTAGATCTATTTCAAGTTCACAAAAAAGCATAAACAGTGTGCAAAAGTGTCAGATCTTGGGAACACTTACCAAGAAAAGATCTACGCGTACTACAAAATATCCCACTCTATAACACTGCATTGCATCAGTAAGTACAAGGTTGCCTGAACAGATCACAATGGAAATACATCAGCATCTTAGAAATTTAACAATCTCCTTCAGGTTTTATTATCCAGAGCTAGAATTCTAAATTCCAATGGGTAAGAAATAAATTTACCTGCAGTAAGATTGGACACATTTTTAACCAGAAAAGAAGCAAGAAGAACTGGTAAGTTTATCTAGTAATATGACAGTGAAAAAAGTATTCATTGATAAAAATATAATTTAATTTGGGTTGACAGCTTATGATGATAACCAGAAGACTCAAAAAGCTCATGTATCCCTATGATTTGTGACAATGTACAGATGGTAAAAAGCCCTATCTGCTTTATGCTTCAAGAAAAACATGTACCGAAACCAGCTTGACATCAAATTAGATTTACATTTCAAGGTGTCCAGCCATGAACCCAGCTTATCAAAACTTATGAAGTAAATATATTTTTTTTTTAAAAAAAATTGTCCCAGTAGTATAAATGTATAAGACAGTAAGTCAATTATATTTTTTTAACTGTAATTTCATGAAATTGTATCTCCTCTATTTGATATAACTGACCCTAATTACTTCTAAACAGAACAAAAATGAATAAATAACAATTTAATTTGTGTATACTGTTTGATTTAACTATAAATTTATTATTGATAACTGTAAGTAATAATATAAAAATTGTATTTCATAGTGCAAAACATTCTTTTTAAATTTATTTAAATCCTAATAAACATAAAAAGATTAAATGCCTTCCATTATTGTTTTTGAAACTTACATAAAAGTGTTTTAACTAAGGGGGTTCACAAAGAGACTAGGTTTAGGGGTCGTCCAGTAAATGTTTTTTGCAACCACTGCTGTAACAAAGAATAAAGATTTCATTTTATCAGTAAAGGTTTAGCGAGGTTCAAAGGCATGTGGCTAATTTCTGCAGAACCAACTGTTGGATTAATGGATAATTGCAGAATTAAGTAGTTATTTGTTAAATAGATATTACTATAATCAGTATAAAGCTGGATGTCACAGTTTGGGATTTATGTTGTCATTATAACATAAAATAAGGTAAGATAAGATCTAAATGGGAACCTTAGGGCCAACTCCTGACCTAGCAATAGAACTCTGAGAATACACACCTTTAAATTATTCTATAGTTGTAAATGTCCTTTCCAAAAGAAAGGATTTGATCCAGAAAATAAGATTAGGAGGAAATTCAAAGCTGGATGCTCCTCGAAACAGGCGAAGTGTGACCTTTATAAAAGGCCTTTGAATGTAAAGGTGGATAGCATCAACCTAGCCAACAGTTGTTCAACCACAGAACCAGACACAGTTAGACATTATGATTAATTTTAAACTGTTGAAGGCTTCACTTTCTTATTAACACATGTTTTGTTATCAACATTATACAAAAAATTAATACACTAGTTAAATTTACTGCTAAAGAGTTACATTTTCTAATTTAACTTTACCTAATCTAATACTAATCAATGTCAAGAGTACATAGAAAACTGCAAAGCTCAGCAGTAGCAATAATTAGTTTTGTCCTAATTGCATTACTAAAAGCTTCATATTTTAGCCAATCCTTTACATTCCATTGAAATTATGTTATTTGCCAATCATAGTATTTACAAAAGAAGTCCTGTCATATTTGAATATTTGAAAACTAGATTATAATCTTAGGTGTTTCCTGTACAGCTATTCCAGATGCCAGACTTTGTCCAGCTGTCAGAGTCTATGGTGCAGATGATCATGTGTCGGAACCTGGAGATTCCAGAAGTACGCAAGTTTGAGGCGATGTTGGGTTGGGCCAAGCACAAGATCCGGACCAAGACATCATCCAAGCTAGATGCCAAACTAGAATTTAAGGTCACTATGGAAAGACTTTCAAGAGATCTCAAATTGTACAGGATATCTCCTCAGGAATTGATAAAGGTAAAATGTTTTTTATATGTATATATATATATATATATATATATATATATATATATATATATATATATTTATATTGTAGTAATAATGGTTTATTGGTGTATACACATGGATGTTGTTGTTCAGTATAACAACATTTTTGTTAATACTTTTAAAATGCTATTCAAGTTTACGTATGATTATGTTTAAGGATTTATTCTAAGACACCTCCACTTTACATAAAATATTGAAATTAATTTAAAATTTCTTTATATTAACAGCATATTGAACCTTTCATTCAACAAATAAAAATAAAAATAATAAACTAAATATAACATTCAATTTCTTAATAAAAATTACGAATATTGAAGGCCTTACCATAGAGAAAAACAACTCAATATCATAAGCAATTACTCACACATGCAAACATCCCTTAATGACATTGTCCAGGCAACTTAGGATGAACCGGTTCCAGTCATTTACTCTGTGTATAAAATACTGAAGGGTTACATTTCAAGAAGAGATAAGGTTGCTTTTTAATAGTAAGCTTATTGGCTTAGCAAGGGGCTGGGAAAATGTTATTTCTGCCTCTCTTTCTACCTATTCAAACAACAAACAAACTTGTTCTGTTTTCAAGAACAATGTAACTTTTAGACTTGAAATTTTGCTTAAAGCTTCATCATTTCTATATCAGCAACATCAAGTTCAATGGTGGTGTGTTTTTCCCCATGGGATTAAGCTGAGCATTGGTATTATGGGTAGCTATGATGGCAATAAAAAAATCCAAGAATAAACAAACTTCTAAACCAACTGAGTACAGTATTTTGTATTTTAACATGTAGCGTAGTAGGAAATGTAATAAGGTTAATTTGATGGATTTGTCAGCAAGACTTTTTTTGTTAAGTCCTTCAATTCTTTGTTGTATCGGTTTATTTGTATATAGTCAAGATAGAATTTGATAACTATACGTGAAATATGGCTGAGCATTAGCAAAGCCTATAACTCAGGGTGATATCTCAATAATGAATTGAGCTATTGATTTGAAATTTTGCATGAAACATCATTTCTACATAGGCAATGTTGTATTTTACGATAGATATGAGATTTAGCTGTATGTTTACGTACCCTGAAAGAATATAGTCATGAAATAATTTTGGGAGGTCTAGACAACTAATACTTTCCTATAGTGGACAGAGAGTGAGACCCCATTTTGTTCCTTAAAAAATGTTTGACCCGTTTCTTTGTTGAGAACAATCTTTCAGCGGTATATGTCAGTAATACTGACTATTAATTATTTAAATAATAATAATCGTTTACTAACAAAGTAATTGAAAAAATTGAAAATTTGTGGGTCCAAACCTTTTGGACCCTCTCTCTCTGGCTATGTTCTTGGTACCCTGACTGTCTGCTGATATCTTAAGGAAGATTTTATCTGCAGGCTTTAAATTTTGTATCAAAATTCATTTTTATATAGGCAAGTATGAGTTCGATGATGATGCATGCCTATCCATGGGATCCATGGCTATCACTCAGTGGTCTGACATAATCCCTTCTTTGTCTCTTGGAGTGATGTGAAAATGTCTTGTTTATATGATTGCCTGTTTGTCTATCTGTCTGCAGAACATCTCGACAGTAAAACGATCGATAGATTTGAAATTTTGATGAAATATATTCACTGTTCCCATCAAAGTTGTAAGAAACATTTCTAAGGGCTTAAAACAAACTGAGGGTTTCTCTGAATTCACTAAGAAAAATGTGCTTTCTAGTTCAAAATCTAGAATGCTTCTGGGTTTTGATGGATTTTTATAAAGGCTTTTAGGATAATGAATTGTTTCATATAGTGCATACCTAGCAACTAATGTGGCCCTAGAAAGCAGCGCAACTTTTCCTAATTAATCATAAGGAAAAAGAAAAGATCTGGGATACTCCAATGTAGACATACATGATAGAGAAACTTATATGATAACCTTTACTAGCATGGAACGCAACTGACATGGTACCAGCTTGTTTATCAACAGAAATGGTTTCTACAGAAGCTGTTCAATTTAATAGTAGTTTCACAAAAAGGTGATGCCTTTTCTAAAGCTGGAGCTGCCTAAAGAGATATGTTGGGAGGATTTAGTACTACCCCTTACAAGCAGTATTTATAAAATCATTTGTTGTGGATTATAAATCTAGCTCAGAGATCTTTCAGTAAAGAAGAACAGGAGAGAGACAGCTTTCAATGTCAACAAAATGCAGAATAGTTGTGGATTTAATAGTAGAATGAGTGAATTTGGATAGTCTGCGTAGTTACCTAGGTTAAGACCTAGCAATCTTGTTACTAAGCCATTATTAATTATTTAACAAATTCATAAGTGAATTTTTCAAACTCACCTTTTATGATTCCCCACTAAGCCCTAAAGCCTTATCATGATACATAGTGAGAGATTTACCAATAGGCCTACTAGGCAAGGGCGTACAGGCTGTCAATCTTAAATCTGCAGTCTTACTTTGAGAGCATGGTCACACCTAGGCAAAACAAAATGAACAAAACTTAGTCGCTCTGCTTTTCCCAATGGGCACATGGTGTAAAGGCACATTCAAACTTTTCCTTCCACTTCAAACATCATCAAAGGACTTGTTAAATAAAAATAAAAAAATTTGATGTAATACACAATGTAAATAACAATTTTCCAGAACTATAAACAATTTGTTGTTTTTCTTATTGAAGTAACGATTAATAAACTGTTTGGGTAGGGTACGATAAGCGGACCCGGTTTTTTTTATATCGAAATTGGCAAACGATATTACTTAATCATAACCATCGATATAACCAATCGATATTGATTAATTATTTTGAACAATTAACTTAATCTATACCAACAGCTGTAAACACTTTCAAATAATACACGCAATCGTATTATTATTAGTATATATATATATATATATATACGATTACGTGTATATATAAAAACAATCATTATTATTATACAAACACGTAATAATATATAATTACATGTGCATAATTATAAACACTTCAATAATTATGACATAAACCGTATGAATTGTGGTTCATAATTATTTATGAGTTTTCCTGTTTGATCGATCTCGTTCTCGTTCATTTATTATCTATGTCATTTCTTAATTATTTATGGGTTTTCCTATATAATCTCATTTTAATTTATAACATATGATTGTTATTTCAGACTATAGATACTTTAATATCAATTGATAGTCTAGGATTCGAGATGCGAATATTATATTAGGCATCAATGATTATCTTCTTCGATATAAAAATACCGGGTCCGCTTATTGTACCCTACCCAACTGTTTACAAACAAATCAGTTTAATATTTTTTTAATGCAGTAAATTTAATCATAATTTTATTAAAAATGTTGGGAGAAGTTTGGAACTCACAGCAATGGTGTAACCAGGGGAGGAGGATGAGTGGGATAGAACCATCCTCCCAAAAGACCTAAAATTAAAATTAAAAATCAATTTAGATATATTCAAATTTATTTCATACCTCCCCAGTCCCACCAGTGTTGTGTGCTCTACAAACGTATTCATCCCTTCTCCAATTACAAGTCAAAGTTATGGAACTGACTTACAGTATCTTTGATTCTTGAATTACTTTTTTGATGACTTTTTTACTTAGTTAATGAATTAACTTATGAACATTGATTTGCATTTTCCAGATTGTTCTTCCAACCAAAGCGATTAAGAATGAGAGGATTCTGGAGACACTGATGTTCCAAGCGAACTCGGGCATGTATCGGATACAGGACAGTTACCTGGAGGCGTGTCAGCAAAGACTGCAAAAACAGGACTCGAGGTTTAGTGAGTGGGAATCATTTGACTACGGTATTTAACACCAAGCAAAAGAGACACTGACATAAGCAGTCTGTCTCTTCCATGTGCTACTAAGTGTTCTTCTTGACTCCTAGCGGTCAAAGACTTTCTACTTGTCTGAGTATGCTTTATTTTTGTATTCTATCTCGATACAGTCACATATATAAAACAGTTTCAAGACGCTTTTGAGTTTGCAGAAAAAGTATCAATTATAAAGAATAGGTTTTTGAATGAATCAAAGAAAATCCTCTTATCATATTTGACAAAACTTTTTAATAAAAGAATATTTTGAGCCATCGATAATTATTTGTTTTCAATTTTTTATATTACCTTATATCACCAAACAAAAAAAGCTTGCCGATTTCAAAAATTGTATTTATATACTGAATTAAGTTTTTAATTTTACAGGTGGCTTTAAAATGGTAAATTTGTTTTTAAACTAGTGAGGAACACATTAGATTGTAAAATTTGTAGTAAACAAATACACCACTTAAATGTAGTGATGACTACACCAATCTACCATGAAAATGCACTCTGATTCAGAAACTCCAGGCTCATCGGGTGCCTTGAGATTGGTTTATATGGCTGACTGTTATAGAGCGCATTGTACTCAATGTAAAGCCCAATAAACTAAACATGTATGACACAGCTGATTAGGGAAAGCTAACAAGTGGCTGATTCTAAATAAGTTGAAATGATATCATTAATGTTCAGTTCAAAAGGGTTCTGATTGTAAATGATAAAAGATAGAAGATTTTGGTTGTGGTAATGTAAAAGGTGGGTTATTATTTACACTTCAGTTAAAGTTTCAATAACAATTTGATATTCCAAAATGAACCAGAAAATTAGGAAAGATTTTGGATTAGTCTCTTGTGGATTTAGGGTTCTCCTTGGATTTTCATTTGAAGAGAATTTCTATTGCAGATTTTTGTGGTCTCATGAAGAACTCCTTGTCCTGAATGTCTCAATGCCTTTGCTGCAAGATTTCTTTACTACTTCAATTGAATTAAAGAAGTAATAATCCTTTTAGGGATTTTGGTTCCACCACTGACTGCTCCACTAAAAAATTTACTCTCTAATACCAGATCCCATTAAAAATTCTCAGCTACTGGTTAGTCATTGCATGATTTCTTTACAGGCCCTACAAAAAAGTAGAGTTAACCTCACAGTTACAACAGACAAGTCTAGGTTCTAAAGATTTTTGTAGGATTTTCGACCATGGACTTTTTTAAAACTTTGCTAGCTTTTATTTTACTTTAGCAGATAATCAGGAAATAATATTGTTGTACTAAACATTGCAAAAGGAATTCATGATATTCATATGACCCTTTTGGTACAAACGTCTTTCCATTTGCACCATTGAATCATTGAAATTGATTCATTGAATGATCATAAAATTGGACTTACAATAATTTATGAATAAATAATGGCACTACATAAATAGTACATCCCTTTTACCTTTCATATGAAGTAGATGACAACACTAGGATTCCAATCAATGTGATAATTGAGCCTAGTGTGCTATTCACCATTTTAAAATCAGTTAGCATGTTGAACCTTGTTGCCTACAATGGAATTTCACACAGTTACTTGTCAAGTACCATGTCTCAAAAACTATTGTAAGAATTGTATTTGAGGAGCGAACATTCAAACCATGTTTTCTCAAACACAATTTAATTTAGTATTGTACTATGCCTTTTTTATTTGTGTTAATGGTAATTATTATAAATTTCAACCTTACATAAAGTATTAAACCTAAAGTTCACCAGAAAAATGTAATTTAAATTTGGCAAAAACGTGTTTTGAATTAACTGAGAGGAGAAACCATTTTATGATTGCATTATAAAGCGTGTTTTGAACGGAATATCATGGAATAAACAAAATCTGTATGTAACAAATATTTTACTTCAGTACATGAGTTATGTGCAAAAGCAGAGTGTATACTAAATAAAGCAGCTTCATCACACTAAACTTAATACCACTCAGAGAAAACACTTCCATGCAGCTGACAGCTTAGGATCAAAGGACCAAAAAGGAAAGCTCTAGTTGTCTTGTTGGAAAAATCACTGTTTGACTGAACAGACACTTTGAAGAAAACATATTTTACTGAATCATAAATCTTTTTTATTTCTTTATAATAGGAGAATACATATGACATAGCTATGGTGGGAATGGTTGATTCGATGTGAATGTTGAGTTTAGCTCCATTTTACCTTCCTCTTAGTGCAGCACCTGAATCTGATGCTGTCGCAGACTTAACTCTTATTGTATTCTCACAGTCTCATCAAGTGCACTACGATGTTTTTAATACAATCCCGAAGCACAGTGAAGCAACCCGAAATCTGACGCTATTGGCAACTTGACTCCTAGAATTTGGAGTCACGTTCTTCTGAAGGGATCCAATAAAGGTCTGATAAGGTATGAGAATGCCTTTTCACCTATATTTTGTAGTCTAGGTGTCACTGACATCAAGCCCATGTAAAGAGTTAATTTTGAGCTTCTTTGTAGCCAACTTTTATTGGACATGTTCAGGCGAACATGACTCCATATTCGAGGAGTCTGCAACAGCTTCAGAATTCAGACTTGGTAATAAGAGGAAAGTGAAATGGAACTGAATTCAATATTCACAGAAGAATACATGTTTCATTTGAAAATGATATTTCCATTAGGTGTAGTTCAGCATAAAGATCATACAAACATCAACATCTAAATTTTTTTAGGAAACACACTGTGAATGTTTGCTTCTCTTTTATTTAGTCTTATAATTTCTAAATATTATCAGTTTTATGAATAAAATTTATTTATTTATACAAAAATCCCTATTATACCACATATACCTTTTATCACGTGATATTCTGTACTACATCCAATGCTAAAATATATTCCCTTTGAAATGTTCTAGGTGCATAGTATATACCAGTAAACAACAAACAGCAATTAATCTAAATATATTACATTAAAATATTTTAAAAATTGTATTGAGTAAACTCGGATAAAAACATAAAATACCCTATATTTAAATTTACTGATCGAAATGAGGTAACTGTTACAAGATTAAAATGGATTACAACTCTAAGCAAAAGATCTATGGTAGCACTATGCAAAATGCACTACAAATTGCCACATAGAATTGCTATTACCACACAAAATGTCTGTGGTAATACACATTTATCATCTTACTAATCAATCTTAGATAGCAGCAATACTACACAGGGAACCAACACTAAATCTACATCTATTTATCCCAAAAGATAGATATGGTTTAAGTAAAATTTTTGGATCTAGGTGGTTGCAGTATAGATATAAAAAAAAACACTCAGCAATCTTTTGTCATATTGTGCAAAGAATGGGAGAAACTTTGTACCAGTTGCGTGAAACTATTTTTATTTTGTTTTTTGGGAGTTGCATAAATATATAACTTCATATAACATACGCAAATCAATTATTTCTGTAAATCCTCACTCTGCACCATCATCTCTACTGAGTTACCCACAGCTGAGAAGAGAGCTCTCCTTTCTTCACCAAAATGCCTACACGTGAAGAATGAACATCTTCACCCTCCGTGTTGTACATGACCTAACCTTCCCCATCAGATGAAGGTACTTTGTGAAGTACCCATGTCGTCATCTAACCTGCCTCTGACTGCACCTGTTTTATTCCTACGGTTCATTAGCTGAAAACACTCTCATAGAATCAGGTTCTGGAATCTTCATTCTGGCATCTGTTGCTGCTTCTAGCCCTCTTTGTTCGAGTAATTAGCAAAAGGCAGTATCTTTCAATTGTGAGCAGGTTGAGGGAGATATTCCTTGCAACAGGCATTACTATTGAAATGGTAACAGTGCAGTAGGCTCAAGCTTCCCAGAACAATACTCTACGCTGCATATCTTTATACTCATGGCATCTGTCATTTTTCTTGATCTTGGGCCACCCATGTTCCCCATCAACCTGCTAAGCGACTTTACCATTACTGTTTTACTGTACTGCTTTTTCACATATCTTTTCAATGTGCTCCCATTACCATAGATGGCAGTCAAGCATCACACCAATAAACTTCACTACTGCTTTTGTATGGATCTCGATTGAACCGATGATCATGGGGATCAATGTGGGAATCTTTGATTGTGTGATCATGATTGTATTTGTAACTGCAAACTCAATTCCATACTCCAACAGTGAACCTGAATCATCATTTTATTCAGATGAAGTTGTACAGCCTCTTAATAACATTGCGTATTCTCCTACACTTACTTTTCAAGGAGTTTGAAAATACCTATTTGTTTTTAGTTCAACAACGGCTTTGTCAAGAACATCACAGATCTAAGTGTCTTATGATGACACATATTAACTATGTTTCTCTTTGACTGTTGCAAACACAATAATGATCATTGAATTGTTACCTGTTGGGTATTGGAAGTACATTGGAGTCTTCTGCAGAGTCACTATGCAGTTAAGAGGTGGTTTTTGTTTATCTTCTGAATCAAGGCAATTAATACTGTACAATTTGTTGACATCTGTTGTGGATTGTTTCAACTTGATTCTCGAGATTTCGAAGGTGGTAGCTAGTCAATAAATGATAGGGGTTTTGTGATAATAATGTTCTGTTTATTCCTGGTTGAATTGAGACATGAATATGTCAACTTTGGATAAGTGAAAGTTGTAAAGAAATCATATTTACAATACAAGTTAAGTTAAAGAAAGCCAAATTTCAGCTTTTCCAAGTTTAGCTACCGTAATATGTATTGGGCTCATCTGTGTTAATTTTACTGTAGCACTATACAAGGTTTCATATTTACTCTGTCTCACCTTGTTATCTGTTGAGCTGTTACAATAAATAATAATTTATTGACATTCTATTAATTTGTTATATGTAATATCTACATATTTTAAAAGTTTTATGGGATCAAATTAAGAAAACATATTCTTAGGCTATTGTAAAGTTGTTCAAAGTGTTAACGTGTTTTGTATGCCTTTTTTGAAGAGTATCTCTGTAAAAATATTTTTATAACTTTCCAGCTAAGAATGAAATGAAAAATTATTTTTGATCTGCAGAGCAGATGATTAACAACATCCTTCTCAGCTATTGGAAATAGTTTTTCTTTGCCATTGTTACATATTTTATGACATTGGTCTGTACTAATCATATTTTTGGCATTGTACATGCATGTGTTGGTAATCGACATGAGATTCAAACTTAAGTGGTCTAAAATCCAATGAACTATGATGATCTTCATTTAAAACCTTTCATCAATAGCATGGATCATGAAATGTAGACTTTAAATGAAAAGAAGCAATGGTTTATGTACAGAGTGGGGTAATCAAGATTATCCGATATAATTCATTATAAATTATAAACTTCTGCTGAAATCAATATTTTATTTATCCCTTACTGTACATGATTTTATTTGCTGGTTATACTTCAATTTATAAAGAAAAAATGTTTTTTTTTTTCGTAGCTCATTCATGTAGGCATATTTTGAGGCAATTTTCATGTGGTTGTATGATTTTTATTAACCTAGCTTTTCAATTTCAATTTTTAATAAGATGGGTAGTTCAGGTATGTTTCAAATGCAGAAGAAAAAATTAATTTGATACTGCAGTAGATGGGCTACATGGAGACAAAGGACTGACATCAAAATTAGGACTAGGAACCTGAACTTAACGAAAATCCTAATTATGACTGTAGTTATTTTAATCCATACCACTAGGCATATGTGTATTTAGAATCACAGTATCAAAACTGAGGGGGCAACCCATGATCATGAACATTTTGGAATGGAAAAGTTTACATTTTAGCCATTTATTACTAGTTATTACAATTTTATTCTAATTCAGTGTCTTAGTCTTATATGAATTAATATAATTTACTTTTCCATTTTAGTGAGGGAAGGGGGGGATCAGTTGCCCCTCCTCTGCCTGTTGCCCCTCACTGGGTTCGTCCATGTCACTACATTATGGACATATCAGTAGCTTTTTGCAGTCCTTTGTTATTAGAAAAGTGTAGTTTCCCATGAAGCAACTGTGAATCATTAATAACCACAAGATATGCTTTCATGATGATTCCTTTTAAGTAATTAGCTATGAAAACCTTTTGCTGACATAAATTGATGCACAGCCAACATTATCTAGAGGGAAGAGACATCACTCAAATTCAAGGAAAAAAATTAAATTCTAATATCATCCGATTGTTTATCAGTTATGAATGTTATTATGTTTATTTTTTATAAAAAATTATAATTGAAAAATTTGATGTAGTTGTTTACGGTGATAGTTGAAGTAGGCTAAAAGACTTTAGAGTGCCATACTTTTTATGTGGTTCTCTTCTTCAACATTTTTGACGTCAGAACCAAGGTCAAAATATTGTATTCAAAATAGAAGACTCATTTATTTTATGCTGTCGTCAGCAGAACACTTGGTAACATGGAACTATAATAGTAGAAATTACTATTTTTAATATGAAATGGGGAAAGGGGATGGGTTTATTTGTATAATGTGTATCAAATTATTGTTAAAAATGTGTGTTTGATATTACTAGGTATCCAACAATAAACTGTTTAAAAAATCATGATTTATAAATAAACGAACATGCATAACAAGGAACAAACTTTTAAATTTCATTTTAACAATATTCACTATAGTAGACGTGAGGCCACATTCATGCAGAGTATGCCATAGACTCCTTATACACAAAAGATTGATCCATCGATTTGGAGATGTACCTGAATTTGTTTTTCTGGATTCGTTGCATAATTTTTAATCTGCCAAATGATTTGTTAATCGAAATAGAGTTCACAGAATATTTTATAAAATCAATATCGATTGACAAATTTTAATTATGTAAAATTAATGAATTTGGAGTCTTCTAAACTTTAATGTAGATTAAAAAGTTAAAAATTAATAATTTTCAATTTAACCCAAATTTTAACTACATTTAAATACAATAATAAAAAACAAATTAACTGGTTACTTGATTACCTAAGCCATTTAATTTGTTTGTGAATTGTGAATAATCAAGCATTCCTGAGAAAGACACACTATCTTCATTCAAAATATTTTAATTGTAAATACACGTTACAAGTTGTAGATCATTGTGAAAGCAACTGCTGAAATAAAAAGAAACAGAGAACTACCAATGGAAAAGAACATTTAGATATTATTTTTATTTTCAATGAATCTCACAGATTGACCTGAGTAATGAAATATTTGTTGTCAATGATTGTTAAGTCTTTGCCTTAGACAGATTTAAATGAGTTTTAATTGAAATGTTTATTAGTTTAGTTTGGACAATGATGAGTACCTCCTAAAACCTTTTGTTAAACAAGTAGTTAACTAGGAGCAATTATGGCCAACCTCACTCAGAAGACATTGACCAAACTCTGCTCAAAACTTTGCTCAAAATCTTTCTCCAAGAAGAGGAGAATTAGCATTGAAGTGGATAATTATACAAAGGCTTTTGCATAAATAATGAATAATTCTCTTTGTGCGATTTGCTGTGATTTATTTGTTATAGCTAACAGTCAATATCTTATACTAAAACTAATTCTTAAATTCATTTAAGAAGCATACCATTTTTGTTAAAGAAATGATTTTTAACATATTAAATTAATTTTGCAGCTAATCTATGAGTCAATGATCTTGATAGAACCTTATTATTTCTTGTCTGAAATTTTATACAAAAGCAAACATATTAAAACATTGTGATTTTTGTCCGTAAAGTATAACAACATGAACGTCTTATCATAACTTTCAACCTGGAAGTAAAGTATTGATTTTGTTAAAAAATATACTTAGTACAAACCATTTACTCAAAGTTGGTATGGTATATAATCTCCATTAATTTACCTGGAGATAATTGTATGTTCTATTGAACTTATTGTTGTGTATGTATGCCCAACATTTATTTCATTCCTTTTCTTTTCTGCTGAAACAGTTTACATTCTCTCATATAATATGTATCGATGTACCCAAATAAATGCTTTTGAATGTATTAAACAGATGTTCTAAGAAACTGCATTGTTGGGCATTAAAGATTTATTGGGAATTCCTCCCTATGAATGCCTGAAAATATGAATTTGTTGCAGGTACTGTTGCTTAGTTTTACTGTTTTTTTATGTGGAGTGGACAGATTCCAAGTGTTTGTAATAAGTCAGGTAATACTGTTGATGAATTTGAAGGATTCTTAAATTGCTTGACTCAAACATTTCCTTTGGTTTTGTTCAAGACCCATAAATATCATATTTGGTACATACCTTGAGGTGAGTGAAGTAACTAAAGGTGATGGGGACTGGTGGAGAGGTTTTACTTATTCTACTCTGCCAGACTGACCACTACCAGGAGATTAGAGAGGCCCGTGTGCATTAAAAAAAGAATGTTACATAGTTTTTTATTAAATCAATAGAGGATATCCTGTTGCTGTTGTAATTGGTGATCAGTTGTATTTAAAATTTCAGTGAAGGTTAAAATAGGAGTGTATCAAGAAAGATAAAGGTACCAGTCACCATAAATATTTGGTATATTTTGATAAAAAAAGGTTACCAGTTTTTGAAATTAATAAAGGTGACTTGTTAACAAATGTATAATTTAGTTTACCATTTTGTTATCTTTCCATTTTAATACCTACCAAAACTAACGGGGAACGGTAATTAATTTCTTTCTTGAGGAAAAGTCCTCTGTTCATTTAATAAAAAATTAGGATGTACTCTTATACATCACAAATTGGCTCTCACATCCATGGCTAGTTGACCTTTTTATAAGCACTAACTATAATTTTTATAAGAAATTGTATTCAATCTTTAATGAGTATACACATAGTAATCTATTTCAAATTTTTTACAATTTTCAAATGCACTATTTTCACTTTGAAATTTAAGTGGCATGTGAGTATCTATGATACAAGAAGATTGTATAAAATTGACACCTGATGTCATGGTTCCTTTTTCTTTCTATTGCATCACTATTCAAATTGAATAATGTGTTTCGCACAAAACTAGGAATAGCATTAACAAGTAAATGAATTATACATGAAGAAGTTTACATAAAAATAATAGTACCTAACGTATCTATTGCCCTACACACAATAATATAATTTATATAAATTATATTATTGTGTATGCATAAATGACCTTTTATTGGTAATTTTGTACAGAAAAGTACATTTTGCTCCTATGATATAACACTCTTGGCTATAATGGTTATGTTTTGCAATATTGTGACACATACAAAAACGTTCAACAAAATTTATTTTTGTAAACTTATTAATATTGACAGTATCTTTTTCTATGATGTTAGTATACTTGTTGCAATTATGTTTTTGTTATTTTGATAACAAGTAGTTTTTATATTGATTCACACTCAAATTGACACCATCAAAGTTGAAAACAGGTTTATTTTCACACTATATATGTTATTATATAAATAATAAAAATCAATTATATACAGCACAGTATATACAGTTTAGTTTGTATGAACTCTCATAAACTAGGTATTTGCACACACTACAAATACGATCTTGTGTTTTCTTACATATACTGGCACTGTATTATGACTTTGCTTGTAACTGTGAATAATCTTTCTTTTTGTATACACATTTATTGTGGGTTAGATTTTACGATGATGACAATTATTATATTGTTGTCTGTAAATGTTGTAATACAGCTTAAAGTACTAAACTAAATGTTTTCAGAGTAGCTGAAACGGAATGAATAGCTGAAGCAAATATGCTGACAGTGGTGGTACATTAATTACTTTCTTTACTCACCTCAAGGATAGTATGTAAAATTATAAACATAGTATTCTTTTCATAATGGTTAATCATTAAAGCAGGAAGAATTAAGGCTAAGTAATCACTCATACTGAAACAGCATGAGTTATATAGTGATTGGTAAACAAAACCTTATTGCAAAACCAGCGAGTTTAATGCCTCTAAGCATTATGCATACAGAATTTGAATTTGGAGGATCCAAAGTAAAAAACTTATATTTGATGGGTTGGGAGGTGATCAACTTCCCACAGACCACTTTTAATTTTTTGTTTATCATCTACAATTATAATTTGCTCTTGAAATGTTCTTATCTACTATACCATAATGATAACATGAAATAACTGTTGAAATAACTTTCTTTAATTTTATCCTTAATATTATTGTTTCTCTCTGGGAATTCCTCCAAATTAGATTCCAGCCTTAATCGAAATTACTAAGCTTAAAGTATAATGCAATCACACCAAGCAGTAACCAAATTTCTATTTTACACAGTATGTGCGGTCGATGTGTCTTACAAATATTGTTTTAATTAATTATAGTAAAATAAAATAAATGACAATGATTTTTAGTTAGCTAAAAAGTATTTGAACTAATAGTAATGATTACCTGCACAGTTATAAATCCTGATGACTTTATTATGTGTAAAAAGTAAATTTTAAAAATTTAATTTTATGTATATATGTTTTTGAAATGAAGTATATTTTATTTAAACGTTTGTAAGTCAATATAATTTTATAATACCACAATATGTACTGTATAAATAGCATGACATGTAACTTTGTGTTGTGTTTCTCCAGCCAATTTGATAATGTGACCATAAATGTTAAATAATTTATTGTCAATACATGGCCAAATTTGTGCAAATGTAAATTAACCGTGCTTGGATAGTGAGGATTTAAAAATTGCAACTGTTGTAAGCAAGGTTTAAAATGTGTAATGTTTTAATTTAAAGTCCTTCTGTATTACTGGCTATGAATAATCCTGTAGTCAATTTTATGTTTTGGTTTCAATCATTGTAAGCTGTTTCAGACGGTTTAACCTGAACTGTTGAATGGTCTAAATAATATTTACTGATACGCTTATTAACTGAAATCACTGGTTAACTGTGTTCTAATAGAAGTAAGCTACATAGCTATTGTATGAACCAATAGTATTCTATGTTAATTGTGCCACTTTCTGTTCGCTGCACCCCTACATCCCCTCCCTAATGAGTACAAATGGTGGCAATGTGTCGTGTACGCCATATTGTACACTTTGTATATTATTCATATTTTTCTATGAGGTTTTGTATTATTATTTGTTTGTTGACTCTTGATGGATGTATTTGTATTTGAATAATTTTCGTAAGCTTTTAACGTATGGTTTGCCCTGTAAAAAGCTAAGAATGTTTATGGTAAGAAAAAGTATTTATTATGATAGTAATGAAATATTACTGCAACAGGATAGTCATTTAGGCACTACGCCGATAGAGGCGGATTTACAAAATCTGTATTCTGTTTCATTAGATCCTCACACAGGCCAGTGGTCAATGAGGGTGGGCAGATTAAGGAGGCCGGCTTCTCCTTAAAAAATCTTTATATATGTTAACTTGATTCTTAAAATCTAATTTATTTCTTTGATATGAATTAAAAACACATTTTTACGTAATAATTCTACTTGAGTGGTGTTTATGGACATCCTAGTTTGGTATGTGTCTAACCTTAATAAAAACAATGAATCGCTTTGAATTTAAAAAGTCATGCTTGATCAAAATTAGATGTAATTTTGGAACATTTCAAGATCAAAATTTATTAACTATCGTTACTTTTAACCAAACCAATTGATCGAGTTTGAAAATTTCATCAGGTCTCATTCGAACTACATGATCAAGATTTATCAACAGACTTCAGAGTTAGAATCGTTTTGATGGATTTTAGTAAGTTTTAATATTACCTGATTTTTAAGTGAAATTACTCTAAAAATCAGAACATAACCAGTGGCTAGCACCACATGCTATCTATCAGCTCCAGTTCACATTGAGAATGGTGCCACCACTTCTCCCATTTGTTATTTTATTACTGTAAAAAAACTTAAATAACTTTAGTTGTTATTTAAATTCCACCTTGTAACATCACACTTTTTAAATAGAAATTTTACTTTATATTTATATAAGTTGTTTTGCAACAGTTGTATATTTTATTTTCTCCCTTATACATAGCATAGGCGTGTGTAGTGTGATGATGCAAAGAAACTAACTTTATTTTTCACTGAAAATATCCATTTTGAGTCTTCGCAAGTGGAAAAAGTGGTCTTCATAAAACAATACATACATAGTGGGTGTAAGTATAAACAGTCCACATCAATTGAGAGAATTTGACCTAATTTTACATGTAGATGTGGTTGATAAGTAGGCAAAAAAGTTATTTCATTAAAAAATATTATTTTAGCTACAAAAAATGTTAAGAAAATCAAGTTTTAGGGTCTATTTCAATTTATGGTAATTACTTACAGTCTATTAGATGTCTAAAAACTGGAACAAGTTTTAAATCTAATTTATAAATATCATCAACTCAATTTATATATGATAACACCCTTTTTTAATAGTTTTACCTATAGAGGTTTCTGATTGTTAAAACCAATACATAATTTTACTTGATTAAACAATACTCTTGGTCTAAGTGTAAAAAGTAGTTCTTGAAGTTTTAGTTGAATATTTTACAATTTATGCTCATGGAAGCATATGACATGTGAATTATATCTCATACACATTCTGTAAAATAAGATTTAATCTTTGTTATTGTAAAAATACACATTAATGTATGGGGCTGAAATAATATCTCAGCCATGAAATATTGTTTTCTATATGATGAGTGAAAGTTTCACCAAAATAACTAGCACTATTTTATTGGTATTATTCCTTAATTATTGTTGCTAACAAATGGTAATAAGTAATTCATAAATATTGAACATTTATGAACATGCACTCCAGCAATCTGTTCATCAATTTAGACACAATATAAGCAAAAAATATACAAGATTTGTTTTATTTTCTAATCTCTCATAGTTAATGATGTTAAACTCTAATCTAATAATTAGAGAATCATTGAGTATTAGGGTGTTTCTTGTTGCAAAGAGAAACTTGATTTTCAAATATTTACTACAATAAAGGTTTAGCATCTTTAGGAGAGATCCAAATATATTTTATTTCTTTGAATTTGAATTTCTTACCATACCATTTAAAAGCTTCAATTTTGGTTTTTGTTACTTGGGCAAATCATATTATAACTGTTTTATGTTCTGTGAAAGCTTTAATATCTGTTGATTGATGTCAAACTTTACTTATGTCTATTTTTCCAGATTGAAAAATAAGAAAATACTAAGTGTCTTATGTGTAAATAATGGGTGAATTTAAATTCAAACCAAATGTGTCTGTAAGTGTGAAAGTAAATGTGTTTTGTATGTATAAGGCACCCGAACTCTTCACATGACTTTTCTACGAATCTTAGTGATAAGAATGATTTAGTACGTAGGAGATTGTATTTTGTACATACGTGGATATATGTGCTTTATGTCCCAGTGTATCTGTCTTCTGACGAGTCTATACAGTCTGCAGACATGGAATAAAGTCAAAGTTTATTTAGATAATATGTGAGCATTATCTACCCATGTACCCTCGGCTACACCTAGAACTTACATGTATGTGTTTGGATGTAGTAGCTAACTGAAACTCATAGAGGAATTATCCACATGAGACAAGAGACATAAGACAGCTCATTTAAATCTTTTGTAATGCCTACTCCATTAATCCTACTCTATTAATCTGACTGTACCACTCCTGAAAGCCAAGAAAAATCAAAAACCACCAAGGTATATTTAGATATGCGTAAATAAAGCAATTGAAGATTTTAGAGCTAGAGATTTGAAGGCTTTACTTCAACCCATAAGAATCATATTGAAATTCAAACACTTGTATGGCCTTATTTTAAACTGTAGAATCATGAGAAATTTCTAATTTTAAAGATACAATGAAAACTATATTAAGCTATTTTTATTTGTTTCTCAGAAAAGATTTTTCTATTTCAATGTAGAAAGCGTTTGGTTTTGTATTAAGTTCTTTGAAATGAGAAATCTCTCATAATTCTACAATAAAAAAATGAGACTATTTAAATTTTTTTATGCTAAATAACAATGCAGCTACACTGAAGCTTGAAGAACATTAATCTCTTAAAACGTTAACATTGGTTTATTTAACTTATTAACCTGAATATTTTAATTCTTCAGTTTAATTTTAAATTTATTTAATATGAAAATTTGGAAATACCCACTGTATGTCTTGTAATATGACTGTATCTAACATTTCCACCTTATTGTTGAAGTTCAAGAATTACTTGTTCTGCCTCACATGTTTCTAAACATGTACAGACCCGTAACTAGACATGTAGGGACCCTGGGAATAAAGTATTTTTGAGGCCCCTATATTTGTTGATGTTCCAACATACTTTTAATGATGTATGTACACACATGTATATGTGTTTTTGTATGTTGTATCATACATAGGAAATTAATTTAAAGGGAAACCGATAACAACATTAGTTCTTTCCAAATTTTCATGACTACGGCAAAAACATAATACTACTGTTGTATCCCCTTATTATTACAGTATATTCTGTGAGTCATTTTATTTTCAAATGTCAATAATAAGAGGTCAAGTTCAAGAATAGACTAAAATCACCACATCAAATCTAAATGTCCAAACAGGCTTAACAGTTTTGCTATAACTAAACTAGTTGTCATTATTGTTTTCTCTTGGACATGATGCTTGCAAAGCTATTGATAGCTTTTTTAAAGTCCATTCTCCACACTCTGTCATTTTCAATAGATAAAATAGCTAGATAAGCCACTAACACGATGTTATGACATGGAACTTCTCAGATAGATTTTTAAATTTTTTAGAACTATTGAGAACTCAGCTTTTGCTACTATGACAGGGCAGTACAATATTACTGTGTGTAGTACATCTGGAAAAGTTGAAGCCAGTAAACTATTTTCTATCAGGACAAGGTGCCCAACTTCATTTACATCTGCACAGTGCACACCTCTTTAACTTTTATTGAAAAGCATTTTTGACTGATATACTGAGTGTTTATAAACTGAAATCGGAGTTTTAATGTTATGTAGTATTTATTGTATAAAACTTTAAATTATAAATAATACATGAAATTAAAGAGCAACTAAACAGTTTTACCTACAAGCTTACAAGTGTTCAATGTGAACTTCACCCATCACACGGCACACATCAAGTCGACAGCCCAGTTCTTCCCAAACTTTGATAAATTTGTTTGGAGTGATTGTTGCAACAGCTGCTTCAATCCTGTTCCTAAGTCGGATAGGTCAGCTGGTAGCTTGGCACATACACACACTCTTTTATGAATCCCAAGGTAGAAATCACATAGTGTCAGGTCAAGTGAACGTGGAGGCCATATGAAACAAACTCCATCATTAGACCCCTTATGCAGTGCTTAATTTCTAAAATTTTAGGTGTGGGAACTCTTAAAAGCGGGAAGCTCAGACCGGTGGGTATGGAATACACCCCAGGAAGGAGGGGGGCCCTCACCCAGGAAAACTTTTGAAAATTATAACTGTAAACCTTTGTTTTTAGGCCACCCAGACATAATAATACATTCATTTTTATAAAATACCAAGTGATATTTTAATGCTGTTTATTTTCTTTAAGGTGCTTGATTAGGATGTAAGAAAATAAAAACATGAATTTAAATTATTGAGTTTACTCTCTACTCTACTCTACTCCATTAACACCTTGTTGCCTACTTTAAATTTCCCAGAAATATTTGGTTTGATTTCATTGACCATTTTGTTTGAATCAATGAAGCTCGCCAATATTAATTTTTTAATGAATGGTAAAATAAAAACAAATTGAGCCTTATTCACAGTTTTATTTATACACATTACAGTAGTAATAATAATACATATTAATATGTAAATGGATGTTTGTTAAATAACAGCTTTTTTACAAGTTTGCATATTTTACAAAAAAATTGCATACCTTATTTATGGGTACAAAACAATATTAATACATTCAAAATAAACCAACTTCTTGGAAAGGAAAAGGAAGCGTTTAATTACACACAAAATAAATGACACACAGAGTGGAGTAACACGGTTTCATTTTTAAAAATTTAGTGTAGTTTTAAAAAGTTAAGGTTGATTATTTTATTTGCTTATTAGTTATTATAACAAATATGTACGGATTTGTAGTATAATATTGTAAGGCAATGCCAAGACTGTTGGTAAACTTAGTTTTAGTTGTTTGTTAATATTTTAAAGTGAAAACTACAAAAGAAACAAAACAACAATACACAAAACTAACTGTAAGTACAAAAAAGAACTCAGAAACTTGAGTTCAGAACACAACTATAAGTTAGGCATAGGCTAGTTATTTTAATGAAAACTTAATGTTCTGAAATTCTAAAAGATATTTAAAAAACAGATTTAGGAAAAAAGTTCCCACAATGCAATGCTGTCTTCATGGTAAGTTTTCTGCCCTCGTTGTTTTGACTTGGTGTCAAGTGCAGAATGGTGTCCCTTCGCCAGCCAGGTTTTGACGTGTCGCTCGGGATTGTATCTAGCCACAGGAGGTCCTAGGAGCCTGATCCGCAATAAATCGCAAACAGTGCTAATGTAGAGTGAAGATCTAAGAGGAGACATAATTAGATTCATTGCAGAAAACCCACGTTCACATTCAGCACTAGACACTGCAATACTATTTATGATGGAAATCAGTTTCTTAAACGACGGCGGTTGCTCTAGAATAGTAGGTTTCTCTCCACTTAACATAGGCTTCAGTCCCTGCTTGAAGTGTCTGAAGTCTCTAATTATATCCTGAGAGCTGCTAATCTTAAATCTATCGCAGATTCGCTGGATCTCACATTCTCCGTAGGTGATGGATAAGTCTTTTGGCCAATACATGGGGTGGATCACTTTGATGTCATTCATGATTTTGGTGTAGTGTTCAGCCGCATTTGAAGATGATGATAGCAACCTTGAAGTCAAGTTGTTAGCGAGGCTCCGATAGAACTGTTTTTCTGGAATACTGGGTATCTTGGATCTTACACAAAGTTTAACATCTTGAAACATCAAATCGTCAATAGCAATTTTAGCTTCCACTGAACGTCTACCCATGTTTTCAACTCGGTTTTCAAACACTTTGATTAACAGTGTTACATCACTGTGGGCTTGGATAAGGTTGAGGCTTGATTTTTGAAGCTGTAAGGACAAATCCGATAACTCTTCTAGAGCATCGAACATCAATGCCAGGTTGTGTACAAAAGTTGTAGAAGATAATGTACTACAAAGCCCTTTGTAAGTTGAACGTTGCTTCGAGTCCCTTTGTTTGTCTTCAGATGCTTCAATGAAATGATTGTACAAAGCTTTAAAATCTGTCCAAACTGCTTTCACCGCCATTAAGCTGGAGGCTACCCAACGAGTATCTAAAACACGGCCGATTTTCAACATTTGCTCCTCTAGTCCTTTAGCAACTTCTGCCAACTCCCTGCTGTTTTTCGGTGAACAACTAAACATGTTTCTAATTTTATCCATGAATATCTTAAAATGATTGATTCCAGCTACTTCCTCTATGGAATCGTGCACGGCAAGCTCTAAACGATGGTTCAAACAATGCCAAATGAACAAGTTGGGGAACGTTTCAGTAAGCTGTATAGCAAGGCCAGATTTCTTACCTAGTGCACTGAAGCACCATCACAAGTTAGAGCAATCATATGGTCTTTCATGAATTCAAAGCTTAGACCTAATGCTTGTAACTGATTTAAAAGTTCTTGTAATATACCAGCTGATGTTGTGCTATTTAGCTCAAAAAGTGTTAAGAACACTGTCATAGGGTTTTGCATTCCCTTTAGAACAGTTCTGATATAAACCACCAAAGCATTTTTGTTTGAAACTGAAGTGGCTTCATCCAAAAGCAGGGAAAATTTAGAGTCTGACTTGATTAGGCCATTTATCAAGTCTGATTTCATTTCATCAGAAATATGATGAATTATATTGGAGCAAGCAACATTTGAATGTAGGATTCGCCCCATATCTAAGCCATTCATTATTTGAAGATCAATTTCAGTTTCAAACTCAAAAAATGGCCTATTTAGTTTAGCTTGCTTATAAGCCGTGCGGAAAATGCGCTCAGTTACAATCTGCTGCTCTTTATGCATAGAAGCAACAGCTTTTTTCATTGTATCTTTCTTAGCTTCAATGAGTATTTTTTCAGCTAAAGAATGAGCTCGAGACCCACGGTGTAAAAATATCTTTTTCCTAAGAGAGGATTGCTGGTCTTTTTTATTGTTTCCATAAGCGGTAACAGTTCCTAAAACCCACTCTTCGCTAATCTTTAGGCCCTTCGTTTTCTCTGCACCTAGAGTACTCACACTACGGCAAACGTTGCAACCTAGTTCTCTGTTCACAATTAACCATGGATTTTTAGCTTTAAATTCAACAATTTGTTCTTCAGACCAACAAACTGGCTGTTCACCCCTATTAACAAAATCATTATTTTCATTACTAACCTTAGCTTCGTCTGCATCAGATCCCAAACCCACCAACCTGGATACTATTTTGACCGACGAGGAAGTCGAAGGGGAATGGTAATCGCAATTATCCTCATTGATCCCGATTGCGTCTTCTTTTTTATCTTGATCAACAATTGAAGTTGTAGTCAATGCTTCCGAACTGCAGTTCTCATTATTCGCATAACCTTTTTGTTTCTTAGGGTTAGGTTTAAAGAAATCAACAATTTTTCTGGTAGTCATAGTCAATTAGGAAACTATTTAGCTGCACCAGCACTAATAAGCATAAACACGAACACAATCAACGACCTGCACCTCAAAAACGAACTTAAGCGTGATGGGATGCGATGCAACTTGTAACTTAAACGCGAAACACACCAAGGTCAAGTCAACTAGTCAACACACTTGTGATCACTGGGGCGGTGGCGCGGTGAAGGAATGGAGGGGGAAAGGAAGGGGGTGGGGTGGGTATTGCTTTGTTATTGAGAGGCGCAGCCGCGCATGCGCGAACTAGGATGACTCGCCCGTCACCTTCCTCCTGCCTGATTCCGTGCAAGACTCATCACAGCACAGCTCACAACTGCTTGTACGGGCGCTTACTATCTGCTTACGAGTCACTCGCAAATAAAGCATAGCATAATATTGATCCTACCTACAATTTTTTTTAACTAAAACTTGTACTCGTAGTTTTAAAAGCGTTCCCTTGTGTTCCGGCACTCTTGGGAGGTAAGGAAACGCCGTTCCCTTGCGTTCCCACTGAAATTAACCACTGCCCTTATGGCCAATCCAGCAGTTGGGTACAGTGACATTCAACCAATCGTGTATTGAGTTATGCAAGTGAGATGGTGCACCATCTTCTTTTTTAGCAATTCCTTCCCAAATAAGAAAGGCCGATAAGCTTTCCGACTGGATGAGGAACACAAAACATTCAATTTAGGGGGGTTATCACTGCAATTTTACCATCTCGTGAGGGTTTTCTGAGCCCCAGATATGAACGTTGTGAGTGTTTGTCTATTGAAGTGAAATGTTGATTCATCATTGAAAACAACATGATCCAAAAATCGTCATTGTCATGCAGCAACATTTTGTTTGCAAAATTGGCACGTAGTAAACTATGGTCTGCAGGCTTTAGACCCTGTAACAATTGCAAGTGATAAGGACTTAGTTGTAAGCGTTTCCATAAAACTTTCCAAACAGTCGCCACAGGAATTGATAATTCACGACCAACCTTCCTGATTTCTGTGGGCTACGCTTAAAAGCCTATCTCACTCGCTCAACACTGTCATCACTAACCATTGGTCGTCCCGTACTCTTCCCTTTGCACAGGCAGCCAGTATCTTCAAAATGATGATACCATCTATGGATGTTATTATCACTTGGAGAATCACAACTTTATTCAGAATGTAAGTTGCACAGTTACTACAGATTTGGTCTTTACAAACTGCAGAACAGAAAATGCCTTCTGTTCACGAGCCAGTACTTGGTAGCATAAGTGGATGGTGGAGAAAACATTGAGTCTGCATGCATATAGACAATAAACAAAACTGATTGAGTTGCTCTTTGATTTGATTTATGAATTTTTAAAGTTATAAATAAAAAAACTACACAGTGTTAAAACCCCAATATTTATTTATTAACAGCCGCTATTTGTGCTTTGAACAAAATTGTTATGTCAGAATCAGAAAATCTGCTTGCAAATCTGTTGGCTTTTCAATATAGTTCCTCATCAGTATATGAGGCATGGAAAGAAGGCATCAATTTTGTAAGAACCAACTACCTCTTTCATATGTGTAACTAGGACTTGGTTTTAGGAGGATGAGTCTAATTGAAGAGCACACCTCACCAAGGGGTATGGAATAAATCAAGATAAATCTAAATTTAAATAAATTAGATAGGCCTAATTAAAAGTAAAACGTTTAATTGCTGTATTTCAAACAAGTTGGATTGTTGTATATACTTTTTAGGGCTTTTTGAGGGTTTTATCCCCTTTACTTATGATACTGAATCCTCTTTCATGCATTTAAAACTTTGTGGATAACATGGTCACTCTGGATTTACTTTTGGATCAGTTAATCTTTAATAGTTGCACAGTTCATAAATCTTTCTAGCTCATTGGTCTGTGAACTCATTTGTTTTACTTCCCACTTTGAACAGATCTGTGCTACCTCAGTAACAAGTTCATCTAAGGACCAACAAAGTTTGTAACTTTTAGTAAAGCACCCCATAACAGATAATAAGCTGTCACTAAATTTATAGATTCAGATTGTAAAGATTTTGAGGCAATATATACCTCCTTTACTGAGGTATATCTTGCCTAATCCGCAGGTAACTAACCTTTCACCAGTCCCTCTTAGTTATAAGCAGGCCAAAAATGTTATAAGCATTTTAAACAGTTTCAAATAATTGTACTGTTTCTAGGTTGCAATCCACAGAATCTTTTAGATCCAGATTCAAATTATAGCTGGCACAACAAAATAGGCACGAGATGCTAGTTTCTGAATTGGACACGCACACTGTAGGTAATAACTACACTTGTGACTTGCACTTTGCCCACAACAAGGTACACGTGTATTGCACATAGTGTGAATATGTAGATATAGGTATGTTTTACCTGATCTAAAGGCTCGGTAATATGGCCAAATTTATTATTTGCAGGAGTGGAGGAGAGAACTGAATCACTTGCACCTACACAGTCATATTCTACGGGCATAGAACGTCCTAGTGTGTTGCGCTTAGCATACTTTAAAATACATCTTAATTTTCAATGTCATAAAATGCATAACTGCAATTTAAAAGTTCATTTGTAAATATAGGAATATGTAAGTTATAAGAAGATTATGATTTAACTGATACAATCTTGATTCATTAACATTTGATTATTATTATTATTTGATTACTTATTGAATCTAAGAATATTTATATTCTCTAACCCTCAACCCCACTCCAGCGCTGTCAAGGTTTCATCTTATTACCAAGGTTTAAGATTCTCTCACGCTGTCTCATGCGTTGTATTGGAAACTGCTATCATGAGATTCTCAGAAATGATAAACTACAGTATACTTTTCTGCACTCTTCTTAAGTTTAAATTTGTATTAAATGCATTTTTATTACATGGAAAATTCATATTCACAAGTGTTTCATGAAAATTAGACACTCTGTAACTTAGATTCTGATTCACACTAGATCTTGAAACCAACAACATTTGAAGGTCACAATTTCTACCACAATATTTTATTATATTGAAGTGGCGTATATATGATGTTTTGTAAAAAGGTTGAGAATACCTTATCTCTGATTATTACTATATTCTTTTGATGCTTTTAGGGATCACATAATATTGTTATTTAAAAGCTATATACTGAATGTCACTAAACGAATTATAGAAATTTGAACAGAATAGAATATGTGTGAAAACTAAAATTATTGAATTCATGTTATGGTTTTAGAGATCTTTCCTTAGAAACCTTTGGAATCTGCCCAGGAACAAGTAATAGACATGAGGTTTCCCTGTAAAAGTCATAATCTTCCTCAGTGATACTAGGAAAAAAATTCCTGATTCTAATACAGTTGTCAGTTGACATCTGTATATGGAGCAGTGAGCCGAGAAAGATTTATATAATGTTTTCTTGAAGGCCACATAATTAGTCTGCTATTCATATCATACTATCTTATGATGCCTACTTCTAAAAATACAAAATCAGTGGTATTAAACACATATCTAGAGAAAGATGAAACACAATGTAGTAGGTAACATTTAACTTTCTTGGGACTATGCCCTAATTGCATTCACAGGGAATATATTTCCTAGAACAACAAGCAGGACAAAGTGCAGATATTGGAATTTTCCCAAATAACACTTCTCACCCCAGAAATGCCAGAGAGATTTCATTCTTTATGTCAGGATTCAAGGTTCCAGGATTTAGAGTTCCAAATCCCTTAATGTGATTTAAGTAATGAGACAGAATAATGTGAAAAGACTTGGTTTTCATCCAATGACAACATTTTTTTTGTTCTCTTAGGATAAGAAGTTTATAAATTGCACTTAGTCCTGTAAGAACCTTTGCGCTGCTTCCGGAGTGACAGGATATTCAGCAATGGTAAGGTTAGGGAGTAGGGGCTGCCTCCAATCGAGATCCATGAGGAAAAATTAGGGCACTACATCTCAAAGTCAAGTCTCACCGGAAGAAGGGGAGGGCAGCTCTGAACCAGCCTCTCCGGTCAAAGCAGGCAGGGGACATACCCTTGTTGAGGTTAGTAAGAACCTCTGACAGTTAGGGAACAAACCCTACCAACTCCAACAGTCATCTCTCACAGAGGACTATTGCCCATGAACCCCAGAATCTCAAAATTTGCGGTTAGTGATGTGCCACTCCTGGACATCCATAAGGTTGCCCAGATTTGAGTGACACATTGGTTTTTGCTGTGCCCAGTGGTGGGTTCAACTGGAAGGTATAAACCAGCTAGAAGTAATCCCTGCTGGGTACGACAACAACATACTAAAGTGGTTTGAGGGAAAATTCTGTTCTATGTTTAATTTACAATACCGCCAGGAGTAATAGTTTCTGACTAAGAATGGCAACAATATAATCTTAAAAAACAAAAACAAAAATCTTAAACAAACTAATTAGTTCAGTATTTTGTATATATTAAAATGGAATACCGTACTAAATATCCAGACTAAACTTGGTACTAAGTCAGTACATAACTTGGATGAGTCCATTAGCCAGTTTTAACTAATAAGACATTTTAGATGGTGGCCATTCGTATTTGAGCAAAAGTTTTAACTAGATAAATTCCCAACATAGACCCATTAGGTAGTTATTGAAGACTTTTATATTTTCACTTTTGGGTTCCAAGATAGTGGCCATTCAAAGTTTGGAAATATAATAGTTATACAGTATATCAGTTGTATTATAGTACAAAACAAAGAAGATTTTTTAGAATTTTCATATCATTTACAATATTATTTGTTCTTATATATTACTTTATTTCCTGGGTATTTCACAATAAAAACCAAAATTGACACTTTTCTTAAAATTGTTATCCAATTTCAACCAAAATTTATCCTTACTTCATTTTAGATTTAACTCTTAAGGTTTCAAGATGGTATCTGTTTAAAGTTTGAGAAGTACCCAATTAAACTGTTATAAGTGAATATGTTTACTAACATAATTTTGGATTAATTTTAATTAAATCAAATCCACGTTTTTACAAATATATTTATATACTTATAATAATTTTTGTCTTGTAAGGTTTCAATATTTTGGAGTTTCTAATTGTATGAAAGTGTTATGATTATATTAACTTACCAACATTGAGAGTTATTGTCCCCTCAATGTTGAACAAACTAAAATTTTAAAATAATAATAATCTTTGGTTTGGAATTTAGAGATGACATTTTCTTATCCTCCGACTAAGCTGTAAGGAATATTAAGATTTTCCAGATCGACTGATTCCTATCATATGCTCACACTCAAAATGGTCACCAAACCGTTTTAAATGATAATAGCTGTTGAGAATGCTAACTGGTTATATGTCATAGCTATGGTAGGAAAGATTGATTCAATGTGAATGTTGAGTTTAACAGTTTACCTTCCTCTTAGTGCAACGTATAGAATATAATGTCAAAACAATGTAAAGAGTTCATTTTGAGCTTCTTTGTCTCTTACTTTTTTATTGTTCTCTTCAGATAAGAGCTAAACTCAAAAATTACACTGTTCATATGAGTTCCTACCCCTCCTGGAAGATATATCTTCTTAACTCTTCTAGACTGCTCAACAGCAGGAAATCATCAGCAGAAGTCACATAAAAGTGATAATTATATTTTTCATCTCAATTTGTGATGATGGAGAAGTTGATTCTGGTCTCTCCATAAAATTGTCCGTAAAGTTGGATTGGGGGTCAAGGTATTTCTGCTTTCTGCATAATAGCTTCATTGGTGTGTATTGAAAGGGGTTAGTACTGTGACCTATCAACCTTCCTATAACTTATCTCTTCTCTTATTCATATTTTTTCCAGTTTTTCCTTTTGTGCTGATATGTTGATCTATATCTGTAGACGCAGTTGTGAGTCTTGTCAAGATGATTGTAGATGGGTTAGAAGGTTGAAATCACACATTACGTGTGTTTCTCAATTTATCTAAAGTATTTGATTGTGTTGACCATCTTGCTTGATAAACTGGGTTCCGATGGCGTCCGAGCCGTACCTCTTTTGTGGCTTAGTTCATTTATAAGTCATATATCTCAAGTTGTCCAACTTTCGAACCATGTTTATAATTAAATTAAAATGAGTTATAGAGTCCCTCAAGGATCCATCCTCAGTCCTACTCTCTTCCTGCTCTATGTTAATGACAGAATCATCACTACCAAACAGATGAATCATGCAGTATACTGTTGAAACAGCTCTTTTTTTAAATAAAACTACAAAATCAGTTTTAGAACAAAAAATCTTTGTTGCAATAAACAGTTTCGTCCAGCATTTTCACAACCTCAATCTGAAAACAAGTTTTTCAAAATCCAATGTTATCATTTTCTTTGCACTGAATAGACTGTGAATATGACACTGCCATCGTATTGGATGAACAGACATACTAGAAGAGGTCTGTTCCTTGAAATTCCTTTGAATTTACGTTAGACATGGAATATTTATATTGATTACATTTGCTCAAAATTAACCACAGGTATTTAAGTTTTGAGATCCCTAGTGCTTTTTTCAGCTTATGATGATGGCATTTTTGGCTTGATATATCTACATCTCACCTAAGGACTAGTGCTGTGGCGCATGTGCAAGTAACCTATTTTTAAGAGTGTTCAAAATTCAAAAACGAGCGATATACATAACTGCAAAACTATAGTTAAATGAGTCGTGGTGTATAACTGGGAGACGGCACAATCAGAAGACTTACTCCCGATTTAAGGTAGGAAAATATTGGTGATGACTGAAGCAGAGTGAGTGTCAAAATGTATGTACAAATAAGAGTTTGATATGGCATGTGTGTCAAAATTGTTAAATACTTGACATTTTCTATACAAATGAACGTTTTGTCTATGCAATAAATATTTGACTATTGACTATACTATCCTACTCCTGCAGGATACATTTTATGTTGCCTCCAACAGACACATCACCTTGAAGCCAAACACCAAAGTGTTTTCCAGTATTACTAAGATATAAGCTATAGTAATTTAGAAAACCGTGTGTGTCAACCTATTTTCTCTTAATTAACACTTAGCTTTTTTCTGAGACTTCCAAATGATGTACTGGTCTTATACTTGTTCAATCCATACAACATTTCAGTGAGACAATTGGAGGGTTGCCCCTTGAATTTAAAAATATTCATCAAAATAGATCCATTACTTTTAAAAAAAATTGCTAGACGTTCATATATAAAAAAGACACATAGAACCAAATTTAATTTGTAATGTCCTCCTTTTTTGGGATAAAGAATTATCAACTTAAGTTCAAAAGTGCTATAACTATTGCCTACCTTGTTGTTAAATTAGACAATAAGAGCGGTGTATAATAAAAAAAGCAAAAAAATATATATATATGTAGAGTGTAGAATATAGGTTGCATATTAGTTACGTTATTATTTAATCATTGTGCTAAAAATATGTTTATAGCTAATCAAAAAATTTTCTAAACTCAAAAATAATTTTATTAGGATTTACATAAAAATCATTTGAAGTTGGTGCTACTAATTGATTGTTAAAAAATACATGACATATAAGTTATTTTTCATTAAGCATTTTTCATTAGCAGAGAAGTACTAAACATTCTTACCTTTGGCCAAACTAATTATATTTATTAATGAAACGTAAGGTAAAACTTTGGAATGCCTCTGAGGTTTCATAGGAACCTTGGTTATTCCATCAGCATAGAAGTAAATTTCTTCATAAATGTTATTCGGCCTCAATTCGTTCTTGAAATGAACACTGGGTAATGACACCTTTCCCCAGAAACACAAATCTAGGAAATTAACTCATTATCTTCCAAGCTGAATATACGAGTTGTCACTGCTTTCGTCTCAATTCAGCCATCCAGAACACGGTACCAAACAATGGACATGGCCAGATTGAAGGTAAGGCCTCACACTGATAACACCCACTCCACTTTATCTACAGTCCCTGGTTTGATTTAGAAGAGAAGATCGTTGGTAAAAGCCGAAGGATTGGCTCTTAGTCACAGAGATTATTATCATATTTCAGTGTACAGGTCTCAAAGCAATTTCCAAAACTTGTTGCCAAGTTTATCCAAGACATAGAAATCAGTGCAGAACAATTTTTAATAAATTACGTTTCCGGACGAGTTTCCTGGAACTGTGACATCACAAGTTTCGGCCCCTACTGGGGCCGGCCGCACATTGTGCTGGTCCCGTTTTGTCGAAAATTGTTGTTACGAGCGCTCTGCTGCTGATATCACTTACTTGTTTTATTGAAAGTCCAGGATTATTGTCCAAATGATATTTCCATTTGTTTCTCTTTTACCATTGACGCTACAAGCTCGGCCCCAATTTCGGCCTGTCGCATATTATAGACATCACTATTCTTATTAGTTATAAATATTATATACATTATATACACCACCTCCACCTATCCAGTCTTTTACTGCAGAGAGTCATCGTAAGCTTCAAAGCACTGACCCATGCACAGGCCAGGCTTTTCAGGGCATGTTACACAATGGAAAGCAGTTTTGACATTTGGTTTGCCATGTTTCGTGCACTGCCTGCACTTCTCATTTTGTCGTTGAAGTAACCTACAACAAACTGAATTTTTTCTATGGAGTTTGCAGTACCGGGGTCAAGAGCATTGTCGTTTGTTTTGCAAAAATGCAAACAGTGCATAATGGACAAGAACCTGTCCCTCGCCATAAAATTACGAAAACACTTGAAATTGAATAAATAATCTGTTTTCCAATAGTCTTGAATTCGATTCATTATTATTGTGCCTGTGTGCAGTAATACACCTAAAAATGTCTTCCACTCAGGTACAGTGATGTCTTTCCATGCATTGATTCTTGATTCTTTCAGAACAAGCAGATGAATTGTATGAGGAAGAGTCGTCAACAACTCTTTGTATGAAATCCACAGAACCATCACTGTTGTAGGTTTGTTCATTGCTAGTGTGAAAGTTAGTCTAACCAGAGGTACCTGGCACTGCAGGATCCATTTTTATAAAAAAACACACAAATAATGTAGAGAAAGAATTACACAATTGATATACACAGAAACAACACACTAAACACTCAAAGATTACAACGGGCTTCTATTGAAAAAGAACCGTAACGGGTAAATGCAAACGAAACCGATCACAATAAAGCGTTGGTCATAACCTTAAATGCGGCAGAGATTCAACAGTCTACAACAAATGGCTAAATGACTCTAAAGCTTTGTGAGTAGAGCGGCAAGGCGGTTCCATCTGGGGGCGTCCGTACTGCGCACGCAGGACTGCTGTCCCCATCTGGGGCCGGCCGCACTGAATGTGTTAATATGCAGCCAAAGTACCCATAATTTATGAAGTGAGGTTTATATGTTTTGAAGTGTTTTGCGAATTTATGAAGATTTGGCTTCCTCTGTGCTCCCTCCTCACTTATTTTTAAAGTTTTCTATGCATAAATTTGCTTGTACCGGTGAAAATGTCAATCCTGTCAGTTTATTTGTAGAATTTCCTGTTAAAAACGAGATAAATTGATTGAAGGCATATTAAAGCATCAAACTATTACACATCAGCCATTTATCTTTATTCGAGCACAAGATTTTGTTTAATCATATTTAGAGCATCATTCATGGACAGATTTTTTATGGTTTCATTTCAAATGTAGATACTAATTCATCACGCAAGTGAATAAAAACGAGCACTTTCTAACTAGCATATGCTAGGTCTAGTAAGTATTTGGTCAAATCAGTGTGATTAAAGATTTATAGAAAATACTAGGGCAAGTCTAGTAGAATCCGGAAAAACCCAAGCACTTACTCGCGGGGTAGTACATGCTAGACCAAGTAAATGCTAAGTTTTAACGTTCCTGTCACGACATAGTTTTCATAACGAACCACCCCAGGTTGGTCATCTTCATTTGGGACGCTATCAAGATCCCCATACTCAAAGTCATCCTTTAGATGCTTGGCAATGTTGTGTAGCACAGCGCAACTGACTACCACTTATGGAATGTTATTTAATGCAACTCTAACACAGTTTCCCAGGATTGGGAATCTCCTTTTTAACTGGCCAAAACATCTTTCTATTATAACCCTTTCTCTAGCATGAATTAGATTGAACTCTCGTTCTTGATGCGTTCGTGGAGGCTTGAACGGTGTAATCAACCACGGCGATAAACCGTATCCTGAATCTCCTAAAAGACAAACTGCTCCATCATACTGTGACACGATGTCTCTGACATGACTATTCCTCCACACTCTGCCGTCGTGAACACTGCCGGGCCACTCTGCACTAATACTTGTAAACTGTTCCAATGCATTGCATGTTGCCTGGACATTTATACTAGGATATCCTTTTTTACAAATATACTCATCACCGTGCAGCCCAGGCTTTTGTATCTCAATTTGAGTAAAATCAAGGGCACCAATTACAGACGGCAAACGAAAATGTCTCTGCCACAAAACTTTAGCCTCGGTCATATCTTCAGCTGTAGTTGGAAACCGTATCCAATTGTGTGATTGTTCAACTACTCTACTCATCACGTACCTTATAGTCTTGTTGGCAGTAGTACGATGTACACCCACATCTTGAGCTACACCAGACTGAAAGCCAGGATCACCCACAAACCTCAGAAATATTTCCATTTGCTGTCTTCTGCAAATACCACCGCCACGTGTATCACTTTCTTCAAGAAACTGTGCCGCAAGGAAATCAACACCTTAACAGTTCTTTACAATTACATTCGTTTATTTCAGAGCAAACAGAATAAATTTTACGTTGACGAATAGTCATAAACTCAGCCATGATCAACAACAAACTGTGGACTGAGCAGACAGGTAGTAAATGGTAGGAAAAAGTCTAGCATGCCCCAGACCAGGCTTGAAAATATTGAAGCATATGCTACAGAACAATCTACTTCAAAAGTTTTATTCACACCATTTTTTAAGCACTTACTACTCGTCCGGGAAAACTCTAGAACTTACTACCCCTAGCAAGTGCTAGTGTGTTTATTCACACAAAACGTAGCATTTACTTAAGAAATCCCTAGTATTTGCTTATACTAGTTTTTATTCACATGGCATGATATATAGAGGACCCCATTGCCATTCTCTCATTTTGTCCCTAATTTTACTTCTAATTCAAAATAGTTGCACTGAGTGCCTCAGTTTAATAATTCAATTACTAATGGAACCAGATACTAATCTCCTTTAAAACTTCTTTCAATTATTGAGATTTAAGGATATTTGTGTGTCAAGAACTGGTACATTGATCCATAGACTCCCAATGTCAGAACTAACTGGCTTATCAGTTTCTACAAGTTGTAAAGGTTTTAAATTTTCTACATCTTTAATATTGATACAACAGAGTATTACCTAACAGAGAAGTACCTAACAGAATGCAATAAGTCTTTACCGAACTGACTATAACTTTCTTCCAGATTAGTGAAAACTGTTGATCTATAGCTCAAAATGTTCCTTTTTCATGCCTATTAATTGTGGAAAGTTTCAGGTTTTGCCATGAAAGAACACAAAAGTTATGATGCTGGCTAGCAGTGATGGTTGCATGTCTTAACTAATCTAAATCTGACAAAACTGGCTTTCCTTCCACTATTGACTTCAAAAAACAACAAAGTTGTTCCTTGGATCAAGAGGAACATATGTACCAAGTTTCAAGTCTTTAGGATATTTTAATCAAGACTTATCATCAGAGGGAACAACAGAGGGATGAAAGAAGTATGTTCATTGTACAACACTGGTGTTAGGATGCCAAGTGACCTTGTTTCAGAAGCTAATTGTTGGGTGATAGTGAGTGGACAGGGTTTTTAAATTTTTTTATGTTACCGAACATTTGCAGATCTTCAGAATTGTGCAGAGTAATTTCGGTCTAAAAATGCTATTGATTTTTGTAAAGAGTTTTTTGTGACTTTTTTGTTCCAAGGCCAACCCTTAAAATTTTCATGCTTTTCTTTTTATATGTTACTATCCAGTGCAGCAGCACCACTTCCATCTTCTAATGGTAGAATTCTGATTACATCACTTTTTTCATGGACTGATTCTGTTCAACAATAGTGGACTTGGATTAAAAGCAGGAATTCTCTTCAATAACACACCAACCTAGAACTAAAACCACCCTCAGTAATAATCAATAAGACCACCCTACTCCTCAGATGGGAAAGATCCCATTCCATCCTAGACATGAAATGTTAATCTTTTACATATTTATGGACCATGGCCAATATAAAAATGTGTACCTAAATACATTATGGCATATATAATTTTCTGTTATAAGTTTTTGTTTCATATAAAAATATTTGTTGATAATCTTTTTTTATGTTATAATGATATCAATAGTTTCATTATTGGATAAGTCATTTTGAACAATGGCAAATGTCAGTAATTTATTTTTAACTTTCAGTATCACATTGATAATCAATAATTTATTATCACTTGTTAAAATATCTTTGTGTATTGAGTTTTGTTTAGTTTAGTTAATTAGATCCTAAACCTACAATAATTTTGTTAAAATACTAACTAACCATACTTCAGCATATAATATATATTTGAGTCTTGAATCATTCACAAACTGCCAGTAATTAATTAGATTGATATTTAATTATTACAGTGTAATTATTATTGAAACTCGGATTCGCCTTCATAACAGAACAAATCTTTTGTTTTTCAATTCATTATATTTTTGTATATTTTATCTTAATGTTACTAAATAAAATAATCCTATTTATAAACAATATAAATGTTAATAATAATCACTTAATCTGGTTAATACTTACTACTTACTATCAGTTATCGGCTGTTCACTACTTATATGCAATTAATTGTTTGACAACTTAAAATACTACAAAAATTACTTCTACCAAAATGTATGTTATGCTTGTCTGTTAAAGATATAGGTATCTTAATAGCCCCGTCAAGACTGTTAAATACCTAGATCCCTTTAAATTTAGTGATATTTGTTTGTACCTGCATTGAATTTCTATGTGAGTTGTATAATTTAGGCACAAATAAAATATGGTATTGTTGAAAAGATTAAGTTTCAATCAGTCTGTAATACTGTGTTTGTTCCTATGCAGATTGTCATTCCGTGATTGAATTTTGGGCCAGAGACAAAATGAAAGATGGACTAGTGTACGAATACCACATCATTATCTAGAAGATCCTCAAAGTTCTTTGAAAATAGACATTTCTTTCGCAGTTTAGGACTCTACACAGTTTCAAGATACAATACCATAACACAAGTTAGACTGAAATAGCCCCAATCATCACAATTTAAGAATCTCATTAGAGACAAATAAAGGAAAGTTACATCAGAGCAAAAGTAGCTAAATCAAATTTTATTGTTTGTCTATTTCAGATCATAATCGAGATGGGCATCTAGTTTTTTTTATTTATTGAATTGTTAAAAATTTAAATGATATAGATCAAGTCCAGTGTATAAAACAGTTAGAGTAGAATAGAATCATCTTTATTTCATAGTCTTCAAGAACAGAAATTGTGCCATAAAAAGTTAAAACAATACATAGTGCACTGTAAATCAAAGTTACAAATAAAATTGGACATAACTAGTACAGGTTGCATGTTTTTTATAGTTATTTCTTGTCATAATCTGGTCAACACTATAAAATAATGTTTTAACAACCAATCTTGAAGTCTTCATTTGAGTAGCCTTGTACAGTACGCGCGCTGAAGGTTCGGCTCCGAGTCAACCGAGCGGACTACGGCGGGGGACGGGTGGATTGCCCGATATAACAACTGTTCTGCAGACATCCGCCAATGTTTGGCCTGCTGCAGTCTGAATATTTATTGTCCCTGGTCTCAGGATTCTTTATACATCAGTGTTTCGTATTCATTCATCTGTCATAAAATTAGTGTATAAACAATACACCCCAAAACACTTTCTATTCGAATATAATACAATGAAATTCAACATAATTTCATTAAAGTTTAAACTTTTAGTTTATCACAGATCACCACTATGGCCTAAAGTTTTTTTTTTTTTTTTTCAGAAATAAACTATTGCAAAGTGATTCAATGTTAAACTTTCAAATGGTATTGCCGTGTTGCATTTACGTGAATGGGCCATAAACTGTAGGGTAGCGGTGTCGGTGATACATTCCACTTCAGACTAAGTTACGGCTAACCTAAAACTATGTATCTGAAAAAAGTTAAATCTAAAATTAACTTCAGTTCATTCAGAAAAACTTTTCCGCTGGTGAAAGTTTCCTGACCAAATAATAAAAAAAATCCTCACATACAAACTTTTTTGTATCACAATTTTGGCACAGTTAATTTTAAAATATATATCTTATTGAAGAAAAGTAATAAAACATTGAAACTTAATACATCCATTAGCATTGGCGTAAACAGGAAAATAGATCTGCTAAGTTTCAGAATTTTATTTGTACACGAAGTTGGTCTAACCATAAGTAGATTGTCGAGCGAGAATTAAACATTGCCGTCCGTGACGGATCATTGGAGAGTCAATGTTTTTATTTGGTTAGTAGGGCAACGACAGGGCCGAACCTTCAGCGCGCGTACTGTACCACCTCTCTTTACATGACGAGCCTTGCTCCAGCATATGTGGGCTTCTTCTTGAATAGGCTCAGTCTGTGTGCCAGCAGACTTATGTCATTAGAGTTTTGTGCTTTGTGTCAATGTTACTGTCCATTGCTGTAAAGATTCTGTTGAACTGCATGCATGATGATCTCAGTGACATAGAGGGATATTTGACTAAAGTATGTTTAAGTCACTAAAGGCATATCTGCATGTATCTTGTAGAGCCAAAATTCTCACAGCACGTTTTTGAAGAATTAAAAGTTTTCTTCGGTAGTACCACCTCAAACTATGAAACTACATATCAAGTGGGTTATTATAATAATGTTGTTAGTGGTTCTTCGCTGGTCACTACTGCCTTTCAGAGTTTCTCCAACTTGTCCAAAACTTAAAGTTAAAGGTATAAGTTATTTTGGATGTTTTCTATTTCATCTCCAAGGAAATTCAAGTTTGACCATCACTGGTTTGATTTCTTTTTATTATTTATTAGGCCCCAAATTGCTTTACACTGATTCCCAGCTTGTTCTGTTTGCATCTTCTTCCTACCTCAGTATTGTAAGTGTTAATATGTTAGTACAGTAGATATAAGTAATCATAGATTTTAAAATATATATTAGCTTGCTGTTTGTTCTCATTTTGTGGCAGAATTTGTGATCCTTCTGGAAGGCCAAGTTTGTAGATATTGAAAGAGAACAGTAATTCCTATAGCATGTTATTTTCACTTTCTTTGGATTTATTAAGTCTGTCAAAATAGAAGTCGCTCACAGTAAATGTATAATTTTTATCTGTGGAAATAGACACTTAATAATGAAATTACGATACATAAATATATTGTATATTAATACATACCAAAAGAGCTTAAAATAACACATTATTAACGTCAGTACGTATTTATGCAACAAAAAAAGGTTTGTTAAGCAACTATTCCTTCTTTAACTAAGAAGCTTATTACTAGGACTGCCATAACATGTACAAATATTTTTCCAAATTTAAGAATATTATTCTAAAGCATTATTATTAGAACATAAATTATTGACAGAAACCCAATCTGAAATTAAAAAAGATATGACAGAAAATTGGTCCTTAAGGTTACTAAAGATAAGGTTATAAGGAATAAAATTATGAACGATATGGTTGATGGAGGGTAAGTTTGTGGGTGATAAGGTTATGTCATGTGCAAACAACGTGACATTATCTGTATGATTACGAATGTGTTACGGGAGACGTTAATGAGGAAACGGAAAGGTTCGAGAATAAATAAATTCCTGAAACGCTCAGTGAGGCGTTGACACAACTCCTCGTTGACAGATTAAAAATTAACGGTGAATCTATTGAAATAGGATTGTTTTCTTCATATCCACTACTAAAAGCCTGCATCACATAACGAGATAAACCGGTGATCGCACCAAATCCTTGAACACACTCATTTAATATTTTTGTGTGTAATATTCAATGTGACTTTCATGCTTATTTCTGTTTGTTTTTAAGTTTAAGGGTTTTATCCGAATACTTTGTTAAAATACTTTTACAAACACGCCGTGACAGTCTTCGGGAACTATAAAATTATTAAATAAAATCTCATTAAAAATAATATTTATTTCTCTACTGTATTAAAACTACACAAAAGTTATAGTTTTAAATATTTCTTTATGTTAAATTTAGTTGTCTTCCCTACGTGTTGCAGCTTACATTTTGTTATATTTATATAGCGTAAATTATGTAGATTGCGCGTAAATTTTAATTGTTTGCACACACGTACGTATTAAAAAACTATAAATAAATGCATAGTACTGTTAGATATCGTATAAGATATATTTTATAAAAATAAAACTCCACAGGCGTGTCTAAAATCTTGATAGCATCAAGAACTTGTTTTGAGTAATTTAACAGTACTTTAGGTTTATTGAGAAAGTATCTAATAAGTATTGAAACTTGTATTGTAAAAAAAATTGTATACCTTAGCTCAAAATAATTCAATGACTAAGATTCAAAAAGATGCGGTTTCTTTGTTCATTCTTATAATTAAGTTCTTTGATTTTAAAATGGGCTTCGATGGCAGCTCTTGCCATTCTTTTTAATAGCAAACATTCGTAGAAACAGACTCTGAAGATTCCAGCGTGATGACACTTGAACTTTTGCGATTGATGATTAGGAACCAATGTATAAAGGAGGCACTTTTAGGAGGAGTTATTAAGGTAATTAGCAGAGTCTGAACAGTGTTAGTGACAATTTCAAGTGGTTTCGAGATAATAACAACAAAGTCAGAGCTGATTCGGCAAAATCATTCGTGACTTTGTATCTATGGTGAGTTCAATAACTTCTTCTGCTTTACTTCAATCAGGCAGCTTTCAGAAGAAGTTAGGAATAAAGATTAAAAAAATTATTGTGAAGCTTACTCCAGAACGACTTCGCGGGAAAAATTCAACCAGAATATTTTAAATACTTATCACATCAGATACTTGAATAGTCTATTATAGAAAGCTTCCAAGAAAAATATTGTCAATATCTAAAAGAGATGTTTGAAATTATTATTCCTGATGGTGCACCCATGGCTGATACAAAAATAAGTGATGAGGAGTTCGCTATCTGAATCGGATGGCTAACATGTAAGTTAATTCAGTATGTAATAAATTATGTGAAATGAAATGATGACCAATGTGATTATTTATTGCTTTAATATTGTTTAGATCTTTTCTTTAATCATAGGAAAATAATTAAAAATGTTTTAGTTCTAGAAACTTTTGTATACAAATCTATGTCGACTTTGGGCGTTTTGCTAAACGATTTCAACCACATACAAATATTGTTGATTTTCGTTAGGAATTTGAACTAATATTATTTCCCTTCCTAGCATATACAATTGAAACCACTGATCTACAAATTCATAACCTTCCAGTTTATCTAAAAAAAATCATACTGTTCTGATACACTACTACTAAGTATCAAATAGTTTTAAAAATAACGCTGACTTAGAAGAACCACTTTTGGGTAAACCGGCCATCAATAAGTGAATTTTTATAATTAAATATTTAATGTAGATAAATGAAAAAAAACTTCTTGAACAGTTTGATCGAGTTAAATAAAAATGTTGAGCCACTTGCGTCTTTAATGTCTAGAATATTTCCCTGACACTGAAATGTCAGAATTAGAATAGTATGGTTAAGGCAGATGTCATTAGTCAAGTAGGAGAGCCGACTTACTGGTCTCCTGCATAGACCAGCCTTGCTGTCATATACCATTGATTGGTTGTCAAAGTTAACGGGAACGTTTAACTTACTGATGATCTAAAAATTGTTATTGCTTGATGGGGAACTTTGTGATGAATAGGATATTCCGAAATATATCAGACGCAAATTCAGGGTTTGAAAAATTTAAATGTAGTATTAGCAATTAGGGATTGCGATTGAAGGGCGAGGTACTCGCCTCACACACACCCCTAACTCACGAGCGCAGAGGGTTTGGGGCTAGTCGGCACCTGCAGTTTTCAGTCCCGAGTTGTTAAGTTAAGTCTTAGACTCGTGACTAAGCAATTCACTGTAAGCTAGAATTTCAATGTATTTTACGTTGTTGTAATCGTTTTTCTCGTGTTGTAATCGTTGATATGGTGCTTGGAATATATGCATACTAATCACTTTAGGATAAAATTACAATACATAATACTCAGGTTAAGTTGGGGAAGTGTACTAGGCAACTAATAGGTTGGAAATGCGGCATTTATTCTAATTCCCAGGAATTAGAAGGCCTCCACTTGTGCGTGTGGAGTATATGTTTGTGATAGAGTAAAAATAGTTGAGCCCCAATCGCAATCTCTATTTGTTAATACTATTATTGCTAATATTATTATGGATCCGTAATCTGCTAAATTTCAAGTTTTTATCACTTCTCTTGGATTAGGATTTTCAAAATAACTTTTGGAATATATTTGGCTAGCAAATATTCTTTAAAGATAACGAATCTTCTTAAATGTATGAAATACGATCTTTAACACACAACGATAACCTAGTTGACGGAGCCAGTCAAGTTGATCACAGTACGCGTATTCATTCTGTGTCAATGAGTTTAGCTCCAGTTCACCTCCCTCTTAGTGCAGTGTCTGAAATGTGATGCTGTCACAGCCTTGACTCCTGAACTCTGAAGTCATGTTCTTATGAAGAGATACATAACAAATCGGCGACGAAGAAGTTTAAAATGAACTGTTTACATCGTTTCGACATCTGAAACACGCATATTATAAAATATAGTTAACCTAGGTAAAGAGGTATTCTCATTGTCTCATCGTGTGTGCGATTGAGTGCTGCACTGCGGTGTTTGATTCCTTAATCACGGTAGGGCAACTATGTTTTCTACACATAAGTAACCATGGTAGGAAGGATTGGTTCAATGTAAATGTTGAATTTAGCTCCAGATACTGTGACAGCGTCAGATACCAGACGCTGTATCAGGAGGAAAGTACCTAATGTAAACTAAACATTCACTGTAAATCGACCGTCCCACCCCATGGGACTGGTTACGTTATGTATTCATTCTGTGCTAATGTCTGTATGTTGTTTGCCGAAGTTTGACTTTCAGCCGCATAATAGAAAATGGTAATCCTGGATAACTTTCTGTTCCTAAAGGTGCCGAAAGAGTAAAGCAAATAGTCTTTGGATAAAGTCAAGAGGACGGGAAATTCGTACCTGATTCGCCTAACAAAAATCCATTGAGAGATTCATTGATAATCAAACGCCACTAATTATTCTGCTGCACAATGTAGATCAGCTTGCTGTTGAACGTATTGTAAAAATATGTGTGTAATAATACACTTGTATACCTTATGGCTCAGTCTATGATACAATTGTGTAAGTATATACATTCTCGTTGGTCTTGTTTCTCTGAAATAACTTCAGAGTGAAAACAATCTATGATATCTAATTAAAAAGTTTTGAATGGCAGTGAGATGTGTTATGGATAAAAATAGAAAAATGCTTATCCAGCTGCTATAACATGTAATAACATGTGTAATAAGTCAACTGTTTGACATTGATTCTTTTACCAATAAAATTGCAAAAAAGTAATTTAAGCGTTTGATTAAGCTGCAAAGATGACTTATTCATGCCATGTTAGAACTGAAAAGCTCCTAATACTAAAACTCCATATAGTGAAATTCCAATCTCTTAACGTCTAATTATCTATTAGAATCAATAAATGTTTTCAGGCATGTATTTACACACCTCTTACATCTACTTATTTAAGCATAACTCTGTATACTTCTTGTGTAGGAACAACTATCTACCAACCCATACTCAGTTCCTCTGTAAACACCTCTTCTGTACATCAGATAATTTCATCTCTGAGATTAGTAAATGCAGTTTAGAAATTTAGATACGAATAAAAAAGATTATTATTAAGGACAACATGTTTTTTTTTAACCGATATGGATTTTAGGTTGGTGACATTCTTTTAGTTCTAAAATCTTTAACATATTACATCGATCTAGCCAGGTTTAACACTTTGTTTTTAAAGCACTATTAATTTCAATTATGAGGTACGCATCGTTTATTTAATAATTTATTTAAAAAGAAACAGGAACCAAAATGTTAGAAGAATTTTAGAAGACAGTTAAAATTAACAATACCGTTGAAAAATGTATAACATACTATTACTGCAAATTGTTCAAATTGAAATTTTGAAAGTTTATTTAAACACTATCCGTAGTAGATTGTCCATAAAACAAACATTCAAACATTCAGAGCGTGTTTTTATCGCATCGAGTGTCTCCTCGACTGTTGTCACATCAATTCATATATGTATAGTCTATATCCTCAGGCGCAGTTGGAAAAACTTGTAGCACACATTTCATGCATGGCTTTCATTTAGAAATATTAAATTGAAGATTCGTTAGTAGTGTGCACAATTTTAATAGTATGACGACTGTTTAATAATTGACATGAGTAGGCTGAATATTGCAGTTAAACACTTTATTAGTACCAGTATTTTGAAACCAAGATGGCCTATATATCAGCATATAAGTGATTCTTAAAAAAGTTTTAATATTAAACGCTTCTTACTGTATATCGGGTCATAATCATAGATAAAAAATATGAGTGTAAAGTTTACCATATTAAGTTGTTTAAATTAAAAGTGTACATTATGAAATAATGTAAAAATGTAAGACAAATATATACACTCATGCTGAAACATGTTAATTGCATAGGTGCAAGGACATATTGAGAAATCCTGCCTGATTTGGTTGCAACCATTTAACAATTATTATGGTTGTTATCAACTGATTCGTAATGCTGCGCTCTTTTGGGGAGAATAAAATGTGTGTGGTCGTTTGTCCATCTTTCGCACACTGTTCCATTTGTTGGCACACTTGTGTTCATTATAAATTAGCAATACAGTGTATTACTCTAAGTTGTATATAACGCAATGCACGTACAGGTATATATTAATTAATCGAACCTAACACGCTATATTCTTCTCTCATCAAAAATAACCAAATTTGTGAATTAAGTGTCTAATTAAAATAAAATTCAGTCAGTGAGATAATAATACTTCATCTTTATGCACAATCCTTGAATTTCTATTAAGTATTCGTAAGTGTTATATAATAAATAATTTAGAACATATTTTAGTATTAAAATTGTTTTAAAACATCACTTTAGTTAGATATTAACCATTGCAGAGTGGTTAATATGTGAAACTTTTCATTTGAAGCTGGTCATATTTAAAGTTTGATTCGCGATTTATTTTGTAATAAATAAATTATGGTTTATTTTAGAAACCAATATAATTAATTGTTACTATTAATTTTATAATTAAGTCTATTTTATTGCCGTTTCAATATAAACTGAATTTATATGTCGGAAGAAACAGTTTGCGTAGACAAACGGTCTCACAGAATAAGAAAATTTTGTTATATGCATTTTCTAATTTAGTTTTAAAATTTAATGTTTTTCCCGAATATTAGAATAAAAGCTTCTAAATGGAGCACACATAAAATAGAGTTCATGTCTCGGCAATTTAAACCTTTTTCTGTAAGACAAAAAGAAGAAGTCATAGAAAATACTTGAAGTGGAGACAACTTCACATTTTTAGTTTCAAAGATCTGCTAATAAATTCGACAATTACGGCACGGCGGTACAGCCTACTAGTCATATAAAGTGCGAATGTACTAGGAAGAAATGGCCAAAACATCCACTGTATCAATGAAGGGTTTATTTTATCTTAATGGCCATAAAATATCCGAGGACATAGTTAAGGGCCGTTTGCACAATAAGCGAGCCATTGCGGTCGGACTCAATGGCCCAAAATACATTTTTCTTGCGAGAAACGCATTCCGCGGGTATTTCTTCCGAGCCATTACTCCAATACATATTGTCCCGCCGCAAAAACAACAGTGGTAATAATTGTCAATTTGTCTTAGAGGGTCCAAGTCCAAGACACATCGGAGCTGGGCTACGCCCCTCCCGCTGAGCAGTGTGTCGACTCGACAGAACACGACCTCCTTCCCTTACACCCTCCCCCATCACACATACACGGTCCCCTGTTGAGAGTCGACCATTATAGCTTCATGTGCTTTGAAAACTACCATAATAGATTAATTAGGCGGCCATATTTGTTCCCCCACACCACATCCTGCCAACTCTTCACAAGGTGTGGGGACAAGTGGAGTGTTTTGAATCACTGGTCTCTTAAACAAGTTTCTCCACAGTGTGTCATTTAAATTTGTGCGCCACCACTTAAGCTCTAAGTTTCCTTCTTTGAAATTATTTAGTTGAATTTTTATAAAACGTTCATTTTGTCCAGTGTTATTTTAGATTAGACATTCCGAAATTAAACATTTTCATGAATAGCCCAAGAATGTTCGTCTCCTGCCAGCTTTTTAAGGATTAAATTAGATAAATGAAACTAAAGAATTTTTCTGGTCAAATAGAAACTACTTTTGGACGTGTTTCAAGTTTTTAAGATTATCCCCCATCAAAGGGGAAAAGGGACCCCATCAACTCACAATTTTCGAATCGGAATCCCTTCTTTGTGATACATTATCAATAAAAGTATAAAAAATAAGACCTTTTACAAACCATAAATATTTACTTTTATTAGTTTTTTTAGATATTCATGATCAAATCAAAATTTAGCGATATTTTTTTCAAATTCATAAAATTGTTTTAAAAATTTAGCCAAAAGTATAGTATGGGTATAAAACGTTCAGACCTAGAAGCACTGTTAAAACAGAAATATAGAAGTTTTAATAACCCCAAGGATTAGTGTTTACTCGCAACTACGGGTAAAATGTACTAAATAAACTTTTCCAAGACACCATTAACGTGGTTTAGACGTTAAATCAGATCTTAAAAACACGATTCTTAAATAAAAATAGCCAATATTATTCCAAAAAGTTTTGAATTCTTAATTAAAGATAAGTTAAAAATTACGAAACATTAATCGGCTGAAAGTGTTATCCGATTAATGAGTTGATCAAAGTTGCAGATGATTGATCAAGTCCAACTGTTGATATTTGTGAGCTGGTTAATATTTTAATCGAGTTTCTCTAATCCCTTTAGGAGCTTAATCCGAGCGTAATAGTCCAAGAGGAGTCAGCCAGTTAGCACAACCGAGATTTTCGCGGAATCAACAGCGGAATCTAATCGAAGAAAGTAATCGATCGTCATCCGTGCTAAATTTTATAGGGGTCGAAATAGAAATGGAAGCGAAAGGGTCGAATACCATAAACCAGGATTTAAATATCAGGGAATAATTTTTCACATATAATATACTATAGGATTTTTTAGCTTTACAATAGACTGAAACTACTATTTACAGCCTCTTTATCTCGTTGAAGTATCTTGAATCTTTTACAGAAAAACAGCTGAAAATAAAGATATACATGTTTTTATAATACATATATGAAAGACTGAAGATAATTACAGATACTTTTTATATTGAAATATAATTGTCTTAGATGATAAATAAATTAAAACCTAGCGTTTTGTGAAATATCAATTTATGTACATACTGTAAAAATTCAAAAGCCGTGTTTCCTCATTCCTCACGGTGTATTTAATTTTTTGCATTTTTCTGCTCTAAGATAAGGGATTTGAAGGAGAAGTGACTTTCAAATGAAAAAAATCAACCCAACTTGAAACTAACTCTACCATAACCCACAGTCTTTGAATATTGAACTTAACAAGACATAGTAGCCTACATGAAACTTCACAGGATTAGTACAGTATTCAAAAGTTTATCTTCACTTTAACCTTTTGACCACATAGTTGATACTAAATCTTAGTCCAATAGCTAAAGCTAAACGCCTATATTGCTATAACTATTTATCTATCTGGTGTTGGCTGTTAATATGACAAATTAGATTGTGTCCATCAAATACAAATTTACTATCAACTATTGGAGTATTAAATTTGTTTGTACACTATATTAATGATTGAACTTACTAATCTTAGCATCTACGTGATCTGTCTCAGATTTAATGTATATTTCGCGAATCTCTTAACTTTTAATCGCACTGTTGCTAGCGCAACTCATTTCCTCTCTTACTTATATCCGTTTCCCTTTTTTCCATTCATAGTAATGATACGGTACAAAAGGACAGTTTTAACTAATTCTGGATCCAATGTATTCACTTACCAAGCGTTATTAATTTTGCAAAACAGGATTCACGAAGGTACATATGAAATTAGTAGTAGTATACTACTATTTTTGATAGAAACTCAATTGACTATGCAAGAACCTTCATAAAAAGCGTACTTAAATAGCATTTTGCATAGCACTTCTACCAAATCGTACTTAAAAAAATATATCCATTTTTATTCTGCAAATGTTTTTAAATATACAGAATTCTTACCTAATCACAGTGAAAAGTACAAAAATGGTCAATCAAAATAGGGGAATAGGCGGGAACCTAACAATAGAACAGTTAGCATCAACAATGTCCTTAACAACGACATTTAACTTCATTAAGTTATTTAAACCACAGGCTAATAAATTACATAGATTACTTAAACGTTTACAAGATCATAGGCTATGTCGAGAGTCTAAAACATGGATTACATCGGTTTTGAATAAAAATATTTTTCGTTGGATAACAAATTAGTTATAAGTTGTCCAAAAAAGGTATGTTGGAACATTTACTGCTAGACTCACAAAATTAGGCCTGATTATTACAATTGACCCTCTGCTGTGGCCATGCAATCTGTCCTAATTTATGTGCCCATTTCAAGCAGTTTGCAGGCCCTCAAGTTAAAAATCCTAAAAATATTACAATTAAATTAGTTATATTGTTATGTATGTCATATTTTAATTTGATCTAAAATCAGATTTATTTTTTGATCCAATAAATGGAAAGAGGTATAATGTTATTGATAAACATTCTAATTTTAAACCCTCATATAGAGTAAAAAGGTTAAAAAATTGCAAAAATGTGTAGAACTGTGTATGTGTATATATATTTCATTGGAAACAAAATTTAATTTATAAACTCGCAAGAGTGAGCTGTTTTTTATATTTCACAACTATATCATATTTTATTTGTAACAGTTGTTAACAAATACATATCAAGTTTTTTACACTCATTTGGTATATTATAACGTTATTTTCCCCAAAAATAAAAGAACATCTTTTAGAAATACCATATTTTAACATGAAATTGCTAAATGTCTGTACAAAATTACTGAATAATGTTAAAATCTGCTTTTGTACTTCATGTTATGGTATTTTCAAGTCTTTATTCGCTATTTATAATACTTTGGCTGAAAAAAATGCAAAAAATAGGATTAAACAATTGAAAATGTGAACTATTATATAATTTCCGGTTGTGTTTTAATAAATTATAAATTACCGAATTTAAGACATGTGGATAAGAGTTTTAATTGCTCGTATGATTATTAACCCATTTGGAAGTTTCTAGTTACTGTAATCTTGTCCGCCCTTGTATAAAAATCTCTGTAATTATTAATATCTGCATTTTTTATTTATTCATAAAAAAACAGATTTAAAGTTGCTAAATAACAAAATAATTAGCTTCCAAGCTCAAAAAACTGACTTAATGGCAACGAATTTCCAAACATATTCGCTATAAAACCAAGTTTTGATAGCTTCTGAAGAGGAACAATGTTCAATATTAAATGTATTAAATCTATGTTTCTATGACATGGCATCTGTTTGTTTAAAGATCCCATGGATTCTAAAATTCAATCAGATCAAAATAAAACTAATTTCAGTTTTCTTGAAAAGTATTAAAGCAGAAAGATATATAAAGGTTTTAATTTGCAATTCTATTCTCTCTAATGAGCGCAAAACAATAGAGACAATGGTTAAACTAAAGAAACTGTAACTATTTAAGCAAAATTACCCAACATTTATATATTCGAATTTCACTGGTTATAAACTTATCAAAGATCCTAAATTGGATAGGAAGGTGTGCTCTAACTTTGAAACTGTTGTATATAAACGCAGCCACTACAGTATTTTATCCCACACACATTATTAAGGTGCTAATTTCGACAGCAATGGCTCATTTTCCAATGGGAACTCCAAACATTTCAACTGTATGATTTTGCAGCTCTATTTTATGAAATAAATATCTCATTAATAACAGTATAAATAACAGTCCAACACAATACTATTATGTCTGTCTGACAGATGAAAAATTGTGTATAAGTTAAAAAGGCAGAATGTATAATAAGGTAGTAAAGTAAGTTATATTCGTGCATTTGAGTACTTGTATCTACTGTTGACTTAGAATAGCAACAAGAAATAAAATATTCCTTTTTCATTTTTTGATAGTTCCATACCAAATATGAGCAATAGTATGAATAAAGCCTGCTAGTTTTGTTGGAATCTGTGATGAGAATAAGTAAGAAAGCTAATATTACAAAATGTGCACTACGGACGCGGTTTAGTTTTCGGTTTGGTTAGTGCTGCAGACTACCGGTGAAATGTTGAACTAGATACTGAAGTTCCTGAAATCGCCACTCTGGCGCTGTCTAACAATGCAACAAGAATGGGTTTTTAAATTTTATATTCTGAAATTATTATACTGTATATGCGTTAAAATATTATATTTGTATAAAGGTTCATCCGTGAAATTTTAAATTATACTAATGTTCTAATGACAAAACCCACTTTTTCAAATAGTCTAAAAAGTATTAGAGTAGCTTTTGTAAAGCAGTGGTGCAGCCAAGTGACGTAAAACTACCTACCAATACAGATAAAACTGTGTTTACGTTACGAAATACGTAGTAACAATTATTATGCATTGTCTTACGTATTTTAAAATGTCTTTTAGACTTAAATAGGCATGGGCAATACAAACTGAAAAGTGATTCGAAGACAAAATGTAATGTAAACACAACATTTCAATCCAATATCAGTATTGTTCTATGTTAATATAACTTTTTAGAATAAAAAATTTCGAATAGTTTGATAATAGAACGTTTCACAAATGACAAAAAGCATTGGATTTTATGAATATGATTAGACAACTACATGTTATAATAATATTTCATTTTTATTAAATAATAATGTAAGAAATATATCGCCTAAACACAGTGAAATACAGTATTGTATTTGGACCCTTACCAGAAGATGAGGTGGTAACATTTTATATGTTAAAATCTTAAGTACTGTAGTTTAACTTTATAGATATAATTTATATGCAGTTTAGTTTAGTACTCATCAGTGTGTTTAGATGCCATAAATTTAACGTTTATTTCATAGATGTTCCATTACATATGCTTTAAAGTTTATAGAACACATACATTCGCATATTTTCCTGTCCTTGCAAACAGCCCGCCTGCCCGGGCATTGGTGGTGGTTCGGAAGTCACCTTTAAGCCGTTGGTCCCCAGGTTAAGTGTTAGAGAGGGCTTCTTAGCCCTAACTTCGCCTGGTAAAATAAGTTATTTTTTACTTTTTTTACTTTTATTCGCATATTTTTAAAATATGAGCGTGTGCGCCTACAGACTCTTTACACTACATCACTATAACCCGATGTTTGTATGAAGTAGTCTAATACTTACTCAACACAGTAAACATATCTTTACTTTTGATGTTTTTAAAATATTTGTAATGAAAGTATGTAACTCATTTTGTAGTTATAAAAATATCTATGAAAATTATATTAATTGACTCATATTTCATGTATTAAATCGTATTAGGTACTTACAGAAGTGCATAAATCGTATCTCGTATACAAAGATGAAATTGTAGTTTAGATCAAATAATTTTAAACCATGGTGTAGGTAGACTATACAATAAGGTTTAAGAAATTCTGTATATATGTTCAATGTGGGAATATTTCCAGTTATTTGTTTCCTAATTCCTAATAATTCGTAGATTTCCATAAATATTTTTTGGTAAAAATGGTAACATTAATGTTTAAAAATACACTATTTTAACAGCGAAAGCAGTCTAGTAGCGTGTATACTGCGTGTTATCGCAACGGGAAAATGAGTGTACCAAATGCTAGTATAATCTAAAAGATACAGCAGGAATTATATTAGTGGATTTATCAATGGTAAGTATGAGTGCCAGAGTTGGGCCGAACACTGAAATATTGCCTCTTACATGTAAATGTATATACTCAATGCACATGTTCATCATCATTTATTACAACACCATTATGCACAATAAACAAATAAATAAATATATTTATTCACGGTAAACCCATTACATACAAAAATTGCTCAAATTGGTAGAAAAAGCTGAATAGAATAATCAAAGTAAGAAGTTCAAAATAATTATGATTATAGTACAAGAATAATTTGAACTAATACCATAGTAATAATAATTTAAATGCAGACAACGTAATAATATTAACATATCAACAACGTATTAAAAATAAATAATATATAACAGCAATATAATAATAAATAATATATAACAACAATATGTTGTTAGATGTTAAATAATATAATAACAACGATATAAAATAAATAATATAAGTTAAATAGCAATAACAGCAGTAAATAATTAGAACATTTTAACTTAATAATAAATCATTTGATAACAATAACATAACAATAGTTTAAAAATGAAGCAATAGCATAACAATATTAAAAAAATAAATATCTATAATAATAAACTATTTTTTACAAAATAAATTAATAAATAACAGCATACTATGTTGCGAAAATGCGTTAAGGAGGGTAATGCTGTTCTAGGATGGCCAAGGAAGTTCTTTTAAAGGAGACGATGCCATCATGAAAGAACCAATTTGCGCAAATTTACTTTTATGATACAGAGCAAGGGGCTACGATGCGTTGTGCTGCAAAAGAGAATGAATTACTCCCTTTTTACCAGTTTTAACTAACGTCCAACTGTACGCTGTTCTCAACAAATCTCGCTGATATAATGTTGTCAGTTGTATATACATATCGAAACGATGTAGCACGAACAATTTGCCGAGTGTACGTTTTGAATTCTTGAACCGTGGCAGGTACTAAGTTGTATTGGCAATATACGCTAGTGTTTCTGTCCAGCTAAATGTATTCAGACTGAAGTAGCCTCCAGGTTCCAGGAGTCAAGTCTGTGAAGTCTGTCAGATCTCAGACACAGCACTAAGCGGAAGTTTAAATGGAGCTAAACTGAATATTCGTATTGAAACCTTCCTACGACAGCTGTGTTATTTGTAGAAATTGTTGGTGAAATAAAATCTAATGTAACTTACATTCGAATACAATACAATAATTATACGAATACAATACGAATACAATAATTCTAAAAATTCATTAGGTACCTTCATAAAAAAAATTGCCTTTATTATGTGTAAAATTATAAATACACATAGTGTCGTTGCTAAGACGCGACTAATTGGATGTTAAAAAGTATCTTCAATCAAATCGCCCTTAACAATTCTACAAAGAATAAATTGGGAATTAGTTCAAATAAAAATAATAAAGTGCTACTTGTGTTAGCTTCAATTACATTTTTATACCAAATTAAAAATCACATTTGAATATTCTAAAAAAGCAACCTACCAAAATTTATTTTGTTAAACGTTAGAAATTACACAAATAAATATTGACACTTTAGTTCACACCGGGTCAACACATTGTTAACATAAAAATATTTAAACATTTTGACTTTTTCAGAAGAGTCATGTTCAGCCAACATAAACCGAAACATGTAAAACGGATTTGTATTTCTGGCGTGTTAATTTTCTCTTCGCGTTTTCCTCGATAAATAAAAGTATATATCCTATACATAAACAATATATAAATAACGTAAACCAAAACATACTAAATATTTTATAGTTGTAGCGATGTCATCAAGAAAAATACTGGTTTTCTTTTAACAAAAAACTTTGTTAATCTGAGGGAGTCTAATATACTACCACTTGATCGAGTATATTATTTACTTAAATATTTTGATCTACATTTTTATCCTCAAATGGTTTAGTTCAGGCCTTAAACTATGTGATTTTTCAAATTCATAAACCGAATTTCTCTCCAAAAATGTTGCCATTACTCATATGTAATATTTCCTGTAACACACTTTTGTTGTAACTCAATTAATTCAACCTCCCTCTAATTTCACCTTATACATAACTATACGTTCAAAACCTATTGATAATTAACTATGTGTTTTAAAACATTTTGACGTCCAACAAAATCAGCGTTGACGATACTTATATTTAGTTCTTAGTAAAACTTCCCCTATCGACTCCAAGAGAAGCCAGGTTGCGTGCTTGTAGAGCGCAAATTGGCTCTCAACTCCTAGACTATTAAATGATGTACTCAAATTATCATTACTAGGAAAAGTCCTCTCATGACTCTAATAGGACATTTTACTGCTTGTGCGTGCTAAAGAGTGAGACTAAATGTACTAAATCATTTATCAATGGTTGAATTTTTACCTCCATATATAGTTCCTAACGATTTTAGTACTGAATCGACCTGCATTACTTGTCCATACTGTCTCAATTCTTTAAACTCTTCGTAGATTTTAACCAGTTGGGTTACATGTTACACACTGTTAAAAGACGTAGAAGGTTTTCAAATTTCTACAACAAATTGGGTAGTATAAAAGCATACTGTAAAGAAGACGTCCATCAGTTTTCAATTCTATGAAAGATTTGGATTCTCGCCGATCAACACTAAAATATATACATAAAAATGAAATTATGTTTGTTAGCCTCACTAAAACTCGAGAACGGCTGGACCGTCCTGGAAGTTGAGAAACATTGGAAACGTTTCTTAGAATATTAAAAAATTCTGGAAAATAATTATATGCTTATTTATGACACGTAATCTTATGTTAACTATCACTAAACAGATGTTGATATTTTCAACTTTCAGCTGAAGTTCACAAAAGTGGCAGAATATTTTATTTACATTTACAGTTTAGAACATATTGAGTAATTATATACAGTGCTTGATCAGTAGTGTTACGCAGATTGTAAAGAGAAAGTTATTATTTAATTTTTATTTCAGATTGCACCAGTGAAAAATAAGCCATCTAATGCATTGATAATAATATTCAAACGATGTTCTAAAACTCACCTTATTGAATAAAGCTGTGAATGTTTTGCACATAAGGTTATCGAAACTAGTTAAAAAAGACGAAGAATTTAACTGTAGTTAAAGGAAAAAGGGAGTAGCACACTCCTTATATCAGAAAGAGAATACAAGCCATGGAAGTAGATGCATTTAGACTAAAATAGATTGTTATGCTTTCGTATGCATAATTTTCTTGATGGGGGTAAAAATCAATATTACTTATAACATCATATATATCACAGACTGCAAAAAAAGACTTTAAATCTAAGTTGGATTCCAAAATCCACATGTGTGTTTATTTTCTTGGTCAGTGTTACAGCATAAACTCAACTGTAGAACCGTGAATAAATTAGAGGGGAAGTGAATTTAATCGGTCGTATCTGACTCTTTTGGCCGCAGCAATTTTTATGTTATACGTAAATTATATATTTTCTTTACTGGGACCAAAAAAGCTATGGCACTTGAAAAATCTTAGACAGAAAGTAAATTTAAAGAGCCAAAATTAGACGCTTTCAATTGAAGTTGGTTTTTGTTGGTATATTTTCTTGATCAGAGCACACATCAAACTCAACTATGACACTTGAAATACCCTACATTGAAAACTAATCTAAACAGACTGAAGTTGACACTTGTTGACCAAATGAGGTTTTCGAGTCTTAAATATATATATATATATATATATATATATATATATATATATATATATATATAATTGCAATAAACATTGAATCACAAAAAGTACTTGCTCCGACGGGAGTCGAACCCGGATCTCTCACTTGCCGGGTGAATGTGCTACCGTTACACCACAGAGCGCTTACTTTTTCCGATTCAATTATTTTGTATTTGGCCGTATCTGTCACATATGCGTTTAAATAAGCAAACTAACATATGATCGGAAGACCAAATACCTGTCAAACGACTTTTATTTACATTAAATTGTATAAATGGCAATAGCCTATTTTTTAGTGAGGAGGAACTAACAACTAATAAAGTAAAATATATATTTAACAAATAAATTGAATTGTATATATTGTAATAGGAACTCCATCAAATTAAACAATTAATTAAAATTACGGCGTAATTGTACGTAAAAGATTATACAGAGACTTCTTTTTAATTTTTGTTCTTTCCTGATAATGGATATGAATGGATATGGATAATGAATATGGTTTTAATCAACAACCTTGTGGCAGAAACGATAATTACCTCGTTCGTTTTGCTTTTGAAACTGATATTTATACATATCTGGGTTTACAACCACCTTACTTTTCACACCATTTAAACGTAGGAAATATACTATGTTTTAAATGTTTGAGTTTTTAATCATGTATATCTTAATGCCAAAAACATGAAATTACCTGAAAATCTTAAAAACTGTACCTATCTGGTTTTAAAACTAGATGACTCAATTACCCTCATAGTTGCACTTCCAAAAAAACAATAAATGCCTTCATTGAACATGAACTCCAGGATTCAAAACGACCCCTAGTTGCAAAAGTTTATGTGGAAAACGCATCTAGTGGGAACGATAATTTACCCGATTGTCTGCTAGCTTGATACCCAATTTTGTTGCAGTATAGAAACCGTTCAAATTTTATAACATTCCACAAATCTATTATTTGTACCCAGATAAAAATTAAAAAGTGAATGCATGTATAATTTCTTCTAATTTTGTTCAAAACAATTATTTATATCGAACTGCTTTTGAGATGTCGATTACATGTAATTTTATAAGAAGTTTTTGATCACCAAGAACTGGTGAAAAATGCTGAAAAAGTTCGAAATTGGTACAAAAAGAGAACCTTAGAAATATATCGACTAAGTTTATTAGCCAGCTTGCTACTTAATTTCAGGTCAATATGCGCTCGTTCAAACTTGAAAATTGTGTTTGAAAAACGTTTATAAAAGACACAACCTATTTATAAATAACATTGTTATTGTAAAATGTATTTGAAATTTGGTATTTCTAAAAAGAATCATTTTTGGTTTCACAAAATTTACTTACTTCTTCTGTTTGGATCGTAAAGACTACTTGACTATTAAATTGTTTTTTATTGATTTTAAAATATATACTTTTAAAAATATCCTTTTGGGACCATAGTAGACAGTATAAATTATGATTAATCGTTTTCTATAGCTGTTCTGTTTTCATAAATATAGTATAGAAACAATTTTATTAATCTTATTATTTTATTTTATAAATAGAATTTTAAATTTTCACTATATTAATTTTCAAGGTTGAAACATTGTTGATCCACTATACGGTCTACTCAAGCAAATAAGCTGAGTGGTGAACTGTACATAATGCAGGTAAAGTGGATAGAGCGAGAGAGAACATCAAAGCTGACGTAGCATAGACTACTATAGTAGTAGGTCAGTTCAGATGCGCAGTCACTGCGTTTGTGTGTTGGCGTGTGTGACTTACACAGCCACTAAGAAATTACCATCAACCATCACTCAGACCTAGATCATTATAGATTTGATGATTAAGGTGAGAATTGTCACAACACAGACTACTGTAGTAGTAGTAGTAGTAGGTCAGATCAGATGCGCAGATACTGCGGTTGTGTGTTGGCTTATGTGACTTGCACAGCCACTAAGAAATTACCATCAACCATCACCCAGACCTTGATGATTAGAGATTTGATGATGAAGGTGAGAATTGTCACAGCACAAACTACTGTAGTAGTAGTAGGTCAGTTCAGATGCGTAGTCACTGCGGTTGTGTGTTGGCGTATGTGACTTTCACAGCCACTAAGAAATTACCATCAACCATCACTCAGACCTAGATCATTATAGATTTTATGATTAAGGTGAGAATTGTCACAACACAGACTACTGTAGTAGTAGTAGGTCAGTTCAGATGCGCAGTCACTGCGGTTGTGTGTTGGCGTATGTGACTTGCACAGCCACTAAGAAATTACCATCAACCATCACTCAGACCTTGATGATTAGAGATTTGATGATGAAGGTGAGAATTAATTATCACAGCACAGACTACTATAGAAGTAGGTCAGTTCAGATGCGCAGCCACTGCGTTTGTGTGTTGGCGTGTGTGACTTACACAGCCATTAAGAAATTACCATCAACCATCACCCAGACCTTGATGATTAGAGATTTGATGATGAAGGTGAGAATTGTCACAACACAGACTACTGTAGTAGTAGTAGGTCAGTTCAGATGCGCAGTCACTGCGGTTGTGTGTTGGCGTATGTGACTTGCACAGCCACTAAGAAATTACCATCAACCATCACTCAGACCTTGATGATTAGAGATTTGATGATGAAGGTGAGAATTATTATCACAGCACAGACTACTATAGAAGTAGGTCAGTTCAGATGCGCAGCCACTGCGTTTGTGTGTTGGCGTGTGTGACTTACACAGCCATTAAGAAATTACCATCAACCATCACTCAGACCTAGATCATTATAGATTTGATGATTAAGGTGAGAATTGTCACAACACAGACTACTGTAGTAGTAGTAGGTCAGTTCAGATGCGCAGTCACTGCGGTTGTGTGTTGGCGTATGTGACTTTCACAGCCACTAAGAAATTACCATCAACCATCACTCAGACCTTGATCATTAGAGATTTGATGATTAAGGTGAGAATTAATTATCACAGCACAGACTACTATAGAAGTAGGTCAGTTCAGATGCGCAGCCACTGCGTTTGTGTGTTGGCGTGTGTGACTTACACAGCCATTAAGAAATTACCATCAACCATCACTCAGACCTAGATCATTATAGATTTGATGATTAAGGTGAGAATTGTCACAACACAGACTACTGTAGTAGTAGTAGGTCAGTTCAGATGCGCAGTTACTGCGGTTGTGTGTTGGCTTATGTGACTTGAACAGCCACTAAGAAATTACCATCAACCATCAGCCAGATCTTGACCATTAGAGATTTGAAGATTCAGGTGTGAATTGTCACAGAACAGACTACTGCAGTACTAGTTCAGTTCTTAATAGATCACGTTATTCAGATCACTCGCTGTACTACAGACTACTAAAGTTATATATCAGCCCGCATAAAAATTGTCCGACGGTGCTTGGTCCATCTGAATCCACCACCGTAAACAAAGATACTAACTTTTTTATTTCATTCATCTGTTTTATATATGAAGTAAAAAGTATATCACCATAGTAGTGATATTGCAACACTACCTTAAACGTCATTGGACTATTGTGGTGCAGGCTGCTCTTGTAATTAACGAACAGGTATCAGTGGTAACTCCGTAATCACTGGAGGTTAAACACTAACCTTAATAGTTGACAGCTAAATAACACTTTTTTTAACATTTAGGCTTGCAACATGATATTTCGATAGTGTAAATTTTTCAGCTAACAAGATTCTAATACTTCATTCGATTTTTGTATATCTTTATCGTTTCTAGAAATCAAAAGACGTTATAGTTTTTCTGAATCATATTTTTAAATATCAATAAAACTATTTTTTATGTTAATTAGTGTAAAAGATTTCTCTCATTTAAGCATACCTTCATTTTGACGAACATTTCTTGTTGATGTCATATATTTAAAGGTACGTTTGCAATTCAATTTTCTTAGTTTTCGAAGCTAAAATGAAAGAATTTAACACAATAATAACAGTAATAATAGTATAATTAGAAACCAATCACCCTTAAATAGTTTTAATGAGATTATTATTCTAATTACACATGACAAATGTTTCTACATGGTATGTTTGTAATAAAACATTTTCTGGTGAATTTATATTTTACATACTTCACTCTACATAACTAAACAGGGACTAGTTAAATATACTGTTAGTATAGTGAATAAATTTTAAATCCGTAAATTTTAGATGTTGATACGCTTCAAATTAATCATTAATCAATTATATAATGGAGCTAGTTGTTAGGCACAATTTATGAAAGTCTTCCACAGACAACAAAAACAAATTTCTGCCTTAACTTTACTTTAGGTATAGAGTACATATTTTATAATTACTAAAGATCCATGCTATTCTTACAATGTCTACTAAACCAAAATAATATAGCATTACTTCCGAATGATAATTATACTTCAAAGTTAGTGATGCGGACACTGAACTCGAAGAGTTAGAAACATTTATAATAATGTAATATGAAGAAACCCTATGATATTTTTAAACAGAAATAAGTATATGTGAGGTTCACATTATTTTAGCGCTCATGACATATGTTAAAGAATTCTACATAGCGTCTTTTGTGTAACAGAAGCATAAACATTCAAACTGTCACATTTATAATATTTACGATTGGGATAATCCCTGGAAGGACGAATCTGCCTGTTTTGCAGACCACTCAGAGCGCCGTCCTTGTTTGTTCTGTCTGTTTTCGTTCTTTGAAAGTAAGAATATATGTAAACTTGCTAGAATATATATACTGCTCGCTTTTCGATATTTGTTAGCTATACATTAATATGTATTTGGTTCAGTTTAGAAATCAAATCAATTTGTATACACTAATCTGTGTTATTCATTATCAGTACGAAACGCACTCGCTGTCCACTCGATAATTTCTGAGCTCTCAAAGATTGTACTTCGTGCCTGGTGTATTGCTTTGTGATCCCATTAGCACCGAACACGTGACATACATTTTTCCTTAAATTGTTGTAGTCATAGAGACGGGAATGGTTCGTTAGGCCACGTTAGTGTTCGGTCCCACTGTTTTTGTTCCTTTAACTACTGTAAGTATTCTGTGCCACAAAGGAACTCATTTTATAGTAATTTTACGGCAGGGTTTAAATAATATCCAAAATAAACTAAATGGTTTAAACTCGTCGCTGTGCCATCCATAAGAAAAGTCACTTTCATTTAATACTATTGTCATTGCTGTCTGCAGTACAGTACAACTTCATAAAATGGTGAAAATTTGGAATCTATAAAAAATGTTGAAACATTTGTCCTAATTTCTCTACACATTGACCTAATTTGTGTTACATTATAAACATGAAAACAAATAAATGGCGAAATTGGTGTAGACGTTCTCAAAAAGAACGCTTACCAGGGGAAAGCATTTGAAATGAATTAATTAATTTAATATGCTAAGACGTAACAAGATTTATAAAGAGTTTACCAATATTTTTTTTTTTAATTAAATAATTATTTACGAATATGGAAGGTATTGTAATAAGATGAGGTATAGCACTCAGTTGACGATAACATGTACAGACAGGTAACCGGCTTAGCGCTTCGCTGCCCGAACAGCTGGGGTGCCTCACGACTGGGCTACCTCTGCGACCTTGCTTTTAATTTTTATTAATGGTTTATTGAAGAAAACAATTAATTTGAATGTTCTTTTACTTAAAGTATAGCTGTTTTTATTCTAGTGAGTATTTGCAGTTGTTATATAACAATATAGCTACAGGTCTAGACATTTTTAGGAAAACGTATGTATGAGAAGATTTAAATTTCAATGTAAATAAATATATAAAAATACGTTAATTTTTTTTCGCTTGCGTCTGAATTTTTACAGCCTTTAATTTATCACGAATAGAACTAATGCGTAATGTATTGTGATATCAAGACATAGAGGAAGTTAAATATTTAAAATATATAAGAGTAACATTGGATGACATTGGATGGGCATATATTTCTCTCTTACAGGCTTTACTAAAATATTGAATCAGAAAGTTTTACTATTTAAGAAAATAATGTTTGTGACTAAACATTAATGCGCACATTGTGTACTGTCTTAATGTAATCACAATTACAATATGGGCTGTCTTTTGAGAAGTTGATTTCATAATATGCATCGATAGACTGAGAGCAATTAAAAATAAAAAAAAAAAAAATAAAAATAGTTTATAATGAAAACAAACCACAGATCTAGTTTCTTTTGTTTTGTGAACTCAAAGTTTTAGCTAGAACACTTTTCATATTTTATGTTTTAGGACTATTTTATCAGGCTATACAGTTTAGGGACCGAAATTTTGATTCATAACAAAAGTTTTCAATAACAAATATTTAAATTCCTTAAAGGAAATATACACTTTTTAAGTATTTTAAGCTTTTGTGCAGTGTAATTACTGTTTTACTAGCTGTTACCAACATTTTAAAATAATCGTTTACAGTGGGTTTTGAGTTATAGAACTCTTGGTGTTTTACTGACTATGGTCTGGGAAAGAATGCAATATCACAATGTCAAGGAAGTCAACCTGTATTGCGTACCTTATGTGTAAACACTCACAGCTTGGTTGTATAAAAGTGTTTTAGTAGTATTTTCAAAAACAATATTTAAACTAAGTATTTCCAGTACAGTAATTTAAATTCGGAACTAGCGCAATCTGGAACAAGAAATATAGATAATTTATTATAATTTGAATTACATGATCGAGCACTGTGTAGTTTATTTAATATTTTATAAAATTAAAATGTCAGTCTCTTCGACGAACTTCAAATGAAACATCGAAGAAAATTTAAAGTGTTAACAGCGGTTTATTGTTAGTTAAATTTGGATTAAATATATAGATGTTATCAATATTTCTTCAAATTATAAAGTGTTTCGGGAAACTCTTACAATGTTTCTCTTCATATAAACCTTTCTTGGAACGTCATCTAATATTAAACAAAAACATCCAAATTAGTCCAGTCGTATTTTTATTTATAAGACCTTTTATTAAACGATGAAAATATATCATTTAAATATTAATTAAGTGATTTTTTATATATCTCAAGGTTAAAACCAATGCAACGGCATGCTTTAAGATAAGTTTTACAGTTATTAAATGGGTGCATTTTGATTGTTTTAATGGGTTTCACATTCTAATTAATATATTAAAAAATGTGTCTTTTATTATATATACTTCGGATTTTTACATTGAATAACATAGTATATGAAAATTTACAATACTTTGAGTTGTTCCCATTCCTTGTTGCTCAGTAACTTTTCTGATGTAATTTCTATAATAATTCTCTCCTCTGCTTTTTATTTTATTTGTTGGTACCACTTAAAACAAATCTTTCAATATTAGATAGAGTTGCAGGCTGCAGCTATAGATGTTAAACATTGCAGAGCGGAATTTTACAAGGTTTTAGAAACAAAGGATCACTTACAAAATTTCTTTTTATTACGTATTTTTAATACATAAGTTTTGGTTCGGGAGAATTTTGAAACGTATGCACTGACATGAAAGCAGTTTAAGTACACTCACTGATTATTGTTATTTCAAACAGACTTCAACCAATGTTGTCATAGATTTGTAACTACTTTCATACATGTACTCCGCAATTTCATGCCCAGCCTCCACCAATTAACAGTTTCATGACGACAATGTAGGCAGACGTGCAGAACTGTTATCAGTATCTCAGTCATACGATGCACAGTCCAAAAAATACTTTTTTCCCAAAGAATCGTATTTCAGTTATTACATATTGTATAGAAAACGGAATAGTTCGATAGACAATATAGATGTTGTGTGGTGATTTACAAGTTGTATTCCCACTCGTCTTTCTATATCTTTATATAGTAGTTTAAAGATGACGTGGACATTTTCACCACGTATCAAAGCATAAAATATCTCAGAAAATTACAGTTGGACTTGAAGTTGCTTAACATTTGTTGGCAGCAATGTTGATAGGAGCAGTGAAGAGCGACAATGTTGTACACTAGTTGTATTCTAGTATTGTATGTTGTATTCTAGTTTTGTGCTCACGTGGAATACCGTGGTTTAGTCTGACTTATACCTCGTGCCATTGCTGTGACGACTAGTCCGTGGTTAGTGCCGGTGTTCAGTCTGACGTACCTCGTGCCATTGCTGTGACGATTACTCCGTAGTTAGTGCCGGTGTTCAGTCTGACGTACCTCGTGCCATTGCTGTGACGATTACTCCGTAGTTAGTGCCGGTGCTCAGTCTGACGTACCTCGTGCCATTGCTGTGACGATTACTCCGTAGTTAGTGCCGGTGTTCAGTCTGACGTACCTCGTGCCATTGCTGTGACGATTACTCCGTAGTTAGTGCCGGTGCTCAGTCTGACGTACCTCGTGCCATTGCTGTGACGATTACTCCGTAGTTAGTGCCGGTGCTCAGTCTGACGTACCTCGTGCCATTGCTGTGACGATTACTCCGTAGTTAGTGCTGGTGCTCAGTCTGACGTACCTCGTGCCATTGCTGTGACGACTAGTCCGTGGTAGGTGCCGGTATTCAGTCTGACGTACCTCGTCTCATTACTGTGACTTGACTGGTCCGTGGTCTGTTTTTGTTTTAAGCATTGAAAGAGTTCAATATGGATATCCTTCTGAGGATTTTGATTGGTTGAGAGAAAAAGTACTCTCATTTTAAAAACAAAAACCTGAATAATTATTACGTCTGGAATGTCAAAGCTCGTGAAATAAAGATCAACAAATCGGATATTAAAGAAAAAACCAGATCGTTAGAAGAGCAGTTTCAGCGGGGCTGTAAGGAGAAAAATGTGGTTCTAGAAACCAATAATACAAGAAACAAAGCTCAAGTAGAGTGCTTTTGAAGTATTTTAAAACTGCTCCGAAGGCCACCAAGGAAGCTGGGTATCCAATCGTTACCGCTGACAGATATCAGCTAATAAATCACTGAACCTTTACACTGATCTGCCTATATCCTAAATATATTCTAGCCCGCCTCCTCATGCCTATAATAACACAAGATGCTGACTCAATCGCAAGTTCCTCTAGTATTGACTTCTTAGAAAGAACCTGCGAAACCCACTAAAATGTGAACAAACATGTTAGTAACCAATTTTAACAACTGCAAACTCTTGTTATCCTCAAAAATGTATCGTCAAAATTTGACGCCAGCATGTTGGAAACAAAAGTGACAACAAATTGTTGGCATCTTTTTACGCAATTGCAGCTTAAGGGCATACTGCGTTATATGTATATTAGTGTTATAAGTACGGCATTATATTTAACAAAAAGTAAACAAAGCTGTAGATGCTGTTAAGTAGATCTTTATTTCATATTCCAAATTAACATATCGATTGGTTGTATTTGTTGTTAATCAATCGTTTGCAATTATTTTAGGTGAACAAACCTTTCAAAGAGTCTTTATATTCTATACAAAAAAAAAACTAAAACTTTATTGTTTGTAGTATTAACACATTACTTACTTTACTAATTGAGAATCATACCCTCGCCTTGGAGTTTCAAATCCTGCGTTCGGAAACGAGTGGAATGTGTTCTATTAAACACATTCCACTATCGTGTTCTTCATGTCTTGCTATGAAACCACCTTTTTCGTTGTTTATTCTACATAACCACGCTATCTATCATATTTCTTAGTAGGTTCTAAACCTCAATAGTGTCTCTACCTGTTGGCGGAACATGGAACTATAATCAGTTTGTGTCAATAAGAGCATGTTTTGATATCACTCCATGTAAGACTGCACACAAGAGGAGTTGCTGGCACCGTTTTCTGACATTTTTCGTTTTTATTCGGTAAGTATTTGTCATTAACGTTATTCTTTTACTTCTAGTTATGCCCTAAATCTTCATTAAGTAAAATATGAGTTGAAAAAGACAGGTTATAACGCAAATGTTGATTTTAATTATGAAAAAGTAAGTGGTTTTTTCTTTGAAACCACTGTGCAGCAAGCGTATCACGGGTGGTTTACTTGTGAAACCACTGTGCAACTGGAACAAGTCTGTGAAATAAGAAGTGAACTTGAATAATTCAAGTCAGAATTTCTGATACATCATTGATATAACTAAATACAGTAGTGTAGGCCTATTTATTTATTCAACAAAAACGTTGGTATAGTTGAACTATAACTCGTAGGTATAGTTTTAATCTGTTTTTTCTAAGGCAATAATTTGGATATTGTTTGACGAACCCATATCACCCTCCAAAATTCCCTCATAAAACTCCATCAAGTCAATTGTGTAATTATTTTGGAACTTTGTTCCCAGAACAATGTCACATGAGGAAGACATACTAGCTTGGCTCAACGATCGATGCTCAGGTCATACCATCTGATTCCGAGTCTGAAGAAGGCGAAGAAGTTGACGATTCTGTTGAAAACTTCGTAGGCGAGTATGTTGTAGCTGATGATGGTATGTTACATCAAATTGATTATTTAAACTTGCGCAGCAAAGCGGTAGTGATGCATATGATAATGGCCCTGAAGCAGAGCTCCTAATTTTTCAACGTGTTCATGATCTAGAGATTGACAACAATGAGGATCTTGTAATAGAAAACAGAAAAACCTGCCCCACCTAATGAGATACTAAACGAACAACATGAGAATCATCCCCAACCAGAGAACATGGAAGTGGACAATAATGCTGTTAAGATACCTGCTGATAATACTGTAGATCAACAAGATGATGATGACAACCTGCCACTTGCAGTTCGGCTGTATCGAGAAGAAATAATATGGTACGAAAAATACCACAAGTCTAATCAAGTTCACGATTTTACTGAGGGAACAGGTCCAAAAGTAGAGACTGAATCTCCGATTGGAGCTTTTACTGCACTATATCATGATAGCCTAGTTGATATGCTAGTAAATGAAACAAATTTGTATGCCACTCAAAAAGTGAATGGTCCTATCAGACATCCGACGAACAACACTGAAATGCGCCTTTTCATAGGTCTGAATATAATGATGGGAATCAAGCATTTACCATCATACAGAGATTATTGGTCAGCAAGGCCAGAAATAAGGGACCCTTTCATATCAATCACATTGACACATTCAGTTATATTTGTATATTACCAACAAGCTATAAATACGCTACACTTTTTGTCGCTACAGGCTTCGCTGAGATTGTTAAAATATGTAGCTCATTTCATTCTCGAGATGAACTGCGGACAGATAGACAGACAGACAATCATAACAAAAAGAAGTTGATAAGAAAATGAAGTATCATATAACTCGTTCTTGTAGAAATGAAGTTACATGAAACATTTGAAATCTACATATGATATTTTTCTTGACATATATTGTCACATGATGTATTTATATTTTTTCATTAAATACTACACAACAGAAAGTCTACACACTGAGTCACTATAAAATTATGTATGTGTTTCGAATGGTTAGGCTACTTATGTTAATATGCTACATTTTTTAATTTCCTATGGGTGTATTGAGTTTATTTACATATTTATTTATTTTGCTATTTGCTCGTTGCCATCATGGTTATCCACAATTACAATGTAAAAATATTCGATAAAGCTATATGTACCATGGTTGAACTGTTCCTCGTATATAAATGAAGCATAATAAACAATTACAAGTCTATAGAACAGTTCCTTTTCAAGAGGTCGTACGGACAGACAGACAGAAATGAAGTTTTACATGAAGATTAGTTTTTAAATGAAGCCCAAGGATGATGGGCTTAGGTAGAGCTCAACCAATGAAGTTCATAAGTAATTATTGAAGCACTAATTATTTTCACCTGGTTAGAAGAGGCACCACACTAGTTGCAGATTGTACTATCTAGCTGAACATACGGGAGTCACGAAATTAAGATCTTAGCATTTCGTTGAACGCTTTTAAATATGATTTTCTGGAGTATACTACTTGATATTAAAAAGGTTTTGGTTTTACCCCTCTTTAAAATAATACATATTTTCGTTTGATCACAGTAATTATTGAAATGTCTTTGGTTATTGATGTTAAAGTTTTAATGCATTACTACGTTTTTAAACTACATTTGTAAAGAATTATATAATGGAATATATTGATATAGACATAGTATTATTTATTATTTAGTAAACACAGAGGGCTGCCTGAATTTGTTATGATGCAATACAGTACTTGAACTGTTCTAAAATTGCTGATCTTTTAATGTAGGCGCTAAAGAATTTCTTACATTGCTGTCACTGGCGTTCACGACAGAAATGCGTTGACTTCTATTAACCATTTTATAACAACACATTTCCATTAAAATTTAAAGTTTTTGTCTGGAGTGTCATTTTCCTCCCGGATATATAATATAAAGTTTAAAGAAATGTATTGTGTTTGTTATTTTAAGTTTTTTTTCATACAGTATAGTAATTATGTTTGGTATATCTTTTTGATTATATATGTTTACACTTTATTCTATATTTTGGATATGAAAGAAGCCTGAACTATGAAAATAAAAAGTAACAATTAAATAAATCGGTCTGTTTTTTTATTTAAAATTTTACAGTTATTATTATGAAAGGAAAATTGTCCATGCGAAATTGATAACTAAACTGCATACATGAATTGCATCGCTAGGATTTAAAAAGTGGGCTTTTGAGTACCTTTTCCGGAAAGTCTATATTCTCTGATGAGATTATAATTTTTTTTATTGTGTAACTGAGAAGTAAGGAAGATACAGTATCAGCCAACTACTTTTTATCTATGAAAAAACATACAAAATGTTAAATTTATTAAATTTTTGTGTGTTAAGTATTTGGCATTTTAATTAAAAACGGAAAAATTATATTAGGCAAATGGCCAACTTGGAACCTCCTACAATATTGGATTCATTCAAGGTAGGTTTCCAAGTCAAATTTCAGGGGTTATTTCAGCTCTAACTTGGTGCACGTTCTTTTCAGTTACTCAACGTTGCAGTTTTTATAGCGTTGACACGCTGCGCTGTCTAGACACGCCGATGTTCAGTCTGATGTACCTCGTGCCATTACTGTGACGATTGGTCCATGGTTAGTGCCGGTGTTCAGTCTGACGTAACTCGTGCCATTTCTGTGACGATTGGTCCGTGGTTAGTGCCGGTGTTCAGTCTGACGTACCTCGTGCCATTACTGTGACGATTGGTTTGCTTAGTGCCGGTGTTCAGTCTGACTTTTTGACAGTATTTTAAAATGTAGAATTTACACATTTATATTTATATTTCTTTAAGTACAAGTATAATATGTTGGACAAAGAGGACCTGCTGAATTATTCGTGACTGGCCCATTGTTGGCATGTATTTGTGTTGCATTTCGAAAGTAAATAATGAGTTTTGGATCTCGTCTCAAGAAGGTCAAGGAGAGAGTCGGGAAAGCTTCAAAGCTCCAAGTTAGTTCCCGTTAAAAAAATGTTTTATTATGTTGTAAATATTGATTTAGTTCAATTATTTACTCAATACTCGCAAGAAAGTTTCTTGTTTCCCTTAATCTTCGAGAGGGTTTAAGAATCAATATCCTCTCCCCCGCACAGAACATATATAGTTTATACGATAAGAGTTTTAAAACAATTGTATAGGGAACCTTTCATAAACTTCTGGATGGATGTTCTAAAAATTCACATATGCTTTTCTAAAAGACTTCAGTAGCAATTAATGTGTTTTATGTTCCTGTTTTGTGTACTCTGTAGGGGATGGAAAATTAAGAGACTATAGAGAGCTTACATATTGGTATTAGACAAAATATCATGAAAATTTAGTGTACAATATCTTAAATAAATTAGAGTTGTATAATTAATAGAGAATTCCACATCAAGCTGAGGGAAATGTTTCATAAATTTCAATCAAGTGCCATTCACTTCACAAGTTTTGGCGTTTTTGACACACACCTCTTTAATATCTCTGTTAAAAATGTAGTTTTGATCAGTTACATACTTTAGTGATCGATTCGATTATTAACATGTGAAATTTCAGTAGTAGTGTTTCTCATAGTGAAACGTCTTTGTAAATGCTACACGTAAAAAAACTATTCACAGCCGTTAAAAACAGCAAACGTTGTTTTTTGCCGTTCTTGGATATCTTATGGATTACTTGAACACAGAAAATTGAAGGAAACAGGATTTTTCCGGACATTTGCCATCGTTCAGTGAAACAAGAAATCAGTAACACTACGTTTCGAGATCTGAAATCTGATCTCTTCTTCAGTTAAAGAACTAACCTAATACATAATTTCAAACTAGGTTAAAATAAACAAATCATATCAAAGCGTTGTGGCACGCATAAGTCAGGAATCACAACCACCATGTTGTTTGTCAACTTCACTAACTATAAAAACATGCACTTAATAAAAAAATTATACACAACACTAATCATAAAAAAACTGAACTACAGAATACAGGTTACAATAGCCTATGTCTGCATTCGTCTACTAACGACCTACGAGTGACCAGAGACGGCACTAGCCCATGGCAATCGTCACGGCAGACAAAAACAAGATGGCGGAAATAAAAAGCAAGGGACACAAGAATGGGCCCTTACGTTATTATTGGTTCATGCTAGATGAACTTCTTAAAGCCATATTGTGACTCCGCATTGGTTGTATCGTTTGCACTTATTTATTACTAATTGAGGGTATCCATTGCTTCTGAGATCCGATGCAACTTTCTTAAATTCCTCTTTTAATCCATCTTTATCTGAGCACAAGGTCGTTGCTCTATGAAACAACGAGTAGGCTACTCCTTCTTTGACAGATTTTTGATGGTCGGATTGACAATTTAAATATTTTTGTCTTAAGGACATCCTTATCTCTTAATACACACACATCCAAAAAGGGAAGCTTGTTTTGGACTTCCACTTCCATTGTGAGGCAGATGGAAGGAGAAATACTATTAATGTGATTCAAAAAATTATTTAATTCAATGTCTCCAGGAGAGAAAATAACAAAGGTGTCATCCACATACCTCCACCAAATCTTCGGTTTGAACTGAGCTGAAGCCTTTCGTGTGCTGTGACTCCGCATTGGTTTATTACAAATATCTGATCCGTTTGATACTTTTGGTTTTTCTTTTTAGTTAATTTTTTAGAATTGGCAACCAAATCGGCCTAATCTCGACTGATGGTTGACTGATTGGTTGGTCTGCCAATTTAATGTAGTATGTTGCCTCAATTAATTTCCTTTTAAAGAAATGTGGTTCCCGATGTATTAACCACAACGCTTTGGTATGATTTGTTTATTTTAACCTACTTTGTAATTATGTTTTAGGTTAGTTCTTTACCTGAAGAAGAGATCAGATTGCAGATCTCGAAACGTTGTGTTACTGATTTCTTGTTTCACTGAACGATGGCAAATGTCCGGAAAATCCTGTTTCCTTCACAATCCTTCCATCGTCAAAAATAACATTCAAACAAATCACAGAAAAGTGCTATTTGACACTATTTTTTGGAAAACATGATAATGTTATATTGTTTAAAATCTTAGATAACCAAAACATTCTACATTCATGAAGTTTTAATATAATAATATTTATTGTAACGCTGACATTAGTTCACAACCATAAATTATAAAGAGGCCCTAAAAATATTGCCACGGGTACTATTAATCCAAAAATTTATAAGACATTTAATTTTTACAATACAAATTCTTAAATTATACTCTTTCTGATTTGAGTGGTATATAAATCACTAAGAAGGTGTTAATTTGAATACTTTAACAGCTAAATGTTAAAATGGGTCAGATCTCTCAAAGTTATGCTATTTCGGCTTTGAGAGTAACACAAAACATTTTACACACACTATATGCTATTATTTTTACAGACTTCTAATTTGGACACTTTAAACACTAAATAGAAGAAACGACTAAAACAATATTCTCAATGAATTTAATTGTCAAATTATGATAATATAACTTAGCAGTTAAATTTGTATAATGCATAATATTGCTCTCTAACGAATCCAAAATTTGTTCTTCATTAATGTATACTTTTGATCTTGAAAAATCAATAGCTCAGTATGGGTATTTCTGGGTAAGTATGCCCCACAATTACAAAAGTATAGGTTAAACTAGTCGCCAGAAGTTTTAAGACAGTAAACAATTACAAAAACGTATGATTGCATCGAAACTCTCTTAGCCTTCGAATAAACTGAATCTGTATTGACTGAGACTTATGTATTATCCGGGCGACTGATCCGACCACTTGGGGTTGAGACTGAGAAGGCTGGGATGATCTTCAATGGGAATTCCAGGGCTGGATTTTATCTCCACTAATCCATTGGATGAAAATGTAATAAATACATCGTTAATGATGAACTAGTATGATTTTTAACTGACACCAGGGTCTCAAGAGCCTGTTAACGAAGCCTAGACCGAACCCGCGTATTTAGACACCTTATAGAATTATGCCAGTCTTTTGGCTATTTTAAATTTGATAAGGAAATTAGTCTTGTTAAGCATCAATATGCGCATCCTTATTTTTCTTTTAAAGTTTGCAGAGTTTTGGTCTGTTATCTCTTCCGGTTATCACACTTGGCCTTCTGTCTATGACTCTCAACTAGGCTGTGGTTATAAAACAATACATTTCTTAGAAACTGAAATACAAATTCTATTAAACCAATACATACCGAATAATATTTTCCCCAAACATAAATAAATATGTTTTGGCCATAAAATGTATGCCTAAAAAATAACTATACATTAGTTAAAGTTTTAAAAAGTGTGCTTAAATGTTCAGACTTGCGGATATTTTTGCACGATTATTATAAACAGGATGTTGCCATCTATAATGAAATCATAAATATAAAAATGTATTGAGAGAGACAAAATGTTTAATTAATACTTTTTGAAAGGGACCCTTCAGAATATGTAACTGCAAGTCCGCGATAAGACATAAGTGCGTTCACTATGGGTTGCAGTGTTGTCAATTCCATTCTCAACAAAACGAGATATCCCATAAGTAAAGTAAATGCGCACATACTGTAGGGATATGCCTACTCCACATCGACCTCATATTCGCTTTTTAATGCGCACTTATCCATATTAGCATTTCAAGTTAATAACTGCAGATTCTTCTGTTACTGATCCCCCTTGCAGATGATGTATGGCAGAACCAGGGCTGCCTTAAATGCGGATGAGTCACAATTCGTCAAATCGCTTTGACTCCGCTGTTGCTTAATTTGTATTTCTAGTTAACTTTAGTTTAAAGCAAACTATGTAAAACACGCAACAAAGTAAAATATGCGTTATGGTCTCGTAGATTTAAAACTAACGAGGAGTATAATATTTTTTCTGAAAAATATTTTATATATTTATATATTATATATATACAAAACTTTGTATGTATATATACAAAAACTTTCATAAAAATATTAGACTCCTCGTTGGTTTTAAATATACGAGACCATAATTTATATTTTACTTTGTAGTGTGTTTTACATAGTTTTCTGCAAACTAAACATGTAGAATTTATTAATTCATCTTTCAATAATAATATAAATCAACACACAAAAAATAATTCACTATTAGAAAAAAATTGTTATTTGCCTGGCAATATTTTATAACTAAAGATAATATGACTCAATTTCAAAAATTAAGTGATTTAATTAAAAAATTAATCCAAAGTCCTGAAATGTTTGTACTTCGTGGAAATAGTAGACCCCTACTGTAATACTTAGTTTAACAGATATTAGAAAATTAATTGTAACATATTACAACAACGTAGCTCCATAGCTTAAATAAATTAATACAAATTTGTCTGTGCACTAAAATAGTTTAAAATATGATCTCCTATTATATCAGTAAAGAGAGCACATATTTGTGGAAGGGCAAGGAAAATAAGTAAACGAGAGATTTGTTAAGTACATGTGATATTTTATTGAAATGGTTCACATCTAAACGGATACAGACTGAACATGGACTCTACTTACACCAACAAAACTGATACTGCACGAGGTACCGGCGCTTCGTACCGCCAGCGCCTGCCCCGCCCTACCGTACATTACAAAAATATTGTTGCTAGCGTGAAATAGTCAAACTTCGTTGTGGTCATTCAGAGCACGTCTAGTCGCTGCACTCTCGGCTCGGCAAACAATCAGGCTTGAGAACAAACTAAATTATTATACAATTTCAATATTATTCCTTAATTATATATATAACGTGTTTATATATATATATATATATATATATATATATATATATATATATATATATAAACATTTTTTATGATTGTGCGTTTACAATCGTAAAGATTAAGCAAGAGTAAAAGGCTTTCGTATTATAACTAAAGTACTTTTCTCATACATTTTGAATTTAATATTTATTTCATTCTTTTCCGGATCATGTTTTGTCAATTAATTTCATTTACTTATTTGAAAATTTATTATAATTTTAGTGATATATAGCTTTTTAATTCTTAATTTCATAAAACTGTTTATCTGTAATAAATTTGGTATGGTCTGCTGTACATAAAATGCATATTGTTTCGATTAATTTAAAATTAATATTATTTCTTTAAATTGTTATCATTAACAAAATATACTATCCATTAAAAATAGGGTATATTCATTCACAAGTCTGATTGTTTAACGACTGCTCCAATTATTATTTAACTTTGGATTTACACCTGTACGGTACAATGTGCCAAACAAACCTAATAAATTTTTGATTCGGATTGTAAAGCTAAATTCTATATAACAAAATTAATTACATAATAGAATACAAAATACACTTGAAATACTTTATTCGCTGTTGACCGTCTATTTACATTAGTTGCTTTATAATGTACAATTCATTATTACCAATAAAATATTACAAATACGCCGCAAATATTGCACTTAGAAAAGTAGTAGTAGTTAGCCCGGCGCCCGCTGTCACTTGAGTCACTATCACTTCACTATCACCGTCACTTAGTAATTAGTCTGTTTTCTTCGTTGTTTAAATACAATACATTAGAATGTATGAACGTCATAAACCACTAGAGGAGAGCTTGTAAAGTACAGATTAGCTTATGGTAACTTAAAATAGGAAGAAACGAAAACTTAATAAACAATAATTTTTTTATTAACTAAACAATTGATATCTCAAACAGACTGATTAGTTGGGATTGTATTAGCTAAGGAAACAGTTGTCTCGAACAAATAAATACTTTTTAGCCATTAAGGTATGTTTTGATATTGAAAGATAAAATAGTATATTGATATTTTTGTTTTATTATTAATTGACATAAGTTATAGGTACGATGATTTTGAAAACCCAATTTACAAACATTTTGAATTGAAAAGGGACACAAACTTTCTTGGTATAAGAGATATAATTATGAAAAGTGTAGTTTTAGTTTGAGAAATCATATATAAAGTTGTACCCAAACAGATATATCTACAGTAATATACTCAACAGTAGGTTTATAAATCATATTTTAAATACAAATAACAATTTAAATTCATAAACCAAACACAAAATACTTTAAAAAAATCTGAATTAAAATAATCTAAAGTTATTAAACACAACAGAAGTATTAGCAATAAGAGATCTTCAAATTAGATTTATCAACACATTTTTCGAAGATTTAATGACAAAAGTGTTTAATATAATCACAAAATATAAACTGTGCTTATGATAAAGTTAATAAATTCATATTTTCGTAAGTGCCAATAAAAATCGAAAGCTTTATCAATCCTATCGTGTGTTGGACGTCAAATATTTCCCTGTTGGTCACAATAAGGTCAGAGGACGGTGTCTTCTACAGACACCTTTCGGTTCTCGGTGGATAACGGAAGAAAACGTTAGAAATCGCTAACCACGAACGGTTCACCGCCATCAAACGTCAAAGCTGAGCTGGAGCTAAGTAGGTCCTGAGGAAAGTCCGCACTCCTCGAGCCACTCAGTCCTGGCGCCGGTTCAGCTCGGTCTCTGGACGCTCCTCGGGTCAGAAGAGAGACGATGAGGTGTCCGAAGAGGCGACCTCAGGCCCGGCCCCAGGCATCGGTACCGGCAGGTGGTGGAGGCTGTTGGCGTTGGCGTCGCAGGGGTTGCCCATCCCCACCCCTTGCATGCGGCTCCTCATCAGCTGGTTGTTGACCAACATGAGGGCGTCCGCGGAGAGGCTCAGCAGCTTTGCGCTGTGTTCCTGCGCCTGTAACAGACGGAGTTTAGCTACACCTCGTCTTCAAAAGATTTGTAACAGGTGCAATAACAAACCATCATCATCGATCATACTAACAGTAATTCACAGGAGAAAATGATGGTTGAGAAGTAAAACGTTCAAGGGCTAAATCGATTTGTAAGATCCAAGCACATCAAAGACCACACTCTAAGAAGTAATCATTCAGATTTCTTGTCTTATCTATTGTGTTATTCTAAAATGTTTTTGTAAAGTTGTCTTGTTTATTGAACAAAAACTTAAACCAATGAATTTGCTCAAACTTACTTTCTTGTCAATCAATTCACTGAATCAAACTGTTGAACGACGCTTTATACAAAACGACCTGTAGGTGTTAATAAATTTCAGGTTTTGGACGTAGTATTATTGTGCTCCTAGAAATGTCTTAAAGGACAATTTTTGGCAGGTAGTATTAATAGTTAAATCATAAAAACTACAACCACATTTTCTTCGTAGTTTGAAAATGTAACGTTCGATTAATTACTATTCTTTTAATAATTGTTCAAAGTTGTGTATCATAACTGTGAGACATGTAAAAAGCTATTGGTGGATTTACGTTAGAATATATCTGTTTTTACGATTTAGTAAAGTTTTGTTTATTTAGCTTTGTAAGCTTTTTCGAAACCTATCTGTGACACGTAAAGAAACCAGGTTTGAAGTTGGATTTTAATTCAGGCCTACACTATCTGATTAAGGATCTTTTTATTTTTCAATCTTCCTCACCATAGCTTTTGTCCTTATTGAGTGAGTAATGCTGTCTCACCTTTGCCCTAAGGCAGGCGATGGAGTTGTTTCGGAACTGCTCGGGGTCTGTCCGGCCCATGTCCTGAGGCAGCCTGAGGTCCTGCTCTTGTCCTTTATCGCCGTTGTGGCTCGGAGGCCCACTCAGTTCGCTCTTGGAGGATGTAGATTCCTGGTGGTCACCGTCATCCTCCTCTTTGTCGCTGGTTGTACACGTGTTGTCATCCTTCAACTGATCTGCGGCCTCCAGCGACTTGCGATGCATGCCTAAGACATAGAATTTCCGTTAGTTACAATGCAGCAAATGAACTGTGCTATCAATAGCGTATTTAAATACTCAACAGGGCAATCTGTTGATTGTAATTGTGGATTAGTAACTACTCCTCTACAACCTAAAAGTACGCTATTAAGGACTAAGCAGAATTCTACTTTGTTCTACAGAAGTCTACTCTAAAGGTATTAGCCTGCAGTCTGCATAAACCCATCGCATTGTAATCATTATAATGAGACTTTGTATCTGGCGGAAGTATAACTTAACTTATTTTATAAGAATGGGGTTTGGGTAACGGTCCTATCTTATCTTATTTTGAAATGTCCTTAGTCTTCAGTGTGGAATGCACAAAGGAAAAATCTTAACCTAGTATCTATCACGCAATAAAATAGAATTCTAGAGGGTGTGATAAATGCCTGAGAGATCAATCTAATATTAGAATGTATACAAACGTATGGAGCAGTCTTGGTGGTTTTGGTGAGTGTAGGATAACAAAACGGCCCTACGTTTCTACGAGTAGTTTGGGAAGCTAAGCTTAAACTCTTATCAAGACACTTTAAAAATTTTGTTTAGAATCCATTGTTCAGTATCAATCCAGGATAAAATTTAAAGGGAAATAAAAACAAATTTTATTTTATTGAGTTGGTGATTCAAAGACTAGGGAATCAAAGATTTAAGAATTATGTCAACAAAATAAAATAAATTTGAACAAAGTAGCGTACGCTTCATGTATAGCATTTGGAGATAACATTATCAGGCCCCCTAAAACCACAAAGAATGGTTATTGTAAAATTAATTATGGTGATGATTTTACACCATTATTAATTTAAATAACATGTGTGTCGTTAATCAAATTTATATTAAATAGGTAATAAGTAAGCTTGTTTGTGAAGTTATGGCTTATCGTTCACCCTTAACCAAGTAAACTGAGTTATCTCGTTACCATGTAATCAGCCTGGAGGCACGTGTGCGCTTATCTGAGACAATCTAGCTAGCTCGCCCGCCTCACCCGCCGAGCCACACTCGGTAGTGGGGGTATTTTTGTGTTCCGGATATTGACCAACCCCGGGGCGGACCTCCCCCCTCCCCACAGTGGCGGGGTGGGAATAAAACAAAGCCCGGAGCGTCTAACGATGATATGTGAGGGAGTGCGCGATTACGCGCTTTTTCTTCCATTTCGGGTCCCAGATGACGCGGTTTAACATTTTCTGGATTGTTTGCGGATGGCCCGAGATACCTTAATTGTGTGAGTGCATTTACTGCCACTCTGGTGCCGAGGGTGTGGTACTCTACACATGCTTTTCGCAATTAGTGGGAATCATATTAGGTTACAACATTCGCCTCCTCAGAGCCACCCACCCCCTCCCTTCCTCCCACGCCAAATCGGGGAATAAAATGCTCGCTTTAAACACCACGTTTTCTTACATTCTGTGGTTACGTAATAAGCTAGGATCAGACATCATGATGTAGGCCTACCTACCGTACTGCCCGCTTATTCTCAAAAATAATGTTATATTGGTAAATATGGGCCTGAACAAACTAGGATTTGGCATACATCCTACATTGAAGGAAAGTAAATTTGACTCGAATCTTCATTAACTTTTGGAAGCGAGTATATTTACTGACTCCTACGTCAAATAGTTGCTATCCTGATCATAAAACTAAGTAACTCTAAATTTCATGATTAGTGTTTTTGGTTTGCCCTTACCAATATAATTTATCAGTGATCACAAAACCCCATCTAATCGTTCAAACGGCTAAAGATGCACAATTCTTTTTCATTTTAAGAACGTTATTTTAAATAACTGGTCACAAATTATTTTGTTAGGGCCTACATGGAAAACTGTAGAAATTTATAAAATAGAATCTTAAAAAGTAATGATATAGTATTGTCGTTTTTGTCTCTCTATTTTGCCTTTTAATGGAGAAGTATTTTAAATTTGAAAGAATCGGGTACAGTAGTTACTAAATAATATAAAACTAGCCTACTCATCGTTTCCAAGAGATCTATATAGGCGTTGGGACATGGTGAGGGTTGGAGCTAGGTTTAACGTTTGGTGACGATTATGTTGAAACGTAAAAAATCCTTCCGCAACGCAAAGTCCATAAGGGCCAATGCCAAGCGTGGCCTTGCAATCCTCGTTAGTAATAATGTCAGACCTATTTTGTATACTAAGTTATAACAATCGTATTTTAAGTTATTACTTGTATTGTGTTATCATAACCTTGAAACAACGTTTTACTCAATAGCCTAGTTCCTATGCGTTAATGTTTAATATTTAAAATGTATGATTACTAAATATGAATGTGAGGAATACATTTATCACCTGTAATTTTGTATGTCTAAAACGTGTGTTTTCGAAATCAGCACTAAGCTGAAGCGCCTCTTAAATTAAAAAACATTAGAATAAATGTAATCAGACCATATTTAAATCGCCTCCTTAAGAGACTTGATTTTAAGTCCTTGGTTTATGATAATATCCAAGAAATTATAGAAAGGTTACAAAGGAAATCGGACGTCTTGAAGGAAATAAGAGAAACACGTATTGATATTTTGTAAAACGGAATATTACGAATTTATTCATGAAATATTGGTCAACAAAAATTACTTCAGTTAATCTCATGGTGGAAAGGGCTTTCATTGTTTATTTTGTGTTCTAATACTGATAGCCAATTTGCATTGCATTGGAACATGATATAGTTTCTCGTGAAGAGAGTGGAGTAATTTTACCCGGGAGAGAAAGCGGTCGTCAGCCTCAATCAGTACTTTTGTTGTTGGTCGAAATTTGAGGGTATAGAAGGGTTAAAGATATACACAACTTTCTTTCTAAGATAACATTTTTATTAGCTTGGTACAACTAAAAGCAACCGTCGGACATGATAATTAAAGTTAAATTAAATTCAGGTAACCCTATTAAAGCAGAAATGTTTATTTAGTGGTTAGATTTAGTCTCTTTTTTCGTATGTTTACGCTAATATGAGTATGGTGTTTGTGTTTGACGGTTGATTTTAAGTGTATCAAGCTACAATACTGTGATCCGAGAAACATAATGGTTTGATATATCTAATACGGCTGGCGATTGGTTTATTTCTAAGTGGAAATTCCTCATTGATTTCACGAAGAATTAGATTGTGGGTCTAAACAATGCAAATTGGCCTTGGGCACCTAGACTATACAAATTAGTCTATAATTTTGAATTTATTATTGGAATTTCAAGTAGTGGATCTACTGTCTGGCGAACCAATGGAGAAGACCTTGTCTGCATAGAGCACTAAAGCAAATTACCGTGGGATCTTTTTCACGACTCCACACAGTGTCCCGTGGTGGACCCCGAGGCTGATAGGGGGAGGACGCCAGCCAAGATCATACTTACTACCGGAGTGAGTGTGTGAGTGAGCCGTACCTAGCAGCCAGGGGGCGACACACTCGTTCTCCTTCGCGCTCTTGAGTATGGTCTCTGGAAGCGGCAGGGAGTGCCGCACCATCGCTCCGTACAGGCCGTACTCCGCCATGATGGTGGATCTGCCCCAGCACTTCTCCGTCTTCCGCCACTTCGCCCTCCTGTTCTGGAACCATACCTGCAACAAACCGTACGGATCCTTAGGACATGGAGTACCTCACAATTCATAAGCTTTAAGGATTAACGTGTTCTTCCTTTGAATGTTGACGAGCTTCTGGACATCTCTCGAAGTACATGTCCAAGCAGAGCGTAATAAGCTGCCGATATAAAGAAGTTTAAGGTAGATGTTAGTTTTTAAATTTCCCTTAATATTCTATATCGTAATTTGATTTTGGGTCAACGACCATTAAACTGTATATTTACGATACTTCCTGGATAATGCCGATGATATCCTCAATAGCGAGGATGTGATATTCTCACTAGTAGCGAAAATCAGTTATTAGTTCCACAGTATTGTTACATTCAATTACCTGATTCATATCTTAGGTACTGTTTCACTGTGTTTTGAAATAAATTATATAATATTAATAATCATAGTACTCATTTATGATGTATCATGAAACATATAATTACTGAAATAGTGTTCAAACTCGTGGGGAAAATGTCGTTTTCCAGTGCTCGTATTTTTAAAGTGTTCTAACCAGGAATCCACATTTCCACTCTAGTTTTGAAATAGCCTACACTACTGAATTGCGAGAAAAATTTTTTCATCATAAAATCCACACTTTAGCAAATTAGTATTGTCACTATAACTGAGTTGGAGTTCAGGTTCGAGGAATGGTTTAATAGAAGGTAAAGAAAACGCCCGTTAGCCTACTTCATGTCACATGCTACTTAAGGTGCATATCAATCCACACCTTACATGTGAACTTATGTGGTTGTTTACACCATCGTTTGACTCTGAATTTCTGGGATTTGTCTCTAAGCCGGATTCTAGAGGAAGTTATCCAGCTTTAAAATTGCCGTATTTTAGATTATCGTAAGCCTGAAGGCTGTCTTGGATGTGTAAGATTGTGAATTATTCACACTTCCTGACTTTAATGCATCACCCGTCATCGTTCTTCATTAAATCAATCTTCAATTCTTCTGACCTGTGGTAATTAGATCTACTTATATGGCATTGTTATAACATATGTCGGTAATCAACTCGTTTAAATGTAAAATATACAAACACTCTGAATACTATTCATTTAAGTTACCAGTTTGTGATGTAAATGGTTGTAATTAAGCGTGATTAAAATTAAAATGCTGGTATTAAACGTATATAACTGAAAACTTACGAAATATAGTAATTAGAAGTACGCTTGCTTTAAAAAAAATAGACCATATAATAAGAATGGAAGAAACCTCAAATATGAAGTTACTTTTCTTAATTTTTTTTATTTGAATTTTTCCTAAACTTTTTCGATTTGTTCTTCATAATTATATATGGTAGGTACTCCAAATGGCAAATCCCACAACTGTTTTTAGTAAAGAAACATTTCCTGAATTGTCTGCTGTTAACAAAAGAGTCACTAACTTATTTTTGTGGCATAAACAATTAATTGAACTAAAATATTCAAAACAGTTGTGGGATAGTACTATATTCGTAATCTTTATGCGCGTTAAAGAGTGAAAAGAAAGTTGACGAATTGTAGAAGGATAAAAACGAGACCCAGAATAAGATACGTTTTTTTAAGGGGGAATTGGTGTTCAATAAGAAAGTAATAATATTGATTCTGAACTATAGTTCAGTGACTATGTTATTATTGTTTTATAGCCGTCGTAAGACAAAAACTAGTTTGGGTGTTGTAAACAACAAAATTATTATTTATTTATATAGGATGATCACAAATTTAATGTTATGTATGAGAAGAAGTAATACCATTTCTGAAAACCTATCTTACCGGCAAAAGTAGCTCCCCATCTCGGGCGTGAGTAATTCCAGTTAACTAGGAGCCGGTGGCAGTATCGACTAAGTAATTAGTCCGGTCATTAGTCAAGACAAGGTAACATTAATTAGTGTCTAATTACAGCTGCGGTTATTGATGACCGTGTCTGCAGAGCTGCTGCGGAGCTCATTGCCAATCAGATGTTTTGTGTGTCGTGTATCTGCCGTCTTGTTTGTGCCTGTCACCTTTTGATCAACCAGGGTCATTAGAGGCGGTGACAAATTATCGAGTTTGTCAGTCTTTAATACCTTTGATCGCAATATTGGCACGTCGATTAGGTGAATTTATATTCACTGCTTTGTACATGAAATACATGAGAAGTTATGATTGGATCAATTTACATCTTTCTCCTTTCATCCTCGATATGTCCTGTGGTCAGATAGAAAGAAAGACGGACAGTCACAAGTTCATCGTTACATTCTCTCCAATAGTAAAGAAACTGTGTCAGCATACAGAGTCTCTTCAATAACGCTCAGCCAAATTCTCGGGTTGGGTATGCACAATCATGGAACATTCTTATCTAGTAGAAATAAAGTTTCATGCACAATTTAAAGTCAACAGATGAAATCTTTCTAGGGGTTTCTTTCGACATAATGCGTTCCCATTTTTGTTCATTAAATTATGTTCCATTGCATTGTTAGTTAAGGTGAGCTAGGGAGAATACTACAATGTAAGAGTGCGCTGAAATCAAATATTGCACCAAGTTTTAAGATTGCATTTTCAATCTTTTTCTTTTGCTACTCTGCTATTTTCTCGTTGCAATAATGGTATCCGTAAGACCAATTTGAAAGTATTAGCGCTCAGCCAAGCCTATGGAGTGACATGCACCATTATCGATCTCAGTGATTCTAATATATAAACGAAGGTTTAGGCAAAATTAAAAACAGTTATAAGTCAGTTTGTTTTCAAAATATCGTGCGGGCGAACAGACAGACTGACATGCAGAAATTATTGGTTCTAATAACTCTCCAAATAATTTAATAATTTCAGATTTAAATTCTCCTAGCTGTAGAAGGATAATACAAGGGAAGCTGCAGAATAATCAATAAATCAAGGTACAGGAAATGAATATACAAATATAGAGCTTGTTCTACTCTAACGATTTCAAAACCTCATACCCTCTTAATTTACTAGCATCCTCAATATCCTTAGAATTTACTCACGAGTTATTAGGACGTGTCCAATAATGTTTGATTAAGACAGTTTAAAATAATATTGACCATGTTGGTTTTTTGTTTGTGTAATACAGTGAAATACTAAAACAAACCTGTTATTTGCAAGTTTTACTCTTTGAAAAACAACAAAATAATAGACTTAGCACTCTTTCCACCCTGTATTGAGAGTAGGTAACCCAGTTTACCGTACTGGAGATGATACATAGTTTTATTTTTTTTATTTTTCCAGAGTAACGTAAATTTTATATTGTAAAATGTAACGTTTTACACAATTTATAAGTTAGTACGTATGTAAAAGTAATGTTCATTAACTATTTGGAATTGTATTGGAACATGTAATCAAATTAGTTTTGAAGAAGATTCGGTTTTTTTCAATTTGATTTTTAACTTATAGTTGTCAGTAGGGCTCACACTGATGAAGCAGTACGTGGGTTTCAATGGAATCGGGACCACTTCCAAGAGAATCGTAGAATATTGTCCACTTCATATATTTTTTATGTCCGATACACATTTTCCGCTTTAGATATATGTTTGAATATGCAAAGATGCACTACTTTAAGCGGTGAAGCATTGCTTAAACACCCATTGGATCCTCCAACGACTGAATTCCCTTTCTCCATAACCAAGCTTTCAAGCCCAACCAATGGTTTGGCAGGAGAAAATGCACAACGACACAATAACGTTTGTCCCACGCAAATCATTTGTCCCGAACTGAGCCAACTCCTGCTTCGTTCTGCAGTCCCACATTGACGTTCACCATAATACCATTTATTAATCACACAGATAATGGTGACCGGAGTACAATACGTGGCCCGGACTTCCGACTGTGCATCATCATTATCTAATGGAATCAAAACCTCGGGCGGCGACCGTTCCCACGTAATCGAACCCGGGGTCAGTCAACATCGCACTTGTTCAAAAAGCCCCGAAGGAATCGGATAATGATTAGGTTTGCGGCGCGCGGCAGCCACGCGCCCTGCCTCATTATAAGTGTATACATGGAGGAGACGCGGGAAAATCGGCGCGGCCGGCAATAACAGGCACCCTGCCGTGCAGCGCCGACGGCCGAGTGTTTAATCCTCTGGGATTGTGGGGTGTACGGGCAGATGGTTACAGTTACCCTTGTACTACAACCTGTGACTGGGGTTAGGGTTGTGGCTGTAGATCTGACGCTTCTAGAGTAAACATGCCGATTACTGGCTGCAAGACAATCGGGACGCTCCAACTGCTGTGTTATATTTATTAAAAGTATTAAAGCCATTATATTGACCCTTTCAGCCCCAGATTCACCTAAAATCTTTGGATACTATATAACAACACCAATGAAAGTACTAACAGAATTAGGCAAATTTGCGGATAGTAGTTTTAAAAACGTTACCTAAAATCGTGGAATATTGTATTGTATAAGTATACTATAACTTTGCAATAAAGATAGGCTAGGTTATCATAAAATTAATGAGTATCATAATTGTTCCTTTATTTAGTCTTGTGTAGTTTTAGCAGAATATATTTTATACTCAACCGAACACTCGCTTAGTTCGATAGCAATAACTTCGGGTTACCTATGTCCTTAAGGTTATGTACGAGGTATATTTTTAAAGGACGATAGATGTTTATCAAAATGGCTCAATTGAAGTTGCAGTTGATTGATTAGAAACAGAGAAGGAGTCCAAGGATTATCTACATCTTAGAATAACAATTTAACCAGGGAAAAATTGACACGCATTTCTTTCTCACTCGTTAGTCAATCAAATTCTAGAGTACGCAAGCACCGTCTCCTTACTCAGTTGGCCTTTCGCTGGAGTCCAAGAGGAGATTTCCAAGTTTGGTGAGAGGAGTACGGCAGGGCGTTATTATACAATCCTGTTTCACCAATCTGACCTCAATCTCCAGGATCTCCATAGAGTTTTTGATATTATTATTACAAACTCTTGAATGGACATCATTAATACTTGTGACTCGTGTAGTCCGCTTCAGTGAAGACAATGCGATAAAGCATGAGTATCTGTTGCAAAAAAGACTCATTTAAAGACAATTACATTACAATTAAAACATTTCACTAAGTTATTGTTTAGTTACTTCACTCAAATAGTAATCAATAAAACATGATAATTTTGGGAAGATAATATGATTATTCATTTATTGGTTTTCTCTTCAAACTCACATTAAATATAAATAACCTTGTTATTAAACTATAATGGAAGTGAAGAAGACATAACATCGTTTATCCGTTTATTTTTATACTCATCAATACTAAAAAACATACACTCACATTTCAATAAAGGGATTTAATTCCGTAACGATATCTTACAAAAAGGATCCTTCGCCTGACTATGGTAAAGATTATTAATGGAATAAAGGAATTCCTACAACCATTTCCACGTCAGACTCAAGGAACAAGTTACTAAATGCCGGCAGAATAAATTGTTTAAAAAGTTCATTTCTTACACAGTCCCAAATGGTTCGCAACCTTTTATCTTCTTAAAGCACATCACTCACTGCCGTTACAATACACCCACGGAAATCAAAGTCGGAAACTCATTCATCAAATCTTTAAGCTTTTACACCAAACTCATGCATAATTATAAGACAGTTGTTAACTTCCTTCAACGATTCGAGAGGGGTTTCAATCGGACCTATCAAGGTTAGACACGTGAATGGGGATCTTGGCTCGGCCAAACTTGTATTGAATGACAATAATGAGCCATCCATCTATATTTAAACTGTTAGCTCAAGTTAGCTGCTGACGGGTGACGGCTGTTGTAATGAGCCAGGGCGTGGTCAGTGGTCAGATCAGCACGGCCGTCCTGCCTCTGCTCCAGCCAATCAATCTCTCCTCTTGGCTTGATCGCATTAGTCCCCCTTCCCTCCCAAGGCTCTGTCTCGACCTCCGTCGGTCAAACGGATCTGCTGACTCCATCTTATAGCCAGTTGTCTCGCCTGGTTGCTTCTATTCCGTGAGCTTTCTTTGAGACTTCCAGCTCTCGTCGATAACGTTTCTCGGGCATGGCTCTTGTAAGAGATCGCTTTGACAGAGTTTCAATAACGCTTCTCAGCGTTTGAGAGCGAAACAATTACCGACTAAAAGAAGTTACATTCTTCATTCAGCCTATACTGAACCAAATTATTATTAAATCCCAGTGATTGAAAAAATCCTGTAATTAATCATCTCAATGTCTGGGACTTTTTCTTTAGCTCGACCTTTTGTCTTAATGTGTTACTTACTGAAGTTTGTTTCGCAACGAAAATTGAGTTGTTGCTAATGTATAAAATTAATTTCTTATTATTTAAGCCTATGCAAAATGTCCAATAAAGCTCTGATATGGTCTCATAATTCTTATAGACAAAAACGAACTTTAGAACAACTGATTGGTGTTACATTAAAATTACTACTACATTTAAACTTAGTTTAAGTTGTAAAAATAGTTGTAATTTTTTACGTTTATGGATATATCATAATTATTAATGCTATAATCATAAACACGAGTTTTTACAGAAAATGTTAATTTTTGTACCTTTCTAATTACTCTCAATAGCCTACAACCGGTACTAGTTTACTTTATTTCATCTAGATTGTAGATATGTGTTAGTTATCCACCTGAGATGGATATTAGGTAACAGATCACATACATAATGATAATAATATTTTGTATCACTTAACGATGTACATTTCCAAACAAAATCAGATCGGCTTGACAAAACGTTTTTAATTTAATAAGTAAAAGTACACCATAACAGAATTTTACGTGATCAAAGTAACATGGTTAAACGAATAATAAGAAATATAACAAGTCGAGAGGTCACGGATAGGTAAACAAACATTTGCAAATAGGTTTGGACCTTTTACCCTAAAAAACGTTTAGATTGCATGATTACAATGCTACTGTCATAGAATGAACCCTCTTAGGAATAATAAAAAAGAATGAATCTACATTTTGTAAAGCGTTCACCAAACCAACTGTAATGGCCTTGCTGAAAGTTTTGGGCATCAATTACATCCCATATCTTACATTAGAACCAGAACATTCAGTCGCGGTCTGGTGTGCCATAATTAACCTCAGTCCAACGCTGACGACATGTTGGCCGTTTTAATCAACTTTTTGCCCGTTCACTCCGATTCCAATTAACGGGGGAACAGTTTTATCAACTCAATCAACCAAAATTAATAACTTGCCGGTGAACCACCTACCATGAAAGCAGTAATTAGATTACTAGATCCACCTCTCGTTGTGATGGACTCATTATCATCCTTTAATGGCAAAATTATTCTAATAGCAATTCTGCGCTATGAGTTAAAATGTACGTGTAATTATCGACGATAAGCGATAATTTTCATCAAATTGTCGATGATTTATTTTGCCAATAGGCTAGTGGATTCGTTTAACTGGGATTTATAACTTGTATTACTTAATAATGTTATATGCTGTTATGTATTACCTAGGCGTTACCTGTAAATTCACAAACCCCAGTGCCTTTTCTGAGTCGACTGTATAAATGTGTCTCTTGAATTACAATAATTCAAAGTATTATGGGTCGAAGCCCTGAAGTCAGACAGAAACACAGTTTTATAAGCCATTACGAAGTACATTATTTGGTTATCTAAATTCTTAGATTTTACTAGTGAATATTTTATCATGAGGTAACATTAATATTAGTTCTCTGAGCACTTGATTTTACATTTAAGAAACCCTTAAAGTTAATGGGGAGTGTTTATCTTTTGTTACGATACCGTATGTTAGTTACTCACTTTTTCTTGATATTATTTTGTCTGGGGTTATGTTTACGTATATTGTTTATTGTTAAGTTCATTATTCTCTCTACTGTACTCATTTTTATCTAGCCTATCACTTGTATCACCGAGGTGTAATATATCGCTCGGCTATGTACTCATGTTGATTCACACAGTATTTACAGCAAATGCATGATACATTTCATCATATATTTAACTGTTTTTATTTTACCATATCTTAATAATGTTATATCTATCTATATCCTAGTATACTAGGTTAAAAATGTAATACCTAAATATGTTTCACTGATTGGTTCATTGTATGATTAGTTCAATTAAATATATTGTAAATCTCTATTTTTAACGAAGGAAACAGATTGTAAAGTGGTTTGTAAGGTTAGGTATCCGTTTGAGGAAGAGATCAGATTGCGGTTTTCGAAACGTAGTGTTACTGATTTCTTATATCACTGAGCGATGGAATCTTCAATGACAAGAAAAATCCTATATTATAACATCCTATGAAATCATTTTATCTACCAGGGTAGAAATCTAAGTGCAGGGAGAAAAATAAGAATTTTGTTTTTTTATAAAATAGGCTATAACAAAATTATAGTGTCCGATAACAAAAATTCTTAGCAGCTTTATCCTACCAGAAATAATCTTTTTTCAAATTTTGAAGTTGTGTAGGCTATCTGCCCTAAGTCTCTTACGTAAAATACTAAGTAAATAACTGCAAGATAAGGGTCGGAGTCTACAGCAAGCCGGCGACAACTGCCCCTCACGGTAGACTACCCTGGGGCCGTTGTCCTGCCGCACGTCCACCCTTACTTCAAAGCACCCACTAGGAACATCCCCAACTGCGGTAGACGACCGAGCGGACCCTCTTCTCTACACCAGAGTAAAATCCCAATAGGGTTAATTTAATCGGCGATCAACAGATGTAACGAACAAACATACATGTAAACCAAAATGACAATGTTTTGAGCGAAAACAACCTAAATCAAATCGATAGTGGAAAAAGTACTTGTAAAACTAATTGTGTTAGTTTTAAAATACACCTTGATTGAGATAATTATAAAAACGTATATTTCTTCCTGTGTTATTTCATAATCTTTGAATTAATGAACTAACTTCGAATGAAAATCGAAAGTATAGCTGTTTATAAAAGTAAACATAAGACATATTGTACAAAGGAAAAAATAAATATTCGCGTATAATGTTTAGTTAAATAGAAATATTAACTGTAAAAACGTATGTTGTTGTCATAACATTTATAGACCCAAAGAGTCAAACAAACTAAACAAAACGAGCTGAGAAAACATTGCAAAAGTACCAAAAGGCAGAATTTACTGCTAATGAACTGGGCCGTAACGTAACGGAAAGCATTTATTGGGGTTTAAGTACCAGACATTTTAGGCAAAAGTGTTTGTTTTCACCGTTCGAACGCCGCGCGCCCACATTATTGGCGCGCTTCAGGGCAGTTTCCGGGGCGAAAATTAAAACTGCCTTCGTTAATCTTTCGGAGAAAATCACTTAGACGGTAACGGCTAGTATTAAAAAAGCAGCTGTCCGAGGAGTGGTAGTGGCGCATTCTTCGGGGGTAGGGGACACTGACCACCCCCCCCTGACCCCGCCTGCCCCGTAGCAATTACAAGACCCATTCGTTACCCTGTCGCACACCAGTAATTGATTTCACTAAGTATTGTCCCATAAATACTGCCGGCCCATTTGTTACCAAGCCTCACCCCTTAAATTAACCCTCCCTTTTTGTGTATTTCAAAAACAAACTACTGTCAGATCGATGTCTACTTGATAAAGGCCAGAAAGATCAGACACTACGAACACAGTATAAAACGTGTTTAAAACCGTAACTCTGAGTTTCACGGAGCGAAATAAATTGTTGCACTTTGTGATTTAAAGTGAGAATGGTGCTAATTGAAATAAACCCCAAAACATATAGTATATCTTATAGTAAAAATGAGTAACTCGAAGTTTTATGTAAAAATTTGCTTCCATTAGCGCTATGTCTATCAGGAATTACCAAAGTATAAATACGACTTAATCGAAAGGACGAAAAGGCAAAACATATTGATACAGTTACTATAGAATAATATTAAATTCAAGTAATTTGTATATGCATTATATCCAGAATGACCAAACAACCGTTTTAATTTGTTCAGATACTCATAATGGTGGTGGGTGGACTTTATTTGTGTTTAAGGCACATGCATGAAAATTGGTGAGACCTAAATTATGGAACATTGAAATATTCATTGTTATCGGAGTTAAACTAGGTATGATACAAATAAGAAGGTGATTACTATCAAAACTATTTATCCTCAGAGAGATTCTACGAGATTTTATACATTTTTGGGCGGACAAAACCATGTAAAAATATCGTGTCTGTAACTTTCTGTCTGTGAGGTTTAGCGGGTCTCTAGCTGTGATTAGCGCATGCTCCTACTGTTACACCACAAGAACGAGGTTCATGTACTAAACTGTGGTGCGTGCCTGAGGAGGCGTAGTAACTACTGTTCATTGTCCTGTTAAACATCAGAATATCTAGGAAAACGTTCTTTGATGTAGGGAAAATTGAGTTTCGAATATTCTTTCAATGAAGACGAGTTTGTCCTGAAAGGGAAGTTATTGATTGAACAATGGGTAGCTCTCAGTCTGAGGCACGTCACCCTTGCGACTCATTGACCCAACATGGTTTCTAGATTAGAAGTCGTAAGTTAATTTATTCCAAGAGTTGAAGAATGGTGACCCCTTGTCTGGTTGTTTTGATATGCTCCACAGACAGAGCTTCCAGCAATTTCCTTCTTTTAGATGCCAGCGTTACACAGTCAAAGAGGCTATGCTCCGCAGTTTCAGTTTCCTGTCTGTAAAAGACACAAGGGTTCATCGTCATAGAAACCTACCTTTGATTGACCTTTGACTCCTGAATTGGCCAGTAAGGAGGAAAGTAACTACCCTCCTCAGGTTATCTCTACCCAAACCACTCAAGGACCCGGCAAACGCAGCATTGGGGTCCTGAAAGTTTCTTGCCGTCAATTAATGAATTAAGGGAAGCCATTACTAAAACGAAGTGCTGGAAGAAAAGCATTCTTAGAACCAAGTTACTAGAAGTTCTTGGTCTTCAGAGGTTTCTAAAGCACCAGAATTAGTAAATGGTTAATTTTGAGGAGAAAGTTGGAGTCAGATGTACCTATGTAAGTGGTTTAAAAATTATCATTATTTATCATAAATGTAAGTGGTTTAAAAAATTATCATAATTTTATCATTTTTTTTCGATATTATGAATCCCGGGGTGGAATAGTAAGCTATTGATGGAGGGCTTGCGGACTATTTACTTCTTTCCGGAGTACTAAAATTCTCTCCTCCTTCTCATGAATGGCAAAAGTATTAATACTAAAAAAGAAACAATATTGAAAATTTACTTCCAGCAACACAACAAATTATTGTTTTTAGCATAAACAAATGTGCTACTGATACAGCCACCAACACATGTATAACATTCGTGATACTGTCATTGAGTTCCTATCTTATGATTAGTTATAAACAGTACGGTTAGTTTATTGCAGCTGATTTTAATTTGTATTTCATTGTTTAATTACTCTTGATGCGTCGAAAACAATTAATTGTTGTTAATGGTGTTAATCGGTGCATGTTTTCATAGGTTGCATATATATCATTATATCATACAAAATAATGGCTAAAACATACAATGCTTAATTCACTTTCTAGGTAAATCAATTGGTGATTAGTTCTGGACACTACGAATATAAAAATTTTATCGCTTCACTTTAAATGTTAATATCCTAACTTAAAGGCGACTGAAATCCGACTTATGAAATATGAAAACCAAATGACTCAAACGAAGACCGATTTCCTCACAAACAACTTTTAATTTAACAAGAGTTCATAACAGGTTTGGTCTGTCAGAGGAAAACTGATCACCCAAAATCCGTCCCGATCCTATACCCTATTGACACTGGCTAATACGGTGGCCGAGGTGTAAAGAGGTCCTCAAATACTAAACCCGACTCGAGTTAATCGCCACGGCGACAGCGGCTATGGCGTGTTGGAATTAACTGTTAACATGCCCAAGTCTTTCTGGAATTAATTAAATTGCTGCAATTCCCCGGGGGTAACTTCAGAAAGGCGACTCTGGATTTACTTCCATTGAACGAGTTAATTTCTAATTGAATTTGTTAATTTAAGTGGGTGGTAGGGAGCTTAATCGGTTTTTGCAGTACAATGGGGAGAACAGAGCGGGGCGCAGGCTCCCTTTGACTCCCCCTCCCTCTCCCTCGCTCTAATCCTGTTTCACACCATTATGATCAAGTTGGCTGAGTAATTAGTTCCTCTGGATCCCGATAGATCGTGCCACTCCTGTGTTTAGGCATTGTCACAAGATTATGTCGAATTACAACTTAAGAACACGGTACGTTAATTGATTATTACGTGAGTCGGAAGTGAGTTTTCTTTTTCAGTTTAGAAATATTGGGACATGAAGTAACGTCACTGAGAGTATTTTTAGATAAAATTGTAGAACAACGAAGATCGTAGGAATTATTACATTTCAAACGATGATTTTTCTGGCAGAAACGTGTTAAAGCTAGAGTAAAACGTCTCTTTTAGATTTATGTAGAAAGTTACTTAAAACTTTACTTGATTGACAACAAACTTCAGAATACAGTAGCACAGATTTAAATCTACACGAACCACCATTGGAGTTCTAATATTTTACATTTACTGTATATTTTTATGTGATTTGTTGTTAACGAATATGAGCGAACGTTGTAAACCGTCTAGAAGGGAATTTACTTTTTTGATTGGTTACTGGAAATACTTTAGAAAAGAATTTAAGACCTAATAAGTTCAGCGAAAGTGTTATGTTAGTTACCCGGTAAATTAGCTCTTAGTAATGTTTGATCAAATAAACTAGTTTTATAGTGTATTATAAATAGGACTGTAGTACATTTCAACGTAAAGCAATATTCAAACTAAAAATGTACTAATTGGCCTTCTTTATGTTGTTTGCAAATCAGATCAATGGTGCGCATCTCGAAATTAAGAAATAAAAATTTTCTGCTTCATCAAGTAAAAGGAAATTTTAGGAAAAGTATATAGGCAACCAAACCTGCCAAGTTCCTGGCATCACACAACCATCTGTCTCTCCCATGACCGTCACTAACCTAAGGAATTCTTATAGTCTGAAAAGGGACTTCCTTATTTGTTGTCAGCAGGATACAGTATGTCCATACAAAGTATTCCAAGTAATCCTTCCAATTCAATTCGAATTTATAGATATATTTAGTGACATCTGAACTATAAATACACATTTACAAATGCAAATGTAAATTTTTACTTATATTTATTTTATAATTAAAAAATTCCAACTACATTTCTAAAATAATTATTTTCTATGTACATAAATAACTGATTTGTGAAATTTATTTCATTTAAATATCCGCCATATTGAAACGAAATAATGAAATGAAACGGCGTACGAAGTTGGCCTATGAATTTGTGCGAGATACTCTAGAAGCCAATTGTTGTACCAAATTTGTACTTGTTTCATCATTTCTTTAGCCAGTTTTAGGTATTTTCAAAAGTCTAGTGGGATTTACGTATAATTGATATGTCAAAAGCAGTTCGAGATAGAAACACATTGTTTATTATGATAATTTTATAAAATGCTATATATTGGTCAAAGTTCGAGGAGGCTCCATATTGTAAAAAATGGTGTATCAAGCTGCCTAACGAACGAACGTATTCAAGATATTTTTAAGATTACTTTTGCAATAAATGTCAACATTTTTAGGCTTTTTGAGGGATATCAAAGCCACGTTATATTAGCATATGTAAAGCATATAGATAACATTTATAACTGGACGTAGTTTTGGACTCCTGGGGGTGTTTCGGTGGAGTTAAGTAGAGATTTTCCGTACCATGTCAACAAATGCAATAGACAGATTTTTTCATACACAATGCAACTATAGTGTATAATATAATTGTACACATGCGTGACAAATGTTAAAATTTGGATTAAACATTTCTTAACGTCTACGATTTTGAAATTAATAAACATATTTCACTATAAAAGTTGCATATAAAAGGTTATTTTAGTCACAAATTTATTAATCGTACTGTAATTGTTTCTCAAGTAATACATTTTGAAAAGTGAAAAAACAAAAAAGTGATAAATATACAGATAACTGTACCACTATAGTTCGTATGAACTTTATTACTAACTTCATTTGTACAATTACATCGTAAAACGTTTCGAATTTTGTTAAATTCTATTTACAAACACTCTAAAGAGTTAGAAAGAAAAGTGTTGTGGTATAAAAATTACTATTTTTTGCGTAAACAAAATGTTCTAAGTTCTTTCAACAAACTTAGTCTCACACTAAAGTCAAATACACATTTCTTCCTGAACCAAATCTGGAATTATGTTATATAGACCGAATTTGTATTGTTTAAGCACATCCTTCAGCTTTTCTTGAAGACGAAACATGAATTTCTCAAAGGAATGAAACAATTGTGATAGCCAATGTGAGGATGGAATTGAAATGGTTAAGAATATAAAGTGATAGTTATTTCCACAGATGATTTCTTTCGACAGACACGCTAGTAATAATTGTAATTGCGTAAACCAGCGTCACAATAAGAATAACAATGTTTGTGACTTTCGGGCGAAAAACTAGGCACTGTCTTTGTAAATGCGAATTGGCTGTAGCTTCTAGAGTATCATATGTTACAAATACACGCAACACAGGAGATATTGCAACAAAACATTTCTCATTTTGTGAAGCCACTACATTTGGCACGAAATTGGATTTCCAGAGTCAATCCATTAGATGGCAACAAACCTCGGTGGCAATCGTGCACGTTCATAAAAATCAAATCAGCGGGGCGATCGTAAGGCGATACGTTGGGTATAAATCTGTCCACCCCCGGACAATTTAGCAGTTGTGGCCGATTTACAAGTTTGCCCTAATCTGGTTACTACTGGCGAGTCCCCGCCCACCCCTCCTCCTGCACCGTCTAATCATGATTCATGACTAGGGGCAGTGACGCGATCATATTTGCAGCCCCGATGATCATTTACTTAGCCGCTCTTTATGGTATTTCTGCGCTGTAGAAATTTTCCGTGGCGACAAACCGCCACGCGACCGACTTTGACTGCAGCTTAATCTGGTTTACAACAAACTGTTATTGTCTCGCACATCAAATAAATACGGGAACACATTCTGCAGATATGATGCTCACTCTGAAGGTCTTCCTGATTTGATAGAAAATCATAACACGAAGTTGATATTCTTTACAACATGATCACAAGGAAGTTGTGTACAAAGAAATGTATTAATTGATATTCTAATTTAAAATTAATTTCCTCAAATAAATAATAATGTATGTAACACATTGCATTTTGTTATAAAGACATTCGTTGAAATTCATAACCAAAGAACCAATTCATAACCAAATTTTACATCTTCTAAGGTTTGTAAAAACTTATTTTCTCATTTCACTGTTTATGTCTCGTGTTAATGTTTGATGATGGGTTTTTTATCTGGACTCCCTTCACTAAAACTTGTACTCAGGATATTCCAGATTATTAAAACCATTTAAATGCCATATGTTCCTTTTTGTCAATATATGTGAATAATTAAATATTAGGTTCAAGCAAAATTGGTTTCCTCGGGTTATCCTCAGCCTAAAATCAACGAAAAGATTTTGAAAACTATTCTGTAAGAAAAACGTGGTAAAAGTCACTAAAAAGTGGTATTATTTTTATCCATTATTTTCAAAAAGGTTTAATAAACAGTGTATCACGGAAAATAAATAAAAGTAGGATGTATTATCACTTAACTGGGTAACTTCAGTATTAACATGGGACAAGTACAAGGCTTATGTGACTCGTATTTGTCGCCAGACCGGAAATACTTTACCGTGTCACCAGAAACGTCTTATCTCCCTTGATATCCAGTTAGGGTGTAATGGAACGATAAAAAGTGTAATGGTTTGTCTTGCAGGGCACCAAACACAGTTAGCAGATATTAATATTAATAGCGAGAAAGCGCGTGCAACACGAGCCATTGGCTTGACGCAGTTACCAGCGTGCTTGCGCGAACCTAACTTGATTATGACGTCATCAGTCATCGCCGGGCGAGGGTGTAGGCGCTGCGACAACCAACAGTTCCATGACTTCCGGTTTTAGGCGCTAGCTCCTCGGATATACTATCTGAATCAAAGAAGAAAAATTGTTTTAATAGAATTCGACTATACTAGCCAAGATATAAGGGTACGCCACTCCACGAGTCGCTTATAATGTTCACTGAGATTCCATGGAAAATGTCGTATATATCCCATTTCATAAGATTGTATGTGCTCCTATGTTAACTGTTAAACATTTCATACGATTATACTGAGTGTGTTTATTTTGAGATTTTCCCGTTGCTATCATGTCACCGATAAAACCAATGTAAGAGCTGTTTGCTAACGCTGACAGTGGAATGGACCAACATTGAACTAGATGATGCTTATATATATATATATATATATATATATATATATATATATATATATATATATATATATATATATATATATATATAAATAATTCTCAAGGTATCGTGCGGACAGATAGTCAGAAATGACTTTTTCCCGCCACTTGAGTGATAGACTACACTAACGCTCAGGCAATGAAACAATCTAAAATATTTGTTTCATTATTGTTTAGGGGATCAGATACGTCAATGATATATATATATATATATATATATAAAATGAAAACTTCAATATAGCGTGACTATTTTTTTGTTATTGTTTACAGAGTATAATTTTTATTACATACATTTAGTTACATATTTGCTAGCCTTATTTCTTTAGCTTATGAAACCGGTGCCATGACTATTATCTAAGTTTCCTGGTTCACAGAGCGTAAAACAATAATTGCTGAAATAAATAAAATTTTGAATCATTTCAGCCTCGCTGGAGAAAAGATTTTAATTCACCTGTGTACCTTAACAAACATGGATTGTGAAATATGGACTAAGGAAATTTAAAAATCAAAGAGCATATTTGTATCTGCCGACTTCAAAATGGTTTATAGTAAGTTCATTTTCTAGTCCTCCTCCGTAGACTGTTGGATACAGTCACAGCTCTCTAACTGAGAGATCACGGGTTCAAATCCCGGGGAGATCTAATCATGATAGTAATAATAGCCACAGTTATGTGAACAAGCCAGCATAACCTAAGAGTTAAGGCTTAAAAGAGAGAGAAAAAAGTGCATTTCCTATGTAATTGAAATAGAGCATCACTAATAAAAAAATTATGGTTGCCTGTAAAGTCGGTTTTACGGGCGAAGATTTTACGTGACAACGTCTTTTTCTCGGTAGAATATTTATTGATATGAATATTATTAAATTGCACAATAGGAACAAGGAATTGAATGAAAATAAGAATTGCACAAATTTTAACTATAGAAATATATTTTGTTTACTAAAACATTGTACATAATTTGAAATTAATTAAAATTTGTTATTGTAAATGGTAAAGTTGAATAAAACATTTACTAAAATTGGAATTTGAAATTCTTGCTAAACACAGTTAAATTCTAACTCCGCGCGTGGTGATTGGTCGGTTTAGTTCGTTTGTTTGGTCGCACTGTTATGACAGGTTAGAGGTTATAATTTGTTATTTTAAATGTTTGACTAGCAATACGCGCTGTTTCTTCTCAATCGACTGAATTACGATTGATTGCAGAGTGATTTAAACTAATAATTTACTTAACACTATCAACATTTGTCAATAGTATGACATAACCTATAAACTCAGTTTCTCAACTTTTGTGTCAATCTAACAATTAATCAATCAATCATAGTTTACGATAATGAAATATCAGTGTACAATTATTTACCTTTATTGTTGTAGTTGTTGTAAATGACGAATCTAACCACTCCACATTTTCACGAATAAACATAGTTATCTGCTTTATCCCGTGCGGCGGACCCACAGTTATCTGCTTTATCCCGTGCGGCGGACCCACTGGACGGGCATCGTAACGTTACCGGGCGTTACACTTTTTCATGAGTGACTCCGAGCCGCAACCTAATTTAAGACGTTGTCACGTCAAAAAAATTATATCAACCCACTCAACTAAATGAAGTACGTATGTGCAAATGTTAAAATTGTAATATGAAATTATAAGCTATATCCTTAACAAATTGTTTAAGAGTGGACTGACACTTCTATAAAATAACATTCACATAAATTATAGCAGCGAATTCGCGCACAAATTGGAATTAAACCCACAGCTGACCAGAGTTAACTTAAGGCAGGAATTCATCTGAGAGCCCACAGAAGGCGGGACACCTGTGGTCGACCGGATCAGCTGTTTAGACAGCCAACTATTCAATCAAATGGTAATCAGCTGCTTTCCAACGGTAGCGTGCTTATATTGGCTCCTTATCTAAACATATTGTAGGTTCTACCTTGAATGTAACAGTGGAAACAGCTTGTTGAGAAATTGCCTTCTAATAAAAATAATACTAGTATTTATGCTCCCGACGAGCCCACAATGCCTCGTTAGGTCCATTGTGGTAGTATTGGAGTGTGTGTGTGCGTGTGTGTGAGAGAGAGACCAGGATATAGCCAACTGGAAGCCCACAGACAGGAGTATCTTTTGCGCTGACTTGTTATTTTCACATCACATATAGTAGGCCACAAAATTTTATTTATAATTTACACTTAATTGGAATTACATAACCGTTACAATAATACATGCAGTGGCAAATCTGCGGTTATTTTTATTCTTCAGGCTGCCAAGTATGCAGTGGCCTTTATATTTTTATTTAGATGAAAAGAGGACATAAATATTACTGAAAAGAGGCTGTTGAGTGAAGAGCAGCTTGGGGCACCAAGTACAAAAAGACTAACGCCACTTTCCTTACCCCAACTTGAGTGCTATAATGTTCTTGTTGTTTTTGCCTGGTAAAATTTCAACACCACAAATGGCTTTACTTTCCTATCTTCAAAAACCTACTGTTAATAACACTCCCATTCGTTTTTAATGAGCTTTATGTTTACCCTAGTTAAAAAAGTTTTAGGTATTTGTTTCTGTTAGTTACAGTAATATTTTTGGAATGTAGTAACTCATATAATCCTCTGAAAAGTTGCTCCAGTATTATCAACACCATGTGTGTTTTACTGATTAGTGTGAATTATTGAAGTTTAATTTCCTACAATTACCCATTATCATATGTTTGCAATGGCTGGATATTGAGAAATATAAACATTACTTGCGATCTTTATTTATTGTTTCCTGTTATTAGGAAACAGTTAATAAAATGCATGAAAACAACTAAACAAAAATCAAAATTTAATTTACATTCTTTGTGTTGCTTTTTAGGACGATTCTGTCCCGGAGATGCAATTTTTCAATTAATAAGTCAGTGCAAGAAGATTGATATCTTTGAGGTTCGAACGCCACGTAAAGTTGTTGATATTATTGTTAGTCTATTTACACATTTTATTATTTGAGAAAATTCTAAAAACAATTCCGGCAACTGAAATAATTTTTAAGAAAGCTTCAGTTACAATTTAATAAAAAAATGAAAGCATTCACTTGGTCGGCGATTGTCTCTCTTACGATTTGGATCGCTTTTAATCGATTGAAAATTACGATTTCTGGAGGTTTAACAAATAAAAACCCAAAAACATGTAAAATTACTCTGAAGGTATATATATATATATATATATATATATATATATATATATATATATATATAGTTAAACCACGCTCGTTGTTAGTTTCGATGATTTGCGATAACCAACACAACCGATAGTCAACACAATTGGTGATCGGGTGATCCTGTGCCTAAGCAGGAAGCATCCCTAAGTCTCTTAGTACCCTATAGTTATGCGATTTTCATATCCCTAAACGCTTTTTATAATTATAAGAACTTATTTCAGTGACATATTAACATATATAGACCTTTCTTAACCGGCTTCCTGGCACAGTGCTAGCGCACCTGAGCAAATTCAGAGGTAATAGAAGCACTCACTTTACACCACGTGATTCAATAACATCAGCAGCACACCCCTGAAAGCTTGGAGCGCTCCCTCCACCCCTCTCTCCAATCCACATATGGTCGCACAATTTGGGAGTCAACCCTGACAACGCTTTTAGCGGGAAAACACAGCTAGTTGTTAATTTGATTAAGAGAACCGAGGGCAAATGGCACGTTACAAATCGACTGGGACTGAGCGGAAGGGTTAGGTCTTGCATTAGTTGTGGCCAGCCCCCCTAGCAGTCTGCTCCTTGCTTACTACCGCGATATCACAGCTATAAACTATTCATACGAAGGCTTCAAACCGACACTACTCTTTCTCTCTTGGAGGAAACTCTGGAACTCTTGCGGTGAACTTTCTAATCTAGTGTAAAACATGCAAATGGTTTTTCGGTATTATAAAATCGTTTCTTACCAATTTGGGTTAGTCAACTAAAGAGCTTGTAGATTAAAGAAAACCACAGTAGTATGCAGTGTAATACCAGGTTCTTTGGATTCATTTATGTGTAAGTTAAATATCAACAATAGTTTTAAGAGCAACAAGATAAAATAACAATATTAAAATATACATAATTTATGTTGGCATTCACTTGAGAAACAAAAAATACGTTGCTTAAAAAACGATTTTTGTTACAAGAGCTAAGATAAACGTATTTAAAATTTAAAATATTCGAGAGTATTTTTTTTATGAACAAAGATATACAGTACATGTGATTTGTTTATTTAAGGAATACAACTTTGTATTACTAAAGTTCAAATCTTAAAAATTGTTTGTATAAAAATCGATAGAGAAAATTAAGATGACGTTAATATATGGAATGGTAAATATGAAAAGCAGACCCTTAATAATGTTTTCATGCCCATTTCTCCCACGCGTGGCATAGTGCATGGTGTAACTATGACAGCGCAGCACCCGTAGCTCAGCTGTAGGGGTTGGCTTGCTCCTAATAATGTCATTTGGTGGTACTGGTAGTGATGCGTCTAAAAATACATTAGGCAAAACCTCCACAGACTAAGACGATTACAAATCAATCACCATGGACACACGAAGTAATTAACATACTTTCTACAGAACTTAAAGTTGATAATAAGAAGGTAGGAGTACGCATATCAGACTTTGATAAGGATAAAATGAAGGATATTCCCCATGAAATTTGCAAAGCCTTTACACTCTATCCATCTCTGCAGAAATGTAGTTTCATGAATAATTTAAAATTTATAACTCAATTCGTTGTCACGATATCTCAGTGAGTGATAAACTTCTGTAACGCTCAGCCAAATCTGTAAGTGTGAACATACAAAATCACGAACTTGATCTTATCTATGTAACAAATAAAGGTTCATACAAAAGTTATTATATAGTTCAATTCATTTTAGAGATATCCGCGGATAAACATACACAAGACACATTTACCATAGATCCCTTCGCTAACACTCAGCCAGTATACCATGATGTCATATAATGCTTATTTTTAATTTGCGCAAGAAGAATAGTATTAATAATTCTAAAATCCGTTTGAAAGTAATTGCGACAAGTTTGATCGTCCTTCATGCGATTATCGGATCTAGAAGCTCAGTTTTGAGTGCAACAAATCATCAGTATGCATATCAGCATTAAATGCACCTCTCCACCCTTTAAAATTAAAATTGATAGTTTGAACAGGGCAGGGGTTGCTTGAATAGACATCGAGGGGTGAATCAACCCTTACAACACGCTACAAACGATGGGTTAGTCTAATAGAATTAGCGTACATGTGTCGATCGTTGAGTTCTACTGGTCGTTTAAACTGATTTTCGCAAAATCAATAACCTTGAACTTAGACTTGTATTAATACTTTTCTCCTTGATCATAAAACAAAAATTGTATTTAATTCTTAACACAATGTAATGACGATGTTTTTAATGGTTTGTGTTATGTTCAGTGGAAAAAATAAATATATTTTAAAATTTTAAGTTTTTATACGTTATAAATTCAATAATTTTCAGGTTTAATAAATAGACGTTTTAATCAGTATACGGTAAAGTTGCCAAAGATCTAAATTTACTTATTGGAGAAAAATGCTCTGAGACGATTTGTAATAATTGAGCCTATTTTGTAAGATTACGTAAAGAAAGGACATACATCCTGACGCTGATTTGTAAAACTATACGAATTTACGGTTCAGTGGCCTGATAAAATTTTAAGTTATGAAAAAAATCAAAAACTTCTAGAGCTCAAGTAATAATTATGTGTTGTACAATTTAATAATACGTTAATTGTTACGGTTCTTTAATCCTTGTGTACTTGAGCATTTAGTAATAAATTATGTAAACCTTTCTTTGTAAAGCCGATATCAATTATTCAAATACCATGTAAGCCTTTACCGGTCACTGACAAAAGCAGACGTCATTGATTCACTTTGATGGACCGATAATCATTAACGAGCACTTAATGTGGAATGTTGCCTTTATTTCTTGCCCACTACAAGACAAGTCTCCAATTCATAATTATAGTGTGACTTTATAAAACATTGCTGGGTCTTCATCTCAAGTTATAAGAAATACCCCAAATTTACTAAACTTCAAATACTTGGGGGTATTGAAATTCTCCAAAACATCAGTAAGAAATGTATGAAATACTGCTGTAACCAATGACAATAACAACTGAACCATTGGTGTGCATTCTTCCAGAGTGTGTCACTGAAAAACACGTAAAATAGTATTCATATTTTAATGAAAACTAAAATATCAATGCATAAACTATTTGAAATAGTTGTTTTAAGTACTGTAATTGAAACAAAATACCAAAATGGCAGGTGTTCGAGGAAGTTGGCGAAACATATATTTATACGTATTTGGCGGGAAATTTAGGTATATACATCGAATTTAATATTAATTGCAAGGCTTATGAATCATCTGGGACTCTACCAACACCTTGGATACAAAGAAACAAATTCCATCTGGCCCAAAAGATAGCAGTCTCTCTTGATTGTATTTTGCCATGCGTTTGACCACGACATGGCAATGGATCTTGCTTAATATACTATAGAACTCGGCTGTACGACATTTCTCACTCAATTTTAGTTGTAGATGTTTTTAAAATATTATTTTAAAGTTTCAGCCCCAACGGCATTTAACTGCATTCCCATATTATTTTTAGGTATTACAATATCTAACATTATTTTACTAAACATTATTTTACATTATTAAACATTTAATATTTACTCAAGTTAAAATGCCTAATTATTTATAAACTAAATATATTTTACAAAAAACTATAAAAGCTGTCCAAAAACATTTAAAACGAGTTTGCTACATACAAAAATAAACAGGAAATGTTGATTTACTTTGTATTGCCCATTGTACTTTGGGCATGAACTAGATGCCATTTTGGAATAACTCTTAATGAAGTGTTCATGCACAAGAGAAGTGTAACTTATTCTATCCCACTGACTCGATCACCAAAATCTTTGGATGACTCAAGATTCCAGGCAACATCTCACCTACCCTGGGAACTTCGACACTCGCCCATTAGTCTGTAACTGATCAATCTATTTGCCAATAGATCCGCCACTTGTTGACTCAGCAAGAGGAGCTGCTTCTGCTGACGTCACTACGGTTCGTTCTGACTTACTTCCAGATAGAAGTCCATGCGATCGTACAAACTAAGGAATGGGTTAAGTACGAATTTACGTTTACAACATTATGCTTGTAACTTATTGGTTTTACAGTAAAACAGAATTTTAATCTTTACATGCCCTAAAATATTCCAAATGTTGCGTAAACCACTAATAATTAACGAAGGCTCATCAGAAGTACTCAACTTATTGACAATTAATAACATCTCCATAAAATGAAAAAAATAACTGGTGAAGTGTTGTCATTAGTTACATGTTTTACATATAACACTTCGTCGTAGAACAAATGAGTTGGTTTCGTGGTTAAAATCACGCAACAAAACAAAAAATAATTACCAAGTTCACACAGACAAATTGACACTTTACAGGCCTTCTGGTTCTGTTGTGATTTGTACGTTGTGTGATTTTAAATAAGAAACTAAGCCATTCGGCGTATTTTATTTTTTTGCTGTAACCTCATTATTGAGTGTCATTTCCGGAACTAGAGACAACACCATATCCGTTTTTTTTATTTGACGGGATAAGGATAATTAATTAATTGTCAATTTCTATGTTATATATTTGTTGTGTAAGAAATGAAATCACTTATATTTGTAAACTCCTTGTAGCGAACTTCCCTAGCGTAGATGAAATTTAAATCTCCTACGTTCCTGGGAAATTTATTTTTATGACAAAGAAAACAAAAAAATGGGTTTTACGGGTATTAAATAATAGAATTGGACAATAATTAACTTTCTTTTACTTTGTAAGGGAAGTAAATAATAATTGTACCAGACTTTTATGTCAGTTAATTTTAAAATATCATAATGAATTATAAATTCTTGTTTAACGTTTTGGGGATTATTATATCTCAAATAATTATTAAAACAACAAGTTCAGACTAATGTAGGCCGCTGTAGATACGTTCTTGATCAATTACCGGATATGGCTACTAAAGTATTAGGTAAAGGATGTTTTACTACCTGTCTATCAGTCATTTCAGTTGTTGACCAAGGGGAAAGTAAATTAATTAAGGCAAAATACCGATTGTGTATTTTTCATTAAGGAGTAGTTTATCCTGGTGTAATTTCTACTGACAGTTCGTAAACAAAACCGTTTACGAACGAACAAAACCATCAAAATAAGGTGAAGATAAGGACTTTTAAGAAGCACGATCAGTTTTCAGTTATTTATATGTGTGAATTTAGTATGCATTTCATTTATAAGCATGTTGACGTAAGTAATATGAAATTAATTAAGGTAAGTAATTAGCAGTTGAGAGAGTATGGGCGATAATCATAATTGTGGGAGGTGTAATTCTTACTTGTGTATGGGAGATGTGTGAAGCTTGTACATTTGCTGGTCACACATTTCATGGGGTTGCGAACAACATCTGTCGTCGGTAGCTACGAGTTCTTTTTAACGGTGCTAGTTCTCTTTACTTTATTGCTCTTTACTTACGTCCGGAGTTCATCAGGGTTCTCTCATAGGCCTTGTTCAACTTAAAATTTGTATTAACGATGTCATTTCTGACCTCCATGACCTAAACGACTACGAGAAGATTTATTCCTTGGTTCATTTAGACCTTCTGCAGAGGAACCTAGACCTGGTTCATGCCCATTTTTTTAATAAAGCCCAAGGTAATATGTCTAAAGATAAGAATGAGATTAATACGGTATGTACATGACTTATGTCTTCAGGGAATGATTGAAAGACATCCAAAGTTTGTATGAAATGTAATTTAAAAAAATTAAATGTTTTTTTAATTATGACTCATATAAAATATATTTTTTTATTATCAAATATGTTACTCAATTTATAAACTTTTTATTCACACACTGTAATAACTCCATATTCTTATCCTCAGCCTTTTTTCTGCAGACTTTAATACAAAATTTACAAAATACAGCCTTAATACAAAAAACAGTTTCTTGTGAGATGAAAAACATTTTTTTCTATTTCTCTTATCTCCAGTAAAAGCATTTTAGAGATCTAAAAACATTTTAAAATATTTTCAAATTTAATACAATTGAACACGGTTTGCACCAACTTACACCACTGCCTTTGTGATGTAATGGAAGTATATCCTCATGAGAAACCTATCGCAGTGTGTTGTTCGACATGCGGTAAATTTTCAAACAGAATGATTGTCCATTTGCACAGAACCGGACGCGAGTGCGCGGTTTCCGACTCAGGAGAGTGTAAAAACAATCCGCGCGAACATAAAAATGTAAAACATTATATATTGAGCGATTTCGGCGCGCTGGCTCGGAAACTCCACAAGCTTTGCTCCTGGAGCATGCGGCGAGGCGCAACACACTGCAATAAACAATAAAACCCGTTTACTGTCCTGAAACGTTCATCCAAGGAACGGATGGATGGCTCTGATAGAATACGTTGTCAATATGGAAGATCTTGTTGAAAACATGGTCCCCAAACCGTATCCATTCGTTATCAAAACAAACTGCCGTGCAAAAACGATAAAGAATATTTATGATTAATTGCATCTTCCTCTCCACCCCTATTTTACGGGGTATCCCGACCGTTTCTTATTAGTTTAATAAAGTGGGAAGTAAAACAAAGAATCTTCCCGGGGTGAAAATGGCATCTAACTAAAAACAAGGAACAGATCATTTAGTACGGTTAATGAAGAAACATTTGAAGGAAAGAAATAATATACGGCCCATTACCCGAAGATGTCTCTGTAGACGTCTCTCTCTTGAGGGGAGGGGGTCGTTAAAGTGGGGTGTTCCGAGCATAAACAAGACAAAGAGGGGGGCTACAGCTCCGTGCCAAGAAAAATAACACAATTATTCAAATGCCTCGATGGCTCGAAGAGGAGGGGGAGGACGCCATTAGACGTTGGCCGGTTGCCGACGTTATGAAAGGATATTATATTAGTCATAATCACAGGATAGGGCTGCTAGGATAAATTGGAGCGCTTATCAGCGGAGTGGACTTGAATGGGGACTTTGGGCGAGGTACTTGACTAGTCTCTGCCGAGACCAGCGCCGGTGTGCTAGGTCAGATAGAATCAAGTGTGATTACGCCTGCGATTTGCTCTGCCCAACTTCGCACAAGTTTGATACCTCCGACGTCCTGAATAACAGCCTATTCCCACACGATCATCCAGATTCGACGAGATCGGAAATGAGATCCACCTGTAATGTTTTGGTTTATACCAAAAATCGTGTAAAAAGACTTGCACTTCAGAGTTTTAATCTTTATAGAAATAAATGAAATGAAATTAGCTGAAATATATAGGATTTATTTTTTAATTCAGTTACGAAATTATAAACGATTAGCAAGATGAATAAGGTTAACCATACTGAGGAGAAGTTTAATATTTACTAAATTATAAAAATACAAGAAGTATCTTATACATATTATCTCTTATATTACCTCAAAAGCAGTAAAGAACATTTTATCGTATATTTATCAACCAGAGATAAGAAATCAGATTAAGGTTTAGTATTTGTATTAATTATTTTTTTTCCTTCGATGTGAAATATGGCAGGGCAAATTTGAAACATGCGCCATTTTGAAACTATTTAAGCATATTTTTTAAATGTTTTGCAGTAAGCGTTTTTAAAGAAACATAACATATACGTTGGACACCTAATTGAGCAATAATTGGTTTGAATTGTATATGGTTAATGTGTACGATACAGTTGTAATAGAGCGTATTAATAGTTTAAACAGTGTACATAACCAAATAGACGGCACCATTTCAATTTCCTCGCGTCTGCAATATCCTCCTAATCGTGTTTCCTCTCTCAACTCGATCTGATAACGCGCGTCTCTGTTTATGCTGCAGAGACCTCATGGATTAGTCCTAGTCCTGAAGCGGTAACGCTAGATTGCTGGTCCGCATGGAAGACTCAAAGGTAACAGGTAGCTTTGATTTCTACCGGTAGTTGCTTGCCAATAGGCTTTCCTTACGGATACAATCACGTGTTGGTATTACGTAGGGCTTTTTGGTCCTAATCCGGGACTGAACGGTCTAGAAATTGCAGCATTAGGACTTCGGAGTATTCAACATTACTACGTTATAAGTACCCTATTCAGAAGTGGATGCTCTGGAAAAGTTGAATAAACCTCATTAAATACTATAGAGATTTGTTTTGTAGACATTTTTAAAAGATTACATTGAGTTCCGAAAAAAATGACGCCTGCCTTTATCGTGATAGTTATACTATAGCTGCATCGTTTCTTACATTTGCAAGTTGAAAATGATCACAGTCTCTTATTTTTAGAAGTTCAAAATGATCACATGTAACTCTGAGATAGAAACATACGGTAAACATTGGTATACAACCTTATTTAACTTATGAATTATGAATATGAATGTAACTACAATTAAGTATAGACAATGCAGGGTAGTATTTTTATTTATCATAATCTCAGGAAATAGTTGGCTTGAGCAATTAATGGTCTTCATATTACTCGTAGCCTAGGTGTTGTTGCTTTCATCAGAACTACGTCACCTCTTATTTATAGCTGTTGAACCAGTCACCGCCGGGACGTCAACCAAGTTCGCGATTGTTGACCTGAATCCCATGCTTGCCAGGAGCGTGACGACATGAGGATGACGTCACAAATTGGGCTCAATCCGAGTAAATAAAGGGTACACGAAGAGCGCGGGCACCTCCAAGCTCCCACAGTGGCAGCAGCAGCGGCGCGAGAAGCGTCCGAGAGAAGCGAGGCAGTTACGTAATCATTTCTGTTAGAATTGTAATTATTTTCTCGGGATGAAAAGAAATTGAATTGAATAGAATTCGTGAGGGGCAATTTGCCACTTGAGGAGGACGTCTGGCCGGAGTGATAGGATAATAACCTCTTAGACATTAATTACAGGGTGAAGAAAGCGGTGTTAAATACGGCACGGTGACTGGAGACTTCGGCCACTCGAAGGCAAAAAACAAGGTAGAGTCCGGTGTACGGTCGCGGGGTGGAAGCAGAGCGAGTGAAGAGGTGACGGGAGGCCTGCCACACAGGTCGCGGACCCTCGACCCCTCGGCGCTAGCGGCCGATGCCGCTGACTCAGTCTTCACTGTTTGGACTAGACGTTATCCGTCCGATTGAAAGCAAAGTGGTAAACACGTTTCATTATTTCAATGCGATGTGGGTCCTTTCATTAATAATGCTAAGGAAAAGTAAACACGGCGAGTGTCTATTGAATGTTTGGACTGTGCTGACGATACGGAACCATTGAGCAACGCTAGGGAAAGGCGCCACCACTCCAACATTCGTGTTGGTTTGTTTGGTTTCGGTATTATTCAACGTGCTTCCATTATTTACGCATCTCTTAACCACAAGAACTTAAAGAGTTTTCGAAAAGAAATCAATTTTCAGACATACAGTTTGAATTGGGGTGGACTTCACGCCGTGCCCTCTTCTTGTTCCGAAAATACTTATTTGTGAGTCTAACTCCCATTTGTTGCACATATGGTAGTGACACGGTTTCCTACATCCAAACTGAAAAAATCAATTATTAATTTCAATAAATGTAATCAACCTAAAATGAAGAACATAAGAACTGGATTAGGATAGTAACAATACAAAACTGTTCATGGGATTTGTTGTCGAGACAATAACTGATGTTGTTTTGCCAGAAAACCAATTTATGGTAATGATGTCAAAGTGCAAATTGGTCTTTTGTAACGATCTAGGAGAACAAAAACATTTGTTTGGCCTCAGTGCCTCGTTAGGCCTTAATGAGTGAATAAATACGAAAAACAAAGCGTTAGGAAGAGATCAGGGACGATTCAATGGCTACATCAGTTATATTTTTGTTCAACGGCTCGTAAATTATCTGAAATGAGATAAAAATGACAATTTCCCAACTGAAGTAATTGCATCTTTATTGTTCAGAGGGAAATACTCTCTGTTATATTATTTAATTCAGACTTGAATTTGTGTCCGGTTAACGCTTCAATTATTTAAAAAAAGTCGAGTTACATACATTTTTTATGAATGGTATATCATTGGTTACTGCTTCTATAAATTTAACAATTCAATTTTGAAACCAGATGAAAAGTGTTCTATATTAACAGAAAATAGCTTTACACATAACGTACCTATGGTGTGAAAGATCGAATCAGTATGAATGTTGCGTTTAGCTCCAGTTCATCTTCCTCTTACTACAGCGTCTAAAATGTGATGCTGTCAAAAACTTGACTCTTGGAATTGTAAGTCACGTTTTTCTTAAGAGATCTATAAAAAGTCGGCGACCAAGAAGCTCAAAGTGAACTCTTTACAACGTGCTGACATCAGACAGCCAGACTACAAAGTATAATGTAATCTAAGTGAAGAGATATTTTCATTGTCTCATCAGCTGCATAATTGAGAGCACAACTGTGTTTTATACACGATCTCTGAAGCACCTTTCAACAGTTAACATGAGTTCACATTAATTCGACGCTGTCCACCGTTGCAACGGTATATATAGAAAATTCGGTTACTCCACCGTGCTGTTATATTTTATTTATAAACAGTGTACTACTGTAGATGTACGATTCATTGCCAATATTACTTTACTTGATTATTTGGTTTATAGTTAGATTGAATAGTAAAAAAAGTTCAAATTGAATATATGCGAATTGCAAATGCAATACATAGTCATATTCAAACTTATCTTACAAAAGTATATTAAAGTAATTTAAAAACACTAATTCTTTGAACTATATTGATTATTGTGTAATGAGTGGTTTAAAAGGAAATAAAAACAATTCATAAGGGGAATAAAACTGGAATGTCTGAAAATTTAAAGAATTAAATTATTGATGACAATATTTATAACAATAGCTAAAACCTTTCCTGCGGTTCACTATAGGCAAAATTTTTGGGGTATTAGTCTAAGAGTGATAGCGCATTTAAACACTAGACACAACCTAATATTTCGAGTAACCGATATGAAAATGTCTCCTGGAAAAAATCAAACCACGTAAGTTTTATGTTCGAAATGGGAGGGTAGGGAAATAAAAAAATTCTAAATACAGTTTCAAGATAGTTTTTTTTTTTTATATAGCTGGAAACGACCGTCAGTAACCTACATAATAAGTAGTCACCGACAAAAGTAATTGAATGTAGGTATACGATCACCACATTTTATGATGCACTAACACCTAATACATGGTATGGAAAGTGGACGAAGGTGATATATATATACACACACACTCGTTTGCCTAAACGTCTGACGAAACAAAATTCAATTCAGAAACAATCAAGGGAAAAAATAAAAAATCCAATAGAAACATGCTTGATCCAATAAAAAGAAACAAACAGTTTTGGGGGCGTTGAGTGCATACGACATGTCAATTACGGGGGTGTAATTTGCAAATGTAGCGCTGTAGGGGGCGAGGTTGGCGGGGTGGGGCTGCAGACGACACGGCCCTAGCCCCCGGCACACGCAACAATATTGTAGAATACCATTGTGTGAACATATCTGCCAAAAACAAGTCACACTCGGTTATACCTACCTACTAATCATCGTGATTCCATCAATTTCCACAATTGCTGCCTCATTCAACCCCCCCCCTCACACCATCAAGAAATATTCGAACGAAACATACGAGAGAGAACATGATTTCAATATATTATTCAATATTTTCGATCGGTAAAAACGGCCAGAAGCCTCATTCATTACTTGCAGTAAAACGGTTCCGATTAATTCCCTAATGAAATTAAAAATAAATTCGCATATTTAAAATCTACAGATTTTAGATTATTAAATTTGTTTTGTACCTCATACATACCGTATCATTAAAATATAGAAGTGTTTTATAATATTTTCTATCCTACAGAACAATGCTAAGCCAAACAGAACTTATTATTAAGATGTATTAAAATAATTTATAAATGGTACGAAATCGGTTTGTTGCTAGAACGTTCATTAGAAAATTTTACCTACTCATTATAAAACGGAATTTTTCGATAAAACCAGAAACAAATCTATTACTACTTAGTACTAATCTTATTACAATATTACAATAATAATAATAATAATAATATATTACAATGCCCAAGAAGTGACAGACCTGTTAGTATTTTCACACTTTGTCTCCCTTAGTGCCTTAATTAAATTTCTTTTTCCTTTTTTCTTATATATTGCAATACTGCGCCACTAGTTTATATTTGTATATATAGTTGTTCAAAACATTATAGCGTTGAATTTCTTGGTAAAAATATGTGGCAGTTGTGGGGGTGGATTTGTATTGAAATACCCAAAAACAGTAAAGAATAAAAATCGTAAAAATCTAACGCATAGATTAAATTTTACTGTGTTTTACTAAAAAGTTTCCAAGCGAAGCTCAATGCTTAAATAGAATTAGATTCTTACTATTTCATGTTTAAATCTAAATTGTATTGTACATTTTACAAGACAAACTACCGTTGTAGAAATGCCATTAATAGGTTCAGAATCGTTATCTGTAATAGGTAGAACTTCTAAATACTTTCGGATCACATTGTTCTGACTCAGTTAATATGCGAGTACTGTATAAACAATCCTTAACACACACTTGAGTCATGTTACTCCGCGCTAATTTCTTTCTGTAATTCACCTGCTAGAACACCTTGGTTCAGTTCTCACTGCCTGACAGCAGGTAAGTGTTCTTGACATAGAGAGCTTGAGTTCCTCGCCAAAACAAACTCGGGCCACTTTGGCTTGCATTGGTCAATTTGACTAATAATAGTCCGGATTGTTTGGCTTGGGCTGAGGTAAGGCCAATACGGGACTGAGAAGTAACATTTGTGCCATACGGCCACACAGCACAGCATTGGCCTTTGTTAGTAGTTTACTTTTGAAGGTTTGCAATAGGAAGATCGATTTCAATAATTCCATGGATGGAACTCAATTGGCAAATCAGGTTGGAATATTTTTATAGTTAAAATTTGATATTTCATTTACAAAAATGAGTATACTCGTACAATCCAAGTTCATCGTAATTACTATTTACGACAAATACATTTTCCTATTTTAAGATTTTAATGTCCTTACTTTTTTATGTAAGTAAGGTTAATTTTTTTTCAACAAAAGGCCGATTTTATTTTTATGATATATTCTGAATTTCTTAGTGAGAACATGACGTGGCAGCAGAGTTATTCAAAAATAAAAATAAAAACCTCATAGAATAAGTTGTTATACTCAAACATTTGCCTATGACTTGAAAATAAATATCATCTACTAATATTAATAATCAGTAATCGTCAATGATCAACTTTTATACTTAATTTCAAGTCCCAGCCAATGTTACTTGAAACCTATGCATCTTTCAATCACAGGGAACATAAAACACAAGTTTTACTCTAACACATTTCACATCGCCTTCCTACGGCATAAGTTTTAGTAGTACTTAATATGATTCTTATGTATGAAAAGTACTGTAAAAGTATTTAAGTTACTGGGATGTTGCGTGGGGCCTCTTCTTTTGATAAAATTTAATATCAAGTCGTTTTTTTTCAATGTGAAAGTTCTAGACGCGAATACTGTTTATAATGAGAATAAAATAAAAGAGTAAAACAAACGAAAACTTTACATGAACTTTAAATTGGGAGTTCTATAAATATTTTATTTTGAGAACAGTTATTAACATTACAATATATGAGAAATGTAAATCAATTAGAACTTACCTGATAATAGATTGTTTTTCATAGCTGACGATATCCACAAACAATATGGTCGAACGAGTTTGGCTTGCACGGGCTACAAATTAGAACTTGAAGAATAGCTTATGCATGATTTTATTTAATGTCACCATTTTTGGTCTTGAGACGAATTATCTGTCCAGGATTTGGACATGAAAGGCACGAACAAGAATATGTATTTTTATATAACTTAAGCAACGATCTGTTCCTTAAGAAAGTTGTTGGAAAATGTAATTGTAAATTAATATTTTGTTATATTATTCATTAAATTCATTTAAGTATTTGTATTTAAATGTACGTTTTTAGTTGCAAACTCTATATGCCAAAATTCAATTAGTAAACACTGTCTTTAATGAAATAAAATAAAATTTTATTCTCATTTATCTGATGTGATTATTGGCTTTATTACTAATATAGCAACCAAAAGGATGTGTTCAGGGCATCACTAAGGCTGGAACGGCACGGCTAACGAACGCCATTCTCACGTTACCAGCTTCACCTGCCCGCTGCAAGAAATTGATAATTAAATTATAACAAAAAAGGCTTTGTGGTCCCGCGGCTACAAAGAGCGTTGTTCTTCCACTTTAATGACGTAATTTGAGAAAACGGTGGGGTATTCTAATTGGTGGCTGGCAAATCTTTCACCGCTAAATGTTTTACTGTGTTCGTTCCCCAACGTCTCTTCGCCAATCATTTCATTTCCCTTATGTTGTAAAAGCAATCAGTGAAATAATTACAACATAGACAACATTTTTGTTTGCGTTAATCAGCAAAATGATTTAAATATTTAATATCAATAACAAATATTTACAAAAAAGTTACTTTTAAGAAGAATACCTTTTACTGTCTAAGGACTATTAAACAAAATTAAAAATACACACATGTCCACTTCAAAGGCTAGCATAGGAACTCTGAGCTCCATTATTTTCTATTCTCATAAATTACGATTCCTGGTAGACAATGCTTATTTTGGCCCTAACATCTGAGACAAGAATGATTGAGTTCGGCCACTAATTTATTTGATTTCTGCATTTTCGACCATACTAAACAAATTAAATATGCTCAATAAAATTTCCTACCAAAAATATTTGAGTTCTTTGTGCGGTTCCAAGAAAAAAATGTGGTCTATTATATTAGACCAAACCAAACCTTGCAAAGTCTTATATACAAAGCCATCACACTGGCATTGTTATCGGTAAGGTTTTATATTCTGCGAAAGTATAATTTACCTTGTTTTACTAGAATGGGGATCGGATAACATTCCTATCTTATCTTATCTACTCATGCCTCTGTAAATAAGGTGAAAATGTTCACCTCAAAAAAACAAGAAAGATAAAAAATCTTATAGAGATAAATGAAGGGTAGGTACTAGGCTAAATCCTAATACAAATGGAAAACAACACAGGAATTCGGACAAATAAATGACCCCAAGAACAAGGGTTTGACTATCTTAAAATTTGGGTATGGCAATCGATCAATTGAATTATATTTAATGTATCAAATTACGAAATAGAACTATTAAAATGAATTATAAATGAATAAAAATTCAGTCGGCAGTAATCACATTTAAATTTTAACACTTTGTTGATTTATTATTGTAATTTTTTCTATTGTGTGGAGACGATTTCTCTATGACTTGGATTTTCGATGCTAACACATCCTGGTTGCGAGAGGAAACAACTGCAAGAAAGAATCAGGTGCTCACAGAGCTAGGTGTTTTATTGCAATTACGAACATTGTTAATGTGGCATTATTCACAAAGTCTCATACATGAGCAGAGTTCTCATTAATTAGACGTTCATTATTTTATGTATATTACATCTCATTGTTTAAATAGTGGGATTAATTTATTGTATACATTCAACATCATAGATAGAAAGATTTATATATATATCTTATTTTGAACATGTAGGATTTTCTGAGATCTGAGACAACAAAGGGTGCCATGTTCTACAAATACTTTCAAGAATCCAAGATGTTCGAGAGTTGATTACAGGTTGGTAGTAAGATATATCTGTAATGAAATGTACAAGTAACATGTAAAGTGTACCTGTTATGCAATACTAGCTATTAATAGTGGAGCCTTTTTAAATGAAGTCTATTGATGTATAAATCCTAAGTATAGTATGTTATATTATGCATAACTACTACTTTTGTAAAGAGTATGTTTCGTATTAATGATACCTTACAACAGATAAGGGTGTACAATAAGGTTGTTATGTTTTAGCTCTATTTATTCATCTTAAATTATTGGAATTATTATTTTAGGGAAATTATTATTAATTTAGTATAGAAATAATTTAATTTTTTGTTATGCAATAATGAAAAGTGACGTGATGAAACACTCCAAGACACTAGTGTTAAACGTAAATTTTATAAAGTATTGTTGTTAAAATGATGAAAATAATTTTTTGCAGTGATGAGCATGCATTTAACCAAAACCGACGATTAGTTTTTGTATTCATAATAAATCATCAGGGCTGTACTTCTGGCCATCCGGATTTCACCCCCATAACAACAATGTTTAAACTCAAACACTTTTACCTCTTTACTGTATTTGTATCGTAAAGGTACGCCAGATGTCTTGTCACATTTTAAAGATATAACTAATAATATGTGTAATAAGTATTTTTGAACGTTTTGTTATTTTAATAGATTATTCAATAATATTATAAAGTGCTTATACTTTATCGTTTAAATGCTATGAAGTATATACGTAAAATAAAGTCGAAAAAGCATTAGGATGCGTACTGACTATAACTTTCAGATGAGACATCACTATTCTACAACAAAAAATAGCAGACATGTAGTGTTTGTTTCTGTTTAACACCAGTTAAACGTTGTTACTCAGGGGTAATCTTAGTTGTTTCACCACAACCTGCTGTTAATTACGTACAAAACTTTTTATGATGAGAATAAGAAATGAGAATTAATTTACACTAGTAAAAACTCCTAGTAAACATAATAAATTATCGAAGAAACACATAACATTAATGATATTTCTTTGCAAGCATAATTTGCTTGAAATCTGTTTTACTAAATGTTTGACATTTCTCAGGTAATAAGCCTTAGCGATAGCTACAGTATAAATAGCAACTATAATAATATTGTAGTGAATTCGTATTTTTTAAATAATAGCCTACGTTTTTGCTTTTAATGAAAACGCAAATTAAATAAACTTTTTAAAACCTTTGCAAAGACTTTATTGCAACAATACAATTTCAATGTGTAGCAGTCGCTGATTTCCTGAGAAATCCATAACTGTAGACTAGTATAAAACTGATTGTAAACAAATTCTGCACAAATAATATTTCTATCTTCGCGTTATAGGTATTGTTTGTCTCTTTATAAATTTCTTATTTTAATGATGAAATTATTATAAACTAAAGCTAATTGTGAATGTTACTAAGTATTAGGGTTACTATACTATGATTACGTACTTATAATTATATATATATGATACTCATAGGAATGATTTCGCTTTAACCCATTTTGAGAATGAGCTTTACAAATATAAGGTGCTTTATAATATTTTGAGTTCGTCTACTAAAGAAACTATATATTTTTGATCGTACCTATATAAGTAATATACCATATTATGTTTTCATGTCCAAATTTTACACTTTTTCTTCGCCCTAAAAACTTGTACAAAATGCCTATCCAACCATAAGTTCTAAAATCTTACCGAAAGTAAAACTATTCGAGATTTTCTAGATTGTTCAGATAGTTTTCACTATGGTACAATACATACTGTAGTATTTAAAATATGGATTGTCTACAAATCAATACACTGTGCATTGTTTTTTTGTGATGGAACTGACAATCTTATAAAATAGCAGATAATTTGAGGATAATTTTAAAGTATAGCAATGTTTTGACACTGATTCCATTTTGAATCCTCGCACTATTTTATAGCTGAGACGGACTTTAATTCTTAGTAATCTAATAAAATGAAAGACGATCTCTTAATTGACGCGATCTCTCGGAAACCCCTCAAACTATAATTAAACACCCACGTGTGGCAACCAATACAGATTTGCAGTGTAATGATTCCATAAAACAACCCCATCCAATCGCGATTAAATTTCACGCTATTCCATGAAAAGTAGACATTTTCTACGGGCGTCGAGGGAGGTTCGGTGACTCGAACCCTTCACTTCCCCCAGGACCCGGGAGTGGTCCAGTGGCGTCACATAATGCCGTGACCATGCCCTGCTCGTGCGAGCGAGCAGTGCTGCCAACATAATAACACATTACAGACATTTGTGAGCGGTGAGCAGCTGCCATCGCGCCCGCTGCCGCCCCCCTCCACCGACCCGCCAGCTTTTGTTTTCTCCGCCATTACAGAACCTAACCTGCATAATTACTCCCCCTCCGCCCCAACAGACTCTCTCACCTCTCAATTATAGAGTAATATTTAATTTTTGATCTCCAATGGGAGCCCGGAGCGCCTACTCGATACGCACATGGCCCCTCTACCACCGCTTCCCGTCTTCTTTCACCCTTCACCCTCGCGGCTTGTTAATTATTCCCCCCCCCCACCAGTCACATGTCGCACTTCACGTTATTAATTACGTGGCTCCACATACTTGTGCCTGTTTGTTTGCGTGTCAATTAGGTGGCCCAGTTAGAGCTCTGATAGGCGGCGCGCCGTGGTGCGGCTGCGGCTGCGGCCCGGATGGGACCCTTATTAGTGTATCGCGGTTTCACAGATCAAACACTCTCAAGGTGTCGATGGGATCTTTGTGGGGTAAACCTAATTCCGATCAAAGGAAGTAATTTGCTTTCGAACCCATTTTGCGCGCGGCGGCTCTCGGCTCGCAAAGAAACGCTGCGTGACGTTACCCAGCGAGAGCCCAAATTAGTCCCGACGAGAATCATTGCCACCAGATTGCCAGAATTTTGACGAGTGCCGACACCTCTCGGTACCGATCATTGATCTTTTCTACACAAAATTGGATATAAACGGTTCTGCATTGCACAGCTGAGAACTGGACATTTATTTGTAAAATTCTCATAAAACCAATGAATTTTGTCGCACTATTGTGTATTTATATCCTATTAAAATGTAAATGTATTTGATAGGGATTTAAAAAAATGAAGTAATATAATAAATACAATTAATGAATTTTGATAAGAAATATATAATATATTTTTCAGAAAACGTGCTTTGTTTTTAAACTTTCTCTTATACATTATAGATGTCTCTTATAGTTATAGATGTCTATGTGATAAAAACTCGAAAGTTGGATTGCGTTATTCGTGATAAGTATGAAGAAGTGGCAAAAATTTTATTTGTTATGCCTATTCCCGAAAAGTTGAGGTGTTAAACTAATCTTTCTTTCGACTATAAAGAAAAAATTAAAGGACTACGATTATAATTCAAACGTGTGTACTAAATTATGTTCTGTACATTTCAGATGCAAACCTTTTATCTATCTGTACAGCCAAAGAAAATATTATATTTATCCTGTTATCAACTTGAGCCCAATACGTTATTTCTTTTTCTTTTTGGAAATAACCCGTCATACTAGGCTTATATGCCAATAGAAATTATAATAATACACCTCACTCTGTAATATTAATAATTTCACGTATTTGTATGGTTATTAATTGTTTTAATCGAAACAAGCTTTATATTTTGTTTATTATATTGAGTATTTATTATTTATTTTATAACATCCTCAAAAACGAAATATACTTTATTTAGACTTCTATTCTGGTGAATAGAGTATCGTGAATAGCAAGCCCCCTTAATAATATCAAATGTAACAAAACAGTTTTTGTGAACGCATGAAATATCTCGCCTAGTTGTAGGAGTTTGTATATTTATTTGTACACTTTATTTTGGAATTTATAACTCAAACGGTTCTTACTCAGAAATATTGCAATATAAAATAATAATTTTTATCCCTAGAAGCAAAAGTTGTTACTGTCGGTGCCAAATCGTGTTTTACGAGCGAGGTAAAATTCGGAAATACGATTAAGCGCCAAAAGATCTGCACAATTAATTATTTATATAATTATTATTTTCAATTATTAAGTTAATCCATAAATTGATTGCTACTTGTTACCTTATAAAGAAGGATCTGAGGAATCAGCTGTAACACAATTTTTAATGTTTCAGTGCGTTAAGCTCAAACTTTGTAAATAACAGCTTCTTTTTATACAAAACTGTATTACTATTTTGTACTATGTAGTTATCATGTAGTAAACATAAAATAACATGTTTAAATCCAAGTTAATATTTTTATTTAAGCATGACAAAAACCGTTGTTAATCAAGTTGAGCAAAAGTTGTTTTTGCGCTTATCCATATTTTCTAACTCGACTTCGGTTCTCTCGTAAAAAAGAACCTCGCAACGAAAACAATCACTTCTGATCCTAGTAATGATGACTGCAGTGTTATGGTTTTAAAAGGAAAAAGGTTATTGAATATGATGTATTCAATTTCACATTTATCATCTTAAATAAAAGACCCAGAAACTCATTTTGATCTTATTTGGAAAAGTATTTTTTAATGTCACGTTATAGAATTGGATTAAAATCACATGAGTATTCCACATTATTGTTTGACTAAATATTGATTCCAACAAAATTGAGTTAACGGCCTATACAGTTTGCGTAACTCTACATTATTGTGTATTTTAAGTACTGTATAAGCTTGATTTTTTTCGTATATTCTTTTTTAATATGTCAAACACATATTACACATATAGGCTGCATTTGATTTTAGTTATTTAATTACCATATCTTGATAGTTTACTCTATTTTTTACATGCCTAATAAAGTTTTAACACTGAAAAGGTGTTATATTTTAATCTTCGAAAAATATTCATCTATCTATCATAACGTATAATGATAGGAAATGTACGAAATCCTGTTATTATTTCATCGTTTTCCTATAAATAGTTTCTTTAAAATGCTTGTAGATTGATTTTGGGATCCACCAATTTAATATAATTATAGCTTAATAACAATTACTCTAAGATTTGTATTAAACGATTTACATTATTATTATTTTACGTACATTCTAACTAACTTAGCCACACGACGTGTAGTAACAGGCTTCGCTGAGGTTGCATGAAAAAATTGAAATTTATAGCTCATGTCATTCTCAAGTTGTCCTGCAAACAGATAGACAGGCAGACAATAGTACAAAAAGAAGTTGACACGAAAATTACGCATCATAGAACTCATTGTGGTACAAAGTAAGTTTCATGCTAAATAAAATCTTCCTCGACATATCTTGTCAGATTTTTTCATTACTTTGGATTTCATATAATAAAATTCTACACGCCATGTCCACATAAAATAATGTCGTATTTGTTGGAATATTTAAGGAAGGGCGAAGTTGGGATACATATGTTAATATGTCACATGTTTGGATATCTCATGGGTGTATTGAGTTTGTTTACAAATTTATTTATTCCGTTATTTTCTCGTTGCCATCATGTTTACAACAATGTAAAAATATTCGCTAACGCTCAGTCAAATCCCATGGCGTGAAATGTACCATAATCCTAAATGTGTTCCTATGCACAATTTCAAGTCTATAGGTAAATTAGTTTACTAGATATCGTGCCTACAAACAGAATGAAATTGATTTTTTTCAGCCCCACGAGTGGTAGGCTTGGCTAATGCTCAGCCAACCAGGTCGTACATTAATGACGCTTCATATCGTTACAGTTATTCACACTCATGGTCATCTCAATGCAGGCATGGAGCGCCTTCAAGATGGGTTATCGGTTGGGATACCATAATGGAACGATCACCACTCCCGACGATCTATACACGACCATTATAGCGGCTAGTGAGGGGCCAGGTGAGGATAAGGCGGTGGGATCAGGCAGGCTGCATTAATAATCGAGTCGCTGGCCGAGGCGCTGGCTAGCTACTTGTCCAAATTAACAGTGATTGGTCCGCCTCGCTACGTCATATTGATTAGAGGAGAGACCACTGTGTCGGCGGACTGCGGTCAGATCAGGTTAGATCAGCTGTACTACCGCCCGGTCCCGCTCGAGTTAACTTGTATCATCGATATCGTTAGAAACTATACCGGACATATTAATTGTGTATATTAATGTTCTTAATAGTGCAAAGGTTAAAAATGTTTACAAGTACTCTAAGGGACAGCGATTTAACACGCAAAAGTACAACTACATTTAATTTAAATTAACTGCGTCAAATTTTTATAGGACTAAGATTATAATTTAGACAGATTTTATACCAAATTATGTCCTGCATATTTCAGTTGTAAGCCTTAGGAACGTGTTACATAAATCTCCAATATACCTGTACGGTCAAAGAAAGTAATATACTACTTATCCTGTTATCAACTTATGCTCAATAAGTTATTTCATTTCATTTTTGGACATAATCCGTCAAAATTAATAATTTTACAAATTTGTATGGTTAGTAATTGTTTTAACCGAAACAAGCATGGGAGCATGTTGTTTATACTGAATATTTGTACAATATTTTTTATATTGTACCCTTTCAAAATGACGGCCCCGAGATCCAGATTTAATGTGAGTTCCAACCCAACAATTATGAATAATACATGACCAAAGTAATTTTTGAATTAAAATTGTGTTATTTTACTATAAGAAAGAAGACGCAAAGCAACGTGACGTGTCACAGGCTTTGTAAAAGGTTCCTTGTAAAATTTCAAGTCCATAGCGTATTCTGAAGATATCCAGCGTACAGACAGATAGATGATTTAAAGTCATATTAGTCATAAAATAAATGTTTCTAGCCCTGGGTAGAAAGGCAAAGATAAATTCACCACCACCCTGAGTAATGGCCTTCGCTAACGCATAGCCAAATTCCATTGAGGCCCATGCACCATCATCGATCTCTATTGGTTTCATAGAAATGAATAATACTGCAACATTTTAAGTCTATTGGTCAATTCGTTCTTGAAATATCGCATGGCCAGAGAGACAGGTATTTTAGTCAATAATTTCACTACGCTAACCTTCATTTCAAAATTCAAAATTTAGTCTGCAGCACTGATTGATTACGCTTCTTAGGGCATCTTCACCTAATATACCCCTAGGTTATGCAGACCAAGTTTTATAAATATGGTTGTGTATTAGTTTGTAAATAATTATGTATGTTTGATTTTGGTATGATAATATTATTAATAAAAGATCTAATATTTATACAGTACGTCAGGTCTAAATATAGGATTCCATGCATATTCCATTGATGTGTAATTATGAATACAACGACAAGATTTAATATGAGACTGACTCTTTGTATGACAGTCAGTTTAAATTTCAATGATCATAAACGGTGAGTTCTAAAAAAAATTATTATTATTGTTAGCTTCATTCGATCCTTTTCGCCTTATTGTATACCACCAATATTCATATAATGTACATCACTCAATAATTCTTGAATGCTTGGAGATTTCTTAAAGACCAAAAGAGATTGTCTGAGAAATCTCTGGTGCTAAAATCTTTAGCATTATAAGGATGGGTCTAACACACCCAGCGTGATCACTATATTGTTTAGAAAAATGAAATTAAAGAACAACATTTCTCTGTAGTATTTTGTGTAAGAAACTTTCACCCAAATTTTGAACCAAAACGACATTTTATAACAGATCCATTTTTCTATTTTGAGCATTTGCCATTAGAGGGAAATACTACAGTGTATTATTTTACACCTACGCTTTGTCTAAAAAAAACAAAAAAATACAGCTATTTTTTAGAAAATGCGTGGAGTGGTCTGTGAGCTCTCGAGGCAATAATTAATACGGCTGATCGTGAATTGAATGAAAACCAAACTGTCATACGGACAAAAAGAAGTAATTAGAGGTGAGAACTGTGTTTAAACCCTTACAGATCTCCACTGGTTTCAATCTCTAGATACAATCGAAAGAAAGAAACCACTCTAGGACTTGCGTGGCGGAGTGATTAACGCCGACAGCCATTCATCAATGACAGGGTCAGGCTGTTATAGTGACACAACAAAAGGGTTAAATAAAACTACGTATTATACGGTAAATTATAGTCAATGCGACGGTGGTAGACCGGACTGTGTGTATGGACTCATTAGATCTACGGCATTATGGAGATAATCAAACTCTCAGCTCAGGTCGCTGACAGGATGAGAGAATTCTTAGACATGGACAAGCAATACATTCGTGTTTTAAAGTAAGATCAACACAGTTCACCAGGCTCTACAGTTCTTGGACGATATGATAATTCTTACTATTTTAAAAATAAATTTTCACTACCTCAAAAATTATATGACCTAGAAAGATAAATATGATTGATTTAATAAATTTAGTAAGCAGCCTACATTATTAATCCTTATGAAATATGATGATCTAGGCTTTTAAATTAGAAGATACAGCACCAGGATCATCTATTTTTCCAAGGAGTTAAAGGCGTACAAATTGTAGTACTTTCTTTGAAATGCACAAAAAATTTCTTTAAGCAGAAATTTGTCAAGAGAAAATACATTCTATTTCTAGAAAGAAATTTCCAGCAGACCCTTTCCTCTAAGCGGGAGCAAATAAGTAGATGAATCATCTAAGAAATATCAAAAATTCGGAAAATTGGATTATGCTAAATTTATAGGATGTTGTTCAGATTATACGGTAAAGATCATCTCTCCTTGCTTCCAAATAGTTAAAGGCTTACTAATTTATTACTTTTCCTTTGATATGCACCAAAAAGTTTGATTAACCAAAAATATTCACAATTTACAATTTTATTTCTGTAAGGATTTCCCCCTGAAATCCTCTTCTACTATGGGAGAACTTGTTCGGTTGACGATTAGATTAGAAGATTAAATCATCTACAATAAAAAATAAAGTAATTAATATTTTGTATTTGTAATGGTTAACAAATATTGTTATCAAACAACGGTATTGTTTTCTTGTTATATGTTGAGTTATGTTTCTTCGCTGAAGATAAGTATAACATAAAATTAGACAAATTTGAAAAAAAATGCAAAGAAAGAAATTTATGTAATTTCAAGGCATTGCCTTGTGTTCATAAGAAAGTTGTGAAAAGTAAAGAATAATTATGTTTGAATTTTAACGAATGAAAAAGCACTTTATTCCTCTTTATTATTAAATGATATGAACTGGCGCTTGGAAATTACTATCGATTCAGGATCTGGCACGTGACAGGATGAGTTGCGGAAATCAACATTAATTCTAAACCATGACCTACACTGTAGCGTAGGGGTAAGGTTGCGGCTCTTCAGTAATCGAGAGGTCACGGGTTCGATTCTCAAGAAAGTGATAAACAAATTTGCAAATGAGTTTAGACTGTTTCCCATAACACGTTCTGTAAAAAAAATGTAAATGCTATCAGCGTAGACAGAAGCCAATAAAAAAAAGATCAGATGTGATCTCGGAAACGTGTAAGAGTATCCCGCTGCCCAAGTGAAGATTTCTGATGTCTTTGATTAAACACTTCGTTCCTGTGGCGGAACTCTATCGCGATCATTGGGATTGTTTACTTTCAACCAAAGTTATAAATATTTTAACTGAAAGTCTGATGTAAGGCATTCAATTGTGGTACAACCGGGTAACTTTGAGAGATTAATTAATGACACTGAATCATTTTCTTAGAACACCCAAGAAAAGATATGTACTAGATATTCTTTTGATGTAGGGCACTTCCCCGTGTTTACTGGGTTGGAAGAAATAATTTGAAATCGATATTTGTTCTATTACAATTTTGTTCTACTAAAAGTAACAAAAAGTCTTTAGAACTATTTAAAAATTTTATTCTGAACTATAATAATTAATGTTAATAAAGGTACTCATCATTAAAAGCACTTGGACTAAATGTGTTTGTAAATGATGTGCAACGTTATACCAACAATTAAAACACGTCAGTGAACAAAAATAAAGATTTTCTAGACAGCAGCTCAGGTTTGGTAAAAGCTACTCCTATTAATTTTCATGAAATCAGTTTATTATCTGTTTTTTACACACGTAGTTGCGTAATGGTTCTAAGGGAATCATGAATATTAACCAGTGTTAATTTTTTAAATTTTATTTGTAATTCTTGCAAAACTAATGACTTCTTAGGTGCATCTGGAATTATGTTGAAGCAGGGCAGCAATTATTAACAGCATTCACAATGGAAGAGGAGGGAATAATAGATGGTCAAGATGCCATAAACGGCAAACAACGGTGCGGCAGTGGCGTGCTGTGTGCGGGGGAGGCAGCAACACATAGTGCTTGTACTTGACGGCCGAGTACCTACAATACCGTAATGTGTGCCGTCTCGGGCCGACAACGCTTTCTTACCCCGAAACATGTCTTGTTTTCTCATCGCCTCGGTGAATAAAATAACCGCCGGTTACCGGCGGCCAATGAGAGCGAGACGTCGGGACGCCGGCGCGGCCTCCGCTCGATACCCGAGTCCCGGCCGCGCACGCGTCGCTCCAATCTTTGGTTCTAAACTGCTCGAATTAACGCATTATTAGGGTTTTCAGCCCTTTGGAAGCCTACTTTGGATCAACAATCGCAGCGACGTAATGCCGACTGTCTCCAGGTCGTTATTTGTGCCTTTAGTGACTGAGGCAATGGCCCTCGCCACTTTACGTCCACTTCTATTGTTTTAACCTGCCTCCACGGTCGCCCGGTACATGATTTGAAAGTTGTGGCAAAAACGTGCTCGAAAACTCAATACAACCAGTTGTACTGTTTAGAAGCCTGATTGATTTGGTAGCTAAATAGTCCGACTTCTAACTATAATACAACGAAGTACAACAGTATTTTATTCACCCAATTTGAAAATATTATTCTAAAATAAAACAAATTAGACAAACAGTCTTAAATCAAAATATATATATATAAGAATTAACATGTTATAATGAAAACTATAGTGTTTCACGTTGTCAGGTCAAATTAGTATGGCAATATGTTCTATAACATGTTGCTATAAAAATTTTGTACAATTCAAAGATTCGGTTCGGTGGGTAATTTGGGAATTCGTCCCTTGTTCTTTGCTGTTAATTTGAGTAATTAAACTTTCTTACCAGTACGTAGTCAAAATACCTATTCCCAATTAACTCACTATCCAGGTTAGATAGAACTGAAATACCTATTCATTTTCATGAGCTAAAAACGTTATGAAAATGTACTCAACGGTTTGAATTCACAAAGAAAGAAATCATTACTCAGTAATACAATGTCGTTAATTTTGTGAAGTTACCGTTTGAGTGCATTTAAATTCCGCACGCCATGGTTAAATGTAGAAGAAATTTAAAATCCCTCTGTTGCAAATTGGTACGGCCGCACTTCAGCTATTCCCCATTATCCCTTAGGATCCCCAATATAACCCTCGACACCACAACAAGCTCCTTATCGCCGACTAACAGCCCGTCTAATGTCGGGGTTTGGGGGAAGATCTTGTTAAACTGGAGCCCTTTGTCAAGCGAGTTCTCGTTATTTCTTAAAACACAAATTGAAAGGTATTAAAAAGAAAATAGAGTCGTAGCTGCCGAGACAGTCCAAGGGGAGGGGGAGGGAGAGGGAAGGGACCCTCTGTAAGTAAAATGTAATCTGGAGCTCTCGATCCGCGTAAAGAAGACATCCACCCCATCCCCCCTCCTACACATCCCTGTAGTGGCGTCTTGGACCACTTTATTTAACCCAGCCGTGCCCTCATTGTACGGTTACTTTTGGCCTGCTCTTTCAAACAAATTATATATAAGCGAGGACGCTACATAAGTCTTCAATGTGTGGAGTTATAAATATCGCGGAGTAAGAGGATATAATTATCTACAGTGTAAATATCACGGTAGCGTGTGTCTTGCCAAATTAAATCGAGTAAATTATATGAGTAAAACTCATAAATTCTTTGAATTGTAACAACAAAAGATAAATAGAATTTGGTGTCAAACTATTGCATGGTGTTTTTCGATATTATATTTTCACTTATAAAATATCTATACTAAGTATTGTATTTTGAGTCAAGTGAATAGGTAAATAGGAATCAAATTTAAGTAAAGCGCAAATAAAAAACGTATTATTGTACACCATCAATGATGATCGGTAACGAATCACCAATTAAAATGTAAAATAACTATATTAAGTGGGATATTTTACATTGATACACTTTTACATTCTGCTTCTAAATAAAAGTTACAAAATATTAATATAAATTCAAAAATATCAATTTTCTTGACTTTAGAGACAAGCTGTTGTTCAAATTACCAAATTTTTATATGGGATGGTTGTATGGATTTTTGTTTGATCATATTATATGTTCTCCCAGGGAAACATGTATAGTTAAAAAAAACTGCCTAATTGAAAATTGTGCAGTACATCAAATACCACGAAATACTGACTTTGCCGAATCAATATGTACTCGAGAGAACCATGCATACTCTGTTGGGGGCGAATCGTTCATGAAAATAGAAAAGCTTCCAGAAAAAACTTCAGACTTTATCACCATTCACCACAAACTGAAATGCATCAACTACGCTCATTATAGATATGTAAGCATATCGGATTCATAATAAAGCGCCGCCTTGAAGAAATTTAATTGTTCGTATAACCGAAACAAACTAAATGTAAGCTAAAATACTATTTAAAATTGATTTTTATGTGAGATTTGAAGCGAAAATTATAACTAGCATACTGAAAAACATCACAGGGATGTAAATGTATTGGTCTTTTTAATATTTACAAGTTTGGTATGCATGTACGAGTATTTAATATTGTCTCATAAATCTTTAGACAATATTTCTTACTTTAAAAAAATATTATCTAATCTTGTTGCAATTTGATGTAATGCACGTAATTTGACATTACTTGACGAAAATCTATTACGTTTATCATTTACTCATAAATTTAAAAAAATATATATAATGACCGTTTACTATACATATCTTAGAGCCAAGAAGACATCATAAAACCAGAAAGTACATATTAGTCGTATAATTAATTGTAATGACAATTTGTCCAATTCAACTTAGTAAAACCGTCTATTAATATCAGATCTTGAATGGATACAAAATACTATTGTATCAGTTAAATATTGTGTAGAGATGTAGACATTTACAATAATGGTAATCGCAAACATCTTTAGGACTTTTGACAGCCTGGGTAATTTCATGCAGGCAATCGATTTGAATTTCTTATATTTGAATTTTTGACTACTCACTCTGTGAAAAAGGACCGAGGAGTATGAAAAGAGTGCGATTAATTCCCCACTGCACGACAGGTCCATACGCGCGCGCGCGCGCGTGTGTGTGTGTGTGTGTGTGTGTGTGTGTGTGTGTGAGCCTCTCTAACACAGTTCCTGTTCACCATAGCGGCGCGGCAGCGGCAGCAGTCAGCAGTCAGTAGTCAGTAGTCAGTCACGAGGCTACCAGGTGTGCTACAGTCGACCAGTTACAGCTGTAATACTCGGGTTTGCTTCATCACGACCGATACGTCAGCCAACAAAGCAATCACCGAGCAGCCATTGTTGTACATTCCTGCCCCGACATGCCAGGCCCGGATCCTCTTCGGCATAACAGCCGGCATTGTTGGCTCTAGCGTCGGCCACTAACACCCGCTCCTGCCGGCTACTGACTTCTGACTGCGGTTCCGGACGTTATTGGGTCAATTGTTACGAAACAAAGGTTTCTGCGAACTTCCTTCAGTTACAAATGTTTGGCTATTCATCCTACTTTGATGCCTCAGAGAGCCTCGACTGATGTTTTGGATCCAGCATGAACGTAAGTCATCGACCCGTGGCATCTACACATCGTGCACTGATGACAATTATCACTAGGCCTACCGATCATCGGACAAAACTGTGTTTTTGTTTCCTTCCCGTTCTTGCAATTTATGGCCTGAGCTTTGGTATTACTTTTTGTGATTTTAAATAGTATAAATCTTACTTTTCACTGATATATGTTTATAGCACAATTTCTCAATTTTATAATATTATATATTTTAGAGTATAGAAGTACTTTATACAATATATTACAGAGTTTGATACACTACTATGTTCTAACACAAATCCAATATTGGAAAAAGCATTTTGTTACAAGAAAATCCAGGTAAAACCTTTCTTGTGGTTTTGTGTATTTATGATCGTCCAAAATAATAACGACTCTCCCCTGAGTAGAAAACCAACTGCGTTAGATAGTAGATTTTGGTTATCGCCGGTTTTAACTATTGGAATTCATCGAAAAATATTATCAATGCATTTTTTTTTATTTATCCCAATTCTGAACCCCCTAAAAACTTGTTAAGCTACTTTAACTTCTAAAACAGAGATATAAAGGAAGAAATAGTGTTTGTAATTGTTAGAGTTCTCAAATTGTTATTTTGTCGGACACGGTTTATATCAGGTTGATACTAATCAAGCTATATAGGCATCGAACTATCTGTTCCACATAATCATCCAATGTAACGGTGCAACAATGGATGACCAGAAGTACATTCAAGAGGTTAGCCTACATCATATACCTGGGACAAATATGTCCGGCCATCAGTGCGGAGCCGCACCGAAGACGCCGAACGAAAAACATCCATCAAGAGTAACATGTACAAAATCGATACACACGAATGTCTATTCAATCCTTTTTTATTTCTTAGGTGTAGTAACAGATCAATCTAGTGCCTGATTATAAATATTTAACTCGTCTAACTTCCTAGAAAAAGGGCTGAAACCGGAGTCTGTTTGGGCAATATGAACTGTTATTATGCAATCTGAAATTGGTAGTAACGTCAATTTCGGGCAATATCTCACAGAAGTTCTCATTTTTCCAATTCCAGCGAAATCTTTCGTGACCGATTTTTTCAAAATGACGATGCCCGGACACCCTCAATGACTTAAGCCGATTAAAGGAAACAAATAAAGTGGTTTCAACAAAGAGTGGATTGTAGTGATTATCCGTGCTGCAGTGTGTGAGAGTGACTGGCAACATTCGGAACCCTTGGGTCAACAGCAGACAATCGCTAGTCTGTCTCAAGGACCCTCCACGCGGTCCTTAAACTAGCCAGATTATCCTTGAGGGCCCTTCAGCATTCCGACCACTGTTTTTTGTAAAACTCTCCCAACTTTCGAACTTTACAAAAATAGATGGAGTCAAACGTTTTGAGGCTGGCACAGTCAAGCTGGGCGCAATTGTATTAGACTAAAATCTATAACACGTTATAAAGTTAAGATTGCATATATGCCATATTTTAAACCCCAAAACACATGAAAACAGATTAAGCTTTATCATCAATGAGGAATTCCTTACTGACTTTGTAAATATAATACTAAAATAAAAACATTAACAAAAAAAGAAAAAAAACAATGATGGCATGATTATTTCTCTCTAATACTCAATTATTTCAATAACTTACTAGTTTGCATAAATATTAGCATTGACATGTATCAATGTGGTAATTATTATTTATATGGTAATCTGGATGTTTGTGATAACAGGTGGGCATGGTTTACCATGAATCAAACCTTACTGTAAACCTTAATCAATTTGAAAATCAATGAGTAAAACTTATAAATTATGTTACGTTAGAATTTCCTTACGTTCAGCCTATTTTTCTGTACTGCCAGCGAAAATAGAGATTATCTAAATGATCAAGTAATACTTATAGATAACAGTTATAATAGCTAAACTGCTCCATGATATTTTTTATTTGAACTTATAGCGTTCGTTAAATGAACATACACCTTACAGTCCCTACGTTTTCTTGAGTAATTGCTTTAACAAATGCCATTTTTGGATTCATATGCAATTAACGCTCTGTGAATATTGTAAACTAACAATATTTTTAGTTATACGTAGAAATTATTTTTTATTCGACTGTAAAAAAAGTCATATGGCACATTCAATCATTAGTAGAATTAAGAACACCTTGATGTAATATAGATACACGTAAATATCATATATGCTATTAGATTTGAAACGTGAATCCGTTTTAGAACGTCATATGTTTAGTTATATTCAACAAACTCGTGAAAAACTGCTCTGAATACAATATTCAGTGTTGACTGCTGTGTCATCTATACGGTCCTTTTTCATTACTTAGGTATAGTCCTTTTGTTCCTTTTCATCTTTCACGAGTGTGCGTATTCCATTGAAGATGAATCTAACAGGCATGCATCATCACCAACACCGAGACAGAAGCATGCAGTGGCAGTATCAGGTCTACCTGTATCCTGTCTTCTGGCAGGTCTGTCTTGAGGCTCAGCATCTCCCGCGCGTACACATCAGGGTAGTGCGCCTCCTTGAACGCCTTCTCCAGCTCCTCCAGCTGGTAACTCGTGAAGATCGTCCTGGAACAGAGCATCGAACTATCTGTTCCACATAATCATCCAATGTAACGGTGCAACAATGGATGGCCAGAAGTACTTTCACGAGGTTAGCCTACATTCTGGTAATTACTGAGTGCGGTACGGTAAGTGTAGTAATTAAGCTGCTGTACATTTTGATCCAAACTAAAAGAAGACAAATCGAAAATTTCAAAATTTTAATGTGCCCAACAAACACTGTGATGACTAATTCGAAAATTTTCGTGAAATTCAAGTGAAACTACTTCGAAGCCATCAAAATATATAAAATCAACACTGACAATATTCTTAAAACTAAATAACTAATCTAAAACATTGCATTCATAAAATATATCCCAAATTATGCACTTTTGAGCGATAAAGAACGATTAATTAGCCTAAGAGTATGGGTGCAAGAAAAGGCGTATAAATACATAAAAGTGAATTACTAGTGTACCAGTGTATATGTCATAGTAATGAATTAATATACAATTACAATATAAATAATGATTTGCAAAGCACAGTAAACATAAATGTACAGTTAGAGTATCGCCATTACCACCTTATATGAAACACTATCTCCATTTTAAATTAATAAATGTATTGTAAAAGTAGATATTACAGTAAGCATAGTAAAAATAATAAATGTTTTATCAAATTTGATTCAGAATTATCACCTTTTTAAATTTACAAAAGATTTGTACTCTATATCCTTTCTTTCTCTAGTGCTTTTTCACAAGTTATTTTGAAACTAGAAATCCTCAGACATTCCTCATTGTCCATTTACATAATTTTGAATCTATAATTTTGTTTACATAATGTCGAGTGTAAATTTGTTTGAAGACGTTTTTGAATTATTATGAGAACTGTAAGTAATGTAAGTAATTGGTACTTGATTTGTATTAATTGTTTCCCGTTTTTGTTATTACTTTTGCTGTTCATTAACTATTTTGTTGCACAAATTTTAATCCTTTTTTCATTAAGCAGTTTTGACTAAATTATAGCGTCTCCACACCTTTGTTTGTCGTTTCAAGATTTTATTGTTGTTAATGATATGCACTTTAGCTTCTCTTTTGGTAGTTATTACTTTGTTCCACATGAGTAATAAAGAAGAAAGAAATAAAGAAAGCAAAAACGAAAATTTAAATAGTTTGACATTAACTTTTTACTATGTAATTATTTTAGACAATAATTTAAAATCTGTATCATTTTTATCAGGGATTATTTGGTTAAGGGTATAAGGAAAGTATAGAATCTTAAACGAGAAATTTGGTTCTAATTGTCTAGGGTAAGAAAAGTTGACCATTCTGAAGACAAATACATTATTTTAAATGTATAACATAACACAATGTATATTTCAAAATGTCTCTATATTAAACCTCTGGAACAGCAGTTTTACAAAATAAGGATAAATTTATGAATCTTTGTAAGTGAAATGTCTAGTAACTTACCATCACAAAATGTTCAAAATATTCTTTTAGTTAAATATTTTCATGACAATATAGTTATTAAGTCCGAGGCCGGTTGCAGCGGGCATTAGCAGCCAACAAGATATTTTCCAAATTTGTCAAGTCTAGAATTAAGTATGCCATCAAATCGAATTTGTGCACGAAATTACATTCTTTTTGAGAACTTTCAAAATGTAAGAAACACTAGACAGGCATTTTCAGATGGTTAGAAGATTGCACTGTAATACTTTAGGTGTAATGATTAGGCTAGCACATTAATTAATGACGCCATGATATAATCAACTAAACATATCCTAACATTAATAACTCTAAGACGTTACACCACAAAATTATCTCCTATGGAACTAACAACATGTTAATCTCATAAACCTTGTGATAAATAATACAAGAATCATAAATATGGAAGAAAATACTTTTAGAACCTTCCATTAGCAGATATTATTATAAATTTTTCAAAAATCTATATTAAATTACATTAAAATTAAACTCAATTAACTACATTTAATTATTTTCTGAGATAAATTTTTATTCTTATATGGCAATAACTTACATATCACATTTGACAAAAAATATCACAAAATATACAAATAAAGCGTGCAATATACTTACGTTATTATGTTATGTATGTGGCTACAGGCAATAAATTTCAGTATTATAACGCCCGTGCGTGGAATATCTAAAGGAATATCTGTATTGGCGTCTGGAATATCTAAATCAAGATGCGTAAAGCAAGTTTCGAGATTTTTGACAATTAAACTTACGTTGACGCTTAACTTTACGTCCTGTATTGCACTAGTGTTTTTTAATACTAATTGATGCGGAACTTAGTAATAAAGTAACCTTTCTTTTATTAAGTTTAGATTTTAAATCATAAGTTTCATAAAACTAGTCAGAAGCTTAAATAATTATTTTATATTATCACAGGCCTGTACAACTGTCGACCGGAAAAGATTACACACTCACAAATCTTATATATTTAAAATACCCAAATGGGTTCTAGTTTCACTGTTATTTTTAACAATCATTGTAGTATCTATTTTTAGAACAGTGTGAAAACAAAACTCACTTACTGCAGCCATTTGCTTTCTTCTCATATAATTTTTAGTATGCATTAATAGACCATATATATATATATATATAAGTTATATAAATATATATATATATATATATATATATATATATGTATATATATATATATATATATATATATATATTGTGTTGCAACGAATAAAATGAATTACTGTCGAGCAAAATTACTTAAATTTATTTGCACTCATTTTGTATGAGCGGAAGCCCTTACTGTACAGAGTAAAATACATTATGTTAAAAATTGAATTATATTGTTTAATTGTTTTTATATAATTATTAATATTTTCTGTAAGATTATAAAATGTGGTACAATTTGAAACTACTGTAACATGCTATCGTTATAATCAATCACGAAAATATCAGTAACCGTCAATTCAAGACTGGCCTTGTCATAATTTCTATGTTTCGATAAACAACTCATTCCAACACTACGTGAAGCAAAATATCAACGAGGTTTACCAAACATCTGAATAGTAGAATACAAATTCCCTTCCAACAACCATAACATTTTTATGAATTATTTAACTAACCCCACGAGGAATGTATGACACATATGGTATTTTTTATCAGGAAAATCTACTTTCATTTGGTTAATTAAAATTAAATCGTTGCATTTGTGAACGACAGAGGATAGAATAATGAACTTAACCACATTGATTTGTTTGTCTTGTTATTAAGCACAACTTTGTCTTTATAAACTTTGCTGTATCTCTTATAGTTTCCAAAATCCCTTCAGTGTGCATTAAATTTGGAACACCCGGTGTATAATATTCAGATTAACATGCTTGAAATAAACATATAGAGAATCTGACCGTAAAATGAAATTTATTAATTTACATTATGATTGTTTCGGATATTGCGTGCCTATACGAGGTTTTCTTTTATTTTCATTCTAAAGCTGAGAACGTATAAAATGTATGCATTGATTTAATACTAAAAAATCCGATTTATTACGGAATGATTTTCATTTTTTCAGACAGTTTTAGGAGCCTTTCCTCTGAATGCAAATTGCATTCCTGGACATACTTAGAATTCAGTGATTGATCCTAGTGAAACACTATACAAAACACTAATTGGCATTTACTGGTAATAGTATAAATCGTTGAGGAATGACCGACGCCTGCTTTTTGTAAGCGGCATAATCTGTACTAAGCTATTATATTGCCTACACGTACATTGTAGGCTGTAGTGCTACAGATGCGGGTGACCCTTTTAATATTCCCCCAGATTCATCTATTACTTGAGTAGTTGCTATAAAACAGTATACATTTGTGTATATATAAGTATAAAAAACAATTGTAACTAAAGTAGCGTCAAAAGTTCCTATACTATAACTACTTATGCATTAATACTTGAGAGCTGAGTTTTCTTCGAGTGTCTGAGTTATAATACTTAGTAAATCAGTTCGGCTAATACAAAAGTAGTATTTGCACGACTGAAACCTAATTTATTTGCTTTTTATTTAGGAAATTCAAACACAGCATTATCAAATAAATAAGTAATATATTTACAACAATATTGGTTTTGTATCATTCATACCGAAACTGAAGCTTCCTGACATCATTTCAAAGATTTATTTGTAATATGAATGATCTATTATAATAACTAGGTTATCGTTGATGGATAATTGTAAAGGACCGTTAATTAAATGTGCAATTAAAAAGAGTGAAAGACAGAATTAAAAAAAAATATATTTTGAAGTAAAAAGTTGGAGTTATGAATGGACCCTACAAACATTATGAAAGTTTTGCGCCATTAAAACAATTACTACTATAATGAGTAGGTAAAGACTAACTTACCTATGCCTCCTTTTCTTCTTCTTCTTTCCGCCAAAGGACGCAAGAGCGTCCGAACTGAAGTCCTTCCCGGACTCTTGCTGAAGGTGTCCCATACCTGAGGACAAAGAAAGGATCTAATGTAACTGTCAAACTAACAAGATCGATATTGATCTAGGTTTTTATATGCTTTTTAATTTATATGGTTTTTGGCAAGGAACATATTACGGATATAGAAAAAATTAACGTAAGATAAAAAGTTGAAATATTCAACACTGTAAATTTTGTGTTTGTTTACATTTTGTTGTACCCACAACATATTCCTCAACCACTTATATAGAACTTTTGTAGTTAATCAGTAGTTTAATTAATAACTTAATTTACGCTAATGTAGTATTTTGAAACATCCTGTGAAGATGGTTTTCTATCGTTTAGTGATACATTCAAGGTACCAGTAGCATTACGTTTCCCGTCCTATCCGTACGAGGTCGAGGAGGTCGGGACTTTCCACAAAATACGTTGTCCTAGATATCGGACATCTCCATATTTGCCGAAATTCATTCTACGATGTTAAAGTTTAAATTGGTTGGACATACAATCCAAAGGACAAAACTAGTAGTAAATTACAAAACTTATAACCGTGTTTTAACTAAAAAAATACAAATTTTAATCCTTCTACAAATTTGTACAGTATATTTACTTTTTTTATAAATGCATATATTGACATGGAAGGAATTTTTGAAAAAGGGTAAAAAAGTGTTAAGAAGTAAGGGTATTTAAAAAGATAGAAAACCAAGCACCTTTAGATTATCGTACTGTAGACATAAACCTAAGAATTCAGTTAGTATTTGAATTTCTATTCTTAGAGCTCACTTCAAAACTACCTACAGCTTATATTTCTAGCTTAATTAAAATATTCGTATACTTGTTTATTATGTTCTGTAGCTTCTAATTAAGTGTTCATGTTTGTATATGTTGAATATTATCTTGAGGTTGAGTGGTAGGAAGGGCCCGAACTCCCCCTCAAATAAATAAAGCCATTGTTCATTTAATTTCCTATTCTTGAGTTGAATATGTTTATATGACGTCTAACAGAATTGTTTGTCAATCTTTGTATAGCGAACTTTCTCATGGCGAAAATGGTGACGTATATACGGATATAGGAAGCTTGGGTTAGTCCAGGAAACGATCAGGAAACGATCAGGAAACGTCTCCCCCTCAATTTAATTTTAATGTAATAAAAATATTTTTTTATAGTTATAGTACTTATTATTATGCGAGTTATTGTATGTTCTTGTTTTGAGGCAATAAAGTATATTTGCCAGCGAGTTGATCTTTTACGCGCGTGACGCAGGAGGATCTCGGGCGCCCTGCAGATGCCTCATTGCTCGGTCGATCTGGGATGACAGGTCCGATATTTATCGGTCCAAGTACAAGTACAAAGTGGGCTGTAGGAAGGCGCTATGGAAGGGAGACGGTAGGGGAGACTTTACGACATGAACTTGGCTCCCGCAGGCGTACATTTTTAAAGTGGCGTCACCGAGTCGAGCCCTTAGTTCAGTATTCTGCGAACTCGTCTTCTTTGTTATTTTGCACCCTCTTGATCCGTGGATTTAACAATGTTTTTAGAACGAAACTAAACTCTTTGAATAACGAAATTAACTGACCTGAGCAGTAATTTAAGGCAACAAATAAGGAGCCAAAATGTATAACATAGAATAATCTCTGATGAAAAATAAGTACCGTACGTGCTGAGCTATTATTAAACTAGTACTGTAAGGAAATAATTTTAAATAGTTTGCTTGTTATAACTAAAGAATAGATTCTTGTCCCTTTACATAAATATTTACAAAAGTATCGTTTGCTTGAAATATTTCCAAAGACTGGTTTTTCATCAACAACTCAACAATACTATATACCAAGTTAGGATCCATTAATACAACTTCCTCTAGAGTGTTTTCAGGCTAGTATTTTAAGAATGAAGATTTCTTTGTTACTCGAAGTTAAAAATAACCTTTTCAAAAACAGCTCCGGTTATCCTTGAGTATTAAAAAATTTAAATTGTATGCTGCATTTCTACAAACTTCATCCAACCAAGAACGAAATATAGGTGGTTCGGAAACTATGCAAAAATGAAGAACAATCTTCTTTGTTATTGGTTATTGGGCTGTAATTTCATGAAACTTGCTAAGAACCACTTTAGCTAGTTAATTCAGATAAGCTTTAAAATATGAATTATAATCGCTTTAAACTGTTTGAACATTGGAATAATTGGAAGAAAATCTTTGGCTATTGAAAATTATGATATATGTGGATACCAATTAAACTATGTTCGTAATTAGTTAATATGCTAAGAAACTTTGTTTCGACTTAAATGTAAAAGGTTTATTTAGTTACATTTTTTTTAGTAACATAAATAAAGGGAATAACCGCGTGAAAATTTATTACGTCGCTGCATACTAGTGAGCAAGTTTTCTTTCATTATGATTTAGTGATGTAAAGCGTAGAGATTACATTTAATTGGCCAAGGATTCAAAGCTGTTCTTCTGAAAAGACGCTTCGAAATTGACGTAAACCTTTCGATTCACCGCTAACTAAATGACTACACCATTTTTGTTATTTGAGCTGTCTGTGTGTCAATTTCGTTAGCTCACACACAATCTTGTAAAGTCTTATACACGACGTTATCACACTGTAATCATTATTCTCTGGCAGTATAATTTACAACATATATTAGAATGTATGCAAACCTAAAGAAAAGTTTCGGTAGTATGGCGGAATAACAAAAGAGACCTATGTCAATATATTCAGTTTTACGTACTTAAAAAATGATGTAACTGTACTTAAACATCTATGAAAACCCAATATCTTGTAAGTGTACTGACATTTAATTCCTTATTCTGCAAGGATCTTCAACCGTACAAAGACTACGATCATTAATATCATATATACTCATCGCAATTTTATTTAGCAGCCTATAACTTAATTTATGCTATCAAGTTCAAGAATGTGCAGTCACGGATGTACAAATGATGATGACGGCAGTGTGGAGGAAGGCGGGAGAGACGAGATGCCGACAGAAGCAAGATGCTGGGAGTGGCAAGATGCTGCCAGTGATCTCCTGACACCGTCACCTGATAAAGGATATTCTCCGGGGACCGGATGGGCCGCGCTGCAGCTATTTTATATTTATAAGCTCGGTTACATTTGTGACTACTGCCTTTCCATTCCCCTACCTTTATATCTGCTCTTTTACCCTCTCACTGGGTGTCTGTAAACAGAAAGCTTCTATAACAGTCGCTCGCTTTTGGATATTGCCTTATAAAACGTCTAAAGACAAATTAAATATAATTTTTACTACGCGGTATGCAAAAATTGAGTGAAATTGAACAAATGTACGTATCAAATAGAGAAATACTTGAGATAAGTGTGTGAACAAGAACCGGTCCTTCAACAACTTTCAAAATGGCGGATATTTGAACTTCTGAATGAGACATACTTCTTTACAAATGTAGATGGAAGGAAAATTTAATACATTTTGTTCTTTCACATTTTCGATACCGGAAGTTCAAGGTTTGAAAAAAGGTTTCATTATGCTTCAGCCATATTATCAACAGTGTTGTCTTTATTTTGGCCATCGTTTAATAGTATTCCTAGATAGCGGTTTGTATCATTTTCAGAAATAAAAAAGCATGTTATTCTTACGAGTGGACATTATGATTACAGTCACCGTAGTACTTGATTGATTCCAACAAAAATGTTGTAGTATTACTGAGTACTAAGTTAGACTTAACAGTTTAACATTGTGAAAAACAAAGCATGTTATTCTTACGAGTGGACATTATGATTACAGTCACCGTAGTACTTCATTGATTCCAACCAAAAATGTTGTAGTAGTACTGAGTACTAAGTTAGACTTAATAGTTTAACATTGTGAAAAACAAAACATGTTATTCTTACGAGTGGACATTATGATTACAGTCACCGTAGTACTTGATTAATTCCAACAAAAAATGTTGTAGTAGTACTGAGTACTAAGTTAGACTTAACAGTTTAACATTGTGAAAAACAAAGCATGTTATTCTTACGAGTTGGACATTATGATGATTACAGTCACCGTAGTACTTGATTAATTCCAACCAAAAATGTTGTAGTAGTATTGAGTACTAAGTTAGACTTAACAGTTTAACATTGTGAAAAACAAAGCATGTTATTCTTACGAGTGGACATTATGATTACAGTCACCGTAGTACTTCATTAATTCCAACCAAAAATGTTGTAGTAGTACTGAGTACTAAGTTAGACTTAACAGTTTAACATTGTGAAAAACAAAGCATGTTATTCTTACGAGTGGACATTATGATTACAGTCACCGTAGTACTTGATTAATTCCAACCAAAAATGTTGTAGTAGTACTGAGTACTAAGTTAGACTTAACAGTTTAACATTGTGAAAAACAAAGCATGTTATTCTTACGAGTGGACATTATGATTACAGTCACCGTATTACTTGATTGATTCCAACCAAAAATGTTCTAGTAGTACTGAGTACTAAGTTAGACTTAACAGTTTAACATTGTGAAAACAAAAACATGTTATTCTTACAAGTGGACATTATGATTACAGTCACCGTATTACTTGATTGATTCCAACAAAAAATGTTGTAGTAGTATTGAGTACTAAGTTAGACTTAACAGTTTAACATTGTGGAAAACAAAATAGTTTTATAAACAATTGTCGTTGTGGATTATTATAAAAATATGACTATGCTAAATTTTGGGGTGGACTATAATTTTGATCATATTTCAATTTGTATCGTGTTTAAATTAGAACAATTTTGGCTCATATTCACAATTTGTGACTCATGTATGTAAAACAACTTAGTTACACAAACCTGTATCCAACTCGAATTAAGCTAAAACCCCTCAAGAGCCTTTTAAACTTAATCTTTGGATAAAGGCAGAACTAAAATCATGTTCATAAATCTCCCAAAATTGAATGTACTTTATTAATTTTTCAAAATATCAAATAAAATTTAAAAATGTAATTTTGTAATGAGGAAAATAATAAATATGGTGTGTTTGAAATTCTTTGCCACAGAAAATGTTTCCAGAGCAGAAATGTGGATACGGAAGTCTTATGATCATCTAGTAAAAGGAATATTTATCCATCTATAATGATGAGCGTTCTATTTCTCGGGTAATCTCTGATACTGATCAGTACTATTTCAATAGCAAATTACTTAAAACCGGACAATTAAATTAGTTCACTATTGTAAGTTTCTATTTTCTAGTAAAGGGTTTTAACATTCTGGGATGTTCCTTTAACATCCATATGTAATATTCTTTACTCAAAATAACGTATTTTATCGATAGTATATTTCTTTAGTATTCAAATAAGTGAAGAAACAACGAATACCGACTATTTTTTTTGCTCTTAAAGCTCTTCAAGGTTGTTAAAAACCAGAAAACTTATTTTGGTGTTTCTATGAGGAAGTGTTGGTACTTAAAAAAAATTTGGGGATATTTTGTAATCGAACCCACAGGAACATGGTTTACATAATGATATGAATATTTACATTATTCGAAAAATTACTGAATGGAAAGAGACGGCAATAAATAAAACATAATTTTCAATTTTAAAATGTGTACTATACAAATTGCATTTCTTATCTAAAAACATTCTTATCTTCAGCCGTTATCTTAAAGTCTGATTATAATTAAAGACTTATATTGGACGAAGATGTTAGTATTGTGTAGGTATTATCATGTTATAGAATTGCCTAAAATGCCTAATTTCAATGTATATAAATAGATCATCGTGAGCCATTAAAACTGTTTTAATATGTTGTTTTGTCTTCTATGGAAGTTAAAATTACAGTGACCAAATTATGTAACGAAACCGATTGTAACATATTAAGTAATATTACTAGTAAGCTGTAATTCTGGTCGTCAGTTCTGCAAGGAAGTGCGGTATTCAGTGATGGTCTGTTTAGTTATCGACCGCAGCGCCGCCGACCCCATTCATCACCTAAACATCCTACGATTTAAGGCTTAAAACAAAAGTGGTAAAGCACGCAGCAAGCGGCAGGTAGTGCTGCCTAGCGGAGGGGTGGGGAACTACTTACACTAGTGGCCTATTGTTCACACATAGACGACTAGAGTGCGTTTACTCTGCATTTTTGTGTGCAATCCAACCCCGTCACCGTCACCATGCCAACCCCCATTGTCAGCCGACACCGATCTAATTAAAACCGCTCCTGGTGGGGGTAACCCTCCCGCCCCCCGCGTATTAATGAGCTCTCTACCGCTTAAACAATATGCAGATGCGGGAGGAGGAAGAATGTGGGATTATTTTATAGGTTGGTAAACATTTCGCCACATGCCTTCAGCCGACTACATCCACGCTGCTATTAATTTTCCACTAAGCGTAATTGAGTTCAATTTTAATTAAAACGCCACTTTATTATGTATATTAATTTAACAGTTGATTAATGTATTTCTGTTTATTTTCATTGAATAGGTAGTAATTAAACCGCACGTGGCCAAATCATTCTAATGGCCAAATCAATTATTTAAATATTTGTAATTAATTCTGAACTATGCTCACTTTTCAGAGCGAATTAATATTGAATTGGTGTTTTATTCCAATCACGTTGGAAGAATTTCACTTTCAAAATAAAAATTGTATAAAAGGTGATATATTTTATCATGCAAAAACATTCTTTGGTATCAATTATAAACTCGACAACACTCTAACCAGTAGTTTATCTACTTTTTAGATATGTAGATGTTAGTTTTATAGTATTTATAAGACAACATATATTGATAGAGCATTGCTCAAATGAGGACAACTAAATCAAATCATTTGAATACAAATAATGTGATGATGAATCAAGTGACATAATCCCTTAAATATTCTATCTACGGTTATACAAGAACAGAGTAACAAGAGTAACTCTACTAAAGTATACAAAAAAATTAATTTTGAATTTCTAAAGTTTCTACAGTTTTTATGTCGATAAACAAATGAATTAAATTAAAGTAAAGCGAAAAAACTAAATATTTATAGTGGGGGAAAACTTCCTACTTACGCGAGAATTACAAAAAATTGATAATATTTTCTTTGGCTGACTTAAGAATTCTATAAGGCTGAGGAGAGGAATCTTCCTTGAAATTTGGCAATGATGATCCCTATTTTTTAATGGAAATAAAGAAGATTTTCAGGAAACAATCTGCGTTTTTAGAAACAACACATTCAGATATATACGAACACTTCACCGTTCGCGCGTACACAGAACTCCACGTGAGTTTTGTTCGGTTGACTTCCTGTTCTTATGAAGTATCTCTTTGTACACTTGCTCCATCCTCTTAGCTTCATTGCTCCCACAAAGTACATCGCTTCTTTGCCTTCAAAGGCAGCGAGCGTTTCCCTAGAAAAGCCTGTACCGCATGCACAGACTAATTTAAAAACAAATTACGCCATGATGCTATTATGAAATAATCACAATGTATAAATAATGAGTGAACACGAGGCGAAGTAGAGCTGAAGCTCGAGGGAGGAGTACCCACCCTCGTCGACCGGTTTAACCGATGAAGCCGTCAATAGCACCGAGCAGGGTGGGGTGGGGAGGGGGCGATTGCTAATATAGCGGCAGAAAATTAGATATCCTGGCGAGCTCCGGAGTAATGGCATAAAAGGCAATCAGGAAATAGTCTAAATAGCTGGGCGCGATCCATCATGGAGCGAGATTATGAAATACCTTACCGACACCCGCGCACCCCCTCCCACCACCCGCCTGGGCCCGCGGTGCGACTCGGCGGTGATTAACTGCCCTTATGTGAGCGCCAGGGTCGAGTCACTTACTAACGTTATGTGTCACTTGGTCACATGCCTGTCACTTGACGTAAGATAGTGTTCGAATTGGAAATTTATCTGTTTGAAGACTTTCAGACACAGCAAAATCTCTATTATCCGCGGTTGGTTTATCCGATTAGTGGGTTATCCGTGACATCCGCAGTAAAACTTTCACAATAATAAAAGTTTGAAAGCTTTTAAATGACACAAGATTAAACTGTCGACCAATAGCTATTATTGGCAATTTTGCGAATTACGCGCGAAATTCGCTTATCCGCGTCAATTAAGTTCACGGACTATCGGGTTTTACACTGTGGTAGGCGAAGAGAAGTCTCAGACGTGGGATTATAAATTCTGTATAAACATAAAACCAGAAAAGTTAAGAGGTATAACATAAACACGAGAAACATAGGTTCAAAAACAATTATAAATATAACATTAATGAGCTACCTTACATGGTTGTGTAATTGGTGCTTCTATTCAAGATTTATATGATTTCAGAGCTAAAGAGCGAAGACGTATGCAAATTATCATGGTTCTCATTATATTGTTACGTATTAAGGTAAATAAAACGTGAGTTGAAATAGTGGAGATGCTACTCTACATATTTTAAAAAGTAAACTAAAGTCCTTTTTGAACTCAAAATGCAATTTAAGAAGTTAAATTAAAATTGAAGATGCTACTCCATAAATTCTAAACAGAAAATCAAATTCGTTGTTGTATATTCAATGCAGTTTACTAAGTTAATAATGATTTACTTTACATTTATGTTTCACTAAATTGTAAACCACAAAAGGAAATATACTATATTCTATTTGTATAACAAGTTTATAATAACGACAGAAAGCTTTAAAAATATTCAATCATAAATATAAACCCTAAGATATTGCTACTGAAAATTAAAGATAACTGGCCGAATTTACTAGTAATTAAGTATCCACTATACAAAACAAAAGGAGTACAACATACGATATTTGGAAAATTATTAATTGTGTACTGAGAAATAGTATCGTCAATACACAAAAACCGCAAGAAATAAATCCCTACATACTATCCCTACCTAGTAATGATGTTATAATTTAACATATATTAATTAATACCTTTATCACTTAACATGATAAGTTTAGAATACGTTTTGTTTTTAATATGTTAATAAAACACAAAATATTTAATAGCAGTGAATATTTACTTTACTTAAATGGTAAATTTAATAAAATGTAATTGATCCCAATTTGTGTCTTACCGTTTGGACTTTTAATATGAGTATATTGAACAAACTCATGTGAAATTTTTTACTCTCACAAAGGTTTACAAAATTCGGTTTATCGTTTATAATGAATTTCAATATAACTCAAAGTTTATGGTGTTATCCAAATGCAGATTTGTCTTACCGGCCAACAGTACTGCTGGTTGGTAGTCAGCGTGATCACTTCTTTAATTAAATTAAAATCATCATTATGTTGATGGATTCCTGCCAAGGCTATTTTGACCTAGTTGTATATTTTAAACTGGTTTTATTATAGACTGACATCATAAATATCTTTAATCATATGTTAACATTAATTTTTAACTGTTACAATAATTACATATATTAAATCTATGGATGTACCATGAATATAATCTCAATACACTTTCTTGCAGTCTATGGGACGCTATTCATCAGTTATTTTACAATTATTTGGCATGCCAGATAATGCGAATAGCTGCCTTAAAAACTATGAAAACAAGTTAGAGTAGCTTTTCAACGGAAATAAACTAGACAATTGCGTTGTCTTACAACTGGTGAACCTAAATTACGAAACTCTTAAAGAATAAAATAAATTGGTTTCTATAATCTTAACGCAGTTTACTCAGAATATAATGATTTACAAGTATAGTCTTCAACTACAGAAGTAACAATTAGAACCTAGCTGAATACCTTCGTTGTAATTTGTTAAACTAGTCTTGGCAGATCTTTTGTAATATGTGTTTCAGGTTAGCGGTATAATACAGATGGGAACATAATTAGTTGCTCGGTTTACACATTGTTGCAATTTTAAGTGAGTGCAGTTGCAATTTACAACTTCACTGTAACGTAACTAAATTGCTCACATCTATTTTAATAATGATTTAAAGTTCGGAGGTTTAGCCTTCAGTTATATTCTTTAATAAATATTGTATTTCTGTAATTCTTTTTATATTTCTGGCTGTTTACATGTTCGGATCAATATAGATTTAAAAATTGGTAAGTTAAATGTTATCATCTGAATCAAAATAAAACTTTTTAAAAACTGGCAGCATCCAAAAGACTACATTGTTTATTGTTCAGAATGCATAATATTTTTAGTAAAAACTCTAAATTTATATGATATTTTGGTGATTTAGAATAAAAACATAAAGGCCTATAACGTTTTAATTTGGCTAAGAATGTCAATTATGACTATATGATACAATTTTGTATAAACGATGTATCAATAGCAAACAGAATTTATCTTCTATATATATATATATATATATATATATATATATATATATATATATATATAAATGAATGTTTGTGTGTTTGTCCTTTATAGAATCGTAAACTATTTGACCGATCATTATGAAAATGTGTATGTATATGTATTTTTCGACGGAGAAGGTTTATATACTATGCCTATTGATGTATCTCGCCACCAGACGGTACTGCATATGTTAAAAGTTTTTAAAGCGACTGCACTCTATAAACTGTGATTACGAGATATTTACGTATATTAAATAGCGAAAAACTATTTGAAGGCGTTAAGCTTTGATGTATATTTGTCTTCAAAATACATTTCTGGTTGAACTTAAAGCTTGAGTGTTAGACCACTTTATAATAAAGTACATGTACGTAGACAATGGCTATAAACATACACTTTTGACAGATTTTCTTGATCGTGGCAACAATACAAACTCTTCATCGTCGTTGGAAACATAATTCACTTGAACCAGAAGTGCACATACACGAGCGACGCCGTGCGAAGCCGCGGTCTAACAGCTAGTATATTATATAAACAGAGGTATCTGTATATTAACAGATATCGGATTTTGTGAAATTTTACTCTGCAATTAAATCCTCATTTGTTTGTGGGTTATGAATTCAACTTGTGGACCCCAAATCTTAATGTTCTGTGACGTATGAACAGTATTCATAATACCTTGTATATATATATATGCTATAAATATGATTCGAACCTTGTAGATTCGATAAGCTGAAAACTTCTTGGGAAAACTACTATTAAAAGGATTATGCATATTTTTCTTAAACCGCAATAAATTCACCAATGATTGATTATATTTAAAGAAACCAACGCCTGCATAATATATTAATCCCAAAGTGGATGAAGTGGACTGACTGATGTTATCATCCAATAATGCCCGATTCATGACGCAGTCTGGTTGATGTCATCATCTAATATTACATTCAGTTTCAGAATCAAATTGATGTCATCACTCAGTAGATCCGATCACAGGACCCAAGAATGGCTGATGAAAAATGCCATATTTATATACAGACAAATTTTCTAGTTGGTGCCGTTATCCCGTTTTCCTTTTGAGCAAAAAAACCAGTCGACTGATTGATGCAGTCGTGAATAATATCCGATTCCAGAATCAAAGAATGGTAGAAGTTGATCTGTTCACCCAATATTCTTTTAACTCAAGAACCACTGACACGTTGATTTCGCCAAATAATATCCATCTAGCGACAGACCGTCTGACGTCAGTAATTTGGTTGTTCTCATCTCTTAGCTCACTGGCTCTAGAACTAGTGACCGATTGATGTCGTCATCTCATACCTTACTGACCCTAGAACCAATGACTGGTTGATGCCATCATACAATATCTCACTAACTAAGAAATTGTGACTGGTTGATGTCATCAACCATTATCTCACTGACCTAGGAACTTGTGACTGGCTGATGTCACCATCCACTACTCACCGATTCCAGAAATAATAAATGGTTGATGTCATACAATATGCCACTGACCGAAGAACTTGTGACTGGCTGATGTTGGCATCCATTACCTCACCTATTCCAGAAACAATAAGTGGCTGATGTCATCCAATATCTCACTGACCTAAGAACTTGTGATTGCCTGATGTCGTAATCCAATACCCAGAACCAATGACTAGTTGATGTGGTCACCCAATACCTAAACGACCCTATAAATGGTAAATGATTGATGTCGTCATCCAACAACTGACTGTCCACAGAACCATCTCACTGGCCTAGGAACTTGTGACTAGTTAATGTCATCATCCAATACCCCACTGACCTAAGAACTTGTGACTAGTTGATGTCGTCATTCAACACATCACTGTTCTCAGAACAAGTGACTATTTGATGTCGTCATCCAATACCTCATCTGACCCCAGAACTAGTGACTGCGGCAGACGAGCGATCCCCCCAATCTCCGGATAAGCCCTCATTCAACTATTGAAAAGTGGAGAGCTGCTTTCCCTGGTCGCCCCGCGAGATTATCCATTTGCTGATGAACTGGGGTCACTCTGGGGGACTCGGGGCCGGGTAAATTAATCCGGTGACCACTTGCGAGTGTTAATCGCCCGTGTAACGACATTTGCCCCTTCCCCGGCCGAGTTCACTATACAGAATCAATTATGGCGCAACAATCGCGATAAATTCTGTTTACCGTCACACCGTCTTGATAATTGATTGTAGTCTGTCCCCACCCGTCCCCGCCCCAGCACACTCCACCCCCAGTTATTGTATCGATTGTTCGTCGCCTCTGTGTTTGTTTTATGGCCCGTGCAAGTGGTGATAGCTTTTAGAGCGACTTGTAGATTCCATATGGTTTTGTGTAAATAAAATCTCGATCTGTTTCAAACATATTAAGCGCATGCAAACATGCATGCCATTTCCCATAACGGTTATAAATGTAACGATCTCAGTTTTCATGAATAAATAATTTTCAAGATCCTAAATGGCAAAATATATGTAGTACAAAAAAAAATTAAAAAGAACAATATGATAAACAGAGTATTAAACCATTATGGACGTATAATCAGAACTAGTTAAATATTTAATGAATTCCCCAAAAAATATTAATATTGGTGGAGAATAAATAATACTTATTTAAGATAATACTTATCGCATGTAAGTGGCTATGCATGAAAAGTGTATTATCAATATTTCGAACACTATGTTGTAAACATTTTTGTAAAATGGCGATTGCCGTATGTATTAATAAATAAATGTTTGTAAACTAAATAAGATCCAAAAATGTCCTCCGATTATGAACGAGTGCAACTAATAACGTATTGTCATATAAATCCAACTATTTGAAAGTCAGCTTTTTAGAAGTATTCCTTAAGAATAGACTAAACGTGTTAGAGTTACCTATTATCCTCAGTAACCCGTTGAATAATATTGATATACTGTCTCATGGAGAACCATTCGTATTACTATGGATCGTAAATGAGTAAAATTTAGTATTAGTATTGGAAACAGGTTTTCAGCTATTCGGACTAAATATAAAACCGTAGTATTTGCATGAATGCCATCAATACGTGATGAAATCCAACATCACTGGTTAATTTGAGTTATGACCTTAGTTATGACTGCAGCCGTATTAAATTATATAGTACGTATATTCACATCAAATATATGAAGACTCTAGTTAAAAGTATCATACAGCCTTCTTGATTGTGTGTACTATTTATAAGAGAAATTAGCTAACACAGTAATCCAAATATATATATATATATATAAAAATATATATATATATATATATATATATATATATATAAACCAGCAATTTTCAAAATTAGCATTACACATTTTTTTAAACCTAGGTGCCGTAAAATTCACTAATTTGTTACATGGTTAACACATTGCCAAACAATTTTTGGTCTTGAGGTAAAAGTTTTGGTACTTGTACATGATCTAGCAGTTTAGCCTACAGTTTTATTCAGCATAGATACACACATGATATTAGCGAAATATTTCAATTGCATTTAACCATAATTTATATCATAATCTAATGTCATATGTATAATAAAAAGGATGGAAAGATGTATGCTATGGATATTAGCGTAACAAGAAGCTTCAAAGTCAGCAGTTGATTTGTTTAGTTTGCTTTAGAAAAATTTCGATTTCCTGATTAATCTTATGTCTCCAAACATAGTACAAGATACTATGTACATAGTACATAGTACTATCCTTCTCCAAGGAGATGTGTCGGTAACAAAACATTTAAAATAGAAAGAAAATATATTCCGGAATATATTTCCGATTTTTCCATAATATATATGTATTTTAGTGATATCTAACTTGTTGTGTTTTTTTAATTATGATTAAATTTCATTAATAAACCATTCTAATTAGTTATTTACAATAATTATTTACATTACCTAAAGTTTACTTCGCAAATCCTATATATGGAATTAGATGGTGTGTAACTGTATTTAGTAGTCCCATCAACGTAGTTTTTCATTTTCTTGAGCAATTCATTGAAGGCATTTGGTTTATAGAGTTAAAACATCAAATCTTCAAAAAATGCACTTATTAAGGATTTTATATAAATTATTTTCCTAAATCCCTAGTTTGGCACCTATGGAGTTATTCCTACTGAGAATTAGGAAGCATTCGCGCAATTCCTACCGAAACATATATGGTTCAGCCCCTATCATGTAGATTTTGATGATACCTCAAGCAATGTGCATGATGTGTTCTTTGATAGAGGATACTCTTTAAGTCCAGTCGCTTTTGACGCTCGTACACTTCATCCATCACATGAACGCATTTAATTAGTCAAACATGTTCGCGAGTCCCGACAGCATTTGGGCATACTTGAGGAACAAGGGCATGGTTAGTGAGCATGTGTGAGTCGCCAGGGAGTACATCCCCACATGATCGGTACCAGTCCCAGGCGGCCACTCGCTCGCTACACTCGCTACACTCCCCCTACACTACAATTATCTACTTACATACAGTCGCCCTGCTGTGATGAATTATCTAATGCTATCGCACGATAGGCCGCACACCAGGCAACTTGGTTGCTTTATATTTCTGGCAGGCCAACCTCTAGAATAAATGTCATTCTATAAAATTACGTTAGATACAACATATTTTACCTCTTCCAGGATTCATAAGTTGTCACAGCAATATGCAATCAGGAAAAAAGAAAATTTTAGAAAACTTCCAAACGTCCAATTTGTAATTTACTGTGTATTCTCGTGCAGTAAACTCTTGGTTAAGCCCAGTTTGTCCGGAAGATCGTGTCACAACATCGTAGTACAGTCAGTTGTACATCTGGTGAGAAAATAAAAACACCTGTTCATGTACATCACCCAGTTTAGCTGCTGGATGGATCTTTAGTCGCCTAGGTGTCTCTTATATCGAATCGATACAAAGAGTATGTTTTTAACGACTTCGTCGCTGACTTTTTTTATATCTTCAGACGGACGTGGACTCCAAATTCCAAGAGTCGAGTCTATGAATGTCAGATTTCAGACACTGCACTAAGCGGAATGTGAAATTAAGCAAAACCTACTACCATTATTCGTAAAAAAATCCTTCACAAATGTACTGTTTGGTGCATCGTTCAAGAAACTTTAAAAAATAATTTGTGAATCAAAATATAATTCTTAATCCGTCTAAATTAAAGAATTAAACAAGTTCTACACAAATTTTGTAAAATGCCGTTTTTAACGGTTTTGCAAGCTAAATATTACTTTCACGTTAAAACTTAAACATCCATTTATTTATTAATTTAAGCAAACTCTCCAATAATATAAGTTTTTATTTTTGTGAGGCCTTTCGTACTCAATGAGAACATCTTCGGACCCACACAACTGAATAAAAGTGTGTAGTTGTGTGGGCCCGAAGATGTTCTCATTGAGTACGAAAGGCCTCACAAAAATAAAAACTTTATATTATTGGAGAGTTTGTTTAAATTAATATATAATTTCCAATAAGAAAAGAGATTCAAGAATGTATCCATTTATTTGTAAAAGTTTACTCTACGTTTGTAGTGTAAATTATCATACTTAAGCTTCATACTACTATTTTAGTTGTTTATTAACCCTTTACTCAGCATGTATTTATTCAGATATATCATCCTGACGAATGCTACTCGGTATTGTCACATACTCACTAAATACTGTCAAGAAAAGTTATAGTTATAATACATTCTATAAACTTCTGCTAAACCTTTTTTCTTTGTTAAACTATTCAATTCTGGCATCACCATGATAAAATTTATTATATATGTATCTCTTTAACTCAAAAACAAGAGATACCGATAACGAAGTTATATATCCGGTAAGTGTTGGTGAGTATAAAACCAAAGCAGCAATACATGTCCATGTACCGTCTTTGTGAGTAGATCACGCCATATTCTTGAACAGTTCTGTGGAACATTAAATTTGTTTATTAACACTTTACATTAAAATAGTTATCATTAGATTAAATATGGAGGCGTTATTATCCGCATAGTGTATTAAATAAATCGCTACGGAAATTTCGGAATGTACACACAGATAGAAGTATGAAGAGCTCTCCACGGCACTGGGGGATGTACGATCACTGTATTGGCGTGAGAGGTCTGGCGCTGAGACAATGTTGAGTCTTCGCACTTTCCAAGAAAGCGCTGAGTTGAGTGTAGAGGCATCGAGGTGCCGAGTGCGGGGAGTCTTCATGTATCGTTGTGGGCTAAGTTCATTAGCGTCACTCGAGTCTGAGGGTGCCTCAACATGCTTGACTCCTCAGCCACATCAACATGGGGGCAAGTCACGGCGGTATGCGGGTACAACACACGTGACAAATCCCACAGATACACCCTCACTCACAGGCTCTCATTTCCACTTTGGAATTTACATTGATAGTAATTCTTAATTCATAAGAAACATTAAAACAGATTTTAGTGACTGACAGCTAGACCACGTGTTCTAGCTTGTAATAGAACATGGGCATTCTTCGAACATACGCATGTATGTTTTTCTGTTGTTCATATTTGATGGCGAGTAGTAGAATCTTTGCTTTTTTCTCATTTTAGAAGACAAACAATATTATCTGCTATTCTTTTCTAATTATGAAGGCGAATGGCGATCTTTGTTTCTTTCACATTTAGGAGACGAACGATATTCGCTTATTATTCTTTTCCTGCTCAAAGGATGAATTTAGACCGTGAAAGATATGTTCTGCTAATTCTTTTCCAATTTTAGAAGACCATGTTATTGTCTGCTTCTTTTTTTCAGGAAATTAAGATTGGAAGACGAATGGTAATAAAATATCTCTGCTAATTTCTCCCTAATTTATAATAAAAATTATATATCTGCTCAATATTTTCTCAATTTGAAATGCGATAGTATTCTCTGTTTACCCCCCCCCCCCTCATCCTCCAATTTAAAAGACAAACTACATTACCTGCTCATTTCCTTTCAATCTGAAAGAAGATGAGCAGACAGAAATGGGCATATCATCCATATATGCCCATTCCTTTACAATTTGGATGATGACTAATAATTTCATTATATTCCCATAATATGGATGATTATTTTTAGTCTTTACTTTCGTAATTGACTGTTTATTTCGTACATCGTAAAAAATAAGTAATACTATATATCCCTCTTTCAAAGTGCATTCCTTAGTGAATTTAATCGTATGTGTTTAAGCAACAAAACAATTATAGTTATTAGATTTATTATTTTCGTTTTATTTTGATTAACTCCTTAATTTATTTTCATAGCATATCATAACACCTATGAAAATTAAGTAAAGTTTCAAAAATAGTAATCTGTCTAAGATCGTTTGTATTAAACAATAATCATACCTAAGCAGATAAATGAATTCTAATAAATTATATCATACTTATCCTATAATGTATCAGATTATTTTAGACTTGTTTTAATAGTATGGTTTTAAGAAACTTACTGAAAAAAAAAATAAAAGTCAATAGAAAACTTATATTGTACTTTGAACAAATTTTAAGTTTGAACTCTTAAACCAGGACATCACGTTATAATCTGAAACAGTTCATTATCGTTATTAAGGAATAAAATACTTGAAAAACATTTAGAACAAAAACCTTTAAAAGTATAACTAATTCTTTGAATGAAATTTGAAAACGTTACACTCAATGAATAGCACTTAAATTACCTTCTCTAAAACAGTGAAATCCCTCTAGAACATACTAAGTGACGAAAATTAAGTTAGTTGGTTAAGTTTAACATGTGGCAGTACAATCATTATTTATTCATAGGTAATTGCATTTTCACTTAACGCCGAAGAAGACCTGATACCTCAATGTATTATTATGCAATATGCACAGAAAAAATGAAGTATTAATCACATACAAAAAGCACTGTTTTTAAATTAACAACTTAGACGAAGGATTTTCTTTTTAGTTACACGTTTGTTTTTATTATAACAGCCATAGAGGTACGCTTATTATTATTATTATGTGTGTTGTGGAGAAATGTTTATTTCTCATATTATTATCTGCTGATTTGTGTATGAAAACTTGGCCCTAAGCGCTTAAGTAAACCATTATTGATCCATAATTTCGATAATGGTAATTACAATATAATAATAGCAATGGAAGTAAGATAAATATTCGCTCATAACTCAGCACAATCGGATCTAAATTCTGAAGCCTTAAAGGTGATCAGATACTAATGGAGCCAAGGATAAAACCACCTTTTCAATCCAGTTCTTTCAACATATATCCAAGTAATTTCGTTGGGCACCTACAAATTATAAAGAATATTATTAATGGATGAGAACATACCTTAGTGTGAGTAAAGCTGAAGAACATGGGGCCAGGAGGGGAACAGTCTTTACACTAAACACAAGGCAGGATGTAGGAAGGATTGCAGACGTACAGGAGCAGGATCAGGACCTGCCCGTTTTGACGTACGGTCCTGCATGTTACACAACAGCCTGTCAAGTACAGGACCCCCCAGACTGAGACACCATCTTGGGCCTCCCGCCATCTTACCCCCCGGAGCCCCCACAATCACAACACCCCTGGACTTGTCACTGCTCACACCTCACAGCTCCTGCATCTGAAAGGACTCCAGAACCGGTGAAATCTTGTTTGACACCCTGATTGTTTCTAGGACCTGGACATTGTGTTGGTGTAAGTGATCGACCACAGCGGAAATAATAAGTGAAGATATCCTGGGCATTTCCTGTCTCCCAGAGTAATCGTGTGTTGTTTGGAATTATAAAAAATGACGAGACAAGAAAGTAGATAACTTATACAATATTTTAGATTATAAGTTATGATTTTTAAAACCATCCTTTAAATTCTGACCAGGCTGATGTACAAAATAAATTATATGTTACAAATTCAGTAGTAATATATACGAGTTGAATATTTGTAAGAAACGTATACAATTTGGAAAACACTACCTGGAATAGGTCTGAATTATCACAATTATCTTTAGGTCTGAACTATTGCCTATATCATTTTTGCTTATATAGGGCAAATGTAATAAATATAGAGAATATAATCATATCTAAAAGCGTATATAACTGATGTTTTTAGCTTAGATCGAACATTTTGTTTACACTAAAAGTATTATACTTCTATAAGATTTTTAGCTTTCCGCATCAGCTTTAGTGAAATAAAACTTAAAATTTACTTAATGATTGCGAATAGTTTGCTAATAATTACAATTTCTATAAAAATTAATAGAAACGAATTTAACACCACACTCTATAAAGAAGAAAGATTTAATTATATTTTTACATCATGAGAATATTGATCAAACAGCAAGATGCAAATTTATGAAAATCCAACCGAAATCGAAATCGGAATGACTTTATTCAGGTTCATCTCTACTCTACCGTACATTCATACAATTTAATTTTCAAACAACCCATGATGTCTGTCTTTGAATCTATGAAATTATAGAGACGATATATCAGGGAATTAGAAACAATTATTATTTATTTCATAATATTTTAAATGTTGTAACATTTTGCAAGTTGATCCAAAACAAGGCTAGTGAAAATGACTTTCATCAACTTTTTTTAAAGGAGATCATTGTGACAGTCTGCAAATTAATTTCCTTTACGCTCATTCTAAATGTAAATCTCCATAATAATACAAACAAATCTAACGATAAGTTTTGTTTACGCGAAGTTTACAAACACAACGATGGACAGGTTTGTGTCAAATTTCACATCATTAAAAAGAGCTCTGAAAATACCGATTAATTCGGGGCTGAAAATAAATATGGCTTATGTATCGAGGCATGGAGGAATTACCCATTTGAATGGGCTGCTATTTTACTATCACTAATTGGGGCTGACGAGGGTGGGAGGGGTGGGGGAGGCGTTTCTATGACGACCGGGTCGGAGCCAGGAGGCGTTTTGTCGGATTTCCTGCCAATTATCCTTCACAAATGTATTGGGTAACGTAACCCTTCAGATACAATACACTCTATACATTTATTTATGAGGCAGGCGTTATATTCCGGTGAGCACAAAACCCCCGTCATAATATTTTCTCTGCCGTTGCTCTCCTGTATGGAAAGGGTTGGGCTGGGGACCACCTTTCTATTATTTGAATATCAGGGGACGCTGCATTGGGGTTGAGTCCATTTACGAAACTTTTGAGCACAGATGAACACATTTTATTGACACGCTGAATATCATAAATGTTTCTCTTTCATTAGATTGCAATTCCATCCGGGAAATCATCATAATGCGATGATGTGATTCAATTTGGGCCCTTCCCAATGTCACATGACAGAGTGTTGAAATCATGCTCTGCTAAATTTGAGCATAATTGTGACGAAAACATTATTCGATCCCGCAATAAAATAGTAGCCAACAAGAAATGTTGATGACATAAACTTATTCTCAAGCCAACATAATTTGTTTATAATTAAAAATATAAATATAAAACTAACTGCCTATGAGACAGAAATGTAAAGAGTAAATCATTTTGAGCAAAGATTAGAAAAAGATGGTGGATAGGCATAAGACACTTTTACTTCTTACCTGTTTGTGTATTGTATTTGCTACTGAAAATTTTCTATAAAAATATCCAATGTTAATTATGATTTCAATAATAGTGACAAATTGTATACTATATATGGCCGGTGTAAGTATTACGAAATTATTAAGATTTTGATATTTTTATTTATTTTGTTTTTGAGAATTGATTGTAGAATCAATACAATTATGCTTTAATTTATTTAAAGTTCATTGTTTATATTGCTTTAACTTTACTATTTTCATGTGAAATAACTACTAATAAGGCTAATACTATTAATATGTTAACTTTAGCCGACCAGATGAGTAGTCCTATCAATCAGTAGTACCCTAACCTAACCGTCTTTGTTCTTTGTATTTCGGTGGTAAACATGGCATTTCCAAACCCCAATATAATGACGCCTGATATTGTGAGTACTGTACTTCTGACTAGAGATGAGACAAAAACAGATCATGTGCTTATAATTCCATCCAATAAAATATAATGTTACCGTTATTTCAACATATCTAATCTCCTACCTTTCAACTTATCAACATGCTGTGAATTACAAATTGTTTCGCTTTCATCAGTTCGCTATTGGATCCAGTAAATCGTAATACTGAAATTTGGACCTTTAATAATTTTACATAATATGTAAAATTGTGTTGATATGTGATATACGATATGTGTAATATGTGATATGTGTTGATATCATAAATGTTCAATTTTTATTGTTCCTTATTCACACAATTATCAATAAAACATTGATTATTACATTGATTATTAATATATCCCCGCATAAACTATGGCAACTGCTACTACTACTACATCATCTAAAGCGTTTTCTTTGCATTGATTTTGGCCAAGAACGAATTTGTTCTCCTCTTTCAGATCTGAACCTTTTCCTTTAAGATCTGTCCAATCAAACCCACAAAATTGCCAAATATATTAAACACTCTTATTATGTAAAATTTTATCTTATTTCAAAGTGGATATTTTAATTTCAACCTCTTGGAATTTCTCCAATAGTCTAAATTCAGCAACTTTTCTGGTTCTGAGCAGTTAGCCTATATAAAATATGTCATAGCAAATCACAATACTATTCCTCTAACTTATTAGTTCTGTAAAACCAAGAGAATTTTTCCTGCTTCTGCAGTATCAGTCGGTGTAGATAGAGATCTATTACAATCTATATTTCTGATTATACCAGACCAGTGTTGTAACATTTTTTGTTTTGTTTTTTTTTGTAGATTGGACCAAAGACATAATCTCTTTGCCTAGAATGCACCAACGTTCAAACCTCTTTTTTATGGACAGTAACACCATTGCAATCTCTTTCTCTGCATTGTACCACCGTTAAAATATATTTTTTCTCGAATTTAACACTCTTTAAACCTCTTTTCATAAGCTATATTACAGGCTCTTTTTCAAGATTTTTTCCACTATTGTAACTTATCTTTAGCTGTTCACTTAGTCTTCTGAGACCAAAGTACTCAGGATGCCCCAAAATATTGTCCATCAATTGGTATTGGTCCATTCATTTCAAATGTGTAATATTCAGTAGGAAAGTTCGAAGGAAAGAAAGTTTTAGACGTAATCTAATAATTTAAAACCAATATTTTAGAGCTGCCAACTATAATATCGTAGTCTAAACCTGGATGTAACACAATGACCACTGATTTGGCATGTTTGACCATGGCAATGCCCGCAATGCTCCTCGAGCATACGCGATGTTTGGGGCACTCGACTGCACATGCGCATGCCCGCTGACCTGGCTTAGCTTTGATGTCCACAACATAATTATGTCCTCTGCGGCTCATTTGAGATCAAATGTGGAGTAAAATAACGCCATTGAGTTCAATGAATAGGCCAAATTATCATTGCCGTGTATTACCAGACTTGTTGGCAAGCCAGTTTATTTTGAAAGCAGTAAAGAATGTATATTATAGTTTTAGAGTGTTGTTATAGCTTACCGAAGTTTTACATAATAGTGTGTGAAGAAATCAAATTTTTTTCAGAGATTTGCCATTGTTCTGTGATACAAGAGATCAGTAAGACTACGTTTACAGATATACAGTCTGATCTCTTCCTAATAATACATAATTACAACCTAGGTTAAAATCTAGGTTACTGCTTTCTTGTATCGCTGATGGCAAAATCTCTGAAAAATCTTAGTTCCTTCACAACCTTCTATCATAAAAAAAAACTATAAACATATTATTCTAATAATCAAATTTAAAAAATAGTAATTAGTGTTAATGTTTTTTATAAGAGTTTTCTTTGTTTAACTAAAAAGTCACACCCATAAACACAATAATTAAAATCTTGAATATATATTCAGCAAAATTTAAAACCAGTATATTCAGTTTTGAGGTAATAAAAGAGAGCTAACGTCTGTATCATTCATATTCTTTACAATTAACTAGGATTTTATTAACTAAAGAATTGTTAGCAAGAGAGTAATTTTAGAAACTTGTGAGTAGGTTGCAATTTATAACTAAAACTAATACCTTCAAATTGAATATATAACCTTAATTCAATACTCAGATCTCATGCCACTTCATCTAAGTGTTTTATAGTTGATGTAACGATCTCTGGTATCCGAAAACAAACGGGTACGGGGAGTGCGTGGCCTGAGAAGCGAGCAGGGGTGGACACTATCGATTAGATCATTTTTACATATTTAGTCGCAGCCCTGTAGGATATCTTCCCTGAAAATATGAAAATTATAAGAATTATTAGATCTTCCACTATGATCTATTATTTCAAGATAAGAATATGATATTTTACAGTGTTTACGAAAAATCACCAAATACATTTATTAACAATAATGTCATTCTCTAATGGCATAATTTATCCATATTATAAAGATATCACTTCTTTATCTTCAACTATTTTTCTGTGGGCCGCATTACAATATACAATCAAATATTATTTTAAATGGCCACGACTCTTCATTGAAGGACAAAAAGCATCTTTGGAAAAAATACCTTGGTAAAGGACTATAACTCTAAAATGTACCTTGTATGTGTATAAATGGAAAATTCATGCAAATTTTAAAGTTTAAGGATGAGATACATTGATATTTTTATTTATTAAGCAGTTTTCATAGCATTGTTACAATTATAATAAAAGTTCTATTGAGAAAGGAAGAGTTGTACAACGTTAGAGTGAGCTGAAATAAACGTTCTACTATGTTTACTCAATCATTAACAATAACAATTCTTGTTGTTTAATTTCAAATTTACGAGCAAAATCAATACTTAATTGAGTGCACTTATCTAAAAATGTCAGTTAAAACAACCAGAGCTAAGCAAACAGAATTTTAAAAATACAAAATAAGATGTAACTTTGAATACAGTTAACTATTAATATTAATGAGGATTTTTACAAACACGTTTTACAGACTTGTGGAAGAATACAAACAAGGCTGGGCGCACCGTGCCGCCATGCTGTCCTGAGACTACATACGCATGTCCCGCTGTCTGGGGAGGCTTATTTCCCAATAACGGGATTATGGATTTTTTGATCCGCTTAGAACCCAATATTGCCTTCAATTTGCCGGCGGTTACTCTTCCTTATATCTGGGGATGATTGAGACCTCGTTCTCTGCCTTGCAACACAACAAATGTGATCCTCCCTGATCATCGGGAACACTCATATTAGCTTGCGTCGGGATTTCTTCCTATCGCGATATTCAGTTCTTGTAACTGGCTCGTAGGCATTTATAACAATATTGTTCCTCAGTACTTTTCACGTATTTTGATACTTCTATGTGAAAAAGAATGTTTTTCAATATTTTTATGCGGTGTTTGAACTTATTTAATCCTATAGATGGCATGTAAGGACGTTTAGCACTAAATATGTCGTATAAATCACTTTTAATAAATGCATTCTGACAGATCATGGCTTTTGCATGTCCATGTTGATGCAGCTTGTAAACAGGTGTCGGATGTTTATTGTAAACGAGTGCTGTGAGTCATTAAAGTGTTTGAATATTACGTATGTTAGTTTTTGCGTAATAATACTTATCCTATTAAAAACTATTTTTGCTTACGACAGACAGCATTTCTTAGAATATCTGCTGTTTTAAAGCAAACCTTTGTGTGCACATAATTAGAAAAATTGAAATAAACACTAATTTGGGCTAAAAGTTCAAATAGGTATGTATTTTTGAATATTTTCAACCAAGTTATATATTCAGAGTTATTTTTGCTTCTTATATTTTATGAAAGAAAGCAATTTTAATAGAAACCATAAGTTAACGTTATTATGATGTTTTCGAAAAAAATTAATATAATGATTTATATTTGGATAGTATTAGTCATAATATGTAATACGTTATAGAAAACATTTACGCCACTGTGAAACTAGTGCCGCTAGTACAGGTCGATAAGAGAAGAGAGCACTGACATATCCAGCGTTATTACAAGAAATTTCTTAATTAGCGCTGCAATACACTTTATGGATGTTAGCTGTTTATGGTTTTCTCATTATGTGAAATTAGTTTCCCTATTAATGGTCTAATTTTATATTTTTAATCTTTCGTTTAACACAAAATCAATACTTTAAAACATTTACTGGATCTAAAGTTATATATTATTAGATACGACACTTCAAATTGATCCCCTTTTAAAAACAGTGCAGTTAGTTTGGCTTATATATGTGCTTTGTATTAAAAAATTCCATAGCTGTTATGCGATGGGTCATTTTCGGAGATGGGGGCCGGTAATTATCTATTTCTACACTTTTCTTGGAGGAGACACGTGCTCAAACACCAGCCAGTTTCGGAGGCGTGAAATTAATTAGAGAAATGTAGCGCGCCACGGCGGCAGAAGACAGCTGATTTTAGCATTCATCTCGTAGTTTAATGGCCGCCAATTACGTAACGGGTTACAATGTTCAGGGTGACGGTGGGGGGGGGGTGGATCGGGGGAGGGAGCACTCAAGAAGTCGACCCGGGTGGTGAGGGGTAAACATTAACACAAATACAAGGGCGAGGAGAAGACGGCAGGCGCACACATACGGCCCGACATGCTCAACATGTGTTACACTCTTGTCGGAGGGTTGACACAGCGCGCGGGGTGTCTGCAAACATCCCAACACGTCTACTGGTAGGCTATACACAACAGGCTGGCCGACACAGCGCGTGGGATGTCGGTCTGCAAACATCCCAACATCGTCTACTGGTAGGCCATACACAACAGGCTGGTCGACACAGCGAGCGGGATGTCGGTCTGCAAACATCCCAACACGTCTACTGGTAGGCTATACACAACAGGCTGGCCGACACAGCGCATGGAATGTCGGTCTGCAAACATCCCAACATCGTCTACTCTTAGGCTATACATCACAAACTGGTCGACATAGCGAGGTGTCGGTCTACAAACATCAAAACATCGTCTACGAGTAGGCTTACGTCACAGACTGGTTGACAGCGCGCGAGGTGTCGGTCTACAAACATCCCAACATCGTCTACGAGTAGGCTTACGTCACAGACTGGTTGACACAGCGCGCGGAGTGTCGCTCTACAAACATCCCAACATCGTCTACTGGTAGGCCATACATCACAAACTGGTCGACATAGCGAGGTGTCGGTCTACAAACATCAAAACATCGTCTACGAGTAGGCTTACGTCACAGACTGGTTGACAGCGCGCGAGGTGTCGGTCTACAAACATCCCAACATCGTCCCAACATCGTCTACGAGTAGGCTTACGTCACAGACTGGTTGACAGCGCGCGAGGTGTCGGTCTACAAACATCCCAACATCGTCTACGAGTAGGCTTACGTCACAGACTGGTTGACACAGCGCGCGGAGTGTCGGTCTACAAACATCCCAACATCGTCTACGAGTAGGCTTACGTCACAGACTGGTTGACAGCGCGCGGGGTGTCGCTCTACAAACATCCCAACATCGTCTACTGGTAGGCTATACGTCACAGACATCGTGCTCCTTTGAGGAATTATAAAAACCACGCATACATGCGAGATGAACATAAAATTTAAACAATTTAGATTCTAATTAAATTACTCTTATTAACTTACTAAGATTTTTACTTTAGCAATACGAAACAGATAACAAGGATAACTATTTTCATAACCATACATTTACAAATCGTACATTATCAATTGGGTTACTAAAGTGATGTGTTAGGTATTTTAAAAGAAAACGAATGTAGTGAGTATAAATTGTGATTGAGGTTCAGCCGTAGTAATAGTAACCATAGTTCAATAGTAAATATAACCGTTAACTGTATGAACTCCCTTCAGTTTCTATAACTTAAGGCATACGTGATTAAATCTAAGAAGAAACTTTTAGTTTTAGTAATGCCACAGTTATGGGTATATCGGTCTTTGTTATGTTGGTAATGTTGTCTGTACCGAAATCCGTCCGGTACATCGAACAGGTATCTGGCCATAAACCTATCGGTTTGAAAGCCTCCTAAAGTGCTAAGCTGACGTCTGTGACTAAGGGATATAGCTTTCAATATGTCCTAATGCCACACAATACCCAAATTCTGACTTATAATTTTATAGATTACAGACTATGGTACCATTCCTAATTTTAGAATATCGAGAAGAAATCTAGTCTCGGAATTTCCGATATTCCTTTTCTACTTTGTTCTCTTAATTATTTTAAACTGGAAAAAGACAACGGAAGTAATTTTCAACTAAACTACTATTACAAAATTGAAGCATTTAAACTCGTTTCATTGATCATTAAATTATCATACTCAATGATAAAAGTATTTTGTACTACACAATCAATATTAAACGCGTGTCATTAAGTATTCTGTTAAAGGAGTAAGTTAAAAGAAAAGTCTGTATCGTTCTTAATGTAATAATTTTGCTATATTATATGCTTTAATTTCAACACAAATTAGTGATTGGTGAACTGTTCCTTTAATATAAAAAAATACTTATAAACCTAATACTTAAAATCTACGTCCACTATCGCTTTGAAATATCATATATTAACTTTAAATCCTCATATATCTTGTTCTAGTTATAACATCTATATTTTTCGTTGTATGATTTGTTGTTGTAGACATAATAACACGATGCTATTGCACGATTTGCTCGGATTCAGCACGAGAAACTAATTGAAATACCACCTCCATTGAAGAACATTTGTGGTGGATCCAAACAATTTAGCTAGTCGCGGTGTAAGAATGCCCCAACTAGATGCACGGAATGCCTGTATGCAGATGCCACGGGCAGGACGACGCTGGGGAATGTGGTATTGCTCAAGACAGTTCAGAACCTTTTATAACGCATACATGCCACATATTGTGTAATGTCGACAATAATTATGGTGATTTCCTACTTCATCTGGGTATTTATCAAGGTTGGTTAGAGAGCAGTCATTTTAGGAGAAAACAGTGGGAAACGGGAAAAGAGAAATAAATAAATTACAAAAGAAAAACAGGCCAAATAACAGTGAAAACAGTAGTTAAACTGGCAAATGTTAATTTCCAATTTTATGTTACCTCCACATCTCCCACGTACGCTTCTAAACATCACCTGTGCATCCAGTCCCCCGTTCTGGCTACCTCTGTGTCATGTAAGGTTGCATCAGAAACCCTAGATTTATGTAAACACATCATACCTACCAAGAATTTCACATTCTGAGAGTACGGAATTCTATGTCTATCTATTGCAGAATACTTATTACACTGATGACGGATGAGACGTTTTGAAATTGATGTTGAAACATTCTTATCAAAATTTTCCACCAAATCCACCACCACTTTGACCAAATCCATTAAAATATATTCATTAATAAGTATTTCGTTTATAACCATACATAATCTTGTAGGTCATTTCGACAGATACTGCTTTAAAAAATAAAAGAAAGTTAAGCATACTTTACTTATTTTTTTTATTTACGATGGAAAGAGTATTATATTTCTTAAGATTAAGCACTATACTTGTGTTATAGACGATAGGATTCATTTAAAGTAGTTTTTGGATGTTTTAATAATTACAACCAAACCTTCATAATCATATCTGTAAAACGTAAATACTTTTTCATTCAACTAGGAATTATAGGAGTTTAAAGTGGTCACATTGGTCATCTCAAAATCCCTGCAACGAAAAACCGTCGGAAAATTAGAATATAACTTTTTTTCTAAGAATAAATTATGAATATAAAGTATTTATTTTTATACACCAAATACCGTTTAAAGGCTAAACAATTTTACTATGTTAAATTAAAATTATTTACATAAATAGTAAAAAAGTATTCTTATTTTAGCTGTTTTATCATGAATCTGGGTGTAAAATTATTAGTTGAAATGCCTACAATTCCTAGTAAAAGGGTCGATATTTTTACACTATTTTTTCTATCTACCTCAAAAAATAATCACATCAAAAAATTAATTACATTTTTTAGGAATGTTTTCTTTATTTACTTCAACGAATACAACCATTTAAATAATTAACAATAATTTCAGCAAATAAATTACAAGTTTCACCAAAAATTACATACGATTTTCTAACATAATTTATAAATTATTCAACATAATATGTATTAGTAAGTTAAAGCCTAAATTTAAAGTCCAGTTTGGTTTTAAGTCGGGTGTTAAATTTATATTTTACTAACTGGTAAGAATGACAATTCACACACACCATAATGTGTTATACTCTTATTTTCATGTATTTTTGAATTACCTTTAAAATGTTATTTCACACTTCCACGTTGACGGTGTAATACGAGGAAACTCTCGAATATTCGATAAGTCGATTATCAACGATTGTCCTGAGAGAAGACCGGTACAAATCAGCTGCTGGACTGAGTAACTAGCGGTCAATTATAGCACCGTGTAACTGTCTGGTCCCAATCAGTCAAACAATTAGCCCCTCATCGGTTTATCTGCGCACCGCACCCTTATTGTGGACGTAATGCTCGGCATTGTTCCTCGCGGCATTGCCATTCATCATAGTTAATTTTCAACAAGAATTACTGTCTATCATTACAAGTTTAGAATATTCTGGATGTCCACATATTAAAAGATTTACTTTGACATATAGGGTAGTGTAATCAAGATGCTCAAAACCAGTTCCTGTTCCAAAGTGTATATATAATTATGTATATAGCCTAGAGATTGTCCAAACTTGAAACAAAATTAGATCTTATGATTATCTCATCAGCGTTCATTGGGCAGCTTAGTACGCCATTTCCTTCCAATGGCCTTTAAAAAAATTCAAAATTCAGTAATTTAAGAGATAAAATCAAAATTGTTTTAGAACGCTTATAATACTTCATTAACTTTATAATGGCCTATGATTTTGTATATCGAATGTTTAAGTCTCTTGGTGCAATAAACTTGGTAATAAACATTATAATGTTGAAAGCAGGAAAGCAGTGGTGTTAAAAGTGCATTGATAATTTTATACGATGGCACATCCATGATATGATCAGATGTCTAGGTAAGAACACGTTTTTTAATCCTTACAAATATGTTTGCCAATGTTTTGAAAAAGTTTATAAAAATTCAGTAGTTGTACTCGCATACCTTACTTATTTTTAGGTATTACACCGCTAAGTCAATGTACTATCTTTTAGATATTATTTTCATTTCGATGAACCATATCTCAAGTTGGAGCTGCTTCAAGTTAATTTAACAATTTAAATATTGAGTAAACTAAGTTTTGTTAGTGAAAACATAATCGAGTTAATATAAAATTAAATGTTGTTAATTTGTCCTATCCAAAAATGTTTGCAAATTATAAAGCTCCTAGAATTAAATAAATAAATAAACTCTCCCTACTTATCACACGAAAATATTATTTCGATCCGAGAGGCAAGTATAATAAATACGCTAAAGAATTCCAGTTTTCCACAGAACACAAAAATATAAACAGAAAGATTTATGCTAAATGAGGAAAATTCAGAGTTTGGCACATTATTCAATAGAAAAACTACTTATACCAACGTTTACAACAAGACCCTTATGCCACAATCTCAACTTCAAAGACTAATCTGGCAATCAAATGATAACTCGAATGGTTATCATTATTGTATATATTGGTAAATAACTATGGCGCCAAAGCTACGCAATTACTAAGTGCACTATTGTTAATTTTTGGCTCGTTCCTGTACCTTGTTAATCCCCGAGAGCATCCAACAATGATGACGATGTCGAGTTCCAACAAAACGGATGGGAACAAACATAATTACCAGGCACGGGAGTGGACCGCCCACGCTCGAGAAAGACAGCTTTGTCACACGTTTGCTGATGACAAAGTCTCAACGGCTCACTTTGGTTTCAATTATCTACCAGCCAAATTGAATTGTATCAAAGTACTTTTATATTGGTGGCGTGCAGCACCCCCAGCCTGTTGTGGGGAGGATGACGGGGAGGGGGAGTTAGGGGAGGGCTGACAGGGACGAGGCTGATGAGATAAATTGAGTCTTCCAACCCGAGTGAGACGTTTTAAGAAGTGACTTTTTAAGAAAACTCACCCTCAGAAAGAAACTCGGGAAGAAGCCATTCGAGGGGCCAAATGACAGAGAGGGATTGGAGCAGGTGGGTCACAAAACCTTCTGCAAAATGAAAGGATTTTGTTCTCTTTGGTATTAAAAAAGCACCAAACGAGCCCATCTCTTATCTGAGCTCGTTTTCATTCTTTATGTCGACGAAACCGCGGTTTGATTTGTATTGAGTCTACACAAAACGGCGTTTAAATTATTGTTTTCAAAATACTCTGCGATGCAATTTTCTTAGGGAGTAAATCGTTTTAGTAATACCTTGGGTAACTCGTCGTTCTTTTTTATGCGGTGTCCGATCTTCTATAATGCAATCCAAGTTGGATATTTCTACCTATAATGAAGATTTCCAAACTCCATCATAGAATAGACAGTGCAGAATTGAATTAATTATTATTCGATTTTTTGTCGATTTCTTAAAATAAAAGGTCGAACTGAAATAAATTAACTTTCTATTTAATATTTCATTGCTTAAAAAGTGTGTTAATAAAAAAACTAGGCTAATACAGCCTAATTAGTTTTTAGTTTTCCTATGTTTCCCGCCTTCGACAACACAATTATGTTATTTAAATAAGGGTGAATTTATTTACTTTGAAATATAATAAGCTTTTAAAACAACATGATTTAAGTGGAAGCCATTAATTTCATCCGAATAGAAGGAAAACATTTTAGAGATCTTTACTAAGAATTGCTTAGATAAACATTAAAAGTCAACATTTCTAAATATATTAATGTTCAATAACTATAAAACAAAAATTAATATTTTTCTAAGACAATTATAATGTTTGTTTTTATACACGATAATGTTAAAATAAAAGCAGCTGTATGCGACAAGTTAAGTTTAATATTTTTAATATTTTATTAACCACCTTCGAAATTGGTTTCATGAATTAAAACATTGACGGCGACGCTCCATAGCTCACTTTTAAATATAGACACATACCGCTTATTATGTCATTTTCGAGATTCAAAACATTCGTGTTGAAGTGATGAAAACCTTCATATGCTATCGTAAGGCCCAACACAATAAAAAGGATACATTCGTCCCTTTATTATTTGAACAATTCGCCTGACCAACAGTTTTTCATTTTTAAACTTGTGAAGTAAATATAGTCTATTATCAAGCTATAAAGATTGAAGCTACTTCTTTGAAAACCACATAACATCATACTAATCACTACTAAAAATAAAATAATGTGTAGTGAATATTGTATATATTTACTAAATCTGTTTTTATTCTTACATCCAAGCAAGATTTTCTGTATGATGAAAATGATATTGTTTTAAAAGGTCTATTTGTCAGGTAGAACAGCTACAATGAAAGGCAGTCCTTTGTGCTTTGCTGCTGAACACAACATATTATGTAGTTTAATGTATATGCTTTTTATCACTTACTAGATATTTACCGTTGTCGGAAAGTTAGACGAATCATGATTTTAAAATTATTGATCAAACTATCAATATTATAAACCCTAAATCTAAAACAGTACTTTTTAAACTACACTTGAAATTTCAGAGTGGCACTAATTTAAGGACAAAATTATTTGGGGAAATATTTTGATAAACTGGCTTGACTAAGTAAAGTACAATGAGAATGTTTGACTCAGGTCGAGAATAGTGTACGGGAATTACTAATAATAACTAAAAAATAATGTAATGTTTAGTAATTTTTACAGTGTATATAATTATGTTGCAGTAACATACCATTAATCTATCTTATAGCACAGCAGATGCATTTGAAAATACGTAATATTCAGTTGTTTTTTTTTTAAGTTAGATGCAAAATAACCTAGCATAGTATGTTCAGTTACAATATTATTTGGTCATTAGAATATTTGTTCACCTTAATAATTCATATTATACAATATCGATTTAAAGGTCACTGTTGGTTAATGTTGCAAAACTACCAATTATACCCGTTCTTTACTTAATGTCATACGGAGTTCTTTTTACGTCAATGGAATTTCGAATGATTACCTTGAACGTTTTTAAGGAAAAAATGATTCAACCCTATTTGCAAGATTTTTCCCCTTCCTCGGTAATACAATACGTTACTTTTAGGTTAGAGAGCAATAGTTTTACCTCTAAGCTACACCTTTCCTAAAAGATTAGAAACAGGATTTTTTTTATTCACTTTAAGTTTTCAATAATTGCTGTAAACACTCTAATATAATATATTAATTAATTGAAGAATGATTCAATATTTCCATTGGCATAGCGACGGCTGGGGAAATGGGATAAATACTGATCCTTGAGGAACCCCTTTTATAATAGGACGATTTGTGACTTAATTGATGTTGTGTTTTTTAATAGATGTTTACCTGTTTCTGATGTTTCGAGTTTTTTTCTTTTCTTTGGTTAGTGTTCTGTTTCACAATGATTGGAGAGATTCTTCTTTAAACAGACAGTTAAGATTTCAAATTTTTGGCAGTATACACAATCGAATGCTTTGAAGAATTCTTGAAGCAGCTTATTAGGAGATTTCCAACTTTTATTTAGTTTTTATTAGATTTTGAGATAAATAATTGATTTCGTGGTTAATTAAAGTAAATCTAAATCCATTTAACACCTTTCTGATTCTTTTCAAGGTAATCTAGTTTCACTACCACTAATTTAAAACGTTAATGGATCAAATTATTCAAATTCCATTTTATTCTCCATCAACATCATCATAATCTGCCAACTTGCGTTGTTCCTAGAAACTGTTGTTTCAATGGAGCATAGATTTAAATATTAATGGATATTATTTTAATGGATTTTCTTTGTTGTTTACCAAGTGTCTTCTCAGTAAATAGCTTATACTAGTACACTAATTGCGGCAGCCTTAATTTCATTGTGAATTTCAAGTTATTATTTCTGTTTCAAATAGAATTAAATTTACTATTAATTCGTTATTCACTGTTTTATTCAATTCGTGGACAATTTAGATGATTATATAATTCTCAAACATAATTAATGATGTATACAAAAGAATGATCAAACAGTGGTAACCATACCACGTGATAACTCTTCGGTCCTCATTATAGTATTCCTTTCATTGATTAAAACAAGGATTAATTAATTACAAACATATGGTTCAACGTGGTTTCTGAACAGTTTAAGTATCAGTGTGATTATTGTAGAGGTTGAGTCTCTGACAATATGATAGAAACGCTAAAGTCATGTGCAGCAAATTAAGAACTTAGTTCTAAATGGGATATATGACTAATTAATTGTTACCACACACAATCAAGTTTGTAATCAAGCGAATCATTGCCCAACTCTGATCTCCAAACTTATTTTAGTATTTGTCTCGTTATATGGACAAGAAAAGCGGATATCCAAATGTAGAGAGAGTGAGAACGCCAAAGAGAAACCTTTTAGAACTTTGGACAAAGGACACTCGTAATCCAGCAGGATATCAGAACGTTCCAAATTCTGTACTTATATAATTTTAATAATGTTAATAAATGTAATATAATATTCCTATCTGTGTAGTGACCTGTAGATTCCATACAGCAATATCACTCATAATAAATAGGAGTAGGCAAACCCTTCTTTTTCCACAAAATTTCAACAAATTGCTTAGGAAATGTTTTTAGGAATCTGAAAATTGACATAAGTTTTTACTTTTGATAATTATTTCAATAATTTTTCCTCTCATAAAGCAATGGCAGTCATAATTTCTACGCATATGAAGATACTTTTCCGTTCATTCTTACTCTATCCTCAGTAATTTAATACAATACTTAAATGTTTTAATTTTATAGCAATAGAAATTAAATTTTAGGATTAACACTTGTTTTTAATTATCTGTAATTCTATTAAAACGAACATAAGGTTCCTCACTGTATGTACAAGATATATAATTTTCCTGTAAAATATACTTTTGGTTTCGTCCTTTATGTTTTCGTTTTGGATTTAATTGACCTTATATAAACCTTTCTAATAATGTATTTTGTATAACTAATAGAACATTTTTTTTTAAATTTTCTAAGTATATAGAGTAAATATTTAAGATCAAAGCGTAAAGATTGGGCGTATAAGATGGTTTGATTGTACTTTAGCGACTTTGAACCTATTTCAGTTACAGCCATTCTTCCACTCCTAAAAAGTTCTTCATAATTGTTTGAATGTACAGATTGAAGGGAAAATTGCTTTAATGACATACCAAAACTTACTTCACCACACTCATACAAGTCATAGGGTAGAAAGTCACTACAGTTCAGCGTATTCCAAAATGTAAGTGGTAAATCCGTTGATTTGAATAGAAAGCACGACCGACGTTGATTGGCGTGCATGTAGTAATGAAATGTGTGTTTGAGATAAAAGCCCGATTCCTCGTCTCCAGTTTACTTTGTCGGTCGTCAATACTCAGACTACCGTACAGCAGATCTCCTAATTGGTAGAAACTCCACTAGGCGCGCTGGCTGCTCCACGCCACAGGTAGGTCTCGACTAGGAGTAGGCGAGGCTCAGATCCGCAATTAACCCGATCGCGCCTTTGGCTCACCAATTAATTAAAAAGCTTGCGATTTTCAAGTGCCGGAACAAACAAATATGCGTGTCGGTAATTAACTCGTACACTGAGAGAGCGCTGTGGCGGCCCGCTTTTGTCCCGTGCTCACTTCATACACCCGCTCACGTTTCGTACCACCGTGTAAATATATATTTTTGCGTCACACTTTAAAATGTTATAATATCCTCTAAAAGTATATAAATAAATAAAAGTACAACGTTGCACAATACTAGCGGTTTTCTGGAATTAGCTATTATAAAACTACTGAAATATCGCTTAGTATACAGTTTTCATTATTAAGAGCCGATAGGACTGGCGGCCATCTTGATCTTAATTTCCATATGAATAGTGATAAACAAATTTTTGATCACAGAATTATGGAAAACTACTCTTTAAAAAATATATCTAAACCAAATCAGCCCGTGTAATGAAGTGAGAACTGTACCACATTTTGGAGTCAATACTGTACGTACTAGGTAGTTTAATACATCTCGAAACGCTTTTTAGTTATCCAGAAATAAAACACAAACTTTATTATTTAAATACCCAAAAAGTGTATAACTTTACGAGTAAAAATAAAGAAACGTTTGGATGTTTCTGATTATATCTTTAAAATGCCATCTCCCGTAATTCCATTACCAAAAAAGAGAGTAAAAGTGTTTGAAGTATAACTTTGTTTTTGTGAAGTAAAACTTAAGGTAGTTTTACTATTATAGCCGACTCTTAAAATCGCCTTTAGAGAGGGATTTATATGAATACATCAGGCGCAAGGCAACTTTCAGGCTCTCCTGTCGAGCAAGGCGCCAACAAGAATGTGCAGGCGCAGTTTGAAATTCAGCTTGCTTTCTTTGAAGTTTCTTGGAGCAATTGGAAAGATTAAAAACTAAATGTAGCTATTAAATGACCACATTTTTCGAATTATAATCTTATATTTTAGACGAGGCCTTTCGAAACCGTGTTTGAATGGACACGTTCCAAACAATAAAGATAAAATGTGTGATTATTAAACAGCTAAATTGTTTTCGTTGTTTGGCCGATAAAACACCAGAGTATATACTTTCCATATCATGATGTAAAAAGTTAACTGAATTTCAGCATCAATGCTAGATTTTGTACTATAAAAACGTTTCTAGCTTAGAATCTTGAAATAGCTAGAACGTGTGTATATAAAAATGTGTTTTGATACCGCCATATTGTAGTTTTGGATTTCCGACTGATATCCAAATGGTGGTATCCAAATCTAATTGGTTCTTAAATATTCTGTGTTAGTAACTTATTGAACCCTGAATATTTAGGTGAGTATAAAATATATATTGTAAACTTATTTTTAGGACAAAATGTGTCTATGAATGCTTAAGGTCGATTGTCAAATTGAAAGAAAGGCACCGTATTTAAAATAGTGAAAAGTATGTAAGTATTAATTAATTTAACATTTTTTTATTTATGTAGATAATTAAGAAACAAGGTTACATTTAAAAGATTAAAAACTGATTAGTTTCCATGATTTTTAGTTTGCATAGTGCTTCATCTGTTAAATCTTATTATTATAAATACTTAGTTTGTACTAAGGAAAAGTTATTGAAACTTAATGTAAAATATAGTAGGCCACACACTTTTCTTGATTTCAAACGTTTTAAAGAAAACTAAACAACCATAAGTTGCGTTGCCAAGTCCATAACAATACAAATTAGTAATGTGACACAATTGTTTATAACTGTAAATAAGGCTGCATCATTTACTAAAACTATTATTTCAAATATTCAAACACAAAAATAGTTATAAAATAGTTTATGTTTAAAATAAGAAGAGTATATTTCAAAGCCAGTGACGTCACATTGACAACAAACACAGTTAGCCCTTGCAGTTAGCCAGTCCAGGGATGTCCAAACGAGCACAATGAAGGGGTAAACTGGCCGCTCCCTCCCCTCCCCCCTCGGTCTCATTATTGCCAAGTTTTAATTGCTGTTTTGAACGTCTCGTTAGGGCAGCACCAAATGTTACATTTTATTCCCGGTTTAATCACCCACCTCATAATGTCCCTTTATTCGGGTCACCCGCTAACACAAACTCAGAATAACACTAAATTCAATTTTGCTTTATAAAACAAGAGCGCTATTATTTCTCATAAAGACTGACAAATTCCCCCTCCCCCCACGCCACAACGAGCATTCATGACCGATCTTCAAATCGCAATTAGTGTGGGTGCCATTTTTACGTCGGCTATTGTAATTATTTGTAGCAGTTACCCGATACTTCAGAAGTTACAAAAATGACCGCTTTCAACTAAATGGCACACAGGTTGTTCAGGTGATTCAAGCCTCGGAAACAATAATTACTGCTCTGTACTGGATCTTCAACTTTAATATACGAGCTCAGGAACATACAATTTTAGTTACGTTATATTACATTTAAATATTTAGTGAATCCAGACACGTATAAAACAATGCATTTAAAGAAAATCTAATATTTTAACCAGACTTACAAGAGATGGTTCAATGCCAATAAGTCAAATAATGTCTTAGTTTACCATGTGATGTTAGGGCTAATAAGCCCTTTCTATAACCTGGGTACCCACGGGACTTCCGAACCACCACCAACGGCCGAGTAGCTACTTTCAAGGACAGCATCGTTTAGCGGTCACTAATCCAAGCAGCATCCACGCTTGACATTGCTTGATTCGATTATATTGCGTTAACCTCCGTACCCATCATGGTTAATTGAATAGTTAGTTGCTTAATTTTTATGAAATAAAATTAATTTAGGGTGTTTTTGTTAGCTCGCGCCAAAACCTTTCTATGAGTTTAAACACACTATATGATTACTTCTATAATTGTATTCTGTTACATCATAAATTTGAATTGTGTTAAAAATCAATCAAGGATATAAGAACCACATTGAGTAAAAATTACACTACCACTGGATGGCATATGCATACTTTTAAGTATGCAGCATACACCTTCAGTTATTGGTTCAGGTTTTTATTAATACAATGTTGTATCAATTTAAAAAAAGTATGAGTAATTAAGTCAAAATTCATTATCTAAAAAACAAAACATGTCTTGGCATCAAATTTTATTGCATTAAATAACCTGCTAATCGCAATAAATATGTAATATATGTAAATATAAATACACATTTCTTCCAACTCAACATCTAGTATTTTACACAGTTTAATTTTATGAGTATATTTGTCAAGAAGAGAAGGAGGATTTTAATACGTATGTCATTTATTAGCGACTATAAGAGGTAGCACCGCTTATTAAAAGGTGTAAACTAGCACTTTAATGATGTCTCAAGGACGTATTATGTCGGTGAAAAATTACCGTCAAGGAACGGCAATCATAGAACGTTGACGCCCGACCAAATTAGCGTCCAGTCTTCTTCCATTCTTATGTAAAACGGCATCGCCTCCGTGTAGCCAACAAGTGACCAGCGTTGCAGACACATTTATGTGGAACAATGTAACAATAATTAGTGTGGGACCACGTAGCGGTGACGGTGGCGGCAGGGCGCTATATCCGCTGATGCCAACCACCTGGTCGCTGGCGCCATCTACTTCCGGGACCGAGGACGGGATCGCTCAACTCTGACCCCCACTAGGCTCGTCAACTCCAGCCTTCGCTACATCGTGCTGAATAAACACCTCATGCTACTCGGGACTTTAGTAAAAACCGAGTGTCTAGTTTCCCTCCCGATTGGCAAAAACTGACAGGTTTATTTTGAGTGGGAGGGCGTTTATTTTCATAGTCCGATGAGGCGCTGTGACGTCCCGGCAAAAAGGGAGCAGTTTGATGTCTTACTTACGTAGCTAGTAAGGATGACACTTCGACTAATTCTTTGAAAAAAGCGACAGTCAGTTGTGATAGGGTTATTTATTGACTTAGTTGGTCTCAGAGGCCATTGCCCGGATTGAGTTTTTATACAACCTAAAGTAAGAACAATGTGGTCCAATTCATTCACTTGTAGGACACTATACTTGTCTCAACCCACACATGTATCCCTGTACTGTTGACTGATACGCTATACCGTTCAACCTCTACTGTAGTTTCAAGGTAATTTTTGAGATGTATGTAGATAGATTGTGCATTTTTAAATTTAGTACATAATATCTAATACAACGTTGTAGGAAGTAGGGAAAATTTGCTCATAAATGTAAAACATGGAATAGGAAATTGTATGTATATACACATATATCATCCAAATTATAATTCTTGAAATACAAAATTGAGAATAGACATTTTATGTCAAGCTTCCTGCACATTTAACTCAAATTACTCTATATAATAATACACATTTATTTTTTTATATCTTATTAAAATAACAGAAATAATAGAACATGTATGTTTTTTGTCATTAATCTAGTAGTATAAATAGCTTTATATGTTCGCTCTCTAGGGCAAAAATAAGGTAATAATATTAAGTAACTGTTAAAAACACTGCTGTCACTGAAGTTAAAACGGAATTGGCGTATCATTTTGTACAATCTTTACACCATTGTAGTTTCTAGCTTGATGAACTTTTCAAACTGGGGTTTTTACAACATAAAAATAATTTATAGGGTTTAAATTCTTTTACGACTGTTGAATGAGAATTTCAAAGCAGGGGTGATTTGTGCCATTTTATAAAAAATGTAATTAGCTAGTTGATAAAACCTTATGAAATCGTTACAACAGTTTTAGTAATCATAATTATTGAAGGAGACATGGAAGCGATCTGAGCGCGAGATTTTGAAGGTGTACATCGCGGAGGTGTGAGGAGCACGGGGCAGTGCGTGTTGTATGCTGCGAGCTGTCTGGGAACCCGATCCTGAGACAAAAGTGGAATGAGTGGACAGGGGTAATTAGAAGTGGTTGACAAGAGCACAAGGGCCCAGTAGGGCTTCACACGTCTGCAATAGGCCCTTTGTCACAGACTGTAAACACATCCTGCCCTGCGGCTGGAGCGAGACCCACAGCCCATTCAGCTCGTCCCAAACCCACAACAAACCGTTAACGTCTCCTGGACATTCCAGGCTCCAGCCTCCTCCTACTCCTGCTCCAGTTCCAACATTCAATATTCACGGAATTAATCAGTACTACAAAAATGTCAATTTGTTCTGAGCACAAGTTCTTTCTAAAAAAGAAACTCTGTCCAATCGTCAAAAGGGTTTAGATGCAATAGTTTTCGTTCATTCTTTAAACCACTGTACTATATCTGTCTACCGGTAGTGCTTGTAGTTAACAACTACTACAAGTGTTATACATGTTTAATAAGCTACTACACATTACGCACGCAATAGCGTCAGTTACAGTCAACAAGCAAAATGATAGTTTAAATTTTCTCTTTCCCATATTATTTTTGTCAAGAATATATAACATATGTAACGTTGAAGCAAAAACAAGTAACTTTTATAACTCGAGAATAAAATATAATTTTAAAGAAATTAAAACGTTTAAAAAAATGCTTTTAACATATATATTCTTACTAGTTTTATTAACATGTGTAAAATAATGACGTAAAAATTAATTAAATGTTAAGAAAACATTAGATTTAATTCCTTCATTACTTTTATTATCAAGAGATAAGTGACGTGTTAGAGCTTCCTTAGCGACGACACAGAAAGTGCTAAATCCTGGAGAGAACCTTCTTATATTATTATAAGATAATCCTTATAAATTGATAGGTTAAACAACTGCATATAAGATTTAACAGTCTACTTTAACGCAAAAGTATTCGTTAATGTAGACGGCAAGTAAAATTTAATTTCTTGAAATTGACTAGTGTAATTGAAAAATTTAAAATTAATTTTATTTAAAATTATTTAAATTCTTATTTATTTGCAATATTAATGTCAAGAACGGCAGGGATGTAAAATTTAGTGGGGGGGGGGGGGGGTTGTAGATTATGAGTATTGTTTAGTAAAAAATTAAAACAATTTATATTTATTTTTGCTAGAAGTCACCCACGGTTATTCGCGCTATTTCCTCCTGTACAACTAAGACATATTTATATTCTTTTTAATTGGTATGACAAATACTCCTGTGATGGTCACTGGAAAATATTCAAATCTCCTGATCCATCTTCGAATAAATAATGTTGAGGTCCTGAAGTCGGAGTGTAAAAGTTTCTATAAGTGGCAATGAAATAAATAGAATTTCTCTGTAACATTCCATATTTGATAGAATAGCTCCAGTGATTTCTGTAACAATTGAAATATTTTAGGCCGGTGTGGAGGAATAATTAAGTCGAATTTTATCAGTTACAGTTACAATTTACAATTTTCATTACAATGTAATGTAATGGTTTTAAAACGTAAATAGGCATTAGTTTTCAAGTAGATTTGATTTTAGTGTTAAGAAGATAGCTAACGAACACATATAAACTTATTAAGGTGAAAAAGTTTTTCATACTTTAAATTATAAACCTAAGACTTCGATGAAAACGCTTGGGTATTATATAAAGCCTACACGAATCACCAAAATATGATAGTTACATACTTTACCAGTTCAGTACTTCTCAAGGACGACTGTAAGCTTTTGTTAATGGAAATTCGGATGAGTTACGAAAAAATTCTTGTGAAATTAAATGATAATGGTAGTAAATTTATCAATATTGATGTTTTCCCTAGACAATAACAGAGAACAGGAACCAAAAGACGGTAGCAGGACCTCCCCAACCCCCCAATTACCCTAACAACTGGCCATGTTTTGTGTAAGGGTCAATTACTCCCAAGCCTCTCTTCTTACTCTCCAACTCAAGTCGCGTAATTTACCACCAAACCAGCGGTAATTTCGCTTTCTCACTTTCTCGCCAGGAAATAATATAAATAACGATCTTCGTCCGGAGATGCCCTTTCAGTTGGGGGCGAGCAAACGATTATTTGTTAATAAGGGCACGGACCGCTGCCCTCCAAAAGGGCTCGCTGCGGTCGCTCAATGGACGTTGTACAATCGTAATGAGGTCGCATCTGTGTTTGGCTTAAATTCAATTTGATCTATTCAGAGCGCCATCGAATGACGTTTTGCGGTCTGTGTAGTTTGATTTCATTTGACAAAAGATTTCTTTTTCGGAAAAAAATATCCTTGTTGCTGGTGTCTTGTTAAATAATGTCTACTCTAAATAAGGAAGTCTAGAACTCTCTTCAGGGAATAAACGTATACTATAGGGGGAAAAACGTCAATAAATAATCTGGAACTAATCAATAATTATTTTAATAATTTCAAGTAAGTACATTATTTCAAAGAGAATGGATTTCAACAAATCAACTACAGTAAAAAATAAAAACGGGCAATCATGTACATTTGACACACGGGATCTCTATGAGATGTTATGTTTTCGTAAGCATTTTAGGCATTCAATACTAGACACGCACCCTTTTATAAAAAAACATTTTACTTTCGTTAGCAAATGAAGACATTATTGCCTTAATACTGTTAGGCAAAAACATATTATCCACCGTTAAAGACAACGAAAAAATAATTTTGAATTAAAAATATTAAGAGTAAAGATTTATATAGACACATTTTCCCAACGAGTACTGGAAAATGACTATTCTTACTATTAGATAATATTTAATAAACATAATAATATTTATTTCTATTTTAGTTAATATCAATTTTCATAATACAAAATATAAGACAATAATGAAAATATTTAAATTGTGGCAGAAGCCTTCTTCAGAATATAAAAAAATATTACGTGAGACATTAAGAACAATATATTAACATGAAACCATCAGTTAAGACACAAAGGAAAACATGTCAAAGTAAAATACATTTATATATTAAGAACTTGTTCTTAACCGCGGCTTTGCACGTATAACCGAAATCTGACAGAGATGCTATAGGTAACTGTTCTTTAAAAGATACACCGAGCACTCCTAAGGTGGTCATTGGAAGATTCCACCCCTCCCCAAAACCTCTTTCGAATCATTAAATGTATAAGTTTAAAGACCAGTGGGTCAACTTTTCCTTAATGAGCAACAGCATCTATGACGTAACGTGAATGTCTGTAACGCTATCTGTTAGAATTTTCTTACATTACATTTATTTCTAACTCACAAGATTAATGGAGTAGAGATGTAAAGTCGGCGAGCAAAACAAATTCTTAGTGAGCAATTATAAGTAATGTGAATATCTACAGCAAATTGCATATAATTTAGTCGAGTTTGTGGCGTTTCACTGCCAGAAATATTAAATAAAATGAAGTGTTTTCAGAATCATTAACTGTGTAAATAATAAATACTTGTACAAAACAATTATAATGTGACATTTCCCAAAGTAAAATTTATATGTTTGAAACAACACCAAAAAGGAATTTTATTAAAACCTTGAAGATTTTGTTTTGATAGATTTTGACTGCTAACAATGAAATTAGCATAACTAGAAGTAGTAATTTACTCAAATGTATTTTTAGTGACATTTCATGGAATATAAGTTATAATATTTCAAGCATATTTAACGATCTTTTCCCTTTATTAGATTTCCCGACGATACTTACACCAAACTCCAAAACGTAAGCAGCCCTATCTATTATTTCATTTTTAAAACCTAAGTTCACACATAATACAAAATCAATCGGACCAATTAATTTTATCCATTAAACATTAAAACCCATTCAAACAGCAGAAACAAATTTTTACATTATAGAATAGTCTTTGATATATACAGACCAATAGTTCTTCGTCAAAAAATATTCCCTAATTGGATTAAATCCACAAATTGCTATAAGTATACGAAAATTTTGTACAACTATAGACCATATAAACCTGCACTAATGAGTTCAAATAACAACATAATAAGTACATAATTAAATTTAAAAGGAACTTGCAATTTTTAAATTTTAACTGTACCTATTATGTTACACTGTACTTACAGTACATAAACTATGATCACAAAAAATGATAACGTTTTGACAGTACAGAATTACATGTATACTCGAATTTAAAATGATTACTGCAATAGTATGAAGGAATTAAAGCTATATAAATATTTCTTAATTTGAAGATAATACGTGTTTGCATTTTTGGATGAAAGTGGTAGTTTTTCAATTGATTTTTATGTTAAGATAGTGCTACAGGTTATAAGATATCTATCCCGATGACATAAATAATAATAAACAATTTGTCGATAATTCTATGAAACATTTTATATAATTGAAATTATAACTGGAGCGTTCTTCAAAACAGGCCCACAGGGTGATGACCGAGGATAAGGGTATTAATTTAATAGTTTATTTTACATATGTTTATTACTAAAGAAAATCGCATATTCATGTGTAAATGTTTCCTTATTTTTTATAAAACCAGTCGTATTTAATTTAACAAAAAATTTAATTTTCTTAAATGACAAATCATTAAAATACAAGCAATAATCTACATTCATAATTCGTATTGATAATATCGGTCGTGTTCCATTAACAAGGAGATCTGTTTAGAAAGTTTCAAAAAATTCTTATTTTAAACCTTTTAATACCTCGTGGAACTGTCACAAATATTCTATTTGTATTCATATTAAAGGACTCGGTAAAATTTGTAAAAACGGTGAACCAAAACTGATTACATATTTCTTTGCTTATTTCATATGTTTTAAATCTCCCTGTGTTGAGAGGTTTTTGAAGTCCGTTAACACATAAGTTAGCCCGTGGACTGTAAGGGCTCTCGGAACCAGCTGATTTAATAAGTTATATTGCCGGTGATGATCTAACAGAAATGACACTGATTGGTCGAATACTCAGCTCTTGCCAGTCATTGTTTGTAGATGCTCTTACATTTGTTGTTCACCGGTCACGTGACCGCGTCTGGCCAACCAGAGGGTCCGTACGTGACGTCATGGGTTGTACAATCCGGCATGACGTCATCGACTTTCCCACAGCACGAGTGTCAGTGGAAAACACTACAGCTAGTCATAATTAATTACCATGAGACGAAATACTAAGAATCGACCCTTGATCAAGTCAAGAGAACTCAACCGTGGCCGTGCGCGCTTGGTTGTCGCATTAGATCAGACGCGCACTAGCCTTAAGTTTTTATAGCCATACAGAGGCGGTGCAGTTATTGAAATGCTATTGGTTTTCTGTCAATAATTATATTTAATCTTAACCCGTCTGTTAATATATACGTCAAAGCGGTACTTGGGGGGTATCTTATTGAAACCCACGTAAAAATAGATAAAACTAAGGATATGTAATTTCTAGAATGTATATGAAGGTTAAGAGGAGAAAATTATATGTTTCTTTAATTAAATAATTGAGTTTAATTCAGGAGAAGTTTATTAAAGCATTATATAAATCATCATGATGATCTATGAAGCCATAACCCATGTGCAAAACTGTAAATTTTTATCTTCACCAATTTTATTTGGACCTTATTTACAGCAGCGTCCAATTATTCGTTTACCGATAACAAAACTTTTTCTGTGTTCTGTTGGGTTATATGGAAGTGCTAAAAATGTATTATACCTCCTAATCGCATTTTCATCCTGGCTCCAGCAGAGTATTCAGAGTAGGGTACGACCATCCTCAAAAACCCCCAGAAAATATTATAAAATCCTCGAAAAGGATGTAGTTCTACCTAATATTTCATACTGATTCTCACTTAATATGTTTTCACTTTTAACTAGCAAATAGAACCAAGTGTGCCAATTTTGGTATAATGTTATGATTGCTTACTTCAATAATAGTGAAATACCTTGGTTCAGTGATATTCACCTTTAAAATATGATGTTCAAAAAAGAGAGGAACAGACCAACCGCTCTTCTATCCCCCTCTTCACAAGACGAACCTTGGAAACAATACTGCCTAGTGTGGTATGACTCATCACTTTCAGTTCTAGAGAATAGTTCTATAGTTGAGGCAGTCCATTTCCATTTGAAAATTAACTGAAAGAAGTGCAAACTAAAATAAAAAGTTTTTGCTACACGTGCTTGATACTTCATCGGTACCATATTCCACCATAAAAATTAGCAAGAGTCATAAAAACGTTAGGTTTCAAGGCTGAAACGTATATGATTTGTTGTCTTTCGATGAAGGCGTCACTTCAGAACTAATAATAAGAACGTTGTTTGTATCTTCTAAAAGAATGACATCAGACCAACATATTTATATTCATACCAACACGTACTTTTGTTTCTATTGACAATAAATAAGCCAATTTATCCGCAGTACAATAATTATGTCAATATTATAATGTATATAAGTGAATATTATACATCTTATATATATATATATATATATATATATATATATATATATATATATATATAAAAGTTCTTACAGAATCTTTAGACATATGTTGTGTGTTTTAAGCTCATAAGATAGTCTATAAAGCCTAAACCCCATATATTACTGAAACATGCAAAATGTTTCCTCACAAACCAAGCTTAAATACTATGCGCTATGTAATCTGTTGAAAATAAATGCAGCCATAAGATATCAATAGGTCATCGTTCATCAAATAAGATGATGCTTTATACATCAAAGATTGGTATGAAGTCAAGTACGATCGTTTTAACTACAGACTCCTTTTCAAATTTAGAAGGATCAAATATCCAGACCAAAATAATGTTGTAACTATCAGATATAACTATGACATTTTGAAGGAACATGAATATCTTTGGAACTATATTTTTCCCTCGTTTAGAGTTCTTGAGGGGTTCTATTAAAGAGGTGCCACATTCCCACTCCCCCCAACAAATAGTAACTTACTTTTGTGGTACGGGGTTGGATAGGTGACAATAAACCAATGGCGCACACATTTTAAGTTAAAAATTTAAATTTGAGACTAAAATATAAATTACAATTTTGTAGAAAATGGACATAATTATTAAAATTGGAAGATTTTAAGCCATCCTCAAAAAAATGGGAATACTACCAGAAAGTACTTATAAATACTACCAAAGTTTAATTTTTCTGTTTATAATCGATTAAATTACTATGAGGGACATAGACCTTTTTATGTATATAACAGAAATATAAAAAGTAATCACACTAAACAAATTTTGAAATGATTACCCTCGTAGAGCAAACATATGTTGAGATTAAGTAGGCCTACCTGAAATAATACATACTGAATAAAATATCACAATTTACCGACCATTATGGAAGTCATCATCAGCTCAGGTGACGAAAACCCGAGAAAAAATACACAAGGAGCTGATTATCGTAGTTAAACTTCTTACAAGTTTTGGTGAGTTCGATGTTATTTTTGTTACTATTTAGAAAAAAAACAGCTGGCTTGACAGTCACTTAGCCAAATCATAGTGACTGAAAGATACTCTAAATTTATGACATTGGCTTTTGCAGATACTTCCCTTAAACGATAGCACTTTGAGAATACATATGGAAGGAGTCTAAAGATGAGGTAAGTACAAGATAAGTTTTATACAGTTTTAATGTGCATGGCTTAGTTAAAATCCCAACTGTGGCCGTATTAATTTTTATCAGTAATGTCTAAATTATACTGGACCCACCCTCCTTATTTTGTTTAATAAAGATTCTCGCACAGTTCAGTACGTTGGAGCTATTCAATATACAAGAGAATATTGAAGAGAAATTCAAGTTATTTTACAGGTACTTTTAAAAACTACTTCAATCTCCGAATTAAGATTACCCAAAAAATTGTTCTTTAAATTTAAATCTGAAATAGATCAGGAAGTTTTAGTGACTATCACTTACAGAATTGATTAGAATGTAATTTAAAAATATATGCTCATGCTGTCCCGGTCTTCCAAAATGACATTGCGGATAACCGTTAGTATTCATTTAAAGGGTTCGGAATATTTGATTATAATTTAAAGTTCCGATTTTAAATCAAGTAAAGGGAAATGGTGCAATATACAGTGTTACGCGAAATCATCAATAGACTTCAACGCTAAGACTTTTACGGGAAGAGTATTTCCAGTTTTCTAGAAAACGTATTATTATTCTTGATATAAATCGATTAGAAGAGGATAAGTATTAAGTTTATACTTTATTTTTTACTTATATTTTTATATTTTAGTTTATACTTAGTTTTTTTTTTTAAACTAAACTTATGCTAAATGTTTTTATGCTCAGTAGTATCAATATTTTTAAATTGCTTAAAATATAGATACTCTTATTAATTTGTGATAATACTTTTCTTATCAAATATTGAATCGTTAAATCTGATTCTCTATTGTTTTCTTAGATTATGATACTCATACAGCAGAAAAAAAGACAAAACATTGTTATCTTAAACATTTTTGTATCATATACCAGTAATACTCGGTGTTCATATTGACCTTCCACAGAGGGCAACCACTTTGGAAAACAGACCTAAGTGGTGCACTTCTCCATGTATCCCACTTATACCATAAAACTACTGTACTGGGAGTGAAAGTAGTCCAATATGTAAATAGAGTACTTTATCTTAAAGATTTATTGTAACTGTATCATTAATGATACACAACCCACACGTTGAAATATGTGAAATAAATCACTTTAAGTGTGTAAAGTGATATATATGAATTTTACTGGGGAAAATATACATTAGTGCATAGGTCACAACATGCAATAAAACACTATCTTAATTTACTTGAACGTTTCATATTCCGAACATAAGATTTTGTGACAACAAATACAATGTATACACACCTCAAATATAAAAATATTGAACATCGGTGTAAAACTGGCAGTTTGTATACATATCAAAGTTAATTACAACCCGTACTTTTGTAAAATCCCAATGTTGGTGTACTGACATGTCGTAAACGACAAGACTATACAAACGAATCATTTTTTCGCTAGCAAAGCAGGATCAAGGGCAATCGAATGCCAAATAACAGTATCGGTGTAACAAAAGATTAACAACGATGAATGGCTCAGCGTGTAGAGCTAACCAAGGCCGACAATATTGACAGGCGCGAATAGGAATCAATCCCGGGGGCGCGGCAAGGTGCCATGGCGGGCAATATTAGGCCTGTCGAGCAGCGAAACCAATTTCTTTAGTCGGTAACAATGTTGACAGTTGGGCCGGTCAACACTGGCTTGTCTGTGTACGCGTGTCCGCCCTGCTGGAGGAAAATCGTTTCTAGTCACACTTCTCGACACCAACCAGCCACGTTATGTGCGAGTTACTTTAGTCTCCTTCCATTTCTAACTCTAACATAAAATAAAAACATTTCCCGATAAGAATTTTACTTCTACTGTACAACATTATTAGATTACAGTAGTTTGCAATCGTGGTGTGTTACAAAAGAAAAAAATTAATGAAATCGACGTTTCAAGGATCGACACCTATCCTCTTCTTCAGGTGTCAAGTACAAAACACAATTTTACGGGTGCAGAAATTAAACTACTCATCGTAGTGATGAACACATTATGGTCAAAATTACTAATAACAAAAGTTGTTTGATATTAGAAAAACTATAATGCTTAAATATTGTGTTTTAGTATTTGACACCTAAAGTAGTATGAAATAGAGTCCTCATAAAGCCATCATATATTAAAGCTAATTGAAGGGTGAAACTTATTTCCCATTGTATCACTCCGAATACTATATACAATAAATGGTATTTTTAAGAGATGTATATCAGTTGTATATTAAATCACAAATAATTGAAAGCATAAACAATACTTAAGAGGTAAACTGGTATAATGATTATTCAATGAAGGGTTGTTGCCTAGAATATTTATTCTATGTAAAATGGTATATGTCACTTGGAAGTGTCTAAGTCATTTGTTTCTCCTGAGAATAAATTTATAAATGTTAGACTCATAATACATAATCGAATTTGACGTGACCAAAATAATTAGGTTATACAAACTCAGGTAATATTTAATTATATTAAAAATGATATTGTTATTGTTAAAATGTGTGTCCACATGGGTGGACATACAGATTACATTAAAAAAGCGCTGCATTTTTATTTATGTAAGACAAACATAAAATAACATGTTTTGCTTATAATCGCTTAAACCGGAAATCTTATTCATCGAGTTTCGATCATTCATTACTAGTGCAAAAAAGCAAATAAAAATAACTGCCATATCAGTATTCGACGAAATATTGTATAAGCAAATTTTGAAATATACCAATATGATAGGTAAAATTTCTCTTCAAATTCAGCTCATCCACTCCCTTTTCACATCGTGATACCTGTCCAAAACATCTTACAAAGTATAAAGTTTGTGTCTAAGGATATTAATAAATCCTAAAAATGTTATTTATGAAATTATTCATTCCTATTACGAAAATCAAATATTACTGACTCTCACGAAATATTTAACGCATCACAAAATGAACAGAAATCTGGTCGGAAACACAGTATAGCTATTGTCTGCGGATCCGTGTGTGTGCTCTATTGTTTGGTTAGTTTTAAAGGTCATTGTCTGTTGCGGACGCGTCTTCGGGTGTGAGACAAAAGGTAATTTTTGCTAAGTACTTCATCGCGTCGACTGGTACAGATAACGGGTGGGGCATTGTCCGTATTGTCTCCGGCATCATTGTGACCTCACAATGGGCGCTAGGGCGCGGGGTCGCATTGGAGTTGTATTGATGAGAGATGGCCACAACAACGCCAGCGATGTACAGTCAAATGCAGTCATTGCCACTGCACTCTCTCGCGCAATGGTGATTGTGTGTTTAAGAAACCAGACAACAATGAGGGAGCAACTAAAGCCTCCACAATGAGAACCGGGACGACTTTATATGAGTGTCTTTTAAACACGGTCTCAGAAAAGATGTATTTGGAAAGGGCTTTACTTGATTAAATTCTCCTGAAAGACTATGAAAAACTATTATAGAACAAGTTTTGTAATTGGCTGTGTTACAGTACGAAGTCAAAGGTATGGTAGTTACTCGAGTGTGTAACTTTTCCACTAAGTGATTTGTAGAATCATTTTGGCCAACTCAAATGTTACACGTAAGATTAGTTTTCAATTCATAGTAAATTATGATACCATTACGACACTATTGATGTTATAAAAGTCAAAACATAACTGATGGACATGGCCATGAAATGTGGTTTTGGGTACAAATATATTCCCAAAACCTGAAATATATATTAGTTTGTAAGCCTGAAAGGTAAGTAGAGGGATAGTGTACTTTCTAATTTATACTTAGAATTACATTATTGTATGGTTTTTAAGTGAGACCATATATAAGACCAAGAAAAGGAGAAAACGTACACCAAAGACTCTAGAACCTTAGAAATTAAATACTAGTTGATATTAAAAGACGTGGTTCTTAGGGCCATGACTCGTTAAATGTAAAACAAATTTAGAAGACTCAGAAATAGAGATAAACGTAGGCGTACATCAAAGCCTTGGGGAAACAGCATCCCATAGATTCTATAGGATTTGTTCTGATCAAAACACGGTTCATGTCAGACTACATTTACCCATAAATAAAAACAAAAATAATGGAGACATAGACTCGTAAAAAGAGTTTGTAAAGTACTGTCCGCAGTGTGAGTCATAGGGCATCCAATAGGAAATCCAGTGGATATAGAGGTAAAAACCCAGAAGGGACAAAATGCCTTAGGTTTTAGTGGCTTTCCGATTCCAGTGACATGTATTGGTAAAGCAAAGACTCATAATAGTAAAAATACTAAATTTGAACCAAGTAGATGTTTTGTATTGGAGTCGACGATGGATAGTTTCCAGCCGGTGAAATCTCAGAATCTCGATAACGTCCAGAAGAAATGTGAAGTAGTAATGTATTACTGATCGGGGACTCAAATATCATCCAGAAGAGGTCAGTCAGTAGTAAAGATAAGAGTACAAGAAGAATTATTGATTTTTGTTACAGCACGCGGCTGTAAAGTCATAGTTATCATAGAGTTTAGGGATGGTAGAAGTCAGAAGATAATGTTACATCTGGAGAAGCATCGGTGTAAATACCAAACTCATGGTTGGAATCGCTAATCATCCATAGAGTATCGGAATACAGTGCTTAAATTATCCATGATTTTGATTAGTTAATAATCGTCGAAGATCTCTTGATAATTCGAATGTTACTTTACTTAGTATTCTGTGTTAACTTCCAATCAACTGCGGTCTCCATACCCGTGTTATGTGTTATATATGGTAGGAATACTGCACACCACGTGTCGCGTGTCAAGGCTTCGCTAAAGATTACATGCAAAATTCATGTATATAGCTACATGTGATAGTTTTTCATATGTTATGATGTCATGGTTGTACTAATTTTTTTAGGCATTTATTTATTCAGCTATTGTCTCGTTGCCATTATGGATACCCATAAGACCAATGTAAACCTGTTCGGTAAAGCTCAGATACATCCCGTTAGTGACATGTATTATTACCAAACCCGAGTTTAAATAAAGAAATTATTCAAAGACATATATTTTCCATGAAATATTTATAAACGCTTATCACTGAAAATATAATATAAATATACACATCAATACAACTTGCTCCCCCAAACTCAAGCTCGGTCAGAAATAAAAACTCTCTCTGTATATATCTACAAATATTTAAGATAAGAAACAGTTACGAAACAAGATATTATTATGTTTTTATACATTTATAGTGAAAGTTAAATTCGTAATTAAAGAAGATAAACCATCCAAGTTATATTGTATAAAATTGGTTTTTGTTCCTATTGTATGTGTTGACTGTAAGAGTTCATTTTTAGTGTGTTCATCGCCATGATTCGTTGACTAGTTAATGACGTGTATACTTCTATGCGCCTATTACTTAGGTTTCTAACAACTGAAGAAGAGGATATATACAACTTCTCGAAACGTAGTATATTACAGTTTTTGTTGACGCAAAAAAAGTACAATTTGATAAAACTTACACGCCCAATATTCACATACTATTTCCCCAAGTGTTTGGTGTAAGTTTTTCTCATTTTCTGGGTTTTATAAATGGGCCTTACTTAAAGACCATACTATAATGTAATCCCAGGTAGACATTTTAAAGTACTTATCCCTTGACTTGACTTTCAGGCTTATTACTCAAAATGTGAACATTAGGGAATAGATATTTATCAAACCATACTATATGGTGTTATTTTTATTTGGTAATGTGGTAGAAATAGTAAAATAAAAAGGATACGTCGCCACAATTAATTTAAATTATTCCTGTATATGCAAATAGAAAAAGTGTTTAAACATAAAAATATTAATTGTCGAATATAGTATTTTAAGATACTGTTTACGTTCAATCATATCATGTTTGTTGATTTTATATTTTTAAAGTAAAATAAAGTTGTTAAACTGCTCAACTTAATTTTAGTAATGGTGACTGCAGTTTCAAACCTGCTTATCAGGTAATAACTACCATTTTTATGTATACATGTTATACACCAGTGTTTTTGTCTCATCAAATTCCTAAAAATGAAGTGACATTCAAATTATGGTTAGGTAATTTTTTTACTGAGAGAGATCTCTTCCCATGTTAGTCTTATTTTCCCCTTGAAGTTTTTGAAATAGAAATATTATTAAACTAATTCTTTCTGTCTTCATTTTCTAGCATTTTAGATAAAACAATTTTAAAAATGATAACACTGCACAAGGCAAAGAAAATAAATGAGTTAAAATCGATTTACAGTTTATTCAAAGTTATGACTTTTTAATATACGTTGACTATTTTTTCAACATTGTGAGGGATGTATTTAATTATTCATAAAATAGTCAAACAATTCATTACTTTGTAATAGTATATTTTTTATGTGTAATGATAATATGGGAAGTAATAACTAAGTTTTTATAGTATTTTCTATCATATATCATCACATAAGGGAAATTTTACCGAATTTACAGATCAGTGCTTTGGACAAAATTAAACAGAAAGATTTAGAGACGTGTAATTTTTTTCAAACTGGGTAGTTGATTAGTTTACCCAGACTTAGGCATACCCATCGTTGCTAATAGGTTTACGTCTTAATATAATACTAGTGTTTGTTGGCAAAGAAAGTTATTTTCCTTGTACTTAGAGGAATACTTATACTATTGCTTAATTATGTACTTGGTAACTGATTCCCTTTCAAGAGTACTTGTAGAGTTGATAATATATTTAGGAGGAATAGATCAAATCGTTAAAAAAATATACTTAAATTACATTTCGATACATTGTAAAGAACATGAAGTTGAGATAGTAAAATGTCTAGATTGACTAGTCTCTGATGTATCAACGTCTGCTAATATATTGTGGTTAGTGATCTGGAACCATTAAGTAGGATTCTATGGAACACCTTATGCAATAAAAAGGTAATATGAATGCGATGTTTGCTGATATGTGTTACAGCGGTTTGTAACTGCAACAGCCAAAGCGGAGGAGTTAGGAATTCGGAACCTCAGGTGTTTCCAAACTAAGAATAAGAGGCAGTGGGAACTGTTGCTAATTTTTATGGTACTGTACTATCCAAGCTAGATTCACGTTCATGTTAAACAAGCTAAACAATTGATCATATATTTTTCCTCAGTTTCAATGGAGTTCAGGTATCAATAGAACAACCGGAATATGATTTAATACTCGACCAAGTGCTATAAAATGTTGCAAAAAGTCATGTTACTTTATAGTTTATAATTAGAAACTGTTGTGGCCTTCACTTTTATGGGCCTTCCTCACTGCCTTTGCAGTTAGAAACTTCTGAAGGAGGTTATGGGAAGTTTGAAAATTTTCACAAAGAAATGGCTATGATCCTAGATTTCAAGGCTTTACTCTATTGTCTTTTGAGGTACATTATATATTTTTTGTCGGCCAGAGGTTATGTATTATTGTAAGATTATATACACTCACGTTGTTTAGGAAATAACTGTGATATACAAAGCAGAATAGATCGAACACAAAGTATTCAAGGTTGCCTTAGTAATCGTAAAATTAATAATGATTTTATTATAAAATTTAGTTAACTAATTGATATGATATATTAATTAATTTCTCAAAACATAATTGTAGAAGCTTTAAAGGTATTATAACCATCATTCATTAGAAAACTTTCAACTAAAACCATTTGGTACGTATAACTATTTGGTAATGATATACAAAAATGTACATGTTTGTAAATATATCTTTAATTTAGAGAACTACGTTAGCAAAATCTTAAATAACATATTAATATAGTATTCCTCAATATTTAATTTTTCGTCTGTCTACTCGTGGTTTTTATTTAAAACGTAATATAATTAAATACATACATCGTTCACACAGTGAACAAGATCGATTAACTTATATAGCTCGTTGCTTATTCTTTACAGATTGTGTTCACACCACTGCTATGTTGCTTTCATTCATATTATTTATATACTCGTATGAGTACGAAATTTATATACGAACAAAAAATCAATATTAAGACTAATCTTATTATCTAATTTCCTTTTTATTGTACTTATAGAATTTGTCTGTTTATAAATAAAACCAGTTAATTTATTGTTATTTATAGTTACCGTAGTAACTATTGCAGTTCTGTTTTAAATATTGTGCTCTATTTGGAATTTAACATATCTAAACTAGAATATTAAAAAAATATGAGATTATGATTAGTAAATTAATCTTTTTGTAAAATTAAATGTTACTATGCGTTATAAAATGTGTTACTAGTACCTTTAGAGTTTATTTTTGTTGTACTCTCAGGTAATCCACTTAATAATATAATTTTAGTGTGTTACTCATACGTGGTGTACTCATACTGTATGTGTTGTGTACGTATATATGACCGGTAGAAATTATATAGTATTTTGAAGCTAAATCTAAAATGCAGATGAGGAATATGATGCGAGATTGTTTGAATATTTACGATTTTGGAACCTTATATACTATATCGTATAAAAAAATTAAAAGTAACCAAGATTTTGATTAATGAATGAAATAAAAGAAGAAAATTGTTTTATAGAAAGATCGTTGACTTCCCCTCTCTCAATTAAGACCATGACAGTCCATAAATTTATAATAATAACTAAACGAGAGACAAATTGGATACGCAATACACCCCCTCCCCACACCTGTATTTGTAACTGGCACGACTCAAAACGCCACTTGAGCGCCGAGTGAATGCACCGGACAAGCTAATGGCGTAATGGCCGGGCATGTACGTACTGTCTGCCCATAAAACAATAACCCCGGCCACAATGCCTAGTTTCAATAACAGCCTAGTAATTCTCGTAGGTTAGCCCGCCCCGCCTCCCCATTCACGGAATTGCCCCCGACCTCGCCGGTGGGGAGAAATGATGAATGGGGAATGCTTAAAACAAAACAGAATTGAGGGAAGCCATGTTGAAAATCACGCCACCATCTTGTTTTTGTACCCCTTCCCCTCGTGAAAAACAAAAGAGCAGTCGGGAATGTATTAGCTTTCGAGTTTGCGGGGTGTGTGCGTGTGTGCGTGCGTAATTGCCGCTCGAGAGGTGACGCACCACCGTGCTATAACTCAATTAGTCGATGGTGGCACAATATAATTAAAAGTGGCGCAAGACACGGAGACTGACAGTGCCTGATATGTTTGCTGCGCTGTAACCGGTACATGTTTGCGTCGATAATTGTTACACACCTTGCCATTGTAGAATGGTTAATTGCTGGCTGACAAACATTGTTAGCTCCTATCTATCACACCTGGCTATTTCAATTAAGGAGGCTTGAGATATCTCATTAAATTATTCAATAATAACGAGACAAGCAGCTTACGAACTATTAATCTTATTATCTAATTTGCGTTTCATAGTATGAACATGTCTGTTGAGGAATAAATATAATTAAATAATTAATACTTATAACTGTAACTGTAACTGTGGAAGTTAAGGATTAAATCGTGTTTTTAGTGTAATAAAATATATTAAAACATTAAAAACTTTTTAAAGTGAAATCATACCAAGTAAATCTACATATTATTATGCGTTTTAAAATATATTGCTACTCTTTATATTACTCGCAGATAAGCCACTGATGTGTTAATTCTAATGAGGTTATTCAAACGAGAGAAGTTGCCTTACAGGATTTAAGGACACGTGCTATGGTGAAGAATTGTGAAGTACGAAATTCCATCCTAGTTGTTAAGTATTAATTACGACATAAAAAACATGTAGCGTTATATTATTGTTGCCTTAACAATTTTACCTTTAGCTCATATGGCTTTTAAGTTATTGTAGTCTTTCTTCCTTCCACATTTTTTGCAGACATGCACTTGTAAGTAATACATGTTATAAATCGTACAAACCAGCGATAATTGTTAGATCTGTAGGATCAACAAAGAGAAACAATTAAATATTAATATTGAACCATCAAAATAGTAATCAATCATTGTATCAAATCATTATAATCAAAATAGATACCATTAAAATTACTGACAAAAGTGTCAGAATACATAATGTTAGGGTATTCCAATTATGACTAATACAAGGTCACATTCTGGTTTTTCTCAATCGACATGGAACATTTCCTAAAAAAAGAAATTGGTCATCAGCTGCCCATGTGGGTCGAAATGAGAGGAAATCAAAAGGGTTCAAACAATGCAAAGCAATTTTTTATCGATCACGTTTTGTTTAGCTTGACACATTTAAAACTGATCTTTGACACATACATAATATTAATATCACCGTCAGACAACTAAACTAAAAGACCAAAAGTTGCCACTCTCAGAGTCTGTATATGGTATGGTGCAGTTTTAACATTTATTTACTGATTTTACACGTCTTATGGTTGGTTTCAAATGTGTCGAGCTAGGAAAAATGTGACCTGTGAAATAATTTTGTTGTATATTTTATCCCTTTTGATAACCTCTCATTTGGGTCTCCGCTAAACTAATGTGGCTGACGATTAATTTCTTTCTTAGGGTGAATTCAACTATTGTTTTGAAGAAAACTCAGGTTGCGTGCTTATAAAATGCAAATCGGCACTCTTTTTGTGAGGTATAACTGTGAAGACCATTAAAAAGTAAATTACATTTACAAATAATAAGTTTTGTTACAGATGATATTGCCAAAACACTCAGTTTTAAAGAATTAGGAGAGGAGAATAGTTTAATATTCCTAATAAACGTACAGTATAAAAATAATAAAATACCTCTTAAAGAGTTCAACCATCAGATCGTTCTATAAATTTGTAACCTTTTAATTTTTAATTCAGTAACAAAATCTTTTAATGTCCCAAATAATATATTCCTTACGAAAGTTTTATAATTTAAATATTTGGAAGTGTGTCTGATTGCTTAATTACATAATATTTGTTTAAATGGGACTGGTATTATACATTGTTCTATCCATAAACAGATTGAAGTACCAGCAGCACGGAAATATCTTGTTCCGTTTAGTAACAAGGTTGGTCCTTCAGGTACATGCTTGAGTTTTTTTTACATAAAACTGATTATATATTGAAATTATATCTGCTAACTCAATAATTTAAGATTTTTTACATCTTAAGAAAAGGATACATTCCACTCCCCAAAACGTAATCGTTCTATTGTTGTAATCAAAGATAGCAAAACTCTCAAAAGCCCTGTTGTGTTGTAATTTAAAATTATCCACCGTGATTAATATTTATTAACCACATACGTTGCTATCTCTTAAAAACCACCAATTTAATAACAAATTCAATAAAATAAAAATTTAGCATACAATGGGTGAATATAAATCTTGTACTGTCCTAATTGGCAAGCGATTAAAAAGTAAAGATCTTTCTCGTTTCTATACCCGTTTAAAAACCTCAAATGACTTTAAAGTTTAACCGGATACAATAAGTTCTTTCAGCCATCGGTTTATTACGGTATTAATTTACCAGTACCACAACAATAAAGAGCGAACAATACAAGTCATTATTTTCACCATGCAATGCGGGCATTGTTTAGTAAATCAGAATAGACTCATGGCGTTGGATATAGTATGCAAAACATATCTAGAAAAATTAATAATTACAATATCCAATGGCATATTTTGGATATAATTTAGTAATTAATGGTATACCTCCTGTGGTTGTGACCAGATGTTTATCGGTTATATCACATGCTTGTTATGTGAAAAGATAAGGCGCTAGATCACAATTTACACAATTCATGCCAATCTCAGTGCTGCCATAAAAAAAGAAAAACCACTATAAGTATAAGATTCACTTCATTTTTCAAAAATATATTTAACAGTAATTTATTAGGCTATAACTTTTGTAGTTGTGTGTGTTATATATATATATATATATATATATATATATATATATAATATATATATATATATATATATATATAATTCTCGTCATAGTTTTATGTACCATATATGAAAACTTGTAATAATTCATAATTGGCAATTGTAGAGCACTAAAAATCTTTAATCTTTACGTACTGTAGGTTCTCAGGTACAATGTAAAATTTCTCCAAAGTTAATTTAGTTAACATCAACAAAAATTATTAATGCTAATAATTTATGTTGGTTTTGAATAATCGTCTGATTTCCAATCGAAACTAAAAATAATAATGTTCACTGACTGCTTTATTTTTATTTTATTCTAGTAATGATTAGAATAGTAGTAATCTATACATTGGCGCCTTTGAAAATGAACATTCAATTAATTAATTGAAAGCATAAGAGGATTTTTAACAGGATTTATAACACTACGTTTTATAGATTGGAACCTCTTTTTTAGTTATAAAAAAATTATACACATGAATCAATATATACCTATAAACACGCAAAAATATAAAAAATAATTGTTTTCGCCGTGGTTTTTGTTTCGTCTAACAGCTATCAACATCGGGTCTACTGCAAATATTTTTACTTTTGCGAGCTCACCACCGTATACTTATTTGTGCTTGCTTAACCCCAAGCATTAAAGTTTTTGTCACCTGATGAACACGATTAATTCAAATTCTCGAAACATAGTGATCTATTCTTGAACGTAACATAATGACTGAGGTAACTGTGTGAAATCATATTTGCCTTTCAAAAAACCATCGGCAGTAAAGTTCTTTTAACAAAGTATTAATCAAATGTAAATTTATTGTAACAAATGCATCAACTATTTTCAGTATTTATTCATGGATTCAGGTAATGAATCATATTCCAAAATTTACGTTTAAATTATTAAAGATTATATGCAGGATGTTTATTTTGTTTATTTATGAAATTCATGTGTTCAAAAAGGGTCCCTTAACCTTTAAAACTTGTAAAACAAAATGTTTAACAAGAGATCTATCTTCTAATAACTAAATAATAATCACGGTTTAAGTTGAATATATGATGATAAAAACATCAAAATGGTTTGTTCACTTTTTTATTGTGCTCTTATTATTCAAGTAGATGACAAAACTGTGGTATATGATGTTGTTATACACTATATAAAATATAGTTTGGGAAAATAAAATTAATATTTCCATTGCAGGTTTGAACACAAATATGAACATAATACCTAATTATATTATTAAGACGCTTTTCCATAAATTGTCCTTATTTAGTTTTTAAGATAAGATAAACTCTTTTTAACGAGGAGGGTTTCATTTAATAATCATCGCATATTGTTGTAAAAATTTTCAAATTATTGCACTACAATATTGAATTATTGACAAAACAGGTGGCCATATTTTTCAAATTATTTTGTTGGTACAATAGAACATACTTCTAGTGACAGAAACAATAAAGTAGCGTCAGTTGTACGAAATGTAGTCATAGGTAAATAAAATAGTAAAAGGGTAGTAGTTTTGAAAAACATAAAGAGCGATTACATAAGTTTAAAACCTAAAAGAATACCTTTCCACAAATTAAAAGTTCCTGGATCCATCTATATAGAACTTTTTATGTGATCTATATAATAAAAAAAATCAGGGTTATAGACTACGTAATAATATACTAACTCAATGGAAAAACTTGAGTTACGTAGCGTTATTAGGTTGATTTGAAAATACTCATATACATAAAATGCACGCATAATTTTACTTAATATTATTTTAAAATCAATATCTCGTCATAAAGAAACAACATATTTCTTATAAAATTAAGTAATAATTGTACATAGCTACAAAAAAATCCTATGGATATACGTTTTTTGTGGATCTCTATGTTGTGGTTGAGGGAAAACCTTTTTTAATGTTTTAAATCTTATCATTGGATAAATGTAGTATGTAAATAATTAAATTTCTCACTAATCGTTTGAAAGATAAATTCTATTTAAGTAAAATTACACTGAGTTTCTTTAGATTTATAATATCTTGGGTTTTAAATACAACACCAATTAGATAAATATAGTGAAATTGTGATTTTTAATTATGAATTAGTTTTTTTTATAGCTTTATTGCTCCAAAATCATGAGAGTGGTGAAACAAATAGAAAATACCAAACTTATAAATTAAAAAGCAGTCTATATGAAAAAGGAATTATACTAAAGTCTTTCTCAAAATAGTACATATCGTTCTTAAAGCTCTATTCCTTGGTACAGGACATGTCACAATGGAGGATCAATGTTTACTATTGATAACTTCTCACATGCGTACCCCTGCTGGTGTATTTGTATTCCTAATAGATTTTTTTATTACAAAATACTTTATTGGAGTCTAATAACCGTTTTTATTATAAAGTTTCTAATAAAGAATGACAGCTTTTACATTTTTAAATACAATAAAATGTACAGATAGTAATTATTACCACGTTAAAGATAAATGGCGTAAACATGTAAGTAAACATTCTTTACATGTGCATAGGATGTCCTATTTCTAAAGTATGAGAAGGGAGGAGTACGCCACACCCAGTGTCTCTAAGATTGTACACAACATGTTAAGTCTATCGCTCATTTCATTCTCTATCTGCTCTACGTATGGACAGATAATTATACTGAAAACATCTCCTGACGGGAAAAAAAGGATTAATGACACTTACTGAGTGATAGGCTTCAATGATGCTCAGCCAAATTCCATGAATTGGGATGCACCACCATAATAAGTCATGTTTGGTTATATTTTAATCATTAATAAATATTTAAGTATTATTTTTAAACTGTTTATGGAAGATGGATCAAGAGAAAGAAGAAATTGGACTTAATTCAAAAATCGAAAAGCATTACTTGTTCAAGTTTTCCAAAAACATAATGTCAAATACGCTGCGAAACGTGATCAATTATTACATTTTGGATGAATACAATAGTTAGTGTCCAAAATAAGTTAAGAATTTTGGTTTCAACGTAGGCTAAAAATATCACTAAAACTTAAAAAGAATCCTCTATTCATTACACACTGATAAAAATTCGTATTGGTTGTGAAATTAAATTTTTTACCATATTTATATTTTTAACAAGTGCCCTTATTGAAAGCAAGATTTGATCAAGTGACATGTAAATTATAGAGACGTGTTAATGAGGGATTTAATCTATTCAACGATATAAAATAAAAAACAATCCCAAATGCCACGAAATATTATTGATTATGCGCTAATTAAATGAGAGATCAAACAAACGTCGCCTCCAAGCCGAACACAGATCGACGCGACATCGGTGAACAGGGATTTAATGAACTGATCGGGATTCTATAGGTGTAAATCATTCGCAGTTAATATAATTTGATTATTCCAAGTGACAGGCTCTATCGAGCCTAACATATCAATGCACATGGATATATTTTCGTTCTTTTTGAGCGTGAGGTGAATTTATACCGCATAATACTGTACCTTTCTAATTGAAAAATCATATGCACAATTACAAGAACAGTCTAGGTTCGGAGAGCCAATTTGTATTGAACAAGACAAAATCTGGTATTTTATAAAATCAAAAATGTATTTTCATCTACGATAGAATTCCAATGTGAAATTTTAGTTTTGGTGGTAATCGAAATGAATACCTAAAATGTTAAAATATAAAAAAATAATGTTTTTGAAGGTGTTAACTACAATTATTACAGCTAGATAGTTAATAATTGTACTGTAACTTTAATGTGTTTGCCGAATAGAAATCAAATTTGCAATACGTGTTATATTACCTCGAATTAAAGCACAAAACATAACAAAATTTAAATGTACACTTATATTGGTGCATAGGAATTTTCGGATTAATAGAGAAATAAAAGTAAATTTTGTTGAATTGTGAGCTATTACTTATCAAGCAAAAGTGCTCAGTCAAAATTTGTGAAACTGGACCTCAAAAATGGGTTTGTGTTTACTGATTTATAGGAACGTTTTTAGATTATATGCTCCAGAAAATCTAAAACCAATACGTGCTACCTCTTATTCTTCAAACACCAAGTAGCTTACTCACAATTTTGAATTTTCATACTATACACATACTATAGACATATGATGAATATTCCCCCATTGCACGCTAAATGTACTGGCCTATTAAAAGTCAGTGATTGCAGAATTTTACCACATTGACTTACAAAAGTTACCATTTAAACTTCAACAAGATATTTTGGGTACTGATATAGATTTTTCTTTGTGTGTCAAACCTTAACAATGCAGATCTTCAAATAAAGAATCGGTGTATGTCTAGGAAATGTCTTCTATATTAGAAGCTCCACGTGTAATAGGCCTTTCAATTTTAGTTTTGCGCGGAATGACCAGCGTTTTAAAAACGTAAAGTGAAAATAAAATCAGAAGAGGAAGATCGAGATGGGAAGAGCTAACCGTTCGTCGACTTTGGCTGGTTGGACATAGAACAGCAGCAACAGCCGTAATGATTATGTTCCACATAGATAAATTTATATAAGTCTTGAAGAATCTTTCACTTAGGATTTCCGTCCTCTGCCGTTGATAAGAATGAAGAAGAGTTATTTACTATTTCATTTCTGAGATAACCGGATTATTAGTTGTCGATTGTGTACATTCAAAACTCGATGGTTTGCTTTGACACTGTATTTCTGAGACAGATCCACTGAATGTTGGGTACATTTTGTATTTCGAATACCTATTCCAATACTATACCTGGTATTCGGATAAGTATTCATTTCAAATCATTCAAATTATTTGGTCCATCGGGCACGCACCAAACTACTAGCTAACGCCCAATCAATTTATTATGAATTATTCGAACGATTTCTCTCAGTATTCTCCACAAACTATTGATTCATTATTAGGTATTACGATTAAGTATTCAACAACAAGTATCCATGATATTTAGCATCCACTATAGATATTTCAAGTAAATAAACATTATAATTTACATTAATATTGTGTTTTTTTTAACTTACAGCTAATTTACATTAAACATGAAATATAAAAAACCTTAAATTTAGTTTAAAATTAAACATTTTATGTTAAAATATTTGTCAACATTTTTATAATACTAAATAATCTTTATTTTTACATTAGAATAATATGGTTTATTATTTAATAATTTATTTATTAATATGATTGACATTGTTCAATTTTATGTAATAAAAACATAAATTACCCTTATTTATACTTACAAGTAGTTATAAAAATAAGTATATAGAAATTATTTATATAGAAATTTATTTGTTTAAAATATTCAATTACACACAAAAAATAGTATCAACAATTTTTTATCAAGATAGAAATGAATAAAATATTCGTTAAAGATAAATACTTGGCGGTAATTAATTAGATTACTATTCACAAACTCGCACTCTTAAAAGTAGTCAGTGTTTGAAAAACACAATTCAGTAAAAAATTGTAGTTAAATCATACATCATATTATTCGAATTATTTTCAAACTATCCGAATATTCGAATACAGCAGACTTATTCGAATTTTAGGAATTCGAATACTCCAAGTTGGTCTCAGTGATTAGTTACACAGAATTTACCCACTCAACGGAGAAATTTCAGTACCCGGTTTCACTGGCATATAACTGTCACCTGATTAGTAAATAATTTTAGTGCTTATAGGGAACTTCACCTGATCATAATAAGTATCGGAGAAAGCCGTCGCCGTCTGCATAACACGTAACATCAGTATACTTTTTGCGACTATCATGCTTTCTATGAGAAAATACGTTGCACGCTTCTAACTATGTGCACGGCTGAGAGCATGCGTGTTTACATACTTCAATGCTGGCTTTCCCTAAGTGCGTATACTTGCATGGAGCCAGTCGATGCTGGTATGTGTGAACTGAACTTTTTCCCAACTCTAATGTTTTCGAGTAAACTAGAGTTCTTAGAGCCTGCTGGGGCAGACATATGTGGACTCTATGTAAATTCGAAACCATCAGTTGAACTCAACCACAATAGCACTACATAACTTTAATGATACCTTGCTACCAGTGCTGTGACTACATCAACAATGATGTTGATATCAACAACAATCAAACTTAGTTTGTATTGAGAAGTGTGTTGCGTTTATACATTTACTGCACAAGGGGAAAGCATAATTACCAGTGTGTGTTCACTGTGTTGTAACTAACAAATTAACACCACTCTGCGGCAGGTAATACATGTAGGCTAACCCTACCTAAATGTACAAAAGACGAGCATAACTACCAGCTGTGCTCGACGAGGGATGACTGACACATTAGCACCACCCTACTGCATGTATTAATGTAACCCTACTACCAGTTTTGTGGCAACATCAACAATTTTTAAGAAATGTGTTGAGTTTATTCAATCACTGCACAAGGGTGTAAGCATAACCACCAGCTGTGCTCAATGTGGGGTGACTGACACATTAGCACCAACACACAGTACATGTGACCGTCCTGCCAGTGCTGTGGTCAAATCAGCAATACTCCAATGTCAACAACAAACATAGTCTGCATGGTGAAGTGTGTTGTGTGTGTTACAATCACAGTGCACTAGATAAGCCTAAGTACCAGTGTCTGTTCAATGTGGGGTAACTAACATACTAGTACCACTAAACATACATATAAACCTACTGTCAATGATGTTCAACATCAATAATGATACTGATGTCAACAACAAACATAGTCTGCAAGTGTGTTGTGTGTGTTACAATCACAGTGCACTAGATAAGCCTAAGTACCAGTGTCTGTTCAATGTGGGGTAACTAACATACTAGTACCACTAAACATACATATAAACCTACTGTCAATGATGTTCAACATCAATAATGATACTGATGTCAACAACAACAAACATAGTCTGCATGGTGAAGTGTGTTGTGTGTGTTACAATCACAGTGCACTAGATAAGCCTAAGTACCAGTGTCTGTTCAATGTGGGGTAACTAACATACTAGTACCACTAAACATACATATAAACCTACTGTCAATGATGTTCAACATCAATAATGATACTGATGTCAACAACAAACATAGTCTGCAAGTGTGTTGTGTGTGTTACAATCACAGTGCACTAGATAAGCCTAAGTACCAGTGTCTGTTCAATGTGGGGTAACTAACATACTAGTACCACTAAACATACATATAAACCTACTGTCAATGATGTTCAACATCAATAATGATACTGATGTCAACAACAACAACAACAATGTTGATATCAACAACAACGATTTTTGAAAAATGTGTTGTATTTATACAGTTACGGTATAAGAGGTAAGCGTGACACATTAGGACCACTAAACAATTATGTGGCCCTGCTGGCAGTGTGGTGGAAACGCCAACAATATTGCGAAGTCAACAACAACATCAACTTAGTCTGTATAGAGAAGTGTATTGTTTTTATTACAATAACGGAAAAAAGGCGAGCTTAACGTCGTATATTTGTGTTTATTGTCGAGTGACATATCACTACTAATAAACAATATAACTTTGAGTTTAGAATCATGAATTGTGTAAAAAATGTAGTTCCACATTATTTTTACTCTCATCATATTTCTCATTCGTACTAAATATAAAGTCACTAGTTAGTTGTTTTTATTTATCAAATGTCACGGTTACGTACGTAGTTAAGAACGTGCTACTTACAATAAGCAAACTCCTTTAAGGTTTTTGGAACTACTAGGTTTTGGAGATGCATTAATTGCTTTGGAGATTCAATTCTTTAGTATGATATGACACTCAGGGCGATATACTAACATTTAGCATACACTTCATTCACTCTTCACCGATTTTCAGCCAGTTTTAGATTATATGACAGAGACTTGGGTTTTTACATATTTTATGTTAGTATAATATTTTTAACGTAAGAGGTCCAATATAAATGTAGAAGATAAGCTATATTTTGTGCAACAACTCACTGACATATTTAAAGTGAACAGTGAGAATTTAAAATATGTTTAAACGTAATAAATATGTATAATTTTATTAATAAACTTAATTGAACTGAATTTCTCAATCATACAACGTTACATCTAATTAATGGCAGTGTTCACTATTCTCTCACCTTAGATATTCTGTGTATCGTTTTGACCCTACATCTACAAAGATCTGAAGTAAACCATACTTTTAAATGTTTGAGGGACATTTTTTTACTGTTCATCACGCATACCACATATTGAAATTTACCACTGTGGTTAAATAGGTGCAAACAACACTTTAGTTCGAACAATGTAGTTGTTGCTTTTTTAAAGACGGGTTTGCTGTAGCCATCATGTGTAAATTTAGAAATATATAATAGTCTATAACTTTTTTCCATATTTTCACCTACTACTAGTTCCTATAAAAAAACTGGAAGGACTGTTCCACTTTACGAATTCCTTTAATAAATGACAATAGAGTCTTCAAGAGTCGGGCTTGATATTGTTTGTTTGTTGTTGATATTTCTAAATTTTTGTAAAATAACTCAATAGCTTTAATGAGTAAACCAGCAGGTTTATTTAAATGAACTATAATTTGAACACCGATACAAGTACAGAGTGCTCGATAAACAAACTCGGATCAAGATAAGTTCATTATCAGCTTGAGAACGAAAAATTGAACTCTTTAGGAGATTTACATACGTAACCTACAGGTTATATTGGTACAAACGACCTCATAGTAGTAGTAGAAAGATATATCGATTGTTGGGCTTTATAATAAAAAGCGATCTTAAGTATTTTGTACAATAAGCTGATTCGAAAATGACATTTATGCCCGTTTCTTTTGTCACAAATGTGTCACAGTGTACTTTAAAATGTCGGAAACAGGAAGAATAAAAAACAACGACCATAGACTATAAGACATTGTCATTTCCATTCAGCCTCAATCGTATAGGCAATAATCGGGTTTCTCCTTTGATATAAACATTCTATTACATACCGCTAGCCTAGTTATCAACGGCGTTAAAAGTTTGAGGAAACCAATAACGACTAAATTAACAGAAATGAAGAACGATGGGTACAACAACAACAACCCTGGGTTAATTCCACTGCCTAGTCCATTCCATCACCGAAATAGGGATTGGTGATGTCGTGTGATTCACATTTTTACTGACCTCAGTATTTTGTCAGCCAATTCTTCAGCATATCATTCCACTTTTTGTACAGTCAGTATTTCGAAAGAATGACAACAGGATCGATAGCCTAGGGTCCGAAAGAAGCCAATATCACGCGTAGCGCGCAGAAGTGTCCTCACATATCCCGTTAAATCCCAATTTCACTAACTGTTCCAGGACTCTGTAACGAGTTCCAATTAGCGATCGAACGCGTTACTGCGGTAACTCGTCACTGGGTTCTCAGATTATCATTTGTCAAAAACAATTTTGAGGGGTTAAAAGCGCCCTTAAACAGACAGGAATTGAAAGGACTGCGCGAATAACTGTGTATCGATGGCGCACATTGTAGTCTACTGCGGGGGAGAGGAGGGGCTTGGCAGCCATGTTGGTTCTAAGTGCCTCTAATTACTTTATTACTCTGTTAATTAATCCGGTTAATGGCTTAACCATAGTGCGTCTTGTGGGGAGCCGCCAACTATTGTCGCTTCCACTTGCCCATGTGATTTCCTTGCACTCCTCACAGAACGCTGCAGTTGAGGTTATTAAACAATATAACACCTCAATAGGTTAACGCCTGGAAGTACGTGATCGTGTCACCTTCTCTCCATCAGACTCACCACAGCAGTGCAATTTATTGACATAATTTGATAGCCACACAGTTAGAATATAGTCATTAAACAATTCAGCAGTTTCATTACTATACAGTAGTACCGTTAAAGCTTCTATTATTTATGAGACAAACATTCTCCATATTGAATAATTAACTAGAATATCGATAATACTATATGAATTGTAAATGTATAGGAGTAAAAATTGTATTTTTTTAATATATACAAAAAACAAAGCTTTAATAATTAAATATTTTATAATAAGTTAATGAAATAATACTTTATACGACCGCTTATTTATTTATTTTTTTTTAGGAGAAGCCGATCTCCTGTTATGCCTCATTCTGCCCGTCCTCATGGGCCACTGGCCTGTGCGAGGATCTTATCAAACAGAATAAGGGGGAAAGCCGATACAGTACAAGGTTGATTGTACTGATAAATAGTGCAACGGTCACAGACAGGATTCGAACCTGCGCTATCTCTAACTCAGACTCAAAGTACAACGTCTTAGACCACTCGGCGTCGGCACTCCCCAGTGATTGATTGATTTACTACCGTAGGAAAAAATATTGAAAACTTGGTAGAGTCCTAAATATTAATTTCACTGCCAAATAGCAACAATTTTGTTTTTACAACTTGTTAATATTCCTGTCTCTAAAACCTAAAAGCAATAAATGAGTAACAGTCTCCTAGCGCGCCTGGCGGCAGAGCGCTTAACTTTACTCCAGTAGAGTAAAATCTCCAGAGCGGTCAAAAACATTCTGGAACAGAAATCTTAATGTCAAAATTCAAAATCTGGCAACAGCTACTTTTGGCGCGGTAATTAGAACGAACATTTTACAAGTAAACCTAGATATTAAAAGTTATTCACAATTGCTGTAATATCACATCTTCCAAAATCTAATAATTTCATTGTCCATAAAATGATATTTAGGATTTCTTTAAAGTAACAGTAATCCTCTACATAAAAGGAAAGTAACAGAAATATTTAAGCTATAAGCACATATGAGAAATACAAATTTAGAGAATGTAAAGTAAATAAAGCAATTAATGGTCAGATTCATACAGTCGAAACATATTACGACTAATTTGTGTTTTGTTGACATAAGCCTGGTCTTTTTATAAGAGATCTGCATACCTAAGTGAAGAAAATATTAAAATTGAGAGAGTAAAAATTGTTGAAATGAAGCTAGTAGTACAGATTTCAGCTATCGACGTAATAATACATGCACCGATGCCTGTGTATGGAAATATTACCAAAAACCATCAAAGATATCTCTGGAAATAGTCTGGTCATGGACAGTGAAGACGCAAAACACCAATGATTTCCAAAAAGGAAATACAAAATATAGTGCACTTTAAGTAGTATGTTAATCTTCTACACTCGAAGAATATTCTCACACCAAGTTTTCAGATTAGATGTAGACGGGAACGGCATGGAAGATATATCTTAAATTGACCTAAAGCATATAAATAGCCTATTGAACAACATACGGACTGAAGATTACTCTAATCACTTTTCAACCAGAATAATTATAACAGGACATACAATATCAACACTATTACTATTATTATTGAAACTATTTGTATACAAATAACCCTTTACTACTATCTTAAGAAAAGAGAAACAGGATTCAAATATGATAGAAAAGAGACTATGGAAAAACGTCATGTATACATAATATTATAGTAGTGTAAACAAACAAGTCAAGTAAAATCATTGAATATTTAAAATCCTAACATAAATACTGTAAGAATACAATACTAAATATAACAGTACAATTATCGATAAAGAAGACAAAAACCGTTTCTGGGACCCCGCGAATATACCGATATTGCAAAAGGAATACAATATTGATCATTCTTTTAATGACATTTTAGATTAGTATAATGTTAATATATTATTTTGATTAATTGTATTATGTATAGAAAACTTTCTAATACAAAACTTTCTTTTTGTTTGAGTAACGAGTCTTATGAAGTATAATTTTAAAATTTCATGTTGATATATAACAACTTTTGTTCATAACAAAATGTTTTAAAAGCAATTAATTCATTTAACAGAACAAATAATTATTATAATCTAACAAAACTTATTATAAAATATGAAGTTTAAAATCCAAAAAAATATTCTTTGGCTTACAGCCTCCCCCCCCCCCTATAAAACATTTGAGATATACATCCTAAAAATATTCCAGAGATCTTATTTGAAATATTACTAAGATATGTTTTAAAAAAATGTAATAAAAGCTTATAAATTTGATTTAAAATTTGACTCAATGAAGGTCGAAATTTCAAATTATAGTGTACATGTTTGTTTCTATGTCCATGTTATGTTACCATAATTTACATCATGCCAGTATTTAAAAACCTGTATAGATACATTCCTATCCAAGTAGGCTAGACAAAAATAATCGCAAACAACGAAACCGAAAAAATATATAATTGAATAAACTGTTAGGGAAGGAGATTTTGAGTCAACCCGCAGATTGTAATTCCCAGGTTCTCATGTAACGAAAATAATATTGTTAAGTAGCATGTACTGAGAACTAATATGCCGTTTAGAATCAACGTCCTACTTTTCTATGAAGTTAACAATGTCTGCTTTTTGAATTTTTTGTCGTAGCTTTGTTTATTTTTGCAGGCTTGTAGAAGGGTACGTACCTAGCATAATCTCCTAAACATGTAAAACACTGGGTTTTTAAAGTAGACTGTCTCTAAGTCTATGCTATCGTGTTAACGGAGATACCCAAGAGTTAGTAAAACTAGAATTGAACTTTCAATACGTAAAGCAACTTGATCTTTTATGTCGTTAAATGTCTAAAACTTAAGTTAGATGTTTCGCAAACCTCTCCAAACCGGTAGGCGATTATATTTGTGCTAGTAATGTATTCAAATTCAGAAAAAATGAAAACCCAACTTTTTGTATTTTGTGTGGAAGGGAGAGGCCGCGGTTAATACTCTTCTTTTTTATATATTGTTTAGGGTAATAAAGGTACACGTTGTTTAAAAGTCTAAATACATCTTCGATAGGTTGTAAATGTTTAAACTAAACAATAAACGATAAAATTAATCAGAAAATATTCCTTCTTTGTATACATATTCAAACTCGGTTTCCAATCTATTTGAGTTTGTATTTAAACAACTCGTAGTCAATTAGAAGAAAATTGAAATTTTTTTTGTATGTGTACCAAATGTACTATATAACATGTAGTTAATACTTATGCGAAAAGAGACAGTAGATGACAGTGCTCGTGGATCCAAGATCCAAATGATGATCTATTAGTAATTCTATATTTTTACTGCAGTTAAGCTACATAACATTAACTGGAACTAACTACCATATTTACTTTCTACAGCCTTATATAAAACCCAGCACGATGCCGATCATTTACTGAATAATCTCCGATTATAATAGGTCTTGATCTAACAAAAATTCTTAAAATCAACGAGATGAAACATTACTAAGGCAATTGTATTGTTCATATTTAAGCGAGAACTAATTGTATACATTATTCTACTTTACAGTCTGTACTAAAAGCAAGAAGGCTTTTTTCCCGATTAATTAAATTTACGACTCCAAGTTTTACTCTGCAAGTTTCATGTCACCGGATTGGCCAAAGTAAGGGACGCAGTTTTACTACTCTAAAGCAGTACTTTTTTCATTTCAGTATTTCGGATTGAAAATAGATACAGTATAGAATTGATATATGGTGTAGTTATATTTGTGCGGCGGTATATCAGATGGGTAGCCAAACCAGCCGGCTTACCATACATAATGACATTGGCTGGACTTTCCAACATCATTAAGAAACTATGAAAGACTGAGCGATTTAGTGGTAATTAAATTAATTCGCTTATTAGATATATCGGTGAATAAATCAGAATTAGGACAAAACATAGTACCCAGGCAGTAAATAAAGTTCTGATTTCGCTCATCGCTATTTGAATTTATATACAGTTCGCCTACTGTTACGTTTAATATTTTTGGTGGAGCACAGTATTTTTTTCTCTCCGCTAAACTATGGAGATTATGAAAATCTCTAGCGGTCTGTTTCGAATAAAAAAATAGACACAGAGTTCGTAAATTATTATGATAGATGTTTAGTGATATTTTGCTCATAGTTATACAGATGGTCATGGCTTTTCACTTTTCCAACATATGAGTCTGTGAATGAAAAACAAGTTTTAGTATTCCTACCACCTAAAAGATTAAAAAAACAACATAAAGAGAGTTTTCAACCTAAAGCATTGTATGAACAACACATAAGAGAAGAGTTGTCTTACATAAAACGAACAAAATTGTAAAACAAAGAAATCTTGTGTGATAAGTGTTAAGAGTAAGTTTAGGGGTTCAGACCAGAGACCACGACAGCTTGAGTTAGTACAAATTAAAGTTTTGTGTATCCTTCGAATATGAATCAGGAATATGTGGTTCGTACTACATAAATATTATTGCTGATGCTCGAGGGACTTGAATGACGGCAATAGTAGTTAAGAGAATCGAGGCGTCTTAAGAAGGCTGAAGTTTATTGCGGTGGTTGGATTTCATAAGACTTCCACTTTCTTTTGTATATATTATTTTATCATTTCAATGGACTTTATAGATTTCATATTCACGTAATTGTTTTTAGATAAAGATAAAAAAGTAGATTTATAAAATTTATTTTATACATACACACATTTGATCAAAATATTAAAATACTATAGATTCATTACTTTTGTTACTAAATACAGTTAATTGATATCTGTTTTTATTAGGTCTGTTTCAAGCAACTTCGTCGAGTAGATGTCATTTTAAAGACCGCTCACTATTATTGACATTATGAGTGGAGACTTCCGAAACCGGTCGGAAAAGAATCAAGCGCTTATAGAAATTCCTTTTGGGGGTGTATTTTAATATTTACCTTCAGGATATGTTTATGATGTTAAATCTATAACACAAGTGGTCAGAATTAGTTCACAGGTTTTCCGAGTTTGCTGTTTGTAGAGGCGTTGGCGGCCTCTGAAAAAATATTTGCTTGTGTTTGATATTGTGATTGTGTATGATATTGACATAAGTAACTAGATATATGAGCTTTGCGAAGAAGATACGTAATAACTATAAAAAAAAACCTACTAAACCAATCCACAAGCACATTTTATTTAGATTGCCAGCTAAGTAAACGGAAAAGAGGTAAAGAAGAGAAAATTAATTAAATCAGAAAGGAATTATATATTTGGAGTTAGAACTCTTTAAAGTAGGGTTATCGAATTTTTCCGACTTATGCGATTTTTTGTAACACAAGAGCAGACTTCTTAGTTACGTAATGTAAAAGGATCTAACGAAATGTAACTGCCCAGATGTCGCTTGAGACTAAAGCAGGCCAAATATAAAAAGTAACGTTTATGTTTTTGCATTTTTGTAAAAAATGTAATTATAAGCAGGGTCAGATTAATGTTATATTTAATTAAGTACCTTTAACTAGTATTGATTCAGTTTTGATTTTGAAATACAATTAGTTTTCTATTGATATGTCATTAATTAAAGGTGCTATTTTACGTGAAGTCTTTGTGGACTGCAAGCTTTTAGCGGATACTGTATAACTCTCATCCGCTATATCCATCCACAAATAAATTACGTGGGGTCCTAAGTATTCTGTTTCTCTGAGTGACAATACAAAAGGCATAAATAAAACCAAATCAATCAAATTAATTTATAAACCTTAAAAGTTTTGGGACTAATATTGGAATTTAACCCGTCCAATTGGCTATGATTTATAGATGGTAAGAATTGGCTTAGGAGACAGTTTCAGGCATTAATTTCGAGTTAGCTTGGCTTGCAAGTTTTATACACTTAATCATATTATGATTTTCAAAGTACAGATGCCGCATTAGGTCTTATATTTACACGCAGCGCTCTTTTTACTCTTGATAAGATGCAAACAGTCCGAAGAAGAAACCATCATGTTCATCCTTAAAGTGACAGACATTCTTACACTAGGGCCTTTCTCACTTGAGTTTAGAAACTTACTGGCTGGAGGCACGCAGAATTTGGTTAAGGGGAATAGTCGACCAGAAAAGTAGTAGACCAAGAAAATACTTTGAGAGCTGAAACGAATAAAAGCAAATGTCCTGGTTAAGACAGGACTCGGCTAGACAGAATGGGTTGATGTTCGCTTTGCGAATTATGCGACTTTCAAAAGTAAGGATAGGTCGAAAAATATTAAAATAATGGCTAAATTATTTCGAAGGAACCTTAAACATAGCTCTTGTGCTAAAAAAATTAAACTTTCTACAGTTCCGCTTGCATCAAGCAGATTTCTTTCTTAATACCATTATATTTTCTCTATCTGATTCCAACCCGTTCTTTTATAGGTTTCTTATAAAACTAATCCTATGTTCAGTCCAAGTCACGCACGAAGGTGGTCAGACAGTCGGACATTCCGTGCGAGGCACCGCATCCTTTACTTGCCTTCACTATTCATTCAGGTTATAACACTGTTGTTTAACGTAACTTTGACATTATATATTTTAATCGGTAAATCTCCGTGGTGGAAATGAGCCAATTGCTGCACCCCACCCTGTAATAACACGGAAACCGAAGCCCGAGAGGGTGAGACATGGAATGATCATAAGTTCTAGAAAACGTTTTGAGTACTTCTCAGTTTTTCTACAGATAAAATTGGAAGCTTGCCTCAATCAGTTTATCTTCTGAGCATAATTATTGTTTTTATATTAAGCAAATCTGTTCTTCTCTTCCTCAACCTATATCTCCTACAATCTGATCATCTTGAGCACACTAGACCTATTGAAATGTATACAACCTTCACTTTAACTGGTGTGGAAATGACGTATTTTAAGAGTGCAGTTGCAAGAACACATCCGGGACAATAATGTACATTCTCTGGTTCAGGAAGATTAGACTAAGGAACAAGATTATGCCCATTATACTCTGGTTGATTTCGAGGAACTGGCAAATACTTTGTTAGGCCACTTAATGGAACTCAATAATCATCTATTTTTGGTGGCCAGGCTATTCTTCATAAGTAACAAAGTCATATTTAGGACTAAATGTTTTTCTGATAGCACTATTCTGCTGCCACATGCTAAACCTCGTCAACTCCGGAGTTATCCAGATCTCTAGTTTAGCCCAGCTCAAGTGGTCGAGGCCGGACGGTTATGAAATATGTGAGAGAGAGATCGTCTAGAAACCCAAGATCCGGGCTGAAAGGGACTCAAGAGCCCCCCAATGGGCCTCTCTTTTGTCTTTGCCTGACACCTTCACACCAGCTGGCCACAAAGGCCATGTCACAGCGGTGCTGTGCCAACCAGCCCTGCCCTCACATTCACACTCACTCACACCACCGCCCTGTCGAGTCACCACCTCGCTCAGTCTCGCTTTGTGCTGGCTAAATGTTGGTTTCTGGTTCCGTATGTGCGTCATCGCGCTGCGCTTGTTTACATCATAACCCGACCCGTTATCTCAGTTTGTGCTGTGTGGTTCACCTGTTGTCATATCGCGCTATCTACGATTGAACTTGTGTTTTGTGGTTTAATCTTGAAACTGATTTGTTTTCAAACTGTGTACAATTTCTTAGCATGGCATTTGATTGAATTCAACACACCATTCAATCACTATTGATTTTTACTTTGTTTATTTTCTAATTGCAATAGCTACAATACGAAATTACTTATAGAGTACTTTCTCAAATTCTTATAACCTCAAAATAAAACGTTTTAGCTGTATTTTGCCTAAATGGTATTATATCAAACATTTCAATTGCTCGCAAGGTGCCTTTTTTTAGATATATTTAAAGTAAGCTTCCAAGTAAACCATTATATACGAATAAACGTGTATTGTTAAAATACTACTATAAATACAACTGCATTGGTTCGTGAATTAGTAGTGTCGGCAGTGGTCTTATCATATAGGCAGTGGTCTATGTCGACATCCAAATAACATATTTTAGGATTTCATTGTACAGTGTTTTGCTAAATAAACGTAGGACGTAGGGAGTAGTTTATAATTGCTAAATTTAATTATAAAAAAATTAACATTACTAAACGGCAATTTAAAAAGGTTGAATTTGCTTCATGAATATCTCATACACTTGGTTCATTGCGTTATTATCTCATATCTAATATATTGAACTGTAAAGTAAAAGTAGCTACAACAAAATATGTTACACGTGTGTTTTACCAAACAGTCCACAGAATGTAAAGTCTATCATAATCCAACAATCCATCAAAATTATATTTAAAATATGTTTAATTTATGCATGTTTTTATCCATGCGTGTTAATTAACAAGCATATGTCTAATTTATAATACATGTATTTAAATTCACGCTGAACTACAGTACTTTAAATTTTTTACATTACATTTTTCAGGTATATATCAATTTCTGCTAATCCAAAACACACAATTTTATTAATAGATGAGGCATGCTACTGCCTATTTCACTGGGATTCAATTATACTTTAGAAAACTACATAGTAAAACAATTAAATTTGTATCGGTAATAGGAAGTTATAAAACTTAAAAGTCAAATTAAATTTTTTATTTTATACAAACAAATGTTATACGTGAAGGAAATACAAATTATCATAACTGCCAGAAAGCATATTATTTTTGTGTTTTATTATATTGTTGCATTTAGGGAAAATTAAAAAAACGTCTAAAATTTTAATAAAACTTTATTTAAATTGTTACTCGTTAATTTATAACTATGACAACCTTTAAATCCATCTCATTGAAATATTATTTTGCTGCAAAATAATAAGAGTATCAATAAGAACATATTAAATAAAAAACACGTTACCTAACAGTGTGTTTACAATCTATTGCTAATTAATTAATCCTTCAGAAAGAAGCACCGAGACTGACAACCTTGTTGTTTCAGGGGCATGATTCTGCATTAATTACATTGGAACTTCCGACCTTCGCGGTAATTAACTTACTTACTGGAAAATTTAATTTTCCCGCATGAATAGACATTTGATTCAGCAACTTAAAAATAATTACTGGTAAAATTACTGTTCTTGGTGAATATATGGGGGAAATAACATGTAAGTCATCACTTTGAGGATAAAAATTATCGTTTGTACACAATTAAAAGTATTCAATACAGAGTGAATTTCTAAGGTGTAAAAGAGAACTATGAAATAAATTAAAAGAGGGGGCACAAGTTAAAGATGTGTAATGGGCCGTATCTCACCGGAAAGGAAAGGAACGGCGAAGCGCATAACTGACCCTAGGGAAAATCAATAAGCGAAAGAAGGGTAGTATTGTTGCGCTGAAGAGGTACTTATGTTGGCAGCCATGTTGGATCGGGCTAATTAATGGGCCTGGCTCACTGAGATAGAGACAATGAGAGTAGACAATGGCAATGAACATAATCGGCCCTACGCGACACCTTGTCGCACACCACACTAGACTTTCCTCTTCCATCCCTTCACTAACAGGCGGGGAGTACTCAGATGAAAAACTGAGGCAAGCGGTTACACCTACCCTAAACAAAAATTCATGGGTGGATTATTTTTAAAATGGTTGCACTCGACTTTCCCTAATAGTTCTAGAGAAATTACAAATTACAAAATGTTCCAAAAAATTCAAAAATTATTGTTCAATCCCATTTACCCGACACTTATTTGTCCGTTTGGTCTTTATTTTTTTTAACTTGGTTAATGTTGTATTCTGAGCGTTTAGAGCAGCTTTCTTCTAAAAGAAGTCATTCAGCAACTATGACTTCGCTGACGACTACCATGTTTGCAAGCAGTTATCAATATAATTATCTTTTGGCATTTCTTATAATATGCAAAAAGTTATGTAGAATCAATATAGTTTTATAGTTTTTGCATATAACTTAGTATCTGAGTTACTTACAGTCCATATGTTAATAAACAGAGACATAATATACATTTTATTTCACTTCAATCTAATCACAACAAATTTAATAATGTTTTGCAACAGCTTCTAAAATAGAAATTGTCACCAAAGATTGTTTGTGTGGATTAATAAATTGTATTATGATATATTTTCAAACGGGAAAATCTTTTTAGAGTTTAAAATATTTAATGTTATAATAGCCAATTGGTAGCAATATCTATTTATTATACATATAACTGATAATACATATGTATTGTACTTTTAAAATATTGTAAATATTTTCATTAAAAATATTGTACTTACTTGGCATACAGGAGCCTGAGGAACCAAAACTGGAGTTTCTTTGGAGCTGGGAGAACCCTGCAACACAACATGTATTTGTTTAGACCTCTTGCTGAAGCTGTATACATTGATCGAGCACCCCACTGTGGAACATAATATGTTACTTGCTATTAAATAACTGTATGCCATTAAAATATGTATGGGTGTAAAAACTTAATGCATAAATTCAAAGTTGTATAGGACTACTAAAAAAATAATATTCAATGGTAAGTCAAGAGAACAAAAATACAATAATACACGGTATAAAGACTTTAAATTTTTTTTTCGAAATATTTTTCGTAAATTGTTTTTATTTTCCACCGAAAACAAACAGTACAGACAGTAACATTTCAAAAGTTCTCACATCTTCAGGGAAAAAGCTCTATATGCAAAATATTGTTAAAGATAATATTTTTATTTCCCGAAGAACATATGATTTTTTAACATGATGTTTTGGATTATTCATAGACTTTGGGGGTATTATTCAGAATGGCCTCGTCACTTCGTGCTAAATTTGTGTGCTTTTGTAATAAAAAACATAACAAAGTTATAAACATATCGAATCATGTTCCTATAAATTACACACTCGCCGTTCTTAATTCAGGAACGACACCTTTGGAAATTCAGTCCCGGCTAATTTCACCGAAAATAACATAAAAATGTAGAGAAGTGGGTTTTATGTAATGAACACAAAATAAAACAAACTATATCATAGGTTTCATATCAAATTTTCTAATAGTGGCGCAACTCTTCCATAAAAAACCCAATTTTTGCATCTTTTTACAGTGGCTAATCGTACCTGGCTTGAAGGAAACAGGATTTTTCGGAAATTTGCCATCGTTTAGTGATACAATGCAATCAGTAACCAGGTAGCCATTCCTATTTAATAATAAATTTTAGGTCATGTCTATTTTGTATTGTTGTTAATCATAGTGAGAAACATATTAGCTGAAATAATTAATCTAAAATAAATTAAATAATTATATATGAATAATTTATGACTGAAATATGGAATTATAAAGTGAGCACTACCAAGTTTCTTCTTTTAATCCTGGGAAAATATCTAGCTAAAACTTTATTTTTATATACTGGAGATCCTTTAATACTTCTGTAACTTATTAGGTTACAGATGTATATGACAACTGAGACAGGCACACTACATTTCTATATCATATCGAGCTAACTTGTCCACTAACACACGTGAATATTAATGACATCCTGTTGCAGCCGATGGTGAGGTAGGTATGCCATGCCCAAGTACAAAATTAATGCCCACAAGACAGTTTTACCTCGAAGACGTAAATAAAGCCCTAGAACCCAGTAGTCCAGGAGCCTATAACCAACGCAGATTGTGTAAGGAGACAGAATAACCTGGTTATTCTCGAAATCAACACATAAATTTCCCCCAAGAATAAATAAAACTCAGCTTTGCTATTTTTGGAAGATCGAAATGGAAGGGTATCAAATGGGTTAAAAATATAAAATGATCAATTTTTCTCAGATCATATTTTTCATAGCTTGAAAAATTTTAAACCAACAATCAGACATATAAACCAATGGAAAATAAGTGTCAGTTAAGCATGCACAGACCCTTTCAGTATCTTTACATAGTTATCTGATGGTGGTACAACTATTATTAGTGTGTTTGATAATTTTAAGTCTATCAAGCTAGGAAACATACAATGAGAGAAAAAGTATCGTTTTATATTTTTAACGCTATTAGTAACCCCGCACCCCCCACCCTTATTTCGACGACCACTAACAGTAGCATGATTGACGATTAAATTGTTTCTCAGAAATATTTCTCAATCGATTTCAAGAAAAACCGGGTTGTGTACTTATAAAGTGCAAATTATCTCTCGGCTGTTTGGACTATGAAGAAGCCGGAAGATCAGGTAGCATCAGATATCAGACAGCAAGTTGCGGTATAAGGAGGTCATAAGCAGGCGGTAGGCCAGTAGAGCCAGACAGCGTAGCAACCACATTGTTCCACAGTTGACCTGACAAAATGTATCAGGGGGACAGAAGCAACCAGTAGCAAGACAGCAGAGACCAGGAAGCCGGCCTCGTTACGGGTAGCAGATTAGGCCCGCGTAGTGAGCACAGTAATTCCGCAGTTCCTGCCCATTGTTTGACGTGGTGGTTACTTGTTAATGAGCATGATTGGGCGTATTCACACTCTACTTAACTCTCCACACCCCGCCACCAATATTTACCCGCCATCTTTACTTCTCTTGTTTGAAACTAACGGTCTACTGGAGCAGGCGGTGAATGTAATTACTCCTCAATTGGGTCTAGTTATCTCTGATTAAAACCGTAACGTCGATGGTTAGGTGTGTGGTTGGGAGACAATTCACATTAAGTACTCACTTCAAGTGAATCAGTAATTAGTGCTGTATTTTAACAGTGTTGATTTCCTGTATTGAACTCTAATGACGTTTTAGTAAAATCAGGAGAATTATTGTAAAAGTATTTAAATAGCTACGAATTAAGGTTGTGATTAATTGTACATTTATATTCTACGAATTACAGTGATTTCCGTTCTGTTAAATAAATTGATACACAGTTGAGTGCGTGTGACGTATTCCCTTGCGACAACTAATGCAGAACACAAGATACGAGTAGATCTATAGACTAATTTTGTCGACAATGAGTTCTCAATTTTCAATTTTTTTCAGATTAGTATTATTAGATAAATATTATCTGAGATCCAAAACAGTTTAACATTTTATTTTCATGACTTGGAACCTAATTTAGTTTTAATGGAAAACACACACTCACATTTTTGGACTACAAGCATAGTTTTAATCATTTTGTCTTATTCTTTTTATATTTTGCTTCACATTGTTTTATTATTTCAGAAAATACAAATAAATACCTTATCAGGATATTTGAAAACAATTAATAATAATAACTATAATATATTATTTTATCACAACAAATAAATTCTAATTACTGATTTAATTTTCTTTTATTTGAGACTTCTTCTAGAGACTTCTAGAAGCAGCAAGAAATTAACTACTTTGAAGTAATCTCATTCGAGGAATTATTGCATATTTCAAAAGTATCAATAGGTACATTTTTATTTGTAAACTTGAAACTTTTGTTACATATTTAGAAAATATTTATTTCAATTTGTACTGTATGCATATTAATTAGTATAGTAAATTGACTATATACAGTAAGAAAATTTCCTTTAATACGTTCTTAATTCACAGCACCCAGTTTCATAGTTTCCTTATACATACAATTAAATATTTACAACTTGTGTAGTAAGAATAGTATTATTCCAGGTTTGGTACGCAACATAAAAAGACAAACAAACACAATAAACAATATTTTAAATAAAAATTCAGAAATGTCATAAACTGGTACAGATCAAATGTTTAGCATGGAACTACGAAGTTAAACTAACAGATAGAAGTCGTGATCAACGTTCAACTGCAAGTCGAGCGCCTGTACTAAGTTACGCAGCGCTTCGCTCACGTTTCAAGCCATTGTTTGTGGCCTTTCATCGAACACGCCCATCGCGGATCAAAAAGTCCCGCAATAATTCCTGTTTTCTACAAACACACCTCAAAAAGCGTATCGAATAAAAGAGCTTTCCTCAGTTTACTACAGACCTTTCAGACAAAACCTATCCAAAATTATTGTTTACCCCAGATACGGTTCCAAATTATAGCCCTAGCGACCTCCATTCAAGAACTATTTCCTTAATTTCTCCTCTTCCGGAGGCCTGTGTTTATATTTTGAATCGTTTACTTACTTCGCCGGTCGTGAAGAATGGGGTGGAAACTTAATCTGTCGGTAGGTGAACAACGAGCCGAGGCTCAAGCCTGAGGTCGCATTGTACCAGCGTCTATTGAGCCTACCCCAACATTAGGGCCTGGCTTACATTTCCTCCTCTCGGGGTTCTAGAAATAATTCGTCCTGCTGCTTAGACGCTGGCGTGAAGCGTGGTAGTCAATCTGCTTTGTTTAACCATACAATATATAAGCACGACCTTCAGACACGTAAATAAAAGTTAAATCGGTGTCAGCCAGTCTTTGAGGACTGAATGTTTGAATGAAGTTGGCGAATTTCTGTCTTTCTAACTCTACACCCACGTGGGTGGCGACGTGACTATCATAAAGAGTTTCCGGTTCAAACTGCACTGTACGAATTTTTCAAACCGGAAACCCTAATGAATTTCAGTCGCATTATATCATTGTTTTTATCTCGAAGATATAACGATTATTATGTGACAAGCCGTTGGTTTGTGTGTTGAGCTAAAAATCATAATATGAAAAAAGTTATCATTTGATAGTTTAACCTCTTTGATGTACTCTCTTATCAACCACCCCCTTAAAAACCACTTATATTTATACCTGTCTTAGAGAAAATTCCTCTATGAGCTTCATGAATAACTAGGTTGTATGCTTATTGAAAGCAAGTTGGACCTCTGCATCTATAGTCTATATATACGCAAAACAATCGAACAACATTCTCTATTTAACACTATCACAAAATACTGTATTAATTTAATACCAACCATATTTGTGTTTCGCTAAGTTAACTAAGAGGGACGCCTAAAGGCCTGCAAGATTGTTGCTCCTTTCTTCTATTTTATATTTACCACAGAAATTTTGCCAAACAAATTTCCCAAAAATGCAAGTTTCGATCCTGGAATTTTGTCCAATTTTTAAACATGGCCGATTACCCAATTCATTTAAATAAATCACATAGAAAGATATTATCCAGTTTATTAGGCTACAAATCATACACGCTAAACGTGATTAGCATGACTTCCCGTGTCCAGACATCCGCGTTTCTATATGAATGATCGCTAAATATATCAGTTCACTTTTGGTATTACGTCATGACAACTGACTTTCTCCGCTTTATCAGAGCCAAATAAAGTAATCCCTACAGCTGATTCGCCTGTCTCAGCGAGCACCGTCTCGTCGTCGCCTCACAGATCGGCGGTTCCCGTCAAAGGAGTTTTAATGAGCGGGATCAGCTCCGAGTTGCCTAATTTACAAAAGAAGGCTTTTTAACGTACGGTAGTTGCACTAATTTGTCTTTGGGGATTAGGGCTCACTGATTGGGTGTCGCGACGCTCTTCTCAGAATGAGCCCCGTGTTTGTTTCACAGGGAAAGAAGGGTTTCTGGAATTCTGTATTAATTTCGATCCAAACACACGCTTCAAAATATACCACTTTCTTTACACAACTTATAATATACACTTTGGTACAATACACTGATCGATAAGTGTTTAAAGTATTATGAACTTCTGGAATCAATTGCCAAATTACTACTTAACGGTGATAAGCAAAAAAGCCCTCATTATGCTTATCAGATACAATCATTTAAAGAAAGTTAGTAGACTAAGCAATGATACTTAAAAATTAACATAACAATATTTCCCCAATGTAACTATAAATCTCTTGCTGCCACTTTCCCTTGTTGACTCATTGGATCAATGTAATAAAATATAAATATTTCCAAAAGTCTATAAAACTAAAAAAAATATTAATTCCAATGAAATCTTATGTTTGTCAATAAATTTTGATCAAAGTGGCTTGAGTGAAATTCCCTCAGATTGATGACAAATCGATAATCTTATTTAAGTTTAATGAAAATGTTAGGTCAACAAAGTGAATCTCATTAAATTTTTATATAACCCAAATTCCCTTTTACTCAATCCTTTATTACATATTTTCTACATACGGTGGTTTTTGTACTCGCCCTGCATACGTGTACGTATAGCAGTGACTTCACTGTGAAAGTAAAACAAGACGGTATTGAGGCCTTGATTTCTGAAAATGTCTTTGGAGCAAAGGCACATTTTAAAGTTAGGTCAAATAGTAGTTTTCATTACTAGGAGTAAAAGTGGTTGTTTCGGTGTTCAATCGAAAGAGTTAAGATCTTATGTTTGTTTATGTATAAACAGACATGTATTCTTAACAACTAGACAAATAGACATAAATAAAAATTCCACATTAGGTGTGGCCTGATAATACTAAGGATTGTTTTTGAATAAACAGTTTTTAGACTCACTAAACGTTCACCATTACAGAGCAAATCATATATTTATAATAATTCAAAAGTTAAAAGGCATTAATTTTTTTTCAAAATAATTCTTGCATATCGTACAGTAATTACTTTTTAAGTAATCCCAGCATAATAACAGGTCTATCACTAACCGGTTATCTACTCCCTTTAATATATATTGTATGTACTCTTGCTCAAATATTGTACTTTTACTTACAGGAGACTTGATTTTGAATATTTGGTTTGCAGGAGAAGTCTGAGTGGACATCGATACTCATCCCAGCGCATAGACCACGAAGGAACCTTTACTTCAGATTATAGAATTATACTATGTTTTTTTTTTATTTGTGAGTGAATAAATTGCTTGAACTTGAATTTTTATTTAAAATGATCATGGATTTCAAATCATGGTAGTGACTATGTAAGTAGTATTATATTGACATAATTTTTATCTGCTATTATAAGTATATTTATAAATATATGTAAGAAATTACTGTTTGTAGCAATTTGTTTTAATATTGATCTAAAAATCATAATCAAGATTTCTGAAAACCTTTCAAAATGCAGTTAAAAGGACGCTACAAACGTATTTCGATCTTTTTTTCTAAGTGCATGAAGTCCCATAATGAAATTATCTACTTAAATACTTATAGCTGTAGGTTGGTAGTACATATACATGTATAAAAGAGACTGCTAAGATGAAACCTTTAATTCGTGTAATATATGCTAAAGCTGGTGAATATGAAAAATAATTTTCTGCTCACCATTTTTAAACTGTAAACATTTTCCTCTTTGGATTGTAGATAAAAGCAAACATTTATCTCACCACGTGATTTTCTCTGTTTCTTCAAGGAAAAGTCGCCTTGCCTAACCTTGGCCTAAAATGTTCTCTCAGACGTTTACCCGATCACATTTATATTTATATAATTAAACAACGAAGTAAAAACTCTGAAAGATACAGGTCTTTAAGTGGTTTTATCTCTCGTTGTCCTCATTCTTAGCTCACTAAAATATATTCTAATATTTTTATAATGGATAGGAAAGTAAAAATGTCATTTATCCAGTATGCATTTAGCTTTTTTCATACGTCAAATCATCTTTTAAACCTCCTGAATTACCTAAGGACTTAAATTATAAAATAAGTTCATACGGTAATAGAATTTCTTTAAGGAATACAAGACAGTTTGGTAACACTTTGCACTCCACGTTATGTTCGTAAAACTATAAAACCTGTTTTTTATTTACACATTTCTAGATTATGTACTCACTGCTTGCATTTTTAGTGGCAAAGTGGCAGTGTTTTAGGCTGTTTTAGTAATATTTCGTATCGCCTCAGAGAACACCGATATTATATAACAGATCCCAGACTTAATAGCTCGGAGACTAATTTACAGATATTCATTAACTGTAGTAGGGGAGGGAGAAAATCAGTTTTAAGAGGGGGCAACTTGAATAAACAAACTAACAAGCTATACAAGTTTGCCTTTTCGCGTTTCTGTGGGATGCACCGTCAAAACAAGGCTTTTATTTTAAGTAAGAACGCTCGCTACCTGTTAGTTAATTAAACACATTCGGCAAATGCTGCAAAACACCACTCCTCATTTGTTTGCGCTTGTATGGAACGATAATGTGATAAAACGTCTCTTGGTGCTTTCTATTTCTACATAATGTAAAGTTGTATATAAAAGAGATCAGCTTATATGGCATTTATTACGACAGGAAAAAGTGAATTAAACTAATTAAAAACTGTTTCATTACTATATCATTGTAGTATACGAATAAAAAAAACGTAGGCATACTGTTTGTGGCAAAAACATTAAATAAATAAATAATCTCTCTATCGGAGAGCACTTTATTGCTCTGACAATACCGTTTCACTTTTGCAGTGCTGCAATCCGCTTTGTTAAATAATAATTCGGAATTAAATTTTAAGAATTCCAAACAAAAGGAATGTATCATACATTCTCCATTAATTATCTGTTGTACGGCATTAACATTATTGTTTTTTTTAGCATAGATGTAAACGATTTAAAAGGATTTCATGTGTCACACTTTTAGATTTGTTATATGTAACCTAATTTATTTGTTATGTCGCGAAAAATTTGTGGAATTTGGCAACCTTTCATGTTATATTTTAGTGTATGAAAACTAATATGATCATTAGAAATAACCTTGAGAGTTTTTAAAGATGAGCAAATTGTAAAGTCTAATTGTCATTCTGCAGGTACATGTATCGTGATTAAGATATAATTACGTACTTGTGAAAATTCTGAATTCAAAAATAAAAATAACAAGACTACCTGTTGTTTATTAGAGCATACAGTTTGAATTGAGTATAGGAGGACACGTTATAAACATACGAAATAAAAATAGACCAAGTTTTCGATTTAAAAAATAATAATGGAAAATTCCATAAAATCATAGAAGCAAATGAAAAACTTCCATAAAAAATTTATCTTGGCACATAAATATTATTATTTGTTTATACATTTGTACATACACTTTTATGTCCGATTTTTGAACCTGCAGAAAACTGAATTTACCTGCGAAATCATGACGTACCAAGTTGCTAGGCATTTAGCTGTAATAATTGTATTCAAAATTTAATTTTACTTTAAGTAAAAATCATATATATTTCAAATTGATTGTATTCTAATGTTACTGAATTTTACTATCCTGATTGTTATATTTATCTAACGAGTTGCTTCAATAGTTGAGAAAGATTTACAGCCCTACAATTTGTGGATACAGAAAAGAGGCCACGTAAGGAAATGCACTTATTTGATTAATACTGAACATGTAGGGAAATTTTATCATATAAGGGTCCCGTAAATTTCTGACAACAGATTTGCTATATTTATACGATGCCTTAAGTAACATTTATATCGTCATGAGCCTTTGAGGAGAGGTCGATAATATTTAATATACTACAGGTAGTAGGAAATTTAAAAGTAATTATATGGGTAGTGGCAACAATTGTAACAGAAATTGTACGGACACTTTCCATCTTAGATTGTTACAAAAACGTGTTACAAGGTACGCAACGTTTCAGAGCCTGCAATCTTCTTCAGTTGGAAAATGAAATAACTCATTAGTTTTATGTATCACTACGGTTTGATGTGATTTTATCACTTTAACTTGTTAATGATTTTAAATGTTAGGTTATGCATTCACCTGACGAAGACACTGGATTTTAAGTACGAAACGTCGTGATCCTCTCACTAGTTTTACTTGCAGACGTGGAATGTACATAAAGTTACCGTTAAATTAAAAAGTATTCAATGTCTAAAATAAAAGTTCCTGTGGCTTTTTAAAATCAACCAATACCATTTTATAGCAAGGTAGAATTACGCCACACAATATGTCGCGAACCATGTTGCGTTGAGCTTGTACAAAACATATCAAGCTGTAGCTACATGTTACGAGTATGTACTAAGTCACGTGTTAAAGGTTCATACGGTTTCACTGAGTTTGTTTTCAAATGTATTAACTCTTCATTTTTTTGTTCATTTTCGTTTCCCAAGTATGGAAAAATGGCTTGTAATGCTCAAACAAATCCCAAAGTTTCTAAATGAAACTCGATGCTGCCTATAAATAAATAAAAACATGCAATATTTAAATTATCTAGGCCAGTTAATTCATGAGATATCATGCGGATAGAGACACACACAGAAATGAAATTTTTCTAGTCTGTCAAGTAATAGGCTTCGCTAACGCTCAGCCAATTAAGACACCGCCTATATTAAGCCGTTATATTAGAGACGTTTGTCGAGCTCATGTGATAAATGAGATAATCAGCCTCCACTTCTCCACTGCAGCAGTAGCACACTCCTAGAGCAATCGACTATGCTCACAATATCCGATCGACGCGGCAAGATCCCGCTCGTCTATCGATCACACATCTTGCCGCCTCTGTTAATTAAGTCCCAGAATTAACTCCTAGTCACGTCGTCCTCGGTATTTTTACGACAAATTCCTTGCATTTCCCTTCCTCTCCCTTTTTCTCGCACTGTGATATTTATTTCCCAGCTTAATTCCGGCGGTCGCCTATTGTTAACTTCTTAATTAAATTGGGATTAAGTTTTCCATTATCACGCCCCTCTCCCACGGTGATAAAAATGCCTCGGTTTGAGGTCCAACTAAAGCACCAATCTGTACGTGACGGATTATTTCCTTAATTGAATTCCGTTTCAATCCAAGCTGTGTTTCACTTTTAATGTAGTTATGTTGTTTGGTTTGCCCAAGACCAAGAGGAACCTATATGTATTAAACTGTTATTAAATACCTATTGAACAACTTTATTTGCTTAGTGGAAAGTCATCTCACTCTTAAAGTTTCGAATCCAACATCCAGGACCCAAGGCTTGGTCTAATGTATATTATTAGACAAAGCCACAAAATCATAAGGGTCCTTAGTCAACAATACCAATTAAATTTGTAAATATGTATTCAAACATAACATTATTTTTGTTATGTCAACTTATATGAAACGTAATTAACCTTATCCTTATAAATGTCTACATTAATGATCTATTGGTAAATCTAGATAAGAACACATAGTATTAAATAGTCCAAAATTGTTCCAAAATGTTCTAATTCAATTACACTATATATGCAACTTAAAACAATTTCTTTAGTTTGGAAAGCGTATTTTTATTTAATACATTATTCACTTCATAACGTACAAGATTTACATGGCTAAACCATTCATTGTGCCCTGATTTAGTGTGTTGAAAGACAGATCAAAATATGTTGACTAGTTTCAAAAGACCAACTAACTTCCTCTTAGGAAATACAGAAATAACTAAAGCAGTGTCAGAACATGTATAACAAAACAACACAATAATATATTATTAAATCTCTTCTCTAAAGCTTGGAATTCAAGAATTTTTAAGATAGAAGCTAACAAACGGTCATTTAATTATACCCAGAAAAACGTACGTTAAATTTTACATGTATTGTGTACGTATATTGTTATACAGGGTTTTTTAACCATTGATATATTTAATGTCATTCATTAGTAGCATATTTTTGACTAATATGAGTATTTCATTAAAATTCTAGTTATTAATGTCTTTGTATGACAATATTATAAATATATCTGGATGTGAACCACAGTACAATATTCTAAATGCAATGCAGTAGAACCAGGAGAAGCCAAGGTGCAGACGATGCAAGGACTACAGCAGGATGACGTGCGAGGATAGAAGAGGTAGGTGGAAGGAGGCGGCCACACATTATTTAAGAAGTAGGCCTGTGAGACAAAAGTGCAGGTTGTAAAGTTTTCGGCAATTGCCACTTTCAGCTGAAAACAAGACAAAAGGCGTTGGCGTGAGGAGTGTAGAAGTGTAGGACCACTACAGTTAATTTCTCCGTGCGAACCGACAACAATTTACACAGTTTTGCAACAGGGTGCGGAACCAGAGGGTCGTCCCCCAGGTGGAGCACGCCGACCGGGCACGCCCTCTCCCACTCGCCCCGGCCAAAACACGGATCGGATTCCCGCAATTGGATCCTTGCTGCCTTGTACCTATCGATCCACAATCGTTCCCATCGTTCAATTAGGCATCCCACTCAGCCGTCTTAATATCTAGAAAAAAATACAATATAGCAAAATTCCTATCATTCTGTTGTCATTGCCATCATTCAATGAATTGTCCACCTCGACATCTAATCAGAACAGATTTGATTGAGTCTAATCCTATCCATAATCACTCCATCGTTCATTGAAACATTCCGATCGGTAACTTTATCATGAAAACAGGCAATCTAGTCAAATCCTACCCACAATCATTCTCAATTTTCAACGAAGAATTCCAATCGTCACTTTATTATCAAAACAGAGGATCTAGTCAAATCCTATTCACAATCATTCTCATCGTTGAATGAAACATAACGTTCGGCCACTTTATTATCAAATCAGGCGATGTAGTTAAATTCTACCCACAATCATACTCATCATTCAATAAAACATTCCAAGAACCATTCAAAGAAAACACAATTCAATAGGTCACCTTATCATTAAAGCCAAATTAAGTCATGATCAATATATTGATTGAAATGACAACTGATCAAAATGTAATATTATAGGAAGAGAAATATATTATTAATCAAGAAATAGTGTATGATCTCTATGCCAGTGGATTTCAGCACTGACTTACATCCTGAGCGCTGAGTCTGAAAAAACGAAACTTAAAGAATTGGGAACATGTGTATAAACATGTCAAATAAAACATTTACATGAAAAATCATATTAAACAGACCTAACAAAACTGTTACAACAATGTATAACCTGCTCCGATCACCTCATCTGCCTGAAAGTCACCGCTATCTACGAGTTTGTACCTAGGTATGTAAATACCACAAGAACACTAAAACTATTCGCATTACGTTTTAAATTCAGATAAATAACACTTTTTTGAAATATCATAAGATCTCAGCGAATTTACTTCAGAGTAACCAAAATAAACACTGGACGTTTAACGAGAAGAATAAACGAATACCTTAACAATTTCAAAATCTTTGCTCATACTGGAAATGTCTCCCTAGTCAGTCTGGTGAACTCGTTAAAACATGTTTATTCTTTAAAAGGATTTAGAATGAGTTTACATTGTTATAATTAAATTTATATCGACATGTTGAAATATTCTGCGCTGCAAAACGTGTTCTTTACTAAATGGGAAGTTTTGAAATTTTCAAGAAAAGATAAACTTAAGCGACAACACGACAAGGGACCGAATGGAAAAATAAGATATAAGGCACGTCCAACATTCCACTTAAATTACAAAACTGTTATACATAATGTCGACAAATTATTATTTCACATAGCTTTGAGTTTTGATAGGCATAATGGACGAGACGACCATTTTTTATCATTGGGCGACATATGGTATACAACTGATGAACAAGTATTCGTTGGCAGAAAATGAAGTAAGATCTGGAACCGCACAATACAATTTTAGTACGTTAAACATTCCTATGTTTACTCATAATTACAATAAAATCCCAATGTATATCTAAAATATTCCATGTCGGACATAAAACCGCTGGATTTAAAAAGGATCATACAGACAACTAGCTGTGCATTTGAAAAACCGAATATTTAGGTATGTTGCATCTCATTAAACATTTTTTTAAATATGATCATTGCGCAAAAGAATGAAACTATCCAATGCTAAAAAAAGCCAGCTATTTCAAGAATTTATAACCTTAATGTTCAGTAACCTACAATACTCTTCGCTAAAATTATTATGAAATATGTAGTTAAAGGCTACATTTAAGATATTTGCATATAAAATATTATTCAAAACCATAGGGGTTTACCGAATATTCTTTACCTATACAGATGTTTTTATTCTTCTAAAAATCTGTAAGTTTGTTTTGTCATATAAGAGAGATCTATGACAGTAGCGTATATGGCATCCTAAATAGAAACTTTTGTATGAAATTCGGCGATTCATAATGAAATGACAACCCGAGCTGTAGGGGCTGCATGGGGACGTTATTCTCCCTGCATGTCTTGCGTGATGGGTATCGGACAGGTAACAAGATAAGTCAGTATTGTGGGTGTCGTAACCACAATTTCTCTCCTATTTATATTGTATAAAATATTGAGATATATTTGGCATAATATTTTTGAGGTAGAAATACTACTATTCTAAATAATATAATATTGAGATACAAAAATTCCCCATTTGTATACATCTATAATCTTTGTTTTACTAGAATAAATTTAATATTTTTTATATAAACGCTACAAAATTGCGAATCAAGAGATTAACCTAGCCAACACAGTCAAATCTCTGATTATTAGAGGTTTTGATGTCTTTATAGACTCCAAGCAGAAGATATGAGGATGGGAGGGTATTCACACTCTTAATAGAGATTGATTTGATTTGCTGATATATCAGTTAAGCCTTATTGTAGAAAATAAATCTCCACTCGTTTAAACTCTATGCTCGTCTAAACTGACCATCAATAAACAACATAATATGATCTTAGCAATTTATCAGTGCCTTTAATACGAAAATAGAAAACTAAAGGCATAAGTGCCTGAATATTTATAATTGGTATAGCTCAAAAAGTGTAGTTAATTTCTTAGTTATATTTAACTCGATAAATTTATTCAACTACGAGACCGTAATTGATTTTGGTGAGTATGTTACTAGCTATATTTATATTTCTAGCATTGTAATTATAGACATTAATAGACATTGTAGTTATATATAAATTTGCGAGTAAAACTAAAATAGCGTTAGTTTTATAGATATGGTTAGTTTTGTATTTATTTTTGAAATATTTGCTACATTTACAATTGCTGCTTTTAGATAATTATAACACAATACTTAATTTAGCAATAATAAATTAATAGACGTAGTTAAGTTTGTAGCTATATTCAATCTTTTACTGTAGTTGACTTTGTAGCTTTGGTTTACAAAATAGGTATGGTTCGCTTTATAACTGATATATTATTGATTTTGCAGCGGTGTTTGATTTTTTCATAGCTTCATTTACATCCGCAGATGTAGTGGAATTTCTAGCTGTGTTTAACTAAATTTTAAATAAATAGCTGCGGTTGAGTTTGTAGTTAATGTATTACCTACAGCTAGTCTCCTACAGCAGAGCAATGCAGCTGAGTGCGAACCCAGACAGGTGACGTCGCGGGTGTAATCTGTAGCCGGCCCGGGTCCAGACCATGTTATCCGCTCAATTGGCCCTCCTGCCACCTCTTAACCTGAGCTCTATTGTGTGGGAGGCGGGGGTTGGTGGTATCCGATTAGTGTGAGCCCCAGGAAGTGGTGACATTGTCATTGACTGACGGGACAACACGCCTACACGCGAGTCGAGCTACCCCACACCATTGTCTCTTCACTCTCTTAAGAGAAGAGTAATTTGTGATACAAGAATTATCAGAATAATCCCAAATACCTTTAAACTTCTTGGGGGTTTCCTACTTTGCATTAGCTGTTACATTTGTACGGCGTTGCATTTTCCTGATAAGTAGATCAGTCCACGATGCACGTCTTAAAAAATTCCAGTATATCTTGTCTACCTCCTGCTGAATTAGTGCACTGGATGAAAAACTTAATTATTTTATTATTTGTATATGTCTTTATTAGTTCTGCATATACCTCTTTTAGTGAAGCGCCTACGTTTTGCTTATTGATTGGTAACGATGATAATTAAACTTTGAGATCAAATAATATTCTATAATAATTAACTGATGATACTTAACATTTTAAAATGTTTTTCGGTTTTATCAAATATTATAAAGTAAACGGGTTTGTAAAAACTAATAACAACTGAGGTGTACAAAAGTCAAATGAAAAGCTTTATGTGTTTGTAATGGAACACTTAAAGGCATGAATATAGGCCTACACGTATGGGGTTTATATTGGATCCTCATCAGTACATGATAAATATATTCTCTAACCCGTTATGGGATATTTACTTAAGGGATAAGTCGCGTGAGAAGTACCTGAAGTTCTAAAATATAAGAGTTAATTAACTGCAATGGATGGTTTGTTGTAATATCAGGATTAAGACTATTTACCATTGTTGCAATGTTTTGCAACATAATTGGTAACTGGTCTCTTCTTCAGAAATCTTGAAACAGTTTACGTATGCAAAAGCTGTAACACGTAAAAATGAGAAGTTTACAGAATATTTGTATCCTTTAAAGTCGTGTTATGTATAGTTTTCATGGATTTTAAGTAATGAAGAAAAGTAAATTTGGATAAATACTTTGGATAAAGTTAAGCTTAATTTTATAAGCTAGTAAATTAGCAACAATGTTTTATAAAAGTTAAGAGAATATGTGATAAATGGCGCAATTCTTTAAGAAAATGTGTTTACATGCTTTTTGAGAGGAAGCTGAAGGTTAAAGGGCTTTGTTGAAAGAAACTATAAAATATATATTCCCGATTATATAAAATTCTTCATTACAGAACTTGAGATATTTTAACTTTATTCGACATAGTGTTTGATATTTTGATATTTTTGAGCAACACTGAGCACTGGAAATTGAACAAAAGGAAGTTGTATGTGACCTCTAAACTAAACCACAGACAATAAGCAGCGAATGAGGGAAGCACTGCAGCGTTTAATGTCGAGCGAGGCGACGCGACGAGTCGAGTTTTCATCAAGACACTGACTATAAAGCTACAAGCTGCAGAACTACAATCAAGGACTGGTAAATAGAGCAATCTCGAGGACTATAAAGGATAAGGCCACTGAGAATGTGGATAATGAAATTCTTCCAGGGAATGATTAGACGGGCTGTACGGCAACTGTAGGCTGCCCGAGCTCGGAGCTGATTATATTAACCGCACTCCCTCATGGACTCTGTTCTTAATTGGTTTCTCTGCACACTTTATCCGGGATTGTCCCAACACAACGGTATTACCAGAGCGGCACTCTTCTTCCGGATAATGTCTCCTAGAACACTGTGCGCTGAATAACAATATTGTCCTGCTCATTTACATAGCACAACGCTTAAGTTTCTATTCCATGAATTTCTTAAGGTTCAAAGTACCAAATAGAAATTGTCGGAAGTCAAAATGATTTGGTAATTGTGTTGTCTAATTTAGTTCTTAATATGTAAAAAGCTCGTGAATCGTACAGCATTTTAGTAGCCTACACAGGTATTAGTACCGTATTGGATCGGTGAAAGTAGTAATATTCCTACGATTGAAACTATTTAAAATTTTATGATATATAGGATACTGCCAGTATTTCAATTCGAGATATTGTTCACATAGGAAGGATAACATTACACAAGGGATAATTAAAGGACTAATGGTTGCAGGAACTAAGGCAGTACGTACTCTAGAAACATATATCTAAATCTGTACAGACCTTTCAATCTCCCAAGAACTCTCTGAACATTTAATGAACAAGATCGGAATAGGATAGACCCAGAAAGGTCTTTTCGTGGTTCAAAAAACTGAAAGTATCAAATTACCACACCATTCTTACTGAGGGTTTGCTTACGATTTGGGAAACAAAGACCACCATTGTTCGTTTTCTTACATTGATTTGATTCAAATACTCACCCGAGTACGTCCCGAGTGGCTGAATGACAGAATTTATGCGACTGGTGTTTTTTTGAATGACTTTTAATGATGTATCTTTGTGGGATCAGTGATATCCAATTTACAGTCAAATGTATATGTGAATCTGCCGTTTATTTTGACTTTTAATCACTTTCTCACTAAATCCAAACATTTGTAAGAAAAGATGATACAAATATTAATGCTTGTTTATATCCTATTAATTCCAGATAATAAAACTATTCTTTCTATTTAGAATGAATAAAATCTAAACATGTCAATAAGGACTGAACCCGTGCTGTATGTTTTCAAATTTAAATGATAATTTTGGGCAATCTTTTCTTATTAGTGATTGATAGGGGTAATTGTTTTTAAAGCTTAACTAAATACAATTTACAGCTAAATACAAATATTCAACATATGTTTTACAAAGTACAAATCTAAAAATTGTAGGCTTATGGTAGTTGTTTGGCAGGTTGCAATTTGTAGAAATTGAATTGTACCCATAATTTCCATCACGAAAATACAACTGATGGTAATACAAGGAATTTATTAGAGTACGGGTTATAGAAGGAATTTATTTCCAATGAACACATTGGAAATTTTAACCTAAACCGTTTGGTAGTTCAATGTTAATGTGTTAAGAAATCGTAAGGTTTTTAAAGAAGTCGAAAAGGCCATAATGGGTGGTGAAAAGTTGATCATAAATTGAATTATGTACTCGTATTATGCCAAGTTTAGGTTAATAAAACCCCTTAATATGGACTTATTATGGACTAATAACTATAATTGCTTTACATATGGCCTCACTTTTGTATATTGTACAAGTATTTAAGATAAGGTCAGATTATTATGATGAATATTTTTTCAAAGGATTCTGGTCGAATAAAATAAATGTACCGACAGATTCAAAAATAATTATTAATTATTTACAGAGCCCGAGATTTGGTTACATACGGTTTCTAATGCCATCACGAGTCAAATACCTTAACCGTAATCTAGGGATGAGACTGAGGCTTTGTCTCTCTCTAAAAGGTCACAGGGTCGATTCTCGAAGAGGCCATGTAATATTTTGAAATTGACTTGATATGATTTCCTTTAATAAATAATTGCAATATTTATAGCAAGTGCCACTGATGAAGATAGAACTTCGTTAAAACTGAGCACAACCTTTTTTCATCCTGATGTAGGAGGAAATTTCAGCGATTCGAGGTAAGCGCGTAAAGTGTGAAGGGGTGTCCTCTGGTTTTTGTATTTAATAATTGTCTGTAAATCCATATCTCAGTTTGCACTGACGGCTGACCACGCCACTCCACCAATCCACCTGTCACCTTTCACTGACCTCGTGCTTACCGATATGAAATCGTCACCGTCAGCTCGAGAGCTGTGCCTAGAGTGCCATCCATAGCAATTTAATCAGAGCCCATTCACACGTCACGACATCGTAAGTAAGTGATTAAACCGACTCAATCAGCCTCGCGCTTCGCTTCGCTTCTTGAGCAGAACTTCACCCGCTAAATGAAATTATTTTGTTAATTAATTTGTCGCACAACTCTCAACCCAACTCGTTTAATTGTGCAACTATTCTTGTTAAGCGAGCGGTTTATTCGCAATTATTGCTGTGTCGTAGTTGCACACGCTCCTCCACAGTTGATTAAAACTCGGCAACTCCCGGCAAACATTCCAAATATCCAGATTAAGACTTGAGACTTGGCTGACTCTACAGTAATTGTTTGCTCGAGTAGAACACTGCTTAATGGCGGAATAGAGCTCATCGCGCGTAGGCCTCACTCACGACCTTTAATTAGAACTTTCTATACATTTAAATGGCTTTGGAATTACCTTTATTATCCTTTCGTTCCCAACGTTCACTTTAAAAATTTACAATTACTGCTTGTTATGTGCATACGTCTAGAATACGCATTGGGTCAGCTTGTAAACTGTATTTTCAAAATATATGTCGGAAATTATTTGGAAACTAAAAACGTCACCTATTTAAAACCTTTTTCACTCTTCTTTAATATCGTCAGGTAGGATTGTTTAATTAAAAAAAGGATAACAATTCATAGAAAAGTAAATAATTCTTATTTTAAGTTGAAAATGTACACCCCTAACCGTTTGCCCTTACCGTTGTAATTTTTAAGGAGTATTAGAAAATGTATTAATTTTATAATGAATATTACCAAATGTCTTATATTAAACTGTATATTCTATCCTGTATCAATGGGCTTTGAGTAAATGTCTTCAACAAGATAAGCTAAAAATAAAGTATCACAACGAAAAATAATCATAATAACGCTAGGAATACAGAAATACAATTTACATGATACGATGTATTGAGGAAATATCTACAATCTGATTTTGTAACGAATATTATATATAGAAAATTTAGTATAAATACTCTTATAAAAAATTTTAATCAGTTGAAAATGTAGTAAGGTGAGATTTAATGTGCAATATGGTATATTGCTGGCTTAAACGACCGGACAAGTGTTCCCTTCTTAGTAATTTAAAAAATATGGAAGTCAAAGACATAGTTGGGGTATTGTTATTTTTACAGATCATATCAGTTGATTAGGGTTATGAGCTATGTTGCTGAGCCAGGAGTGATGTTCCAAAAAAGTGGAAGTGCGTCAGGTATGAGTTTACTAAGCCGCAATGATACATTTAGATATTTCCAAAATAGTGACACTTTTGGTTAGGTTTTGGTTTGGTTAGAGTGAAGGAATTCAAAGTTATGGGTTTAGTAAGCGGTAATGACACAAGAAGACAGTGTAATAAAGTAGTAGTGACGCTGTCAGTCTGAAAGCGATGAAAGTCAGAAGTATGGGTTTAGTAAGCAGTAATGACATAAGAAGACAGTGTAATACAGTAGTAGTGACGCTGTCAGTCTGAAAGCGATGAAAGTCAGAAGTATGGGTTTAGTAAGCAGTAATGACATAAAAAGACAGTGTAATACAGTAGTAGTGACGCTGTCAGTCTGAAAGCGATGAAAGTCAGAAGTATGGGTTTAGTAAGCAGTAATGACACAAGAAGACAGTGTAATACAGTAGTAGTGACGCTGTCAGTCTGAAAGCGATGAAAGTCAGAAGTATGGGTTTAGTAAGCAGTAATGACATAAGAAGACAGTGTAATACAGTAGTAGTGACGCTGTCAGTCTGAAAGCGATGAAAGTCAGAAGTATGGGTTTAGTAAGCGGTAATGACACAAGAAGACAGTGTCATACAGTTGTAGTGACGCTGTTAGTATGAAAGCGATGAAAGTCAGAAGTATGGGTTTAGTAAGCGGTAATGACACAAGAAGACAGTGTCATACAGTTGTAGTGACGCTGTTAGTCTGAAAGCGATGAAAGTCAGAAGTATGGGTTTAGTAAGCGGTAATGACACAAGAAGACAGTGTCATACAGTTGTAGTGACGCTGTTAGTCTGAAAGCCACGAAAGTCAGAAGTATGGGTTTAGTAAGCGGTAATGACACCAGACCAGTGCAATATAGTAGTAGTTACGCTGTTAGTCTGAAAGTGAAGAAAGTCGAGGTATGGCTTGACTACGCGATAATGACACTCGAAGACAATTGCGATAGCAGTGACGCTGTTAGTCAGTTGAAAGTGAAGGAAGTCAGAGGTAAAGGTGTGGTGAGTATATTGGCAGGTGGGGCATGTTGTCGCCCCTGCTCCGTCCTTGTTATGCTGACAAGCCTGCTGTTGACCTTCCCCCGTTCCTTTCACCCCCTTACTCACTATTCAACCATCAAATAGTGTTGACATTTTTTCTTCCCGTCTGGACTGGCTGCCTACCCTAAATACCCGATTGTTCTTAAAATGTCACTCAGCATCTCCATCAACCCTTTCCTTCCTTCTTCAATTTCATTGTTTTGTTTATTTTGGCACAAACATCTGCCATAGCCATAACGGTATTAAAGCCTATCAATATTTTAACGTTTTTTCACACTAACTTTACGGTTGGAAAATATTATTATTGACTGTCATTAACAGTGAAGGGAAGTAACTTATTCTGAAAGTTGACAGAGATTATGTAGCACGAGTAGCAAGCCTGTTGATGTCTTTAAAGTATTTATTAGACTCAGTGGGGCCATCAATTTACGTATGGGAAATTCTTCAACGCCAATTCAAATTTCCCACGCCCAGTTGCTTCTGCTATGGTTCGCACACGCGATATTTTTGGCTTGTGCAGTGGCCATTATTCGTATTGTGTCCGTGGAAATGTGCAAATAAATATTTAATGCCTGAATTGAATATTGAAAATACCCAATAACAAGCTGCTTTGAAACTCTTGAAAGTCACCGGATAATTACATTATTTAATGCCATTGAAACTTTTCCGTTTCGATACTTGCTTGATGACGTTTGCGAAAGGTGTATTTAGATTTATTATAATTCTAAAGCGTCAAGAGTTGACGAGTTTGAAAACGAGTACGAAAGAGAGGAAGAGATAGTTAAGGAGACTACCGTGTCACCTCGACTCATTAGCAGAGGAAGAGCATCAACCACTTTGCGCTTATATAGAATATAATAAATAAGTGGAACAGAGAGAGAATTGGATAATGAGAGAGAGAGCCAGGCGTTATTTAATATGTTTAAACGGATCTGGAGGGACAATGAAAGGAGGGGTGATCCCCCTTCCGCCCCTCCACCGCTTGTTCGGATCGATCCCTCTCCAAATTGCAGACAAAATGACACATTCAAGTGCCAAGACCAGAATAACCAGCGTTTGGCCCCAGATATTGTTGATTAACCCGGGCTGCATCCATTGTCGATTGGCGTTAAATATTTCCCGAATTGCGGTCGGGATGGGGCGCAAATTGTTGAATAACGTTTCGGCTGCATTTGTTGTCGAGTCAATATTTTTTACTCTTTTTGTGAGCTTGCTTGGATATTAACAATGCTTCATAGCTTCAAAATTAAAACTATTACAATTCTAGGTAATGACTCTATATGAGCAGTTTTATATATATATCCTAACAACGATATTGTTCCAATACCCGATCGGATTTTCCTAGCAGCACAAGAATCCAATCATATTGAATATAAATTTGAATCAACTTCGTTTTCCATTATTTTTAGTGGGTAGTATTAATTTGTTCGATTTTAATTTACCATTCTGTAAATCTAGTTATCTACTAGATAATGTATTTTAGTATTAGTACAAGAAAATAGAATATTTTGAAACTTGTTATAAATCCTTTAAAAGTTTATATCTACCCATCGAACAATACAATAATTATAAATAAACGGATAATTGTTTCTTACTCTCTCCATTTTTTTTTTAAACCGCATCCATAAGTTATGAACTATTTATACCATCGTATTTTTGTAATTATGCTTAATAAACTGACTCGCATCAAAATTGTAGTACACTTAAAATATACCTGTATTTTCGCCAGATAAAATTTGGCGGGCTTCTCAAAAGTTAATAACATTTTAATCGCAACACATTTCACGAGAGCGTAGAAGAGAGTTTAGCGTGTTAAGAAACAAAATTGGTTCTAAAAATCAGACTTAATATTTTATTTAAGAGTACCTTATAAATTTTCATGTTTTAAGGAAAATCTTGTAAAACCTGATTATAAGGGACCTTACATAGAATTACTCTGATCAAAAATAATTTTTGGTTTGTTGCCTATAAACTAATAACATTCGTTTAATATTTCGTTAGGGTAAAATAATTTCGATTATGCTTGATAAAAACAATCGAGTAAAAAAACATGTTTACAATTTCATTTTGCTACCCAAAAGTTTAATTAGTATTGTTTTGGTTTTTACGGAATTTCAAATCGGGAATTTAAAATTAGACATAACAAACAACTTCTTGGGTGGTCATAATATAGTCTAAAATAAAATTGATCAAATTGTGAATTATGGTTTAGATCACAAATTTACGCTGTTAGATGAAAAAATAAGCTGAATTTTTCCAATTTACATAATAATTTATACATGACTAGACCCATAAAACTGTCTAAAAAATAAAAAAGGGTACCTGAACATTTTATATTAAACAAAATTAAATAAAGGAACCCAGAAACTCATTACACCTGTAGAATCGAGAACATGCCACAACTCGAGTAAAACCTGAAGCAGAGGTAACAGGCATCTGGAATAATCTGTCGTGCCTATTGTTTATGATGACTGAGAATCGACCCGCTTGCAAGAAGCACCCCTGTGAATCAGCCCATTTTGTGAGGTGAGAAAAACAAGCTGTTCTGCATTGAAAGTACAATTGTGCTTTGAGAGGGTGTCAAACAAGCGGGCGAGTGACATGCACGTCCCTCCTCACACCTCTCCTTGCAGGAGCAGGAGCAGGAGCAGGACAATATCATCGCTTCAACAGCTCGGAGCTGGCTGCCAGAGCCAACATCTTGATACGGCTACCTGTCGGGCACCAGGCGGTGCTGTCACCGGACAATACGTTTTAATTGGTGCATTGTGCTACAACATATGACATCCGTATTGCATCATAGAAGCCAGACTCACCTGCAACTACTGCATGTTGCTCTACGCAACTGTTAATTACCTTCTGAAGTGAACAACTGCATCGCTCGTAAACAATGCACACTGTTCAGACAAGCACAAACAAGTGCACTACTGTACAGTCATTAAAGCAGTTTTTACTATCATAGGCAGTGCAAGTTCATTAGTATTGTTTTGTACGTAAAAGTTAAGACGAAAAGGTAAGCATGGTAAAAGTAATAAACCCTTTCCTTTACGTATATTGATGTTCAGTAATATATTACGTTTCAAAATATGTTTAACATACTATCACACTTAATAATTCGTACAAACAAGGGAACTAGTTCAATGAAACTGTTTTTATGAATAGCCAATATTAATTACTACCAATGTTTTAGTTACAAAAATCAAAAATTAATTAATTTTCTTTATTAATGTTACCTTCTTTACATTTCTAATTTAATAAATTTAATCACAACATCACTTGTTAAAAAACACATAAAATATGTAGTTATTATAAAAATGCGTAATGTTAATTGGAGCAAAATTAATATCCAGCACATCAGAACTTGAGCACAACACAAATTCCTTTACATACAACTTCCTAGCTACTAAACAATATCCAGTATTTATGTCGAGTACATAAACATCGCTTAAACAGATAAAACTTAAGAATACGTCGCAACACGTGTCGTGTAACAGGCTTCAGTAAGGACATTTCAAGTCTACAGATGGAATCTTTCTTGAGGTATCCTGCCACAGGATATATATTTATATTTCTGTCAGTTAACTTAGGTACTATAGCAGTGTTCATATAATTAAGCAGTGTTTCGGTGAGTTAAAGAGGGTACTACAGTGCGCTCAATACGAATCTTGTCACCGAGTTATAAAATTGACTTTTAGTTCCAAATAATATGTCACGTGTTAAAACGCTCAGCCAAATCCTATGGAGTGACATGAACTAACATCATACTCCGTGTTGCCAATATAGAAGTGAAGCCTCGTGCAAAAACTTCAACTCTATGGATTAATTCGAAATATTATTTGGGCAAACAGAGAGAAATGCAAGCTTTCCAGCCCCGCGAGTGATAAGCTTCGCTAACGCTCAGCCGATAAATAAAAATGTGGGAATCGATATTCAGTGTTTGAGTAAAGCAAAATTAACTTAAACAATATTTTATGTAATGAACATAATTTAATGTTTGTAACATTCTCTTAAACAAAGTATTTTAGTGTTAATCAGAATCAATATAATATATAACTCTAATATACAAATATTCACATATATTACAAAAAAAACATATAAAAATATTTAACAAATTATTAAACAATATCCAATGTTCAAATAAGGTTGAGAGCACTGACGATGTTTTCTATACAGTCATGTTAGCTACAAGTTTAGAAAGTGTCAAGTTAATTCGCAAGTAACACAAAACGCATTTTACTTAAATAAGTAACTTATTAAGTAAAGTACTCGTATATCTAGTCTATAAAGTCCAGCATTATTTCCATCAAAAACGAATTTGGTCTATTAAATAATGTACAATACACGAAGATTACGTTACAGAGTACACTTAATAAAAATACCCCTTGTCCAGAAGAGCTTAATTAATATTACATAAACAATTACAGAGTAATAAACAATATCCAGGGTTCGTCTGCAATTAAACAATTGTAAGTTTGCTAAGCATGTCATTAGCATGAGTGACACTCACTATAAACAACCGCATTACTAAAAATATCCGGTGTTTAGTTGGAACGGAATTAACGTTAACAATTTACATCTGACGAACAATATCCAGATGGAGCTCATTAGCATAAATGACACTGAATATAAACAATCGCCTTACTAAAAATATCCGGTGTTCAGTAAGAGTGCATTTAACGTAGACAGCACTTAACGTAGAGGGTTTCCCGGTGTTTGAAGGGTATACAGTTGAAGCAAACGGCATATATAAGGGAGAAAAGCTCTTTCATATTTTTTTGTTTAATTTTATTACACCGTTCACTAAAACAATAGTTTCCAACATATTTATCTACAAGTTAATTTATAACAACAAATTACTGTCAAATTACGAGTTACATATGAAAGTTTTTAAGATTCATGGAGAGTCTAGCATAGTGCTAAAGAAATATCCGATTAATTGTGCCTGATTAATCGATTGACATTGAAATGAAAATAAACCTCGCACATGTCCATCAGTTAATGGATGAGCAACATCACTGTTAGACAATTTAACTATAGTTTTAGCAATTCAAAATTAAATATCTGATAATTTCATCAAATCAATATGAATAACCTGCTGAAAGTTTTGCCGAAGTAAAGAGACAGTGTACACAGGCGTTTGAGAATAGTTAACTGCGGACTTTTATCCACGAGACAATGACATCTCTCATTCATAACGGCCTTGTGTTTTTCGAAATCCAGGACTTGAGGAGAGTGAGCGAGAAAGATCGCCCCCTCCCCATCCCCATCCCCTTACCACCCTGACACTTCCCAGCTAATTACACTCTTCAGTCTACTCTGCTGCTCTCTATGTATGGATTTTTCAACCAAACATTAAAAGGAAGCCTTACTTCCCTGGAGACATCCCGCCCAAGCTTTTCTCTAAACGTGCTTCCCAAAATAATGGGTTGCCATTATCACATGTCCGTGATGTGGAAGAAGCTTGTTTTGACAGACCAATTTAAAGAAATTAACCAAGCCGTTTCAGCTTTGGAATAATTAAATACCAGAGAATTTAAATGCACTAATGTATTTAAATCACGTTTTAAAGTGCCATTCTTAATAATTGATCAAATAAACCAATACCTTCATTAAATATATCTTAATGTTGGGGTACAGTTAATTTAAACCTGTGTATTTTAATCATAATATTATTTAATGGGAGAGTCCATGGCCGTTCGGTTTAAGACGTTTGACTTTGGATCTGAATTACAGATGGCGCAGGTTCAAATCCTGTCTGTGACCGTAGTATTTTGTATGAGTACCATCGATATTGTACTGTATCGACTCTCCTTATTCTGTTTGGCAAGATCCTCGTACAGGCCAGTGGGCTATGAGGGCGCGCTGAATAAGGCCGTCAAAATATATATATGTATTTATATTTATACATATACATTATATATTTAAACATTAGTAAGTCTACTTTTAGTTAATCTAATTAACACATGGAAAACAAATTTAATGTGAATAGAATAAAATTAAAAATTCCATGTGTGGACTGAGAATTTGAATCAAATGTGAACCATTGGTGAGAGGTGTATGTCCTGTTCGCACGCATCACTGCGGTATATTCGATTTAACGATGCATTGAGCCCGCGCGTGCACGTGCCGTGAGCCAGCCATGCAGCTACAGCGCACGCGCAGTACTATCACTGAAACAGCCCGCACCATATACTCAGATGACATTTGAGGCGGGGTTGCCAAATCACTGCTGACCAACAGCTGTTCCCTGAATTATTAAAGTTTTAAAATTTTAATTTTTCAATTTAAAAAAATCCACCAATTAACTGTATTATTATTTTTTTTTATGTAAATTAAAATACCAAATATTTTAAAACAGGTTTTCAACACAATGCACTCATAATATAACTTTATTGTAAATATGTAGAACAAATTATTCCTACATGAAGGAAAATATAACCACTTTTTAAAAGTCCTACTAAACAATGCATTAATGAAACTATTATAAGGTCTGAAAATTTACTTATTATAAGGGTCGACCGGTGAAGTTTGGAGAAAAATCTTTTATATTTAACGGTTAGGTCAAGAGCATATCGTTTTCTACAATAAGACAACAACACAATAATTATATGAAACAACAGGAATTTAGACTACCCATAATAAAGTATTAGCCACTTAAAGTTTTTGAATATAGTAAATTAAGTAGTATAAGTAATAATTTTAAATTAATAATTTTCACAAAGCGAATTAAAACAGTGCATTTAGGCTTAGTAAACTAAAAATATTATGCGTAATATGAATTTATTAAATATGATATAAAAACGTCATATGATATAAAAATCGGAAACCTTGCCCCATATATAGCAAGTAGAGAGGACTGACATTCACTAAACAATTTTTTTAGCTGAAGTTATTTAAATTTATTTTTAGTTCCCTATGTTTACACCTTATGGAAAATTACGTCCCACCTAGTTTGCGATATTAAAAGATTTTAAATATTCTTTTTTTGCAATTATTTCTGTTTTATCAAGACCTGTAAAACTACATCCGCCTTAACTGCGAGTCTTTAATCGGAACAGTTCTCATTCTACAAAACAGTGTATGGCTCACTAACACTAACATAGTTTAACTTTTTATAAATGCTGAAAAAGGTGTAAACTAATGAAAAAATATATAAGGAATTGATGACAAATTATTTATTTTATTACAATAATTTAATTATTGTCTATAATAAAGTTTGGTAGAAATTAACAATATGCATAAATATATAGAACGATAATGTGGAAACAGATTTGGCATGGATTTCCTTAATAACGTCTATACAAATATTTTAGGATTTCAATTAAAATACGTCTAGGTTTATTTCAAGAAGTAAGTCTCATCAGCGAAACATCAGAAATGTTCAAGTAAAAAAAAAGAAAAACATGGAAACCCATCTCTAAGATCTTTGACGAAATTCGAATCCCCATTCACCCTGGTGATTTCTCTTTCAAGAAAGAGCCCTTATCAAAGGAAATCTTTCTTTATCGCGATCCTGGAGCACGGATCAAAGCAGCTGTTTACATTGATCCAGGAGTGCTGTGAATCGGTCTTGTAGTCGGTCGGGAGGGGGTGTGGTGGGGGGGAGGGCTCGAGTGCTAACGGAACAAGTCTCCCGCGCTCCCGGACAATGCCTCCACCTCATAGCGTAGCACCTTCAGCCAATTTGCCATTCAAGCTGTTTACTCACATCGTAGCCTTTATTTTGTCATTTACGGGTCCAACACCTTTCCATTATTTCAGCGCCCCCTCCCCCTCCCCCGGCCCGTCGTCTCGTGGCGCGGGTAATCGATACCGACACGTCAACGCCTAATTAGCGAACTCTTATCGGTACTGAAACAATTTGTAATTGCGACACTTCAGTTGAGTTCACACTTTTCAGCTTTCGAAACTGATTAATATTTAGACAATTGTAGCCCGTACGTCTAATTTGGCAGCTCGGAGACGGAATGTTACCGTTACGTTCTGGGCTTAATTATCCAAACGGTAAGGGAGTAATTGGAAGATAAGGTCGGTAAATAATTACATACAGGTATTACACATGGATTGGCAATTGTTCCTGGAATTTTGTGTATTTAATTTTAATTATACTTTCTAAGACATGTGCAATTGAAGTCTGTCTTACTGACTCACTCACTCACACTGACACAAATTATTGGGCACTTCCGGGTAATTTATAAAATAAGATTTTGGTGATGTTTTGGTACTTGCAAACATAGGTAAATGTCTTTAATAAATCCTAATAAACTTCAAGTAATCTCCAAATGCTGAGAGAACGAGGAGTTCCAATTTAATTTTTAGAGAAAAAAATGAAACTGGAAAAGTACTGAACATTACAAAATATGGAAATGGATATTTTTATAAATGGACTCTCCATAACGAATTTTTTTATTACCAACAAAAGGAGTATGCCTAAAAAGGGCTAAAATCGTTATAGAATATTACTTTTGTTTTATATTAAATTATCGTTACGAACATCAATAAATAGTGAATTTAAAATTGACTTCTCACTTTATCAATTACCAAGCTGCGAGAGTCAATTCGCATTGCATAAGAAAAAGAAGTAGTTTTTTTTTTTAATACAATCTAAAGAGGATTTTATATTAAGATATGAATTAATAGTCAAGTGAGCTTATTTCGGTGTATTTGAAGTGATATGATTGAAAGGGTTAAAATATATATTGATATAACTTATACGATACTGATAAAATAAAGAATTGAGAATAGAAATGTTATTTTTAAATAAAAATATGTGTATATTAATGCAACATAGATTGGTACAAATAATTTATTTCGAAGCACAGTTGCCTACTGCGCAGATTACCTCGCTACCTACGCTCAACCAACCGCGAAGCCGAGTTCTAGGTATTTATTGAAGGACCCGGAAGTAGCTATGGAGAATATATAACGAATACTCTTCCAACCATTATTACTAACAGACCAACAACCAGAATGCAAGGAATGCTACTTAAAAAGTATGACGATTAGACGCCGCGGGTAACAACTGACAGAAAAATGGAAATTAATTATATAATTTATATACAAGCAGCCTGTAAATGTATTTTTGCTTCACTACTTCTTCCTCCAACATATGTCATTAGATTAATGATACATGTATGTACGAAAAAATACAATTATGTATAAAAAGTAATTTATAGAAAAAAAAACGTAAGGCATGATCCCTTTGTTGTACTGTATGTTATTGAACACGTGTGGCGTTTCCCAAGTACGCAAATTCTAAGTATTGGCTAAGGGACAAAGAAGAGTTAATGGACTATCATACTTGTTTGAACTTTCAACTTGAGCGCACAATACGACCTAAGTAGTGTGGTGTGGACCTGCGGGGAGGGGGGGGGCAGTAGGCCTCTGTGGTAGCACTGCTGGTAGCTACTGGGCTATAAGTAAACAGCCCACGTGATTGCGGCAGCCTTTCTGCCTGCCCTTTAATGTTAGGGATTTCGAGCCTTTAGACTAAAAGCTGTAAACAGAAATAGTTTACAATAGTTTGAAGAATATCATTAATACCGTATTACGTTTGATAATAATTGTAGACTAGGGGCAAAGACCCCTTCAATGCAGGCAATTTTAAAATAGTTATATTTATGAATAATAATTTTTTGTTCATATTCATTTGTAAATAACGCATGTTCATAAATGACTTACGTTACTAATAAAAAAATTACGTACTAATATGACATGTGATGATGAAGTTATTTGACGTACTTTCTCCCCCGTGAAACGCAATGATGGGTACGCCCCTGGTGTCAATGTGATATAAAACAGTTCTTGTGAATTTTAAGAGACAAAACGACCAAAGGATGAAACCAATTTCGATGGTTTTGCTATCATGAATCTTACCCACCAATAATTCGCATTTAAATTTCTCTTATGGCTCAGTCGGAAGAAAGGTAGATTTCACACGTGACAATGTCAAACTGCAGTTGCATATTACTTTTCTTTGTTTAATTTATTTTCACAACACTTGTGGGTCAATAACTCCCAATATTGGCATTTTAATAATATCTTAACACTTTCAAACATTTAGAAACTCGACAAAAGAAGACAATTTTTTAAGCATATAAATTTATTCATTTAGATAGTAAATTAGATCATTATAGGAACACTGTAAATAAATTAGATTGGAAGTGAATTTAACGGTAGGAATAGACATTTTTAGACCGTTCATAAATAGAAAGGCCGTACACATATGGCGCTTCTGTCCTTCGTTTATAAATATATTAGTTACTGGAACAAAGCAAACTCAGCCTTTGGCACTGGAGATACCTTAGACCAGACGTAGCTGATCGGAGGGTACTTCTTGATCGAAATAGTTTACTTTGACCTTTCTCAGGTCTGTATATATTTTCTTGAGGTTATTGAGACACGTAAACCCAACTGTGGCGTCTAGCGTTGCCAATGAGCGGTTAATTACACGATTTTTGGGTAATTTGAATGGTGGAGGGTACTTGAGAAGGTATTGGCATATGAGCGGGTAAAAGAGAGTCAATAGTAGCAGAAAACATAATACTACGTTTATTTTCATTTATTTAGTCGTTACTATATGGCTGTATGTTTACTACATATCCTTTGATATCTCCTTGCTCGCTCTGACAAGGTTTGAACCGCTTGAATGGGGTCACTTTATAAGTTATATAGTTAGTTTAGTAGTGGGTTTTACGGAATGTTTGGTTCTCTGTGGTTGTAGTTCTAAAATCTCCATTTGGAAACCAGTAAAGTACAAGAAGCTCTTCTTGTTTTCAGTCTTCAGAGAGTGTATTGAGCTTATTCAACCACCTTGAAAATAAAAATTGATCGAAAATCTACACACCCTAGTCTCTTGGAATATTTTTCGTCATATTTGTATTTTTATATTGAGCTAGTTAGCCAAATAAAACAGAGGTTTGATTTTAGGGATCCACTGTTTGAGATAATTGCCATAATTCAACTAAAAGTAGATCAGGACTTTGAAATAAAAAGTTTGTACCCATTAATAAACAGGTGCTAACAGTCAGTCCCCAAAATCTAGACTAGAATAGATATGACATTCACTGATTGATCATAAAGAGTTAGAATTGGATTCATCTAAACGCACCCAAGATTATAGGGAAAAAGTATTTTCAATAAAGAATACATTTGGACAGTCAATGTCTCTAAATTTAAAATAAATTCTAAAACTATTATTATTGCTACCATTTTCTAATGCAAATGTTGAAAGAGTGTTTAGTGGACTCAAAAAAAATGTTAAACAGCACTTAAAGTGTATCACAGTACCTGGCTGAAACAAAGAGTAGGATTAAAATATCAATTTTAGTGGTTACTACATCTCCAAACAATATCAATGGATCTATACACTTTATTATTATCTGAGAGCTAAGTAACCAGATTAAAAACATTCGTATTAGTTAATTTGCAACAATTACAGTCCAAGAGGTATAAAAAAAGTATTTTACTGTTCTTAATACATTTGAAAGTTTCCTTTGTAACAAAAATTATATGAAGGTTAAAAAGAGGGTATTTTAGTAACACTGGAGGGTAAAAGAGGATAATTTTAAGTTTAAGCCAGGGTAATTGCTATTAACCTGATTGGAAACACTGGTGGGGTCAGAAATGTAATTTATTAGTAGCAGAAATAAATGATACCACACTCACAAGACGAGTAAAAACCAGTCAAAATCATAATAACATTTTGAATCTCTTACCCAAGCCCACTGAAATAAAAAGTACCAGGGGATCCTTCAAATTACATCATAGAATCTCTCACTAAGAAGGCTACGCATTTCTATTTTCAAAATAGCGTGCGAAGCCGCGGGATATAAAATATCCCGGGAATTCCGTCATGAGGGAGATTACAATAAGCAGATTTCTCTAAAAGTAGATTTCAGAGAAAGCAAATTGTTTTTCTTCATCAAAAATGGTTACGTTCTACTTGGTTATATTCAGAAGAAGATTAAATAACCTACGGAAAAAATAAATTTACGAAAGGAAAAGAAAAAATATCTTCATTTATAGTGAAAATTTCTCACTGTTTGATAATATTATATAATAATTAAGTTAAAACGCAAATATACGGAAGAAACATGAGCAACATTTATACTTGCAATATTCATCTGCTAGCTAATACAATACAATCCTGTACTATTAGACCTTCGAAAGTATGTTTTTGAATTATTAACTAATTATTTAAGATTACATTTCAAACATCAATTTTAATTAATTTAAATAATTCTTGATAAGCATTCATTCATTGAGGATATAATATTCACATATCTACGTAAATTAGTAGTTTTAGAGACGGATCCGTCTACATATTATAATAATTTTTATCTTGTTTATCCAGGTTTCATATGCCTAAGTTACTCTACAAAGTACCGTTTTATCTACAGTTTTATATTGTCTTAAATCGGGAGATTCTTTAACACTCAGAAAATCCGTCATTAATTGGTCACATGTGTGATGGAATCAATCTAACCTCATTTTCCTGTGTTGAAACTGTTCATGGTATCGCAGTAAAGTTGTATGATTCTCATATCCTAATTAAATTAGTACTTCAGAATCACATAATAACAAGTCGAAAACCGCGAAACAGCTGAAAACATCTCGAATTTCTTACTATCATCTTTGAAATAATTCTGATAACTTTTACTGGAAGTCTGAAACGTTCTAGAATCTTCTTAAAGCACCACTCTCTAGGCGTAATTCTAGGATATGCGGGTGTATATTACCCCTAATTATGCCACTGTACGCTTCCCTTATGTTTTTAAATTATTCTAACGACTGTCTTTAATCAGATTAAACTTTCTCTAATATTCCTGGAGCCTCATCACAGACAAACTCCTCAGGATCTGCGAGGATATATTAGCCCAGAGTTCATAATTTTAACTATACATTAGTTATAGTTTTATTAAATCATATTATTTCCATTTTAAAATATTCTCTAGTATTCAAATAAAAACGGTAATGCAACAAAAACACCAGCTTATGTAGTCTACTTAACTAACAGTATAACTAAAGACACGAACAAATTGTAAGGATTACAAAGTCGTGTTACTTATTACTATTTTATATAAAGTCTTCATCACAAAAATTTCTCAGTTCATCACAAAACAGCAATTCTAATTTCAGCCATTAGTCACAGACATATGAAATTTGAAATCGTTCTGAAATACTTTAAGACTAAAACTATTGTCACTGTTATGACAATATAATGATTACAATGATACTCGCTCATTTTTTAACTCTAATACACTAATGTTATGATCGTATTTATCATAAAATAGTTCGATTAATACTACTTTTGTAGTATTTGTGCGCTTTCAATAATTTGGAATTACAAATTTGTTGGCCAAGCTTTAGAGAAACCTACCACTGATGGGGCTGGAAAATGCATTTTTCTGTCTTTCTAGCTGCACAAACAAAACTATAACGAAATGTAAAAATCGTATAAGATTTTAATACTGTATGTGACAATTTTATTCAAAGTGTAAAAGAAAATACGATAGGCTGGATGGAGTCAATGTTAAGAGTCGGTGACAATATTTAACTTCAGGGAACTCTTACGTTGTAGTACCCACGCTTGCTTGCAGGCTTGCAGGAACTTTTATTTAAACACTGTTATAAAACGTAACTTACTGAACATGTGAACGAATAGTATGGTAAGATATCTAAAATATTTTATCTTTACACAGAATGAGTTCTTCGATGGTACATGTCCAAGCATGGAATTTGGCTGACATTTATTCATGCCTGTCACTCAGTAGACTAAAATTATTTCTGTTTGGTCCACAGGAAAGATGTAATCATTTATTTTCTGTATGACTATATGCCTGTCTATCTGTCCGCAGGACATTTCGAGAATGAAATACATTAGAAACACTGCATGCAATCCCATCGAAGACTGTTACCATGTTTTTTTTAATGGCATGATATTGTTTTTTTGTTATTTGGGGTGGTCATTTGGTGATATATCAGCTCTTTTAATATTAACGTTAGCTTACAAGATGCCCTGCATATTTTGGCATAAAACAAGTCTAAACCATTTGTATGCCCTTGTCTACCGAAGCGATAGAGGTGGAGGCAGCTGGCCGTTACACAACGTGATGAGGTAGTGACTGTGAGACAGGGAGACGGGTCGGCTACGTCCGATGACAGATGACTACCGACGCTACTTCGGTGTCCTGATGAACACTTGTCCCAAACATGTCACTGCGTAATTAGCATCTAATAGGCCCACATCAGCTACAAATTATGGTAATTAAGATTAATTAACCACTGTGTTGTCAATGCTGGGGACATGGTTGTCGAGCAGCACGCCTACGTGCTAGTCTAAGTCCAGATTTGTTCTCAACCACTCCAAACGAAAGATATTTTTGTTTATTACTTTTAGAAAAATTGTATTACAGACCAAACATTCCCTAAAGGTAGATTATTTTTTAATTTAAAAAAATGTTTTAAATGTAATAAATTACTAACTGAACTCTACACAACATCATAGAATTCTAAAAGTTAGTTTGTTTATTATTAATAGTTTTGAATGATGAAGCGAGTGATTCAACTTTACTCCTATACTTACAAGTTAAGTTGTTAATTTCATAAATAAGTAGTACTTGTCTCTTAATTTTAAAATGTTTTTATATTTAATTTTAAAAGATGCAACAAACGTCATTACAAGGAAATTTAAGTGAATTACGTAAATTTTTCCGTACGATTCTAATCGGACTGACATTAGATACGTTAATTAACCAGACAGAGCAATAAAAATGTTTAAGATACCTTTCAAACCTGTTCACACGTTTTTCTCAGATATTAAAAAATATTATTTCTTAAATTAGTACACTATTTCTGCACATTTACGCTTATGTTACTGAATTTCATGTATAGATCGTTATTGATTAAATTTAGAAAATTAACAGCTGCATATCAGACATTAAGCATTATAGACCGTAGCTAAATAATTAAATATATATTAGAAATAATGTCATTGACAACAAGTGCTTTTACATCTTAAACTAGGGCAAATGTTGGTTATAACTCCAGTTCACATTCTCTGGAACAGACTTGATTCTCCTGGAATCTAGTGATGTTCGTCTGAAGAGACCCAAAATAAAGTCGGCGACGAGCTCAGAACGAACATTTTACACAGTTTCGACATAAGAGACACCTGGAATTAACAAAATACAGTGTAATCTAAGTAAAGAGGTACTCTCATTGTCTTATCTGGTGCACAATTGAGTGCACTACAACGGTTTCAGACGAAGTGCAAGTCTGTGACGGCGGTAGATTCCAGACGCTGCACTAAGAAAAACAAGATCTGGAGTTAAACTCAACATATATATTGAATCATCACTTTTTACAACTGGTACGGTAAAATGGGGATCGTATAAAATTTGAGAATCTACAATAAGAGCAGCAATATTGATTCAGAACAAACTTCTTAGTATGAATTAGTAATTCCGCATGCTTAAGAACTTAATTCACTGTTAATAGTTTCATTCGCTGAAATTTAGCTGCTAACTTTAAATTACTTATAACAACTTTTATCTTTCCCCATAAAAAACTAATGTTTAAACATAGCGGAGTTGAAAATAATTTTTGGAGGAGCAAATTTTGTTCCTATAAGACTTCGTATGATATCAATGAATAAATGATGCCACCGCACATTTGTAGATGGATTTCTTATAACACAGTGACACTACAAATAACAGCTGCAATTTGTACCTGATTGCAAGCGAAACAAACCTATTTATACATAGTATCAGCTTAAATCTTTGCTAATTGATTCATTGCAAGTTTCAGTAATAAAGCTATGTATATTAATTTGTAAACTATTTTTTCGATCATTTCACAGTTTAAGTTCTTTCATTAAAAATCAAACATTATAGGATTTAATATTTACACGATATTGTAACTATATTATTTCAGAATACGATATTGGTGCTGTTTAAAAAACAAAATCAAATTAAACAATGAAATTACGTGCTTCTTGAAACATCAAGACATATATAGATGATTGTTTTGTTGCTAGAAATGTTATGCAAATTGATAGTTTATGACGTAATTCGAGTTATATGTATACAAGTTTCCCAATATACGAATAATTACGCTATATAGAGTTTCCTGATTCGTTTTCTGTTTAAAATTAGGTGGCTACAGTCTCAGAACCCGTTGCAAAGGATTGAAACGTGTTTTCCTAAACATACAAAATCGGAATTGTTATTTTCACAGAAGTTTACACAAATTGTTGTTTGGAGGATTTTATAAAAAGTATTTTCGTTGTAACTTCTTGGAACTATTAAAAGATGCACTAACACAAACTATTATTGGATGTTGGGATGAAAAGCGTGGCACCTTCAAAACTTGGATTTATTAGTTATTTTAAGATTCTGACCTTAAAATCATTGTTTAAAAACCAATCGTGCTGTGGAAATAAAAAGGATTATGGTATTTCTTTTAATACTGTAAATATAACATAAGGCTAAATTGTAGAAATTTCGCCTCGTAAATTATTAAAAATTTACCTTTCTAATATATAAATTACTATTGTTTCAAATTTTGTCTTTCCCACCCACGAACTGCCTTAAGGATCTCCTTGAGACTTACTTGTTCTCGTAGTTATTTATTAATTATTGACATGCTTTTATGTTGGACTACTTTGAAAAACGGTTTATGTACCATTAAGTTATAAGTGCAAATAGATCAGAATACCGGGACACTTTAACTAAAATTGTTGTTTGTTTAAAATCTTCCAGACATTTTGGTTACTGTCCAAGAAAATTTCTCTATCTCCTAATTAATACTTTCAACCGAATAACACTGGCATTTCTGGTAAGTAATAATTCTCAGAAATTACCATGAAAACAATTGCGTAGTTATGTCTGCAGTCTACAAACAATTACATAATAACCGCTTTTATCCTTATTTTAATAGTGAAGTACTCTAAACTTTGAAGCAATATTTACAAACAACTACTTTATTCAGAATTCTTGGAATTATACTTACAGCTGAAATTTAAATCACATTGTTTCTGATATGTAACACCTCTAAGAAAGGTAATGCAGGAATTTAAACATTTATTTTATAAGAACATTTACATCACTAAAAGAGGAATAATGTAGCAAGTGCAGAAAGGCTTGAATCTAGTTATTTTTATATATTTGTTGTTTTTACATGTAAGTTAAAAGCTTAAATATACATTAGAAAATGTAATTTGTCAATTTTACCAAGTGAATATTATGCCCAACATAAGAACAATCACTTCATGACATTGGTCTTTGCCTACACCACACATCTTGTCTGGAGACATATGTAGTTCAACCCTACTTGATGCTGTCTTTCCCCTTGTTCTACAATATTCATGCTAGCTTTACACCATCCGCACAGTGTTGTCGCCATGTTGCCACCTCTACACGACACATCTTGTCTGGAGACATATATAGTTTAACCCTACTTGATGTTGTCTTTCCCCTTGTTCTACAATATTCATGCTAGCTTTACACCATCCGCACAGTGTTGTTGCCATGTTGCCACCTCTACACGACACATCTTGTCTGGAGACATATGTAGTTCAACCCTACTTGATGCTGTCTTTCCCCTTGTTCTACAATATTCATGCTAGCTTTACACCATCCGCACAGTGTTGTTGCCATGTTGCCACCTCTACACGACACATCTTGTCTGGAGACATATGTAGTTCAACCCTACTTGATGCTGTCTTTCCCCTTGTTCTACAATATTCATGCTAGCTTTACACCATCCGCACAGTGTTGTTGCCATGTTGCCACCTCTACCCGACACATCTTGTCTGGAGACATATGTAGTTTAATCCTACTTGATGCTGTCTTTCCCCTTGTTCTACAATATTCATGCTAGCTTTACACCATCCGCACAGTGTTGTTGCCATGTTGCCACCTCTACACGACACATCTTGTCTGGAGACATATGTAGTTCAACCCTACTTGATGCTGTCTTTCCCCTTGTTCTACAATATTCATGCTAGCTTTACACCATCCGCACAGTGTTGTTGCCATGTTGCCACCTCTACACGACACATCTTGTCTGGAGACATATGTAGTTCAACCCTACTTGATGCTGTCTTTTCCCTTGTTCTACAATATTCATGCTAGCTTTACACCATCCGCACAGTGTTGTTGCCATGTTGCCACCTCTACACGACACATCTTGTCTGGAGACATATGTAGTTTAACCCTACTTGATGTTGTCTTTCCCCTTGTTCTACAATATTCATGCTAGCTTTACACCATCCGCACAGTGTTGTTGCCATGTTGCCACCTCTACACGACACATCTTGTCTGGAGACATATGTAGTTTAACCCTACTTGATGCTGTCTTTCCCCTTGTTCTACAATATTCATGCTAGCTTTACACCATCCGCACAGTGTTGTTGCCATGTTGCCACCTCTACACGACACATCTTGTCTGGAGACATATGTAGTTCAACCCTACTTGATGCTGTCTTTTCCCTTGTTCTACAATATTCATGCTAGCTTTACACCATCCGCACAGTGTTGTTGCCATGTTGCCACCTCTACACGACACATCTTGTCTGGAGACATATGTAGTTTAACCCTACTTGATGTTGTCTTTCCCCTTGTTCTACAATATTCATGCTAGCTTTACACCATCCGCACAGTGCTGTTGCCATGTTTCCACCTCCATATTTTCTATTCATTTTCTGCTGTTATGGAATTAATAATATGTTAATTATTATTACTTCTGTTACGACGGGTCGTGTAAAAAGAAAATATTACTCACAAAAATCTAGATATAGATAAAAAAGTACCAAGAAACATGCCTACTCCTAGGTATCAATTAAAATACCACAGATGATAGATTTTACACAGGTGGATTTTCATGTACACAACTTATTTGTATTGTGCAAAAAATATCACAAAAACGCTACGTTGTCTACACAAATCTTAAAAGTTGAGAGTTATTAAAAATATATTTACTATGATTTGTTTGATGTACCTGGCACTGGATCAAAGCCAACCTTTTGTTTCAAGAAAGGTGGCAATGAAATATTATAATACAATCTAGCTAATATACACGAATATTCAGGCATCGTTTGGTAAAGTTGTGTTTTTACTTTATATATAATGAGTATAGAATGGAAAATTACTACCAAGCCATAAATGCAAATTGAAAAGCGATTAGCCCACCCTGAAAGCTGGAAACCCGTGTTGTTGTCGAAACTGAGTGCTGGATTTAACTCTATATCTATTTTTATATTATAGTATAAGAGTAAAAAAACTAAATTTGGTTTACTAAAGAACGTGTTAAAATACTCTTAAAAATTATAGACACCTTAAGTCTATAATTTTTAAGAGCCGCTAGTGATTCAGAACTGATTTAATAATATTTTCCCTGTGTTTTCCTCACAACATTACATTATATGAATGAAGTTTGGAAAATCGTTACATACTTTTTTTAATTGTTAAGTAATTATTCAAATACAATTTGGTACTATTTGACGGAATTTGTTGACTACGGAATAGTGCATGTGATTGCGAAGACTGTTGCCATTTGTTTGTTTGTTTAACATACGTAAAGTGACATAAGTAAAATACATTAGTAGCCTTACATAAAGATTATTACGTGGTAAAAATATCTGCTATTAATAAATGATTTATTAGCGAAGATCAGTAATTGTTTGATTAACGCTATTCAACTTTTACAGGTCAAATAAAAATGGTGCTTTTAAAATGACAAGAAGAATTTGTTTTGAACAAAAGTTAGTATGTATATTTAACATATCCACGTTTACGCCAAGATTAAATAAAGTAATTTAGAAATTTAGAGTTTAGCATCTAATGAGATCTCTAGAAAGTTATTAATTTATCAAATAATTAGTTATCGAAAGGATTAATTGAGAATTATAACAAATCGTTTTTGTTTGATCATTGGAAAAGTGACTATTATACCGAAAAATAATTAATACTTGAAATCGCTTTTTTGTGACTGCCAATTAACATTTTTCCTTTGTGAGCACCCCCTCTCCCACCCACCCCACTCGCTCCGTTTTTTTGCATATTTTTTATACAAAGCCTCAGACCGGCTCCCCCACACCTAACGAGGTAGGGGCCCCCACCCCGTACAAGTAACTTAGGAAATTAGGGGTTCAAGTTCCGGCTTCTGTGACTGCCTCCAAGTTTATTTATTGCCAACAATACACAATTGTTTTCCATTTTCCTAAAACTATAATCTTTAGTTAGGATATGTAATGAAGTGGAATAAAAGCTATCTAACGGAATTCATCCTAAGGGCAATTATTTATTGGTGTTGTATATCCTAAGTATGTAAATATTAATTCCACATGGATCCTTAAAACTCCCTAGTAAAAATAAGCTCATAATTTGTGATAGCTAAAATATTAAATATTGATATCAATACAAATTTTGAAATATTGATAGCAATAAAATTGAAAACCCCTAGGAATAAGCCTACTGGATGTTCAAAAAAACTAATCAATGATTTAGGAAATATAATTAAATAAATTAGGAATATAAAAAAACAAGCCACTGGAAAGCTGTAATTTTGATCCACTTTTGCTGGTCTATAAGAGTTGTAATAATTTATGCCTTGACTTGGTTCATTAGTTTTCTTATTGCTCTATTTTTAACTAGCTATAACTCTAAAGTATTTTAATTAAAATAATTGAATAATAAACAACCTATCATCAACAACATTAAGATATTAAAACGCAGTTGAACGTATATCAATTATAACCTAACGAAACTGAAAAAAAAACACTAAAATATAAAACTAGTTTAAGAAATGAAACGTTTGTTAAGAATTGAAGCTTTTGCCAATGTACCCGGTTTTGAAGTAAACAATGACAAAGTTGATTAATAATGTAAACTTTATGGGGGTTGTCGCATATGATAACAATGGTTACCATTTCCATTAAATGATTGCTAAATCATTTAAGTAAAATGAGTCTGCAGCATATTAAAGATTAAGAAAATGGAAGTGCCCCTAGAATGATTATTTTGGTTTATTTAAATATATAACAAATATAAAAATTTGAAATTACCCAGCAAAACTAAATAATACTTAAGTATCACTTGCTCATTAAAACAACTAAACTTAATTAATAAAATAACACACTGTTACTTATATACTCCATTTAATCGTTATTGCAAAGATTTGAGTTTTTAGTTATCATGATTGTATAATAGTTATGATCATAATAATTATGATTATATAAATGTAAACGTAAATTTTACTGTTCTGGTCGTACTGTATATTTGAAAGGATAGTACCACAGCCATTAGTCTGCACGGAATATTTCAATGTATTCAAAGCAGAAAATTTTGTAATGATTACGACCTAGGAAATTAGAAAATTTACATCGTCACTATTTTTTTCAAGACATTTTCAATTGTTGGGTATTAGCAAAAGTATCTATTCTAATGAAAATTAGTAAAATGGAGTACCAATCATATCATTTAAATTTTAGACGTCTCCACAAAAATGTCTTTCCGGTTCCACAGATGATGACATTTAGTACTTTGATAAATCCTAGCGTCTGCTGAATGGATGTATTCTATATTTTATCATGAAACGTGAACTGACCTCAAGTTCAGACATCGACTATATTGTTACTGTAAATCTTCTAATAGTCTCGATTGGCTTCAAAGTTAATTAGAGCCTTCTCAGGTACTTCCCTTTAAAACGTACTACTAACAAACAATATATTTTATTTTTTATTTACAATTTTGCACAATAAAATAAATTGAGTATAAGTAATCCTTACTAAAAGTATTATATTTACGTATAGTTTAACAAAAATATATATTTAGCCTTTTAATGCGGAATACGAATATGCAGGTGCATGTGAAAACAATGCAAGAACACTCCTAGTTCCCAGAACATCACCTAAGCCTATTTAGCATATAATATGCTGAATCCTACGAGATATATGTGTGTATGTCTGTGTCTATGTGTATGAATCTGGCTGAAAGATTCCAAACAGGGTCCTTTTCCTAACCTCAGCCTCTCACAATCTACAATAATGAGTGCAGCTGTTCCCTCAGAAAGATTGCATAATCTTCATTTTGGATTTGGATCTTTATTTGCGAATCCTAAATCGTACAAACGTTTCCTGAAGTTCTGAGAGAAATTATTTCTTTGGGATGGCGTCTACTGAGCTTCTTCAACCAAATAATGAATCGTGTTTTGGCGACTTTGATGAGATTCTTACCAAATTGCCGAGTTTAGAGAAACTATGCAAAGAATGACAGTGCTTGTCTCTGGACCATTTTAAAATTACTTGATAAACTGTTAACTTAATCGGGCACAAGCTATTTTTAATAAATCTTGCCAGTAGAACAGACAACGTCTGAGAGAATTCTCATATCAGACTTGAACCAAATTCTGTTCAGCTAATGACCAAAAAATCGGTCTGGTTAGTAGATAGAATCACGACGCGTTGATCAACGTAACGGTTTATCAGTCATTTTTTATTACCGAAGGATAAGATAGCATTGATTTAAGCGTGGAAAATTATAAAACGGAATTATAGCGTGGAGATCTTTTAAAATCTCCACTAAGATCTGCTCCAGCAGGTGAACTTTTGACACAGTATGTGAAATACTAGTCAACCGTATGGATTAATTATGCTGCAATTGAATTTACATTATACGTGTAGTCTACAGAGAGTGAGTGGGTAATGTGATACACATTCAACTTTTTATTTTCTTGGAGAGGTTGCGAATTGAAACATTGTGTTTATGTTACGCACCTCTAGCACATATTGGATTTACGCTTCTCTGTATATTATACACTACTTTACCTTATCTCCCAATTATTTCTACTACAATTCCACAGATAATTTCTGGATTATTCTTTACCATACTGCAGGGATGCCAATGAAACTTCCCAAAATATATTTCCCCTTAAATTCCCTTTCTCACAAAACCTCTTTCTACTGTATTCATTGTCCCTGCCATTGCCAATCACTCTGTTTTACTTGTATTTTCTTGCTTTGTTTCTATAATAACATTAACCTAAATTTAAAAATCTACTATTTTCCTAGTAATAATGACTTTAAAGACATTGTCTCGTAAATCTCTGGAAAAAGGTATATCATTGCTCAGGTCAAAATAAACACATTTCACCATATGATCATGGTCTCCGGTGCTTACTTTCCTTTGCCTATTTGTATGTACATTTTTTAAACAAATTAACATCTTAGATCCTAGCATATTAGAGTCAAATGTTCATCGTAACGAGGCCAGGTAATAAGAATATTATGATATTATCTTTAATACTTTTAAAATGGCAGCCATAAAAAGTTTCTAACTTTGAATATCTTAAAAACCATAAATTTTACTGAAGAATAACAAGAATAGAATTTGTTGGTGAATTTTATTGAAATTCTGATGGTACAAAAGTTATTAAATCGAATAATAAGATTTAGAACATATTTACTGTGACAAGACACGGCCCACAATGAGGATCATAAAAAAGGTTTTATAAATATTATACATATCTTTATTGACTCTATTTCGTTAGCCTCTTTTTATTATAACCCATATGTTACATTACAACCCGCATACATTATTACAAAAAGAAATACATTTCAAAAGTTTTTTAATCCTTTCCCCCATTGTTTATGTTGTTAGTTCCGTTCCTTACATGTAAGCAGTAAGAATCGGCACTTAGTTTTTGGCTTAAAGCATGAACGGAAGGAATCAATTGACATCTCCCAGAAAGAGGTTGTGGAGCTCAAAGTAAACAAAGTTTCCATAGTTAATTCTATCAAAGCGCGTCTAATAAATACAGAAATCAGATTTTAAATTAGTTAACCTTTGGCAAATAGACCAGCTTGACAATACCACTTAGTTGTAATTTGTCGTCAAATAATTATATCGGTATTTTGTTCATTCTGTTCCGGGGTTGTAATAAACACAAAATATTTAAACAATGTTAGTGAAATTGTAATAGTAATTTACACGCAATAAACATTGAGCATTGTCATAGTTTTGATTCACACACCAATATTTGTTTTGAACTGTTATAAACTACTAAACCTTGCGAATTAAAATATATTCGATATTCTAACCATTGAGAATATTCATATTCTGATTTTCGGAATCTCATCTTTATACAGAGTGTCCCATAATAAGTAACAAATATTTTAGAAATTAGATCAGTGCATCAAACCATGACAAAAGTTCAAAATATATGTAAATTTAAGTGCAGTTGCACATATTTAGTTATGTATTGTGTATTAGTACAAAATCTTAATTTTCCATGAAACGGGTATCAAATCTAATATTTTTTACCATTTCATTCGTTAAATTACACAATAATTAAATGTTTTACTTTATGTTTAGAGATACTTCCAACATGTGTGCTATATTTGAAAGCTGTAGCAATTAAAAAAATATATTTTTGTATACAACACATACGGACAGACAGTAGGAAAAGAATTTTCGGAAGTTCTACATGATTTTTGTATTTAGATACCCTTAATCGACTCCCGAAATATTGGACCGCATTATGGAGAAATCTGTTTTAGCCCACACTATAAGGAGACCAGCTTAAGACTGAAACTATTAATCTCATCAAATATATGCGTTTACATAAGACGTGTGATTTTGTTTTTGAATACTCCCTCACTTCTGGTAGACGACCTGTGACAGTCCACCTAAAAACTCCCATTCGAGCGTAGATCAAATTACAGTGTATAATTAATTTAGATTATTGTCAACCATAATGAAGTACAAGTTATTAACAGTATATTTATTTATGTATAAGTATATTAATTTTAATCCTGTTAGTTGGTAACAGTAGCCTATCACTTAGCAACCTCTTGCCTAACTATGAATGTATGAAGTTAACTATGGTCAATCAGCATCTAACATAACTTTTTGCATTATTAAATTATATTCTTTAGTTTTAGAATACTCTTAAAGAATCCAGGGGAAACGGAGGGATAAGTAAAATAGCACTATTTTATTCCGTGTCCGTGTATGCTTATTTGCAGAAAAACTGTACGCGATTGTGCAATTTCCCGAAACTGTGCAATTAAAAACACAGCAAATTTCAAGGGATAAGTCGAACTTACTGACCCTTCTATGTACTTTTTAAGGTAGAACCAAAGGACTAGACACACCGCTCAACCATGTACGGGAAGAATGAGCGCGTGTGTATTAATTAATATGATCAAATTGTTTGATGATAAATGGTAAAATATTTATAATAAAAAATTAGTGCATCATCTTTTTATGCATTATTATTTTTTATTTTAAACCCCTACCCAAAGAAGGTGATGACGCTATGCGAGATTAGCACATGGTGTTGGGTTGTGTCCCGTCACTATTTTACTAAATAAAACTTCAAAGCAATGGGAAGAAAATATGGAATGGACTTTAAATAAGTGTTACTACCAACATATAGCTGCTGTAAACGACTTAAAAATACTATTAAGTAGTTTTTAAAGTGTACTGAGTTTTTGTCTTACGCGCGTTGTTAATGGCCCGTTAGAAATTATTAATTTACTATTTAATTAGGAAATACAATTGTTTTGAATAACTCGGTTTTTAATTCCAATGTGTAAACAAGAGTGTAGTTCCAAGGTTACGAGAGCTCCTTCAAGCAGATGCGTAAGTTTTCAAAATTGTATGTGATAAATAACAAACAATATTGCGAATACAAATATATAATAGTGTATAACATAATATTAATTTATGTATATATATAATATTAATCTAAAAAAATAAATTATGACAATGACTTCTTGGTGTGGCAATCAAATCTTGGTTGTTATCTGTTCTATTTTAAAGTCTATTTCAGAATATGAAAATGCTATTTTTTACATTTTAGAAGGCACAATAGCGCAGCATCACGTTTTTAAGAAAGGCAAATACGTTGTAAATGAGACAATGGCAGTGATCGTATCATAACTATTTATCATTAGGATTACAATTTATATTTTTCTTTAAAAATAAATCATTCACCGTTTCAACATTTCTTATACTGTGCGTTACTTCAAACGTACGATTGTTTGTTTTTAATTTGCACCTCCATATTTTATTCTTGTCATACTTTTAAAGTATAATATTTTGTTGGATGCGTTCAATATATATTAACAGCGCAACAACTTGTACAAGAATACAACCGTTAGAAGTAGAAAAATATTACTTTTTTGCATAATTCTGTAGTTATCATCGGTAGAGCATAACAATACTTATACAGACTATTGTTCACAGAAACCTCTAGAATATGGTATTTAATATAAATAACAGAAGTAATAATAATCAAAATGGTCATTGAAAAACCTAAGATATAAATAGGAATTTATATAAAATATTAAAAGCTCAAACAAATTTAACAACAAATTAAGATCTATCATTATGCCAAAATGTTATCCGAGGTAAAGACAACTAAACGAAAAATGTATAACCCTATTTTTATGTTTTGGTTTATTTTATCAGTAACTATTTTTCTAGCTGACTTACAAGTAAAACCTTTATTGTATGATATTTTTTTATATCAATCTAATGTAGTTAGAAATGTTTGAAATAAATGTAATGTCACATATTTAAATCACACAATACATAGTCTTGGTTTCTTTATAATTACATTTACTTTGTAAATTTTGATTTCACTTTGGCTTATGATGATCAAATAAGTTGTAAGTTTAAAAAATACTTTATTGGCTTGGCGACTAATATTTTAATTTATATATTGAGTAGTTATATATTTAATAGTTGTCAAGTTACTAAAAATCCGAATAGAAGTTCTGAAGAGACATAGATGCACATAGGTTTGTAAATTTCTTAATGTATCATCAGTGATAAACTTAAACAATTATATGTACAATAAACTTAATATTAATAAATAATAATAATATATTTCAGCAATAAGTAACAGAAAAGATATTATAATACTCTGCTAATTACGAGTATAAACGCGCAATCGGCAATTCAAATAATTATCAATAATTAATTTATATTTGTATTAATATCACTATAAATTACATAGTAACCTTCATATTGCTTACATAACATTTCTTGTTTCCGACAAATACTACTCAAATAAGTTATTTCAAAATTAAGTTGATTAAATTTTAACATACATTGTTGGTTTGATATTTCATCGGAAATCTGGTACTCCAACCCTCTACAAGATAACTAATGGATTATTGCGTTTTTAAATATTTTTACAATTAAGTGTAAACTAATTTATATTATTAACCTGTATAAATTATTTAAGTTAGTTTAGGTTATTGCTATGGAATAAAAGTCATTAATATAAATTTTACAACACCGCTGCATCTGTAACTACTCGTTAAAAACATTTTATAATATTTGAATTAGTATTATAATCCAGAGTATTCTTACATGTGTACATATAGCTAAAATGCTTTTTATAGAGTAATTTAACCTAATAATTGCTCATATTATATTTGACAATTAGTATATTTATTACTATAGAATCGCAAGTAAGTACTATAATTTCAATTTCTTTATTCATACATTGTTAATTAATTATTGGAAACAAACTGTTTTAAGCTCATGGCAAGTGCTTCAGACGCCTTTGCTTTGTACACAGATCTACACAAATTTTATTTTCGCTATAATGTAGTGAACTGTCACTTTGTGCACTACTTCCCCAAATAACTATTGTCATTGGTTTCCCACAAATCGAAACCAGGAAGCAAAGAAAGCAGCTGATTCTCTGACTGAGATTATTTCCGGGACTCACGGAAACAGCGTTTCCGGGTCGATTCCCACGGGAGAAAACCTAATTACAAGAATAACTTCAATATGAACCCGAGAATGTTATATTAATATCTCTACTCAATTCTAAAATATTGTGTTCGTTTGTTTTTAAACTTGATGTTTATTTAAAAGTTTGTACGATGTAACCACTATTAGATTTCAAATAGGCTTATCATAAATATAGTTTAAAAAAGTACGATGGACGGTTGCATGCATATTAAAATAAACTGGCTAAAAATACTACATTTAATAATAATAATTCAATATAATGAAAAGTTATAGTTCTAATAAACCTAAAATTAATAATTCCGACAGTTAAAATAATAAGGTATTCTTTTAGATATGTATAACACAATTAATAATATTACAAATGGTACGTTTATTAAAATATCTTTGTAATATTGTTGAACAGTACTATATATTTAAGAAGATATAATATTAGGACGAAGAATAAAACATTTTATCTATAAAGACAATGTTATGAGATTTATAGTTGATCTTTTATAACAAATACAAGTTTTATTGTGTCAGCAAATTGTGTTAGAACATTTGTCGGTGTATAACATTTCACACATCTCTGAAGCGTTTGAACTTGTCATTGAAATTACTGCCATAAATTAAAACTTCTGTGATATATGGAATAGAAAATTTAATTCTTCAGGTTTCATATAGGCTACAGCATACACAACTAAATGCATAAAACAATATGTACTAAAATACGCATGCAAAATTACTTAGCGGTAACCCCGTGCTTTTTGTTGTAAAACGTTTATATGAGTAAGGAATATTTATAAAAGTATGATCTTGTCTTCTTGAAATTTTTAACTTTTTATCAAGTTTGGTAAAACTGATTTGTTTGTTTCCGTATTAAATGTTATCATCCATATCCTAATGCTAATGGTTCAGTATTTGTGTGATGCGACAATACTAACTCAAGTAAACTCTTAACCGATCATCAAAAGTAGTACAATCTTTATATGGTCTACATTTGCACGCTTTGCGTACTCATCCTTAGCTCGCTACGCTCTCTGGTTACGCAGTCTACGGCCCCAGATAACGGGCCATCAAATCCCGCTCGCCTCAAGACGTTGCATAAATTTGAAAAATTAACTTAACTCATACCACAATAGTATGAAAAGTACACTTTAAGTTGGAGTATGAAAAATAATATTGTTAGTCACAATCGGAAAGAAGCAAAAAGGGTTTTAAGGAAGCTAAAAGTGAAATCTTATCTAAAACAACGCTGAAAATTATTAACTTTCAATAGTCGGAAACATTAATTTATCTTAGTATAAAATTTTACAGAAAAAAAAACCATTTAAACAGAAATTTAAGGTTATTATGGAACGTTTTTGTATTTTCTTTGATTTATTATGCTTAAATTTATAAAGCAATCGTAGATAAATCATCTCAAATCAACTCTCGGCGATAATATATTTGTGATAAAAGCAAATGGTTAATGTTAAAGGTTCGTGAAAAAGTTGAAAATTAAAATTTTTTGAAGCATACGGATATATACAGTTGACAGTAACGTGGCATAGAAAAGGTATAATGTTATTACCAAATTCGATTTAACGAACATCAAGAGGTCAGAAAACTAGAAATATAGTATGTTTTAAAATAAACTGTTACACATTCATGCTATCTATTTTTATATTGTTCAATGATTAATCAATGGGACGTAAAAATATTTTTATGTTTTAGTTCATTTATCTAAGGACTAGGCCACTTAAACATAACAATAACACAACGGATTAGCACACGTATTTTGTAATGTAATCATGTGATGTAGGTACACATGTGATTAAATATATAAACGCATAAAAAATCTAAAAAATTAAAAACATCTAGCAAAATTTATCTAGGCCTAGTTGGTTTTTTTTGTATCTTAGTAAAATTTAAATTTCTACTAAGATAATATTTGTATGTAACAATTAGCCATAATAATATCTATACATCACTATTGTCATTTAAATACAAAATGCATAGTTCTACCCGTTATTCGTACAATGGAAAAGCAATATTAACACTGTTAAGTATTATTAATATACTATTTTATTTTATTGGCATTAATCTTATTTTTTGTGGAAAGTACATGTTTAAAAATAACAAAATGGATGAGAGTAGCCACAGTTTGTATAAAACAAATTAGGCCTGTATTTATTAAAATGTCTTTCTTGTATAGATGTAGGTTTACTCAGTGGTATAACCATTCAATTTGATAAAGAATTAAACCCACCCGTATTTATAGTAGGCCGAAGTAGTGATAAGAAACATTGATGTTAAATATAACATGCAACTAATGTTCGGCCTATACAGGCATAACATTGTTTTACTGATAAAACAGAAAGATGTGTGCAATGAGCTGTGATTAAATTATTGTAGTGAAATTTAGAATACCATACATTAACACTTTTCTTGTACATTTGGTAGCTTTTGGATTATTGCACAAATTTGGTTTGATTACAATAGTTTGAGCACAATTTGTAGGTGTATACTATGACTTTGCAGTCTATCGGTTTTTTCCTATTATTGTACATTTGTTTATAAACAGTCCTGTACATTGGTGATATACACCTTTTTGTCTCTAACGGAGATTTATAGTACTACAATTTTATTTCGTGGTTTTACATGCTCTAGGCTACATTTTCACACATATTATAGTGTACTGGCGGGACTTACCATGGGAGTTGTTGTGAGCGAGGACGGCCGAACTGGGGGGCGCGGGCCCTGGACTCATGGCGGCGGCGATGGAGTTCATATTGTGAGGGAAGAACGCGGCAACCGCGGCCTGAGCGTTGAAGTATGCCATACCCATCCTGCTGGCGTTGACCGCTACCATGTGAGGATGCGGGAAGTAACCGGGATGACCCTGGGGGGTGATAGCGGACACGCCGGCCGTGGGGCTGCGGTGGAGGTTGGCCCCGCTGGGTTCGGACAGCCCCAGGAGCTCTTGGATCGCGAAGGGAGATCTCTGCGGCATGTTGCTGGGCCGGTACTTGGAGTACTCGCTGTTGTTGTTGTTGTTAACCAGAGGTTGTTTCTCCACACTGGGCGCGGCCACGCGGATAGTGTGCTGTTCCGACTCGACTTCACCATTCATAGTATTCGCTTCACGAGGCACCAAGTCTAAATGGAACTCCCGGTGAAATCACGTATCATCTTAACTATTACCCGAGCAAAGTACAAAATCTGAACACCATTATCTCGGAAGTTAACTTTTTGATAAGAATCCAAATTATAATGTTTACTAAGATACTACAACGAACTGAGAGTTTGTCTCTGGTAGGAAAAGTCGAAATGGGTTATGAACATAAATACGGAACTGCGCACAAATTATCACAAGCACAAGTAAGGAGCACTGTTCGTTGTAGAGCTGTCCATCGTTGTGAAGCACGTCTGTCGCGCTGTGGACTAGGAGGCGGACTGACTGCACAACACCGTGGCGACGGTCGGGGGCGCGCCGCTCCGTCCTCCCAACACACCCCGCGATCCTCATTGGACCATTTTTTCTCCCTCTTGTCTAGTTTACTTACGAGAGGGGAGCGCGCCGATTGAGATGTCCCTTAGAATGTTTTTACAACTCTGAATTATCCCCTCCCATTCCCCTCCGCCCGCCATCACTCCCACAAGAACGACTCCTTCCCGTAGCGCGGCCCTCTTAGCGAAAATCTCTCCTTGGTCAATGTACTTGGCAATTTTATGGTTTAGTTTTGGCTCTCAACTTCCCATTTTATGGATATTATAAATGAGTCTGTACGAACAGAACTATAAATGTAATTTAACATAATGTTTTCATAATAAGCAATTATTAACTAATTGAGCAATACTAACAGATTACAGTTTTTTGGCTACATCTACTCAACATTTACTTACTACAAATCGTGCCATTACTTTTTATACTGTACAATGATGTACTTATTGTGTCCAAGTTACACTGTTTTACCTAGGAAGACAATATAAATTAAAAGCTTCTCACACTTCCCATAAAAGGGCAGATTGGAAACCGAGTTGAGAAGGAAAGTGGAGGATTCTTCCAATCTGTAACACACATCACGACATAGTACCACCCAGATCACATTTCTTTCACTCACTGGGGTCTTTGAGCCTCCGGGGCAGCAGGACGGTATGTGTTATAGTTTTTGTAATCTTTGGAACACCTTCAGAGGTTCTTGGGAATATTCCTTAGTCCGTGTAAGGAAACTTAATGAAAATTTTGTTGGAGGTCCTGAACTTTTGCGCTAAAGTAAAGCAGCATAGAATTGTTAACTGATATAGTGATATCTCATTATGATAGTTTGTCGTGACCTCATTGAAAAATGTTTCAGGACTTTGTAGACTAATGCCCGGCGAAGTTACCTGATGATATCTTGTTCTCGAAGGTACTTTTAATTATATAGTATAAGCTATAACAATCTGTCCAATACATGGCTACTTACACGTGGGAGTTTTGTACAATTACTGTTTGAAGAATCAATATACAAAAAGCACAAAATGCAAGTATTAGTATCATTTTCACAAGAAATTTGCCTAAACTAAAAAAATTACAAACCCTTGAGAGGAGTATAGCTGGATTTAAGTTTTATACTTACGGCCGTTAAACCTTTTTTACGGAACCTCGATCTCTTCACTCCTTTACAAAATTCCGGATGATGATCATTTCCAAATTTCTGGTAGGTAATGATCTTAGTCACTACTAATAGAAATGTTAATACTTTTAACATGAGGAAATAATTTTATTTAACTTCAAAATAATGGAAGGACAAACATGTAGGGGATATATCTCATACCTGCTGTTACATATTTCAAGGAAAATACTACGATTTGATAACCAATATTTGTTGGAATTCATTCAACCCAAGACAGCATTTCTAACGAATTATTATGTAACCTACATCTACGTTTGCATTAGTTATACAACGTGGGAGTTCACTACACACCTGTCGCGTTACTGACTGCATTGAAGTTGAATGCCATATTTCTAATTACAAGGTCATTTCATTCTTGAGATGCCCTGCGAACAGGTAGACAGACAGACTACCATAACGAAAAGACATTTTATATTCCCCTACAGGAAATAGATCCTAGTGGGCGGTAGGCTTCAATTAAACTCAGCCAAATTCCAAGGTTGAACAAGCAACATCATAAAACCCATTCCTGTCTACCTATAAAAGAAGTTTCTTAAAAAAAAAAAAAACAAAAAAAACAAAAACAGATAAACATGTCTCGAGATATCTTGCCATTTAATACATTTAAATTGTTGTTCAGAACAAGCTAAGTTTAATAGTAATGTTGAAATAATAAAAGTTCGGTGAGCTTAGGAAAGTACTACAAACAAGAAGATTGCGCTGAAGTTAAATTTTGTCACGTACATTTACACTGTATTATTTTTCCTTTTTACTCTATGGGTAAAAATGTCACATCTTGAATAACATTTTTCAAGCATCACGAGTGATAGAATTCTCTAACCCTTACCCAATAATACTGTAGCATATGTCATATACCTAGACTCGACCTTCGTTCTAACGTTTATCAGTCGTTCTACGACTGTAAATCCTATTTTATGATAGAAAATTTGAATACATTATTTCTGAAAAGGACACTAACATACACATTGTCATTCTTGTTCTATGGGAATCGACTTAAATAAGTATTATAGCTATAATTGTAAACTAATATTTTTACTGTAATGCATAGGCATTTGATGATAATACATTTGTTGGCTGTGCTTTTGCAAAGCCTATCACTCGAAAAACTGAAAAAAATTGACATTTTTCTTGAAGCTTCATTTCTATATGAACATCACTGAGTTCTATGACGGTGAAAATCAGTAGGTGGGGTTTGGCTAGGAGTTAGCGAATATTTTTACATTGGGGCATGTTATGTCTCAATATTTAATATTGAGACATGTTATGAATACATACATATGTAAACAAACTGCGTACAACCATATGTGATTTCATGATGTGGCCTTAAATAAGTGACAATATTTAGTTTCAGCACACTTTTGTATTGTAATTCTCTAATTAACTCACCAGATTTGTTATTATTTGTCCATTGCTATGAGACCTAAACTAAGGAACTAACATTTGAACCTATCATGTGCAAGATATCTGGAGAGAGATTTCTCTGTATGATTGTGTATGTATAACCATGAAATTTGTATGGCGTAATGCTTGTGTGAATTTATTTTCTTTTTGTCTGATTGCCCGTCTGTCTATCTGCCCCCAGGAAATCTCTACAATAAAATGAGATGAGAAATTTCGCATGAACCCTCAGCGAAGGCTGTTACTCCTAACTTGTAAATATTAAATATGGTTCTAATTTGCTCCAAACTTTATTTATAAACTATGTAAATACGCTAGGATCTGAGAGCCAATTTGCTTTCCTTAACCAAAAAATACAGTTTTTCATGAAATCGATACCTACAGGAAATTCCTTACAGAAATAAATCAATCGTTTGCCGCTCTATTTTTGGTAGTGTTCAAAATATGGTGGTATTAAATGGGTTGAAAATATAAAATGATATTATTTTATAAAAATATATTTTTTATCCCGATCCACTTAGCTAACAAAATATAAGGATAAAAAACATTCACATCTAAATAATCGATATTAAACTAATGTTATTTGTTGAATCTTTTTTAACGTGTTTATATATGTAGGTATGTTAAGCTAAAAATATTATCTAAGAAAAACGTTATTGTTTTATATTTATAACCCTTTGATATCCTCCAAAAAATGTTAATGATCATATCTTTAACAAATTCGTCTGTGATTTACTGTTCATTTAAACTGTATATACTTTTAAATGTTATTTTCTGTATAATGTACGTTCTGATCAATATTTTTTAAATAATATTTTAGTGTTCTTTATCGTAATAACTTATTATTAATATACCAAACCAATCAACCACCGACAGTCTAAATCAGTTATCCACTGCGTTTTTTAATTGATAAACAAATTACAGCCAAGATGACGTTGCAGTTCCAGGAAATGTTACAAGAATAATCGCGCAAACTCCATGCGTTGCTCTTTATGGACTCCCGAACAGCACTGATGATGTCAACTTTACGATTGGTCATTGACCTATTTATACTCTTATTATCATGAATGGTTCGTCCTTCACTAAACATTGTTCACAGTTGACGAACCACTTAAATCTACATTACTTTATTACTATAGACATATAAGGTTGCACAACCCATAACTTATACATTATTTGAATATATGTTTAATTTTCATGAACTAATACGACTAAGCTAGTAAAGACAATAGTTGTAAATATTTTCGAGAGCTAAGTTGATATGAAAGTACGAATGACTTTCAAGTAAATATTCACAGGATGTAGTCATAAATAAACATGCAAAACGTGTTTTTAAGGGATACAAAAATAAAAAATTAATTTTTAATAAATAAAAATCCTACATGACCTACAATCACTTAAAAATCAGCTGCACTGACTATTTCCTATTTACTTTTATCCGGTCTTAATAAGCTAAATTTACTATCAATTCGGTCTAGTTTTAAGTTTATAGGAACGTTTTTTATTATATCCTAATTGGTTCTACCTATTTGGCCTAATCGTTCGTGGCCTTGAAAAGTTTCATTTTTGTCTGTTTGTCTGTCTTTCTATTTATGTGTCTATCCAGACGATTTCTCGAAAACAAACAGACCAATAGACTTGGAATTTTGCATTAAGATTCATTTACATATTGGTAACACTGTCAGATTATGATGCATGTCACTCCATTAGATTTGGCTGAGCGTCATTAAAGGCTATAATTCTATAGGCTGACACAGTTTCTTTCTTGCCGGCTGAAGGGGGTGAAAAAACTCTATGATTGACAGTCTTATATATCTACAGAACATCTCAAGAAAGAAATAAGCTATAGGTTTGAAAGTTTGCATGGAACTTCAGCGAAACCTGTTACGCTACACGCTACAGCGTACTCCTACCTTGTGTAAAACAAAATGTAGACAACAGTTAAAAGATATCAACTTTTAGTACGTTCTTTACAGTAGTCAGCATCGGTCAGGAGCGTATTTCTTACTAAATTGATACCATCTTTACATTATTCATGATCTTATCCTTTTCTCCTCTGTTACAATGTAATTCCTTGACCTTAAATAATTTTAATACCAATGGTATTTTTTGTTTTCTATTTCTCAATGTTTTGAACATACTTTCTTGCTACTTGATTCTAAACATATTCCCACCATTCGTATTAACCTTTTCCACCACGTTATGTGTAAGAAACTCGGTTGCTTCACCGTGTTTAGAGAAGTCAAAATCATCGCAGTACACTCAACTTTGTACCTGATGAGACAATGAGAATATCTATGCACCTATTACACTATATCTTTGTCTAGGTGTATCTGATGTCGAAACGATGTAAAGAGTTCGTTTTAATCTTCTTGATCGCCGAATTTTCTTTATATCTTCAACAATTTATATATTCTACAATTTTATCATATGAAGAATAGCGGATTATTTAAGCTACTAAAACCATTTTTTAACATTTATATTTTCATTGCCTAAAGCTATTTTGCTGTAATACACTGTTGCTTCATTATCAGGAGTTATCACAAATTAGGCTGGTTAATTTAAATATTATGTGGTTCAGCACTTTAATATTTGCAACTTAGTTTATTCAATTAGCTATTAAAATAAATTAATATCACATCTCATAATGAGTGTTTTTCAAATTTACAGTTTGGATAACTGTTAAAATAATTATATTAAATGACATAATTAATCATCTCATTTAGCTTCAACGAATTTGTCATAACAGATTCGTGTTCATAAAAAGGTCCTGCTCTCTCAGTTTTTTAAAAAGTATACAAAAGCGGAATTTTTCCATATCCCTACAGACAAGGACAAACATTATGACAAATTTACTTCACAATTCACTCTAAATGAGTACGTAATAATCACAGACTAAACTTTTACAGTAAAGCCAAAAGATTGTGTACATATTTCATTTGTAAGTCTAGAATTCATAACAATACGGTTTTGCCATGCGACGTGAAAGCTTCTTCGCTAGACATCGCAATTTCAAAAAAACCTTGATAGAGAAATTCCTAGATAAGACTAAGTAATTAGTAAGCACTAAAGTAGCATTACTTATAATTTTTCCAGTTTCGAAATCAGTAATGAATGTCAGTTCAGTCGTTATAAAAGAGTAACAGTGTGCATTTTAGTAAAAACAACTAAAAAAGAAATAAAAAATGTTTGAGGCACGCAGTGCACAACAATTTTAATTATTGAAATGTTTAACTTAATATATAAAGTAGAATAAAATACGACATCGTTATAGACTTAGACACATTATTAGTGATGGATCTCGTATATTCATTCACGTTATCTCTTAGATTCAGAAACAAATCCCTAAGTTCTTCCCCATAAATACTTTAGCCTTAAATATCTTTTATTAGCAAGTACTGACATCATGGAACTAGTCAACGAAATACAAAACAACTTTGTGAAGAAATTCATGTAGTCTCATTAGTTGCTCTCTCTAAAATAAACATAAATGTCCGTCATAAGGATTCCATTCCACTTTCCTTTAAAGTTCAATAGTAAATATTATTTAATAAAAAAACAAAACAAAAAAGACTGAAAAAATTCCAAGAAACTGCACAGTCACGTTTGGTTTGATCTCATGATTCTACCCACTACATTGTAAACGTACACATGAAACATTTGGAAAGTGGTCACGAAATGAGAATAATGCTTTAAACAATATATAACAATGAGTTTCCTATAATAGTTTCTTTATTGTCATTGATATGTAACCAGAGAACTACATAATTCGGTAAGGTTTCCTATAACCACGAAGGGTGTCACCTTAAAGTGCAAGATTATGGGGTGTTTTACATTTTCCTAGAAATATTAGGTTCTAGTTTCATCCAGGAATACGACCTTCACTATAGTTATGAAACGCTATATAGAAAAATATTTCAGTCAACCTAACCTAGAATTTGTTGTGGTTTGCATGCACTCTTGCCCTGGAGACCCCCCAATCCTGAAGAAGCCCAGAAAAAGTCGGAGAAAAAACAAATAGTCTACATTGTCTTGAAAACAACAACAACTGATCAACTGATCGTAATTTATGTCCAATTGTTAGTTGCTTTTTGTTATTATTTAATTTACTCGTTATTTTTATGGATTTTAGTTGTTTTTGATATTCTTATCAATGTGTCTGTCACTTATTTAGACTATCTTGATAAGTTCTCTTTTATATAATATAATTAATAAGTAAGTAGTCAAGTATTCTTGAGTCTATAATTTGTCATTGAATGGAAATGGTGTAACCGTTGATACAAATAAATAAATAAAATAATCGTAACCAAACTTTTTGTAAAGTCTAATTGCGATTGAATTACTTCAACGCTTTTCCTTTGCGTTTATACTTTTCTGGATGATTTAGAGTACAAAGTGTCTACGTTTTTATAGAAGAAATCTATATACGATTTCTAAAACAATGGGATAAGTCAAATGTACGAGTACAAGAATTATGGTCTCGCAAGATCAGTACTTCATTATAGTAACTAAAGAAAAGATAAATCACAAAATTCTCACTGTACTGTTCACAACAGAATTCCATTTCAGGTCCAGTAATGCCATTGATGAGACCTACCGTAACACTACCGAATTCCGTTGACTAGCTTTAGTTATTAAACTCACCGAGACATGTAGGTTCGTTAATCAATAATCCCAACAATCAAATCTAATGTTTCAATTATTAGAAATCGTCTGACACATAAAGAATTCCGACATATTGAATTGTCTCTGTTTTGGTAAATAGAGTTTGACAAATTAAATTACCTCTCACTTTGGATTATTTCATAGAAATTTACCTGTTTCAAACACTCCTGACAATTATATTTTGAAAATATATTTCCTATGTGGTCCTCCAGACTCTGAAACCAACAGTTTTATATACAGAATTGTAGGAGAATAGTAGCTTAAATAAACAAGGTAGAAGTATGCAACAATACGTGTGGTACAGGCTTCGCTGAGATTGCATAAAAAATTTAGACTACATGTGTTGTATGTCAATATGTCACGTATTTGAATCTCTTATGGGAGTATTGAGTTTGCGTACAAATTTAATTATCCTGATATTTACTGGTTGCCATCTCTTAAAACCAATGTAAAATTATTCGATAACACTCAGCAACATCCCATAGTTTATTTATCTAATTCCCGTAGTACAAGTTAATTCTTCTAAATGAATGAGTAAAATTAATTATTACTTTCTAAATTATAACTGCCTGATACAAAGCTTAACAAATACATAATATTCCTTGAATGAGTACGATAACCCGTGTGTCATTTAATAATGATCATATGATGGCCAAATTAATTTGTGAATAGTTTTCTGATCGATTATTATAAAACATAGATCTATCACAACATTCTCTTAAAATTGTTTGCAGTTTAAAACAACTTTCTCAATTAAATATTTTGGATATTCTTAAAGACTTGAAAATGGCGATTATTCATGTTTCGAAATAATATTGTCATATAAATTCTTAAACCGCTAGGAGTTCAACTATCACAGGACTAAGGTATATTTCAGTCGTCTTGGCCTCTTAAAGCCTCTGGAATGTGTGTGCACAATACCAACTCTGGTTTAACCTAACTCTTGAAGTTTACCCACCTGTTGTACCATCTAGCCACTAATTTTTATGTCTTCATTTACATATTCATCCAATCTCCCAGTACTATTGATCCCTACCTATTGATCCAGGAAAACTAGAATACCTTTAGCTTTTTCCACCAGACCTTTAGGCAACTGAGGCTTTTAAATAAAGATCCAGGACAACTTTTGGACATAAGGGCCTTGCTTTTTGAACTCCCGGGGAATTCTCGTTATCTAGAGCTTCCTCGCCTTAGGATTCTTATAGAACCTGCGAAAATTTCCAAAAGCTGGGCTTTTCCTTCAGATTTCAGTTTTCCTCTTCCACAGTGACTCTGCATCAGGAAGTTCTTTATTTATGGACGTTTCTTATCCCTACAAGCTGACAGCATCAAGAACCTACCAAATTATAGGAACTTCTAGCCTCTTATAATGTAATTATTTTATTGATATCAATAAAAATTTTACATTGGGAATGCCATCTTTATTATCAGAAATTTGTGTGCTCATAAAAGTGAAACAAAGCAGTGTCCAATCGTATGTTTTAAAACATGCTTGTAAAGGTCTCGGATTTTGTTTGGAATTATTATTTAAAATCAGGATCTAATTGAACAAAGAATGGCAGCCACATTATTCACGAACTCACTGATGGATGAGTGATGATTTTAGATCATCTGATCGTTTTAAGTTCTTCTTAAATAACAAAGTGTCCATAGTTATTCTGAAGGTCTTTAATTTTTGGAGAGTTGTAGGTAAAATTACAGAATGGAAGTGTAGATTTAGGTTTTGTATAAAAGACGAGTGAATGATTTATTTTCAAAAACCCTTTTTAGTTACAACAAGCAAAAAAAGTTCACTAAAGTAGTTTTGAAAGTTTATGTATACATACATAGTTCATGGTGCTTAATACGTACTTCGCTGGACAAAGCTACTAGCAGTCTCTAAGGATAGGTAATATTGTGTCCATGATTTTGGATAGATATGTGAAAAGGTTAGACTTTCTTAATAAATCGTTCAGCGAATGAAAAGTTTCATTCTGGATACAGAAAGTGTTACATACTGTTACTTGGTAACACAGGATGAGTTATTCTTTAGTGAATTTTGAGGCTAGGGAATAATTTATAGCTCCAAAAGCAGTATATTAAATATAAGAACAGAGTTGTGTGAGCGTTAATGAAACAAGAAAATTCTTCTGCAGATAGCGGAATATTAAGGACCATCTGTTGGCCAATCAAATTTCCTTATTTATGCAGGTTTTCCTATACTTCCTATGACTTGACCTTGTCTGGAATGCAATGACTTGTGAAAAAGTAATAACCGCTTAGAATTTTTACTCATTTGTGAGTCAACTTCGAAGGAACGCTTAGGCGGTGGAATGCAGTTTCAGCATCTGTTGTAGTACTCCCAATACACTCCATTCTTGTCTTTTGATGCTTCTCTAACAATATTTTGGTCAGTAGGAGCATTATTATTTACTGGTAATTTCAGTGGTAGTCAGGCAACTCTATACCTTTTTGCCGTCTATCTAAGTGAATATTGCCTATTTAAAGCGTTTTAGATATAGCTTACTGAATATGATAACACTTTATCCCCAAAAGTATTTCTTATCAGAGGTGAGATAAAATTTGCATTCATTGCATCATCAGATGTTGAATATTAACAGCGTGAGTAACGTCGCCAGTAACAATATTTCAGCATAGGTAGGGGTTACAAATGGTTTAAGCCTTTATAAGTGAATTTCGATCGTATCTGAAGTGACAGACAATATGTTTAGGCAGAGAGATCTGTTGTTATTAACTCTTCTACGCCCTATTGCGAATTTTGTTTTGAAAGTCACTCTTCAAGATTTAAGAATACGTGTCAAAGATTGAGAATCAGTAAGTCAATTGATCAGATTTTTCTAAAGATCTGTCTAGTTTTTGAAATCAAAGACAACCATGATTCAGATGGAGCATATGGCGTTCACACAAGCACATGCCTTTAATATGGATGGATATATGCAGTAATGTGTCTCTTGTCTCGACCAGTGAACTAGTTAAGGCTAAGTTACAGCTCCTTCGTTTTTCAGGAGAGCTTGTTTTCCATTCAGGTATATGTAGATTGAATGGATATCAGGATTGAGCTGGGGCAAAGATGCTGATTAGAAACATCCACTTATGTCTTAGGTAAATTTTGCTCTCATTTCTTCAGTCTTTATCACTATTTTGTGCTTTATAAGGAGACGTTGGGAAAGCTGAGGTTGTTGAATCTTTCAGATTGTTCTTTGTTTCTGAAAAGACTGCTGTTATAAAAAATGATGGTTACTTGTGCTCTTCATGTTACAGTGCATGACACTGGACTAACCTTCCTCTTCATAGTTCTCATTATCTCTGCTTGGATATTTGGTAGACGGCGAAACTTACAAGTCATCATTCCAATCGTGATAGTTACCCATACCAATAAGGGTAAAATGCGAGTAACTTATGCTCCTTATTCACGAACGGAAGAAGAAGATAGGTTCTAAGGTAGGTATTAATAGTAATAAGTACTAGGTAACTGCTTAGGTCAGAACTCCTTACATTTAGACAAACAGGTTTGAACTTAGTAAGAGCCGGAATGTCAGGGCTTCAACAGTGTAGATTGACTTATGGTAGACTTAGAACCAAGGTCAAAATTGTATACTTTCTTTGATTCTCCGATTCTTTGAACTTCGATTGAAACCCCACTCAAAATTATTAAATATGACAGAATAAATTTGTCATTTGAATACGGCGTTTTAGACACGTTCTAATTGGCTGAGCGGTAGCGGAGCCTATCTATCACTCGAGGGGCTGGAATAACTTCATTTGTGTCGGTCTATCTGTAGTCTCTACGTAAAATATCTCGACTGATATATAGACTTGAAATTGTGCATGAAACTTCATTTATATATGAGGAAATCTGAGTTCGTTGATGGCGCATGTCACTTTAGGGACTTTGCTGAACGTTAGCTAATATTCTTACATTGGTCCTATGGGTAACCATGATGGCAACGAAATAAATATTAGAATAGATAAATTTTTAAACAAACTGAGTATAAACATGTGAGGTTTTAACATGTGATATTTTTGTTCGTAAAGTAAAGAGATAAAACTACTAGAATAGGAAGTAAACTTTCAAAGTTGGTGGCAAGATTCAATTTCAGCGAACTCTTAGGTTGTAGTCTCCTTCCTAAGTAACCTTTTACTCTTCTTTTACTTTTACTCTTTTAAGAGTACTATAACAAAACGTTTTATGAATCTTTATTTCTGAATAGACAAATAGAGCAGTATGTTGGATTATGTCCAATCATGGAATTTGGTTGTCTGCTATTGAAGCCAGTCACTCAGTAAGCTGGCATAGTTTCTGTTTTTTATGCTTTGGGGATGTACAAATCTTTTCTGTGTAATTGCCCGTGTATCCATAGTCCGCAGGATGTAACTTTGAAACTTTGTAATCAACCTCTACGACACATAGTGTGGTGTACTTCTACATTGTATTTAAAGGGAACGAGACTTTGGCGCTTATTGGACTGACTTCTTGTGGTGACTCGATTGTACACAACGGAAATGAGAGGTAAAGCCATACAAAGAAGTTGAATGTTGAGTACAATAACATTATCTTCTCGAAATCCACGATTACTTTACGTGGGATTTGATCATCTCTAGTATCAAAGCCTGCATCTTTTAGTCGATTTAGGCTTAATTTCTCAGCAGTTATGATATATCATGACGGAGATTCTTCGAGGCAGCTTTCTCAGCTACCAGCAGGGGCTGTACGGCATAAATGAAGTATTGTTATAACTCTTTTTTTACAAGCCGAAGCTAGGACTACATGTACGTTTCATATTCTTTAACGTTAGATACATTAAAAATTATTTAAAACTCTCAAAACAAAAATGAAAAAATATTACTATAAGTACAACTAATCCATATATACTTCAAATAAAGGTGACATATTTCACACAACAAAAGTGTCCCATTCAAGTAGTACCACGCTAATAAAAATAATTTCTTGTTTTATAAATTATTACCAAATAGATTAACTTTATACCAGTGTAATTAAAAATTATTTTTAGTGGGGACAACGTTAACTAACATATTTACACTGTCTGCAAAAATAAAAACTCACACCCACCCCGACCATGCGCTGTAAATGATACGATGTGACAGCCGAAGAAAACCGATCCCGGGTCTCCAAAACTGTTTTGGAGATAGAAGGAATTCCAAAAATAGCAGACATTATTTATTGAAAAAGCTGTTCTAGACGGGGATTTCGCAAACGGGACGGCGTACTTACTTGGAAATACAATTTAAATACTGCTACTCCGACTGTCCAAAGTCGGTACGAGTCTTGTGTCACAATGAATGTGGTAACAAAATATAATACAGCTAGAGGTGTAATATAGTTAAAATCTTTATTTTAATTAAAATAATTTTATATTGTTTAAAACATTACTGAATCAGGCAGGTGGTGAAAAAGAATCAACGAGTAAGAAACTACGTGTGTAAAAAGTAATAAGAAACATAATTATGAAATGGTAAGGGAAGAAAGCACTTTGTATTTGCATTGCCTTTTAGGACAGGAGTCCATAAGAAGGAAAGAATTAAGGAGATAAGTACATTCTATGTTTGCTTATATACAATTTGTTGCAACTCCATTGTTATTACCCAGAGGTGTTTGTGTGCTTATTTGTGACTGCTTTTAACACCAGTTTGAAAGTAATTTCTGTTATATCATATAAAATTATATAAGCAATTTATCGGAAAGACAAATTAATTGGAAAAGTTCAATCCACCATTCTTTATAGAGGTAACCACAGTCGTAAAAGAAACAGTAATGACATTTGTAGTATGAATATGTCGTCTCAATTCATCGAGTTACCGTAAAAATTACATCTGTCAGGTTGATGAAATATATCGATAATATAAGTTGTCCGTATAAGAGTATTCAAATTAATGTTCATGTGTTGTTTAAATTATATGTTATATTAAAACATTGCAATGCTTAGGCTAGCAGCCATCTGTAGAGCCCTTATCATTTAATAAAGACGGACCAGATAGAGTCCAAAAAATCTTGAAATATGAATTCCATATCACTTTAAAGAATGGATTAAGCTACACCTAAAAATTGGTGCAAATTTAATGTAGTTGACACGAAACATGTGGCAAAGATTTAAACGGAATTGTGTGGCAAATTTATTCTGTCAATTCACTACAATTTATCTAAAAACTATTTTTCTTGAGTAAATGCTTGGCTTGCTTTATTTGATACAACGTAAATTGTCTCTAAATTGCATTATTGATGACGGGTGTATGAGAGGATGCAAGTGGATCATATAAATACGTAATTATTGTATGGTACACCAACTGAAACACAACATTTTGGAATCATATATTCTATCTTCCTCATGTATCAATCGTTAGAATATGATCTTATGCCTTGACCTTAATGTCTCATTTTGTAGTTTGCGGCTAAGTAGGCTGGCTTATTTAAGCCCAAGAGAGAACACGTTTCTTAGTGCACACATACAAGATTAATGTTTATCCAAAATTCGTTAACATGTTTTAAGGCATTACTAGTTATTTTACTCAAAACTCGTACGAGATAATTAACCAAGTTAATTCTAAACTGAATATTTGATTTACATTTATGGATTGCGTGAAGATTTCCTTTTCCCTATCACTATACAGTTTTGCTTTCTGATTAGAAAATTCTTATTACTTTGGTCTGGTTCCTTATCGAATGACCAAAATTCCTTACATTACTATCTGGTAAAGGATGCTCTGGATTATTTTACGGTAATAATATGTCTCCATACTGTTCAACAGATATCTCGTAGATATCCTATTCGTAGGTTCTCACTTTCCGGACTTCCGTATGAGGGATTGAGATTCCTAGATTTTTTAATGTTATCTTCACGTGTCTCATCAGGTTGTATAAAAATATATATCGCTCATTATATACTTAAAAAATATACAATAAAACTTATGTAATTCTTAACTCTTTTTTTGGAGTCTGCAATTATTGGTCGGCCTCTAATACATCTTCATAATTTTTTTTGTCTCTATTAGCATTCCAAATGGTCAAACATATTTACTCCTTACTTACATGAGGTAGTCTATCTATCCTTATTCTAAGATAAGGAAAATAAACATTTTTGATCGCCAGAGAATCGAGTTTACTACAGCTCTGCTGTAGAGAATAGAATCCCAATTCTGGTACTACCAAATTTCTCTCAGAGTCTTTCTTAGCTAGCTATGGCTTCTGCTATTTAATTTCTTGCTATTTCGGTACCCAGCCAACATCCAATTTATTTAGCTCTTAGAAGTCCAGTGTATAAAGATCTGGACATCATAGTCTTAGCAATATTTCCCAGAGGCTAAGATCACGTATGCAGTGAGGTAATCCATACGTAACTTGAAGTTTATTTGGCTACACTATCGAATTGGCAGGAAATAATTATCTTCATTATTGCATCCTTGGTAAAACATACAAAAATCGAAAGTCCCCTCATCATTCATTAACTGGAAATTATTTTATCTCTAAGGTTTCCTTTACTGCCCCCACTACACTGTAAAGAACAGTAGATATGGATTTACGATTGACAAAGGCTTGTTAAGGTCCATTCCACATTTTCACCACGGAAGAGTTTAGACTGATTGGTCTGTATTGACTGGAACCTTTCATCAATACAAATATAAACAAGCCATCCATACAAATGCTTTCATTTCACAGGAACGTAGTCAAATATATAGTCAAATATATACTATATATACGTAGGATATAGCTATTTCTACATAAAACTACCAGTTTATCCATGATAATATCTAACCTTTCTTTCATTACGGCTGGAAAAATGTCACTCACCCTGATGATTTAAAGGGCTTGAAGAATGCAAAATCCCGTTTAGCCTTTTTTCTTGTTTAGGGAGTTCTAATAATTCTTGCGCATTTCGGTCGACGTATAATATTACACAAGTTTCTCAATATTATCCTTTTGTTTTTACAACATCTTTTTTACAGATACTTTGAAACAGATCCCATTCATTTGCTAGTTTCCCCCATTTGAGAATTGCCTTGTTTTACATTTAGTTTTTCTTGTGCTTTCTTATGGCCAAAAACGTAGATCTTTCTTAAACATGTTGTTCCGAAGAAGATATTTTTCGTTCATAGATCTTTATTGTGGCATATTACATCATGCAAGGTGATAAGGGGTTTTACCTCTAGCGATTCTAAGGCTAGAAACTCTCTATATCTCTTGTTTGTTGATTTGAGAACCTTATATGTCACCATCTTCTCTTCAGAAGCGTACAGATCAAACCTCATAAATCTCTCCCTCCCTTTGGCCAAGACCGATGGTCGCTTTTTAATGTCCATTTCCTTAGTGGTGTTCTGAGCTCACCTTACATTTGGCTGGGTCACATTCTTGAACTTCCTTCATCCAAGCATCAGCTATTTCTTGTGAAGTAGGTTTAGGATTCGGATTCTTTCTTCCCTCTTCCAAAAACCCTTCTTCAGAATGTGTGCTTTCTTCTTCAGCATTAGGTGATCTATCAGACAAAGATCTATTTAGTTTCTTTTCAAACTGGATTCTTGATTGAACTTTATTAAACTCTCTTGGTGTGGTGATTAAGGCCAGTAAATTGTGGACAATGCGTGTTTGCTTATGTAATTTCCAAGTATATGCGCACTAAAGAAGATCTTAGAAGGTCAGTATGCGTCTTCAGCATACTGACTGCACATCTACATTTCACAACCTCTTCGAGTTATCTTAGTAGTGCCAAGATTTATCCTTTATTCGATTTTAGTTACAAATTTATCACAAATCTCTTGTTTCTATTAATTTTCTTAGTTTCAATCGTGTACACCGTATAAATAGGTCATGTATACCTTAAAACCGGTTTACATATCAAATTCTTTTTCTTTCGACTTTACGTAACTTCGTGCTCAGTATAACTTATACCACAGTTATTTTTCAATGTTTTTTTTTTAGTTTCTACAGAAAATATTATCAATTTGATTTAAAATCTTTTTATTATACATATAATTGACTAATGTACATTATTTCAATTGATAATTCAATAACCATGATTGCTTTAAAAAAGTAATTTTCTCTCTTTTGTTGTTTTAGCTTTGATATTATAGATTTACATTAACTGAATTACTTAGTGTTCATTAAATACCATAACATTTTAATTAGAAAAATGGCACTCTACATTCTTAAGGTGATTTTGAATTTGATATTGTCTTTTTCGTTACTGATGCTTTCTTTCACAAAAGCACTAAAAATTATCATGAAATAAACGTGATTAGCGGGACAAAGTGAAAGCCTAACTTGTGTGCCTCCTGTTCTGTTATATCAATTGCAACGCCTGCGGTACGTGGTTTAATTTCGCTCTATTTTCTATTGTAGGTTTTAAATTGATTACAAGAAACAGACATAGCATTTCTTAAATACTAACATTTTAAATGCAACTATTTAAAAATTGCACATAAAGGTTTTCTTCTTGCTGATTCATGTTGTATAATAGAAAGCAAAACGTCAATGAGTATTTTCAACACTTACTATGACATAGCCGTAATGTATTCACACCGTGTATTTTCATGTTTAATTAAACAATTATATGAATAACATTTACAGAAGATAGTCAAGTAACACAATCTATGACAACTTTGTAATATACTTATGTGAAAGTATATTTATTCACAGTAAAAGTAATCAAAATGTATGTATACAATGTTTAAATATCTCTTTACATACTAAACAAATATTTCAAACGTGACAGTTTTTAACGAAACATTGATTTTAATTTTAATTTAAATTATGTAAGTAAACATTTAGAGCAATATATTTAATATTATGTTCAGAAAAAGACTTCATAAGTTTGAAAAATAGAACGTTGATTTTGCTTCATATTACCAGATATGATGGAAAATATTAATTTGTTTGATAGTAGTAGTCCATATGTTTTAATTTTTAGAAAACTAAAAGTGAGCTCAGATTTATAAAAAGGATTGCTTCCTGTCCGTAAAATGTTATTGAATGTGGATATAATATTTTATTAGTTTTAAATTAATGTAATACAAAAAAAGAGATAATAAAAAGTGAACAGGATTGGAAGATGACAAAGATTGAATGTTTTACTTAGTTATAATGCCATAGTTAGCTTTGCACTCAGTGACGATTGAAACAAAACCTACAAATTGTGTGATTTTCTTTGTTCTTGAAATTTTATTCAATGGATACTGCATATGGGATATTATTACCAAAACATGTATTTGTTTTATTGTTAAAGCCTGTAATGGTTGATTAAAAATTTACTCTATGCTATTTACAATGTACAGCACCCCACCACGTTACGCGTAATGGCCTTCGCTGAGTTTTCATACAAAATATATAATGTATAACTCATTTAATTCTCGAGATGTCGAGATGCAGAAAATAAATAAAAAAAATCTTCTAACACCCAATTCCAAGGTTGGTAATGAATCATCATAGAAAAACCTTCTTGTAGAAATGAAATGGGATCAAAAACAAAGTCTATGGATGAAATCTTTTCTCGAGATATATTGCCAAAATGATACTTTTTGTTTAGGTTGAGTTTGGTTTTATACTAATGTTCAAATAATAAAGTTCCGGTAGGTTGAGAGGGCAATAGAACACATTAGTGCACTGAAATCAAACCTTGCCACTGACTTTTAAAATTGATTTCCCAATGTATAGCTTTTTCGTTGGTCTATGAATAAAATTGTCATAAGTTCAAATCACATATGTGATTGTGCAAATTTTGTTTACAAGTGCATTTACTCTGCTATCTTCGCTTTTTAGTATGGTTACCCATTAGACCAATGTAAAAATATTTGCTACTGCTCAGCCAAGTCTAATGGAGTGGAATGCACCATCATAGTAAAAAAGTAGTAACATTCCATTAGTAGTATAGTAAAGTTTTAAGTCTGGAGGTCATATTGTTTACCGAAATGTCGTGTGGGCAGACAAACATACAGAGGTGAAATCTTTTCCAGCCCTTCGAGTGATTTTTTTTTACGTAGGGGAATGCATTTGCGCACGGAGTGTGTGTGACTCCCTTGCGGACTACCCACTAAACCCCCTACGGGCTACGGAGGACCCAGGCCGTAACCCTTTTGGATGACATCTTGCCTGTCCGAGTGTCTTTTGTCCCATCCAGGACAAAACTACTTATTTCGGAAGCTTCATGCGTCAGCCAGGCATCCGTTTTCACGCTTCTGAAGAAGAATCGCATGTACATGAGTGGTGACTGTATTCCATGCGTCCTCACTCTGCAGCATCAGCTCCACAATGTTGTCTACCGAAACATCGCCTTCGAGTGGTAGGCTTTCCTGAAAGCTTAGCCAGTTAAAATCTGACATAATACTTGTACACAATTAAATGCCATACAATTTTACATTCATGTTTTTCACATATATTTCTGTTGGTCTACACTTTTAATCTCAAACCTAACAATCCTTAATGTTTTTAAATTAGAAATAATAAATAAGTTTGTGAAAACTGAAGTATATACCAGGAATAGAATCCTACTTGATAGATGCGTGAATGAAAAAGACTTATCTGTAACTTAAGGATGCGCATTACTGGCCTTTTGGTGTTAAAACTACTGTATAACTGATAATACTAATATCCATTCTCTACAATTGCATAGAACTAAATGAATAATAATATGATTTTAACATGCGGCTTATTAACACATGTAGCCTAAAAACTCCATTACATACAGTACCCTTTTGGTGACTTGATGCTTAGCAATTTAGTACGTATTTAAATACTGCTCTGGAATCTAACGGTGTACAAATATGTGAGTGTACCATGTATTAAATTTATTTTGTATATGTAACTGTCCTCAGAATATTTAGAGAGGAAAATGTGTCTTAGACTGTTAATTCAGCCTTATGGAAGCCTGCTGCACCACACGTAGTGTGATGTACTTTATATCCTGTTCAATTTAAACAATTTAGTTAATTACCCATACCATTTTTTTTAAGATTCTGATAAAATATAGGTTCACTGTAAATAACACTGTAATACATACATTTCATTTATATTCTATAAATGAAACAGAACATTGTAATCATGTTGCTCTTTAGTGTAAAACCTATACTACTTAATTAGGGAAAGGGAAAACACCTGAGTGCATAATTTATACAACCCTCCATGATGTACAAATATCCCTCGCTGCTGGTTATCTTCAGGAGAAAAACGTCTGAGGTGCATGATTGTTACAACCCTCCATGACGTACAAATAACCTTCGTTGCTGAGAATCCTCAGGAGAAAAACACCTGAGTGCATAATTGTTACAACCCTCCATGATGTACAAATACTCCTCCCTGCTGGTTATCTTCAAGAAAAGAACACCTGAGTTACTTGATTGTTACAACTCTCAATGACTTACAAATAACCCTCGTTGCTGGTAACCTTTAGGAGAAAAACACCTTAGTTGCATATTGTTACAACCTTCCGTGACTTCCAAATAACCCTCGTTGCTACTAAAATCATAGGAGAAAACACCTTCGTTGCATTATTGTTACAACCCTCTATGACTTCCAAATAACCGTCGTTGCTAGTAACACTCAGGAGAAAAACACCTCGGTGCATGATTGGTTACATCCTTTCTTGAGGTACAAATAACCCTCATTGCTAGTAACACTCAGGAGAAAAACACCTCGGTGCATGGTTTTTGTTACAACTCCTTCTATGAGTCCAAAATAACCGACGTTGCTAGTAACACTCAGGAGAAAACACCTCGGTGCATGATTGTTACATCCTTCTTGAGGTACAATCCGTCATGACGTAACACTCAGGAAACCCTCGTTGCATGGTACAATCTTCATGAGGTACAAAAACACCTCGTTGCTCGTAATCTTCAGCCACCTGAGTGGTACAATCCTCTATGACGTACAAAACAACTCTCGTTGCAATGGTAATCATTAGGAGAAAACACCTGAGTCCATGATTGGTACAATCCTCCACGACGTACAAATAACCCTCGATATGGCAATCTTCAGGAGAAAAGCTCTTGAGTTGCATGATGTTACAACCTTCCGTGACATACAAATGACCCTCGTTGCTTGAAAATAGTCACCCACGTAGAATTCACAAATCGTTCATCAGAGTGTAAGTCCATTTTGCACCAATGTCTCCAGACATCGCAATTAATGGTTTTTTAAATACAACGCGAATGAGGTATTAATGTTTTAACAGAGGGAAAATCTTTCAGTTACGAAATAAATCTAAAACTCATTGCATCACGTTCAAACCTCTTCTTCCACCTATTGGGAAAGATTACCGACCTGATCGGTGGGATAGCTCAAGCCTTAAGTGATCTAAGTAATGTTTTTTTTTTTTTTCAATCCTCGTCCACCCAGCAAATCACATACATCTGCCCTGGGTCTGAATCATCGGCTCAATAGGAACATAATCTTAACTGACTGCCATGATGTATTCAGGCGTACCAAACTTACAATCTTTTGGGAAGAAATTCCTAAAGACTCGGTCAATCAAAACTTGTTGGTTAAAGTTTCAAATCTTCTATGCTCCAATAGAAAGGATAAATGTCTATGATTAGGATCATACCTTAAACATACGTGTTGTTAGAATGGTAATTGGAAGACATCGTCGTCCAAAAATGTAATAACAAAATGTAGGATAAACTCACCACACTGGAAGCTGGAAAAACATTTTGATGGAAGATATGTTTAGCCAATTCTTAGCAAACTAAAATAAATCACATGGGCACTCTCCTGTGACCTAAAGTCATGTTGGGTTTATTTGAAAATATTATAATATTTGATAAAAATAGCTTAGGTATTGAACCAAATACTTCGAAGGACAACAAATAAAATGTTGATATTGGTTCACCTGTATCTGTCCAAGGATAACGTATGAAATGTTTAATATCTCTTCAATTTATAATCTGATCAAGAAATGTATCAAACGAAACAAGACATAAATAAATTATTTAATAGTAGCGTGTCTACTTCTTATTTACATGTCAAAAATATAAATCTATACAAAGCAACTAAATTTATACCATATTCATAGGACTTTCCATTACAGCAAACCAGGAGATATTTTTTGGGTGGACACAGTTTAGGGGTGTCATGACCTACGGCGAGGAGACTGGGGGAATAACCTTCTACCCATTAAAAGGGGGATATATTACAATTTAAATATAAAATGGTGATTGCTGTCTTTCTTGAGGCATTTACACTCTCAAAGCAAACTGTTTCATGACAAACTGCAATAATCTGCCCTTGTGGGAAGCGAATTCATCAATGACAGGATTAGGTCGGCTGAGAAGTTCATAGGTTGATTCTTTTATAATGGACAATACCCCCAAACTATTCAGTCTCATCCAAGTCATTGTAGCCCTCAAGTTTGATTTTATCCTCCTCTTTGTAGAGAATGTCCTGGCAGCAGTCTCTATAGAGACGGGCATTGTCAATAAAATAGCCAACTCTTCAAATGATGGGAAATTGGCTAAATCTTTAAACGTTGGTTTACCTAAACCGCACTGTACTTTTAAGGTAAATGTAGTCACTTGGCATCTTTGCCATGAAGTTCTGCAAAATAACACATAATTTCTGGATTTAAGAAATCTTGTTATTTCGGGTTACATGCTGAGATATAAGCCATTTGGATATCATTATCGGTAAACCGTTTGTCCATTTCATATAATATGAGAACATTAAAATACTCTACTTTCAATTTTGCCAGGTGATTAATTTTACTCTCTGAGTCAGATATTCCCTTTCATGGCGAAAGGGGCATCGTCATGACGAAATGACGAAAGTCTCCATAGCGTAATATACATCAAGGTCAAAGCTTGTCATTGACTTCTGTTTCCGGCGGCCAGGGTTTCTTTTGTGATCAATCAAACAGTTTTTGCATACTTGCACTGTTTCTTAGATAAATTCTTCAAATTTGTAATCCGTTCGTAACTGACATAGCTTATATATTGTTGCTCTAACGAGCTTAAGACATTTACCTACATCTATGGTCGAGGACAGAAGTTGTTTTGATAGGATATTAACAATCAGTAAGAAACACTCAAGGCTTACTAAATTGAAAGCCAGTCAACATATTTTAATTGCCTCAAAAGGCCTCTAGCCTAGCAGCTTCTTTTAGCTATGAAATTTGCGTACATTTTAATAAAGCATTTATTACAGAGCCAATTTGGTTCCTAAAGAACTATACTGCTTTATATATTGCTACCCATCTAGTATCGCTGTTTTGAGGTACTGTGACGACTTTTCTCCCCGTTTTAGTCTCTTTAAAAGAGATGAACAGTTCATGGCGAAGTGTAGAGAAGATTGAAAAGCATAAATTTATTCTAAAGCACTCATAGTTTCCGTAACTATTTGTAAATTCTTATATACGTCAACAAAGACGAAGTTCAGTTTATGTGCACGGCAATGCACGTACGAGTAAGGATTATTAGCAATTTCTCTGATTAATAACTTCAAGCCATTAAGTATTTCCGACATAACAGACGCACCATCATATGACTGGCTTACACAATTCACAATTTTCAGACCAACTGGTTTCCAAAAGTGTTTACGTTGATATCTAGAGATTCAGCGGTGAGTTCTTGGAATCAACTATAAGGCTATATATAGGCTATTATATATGGCTACATCAACTCATATTGCTAGTTTTTATTTCATCAACTATGCCGCGAGTGACTTAGTTTGAAGCTGTATCTAAAAGCTTATGTTGTATATTTTTAGATGTATACTTGGAATTTTCGGGCATATTTTTGAGAGTAGTATTAAACTGGCAATTTTCCAAAAGTAGATTCACCAATTCATGAAAATATTCACAAATATTACCTTGTCTACCTTCTGATTATTGCTCCTTTACATCATCTGAGTCATTAATATCACCTAAATCTTCGTTATGAAATTGAACTTCCCCGTCTCCTCTCAGAGCAATAACTTTAAGGGAACAAAATAGCTTCTTATAAGCAATTTTAATGTTTCTCTGTTTTTCATATTGTTTCAGCCATATGTTCGACGATATGCTCCAGTTTTCTGAGAATCAACCATATCTTGTACTTGAATAAGCAAAGTTTGTGAGAGTTTGTCTGACATTTTAGCTATGTTTTTCCAGTCATTAAATCTGACAGTAGTAAGGGTTTCCTTTGCTGTGACAGATTAATGCTGACAGAAGAAACTAAAAACAGCATCATTTCCACCAGAATTATTTATCTTACCAGGTACTCTGGAAACACTGTCATTTTCTCTCTATGTGTCGGAAGAAAATTAAGATATGGTTGTTTTGGTCCATTATTAGCAAATAAGCTGAGATCAAGTGGTCGTTTCAGTTGATGTTGATTAAACGTGGAAGGTTCATCTACTTTAAGCTTTTTACGAATATCAGTGTCTTCTAAGTTAGAGTTAATAACATTAAAACTACAGGAAGAATCCTCAATATCACAAGTATTAGATTGTTCATTGATTGTCTTCGAATAAGCCTTTGTAAACTTCACTACTTCACTAAATCTTTTACATGACTCAGAACTTTGCACTAATTTATATAAGAAAGACATAGAACCATTCAGAGAAGTGTGTCTTTATGTACCAGTAGTTTTAGGTTTAGCTTTTATTACTGACTGCTGCCAGACTGCACAAACAGTGTTACCACCCTATTTGAAAGAGTTTCATGTAATCACTCAAAACTCGCACATTAAAATGTTGCACACTTCTAACAAGAATTAACATATAAATTGGGTAAAAAATCAAAAACGTTGGATTGGACCACTGCAAAAAATCCATGGGATAGTTTATTTGCAAATTCAATCAAACATTTATGACATTCTTGGATTTAGTAAATGCCAAGACTACACTTGAATCTAGTCTTATATTGCTTTAATTCTAATTCTCTCCACATTTCATTTGTAGTTCTTTTAGACTCATTTGAGTTAAGAATCCTTATTAATTTATCCAAAATTTAATTTAAAAAATGAGACAAATCACAGATTTTACCCATCAGTGTTAAACCTAAAAAACAGTAAAGAATTCATTATAAAACTAAATATTTAAAGACTCTGAAATGTATTTATTAGAATATTGTATACATTTCCTTATATAAAATAACAAAGAGTTACATAACTTACATTTAAAATCCAATTCGTTCCATCTCAGAGATTGGTACTGCGACATTTCATAAATAAAGAATCTTTTATTCATAGCAATATACCAGTTAAGACCTAAATTAATCCATTATTATTACTAGGTAGTTGTTATTTTCTTCCATTTCATAAGTGATCCTAGTAAAATTGGAAAAACAGTAAAAGGAGTCTGTTGTGAATGTTAATTATATGACATAAAACATGTAATGTAATTACTTTTTTAATACAGTAGTTGATTTCACAAAAACGTTTTAGCTTAATGTGCAATGCCATATTTATAGTAGGTTAAACAGTTCTTAGGAATGTTGAGTTTAAGCTACATTTCACATTCTACTCAGTGAAGCATCTGAAATCTGACTCAGTAGAAATGAAGCTAAAACCAATATTCGCGTTGAATGAACCCTTCCTTCCATAGCTACGTTATTTGTAAAAAACTCGGTTGCTCCATCGTGCTTTGGAATCGTGTCTAAACCTTTGTGCACCTGATGAAACACTTATTCGTTTGGATTACACTGGATGGTTGCTGGGAAACCGAACAGATATATTTTGTGTTCTAGGTGTCTCTGATGCGAAACGATGCATAGTTTGTTACGAATGCCGAATTTTTGATCTCTTCAGAGGGACTTGGACTTCAGATTCCAGGAATCAAGTTTGTGATACAAAAATTCGTATAGAATAAACCCTTCCCATGCTACATCTCGAAGGCTTCTTTGCTGTGTGTTTTTGACTGGAATTACTGATAAAATGCAATGAAATCCCAATAATTTTAAACATTGAGAAGACATTGAAAGTTGAGTATGTCATGTACAGTGCTATCCTATTGCATCAGCAATGCCACTTGAGTATTATTAATTTGCAATCGATTTATCACATTAAACATATAGACACTTTCTGCTTCACTGTGGTTGCAGTTTAACTGATAGATACTGCAGAAGAATATTACTGCTATATACCTTATTTGGCCTATAAAAAGTGCAAAACCTGAGTGTCATGAGTGAGTTTCGCTATCTGCCTTTAATTGTATGCAAGTTTCGGACTCAATCTGGACTACTCAGACGAATCACCAGGTATTATATGAAATGCTAGAATTCGGTTAGTTTATCTACTCACATGGGAGTTAAAATGATTTTAAAACATATATTATCCTATCTTTTTTCAATTATATTAGTTGTATTTTCTAATATCAAATACTTTACTGATGGCAATAACAAACAAAATAAAATTTAATTACCCAAAAGTTCATAATGCAACCACTCACTTATTAAATGAAATAGAATTAATTTGAAAGCAAAAACTTTATTTATGTACATTGCTACTTAACCACTTTAAACCAAGGTAGGCTTACTTGCAGTTTTATGCAACTGTGTTTTAGAAATCAAGTTTTAGAAAAATTCGGGATAAAGAGATGTTAAAATTTGCCTTCATATTCGTACATACCAGAAGTTCTATTTCGTTGATAGCTTGACCGTAGGCCTATATGAATTTACGTCACGCGTGACGTATCGTAAGGGGCGGAAAATTGTACAAAAAGTAGTATTCTTTCAGATACATAGACAATGTTTATTTACGATGCTGTAAGTTGTTATTATTATAGTTTACGACGATATAGGAAACATGATAATATAAAGTTGGATATTTTGGATGATTAATTGTTTTAGTGTATTAGTCATGTTGCCGTAAATTGTTTATACAATTTGCATTGACTTGCTTTCAATAATTTGCCAATAGTTTAGTGTTACATGCTGTATTTAGAAATGAAATGTGATGAATGTATTCGTACCTAGAGATTTTTATACTGAAATTGAATATTGGTCAATTTGTTGTTGTTACGACAGTGGATTGTTTTAAAAGAAGTGATAATGGAACAATTTAAACTTTACCAAAGCTATAATAGCTATAGTTATAATACAATTATATAATGGATTTGGACCGTTTTTTCTTAAAAATTATAATTATCATTAATTAAAATATTTTATTACCATAACAATAAGTCTCTAATTAAAACACTCTGATTCAATTCTCAATTATTCTGTATTAAAAGAAAGTAACCTCTGCAGAGTTGTGTTGAAATCGTTCCACTTCATGCACAGATTTCTAGATTAGTATCATTTAACAATTTTAGAAATTTTTGTAAGCCTATTCCCCCACTTATTCTGCAATAGTCAGAGGCCTTTAAAAGAAGTTTAAAATGCATTTGTGTACATGGTTTTAGGAAATATTTGAGAATTTTGTACTATTTTGAATTACAATAAAAAAAACTGGCTGTACCAAAGTTTATAAAAGGTGTTCAAAATTGTCATACCCCATTTTGATTCATTGGTTGCACTAAAATGCAGCAAATAAAAGTTGTGATTTTAGAGTATCGGAGAAATATGTAAAGTACTTTCCTAGTATAGTACTTTAGGATCTTGTAACTTATATCTACTTAATGACGTGTCATCTAGGTGAAGAGTTATTTCAATTTTTTCATCAGGTGCTCAAATGAGTGTACTACAATGTTTTAGCCACAATGTCAAAGCACGGTGGATCAATAGAGTTTTCTACTCATTACGTATTACGTAACTGTTATCAGCTAAACAAAATTACTCTTGTAGGATTTACGTTGGAACTTTGGAAACCATGGGGAAGATCGCTATATTTGGATGTATTCCAAATTCACAAAGGGCACATGTAGAGTTTGAGTGAGTTCAATCGATACAAAATATGTATATAACATAATAGTTTCAGATTTTTAACATTGCAATATATACAAATCCAGAAAATATTTAATATCATAAATGCCCAAACGAGTATTTACCAAGGATAGCGCCTTTAAGAGTTAATACGAGTATTTTATGCCACCTGAAAATCAATACATGTTAGTCAATGGATAATACAGTTTCCGTTTATTTTCATGAAATTGCAGACAAAAGTGATTTCAGTTTGTGTTTGCTTGTGGATAGAAGATGTACAAGCAAATATTACAATACATGTTAGTCAATGGATAATACAGTTTCCGTTTATTTTCATGAAATTGCAGACAAAAGTGATTTCAGTTTGTGTTTGCTTGTGGATAGAAGATGTACAAGCAAATATTACAATACACGTTGGCTTAACATACATTGTAATGTCCATAAGAAGGTAAACAGTATAATGCTTCTTGTATAGTTGACTGGGCATGTTGAAGAAAATGGGATGAACAGAGCATATAAAGTATTAAAGTACTATGAACTCACTTTCTTATATGTCTATTAGAATTTTGAAATTTAGGACCGATGTTTACTTGATGTTTACAGGTGTTTACAACAGCTCTACGAATCAGGATGTTGTCAGATACAGGGCACCTCGAATCTTCCCTCGCTTCGTGCTTTTAATCTTGTAACAATATTTAACGAACTTAAACCATAAAATTCATTTCACATATATTGTTTGTTTTATCCTATCAAACATATAAGTTATTTAGTTTCCTTGTTGTTTCTTAGTTAACATTGATGTGTTATCCAGGAACCGACAAAACACATTAAGACAAAAGTTTTTTAACTTCAGACATTGTTGTGTACTTCATACTACATCTACCTTCTCAATCTAGCTGGGTTCTACACTAGTGTTACATAAGAAGTTAAACTGAGCACTTTACCAGAACCTTTTGTTTGAGCCATTCACCATATAAAAAGCTCAATATATTATTATGACGTTGCAAATGGCACAAAAAGAGATTTTTAAGCCTAGTTATTAATAAATCTGGTAAAGAACGTTGTCGTGGGTTGGACCAGAACATTTTAATTCTTAGAACCAATAATCAAAACAGAATTTACACATTTGTCAACCACCAAATGCAAGGGAGAGTCTTTCCTTTGACTTAGAATACAAAATTCAGTAGGGAAAGTTATTTTCAATCTAGTTACATTTATTTTTAGTGCATGAATTTTGGTGATTACAATTATTATCAAAAACAATAACATTTTTATTAACTCATGCCGATTTAAATTTAAATAATTCATTTAGAAATCAACAATTTCAAATTTGCAATAAGAACTCCTAATTGTAGGCTAGTTTAAACCTGTTTAAACTCTCACTGGATTGTAAATAGTTTCTTCAAAGAAAAGAATGAAGAGTGTATCAATTTACTGCTGAAAAAAAAAATTCTTTTTATATTAATTAATGTATGATATATTTTTATTTTAAATAACTATACATCTAATAATAATGGTAATTTTCCATTAAATATTATAATAGTATATTTTAGAATATATCTAACCTAACATTAATAATTCACAATACGTAGTAAGCTGAGAGTAACTTCAATTATTATAAAAATATTTTGGATGATTGCTAATAAGCTTAAACATTTTAAAATAAATCATTTTTGACCAAGTGTCATAACTAAAATATTACTAGACATGGAGGCTTGTTTTTCATATATTCTGTACTATTCAATCTCTGGAGGAGATAAAGTGATGACTATTTCTATTAAAAATAAACATTAGCATATCTAAAAGTACAGTTAATAATAATTGTCAAACTATCAAAAAATGTATTGAGTACAAAAATGCAAGCATGGATGTGGGATATATTATTAAGTTCGACATGAAATGAAAAAAAAACTGCATTTCATATTCTCAGATAGAAACTATAGAATAACCATTAATTGGCAATTTAGATCTCACTTTTAATCCTTCAGCATATTATACATTGTTTTTAATACTAATATAAGTTGAAAGTAAAATATATTACTAATTGTTAGTTTACAATAATCAATAATTAGGTTTATTCGCCATCGTTCAACACATTGACGACTACACTGCCTAGCCACTATTCCCAGAAGCACGCGTTCCCAATTGTCAAGCCTCGTTAATCAGTTAATCATCTTTGACAGTGCGGAATGCTCTCCAAATAACTTTTAACAACCCTGCAAAAGTTTAATTGAAATCGACTCATTAATCGGCCATTTAATTGGTTTTGTACCATTCAAAGATATCACTATTTACGTGGAGAGCACTTGATATTCTTAACGAGTCCAAGAATAGGTAAATATAATTAAAAGCCGCATACATTTTTTTGAATTGTGGGCATATAAAGGTTGTTTACAGGTTTTGATTTGAACTATTTTGTTTGTTTTAAAAATACTCATTCACGAAAATAAATAACTATGTGAGCAAATTTCGTTGCATTTTGAGTTACCTTTAATAACTTATCGAATAACTGATCTCTTTAAGGCAAAATCAAGCATGTATAAGGTTATCGTACCTCAGAAATGAAAGAATTAAATAAATTACAGAACTTAGTAGCTATTACTTCTAGATTATAGCCTACTCTAATATAAGTAAGAAAACCAAAATATAAACTGGTTTAAAAAGACTATGAACGTAAAATAATTTTAAAAATATTAAAATAAGGGTTGGTAGAATTAGTTTTTTCAACAAAATCGATAGTATTTTATTATGTGATACGACGTCAGTGAAAAATCACATAGATGTATTCCACAACTAAATAAATTGTATATTTACTAAACTAAATAAATTGTAATTCACTCAATAAATTTATAACTCTTGACTGTTCAGAGGAAGGGGTTCTTATTCCAAAATCTGTTCTTTAAATTTCCATTCTGAATAAACGTGGACAGTTTTAATGTCAACTCAATTTATTTACTGAATTATAGAGAATCATACAATATACATAAGTGGGGAAACATGAAAAAGATTAATAGAAAAATTAGTATTATAAAAATGCAATAAGATTTCCAACATTTGTGGCAAATGTGGTTGATGCATTAATTCCCACATGTGTGTGCTCAGATCAATACTGTTTTCCAATTGTACTTCATTTGGGACTCGAGGAAGCAGTGATAATTTGGAACCCAATCGGACCAGAAATTATAACTTGCAGATCTATACTATTACCCTGTTGCTATTACGTGCTGAGGGTATAAATTGGCTATAGATGTGAAAATTGTAGATCATCAAGTACTCACAAACACTACACATAGGGAAGTTTGTTTCCAATTTGCCAACAACAAAAACATTCAGAAAAAATATAAAAGAGGAAATTTAAATTACATGGAACTATAATAGGTGTTTGGACATATTCCATCCTTATATTTACAGAAACAAAACAAAAACCACGACAAAATTTCTGAAACCCTGTTAACAATCTAAATCATCCATCGCCGATAACAAAGGTTAATCTAATAATATTTTATGTTTTAAATACTGTATAACCAATGCAACAATTTTTCTCCCCATTCAATTACTAAATTATTCAGTATACTTTAAAACGACTGCCTTTATTACAATTAGAGATTTCCTTTTGAAAAATTAAAAAATCATATAATTTGTTTTCAATTTTTAAACAAATTAAAACATTAAGTTTCATTTCTGAGTTATTCCTTTTGCATTTCCTATGTGGGATTCTCTTCTCCAGTTCTCTATGTGTTCTGTATGTATTATATACGATTACATATGGACATGTCTATGAAACATAACTACATATTAGATGTGTCAAACTTTCATACTATCACGTTAGTTGTTTTTTTTTCAGTTAGAATAACATGCCGTTTTGGTGAATTATATTAATTATTCTAACTCATATTTTCCCTCTACAAATTGGGAACTTTTCGATTTTACATCTGTTCTAGAGCAATACAAATAATAGCTTATTAAACCATCGAAAAAATAAAATGTAAAAGTTTTTATTAGATCAAAGCGCGACCCGTCAGTCGGACCTAGGGCTATCACTGGTGGCACTTAGTGCAATGCTAGCGACTTGCCACTTGCATGAACCCAGTACATTATGTACCCAGTAGATTGCCCTACTCAGGGGACAAATCAAAGTCAAATCTCTGATCTGTAATCAGTGTTTTTGTAAAACGTCTGTGTAATTTAATACATGTTGAACGAGCACTTGAACTGTTTGAAATCTTGCTGGGTACCGAATATGAGTTTTTAAATAATATGGTCTCAAAGCATTATAAGAAGTCACCCATGTTATAAGACTTCTGAAACCTTTAGCGAGGCCGATTCCACATGTGAACGAATTATGCAAGTAGTTTATCTTCTTCCATAACCCCTTTAGAACAATTTATGAGTGCGCCAAACCGCGTGTTGTAACGGGCTTCGCTGAGGTTGCATGACAAATTTCTAATCTAGAGCTCATTTCATTCTCGAGATGTCCTGTTGACAGTTAGACAATCATACAAAAATATTGACACAAAAATGCCGCATCATAGAACTTATTCTCCAAATTTCATCCGAAATGTAAGTCTACATCTGAAATCTTTCTCGAAATATCATGCTATATGACACATTCACATTTTTGTTCATTAAATTGATTTTCATATATGTGTTTAAATAATAAAAGTCTCCATATCAAGTCACTATACATTTATGTTGTATTTGTTGTGATAGTTAGGTTAGGTGTGTAATTAAGTCACAAGTTCGAATATCTTAAGGGCTAATTGAATTGATTTACTTTTTATTACTTATTCTTCTTTTTTCGTTGCCACCATGGTTAACGGTAAGACCAATGTTAATATATTCACTAACGCTTGACCAAATACTAAGGAATAGCGCGCACTATCACTGAACTCAGTGTTTCTCAAATTGAAATGATGCACAAAGTCTATATGTTACTTAATTTTCGACATATCGAGCGGACAGATAGACAGACAGGCATGAAACCTTCCCAGCACCCCTTTTTTAAAGCTCAATCAATCGAAAATGAGTATCCTCAAACAAACCCAGTTTTGCCTGTGTTGGTATGACGTGGATAGTCCTCTAGACTTTTCTTGACCATGACTTGCATCTTTTGTAGTGACAACACCTGGGTCCATCTTATTCTGCCTAGACTCCAGCAATTTTCGGTTATGTTCGACCCCTTTTTTATCTCTTCTTTTTTCTTTCTTTTTTCCGTGTGCTAATTATATTATAACCTGACAAAGAAAATAAATTTCAATTATCAAAACGCTGTGTTATAATTTTTTTAACATATAACGATGTCAAATGTCCAAATCCTTATTATCCTTTTAAACCATTCATCGTCATTAGTAAATGTTAAACAAAAGACAGTCATATATACTACTACACATGCAAAGTTTCTACATGAGAACGTTCATCATATATGACCTTTTATCTTTAACTTGAATCAACTTCGGTTAATGAAATCTTGTTAACTAGGATGAACTCACTTTTCTATAGGCTGCATGTTCGAGGTTTCTCCAACATTCAACCTTGAATGAGTAAAACGTCAGAGGATACAAAATTAGATGTGCCAGTCATTCAAAAATCTCATTATCAATAATTTTTGAGAGGGTATACAACTGGAATGTGTTTACGCATTTTTAAAGAATTGACTATTATTTTTTTGATGTGGTAGAATGATTAATAGGAATCATTACGTTTATGTATAACTGACTGAACATATTTCCTTGCAGAGTTCTTGAGATAACACAGAAACACTTTTGTTTACAGCACAATTGTATACAGTCAACACGTTCATGACTTTAATATTAAGTTGAACTTTCAAGATAGGTAAATTATAGCTATTCTAAAAAAAATATTTACTATATTTTTATCGTAAGGTATTTTTTACCTCACTTAAATTTGCACTACAAGTAAAATAAATCCTTAAATTTATTATAAAAATTTATTCTTTTGAATTATATTATAACAAGGCTAATATTTATAAATGTAGCTACTGCAAATATATAATTAATAAGGTTTATACTGTTTAATATATTAATTAATGTGTATTAACGTAACATGTTTATTAGATATATTAATCGCATTTTGTCTTACTCGGTCTATATGTTTTGCAAATACCTATGTTCAATATTTTATTCTGCATGTATGCTCAAATAAATCATTGTTGATATAAGTAATTAGGCCTACGTTATTCTGCTGTTTGTACTACAATGTTGTAAAACTGATTTGTAATAGTCAGTTAAAAGAAAATACAAGTTACCTTTGATAACAATGTTACTAATGTAATATTTATTATTCTTAAATATTGATTTAGAAAAATATGAATTGTTGATTTATTTATTTTATTCACCAACGGCATACACCATTTTACACAATTACAAAAAATAAAGATGGCCAACATGTAACAAGATTAAAAATAAGTATTAATAATTAAATTATGAATAAATTATGTGAGACAACTATTATATAATAATGGAGTTCATGCTAAGAAAGCAAGCAACAACTACTATACTATGCAAGCGAAAACAAGAATTTAAATTAATGTAAAATCATTAGGAAAATAACTTGAGAAAAAATAACAATAAGTTAACAGTATAAAAATAAGCAGAGAAAACAAGCAAATAACTGTAATAAAATATGTAAATATTAACAGAAAAATAAATAAATAAATAAATAAATATATATATATATATATATATATATATATATATATATATATATATATATAAATAACAATGTAACGATATAACAATAGAAAAAGATAACAAGGAATAAATATGTATGAACAATAACAACGTAAACTAAATGACAAGCTAACAACAAAATAAATTATAAAAGTAGCACATTGGAGGATGAAGCAACACTGATCAGGCTTTTATCATCAGCACCTCGCCGAACCGCACCCAGGGCTGCAACAAAGAGGTCGACTGAAGAGCCAATGTCGTTCCCGAAACGCATGAGTCTAGGTATGGGACTAAATCGAAGATAGTTGGTCCCAGCATGGTCAGACTCGAAGAGGCGCTGATGTCTGGTGGATCTGGCAGGAACGCGGAAGTTGATTGACTCCAGAAGGGGCTGCTGACTTGGTTATTGAGAAGCTTGGAAAGGAAGATACAATCAGCCACCCTCCTCCTGCGCTCAAGACTCAGAAGACCATAAGCAGCTGACACCTCATTGACTGGAACTTCGCGAAAGTCAAATCCCGCACGACATCCCAAGAATCTGATTGCACCGACTGGAGATGATGAATCTGACAGAGCTGATATGGAGACCAAATTACAGGCATACGGTACTCAAGTAACTGGCAGGCAAGGGACTTGTAGAGAATCGTAGATGCATGGGTATTCCAGCCATGTTTTGAAGAACGGAAGACCAAACCAAGCATACGAGAGGCCCTGGCGCAGATGTGACTGATGTGGGGACCAAACTCAAAAGAAGAGTCGATAAGAACACCAAGGTCCTTGATGGTATTGCATCTCTCCACCCGGTCGCCATCGAGAAAGTAGTCGGCTACCACTGGATTTAATTTCCTATTGAACGTTAACAACTTGGTCTTGGAAGGATTCACAGTCATATCATTCGCACGACACCAGTCAAAAACATCGTCAAGAGCATCCTGCAGAGACTGGCAATCATTTTGAGATTATTTAAAGAGTCTGACTCAGAATTAAATAAATAAGTAATTGATTAAAACGCACAAGACAAAGGTCCTTATAATTCTCTGATAATCTATTATTAATAACCTCCAATACTAAAGAGGGAGAATTATATAATTGCATTTAAAATTTCCTTAAATGCTACCTCTTTCATCGGTCATACTAATCAGTTGATGCGTACTTAAATGATAATTACTTATGACTGAATTTGTATGCTAAGCTAACCAAGCCTTACAAAATAATGCAACTATTTCTTTACAGGTTATTAGTTTAGTTCCAAATATTGACAGTTCACTTGTTTATCTTTTGCCGTGCTGAAAGTTATAAACCTTTGTGTAGCTGTGACAGTAAATAAATAAAAATAAGAATAACAATTAAATAAAGCCCCGTTAAAACATGAAAAAAATATTTTTATTTATTTAAACTACTTACATAAATCTAGCATGTCAGTATTATATCTGTTGCATTTAGAGAGTAGAAATACTTACAACTGAGGAAATTATTCTTATCGTATATCAATCAATTTTTGCTAAATATCGGTAGTAGGGGTGGACGAAAGGCATCCATCCTCAACGTCAGTGTGGATGAATGCAATGCGTTCCATGCTCTTAGCCGTTGCATACAAGATTGGTAGGGAGGGGAGAAAAAATGGGCGTCACCGGAGTCGACCAATGAGGCGCCGCCATTCCAGTCCTGATTGGCAGGACCAGATTAACTCCCTCCGCATTAGCGCAGTATTCAACAATGAGCCGCGTCTCGACGTGATTTAAGGTCTGAAATTGCATCCCACAGAGGTAAATATTGTATGGATTTGTTTAGCTATTGTCTTTCTGATGACCGGTTGTCATAATATTGGCATTCTTCTTCCTCTCCCCACATTCACCCTCAATTGTTATTGTATATTTGAAGTGTTCTAAATAATATATTGTTAGTTTGTAATAATTTATACTTGGCACTGTAGACGTTTCTTTAGAATGTTTTTATTATATAATATTAATTTTTCAAAAATTATACAGTAAAATATTTTAGTAATTTTTAATTGGATATGATCAAAGCAAGTGAACTATAGAAATTTACCCTAATTGGCTAAACTTTAGCGAAACCTATTACTCGTGGGGCTGGAAATTTTAATTTCTGTTTCTCTGTATGTTTATGTATCTATCTGTCTGCACTATACCTCGAAAACGAATTTACCTGTAGACTTGAAATTGAGCATGAAGCCTCATTTCTATACGAGGAGCACTGAGTTCGATCATGGCCCATGTCGCCCCCTGGAATTTGGCTGAGTATATAACTACAAAAACTTAACATTAAACAAATTTGAAAATATTTCAATATGTAGAGTTTGAGACTCTTTAAAGAATTTAACAATTTAACATGGAAAGCCCGATTTAAACCTAAAAAGTTTTATTTCTACTCTGCATCTTTGCTAATTAAATGTGGATCTCTTTATACTATGGCAAATGATTTTTCTCGTAAAGCACAACACACAAATGAATGAAATCGTCTGTACTAAAATATAACATTCAGTCAAACAATTTTAAACCACAAGTCTATTAAAGTGACATACAATACAATTTATGAAACGTTCAGAATAAATAACAACGCAGAATTCTTTTAAAATTTACTAATTGGATATATTGTGGTGAGATAGATATTTAACAAGTTAATCATTAGTATACACACTTAATTCTAATAATAAAAAATGGAATACATATTGAATTTGTAACTTTATAATCTAAAAATTTGAAGATATATTATAACAAGATATTAATATATAATTACTTATTGCAAAATATAGTTTATTACTTGTTATAATACGTAAGCCTTATACATGTAAAATATTTATTACCATGTTTACTACCACTTCACATATTCAGTTCAGAGTGTTTACATTTAGAGTGCTTTTGAACAAAATAATTTTTAGTTTCAAATTTTTGTGTGTGAATTTTTAAGCCAATAAAGATAAACATAGTTCATATTCGGGACTTTATAGGCATTTAAAGTAAGCATGATGGGCAATTTTGTTATAAGGCCTAAGGAAAGATAAGAACGACATGTTTTACAGTTTGTATGTGAGCTATGGTTTTATGCAATATCGCAGTTTTTAATGGCTGATGACTTAAAGGTAACTTTGTTTTATTGGGAAGCCTGTTAATAAATTACTATTTAACATAATTGCATTTTTTACAAATAGGAAACTTCTCACTCTACTCATTAAGTTTTAATTTACATACTATAAAATATTTTATATACTTAGCCTCAGCAGTTTGACTATGGGCTCGATTGCAGGATGAAGTAAATGCTTAAAAATCACCTGAAATGGAGAAATAAATATAAATGAAATATATTAAAATTTTCAGGAAAGTTACATTAAAAGGTAATGCACTGTCTTAAATAGTTATGACATTAAATTTTCTTTCGTAATCAAAGTCTGTTTTATATTTTTTGTGTAAATGAAAATCATGCCATTTTGTTTTCAGATGTATTTTAGCTTTAATGTTCTTTATTCTTAATTTTCATAAATCACAACTATTATTAAAATATTTCCAGTGAAATTTTGAATTTTTACATTTATTTTATCTCTCTTAATATCCTAAAATTATGATGATAGTATCTTTATTTTAGTTAAGAACTTCATTTTTGTTTTTCTCCAAATGACATTTTGGTAATAGTTCTGGATATTCATTTTAGTTCTTGGTCTTCAAGTTATCCTTATTTACACACCCTAAATTTTCATTACAATTGTACTATTCTAACTGTTTGAATTTGACTTTATATTCATGTTTTTTTCTTTTTAATCACTTTATATTGTACCATAGTTAAAGTAATTTGTTTTATGAGGCACACTGAATGGCATATTATTTCTTGTCGAAAAAATCAAATAAACAAATATAAGAAGAGAAAATTTCTGAACTGACGTTTATTTTTTTTATTCCTAAGTGTTTTTGTTTTTCCTACAGATAGTGTATTGAAATTGTGAAGGTATTCTTTGTTGAAAGTTCCAATATACAGTATTGCTGATATTAATCCTGACAAAATGAGCCCAAAATGTACAAATAAAACATTTAAAGAACAAGGATTTTTGATTCCCATAATTGACAATTTTTATTCCATTCAGATTATAAAATAAAAATCTACTACCTTTATTAAATTTAATAAATAAATACTGTTTTAGGGTCAATATTTAAATCATATATTATATCTGCCATGGACGAATATATTCACTTGTGTTATTCATTTTAAACATTGTATTAATGCTCTGCAGACTAGAGTCTAATGATGTAGTTTGCAAAAATATCGTACCAGCAACTGGATTCGAACCCAGTTCCCTAGAGTGATACATTGAGACACTAACAACTTAGCTATCAGAGTCAAAATTATATATAATAATATTAGTTATATTAGTAACAAAGTGCCTATACTTGTAATAAATACTACAAGGATTGCGTACCTCATAATTAAAAACTGTAGGCCTACTACATCAAGAAAAATGTATAATTTATTTTAAGGAAGCAAGTGATTTTAACTCAAGTCACTCAACTAATTATGAATTTAATAATTAAACAAAGAGAAGCAACTAGTATCACCAAGGGATGCATCCAATTTAAATCTATTACGTTAATACACAAAATAATAACATAAAATTAATCCACTGATTCAGTGATATATGGCTTTACATATCACTTATTTTTAACTTCACGCTATTATTTCTTGTGTCCCGCATTATGTTGAATGAGTAGGTAAGCGTCAGTATAACATTTCCAGTTCTTATTAAGCAATATCAATTAACTTTTTAAGTGTAGTACAACAGATGTAGGAAAGAAAGAAGAACAAAGTTCAGAGTTGCTTTAGGGATACACCTATCAATATAAAGCAACACGAAACATAATTTACAAGTCAGTAGTTTTTTATATATTCAGAATTTACAACAGTAATTGGTCAGAAATGTACAAATATTTAGAGATGTTATCAGTCCAACAAGCAAGATATAACTAATAAATTACAATTTTAATAAACTGAGTTTAAATTAAGAAAAAAAAAACACTCGGATATGTTAACATGTTGAAATTTTTACAGGACCCACATTACTTCCAAAAAAATAAACTAAATGCATAAGGATGTTGCAAAGCCAAATGGCTGAAATAATAGTTAATTCTTAGAATCCAGAAAGTAAAAACACATCTTATTACAATTTATTCCGTCATTATTATTGTTCTTCACTTAGATTAAAGAATTGAAAATCCTACGTTTTAAAATAAATTTTGACGAAAAAGGTTAAAAAAAGGTTGGTTATTATTGTACTGCAAATAGCAATAGCAAACTATGAGGTATATTCCTCGTATGTATTACCACATACGACATCAATAATGAATTCATACTATTTAATGTGAATATTATTTAAAATTGTAATAAGACCAAATTTGATCGTAAGGTGCGCAACATTGGCTACTTTGACATTGTGGCACTCCATTTGTACAAAGGTTGAAGGAAAGAGCACAGAAACTAGCAATAACGTGGTACAAGTTATATTCGCAGATACTACAGTGTGAGGTAGCGAGCACGCGAGCATTGCATTGAACACACAATATAACGTATTAGACATAAAGTGTTATTTTGAGATCTGAGTAAAGCCAGTGTTTTAGTGTTGAGGGATGTGTATAAATTAATATAATCCTAATCTGAGGATGACGAAAATAGTGTCATCCAGTAAACAGAAGGAAGAAAGTAGGCATATTTGGTTTTGTACTAGCTTCACAAAAGGCTTATGCGTAATTTCCCAGAACAAAAGCCTATAGTAGAAATAAACAAAGAAACCCGGATGACCCCGCGAAGCAAAAAGAAGTGTCCTTTTGTAGTCCAGGAGCGAGAGGCAATTTGCAATGCTTAAACAAGCAATCTAGTTTCGGGATATAAATATTAGAATATCTGTAAAGGAAATATTTCCTTAGTGGAGGTTGAAATAGAAAGGTACGTATCAGAAGGGTTAAAAATAAGAACCGATAATTGTTTGTCAGATCATATCTTTTATTGCTTAACACAATTAAAACAACCGCCAGACAAGAAAATAAATGTTAAATCAGCATCAGTTAACAATATACAGACTATTAGGCAGAAAGTACCTATTTTCAGTCTCTTTGTCTATTTGTCTTACGATAATATAACTGTTATTATTTATGAGTTCCTGGTCGGTTTTATAGATGACAAGGTATAAAAAATATGATATGAAAAAAATTGTTTGCTTTTACTAACCCTTTTGATAACTTTCCATATCGGCATTTACCAAAATTGACGCGCGGCTGACAATATATTTGTTTTTTAAGAGAAATCCTCAACAAATTCAGTTATTTTGCTTCATCGATGTTAATTTGTTCTTGGATGCTATATTATTACTGTTAGTCTAATTTATTATATTATTCTTCTATTTATTTATTTATGAAAAAACAACTTTTTATTTATTGTTTATTTTATTTTATTTATTTTTAAATTATTTAAAATTATACTTTAATGTATTTCCTGTCTTTTCCAGCTGTTATTGCTCTATAAATCGTCTATTATGTTTACATTGTTATATGTTTACTTTATTGTTATAGTGGTTACTACTCAATCTATTAGTCTAATAAAGAAGAGGTGTTGTTATTATATGACTATCTAGTTTTTATAGTTAACGTAATTTAAAATAATTTATTTTTAAATTAAGAACATCCTGCGTTGTTGATTATTCTTAATATGGATTTTGAAACTACTTATTAAGTTACAGAGTATTTTTGCGGAAAATTTTCAGAGAAACGTTAACAAAATGTACTAACGTGCAGAAGAACGAATCAAGTGAATTTTCAGTAATTGTTAACACGTGAATCATATTGGAGAGTTCTTTGTTATTTTTACTAATTGAAATTTGTTGTAATGCAATTAAACATTGTATAAATTTATGTGCTTCTATTATACAAAACTGATAAACTTTAACCAAACGATTGGAAGTTGGTATAATTGAGTTTAACATTGAATCAAAACTTATTATTAAATTGCGTATTTACGCTTTACAACTACTGTACGACAAGTGCTCAGTCAGATAGTGATATTATAACTACGACTTAAGTGTTTCGTCTTAGATGAAAATCTGCACTCATCCTCATAACAGAAACTTCACAAAAGTATCCTTATATCCTTACTGACTATGACGCAACGCAAACTCTAGAGCCATTCACTGTGTCCTCCAAGTTTCCATACAGTTCACCTTCCTCTTAGTGCAGCGTCTGGAATCTGACAGTCATAGACTTGACTACTGAAATTTGTAGTCATATTCGTCTGAAGAGAACCAAAAAAAGTGTAATTAGCTCAAAATTAACTATTTATATCGTTTTAAATAAGAGACACATAGACTACAAAATATAGTCTAATCTAGGTGGAGAGGTATTCTCATTGTCTCGTCAGGTGCACAGTTGGAAGGTGAACCGGAGCTAATGTCATAATTCACTTTGAATCTACCCTTTCCAACAATGCTACTCCATATGATATGTAGTTCTTGTAGATTTAAAAATGTAAATAAAAAAGTTGTGGTTATGTTGCAATACCTATATTAAAAATTTTGTTATTATTATTATTTTTGTCAATGTATATTTTAATATTTTTAAATCAATAAATAAATTCACTTGTGAATACAAGTTATTATGGCTGTAAGTATAGAACAAACATGACGATTGTAACATTGGAATAAGAAAATGTTATTGTGGTAACGGCTTTACTTAAAATCAAATAGGAACTCTAAATAGTTTTTAGCCCTAATTGGAGACTCTTTCCAGCAGAATAGAGACATGCCTGAAGAATGCTCTTTTTCAAAAAATATTGCACAGATTAGTGGATTTGCCTGTCTTTGATTGTATTCAACAAAAAAATTGTAGTCTTTGAGAAAACTATATACCTATATGTACCTTTGCTTGGGTTAATCCAGAGATGGGAGTTGAGGAATTCAAATAAATCGACTTTTTCACTAGAGATTTAGATACCTGGTAGAAAAGTTTAGAGTCAAAGCCTTTAATTTGATTCATTTACTAAAAGAATAGCAATTAGCAAGACATTTATGTAAATATGTAAACTTGTAAAAATCTGATTTATAATATTTTTATTTATTTTGCAAACCTATAGTGTTCTGTTTTGTTGTCTATTGTGCGAGCTCCAAGATAATAAAACACTACTCCATGATAATTTCATGAAGCCAATAGTTCTTAGACAATCTCTAATTGATTATAATTATGTTCTTCATACCTTAAAAGGAAACTCATTCTAATCTACTTTAGACATTCACAGAGCTGTTTTAACTTTTGTTGTAGGTTACTTTGTATCAAGCACTGGAAAAATTCATCAAGCCAAAATTTCTGATTCATCTAGAGTTGTGCATTCCTATAATTCCTCATGGGTTATAATTAAAGAGTGCTATAGCACGTACACTAAATTGAATTTCAAAAAGAATCAAGATGAAGAACTTCCATTTGCAGTTTAACTTCATCCTTAAGATGCTCATCTGCCACTACCCTAAAAGGTGGTGACTTAGCAGTTTATTGAAAATTGGATGTATTCCATTTAAACTCGATTGATCTGAAACCCTGAATAAGTTTTTACCACCTCAAATATAAAATTAATTCTGAAACGAGGTTTTGGCTGATTTCTTTTGAATTGAAGAGGATTTGAAGAATACTCTAACTCCGTCTTGCTGAGATCGGAATGAGTTTATTTGGCATCAGGTAAATTGCAGATTAAGCGGCGGCAAGGAGCGATAGAGGTGGGTTTTATTGAGAATTGCAGAGACATCAGTTTAAAAGAGTCCGGCCGCTATTCACGAATATGATTATCATCATTTACCCCCGAGGAGGGAGGGCAATCGCTTTGCGTTCATTTTTATACCCTTAGACTCCACCTAGGACCTTTTATAATGCAGAATCTGCTTTAACCTTCCTGACGAGGAGGCGCCTTGAGTATTAAGCGGATTTCCTGATTCTGATTTCAAATTCTATTAAAAAATTGCTTATCCATTTCATAATTTTCACTATCAAGATATCTTATCAAGATTTGTAAATTCCAAATTAATAGAGTTTGACATTTGATGTGAAATTCAGAACCTTACAAATGTAAAAAATAATGTAATTAATAGAATATTAGTGATGTAATGTTAAGAATAGATAGCTATAAGCGGAATTAAGAAAAATTACTTCGTAACTACGTCTTTAATAAAAGATCAAAGGATGATCATTCGATTTAAAATTCATGCAAAAGTAACAAGTATTTTGTTATTAACCTAATTACTTATAAACATGTTCCTTGATATACTATTTTTTATATTAAAAATACCAATATCTTCACGCTCATGGAAAATACGCTCTAATTACCTGTTGGTATATTTCCGAACATTTTTCAAATCGTTGATTTACATGTATTGCCTCAGAAGTGACTAGAATTACACATATTCAGTTGAATTCAACAAGTAGAGATTACTGGAAAGGATAACTTCCAATTTACGAAGAATTTAGAGTCCCTCAGGGATCGTTTCTTAGTCCTATTTCATTTCTTAAGTATGTAAATAATTACAATTCATTCTTAACATTGGGATATGTAATTCAATATGCAAATTATATAGCTCTTTGAGTTAGTGAAACATTATTGAATGATTCAGAACTGAAAACTAATAGAACTATACTAACGTGAACATTTTTTTCTGAATATTGATAAAGACTAATATAGCAAAATCTAATTTCATAACAGTTTCAACTTGACATGTTTCTTCTGTCGAGTACACTAACATTAATGTTATGATTCATGAAACCATAACTAAGGAAGTAAATTGTACGAAATTGTAAAGAATTTACATGAATATAAATTTAAATTTTCAGGAAAACACCAAGTGCTATCTATTTGAAGGTGTTTTGATGTTGTCTCGCAAAATAATTTCATACAAATTATTGAAGAAATACAATTAATAGACTCTTGTAGATTTGCTTTTAAACAATTAGAAGTTTTAACCTAGCCGTATCTTATAAATTAGATATATTACATTCCAAATTTAAATATAAATTATTTGTGAGAACTAATTACCACGATCACGACAAAACAAAACAATATCATATCTTGATATCATTTCTTGATATCAACAACACAGAATAGTTTATTTAGAAATCGTATGTCACAAGGACAAACAAATTGTAGCTTATAGCAAATTTCTAGAACTTAATAAATTAATTCCAAATGACAATTAATTCAAAATAAAACAGAAACATTATGCTCCAGAATTTTCTACAGGACTTCATGGAATATAAAATTTTATAAATAACCAAACATTTTATAAAATTAAATATTTTTTCATCTAAAGCAATTTATATATCTCTTATATATGTATGATTATTAAAGTATTAATAAGAACAATTTTAATTTGTTTGTATTACAATATTAACATTGGTGACTCAATATTGCTATATCAATAAAAAGTTGTGAACATCTTTTTATTTCATTCCGCATTTGTTGTCTCATCTCTTTTATCAATATTACTTTGGTGTGTGGTATACATGTTTAACTCACATTTACTTTTTACACTACATTATCTTCAGAATGTAATGATAACTAAAAAAAAACATGTTTTTCCAAATATTACAAAAATTTAAAAATGTTTTCCTCTCAATAAAAGGAACCCCGTATTTTAAATAATACTATTAACAAATATACTACATCTTAAATTAATTTACTTTTATGATACTTGGCCGCATTGTAGCAGTAATAGTAATGTCTATACAAATAAAAAATATTAACTCATTATTGTACATCCAGAAATAATAATCTCTCAAATTGCAGATTACCTCAAATACACCATTTCAACATCTTTAAGGATTAAAGATAATTAGGTTTTTTAACGTTACAAGAGTAAAACATACCCAAAGAGTTGATCCAGAGTAAGAAAGAAAATCTGGCAATAGCACCCGACTAATCATAATAATTTCTAAGTTTCACAAAACAGTTTTTGTTTTTTTTTATAAATGTTACTTCAATTTATTGATATATTTTTATGACCACACACTACTAATAACTACTGTATTATTGAAGCATCAATAACAATAACACAGTAGCATTAATTCCACTCAATAGATAGTACTATTAATTAGTGAATAATTAAAAAAATAATGGTAATAGAAAATAATAATACGACGGGATTAGGTAAAATTATGTTCTATTCTTATTTGAATTTATTTCTTCTTTAAATAATTAGTAAAGTATGCTAAAACTCTATGAAATTAGTGTAAGCAAAATATTAAAGCAAAAGATATTGCTATTTTTTTTTTAATCTTTGTGGACAGAATATGTTTATATTGGCACCGAACAAAACACAACCCTCGAGATAGTGCAGATTATGTTTCAAAATATAACTCAAGAGGGTTTGATCACAAATGCCCCAGAAAAATATAAATGAAAACGCATTTTCATGGATGTAGTCTATAGAAAATGTACTCTGAATATTAGATTAGATTGTCGTTTATCTTTATAGCAACATCACGTTTCACTGATAACGGCGTAAACCTAAAGTACTTGTAAGAAACGTAAAATAACGCATAATATTGCTTCAGTCTTAAATAACAGTACAGATGAAAGGTTTAAGATTTTGAACAACTAATGAAATGTGACCACCAAACGTAAACGAATATTAGCGCACCACTAGTTCTATAAAGTCTTAAATATTTTTTAAATCCTTAAAAATTTTTAAAACGACACGCTAAATAAATTTTACAACATAATTTTGAATTTTTTAAAATTAACGTTTATTTAAAGGAGAAAACAACTATTCCTATTGTGTTAAGTAGGGTTTGAGTCAGAAATAGACGTTTGAATGTAACTATAACTTACATTAAATGTAACTGAGATAAATAATTTTCACCAACAAATTTTTAATTTTTTTTACTTTCAATTAAGATTACGTAATTATATTTTATGATTATTTTGGTTCAACAATACAATCAACACTTGGTCAATTAAAGTTAATAAATTCTATATAAATGAACACGATAAAGATACCAATTAATGTAAAACAAATACTGCTGTTACAGTCCACAAATAACAAGTATAGGCCTAACAGTTGAATGTAAGGTAACTTTATCTTTTATTTAACCTTAATTGGGTCCTTTTCGTTAGATCTTTGTTTTTTATTAAATAGTCATAATAATACTAAACACACGAGTTGTTTATTGTGCGATTATATATGAGCTGTTATCGATCTATTAGTAAACATTATTCATCATTAACCTTTGGCATTAAGAAAAATTAACATTGTTCTCCGTACGAGCTGGTTTTGCCTTCGGTCCTTTGCGAACCCGACCGTAACGGTCCTTATACAGTCTAAGAACTGACAGATCCGAAGGGCAGCTGAACGTTCAGTTGTTAATTAGGAGTTGGTTAGAGAGCGCACGTGGAGGGACAGGGATAGGGTTACACCCTGTCTTAAGGAAAAGGACGAAAAGGATTATTTGCCGGAACTATAATAATGGTTTCGTTTCCGGGATTTCACTTTTAGAATTACACCATCAATGGGACTGCAAAAAAGTGCCAATAGATCCACAACGGATGATTGGCACGAGAAAACTATCAGCAGCTAATCTCCTGTCCCTGTTTTGTGGTATTAATCTAATGTACGAGTACAAGAATGGAACACCAGTACTAGTAGCTGATATTCACGTATACTTCACGTATACAATTTAGCATTTCTGTCTTTATTATGTGACGAGAATAAAATTCTATAAGTAACGGAGAAGGTATATCTAATGTTGTAGGTGTTTTAATACATAATAGATCTTCTCAAAATATCTTTATCTTTCCCACTAGTGCCCACTCGTTTCACATTACACGAATTCATTAGATTATTTTTATTAAAATTGATATGAATACTAAAACATACGATAGCTGCTGTATAAAGGAAGCTTATCCTTATTCATAATTCTGTGGACATTATTTTTTATACGCTTTCTAGGTTTTGGACAAGACAACAAAATGGGGTGTGCTTCAATCCGATTTATGTCTAACTGTACGCACGATAAGTGTACAACGATTTGACTTAGAATGTTAAATTTGGGTGTAAAATCTACTTCTACTAGCTCCACATCACTATTGAGAACAGTCCGTTGGAACTCTCGATTTCTGTTTGTCTAAGGATGACTGGTTACATTGATCTTAAGGGTACCTGTGTTTACAACGGGAAAACGATAGAATAAACAACTTGGAAAACATAGTACTGTATGTTGTGAAATAATATGACATTTTTCAGTAATTTATCAACACATGTGATGACGTTGCTTTGGTAGCACAGCAAATCCAATTGTTTGTAAGGTTTTATCATAGAGTCAAGGATAACTGAGAAAAGATTCTTTTTTTAATAGCATTGTTCTCTGGTTATTAATACAAAATTCATTGGAGGAATCATTAGAGAGATCTATTTGCCCAACATTTATTTAGATCATAATGGTAAATTAATTTTGTCAGTACTTTAATACATAAAAGATTTCAAGTAAATCATATACTATAATATTTAAATGTATCCGGCTTAAAATAACCTCATTTCTTTTAATTTAGTTTTTTATTATTAGCATTTTTAATTTCCCAATGTGTAAACAATGACTTTATTATTTTGTGAGAAAAAATTAAATAATCAGCAGATTACAACAGATTAAAAGCTGTTAGGAACCAAAAAAGCTGTATAACAAGTATTAACAACTGTTAAAAAACCGTGTACTCATTTTTGTGTAAACTTGAGTCACAACATAAACTTTGCTTCCTTTTGTAAATTATTTCAAATATGAATGGTTTTTATTTGCAGAATATGCTGATATTCTTTTTATATACAGACTTTCTGAGGTTAATGCACTAATGTACCCCTCAAGTGAGTTTTTCTTAATAATTGGAGAAGCCAACTGGTAAAGACTCTATGATAAAACGCGATAAAAAATTAGATTTGCCTATATATTTTGCATTTTAAAACGTTTTGTTACCTTTTAACAGTTAAAAAAAAATTAAACTTTGAAATGACGTTATACCATCGCCATTTTGAAATGAATACCTGCAGGAAGTTAATGCATAACTGTACAATTAAATGCGTAAACGGTTTCTGTGCAGATTCATTAATGTATTTTAAAATCGTTCATGACATCATAATGTTTCAAAATACACATGTCGAGACAGACAACTTCTCCAATACGGCAGTTAGGACACATGTTATCATGTATTATTTATTAGTTTTTATTTGCTGAAAAATGTAGTAAAGTTTGATAAAATGGTTGCGAGATACTCTGTATAATTCCGAATTTTAAATAGTAAACAATTGTATATACGTATACGAGTGGACGTACGAGTGTCCTAGGATTCATATCAGACATCATTGTCTTGATGTTGAAACGATGCAAAGAGTTCATTTTGAGTTTCATAATTGCCGATTTTTTAATCTCTTCAGATAGACGTCATCTCCACATTCCGGGAGTCACGTCTGTGACAGCATTATATTTGAGATGCTGCGTTAAGCGGAAAATGAAATAGAGTTGAAGTCAATAATCGCATTGAATCAACCCTTCTCACAATAATTACGTTATTTGTAGGTCACAATTTGTTACTATTTTACATATTAAAATTTCATATAATTCTATTCAATTTGCGTACAGATTTATTTATCCTACGAGTTTATTGTTGCCACCATGCTTACTCATAAGACGAATGTAAAAATATTCGCTAACGATGCTCGGCTAAATCCCATGGAGTAACAGGCACCAACATTTAAATTTTTGTAGCTCGTATTGAAATGAATTTCCATGCAAAATATCAAGACTATAGATTAAGATATCCTGCAGACAGACAAAAAAAAACTTAAGTTAACAAAATTGCAGCACCTCGAGTCATAAGCTTGGCGAGCTCATGTTGGAGTATGAGAAATAATGAGTATAGCAGTACTACTGTTTGCCACACTTGAAACCGTCAGAGATGTGATAAGATAGTACAATACAGTTCTTGGAGGTAATTAAGCATGATTACTAATTTGATGTTTAAACCAAGAGTAACTCTCTACTAACACTTTATATGTCTCTTCTGAGAACTTCAATTTTAACGAATATCTGAATTATAAAATTACAGGTTTCGTGGACTATCTAGGTTTTGGAACCATATACACTTTATAAACTCTATTCAGCGAATCTTAAAATTTTCTACTTATATAGCCTGACTTCTAAGAGGACTTGGGACTAGAAACTGAGAACCATCCTGTTTATGAAATATTCTAATCTCCATAACTACTCGTCATCTAAGATGCACACTCTAGTGAAAACACTTCATTTCTGTGGAATCTGTGGTTACTGAAATTCTATATTTAACATAACCTGGTCTATAGGTATTCCCATTATCTGGAGGTTTCGTGGCGTGGAGAACATTAGGGATGAGAGCCTCCAGAATTTTACAATTTAGAAACCAGGACCACCCGGTATAATGAACTTGCTTACGTGACTTCCTAATGCCCTGAAACTACATCATTACAGCCTCTAGTAACCAGTCTCAAGGAACTATATCGTGCTCTGGACACTGGAATATGCAACTTTACTTCGAGAGGGTATAGTTATTATTTAGACTCTGGAAGAGAGTGTTACTGTAGATTACCTAAAAAAAAAAAAATTAAAATCCTCGTTTTTCCCCATAAATTTGGATTTAAAATACAACGGCACCTAATGTATGACATCTATGAGTGTTTTGAAAAACAAGATATGGAAAGAGCACATTGTTAAATTATACAGTTGCAATACATTCTTCAACCTCAATTCATAGCTTGTTGGCCAATTATTCTCATTCAGGCCCTTAACGTCTTAAATGCTCCCCGCCTTTCCGCAGCTGGGTCCGCTTCCAAAAGTGGAGTAGGTTTGAACGGAGGATCCAACAACATCACTTTCTCAGCTGAATATGCTCATAGGAGTTCCAAGTCAGAAACGTCTCGTTAATGTACGAATTATTCTCCTCCCAAGAAGAATATGCCGACGTAATGTGAATTTTTGTTGGAGATAAACAGTACAACAGTGTTTTTGGAGATTTATTTGATACACTTTTCTACACCTTATCACGACACCTTTGTAACGCTCAATGCTTTTTTTCCACCAAACTGACGCCTCAACAAACATAATGATGCTGTAAACGACACAGTGGCTGTATCCTTACCTGATAATGGTTGGACTGTGGATAGTAGCAGTTGGACGGGCACTGGAGAACATAGTAGGTGTGATACAGTCTGCAAGAGGGACAACCGTAGTGAGACCGAGTTCTCGTATTTATTGGGTTTAACGATGCAAATTACAATATCGAGGCCAATAAAATCATCTTCTCCTCGCACACAATGTTTTGAGTGGTTTGGGTTATCGAATCTTAATTTTTTGACGGTCTCCGATTGGTTCTTGATTCCTTAGGGGAATCCTGAAAGTGGTTCATCGAGGAAGTCTTATAAACATAACAAAGTGAAATAAGGAGCTAGTACTGTATGGGTTTAGGTAGGCCTAATTCATACTGATATTCTGTGTACACGAATCAGGTTGTTTACAGGCAACAATTATTTGCCGGTACCATCGGCCAACGTATTATTATATCTTCCCTGCTTACGTCCTTGATCCGAAACAAACTGTCGTGGTATGTAATGTTTCTACAATGAGTATGATCACCTCACTTTACTACACGTGTTGATACAGGTTAACTCACAATCATTTTCCTGTATATGCCTAGCAATGTAAAAGTAAAGTTTTTAAGTACAATGAATCCTTGATATATCGAATTCCTCCAGAGATCGAATTTTTGTTATTCTCTTTGAATGTGATGTTAACTTAAATGCTTACCTGTATATTTAAACACGATTAACGTAAATAACCTCAATAATTGATCCTCAATATTTCCATGTATGATTTTGCCTATTTTTAACCTATATATATATATATATATATATATATATATATATATATATATATATATATATATATATATATATATATATATATATGAGTATACAGAAGTTTTAGTTGATTAGCGCAAAGAATCCACTACAGTACCGTATTTTTCATATCGAGACTTGAACCCCCTCCCCACCTTAACCCCTTTGTTTTCTGTGGTCGCTAGTCGTGGATTACAACTCTACACTCAGTTTTATTTCGACATTACCGAGATTCTAGCGAATTTTAAATAACTCAGTGAACTGTATACGTTAGATAATTAGCTTTGACAGTATTTCGTGCAAAATTGCTATGTGAAAACGAAAACTTTTTCTAATAATGTGGACGCCGGGAATAAGTAAAAAGTGACATTGCAAAGGAGTTTGGTATTCCAGCGAATACTCTAGCGACCATTTCTTACTACACATCTCCTGGTAATTTATTCATAAACAACCATACATTAGTTTCTGTGGATCTCTATACACGAGTATCGAAGTATGTCGATTTAACCTTGATATAATGAGTAACAGAACAACAATTGCAAAACTCTATGTATTGAAGTCTGCCCCAAACAAATATTGATATATCGAAACCCATTATATTGAAATACTCGATATCAAAGTTTTGTATTTCCTCTTTAGTTTGAAGGGGTCCAATTGGGGTTCTTGTATGTGTAAACGTAGCAAATAAAAATACGTATTATAGTTAATTAGCAAATTTCTTTAATAATTGCAGTTCTAGAGTAGCTCAGTTGCAATTCGAATCTCGTAAAACTTACAAAACAGCAATTGAACAAGTCAAATTACAGATATTACATAACGCTATATATTACATATAGCATACATATAAACGTTATCTCTTAAATACACGCAAAACAGGTTTAAATCCATGGATCGATATTCAGGTCATTAATAGACCATTCAACTTGCAACGTATAGGTTCGAGCGTTCAAAACCTAAGTTCGAAAAATTACACTTTGGTTTCTCATTTTATAAAATGGCTTAAAAAGTTAAGTCAAGTATCATTAACGACGTAAATTCGTGTTCTTGTGGCTTAGTTGTTAATTGGAATATGAAGTTATTACCTTGAATTTAAATCACCTTGCTTTAGATGTTTAGGACAATCTAAAATAAAGATTTATTATCCGTATACGAACGATTTGAGCGGTTCCTACTATGGCTTCGGAATGAGAGGCGAACCAAACAATCATCATTAATCCTTGGAGTGTACAATAGTTTCAAACAGTTACTATTATTTTCTACTTCATTAACTTAATACTGTATTAACTATTTTACTATAATAATTCTTACCTGAATGTTTACCATAGTAAATTATACTTTATTTCACAGCAATGTACTATATCTTTAATAAGCGTGTATTATTAATTTTGTTAAGGTTTCTTATTTAGTATTTCTGTACAAATCAGGGAAAGTGACTTTAACTCATTCATCACCTATATTTGCAGTTAAAATATTAATGTAGATCATAATTTGTATTCTTATGTTTGAGTTCTAATGTTGTATGTTTATGACATAGCAAAATATGTATAATTAACCACAATTTTCAATCTGTAAAAATGTATAGTTTTGAAATAATAGAGTAAGCTTCAACAATACTTCGTATTTCAACCTTTCCCACGACCGCTACTGAGCACAGAATAAAAAAAAAAAAATAAATAAATAAAAATAAAAGGTTTTAGTACAATTTATTTTTAACTGTACATTTTAGTAAATATTAAGTATGCAGTGCTTGGTCATTACTGTCATGCAGATATAAAAAGTAATATTCAGCTTGCATTATAAGTTTAAAGACTGTTGCACAACTTTTCTTACTTGTCTTTTGACAGAAGAAGTCTTATAAGACCTGTGTATGTATATATATATACATTATTGGGAAACAATGTAAAATCGACAAATAGTTCTAAGAGTGGAGTAAATTACAACGGCCATAAATATAAACTTTTTAGCGTATTTTCCTGATCATGCTAAGAAGGAAAACTCATCATTTACGATGGAAATATAATCCACTCAAACCAAAAGTGCTCATACAAGTTTAAACCCAATAAAATTGCGTGCGAAGCCGCGGGTGACTGCTTGTATTACTTATTATATTCAGTTATAATGTATGACTGTGTTTATTAATACGTTTACTTCAATTAATGAGCTACTTCAAAGGCAGGGCAATGAAAATATGGCGTTAGTATATCATAAGCATACTGCCACGCATTTATAATTAATCTCGTATAATTTTGAAGCTTCCTATATTTTAATATAAAAAAAATTAAGGTTATCTTATTATTCGACGCATTTATAATTCGTCATTATGTTGTGGGACGTAATCTATGTGTAAATTCAAGTATGAAGTACACGAGTTTGCAATACTTCAAGCTGAAATTTTTTGTATAAACCGAAATCCCGTAACATTTTACTAAAGAAAATTATAATTATAAAATTACTTAGGCTCAACTCCACTTGCCTTTAAGTTTAAAAATATTTCTGAAGGAAATGCATTGGTGAATAAATACCCTGAATTTTAGTCACATGTTCAAAATAAACTTTGAATAACTACAGTGGTTTTATAAATACTCTATTTTAAATATACCAGCTGGTGTGAACAAAAACTGACGTAAACATTGCGTGTATTAGTGTTTATTGATTTTCATGTTGTGTTTAATTGAAATGTATAGACGGCAAGTTGTGTACGTTTAATATTTATTTTCATCACAAAAACATGTTATTTTAATAGAGATGTCAAATTAAATCAATATAGTTGGAAATCAGTATATTCATTTGCATGTATGGATCCTTTCTCTTGTAACAAAGTTGTTGCCTAATTATAAATAATTAATTAACGTAGCTATAAATTGTTTAAAATTTTCCTCCCCATAATGTATTCAAATAATAAACTTTATAAACTCGGTTAAACGGCAACGAACTCGGCTATACAAATCAACAATGAGAAAGGACAGAAAAATGTCAATACAATCCAAGCGACGTTTTCAGAAAGATAAGCAAAAGCGGCATGAGAAGCACGCAAATTTAACAGAAGAGGAGAAGCGTTTACACTTAGATAAAAGTAAAATGCGCTTAAAGACGAATCACAAGAGGAACGCGAAGCGCGATTAAATGCTTATCAAGAGTGATACATCACAGCACGCCCACAAGAAACTCATTGTGCCTGCAAAGCCAAAATCCATATTTTAAAGTGACCGTGGCGCACCCTACCTTTGCAGCCTTTGCAGACAGGACCAGGTAGAAATTCGCGAGCCGGATTTCAACGCTAGACAAAGTTCTCTTCCCAGGTCCGGTTACTGGGATATTTAAACAGGGCTAACTTTCTTCTTCAAGGGCAAAAATAATTGAAAAACCGTAGTTCATAGTAAATTGAAACGTGGTGGATTTCAAAGAATCCCTAACGTACATACCTTCAGGGATGCTTGCAGCCTGTCTTCAAAGTACAAACTTATCCATCTATATAACTTTTTTAAACAATAATAACTCATTTTTTGCATCACAGTTTTTTGCTTATATATGCAAATTTTTTAGAGTAGTCCTAAAATCACGAACGAATTTTATCTCCCTTTGTCTCTAATTCCAATTATTTCACTATAATTCTATAGTTCTCTTCTTAAACCGAACAGTAACCTTAGAAAACGTCTATTTCAATATATTTTGCCAGGTGGTGTTATTAATCTAATAATTTGGATATTATTTATAGTATGAAAATAATTGTGGTCTCGTTTCCTGTGTAGGGTTTTCAATGGTCTATAAAGATTGTATAAATTCCAGGCATTCTCCGTATACCTGTATCTCTGTCTCTCTGTCCGTTCTTATTATAACTCCTTGATAGAAAGGTTTTAGAGGATTGGAAAGTACATATAGGTTCCAAGGTTCTCTTGTTCCCAGGCAGAAATCTATTGATGGTTTAGTAAAGCGGTCAAAATAATTTACGTCTTTTCTGATGGGTAACCATTATTGCAACTGATCAAACTTATATGATAGAGATAAAAAAACTGAATGGACAATCATATGAAATTTGTTGATACGATATTAAAATGCATGTGATACAGTTACTTTCTTGGATCGGTTGGTTACACCTTCATCACATTCTGATGGGTCCTTCGATACTTAGTTTCTACCGGCTTGTTATAGTGCATATTTGTAGTATTGTGCATTTATTTTGTTATCTATTTAGTTATTTGATTTTGTTTTTAGGTTTTTTCACTTATTTTCATCGTTTGGCTCACTAGTGGCACCGAAACATATTACATTCTTCTAATTTAAGAAGTAATCATATTCTCAATTTTTATTAACTACACTTACTCAGTATATATAATTAGAGACTAACTGCTATTTGTAAAGGAGAGAAATGTTTATTCTAATTTTTTTTGTCATTTTACCATTTATTTTAGTGTTTATTCTTATAATGTTGATACACTATACATGACAAAGATGTTTTTAATTCATTAAAACTTCATGAAATTCAGCACATTGTTTTATACCTCAAAGTTTCCTCCCGTTTGGTAGTTGAGTTTTATTCAGCTTTAGAAAATATTTTCATAAACCATATAAATACATGTTCAGTACATTTCATACGATATGAGAAACAACGATTTTGAAAACTATTTATAAGAACAGTATGTTTTTATAAGAAAAAAAAACAATTATTGTGCACCTACCACTTCTTCCACGTATTTAGGCACACCCTTTAAAATATATTTATATTTTACCACACGCCGTCACACTATGCTGTTTTAAGACTTAACTCAATATTTTTGTTCATACACATATTATTATTGTTTTTAATTTACCGCCCTTCTTAATATTAAGTAAAACCTTTATACGAAAAAAGGACACTGAAAAGCTGTAAAATATTTAGCAATCTTTTTCTGATTACATATTATATAATTGCAAAATCAAATTTTTTCATAACATTGTTTACTTTAAGCAAAAGTAATAGTTTCGTTATCGTTATTTGCTATACAAATTAGTTATTGTTTTTTGGTTTTACATGAGTTGTTATGTAGTATGACATTTTTGTTTTTGTGTATGTATTTGTGAAAATTACCAAAGCAATTTTAAATCAGTATCATTTGGAAAAGTAAGCAATTTATCACTTAAACTTAGCACTTATCACTTAAATTTACCATTTTAGGACTAATGCTTACGTTACTGCACAAACGATTAGTTGGACGATTAGTGAAACAATGCATGGCATGTATTTATTTTAACGCAAAACAGTTTTTTACGTCCTAATTTTGGCTAATTATCAGGAGTACTAATATATACATATTTCTAAAGGATTTGGATGCACTAAATAGATTTAAAACAGTTAAATATATTTTTTATATTGTATGCAATAATTAGAGAAAACACTTTTATAACATAAAAAAATATTGTGAAATTACTTTACATAAAAAAGTATCAATTAGGTTTCCATGGTGTTTCTTCAAAGTACATCAATGTAGTATTAATTTTTGTTTTGTTTGTGTAATATTTATGCCTCATCATATTTTGTTGCTTATATTTTGTGCAATGGTTTGAAATAAAAAAAATTTGTTATTAATAATAATTGAGCTCTTTATATGGCTTATTTTAAATTCAAAGATGACTTTCCTTAATACACAAAAATCACTCCTCTTTCAGGAATTTAAAGCAAGCAATTGAGACCGTTTTGTATTCAGGCTCAAATAATAACAGCTGAAGTTAAAAATGTGAAATCTTTACGGTAAGTACATGAAATATAGCTTCAAACACTGACATATTGTTTTCTCATTTATGACGTAAGGAAACTTGTTTTTATTACACCTATTATTACCTTTTATTACATATTTTTAAATATTATATTTCTTAACAAAATTTACTATAAATAAAGAACATGTGATTCTCTGAAACTATAACTTATTTATGTTCTGTAAACATTTCACCTATTTTTATTCATCGGTTTCGTCTCGGGGCTGATTAGAAAATTCCTATAATTCCTGCTTTAGAAACTTTTAACTTTTGGAGTGATAAAATTTGTTTTCCTACTATTATTCTCGTGTTTGTTGCTTTTATGTTAAGAATGTCATTTTAAAGAGCTATGCATTTGGTTTAAATAAATATTCGCAAACAAAAATTCGATTGCACCAATTTAATCAGCAATGAATTTAACATAAGAAACTATTTTTCGACCCCAAAATAGATTTCACCACCTTAAACCGTTGCATTGATACAATTAACTTAAGTATGACACAAACACAAATGAAAAAGAGGAAGATAAGCGATAGAATTGCAAAGCATATATTTTTTATTCCTACACTGTTAATTTCATACAAAACTTTTGTTTTTATTCCTATAACACCTCTACAATTACGACTCATACCTTTCAGGACATTATTACATTTTCCCGTACGGCGCTGTCTCTGTTCTACTTTGCTTTTCACTACTGCGTCATCTCACGTGCTGTATCACGTTTTATTCGTATTACAGTATTATATTCATGACGTTTTATTAATATGAACACATAATAAATCTCCACCATTTAGATCTGAAAATAGACTCTCCTAAATAAAAATCTGTGGGCCTCCTAGCTGACGTATCGATGATTGAGCAAGTTCATTAAGCTCTCGAGGACCACTATAGCCCGCATTAGTTGAGAAAGTATGATTAACTCCGCTTTGATGTGTCCCGGCCATTGAGGAGGTTTGACGTTTCCCCATTTAACATTATTTCCGAGCCGTGTAAAGGGAGCAGGTCTCGTACTCCTTTCTTCTACGAGAGAGGCTCTGCAAGCTCTCGCCACGCTTCGCCTGTGATGAATGAAAGACTACGGGCTGCGCGCAGCCGCCGCGATTGTGTGCCTAGCCCATAACTAGGACTATGGCAACTCTCGGCACTTTAACTTTATTAAAATCTTGCGCTGCCAATTATAGCGTCAGGAGACAGCTACGTCTGACTTTTAACAAGCTTTGCTGCAATATTACCTGGATGTATTAAGCTGTTGGTGTTAAATCAAGCTTTTAACGTAGACAGCTCTGCTCATAAATCTTATTTACCATTAATGAAAAACGTAGTATGTTCAGCAGATTATATAATAATAATAATAAATGTTTACAACATGTTAAGCTTTTGAATAATACCATCATCAAAATATGTGCAGTTACCAGAATTTAATCTGAAAAAATTTAATGCCGTTTTAAAACTTTTTTATAAATTTGATACCACCTGTAATCTCATAATATCTAACGACCATAGTACTCTTTTAGCAAGCTTTCCTAAATTATATTCCACACTACAATTAAATAGTTATAGTTAGGTGTTTTTGATGAGGACTAATTCATACATTTCATCCATCATGGATTAAAATATAATACTCAATAATTTTGTATTATTTTATTAGTTGAGAGGGGTTTTTGAAGAATTACCATCAAAATATGTTCCACAATGGTAATAACAGTAAATTCATTACTGTTCAACACGGTCTTAAATTGTCGATTTATAAATCTTTTGATAAGTTTTTTCAAATGTGATTTTCTTCTAACTGATCTTCTCTAAAATACTGGCAATAACTGACCTTTTAGAGTAACAAAATTAATTTGAAACAAATGATCTTAATTCTGCGAATTTGAGGGAAGTAATTACTTCTGGGTTAAGTAATCGAGTTAAAGGAGCATAAAGATATCACTGCACTGTTTTGGCAGAGGAGTCTAGAGAAGTAAAAATGCTTCAGGACGTAATTAATACCATCCCTTGAAGTCAAGCCCTGAACTGGGAGGGGGGAGCATTTTGTAGGCAAGGGGAGGGAGGGTGGGAGAGGGTATAATCCCTTGCTAAAACACAGAGACGAAGCGAGTAAGAAATAGGGAGGACTCGTAATCCATAAGAAGTCAAACACTCAGCTTAATAAATACAGCCTACTCAAAGACATTAGGGGTGAGACTGAGGAACTCGCCAAGTCGGCGTAATGAAATGATTTAGCCGGTAAGACGGAGCTAGACAGAAGCGGCCCAGGCTGACTCTAATTGGGATATGAAGGACTGATAGGGGGAGGGGTTGCTTATTATTCCGGATCTGGGATTGTTTCGCCACCGTCGTTATCAGGATACAACTTGAGTTTAATTTGCGGCCACAAGAGTGCAGTTGTGGCGCTGCATTTGGCCTCGGCTCGGGGGGAGCAGTAAAACAAAAGAATGTCAAATGCGAGACCTGTATTTATATTATTTATTCCGTCTTTGGAACGAAGGGGTAACTCCCTTTTTCTCCCTATTGTTATTTCTACCCACGAAATCTCTAGGATTGTTGTTGAGGCATATGTTTTACTGTGTTGGATTCAGGATAATAATAATCAGCAAATTTATTAGATACTGCATATAGCAATGTGGCTTTATTAGGTCTTACTCCTTTAAAGTGAATATATTATAACTAATGACTAAACGTTAAAAGTGCTAATGATTTACTTATGGTGACACATGTAATAATAGTATAAATATTATGTGATCGTGGTATTAGATAAATAAATATATATATATATATATATATATATATATATATATTATATATATTCTAATATCAAAATATCAATTTCTAATTATTGAATTCACTAGGACAGAAAATTAGTATTTTTGGATCTTAAAATAAATGTAATAAGTAGTTGTAGTTTCTGATGCCTTATGTATTTATTACTATGCTATTAGCAGGTTGTAAAATACAAATTAGGCTTAGTAACATTTCCTAACCTAGGAATTTACAAAATATAAAAATGAAAAATTAAATTTTTACAGTACTGCGTATATTCAACATGTAAATAGTACTCTGTATATTCCTAAACTATTTTAACTAGATAACAAATATAAAACTATATGTTAGCCTATAACAAAACTGTACAAACTTATGATTAGTTTTGAATACTCAAGTTATTAAATGTAAATAGCACGACTGAAAGTTATCTAAATATGTTGTATATTTATAATATGCTTGAAGGTAAAGGATAGTAAAACTAATTTTCAGACTTAAAAAAAAATTAAAGTACGAAAAGAGTATTTAGAATATTTTAAACCGTGGAATTTGTAATAACTGGGATTTCAGAAATCAACGAGGTGTGATTTCACATTTTTAAATAATTTAAACATATGTTTAAAGTACTCATACAATTTTTTTCACAATTTCAAAAATGCTACAACTATGAAATTGGGTTAAAGACCCTTTTACAAGGATGATGGTACATCAACAGAGATTATCTTTCTTGTCTGTTAGCTATAACAATCTAAATCTGTTACCTGCTATTCATACTTACATTATAATTCTTTTATAAACTAAAATTGTACTAAATGGAAAAATATTTTACAAATATATAAATGTTGTGCCTTTTATAATTAATACATTCAAATTATTTCCTTTCAATAAAGATGTTCGGTTCAATAAAACAATAAAAAGGAAAGGTAGTGAATATTACAAACTGAAGAATAAATATTTGTTCCGTGTTATTTCATAAACAAAAAAAAGTAATGACGTATTAAATCATATCGTACTATAAAAAACCATTAAATGAATAGTTAGCCATCAAATTTATTAGTATTTGAAAGCAAATAAAATTGTGGAAGTAGAGAAATCATTACTTTGAATAAAACTGTACGTGGTATTATTCCAAATTATTTGTTGGAAGTAGGGTAGTAAGAGCTATACTTAAGGGAGATGAAATAGTGACATAAAACATTAATTGAGAGCAATGAGTTCCATAAATTTATTACTTTGAATAAAACTGTACGTGGTATTATTCCAAATTATTTGTTGGAAGTAGGGTAGTAGGAGCTATACTTAAGGGAGACTTATATAATATCCTTACGTTCCCATCCATTTATATCCTTCAGTGTCTTTCTTTTTACAAAAAGTATCCCCACCTTTTTTCAGTCAACGTTAATCCAGCCCATAATTACTCCTTAAGAAAAAGAAACAACCTAATCATACCCTGCCATAAAACATCTTTTTTTGAAAAACAAAGTCTTTACTCCTGCATCCGCCTTTTTAACTCTTTGCCATCCTGCTTGAAAATTGTTGTGGACGATAGGGAATTTCAATATCGTCTGAAAAAATTTCTTATTTCGAGAGAATATTACAGTGTCCGGGAATACGTTGAGGATAATAAATTGTAGATCACTCCTGTTATATTGATTTGGTCTTGTTGTGTTTGATCTGTCAGTAGTGTATACTTTAAGTTAGGATATTATAATTTTCTTGACGAATGCCTATGCATGTTATGTTTTTGGCAATAAATGAATTGATTGATTGATTGAGATGAAATAGTGACATAAAACATTAATTGAGAGCAATGAGTTCCATAAATTAAGATAGTAATGATTTAATGACAAATACACTACAGTAATGTAACCAATTAAATATATAAAAAGGGAGTTTAATGTTATACATGTATGTATATGCATTTACATACGTGGTTGATTCAAAATTACAAATTTACAAAAAATTTCACAAGAGTTAAAACCATGTAATTGATTTTTTAAAACTCTTTATTTATTGAGAACTGATTTATGAAACAAAGTAGCTGTATTGGATTATAGATCAGAATGGAAAGTTGTACAATTATAGTTTAATTCTGGATTCTCCCTTTTAAAGAAAAAATATTTATCATAGTGAAAGAAACTATCGTCAATTTGTTTGGCTACAAATATAATTAGCAAATACATTACAAATGCCAGAAACAAACTAAAGAGAAACTCTTAAGAGAAGCAGAGCATTTATATGGATGTTTAAATTTATATTATTTATGGATTTGTAGAAAAGTATTTTTTGGCCAAACTTTTTGCAAGATGTACAGTTGTATGTACAGGTACGATCGTATATAAAAAAGGAGTGCTTAGAAAACTATGAACCTGAGGTTTTTAGTAACAATGATTGTAACAATAATTGAGTAACAACAATCACACCCCAAGAAATAAGTTAATCCTGATATTGGAAAATTAGGAATATAATAAAATAAATGCAATTGTAAAATCAGATATTAAAAACTCACAGGATTTAGGAAGTCAGGATGTATACGACTAGTACACATGTCATGGACTAGAAGGCGTCGCGTATGCAACCTAAAGATGAGTTTAGAAATCTAGGGACTGAAACCTGTGGGCGAACTCCCTTGAATAAAAAAGATGTAGAAGGGTACCCTGAGAACAGAAATTCAGAAATGAGATAAAACATTTGGAAACCTAACAGTTTTAGGATCTAAAGGATTAAGAAGTCATACATAAGAATTACTTGGTGTGTTAGCAAATTATGTTCAGGAATACAGGATATCAGTTAGTTAAATTGCATATATTTTTTTAATACATATAGCGTTGGTTTACCAGGTATTTCCAGTGATAATGTTTACTCGTGACCTAATTTCTTAATTATTTGGAGTTCTTTCATTGTGCTATTTATATTTATGTACTTTTATATTAGTATCACATTTCCAAATAATGGAGAACAGAAAGTTTACTACAAAACAGAAAGTGACTTTACTACAAGACATTTGTGATAGTAACGAAATATTTACTATAAAATACTATCAATTTCTAAAATTATAATATAGGCTCAAATAAATTTCATAAACTAATATTGCTTACATATACATAAATACATGGTTACAAAGATTCATGTGTTTGATAACGTGCCATTTTGAAAATTATGTTCAAACGTGGATTAATTTTAGTAATCCATTTTATTCATGTAGATAATTACGGATTGAATAGTGTAAAATATCAGTCAATATGTTTTTACTACTACGAAATTACTTTAAATTACATAAAGTTTTAGAAAGACGCTCACTCAATTAATAAAAATTAATTTATTGGAAATTTTTAAAATTATTTAAAAAAATTAGGTTTCATTTTGTATAAAAACCTTCATATACCCTTTTATAGAGTCTTAAATAAAACTTTTTGAAAATATTGAGCAAACTATATTTTATGAAATTATAAGTAATTCCTAAAAATCAGAGAAAAACTGCTATTTACAAAACACTCCATGTTGAAAAGTCACAAAATCTTGTTTACAGCATATAGGGAGATCAACGCAAACGTAGGAAATATATAATTTTATTAGCAGTGAAATAAAAATTAATAAAATAGAATAATTATTATTATTTTTAGAATTTTCAAATAAAATCAATCAAGTTCATAACTGTATATATGATTAGCATTTAACTAGGAAACATATAAGTGTTGTTAAGTGACTGCTATATATGTATGTATTTACGACGGTTTATTTGAAAGAATAACAGGATTTGGATAAAGTGTTGTATCCTGGTGAGATATAAGTATGGAAAATCTTATAAATTCTGTTATCCGTTCAGAACTTATTAGTAAGAATATAACTCAAAATGTCATGATACTTATGATAATTTATACGGATCACAATAATATTTTAAGGTATCCTATATGAAGGAGTGTATAAAAAATTTACTTATTGCAATTTAACAACTTTAAGAAACGAATAAAGAAAATTTAGCTTGGATATATCCTATTAATGTATAACATCCTATTAACTGGTTTCATATAAGCTTAGTGCGTTAAAAATAATAAAAACATACAAGTATAGCATCAAAGTCATTCAATATTAACAGATTTAATAGTATAATAATTAAATATAAAACTATAAATATAACTATTTAACAACACTCGAAAGAAGAGTATACATCTAGTGTTTATATTTTAATTTAAAGATACGGTTAAAGATTATAACAGTAAATATAGACGAGGTAGGAGTACGCTACGTCACGTATCGCATCAGGCTTTGCTGAGGTTGCTTGTAAAGTTTCAAGTCTATATCCTTTTATAAGGCTACATGTGCTAGTATGTCAAATTTTACAATCTGATATGGTTTACTCAGTTTGTTTAAAAATTATTTATTCTTTATTTATTCTTATTTATTTTCTCGTTTCCATAAAAATAAAACCTATAGGTTTAACTATAAGACTAATGTAAAAATAATCGATAACACTCACCCAGATCGATGTTGCCTGTCTACAAATGAAACACACAAGGGTCTGATATATTTCAGTCCATAATGGTCGATTTGTTTTTGAGATTTTGTGCAAGCAGGGAAAACGGACTAATTCCTAGCCAATTCTAGTATCTTTCAATCTGCCTTCAAATTTAGCTTCAGGTGCATAAAACTTTCATAAGTAATTTGGAGGGAATTTAATGTCTACTGTATTTAATATTAATAACCTTTACTAATGAGTTACTTTGCATTTCTCCATAAACTTTTCTAGTAAGTATTTAAAATGTATCATTATTTTTTCTATATACCTGAAATGTTCAATAAAACAACTCTTTGATAAATGTTTACATGATTTAATAGCACTATATGTTAAGCACTAAGGAGGATCTATGTAAAAAATAACTATTAGTTTTATTATTTCTAACGAAGTTGAAAACCAAAGTTTTTATTTAATATTCAAATGTATCCCAGAAAAACAATTACATTATTGATGCAATGTTTAATTATTTCAAACAAATCTAATGCAAACAGTGGCTAAGACAAAAACCACTCTTTTATAGAACAAAAGCTTTTAATCCTTTAAATAATACATTGTTCTTAAATCAATATAAAAATAAAATCACTTTCTTATAAGAAGGAAGTTTAATTTCATCCTTGATTGTATTTAAAATTAATCTTAATAAATTCACTCTCTTCAATATTAAAATGGGTGCATTTCATTTCAGAACCTAAAAGTATTAAATTTGATTGTGGAGTTTCTCAGGATATAGTTCTTGGACCTAGTTTGTGCATATTCTACAGTATATACTCTTGCTGTTTGTGAACGACATCGGTAGCGTGTGTTAAATTCTATTTTTTTTTATTTGCGGATTTGTTTTAGAATATTACCAATGGTCCTAATTTTTTAGATCGACACACCCCGATACAATTTGTTTTTATTCGGTGACAATCTTACTAGGAATAACACTAAAATAGTACGAGTATACTATTTTAATTTACGGAGTTTCAGTTTAAATGTCTGTTTCAAGCATAGATTTCAGGGGAAAATACTCTTTTGTGGTGCTATAAAACCCTCTTGAATTTTTATAGTAGTACATACTTATCACCTACACTTTTTCTAAACCTCCTTACATAAATATACCTATCAGATTATTATGCCTCCCTCCCACCAATAAATAATGATTTGGTGAGCTTAAACCCCAACAAGAAATAACATTTTTGCTAAGGAAAAAAGGATATTATAAAATGAATAACGAATTAAACTAAAATTTATATAAAGGTAAATCGAATTCGATGATATTTTGGTTGAAAGTTAGCAAAGCTTGAGTGCCCTCAGAATATTTTGATTATTTTGTTATTACTTAAGCGGATTGGCTAAACTCCTCTTCTTTGCCTGCCTGCCTCTCTGTTTTCCGCAGGATGTATTGTGAACAAGAAAACTTTTGTACATATGATCAAACTTCATTTCTACATATAGCAGATCGAGCTTGAGCCTGGTTAATGTTCAGAGGATATCTCTTATCTGCCACATTTTCGGACAATGGGATAAACCATATCTCAATAGAATATTGTTGATATAACGTCACTGGCTGAGAAACTTATACACGTGGCTGAGAGCAGACACGTAGACTGGCCTATTCATACCTTGTTTTTTTCTGACATACACAGAAATAAGAAACGAAGAGGATGGAAATCGTAAAAGAGGAATTAGATGATGGGCAGGGCATTGGTACCCTCAGCACATATCCCTTTAATTTCACCAAGTAGCCCCATGAAGGTTAGAAGGACCGATTACTTGATTCCAAATATAATTTATGGATGATCATCATCCCTTTATAACTCCATCAAAACGCCGTAGTCAAGGTTCTTCTGAGTACTCAAAATGTAAGGCTGAACCCGCGCTCAGAAACCAATAGATCCCCGAGCATCATAAAGACAATATAACCAACAGAATAATGTACCATACGTACAGAGATAACCTCTGGGGCTGGTTTCCCTATGCGTATTTCATTGCGTGCATAGCTAATGCAGGATACTCACATTCATGTCACATAATTATACTAAGTCGTCCATCTGTGTCGAAATAATAACCCTTGCCGGTCATTCAGTATCAATTAGTAAGCCACCGCACTCTGTATCACGCACAGCGACTCATAGCAAAGTGTAATTTGACATTCTATTTCCCAAGGTGATTTGAATCAATCGCCGAAAAACTGAAAATTGCTATATAGCTACCAATAAACTATTGCATTACTAAAACTATCATACTTGCAATCTTATCTTTTGGTATGCGGATCATATGATTCTATCAGTGGCTTCATTCAAAACTGATAAACAAATTACAATAATCTGTAGGCTCATTCTTTAGCGATGGATAAAGCACTAACAATTACTTGCAGTTTCACTCGCAATTACATTTGAAAAACAAGGACAACATGGGCTATTAAAAATTGGCATTTCAAACAATCCTAAGGTAAATTATATTCACTGAAAATATTCCAATCGGAGATTGAAACTGTTTTTATAAGTTTATAGAATTTCTGGAATACAACTCCAACCCTCCATGATATTTTATTGAATAGATACAACAATTTCAGTGATAATATCAATTTTAGACTAACAGTGTAGAGAAATCCTAAGTCTAAAGAAATACAAAAAATCAAGGTCCTTTTCAGCTAACACACTTATTATATAATAAATTACGACATTTTACTTTAGTTGATTCAAATCCCACTTAAAAAAACCCGATAAGAAAAGTAACAAAGAAAAACGAGGAAAAGAAAAGCTTCACACTTGTACTTTGTACGTAGCAAGGCATTTGTAAAGGTTAACTAATTTTGACGGATGAATAACAACAAACATTTACTATAACATATTTAAATACGTATGAATTATTTTATATTTGTATTATTCTTAACTTTAACGGTTGATTAAAAACACATTTACTATCAGCTGATTAAGGCAATTTCATAAATATAATGGATAGTGGTATGTTAACGAAGTTTTTAGGTCAGTGGGGCGTAGCCAGGATGAATTTTAAAAATAGGAATAAAGATCAGGAACCATAATAATATCCATGTGAAATTTAAATTTCAATCGGTCCAGTAGGTTTTACACGGATAAGTAACACACAAGCAAACACACGCAATAATAATATTAGATTTGTTTAAAATATTATTATATTTATTTTAATAAATATTTCTTATTTCAAATATTTTTTAGGTAACTTAATGAGTGTTTTTAGTAAGAGAATTTCAGTAAGTATACTCTTTATTTAAAAAAAATTATATTTAGAGATTTTATTATTTTAATTTTGCTGGCCTGAATAAAGTAAATGTAGTAAAATACTCCATTTTAGTAAGACTACTATAAATTTAATGTGGGTTAAAATTTTATAAAACAAGTGAAAGCACCATTTTATTCTCTTATTTAAATGTCATTAACTGACTGTACAATCTAAAGAAGACATTCTTGACATTGGACAAGTGTAATATGTCAATAACGTAACAGGCTTCAACGAAAACTAAGCGCTGTAAACTAAGTTTTGTCAAAATGTAGTACTAATGAAACTATGTTGAGTTTTTCTACGGTACTAACTCTAATGACAAATTGCATACTTAAAAGATTACTTGAAAAACATCAGCCTCATTATTTTTGTCTTTGTTTGCATAATGAATATTTACTTTCAACCAAATAATTTTCAGAACTAATAGTTTATGAATGTTAGATCACGGAACAAATATCAAATATAAATATTTAATTTAACTGGAGAGTGCAATAATGCGGAAAGATAATATTAACCTGAGAATGATTTGTTATTGTACTTGGGCCACGTATTTTTCAACGTCTTCTCAAGTAGACATACTTTAAGCGAATACATAATGACCATAATTATATTACCATACGTTTATTAATCGCATAGAGTGTTTCCGAAATGCATGATTCAAAGAGGAGATAGGTTAGAAAATGCTAACAAAAGCACAATGTTCATAAAATTTGTTTACGTTCCAAAATTTTTATTGAAAATACATGTTTAAAATAATTTGCAGGTTAATTTAATTACTTGTTCGTAATACTAAAGTTACTCTTTTAATATTGGAAATTGTGTTTACAATACAGATTTAATTTCAAATTATAACTTTTTAATGTTAAACCGTAATTTTTGTTAAACATATATTTTTATTGAATAAAATACACGTATCCCCGAGTCACAAAATATAAAATATAGTCATAAATAATTTGTTTTATATTGTTTTGTCTTTGTACTAAACTATCAATTACGTTAAAATTAATTATCATTTTATAACTTTATGATTAGAAGCACTTATTTTGGTTACTACATTGTTTCAGAGATTATAGATCAGTGTGGGATTGTTATTACTATCGAAAGTTTTTGTTACAGAAATCTCTTAAAACATTCATCTTCTCGGCACTGCTGAACGAAATACTATCGGTCATATGCAATAATAATAAATATGCAGTTTAGTACTTGTTTTTATGAGGCAGTGTGAAGGAGAGGGTACTCTAAGGTCTGGGCCTGGGACCATTACTTTTTCTTTTGTATACTAATGATCTCCTTCATGAAATTAACATTGTTAGCACAAATGTGTTTGCAGCGCCGTGCTTAGGAAAATCCCGAAGACCTAGTATGTGTTTACTTAGAGTTATTACATTCATATTATTTATAAATGAATCAATCGGTTTAATATGTACGGACTTATTGCTGGATAATCTAGATATTACTCTGAAATGCTTCTTTTGAAATAACAAAACATATTGATTTTTCCCTCAAGTCAACTCCCTCAAGAACAACATAATGTATAGGAGTGGATAATGATTGGTTTGGGGGGGGGGGTTTACCTCAGGTAAGGTAAGTTGGTTCTTTTACATACTAGAAGCCAACTTTATGTTAAAACAAAGATATCATTACCCTAAAATGTATTATTAGGTAATTTCATAGTGAAGTAAGGCATATATGTATGAATCCATGCAATGTACATTTTCATGGCAATATTTGATTTTAGTACTTTTTAAAATTTGTATAAACTGTCTTGAGTTCGTAAATTTTTGATACATTAAAATGCAATAGTTATCCGAATGCAACAGGGACGGTGTTGAAATGATGAAGTAATCCAATCTTGGCTGGATTATTAGCCTCCGTAACGTCCTTTTTCAAATGGTATGATTGGACAACTGTTCATTGCTTTGAGTCATTACGTAATTATTTTCTCTCTAATATGTGGACCACAGCTCATTAACATTAATATTTGCTTTACAAAACTACCATTGTGTGGCTAATTCCAAATGAATGATGGTACCACAATCAACTATAATTTTACGAAATTGAAAATCTTTCCTGCTTTTAGACATTGTTTCTACAATAACCAAATTGCTATCGATAGACTACCGCTTTAAATTATTTCCGTCATTCCAATACAATTTTTGTCCTCAGATAGTTGTAGATTTACCACCATTTATCTTATTGATCTTTTATGATTATTCAATCAATAGTTTGAGTAAATGGTTCTACAAATATCAACCTCAAAACATAGACTATTCAATCAAATTTTTGATGTCACATCCTTGATGTATTAATATTTAAAACTACGACTTTTAAAATCCCCTTCAAACCCCTCTAACAAAACACATTTCCTACAGATAATCAATACACATAAAAAAATATAATGTTCACTTTTTCGCTAACGTTCTCACAATATCGGAAATATGACTACAATCAAATTACGATCCTACAATTAAAGAACTTCACATAACTCTGCAATTCATATATATATATATATTGAAATGTACGAGATGTTGTGAGTAATAGATGGAAACAAAAGTTTGGCCTTAAAGAATGGCAATGTGTTCTTCCTAAAATCATAAATACAAATCAGAATGGTATAAACTAAAACAATGAACAACACGATAAAGATTACTATGTACATTTATGAAATACAGTTAAAAATATAATTTTTCGATCAAAAGAAGATTTGGACATATGCATTATTATCCAAATAACAAAAAATCTAGAAAAATACTCTAGATTAAACGTGTTTAAAAAAGCGTGATGGACAAAATAGTAATTATTTTTAGAACAATTAGCATATTTAGGATTTTTCCGATTAAACTTTATTCAAATCAATAGTGATCCTTTTGAAATTTATGTAGCATTGTTTTGTGGTCATTTGAAAACTTATCTGCAAGGATAGTACAGCAAAAATGTTGAAAGTTAATGAAGTTTTCTTATCTAGGTTATTGCACGGTTTGCAGTGTGCTAAAAAATCTCAATTATATTTATTTTTGAAAGATAATGCAGATTTAAAATGACGACAAATACCAGGAGTATTGACTATCACTCTTAGACTATCACTTATGTTTCATTCCCCCCCCCCCCCAACATATTTTGCCGTTAAAACGCTCACCATATTGCCTGGTGCATAGAGCATATTTCATTAGATCATATTTTCTTTAAAAAGAGTGAAAACTTACCTACAAGTATTTGAGGTTATTTTCTTAATTCTCCTTAGGCCACACTTGTGTGAGTGTAGAAATAAAACACAGCATTTTGCCTATGAGAAAACATAATAATATCGATCATATTTTAAAATTCGACCTCAATTGTCTTTCAATAACTCGTAACATTCTGTTAGATTTTTTTTATGGTAAACAGGTTGGGTAGAGTTTCTACGGTTATGTGAGTAATTAATAAATTAACGCTAACCAGAGTGAACGTTCAGACCATATTTTTTAAATTCTAAATCTAATTTGTCTGGAAAATGTTTGGTGGCATTATTGAAATTCTTCTGCAGTTAGAGGTTAACAGCGATTTTTAATGCAGTTGTATACATGGTAGTGTGTGTTTATTTGACATATAAACACTTAGACTTTAGAATTTTTATTAGTTACGTTAAATAAAAATCGATTAATTGAAAAAAAGTATTATCAAATCTTAACACAAATAGTTATAATGAAATATATCAAAATTTCACTACAAATATAGTCTACGGTTAGATAATCATATGTTTGGTTTATGTTTATCCATTGATAAAATCGGAAATTAAAAAAATGTTGACATATTTTACTTCAATACGACTACGTGTCACAGTTTGCAACAGTGTATAAACCAATAAAGTACCTTATATTTAGTATACTATTATAAATTTAATTCATACAAAAAATTGCACATAAGGACAACCGGAACTGCCTGAACATAAATTTTTATGTTACAATTATTAAATTTTATGCTTTATTTACATCTAATAAAAATAATCCGATGGTTATGAATTTGAATGATTTATATATATATATATATATATATATATATATATATATATATATATATATATATATATATATATATATATATATATATATGAGTTTATAAAACAAGGAAAAAATTCCAGTGATGTGTTACTTCACTGTGATTCTGTATACCCACGCTGGATGTAGGAGATTATTTATCCGAAATTCAGAATTTGAGAGAAGAAGGAGGATATTGTAATTGACTAAATTCAATTACGCGCGCGCGCGTGCGTGTGTATGTGTGTGGTTTATACATACAATTCCATTTACTATTCAATTTTTTTTATTTGTGATAAAATTTATATGCCTTAAATATATATATATATATATATATATATATATATATATATATATATATATATATATATATATATGGTGACTACAGAATGCATTTTGGGTAATTGCAAGAGCGGTATGATGCCTATCATTCGAAGGGCTGGAAAAATATCATGTCTGTCTATCTATCCACAGAATATCTCGAAAAAAATAACCAATAGACTTGGGATTTTGCTTGAAGCTTCATTTTTAAATAGGCAACGTCGAGTTTTAATTTTGGCGCATTCCAAAAAATTTAGCTGAACTTAAGCGAATATTCATATATTGGATACACTTCTTGTATTGGTCTAAAGGATAACCACGATGGCAACGAAAAAATAGCAGAATGAATAATTTTTAATTAATTTTAATTTTTTTTTTTAATAAATTTTTAAGTGCAATCATAAGAGATTTTAACATGTGACATTAAAATATGTAGCCTATCTATTCTATCACGTTCATCATACTTTGATGGCTTTGTGTGTACAGTTTTATTCATAGAGGAAATATAGAGTAGAAATTCAATTTGAAAAATGTTTAATTATTTAAAAATTGCTATTAAACCCAACTTTATGAAAAAAATATTAATGTATCATGTGGCAATATATCTCGAAATAGATTTCATTCGCAGACTTTAAGTTTTGCATGCATCACCAGTGAAGCCTCTCACGCGATACGTGGTGTTGGGTTCTCCTACCTTGTTTACTTCGCGTACGACCATTACACTTTTTATAAAATGGGGACAGTTAATTTTTCTTGATAACTCCTGTAAATAATTTTACTTTCTGCAGGAGAATCCAGTACACTGATGGTAACTTTAGGAAATTTATACAATATTTTATATCTAAGACCAATGAAGTAGTTTAGCGTTTGGATCTAAATGCAAATTGACTGTAAGCATTGCTAGCGAATATGTGATGTTTTCTAATTCATACATCTACATGTGGCCTACAGTTCACCCTAAGATTCAATAGCTTTCCATTCAGTCAGTCTAGCGTATACTCGTTGCCTTCCCTGCTGCAATTACAAAGTCAGGTGTAGGATTCATTGAGTTGAATCTGCCCCTCAAATAGGTTCGATCTGATTTTCTATTTTGTGAGAAACCAAACCCCAAGTGCCTTTCATTCAAAAGAGGCATTCAAATGCAGTGATGCTCGTATTTGCATATATGCTTCCCAGTGTATGCTTGTATTTGGCTAAATTGTTTGTAATTACGAAATATTCATTCGAAAACAATTCCGATATTTAATTTTACTACAAGCTAGGCAACAAACTTTCTTTTTATACAGTCCTTTTTTTAATTATATGTGATTGAACATCAATGAGTAAAATATAGGCTAGATAAAAGTTTACATACAAATCATTTTAATTCATTTTAAATTTCCTATATTAAACGTAACATATTATTTTTTATTTATAGACATTTTAATTAATTTACATATTTTGAATATGAATAAATGGTTAGATATTTTATACCAATTAATATACTTATATTTTTACCAAACCAATTCAATTTCAATTCAGAGTTACAATATAATAATTGGCAGCCTTTTGAGGAAATTATTGTTTTAAAATTTTAAACTAGTTTTAGACCATTTGTTATTTACATATATTTTGCAGTGCCAGCTATATGCATGGATAAACCGACGAAATGGAAACAAAAAATAGGTTAAAGGGGGTAAGTAAACGAGTATCGAAGGACCCAAAATTCCTTAGAAGGAGAAGAAAGTGTTACCAACCAATAAAAAAACTAACTTCATGTTATTATTTGCGTGTTAAAATGTAATATGATTGCACTCAATTTGATTACATATTTATTTATTCTGCAATTTTTTCGTTACTATAAAATCCATGCAAGAAATTTTAGATTTGATTTCCACATAACGTTTTGATTTAAACTTTTGATCGTAAAAGTAATAGATTTCTCTTTAATCAAGAGAATCTTATGCACCATGTTGAAATTCTCTAGAATTTGTCTGTAAATCGTTAGGACGTAGAAGGTCAGATAGAGTCTCTTCGATATTAGGAAGGGCTCGTCAGGACCTTAATAATTACGTAATACGACTTCCTTGAATCAGTATAAATAGCACATTATTTCGTCAGGTTTATATCCCTTCCGTCAAAATTGCGTTGTAATAGGCATTTAAATTATGTTTTGTAAATGCGATAAGAATATACTAGATTAACACAAGCTGTATTGTATTGTGTAGGTAAGGAGCCTAAATATTTGAACATGTGGTATAGTGGTGATGGACCGGTGTGGACCGAGGAGCGAGAGCAAGGACGAGGGCGAGGAGAACGAGGTGTGAAGGTGTGGACCCCCCGGGGAGTGTTGGGCCCCCAATGTCTCGCCTGTCACCCCCCACAATGGCCACGTCACGAACAGCCCGCCTCAGAAACGGATATGTCCTTAGCTCAGATTCACACCAAATGGACCACTTCTTGGATCGACAGATTATTTCGTAACCACCCCTCCTATCCAGGATAACGGCTCAAGACCTGCCTCTTGTGTGGCCAGCGCCAGACGTCCTGTCAACCCCTGGGTAAACCGAGAAGGAAACGCTCTCTAAGACGACTAAGTCAATATTGTAAAGCACTCTTTTTCTACAAAATCCAGTTGTACAGAAATCTGGAAGCTTAAATAAATCACAACTAGAGTTTAAAGAGCGTAAATATCTATTTAAACAACGTGCTTGTAGACTTGCTCATACCAATGAAAACCACAAAATAAAAATAAAAATATTGTATCTACATATGATATCATAAGTATAATGTATTGCTTTTTCCTCAACAAAGCAATAGTATTATACAATTTTAAACCATATTAAATTATATACTCGTCTACTGAACGACAACTTATAAAGAACGCAGTTTATATTGATGTATCTGTGATGGGTTCTCCCCAGAGTTCGATGAGACATTAAAATATTTTAAATGCATCATAAAACTATTGCATCAAAATTTTTCAACGTTATGTATATTTACATATGCTAAAATTACAATAATAAGTTACAAGAAAAAAGATTTCCTCTTTGTAACTTAACTAACATGCCTAAACGAGTCTAGTAGTTAAAGTGATGAAACTGTACTAAAACCCGAGCGAATTACCCAGTGTCCATTGCCAACCACTGAGGAAACCAAATTGAATGACGGGATAATATGTTCGGACTTTTTTTAAATTTTTTAAAATAATTTGATCTTTCAGTTCAGTTTTATTTTGATACTTTTGTTTACTTTTTGATATTCTGATATTACTTCTCCTCAAAAATCTTTTTTTATTTCACTCTAAATGAGCCTTGTGTAAAAAAACACGATGTCCTCTCATATTACAAAAGTTCTCATGTACAGTAAGTTATGTAAATGTGTCAATACTATGGATCATCAACAAGGAAAAAGTACGTATCTTCAACAGACTTCACTGAGGTTGCATACCAAATTTTAAATCTATAGCTCATTTCTAATGATTTCAAATGAGCTATAGATTTGACATTTTCTAGATGTTCATTCTCTAGATGTTCCGCGGACAGATATAAAGACAGAGAACCATAAAAAAGAGGTTGATACGAAAATTATTCTAGAATTTAAGTTTCATGCTAAATTTAAAATCTACATATGAAATATTACTCGACATATCTATTCAGATACTGAATTCACATTTTTGTTCATTAAATTGGGTTCCATATCATTAAATAAAAAGTAAAAGCCTATACTCCAAGCCACTATAAAATAATGTATTTTTTGTGATTGTTAGGCTACATGTAATAATGTATCTCTTGTTTGAATCTCTTATGGAGGTATTGGGTTTGATACAAATTTATTATTCTGGTATTTTCTCGTTGCCATCATAGTTACCCATAAAGCCAATTAAATATATTCGCCAACGCTCAGCCAAATGCCATGGAGTGACAACTTTATGAACATTGTCTGATGGATAGACAAAAATGAAATTTAATTCCCACAAGTGTTAATTTTTGCTAAATCTCAGCAAATAGTTTGGAAAATTTATTGAAGTTCGCTTAAAGTAGTGTTCTGTTTCGATTTAGTATAAAAGGAGATGGCTTGGGCTCGACATGTTCTTATGGTGGTGAAAAATCCCACCTTCAAAGTACCTGCTTCTATAGTGCCCGGTTGAAGAATACCACAACTAAAAACATTCATTTAAATCACAGATTAATTTAAATCGATGAATTTGATTCCCTTGGAATTCCAGATCGAGGTTAATTTCAATTAGTTCGAGTTTGATTGCACATTGATACATTGAATAATATCTTAGTGGTTTCACATTAAATTATTTTATTTAAGCGCTTTTTATGCCATTTATGGCAATGACAACCTTTCATTACTAGTTAAGTTGCTATTTTAAGAGTTTATCATTAACTCTAAATTGCTACAAATCGCTTGATGTGTCACGGCCAGTCATAGTGTTATATTAATGCGGTGGTTGTTTCTTTATCTATTTCTGTTTGCTGTATTAGAAGGAAACAGTAGTTCGATATATATATATATATATATATATATATATATATATATATTATTAATATATTTATTAATTCAATCGTGCAGATGTTATTCAATATTTTAATATTATTAAAGCGTGTATGTATTTATTCTACCGCGAAGAAATTATTAACAATTAAAAGTTCGACATTTTGTACAGTTTAATAACCATTACGGAAACGTATCTCAGCGCATGTACGATCCTAGTCCAATTTTTGGTCTTATAAATAAATAAATATATATATATATATATATATATATATATATATATATATAATTTCAATAAACATTGAATCACAAAAAGTACTTGCTCCGCCGGGAGTCGAACCCGGATCTCTCACTTGCCGGGTGAATGTGCTACCATTACACCACAGAGCGCTTACTTTTTCCGATTCAATTATTTTGTATTTGGCCGTATCTGTCACATATGAGTTTAAATAAGCAAACTAACATATGATCGGAAGACCAAATACCTGTCAAATGACTTTTATTTACATTAAATTGTATAACTGGCTATAGCCTTATTTAATTTCAATAAACATTGAATCACAAAAAGTACTTGCTCCGCCGGGAGTCGAACCCGGATCTCTCACTTGCCGGGTGAATGTGCTACCATTACACCACAGAGTAATGATATATATATATATATATATATATATATATATATATATATTTGTTTACCTTGTGCATTCCTTGTCTACATGTCGTATACGATATTTTTAATATTACATCTCAAACAATGGAAAATAATTTTGAGGAGATTAACAAGACAAGCACGCTTTTTAACACGGTATATTTATTATGTTACTCAAATCAATCAGTCATCTTAGGAATTATTCAAGTGTGGCAACCATTGTAATTGAAATTGTAAGGAGGTTCTTTAATGAAAAGAAATTTTTTAAAGAAACATTTTATTGGTATAATTTTAGAAATGGTTTAAAAACATCAATATATTTACTATTTTTTACTTTGTGTCGCACAAATAGTTTTTCAAGAAAACAATTTGACATATTACATTTGCATCCATTGCACAAAGCTTGTATACATTATGCACAATATATTTTTGCAATTTCTATTTATTAAACTCAAAAGATTCCATATGAATATACTTCCAAACCGATCGAATTGAGTTCCGAAATATTCCTCATCTTTATATCAAGTGATTAAACAATGGCCATTGTGTCGTAGATTATTCGTTTACTGTAACTAGTATTTCTAAGGTTTCATAGACTTTTGAATTTTGGATTAGCTCATTTGTCACAAAGAATGGGTAGGCTATAATATTATCTTTTAATATTTGAATTAATATTTTCAGTAAGATTAATACACGAACTCAGTACGTGCAGTACTTTTTATAATTTTTTCTAAACATAGATTGTTTTCTGTTTCCTTTTAATCCTAATACACAAGGATACCCTTGGAAAACAATGGAACAACCTTATTGGAGAGTAAAAAATGTAGGTTAAACTATAGAGATAAGGAATCTTACCACTATCTAATTTAGCATTCACCACACGGTAAGAAATGGTTCCCTCTCGTCTCCCGGCTCCGTATCACTTACAGATTAGCTGCGCTGAAGCAGCCGGTCTAGGACAGGTCCTGCCAGCACGAGTGAAGGACGCTGAAGTGTCAGAACGTGCAGAACTATGACGTCAGTGGCGGGCCCATTTGGAGCCATTTGGGGACCCAACCACTACACTCTGATGCGTGTTCCCTACATGAAAGAGAACTGAATGTTACACTTCTCTCTGAGGCATTTATGTGTCTGTGATGTAACCAAGGGATACGAGAGAGTGTAAATTGTTCACTAAGAGAGAGACGCGTCTTGTAAAACACTCGTGGTTTATTGAATGGCGCTGACTTTTCCTGAAACCCACCGCGATCATTAACTCACGTCTGAAAATAGGCAATGAATTTTCAAAGTTTTTCAGCTGATGCAACCCTCGCGTTTGTCAACTTGTCAGCTGTATACACACCATTACATTTGCGGTATTAAAACGTACTTCAATTCCTCTTTCACACACATGTTAAAGTTTCTGATCTTTTTCGTTCAGGTTTCTACTGCTGAAGTCATAAATGTATTTCTTCGTAAGCGCAATTTTCTTCGTATGATAAAATTATTCGTCCACTCATAATAATAATCTATATTCATGGTATGAGTTACAATATATATCATAATTAATAAATAAATATGATTGTATAATTTTACAGATGTAATAACAAGTTTAGTTGGTTAGTATCGAACAACGAAAATACGAAATGATATCATTTTCGGGCATTTTTGTATTGCATAGAAATTTGAAAATGTCCTCAATGAATTTTCATCCAGGATGGACAATAAATTACTAAAAAGATAATTTCTGAAGATAGCAAAGAGGGCAAAGTGTTTCTAACATTTCAACTCAATGCTAAAGGAATTGAGAAAACTGTAAATCACAAAATGCGTTCAAGAGTAGCGTTTTATATTTTCAGTGACATATAGCGTGGGTCTAGTTTATTGACTAAGTTTTAAATATGTTTTAATAATTGGAAAAATAATTTGATGAAAGGCAATTCTTAGCTGATACTAACCTGGAAAACTGAGTAACTCTACTCCATTATTTTACATTTAAATAGTTTTTTTGACAGGAATTTTATTACATAACATAAAAACATACCCATATGACAAATTTGAAGGAATCAATATATTATTTGTTTTATTTTCAAATTAAAACATTTAATGCGAGTTGTTATCCGCTTGACAAACGTTTTATGGGTCTTTAAACAAAGAACAAATCTCATACATTTATACCTTTCAGGCTTACTATTGCGTTGTTTACTTTTGAGGAACTCGAATTCTGATGTGTTAATCACGAAACAGAATTGCTTTAAAAGTTCAAACTTTAAAATAATTGAATTAGATAATTTTCACCAAAGTGGGATTAAGGAATAGGAAATTATTTATCTATTGTTTTTAGTTACAGGAATGTAAACTACTCATAGGAATCATAAAATACTCAACTAGTATCATGAAATTTTGCTATAACCAAATCATTAAATAATACATATTACTCTTTAGGTATTTCGCTTCAAAAGTCTACTGAAACTGTAGGAATAAAATATCTTAAATGTCACAAAACACTGGATGTTAATTTATAGTGAGCGTTTAGAAGTTCTCTCCTAATTCAAGGTTCCGCCTTCATGTTATTCCAACAAAACTGGAAAATAATGAGATGACATAAAATACAGAAGTAAATAACACGAATTATGTATGATCATCCACACATTCGAGATACACAAAAGTTGTATCTCTAATGTGTAAGAATTCACAAACAAACAACGATAGCCTAATTGTTTTGTTATTCTATAACTTTCTCCGATTATTTAAATAGGTAGAAAATGCGATAGTTACAAATTCTTTTTAATATGACCCCAAAAAACTCCCAAACATATATTGTACAAATAAACCTTTTAAAAATAGCACCAAATAACTAACTTTAACCAGCACCCTTTAGGTGGCGATATGCAAGATAATTTCTAAAATGTTTCTTTCAAACATATTTATATTTTTCTCAAAACTCTGTAAAATATTAACTTCTTAATTTTAAACATCAAATACTCTACCTTTCACAATCGTGGTTATAAATTTAAACTCTTAAGTTCGAAATGTTATTTAACAAATGATTTTCCAAACTTTGTAACACAACAAGTATTTAAGAGGCATATTAAAAGTTAGTTAAAAGTTATTCTTGAAAAGACTCACACTTTCCAGTGTCATATTTGTCAGTTTACCATATTACGATGGGTATGTCTAACTATAAAAGTCAAAATGTTTAGTCAACTTTTGGTGTGATTCGAGAGTTGATTTTATTCCTACAGTTTCAGTAGACTTTGATGTGAAATAGCACATGCAGTATTTTGCTCCTTAATATGAAATATACATTAGCATTTGGTGAAATCATTAACATTTTGATACATACTGTTGGGTAGTCACTTTTGAACCATCAACATTAGGAAATATCAACCTTCGCGTTAAGGATAACTAAAGGAAATTCGAGGAAGACATATAAACAAACCAAAAAAGTGTGAAGAGTAATGTATACAAGGACGAGCTACTATAAGTCTTCTGATTTTACCGTCAAGCAACGAACTACTAGATGTAGTAAAACATTGCTTGATATCTCGTAGATAAAGATTGTAAAATTTCACAGCATACCCTAGTTGGGACATAAAGTTGTAATGAAAGTTTGAAATATAAAACTTGTCAGTCCAACGCCAAGGCTGTAATAAACTACAGAAACATTCTTCCTAATTAAATAATCACTAATTTTTCTTGAAAATTGTAAATTGTAATACTAGTACAACCTGATAGAGTAAATAAAACTATAGAGTATACTATAGTAGGGATAAATAAAAGTATACTTCCATATACTTCCTTTAAAAATTGCTGAGCTCACGGCTTCTTGAGGTGATTAGTAATCCAGTGGAGAGCTACTGATAACAATAGTTTACAGCCTCGTTTGAACTATGTAGTATGATGATGCTTCTCTAATGGAGTGTATCATTGATGTAAGAAATTTCTCGGGAGGAATCAGCGTAATTTGTCAAGATTTCTAATGACTCTGGAGATAAGAGTGTCGATGCAAGGAGAAGTAAAGAAGGTCTGATTACAATAAGTGATGCATATAATGGTGAGATGTAGCTTTGTTAATAGTTGTGTTTGTTTGTCGTTTAGAAAATTAAAGAATGATTTGGTAAACAAAGAATCAATGGCAATTGAAAGATTTCTATGATTAAAAAAAGAATATATATCGGTAGAGTATATCAATCAAGTGGCCAACACAAAATGCCATATCTTATAAACAAATGAAGACATCAAAGGTACAGAAAACTATAATACATTTTAAAGTTTAATTCCAGCTTAAACTCGAATTAAACTTTGAAAACCCACATAAAATATATTTGCAATTTTTTTAAATTGGCTATGAATATTATGAGATTAAATAAAGAAATTTTGAATTTATAAATTATCAAAAGTTGGGATTAAAGCCCCATAAGCTGTTAATAAATAAGTTCATTATTAAGAAGGGATTTATAGTCCTATTTTCGTTTGTTAAACAGATTTAGTCTGCTACGCTGTTTTGTTGCTACATATTCAAGCTACGATTTACCTCGTTTGCGAATATGCTCTTATGATGTTACTTATTACAATACTGTAGCCAATTCTTCTATATTATTGGTAAGCCGTAGTCCCATTTTGAGTACAGAAGATTACCGTAATCTTCTTTACCGTGAATCTCGTCACATTGTCTCTTGAAACCTATACCATAAATTCCATTTAATCCAAAATAACAGTCTTTGGGATATCTTAAATATACCGAACCACCCCAGAAGCTACTCAGCTTACCTTCTTGGTCTGTTATGCCCGATATATAGTGGATTCCTATAAAGGTATTCTAGACCTCAAACACAGCCTTTTAGCAAATTTTCATTCCTTGGTGATGATATGAACGAATGTGTTCCAGTGGTTATCAACATTGGAAAGAATGCCTTTACAATTAATTCTCCATAATTTTACGAAGGCGCAAAAGCTTATGAATTCTTATAAGATCATCATCCGAAACTTTCCACTGGGTAGTGAAATCACTCTAGTTATGAACGCCTGTGAAGGTTATTTGGAAAAGACACTTTTAGACTTCATCCATCTTGACCCAGATCTTGTGACCTACAAATAAGGCGTCATCGAAACCAACCAGTAATACCAATCTTCTGATTCACTGATTTGGTTGTAACGAAACGTACTAATACTAAAAGTCACTCCCACTTACCAGATACAGTAAATACATCCTAAAAAGGTTCATTTTCAACACCTGGTTTACAATTTTTTATTTTCAAGGATTATAACCTTTATAATTCAGGTATATCTTATAGTAAATTAAACATATTGCGATAATTTGTCATAATACACATAGCTTTTTCGTTTAGTATTAATATAACTAAGCTTTAGTTCATGTCTTTATGGATTTAAAAGTGAATATTATTATAGGGTAACCCGTTAGTTATGTCAGTATTACTTAATTAGACTATATTAATTTAAAAATATTTGCATGTTTGCCGTTCCACGCTTTATTCTAATTACCTGATAATCGAGTTTGTCTTAATAAAAGTCATTGAAATTCTTTATCCTTTTTAACACCTCGACGCACGTGCCATTGAATCACGTAACCGTTCTAGTGTGAATGTTGATAAGCGTAATACTTACATGGGATCAATATCTGTAAGAATGCTTTAAGTAATACTTACTCGCGCTCTTTGAAAAAGGCAACTTTCATATTATATACCTCGCATCCTATTTGTAGAAATGTCATTCCATCAGCACAGCTTTTAAAAAATATTGCAGTGACAGTGTCTGAAACACGATATGGTGACTCGTTCCCCTACTTGTATGTATTATTATTATTACACAGTCTGATGCGCCTATTTACTCGGTGAGGATTGCGAGTGGTTTAAGAGTGCACCGCAGGGAGAGCTAGTAGTGGGGTAGATAAAGCCACCCTTGCAAGACACCCCTGCCCCCTCTGCCAGGCCACCCGCTCTCCCGCTCCTCACCGAACTAACGTTGTCTTCTCTTCCCCGTCCCCCGTCGTCGACTTAAACAAGCCCGAGTCGCGTTAATTCACATCGTGGTTTATGATCTACCCCTTCCCCTCTCACCCCGCCATCCACGGGGATCAATAATACTGAAAGACGCTCACTTAATAGAGAAAGGTTTCGTCCACCCCGGGTTTCACTGGCCTTTTCAATTCGCTTTATGTAATTAATTGTGTTCGTATTATGGCCTGTAATCACTTCCATCTCGGACACGTTTTGAGTAAACTGGATATCCCCCCTCCACGTCCGCAACCTTCTTCAGCGAAACAAGCTCTCGCGCCTTAATCTTCTACTCGTTAACCCTGCATGCTGGCTAAGGAACTCAATCCCCTTTGAGGACCTAAGCTTTGGAAATTAATTATTTTAAATCCGGAGTCGAAGATTTTCAATACGTATGTTTATTCCGAAATCCGACCTCAGTCAATCAGTGAGTATGATCTTTCTCTTCTTTGAATCCATAAACGCAATCGTTTTCTTTTAGTATTATTTTGTATGTAATTTTAACATTCAATTTTCAGGTAGCTATACAGTTTATAAGGGATGAGTTATTTATGTATATAAAGTTGTTACCAACTAAGTTTGGTGTATTGAACATTGGTACTGAACTGATATAAAATATCCTATTTCAAGTGAGAAGGCATCAAATAAGATCTTTTAAATCCGTTTGTACCGTAAAATAATAACTAATTAATTTAATTCGATTTCATATTTTAATATGAAATTTTATAATTGGTCATCATTAATGTATTTCAGCGAGATTTGCTGTATAAATTAATGTCAAAATGTTATGTCTTTTATGGCCTATTTCTGACATTTCCAAAACTTGGACATTCTTAAAAATAGCAGTTCCCAATTACACCACGAATAAAATGGATCGTTTCTTATTATTTCATTAATCTTCTCAATATTCGTCTAGTAAATACTAACGTAACAAGACACGTAGTATTCACGTTTCGGTTTCAACCCACATGAATACTTTGCTTTAGACTAATTACGTATTTATTAGTAAATCCTCAAACGTAATATTCTGTAATTCATGCTCAGTATTTTTCTAATGATTCAAAATCAACTATGAATTTACCTGAATACTACAAAAAACTTTTTTAAAATGATCAAACAATTATCCTATTACTTTATACAAATATGTAATAATAAATCAATCGATTTTTACAAATAAATCACTAACTAATAGGCAAATATTTATATCCTTTGATAGAAATTCAATATATTCTTTGGATGAATATGTTTAGTTTAATTCTGTAGTATTATATACAGTGAAATTATTTTGGAATTATTTACGCACCCAGTATTCAATTCTATTAAAAAATAATTATTCGTATTGCTTACACATTTGAAATAACACATTTGATGATAATAATGTTAACATTTATTACACCACTAGGTAGCGATGTTTTCCTATGAAGTTGAATTATTTCTATAATTTGATCCATTTATATTTTGTTGTAATGTTTTACATTAACAGAAACGTAAAAAGCAATACAACAAATTTGAAATATTTCACTAAGACAAGACTATGGTTAAAATAATTGTATTGCGTAAGATTTTTTATTTTGTAAGTTCACATACGTTCCAGTAGATTGAAATAAAGAACGTTTCTGTATTCATTCACTTTATTTTTGTGTGTTTTTTATTGAGCCCGAACAATCCCGAAATTTCTTGTAAATATGTGTAAAATATTTAGCTTTCCATCTATCCCACAAGTACGTGTTTTACTTTAAAAAAGATCCCCATGTGCAGTAGGTAACAAAAGTGAATAAAACGTGAGTCCTAATTTATATTATTAAGAGAGATCACGTGTATAATAGCAACTCTTTTACAAACATTTTCATGAATTTTCTAGTAAAAAACCCCCCAAATAAAACTGACAGGAAAGTACGCGTCAAGATTTTGGCTGCCTTTCTAGCTAAAAGATTTTAAATGTCATGCTTCGTTCATCTCCAACTCTTCCGGGAATCGTGCATAATTTTACCAGAAAGGATGGACATGGAGGGTGACAAAAGGATCGAAAAACTTTTAAGTTGCTAGTGGACTGACCTTTTCGCAAGAATGGTTGGTGTAGTCCATTAAATCCAATGTTTCTATAATATTCTTACTTTACTTTTTATCAAGTGGTGTAGCCAGGAATATCTAAAGAATGTTTGACCGAGAATTGAATGTTATGCCCACGCCCAATCAAACAATCCCAGTAAAACCACTAAAAAGTTAGTCTTACCAATCACAAATAGCTGATTGGCAACTGTTTTTTTCCATAGCGTGGATCAATTCTTTGCAATGTTTATTCTATCTATTTACCTTGTAGTTTTGCTATGGGGGGAGGGGGGGGTTGTAGACTCCAATTGGCTACGTTACTGGATGTAACAACGCTTATAGCATAACATTTGGTGATTGTGTAACTACAAAAAGCCCTGAACTCAGGACTTAATAACAGATTAGGCTAAGCACATAATTCCGCATATTTTAACATTCAGTGCTTTACATAAAAAACACAAACTATTCAAGACATGGTATAGGACATCTGTTAGATATAACTATAGATATTTAAAAGAAACATGTGTTGTTTTGGCTAGAACTTCTCTACACTGTGCTTCCAACCTCAAACCACATCCAACATTCGAGTGTAAAAAGTACACCCACTATCAGCATTATATTTTTTACTCGTTATAACACGGTTATAATCTTCATTGTTCATTGTAATAAAAAGGTGTAATGTAATTTACATTATATTTTTATTTTACAATTATTGTTTCTGCTATTAATCTTCATATTTATTGAATTTTGTAGCAGAATAACAAACATGTATATGTTAAAGATTTACTCCGATTTATATATTATAACGCTGCAGTAAGACAGCAATATAATGATTAGTATTATCTTTCATTGTTATATTAATCTATACAAATTGTGTCTGTATACGATTTTTGTATGGTTATTGCAGTTAACCTTGTGCTTATATTAGTGTAGTTACAGATTGTTAGTTTTTGTTATGCATCTCTTACACTATTGTTAGATAAAACTGTTGTAGAAAATGGTAGAAATTAAAAAAAAAAAATTAAAATAAATTTTAAAATATACTGGCTGCAAGTTATACTGTCTACAACACCCAACATCCTAGACGAATTTACTTTAAATTTATCATTTATGTATGAAGTCGCAGGCCACCTAAAATACAGAAAGGTTATTTACTGTTATTATCTAAGGATGATACAATATGATATATTTTTTTTCCATCCTTAACGCCTACAAAGGAGTAAAGTGAATCTGAGCTCTATTGCCGGGGCAGTCACCCACAGTAAAAAATGTATAGTTATTCAGTAATATTTTATTGTTTATTTTAGGACAAGACGTTAATTAATTAAATTGTAGACGAAATAGCCCGTAGTTACAATTCTGAACCAGTCAGGACATTGTGTACTAACTAGCATTTAAATGACTACATTAAAGGTGGCTACACTTTGATTTAACTAAATCAGTTCATTTATAAAAGTCCAAATGGTAACTACTGTCAAGTTTGGCGGTAAATAATAGGCCTTGTTTAACTGAATTAAGATAAATATCCATAAAGTAGGTTTGTTTTACATCCTATTTCTGTGTACTATACGTAAACTTCAAACGGTATTAAAAGCATTCATAAGGCTTAATCTGCAAAGAAATATGTTGAAGTTATACCTATGTTATTAGAGCAAAAATAAAGGCGAATAAACTATTAGAGAACAATCAACACCTTTCAAGGATTTTCCTTAAAAGGTCTGCTGTGATTGTTTTCATTAAAATTTTGGTGTGACATTTAAGTTTTAACTAGCATAAACCCTTTTAGTTTGGATGGTCTAACCTGTATGATAAATCAACGAATTATTTTCAATAACAAATTTCAAGAATTGTGTTGGGTACCACAACTTTGTTTCTAAATTGTCTATTTATCCGTGTGAATTATGTTCTAAAAAGAATCAAATTACTTCGAGAATCTCAATAATCAAAAACTATTCTACTTATTAATGCCTAATTTAAGATCAAAACGAAATCTTCGTTATCTTAAAAGTTTCAGTAATTCTCAATTTATTATGACAAATTTCAAGTAATTAAGCGATAAATCATATATAAATGCAACAAAAATTTAATTTTATAATTGAGAACATTTGTGTATAAATGTAGTTTGATTAAATCACATTAACATCATTTCAGCAACCTTTGATAGGATTAATGTTTGCTTTAAGTCATACAATCTTTTAATATGACTGTATCTAGTTAATGGCAGAAATGACTTAATTTATTTAAACCCAAATTCCTAGTACATACTGAGCTTTTAGCTACAGGTTCCAAAATGTGTACAAAGGAGTTAAGAAATAATTACTTGTAATGTCTAACAACCCGTCAATGAAGGGAAAACTACTTGAGAATCCATGTAACAGTTTAGGTAAACTTTTGATTTGGTTTTTACATTTGACACAACTTTGAGTTGTCTGCTTCGATACCATATTACAACTGCTGTACTGGTAGTAATGGTGCAATGGCAATAAGCAACAGGTCGTCACAGGTTTAAACCATTTACAAAAGAACGTCTCCATTTAGATACGATGACCTAACTTTGTGTGTATACACAGTTGTGTGAAACACTCAGTAGCCTTTATACTGCCAAGAAGAATTTTATTTACAAATTTATTTAGCGTTCAGAGGCTGCCACAAGACATTGCCTTTTGTACCACCAGATAGCGCCACCATTCAACTTACAAACTTGCGACCAAAGACAATTTTGAAACTGGACGTCTGACAGTAAATAGAAACCAGTCGACAGAATTCGGTAATGTTGCATAAGATGGTAGTACCATGCCTGGCCGTAGGATCGCGCTTCGAGCGGTTGTTTTATTGCGGCTTCTTTGTTTTATCTTTTCTTCTCTTGTGGCCAACAGAGCAATCGACTTGACATTAGAACAGCTCATTTTCAATATGAGTACTAATGATAATTAGCCCACACGTAAACATGGTGTAAGAACTTTTTCACTTATAACGTTACTTTTTCAAGTATACAATTTAAAAATCACCCCTCTTTGACTAGTATAGTACTTTGGTTGTGAAAACTAGACAATACATTCACAATAGTTGGCATGAGCCTTAATAAACTTTTAAAAATGTATATACTGAAATCATACTCGTATTTACTGTATGATCGTTATTATTATTATTAGATTATTGCTGACGGGTAGGCCTATTTTGTTTTTCCTCTACGATTTCCTGTATGCCATGCACTACAGGATTTGTGTACTATGTTGGCAATCGATCATGTGTTAAAAACTTAAACTTGTATTTGAGCTATTAATAATTTGTTGCCAAGAAAACAATATAATTTGATTAAATTTTCCTTTAAATTTATTTCAGGGAACTAAATCCTAATTAATATTTACAAGAGTTTGTATTATACATTTGAACATTATTAATAAATAAAATAAAAGTATTTAAACTTTGACTACTCTTCCCAATTTTATCGGTTTTTACAGTGATGTAGCTTCGTGAGGTACAATCTATAAAACAATAGAAGGCCTATTATTAAGGACTACTATAAAATGTTAGAAATAAACCATTCTTATTAATTTGAGTATTGCGATCTGGATACGTAGCCTACTCGAAGGTAATATTAATCTACAGCTTCTATTTAAAGTTGCAAATGAAGTACCCAGTTAAAAATTTACTGAATCGTGTTTTGTATATAAAGTCATATCGTAACTTTAATCGTGATATAATTTAAAAGAATCAAGAAGAACAGCACCTGGAGTAGCACTTTTAACGTAAAACAATTACTTCATACCCGAACATAATTTACATATTTATAAAATGAGTACAACCTATCTTTACAAATGTTATCAATTTGAATAGTATAATCTCCTTTTCTATAAAAATCTAAAATTACTATCAACACACAAAACGAATAGGCCTATAAATTACAACATTAAAAGTTATGGGGTATTCAGCAGTAAAAACGTTACTCGTCTATCCTTTCAAACTAACAGAATGTTGTTAATATTATAGACTGTTGAAAATAGGCTACAATCATACATTGTAAGATTTCCTACGTCTTTTAATGCATACGTTTTCGTGATTCAGGTAGGCTATATATTCATTCATTTTGTTAGTGGTAACTTAATAGGCCCTATTCCTTTAGTATTTTGACCGTTTGTATATACACAAATATCTCGTATGTGTAGAGAAACATTATTTCATAGGCCTTACTTGAAAGAAGTACTATTATGATTGTAGATTTGCCACATGAATATTTACAATTCGTTGAGCATAGCTTTTACATGTGGCATTTTGACTTTTACACAATAATGTCTTATACATTTGTAAGGAGTTAGGGGGTTTCTTTACAAAATTAAAAATATTTTGCGATTTAATGTAAAAAAATTAATGGGAAATACCAAAACAAATAAAATTCATGTTAAATAATAACCCACACTACCTATATCCTGTTAGTTATTTCTGAGAACAGACTCTAACGACATAGATACGAAGTTTAAAGTGAAATTAATGTTTGCGTCGTCGTAAACCAGCTAAAGAGGTTAAGGAAAGAAAGTCCGATAAGTTATCTTCCTCTTTTCATTTTCAGGAGAACAGTGACCCACTATTGATAACTGGGAATGTAAACAAAGAGGTTAAGTCGCGATTCACGATGTTACCAGTCATTAATGTAGGCTATATATACTTATACATGGCTGATAGTATACTATCACTGTGAAGACCCGGTCTAGTTATAGGAACATATTTTTGTAATCATTATTAGATTGTATTAAATACAGTTTTTTGAAAGATTACAAACAAACCCATATATATATATATATATATATATATATATATATATATATATATATATATATATATGTACAATGTATAAACTCGAAATATTAAAAAAACACCACATTTGTTTACTGTCTTTGCAGAGAATTTACAAAATCCTTTTTAGCCTGTCATTCGAAATAGATTTAGTTACTTAATAAACATACATTTTTGAATAAAATACACAAATTGAGGCATTGAGGCAAAGTGGTTCCGTTCAAATTACCTACTTCATATAACTATCTCATTTAAAAAAGCAATTGCTAAAGTTAATTTGCAATTATGGAACGTTATGTGATGGAATTAAGACAGTAAAGTAGTGACATAATAAATAACTGCTTTCTTAGAGTGGTTTAAACTTTTTTTCCTAAACTAAAGCTTAAACTTCTCGTTTAACACTAAAATTGTAGTGTATAAATAAAATGTTTAAACTTAGAAATACTGAACTAATTTTATTTTATTTATGTAGATTTGTGTAAACCTTTCAAGCAAATAATGCATAATAAAGAGTTGCTAATTTATTAATAACAATTACAAAATGAATCTGTACAAAGGTTAGACCTTGTATTTCAAACTAAGTAAGAACTGAGAAAACCATTAATTATTAGTAGACTATGGCATACTGAAATTATCATACTACCATACCATATTATAAAAATTAATGTTACTTCTGAAAAATGTTACCAGCTTTAATTCGATTGACTGATTGAGTTGTGAATAATTTTTAAAACAAGGATGCAATTGAACGTGTTTACGACGTTGTGTAGTAACACTAAAACACGCAATTTTTGTTTTTGTTTCAACATAACATAGCTACTAATTTTAAACAATTACTATCCACATCAACAGCTGAGCAAATTTATAGTGCAATAAATACATTCTAATTAAAATTAATTTTAGCTGGTGGAAGGATTTAAATTGGTATGCTAACGTAATAAACGGAAGTGAGAAAAATCATTACCTAGTAGGCCCCGAGATTATTGGGAGTAGAATAATAATTAGGGGCGGAGGTTTTAAACAATCAAACCCCTGAATGGGAGAAGTAGGCAGGGGCAGTAGTTCCATATCCGGCCACCAGTGTTCGTTGCCTGACGGGTCGTCGAGCGCTGCTAGTGGCACCTGTCGGATGTTGTGTGAACTTCTTCACGCATCGCAGTCGGCATCAAAGATTTTTAATGGCCGACGCTAAGAAATTCTAATAAATCACGGGTACATGCAGTGAGCAGGAATTGCTTTCAAAAGGAGCCAAATATATGTTCTTAAGAAAAAGAGGCGCTTTTAAAATCCATTGAAGATGACTATAAAATAGAAGCTTTAATTGGTTTAAGGCGTAGATTTACATGAGATTATTTTTTATTTGCAACATATACTGGAATATGTATTTGTAAAAAATGTACTTTAAACGACGTTATTTATAACAATAACGTGTTGTTTATTCATTTTAAAGAGTATGGAAAAGTATTTTAAAGTTTAAAGTTAAATGTAAATTAATATTATTACGGTTGAAGTTTTAAACGCTTGGTTATTTCTTTGATACCTACGCATTATGTCAACCCTTCAAAAATAATCATTAAACACGTATAGTACATTTAGTTCTCCTGTTGATTTTAAAGACCAATTATTTCTTCTGTGGTCAAAAACAGCTCTTCAAAGGTATATATTTTACACCTTCACTCTGAAGCGCATTACAATCTATTGTGTGCGCAAACGTGTAGTAATCTTTGTGATGGACTCCAAGGCACCCACACCCAGGTTCACATAGTCAGATGACTTACAAACTGGATGTGGTAAATAATCCTTAGAATTCGATTGTGGAATAGTTTATTTTCCAAAATAAATACCTTAATTAATTACCCCTCGCTCGGTTGGCAGACTCATATTTATATTTAAGTATATTTAACAAATGTCGGTGTCAAAAATCGAACCTGTCCGAGCTTTTCACGTATGTATGTATTTAATAATTAATATACTACTTATAAATATTTATTGGTTATTATTATAATACATCATGAAATCTTCTGAATCCACAAAAAATTGATCTATTTATCCGTTTATTTTAAAATTAGATAACTTACGTTTATTTAAATTTCTAGTTAACTCAAATTAGCATGAATTAAATAAGATGAAAACTTCATATTTACATGCCCAACAAACCTTCAAAACATAAACTATGAAAGTTTTTGTCAATCCGGTTGAAAATTGCAATTTAATTTGAATTGGAAACCAAATACCATGACGCATTATTTCTCTCACTTAAAACGATCTTTGGGATGAATGTTTCCTCTCGATAAACTTATTAACGTTTCAAAATGATGTTGTGAATTGAAATTGTAATAGTATAAGCGCCTACCTAAATAAACCTACGTAACATTACTATAAATATTCAAAGGTTCATTGTATAATTTAATTACTGTCTTTGAGTGTTTCTTTATAGGCCTATATCAAAATGTAAATTAATGTTTAAGTAAGAGAATTACGATTCATACAAAACTCATGCTATTTTTTACTTCGTGGAATGAGCGTAAAACAATAATGAGTGCGGTTTGTAGGATTGTATGTTTAATTATCTGGGTTTCAGATATTGAATTTTGAAATTCGTTCTTCATGTTTTTATGAAACTACAATTGCAATACCAAAATATTAGCAATAATTGAAGTAACTAAAATTGTCAATTTGCTTATGGTATATAGTAGTTATACTACTTATAAAATATGTTAATTTTACCAATTTAAAACTAAAATTATTAATTCTCAATTACCTCAGTTTGACAGGATGCACTAAACTTCAATTATGTTTGTGTGTAATAAAAAGGTACAACACTGTGAAACGTTGATTGTCGTTTAGGTAAAAATAAAACAAGCCTGGCTCCAATTATGGTTTCCGATCACACAGCTAAGCAAATCTGATACCCAATCCGCATCGAGCAATGTGAGCGTCGTTTTGCCATCGTTTGCGAGATGTGTTCCGGGTAACGAGAACAACGAGCCTAACCAAATCACATTGCCTTGCCGATCGTGCCACTCGGAAAAAGCACATCCAGGATACAACAGGCAAAAAATAGCTGAGCATCATTTGCTTAAATTGGGTGTATAGAGTAAAAATCATGCGCTTGGGGAAGGCAGGAGCACGTTCCGCCTCGCCCGCGGGCACAGCGTGGAGCGCGGCTCTCTACTCCTCGGGCTTGTTTTATTAAAAATTGCTTGTTACAGTCAAAGTAAAGATTATTATACTATTTTTTTATATGAAAATCATTACCATGTTGCTATAAATCAGTGTAGTTACTCAATTTAACACTGCATAAGTTATATCATTTTGAAAAAAAAAACTTATCGCTTGGAATAATACATTTGAAAATAATAAAAATATCCCTTATGTATTAATATATTTTTTTAATACAACTTTCATTCAATACATCGGTGAATAATTCTATTTTGCGTAGGATTTTGTAAACTGTTAATATTTTTACGGAGGCAAGTTTAGTTAGTAATTCAACCTTAGAATAATACTATTCTTTTTTCTTATTGCAATAATTACGAACACAAAATAGGCAGTTATCAGGTTCTCGGATAAAGCGAACAGAAACGTTGTTCTATAAGTGAGAACATAAAATGGCCAGGTTGATCATTTAAACATGAATGATACTATACTAATTTAGGCTACCTATACCCACCATTGTGTTTTGTGGTTTGTAAAAGGTGATGTTACCACGAACACTAAACGTTCATGAAAATGTTGCTATCTTTGCATTCATCATTAGTCATCCATTGTTAAAACTAAAAAAAAAATAGTCATCACGATTAATCTAATCTTAAACCCCGTCTACTGCAGGACTCCAAGGAATTAAAAAAAATCATATGAAGCTGTTAAATAATTGTTTCCATGTGCCTTAAACGTAAAATAGACAACTTAACACTTGAAATATTTATTACTGCAAAATATCGTCAAGTAGGCCTACACATTATATTAATATGTGAGTCTATCAGATTTTTACATCTTTGGAAGAAGCTAGATTTCAATGCTCGATACGTATGTTTTGTGTAACGTATAACAATGGAAAATGTCTGAAATCGTATTATCCTTACATATTATGTTGTGTAAGTAAATCTTAATGCACTCAAGATAGTGTTAACTGTAATTGTATGCTGCATCGTTCATGAAGAAATAACCATAATGGAGTAGCCTATATCTCATTTTTCAACTAAATAAACACGACTTACTTGAAGATTCATAAGGCATTCTACATCAATTTAAAACAATTAATTCACTTCGTAACCTTTGGTCAAAATTTTCATTTACATATTCATGTTTAATTGTTTTAGTGGAAAACGGCATTGTTTTAGTAGACATACTTCGTTTTAAGACCTTCTAGTAGAGACAAACATTTTTCATTATAAGTTTGATTGTAGGATATGTAATACTCCTAAATCTTTTGCTTTAAACAAATATTAAAAGTATAAAAGATCGAATCTTTGTGACGGTAAAAAATACAATACGGTATAACATTGTAATGTATAATTTAGATTAAGTTCTGGTTGTAAGCATGAATTAATCAGTTTAACATTTCTTAACCTGTGAAATTATAATATTGATCTGGAAAAAGTTAAATATTTACTTATTTTAAAATCTGCACATGTTTTATAACCAAAACAGTTATAGCAACAACGAAAGTGAAATAACAAATTAAAATTGAGGATAAATATACATTCTAACTAAGGGAACAATAGACGCTGTCACGTATCGAGTAGAAAACATTTTCAAAAGTATAAGAACTAAAAATAAAAACAGTTTCAGGGAGGCAAAACAAGATTATTTACTGCAGTATCTAAGAAACAAAAATACATAATGAAGTATTAGAGCAGACATAAAATTAAGAATAAAATAAAACATTTTAATGCTGCTTTAATCCCACCATTATCATTAATAAATCTCAAACTTATGATTAAATATGTTTCTGGTGGCTAATATAGCTTTTTATAATGGATTTGTAGGTGTTTTTATTCTATAATTTGCAACCTACTATTACTGTACACAATTTTACAAAAAAAAGTTTAAGTTGTAAAATAGTGTAATTCAGTTTGTGCAACGGTGCTGTTAAAACCACAGGACTAAGTAACGTCCTAACTTGCATTATTTTATATTGAGGGACGTGAGATGAATGGCTCGTTATATATACAGCACTGCCGAACCAAATTTACTTTGCATTACTAAAGATGACGAAGGATTCATCTTTGATAGCGAGAAAGACAATGTAGACCCAGCCACACAAGATCGGGCCAAGACGCATGACTCACCGCCCGCCGCAGCACCAGCACCAGCACCCGCCGTGCCGCCCGTGCCGCCCGCGCCGCGACGCCCGGGGCCTCGTCTCATTACGCGCTATCAGCGCCGTGCCGCTCGTTACACCAAATTGAGCCGTGTTAGACACGTGTTGATCCGCTAATAATTGTCGAAAGCTAACTCAATTGTGTCATCGTCCTGCCGTTGTCTCCCTCACTGTCGCGCTGTATCATGTCTCCGGGTTGTATCTCTTGTCGCATGTCGGCAGAAGTAATTACACCAGTCGGTGTGTCGGTGTGCCGTAACTCCTGCCACTAGAAGTGAACGAGTAGAGATTTGTCACTTTGCTTGCAGGAACAAAGTACAACACTAATTACACAAGTATTTAATGTCAATAATATTAATGTTATTTATTACTATAATAAAACGATACTACTAACAATTTACTACTAATAAAACGATACAACGAAGTATTGACGGTAATAATACAAACCATATAAACAAATCCAACAAAGTAGTTTTGTTATTTTTAATGTGCAAATGCTGGTAATCAATATGTTAACTAATTTGATTAATATGCCAATTTCTCTTTTGTACTATGGTTACCAAAAAACCAATGTAAGAAAGTTAGAATTGTATTTTTATATTGACATTTTGACACCAAATTCAACAGAGATTTTCCTTTGTCGAAGTTTCAAGTGTCTAGGAGCTTCCTATCAAGAGTTATCTCACGTAAAGACGGACAATGGCACAACATTAAGAATGTTTTGTCGTGCCCTTAATAACAAACAAATCCATTTCAGTGTGGTTAAATATCGAGTATGCTTCGATCTGTAAACGGTGTAATGGATTGATATGAAACTTGGAAGTGTCGACTGCCATGGGGTCTATGACGTTGGACTCTAAGATAGCAAAGTCCTGAGTAGGTCTGAATCCTGTGACCATAGCACTCTTTATCACTACCATCTACCTTGAACTGTACTGACTCTCCCCCTTATTCTGTTTCATAAGATTCTGTACAGGCCCGTGGCCCCCTTATTTTCTGAATAATACAACGTATGTAATTCGTATAGTAGTTCACGCAGACGTTGTTGAAAATAATTCCAAAACATAAAATATCCAACCATTCTGGCATTGAAGATTCATTTGGATGTACAGGTAATCACAAACAAAAAATTAATGGTCAACATCTTCATGAACTAATTTTAAAGTTCAAATGTGTGACACTGACCACAAGTTCCGTAAAAAGGAGCCGAATCGCATACAACTTTGTACCGATTAAAATTTTGAGTGAGATTGGCCAGCTTAAAAAAATATAAATTACGTATAAAACAAATAAATAAACATTCTGGGAAAACCGGTGGTCACACGGCCCATCTATTGGGAACTAAGTCAGACATACCCCTTAGTGCAATTGTTCTCTATAAACCTCAGCACCTTTGATCAGTACTATCGATCTTGTAATGTACGGAATCTCACCCTAATTATATTTGATAGGATTCTCGCACGGGCCACTGAGAATGGAAATGGAATAAGGTTACAGAGAAAGTTACAGTTTAGTCTATAGTTTACAGAGAAAGAACTATCTGGCTTCTGTATTAGTTTTGCTCTCCGACTTTAAGCCTCCACCTTGTTTGTTATTGAATTTCCAAGTTGGGCTATTGTGTTTCTTAAACCCCGTGCTTCCAGTACCCCGTGCTGGAAAGCACAGGGTTCTAAGGCAATAGTAGGAATAAGGGATGTAGTGAGATTTCCCTGTTGGAGCAAATGGTTCGCAGATGATGAACTTCATCCTAATGTATACCACAATGCTTGGTACCTTTTGAGAGATGTCATCTGAGAAAAAGTGAACCTCCACGTCTTTGTTGAAAATGAAGATGCCGAATCTACGTGCGAATGTTAAGTATCCACATTGCATACTAAACATTTTGAATTTCTTTCGATAATTAAATTTTGGTTTCTACTGAAGCGATTTTAATAATTCGAAAATTCTTTCGCAGCACATATGCCATAGTTTATAAGTATGGTACCTTTTAAGAATTGTTATGATCAATATAAAACATTATTTATTGCAGAAGAAATATACTGCAAATGATTTCATTCTCATATTCCACTAGATATTTTTAATGCCAAGTTTATTAATTGGAGTGTTCGGATAAATCAACTGTGATCGTGGGCAAAATTAGGCTACTCTTAGTAAGGACAGGCAGAACATGCCTTAGGTGGACCGGTCAGAAGTCCAGTCTAAATCGCAAAAGGTACAAAAAATGTCAGTGGTATTATGAACAGTGGATATCCTAATCCTAATAAACCCACTGTTTGGCGTCATTGGGTTAATGATTAACCTGTGCATTGTTGTGAAATTCAGATGGTGAATCAGTGAGCTTCAAAATGCCTAAGGATAATTCTTTTAGAAAATAGTGTACATATTCCACATTTTCTGAATAATAGGCTACGTGGTAGCCAAAGTTCAATGGTCGTAAGCGAAGGTTAAATATTAAACACTGGACTAGTTATGAACACACATGTGTAATAGACTACTCAAGTATCTGTAACTTGTAACAGAGTTTTTGCCCAGCATTTACAGTTTTAAACGGTTTACTCTATACCTGCCACTCAAAGGAAAAATTATGCTAGTTAAGACTTGTGTTTCCACACTTTAACTACTGTTACATAGTGATAAACGACGTGACTGTTAAGGCTTCAGCAAGCCCAACTATTGTACCAGATTTATTTTGTTTGTCCGTGCGGAACACATTTCTCCTTATTTCTAACAACTATCTCTCCGGAAGCTTCAGCAACTGCGAGATTATCATACTCTAACTTTTATATTCAATCATAAAATCAAAGTTCCCTAGTAACCTGTCCAAGAAGTTTAGTTTCATATCTGATATGAGTGAAAGATCCTCGCGTAGGTGAAGTTCTATACTTGCTATTCCTGTCCAGCGTTCATTAGTTTTTAATACGTTGTTTACTACTCAAGCATGCCGTCCGTGGAATTCGCTCTATGACAGTATCTCAAAAATTGAGAGCCGTACCCTCTTCCGTGAGATGGTCAAGGACATGTTGCGGGTCGGGAAGGGTGGTGGTCGGAGCCCGTGGAGTGCGTGTAGGCGGGTGGCATGAATGGTTGATTGAGTAGGTTTCAACATTATTTTAAGTATAATAACTGTTTGAAATGTAGCAATAATTGTATTGATCAATTGAATATAACTAAGTTTTAATAAATTTTGTTTGAACATACTTCATGTACTAATTTACCATTCGTTTAATCTATATTTTTTAGTAAGTTAGTAACTGAATATATTTCAGCTTTAATCGTATTTGTGTAATGTTAATGTCATCTCATAAATATTGTATAGCTCAGTTTCATTTTCAATTTTGTTTATTATGTTCTTCGGCTTGTAAGTATATTTTACTAGTGTTGTTTACACGAGGGTGCATAAATATCTTGTGGTTGAGGGGAAGAGAGGGCTAAAACAGCCCTAACTCGGCCTAAAAATTGTCATTTCATTTTAATTTCAAATATAGATTTTGTATCGATCTGCTATAGGCACACCCTTGAAGTAACCAGGATGAACTTGGTATGACGTACCTTATATTTCGGGGGGCAAGATGTGAAATCCCCTTAAAGTTGTTACGAATTTTCCCTCTGTATAGGTTAAACACGCGTAGTCTAGCAGTTGTCTAACACTGGAGCGTTATGTATTGATTGTGCTATTATTCGCTATGCTTTTTATTTTAAGTGGAATATGCGTACAACCTAGAGACGTTTGATATTTACATATCCCCGACATGTAAATGTTGCAGGATTTTGTTTGTTTAGTTAACTTTAAACAAAGACAAATTAGAGCATCTAGCTTTACACTCTTGATTTTTGATTTGGGTTGCTGAATAACAACGTAGTCAGATAGTAAATACTCCATATTGGTAAGAATTGTAGATGTCTAAAATTGTATAGACGGGAGCAGAGCCTGAATAGACATAGAACATCCCTTCTGGCACACCTTTAGGATCGTTCTAATAGATATATGGTTACATGCGTCCCAGATTAGGACCAGTTATGCTAATATAGGCTGTTATTAAATTTACACCAACCCGAGATAATACCCCAGTTGCAAAAAAATCACACTAAATAACGTAAAACCTGTCATCTTACAACTTCATTCAATTATTTGATTATTTCTTTTCGTTTCTTTAGTTTTCAAATTAAAATCCCTAGTATAAGCTTAGGTTAGTATGCTTAGTAATTATTTGCTGCAATTATGGGAGTTTCGAATGAAAACGAAACACACATAATTAATTTATGACTAAAAGAAATAACAACAGCTTCAATTGCATTAATTAAATTTAAATCATCAAATGGTATGGTTAAAACAAATAAATAGTTTAAAATTCAAAATAATTTAAGCAATCAGATTTTTAAATTTACTTTGAGAAATTACGTAAATTCAGGCATAATAACAGAGCAAACGATAACAACAAAAGCTTTCCGAAAGTACGTCAAAAAACACTTAAAATGAAAAGACATGTGGTATTGTATTTTATTATTTGGAGTATCGGAAAATTTGATAAAGTATACGTTCTCCAAGCATTTATTATTACTAAGTTTTATGTAATACATGTCTATCGCTACGTTACTCGTGGCTACTGTGGTTAACATTATAGCAGGTAAACATTCTCCTTTTACAGTTATCTCTAATTTTTCAACATCGCTAGTTAAGTATTTTATTTGTAAAATTAACAAAATGTTTATAATAATTATATGGTACATTGCAATACACACCAGCGTTGAAACTGGAGCACCGTCTGTGCCAAACCTGTAATGCACAAAGGGTTAGCATTGAAAGACAAACTAGACTCACCCTTGTTCTTTCTTTTATTGAAGGTACGAAGACCATGGAGTTGCGCTAGGTACAAAGAGCTAGCTATACGAGTACAAAGGATAGTCAGAAGTCTTCTTTTGAGAGCATACAAGTTGATTAAAATGTACGGTCTCACTGAAATATTAATTTGCCTTATGTTTAACAGATCTGTTATGATGAATTTTATTGATGGCATATACGTATATATAGTACAATATGACATAGTCAGACAAAATCCCAGAAAATGACGTAAATACTTATTAAGTTTTTAGATACCAATTTGATCTCTACCTGCTTTTCCAAGTGAAATAAGAGGAGTCTGTGGTCTAAAAGTGTTAAATTATACGGCCAAAAACTTTAAAGAAATTTTTAATATCAGAACATATTAGATAAAGGTAAGAATATTTTTATATTATTTATAAAAATGTAAAGCTGAAATCAAAATGAAAAGCGGTAAGCTGTTGGTTACTACAGCCACAATAATATTTTCCTAACATATTAAATTTTGTGTATACAATATGTTCTTGTGAAATGAGTATGTTTATATATTTGTATATTGTATATTGTTTATATATATATATATATATATATATATATATATATATATATTGTATATTTAATATACATTTAGAACTAATCATTCCTAACACGAAGTACGAGGAGAATATGGTTCAGGGATTAATATTGTTTGTTTAAGTTGAAACTCATAATAGATTTAATACAACTAGCTGATAAATGTTTAATTCGCCCATTTGCTCGAATTGGAAAACAACGATTTTATAGAATATTATACAGATTATAAATAATTCGATTATTTTAATCCAACTAACGACACTAATTATAATCTTTACTGGGGATGAACTTGAAGTACTTTTTATCACATTTTTGTATTAAAGATTGTTTTCAAGTGTCCTGATGCTAGATATAGAAGAGCAATTTATAAATGACACTTAGGATCAGTTGCATGCTGTAATAAGGAACAACAACCACCCATACTTTGCTATACGTTATTTTCTTATTAAATTCACTCATACATTTATTATTTACACTTTTGATTTTCAATGTTTATTCTATGAATAGAAATATTTTGGGAGACAGCATATTTGGATGCGTCTTTTGTGAAATAAGCTTTGTTTTGTGAAAACAATGTGATAATGCTAACTTGTTATAATGTACAATCCACTTAATTAAATTTGGTCGTAGAACACATCCTGGGCGTTGAGATGATTTTTTTAATGTTAAAAGTTCGAACTCGTTCTAGACTGTTGGTATATTTATATATTCCCTTTCTTATTCCTTGAAAGATCCCACTTTTATTTATCTGGTTAATTTTATAACAGCTAAATCTAGTATCCTTAAGGGGATGGGAATTGTGTCTGTTCCAAAGTCAGTGATTTTAAAGGTAACAAAACTCCGTATCTTTTTAGTTTTGTTTTACCAGATCATTGCAAGGTGGGACGCAAGCTCTTGATAACAATTACCAGTCATTAGGACGATCCACTTACTTCCGTACATAGTTATTATGAACAGGCTCTAAAACACGCACCAAAGGATTCGGGATGGTGAGATACTAACAGCAATCATGATTTTAGTAATTGACAATGGAATAAATCCTCGCTTCTACACTCATTCCAATATCACTGTATTTGAGAGGTACTCTTAGCGCCCACTATCCCCCTGAAATCACAACCTCCAGTTTCAATGCACTGGGGCTATTAAATGTAGTCTCTAGGAAGGGTGTTTTAGAGGAAATGTAGCAGATCTCAGGAACCTAGAGACGAGGCATCCAAAAGCATCAGATTTTGATAACAAGAAGATTCTTTGGGTTGGAGTAGGATGGGGTTACAAAATTTTCAATTATTAGGAATACGATGGAAGCTTCTAAGGGAAAACAAGAATTGCACACTAAGGATTTTCGAGGGGCTGAATTTAATTTTTGGATGAGCGGTAATGAAGCCTACTCACTCGAGGGGCTGCAAACATTTCATTTCTGTCTGTCTGTCCACACTGTATCCCGAAAACAAATAATGATGTATAGATTTGAAATTTTGCTTTTGAAAACAGCTTCATTTCTATATAGACAACGTTAAGTTCAGTGATAACACATGTCAATCTACTTTAAGAGTCATTGAAGCCTATAACACAGTAAGCCGACACAACTTCTTTCGTCTCAAGGAGAAAAACGTAAAATCTGTTTCATAATAGTTGTCTGTCAATCTATTTGATGGCAGGACATCTCTAATAAGCTATAGATTTGAAATTTGACAAGCAACCTCAGAGAAGCCTGTTACGGTACACGTTTTGTAGCGTACTCCTACATTGTTTATAGAGCACTGTGGAACCCTAAATTTTGCTGGAGAAATTTAAAGACTCAAAGTAGACTCCAAATTTTTATTCAACGATGATTTGCTTCTTGACACCATTGCTGTGGTGGAATCTTGTGCTAAATGAATTGCATGAATGTATCACAACAAGATGTTTCGGCTCACAGAAGGTTTGGGGGGTTATCCTCTACCTCCATGTTGTTCTGATTGTCCACCGCGTTGTTTACTTCTTCTATAGCCTGGGTAATGTTGATGACGGCCGGGTTGGTCTGTGTGCTGACTGCCACCGCACTGTTCTGGTTGAGGGCCAGCAACTTCTGCCGTTTCTCCTCCATAAGCATGTGTCGATTCTTGTGGATGTAGTCGTTGATGTTGGGTAAGTTCGCTACCACGCAGGCTGACAACGCTGAGCGGAACACGTTCATGTCGGTCGCTTCATACCTGCAGCATTAAAATATTTATTACAGAAGCCCCCTAATATCTTGTCTTGTATATGTAACAGTTAAAATATTATTAGGAAAATACTCTATCCTTATCCTGCTTTGTATCTACAGCAGTAAAATTACTTATTACAGGAACCACTTCGTTATTTGTATCTTAATATTTACTTACAACAGCAAATACTTACTACGAAACCAATCCATCCTTATCTTGCCTCATATCAATAGCAGTAAAAATAATTAGTAGAGGAACTCCCTACTTATTTTTTATCTTCCCTCATACTTGCAACAGTAAAATATTTATTAGGACAGCAGCCCATTCCTTATCATGCCTCATGCCAGCAGCAGTAAAAATAATTAGTAGGGGAACCCCTTATCTATTTGTATCTTCTCTCGCTCTTGCAACAATCAAATAATTATTAGGAAAGTAATCCATCCTAATATTACCTCATACCAGGAGAAGTAAAAATAATTAGTAGAGAAACCCCTTACATCTTGTATCATATTTGTTACAGTAAACTACTTATAGGAAAACAATCTATCCTCCTGTTTTTTCATACCTGTAAAAATACTTATTAAGCACACCCTTTTTGAATCTTAAAACACGTATCCTTAAAAATTCATTTTACATGTCCATCTTAATTTAAAAAAAAATAACAATCCTTTTAAGAAATTCTCAACCAGAACATGAATTATGGATCAGAGGAGCCAAATAGAATCTTCTTTAAAATAAAAACAATTATTTATCAACTTACAACTTTTATTGTTCATTTCATTAACGGTATAGTGAAAAAAGACTTTTGGGACAGTAAGAAATCTATTAACTCATTCACTGCGGGAAAATTAGCAGGTTTTACTCATTATAGAGCAACAATGAAGACTTTAAGTATGAAATAGAACGTACAAGTAATCGAAATTTGATGACACATTCCGTTCTTCTATCATTGTTTAAAATAATAACACAGCTTTACGTATTCCACGTGTAATACGTGCAATGAAGGATACACATCTTAATGAATTATTTGTTTCTACTTTAGAGACGAGATTAAATACCTGTCATAATACAGAAATTTTAGTTTCTGTATGATCAGACAAATATAAAGCAGCTTGAGCATTAAGATTAAAAAGTTATGATTTTACAGTATATTACGAAGTTCTTCGCATTCACGTATTGCTCCAAACTAAAAGAACAATGAGGTCATACCACTCGTTTGCTCGGTCGTCGAAGCACTCGACCTGGTGGATCGTGGCGATGCCGTTGAACCCTCCGATGGCGAACACCATGTCGTCGATGACCTCTATGGCGAAGTTGCTGCGGGTCGTGTACATGTCAGGTAGCGGGGTCCACTGGTTCGTGACAGGACTGAACTTCTCCACACTACACATACGTGACACCCCGTTGAAGCCACCTGTAACACCGCGGGAGGTAAGGCTAAACATAAAGGAAAATGTTACAACATTTATGCGATGGATGGCAGCACCTCTGTGGTCATATTTATTTTAACGCTTTTCCTTTAATTTTCAACTAGTTTTAATTTTAAGAACTTTTAAGTTTGCAGTATAGAAGAAAAACAATTATTTTACTGATAATAAAAAAATTATTATTCTAACTTCTATTTAAATTTGAATTCCAAAATTTTAAGGTGGTAATTTTGTAGGTAATAATCTTATACTAATTTAATAATCGGTTGAATAGTTCAATCAGAATCCATTTTTTTTGTTATTTCTGGTATTTATCTCTGGCCAACTATACGCCACCACTGCCTCCCAGCTGTCCCTGATCTCTCATAGCACCACATAACAACTACTACAAAAACACATTTTTGGTGTTAAGTATCTTCAAAAGCATCTCCTCAAACTCCGTACAAGATCGCATGCTGAGGGCTCCAAATAAATCTGAGGTCTTCCATTTACACAACAAAATATTATACAGGAAACATCTAGAATAACTAGTGTTTGTAAATTGTATTTTTAATTTTTGGCCTTGAGAATCGATATAAACCAGTGTGTATGTTCTTGGGAGAAGGATTACAGGCACAGTTTATGTTAATATGATATGTTATTTGTTTAATGAAATGGTTGGTTACTCTCCACAAGAAACATCACAGAGTTGATTCGTACGTCTCGAGCTGAAAGTAAAGATTGGTGTAGCTGTAGAAGAATGGTGGTGATAGAATGGAATTCTTTGCTTGAACTGTTTTTAATAATTGATTACCTAATTTAATAAAGCAAAGATGTATAAATCACCATTTCACTATTGTTTAATTGTAATTTGTTATGTTACTGGTTTGTTCATTATTTGTACCACCGAAATAGTACCGAGAAACCAGTTATTGAGTTTAGCTCTGTTGTAAGAGATATTTTCCTTATGGGGATTTATTTCTACGCCAGTAGCTTTTTAAATGGAATTTTAATTGATAAACGATATTTTTTGAAAAGGCTGTCTAAGACCATTTGCAGAATTTTATTCATCTCCCCTAAATAGCCGCAGCCTTACATTACGATGAAAGTCTTTAAATATCGAATTTAAAAGGTGGTCTTTAGTGAATTGACTCATGTTTAAACCTAAGGTTTTCAAGACAGACATACAAATTTAGTAAATTTAACTTATGAACAAGGATGACGTAATCAATTGTCCGTTATGTAAAAAGTATGTTTGATACAATTACAGACTTATTCAGTTACGATATGAATTATTATACATTTAAATAATTTTGCGTTAAAAATACATTATTAATTATACAATAATTAATTAAATACACTATTAATTAAAAGATCAATTTAACGTACTCTAAGCATAAACAGTTTTAAAGAGGTTAATGAGAAGAAAACGACAATTAGTTACAAGCAATTTGATACAAAGATCTCAAAGTATATATGCAAAAACAGGAAATGATCTCCAAATGAATATGTAATTATCAACATAATAAGTAATGTAAAATCTTCGTAATGACAACATGAAATACAACTTATGTATACTCGTAATATAAGAAAATACAAATACATCATAGCTACAACAAAGCAAGTGTTTGACAATAAGATGACAACCAGATAACAACAGCAGAAATGATAATGTGATAATGAATGATTAATAAATAATAATAACAATATAAACTTAATTTATCCAAAATAAAAACAGTATATCGGTTTATTAGGAGGCTTGGAACCTCTCACACACTTATACACTCACGCCAAACATAACCAAAATAATCTCTCTCTCTCTCTTTCTCCCTCTCTTTCTCGCTCTATCTCTCTCACACTCTCTCTCCCCTCTCCCCCCTTTACTGTTATCTCCTCCTTCCTGTCCCTTACCACCATCAAAAGACACTATCTCAACACTCAATCTTACAAAGTTACAACATCATATCTTCGGGTTGATACCTATCCTGTAACATACCTAATATTTAGATTAAAAAGAAAACCAAATCCTATCAGACCTGTTCCAAATCATATATTGAGCCAAGAGACTTGACATCAGGGTTTCAGAAAAAAATGTAAATCAGTCAGAACTCAAAAGCATTTGATACTCACCGAGGACATACACAGAATCATGGTAGGCGATACATGACACTCCACTGCGCCGAGACCTCATAGGTGGCAGCTGAGTCCACACGTTAGTGACAGGATCATACACTTCCGCTGAGCTCAGGCACTCCCGTCCATCGAAACCTCCAGTGATGTAGATTTTGCCTGTAAGTTGCTTTATTTGAAGTGTTATGTTTTGCGTAATCAAGGTTTTTTTCGTAATTAATTATGCAATACGTTACGAAAAATTCAATGTTCTTTGGATTTCATCAACTATAATACTACATACTACTAGTCGATTATGTTTCAGGCAAATTTGTGAATTTTCAAACGTGGATTAGAATAATTTGTTGGGCCATACCACTGAGGACGGTTGCAGAGGCATCACTCCTCTGGACATGCATGGGGGCGATCATCGTCCACTGGTTGGAGCGGTAGTCGTACTTCTCGGCAGTGTTCTGGCGGTGGTGCCCGTTGTAGCCCCCCATAGCGTAAATGGTTTCGTCTATCACTACCACACTAACGTAGCATCTGTAAAGGATATTCCGGCTCAAGAAGATTCTCAAAAAGAACCCATGATGCTTTTAAAAATGTATAATAGAACATGTTTTGTACACAAGAATTATTTTCTGTAGTTACATAATAAGCATTAATACGCATCTATGATGGCAGACTATTGAGATCCCTGCAAACATAAAACTTGGAAACATTTTGATTACAGCAAATTACCACCTGTGCTGCAATATTGTCTTGTCAACATACTAACATAATAAACTATAATTGCAGCTATAAATCATCATTACTGTTTTTACTTAATGGATACTAAACAAATTCTTACATTATTTCCATCTAAAGGAAGTGTTCTTTTCTCTACGTTTTAAATATACAAAAAATGTTATATATTCCGAATTAAATATTATTTTTTAAACCACCAGATAATTTTATAATAAAAGATACAGTCGTCTAATCCGTATACAGCTCTGATTTAACGTTAATACATTTTTTAATTTTAAGTCAAATAAAAAACCCACAAATGTTTTTTGTAAGGTCAGGAACGAATACAATAAAGGTCTGTCGTTAGCTTTGGTTAGGTTGAGCTAGATTAGGGCTTAGGTTATGTGATGTAAGGTTAGACTAGTTAAGGTTACATTAGGTCAAATTGTCAGCACAGATGTTACCATGCACATTGAAATGTCTGTGGCCAACACTGCATACACGTTATTGTACAGTATATGCCTAAGGTTAAGGTTAGAATTAATTATCAGGGGTGATTTATACACTTATTCTCATACATGTTCCACCTACATGTACAGTTTCACAATTCCCGTTATAACATGAGGTTTCCACAAGAGTTTTAGTTTTATTCAATGAGTCGTTTAGCATATACATGGTTAGACAACTATAGATAAATGTGTATTTTAAAAATTAAACAAGCATTCTAATATATTGTTTTAAGTCAAAGCCATTCTGGCATGTAAGTACATACCTACTGTAACAAATAACAATACTTACTAGGAAATAGAACTCGATACCCCTAGATTACGCAGTTACAGTATTACATCTAAGGTAGAAAAGGAGCTCCGTATTTTCTTACAAAAGTAATTTTCCTCCTCTATATATATTAGAATTTTGTTATATATTACGCTGTTACTTAAATCAGTTAAAATAAACAGTTAGTACAGTTTAATAACTGCGTATGATCGCCATTCTTTTAAACTTTATATTTGTCTGAGATTTAAGAAAAACAAGTCGTAATTACACGCAACATTTTGATAACTTTGAACTTTTACACTTTTATTAATTTTAAAGATATAATATTTTTAAATACAAACAGACAGATTGTAAACTAAGAAATATAGTATAACTGTCCTTTAATATGAAGTTTCGTTCTCTTTTTACCAGAGAAATCAAATGGAGAAGTTTTACTGAGTAAGTTGTAGGCATTCTTTGTATTCCTTAAATATTTTCTGATGGAGTTACTGAAAATGGTTTAAAAGCTAAAGATCATAAAAGCTACCAAAGTCAGGCTCATGGTTTTTCCATTTTATTGTTACCTGAATGAGCAGTGACATAATATACATACTAACACGGGAAATCCATTCTGTAAGTAAAGTGAACGAGGACCTTAAACACAATTCATAAAGCTTAAAAAGACTTAAAATTGATGCCGAAATAGTTGAAAATTATATTTAATTATTTTTATTACATTTATCTTGAAATAATAATTGTTTACTATTTTTACCTTCTTTCATGCATCGGGGCAATTTCTTTCCACGTTTTTGTCACTGCATTGAAACACCTGCAGGAATTGAAATTTTCCATACCATCAAATCCACCAATAACATAGATATCGAACCCAATAACGGCTGTACCATGGTACGCTCTGGGCCCTGAAGGGTCGATTTCTTCTACCTGGAACATGAGTAAATCAATAACAAGATCTTTTGATCTCTGAAATTATGTACGTTCCCGGTTACAAGCTTCACTACTGGGAAAAATAGAATGTACCGTGACATGTAAAACAAAATGAATTTAATTTATTAGTATTATAGTCATTAAAATGTTTCTTAATAAATAAAATTATAAAAATTAAAAATGTTTGGACAAAGGTATTACATAAGTGTTTCCCCAAAAGAAATGTATAAAACAGGTAGTTTGTCAGAAAGAGGTTTCTTTTATATCCAACATATTTTTTAAAGTTTAAACATATGGCCTGAAGCTAAAAACATATTAAATCTTGTATTTGTTCTTCTTTTTAATGTGAAAGGCGTATGATTGAAAGTATAAATAACAAAAAAGTCATGTAAAACTAAATGAAAAATATTTAAAAATCCATATTAGTGTCTCATAAATACACAAAAGTCCAATATAATAGTGATTTATGATTGTCAGTAATAGGAATTAATATAGAATAATAGCTGTTAGAAATCACTTCACACGCAATTTTCAAACTCAAAGTCCTTATAATGCTTTTAGAAATGTACGAGTAAGTAGGTGTAGATTATTTATTCAGTGTGCAAGCTTAAGAGTGTCAGAATTTAACCTGACTGTTATAATATGTTTTGCACGTTTAGGAGCATTTCAGGTTCGAATTAATTATATTTCCAGCGCCACAGCTGTGTTTGCTGAGTTGCACCCGATACAAAATACAAATACATAGATAGGTCTCGGAAACCTACTTCGGTCAAAAAGCGTTTACTTCAATCCTTTTCATGTACTTCCGGTGTCAGATATTTCCAGTGACATAACTCAATTGCTTGAAGAAAATACGACGAAAGAAAATATATATACATACGCAAGACTGAGAAGCATACGGTGGTCTAGGGGAAAATCCTACCTAGTTCTTATCTACTTCCGGTAAGGGGGTAATTCTTATAAAATTCATTCAACTTTCCAAAATAATCATGTATAAGGTTTTGCGTTGTGACGACTTGTTTTTCGGACTCTAGTCTATGAAAGAATCGATCGTTGACCCATTTCCACTGTTAAAACACCATATCAACATGTCAATGAAATTCACGAGTTTACAGTACCTTACGTGAAAACATTCACAGCTTTGTTTATTATGGTTGGCTTTATTATGGCGTTAAAAATATTTTCGATATATTATAAAATACTTTAAATTCGTCACTGGCGCAATCTGGAGTAAACACTAGATATTAACTTTTTATTTGCTATCTGCAGTACACTACTGACCAAGCACTGTATATTTAGTATTTTATAAAATGTTAATCTTAACAAATGTTTCAGCCAATTTGTTGAACTTCAGTTGAAAGTTTCAACAGTTGTTTAGTGTCAGTTAAATTTGGATTATAAAACATAAATATACTATAATTTTTGCTGAATTCCAAAAATTCCAGTTAACTTTTTTATTGATCTCTTCTTAAAAAAGCCACCTGGGATTTCAACAAACAATTAAGAAAAAGAATTAGCCGAATTAGTCCAGCCGTTCTCGAGATAAGCGCTTAGCGACATATTTTGCGATTCATTTAAATTTATAACATGATACTCAAAAGTAGATGATGATGGTACAGCTTACTAAATTACGAAATGAAGAAAGTTCAATAAAATAACGTGCACATATAACATTCAGAATGTGTTACATATTGTTTTTTTAGTAACGTTTAATGACCATTGTTCTATTTTTTGGCAACAATTGTAAGACAATATTTCTATTTCTGTTTTGGTTATGACACCACCAATAATAGATCCGAAAATTAACGGAAAATTTCACGAATATTACTCCTTTTGTATCACACGCCCCATCCCTTTGTATAAGTCCGTTGTTAACCTCAAGATGTTTATCACCTTTACAGATAAGTTTCATAGACTTGGACTTTATCCTCTTGTAAACTCATACAAATTTTGACACCGGCTATAAAGTGGCAAAATAAAAAGGTGTTTCGGCCTCAAAAAAAGTTACTAAAGCGTTTTTATGAAAATGTCATTGAATAGTTAGATCATTCACTGTACGGTTCAAGTTTTGCTCAAACTTCATCTCGCCCTCACCTGTCAGGTACTTCCTAGTACAGTTCACACTTAATGTTAAAACATAACGTCTTTACATGTCACCATGTAGCAAAACAGTTTTCTGTGAGCACTACACTATGGTCTATACCCTGATCCAGCGGTCGGCGCGGGTGTCGTAAGTTTCGACGGCGTTAGTGGGGCTGCCGCCGCTCCATCCCCCGATGGCGAACATCACCTCGTGGGGTATCCTGGGGCGAGCACACTCCGGCGTCTGCATCACCCCGTCCTTCTGCGTGATGGTCTCCACGTCCATCAGGACCTTCAGGGTGTCAATGATTACTGGCCGACACACCACGTTACCCAGCACGTACGGGTGGTTCTTCACCTGAAGTGGTGGAAACAATCATATTCTTGAATGAACCTTTTACATTATGTGTGTTATCGAAAGCTAAACTCACTTCTCTTACAAACGTAAATCCAAATACATATTTACAGAATGTGATGTTTCAGCTAAAATACGCTCACTGTCATCAATCTGCATAAAATAACTTAAATATGACCCAGACGCAAATTTTTTTTTAAAATACATCAATAATGTGATTTTAACGTGAAATTAAATTTTTGATTGCAAATGTAACCTAAGTGTAGAAGATACTTCATTAGAGATAACAAAAATAAACAAAAAATCTAGCAGCAAGTAAGAAATGTGTAAAATATGCAACAGATAAAAGACAACAACGCATGAAACGGTATTTTTGATATAGGCCTAGTTATTTTCCTTATTTTGCTCGCAAACATAGGGATGTATTGAAAAACCACAACAAGAATTTAACATTAACAAATTAATAATAAAAATTGTATATAAAACTAATTCAATTATTTTTACTTGCAATTAAAATTTTATGTTTTGTACAAAACCCGTCAAATAGGTTTGTTTCCCTTGCCAACAAACTAACAGCGTTTTAAATACATTCTAACAATTTTCATAAATGGCTATTAGATTCACAGACAATAAAAAAAACTACTACACTAGTATGTGTATATTCTAGTGTATAACACCATTATACAACTATTCCTACCTAGAGGAAGGAATCGAATTAACATAATTAGTGAATTAACAGTCTAATGAAGTCAAAAAAGCTGTTATTCATCTCTACTTTTCATAAACTTAAATTAATTAGATCAAAACTTTCTTCTCAACCTTTGACCGATTTGGGAATATCAACTAGTATGTTAATGTAGAATCTTGAACATACAAAAATAGTTAAATAACCTCTGTTATGTCTTCAGTCGATTTGTCACAGACGGCTAGCTTACAATTTTATGTTCCAATCGTTGGTAATGATGTCAAAAAGTGGTCATGCATGATAGGAATTCATGTTCAAACTTTCAATCCTGCAATACAGTTTTTAAATAATACTGGAAATTTTAGTTTTTGGGATACAGAAATTGATATTGTTATAACTATAAATAAAGATTTTATATAAATTCTTTTAATATTTCCTCTGCCCAATCTGACAGTATTTTTGTCTGGAAGCATGGAGAATTTGTATTCAATTTCAAACTAAAATTCAAAAGAAATCAATGTACGATTGACTTCAACATTTAATCTCCATCGGACAAGTTCTTAGTTAAGATTAAAAGCTTGTATATAATCTGTACTAATACGCACATGTTCAAGGAAGTACTGTACATCCATGAGGCCGAGGCGGATGCACTTCAGCAAGGAGGTGAAGTGCGGGAGCCGATCATCCTTCTCATGATCTACCCAGCGCAACACTAGTCGCCACACCACCTCTTCGTTCCTCACGTTCAGGTAGTCGGAGGCGAGGACAGGAACCAGCTCATCTACCGGCAGACTCATGATCTCCAGAGACTTTTCTGCCACCTGCGGGAAGTTCCGGAGCAGATACATTTGGGCATCTCTCTCCAGGTCCTCCAGGAAGTGATCTCTGGTATTAAATATAAAACTATATTTATGAACAAGCTCATACACTGGAAGAATCATGATCTCTAGAGACTTCTCTGCCACCTGCGGGAAGTTCCGAAGTAGATACATTTGGGCATCTCTCTCCAGGTCCTCCAGGAAGTGATCTCTGGTATAAAATATAAACACTATATTTATGAACAAGCTCATACACTGGTAGAATCATGATCTCCAGAGACTTCTCTGCCACCTGCGGGAAGTTCCGGAGCATATACATTTGGGCATCTCTCTCCAGGTCCTCCAGGAAGTGAACTCTGGTGTAAAATATAAAACTATATTTATGAACAAGCTCATACACTGGTAGAATCATAATCTCTAGAGACTTCTCTGCCACCTCTGGTCGTTTTGCTCAAGAGTCTCCAGAAAATTATCTCTGGTACAACAAACAAAACTAAGCGTAATTATGACAACAGCTTAATCATCGGTAGACTCATCAACGAATTCTCGGTGACCTGCGGAAAATTAAGGAAAAAGTCCTTTGCGTGAACTACAATAGTATATTTTTGCAGTGAATAATCAAATTAGAATCTTCCATAGATAATGTAATGTAGCCTACAATGCAATGTAATGAGATGACATTCTCTAATACTAAATTACAAATTTAATAAAGGAATACTGAGACGATTTACCCACTTTATCTCATCAATTGTGTTTAAAAGAGGTAACTACAATTTTTAAGTGGTTGCGTGCTGAAAACATGACTAAAATGATCATCGAGTATATCACAAGTACAATTTTAAGTCCAAAGATACTCTATTTTTCTCAAGTACGACCCTTCGTTGTAGTGTCTGGTGGTCTGAAGCTTTGAATTATCGGTGATTCCAGGACTTTCGTATTGGTTGCCGAGATTAAACTTGGTCACTCTAATTCAACCATATAATTTTGCAAGGTCAAAGCGTATGACCTTTACAACACTGCAGACACTGAGAGGAATATACCACGTCAAGTAGTTAATTTAAACAAATCTGTCATATGTTTTCATCCTTATTCATATAATTTTTATATCTGTTGCGATTTAAGTTCCTGACTGTGAGTAACGATTAACCATTTTACTATACTGTAATACATGGTGTAAAAAACACTTTAAACACGTTTTAGGATACTTTTGCATACACCAAGAGGATATAAAAACTAAATGCAATCAATAGTCTTACTATTTTCATTTACTGTCTGCCTGTCTTTATGTAGTACTTACCTTTTTTATTTATGTTTTATTTCAGAATCCAGCTGAGATACAAAACTTAACTTTCTTACAATTATTTTTTTACATCCTTGCAAAAATAGAAAAACTTATAATATATTATCGTATTACGTTTCAAGGTAGCGGATTGTTGACTTTCTTAAAGCTTATTTTAAAAAGACTAAAAAGATAATCGAAAGTTTAAAAATCTAATTAAAAACATTGAGACACATAAAACATAAGAATCTACCTAGAAACAAACTGTAAGCGTTTAAATTTTGTCATCCACTGCAAAATTTTAAATAATTGTTAAAATGTTTAACAATGCATCATAAAACGTGGATTACAACAATTAAACCATTATGTTTGCATTATTTATTAGTACATTTGTTATGTTTTGGCTACAAACTATTATCAAAATTAGATGTAGTAATTTGTATTATTCTCTAAAAACTTTAATAATCTTATTACTTTTAACAATTTTGTTGTAAAACATTTGTAAAAATGTGATATGATAATATAATATTGAGTTTTCTCTTGATCTAAAACTGCAATGAATTTAAAATTTTTATCTCTACTGGTTACTGAAATAAAAAAAAATAATGGACACATAAATACAAAACGACTGCAAACGAAAATATATAGACCATTGGTTGCATTTAGTTTTTAGCTCTTCTTCGTCTATGCAACAATATCTTTAAGTTTGTGTAGAGAGTTTTGTTTCAACCTGTATTATAAATTAAGACACAATCGAACAAAAAATGTATATATGATTGTAGTGAACCATATTTAACCAGTGAATATTACTCGCGTTTTTTTCTTTGAATTCACGAAACCAACCTAAGCATCGAAGGATCGCGATAAATATCTAAAAGGGAGAAGAAATTGGAACGATCCCTCCCTAAGGAGTTGAACGGAAATATTGAATTGGTTTGATTTGCGTGAGGCACCGATGTTCGTTACAAGTTTTGTCTCTTTGAAACAAGATCGCGATATGTTGATCACCAAAGTAATCCTTCAGGGACTCGCTTGTTAGACTTCTTGAGAGGTTGTTCATTTTAAAATTGTGTTCCCTTAACTACGACTCTTCAACTTCTAATGATCGGTAATCCGACACCGAAGTTTCAATGAACTTATCACTTGCAAACTTCGGAGCGAAGATTTTCAGGGGAACGTATTACAGAGAACGTTTAGAATAAAAATACTCTGGTGAGATATTTTATAGATTTATTATTGAAGTGGGATTTAAAGTTTTAGAATACAATGTTTGGTTACAATTATATATTTTGAATATTGATAACTATGAAAAAATGTAGCGGAAGGGGAATGAACATAAGATTTTAGCAAGTGTTATATATATTTTAATAATTTTTTAAAACATCCTGTACTGGAAATATGTAAAAGGTTACTCATCCTTTCTACATTCTTTTCATCTCTAGCTGTAAAAGCTCTTGTATTTATCCCGGTTTTTAGATTTTTTTAGCTAAAATATGAAATGTGAAAAACATAATAATCCATAATAATCACTTACATTAATAGTCAGTTGTAAGATTCACCGAACAGGCACATAATAATGTAACTCTTACAATCATATATCTAGAAGAATGTTTAAACACATTTGTAAAGATTGTTTGTAAGTTATAATCTGTATAAATAAACAAGAAAATAAATCAATTCAAACTAATATCAAATGTTCAAAGTATGAAAATCTCAATATATTTCGAAAACCAAACTCCTACATTATATCAAAGCCAAAATAAAACTACTGTACTGGTATTAAATTTACCGTTGACTAATACATGACCAAATAATTCTATCAATTTTGTTACACTTGTTAATATATAATATTTTTCAACAGACATGAAAACAAGAAACGTATTTACAAATTGTATTTCTTTGTAAAACCCGCGTGATAATTGTAAAAACTTCGGCCTATATACTGATCTTATACCCTAGAACACTTTCGATGATCTTGAATGGGATCGTTACTGGAGATACAAAATTTGTGAATTTTGGTTTTCATACACTAAATTTGATCAATTTAGGAATTTTAATGTTTCGGCCAATAAAAATACAACTTTATTCCCTTTGAACAATTGATCTTGTTCTACTGTTTAACGAACACTACATACGTGTACATTAACGCACCAGATAAGATTCCAAGTAATTAAATCTTTAATTAAAAGTTACTGATTGAACCATGTATACCGAATGTGACTATACTCCAGCTTTAAATATACAGAACCAGTTTCCAAGCGGTCTAAGACGTCGGACATTGGATCTTAGTTAAAGATATGGCATTTTCAAGTCCTGTCTGTGACCGTAGCACTTTTTATCAGTACCATCGATTTTGTACTGTACCGACTCTCCCACTTATTCTGTTACGGGCAGAAAAATGCTTAAAAGGAGATTCGCCTCTTAAAAAACTCCAAAGCAACGGTGAACGTTCATGTTATGAACTGAATAAAGGAAAAATATTTTCCTGAATTTGTGGTATCTACGAATGAAAAAAACAATTTAAAGATATGTGACCTGTAATATTATTAGATCTATTGATAATATAAGACTAAAAGATGATGAAATTTGTATTTGTTGATTTTACTTGTCTGATTTAAAATGTTTCAAAGATAAATTAATTTCAGGATGTTGTTCCAGTTTTATCAACTTTTCAGCCACAGGTAATCAGCTATGTATTCTCAATAATGGATTGAATAAACCAAGGTCTCGTTTAACGAGATATGTAATTCTCAAGGAGCCTTCATTATGAAACCATAATAAAATTAGACTTATAAATGGGATAATTGGTCACCACACTAACCTGGCGAACTGGCGGATGCTCAGGCAGTTTGGAGGGGCAGATGCTGGACTTGAGGAAGGTGACGCAGGCCTGGTGGACTTCGAGGATGCTGAGGTAGTCGGAGGCGTGCAGCAGTTTAGTCACAGTGTTGTTGTCAATGTCCAACTTCTTGTCATAGATGTACGTCAGCAAGGAGCTCAGCACGTCACTGCTGACGTTCTGCAAGTGCACACGGTTCTTCTCATCAGTGTGCAGAGGATTCGTGAACAGAGCCCTGGAAATTGGTGAGGAAAACATGAAAATTATAGAAAAAACGAGATTCACACATTTAAATTAAAATGCATATTTCTATTTACTAAGAAATATACTACCTACTTCACTGACAAACCCTGATTTCTGTGATTGATTTACCATTATTCAAGTCTGGAAAGAAGGCAAACATTCATTTTCTCGCTGTTTTTTTACACACAAAGCCTCAATCGTGGAAAGTATTTTAGCACATTTCAATGGCCCTTGAATAAAAGTATTATAAATACAATTTTAATGTTTCTTTTCAAAACATTTAAATAACTATATTATAGTTTCAGTGCTTAGTTTTGCCAGATTGGCACTGTAATTTTACTTCCCAAGTTTTAGGCGTAATATTTGAATAAGTAAATAAAAAATGTAGTAGAAAATCACTATACATTTAAATAAATTTCTTAATATTAATTTATTTAATAATATTATTTATAAATTTCCTAATGGAGGTAAAATTACCGGATTAATTTGAGGCTAATATCGGAGTTTTGAAATTTAATTTTTTCCAAGGATTCCTATATTTCTAATTTTAAACATTTTAATATTTAAAAATTAATTAGTTGATAAATAATTCCAAATAGATTATTAATGCATTTAAATAAAATTTGTAATATAGCGCAAATTTACTAAAACTAAAAAAAAACTGAATTATGTTTAATTTCCTTAACAAGAATAAACATTATGGCATATTATACAAAGGAAAACGTTGTTCTAGTTAACTTTGCCTTTGCATTTTTTACATTGCTTTTTAAAAATTGTCAGTATCTTTAATTAAATTGATACGATTCACATTTTTGTTTGTTATGTGAATTACCATATAAATCATACTGCTACCATCATCATAAATCATATCAGTAGATAATTTATTGAGGACACAACCTCCCTATTCCTGTTGAATCTGTCAATATTTACAGGAATATATTTGAGGGCTTTTAGCAAATTAACCAATTCCTTCTCAAATTTACTGCAGCGTTTCAAGACTTAGCAAAGTTTGAATCGTATCAGGAATTTTAAATCACCAAATGTGTGGGGGTTCTAAATTATTTTACAGTAATTTGTTAAAGTGTCTTTCCCTGCTTCGTTAGACATTTGGTTTTGAACCTTGTTACTTAGTTATAGTTGTATAGTTGTATCATTTTTTAAATAGGCTCTAACAAATATAATGTTGTTTAAAACTAAGATACATTCCTCAATACTGTAATGTGAGAGTAGAACAATACCTGAAGAATCTGCTGTAGCCTGCCAAGACTGCCCTATGCACAGGATAGGAGATGCCATCGCTGCTGATGAGGGTGGCGTCAATAAGCTGATTATTCTTCCTTAAGTCATTCCATACTTTGGTCATTCCGTCCAGGAATGACGCCCGTTCTTCCTGTCGGCCTGTCCAACAGAGAATATAAAACTGAATGCGTTTTGAACTAAATTTTCGTGTAACATTTTTACAGTATTTATAAAAATTCTTCATACCCATAACCATTCAGTAAACTGGAGATGATTACTGTGAATTTATACGCAGTTCAAATACTATAAAGCAAATTTAAAAATATTAAAAAACCTCCAACTTCCGAATAGCTGATTACAACAAAGTTGGTGGTGCAAGTAGTGTTTGGTTGAGTCAATGATTTTTATTAAAATTTAATTAAATTGCAGTTATAAATAATAGCTCTCCATAATGACTGCCCCTTATGTCATACATCGCTCCACAAGGAATTACATGAATTTAATAAGAAGTGTAAGCAATGTTATAATCAGGCAAAAAATGTGAGTTTTACAGTATATAAGTGAGCTGTATTTTCTAGGGATAATACGTTTATTAATTGATTTATGAATTAAAGAGATTAAATTTTAGTGAAATGTACCTTAAATATACACTTTTTTAATAAAAAATTCTACAAAGAAAAGAATAAATAAAAATTACACCAATCCTTCCAGTAATCCTTCATATAAATACTGTAAAAATCACACCTTGATCTAGAACCGTTTCCTTTGGGGTCGATTATGAGATAGGCAGATATATTTAAATTGTACTTCGAATACCTACAACTCTTCGTAAAATTTGAATATTTTCTGCCCTTCAGAACATGTGTCAAAGGGCTGTGATTAAAATGTTGTTTGAAAATTAAAAGCCTCATTATAAAAAAAAAAAAAAAAAAAAAAAAAAAAAAAAAAAAAAAAAAAAAAAAAAAAAAAAAAAAAAAAACACACACGCACAACGATTGTATCGCTTTAAAGAAGCACTTTTGTATCAAAAGGTTTAGTTGGATTTGTACTAGGGTCCGAAAAGCCAAATTAAGTGTTTATTTTTACTTATTTAATTTTGTATCGTAAAAAAAGTATAAATGAAACAGATATTTATAAAATAATGATAAAATGTATAGATAATAATCTATTTTATACCTAAGTTTCCTCGTAACTAACAAATTAATATATGTAGTAATCAAGTATAGAAATTCTTTACACACCTTTTAGTTATTTAAGTTATTTAATATATTTAATTTAATTTAAAGGAAAAACCCTTAATAGCTTATTATATTTCCAGATGCAACCAACATTTTATTGTTCTGTATAACTTTTTGACGTAAACTTAATTTATGTTTACGTTTGAATGTAAACGTAATTAGATTTGTTATAAAATTATTTAAATAATTCTTTTTGTACTGAATTTGAAATTTTAGGGATTCTTTATACATTTTGGATCTTTATTACATTTTTTAATCATGCATAGTTACAATAAAACATTTGTGATCTAATAGTGTTTTTTTTTATTCTTAGTTTAAAGTTCTTCGAAGACCCAATTAAAATAATTAGTATAGACTGTGAAACAAACCTTTTATAATTCATTCATTATTTTTTAAATAGAAAACACATACGTAGAAAAACGAGGAAAGATGGTACCTTATCAATCTGCATTTCTATTTGTACGTTAAATACAATTATTTTGTAACGTGTTTAATCTGAATAGTGTAAAACGGAAAATATTTACGAATAAATTAGGATACAGTAATATTTAGGTTATTAAACTAACTGTGTCATATCAGGTTATAAGAAATATCTATAACCGATACTATACGAAATACTATATAGCTGTCCAGTTTCATTGTTGAGAAGAGGCGTTGTGTACAAGCTACCGTATCTATGGAGAAAATTATAATTCTATCCATTATAAATGGTCACTAAATAATTGATTAACCTTGAACGTACCTGTTTCAGCCATCCTCACCTCCCAACAAATTTTGGTTATTGCTGTTCACTTATGTTTTGTAATTTTTTAGACTATAAGTTGAAAAATATATAACTGCTAATTAGTTTGGTGTACTTAAAATTTTTTAAATGTTCCAAAACTCAATCAAATATGTGTGCTCAAAAATGTGCAACATAGTTGTCATGGTTTTAATAATCACACATTGATATAACTTCATAAAAGTAAAAGATTAGGACAGTCATGTACTATGTAAGTACTCGTCAGTGCTTGTATACCTAGCCAAGTCTAATCCACGACATTAAATACATGAAGGTACTGAATAGACGTAATAAATAAACTCACACTCTGTTAAATGTTTCATTCCTCTTCATCCCACCTTAACTGAAATGAAGGAAAAGTTGCCATGTCAACCTCAAACACATTTTAAAGTAACAAACATATTGTAAACTGACATTGCTTGCCGAAATTTATCTTACGGGTTTCTGCATCAATTTTCTTCTTCTATTCATACTGATATAATGAATGTACAACATTCCCACTCCAAAAAGAAAAAGAAAACTGTTAATCGATGCAGTAGATCCGTCAGGCCCTTGAAGCACAGCGACATTAAATATCAAAGTACTCTATTAATCAAAAAGTGGTAAAAGTTGGATCAAATTGAAATTTCTAAAGATAAGGAGGCTTGATTCATTTAACACCCCAATCACATAACCAGTGAGTGAAATGATGGTCAATTACATTTGAACCAAAGAATGGTAAATTATTATCCCCAATAATAATGACAGAAGAGCATGAATTCAGGAGGATAATGCAACATTTAAACAAAGAGATCGTGCTCCTTACTTTAAAATTTATAATAATATCTTGATACTGTGAGAACTAGTTGCTGACTACCTGTATAGTTGAAAATTTACTATATGTAGAAATACTCATTTTCTTAAAATAATGATTTTTGAAAACATAGCATAAGTTTGGCTTTCCATCCAATTACTATGTCGGTAGTGTTATTGATATAGACACGGGATTATTGATCAATGCGTTCTTTCCAAGTATTGTCATAACTGCGCTCTCACTAAACAAAATTTTGGAAAAATAGTCCTGAGATGTGTTTTTGGTACAAAGAAAATAGTGTAGACTGTAATATTAATTACACAGGTTCTTCACCAGCAATGAAAGTCACTGCAACAGATGTACTATGGAGGCGTGTATTTTCGTTACATCACTAGTCAGTGACGGTGATTCAAAAGTGTTTAGTCACTTGAAGGAGATGTCTATGTATGGAAAATATGTAACCATAAAACATATGAGTGTATCAACCACGATTTCAAAGGTTTAGAACGGCTTTACTGAAACTAGTTAAAGATACAAGTAAAGCCGAGACGGTTACTCTTGTAGGAAAAACTTTCCTACCAATCAAGTACTACCATAATGCAATAGCAGAAAATGTGATTAAGGACTCAGTGAAAAATTCCATTTTGTGTACTTTGCATCACTGTATTTCGACGAATTATAACAGAACGCATTTTAAATGTCAACAAGGTGAACACAGTTGGTGTTTCTTATGAACGTCTTCATAGTCATATTTGGCTCAGATGTGATAAGGATAAATACTTCTAGAAGGCTAGTTGAAACTGCAGTATCAGATGCTGATAGTTAATATAACTTTGGAAGTGTCGCTGGTGTGTCAAGTCTCATGAGAGCATTCCTGACGCCTGGCAAGAGTTAGAGAATCGCAAAATTACGTGACCAGCGTCGCTGAAAGAAAATAGAAATATCCCAAAAGCTAAGACGGCACTACTTGACATTGAAAAACATCCAAGAAGAAGAAAGAAAGAAGGAAGGAACGTGATCCATATGAAAGTGGTGGTTTCATTCCTTAATTCAATGTTAGTAGGCTTCTGTACAGTAATTGGTGCAGCGCTTTGGGTTTTGTGCGTTTGCCGGAAGTTAACTGTTTTTTATGAGGAAGTAAATTTCTGAAGTTCTATAAAATATAGATGGATGATATTTTTAGTTCAACCAATTAAGGTCTTTCAAATATAGTAAGAGTTTTGAAAAATGACCATTAAGATATTTAAAAAATGAACCAATGAACAAAAATTAAGTTTACAAAAATAATCTATTTATATTTAGAAAACCCAAAAATAAATTTGAAGCACAACAACACAACTTGAGAAATATCATTCCTCGTAAACACCTTACAAACGCTTATAAACCCCCTTCCCCCTCATAATGTTATGAAAATAATTCCACTTTCTTTCAACAAGGTATCGAAAAATACACATTAGAGTAGAGTTTATAAAATTAGGAATGAACAAAATTTCAAATTTATTTTACTTCCCTCTTTTAGATGCAGATACACACTTGGTACATTGTTATGAGTTGGTCATATGTCATTGCACAAAACATAAAGCTTTCCCGTACATTAAAAATATGACAGCTCTTATTATGTTAGATTTCGAATTACTTCAGAACTACTTCAGTTTTTATTAAAATATTTGTATTAGTTAAAGTTATTAATTTAATTACAAAATGTATATTAAGTTTAAGAAAATCCAAGAAGATCTACCCTGAACATCAGTTTTATTTCATCGGCGCAGTGCTGTATTGTTCTAAAGTATAAACAAAGTGACGTTACAGAGTGATGAAACTGACAGTTTCTCCACAAAATTGCAAACCACACCATGCAAACATTGATTTAGTTTATGAATTATGCAACGACAATACTCAAGGAAATGCGTAAGTAGTTAACCAAGTCGTGGTAGATAGAAAATATTGAGTGTAATTGGATTAACAAGTGAACAACGTTTGTCATCATTTTTGTACTGCATTGAAAACAAGCAATTGTTGGTCGTTTCAGTCTCACGAGAAAATACCCCTTATCTACAATACACTATTTTTTGTATTATAGATGTCTCTGATGTCGAAAAGCTGTAAGTTAGTTCATTTTGAGCTTCATTGTTGCCAAATTCTTTTGGATCTCTTCAGCCGAACATGATTCCAGATTCCTGGAGGATGTTTTCAAATAAATATAACTAGTCACTGTTATTCCTATGATCTTGTAACTATCCTAACGAACTTGTACGATAAATAAAAGTAATAATTAATTCAAAATCAATAATAAATATACGAACTTGTAAGTATTGATACTCCAATACACCTCTTTTGGAATCCATAATGTCCGAAGTTACCTAAACTTAACGATAATGTGTATGTGGATCAACATTTGATTTCTACCTCTTTCTGCCTTCTGCGTAGCTTTAGAAACCATTTTTACTAATGGACGATGACAAAACATAAGGATCTAAGAAATTTAAAACTGGTTTATTGGACAGACAGATGCGAAGACGAAAATGTCGCTAAAAATCATTACTAATAATGTTTTAACTTAAGGAATAATTTCAAATCAAGGAAGTATGCCAGCCGCCACTATTTTGAGTTTGTACAATATTTTATTGTAATAGAAGAGTGTTCTTTATTATCAGTACTATTTCAGAGCGATTAAAACATAAAAATCAAATTGTAATATTGTTTTTTGCTATGAGAAACATACAAAACATCTGTAGCAATGGGAAGATTAAGAGGGAGTCCTTGTTTTACTTTTGTTTGTTCGTAAAAATCAATGCTTCTGAGACTATTATTATTATATTATATCTGAGACTTCCATAATACATGGAATGTTACTAATAAGGAAAGAACGTAAGCAGGATGAATCATTCTTCAAATATTATTTTTCTAAAAACTAAAACAAGCTGAGTGATAAATTGGACAAGCGTCAAAATAATCGGAGTTTCAGCAGACAACGTTTAATGTCACTTAAGGGCTGTCAGGTAAGATTTGGTGTTAGGAGAGCGCCCGGGTCGGGTGTCTTCCCGTAACTAACCCAATCACACCCCCCCCCCCCTTAATGTGATGACGCCTATACGGACAATCAGGCAAGTTTTGATTCCACCTACTTTCCCCTAACAAGACCTCAGTCTCTCTTCTGACGACAGCCAGGGCGGTTACTTCCTCTGTCTTACTCTACAGCCAGGCCTGCCAACTTCTCCAAACAAGTTATTGAGTTATAGAATAAGGGCTCCTTTCGTTTCCTCTTTGTTACGAACTCATACTTTCACGTACTGCCCGTTTAATAGATAAGAGTACAGTACGTAATCAAATATTGGTAAAAAAGTATAAAATGGTCAAAAATATTGACGTTCGATTGATCAAACTTAATTATCACATAGGGGCTACCAATTTAAAATTTTTACTTCGATTTCTTAAAAAAATTAAAATAGCTGTCGGTCTTTTAACTGAATCTTCAAAATTTTAAATTAACAAAAGCCAATTCTATTTTTATAAATTTTTTGTTTGCTGATGAAATAAAAATAAAACGTGTTGTTAACTATTGGTTTACATAAGTTTTTAATTTGATAACAAATACGATTATAAATAACCAATATAAGTCAATCTTAAAATAAAAAAAAAAAAATATATATATATATATATATATATATATATATATATATATATATATATATATATATTTTACTAGTAGTACCTATTTATTTTCGTTTTGAAAAATAATAAATATACATACATGAGTAGTCTGTAAGGTAGCAATAAGCGCGAGTGTACTTATTCTGTTCTAAAATTAAACATATTTGTCATTTATAACAGAAGGTGACAGAAAATAATTTTTGATGTGTTAGGAATCTTGAAATACATATAAAAAAAAAAAAATCGCTCTAAGGTTTTTTAAGAAAGCAAAGATCTATTTGCAATGTGGGGAATTACTCGGAAATGTTTGTAACATTCTTTTTAGGATAAAGCTGATAGTGATGTTTATAAACTCCGTGCCATTTTTAATCCATTCGTTAGTATTGGAGTATCTTGTTTACGAAAGTCTAGGTGATATATTAGCAGTAATGAGTTTGTACGTTTTAAAATACTAAGATTTTAAATATACTTTATTCGGGGATTTACTCCAAATATTTTTTAAATGTTGTGCTTTCCCATTATATATGCACGAAAGACTTGCTATATAAATTCCTTATTGAGAAGAAAAATATTGTGATAGTATAAATAAATAATTTTCAATAACCGTCCAGTGCAAAGTTTACTCCTTTTTAAATATTTAAAAGTTTCATATAAAATTGAAAAGTGATGCTTTAATGTAATTGAGTTTTAAAGGCTTTGACACCATTTATAGATTTTTATTATTTGTAATAAAGTGAATTTAATAAAAGGAATGCCTCATGTAAGTAGTTTTAGAACCTTCTGGTATGTCATAAATTTTGAATTTGTCATACTTTACGTCATATGAGTTAATTAGATAAAGGAATTTTCATGAAGATCAACCAACCGTTGTGGTTGTTTGTAAACCTTATTGTTTGTATTTTGTTTGTGGTTGTTTGTATTTTTTGTTTTTCAACTACCTGATGTTCTTGACAATCTAATTGGATACGCATTTACCAAACAATCTAAACAGATCTAAAGAGAATGAGTATGGGGAGAATGTACCACCCATTGGGTTTTGGTTCCAACGGTAGATTACTAAGGCCAAAGTATACGATGTTTGAATGAAGTAGATTTCAGAGATCGAAATTTTTATATATTTGAAAAAACCGGTGTCGTAAATATAATATTCATTCTAAGCAGAAGTGCTCCTTACACACGTTTTGCATAATATCTGATCCTCTTAACCATGAACACTAAAATTATATTTACTTGATAGATGATTACTTCCATTTGAAAAAATATCATAGCGATACATTCCTTCATAACGTTTTTTCACTAGAAAGGCTACAGACATGTTGAAAATTAGGCCTAAGGCTCACCTACAGTGGAACGAAGCAATAATTTTCCAGCAAAACTTCTTAAACTTAATTTGCAAAAAAAGGGATTTGTTCCAAATCATTAAATAAATAAATAAATAAAAATGCCTTTTTATTGGAGCGTTTCTCAGTTACATTACTGTTTTACAGAATTACTCAAGTTACTACACAAACATTCTAACAACTAAACTTAACAGAGCTAATCATATAATGGAATATTTACATTTAAAACACATCACTTATTATGCTAGTTCCTATGTACAAAATCTTTCTTTAACCCTTTTCTTAAATTTAACAATATTTACAAGACCTTTTAGGCCATCAGGAAGGTCATTGTACACCTTTGGTCCGAAATAAGAGAAACTCTTCCTTCCGAGCTCTAAATTTACTCTTAGAAGATTAAGATTTCCTCCATGTCGAGAGGCCCTTTGTGACACTTGATCCCGATACAGTAGTCTTTCCCTGAGGTACTGAGGTTCCTCAATGGTAAGGATCTTGTGGACCATACATGAGGACAGTACTCTACAAACTGTGTCCATAGGCATTATGTTCGCAGCTTCTCGTTGGGGTGATACGTGATCGAATTTGCGGAGTGAGAACACGAAGCGCACAGCCGAGTTTTGAACTCGTTGAATTCTGGCAATATCACCCTTTGAAATGCTGTTCCCATACGCCGGATAGCAGTAGTAGAATACAGAGAGCACCAAGGACAACACGATCTGCAATTTAGCAGACTCGGGAAGCAATAATCTAAATCTGTAGAGACCCCTTAGTCGCCCTAAGGCGCGTTGAGTAGCATGCGTGACATGGTCGGAGAATGAGAGTTCGCTGTCAAGTACGACACCGAGTGTTTTCACCTGGTCGCAGACTTGCAAACTCACACCCCCGAGCACAACACCCACACCTCTCTCCCTCAGTGTCTCTACCAGATCACGTGGTGCTATATGCAAAACACTACACTTGTCTACGTTCAGTTTCAAACCATTTGCAGTCGACCAAGAGAATATTTCCTCCAGGTCAGCATTGATTCGAAACAGAGCGTCCTCAGCGGAGGAAGCGTCATAAGACAAGTGCAGCTGGCAGTCATCCGCATACAGGTGCACTTTTCAGTTTTGCACACAACTGGGAAAATCAGAGGTGTACAAATTGAACAACACAGGGCCAAGGCAACTGCCCTGAGGTACTCCTCGCTGCTTATAAAGTGGAGATGATGTCTCACTCCCCAGCCTTGTCACCTGGCTTCTTCCATTCATGTAAGATTGAATCCATTCAATTACATTTTCACCAAAACTGTAGGACTTCATCTTAGCTATCAGCAGTTCGTGGTTGATCGCATCAAAGGCTTGTGAAAAATCAAGCAAGACTAATGAGCTGCATTTTCATAAATATATATATATATATATATATATATATATATATATATATATATATATATATATATATATATATATTAGCATAAATTTAGTGTATACTGTTTACAACTTACTGTGCGAAACAATAAAATTTAGAGAACACATTGAATATTTTAAGCTATAAAATATTTATTACCAATTTAATGGAATTATAATTTATGGAAATTAGAGATCTATTTGACGTTTCAAATACTTTAGGTGTATTATCGGATTGCATTTTTGCTACATATCAAAAAACAAATCACAATTTTCAAAGAATTTTGAAAATAATATTTAAACGACCATACTTTTTTGATGCGTTAATATTTTTAACGCAATTTTTCTTAAGTTTGATGCAAACATAAAATATTTTTATTTCTTAAATTTCACACTACTTTTGTATTTTTTTTCGTTAAGTACCACGTATATTTCATTTATACCACCTAAGTTTGTTGCACAAAATCTTTCTCTACTCAGAAGGATTTGCAAACTGAACAAAGGGGAAATCTTGACTTGAAAATTTAAAGTAGTTTAAAAGCATTTAAAATGCGCCATCTTCTAGGAAGATGTTTTTGTTCTATTATGGTCTAAAAGTGCCTCATGTCTAGGTCAGGAGATTCTAACACTTTTGGGGAAATATCATTGTTGTTCTGAATTCCGGAATTCTTCCCGCCATTAAAAAGCACTTCACATACCAGCACTATAACGTATTATTTGTATTTGTTTCCATTTTAAAAGATTAATCACGTAAAAACTGAGTTAAAGATTAACTCATACTTCCAATTATTATAATTATATTTAAAGACTACAATTTATCAAATCAGGGCAGTGTCTATATTAACAACACTATTAAACTTTATAATAAGCGGTGCATCGTGTTTGTACAAACCTGTTCTACGCGTCCCTCTCCTACTTATATCAAGATAACGTTCCTTCTCTATCCAAAGTCAAAATCGGTACGCAAATATTGGCAGCTATAATTTATTCTGTTCCCTATTTAACATATTTAGTTAAGAACCTATTTAAATCATCGTTAAGAATTTATTAAAAAGTTTAAGATTCAAACGAGTTTTATAACTTACAGTTTTCATCTTGAAAATACGTGAGATTAAGAAACCTATCATAAAACGTTTGTACGATTGTAATATATTGTTTGTTTAACGCTAGTTCCTTTTGTAGCGGATTTTTAATAAACTGTATAATTTATCGGCATCTTGGAAAATTACTCATTATTTTAATAACCATCCTGTTCTTCATCTTGAAGTCAAAAATTTCTGAATGAAAGATGTTTATGGACAAAACATTGTTACTATTTGTAGAAGTTGTAATAAAAAATCTATGTATTAGTTCAATAAAATGTTTAGTTTTATAAAATCTAACTGTTGTTACCTTTGGCCCACTGCGCTACGCCGCTGCTCGTGTTGAAATAACAGGATTACATACATATGCATGAATGTGTTACAACAGAAATACTTTTATACTCTCATCCTTTCAAACCATCAATATTTAGTAAAGAACTTACATAAAGAATAGCCAATTTTTTACTGGGAATATTATATTTAAGTAAATATTTCTGGTTCTCTTTTCTAGTAAGATCAATGTTGACCGCCAGTCTTAATGTTAATAAAAATAATACTATGATACTATCATAAGGTAGCTATAATTTTAATCATTAACGAAAGTTATTAAGCTGCCTCTTAGATTTGCAATTTTATTCTTTGTCTTTAATTATTTCAATATTAATATTTTATAACATAACCCTAAAACTGTCTGGATATAACACTCCAGTTTTTATTGACTGATGACAAAGTCACAATTTGAAAAGAGTCCTTTTTTATTTGTATAAAAAACACATAAATAACAAACAGTTAGCCTATAAGCTTAGTTAATTTACAGAAGAACAAAACGTGTTCGACTTTTGCAAAAATTGTTGGATCCTATTCTAAAACAAAATTCATGTACATTGATCTGGCAAAACTTCGCAATATATAAATAGTAAATAGAATATATATTACTTTGGAATGGGTATGGTTTTATAAATGTTAAAGATAAGATATTCTTAAATAAAACTTGATGACATTAGTGTGTCTGAGTAAATGTTGGTACTCAATCGTGAAGTAAAATAGATTCATAAGAACGTAGAAAATACGATATTAAAATCAAGAAGAATTTATTTCAATTGCGTAGAATATATTGGAGATATTAGACCTACCTCATTTAGCTAAAAGTCTATATATTTATAAATTTTTGCAAATATTACGGCATCTAAAATAAACCACATGTGAAACCGTCTACACAGAACTTCAGAAATAAGCTTTAATACCACGACACGTTTATAGAAGTATTTAAGAACAAGATTTGCTCAATCATATTTAAAAGCGGGAGGAGAAGTAAAAAGCACACTGTCGCAATGAGCGAAGTACTCGTACATCTTAAGCAGTTTCTTTCTTCCAGTCGTCTTTTTATAGCAACATTAAGATTAATGAAATGTATATTTGTTATATCAGATTGTAGAGAATTTCAATTGTTCAAGATTGCCGTTTTAGCAACAAATAGAGTAATTTAATTACTTATAAATGCTAAAAGATTTATAAAAAGCTTTATGATTGTTTAACTTATTAGTTTTATAACAACGATTTGTTGGGTTCAATAGTCTTAAATATTGGAAAATAGTTGTAAATCAAAGGTCACCCTAAGCTATTGATCACATTTTTAAGTAAAGATTAACATAAATTACCTTAAACTACCAACGGACCATTGACTACCCCACATTGTTTGGCAATGAGTATGTAAGAAATCTATATATCTTGACACGTTACCGCCACAACTAATAGAAGTGACCCTGTCTTCTGTCCCACTGTAATACGTCCTATGAACATTCTGATTAAAATGAAGTGCATATAATTGAGATGAAAGTGATTTTAAACGTTACAAACACAACAAAATGAAATCAAGAAAGAAAATATTTACTGCTTTAAAAAACAGATGACTGTTTACGTATTGTTTATGATGAATTTTCTATAGTATTTAATAAATAATATTAGTTTAGAATACATAATGGAACTAAAAACTTATACACAAGTTGTACCCTCCCTTAAATATACACATATTTTGGGGATTTGAGAACAGTCTGAGGGGAAAAAATAATTTTCAAGGAAACCTCATTTGCAACACACAATTTCCTACCCCCACATAGTATTCTAAAAGTATTTTCTTTCATTTTTAAATTTTATTCAGTTTATGTATACAATTACAAATCCTGCTAAGTTATTACAAAGTGCAACGCATTTTGGCATTAATTTTTGCTATCCAATATTCTTGGTCACATAAGACTTAAAAGTAGAAACATTATTCCTCTGTCTCCATTTAAAATTTCCCTGACTATCCCCTTTAGTGACATTTTCTCCTGAAATATCTAATTAATATCTTACAAAAAGTATTGTCTTTTGTCCTAAGGTGATATGTACAGTTTTACAAATGAAAGAAATTTGTAAAAGAAAGAAAGCCCTATCAGGGTTCTTTTTAATATTCAGTTACAGCGGTTTACAACATAACTTTTTTACATAAACATTATAATAGACTACTTATAAAATCTATTCTAAGGTATTAACCTTTTGTAATATAGTTCATACTGTTATAAAATAATTACGAGATAATTTTTTTTATTTGCAATTGAAAACATATCAGACATCAAAGAAGTAATGCAGTTTTATTAAATTTATATAGGCATACTACGTCCAGAGTTCGTTTAATGGCATTAATTAAACATTTGCTATTGCTACTCATAAATCCTTAATGAGCAATACTAAATAACGGTCAATTTGAAGAATACTAGCGATTCTACTACCGCTTAAGACTCCCTAGATCTACTACATGTGGGGGATAGAGTGTCGTTATCGCTGCATTACGGAGAGAAATATAATAACATGTCATTAATTGAAGTAGTGCGTATCGTGTCCAGGTTTTAATTAAAAACCCGGGCGTCTGTAGGCTCATGCTTCAGTGGAACTACTATAGCGGCCAAATGAAGTCTCAGATCACAGTTTCCATTACCCATATGCACCTGTTGTATGCATACAATTAATGACTGGGAGGCGGCCTACCATTGGTCCACAGCCTGACCAATCACAGCCCTCCTCCGGCTGCCGCCATCCCTAGTGCATTATTAAAACCAAGAGAATTTATGAAACAAAGCTACCACATTTATAATACAAAGAAACAATAAGAAAATATATCGCACACTTATTTCTGTGTTTAATTACTGGAAATATATTTATGATAATTAATTTTTAAGAGTGCTAAGCAATGATTATAATACATAACGCATTTTAACTGTAAAACAAATAAAACTATGATTAATTGCAATGGCAACATTTTAAGTAAATTTAATATAAATAATTATTAAACAAATGCAAAAAATCCAAAATAATGTACGGTATCATTAACTGAAAATAATTTCAACTGTAGATAATTCATAAGAATATTAAATTAATTTTACTCAAAAATAGTTCTCAATCAGGTATATATCTGACTAAATAAGGGACTAACTCAAAGCCTTTTGCATATTATTTATATAGAAATTAAATTTACTGTGTTGAATTATCTTTCATACTACTGCTATCATACCTGATGATCACTTTTTAGGTATAAATAATACCATAACAACAAGATTTACCAACAAAATATAAAAATTTACAATAGAAATTTTCTGAAGATAACTATATATTTTTAAATTTCAAATAAAATAAAATAGAAAATTACATGAAATGACATTGAATTACTCTTTATATAAGTCAAGTATAGTATCATATTACATTGTATGCTACAAAGAATGCGACCTGTAACAGCTATATTTGAAGATTAAAGTATATTGAAATGTATAAAATCTTGATTATTTTTTTTAATAACTCCTTTCATCTCTTCAAAATAATAACTTCAACTAAGGAGGCTCTTGAAGAAGTGGTTTAGTTTCTAAAAATACTTGAATTGCAGTAAGTTCCAACAAGTCCGCATCTCCTGCACCAGCATCTCCTACTAGTACTATAGCATCAAAGTTCTTCCACAGCCATCTACACTCCAAGACGTGTTCCCGAGGTCACCATTAGTAGTAGAGACTAGCCTTATACGCCAGCTCAGTCTAAAACACAACCAGTCATCGAAAAGAAGACGTAAACAACCTTCGAGGAAGAAACTAAGGCGCCACTTACTTTTTCCATAGTTCCAGGTTACAAGTTAAAATGATATTAATGTCCGTGACTTTGGCGGTATTGCTAGAATAAAAAAAAAACACTTGTTGGAGGCTTCTGAAGACCCAGTAAGAGCCTGTTAGGTGGTTCCCGTGATGGCTCTTTTTTCTGATGGCTGAACTACTAGCTTTGCCTAAACTAACGAAGTGTAGATCAAAAAATATTTTTCAGCACTTTAAACACAGTTAATTTTGAGTTCAGTTCCAGTATACCTTCCTTTCAGTGCAGCATCTGACATCAAACTTGAATCCTAGAATCTTGAGTCATATCTGCCTGATGAGATAAAAAACGACAGCGACAAATCGTCCAGAATGGAGACGAATATGACTCCAGATTCCAGGAGTCAAATCTGTTGACAGCGTCAAGTTCCTAACGCTGTACTACGAGGGAGGTGAACTGGGGAGATAAACTCAACTTTCTCCTTGAATTAAACTTGGCACTACACCTACGTTATGTGTAAGAATTTTGTTTGCTTCATCGTGCTTAAAGATCGTATCTAAACGTTGTAGTTTACCTAATTGTTCACCAGAAGAGACAATGAGAATACCTATTCACCTAGATGTACTATATTTTGTAGTATTGGTAGGTGTCTCTGATGTCAAAACTGATATAAAGAGTCACTTTAAAATTTTCGTCGCCGACTTTTTTGGGTCTTTTCAGACAAACATGACTCCAGATTCCAAGAGTCAAGTCTGCAATAGCATCAGATTTCAGATGCTGCACGGAAGAGGAAGGTGAACTGGAGCTAAATTCAACATTCACAGCCAACAAAAACTACTGTCTCTGTGTTCACTTAACCATGACCTTCCCACCCAACATCTCGTACACCGATAAATCTGCTCGTGAATTATTTCTTTGAAATATCTGTGTGAAGCACTCTGGCTATTCAACTCCTAAACTTCAGCGGTAACTGCAGACGTGCCATTAAACTTCAAACCACAATAACTTCCAAGTTGTTGAGTAATATATTTTGAAGCTTTCGCAGTAACTGTTTCATAGATTTACAGTTCTGAGTGACAGCTTCAACGATCAGGATCATCGGCAATGTTGTAACAAATATATCTCTATCACTTAGGTTCCGCTTCTTGAGATGGCCATCTATGAACACTAAGTTACAGGAGGTTGTCAATCGTGGATATTCCCTAGTGCACGATTTAACTGTTTAAAAACTTAAAAGAGTAGATTGCCTCCGAATAATAATACTCGTAATAATACTAAAGGAGACAATTTTAATTTAAAGGAACCAAAAGTCACCTGTTACAAAAATTTACTTGGGTAACCCGTAGTATTCTTCCACCTCGGGAAAAACTCAAATATACCAAATTTCAAATTCAAAACTGTGTTATAAAATGCAGTAAATCGTTCAAAAAGTCATACTAGCTACAAATGGTTAAAACATTAAAATCAGTGTAAGATGTGCCAGATCATCTTCTTAAACTACTAAACCACAAAGCTGAAACCGTCAAGAATATGGATGTCACAACCAACTAGTAATAGTAAACTGCTTTAACGATGAAATCAAGAGGTGGAACAGTACTAGTCGTCAGTAACTTACACTACCGTGGAACTGACCATAGATAATCATATGGGCAGCCACAGCCTTTGAGTGAATCGAACAACGGATAAAGTAATATCAAATTTCTAAACCTTTCACACAAATATCACTAAAACTGAATTGGATTATTTCATCAAGAACGAGTGTGTAACCTCCCACACCCTTTCCAAACAAGAACTTGATGACATGTGTTCTTCTATGTAGCCTATATTTCATAGATATCTGCTTCTAGGGACATATAGAAGCAGGTATCTATGAAATAAACATACTTCGCTTGCTATTATGGGCCCCTTTCTCCTTCAAGAGAAAGTCACGATTGAATTTTTTTTATTTGATATATTTAATTTGGGTAAGTTACATTCTGTTGAAGCTCTAGTTCAAGGGAAGATTTCATGGAGATGTTTCACTAATACAAAAATTATGATGATAGGTTGGAAGTTGCCTGGCCGAACAGTATTGGACATAATATAATGAGTCCTTATAGTCAAAAGACTATCAGTGCTGCTACCAGAAACCAGGTCATGGTTGAGCAAAAGAGTTAACACGTTGTTGAAGGCGATGAGTTGATAACGCCATAAGGCTTAGATGACGAGAGAGATATCTTCACCAGGAAGGAGAATGCATCACTTCTTGTAATTTACCATTACTGAGGAATGAGGTATCTCCCACAAGATTAAAGAATATATACAAGAACGGATAACGCAGCTCGATTTGACCAAAAGACGAATCTTGTTAGCCCTAATATGCTACGTACCCTTATACTAAAATAATTGTAAAAGAACTCACTATTGATAGTCACAAGGTTATGAATGAGAATAATGTTTCGAAAGTGCCAACAACTAAAACCCGATAGAGTCTGAAGACCCTTTCGCGTTACACTCCACTCTAGTGACGTGGAGAAGATACGTGTGCGAGTCGTTTGGAGGGCGTAAGAGCCGGTGGAAAGTAGCATGCTAATGATAAGAGGTATTAAATATCTAAAGACAATTTCTAGTTCCTCAGGTGCTGCCTCGGCGAGAGCTCTATGGACAACAACACCTCGGACATTCTGATTACATCAATAGACCATCATGGAAGGTTTAATGTAAAATTTTGATTCAGAAACTCCACTTCTCCCTTTATATTAATAGCTTCTTCAAACAATGTATTCTGTAGTACATAGACAATTAGACTCAACCATCTGTATCAACCTTCGACAAAGCAGATCCATATAATTAATATACTCTAATCAATGATTGGTCTCATTTTTCTCTCTTTCTTCAGGTAGAGACGTAGACAACCATGAAGAATGTCTTTCCTTCTGAAGAAAACACCTGATTCTTCATTGAACTAATCTAATTCTTATTATTACTGATGTTTGTACAATGCATATTAATATGTATGTTTGTAAAATGTAAATTGGATTTTGCCTCCTTTACTATAAAGGTATCGAATTTAACTGAGCTATTGGGGACGATTAGATGGTGTAATCAAAATCATGAAGCAACGGTTATTTATTCGTAATGCCGGAGAACAGTAATTAATTGTTTGGCAATTATCAAACCATGTCTTATCAGGTTGACCGATTCTTCGGAGACGTAAAATTTCACTCCGATTGGATTAAGGCGAGACTACTATATTCTGGCCTTGATGATAATCAGTAACATGGCAAGATATTCATAAAACGTCTCTCCTATCATTATTTTAAACCGATAGCTATTATTATTCAAATAAACTTTGTACCAAAGTCTATAACAAACACAAAGCTATGAAGTTATTAGTACTTGATTCCAAGAATACTTGATTTAATCACATAGTTATCTCAAAACGCTTCCCAATACATATTTAGATAGAACATTCAGTGCTGAAAGGTTCAACTCTAATTAACCTTTGATAGAGAACCTTTGACAAATTACAATGTTCGGGCACATATTAGTAGTATAATTCTATAGATAAAAATAGATAAAAAATAATCTACTTTGCTTTGGCTATGCTTGTGTTAGCAAAGAATATGTCTTGTTAGATTTCTGATTGAAATTAAATAACACATTTTTCCATGAGATATTACCTAGTAATTAAATACTTTCCATGTCTTAACAATTTTGCTGAATGAGTAGTACCAGATTGGTATGGAAAGTGTGCCATAAACCTGATGAAGAATTGAGTAGAAAGGATTCATTTAGTCAAATTTTAGAGGTCCTACGAAGTATACAGGATTTAAGAGAATACGTATTTCTGCACTCAATTACTTCTTATATTTTACTGTGACGAATTGAGGCCTTCAGACAAGTCTTAATTATTACTGAAATATGCTTCTACTCGTAGAGTTGTCTTCGGAAGAGATAATTGAAATGTCTTTTTATGGTCTGAAAAAATAATGAAGTAATTCCTACGTTTACCTTTGTAGAACATATCTAGAAGTTACGGGACATATTACTAGCTCAGTATTGGCTTAGATTCCTCAAGCAAAAGAAGAAATTAACATTTACATCTTCTCAATCAGGTATTTGAAATACTACAAGCGCTAAATAATTGTTGCCACAATTACTTCACTGTAGTTTCTTTAGTTTTTCGCTTGAAACATTACCAGGTATAACTTTAATGTAAGGGAGGTTTAATTTACAGTTAACAGCAATGTAAATGGCATTGAGTAAAAGTAGCAGAAAGAAAATGAATGACAGTATTAAAACTATTACGCAGAATCCCGGGGCTTGTTTCATAACCTCGACTTACACGAGTAGAATGTTGGCGGATTACTTGACCATCCATAATATCTGCAACTGTTAGTGTGGATAGTTTTATTCCACGCAATATAGTTCATATGGCTGTAATACTAATAGTGATGTTCTTAGCAACCAACATGTTAGGTCTAAGCAAACTAAAGTCTACTCTCTAAGACTATCAAATAACCGAATTAAGTGAGCATGTATATTTACAATATTATTGCTGTTATCATTAAATTGTTGCCACCACTGTTCTGATATATAATAAGCCTTAGTGACTAGTTATATTCTTATCTGGATACTTTTACATGCTACCAAATGCAGAAGCTTCTTGAACTACCTGAGCGTCAATTCCTCAAAGGGAATTCATCTCTTTTACACGTATCAGGGTTGCATCCGACTAAGTAAGTACTACCAGTCTCCACTGTCAGCCAAAAGCCTCCTCAATAGGTATCTTAAACTTAATTATTCTCTGTTTTGTCGTAATGTAACACGTTCACACTTTACTCAGGGAATTAGGATCTGTATAGTTCTGACACGTGTCTCTGACCATAATACTATGGTTCATTGGATACCTTTTCTCTACTTAGCATCTTTCCACTACACAACTAACAATTTCATATCTTTCTTTCTCATAAAAAATCACGAAACCAACCTAATTGGATTGTAGTTATACTGTAACGTACTCTAATCCAAAAAGTGCTATCCTAAGGAGGATAAGTATTCGTTATTCTTACCCTCCCTCTAAACCCAAATGTAAAGTTCTTATTCAGACGACTAATGAAGTAGATTATGACCACTTCCTCCTTATTATAACGGTTAGTATGTTCTGTTCGCAAAAGCAAGAGCTAAGTCCTCCCCGTCACAAATCTTCTACTGCTCTTCTACTGTATTTGACTTCCTTCTTACTTCTCTGCTTCTTTATCAGTCTTCTAACTCAGCTAAACAAGTCCTCAGTAACCAACATATATCTCCTCTCACATTGCAAATCATCTTCTCTGAATATTCTCCTTATTTATTCCTTACAATTCTCGTACTCCTCGCATGTCAACATATGTCAGAGGAACCCACAGCATCGCGCACATTAGACTTCCTCGATTAAAGAATCCTTTCAACTTTAAATCAAAATTACATAGAAATATTGTTATATTTGGGGGATGCTCGTAAATTCATCACCATACCTCTTAGATCTTGCTTTAATTTAAATTATTATCTTTCCTTGCCAGATCTCCATCTTAAAGAGTCATTCCTTAAAAATATCCTAACGTTACTAGTGTGCCATACTCTTCTCTTCGCTCTCTTTCACAACCTATCTACCATGCTCTTCCTTCCCCATTCCTAATATATATCCCCCGTCCATTACTCTGATTTCATAATGCGACCATCATATCCCACCTTTCGCCCTCAATATCCTCTGAGCTCAGAAAACACTGCCTGCAGGGCGTGTGTAAAATGCACTACGTATCGATTGTAATCGATTTACAGTCCTAGCATACAAATACTTCATTTCCTTAACTTGTGCCAGCAAATATTTTCCTCATCTACATCTTAAAATATTCTTAAATTACATCTTAAATTATATCTTGCCCTGTAAAATCTTTTCACAATCAGAAATATTAACTTTTCCTCTCTGAACTTCAGCTCCTCTTATTCTTACCATGACCACAGTCTGTTTGATACCTTCGCAGCTTTTCTCTGAAAAACATTCACTACCTCTCCTCATACCAGCAATAAGTATTATCTTCGTCAATCAATGGATTATGTTTATAACTAAAATCTAGTCGCAAACTTCACGACACTTATTCGGAGTCACCACCTTTCCCATCGTTGAAATTTCAATACGCTGCTCCACAGGATATATTCAGAAATAATCTTATATCGCCTATGAGTATTCTAAGGTTACTACCATTATCTTTTGCCACAAAGTATAGTCAAAGATATTAGATATTTTAATAGAGATCTGGTTACACAAATTTTCTTCCATGCACTCCCCCATCCTCTTCTGTTTCATATTTAGTACTCATTACTATAACTACATCATTGATCATCTCACCATTCAGACAATTTACTCCATTCAGTCCTGATAATCTAGAAGACTTCTATTCCTTGATTCATAGTGTTCATCTTTAAATTATTTTATTTCACATCTCATATCTTCATTTGTAAAAAGTCCTCTCATCGTAATTTTTCAAACTCACCCATTTCTATGCACCTTGGCACCCGCTTCACATCAACATCATTTTAACACCAGGATGCTCCAGATATAATCCCAGTTTCCTCTTTTTCTTCCTTTTTTACCATCGTCATTTGCCATTCTCCTTAACAGTAAGTGTTCCATAAGAGTTTAGGTCCATTTAACCTTCCCCTTATTACAACGTCTGAAATCTGACGCAGCCTCTTACTTGAATCCTGAAATTTGGACTCCACATCTGTCTGAAAAGATGCAGAATTAAGGTGACAAAGCGTTCAAATTGAACTCCTTACATTGATTGTACATCAGAGACATCTAGACTACAAAATACGTATATCTATTTTACCCAGTAGCCATCAAATATAGGCCAGATGAAGAGATGTTCACATAGTCTCATAAATTTGCCGATGTTTAATTTTGAGACGATTGTTTTATTTGGTAGCCGTGGCTAGTCAAGGCACCTAAACTTACTTGTACCCTTGCTATAATTTTCAAATTTGTATAATTAAAAAGTTATTAAATAGAGATAACACTATTATTTAGTAGTATTTAAGGAGAATTGACGGAATGGAAGCACCCAATTGTGGCAAATGCAGTAAAAAGTTACGAACTGATGGCAACAAATTGGAGTGTGGCCAATGCAACTAGGATTTCAACTTTAGTAAATGTTCCGTGCAGAATACTACATGGAAAAGCGTTGGAAAAAGTGTTCCCAGATTGGTTGGCAATGTCTAACCTGTAGAAAACCGAAAAAAGAATATCGAAATAAGTCTTCGTTAATACGAAAATGTCATAACCACTGGATAAAACAATTGATCAAGCAATTTCAAAGTCATATTAGATAAAATTTGTGCTCTACCAAGTATAAATGATGCATTGGATAAAATTCAAGAATTCACTTCAATGAAATGTAAAAGGTTATACTTTCGGAAATCAAGGCGCTGGGGAAAGAAAACCGAACCCTGAGAAAGGAGTTCTCTAAACTCAGAAGAAGGGGTCAGGAGGTCAGTGAGACCATTCTTGCACTTGAACAGGAAGTACCTGAAAGTATAACCGAATCTTTAAACTGGAGATCGAAGGACTTAAGGCTATAGAAAATTAAGCTGTGATAGAAACTGTCAATGTTGCTAAATCCACCAGTGTTTAATTTGACGAAAAGGATATTCTTTAGGCCAACGTCTGTAACCAAGGAAGGATGGTAAACATCCAACTCTGCTTACCCAGTTCTTCTCGAGAGAGACCAGAGACTCTTAGCTAAGGGCTGTAAAGAAGAGGAAAGATAGCAGAGTCTACTATTATGAAAACATAAACAAATATTACCTGACTATGCTAAGATGCACTAAAAAGTCCAGAATGTACAATTTTGTCTTTTTGTGGTTTCAGGGTGGAAGGATTCTCGTGAGGAACAGGGAGTCTGATATAATCATCGTAGTAATTAAAAGTAATTGGGATCTAGTCAAACTTAGTGCTTGAAACAACATCGTAAGTTATTAGCACGGTTTTAAAAAAGGAATATTTTGAAAAATTACAAACCTTATTCCTCCCGATTACTATATTCTAGCTATAGATGCATTTTTGGCACTCTATTGATAGGAAATTTGCATTGTATTCTTATATTTGTTTGTTTTTGCTTTCCTGGAAAACTGTTAAGTTATTTTGTTGAATTATTGCATATTTTATGTCCTGTTATTTATTATTACTACTTATGTTTCTTGTATAAAAAAGACTTTATTGTTTGTATTAGTAATTATAGTTACACTTACTTATTACTAGAAAATATTTAATTTAAATCCATTTAATTCCATCACAAAAATATTTAGAGAACTGGAAGTATAATCAAATCAAATCAGTCTTTATTGCCTTTGAAAAACATACAATATTGTATAGCAACAATCATTAGCCTATATACTCATTCACACACAATCATACATACCAAAAGTTCCTCATCCAGACAAACATGCAACTCCTATATCGGATCCTGTTAAAATGTGCTTCGATTTTAATTTCCCAGGCGGCTTTCCATGAACTCACCCACCGTGTAAAAAGCACCTGACACAAATAGGCGTTTAAGACGAGATTTAAATTGTTTGGGATCTGCCAGTGTTTTAAGATCCTCAGTGAGCCTATTGATCAACCTAACACCAGCCTGCGATGGCAAATGGTGAGACGCCACCGTTCGATGAGGATGGCTGCGGTAGTTGTTCCTGCCTCTTGTCTCATACTGGAGAGATGTTCCTTCCCTGAGCCAATGTGCCCTTTAATTTACAGAACACAGTCACCTCGAAGATGTAGAGGCAGGGTAATGTCAGTAAACCAAGCTCCCTGAAGGCATCTCTGCACGACTCTCTGCTCTTTAATTTTGATGATTCGCACAGTTTTCTTTTGAAGGCGAAACACTTTTTCCAGTTTGTTGTTTGCACAGCTGCCCCGGAGTCTTACTCCATATGCAAGGTGCGGATAAACAAGGTCAAAATAAGCCATTCTCAGGATGTCGTGAGAGAACAGTGTTTTGCCAGATTCTGGCAAACTTACTCTGGCGCAAACACTTTCAACATGATTGTCCCAGGTCAGACCTCGATCTAGGTACATCCCTAAGAATTTGATGGAGTCAGATTTCTCTAGGAGTTTGTCATCCACCAGGACAGCAGGTCATGCACTACCTTCACGCTGCCTCAGACAAAAATCAATTGTGTTTGATTTTGAGCTGTTTGTTATTTAAATTCTGTGCAATAGTGCTAGAAAAAAAAACACACACACACACACATACGATATCATAACACTTGAAGTGGTGCCCAGATGGCAGATGGACCCTGAGACTAATTGTATCCATGCTGTGTACAGAACTCCGACATCGTCAACCAGAATACCCATATCAACAACAGTACAATAAATCAATAGTATACTAGGTAAGAAATATAGCAACGTACATTTTTATTGGAGATAAAAATATTAAAATTGACGAAGTAAGTGATATAAATATAAATAATGCTGAAACAATAATGTCAGAATGGGGTTTACAAAGAGGAATATGGTCTAGTAAAAGAGAAGAGATTAGGCTAGGAATGGTAAACAAAGCCAACGTTGATCACTTGTATACTAGAAGTACGGTAATAACAATTAATACAGGAGTCATTAACACCAAAGTATCAGACAAATACCCAATAACAGTAATGCTTTAAACAGAGAGCACATATATATTGCAGCCTTTTATAGACCTCTAGTAATGAGAAGATACAATGAAAGGCAAGTTTAAAAGCATTAGAAATAAATTAACTAGAATGATTTACAAACAGAACCCAAAGAAGTAAATGAAGAATTTAGATATTTCATAGCAAAATTCAATGAAGTTTATGATGGGAACACTTTTGAGAGAAACATACTCTCTGGAAAGAAACTAATCTCAAATAAAGCTCGGAATAAATGGATGGGTGGTAGGTTATTACTAATGACAAAAATAACACAAGTTAGAAAGGTAAAAAAATTCAACAAATGATAGGAAATAAATATACATATAATAGTTTCAGAAACAGAGTACATAATGCTATAGGAGACCAGAAAAAAGCACATTTTAGGGACAATTTGTTTAATGTAAGCACTAAAAAATGTAGGAACATGTTAATGAACTGTTAGAAAGGCAGAAGAAGAAAAATATTGACGAGATGTTTATTAGCACCATCGGAAAGGTAAAAAACAATAAGGAAATAGCTGAAGGATTTGCGGACTATTTCTTAGTGGGGTGATGGAATTAAGACACATATGCCTCAAGAAAGTTGATGAACAAGATATTAATGAGATAACTAGTTACTTTTACATTCCAGTTGCCACATCAGAACATCTTAGAAGAGTAATAAACATGATTAGAACTGATTAATCACCTGGTATTGATAATTTAAGAATGAAGGATATAACATTGATAACTGAAAACACACTTTGAATATTACCTGATTTTATTAGCACGTCTTTGGAATTAGGTATACGAGCATCTTCAGACTTTTTAAAAACATTCAGAAAACCTACCAATATATAAAAGCAAAGAACTTAATCAATAATAGAATGATCGATTTATAGCATTCCTTCCGTCAATTGAAAAATTTTGAGAAACATTTGATCTATCATCTAAATATTTGTTTAAGTGACAATCAGTACGCTTTCCAAAATAATAAATCTTCATAATAAGCTCTGGAAAACTTTGTAAATATAACACACAGCTCAATGGATAGTAAAAGTCATGCACTTGTCTTAATAATAGGTTTCTTAAAAGCTTTTTATATTGTTGACCATAGTGAAATCATTCAATGATTTCACACAATCCTAGATAGAACCTAAAAATGTGCATGTACTTGTACTCAAAAGTTGCTAGGTTAGTTATATATCTGAATAAGAGATCAGATTGCAGATCTCGAAACGTAGTATTACTGATTTTTTGTTTCACTGAACGATGGCAAATGTCCGGGAAAATCCTCTTTCCTTCCCAATCCTTCCATCGTCAAAAATAAAATTCAAACAGAGTTGTAGTGTTAATTTTATTGTTGTTATTGTGAAACGAAATTTTTTACTTGAAGTTCCAACTTCAAATGTTTATCAAAGTTTATAATTTATCTACCTAAAGTATTATAATTTTTATTGAATTAGTACGTTAAATTGTTAGATTATAATCTTAAATAGTGTGTTTAGCCTAACTGCATAATGAAACTGGCCTCTTGTGGTAGTTACTGTTACCGCCTTTAGCGGTTGAACAATACCTCCAGTATTTTTTATAGTTTTTCCGTTAGATATTTTACTATATATTTTTACATTATTTACATTTTTAGATGTATTTATTAAAATGTTTATTGTTGTTAATTGATTTATCTTATCTGTTTTTTATTATTAGTTAGTTTAGTCCAATGAAACAGCAGATGTTGTTGTCTGTGAATGTTGAATTTAGCTTCAGTATCCTTCCTATTTAGTTCCACATCTGAAACCTGATGCTGTTGCAGACTTGACTCCAGAAATCTGGAGTCATGTTCGTCTGAAGGAATCCAAAAATAGTCGGTGAAGAATAACTAAGACGCCCCTTCCACCGTTTCGACATCAGAGACACCCAGACAACAAAAAGTAGTGCAATCTGGTGCAGTGGTATTCTCATTGTCTCATCAGGTGCACAATTGAGCGAACTACGATGTTGACTGACACGATCCCAAAGCAAGTTGGAGCAAACGGGTCTTCTACTTATAAAACAGCTATGATGGGAAGGCCTTTCTTGATGTGAATGTTAATGTGAATGAACACTCTATTCATGTGAATGTCTATCCATACCACCTAGAGTCTGATCTGATTGCCATTTTTAACATAATTCCTGTAATCTGTTCCATAATTAATAATTGACAGTCCATGTTTCCTCTCTCTTACTTGTTGTTCTGTGCTGTCCACTTTGCAATGATCCCTTGCCCAAAGTGTTATTTTGTCACCTGAAAGTAATGAATTCTCCTATCCAGGCACAAAAAGTTTTGATTTATTTGATAGAATAACGTAAATGCATCATAAGTATATTATTGTAATGTAATTAATGTACAGTTTTTGGAAATTGTGGGGTCTGCCGACTAGTACACTGGACTTGGGAAAACCTAAACTTGTAAGGACATGTTTTAATTGAATAAATAAATTTATTGATACTGCAGTATCGTATTCAGACGCTGCACTAAGCGGATTTTGAAATGGATCTAAACTCAACATTCACACTGAAACAAACCTTCTCACCGTAGCTAAGTTATGTGCAGCACTTCCTTCTTCGCTTTAACTCTAAATTACCAGACCAAGTATCCTCTTCTCCCATTAACAAATTTGTCACCATATTTTTAACTTCCTCATTCTATTGGCATAACTCACCATTAACATCATATATTCCTGCATCGTTCACTCAGATCGCTTTAACTGCTGCCATTTTAATCAACGCTCTATCTGTACATAAATGCTACATATCCAATCTCTCATTCAATAACACCTACCTATAGTTTTCCATCAGGGTAACTAAACCACTTAAAATTTTTTCACTTGAGTACCAGCATATTATTTCCTCAATTTCCTTGATCCATTTTACTTCTACATAAAAATATACATTTGATATATTACATTTCGTTATTGGCCTTTATTTGTCAATTACTCACTTGCTTTCTGTCACCATAGTTATGTCTGTGCTGGATGTTTTGCTCCGGAGGGTTCACTACTTAACTCAAAACTAACTCACGAAATATTCTTATTCCATTTATGTACCAGAAAAGATTCGTCTACATTTTGGCTTCCATGGGTTCTATGATGTTTTCAAACGAAGTCATGTTCACATTTTCAACAATGATAACCCTTCTACAATCACGCATTCTTTGATGTTTTCCACTCGCGACGTCTAAGAAATACATCCTTCGAATGTCTCGCCCAGAGTTTACTATCTGACAATATATTGTCTTTACCAGATACACGATCCTCATGAAACTTGTACTAATACTTTCACCTAGCCTACAGCACACTTAATTGTCCTCCAATTTCTTCTCTATACATGTACACTTTCTGAAATACACCATTACAATGGAGTGTTAATGGGCTCGGCAGAAAGTAAAAAAAGAGTGATCGTATAGACGGACAAATGTACGTACAGCCTTTACACCCTTTGGCGGCAGATATGTACTCTCTTTGAAATATTTCTGTTGCCCAGATAATATGTGATTGATTACTGTGTGTATGTTGCTGGTTGAGTTAGTAAATAAACCAGTCATGTTCACAGTTTTATTTCTTATGTAATAACACCAAAATTATCAGTCATATTCTGAGTCAAGAAGAAAATATATGCCGTCTCAACTCTAGAACCTTTTCATCACGACTTATCGCACTGACGGAGAGACAGACGACAAAACAAACATTTTGCCTTTTTACACCAAATCAACAGGGTTCTTCGTCGGACCAAGAGGAATGTATGTACCAAGTTTTAAGTGTCCAGCACCTTTTTATTAAGAGTTATTACACAGATGGGTAAACGGTCTGACAACAACACGGTTCTAAGGAACACTAACAAGTGCTTAGTAATAATTCAGTCTAATCTATCATTCCTATCCACAATCATTCTACTCTTGTCATGCTCTGTGTCCTAATCCTTGAACACGACCTTCATATTCTTTACTAATGTTGCTGCACCATTAGAATATCAAATTCAACATTTTTTCCTATCCTGATAATTCTTTCCGTCATTATATTGATTATATCTTACCAGAATAGTTTGTTCTATCCTAATTACCAACCACAATCTCGCACTTCTACGTAGTATGCTTCAAACAGAGAACCCCCTGCACATTGTAACTGATTTTCCTCAACCTAGTTGTTCTCACTGTTTATAAAACAATTATTTACACATTTCAGTCCCTCAGTTGACATTCGAAATACTGTGGTTCATGGTTCATGACAGTAGCCGTAGGTAGGGCAAGCTATTGTCACCAGGAATGGAGACCTAGATTTAATTGCAATCGTTTTATAGCACAGTCTCAACCTTAAATCAAGTATAGGCTAACTGTACTTCATTTATCAGTCGTTTCAACTATTATTTTCTGATTCCATTTTACTTATAAGCTTCCATGTCAAAGTCCAGACAGAATCATATCCTCTAGACATCTGAGTACCAATTTCATTGCATTCTATTATTTATTCATGTTTGGAAAAAGTTTATTTTTACGTGAACGAACTGAAGATTTATAGACGGAATTCCAGCAAAAGATCAGTCGATCATGCACTTGAGACAGCCCCTTTCAAACCATTCGTTGAAATGTGAAGAGATTACCACCTTACCCACTGGTAATTTTTAAATAAAACTTCTCCGCCCTTACACAGGCCATTTCAAATGCAAGGAATACACTTCTCACCTTTTCCAGAAAGAGTTCTTATTCAAATTCCACACATGGGGACTTCTACTTATTTTAAAATTGTTCAATTTTAAACTCAGATAGTGATAATTCAAATGGATTTGTAGATGTATGTATGTCGGTACTCTACTTTTGGAATCAGCAGAGTTGTAGAACAATAGTCCATACATTTTTAGTGATCCTAAAATTACTTTACCAAGATGATAAAACGGTGATGTACGTGTAGATGGGTATAGATGGACAAGTTTAACAGTTTAAAGCACTGTTGGACTTTTAATATCAAATCATTATTTAAGAAAACATTTCCATGTACCCTGTTTGGGCCTAACTAGATTTTCTTGTAAACACCGATGTGAAATTATTCTCTTCAATGAGAAAAGGAGACAGCCAAGCAATTCACTTTTCAAATTCAGAGAGTAGGGGTATAACAAAATTAGTATCGTAACTTTACAGATTAGAAAGAGCAACGATAAACTGTACTCGCACAGGCTCCTGGAGTTCTCAGCACTTGTTAATCCGAAGCAGAGTAACATCGATTATATGTTTTAACCTCTACGTGTGGTAATATAACTGATGATTTTGTAACAACTTACAGTCCTCAGTAAAATATTACTATTTTGTTTTATAAAAGTTTCTTTCAATAGAAAGTCAGATTCATGAGACTACATTCCTATGTCATCTGTTATTACTGTAATAGATTTTTGATCATTGTCATTTTATTGAATCAGGTTCCTTGGTTTTATTGCACCTTACTTGGAGTTTATTAGGTGTTTATTGAAATAATGGTTATCTCGTACAATAACATATATCTAATGATATCGTCCAAGATATCATTACAATTCCCACTCTTTCTAGGCTGTTATAACGCTTTTCCTATCTGATCATGGTGTTTGAAAATAAGTTTTACACGAACTTTGTTGTTACAGACAATTTCACTGCTTTGTTCGGTCAGTATTGCAAAACTTTTACAATGTGCCTTTTTATACTAGATTGTTATACAATTTGGGACAGTATTATTTATTACAGATTCTATTATTCCGAGAAACATTGAGAGGGTCATCAGCAATCTATTAATCCGTACATGCTGATGATGTCAGAATTCCAGCACTGTGTAAGTGCTTCAATACGATTTCTAAGACGTTGATCTGTATAGCTAAAGTTGTTGAAGGCAAAGGGGGTCATCTGCAGTCAATATACCAGACATGCTGATGTCACTGAATAAGTGCTTCAATACGATTGCTAATACGTTGACCTGTGTAGCTAAAGTAATTGAAGGCAAGAGGGTCATCTGCAGTCAATTATCCCAGACATGCTGATGTAACTGAATAAGTGCTTCAATACGATTGCTAATACGTTGACCTGTATAGCTAAAGTTATTGAAGGCAAGAGGGTCATCTGCAGTCAATTATCCCAGACATGCTGATGTCACTGAATAAGTGCTTCAATACGATTGCTAATACGTTGACCTGTATAGCTAAAATTATTGAAGGCAAGGGGGTCATCTGCAATCAATTATCCCAGACATGCTGATGTCACTGAATAAGTGCTTCAATACGATTGCTAATACGTTGACCTGTATAGCTAAAATTATTGAAGGCAAGGGGGTCATCTGCAATCAATTATCCCAGACATGCTGATGTCACTGAATAAGTGCTTCAATACGATTGCTAATACGTTGACCTGTATAGCTAAAATTATTGAAGGCAAGGGGGTCATCTGCAATCAATTATCCCAGACATGCTGGTCACTGAATAAGTGCTTCAATACGATTGCTAATACGTTGGCCTGTATAGCTAAAGTTATTGAAGGCAAGAGGGTCATCTGCAGTCAATTATCCCAGACATGCTGATGTCACTGAATAAGTGCTTAAATTCGATTGATAAGGCGTTGACCTGTATAGCCAAATTTGTTGAAGATAAAGGGGGTCCTCAGCAAGTAAACACAGGATGTGAAGGAGGCTTCTAATATGGGAGGCTTTTCTAAAGTGTCTGCTTTTTATGTATAAATATCGTTCATTGGAAAACTTTTTTATGGTGGAAAGTAAGATTCATGAGGACACGTTCTTGATCTCTGCTGATTGGATTGTTTGAAGGAAGTTTACTATGATGAGTTTTGTATTACTATAGGGTTAGGGGGTTAAGGTGTTCGGGGGGGGGGGGGGGTGTTATTATTGGGTCCTTTATTATTTGTTTTTAAATCACTCTTTACTTAATCATCTACAAATCCTAACAAAATGTTAGAGTTGATGTTAACGTAATACATTGAACGCTATGTTTTACGAATATTTTTTGGATTTTCATGTACATCTATACTACGAATTAAATACTGTTTAATCAAAAATTATTTTATCGTGAGTTTTTTTAGAACAGGGTCTTGTTCTCTGCTGAATGAACTGGTTTTGTTTAATTAACGAAGTTTTACATTCTGCACTCCTATAAGAAATACATGTTTCATCTGCAATGTCTCTCATGGGTGACTCATGATTTGCCATTCTAACGCTAATGTATATAATGGTATTATTGGAACCTGCTCGGTCCTTAGACTAAAGATTTAAGTGAACAACATTTATGTTATTCTGGTTATGGTACGCACACTATATTCAATTTAATAGAAAAAAAGTAAAGCTGATTATCATATTTATGTAGTTTACTGAAGCGATGTAAACAATTTCATTGCATATTTGATACCCAATCGTGGTATAACTATGCAGTGTAACTTGATAATACGTTTTTTAATCATTATATATAGCCTGATTTACAATTAATAAAAATTCAAATACAAATTAAAATATTGAAATTTAAGAAAATGACACCTAGAATTCAACCTAGCATTACGTGGTTTTGAAAGAAGGGATGATAAAAGTTGTTTTACTTGTTACATTTCTATACTTGGGTCAAATAAAATATGTTTTTATTTCAATAATTTTAATATTAATCTAATAAATTTAAAATAGTAGTTTATTTCACGCAACATAAAAAATTTTATAGCTGCTGTTTATAGCAAATATAAAAGATGACTTATATGTAATACCTCCAAAAATATTGTTACGTAATATTTACATAGCCTTAATGTAGAGTATATATTCTTAATCTTGTCCTTGTAAAAATGTATTGTGGTGCAAAAAACCACAGATATATAATTTTTTAAAGTTTATCTCTATAATCTATTTGTTAGTTTGCTATATTTTTATATATATTTAAAACAATATGTGAACGAAATTAAATATTTCTTAACAATTTTGGGGTTTTTTGACACTTATAAATTATTTATCCCTCATTTATCATAAATATGATATAAATAATTTACAAATATGATAATATATTTTCAAATAAATTTTTATTAATGTTAAGATAATTTTATTGTGAATTTATTTTGTTTTCACCACACTCGTAAGGACATTCTTGATTAAAAGTACATTGCTTTTTAACCTAAATCAAATTGTTAAGGTTGCTCAAACAAAATTTGAAAACCCTTATCAATGTTTTACTATTAAAAATCTCTTCAACCAATATAGGGATGTGAGAAAACAAAAAGACTGCAAACAAGAAGGCTGTGAACAGCAACATTGTTGAAAACTACCACTTTAATTCCTGCCACCTTATCCTTATTCTCTATTTTAATGAATAGACATATTTGGACAATAACAAAAATTTGATTTATTAACCTTCTGCGTTAAAATCTTAATTTAATTCTATTTAATTGTATTACCTAACGTAAATTATAAATTCTCAATATTTTAATATTGTACAAACATTTCAATTTTTACTTTTTATATTGTAACCAAATTTATTTTCATAAGTTTTAAATGCTTTTATTGAAAGAATGGAATTAAATGATCATTGTAAAGAAAACAAAACCAGAGAAATATTTATTTATTTATCTTTATTTATAAAATCTACTCTAGTATATATTTTATAGTAGTATATAATATGTAAAACAATTTTAACAATTTTTAAATCAGTTTTGGTTGTTAAAATAATCCATTGTCAATATGTACAGTCATTTTATAACATTTCAATATAAGCATCAAACTAATAACCGTAATTAACGTAAATTACTGTAAGGTTTAATTTCAATTCTCACTGCTCTGCCAACATGCGTGCAAAGTTCACGGTACAATTAATACAATAAATTAAAATTAATAATTTTGTAAGAAGATATAAATAAACAGTCAAAGCAAAGATTATAAAATAAAAATTATATATACGTATATATATATATATGTGTATATGGATTATATATGTTATATATTCATGTATATTAAACGTCATATATAACGATATATATATATATATAATGTTCATTTTTGTATTTTATGGTAACAAAATAAAATTTTTTTATATTGCTTGTTTGATTACTTCAATTGTGTTATTTGTTTTTATTTGGATATAGGATAATAATATTTTGATAGAGAAGGGAATACTTTTATACTATAAATTGTCACATTTAAAACATTATCATTATTTTTTAAAAATTTACTGCCTTCCTATGTAAAACCTAAAGAGAATATTTTTTTGAATAAAATCACAAAGTTATTTTGTGACAGGAACTCTGAAACTTTTTATTTAGTTATATGTTAATAGTAGTATATTTTACTTTTACAACTGTACATTACATTGTTTTACTATACTTTGATACATATCAAATATGTTATGATTGAATTTAATGGAAATTTTGATTATGTAGTATGTGTTATCAAATACAACCCATTTTCTTAAATACATACCCAACATGTACTAAGCAATGTAATATGAACAAAATCCAAAATGGCGGCTGCTCCATGGTTCCGAGGGGCGTTTGTGGAGGGGCTGTATAAACCCCAACGTTTGTCTCCATTTTCAACATAGCGTCCCTTTGAGCGGGTAGATTACTTTTGGTGGTTTGTAGACGCATGGTATTATAATGAGTAGAACAATGGCGCCCGGAGCCGCCCTACCGATGACCAAATATATTTCCAAGATGGCGGCCGCCATTGTTGGGCTCCATATACTCGTCATGTAATGAGAAAGACAAAGCGAGTAAAGTCACTTCATATGTCTGCAGAATGTAATACACCACTCCCCCTCTTCATGTGTCGAAACATCTATTTATTTTCCTTTGAGCGTCTGGATAGTGGCGTTTCTTTGTCGTGAAAACAAAGTACAGTATATTCAAAATAACGTTGTTCCAGGCGAGAATAAATGACAGGCTCTCCAGCTAGCGTGATTATTAAAATGTCATCACATGTTCATACTTGCAGGAAATGGGCGGATGATGGATTTTTGATCAAACACTGTTTCATAGTACTAGTTGAATGAGTTGTCGTCAGTATCTATTTATATTGCACAGTCATACTAGCTATAACAGTCCATAGCTATAATACTTAACTCTTATAATTAGATGAATAAATATAAATAGTGTATAAATCTTATCACCACTGAGAAACTAATCCTCTTTTGTTGACTGCCTATGAGTTTTTCATCCTCCCCCTCTAAAAAAATTCTTTTTGGCGGTCTTGAGGTTGCGGTTTGTCTAAACCTTGTCAATCACCTGAACAAGTGGACTTTCATGCAACCTTTCAAGTTTAGTGACTGATGCTTAAAGTGGTGCAAACATTTTTCATATAACTTTTTCAATAACATTTTGGTCACAAACTCTTCAGTTCATTTTCGATAGCAGGCAAGTTATAAAATGTTTACAGTATATTTTAAGAGAAATGGTAGTGATTTTTAAGCATAATTGAGGACCATCTTATAACCAGAAGGTAAAAGCTGTTATGCAATTCAAAAATGGATATGGTCATACAAATTTTACAGTATGTACATAAAATATAATTTGAGGGAAAACATATCAATGACATGTAATTTTCTGAAATCGCATTCTATTGAACTAATTTCAATTCCCTTTAAATCCCTTAAGTCCCTTTAAGTCATAAAGGAATAAAAATAATTTGACTACTTAAAGCTACAATATTCATGCAAACACTATAAACATTTCACATTTTTACCTTCTGCTGTTTTTTTATTTAGGCTTGCTTTCTAAATACCTGTAGTTCCTCAAGGAGTGACCAAAAACTCTTTTCTGCTTTTTTTGTCTTCAGGAAAGCTTTAAAGCTTAAAGATCAACGAATTTAAAATTATTTTTCCAACGAAGATTCATTGCATCATCACTTCACCCCCTGATCGGCAAAATCGGTGGGCAATGGAATTTTGCAGTTTCTACTGATGACTTTGGCAATACTTGAAGGATTTTATAACAAGCATTATGTGTTTTTATAACTAGAATTGTTTTACCCTACAGGCATAGAATTCACACTAGCTGAGAACGCAATCAGGAACAGGAAGTAAGTATACCAGACTTTTCTGGATGCTCTAACGTTTGAGATAAATCTCTCCCTTTGCTAATCTTGACATCAAATCCCGCCCAGGAATTTCTTTCTAAGGACTCAAGAATTTAGAGGTACTTACAACTAAAGGTAATCAAAAACTGGAATCTGCAATATTGAAGGGTAATTTTAATTCAATGGCTGCACGCATTAACCCAACCAGAGTAAATGTTGGTTTGATAATTAAAACTAGCGAGACTTCATGGTTTATTATAGGGAGGTGAGCGGTCAGAAAATTCTTGACTTACCTGAAGATAAATACAAACTAAAGTTTATCAGTTATAAAGAGAAAGGATATTAATTGAATTCAGATATGACCTGATCTTTAGGCTGTAAATCAGAGTACGATAATATGTGTCATTGTGTGTTAGGTTAGTTAACAGCCAAAGGAAGACATCAGGTTGCATATCTCGAAACGTGCTGTTACTTGTATGGTAGCAAATATCCCTAATACTCTTATGTCCTTCACAATCATCAATTCGTTAAAAACAAAACTTTAGACAAAGTATAAGTTTCAAAGCTGTAAAAATGCTTTGGACGGATGGATTAGATTGAGTATTACTTATAAATTCTTCAACCTTGGAAGATTAAAACAATTACCCAACGTGGGTTCTAAACATAAACGAGTTAGTAAGCCTGAACGTGTTTGGAGTTTTAAATACCTCTTTTAAGAAACCATTGATTTTGTACAGCCCAAAAGAATATACTGCTGTAATTTCTTTTGTAATTATATCCCAATATTCGAAATTAAATCTCTGTACAATTATGTACAATATTTTATTTTTTTAAGCCATATTGATAACATTTTAGCATTAATAACAAGGCTTACATGAATAGGCAGTTTGACACAGTCAGAAAAGCAAGTCAGACATTTTATTTTATTTATTTTTTAATATTTTAAACAGGACAAGAAATGCAATATACCTGCCAAAATAAATGAAAATGCAAAATTGTAAGGCAAGAGAATATTTTTATGTTGGTCTTTAAATATTGCTAACACGATGGAATTTAAAACTAGTAAATAACAATATAAAGATGTTCTCTAACTACACACTTTTGCTAAATTCTGATATTTTATAAATAAAAGAAATAATTAGATATCAATCAAGGCACAATCCAAAAAGCCCTATTCTATTAGACCTAAAAGATCAATTTTAGTCTTCTCTACACGTCAGTATGCCGTGGGGACCAATTAGTCAACAATAGAAACTAGGATTTTAAAAAATGTATAATCCAACAAGTAAAACAATACTTGGTTATTTGGGGAAGGTACAGCACATCATATGATTAATAAAATTTCTGAAATAAACGATGAAGTAAAAGTTGCTGATATTTACTAAAACAGTTGAACGAAAACAGATAAACACTTTTGATTAATATGGCGATAACGAGTACAGTCCTGACTTAAAGTTTATAAAAATAATAATATCAGTAATTTTCTTACATTTTTGTAGTTATTGCTTACAAAAAGAAATTCTCTCCATTTTTTTAGCAATAAACAATATAATGAGTGATTTGTTAAATTTTAAAAATGTTATACTAAAGTATCTGTAATTTGATAAACTTTTATATAATTATCATACTTAGTTATGCAATTTTTTATTAAAAATGCTTTTTATCACTTGCAGGTCATTAATCTAAAATGTGTTTTCTTATTATTAATTGATTTTAGGAGTCGTATTTACCGGAGGTCAACTTGATTTTATCCCTATTGAGGCCAATAAAACACTTTGCCTTTATATTTGGTTGTAGAATTCATGGAAGATTGCTATTTTAAAAACACGATTAATATCATCAAAACTTATTTAACTTTCAGGAATATTAGTTTATTTTAAAGATTGTTTTATTACAAAATTTACAGTTGGTGATAATAATGTTGTATTATAATAACTTTGCAGATAATTGTTAGGTGGATATGTTGCACTCCTACTTCATAATAACAAACGGTAAACATTAACTTAATATTTCATCTAATTACTATCTCTTGAACACAAAACGACATCGTTCAACAGTGTAAACAAACTAAGTATTTAGAACATATACTGATTTAAATGTAGAACTGGGTGACCATAATTCTTCCGTTATGTAGTAGAAATATGACTAGAATATTAACTCGGTGGATATATGTGATAGTGGACTCTTTTAATTACTATACATTATTACTAGTAGTAATAAAACGGACGCTGATATCAAATGTAATACACATTAGATGCTACATAAAACATGATTGGTAATATACATAATTGATTTATCTCTTTCAGTTTGTAAATAAATGCTTTAAAGTCATTTAATACACAATCGCTTAAGAGTATTGTAAACGCTACAGCATCCAGCTATTCTATTTACGAAGGGAAGTCTGCAGGGTAAATGCGATAAAGCGCACTGAAGAATTGCCATTAACCGAGTCCACGGCTGCCGGAAACTCGAGATGAGGAAAATTGCTCAATTTTTCTCTTTTCTCTGCACCGGAGTCCGAGCTATTGTGAGGAACATTAAATTGATAGGGTCAGAGGAGGAGAGGGAGGGGTAATGCAATTTCTTATCTTATTTCAGGGGTTGTTCGAGAAAAGGCCAATCCCAGCCAGAGCCAGGTTCGCTTCGATACTTTCCGAGATTATTTTCCTTTGATAACACAAAACGGCAATCGCCCAGTCTTTCACTTATGACCTCAGCATAATATATATTTAGCAGTTTTATACTTAGTTCGAAAGAGGCAACTCATTTTAGGTGAATAGTTGTGTAAAATGATGATAAAGTAGATTTTCAAATGATTTTGGATTGGAGATAATAGCGTGGTATCAGTAATACATTAATATTAAGTGCGGATTCACGTTTTAATTACATGCAGTTAGTACTATTAAAACTAGTAGAAGCTTGCTTCAAAATCCCTCATATTAAATCGCACTATCTCATCAGTTACGCAAAGGCTCCCGTTACAGCACTAGTGCAGTAAAGAGACTCGTGTTTTATTACATAAAGCTCCGCATATTAAATGGCTAGAGAATGAAATCTTACGGTAAAGCTATGCAGTAGGTATTTGCTTAAACCAAGATGTAGATTTAACCTGGCGTTATTACTTAAGCTTAGTGTTATCCTTTTAAAATATTCATAGTTTAATGAAGTAATAAATAGCTAGTTTTGAAAAAATTCAGAAAATTAATTTAGGTAAATATTGTACACATTTTTCTACAGATCTTAGAAAGCTACAATACGTGTTTAAATCTTAAATAGTGTCATATTTGTCGAGAAAAAGTTCAAAATTGTAGCATTTTAAAAACTTTGATTTAAAATTCCATTAAACCATGTCAATGAGCAAATTTACCAATATTATACAGTTTTTTGGATGTTATGGAGTAACTAATAATTTATATTGAAATCGTACCTTTTATGTTATATTTAAAAATTACCATATATGACATTTTTCTTTACATGTAATTTCTAGTTACCAAATTTAATAATATTAACCTTTTCAGAGAGATTAATAAATTCTAAAATAAATAAGGTATGTTAAAACTTCACATGTTTAGTTAAATTTGTAATTTTTTAATTTTAACAAAACTTTCACTATTATTAAAATCAAATTAACAAATGCTACTAGTTCTAGTTCTTTTTTTTAATTTGAGGAAAACGTTCTTTACTCGTACAAGGTAGTGAACATTCCGAACTATTTGGCATAAACATGACGTAGCTTGGGTTGAAAGGGTTGAATCAATGTGAATGTTATGTTTAGATCCATTTCACCTTTCTCTTAGTACAACGCCTGTAATATGATGCTGTTACAGAATTGATTCTTGGAATCTAGAGTTATGTTCGTATAAAGGATCCAAAAAAAGTCGGATGAAGCTTACGTACTAGACTACATATAACGTAATCTGAGTGAGTATGTACTCTCATTGTCCTCATTGTCTCATCAGGAGCACAATTAAGTGCACTACGATATTTTGGTTTCGATTTATAAGTACTGTGGGGCAATCGCTTTGTCCTTCACGTAACTTGAAGCTATGAAGGGATGGATTGATTAGTAGTTTATCGCTATCAACTTGAGATACGACATACTATTTTGGTGAAAGTATATGCTTGCATATACACATTTGAAGATGTAAGGTAAGGAAACACGTATTGTTTTGGATTTTGACACACACTTAAAAATAAATTCAATTTAAATACTTTCTGTTAAAAATTGTATGTTACGAAAATACTATGAATTATATTCACAAAAAATGTAAGTTTGAAATAGCATTTTTAAAGTATCATCTAGAGAAAGCTGAACAGAAATTGTATTTGGCACCTGACAATAAAAACTGTCTGGTATACGTAGCTCTTAGATGACATAATTTAAATTCTCAGTGACATATATTTGATTTTGTTACTGTACAGATGAACTAAGGAAAAGAAAGACACCACAAAAATCAAAAGTTGACTAAATTAAACTAAGTTTTCATCCAAATGTAACAATAATTTCTTTCAGTCATATTTGTTCTTATCTTGACACACTTAAAACTAGTATTCATTTACGAAAAAAATTTTAGATTAGCGTCAGCTAACTATACGTATACAGATCGGTTATATGCCTGAAAGTAGTTTATATCAGTCCTTTCACCTAGTTGTAAGACAGTGATATAACGATTACTCATGGGATAACGCAAGATTACACAAATTTTTGTAAGGAAAAGATTAATATTTGTATAATTTTAACCCTTTTGAGACCCTTCCATTCTAATTTCCAAGAAAACTAGTGAACCTAACGACCATTTTATCAGAAGAAATACCTCTTTTGATCTCAAGCATAGCCAAATTGTTGTATTCATACAGTAAAAATTGGTTTTTGGCCCTGGTTATAAATTCGGTCTTGACCTTCAAAATAATTTATCTTAGGTGTAAATTAATTTAATTATATAGATCTACATAATGTGCTTACAAATAAATACATAAAGTGAAATGTTACGTTTCTTCTTGGTACGCTTTAAATAACTGAAATAAATTAAGCTTTGGAATATTCACTTAATCTCTGTACTTGATATAACGTTATGCTTCTTTCCAGTAACATTAAAACGATATAGTATAATAAAATTAACAATTGGCAGTCAATAACTTGTGACTTATCATTTCGTCGCCTTTGGAAAAGAATGAAGTGAAGCAAACAGCTCTAAATAAACAAGATTTGTTATCAAAATGTTTCGTTCTAATTTCATAGATAAAACGTCCTTATAAGTGCATACCTATGTTCAATTGTCTTATACTATCATGAAACCTAAGTCTAAATAAAGAGTTTACACAGGTGACTTGTAACAAAAGTCAAATCTGAATAAGTTATTTTAAATATGTGTTGTTTTACATTTTACATGAATATATACTATACAATCCTATTACAACGCATAAATAATATTACTAACTTTACACTTCGATAATCGCAGTCCTGCATTAGGTGGATTACTGTAATATTAATTTATTACAATGTCAATCAACAAGTGAGTAGTGAAAAATTTCGAATTGTGGTGCTTGTGGATTAAGCCAGTCCTAGTTAAGTTACACCTTACCAACCTTCAACAGTATAATATGTCAAGTGTTAGGTCTTTGATCTTTTAATCCTAGAGTAGATGTATCACGATACATTTACTGAGTCTGTACATATTAAATATACAATGCAATTTTATATTTCAACAAGTTGTCTGTTTCAACTTTCATTTTTCCCAAAGATTAAAAGTTGGGTTCCAACTTTAAGAAAAAGGAGCAAATTAAAATAAACTATAAAATAACTTCGAAAGTCTAATGTTTCAGGAGATGGGAGCTATTTGGCGTTTTATAAGCACACAACCTGGGTTTTTTTTATAAACACAGAAAATTCCCTAAGAATTAAACTGTTTGCCAGACTAGTGTTGGTGGAGGACACCAAAAGGGTAAAAAAAACGCGAAATGATAATTATTTTTCTTAGCTTGGCTTACTTAAAGTCAGACGCTGCACTAAGTGAAAGCTGATACTGAGCTGAATTATACATTTCCATTAAAATAAACCGCCAGAAATGTAAATAAATGTTAAATTGGAATCAGGTAATTACATACAGATCTTAAAGTGACAACTTTCAGTCTCTAGTTGTTTTCTGGCTGTGACATAACTGTTATTCATGAGTTTGGCGGTTGATATTAACAAGACAGAAAAAACATAATCTGAGAAACAATTATTGTTTATATCTTTCATCATCAACAATTATTGTTTTATATGACATCAACAAATTTTCACTACGCTTAACAAACGCTTTTAAGTACTTACTCACTTGCTACTCTTGTAGTAAAATAGCAGAACATGTGAATTTCCCTGAGTCGAACCGGGTATGAAATTGGCGTTTCCTAAATATTTTAAAGTTTAGTAGGTAGCATATATTTTTCCGCCATCTCACTGTACAAAATTCTTATACTCAGTTGATTTCTGCTTTTGATTCATATTAATTAAAATTAATCTTTTCACATTCGCCAGAACTCAAAAATAACAGCCACATGTGTCGAATGTTATGCAGTTTTATCAATTTCTTTAACACTCATATAAGTTTGTGAATTCCATAATATAACGAATTAGAAGGAAATATAATTTTGAATAAATATTTAAAATCATTGGAATTGATGATGGTTTTAAATGCTTTAGATTATTCTTGATATTATGTGGACTATTATTCGTGCCAAATTTCACTAGTTTTATTTACTAATATTGGAAATGGAGAGACTGAAAGTGTATAGCGTTTGTATTGAGTCAGTGAGGGCTTTGTTTTTTAATATACATGGAGCCAATATGATTATTTAAATACTTTAACTTTTCTGCACAAAATTTAATATTATTTTAAAATTGTTGTTATTGTCTGTTTGTAAACTTAGAGAGTTGTTAATTATTAGGTTGACCGTGAGGTATTTCTTTATAAATATAGACTCTATTTACATATACATTTAAATTCTATAAGAACTTTATTTGTATTTCCTTGATCCTAGTTCTCCTTAATTGAATTTGCCTTCACTAACTACTTGCCTTCACTAACTACTAACTCCACTAGATGAGTGGGAGTACTTCATCTTTGAGTGATAAAACATTACTCATACGTTTTATGTAGTCAAGAAAGTTGTCATAGCAATCGATACAAAAATGTATTTTCAAAAGTTAAACATAATCAAAACCTATCGCACTTACTTAAGTTAAGTGCTGGTTAAGTGTAAGAAAGGGACATGCGGCCCTAACTTTGCCTGTATAAATAAAGAATTTTTCATTCCATTTAATTTTACTTAAACCATATATAATCAATGCCTAGCAATATCAGCTAAGGTAATCAATATTACCGAGAAACCTTATGTCTTGAAACAATATGTCTTCTTATTATTTATTTCTTATTTGTGTGATTTATTCTCAATAGATAATCATTCAGTGGTACTTAATAGAAATGCATTACTCGTAATAAAATGATTTGTTTAGTGAATCTCTGAGAATTTATATTTTTCTTAGTATTTCTTAGTCACCTACTTAACACGTTTAGTCACCTACATATTCTTTCACCTACTTAATTAAATGATTTTAAACGGTTAGAGAACCATATTGTGGGAGTGCACACAAACTTACTCTCCAAGTAAAGCCAAACCAGTAACAACGGAAAAAAATTAAGCGTCAAATATAAATTTGATTCCCATGAAGACAATAAAACTTTTGTTTCTTAAACCACAAAGTTGGCTGAACTTGAGCGAAGCCCTATACGTTATATAATTTTATTTTTGTCTGTATGTCTGGTTCTCTTTCTGTCCGTCCACAAGATATATAAAGAGCGAACAACCCATAGCCTTTAAATTTTGCATAAAGCTTCATTTCTACATAGACAACACTGATTTCGATGATGGTGCATGGTGGTCACTCAATGGAATTTGGCTGAGACTAAGCGAATATCCTAACATTGGTTTTATGGGTAACCATGCTAACAACGAGAAAATATCTCAATAAAGAAATATATAAACAAACTAAATGTGACACTTTTATTCATAGACTAAAAAAGTAATCGCGAGGAATGTCAATGTTTAAAAATCGGTGACAAGATTAGATTTCAGCGCATTCTTGCTTTGTAAAACCTACCCTAGACCACCGAAACTTTTATTATAAGAACGCTGCTTTGAACATAAGATAATCAACAAAATACGAACATAGCGTATGGCAAGATACTTTGAAAAATTTCATCTATGGAATTTTAATTTTCCATGAATAAAATAAGTATATTTCTAAATATAGCTTAGTTATGTTGGGAAGGGTTAATTCAATGCGAATGATGAGTTCACTCCAAATTTATCTTCTGCTTAGTGCTGCGTCTGAAATCTGACGCTCTCACAGACTTGTCTCCTGGAATCTGGAGGTGAATTGAAAATAAAATCCTCGTTCTTACATTTCTATGATGAAAACCAAATTTCTACATAGACAAGAATGAGTTCTATAATGGTGTATACATAAGCGTGAAATTTGGTTGAGCGCCATTGAAGCCTACCACCCAGTGGGGCAGTGACGCAATATTTTTTGTTAATCTGACAGAGTGATGTACAAATTTCTTTTCTGTATAATCGTCTGTCTGTCTGTCTATTTCTCCGGAGGAAATCTCGAGAATGAAATGAGCTGTAGATTTGAAATTTTGAAAGTCTGTTACGTCATCTTGTAGCTTAATAAGTTTATGTACTTGTATTTAAAAAACACCATATAGAAACATCAAATAGTTGAAATGCCATCACGTTGAAGTAGTCTACCGCCTCGCATAAACATAATAAAACCGATCTGGCCACTTAAACGGTAATTATAGTTTGAAACTCGAAAAACGATATTTTCTATATTTTATACTATACACTGTGAGAGTACAGAAAACTATGAACACATACATTAAAAATCTTCTGAGCTGATAGATTCGTAAAATCAAGCTGTTGTAGCTTTCAAAATAACACACGTAAAGGTTTTTTTTATATATATCCCATATTACTATGTATTCTAGAGAGTGTTGGAAAAATTCGGGATTTGAGCTAAGTATCTGTAATAATATATCAGCCAAATAATATATTGTATTGTATATTTGGATCGAAATGATCTGTGTCTCCAATTATAGTTTATGTGTTGATATCATGGTATTAGCTGGATGTTCTAATTTAGGACAGATTTATGTTGTGTTACATAAAATAATATTGTTTACAAAATAGGACCTTGAGGTGTTCCTGAATAAACAAATAAGGCCTTAAACATTATAAATCAGACACTTTCAAATAAGAAGAGATATAGCAGAGTCTGCAATGGATTTTTAAAACTTAATTTATGGAGTTATCACCTTGATTTTGTCAGTTAATAACAGCGAAAGATACTGCTATAAGGAAATATGGGTGTGTTAATGGCCGAGAGTGGTCTAAGACGTCGGATTTTTGGTTCTGAGACGAAAATATCCAGGTTAAAATCCTATCTGTGACTGTTGAACCTTTTATTATTAGTTACCATCTACCTTGGACTCCTCCTTTTTTATTCTGTATGATACGATCCACGCTCAGATTAGTTTCCTATAAGGACGGACAGAGTAAGGTTTGAAGCCTATTCTCTCAGTAGAAAGCCTATATTGTGTCAGTAGAAAGATTTTTCTTGAAAGCTGATATGTTGAGGAGCTGATAAATAACTCTCTAGTAATGAAATATAAACTAAATTCATTACTATTTTCGTATGAAACTAGCAATAACATTCTTTTAAAGATTGATTAGATATCTCTAGTGAAAATAATTATCTCAGAGAAATGGTATAAGCATGTATGTCACAACATCATGATATAAATTTGGTAATAATGTCCATTCAGAAACATCATCAAGTGCTAAAATTTATAAGCCACTTAATTACAACCTGATATCCTTACTAATATATATTTAAATATTTTACGGTTCGACCTGTTCCAAATTTTTTAACTGTTCCAAAATTCTCGATGAACAACTGTTCATGATAAAAATAGTAATATTTTTACCACATCACGTAGGCATTAGTTGTATCCACGTTATTAGTGTTGTCAGCTGAAACACTAAAGAAAAAGTCTTCCAAAACTTGTAAAATATTTCCTGTATTGAATGGTTTACATTTTTTATATAGAAAATAGAGTAGCCTAAATAATAATAAAACTTTATAAGATGTTAAGTTAAACAGTAAATCTGGGCATCTTGAACGTTATCAACCATTTCCATGAACACTGTTAAGTCTAATTGAGTGAAAATCCATTAAAATAAAAATAAAAATGGTTTTTGTAATATTTCATAATAGTCTTTTCTTAATAAAAAAAGTATCATAAAGAGTGAACTGTAAGTATATCATATCGTATTAGCCAGGAAGGTTTTTACAGCGTACTTAGTTGCAGACTGAGAGCTTTTCTCTCTCTTAGAGTGTCATCCAAGCCACTACTAAGTCGAGATAAACTCTACTACTAACAAAATACCATCACCTGTCTAATAATATGTTATCGGAGTAACTTAATATCATGAATTAATAAAGTAAATTTAGGAATAGTCAAACATTTTTCGTTCGGTATTAACATTAATACAATGAACTAATGAACTAATTGATTGTTTATATTATTTCGTTTACTACTTAGTAACTTTTTATACTTTTTATTGTATAGTGCACATTTTTTTATTTAAATTGTGCCAATAAGTAGCAAACATGAATAAATTTCTTTTAGAGTTTAATATTCTTTCTATTAATCAATATGAATGTTTATAATAGTACTGTTAATATAACGTAATTGTAAGTAATAATTTATTCAATATGTTTATACTGATGAATCGTATGTTAACGAGGTTAAGCTGAGTTAATTAAATCAATATTTGGATATTCCATAATGAGTCTAATTGAATGCTTTCTTTTTTATTATCATAGAATGATCAAACCATAACACGTTACTAAACTGATATTACAGCCACTCGCGCTGTGTAAAGTGTCTTCAACAATTTTTTTAGTTACGTTCCAAACTAGCTATATGCACTTAATGAAACCTTTATATACTACTGGGTAGAAAAAATCCTAGCAAATTTTTTAAAAACTGGCTGAATCGATTTTATGCAAATTTGTTATGCTTTTAATGGAATTAGAAAAATAAAGTTCTTTATAATGTTCCAGAAAAAGGGTTAACAAGTTTGATAAATTATTCCAGAGAACCATAACTCCTATTTGAAGGCTTAAAATAAAATGGAATTTAGTATTTACAACCAAAAATTAAGCAAGCGAATAATAAGTAGTTTCAAATTAATACACTATGAACTAATGCATTACTAGTAGTCTTATTGTTAGACCTGTCTTGTATCTTATTTAACCATGTATTACAGGCCTATTTACCATGCAAATTAAAAAAAAAAACATAATTTGTTAGCTTACAGTAATTTAAAAGATGTTATTTTATGGGTTGATGTCTTTACACTCTTGATCGAGCCACTTTTTGTTCTCATGGTTTAGAAGTGAAAGTATAAATGGAGTATAGTATTAAACTCCTTGTTTCTAAAATGAATAAACACCCTAACTAGCACAATTTCAAAATATATAAATTACAAGCACAGGTGCCATACTTAAGACAACTTAAAGGTTGTTCTTAACTATTAAAAAGGATGTTAATATTGCAACTTTTGAATTGGCTGGAATGTACAATATATATTACATTATGTAATATATTGAAACATTTTGGGAAACAGCTATTGTATTTTGCGTTCTTACAAGAATTAGAAGTGATTATATCATATCTGCAGTTTTAATAATGTGTGTCTTTAAATAAATGTATTCTTAAACAATTAAAAAATCTTAAACAATCAAAATAATACAAAAGAACATTTATTCCCTAATTAATTACATTGAATGAAAGTCTATTAATGAAGAATGTACTCCCCTACAAAGACTGCACGTTTCCGTGTAGTGAGGAGCTCCGATATCATACCACAATAGTAAAAATAATGCCAATATCTCTTAAAACTACAAGTGCCAAATTTACTGATATGTAAATAAACATATGATGAGAATAAGAACTAAGATATTGTATTATGATTCACAACCAGTAATCCAGTTGAAGAATATTTTAAAATATAAGTGTTATTTTATAAATGTTTAAAATGTTTAATATTTTCATGAAATGTTACGAGCCTAACTTTGAAAGTTATTTTGGGGGGATTTTATTGCATCTAGCATCTTCATCTTAGCATCTTCCGGTTCACACTGCACGTAACACGTTACTAATATTTGAGAATCGTTGTGGAGAGTTTAGGCAATGTGGGCGTACACCGAAAGGGTGAGGTTTTTTTTTGTGATTAGCTGAAGATATATCGAGAATCAGTGATCAGTGATTACTATTCATATAATATAGTTTCCAGTTTCTTTTTAGTTTTTAAACATAATATTTTTTGAAAGGGAATACATTTTTGGGATTGGGGATTATTTTGGAGGTGATATAAGTGATGGCCCTATGCAGCTGGGAGGCGTGCTCTTTTCTAGCAAGCTAAAAGAAGATTTCGATAATTGTAAACTCGGTAAACAAATTATTTTTACGCATAAATGGTTACCCCATTTATTAACATAATTATGGTTGTATACTTTTTAACAAGTTAATTTAAATATACGATTTTGCAGTTCAAGGTATACAAATCGAATCTATTCACCTGAATTAACATCGGAATTCAACATATTTATTCATATAGGTTCTAAATGAATAGATACAGGAGATACCATATGCACTGATGGTCGGATACATTAAATAGATAAGATAAGACAGGAACGTTACCCTACCTCTAGTCTTGTAAAAAAGGTAAATTATGTTTCTGCAGGGTATAAGACTTTATTTATAATGAATAGAGTGGCAATCCGTTGCTTCACTTCCCAGTTTTGAAGTTCTTAATGCATCTTTATGTTTGAGAACACATGAAGAAGATACTCGAAATACTCGAAACGTAGTGTTTTAAAATAAGATTGGTATATGGCCGAAATCCTATTATTATCTGAGTTAAAGTGCTGTGGTTCCGTATACAAGACTTATCGAGGTTTGATGTGGGTTAACAAACTGACCCAATTGAAGTTTTATTCGTCGATTTATTATCTCCCTATAACCTGGATTGGAGTCAACTTTGAACTATATCTTTTTACGTTCCAGGTAGTTAATTATCTATTCTAGGAAACCGTGGGCCTTATAAAAATGCAGCTGACAGCTGCAAAGGACATTGGAAGTCAATATAATTAAGAGGTTGCAAATTGAAGAATTAACCTTTATAAAGTTTGCAGTGGCTTCATAACACTCTCCGAAATGGATGTAGCAGATTTTTAATACTAGCTCTCAATCAATGTATGTAATATTAGTATGGATGTAGTATTATCAGAAAGTAATAGTGAGTTATTTAAAGTATACTAATTCAAATGTATCCCACATTATATTCTATCCTTAATGAATGTATACTTTTACGACTTAATAGCTTATTTTTAATTAGACTTTATAGGAATATTTGGACAATAGGAATGATAATAACTTACTTAAAAATTCTTTGTTTAAAGTTTGTTATTGATGATAGAAGTTTAAAAAGGATAGCAGGATTTTGAATTGTTTGGATCGATATTTGTAACTAAAAAGTATAACATTACGTTTCGAGGATTGAAACTTGTCTACATTGCTTCTCCTTCGTTAGTTCGGGTGTGACATGTTTAAGGTTTTTGGTTCCTGTGCTGTGACAACGCTTGGGTTCATCGTCCTCAATCTGGACTTTATACAATTCGGCATAAATCACTTAATTATTATAACTTTGAGTGGCAGTCAATTGTAAAATATTTGATATTTTAATGCCTTAGGGTTTTTTACCTTAAGAAGAGAATATAAATATTGAAACTTAGTGTTATAATTTTTTGTATTTTTTTAACATTCAACGCTGGCAAATGTCCGAAATCATATGATAATTTTCAGCCTATTTTAATACAGTAATTTTTACTCAAGGTAGGAATGGAGCATTCGCACGTTCGCGTAACAGGCTTCTCTGAAGTTTGCACGCAAATGTTCAAATCCATAGTTCATTTTATTCTCGAGATATCCTGCGGACAGATAGAAAGGCGGACAATAGGTTTTTAAATCCCTCCAGCAGATATAAGAGAAACTATGTCAGAATACTGAGAATTTAATTACGCTCAGCAAAATCCCATGGTCTGGTCACATGCACCATTATAGATTAATTCTTTCTCCTGGTGTCACGCATTCTTATTTTTACTCATTAAATGGGTTTCGTAACAGTGTTCAAATGGCAACATTTTCGGTGAGCTAAGGAACGCAACTGGGAGTTGAAATCAAATCTTGTTACCTAGTTTTAACATTGCTTTTCCACTCTTTTTCTTTTTACTGTATAATAAAAAATTCACAGGATAAAAATCCAATGATTGGATTTAGATTGCTTACAAATTTATTTATTTAGTTTATCTCGTTCCTGTTGCTTTATGGTTACATGTTACACCAATGTAAAAATATTCACTAAAGCTCAACCAACATAGGATTGCTAATATAAAAAAATCATGCTTCATACCAAATTTAAACCATATTAGTCAGTTCTCATTCGAGGAATCGTCCGAATAGACGGACAGACAGGAATGATATTTTTCCAGTCCTGCGAGTGATAAGCATCGCTAAAGCTATTTAACTATTAAGAAACTAGTCATGGATCTATTTGTACAAAGACAATTACAATATATTACGCCAAGAAATGTTTAAAAAACAACATTTACATAGCTGCAAAGTTCTAGTCGTAAGAAAAAACTCCAAAACAATAATAAAGTAGCGTGGACACTTCCACCCTTTTTCCAATAGGAAGTGTAATGACTTCGAATAATCCTGCAATCTAGTACCTAAATAAGAAAACCGACTAAGTATTGTATAATTTTCTTTCTTTTTTCCAATTGTAATTACATTTGGTAGACAACTTCAGGAAGAAATAAATATACAATCCTAAACCACAATTGTTGGTGTAACCGCTTTAGATACAGATTTTAATAACCATACATTTTAGTTCTTAAGCAAATTAAATTAGATAACTATAAATAATGGTGTACCAAAATGTGTTCATCAAGAGGATGAATTTAAATACTTTCGTTGGAGATGATAGAACAGATACCTTCTTATATATATATATATATATATATATATATATATATATATATATATATATATATATATATATATATATATTTAAATTTTGATAACTACAATCTGATGGAACATCCTAGCCGTGCCTAATTATCTTCTGCCCTGCAAAACTCGGTTAGGTATTATCACAGTGGTAAATGCAATATCTCATTTCCTTGATGGAAATTCATTAATAATGGTAGATGAAACTAAAGTGGATTTCACAGTGGAGTCTGACATGAAAAGTTCCATAGGAAGAGTAGGTTCCAGCTCCTAACTGTTTTCTCCAGGATGTTATCCTTCTGCAATTAATTGGTGGGGACGTTTCTCATAAACAAACCCGGATAATTGGAGCAGTTGAGCCGAAGAAAGGACGGAAGTGTGCCCTTCTCCTGTCATCTCCAATTTGCGCTTCTCCAGCTAAATCGAACTGAACATCCAGATGTTTTAGGGTACTGTATGAGAGCTCGGCGTACAGCTATATTTTATATTTGCGAGCTTAAAACTAGTAAAAGATCTTCTACATCTCTTTCATTGTTAGCACCTTTCAAAAATTAAAACGCTTTAAAAAAGGAAGTTTTAAAACACATTTCACTTTATTTAGATAAATAAAGATAAGATAAACTCAATTAGTTGAGTTTACAACAATACACAATACTAGCAACCCAAACCACTTAAAACATTAAACAATGTAACCTACACATTTGAAACAGATCCAGTAGAACAATATGTCAAGACACAGATTTAGGTGACAACATGTGTAATGTCTACCTACATTATCCTTCAAATAGATTCATCTGGAGAACTGAAAATCCGTATGGATGTATTGTATATAGTTATTGGCTGAGCGTTAGCGAAGCCTATTATTCGAGGGAGTATAAAAATTTCATTTCTGTCTATCTGCCTGCCTGTACAAACGATATCTCAAAAACGAACTGACCTACAGACTTGTACATGAAGATTCAACTCTACATAGACATCGAGTTCTATTATGGCGAATACAACTCGATGAGATTTGGCTGAGCGTTAGCGAACACCCTCGCATTGGTATTATGGGTAAAAAATAATGGCAACGAGTAAATCATAAAAGATATAAATCTATAACGATATGTGTACAAGCATACGGGATTGTAACATGTGATATGGTAACACATGTGTCTAATGAAATTAGCTAGAGACGTCATTTTGCATGCAATCTAAGCCGAAGTCTGGTAAGCGACATGTGGTGGGCATACCTTCCTTTAATGATTGTTAATGTGACTTTCGGTTATTTTATTCTCTCTTTTTCTTGGAAAATCTATGAGAATAAATTATATAACTCTAATATGAATAACTATATTGATCAATTATAATATTTAAGTAATAATCTAATATTAGGTTACAAGTGGTCCCCATTTTATGATATAAGCTATTGAACTAGCGTACAATACAGTCACACAAGTGGAAAACAGCTGAGTTATTCGACAGCCATTAACAGCCCTCCCACCCTTCCTTATCCCTTAACAAGCTTCGTCATGCGTATCTTGATCAAATCTTGGGAGACCAAAACTCACAGAGGGTCGACTAAGTAAAGAAAATGGCGGCCTAAATAGTCACGCAGCCCCTGGCTCTATTCCCCACTCAATTATAGACACATTTGCGCAATCATAAAACCATTTGGGCGGTTGAGCGAACGCAATTTGGCCCGGGGTGGCGTTCGTTAGCCCTTATTACTCCCTTGTGGAAGGGAGGGAGAATCAAAATGGCACAGGTCATGTGCTCCAATTACTCTCTGATTTAATAAATTATTTTTAGTTTGGTCTTGAAATATCAGCGAATGATTAGTGTGGTGCTCTCGAGCGTGTCGTGTGCCGTGAGGGGTTCGGATGAGTCACCGCCGATACAATGAGTTGAATGATAAGCTGCAATAATCACACATGTTTGCAACAGCTTTGTAATTTATGTCCGGTTAAAGACTACTATCGATCGTTATGCAATCTAATGATAGGTGGTATTTTAAAGTGTAATTTTGTTAATATTTAACATTTTTATATATTCTCGAAACAAAACTAAACAAATGTTTTTAATGTATTGTTGTGTATCAGTGTATGAGGCAAATTTGTTTTAATATGAAAAGAAATATTAAACTACAAAAAGAATATTTGGACAAGTAATAATGAAACCTTTTTAGTATCAACTTTGCTCTATACTTTGGAAAAAAATACTATTATTTTTAACGTTATTTTGTATATTTTAACACCCACACAACATATCCTTAAGTATGTATATTAAAGTAAATATACATAATATGTACCTTCAGGTAAGTATATATACTTTATATATATATATATATATATATATATATATTTCTGTAGTATTATACATGTCTTTTATAAATTAAACTTGTTGAAAACCTTTACAAAGATTTATTAATACATATCAAACTTCAAAACATGACCTTCCACCAGTAAGAGTTTTAGTTAATTTCAGAAAATATGGTATACAAATAAAACCAAGGGCTGCTTTAATTATTTGTTTATTTATTCCCTATAATATAGTTCCTACATTACATAACATCATTTAAGGCTGTAAATGACTAAAAAAACTAAAATATGGGATATTAATTATTATTGTGTTAGTAATGATATGTGGTTCCTTAAAAACTATAGTAAGTAGAAATATACATCATTGTTTTATACAATGTTTTGTGGGATCACTTGAAATCAGTAGTTTTTAAAATACATCCCACTGGTGTTCAAGACTTCAAAAGCAGGATAACTGCTGAGTGCAGAAGCTCAACCAGAGAAACTTTTAGAAGGGTTAGCCAAGAATTTGAAAATAGGTTATTTTTGCTTGAAAAACAATGGCTACTAATTTGAACAATTGATTTGAAGTTTACAAAAGATTTAAAACAGTATTCATTGAGTAATTTTGTTGTTATTAGCAGTAGTACAGTAGTTTGTAGACTAATAAATGTTGTGTAAGAAATTACATTATTTGCTGCTGATACCAAATTGGCCGATTTCAATTCTTTTTTCTCCGAAATACAGCACTTTTATGAGCTTTAATTTGAAGGGTCACAAGGTATTAGTTGCCATTTCCAAATTTTGGGCTTTGGGCACGAGGGAGCATGGGGGTGAGCACCCCCATTTTGAAAATATTGTTTTGGTTCCCCTAATTAGTACTATACACCCCCGTCTACAGAATTTTGATACTTGGGCTATAAGTCTTTTAATACGAGTTTGAAGTTTTCAAATGAATACCCTGTATACGTATACATACATATTTCACTCTGTTCATTCAAAAGTTGCTGTTTCATTTATTAAATTTCAGTGTTATAATATCACGGAAAGGTCATGATCGACCACCTAATCTCTAATATTTATTTCTTTATAACTTTTCTTCAGTGAAGCTATACAACTTTAATTTGCAGGACATTATAAATTAGAAGATAAAGGTGTATATGTAAGCAGGAGATTTAAAGAGTGATTAGAAGAACATATAAATATATATTCATTTAATCGTCAAGTTATCATGAATGGAGTACCTATATTTATACACAGTCTAAATAGAAGTTTGGTAAAGCTGGTCACTTCCTTATTTACTTTATTTATTTGTTAATTATTTCAAGCTCAAGCTTAGTTATGTATGTTTGATAAATTATACTAATCTATGTTACAATTGATAAATATAATTTACAATATTAAAATTGCCCGTCCGTGTAATGAAAGGTATCTAAATAATTATTGACGTTTAATTAAAAACATAGAATGGCTGGAATAAGCCCGGTCAGTGAGATGTCGCTTTAGGATACTTCTGAATTGGTTAAAACATTCTTCCAACTTTAATGAAGAACAAGTTTATTACATAATATGATTGAAGAGAAACATGCTTCACCCTCATACAATGTTAGATGGAGGATTGGATAGTTCAGGTGGATATATCTTAGCCCGTAGTGGTCAGTGACTGGGTTATTATGAGTTGTATTGAGTTATTTCATAACCTGTAAAATAATAAGAGTTCGTAAATAAAAGTACAAGACGGTGTTATAGTTTAATATTTTTTGAAAACTTGTTTGTACGACTCGTTATAAATGGCGCCTGAAACAAACACAATTGTAACTATTCTTTAGTTTTTAAGTTTTAAGAAATGTGTGTAATCCTACATAAGTGTCTCAAAACCCTACATCTCCCCGTATATCAGACGGGAGTATAAGTATGCCTAGTAGACAGCCTTCAGCGTTATTAATTTAAAAACTAGACCTACGACCCTGAAACAAGCGATGCTTAGTTATCTGACAAAAAGTAATATGATACTGCCAGTGAGTATTACAGCCTACTGCTACAACCAATAACTTTGCCGAAGATACTATTTCTATATCTTTACGTTTAAAGTTTTCATTAAAGTTCAATATTGTAGAAAAATTTATAACTTTACTATTTAGCAATTTAATTTGTTAAAGTTTTGTTTCATCTGATTTTGTAACTGTTAGTGTCATGTAATCAGCAAAGAGAATGGATGATGCTTTCGAAAAGGCATGAGGAAGATCGTTTATGTACAATAAATAAAACTGGGCTCAATACCGATCCCTGTGGAACTCCTTTATTTACTAGTTTGCTAGTTGCCAAGACGATCAGACTGAGGTATAGCCATCCGGACAAGCGTAACAAGGAAACTGGAATAGAGATTCAATTAATGTGTAAACTGAGTAGATAGTCGAAGACTTTACTTGAAATCCAAACTGGTATTTAGCTAAATTGTCATATTTTATTTAGTCTTGACTGACTGAAGAGATTTATGACCAAACAGGCAGGATTGATAACAGACGAAATTGGATTCTTTTTAATAAAAAATAAAGGTCTAATTTTAGTATTTTTCTAATTGTAAGGACAAAATCCAGAGTTAAATGAATTATTATCGTTACCAGTGGTTTAGAAATCAACTCAGTTGAGGCATTTACCACAAATGAGAGAACATTGTCCCAACCGACTGACTTAATGCTTTTTAAACCTATTCAGATTTCATCCATCATCTTATTATTAACGTGTTATTAATTTTATCTTAAATAAAAGCTCCAGCTCCTTCTATTAATAATTTCACGTTATGTGTAAAGTATAATATACAAGGTAGAAATAATGTCAAACCACGTGTAGTTCAGGCTTCGCTGAGGTTGCAAGCAAAATTTCAAATATATAGGTAATTTTATTCTCGAGATATCCTGTGGACAGATAGAGAGACAATCATGCAAAAAAGAGTTAATAAAAAATAATACATCATAGTTCTATGATTATTATTATTTCATTAAGTTGAGTTCCACATCAGTAAACACAATAACAAAAGACTACACACCAAGTTGCTATAAATGGTGTTGTGTGTGTTGAAATAGTTAGATTTAATGTGGAATTGGTCACATGTTTGAATACCGTGTATTGAGTTTGTTCAAATCCCATATGATTTGTAGGCAGTTTTTTTACAAATTAATTTATTCTACTATTTTCTCTTTGCCATCATGTTTACCCATAATACCAATGGAAACATTACGCTAACACCCTGCAAAATCCACCATCATCAAACTTAATGTTTCTTTCATGGAAATGAAGGTTTATACACAATGTCAAGTCTATAAGTCGGTTCGTTTTCAGTTATTATGTTGATAGATAGACAGGTAGAAATGAAATATCTCAGCCATATGCTTGATAGACTTCACTAAACCTCAACCGATAAACTACTTTTCAAATATTTATTAGTTATTTTATAAGCTTAATCTTAGATATAACAGACATATTAGAGTGTTATGAAAGGTGCAATATGGTTATGACACTATAGGTGTTTGTTCAAATTTGATTTTTTAACCCTATCGTCAACCCTAAGATTCAAGGTATTAAAATATTTTCTCCTAGTATTTTAACATTTTAAGCAATTTGTATTACACAAATATGAAAATATAGATTTTATTTTTAAACGTTTCTTATAAAATCAAACTATTTTTCAAAGCGTACAATGTATTATATATTCATTACAAGTAGGATCAGTGAGTATCAGAAAGAACTCACTGCCAACCCTGTAGAACCCAACTTTGTCAGAAGAAATGTTAATCAAGGTAACTATTTGATTAAAAGACATTTCTTTACAAAAATATATATTTTAAAACATAAACAGAAGAAATGTTAATCAAGGTAACTATTAGATTAAAAGATTTTTCATTACAAAAAGATATACTTTAAAACATAAACAGAAGAAATGTTAATCAAGGTAACTATTAGATTAAAAGACATTTCTTTACAAAAAGATATATTTTAAAACATAAACAGAACAACTTTTATAGTTACACGATGTTCAATATTAAGATGATGACTAATCAAGATTTTGGAATATTTTAACTTAAATAGTGAAAAATATTAGAGTTCTCATGTAATTTACAATTTTTATCTTGTTAATATCCAAGATGGTTGACATATGAAGATATGAAAAGTATGCAATAGCAGAGCAATGAATGTAAAACGCTTCGCAATGTGTAACTAAATCCAACCAAAAGTGTAAGGTAGTAGGACTGAAAAGGTTTTGAATGAGTTTTTTTGTTATATTATTCAATATTTTTAAGTTATTAGCTATATTTATTAACATTTTTGTCCCAATTATTATTTAGTACTTTGGTTCGTTTTTAAATCATAAGCAATTGAAAATATCATTACAATACAGTGATATGACTGACTTTAAAATAACATAGTTTAAAGTTATCAAATTATATAATTATAAAGGGTGTCTCAAAGTCCTTAATTGACTATTGGAATCGGAGTTTATAAGTAAATAAGAAAAAACATTTTCTTTTTATATTGTTTTAGTTTAGCCGCAATACAAAATTTCGCACTTTTTGCAAATAAACATCTTTTTTTTAAATAAACTGTTAAGATAATTTTATCAAAATTAAAGGATAATTCACAAGCTAAGACATTTACAGTATAAACTCTATGTAGCAAATTAAAAAATTTTACAATTTAAATATTTCACCTCAAATTCTATGAAGTTTTTGAATAACTTTGTAAGTGGAAATGTTAAGAACAATTTAATAAAAATAGAAAATACATTATTGGAAATTCTAAACACTTTAATTATTAAAATTCATGAAACTTAAAAAATAATAATACAATGCAGCCACCTCACCTTTTTGTGGCTTCTTGTAAAATATGAACTGTCATGGAGTGCAGTGAAATAGTGTTAAACTTACTCGAATTTTCTTGTAATAATTATAAATGTTTTCTGTAAATCTAAAGAAAAAACATGGAAAAATATAAGGATTAACACAGTTGCTATTGATATGCCTAAGTAATTGTAACACAACCTAAACACTGCTGTATCTCATTTATAAATTTTTAATTTCTATCCAGCCAAACTGTGCAAAAGGTTTTATTACGACGACCGTATATTTTTTATATATTTCTCAAAACTCTTTCTACTTGTTTCCTTAGCCTTAGACTCTTTTACATCTAAATTTATCTAGATTGTGACTTAAACTACAGTAAAACTTATTAGTTTAAAAATCTATATATTTTTAATCTAATAAAAAGTGTTTATAAATATTAAGATATATTAAAAAAATAAAATGTACATTAAATTGTTATAAATAACATTTTTAATTTACATCACGGAAATTAAGGAAATAATTTAATTTTAAAATTTAAATTTAAAACTAAATACAGATTTTCAGTTTAATATGTGTTTGTATGTATTTTTTTATCATAAAAATTGTATAGTTTGCCTTTATTTCAACTCTATGGGTATAGGTATTTAAGATTTCAGTTTTTTAGCTTAAGTTGAGGGTCTCTTATTTTGATTTTTTAACTTGTAAAATATTTTTTTACAACATGAATATAACAAAAAAGATTAAAATGTAACATATTTATGTATAGCAATCTCTTTCTTATGTTTTTAATAGTAAGCCATGTAATTTATTACATTAGGTTTTATAGTAAGAGTTATTTTCTTTACTAATAAATAATTTGAAAAGGTTTTTCCCTGAACTCATAAAATATATTTACTACACTTCGGCCAATTTTCACTTTGGTCTCAATACAAATCTACCCAAAATGTCAATCTACTATAAATACCGATAAATAGTCATAAAGAGAGAATATATTTTAAAACTTTCGTTGCTTTCATGGCATTTAAAAAACAGTAACAAAAAACTAATTCCCCATATTAAAAGTTGGTAAATGTGATTATAATTGATTCTAAATTATTAACACGAGAGAGCATGAATTATACCAAAGGAGATGATATTCGGTTTTCTCATATTTGAACATTTATATATAATGAACCTGAAATTTCATCCAAAACTGATATCAAGGTTCTAGTGAATGAATTTTATCCTAGAATACAATATTGTAAGAGAGGTATAGTTTTTGTCAACATATTTTTGTCACCAATATTTAAAGGAAATTTATGTGATATTATATATTATATATATATGATATTTTTGTAGAGTATAATAAAATTATGCTGGTGAAGTATATTTATTGAGCGCCAATGGGATGAATGTGGCAGAGCATTAAGCTCTAAACTGTTTCTGTACAAAATTACTTGGATGTATTACTTTTATATGAAACTAAGCCAAAGTTTTAAACTAAGCTGCTGCAGGGTAAAACTTCACCGTTTTACACATAAACCAAACTAAATGTATTGCCTATATTCATGGATTACATGACATGCAAGATAGGCATGGAAATTATCTTTGACCTTTTACAGCATTTTTAAAGCGATAGGGTTTTAAAAGTGGAAGTTTTAGAACTGAATAAACACTAAAATAACTTTTAATTTCTATGGAATAGGTATTTAATCAGACAAATATTACTGGGGAACTTCAAAGGCAAAGAAGCGTGATCGTTTTAGTATAACGTCACTGGTTGCGTTGTAAATGCGTATACTTTCAACTAGAATTGACTGTAAAATCACTCGTCAATGTAAAATGTATGTAGCTAAAGGGGTGAAGGATAAGTGTCAAAACTATTCTCTTACAGTTAGCCTGGATGTCTTATGAATGTATGAATATCAATTCAAATGTATTTAAATGCTCTATGGGGTAATCGAACCTCATTCTGAGGTTTGGTGGCAGAAATGTAATCTAACCTGAAAGTTTTATGGAGTCATAGAGTAGTCTTATTTTATATGAATAGTTTGTGTTAGTTCAATAATGTGATAGTTCAGTTAATCGACATATGAGGAGGTATCGATGATTACTAAATCAGTATATGAACCGAGTATAAAAATAGTAAAAATACTCTGCATTACTATTTAGATATTATTTGAAGTTTATTACTATTACGAATAACAGTCTTGTACTATTCATAGAAAGAGGAATAAAGCTTGAAAAGTAATTTATGGCTATTTTACCACTTTAATAACTATTAATTGTAAAATTTATTCTATTTTATTATCAATGCATTTATTGTGATAAATTTTGAATTGTTATTGAACAAAACATATCAATTCAATAAAATTAGTTAATCTAATGCACAATAAATATAGGGCGGAATATACAGTCACTAAACAAAATCGCTTCAGAATGGCATAAGCACAATTTTGAGTGGCAATATATAAAGATCGAGCGCGAAAATAAGAGGGAAAGTATGAAGGTTAGTTTGAATTAAACAATAACCAACAGTGGAGGGGTAAAATTTTTGGTAGCCATTAGTAAAACTTAAAACATGTTCAATTTATAATTTAAATCTATTTTTATATAACCATTTAATATTGCCCAATATAAATTTCAGATCAGTGTAAAATAATAATTATGACATGCCAAATATTTTAAGGTAATGCAACATGTAAAAATTTCAACACGTACTTATAAGGTAAAAGCACATTTTAAACCCATTTCTTGTTTATTAAATTGATTGTGTGCTTAAGTTTAGAGTGTTTAAAGTTTTCTAAGTAAAACATTTGTATGGGTTTATTAGTATTGAAGTGTATATTTTAACAATATTCTTTACAACTTCACGAGGAGTTTGAAAGGGTTTGGATCAAAATATTTGTTAGTGTTGGAAGGTCTCTGGGTGAAAATTATAGGATTGAAGTGTGTCCTTTTTGTTAGGGAAGAAATCAAAAGCAGGATAAAGTAGAATAGATGTACAACCACCTACGGTAGAAGCACTATAGGACTTCTGGTGATAACCACATGGGGTCCTGAAGCTCTCCAGCTGAGCCTCGTTACTTTTGTTCACTTCGGGGTATCTCATGATAGCGGAATACATCTTGGTCACCTTTTATGAGATTTTTCCGATTTTGATTTTGGAACGAAAGCGCCATCATTTTTCCGCTATTCGCAACCACCGTTCATTAATGCCACCATCATTTTGTGTTTGTACATTCTCAATTCATCTCGTACACAATGTTTTGTTTTGTGGGCGCATAAGTCCTTTTGCTTCTCTTTTAGACATTCAAGTTGAGAGTGAAGCATATTCAGGAAGAGCAGACTTTGACGAGCATTGAAAGATTTCAGTTGTCAAGCTAAGGTTCAAACTTTTTAATTTAATTGCTTAATCCATTCACGGTCAAAGCTATACAGGATGTTTATTAAAAAAGAATTCAATCTCGTATTAAAAGACCCAAGTCCAAGTATCAAAATTCTGTAAAACAAGTGCATTGTACTAATTGGAGGAACAAAAAACAATATTTTCAAAATGGGGTTGCTCACCCCCATGCCACCGTACCCAAAGCCAAAATTTTTAAAATGGCAACTAATACCTTCTGACACCATAAAAAACGCTGTATTTTTGTAAAAACTTTTAATCGGCCAAGCTGTTTGATATCGGCTGCCAATAATGTAATTTCTTACATTACAATTATTAGTCTACAAACTACTGTACTACTGTTAATAACACAAGCACCATTCACTTACCGAATTCAATGATATTGCCAAAAAGCAAAAGGTTTTGTGTAATATTAATATAATTATTAATTTTGCTATCAACATTTGTAAGTAAACAGGAAGCAAGTGTCTTACCATTCTTTTATCTTTCTTATGTACAGTATTTTTTGGAGACTGGTCCGGTAAGCGGCTATCTCAGGTCATGTTTCAACAAAACAAACATTTGGGAATGCAGTTCCATTTGTTTAGGTGACAGTTGGTGCATGCTGTATATCTTACTTCACAAGGAAAATTGTTTACAGCCCTCAAGAAAGAGAGATTATTTTTATCTTTGGATCCGAGAATAAGTGTGTGAATAGAACTGCTAACGCATTCAAAACACAATACATCCTGGAAGGAATGTGTCACCTAGGTAAATCATAGATTTAGTTACAAAATGTACTGAAAGTGGTTCAGTTAATAACAAGAAAAGTTCTGGTAACAGAGTTTTTGACGAATTATCTCAAATTGAAGTGATTCATAATGTTGTTGAAAACCCTAGTACATCCGTTCATAAAATTGCTGTTAAAACTGGATTATCTGTTGGTTTAGTTCATAAAGCGTTGAAAAATGAACAAATTTCATCCTTAAAAAGTCAAAGTTTTTCATAAACTTTAATGAAGATGATTATGATCGTCGGATTAAATTTTGTGAACAAATGAGTGCAATCATTACTGGCAATGAAAAATTTTGCGAAAACACATTTGCTTTAGTGATGAATGTAAAATTTTATGCTAACGGTTTTGATAATAAACACAATTGCCGATTTTGGTTACACCAAAACACACATGTATTCGTTGAAGGATCAACCCAATGGCCTGAAAAAAAATTAATGTTTAGGCAGCAATACTTGGCGACACTATTTTTGGATCTGTATTTATTAAAGGAAACTTAATTGGAGAACGCGTACTTAGATTTGTTTAGAAAACACTATTGACCCTGATATTGTGGAAACACTTGAAAAACCAGGTGAATTAAGTAGGCCACTTAAATTTAGATGCGGATATGTTTTATTTTCAACAAGATGGAGCTCCTCCTCATTATGCTCTTCCTGTGCGACAATGGCTAGATGCGTACTACCCGGATCACTGGATCAGTAGAAGAGAATCAATTGAGTGGACGGCAAGGTCTCCAGATTTAACACCCTCCAGACTTTTTTTTGTGGGTCACATGAGATCAAGTAGTTTTTAAAACACATCCCACTGGTGGTCCAAGACTTCAAAAACGGGATCACTGCTGAGTGCAAACGCTTAACCAGAAACACTTTTAGAAAGGTTAGGTAAGAATTTGAATATATAATTTCTTTGCTTGAACAACAATGGCTACCAATTTGAACATTTGATTTGAAGTTCACAAAGGATTTACAACAGTATTCAGTGAGTAATTTTGTTTCTAGCGGTAGCGGTAGTACAGTAGTTTGTAGACCAATAATTGTGTAAGAAATTACATTATTGGCTGCTGATACCTAACAGCTTAGACGATTTTAATTTTTTTCCAAAATACAGCATTTTTATGAGCTTCAATCTGAGGTGTCACAAGGTGTGACAACTCAGTTGCCCATTTTGGTTTTGGGTACGGTGGGGAATGGGGCTGAGCACCCCTCATCTTGAACTTATTTTTTCCCCCAATTAGTACTATACACTCCCGTTTACAGAATTTTTGTATTTGGGCTATAAGTCTTTTAATACTAGTTTGAAGTTTTCAAATGAATAACCCTGTAAATTTCTGTATACCGATGCATGCGCACTTAAGCAAATATTAGGTACTAGTAGTGTTTCCTCTTTTTGTTAAAGGAAAATGGGTCCCTTGGCCTCTAAATAATCCATGGAAAGTAGGCCAAAGGACTCAGGAACCATTTCATATCTCATTCGCACTGATATTAGAACAACACTACACCACGTAACGCGTAACCTAACTGCATTCTCTAGACATCCTGCATACAAAATAGAACAACAACGGTCATACAGAGAAGGAATCGTTACATTAAGTCTTCCTCAAGATATCTCGATATATTCATATTTTTGTTATTTAGTTGCCTTTCATTACTGTATTTGAATAACAAAAGCTACGGTGAGGTAGGGAGGGTACTACAACGCAAGGATGTGCTGAAATTAAATCTTGTAACCGAATTTTGACATTAACTTGACACTTTTTTTTACTGCATGAATAATCTGAATTTTTTAATGTATCAATATGTAAAAATCTCATATGATTGTGTTCAGCTTGTTAAAAATTTATTTATTTTGCTGGTTTTTTCTCGTTGCAGTTAAGGACCCCCTTAAGACCAAAGTAAATACATTAGCTAACGTTCAGCCCAATGCCATGGAGTGACATGTACCATCAATTGAAACAAGGACGCTTATATATGAATAAAGGTTCATTTACCATTTGAATTTTAAATTAAATTTTACGTTTAAAGAGCAATGCTTAGAGGCCGTGAAGTCGGAGAGCCAAACAATTTTTATAAGTACCAATGAATTGGTACACACATTTCTCTGCAGCATACTGTAATATTCGAAAGAATAGCTTAAACAATTTCAGTAACACTTGAAATATTTATGGCCAGAGGGGAGGAATATGAAGTCCGTAGTTATGATAGTAGAAGCACACTTCATGTAGTATGATTATATAAATCATACTCATAGGGTCTGAAAACCCTACTTTAGTCAAAAAGGGCCTCCTTTCGCCAGTTGTATTCTTTTCCATGACTAAGATATTCTTGGTGCCCTAGGCTAGTAACGTTTGAATTATTGACCGATCAAAGATACACCGATCTTTTACCTATATGTATAGGTAAAAGATCGGTGTATCTTTGATCGGTCAATATATATAGGTAAAAACTCCTACTTTAGTCAAAAAGCGTCTACTTTAGTAATCTACTTAAAGCGCCATTGTAATCTACTGGTAGTCTAACACATTTTCGTGCCGTGGTAGCGTTTGCTAATGCCTCGACCATGAAAATACATAGAGGTCAGAAAAGTCTTCTTTAGTCAAAAATAGTTTACTTCCGGACATTGTAATCTACTTCCGATACCTTAGTAGCGTTTTTATTGTTGCTCTTATTAACAGATATTAAATATATATATATATATATATATATATAAAAATTTAGTCTAGACTGAAAATGGTACTTCTGTTAAAAAAGTGTCATATAGTATTTTCGGGCATAGTAGCGTTACCGTTATGGTCCTGATAAAGACAATATATGCCTGCATAAGTATAAAAAACCTTTGGCGGTTAAAAAGCTTATACTTACATTTAAAATAACCTGCTTCCGGCCTTAGGTATTCCCGGTGCTATGGTAGCGTTTACTAGTCAAGGAAGTTAGTATAACAAATTACTTTGTTTAAGTTATTTCGGTTACCGGTAGTGTATCGAGAACATGATACTCATGTGAGTCATATTTTCAAATTTCTAGGACAGCTAGATGTTCGTAAACAAAATATAGTTTTCTAGGGGTTCCAACCTTATTAAAACTAATATGGATGACCGATCTTTATGGCAAATAGTTTATTTGTTTGTTGAGAACATTAGACACGTGTGTTACAAATTCGTAAGAGATAAGAGGGATAAAGTAATAAAAAAATAGTTCTTCTAGGAATAGCAACCCCATTTCTACCCTGTGGATGTTTAATACTCGTATAGAAAAATTCATTTTGCTTTTCTACAGGTCACGCGTGTCAAAATTCTACTTTCATCACTCTTGGATATTGGGAAGATGGAAAAAATAAAAATATATTGCCCCTGTAGATAGTTGGTATTCATGAAAATTATTTTTTTAAATATTTATATCATGAGGAACGTGAGGAAAATTTCTAATACATTGCAAAGTTGTAAAATGAAAAATATAGTTGTTAGCCTATAAGGTTTGAAACCACATTTCAATCTCTATGGATGATTGATATTCATGACAAATCTTTAACTTGTCTGTAGAGAGCGACAAATAAGTGTCAAATTTTATATTTTTAGCACATTATGGACTATAACATAAAAATATATTTCTCCTAGGGGTTGCAATCCTATTTTGACCCCTATGGATGTTTGACCTTTATGGTAATGCTTTAGATTTTGTACGTAATTAATGAGGCATAAATTTGTCATACTTCAACTTTCTGGGGTATAAGGAAGTAGGAGAATTATTTATGCGTTATTATGCAGATTTGCGTATATATAAATTATTATTATTATTGAATGAAGGTTTATTTGACAGTAGACATTAACAATTGTAATAAACTACGTGCTAAATTTAAGATAATATTTTGAACAACTGAGTTAAAGGGTATTTGTACATGAAGGTTGCACAGACAAAGGTAAGAATTTATTTTGACAAAATTCTCTTTGAAATATATCCTGACTGTGATTGGTGAAGGCGATGGCGAAGGCGATGAGGCGGCATGCGCCCAGTGGTCGCCGCACGCCCCTCCACCACTTCTATGTACACGCGTGTATGTACGGCACGCACTGGTAATGTATTGCTACCTCACAGAGCCCGTTCCCCCTTCACCCCCGCACCCAGCTAGATTCACTAACTAGAGGAGGCGAGAGTGGTTTTGTGTCTTATGGTTCCTTTAAAGTACCACACGCTGGAATATGAATAATGGCAGCGCAATCAGGGAAAATTAATCACAGCTCTAAGGATGTTTTTAATTACTTCAAATCTGCGATAAAGTGGTTTCTGCCATATGTGTTGTTTTGTTGTTGACTCATTCATCAATATGTAGTGTATCATTAAGCGTATTACTAAAACACTAATTAATCATAATTACTTTGTTACAAATATAATATCTTTTGAGAAATTACAATTCTCCTGATTAATTCCACAGTGGCATAACACTGGTATTTATATATTATATCACGAGTTGTGTAACACATAGTTATGTCAGGAAAGCGATAAATAGTTAAACTGTTTACATATAACTATTGAAAGCGTTTTATTCAACTTTTACTTTTAGTTCGGGAAACGAACTTTTCCGTTACGGCGTGTGCTTTGTTGGGAAACGTCATATCGGTGCACAGGTTCTCGTGCAGATACATTGTTGCTTACTTGTTGATCCTTGAATTCTTCAGTATGTCACCTGACTGCAAATCGTCTGCATAGAGACCACTTTGGCATGTTGACCTTGGAAAAATTTATGCAATAAAAATTCATGAAGTTCAGAATATGTTAATGAAAGCATTTAGAGTTTTCAAATTTAAGTCCTCCCTCGACATACAGTTTCCGTAGAATAGAAAAAACGTAGCTATGATGGAAAGGGTCGAGTCGAATGTTGAATTTAGCTTCATTTCAGCTTCCGCTCAGCGCAGCGTCTGAAATCTCTCCGAAAAAAATAATGAAAATTTTGCATTAAGACGTTCAAAACTAACTTCTTGGATAGTTTCAACATCAGATACTATAAAAGAGTTCTGTTTGGTTTACCTATCAGATATCTATTGTAATAAAGGTGAAGAGGTATTCCCATTGTTTCAGGTACACAATTGAGTGCACTATGATGTTTTGGACAAGATCCTTTGGAATGGTGGAGTAACCAAATCTTCCTACGTTATGTGTAGAAAACTCTGCATTAACCTGAGTGTTAAATAGAGCTAAACTCAACATTCACAATGGAAATCAGTTATACAAGGCCAAAAGGACTATCAACTACACGAGCTGAGCGTCCTGAAAGAAGATTTCAGAACTATTACTGAACAGTGGTGTATACATGATTTTTGGAGTCTCTAGGAAGGCACTCAAACCTTTCAGCCGTGCTTCGTTGTCGGTGATAGGTAGGTCAGTTTAATACTTACATTTTTAATAATGTATGAAGATATTACCAGTTTCTTGTTATGCCATACCTAAATGTTGTTTACAACAAACTATCTCTATTTCTAGACCAAAACTTATTTAAGCATTACACGTATATTTAGATAAACATTTCAAACATTTTTTAAGTGGTAATCCTCTTGATAAAAACCCCAAAATGTAGTTTCTAAAGGTCTTAAAAAAGTCTAAATAAAACGCACACAAATTAGCGTATTACTTAGGGCCAAATCTGTACTATAGACAAATGAAAACATTAAACCATTCTTTGTGTTAAAGGACTAACAGGCAACTAAAACAAGTGAACAAGTTTATAAATATTTCTAGGTTCCGAAAGGACTGTCACGAATGGCTGTGGTCATGATTGCGACGAACGAAATATTCCTCGATATATTGCCATCGGATGCACGTTATATGGATGCACTCAAAGAAGCATCACGTATATTTATTATGTTATCGATGTAGCATCATTTTAGCAATATATACCTGAGATAAAATCATTGTAAAAGATACTTATTCTCTATTACACAAATTCAAAATATGATAAAAACTAATAACTTCCAGTTACAACATCAACTACAACTATACGAGTATACCACAAATTACACAACTATATACCACATATTACACAACTATAAAACAAAAGTACAATACTATACAAAATTTCAACGACATATATGCTTCTATTTAATTCTATTAAGATAACATATGGCAAAAATAAACAATATACCATTTACAAAGGCATAAACAAAGGCTATTTACACTAAGTGTAAATAGCCTTCAGGACTTCCATTGAAAATTTAAAAAAAAATTAAGTAATGTGCAAATACAATGCAATGCATAAGTAACTAGTTTGTGGCCTAACTTTGAAAACAGGATTTCTGGTCTGCGTTTCAAGCTTTTGGTAAAATTTGTACTAAAAAACTACTTGTACTAGATATTTAGTAAATTAAATCTATTTTTACAGTCCATTATGAAGTACATTCTGGAGGTTACCACATTTCCCAGTAGTATTAGGAAAGATCAGAAACATAATGTCCAATTACAGTTATCGAACAAAAGCCTTTTTGAAGGGCATTATCTTCTGAGTCGGCCGAGTGGTAGCCTACGAGAGCAGTGCAGAGATAAGGAATTCCCAAAATGGTTTTGTGTCCTTGGTACATAGAGTCTTCTAAGGCTCTGATTCAAAAATGCTGAATGGATAAGGAAGTTTTGTTTTCCGATTAATAACATTCACTCTGGGTACATTTTAAAGATTCTCGCAGAAGGGAATTTTAAGAATAACGGCATTATTTCATCTTGCGGTAAATATTGCAACACACGGACAGGAAGAGAAGCGACCGAGTTTGATCTAACTCCAGGACCTTCTCATATCTCCAGGACTCTAACACTTATGTTGATAAACATATATGGTACTTAATGAAGCCATATTTTTTAAGTTGATTTAGTGTAGTAGACGCCTTGAGTAATATTTTTTAGGAGCAAATATTTGTAGTTTTCTGCTATATTATTTGAATGCACACACACACACACACACACACACACACACACACACACACACACACACACACACACACACACACACACACACACACACACACACACACACACACACACACACACACACACACACACACACACACACACACACACACACACACACACACACACACACACACACACACACACACACACACACACACACACACACACACACACACACACACACACACACACACACACACACACACACACACACACACACATATACAGGGTGTCCAAAAAGTCCCGGGTCGGTTGAATATTTTTCAAAATATTTAAAATAGAGCTACAAAACCTTACACAAAGTTACTGGACATAAAAATCTATTTTATCACATATTCAATCATCCGCTACTTCCTCAGGGGGCGGCCCGCTAGGAGTCAGAAGAAAATCTTAAATGTAAGCATAGGTTGATATGCATATCAAATTAAAGTCTTTATTAGTAGAGTACAAAGCCGCAAACCCGACCTCAAACGGATGACCGAGTCAAAAATGACAGCCGTTCAAAGATGGCTAGAGTTTGCAACTTAGGTTAATGTAACAAAATACACTGATGAGATTTTTGACAAAAAAAACTGTTGATATATATATATATATATATATATATACAAAAATTGCTTCGTTTTTCTTTTAACTGAGTTGTCATTTGTTTCAAATTTATATTGGACATAAATAATTACAAGTACATTCATCGAATTTATGTTTTATTTAATAGATAAAGTTTTTATATATATATATATATATATATATATATATATATGTATATATGTAGTTTTTGCAACTTAGTTTAAAACTATTGAGATTAGTTTTCATCCAAAGCTCTGCTTTTAGGGCTTCGTTATTCTTGGTATCATTTATGTTTCTTGTGTTACGTGACTGAATATTTCGTAGATAAAAAAAACACATTTAAATTATTTTAAATATTTTGTTTAAATGTTGGAATATATATATATATATATATATATATATATATATATATATATATATATAATTATTTTTAGTAAATTACTGTACAAATAAAATAAAGTGTTTTTAAAACATTGGCACTATATTTCGGTGAAAACCGTCTTCAGGTGCATAAATTGTATAAAATATAAAAATATAAAAGAAAACAGTACAAACGAAAGTAAATAAACAGTGAATAAATAATAATAATAAATACAGATGACATGAACTAAATAATTGTTCCATATGTTGATTTCAAATTTAGACGTTTTTGGCTAAGTTATCTGATGTTGAGTCCATGTGGGATTTTGCTCTTTAAAACCAATTGGTGTGCTTGTTCTAATGTTCTGAGGTAAATTGGGTTTGAATTTGTATGTACTTGCCGAATAGGTTTGACTGAATATGTATTTTCAAAAGTTTCATTGTGATTTATACCATGAGTCACGACAGTTTTCTTTAAATCTTGGTGTTTATAATCAAATCGGTGTCCTGTAATTCTTGTCCTCAAGGTATTTGTTGTTGAGCCAATATAATCTGCTTGACATTTTTTACATTGAATTTGGTAAATCACATTTTTAGATTCTCAAGACAAGTTGCCGATGATAGGATATGCCTTGCGTGTTTTGCTACTAGTGAATTTTGAAGAATTTGGTAACATAAAAAAAATATATATATATATATATATATATATATATATTCCAACATTATATATATATATATATATACATATATATATATACACATATATATATATATATATATATACACATATATATATATATATTGTTTATGTATGGAATTATTTTAGTTCCAATTTATCTATCTACTGTATGTTTTATTATTGAAAAAGGAAACTTTGGTTAGAATGTTCATACTTACTAAACTACATCCAAATCGTGTTTTGTGAATGTAAATTAAATAAGTTGGTTTAATGATATTCAAATTATGATAATTAATAATTTTTAGATCTGAAATAAAAATCTAAAAAAATACTGCACCGTTGAAAACAGTTACGATTAATCAAAATCATTCAAATTTTATTTTCATATGTACTAAAATAAGTATAAAGTCCTTACCAACTGAAATAAAATGATAAAATAGTGTTGTTTACATGACTACAGCCATCTAATTACTTTGAATAATGAGATTCCGAAGTTTTTCTCTACAGAATAGGGTTAAACTGTATAGGTACTGAGTCTTGTAACAATTAGTCATTTTTCAATGGCATACACTAAAATTAGTATGTAGGTTGCCTTTGCAAATTTCTTAGGTTTCCTCTTTAACGAAACTGGAACAATACAAAACTTTTTATTTCATAATTTATTTTATTTATGAATCATCACAAATATGTTAAGTATACATCACTATTATTTAAATAATGGTAGTTGATATATTTTGCTACATTTGATGGAGTTTTATGATATTGGATATGCTAATAAAGGGTTCCTCAACCACGTCAGGTAATACAACTATTGTGAAATTTTATTGCGACTAAACTTTAATACATATGTAAAATATAAAGTTAAGTTTTATCTTGTACCTAAAATAATATATGTCTCTCATAATTATCTCAAATATACTTGTTTGGGATATTTTGGGATATTATGAATACGAATCGACCTCTAGTCTGAAAATCTATATACATTCTCTATTTCTGTTACCAACCTTAAACACTTCAACATATAACCTCACAAAACTATTAATAAAACTAAAATTTATATGATAAGATTTTTAAAGTACCTACTTCGAATTGTACTACTTCTGTAAGGTTGTTTGGAAGGGATTTTTAAAAGAAAAATATTGGGTTTTACTTTTATTTTATTAGATGAAATGTGAGTTGACTTTTTAACTAATAGTCCTTAATTTTTTATTGTTTGTGGTGATATATTTTATGGTATATGATAGATGAAACGTTGATATCAGCTAAAGATTTCCTGTCCAACAAACATGTTTAGACCACAATTAGCTTAACTTCAAATTCATTAATCGTCAAATATTCATTTAACGTACTTCGACTATCTCACGTATATTTTACGTGGATCGTGTGAATCTCTATTACCGCTAAATATTAATTTTTGGACAGCATCCTTTAATGTTTTCAGTTTTACGCAATACCTGAGTGTCATCATTTTGAGATAGGTAAAGTTAGGTACACACTAGGAATAACAGTCTATTGAAATTTAACAGAACGCGCCAAAAATTTAACGTGGGTAATTAAGAAAAATATCAGAGTTCCTGAAATTTACTTATTTATGAAGATTTCCCTCCTATAGGCTATTCGTCTAGTCATTCACCGATTTTCCTCTAGAGTTTTCAGGTCATATTTAAATTTTCTTTGTTTTATATTGAATATTTTCCTAAGCCCTTTTCTCTAATTTAGATTTGGATTTGAACCTGATTTCCAAGTGTGCCTGTTGTAATAAGATTTCCTTGCATAAGGCCACCTTGTGTCTACTTCCCTCACCCACCTATCTGACATCTAATACTTTTTGTCTAATCTTAACACATTACCGATGACTGGAACAGCTGATATTAGTAAGACGACTGACGGTATCAATCTATTATCATTCACCACACTAAGGGCATCTCATCCTAACCCTATCATCAACGTCGACCTCCACTTAATTTAATGTGAAGTCTTGATTTGGTCAGAGAGTTCTCTTATTTGTGTTGATCAATTTAAAAATCTATGAGTTTGTTGCACGTAAATCTAGATGGAACACTGACTTATGGTGTGATTTTAATGAACTTTCCGGATGACGTTTCGCTTGGTTTATCGTGACTTCGTCACGTATGATCTTGACGCTGACATCCGATTAAGTTATACTTTCTCAATTTTCGTGTACTCATGTTTCATTCAACGCGTGTATTTGGATTAGTGTACCTGCAAGTTTACTCTTGCTGTCTTGCCTTTGAAATTTTACTACAAATATAAATTTCATCACAAAGAAGAAAAAAAAACTACAAGTGATCGCCTTCATAATTTTTTCAGACACACACACATTCTATGAATTTGAAGTCATTCATCTAGTTGATCTTATAATACATTTTTAACGTCAATTTAAGACCTTCAATGATTTTTGACATTATAATTTCTAGAATCATTATTGGCAATGTCAGAATTTCCTTCATAATCCGGGGCAAAGCAGACATTTTTAAAGGTAACTAACTATATCCGCTTTTATAACAGGACACAGCGAAAGGCTCCTTTTCAGAAATACGTCATCTTCGTTCAAATCTTTCTTATCTCCGTTTCCATTGACTGCAATTATCAAATATTTCTGAGGTCAAAAGCAACAAAAGTAATTCAGAGAAAATGAATACCATATCTGTTTCTGTGCATGAAAAGCCAGAAATAGCACCTATGATAGTTTTTCGTCGTTTACGGTCACTTTACGTTGATGCTATCGTTTAATGATCTTTTATATTCTGTTTATATTATTGGCAATGTTAAAAAAATGTGTTCTTTATATTATTGAATTTGTAGCATGCCTTACATACTCTTGCGCCCACAGACACTGCTCCTTTCTTATTTCTTAACTACAATGACATCTTTTTCGACATGTCCCAGTTCTTACAATGGTGTATTTACTTGTCATACTTCTTTAGACGATTAAGACATACATCAGTGAAAGGCCAGTTGTAATCACCCTTCCCACCTCCACTAATGTCTTCCAATGGCATTTGGCCTAAGTGGTAGATGGTTCTTGCATTTTATTTCAGAAGTTGACAACTACGTTTACTTATAAAAGGGGTAATTTAAGTAATCTTAAAAAATATTAACTTAGATCTGATACATATACAATGCTGATACTTATATTAAAAACCATTTCTTGGGCCATTAAACTAATTCAAGTCATCGTTCACAGTTCAACCGGGCTCCAAGAGGTTTCTGCAAATTGCAATCATTACTTTGCTCACAAATAACCGCTAAAGTCAAGAACATCTCACGTCATTTGCCAGAATATCGCACCCCTGCTCCTTTAGGGTACAGTGATGCGGAAGTCGCGGGGGCGCCGGGCGTTCCTTATGTTGCAATTATAGGGCGAATTTCGCCTTCCTAACGAACGTGGCCACAAAAGCCCAAACGGCAGAAAGGAAATAATTAATATAAAGTAAAGTAGAAGAGGAGAGGAGCCGGCCCGCCATCTTGCACTTATACTCAGCATTTTGGTTAAGTTTGTTAAGCACAAAACTCAGTGCTCGACGAATCACACTTCAAAATTCATCCAATTTGTGGGCGTGTTCGGGGTGGGGGCCGTTTATAATCCGGTTTGGATTAATGAGTCAGGCAATGGCGCCAGAGGCTTTGTTTCTGGCCGGGCTGATTACAGACGTCTGCCGCAAAATGGAGGCTCTCTGTCTCTGACAGCTGATTGGCGTACTTACGATCATTAGTGAGACGCGACGTTAGCAGAAAGAACAAATCATCATGAAGCAAAAATTGGCAAAAAACTAAATTTCTAGGCAAAAACTATCATAAGTTTTCAGCTACCCCCAAAAAGCCATCTATTCACAATCACCCACTCAGATATTGTTTTTGTATTTATCTTTACATTTAATGCAATGATAACTATTGTGAACTTTTATAATACTAACCAAGAATATTCACTTAATTCGAATATCCTATTTTAAAATAGTAATTTAAACTTCACACTACTTATCAATCGCTGTTTCTTAAAAAGCATCTTAAATTGTGTGATAAAGTTTTACATTTCATACAGTTCAAAGATTTAACCAGGTGGATAGTATTTTATACTAGAGTGATTTTAATAACATTATAAATTCATAGAATGTTTGGGAATATAAATTTTGATTTCGTTTTATTTTATAAATGAATATTGTAAGTAATACCTACAATGAGCAGACAGGTATTTTGCGCCTCCCAAAAAAACTCTACTTCCAAGGTATTACGTTCCGTAATATCCTTTTAGTCTATGATCAATACAAGAAATCCTTCACTAAGCAATTGCTTCCGTCTTGCCGGAGCAGGTATAACATCTTCTAATAAGAGGCTACAATAATCTTGAAGAACAAGGAATAATATTTATTATAATGATTTTTTTTAGAATAATATTTGTCACGAATTACGCTACTGTATAAACTTTGGGATTTTTATAATCTAACGTTTATTTTATAATTGGATGGATAATAATCATTGTAATATTTCTCCTTTCCAAATTGTTGGAAAAAACGCTGCCTACTTTAGGTTTGATATTTCAACTCTAAGTTTTTTAATAATTAAAAATTCAATATTTTATGTAATTTCACAAAAGTACCATCCTATTTGGGTAAACCTGTCGACTTGTCCCGCTCGATATTAACGTTTTCAGTTGTGAAATATTATTTTTTTCATATAAGAAAACAAATTTCATTTTGTAACTCATCCAGTCACCTCGATACTGTTGGATTTGTAATATTTTAGAAATGCCTTAGTCACTTACGGATAAAAATTTAGACCTTGAATAGATATTTTAATAATTGAATAGGAAATAAATTAGTTTCTTGTTTTTATAAATAGTGAAGCCATGCATTTTTCAACTATAAATCGAAAAGGTTTTCAAAATTGAATATAAACCGTGCCATCTACATGCTCCGTGGTAAGTACAGACGCGGACGGTCACAAAAGAAGATCGAGGGATTTTGTATAAATCCAAAATAAACAGAAAATCTTCAAACTTATGTCTTTGTAGTTTACCGCTATAATTTTCCATACAAGTGGCAACACTGATTGGATGTTGAGCGTTGGTAGCTCATTTAATTCTTCAAGTTCTGCGAACATAAAGGAAGACAATCAAACAGGAAAGAAAATTTTATATTTCCATGTGAGATAGGAGAGAATTTGAGACAACCTACTAAGCAGTTGACTTCAATGACGTTCACACCCAAATTTCATAGTAGAACATTCGTAATTACTAGCTCATTCTTGTATATCTAGAAATGAAGATTCCAAAACTTCAGTTATACGCATAGTCTTACGGATAGTTATGCTACTGCTATAACTATGTAAATCGTTCAAATACCAAGTGATCGTTCTCATTTTTATTAAAACTTTATGTATTTTGATATTTTTCGTTGTTATTATGGTTTACCCATTACATTAATATAAAAATGTTGGCTAACGCTCAGCCAAATCCATGGAGTGATATGCACCAAAATCTAACCCAATGTTACTTATGTAGAAATAAAGATAACAATCAGTTTATTTTTAGTATATTGTGTGACTAGGTAGGCAAATATTTTTCTAGTCTCTAGAGTGAAAGACCACTAAAGATTAAGGTATTAAGAGTTTTGCTCTTTCTTTCAAATTCTTCGGTTCTTAAGTTATACTTTATCCAGCAATATGATGATTGGTGGTAATAGAATAGAATATGTAGCTCTAATGCAAGCCCCATCAAACGCATCCTTTGGATCTTGCATCGGCTCTGGTTTCTGGGTATAATATTTGGATGGAAATTTGCAGAATGTATAATATGCTGTCCAAATATTAAAATATCCATTTAGCTGCTATGGAACTGCTAGCTACTTTTACATACGTCTAGATATGGTAAAACACAAAAGCTTGAAAAGCTCAGTTTTTCTTCAAAATCATTGAATTATTATAGTTTAGTTTTCCCTGGCTCTTTATGGAAATAAAAATCCTTACGCTTGTTTTTTTTTTTTAAGTTGAATACTCCGCTAGAATATGTTCACTGGATTACTGATGAGTTGTTTATCGCAACAAATTAAGCTGAATGTGTACTTTTTTCTGAGTAATAATGGCTTAGATTTGTAATTAGTTCTTATAACTTACTCTTCAATTTGATTTATATAAATGATTAACTTTGGCGTATTTCAATTATTTATTTTACATTGATATATTCATAAACATTTTCTGTTACTTTTTATTCCTAATAATAAATTAGTTAATCCATCTTATAGCATTACTGATTTATTAGATCTTCACATTTTATATTAAATATTACTACGTTCACAGACTCAGTAATCTAAATCAATTTAATGAAAATAAGAGTAAAAATATACTTCAATATTTTAAAGTTAAAGTAGAAATCTAATAAGAGAATAAGAGCAGATTATGACTGCTCAATAAACCTATTTTATGTAAACCAAGTAAGAGAATACTTTGTAATAATTGATGAACGAAAAGTCACAACTCTCCAATAATTTTATTTGATTATTTATAAAATTATTGGAGAATTGTGACTTTGCGTTCATCAATTATTACAAAGTACTGTATTCCAATAAGAAGAGCTCCTCCCTCAATGACAAGTAAGAGAATGTTTGCTCTTTATTTGCCTAAGGCCTCCTGTATATTATATATTACTAGTCAATAAAAGCAGTATATTATAATATTAAAATCAATCATTACAAATTTATCATGTAGTATAGTCGGTGATTATACATAAACTTCAATATTTACAAAAAAAGCTAAAACCCAAAATTCTTAAATAAATATATAGTTTTGTACATGCTTCAAAAACCTAATTTTATTGAAGAGAGGTCCTTCCTTATTAATAATACTAATCAAAACTTCAAAACAGGTTACCTTTGTTATTTTTTTATTATAAAATGTTAGTTGTAATTTTATATAAGGTTTAGAATAAACCAGATTCTGGTACAGGTGCATGGAATATAAATTACAAAATATTTTACTTGATTAATAAATCGTTGATATATAACTTGATACACACAAAACAAGTTATTGAATCAAATCAATCAAGTTTAATAATTGGATATGTGTAGTTTTACAAAACATATAAAATAAAAAACGAATTAGTGTTGTTTAAATAACGCAAATCATATTTTGTATCCTGCGTAAGTAATTTAATAAGTAATTTAAAGAAGGGGTAATATTAATTCTTTCTGTTTTGATATTTATATACCATCTTATATATTAAAATGAATCACTAAATATGTTACTAATTTCGGAAACGCTTATCCAATCCTTATAATATTTTTTGTTAATATTCGGTTAGTACATGCAAGGATTTTATGAAAAGAAGTCGGAAAATTTTCCCGGAATATTTTATAATTTGAAAATAATAATAATAGTAATTACAAAATATTATTCAAATTTAACTGGCAGTAAAAAGCTGTTGACACTTTCAACCTCCCCAAAAAAGAGGCAAAAACAATTAGTTGCAATTGCATTATAGAAAGTATTGCATTACAGTGCTTGATCAGTTATGTAATGCAAAATTTATAGCCATAATTACTATTACATGATTTTTACTACTATTTGCACGATAATGTAAAAGTTCTAACAAATTATGAATACTATTTCAACTCGGTTATTCTACTCACCTTAAAGAACAAAGCTGTCAATGTTTGGACATACGGGTACCCGAAACAAGCTGGTCTCCTTGAAATAGTGCATGGCATTTATAGTTCAATTTAAGGAAAACAATGGAATGGACACAAACATTGCTTCAGCGAGCCATTATCTCCCAGAATACGGCCCAAAAAACAACAAAACTTATGATAAACGATTATTTTGAAATGTTGAATGACAGTTTCGAGGATTTTCACTATTTTACTTATACCGGAAGCAGAATACAAGCTTTTCCATAATAGTCCTTTTAAGTTTACGTATACATATATTTTCTTGATTGGACTAAAAAACAAAATCAGGGCAGTGGCCCATGAGGACGGGCAGAGTAAGGCTTAAAAGGGGATAGGCTTCTCCTTTAAAAAAAAACAAACAAAAAATCAATTATAGCACCAGACATACTGTAGACGGAAATAGATGATTTTTAATATATTGGTTTCCCATTAAAACATGTGAATACACTTTCTTGGTTGGAGAAAAACAAACTCAAATGTGAAAAGTAAAATATTAGAAAAGAAGTAAATTTAAATAGTCTGAATATACACTATTTTAGGGAATTAACTTTTCAGTAATTTGTGAATATGTATATATTTTCATCGTTATAAAAAATCAAACTCATATATGGCAATTGAAATATCTATACCGGAAGTAGATTAAAGGACGGGTACTTAATGCTTTTTGACCGAAGTAGGTATTAGAAACCTACATAGGTATTTATTTTCTTGAAGAATGTAACAATCCAAACCAAACTGTGGCACCGTAAATAAAACTAAATATAAAACTGGAAGTGAATTTAAATGTGAAAATAAATATTTTGACAATCCGTTAATAAAAGGCTGGAGATATCTCAAACTGCGTAAACTATACATAAATTAGAAGAGCCGTAGGTGAACGATTTTTATCTAAGTAGGTTTCCCTGATATTATGTATATATTTTCTTTATTAAGGCAGTAGAACAGGCAAACTAAACTATGTGTCCGAAATTTATTTATTTAGAATCAGAAATACATACTCCTACACTCGCAAAACAAACATGAACAAGTAAAAATTGTAATTATCTTTTGAAAATCTTACCCAAAGCCACTGAAATAATAAGTACCAGATATATGCCAAGTTCTGTTTTAAAACATCATAGGCCTCAACCGCGTGGAAGCGCGGGTAGCATCCACTTTAATAATTAATAATATTTCTTGATTTTATTTTAAAATATTTTTGAGTCTTTTTAGGTGATCAGTAGCATAAAGTTTCAAGCAAAGGGCTTAGTTCGTTCTCGCACCCACACGAAATCACCCTCTTCAACTGTTTATACCAACTACAGAGAGAATATTCACAAAACAGCGGATTTTATTGGAATATAAAGAACCTGTGTGCCAAGTGTGAAGTCTCTTAGTTATGCATATCAAAAGGACTATGTCATCAACCAAACAAATTTACAGGTATATATTGCACAATACTGTACCTTGTTTTGCATAATACCTTTAGAGTCTAATTATCCACATTTACAATATTTTGATAATGAAATATTGAAATATTTTATAATGTGACGTCTCTTGAAGTTGGGCGATAATTAGCCTCTAAATGTCAGGTTGTTTCCCTAAAGTGGCACTATTTTATTACATTAGAATATTAACTTTATTATAGCAAAACATATCTGTTTGTAGGTGATTACTAACCATATGGCCTTAATGTGAAGAGATATTTAGGAACTTTTAAGGATAGGCGGATTTAAAGTAGTTTTGATTCAGCAAACAGTCGGTATTTTCCATTAGGGCTAACTTCCTTACTTTTTAATTAAGTTTACATAACTTTCAATTTATCTGTAGCCAACATAAAATAAAGTAGGACTACACCACACCACGTGTAGGGTAACAGGCTTCACTAAGGCTGCATGCAAAATCTCAAATCTTTAGTGTCTATAAGTGTTACTACATCGCACGTTAAAAAATCATATAATTTCACTCACTTTATTCACAAATTTGTATACTTTGCGACTTTCTCGTATTCACCAACGCCCAACCAAATCCTATGAAGTGACATGCTTCGTGTAACATTTTAAATCAATAGTTCAGTTTGTTAGTGATATATCGTGGAGACAGATAGACGGAAATGACTTTATTCCTGTCCCTCGAGTAATATGCTTCACTAATGCTCAGCCTATATAAAAAGTTAGGAACTAAATGTTGATGTAATTGATGTTATGCTTTGAAAATATAATCCCCGTGGATGAATATTAGCAAGTCGTCAATTTGTCTAAATTGGCAGGCGGAACCTACACGCTGGAATACTCTATTTACTTTTATACAATGTACAAGCGTTTAGCAACTACAACATATTATTTCTGGTATACTTTCGTATCCAATTGATATATTGTGAAACTTTTTATTGTAAACTAATGTTGCACGATTTCTTTCGGAACAATACCTTGTTTCATGAACCGAAACATATATTTTTTTTCAATCCATGATATCTTTTTTGAAAACATTATAAGGATATCGCTTGTGTTTGTTTTATTGGTTTTTTAAAATTATGTAGTAACATATGATTAACGCTGAGAACGTTAAACACAATTTCAGATTAATAATCTTTAAACAATATAAAGTTTAAATTGCTTGTCTCATAACTTTAAATTAACATTGCATTTATTAAATAGGAAGTGATCACCACAAACTGTTACATGTATAAAACTCACTTAGTTTATCTTAGCTTTTTCCTAGTTCAAGGTAAGACGGATCGTTGAAAGTCAACAAACATACTGTGACTTTAATAATTGTAACTTTTTATATAAGTAACCCTAAATATATTTTTAAATGTATAGTTTTATGTATAGTTCATAACAAGTTATTGGAAATGGGTTTTGAAGTTTGTACTCTGGTGGTTTTATTATTTCTGTATATTTGTCAATATCGTACTTACATACAAGTCTTATTAAAAATTATACTTATAATAACCGAATTTCTAATAGAAACAATGTATAAAATATGTACGGATCGTCGATATCTATGGTTTTGGTGTCATCCATTTTGACTATAAGCATACAAATGTGAAACTGGTTCTTGGTTACTTGGTTACGAGGTCAGTGCAATAACTAGTTTTCACAGTTTCCTGAATCACACCGCGTCGGATTATTGAGAATACAATAGAAATTTAGAGATATTTAGACCTCAGTAAGGCCGACTAGGATTTAATCAAAGTTTTGATTGAAGATCTCACCTGAAAGGTAAAAGTATCTTCACTTTAAAAATTGTGTTAGAACGTGATCAGGAAAGTAAAATACGTGATAAAACTGTTATAATATATCTTAGTAAACATCTAGTTTACATAGTATACAAAAGTTATACGAATAATCCTAATAATATTATAAATGTGAAAGTGCATTTGTTTGTTTGTTTTGTTGTCACGTGTAAACTACTTAACCGATTGACTGAAATTTTACATAGACATTCTTACGGTTCCTGGGACGAAAACAGTCTTATTCTTTTCTCGAAAATCCCTTCGGACTACGCCCCACTGGTCTTTAAAGCAGCGAAAAGAAGAGCCTGTCAAATGTAATCAACAGTTCTGTGCAAACTTTGTTTATTATTTTTATTTTGTTTAAATTTATAGTAAGTAATATGGTATAACACATAAGAATGTCAGAATATGACTCCGAAGACACTCTTTGAAGCCGTCGAGAAGAACTAAGCTAGATTAAATTTTGCTGGACTGTGCCTTTGAACTAATGTACCAATTCAAGCTCTAAATGTTATTAAATATCTAAAAGATATTACTATAAATTTAAAGGTTGATATAAACCTATCTTAGTTCTCCTTTGACAGAAGTAGACTTCTCTACTCTGTATTGTATATTTTCTAGATTAGGTACAATACAAAATCAACTATGTAACAAAACATCCTAAGAACAAAGTAAATTACATCGGACATAGTTATAAACCTCTTAATGTATTTTCTTGATTGTGGCACCAAGGCAAATTTTAAATTGGGGTCAGAAATACTTCAATCGAACCAGCAGTAGTCATAAACATGCAACGCCTACTAAATTGCGTTTAAAGCAGCGAATTATGGCTAATAGTGCAGATGTTAGAGACAATGTAGTCTAACTTTTACTAAACGTTTAAAGACCATGAAACATATATAGATATCTTTTTACAAAAGTAGGCTTCTCAGAGCTGTGTGTGTGTATATATACGGTATATATATATATATATATATATATATATACCGTATATATATATATATATATATATATATATATATATATATATATATATATATATATATATAATGTTATGAGTATATTAACATGTCCATAAATATACATTTTTATATATTTTCTTGATTGCAGGAAAAATGCCAACTCAACATTCGCGTCCGAAATATAATTTACTGGAACATAAGAGCTCATACAGGTGGAAAATCTGCGAAATTGCGTGGGAAGCCGCTGGTGACTACTAGTATCTATATAATTCCTTATAATAATACCTTATATAAACCACAAATAATACATAGTTTAAGCAGTTTTTTTTTTAAATAGCTGTATCTTATAAAGATTTGTATTTCAACATTTGATGTAACATTTCCATAACGTGATACAGAAGCCTCATTGAATACGGGAACAAACAAAATAGTTTACAGAGGAAAATTTGAATTTTCTGAGAAAAATAAACAATTGATACAACAAAAGCAGGAGCAAACCTAAATAAAAATAAACTTAAATTGATTTTTAATGTTTCAAATAATATTCAATTAATGTTCAATTTTAAAATTAGAGAATGGTTCCGAGTCGATTAAGAAAATTATTGATCTGGTCGATTGTTGTGGAAGAAATGTTTTATTCAAATTTATATAGCGGTGCTCACTGATGAGAACTAAAAAAATATATTGAATGATTTACAGAAAATCTAAAGCTCTTTCTCGTAATATTGGTGTGTAAGTACCTCACCATTTACCATTTATTTCTTGTGTCAAGTGGTTTAATCCAACTTCAAGGGTCATGTTGAGTGTCTATGAAATCAAATATAAGTAAAATGATTAGATTTGGATATATTTACTCGTCGGACTGCTTATATCTCAAAAATAAAACAACTATTCTAAAGTACTGTCTTATTGTCGTGTAAAACTATTTATGAATAAAGCAATTGTTTCAGAGTGCGAAAGCTTTCCACTTTGAATCTCATATCTTCAACGGTCACTGGATAACTAGAATTCTAAATGAATATTTGATGATGTAGTTTGATTTTCTTGGGTAAAAACATTTTCTATTAATTTTCTAACAATTAATATTAATAACTCATCAGTTATATTTCTGGAAATAAAAAAAAACAACTGTAGTGTAATTTATTTTACGGATTTGATAGATGACGACTAATCATCAGCCGTAAATAGATATACCCTTCGTACAAATAAAAATAATTTAAGCTAATATTTTACGAGAGGACCTTTCTAACAGTTTTAGGGAAGCAATTGCTTAAAGGCGACTTCCGAACCACCGTCTATGACTGCAGGTCTTACGATAACTTCTTTACTTATTAGACTCCACCATTGGTATTTATTGACTGATGTTTTTATGAGGTAAAGAGCGGATTGCGTATTAAATATTAACTGCAAGAGTCATATAAAAATAATAAAACACTATTCTTTCGATGTATAATTATTGTTTAATCTATTTAATTTGTTTACGCCTAAGACATATTTGTAGATGATCACAAATAATTATTGTAATTCTATAGCTCCCGAAAAGGAGGAATGACTCATATTATAATTTATTAGTCTCACACAAGGCTCTGCCCAACTAATAGACATTAGAATTAATAGACATTAATTCTACATAAATAATTAGGTAGAATTAAACATCCAAGACTTCCACGCAAGGGCAGTTAACTTAATAACATATTTATAGTTAATATACAATTTAATATAAGTTAATTTACAAATTAGGTAGTCCTATTACCTTAATGAGTACTTCCTAAAATCATTATCTTTTAGAAGTTTTCTGCGTTCGCAGAACATGTGATGGAATTGTCTGCATTTGCATAAACGATTATTATTTAATTCAACACATCTCAATCCTATACACAAGAAGGTTTGGGACCAGTAGGAATTATTTAAGTTATTTTATATTAACTACATTAATTGCGCACACTTTATTAAAAAAAGTTCGTAAAAATTATTTATAATTTATATAAAAAGCTTATTATTCTCAGACACAAATAAATATAAAATGTTTGTTTCCACAATAACAATAAATGTATAATAGGTCTCTACTCTTTAATCCCTCGTCAAACCACTTTCTAAGACTGTGTACCAATGGAGTTCTTATTGTAAAACGTTATTGAAAAGTTTTTGAGTACTTTACTAACCATAAAGATAAATCTAATAGCCTACCTAACTATAAAAACTACCGCTATCACATATCGTGCAAAAGGAAAACAAGTGCAATTATAAATAACTAGTGGATACCCCTGCTATACCGAACGCCCAACCAGAAAAAGACAGATAACATTCTGAACTCAAACAATGCTAATTTCCATACAAACAATGCTTAAAAAGTGTTGTTTTTAATTTTGGGTATCTTGGTTTTATTTTAAAGATGTGAATTTAAACCATACAAATAACTTTTTGGGCTTTTTGTGAAAATCAATAAGTTTAATAATTATTTTAGTGATATTTTTAAAGTTAAAACAATCTTTATTGATATAAAATTAGTTCATTAATATCAATTTTTTATGATAATTATTAATTTCATCAATATTCTTATAAAGAATTAAAATATTCTATAAAGAATTAAAAATATTCTTTCCTAACTTGTTTTAAGGTTAATTATTGGTGTCGTAACGTGTTTACTTACATTTGTTTGTTATTTATTTTTAGAATTGAAATATGCAAATTATATGTTGGGCTCGAAAATTTTGTATTCAAGTTAATGAAATTGAAAATTCTAAATACCATATTTCGATTTTATTTTATATTAATTGCTATGTATATTTATCGTTGAAACTAGGAAAACATAAACTGTCCTGGCAAATTTCAGGAAACCGGTAGCACCCTTAGTTTGCAATGAATACTGAATTTGTTAATCTTGAATTTACAACGCAAACTTTATTCTGGAATAGATAATATCATGAACTAACAAGGATTCTTCTTTCCCATAACTTCTAAAATAGTTATTTAATAAGATGTATGAGCAAAAGTATTAGTAGTATAAGTATAAGACATCCTTACATTTGATATTTATTTAATTCCAGGTAAACTGGCTAGACACAATATAAATGCGCTCTATGTCTTTAGTTCAAATAAAATTATTTTAAATCAATGACCACATTTTTTATCTCAATGCTTTTTTAGTTTGCATTACTAGACATTCTAGACATTCAGAATTATAGATTTTGTATTTTGCGGGTTGACACATGGAAAAAAAGTGCAACAGGTAAAGCATTGTAAATTAAGGTAATTTTCAAAGTTTGACTGTACTCTTTTAGGACAAAAGAGAGCAAAGAAACTCTAGTATAGCTTGAGTTAAAAACGCTGAAGAATAGAAAACAAAAAACTCGTAATTAGCCTAACAACTGAATTAAAAGCAAATAATACTTTCCATATCAATATTGGAACGCATTCTGTTACAGAAATGTGAATACGTTTGGAAACATAACGCAAAAAGATACTGTAATCAAGTTCGAGGAATGAAAGAGGGATATTGAACAATTTATATATTTAATTAACATAATAATAGAAATTCAATGATATTTACTGTGAGGTAACAAAAGACACAGACCAATCTCTATTAATGAATAGCCATAAAAGGTTTCAAGTCGTCGGTTTACCCCGAAATATATTGATCCAATTAATTATTAGTTGGGAAAATGAAATCTATAATATTTGTTACTCAAAAACAAAACAAAAACTAAAGCATTAATGTATACAGTTACTTGGGCAGATAACCTTTAATGGCACATTTTTTCCAATATTAATTTTATTTTTGACAAAAGGCCTTTTGAAATTAAAGGTGTATCTCCACAAATGAATATTTACATAATATTTATTGGAAATAATATTAAAATACCACTCAGTGTAAATACAAAGACTGAAATGTATTAGCCAGTATAAAAATATTATTGTACTAGAGTTTAGTTTTTTTAAATAACAATAAAAACAAGATTCGAAGAACATAATATGCACACACCAAATGTCCTGTAGAAGAATACAAAAATCAACCAACAAACACTGGAAGTGAATCAGGACTTATTTGCATACATGCCTCATTTACATCCAGATGTTAGTATGTAGAATATAAATATGTCTATATAAATAGTAATATCGAGTTCGATAATTGTGATGCCCGTAAGTGTAGTTGAAAGTCAGTGGAGACTAACTGACCACAGGATATCTTGTAATAGTACTGAACTCTAAAATTGAAACTTTGGATAAAATTTTAATTCTGCGTAGAAAACATCGAGGTCAGGCATAGTGCACATCGTTCATCTAATATGTCTGAGCCTTAATGAAGCATATGACAAAAGGGGATACATCGTGATCAGTATTAAAATGTTAAATTGCTAAAATTCTAAGACGTTTTTTCCTTGGCGAAGCTACTGACTAATACATACTTAATATGGCATTCCATTCCCAAATCCGCGTTTGAAAATGGCCCAGTCTGGCCCTTCGCTCTAATAATAAAGCCCTTAACACAATTGTGCCTCACGGGGGGCCAAAACGTTTACATGGCGGCCCCACCATCCGGCCCCGATGACGGTGCAGAACCAAAGAAAATTATAACTGTAATTATTAAGGGCTTATTGGAGAGGGGTTTTAAGTCGGTTGATTTGGCAGTTTAGACCTCCGGGGGTGGCGAATGTGCGCGTCATCCCCAGCTCTTGACCCGCAGGTGGTCCTGGGGGCGGTCTGGGGAGGCCCTCTCCTTCGTGTCTGCAACAAAAGTGATCGAGATTACAATGAGATGTACCTCTGGTTGACAATGAGACAGAGGTACAAAGCTACATCGAGGGACGCCGTTTCCCACGCGAATACATTTTTGGTACAAATCTACGTTTTTAAACTAAAGTACGTTCTACATCTACCCATGAGTTCTACTAGATCATCTTGTGTTGAGATATTAAGATGATCAAATATTTACGATTGAAAACAAATGACTATTAAAAACTAGTAATCAGAAACTAATCATTTTATTAGTAACACACATATGATTGATAATATACGTGGTCAATTGTAACGCTAATATTGTACCGTAAACTCTTCGAATCCGGCTCTTTTATTTATTTTAATTTTGTATAGGTGGGCAGAAAATGGTAAACTTTCTCTAAGTATATTGAAAGTAAGTTATTAACATTAGCAATCAACAGTAAATATTTACAGAGTCCCATTTGTAATCAGTTGAATTTTCAATATCTAATTTGTGATGTCTAAATTTCACAACTTTTTTCAATGTGCAAATATTACCTTTTGTATCGGTTAAAGTTTGTCTCAGATTTACCTTTGTCAGTTTGTTCTTTTTACTTGTACTATCTATTTTTATTTACGAAATCGTAAATAAGGTCTTAACAGTTTTCATAATTAAAAATATAACACTTCTTGTTAACCCTGGCGAATTACTATGATATTCACCATGCCAACAGGTTTAAACGTAATATATTTGAAACTGGTTAAGTCAAATGTAAAACCATAATATTGCCAGGAAATAACAGTTCATCGTGACAGTAAACGTATGTATTACATTATTTTTTTCGTAGTAAATAAGAAGTTTATTTGATTCATTTTTTTGTATTCTTTGTGAATAAATCACTATTAAAAAGGACAATTTGTTTATTAAAATTTGTTTCTTTATATTGATGTCCGTAAATCTCTTTTAAACCTCAAAGGATATTACAAATATGTAAATAAATATAAATATGTAAAACAACACATTTCATAAATTTACGATTAAAACTGAGTAACGTAACCAATCAATATCGTCAATTTATCTCAGCAAATATTTAAATAATGTGATTTTTTTAATTAAAGGTGAAATGAGAGTTCATTTAGAATTATTAGTAAAAGTCATACTAAATAGGGCTAAGCAATAATACTAAAATAACTGAGTAATAAAGTCAAATAACAATGCAATGCTCACTCAGCAATGGACTGCGTAGTTAGTTGTCATTCACAGCCTATTTACATACACCTATAGAAGTATAGCAAGTTGCAACGACACATATTCTTTATTTTTGACAGGATTGCGAAGTAATCAGAAATTTTCCGGATATTAAGCATATTTCAGAGGTAACAACAGCAAATCACTGTAGTGTTACTGATGGTATTGTATCACTGAACAGTGGCAAATGTACGGAAAAAATCCTGTTTCCTTTACTGATTATGTTTTCTAGCATCTTTAAAATAGTGAATAAACTTTAGTTCACAACTTTGTTAGATAGATCGATTCTTTATGACTATTTTAATATAGCGCAAGTGACGTATAGTTACGCTGTATTTTCAAAACAGTTCAGTGAAAGTTCTTTTGTACAAATATGTAATTAAAAGGATTAAAAACTGTAAGAACACAACAAAAGGTGGATGATGGTATTGTTAAAAGGATTTCTTTTGACAGGCCACGATCCTCAGGAAACAGGAAATAGAACAGGGGGTGAGACAAGCTTGAATGAAAGAAGCTCAGAGATCTGTGAGGTGAACGCGAAGCTTCCTATGCTGACCTTCCTGTATCTATTTCTTCTATACAGCTCTACAATGAATGAATGATGGTTTGTTTAGAAACACAAGGATTAAATATTACTCTACTAGATATTTGGGCTAACAATCAGTATTGTAATTCGATCTCAAAAAAAGTCAAACATAATTTTAATGGTTCAGTACTACATTTAATCTTCTCCAACTGCTTAGTAAGTAAGTCTACAGATTAGGATGGAACTTTTTTTTGTGAAAAATATCATGAAGGCTTCTTGTATGGATATACATTTACGTGATATTGTTATCACTTTTAAGTTAACAACAAATAAACATGCAGTTGAACATAAATCTAATAGATCGAATGCAGTGATAGTAGGCTATGACGGTGCATGTATATCGGACACATCAAAGCCACGTCATTTCCCTACGGGACTCAATAATTAGTGACCATCGTGCCACTGCGGCCGAACTCTTGTTAGTCCTCATTTACAAAACAGTGATGCCGGCAATTCACGTGAAAGGCCGTAACGCGGTGAAGGAGCATTGAATCTCCACAAAGCCGGCGTCAACACCCAGTAATGACTCTTCATGCATATTTCAACCCAAAATACATAACACAGCGTTTTTCAATGCTTTGTCGTGCCCGTCAAATGTATTCTGAATAATGTCGGGTTAGCTTTACATATGAAAATCAGCTGACACTCACTTCGCGGGGTCGCCATCTTGTTTGTTTCAGCTGTTGCCGCCATTTTGACATTACCATATTAGAACGAGCGGAACGGGCCCTAGGTAACGAATGCTTATCATTATCACAAAAGATATTCATGAGGGCCGCGACAACAGTGACGTCAGCGCACAATGCCGCCCGTTGCTTGTCATTAGGTGATTTGATGCTTATCTTTGTTATACTGTCAACTACAAATCACCGGGATAGGTAAACAAGAGCTGTTAACGGTACAACGAGTGTTTGTATTCGTCGCTGTCAATTGATTTTATTCCAGTCACTTCTCGGTTAGTCGTTTCTAATCACATTATGATTTGATTGTTCGAGTTTGATTATACCATTAAATATATTTCTGGTCTCTTACCAAAATTAATTACCGAGATTTTTAATTTACCTTTCCATTTCAATAGTTTTAAATTTGTGCTTGTGTATGCGCGCACGTGCGCGTGTATCGTTCAAAATAATTGGCAACAGCTGACAATTATAAGAAATCTTTGTCGCAAGTAGACATTGTACATAGTATTGCTAATGTCTGCTTAATACTATATATGTGCATAAAGAAAACCGCTATTCATTTAAACATTCAAAAACTCTCTTTTAAATTTGCTACGATTCATCCACCATCATCGTGCCGACGCGACGACGTATCATGCTAACCTCAGGGAATGGGAGACGATCAGCTAATCTTACCAAGTTTTTCGAGTACCAGGCAGTATTAGAAAACGTGTGTACGAAGTGTAAAAACTGACCCCTTCTAAAACTGACAGAATGACTTTGGATCCAGCAACAAGATATAATTAAAAAGCAACATTTAAAAAATTTTATAATCGTCAAAAGCCTTGAATTGACAACTAAATCAATAACATTTGTTCACTAGAACGCCCAAGTGGCAACCAAAAGGTTTGTGAACCGGTGGTCATGTATGAAGAGCTAAACCTGACCATTTAATAAAAGACGTTCAGTCTCGGAGCACGGTTTCGTCTGAAACAATTCACATGTTCAAAATTCCATATTCCGAAATGGCAAAACAATTATGTTGAGACAGTCTTAAAGTGTGGTGTGGTGTTATGGCAATGTTTTACAGTATACAGATCACCCAATATATTTAGTCATTAGTTTTTTCGGGAAATTGGAACACCTTATTAAAAATGTAAAATGTCCCAAATTCAATTAAATTTATAACTGTCGGCAATTTAAATACCAATGTTTTGAAACCCACCGGCTCGCTATCCAGCGGCTCCGCGATGTTTTAAATTGGTTCAATCGAAACTGGTCCGTGAATTCGCCAATACGAGTGACCGCTACGACGGGTACTGCCCTCGACAACGTAATCACCAACATACCTGACACGATTGTCCCTCTTTTGAATTTGGCGATCTCCGATCACTTTGCTCAGGAGGTCGTGGTTTGTGATTGCAAACTAAAAAACCAATATCCGAAATTAAAATTGCTAGAGCAGTTACCTTTAAAACGATTTGCCAATTGATTAAAGTTTCCAAAAACGAGTCCTGGATATTTTTGAATACATGAAAAAAATATTTATTGTATTAAAAAAAAACAAAATTCTGTTACATACCACAAAAATGTTCATGGCTGCTAAAGAAAGATTTGTATTCATCTATCCAATTTCATTTAGAGTCAAAATGCAAATTTCAAAACTTTGTTGAAATCACAGAAAAATGGATGGGAGTGTCATAGGTGGTGCTAATGCTATGACATCAGCAAAACCTTAGGTAATTAGGAAAATGTATCAAAAACCTCATGGACAATAATTAATTACCCTAATATTTATACCCCTATATTTATTTATATTGGAAATAAAGTATCCAAGAAATGTTCCAAATCAATTGTAATAAAAATTTAGAATTAAATTGTTGAAGATCAATTTCAAGGGGTAAATGAATATAATACATACTTTTCTTCCTTGGCTATAACGGATTCAGTTACAAAACTTAGTCTCATGGGAGGATGATAGTGGAACCGGGTACATCCATTGCTTTAATTCATGTGTGAGGAGGAGGTAGCACGTGTCATACAGAGTCTAAACTCAAACAAAGTGTGATGTCAATACGATGTCAGTGTGCCTACTCAAACGTTGTTTTAAGCACATATTGGAACCACTTGTAAAATTGATTGATCTTTCGTTTAAACTGGCAATTAGCGAGTTCTTCTGAAGACTTGAGATTGCCAAAGTAATCAATCCCAATATTCAAAAAGAACTGTCCTTTCCTCAGAAAAACTGTAGGCAATCTCAGATCTTCCAGTATTTAGCAAAATGTTTGAAAAGATTTTCTATGTGTTCAAAACTTTCCAGACATTCATGACATTCTGAATACAGAGCAATTTTGATTTATAAAAAAAATACACTATTGTCTCAATTAACTAACTTTTTGAGAATTTTGTCAATATATTGGGGGGTGAGAATAAGTTCTTAGCGTTTTCTTGACCTGCATGTAACACTGTTGCACTAGTTATAGAAATATAGCGTTCGGTGTCTCCCACGATTATGGCTTACTTCTTAACTCATGTCTTATAGATCATCATCAGTACGTAAAGATTCAAGCGATCGTTCAAACAAAACTTAAATATCCCACTGTGTCTCTCAAGGATGAATTCTTGCGCATCGTTTCTTTCTTGTCTACGTCGGTAGAGTGATCCTGAAAATTGTATTTTCCAGCATGAAAAGTTCAGTATGCTTACGACACAACTTAGAGTTTTTAAAGTTAAACAATAAAAGAATTGTAAATCACTTCGTACACAAAAATAAATTGAAGCATTCAAAATTGCTATGTAATTAATTTGAAAACGTATCGTTCGAAATGTAATGACATAAATTTCATATACATGGTCGTGTCATGCGAACGAATGTATTTGGATGTCCTTTTAGAAGGAATAATTTCTTTGGAAATTATCCTAGATCGCCGCTTACCTGGAGCGGAACATGTAGTTGATATGGTTTGAGCTAGTTACCTCAGGGCTATGCTCGCGGAATCTAACAATGTTCTATTGCTCAGGAATTTTAAAAATAGCCTATTATGTATTAATCCATTTAAAGTTTTCGTATCGAGTGAGAGATTTGGGGGAGTTATACAAAAACCCCAAATTGAGCTTAAAAAAGGCTGTTAGAATATTCGTATAGGGTAACTTCTAGGAAGTTTTGACTGCTGACTAAGCCTTGTCACTATATTATTGAGGTGATCGTGTACTGCAGACTTATATGCGCGTAATTTCGTGGCGGCGACGTTTATTAATATGAAGCAAGAGGCAAGGACAACTTTAGAACTTAACAACGCATATTTACATTCCATAAAAACCTATCATAACAAGTTGGTGTCAGACTAATGAAACTCTCTGAAAGTATACAAAATCATGTAACCAAAATCAATTCAAAACTCATCTCAACTCTTTTTTGGTGTTGAAGGCGTTTTACTCTGTTTCTGACATTCTGATATATTTGAAAGAGCTGGATCTGATCATTCAGGTTAGTGCGACTGTGTTTGAATGAATCTGTGTACAACTATGTACAAGTCTGCAGATTTTTAATGTTTCTATGAGGGACCTATCTATTGAACTAAGAAATATGTTAACGATTGCAATACAGTGTACGTTGAGAATATAATACATCGAAAGGATTATTATGGCTAGAAACTACAATAGGATCTCGAGCTTTTACATTCGTGTTATCTCAAAAAATTATAAAATTACGTTACGAAGATTTAAATCTACCTTTTTCTTCTGGTGTAAAAGATCTAATAAATAAATATGTTCTTAAAAACTAAAAAGAGCGACGATGGACTCCCGCTGCGGAAGAGGGTATATTTCAATCATCGGAACGTAGTGTTATACTAAAATATAAAATACCTTATATTTTATGTAACATATATTTTATATATTTATATAATATATTTGATTTATTTCAAATATATGTTTTTTAAATATAAAAACAACTATTCTTTCAAAATTGTTATCCATTATTTAGTAAGGAAATAACTTAGTTTATAATATTGGCAATAATCATTGGTAATATATCAAAATATCGTTACGGTTTCAAAATAAAAAAGGACATTTACTAGACTTGCTTTTCTCATAAGTAAACATCAATATTACTATAGCAAAACCAAGAATGGAGCTAAAATATGTTTTGCAGATAAATTATTTAGAATATCAGTCAAGGATCAAATTAAAAGTTTTAATTATGTTTTACCTATTTATTTTATAAGAGTTAAAATACTTGAGTATTTAGTTGCATCACAGTTTGATCAAATTTAAGAGACCAATCTTTTAAACTGGTTCATTGGTGGCCCTACGTTAGGTTGCCGACATTTTTATAATTAGCTTTTAATCCATTAATACCATATTCGCGTTTGGAATAAAACATCTTTGCACCTAGAAGGACCGAGCAATTTCAGTTTACATTTGTTATAAAAAAACTATTTTGTATTGTATTGGTTAAAAACTTTTACGTGCTAGTAAATATAATACCGATAGAAAAGTTTCATTTCTACTACACTATAGAATCTGTAAGAAGGTTACAGAAAATCACTGCCGAGGTTTCAGATTTATAAATTATCAGTTCATCTTACACAAAATACATCTGTTGCATAGAAGGTAATCTTGTTCCATTAGCATTAGTTTAATTTCCCAGTTCTAAATTTGTAGTAAAATGTAGTATTTTCGAACATATTTTTGTATAAAATATGTATTCACACTTAGTTAGTATACACTATTCACGATTTAGTTAATTCGTGTAACTAAATGATGTATCCTACTAATTCCTAATTGAAGTAATACATTTTCACCTGAAAGAAGTTAAATATCCTAATTAAACTCCCAAACTTTAAACGGTTGTGCGTGATTGCTTTAATTGTTTTTGGAATGAATCATACATATAGAAAATCAGCCTATATCAAACTTATCATAAATGAATATAGTCAATTTTATGGCAAATAAACTCAAAAGAACTCATTTACTATCAAAATCTTAACCACCAAAATCGGTACAATAAAATTGTTGATATATTTCGAAACCTTAGTATGTGAATTTTTTTCCATTTAGAATTTGTTGATTTCATGTACTTAATTCAATCAGTGATGATAGCAGATTAGAAGTGTCTGATCGTTAATCTGCATTAATCAATGGATTATTATTATGGTTAATGTGTTTACCACTTACTATATAAAACATATATATATATATATATAAAGTCGAATATGGCATAACAAGATGTAAGACGCAATATACAGAACTAACATTCGTGTCTCAAAAGTGTGAATTTATCTAATTGTAAAATATGACAGTTTAAGGGTTTTTATAAATCTTTTTATGCATTTAGTAGATTGTAAAAACATACCCATACGTACAGAGTGTACCTTTAAAAAGAAAGCAATAGGATTACATTGTTTTATGTAAATTATTCATATAGCTTTATGTATAATATTTCAAACAAATTAACTCCAATTTGTTAGTAATATTTTTATCGAAAGAAATTTTATGTTTTTAAATAGTTAAACTTACTATTTTAGCATATGAACTTGCGTAATCTCTAAAATTAACCCTTCCGAAATTGAAGACTGACTTTGTCAGGTATTTAAAAATATAGCATGGTACAGAAACAAACAACTACATTTTCAAATAAAAATACTTTAATGTTATAAATATTTGACGGACAATATGTGAATTTCTATCGAAATTTATCAAGGGATGGACTATACAAAAATCAAAATAAATTCCTATTGTAATTACTGTATTAAAAAACAATACAACTCATCTACATTAAATCTTTAAAATCTACCATATACATTAGAAAAACCAAATATTACAGTTATTTATATTCAGTGAGAATTTGGGCATTTGTATATTACCACAGCAATACCGATTCCAAAATTTTAATTTGTTAAATTCAATGCTAATAACCGAAAGAAAACCTTAAAGAGAAAAAAATGGCTTAGAGAAATATCATTATTTCTGCGTTAGCTCATGATAAACATGTCAGAAACTTAAATTTGGTGCGTGGTTCATCCTGGTTGAATGAAGAGCTCTATAGATGTTGTGGTCAAGAATTCAAAGGTCAATACAGTTCTCACTAGAAATATCAAATTGCTATATCTAACCATGGTAGCAAGAAGAAATTGAAAACAAGCTGAGCATGCATTAAAAGTTGATTATAACATTATTTTTCACTAATTTACCACCACACCTGATTAAATTATTTTTTACATTGCATGGTTTCATAAAACAGATTTCATAAAAATTGATTTAACTTAACCATATTGTTTTTATAGTAACGTTAACGGCAAAATGCGCAGACAATTGTTTATAGGGGTTTCGTTTAGTTCTTTTGGTTTCACCGATATACCATTATCTTATAATTAAAAAAAAAACACAATTCTTTTGAGAAATAGATGACAGAATATGATACCAAAAGTATTATTAAAAAGCGATTGTCGATAGAAAAAATTACAAAGTTACTGGACAATCTATTGTTGTACTTTTGCACATTTAAAGTACGGAGCGCAAAAAGACACTAATTTAGTTTTTTATGTTACAGACTTTAATTGGGATATTTATGTTTTGTACTCGAGTTTCATTAAATATGTATGTCTATTATTGTTTTTATTAGAAATTCAAAATAAAACTATCATAATTAGCTCTATTGATTTTAATTAAGCTTAAATAAATTATACACTGTATATTTGTTTTATCAAAATTAATTACGAAATACAAACTTAATAATTCATATAAATACGTATTATACTGTTTTAAAATGGCTGTATTAAAATTTAACAAAAGAAACGAAATTTTTATAAAAACAACAAATCGTCTAGTATAAGATAAGGTAATAAAGAGAATTTTTGTGAAGTGACAAATAATGTTTGGAGAATTACGACTATAACGTTGTGTTACAAAAGTATAAAGTAAAGTTATGTAAATTGTATTTTTCCATGTTACTTAAGTTAATTGTATAGTGTGAATTAATTATCTCCTCTGTTCTCTACCTGACTTTTACCATCATTACCGTCATTAACAAGAGGTCTCGTAATTTGTACTTATTTTTATATTTCTTAAACTATTTTTTTGCTTAGTTATTCACTTAATTTGATATTAAAATGTTCAAACAATAATCAATTATTACTAACACTTTTAGAAATAAAAAACCTTGAAATTTACCTAGTTTATTTTTTATTCCAATCATATCTATTTCTATTGCAAACATCATTCTTTTACTATCTGCCCGCAGGACATTGTGCATGCAACCTCGCGTGGTATGGCGTACTCCTACCTGGTAAAGAAGTTAATAGTATAGCAAATGCTACAAATTTTCTTAACTGAGTATTATTTTTGAGTTGGCTAATTAAAGACAATAAAACCCGATTAGGATTAGGATACATATATTACAATGATGTTTGCAATTATATATATATATATATATATATATATATATAAGCAAATAAAATATATATATATATATATATATACAGGGCGGTTATAAATTATTGTACACATTTTAAGATTGAATAAATAAATAACCAATCAACTTAAAAACATGGGAATTGTTTTATTAAATTGAAAATATAAAACAGTTTTATATACTGACTGAAAATTAATAATTGTACACATTACAATAATTATAAAAAGTAATTATAAAAAGAAAGTAAAAATGCCACTTAAACTGTGGGTGTAAGGTATGATTCTTCTTAATGACTTGTGTTGTGACATAGTCAGCTGGTCAACAATGGATCTTTCCACACCAGCTGTTAATTACAGTTGACTAAACAAACACTAAACTAACCTCAGTATCAAAATGGCTAGTGTGCAAGAAAAAGCAAGGTGTGTTCTTTGGTTTCATGGAAGCAGATCTGTAATAACTGTTCAAAGAAGGTTTCGTTTAGAGTATGGCCGCAATCCTCCGAGTAACAATTCTATAAAACGCTGGTATAGGCAGTTTGAACAGACGGGAAGTGTCCAACATAGAAAAGGTGCTGGTAGACCTCCAGTTTCTGAAGCTATTGTTGATCAAGTAAGAGAATTGTTTACGAGGAGCCCTGGTAAGTCTACTTGGCGTGCAAGTTTGGAATTAAAGTTACCTCGATCAACAGTCTTAAAAATTTTGCACAAACACCATAAGCTCCATCCATACAAAATTCAGTTATTACATGAACTAAAACCTAACGATAAACCTCGACGCTACGATTTTGCTGTTAGATTACTTGACCTCGAAGAACAAACAATAAACATTGGGGAAAGCAATTTCTTGAAAAAAGTAATTTTTTCTGATGAAGCAACCTTTCATGTTTCTGGTAAGATGAATAGACACAATTGTAGGATTTGGGGTACTGAAGATCCTCATAATGTTCGAGAACAAGAAAGAGACAGCCCTAAAATAAACGTCTGGTGTGCATTGGCTATAGATGAAGTGATAGGACCCTTTTTCTTCGCAGAACCGACAGTCACTAAAGAGGTATACCTCGACATGCTTGAACTTTTTGCAATACCGCAAATTGAGCATAGACAACCAAATGTTTACTGGCAGCAAGATGGTGCCCCTCCACACTGGTGTAAGATAGTACGTGACTACCTAAATGACACGTTTCCTGGTCGTTGGATTGGACGGGATGGTCCAATTCCTTGGCCTCCACGTTCCCCAGACATTACACCCTTAGACTTTTTTTTGTGGGGCTATATCAAGGACAGAGTCTTCGCCAAAAAAGTTCAAGATATTGAGGAACTCAAGAATAGAGTTCGAGAGGTTATTGGAAGCATAACTCCGGCAATGCTCAGAAACACATGGTGTGAGGTTGAATTTAGACTACAAACTTAGCGTGCAAACCTCGGAGAGCACGTAGAATTAGTTTAGTTTCCTTGTAAAAGTATGAGTAACAGTAATCTTTTTGTCCTTCATTGGTAATAAAACTGTTTTAAATTTGCTATTTAATAAAACAATTTCCATGTTTTTAAGTTGATTGGTTATTTATTTATTCAATCTTAAAATGTGTACAATAATTTATAACCACCCTGTATATATATTTGTATATAATATATATGCAAATATATTATATACGGTTTGTTTTTATATATATGTACAAATAGTTTAATATATATATTAATATATATTATATATTATTATAATAATATAATATATATAATATATTATTATGTACAGAGTAATAATCCTTGTAAGTTAAGGGGCACTACAATTTAAGAGTGCGCTGAAATGAAATCTTGTCATTGACTTTTAACTATTTGTGTTTTTGTTTTTACTCTATGAATAAAAAATTCATACGCTCATATTACATATAATTTTACGGATTTTAATTACAAATGTATTTATTCTCTTATTTTCTCGTTGCCATCATGGTTACGCATAAGACCAATCTTTAAAATATTCGCTAACGCTCGTCTAAATTCCATCCACAATCATTGAACTCAGTGATGTTCATAAAAAAAGAAGCTTAATGCAAAAGTTCAATTCTTTCAGTCATTTTGTTTTCGAGATTTTGATCGGACAGAGAGATATCAGACAGACAGAGAAACATATAAATGAAATTTTCCAGCCCTTCGAGTGATAGGATTCGCTAAAGCAAAGCCAATAATTCGTCATATAAATAAAAATAAATAAATAAAAGTATATAGTTAGACCATTTAATTGCTAAAAAGTTTGCTTCAAGGGAATAAGTTGTGGCATAATCCCTAAAATATTATTAATTAATAGTAAATTTAAAAATTGTGTCATAGTACTCGTATAGTTTTAATTACATAAACTAAACACTCTAATGGACGTATTCCTTAAACAATATTATTTTTTTTTTAATATGTATAATTATTTAAACTTTCTATAGCATATATAAAACAGAAATGTAAATGTTTAATCGGAGCTTGAAATTGCAACTGCAACACTAACTAACGCACCCGCAACTTCAATCAGCAAACCGCAGCTTGGGCCTCTGAAGTGTTCTTCACGGGTGGTGTTTACCTATATAAGAGGGGGAAGTTGAAAAATCATGGCGGAAAAATATGGGAAGCTCGAGTTGCATAAGAGGGGAGTCACCCACCACGCCGCCATCGCGTGACGGACTCTTTGAATACAGAACAATGGGAGGGCCAGACGGGACGGGGCGATTTGCGAGTACTGGTACCAACATTGTCATTGTCACAATGTCACTATTGTCTGGCCGTCTTTGTCTTCTGTCGTCTGTTGCTCCGCTTTGTCCCAGATTAGGTCGTTATAACCTATCTTGTACGCGCCCTTTGTACTTTTGTTTTCTGTAAATGTACCCTTTGTATCTGGCTACAACAGAAGCTGTCATGAAAGTTTTAGTCAATGTAATTTAAAAGCGTTACTTCATTAATTAGTGGTATTGTGAGGACGGTATTTTCATTTATATTTTATTGTATTTGCCAAAATGTTGTTTTATCATTTGCTTAGGAATTTGCATGGATTTATTTTCACTATTTAGACTTTTTCAATATAATATTTTTGTTAGAAAACAGAATATTTCGTATGTTTATAGCAGTCCCATTATGTATTGCTTTTAAAAATATTTCTAACCATTGCATGAATTGCAAAGTTTCTTAGTTTTAGGAATAATTCAATAGGCAATGAAAACAACAACCCTTTATCACTGATTTTTAAGGCTTTACCTCATTTAAAAAATAATTATTTTGCATGAGTAGCGTCATTGATTTGACCATAGTTACAAATCTCAGCTAATAAAAACTATACTATTTAATAGTATAATATGTTTTACATTAAATTAAAGGTTGTGGTATCAAATACTATGAATTTGATATTTTTAATTTTAATTGGATTTTATTTTACACTTTCAATTTAATATTATTAGTTTTAGGAACCTACCTATTTAAAACATTAAGAATTAGTCAGTTATCAATATCTTAATTACCATTATAGAAATTGTCTTGGTGTAGAACTAAACAAGTTTTAGCATTATTTGTATAAGAATAGAAACAGTGATCACAAAAATGGGGACCTCTTAAGAGTTAACTTGTTTAAATCCAAATCTGTAACTTTTTTAATCAAGTGACAAGATTGAATGAAATTAGAAGCTTTGGTGTTTTCTTTTGGCTGGTTGCTAGTTAATACGTTTATTAAGTATAATATTTCCCTTCATAATATTATTTACCCAATTTTATTCCCATCCTTATTAAACTAATGTTATGATTATTTTAATACGGTGGTTACGATTCTCCACCTTGCACCACCAGTGTCAAAGAAAGGAACTTATTAAATGCCAAATTATGTAATTCATTAAATATTTAGTATACTTCAATCTAATAGTGCATATAATTATAACCCGATTTCAACTTAATAATTATTTTAATCTCAGTTAACGTCCATGTCCTTTTTATATGTAAAATATAAGTTGAATCCGGCACCTCGCGAACTTCCAAGAGTCTAAATAAACCATTTATTGTCGAGTGGAAGAAGTAAAGTTGATTTGGGCGGAAATCTCAAGAGCGGAGATTCGAAGGAAATCTCTCGGGAAATGGGAAAATACATAAATGTAGTTAAGTGAAGAGGAAAATGCGCCTACAATGACACAATTTGTCGCGCTTCGCATGCACCGTGTTTAACAACTCACATTTAATATGGAAATACGTTTACATTCCGTCTGTGTTCCTGTCGCCTCGTTACATTCTTTGTTAACTTGATTTCTTCGCTGCGAATAACATTGAGTTTGCAAAATTTATCAGCTCGGAATTGTTTGTCACATTTTAAAATTTCACACGCTTTGCAAGGCGGTACCTTTGATGTGTTAAGACTGAACAAGAGTTAGATGAGTTTCAAAATATATGTGATAAAACTAATATAAGTAGTTAGCCGAAAATTACAAAGATATACTCTAATCTACGTATCGTTCTAAACTGATCTTGTTTGTGTTTTGTTTGACCCGTATTTTTAGTAATAAATAGCTATGGATAGGTCCTTTTGAGTATTTGTGACAATACCTGTACAGTAACAATACACACTGGAACATTTTCTTGCTGTTGGAACGGTTTGTGATGTTTCACCCATCATACATTCAAAATAATGCTGTAAACTGATTGTTTTCAACAGTACTATGTATACGAGCGTACAGGGTATTTTGGAAAGATGAGTATGATATGTATTATTTATACGCAAGCGTACGTCAAATCAGGATTTTCACACAGACGTGTTAGCTACACATGTTGATTCAAAGTTCACCCCTTCTTGAGTATACTTGATGTGTAAAAGCGCACTTAATTCTACACGCATTGAGCAAATTTAAAGTGCTGACACCTAGACATGAATGTGATTTTTGTGCAAAATAAGCCGACGTTATGTAGCGTTTCCTCAAGTAAAAGTGTTGGCTAATAGTACATGATGTGCAAATGGTTTTGATTTCTTGAAGAAGAGTGGTGAAGAGTTACTATAAACAAATTATATATTACTATAACTCAAAAATAACTATTACTAAATTACAATATTATTATTGTGTTAACCACAAAACAAAAATAATGTAACCAGCTGATACACATAAAAAACTTGTAGTATATTAACATACCATTAAAACCAAAGAAGAAATTAACTGTCCATAGAAATATTTGCTCAATAACAGCACAATGTTCTTTTAACATGGTGTAAATTTTGGTCTTCTTATGCGTTTACAAGAACAAGTGTGTCAAAAAGTTACTACTTGTATTGCATATAAATACAATATAAAAGTTATTCCGGTCTATTCATCTAGTTTGAAATGTTTAAGTAAAATGTGGAAGAAACTACCTTAAAACTATCATTAGCTCTAGGATTATTGAAACTATTTGTTTTTTTTTTATAAAAGGCTGAATGATCAGTTTGGTTGTTTTATAGTGTGTTTAATGTGAAACATTCATAAGACCTACTATCTCTGCAACCCATACTATCTCACTGCACCAGACGGGACTCCAGCAGGGTTCAATTGGGTACATTATTTTGGGCTTGGTATTGTGTTTATCTATATTAAAAGTTATTAATAATAATTTATGAAAATTCATATCCATACATTTCATCTAACCATTCTTTATTATTTGCGGAAGCATGTGACAGAACTGTCTCAACTTCGTCACCACATCTTGCGTATTATAGATTTTTTAACATATTCTTATTTTTACAAACGATTTCTTTGACTTAATTGAAATTATTTTTAAATTTAATCATTTTTTATAGTTTGTGCTTAGCTATTTGCTAAATTTACCCAGCATCTATTCAAATTTATTAATAATTACTGTTTTATTTAATGGTATAGCTGAAATCCGTTGTCTAACATTAATTAGTCTTGTTTTGTCTGTAAACAAATGATTTCATAATTTTTTCAAACTTTTTAACCAAATTATGTGACCAAGAAAAATAGATGGATTCCAAATTGAGAGTGGTCACCCCTCGGAGGGTGTCTACTTAAAAATTATAGCACATAAAAACTCAAATTACCTAACAATATTATTTAAGTTGTGATATTTTTATTTACAACCGAAAAATTGGGTGGATTTTTCTAATTTTACTTTTGAAATAAATGCCTATATATAGTATTCGTTCACATAATTACATAAACTCGTAAAGTTACCGTAAAATACACAGTGAAATCAGTAAAATAACATCTCAACAACACACGTGCTATGTTGAAATTAGTAAACATAACTATTCCTCAAGTAACTTTTGCGAGAAACGTAAAATAATAGGTATTGCTTCTCTGTTCCAGGTCATAGAAGTTCTCTTGTATCTATGAATTCTATGGTGCCACTTTGTCTCATTTCTCTATAAAACAGAAACAGTTAAATAACAGATAAAGTCAGGAATGTAGCGACCGAGTACAAACATTGGTCAAGAAAATACACTAGAGTGACCTATTAATAAAAACATACTTTATAAGGACACCTAAAGGATCAGATACTCTGTTAAAAATTCAAACTGACGACCTATAATGTTAAAGTTCCACAACTTATTATTTTGGTAGACAAGCGACTTCTTTGCACATTTTTTCAATGTTTTATACCATAGCGAAAGCCATACATATAAAAATACAACAATATCCAAAATCATATCTGAATCATGAATACACATAAGAACGAATACGACTGAACCCTTAACTTAATGAAACTGTTAATACAGAGTCAACCTTGAACAGAATGGTTACAATAATTTTGAACATTTCATTACTAGTTATGTATGATTTTAAAATATAAAATTTTGCGGATATTTGACATGGTTAATTACCGCAGCTAAAGTAATACGTTGTGAGAGCTATATTCTTCACATAAAACATCTGAATATATAAGATTTTGTATTTATAAACGTTAATAAATAGGGACAAAGGGGCTACTTACGCTAATGTTAAATTTTAAAAGAAGAAAATTAAGTGATTATTTTGAGAGATCCAAACTTTATTCTTATTAATTACTTTTATTGGTTAGAGTTTAAAATTAAACTTTATTGGGCTTTTCGTTTAATGTTTTAGTTATTATTTAATTTAGGGAAGTGATTGGTTTCAGAACACTTAATTGGTGCAGGTCAAGTCATGTTCTAATTAGAAATTTGCTATGTCAACTATAACTATCCATGAAAACAGGTAAATCTTATTGATTTATAGTATTAGGTAAATGCACATTTGTCATCTATCATAAATTGTCATGTTCTATCCAGTTCCAAACTTGATGTAAGATATAGCCTAACATTTTACATCAAAGATTTAAATATAACCTCTCTAACCATGATTTACCTAAGAGATCATCATTCTTAAACATCATTATCGCATGAACCTTTAAAGTCTCTATATCAATGCTGAAAGCTCACTGACCGATGTCAGAATATCTTGCCTTGATGCCAAAACATCCCTAAGCACGCTTCTGATCAGCTAAACCAACTGAGAAATCAATATCACAAATATTCTGTTTGTCTTCTTTGCTCTGCTACAATGGCGCAGTGTAGCAGGTACGGCGGTTATCGCAGGTAAACTTAGTCAAGCAACGTCGAGCGTGGCTGCTGCTTGGATGGGTGACCGCTGAGCGATCCTGTCCTCGCACGCATTTCGCCTGCTTGGCCATTGATTCGGAAGTAACCTGCAAGCCATTGGTGAATTTAAGTGTCGGAAAGGAATAATTAATAGTTAGCTCTAACATCGCCTGGTGAAATAGGGCATTCTATACCATTACGCTCAACTTGACGGTCGCAAGACATGTATCTGTTAACCCTCATACTGAGCATCACCAGGAGCCCTTATTTGTATGAATATTAGTGAATGAAAGGTATGTGATAATATTAGAAATATCCTCATCCCTACACTTGATCATATTTCACTAAAATTTCGTAACCTACAACAAGAGTGCCTAGTACAACCACAAATGAATTTCCTCTATAGTTGGAACTCCTATTTGGACTTTCCAATTGACGTTATTATAGACGCTATTATTTATGATTTTATTTTAGAAATAATTAGACTCACAACACCTTTTTTAGATTTCATATTTTCTGTTTGTATTTTTTCGGCCGTTATATATCATTTACTTACTTGCACAAATGATTAAATGTTAATACAAGAAGAGAAATAATTTAGTCTATTGCATTGTTTTGGAGTTAATTAGTTGTTAATTACGTATGCAAACGAAGAGAATGTAATATGGATTTTTTCATCCGTACGGAGAGATTATTTGGTTATTTTAATTTCGATTTTTGGGAAATGTATATACAACAAGGCAGGAGTACGAAAAATCTAAATTTTTATTGGCTCTTTTATTAAACTGATAAAAACTTTTGAAGATATAATATCTATGATTTGAAAATCGTTATTGGAACTGGGAAATGTTTTGGGTACAGAATGTACTGAGTAAGTAGCTGAACTCTACTTAAAGATTTAAGGCTCTCCTAACCCAAGCAGTTCGATTATCAACTTCTTCTTAACTTGATACTGCTGCAAAATTGGATAATGACTTGCATGATACGTGTCCTGTTCCTTGCTAATGGCGCAGTGTATTGGTTTAAGGCTCTTATCGAAACATCAACGAGTCAAGGAACGTTAACAGGGGCTGCTGCTTGAATGGGTGACATTTGAGCGATCCTGTCCTTGCAAGCAAGTCCGCCTGTCCAGCTAGTTGGTCGAGGTTCGGAAGTCTCCTTTAAGCTGTTGCGTTGGTTCTCAGGTGAAGTCTCGAAGAGGGCTTCTTAGTCCTAATTTCGCCTGGTAAAATAAGGCATCCTTTATCTTTGTGCGCACAGCCAAATGCTATGAAATTACATGCTCTATAATGAAACTCAATATTCCTAATATAGAAATGAAGCTTCATGCAAAATTTGAAGTCCAGGTCATTTCGACCTTGAGTTGTAAAAACAGACTAATTGGTAAATAGACAAAAAGATATAAATACAAATTTTATAACCCCTCGAATGGTAATTTACACTTACACTCTTGTTTTAAGTTGACCAAGCTTATAAAAAAAATTACCTCGTAAAAAAACACATGCTACATTACAATGCAACTCAAAGTATTTGAAATAAAAACTCAGACAGATAAAAAAATATTAGATCGTAAAGTCATGAAACTGTGTACTTTTCGTTTTATTACATTAGAATAGGTCAAAATATCCTCGATTTAAAACATTCAAAAGAATAAACTTATTTATAGTTTTTAAATAATCTATTTACATATTACTATTTAGTTCTCATACAGAGATGTTGGTGCATTGTTTTATTTATTTATTTTTTACGGTACTCCAGATAAAATCCAATAGTATTAAAGTACACTTTATCAATAAAACAGAGTTCACTGGATAACGTGTAGTTGAGTGAGATGGAGATGAGAACTCACTACCTCCGCCTGAGGCCTGGTAGAATCCAGACACGCAGATTTTCCCTTCTCAATAATGATGTGTGCCACGCATGAGAGTCAAGTTCATTCCCAATTATTATATCATTGCCAGCGGTATTGGACTTTTACCCGTTGATAAAATAAACACCGTATGGATATTTAAGAAGAAACCTCAATTGTATCGTGGTGACAAAATGATGAAAAATATAAAACTTGTACGATACTTAATAGCTATAATAAACAACATTTTACTATCATAAGTTTTATAAATATATTATAGAATCAAAATAATTTAAATCAACACTATAAAAATAAAAATCACATTTGATATATTTTAATAATGCATTTTAGCAGCAATAACATTTTTGAGAAAACGTTTGAAAAGAAGTTACATATGTTGTACTTAAAAAGTAAGGTGCTACAATTTAATAATACGTCTAGTAAGTATGGCTCTTTATACTCGCCGATACGTTCGTCATTGGACAATATAATAAGCAAGGTCCTAATATTAGCAAATACACCCAGTAAATAAAGGTCTAATCACTAGCCGATAAGTCTGTTATTGGACGATATAACAAGTAAGGTCCTACAATTTGTCAATACGTCTAGTAAGTAGGCCCATCATTTGTGGATTAAATTTGACTTTTTGTAAGAATTCACTATTTATTTATTAATTATCAGCAATCTTTCATTTTGAGCTATTTAGTACTGCTTACTGCTTCCTTAAGCTGTTGCACATTTTTGTAATACAGGGCTAAAACTAATATATTGTATTTCAAAAATGTGTAAGGACTTAAATTTTTTTATGAAAATACAGTTAATAATATAAATATTATGTTTGGTTTAATATCAACACAATCATAGTAACTAAATGTAAAATTTGGCTAACAATGGAATGGTTGAGGTTTTGTGTAGCAATGTGATGTTTGCTTGCTTTTTCCTCTAGGTTTTAAAAGTATTAGCCTACAATTGCAATTTACAAGGTTGAAGTTAAATTTCAAAAAAATCAAATCTGTCACTGAAATAATTACTATAAAATAAAAACAATTATCAAATTAAATAAAAAAAGAACAATTACATAATAATATTAGTTCATATCAAACGAATAATCATTGAGAAAATTTGTTAGTGGTACTCAAGGATATATATAATTATGGCGAATATTTTATCATGTGTCCTTGGTCTTTTCTTTCTTTTTTTACTAACAAATTTGTAATACATTTATGAAAAGCAAAATAAAATTTTGTAATGCCAAGTATCATATTTTATTTCATGACCCACGTTCAAAAATTAGTAGATATATTTTTTTATATAGATTCACTTATAACTTTAATGTGGATAATTCAAGTTACAGAAGCTAAATAGCTATTTCAATCTTATCAACACTTCTTCCAAGGAACCCGTTAATATACAGAGCTGCTGCGTTAATTAATTTGGAGAAAACCAAATTGGACAGAACGTATTCTCGCTAGCTGAGTAATGACTGTAAGACCACAGCCCGAGTGCGTGAATGTGTGATTGCGGGCTGTTCGAGTACCGACACTCTAATGGTGTCCAATGAAAAACTGTGGAGCCGGGAGTAGGCAGGCCCCCGCAATCGTGTGTAATTACTCGCCGGTCGCAATCAGCATAAAAACATGGCCGCACTCGTCATGGCCGCTATAAGGCGACTTACACCACTACCAACCCCCGCCGCGACAAGCCGCGCCGCAATAACACCACCAGTTAGGGGTTGGCAACATTGTTTGCATTATTCTACTCTTTATAAAACACCAACATTTCTTTGCAGCACTCCTTTCCTCCCCTTTTTCACGCCTTATCCTCGAGCTCCCTAAAGAAAACTCGTTATGCTCTAAACCGCCCCTTGAAAAACTGAGCGATTAAAATTGAAATTAAAGACTTTAGAACAAGATTTCCCCTTTTCAAGAAACGTCTCGTTATTTTTCAATTCGATTTAAATTGCTGCTCTCATAAAATTAGATTTATATCGTTAGTATTTTCTTAAACCAAAAGTACTCGTTTCTGAAATGGTGATCAATAACTTTCTTGGATGTTAAATGTATCAATTTATATATTATACAAATGTATGTATATGCCAAATAATATTTATTAATAGATTTCGCATTTACAATTATTATTTATTTATTTATCTAAGTTTAATTTACATATATTAACATAATAAACCAAACTTCTTGATTGATACGAGAAATCTCTAAAAATTACCTCACAAACATTTGTACTTAAGTTACGACAGATTTATTCAAACTTGAAACAGGTTATCTACTCAAAATGGTCTGTTTAAAAAATAAAGGTAATAAAGGAATATACAAATAAAATACAATGTTAAAATATTAAGCAAAAAGCGATCATAACGATACGGCTGCGTTCATATTTTAAATTGATACACAAAGAAATTTTAATAATTGGGTAAATAGACGTCAAAACAAATAATTATTGTAGTTTAAAATTCTTCAATGCAGCATATCATAAAACCAATTACAAATTTTCATAATGTATTTTATCATATTTTTAAGTTACCAAGTAACTTTCTTGAATTTTTATAAAATTTTTGTTTCAAAGGTTTTTTTTATTAAATTAACTGAAAATTTAAATAGATATTTACTCTTGTTGTAGAGTAATCTGCAACTGGGAGTAATAATGTTTTTCCCAAAAAATATTTGTAAGACTTAACACATCAAAGTTATATCATGTTCATATTTACAACATAGGCTTATTAAAAAATGGATTCGATTTAGTGTAAAAAGATCCGCAATGTTGTATTATCTATTGCTAACAAATTGTAAATGCTAAAAGTTTTAGCAAAAATATTTTAATATATTCTTAAATGAATACAATCTATCAATAAAGTATAAAATTTGTTTCTGGAAATACTTAAAGTAGAGAAATCTATGGGTCATCTTAATGTCAAAAATATTTTGGCTACTCCTGGTTTTTTGTCTACTCTAATTTAATTTCACACATATTTGTTGTTGTTTTTTTTAACACAACCCCCAAAAATTACTAATATCTGTAAAGGGAGGTTCTCGCAATCAGTTACTGAGCTTTTCTATAGTAGTTTTTAGAAACAGGTTATTCTTTATGTACAGTATATAATAATAGGCTATTCCTTTAATTCATACTCTTGTATAGTATATACGAACATCATCTGAACCACTTGATATTAGTTTGGCGTGAAAGTAATTGTTTTCCATGATTCTGTTAATGAGAGAACTTAACACATAGGAGTGTGAACAGGTGGCAGCATGAGAACCTCCAACTAAAAGAACAATGCCTGTAGCCGCAGCTGTAATAAGGAGGCTCGGTCAAGGACTATCACAGAAGAGCCCTTCCCTCGAGTACAAGGGCCCGAGGATGAGCCCGCCCGAGCGAGTACAAGCAGTCTTTCAACAGGTAATGGGGAAATTACAGCACTTCTTTTACTTCTAGTAGGAATGCCAGATGTTGTCGTCACTCCCGAAAACATCACGATTTTCTCCAATACCTCGCTCTATGTATGAGTGGTTTTCGCACATAAACATGTAAATATACTGTAAAAGTATTTTTATTTGAATTAAAACGCTTCAGTTTCATTGCAATCCCTTTCAAAATTAAATTATCACTACTTTTTAATTGTTATTTACGAGTACAAAAATCAGTGTGTCACATTATTCATCGTTGTGCAATTGAAAAATATGAATAACTTCCTACACGTATGAATGGGCTTTGCACAATAAACGGTAAAAACTCTGAAAAAGCATTTTATTTGAATTAAAATGTGTCTATTTAGTGATATACTTAGATAGTTTACTGAGAAAAAGCTATTCACTCCCACAGTTCTTTTTAGAGTGGGGTCAGTTTGTTTCCCATGTCCACACGATAACTGCTGAATGGATTGATCTTGAAATTTTGCGTGAACGTATCTCTTCACACGATAAAAATACCAAGCAATTTCAAGCGTAAAAGAAGTTTCTACAACAATAGCTAGAAATGATTAAAATCATGAGGTTCACAAAAGCGATTGCTTAAATTTCATTATCTACTGATAACACTATTCATTTATGATTATTTCTCGATTTCTGTATGGAATGCTAATAAAAATAAAAGTATAAGGCTTTATTCTAGAGTAAAGGTTTTATTTTGTTTTAAAAGAATTAATATATACATAATATTTTAATAAAGATGTAATTGTAACTTTTTAAATTGTATTTAATCATTGGTTTTTGGTTGGATCAAGTATTCTTCTAAAAAAATTTCCATCTTAAATGTTTGGAAATTCGGTATCCAGGTCCAAAAAATAGTGACTGAAGATTAAATAGTGAGTTTTTTCCGAGTTTATATTAAATATAACATTACATGCCTACAGTCTCGTGGTCGATTATAATTTTTTTATCCTAAGAATAGGAATCTTATAAATCAATGACTAAAAGTGTAAAATCCGTTAAATTACTCCAATGAAGCACCGATTATGGAATGTGCACTTAAGACTTTAAATTTCTGTTCTCCTCACTATTGTATATTGTTAGTATTTTTTTGTGCACTACTTTACCATTCATTACTTTCATATTTTGCTAAAAGGATCTCATGTTGCTCATCCGCAATTAAACAATCTTACTGTGCCTCTGATCACTGGTGACCTGACTCTCACCGCTTCTGTAGGCACCTTTTCTCTGTTATTTTGGTAAAGAAAGGCGCATAATTATGTAAAAACACCTTTTGATGTAATATTGTCGTTTAAATTTATATTAGTCATCTAATATTTTATCTCAGAAAGGTTCAATATTTTCCTACAAAAGGGCTTGTAATGTGTGTTTTTTTTAATAAGTTTATTAATAAGAAATATTACATTTTAGAATTGGAATATAAAGTGGCTAAAATTTAATTTCATAACTTCTTCATAAATCTTAGCCCAAATTTTCTACAATGGTAACATTTTTTCGTAACATGAATTTACAAGATATAAAGCTGAAATAGTTTAATTCTGAGCTTAGCAGTTAGAGCTTTCACTCTAAAAATGAAGTGTACCGGTAGAACTGCAAGGCGGGGCTTCCATAGGATTAAAAAACTGAAATGGCCCTCTGGTAGGGTTTTTTTGAGACAATGATCATGAATTGGACAACGTTTAGGGAATAAACGTAGTCGATAAGCATGACAAGTCGGAGAGCTTGAAGCATGAAGTTAACCACATTGCAAATAGAAAAGTTAAAGGAGACCTTATTTTAGCCAAATTATGGGTGGTGAGAAGTCTAATTAGAAGAACACCTATTTTGGGAATAAATTCGGATCACCACCAATTTTAGTGCATGTGGACTGTTTGCAAGCATAAGGTCGATCAGCGGTCACCCATCCGGGAAGTAACCACGCACGACGTTGCTTGATTCGGTTATCGTGAGATAACCGCTCTATCCACTAAACTACACCAGTTGCACTTAGTTTTATTGTGAAACTACACTTATAAGACCACACTACTAAACTAACACAATTGTATTTTCTGTTCCGTATGATATTTCAGAAAAATTAAGAACGTTTTAAACTAAATTATTATGGGTACAGCAAACATTGGTTGAGGGTAAAGAAAATTATATTCTATATCAACATATTCTGACTAGTAATTGAATCCAACACAAAGAACTATTACTTGCTTCTGAACAAGTACTTGCTTCTGAAGAAGTACCTGCTTATGAACTAGTACCTACTTATGAACTAGTACCTGCTTATGAACTAGTACTTTTCTGGCCATTTCTAGAATGTGTTCTGTACTCGGATAACGAACTCACATACTTTGAACATTAAAAACCTGGCAACAACTCTCGATTCGATTTAATAGTGTTCATAATTTATTGTGCTACAGTCTTTACACTTCATTGTCCGTTTACTTTCAATTCACTTTTTTCATGATGAGTATTTGAATATAGATCTTCACAAAGCGTTTAAATCTTTATATTTATACAGGGTGTTTGAAAAGTATGGGTACGGCTTAATATTTTAAAAACCATAGGAGATAACATCTATAAACTTTGCACAGTGTCATATGGCTATGTAAACTATTTTTCCTTGTTATTACCATGACATGCCAACCATGGGGGAACGGCCCACAGAGGAAAACATGGAAATCTTAAATTGAAGCATGGGTCGAGTGATACCTCATTTGAAAGAGCTCACTTAGTAGAGTTGAATGCCGCAAACCGATGTTTTTTTAGTTATATTTATTGTGTTATAAATTTATGACGTAATTTGCTAATTAAAAAAATTCAGTGAAAACACATTGGATAGTAGAGTGAGACGCCGCCAACCGCATCAGAATACGACGTTCCAGTCAGAAATGGCAGCGCATAATGTACTTCACAATGTGTACATAAAACAACCCGCCATTTCTGATTGGATAAACCTTTTGAGATGCGGTTTGCGGCATTCAACTCTACTAAGTGAGCTCTTTCAAATGAGGTATCACTCGACCCATGCTTCAATTTAAGATTTCCATGTTTTCCTCTGTGGGCCGTCCCCCCATGGTTGGCATGTCATGGTAATAGCAAGGAAAAATAGTTTACATAGCCATATGACACTGTGCAAAGTTTATAGATGTTGTCTCCTATGGTTTTTAAAATATTAAGCCGTACCCATACTTTTCAAACACCCTGTATATATTTCTTGTGTGCGCGTGTCTCACTGAACTCCTCCTTAACGGTTGAACCGATTTTAAAGAAATATTTTGTGTCTTCAGGTGGATTTGAGAATGGTTTAGACACAATTTGGTCCAGTTCAAATGGTTTATTTGATTACATTTTCATTAAAAAATGTTTTTGATTTTGGAATGTTTTATATTGGATCCGGCAGACTTCGTTACGACACATAATAGAACGTGAACTGATACTTGACAAACTGTAAGCACTTTAAGCTAAAGTTCATCAAAGAGGCAGAATTATTTGTTTACATTAAATTTTAGAAAATATTAAATTATTGTAACGTGCTTGATCAGTAGTTTAATGCAAATTGCAAAGGCGAAGTTATTATCTAGTTTTATATTTTGATAATAGCTATGATCAATAAACCATCTAACGAAATGGAAATACTATTTAAACGCTATTATAGTATACGATATACTTTCGTCATTGGGACAGTCCAACTCTAACTATTACACTTGAAATGTATTAGAAATATTAAAATTCAAATGTTGTATATTTTAATTATAAAAATATTTTTGTGAAATATAACTGTAAAATCTTGAAACTGAAAAATTGAACATTCAAATAATTTTTATGCACTTTTTAAAAAAATTTCCGTTATAATTTAATTAACATAAAAATAGCACAAAGAAGACGATAAGATGTTTACTAGAGTAAAATCCAAATTAAGAATCGTGCTATTTTCTGTCAATTTAATTCTTTTGACTGAACAATTAAAATTCCCGTTTATAGATAAAAGAGGAAAACATTATTGGTATATTACAAGTATAAAGAGGACTTTAATGTGAATATAATATTTGAATAACTGAACAAAATATTAGACTATACAATTATAATTTTAAAGAAAATCGTACGAAAGTAACAAAAAATTTATTTTTTGTAAAAACCCCTAACTGATTACTAAAACAATTTAATAATTTACTAACAGTTTAATAATTTTGTCATTGGCCCAGAAAAGTAAACTTTAATTTATTTTCGGACCTCGTGTCGGGAGGATGGGTCAGACAGCTGAAAACCGCGATAAAAAATAAACCGCTAACAAATCAAATCCCATTTCAGTGGATTGGGTATGAATGTTGACACTTTTAACCGCATTAAGCATGGAGGCCTCGCGCTTCTGTTGTGACAGCGGGGCCCGCGCCGCGCCCCGTCAAAGCCCTTGTCAACACGGGACGGGACCGCGAGCCTCTCACCTTTCTATCGCCCCACACAACACCAGCCCTCGGGCAAACACATGTGAGGCCTTGGCGGTTCACACCGCGACACTGTAGGTTTAATTCGACACCTCGGTTGTCATCCGCTGGCAGGAACAACAAACAAGTTATTGAATCATCGGACGACAATATGTCAGGAGAAGCGACTATTTGTGTGATTCTATGGCTGTTTTACAATATAGACGCCGCACAATAGACGATAGAATACTGACATTGGACCACTCTTACCTTGTACAGCTTCCATCTGTATTTTTAAAAACATTAATAGAAATTAAATAATACCACACAGATACAAAACTAAATATAGTTTAAGTATACTTCATTGTTTCAAAGTGGGTCTGATGAAATTACATCATATTTAATAATTTCTTTCTACATACAGTTAACATATAGGTATTCCACATTATTAATATTATGTTATTCATACATGTTTTTATTTTGTGTATTATATAAATGTTTACAATATACGTTGTGTTGTGCACAGCAATAAAAAATGTCTTATTCCAACTTTAAATATTATTACTCTAGTATTCTCAATGTTCGCATTTAATCATAAAACAGGCCTCACACAAGGATACGAATATATGTTTTCATTTAACAAATATTGAAACTTTATTGTAATCAAGATCACAAGTGGTCATGTGTATTTGATCACTTTATTTGAAAAATATTGTCATCCCAACATTTAGATAGTGTTAATATTGAGTTCTAATCCGCTGTAATCGTTATGTAAACACTACAAAAATTGCTTCTTCCGTTTAAGCAACAAATATTCAAAGTTGGTTAATTTTGTGGGGTTTCTGATTGTGTTTAAAAATTTTAAACAATGGTTTTAGACTAGTGTGCTAGCTTGCTCTAAAAGTTTCTTTTTAGTTAGCATCAACTTATAAGTAGGCCTATACTGTCTTTTAGTTTAATATTATGACTGTAATTAATAAATTTCGCTTCAATGTTCTTAAACAGAAATTTACTTACATTTATTGTAAAAAGCAGAAATGAATTAAAGAAAGACAATTTGTATTTAAATCGTGCTATATAACTCATTAGGTGTTGTTTTTTAAACACCCAATTCAGAAAAACGTGGATAGATAGATTCTTGAAATAATTTTTAACAGATAACATAAATATTTATTGTTTTTATACAAATAAATTTAAGTGAGAGAATCTTGAACAAAGTATTACTTACTTGTAAACCTATTTATCCTATATTTGGGCAGCACAACTAATGTTTCTCTAATAGCCAACCATCCAGTTATAATTTAGAGCGTAAACATAAATATCTATATGAAACAGAAATATTCTTGAAAGGGCAATCTCCCTTTATCTCGTCTTGAGGTGTCAAGGCAAGAGCGTCCCTTCACATCACTTCACCGCCTTTATCCTGTCAGGAACCCTTTCATCGCTCAGACCCTCACCTTGTTACAGATATGACAAGCCGTACCCAGCAGCTATGTAAATTGAGGGTTACCTGACTCGGGAACGATGGTATCTGGAGGTGGAGGCGGAGTGATTAGGATCAGATTAACACTTCTGGTAGCTGCCACTGAAGTGCCTCGTCACTCTGCCACAAAGCGTGCTGGCTGCTCGGTCACGGCGAGCCTGCAGAGCCGGTGTGAGACTGTCAGTAGCAAACACGGGAACGGATGTTTCGTCTTTTTGAAGTCTTTCGATATCATAAACTTCACTTGTTCTGTATTAAAGGTGCAAGGAATTTGACATTATAGTAAATATTGCGCCTATGGTAGTTAGAGTTCATAAATTGAGTGATTTGCTCGTCAGACAAGTTTCGAAGTAACCAATATTGCTCGGTCATTGTTGAAGTAGTCTCTTTTAAATCGTGCACTATGATGCGGTAAAGATTTGAGTTCTCTCAAAGCTTACATTTAATTATATCAGACCTTTCTTTTTGGCTGCTTAGCGAGTCACAAGAGGGGCTTCCGAGGTAGTCATATTGAAAGGTAGACGGAAGCAAATGACTACCAGAACTCCAACACATCCTTCATCCCTTTGTAGAAATTTGCCAAATTATAGACGGTTAAAATTTGCAAACTTTCCCTTAGGTCTGTGTTTGGTTTATTTCCGTCTTTTTCCCTTTTGCATAACTGTGAGTTCCTGGTTATGTAAAATATATTTAGTTGAACAGAGTAGGCTACCGTATACGTGAATACTTAATTTTCCAATAAAAATGTAGATTGATGCACGTGTCAGTGTTGTTCGTCATTAGACACTAGACTATTTTCTTTCTACATCAGTAAATTCCATAGTTATAATCGCTGAAAAAACGGTAAACATTCTCAAAATTGAAATCCGGGAACGACTTGCACCGTTAGTGTTATTCACCTGGCCAAACACTAAATGTGTTGAATAGAAAAACAGAAGATTATCCTTGAGTCTAACCACTGCTTCACCATATTATTAAGAGATTAAGGTAACCATAACTCCATAAAAGTTGCATATGGGAAATAATTAATGAATTGAATAGCCTATATTTATTAATTTTTGAAAATACATATATAAGTGCTTAAAGAATCGTGCAAAATGTATTTTATGCACTTATAGTGTCCTTGACAAATTACAGTGCAAGACCCCGGAATCTTTTAAACTAACTAAATATTGAATCAACTTCAAATTATAGATTATAAATAATTTTTCAGGAAGAAAAGAAATTAACAGAATACACTAACGTATCATTTGAAAGCGAGACATTAATGTAGTACTAACAGAAACTACCAACAACATAGAATAAAAGAATATTGTAAATAAATATTAAATACATAAAACATTTACGATTAGAGGTAAACATACGCATAAATAAAATCAAAAGTTTATTTGCTACATCTGAGACACTCTGCAGCAAGTATTGTTAATCATATTTTAAAGGACAGTTATTTGTGAAGAAAGCATATTATTATCCAAAATGTTAAAATTTTTTACAACCACTTTTAGTCAGTATTAAAAGATACTTTTATAAGCCGTTATATCAGCAAAAAGTACTTTCAATACTTCCTTTAAATTACAAATACAGAAATTACCAAGTACAAAATAGTCATGGCAATATATTATTAGTTAGAGTAAGTGTATTAATTAAATTTCCATATGATCAGCATAAAACACTTTGTCTATAATTATATTCTTTTAATGTTCAATATTAATGTCACCTAATATAGCAGTGTATTCTTCAACCCTGAAATAGCCAACGGTGCAGTGCAGCGGTACGGCGTCGGTTATAGCAAGATAACCGAATCACGCAACGTTGAGCGTGGCTGCTGCTTGGATGGGTGACCGCTGAGCGATTCTGTCCTTTCCTTGCAAGGCCATTGGTGGTGATTCGGAATTCATCTCTAAGCCGTTGGTTCCCAGGTCATAGAGAGGGCTTCTTAGCCCCAACTTCGCCTGTTAAAATAGAATATTTATTGACTTTTAAAATATTATCAACCCCTTTCTTAAAACTGCTGTAAGTATATTTTCAAAATATACATAGAGCATATCATGAACGTGCATAATTCTAGCAGTAGACTGCTTATATACTTAGTGTGAGTAATCCAGGATTAAGTCACAATAGGTGTAATCCATTCACTTGGCCACCCATTCATGTATGAACGGGGTCATTAATATCTCAAAATGTGACAATTCACTTTTCTCCCATTTACTACGTGCTTCACTAATATAATGAGGTTTCTAGACTAATATATCATTGAATACTTATTTGAACCACGTGTCCACCAATCCCTATAGTATTACTTCAACTTTTAGCACTAAAAGTTTACACTTCGTTGATATTCAAATCTGTCCAAATTTTCCTTTCCCATTCCGGAACTCAGACGTGCTGAAAAGTCTCAATTATGTATCAATATCTCGACCCCACGACCAATCGACGGATTCAAAATGGCTTCCTTCCGGGGTCCCACATGGCTAGGGTCGGGAAATACGCAATCTTCCGTCCTAATGTCTGACAAGCCAAATATTCGAATCCAATCATTTTTTCTGGAGGGGCTGCCATAGCCCCAGGGTTAGTGGAATGGAATAATTGCTCATTGAAGCGGTAAGAGGGCGGTGTGGTGGGGGAGGGACTATTGGCCACCAATGCAACGGACAGTTCGGGATGATTCAATTTAGTAAATTCTGTGAAGACCAATTCTCGATGCCCTTTACAACTATTATTTGGCCTTCACAGTTGTTTCTCAATATCCGTTATGATGAAATTCCCATGGTTTTTTACTCTTGTAAATTTGACAGTTTCAGTCTTCCTTGATTTTAATATTTATTTATTTATCAACGGTTCCACCATTTTTACATTAAAGTACTTATTTGCTATATATTAACATTTCAAGACAGCTTAAATATCTTACAAAAATTACATAAAACAATGCAACAGTAATAGTTAGATGATAATGAGTAGCACTTATTCAGTGAGTAAACTATCATAGCAAAAGGTGACCAAATATTTATAAATAATACATGGTTATATAAAATACTTAGAGTCTGCAATAATAATCATATACAACTAGAAAACAACAATGAGAAAAATAATAATTATAATAACAACAATAACAAAGCTAACGGATAACAAGATGACAGTTTAAGCGTAACAATGAGATAATGCAACCAGTAATTAGTGAGGACATCTATATTATATACAACCGAAAGAGAATAATCATATACAACTAGAAAGCAACAATGAGAACAATAATAATAATAATAACAACAATAACAAAGCTAACAGATAACAAGATGACAGTTTAAGCGTAACAATGAGAAAATGCAACAAGTAATATTGACCCCAAATATGAAGAGTTCCTTTATTAAAAACAAATTAGAGCTAGCAGGGTTCGCCATGGTCAGGGTGGATGTCATTAAAATCTGTTAGAAATAGAACATTTAGATATACCGACTGAAAATATAGAACAGTTTAGTTTATGTATGCATCCTTGATAACAGCCTCTGACGGTGTCTTAGAAATTCACTCAGAAGTAAAAAGTGAAGATTGACTCTTTTATACCCGATTTCTAATATCCAACATATCATGAATACATGGTAAATACATATTTCATACTGTAATATAAGTTTAATAAGGAAGAATATATGTCTAGATTGTTAAAAATGTATATATTGAGAAGGACACAAAAAATATATAATTAAATATTATTCGACAATAAGTTAGAAGGTGGTGGGTGTCAAAATCTCATTTTTTTAAATATGAGTATAGTTTTAATTTTATTTTTATTTGGAGAACAAAAGTGTATAGTAAATTGTTTAGACACAGTACGAATCTCCTTCTTCAGCGATTAAACACGAAGCACTCCCTCCCTGAGGCAGTCACAATATTGACGCTGGTCTGAGATGTCCGGTAACACAGGAGACCAGGTGTAGGCCCCGGCTCAGCTGGCCCGCAAAGCCAATTTGCTACTTCTGCCGGACAATGATGCGCTCTTATTCTCACGCCCGCCCCCGACCCGCTCTCACTCAACTCGGGAGCTATTCACGTGTCCAATCCTCCCTCTCTCTCTCTTTATCTACCTCCAGTCTTCACCTGTGGGCACTGACGCTGTCAGCTGAAGAAACTCACGCCACACTTGTTTACTCGATATGAATCACTCATGTAGCGACATAAAATCCTCAATAAAAATTATTCAAAACCCAGTGTTCTTTCCAGTAGAATTACAACTGGACTGTTTTTGTCTCAACAGTTTTTAAATGTTTCAGATGCAATGTCTAACCTCCTCAGAATGCATTGGTCTTTCGTCAGCAGTGACCGACTGATCTTTGAGTCATATAAGCTTAACTCTCAAATGTGGCCACAGTTCCGTTATTGGGGCAACGAGGAACCTCTAGAAAGTAGACGGCGTCTTCTAGTCCTCTAGATTTTGGATTCCGTATGGTTTAACATGTTAATAACCAAAAAAGGTTTAGTAAAGTTGGAGAAACTAATTTAGAGAGCTGATTCTAACCAAATCCTCAGATCTGTGTGATCCAAATATTGACCACTTTACCCTCGCGTTTCTCTAATTGCATTCAGATAAATCTGAATTAACTTTCAGCCAGCTCAGGACCTGACCTCCGAAACATTTGCCTTCAAGTAGGTAGCTTAAAGAAAACGGTTGCGGTTAAATATGGGTGTAAGGGATCTAAAATATATTTTCCTTGGAACACTTTGTTTATTACATGTAATAAAAGAACCTCATCAACATCAGCGATGTGAATCAAGAAATGAATTTATATTTATTGGTTTTTATTTGTTTTATTAAGGTATTCGAGGTCTACTCGTTTGAATGACAATTTACTGTAGTGTTCATCAGTCACGATTCATTATTCTTTAGGAATTTATTTTATTATTCTAACAATTTATCACTTATACTCTATATTAAAAAAAAATTAAAAACGGTCCAGATCGATAAGTAAATTTTTAATGACTTCCCCTTAAAGATCCGCAGGCTTACCCTTGTGCTACGGTGACGGTCTTTATAACTAATGATCAGTACAGTTTTGTACGATAACAGGGACACATTGTGAGGCCCTTCACCATTAACGCCATCACCGATGCAAATCTTTACTCATCTCGCTTCCCAGCCAGGCCTGATTCCACTTTTTCTCCGACAATACTTTCGAATTCCGTAAATTGCATCATTGTTAAAGAGTTTTCTACCTCAATAAACCCCATTTTTATATTTCCTCGTTTCCCCAGAGCCTTCTCTTCGCGACTTGTGAAAGTATTATATTCTTCTGCCATTCGTATTCAAATCTGCGCGGCCCACGTGTCACGACTGTACGCCGCGCAGTCCCCGTCCCCATTGTGCCTAATGTGCATTATGTCTGCTTGTTTCATTCTCATGCAAAACTCGATAAACTACGTGAAAGTTAAATTATGTAAGATAACAACACGTTGTTGCGCGATGCCGCGCCGAGGCTCGCTCCTCTTACGTGAGACGCACAAATAAAGTGTAATTTGTAGCAAAGAATATTGGACAATTACACATATTTCATGAACATTATTGTGAAAAACTGAAACTTATTAAGGATATTCTATTATAAATATAAAGTATCAAAACAATGGAATATAAATAAATACAACTTTCAAAAACAATTCCGCAGAAATAAGCTATATCGGTTTCTTTTCTAAAAGTATCAGACCCAGTTGCAATATTTGCTCCAATATATTGCTTTTTGAGTGCTTATTTTTAATTTTAGTAGAGTATATCTTACTTATAAATTAAAAAAAATCATTTAAAGGTGCATATTAATATTACACAAGTAAGATATCTGGGTTTGAGATTCAGCTGATTAAGCTAAGAGTTAATCAGCGAATACATTTAAAGAAAGAGGGGGAGTTCAGAAGTGTCTAACACGATGTGATATTTTGGATGTTTTTGTTCGCTTGAGTGGTCTGTCCTAGAATCACCCACAGGACAATTAAAGTTTTAACACGTTTTTATGTAGTTCAGAATTCACTTCCATTGATATAGCTTGGTATATAGATACCGACTCACTCAAAGTACTTCAAATTAATCCCTTATCATAAAGATAAACTAGTAGGATCCAATACTTAAATCACAAATATACACACAGGGTTAGAGAATTCGCTCTAATCATCTCAGCGCTCTTGATATTCAATATATATATATATATATATATATATATATATATATAATTATCTGAAAGTAATAATTCTGAATGAGTTCTTAGTAATCAAGGTTTACATGACTGATTTTAAGAATAAAACAGACATACTCATTAAAAGTGCAAACATTTATTTTTGCCATTAATTAACAGAAGTAAAACCAAAATATGTGTTTGTTGACTGAATAAGTTTCACGACAAAAGAAAACTATTTAGGACGAAAATTTCGCCTATAATAAAAATAAATTAATTATAAAAAATGTTATAATTTATAAAAATTATAAAATTTTTATTAAAAATTAAAATAACTTATAATTTAATAAACCTTTTTATAATAAATTATAAAAACTAATCGTCACGCACATATCGTCATACACAAACCGAGAGATCGATGGCAGAACAGTCTAAGACGTCGGACTTTGAATCTGAGTTAGGGGTAGCGTAGGTTCAAATCCTGTTGTGACCGTTGCACTTTTTTTAGTCCTGTTGACCTTGTACTGTACCGAATCTCCCCCTTAATCTGTTACACAGGTCAGTGGCCTCAGGCTCAAAAGGAGATCGACCTATGCTTTTTTTTAAAAAAAGAACACCATAAATGGGAAAGGTTTATGTAACTTCTTACTGCATTTTATTATTATATACTAGTTCTAGGGAAAATTCAATTGCAAGTATTTCGCATTATGGGGATAAAGTTACTATTTAATTGAAAATACCGATATTCTGGTTGTCTGAGATGTGTTGACATTATATACATAAATCATATGTACGTAGCATTTAGAATTTTTACACTAACAGGAAAAATACATAGTGATTAAAACTTGTACGTATTCTGAAAATAATTATACATTGAACATAATACCTTGCAATGAAATAAATAGCGACTTCAATCTGTTAATGTTTAAGAAGATGCTCAAAATAGCCACCGTTCTGACACTCGCCTGAGCAGTAGGAGAGATTTTCCAATTGTTCTTTATATGTGGTTCCCAAGTCTTTGCAGGTTTCTGGGATTGTTTTTTAAACCTTTCCTTTCAAATACTGACACAAAAATAATAACAAGGAGTTGCTCCTCGAAACATTACAATTTTTTTCAACTAATGTATGATAGAGTCATACCATCTACTTGCAGAAATCCTATCCTCTCATCGTTTTCTAGTGAAACTATAATCTGATGAGTGATTTCTTAGTAGACATTTGAGTTAACAGAAGATTCCTAATAATTTTACGTCTAGAAATTGCAGACAACACTCCAATTTTTGTAGGGTGAAGTGAAGATTAGGAAGAAACATGTGGTTGTTTGTAAGCTAAATTCAGCTACTATGGCTGTTTATGTATTCGTTTCAATGGAAACTTGGTATGTGAAGAAAGTCATTTCCATTGCATAAATTAGCCCTACATTATTTATATTGTATCTCTTAAACCATATACAGTACTTAGGATACCTAGCTGGGTCTACGAGATACTCCTGAGATACTCGACGCTTCAGACGCTTAGTAGCCCTTTAGCAACTGTTTAATGATACTAAGATACTAACTGATAGGACAGCCGGCTGAGTGACTTCTGACATCGCTGCAGGACCAAGGAACGTCCTGTCTCATGAAAACTCCAAATTAAGAAAAAAATATTGTTTTCCTGGTACAGGAATATTAGGAAACTAACAATCGAAACTGCTAAGCACAATGTAGGTAACTTGTATGTACAAGAAATCTTTCATCAACACCACTCTTCGATCTTGCTTCGTATAACTGTATGTTATGTATACATTGGATTTGCCTTTGGCAATAAAGATATAAATTAACAATAAAGAACAATATTTGACCGAGTTCAACAATGACAGCACCGCACGCTCGCGATCAGCTGTTCATTGCTGACACTTTTAGAGGAGCAACATGACAGTAACAATCGAATACTGTTTAGTTGTTGCTTAGATAATTGTATAGTTATTTTTAGTCAATAACTATTTTATATAGTACGATAATTTTTGAATAACCTCTTAATTGTGTGTGTGTGTGTGTGTGTGTGTGTGTGTGTGTGTGTGTGTGTGTGTGTGTGTGTGTGTGTGTGTGCGCGCGCGCGTGTGTGTGTGTTCGTGTTAAGAGATTAATTTATATTAACTTTACATTAACAGTAAACTTAGCAAACGAGAAATAAAGTGTAGATTATATAATAATATGTAGGGAGAAGTCATGTAGATGTTGAAGCAAAGGGTAGATATTTATCAATTATACCAGTAAAACCTTTAAATTGTGATAAATAAATGTTCACAATAATTAATACGTAAAAATATATTTATGAATATGCAATGGAATTTTGGTTATAAGTATTGTAACCCTTATGTGTATACTTTACAAAACATTGTACGGCCACTATCTTGAAACTTTTTGAGATATACAGGGTATTTACAAACTCCCGGTAATATTATGGGGATTTGTTGTACGGGTCAAGATGAACAAAAAATGTAACAGATACACATGGAACAGAAATACTTAGTTTACCGTCGCTATGCTGTATGAGTTTATTTTTAGACTGTATATTTTATTTCAGAAACCAGTCAAGATAAAATCTCAAACTCAGTACAATTATTTTTCTTTCAATCCAATAGAAAGATTAATGTTATATTATCAAAGAAATTTGTAAAATCAAATCAAAAAAGTGGCGGACGGTTGAAGTTTTGTAAAGCGTAATATTGTAAAAACTTCTAAGATTTTAATGTTTTAAAAATTTCAACATCCCGTCAAATTGATATGTATATCATAATATGTATATTTTTTAATTTTTACTGGTTTCTAAAATTAAAAATAAAACCTAAAAACACACACAGACATACATACAGCAAACTAAGCATTAGTAACTAATTTTTATATTAAAGATTTCTTAAATAATCTGTATAAAACACGTACAAAAATTCAATTAAACCACTTAGTGAAGGTTGTTCCTACAAAGATTTACAAAAAATACTTTTATTTTAAAATAAAATAAAACATTCTAGTCTCATATTTATTTTAATTGCCTGAAAAACTCAATTGTTACGGTTATTTAAGTTCTGGTTCAGATCAAATTGATTACTTCTTTTAAGTTATTGGTTTTGTCATCATTTAATTATTACTATAGAACACATTTCTATCGACCAAAAACCCAACAAGTAAAATACCTATAACTCACTTATTTTTCTACCGATTTGAACATACGGTTGGATTTGTCATTAAATCCACCACAAAAATGTTGGCAATTTAATTGTTAGAACAATGAGTTTCGATATATTTAATTCTAAAAACTCTTTAAATAACCTTATTCTGAATGAGAAAGTGTTATTTATTATTTTATTACATTATTTTAACGTATTATTGATATTTTAACACACACAGCAAGTTACAAGTTATGCACATAAAGCATTTCTGAAATGTGATTTAAAAAAATAAATGTAGGTATTTCATGGAGAAAAATATGACCTATTTCCATATATCATTGCTCTTTTTGTGTGTATTACCATGTCCTAAAAGTTTGACAACCTCTTACGAAACACACTGTATATGAAGTTTTTTTTTTAATTCAATAAATAATAAATACATTTATAGACTATGGTAGTTTGGGTTCAGGGACCATGATCGGAGAAGATGCAAAAACTTTCGGAGATTCCTCCATGAGAGCGGTTGCCAAAGTCTGATTCCTGTGTATCTACATAAACAATACAAATCAACAATCAACTGAAGGCTTTATGTGGATGAGTTACATTTTGCATCATTTTTAGGAAGGTTTACTTGAGAACTAGGTTCTAATAAATGGCTATTTCTAAAACACTCTTCTCTTTTGAGTAAAAACAACTTTAGACAATACATTTTTTTTGTTGAGTTCCTTCCTTATTTTTTAAACGAAAAACAAAATAATGTCCTTTTATTAATAGTACAGTCTTAGCTTCCATCCCTCTGAGGTATGCATTGCACAGAGACAATTATACAACATGCTAAAATAATGTAACATTTAAAAATAATAATTAACACTATTCGAGCACTCAATGTATTCTTAAAAATAGGAAATATAAAATACGGTAATAACAAAGTTATAAATTTACAATTTTTTAAATCTAAACACCAACGTATTTGAACACTATAATTTGTGGAAATTTTAGCCGTTTCAATGAAACTGAGATTGTATTTTTAAATTTTTTGATAGGTTTGCTAAATATTTTCAAACTTGTAAGATGATGGACATCCAAATTCATATGGAAAATTCTTATATTGCCTATATCACAAAATAAAAAAATAAAGCAGTTTTTTACAAATGTAAAGCAACATTTATGCTTATATCTGTTTTAGTTTTACGATGGCGACTGTTTAAAGTTCACACAAGGCATCGTAGAAAAAACGTATTTTAAAATTCTTAGGTGATTTAAATCAAAGTTTATAATTAAACTCTTCTATACACGTGATAGGTTTTAGTGTAGAAGCTTTACAAATACTTGAGAAGTGCGCTATAACATAAAATCATTATAAGTGAGTATCTTTACTGTCATAATATTTAATTGATACAACAAAACCAAGTTAAAATTTATAGAAAGCATTATATATGCTAATAAAATGTGTTGTTTGTAAGGTTTCAAAATTAGAGAGTGTTGAAATAATTAAGTTTTGGTAGTATATTATGATGCCTACCATCAGAATGTTTAAATCTTCGCTGTTGTACAAATTAAGCTTTTAAAATTTAATTTGATATTACAAAAATATATTTCACTAACGCTCTAAGTTAAATCTTCGTTTCTTCCAAGTATGCAAGTGATATTTTGTAAGTATAAAAATAGGGTAACTCTATAAAGGCTTTGTCACCCTAGATACCCATGCTAACGTACGTTGATTATAGGATTAGGTTGTTCAATGCTTATTGTGCATTTATTCTTAAAGAATCTAAAACTCAGATTATAATATAAGCTTGAGCCTAAAAGTGCAATCACCGTGCAGCTTTTTCAAAATATGAACACCATAAATGTTATTCAATATTATCAGAGTCAATCTTTAATCCTCAAATTGAAAATGAGACAATTTTTAGAACTGTTTGAGGCCAGTGAATTTATTGAAGTGGCTATTTTGTTAAGTATTTTTTATCTCAAATTTATGATCCTAAAAGGGATTTTCCTTAGAAATTAAAAATTATAAAATCATTTGATTTGTAAACGAGGAACTAGGAATATTTAAAGTACGGTAGTCATTTTAGGTAACTGTATAAGCAGATCCAACAGAAAAGAGATAAAACTGTCAGTACAGTACATACATTATTACTTAATGATATTAGATAATTTTATATTAACAAATAACGTAATATTAATAAAATAGGCGTAAATATACATATACGCCACTTTAGATCAGTTCAAGTGAGAAATAATGACTTATTTCACACGGGTTACGACTAACAGAGCAATGTTTTGTGCAAGATGTCAAGGGCTGGATACTTCAAACCATCAATTCCGAATCAGTGATTTGTGAACTGACTGATTGTGACAACAATAAAATATGTTCAGTGGTAGATTTTGAACCCAATATTCGATCTTTTCATCTTTCTTTCATATACTAGCAGTTACCCGCGGCTTTGCACGCACTTTTCTGCTGAAAAACTGGACAATATATCTATGTATTCTTTTTCTATGACATAATAAACAGTCTAGAGATAATCGATAGTCACTCAAAGCTATTCCAAACCCCTGATCCAATATAGATTTAAGTTTAAAGAACAGAGGTTTGGGATCCTGAAGTCGTAAAGTAAAACAGTGTGTATAAGATTATTATTTCCCTCCCACATTCTATGATAATTTATTGAAGTTCTTCGATGGCTTTAGTAACAATAAGAGTACTAAAAAGTTGCTGCGGTCAATATGGGTTTGTTCTGGTCGTTTAAATACACCCCCGGTCTAATCTATTTACAGTTCCACAATTGATTTATGCTATTACACTAACAAAAACAATGGTCTCATATGTTGGTTTCGGAATCTAACTTAGGTTAAATTTTAATGATTAAGTGATTTTGATATTTTTACCGATCACTAAATATGTATTAGGGGTGTATGCTTCATTAGGGCAATGTTATCTCCATTTGCTTTTCAATAACTACAGTAAAAAGGCCATATACATTGTTAAAGGAACTAACCAGATTAGATTACGTTATGTGCAAACATTCACAGCTTTATATACAATAAGGTAGTTGTTATAACAGCGTATAAATAGCATTTCTATTGTATTAGATGGATTATTGATCATTAGCGCAATCTAAATTTAAAATTAAATAACTTCGTATTTGCAATCTGCATGACACTACTGATTAAGCACTTTAAAATAATTCAATATTTACTCAAATTTAAATGTAAACACGTGGTTCTGCCTCTTTGATGAACTTCAGCTGAAAGTGTTAACAGCTGTTAAGTATCAATTCAATTTATATTACGTGTCGTAGCGCAATCTGCCGGATCCAATGTAAAACCCTCCAATATTATAACATTCGAATGTAAACAAACTAATTTTTCAATTTGAATTCGACTTTATTTAGTGAAATGAATGGTTATGGGTGGTAAAAAGCACTCTAAGTGTTAATTCAGACCAAAAAATATACCTGTTCCAAATTTCAGCACAATCCGTATAGCAGTTTCAGCGTGATTCGAGGACAAACCTCCAAATATCCAAACATTCAAACTTTCGCATTTATAATATTAGTGGGAATTACCTTAGAATCACTAATCTTTCTAATTCACAGCTATACTGTTATGGAAACAATGTTATTTTTATCCGTTCATCCCATACGAGTTTGAATAAATACATAAATAGCAATCAATAATCAATATTTTAAGAGATTTTCATATGAGTACTGAAATGATTATTACTGCACCCTACAAAATAAGTTTGGCAGCCTTAATAATCCTTCATTCTAACCGATCGGAAGTAATTCTCAAAAAATTATCATTTTACAGATACACTCGGTACAGAAAAAACTGACATTTTCACTTACATCTGTCCAACCCCATGAGTGGCATACATTATTTGTAACCAAAGATAACCAGATATTTCGGTTGATCTATAAGTCAGGTGTATTGGGGGCTAGACTGTTATAGTTGGTGCCGCTTCCTTAGTGTTAACGAATTTCCCAACGTTAGAAATAAGGAAGTACCGGCTTCTTGGCAGCTGATCGCTGAATGAAGGGACCATTTCTGGCAAAAAAAAGAAGAAAATCATTCGTCGATATAGTACCCAAAGTCAAGTTCAAATCGCTTGAGCGCTTTGTGTTCGAAGCATTTCTTAGTTCTAAGAACATAGGGGCTTGATTCCATTTGTCCAAAAGGGTTGACTGAGCTCTTTTTTCTCGGTGTGCTTTTTTCGTAACACCTTGGATCACAGCTTGCATGCAACATGGGATGTAGACATAAGGTGAGCCCTACGTTCAACCTTACATATCCTGAGTATCCATTCACCCCGGAAGCACCGTAAAAAGTGCAATGAGGGTTTTTCTCATCATTTGCCTTAAATGAAATAATTGTATACAATCCATAATACAGTACATGGTTTTTATTTTTATTTGAAATACTCTTAAAGACAATTTGGTTTATTTTCATATTGCTAAATATATAACTCAAAGAATTCGTCGGTTCCAGGCAAAAAGTGTGGTGAAAAATTCCTAAAATAATTATAACTGTTTTTTTATATCTGCTCTATTCTTCAAAATACATTGAACCGAACGCACACTTAGTGATAAGTGCTAAATCACTTTGGAAATAAATAATATAATTATTATTTTGTAGACATACTTTTGACGATTGACAGCAGATCAATCTGTGCTTCATTCTGCACTGATTATTGAGACAAAAGGTTTAAATTAAAGGAAATATTAAAATTCAAACATTTTTATATTCTTCTTATGGGTATCGTATGAAATCGTAGGCAAACAGATTTGTAAACAAACTTAGTACAATTATATGACGTGTTATCATTTGACATGTAACAAAGTTACAATGGTGGATTTGTTTATAAGATTTTCAAATTCTTTATCGGGTCCTTCAATACTATCTTTTAAAGCTCTACTACTTTATAAATAGTTCTTTAAACTGACAAAGCAAAAGTCACTCTTGAATACTTCTTAGATTCTTTGAAATTATATTTCATCAGGTGTAAGCTCTTGAAAAATACGTTGCGCGCTTTGAATTTCGTATAACTCTCATCTATTTTATGAAATACAGAGGGGTACTGTAGCTCATAAGTGAAATGGGTTTTACTACCTGAACATTGGTAGAAGGTGACGTTTCTAATTTCCCAAACTTTTTTCAGTGCTTACTAAGTCAGAAGAGTTAAAGACCGAATAAACCACCGATATGTACTAAGTATTTTAAATTAAACAAAAAAATATAACGTTATAACTTGGCTCCGACCAATCCTTCTATTTTGTTTATTTTCAATTTATGGAACAACAGTGGAAAGAGTTCAAAATATGCAACAATACATTAGTTAATAAAACATTCCAATAACATTTCCGACAGCCAGTAAAATAATCTTCCAGGGCTCGTGGATTTCTTCCCCATAACTAGGTAAAAAAAGAATATTTCTCATCAAATATATTTGTATTTACTATCCACTAAAATTTAATTTTTTTTGAATCTGAAAATATTTTTAATTCGTAAATATTCTTATCAAAAAAATTAGAGTTACAATGCTATCCTCAATAGACATTCTTCGAAATGATATATCCACAAGATATGATTCTTAATCATTTTCCGGTATTTGGAATTGGAATCCAAACCTTTTTGAATGTAATGCCAAAGAGTAATCTTTTACTAGTACAAATCTTTAAAGTTTTAAACAGAAAAAGTTTTTGTTGAAATACAATTAAAACCATCCAAATTCCGGACACTATATTATATTAAAACGTTGCATCGCTAAGTAAGTTTCAAAATGTATTACTTGGTATCACATACAATAAGAAATTTAGTTAATAGCAAAGGAATATAAAAACGCGAATAAATGTTTTTAATTTTTTTTCTTATTCACGTTAGAGAAGTTACATGTCTAATATGTTAGAAACAAGTTTTCGTATAACACACGTCGACTGAGGACCATAAATATATCAAGAAGACAATTGTGTAAGCGATGTTTCAACGCGGTATGGACTCTGGTATTAGTTAAGCCCACCACTGGTGTTCTGATGCTTGCATTTTACATCGGGTATAGGAGAGTAAAAATGTTTAACCTCCTGGTATGGCTTACTTCCTAATAGAACTTCATTGGAGCTTATATTCACTGTACGTCGAACTATTTATGAGAAAATGTGTGCGCAAACTTACGGGTTTCAGTGTCCCGATTTACTAATAATATGTACAATTAGTTTATTCCCTAAAAGATAATAATATATCGCTACTCTTCAGTCCAACTCACTGCTATTGTTTGTATCCTTACCTGTTTGTATTAGTTATAGAAGGCATGAATATCTAAAAAACACTATATGCTCTTGTTTCCCACTCCCTATTCGCTACATAAGTCAAATTCCTTGGTTCAGTCTAGAAATTATAAACATGTTTATATACATATGAGTGACACGAAATCCCCTCAGTGATTTTCTTTAATAAAAAATTTTATATATGGTTTAATGTTTTGTGATTCCATTTCCTACTGGTACGGGCGCACTGCACTCGCTTGTCATGGAACGAATGGTTCATTGAATCGTGGTAATACACGGTCCCACCGTTTTTGTTCCTTCAGCTACTCGAAATATGCCTTTCCACACTGTCAAAAAAAACCAATTTCGAGTGTACTACCTGTAAGCATTCACAGTTTTGTTCATTAAGTAAAAATACAGAATGAACCTAAATAAATTACGTTGTTTGAATTTTTCATTGCGGCCATCTATTCAAAAATTAAATAATACTATATGTCATTAATTTTTGCATCACACTGCGACAACTGTTATTTATTCCTGGACATACATAATATTAAGACACTGTGTGGTACATTGCGTTGTCTAAGTCGATCAGCTGTAAAAAATGTTACCTAACTTTATGGTAAACCTTTTTCTTTAAATAACTTTTAAGTTTATTTATAATTGTGTATATTTATAATTAGTATCGAAGAATAAAAGTATACCTACGTTTTATTCTTATAACTAAATACTTGTAAGAAATATTGATCAAATCTGTCCACTTGGTTTTGTGTGATTGAGTATCAAACCTCTAAACATTCAAACATCTTCACAGACTGTCGTATTTATAGTACTTGTAATGTAATATCTTCCTGATATTTTTCAGCGATTCTGTACATTTATTAAAATCAGGTATTTTATTACGTTGAAATGTCTGTAATTAGGTACATTTGAAATGGCATACTTTTAGAAACCATTCTTGATTTCTGGTACTTTTTGGTAACATTTTTATAATATAACAAATTGTGGGCGAAGCTTTAATTCACGATCGTGGAATTCTGGGCTTAATATCGTACTAAAAAGTGTGAAAATAAATGAATACTCATTCAAAACAATGCCACTGATTTCAGGGCTTGTGAGATATTTGGTTGTTTAGTGAAAGGTCACAAACGATTCACGAGAATGAAGATAGTTGTAATTAGAGAATTGAAGTTTCTGGAAGGTTACTCTATTAGAAACCCTCAAAACAGGAAGTCCGGAACCACGAGGAGAAACTTGTGATGTGAATTTCTGTTAAGATTTTACATAACATTGTCCGAAAGTAAAATAATGTTGTGAGATTGTGTAAAGTACACATAACTGAACTCAGAATTTCTAAGAAAATACCTCTGTCGTAAAAGGGTTTTTAAGGTCATAGCTTTACAATTTTTTGTGTAGCAATCATAAAGGAAAACATTAATACATTTTTCTCTATTGACAACTCTAACATTTATTTGGTTCATGAAAAGAAAGTTCAAAATAGAAGTTCACGAAACTGAGTGAGTAGTTTAAGGATTTTTTAAAATTTAACTGCAGGTATAGTGAAGTTATAATAGTATAATTAAAATACATTCATATTCAATTATTCTTCTGATAATTAATCTCTAAAACAAAATAAATAATGACAGCAAACAATAAAAATCTAGTTCAACTACAGGGTTAGAAGCCGCCAAATAGACAATTTTGTTAGAAATTTATTATAAAAATTTGAAAGTTTATTATATTATAACATTATTTATCTTTAAAAAGTATCAGATTATGGGTTAAAAATAATTTTAATACATTAAAAACCATAAAAACCTTTTTGTACAATCTTAAATAAAAATAGAAAATAGAAAAAAACTTTGTTTCATCATAAAAATAACGGATTTTGGACTGATGATCGAGTCACCCTCATAACTTGTTTGAAAATTAAACATTTAAGTATTTATCTTGTATAAAATTATTTTAATTGTTATATTTTACCCTAATTAAAGCAGAAAAATTCACGAAATACATGTAAAATAAAAATTTTTTTTACTGTTTTTACTTTGTAATTACTGTAAAGATTGTATTAGAATTCCAACATACTGTGTATTTACCATTCTTATTGACATTTTTATATATGTCCAAATATGTATTAAAACTTTATATCAATAAAATATATTTAAAATTTTAATTGTTAAGAATGTATTTATCAATTACAATGACTAATGCTACATACTAATATACAATAATAAATCAATTTTAATACCGATAAATGTTGTGAACAGAAAGCTGAATGTAGAATAGGAAGATAATGGTTTTAAATTAAATTACTGCATAATCCGTCACATAAACGTTGCCTTAAATCAAGAGAGTCAAGACTTCCTTCTCCATATTTATGGACTTTGAAATGTAGTAACGATTGTACGCCATGTTGTCTCCTCAGTCGATATGAACGATCTGTTGCAAGCTTACTGCTGATTTCCCTACATCATCTACTTCCCCACAATATCTCATTCCATTAAATATTCACAGAATACGCGATAAGCATTTTAATTCACGCTTTTGGTTTTGATCGCTTTGTTCTTTTAAAACGCCCGGTTTAAACCTATCACAAAACTGGTGACGTAGGATATCCATGAAATATATAATTTCCAAGAACCCTCCACATTACCTAGTAAGAAACATCAAAGAAATTATCAGACAGAAATTTTATTTATTAAACATGTCAAATACATCTTCAAATTCTGGGCTTATTAATTTGAAGGGAGTGTCACTTATATTTTTCAAATGCTGCCATGAACCAGGAGAGTCAAATATAGTGGCGAAAAAGCTAGTGTATTTCTAATGCACTATAAGGGTGGTTGTTGTGGTTGGCAGAGCTGTTATGTTCTTGAGGCTTCCTTATGTTTTGCAATTGAAGTTTTCAAAAAAGGTTCATTTGGTTGGTTAAAGTAAAAAAATTATTAACCACTGTCTTTCAATACATATTTTTAATGGATAAGGTAGGAGTACGCCAAACGACGTTTCATGTATCAGTCATCGCTAAGTTTCTATACACAGATTGTTATTTCAACAGCTAACCTGTTAAGAAACAGTTTAATTGTGTAAAAAATTACTACTGCTCAAAAGTACTAAAAGGTAAGTCTAATTGCGCCAGGAGGACTGCTCTCCTGCTGGTCCTTCTGCTGTTTAAAAACAAGCATGGGCATATGGCGTATAAGGGGGAGGCTAAGCCTTGAAATTTCGAAAGACAAAAATTAAAATTGGCCCCAGCAGTTTATTTAAGGTATACACACTTTAGAGTTCTCAAAACTCAAAACTTCCCTTATGAAGATTTTTGAGACGCTATTTTTGAGTTGCTATTTTTTGAGAGTAAGTTATACCTCTTAAAGCACTCAGTGTGTCAGCTCCCTCCCCCGAAATAATATCTATGTACGTCACTGAAAGCAAGTGCGTGTTCTTGAAGGCATCCTGGCAAGATTAGGGACGAACTCGACTTTGGCTATGTAGAAATGAAATTTAAACAAATTGCCTATCTTATAGTTCCAAATAAGGAGGAGGAGTCAGGTCAAGGAGTCTTTCTGGACCTGATCTTCTCTTCTGTTCCTATCTCTGATGTTGCTTCTGCTGAAAAAACTCTCGTTTTTGAGGATAAACATCATCCTGCATTATCGTTTTCTATTCTGGCTAAAAGGAACGCTGACACTGCTACTTATAAATATGTTCTTGATTCTAGAAGATGCAACCTTGATGAAATACAACCGAACAGTTGTTGTAATGCTGACGTTGACTTTGATCAGTTCTGCAACTACTTGAAACTTGTTGTGAGACAAAATACCCCTTTTAAAAAAGTCTGCTCTAACTTATTACCTACGTGGTTTTCTAAGTGACCCATACGTTTAACCATCATTAAAAAGATTGCTCATAGGAAGTTTAAGGCTAGTGGCCTTAACTCCTGCTATTTGGATGAGTTTCGGAACCTAAGAGCCCAGTGCAAATGCTTTACCAAGGTCTGCCTTAGCAAATACTTGAAAAAGATCGAAGATGATATACCATCGAACATCAAATCCTTTTGGTAGCACGTAAACAGCCTAAAGAAAACCCCATCCGTTCCTTCTCGCTTGCACCTTGATACAAGAGAGGCTGGTTCTGCTGCTGACAGATTTAAACTTTTCTCCGATTACTTTTCCTCCGTTTTTAATGATGCAGTGATTCCCATTCCTGACTTTGACTTTGGTTGGAACACTTCCATATCCACTTGCGCCATTCTTCCCACTGACGTTCAATGAAGACTTGAATCGCTCAACCACAACAAGAGACCTGGACCACTTGACATACCTCCAATTGTGCTTAAGTACTGAGCAAATACACAAATACACATCTCATACAGATGCTGTCAGGACATCGATACTTCAGGGCGTTCCTTCATCGTTTCAAACACGAAATCTCCGCAGAGTGTCCGTCGTGTCTCGGCGTTAGCGAAGACGTGGAACACGTGTTCTTTACATGTCCACGCTTCAGTTCATAGTGTAATGACTTGGAAATGGTACTCAACCGGACATTAAAACCAAAAATCCTAGGAGAAGCAATGCTGGAATCGAAGGCTGCCTGGGACGCGACCAGTTCTTTCGCCACGGAAGTTTTTAAGGAGCTGCGGTCCATCGAAAGAAAGAGAGCCAAAGACATGGAAGAAGTCAATTGAAGAAGTCACTACCTGAAGAAAAAGCTGCTGCTCTATATATTCTCACCGTGAAGTAATGCCTAGCGGCGGTTTGCTCGGGAATACAGAGGCCAGCGAAAGAGGAGGTTTTTAGTCGGTATTGACATCTGAGTCCGACATACCCAGGCCAAACGACTGGTCCTGGAGGATACGTAAATGTATTTTTTCCCCAAACTCTATACAAACAAAACAACTGTGCAAATACACCGGCTACTCATTTTGCTATTATGTTTTCTGCATTACTTTCCCTAGGTTTTTTCCCCTCTACACTTAAGAGTGGATTTGTTATTCCCAATTTTTAAATCTGGTGATCGTGGTAACGAGAGGAATTATAGGCCAAGTATCATCCTACCGTTGCCAAAGTGCTTGAAAGTGTCATGCTGGACGACCTCTACTTTCACCTACGGAAGTGTACCTCACGCCTGCTCAACACGGTTTCCTGCGTCAAAGATCTACTGTATCCAACTTACTTCAGTTCCACGAGTACGTAATGACTACCTTTGGCGTCTCCCACCAAGTCGACTGCGTTTACCTTCATTTCGCCAAAGCCTTCGACAAAGTCCATCATCGTCTTTTGGTTGCTAAACTCGGCTATGGTGTGCGAGGTCACCCTGATGTGTTGGCTGGACAGCTACCTTACTGGAAGAACTTTGATTGTCAAGTATGATAGCTATACCTGAATGCCCTTCCATGTTCTGTCAGGTGTACCACAAGCATCCCACCTCGGGCCTCTGCTTTTCAACCTATTTATAAATGATATTGGCGAAGCTATTAAATCAAGATTTTGTATGTTTGCCTATGGTATTAGAGTCTTCTGTGATGTCTCCACTTCGTTCGGTACAGCTGCTCTGCATCAATCCCTAATAAATATTGTCAACTGGTGCCAAAACAACTCCATGGAGCTCAATGTCCAGAAATGTGTTGCAGTTTCTTTCAGGCATGGTGTAGGAACTCTTTAATATAATTATATTTTGCACGATTGTGTCCTGCGTAGGGTTGAAAAAATAAGGGATTTGGGTTTCCTATTTAGATCTACAAGGAACTTTAACGCACCTATGTCCATTGTTAGTCTTTTTAAGTCTTTGGTGTGACCAATCCTGGAGTATGGTTCCGGTATATGGCCCCCTTACCAACTAAATCATAATGAACAGCTGCAACATGTTCAGAACCGTTTCATCAGGATGCTTGGTCCAAGACTGGAGTTCAGCTACCGCACTACACCTGTTTCTGATGTCGAGAGTCATTTTGGCCTTCTCCCACTACATCTTCGTCGCCACCACGCTGATCTCGTGTTCTTGTTCAAGCTTGTAAATGGCCTTGTTGACTGCCTCGAGCTGCTCAGCTCCATTGACTCGTATTTGTGTTGCAAGAGGACTGCGCTCAATGATAATCTTCCGCAGACGCCTCAATACCACCAACTATTCTTACTTTAGCGATATGTCTCGTCTCATGCGCGCAGGTGGGGTGGCTTCAACTTATCTGGATTTCTTCCACGAGCCTGTACCATCGTTCAGAAGAAAATTGAGTGCTCTGTGTGATGTTACCTAATGCTGGGGCCGTCGACTCCCCTCATTACAGTTCCAGTGCCTCCTCTTCAGTTTTTTTCCTGTTCTTCTCGTTGTTATTTATGATATATTTATTTTTGTTTTGATATTTATAGTTTTTCTGTTATTGACAAAATAAAAAAGTTAGCTCTATACACTGTTCACCTAATCTGTACTCTTGTTGATTATCATACTGTAATTGTTACCTAATATTTTTACTGTTGTTAGTCTTTATATATATATGTGGTGTGTGTGTGTGTGTGTGTGTGTGTGTGTGTGTGTGTGGTGTGTGTGTGTGTGTGTGTGTGTGTGTGTGTGTGTGTGTGTGTGTGTGTGTGTGTGTGTGTGTGTGTGTGTGTGTGTGTGTGTGTGTGTGTGTGTGAGGTTTATCTTCTTAGTTATTATAAAAATTGCAGCCCTATACACTGTTGACTCAATCTCCGCTCTAGTTTATCCTACTGTTATCTCAGATTCTTTATTGATGTTAGTCCTTGTTATATAGTTTATTTGTTGTTATTCCTTCATTGTATTTGTATTAATTGTTATTATTTCTTAATTTTAAGAACCCTCCTCAGGCTCTATGTTCTATGGCTATAAATTGTTTACTAGCCTATACACTTTTCAGTCTCGTTACAGTTGGTACCTATGTTGTTTGCTAGTCATGCCTCTTTATTCTATATTACTATTTACTCTCTGCCCTGTTAGTTCCTATGAAAAATTTACTACATCTTTTCCATATTTATTTTTTGAGATTTCTGTATAAAATTGGCGTTTGCCGTTTGAAATAAATAAATAGAGCTCGAGATGTCCCTCTTACTAATAGGTTACGCTAACGTTCAGCCAAATCCCATGGAGTTACATGCACCTTCATCGACATCGTTTTTAGGTATTTGAAAATAAAGTTTCATCCCAATTTGAAGTCTATAGCTCAATCCATTCTCGAGATATCCTGCGGAAAGTTAAACTTCACTAACTTTTAGCCCTTGTAGATAGCTCGACATCGGTAAACTCCTTCAGAAAGACAGACAGAAGAGAAATGTTGCTTCGCTAACTCAGCCAATAATAAATATCCATAACTTTAAAAGTTTATTAAACTGTATATCGTTAATTTTTCAGAAAGTCTCTAAAGTTGCACATTTGTAAGCAGAGGAAGGTTTTTAAATTGCTGATTATACTTTTTCGTGCAATACTTACTTCAGTAAATATCAGTTGTGAAATTATAATGTACCGGCTCTAGCCGGAAGCCGATTTTCATCGTATACACACAAAAACCGCAACCTGGTTTTTTTGTTTTAGATGGACTAATTTCTTCTAAATAGAATTTAATCTTCAACCATGAGGAGGGGTTATCGAAAGGGTAAAATATAAAAAAAATTTGCCTCAGACCATATTTTTCTTAGCTCGACAAACTCAAAACCCACCAAATAATAATAATCATATATTGTTTAGTTTAGATCACATTTTTGTATAGTTGTCATCACTTGTATTATTACAAATCTGTCATTAGAGTGATACTTTCGAACATATAATCTTTTAGAGCTTACTCTTGAAGGAGTCATCCCTCATTTTAACTATTGTAATAAAATATTTTGAAATCTTAGATATTCTGACTAGCAGAATACGAATTTATTTCATAAAGTATTATCAGTGCATACACGGTATTAGTTTAAAGAAACTTTTAATTGCCAACAGATGTGGTCATGTATCGCCCATGATGTGTAAATGAATGTATGAATGTCTGATTTAATATTTCAAACCCAGCAAAATGCTTCTTTTACTTACAATATTTATTCAATTTGGGCAGTGTTCTCTTCAGTGTCTTCAATATCGCGAGCGATTGTGCCAATGTTGAGATAGGTAAATATTCCTGACGACGTCTTATGGAGGTAACAAAGCACCCGGACTTATAGTGAGCGATTAGAGCGTTTGCTCGAATTAAAATTCCTCCGAAGGTCTTTGCAGATCTTAGGATACGGTTCTTCCACAGCCATACATATTACAGAAATACAACTTTTTATCACACCAGTATTTTAAATGTAACTACCGGAATTTTTCTTTGTAAATTAAAAAAGAGTGTCGTGCCGCTAATAAAAATATAATTCTCGTCTCAATTCGGGAACCTTTGACAGATCTGCTTGTTTTCTATTTTGTCGAAAATATCTGAATAGACATTCAATAATATACATTTTGCTAATTAATATAACAATTATGCCAAATACACTTTCTAAGCTATACATACATTAGCACCCTATTTTCTTCTAAAATGTGTGTCATCCGTGTCTTCAATAGTCGTACAAATTCTCGTCCTTCAAGGTTTAAAAATCTTAAAATTCAATTAGATTAGTCATGCAATAAGGGTTGTGGTGAGATATCTGAAATAATACTTTGATAAAGAACTCTAAGACTTGTTATATAGATTATTGGAGCTTATACAACAAGCTTATCTCTAAGCTATGTATTGAAGTTCAGGTCCAATTGTTAAGGATGTTAATATTTTACACTCCGTTTTTTTCTAATATTATATAATAAATATAAGAAAAGCTGGTTTTCTGGTGTTAATTACCTATGACTGTTATATGAAACAACAGCAAAAACAACGAACAAAGTTTAGTACTTACATAAAGAAATCAAACTTATTTTGCCTCTTTTAGATACTTTTTTAACTATTGTCTAAACCATGTTTTGAGGAAGGAAGGACTGGGAAGGAAACAGGATTTTCCGAACACTTTTCATTGTTCAATAGTACTAGAAATCAGTAACACTAATGCCAAGAAATTAAGCCGCTTTGGCTGCCAATTCAGAAAGATTAACTAAAATTCACAATTGTATAATTATGTCAATCGTACCTAAGTTATAACGACTTAATTAATCTGATTAGTTAGCCATGTGCCACGAAATATACACCAGAAACAGTATCTCGAGTAACATTTTGTAAACCCCAATTTGGATATAGTATTAAATACTCGTACATACCACTGACGCAGCTGAGATGGACGAACCGTACACATCTAAGTATATATATATATATATATACCTACTGGTATGTCGTACATTTTTATTAAAATTTTAATTGTGTAAAATTAATAATGATTTATATTTCTCTATATTTAGTTTTGGCATTTTTTATTGTAAGCAAATAAGTACATTAACTATATTTAGTACAAGCAATAAACTGCATTTGTAATAAATAAACTGACCCGGCTCAATTGAAAATAATCCATTTATTACTAGCATTATTTCCTTTATATTTAACTATTGGTGCCATAGTTCTAAAAGTAAGTAGATAAATATGTGAAATTATAAAAAATATGTGAATTTCGTATACTGTAAAAGAAACTAAGATAAAATTGCAAACACTCTAACTGCTAGCACCATTAACTTATTGAAAAGAGCTATGAACTATAATTTAACAGTGGAAACAAGTTTCCGAAATGAACACATGAACTATTGAACGTAATTATCAAAACCGTTATGTGATCAAGCTCAAAGCCAATAGCTATAAACGCGACCAAGATGAGGGATAGTCTCTAGCCTTCTTTCGTATCTGTACCTCCTAGTTAGTGGGGTCTTGTAACTATATTGAATCTAAGAGTGTTTTAGCTTTCTTAATGATTGGAGGCAATACAGGTTAATACTCTAAGCTTATTTAAAGTGGTGGTTTACCAGGTACTTCCAAAGCTCTCCTTTATCAGTCGACGTTGGTATAAAGCAAGTAACGATTTGCATGATGTACTCCTACAGGGAATTTGATCCCTCCACCAACTGATTCTTACCCAAAACTCAACGCAATCACATATCCTCGTACCTTTTGAAGATTTTGAGCGTCTAAACTGCATAAAAACTTCCACATCATAGACTGTCCATCGTCTGTTGTCTAAGAGCGCATCTAGAGGAAATGAGAGTAGTGGTGTTGAAATTCTATTTATTAAACAGTAGTTAGAGAAGTAGTTTGACCGAAGCTCTGCAAAATTCATGAACTATTGTGTCTGCAACTACATTCATATACTTTATTTTATCTTCGATTTTTAGCTTCTTCCCACAATGAAGAAGAACGATAAAATGAAGGTAGTGTACTGCCGAATTGTTTTCAACTTGACAAAGATAGTAACTCGAGTAAACGCAAACAGAATTGGTAGGTCAAGATCAAGTTTTGACATAATTTAGCTCGTTAATCTGTATAGAATTATCCATATATGTATATTCAAGCCTTGACCCTTACCCGCTAGATCTATTTGAGTTTACTGTAACAGCGGCTGTCTCTATGTGACAAGTGGCTGTGGCTCAAGCTGCTGCTGGTCGGAAGGTACACTAGAGAACATTTTTGAGGCCGAAGATCTCGTAACCCAGTATGCATCGACCTGTGTGTCGTTAAGTGTAGTTCTTACGAGCGATAGGATGTTGCGGTAACAGGCATATGTGATAGATTTTTATTGAGGCTAGTTTCGACTAAAAAATACAATACGGAGGCCGTCTTCCACGATCATTTCGTCGGCCGGAGGGCTTTCCGCAGTTAGGCAGTTTTTCCCCCTTACACAGGCAGCATTCAACTGAATTAAAATAGATAAATATATAAAAATAATGTAGTACCTTATATTAAATAAATTCCATTTCAAAACTACATAGAGTATTACATCATAAGTGTGTTAATTGAAAAGGTAAGGACTTCGACTTTAGAATACTTTACTTACCGAATTTAATCTCAAAACACTGCTCTTATCAAATCTACAATGAACCAGGAAATTGGAATCTCTTTCAGTTTACTATTTATCTCAGAAATTTTAAGAATGCCATTTAAAAGAAGTTTGTTCTTTATTAGGGCATTGTACACTTTGCATAAAGTGTAATACACACTACTAACAAATTTCCAGGGTGACAAATATCAGCCAAAACTAAACATGGAGTAAAACTTGATAAAACCAAACTACTTGTAAGAAATTTTTATTATTAACCAAAGATAATGAAAGAAGCTATAAAAATAATCAAAAAATTTCTTTCTCGTGCTGTATTTTTGTTTATACAAAGAAAATAACAACATGTTATCGAAAAACATGACAGTTCACGATAAAAGATACCATATCCATCACTTATTGGTCATATAGTTTCTTAATGTGTTGGGCTTCTGCCAATCACGATTAGTTTTTCAGCTTCAGTCATTTTTACAAGAGGACAGTCATTACCGAATGAGCCCTTGTTTGTTTGATATTTATGTTTACACTAATGAAGAAATATGTCAAGCATTAATTTATTAGCAAAATTAATAGCAAAGTTTCCATATGGTGTGAATTGGAAACAGATAACTCTGGAAATTTTAGGACGGTAGATGAAGTTAGGATGGGGTGTACTGATGTCTTCCAATAAATTCCAATAATTCGTAAGGAACTACAGTCATTTACACCAGTAATCGTTTGGTGGAAGCATATGAGTTAGTGTAACCGATGAAAAACATGCTACAGTTTTTGGACGTGTTTCAGTGGAACGAAATCTGTGTTGGAAGTTGGAATTTTTGTATGGCCGTAACTGATTACTAGGTTCTTGAAAAACACCCTAGTTAATATAACAAATGTTTAGCATATTATAAATCTCAAGTCATTAAGTCTGAAGCGAATGAATTACATTATGACATGAAGACTACTGATAATGATTAACATTAACTTCTTTGGTACTTGGATATCTCGTGATGTCCAAGAAATATAACAGTCCTTTTAGATTATATTGAAAAGAGAAGGGTCAGTTGTCATTATCAGTACACATCGAAAACAAGTTTATATTAGTATATAGTTTTATTGCATGTCTAATTTTTATATTGCTATAATGTGATAGGAAAAGTCCTTTCCTATTATGAAGAGATTACCTAAGAACTGAGGTAAAAAGACATTTTATGTCAGATTGCCTAAATGTTTAAATTTAGTTTATACAAAACCTTACAACAGAATTAAAATCCCCCAAACAGTGATTTATTTTCAACCTCTTTCACATCTTATCAGCTCTTCCCTGTGGTTGAACGACCGCAATATCCTGTGGTTGAATGAACCATTTGATACAGAGCAATGCAATAAACTGTAACACTTAAGATAAATTTCATACACCTCTACTCAATTGACTTAGACAAAAGCACTTCCTTGTTATTTGTAAGAATTCGTTAGTGCTGATTTTTGTAAAGCTCATTGGCTGTTACAAAATTATTTTATGTCTTTTTAATCTTCACATACATGTTATTAACCTCCACTATAATATAATAAAAAGTGAGATATTACTTTCTAAATAATCAGTACATGTCTTAAATGTGTTTTGCAGAGGACACTCCGCTATTTCGCGTCACTGTGTAGTGTTTTAATATGATTTTTAAACGTTTGTAACAAAAATGCTTGATCATAAACTTATGTCGGAGAGTTTGCAGATCATGAAAACGCTCTCTACTTTGTTCCACTCATCGATCATTTAGTTTGAAAGCATTAACGTTAATAAATATAATTCTTCAATTTTCATGATAAATATTAATTTTTATGATTTAATGTATAGAGTGTCTTTAATAAATATTTTTCAAATAACATTTAAAAATCATAGTACATTTAAAACCACGTTAAATTTTTTGTAATATGATTTGTATTTTTATCGAAATAAAACATTAACTTTTAAACCTTGTAAGTAATGTTAATAACACTGTATAAACGTAGCAATAGTAGGAAGGATTGATCAAATTTAAATGTTGAATTTACGTTCAGTTCACCTTCCTATGATTGCAACGTATGGTATCTGATGCAGTCTCAGACTTGACTCCTGGAATCTGGAGTCATGTTCGTCTGAAGAGACCCAAATAAAGTTGGCAACGAAGAATCTCAAACGAACCTTTACACCATTTCGACATCAGAGACACTTAGACTACAAGATACAATGTAATGCAATTGAGGTGAAATAGCAGTCTCATTGTCTCATCAGGTGCACAATTAAATGCACTACGATGTTTCTGACACGATCTCTAAGCACGGCGGAGCAACCGAGTTTTCTACACCTAACGTAACTATAATAGAAAAGGTTGATTCAATTTGAGTGCTATAAACTTAGCTCCAATTTACCTTCATTTTATTGCAGTGGCTGGCATCTGTTCGTCAGATTACAGAAATCAAGTGTGACACAACGTCAGCTACCAGACGCTGCAATAAAAGGAAGTTAGGAAGTTAGGAACTGGAACAAAATTCAAACAAATTATTCACAACTAATGTTTTATGATTTTTTAAATTTTGAAAATATTTTTTAGTAATTCAGCTGTAGAAAATTCTTTCTTTATTTTGACTGCTGGAAAATAAGACTGTATTCAGATTGCCGAACTAGGCAAAGTAAACTTAATAATTCATTGTTTAAATTATCCATCGCAACCGCTACAGCCTTGTTTAATTAATCATTTGAACATAAACCTTAAAAAATTGTTTTCACCACCAAAGGTTAGGACTTTATTTATTTCAACCATTGATGTGATCAAATAAATACTGAAGTTTGTAGCTATCACAGTCGAAAATAAAACTAATCAAATGTCATAAATAGAATAAATAAGATAGGAAGAGATCTTTTCAATTGAGTTTTAAAATAATATATACAGTATTACAGAAGATAATAATGGTATAATTTGCTAGCTTCTTATAGCATGGTTTTCCTTTAACTTGCTAATTTGTCGAAAATATAAAATTATATATATATATATATATTGAATTGAATTGAATTGCATTTATTCAAGAAATTATACATTTCTGAGGCCCCGCTAAGTACAATACTTGTCAGCGGGAACCTATATAACTATATTTTACTACAGTTGAGATACATAATTACATTCAATTATCTTTCAGGTCCTTAACGTAGTATTTTTTATTTAATTGCGGTGAACATTGGTTTACGATTAATTTGGAGTGATTAAAAAATATTGTCTGATTGTTACTATAAGTTAATACAATACATCATTCCCATAACACTATTAAATATTTAGAACATTCTGTTGAGTTTTTAGATAACCTGAAAAGTTGAAAAGTAAATAAATTGGGTGAATAGGTCAATGGTATTGACCATGGCGAATAGTCAAAAGACTAGGTCAACTAAGTAACTCATTAGTCTTATCAGTTATTTACCCATTCCTATCCATTTGTGTAATAATCATTAAAGATGTTGGGTTATTGGAAGAGGTAGACAAACATTACGTAGAATTCAAATAAGTTTTCAAAAAAGATTAATTTCCGTGCATTGGGCAACAACCAACAGTCATGTCGTGTACATACAGACGGATCGAGGTGAATTGAGATGGTATAAATGTGGTTATTACTATTCTATTGTTACATTGTTACAGCTATTCTAATTTATTTATTTCCTAGAAATTATGTATATCAAATTTAGTCATTCTTACTTAATAACTTTTTTTCGCATACACGTATTTGATCATATGCTGGCGTACTGTGTGTCGGTTATGTCTTTGTTAAATGTTGTGTAAAGTGTGATTGAAAGTATTCAACTGTGAAAGTGGAAATTTGGATATTCAATTTTCCAGGTAAATAACATTATCTTGATAACTATGGTATTGCCCCTAAATATAATATAAATTATATTGTTATATTTTAAAGCTACACTCTTAGTTATATTTACATTCAGTGCATACAATAAATAAAAATTCAAGCAACTCTCAATCTTGCAGTTCTTAGCAAACTTTCTATATTAGTCGTTTATAACAACAGATAGTAACCGAGTACATAAAATCATTTCTAATATAAGCTCAAATAATTAAACACAACCAGTAATTGTTATATCCTTTAGTAGACATAGTGTACCAGAAACACTACATACAGCACAATGGAGATTAGGCCTACTTCTAAAACCAGTAAAATATGCATTCCTTATTAAATTGGTAAGCACCGGTTGAGTACTTATGCTTTACTTGATGTATTATCAATGAGTTATACTGTACAGTATTAATGGAACACCAGTAATAAATTGCAATCATCGGTTTTACGTAAAGTTCAGATTACCTTATAGCTAGTCAATTACTCAATATGTGCATTAAAGTGTGAAATAAGCAAAAATATATTATTTAAATTTTAAACAGAAAAAACAATAATAAAAATCCATCCATTAGTAAATAAATAAAGATATCTCAATACAACTACAGGAATACATCATTGGCATTAACAGTTCTTACAATAATAAAATAAAGCAATATTATAGTGAAACAAAACAAAAACAAGGTCCATAAATCATCAGGAAATGTTTAGCTTTACTATTAATATGTGTGAACTAACTAATTATATAAAGATTTTTCAAATTTTGTAAAATTATTTTCATTGTAAATGCGGTTAGGCAAGTTATTGTGAAGAGTAGGCACAATAAATTCCACCAGTCTCTTGCCAAAATCCGTTCTTATGTAAGGAACAATTTGTTTTTTTATGTTTCTTAAATCTGCAGATGCAGTATTGGAGCTTTCCATCATGCACTCGTCATTACCAAAATATCTCACGTATATCGTATATTTATAAAAATCTTGAGGGGTTAATGTATTCGCCCTTCGTAGGTTGCTAATATTTAAATCATCTGGGCTGCGTGTAAACATCAGCTGTAACTCCTGTTTTGAAGTTGGCAAATCTTATTCAAATGGCAATTCGCTGCTGACCCATACAGTTGTATTCCATATCTAACAATAGACTCAATTAATGCTTTATATATGGATATTGTACATTCTAAATTAATGGTATTTTTCAATGTATAAAACGCAGCCATACATGACAACATTTTCTTTTGAATTGTTTCAGTATGTTTTTTCCAAGTAAGACCACTGTCAATTATTATTCCTAAATAACTGCAATGTTCTACCAGTTCTATTTCTTTGCAACTGCATACTATTACTATTCCATTTGTTGAATTTCTAAAATTTGGACAGGAGCACTTGTGATATTTTATTACTGGATTTCTTGCTACATTTTTATTCCTCAAGTGAATGTGCGTCATAACCGTCTTCTCTGAGTTCACGATCAGTTCCGTGTCATGAAACCATTCACAAACCCGGCCAAAGTCGGCCTGCAACATGGTTTGAGCTGTCGGCAAGCAATGATGACTTGCTACTAATAGTACTAGTAATCTTGAGTTATAGATGTGCTTTGTGTTTTTATATTCAGCTGTGTGCAATTTAATCTAGTCAGACGATTCCAGTATGTCCAGGCTAGGCACTTTAAAAATATTTAATTCCCTGAATTTGGTCTACAATGTGTGATTGGTGGTAAATTAAAAATTTATTGAATCACTATTTCCACGCATAGAATCGTTAAGAGATGTTTTACTCAAAGAAGCAGTGGTACATTTTTTAATTTTTTTAATAGAGCTTCCCCCAATTTTTGTCAACTGTTCAATCTAGTCTAACTCGCCTCCAATCCCACTCCCAGTAACTCAGCCTCCTCGGTTGCGACTTTTGTTTTTCTCCATAAAGATGTCTGTTTCCCGAAAATACTTAATATTATTTTTTGACTTGCTTGAATCTAGTCTAGTTGTGGTTTGTTTCGGTTCAGTTTAAGTCTATAATTTAAAGATATTGGGCTATCTTTACAAAGGAGTCCATCTCAAGTGAAGCACAATTTTTATGTTTGGTATTAAGAGTTGATCATCGTTAAAAAACTAACAAATTTCTTTGTGAGACTGCCTGTGTGATTTTATTAATACGCACTAGGAAAAGAAGGGGATCCAAATTCGATACTTTTGGTACTCCATATTATTCAATGTTTTATTTTATCTGACGGTCTTGATTTTGAATTTATACTAATGTTCAACCTCAGTTACCTGATATCGGTTGCTCATATATGAACTAATCCAGGCCAGTGTATTGTCTTTGTCACCAAGCACTACAACTTTTCTGCGTAACCATTTGCATCAACACAGTGAAATGCCTTGAAATCACCTAAGTCAATCCAACCAATCATTAAATTAATGAGAGCCAATTGTGATCAATTTAAATGTTGAAAGATTCTTGATTAACCGTGAGATAAATTATATATTCGGGAAACATTGTAATGTTTATTATTAGTTTATTAATATTATTATCATATTGGTAGTTTTACATCTTGAAGCCAGTAATAGTTTATGGAAGAACTCTGATGAGAGCTCAAATGTATTGCTCCGAGCTGCAATATAAACCTCCAAGTATGATTTAATATAATAACCAATGAAGATGTTCTAGGTTTAAAAAAAGTAAAATATTTGAATTTATATCATAAATCATTAACAGGTAAAAACTATTTGCTTTAAATATATAAGCATAAAAATCTATCCTATATGTGCCTTAAGAAAGTTGGTTCTGCTTTATGTTGTTATTTGAAACAAAATATGCAAGCCTTTAGCGAAAGTTCCACAAAGTTTGGAAGTTTATAATTTTCAAGAGATTGTCAGTGGCTTCCCTTGTACGGATAGAAAGGTATATTTTACATTTTAAGGTTAATTATGAAGACTGGACAAAATCTGCAACTTCACTACCTTGAAAATTTTGCTCCAGATTAGGAAATTTCTTAAGCGTTTTTTAGGACTTTTCGAGTGGCTTGACTAGTACAGAAGAATGTATCAATATTTAATGGAAGATTAGTGGTTATTGGATGATACCTTCATATCTGCAATGCAAATCTTTACTCTGAACCCACAAGGTTTTAAATTCCAAAACTGCTCTCATTGAACTCCTTGATTAGAAAGGAAATGTGCTACTGTTGTTTCTATGGTCAGTAGAGATTAGGATTATCAGAAGAATTCCCCTCTCTGCAAGCCGAGACAGTGGAATCCATCAGCAATATAACACACAAACATTAATTTTAAATGGAAATATATCCCTAGGTATTTAATGGCTAATAGTGATTATGGAAGAGATCTAGTTGTTTTGGTCCCAATTCAAGCATATCTTGAGCGTCAATCACTACCAGATACTATCGAGATTTTCCTTACAGTCTACACGAGACTGACACTGTAAGGGTTAACAATACTTAGTATAGTTAGTTTGAAATCGCTATGTAACACCTTGAGAGCCAAAAATTCGCCTTACTAGACGCTATCCAGATGTTCCTTACTCTCTACAAAATACTCAGGCACTGCAAGGGTTAAAGGGCAATTATCACTTCTTCTATCACCATTCCAGAGGACCTTTTCACTGTCCTTAAAATACTGAAAAAATGTATATTTGTGTAATTTATCCTGAATAATAGCACTCTTCCCTGCAGCTCTACTAGAAAACATCAGGTAAGCTCCCCTTTTTGGTTAGATGTTTGCAAGTATGCATTAGTGTAAATAATTAAATCATATTTTATGGAATTTCCACCCTTAAACTTCACCTCGCTATTTAAGAACTAGATGCATGCGTACATACAAGGATGGGTTTCGAAGGTGGACATCTGCACCATTGCTTAAGTTAATCGAAGCCGAAGTTCTAGTTTACACTAGGGTAGATTATATAATCGTACCCATTAGGAATGCTAGCTTTATGATTGGAATAGAATCCAAACTTGGCTCATTGAACTCAGAACTACATCTCAGTTATTGAATACCTAAGTTTGGAAATAGTGAATTGGAGACCTTGAAATTGAGGAGTAATCCTCATTTCCAATTGAAAACTAAGGAAAATAAAAAAATTACGTAAGACAATGTTGTCATAAATATATTGCAAGTAATATATTTTGAACGTTTGATTATTGATTAATGTTGGCAGTGTACTGCCCTTAAATAATTCCATTCATATGAAGTGGTTAAAAAAATGTAAACACACAGTTGAGATATATTTGGCTCTTGTAAGTGTTTAATGGGGAATTTTTAATATATTTAGAATTCCATTAAAAAAAGTTAAGTATGTGTTAATTTGAGTTGTTTTAATTATCTTTTCTTCCTAATTTAAAAAATTGGTAGTAATAAAAAAGATAAAGTAGACCTGAAAAATCCTGGAGTCGAAATTAAAAGGATGTACAAAGCTTTAGTAAACCTATACCTACTGCAGCAGGTTTAGTTGGCTTTAAAGTTGATTGCAAACCTAACATAGTTGTACATTTTGTAAGCGTTCTCATTCTAGGTCAGACTGTTTGAAAGCCAGAAATATGAGTTTGTCTAATTGAAAAAGAAATTGGGATGAAAAACACGGTTGTTTTGCTTGTTCTAAAATAGAACACTCTCGCAGGTAATGCAAAGATTTTCTTAAACGAATATTTTGTAATGGTACCTCATATACCTCTTTTATGTCACAAGTTGGATTACAGCGACAAACCACAGGAACCTACAAAAGGTTACACACATCAGTTCAGGACTTCAATAAGGAAATAAGTCCTCATAGCAAAATCGACAACAAAGTACTACTTCCAACCCCTAGAATCATTCTTATCGGTGAGGAAGAAAATAACGTCAGGGCGTTAATTGATACTGGATGTCAAGGAACGTATATAAGAAAATATATTGCCAAGAAAAAAATATTCCTTTAGAAGCAGTGACTACGGCTCATTTGCTATTTGGAGGAGGGACAAAATTGACAGAAAATCATGATTGTTATTTGGTAAGACTAAGAAATATGATTGGTGAGTTTTCATGTAACAAAGGCATTTGACCAAGAATTCATTTGTAATTCTCTTCATGCTGTCAAAGAGAGCCCATGGACCCAAGCACTTGAAAAAATAGGAATAACATTAAATTATTTTAATGAAGGTCCAATCGACATTGTAATAAGTGCTGATATAACCGGCAAATTGTTTACTAGCAGTAAGACGGACCTGAAATGTGCCTTATATGCTGTCAAAACATATCTCGGATTGGACACTGTTGGGTAATGCAAACAAACCTGACTATAAATCCGAAAATTGTACGCTTGCATCAAGTATGTTTTTAGTTTACAGGCCAATTTCCATAACTAAGTAAACTATGGGAATATGGCACACTAGGTATCAAAGGTCGTATTGAAGCTGGATGTAAAAAATAAACCTCTGTAGCTGTGCAAGACAGATTACTTGAAGCCTTGAAAATAAATAATGACGAGTGTTATGAAGTTAAATTACCATGAACGGCAGATTACCCAAATTTACCATGATAATAATTTTTAAATTCTATTCGAAGATTAACTTTAATCCCAAGAACGTTAGAACATAAAGCAGCCGTAACAGCATGTGGCCAAGTATTTGATGGTCCTCTATGATCCAAAATATTTTAAAATCCTACATTATACATTTATACAACTTTTAATCCTGTAAAGCTAATTTTTGCCGACATTCAAACACTCCCGCAACTTATAGCAAAATGTAATAATCTTTCTTTTAAAATTGGTTCTATTATCAATGTGAACAAATAAATATTTATTTATTATTCTTGCTTTTAAGTAGCTACATGGTATTGTTGTAAAATGTAGTTCTGGGAAAGGAGATATTACGAGGTTAATCATGGTTTTAAAGTAAATCATCTATCTGCTTCAAAAAGATCAGCTTCTAAACCAATAGTATGAATAAAAAAAAGTATAAATAAAGAACCTAAAGTTAAATTCAACATCGTTCATAAATTTTTCACTTGTAAAAAATTAGTTATAATTACATATTTTTCAATGATGCAATTTTTGTTAACTAGATTAAATAAAACTTGATATACAATTATCATTGTATCCACATACGCGGTAAATCTGCAATAGGTATAATAAACTCTAAGCTTTACATTTTGTTATTGACTAATGAGAGGAGTTTTAGAACTATACAATGTGTCTTCACAGACACAATTAGTCACGGCATTATCTTATTAACTTCTCGACTTGTGTGACATATTTGTGGTTTATCCACAGTAAGTATAATAAGCTCAAAGTATTTACATACTGTTACTGACTATTAAGAGTTGTTGTAGAAGTATACAATGCGTCTCTACAGACCACATCAGTCAGAAAACTCTCTATTAAACTTCTCGACTTGTATCATATATGTGTGTTTTATCCACAGTAAGTATAATAAGCTCTAAGTATTACATACTGTTACTGAATATTAAGAGTTGTTGTAGAAGTATACAGTGCGTCTCTATAGATCACATCAGTGAGAGTGATCTCTATTAAACTTCTCGACTTTATCATATAGTATGTGTGTTTTATCCACAGTAAGTATAATAAGCTCCAAGCATTACACATTGTTACTGACTAACGAGATTTGTAGAACTTACAATGAGTCTCCAATGAGAATACATACGTTACAGTATTCTCTTTTAAAATTCTCAACTTTTCTCACATAAGTGTGGTGTAGTCAATATAGGTATAATTAACTCTGAGCATTACATATTGTTAGTGACTAATGAAAGGAGATGTAGAGCGACACAATGAGTCTGCAGAGAGCACATTAGTCACAGTATTATCTTCTTAACTTCTCGACTTGTGTGACATATGTGTGGTTTATCCACAGTAAGTACAATAAGCTCCAAGCATTACACATTGTTACTGAATAACGAGAGTTGTAGAACTATACAATGAGTCTCCACACACTACATACGTTACAGTATTCTCTTTTAAAATTCTCAACTTGTCACACATATGTGTGGTGTAGTCACTATAGGTATAATTAACTCAAGCATTACATATTGTTAGTGAGTAATGAAAGGAGATTTAGAGCTACACAATGAGTCTGCAGAGAGCACTGTATTCTCTTTTAAACGTCTAGACTTGTGCTACATATGTGTGGTGAAATCACAGTAAGTAAAATAAGCTCTAAGCATTACATATTGTTACTGACTAATGAGAGATGTTGTAGAAGTATACAATGCGTCTCTATAGACCATATCAGTCACAGTATCAAGGTGAAAATTCTCGAAATTTGTCACACATTTGTGGTGTATCCACAATAGATATAATAAACTCGAGGCATTACATATCGTTACTGACCACATTAGTCACAGTGAAGGTGAACATTCTTGACATTTGTCACACATTTGTGGTGTATCCACAATAGATATAATAAACTCGAGGCATTACGTATTGCTACTGACTAATGAGAGATGTTGTAAAAGTATACAATGCGTCTCTATAGACCATATCAGTCACAGTATCAAGGTGAACATTCTCGACATTAGTCACACATTTGTGGTGTATCCACAATAGATATAATAAACTCGAGGCATTACATATTGCTACTGACTAATGAGAGAGATGTTGTAAAAGTATACAATGCGTCTCTATAGACCATATCAGTCACAGTATCAAGGTGAAAATTCTCGAAATTTGTCACACATTTGTGGTGTATCCACAATAGATATAATAAACTCGAGGCATTACATATTGCTACTGACTAATGAGAGATGTTGTAAAAGTATACAATGCGTCTCTATAGACCATATCAGTCACAGTATCAAGGTGAAAATTCTCGAAATTTGTCACACATTTGTGGTGTATCCACAATAGATATAATAAACTCGAGGCATTACATATTGCTACTGACTAATGAGAGATGTTGTAAAAGTATACAATGCGTCTCTATAGACCATATCAGTCACAGTATCAAGGTGAACATTCTCGACATTAGTCACACATTTGTGGTGTATCCACAATAGATATAATAAACTCGAGGCATTACGTATTGCTACTGACTAATGAGAGATGTTGTAAAAGTATACAATGCGTCTCTATAGACCATATCAGTCACAGTATCAAGGTGAACATTCTCGACATTAGTCACACATTTGTGGTGTATCCACAATAGATATAATAAACTCGAGGCATTGCATATCGTTACTGACCACATTAGTCACAGTGAAGGTGAACATTCTTGACATTTGTCACACATTTGTGGTGTATCGAAAATATATGTAATAAACTCGAGGCATTACGTATTGTTATTGACTAATGAGAGGTGTTATAGAACTATAAATTGAATCTGCACAAGGCACATCAGTCACAATAATATGATTTAAACTTATCAGTTTGTATCACTTATGTAATGTATACCCACAGTAGGTATAATAAGCTCTAAGCTTACATATTGTTACTGACTATGTAGAATTCGATAATAAGTCTCCATAGAGCACATCAATCAGTGTATTTTATATAATCTTCTCACTTTGTGTCACATATGTGTGCTGTAACCAGAGTAGGTATAATATGATCTAAGTATTACATATCGTAACTGACCAATGATAGTTGTTGTAGAACTATACAATGAGTCTGCACAACGCACATTAGACAATGTATTTTAATTAAAACTTCTCACTCAGTGTCACATATGTGATTTATACCCTCAGAAGGTATAATAAGCTCTAAGCATTCATTATATATTGTTACTGACTAATGAGATGTGTTCTAAAACTGGACAATGAGTCTGCAGAAAGCATATTAATCGCAGTATTTTTTGTATATTTTTGACTTGAGATACATATGATATGTATTATACATCTTTGAGTTGGTCTATTGGACCAAAGGAAAATAAATCACTCATCACACCATGAAACAATGCGTATAAAATCTACTTTCCAAATATAAAACACTTACGTTCTAATTTTAAAAACCTATAGATCTTCAGGGAAGCTATAACATTATTACGTTGTCTCATATGACAGTATATTACATACGACTTATAACTGCGGAAATATGTTAAAAATATTGTGAATGTAATGATTGGTCTTAGGTTTGTATGAAGAAGAAAGCAGATACCATTTCCAAAATTATTGCTTTTTAATGTTGTTAATGAACTTCACGAGAGTATATTCATACATTTATCCTATTGCTTTTTGTAATATTTCAAATAATGTAACCTGCTTACGCCTACTTGGATATTGTTTACATTTTATTTGTATACCATATTTGTAGGAGTCCCATGATTATGGTGGTTTATAATAAAATCAGCTCATATATATTTAATTGAGAATCTATATAAATATTACATTAGATTCTATAAATTTGTTAAATTATTCCTAGATTATTTACTCCAATTTGTCTATTAAATATTATACTTTCTCAGATTTGCGATAATGGTTTGCTTTATACCAGTAATTTTGGGATCATATTTTATATTTATTTATTTTTAACACATGATTTTACAGAATCATGGCCCCACCAAGTCAACGTGACTTATCAGTGAGGTCCATAACCAAACTTAAAAAAGCAATACAAAATTCCATTACAGTTTCATTAATTTTTTGTTTTGCTCAGTTTAGTTTATGCTTTTACAAAAATGATATGTTGCTCTTTGTGTGGCTGTGGTGCTTCTATAGCTTCGGATTTTTAAATATTGGCTTTTTATATAACATTATGGGGATAATACATACATTATCCAGAGTACAAATAGATAGTAAATTATATAACTGGATAAGAATAAATAAAATATATAAAATATTGCCCATCAACAAACAGCATTCTGTAAATAGTTAAATATACGCAATAAATTTCTAAACATTCAACAACAATAGCAACAATATTAATGAATAACAATTAACTTTTAAACAACAATAATAAATATGTAACATTATATGCATCCTAGTTTAAAAAAGTCTGGTTGACCACCGAAGTAAGGACTGCTAATTGCGCAGGGCAGTGGGTACGGTTTTATCACAAAATAACGGATTCTGGCAATGTCGAGCGAGGCTGCTGCTTGGATGGGTGACCGCTGAGCGATCCTGTCATTGAGAGCAGCTCGTCACGCCTGCCCGAGCGTTAGTGGTGGTTCGAAAGTAGCCTTTAAGCCCTAGTTAAGTGTTAGAGAGGGCTTCTTAGCCCTAACTTTGCCTGGTGAAATAAAACATCCTTTATTTATTTACGAATTAATCGTATGATTTTCATATTCTCCTACAGATCCAAGACCAACTAAGACATACCAAACTCGCAATGAGCTTGTTATGCATAACTACAACGGCGTCTCTACGGTAAGATAGTTACAACCATTCGTAAAAAATATAAATTAACCCTTTATTGTATGTTTTACCTTCATTCTCGGGCTTTGACTTCTCATAATGTGGAACGTGAGTGAGCCTCAGCTCCTAAGCCGAAGCTGGAGCTTATGCTTTGGTCCTCCATCCAATGTGGGGCGTAGAAACATTTTGATTTTTACCCCATCCTGTTTAGGATCAGCCCGCTATTATAGGTTGGTTTATTTTTACCAACCGCCTATAGTCCACAATCTGACCATTCTAAACACGTTGCTAACCGGCCAGAAACCCCTTAAAATGTGTCGACCTTGACGAATCTTCCTATTACTTGTTTCTTTCATAATTTACCTGCTCTTAGTTTATGAGATACGAGACCAGGTTACTACATGGGTATTTATTATCTTTGCTCTGGTCAATAATGTAGAAGAAAGAATCCGATTTACGGCCGTAGTCGCTGCTTAAGTTCTTCTGCCAATAGTTCCACTTTTGTTCTCAATGTGCACCATTTACGCTTCAGGCATAATTTGGATACTGAAGGTTAATGCAATACTATGTGTAAAAAAGTACAGTTTGCATACCATCCTTGTGTTTTCTAGTATTCGGATCCGTGATTTTAAAATTCGCAGCAGTAAACATTCTAACTTTAAACAAACTCTAGGCAATATCTCCAACCACCAATAACTTACTGATTCCTACAGCTTGAGTTGTTTAAGCCGGACTTCTTACCGGTCTACTTTGGGGTACTGTCTCCAGTATATGACAAACGTTGGTTACGACCAAGAACTTGTGGATTAGTTACAATATATGTGTGAAAGATTCAATTCAATTAACGTTTCTGGGAGAGAAATACACTTAAATTAATGTTGTTTATTTGAGAAATATGATTTTAATTATCCCAACATAAATATTTAAACGGATTTACTACCACATTTATATAATATTACAAATCCGTGCTGTAAGAGCTTTAAACAAAGGCGTATTTTATTTAAATCTATTTAGTAGACTCGAGCTTATTATTAAACATTATAATTTCTCATAATACGTATTTTAATACTCAATAATATTCATATACTACAAAAAATTATTTTCATAACTTTTGCCAAATATGTGGAGAGATAACATTCCAATGACACGTTTCACATTAACATATGTTGAGTGAAACTTGCATTGGGCAAATACAAATGTACTCATTTCAAGGTATCGACATTTATGTCTAATCTAGATAAACGTTTCATTCGCTGCTGTTATGAAATTTAAATTTCTTAACCTACTTTTTTCTACCGAATGCAATTTTAGTTTTGAAATATTTTAAACACATGCACGTGTGTTTTCAGCGATTTGTTCTTAGAAAGTTTGGAATACTTTTTGAAATAATTCTCTACTATAAAAATTGCACTTTAAAGTTACAATTTTGAAAAGTATGGGAACAAATCTGTTGTCTTTGTCATTATGTAAAAGTAGTAAGTATTATTTCACTTTGAGAGTTTTGAAATTTGTACTGTTATTCAGACTACAATATCAACCAAGTACGGGAATTTTTATTATGTACTAACTGTTAAAAGCAAGAGAGGCCAACTGGTTTAATCGGTACGGTGAGGGTAGAAATCATGTTGGCCTCGCCAAAAGCACACACACTACACGAGGTTAACTAGAAAGATTAGCGAAGGTGGAGAACTGGGCATGGTTCAGTTCAAGTTTCCTTCTCCCGTACTGAAGGATATTGTATATAAAAGTGGCATCTATTTTTAGATTTCCGTTATCCGATATTTTTCCAGAGCAGTTATCCCACTACTTACTCTGATGAGGCCAGGACCGGGGTCGCTGAGGCCAGGATGGATACCCACTCCACCGGACGTACCTTCAGCAGGAGTGTCATCAACACTTACTAGTAATAAGTTAACGTGGAGTGAGACGTCATGTTGTGACAGAACCCTATTGAGCTGTCTCACTGTTGTGACTGGGGGCTCAACCTCAGATCGATCTTTGTCCGATACTCTTCCCACGTCCGCTGCAATCATGTCGTCTTATTGGGCCTATTGTTCTAGCGTGGCACTTCGCTTCCTGTCCCTCCCCCGGGCACCATTGCGCCTCAGTCGCTCAGGACCTAGTCTTGCCTACAGCCCTGTGCGTATTGTTATTCGAGACGTTTTTCGACGTTTTCAGCTCATTTGCGCGAATAGCTGTCTCTCCTTTCCTCGCGATCTCGTGGGAGGATCCGCCTGCAGGAGCATCCTTTGTGAGTACATCTGTTTAGGTTAACCCTAACTCCACTCTGGAGGATATAATATTTAATTGCTTCTTCCGCCAGGGATGAGCGCACATCCTCCCTCGCCAGGCAAGGCTCGTCCTGACAAGAGTTTGGAAATAAGGAGTGTTAATATTCTGCCCGAGTACTTGTATTATAAGATCCATAAAAAATCTAAAATTTTCAGTTTTACTTCCCTAATAAATATTTAACGTGTTATTTACTCAACTAAAGCAAACAGCATTCAACATGTTAATTTGCTTTGGGTATTTGAATTTTGTTCCAAATGTACAAATAACAAAACATTATTTATTTTCTGTCATGCTTGAACTATGTAAACATTGATATTACACCACATTAAAACCATACAAGAGAAAATAAAGCAGTAAAATTATCCATAACTTACAGTAAACTACACTGTACATTTCTTTTATCGGGTTTATATCCTCTCATAGTCCCAGAGCAAATAGCTCATTTGCTTTAAATAATCGCGAAACCTAGCTTTTCGTGAACTCGATGTAATAATTCCCTCTGAGAAAGAAATCTATCGGCAGATTAGTTAGTTTTAGTAACGGTTTTTAATACTACATTGTAATTCTTTTTCTTAAATCATATTTTTTTAGCTTGATATACAATCAACTGCCAGACGCGTAAGTAATAGTTATGACACCGTTATGAAAGTAGTTATAACCAAATAAATAAGGTGAAAGATTTAAATATAAAACCAAATAATTTGTCTATGGTTGTTTGACACTAAATTTTGCATGTCTGACGATTGCTTTAAAGTAAGTCACACCAAAACTAACACGGCTGACAATAAACTTCTTTCTCAGGGGAAGTTCCTCTGTCAATTTAATGGAAACCTGTGTTATACGCCTAGGTTTCCATTAGGATCCAATTACAAATTTGCTCTTAGCTCCTGAAATAATATAACCTATCTCTAATACAATGTCTTAGCAAATGAATCTTTCTATTAAACCTAAAGTTATTTTAATACCATATTAAACTTGTTGTCGTGTTTCTAAAGAAACACTCTTTCTTTTTCTTGAGACTTTCAATAATTTGCCCCATAATTAAGGTTATAAATATTAAAATCAGTATAATTGTAATTAAAAAAAATTGATAATAACGTATAAGATTAAATAACATTTCTAAGTAAATAAATTATTTATTGATTACAATTTTGATAGTAAATTGATTGGTTTCTAAACTTACTTCTAAATATATCTGGTACAAGTTTAAAGGCACTTACCGTTATTTACTGCACTAATAATAAATTATTGTGCAAATGTTGAGGAAACTTTTATGATTGTTTAAATTTAGAAATACTCTTTTTAATGCACCAACATTCTCGTAATTAAGAAAGACGTTTTCAACTATAACTAGACTCAACCTCTTTAGTAATTAATTCTGTAATCATCTGTTACTCACATATTTTTGTTAAAAACATCAAAGCGTGCACTCATTTACTTCACCAGCGATTGTATAAATAGCTGAAAAATGTTGTGAAAAGAGTTAGTTAAAAGAATATAAAATTAATTCTAAAGCCCTTTCAACATAAACACATAATTGAAGTTTTCTTCTCATTAGGGCCGCATTCATGTTTACTCTCATCAGCTGAAGGTCACACTCGGTTTAATGACGAATTTCGGAGCATTGTGCGCCCGGCTCAGTGGCACGACAATGGGTCAAATGTGTCCGCACACAACTACGCGGAAGCCTTTGAAGTCTAGGCCCAGCTTTGATGTTGGCTTTAATTGGAAACCGTTGAAAACATTCTCATTAGTCTCAAATCGAGCGGAAGTCGAAAAGTGGGAAGTGTCTTATTTAGGGAACTGTTAAAGGGTTGCATCTGCAGTAGGCCGCAGTCGGTGCTCCCAACGATGAAAGTTGTAAACGCCACCGCAAGAAAGCGTATCATTACTCCTAACGACGTTTACGAGCAAAGCACATTATTTTGAGCTCAAATCGTGTTTCTTACACACGTTACCGCCGAGCTGCGATTGTACCTGCGGAATAAATTTCGAGCGGGATCCCGGATAATCGCATCAACGGCTATGAATGTCACAAGTATTACTCTACCGTCTTCGTTAACGACTTCTTGTGACTCGCAAATGTAAATTTCCCCCAGTCGGGTTTCCAGAATTTTTCGCCAATTTAAATATGGCCGCTACAGTTCCTTATTCGGGAGATTTCAGGCCGAATAAGGAAAGCCTCGTAAATGAAGGGTTGTCGAGCGGGAACTTTGCTCTAACGGCGTGGCGCTCGTATATTAATTTCTGCCTCGTTGTTCGGGTTACCTCGAGCGCACAAGTTATGTTTCATGGAACATTGTTTACTTCAAGTTCCTTGCAGCACTTAGGTTTGCACTCTAAGCCTCTTTTTAAACAAACAAAGGGTAACGTTTTTGTTGGCAGTTGGATTTTAAAATAATAACAATTAAGTTCATAGCAAAAAATTAATTGTAATTATTTGAATTTCCAATTTCAGCAAAAATGTAACACTTTGTTGGTTTAAAAAGAAGTTTAGCGTTATATATATATATATATATATATATATATATATATATATATATATATATATATATTATAGAAAAACGAATATGAAGGAAAAAGTAAAATAGCTTCCACCATTATAACTATAATCCCTAAATTGCTTCCCAACAGTACACAAATCAAAATATTTTAATCAATAAACCGCTTTGAAAAGTGTATTTGTAGAGAAACTAGCTTATACATTTTTCAATAACTTTAAATTTACAATTTAGCTCAGTCGCACATAATTCGTTGAATAGGATGATATTTGTTTTAACACATGACAACACATTTCGATTCATTCGTTGGATTTTGATAAATGTGTTCATTAATTCCATTCCCACACAACTATGTGAAGAATATTACATTAAATAAGAAGAATTTCTCAAATTTTGAGATCAGAACTCGGTAAGGTAATGTTGACTTTGCAAACTTTGTTACATACCTCCAATTAAACGATATATTTGATTTCTATAGCCGCTTTAATGGTCACTTCATTCATTCGGAGTAGCACCAAGTTTTCGTTGATAAGACTTGAATTATTGGGGACTGTAGATTAAAAATTCTAGTAACTATTTTATATTTGAATTTACAAAAAGGATCTCTCTTATTTTAAAGTCAACTTTGAAGATATATTTTAACAAAATTTTTATTAACATCGGTTTAGTTAAATTTTACCAAGAAACTTTTACTTAATACGTGCAATTTGTTGGTGGATCTCGGTTTTTTTTTACATTTTAAGACTTAAATCAAAGACGTAGATGAGTTACAGTCGACAGCATAGCCGTCGCATAGAGAGGAAACCTTTCGAAAATCTCAAAAGTGTAACACTTCTTTTTACAAGTCCGTACGTATTTTTATTTATAAAGAGGCACTTTAATTTTAATATAAATTGATCACCATATGAAAAAATTGCAATTATAACTATATTTAAAGTTTTCAAAACATAATAAGTAATTAACGTACTCAAAACATTACCGAACGAAGTGTTGCGGGATAACATAAATATATTAAAAAGTGGAAAACACTCATTTAAACAATTTTTTACGTCGTGGTTCCACAAAGCACCCCACGGATATAAAAAAAATAGGTGGAACACTCAAGCAACAGTAGTGTACGAGTATGCGTCAGGCCGGACATCGATCCGGTAATAAATGAAGGATCCAGCTCGTTCTCCAGCTCGAGCTCCAGCGTGTTTCGCCACTCTCCAGGCGGTTTTAATTACTCCGGCAATTGTCACTCGCCGCGAAAGAGTTTATTTGTGCGACAAAGAGGGAGGGGGCCTAATGGAAGAGACAATGCGTCTAATGCGGCTCACTGTGTGGAGGTATCACACTCTCATCCATTCTGCGAGCTACCGGGCCAGCACATCATCACTTGTGCACAATGTGGAGAGCCGGAGTTGTGCACAATGTGCAAACCGCGGACCACTACAACATGTTACAATATGTTTATGTCATTTTCTTATTCAAAAATGTGCATAAATAAAATTAATCCTCCTGTGCACATGCTTTATACATCACTTAATTATAAATTATAAATTATTTGAATGTTAAAGCTGGGATTTTAATAGCGTAAAAACTCCAGTTTCAAAGAATACATTTTAAAATGCAAATATATTTTTTTTGGTAACTTATCCTTAGTACTGTACTTCTACTACAAATTAAATACGGTGTAAATTATGTAAAACAGAAATAGGAAATTCTTTCCTCAATCCTATTTAATCTTATTTAACTTTCGAATTTTCGTGTTAAGTGCAATCACACGACAAAAACAGAAATTAAAGTTTAGTTACACGAAAAAAATAGTAATAGATATATACAACGTCCCATTGTTCTTGGAACATTGTAGCTACTTAATTCTTAACTTAATAGCATGGTAACAATTTCATAGGAGCACGCCACACTATGTGATTCACTAAGATTGTAACACTAAATTCAAGTCTATTAACTGGGTTAACTAGGTTATAACTGCATGGGTCACTATGCTACATGTTAAAATGTTTTATAGTTGTACTAAATTTGCTTACAAATGTATTTATTCTACTATTTCCTCGTTGCCATCATAATTACCCATAAGATTAATGTAAAAATGTGCAAAATGTTTATTGACGCTCAGCCAAATCCCCTGGTATGACATGCATCATCATCGAACTGGATGTTCTTTGTACAAAAATAAAGTTCTTCGTGCTAAATGTAATGTCTGAAAGTCTCTTTGTTTGTGTGAAATTTTTCCATCTCCTTGTGTGATAGTTAACTAACGCTTAGCAAAATAATAGCATTTATATACCACTTTATTTATATACTAAAATTAAAGTTACAATTAATAAAACAACCAATCTATCATATTTAGAGAAGCTTCAGGTAGAACTTCTCTTTTTTATTTATTTTGGCACAATACTTGGATGGACTACTAAAACTAATTGAAGCACTTGGAAAATACGTTTGCGATCCGTTTAGTAGTAGAAGATCGTGCTATTTCTACTAGGTTAGTTATAGAAAATTATGTTTTGTGATATTCTCGTATCTAAGAACGTCGCTCAAAATCATAAGTATAAATTAAATCATATATGTTTCAAGATTATTAAAATTGACTATTTGTATTTTCTTATCGAAGCCATGACGCCCAAACGGTGATCACAGCAACAATCTGTGATTATTGATTGTGATTCCGATGGAAATATTGCTTTAGTGGTACAAGTGGCCTGTAGTGATTAATAATAATTTTAAAACTATAAGGTTTTCATAGTTAATAATTTGTGATTTATCATTTGTTGTACGCAGCACCAAGCAAAACAAAAACCGTACTTTTTGATGAAAACATTGCTATTTACTTTTGTTGGTATTTTCTTAGGTACTCCAGCAATACATTATTTAACCAATTGGATTATGTATACAAGGAATGTAAAAGTTTAGTAAAATTATTGATTTTTACTCACAATGTAATAGTTTTCGTCAGATTATGTATCAAAATGGATACACACTATGTTAAAGTTCTATGATTAGTTAATAATTGTGCTTTTTAGACTATTTAACCTAACAGTGTCCTACAAATGAGTAATAAACACGGGTTTATTTGAATAAGCTATTCTTATATTAATACATTATCACTAAATAAGATCCATAAGCAGATCTCAGAAATGACTGAAAACAAATTGAAAAAATTGAAATAAATTACCAAAATGCATTCGGTTTTGCTTAATGGCTACGGTTATGTAAGATTTAGTTACCGCTGATTTGTGGCGTCGGACTGACGATGACGATATGAGTTAGAGATAGTGTAGCTTCATATCCTGTTTTTAGCTGATGCAAATTATTTATGTGTGTAGTACCTTGTATTTTGTGTGCAGACTCTTTTTCCTTATTTTGATTGATACGATTCTCACACAGGCTTACTAGCCTGGAAGATATACCAATTATGACTAGTAACCCATGAGAACAGACCGAACAAAGTTTAATAGCCGATCAGTCCCACTTTGTTTTGAAAAAAAAAGGAAACAAATATGTGCGCTTTTGTAAAAAAAAATACCTTGAAACCCGAAAATTGGGTTGTGAAAACTGTTATAAAAACAGAAATAAAATTTTGGACGGCGAAATGTATAGGTATTAACATTTTGTCAAACTCGAAATCTGTAATACAATCAACTAAAATCACATACTGCACATATATTATTTTTTTAAATTAACATATTAAAGTATAGTAAAAATCACCACAAGGTAAATAAAGCTTCGCAAAAATTGTAAACTAACCGGTAATGGTGGTGCACTGTTAAATTTCGTTTTCGTAACGAAATCCAGTTCATTGGAAAATTTCCCACTATTATTATTCCATGCAATAGACAGTAATTGTTGTAAGTGACAAGTTTTTTATGTTTTAAAATATCAAAAACATTATATTATACATACATATTATATTATAATGTACTAAATATTATTTTTCATTCCCTTATATTTCAGCTGTTACCAAAATTAGCGTGGTTGACGATCAATTTCATATTAAATTAAATTCCTCTATTAATTGAACGAAAAACTAGGTTGTTTTACTTATTTAGATGTTTTTAAATGTTAGATCTATGTCAGTCAAAAAGAAGGAAGATATATCTTTGAAGATATTATATAACTTATATAACATAACATATATAACTTCAGTATATATTTCTTTTGTGACTGGTTTCAACTATTAGGATATGAAATTAATTAGTGTCCACTGTGGTTTTGTCCAAAATTATTCGGTTTCCTAGAAATAAGTATTGCCTTATTTATTTGTTATAATTTATTATTTTTAAACAGCATTGGCTGTTAGATGTATGCGTAATGATAACTAAAATACTAAAAATTATTAAATCTTAGTATATACCTCGAAGTAATGGTAATACTTTCAATACTGATTTACTCCTGTAGCACCAATAATTTACATATAATATACTCTCTTCATATGATGGAAATATAGTACATCCATTTATCCCAACACTTGAATTCTAAAAAATGAATTCTAGTGCTTCAGACATATCTTACAATATTCCTTGAATTTCCTTAGGAGCATTGTCCGATGATTTTCATTTTCCAAATTTAAAACTATGTATAGTAAGGAGCAAGGAGCATTTACTTACTTTTCAATAACAGTTTTTCTTAATGGAATAATTAAACGTGTTTTCTTGTGGAAACCGTTTGAATTCAGAATGTTATATTTCGTTACATTTAATAATATCGAGATCTCCTCATAATCTTTTTTTTTAATTTGGATTGAATACCTCTTTAAAGTATTTTTATATCACTATTGTGTGCATAATTATAATAAGTTTATAACTTTAAAAATGGAGGTAATTTATTTATATAAGGAGAAATTAATATAATTTTTCGTTATTAATTTTAAACTTGACGAAAAGTACATTATTTTACAATAATTTATAAAAAAACGTCAAATATGATTCTCTCTAATCTTTTTAAGTCAATGAAAAGTTTATCTAATTATAAATATATATTTATAGTAATAAAAACGTTCCATATATTAATTTTTACTCTGAAGTTACAAGTAATATTCTATGTAATGGGGATAATTTAGTTTTTTTCACCTTGCTTTTGATATACATTTCACCAAAACGTGTTTCTTGCCAGCTGCAATACATAATAGACCGTGAAATTAAATTAATTACTAAAAATTATTTACTGCCATCCATTGCATAAGATAATAAAACGTATGTGTGTTGAATTGTAAATACCATTTTCAAGAAATTTCAATAGGAAATGCTCAATTGGTTTTGTGCGTTCCAGATGTATTCTGATACGACGTTTTTACAACATTTAGCTCTCACAATGCTGAGGATTAGTAGAGTACAACACACAGCATAAATTATCTCCATACTTTATATAATTCATATTTAGGAACAGCAATTACAAGAAACAAGATTATAAAGAGGCATACGAAACAACAACAGATTATGAAAGTGTGGACAAAGAAGAGGCTCGGAATTGAAGTACGAGTAAGATAACATACACGCTCTGACTCGGTAACTAAGCGTTTCTCGTATCTTGCACTCTGATAGGGAGCTTCAGTCTGCCAACGATGCCAAATATCGTGACCATGCGTTGATTTTAGACAGAAAAGAAGATAGTCTAGGAGCCAAGAGCCGATTTCTAATGTGCAACCTTAAACCTGATTTTTCAAGAAATCAAGAGAGAAATTCAGCTGCGACATTTTTAGTATAGGTCGAAATGGGAGGGTATGGGAAGGGTTAAAAATATAAAATGATAATTTTTTGTTTATCGTTATATTTTTTTACTTTAAACCGACAATCAGCAACATAAACCATAGTTGTATTATCGTCAGAAAACTAGATACAGGTCTTGGGAATCGCAACCTTGAGGGTCTGTAAATGGTTAGCTGACAACGTATCTGCCTGTTGTTTCTAAATGTGTTAAGCTAAGAAAAATATGATCTGTGGAAAAATTATCATTTATATTTTTTAACACTTTTGATACACTCCCATTTTGACCTTCCAGGTTGACGATCGATTTCTTCTTAAAGGATAAATTGGCTCTAGGTCCTGGAGTATTTTAATAACACATGATATTTAACTGATTTAACTGCCTATTTTATTTCTAATTGTATGACAAGCAGTACATAAAAATAAACTCAGGTTTAATATAAATTTAACAGTAAAAATAACTAAGAATGTGATGTAATGGAAACTAATGGACAGTGACTGCCCAATCAAACCTAATGCTAAATTTAAAACTTGACATAATTATCAAATTAAACAGTTTTACGGTGCTTTGAATATTTTTGGTTTAAGACAAATTGTTTATTCAATGGTAATTTATGGAGCCACTCATACTCTGCTCTAATTATACGCTGAAATTTTCAAAATTAATTATATAACGTGCCTTACAACAGGGCATACCACTGGAGGATAATATTTTATGTTTTCTCCATTGTTATAGTTTTATACAGACAAATAATAATTATAGTTAGCTGTTGAAAATATTCTGGGTACAGTTGTGATTAATTTGATAATTAAACTTTTAATTAAAATAACTAATGTAACACTTTTTAATATTGAGAAAATTTTATGAATATCGTATTCTATTCTAATGACCTTAACAATAACTTTCAAATGGAACCAAATATACACTGTTGTAAGCTGTTTAATATCTCGTTTCAAAGCACTGGTGGGCATAGGACAACATGGTGATTTCAGTTTAAAAAAAGCAAAAGTTCAAAATACTGAAAATTAACTTTTAAAATTTAAAAAAATTAAAATTAAGATTTTTAACCTTCTTTATTTTTATACATATTACAATAAAACATAATTAAAAGTCAATTTTATATATTTTAGTAACGTACCTTACAAACTGCAGTTATTATTTAAAGACAAATCTTCGGTTATTATACTGTATTTATAAAAGAGTTCTTGATTATTTGTGTACTGTTCTTATATTTATATTTTTGATATAACAAGACGTGTAATTTCCACTTCAAAATTTTAATAGACTCTTTTTCTATCATTAAGAAAATAAAATTTAACAATACTTTAAACAGGCTAGATTGACTAGTAAACTAAACCCCAAGCTATGAATTATATGTTTATTACTACCTGCAGTTACCTTTTGTTTCCCTCGCATTAAATTCTCATATGCGGCGAGATTTAGTTGATTGGATATTGCGTATTAATTATGCCTATTGTATTAAGAAACTCTGTATACAATCAGGACACAGGGAAGACTTATCTAAAACCGAAAATGTTCCGAAGCAATAATATTTTATGATCATTATAAAGAATGTCCAATGACCTGTATAAGGAAGTCTCCGAGGACATAACTACATTTTTAAGAATAATTCCATAAGCATCTCTTTGGATATTGATCACGATTTGGAGGAATTCCCTACTTTATGTTTATCTCTAGGTGCAACCGCACCTCAAACTTCACAGCCTGCAACAAGAACGTCCGTTTTGAATAGTTCTATACATACCTCGGTGTATAGAAATTCATAAGCATTGTGAGACAGTTATCGTTACTGAGTGAGATTCTCTTGGTTTCATATCATGTTATTATTAATGCTGTGTGCTCCCGGCTAGCATTTGTTACCGAGACATTAATTTATGTATGATGGTCTGATATTCCGTACTTCAGAAAATAATTTTGTTAGGAAGTAATGTTTTATTTAAAATGTTATAAAGTTATTAAGTACATACGGGATTTCATAACACTATTTGAGATAGAGGATTCATTTTTTTCCGAAATGGAAGTTTCCATCAATATTTTGGTTTCCAACTCATTTATGCCGGCTGGTTACATTTTGAAACAATCATTTCGTCTAGGTGATGTATAATTTCTTCCAATGTATGCCAACTTGACTGTATCCATGTCTTCTAGATTTATGCAGACTGGACTTTTCTATTCCCCATGGATATAATCCAGGATCATTGGCCGTTTTGCAAATAAAATGTCTAATACTTTTCTGTCAACTCTCCATCGTACGTACACTCAATACTGTCATCCTACCCCAATGAATAAGAATTTACTGTATAGCAAATCCTTAAAAGAAGCCAAACTTTACTAAATTCTTCAAACTCGTTTTGATGGATGGCTATGACATTGATCCAGAAAGTCAATTAATATTGTATTCTCTGAAGGGACACGTCCCAAAACAATCACTCTTTACAGATAAGCTCCTAAGCCGCAGGGAAAACGTCTTAAAACATGAAAACATCCCTTCAGATGGTTCTATCAATCCGGATCGTATAATCTACTCCTGGCTCGAGTAACCCGTGTACAAGGGCCGCGCCGAAATCACAGTGGCAGTCCAGGGGACAAGCCCTTTGATCCCTTTCCTGCTGAATGACTTCATTCGAACCACCTACTATAGGCCCGCCATTTTCATTCCGGTTAAATATATGTAGTCGTTCATTTATGGACAGATCAAACGGCGCCGCCTGTTCTACATTGCCTTACAATAAGGCTGATATTCCTGAAATGCTCCCAAACAGGCAGGTATAGCTCACGAGTGAGCTTTTAAGAATATTTACCACTTTGCCATATTAAATGTGTTCCTGTCATATTAGAGTAATGGATTTCCGCTAGACAGATTTGCCTAGAGTTTAAAATTACATATTTATGCTCATACCTAGAGTGAATTTTTTTGTTGATTTTGATATTTATATACAAGACTGGGGTGTAGGATTATATTTAAACAGTCTTTTATAAATTAAATCACCTATGTTATCACTAAATCGCAGTTAAATAACAAATTACCTTTAAGACAATAATATTATAGAGCGATTAGCATGTCATAAAACAAATAGTAGATAATTCTATTGATATCTAATTATATTAATATAATGTTTTTTACAAACTTTTACCATTTTAATAACTTATTAAAATTTAAAATTTAATAAAAATCCAGTATCCGATTAAACATTTAATATAGTACATCACATACAAATTTATTGTACTTTTATATTAAAACTATGAAAAATTGTCACGAACTTTACTTTAATATCAGCAAAAGAATATTTATACTTTTTTCACCAAAATGGATTGATTTATCTTGCAGTACAAAGACCAGAGGTGCTTTTTAAAATAACAATTCTTGGTTTGTTAATATAATTAGATACTCCAGATAAGAAGACGAACAACTCAGGGACGTTAATGTTATGACTCCCGAAGTAAAAGAAATGTATATATGTATGTAATGTATATACTTTTGATATTGAATCATGTTACGTTATAATAATGATTAATTACTATTCTGAGGACAAAAATCGTAAATTGTTTTTCATACATACTAATACAATACAATACTAATTGACGAAGGGACTAGTCTTAGGATAGTATGAAAAACGGTATTATATATAAACAGTTATCTAATATTATAATTAAAAAATATATAATATTTACCCATTATCTAATTATACCTAAATAAACTGTTACAACTGAGTATCTAAGAACTTAATAGAACATAAAGTAAGAACTATAGATCAGGCGGACACAATCGGTCAGACTTCAAAATCAATAGTGAGGACCTGAACCAAGAGGAACCCATGTACTAAGTTTTACATTTGTACAACATTTTTATTGTGACAGAAAAAACCTTTGTACGTCCATTTAAATCCAAGCAATACAGTTTTTCTTTGGACCAATAGCAACCCCTATACCAATTTTCAAGTCTCTAGGACTTTTCTATCAAGATTTATTGTAATGAAGAACAGACGGAAGAAACATAAAGCCGGACGAACTGCTCTATAAACCTATTGATCTTAAAATGAGTAGGATTCCTTAAGCCAACAGGGACATATGTATCGTGTTTCGTCCCTAGGAACGAGTTATCGCACAGATGAGCAAATGGACTGACAGATCCAAATTTCTTTGATCGCAAAATCAATAATATCTTTAGGCCATGACTAATCTGTGTATAAAATTTCAAGCCTCCAGGTCCTGTTTACCAAGAATTATCGCACATACGGACAGACGAATAACGACAGGATTGAAAGAATGCCCCGATAGAACTTAATAATGAATTATGAGTTGTTTAATCTCTGACATTGTTTCTCTGGTTCAAGAATGACCTTAAGTTTAGGAATATGTTAATTAAATTTTCTGCCTATCAACAACTACACATTAAAAAAATGAAAGAGGCTTACTTAATGAGTTTGCCTAGAACTATTTCTCTGTTAAATAATCAATTTCCAGTTTAACTCGAAAGTTCCACCTCTAGTTTAATCAGATATGAGTTTTTAATCCTCTAGACGGCTTCATTAGCTGCAGATCGGTAAAATCAAAACAGCCAGAGATATGGTGCTTCTTGAAAAAGAGATTAAATTAAGACTGATGATTTGAATGACTAGACAAAATTTATGTATAATTGTATTACATTTTATATAATATGAACTGCATAATATGAACTATCAAAAGTCCTCGCTGACTTGTTGTTCTAAAAACTAATTGTCAGACAATTCATTTGTATGTTTACACAGTAGAGAAAAATATACATTTATATCTACAAAGAATTTAGTCCATTAGTCGCGAAGCTTAAATCCATTTAAAATATATAGAGCAAACAACACCTATATATATCAAAGGTAAAGTCCTCACTCATTCATCACTCCACATTAAATTAGCACAATTATGCCTCAAGACATAAACAGAAACTAAAACAATTTCTAAAAGATCAAACATCCATAGGTGGTGATCCAAAGAGGCTGTAACCCTTCGAAGAAATGTGTCTTTGTTGTTTTACCTTCTCAATGTCCTAGAGCGATACAGTTTGGCACAAACGCTCCACATTACTTACATATAAAATAAAAAGAAACTTCATAAAGATCAAACAACAAAAGGGGTTCAAATGTGATTGGCAAAATGTCCGGTAGTAATCGCTTTGTTGCCAAAGTAAATTTTTCAGAGAAACTTAATACATATTGTCTTCATCAGGACTACTATGTAAACGGTATTACGGTATCGGCGGTAGATTCCAATGACCGGAAGCAGTCACTTTTTGATCAAAGCAGACTTGCAAAACCGTAAAACCTGCTGTAGCACAAAGGTTATACCGGAGTAAGATTATTTTAAATGTAAGTATCCACTTTTTGACCAAAGACGTGATTTTAGACCTATATATGTATATATTTCTTTGATCATGACCAAAACACAAATACTACGTCGCTCAAAAATAAGTAATTAAATATAATGACCAGAAGTAGCTCCGGTATAGACTTTTGAGACAATCATGTTATATATTTTCTTAATCAGAGCAACAAAGCAAACGCTACTACGGCATCAAAAATACCTTAGACTAGAAGCAGATTATAATGACAAGAAGAAGACACTTTTTGACTAAAGTACGCTTCTCAGACCATTAAAAAAGTTGGACCAATTTAAATTAAATTTTAATTTTTTGAAAATTTAAAATTACAAAAATGAAAACTTAAATTCCAATTATTATTAAATGAGTCAGGATATTGTAGTGTCTTCCAGTGACTAACACGATGGCATTACCAAGAATCTCGTTTTGCCATCTGATGGCTTGTTTATACGAGGCTCGTACTTTGTGAGGGAAGTATAATAACCTTCGCAAGCATCTGATATATTACAGCTATTAAATAACCGCCTCACAAACGACCAAGTTCACTAAGATCCTTTTTCCATCAGCTAATCATGAATGGTTCTCAACTGACTGCCAGTTTAGAATGGCATTACTCAAATGTGACGCCAGGATATTCAGGTGTACGAAGTTATCGACCCGACAATGCTCAGTCTGTTATGGCCGCAAGATGGATAGAAGAACCAATAAGTAACGCCAGGACTTATGAAATGGGACAATGTACATACAGTACCTATGGTCTAAGAGAGAAGGTTCATCAGAAACTTGGCATTCCTTAATCAGTTTAATCTATAGTGTAGATTGGACCAAATGTAAAATCAAATAACAGTTGCCCACTCCTGCTAACAATCATGTATCTGGTTCCGACATTAGCTAAGTAGAAATTAATTGACAAGTTCAAGTCTAATAATGAGTCACCTCACCGATTACAATGAGAGCTTATCCTAAGGTGGTGATGGAGTTGTCTCTCATAAATGTATGACACCAAAGTACTTGTATGAAAAATAAAATATAAGGGACAAATTCGTTTCAGAAATGATATTTTCTCGTTACCTCCCCCCCCCACCCCCCCCCCCCCCCACCCCCCCCCCCCCCCACCCCCCCCCCCCCCCACCCCCCCCCCCCCCCACCCCCCCCCCCCCCCACCCCCCCCCATCCAACAAAATAACATTTTGTAATATTTGAACACACGCTCCAAGTGTTTTACTAAGAGTATCAGAAAATAGGTATGGATTTTTAAAATTTTATCCCAATTGTTTACAGTTAAGTGTTTTTAATTGCAGCTGTTATGTTTTTTTCAATTATTTCAAATTTCTATTATTTTTAAACTTATATAAACATAACGCTTGTTTTTTTGTATTATTCATTTGTCAGATAGCTGCTACTATTTTCTCTTGATACTTTATACATTTTTTCCCTTATTAATTAGCTTACTTTACCGATTTTTTACAACATTATATGTTACAAAAATGGTGTTGATGTTTTAAAAATAAATAAATAAATTGGTTATATATTTTAAGAAAAACTCTTCATTAGTTGAAGTACTGTTTGCAAAAATACATTGAACAGATGAGATCATGTTCACTTTATAATATAAGGTGTTAAAACTGATACAAATTTTAAAATAAAGGTCCTGGCTGGCTCATACTCAAGATAAATGTATATTTAACGAATAAGGTTTAATTTAGTCACAATTTTGTCGATATCAAAAGCACAACAGGTTTAAAACACCACCTATTAACCGTCACAAATCTATACTCTATTAAGTCACGACAAAACAAGACATAAATAAATGTAGGTTTCCTGAGCTGTTATTAGCTTGCCACTTACTGAACAGCAATCGATTTATCAATCAATTAGATTTCATTCTGATACTGCAGTGAACCAGCAGCTTTGTGTTTTTCAAACAAATAGTGATTATAATACCAAGAATAAAGTTATATTATGTTTTATTAAGATTCGAAGACGATAATTCTCCTATCCCAGACAATGAGGATTTGTGTATCGCGTACAAGAGACAAATTGAAGTAATGAAACTTGCACAAAGCTTATCAAGCCTCAGATCTAATTAAGTAGTTTACTGATAATAATATCTTTGAACTAATAAATTAAAGTTCTGACTTCGCAGGATACACACTCAAGGACAACTATTTCGCTCCGGAATCCATCTGATTGAATAGTGTCAACACTAAACTATAATAAAACTAGTAACATTAATATTATCATGGGCATTTCTAATACCTGTAATTTGTATGAATGAAATTCCAGAGTCAAGGTCAAAACGTAATGGCCTTTTAATTTACTTAAAAGCTGTATGAAATCCTTGAAAATAATTCAACTATAAATGTTTGGTAATATTATATAATATATACAATTATTTAATAAGAAACGAATGTGTACTTTGCTTTTCACATCTATTTTAAATTTGGTGTGTATAGATTATATGCTGTTTGGCAAATAAAGACTCCAACCTAAAGCCACCTCCTCTCCGTATTTATAAATTACAGTTCCAATAATAATCACAGACACCCCAAAAACTTATAAACCTATTGAACCTTGAAGAAGCCAATGTTTATGCATTGCAGTTTGAGAGGGTTTTAATATTTTCAGAGTTTCAAGCCTATTAGCCTTTAGGTAATACATTGTGGTATTGCTTTGATTTGTAGATGTCGATCCATCAACCATTACTTACCTAAATCAATAAATATTTTAAGGTACAATAGGATTTTTTGTCGCTTTGCAATAGAAAAATTCACATTTCATCCCTTGGGAATCCCCTTTTTAACTGTGTGAATGTGAAATCCATCAGCAAATATTAAGGAGAAGGCGGGCGAGAGCTGGGAAGGAAACGCGTGAATATTCATCATCGCCGCGCTCCTTAGCCCTGTCAAGCTGACGTTCTTAACCCAATCAGTTGAATCTCTCAGTGAACTTGTAACTCTGCGTAGATATGTTATCACTCACATTAGATCACGACATGGCATTTTTGCTAGGATTATTGACTTTACATTTGTGTCCTCCTTTATACATTAACAAGAATAAAATTACTCTTTATTAAAATAAATAGACATGCCTGTTTTAAAACATTTAAACAACATTACATATAGAACAACAACATTTTTGTACTTTTTCTTGAGCTGATTTAAAATAATTTGTAATGATTTTTAGAAATGTATAGATTAAACAGTTTGTTCTATTAAAAATGGCTCTCATAAATCAACCAGCTGATAGGAACTGAATCGGGCTCAAAACTTTAATTTCTCTAAAAACCAGGAACTGAGAACTTGTAAGTAAAGACTTTTTATGGTTTATTATAATTTTTTTATTTATAGTGTATTGCTATTTTTAGTCATAATGTGTTTTGAACACGTTTTGAAGATATAACTAAAGAAACATCCACTGTTTTATTACAATTAAAGTTATTCATTAGTTTTATATGCGTGTTATATTTTCATCAATCATGTAACAAGCTATTTAGTTTACATTTTGTGCATAAAATTATGCGTATTATAGTTTAATAAGTTTTCATACACCATGTAAATGCTGTAATTTCAGTTTGCTAATAAAAGCCTTTCTAAACTTAATGTATATTTAAAGAAAAGAAACTATTCCTTTAAAGCATTAAAATAATATAAATCTAATCAGATCTCATTTTATCGTGAACTATCTTTAATTATTTTTTTTTATAATGGCTAAAATTTATTATTTGAAATATTTTTAAAGAGCTTATAGCCTATACGTAATACATATCTATAGTTCCATGCCATTACAATATTTTATACCTCTGACAAGCCGCATTTTTTAATGACAAGGTGTTAATACAATATTAATAAATCAATATTATATAAAATTCAACTAAAAGGAAAAAAAGTTTAGCTTGAAAACGAAGTAGGATGATAACTGTCACTGTGTAAAGTTTGACATATAACGGTCACATAAAATGGGTCTGCATCACAACATTTAAGAGACAATGTTTGTTAAATTGTAATTTAACAAACTGACAACATCATGAGGGAAGTGATCACCAAAGTGTCCATACGAGGAGTGACATGCCGTTATTGTTGATTTAAAAGTTGAAACCAAGCAAGTGTAGACCAAAGCCACGGGCCGGAAGCTGTGACGGCAGCAGGCTTGTAGCTGTCAGATCTGTCAATGTCGACCGCTCCCTCGCAAGCTCTCTAATGGAGAATTTTACTTCATGAATAAATGAAGGACATTAAAATAGATTTTACATTTAGTGCTTCGGGAATACAAGTATAAATTGTTTATATTAAAGTCTCCTTTGGACAAATAAATAATTTTCTATCCCACTCGCAAAAAAACTGAAGAGGATATAGACGTTTGTGGTTCTACCATTTATAAAATAAACATACTAATGGATCCATAAAAAATTATTTTTTTCAGTTTAAATAAATCAGTGACACTACGTTTTGAGATCTGCTATCAGATCTCCCCTTCAATTGGATATCTATACTAACATTTAAACTACAATCTAAGTTAAAACAAAACAAGTCATTACCCGTTGTGGCGTGCAAGTCGAAAGCAAAACAAACATAGCCTGTACTAAAAAGGAACCACCCTCGTTATCTAGCTTTTCGCTATCCTTTTTCTGCGGTGAAGATGTCCATTTTACTATTGGCCAATGGTCAGTTTCCAGCGGTTAATTGATCACTGTGTGCAGACCTATTGTGACGTATATCATTTTGTTCAGTTATAAAAAATTAGTATTTCTTTATGAAGTGGGTGTTTGAGATATGTACGAGGACTTGATTTTTGTCGTGTGTTATGAATACCACAAAGTCCCTGATATGATTTGATTATTTTAGCTCATATTGTAGTTGTGAGTAGGCTAGTTACTCACTTGATGAAGAGATCCGATTAAAGATCTTGAAACGTGGTGTCATTGTTATCTTGTATAACTGAACGATGGAAAATGCCCGGAGAAATCATGTTATATTCATAATCCTTCCCTTTGTCAAAAACGAACTTTAAACGAAGAATGCAAATAAATCCGTTGGAATTCTTCACACAATGCGACTTTAATGGGGGATGGCTGTTGGTGTGACTAGGTTGATGATTAGTAAATTTTAATTACCTATAAAATCTTATTTTGTTCGCATAATTCAATTAGTATGATATTTTATTTCCATGAAAGTATAAAATGTACGGTATATAATGAAATCAAAATGGATCTAGAAACATGGTAACCATACATCAGAATTTAGGTTCAGTCAGCGGTGGACATTTGAACATTTTGGCTCAGAGAATTACTCCCAATAAATTTTTAAATTGAGATATAGAAACTAGTGGATATAGAGATACGAAACTGAATTTCATCCCTCCAAATTAACTATTTCAAAATGTACTGTTAATACAGACGGACACACACAAAGACAGATCTATCTTTCGTCATCAATTGTTGGTGGGATGGACTGCACTAGACGCTCAGCTGATTAAATCTCGGAGGGCTAATTCTAAATATACAGATACTTTTAAGAGCACAATATTCAGGATTTTTTTCTCTCTGCCAACATGGTTACGCATGGGACCAGTGTAACTGTTTTGGTATTACAGAAATGGATCTACGTTTATTATTTTCATAAAAAAATAAGTGAAGTTTACTAGAGGGTGCTTGAAAATACGTTAATGAAATCAATTTAATTGGTTAGATTAGGATACATATTCATATAAATTGCACAGACAGATGAGTCTTGGACTGAAAATACTTGAAGAACACCTTCTGTTAGCGGGTCCCCTATGGTGGAAACTATCTAATGACTGTTCCGCCTTACTTTAGTTTATATCTGCCTTCAAAATGAAGACAAATAAAGTTTATATACTAACGAATAAGCATATTGGTGAAAAAGCTTATGTTTTAGAGAAAAGATAAAGTTGTAAAAAACGTGTGGAAGTTCTACATTAAACAAAACTGTAATACAAGAAAAGGAAAAACTTAGTAAGCAAGCAAAGTATATTTTATTGCTGAAGAGGTCTGAACATCTAGGTTATAAATTAAACATCTGAGTTATTTTGTGTGATATTAGTATTTTTGTTAAAATTTAACTATAAAGTATACGTATGATAACAGTTAATTAATTATTTAGTTATAATAATTAATTTGAGGTTATGTTATATGTTACCAAAATCAATGAAAAATAACTTTTCATTGTACGTTTTATATACTCCTGCCCAAGCATTCACTGGGTTGTAAACATAAAATTAAAATTTCTTATAAGTTTGGAAGGTTTGAGGAATTTTACAATATTACGTTTGGCATTGATAGGAAATAAATAAAATAATTCTCAAGTTAATCAATTTATTTTAGCAAACCATTAGTAAAGATTAATTTAAAACATTTTATGTGCTAAGAGGTTAAAACTTGTTTAATTATAAAATAAGCTTAGACAAAACAAATGTGATTGGGGAAGATTCTTTACTTACTATTTCTTTTTTTATTGCTTTAAATCTTATATTATTATATATATATATATATATATATATATATATATATATATATTATATATACTAGCAGACCCGACAGACGTTGTCCTGTACACACGTCTTTAATTCGAAAATTTTAAACTTTGATTAATCTGTAACAATCTGGGCTGTTTTTGATAAAAATGTCTATTAAAAAGTTATTACAATATCTAACTTGATCACATGTACATTTAATCACACTTCAACCAACCGATAGTGTGTGAGTATAACATGAGTGATGTGAAATGTAGACGATGTTTTAAATTAAAACTTACTTAATCTGAAACTAAAAAAGTTGAAACAAACTATTTTATAACAGGTATATTTTTTCAATTTACAACTTAATTTATCGTAATGCCATTGAATGTACAATATTTTTTGTTAATCCTTCAGAAGTATACACAAACAAATTAGATGATTTTCCGATAGAGGTGAAGTATAATAAGTGACCTCCATCACAATCGAATTATTGATATTTCTGAATAGCCTATATAACTACTATCCGAATTAGATTATGGTTATGTAAAGGCTGAAGTATAATAAGCGGCCACCATCACAATCGAATTGATATTTCTGAATAGTCTATCTAAAGTACCGAATTTCATTACAGTTATTTAAAATTACAGTATAGTATCGGAACTGGCCAACAGAATTTAATTTATCTAAAATACTAAATAAGTATTCCGTATAGGGCGGAAGTATAATAAGTGGCCACCATCACAATCGAATTATAGATATTTCTGAATAGCCTATCTAAACTACTAAAATGACGAACTGAATTAGATTATAGTTATTTAAAGGCTGAATTATAATAAGCGGCCAACATCGCAATCAAATTATTGATATTTCTAATTAGCCTATCTAAACTAACCGAATTTCATTATCTTTATATTTATATTTCTTGTGTGCGTGTGTATGGAGCTGAACTCCTCCTAAATGGGTGGACCATCTTGGAATGTTTTACATTGTTTGTATCCAGCAGAATGCGCTATGATCACAGTTTCAAATGTTTTCTATTTTAATTCCAGGTTTTCCTGACAGTTTGTGCTGCTATCAAATATGTGTGTTGTTTTGTATCATCGTGTAATTATTGTATGGGTGCTAATTGTAATATCACATTAATAGAGATTGAAGGTGTTTGAAGTACATAAAAAACTATAGTTATTTATTGAAGTTATTGAACTAATTTTGAAAATTTATTGAACGAAGTGAGTATATTGGTCGCATAACCTAAGTAGCATACAAATCAAAAGGTTGTGTTTCTATGTGTGAATAACTATTTTTAACAGTTTGGTCACATAAGTTCAAATTAAGTAGCATATAAAATCACATGATTGAATAACTATTCGTCCTCTTCCACGAAGACGTGGCATTTTTCTGTAAAAATAAAATTCTGTATAATAGTACACAATGAGTTTATGAGTAAACTTATGTAATTTTAATTAAGTAACTTCTAGATAAAAATGTATAACAACGTAGACTACGGTATCTAAAATACTAAATAAGTATTCCCTATAGGTCTGAAGTACAATAAGTGGCCACCATCACAATCGAATTATTGATATTTCTGATTAATCTATCTAAACTACCGAATTACATTATAATTATTTTTAAATTACAGTATAGTATCGGAACTGGCCAACAGAATTTAATTTATCTAATATACTAAATAAGTAATTCCCTATAGGTCTGAAGTACAATAAGTGGCCACCATCACAATCAAATTATTGATATATCTGAATAGCCTATCTATACTACTAAAATGACGATGCAAATTATAGTTATTTAAAGGCTGAAGTATAATAAGTAACCACCATCTCAATCGAATTATTGATATTTCTTATTAGCCTATCTAAACTACTGAATTTCATTATAGTTATTTAAAATTACAGTATAGTATCAGAACTGGCCAACAGAATTTAATTTTAAACCATTTCCTACATTATTAACAATAGTTATTGACACATGTGATTCTCTATTAATTTAATATTACAATTAGCACTCATACAATAATTACACGATGATACAAAACAACACACAAATTTGATAGCAGCACAAACTGTCGGGAAAACCTGGAATTAAAATAGAAAAACATTTGAAACTGCGATCATAGCGCATTCTGCTGGATCCAATTTAAAACATACCAAGATAAAAAACAATTTATTTACAAACAAAAAATTAACTGATCAATCGCTGCACTCTTAATATTTACGAATTTCAGTTAAGTGTATTTTACTAAAACTTCCAATTTTATATCTGGATAACCTCTATTGATATTCCTGATTAGCCTATCTAAACTACCGAATTTCATTATAGTTATTTAAAATTACAGTATAGTATCAGAACTGGCCAACAGAATTTAATTTAAAACCAATTCCTACACTATTAACAATAGTTATTCACACATGTGATTTGTATGCTACTTAATTTGAACTTATCTGACCAATTTTGACTGCAGATTAAAAATGTAAATTACAACAAATTATTTTAAATCCATTAGTTTAAAACTTGATTATCTAAAATGTTAACAATAGTTATTCACACATAGAAACAAACCTAATGATTTTTAATGCTAGTTAGGTTATTTGAGGTAATGCGACCAATAATCTCTATTAATGTACTATTACAATTTTAGCACTCACACAATAATTACACAATGTTTTATTTTTTATTTTCTTCTTTTTGCCTGTTGGCTGGCCTTTATAACCTTATAACGCGGCCACATAGTACACTTTTTATAACTTCATTCTATTATATTTTAATGTTATTTGCCGTATTTACTTTTGAAACTACAAAACAACACACACACATAGATAGCAGCACGAAATGTTGGGAAAACCTGGAATTAAAATAGAGAAACATTTGAAACTGCGATCGTAGCGCATTCTTCCAAGATCAACACTTAATATTTACTAAGAATTTCAGTTAAAAGCTAAAACTTCCAATTTTATATCTGGATAATCTCTATCCTCTAAAGTGAGTACAGAATATATTGAAATAAGAAGTGGTGTTATTTTTATATGTTTATGCTTACTCTATGCTTTCAAGACTATAATTGATTAAACGTATGGCTGTGTTGTAATATTATAATGTTTACATAGAACAATTGGTGAAAATTAAAACTTTGCAATCTGCATTAGACTACTGATCAAGTACTTTATAATAACGTAATATAAATGTAAACAAATGTTTCTGCCTCTTTGGTGAACTTCAGCTGGAAATATTCACAGCTGTTAAGTATTAGTTCACTTTGTATTACGTGTTGTAGCGCAGTCTGTCGGATCCAAATATAAAACACTCCAACATCAACAACAATTTATAATTAAAAATTTAATTTAATTTGACCGAATAAATAACTATAATGAAATTCAGTAGTTTTGGATAGGCTATTCAGAAATATCAAAATTCCATTGTGATGGTGGCTGCTTATTATACTTCAGCCTTTAAATAACTATAATCCAATTCGGATAGTAGTTTGGATAGGCTATTCAGAAATATCAATAATTCGATTGTGATGGAGGCCACTTATTATACTTCAGCCCTATCGGAAAACCATCTAATTTGTTTATGTACACTCCTGAAGGATTAACAAAAAATATTGTACATTCAATAGCATTACGATAAATTAAGTTGTAAATTAAACAGTATAGTATCGGAACTGGCCAACAGAATTTAAAACCAATTCCTAAACTATTAACAGTAAGTAGTTATTCACACGTGTGATTTGTATGCTACTTAATTTGAACTTATGTGACCAATTTCTTACTGCAGATTAAAAAATGTAAATTACAACAAATTATTTTAAAACCAATTAGTTTATAACTTGATTATCTAAACTGTTAACAATATTCACACATAGAAACACAACCTTTTGATTTGTATGCTACTTAGGTTATTTGAGGTATGCGACCAATATACTCACTTCAATAAATTTGCAAAATGAGTTTCAATAACTTTAATAAATAACTATAGTTTTTTATGCACTTCAAACATCTTCAATCTCTATTAATGTATTATAACAATAAGCACTCACACAATAATTACAGAATGTTACAAAACAACACACAAATTTGATAGCAGCACAAACTTTCGGGAAAACCCCTGGAATTAAAATAGAAAAACATAATGGCTGTGTTGTAATATTATAATGTTTACGTAGAACAATTGGTGAAAACTTCATCTTTGCAATCTGCATTACACTACTGATCAAGCACTTTACAAATTTAAAATATGAACTTTCTAAATTTTAAATGTGAACAAATGTTTCTGCCTCTTTTGATGAACTTCAGCTGAAAATATTCACAGCTGTTAAGTATCAAATCACTTTGTATTACGTGTCGTTCGTAACGCAGTCTGGCGGATCCAATGTAAAACACTTCCAACATCAACAACAACTTATTATTAAAAAATTAATTAAATAAACTATTTAAATTGGACCGGATTGTGAATCTAAACCATTCTCGGATCCACCTGAAGACACACAAAAAGTTTCATTAAAATCGGTCCACCCGTTTAGGAGGAGTTCATTAACATACACACGCACACAAGAAATATATATAAAGATATATATATATATATATATATATATATATATATATATATATATATATATATATACTGCAATGCTTTCTTCTTCGTATGAGTAAGTCATATGCAGTAATGAACATCTCTGAAAGGTGTATAGTGAGCATGAGAAAAGAAGGAGGTTGGAAACTATCACGAGTTGGAAAAGAAATGTCGATATGTTGGGGCAAAAAAAGGAAATCATGGGACAGTTTTGATCTTCTTATTATTGAAACCCTTACCAAAACCATTAGTCATCGGAAATATTTCTTCTGATAGGAATCAATTAAATTTGTGGTGCTTATAAGGATGGAATGCTTAACAATTCAAGAATGTATCTCTGTCTGATTACAGTTAGACAAAAGCTGTCCACAAAAGGAAATTGTCTAAGATATCTCAAAACAAAGAATTGCTGCTTGTCTTTTTCTGTGAGGACATTTTCCCCTCCACAAATAAGGTTTTTGAATTTATATAACGTTGATTAACTTGTATTATTTAGAATGATGTAATTATCAGTCAAACAAATATTACTGGTGATCTTTCATAGGAAATATAAAGATAATACAATCGTTCTTTTCCAATTAAAAAAACATTTAAGTGAAACACAAATTAATATACTGGGCTTTTACAATAAGACCATGGGTTTATCGGCACTCCACGATTTTCTAGTTGAATATCATGCATTCGTCAACATCATAACATTTCTGTTGCAGGTATGAGCCAGGACACTAGTCGTTAACGGTAAGACAACATACAAGTTCACTTTAATAATAGTTTTTTTCTCGTACATGTATTTCCTGCTACGTGAAATACATATTTTTTCTTTTCACACATTATTTTTTTACTAATATTTTACGATTCATTGTCGACATTTGGATAAAATCATTATTCTGGCTATGACTATATGGTACATAATATAAGTTTAAGATGGAAATACAATCATGAAATAAAACATTTAAATTGCAGTTCCAATTTTTGAATAGTAAAAATGTTGGAGGTAAAATTTCAGGGAAGTTGATATAAAAATGCATTACTGTATAAGAAATTAAAAAACATGTCAATGAAAATTTTTCTCGACGACCATTTTATTCTAACTTAATTTTTTTGCACAGCTTTGATGACTAAAAAATCTGATGAAAAAGAAATTGAATACAGATATATATATATATATATATTGAAATTATATATATATATATATAATTTTACAGAGATTGAACAAGATTATTTCCTATTTTTCTTCCATTTTCTTACAAAAGGTACAATGTGGATAAGTTTACTTATTTCTTTTAAAGTACATCTCCTGACGAACTTGATCATTTGTTATTTTACGTTTCTGGAAGTATAAGCATAACAAACAAAACGAAATAAAAGTGAGTTCTAGTTTTGAAATCATTTTTCAAGGTCAAAAATATGTACTGTATTCGACTTTTAATGACCCAGCAGGATCGCAGGATAGATTTTCGGACCAGCTTCCTTTTGCAGAAATATGATTGAAAGTCATTTTTGAAGTACCGTACGTTAAGTTCAAGAATACTTCAAAAACACCGAACACAATTTAGACAGATTTGTGATGTAAGGAACTCAATCAACTTAAACTTAGCAATGTGTATTGAACATGTTACAGCACAGATACATATCGGTGTTGAAATCTTGAGATATGTTGGTGGCATGTGTTGTAGCTTGATATATTGGATTCTTTCTGTTCTCTTGATGCAAGAAATCCAATAAGCTCCCTGAGAATAAGAGCGATGTATGCCTTGAATACAAAGTTTGTGCATATTCAAGAGTTTTGTTTTCTTACATTTCAAAAGAAAGCTCAACGTCGCGTCGATAGGAAATTGAGCTCTATTTACCTTTATCAATTCCGTCATGAATTTATTTCATGAAAGGGTTTATTTCTAAGAGGTCTTCGAAAACATGTTTATAAATACGATTTCATAACAATACAATTTTTATTCAACCACGAAAATGAACATTAAAATCCTATTTGTATTTGATACTATTATCTACTACCCGCACTTATTTTCTTTAGGATGAATCCTCTTGAAATTACATACTATTTTTTTGTTAGGAAATAGTTAAAATGTTTGTATAATGATTTGGATTGTAGATATTAATATTCAGACATCCAAGACGATATAAAATATTTTTTTATTAGTAAGCTTCGAGTTAATATTCAGTGCAATATTTTGCTAGATTTTTAACGTATTAAATACTATCTGGTTTTTCTTAAAAAAAATCACAGTTCTAAATTAAAATAATGGATTTAATGGAAAAAATTTATAAGTTTCAATGTTTCAGAATTTTCATTACTCTATTTTCCACAAGGAATTGACAAACCGTTTAGTAATTTTAAAAGGTCCTTTGGCAAGATATAAAAATATTGATCAAACTAAAAATCAGAGCTCTCTTCTAATATAAAATAATAAAGTTTTAAAATAAAAATCAAATACCACTTAGAAATATAACTAAAATAAAAGTTCACTTCCTACTTCACTCAAAATTCAAAAATAAAAAAATCTAACTTCTCTTTCCACTAGTTGTACCTTAACTTTCAAGTCTTTGCAAATCAGATAAAACTCTCTCAAACAATAATTAATGTTCAATCAATTTCCAATTAAAAATTCACAATAAAACAGTTCCAATTAAATATTAATAAATTACTAAATTTCCAAAACTCTATTAATGTTATTGACAAAGTTCAATTTTAATTCACCTTTCTTGCAAGTTTGAGCCAAATGTAATGTGTATGATTGTATTGTGCTCTATTGTTCATCGAGAATCAGTTATTCAGATTGCTCTTTAGTTTCTATGAATTTAATTTTTCCTCAAAATCCCTTGCGGAAAAAATTTAGAAACACGGCGCACTTTAATCAACTTAATTCACGAAAATTACCTAAAGAAAGGCAAAAATTATGAGCTGACGGTTATATACTTCCCCTTCCCACCAATTCTGATAGACATCCGCGTGTTCTCTCATTGGCCCAGCCGTATCCAACTAGGAGAAACAATATCCTTCTCAGATCTTCAAGGCAGTGAACCGCCTTCCTAATAATTTTTAAATTACCAGTACTAACTTGCCAAAGGATTACATATCCGTTTTTATCCTAACTTCTCACAATCTAATTTAAAATTAAATCCCAATGTTTCTTTCCCAAAATTTTCATTTAATTTAAGTTTAAATTTAAAAAAATAAACCAATGTAGCTTTAAAAACGCTACAGTTTGTAAATAATAATAATATGTTGAAGTTTATAAAATAATAATAATAATAATACGTTTTTAAATTGTTGTACATCTGTATATGTTTTAAATGGAAAGTTAATTAAAATTTTCATAGTGAATTTAATTTAAATTTCTCCTCCAATTTGACTATAAATAATAATAATTGTTTTATATTAAAATTGTGCTGAAGTTGCATTATGAAATAAACCTGTATATGCCATTTAAATATTACTTGATAATATTTAATAAAGTGTTTATGAGCAAACGGACTATCATCTATGATTAATATTTAATTCCTACTTTAATATTTCTATTAACGTTAAACTCTACATATATTTTATCTAATACACCTTTGTACTTTGTTAGATAGTATGGTTTCGAGGAAAGTCCGCACTGAAAAGCGCTGATATTGAGATGAAGATTACTCCTACACGTATAAGCTATTGTGATTTGATTGCTTAGTATTATTTGAATATGCCACAGCAGGTGGTGTTTTGTTTCCAAACAAACTTGACCCCTCTCTTTTATAAAGATGGTTTAATGTTCCAATTGTAACTATTACTTACGGTTCATATACCAGTACGTCAAAAATGTTTTCAAAAACTAATTGGTGATCGTTTGCAAATCCTATTACTCCAGGAACAGAAATGTTTTATTTATGTATATCTGTCCTCACGACGATATCTCAAATGTGAAATGAACTGACTGATCAACTTTGAAAGTTTGCATTGAACCTTATTTTGATATAGGCAACACTGAGTTCGATGATGGTGCAAGTTATTCCATGGTATTTGGCTGAGTTTTATCTAATGTGTTAAGGTTATCATGAAGAAAACTGAAACAAAGTTAAATAAATAAATGTGTAAACTAGCACAATTTTAACGCGAGACATATTTAATTTATAGATTAAAAATAAAAATAATGTACTTGAAAATCAATATTAAAATTGTTGTTGATACGATTTTATTTCAGTTCTTGCCTTGTAGTACCCTCCCTAACTCAATTGAACTTCTATTATTTAAACACTTTTATGCAACCTAACTTAATGAACAAGTGTATTAACACGTACCGTGTGGCAAGATAAGTAGCGAAGTATCATCTGCACAAATACACATAACACATGAAACTTTATTTCTACATAGACAAGATGTGCTGGTGCATGTCCAACCATGGATTTGGACGAGCCTAATTGAAGCCTATCACTCAGTAGACTAGCACAATTAATGTAATGTAATGGACTCCTACCTTGCAATAGAAGTAAACTTTTTTGCTAACCATTACAAGAAAATGTTGCAACATTTAGGAAACTAAATTAGTTTTCTTTAAGGCCCTTATAGCTAACGTTGAATTCTCCAAACGGTAAAAAAAACGAAATAGTGCCAAATTGAACGAATCTCTTTTACATAATTTTTTATGGATTGATTCATATTCCGGATTGATCCATAATCATAGTAATAATTACCAAAAAACGACTGCAATAGCCTATTTCATCTCTAAGAGTTGTTATTAATGGCAAATTTTATAATTTCCTATTGAGATAGCTGTAAATTTATAAGTAATTCTTTTTTGGTTATACCGTACCTTTTTTTATACATCTTATTATATTTACATTTTTATTTTACAACATAACAATAATCACTTCCTTTAAACATCTTTCTGCTGCAATTACTTCCGTCTATTCTGGACGTCATTATATTTGCGCTAATCATTCGGAAATAAGGAGCTTTGAGAGAATCTCAACGGGGGCGGGTCAGGTCCGGACTTACTGAATCATGTATGAGGGAACAAACGAGACCTTGACTAGTCGACATTCTCCATGGACTGGTAGTCCGGTAATGTTGTGGCTGAAACTTTTGTTTGCTTTATTGCATCACGTCTTTGATCTTAACCATATATTCACTGAGGATTTTTTTCGGCTCAGCATGTAATATGGTATTCAATAAGAGCGTTTTGCTATTATAAATTTTTTTATTATAAACTGCTTATTTTTTTAATAACTTGAAAAAAACAACTTTGGTTACTTTTATTATTATTTCGTTTGAATTAAGTTGTACATTTTTGTCCAGATCAGGCTGCCAATATCATGTTGTATAATTGTAATATCTCTAATTAATTTAGTGCGTTTTGCGACACCGTTACCTACACAAAACAATGAAGATTGAAGCTATGACAACACTATAGATAACTATCTGTGTATAGGTAAACAAAACTACAAAAATATTTGGAGCTTTCTATTACTTGTTAAACATACAAATACATGTATATATGTGAATGTTGAGTTTAACTTCAGTCAAACTTTTATCTTAATGCAGTGTCTGCAAAATGACGCTACCAAAGAGTTGAGTCCTGGAATCCGAAACTATGTTGGTCTGAAAAATTCCAAGAAAAGTTGTTGACTGACGAATCTCAAAATGAGCTTGTTTACATCGTTTCGACACCAGATACACCTAGACTACAAAATATAGTAACCTTATCTTACCTCGCCAAAAAACAAAATTATTTGGAAAATCAGATATTTTATGGCTACATTTGTAGTTTTAACTCTTTGCTTATTTTAGCCCTATTTTAGGTTTCATGGGTAATTTTGTATTATTTATTATTTTTATATACCACATCGTGTATACCTGTACTTTCACGATTGTTCCATGCATTGTATGTTTTTGACAGTAAATGAATTGAGTTGAGTCTACTATAATACGGTATTAACCGCTGTAAATAGTTAAACAATTATAAATCTACCTAAAATGAAATGTTTTAAAAACTATGCACAAACTGTCACGTGTTTGATAAATCACGAGCTGGTGTCAGTGTCATAGTGGTGTTGAACAGCTGGCTGTCTGACATTGACGAAGATCAACAGCGGTCAGGTGGCACCAGGCTTGTTTTCGATGGCTCCGTACAATTAGTTGCACATGGAAACTATTCATTTATGGCGGTTACTGTCACTATATGTTTGCTTAAACAAAATGTCACGTGTTGATAAATCCCGAGCTGGTGTCAGTGTCATAGTGGTTTGAAACAGCTGGCTGTCTGACATGTGACGAAGACCAACAGCGGTCAGGAGGCACCAGGCTTGTTTTCGATGGCTCGTACATTAGTTGCACATGGCACTATTCATTTATGGCGGTTACTGTCCACTATATTGTTTGCTTAAACAAAATGTCACGTGTTGATAAATCCCGAGCTGGTGTCAGTGTCATAGTGGTTTGAACAGCTGGGCAGTCTGATATTGACGAAGATCAACAGCGGTCAGGTGGCACCAGGCTTGTTGTCGATGGCTCTTACATTAGTTGCACACAGTTGTATATATTTTTGAGTGGTTCTGGTTTCGTATTAAATATTATCAACATAGATAGGCCTACTGATCGCGAGAGAAAAGAAGAGACCTGGATTCTGGCCTATCTGAAATTTGCAGGCGCTACTACTAGTATGTTGCCGCGCCTTGTTTCGTAATTCCATTATTGTTTCACTGTTCCATTGCTATGATAATCAATTCGCAGGGTTGACTGTAGGCGAAGCGCCTGAAATTACCGCGCGGCAACACACTAGTACACAGCTGTGCGCCGGTACGGGCCAGGTCTCTTCTTTTCTCTCGCCATCAGTAACTAGGTTACAAGTGTTAAACCCTTGGATATCTTAATCTTCGAAAAATGTCGTTATTAAACACAGTTTTTTTTTTTTTGTTAGGAACCAGAAATGGTACCAGAAGTATGAATGCTTTTAATGACGAATTATAATTTTATAGTGTTCATCATTAGGTATTAAAATGCTGTCATTTACTCTGAACGGTTAATTCCAAGGTAATCGAGAGCTTACTGTGTGGTGAATAAATCAAATCATTGTTTCTATCATTAAAATGTGTCTTTAAATAATACCTAGCAGTCGTACTAAAATGAAAATGTATTAAAAAATAAAACTATAACGTATAAGAAATCATACTGTCGCATATGTATTATCTAATTTCTCTCAATTTGATGTTTTTGAAAAGTTTGGCTGATACTAAAATATAGTTTAGGGACTGATAGTTGAGAGAATAGTTGTTGTATTGAACTTAAAAATACAGAAGCATCCAAATAATTGTAATATATTTTTGTATTAGCGTGGTAAAGTTAATTAATACGCACTAATTTCAAATAAAATTCAAGAAGATAAATACAAGTACACAGTTCCATGCTGAAACTTGGAAACTTATTAAGTTTCGAAGTTAAGAAGTTTTATTTAACTTGATCGAGTGGTAATTTCATTCAGCTTAAGTTGTTCTCAGACAGTTTGATAAGGATCCTGATACTTGACAAGATCCTCCCCCCCCCACCCCCCCCCCCCCCCACCCCCCCCCCCCCCCACCCCCCCCCCCCCCCACCCCCCCCCCCCCCCACCCCCCCCCCCCCCCACCCCCCCCCCATTACCGTGAGGTTTGGCGGGTATTAGCTTATCATTGTAGGTTTAAGAACAGTGTTAATTCTTTATGTTACTTTATCTCCCAAGACATGTTTAATACCGTGTTTAGATAATTCTGTATATTATAATAATTCAGTAAGTTTTACACAATTCTCTGGTCTAATTTATAAGGGTCCTACTCTCAGCCAGATTTAAAAAGCATCTCAGGATCAGATTCTGTCGCTGTGGTGGACAACACAGACTTAAGGACCGTGTGCAACAGAAAGCCATTCCCAGACTCGCTTTATATTGTCCAGTGTTCCGGCTGATTAGACAACCCTTTGAGGGAGCCTGAAATATTGACCCGGCTCGTTCTTTATAGAGATCTGGAATTAGGGACAAACCTCTCAGATACCATAAGGTTTACCGTTTATATCAACTTGTAGATATGTTTCCGCATAATAATAATTATTTTATTACAATATATTTTACAAATATTATCGAATGTATGGCTTCAAATCGAAATATTTTACTTAAGTTTCGATACTCATCACTTTTTTATTCATACATTTTACGGTTGAAAAGAATAGTGTTTGTTTTATACTATGGTGATAGTAGACCAATAATATCATAAACGACTATTTTAAAATTATATACCCTGAATTCATGATAGTCATTAGAGGAGACCCCATTTTCAACATCCCAACCATGGAACCATAAACGTTATAGGCATCAAAGTCTATGAGTTTGAGTATTATACCTATATAGAAGAAAATCTAAGCACTTACGTCATAGTACAAATGTGCAAGAGAAATTTATATAGCATATCGTTAGGTACGTTTTAAAACCATGATAGGTATTTCCGTAGTCAATATTAAAATTTTAAGCCCAATGGAATATAATTATAGCCAGAGAACAATAGTGTATTTATTGCAGCAATCATATTTTATGGCATTTTAAAATTATTTAATCTCTTATTAAGTTTTAACAGCTTATAACTTTAAACACCATAAACATGGCAAATCCGTAGAGGATTATAAGTTATCAAGTTTTATAAAATTATGCCTTTGACATACATACATGGTTTTAAAATTTTGTATTTTAATTATTTCAGTAAAGTTGTACATGTTGGAGGATTTTTGATTTCACCACTGTCGACATGTATGTTAATGCAATCTTCAATACTCCAATTCCCAATATTTTTCAGTCTAGAGCGTTTGCAGTTAACATTTCCAGGACGTATTCCAAACCTTCAAAAGTATTGGAATATATCGCGCAGTATTCAATTTATATAACATAACGACAGCAAGTTTCTAAGATCCTATAAGATAAGTCCTTTCAATAATATTAACTTATATTATTTTTAACATACACTACTCTAAACCAGTTTGTAACACTACATTACGTTGGAATTAAATTTTTGAAGGCTAAGAAAATTTAACAATCACAAATCAGAATTCTAGACGAGTCCTTTGGCGATGAGCTGACAATTAAGGTACTTCACCAGTCTTCTACTTGAATATTTAAGTATTATTTTAAACATGATTATTGTTTTTAAATTCTTAAAACTGGCCTCAACAACTTATTAGCTCAGCAAATTGTTGCACCCAAATTACAATGTCTTACAGTGTACTGTACACTGAGTACTGGATTATCACACTGGCACTGTGCATATAGAGGTTTTGAGTCGGTCGTCACCCCCAGTGTGCTTATGTATGTTGTTACATCTGTAATTGCATTCACTGCAACCTACTTCCACAATAATATAGAGTGCAACTGGTGTAATGAGTAATACTTTTAATATAATAAATGTTCTGTTATATTCTGTTTTTAAAATTATTATGATTTGGCATAAAACACTATTATAGAGTAATTTCCGTGTTCACAAATTCTTAATATTTCTTAATATAAATTTTTACGAGAACACATAAGTCATTTTTTGGTATACAACTGGTGTTTATCGATTAATAAATACAATTTATATTTTAAATACAACATAAATCTAATGGATAAATCCAGAGGGCTGGAAAATATATCTTGTCTAACTGAGTTTATATAAATAATATATATATAAGTTGTACAAAGCAAGTTTTCCCGAGGTACAAAGCTACGCGTATTGAGCAGATGGCCCGGCGAAGCGATGATACGGCAAACGATTAACGGCAAAAGCTTCAAAGCAAGTTAAAGGCTGTCTGCAAAAAATAAAAAAGATTTTAATGAAATGAGGAAAAGATTTAGACATACTAGTTTGTTGTGGTGGTGACGTTGTGTTACTGTAGAAAATATTTTACTGTTATTCATTATGTTAGGTTTTAATGATTTAATTCTTGGCGCTGAAAAAGTAGACTGATGAGAAAATTTTTATCAAGGAGTTACGAGGGAGAATTTGGTACTGTGGGCCAACGAGAGACTCCTAGTTGCAGGATAACCAGGATTGTGAACGAGCTAGGATATCAACGAGGACTGTAGATGGTTGGTCATAAGTCTTGTAAACCTAACCTAGTACTTTCAACTAGGAGTCACAGCATCTTATTACGGAGCAGCGAACTTCAGTTGCCTGTGAGTCTGGAGGATTGCCAAGGAATGGTTTCTTGGTTTTTATCATTCTTTAGCCTTAGTCACCTTTTATTTTTCCACCTTTGACCACTTTTGGCCGAGGGTATTCTTACACATATTGAACAAGTATATTATACAATTTCAAATTAAACGATAGTGTACCTAGGTTCCCAAAAATGTATAGTATTTTAAACATATATAATATATTATATAAACAAGATATAAGGTAAATTTGCTATGGGATTTCATATTCTATTTCTTACGCCGTACTATGTGAACAATTGTTATAGTTAATCTCCTTTGAAGTTTGGATAATATTCATCAATTCCAGAATATATTTATCAGAAACAGTCGTGTGCGCTGTGTAATTATAAAACAAAAATTATAGCGTAATACAACTTGAAGGTGCTGGTGGAATTCAGGTTTGATCAGGATCACAACGTGTAATGCCCAGGTGATAGGTGACACATTGAGCGCCGCCTGTCTCTGTATGAGCAAGTCTATAATTGGAAATATCGATCCTTTGAGAGGCTTTCGCGTCCAACATTCTATATTCAGTTGACATGTCCACTCGAGCTCATTCTCATTGTTTAATATTCGTATTCACTTATGCGATAAGGATGATTATACTAAAACAGTAATATATATATATATATATATATATATATATATATATATATATATATATATATATATATATATATATATATATATATATATACAGGGTGACCATTAAGTCTTAGGACGACTTTATAACTTTTAAACGACAAGAGATATCGCAACCAAATTTGGTATACCGTTATTGGAAATTGTAAGCTACTTTTCTGTGTACATGGTGGTCATATTTCACCTTTGGGGGACGGCCCGTCGGGGGTTATAACAAAATCTTTAATGACAGCCTATGTTGAGTTGTACATCATTTTAAATGTCTACTTGAACTGAAAACAATGCCGCAAACCGGACTTCAAAAGGTTGATCCAGTCGGAAGAAATCGCTGTTCAAAGTTTAAAAAATGTTTAACACCATTATTACATAAGAAATAACTCATACTGTAGCTGTTAGAAGTTAAGGGGAATACTTAGTGAACTCATTTAAAAGTAGTTGTTCAAAAGTTCAAAAGCCGTCTGACAATGTGCTACGTGTAATCAGAAAAACCTGCTGCATTAAGAAGTACAATGAAAAGTGAAAGCAGTGCCTCTAGGTCAGGGTTTCCCATCCGCTGGACTTCCCCATAATGGCTGTTATCTGTCTATCAGTTCACTTATCAGTTCCACTCTAGCTGCAGTACTTTTGCAGCCATATCCTGTTACTGTAAGTTATAAGTTTTAAGAGATGTCGCTTAGTGAGCGTGAAAGAATTACACTCTTAATGATGCGCGGCTGGGGTGATAATCTAAGACCGTTTGCAGAAGTAACATATTTATTCAATGCTACTTTTCCTGATAGAGCTCCTATTTCTAAATCCACAGCACAGTACACAGTTGCTCGCTTTTTAGATACTGGTAGTGTCAAGGATCGAGCCAGATCTGGACGACCAAGTACTGTGACAGACGAAGACGGCTCATTAGACATTCTTCAGTCTTTAATTGAAAATCCAAACGAATCAGTTAGATCAGCAGCACAATCTCATGGAATAGGTCGCGAATCAGTTCGCAAATTATTAAAGAAGTCTGGTTTCAAAGCATACCGTGTTACCCTGTTGCAGGAACTAAGCGAAGATGATTTTGATCGCCGGATGGAATTCAGTGAAGTTATGAATAAAATTGACCAAAACGAAATACTTTTAGACGGTATTGTATTCTCAGATGAGTCGAATTTTATGTTGAATGGCCATGTAAACAGGCATAACTGCCGGTATTCGGATAATGTTAACCCACACTGGATGAGTGAGTGTCACACACAACATCCCCAAAAATTAAACGTATGGGCAGGTATCGTACATAATTCAATTATAGGACCATTTTTCATCGATGGAAATTTAAATGCCAACAAGTATCATGATACGCTCCAAAATGAGATTGTTCCTGCTTTACAAGCTACTCTGGGCGCTGACTTCCAAACATGTTTTTTCCAACAAAACGGAACACCGCCACACTATGGCGTGAAGGTAAGGCAATACTTAGATGCAGTATTCCCACACCGGTGGATTGGAAGACGTGGTGCGATTGAGTGGCCGGCTCGTTCCCCTGACCTAACTCCGCTTGAATACTTCCTATGGGACTACATAAAGGACAAAGTGTATCGAACTCAGCCTACAGATCTGAACGAACTCAGACATAGGATATCACATGAAGCTCAAGCTATTCCACGAGAATACATACAAAATGCAGTAGCCGGCTTTTATAACCGGTTAGCACATTGCCAGACGACCGATGGTGAACATTTTGAACACCTACTTTAAAAGACTCAGTAAGTAATCCCCTTAACTTCTAACAGCTACAGTATTAGTTATTTCTTATGTAATAATGGTGTTAAACATTTTTTAATCTTTGAACAGCGATTTCTTCCGACTGGATCAACCTTTTGAAGTCCGGTTTGCGGCATTGTTTTCAGTTCAAGTAGACATTTAAAATGATATACAACTCAACATAGGCTGTCATTAAAGATTTTGTTATAACCCCCGACGGGCCGTCCCCCAAAGGTGAAATCCATGTACACAGAAAAGTATCTTACAATCTCCAGTAACGGTATACCAAATTTGGTTGCGATATCTCTTGTCGTTTAAAAGTTATAAAGTCGTCCTAAGACTTAATGGTCACCCTGTGTGTATATATATATATATATATATAAATTAGTTAAATATATATATGAACTATATATACATACATAGTTATATGTATATACATATACATATATATATATATATATATATATATATATATATATATATATACATATAAAACACAGAATTTACAGATTAATACTGAAAATCTTGCGTATCTAATAACTAAAGGAGTAATGTTGTAGTAGTTTTCGAATTTTAAATATTTCACACTTCATAATCTGTACTTTATTTAAAAAATATGTACAACCTATTACACGCAGAACTTAAGAAGTTATTGTACAGCTCCAGAACTATCACTTTGTTTTATTTCTGATCACCACATTCATTAAGCAGTAATAGTGATGTCAAAATCAGTTACCACATACAAGATACATCTTGAATGTAGAGGCCAGCGAAGTAATACATACGAGTTTTAAACATTATTTAATTACTGTAAAACATTCTAAATATTAATTTGGGAAAATTTCAGTTTAATACAATTAACTTACACTCATCTCTTATGTAAGGTTAGATTATTTTAAACGAAAGATACTGGAAATGGTTGTGATAACTATCCATACAAAGATTTGTATTATAGTTAGAGCAAGTCTCAGTAAATGTACTTGGAGAAGTACCAACTTGTGGTAAGCACACCGAGGGTGACGACCGGCTCAAAACCTCCCTATGCACAGTGCTCAAAGTACCAGTGTAATAATCTTGTAGTGTTTACTCGCCCTCACTGTAACACCTGTCTCATCACCATCAGGACACACTGTAATTTATACGCATTTAATTACATTATTAAGCTGTTGTGGTGAAGTATTTCAGATTATTCAAACACTATTCATGTAAGAAATGGTAGTGAACTGGCCTAGGATCATCTCCGATTTATAAATTTCTATAGTTACAGCTTATCGCCGTATTGAGGGGCAAAACAAAAAATCAAAAGCTACTGTCAATATTCAATTATATATTTTTTTATCTGTTATAATATATATTTTTCAATTAAAAACAATGTTTTTTACATGGACAACCAGTTTTATTGGATTACTTAATTATACAATATAATAACAAAACAATTATAATTATCTTACTTTTTTATGATTTTATGACAACCTCCTGAATGAGTGGAGATGAAATAAAACAAAAATAAATGTTTGTTACATTCAATTGTAATTAATAAAATGATAATAAAAATGACATATTTATATTACATACAATACGCATTTTATATAATACAGTAAACACATTTCATAATTCACTTTTGTGCATCTTTGGTATCTCAATATCACTGACCAATTATCTATCTACTTCTGAAGTATGCAAATTGTCTTGTTCCATGATGTAGCGGAAGAGCGAAAAACTCATTCGACAACTATAAAAAGTTGAACACTAAACATTGAGAACACGATACATAGAATGTAAGCATAAAATTGATGTGACGAAAATTGAGCATATGGAAAATGTAAACAATAACAAAAAAGCTATTTATTAGTTGTGGTTCCAGTGTGCAATTATAACGCATCTAAACAGAATAATTGCCCATAATTTATTATTCAAGAGGGCACAAAACTGCGATCTAGCGGAAAAACAAACAAATACGTGATCGTTAGTGTCTAGAAAGAGCACGAGTGCCGCTCAGGCAAGATTATTCAGTCCCGCTCAGCCGCAACGAGTGACGCTCGGGAATGTTGATAGCTCGTATATTCTCATATGCTCATAGGTTTTTATAATTGAAAATAGGTAATTCAAACGGGAGATAATATTAAAAACTAATTGGAATAGTAACGTGACAGAGAAAATCTGAGTCTCTGATCTACATATACAATTATTAACTAGGGTGGATATGTCAACTGAATATGAAGTTTATGATGTGAAAAGCTCTCAAAGGATCCACGTGAAGATACACACACACACACACACACACACACACACACACACACACACACACACACACACACACACACACACACACACACACACACACACACACACACACACACACACACACACACACGTAATGTATATTCTATTGTACAACGGAAACAACCGGAGGATAAACAAAATTAATGACCACTTATTTTACAAGGGGAAATTGGATCTAAGGAGCCCTCTGTAACACTTAACCTGGGAATCAAAAGCTTAAAGGTGACTAAGAACAATGGCCTGGAAGGTGGGCATTTTGGACGGACAGGATCGCTTAGCGGTCCCCTTTCAAGTTTCCACACATGCTCTTAAGAGAACAACCAGATAGACAACACCTTTGGTGGAATCGTACCACGATAGAAGAGGAAAGACTGGTAAGAGACCTCTGTCATCCATAATGATATAATAATATGATAATTTATTAGGTAGTAATCACTGGTAAATTGTGTCACCCTATGTGTCACCGTAATATGTTCTTTGCTAGTGCAGGCAGACCTAAATTTAATTAGTCGAGAGTATCTATTTATTTATGTTGAGATGTGAAACATTGAATTTCGACTCACTAGACATTATTGCAGTATTGCTCATATCAAACACGAAAAAATATTATAAATACCTAGTCATAATGGCCATAGCTGTTGCCAGTTCATAATGGACAAGAGCTAAATTAATGTTTTAAATTTTATTACAAATATGAAACTAATGTTACCTTGGTATTGAAAACTAATAAAATCTTGAAACATAAAATTATATTCAGGATGTTCAGAGAAGGGCATCACAAACTACATGTGACTATCAGTACTCATTATTTCTTAGACAAAATATTATATAAACACAGGCCAAGAAATTATAAACTTAGCCGCTAGCCATCATTTTAAATTTGTTATAAAAATTATTATCTCTAGAACTAGTAAGGCTAGAGATACTACAATTTACTCGTACGTTATGAAAAATAGTAGAAAACTAAAAGAATTTTTGGTATTATTTGCTTAACTGTGATCAAAATGGTGCCTGTTGAAACTTTAGAAAGTAAAATAGCAATAAAAACCAGTATGTTATACGACACTTTCAGTAAAATAACCATTTAGAAATGTGTAGACAATTCCAACGGTTTTTTTTTTCTCCACGAAATCTGTTAACGCTTATGCGAGCACAAACACGTTAAACGTACGCTTGCACAAGTTGGGAGCAACAAGGGTAAAGACAGCTAATGTATCTTAATTAACTGACAATAATGTTTCAATTATCATTCTTACAGTAGTTATTTTTAACTTGCCTAAAATCATTATATTTTATCGTTTAAACCAAAACTATTATTTTGAATTATCATGTTTATTGCCAATAAAGATATAATGGGCATGGAAATGTATCTTGCTGTAACAATTCTAAGTAAGATCACAGCTCGGGACATTTGCATTGCTCTTACTTAATTTATCCGATAAGAAAGTCAGCCAAGACCAAATGTTGCTTAGTGATTACTCAGTGTCTCCAAGCGTGTCCAATTCCATTTGAAACCATGACATGGAGTTCCTTCACGAGACTAAACCCTAGAGAGAAAACTGTTCTTACTTGGTATTTTACTGTATAAAGTACAAGATAACGTAATTCGCCTTGCAAATTTTAATGAAGATAACAGTATTAATCTGAACTTGAAACGAGAAGGAGATTTTAATTTATATTTGAAGTTTCCATTTTGTATTTTATTTATATTACAATTTTAAATTCTATAATGCTCTATTTTCATTTTGCATATTCATAGACATAGTGTTTTTTTTATGATATAATAAATGAGATGCAACTTTTTCCCCGTACACGTATACAATGAACTCAGCTAGTAAATAAGTGCTCAATTTCTTTTATAAATATATGATTTCATCTAGTGCTTTGAAAATTGATAATTGACCACTGCAGTCGAAAGACATAGACATGCAATGGAATCTCTCATAAAAAACTTTGTTTAAAACCATAAGTGCATATTAATACAGTTTTCTTCTTGATAGTATTGCATATATTCATTAGCTCCTAAATTAATCATGCTACAATTCGAAAGAGCTCTTAGAGATAAGGTTCTTTCCAATGATATATTTCCATCAGTTATTTTTTGAATGCCTTAAATCCATATAATAAACTTACTTGTTTATCATATCAATGTTGTAATAAAGGGAGTATATGCTAAAACGTAGATACAAGATATAGACTATACATGTTGAATCTCTCCAAGCATTATACTTATATTAAACTTAACTTGAGTTTCATTGTTTAATATATTCACAAGTATATATGTATTTTGTGTCTGCTTCATAAAAGTCAAATTGACACCAACAGAGTCAAAGCTGTGACATTAGTCCATCTCCAATGACAACACGCGTCGAACTATTGAATCAGCTTATAGAGACTCACATTGTTGCTTCTAACAACACATTGTTTTCATTTCCTACAATTCTTGTTGAAAAATTAAACATACTGTAATTGAAAATATTGCCCTCTGCTGCAGGAATGAACTGTACCGGGTACATTAATAACGTTTAGGAATTAGTGAAAACGTTAAAAACCAATAATTATTTCAGGTTAGAGTAATGAAGTTTTGAACATATTTAGCTATTTGTAGCACCAAATGAAAAATTTTATTTCCTAAACTTTAGACTTCATGTAATCTAGATTTTTACAAATAAATTTCATACAAATTCATAGTCATAAAATAACTTACAAATTTTCTATATATATATATATAAACAACACTCTAAAGTGTATAAATTGTGTGTTCAAGCCACAAACATCAAAGTATTTAATAAAAGTCCTAAAATGGTTTAAATCTTTGATCTGCCTTAATTAGAGGGTAATATTATTCTAAATGCTCGGCCACTAGTGAACTGCCATAAAACAATATTTCAAATATTTTAAATATAAAATATTGCTGGACAGTTGGTTGATAACAAATATTTCACGTACGGAATGTATTGCCTACGTTCAGCTTGTCACGATAAACAAAATAGTATTTATATTAAGATTGTACGATTAATTGTCATTAGTTGTAGTAAATAGGTACACAGAACTTAAAACGTTATGATCTACAGTAATATGAAATCTTTAAGAAATTGACTCTCAGGTTTTTTATAGTTACAAAATGTTTTGCAGAAATATTTAAGATCGGCGTCTGTTACATTAAGCAAACAAGAAAATTTACTGGTTACATAATAAGCACATCCATATCGTTGTATATGACGTCAAACTTAATCGGTGCAGATGCAATATCGATGTAAACAATTCCAGTTATAAAGGCTGGAACTGGCCGAATGTTCGAACAGGACTGGCAATAACAGATGACGACGCACAATAGAAGTAACTACAATGGCCCGATAGATAACGTCAGATGATGTCAATCGTTTGTCAGTTTTCGACCATCAAGTCATAATACCCCTGTTTGATTGCCAAGTCAAACGTCAAACATCCGGATTTTGTTCCTTTGTCCAATACATACTTCATTCAGCAGTTTCTAGCACAATTCCCTGTTATATCGTGTTACGTTTTAATGATTATATTTAAATATAATGTATTATTATATACATCTCCGACGGAAAATTTTCTAATAAAATATTTTGCAGTTACAATCAAAAGTTTTATTCATATAGAATCATTCTTGACATTTTGATATATTATACATTCAAATTTTTGCTCATTTAATTGATTTTAATAAAATTGTTTAGGTAACACTTCACTCACTTCACAATGTAGTTCTAAAATTATGTTGTATGTGTTGCGATAGTTAGGCTACTTATTTTAATGTCAGATGTTTCAATATTTTATGGATATATTTAGTTTGTTTACTAATGTTGTATTGTACTATTTTCTCGTTGCCATCATGGTTACCCATTAAACCGATGTAAAAATATTCGCTAACGGTCAGTCTAATACCATAAAGTGACATGCACCATCATCGAACTCTGTGTTCCTCTTGTAGATATGAAGCCTTATGCACAATTTAAAGGTTCATAGGCCAGTTAGTTGTCGAGATATCGTAAGTACGGGCAGACTAATAGGCTTCGCTGAACCTCACCTAATAAATATTGTTATTTGAAAGAGTTATGTATACAAAATGTACAAGCCTGACTTATTCATGTTCTGTGTACTGTGTTATATTTCAAATTCTATGCAAAAAGAATACGATGTTTTATCGTCTACGTTTCTTTAGAATTTTAACGCTAGGAATAGTACATATAATTTGTATGCACTATATAAAAACAAATAAAAGCTAAAAATATATTTGGAGCTGATCAGGGTAAAGTTATTTTGTGTGAACATTTATATACAATGTATCCAACGTAAATTTAGTAGCGGTCTTATAGAATAAAGTGTGTTAAAGAATAGTGTTTAAATAATACAAGTATCTAGTCGTCGCAATAACATATAACAGATTTAGCATTAGCGTGTAATTGACACGTTATACAATACTTACAAACTTATTTAATAAAATACTAATGTGCTATAGCGTATAACTATACTTCCAATGTTACATACAATTTGTATATTTTGAATTATATTGAATAATTTAAAATACTATTAAATATTTATGTAGATAATTTGCATAAATATAGGTGATAAATAATGTTCTGTATTGTTGTAAAAGTTTTAGAATCAGTTACCAAACATAAATTTACTAGCTAATAAAGGTAACTGTATGGATACAACTTGCAGGTATAATACAAAACCTACATAATGTTATAAAAGTAATCGATAATAAATTGTGGGGCAAAATAAGCGGAATTTAAGATTAAGTTCGAGCGGAGATGATATAATATAAGTTTGAACGGAGGTAACAGGTTATTTATCTGAACGGACAACGGCTGGGTGGACTGACTACGGCCGGTAATCTAAAGCCTAGCTACGGTAATTGGATACACTCACGCCGCTTCATTTATATTCCTACTGCTGCTGTGCAACACATCCTGACTAGGTAGGATTAACTCACGGAGTTCGCTTAATTGTTTTTTACAGGTTTAGTTACGTCAAACGAAACCTGTTCGCTAGATGTTGAAGTAGCAGGCAGAAAAAGAATGGCTCTTTGAAAATAAATAAATGTTGAGTATACATGGGAGGAAATAGGCTATACTCAGCTATACTGATAATGTATATAAACAAGAACAACTTAGGTCTTGATCCTAAAAATAGCTGGCTTTAATAACACAGTGGTAATATACACGAAAAACATTTGAATTAATGGCACGTAATGTGTATGATAAACTTACTGAATTTCTGTTGAATGAATTTTGCATGCATATTAAACTCAAATTTCCTTGGAGAAGATCAAAATTATTTTCTTTGTACCTTAGAGAACGCTTATATATCTTTTAACAAATTAAATTACAACCGATTAATAAAATAATCTATATATATATATATATAAATAGTGACTTATATTAAATACATAACATGTGAATAAAGACACACACATACATAATTGTATACTTGAGCAACATACAGGTAGTAATATTTTACTAAGTGTAATTAACGTCCATAAATATATGGGACGAATTCATTGCGTTCAACCATAGGCCGGATACTCTTATATATTTGGAACCATTTCTGTAAATTTTGTCCAAATTTCGTTGTTTAGAACTATATTTTTCCATAAGTTTTAAAATAAATACTATTCATTATTTAGGTTTCTCCATGTTCTATTTTTCTCATGATATTTATTTTCATTTTAACCATAGCGTTATAAACTAAACCAGTATGTTTAGAACGCTTTTGCTGAGGAACAAACCATTCAACAATTTTAAAAACAATGTATAAGCCTTTAAATTTATTCATAAAACCCACGCTTTATGAATATAATCTACAACCAGTTTAGAAAGTTATTTCATCAAGTTAGGCAACTACTGTACATTACATGCGGCTTGCGTTTTTCTCCTTCATCATCCTCTCTGGATTATTATCAGCAATTGTATATTTGTGATATTGGCCTTTTTCCGAATCTATGATACCCGTGGCCAATAGCTATTACTACAATTATTGAAAAGGTGTATAGATAACGCTCTTTTGAAATGAGTTCAGCTAAGAATTACAGTATTTCAAAGTATGTTGTAAAAGATTCCGTATGATAATTTCTTAATGGTTTTCAATTGGTTTACCACTTCATTTATTGATATCAAAATAAAATACATCTGAAACAATAATCGACTAAAGTTCCCAAAATATATAATTTTAAAATTAAAAATGCTATATTTTTTGTAGACTTATCATTGTTCCCCTACGAAATCTTAATAACGAGTTTTAATGCTAGAATATTATTACATAATCATCTTAATCGTTAGTACTGGATAATTATGAAAGATGAAATAAAACGGCGAGGGAATTGCTACACATATTGAACAAGGGTATTATAAAATATCAAATTAAACTGTAGTTAAGTTCATAAAAAGTTTCAGTGTTTTAAAATATTATACGAACAAGATAAAATGGAAATTTCCTAAGCGATTTCATACTCATAGTAATTTATTACGCCGTACTATATAACAAACACGAACCAATAATCTAAAATATATTCCAAAATGAAAATATTGTATTTTCTTAACAATTGTTATAATTAATCACCTATGGATTTGGATGATATTCATCAATTCCAGAATATATTTATCAGAAACAATCGTGTGCGCTGTGTGATTATAAAACAAAAATTATAGCGTAATCCAATTTGAAGGTGATGGTGGAATTCAGGTTTGATCAGGATCAAAACGTGTAATGCCCAGGTGATAGGTGACACATTGAGCGCCGCCTGTCTCTGTATGAGCAAGTCTATAATTGGAAATATCGATCTTTTGAGAGGCTTTCGCGTCCAACATTCTATATTCAGTTGAAATGTCCACCCGAGCTCATCCTCATTGTTTAATATTCGAATTCCATTGTGTGATAAGAGAGATAAGTTAATTAGTATAAGATCATAAAACTAGCCTATGAAAAAAACAGTAATATTGTAGCGATATTAGATAGAATTTATCATTATTATCTTTTATAGGAAGTATTAGAAAATGATTGCATGCAAAGCTCAAGGGCAAAATTTTCAGAGGTATGTGCTATTTTTAGATATGTGCTTATTTCTTTTAAACTTCTGAACACTAAGTTTCTCAGCAAAGACGTAAAAGTTAAACCTGAATACCTTAGTTTTATAGTATACAATTTAAAAAGAAAATCGAAGTAAGTAAAATCCCACAACAAACCTAAAATTTCTTGTATTTAAATAAAAGATTAGCGTAGAATTCTTGAAAAAAAGCTCTTTTAGGAGATATTAAAAACCCTCCCTTGAACATAAACTAGTCCGTTCATCTATTCATAAAACAAATAAAATTAATGTTGAGTGCAATATGTTAACTCTTGACATATATCTAGTCATACGAGTTTTTAATTGCATATTACGACACAAACTGAACTGAAACAATAAAATATGAAAGGTTTTGAAAAAATCCCGAATTAATTAAAGTTACAGTACATTAAAGCCAAACGTACTAATCCGCTTTGCTTGGTATTGTTCGCGAAGAGCGCCTAATAGTCGTACGTTTGCTTCTCAAACTCGCATTGTTTCTTGACGTGTTTGACTGCTACTTTAATTCCTTTCGTGTTTGGAATCTTGTTACGTTAAATATATAATTAATAATCTAAAGATTTCAATCGTTCAACCAAGTTTACGTTTCACTACTACAATCTATTGCCAGGTCTTAGGTTACTTAGGTTGTAGACGAAATGAAAGTGTTTAAATGTAATTGAAATAAAAATATAGCATAAGATTTAAAAATTAGTTAGGCCTATTGATATTTCAGTCCAATTATAATTAAGCATTAAAACTATGTTTTTGTTTAATTTTATTCATGCGTTACCAATGAATCATTTTCGAGAAAGAGCATTCAAAGATAAAGTACACATTTCAATAACATATATTATAAAACTGCACTTTTGTTGCAGCTAAAATTTGTATTTCTAGTGTAACAATGTTTATTTTATGTTTATAGCAACTTCATTATCCATGTTGGAAGTGAAGTTACACACATCTTATAACATAAACTGAATTTTCTAGAAACAATAGCTACGGATAAAAGGTTTTGTAACTTTTCATTAATCAGTCTCCGAAAGAATATTATATTAATGGTTTACATATTACATATGTAGCTTCAAATAAAGGTATTGTTTACTTAATTGTATAAGACAAATTGCATTGTTATTCACTTTACTCTTAGGAGTTATATTAGATGTTAGTTATATTCATTATATCAGAAACGCTCTAACGATAAATTTCAAAAGTAACTCCTATATTGTTCATTAAATAACTCGTAAAGTATGTATTGTATTGTATAATTTTTATTTTTACATGAGGTCTAGCACGAAGTAGAATTCAATCTATTGTAATAGTCAAATCACTTATAAGACTATTTTTATAAATTTTACTTTTCTTAGGAAATTATAAAACTTCTGCAGCGTATCAGAGTAAGTTAACTCTTAAAATGTATGTATGTTCTGTTTATTCCAAATGCAGTTTTCCTTGATCCAGAGTGGAACAGAACAGTAAAAACAATAAAGGGAATTCCGTGAGTTAATCCCACGTCCAGCAGTATAGCGTCAACAACGGTGGTGCTAGTATCAGATGAAGCGGCGCGGCGCGTGTGTGTATCCAATTACCGTAGCTAGGCTTTAGATTACCGGCCGTAGTCAGTCCAGCCATCCGGCCTCCGTTCAGATAAATAATCCGTTACCTCCGTTCAAACTTAATTTTCACACCAGCTTTAATTACGTTATTAAAACTTTCATTGTGTAGGCAAATGAATATATACGAGTAATTTTGAGAATATGAACTAAAAATTATAACCCAATGTCATAAAACCCTTGTATTCATCTAATTACAACACTCTCAATTTAAAGTTTATAATTATACATAATTGTAATGACGATAATACATTTAGAAGTTTAAATTGTAAGATTGTAAATTTTGTAAATAACAGATCTTGGAAACCATTTAAGTGCTGCCCTTAATCAATGTTTTATACTAAACAAATTCGCAGCAAAAAATGTAGGATTAGATTTTTTGAGTAATAAATAGAATTATCTACCGTTTACAAAGTATTAGCACTTGTATAATGCTGCTGAAAGCTGATTTTTTAAATTTAAAATAATTTTGCCCTTTTGCGATTCCAAACCTGCATATAACATACTTAATTAAGTTACTTGCTGTTGACAATCTAGAAATATATTATCGAATTGTTGAAAATTTAACTTTAAGTTATAACTGTTTTTAAATTTCGTTCCATTACCGTGAAAGCCCTCGGCTTTCGATTAAATACACCACATTAATTTAATATAAAAAGTAAATGAACATTTTTAACCGTAGACAACTAGATATGATTAAATTTAAAGAATATAAAAGAATCCGACTACACTTATTGTATACCCCAAGTTCTGCTAGCCTACCTTTATACCATCAACAAGAGCCAAGAGCTGTTGTCCAATGCTGACGTCGAATTAATTACCTGGCTGTGAGTTTTCAAATAAGTTCTTCTCTTAACCTGAAGCTTCTCATAAACCAAAATAAGGTGCTTATCCGTCTTCTCCGGCTTTTTAAATAGTACACATATGCTCTTCATAATAAATTCTAATGTGCAAGTGTTTTCTGAATTTACTGTATTTAGCAATACTTCATCAGCCAGTTCGTGAACTGGATATAAATGCCTCTAATGAGTCTCTTGCCAAATGGTCTAATAATCTCTACCACTTGACCCAATTTTTAAGTCTTCTTTTTCATTTTTCGCTCAATCCGTGAATGACAAATAAGTAAACTGCACATATAAATTCCCACAGTATGGAGTTAACAGCAAATAAATGAGGTCAATAAACAATTTTTCCAGTTGCAAAATCAGTAATGGCTGTCTGAACTTAGCTTTTAAACAGTCCCGGAATTTCAAATCCAGTCTCGACAGGCTGAACCGACATCGCCCAGTGTTCCGTGCGACTGGACATTTCGTTTGAGACTGGCCGCAAGTATCGACCACGACCAGTTCAGATCTTTAGGGCAATTCAAAAACGTTACATATCTTTGAATGCTTGTAAGAAAATGGATTTTTTTTGCATTTACTGCATTTTTGGCAGTTACAACAGCAATCATGCTGTTTACCAGTATAAGTGCAATCATCAGTACAATTAAATAACAAAAATGTTTTACGTTTCCTGAAATGAATTCATTTACAAGAGAAACTAACCTTTAGCAAGTGCACCTTTGCATTGACGGTATAATATTAGAGTTTTAATGTAAACGCTGAAAGAATTGTTTCACGAATGTATTTGGTATGTATTTTATCGTTCTTGAACTTATGATGTTAGTGATGCATCTCCTCAGTCTTAATGGATTTAACCAAGATTTTGTAGAAGGGGATTTTGATAGAGCTTCTGCCAATTTAAGCATGGTTTAAAAATGTATAATATATATTTGATTTTAACATTAATATAATCTTTGTTGCTGTGTAAATAATGTAATAAAATAAAAAATTAATTGAGTAATAAACTGAGAAATCTCATACAAGAGATCATTAGAAAAGGTTCATGTCGCTCTATTTAAACAGTTTACGATCGAGCCTTAACAAATTATTAGTATTGTAATTGTTATCATATTGCAATAAAACTAAATTTAGTTTCTATAGAAAACTTTTTTAATCCCATGTAACGCAACCAGTAAAATATATATAAGATGTTAAAAAGTATATATTTCTGGTCAAAGCCAAACGGAGCACATTAAATATTACTTATAGAATATTATACACAAATCAAGAAATTGTTTAGCATGTACATTAAACTGGTTATTTACTAAGGAAAAGGACTAGCAATAACGAGAGCGTAAACTATCTTAGATGTTTTAAAATTTGGTGATAGTTGCTTTGGAACAACTGTCAGTTAACGAAGAAGAAAATTATATATATATATATATATATATATATATATATATATATATATATATATATATATATATATATATATATATTGTGTGTGTGTGTGTGTGTCAAAACTTAAGAAACCAAAGTTGTTAAATACCATAGTTCTCCATAAATCAGTAAACTATGTACTAGTGGCAAATTAATAATAATCGTCATTGAAAACGGCCAAAAGGATCACCCGAATAAGCAGATCAAGTAACGATTTGTGAAATGTAAATACGTACAGGAATCACAAATGAAACCACCAGCATATTAATAAAAATCCAAGGGTGGTTATTACTGAACCCATCATATGAACCTTGAGCAAGAAAAGGAAAAATAGTTGTGATATGAGAATGTTAAACAATTGCTAATTTTAAAACAATAGAAGCATAACCTTTTGTAATAAACTCATCATTGTTGCATGGCAGTTCACATTGATAAAATAAATCCTTTCATTACAATTAAATAAAACAGTACACCACACCATTATAGAATAGTACACAATTAACTAGCAAGAATTGTAACTAAATATCCCTTCTCCCCCGGGGTGATCAAAGTGCAGGCAGCTGTGCGCCACTCGCATAGACCGAGGGTGGAATAATTGAATCTGTAAACCGCTCTCTGTCGGACCAAAAACAAACGTTTGAACAGACCACTTAGTTTGTAAACAAAACCAAACTCGTGTTAGAGCATATCACTATTTTTTGTTAAACAAATTGGTTATTCTCTAGGTTTTAATGTTATTTTATATGTTTTGATGCTTAACATACTATTTGAAGAATGGGAACTTTGACTTCTGATATAAATACATGTTTTAGTCTGTAGCACGATAGCCAAACGCGTCAGGAAGTTGGTACAACGTAATCGAGTATTTCAAAATGTTTTTTTTATAATTTCATGTCTAGCCTTTAATACGTTATTTCACGTCTTTAACTTGTCTTTGTCATTTATGACTTGTTTGCAAATCTTTAATTTATTTTGTAACAATTTTACTATCAGCGTTCAATATTTATAATAATCTATTTTTTATTTGATAATACATCATTTTGAACTTTTTAAACGAAACATTAAAGATGTACGAGGTTCTATGATATATCGTACAATCTTAGGTTATATTATATTATATAACCTAACAACCATACATACTATATTCTCGTATAGTATGCAATATACCGTATATATATATACAGTATATATATATACTACTACTAAGGATACCTGTATCAGCTGAACGAATTGACATAGAATCCTGTTCCAAGGTAACTCCGCATATTCGACAGACCAAAGAACTCTAAAAAGATATTTCCAAATGACCCAAAATGATAAGGAGACGGAGGTGCATAACAAAATATTTTCATGTAAATTTAGGACGTATTACGCCTCGTTTTAAAATAACGAAACCATGTTATTTTATAAATTACTTTATTAACTGTGCTTAATAATCTGTATAAAATGTTCCGAAACTTTGTTAAGCTTTATTTTATTGTAAATCCATTATATATTGGAGGAATCAAAATAATGACCTAATAACTTTGCTTGAAACTAATTATAGAACATGGACAACACTTTCCAAATTTTATAAATACTTTAACAATAAAAATATCAATGTTTTATGTGTCAGGCGAAATTAAAGGTTAATGAAACATTTTTATACTTAAGGTGTTGGCATATCTTAAAGAGCTTCATGGAAGTTTTTATTAGCGGTTTTATATGTTTATAGATGCAACAAATATGTTCTGACAAGTATAACATACCTTCGCTATGAATGAAGTTCGCTATTGCACGAGTATTGAGTTTTATATATTTTCTGCATTGTTGCTTTAACAGCTTTTTAAACGAAACTAAGAAAACATATATGTAAAATGATATTTCACAGAACACAATTCGTAAAAATGAACGAATTGTACGTGTCCACGTACGTTAAATGTATTTTCAAGTGAATATATGTTTCGTCAGGGCCTAATCTTCTACGGATCGGCACATATGTGCAATTATTGCCATATTCCAGTTAAAGAATATTATAATGTACACATATATAATATTAAAAATATATCATTTATACATATTACTGTACATATATTGTACATAATTGTGTTTAAAAGTTAATTAACTTCTTTCTACCCTAAAGAACATTAAGGATAAGTTTCATTAAATATACATGACGGTAAGTATAGTATAATAATCCTTAATTTTTTGCTGCATTAAGTTAAAGAATATTATATTGTACATATATAATATTCAAAATGTATCATGTATACATATTATACTGCACATAGTTGTGTTTAACAGTTCATTAATTTCATTCCATCCTAAAGAAAATTGAGGATAAGTTTCATTGAATATTTCCATGACGGTAAGTATAGTATTATAATATTATTAAAATGGTTCTAATGCTCTGATCTTTATTAACTTTTATTGTTGTAAAAATTCAGGTTATCACGTCTGGAAAACGTTACAGTTGATGAAATTGTATGTTTATTAGAAAGCTTAGAGAAAATTACAAAATGGTAACACCATAATAAAGAAACATACTATACGCAAATAGTTATTGAATAAATACAATTATTTAATAGTTTATTAATAACGTTTAAGAATACTAAAGACATCTGCCAGTTAAAGAATATTATATTGTACATATATAATATTAAAAAATATATCACGTATATACATATTATACTGTACATAACTGTGTTTAACAGTTCATTAATTTCATTCCATCCTAGAGAAAATTGAGGATAAGTTTCATTGAATATTTCCATGACGGTAAGTATAGTATAATAATCCTTAATTATTTTGCTGTATTAAGGTTTTCATATTAACATTTAGTTTATTTCAAAAATTTGGCATAACTAGCTCTTATATGGATTCGCCAACAACTTTTTAGTTGCTGTTAGTATCAGTAATTTTGAAAATGGTTCTAATGTTCAGATCTTTATTTACTTTTATTATTGTAAAATTTCAGGTTATTACGTCTGGAAATAGTTACAGTTGATGAAATGGTATGTTTATCAGAACGCTTAGAGGAAATACAAAATGTTAACACAATATTAAAGAAACATACTATACGCAAATAGTTACTGAATAAATACAATTATTTATTATTTTATTAATAACGTTTAAGAATGCTAAAGACATCTGCCATTATTTGCTGTAGTAAAAGAGAAAATGTTCCATAGTTTAGGGAAAGAAGTTTCTTCTAATAAGCTCCTCTGTAAATAAGCCGGCTCAGGTTCAAAGAAAACGTCCATTCAAAGGACTTCACTAAACTGGCAAACAGTGTTTTACATGTTCGGCTCTTTCACGCTTTCGATTTGGTATTTTGGGAGGAATCAAATGGATGTGTTTAGCAAAAGTTCAGTAGCAAAGACTATTAAGTAGCTTTCAAATTAATAAACTGTCTATACAATACTGGTACATCATTGTATAAAATATGTACTAATTCCATATTTCCCGTGTATTGTTTTCCTCGTTTCATTAAAATACATGTGATTGTCAGAGATATGTGTAATTGTCACGGTTTATTCTAAACAGCTAAAGTTTTACTTTTGTATGTAAATCAACTTTTGCTGATAGTAATAATAGATTCGACTACAATAAATTTTATTAATAGAAAATTAGTAAACTGTTTTGAGGAAACTTGTACTCGAAGACATATTGTAACACAGTTTTCCATTGTCTACACTTAAAATTATAATATATAGGACTTTTTAGGTATATTCCTTGTTATTGAAAAAAAAAACACACGCGCGCGCACACACACACACACACACACACACACACACACACACACACACACACGCACACACACACACACACACACACATATATATATATATATATATATATATATATATATAAAGATGTATAATCTTATATGCCTTCTATCTCTATATTCCTATCCCATAACTCATGTCATTACCATCTATACAGCGAAGCCTTCAACTCGACGGGCTAAAAATGGCTGTCCGTCTGATATCTTTATAACGAACTGACTTATATTATTTAAACTGTGCATGATTTTTATCTTTAAGAGGAATGACAGTGATTTAGATTGTCGTGCAAAGTGTTATCGAATAATTTTACATTAGTCTTTTGAGTAACTTTTATAATAACAAGAAAATTGCTTGAGTTTTTAAATTTTCAAACAAAATTTATAATATTAAAATTTATAAGAGATTGTAATATTAAACTATATATTTATGTAGCCTAACTATCCTAACACATACAGCATTGTTTTAAGGTGACACGTTGGATATTGAACCCAATTTAGAAGGAAATATATGAGTGTATAATGTGACAAAACCAAATTATCTAGAGAAAGTTTCCATCTGTGGACGTTAAATTTTGTATTCAATTTTATTTCTACATAGACAAATTTTAACTGATGGGGATTGTCACAACATGGAATTTGGACTCAATAGGCTGAAGCGATTTCTCGACTGTTTGCCGGATCTCTAAAAATTTATTTTCTGCATGATTGTTTGTGGGGCATATGTCAATAATGAAATGACCTATAGATTTCAAATTTTACGTTAAGCGGCATTTAATATGACTTACTCCCTCCATGTAGTATCTAAAATGGAGGTTAAGAGTTGTACTATATAAATAAATCTTCTATAGTATATTCGGATGTACAATTTCATCGTGCAACTTTATCCCTCGTTCTCTTTTGGAGTTATTACTAATGCAATAGTGTTTTCAAATTGAAATGTAAAGGCGCGTAAGTGATATTAACGTTACTCCTGCACAAGGTCGCTGAGGCGTGCAAAGCTGACGGCCGGCTGAAGCGCGCTGACCCATGATGACGTTGATAGTGAAGGACTACACGTCGATACCACCGATTGTTCGCCCCCCACGCCTCAACCATCAAACTGGCTTTCCATCGGGGATGATAAAAAAATTAACTGCAAAAAGATTCTGTTACTGTTGAAAGCTATTGCGTTTTCGGATTGTACACCTATTTCAACAAAAACTATTTCGCTTTGCTTAGCGGTGACTTAGCGCTTTGCTTAGTTTCAAAAAATCCTATTTTTGAAGCTAATTTTCAGATTTGAAACGTAAATTGCATTAAAGTCTTGGTTTGTAATATTTCACGAAAGTATCATAATAAATGGAAAATACATAGATGACAAAACATTTATCAATTTATAGAAGATATTAATTAATTCTCACAAATCTTTTAATGAAAATTTAAAATGAACAGGTTTCTACTTCGTAATTAAGGTAAATTTTAATTATTTTGTTTAGAAACATGTCAGAATGAATAAAAACCAAATTTAGTAATCAATTGGAACAAACTTTCATTCACAATAATGTTTTTTATTATTTTTACAACATTTTGTTTGTAAAAGATAAAGTTTTATAAATGCTACGATGATTGTAACATTTAATGTGTAGTAAATACTTTGAAGAAGGTACAAGAAAACTTTTTTAAGACAAGTTAACGTGAGCGGAGCCATATTAAACATTAGGAAAAGCTAAATTATTTTATCACACATTTATATATCTACATTAGTCCGTATTCATAAATCGTTCATGAATAAACATTCATGAATGCTCATTGGTGTTTATTGCTTTCCAGACAAATAATTCTTACAAATAAACTAGTGTAAATAATTGATATTTACAACATCGTGAGGAAATATAGTAAAGATGTGTAGACCTTAATTTTATGCACAAAGCTTTCAATGCACAGATATATTTTGCATTAAAAGCTTCAAGTGTGCTGTAAAATATATTTGTGAAATGATAAAAGAAATACCAATTCCAATTAAAGTACATACGATATTGAAATATGAAATATTCACAAACTCTTTCTTTCACAAAGTGTGATATGGAATTTTTGACATAGCTCTGAATTAAAAACAACTATTTTAATAAATATTCTATGAAATGATTGGCATTCATTTAGAATAAAACTTGTACGAATATGTCTAGATTCCAAAATATGAACAAATATATGTGAGTATTTTTAAATTTATGATGATCAAATATAGCAAACGTTTTATCAGTAACCGAAATGGGTCAAAAATCAACTATAAGACTGTTCAACATGTATGTTCCGTATGTATATAACGGTAAAAACCCATAAAAGAAAACTATAACCACCGTAAGTTTAATGATACACTAAGCCTTTACAGAGAAACCCGATGAACTGGTTTAGAATCTCAATATGCTTTACAATTACGTATGTACTTCAATTTCGATTCTATCAACTTTTATTATTCGATTAATACTTTTTTATTCTATCAACTTTTTCTATAAACTTTCTATCACATTTTAACTGAGTAGAAATTAATATTTGAACTATCTGTATACGACTGAATCTATTTATTATGTAATAGTCCTCCGTAAGTTATAATTACATCGAAACTTTTTTCATCTGTGCCTTGTTAAGGTAAAAGAGTTAAGTGAGAAGTTCTAACAGGTTGGTGTAGGACAAACTAATATAGACGTGGCAGAGGCTAGGCACATGTCGACAACGGACATCACCTAATCAATATCGTGATGTTGATGTTATTACTGCTCCACACTCCCGCCCCTGCAGTTAGTAGCCGAGATTCAATGACATTTACTGTGTTGATTGTCTCATGATTGCTTTGCTTGCTTTATAAACTCTGTATTTTATTAGGAGTTCTAACATATTTTGTGTAGGACAGGCTAATATAGACGTGGCAGAGGCTAGGCTCAATTCGACAACGTGCATCGCCTAATCAATAACGTGATGCTGATCTTATTACTGATCCACGCTCTCGTCCCTGCACGTAGTAGCCGAGATTCATTATAGTTTACTCAGGTGATTGTCCCGTGATTGATTTGCCTACTTTGCCATTCTTATTTTTAGAAGTTCTAATAGTTGGTGTGTAGCATACATAAATACAGACGTAGCAGAGGCTAGTCAATACAATTTAAATCATCTAAACAATAACGTGATGCTGATCTTATTACTGATCCACACTCTCGTCCCTGCCCGTAGTAGCCGAGATTCACTATAGTTTACTCCGGTGATTGTCCCGTGATTGATTTGCCTACGTTGCCATTCTTATTTTTAGAAGTTCTAATAGTTGGCGTGTAGCATGCAGAAATATAGACGTGGCAGAGGCTAGTCAATACAATTTAAATCATCTAAACAATAACGTGAAGTTGATGTTATTACTGCTCCACGCTCTCGTCCCTGCACGTAGTAGCCGAGATTCACTATAGTTTACTCTGGTGATTGTCCCGTGATTGATTTTTCCTACTTTGCCATTCTTATTTTTATAAGTTCTAATAGTTGGTGTGTAGCATACAGAAATATAGACGTGGCAGAGGCTAGTCAATACAATTTAAATCATCTAAACAATAACGTGATGCTGATCTTATTACTGCTCCACGCTCTCGTCCCTGCACGTAGTAGCCGAGATTCACTATAGTTTACTCTGGTGATTGTCCCGTGATTGATTTTCCTACTTTGACATTCTTATTTTTACAAGTTCTAATAGTTGGTGTGTAGCATACAGAAATATAGACGTGGCAGAGGCTAGTCAATACAATTTAAATCATCTAAACAATAACGTGAAGTTGATGTTATTACTGCTCCACACTTCCTCCCCTGCAGATAGTAGCCGAGATTGAATGATATCTGCCCTAATGATTGTCTCATGATTGGCATGCTCATTTGGCTTACTCTGTATTTTATTTGTTCTTTAATTAAAACTTCTATAAATACTCCTTCGCAGGTAGCTGAAAAGATAGATTACTACACATGGCACCTTAATCAATGATATTGAACAATAATGACTCAAGAATTTTCTGTTGTTAACGCCAAGTGAAGTTTACGTTAATTTAGGACTTCAAAAATATATTACACACAATTAATTTTAATGCACTTGTTTTGCGTTAAACATTTTCCTTTTTAGTTACGGTTGGTACACACTATTTGGAACAGATATAAAATAGTTGAGCAATTATTTGCGACATTTGAATTATAATACAGCCTTATGGATGTATGTGGAAAACCCGTCGCAACGTTAAAAGAGTGTTAACAGATTGTTTTAAATAAATAAAACAAGCCTCCTACTGACCAATGATTCAAGTAATAATTATTTATTGTAAAAAAATGAACGTTTCTCTCATATAAAATTAAAATGACTACAGACAATAGGAAACAAATTGTATTTTAAGATTACTCACCTTTAGAATTGCAATGTTGGTACAAGATGGTAGACAGTTAAAAAAAAGTGTAGTCGTATTAGTACAAGATACAGAAAGATTAGAGATAGATTCGTTGGTTAGGACATAGACACAATAATAATTTTTTCCATGGTTTTTTACTAAATTAACTTATTATTTTAATGCATATTATAGTAACTTTATATAGAAAATTGTAAACATAAAAATTCCAGGTTATTCTGCAGGTGAAAGTTTTGGTCATGCAATGTATTGTACTATTTTGCTTAGGTTTCTGACTATCTTTCTGTATGGGGCTTACAAATAATTTATGTCTCCGTGATGGTTCGAGACACAAAACTGAAACTGCGTACTTTTAATGTCTAATCAGTCCAAATTGGAGGAAAGGTTTCTTAGTAATATTGTTGACATTGAACAATTGGCAGCCTTTTACCAATTTGAAAGCCAAATGATTTTTAACGAGTCATTTTATAAAAAAGGATAATAACTTCTTGTAAACTATATTAATAAGAACCTTTTTTTGAAGAAGGGGACTGGTTAGAACGTTATACATGGAGAGTGAATTTCTTTTATCTCACCGTTATTACGATATAAATGATTTTTCTTTTAATTTCTATATTGAAATATTAACAAACAACAAACGGATATAAGATACAATATAAGAAGCGGAATCATAGTAACTACTGGTACATTTTAGACATCTTTAGTTAACAATAAACTATTAAATATGTAGATATCATGCATATAGATATCTAAATCTATCTATCTTCAATATTGGGAATTACTGTACTACTTATATGTTTCAAAATTATCCTTTTTTAAGGATATGGTTATACATTGTAAAACAATGTAACTATTGAAATAAATAAAATTATTTTAAGTAGGAAATTCGCGATGTGCAAAAAGCTTGGGTGAATATTCTGGGCAAACATTGTGGTGGTTGCAACAACGGTGACCAATGGGAAACAACAACAGAGCAGATAGATTGTTCACAACTCATGTAAACAGAGGCTTGGTATGGTTGAAGAGTGATGTTTGTGCAGCAGTCCAAGTAAAGTTGTTTTCTCAAAATTAGTCGATCAAAAAACACGATAATAATAAAACAAAACAAAAACCAAAACAAACATATTTACGATATAAAACTTGAGCAGCTTACCTAAATTTAAATTTAATAATTATTAAGTTCTCACTCATACAACTCTTGAAAATTAACAAAATCCAAAACTGCATACCGGTACTAATTTTAACTCTGAGCCATCACTAAATTACATTATTTTATGAAGATCCTTACCACTTTTAAAATGACTTAAGAGTGTAAAATTTTACAGAATAGAACCGGTTTTTTCTAACACCAAGAAGGCAACATTAAACTTGAATCAATTTATACAGCTCACTAATTCCTTTCCGAATCCTTAATCTACAGGTCTTTTTTTACTTGAAACAAGCCTTTTTATTGCCAAGATAGATTTTCCCTAATTTTACACATGAATTTTGACCAATACGTTTACTTGCATTCTAAACAATCAAGAAACATGTATTTTATGTTCAAGAAAATGTAAGTTTAGAAAGTACTTGATTTTCTGTCTATGTATACAGAGTTCAAATGTTAATATTCGCTTTTAACTTGTACAGAATATTACTCATGGTTTTAGAGAAGCATAATTTTTCCTGGATAATTACATAGTAATGATATTTCAAACTGAAATCTACGTAAGGAAGCTAAAGCTTTTTTCTCTTTTTAGCGTAAATTATGCAATATATTTTTATAACAGTAACGTAATTTGTAATATAACGACACGTACAAAGCCTTGATAGATATGCTCGTACAAGAGGATCAAGATTATTGATCGTTTCTAAGCTACCGAGAGCGATAAATTGAAGGATTATCTTAAAGAAGCTGATCTGCGTAAACACATGAGGTAACAGTGTAAACCTATTTATAGTAGGATTTACATCAAACTCTCATACACTATAGGGATCCTTGTGTACAATAGTTGGAATACACTAGTAATTCTATATAAATAAAAAGATTTTAATATCAATATCTATAATAATGTATTTATAATATGTAAAAAGTCCATTCATAAAACATAATAATACAATTTAAATAAATACAGACATCTCATATTTGTCACATCATATGTATGTTCGCAATTACTTAAAATTTCTACATATCCAACAACTTCTTTAGTTTGATTTTCAGATTAAATATTGATTATATTCAATTAGTTTATTATATTATAAATCTGGTAACAAACAGTCCTAAAGTATCTAAAACACGACAATGAAGTTAGCCAATGTGGCTATTTATTCAAACCAGCATAACTATTTCGGTAATTATGCCGCTTTATGCAACAGAAAATCACAAAGTAATTATTACTTTAACAACAATAAATAATGATAACTGCATTTAATTTCCATTGCAAGAAATACACTTTAATGAATAATGGCCATGATTTGGCAGTCGAAGGGAATAAGGAATTAATTGTACAATAAGAACGGAGCTCAGAATATAAAAGTATTATAAGGTACTAAGAAAGGAGTCAAACTATGTTTATTAATCGTTATTAAATAAATAATTGTAATAATAATATAAAACACAATCTTTGAAATTACTAACAAAACAACGGGAACGGAATCAATTACGCCACTTATAGAACAGATATTCACATGTGGAATAGTCGATGATTGGAATTACAAATTTATCAAGTGGTAAATGGTCTGTGAATGGCTGTTTTATAAAAAATTAGTGGTTCAGTTATAGCAAGTATCGCTCTGAAGTGAGTATTACGAGAACATCATTAGTTATCGTGGTTAATGCGTTCTGTGCAGTGATACTGCTATTGGTTTAGATTGATACTGATTAGTAACAATGTACACGTGGAGTTTGATTATCATGTGTTCACTATTATGGCACGCCTTGCCACAAATAACGTTTGTATAGAAACTCAACTTTGAAGTGAAAAATGTTGCAACATGTTAAGAACAGGAAAAATGTAATGGTTTGATATGATGTATTTATTACGGACAGTGGTAGAGTAACCTTTTGTATAATGTCTAGAATATCGTACTGCACTCATTTTACACCTGATGATAGGACGAGAAACTTCTTTGCCAAGATTACACTACATTTTTATTGTAGGTGTCTCTGATGCTGAAAATATTTAGTTTTGAGCTTCTATGTTTGCAAACCTTTTTGGATCTCTTCAGCCAAACATGAATCCAGATTCCAAGATTCCAGTCTGCGACAGCGTCAGATTTCAGACGCTGCACTAAGAGGAAAGTGAATTGGATCAAACTCAACTTTCACAACTTTTAGAGTCCTATGAGGTGGTCTCCTGCTCGACGCAGACTTAGTTTTTGTTGCAGAAGCATCCCCTGCCCCCGCATCTAAACTCCCAGCTTCGAGTCCTGCCGAGTATGAGATAGATAACAAGAGAAAAACCTGGTTTATGATCGTTGGTAGGAAGCCAGGAAAGAAACTTCCTCCCCAACAACCTGAAGATTAATCTGGCAAATAGAGGAGAAGAAAAAAGCTTCCGGACACTCTTTTGATCACACCGTCGGAGGGTAAATACTACGCCGATACGTCGATGTGGTGGTGGAAAATCCGCCAAAAGGGCTAAGCCTGTTTAGAGGGGCGCCATAATCAAGAGCGTCCGGAAGACCCGTACCGGCGATCTTCTCGTCGAGCTCGAGGAAGCCACCGGGAGTAAGTCCAATCCTTTTCGGGTGCTAACACGACAGTCTGCGTCCTCGAACCCAAGTTGACGCTGGAAGTGAGGGATCTGGACTTGGTGAACCCATCGAAGTAAAGACCTTCGTATCAAAGGCCAATTCTTATGGACAGAATATGTAAATTCTTACTCTTGGTGCAAAAATGCGTCAAAACTTCTAGCCGAGAGCCACATAAAGATTGGAAGTGTCAGGCGTCATGGACGCGAAAAGCTCACGGCCTTAAGGTGTTTGAAATTCCTGGGTTTTGGTCATGAAGCCAATCACTGCAGCGGTGGCTAGGACCAAAAGACCTGTACATGCACCACCGCTGGGCCTTATGTCCTGTGTTTGGAAGCCAGCTTAAGAGCGAATAGGTAAGACATTCCGCTGAGTCTAGTCGCTGCGGGGCGTATAAACAAGCGCACCTGCGGTCATCGAACCTCAAGTCATGCTTGCTGGCATCGCCTGTTTCCGTCTCAACCAGTGTGTTGGGGAATCGGGAAGTCGGATATATTGCTGCCTTTCCAACTTTTCTGAGAGAGGAGCTTATCGCCGCTGTCCCATCTCTCCGTAACAGAAGGCGCTTAGTCCCGATAGCATAACCTTTGAGGTCCTTAAGCTCGTCAAGGAGGTAAATTCAAGACTCCTCCTGGAACTGTCTAATATGTGTCTAGCAGATGGTATGTTTTACTCTGCACGGAAGTTGGCCCGTCTAATCTTTATCCCCAAGGCTAACGCTGCACCTGGAACTCCTTCATTGCCTCTTGTGTATGCTCGACACGGAGGGAAAGGTGTCAAACCGACCGAGACGATCGTGCACGGTTTCCGATCCGGTCACTCTACCATCAACACCATCCAGGAGGTAGTGCAGGCAGTGCTGAGGGCGGATGACCACAACCACTGGTTGCGCCGCGTGGTCCTCCTCGTCACGCTCGATGTGAAAATCGCTTTTAATTCTGGTACGTGGAGCGACATGTTGAGGGCGCTGCAGCACATGTTCTATTTGTATTTTGAGAATCATAGAGCTGTACTTGATGGATCGCATTCTGCTGTATGATACCACCAAAGGTCAGCGGCGAATCTGCATCACTTTCGGAGCTGCATAGGGTTCGGTTCTTGGGGCCGATATCTAGAATGTATCTTATAACAGTTTGCTGAGACTCGATATGCCATACGAGAGCCTCCTCGTTGGCTATGCCGTCAACGTTGCGCAGGCGACACTCCAACTCAGTCTGGTTATGGCAAAAGTCAACGAGTGGATGCAAGCTCATGGTCTGTCTCTGATGATCAGCAAGACAGAAATAGAGCTCCTTTTGAAGAGGAAAAGTCGATCCTAAAAGAAGAAAGGTCGGTCTGTCTGTTCTGTCCTTAGATTGCAGACAGGCGCAGTACACGTTTTTTGAATGCGAAAGGTGGAAAGTGAGGGGGCTTCTCTCTCTGCTGAGATAGGCTTCTCGATCACTCCCAAGGACATCGTTGGATCCAGGAAAAGGACACCTGCAACTGTGTGAGGCACTATGTCCACAATGTAGTTCGGGCGAAAAAGGTCGACCTCGATCGGTCCTAACTCTCTGATTCCCCCACAGAGGAAAGTCCTAGTGGCATAGCTACACAGGCCTAGCTCGAAGTAATGTACTAAACAGTTCCAGGGTAGTGTGGTGCTGAAGGGGCCTTTTAGCCTGTAGTCCGTGGAACAATGATCCTTGCTGGAGGTCGGTACTATTGAGGGGACAACGCAAAGCATCGGTGAGTGCAAAAGCATTTTACGCTCTTCCCCAAAAATAAATTGTGTACAAAACGACAGATGAATGAGTAAAATATATACTATCTAGACGTTATTTAAGAATACTTAGCTTGGAATTGAAAATAAAACGAGTTTCAATTGAGGAAACAGGGTTTGAAAACTCCTCGACAGTGTGATGTATAAGTAGTAGAGGCGAGTATCTAGATTGAATTTACTGCTTAGGCCATCTCATTGACATATTACTATTTAATAAACGCAATAATAATATTTGGGTCTTTATTAAATAAGTAGAATAATTAATATGGTAAGTTTACTATAGGACTTTATAAATGAATCATACTTTTGATAGAAAGTTGGGGCTGTGTAACATCAAAAAAAACAATCTTTTGGTGAGAGCAATTTGAACATTTTACAACTACATTGGTTTATAATGTATTTTATTCGTCGAAATGTTCCATAGCTTATTTTTAGTTCATAAAGTCACTATCCAAGTTATACTTCTTATAGTTTAAATTTATCGGTCAAACTTGGACAGGTGATCCAACTCCCAGCCGAGCAGTAGGAATCTTCGATCTCCTTGACAACAACCCCTGCCAACAAAACTTTGGGTGGCCTGACAAAGGTTTCGTCAATACGGATTTTATAGATAGCAGAATTTGTGTTTATTACAGAAAATTGTCTCTAAACTTGTAATTCAATAAATCAGTAAAAATTTGCAAAAATGTATATTTATGTAATACAATGTTATTCAAGTACTTGTAAGAACCTTTTAATGCTATTAGATTTTCCTCCGAATAAGTGACGGATTAAAAACATTTTATCTCGCATAATATTTTATAAAAATGTTTCCTTTTTTAATTTTTAAGTTCGATTTATTTTACGCAAGGAATTATGTATATAATAGTTTTTATGTAAACAACCGAAACTTATAAATAAAGGCTTTACACTATTTAGTATTGGGAAAATGTACTTTTGAGATAAATAATTATTTAGAAGGGAGCTCTGAAACGATGAACGATGAAGTACTAAAACCTTTGATATTTTCCTGAACAAGAAATAAAAATATTTACACGACCTGAACATTATTTGGATGTTTGTTAATTAGATTTTTTATATGATACATAATTCCGCTGTTAAAACTAAGAAGGTAAAGTTTTTGTGTGCAAAAGGGTGGGTAAAATGAAACCACCAGTAAAGTTAGCTCGCAGAGTAATTTGAGAGACATCAATTTACTGATTATATGTTGCTGAAATTCTTTCCATACCTAAACTATGTTAATTAAGTCTTGAGAACCAATACATATACATAATAATAATATATTCACTGCTACTAAAATATGTCACCTACTACGGTTAACGAAATTTGTGTAAAATTTCTTATGATTCTTCTTTTCTTAATTATCAGTTATCAAAGTTTTACGCTGATTAGTGAATATTTGTATATTACAGGCACAGAAAAGGAATACACCAAACTACCATGTCATAAGCCATACAGCGTTTGTTGAATTTAATGGTGATTCACTTCAGGTCTTAGCTTCACGATCACCATAACATGGCAGTTGCATAATATAATGTGAATTATTGTCACATTTCCAATGTGAAAGGAACCCGTATACTGATGGTATTTGCGAACTTATAGCCCGCCAATCGCCTGTTTATCGCATCAGCTGCGGACTCAGCACAGGCAGACTTGATTATGTAAATAGGTGTTTGGTATTCACAACCTGGCGACTGGCAAGATCTTCGTTCATCCCAGTTGCAGAATATGAGCTGGATTTATGCAATCGCAATTGAATTTAAATGGCGAATATACGTAAATAAAATATGAAACCCCGCGCTGCTTTACCTGCTTAAATATGTATGCCCCGCACAATTTACAACTTTGAAAGTTACTACTGTATAAGCAGGTTTTACGAGGTAATTGATTTATCTAATAAGAAACGCTTATTTTAGTTATTTAAATAGTGTGTCTATAATATAATCAAAATAGTAATATAAAAAATAGTAATATAATCAAAATACATATTCTTCGTACAACGCAAAGTATGCACATTAATACTATACATACATGTTTTTAATTAATGATTTCAACTTTTCAACTGATAGTGAATGTTTCAACTAATATCACTTAAGTTGTCTGTAAGACGCCCATCATATATTTATCATTTGCTACGGTGGCGGAATTTGTGTGAAAGTTCTTAATTATGAGTTCTCTTTTTATTTATGTAATGTAATTTTTACTAGTTTCACTATTACTTTTATTACTGTTATTATTCATGTAATATCAAACTATTATAAATTGTATTGTATATTTTGTTTGATCAATTTCTATCACTACATGGGAATACATTTTTACCAGCTTATTTAATATCCATGAAAATAAGTGTAGGTGACATGAAACATTCAGATTGATATTTATTTACAGCCATGTTACCAGTATGCAAAAATTATCATAAGCGTGCTGACATGTGAATGAATTAGAAACCCAGTAATAGGCTGTGTGTGGATATCAAACATTGTAACACATACAAACTAATTTCTACATGCTGAGTCCACAGGTTATGCGATAATCAGCTAATTGCAGCACGTTGTGACGTCATGGTCTCTGCTATCGTACTCTCAGTTAACGGTATCTGACAATCCACAGCCCTGTATCTGATCATAACGTGATCAGATATGCAGCCCTTCTATCTGCAGAATTATACACCCTAGTTATGGGTTCAGGATTCTCATTGTCACTGTTGGTAAATTATCTCCCTTTTGTTGCTTTTACTACTGGTATGATATATGGTTCATCAGATATAACACTTGTTGCAGAAATAATGAAAAGTGGACACATATGGAATTTTCCCTTGTAGACGTGAGCCTAATATAAACCAATATTTCATTACCACTACCAGACAATCAAAGTACTAGTGAAAACAATCTTAGAGAAGATAAAAATATGGATTAAAATCCATAATTATAACTATGGATTACGGAACAGACAGATCCTTGTCTTTGTCTGTCGATTCGTCTCTCCATATTCGCTGTAATTCTTGATAGAAAGATCCTACTTGTAACTTTATACAAAAATTCTTCTTGTCCGGATAAATCCTATTGATTTTGGTGTGAAAGTTTCATAATTAAAGGTGAATAAACGACATCTTGTAATATTATACTTATGGTAGCCATGGAGGAACTAGAAAATCGCATTATAAACGTATATGTAAACAAACCATGTACAATCATACGATATTTCCGCTAACCTACCAACACATGTATTCAATTATATGATGTTGTTTTATAAATGCTCCTTCAATAATCTTAAGTTGAATTAGAGGTAGTTCAGAAATGCCTAGACCTAAGTATTTTTCTCATTAATGTAGACCTTGGAGTGTACATACTCTTCTTAATCTGTTAGATAAGATGCGTGACTATAAATTCTTTAAAAACGGAGAAAATTTAGTATTAAAGTAAAGAACGCCCTCCCTGCAATAAAAGGAATATGCTGATATTATTGAATTCTTTGTTAAAGCAACCTGTTAAGAAGTTATATTAGAGCGTTAGTTTAGAAAAACTCCAAAAACTGCAGACAATGTCGCGTTAGTTAGATTCCACAATATTTCAATAACAGTTAAAAGGATCGCCTTTAATTTGGATCACTGGGTTTAATATAAATAGCCGTTGGTATCCTTAACGATAACTAACGGACCGGTAATAACCAATGATGGATAATGATGAAGTTATTGTGCCTTGCGAGCAGAAGCGCTAATAGTCCATTATGATCATTAATAATAGCCCTTTATAATGACTTCTGTGCACCGTCTGAATGCGAGTTAATGATGTCAGATTACGTGGAACAATGAACTTAATTGTTAGCCAATCTCATCCATTGTCCGACGTAACTAACCATTTACCGTAAACAGAAGTATCACTTTAATATGAAGTTAATTGTTGCCCGGGTCAAAGAGAGTAGATGTAAAAAATAATGATAGTATTCATCTATTTAGAGGATAATTAGTTTTATAGCTTCGCATATATATGTAGGGAAAATAATCCGAAATTGAATTGTAGTTTTACTGACAGGCTTTCGAAATACGTAAAGTATATTTAGTTTTTAATTTTATGCTTTTTATGAAATTTAATAAAGTTGTTTGGGAACCGAATAGACCCATTTTATGTCTGAAGTGCTGATATTTTATATTTTACATTCAGAATATAATAGAAATATAGTTATAATTAAATGTAAAACTCCCAACATTTTTCCATAAAGCCTTTTTAACTTGCTGACGTCCATATTGCAATATAATCATTTTAATGACATTTAAAACTTTAACATTTTTAGGCTACCCACAAATATATTGGCATTAAAATCATAGACATGCTGCGCGAGTAATTAGGAACCCACAAGATTTGTTCCGTTTTGGATTAAAAAACACACTAAGAAAAATATTACAGTAATAACTTTTTAAAATCTGATTATTAAACCAATATCTGATTAAAGCAGTGCTTTTTCTGATAAATAAAGTATTTTTTACGTTTAGGATTTAAGTTTGGCGTTACTGGGATGATTCTTCATCAGCTGGTGAACGACTATAATGTGTTCATTACATTAAGTTTAGTACAGTATGTCTTTTTAGTTTACAATTAAAGTCAAGAACATGTAAGAAAACAATATCCATATAATAACCGCTCTGACCATAACAGCAAATTTATAACGCAAGTGCACATACTTTTGGTAGCTCTAGAATTTGCGAGTTGACGCTTTAACATTTAGATTCTTAAAAAATTATACACTATGGCTTTATTATTTTTGATTTGCCGTTATTCTTTTTGGTTTTGATAATGTTTGTAGACTCATAAAATAAAATTTAAAGACTGATTTTAAGAGCAATACCGATAGAATACGTTTAATTTAATCCTAGACTAGTGGATAGAAAAGTTTTAGTAAAATGATAGGACTCCACGTCGCGATCGCGGATCCTCTTATCTTCTCGGCCGCACATAAAACTCGAACTGGAGTAGACGGAATTCGTTTTTTCCGTCATTATAAAATGAAAATTTGTATGTACCTATCATAAGCAGTTATATACTAAAAAAACATATTGTTGTATTGTATTCCCGCACGCCGTGCGGAAATTGCTTTTTTCTAAATGCACAATCTCCACATTATAATCAGAAACTCAAGATGACAACAATATTTTGGGGAAAGATTTTAAAGCTTTTTTAAAGCTTTTCACTATCAATAACAAAGTGAAATTTAAATTGCAACAGTATTATATATTTCCATTAAAATTCAAGTCTGCCCTTATAATTCTTGTTGATGGCCCAATTTAATCAATAATTTTCTATAAAAATTAAAAGATATTGTTACAGTATTGATAAATGTTTTTGCGAGGATTTTTGGAAGAACCAAACAACTGGATTAGAGGCTAATGCGAGAGGACGGCCCGTGAAAACACTTAAGAGCCCCTAATCCACAATGTAGTGCTTACAGACAGGTTCACTTTATTTCCAACTCCTTCTGAAAAGAAGATAAATGTCTTGTCTGCTCACTGAGTTTTGCTGAAATGAAAACTAAAATTTATATATTCCTCATTATACAAATTTACATACAAAGCAATGTTTTAAAAACAATTTTGTTTTGAACTAATAGTAAGTGTTGATAGTAGAAATATGTTGTAGCAACAATTGTATCTTTCTAGTTTTACAAAGCTATTCATACTTGATAGCTTCCACTAGAAAGTTATCCACACTTGTGTGGTTTTACAAACCAAAACACTTGTAATATTTGTTAAATGGTATGAAGAATAAGTGTGTATTCCCTGTGTAGTCTAGTGACAAGTTAATATTACCATATTCTCATGAAAGGTTAGTGGCCAAGTAGTTAGGAAGTTGCAATTTTTATTTCCGTGTTATTGATTATTGAGTAACACGTACTTTTAATTGAACGCTACCAATTATGCTGAACTGTTTTTCTGAAGTTGTTCTTTCGGTCGATTTATAGTAATATACTAAAACCTTATGTGTTTGGACTCTTATCAAAAAACTAAAAAAACTACTGACGGTACCAATTATAGTGATCGGGGAAGAATTAGATTTGTATACTTATTACAGATATTAAATATTTGAATGAATTCAAAAAAAATATTACGGAACAATATTTATTATTGCAAGTTACACATACATGCTCGCAAAAATTTATAACTGTATTAACTTTAATACGTAAATTTACTCATTATTATGACAGTGGCATATATTAAATTATCATAAATACTAAACATAAAGAGTACATGGTTAGATATAATTGAATTGAAGACATGTCAAGTCTTCCAACTGTTAAAGATACTTTGAATGCATTGTTGAGTAGAAAAGTTACGCTATTATTTAAGTTAACGTTCAGAATGTGAACTCAAGAAATAAAAATAATCTTTGTAATTACGCAATTGTATTAATAATTCACCTAAGCTCGAAAGCATTAACATAATTTTAGTTATCATATGAAAATTATGCATACTCCAAAGTCTTGCCACTCCAGTAAAAAGCACAGCCGTTCAAAATTTAATTGCAAATTTACTTGTTAAAATTTGTCACTGTTATCGACCCTATGACCAGTAAACCGGTATATAGCAATGCCCTGGTATTCTTTAGAAGTTCATACTGTTGTATATAGCGTACACTTTGCTGTTACCAATGTATTTTACATTACTTTGTAAATGTTTATATGGTAAATGCTTTATTAAAAATGTTTTTATATCCACCAAATGTTTGTTAAGTAGTTTGTTAACTGCGTGCACCTTCCTGATTCGAAAGATCCCGTTTAATACAAGGAGGGCGTGACACATAGCGTGGATTCGCTAAGAGGCTTCGTTAAACAATTATAATACCTTGAAGACAGGCAGACATTGAGAAGAAATGTCTCATTGTATTGCCTCAGGCAGATAGAAGAGAAATTTTCAAGCCTACTGAGTGATGATAGGCGATAGGCTCAAATAATCTCAGTCAAATCTTTGGAAGGATCATCATCGAACTTATTGTTGCTCATGGAGAAACAAGCCGTACGCAAACTCATGTCTTATGAAGGAGGCTCTGCTGAAATTCCATGCAAAATTTCATGTCTAAGTTATTGCTATCGTAGTTGTTGTATTACCACAGTAAACTAACGTGGGAAGCTTTACTATTTGCTTTAGAAATCAAGTTAACCTGCAATCAGAAAAACGATCTTTTCTCATAGTCGATAAGGCACCTGATCGTATGCAGCATATGATATGGTAGCTTTTCAACCTGGTACGAAGAGAGTATCTTGTTCGAAATTATAGTTTCCACCATGAGAATTAAAAAGGAATGCCATATTGTAGTATTTATTTTATTTACAAAGTCCTAACAGAAGACAAGACCAATAATTTAATTTATGTGGAATTAATTATTTTTATGATTATTATCAAGTGGACGCAATGTCAAGAAAACCAATCGTAGCTGCTATAAACAGAGTTGATATTACAAGCATTACAGAGTTAATGAACTTTCATAAAGTTGTGGTCTCATTGTGGTGAGGCTATCACTGTACACATCTTCGTAGAAATTTGTTTTTCAAACATAAAAAGTTGCATAAAAAATACATCGGGAAATATGTCCTTTAAGGCACTTGAAACTGTTGTATAAAATATTGGAAGTTTTATGAAGCAGCAACAAATTTTAAAAGTTGCTTAAAAGAACGGAGTTTTAGAAAGTACTGCTGAGGGAATTGTTATGTCTGGCAGCGCAGTGAAGAAGAACCAAGCTCGACGAGTCTGGTGGTGGCGAGAGTAACCGTGTTAGTGATGATGGCATTCTGCTCCCAGTACCTGCTCAGCCACTACATCTTGAAGAGATTATGGCTGCGTTAAATGTAGGTGAATATGCCTTACGTATACAGAAAATATTATCTGTGTTAAAACTTATCATAAAAGTTTTTGGCACAGCATACTTTTCTGTTTTAAGTTACGATAATTATAAGTAGTGTTTATTATTATTTTGTTTTTATTATTTTTTGTTTGTTTGTTAATTAATCAGTATAACAGAAACACATTTGCGCGGTTACACTGGGCCTTCTATGGAACGGAGTTTTGAACATGTGCAGCGCCATCAAGTGGATTTTAGGCCAGTACTATTCTTGGATCTCATGGATAGTACAGATCTTTTTGGAGCTTCAGATAGCAATAATGGCAGCAATATTGAGGTGGAAGTTTTCTTCGGTTACTTACGCGCCTTTGCTCCCTGATTACCTCAGTCAAAACATGGAATTCTTCACGGCTGGATTCATCTGTGTTTGTATCGTATTTGGCTGATCGTTTTCATTGTATCGATCGAGGGGCAGAAATATTGTCACTCCTGTTTGTATGACAAACCTTTCGCACGGTATATAAAGAACTAACTGACTTTTATACTTGAAATTGTGCAAGAAGCATCATTTCTGTAATAAGTAACATCTAGTGAATACTTTTACATTTCTCTCAAGATTAACCACGATGGCAAGGAGAAAGTTATAGAATACATTTGTAAATAGACTGAATATGTTCATATTACATTTTAAAGATTGACATAGTAACACAGGAGCTTTATAGGTGATGTTGCATTCAACTTCAGCGAGGCCTGCTATACGAGACCCGTGCAACTCGTCTTAATCGGTTTATGTAACAATCAAAAAAATAGTTTTCTAACTTTAATGGTGCTACCTGACAAAATCGAATTAAAAATGTTTGATCAAAAATTATATTATGATCTTTAGAGTGCATCCTAGAGTTTTGTCGTTTGGGATTGTAAACATCGTGCATAAAACATTTTACGAGTGAAGTAACTCTTGTCCGGGGAATAGCGAAGATGATGAGTGCTGGAGAAGTGCTGGAGGAGATAATTCAAACTTCTGGAAACGATAAATGTTTAAGAACGTTTCCCCGCCGGTGAATGTTTTATAGCTTTGTATTTCAAGTATAAAACATGTAAAAGGTTAAAATTTAAAACTTTTGCGTATAATTTATACCACGATAAATTTAATTGAAGCGAAGCTATTCTGTTTATTATAGCTATGATCGGTTTTATTGACAATTACTCCACATTATAATAATCACAATGAAGTTAATTTAAATTCCCTGTGAATTAAGTTTTATTTTTTTATTTTTATAAGATCAAACAGAAATTGAGGTTATTTACCTTAATTTTGTCCCTATTTTTTTTCATACATGCAAGTAACATAAAAATCGGAATTAGAACTAATCAGATAATTAGTTTGGGGTTGTTAAGTATATAATGGTCATCAACTGTGTAGGTCGTCAGGTTTCGTGGAGTAAAAATATTGTATCGTCGTTAAAGTCTTTTAATGTGGAATATTATTGGGGAGGTTCGCAATGTTAGAAAAGTTCGGGATAGAATGTTTGGACTATAAATGTTCTAAATAAGGATATGTTAGTGAGGACGTCAGTCAACCATAATATTTCCAAGAATGTTATTACTATCCTCCATGAGAGTGTAATAACAATAATTATTATAAACCCAAAAGGCTAAGATATACTTATTTGTTCACACCATATCACTTTGCTTTGGTATAACACTTTTCATGCTATTTTTAATTCAACGAAATTTTAGGTATAATTTAAATTTAATACATGAAAGAGGAACTCTTTTAATTTGTACCCAGATGTTTATAAACCTTTTAAATCGGAAAGCAATACACAGAGGAAGGATGTTATAGGTTCGAACTACCTCACGATCGTTGGTGATCCTTGTGCAAGGTAACATTTGTACTTTTCTAGTTAAGATGTGAAAACGGAAGATCAGCAGTGTTCTGATCCCTCCATTGTAACGAGGTACCAAACATTCTTGTCCAAACATTGTGAGCACGAATTCGAAAAGTACGGTTAGTAGATTTGATAGGTTAACTGGAAGCTTCAGACATTGAATAGAATTCTGTTCTTCTACAAGACTTCTTCTGTCAGTGTATTAGCTACTAGTTTAGTTTTCCTACGTATTTACCCAATATGGAGTTCTTAAAATAATACCATATTCGTCCATTTTATATAGATTAAAGAATTAATAGAAAACAATTTACAATATAATACCAGAGGCTGTGCTTTACATGGCATGGTATTTAAATTGGACGTAAAATTAAAAATCCCATTAATGTTTTAATTCAATATAAAAAATTAACCAATGACAAGAGTTTCGAGGATCTTGTCAAGTATCAGGATCCTTATCAAACTGTCTGAGAACAACTTAAGCTGAATGAAATTACCACTCGATCAAGTTAAATAAACTTCTTAACTTCGAAACTTAATAAGTTTCCAAGTTCTCAGCATGGGACTGTGTACTTGTATTTATCTTCTTGAATTTTATTTGAAATTAGTGCGTATTAACTAACTTTACTACACTAATATAAAAATATATTACAATTATTTGGATGCTTCTGTATTGTTAAGTTCAGTACAAAAACTATTCTCTAAACTATCAGTACTAAAGTATATTTTAGTATCAGCTTAAGTTTCAAAAACACGAAATTGAGAGAAATTAGGTAATAAATATGCGACAGTATGATTCTAATACGTTAGATTTTCATTTTTTAATACATTTCATTTTAGTACGACTGCTAGGTATTATATAAAGACACATTTTTATGACAGAAACAATGATTTGATTTATTCACCACACAGCAAGCTCTCGATTACCTTGAAATTAACCGTTCAGAGTAAATGACAGAATTTTAATACCTAATGATGACACTATAAAATTATAATTCGTCATTTAAAGCATTCATACTTCTGGTACAATTTCTGGTTCCTAACAAAAAAAAAAAAAAACTGTGTAATAACGACATTTTTCGAAGACTAAGATATCTAAGGGTTCAACACTTGTAACCTAGTTATCTATGTCAGTAATATTTAATACGAAACCAGACCACTTTAAAAATATGTACAGCTGTGTGCAACTAATGTAAGAGCCATCGACAACAAGCCTGGTGCCACCGGACCGCTGTTGATCTTCGTCAATGTCAGACTGCCAGCTGTTCAAACCACTATGACATTGACACCAGCTCGTGATTTATCAACACGTGACATTTAGTTTCAGCAAACATATAGTGACACTAACCGCCATAAATGAATAGTGCCATGTGCAACTACTGTACGAGCCATCGACAACAAGCCTGGTGCCATCTGACCGCTGTTGATCTTCGTCAATGTCCGACTGCCAGCTGTTCAAACCACTATGATACTGACACCAGCTTGTGATTTATTAACACGTGACAATTTGTTTAAGCAAACATATAGTGACACTAACCGCCATAAATGAATAGTGCCATGTGCAACTAATGTACGAGCCATCTAAAACAAGCCTGGTGCCACCTGACCGCTGTTGATCTTCGTCAATGTCAGACAGCCAGCTGTTCAAACCACTATGACACTGACACCAGCTCGTGATTTATCAACACGTGACAATTTGTTTAAGCAAACATATAGTGACACCAACCGCCATAAATGAATAGTGCCATGTGCAACTAATGTACGAGCCATCTAAAACAAGCCTGGTTGCACCTGACCGCTGTTGATCTTCGTCAATGTCCGACTGCCAGCTGTTCAAACCACTATGATACTGACACCAGCTTGTGATTTATCAACACGTGACAATTTGTTTAAGCAAACATATAGTGACACTAACCGCCATAAATGAATAGTGCCATGTGCAACTAATGTACGAGCCATCTAAAACAAGCCTGGTGCCACCTGACCGCTGTTGATCTTCGTCAATGTCAGACAGCCAGCTGTTCAAACCACTATGACACTGACACCAGCTCGTGATTTATCAACACGTGACAATTTGTTTAAGCAAACATATAGTGACACCAACCGCCATAAATGAATAGTGCCATGTGCAACTACTGTACGAGCCATCGACAACAAGCCTGGTTACCCCTGACCGCTGTTGATCTTCGTCAATGCCCGACTGCCAGCTGTTCAAACCACTATGACACTGACACCAGCTCGTGATTTATCAACACGTGACATTTTGTTTCAGCAAACATATAGTGACAGTAACCGCTATAAATGAATAGTGCCGTGTGCAACTAATATACGAACCATCGAAAACAAGCCTGGTGCCACCTGACCGCTGTTGATCTTCGTCAATGTCAGACAGCCAGCTGTTCAAACCACTATGATACTGACACCAGCTTGTGATTTATCAACACGTGACAATTTGTTTAAGCAAACATATAGTGACACTAACCGCCATAAATGAATAGTGCCATGTGCAACTAATGTACGAGCCATCTAAAACAAGCCTGGTGCCACCTGACCGCTGTTGATCTTCGTCAATGTCAGACAGCCAGCTGTTCAAACCACTATGACACTGACACCAGCTCGTGATTTATCAACACGTGGCAGTTTGTGAATAGTTTTAAACATTTCATTTAGGTAGATTTATAATTGTTTAACTATTTACAGCGGTTAATACCGTATTATAACTTATAGTAGTCTCAACTCAATTCATTTACTGTCAAAAACATACAATGCATGGACAATCGTGAAAGTACAGGTATACACGATGTGGTATATAAAAATAATAAATAATACTAAGTTACCCATGAAAACTAAAATAGGGCTAAAATAAGCCAAGAGTTAAAACTACAAATGTAGTCATAAAATATCTGATTTCCAAATAATTTTGTTTTTTGGCGAGGTAAGATAAGGTTACTATATTTTGTAGTCTAGGTGTATCTGGTGTCGAAACGATGTAAAGAGCTCATTTTGAGATTCGTCGTCAACAACTTTTCTTGGAATTTTTCAGACGAACATAGTTTCGGATTCCAGGACTCAACTCTTTGGTAGCGTCATTTTGCATACACTGCATTAAGATGAAAGTTGACTGAAGTGCAACTCAACATTCACATATATACATGTATATGTATGTGTAACAAGTAATAGAAAGCTCTAAATATTTTTGTAGTTTTGTTTACCTATACACAGAAAGTTATCTATAGTGTTGTCATAGCTTCAATCTTCATTGTTTGTGTAGGTAACGGTGTCGCAAACGCACTAATTTGATAGAGATATTACAATTATACACCATGATATTTGCAGCCTGATCTGGACAAATATGTGCAATTTAATTCAAACGAAATAATAATAAAAGTAACCAAAGTTGTTTTTCAAGTTATTAAAAAGATAAGCAGTTTATAATTTAAAAAATTACAATAGCAAACGCTCTTATTGAATACCATATTACATGCTGAGCCGAAAAAATCCTCAGTGAATATATGGTTAAGATCAAGACGTGATGCAATAAAGCAAACAAAAGTTTCAGCCACAACATTACCGGACTACCAGTCCATGGAGAATGTCGACTAGTCAAGGTCTCGTTTGTTCCCTCATACATGATTCAGCAAGTCCGAACCTGACCCGCCCCCGTTGAGATTCTCTCAAAGCTCCTTATTTTCGAATGATTAGCGCAAATATAATGACGTCCAGACTAGACGGAAGTAATTGCAGCAGAAAGATGTTTAAAGGATGTGATTATTTTTATGTTGTAAAATAAAAATTTAAACATAATAAGATGTATAAAAAAAGGTACGGTATACCCAAAAAAGAATTATTTATAGATTTACAGCTATCTTAATAGGAAATTATAAAATATGCCATTAATAACAACTCTTAGAGATGAAATAGGCTATTGCAGTCGTTTTGGTAATATTACTATGGTAATGGATCAATCCGGAATATGAATCAATCCACTAAAAATTATGTAAAAGACATTCCTTCATATTTGGCACTATTCCGTTTTTTTACCGTTTGGAGAATTCAACGTTAGCTATAAGGGCCTTAAAGAAAATTAATTTAGGTTCCTAAATGTTTGCAAAATTTGTTTGTAATGGTTAGCGAACAATTTTACTTCTATTGCAAGGTAGGAGTCCGATCGGCAAAGAGAACATGAATTGTGCTAGTCTACTGAGTGATAGGCTTCAATTAGGCTCGTCCAAATCCATGGTTGGACATGTACCAGCACATCTTGTCTATGTAGAAATAAAGTTTCATGTGTTATGTGTATTTGTGCAGATGATATTTCGCTACTTATCTTGCCACACGGTACGTGTTAATACATTTGTTCATTAAGTTAGGTTACATAAAAGTGTTCAAATAATAGAAGTTCACTAAGATAGGGAGGGTACTACAATGCAAGAGGTAACTGAAATAAAATCTTGTCACTAACTTTTAATATCGACTTTCAAGTAAATTTTTTATTTTTCATCTATAAATAAATATGTCTCAGTTGCTAGTTTACACATTTATTTATTCTACTATGTTTCAGTTCTCTTCAAGATAACTCAGCTAAATACCATGGAATAACTAGCACCATCATCGAACTCAGTGGAGCCTATATCAAAATGAAGTTCAACGCAAACTTTCAAGTTGATCAGTCAGTTCAATTCATTTGTGAGATGTCGCGCAGACAGACATACATAAATAAAACATTTCGGTTCCTGGAGTATTAGGATTTGCCAACGATCACCAATTAGCTTTTGAAAACATGTTTGACGTACTGGTATATGAACCGTCAGTAATAGTTACAATTGGAATATTAAACCATCTTTATAAAAGAGAGGGGTCAAGTTTATTTGGAACAAAACACCACCTTCTGTGGCATATTCAAATAATACTAAGCGATCAAATCACAATAGCTTATTCGTGTAGGAGTAATCTTCATCTCAATACCAGCGCTTTTCAGTGCGGACTTTCCTCGAAACCATACTATCTGACAAAGTACAAAGGTGTATTAGATCAAATATATGTAGAGTTAACGTTTATAGAAATATTAAAGTAGGAATTAAATATTAATCATAGATCATAGTCCGTTTGCTCATAAACACTTTATTAAATATTATCAAGTAATATTTACATGGCATATACAGGTTTATTTCATAATGCAACTTCAGCACAATTTAATATAAAACAATTATTATTATTTATAGTCAAATTGGAGGAGAAATTTAAATTAAATTCACTATGAAAATTTTAATTAACTTTCCATCTAAAACATATACAGATGTACAACAATTTAAAAACGTATTATTATTATTATTTTATAACTTCAACATATTGTTTTTATTTACAAACTGTAGCGTTTTTAAAGCTACATTGGTTTATTTTTTTTAAATTTAAACTTAAATTAAATGAAAATTTTGGGAAAGAAACATTGGGATTTAATTTTAAATTAGATTGTGAGAAGTTAGGATAAAAACGGATATGTAATCCTTTGGCAAGTTAGTACTGGTAATTTAAAAATTATTAGGAAGGCGGTTCACTGCTTTGAAGATCTGAGAAGGCTATTGTTTCTCCTAGTTGGATACGGCTGGGCCAATGAGAGAACACCGCGGATGTCCATCAGAATTGGTGGGAAGGGGAAGTATATAACCGTCAGCTCATAATTTTTGCCTTTCTTTAGGTAATTTTCGTGAATTAAGTTGATTAAAGTGCGCCGTGTTTCTAAATTTTTTCCGCAAGGGATTTTGAGGAAAAATTAAATTCATAGAAACTAAAGAGCAATCTGAATAACTGATTCTCGATGAACAATAGAGCACAATACAATCATACACATTACATTTGGCTCAAACTTGCAAGAAAGGTGAATTAAAATTGAACTTTGTCAATAACATTAATTGAGTTTTGGAAATTTATTAATATTTAATTGGGACTGTTTTATTGTGAATTTGTAATTGGAAATTGATTGAACATTAATTATTGTTTGAGAGAGTTTTATCTGATTTGCAAAGACTTGAAAGTTAAGGTACAACTAGTGGAAAGAGAAGTTAGATTTTTTTATTTTGAATTTTGAGAAGTAGGAAGTGAACTTTTATTTTAGTTATTTCTAAGTGGTATTTGATTTTTATTTTAAAACTTTATTATTTTATATTAGAAGAGAGCTCTGATTTTTAGTTTGATCAATATTTTTATATCTTGCGAAAGGACCTTTTAAAATTACTAAACGGTTTGTCAATTCCTTGTGGAAAATAGAGTAATGAAAATTCTGAAACATTGAACTTATTAATTTTTCCATTAAATCCATTATTTTAATTTAGAACTGTGATTTTTTTAAGAAAAACCAGATAGTATTTAATACTTTAAAAATTTAGTAAAATATTGCACTGAATATTCACTCGAAGCTTACTAATAAAAAAATATTTTATATCGTCTTGGATGTCTGAATATTAATATCTACAATCCAAATCATTATACAAACATTTTAACTATTTCCTAACAAAAAAATAGTATGTAATTTCAAGAGGATTCATCCTAAAGAAAATAAGTGCGGGTAGTAGATAATAGTATCAAATACAAATAGGATTTTAATGTTCATTTCGTGGTTGAATAAAAATTGTATTGTTATGAAATCGTATTTATAAACATGTTTTCGAAGACCTCTTAGAAATAAACCCTTTCATGAAATAAATTCATGACGGAATTGATAAAGGTAAATAGAGCTCAATTTCCTATCGACGCGACGTTGAGCCTTCTTTTGAAATGTAAGAAAACAAACTCTTGAATATGCACAAACTTTGTATTCAAGGCATACATCGCTCTTATTCTCAGGGAGCTTATTGGATTTCTTGCATCAAGAGAACAGAAAGAATCCAATATATCAAGCTACAACACATGCCACCAACATATCTCAAGATTTCAACACCGATATGTATCTGTGCTGTAACATGTTCAATACACATTGCTAAGTTTAAATTGATTGAGTTCCTTACATCACAAATCTGTCTAAATTGTGTTCGGTGTTTTTGAAGTATTCTTGAACTTAACGTACGGTACTTCAAAAACGACTTCAATCATATTTCTGCAAAAGGAAGCTGGTCCGAAAATCTATCCTGCGATCCTGCTGGGTCATTAAAAGTCCAATACAGTACAACTTTGTGACCTTGAAAATAATTTCAAAACTAGAACTCACTTTTATTTCGTTTTGTTTGTTATGCTTATACTTCCAGAAACGTAAAATAACAAATGATCAAGTTCGTCAGGAGATGTACTTTAAAAGAAATAAGTAAACTTATCCACATTGTACCTTTTGTAAGAAAATGGAAGAAAAATAGGAAATAATCTTGTTCAATCTCTGTAAAATTGTATATATATATATAAATCTGTATTCAATTTCTTTTTCATCAGATTTTTTAGTCATCAAAGCTGTGCAATAAAATTAAGTTAGAATAAAATGGTCGTCGAGAAAAATTTTCATTGACATGTTTGTTAATTTCTTATACAGTAATGCATTTTTATATCAACTTCCCTGAAATTTTACCTCCAACATTTTTACTATTCAAAAATTGGAACTGCAATTTAAATGTTTATTTCATGATTGTATTTCCATCTTAAACTTATATTATGTACCATATAGTCATAGCCAGAATAATAATTTTATCCAAATGTCGACAATGAATCGTAAATATTAATAAATATTCTAGGACTGTGAAAAGAACAAATATGTATTTCACGTAGCAGGAAATACATTTACTAGAAAAAACTATTATTACAGTGAACTTGTATGTTGTCTTACCGTTAACGACTAGTGTCCTGGCTCATACCTGCAACAGAAATGTTATGATGTTGACGAATGCATGATATTCAACTAGAAAATCGTAGAGTGCCGATAAAACCCGTGGTCTTATTGTAAAAGCCCAGTATATTAATTTGTGTTTCACTTAAATGTTTTTTTAATTGGAAAAGAACGATTGTATTATCTTTATATTTCCTATGAAAGATCACCAGTAATATTTGTTTGACTGATAATTACATTATTCTAAATAATACACGTTAATCAACGTTATATAAATTCAAAAACCTCATTTGTGGAGGGGAAAATGTCCTGACAGAAAAAGTCAAGCAGCAATTCTTTGTTTTGAGATATCTTAGACAAGTTCCTTTTGTGGACAGCTTTTGTCTAACTGTAATCAGACAGAGATACATTCTTGAATTGTTAAGCATTCCATCCTTATAAGCACCACAAATTGATTCTTATCAGAAGAAATATTTCCGATGACTAATGGTTTTAGTAAGGGTTTCAATAATAAGAAGATCAAAACTGTCCCATGATTTCCTTTTTTTGCCCCAACATATCGACATTTCTTTTCCAACTCGTGATAGGTTTCCAACCTCCTTCTTCACTGATGCTCACTATACACCTTTCAGAGATGTTCATTACTGCATATAACTTACTCATACGAAGCAAACAGTAAAGAAGGCATTGCAGTATATATATATATATATATATATATATATATATATATATATATATAAAATAATATAAGATTTAAAGCAATCAAAAAAGAAATAGTAAGTAAGGAATCTTCCCCAATCACATTTGTATTGTCTAAGCTTATTTTATAATTAACAAGTTTTAACGTCTTAGCACATAAAATGTTTTAAATTAACCTTTACTAATGGTTTGCTAAAATAAATTGGTTAACTTGAGAATTATTTTATTTATTTCCTACCAATGCCAAACGTAATATTGTCAAATTCCTCAAACCTTCCAAACTTATAAGAAATTTTAAATGTATGTTACAACCCAGTGAATGCTTGGGCAGGAGTATATAAAACGTACAATGAAAAGTTATTTTTCATTGATTTTGGTAACATATAACAAAACCTCAAATTAATTACTATAACTAAATAATTAATTAACTGTTATCATACGTATACTTTATAATAAAATGTTAACAAAAATACTAATATCACACAAAATAACTCAGACGTATAATGTATAACCTAGATGTTCAGACCTCTTCAGCAATAAAATATACTTTGCTTGCTTACTAAGTTTTTCTTTTTCTTGTATTACAGTTTTGTTTAATGTAGAACTTCCACACGCTTTTTACACTTTATCTTTTCTCTAAAACATAAGCTTTTTCACCAATATGCTTATTCGTTAGTATATAAACTTTATTTGTCTTCATTTTGAAGGCAGATATAAACTAAAGTAAGGCGGAACAGTCATTAGATAGTTTCCACCAAGGGGACCCGCTAACAGAAGGTGTTCTTCAAGTATTTTCAGTCCAAGACTCATCTGTCTGTGCAATTTATATGAATATGTATCCTAATTTAACTAATTAAATTGATTTCATTAACGTATTTTCAAGCACCCTCTAGTAAACTTCACTTATTTTTTTATGAAAATAATAAACGTAGATCCATTTCTGTAATACCAAAACATAACTCTGGTTACACTGGTCCCATGCGCAACCATGTTGGCACCGAGAGTAAAATCCTGAATATTGTGTTCTTAAAAGTATCTGTATATTTAGAATTAGCCCTCCGAGATTTAATCAGCTGAGCGTCTAGTGCAGTCCATCCCACCAACAATTGATGACGAAAGATAGATCTGTCTTTGTGTGTGTCCGTCTGTATTAACAGTACATTTTGAAATAGTTAATTTGGAGGGTTGAAATTCAGTTCGTATCTCTATATCCACTAGTTCTATATCTCAATTTAAAATTTATTGGGAGTAATTCTCTGAGCCAAAATGTTCAAATGTCCACCGCTGGCTGAACCTAAATTCTGATGTATGGTTACCATGTTTCTAGATCCATTTTGATTTCATTATACACCGTACATTTTATACTTTCATGGAATTAGAAATATCATACTAATTGAATTATGCGAACAAAATAAGATTTTATAGGTAATTAAAATTTACTAATCATCAACCTAGTCACACCAACAGCCATCCCCATTAGTCGCATTGTGAAGATTCCACAGCTTTATTTGCATTCTTCGTTTAAAGTTCGTTTTTGACAAGGGAAGGATTATGAATATAACATGATTTCTCCGGGCATTTTCCATCGTTCAGTTATACAAGATAACAATGACACCACGTTTCAAGATCTTTAATCGGATCTCTTCATCAAGTGGGTAACTAGCCTACTCACAACTACAATATGAGCTAAAATAATCAAATCATATAAGGACTTTGTGGTATTCATAACACACGACAAAAATCAAGTCCTCGTACATATCTCAAACACCCATTTCATAAAGAAATACTATTTTTTATAACTGAACAAAATGATATACGTCACAATAGGTCTGCACACAGTGATCAATTAACCGCTGGAAACTTACCATTGGCCAATAGTAAATGGACATCTTCACCGCAGAAAAAGGATAGCGAAAAGCTAGATAACGAGGGTGGTTCCTTTTTAGTACAGGCTATGTTTGTTTTGCTTTCGACTTGCACGCCACAACGGGTATGACTTGTTTGTTTTAACTTAGATTGTAGTTAAATGTTAGTATAGATATCCAATTGAAGGGGAGATCTGATAGCAGATCTCAAAACGTAGTGTAACTGATTTATTTAAACTTGAAAAAAATAATTTTTATGGATCCATTAGTATGTTTATTTTATAAATGGTAGAACCACAAACGTCTATATCCTCTTCAGTTTTTTTGCGAGTGGGATAGAAAATTATTTATTTGTCCAAAGGAGACTTTAATATAACAATTTATACATGTATTCCCGAAGCACTAAATGTAAAATCTATTTTAATGTCCTTCATTTATTCATGAAGTAAAATTCTCCATTAGAGAGCTTGCCGAGGGAGCGGTCGACATTGACAGATCTGACAGCTACAAGCCTGCTGCCGTCACAGCTTCCGGCCCGGGCTTTGGTCTACACTTGGCTTGGTTCAACTTTAAATCAACAATAACGGCATGTCACTCCTCGTATGACACTTTGGTGATCACTCCCTCATGATGTTGTCAGTTTGTTAAATTACAATTTAACAAACATTGTCTCTTAAATGTTGTGATGCAGACCATTTTATGTGACCGTTATATGTCAAACTTTACACAGTGACAGTTATCATCCTACTTCGTTTTCAAGCTAAACTTTTTTTCTTTCAGTTGAATTTTATATAATATTGATTATTAATATTGTATTAACACCTTGTCATTAAAAATGCGGCTTGTCAGAGGTATAAAATATTGTAATGGCATGGAACTATAGAATGTATTACGTATAGGCTATAAGCTCTTTAAAAATATTTCAAATAATAAATTTTAGCCATATAAAAAAAAAATTAAAGATAGTTCACGATAAATGAGATCTGATTAGATTTATATTATTTTAATGCTTAAAGGACATAGTTTCTTTTCTTTAAATATACATTAAGTTTAGAAAGGCTTTTATTAGCAAACTGAAATTACAGCATTTACATGGTGTATGAAAACTTATTAAACTATAATACGCATAATTTTATGCACAAAATGTAACTAAATAGCTTGTTACATGATTGATGAAAATATACACGCATATAAAACTAATGAATAACTTTAATTGTAATAAAACAGTGGATGTTTCTTTAGTTATATCTTCAAAAACGTGTTCAAACACATTATGACTAAAAATAGCAATACACTATAAATAAAAAAATTATAATAAACATAAAAAGTCTTTACTTACAAGTTTCTCAGTTCTGGTTTTTAGAGAAATTAAAGTTTTGAGCCCGATTCAGTTCCTATCAGCTGGTTGATTTATGAGAGCCATTTTTAATAGAACAAACTGTTTAATCTATACATTTCTAAAAATCATTACAAATTATTTTAAATCAGCTCAAGAAAAGTACAAAAATGTGTTGTTCTATATGTAATGTTGTGTAAATGTTTTAAAACAGGCATGTCTATTTATTTTAATAAAGAGTAATTTTATTCTTGTTAATGTATAAAGGAGACAAATGTAAAGTCAATAATCCTAGCAAAATGCCATGTCGTGATCTAATGTGAGTGATAACATATCTACGCAGAGTTACAAGTTCACTGAGAGATTCAACTGATTGGGTTAAGAACGTCAGCTTGACAGGGCTAAGGAGCGCGGCGATGATGAATATTCACGCGTTCCTTCCCAGCTCTCGCCCGCCTTCTCCTTAATATTTGCTGATGGATTCACATTCACACAGTTAAAAGGGGATTCCCAAGGGATGAAATGTGAATTTTCTATTGCAAAGCGACAAAAATCCTATTGTACCTTAAATATTATTGATTTAGGTAAGTAATGGTTGATGGATGACATCTACAAATCAAAGCAATACCAAATGTATTACCTAAAGGCTAATAGGCTTGAACTCTGAAAATATTAAAACCCTCTCAAACTGCAATGCATAAACATTGGCTTCTTCAAGGTTCAATAGGTTTATAAGTTTTGGGGTGTCTGTGATTATTATTGGAACTGTAATTTATAAATACGGAGAGGAGGTGGCTTTAGGTTGGAGTCTTTATTTGCCAAACAGCATATAATCTATACACACCAAATTTAAAATAGATGTGAAAGCAAAGTACACATTCGTTTCTTATTAAATAATTGTATATATTATATAATATTACCAAACATTTATAGTTGAATTATTTCAAGGATTTCATACAGCTTTAAGTAAATTAAAAGGCCATTACGTTTTGACCTTGACTCTGGAATTTCATTCATACAAATTACAGGTATTAGAAATGCCCATGATAATATTAATGTTACTAGTTTTATTATAGTTTAGTGTTGACACTATCAATCAGATGGATTCCGGAGCGAAATAGTTGTCCTTGAGTTGTATCCTGCGAGTCAGAACTTTAATTTATTAGTTCAAAGATATTATTATCAGTAAACTACTTAATTAGATCTGAGGCTTGATAAGCTTTGCCAAGTTTCATTACTTGAATTTGTCTCTTGTACGCGATACACAAACCTCATTGTCTGGGATAGGAGAATTATCGTCTTCGAATCTTAATAAAACATAATATAACTTTATTCTTGGTATTATAATCACTATTTGTTTGAAAACACAAAGCTGCTGGTTCACTGCAGTATCAGAATGAAATCTAATTGATTGATAAATCGATTGCTGTTCAGTAAGTGGCAAGCTAATAACAGCTCAGGAAACCTACATTTATTTATGTCTTGTTTGTCGTGACTTAATAGAGTATAGATTTGTACGGTTAATAGGTGTGTTTTAAACCTGTTGTGCTTTTGATATCGACAAAATTGTGACTAAATTAACCTTATTCGTTAAATATACATTTATCTTGAGTATGAGCCAGCCAGACCTTTATTTTAAAATTTGTATCAGTTTTAACACCTTATATTATAAAGTGAACATGATCTCATCTGTTCAATGTATTTTTGAAACAGTACTTCAACTAATGAAGAGTTTTCTTAAAATATATAACCAATTTATTTATTTATTTTAAAACATCAACACCATTTTTGTAACACATAATGTTGTAAAAAATCGGTAAAGTAAGCTAATTAATAAGGGAAAAAATGTATAAAGTATCAAGAGAAAATAGTAGCAGCTATCTGACAAATGAATAATACAAAAAAACAAGCGTTATGTTTATATAAGTTAAAAATAATAGAAATTTAAATAATTGAACAAACATAACAGCTGCAATTAAAAACACTTAACTGTAAACAATTGGGATAAAATTTTAAAAATCCATACCTATTTTCTGATACTCTTAGTAAAACACTTGGAGCGGTGTTCAAATATTACAAAATGTTATTTTGTTGGAAATCATTCACTTACAGGATCAAAAAGGATAAACTATAGTGCGTTTTATCTATATTTATGACATTAATGCATTGGTTACATCTAAAACCGTAGCCAAGGTGCACTCGAACTATTGTGCGAGACATATAATTGCAAGCTTGGGTTTCGGAAAAAAACCGTTGTAAAATGCATTTTGATCTGATATATATTGTTTGAGCTTAGCATGAGTATTGAATATTAGTTTCTTGCCATAAACCTAGCATTAAAACTATTTCTTGAGATCTCTTTATATTAAATAATGAGGCCAAGCGGACAAACTTGCAATGATATATTTCTTGCATATAATGATATGCTTCTTACTTCCAATGGTATGTCCCGTATACCAAGCAACATTGAGATGGGAGTTTGAATACGTGGTAAACACATTATTTAGTATATGTTGTATATATATATATATATATATATATATATATATATATATATATATATAAATGATGTGTTATTTCCCCCAAGGAAAGAAGGATGTGATAATATTTAACTTTATTCCCCGTTTGCCTGGGTGTCTTCAGTGTTGTTCAGTAATGACATGACTGTACGCTCTTGTAATTATTTTATTGTTATCTCAATTATCATCCGCATCTATTTTTTTTATCATAGTCTTCTTCCAATGGTGGTTAGAATCTTGAGTGATTTCCTTTTCACAGGACTTAAAAAGATCCTTATCTTACCAGTTTGGCATATCCCTTTAAGTAACAGGATGGTTGAATTTGTTGGGATTTACGTATTTAAATCCAAAACAGTACCAATCAATCTTACAAAAATAATTCCATGTATTTTAAAACCAATTCGAAAGTGTGAGGATTAGTTGTCGGAGTATTAGCAAAATATCACTTGAGAAACGGAAAAAAATTATTTCTGTTGGTTTCTTCGTCTGTTTGTCTGCAGATATCTTGAAAACGAAACTAAAATCTTGAGAAATACAGATTTTGATTATGATACATTACACTTATGGGATTTTGCTGATCGTTAGTGAGCTCTTTTTAATTTGTCTTATGCGAAATCATAACGGTAACGAGATATACATAGAATAAAAAAAATTGTAAAAACTCATTTACACATACAAAATGCTAACACGTGACATATTCCTACATGTGTTACTATCTCAACACGTAGAAAATAATTTTATTGCGATTGGGTTTGTAGAATTTTGTTATTTAAACACTCATATGAAACCCAATTTAATGAGCAAATATGTCAATATATCATTTGGTAAGATATTTCAGGAAAGAGTTGATCTGCAGTCTTTTAATTTTACACGAAACTTTATTTCTACATTGAAAAGTGTAAGTTCCACAACATTGCAAGCCAAACTATGGAATTTAGCTAAGTTGAAGCCTATCACTCAGTAGCCTTATACAATTTCTCTTTTGTTCTATTTATTTGCAAGTTTCTTTACCGTATGTTCTGTCGTTCTAGCCGTTCATATAGAACGGACTTGAACCTCAGCAATGCCTATTATGCGCCACGTGATTAGACGTACTTCTACATGTGTTATAGAATATTATTAACATTAAATACCGATAAGTCGTCTGTGTTTAAAGAAATAAGATTAGACACGTTCCAATTCCTTTGAAGACACATATTTCTATTTTAAAATATTAGCCTATTATTATGTAGACAATTAATAAGCTTGTACTAGTTGAGTCTGACTGGTGTTGAGCAATGTATCCTTTTATGGCTTGAGATGTAAATTTCTAACGCTTTAACTGTCGTAGATGATGTCAAAATCACAATAATTCTACTTCATTTCCAAGTATCTGTGTAATATTAGGCGTATAATATTTTAGTTGCTTAAAAGTTCTATAGCCAAACACATGTAAAGGCCTCAGTATGTAAGAAAGGACTGATGAATAGTATTCACTTCATAATTCATTGAAATCAATGCAGTCTAAGAGCAGAGTCGTGTTAATGCACGTAAATAGTGGAATAAATAGCTTGCGTTTGGGAGTGCCACTCTTACAAAGAGAAAGCGGATTAGAGGATGTAAGACGTAACAAGTACGTTATAAATTCCACTTGATGTTAGTGGGATTGTAACATCTCGGATGTAAACTTAATATCGTTTTAAATTCAATAAGTTCAACACTTATATATAAATCTCACATATTTTCCAAACATCATGTGGTGATGCACAATATAATCATAAACAGATAAAAACGATCTTTTGTAATCATTGTTTCCTACGGTAATGAATAATGTATCATGCAAAAATAGTTGAAAGATGTTAGTTTTAGGTTGCCAAGAGTATTTAAAATCATGTTTTATGTTATGAAAGTATGTATTTAAATAACTACGTTTTATTGGTAAGCAACTGTTGTATACTATTAACTTCTTACCACAATATTAAATTATAATAGAAGATTATTAAAACCAAATTCAGTATTAAATGTTACAGACCGATTATACGATTGTAATATTCAACAAGTTTAAAAGGTTTCATATTATAAATAATTTTCAACATTTAATGCATAGTTATAATTATGGTTCTTGAGTTCAAAGTGTTGTATAGTGTAAAAAGGGTCATTTGAATATAATTAGATCAGTTTTAGACATTTTTGTGTTTTAAAATAAATTCCTAAAAGCAGCACGAAAAATCCTGTTAAAGTTTAGAAGTTGAAATACGAGATGCAGTCTTTTAATATTGAGACAAAAGGCTTTTGTGTTGCTTCGGGAAAAGGAAGATAAATAATGAGGACTTTGATGGAAGCTGTGCAAGTATCTTACTCTTGAGAAACTTTGACTTAGATTTGTTATGGTACCTTTCTTTTTGTTTTTGTTCAGCAGTTGAATTGACTTAAGTAATTAGTTTCTGCATTTCATAGTATTATAATATTCACCCTCTAAATTTTCATATATACAAATGTACTATACATGTGGCATTTAATACATGCTATGTAAATTAAAGGATTCAAATTATAAAAAAAAACTATGTATAAAGTGATTAATATAAACTAATCAATTCAGCTGTAATTTTTCGCCGAGTTCTATGAAACGTATTTGTATTTCTTTATAAACGACCGAATCGTTACAAACTGTATATTCAATTATATACTAATAATACAGTTAATGTTGACTTTGGGTTTAAAAATAACTATTGAAAAGCTAACATTATTGCTCTACCTAATCTTTAAAATGACAAAATAACAAAACGTTTTCATCATCATGCAACAAAACATTGCAGTTTCAAAGATAAGGCCTAAGATTAAAAACTAGACTATGGAGATAGACCTATGCATTTGGTGTAGAACTAAAATTAAAATAAATTGAGCCCATACTAAAAGACAAATAGTATTTGATATTCATAAAATCTCAAATATTTATTTGGCATTCAAAAAGCCATGATAGAGTATACCAGGATTATTAGTTTGTTTCTTAGAATAAACGAACAATCTAGCTGACGTGCCAGATTATAATAATATTGAGAAGAATGAAAAGCCTTAAGAAATGCAAACAATTGGACGCCTCGAGCTACTGTAAACAGATATCTTGATGTACGTACAACGTTTACTTTATTGTGTTGAGAGCAACGCTATTTGTGGCATCCAAGTATTACCTTCGCTCTCTGGAACTTAAATCGACACAGAATGGTTGATCGAGATTTTTGTTTGAGAATGGAATTATGATTTTGCACACAAAACATTGAAACAAAAGTTTTACACAAGTTAAACGCAAGCAGACTTCGGATCAGCGTGGCAGGCTTCGCTGTCTCTCACATCAGAACATTCCCGGCCCCACATTGACTTTCTATTGACCGAGGATTAACGCCTCAATAGCTTTTAAAGGAACAACAAAAAATTTTGCGATCTATAAATTTATTAGAACATATTGTATTTTTTCTGCACACAATTGACATAACCCGAGTGTACTTGCACCTGCAACACCATGAAAATACATAAAAACTGTATTATCGAATGCATCTTTTCATTTTCAGATGATAGAGGGTCCCCTTTTTCTATGTGCACTTTTTTAAGCAAATGTAGACAGTTATGAATAAATGTATATGTGTATAATTGTAAATGTCAATATAATGGTGTGCTATAGCAAGTCATCCAGTTCCTTGCTATTTGGTGTTTCAAAACTCTAGGCCTTCAGAAAATTATAATACATCAATAAATGATGATTTTTTGTTTAATTCACGGAAACAAAGTGAATTAATCGAATCATTAAATCATCAGTAATTTCACCCAACAAAATAAAGTGGAAATACTTTTTAGGTTATATGAAGATGATATTGCAGGTTAAACTAAAATTTTCAAGTTTTATATGAAACCAACAAAGCAACATCACGTGTGTTGATAAGATACCGAAACATAGAAGTAACCAAGAAAATGACTCTGTTTTCGAATTTGCTTATTCCGTATATTTCTCTTTGCACATAACAACAATGTAAAAATGGATCCTTGTAAAAATGTAGTTCTTAGCAGGAAAAAAAGGATTTTTCGGATCGGTGTTCATTATGAATTCAAAGGTCCAATAATATTTTTGAAATTTTGTATGTAGCGTGTTGACCACTGCAGAGTAGGGGTAGTTCAATAAATTTCTTTATTTTTACGATGTAACTCAATCCAACGAGAAGTTTCATCCGATAACTGAATAGTGAACTGAACCAGAGAGGAAGTAAAGACAAGCTCGAACTGTTGACAGTAACCCGACTAGTAATAAATTTAGCTGGCAGTCGAAAGTGATGAACCCTTGCACGTTCGGTGAAATCAATGCAGCCTAAGTGCAGAACTGTGTCAGGCACATACACAGTGGAATGAATGGTCTCTGTCGGGCTGTATGAAACTCTCGACCTTTCGTCAAGGGAAACCCGTGGTAGGTTAATATATTTTGTTATTTTATATTCAAGGTAACGATCTCAATCAATCAATGCAGTGTAAACCATCCAATCGAGATTTTTTTTTTTAAATAAATTAAATAAAAATATCGAATATTGGTTTTTAACTTGATTCTTGTTATTTTAATGAATTTTCAAGTGGGATTTCAAATACAGTTTTCACAGGTTTTTATGCAAATAGTATATGAAAGCCTTTATGACTATCCCGTATTTATGAACTCTAACTTGCAATAGGTGGTAAATGGGTTACAGAGTGAACGAAAACTGTGAGTAATAATCAATTAAGGACTGCTAAGAAATACTTTAAAATCTCTACAATGTTCATATTGTATACGGTCTCATATTTAAATATATATTTTTAGTAATACCTCCAAAGAAATAGACCCATTTATATCTAATTCAATAAGTGTGATGCACACAAAGTATCAAAGTTTATATACCAAAATAGGATATCCAAATTCTTACTTCATTAGTTGATATCACGAATTTATTATTATTCATTTTACAATATTACAGATCCGACAGCGTGTTGTTGAAATTTTGTCGTTGTTCGCCTGGCTATGCGTTAACTTTTGATGGAAGGGTCCTAGGTATTCGAGGACTCCCGTTGATATTATACTTGTTTATCTATTAGTCTATCTGTGTAGCAACACTTGCATAAAGGTACCAGAGACTTGGTAAATAGGTTACTTTTGGCCCAAGAAGGACTCTCATTGACATTAAGGTTAGAAGCTCATATGGTAGTCCGTCTGCTTCTCTATTCTTCTAACTATCTGTGTGGCAACACTTGGTATAAATGTGCTAGAGACTTGTCATATAGGTAATTTTTAGTCCAAGGAAAAACTTTATTCATTTTGTTTTGTCAATAATAAAAAAAAAATTGACAATGAAAATAAATGAGTTTGTATTTTTGTCTGTCAGGCTATGCACTAAGCCTTACAGCGTTCTTCAATATTCCGATGGATTAGTATGTGTGTTTAAAAACAATAAATTGTATTAAAAATACTATAAGTCGTATATTGCTGATTTCCAGAAGCGAATTAATAAAATAATGTAATAACTATTTAAGTATATATTATGATTGTGTAATGTAAATTATTTATTTATCTTTATCTGGTTCCAGCAATACAGTTTTGAACTTGAAGTATTAGGTACTGGACATCTTAAAAATATTTTTTAATATAATAACCACAATGTCATAAAAATAAAGTTATTGTGTTTCCAGAAGTGTTACTTAAACAATTGTAATATATATATATATATATATATATATATATATATATATATATATATATATATATATAATTTATATGTATCTAATTTATATGTATATTTTTATATAAAATATACACATATGGTAAAAGGAAAATCTAAACAGCAAAATCCTCACCAACAAAAAGTGGTACTTGTTTATTGTTTACTTTGAATCAACAGGTGCTCGATGAATCTGGTTGGCAGATGTACACTTGTTGATTCACTGAGCACGATACTTAATTACATTTTACTGACTTGTCTCACATATACATCGTACTCTTATCGTTTTCATGATTTTTGAAGTGATATATATTTCTTTTTCGTGTCAAAAGAATTATAAGTGTGTTTTTTTTTATTTTATTTCTTGTATCTAGTAATAATTTGGATACAATCTTATTTTTTATAAGACAGTCCCATTTTTTTGTGATATGTGGAGTTTTATGTCAGTAACAACAGCCGTATACTGTCTATATCTGACCTGTGAGTGTATAAAGTGGCAAATATGTAAACAATTTAATAACGATGTTACAGTACCAGTTGAGTTTAAGTGCCAATTAAATGGCTGATAGTAATTGTCAGCTAGTTTTGAATTTCGACAGTAGTCTTGAATTCACCACCTTGGATTTAAGTTAAAGATTTGGATGTAATAAGATTTGGTTGCTATGAAATAGCATAACTGTTTTTCTAAAACACATTTTCCAACCCGTATTTGATAAGGTATGCAATCTATTATTCTTTTACTATAATTTTTCGTGGATAAGATTTTATGACATTGTTTACATAATATAAAATCTGTCTCAACTCCGATATTCAATAGTTTTCACCATTATCAATGATAGATATTCAATGAAACGGGAATCTTTTTACTCCTGATTTTACCAATATCATTTCACTTAGGTTCTAACACCTAATATTGTTCTTTTACTAATGTTAAAATCCACCAATTACTAGTAACTTTACTTGAATAGTTTCAAATCTTTCATGATAAAGAAACGCCGTAATGACTAGTTTAAAATAACTTAATATATTAAAAATTAATTAGTTTATTTATCTAAATAAATTCATGGGTTTGGAAATATTTTATATTCTGATCTATTTTAGCTAAAGATACGATAAGCGAAATGCATATGTTGGCCTTTGTCTACAAAACGCACGCGCGCGTAATTTTGTTGATTATTTTGGTTGAACTGCTATACAATCTTAATGACCCATTTGCTTATATACGATGCATTTAGTTTTTTTACTTATTCCATTAAATTACTTGTTTTTAATTGTAACTTTGCTATTAGTATTTTATAGAACAACATGCACAACAAAGAAAGTGTTAATTGGTTTTTAAAACATTGAAAGGCAATTTAATTACCCAATTTCATCAATTGTAAGTTTAAGTATATTATTTCAAGAATAATTTTTGTTAAACAATTAAACTATCCGTTATTCCGTGCATACAGTGAAAGCGATTAGGCTACTACACTCATTGACCTACAGGAAAGTGGTTGGAATATACGTTAACATTAGTTCACATATGCACGCGTATAGACCGATTAAAGTAGACTGAAATTACTTACAGGCTATTAATTAGTCTTATCACTTAGTCAAATAAAACGTTTAATTATACAAACAATTAATTTATCTAATAATTTAATTTTATACTTAAATTTTATTGATTTATTACCGAATGTTTATTTGAAATAAATAATAAAAACATCTTTATTTATATTTTAACATTCTTTATAGAGTGAGTGCTAAAAACAGCATTTATATTTTAACAATACACTGCGAAAAACGTTTTTATAGAGCAGTTAAGCCAAATACACATATACTACGTTATATGAGTCATACATGACTCATAACTATTAAGTTTCACTGCACTGGTTGCAGCAAAAACCGATGTGTCAGTTACATATGTACAACAATATGGATGACTAGGAGCGGCACATCACTATATAAGACACCAATAAAAGATAAAAGAGTGGATAAAAGAGATAAAAGAGTGGCATAAAAGAGTGGACCAATATGTCTCGTCTATTGCGGAGAATCGTTGAATGGAATGGAAGGACCTCCCTTAGTGTTGCTACCCTAAACAGAAGGAAGTATCTTCCTCTACCCGCTTTGACTAAAAGAGGCAGGAACATAAAATCCTTTCCTTTTTCCAAGGTAATGGAATAGGTATGGCTGAGATAGATAGCCATATAGCTCTCGTACCCATATCTGCAGAAGGACCACCTCTTCCTCCTATTTTACCCATCCTGAATATTACAGTCTATTCAGTCCGGAAGTAAGCCCTTAGGTTATTTTTAGGACCAAGTGCAGATTCCCTTTATTTTACTAGTTAAGTGGATACTTGATTTATTCATGTATATTCTAGAAATGGATCTTCCTTTGATGGAACCATGACTAGTAGAGACCACACTCTTCTTTTATTGTTATAGATTTCCAATCTGTTGCATTTGGTTCAAAAAATTAAAATCATTAGAATTCTTATGTAATATGTGAAGTAAGAACACCCAAGCTTGCAAGCCATGCAATAAACAGAGACGACAGAGCGAGTACGCTATAATTCTATTCAAAGTCATAATACTTACAAGTTTACGAACGTCGTGCATCTCAAGAAAGTAAAAATGTTTTGAACATTTGATTCAAGATTTAATCTCCACCAACCAAACTCATGTTACAAGATCGTGAAGAAGTAGACTCGTATTTACTGTTACCGAATAAATACGCGAAGTGAGGTACTTCTCAAGCACTTTTATCTAAAAACAAAGTGAAAATGTAGTGTTGCTCCTGGCCCCCATTGTTTATGTAATGAGTGCTACACGTTTCAGGTGAAGCGCCCCCGTTGCCGCTATCGTCAAGTGCAAGCCGCTTCTCTGGGATGTTCAAGTGCCCAATTAATGAGTTGTGTTTGACCTCGTGTTTGTGTTCGACATTGTAAGTTTACATTAGGTATTAACATTCAGTTTGAAGGCTATCGTTCATTTTATTCCTAAGCACAGACTCTTAAGTAGGTACAGCATCTGTGTTTTATAAATCTCATAAAAAAGTTCGTAAGCATTTCTTTAATTATACCTAACTGAGCATGAACAGGTAATAACCATCCTCTTTTTTAATTTTAAGAATTTAATTTTTAGCTCAATAATTAACTATCCTTAATATTTCTCTTTGACCAACCTTTGCCCTAAGGGGATTTTAAGTTTAATTAAATTGTTTCAAATCTTTCATGATAATGAAACACCTTAATGACTATTTCAAAATTTCTCCCAATCACGACTTTGTTGATGCAGATTATTTATCTTTTGTTAAACTTTTCATGTAGCTGCTAACTGGAAGGGCTATAACGTTGGGGTATCAAATAATGCGCAGCCTTTAGGCTGAAAAATATAATAGAGTGAAAACTTGCTGATAATATATAAAATAAATTGCTTATTAGGACTGTCAATGTCACGTAAAATTTGTTTATTTTGCAAAACTTTAGTGAATTTCAGTGATACCAGATTCTCTTTCATCGTAAGAAAAAAAATGGAATATTCTCTCTAGAGTATTCTAATACCATTTTGGCATTTTTAGTTCCTAAAATCCTTTTGAGACATTTGAAAAATGTTGTTATAATATTCTGATATAAAGAAGGCATATAAAATGAGTACTTTGTATTTTGACACTTAATGGCATGAATACGAAAGTTAACAACATGGAACAGACACAAGTATAACAAACTAATAATGATAAGTATAATGATGGTATTCACAATACTTTTACCCTCTATAAAAATTATCCGACCCTTTGGAGTGGAAGAGGTGGGTGGAGGGTAGTGATTACGTTCTACGTATCGGTTCCTAAAACCCATTTGGTAATGAGATACTAGGACTAAATTACCAAATAAGTGCAATGAAGCACCAGATTCACCTGACTATGGACAATAACAAAACTATATTTCCAGCCGACACACAGTATTCCGATACGGAACCATCACTGATAACAAGCTGGGAGTACTCAATACCAGGTATCACGTAACAAGCTTGTACCGTTAATTGACTAATTAAATTTCATATAATGTAATTTTCACAACCTAGTCAGCCAGTATAATTTAATATTACTTTTATCCAATGTTCCGGAACTAAATTATTGGGCGGAGGAACTACCTAATTGGCACGCTAATGAATATTTTCTTCTAACCCTTGGTAGCAGCCCAACTATGTGACCGAGCAGACCTCGCGCGCTTTGTCAAGGCCACGCTTTGTCCGCGAGTTTACGTGTCCCACGTGTCTCACGGCTCACAGGGCACATATTATTTGAGTAGATGGCTACCAGTTTCATAACTTCTACTCATCTTCTAGTAACCACCGACTAGAAATAACCCTTCTTAGATTACAGCGCCATTGTCTCGTGCCAAGACGCCGACACCCGGGTTGTGAGTCTACACATTATGAAGGGAAGTAAAATCTAAATGTTTTATAAAGTAGAACATCGTAGGCATAATTCCAGAGAACATTGGATATTTTGGGCCCACCTAGCAGATATACATTTTTAGTTCTTTTATTCTAATTGGCAGCAACGTGGCATTACATACACTTAATTTACCATCCAAAAGTGGTGCTTGTAAGTTTAGTAAATTAAATTGGACTTATAAGTAAACTTTGCAATTCTAGTATTTATTACTACGACCTCAGAAGTCACCACCCCCATGTGTTATCGTCCAACGGTACAAGCTTTGCTTACATTGTGTGGAAAATTTAAAGTACATAGTTCATTTCTGTATCGAGATGTCTTACGGATAGTCAGATATGATACAAAACATAAATTCATATATCCCCGGGCACACAAACAAACAAATTGTGTTAAAGTACATAGCTCACTTCAGTATCGAGATGTCCTACGGATAGTCAGATATGATACAAAACATAAATTTATATATCCCCGGGCACACAAACAAACAAATTGTGTTAAAGTACATAGCTCACTTCAGTATCGAGATGTCCTACGGATAGTCAGATATGATACATAACATAAATTCTTACATCCCCTGGTACACAAAACAAACACATTGTTTTGGGCTGCAGAGTGATAAGACTCTGTAGCATTCAGGCAAATTCAGGCATTCATAACTCATTCTTCCCTATTTACATTAAAGTGTATACTAAATTATGAGTCTATAGATCAAATTGTTTTCATGGGATCATATGGAGAGACATACAGACAGAAACTTAATTCTAGCCCAATGATACATCAGTTTGCATTCTAAACTGGATAACCGGAGTTTTACGTTAGTCTCTTACAACAATCCAAGTCAACGATCAAATCAAATCAAATCAAATCAATTTTTATTGCCAGGACATAATCACATGTATAGCAATAGTCAAGATATTCTAAAATTAATATCTAAAATTTAAAACTTTTTCACATCGCCTCAAACCACATTCAAACGTACAAATTTTCAGCCAACTCCACATTCATCCAGCCAATATTCCCATTTTCCAGCGCCGGTAGTCAGTTTGCTAATTGTGCGGTCACCCAGTCGAATGCCATAAACTCGTCAGCACTGTAAAAATGCTTGCGACACTAAAAAGCGTCTTAAACGAGTTTTTAACACCTTAGGCGTTGGGGCATTTCTTAACTGATCTGGCAACTTGTTGATGAACCGAATACCTGCCTGGGAGGGCAAGTTGTTCGTAAACCCCCGTCCTGTGTCTTCCAGTTCGGTAGGCATCTCTGCCTCTTGTCTCATACTCCGTGTATGTCACGGCCCCGGGTTAATGCACATTTGGACAAACAAAAATGAGTCTTGTCTCAAGAATGTAGAGACAAGGCAGAGTCAACAGTTGCAACGTTTTGAAGGGCTTCTTTGCACGATTCTCGGAATTTCAATTTTGCGATTATGCGAATCGCTTGCTTCTGAAATTTTGAATGCTCGGAAGAAATGGTTGTTTTTCGCAGGCTCCCCATAACACCAGACCGTAAGTGAGGTGGGGGTAGATCAAGCCATAATACGGCCGTCCATCAGTACCTGAGTAGGGCAGTACTTGGCTAAAGATCTCAAGACATAAATGCCTGAGGACAGTCTGGAACAAACGTGGTCAATGTGAGCATTCCAAGTCAATCTTCGATCATGGAATATTCCCAGAAACTTTGAACATTCCGACTTCATCCAGCACTGTGTCTTCCAATAATACGGCTGCACCGTCATTGAGATTTCCTGATCGCAGTGCGAAAGTCAGGACGTTGACTTTGAAGAATTTGCTTTTGAGGTTGAGGCTATTGAAGTGCTGGACACAACTGTTGACGTCGAGAAAGCTTTGTTGTTCCAGAATCATTTGGATTTGCTGGTAAAACAAAGTGTTGTGTCATCAGCATACTGCACAAGTTTCCCGTGCAGTAGTGATGAGTCTATGTCATTGACATAGATGAGAAAAAGAATTGGACTGAGAATTGATCCTTGAGGGACTCCATATCTCAGCTGCAACGGCTCGGAAAATTTGTTTGAGATTTGAACAAGCTGTTTATTTTCTGCGGCTTAGAAATGAGCTAAGCCACTGAAGAGGCACTCCTCTGATGCCATGGGATTCAAGTTTGTCAAGCAGCTTCACGTGGTCGACACAGTCGAAATGCTTTAGTTTAAGTCGAGAAATACACTTAAAGTGAGATTTTCGACTTTCTAATAATCCCTCTACTACCATTTCAACAAGACTCACAATTGCATCAATTGTCGACTTGCCCCTTCTGAAACCGAATTGGTGTTCAGAAAGAAGGTTGTGATTATTCAAAAACTGAAGCATTCTTTGTAAAAAGATTTTTTTCAAAAATTTTGCTCAGAACAGGCAAAATAGAGACAGGCCGATAATTATTTGCAGAGCATGGGTCGTCTTTTTTGAAGATTGGGCTCACCTTTGCAATTTTTAGGAGCGAGGGAAAAACTCCTTCTTCAAATGACTGATTTTATTAATTGGACTAGTGGCTTGGCAATATGCTTGGAGCATTTCTTTATAAGCCACGCCGACATCAAATTAATGTCGTTTGTTTTTTTTGGGTGGGGAGCTGCTGAATGATTTTCACGATCTCTTCCTCAACTACAGGAGCCAGTGCCAATGAGGAAACTGGTCCCCTGTATACGCGTGGGGTTTACTTGAGGAGGTGGTGGACAAGGATTTTGCTCACGAAGCAACAGATGCGAAAAATCTGTTAAACTCGTTCGCAAACCTCAGTCGCATCCTCCACAAGCCTATCCCCAATTTTAATTTTGATTGTTTTTCTGTGTTTTGTTTTTATTGTTTATGATTGCCCCAAACTGTTTTTAGAAATATTTTTTGACGATGTGATTGATTTTGAGACATCATATGCTTTCGCGGCTTGGATCACCTTTCTGTAAATTCTTTTTGTAATTTCGGAAAAAAAATTTAAAATCTTCATTTGAAGTGGTTTTCTGAATTTCGGAGAAAAATTTTAATTTCTCTCTCGAAACCAAAATTCCTTTAGTGATCCATTTATTGTTAGTCCTTTTGGGACAACATTTAATTGATTTTTTGAGGACAGCACAACATTTAAATGATAGTTAAAACATTCCGTGAAAACTTTAAAGTTCTGTTCTAGAGGTTGAGACCAATTCAAGAATTCCCACTTTTCTTTGGAAAGAGATGCGTTGAGGAGAGCGATATTTTGTGGCCTAGTGTCTCTTATTGTTTTTGAGATTTTGGGCTCCCTTAAAATTTTTTCTCCACTGATTTTAGCCTCTTGGCCATAGTGGTCTGATATTGCTGTGTTAACCACCTCAACTGCGACACTTGGTAAGTTGGTGATCACATTGTCAATTGCTGACTGTGATGTTGCTGTCACGCGAGTGTGTGTTGTGACTGACAGCATGAGGCCAAAAGACCTCAACAAATCAGACAAACGTTTTGTGGATGGGTGGCATCTGTCCAAGGCGTCAATATTGAAGTCACCCATAATGACAAATTCCTGTTTGCGATTTGTTAGGTCAGTCAGCATGACCTCGAATTTGGAAAAAAAGTTCTCTACATTTCACACTGGGTGACCTATAAATTCCGATGACAAGCCAATTTGGATTTTGTCGTGTGAAGTTTGATTCCGACTGCTTCAAAATCTTTTTCAATCGTTTCTTTGATGCAAACAGTGTCAAAAGTGAAATCCGTTTTCGCAAAAATTGCGACACTCTCCTCCTCCTTTGGAGAGTTGTCGACAGTACGAATTTGCCAGCTTGAATTTTTGAGATTTGACAACGGTCAATGTTTTTGTGGTTTGAAACCATTTTCAGTAACTACAAGTACGTCAGTCTGTAAGTCCTCGCACATGAGCTGGATTTCATCCAATTTGTTTGTCGCTAATTGCGCGTTTTTGATGAAGCAGTCGTATTGAATCGTGATTTTGAAATTTTGAGCGCTTCTGTTGTTGATTTATTTCGTTTGTCAATTTTAGTCCAGCGCTGGATGTCCGGGGTCCCTAAAAAAACAGCATTATTTTATTTACAACCATAGACAGTTTTTGTTGTTGGAAGGGTGGACGCTCCCGCAGGTCTTTGAGTTACAGCCTCCGCGTAGGTGTTGTGGCCTTGGGCGCTAGTTGGCGGTGGCGGTGGCGTCGGCGGCGGCAGTAGGGCGGGTCTCGGGGGCTGATTCTGCCGCGTTCTGTTGAAGGTTTCTGGGCGGGCTGTTCAACCCCTTCACAATGAGGTCAGCCAGTATAGCCTTTCCTGCAGTGGTAAGGTGAAGGCCGTGAGCCGTGAAGTGATGACGACTCAGGTCACTAATGTCCAGGAAAAGCAGCACCCTTGTAGCGCTCGCATAGTTCGCTCATGTAGTTGTTGGCGAGCGCTAACCTTCTTGTGGACGGGACTGTCACGAGGCAGGTCATGTCTGGGTAGCAGCGGTGACACCAGTACCTTCGAGTTTGCTGGAATATTGCTGAATGATTTCCTCCATGTGTTGGTATATTATGTCTTGTCTCCCGGTAGCCAAGTCATTCGTCCCGGCAATTAGGACGAAGCAGTGGTCTTCTGGTGGTGGGGGTAGTGGTTTTGATTTGGAGAAGCCCCCGCGCCTGGCTTGCAGACTCCAACGATGTTTGAAGCAGAGGTCCTCCTCCTCAAAATAGCTGATAGGTTTACGAACGTGGCTGTCCCCAATCACAGTCACGTTGCGGAAGGGGAACCGATGTCTTTGTGTGCGCGGTTTTTTCTTTTGTTTTTATCGTACAGATATTTTTTTTTTAGAGAATTTAGGGTTTTTCATGCTGTATTTTTGTGCCTTTGTTTTTCTTTTTTGATGTTACTGTAGTAAACCCTGTGGTGTCCTGGTCGTTCAGGGTCTCCAGAGCCTCGTATCTATTTTTCAGGGTTAACGAGTGAGAAGGTAACCGGTAATGTATGTTTCTGCTTCAGCGATTCTACATCAATTTCAAGAGTTCTAATAGTTTCAATTAATTTTAAGATTTCTTCTTTGTATATATGGCAGTTTGTGCAATTCTGGCTTTGTGGAAGTTTATCGGGAAAATGCGTTTTCTGTCTGAGTATGTTGGTGGGAATGCACTGAACTTTTTTGACTATTGGCTAAAGATGGGTGTTTGGTGGTAAAAATTTCGGTCGTGTATTCGAGCAAACGTTGATCCGATTCTATGGAATGGTTTAGTACCGTTGCAGTTTTGTGTTGAGCTCATCAATTTTTTTTTTTTTTTCGATCAAACGATCAACCTGGGCCACCTTGTTCGCAACTTCCGGCCCACAGAGACCGTTTTAACAAGGTCAACAAATTTATTCTTCTTTTGTAATATATATTCTAAATATTTAAGTATTGATCACGTGAACCTTGTATATTAACACGGATGGCTTTAACTGGAGGTATATATTACGTAATTTACAACCACTGGAAATATCCAGTCTTTAAAATTTATGGTCTTTGGAAGCATTTAAATATCGGCCTCTTCGGCTCTTAAGCATTTGAAAACAATTGCTCGCTGTAAAAGATACGTCTCTTACCTGGAATGTTCGATATGTTTTAGTAAACACTATATGTATTAAAAACCACGGGCACACTCCTGATAATACATATAAAGCCATTTATTTTTTTAAAATCTGTTTGGCCTCTAAAATTTTCACTTCTAGCAGCCTAAAACCTTGATCTAGTAGCTAATTATAGTTTATACCAAACCATATGCTGTAATAAACGTTGTAATTTGGAATAAATAATATAAAATGTTCTTCAATTCTAATATCAGTTACGGATTAATAAGATCGTGAAACTTTTACATCTAGTAAAAAGCACACCATATTTAAAGAAATCGATTTAAAATCACAATATGTTTTTTTTTTTAAGTTTACTAACTTTTTACAAGTAAAAATAAAATCATTTTATACTTTTGATACAAAAACTCCTACCTAAAACAAATCAGTCTTATGACGAAGAATTATCCATATATTTTTCTACTTGACCTATTAACCCAGATATTTATTTCAGTAGTTTTCTTATTCTGAGTGTAATAATAGTGAAAGGGATGACAAATGTCGCAGCGCAACTTGACAAACAAGACTGGACAGCGGAGTTATGAATCAAGTCCGCTGAAAGCATTCCATTAGTGTCAGAGCCGGGCTTGTCCGGCTGTTGTTCGAGATTACTCAGAAAATTCCTGCTTCCAGGATTCAAGATTGTCAGCTATTCTGATTTAAGATAGTACTAAGCACTCACTTAAGTATAATCCTAAATTCAATTAGTCAAACAGTATTACTTTAACTGTTGTATTGTTTAAGAACTTCCTATTCCTTACAAGAGTATCAATGGATCCTATAAATAACACAAGACAGTTTTAAATATTTCTCAGAACTTTAATTATTTTACATACCAATATCAGCCAACATAAAAATGCATGAGTATATAAATAACAAGTTTAAATTTTTATACATGAATAAAACCAACTGAATAAAAATCTATTGTTTACTAGTACACTCTTTGCAAACTTTTTGTATATCGAGAAAATTAGGAAGGATAGCTCTTATGATGGGCTCTATATCTGTTATGTGACCGTGGAAGAATAGGAGGCAAACTTTGTTTGAACCCCTCCACACAAAGCGGGTAGGGCTATCACGCTCTAATGTCCAAGGTAACAATTAATTTAACACTTAGGGTGTCCCACCAACTCCAGCAGTCATCCTGAAAGTAATCTAGACCTACCAACCCTGCACCCCAAAATTCAACGTTTGCAGTTTCGTGACGTGCCGCTTCTGTACATTCTTAAGGTTGCCCAGATTTAAGTGACACATCGGTTTTGTTGTACTAAGGGTTCAATTAATTGGAAGGTGTAAACCAGCCAGAAGTCAACCCTGCTGGGGTTTAAAAGCTATTATAATTTATAAACTGCATAAGCTAATAATATGTACAATTGGTTTCCAAAAATCTTCTAAACAAAGCAAAGTATCCAATTAGGTGGCTGATAATGATCCTATTTGCAAACATTTTACGTACTAACCAAATTCACAAACACGTAAATACGTTAGACACCTACTAAACCATAGTGTTTTCTATTAACTACCGGCACAGTAAAGTTGGAAAGACCCCAATGCACCCTCTTCTCCAACGTATCAATGTAAAAAAAAAATAGATTATTAGCAAATTCCCCTCGGGGAAATGTGCTATTACCGTAGCCGTTGTACTAACATCAAAGGCCGAGAAATTGAATGGTGAGTAATCTATATACATGCCGCATTTTAAACGGTGTTCTTCATATATGGTTCAAGCTTTCCTTTATAAACTATTTGGAATCTTCTGAATGGGTCTAACATCTAAATCCGACTTGGAAAGTGGAAGTTATGTTGAGGGAGAAATTATTTCTAAAAACATTAATTGCAGTTTTGTTTTCTATTTCAATTATTTAAATTGTTTTCTTTTAACATCCTATGTTTTTATTCTACTTTTCTGTGATTCCGTAAGGCTATCACATCACATTATTAAAAGTGGCGAGCCTGCAATATATTATTGTATAGCTGACTTCTCTAACGACCTAACATGGTTAAAATTATTATTGATAAATTATTGAGGGCAGAAGAACTAAGTTTATACTGTTTTACATACTACGCCGTTGATCACTTTACAATAAATAAGTTATGCATTGGTAATTTAAACATAAATTAACTTTTTATTGCAAGTAAATCGTAATTTTTCAAGTAAGTCTGTATGAGAGAAAATTATACGTACAGACTAAAGCCTATGTCAGACCACTAGGTCACAGGTTTTCTTTTTTTTATTTAAGGTGTGAAATACATCTAAATTAATTTACCAAATTTGAAAAGATTATAGAAACTTGATGTAGATTAGTTTAACTTGTCTTTATAATTTGTTTTGCAATACGTTTTCTCTGTTATAATGAAAATCTTAATTAAATGCATTTCACTTAGGTTTAGTATTGTGAGATACCATTTATATCTAACCGCTTGCTCACCACTTTAAAAGAAAATTAATACATTTTTCTTATTGTAATAACCGTTTTAATACCGCAATAAATTGACGAGTTTGAGATTGTTAAATTAACCAGTCTTTTTAGTTCATTTTGTATATTTTCTCAAGATTATTACACCACCATGTAACTTTCAACGCTTTTCCGATCTTGAGTTCTACAAAACATCCCACCTCGTAAGCAAAGCGTTCTATTTCAGAATAACTAACTAACTTCTGTAATCGAGTTTAAATTATGGATAATTATTTAGAGAGTAAAAATTAGTCTTGAATTTTCAAAGAGTATAATAATAAAACTGTATATATCAGATATGATTTACGCAATGACTGACAAATAATTACGTTTACTTCATGTATTTACATGTAAACTGAAACATATGTGAAGCTAGTAAATAAATAAAAATTATGTTAATTATTGTTATTCCGATTGGGTAACACATATTTAGATTAGGTTTCGGATGGAATACGAGTTTAAAGAGATGAGAATGAAATGCATGCCAAACAAAACACAATGCAAGAATCTGATTAAGTACCATGACTGAAATTTTCCTCGGAGACAGTTACAAAAAGAGCCATTTATTACTCTCACGTATTCAAAGCGCATTCAGCCAAAATTTATGTTCCGTGTTATATTTATGCGACATTAAGTTCATTGAAAATTCTTCTTTCTGCTGTCCTCATCAATTGTTAGCTACTAAAAAATACTAGTGTTGTTGTCTATTAATATAAAGCAATTTTAATATTTCAAAAAATTGGAAAACTATTAGTATTTAATGTACGCTGTTATAAACATTTCTATGTCACGGGTATCATGTTATCACATAAGTAGTATCACATTGATACCATTTTAAATATTATCGAAGTAGACAATGGTACATTATTTACGAACATTATTCAACGTTTAAATGAGTACTAAACATGTTTTTCCATTCCCAAACCACCAGAGGTTTTAGAATGGTATAGAGATGTAGATGTTATTTTGATTTAGATGGTTTCTTTTGTGATATAAAAATAAACTGTTTTTAAACACTATATGTGGAATAATAAAAAGTCTTTATTCTTATAATTTAATGAATATTGATTGCTATACTGTTGTTGATACTTTTTCAAAATTTCATAAAAACTCTAACGATTATGACAAAGTTCGTAGAACGTGAAAATAAATAATACTTTTGTATTAACTAATATTACAGGCCAGAAATACACAGCTACTTTGTATATATCCAAAAGGAGAATTAATTGAAAAATCAACATCTGAACATTTTTATGTTTTTTAATGTTTATCTAATATATTTAAATGTTTTTGATTGAAAACAAAATTATGTTGTTTAGTAATTTATAAAAATAAACAGAGAAAAACTATTTATCTACCATTTATTGTACGTTAATTATTGATTTGAGATTTATTATGGAAAATACTACTGGTAGGTTTTTTCAATAAATATGCACTAGTACTAAAATTGATTAAATGTGTCATATACACTGTTGTACGCCATTTGAAGCGACCAGGTTACAAGATCTGCATGTTCCAGTTTATTTTTTTTTTTTTTTTTTTTTTTTTTTTTTTTTTTTTTTTTTTTTTTTTTTTTTATTTTTTTTTTTTTTTTTTTTTTTTTTTTTTTTTTTTTTTTTTTTTTGATTTTTTTTTTTTTTTTTTTTTTTTTTTTTTTTTTTTTTTTGTTTTTTTTTTTTTTTGTTTTTTTTTTTTTTTTTTTTTATTATTTATTTTTTTTTTATTTTTTTTTTATTTTTTTTTTTTTTTTTTTTTTTTTTTTTTTTTTTTATTTTTTTTTTTTTTTGTTTTTTTTTATTTTATTTTTTTATTTTTTTTTTTATTTTTTTTTTTTTTTTTTTTTTTTTTTTTTTTTTTTTTTAATTGTTTTTGATTTGAAAACAAAATTATGTTGTTTATTATTTATATAAATAAACAAGAAAAACTAATTTAGTCTACCATTTATTGTAAGTTAATAATTGATTTGAGATTTATTATGGAAAATACTACTGGTAGGTTTTTTCAATAAATATGGCACTAGTACTAAAATTGATTTAATGTTATATACAGATGTTGTAGCCATTTGAAGCGACAAGGTTTACAAGATCTGGCATGTTCCAGTTAGATAGGGTGTATGATTCATTCCTAAGCGAGAATGAGAATTAAGGAATGACCAGGTCAATCACGCTAAATAACCATTATAATAATTAGGTGGTTCGGAGCCCTCTTTAAACTGAAGATTTCTCGATAAATCAAACAATATATTACTGAACAATAAGTTATACGTATTTATTATTGGTTTTATTAAATTACAATTAAAATAAACTAAATTTGTTTAGTAATATATTATTTAATTAAAGTATTATATTGTGGTAGTATATTATATTATACAAGTCTACTAAGGTCCCTTAATAAACAGTTAGTATAAAGTGAACAGAATCAATCTTATATAAAAACAAGTCTATGAAATTTACTATAAAAGATCTAATTTCACTGTTGTGTACCATTAAAACAACACTTTCAAATGTACTTGAACAATATAGAACTGTAATATAGTATTTTTCACTAAAAAATGTTAAAAACTCACAAATTACTAAAGGAATAAACATAAAATAATTGTTTTCCTGTACTTTTATATGTCAGGAAATTGTCGCTGGTGGGCCTGTGGGGAAACGGATGGTGGTGTTTGTGGGTTGTGTGTGAGTTAAAATATTTATTATACGTATGATATGTCAATATTTTGCGTTCTATAATCTATTTTTCGTAAAATTCTTGCATATAACGTGAGACTGAGTGGTACAATGAACTTGAAAACACTAACTATGACTCTGTAATAATCGTATTCTTTATCACATTTAGTTTCTCTTATAGCACAAAATTTGACCGTAAATAATTCATTACATTACCGTAATATCATAAGTTTAATATTTCAGTATTAGGCGAACTATCCTGGAGTGAATGATAAAATATTCCTTTAATGTATAACAAGTATTATAGTTAAATTTTATTATTGTTAGATTTTGAAAGAATCGTCTTATAAGCATTACCAGAAAATTACCAAAAATACCACAGCTTTGAGAGCTAAAGAGACCTTCATTAAAACTTTACTTTCAACATTTTCAAAGGGCGAACACTAAACAGGAACAAACACGTCCGCGCAAGCTTTCAATGTATCGGCATAAGGCTACGGGGTCGGTGAAAAATGGACTCATTCCAAGCGCCCTTTCATCTTGGTTCAAGTATTCAAAACTGCCGACCGCGACAGATTACTAGGTCTCCTTGTTCCTACTGCACATTCCAATCTGGTGAATTAAAATTTATCCCCTTAAAATATTTTCATCTGGATGTATTGTTTTTTAAATCGTTTACAATCAAAGTGATTCATCAAAGGTCATACATGCATTCATTTTAAATAAAAGGGTTATTAAAGGAGGAAACACTTTGATGTTCTTATAATCTGCTGAAATGTTTCTACCACAGGTCATAAAGAGAGAAGGTATTTCGGCACGAACGTTTACCACTCTTTTGATGTAAAATGCTTAAAAATTCAACAGGTCTATAGATTATGTCAGATATTAAAATTTTATTCCGTGCCGAAGTCTTATCACCTTTTGCTGCATTTAATAGACCCATAACATATATTATTTAGTAAAATTTTAAAGCATAATTATTACTTTAACTCTTTGTGAACAAAAAATAAGTTACATATAGTTTTAATATATTACATAAAGTGGTTCAATTGTATTTATAATGACCTATACAACTGTCATTATACAGTTTTCTGCGGTTTCGCATGCAATTACGTAGTTTTGCACATGTATGAGTACTTCTGACTGAATTGAATTATATTTCCCATGCTAATGTTGAGCTTGCCTTCCTCCCACGATCAAGAAAATATGTTAAAAATTGTATATTTTATTTATGGTCTCTGCAGTTTACTTCCATGTTAGTATTTATGTTCCATTGCTGATTCTACCTTTTGATAAACAAGAAAATAAAATATATACACGCACACACAAAACTCAAAAGAACAGTCCAGCGAACTTTCAGCTAGCTTATTTCTGGTCGACTGTTATGGAGCCTTCGGTGTCAAATTCTGACCATAATTTATTTTGGGGCACTTTTTAAGATAGATAGTACGTACTTAAGCTGAAATCTAAAACGGTATTAAATATTTGTGCTAAGTATAAATTTAAACAAATTTAAAATAATAAACAATGTTGACACAGAACAGTTGATAACATCACAAATGCTACTGCAATTAATATTTCATAACATTAGATTCCAAGGTGGCATTTTGTTGCCAGGGGGGTATAAACCGAAGAAATTTTCAAAATAAGAATAGGCCTATATTTATCCCACGAAGCTTAAGATGCCTATGTCAAATTTCTGCAATCAGTTTAATAGCTTATGCGTGAAAGCAAACCAAACGAAGACATTTCGCGTTATATTATTAGGATAGGACAAATAAACAAAAATAAAGTCATCTGTTCCGACTTTATGTTGCTGACTAATTTGCCAGATATAATGTAAAATCAAGTTAATTTTACAATCACGCAAAATTAATGTAACGTTTAATAAATAATAAAAATTATTTCATAATGGTCATCGTAGCTCACATTTATAAATTAAATTTTGGACGATTAAAAACTTTTTTTAGGTTAAGGTGTCTTGCGCACCAAAACAAAATTATAATAAGACGCATTATACAAGTTCGTGTGATTTATTAAAAAGTGGTCTGAAGCGTTAAGTTTAACTAGAAATTTATTATTTTATTATTTTAAAGACTAATATACATAATAACTAAGCGCCTTCAAATAATGTTTGGCTATTAATATACGCAATTGTACCGAAATTGCAGTTTATAGAGTGCACGCGCTGTGAACATTTATTTACATCGGTCTAGCTGTTTAGGAGTAGTTCAGTGACATACACACTTACACAATTAATATATATATATATATATATATATATATATATATATATATATATATATATATATATATATATATATATATAATATAGATCAGTTATACAATGTTATATATAATTAAGATTCGTAATATATATATATATATATATATATATATATATATATATATATATAACTGCAATATATAACTCAATATATATTTTATTGAGTAGCCTATTTTTAAGATTTCTAATATTTATATTCTGATATTCATAATTATATTCAAATTTATATAAATATTATAAATCTTATGTGTCTATTTCTATTTTAACATTTTATAATATTTAATAAATTCCGATAATGATGTAAACTTTTGTAAAAGTTAGTAGGTTTACCATAAAACCTGTCCTTTTTTGTCAATTACGTAATGGTTGTCATTTATCACTGGTAATGTAATAGGTTACGTTACATCTACACTACGCGTCAACCAGCTAATCAATGAGAACGCTATACAGTATTAATTTATTAAACATTTAATGCATTAATGTCTCATCATTTAATGTCTCTACAACATAATTTAAGATATGTTTTAATTATGTTATAATTTAATTATGGAATTATAGTACTTAATTCCATAATTTCCTGCACTAATACGCTTGTTTTTTCTTTTGTTTTAATAACTAAAATGTGTTACGTGTTAACGGTTTAATCAAATTAGAAATATATTTTTAGTTTAAAACAATTTTATTCAATAAAAATAGTTAATTTTATTATCTCCTGTATCATCACGTTTGTATTTTTATTTTAATAAACCTAATGTGTTGCGTGTTCCCGTATTACTTAAGTTAGAGATATTTTTTTAGTTTTATACATATTTTAAAATAATAACAAAAAATAAGTTAAAAAATTGTGCTTTTCATTATCTGTTAAATCCCAACCCAAAGGATAAGAGGCACACAAACTAAGTACTATTGAACAATAAAGATGCACAGCTGCAGCACATTGGACGCACCTCAGTATCCGGTCAGTGCAATCAACCAAACTAGGTTATACATTGGTACTTCGTTTGTGTATCTTCCTTCCTTAATGTTGTATTTTTTTTCTATATTTGTATTTAAAGAATTTATTTACCAAATACAACGTGGTTATTTTATTTGTAACATTTCTTTGCTAGATTAGAAAGTTCTAGGATCAATTAAAGAGGAGACCAGATTCATTTACTTGACATTTCATATAGCTGATTTTGTTATATGTAACGGTAGACATATTAACATTTCTGGTATTGTGTTTCATTATCAATAATGAAAAAAACTCTAGAAATAGTAAGAATATTGTGGATTTTTCGTTGAAACAATTTATAATTACAATCAATGCTGAGATGAGTTTGTTAGAAGCCCTGAAAAACGAGTTTCAATAGATACTTCTCACAACTTTTGGCTTTTATCCCATCAATATATGTTTAAAATGCAGACATATTTAAAGGGATACTAAACGAAGAGCACACAGTATTTAATATAAAAATACCTGAAAGATGATGACCTTCGTCTCCTCAGCTCGATTTTTGATGGTACACGTCTTCTAAATCACCTGAAAAAAATAACTTAGTGTAAAACAATAATCATATAATGTACATAAATCCTTAGCATGTTGGTAATATAATATGTATTCAATTAAGGTAGGAATACACAACATCTATGTACGACTTTGCTGTTGTTGATTGCAAAATTTCAAATCTCTAGCCAGCTAATTTCATTACTGACAGATAATCCGGAGTTCAATTTTATCTACGTACCAATAAAGTTTCATGCAGAGTTTCAAGTCCACAGATGAAATCTTTCTAGAGATATCTTGAAACATGATATATTCACATTTTTCTCATCAAATCCAGTTAAATAATAGCCTTTAAATAAAAGCCTACACACCAAGTCACAATAAAATTACGTCGTATTGTGTTGGGATAGTTAGGCTACATGTTATAACTTGATACATATTAACTATTACTCATATTAAAATATATGTTATTAGTAAACTGAGTATTTTTGCAAATTTATTTTTCGTTGCTATCATGTGTGCCCGTAAGACTATTGTAAAACTATTTTCTAACGTTCTTCGAAATCCCATGGAGTGGATTATGTAATTCAGTTTTCCTCTTATGAATCTCCACGCATAATGTCAGTAAGTGCAAAAGTCACTTAATTTTGTATAAATCACTCAGACATACAGTCAGTTAGAAATGGATTTTTCCAGTACCTAGAGTCATACGCTTCACTAAAGCTCAACCAATAATGTTCACATTATAGTACTATATATACCCCTTTTCTGTCCATAGTAAAAAATAACTCAAAAAATGAAAACACTGTACACACAAGTAACTATTTTGAGCACATTACTAATTAATTAATTAATTTTTATTAATTGTATTATTACCTGGCATCAGATGCGTGAATTGGAATTATATTTACTTGTTTAGCATCCTAAACATGTTACCGCCTATTGTTATAAAAAGTATACGAAATAACCGAGGTATTTATGAAGTTCATGCATTGATATTGCATTGCTATTAAAATAAATTGGTGTCCAGGACCTTCTAGGTTAGATCGAGAATAAGGTGTTATATTCTTCAATATTTAAAAATCTAGTTAATCTAGCGAAAAGTTTCGGAAACATAGAAGAACTAAGAGAAGATTTTATGAGGATATATTTTGCATGTGTCAGCCATGGTGGTAAATCAGTTTTATCGCGTATTAGCATAGATATAGATTTTGTAAATCAATATGGAGTGGCTATCCAAAAACGCATCACATAGGGAGCGCAATTGGCAATTAATCGTTAATGGTGTGCTCACGCTAAGTGACAGTTGATATACGGTAGTGTCTAAATATTTTAATGATACTGTTTTATGTTTATATTAGCTTCCTATTTAGTCATTAAAAGCATCACACGAATTATCTTCTCGTCATCTTATTATGTTAAATTTTAAAATGTAACTCTAACATAAACTGTAAAAATTTTAAAATATTTGTTTTTGAGTGTTATTACAAAATATGGTTTTAATGTATTAATGCCTGAATATAAAAATTCATTATTGGGTTTTTTTTAATTGCAAAACATTTATTTGTGTATTTTATTATTGATTTCTTGCCCAATTCCTTAAGAAACATACCTAAGTAACATTGAGAAACTTTAATGTTAATTAGTATTGGTAAATTAGTAGAAAAAGGTGCTAAAGATACGTCAATTTAACACAGGTATAGAAACGTTGAACTCCTATGTATCAAGATGTAATATAAGTGAAATAAAAAAAATGATTCTCAAATAATTAAATGTTATATTCCAAATTACGTTCTCTTAAGACTAACAAAACCCATAATCTATAAAGGCATCTTCAAATCGTTTAATAAACATCATATATACAAATCCATTTTAACACATATACATTACAGTTTAGGTACATTATGTAATAATAATAGTTTTAATACTTATAATAATTCAAATTAATTATATCTTTGAATGTAATATAAAAGTAGAGAAATTTTAAAAATCTAAAATACGATATTCATTTAAGCATGACAATCTGTATTTTAGTGAATTATATATAATTTTCCACCACAAAGACGAAATTAATAAAGGCAGTAGCTAAGAATCTTATATTAAATTCAAACCAATGTAAACAGCATCTTGTTATGAAACCTAATATCTTTAATTATTTCAATCTGGACAAAATTACACCCTACTGTTACTACGTTACTGATATTATTGACCTTAAATTAGTGATATGCACTTTTACAATATTTTATTTTTATCTTCATTATTTTATTTCTCCCAACTATCTTGGAAATCTCAGGGTATACAGAGATTTTTAACCCCTAAAGTTTTAAAATTATTAAAAATTATGCACATTTTTACTGTTGTCACATTATTTAAATGTAATTTAAGAACATTAGCTGTCTCCTTAAATTACATTAAAAGGAACAGGTTTTGTAATCGATCCTGTAAACCAATTTTATTTTTACGTACATGATCTTTTAGCACATCTTAAGTATTTTAAATGATATTTTAAATTATCTTTTAGCACATATTAAGTATTTAATATTCCGGTATGGTCTACCACTTTTATTCTCTCATCAATCAAAAAAGACTTATTTTCCCCAACATCTGTTTGGCTCAGTCTCAAAACCACGTTCAAAATATTTTGATTTGTACAACGATTATAAATTTTAACACAATACATTAAAATAACAAAATTAAGTATGAATGAGTTGAAAGTAAATAGATTTGCTAATAAATTTTCAGTGCAATTGATAATACCAGTTCACATTCAGATTAATTTGACCTTGTGAGTCTTGGCTTACATATTAGACCTACAAATAGACAGGAAAGAGTTTTAGATGCAAAAAAAGTTTTTGGAATCTACTAGTAACGAAATAAAACAAAAAGTAAACATAAAATTACTATGGAAAGACAAGACACATGAAAGACGTGATGAGTATTAAATTCCTAGTTGGCCTCAGTGCGATTGGTATTATATTTTTAAATTGCTATAGACGTTACGAAAACTTATATTTCTTGAAAAAGGCACAAATTTTTAAGAAATTATTAATTTTTTCAGAATGACTTTTCAGCAATGGACTTCTGAATACCTTTATAATTTGAATTATTAATAACACATTAAAAATATAATATAATCTTGATTGAAATATGGTACACTTATGTGTGTTTGTAAATTAGACAATTTTGAAAATTATAAAAACCTCAATCAAACCTCACCCCTTACAATACAAATATTAAGACACGACTTATATTTATTCCAGTATAATATGTGGTACAAATTCCTAAGGCATGAACATAAAAAAATAAAAGATTTACATTGTCTGTCTATTTACTGTTGAACAGTTCTGCCCATTGAAACAATAGACACGCAGCAATGCATAAAAATAAACATAGAATCATTTTGTAAGTTTTATTTTAAAAAATTATGGATAATTCCGTTGTGTGGGTTATATATCAAAATAGTTTGCGAATATTTGATTGAAATATGGTATGAAGTAAATTTAAACTATTTATAGCGCGACGTCTGATGTATTGGAAACTCACCACGTCTGCTACAACTACAAGCATCCGATATATCGGAAGTTGTTTTACAAAGGGCTAACATTTTGGTATACCTACTAACATCTTAAGCATGGCCCAACCACATAACCAATAAATGAAATGTTGAAATTTGTATATTATTCAGTCTTCCACTAACATTTAAGTGATAAAAAATTTTTGTAAACTTAAAAACATCTAATTGTTATTTATTCAATATAGAATGATACAAGCAATACAATATGTTAGTCTATAAGAGAAGACTTTAAGCGTGATGACGCAATTAATTATCCGGATTGAAAAAGGTCTGCTATAAATTCCATATCGAATATTCATAAATATAAGCCAGAGACACATTTGTATGTATTTATTTCCATAAATAGTCAATATCGCTTGGCAAAGATGGAGATGGGGCTCTACAGATTTGAGTGTAAGAACTTACATCTATATTTGGTTACTTAATTTCGAATAATTCTATAAGTCTGTGAGGGATTTTAAAAATGCATCCTTCTAGAATGCGATATAAGACACTGGAAGATGGTTTTCTGTAACATAATTTCTAGGATGTATAATCGATATGTTGACCTCTCTTAATAATAAAATGTCTTTACTCTTAAGTAAACACTGGTACTTAAGGGGAGGCGGTACCCCTATCTTTGTAATGTTAACATAGGTACCATTATCTCAGAAAACTAATGGACCAATCAACCTAAATTTTTTTATACAACATATATATAGGTATTTAAGCAACTACTGAGTTTTTTTGGTGCTTGTATCTTAAAAAATAAATTTTTTATGATTTTTTTTTCAAACCCATATTGAAATATCAAACTTGGAATTTAGAATATTTTTTTTAGGTACCTAATTATAATAGGAGGCATCTCAAAAAAAACTCAGTAGGTGCCAAAATACCTATATAAATGTGTGTAAAAGTTTCAAGTTGATTGTCCAAGTAGTTTCTGAGAAACGTGTACCTTTGTGTGCAAAAACTGTAAAAAAGTAAATTTGCGGGAAATCGCAAAAAACGAATATAATGACCTATTTAGCTATGTTATATAATATTTTTACCTATATATGATATGTAATTGGTTTTTATAATTAAATGTGATCTTTATATTAATAGAATAGGCTATATATGCTTTTAATATTTAGAATTATCTATATTGGAAAATTTGTAATATCAAAAGTAACGCGATGCGGGTTAGGCCTATAGTCATAACGGAGTGAAAGATAATACAAAAAAAATTAATTAGGCTATATTATTTCAAACATTTTTGAGTTTAGAATACATTTATAAGAGAAATAACAGAGAAAATTATGAAATAGAACTTATACCCAGCCACAAAATAGAGTAAACAATAACAAAATTATAGAAAAAAACATGCAATTTATTTACCGTAGCATTAGTGCATTCCTGGATCATATGCAGGCTCCTCTTCAAAATCCTCCTCAATCCTTCTTTTTAAATTCCTGGTTTGTCTCCTTGCTTGTCTTTGAAAGTCACTTATCGCACAATTTGCTCGTCGCACTCGCTCGTAGTCAAAAACTTTTCATTGCGTCAATTGTCCTCTTGCAAGGTTCAATGCCTACTGCTCTAAGCATTTTGCATTTTGCTATGTTGCCATCATTAAAAGTAGAAATAGCATCATAAGCACCAAACTCAAGTGTGTTCAATGTCACAAAATCTTTTTTGGCACTCTAGACCAGATGACATTATTGATGCTTTCATTGACATTCTGGCGTCTTACCGTGTAAACATTTTCGAAGAAAGGTCAGGATTTGCTAAAGCCAGAAAGATTGGTTTCAAGGCTAACATTATAGCTGAAGGAATGCTGTTCTTATGAGAATATGGCTCTTTAGTGTGCTTTGCCTTGTTGTATTTACACCATGTATTTTCTCCTGACGGGCAAAGGCCATGCTGAGGATTGTCGTCCGTCGAAAGTTTATGAAAAATATATGGCCCAAACCGCTGCCTTCATGTTCTGTTAGTTATCAGTATTTTTCCTAATAGCATTTCCATAATAGGTTTGCAATTGATCAATTATGCCATCTGTTAGTCTATTCTTTCCACCTAGTTTGCCGCCATCAGAAAGTGTTACGCCTTTTGAGTCTCTTTTTAGTTTCCTTAGCCTAGACCCCATTCTCTTTTTGAATATGGCCTATACACTCCAGTTTCTGTATTTCCACTTCACTATAAGGTTTACTGTCTGCAATAGTTTTTGAAACTATTTGTATCTCCATCACCTAAATACTCTAAGTACCTAACTTATACTTATTTACTGATCGGTGAAAAATAGCTTAAGGCTCCAGCTGACTCCATACCTCCGCTCGAGCCTTGATAATTTGCCGAACAAAAATAGCCTCATGTTGTTGTTTGTCCAAAACAATTACAAAATTTAGATAACACTTCTATGTCCATAACTTTTCCTGTGTCAACACTTGTACAAGTAACAATTCCGTTTAGAGAGCTAAAAGCCACGCCCGTTGCCAAGTGCCATCAATACCTACTTTTAAGTCGCGTTCGTTCTTACCTAAGGTTTTATTTTCCTCAACAGCCTCATCCACAGCAGTTTCATGGATTCATCCATTACCTGTTTAGCCTTGTCTTTTAAAAATTTATTATATCGAAACGGTTTTGTTGGAGGTTGCGAAGATTCATTACGCCACATAACATTTTGCCTGCAGCCATACCTTTCCCGATAGACCTCAGTCCATACACTAGTCTAATATTTACATCAAATAGAGTCTTTTTTTCTAAATTAATATTCCTAGAACTATTAAATTTATGTACATATTTACAATGGCAACAATAAATCTCCATCTCAAAAGCCAGGCCAAAATGTTGAGCAGCACGCACTTGTAAACCACTTTTCTTGCAATTTTTACAAAGTGATGAACTAAAAAAGTTGATCTGATAAAATTTGCATGTTAATAATTTCATTGTCATAGTTTTCATCACAATTAAACAATCTCATACTTATCTATGTTTATTTTCTTTGAAGAGCTTGACTGAGATTGTGTTGACATTTCAGGCCTAGGGGTTAGACTCATCTTTGACATCTCATTAGGGTTAGGACTGGCTGGTTTTCTTTTCCTACCACCAACTCCTTTACGGGGTTTAGCATAACTACTTTTAACACGAGGCATAATTTTTACATAAACAATCTTGTTAGCAATAATAAATATAAATTACTAACTAACACTCACTATATCACTTCACAAAGCACCAAAACACTAAGCAAAACAATAAACAAACAGTTATAAAGTCAGAAGCAGAACTCAAAGCTGATGAAATAGAAGTTAGTTCAAGGCCTGCCAACACAACAAAAGCAAATTATAGCACACAAAAATAAAAGGTCATATGTATAATAGTACATGTGTGAATAAAACGCAAGCGCTGTCACAAATTTCTTCCTGAAACATGATGTAAGCATATTTTAAAACTTTTTTTCTGTAGGTTTACAATTTTCAAATATACATGTATTATATATCATTGTGTGCAGAAAAAGCCGCTTAACATTTAAAAAAAAATAAAAAAAAAATGTGAAAAAAATATTTTTCTGGGGTACCGCCTCCCCTTAATATTCCTGCGGTGTGAATTTAATATCTATTAACATATTAAATTTCGACAGGATGAGCTATGGAAGACACAGAGGTAACGTGGTGCAGTTACTGGAAAAAAAACAGTAATAGCTGAGAGGCCTAAGAAGTATTTCAGACGCAGAGAAAGCAACAGACGGCCAAGAGAAACCTATAGGATGGTTATGAAGAGCAATAAAACCCAAATAATCTTTAATATTTTATTGAGGTTAAAAAAACTCTTTGTATTGATACTAAAAAGTATCAGGCACCAAGAGATATTGAACATATAATATATACCATTCTTAAATATGGCCTTAGGCTTTACAAAATTAAAATTTTTTGTGTAATGGGAACGAAATTACTAACTTAATTCCGCCTATCCAATGTAGTTTCGGATATAATAAACAAAACAAAACATCCACGTACACAACGTAATAATAAAAATGATCAAAACCTGAAGACTAATATCGTTCCAAATTTAGCCTCCAATAAAAGAATGACTCCAATAACTCACTTTCCTTAAGAAATACGCTATTAAAGAATCTTTTGCAAACAGAATGTCACAGAAAACTTACCAATAGGCGCAATTTTAATATTGCGGACTTGATGATACGGACTAGTAAAATATAAATTGTGGGTCTTATCGTTTTATATTTAGAGTGCGATTAGTTTTCAAATTTTATTAGTTTTTTAGTTCACACTCTTTCTCTTAAGACCCCATTGAACACAATAGAAAAAGTAAAGAAACACAGAAAAGTTTTATTGTAATACTCCTGTTACGTATCCATACATTTTTAAATTCTAGGAGTATAACCAAGTTCGAAACCAAGGAACCACCTTTGTCAGCGATTAGATTCGCCAGGTTAGGAGGGCCAGATCCGATAATGAACCGTTCAATAAATGGCAACGACACGGCAGTTTTGTTACTATAACTGTCACATGTTACTAAGCGATAATACGATCCCAGTAGGGGATTCCCTCTTTAGCTTTGTTACTTTTAATGGAACTGAGCTTATGGAAGTAATCGTGAACGGCTTCCTCCACATTAAACATATACTTCTATTATAAGTATTTTAGTACTAGACACTAGTACTATGGCAATTTGGTGTTGTACTGAATACGAAAGGGGAAATGGTTCAGTAGGCAAAACTACTAAAAACATTTTAACCAATTAACATAACAACACGAATTATTGCGGTTACTGTATTACCTTCATCCATTACAACTAGACTCTAATTGTACAGTACTTTAACTACATATGTTATAGCTAGACAGGTAAGTAGATTAAGCTTGCTCTATAGCCAGTACTGTAGTTAAGCTTGTACTGTGGGCAGGTGAAATAAGCAGGCTGTGTCGTAAAAACTATTCAATATATTAAGGTATAATTCATTATATCAGAACTAAAGATTTCACACATAGCCACCGTTCTGTATATGTAAAAATAACTCTTATTTCAAGACAAACTAATTACCCACATCAATATATTTTCCAATCACAATACATTTACAACTTTAATGTTAAATTTCACACTCTGTTTGAAATTTTTTTAAATTTTACGTGAGAACTAACAATGTTTTATAAATTAAAATCCCGATAAAATAAAAATTTTTTAAGTGGGTTTATGAAAAAAATTTACATTATCCCAAAGGTTGTGGGTAGTTTAGCATAAAATATAGCAATAGCCCCTAAAGCATTTAAGATAGGTGATGAAAGCTTTCTCGATATAAACGTTATCTTGTATAATAACAAAAGGGGGAATAACAAAGCACTTTTGCAGCCTTGCACAATTGAATTTATTCTCATTCAGATTTGCTGAATATTATGGAACACCCACTATATCTGCGAAACTAGTTTTGAATAATTTATAAAAAACATACAATTAAATAGTATCATAAAAAACTAGGCAATGATATAACGACTTTAACATTACGATTATAAGTATGCCATCCTATGAAAGTAATTTATTGAACTCTAATATTATGTGTTATTAGTAACGTTACTCTATTCTATACAACACCGAGTAACCGCTACGTCAAGTGCCATCACCTCTCGCGCTAATTATATCACTTGCAATGTTTCTATCTCTGGTATACACGGAAGCAAGTTTCCTTACTCAAAAACATCTAGAATATTATTTGAAATATATATATATATATATATATATATATATATATATATAAAGTATTTATATACAAAAATGGATCCTATCCTGCAATCAGTACCTTATCGGTGTTGACTTTGTATGCAAAAGATTTATAAATTTAGCACCTAATTTCTTACATTTACGCTTATGATTGTCAGTATCTTCTAATTGTGTCTTGATAACATTGGAGAGTCACTGTATTACTATGTATATAAGAGTTATAATGTAATGTTATAACTCTTTAATTATCTGCAAAACAATTCACTTCGATTGATCCAGTTGAAATAATCGGGTTGAATTTAGATTGAATAATACATTCAAATAACCATCGTCAATAAAGACATTATTTATCAATAAAATCCCGTAATAAATGTAAAAACTATTGTTTGATCACTTTTTGATTGGACGATGTAGAGTTTCCAAGTCTACGTTGTTTCAAATACCAACTTTACTAAGGGTACGTAGAGGGTTTTCCATTTGAAAAATCACCACGAATTATTCACTACTGAAAGGTTACGAAATTAGTCTTCAGTAAAGTACTAAAATACAATATTACCATTTAATACTGCAATATGCACTTGGGAATGAATTTCAAGTACGAATCATACGTAATGGCAACTAATCTTGTATCTCAAGGAGTAAATTATGAAGTCAATCACCTTTTAGCTCTATTAAAGAGAATAGGATAATGTGTAGGAAATTCTCTAAGCTCACATCTAGTTTAATATAGTGAGTTTTGTTCCTTTGGCCACTATTTGTGTTATAGAAATATAACCAAGATTGAATTGAAGGGATATCCCGCAGGCAGACGTCTGGTAACCAACAGGTAAATAAAATCGAAGCCTGACCTAAACCACAGTCTGGTTCAGGTCCCAGAGCACGTTGCTCTCTTGATTAGGTCAGCCGCAAACCTTACATTATCCCCAGGGATGGTAGGTTACTTGGGGAAGTTGAATCGCTTGTGTACTCCAACTTGGGTTTACTTCTGTATATTAAAACTTTTGTCTTATTCATTAGTCAATTCAATACTCAAAAAGTAGAAAATACATCGAAATATTGCTAAATATAAAATATAAATATGCTAATCAATTTAATGCTAATAAGAATAATTCCTGTTACCAAATATTGGCAATTTGAAGTTTAAACATGGAATATCTTGAAAACATTTCACAGTACACAAAATGTCGGTGAGTAGTAATTTTTTTATACATAATTGCAAATTACAAAAGTTCTTGTTTCTATTACTTTATTGAAATATGAGAGATATGACTATTTTTGTTGTTAAGCGTTTGTAAAAGTTAATTTTATTATGATTTTTCCATAAGTGTACTGTTTAAGTTTAAAACAGCAGTTAATCAAGTAGCAATAATCCATAGCGTCGATAAAAATATGGCGTGTACTTAGTAATTTTAAAAAATTTCTTCATATCATGTTTGCGGACTCAAAAATATCATATTAGCTTTAAGGGGAGACCTAAATATGTTAAAGGGTCTACACAGTTACTTTTCTGAACAAAGTAACAAAATTTGATAATTGACCAATAGCAATAATTCGCTTGTCCAGTTGTTTTTATGTAAGCCTTACAAATGTATTTTCGATCACATTTTCTCTAGATTTCACAAAAATGTTCCCAAGGTAGAAAGACGAATTTAGTTTGTTCTGTACTGTTTGATCCAAGGAGAAAGAGTCCTACTATAATCATAATTCTATTCAACTATTATGATAGGATCCTGGTTATTGAAAGATCACATAAAGTTGACATTATAGTTTTATAAAATACTCCTGAGGTGCTGAGGAATAATACTGCCCAAGGACGGAAGTGTTGAAATAAACGAGTAATCCTGTTACTGTACAGTTCTTATCCAAATATGCATAAATATTGTGTCGTAACCAAACGTTATAAGGTAAGGGGCCTGAGTCCTAGAGTGAAAACGGTTTTCATCAACAACGTTAAATGGGTTTTATTAGTAAATGATCCTATACCAAACTTTCCATCCTGTACTGATTTTACGAGTTGATGACTTTAATCCGATTTCTGTTAAGCTTGGCCAAGGTGACGGACCCTTAATCAGCCTTTTACCCAATTCACCAAGCGTAACCTAGTGTAAATAAATGTAGTAATGTATTACATTATGTGGCTAAATAAACGAGTCAACATTATCATATATCTTTACGACATTTAATCAGTGTATAATGTATTTTAGAACTTGCTGTGTTTTACTAATAATTTGGAAACACATCAATACGCTTTCAATATAGATTTTTATTAGAAATAACATTTACTGTATAGTAGAAACTTAATAAATAACCACGAATTATACTTTTTTATACATGAATGCAGGGTAATTTATACATTTAAATATTTCTTTAAAGAACATATTGTAAACGAAACGTAATAGAATCAACTACACACTGAATAGCACCTGTATTATAAAACCGCACCAGTACTACCAACTCCGGTAAAAATATTGCCTACTCGTTTATGAAGGAGCATATCAATATGTCATAATAGAAGTTAGAATATTTGTGTCAGAATCATGAAACACTACTTAAATATTCTACAATTTTATCACTTCAGTACTAATACATTGTGATGGAACTAGGCTAAATTCAATATTAATTTATATTTTACAGACGAAAGGTGAATAGATATTATTTGGAGCTTTATGTATTAGATTTCATATCTAAATTTCATATATATTTGGACTGGAGATAAATATTTAGGACATTGTATTGATAAACGATTTCCTAGTATCGTTCCTAACAAGGTCTCTGTACAGATCAAATCAGTATTTGCATTCGTCATTCGTACTTTCACGCAGGTTCTGGGTATTGCAACGAGTTAATTGGCTGGGCGCTACTGAAGCCTTTTCACCGAGGCTTGAAAAATTCATTTCTGCCTATCTGTGTGTATATCTGTCTGTTTCTCTGTACGATATTTCTAAAATAATCTCATCTATATAATTGAAATTGTGCATTAAGCTTCATTTCCATAGAAAAAATGGGTTAGATGATAATGCGTGTCGCTCCATGGGATTTGGCTGAGAGCGTTCCCTAATATCTTTACATTGATATTATAGGTATTCATGATGGCAATAAGAAAATAAAAAGATAAATATATTAATAAAGAAGCTAAATACACAAACACACACACACAAGGTTCAAACATGTGACATATAAAACATGTGGCCTAACTGTCCTAAAACACAAAACATCATGATGACAAAACGTCATTATAGTGACTTGGTGGGTACTTTTACTATTTTAACACTGATGCGAATGCAATTTAATGAACAAAAACCAAAATGTATCGTGTGACAAGATATGTAAAGAAAGAATTGAATATGTTTGAAAATTAATTTCTACAATAATAAATTCGATTTGTGCAATTTTCCTGTCTATTTAGTTTTCGTATGATTGTATGTTTATATGTCTGTTCTGTTTATATGAAATAAGCTATAGATTTGAAGTTTTACATAAAACTTTAGCGAAACTTATTATGAGTATTTCTAACTTGTTCATCATTGTTCAATTAATAAATATTTTAAGGAATAAACCTAACAAGTCAGGATTATCCTATACTACTTCTCGCGTAACGGGCTATGCTGAGGTTGCGCCCACGAATTTCAAATTTATAGATCTATAGGTTCTCAGACTGATACTCATACAGAAAATAAATTCGCAAAAAATTCTTCATTAGCACTGAGCCAAATTCCATGCACCGTCGTAGAACACAACTTGTCTATGAAGAAATTAAGCGTCATGCAAAGTTTAAAGTCAGAGAATAAAATCTTTCTCGGAATATCTTGCTACTCTCACTTTCCTACTACTGGGCAAGATGCACTATTTACGAATCGAAAATTGATTTCACCACATTAGTAAGAGAACAATATTACAGGATAAGATGTACAACAATAATTACAGATATAGCGCTAGAGCCACAATCCTAATACTTTGTGTCAAACATGCGATTTGTGTTATTTAGCCTTAAGCAGTAACACGTATTACAAGGAATAGTTTGTTGATCTGGGGTAGTATTCATTGACATTAAAAACATTTTAGAATTTCCCTTATAATAAGATTATATTTGTATAACTAAACCTATAGATAAAACTAGTTATAACTATTCTTCCCTATTCTTCCTAAGATTCTCATCCTTCTCGCAATATGTAATCCCACTGAAATGTATAGAGAAGTCATTCTGTTTTTATGAATTACTAGCGTTATTTTAATATAGAAGTATTCTCGGGTCTTGGTTATTACTCTTACTCGTAGTAAGGCTCCCTCTTCCCAAATTAGGTAAATATTTTAAGCTTTCAGACTTGAGTAAGCATCCTTTTGATGTTTAACTTTTCCTGCTCAAAGTCCAACACAAACAATTAATTGACTTTACTTCTCCGGTCCCTGCAAACCGTATCTTAGATTTATTACCTAACCTGTATTTAACCCAACTTTACTCACAAAAGCTCAATTTCTCTGGCAATTCCATTTCCCCTTATAGTGGGAAAAAACTATTCTCGGAATGGTAATTCTTGAAAATTAATTTTTAACTGAAACTCTTTAGTGTTACTTTGTGTCTGTCATACAAATGCTATAAAATGTCGGTTACTGTTTCTCTTCACAAATAAACAGTTTAGCCATATCCATTGCCCTACTGATGACAATTACATAGCGAATTAGTGTCTAGTACAATAAAGTTGTTTGCGTCTTGGCTGTCAATAAAGTTTTGTTAATATGTGTTTAGATATGAAAATCGCAGGTAATGTACAATTTTTACAACCGTAAAACAGCAAATTACGACACATCAAACAGTTGAATAACAATTTTACGTGGACTATGTTATTTACTTATTCAGTCGTTTTTACGCGTTGGCAACTGGTACTGATACAATATTCGGTTTATTGAATAACACCAGTATTGTTTAGTGACGCTTTTAACTGTACAGCAGTTTCTGTTTGGTATTCCCTTTTAAAATGAAATAAAATGTTTATTAATGGGAGTGGATGTATCTATGATGTAACTATGTTATGCCAGAGGATTAATTTTTACATTTAAGATTTGATTACATTTTTACTAGCAGTTATAAACGGCTTTGCACGTTCTATTGATTAATAAGTACGTCGAAGGCATATCCTTTATAATGACATAATAAACATTCCTGAAAATGTATGATTGTTACTGAAAGATATTCCAATCTTCTGATCAATTTCAGCATAACTAAAATTTAAGTTTAAAGAGTAAAATTTTAAAGTCTGAAATACGAAATTGAAAAATTTTATGAATAGAAATAAAATACACAAATTTCTCTGCAACATTCCATAATATTTAAATGAATAGCTCCAATTAGTTCGCATTACGCTTGAGATATTTTAGGCTAGAGTGGAGGAATAATAGGTTCGTAGTAATATAAGAGAATATACATATGATATAATATTATGGAGGCCTATAATCATTTTGAATCGGAAGTATATATGTTTATGGTACGTATCTTGTCATTGTTCATTTTTGAAAGGTTTAAAAGGCAAAACAAGTTCTACTGTGCCTTATTTCAGGTTTAGCGTGTCAAAAGGTTTCTTTTTTTCCACGATCAAAAAATATATTTACCTTTTCGGTTAGATAATCCTAATTTAGTCAAATGTTGACAGTAGGAATGTTATTAACAACTTTCACTTGCTATCAAGTATGTAAAAGCTAATGACTTAAGAAGAATACACTCTCGGAAATCCCGCTGTGATCGTTGTTGCCAACAAACTTAGCAGTTATGTTAAGCTAATTAAAGGAAAATTAAAAAAAAACCTATTATCACTTAACATTTGAAAATGGCGGTATTTAAATTTTTTCCAGCTTTGATATCCGAAAAACTGTTAATCCAACTTACAAATTGTGAGAATAACTATTTATTTCAAATGTAATGACAAAACTAACAATAACAAGTTTGTTAAAATTGGTTAAAAAATATAATAATAAAATCAATTTAAGTTCTTGTTTGTTTATGCTTTCTTATATGTAGAAATTATTTTCTTAACTAAAACACCAAAGTGTTTGTTATTTCTCGGTACAATTCTTAATTGTTTGTTATTTATCGATCTTAGCATTACAACAGTTGTGTTTAAATCAAATGAAACATGTATATGGAAGATATATGTATATCTTCATGTATATAAGAAGTTAAATTTTTAAATATAATTTACATTAAAATTTAAAGTTACAAATGTTGCTAAATGTGATGCCCTATTTCAACAATGCATGCCTCAGTTCGGCGGTTTAGGGAATTTCTTGGTCTTTCGAAGATCCCAGTAGTCGCCTTGATGCTGTTACATCCTCTTTGCTCATGGAGCAATTTTTGTACATCAGGAATCTCTCTTTTCCCTATCTCTGTTTGTAATTGAGTGTACTTATTAACTAAGTTAGCATGAATGTTTTAAATAATATTTTAGAAATGACTTTTGAAATACAATTTTTGTAATTGTTTACAGCAATAAATAATTATTATTACAACTACTATAGACTTCCGGTGACCTCATTGCTGTACATATACAACTTTTAAATAGTTACTGTAATTAAATAAATAGTGCCAGTAAACGCCGATCAAAACCAAATTTAAAAGTATACTTACCGGTACAACAGTCGTAGCCTTGAAATGAAACCATATTTAATACTATCGTTAAGGAAGTAATATTTTGTTATTATTAGTTAGAAAACAGTTGTTAACAATGCGAAGACCTAGGATAAATAACAAACAATTAGGACTTGTACTTAAAAATGCACTTTCTACATGTAAGAAAGCACAAAGACTCACCAAGTAAAATTAATGTAACTATGTGATTTCTCAACCGATTTTAACAAATTTTACATCGCTAGTTTTTTCATGGAATTTTTAATGAATTGTTTCGCCACTTTTTACGTAGAACTAACAGTTTTTGCGATATCAAAGTTAGAACATTTTTAAATGCCGCCATTTTGAAATGGCAAATAATGTTATTTGCTACAACGGCTTCTGAGATACATTTTTTTAAATAAAAAAGACATAAGGACAGACACGAAGTGAGCTAGGATAAATGTTCACGTGCACTTTTTTGCTTATTGTTTTGTCTACTATCACATTCTGAAGTTGTGGGAACCCCTCGCAAAACACCCAGTATAGTCTATATATTTTTTAAGTTTTGTATACAACTTTAGTGAAGCCTGTTACGAAACACGTAGTGTGGCCAAAAGCTATATTTTTCTTATTGTTTTCATATTTAGAAGAACTTTTATTTTAAACAATTTGTTATTTTTTTTAATAAAACAAGTGAACATGCATAAGCTTCTGAAGCCATAGTGGGACTAACGTAGTCACAAAAAGTGTACAATATAATTTTGTTTGTTACAGACAAATTTTTATTTGGATCTTATGTGATTAAAACTTGAAAAATGTAACTTCAAAAACATATTGCATTGAGAATATTTTTTTATAAATAATATCGTGAATGATATCTTTAACACTATATTAATTTTAAATACCTTTAGGAACTCTTATTGTAGAAATATTGCGTTATTATTTTTTTATAATACGGTATACCTAAAGAGGTGAATATTTCCCTTTCCCATAGCTTAGAGGTAAGGCTTTGAATCTTTACCTGAGAGTTCACGGGTTCAAGTTCCGGGGAGAAAAACACAAATTTGACAGTTTTATATTCAAAACTAAGGGAATCAACCCATTCCACTGGAATAAACCCTTAATAGAAAACTGTCTTATAAAAACATAGAGTTCAAGTAAATGTAAAGATTTTACATCTGTAGTACTATAATAAAGGGAGGGTGAAGGGTGTGATGACAGCAAAGGGCCGCTAGAGTGCGGTCTACAAGTTACTGTGTTTGGAGAAACCCCCAGAGCATGTTTGGTATTTTATTACCCACAGCTCCTCCAAAGCCACCCTCTTTCAGTGACATCTAGTACAGCAGCCTCGCATGATTCAACTATTATATTGCTCTCAACTTCTTATTGAGTCTATTTCCTCTAAAGTGGAAGCGCAAATATCTCTAAAGTTGAATCTCTAGAAAGTGAAAGACACTCGGTGCAAATTACTTAAGAACTTGTTTATTTTAGTCCGATTTACTACGGACTTTTGCATAAAATATGACTATTTTTATTTATTGTGCATATCATAACGTACCTGGTCGTACAATCGTATTAAAAACCGCTTACGCGCTCCGGTATAAGATGCCTTTATCAGAGAGTACAACCACAATACGCTCATCGACGTTATCTCCGTTAAAGATATTACTCAGTTACATAGCACATAACAGATACCTTGATTGTATATAAATATAAATATATATATATATATATATGAGATAAAAAAAATATTTATATATGAGCTAAAAAAAAAATATATATATGAGATAAAAAAAAAATATATATGAGATAAAAAATATATATATATATATATATAATTTCAATAAACATTGAATCACAAAAAGTACTTGCTCCGCCGGGAGTCGAACCCGGATCTCTCACTTGCCGGGTGAATGTGCTACCATTACACCACAGAGCGCTTACTTTTTCCGATTCAATTATTTTGTATTTGGCCGTATCTGTCACATATGTGTTTAAATAAGCAAACTAACATATGATCGGAAGAGCAAATACCTGTCAAACGAATTTTATTTACATCAAATTGTATAAATGGCAATAGCCTTATTTAATTTCAATAAACATTGAATCACAAAAAGTACTTGCTCCGCCGGGAGTCGAACCCGGATCTCTCACTTGCCGGGTGAACGTGCTACCATTACACCACAGAGCGCTTACTTTTTTCCGATTCAATTATTTTGTATTTGGCCGTATCTGTCACATATGTGTTTAAATAAGCAAACTAACATATGATCGGAAGACCAAAATACCTGTCAAACGACTTTTATTTACATTGTATATATATATATATATATATATATATATATATATATATATATATATATATATATATATATATATATATATGATAACTATGTTTTCATCCTAATAGAAATGATTGAAAAGCTGTTTGTATTATTATTATGGTCAGTAATAAATTTACTTAGTTATTTATTTTAGTTTATTTACTAATATACATATACATATTTCTTTTCTATACATGTATGATAAAATACTAAGGTCTGTTTTTTATGAGCAATGATTAGAAATTAACAAAAAGTTATTAACATGCAATATATATTTATTGCATGTTATTTATTGTGCTGTATGAACATTCGATGAAGTATGATAAGCGCAAAATGTTTGAAGATTTCTTTGTTGGAAAACATTTTTTTCTCATGTGTGGCTCGAAATTTTCTTAGTTATAAATTCGCGTTTCTCAAATTGCTCCTTGACCCAGTTGAGTTTTCTGTGCTAAATGTTATTATTTTCTTCATAACTCAGTATACATTTAAAAAGTAATATTTGTACTGTGTATTAAATAGGTTCAATCGTATACAAATAATTGATGGAAATTTGTATGTATACAGTTCAATACAGATGTTATTTTGCATATTGAAGAATTTAATTATATCTAACTTTATTTATATATAAGTTATAATTCAAAACCTCGACCTATTTATATTTTGGATTTTAACATCGTTTGGAACACAAAAAATCACATAATTCATGTAGATACTAATAATCAAATATTGTAATAAAATTCCATTCTTATCTATCCATCACATTAATAATCAAAACATTTTTACTAGTTATGTAAATAATATACGTATTTATTTTTAAATGAACTATTACAATTTAATGATTAGTAAAGCATGGGTAATACTTTTTACGTAAAAATATGAAAAGTTACTTCAGTACCTAAAAGTTAAAATTTACTACTTTTATTTAAATATTTTATCAATATATAAATTTAAATGGTGTTTTAATGTTGCGTTTGAATAGAAGAAAATATTATATTTAAAAAAAATTCATACACGAAGTTTTAACTACATACGTACTAACGATGAACTACTTTTGTATTAAAATACTTTATGAACTACTTTGGCACATCACCTCGCCCTGAATTCCACTGTACCATTTCTCAGCATAATAAATAAGCTGAATATTTTTTGCTCAGAGCAAGTTTAAGGTGGCTCAATGAATAAATAATGTAATTCTTGGAAGGGCTCATCGTTCAAAAGTTCCCGACAAAACGTGCTGAGGCTGGAGTTGGTTAATTTACACAATCTCACGTTTCTGTAAATAGAAGTTCGACGTTACGACAAGCTATGACGACAGATATTACAATTCTGGAACATTATAATCTAACCAAATATTTTACAGTTTTATTCGACTCATTTTATAAAATGAACACATGTATACTCTTTCATAAACACAATGTTTTAAATATTGACATAAAGCATACTTAAATTTCTTAATTCTTCAAATAAACTCTGTAGTTTAAACTAAATCATTTGTTAATTTACGAGTAGTTGTATTTATGTCGTATGTTGTTGTTATCAACGAGTTAGCTTTAAATAATAGTTTGAGATCTTTCATGAACATCCGTTTGTGACAATCATCTTTATGACATAATGTTAGCAAATTCATGACCTTCATATCCCAAGACTACCCCTTGTTCCGGAATTTATGCAAGTACGCAACCGCGCCCGAATGTGTGTGAAGGATATGCAATATAAAACCAACATAACGACCATAACACTATAATTAATTTATAACATTCCAACAAAATATTTCCCAATTTGGGATTGGTTATTTAGTGTACCTCATTAAATACAAAACTATGGCAGTCGTTAGTGTTTATTTATTTATTTTGTTTCGGTTACTGCACAGTATTCTCCAACCATATACTTTTTTTTGACACGAGAGGAAGTTTAATAATTTGTTTCTAAGTTTAAGAAATGTATATTACTTGCTCCAACTAGGCAAATGAAGGTGATCACTACTTGCCTATAACCTGTCAAAAAATTTAGGAATAACATTTATATATAGGTATTTATATTTAGTTCTCAAAAAATTACTGTGATAAAAATACTTTAAGCCCTTGTAATCTATTTTCATTCTAAGATATTTCCAGTGCCCTATTTGAGTTTTCATTATTATCCAGGCAAATTTATTTATAGTTCGTCACTGGCGCAATATGGAATAAAATTTATAGTTAAACTTTGACTTTGGCTATTATCTGCATTACACTGCTGATCAAGCACTGTTTACTTAATTCTTTATAAAATTAAAGTGTACAATTCTCAATATGTTTCATATGAATTCTCTTCGAGGAACTTCAACTGAAACGTCAAATAAATTTGAAAAGTGTCAAAACCTGTTTAGTGTCAGTTAAACTTTTTAAATTGGTCCAGTAGTTCCAGAAATTAATGCTTAGCAATAAATTTTTATTTATAAGACTAGCAGTTACCCATTTCTGCACACTTTTAGTCTGCCTCCAATATAAGGCATTTCAGTGCCATCTTAAGACTTAAAGTTTCCATCTTTGTAACAATGAAGAAAATATATCGTAAGACTAAAATGTTACCGAAATCAAACAGTTCATTTATCTTATTTAAATATTTTGTGTTATCTAAATTAAATTAGTTACAAAAAGACTTGACGTTACTTGTATTTAGGAAAAAAGCGATCTCTTAACATTTAGAGTACTCTATTTAATATAACATAGCTATGGTGGGAATGTTTGATTCAATGTGAATATAAAGTTCAACTTCACTAAGATGAAAGTAAACTGAAGCTAAAGTCAACTTTTACGTTAAATCAACTCTTTCCACCATAGCTACGTTATGTGTAGAAAGCTCGGTTACTCCACCGTGTTTAAGGATCGTGTCTAAGATATTGCAATTGTACACCCAGCGAGATAATGAGAATACCTCTTCATCTAAATTACACTATATATTGTAGTCTAATTGTCTCTGATGTCTAAGCGATTCCAAATTCTCTGATTCGAAACAGACTTATGACGTTGTCAGATTCTAGACTCTGACTGCACTAAGAGGTACCCCTAATCTTGACATTAACAATTTATGGTACCTACAGTTTAAAAATAATATCATAATTAATAAAATAAAAATTCATGTCATTAGCTCAGTTGTGGTGTTGCTGTCTGAACAATATAATTGTTCTTCTAACAGTTACCAGCACCTTTTACAGAACCTCTACGCGGTTGCCTCCGTGTTAAGGAGGAACATAAATTGATAATCAAATCACAACTTACCTAAAGGTAAAGATATTGGTTACTCTTAAATATCCACATTTTCAGAAGAACAATCTAGTTTCAAAAGGTGAATGAATGATATGGTCCGTATTTTCAGAGACGGAATGGACTAATGAGTCCTCTCTATTATTCAAATTAAACACAACGACAGTTACAAAACAAATCCATAACACATTACTAAGTAAATTCTTACGAAACAAATTAAATACTGAAATCAATCTAATAAAATAAAATGCTAAACTTACTAGTATTAATTCTTATTTTACATATGTTACTAACTCATACTCAACACTACAAAGGACACCCATCACAAACCGGACCTTATACCTAGCTCTAAACACGCAGATTTTACAGCTGTGGATGGTATTAAGAAGTTAGTTCCACAGCCTGCAGGCAGAAATGTGTAAGAGTTTTTGAACATATCGTGTTCGATAGACAGAAAAACGAGTCGAGAAGATCCATGCCCAGTATTTTTCATAAAAACAGAGAAGCAGACATGAAAAGTTGTTTTCACGAAGCTCTTCGTTATGAAACTAACAAGAGTAAGCAAACATTTTCTTGTAATCCAGTTAGGTACCAAGTAAAGATCGCTATTTTTTACTGAAAAATAGGAGTTGAATTACTTGTTAGAGGATGTTTTTGCATTAAAAACTAAAACTAATTATTTATAAAACTCCTATAGCATTATAAAACTTAGCTTATTAGGTAACTGTAATTTTGATATAAAAGTATATATTCTCTTCTAGATGTTATAATTTACAAATTAGTATTTACTTAATTGTAGCATTCGAAAATCACATATCTCATGTGGTTTATCAATGTCTCATTTATTTTAGCCAACATTAAAAACTAATTGGCTGACGAAACTATGATAAGCGACAAATTATCCTATTTTTAATCATGAAACGAAATATTTAAAATGTAATTAATATGTAAAGTACTTTTATGATATTAGATTTCTACTGAAAATATTGTAATATTATAGCTTACAAGTAATGATATACATTTTATAACAAATAAGGTATACAAATAAGGTAACAAATAAGGTATAACAAATAAACTACCAAATATAGGACATCTGTAGCAAAAGATATTATCTGTCTAGCTAAATGTACAGAACGATAAATAAATAGAAGGAGAAACTTATTTCACAGAATCTACGCCATCACGTGAACTTCAGCCATCTGTCTCCCAATTATTATATAACAGCATGAGGTGTCTTTCATTATATTCGCTAGTTTCATTTCGGAACTTTCATCTCTCTCTTTGATACAACTGAAAAAAGTTTAAGGTATGTTATTTGTCAATAATCTGATTCTTATTTATTTAAAATTTGGAAGATATTTTGTACCTAAAATGTGTTATAGTTTCTTATAAACCTTATATTTTAGTAACAACAGATTTACCAAACATTTATCTAACAATTGTTTAGGTTTTAATTTTTTATGAAATAATTCATTATTGAAGAATGCTTACTAATCAAAGCTGTAAGAATAAGCTGTAATCAAAGCAACAACAGTTTAACTATTAATTAATTTACGTTCAACCTGGCTACACTAGACATACTAATGAAACTAAATGTACGTATATATATATATATATATATATATATATATATATATATGTGTACGTATATATATATATATATATATATATATATATATATATATATATATATATATATACGTACATGATGAAACGTAAACGATGAGAAACGTTTAACTTATCCTATCTTATTGTAAAAGGTATCAGTGCAGTGTTATATAAATATATTTGTTATCAGTAAAGTTTGCATGATTAATGGGAAATAGGGTTAAATGAAGCTTCTTGAACGTTTCCTCAGATCAAAACGTGCTAACATGAACTAGAAGACCAATATATTATGTTGCAAGTTTTAGTAAAAGATGAAGCAAACATCCAGGAAAGAAGAGATGTCAGTGTGTGTACGGTACTAGTATACAATGTGGTACTAGAATATACTGGCTAGCTGGAATGTACACACAAGCGAGTCACGATCAGGACCCAGCCCGAGGATATTAGTCAGTGGAAAGGCCAAATGGTCAAGGTCGCTCGTACTTTCTCGTAACTATTATACAAGCTAGGAGTACGATAGTTAAGCTACAATGTGCTATATTACTCGTATGTCACATTTTTAATTCTTATGGATGTATTGGGTTTGTTTATAAATTTATTTATTCTGCTATTCTGCTATTCTCCATAAGATCATATGCTAACCCTCACCCAAATCCCATGGAGTGACATGTTCCATCATAGAACTCAGGGTTCCTCATATATAAATGAAACTTTAAGAAACATTTCAAGCCCATAAGTCAGTTTCTAAAAATATTCCGACTAACAGAAATAAGATTTTTCCTATCTCAGGATTGATAGAGAGCCTTCGCTAAAGCCCAGTCAACCAGTTTTCAGTACTTCCTCTTCATAATCTATACAATGAAAACTGAGAAAAAAGAGTGGTTTCTTGATAATAGAACAACTTTTAAAGCAAACGGTAGTTTAAAAATCGGAAATGATTAATATATTGTGATTATAATGAGCGCGTAATTAACCACGTCGTTCATAACGCAGACGTATAAGATTAGCTTTAGGAATAATATGTTTAATATACATAGCATTTGCAATAGTCACTAATAATTTGTTTTTAAAGAGTTTTGATCCCCATTTTTAGCCTTCATTGGCCCGTAGTCATGTCGCATGTGAGAATCTTGGAATATTAATTTTGAATTCGCTCTATAACAGCACATCGTAGACATAAAGTCAGGACAGAGTAATCCAAGCTCCATAGTACATCATTGCACATAAATATTTTGACAATAATTAATTATATGAGAATTTTATAAAGAATATTGTTTTATTGGAAATCTGGAGCACTGTGATTACAAATCCATCGGAATATAGTGGTTTATTACATTTTCGATGAATAAAAGAGGTCTATTTTAGTTGTGGGGTTTATTTATAAAACAAAATTTTCTGCAGATGTTCTATTTGAATAATTAAACACAGCTGATGGCTGAAGCAATAACTTAAAGAAAATAAGATCTTCGATATGAAATTCCAGGTTTGAGTCGCAATTTATATATTTCAACATTTGAATTTGCAAGATCCAATTTAAAATTTTAAAAATTGAGTTATTTCATTTTGAAAATATTAAATACTGCCATTTTGGAATAAAAATGCTATTATATATATATATATATATATATATATATATATATATATATATATATATATATAATGTATATATAGTTAATTTCTTTTAGTTAGCAAAACATATAAAGTTTTAAATCGTTCACTTAGTGTTGTCTAAGATGTAAGTTTTTTGTTACAAAACATATACCCACTTGCAGACACTATATGAAGAGAAATAGAACATAGTTTCTAACAACTTTTTCGCTTAGTTTTAAGTATTTATCATTTCCTGAAGTTTAGCCAACATCTCAGGAAACACCCTAAATATTCAAATTGATTAGGAACAAGGTATAGATTTATTTATTTACACACTAGGGCAAAATAAACCTACTTGCCTTAAATATTTACAAAACTTTTTATTGGAGCAGTATGGGCAGCATTAAATGTGATGGTTGCCAATGGAATTCGAATTTGAAATCAAAGCTACATCTACTCTAAAAGGTTATGCCAACAATTTGGTGGTAGTTAATTTATATTTCTCAGGCAAATCCGTCGTACTGTTATAAATCTCTATTTGACAGAGAGTAGCAAAGCCTGTGACTTTGATAGTTACAATGATCTCGTCAATCAGTTAAGAAATAACGTTTAAATTCAGTAAGAATCTTAGTTTTTGTATATAAATTCAATTGTTTTCGTCTCACATGAAGAGGTAACAGGATTTTATGAAATTTAAATGTAAGCACACACTAAAATTCAGTGGTTTTATAAGCGTAAAATAAAATTTTCTGGTAAAAAAATTAAATATAGACCACCATAACAGGCAACTTGTCTACGTTCTTAAAGTGCAATTTAAAAATAAAAAAAATTGATTTTTAAACAAGATTATATCATTAGAGTATCTCGGATTAGATTAAATATATTCTTTATATTATATTGTTAAAGTAAATTTCCAATGGGGAATCAACAATATTCTCTTAGCCTAATCATTACTATTTTATACCTCTTTACAAAAAATACCACCATAATAAACAGTTTGTAATGCTAGCAGCATATCTTTAAGAGCCTGCTGCAATGGCTCTTAATATTAATTTTATAGCTTTAAGAGCAATGTTAATCCTTGAAGAGTTTTAGGTTCTTATTTATGAACGTAGAGTTATGGAAAATATATCACGAATAATATACATACTGTCCCTTGGTTTATATACATTTTTCATATAGTATAATTAAAAAATAAATGTTTGTATTTGTTAATCTGATAAAAACTTCACATGTCATTATACTTCATCATTTAAATTTTCAAAAAGTTACTTTGAAATGCATTAACTATAAAAACGCATTTCTTTTAAGGGCTACAACCCAACGTCGTTTCACCACAGCTCTTAAAATTATAAAATTATCTAAGATAATGAGGAAAACCGAAGCATAAGCATATATAATTCGACTATAAAAAATTACAATATAATACAAACAAGATAATAAAACGATATTGGTTGAAATGTCAGTATCCAAACGGAAGAAACAGCCATATCGAAACTTACAATTAGGACGACGAACCAAGTTTTAACAGTTTTAATCTTATCTTACAAATTTATAATAGGTTATAGCCCTAAATAAAAGAAAAAAAGACAGAACGTTCAATCTTTTGAACAATCATCTTACACATAACTAAACATTAGTAAGTAGAATATAGATTTTTTTTATTTGACATTATGGTCTAAATTACATTGCTAACTATCCCCGTTAGCTATTCTCACAAATAAATGGCTAAGCAAAGAATATCATGGTTAAAATTATAACAACACAATTAACATAACAAATTTTGTGCAATGAAACTAAAGACATAACACGTTATGGAAACACGAACCATTCAGGTTGAAGGAAAACGTCAAGTTGTAGACAAAGGCTGCATAAGTGGTGAAATCTATTTATGTAAGAGTTAGCTTCAAAGTTTGAAAATTATTAAAAGCCTTTCACCGTACTGGCGAATATAGGTACTATCCCAGGTGTGTTTCAGGCGACAGAGTAATTGAACGGTATAATATCTAATAGTATTTTACTGTTTTAGGTGGGATGAAGTTTTATTACAGACCGCGTAGGGAGTAATATTTACTCAAACTATAGTTTAAGTAATATACTATAGTAATATATTACAGTGGTTCTGTACTAGTCTCTGATCTCATTATCAGTAGTCTACAGGTGGTCATAATTTTATGTAATAATCGTAAAACGTACAGCAACTGTAAGCTACTTACAGTTTCAATGAAATCCGGATTAAGAGCGTTATTAGGTCGTATTAAACTTAACATACAAACATTTCAAACCAGTTACCTTGGTAATAATTAACTTTAAACACTTTTTTCGTCCGGGTATTGTTCTATATAACTATTTTATTAGACCCCACAATTGGATGATGTTCAAATAAATCACATAATAGAACACTTTGTGATTATAACTAGACCCAGGAGTAATTTAAATTCACTGTTTTCGGCAGGAAAATACTATGAATCACATATTCTTGATTCATGTATAAACGTCATGTTGAGAAGTGTTGGTAAAACTATCCTAAAGAAAATTTTTTTAAACTAAATAAACAGTAATTACCCGTGAATCCTTGTTTCGTACTGCTTTGATAAATTGCAAAAATACTAAAACTTGATACTTTTCCTTCACTTTTGACACATTTTAAGTCAAAATAGACAAAGCCAGTAGTGCATATCTACTTAGAAGTTGAGTGAAGAGGGTTGAGCTGAGTCGTAATTGGCTGAAGGATCAATCTGGTTTGTTATTATTCACTGACTTTCATCTATCTTATGCTGATTTAGCTGTTGAAGTGATTGTTTCGTTTGATTTTAAGAAATACAATACTATAAAAATCTCAGAAAAGCCCAAACAAGAAAATACATTCAACAATAAGTCAACTCCGGTTAGCTGGCAGGCTGCGATGGAGAAGGCATACTTTATCACTGATTGGTTGAGCCTTAATCAATCAAGATAAACCTCCACTCCCTACACTTACCTTTATAAATGAATGTACATTACTGATTATCAGTTTCGGTTTTAACAGCCGTTGACCGAAGGCTCTACAATGAGGCCGAAATATCTTAAGATTTAAATTGTTTTAGCAACGTTGTTTTTCATTATCTTCAAAACTAAGACATCAAGATTTGTATTTCAACATGATAAGATATTCTTGATGTGTATATATTTTTTTTTACAAATGTGAAGATCCGACTCCTGACTACCATTCATCTTCTCGTCCCCATGGACCACCTTTACGAGACAAACACTAAGGCAAACTTGTTTACTGAAAATGAATTTAAAATATTTGAGACATATTACACTTTAGATAAATATCTCTTTACAAATATAATGCGGGGCTTAACTATGTAAGAGTTTCTCAGAAGATCTATCCAAATTAATTTTTTTTAAATCTAATATGTAAAGGAGAAAGGTTCAACTCTTCGATTCTAATAATTAGACATCGGTCTATTAATACGCTAAATAACACTGATTAATTATACTAATTGTGAATTTTCCGTAGGAAGACAGTTAGCTGGTATTTTTCAACATTTTAATTGAAATTAAAAATTATATATAATATGTTAAGAATATAAAACCATCTGGATGCACACACTACAGAGCATTATTAGTGGTTGTAAATATAACTGTAAGGTAGCAAGTATGTCACAGCAAAACCATGTAAATGATTCATATTGCTGTTACGTAGTTACTTAGGCTGTTATGTCCAAGAAATGCTAAACCAACGTAGTTTAACTGTGTAAGGGATACTCGACTAACACGACCACTTAACCTGTTTAGTGGTCCGACTTTACCCTTAACTAGAGTGCTTTGAAATCGCATTAAGGCTTAAATGTCTTCACTTTGGAATTATCAAGTCCATCTAGTGTTTCTTCCTTAAGATACAATATCCCTATATCATTACTCCTAAGAATAGTTGAAAGCAACTTTGCTTTATGTAAAAATATTCCGTTAGATACGCTAGATTACATTTTTTTAAGCAATGTACTGAAAACAATAACGTTATTGCATTATAATTTGAATTAGTAGACAGCTAAACCATCGTGGAAAAGGCGTTGTACAATAATTATTTTCGATTTACAATTTATATATTATGTAGTTTCTAAAATTGAATTAGAACAAATTAATAACATGTGGATATTTTTAGGTTTGTGCCAAATCCATACAAAACGCTTCAAAACATTTTCATCCCACTTTAAATTTGACATTTTATTGAAAAGAATAAAATCTAAGTGTGTTTTCTTAAAATATTAATATAGGCCATTCAAAAATGTATTAAAATTTGAAATTCATGAAATATAAACTGAACATGAACAGTGTACGTACTATTATAGGGAAAATTAAGTTCTTGAATTGTATTAATAGCTTATTGGTGATTGTGCCAATAGTTTCTTAAAGCCCATAAGGTTTCTCACATACTTTTCGTTGCAAACAAGATTTCCTTGAGTCTTATAAAAATTGGTTGTCAGTTGCAGTCACAGTGACATGGAACAACCTAGGAAAAAATAGTATAATGCGTTGTGGCTTATCAGAAACATATCTTCGTATACCATATTTTTGTTGGAGACACTTCCCCCGTTTGGCATCTGATATATCGTTATATTCTCACCATATCATTGTGGGTCTAATCACGACACAAGATCACCTGAGGAAGCATCTTCATAGACTCGACAGTTCGAAATTGCTAAGAGCACTGCGCCATTTTTGGTAGTCTATAAAAAGGTAGTGAATTTTTTTCCCAGTAGGACCTAACGGTTTATGATGGTTTGTAGAGCTGCTGAAACTGAAAACTGGTGTCCTCACGGTATACTTATTTAACTCTCATCGTAAGTTTTAAAGATGCTGCTTGCGGCCCACTTCTACCGACAACTGAACCTTAACTGTGAAACTAAATATTTTTAATCCATTTATTTTTAATAATACGTAGATTTGTCATGTCCAATTTATATTTCAATATAAACGACTTAACATAATGTTGTCTTGAATAATAACCGTGTACATCCCATGTAGTTCTGTGTAATATTAGTTCAGAATTCTGAAAGTCATTCAACATAAGGTTTGTAAATTTAGTGAACATAAAAAATCAACACACAATACACTACTTGTTCGATTATTTTGTAAATTATAAGGAGACGGTATATGTAGAACGAATGTGATTTAATCTCTGTAAATTTTTACTATAAAGGAAATTTCTAGTTATGAGATATTTTCCTCATACCCTGAGAAAAAAGAAAGACATTTCTTTTATGGTGACCTATGAAAATAAAAAGATTTATACAAAATGTTTGATTTTTCTGTTTATTAATTTTATAATCTCAAGGCCTCGAAACATAATTCTGAAAAAATCACAATTATTTATGAAAAACACTACTAGTTTGTCTTTAAAAGCAATAACTACTGACAACACACCGTAAGTTTTAAGTTAATAGGTACAGTGTAGTGGTTTAGAGTCAAAAGGATCAAGCCATTTTCTATAATGTGAATGTTTTACAAAACAAACTGTAACGAAGAATAATTATCTGATGAACTAACACACAGAAATGAATTACCAAAAGAGTGAATTTCCTGGCTAAAATTGATTTTTGCTAGGTTTGATATTTTTTAAGATATGGGAAATTCTAGAAACCATCATAAGGAAAAGGTTTATCCATAAACGAATACATTGTCTCTAAAATATGCTAGTTTATATTTCGACCTGTGTCGAAGTATATTTGGGAGTGCCGATGGGCGAGCGGTCTAAGTCGTTTGATTTTACGTCTGAGTTAGAGATAACACAGGTTCAAATCCTGTCTGTGACCATTGCACTTTTTATCAGTACCATTGACCTTGTACTGTATCGACTCTCCCCCTTATTATATTTGATAAGATACTCGCACAGGCCAGTGGCCCATGAGGGCAGACAGAATAAGGCTTGTAAATTGTAAGATTCTAGGACCATTCATAGGTCTCAAGGTTCTGAAGACGAAACATTTCCAGTAGAAGGAATCTTTTAGCGGTGGAAACTTTTCTGAAGTTAGTTCTACGTTTACAGGATACAGGATTATCGGAAAGGGAACGCGAAGAACACTTGAAATGTATATATCCAAAGAATGGCCTCTTGTATAGAGACCCCTGACAGGTTAGGGTCTCGTACAGTCCAAAAGATTGAGCAATCTATTTTCCACATTGATCAAATGTGGAGTCTAGAGAATAAGAGGTGGTGGATACTAAAAACGTGCGTCTCTGAGAGGATCTCGAGATTTAATCTCATAAAAACCGAGACCTTCCAGAAACTAAATTTTCTAGATTAGAGAGTTTTAGAATGTAGTCCTAGAGGGTCCAAGAAGCTTTAGTTTGCCATGACCACCTAGAAGATGGGAATTCTCAGGTATTAGACCTTTGGAAATGTGGTACTTCCAGTGGCCAATATTAGAAATAATAACTATAAATTAAAAGTAATTTAACGTTACATATTTGAAATTTAAAAAAATAATTTTTAAGGAGATAAAGTGAATGACAATATATAAATAATATTTAATTGTCTATGAGACACAAGTTGATTTAGCCTATTTGGCCAGTTATTCTTAACGTCTATAGTGCGTTTGTACTGGTTACAATATATAAATAGTTGAAGCTATCTTCTATAGTTTTAAGACCAAGTGGGTGGCCAGAGAAGACAACAGGATAACGTTGTCTTACACTGCAGCGTACACGATGAGCATTCAGTAACCTGCAGCGCTTGTTAAATTATCGCTTTTTATACATATAACATAACATTATTTGATATTAGCTAATTTTGTTATGCGTGTTTTGATTTACAAGTTGTTATGTTACTGGTATGAATCGTTCCTAAAGAAAGACTTCACCTTTACCTATATCAATAAAAATGTTTACAAAATCTTCTGCAAAGTTCTAAAATATTTTTCAGAAAAGAGTTTTTTAGGTGTACGACTTTCCCAGGGTATCAATGAGAGTTTCACCGAGATATTAAAATAAGATTTGTTTATTATTTTTAGTAGCATTCAAAAGAGAAGCATCTAAAATCTTTCAATCCATCTTATTAATACCTCTTATTGCCTTTGTATGGTAAGGAGATTATTTAGCGACTACGGAGGCCACCATGACTCGACTGCGGAGTTGTCGATGAATGGTCAATCAGCAATCTTGGGTGACCTTGGCTCGAACCGTCGTCGTCAGCTGACCGCTCATAATTCATTACACCATTGACAGCTCCGGTAAAATTGCAAGCACAACCTTAGACTGTATCATAATATGATTTACCTACTAGCATAATTCTGAATACTTAAGTTAACTGCAAGCCCCAAACGTATTAGGAAACTAATGTACAATATGAACTACATAATAATCCTACATTTTATAGAAACAACCAATACTACTAAATGGCACCCCCTTAGACATTTAACACCTATTTTTCATTGTCCACTTTACTTTTATCCATTCATATTGTATACCCGTTGATATTATTGAAAATATAAATAAGTAAACAACTGTAGTCGTCAGTACTGCAGCACTTTAATTTCAAAGAATTACTAGAAAATTCTTAGTTTCACTAGTTAAATATTGTTGTCCACTCAAAATTAAAAATAAATTTTCCTTTGAATAGACTACACAGCCATTGTTATCCACATCATAAATGTGTAGCAAGTCATTGCTCTATATATGAAGCGTATTATTACAAGTTTGGATTGGTAATCGTTTAATGATATGTAACATGATTGACTATCTCAGCGTTTAGATAAATCCTATTCTGAAAGTTATATGATTTTTCTTTCAAATAAATCCTCTTTTTGCGATTGTTTAAATATTGTGCTGTATAACATGACTAATTAGTTTGCTCAATGTCTGGTTGAGAAGTAGCGTTAAATTTTAGTCTATCGCAAAGACCCCTTCGGAGGGATAGACATCATTTCCCCGAACTGTTCACTCACTTATCCAAATATTACAATATTTTATTAAGAAAATCCAATAATATCATACGTTGAACGGAAATCACGAATAGGAATGTTGGAAATTATGTGCGTTTCGATGAATTTATTCGCTTTATAACGTAGTGGTGGACCAACGGAATTAAAATTGGAAGAAGATATTTAAATTTACAAAAATAAATAGGGCGATACTTAAAAAGATGTATAACAAGTAAATTGTAAAGTAAACCTTTGAAAATATTTGAAAAAAATTTAACCCTGATACCAATCATGTCAGAAACTTCGTAATATTGAGATCAAAAGGCTTTAAAATAATAAGCCAAAGCAAACCGTACGTATCTGTGAGAAAGCCACATTTGTGTTAAAAACTCATTTAAACTCTTGGGTAAACATTTCTCCTGAGGTTTAACCTGAGTGAGTTCTGATAACCAATCACTAATGGGTGGATACTTCAGATTTACCAGGAAAACCTGACACCTTCACGACCAGTTACGGAGATAAACCTTGCATGCATTTACACTTTAACTAACTTTAATGTAATTATCCTTATTAAGGTTAATACAAAACATTACTAAAATGTTTCTACTTAGGCAGGCTTAAATAAATCAACTCTCAGTATTTTACAATGCATTTTAACTTGATGACATGTGTTGTAGGGGATATAATATTACACATTTAACTAAGAGGAAATGGCATGTTATTAAGTAAATGATACATTCTTCACAAAATATAGAAAGGTTAAATTTACAATGTGCACAAGCACATTGTAACTCTCCGTGCTAATGTACGGTTTGCCACAAAGTCAAACTCAGCAGTATGCATTTGTTTGCGTTTTAATGTTTCACTTTAAGACCCTTATTTTTGTTCACCTATTCTATTTTTTCAGAGGTCTTTAAATTATAAAAGTCTTTCAGTAATTGATGTTAAGACGCTTAGACTCCTCAAAAATATGTTTATCTTTGTGTCTTTTCAATGGAAAATATTTCTGTAAATAGATGTTTCCTTCCGTAGAAACACATCATATTGGAAAATACTTATTATTCACTATTACTCTGAAAACCAGATGTTTTTATTTAAAGAGACGTGCTAGTTGGACGTGTTTTGAAACGAGTTTCGTATTCTACAAACAAGCATCGAACGTAAGGGTTAAAGTGAAGTTCAGGAGGTCAATCTTAAGAGATGTTCGTCTTCCATTAGTTTCACAGCCAGCGAAAGAAGTTAACAAAGTTTTCGGTTCTGGAAGTTCCTTTAACACTGAAAGAGGTGTCACTAACTCAGAGCACCCTGGAATATTTATTCGAAAAGACCGTCTTCAGTAGTACACGTATAAAGAAGGCTCACCAACTCGCAGTGCTTCTTGTATTGGACTTTAAGAGATTAATAACCCAGAAGTGAATTCTCTAAGAACAAGAAATCCCCCGGAATTTATACCATCTATAACAGAAAAGACTTGAAGGAAGATCTGGATCATACCAGCCCTTATTTTGAATGACCAATCTAGTACTGTTTACTAGTCTCGTGGAATCCTCGTCAATAATAAGTAGAGTAAAATCAGTCTTCAATACTAATGCACTCCGTTATTTTTCATTCAACCATAATATAAAATGTCTTTTAAAACTATATTTGTTATGTTTTGAATTTCTTTCCCATTCCTATCGGTTTTTATGCCATTTGCTTTAAATGTTTAAAAATACGTCCTTTTTAAACTGTAAATAATAATATTTTTCTTTTTTCCTAAATTTAGATCGTAGCAAGAAATAAAAACGTGCTAAATTACAACACTAACATACGTAAGTTGGTAAATACTTTGGCTATAGAAAGATACAGTCATTTTAGATAATCTTGTCAAAATAGCATTCTTCCACTCTTAAATTGTTTTTTTAGAACGCAATTTGCTAGTGCTTCATTTAACAAATGGTTCTTTTGTTTTATAACTTAAAGATTGTAACTTATTTATAAGATAAATATACTTTAAGGAAACAATTATATAACACGTTTATTATAAGATCATTAGAATATTGAAAATGTTATAAATATGAGGCAAATGTTTTCAGGGCACACAGTATTATTAGTTTGATTTTTTGAAACGGTAGAAAATTCACAGTATGTGTTTATGTGTAAAAGTGTATGCAAGTATATACTTTAATCATAAATTAAAATTTGTTAGATTTTAATGTGTGTTGTTGATGTATTTATGGATTGACAGGTGATTTTAGTGCTGTACCTATGGAAATGTAAACTAAATATGTTTTTTTAATTTATTCAGTACAAGTGATAAGAAATAATAAATAAAGGAGTTAATTATGCCGTAGTCAAAAACATGAAATTGTTGGTAGGAACGTTTATGCAGAATATACTGCAATATGCAGCTGGATAAGACACTGAAAGTTACCTGGTGGAAAACTTGGAGAGCGGCCCCATGTTTACCATGAGTTCTTCACTTCAGCATACCTCAGAAATTCCTTGAAATATAACTGAAGAAGTGTCCTTTACATCGGAGAAACAAAACAGAATAAAAAACTGCTTTTTCCAATAACAGTCATAGAATAAATCATACATGTACACAAATCTGTTTAAGAAAATACAGGAAATATTAGAAGGTTCAAGTTCATAAAAATTTTTTGGTACATAGTAAACTGGATTAAAACATGCATAGAATGTTAAAATGTGTTTACCATTGGAAATTGATGAAGTAAACAGATGATCATTGGTGATGTAAACTCAATGTGTGTCTTATATCAAGCATTGAGATACTCCCAACGAACTAAGTCGTTGGATACTCCAGATTTGACGAACTTAAAACTGTTCAGTTTGCACTCTTTTGAGTGAATAAAATTTGGTAGTGAGACATGACTGAAATGAACGTAAGATTGTTTCTAAGGAACACAGAATGGTGAACCCAAACTTCACATTGTTTGAAGAATTTTGAGTATGATAAAAAGTCAATTATTTCCTGAATTTAATGAGATTTGAGTACATGTAAACTTTAAACCCCTAGGCATAATGGCATTACAGGGAAACACCTAGCAGTAGCAGTAAGAAAGTTCGGTGTATAAATTGTAAACTTAAAATGTATGTTCTAGAATCATCAGATACCTTCTATTCTCAATGGTATTAACCTTTTGTAACTTAAACAGGTTTTAAAAGTGTGCACACATGAGTACATTATTAAATTAAAGGCTTTCTAGACGTTATAATCCTCCTTTATAATTGCAATGTCTTTAAATCATAGATCTGGGATAAAATCTATAAAGTTTATGAACTGTCACGAGCTACCCTCACCGTTTCTATACAGTTCAGCAAAATACAGAAATATTTCAGAAGAGGACTCTGTTTTCTAGCCGGTTGTTATCAGATACACGGAAAATTCTCTTAGCTAAGTCTCTCGACGAATGAATGAATTGATTTTTTTCAAATAATTTACAACTATACATAAACATAAAAAAATACACGTTATAACTTTAATGATAGTAAAGGAACAAATGCCAATAACCAAACACGGTTATTGTAGTAAATTATTGTTTTATCTGTCTGAGTGGAAGGTTGCTCTAAGGAAATAGGTCTACGTAGCCTGTGCGAAGACCCGAGTTGCTCAAGGTAAAAACAATAATTGCAACATTTATTTCCAAGAGGATGATATTTAACTATTATTGATTTGAATTTTGAATTTTCAAGTTTACATAGTTAGCCTCTGATACAGTAAAGTTAAACATTATGTTATTTATAAATTGTTTTACATAAACATTGGTGCGAATACAAATTTAAAAAAGGTGCAGGATGAAAATATTAGTAGTTTGTAGATTTCAAGAAATGGTACGTTGCCTTTATACATATGAAATACTTTTAACAGTGTCAATTTCAAAAGTGTGTGGAAAAAGGCAAGTAGTCAATCTGAGATTTCTTAACTGTAAAAAAGGCTGTAAATAATATGTATGTGTCCTTTAAGCTTAAGAACCGAGACACCGTCACTGCACGGAGCGGATCCGCCGCTCATTTTAGTCACATAGCGTACGAGATCGTAACAGTGTGAAAAACGTATTCAGTGAACAAGACGCGCACCAGTGGCATCCTACCGGCACCAATAGCACTCGCTAAATTATGGCCTACCGCAGCAAAAAAGTGTCAAATTCGTTAGCCCCACGTTTATACAAATTAAATCAAAAGTGAAAAGAATGTCCGAAAAATGTTTATCCATAGGTGAAAGGTTTGTATTATTTACCTTCCCAGATAATTCTCTTATTATTTTCAAAACAAATGTAAATAATGATGCACAAGCTATTAAATTAAATAATTTATATAGAGCCTCGGATGACAGTATTGTAGGAAATAAGTTTTACCTTGAAGTAACTAAAAAAATATTATATTGTACCTCATATACATGAGGCTAAACATTTTGGTGGTATAATTTTAAAATATTACATCTCTGAATAACGTTAGTGTATTATTTTAAAGAAAATCAGTAAAGTATCACTAGATTTTTTCAAACTATTGATACATAATTATTATTATATAACTTTGCTCTATTCATTTCATAACCGTTATCAGGGGCTATCAGTAAAAAGGTTGAACAATATTGTCTCCTTGACCGCATGATACTACGACAAAGAACTAATCTATAAAATTAAAATTTGAATTTAGCTATATTTTATACATAAGTAATATCGAGATAAGAGAAAACTTATCACACGGAAACTATCAGTAAAATAAAAAAACTACTTGTATAATGTAGGTTCATTACACATGTCATGGGTTTAGGTTATCAGACAATTTAAATGATAAAGTTATTCGTCAAGTAGACATACATTTCTCTGACACGAACTTATTACTTTCCTGGCGTGAAACTGCGGCTCCCTGGCCACTTTCTCCAGGCCCTCGCCGCAGGCCAGATCCCCTCTCTTCCCGCCGACAACTGTTGATATAATTACATTGCGAGGGGCCTCAGTCATAGTGGAGTGCGCGACACTCGGTGCGCGTGTGTCTGTCGTTCTAGCGGTCTCGACGTGTTGGTGGTGTTAATGAATTAAATTAATATAAAGTGCTATTCTAATTCAACGAATTAACGGTTGGCTTTAATGTTACATTATTAGTTAGACAGCTTTAGAGCACACTAAATAATGGTCATGTTTTTCCCACCTAAGATTAGGTTTTAGAAGGTAAAGAAAGGTACAATAGTTTTGGCAAACCTTCTAAAAATGTATGTGCATAGGAATTTAAAATGTTTATTTAATTGAATGTTTTATTAATTAGATATTGAAACAAAATTTTATTGTAGTATATCAAAAAATTCTGCTTAATATAAAATAATAAGTTAAAAATAAATGTTTGTTTTAGAAGTGCACGTTAAGAGTTTTGTTTTGGTGATCAGATGCAGAATGCAGATGATTTAAAATAAAATCATACGATATCTGGCTGGATTTTTACACTACAAATACAGACTCATCTAATAAAGCTTATTTATTAAAAGTACAAATTTATAACTTTGGATTGTTAAATTACACCTGCAGAGTTTTATTTCGTAGCTATGTGGGTTAATAATCTAACCCAACGTTTTAGTCTCATAACTGGTCATCTTTCATTTAACAGAAATTCATTTTTTTGTGACAATTAACTTATTTGCATTTATTGTATTAGAGCATTTAAAATGTATTTTTACTACGACAATTGTTTAGCACATTTAAGCTCTTAATGGAACTATAGTGATGTATTTGAAATTATAGATCTCTTTGTAGTTGAACGTTTGTTGAGGGAATGCATGTTTTAATATATTTATATTGCAGTCTGTTAAAGATATTTTGGAGAGGTAAAACATTAATTCAAACTCTACTGGTTAATGTGATCGTGATTACATTACCTATCATACGGATGTATTATATTTGTATACACTTATAAGAAAGCAATTTCATTATTGGCACCATAAAGTCACTTATTAAATATTTTACTTAATTCAATGTGGTTTAAATCGCGTGACATGTGGAATATTTTTAACATGAAATTGAAATTTAGAATGATTAAGTTTTTAAAATGTTATAATATATAAACTATATACTTTCTTTTTGAAAAATACTTTACGAACCTATGTTAATTTCTCAATGAAATTTAAAGAATTAATAAGATTTAGCTTAAAAGTGCGTAGAAATGAAGATTAATAACTTAAAAGTTGGATGTTAACCACGTCTACAAATTAAGAGGAAAATTGTTTTTTGATTTATACACATGGAAGGGGGAAAACCTATTTGCTTAACCATGTATATTTGTACTTGTTTATTTAGAATATATAACTTTTATGGCTTATTGCAAATAAACAACGACTTGTTATGTTGTAATCTTGTAATAAATCATTGTTTATTTGCAATAAACTGTTAAATTGATATATTCTAAAACTTCACCACCGAATCAAAATGTCTAAAATACGAGTAAAAGTTTTAGGAACTGGTATACACCAGGTTACTTTATTAAACACGCTTTTAAACAGGAAAGTGACAATAAAACAATCAGACCACTTTTACGAATCCCCTAGCAATATTAAACACGTGCTCATAGCGGTTTGATTTTATAAATAATTGTAGTTTACTTATAGCAAATTAAATAATCATTAATGAGTCACCAGAGTATTCCTCAACACTTGAACAAAGAGTTTGTCTGTGAGTTATACTCACAGTACAATCACTACCGTCTCGGTTATCGGCATTACTCAAAGACACCTTTGTACATTGAGTAATGCATTGTAACTATTGATAATTCGTTACTCTATACGCTGATATGGAGCCAATTTTGGCTTCCGCTCTGAAATCTGTATCTGGGTGATAGCTTAATGTAAAAGGGTCAAGGTAGGCCAGTCATATTCGCTTGACCCGGGAGCGAACCAGTTTGAATGAATAGAATTGATTGTGTGCTAAACATAATACATTTCTTATCTGTAAAACTTTAAATTTGTTAAGAAAACACGTCTTCCTCTACTAAATAGACTTGTGTGACGAACCATGTTGTAACCGTAACCAATACGACAGGATATCACATATGCAAATTATCAAAATTTCATCAATTTAATAAATATTAAGTTATGAATAGTTAATTAAAAATCATTTTCAAAGGCATTTTAAACAATTCAGTTAGAAATATAGATTTTACTTACGTTATGAAGAGCCAGCAGATAAAATTCACGCCACACCTAAAAATATAATGTTATTATTTAAATTAAAATATCTATATGCAGGGTGTTCAGAAAAACGTGTAAAAAGTTTCTGTGGCTAATAATACCCATAGTTTCAAAACAAAATTTTCCTTTAAGTGAAGGTCAAGTGATGAGGTTTTTAGCCACTAGCCGCCATTGTATTTAAAAAATTATACAAAAGAACTAATGCTGCCACAAACAAAATATCTTTGGACAAAGGGTTTAATATATATGAGAAAATAATAAAAAATAAAGTTGTCATTTGTTTTAATATAGAAATAATTAAATTGGCCCCTGCTAACATATTTAATTTTTGATCAGAGCAACAAACGTTTGATCAGTTGAAAGGCATCAGCTGTTTTGACATGAGTGTCGGTTCCAGCTTGTGCACACATACCTTTACAGTGGTTGCTTATGAGTTGACGTACTTAGTTGAAAAAGGAACCGTCAAAATTGTAATAAAAAATTTCAAAATACTTTTTATCTTGTAAATTTTTTATAAGAATACAAATATTTTGTTATTTGACTTTCAAAATGCACCATTTTGTTAATATTAAAATGAATAACCTTATTTTACAATATTTTCTCTTATTTATTAAAATCTATGTGTAAAGTTTGGTATCTATAGTTTTACTAGTTCAAGGAATACTGTAGTAATTCGTTATAAAAATACAGTTCATATGTGATTTCATTAAAATTATCATAACGAATACCAAAGTTTAATCCAGTAAAATATTGCTTTACAAATGATACTTTCATTTGGCTATAAAGTAACATTTTGAAATATTTAAAACTCAGATTAGAATTATTTTTTGTTTGAATCTATGAATCGTACTTGCATATAACATGAACGTTATTCTTGAATATTGTGCATAACTTGTTTGTTATAAATAAAAATGTGTTTTTTGCATAACAATACTCCTATATTATACACACAATATGCTTTTAATTCACAAAATTAAATTAAGATCGCTTAAAAATGAGAATATAGAACTCCAATTGTAAAATTATGTACAGTTAAAACAATTTTAAATTTGTGTTCATTTAGCTACATCTATTTTAAAAAGTAATGTTCAATTTTTTCATTAATTAATTATCCAATTTTGTAAATAAGTGCCGACTCGTTAGTATAAATACATCTGTTTCAAATATTTTGAATTTGATGTTTTTCTATCAGATTTTGTGAAATTCTGGACAAGGAATATAATCGAGCAATCAATTTTAAATGAATCAACGTCTTAATTCAGTAATTAATACTTAATTTGAAACGAGACAATTATTTATGAAAACGATTGGGTACTGCGTGTTTATAAAACCTAACTAATAAACAAATATAAACATAAAAAGTGCAAATACAAACATAAGTACCCAAAACCTGCAGTACTTTTTTAACGGAACAGATTAAAAAATCTGTCGTCCCGTTTGTCTCAGGATCGTCCCGAGTCAAAGAGCAATTTTAACAAAACAGTTCTAGAATGTTCCGGGACCCCATGTATAATACAACACTGCTGTACACTTTAGGCTTGCTTAAATCGCTGATCAAAAGAACTAAAGCTCCACAAAAGGGACCTTTGTAATTGATTAATTAAATTAGCTAATTAAATGACACTGTGAGTTCAAAGAGTACGGCACAGAGGATGTAGACTTTCCTCTTAAAACAAGAGAAAACTGCTCATTATCATTTTAAAAATATTTGTGTTTGATTTATACGGATATCTCATACTTTATATCGGAATTTCACGGTGTTTACTGTAGTAAGGAAGGTCGCTGTTCACAATTATTATCACTGCAAACTAATTAGTATTCGTTGAGTACATTAACCAATAGAAGATATTGTATTCGTAATGAATGGCTAGATAAATGTTTTTGTAAAAATATATATTTTTCCACAATCTATGATTCTCTATTTTCATTGGTATTTTGGTTCAAATTGGTGCAATAAGTGAAAGTTTCGTAAATAGACCTGAAGGAACCACCGATCTACCTCTGTAAAATATCTTCTAATATATCCATTTATGCTTTTAGGTAAACACATTTTAAAGTAGGGTTGAACTTCAAAGGTGTGAACTAATTACCGTTATATTTGCCTCAAACATATATTAAAGTGTGATTAATATACATTTATAGACTATATAATAATATGTGTCGCTGTGAGAAATTTCTACAAGTGCAATTTATATTGGTTATAATACTCAATTTGGTGCTATGTGACTTCAAACTTCTCCTATTGCATACGAACGATATGCACTCGAGGTTTGAAGAGACAAATGCCCACTCGGGCCAGTGCCTCAAGGGGAAGTGTTACGGTGGTTTTGCGCGACTTAAGACGGCTGTGGATAAGATGAGAACCGAGGCCCGTGACCGAGGCATGAGCAGTATCTTTCTTAACGCAGGTGACACCTACCAGGGTTCTATTTATTACACCATGTTCAAATGGAAAGTCGTATCAGAGCTTCTCAACATGATGAACCTTGATGTCATGGTAAGATTTTGTAAGAATCTGTTTGATATATTTTTTATTTTAGTTCTAGTCATGGTAAAGCTATTGAGGATAGGGTTGATTCAGTGCGAATGTTGGATTTAGCTACAATTCACCTTCTGCTTAGTGCATTGTCTGAATCTGACACGCAGACTTGACTCCTGTCAATATGGACTCTACGTTGGCCTGAAGGGATACAGCAAAACCGACCCATAACTTGCTCGTGCAACTGGAAAGGTAATGAAAACACCACATCAACTAGATGACACTAAACTTCTGCTGAGAAACCAGACGGAGCGGTTGGTTAGTGGCTTGGGGTCTCAGATTGTGAAACGTTGCAACATAAAAACATCTAAGAACTCGCCGTTAGTATGTTTTGAATATTGAAGGCATGGTAAGTACTAAATAGTATTATCAAGGTACTTTGCTGTTTCCACCTCAATTGACACATCCAGACAGACATGAACTGCAGATTTGAGACCCTGCGCTAATCTTAATGTGAAATAGACCTAAACTCAACATCTGCATTAAACTGTGTTGTCTAATTGAATAAATACAAGTTAAATCAAAACTGTTCATATAAAATAAGGAATTGGTAAAATAACAGCGGAGTATATCATTACAGTAATTTCCATGAATCATGTGATATATGATATCACATGATACATGGAAATTTATTATTTGTTATAAACTAATACCTTTTTAATAATGTATAACACTTTTTTATGAAAAAGCGAAGTGATTGGTATTAACAATTCAAGAAACTAAAAAGATTAAAGGTGATACTAGCAATATTTTTAGTTTAATTATAAACTTTTATTCTCCTTTAGTCTTACACATTCGATTATTCTCAAACTGTAATTTCATAACTTAAAATGTGTTTACATTTTTAGGAAATATTAACTAAAGTACTCGGGAGGGAAGTTATATTTATAATTTAGCAGCAGAGTAAGCCTACACGTGCAGAGCATTTGTCTGAAGAATCTGGATTTGACATGACAATGGATCACTTGATTCCCAGCCACTTCGGTGTATTCTTAATACGGTACTTACATGAATTGTTAATAGAAATACGATCTGATATTAGAACTAATAACGAATAATGTAGGAAAATGTTGTTGTCATGACAGTAATTTTAATTAACGTCCATAATAATGTGCAGGCAAAGATGAGTGAATTACAATTCTCTGGCTGACTGGCTATAAAACAATAGACTGTAAACAGTATCTATAGCGTAACATGCGTCATGCAACACTGATATGACACTAAAACTAGTAATAGTTCTTATCAAAGTTAGACCGAAATAGTTTCTTCAACTCTGAAAACAGGTATGAGATTAAAATATGATTATAGTTCTCATCGAAGTTGGGCCAAAATAGTTCCTTTGGATTTCCTACGTCAGTACACCACAAAGTACATTTAAAGTGAGTTCCGTATCATTATTGTGTTGGAATAATTAAAACCTATAACCTTCCACAAAATGAACATGCATTTTTTTAAACTGTAGTAAATCAGTGATTAGTTTCATGCATAGTAATCAAAGCACTATACATCAATAAATATTGTTTGGAGCAAATGTGGTAGAAACTGTTAACGAGATTCTTGTTTACTTTCCTTTGATCTTGCTAGGCAATGTTTAGAAAGCATCTGCGTGTTTATATTATATCTACTACTGCTATTCATATCTGAATAAGATTCATAAACTTTATTACCAGTTGATTTCTTTTATCACTGCAATTGTTTTAATCCATGCCGATGAAAATTTACAAGAAGAATTGGTGCTTCTAGGATAGACTATCGCGGGTTGAATCCATCACTGCAAGTATTGTCAAACAATATCGTTGTTAAGAAGTTATATTTAAAACATGTTACAATAAACTTCTTTGACCAACAATACGTCTAGGACCTAATTAAATTTTATTCTTTTAATCCATCAATTGCTGGTCTCAATTATAAATTTGTAAAAACTCCATATAAAGTACATCTGTTCTCACATAAAAGTTAATCATTCCATACAGCAAGGTTGGGAGTTAGTAAATATTATAGGTTATACTAGAACATGTACAAGTACTTCCTTTTTTTTAAACAGCAGATTAAGTATATCGTGCTTGTATTTAGTAATCAATGCTACACTTGGCATTATTTTGAAAATAATAAAACTTTTCTTAACATCCGAGGCTATTAGATATATTTTACAAATGTTGTGGTAAAGTATCTTGTACTGCCTACTGATCTATTGTATAGTGATAAACAATAAGGACTTTTTAATACGGCTTATTACGAAAAGCATATTTTTTATTATTTCCCTCTTCTGCATTTCATTCATGTTTGCTTGTGTGTCCTTCAAGGCATGAAATGTGACAATTGACTAATACTGTAGTGAATGATTTGTAAACCAAGATTGTAGAACAACATGCTGTAATACTCCTCAATATCAGAAAAAAGTATTATTGGACACTCCACAAGGTATACTCAATTTATAAAGCCATGCAAAATTTATCATTCAAGGGTATTTCAAACTCTTAAGCTATTTAAAGCTTACTTAAAGCTATTTATTCAATTATGTAGTACTGTGATAACAGCTAATTTGGGAATATCTATATTCTGTGGTAAGAAATAGAATAAAATTTTATAATAAGTGTTCCGGAAATCATAGATTAAGAAGTACTCTGGTAACATGTTCTATATCCTGGACTTACATCGAAAGTCCGGTGTATTAAACCGTCTTTCCCAAAATAGACTAGAAAGCTCTGCTGCAAGAATTTGCCACTTCTAGGAATGACTGAAACAGTTCAATAATTGGATTTCCAGATCCATGCGGATTATTTACAGTGTTACGTCACACATTCTAACTTTGTCTTCGAGTTTGTATATTTAATGATAGAAATCGTGTGAAATTATCTTGCAATGACCTTGTAGGGATCTAAAAAACTTTTCTTGGTGAAGTAAATTGAGCTTACAAAATAGTTAAAACCTTTATTGCATTTTTAATTTTTTGGGGTAAATAAATTCACAAAACTTTATCTACAAAACAGTTTATATTTACAAAAATATGTCTCATAAATGGTTTTGACGAGTCGTTTGTGTCCCTTACATATATTATTAAGCTATTGTTTATTCCGTGTGAAGGTATTTGTTTTTGTGCACTTCAAAATGATAACATGCTTTTAGTTTAAAATCCTTTGGGCTATAATCATTCATTCTGGAACTATTAGGGTTTCATGAGAGAAGTAACATTACTCGCATATTTTAATATTCTAAAATTTACATATTTATTAAGCTGTTACTGCATGATGATAAAATTTGAAATCTACGATTTTTACATTTGTGTGTATCAAGATTGTCACAAAAAAATCATAATGGTTCGGTGTATTTTCTTATTTTAATACGACTGGCTATTATAGTATTTTAATAATTTTTTTATTTAAATGGATTTGATACCCGTCATTACTTTTAACAAATACTTCCAAAAGTTCTTCATTCTCAAGAAAATAGGCATATTAGAACCAGACACTATAATGCAGCACCTTATTCTACTGACAGGCCACATGTAAATATCATAAACTAATATCGAAGACTGAAAGGAAGACGTAGATGAGTACAAGGTATTCACAATATTAAATATTCTGCTGTATTGGCTCATTCAATATTTTAACCCCATATATACAGTTTTAAACCCATCTACGCTCTTATATTTGGTCGTACAAATATGACAAATGTCTCACTTTAAAAATATTAATAAGCGTTTTGCGATTTTTCAATATACTTATTGGTTATGTAGAAAAACAATTTGCATTTTATAATTTGATCTTTTATTGCGTTACAAGAAAGTTGAAAAATGGTTTGGATGCGTAGCAATCATATCTTTATAAAGAGATAATATGTGGTATTACTGGTATGGTATTGTTTAAATAATGCCAGATCTTACCACTTTTTGACGAATAATATGATATACGAGAGTTTACACGTGTATTGAGATAGAGTTCTCACAGTGCGTACCAATTACAAACTTGAGACTCCGTCGACAGTGAAGGATGGGAGACATGGTTGTAACAGATGAATGGAGGGCGTGTCTGTTGCCAGTTACGATCAGCTGTTCCTAAGTAAAAGCCGCTAATTAATCTGTCTAACTCCACATGTTAAATCGTCATATACTATCAGACTGCTAATGGCCTCTGTTAAAGCACGCAATGCTATAATTAGTTCATTAGCTACGAATGACAGCGTGGAACAGCTGATAGTATTATTATCAATGACCGAAATGGGCTCTATATACAGCCCATAGTTATATAGAGTCCCATAACGGTGGTTCCCATGAAAACAAAAACCCAAAATTAACTAATGTCCAAAACTGGTCTGTATTCCCCCATTATTGATTGTTTTGTTTCTAAGTGTTCATAAAAAACTTTCAATCTTTCAAGGATGGATTGAGTAAGTTCTTAACCTTTCTTGTAAATAATATTTGTGCTCTATTGGACAAAAAGACGCTTCAATGTTCTCTACATCTGTGTAGAACGGTAAGATAAACAATTAGAGCATGTTTTGTATCAAACATATATTTTTTATCTAAAAATGCTTATTCTGTTGTTGTTTTATTTTTGTATTTAAAAAGCAAAAAAATTGTTTATATATATATATATATATATATATATTGTATATTATCTTCTAAAAATATTGTTTTTATTTGTGGAGGTAAGATGATTTAAAATTTTAGAATTCTTCCCCTTTGTGTAGAAAAGTTTTTAAAGTACCCCTTGTTTTTTTCTAAAACGTATAAAATATTTCACAATTTATTTTTAAATCTTCTATTTGTATTAAAGGTAATAGCTCAGTCAATTAGAGACAAACGTTTATAAATTTGGTTTTCATTTTGTTATTACATTACAAATGTATACTTTCGAGTGCATTGGTAAAGACTAAGTTTTCCTAAACTTTAGTATTGGCAGTTGAACATTTTGGCCATTTTCAAAGTTTAAATGACTAAAAATGGTAATTACTACAATTAAACTTATAAACGATTAACTGAACAATTTTCATAACAAAAATATTTATCTGTAAAATGCATTACCTATTTAGGACATTTGTTCCATTCTGTCTTTTTATTTTAACACTTGAATCTAGCCTTATGTCTGAAATATTGGTTATATTTATGGAACTCTTTGCACGTGTGAAGGTACAATATAAGTAAAAAATCGACACGTGGAAAGTTTAAGTGTCTCACAAAGCTATTTGTTAGTTAATCATCAGGCTATTAACATTTACACTATTACATTTCCCAATACAAATCAATCTATTCAAAACACAAAAATAACATGCTTTTTATAACAAAATTTGCAGCGTTTAGTACGATTTAATTATATATGAAGATCAGAAAAGGAATTTTGATAATAGAAGAGCAAATATATACCTGGATCTGATGTAAAGTGGATAACTATTGATAAAGCAACTTATATACTACAAGATACGAGCAAATAATAATCAAGCTGTTAATTTAATGTCAACTACTGTCTAATGGGTTGACAAAAGTAACTTTTATGATTTAAAATATTCTTAAAATGGACTTGGTCAAACTTGCACCTACCACGTTATTTAAGGTGGTTGCATAATTCCCTATCACACTCATGATAAATTAAATTATGAACTTTAGTGTACTTTTTTCACAAATTATTTTATAGAAGTTTTGAAATACGTTTTATTTTAGCAGCAGGTTAAATTTTTCCCCCTAGATTTTGTCTTTCCAAATCATAAAATTATTTTCAAACATCGAAAATAATTTTTTTAAATAAATTTGTAAACCTTAATTTTTAATACAAAACCTAGGCCATAAAAACTTAATTGGCCATGAGCTAATATACACCAAAGCTATTAACAATTTTAAAACCCTACATCATACAATTTATGAGAAAATGTTCATTATGTATTACAAAAGTAAACTTTCGGAAAAAGAGGGATTTTTAAAACAAATTACCTATATTCAATATTGTTCTTTTTCAATATAAAAGAAATTTAGATTAATAAATCAATAGGAAACTAAACTTGTACGCAACTGTTAAGATATCTATTATTGTAACTGGGTGGTATAGAACTCGGATTTGAAGTTTTCCACAGACCAGACCTTTCGTGCTCTAAACAGGATATTATGATATGATAATGATAATGATGATGATAATAATGATAATGATAATAATATTTATTCCACATCTAAATATAAAACAACAAATTAAAATCAATTAGGAAGTTACGTTGCAACGTATTTACAAGTATAGCAGTGAGATTAGATAATAATAACATTCTAATTGAGTCCAATCTTTATCTCAATGTAAAGTCAATTGTTATCTGTGTTATCCTGGGTTATTTTATCATCTCATAAAATTAAAAACGTTTTAATAAAATATATGTAAATTTTTTCGTAATAAGCGTTCCAGTTTTATTTTATGATTGGTTAAGCATGACTTCCAAATTTTTGTGAAGATAATTTTAAAATTCGAATTACATAACAAATTAATCGTATTAATTTTTATCTAATTTACTTGTTTTTCGTAAAACTTTGCCTAAAATGGGAGTTACATTTTTAGACTATCTCAAAAAGTAGACACAATCAAACTAGAAACATCCCCCTAGTTTAACTTTTGTCCGACACTAGGCAAAATATTTTTAGGTCGTGTAGAAAAAAATATTCAAAACCTTTCTTACTTAGGCTCATACAGTTTCAGCCTGTTTTAAATATGCAACTGATAATTAATAAAATACTAATATTTTTTATATATTAAGGACGAAAAAGCATCCCTGAGAAAGAAAAAAACTCAATTTTTATGACAAGTGACCATTAGGTTACGGATTTAGTAGCATTCACGTTGGATTCAGTTCAATCGAACTACAAAAACTAATAAAACATGGATCATTGGAATCGTAAAACTTTTCCTTTTAAGTGAAGTTGATTGTTATTATAACTAAAATTAATAATATAACTCACAGATTCTAGTCATGAGAGTTTTTAAGATAAACTATTGTTCTCCAATAAGTTGCGGTTAACTGACAATAATGTAGGTTGCAGTAATGTTTCAGAAGTGGATGTTTGTGATGTCTGTGACAACAAAGCCCTGCAGGATGTAGTCATGGGACCTTTGTACTGTCACGGGCAGCACTTTGATAAACATCTGAGGTGTTTGTGTGGCAGGTGTGTTTTATTGTATTATATGTGTAGTTTTACAGAAACTTCTGTTTAAATGCAGTTAGTAACAGTTATATTATCTAAAGGTACACTTAACAAATTAAACACAAACATTTTCAAGTAGGATTTTCTGAAAGTTATTTGTGAAAAAGAAAAACTAAAGTTTAAAACTGAGTTATAAATAGGAGCTTGTTTAAAATCCAGTATTTTACAGTAGGCTATATAAACAGGTTTTAGTGTCTTAACAATGATTAATTGTAAAAAATACGATTATCTGTTAATATTAATTGGTTCAAATTTTAATTGCAAATCATCAGATTTTACAGAAGATTGCTTGTTTACAATTTTATAGCATTTTGAATTTAAAATCTAAGCTTACTTAGTGAAAAAATTTTGGATTTGAGATGAATTTTTATTATATTGTTTCTATTTATTATTATTTTATTTATATATTTATTTTTGTTTAGTTGTGTGGCCAGCAGTTAACTGGCGATCTCTCAAAACAAACATTACAGACCTAAACTTTACAAGTACTCAAACATGCAATTAACGTAGAAATATGAGTAGATAGATCTATGTTAATTTATTTTATATACATGATCAAAAAGAATAAAATAGTAATATTTCATTGTATTTATAAGAAATAAAATTGCTTAAGTACAACCTTATTCCTAAGTCATATTAATAATATCGCCCCTAAATACAAAGTTTATAACTTACTAGAATTATTGTATCTTTTGTAACATGTTAAGTAAAATAAAAATACGAGTTTTGTAATCGTACATAGCCCATATGAACATAAGATATAAATTTACATGCACGTTTATGTGTATTTTTTATGTTTAATTGCTCCATGAATTGAATTTTTGGTTACTAACACTATATTGCATAATTTTTCAAACTGTTCTGTATAAATTGAAAAGCTCTGATTTTTGTTAATGCGGAATAAGTGTCGAAGGTAATAACAAAATAGTTCTTACGGCTCTATTGAATAATTACAGTATTGCAATATTTTAACCGATTAATGAACTTCCATTTTTTTCTAACTAAAACCGATTAGACTAAAACGGAAAGTTCGAAATTGTTTTTATTGTGGTTTTTAAAAACTATATTAGCTTTAGTAACATCAAAACAAATTAGGGTAATTTCTATGGTTACGTTTTTAGTTGTGGAAGCCGTTTTGTTCATTTTACTCAACTGAGAGTTTGATATTTCACTGTGCTTTTGTATATTTTGTTACCTTTAATTGTTACCTTTATGGTAACTTAGAAAACATATTTCTCTTGAGCGTCCATTTTGAGGAAATTTCATATGGGGATTAAGTTCAGTCAAAAGTGCGCGGTACAGACACACTTAATGATGTATAAATTTGCATAGCATAATTAAATAATTATGATGAGTCACAAAAACGTACTTGCAACATTGGACTTGAGTCTTGATCGCTCACTTGGTATGCTTAATAAAAACACGCGAGCTTCCGTAGTTACTAACACTTTCCCGCGGCTTCGCCCGTAATTCCTCTGCATTGCATTACACCCAACATTCCATGTATTTTATAGCAAAGTCCAAACGATTTTAGTAACGCCGAACTATTTCAGATCAATCTGAAGAAGACCCAAAGAGTTCTTAGCTTTCTTAGTGAAAAGATCTATATAATATGATGAAGTCAAAAATGGACGCAATGTCCTTCGACGATTTGATGTAACTCAAATATTGCTGTATTGCATAGTGCTTCCACTTGCAGTTAACCGCGGCTTCGCACGCTATTTCGTAGGATTTTCACGTCTCATATACGAGGTAGTGATGGCATTTCAGTTTCGAGTGAGTTATATTTCAGTCAAAAAGTTCAGAAAGTCAGTCAAAAATATATTTTTATGACCATTGAAATGTTTTGTCAAGATTTATGAATTACTCCGGTCTTAGTTTTTTTGCCCCATAGTTGAGTTTTTCTTGCTGTCGGAACACACATATACTTATTTTGACTATAGAGAATATTTAGTTACATTTAGCAGAGTCTATCAATTAAAATTTCGCAACTTTAGAGACAAAGATTTTCGCAACGTTACATACCAGTGGGGCGTAGTCTGGAGCAATTTTCGAAATAATAAGAGGCCTTTATTCATATAAAGGACCCCTAAGAATGTTAAAAATTTCATTACAGTAGGTTGAATAGTTTAATCCCGAAATCAAAACAAACAAGCAAAGTGACTTTAGCATTTATAACATTATTAGGATACACATACGTATATATATATTTTTAGTTAATTTTTATCTGCTTAAAAACTTACAGGATGTATGTTAAGGACTGAGATATGGTTTGGAGTGCAATAGAAAATTTTACATAATCTTATCTATTAACCAAACAAACATAATTCGAATTTCAAATGTTTATTTACGTAAGTATTTGTAGATTGATATTGAAAGTTTCATAATATATAGTGCTCCCAACTCGTAGAGGATTAAAAAACACATTTTTTCTAAAGTAGGAAGAAGTAGGCTGCCGTGTACAAATACAAATGTCTGAATATAGGACATCGTGACCAAAAGACCATTACCATGATTTAACCTTGAGTTGCGTTATGAAACTGCATAACTCATGATATCTTAGCATATGGGTTTAGTACTACACGGTCGGTTAACAATCACATTCATAAACTAATGAGTTTGTTGATGAGTTGACACTTTCAGCTAGACACATGTCGAAAATTTTGTATCCAAAATAATCGCAATGATTGAGGTCACAGATTTATTTTTAAACATGTATGGTTTTTACGGTCAGCCCTGTACAAACGCTGCTTACAATCAGACCTAAAGTCGGATGATCTTGGAATCCGAAAGGATAAAAGGTTTACGCGTATTGGCAAGGAACCTCAAATTATTTCCAATGAAGAGAATCTTGGATGATATCGCGTAACCCGCTTGCTTGTACGATGTAAAGTATATGATCTCACTAAATATAGTGCCAGTTTAGTACGGAATTATTATATTAAGTTTCAGTTGTACATTGATTGGCCACTGTAAAAAAGTATAGATTATTATTAAAAAAAAGTACATACGTAATTTTATAGAGCCTTTGTAACTTATAATATTTAAATTTCTTAAATAACAAACATCCACAGGGTTTAAAATGAACTTTCAATCTCTACGCTCTACATTTTATGAAATAACTGGACGTGGAGACCGTTAAAAGATTGCTAACACAAAAAAATTTAATAACTAATAAGTTGCTTATCACGGCTTGTTTTGTTGAAATTTTCGTTGAAGTTTTTGTTGAAGTTTGAAGCGGTTTCGGTTTCTGTTAGAGAGGAAAGTAACGCTTCTCTTACCTCTCACTTTTGTCTATGTAAGGAAGTAACAGTAACAATATTGATAAATACTAACATGGGGATAAGTTTAAACTACATTATAAATACAGTAGTAAATTGTCTCAGATCCATAAATGTGGTACTATATAAACTTAGTTGTAAATGTCTAAATGCAAATTAATTCTTAAAAATACGATTATCTCTTAACACTAATTGTTTCCAATTTATGTTCAAAATATAATTTCTTATTACGGAAAAATGTATACATAATCATGTTTCCTGTATATATAATTTTGGATCGCCAATTATATATGTTAAGAGATGTTCATTTAAGGCGTTTTAAGTTCTTATCTTGAATAGACTCTACTCCTTAAAAGGACGTAGTCTTAAATATTGCATATAACAATAGTTCTTCCACCTCTTCGGAGGAAGTAGAAAGATGTTGTGACAGGTGAAAAACTACTAATTTATTCTCTAGGTATTTACATATACTTAATATCTCTAAACCTGTTCTAGTTACAAAAACTTTACACAATTAAGCATTACGCAACAATTTTAATTTTTATATAGGGCCATAAATAATGGAATGGTCAATTGTTTTAAATTCAAACGGCCACCATTATGGGAATAAATGGCACACAAAGCTGTCCAATGAAATTGTTAAGGTATTTACATGTTACATTTCTGAGAAATATTTTTACGAGATTTACAATCAAGCAATCTCTAAAACACCGTTCGAGATATTTATAAGCATTCCAGAGCACTTGTATTTTCTCTAAGTTCATAAATAATAGAGTTGTGACATTATAAACGGGCTCCATATTGGGAAGAAATTGCATATAAGGCCATGTATGTAAAGCAACTTTTAAGGTGGTATAGGTTTTTAGACAACTAGGCCAAAGTAAACAAATCGTACCAACGTTTTGTGACAGGCAAAATCATAACAAATATGTTATGTGTAAACTCCATGCACATATAATACGTTAGTAATACATTTCAAATAACAACAGTAAAACGTGATCTAAAGCACACAGCTTGCAATAATATAACGTTGACTGACCAATAGCCAGTAAACGGCGATTGATACGTTAGAAACAATTTGTTAGCAAACCATGAAAGGGAGATAGATCTTTAATGTTAGTTTATTCTAGATGAAGTTCTTAAAATTATAATTTTCTGAACATTTATTTATTTGCACCCTCTACTCTCGGATCGATTTTAGTACAGGTAACTAATGCGACCTAATTTCAAACTTTCAAATACAAAACTCTTGAAAATGAGTAATTTCTTTAGGTAACATGGATTTTAAATGCATTATAGAATATACAGTGTGTTTTAACATTACAGTAAGAGTTGAAAATATGAATTCATAAGTGTAACCTGAAGTTGACATCGACAAACGACTACTAATAAATTCCAACAAACACAGAACTATGGTGTTTTCCACTATAACGAGCACTGTTGTATATCAAATAACGAGTACATGGTCACTGCTAATTGTGTAGGGATAGGGATGAGTAGGGATAGGGATGTGTAGGATAGGGATTTGTAGGGATAGGGCTGTGTAGGTGGCAGGCTGCTGTGATTGATGAGAGTTGCTAATGGAATGGAAACTGTAAAAGGGACCGAGCTAGTAAAATTTTTTATCGATGTTGGATGGACCAGTACCGAACATTAAACATTCATGTACAAATTCGAATAAAAACGTTCCAATCTATCACCCGCGTAACACAGAGATTTCCCAAGCACGAATAAGATATTTGAGTATTAGATTTATAATTTTTAACATTTATGAAAGTTTATTGGTTACTGATATAATTAATAATTAAATCACAATTTTTCAAAAAATGTTCATAATTATATACTCTTATATTATCACAGTTAATTTTTAAATTTATACTTTAGTCGAGATAATATGTAAAGAATGTGATTATTCAGAGATTCAGGTCGGAGTCTTGCAGCAAGTGATCTACCAGATCTCTAAAAATCTCTGGCCTCTGAGATTCTAAAAAATTCTAGAATACCACTTTTAGCTTGGTGCCAAGGTCTTTTTGAATGTATATAATTCAGAAAATATCTTTATATTGATCCATCAGACTACTATTGACCAAGAAAATTATCTCCTTCAAGCTTTCAGATAAAATCAGTAGTTGATCCCTCCCTCTAGAAGCTCCTGCAATCTCTTGATCAATGAACATTTTCGCTCTCAGAGACACCTTCTAGGTACTAGTCTCTACTATATACTACTCTCAGACTCTGTAGTTTATGGTTGTGGCTTCTAGAAGTTGTTCATCTTTATAAACGTCCATCCACTAGTATTCCTGGTCTCTAAGTTCTTTCCATTTCTCAAAATGTTCGATCTTTGCGATTATTCCGTTTGTCAGATTTCTTTGTCAATAAGAGTGTTCTAACCGTGAGAAATCCTAAACACTAGCGGTTAGAACTTTCCTACACTATCCAGTCTCTCTTAGATATTTTATTCCCTGAATTATTCCAGTTACAGGAAATCCCCGGATATAGGAAGTAAGTCACTTACCCATTGACTAATTACCAAGACTACCATGTTTAAACTAAACCATGCTTAGAGAGATATTTTTCTCTTTTTCAAATTATGTATTTCAGTTATGTATGCCAAAAGTTAATGCTGTTATATAAAAATCGCTTTGTCTCTGTGACGCCAATGTGTTGTTCTTAAAGCCTCTCCCAACATTTCCTCAGTCAACATTTATTCGGCAGTGCATATCTAAGACTTCCATAGAATTTGGCTTAAAATCATTGAAATGCGCTTAGTAGATCTACAAACTCCGTTTTTTTGCTCTGGTGCTCCACCTAAGACTTTTTGCACAAACTCAATGCAACTAGTATATTAAAAATCCACTTAGATATATGTACAATAATATAACTATACACTTCTGTATAACATTCCTGAACATGTATTTTAGGTTCAAGAATAGGTAAAATTTAAACAATATAGACTAATAGATTATATTAAAATAACATTACATCAGAGATAACAACAGTGATGACAAGTAATATAGTTTCAGTCCTCATATTACAATAGGAACAATGCTGGAATAGACATTCAGAGTATGGTACAGCATGTGATGCTGTATCAAATGATAAGTACTAGTTTATCGCAAGCGCTGTCTATGAGCCACAAAGCACAGGTTATCTCTTGTCAGTACCACCTGTTATCAGTATGTACACAGTTATAATCCAGTATCACACCGTTAACCTCGAGTTTTCATTTTATCTGTTTGCATTTATAATTGCAGTTTATTTTTACTTTTCCATAAAATTGTACAACGCAATGTGGAACAATTGAGGATAAACGATTTGTGTGCTACCTTAAAATGTGAAGACATTGGTTATCGATTGGACATTTATTGGTGTTTATAGTTTCCTTAGTATAGGCCTTTAACATACCTTCTATAATTTCTTTATGCTTGGATAGCTGTTACGCACGGCTTTGCAAGCAATTTTAAAATCGAATCCCTTTTAGGCATACTGCTTACCACAAACACTTATGGTGTAGTATTTTGAAGCCCTGTAACATATTTCAAACATAAGTAACCATATTCTTTATAAGGTACATATTCTTTAAGTCGGAGTATAACTTGACCAGACGAATCAGAGTGCACGTATAGGAGCTTAAAGAGGAATACAGGAAGCATTCAACCAACGAATCTAATCGGTTGAACATTTTCCATCTGATACATCTTACATGATAACTGTCGTTCCCACAAATTCGGCAATATAAGACTTCTTTTTTAAGCAACGCACTCTTTAGAATAATGAGTTATATAAAGTATGGAGATAAATTATTCGTTGGAAGCAAATTAAAATCCATGACTGGTATTACATTGTAATCAATAATTTTCATCCTGTTCTATTTTAACCGCAAATACTCGCATGTTGGGCCGACATTATCAAGTGCAGAACGCGTTAGAAAGCTCGGCCTTGGCACGTTGCACGGAGATGCAAGGTGATACCTGTCCACGGATGTACACTTTGCATAGACAGGACAGAGGACAATGTCACAGACCAGCTCGTTCTGCAGATCAATCACGATACACAGAGCTTACGTCTGATGCAAGCAAATTACACACGCTTCCTTTTCCAAGAGTTTCGTGTGTCCCCCGCATTACGTCGCACATTCTCATTAAATTTAACAAATTCTTATAGCCTAGCGCCTCTTTAAACCTCATGAAAAATCAACAAACACATATTAAATGTTTACATTTTTTGTGTTTCGGAAATGCTTTTGAGCCAATTTGTACTGCTGTGTTTTTTCATAATGAAAAGAAATTTAAATATCATACATGTCAATCTTTTTCTTAGCAGGGTATAACTTTATTGAACGAAAATGTTTCGACGTAAAACAATCGTATTTCATTACGTAATATATTGTTTGATTGGTAATGTTTCACAAAAAAGAATGCGTGTGAATAATTTAAATTTTAAATAAAGATATGTACTGATTCAGTTTACACTGCCTTATACTGGAGCGTAAAAAATTCTTGCTACTAGAATATTTCTCGAACACTTTTTGTAGAATACATACGAAATTTTCAATATTTTTATTTGTGTAATTCCAGCATGTAGAAGTATCAAAAGAATTAGCTTAAAATGCCCGACCTCTTCCAGCTCTAGCCTTCTAAATGATTCAATTTCTAAAAGCTTTAGCCATAGGGGAAATTTTGATCACTAAAATTTACAACGTTTAGGAACACCATGTCTTAAAGATTTCCTGTATTTACCTGTATAAGCTCTCGACCTGTGTTAGTTGCTTGCGTCTAAATGATCTAGCCTCTAGGTACTTCTGGACTCTCAGTCCCATAGAGCTTTCGAAGATTTTGAAGCATCCAATCTCATGGAATCTTCTGGCCTCTGTGAGATTCTTGAGTTTATAAGCCCAAAGAGGTTGACAGTTTCTGTTTTCTAGGAATACTCATTGGAAGCCCCAATTTTTCGGAGAATCTGTCAACTGGTCATAGTCTGTTCAATTACAAAATTTGTGGCTTCATTAATTAAAAAAACACCTGTGAGTGGTTTTATATAGATGGCACTATATAACAGTTTATTTCAAACATCCTTCCCCATACTCTTTTGATAATTTTTTTAAACATCCCTAGTGAATCAATGCTAAGAAGTAAACACTGAATTATCACAGAATATAACACTTTTTGTCACAAATTTGAGTTCACCATATGACATTTTCCCGCAAATAATCGTTGACAGATAAATATGGAATGAAAAGTATCATTTAGAATTAAAATCAATTAAAGAACATTAATTTATTGTTAAATACTGATCTGCAATGATTTTGTAAGGATATGTAAAGAAATTAATAAAATGTTATTCAGTGAAATTCGCACTTTAACCTTCACACTTATAATTAAAAAAGTATTGAAACTGCGGCAACCGAATATAGGCGATAAGACAACCACGAGATGAGATAACTTCGTTGAGCAGTATTGTCCATACGCTCTTACAGTACTTCATTACAACTGAAGTGTGACGTATAACATCCTTGAGTAGAGTGAAAGAAGTATCATCAATTCACATTGAGGTAAATAGTGATATACAGTAAATACACGTACAGCTCCTTATTTGAGCTTATACGCGTAGTGGACTGAACCCCACGTTGATTTTAATTTACACTTACGTTTCACCGTATAAATAAAATGGTAAACTTTCAAAAAGATTATGATTATTTTGTTTATTTGTAATAAAATTAGACTAATTACATTAAAAAAATAAATAAAATAAAAACAGGAACATGTTTGCGTCAATTGTTTAGAGGACATATGAAGTGTTCATACGTTTTACTTGTAATTGTAAATCAGCAATGGATTTTCTGATTATAAATACTATTTACTTTGATATAAAATTCGTTAAAATTATTTTAGAAAACTAAGGAAATTAACGTTATGAATTTTCAGATAAACGGTTTTTATGGAGTTTCTTTCTAGTGCCACGAGTTTAATAGTTACGTGAAAGATCCAAACCCGTTTGCAGATATTCATTCACCTCCCTGAGTATTTTACCTGAATCGCCTAAAGTGCAGCAGCTTAAGGGATTTTATCAATTGTATTGAAAACATTTAACACCTGCACTTTAAAACATGATTACTAATTAGTTTTATAATCTATATCATTTAAATTGAGAATAAAATTAAAAACCCTTTGTTTATAATGTAATTAAAAATGACAGCATATACTAGTTTTGTGTTAAAAATCTATTCATAACTATTAAAAGTGTAAATATTTTATTATATTTGCGAAGTGACAAACAAACCTATAGTGACTGGTCTGCAGGTATTAAACCATTGTTGGTTCCTTTCTACAAACAATAGATGAATTAAACCGACTAGATTACAGGTGAAACACTCGTAAAATCGTTTGTTCACCACGTGCATTGTATTTATGTCTTGTTTGGTTGCGTAAACAGAAATAGCCACATCACAAACGCTGTACAGAACAAAAGTCCTGTTTGTGAAAACAATCACGTATTTATCATAATTATCGTTGTAATAATATTCCAGAAATTATCATTTAACAATTGTAGTCCTATTACATTATTTTGTTTTGTTAATTCGAACACCGTCCTTGCACTTCGACAATTAAATGTTGCTTGCAAATGTATATTTTACAATATCGTCTCAGCCAGTCATACACAGAGTATTAAATATAGTGTAGACAAAAATTCAATACACAAATCTGTTTCAATGGAAAAATAAAATATTTTACATATACTTTATAAAATCGTCAATTGCAGGAGCATCAACCAGATGAACTAATTGCTAGGCATAATTATGACCAGATCGTGAAAGATTGTTGCAGAGGTCGAGAGAGCTGGGAAGCAAGGTTGATGACGTAATATAATTACCATGACATCACAATTTACTGGTTTTCTCTGATAATTGGGTTGGCGCTGACCTCAGGCTTTAGTCAGTGCCAAGAAGCGAGTCCTTCCTCTTCTCTCTCAATGGAGAAAACGCAACTGAGAAAATCAAATATTGGAAGATTTATTTTGGGATCTTACGTATCATAAATATAACTAAGGATGATATTTTTTGTAAAATCGGTCGAGGCATGTTGTGTAGAAAACCTACATATTTAATTTCATCAAATGAATTTGTAAAGAATATTCTTGATTCTAACTAATAAACTGAATTATTGGTTTATATGTTTTATTTCCTTCTATAAAATTACATTAAAACGTCAAAACATGTTTAAAAATAAATATGTGTTAGCGATATTTAGAGTTAAAATTGTACGTTCCCCCCATATTTTACCATAATTAGCGTGTTTTTATACAAAGTGGCTGAGGTGTGGTTTTGGGTTTTAGTAAAAACATTCTTCGTAATTAATTGTTAAGATTGGATATCATATCTCACTGAAATATGTAAATTATATATTGTTTAAACAGTTAATCACCACCATCGAAGGGGCTAACAAGGAATTCAAAACAACGAGAATATTAATATAACTAATAAATGTTACCTCTATTCCTTAGTGTGGGATTTATTTATGAAATCTAGAAACATATTTTGATACATTTATCACAAATCATATTGTGTTTTTTAAGATATCATAGATTTTTGGATATGATGGATCATACCTTGTTATACATATTTAAACAAACAACTTTCTAAAATATTTTTTGTATGTCCACTAAAACCAAAGATTTCGCTTCCAGTAATTTGTCTTGGGGTGAAAGCACCGAGTTGTTTAACAAGCAAGCAAGGTTAGAATACAGAGCAAACATTATTATTTCACTGAAATTACCATAAATAATATTAATATTACACTGGAACTTTCATTTAAAATAGCATTAAGAGTTGTTTTATGATGTTATGCAAACATGTCAAAATAAACAGTAATTAACACTGCGCTTGTAAAATGTCAGTTGTGTTGTTTGTGCAGACTATGATTGTGTTAGCAATAATTACAAACAAACGAAATATCAGAGATAACCTCAGGCACGACACTACCACGTAACGTTAGCTACGTATCAGTACCCTTCGGCCTTATCAACTAGGCTTTGATCTACATTTGTGTTACCGTCAGTATTTTACATCACAGGGCTCTTTCTTTATTATTTAGTAAAAACATAAACAGCGGACCATATTGATTATTAATAGGATTTTATACAGTATACAGGTTTAAAATCAAAACGTATTCAGTCAAAGAGGTTGATTCTGTCTGTGTTTATAGTTTTTATACAAAATTGTAAAATAAGTTTTCGCTAATTATTTGAGCCATTTTAATATGTATTCTAACATTTTATTTTAGATTATTATGGTTACATTTTAATCTGAGGTGTTAGCGAGACAATGACTCAAGTGGTACTCAGCAGCATGAGATAGATTAACCTTAAATGAGATAGATTGTCATTTCAGAGTTGATCTAATACTACGCCACACCACGTGACGCATAACATACTTCGATGAGGTTTGTATAGCCTACAGTTCATATCATTCTAGCGATGTCCTTCGGGCAGGTAGACAGAATGACAATCCTACAAGAAATAAATATCTAAATCTCCTGGCAGTTACGAAATACTTTCAGCCTAATTCCATGTATATGAACATGAACCATCACAGAACTAATCGTTGTGGAGGTATAAATGAAATGAAATATAATTTGCTTATATTAGGTAATTTCTGTTGATAACATGTTACATGATAAATCTTATATGGTAGTTTAAACATTTATTCAGCTATTTTCTCCTTGTCATTACGGACACTCATGAGGCCAATGTAAATCTATCCACTAACGCTGAGCCAAATTCCCTTGCAGTAACATGCATCACCTTTGATCTCAGTATTGACTATATAGAAATGAAGCAACATGCACAATTTCAAATCTATAGGTCAAATCTTTTTCGAGATATTGCGCGGTGAAACAGACAGATAGAAAGACAGACAGAATTGAAATGTTTCCAGCCCTTCCAGTGAACACCCGGTATATAATCTTATTAATATTTATGAAAGCTAAAAACTGAAACTTACCAATGATTTTTCCAAAGATGTATGGAATATTTGGTAATAATTTGAATAATACACTTTGAGTGGTTCTCTAGAACTATTAACATTGCTTCACCCCAAAAAAACTTACTTTTTGTGGAATGGTAATTGAATGAAAAATTGGATATAAATGTTTAAAATAGAAGAAAAACTGCTCGGTAAATAAAGTTATTAATGAGTTTATACATATAAATACAAATAAATAGCGGGTTATATTTAGTATATATATGCCTCTTTATTTGTATTTTGAAAGTGCTTTACAAAGGTTAATGTGTTATAGCACGAGATTTCAGCTCATTAGAATGCCCCTCTGCAAATTTATTCATTTTTCTAAAAAGAATTATAAAAATATTTGTAGTCAAAGCTGCAGAAGAAACATGTGGACGAACTTCAGGTAAAAAGAAGGATAAAGAGACCCCTTGGTGGAATGAAAAGAATTGCTGAAGCAGTTTAAAAACAAAAATAGAGCTTGGCGAGAATGGTTTAAGGATAGGTCAAATGAAAAGAGGGATAAATGGAAGAGACTTGCAAGGGCATCAGCAAAGATGATGAAGGAGGCAAAGGAGAGGACATGGAAGGATTTTGAAGAAAAACTGAAATCAAACTTCAAAGGAAATAAGAAGATTTTTTATGGGGTGATAAGGAACAAGACGAAACCTAAAGAAATGTTGACTAAGGTGGTGGATGTTTTCAGGGGAAATCAAATGGGAGGAGAAAGAGGTTTTGAAGACGTGGAAAGAGTATTTTAAGGAACTACTGGAAGGAACAGAAAATGAAGAGGAAAGAAGAGATATGACAGAGGAGACAGAAGATGAAGAGGATTTTAGTATGTGCGAATTGGAAAAAAAGCGGTTAAAGAGAATGAAAGAGGGGAAATCTGCGGGAATAGACGAGCTGACGGCTGAGATGAATAAAGGCGGCGGGCCCATTGGGAATTCAATGGTTGTACAGAGTGATGAGAGTGATTTGGAAGGAAAAGAAGATACCAGAAGACTGGAAAATGGGAATAATAGTGCCGATTTTTAAGAAAGGCAATAAGCAAAAATGCGAGAATTACAGGGGAATAACTTTGTTGTGCCATACACAAAAAATTTATGAAAAAAATACTGTTGCAGAAAATTAGACCAGTACTGGAAGAAACAGGAAGGAAGAGAGGTAAAGCAATGTGGTTTTAGAAAGGTAGGTCAACGGTGGATGCTATTTTTTGTGATGAGACAAGTGTTTAGAAAAGAGGTGGGAATACGGAAAAGATACAATGGTAGCGTTTATAGACCTACAGAAGGCATATGATAAGGTACTGAGAGAAAGGATATGGGGGAGAGTATGAGAAAGAGAGGATTTGCGTGAGGGAATAGTAGAAAGAATAAAGAACCTGTACGGCATATGTAAAAAACAGGGTAAGAATTGAAGAAAAATATACAGATACTTTTAAAACAGAGAGAGGAGTAAGGCAGGGAAGCATATTGTCACCTTTCCTTTTCAATATTATAATGGATGAAATTATTCTAGAAGTACAAGGAAACAGAGGAGCAGAAAACTTAAGACAATAGCATAGGCGGATGACATAATGATATGGGAAAAATAGGGAAGAAGAGTTAGAACGAGAGTTAAACAAATGGGCAAAAGTGGCGAAGAAATATGGTTTAGAGATGAACATACAAAAATGTAAAGTAAATGAAAGTAGAGAGAAGGGATGGAAATAACAAAGACGTGTTAGTTGAAGGAAAAAGACTTGAAAAGGTGAAGGAAATTCTGTTATTTAGGAAGTATCATAACAGATAGGGGCACAATAAGAGAAGAGATAGGAAACAGAATATGGAAGAGTGGAAAGTTTTTCAATATGGTAAAGAAGATTGTGTGGAGTTGGAACATTGGAAAGAATCAAAAGTATTGATGTATAAATCTTATTTCCAACCAATTTTATTATATGGAGCAGAGACGTGGACGGTGGACTAAAAATGATTTAAGCAGATTGCAAGCTGCAGAAATGAGATTTTTAAGAGGGATAGAGAAGACTACAAGAAGAGATAGAATAAGGAACGAAATAACTAGAGAAAGATTGAAGGTAGTAGTTTCACTGCAAGAGACAATGGAAGGAAGAAGAATACAGTGGATGGGGCATGTGAAGAGGATGGGAGATAATAGAATGCCTAGAATAGCACTGGAGAAGGAGGAAGGAGGAAGAAGACCAAGAGGAAGACCGAGAGGAAAGATGGGAGGACCAAGTGTGGAAAGACATAGAGAGAAGGGGACTACAGAAAATACAGGTGGATGAAGAGGAGACCTGGAACGATAGACTAAAGTGGAGGAGGCTGTGTACGACGACCCGTGAGAACGGAAACGTCTGACGATGATGATGATGATGATGATTTGTAGACTATCCATAACCAGATTACCACAAATGCTTTTATATAATGATCGAACAATGTACAGTATTAATATAATATAAAAGCCGTCAAATCTGCCGTCTTCATATTTATTTCAAACAAATATAAAGAGAAATATTACAAATCTTTTAAAAATCAGACGTTCCTGATATAAGCGTTTAGCTAATTATTAGACATCTTCCGAAAACTTTGGAATGGTTTCTTTAGTAACGTATATTATGATAACATTAATTCAATAGGATTTAGTCGAGTAGTTCCTTGGATTTCAAGTTGAAGGTGAATTTGAAGGAGAAAGCCTTAATTATATGCACATATATGAAGCAGCATTAGTAAAAATACGACATACAAATAATACGCAAAAAATACATTGCACACTGCATATTTTGCTCATATTGTGTTGAGCTGAAGTTTTATAAGCTACATACAACAAAGGAGATCAATGACTAATTTTATTGGAAGTCCACAATAATAAATTAACTTAAGTTCTATTTGGTTGCAACTTCTATAGTGTTACAACGTCTATATGGTTACAACTTATTTTACATAATAAATAATGGAAATAGCAGATTTGTGATTCTAAATTTCTTGGCCAATCCATTGTATCACACTTAATGTTTTACTACCTAACTATTCCAACAAAAGTCTAATGTACAGTTGCAGCAGGATCCAATTTTGGTATTTTAGTGGCCAAGAATAAAAGACTTTACTTAGCGAACATTTTTAAGTTATATAATCTTACGGTTGACTGTGTGATATAAGCATGTTTGTCGTAGTACCAAAGTTTATATTGATTGTGTGGCTTCATTATAGTTTCAAACTATTTTCATTCGTATTTAGAAAATAAAATATAACGAAAAATAATTTAAACAAAATGTGTCTTGATGAAAAGAGGATAGAAACATAAAATCATTGCAAACGTTCGTTGTGTACATTAAGTGACGTTTGAACTTGGAAACTGCATTATTTATAAAGAATATATTGTATTCTGCTGCTGTTAGGGAACCGTTTAAAACGTAAAGCATAATATTTAACTATCTCTGTTTCTGCTAAAACATCGTCAGCATCGTTAACGTCCCGGCTACAATTCAATTACATTTGGCTCCTTCAAACACCTGTCAAGCCTTTCACAGAAGGCGGGCGGGTCTCAGCGTTTGCCTTTTATAGAGCTTTAACTAGAGAACTAGTTCATTGATGCAGGTTGCAGTATCATTAGAGTGGAATTCCTACCATGTTTCGAGTAATTTACCTTCATTTAAATATTTATCCTTTACATAATTAGCATTGATACGTAAGTCGATGATGCCTGTATAATTGTAGTCCAAATGAAGCTCTGCAATATAAACGTGCTTTTCTGTATCTAAAAGAATTTAGAAATGCTAAGTAAAATAAACTGACTTAAACAAGCATCAAAGGATCCAACTAAAACGTAGTCTTATCTACCAATCTAACAAAGTATCTTACGATTGTTCTTATTTTGTTAGCAAATGTGCATATACTACGACTTATTTATTTTATGGAAATATATTTAACACTTTTATTTCACATGATATTTCTTCTGTGTGTTGACGTACATGAAGCTGATTACCGGCGGAGCATGTACTTTTTGCGATTCAATGTTTATTGAAATTAAATTAAGGCTATTGACATTTATACAATTTAATGTAAATAAAAGTCGTTTGACAGGTATTTGGTCTTCCGATCATGTGTTAGTTTGCTTATTTAAAAACGCATATGTGACAGATACGGCCAAATACAAAATAATTGAATCGGAAAAAGTAAGCGCTCTGTGGTGTAATGGTAGCACATTCACCCGGCAAGTGAGAGATCCGGGTTCGAGTCCCGGCGGAGCAAGTACTGTTTGCGACTCAATGTTTATTGAAATTAAATAAGGCTATTGCTATTTATACAATTTAATGTAAATAAAAGTCGTTTGACAGGTATTTGGTCTTCCGATCATATGTTAGTTTGCTTATTTAAAAACGCATATGTGACAGATACGGCCAAATACAAAATAATTGAATCGGAAAAAGTAAGCGCTCTGTGGTGTAATGGTAGCACATTCACTCGGCAAGTGAGAGATCCGGGTTCCAGTCCCGGCGGAGCAAGTACTTTTTGCGATTCAATGTTTATTGATTTTATATACATATATATATATATATATATATATATATATATATATATATATATATAATGAATATGAACATATATATATATATATATATATATATATATTACATTATATGAATATTATATATATTATATGCTATATATAACAAACTCATGTATATATGGGTTCGTTATCTAGTCTAAAACTTTGATACGGCTGAAGCCCAAAATAGACCTAAAACTGCAAATTTTAAAATATTCGAAGTGATTATAAACAACGATTACACTTTTTTCTATGCCCCTTAACCCCTTAAATTTTAAAGATATTGGAAATTGAAAGATTGGATAAGGATTCTTTTATATAGGTTATTATACATTCTATCACAAATATGTATTTTAGAAGTCTCTACTTTATTTACAATAAGGTTTGTTAATGCGTCTTTTATATATATCTCATTAGATTTATAGACAGCGAACGTAAAGATTTGTAATTAGTATTCAATGGTGCGGAAATAATTTTTAACACGATAACTACTGTAGTTCTTATTATAGGCAGATTAAAGGTTGTACAAAGCCAGCATTTACAGAAAGCTTGGTTGAGGACGTTGACGTATCAAGGTGGCAGTCATTCACATATGGGAAACATTCTTATGTCAGGTATTTCATAATAAAAATCAAAATTTACATTAATCTTTAAATTTCCAAGCAATTTGAAGTGAAATTTATTCTTACTTTATTTCTCCAAACGTTTTAGGATGATGGCCGTTTAACGTTATAGAAATATACAATTTAACCGTTATAAGTGAATACGCTTTCATACCTAATTACGGGTTAATTGTAATTAAACCAAGCTCACGTTTTCACAAAGAAATGTATATACTTATAAATATTTTGTCTTATGGACGTACATGGTTTCACGATTGCAGGGTTTCTGTACGTATGGAAATGTTACGATTACATTAACTTGTCAACATTGAGAGTTATTGTTCCACCAATGTTGAGCAAATCGAACCGTTAAACTAATGACGAATCTTCACAATGATATTTCGAGTTGACGGCCTTATGTGAATTTGACCTTTCTTCCGACTAAGCCGAAAAGGATATTGTAATTGTAGTTTTAAAATCGAACTAGACAAATAGATGACTAATACTCATTAAATATAGTTTAAAATTGACATTATATTTGTTTAGAAAACGAGGAAAGAAAGTTCTTTTACAAGACTAAATGACTGTCTGCCTGACTATATTGTGATTGAGTGTGATTTGTCTCAGCCGTGGGAATGACCCAAGAGACTGTAACTCTTCATTACACTATGCTTATGGTCATTGGGAATTTCCGGTTTGTTGGTTGTTTTACACGAAGTAACTTCTTCTTAAGATTAGGTTCCTCATTTGTACATGCCCTGAATTTTAATTTGCGTAGCAATATATTTAGATCCGATAAAACATAACTATCCGACAACTTTCAGTTATACTGAACTAAAATATCATATTAAAACGTTTCTGTTCGACGTTTTATTATATCCTTTCACTCTTAATAGAAAATAGGTTGCTAGCTTTGAAAGAAATTTACATTCATAAACTGATAATACAATAGGAGAATAAATATTTTGTTCCCAAATAGCTGAGAAAATAATGTATTTTTATATCGTCGTGACACAACCGTTGTATATTGAGGGAAGAATGTCTTAATCTTGCCTCAGCGTATCAAATTAAGTTTGAGGTAACAGGTTTTGTCAACGCTTTAGTGAAAATGTGCCGGAAGAAGCCTTTCCGCAACAAAGACGTGAACGTTGATCCTTGCTCTTATTTTGTTGAACACAGTTTATATTTACAGCTGCAATTACATCTTAATCTAGATTATAAAGTGATAAAATGAATGAATTTATACTCACTTGATACTTATCTTTATATCTGAGAAGCTATCTTTACTTAAACGTAGGAATCAAGTTGTATTTTGAATTATCATTAAAATGTTGAACAAGAAATTTAAAACCAAGATAATTAATTCCATTCCTACGTTTAAACTAAACTATCTATGAATTTCTATGTTGATAGCAATTATCTAAATAAAAAAGTTATCTAAATGTTTTTAAACACGATTAAACTATTAATTCAAGAAGTGGTGATTAAGTTATTGTTTGTTTGTGTGCTTTTACGGAACAGGTTAGATTGGAGTGGAAAGTTGTATACATAAATACCTTTAAATTACAGTAACTTCTTGAATATCAGAGTTTGAAATAGATGATAATTTAGGGGATACTATTAACCCAAGTGGCTTTTTAAATGAGTATACTAACAATTTTCAACAAAACTGTCCAATTTCTTTTCCAAATCTTTATCGATAATCCCAGGAATTGAATCATTGTTCTCTCGGGTAGAACCGTAGCTTTATTACCAGCCTACGACGGTATTTTCATTATTATATATAAGGTTTATGTCATATAGGAAGTTTACGGCAAACTCATGAAGTTGCATAAAATCACTTATGAAGGTCTTAATTTTAAGCAGTAATCTTTACTACTTCGCCAAGTGTAAAACATGAGAAGATTTACACAGTTGATGATATAAAAACTAAAAATTTGGGGACTTTTATCACCTAAATGTTAAAGTTAAATTTTTGCTTGTACAATTTCCAATTTTAAGTAAAAGTTGAAGACAAAAACAATTGTCAATTTTTACACCCACGCTCAGTTGCACAACTGAGCAAAGTGTATTGGTCTGTAAATACAAGAACTATAATAATTTAATTAGATTTATTTCAGATTTATTTCTATTTTCAGAAAATGGGTTCGTTTCATCATACTTCCGGTTTCCTATGTTAACATTTCCGAGGTTACAAACTACATGTTGTGGTCAATTTAATAATTTGTACGTACTTTCATCTTAAAGCTATAATTGTAAGCATTAACTGGCTGTACTTTCCCTTACACCTTGCGTGTAAAGAATCAAAGAATACATTTGAATATACTATCGGCAAGCCTCCAAACTTTAAATAATTCAATCTTTACTTAATCTCTGCATTTTAGAACTACGTGATTTAAAAATGTTACATTTTGGTACTTCATCAAAGAACAGGAAAAAGTAAACTTCAAGATAAATCTGTTTAATAACAACTTATACTGACTATTGCTCAACAAATGTAGTACAATTTTACACTATATGAAACTCATAATAAGAACAGTTTGACCGTTTGCCTTGATTTCAACAGGCTTACTAAAATCTAATTATAATCTTATCTGACGTCTAATTGAAATATATTTGAGACTTTTATAATTACTAAATCATCAAAGGCTTACAAAATATTGAATATGGTACAATGTGAATAAGATAGGGATAATTAATATTTCGTATTATTAGTTTGCGTGTAATATGAAAGAGAACGTATACGATAGAAAATTAAATGGATAGTTTTTTGAATACTTTCAGATGGAATTCGTTCCTTTCACCGATGTTTGGAGATAATACTGCCCTCCCCCTCTCCCACTAGATTGTGAATAATCCAGCTAGTTGGTTATATGTAACGAAGAAACAACATATCCTCGGTTTTATTTTCGCAATAATTAATGGATTGGAGGAGGGAGGTTAAGAGGTTATGATCATCCCATACCCCCATTAAATTTTAACAGGATAGTGGCTACATATATTTTTTGAATTAAACTACATATTATAACGAAAGCTTTCATCAAATATATTTTTACCTAATCACCCACAAATATGCAACTAAGAACCAATAGCAGGTAATTTGTAATATTTATGTTCTTTATAATATTTAATGATTTGATCTTAATAATATCCTTAATTTGTAATAAGGACAATCAGTCATAAATTATTGATAGCCATAATTTAAAGCATAAACGATCACTAATTTTTAAATTCTATTGAGGTGGGTCTCATAACGGTTGCCAAGTTTTGATTTAAAAGTCACAGTTTGTATGCAAAATCCCTACAAGTTTACCTGTTTCATCCTAACGTAGTTTTATGTGCAAGATGTGTAACTAAATATGGTTAAAACCTACTCTGACGAAATTATTGATACACCATTGAGTTGCTTTTGAGCTTGGGTGTAACAATGAACATCAACTGAATAGGGATGTTCAATAGTAAAACATAGTTCATTAGTATTACATTCTAAAGAATGACACTGCCATTCGTGCATATCCAGACTTTTCTCAATGATGTAAACAAGCAAAGTGATTTGCATCCGGCAAAGAATTTCGGATAAAGAGGTGGATTGTGTTATAATCCCTTATCTTATAAGTTAGCCCCATAATTAAATTGCTGCTATTAACATTTTATTTGGTTTCTGTTTGGATTCTTTATGACCTGTACAAAATGTCCATCCACTAAGTACTCTTAAATCTACCGAAATTTAATCAATGAGTTTATGTAGACATAAAGAAGAGAATATAATGTATCTAAAAAAATTACATTTCTCGTAGAACAAGGCAAGTTACAAAACCTAATAAATAGTAAGAATATCCAATTGAACAGTGTTTTGGACTTGCAGGTAAGTCCTCCATTATATTACAAGCAGGTTCCTATACCGTCAAAATAACTAGTAATAGATATGTTATTTCCCATATTTTATTCAAAAGGATTTGTTTTTAATCACAGGAAAGATCCACAGTTTTATTAAATAAGTAATAACCAAACTGGTCCAAAATCTTATTTCCGTTTCTCACGGTAACCAAGCACGGGCTGAATTTCAATACTTTTTTACGTAATCTTCTAATAGAACTATGAAATACAGTTAGAAGCCAAAATCAACCAACCAATAAACTCCTGGCTTCATCCTGTAGTTACTATATACAGAGTGTGTCAAATTTATAAAATATTTTAACATTTTAAAATCGTGCCAGATAAATCCAGAAACCTTGCATGATGCTATACGGCCATCTTAACCCCCTGTTTGAACAGCAACCATCACATGTGTAATTGGGGGGATGGCCGGTGAGGAGCATCATGCACATCTTAAATGAAAGTTTAGGCCAAAACTAATATTATTTCAAAGGCCTTTATCATCAGAACAACATTATGCATACATATATCATAAGTTGTACTCACAAAGTAGTGGCTGTATGAATAGTCAATATTAACGTTAAAACGGTAATATAAAAATAGTGCAGTTTTAATTATAAAATATGCTATAAAAGGTAAAAAAAATGTCTACAAACATTAAAAACAAAAGCACCATCTGTCATTATTTTTCTTTGAAAGGGCCACATAAAATTACTTATAAACGGTTTGTTAAAGATGAAAGATAAACAAGGAAGTAAGCCGAAAATTGTTTACGTAAAATGTACTATTTTCTCGGTGATATTTATTTGTCCGGTATTTACAACGCATATATTCAGTTTTTTTTGCTACAAGCAACGTGTAAACCGATACGTAAACAGTTTTGCCTACCAAGCGCGTAGAAGCTGAATTAATGGTTGTTTTATTTCATTCATTGTTTATGAAGGTTCTCCTGTTATTGTAAAACACGCAATGTTTGTTTTACAGTGCGGCTATATTAAAGTAACATATGAATGAATTAAGTGAGATATATTTTTACTTTCTCTCTCTACGAATATTTTTACATTAGTTATTAAAAAACATAACATATACAGATTTTTCATAAAATTTTTAATCTGGGATTTTTTATTTAATTTAGTTTTTAAATACAAATATTATTATAACATTGACATTATGAATGACTTCATCAATCAACCATGACTATTAACATGTATTTAATGACGAAACCTATGAATTGAATGTATGTTTAAATACAGACAAATTGAACTAAATACCCTCCCTTACTAAACAAAACAGTACTATTATGTAGTATATTTACAATGTATTTAATACTAATCCATAATTTTATCACGAAACATGATTTCTTCAATACCATAAAAAGATAACCAATATGTTTTGTAGAAAAAACCATTATTAACCATAATAATAGGTTAGAAATAAATTAAATATTTATTATGTTAAACACGATTAAAAAAATGTTTTCATTGTAAGTACAAAAATATATATATGAAGTGGTATTTACTTTTAAGCTAATACCTTTTGAGTTTCCAATAAGCAACTTTGTTTGTTAACTTAAGGAGTTCAAGAACTGTCGAAAATAAACAATATATTTGGCTGAGCTTTAGCGAAGCGTATCATTAAGTGGGCTGGTAAAATTTCCGTTCTGTCTGCCTATTTACACTATATCTGGAGAATGAGTTGAGCTGTAGATTTGAAATTCATTTATGTAGCATCCGTATCTATGCAGTATTTTAACGCTTGTTAAACCACACGTGGTATATTGTTTGCTGAGGGCTAGCAAATCTCTAGCTAGGAGTAGAAAACAATTATCTGTCTGTTTGTTTGGTATCCTGATAACAAAATTTCCTATATACTTGAAATTTTGCATGAAGCTTTATTTCTACTGATGGTAGTACATGTTACTCCATGGAATTAGGCTCACCTTTTAGCGAAAATGTTTACTTTCATCATATAGTTAACCACGATGGAAAAAATCGCAGAATAAATACATTTCTAAGCAAACCCAGTGCAATCACATTAAATTTTAAGACACTTTTAACCTAATACAGTAAGCTATAGATATTTTTGCGACACGTCCTGTGGCGTACTCCAGCACTGTAAATAAACACAAACAAGTTTCATTAAAACAAGTACTATAATAAAGTTTTACCCTCTTCACAAAATCTCTCTGTAATTATTATGTACACAAAAATGTTGAACGTGAAGAATGATTGTCACTCTGTCTGAAACAGCACAAAGCGATGAGACTGATATAGCTAGAAATAATGTTCATCAATGAATAAGCCATGGTTTAAATCTATTTCATCATTGACCACATCCAACTAGACATTTCTCGGTTTTGTAATCTCGTGGTTTGTGATTGGAAGTCTCCTTTAAATATTTCCTGTCGTTTCATACTTAACAGAATTGTGTAAAACGTATGAGTCAAACATTACCATTGTGCTGGCAAACACTGTAGTTAAAAATTAATCGGAGAGAGATTCTACAACGTATATGGACTGTAGGGAACTTCCGAGAGTTGGAAACACAGTGTTTGTTCAGTCCAGTTGCCACATCGATACGCGACCTATATGACGGTAGCCTGCAACAGTGACCCTGTTGAATGAAGTGCACTAATCGACACTGCACACGCCGGGAGCGGCCACCTCTGAGCGGACGGTGGCGCGACTCATACAGGTATTAATTATAGAGGGTGAGGGTTAGAGAGTTTGAGTTGGGAACTTTATTTTTCACAAACACCGTCGTGAATTCAACAACTGTTGAAAATAATTCCTTTAAAACATATTATTAGAGAGGTGACAGTTAATTAAAATCGTCTTCACTATCTTTTGATATGCAAATAACTGTACTTATCTATGTAATATACTGTCAATATTCGTTTAATAATGTCAGAAACTATTTTCATGTCTCTACATAAATACAAATTATTTGTAATGGCTTGGAATAAAAGTGTAAATAAATTGTAAAATATATTCGGTTAAATGTCAAGTAAATGGGGTGTTTAATTACCCCTCTGACCGCGTGCATTAAAAAAATGTATGTTTCTTAATAATCTTGCTTTCCCTTTATTAATCACATTACTAAGAATGTTATACGTATGGGTTAAGTGAGATGTGACTAAAAACTTAAACGTTCAGTTGCTTTGCAAAACGTCGGACAGTCATTTATGGACACTCATAAGCATTGTACGCTATATATATATATATATATATATATATATAATATATTCTAGCAGATAATATGTTACGTTAGGCATGATTGCAATTAAATATATTAATGTCGCACAAATAAAACGATGCCAGTTAAATATTTAGGTAGATAAGATTGTTTATATTAATTATTTGTACTCATTAATTATTGACAGACTGAAGGTATCATCTTTTCAGTGTTGCAATAAGTTGAGTACCTCTCTAAATTTTGAGCCTGTTAACTATTTAGACATCATTAATGCGGAAGCTGAAGCTTTCCGTGTGCTTAGAAGGTCATTTACAAAAAGAAATAAAAACACGGGACTCAATACTAATCCCTGAGGCACTCCGAATTTACTGATTTTCTTACCACTCTTGCATTATTTTATGTATTGGTGATCGTTTTATTTACATACGACGTTCTTTCCTATCCCCTTTCAATCATACAAGAACAAGGCATTCATATGTTTTGCATATCATATTTTAGTATTTGACATTATTTTAAAAAAACTGTTGTTTAAAAACAATAAAAGTTAAATAAATGAAATACAGAATATCACCCGTGCTACTTGATCCATCTAAATTACTGAATTGAAAATTGTTAGTTGAGTTTTACTAGATCACTAATTAAAACTTAATACCTAATGAACTGGAGGTATCTTCTAAGGTTAAGGTTTTAAAATACTTGTTGTAGACCGCCAACGAGAATAGTAGTTTTTATATATTGTTCTTAAATTATTGTATTGGATTTTATATAGCTTCACAAGAACTTGAACACAAATGACAAACATATTTGTTTTGATTATATCAAATAATCAATACAGTATAAGAAATATATTTGTTACTTTAACAGATAATGTTGAAACATGAACTGCAAAACTTAAAAAAATTAGTTTGAAAACTGAATATAATTGGTTAAAGCTATTTAACTGAACAAAATACACATAAAATAACGATAAATATTGGATCGCATAAGTAAACTTAGTTTATTAAAATTTTAATAAGAACATTGTTATTTATAACGGGACGAATTAAAAACTTCACCTGGAAGGTAACAACATATAATATGTATTAAACAAATATAACCATAGATAAAACATATAATTTCTTAACTATGTTTCAGTTAAAAATTATAAATAAATAACTCATTATATTTGCAGAAAAATACCGCCGTGTGTGTATTTGAAGCAGCAGGCGAACAGTCAAGATGAGCGTGTAGTATTACAAAGAACGAAGGCGGCTGGTTTGTCAGAGAAAAGTACGCGCGCTAAACATTGAATACTTTACCATCATATAAACCACGCAAACATGTGTGGGCTCCAATCTATAACGACTGTACATTTATTAGAGGTATTAATGACACGAAGTTGTTTAGTACAAAGTTCTTTACGTTTATAAACGATATTGTTCAGTTACAGTTTGAATCTATTACTGCAACAAATACCGAGTAATCTGGAATTATGATGAAAACAATTATTTCGACTACTTTGTAAAAACAGACATAACCTATTTCCATACATTTTATTTGACTTATCCTTTCAATAATTTGAGTTAAAGCTGGTTTCTACCTCTAAAAGAATAAATGGATAAATACTGGTGTTTCATTCTTAAATCTTGTGATAGTGAAATCAAATATACGCATTAGGAATCTTTTTTCGCTCATTTTAAAACAAAGAATTTTAGGAACAGTTAGTTGGTATTGTTATGAGGTATATACTCGTAACTAGAATGTATAGTTTATTCACAAACCTCTTTGTAGTATTAAGTTTCGTGGAATGTAAAAACTATTGCGGATTAAATAAACAAATTAAAATGCAGATTGATGTAAATTTTTAAGTATTTTTCCTCTACAGACAAACGTCACCTATAGCCCGTACCTATTCTGCTCACGGCGCAGCGGCAGCTCACACCTGCTTTGTAATTGCTGCCATCTATATTCTTGAATCCTCCTAATGACTTTGGCAAAGAAATACTAACAAAACATAATTCTGCTTTTTAAATTATTCAAAATTACACAAAAACGGAATATGATCCTTGTACTATCTCAGATATATATTAGCAGTATTTACTATACATGTATATACTAATTGTGATAAATAAACATGAATTTTTATGAAATTTTAAACGATAAGGCCTTTTTTATTTTAGAGTTTTTTTTAATCTCTAGGATAAGAAATTATACGAGACGCCTAACACTTTAAAATTTTTAAAATGTCTCTTGTAAGTATCTTTTATTGCCGACTTAAATTTTTGCTAACGTTTATGATATATTTATTTTAATTTCAAAGTTATTACGAAGTGCTTATACAAAATTGCCTTTCGTGCACATTGTTGTGTCTCGTATTTTTGTTGTCTTTATATTCATTTATGTCAGAAATACATTATAGGATAGGAAAAGTTACTCACGATAAGTTAAATTTTCGTAATAAATTTACCCTTTTCATAACATTCGGCTTTTGTCATTCCTGTTATTTTCTGACATATTTTTCATGCAAATGAGAGTACCTCATACATTATGGCCTATTATACCATATATACACACAGATTTATTCTTACATCTTAATGTTTCGTCGATTATTTAAGATTATAACAATCTCTAAGATCCAAAAAATAGCATACACTAGCCACTAGCAACATCTGAAGTCAAATTCAGCTTATTCACACGTTATTGGTATCTGAAATTCACTACAGCTTATGATATACCTGCATTAAATTGAACTTGGCTAAGAATTGTATAATTAATATTTTTATACGATATTAAGATATTGTTACTACAATCTCTGGTTCTTATTAGTTTTTGTCTCTGTAAGTAACGATAATATCAGGAAATATGAATAATGTTACATTATATACAAGGTAAAAATTTAAAAACTGCACAATGTCATACGGTTATGTTAAATACTGTATATGAAATAAGGTTCTCACGCGTAAATTGGGAGTATATCTCGTGAGGAGTGTGATGAAAATCTTCAATCTAAGCCTATGTCAATGTATATAATGTTAACGGGATTTACTATTAGAAAATAATATTAAATTCCATAATTCATAAGCATTATTCATAAAAAAGGGTCAACTGTTTAAATAAGTTATATTGATATATTGAACCTTTAAACCTTCTGCATTCTGTATAGAATAAACTTTTAAGCTCTTTAAGTAAGAGTAACTGTTAAAAAATATCAATCTTTCTCACTGAATTTTAAAACTGAAATTTTCCTAAATACATTCTTATAACCACACGCACAAGTCAGGATGGTTACTTCTGGCAGTTGAATCCACACTGTGCACAGCAAAATCCGATGTGTCACACAAATCTGGGGAACCTTATGGATGTCTAGGAGCGGTACATTACTAAAAGCAAAGGTTGAGAATCTGGGATGCAAGGGTAATTCGACAGGTCTAGTCTATTTCGGGAGATGACTGTTGGGGGTGGTGGGGTTCGTTTCCTAATAGCCAAAGGTTCTTGCTAGCCTAGACGTAAGGGTGTGCCACCCCTACATACTTTGACTGGAGAGGCTGGTTCAGAGCTGGTTTCTCCTTGTTCCGAGAGGACATGATTTGAGATTAGTGCTCTAAATTCTACTTCATGGATCTCAACAGGTGTATTATAATATTATATAATTATGGGTGTATAAATAATAGTTGTAGGACAATTAACCAATGATAATCTAATTATCCATTGGTAATTATTGATGTTAATTGCTATCCAGTGATAGTTTTATATGAAAAGGAATTAATTACTTTTAACCAAGAGTCAACAGAGTTGATAACTGTATCAGCCGACCATTACAATGCCTTTACACAAGGCCACAACCTCTATTAACGAAACTTTCCTGGAGTAATTGCTGGAAGGAGATTGGCCCACGCAGATTCCGTGACTAATTACACCTGGATAAAGCTGTTTCTACAGGCTAGACTATGCTAATCCTTGTCATTTGGCCGAGCAATAGACTTTATTCGTCTTTTAAAGTATTTAATAGCTTTCTTTTCACAATCCTTTCTATGTAACTTATAACGTCTTGACTTATTGTTTCAGTCCCTGGGTAACCATGAGTTTGATGGCGGACCCGAAGGTCTTTCCCCTTTCATCGCTAACTCTTCTGTTCCCATCGTCTGCTCTAATATAGATCACTCAGCACGGCCAGAGTTCCAGAACTTGACCCAATTAGTGCCCTCGAAGGTTCTGGATGTCGATGGTGTCAAGGTTGGAGTCATCGGTTACCTCACGCCGGAGACTAAGGTATTCTGACTTGTTAAAAGTAGTAGTTTACTAGCGTAAATGAACTGTGGATTACACTACTGATACGCTTTTTAGCTAGTTTTAGCAGCTCTCCACGAGTATTAGGTATATAAGCGCCTGCTGTACTTAAAGCCATCTTGATATTAGCTTCATAAGAACTGTGTTGAGGGTTTAAGATAATTGTGTCTCGTCCATGTTAATCTGGCCACTTTTTAATATACATGTTTTAAAACATTAAATATATAAAGTATTATTTATAGGTTATTTAAATCATTTCAAATTTAATGAAATGTTTAGAGAGATGTTTGTTATTTCATGAACTATATGTGTTTTTAGTAGATAAATGTGCATCCGAAAATACAAATAGTGAATGATATAAATACCTATTCTTCATATGTTGTAAAAATCTCGGTTCAGTTTTAAGGTAACATGTAACCTAAAATAACCAAGAATAGGCTAATATCTTTTGTAGATCGTACAAAAATACTACCTAAAGTTAAAATTTAAAAACTTTACGAAACGCTAAAAAACCAAACTATATTCAACTATAGTAAATAACTTTGATAAATTGCCCTTTAGTAAATGTGTGGCCATGTTATTGTCTGTCTGAGTCTTCTGCGTTTTCAATCAAGTACTGTAATCTTTTCTAACCTAGGGTTTTAGCCAGACGAAACATTTTTAAACGTTGGTGTTATATGCAGGCATATAGCCTTCTCTGTAATTAGGGCACCAGTATAGGTTCAATGTTTACAATATGGTAAGGTATGCATATAAAAATTTTAGGCTTCTTTTAAATGTTTTATTTGGTGTCCTGAGCATAACTAATAACCGAATATACTATTACACAAAAAGCACAACTAGTAAACAACAAAACCATACACACTGAAAACGGAAACACCAAACACGCTAACCTGTTAAGCAACAGCGAATGTTGTTTACATTTACATTATTTTCATAGCAGACAGCAACTTAAGTATTGGTGCTCGTTGTATCACAAGAAATACATTCCGTGTTTTCAGTCAGCACTACTACAACAAAATTTTCCCACAAAACTATTGATCAACCCTAATAATAACGTTTATACATCCCCTTACAATAATATTAATATTTTCTAAACTACTCAACTCAGATAAATGATTTTTAGAATTAATTAATTTTATAATTAATTATTAAAAAAGCATAAAGCAAAAAATAGAGAGTTTTTAACTAATTCACTATTCACTCCTCCCCACAAAACACCTTTCACCCCTATTTGTGGCCGTATTTCTCAATGACATATCTTATTTTAAAAAGAGTGCGTAATGTACTTCCATAGAGTTTTTAGTCTTTTATATTTTTCATGGTTTATTTAGAAAATAAATTCAAAATTGTTTGTACTTTGCAGTAAAGGCGTTCCATGTTTTTGAGGTTTCTCGTATTTCTTAAGGGGTAAAACGCAACGGCTTCTCACTATATCTGGATAATAAAGTAACAGAAAATTGACACCAAAATTGGGATATGAATGTTAAAGTCTTGCTAGAATCCAAATGAGTCTTTATAACTAATACTTGGAAAAAAGTAATATCTTAATTCAAACTTGATTGATTCTCACCAGAAAGGTGAGTGGGCTTGATTATATATAATAAAAACTAATAACAACAATAGTACTCAAAATTAAAAAAAAAATGTTGAATTTAAAATTTTATTCAAGTCTCAGACAAAACATGAAACTTCCATCTCGAGTTTTGTTTTACAACACAAATGATGTCGACGCAGCGGTGTAATTCAATACGGGCAAGAGTATTAGCCTTAGAGAAGGTTTTTATATTCGATTTTCATCGCGTAACCCATCTATATCCTGTTATACTATTGAATTCATAAACTAGAAATCATGGTTTCATTTCGCCTCGCTTTTAAGATTTTCGAATCACTTATAAATAAATATAAATTACTGAATCTGAAATGAAAATTGTATACGTTTAAAATTGTAAATATGTTAGTGATATTTTGCTTTTATAAAAAATAAAAATGTATATCTGAATAAATAATGTATAAAAATTAAACAGATTTCATGATCCATTGAAATCCTAATAATTTTACAAAGGGATTACTAAAAAAAAGAGGCAAGGATTAACATTTTTATATATATATATATATATATATATATATATATATATATATATATATATGAATAGTATTAATAACATACCTTATTGACTCTACAAGATATTTTGACTTTACAAGAGAAACGTCTGAAGAGTGGGCATATATTTTCAAACATTATTTAGTCAAGTTAATACATTGTTTGAAGTAAGTTAAAATAAATGTTAAAATACTCAAGTACGTATATAACAAAATATTGAGATTGAAACAGGTTTTACATGTGTCATATCTTTAATGTATCTCTTATCATTGAAGGAAGCAATTTTACCATACAATATATTTTTACTATAGAAATTTAGGTTTTCTTACGACTTAAATAGTTCTACAATTTATATTTTAATAAATTTAAGTTAATCTTTGATAATTATGAAGTTTTAAAGAAAACAGCGTTTTATCCCAGAAATAAATGTTTTATCTCGCACAGACATAATATATGAATGTATTAGATATATATCGGATAAGCCATTAGTTTACCAGAAACTCAACATTAACCAACGAGTGTAACAGTATTGATATATTTTCCAGTTCATTTCCTTACTAGGCGATGATATCAAACTGAAGGACGAGATAACCGAGATAAAGAAGGAAGTTGAACGTCTCAAACGAGAGGGAGTGGAGATACTGATAGCGCTAGGTCACTCAGGTTTCTCCACTGATAAGCTGATAGCAGAACATGTCCCGGATCTGGACGTGGTGGTGGGGGGACACACCAACACTTTTCTTTTTACAGGTTTGACACTGTATATCTCTTTTTTCTAATAGATAAGGGGATCTAAAATACTATAATAAATCTTGGGACAAGCCAATTATGTCTTTTTATATTTTGTTGTGATTTATTTGCTTTTATAATAAGTTGTTTGTCAGGATAGTTTCCACACCAAACACATTGTAACTGACAAAACAAAAATTAGTTCCAACTCATTACACAAATTTTAAAATGAAAAATATATGACAATAGTTCTCTAAATTAGCGTATACTGGTAAGTCCTGGTTTACTGTATCCTGCAGAATAATCAAATTAAAGCGTTACACCTTACAACGTTCTATCTCCAGCAAATAAAAAATGCTTTTGTCTGTGACAAACACTTTACTTTAACTATACTAAAAACAGTAACTTGTAGTTTATTTATTACAAACTTATGTTAAAACAATATTATCAGACATATATGTACAAAAACTAGAGTTAATTTGTAATAACTTTGTCAAATGATGTCTGATAACATAATAAACAACGCATTTAAAACTAATTATATCCCTTTAAATATATAAATGAAATGCATTAATATAACAATACTTACGTATTATTGAATTTTGTAATATCTACTATGGTTTCCTGAAATCTTAATAGATTTTTAACACGATATAAATATCTTTCACGTAATAACTGTACAAATATTCCTCTTACCTTTTCGTGGAGGAAGACTAGTTCATGACCTGTAACAACGAGTTACTATTAAAATATACTGATTGCTAATGTAAAATAATTTATGCATAACTATACATTAGTTAAGCAGTAAAATGTAATAAAGTACATTAATGCTCGTGACCTAATTTATGGAATAAAACCCACACAAATAGAATCCTTGTAATTCTCCATCCTAATGCGCAAACAACCAATACTAATCTCACCGTGTTTATCTCACAACTAATATTCATTTAAAAATTAATTTTAATGTTAATAGTGTATTAAAATAATGTGAAAATAGTGAAGAGTAAAGTAAAAATATCTTATGTAGTGTAAAACTATACGTAAGATAGCTCAAGAGCACTATACTAATCCGCCATACTTTTGTACTTTGAATTGTATTGTGATAAGATAATTTATTATATTATTATTCATCCTGGGTTAAAAAATACAAGTAATAGAATACTTAAAAACTAGACAACAACGACCACAATATTCACGCGTCAATACCAATTACTGCGGAAAATAGCCCGTGGGTGAGTGACGGTGTTTCCAGAATAAAAGTGTAAACAAGATGGGGAGGAGATAGTGGGAAGTAATTACCATTATACATTATCTCTACTTACTTTTTTATCGATTAGTTTACCAATCAAAAGTAATTGTTTCTAAGTCATTGTTTTATGTTGTCAGTTGCAACTGGTTTATTGGTCAGTGATATGTAATACTGATAGACAGAGTAGTGTATATAAATAATTCGTATATAATAACACACATTACCTATTAGGGTTACGTTAATCTTTGGATTATAATTCTTTTATGTACTGAAAAAATATTAAATCAATGTTTCTGCTCTTTAAGATTCATATTATTTCAAATAACTTTTGTATCGATCCAGTCACGTAATAGATCACTTTATAGTGTTATGAAACAATAAGCTACCATTTGAACCCAAGTCTCATAATTTTAATCTGATTTAAGAATAAAATATTTAGTTTTCTTGTCTTATTTACATTATGAATAGTTTACATTGTCATACTACAGGTCATCCTTCGAGTCAATTTTACATCTTTCCGCTTTGTGTTTAAACACAGTTTAAATTAATTTGAGCCCAAGCTACTTTATGTGATCATTTATTTCGGTAATAAAAAACAACAATTAGGCTCTTCTGAAATATGCATGGTCTTTAACTTTCTTTATATAATTTCACGTAACCTTTAATTAGATTCAGTCACGGAATGAACCCCTGTAATGAGCCTTACAATCAAAACATGATGAGCTGATTAATGATATCTTACGAGGTAAAAACTGGAATTTAATTTTAGAGGCTATAAAAGATCAATATCTATATGATCAATACCTATTAATCAGAAGGAAGAATCAAACAATGCATTGGCAATAATGGAATGAACTGTTGTATCCGTTTATAATTGTATTGTTAATTATTTTACCATTGCTTATACACATGTTACTATCTTCCATTCCGATACGGATAGCTATTTGTTGTTGCTGCAGGACATGACCCCGACATAGAGAAATCCGAGGGATCCTATCCCACCGTAGTGACACAACCTTCAGGACGCAAGGTCTTGGTTGTACAAGCGTACGCGTTCACCAAGTACTTGGGTCGACTAGAACTGACCTTCGATGATGAGGGTGAGGTAATCCACAGCACTGGAAACCCCATTCTGCTAGACGACTCCTTCAGGAAAGGTGAGGAATAAGTACCCTTACATTGATAAGTATGTTGTAAACGCACCTCCATACTTTGCATTACAATATTTTGAATATTGGGTCATTTAATATTTATTTGTTATAATCCTAAATGGGATCTTTTAGTCATAAACATCATTAATTTTTTTTCATTTGCTACTGAAGATACAAGATTTGAAAGATTAACAGAAATGAGGGCACCTGCCATTGTTATGCATACAAAAATAAACACCACATTTCAAGAATTTGAATGCGCCCTCTTCTTCAGGTCAATTTCTTCTCCCTAGTCTCTCGCCTTCTCTGATGCGTATGGTATGTGCAGTGTGGTTCACCCAGTACTGTACAGTGGCTTAGTTTATCTTATTTTATCTTAATAGTGTGTGTATGCTTGTTTTTTGTCGTGCAACACTTTCTATTATATTTTTATTCCGGTTCATCTTGATTAGTTTTTAATATTTGTGAATACTTAATTGTATTATTAATTATCGAAACCTGAGAAAGATATATTCCAGTGCGTTAATTTATACATAGATTTCTGCATTGGTAAATAAAAAAAGCAAATGTCTATAATTCTTCAATCAAAGTGAACCTCAACAAACATAACACAAGCTTTATATACTATTAAAAAGAACATATTTAAAGTTGGCATAACGTTGATTGCAAAGTTATATATATCTCAAAGACATATTTTACGGCTTTTAACTTACAGAGAAAAAGTTACATTTGCTGTTCAAATATTAGGCAATTTAAATGTATATACTATATATATATATATATGTGAATATATATATATATATATATATATATATATATATATATACATATATATATATATATGTGAATATATACACACACACACATATATATATATATATATATATATATATATATACATATGTATATATATATATATATATATTAAAATTAAAATGTTGAGCCATGATATGCTTTTTAGTATAAAACAATGAAATTTTATACACGTTTAGCAGTTGTGGGACCTAATTGTATACTCTCTAAAGTCAACAAAAAATAGTTCTCTCCGTCGAGTGATATCTTTTGTAAATTAAACATTTATAACTACCTTGAGAAGATTTAAGCTTCATATATTTAAAAGCTTAAAACTTTTATTTAACGTTTTTTAAAACTTTTCAGATATGTTTACTTACAGTGGAATAAATCCTCACCTCTGTAAGTAAGCATGAACTGTAAAAACATTACGGTTGTTATCGAGTTGACAGATAACAGTAAGTTATTTAAAATAAAACTTCTTATGAAAACAAAAATGTTCTTATTAATTACCCAACTTCGCAACCTATAATCTAATTAAAATAGATTGGAGTGTTTTTACAATTGGGTTGTTATATTTTGGTTTGTTAGATATGTATTTTATTTCTTACATTGTTTTCTCCATTGGAATTTTTCAAATAAAATACTAAGTTCAAATATCATGAATGTAATATTTTTTAAACTTCGCAGTTCCCGTTAATTAATAATTCGTAATTAAAATATATTGCATTATGATCGCTAGCTGCATCATAATGTGGATGGTAAATCCAGTATTCGAAAATTCTGTTTTAACAACTATAACCAGCAACTTCTTAAAATTTGCAGATGGTGCCGTCGAAAGAGCTGTTTTAAAATATGGAAACGAACTAAAACATTTGACTGGAAGGAAAATTGGGTTTTCTAAAGCATATTTAGATGGCAACCAAAACTGCAGACTCGGAGAGTGTAACATTGGCAACTTGGTTACCGACGCTTTAGTCGATGACGTAAGTAAATATAACAAATTTTTATCCCTTAAACTGATTTGTTTTCTGTTATATTTTTCAGAAACAGAGAGAGTCTACATAACGTAATTTTATGAGTACCAAACGTTTATAACTTGCACATAGTTTAGATTTAATAGCATCAACACTGCAAATCAATACCAAAAACTCCAGACTGTGTGAGGTACGAATAAAGCATTTAGTTAGAGAGTAATAAGTAATGTTAGTAACATACCAATACATCCATGTTAAATTCCAATTTCATAACTACCGCGAAATACATAAAAATTAGTAAAATTAATATAAACATTGTTTTACAAAGGTATATTAGATATGGCATCTAACAGAATTAAGTTCTTATTCTTGTTCATTTATAACAATACGTGTAATATTTTTAGGTTTTTTATCAAAGAAGGTTTTAACCAAGCTTTTAAGATCTCTTTTAAGAAAAAAAGTATAAATTTAAAATCTTATGTTGTATTTTAGAAATTTAAAGTAGATTTTGGAGGTCATGTAATCAAGCACACATTAAATTGGCTGAAAATAAGAATATGCAATTTTTTCAGTGTTTATATTACAGATAAATGTTATAAATTATTTAGCTTTTATTTATAAAGTTATAATTTTATTTAGTATTGTTTTATGGAAGTATTAAATTTACTCAAATTATATTTAATTAATCATGCTAATTCATTTACAACTCACTGGGCAATATGCCTTATCCTGAAGTCGTAATTCATAACATATTGTAAGATTGCCACATTCTTATGTTGATAGGTTTCCTTGATCCTGAAGAAAACAGTGTCCAAAATCCCTACTTTAAGCTGCTATAGTTATTTCTCGTGGAATAATAGAAAAAACAAATATTTACATTTCTTCATCTTCAAGAAAGTGATCATGGTTGCAATTGTGGTGGTTTCAAATTTTGAACATTACCCAATGATAATTCTGATACAATTTCTTTAATTTTAGATTATACCATCATAATTAAATACACTGCAGTATACCACCAGAAGTGTTTATTTATAAATATAAAGATAAAGCATATCGCACGTTATTACGGTATACAAGAAACATCATTATCATCTTAAAAACGACACCAATGCGACTGAAGATATACGTAGAAAGGAAGTGGATCTCATTCATTGTATAAATTCATACTTCAATCATGAAATATATTAGTTTGGATGCATTAGATTGGAGATTATAAATAAAGTTCTAAAAGCGTATGTTGAGAAAAGAGATGCAATTGACTGTTTTCTGAGTTATGTTCTGAAATAAATCCGTAATCTATGAACGAACGGTCTATTCAATTAAGCCTTTTGTTGTAATTCTGTTTCCAATCTTTGTTTATAATACACTGAGTCCTCTGTTTTAGAACGCTAAGGATTTCTACGGCAGTGGTTGGACGGACGCTCCTGTTGCAATGGTTCAGGGAGGTGGTCTTAGGTCTTCTATTGACACCAAAGAAACAGGAGGTAAATCATAATTCATCAAAAATTTCCACAATATTTGTCTGCACATTTTCAATTTTTAAATACTTTGTTTACTGATAATACTTTATTTGAGCCCCAGTTATATTTATTTGTTGTAAGAAACGAAAAAAAATATTCTGTTATATTGTTAAGGTATCTCAATATTGTACCCTAGATTTGGATAATTCCAACCTTACTTTCAACTCCATAATTATGAATGGTGCCTTTTTCATTTGAGCAAACATTTTATTTTTTATATTAAAAAACGTAGAATAAATGTAGATCTTTTTTGGACTCTAATCAATTAAATTTTATTTCAAGCTAAATACGAATGATGAATCATTTTTAGACATATCTTTAGGTTCCACGTGGTTTTAATTCAAATTTTTGGAATTAAATAGCCTCAGCTATGCAACTTGGTAAATCAGAATAACCTTTGGCATTAAGCATCGTAGAGTAAAAATGAATATGGCGTTCACATGACCTTAATACTCTTTACTACCAAGACCGTTCCTATAAACGTTTTAATATTTTAAATTGTTAAATGTGGTGGCAGTAAATTCAAATTCATTTATTTTGCATTTTAACAGTAACTCATTGTTTTTCAACTTTAGGATTTGAAAGTTAAAATTTTAATCTAAGAGTTAAGCCTATTCATAATTACAATCATCACACACACTCATTCAATTTGGTAGACCACATCCGAAATTTGGCTGACTTTAGACCAATACAAATTAGTTATCCCAGCGACTCTCCATGAACTCATCAACCGAATAAAACGCATTTATCATCAGATGGCACTACAATCGAGCTCGAATGTGATTTCGAGTTTCTGTTTGTTTAATGCATTTGGTAGTTTATTAATCAGCCTAATACCAACTTGGGTCGGCAAATGCGCAAATCTTGCTGTCACGCGTCAAAGTTGTAAGACGTATTTAATAACACAGATGCAATGAGAGGTCATACGATAGATACCGTAAATGTTCCTGATTGACATAATACTTGAATTGGCTTTGTCCAGGAGGAGTATCTAGGTACTAGCTCTAAAAATCTTTCAATAAGTAGTTTGGATAACCTTACTTCAACGTATTTTAAAATGAAGGCTGTTTGTGCTTATGAGAAGCTTTTAACTTTGTTATTTCAGATGATAATCAAAGATTAAATGTTTATTAAGAAAGAAATTTATACTTATACTCATTATTTTGTAGATTTAAGATAGAAAATTTTAAGTTTTAGAAAAATATAAGTCCATCACAGCTATTAAGCACGATAAAATACTAAACATGTTTTAAGATCAAGACGTAGTTTCGCGACTCTTACGTTTTTAAATATCTCGTGAGGTTTCGAAATAGTGAGCGCACAAAAGTTTGAGAGGAATGCGATAACACACGCGTAACAGTAGTACGTGTGAAAACGGTATATTAATCATCACCGTAAGTATTTGAGACAACCAAACCTAGCACGATCGTAATTAAAATGGCCGGAGCGAGTTTGTCAGCCGTATCTATTCAGTTAAAAGCTTCAGTGGGGCACTGTGCGGCATGGCGCAACGGCTGATTATGATAATTTGTGAAGCATATTTCCTCCGTTATTTTACAATGTACAATCTTCAATTTAGTGCTCTAAAGGGATAATTTAACCATTGTCATAAATATGATCTAAGATATTCTTCGTAGAGAAAAATAATATTAAAAAATATTTGTTGTGGTAGCTACTTGTATGCTTTAAAACTTTAACATTGATGCGCTCTCCAAGTTTGAAAATAATAAATTGTATTCCTGTTTTTAAAGAATTATCGTAATAAAAACATGGTTTAAATTTACTTCTATAACTATTCATAAATTACCAGTTTAAAACTTCCATATGATAGCCACAATGAATAACCTCTTTATTCAGCTTCTGTAATGGATGTTTTAATGTTTAACTTCTTTCTAATGGAGAATTTCTTGGGATTTACAAGACATGTAATCTATAATGTTTCATGGATACACGTTATGCTCTTAGTAGTGATGTTTCTAAAAATACTTTCTATCGTGTTTTCCAGGCATTCTGTCTTGTAATTACTTCTTTAAATATTTTAATGAACTGCTAACTGTAGCTAATGTATCAAAATTACCAAAGCACTATTTATATTCTTTATTCCATATTTGTTATTAATGTATGCAATACATTAATGTTTTGTAATATGTTTAAACAAATCAAATATTTAAATCTTACGAGATCCTCCTGTGTTTCCCCTCTATTTATGGGTCGAATTATGTGTTCCTTATACATCTCTTACTTGCTGCTATCCACTGCCTGATAAAAACCCCTGACTTTTCAACTTCTGGGTGACGGTTTAAATCTAAATGTTTAGTTAATAGGATGTACGTTCCAGAGAATAAAATTGTATACATTTTAATATCTGACTTGTAAAACTTTCGTTAACATTTTTCCCCGCATGATGGTAAAATCCTCCTATTCATCGGTTTTATAATAACGTCCATCATTACACTTGTGTTGTAATGCAGCAGTGAAGTGCGATAAAATACATGCTTAAAGTATGTGTGATATTCGAGATAACAATCGCATTCTATTGATCATAGGGTAAAGATTTTACATGTGTTATATACAAGTTCGAAGGTGACATTTTATAATACAAGGAAGAAGTACCCCACCACCAAGTGATGCATCAAAGGGCGTCAACTAGATTGGATGAAAAATGTTGAGTGTACATGTGTTATATACAAGTTCGAAGATGACATTTTATAATACAAGGAAGAAGTACCCCACCACCAAGTGATGCATCAAAGGGCGTCAACTAGATTGGATGAAAAATGTTGAGTGTACATGTGTTATATACAAGTTCGAAGATGACATTTTATAATACAAGGAAGAAGTACCCCCACCACCAAGTGATGCATCAAAGGGCGTCAACTAGATTGGATGAAAAATGTTGAGTGTACATGTGTTTGTACAGTGATTACACACATTTATTCTGTGATTTTCTCGTAGTTACAATGGTAACCCATAAGACCAATGCAAAATTTCTCACTTACGCAACACCCTGACACACTACGTACTGACCAATTGAATTCAACTTGAGGTAAAATTTGAATTCCATAGGCTAATCCTTCTCGAGATATCTTGCGGACATGCTGTCAGACAGACAAACATAAGGACAGGCAAACAGAAATAACATGTTTCCAGTCCCTCGAATGACAGGCTTCACCGAATGTCAGTCTGTAATGTGATGTAAATTCGGAGTAACCATTGAGCAACACATAAGTTCAGTATTTTAATATTTAATAAAGAAGCTAATAAAAAGTATAATTTAGCATCTTGGTCTTTGATAATTATCTTAAAAATTACTAAACTTTTACACACTACTCTGGTTATTATGTAACTATTCCTCTGTACTGTAATAAATAAAAAAATTTATTATTCACTAACTATAATCTGTAATATTTTACAGGTGTAATAGCGTACTCCGATCTTCTAGAAGTATTACCGTTCCAAAACTCAGTGGAGCGTTTAACACTGACGGGGAGTGTTCTGATGCGTGTCCTGGAGCACAGTGTGTCCAGATACAGCAAGGAGGAGCGTGTGGGGGGCTTCATGCAATACTCCGGTGGGTGTTATACACTTTCCAAGAACATTTGTCAATTCCAGTAAAACAGCTTTCGACTTACCATACTAAAAAATGCCACGCAGAGCATTATTGTATCATCTAATATAATTTTAAAAATATTAAAATTCTTGCAATATTAATATTCGTTTATAATCTACTGTACATTTCAAACAAATGTGATATATTGATCTTGCAGGTATTCAGGTAGAATATGACCTATCTAAGCCACCACAGAAAAGGGTTGTTTCTGCCCTTGTCCGTTGTGGTGACTGCAAAGTTCCAAACTACCTTCCCCTAGATGTCAACAAGGTGTACAGTGTTCTTACGTCCACCTTCCTGGCAGAAGGCGGAGATGGTTACTCCATGTTCGAGTACGCTAAAGAAAGAAAAACATTATGTGAGTAGATCTGTATATTTTATCACTGCTTGATTATAATTTTTTATCTTGATATTATCTTACTGTGTACTCAACAGTAATTGCAAAAAACTAAAATGAGAAATGTTGTTACTAACAAGCTTACTTTATTTGCTATGACTATAAATGTAAATAAATTGAAAATAACGGTTTAATTAACTAAACATATGGTTGTCCTACCATAAAACAATGTTTACACAGAACAGTTGATTACATTTAACAAGCTCTTTCAGTTAATATTTTTCTGCCGCTAAACAACTTCGAAATTTGAGATACAAACGGGTCGTATCCTAGAGGGATTTTTGAGATAACAATAGGCCTATATTAACGAGGGACCCAAAGAATGACCATGTAAAATCTCAGTACAATCGGTCAAGTAGTTTTTACGTGATTGAGTAACACACACACGAACTTACAGACTGACACCATTAGATTTGTATATAATAGTAAAGATTGAAATTTTTCAATGGAATTTCCATTTTCAGGCAAACATTCATACAAGCTCAATACTCTCTTCCGACTGTAAGTGAAATCATAATTAACGAGACAGTGGACGCGTTACTCAGTGTTAATATTTTTGAGACTCTTGAAGACATTGGTCAAGTTATCAACTGAGCTCATTTCCAACGGATTTCTCCAACACCAACACATGTGTTGAAGCATTTGTGTTACAGGTACCGACTTCACCTCTCGCTCACTCCCTGTCAATGGGGAACGCGCATGCGCCGAACCCACTATATCGACCTGTCATTTAAATGGCGGGTTTCAACTCTCCATTCATAAGAACTTGACTGTTTCGCTCTTAGGGTGGGTGGATAAGGGTGCTACACAGAGTGGATGCAGTAAGCGACGTGCCGCCAGTTTTGGTCCTAAATCTAGAAAATATATACAAAATATAAAACTGATCACCATGTCGAAGTCAGCATATTATCCTAGATTTTCTACATAAATTGAACTATATAAATATATAATTATATAAATTGAATTATATTGATATTATAAACGAAAAAGTAATTTAGGAAATTACAATTATACACAAATGTTAACAATGCTTGTTATGCATACGCCACATAATCAATAATCTGGATATCTTCCTTTTAGGTTATTTGCAGGTAATAATTTACTTTTCCAGAATATTGAATTTCCTTTTTATGGGTAGACCTACTTACGTCTCTCACGATTCCCCATGAGTAAAATATGACATTCATTAAGTTTCCATCAGCCTTAGCACTTACAACTATTCTGTTACATTGAAACAATAAATTGCTTATTAACAGATCCAATTCCATTCCACACAGTTTATTTGCTGCTTGTACACTTCTTGAAAGTTATATAGTCGACCTTTAGACCTCAATACTTTCGTTCGATTTTCTACTGTAAGCAAAAATGAATATTGTAATGGTGTTAGAGTGAAACTCTTTCACAAATCTTTTAAAATGTTTTTGGTAATTGGTAAGTAAATTTCAGTAAATTTTGTCGTGTAGTTTTAGATTAAACTATCATATGCAGTTCTGAATACCTTAATTCTGTCAAACAAAGATCTAATAAGATGAGTTCTATAACGATATTTCTATCTGTAGCAAAATTAACATGTAATTTTGTTTTTGAAATTTATATATATATATATATATATATATATATATATATATATATATATATATATATTATATATATATTATTCGTCATTAATATATAATGAGATTGTTTTATACTTCAGCCCTCTTTTACCATAAATATATTTGTTTGTTTTAGTTTATAAGAATACAGTAAAAATATCGGAAATTCATAAACAGTTTTCAATTATATTTTGATATTTTCTAAAATATGTTGTATTTACTTAAATAATGGACTTACAATCTCTGCATTTCCAATTAACTGATACAGAAAACAGGGGAGGTTGAATCAAGGCGCACCAACTTACCAATCAGTATACATTAAATTGGTTAGTGGATTAAGAATAACTGCGTGAGCATGTGTGTTTTAGTTTTCCGCTGTATTAAACTAAAGCAACATACTATCATAAGGATTAACATTGGAAATTTGGAAAACCAAGGAGTAGAACACTGTATTGGAATGTATTTCAAGCACACACAAAAGGAGTGTAGTAGATTTCATATAATGTACGAGTATATAAAATATTGTTAAATACCTAAAACTGCTGTTCAACAATAAAAATATATTTTATAGTTAATTATCCATTTATATAATACAACTTTAATTCTTTACAGAATGAAAATAAAAGACAATTCTAATTGAGATCTGTAACTACGCCGGTCAAAATAGTTTAAAGTGTTTCGTTTCAGTAAGTTATGTAAATGGTAGTTCGTGGCCACATATTTGCGCTGCAAACAAATTGTTCAGTGGAACTTCTGTGTTTTTATTTCTATTTGATAATAAAAACTTTCCTAGTTTTTTACACGTTAAAGTGCTTTTAAAACACTATATTCTGATTGTTGGATTAATATTTGTTTTTCAAGCATGCAAATGACTCTCTACAGAAAATCTATACACAATAACTATGTTTATGGAATTTTCTCAAACATAGGCCTACCAATGAGAAGAATGTTGAACTAGTTTATAATGTATAGATATTTAAAAAAGTTAATGGGTTATTTTTAATGATAAAATCAAAACTATAAACAAGAAAACTATTACGCACACGTTGTATATCGATATAAATAAGCAAACTTGTATTTTAAACAATGAGATAAATTTAATAAAGCTTAAAGAAGCAACATGAAATTCGCTGTATATCACTGTTGTTTTACTTCGGAACTGTGAAAATACTCATTGACAGATAAATAAAGAAGGGTAATGCGACGAGTAAACCTGGTGTTTGTTCGCAAGGGGCTGAGTTATGATCCCAGAGAGTCCGTCACAGTGAAATATAACTGTTTGACTGCTGTATTTGTTTTATTCCTTAACTTGCCTCATATTTCAAACAGGGGAAATTCAGAGATCGTTTATTTGTTCTTGATTTATAGACTAATCTCCGGTTTTGTGATCCAAGCGACGCAAAATATCCCGTGACAAAATGGACAATACTCGAATGAGTCCTGGTACTTTCTAGAATTACAAGGAATCCAGCTTCCATTGAAATCGCTTAAATTTGTGGAGTGGATGTTTTTGAGGCAGTGTTTTGTACAGTATTTTTTAAATGTTTATGACAAATTTAGAATGTACTTCTAGTAGGATGAGCCTGCTTAGTGGTAATTTAGGAGTTTATCTGGTTAATTTGTTTATGGTTAATTAAAATGTCCTAATATAATTCTTGAGTCTCAATACTCACAACAGTAGCAAAGAATTTAGTTCAACGACACTTTGGGTAATACTAAAATTTCAAATTAGCTCTGACTCAACATGTTTAGCTCTATTGCACAATGTGTTATGTGCACTTTGTGGTGAGTTATTTATGTTTTTATAGCTATACCGTTTAATAGAATATGGTGAGAAAATTTTTTCAAATTTGATGGATCAGGAATTATGTAACTAAACGATTTTAATACACCTCACTCCCACTCGGATATAATTTAATGTGCCACTTCAACTTGTGCAAACTCTACAATTGTGGTCCCTTTCCTACGTGTGTCACTAAAGTGTAAAGCTCTTGGACACTCAACTTGTCTTTCTTAGAACACTTGACTCTCCTGCTGCAAATTACCCTGGGTCGTAATATCCCAGTTACTAAAACTCAATGACTCAGAGTAACTCGTTTTACATACTCCTATGGTTTTGGAATATCAGGATCTAATATCTGGATAATTAGTAATTATTTACTATTCCCTAGATGAGGGTTCTCTATTCTATATTTACAGCTAGTTTTGAGACTAGTAGTTAAGGATAAAATGAAATAAATATCATAATAAAAGCAATGGCATTCAGTAAGCACAATCTTACCAATAAATTTGGGCACAATTAAAATAATATAAAAATAAACTATCCCAGCGAATCGAAATAATACATCGTAGGAGTAAGCCACACCACCTGTCACATAACAAGCTTCGTGGAGGTAGCAAGCAAAATTTCAAAACCGTAGCACATTTCACTATCGAGATGTCCTGCCAAAGTTTGTGCCGACAGGAAAGAAATGTTTTCATCCATTCGAATTACATAAGAGAAATCGTGTGAGCCTAATGAACGGAAAATGTTCAATGACGCTCCGCCAATGCCTTGATCGAACTCTTCCTTTCTAATTATCAATGAACTTTCATGCAAAATTTAAAGTCTACAGATGAAATCTCCCTTGATATATTTTGTCACATGATACATTTAAGTGTTTACTTTGGTGCTTACATAATAAAAGTTCCTTTTAGAATACTAGTGTTCAAGATTGGTCTAAAATCAAATCTGTTCACCGAGTTTTAACATTGGCTTTGCGGTGGTGTTACACTATGAATGAAAGGAAATGTTGTGGTAGATGAGCCATATGTTCTTATATGCCACTCGTTAAAATCTCATATGATTGAGTCAATTCACAATATCGATATTTAAAGACTTATATATTCTGTCGTGTTTTCGTTGCTATCTTAGTTACACATAAAACAAATGTAAAAGTTTTTACTAACGTTCACCGAAACCTTTTGGAATGGCTTACACCATCATCAAACTCTGTATTGTCCCTTAGAAAATTGTCATGTAAAATTAGTTGCAGTATGAAAGTCCACAGTTCATTTGATTTTTTTTTCGTGCAGATGACGGGTATATAGACAGACAGATAAGAATGTATGAACAATTTCCGGTCGTTACAGAGCTAGGCTATGCTAACGCTCTGCAATTGTATTATTTTATAGAAGTATCAGATTCAACGACGTCACTAGTGTTTGGAATGTCCGCATGAGCTTCCTACATCAAGTATGGCTCACCAATACCTACCCCGGCATTCCAAGTTGCTTGAACCGACATCCCTTACATTCTTTTGTAAAAACTTATTGTCCGCAAATGCTGGAAAATGTTGTTTACATTTGTATAGCAAACTTTTTAACCGACTAATGCAATAAATGACGGATTAAGCAGCAGAGAATGTTTCAAATCAATTTTTTTCAAGTACAAGTTTTAGATTTGTACTCCTCAATCATCAAAACTTGTGAACTGTTTTAGACTAAGTAATGTTACTCCTTTTACTATGTTTTACAAAGTTACGTGTATATTTAGGTAGTTTCCTAATATTATCTTAATAGGATATTTTTTTTAAACAGAGTCTGTGATAGTAACTATGTTTCAGCCTTCTCCGATGTTGATGCGGTGGAGAATTACCTGAAGCGCGTATCTCCCGTGTATCCTGAGGTGAGTGGAAGGATACGGTTTGTGGACCACAAACAGATTTCACGGAGCAGCGCTTCCAGCAGTTACAGCACGAACTACTTATTACTCCTCGCTGTGTTTATTGTCACCTGTCTTCCGAAAGCGTGATCTTTTGTTGTAGTCAATAAAAATACTCATTGAGAAAAGTGGGGAATGCAACAGTCTCTACTAGTTACCATACACGGTAACTCTCTTACCACAGTGATTTCTATTTCAAGAATGTGGGTTAAAGGTACAAACTTACTATTTGAATTATATTAATTTTATATCACATTGTGTTTGGATAATTTTTAGTTTTGTCACCCATCAATATTTCCATTTTCTACGCCTTAAACAACCGATCACAGCAAAAACTATTTTTGCAACAAAAAATGTGTTGTCCTTCTCAAATAAAAGAAGAAAATATCTCTTTCTTAATCAACAATAACCCGCCTATCATGAGTATAGCATACTTACTTAAAACGTTCAGCCCCAAATTCCCATTCTGAAAATACACTAAATAACGTGGAAAGCGTTAATAAGTTACAAAGCATGTTTCATAAAGGTAGGATGTTTAAGATTATTTATCAAAATAAGCAAAAAGATTATTTCAATACTTACTTGAGTCCAAAATAAGCTTAAACACCAGCTTAACATAGGTGTAAAATGTTTTGCTATAATGACATACACGTCTTGCTATCGACATACATGTATGTAGTAAAAACCAATTGGCGTCCTAAACCTTATGAAGTGAAAAAATACGTCGGAAAGAAAAATTATGTCTATTGTACATAAATTTCCTCATGTAGGCTATTTTACCATCGACGTTAGGTTTTCCAATACAATCAGCAATCGAGTTCATAATGTTGACCCTTTTATCACGAGAAACCATAGAGTTGGAGAGAGGTATTACTAAAAATCACATCACTGATTACTGAAATTACTAGAGACATCTTTTTAGCCACGTTAAGATGTCCAGGCAGTGATGCTTCTTTTCCATAGGTTCTGGGTCTGATGCAGCTAGATAGGATGGAGGCAGAACTGAAGACTTCTCCATTAAATCATAGCTAAGTTTCATAGCGCCTAGGGGAATCTCACCATTCACATATATGTGCTTGATTGTAGCAGGTACAGGAAAAATTATATGCTAAAGTAAAGCATTCCAAAATATGCATAACTGTCCTTGATTGGAGACGCGTTATTGTCTTTTTCTGTCAAAGTGTATCCAATGGAAACGAATTTTTACACCATTTAATTTGCAATGGTAATTAGATATGTGATAGAAACATGAGGTAAATATTTTTCTCAGATGTAATTGCTAAAACCACGTTTCCTTCAGGGGATTTTGGAGTGCAAGTAGTATTTATTCATGACGGAACTATTTTTAAAGAATGATATTTGAGGTGAAAATCGGACTGTAGTCATGATTCAAAACAACCTAATTTTAGAGAAAACGTTTTTAAAAAGAATCCTCTATATTAGAGGAATTTTGCTAAGAATAGCGAAATCAAAATCTCTGATACTTAGGCAATTTAGGAGTTGCCCATGCTGTTTATTTACTTTGATTCCCTTGTAAAAGTTACCAAAATATCCGTTATATACTTTTAAGAACAAAAGTAAACAATTTTATTTTAGTAAAATAACCCACAAACATTAAAAAGCACAATAAAAGTGCTCAGCAAAGAAGCAAAAAAGGAAAGGTTACAACTGAGCGACGCTTGTCTAATTACAATCTGGTGTTGTCGTTCATTAATTCTTCTTTGTTCATTCTCTCCTTGTCCTCAGCGTCTCAAGCATTTGTAAGCTTTAGTTATGTTTCATTCTGTATTCTCGTGGACATTGTTTCTATTTCAGTAAGGCAGCTAGAAACTGCAACATATTAAGTAGAGCGTTGTGACTCTAACAAATCGTCAACCTGTTAATGGTAAAAGTATCATACAACACGAACTAGAAGCTCATGAAACAAACAAAGTACGTTTACTGATTTGGTAAACTATGTGTAAAAATAGTTGACCGAAATAAAATATATATTGCAATCAACATGAAGAACTGATCAAAGCAAGCCTTTCTTCTTTATATGTAAGTCACAAAATGGAAACTTAGGTAGTATATTAAGAAAGCATAATATCAAAACTGTATTCAAGTCCTCTCAAACGTTTTTAGAACTGTTTGAGATCGCTGAAGGACATGATTCTTCAACGTACGCTTTGAGTTTACAAAAATGCATGTTGTTATGACTCAGTATAGATTGGGAAACCAATGAGTTTAATACGTACATGCCGTCATGTACAAATTAGGCACAAAACATATGTGAGGTCGGTAAAGTGAGGTATAGCAAAATAATGTTATAAAGAAGTCAATAGATTTTGACAAACAAGATCCACACAAATAACAAAAGAAAATGAAAAATCTTTTTAAAAATCAAGAACGAAAATAATATTAACAAACGAGGCAGAATAAAATTGTTAGAGATGTAGCCTCGAAAAGTGTTTTATAATAAATAACATGATAGGAATAAACTTTTAACACTTTTAAACTTTTATTTTTCTTAGACGATGTACATTTCATATTTTGTACCTTATTTTGTACCTGAAGATGGAATCAATGATTCCGAAATGTACATCGTCTAAGAAAAATAAAAGTTTAAAAGTGTTAAAAGTTTATTCCTATCATGTTATTTAGAATAAAATTATCAGAAAAATGGCATTCTGTTACAAAGAAGCCATAGTGACCGTTGATAGTTCCACCTACTTTACTCACCTGTGGGTGTGCATTACTGCTCCTATCAGATACGTGTTAAAATAAACAATGTTAATCTATAGGGAGGGAATTCCGACAGCCAAGCGGTGTAAGACGTCAGTCTTTGGATCTGAGGTTTAAATCTTGTCTTTGACCGTAGCACTTTTTATCAGTATCATTAACCTTATACTGAATCGATTCCTCCCCGCCCCCATTCTGTTTTACAAGATCCTCGCAAGGATTTTTCTGTAGTGATCTGTAAAAAGGGACGAACAGAAAAATACATAAAATGGGATCGGCTTCTGAATTTAAAAAATCTTACAATATCTCAAGATCTTAAGAAGAATCACGCAGTGAACTGTGTTGGCAATTTTTATGCGATGGAACCAGATAGCTTGTATAATATTAAAGATATTTTACCTATATACAAAGATTGAAGGTTAAAGAAATAAATGCATAATCTTTCCCAAAATCGTAAAATATTACATACGCTATTGATGTCGTGATAATGAAGGATTAAAAAAAAAACACAAACTAAATATTTATATTGCATTTACTGAACACATATACAGTTAAGTCTAAAAGCGAAGGTACAAGAAATTGAGCAAGTTGGTGCCTAATGAACGTTCTCCCACAAGTGCTCAGGATAAGCTTATAATGAATCGATCGCTACGGAGTGGCTCACTAACTCGATTAGCGAGAAACTCTTTGTTTCAACTTCCTCTGCCAGTAATAAATGCTTCCAGGTAACAATTACTTTTACAGTTAACGTCTTGTGTGTCGAACTGTCAAAGTTTACTTGAAACTATTCTGGCTTTTGATGAGGACATAAAATAATATTACACGGTGTTAGTTAAAAGCAATTTAATTCTGAAAATGTTTCATTTTCATTTATTTACCATCAAGTGTTTTTAGACATTATACGAAACACTTTATTATACGCTTTTGGCGTTATGGGACGCTGTTACACCCTGTAATTTGTTCAACTGTACTGAAATCTTAGACGAAGTTTCTTCTCCTAACCGTAAACATTACTCATAGAAAATGTAACCTGTGCTTATGGAATGATATCGTTTGAATGTTTTTTTCGCTATTGTAAATCTTTCATGCCAATTCATATTTCTGCTGTAGACCCAAGTGAATTCTGCACCACATCATTACATCTCTAAAATCTCCGTTATATGATATGTGATTAAATGAGGTATATTTTATATATTACTAGCGGGCCCGGCGCGCTTTGCTGCGCATTTCAATAATTGTTTGCAAAAGTTGCCCGCGGCTTCGCACGCAATTTCCCGTTGAAAACAGTACACTATATTCACTTATTCTTTTTCTATCACATTCTAAACATTGCTGAGATAATTGATAGTCGTTCCATCGTGAGCCTCTTGGGCGTATTATGAAGGTATGTACCATATTCCTGCCTCTATCTAGCTGTTACCCACGGCTTCGCACGCAAATCTTAAGAACCGAAGTCCTTATATTACTTAGTAAATTTTTTTTTTTACTATAATAAATTTTAGATTAAATTAGTTATATCTCCGATGCCACGATTGAGCTTGCTTTGTTGTCTCGATCGAGAGAATATGTACACACGGAGTTTTGAGAACCATACTTCTGTCAAAAAAAACAACTAAGGTTGATTTTATAACATTCTTTATATTTGTAGCCAACGTAAGATAGTAATTATGATATCTGCATTACTCTTCTGATCAAGCATGAGCATGGTTTATATTAAATAAATATTGCAGTTAAAGGTGAATTTTTACGTCAAATTTGAATTGTATTATCTGGATAGTAAAGTCTATGTTTAACAGTGATTGCAAAAACAGTTTAAACAAAATTTGTCGTTTCTCTTAAGCTTACTCTATGCTTTAAAACTATAAGTGTAATATATGTTTACAAAGAACAGCTGATTAAAAATTTGAAAAGACGTTAACATATGTTTGCTGCAATGCATTTCTTATGGGTATTTCTGTAACCAGTGGGGCGGAATCCTGAATCGGGAAAGGGATGGGCATAGCTTATAAACCTTCTCCGTGGAAAAATACATATACGTACAAATTTTCATCATGATCGGTCCAATAGTTCACGATTCCATAAAGGACAAACATACAAACATTCATTTTTATATATATAGATTTATAATTATAAAACTCCCTGTGAGTCCTTCATGCACATCCAGCTGACTAGCACAGGCTATTTCTCAATAACATACTGAAGGACCAATGACGGCATGATTCATTTTTTCTTATATGTATCAAGTTCCCAAAATTCATTAATTTTTTTATATCACAAAGCGTATTCCCTTTGTTTATCTAAGATTCACTGAGAATGAGGCATGAAACTGATATGATACCAAAAGCGTAATTTGTCACATACTATCAGGCTGTCATCACCAAAATTATTTGTTGACGATTTTCTTTAAAAAAGTATTCTCGTGCAGGTAAGCTTTATCCCGTGGTTAAAAAATCAATTATTTGTGGGGAGATGCTATTGAATATTAAATTTCCAAAATGTTTTTCATATTATCAAATATTACACAGCAATTAAACGAGTTAAAATGATTTTGACCCCTTATCTGAAGTAATTTATTCTAAATGGTGTAAGTTATTTTATACTACTGTATCTTTATTTTTATCCTTACTTACTTACTGCCGGGGCGTAACAAATCTCAGTCGATTCTTTGCCTCGTCTATGAGCCTCTTCCACGCCACCCTGTCTTCCGCCAGATCCACAGACCCTCCACACCGGGTCACATCTTCGACCACTTGATTGCACCATTTTATCTTTGGCCTACCCAAAGGGCGCCTTCCTGCCGGTACCGCCTGGTAGACCTCTTTTAACCTTGTGCCCTCCTGTCTCCGATGTACATGTCCTAGCCAGCTAATTCTCTTTGCCTTCACCAAAGCCACAATATCAGGATCTTGGTATACACTGCGTAATTCTCTATTTTTTTCTTATTCGCCACACCCCTTCATCACATATTGGTCCAAATATTTTTCGGAGAACTTATTCTCAAAAACAATTAACCGCCCCTCATTTTTCTTCGTTAATGTCCATGTTTCACTTCCATACATTAGGACTGGTTGAATGATTGTTTTATAAATTCTTATTTTGGAGCATTGTGACAACAATCTTGACGTAAAGAGTTTAGTACACGCCCCAAGACACCTATTTGCATTAGCTAATTTGCTATCTATCTATATCCTCCACTTTTTTGCTGTTTATTGTTACACCCAAATATTTAAAACTTTCTACACAGCCAATCGAGTAGTTGTCAATGCTTAAGTTTGTTCTCACATTTCCAGCATGTCTTCCAAAATGAATAATTTTAGTTTTATCTTCATTTAGCTCTAAGCCTACTGTTTGACATTCTTTAATAAAACTTGATTTTTATCCTTGGGTGTGGATAATACACTAACTCAAATAGAATGTAATATGTTGGTCATTTTAAAAAGACTTATTTGCAGCAAAACATTTTATTTCACGTTAAGATTATAACAGTATTCTTGATAAGTTTTATCTTGTGATAAAAATAATTAATTGTGGTAAAAAGATATGGAAAATTAAATATCCTAAATATGGGTTTCATATTATAAAATTTTACAAAGCAATCTAGCAATTTTAAAATGTATTTGACCTCTTATCTCAAGTATTTTATCTTAAATAGAGTAAGTTATTTTCTACCATCTTGATTTATATGCTTGTGTGTACACAGTACAATAACGTAAATGGAATTGCAATATTATAACCAATTTTATAAACCAATATTTTATAACCAATAATTAAATAAAATATTTTATCTCAAATCAATTATATTGTAAAACAATACGTTGTAGTGATATTATATTGTATTTGTATTATACTTGATACTAAACTAGTACATTGTTAAGTCAAAGAGATGTTTCTACATCATTATAACTTCACAGTAACAAAACTGTAGTACCGGCCAGCCTAAAGTACAAAGAGCGAACAATGACGATGTATTATGCCAGGAATTCATCACTGGGAGAGGGAGAGAGAGCTGCATTGTGTGCTAGGGTAGAAGCCTTGTATTGTTGTAGTTGGGAGTTCGTCTCCGGGTAGATCGTGCCGGAGCTAACATTGACAACAGATTATTCATCCGTTGTAGAAACAAAAATGTATATTTTTATTCCAATAACAGTGCATTATAAAATAGTATGTTATACAAAAAGTTGCCTCTTTTACTGGATGGAGCCTTAGTAACTAGACCTTCAAGGTGCGTGTCCATGAGGTAAGTTGGGAACAACATAAATATTACATCTTTTATTTGCTTTTTGCGTTAAAAAACTCGAAAATATTGTTTGACAGTTATTTTGGCTCTCACAAGAACATTTAATAATAAAAAGTGACATATTCTGGTCACACATGTATTTTTAAAATAAATATTTGTTTGCAAAACGTGTGCTATTGTAAATTAACAACAGAAGACTACTATAGGTTTATTGGTTTGTTATACTATTTTTTCTCAATGTATTGTTGTACTAGTATTATTTACACCATTCTTATTGTCACCACTACTATCCATATAATGTAATTTTTTTAGCTTAAACCATCATAAACCTTGATGAGTTTGATATTTGTGTAATTAGTTTTTTGTGCTGTTATTGAATGTAAACATATTTAAGCACCTATTGTTGATTTTGTATAATATTTATTTTTGTTAGCATCGTGGTATGTGATTCTGTGCACTTTGTCAACTTTGTGTATACTTCGCCCTTACAAATGTACTGATTTTGAATATTCTGTTTGTCGTTAATAAATATATAAAATATATTAAGGCATCCCATCGCAAGGTAAGAGCAGAAGCGGAGGGTCTCCAAGCTATTCAAGAGCTCCCCAAGCTTTTTAATATAAATATTGTTTCTAACTAATAATTAATATTGATACAAAACATTGAAAATATTGTTGGATGAGTCTTAGCAAAGCCTATCGCTCAAGAGGCAGCAACCTTCATTTATGTCTGCCTTTTGGCACAATATTTTGAAGCGAAAGTGTTTATAAACCTGACATTTTTCATGACGCTTCATTTATATAAAGGCAACATGGAGTTCAATGATGGCGCATGTCACTTCAAGGATTTTGCTGAGCGTGACCGTTTTAAAACAGTATTGCAATGTTCTTAAAAGTAAACATGATGGCAACCAGGAACCCCTGAATTATAAACAAATTGTTAAAGATACTGAGAACAATCATATGTCTTAGTAATGCATGTGTCCTAACTATAGATTGAGTAATATACTTTAAACTTTTCATGCAAGCTATGAGATGTTTGTTACGCGACACGGTGTGGCATACTCCTACCTTTTTCATGGTTATGTTTTTAAATAATTTAAAATAGAAACACGTTATTGGGAGTATTATTATATATAAATTAGTTACTTCTTAGCAACTCCAGGACTTTAGGCTAGGGAAAAAATAACACGTATCTTTGATTATCACTTTGGCAGATTCGCACAATGTATGACAAATGCATAACTAATATAAAAACATTTAATGATTGAAAAAGTTATCAATTTAAAGATAAAGAATAAACATTTGCATTTATAACTCTTTAGAAGTACTATTTATTATTTTAGAAACAAGACAGCAACAAGGACAATGCTTCCAAGTAAAAAAACGCCCAATTATATATCGTGCCAAATAAGTCTTTACTACGGACCATGTCTCAACTGCAAACAGTTATGACATATAGTCTCACGACTAACTTACAGTCTCACATATTCATTGACCACATTATAAGAACTGTGTACCTTAAAATCTTTAATTTATATAGGATACCTTAAACATTATGATCCTCCACTAAACACTAGATATAGTATAGGGCATTAATAAACATAAGAAGTATGTTTTATGTTTACTCAAAAGATTTCATATTTCATGGTAAAAAGTAAAAAGACAACAAACTTGTACAAGTTAGAAGTACTACAATGTAGGAGTATGCTACACCACCTATCGCGTTCTATACTTTACTGAGGTTGCACGTAACATTTCAAGTTTATAGCTCAATCTTATAAAATACTTGTGTTACTATATCGCATGTAAAGATTTTATATGATTCTCCTCAATTTGTCTACTAATTTATTTGCCATACGATTTTTCGTTGCCATCGTGGTTACTTATATACCAATATAAAATTGACAAGCAACATTATCCAAAGCAATTTTAGCGTTATAGAAATGAAGTACAAAACTGAATGATCAGTTTATTTTGAGATATCGTGCGGACAGAAATGAAATTTTTCCAAACCTTGAAAGTAATAGGATTCGCTCAGCCAGTTGAAAAACAGCGTAGTCGTAAAATGTCATATGCAATTCAAATTTTCTATTAGTACGATGCAAGATCGACAAACGCATAAAAATCTCAACTTTTTCTCGACAGCGTTATTCTAATAGTTATAGCAATGAATAAAAATTGAATGACGATTTGTCTCTTAACGCATTAATTTCCACTTGTATTTAATTATATATTCATTAAATTACAAGCCACTTCCTTTAATTTAACAAATGTTGTCAAATAAGAAGGTTCCTAAAGAAACAGGTTTGCTTCTCAGCAGTTGGTAGTAAATTACTGTAACAGATAAAAACGTCCAAACAAGTGAAATGACACTACAGTGACAACACAAATTGTTAAAACTTGCTCAACTGTCCGCTAAATGTGGCACTCCCCCTCTCTCTCACCCTTGGACAGCTTTCCGATGCCAGCTGACGCAATCAAATTATAATTGTGAAAACCTGTGTCAGGCTTGATGATGCAAGTTCACCCTCACCCCGTGACTGGAATTATGAAGTGTTGCTTCCTTGAAAGCATCGGTTTTATTGGGTTATGTAAGATGTTCATGCAGTTGTGTTCAATTACGGAAGTTTTTGAAATGGCGGAAGTGGTATAATAATATGCCACGTATCCGTAATAACTCACGAACTTCGCTGTTCGTATAGTTAGTTCCTAAAAATACCAACGACCTCTTCTTTAAATAACAAATCTACAAAGGATCACATTTCTGGCATAGTGCATTTACTATTTGTGTGTCTCGTTACTGTGAAAAATTACTTTCATTGGGAACAGTATCATTTAATCTTTGTGGTGTTTAATGTATTATTTGGATTATCGACTAAAACTTAATATTATTCATTGCAGTCCGTTTGTAAGTGATCGTGTAGTTAATACAGAAAATATATTTAGTACTCGTATACAATGTTATACACAAGAAAAAAATATAACAACATTATTTTGGCATTCTCAATACTCAAGTGGTATTGAGTAAGCCAATGGCCACGCAGTCTAAGACGTCACTCTTTGGACTTGAGTTAGATATAGCGCGTGTTCAAAACCTGTCTGTTACCGTGGCATTTTTGGGTCAGTACCATTAACCTAATACTGTATCGATTCTCCCCCTCATTCTGTTTGATTAAGATTCTCGCACATACCTGTGGGCTATGAGAATGAGCAGTATGGCTTAAAAGGAATCGGACTCTCCTTAAAAAATCCAATCATTTTAATTCAAGGAAAAGTGTTCTGCATTAAGTTAAATCGGGCCTGACAACCATAATTCATTTATTATTACTTAATTTTTTAAGTAATTTATATTAATTTTTATTAATATTTATTAGTATTGGTAGGCTCTCTAAAAATACAAGTAGAAGAAAATAGTGTAATTGTAATATATATTTGAGTAAAAAGTCATTAAAAGGTTTTTTAGAGGGTTTTCATATTATTTAAGGTAAAACTTTAGATTTTTATAGGAATTATAATAATATACCTTTCAAACCCATAATTATCTAAATATGGCGTAACTTACGTTTAAAAATCACTGTTAATTTACCTCCAGAAAAGATTTTATTGCTTTTGCAGGTTTTCCAAAACAGCGTTTTATTAGGCAACAAAATAGTTTAGTGCCCTGTAATTCTTAGAGTTATTAAAAGGTCATTTCAGTTCTTTATCGATTATAGCTCATAACAAGTTGTTTTATTGTACTTGATTTATTAGCAAAGTCTGAGTTTATCAGATGCGTATCACAGAATGTCTCACTCGCAGCGATGTTCGATAAAATAATTCAGAATAGTAGAAGATGGAAAACATGATAATAGTTTAAAAACACTCTTGTTTCAAAAATTTTAAAAAATCTACAAGATAATGCAAAATTGCGTAATCAAAGCATATACGTATTATTAATTATGGTAAAACATGGTAAGTATCATTTGAAGAAGTGTTTTATGAAAAAAAAAACAAATAGAGGATATAATAAAAAAAAACATAAAATAAATTTAAAAGACACCCATACGTGTACCAGTTCTAATTGAATTATTTAAATAAATATTTATAAATATAAGAAATATTGACACGCATTAAAAAATGCCATATATTTCATGCAGAGGAACTTAACAGCCTAGTAAAAGAGAATAGGTCCAACGTCTGTGTTACTGGCACTGGCCGATATCAAGTCCACTTTATTTTTTATTTATAAAATATCGTTCTGCTCCAAAAAATAAATGTATTTACCCATTCACCAAATGACCTCACAAGCTACTACTATATTAATTTACATTTGAAAGATTCCGATTTACTAGATAAATAATAATAGTACTTAACTTACATCTCTCAATTTATCCTGAAACTCTTAGTTCCCTGTTACACTAGAGCTATGAAATTATTATCATTGTATAAAAATCTAAGTATCATATAATATGTAATGGATTGAAATCCGGACATATGGGATCTTAATTTGAAATTAAAAACCAAACAACAAGGACAGTTCGTTTATCAATACAGCTCCAGATAATCGATTGTTGCTTTTAAGAATACTTATTTATATTTCTTCAAATAACTGGTTTAGTAGGTATAATAATTGAGCATATATTATGCCGTTATCTATGGTGGGAAATAGAACTGCCATAAAACATCTAATTGAATGTTTATCAGTAGAAGTTGTCTATGTACTAGACTAGACTATTAAACAATCTGTATGTCGTACAATCGTAGGTGGTATACTATTTTTATCGCGTATTGTGTTTTGCTTATAAAAACAATTATAAACTGTTGACGGCGATGTTATATAATTTTTTACACCTATGTTTCTAATAAGAAACAAACATTTCCACTAGTAGCTGTTTACAAACTCTCAGATGTAATATTTGACGTAATGTAGAATACCAGTACTAATATTAATATATATTATTATATTAATATAATATATTAATATTAATACGTACCAGTATTAATATTACTTTATGGTATATCCAATTAATTCTCCCGTAAATCTCTTGAATTTTAGGATCAATTAAAAATGTCAATAAGTTCCTGGTAAACCTTTTTAAGCAGAAGTATAATTTATATGAAATTTCATAGATTTATAAGTTATGGGTGGTGCTCTGATTAAGCTCTCTTTGGCTTCATGGCTATAAAGTTGTTAAAGAAACGTTTCCTGTCAAAATTTACTTCATAGAAAAACTACGCTGTTTTTTGTAAAATCCAAACAGACTCTTTAGCTCATTACTTTCGGTCCTTATTTACTATTGATTTTAGAACATTCTTGCTGACTTCGAGATGTTGTTAATATAATTACGATGACCCAGTTATCATTTTAAAAAATGCTGTGAAATAAAAATCAATCAATGATAGACAAGCAAAGAATTTTTCTAGTATAATTGTAATCGTATTTACTCAAAAACATTTCTCCATGAGGATTCGAGTGTCTGCAAGTGCACCAGTATACTCCGAATACCAATAAAATACAAAAATATGCAAGATGAAAGGAAGCTCCGCTGATGCATAGTTCGTAGAGACTGGTGTTGAATTGGCCCAAAGAAAAAACCCGAGGTACTTCGAAAGATGTACAATGTAGCTTCATAAATATAAAACGTGAATATCACAAACAATGATATTTGTAGTACTCAATAAACTGTTCACTGATGAAAAAACGACAACGATATAATTCAGTTTCAATAAATGGAAGGATTCCAAATCATTCCTGGAATATTTCGTTTGCATGGAATGCAGTATCACTCGTCTCTTTTCTGCTTCATTATATTTCACAGACAAGGCATGTTGAAAATATCTTGTCTGAGCATTTTTTGAGAGATTCGAGGTATATTTTCTTCCCAAGAGATATTTTAATTGACTTTATTGAACAATTATAATGGGAAATAATACCAGGCCATCGTGCAACTCAACCTTCTTAGAAATCAAAATTCCGATATTTTGGTTAAACAATGCAGTCTGTGGCTTTCATTTCATTAGGGCTATAGCGATGGCAAATATAATTTTTATATAGAATAGAAAGTTTGATTTGTAACGTCCATGTAATAACAGGTTATTGCAAATAACTTATATAAAATAAATGAGCATATAAATTAATGCTGAAATACTACATGTAATTAAAGAATATTGTTTTTCCATCATATGCAATAGGTTTCACAACGTAGTGAATCTAACAAACAAACTGAAGGACATACTTTATGTTCGTGACGACAGAGTTACATGTGCGATTGTTGGTCACGTGACCTCTATTGCTCAGTGGAGATTTGATGTTTTATCACGACTGTGACATGAACGAAATTCTAAACACTCGAGAGGAAACGATATCGCATACTGTTATCTTTTATATCTATATTTTTTTGAAAGCACGTCGCAAAATTTGGTGCAAGTTCTACAATCAGTACAGGTTCTACACTCAATCAATAGATTGTTTAATGCCGTGTATCTGTTTTTATTAAACAATGGTGTTAAAGTGGTTTTTGTTGCCTGAAATTTACGGAAATTATAAAATTTGGCATATAAAATGTTCCAAAATCGAGTATGCGACTGGTGTTAAATTTTTATTAATTATGTTGGCTTAAAATTATTTTCTCTTTAGATGAAGTAACCTTCTTTTAAGCCTTATTCTCCCGTCTTCTTGAGCCACTGGCCTGTGTCAGAATCTTACGAAATTACTAGCCTGCGGTCACAGTCAATAGCTTTTATGGATATCGAAATAGGAGGGTTACGAAAGGGCTAAAAAGTGAAACGTTAGTGTTTCTCAAATTATATTTTTCTTATCTATAAAATGTTAAAAACCAATAATCAGACACGGAAATACATTTTACAATTTATCTAAGTCATCTACGATATAAAGATCGTTGTGTGCCAGATGTTCGGTGTTAATTGTATCAAGATATAAAAATTATAACATGTGAATAACTATCATGTTTCATTTTAACCCTTTCGTAAACCTCCTATTCGATTTCCAGAAAAACTAGCAGGGCTTATTTCTTACTTACGAAAAATTCCTGAATCGATAAAAAAACTCCTTGTTGTGTAATTATACAGTGCAAAATGGCTCTTGGATCTTGTATTATTAGGCTTAAATCTATCTAACAGTTTTTTTATTTGGAAATAAAAAAAATTAAATTATCTGTTTTGAATTTATTTTTTGTACATTCATTTTAAATATAAACTATTCAATTTGTATCATTTTTATGTGATATACTTGTTAAAATATCACTATGTTATAAAAATACACGTAGAAGTTGCCTAGCAGAACGTTTTTCTCAAGCATTTTTTAAATTTTGTATAAAATGCACCTACATTTTGTTTTTGTTGACTTGATTAAATGATGTTATAAAAATTTTGAAGTGGTCTGGTAGACCTATTTTCTAAGGCGTCTTTTTATTTTGTGGAAAATGCCTAAAATTTTCTTTCTGATGACTGAAGTTGGTAATAGATATAATTGTATACAGGTTAAGCTAGCAAGTATACCATGATACTAATCTGGTTCACAGCGAATTAATAGCTCTAGTGTAATGGCTGTAAAAATCATTTAAAAGTATAGAATGCAATATGAAAAATTATTTTAAATAAAACCCATTGTTTGAAACACAATAGTACTACAGATTTACTCGCCAACGACCATCTAAAACTAGATAGAAGTACGGAATCATTCCAAATATAAATTAGTTTATTGACTTGTTTGTGTTCAGTAATGGAGCCGAACCCTGAGCACTCAAACCTAATCACTCTGCAAATCTAACTATTTATATATTTACGGATTTTGTTGAACGTCGTGGGCAAAAACTAATTGAAACTAGTAACCAAAAAAAGTTGTTTTTCAATAGTATATAGGCTACATATTTATAGGATTAGCAGTAGTTTCTGTAGTATATAAAGAGGTACAGCAACCGTTACAAATGTAATTCCTCTAAGTTGGCAATTATCAGTGGCAAATGTAACTTGTTACCGGTGTCGGCAGTTCCGCCGCTCCCCGCCGCGCTGCGTTGCCAACAGTTGGACAGTTTTCCAATGGCAGATGACGCAATTAGTTGGAAATTTTGAAAACTTGTCACAAACTGTGTAAAGTAAAGGCCTTCTGTCACATTACGTGACTGTGCTGACAATGTGCGCGTTGTTTGATTCCAGTTTCAAACTTTCGTTCCAAATGTAGAAAGTTTGGGGGAACCCATTAAAATTATAAATTGTCACAATTGAGAATATATCGCACCAACTGGAGTTTACAGCGGATTGTCATGCACAAGCACTTTAGATACCAGAGCCGCTGCATGAGATGACGTTGAGTTTTCATCCCCGAATGGTTGATTTGGAGCAGCAAACTATTTTAATAATTATTGGAGAATAGTCGCACGGTCTATATTTCAGTAGCTTTTATTCTAGTTCTTTTATAAATAAATTTCATTTATGATGTGTTAATACCAACAATTTAAATACAGAATTGTACAGTTAGTTGCACATAGCGATATAATTGAACTTAATAATTGATATTAATCGCTAAGAATAGATGAAAGTACAACATTGCAGGTATTTGTATATTTGTCAATATCATTAAAAGTTAACTAATCAAAAGCACTCTTAAGTTGTAGATAAAGCCATCCAAATTAAACAATGTTTTAATAGAAACATACTAGAAGCGCAGCATATTAAGATAGTGTATCATGATTCTGAAAAAGCTATACACAAATTTAATCATTTGCTACTGGGCATTGAAACGCACGCGCGCGCTCACACACACACACACACACACACACACACACACACACACACACACACACACACACAAACACACACACACACACACACACACACACACACACACACATTAACTTCAACTCCGGTACTGTACTGCTAAATAAAAGGCTGCTCGTACAAACTCAGAGAAGTATATTCAAAAGGCCTGATCATACGAAGGTCGTATACCAACTGCTGACATCAGTTGCTCACTAGCACCAGCTGCTATGACCAGCTTGGCTCATTAGCAAAACTAGGTCTGGCAATATCAAAAATTTGTTGTCGCCAGCATGCTGGTAATCACCATTAAAGCTGTCTTAGCCAACCGCTATCAAACCGTTCTCACAAAATGGTTCTCCAGAGCTGTAAAAAGTGTACCAGCTTTTAGGATAAAGCTGATTTAAGAATCTGTAAAATTAAAAAGTTTTGGTAGTAGGTAACTACCAACTGGTAGGTAACTACCACTGTTTGATGTGATGAAGAATGCCAAAGTACTAGAAATTACGTTGGGCTTTTTTTTTAGAACAAAAGTTTCAGATATTGCATTTTTCCAAATTTACACTGCTTTAAACGTCTTTCCAACGTTAATAAGAGGTAAGGCGTATAAACTGCTAAATAAACACATGTACCGCTGCTGCAACGCAGAACAACGTAACTACCATCTCAAGTCATGTCTGCACAATAGAACAGTTGTATAAACATAGCACATGTTATGAGTCCCATAACAAACACACTTGTTTTTAAGAACATTGGACACTATCTTACAAATTCTTAAGCGTGCATGCCAATAAGTGTTTGGATTAATTTCTTAATTTACTTAAAAAGGTAATGACAATCAAATGCAGCTTTTGTATTTAATAAAATAAATTAACACTGCATGGTATTGAAAGATCAACAGATCTAACAAAAGGCTTTAACGAAAGGACTGTAACCATTTTTTCATAATTGATCAAATTGCAGAAATAATCCGGGTTCTGGCTGTGAAAGGAACATACAACGTTATGAGGCCCACTGTAATTGATAGTTTCCATATCCTTACTTTAACTTTGATTTTCTTTGAACTTTTGGAGACGGTCTACTGCACAAAAGTATCCTGTGTTTCTGAACTCTCCCATATACTCTCTCAATGTTAACTCCAACTAGAAACATTCTTCTCCCGAATGTATGTCTTGGTAGATAACTTTGCAAACCGATAATAATGTTTTAAGCTGTTTAACACCAGTGGCATTTGTAATTAACTATACCCAATTTCTTTAATGCAAACTGTTCAATCATTTTTGATGACCTCTCTTGGAATCCAACTCATCACCTTTCAATTAGAGAGCCGCATTAGTAATAGACAACGGTGTAGGTCAACCGTTAAGTTTAACAGTGCCGAAGCATCTAAATCTCGACCGAGGTGACTCATCTCATGTGCATTCTATAATATTCTGCAAAACAATTTGTTATTTAATTCAATACTACTTCGTTTAAAGCTCATTTTTAACGATGGAAGTTTCGTAAACGTGCGATCGTAAATATATTTATAAAGTGTTACTTTTTGAATTACGGAAGGATGGTAAAAGTTCAGAAAATTACCTGTTACCTTTTACATGATTTTTCTCTTTTTTATCTTTTGGTGAAATTGTATCTCAATTAATTAAAAATGTTATTAGAAGCATAGTATTTCTCAGTGATATTAGAAAAATTGTGTTCAAAAATTTTACAATTCACCAGGGAATTTATCTCCAATTGACACTTGGTATATTGATGGGCCACAAAGAATTTAACACACGTCAGATAAGTGTCACATGCCAGCCAGGCCTATGAGAAAGTACTCTACACTCGTCTTTATCGTAAAAAGCCTAGAAAGTTCAGTCTATAATACTTATCCATTATTAGAAATTTTTAATAATTTTCCCAATAGCTGTGGTGACGGTTGAAATTCATACCATAGAGGGGGACATTTGCATGCAAAAAATAATGTGGTCACTGGAAAATTAGTGGATTGTAAATTTATCAAAACATTTAACACTCTATTGGATTAAACTAAAAGTCTTAACATTTTAACAATTAAAGTTTGAAGAACGTTGATTAATTTGGTCTGGCATAGTAAGTTGACAAATAAGAACTTGGGAAGAGTGGGTTAAATAGCTTCTAACTGCCAAAACAGTAAAATTGGTGCCAATTTACTGCCGGGAAACATTGCTTCAATGCGAGAACTGACCAGTCCAGTTTTCTACCGCAGCCTGTAATTTAACACGTAATATCTAATACTGATCGCAATTACCTCAACATTAAACAAGCGCCTAGCTCTCACAATACAATAACCTTTGATGTGGGAAGTTTCCTACCATTGTCCCTAACTCACATCTCTGATTTTAGCTGTATTTGGACAACATATAATTTTCTAGTCAAGGTGATGAAATGCTGAAAAATGATACAACTGTGTTTTCAAAGAATGTGTTGATAGGTGAATATCATTCTAAAAGGAGCGGAGTTATTGGGAGTTGGTTGTTTATTTCAAAATTATAAAATTGTGTGAAGGTCCCTAAAAAGAACGTGTGGGTTAAGGCTAAAGTCGTAAAATAACACTAGCAAAAATCTTATAAACTGGATTTACTGTAAAATAGATACATGACCATTCCTAATACTATGAGGTACCTTTTGTAAGTTGGTTATGGGTACAAGGAACGCCATACTATGTGTCGTGTACTAAACTTTGTAAAGTTGCGTGTAAACGTTCAGTTGCATAGCTACACGTGTTACTATGTCACATTGGAAAATAATAATTTACTCTGATAGTTTAAAAATGTATTTATTCTGCAATTTCCTCGTTGCCACCACAATTACCCTTAGTACTATATTAAAACTCTTTACTGACGCTCAGCCTAACCCCATACAGTGACATGCACCATCATTGAACTATATATAATTAAAGCTTCATAGAACATTTAAAGATGTATAGATAAGTTCGTTTTCTAAATACAGAAAAGCAAACAGAAATGAAAATGTTTAGCCCCTCGAATCCCAGGTTTCGCTAATGCACAGCTATAGAAGATACACTTTAATTCTTAAATATTAACCATATTAATCTACTGTATTATTAAAGTTTTCATTTCCACTAGGATAAAGTCAATTAAAAGTAACTGAAATATTTTAAATTTTAATTCACAAATTAGGTAACACAATTGTGGATATGTATAATTTTATTACCCGATACACAATTATTTGATTTAAAGCTGTCATTGTATATCTTAAACAGCATATGTCAGGGTTCTGACCATAGTATTAAAAGACACACGATATGTTAAGTGATACTTTACTGCTTAGCATAGCTGCTTAAGGGGGGTATTCGACCAAATTAAGCTGCAAAAATGATATTACACTATAAACTAGTTTACTTGTTTTGAAATATGTTATGGAAAGATTGAAGGGACAATAAAAAAATATATTCTGTATTAGTTTGAGGCTCTTTAGAGTTAGTTGGTAGTTCACACTCATTGACAATGTGCTGCTATTTAAATAGTTGTAAATTAAAGTATTTTCAAACATTAAATTATCTAACATTAAATGCAACATTCTGTATTAATTGGTTAGTTCTAATGAAATCTACCCAATACTATATGTATTTACTAATCGGCGAATACATGCTTTTTACATTTGTGTATTTTAAATGATTAAAAAGGAGCACAAAAGGGAAACGTGCGAAAATCTGTTTTTTATTTTGCTTCACAAGTAGAATGTAATTATTGCTGTATCAATTAGTAGAGTAATGAAAGTTTCCTTAATAAGCAAATTTCATAATATAAAAAATCATAACCTCTTTCATCTTCCACAATTAATATAATTCCTAAAAATACCTCTTATTATAAATAAATACACTTTATAGTACAGCAAATTAAAAGTATGCTGCTTTCGCAAAGTTCTTAACAAATGTATGGTTATTATGACCTGTTTTCCCGGTTTACCTCGCTTATCTGAGTTAACCTTCCGTCGAATTCCATTTTAAGCAATCCGAAAAATATTTATCGCACCCATTCAAATAATTGTTTTGATAAACGAGGTTTTGGCCGTATAGATTTATCATACACCCCACTGTGCGTCGTTGAACGGTGCGGTGGCGCACACCTAGCCCTTAACTGCTCTGCTGGTACATTCCTCTTCACATGCGCATGGAAAGTAATTTCCATTTAAACAATAATAACTTTTTTGTTCGTTACTTTATATTTATTTGAAACATGTTTTACTTCTTGTCTTACTTCTTCTAACTATCTCCTGTCCTTTTAAAAGAAAATAACTTAATATTCTCAGCACAAAGAATATTGTGTCGCGAACATGGGAGCGATAACATGTTTTGAGATGAAATACGAAATATTTAAATAGTCACTACACTTGTTTTAGGATATGAACCCAAAAAATGACAATTGTGTTGGAGGATTTTCAGATTATGAAGGAAGTTACGAACTCGCTCATTTCAAACAAATGATTTTCTCCATTATATGATTAATAACAAACATTGGACCTTACATTGTGAAAAAATATCATATCTAGTGGGGTTTCACAAATCCTTTAGTTTTAGCCATAAAGTTTTCAGCTGAAAATCTGACTCTAATGCTGATGGTAGTACTATGAGTTCTGATTGTTTATAATCACACGTGTAACTCATATAATTATGAATGTTTACTGTTTTGCAGTTATTTATTGAAAAAAGGTTAATTTATTCATGTTCGAGATCAGTTAGTTAGTGAAAGAATCATCATTATTGGTGACTTTTCCTTAAACATTAAACTTGTCATATTTTTATTGTTCTCTCACACATTTTTATGAAAGCTATGAAGTTTGTTACTCATACTATGCTAATATAAACCGTTATGATAAATCACGACATTTTTATAAATCCAGATTATTTTTACCTCGTAAAGTCCTTCCTATGAAGCCTCAGTTACAAAAACTGATTGGAGTTTTCCTTAAGTGGAGTGAGAGACACATTCGAAGAAGAAAGAAAGAGAGATATTACGTTAAAAGGTCAGAAGTTAAAGGCGTATAGAGGATGTAAGCCAAGTCGAAAACGTATCGTGTTATACGGAGTAACTTATAGATGAGTGCTTTGAAATTAGAAAACCCCAGTAGGATAAGTGTTACACATTAAAACTTCTAAACAGTTTTTATAAATTATATTTAAATAAGAAATATGTATACAGTATATTTATACGTACATGCATTACATTTAATACAGATTATATTGAATCTTATTCCATTTTGGAGGCTTGAAGGTTTTCCGACATCTAAGCAGTGTTTTCATTGTGCCACTATTGGGGTATGATAAATTATTAATCTGATAACAAATTTTAAGTGGAAGCAAAATCCTTAATTTCTAAAGCTTAAAACTGATTATTTGGTTTTACATATCTTTTTGCCATTTTGCAATATGGCGTTTGCTTTTTATTATAAAATTCAACATATTTTGAGTTATTTTGGAATAAAAACTGCTATTTTAATAAATATGTATTCTCGATTTATATATATATATATATATATATATATATATATATATATATATATATAGTAAATAAAACTGTTTTTATAAACTGTATTTATAAATACAATTTGTGTATGTTTTGTTTTACATTTTTAATATGCGTTTAGCTTTATACATAATCATTCACAATTAAAAGGGGCATAAATAATATATTTTTGTAAAATTTATAGCTAAACAGATAATAGGAAAGTAAACACTTAAAATAAGGTAAAAGCAAATATTAGTAACCTTTTCCTTATTTCACTTCAAAGACATACAAACATCAGAACAAAAAGCAATAAATAACAGAAATGAAAGGTAAAAAAAGATTTCTTTCCAAAATTAGCATAAATACATGGTGTTTCGTAAGATCACTCCATATTAGAAAATGAAAAAATTTAAATTAAAAATGTTTTAACTTATTGAAAATAAAAAATGTTTCTTATTTAAGTTTGATCTCAGATATATATTTCAAAAGATGCCAAATTACAAAATTCAATCTTTATATTATTTATCTTTTTTTAAACGTATAGTATTAATTAACCACACATAAATATTTAAAAAGATGCCAATGGGCGGATTACAAAATTCAATCTTTACATTATTTATCATTTTTAACTTTATGGCAGTAATTAAACATAAACTGAGCTATATATTAAAAACATATATCACTACACATGCGTGTGAGTGTGTTTCTAACTTCATCTTTTCTACTATCTAAATTAGTGCATTTTTTTATTGAGTGTATTTAATGTTCTTATAATGCCAATAGTAAGACCTAATTGACAAATCATATATCTCCAACACGTCTAAATGCAAACTTTCTTTGACTATTTTGCTTTACATTGGGTTTCAACCAATAATACTAAGGATGTAGGTATTTAATAAAATGGTTATGTTGATTTTCATAGAAGTGTGTTGTACACCATTTTGTAAGAAATAACTTAGTATGCACAACGAAATGTTTTTCCAAATTTATAATTATTTTACAAAACCTTTCCCTTATAATAAATATTAGCATTTTTTAAATATTTAATTAGATAGGGAATATGCTGTAAGTCTCTTATATCGGTCAATATTAATGCCATAAAACTTGCCCACTGATGCAGTGCTCATCATATGGAAATATTAAATTGAACAAACATAACGGTAAATTCATAGAACTTTGTTGATGTGGAAACATTTAATTAATGGCGTAAGGCATTTGGGTGTGTGTGTGTGTGTGTGTGTGTGTGTGTCCGTGCGTGCGTGCGTGCGTGCGTGCGTGTGTGTGCGTGTGCGTGTGTGTGTGTGTGTGTGTGTGTGTGTGTGTGTGTGTGTGTGTGTGTGTGTGTGTGTGTGTGTGTGTGTGTGTGTGTGTGTGTGTGTGTGTGTGTGTGTGTGTGTGTGTGTGTGTGTGTGTGTGTGTGTGTGTGTGTGTGTGTGTGTGTGTGTGTGTGTGTAAACGTAGATGCCATGTGTCACAGTACAGCAGTGAGCGATTGATTAGCTCAATACCAGCTGAGACGTAATGCAATGAATACTAAACAACGGCTTTGCACGTCGCTGTACCTTCAATCTATAGAATTTAATTAAGGTGGAGCAAACAGTGTTCATTTGGTATTTTTTCAGTCGAAATTATTTTACTCATAGCCTTTACTAAAACTTTTTTAAGGCAGGAAAAACGTAAAGTAAATATCGTCTACGTTTCACTAATAACTAAGATATTTCAGCTATGGTTGGATGCTTCTTGAAATCTGATCATCAGAAAATCTACCAATATATAGTTTTACAGTACTTGATTTTAAAATACCGAAAGGAATTGTACTGGGGTGAGGGGGATGCATGAGATTACTGGAAAAATTACATTTCAATCTTCAACTGCTATTCATACTAAGTTACCTACTCCAAGTGCAATAATTATTTTATTAATTTTCAATAGGTATAAAAACATAATTATAATTTTTTCTATACTAAGGGTTCTAACCATTTCATTAAAAAATATAACTCAAACAAAATTCAGACGAATTTATCCAGGAAAAAAGTGCTTTTTTGGTTAATGTTTGTATTGAAAAAAGTACCTTATTTAAAAGATGCCTTGTATTTTATCATTATATTACTTGTATAAAATATTTATAACTACTCACCCGCTTGTATAGGATTAAAAATTATATACCTAAATATTTTCAGCAGTTATTTTATTCTAGGAGGAGTTAATACATTTCCGAGGAAATATAAATTTCAAGCATTATAAATATATTTACAATTTCATATTTAAATTATTTTCATTTAAAAAAAACAGCGTTTGTTATAAAGGCTTGTAACAAGGGTCTGGCAGAGCAACTAGTTTATACAATATATTATTGCAAATTTTTATACAAATTTGGTCATTTTGATATAGTAAAATTTATATGTTTAAAAAACTGAAATGAAAGCAAAAGATTTTAAGAAATATTTCAATAATACCCTAAAAATATATCTACCCTCTGTATTACAATCTTGTCAAATATACAAAAACTGCTAATTTTATAGTTCCTTGCAATATTTTGTTCAGGGTTGCACAATATTTTCTGGACATTTGCCATTGTTCAGTGATACACATAAAATATTTTGCTTTCATTTCAGTTTTTTTAACATATAAATTTTACTATATCAAAATGACCAAATTTGTATATAAATTTGCAATTATATATAGTAACACAACTTTTTGAGATCTGCATTTTGATCTCTTTATCATGAAAATAACTAATCTAACACATATCTGCAATATAGGAGGGTTGTATTTAAATAATTTAAAAGTAAACAAAACTTTGTTTTTTTTTATGGTTTATTTTTACTTTACAAATTAAATATTAAATCTTTTCCTGTTTTGAAAAACGTTATATATACTTTTTGTCAGCATTTATTGCCGAACCATTTTAAACGGTCTCCATATTTAAAATAGCTTCAAGAATAGATATTCAATTTATCAACACACCCTTAATGTACAAAGCAAGGTGGGGAACCACCGTAATATAGCATAATTATTTGCCTGTGTGTGGTGTTTTAAATAAAACACATAAAACTATATTCAGTAAGTGAAAATATAAAAAAATCAAATGTTTTATCTATATTAAACAGTTCATAGAGAGTTATTAAAGAGGAAACTCTGGGTTTTGGCAGCTTTTCGCAACGTACATCATCTGCACGAGATAGTGTTAGCTCAACATTCCTTGTAATACTGCAGTATTATCAATTGAATTAATAATGGTCTGATTAATTTCGACTTACAAGACAGTATTGGAATCTGTTGTGTGGTCCTTTAAATATTTGGAATTTAAGACTTACACATGAATCTTTAAACACATTACAATGGCAGTTTTAGCAGCTTTGCCTCACGTTTAGAGTCAAGCGAGACGTCTCTCAAGTTAATATAGTATTTAATACTATATAATGAATCATCAGCTAAATGAATCATCCGTAACTGTTTAAAAACTATTTATGATATTCCAAATAACAGCAGTATGTGGTCATGGCTCAATAAAATCTTAAATATTTCAACTAGGAACATCACTTAGTATCTCATTTTCTTTTTTTCCTTTCAGTATTGTTTTTATGTCAGCTGATAATGAATTCAAGATCTCTAATATCCGATATTATAATAATGCGGTGTGATTTTATTGTTTTAAGGTTTTTGATATAACATTAATTCTGGAAGGAAATTTAAATTATAAGAAAATAATTTTATCAAATATGTGCTTTATATCTTTGTTTTAAAAAATTAATTGTTTGGAAATTATGATAAAATTGTATTTTAATTTTCTGAGTTTTGGTCAAATTTATAAACTGGTTTTTAACAATTTTATAAACGTTATTTCCATAAAAATAACTATATTTTCGTTGAGAGCTCTATATATTCTGTGTGTTTTTTCACGGGGATTTTTATATAATATTCAAGATTTATACTTGTGTAAGAAACACGTAGTGGCAAATCTGAGAATGTATTCTCTTAAACAAATTAAAAATGTACTATTGTAATACGAATATATTTACAGTACATGTTCTTACTCTTATAATCAGTATTAGACATCCAATGTATCGTTAAATGTAAATATATTATTTTAGTTTTAATATTGAAGTATTAGAAAATCTTAGTTTGGTCTATAATTTTCTTATTTTTTTAAATTATTCAAAATAAAATAAATTACATTGCAACATTCATTTTATTATATTTATTTTAAAAGTTATGATATTTAATTTTATAAAATAAATGAACAAATAGTCTGAAATGAAACTTTACCACTATAACATACAATATTTAATGTGTAAGTATTTAATAACAATTACTAGTAAAGTTCATTTTTAGTTTTATTGCTCTGGTTGAATCACGTTAGTATCAAATTAAGTAGCATAAACTAACTATTTCCAAAGAATTTAATGAAAGTTTAGAAGCAATGTACGAATATCTCTTAAAAATTTGAAAATCAGTGGTAAATTTATAGACTTCATATCTTATGTATATTTTAATTAATACATTGTGTTTTTCCCATTACATAACTTAAGAAAAATATTTAAATAAGTACTCAATATACTTGTACAGTCTCAACTCTATATATAAACTGTAGTAATACATTTTGATTAAGAATTACAAAGTTAAATTGAATTCAATTTATTTCATAAAAATTTGTTCTTCCATTTTCAACATTGTCTTAAAATAGTTCAATGCAATCAGATATCAAACAGAATATGTAATACATTATAGCCTATTATTACATTGAGTAATAGTAAATAATTACATTACATTACATAGATAAATAAAAGTACGTAAGAATTAAGTTACCATTTTTCGTATTTTCTTAAATAACTCAATTGTAATGTTAACATTATTGCTAAAAAATTATTATAGTTATTCAATCCCAGAAAACTAAAATAATCCATTTTATTTTTTTTTTATTCCCAAATGTACTCATTGTTGTTAGGGTTTATTATACACTGAAACTACATGCAAAATTAATCTACAAACTTAGTTAAATTGTTTCCAATAATTATTACGATTATTGTTTAACTTGTTGGTTTTATATATTTTAAAACTGATACTAAAATGTTTCACTATTATGACAAAAATGTATTTTTAAAATATTACTTTTCTATCTAAAGCATACACCCGACTTGCAATTGTATATTTTCAATACGTGTAGTTACAATATCATTACTTCAAAATATTATGTACTTCCAGCGTTGCTGAATGTACAGTTCCAATTATGTGAGTTACGAGTTTTTGACTTTACTGTATAGCAGAAAAACCGCGAACGAAGTATTAATGTATTACTATAGAATATTGATAAAAATCCTCCAAAACGTTACAAGATAAATATTTGTTTAGCTCTTAAAATACAACATACCTTTACAGAGCATTAGCGTAATTGCAATTTCGCATATTGATTGAGGGAGCGATGCCACCCCGTGACTCCGAGGTGAACGACAGGACGCGTGCTGTGCTGGAGCATGCAACAAGTATTTCTCTGCTAAATCCCTTTCGGATGGATATAACAATAAAATATTCAGTGGTATATTTTATGACAACAAATAAGTGAAGGGCTCACCTTTCTAAAGCATAACTGTAGTATACTGGTTGACACAGTCGACACTAGGCAGCACTGTGGCCCGCGCACTGGGGTAGCGGCTACCCTAATGTGGAGCGTCGGGTGGCTGCGAGGGGTGGGGTAACTAATGGGCATGACAGTGCAACAGATCCGGGCACACCCCCTCCTACCCTCCCCACACCACACCGCACACCTACCTGTTAGTGCTAACAGGTATCTGGCTAGTTGTAGTGACGCTAACTTTATTTTGGCGAGTTATATTTGGCATTCAATAAAGTTGAGGTGAAGAAAGAGTTTATTTTATTTGCATACATATAAGTATTTAAAAGTCTATATTTGTGTTGATGTAAAAAAAGAGATATATCTTTGTTGTTTATCTGGTCTATAAAACAGTATTGTTTATTGTGAGTTTATATTATTGTTATAAACATGCAAGGGACAAGCTGTATAGCTGTGGAAACTATAACAGTCCCAAAAAGGCCGAACGAGTTGAAACTTAATAAAAATACTGATATAAAAATCTCGGCTAGGGTTGTTGGTAAGTTTGGTACGCTATTTCGTATCAATATGGTGGGCGTTCGAACCTTAAAACAATTCACAAGTCCGTTATTTAGCAATTAATATAAAAATATAATATTCTGGATTGAAAAAAGTATTTCCAAATTATATTGTTACTAACGATTATATTGTATTAACCGTTTTCATTGTATTAGGTACACATAAATCTCATGAGAATAATTACAAATATTTCAGCTGTCACAATATCTAACAACTTATTCTGTCTGAGCCGGAAAGACAGTTTTAAATTAAAACCACAAAAAATTAAAAAGAACACAATTTATGTGATTAACCAATAAAAAGTGCAAAAATGAAAAATTCGCTGCCTAAAATTATATTTATAAAAATAGTTATTAGACTTAATTGTACGATTGTAGATAAGGATGTAAAAATGTTCTTGTTGTGTTAAAATGAGGATAGCCGCCAGTATAGCAAAAAAAAGGTTGGACAAAACATTTCTTTCATATAACTACATATGTATAAGTGATGGGCTAGATTACTTTTCATTTGAACAAATAGGATTAAGCTCAGGGAGAGTCGAATATTCTGGATAGCCTTTGCTCGACGTGGCATTCTGGGAAACGATCATTCAGTTTACTTACTTTATAATTTTCTTCCTTTATATTGGCTCAGGAAGGTGATGATTGTATGTGCTGTGCCGAACCGGTGATCATGTAAGTCAGGCTGCCACTCCAATACATGATGGTTTAAAGTTTCCAACAAAAGATGATCTCCTAAAGTCATAATATGTAGATAACAAGTCACTACTATTTACACCGATATGACTAGATCATGGGAAAGAGGTAAACATTTCAAAGACAAAAATACTTTCAAGTTTACTAAATTACGTGCCATACTTTAGTGCGTAAACAAAGTAACCAATTTATGTCTGCTTAATCATATATTAATTCTGACTTATTAATTTGATAAAGAAAAATAAATATATTTAAGCAAATTATACCAGTGTATTTTTATCTTTATTTATACTTACATATTCATTTAGATCTGTTTCATATGTATTTATATCTTTATTTACATATTCCTTTTTTCTTGGAAATACTTTACATGCCCATGTTAAAAAATAAATAATAAGATGTACTGCAAATATTGAACTTCGTTTCTAGCAAAGTTATATCCAATGGACGGAACAATCTTCCTTACGAACCAAGCTGAAGCTGCCACTATAACGTTAAATACATAAAGTAAGTCTTACGAGCTTAGTAGCTTTTTTAATGCCCATGTGGCCTATTTTTTTTACTAATTTGATAGCTTGAGTATTATCAAATATCGCATATAAACTCAAGTTATTGATGAGTTTTGAAATTTAGATGAATTCATGATTTAACATTTTCAGACGTCAAACTCATTTGTGTGCTTCAGCAACTGTACTTTCTTGCAATACAATACAGTGCTTCTAGAATGAGAAATGTTATGTAAATATAAACAGCTCCCCATCTCATTTACCCTCATACACTATTTCTACATTCATACACAATTTTACATAACTGAATAAAGGATAGCTTTTCTAGCAAACAAATTATTATGGTTATATTACCTGGTTTTGTCATAAACTGTAGTAATATTGTGGTATAGTTACATTTTTATGCTGTAGTAATTTTGTGATAAAGTAACATGTGTATCCGGTAGCAATATTGTGGTAAAGTAACATTAGTATGTTATTATACAGGGTGAGTCAGAAATATGGTAAAATATTTTAAGACGGGATTCTAGAGCTAAAAATAAGAAAAAAATTTTATATAAAGGTAGGTCCGGAAACGCTCCATTACTGAGTAATGGCTGGCGAAAGATTTTGCCTTGTTTTCAGTTCACCTGGTGAAAATTAAGTGATTCTGAAAGGTTTTTGTTCTTACTTTTTAACTCAAATAAGATGGTTGTATAAAAGAAAATCATCTGAAAAATCAAATAAAACCACTCTAGAGGTTGTAGTGTGAACAGTTTTTGAGAAAAAGTATGAAATTTGCCAAAAATCTAATAAACACAAATACCGTCTTAAATGTTTGATGTCGAATAACATTGTTAAATGACCAATAAACAAATTGTTTTTTCCTAATACATATTGTAGAGAATTTAATTTCTGAAAACAACCATAATAAACAAAGTTAACTAAATGTGTAAAAAAGTTATGATATTGACTCCTCACGTATCACACTACACAGCAAAACGTTTGCTGTTTTATAATAAGGAATGAGTATCTGATTGGTAACAGCTAGTAATAATTAATTGTTTAAAACAACAACTGTTTTTAAACATTTTTAAATAATAAATATTTAGCTGGCATTTATTATTAGATGACATAAATGTCACCTCATTGTGAACAAAACAACAAACTGTAAAGATACTATGTGCTTGTGTTAAGTATTTTAACTAGTTATTTCCATCCATTTTATTAGTGATGTTGTGTTGTGTGTTTCATTTATTAAAAATGGAAGGTAATATTCATGTGTATTCAAACTCTGATTTAGCAGATATGCATTTTAATGTATGGTTTGGAACGCTGCAATAGTACTTCAGCAAGACGTCTGTCTAGCAAAAGAACTTTCCTAACCGCAGGTGTCAAAGCGCTAGATTTTTGCCACTATTCATCAACGCCCTATCTGAAACAGGTTCTTTGAAGTCTTCGGAGCATAGTAATGCAGGCATCGTCCGATCATGTAAGGACTATTGAATTAGAAGAGTTGGTTCTTAATAAAATTTTATGATTATCATGAAAAGAGCACTAGAGAATTGTCACTACAGTTCAATATCAGCCAATCAAGTACTCGGAGAATACTACACGAGTACCAGTTACACCCATACCACTTCCAGCATGTCCAAGCTACTCCATGTTTCAGCAACTCTTTTGCCGCAAGACTACTACGCTCCCCATGTTGTTTTTGTCGATGGGCTTTAAATGTGCTGATCCAAACTTTTTGAATACAATTTTGTTTACCAATGAGGCTCACTTTACAAGAACAGCTATCAATAACTTCCATAACAACCACATTTGGGCAGACAGAAATCCGTCATGCTATCAAACCTAATCGCCCGCAACATCAGTTTTCAGTAAATGTTTTGGGATGGAATCTTAGCAGATCATTTTTTCGTATTCGTGCTTCCTCCCAGGCTTAATGGCGTGGTGTACTTGAACTTTTTAAGAGACGAGCTACCTAACCTGCTTGATGATGTACCTCTGCATATGCGCCAAAAACATGTGGTTTTATGCATGACGGGGCACCTACGCACTACTCTCTGGCTGTTCGTGGACACCTAAATGAGAGTTTTCACAAATCAATCGATAGGCCGAGGTGGACCAGTTTCATGGCCAGCAAGATCACCGGACTTAAATCCTTTGGACTTTTTTACCTTTGGGGACATTTAAAAACATTAGTTTACTCTTCCCCAATAGATACCACTAAAGAACTCCGATTAAACATTTATAATGGAATAGAAACCATTAAGCAGGCACCTGGAGTTTTTGAATGGGTCCGAAACTTGATGATAAGACGCCGAAACGCATGCATTTTGAACAATGGAGGTCATTTAGAGCATCCTTTTTAATCTTCCGGTGAGACTAAAAGCAATTGTAGATGTTTATTGTATTTAGAAATAAAATTTTGAATTAAAAATGTTTATTTTTTCACCAGCTGTTACCAATCAGATACTCATTCCTTATTATAAAACAGCAAACGTTTGCTGTGTAGTGTGATACGTGAGGAGTCAATATCATAACTTTTTTACACATTTAGTTAACTTTGTTTATTATGGTTGTTTTCAGAATTAAATTCTCTACAATATGTATTAGGAAAAACAATTTGTTTTATTGGTCATTTAACAATGTTATTCGACATCAAACATTTAAAGACGGTATTTTTGTTATTAGATTTTTGGCAAATTTCATACTTTTTCTCAAAAAACTGTTTACATTACAACCTCTAGAGTGGTTTTTATTTGATTTTTCAGGTGATTTTCTTTATACATCCATCTTATTTTAGTTAAAAAAGTAAGAACAAAACCTTTCAGAATCACTTAATTTCACCAGGTTGAACTGAAAACAAAGCAAAATCTTTTCGCCAGCCATTACTCAGTAATGGAGCGTTTCCGGACCTACCTTTATATATAACATTTTTTTCTTATTTTTAGCTCTAGAATCACGTCTTAAAATATTTTACCATATTTCTGACTCACCCTGTATATTAAGGAGCAAAACTTCCATATTATCTTACCCAATTGAAGTAATAGACTCATCAAATTTTATGGCACTGGGTAATGTACGTGCCGATAAATGACACGTAATAGACGAAGATCTGCGTAATTCACTGCTATAAAAATAGAGAATGTTAAAAAAATACTGGGATAAATATTTCTATAGAATATTTTTTTTTGGAAGGAAATTTGTAGTGCCCAATTATCATAAAAAGATTCAAAACTGATAATGGAGCTATATAAACTCTGAAAATGTCTCAAAAATATAGCACTAAGCATCAACTATTACTGTTAGATCTTAGCCCGTATAGAGCTATAATAATAGTTAAATTTGAACATCTAAGACGTACCGTTGAAGTACAGTTACAAAGTAATTTGTTTTCTGGTATGTTATGCTACGATCAGAGAAATATTACACTGAAAATTAAAAATAAAGGAAGAAACGGTTATACATGTACATATTTGCACTATTCGTGAATAATAAATATACTGCATTTCTGGAAAAAGTGTTAAAATGTTACTTTTAACGTATAAAAATTTGTTAATTATAATAGAGGCAGAATCTCGTCAAAGATTATGTTATTGACATAAAATACCTGCGTAGTAAAAATACCTTATGGAATGCATACATAAAATTCATGAAACAAAAATTATGGAATATGAAAAGTTTGGTCCTTTGTTCATTTAATTGTTTACTTGGTTTACTTGTTCATATCGGCTCTTCATGTCATGTACTGTGATATAAAAATTAATTATTCATAGGTCTTAATACTTAAAAGGTTATGCATATAAAAGAAATATTTTCTGTAATGTATGGTTTATTTAATATTGCATAAACTTTCTAAGTGCATGCTGAACAATTTAAGATAGAAATTATTCTAATTATTGAAGAGTAATAATTACGCCGTAATATCTAATATAGGTGTTTTTATTTAAAAACAAACAATATTAAAATAATTATTAAATAATTTTAATAAATAACACACAAGTTTATTGGGTGGATAGGAATTTGGCTTTTGGTGTAACAAAATTTAGTTTTATCTATGTAATTGTACCTTTTACATAGTATACGGTATATACAAATGTTTAATATATGTAATCAAATTATTTAGGCTGTCACATTTTCATGAAAAACTTACAAAGTATACAGATGAAGTCATTCTCGAAATATCAAGCCACATGGCACATTTAATTTTTTTTTCTCATTAAATTGCTTTCCATAGCAGTGTTCAAATAATAAAGATTCTACACACCATGTCATAAAATAATTATGTGTCATGTTGTCGGGGGATTGATTTACAAATGTATTTACTGTACTATTTTTTATACAATTTTCTAATGCAGTCATGGTTACACATACGACCAATGTAAAAGTATTTGTTAATTCTCAGCCAAATTCCGCAGAGTTAGCAAGAAGCTCATGCAAAATTTCAAATCTATAGGTCAGATAGACGGAGAAACAGACAAAAATGAAAATTCATCAGCTCTTTTAAGCATCGGGATAAGCTTCGCTGACGCTCAACCATAATTTGTAATCGGGTTTGTACATGAATTTCCAAAGATATAATTGTAATATAAGTTAAGTTTTTTCTGGCAAGATATTTGGTGGTTATCACAAGATAAGCAAGTAGGAAATATGAGTATTGCTGCCCTCATGTAGTTACCAATAACTATCCTGTCATTGCAAGAGTCTCCTTTAAGAGATTATCAATCTCTGGCTACCCAACTACTTCAAGCGTCAGACAAGGAAGGAAACCTTCCTTGTCCTTTCCTTGTCCTGCATGTTGGTAACCTTCAACATGCAGTTCCTCTTGCTCACTAGTTTACTTGCAGCTATATGTTTCGGGAAAAAATACCCATAGATACTTTTAGAACCCCCGGAGTCTAGAAGGTCTCAATTCTGAACACGTTTGTTTATTGCAAGAATCTAAAAGTACTGATATATGGAGCTCATAATTACTAGAATTCTCCACCTCCTGCATGGAACTTTTTGGATTGTATTGGTCCCTGCTTCTGAGGGTTCCAGTTCATTAGATTAGGCTTCACAGAAATCTCGACCTTTGGAAATTACCAGTATCACACTATTATTAGGTCTCTCATAATCTTGTGATCAACAGATTTACTTAAAAATATAAATATACACAATAGTTTTATGATCATATGTTTTATTAATTATCTATTTAATGTAATATGTAGATTTTTTTTTAATTAATACAAATTATAATGTGAAATACATGGTAAAGCTATTTATTTCTGTTCTTAGATGTCATTTGTAATCGCGAAATAATATTTAACGAAAATAGCATAAAAACTGTAAATTCAGTAATTTTTTGTTTTTAATTCCCAATAAAAACTCATGTTGAATGTGGTTGGAATGGAAAATTCCTTTAGTTTATCATCGATTTCAAAGTGTTCATACGTAAAATAATCCACCAAAGGACTGATATGGCACTTTATATACCCGGCCTTTGATCATTAAATGATTCAATATTGCTCTTTCTGGCTAGAGGTTTAATCTGCCTACAAACACTTAATTGGAGGCTGTCACAGAAGGTGCTACACGAGTTAATAACACTGGGCATACAGAGTACGGACACACAGGAATTCTTGTTTATAACTTATTTCGAGCTTTAATTTTAACTATAGAATGTGGACCATTTGGAGTAGAATAACTGATCCCAGAAACTTTATTTATGAGCTACGCATTAAACTGTCAAACTCTGAATTGTTCACAATTCACCTCATATGATCAACTGAATACACACACACACACACACACACACACACACACACACACACACACACACACACACACACACACACACACACACACACACACACACACACACACACACACACACACACACACACACACACATATGTATATAAACATATATATATATATATAATTAAATATATGTAAATGTTAATAAATAACCATAAAATCTTTATGTACTAGTCTTTGCACTAAAATAATTATGCATCTTTAAACAAATCAAAAAATAAACACTAAGTTAGTTTTGTAAAAAGCCATTACGAGAGTATTCATTTTTCAAGTACAATACGTTACTAAGCTAGGAAATATTTGATAATATCAAATTAAATGCCTTGTGTATACTAATAGATTGTAAAGTTAATTTGTACTTATATATTTATTTATTGAAACCGGGATAATTATGATTGCATACTTAGTTCTTCTGGCACTTTTTTATTGACTTTTTGTGAATAGGTGTCTTGGTATAAGACTAATTATTTGGTTTAGGGTCTGTGTTAGGTGAGTTTCTTGCTCTTTTATCATAACATTTAATCTTCAATTTCTTCTAGTTTTTTTACAAAAATATTTTTTTATTGGATTTTTAGTGCTGGAGATTTTTGTTATTTTAATTAGAGTTTGCTGTATCTTTGCCACTACCAATCACTTGTCACTTAATTTAGTACAGGAATGTATCCATTAATATAAGAATTAATAAATTTTAACATTCATTGAAAATATCCCATTTAAAGTATATTTTGGAAGATTTCAGTGATGGACTCTAATTAAGTAATTAAGTTGTATATACTGTATTACCTAGTAGAAATATTCGTGAAGGAATATATTCAATCTAAAATGCCACTGTGGTGCATTAAAAAGGCTAAATTTTACTTTAATTTTTAATTACGTAATTATCTGTAACTATGATGAAATATTTATTGTTAACTTAGTACAAATTATGGTGGGCTGTTTCTTAAAGCTTATGGATTGATAAAGCAGTGCAACTTCTTGCAGAAAAGAACTGTTTAAACTTGTAATTATGGTTCATGGAATATTTTTTTACTAGGATTAAACTATTTACTTGCCGTAAATAAATACCTTTGAATTTGACTCTTTTATTTTATTTTAAGTTATGTGTCATTACGTGTTCTAGATGGTCATAAGTAATTCAGTATATGGAAGATAATGTTACCTAAAGGTATAGATGGTATGTGGTGTTAGACAGTCCACCCATTTCTCCCACCTACTAGACAGTGTCAAGTAAAATAACCATGAGGCAGTACTGCGAATTCAAATTGCCTTCTTTGTATTGATTTACGATCTTTTCAGGTTATGTTGCAAGAATTAAGAAACCTTTAAGCACCAAAATAAGGCCCCTACAAACTTAAAAACATAATATGCTGAGCATTAGTGAAGCCTATCATTCCAGAAGCTGCAAAGATGTTCAATGGGTAGACATTATGACAACGAAAAATAGCAGAATAAATAAGTATTTAAAAAAAGTAAACAAACTCCGTAATAGCACAAATTGTTTCAATGTTCGAAATTTGTAGAGAAGATTCTTGATTTTTTGTAGATTCATAGAGAGAGTAAAAGAAAAAATAATAGAGTGGAAAGTCAATATTAACAGTAGGTAAAACGACGATTTTAGCATATTCTTGCATTGTTGTACTCTCCCTAGCTTACTGGAACTTTTACTAAATGTTAATGAGAAACCTAACTTAATGAAAAAATATTTAAATCTATCATGTGGCAAGATATCTCAATAATAATTTCAATTTGTGTCATTAATTATTGCATCAAACTTCATTTTTAGATTGCTAATGATGTGTTCTATGATGGTGAATGTCTATCCAAGGAGTTTGGTTCACCATAATGTTTGTTTTAATAATTTTTATGTATAATTTCATGTATGGCTATCTGAGCGCAAGACATCCCAAGATTTACAAGAGTTGTATATTAGAAATTTTCTGTACAGTTAGTGTTATACGTGTATTAGAAGATGAAAGTTCTATATTTGTAACAGTTTCCGAATATATAGCCAAATGAATCATAATGAACTTGAATCTTCGTTGCATTTTGGATCAAGACTATCTGTTCTAAATAATTATTATAATTAATTAATTAATTATTATTATTCTTCCTCTTGCAAGTCTCAATAATTTTGAGAAGAAGCAGTGATAATTGAAACTCTTTTGGTTGAACGTCTGTCATTTGTGATCTTTAATAAAACGCGTGTTTGTGAAAACGTAACTGCCATTATTTTAAATATATGAATGATGCTAGTATGTTATGGATACATTACTTAGCCTTGAACAGTTTCGGTAGCCAGCCTCGTTAAATTAAATATTTCAAAATGGAAGCCTATACATTATTTAAGAGTTCATGAAAACATGAAAAAATTAATTTTTGTTTCTCTAAAGGTACCAGGAATAATAAAGTCTCAAATAGTGAATAATTATATAACAGTCACTACATTTTGTTGAAAGTGTTAAAAAGTATTTTTGAATTAACATGTTATTTTAGCCCCGTACACGTTTGAAATTATTCTAATGTTTCAAGAAGTGCCCTACTTGTTTGGTGACGTGATAGCATGGCAGTAATGCGATTGAACATGTTCATGTCATAATTTATAGTTAATTGTAAACAAACAAAGCATTATTTAATTTAAAATGGCTGTAATTAATTTTGCAAATACTAACTGGATTAACCAATATATGTAGTTAATGGCCGTTAATACTTATGTGAGAAACCCTTTCCCTCGATTATTTAAAATGATATTGCTAAACATTAGTATTTTACAATCATAAGGCATTTACCAAAACAAGTATTTGATATCTATTAATCTAGAAGCTATAACGTGCATTTACTAATAAAATCTGTACATTACAATAAGGGTAAAAATTTTCCAAATTAATATATCGTACCAACTCACTGGTCAGTCAAATATTTTTCTTTAAAACGATTATTATATATTTTTGAATATCACAAGGTAATATCAACGCAAAGCTATAACTGTCTGTTTTACACGCTGAAGAGATATTTTATATTAAAAATGAGAGACAGCTAGTCCACCCTCAACAGAATTGAAGCCACAATTCTAATAACCAGGGGCTGGGAAAAAATTTCATTTCTGTTGTCTCCACAGAATCTTGAAATATAAATGACCTATAGACTTGAAACTTTGCTTGAAGTTTCTTTTTTTATACATGCAATAATTAGTTAAATCATTATGTACGTCATGTGGTGTGACTGAGCGTTAGGTAATATTTTTACATAAATCCAGTGGGAAACTAGACATTAATGATGGGAATGACAGAATAATTTAATAAATAAAGTTTGTAAACAAAATCGATGTAATCATGTGAGATTTAAAACGTGAAATTTTTTTGTACGGTTGAGAGACTTACCTATGTTTATAAATGCTACTTACAGCTCGTAATCTTCTTCCAATGTAATGCCCTACTAGTTGGCTTTAGCTTGGAGCTTACTCTATCAGTCAATAACTACTTATTTCCGTTTCTCCTAAACTTATTGCTGTATACATTTCCGGCGTGAATTGAATTTATCAGATGCTTTTTAGATCTGAACATTTCAGATCATATAACAGTTGAAATTCCATCATGGACTACTAATTAATTATCCTTACTTTGTGCAAATGCAGGATTTATACTTTAGACCAATAATATTACCTTAATGTGGCGATAGTAGTGAAAATGTATGGATGTAAGCATATATGTCTGAATGTGCGATATCCATGTGGAGAGCCAATTAAAAGTATACTGCAACAGCGGGACAAGGAAGAGTGGGTGAGATTTGGGTTTTTTATAATTAACGTGACTGTTTTTTTTTTTTTAGAGATATTCATACTTTTATACCAGGATTCGAATCGTCCCACCTTATATGTAACGCGTTCTGAAGTGAAGTATTTTATATTGGTGCGGTGAGTTTCCGTTTATTTGCCAGAACTTATCTCATTATTGGTAGGGAATTATCTCAAGGTAGTCCTCTTCCTGGAGATCCTTACATCTTGTACTGGAGGAACGAGACAGGCTATGTTGGAGATATTAATCTATGTTTTAGTGACTTTAATTGGAATCAATGATAAATGAGAAAATTTTACTATTTATACCCGCAGAAAATACTAGTCTTTTGTATGGTGAGGGCTCTACGAAAAGTTATGTAAGTTTACCTAAATAATGGTAATTTACATTTTTTTAAATATATTTGGCTTTAGCACATGTAATGAAGTGTCTTTTTCATTTAGGATAACATTTTTTTAATTTGCTAGAAACACTTCATTACCATGATTGTTCTGGACGATTAGTTATTATTTATTGCTTTTAGTGTAACTAAAATTGCTAAGGTAATACCTCTTCATAAAAAAGGAAACACAAATGACCCATCAAGTTTCAGACCTATATCATTGTTAACCGTATTCTCAAAGGTTTATGAAAAAGTAGTTTATAACCAGCTTATGAAATATTTGGAACTAAATCAGTTACTTGATAACGAGCAACATGGTTTTCGACCAGGCAGATCCACAGCTACAGCAAGTGTTAAATTTATTGAATCGATTATAGACTCAATTGACAGAAATGAAAAAGTTATTGGAATTTTTCTTGATCTTACCAAAGCATTCGACAGTGTGTCACATGATGGGTTGCTTAATGTCCTTAGTGATTTTAATATAAAAGGCAAGGAATACAATTGGTTTAGGTCATATTTGAAGAATAGACAGCAGTGTACTCAAATCCAACACATTTTTAAACTATGCTGGAAGTCAATATAATTACATTAGAACCTATTTTTCAAAATTTAAAATAGTTAAACATGGCGTTCCTCAAGGTTCTATCCTGGGCCCTCTTTTATTTCTCTGTTATTTAAAGGGGCTCCCTGGGACGGTTCCAGGTGGAGGCTCAATATGCCTTTATGCTGATGATGCAAGTATTACGGTTTCAGGTAATAAACAGGAAGACATTGAGCTTTTGTCTTTTTTAAACCTTTTAACTGTTAAAGATTTCCTGAGTTCCAAGAATCTCTTGCTAAACCCAAATAAATCAAATTTTGTATCGTTCAGTACTAAACAATCAAGATTACAATTTGAGCCTAACATATATTTAGAAAATTCAAAATTGAATCAAGTAGACAATACAAAGTTTCTTGGAATAATATTAGATCGGAATTTGGGTTGGGAGAAACATGTTGATTATGTGGTAAAAAAAAATGTCCTCCGGTCTATTTGCTTTACGCCAAATGTCAAGGGTGTGTAGCATTGAGACATTGAAAGCCATCTACTTTGCTATGGTAAATTCCCATATGTCTTACAATATAGGAATATACGGAGCCACAACTAAAAGAAATCTGGACAGAATCTTATTACAACAAAAAAAAGCTCTAAGAATAATTTTTAACCTAAAACAAAGAGATACAGTGAAACCATACTTTTCTCAACTTCAAATTTTAACTGTATATGATCTATACATTTATGAAACTGTTTTATACGTAAAAAAATACAACAACCCAATTAGTATTTTAAATCATCATGATCATAATTTAAGACGTAGCAGATATGTGGAACAACATAGGCTGAAGTTTTATGAAAAGAAAACTGGTTTCATTGGCACAAAATTTTTGTTTAACCTTCCTCTCAATATTCAAAATGAGCAAAATTATGAAAAATTCAAAAACTACTTAAAAAATTATTTATTAACATTATCCTTGTATTCTTTTTGAAGACTTTTTTTGTTTCAATATGTAAGTAACATTTAAGTATTGTTGGGTATGTTTAGAAATGTATAAAATCCCCTTAAATTACCTAATAATTACCTTAACTAATAACTGTCTTGATTTAAAAATTGTTTTAACTTACTTTGTAGAAGGCTACATAGCCAAATCTTACTTTTTCAGTGAGTGTCAAACTGATTTTTATGTTTTAATATAGCAATTATAAATTTATATTGAGATTTATTGTGACGCTATTCTTGTAATCTGTTACATGGCTGAATAAAGAAATTTTGAATTTGAATTTGAATTTGAAAGAACGGATAAACTCTTGTTTATAAACCAACCACTTTCTTTAAACATTCATATCTGCCTGTCTGTAATGTATTTTTAAATATAAAAAGTTACATAATCAAGCCTGTAATTTCCAATATGTAACTACCAGGAAAGCTCACAACTCTACCGATTAGTTTTGGTTTTAGCTGACATAACTGAAGTGTCAGTTTGAAGTTTGTAAGTCCTATTAAATTACTCTACGATTACAAACAGTGTCTACAAACTATTCCATAATAGCTGAAACATCAAGTGTCATTTTTCCAACTGACACAGAAGATACATTTGAGCACTCTTGTTAACAATATTATTTCCTGATAAATAGCATTTAGAACTATTGGTCTCATATATTTATAGATATGGCTTGCTCTAGCTTTAAACGTTTCAGTATTCTAAGTGAACATTCGTTAATGACCGTATATTTTACTCCAAGTTGACATAAAACATGTAAATGTGAACAATGCATTGTATTGTACGATCTATTTAAACTCAGTAAAGCTTATTATGCAGTTATGCACATTTATTATTGTTTTATTGATCTTTGTGTGTTTTTATTAAACTATTTTGAGAAGTTTAATTTACATCGTTATAATGTTTGCTAACGATTGATTAAGGGAATACGCAGCAAGCATTCCAATTAATCCCAGCACAATACGCAATATTTCCAACCATGTAAGAGGCCATAAAACAGTAAAGTGGAACTCTAAAAAGCTTAGAAAGCTCATGAGGGAGATTTCGTAATGGCTCACGTTACTGCACCTAGCAGAATCTGAAATGTTATAAATTGTAGTTTCCTACCATTTATTTTATTTCATTGATTTCATTATAAAAATTCTGATCAACGATCAATCAATAATCTTTATGAAGAATAATATTGTAAACAATTATAAATTATTAACAGTTGATGTTTTTTCTAAGTCTATTTAAATTCTTGGCTCTTGCCATGGTTCCTGAGCCAAGAAAATAGATAACCACCAGAAACTGATAACTGATCAGAAATTGACGTATTATAATTAGGATTATTCGAAGAGCGAACCCGCCCTACTTCACTCATTACCAAATCACATTTATTTATTTATACAATGCTGGCATTTAACATTTTACAATGTTGGACTTTTCTACATTTTAAATATAGCTAACTTCTTTTAGTTTCTCTATTTAGGCTTGCGTTAAGGATGCAATCTAAAAGATTCTGAAACTATCATTTGTCAAAATCGAAAGTAATTAATACTTGGCGTTACATAAGAGTTTAAATATAGATATGATTATGTATCATACTATATCATATACTTTTATAACCTCACAAGTAAATCATTGTACATCATTAATAAAAGAAAAAAGTTAAATCGTAATAGCAAGAAATTAGGATTGTATTTTTGTTTGTTAAAAACGTTTGACAGAATTATCTCTATTACTTTTGGAAAGCGTGGGATGAAATCTTTAGTTTATCATGGCTCTATAAAGATACTTTATTCAACAGTACCTTAAGATATTTTATAGGGTAATTTTAATTTAAAATGTATCTTCTGTCTGTCCACGCAATATTTCAAGAACGAACTAATCAATAGGCTTGCAATTTTATATGATGCTTTATTAAACAACACAAGTTTTATGGCGATACATGCCTATTCATAGAATTTTCTTGAGAATCACTTAATAGGCGCATAATTTCTGTTCTGTCTGTGTGGGAGCTGTAAAATGGTCTTTTCTATATGTCCGCAAGTCGTCTAGAGATCGAAACGAACAGTTTTCTTAAATTTATATGATGTTACAGCAAACCTTCCTGCGCGACATCTCCGTCTAGTGTACTATCTTGTTCTTGGGGACAATAGTCTAAAACCCATAGTATTAGATGCTAAATTAGTATCTATAATATTGTAGAATATCGTTAAAACGTTGATTTATACATAGTGCAGATGGTTCCAATAAGTAATAAACGTGGCTATAAATAATGTTGAATGATTACCCGTGCTTAAAGATAAAATACCGAGTACGTAATAGGAAAGATTCTGAGAAATACACTTCAGTACAGATGTAATCCCCATACAACCGAATGTTATTGCTTTGACGTAAATTCCAGGAATCGACTAATATTGTCCAGTAGAGCAAGAGTTCCGTTTTATTACCCATTTCGGAGCACGACTTTATGATGGTTTCAAATGAAACTAAAACTGAGGGATGTTTGTGTTACTGAAACTAGCTGTACACAGCATAACTGTACTTCAAGTGCAATGTTACACTCTGAGCTCCATTCATCTTGTGCAAATATCGATTGTGTGTTTTGTTAATTGAATAAGCCGGTGGAGTATTGGCCCAATATTGGTGAAGTATTGGTGGATGAGTACTGTTGACAGGTCGAGCCAATAACGGCAATACCCACCATTATTGATGGGAGATGGGCAAACTTTCTCTACAGGTGAGAGAAATGCGATTAATTTTTTATCGTCCCGAAATGGTTTCATCGAATTTTATCCAACGTTTCTCCACTATGATTCCAAAACTGGTAAAAGGGTAGATCGTATCGATAAAATAATGAATAAAATTATTGTTAATACCAGATGGATGTGTATTATGTGCCCTAATATTATGAATTAGAGTAGCGAAGTTTATAGTAGTAAATTATGAAATAAATGGTTATTAATTAATGAGGTGCCTATAGCATTTACAGTCAATCGTTCTATCAATTGATCCAGGTTGTAAAATGGTTTTTAAAATATCTTGTTTAACCTGTCTGGAAATCTCCTAGCAATAAAAATAAATGGTTTTCCGTGTTTTTAAACATAAAAGAACTATAAAACATTCATATGTTTTATAACTTGTTCATGAAGTGTTTTTAACTAATACATTATAGATTTATAGCTGTAATCATAAATACAATACTGGACTATTATAACTTCCTGTGGGAAACACCAGGAACGATATCTGAAAAGGAAAATCTATATGCCCTTATTAGATTTTGCAACCAGATAACCAGACAACCAGATAATAATTTCTGGAACGCGCAGGAACATCCCTAATTTTTAATCTGTATTTTTCAATAAATATGATTTTAAAATACCATCGATATAGATTAGTTTGAAAATACTAAAACCTCTATACGTTTAGATGTAATGTAATGTAATTAAATGTAATGTATCGGACTACGATAGACAAATTTAGGGTATTTTGAGGGTCATGTATATACAATAACACTTTAGGTTAGTCTTATTAAAATTTTAAGTTAGAATTCAGCCTAGAGAAAGATGGGATTCAACAAATAGACTGTATTTATAAATACATTTAAATGACATTTGAAGTAATTCCAGGTATATAATTTGCGAAATTTTCGGTTGATTCTTTACACAAATTTTCTCTATTAGATTCAGTTATAAACAACATTGACATATAGTTTTTAAAAGGAACAATTCTAAAACATGATACATATTTTAGAAACTTTAAATGATTAAATTAAAATATCTTTAATAACAGCCATAGAAATATTACATGTGACTTTACAAAAAATACATTAGTAAGGGATTGACTTGTGGATTATACCAAGCCAGTAATATATTAACTTCTAATCAGGGTCTTAATATTTATTCGTGATGAAGGCGTAGTGGCGACGGAGGAGAAAGTAAAGGGGCTCCAAAAAATATCATGCACAACTGACGAGTTAAAATCACCAACAACTTTATCCTCCCTGTAACTTGAAGCTACTCGCGGATTTACAGTAGAGGGTGATTCGTTTCATTATGAACACATTATAAACATTTTCGCCTTTAAAATATGAAATTCAGATTACAGGTTCAGATTTAGAACCTCACACTATAGTAATTCATTCTTCAAAAGCTGAATACTGACAAGTACACTGTATCATCAGACCTTATGTTCAATGGATATACACTACATAATTATACTAAATTTTTATGTATATAAGAGGTTGTAACTCTATAAAAAAGGTGTTTAATTTGCCCTGTCAGCGAAGTAATTCAATGGCATCTATTAATACTGAAGATGAACTAAGAAAATTACATCCTGTAAAATAGTATTACATCATAACGTTTTTTTTATTGCGTTTTTGTATCACATAATTACTTTTTACAGTGTTTTAAAATTTCGCGCTAATGTAAAAAATGACTGAAGTATTTCTTTGAGTAACTTTAATTTTGTAAGGTTAAAATGTTTTTACTTTTTAGTTCTTTGATTTTATTTCAAGTATAAAGTTGGTTTATTTTTATTGCCAAACTTGTATTATTTAAAAAAACCTGTGGAGTAATTTTATGTATATTCTCCTGTAATTATGAATACGGATGGAGATTATAACAGGTACTACAATGAAACGTCTGGGGACTCCATTTAATAGATATGTTAATTTCGAGGAGAACGTGCCGATTCTTAATGGGGCATTCATTTAATCAAGGCTAAGAACCTTGGCTTGTTCTGTTCTGTTGTACTAAAATACTTATTGGCATCCAAGAGATAGATTATAGTAATAGCTAGAAAAGTACATCTCGGCAACATCTTCTGTCTCCCTGCTCTTTGCCATGTTTGAATCAGCTCTTGGAGGAACCGTGATACAAGTATAAATATTTTCCAAGTATCTGTGAGGTAAGCTATGTTTATTTCAGAAGAGTTGCTTTCTGGACTCTTCCCTATCTTACTGTTGTAAGCTATATTCTACATTGCTTTCAGTAGAAATGTCACTCAAATTATTATTATGTGTTCACACAATTTATGAACACATAAAGGCTTAGGGTGTATTCCCAAGGATCTGGGAGTTAAGATCTGGTCTTTCAACGAAATATATATCTCAGTAAACTATTCCGTCTCGTTCCTTCATGCCATGATTCAAAGAATTTCCTAGAGGAATATTATTTAGAATCTTGATGTAACCTCAGAAGCTAGCTCAGCTCTAACAGCTAACAGCAACTCTTAGGAAACAAATGGTGATTTTAAAACTTCCAATCTCAGCACTGAACCCTCTCTCATTGCTCCAGGCGAATTCAGTATTTGCTATAACATGGACAAGATTCAGACCGTTACTCTAAACAAAGATAGATTCCATATCATTTGTGAGGTAGTGTATGGTCATTGGAAAAAGCTAAATCTCAGCAACTTATGGTGTTATTGCTTTGGTCGTGTTTCAAAGAATTCCAAAATTATCTGGAACACTAATTTAGACTGGAAATCTTCTCACAACAACTCTAAGGTAAAATATGGTGATTTCAAACAGTGCAATATCAGCACGAAACCTTGCCTAATTGCTCCAACAGGATTTCCACATCACCTCCAACATGGATTTTACTCACAATATAAACAACGATATGCCCTCTATCATATGTGAAAGAAACCTATGGCCATCAGAAAAAAAACTGTATCTCAGCATATTATTCCGTCACGTTATTTAAAGTCATATTTTCCAAACATTATAGAACATTTAAACCTATAGAACATTGTTTGGAACCCTAATGTAGACTATAAAACTTCACTCAGCAACTCTGGCGTAAGTTATAATGATTGGGGAAATTCCCATATCCGCGCTCAATCCTGGCTTGGCACTCCAGTACGGACTTTTGGTATTGCCTCCAATAGAGACGACACTCGGACCACTATCATATAATGGCATGTTCCCTAGCAACCCATCATGTAAGGTGTGGGAATTGGAAGCAAACTTCATCTCATCATCTTATTCCATCTCGTTGTATTATGTCATGTATCAGAATATCCCACATGAATGTTTTCTTGAACCGTCATGTAGATTAGGAAACTTCCTATAATAACTGTAAGGTAAGTTATAATTAGAGTGAATTGAAAAATTTCAAATTCCACAATCATTCCTATTTCATTACTTCAGGATGGTTTTTATATATTGTCTGCAAGAGAGACACTATTCCTAAGCCAAACATGAAAAGTGGTTTTGCGAAGCAATTCTTAAGAAATGTATAATAATTGTATGATATTCAGATCCCCGTAAATTGCTCTCTCAGGTTTCTTTATATGGTTTTATATTATAAATTTTCCAAGTGGTATCCTCGCCAGATTTAAATCCATAGAGAAACTTCAGTTGGACCATTATGAGAGAGCCCTATATTCTTTTAATAAGTGTAACTCAAATCAAATCCGTAGTTTTTAAATAATCAGTGGACATACATAAAAAATGTGATTTTCTACACAATGGGATTCTCGGCCCTAAAAATAGTGTCCGTTCCTCTATTTGTAAAGCATATAAATTGCAACATGCTATGCCAAAGAAGGTATCAAGAAGGAAAATATGCAGTAATTACCTACACATATTCAAATTCTTGTTGGTTAACTTGGGTTTATTACCAATATTGTATCCGTAGTGCATTAAATGGTATTTGTCACTTACATCACCTGTTGTAAAAGTCATACTATCATTTCCGCAATCGCTAGTAAACTTTTAATTAAGGAGTGTGTACTTAATACGTCCTACAATATCCACGTTAAAGTATGCTTTAATAAAATCGTCCAATTTTCATATTCTGATGAGCACCACAGCTGCTATTACAAAATGGGTTATGATATTACTTAAAAGACTTAATTAGTAAATAAATGCAGGACACTCCTTCACCATTGTATATGTATCCATAGACTTCAGAGAGGGATATGGGGGGGGGAATTGACCATTATGGCAGTTTGAAACTTTAATAGACATAACTATGTTATTGAAATTTTTAATTAATTTGAAAGCAACTGTTATCATAATCGATTCAAAGATTATTGCGGTAGCGAAGAGTAAATATCCATAGATCCGAACTAATATGTGTATAATACTTGTAAGATAAGATTATTATACAAGGTTGAGTACTCAAGAACCATCTGAATAACCTTTAAACGGATTCTCGCGTTACACAATGGATTCAATACCCCGTATTTAGTTCAAGTTTCATCCTTAACACAACACACAATGCAGAAGGACACCTTTTCCAATTCACCGAACAGAAACTGTATTGTCTTGAAAATATCGTGTTGTCTAAGATATTAATATTGTATACAATTACAATTTTACGTAATCGGATTATGACAGTAAAATCAATATTTATTGATTTATAATAGTGTATAGTAATATAATTGCCATAACCAATAGCATTAATTATCCATGCCAATATTCTTTTGTAAACAACACAAATAATTATGTTTAAACTATAGTGTATTAACACAAATTTCAATCTAAATCCCTCATTGCTTCTATAACTTTAATAAAATGTTTTAGCCTGCGTTACAAATTATTCTACACAGTACTTTTGCAGTAATTATTTTTTATTTAGCCCTATTACAAACTCTTGTACTTTAATTCATGAACCGATCTGACAAAATCACAACGCCAACTCAATTACAGAACAGAATATTGAAAACTATAAAACTGAATGTGTCTCCGCCAACGAGTGCTGTTGTAGTTGGTTGTTAAACTACTATAGATTCAATTTGAACACTAAAGATATCACACTGATAAATGTCGAGTAACTCGACACTTGAGTAAACCCAATTAAAACTGTTGAGCCGTAACATTGGATACGTGCTTCAGACACGTTAAGTAGGATAAACTTAGTTGGGGCTACTTGCTGTCTACTTTAATAGCTGGATAAGCGGTCCCCAAGGTGACGTTATACTCCGATGTCTGCTACACGCTGTATAGTGAAGTCGTATTTGAAAACATTACGAAAATATGTTTTGGAAACTACTGTATTAAGTTTAACTTTTCGGTGTCGACTTTTTGGTCCGAAACAGTGTGTCATTCTTTGAAACTGTGATGAAATAATCATACTTTATTACGAATAAATAATGTTAAAACTTTAAGTAACCTGATCCTCCTTTGAACACTTTTTATTTTATTTTCTTGCCAGTGTTTTAAGAGTTTCCCACAGTTATTTGGAATCTTATATCGTTATTTGGTATTATAAATCGTAATTAATACGGTTCGAAGTATTAACAATAGAGGTTGACAGGAGAGCGCGCGTTCTTTTTCGTTCATTTTTAGCTCTTCTTTTTTTAAATTAATTACGAATATTCACACATCATTAATAGAAGTAATTTCACGTGCAAAGCATCTCCTATTACCTCTACAAGACTGGAAAGTTAGTCATTTTATTCGGAGTAAGGAATAAGTTTCATTATTTCTAACCTTAGTTGGAGCACATTAGCAGAAACTAGACAGTAGAGCACGTCTTTACACTTGTGGCTCTCTTACGAAACTCTTGTACTGACTACAATGTTATTTCTACGGAATGATAATTCAGTGATGTCGCTCGGGGCTGTAGACCTAAAGGACACGCGGTTGATACCCGCACAAAGTGTTTAAATTTTGCTGGACAGGGTAACAATTTTAATATTATCATGTAAGTTTTTAAACTTCAGTGTTGAAGGTTTTAAATTATCTATTTATGCTGCTTAACCAGACTTCTAATTTATTTCTACAATATGAAGATATATAAACGATGTATAACTATATTACGATGATCACAGTTCTTTCAGGATTTCTTTTGTGCCTTATTTTCTATTCTAACAGCGCCACATATCCTCGCCCGTTTTTGAAGAATAACTTCTCGGTAATTGTTATTGATGTACAGAATATTAGGCTTGCCTTTTTGTAAGTTCTACCTTAAGACTCATGCTTAGTTATCAGTATATTAAAATAAATAAAATGATGGTTAATAAATAAATAGGGACAGTCAGTAAATAAATGAATATGGGAATAAATAAATTATATTAATTATAAACTATCCATATTGTCGAAATAAATTAAAAGTCTGGTTAAGCGGCATAAATAAATAATTTAAAACTATCAACATTGAAGTTTAAAAACACACTCTAAAAAGCGAGTCGAATAAACTCAAAAATTAAATTCAGAGAGTCGTGCAGTCAAGCTGTTATGCAATTGCAGCTGTTGACTCTTCTGTGTCTTTACATTATTTTGGAAGAGTGTCTTTACACTTTATTGTCTATGTATAAGTATGCCTTAACCATTGGCCGTGATATACTTATGCATGAGACGCAAGTTAAAGAAACTGGGAGACACAGAATGGTGGTTTTTTAACACCTTCCCTCGCAGGCGGGTGTTCATTTTAATTAACAAGCTGCTGAATTCAATAAAAAAATTCCCTAACAACTAAGGGGTTCAAAACGCGCCTTAAACGTCTTTTGACATCACAAGTATTTTATAATGCAGGCATTTAATTGGGAGACTAACGAATTAGACGACTGATTCCGCCACTGGTTAAAGTTGAATAAAATGGCGAAGAATGAAAGGGGTTTGATTGTAAAACTTGAATATTATGTGGTATGAATGTAATAAATTTACGATTAAAATTAATGAAATTTGCCATACCATCACAAGTGCCGCTGCAATAAAACTTGATTTGAAGCTCTGTCCACTGTAAGATTTTATTTGTGTCTAAAATCATCCTTTCTTTGTGTTAAAAAGAATAAAATATAGTATTAAAAAGGTTTCACGAATATTGAATTTAACACTTTAGACTGTCTTTAACAGTAAATTTGAAAAGTATTCACCTCCGCATCCCGCTTTTATTACCGCAAGGGCCCTGAAATGTCTTATTTTCAAAAGAGCTTAATTAGGGATATTTACAATAACATTAAATGTACTTAAGAGTATTTCCTTGTATATTCTCGTTGAAACAAGCTGTAAATAGGACCTCTAGCATGGGTTGCACTCATGATAAGATGCCTTCATGACTTCAGAGGAAGTTATTGGATATTGAATAAAATATAAAGATAGGCAATGCCTTCTATGCCACGATACAAGAGCCAGAAGGACACGAACTGTAATATAAATCACATCAAGGACCCTCTAGTAAACGTTAAAATTTCTTAAAGTTTATATTAGTCAGGTATATACATTTGACAAATATCACAGAATAGGCATTATCTGTCAATGTACATAGTTAGAAAGGACACCAATCCCAACATAGATCTCACCAGAAATCTTCAAGCAGACGAAAATATTTCTTGAAGCTTAAATGAGGTTAGTTATAGTCATTTGATCAATATCTCAGGATTTGCAAGGCATTATCGGTCACAGTAGGCTGCATAGGTAGGAAGAACATAAATTCCAACAGAGGAATTCCAATTAGGAACCTTCAAGTAGACGGTAAGATTTCTTGAAGCTTAATAAGATCATTTATAGAAATTTGCAAAAATCGCAGCATTTTCAAGGGATTTATTGTGAAAGTACATAGTTAGGAAGGATATGACGTCAGATATCAATATTAAAAACTAGTAGATACCCGCGTCATCGAAAGCAGTTTACTTCTGAAAACAGGGACACTAAGGTCATATTTTTAATGACATCAAAAACACTCCTGAGATAGGCACTAAAAGATATTCAAATCTCCTGATCATTTAATATTTAAGTTGAAAGAAGCAGTGTTTAGGGACTTTCATTTTGGAGCGATACAGTTTTTATAAGTACCTGTGAAATAACTTGAATTTCATTTTTAAATTTCATGAAATGTAACAAAATAGCTCCGACTATTTCGATAACACTGATTTTTTATGCCAATATGTGGGAACCCTAAAGCGAAGAAAATTAAAAAAAGTACAAATTATATCTAATTATATTAGTTTTTAAGATGTTAACAGCTTTAAATGTTAAGCAAAATTGCAGATTTCAATTATTTTGAACTATACACGTGTATTAGCACTTCTAGTTTAATGTATATACAAATTATTTTTAAATGGTACTTAAAAATACAGAGATTTATTAGGTATTATAGTACATTAAAACTCGAGGGCTAAATATAATTACTACTCCCACAAAATTGTTTAGAAAATTAGATAATAAACGTGTAATTAGTTGAAATAGAGAGAATATTTCCCAATACTCATTAATAACAATATGAATGCATGAAGCAATCACACAATCAGGTGACCTTGTTGATCCTATTGGAACGTAGAAAGTTTTAATCTAGCGTAACAAGATATGATTTGCTCAGTGTATGTAGACATCCCACTTTAAGTATCATGTATATGATGAGCAACTGGTACGACAACGAGGTGACCTTATTCTTCAAAATGGAGCTGTAGAGTTTAGGTGTTAAAAAACAAGTTTCGGATCATTACCTTTAAATAGACTTTACTCAAAAAGCATTATGTATATCATGACCGTTTGGCTTAATTCCATCAATCAAGTGGCTTTATCGCCCCTATTGGAACTGTAGAGGTTTAAGAACCAGTAAAAAGAGATTTTACTCATTGCGAGAATGTAGACTTTTATCAACAAGCATTATTGACGTCATGAACGAGTGGATCCATCCGACCAACCAAGAGCCTTTATCATCCCTATTGCAGCTGTGGATATTTAAAGCCTAGTAAAAACAGATTACTGACTGCGTGGATGTAGACTACTAACAAAACATTAACCAGTCATGAACGTGTGAATCATTCCATCAACCAAGTGCCTTTATAATCCCTATTGAAGCTGAGTATGTTTGGGGCCTAGTTAAAAGAGATTAGACTGACTGCGGGGATGTAGACTACTAACAAAACATTAATCTGTCATGAACGTGTGGATCATTCGATCAACCAAGTGTCTTTATAATCCCTATTGAAGCTGAGTATGTTTGGGGCCTAGTTAAAACAGATTAAACTGACTGAGTGGATGTATACTTTTACCAACAAACATTACTCACGTAACGAACGAGTGGATTCATAAGACTAACCAATATTGCCTTTATTATCCCTATTGTAGCTGTGTAGGTTTGGGGCCTACTATAAACAGATTAAACTGACTGCGTGAATGTATCCTTTTACCAACAAACATTACTCATGTCACGAACGAGTGGATTCATAAGACTAACCAATTGCCTTTATCATCCCTACTGTAGCTGTGTACGTTTGGAGTTTAGTAAAACAGATTTAACTGACTGCGTATATATGAAGTATGCTAAGTATGATTTAGTCGAGTTGAAATAAAGTTTTGTAGATTTAGTCATACTATCAACCGCCTCTAGTGCGACTTGAGTCTTACATTCAGTGAATTTGTAAAAATATTAATAAAAAATAAAGTTTTTTGTTATTAAAATACACAGCCTTATGTGAATTACAAATTGGCCCATGTTTTTTTAATAAAATATCGTGGTTTCACGCTTTAAAACTAGCAACTCATTCAGATTTGATATACAATATGCTATATCATTACATTGATGGATTGGATGCTGTAATGTCACGTTAAAGATACTGCAGTACCACAATAACAGAACAACAATAGCGACAAAATGTTGAGTCACTCTAAAGTCTCGAGTAAATTGACTGTTGAGTGTACAAAAGGTTAAGCGTAACCGTGCTATGGTCTAATACTTAAAAATAACTGTATGTCCAGACTTTTAAGCAATAAATTCCTCTTATCTAAATTTACTAAAATACATTTTAACACATATTTTACTATTTTGGATGCTATGAAAATATTTTAAAGTACACCAACTTTGTGACTGTTTAAAATCAACTTTCACTTTTGCTAGTATGGTCATAATACAGACTGTTTTAAAACAATTTCATATTTCATCAGTTAAATTTTCATCTTGGAGTTTTACTAGTTGAAGAATTTAAATAAAATATTTTTCCTCGCTTTAGTGTATGTTGAAAAGAATAGTAGAGCTCACTTCTAATAGCAATTATCCGTGAAGTAAAGTTATAGATAGTACCATCCTCGTCTTAAGAAGATTTTAAGAGTGTCAGACTTGCTTTGCTTTTCAGGGCTACTTACTTCATATATATACAAAGGTGAATCTACGCTTAGTGAAAGAAACTAACGCTAGTGAATAATTATTGTCCACGTCACTAGTCACCTAGCACGAATATCTGGTACAGTGTAATATTTATAGTGTATGAATATCTGTGTAAGGACCGAGTTCACAATGTATCCATATGTTGAACGATCAATGAATCAGCATTGATCAAATGTGGCATGATACGATACTCATATACCCGAAGCTATAAAGTATATAAACATTTGGATATGATATGATATTAAAAATTCAAAATTTTGTCGCCATTTTCCAATAAGGTAGAACTTTAAAGTTTCAAATGGAACGCCCGATAGATTCTTGCAATTCTCATCACAAAACAATATTTAAAACTGTGTATTTTTCGCAATCTTTTCCCCAACCAATCGTTCAAATCCATGCAAAAATATAACGGTTAGAATTTACAAACGTGCAAGATGAAAATAACGGTGTAGTTCTTTTAAATAGTAAAAATATGAAACCACTAACATTCGGCACTGGATATGATGAAAAATATAAACCGTCATTTTGTATAGAATGAGCCGTTTGAGATCGGCTGAGTAACTTTAAGCTCTTAAACGAGTGAGTTGAAAACAAATTTCTAAGAATAAAAACGTATCTAAATGCTTCGAATGCAAAATGCAAGAAAGTTTATGGCGTTCCATACGAAAATTTAAAGGTGGCAGATGTATTGTAAAATGGCTGCAAAATTTTAAAATTCTGAATTCATATTATTTTAATTGTCACTAACAAGTAGTTTAATTTCTAAAATTAAAGCTTTTATGTTAGTTTTTTGTTGTTCAGACAACAATGATGGAATATAAAAAAGACATACTGTATAAGTCAAATATAGGAAAAGATTGTAAGTTTCTTCCCACAAACATTTACTAAACGATAAATAACCTCTTTGAACACATGAGAACCTGAATCTTATAAATAATAAAAGATATAAATCGCGAGATACATAGATATTGCATACAATAAATTATGCAAATTATAACCTAGTACCGTGTTCGATAGAGAAGTGACCCTTGTGTGAAGCAGAGTACGGGGTTGCCATGACTACCAGGCAGCTTGTACTAAAACCGCCCTTAAGCCTTGTCATTTCGCTAACATAGGAGTTGTGTACGTGTTCTCCTCTCAAGCTATTTATACGTAATAGAGTTATCAATAGATATGTAGGCTATAATAATACTCAATAGGTAATTTCCTTGCCAATCTCTTAGTTTAATATAAATGTATATTGCATTTGGAACAGTAAATGCCTCATTAATAGTCATCTTATACAATACAAATATTTTTTAGGTTTAATCTATTGGAACCACTTTTGTAACGAGTTAATGAGTTTATGAGCCAACTTTAGAGAAAATAAAATTTTAAGTTTTAATTTATGTGAAAAAGTATTCAAATTTTGAGGATTTTTTCATTTTAAATATATTATTAATACCCAACCAAACGCTATTTAGTTTACTTGTAAAGTTTATGACGTTTCAATATTCAAAAACACAACACACAAAAACAACAAAACAAAATAAAACAAACACAAAAACATTGAAATACATAAACACATGATAAAAACTATACAAAATATAATTTGGATACATGTTAAAATACATTTTAAATAAAGGTTATTCATTATTCTATGGTAAAGAAGGATATACAATTTCTTGTGGAGCTAATAACAAGATAAATGCCAGTATAACAGACTCAGCTATTATTACTCATCAATCATTCATTGCTTATAAACGGCACTTCCTGTGTAAGACAAACAAGTTTTAATTTTATTTCGTAATAATAACATTTTACAGAGGTTTTGTTAAAAGATCACACTGACGACTTTGTTTTAATCAGTTTAGAATAATTTAACTTCAACATAATTTAAGGCTGTGTTCGTTTATTAGACAACGTTGTTTTTGGCATTCCACCTTAAATGAAAATTCATTATAATATGCCATCACACGTGACTTATAACAATGTTATGCCAATAAATGTTATTTTGGATATTAAATGTCAAATTATTTGAAGTGTTGAGATTCCCTGACCCTAACTTCAACATTTTATTTGGGTGCGAGGAATTAGTTAAAGTTGTACAGTGATAAATACAAAATAAGCTTCTATCTATTTTTGTTCATATTCTGACTTACATTTTGTATGTATCTTAATTTAATATATTTTTTATTTATTTGTATTATACTGTAACAGTGGCACATTGCGAGTGATTAATAAAACCCATACTATTAAATGGAAGGTCAAATGTGAGACTTCAATGAACTTAATACAATAGTTTGTGCGATAGGTTGACAATCTACTGTTCACGGGCCATTAAAATGTCTGGTGGGAGCGTTGTATTGTTATCAACTCTTAACGAACCGCGAGCGAGCGACAACCGACTTTAAGTGTTGAATCGGCCTCGAGTGGAGGGGAAACCAGGAACAGCTGTTTACACAATACTCGCTGGATAGTCGTGCCGAGTCGCGGTGAGAAGCGATATCGTTATCACTCGGTCCCGACAACCTCGATGTAACAGTGACCCACACTCTCAGCCATGTATGTGTTTGTATTAGTTCTCGTCGCGATGTCCAGCGTCGCTGTCGCAGAGCTCGACTTCTTGTTGCTCCACACTAACGACATGCACGCCCGCTTCCAGCAGACCGACAAGTACTCTGGGATCTGCGGGAACATGAACTCGGGCCTCTGCTATGGTGGGTTCGCGAGGCTCCACGCCGAAGCTGTAAGGAGGAAGCAGGAGGCGGATAATAAGGGCCTCCCGACAATATTCCTAAATGCCGGGGACTCCTATCAGGGAACGCCGTTTTACACTTTCTACAAGTGGCGTATTGTCGCTAAATTTGTCAATATGCTTGGAATGGATGTTATGGTAAGTTATAGAACTACGTCGTTTAGGACAATCGTACATAATTTTTGAACTCATTAAGTTAGAAAATGGACTAGTAACCAAAGTTAAAAGATTTAACCTGTTACATGTTACTCTGTTTTGAAGCAGGTTCTTCTATCCTATTAATACAATTAGTGCTATTAATATAATGTGTCGTAACAGGCTTCACTGAGATTTTATACAAAATTTCAAATACATAGCTCAATTTATTCCCCTCCAGACAGATAGACAGACACACAAATAAGCAAAAAAAGAAGTTGACACATAGAATTTATTTTTGTGGAAATTGTTTCATTTAAAAGTTTAAATCTGCATATAATATATTTACCGACATATCTTGCAACAGGATAATGGAGATATTGAAATTATCTTCATTAATTTGTGTTTTATATCAATATTAAAATATTAAAACTCTACACACTAATTCTCTATAAAATGATGTTGTATGTGTTAGAATAGTTAGGATATGTGACATACTTGAATATGTTATTGGTGTATTGAGTTTGTTTACAAATTTATTTACTCCGCCATTTTACCGTTGCCATAATGGTTACCCATATTCTCTAGCTCTCGGCTAAATTCCATAGAGTTATATACACCGTAATTGAACTCAGTGTTCCTCACATATAAATTAAGCTTCACGCAAACATTTCAAGTCTATAAGTTTTTTCGTTTTCAAGATATCGTGCGAACAGACAAAGGGAAATTAAATTTTTAACCTTTACGAGTTATAGTCTTGCTGTTCAAGTTCAACAAATTAGTACTGTATTTCTAAGTATCTAAAATATGTGTAATAATTACATTATAAATTCAATATTAATAGCGTACCTTCATGGAATTTACTTTCATGTTACAAAATAATTAATAAATTAAACTAAAAACTGGCCAAAGATATGACTTTAAATAATGTATTTTTCTTAACAATTCAAAGTTCAAAAATTTATGGAATAATTTGCCAACTCAATGGCAGACTTCTACTGTATATGTCCACACATACCAAATACACTATTACAAAACAAGGCTACTGATCTCTTATTATGCATAAATTGGATATTAATTAGTTTTTTTTTTCATTAATGTTACTCCAAAAATGTAAATCTTATAAATAAATGTGTTGCTAAATGCTAACCTTGGGCTAAATCCTTTTTTAGTATATTCGTTGAAATCCGAGTACGGTTTTTATAAAGGGAAAAGTTTTAAAAGTTTTCACGGAATATTTTAGAAATGTAAAAAAAAGTATTATATAAGAAAAAAAATCCAAATTTAACTTAACTGTTAATACGTTCAGCTGAACTTCGTCAAAAAAGATGAAATATTTGTTTAAACTGAAATTTGAGAAAATATATATAAGTAGTGTACTGTACTAACGTAAATACAAAATTACTATCTAATTGTTATTACTGATTGAGACGGATTTAAACCATTTGCCTTATTAGAAATACCATTTCAACTCCTTAGTAAACAAAAGTGTTTCATTATGAACAACAATGGAACAATGGACATTATGGAATGTTTGCACACACGGGTACAGGAAAATAGTAGGGTCTTTTGAGATTGTGTATGATATGTTTAGTGTGCTTTAAAGAAAAAAAAATCAGATGGACACTAATATTCCTCAGCGAGACATTCTTTCCCAGATTACAGTCTAAAAAACAAGATGATTATTTTGAAATTTTTAATTAATTTAGTTTCCCTATTCCACTTATACCTAAAGCAGAGTACAAGCGAGCGATGGAAGCAGATGCTTTTCGACCAAAGCAGTCTTTTTACGTTTACTTATACATATATTTTACTAATGAGGGTAAACATTCGAAATCAACTATAGCACCACAAATATTGTACACCAGAAGTATGAGTTTTGTAATCTAAACAAGAGTTCCGAGACCTACAAATGTATTCATTTACTTGTTTTGTGCAACAGCACGAATCCAACTTACTGTGAAACCATAAATAAGTTTGACAGGAAATGAATTTATACAGTCGTAATTGATACTTGTTTACTGCAGTAACGGTTTAGTTAGTTGAACATGAGCAGGTATATTTTCTTCGACGTTATGGAAAGGCAGTTGTCGGACTCATCTATGGCAATTGAAATATCCAAGACCGGATCTTGATTATTATGACTAGTAGTTGACGCTTTTTGGCCAACGTAGGTCTTGAAAACCTACATATGTATTTATTGTTTTGATCAGGGCAAGAATCAATATCCAACTGAGGCACTGAACCTGTGTGACTGGAAGTGAGTTTGAACGGTTGAGATAGATATTTTTAGACCTTTAGTCAAAAAAGGCCGCAAGTATAGGGCTTCTCAATCCTACGTATGTATACAAATTTTCTTTATCAGGACAAAAAGGTAAACTGAACTCATGAAACTGGAGATATTTTAGACCGGACGTAGATTAAAAGTGCCGGTGGTAGTCGCTTTTTCATCGAAGTATGTTTCCCCGAACTTTATATGTATATAACTTAATCAAAGGTTTGAACAGATAAACTCAACTGTGGCGTCAGAAATTCAATTGATTAGAATCAGAAAATTTCCTACGCTCACAAAACAAATAATAACCATACAAATTGTATTTAACTTTGTATCTCTTACCCATAGGCACTGAAATAATAAGTACAGGGGTTCTTAATATTACATTCATAGATGCTTTCAATGACAAGGCTATGCCCTTATATTTTGAAAATATCATGCGAAGCCACCGGTAACAGCTAGTATTACTATAAAACTCGTTACCAGACAATAACTCTTTAGTTTATTAAGGAATATGATTGTTTTACCAATGTTTAATACATCTCCAGCATTCATGTAGAAGTAGTGTTTATTTTTATTATCAAGTAATGTCTATAAAAGTGGAAAAGTATTTTACCATGAATTTTGAAATACGTTGATTGTTTTCCTCAGTAAAGTGTGTTAATCACTTGAAATCATCCATTAAATTCTTAACTACCTTTCCTCTACATCACAAAATTGAGTTTGTGACTTTCCTTTACACCATACAAAAGACCTCACTTACATTCAATCTGAAAAAGGCATCATAAGTATTTTAAATCTAGGCAGAAATTATTAACAGTATTGGTCATGTCAGCCCAATGGTATTAATTCAAAATTTGGAAAAAGAATTGACATAGTTTATTAAGCATTATGGAACAAAGTGCTCTAGAATTCTCAGATCATTTACAGTAATGTTTGTTTCAATGTGTTTATTTATATCACGTATGGTTTCCATATAGGAGACGTACAAAGTTGAATATACAATATTGTAGGTATAATAATTATGAAGCAGATACCTACCCCATTTCTCAATAGATTCATACAAAACTTGACACAGAGACAGTCAATGCCATAGCTTGGATGAGTTTGTTAGCCAATCTTAACCAATGACACATTTCAAGATAACGGTCATTCGCATTTAGGCCAAATGTTTATTTATATATTTTACAATATAAATTAGATTTGACACTTTTCATGACATTTTAAAGTTATTTCAAGAAACGTATATTCCTACTTAGTTTTCAATAAATTTATGTACTTATGTTTCTAGATCTTTGCCGTTTAAAGTTATAGAACTATACAATTGAACCGTTATATGAATATGATTACTAAATTAATTTCGAATTAATTATAACTAAATCAAATCCACGTATTTCTAATAAAATGTATATGTTGGAAGACATACTTTCTAAATTTTTGAAACTGTTACGATTATACTAACATACCAACGTTGAGCGTTACTGTCCCACCTGTGTTGTGTGAATCAAACATCTAAACTAATAATGAATCTTCAGTTTGAAATTTCGAGAACAGCCTCATGTGAAATTTACCTTTTTCCGACAAAGCCAGTAGGGATATTTCTCCTCTGTTGTGAAATTTCAATATTTTCATTAAAATACTGAACTTTGGTTGTAGCAATACGTTTATTAAATTTAATATGATTTAAAATACTATACTTACTTACATTACTATCTTTGTATTATATAAGTAATATACATATAATAAATGTATCTTTCCATTTACAAGTTCGGGTGAAGAAAAGTATTGCATTAAAAGTTATAGGGCTATACCAAAGACATATTTATAATATTGTTCCTCATTATAATTTAGTATTATATTAACCATGGTTTATCATAGTTTATCAATTTATTACAGCACTAGAGGTATCATAGAGCATCAAAAGTCGAACATAGTAAACAGTCACCATGATGTCGATTATTAAGAAGTTTTGTATAGCACAGTTTCCACGAGGAGTGTCATCATTATAACTTTAAACATAACTTGATTTACATAGTTAGCCCAGGAGAGGCTAATTGAACTCGGCTTTCTCTAATAACACCTTTTGTAATTGTGTGACAACTGCCTGAATAATCTCCCCTCCTTGCCAAGGTATGTGACTGAAACATGATATTACGATACAAAGCAATCAAAGAAGAGAGTGATAAAAATCTATGTAAATGTAAATTTATGAAGTATGTAAACTATGTTCATCATTATAACATAAATAATTATAGGGGAATCTTAACTATATAACACACACACACACACACACACACACACACACACACACACACACACACATATATATGATGTTTATATGAAGTGTGTGGTATCCTTATGAGACAATTGTGTACCTGATGAGACAATGCGAGTAATAGAAAACTAATAATGGATAATGTATGGATCAATAATCATTTAAATAAATGTGTATGTTATATATATATATATATATATATATATATATATATATATATATATATATATATATATATACTAGCAGACCCGACAGACGTTGTCCTGTACACACGTCTTTATTTCGAAAATTTTAAACTTTGATTCATCTGTAACAACCTGGGCTGTTTTGATAAAAATGTCTATTAAAAAGTTATTACAATATCTAACTTCATTACATGTACATTTAATCACACTTCGACCAACCGATAGTGTGTGAGTATAACGTGAGAGGATGTTTTAAATAAAAACTTAAACTTACTTAATCTAAAGGTAAAAAGGTTGAAACAAACTATTTTATAACAGGTATATTTTTTCAATTTACAACTTAATATATCGGAATGCCATTGAATATTTAAAATTTTTTTTGTTAATCCTTCAGGAGTATACACAAACAAATTAGATGGTTTTCCGATAGGGCTGAAGTGGCCTCCATCACAATCGAATTATTCATATTTCTGTATGGTCTATCTAAACTACTATCCGAATTAGATTATAGTTATGTAAAGGCTGAAGTATAATAAGCAGCCACCATCACAATTGAATTATTGATATTTCTGATTAGTCTATCTAAACTACCGAATTTCTTTATAGTTATTTAAAATTACAGTATAGTATCAGAACTGGCCAACAGAATTTAATTTATGTAAAATACTATATAAGTATTCCGTATAGGGCTGAAGTATAAGTGGCCACCATCACAATCGAATTATAGATATTTCTGAACAGCCTATCTAACCTACTAAAATGACGAACCGAATTAGATTATAGTTATTTAAAGGCTGAATTATAATAAGCGGCCAACATCGCAATCAAGTTATCGATATTTCTAATTAGCCTATCTAAACTACCGAATTTCATTATCTTTATATTGATATTTCTTGTATGCGTGTGTATGGAGCTGAACACCTTCTAAACGGGTGGACCATCTTGGAATGTTTTACATTGGATCCAGCAGAATGCGCTACGATCACAGTTTCAAATGTTTTCTATTTTAATTCCAGGTTTTACTGACAGTTTGTGCTGCTATCAAATATGTGTGTTGTTTTGTAACATTGTGTAATTATTGTGTGAGTGCTAATTGTAATATTACATTAATAGAGATTGAAAATGTTTGAAGTACATGAAAAACTATAGTTATTTATTGAAGTTATTGAACTAATTTTGAAAATATATTGAATGAAGTGAGTATATTGGTCGCATAACCTAAGTAGCATACAAATCAAAAGGTTGTGTTTCTATGTGTGAATAACTATTGTTAACAGTTTGGTCACATAAGTTCAAATTAAGTAGCATACAAATCACATGATTGAATAACTATTGTCCTACAGAATTGGTTTTAAATTAAATTCTGTTGGCTAATCAGAAATATCAATAATTTGATTGTGATGGTGGCCACCTATTATACTTCAGCCCTATAGGGAATACTTATTTAGTATTTTAGATAAATGAAATTCTGTTAGCCAGTTCCGACACTATACTGTAATTTTAAATAAGTGTGATGTAATTCGGTAGTTTAGATAGACTAATCAGAAATATAAATGATTCAATTGCAATGGTGGGCCGCTTATTATACTTCAGCCTTTAAATAACTAATTCGGATCCAGTTCCGATACTATACTGTAATTTTAAATAACTATAATGAAATTCGGTAGTTTAGATAGGCTAATCAAAAATATCGATAATTCGACTGTGATGGTGGCCGCTTATTATACTTCATCCTTTACATAACTATAATATAATTCGGATATTAGTTTAGATAGGCTATTCAGAAATATCAATAATTCGATTGTGATGGAGGCCACTTATTATACTTCAACCCTATCGGAAAACCATCTAATTTGTTTGTGTATACTCCTGAAGGATTAACAAAAAATACTGTACATTCAATGGCATTATGATAAATTAAGTTGTAAATTGAAAAAATTTACGTTATAAAATTAGTTATTTAAAATTACAGTATAGCCTAGTATCGGAACTGGCCAATAGAATTTAATTTAAAACCAATTCCTACACTATTAACAATAGTTATTCACACATGTGATTTGTATGCTACTTAATTTGAACTTATGTGACCAATTTTGACTGCAGATTAAAAATGTTAATTACAACAAATTATTTGAAATCCAATTAGTTTAAAACTTGATTATCTAAACTTTTAACAATAGTTATTCACACATAGAAAGACAACCTTTTGATTTGTATGCTACTTAGGTTATTTGAGGTTATGCGACCAATATACTCACTTTATTTGCAAAATGAGTTTAATCACTTAAATAAATAACTATAGTTTTTTATGCACTTCAATCTCTATTAATGTATTATTACAATTAGAACTTAGCACAATAATTACACGATGTTACAAAACAACACACAAATTTTATAGCAGCACAAACTGTCGGGACAACCTGGAATTAAAATAGAAAAACATTATGGCTGTGTTGTAATATTATAATATTTACATAGAACAATTGGTGAAACTTCATCTTTGCCATTTGCATTACAATACACTGATCAAGCACTTTACAATAACATTTTTCTAAATTTTAAATGTAAACCATTAATGTTTCTGCCTCTTTGATGAACTTCAGCTGAAAGTATTAACAGCTGTTAAGTAACAGTTCACTTTGTATTACGTGTCGTAGCGCAGTCTGGCGGATCCAATGTAAAACACTCCAACATCAACAATTTGTAATTAAAAAATTTATTAATAAACTAGTTAAATTGGACCGAATTGTGAATCTAAACCATTCTCGGATCCACCTGAAGACACACAAAAAGTTTCATTAAAATCGGTCCGCCCGTTTAGGAGGAGTTCAGCCCCATACACACGCACACAAGAAATATATATATATATATATATATATATATATATATATATATATATATATACCATATATATATATATATATATATACCGTATATATATATACCGTATATATATATATATATATATATATATATATATATATAATAAAGAAAAGATATATATAATATAAAGATATATATATATAAAGTTTGGTCCGACCGGCCAATAAACCCGTAATGTCAATTGCCGTCGTAATGCCATTTTTATTGGCAGCTATACCGATAGGACATATTAATTACATTAAGTATATAATCCCACGTGATCAATGTGTGTCAATAATCTGAATAAGCACAGCGAGGTGCGATAATTATTAAAGCACGGTACCCACTTCAACTGTCCCGGTTCAGATCACCACGGCCTACCTCCGACTACTGGACCGGCTTGGCGTCCCCCTGACTGGATTGGAAGTTCACTTAAAAAAGTGTTAACAATTTCTCAGTCTCAGGTGATTATGATCGTAAGCAAAACTTATGACCTCATAACGATGACGTAGCAAGAGCAGACCGGGCCGAGTTGGTTTGTACATATGGCAATGCGAGGAGACGGATCGGAAAAGACGGAGCTGTTCGGGGCCGCACCGTACTTAACAAGCTTAACGTCCTCAATACCTTTTAATTTCAAAACTGTTATATTTAAGTATTTAACAAAGTAGCTAAATTAATATTTTCAAATTCAAGTTGTCAATTTTTCTTTGTTGTTGTCGTGATAAAACCAAATTTTTTACAATATAATATTCATAAAGTCTTTCGTTGTTTGTATATCATATTACTCAAAACAACGAATACGCTGAAATGTACTTTGGTAAAGAAGTTTGTTCAGCAAAACATCCCGAGGATGGTAGAGGTGACCACTTAGACGCGAGGGGGGGGGTATGTGTCCAACATCTTCCCTCCATTCCTTGGTCAGTTCTAGGGGCGATTATTCCGGTACCACACGTATGGTCGCTATGGGCGAGTGTCCGTTTGGTCATATATATTTTTATATCCCAAAATTTCCGGGTCGGGCCGAACTAGGCCATAGTTCTTTGAAGATATGTTAATATGACATATAGCTAGACATATAAGACCGAACTCTTACCAGTTTCTCTTACCACGTTACCATCAGTAAAGCGACATAACGCATCATACTCTTGTACATGGCTGCTTTAGGTTAAACATCGCACTAGTAAACAGTCACCATAAATACGGCTATTAAGAAGTTTTCTAGGGTACAGTTGCCACGAGGAGTGTTATCATTATAACTTTAAACATAACTTGCGTAACGTAGTTAGTCCAGAGAGGCAAATTGAACTTTCCGTTCTCTAACAACTTTTGCAATTGTGAGGCTCAATCATCGGAATAAGTTGCCACCACATCGCCCTACAACGTTGGTAGTTATATCTTCATCGACAAAGATGGAGAAACCTGTCTTCAGTAGTTATACTCTATTTATGACGAAACAGACTATACCAGCTATTGTTCACTATCGATACACACTACTTTAGTTTTTAATATTTACTTGTACTATGGAAAAAAACGATTGGTTATAATGGTTGTTACAATATTATTCCTCAATATTAAAAAAATCATCAGCACAGAATTGTCATATTCTTTGCATTTGTTTATTAATAACGTACTTTTGTAAGGTCACCATAAAGCCATGGAATAAGTTTCAAATTTATGCATGTCTAGCATTATTTAAAAAATAAAACGATGTGATCTGATGATGCATGTCAGGAATTAATATTATTTGCATGATAGAGTTTTTAAATAAAATCTATATGACTGTTTTACTTGATCATCATATATCATCGAATAGCTATGTTATTTTTAATGTAATCATACTAGGGTGTTTACAAAAAGAACATTAGGCCTTCAGACTTGATAAGTGAAGCGTTATCTAGAAAAGTAAACCCAATATTTCATTAGGCATGGTAAAATTTGATAATTATTTACCTGATGTTAAATTAATTTGAACACACACACACACACACACACACACACACACACACACACACACACACACACACACACACACACACACACACACACACACACACACACACACACACACACATATATATATATATATATATATATATATATATATATATATATATATATATATATATATTGTTAAGGCCAGTGAATATTCAGTCGCCCAGAAAGTGTTTAAATATATCCCAAATAAAATTATTCATCTTTTAAAAGGATTATACACAACAAACATAAGTAAGCATTTTATGCGTTAATGTTCTCACCACATGTGCGTCATAATTTTCATTTACAGTTATCAGTTGTAATATCAATATTGATGAAACCTTAACTGAATAAGTAAACAAGTCCTTGAATGTGATATAAAACCAAAAGTCAAAGAGAGAGAAATACAAAGTAATATAAAGTAGGAAGTTAATAAACGTTGAGAGTGTCTTTAGACAGAGACATTTTCCAGTTTCAAAAACACGACATCTCACTTTGAATAATTAATCCATCGACTGTTAAAGTCATAGAAATACCGCGTTTGGCAATCTAATGATACTTTATTCATATTTATTTCTTCCTTTGGTTAAGATTATTTTTCTTTCAAATAACCTTCAAGTGACTTATTTCTTGCCAAATTATTGGCTAAGTCTTAGAGAAGCCATGTGACTCGAAAATTTTCATTTCCGTATATCTACTTGTTTATACGTCGGTTGTTTGCATTATATCTCGAAAACGAATTGACCAGTGAACCTTGAATTTTGCATGAGGTTTCAGTTCTATGAAGAACACTGACCTTGATGATGTGCATGTGATTCCATGGGATTTGGTTGAGCGTTGGCAAATTAATGTATTTAGGTTGGTCCTGAGGGTAACCATGGTAGCAAAAACAAAAATATTACAATGAATAAATTTTTAAGCATACATACCTCAAGTGATTCAAATTTGTGACATACTAACATATGTACCCTAACTATCCCAAACATACAATACCATTTTATAATGACATCGTGTTATAGGAAACATATATTAAATCCAATTTAATGAAAAAATGTGGATATATCATGTAGCAAGATTTGTCGAGAAGTATTGCATATGTAGACGTTAAATGTTGCTTGAAACTTCATTTCTGGAGAAAAAGTTTAATGATAATCATTTTTGTATGAAGTTCTTTTTAAAATGATTGTATGACTGTCTATCTGTCCGCAGGACTTCTCGACAATAACATGATGTATAGTTTTAAAATTTTGCATGCAACATCAGTGAAGCCTCTTACGTGATGTGCCGTACTTTTACCTTATTTAAAACATTTAGCAATGATATATGTGAATGTGACATACTTCTTACTTTAAATAAGCAATTGATATTCACGAAGCGAGATTGATGTCAATTCTCACACATGTATTCGTTCATCCGTATTTCGTTCATCCATCTATCGGCATTATAAAATTCCACCTAATATTGTTTTAGAACCTTCAAAAATTCCTACAATATTATTCGATGTACGAGTAGGATTGGTTGTAAATGTCATAACTCATCTCAAGTATATGTACGAAAGAAAACTTTCTTAATTTGGTTAAATCAAAGATTTCTCCCTGTTACATTGATATACCCCCCCTTGTATATTTCTCCCTGTTACCTTAGATTTTATTAGACCTACACGAGACATTCATACGCAAGATGTGTATTTAGCTCCAAGGGATTATTTCAGCTTGTTCAGAGTTCCAAAGCTACGGCTCCACCATGTGACTTTGTTGCCGTTGAGGTATTTACTAACTGTGCAATATGTCATTGTTTATAGCATATGTGCTATATATCAATTTATAGCATTGAATGATTTATCTCTCTGAATGAATGTAACTATAGAGTCAGAGTTCTTACACATTGGATTAATCTAATTTTGGAATCCTACAAAGAAATGTAATGTTTCTAGAGCCTAGGCAACCACGAGTTCGATGACGGAATTCCAGGTCTGGTGCCTTACATAAAAGCAGTTTCTACTCCTATTGTCTGCAGCAACCTGAACATCTCCCAGGTACCCGAGCTGAAACTACCCAAACTCACTCCTTCCGTGGTTCTGACGGTAAACGGGACCAAGATCGGAGTGATCGGGTACCTCACTCCAGAAACAAAGGTATTTTGTTTTTATTCTATAAACTAATTGTTATCTATATATTAATAACTACGCTTTTGTGCATGCTAATTAAATCACTCCTTATTTTTTGTTCTCGTCAATAAGAGTACGCAATAAACATTGTAATTACTAACACTTACAAACCCAAGTTCTAGTCAGCAGCCATTTATTTCTCTCTGGAGATTCCCTGATGCCAACATTAGATTTAATGTCACAAGATATAAGTGTTTACTTGTACGTACTATGGTTTTAAACTTGTACCAAATATTTCAATAGTGAAAACTGCAAAAGTCGAAAAGTCTAGGTAAATTCTTCAGCTCGTTTACAATGAATTTTTCGAACAGCACAGAACTTCAATAGTGCATCTCAGACATCGAACTAATCCTGGAATATGAGATTGAGGCTGCAAAGTTTCTTGCGACAGAGAAACAGCGGCAGGTGTTCGGAATTTATTTCAATTAGTTTGTATTCCTAGAACAATTATTTTTGTTTTGAGCTAAAAACAGCATGGAGACGGACAATTTACCGGTTAAAAAAAGACATTGTACTACTTTAGGACTACATTTAAATATTCTTAAAAATAAAATTAAACCCATAAGGTACTTTAATTTTAAAATGTCTCAAATACAAATCCTTAAAACTGTAAACTGGAATATTTTTGAAATATATTTTATTAGCTAATTCTGCCAATTTATGAGCTCCTAAATGATAGGGCAGAAAGAATTATCCGCATCTAACTTCTGAAGATCTCTGTTGAATAATAATTGCGCTAGTACAATATAATCAAAAGGAACCCAACTTAAAGTGTGCTAAGGCTAGAATCTTTAGACGGTGTAATCTTGAGATATTAGCAATCACATATTATCTTAAAAATGTCGTGTTCTTGTTATATAAACTGTATTGTACCGGACAGGACATTCGATACGTGTGATGGGAGTGAACTTGTACCATGATGTGGCCATTAGGTGATGAAAGTGGATCCGCTGTTCAACTGAGATCGATTCGAATATAATGGTGATGAAAGTACTTGAACATGAGTATCATTGATGAGCAACCATTTACACAAAATGGTACCGAACCCAGGCAATACTAAAAATCTTAACTCATTTTCAGCTCAAATCTCAGACTGGTTTCAATATACAATTTTTTAAATGATTCTCCAGACTGGCCGGTTCCTTCTTTCACGGATGTATGCTAATTATTTTAACCTCAATTAGTGTAGATGGTTGTTTCTGTATTGTTCGTAATTTATTACCACCGATTACAAAATTCAATGAAAATTATCGGAAATCCTACCAAGTCGTGTGGATTGGAAGAAATTTAAGGATCGAGAATCTGACAGGTCTATGAGAAGAGGTCGCCACGACTAGAAGTGACAGGTATGTAAGAGATCTTGGGCATCGCGACGTAAAGCAGTACTCAATATCTCTGTTACTATGCATACGGTTCCGTTGGTACTGTTTTCTTATTGCAGTTGTTGTATTGAATCCACCGTATATTTTTTTTTAATTTAACCAGATTCTTAAATTATTTTGTATTGCTTTGGGGCTTAGAACACAAATTGGTGGCACAGTTAAGCTTATTATCGGAGCTATTCATTCATTTAAATTATAATTAATATCTTATCACTGCTAGATAAAGTAACAAATACAAGACAGCGTTTGCTTACTATGCACGTAATTCGATTTAGTTGTGTAGACAGTGACGTAGCTAGCTGTCCAATAATTTATCCATGTCATATGGTCCATGAGTTTTGTCACTGTTCATGTCCTAGAAGTCCTTCATTGGACTCTCACCTTATCTGGTTTAACGTTTAGCAGATTATAAATATAATACAATTTCATAAGCACGGTCCTTGTACATTCATATCAAGGGTCGTGTAGAATCGAACTGCTTCTAAACTAAATTCAGTTTCTAAAGTCTGTTTTGTGATTTTAGAGAATAATGGTTGCTAGTGTCTTTGGTAAATTACTGCAAAATTCTCAGCATTTTCCAGTTTTATAGAAAGTTTTTCCAAATAGATATGTCCAAATTTTATTAATTCACCAGATGACGTAGACTATTAATTTGTCCAGAATCCCATGCAGTTCATTTACTTCATACGTTCAATTGTTCTGATTTATGCTCAAGAAGAGCAAAGAAACGTTTGCATGCATGGCTCTTTGCCAGGCATCATGTTCACTAACACGATCTAATCTTTCCCAGGCCAAAATATAACAGTTTAAAACTTATGTCTGTTTTTAATTACATGAAAAAACTCATGTATTCCTTGGGTTTCCTGGTAAAAAATGAGTCTAATATCGAAGTACCGCCTCTTTAAGTATAGTTTTATATGTTATCAAGCAGTTTGTCTTTAAACTTTCGCTGCTCTGAAGTAATACGCTAGAGTATGTGTAAATTGTGTTAAACTTGACAGTATTCGATTCGCTGAAAACATTGCAACAATCGGTATTTAATTAATGTTGCATATGCCATGAAAAACCCCTTCTAATAAGCAAAATAAACCATAAATATAATCAAAGTATTGAAAGTTTGAACAAGAGATACATCGTCGGTGAGTGTGTGACGTTTATTAAATTGCCAAGAATGTTGGTTAGGATAAAATACTTTAACGGTTTATGCTTGCACATTTTAACCTGTAAATGTATGAATTGTTCCAAAAGTACATAATAGTTAAAATTACTAGTTACCTAAGTAAATAAATACTAAAATGGTTATTAAAAATAATTGGGAATAACAAATTTGTGTGACCAATAAAATAATCCTTATTTAGCTAACATCATTTAAGAGTCTCGTATAGTTCAAAACACACGAAGTAAATCTTATAAAGGTGTAAGGTGGTTAACGTTGAAAAAGGACAATAACTAATTTGTAATTACTTTTAAGAAAGGAAAATGGATTCAATTCCAGTGTAATCCTTTAATTTAAGTTTACGAGTGAAATAATATTTTTACTGCTCTCAAAGTCTTAAGGAATCTCGTTCGTAACATTCCCTTGGAATATTAAATACCTGATTACGTAGTAAAACTTTTCTCAACATCTACTATAAAATGGATTCTAAGTAACAGGGAAGTATAGAAATAAATTCGAGGAAATCACCTCATGAGCGACATATACTCTGTACAGTTTAACATAATATTTTTTTTACAATAAAGTAAAACCTAAATAAGTGAATAATAGTACAGATTAAACATTTTCTCAAATTGTATCATGTTCATAACAAAACTAAAAAGGAGGCTATCATACACTTGATCATTAATTTACTCATTGCATTTCTTCTACATATGCCAATATTCTAAACTATGAACTAACTTATGATACGCCTTTTTCAAAACAAGTAAGGAAACTACTCATGCATGTGATTCAGGGTGGTTACGTTCCTAATTTTTAAGAGATTCTCCTCTAACGATATTTTTCGATTCAATCCGGCTTAGAATAACACTATTGATAGAATTGAACAATTGTTTTCCATTCAATAGAAGAGTTAAAACGGTTACCATGCCTGGCTCATACACCGCGAAGTTAAAATGTTTCAAAAATATAAATGTTACAAAAGGTAAAGGTAAAACTTTTCTTTAAGAAAGCATTTTTCATCTCGGATTGATATGAAGAGAAAGTTACGAAAAGTAATCGTGAAACAGAACCTTTTCAGTTAAAGAGGACGTATTGCGATATAAATCAGAAAATCTCTTCCATAGAAAACATGTCACGTAAAATGACAGCGCGTGTGGCTCTCTGCAGTCACGTATCCGATTGTGAGGTAGAGAATGTCGAGTATCTGGCGTGGCGAACCTTTCAGGTAAGATGGGTTGTTTGCGGCCAATTCACTTACAGCAATCTATTATTAATAATACGTGCATGAATATTTAAATCTTTAATAAATCATTGAATTGGAAAAAAAGTTGCATCTCAGAATGGAACTATATATCTTAAGGCAATAATTTCTAACGTCAATTTTTGTTATGTAAATTTTCTTTTCAGTTATTTCGATTAATTTCTTAAATTTTTCTTACACACTTACACAAAACTTTAACATTTAATCCAAAAAGCATTGATTATAATATAGGGTATTTAATAACTATTGAACTTACGAGCATAATATTTATTTCGTTTCACCCTATAATCATGACTTGACTTTTCGTCTTCTAAAAAGAATACGATTAAAACAAACGGTTTCTAATTACAAAATCTGATACTTTTCAATATATATATATATATATATATATATATATATATATATATATATATATATATATATATATTGACAGATACGGCCAAATACAAAATAACTGAATCGGAAAAAGTAAGCGCTCCGTGGTGTAATGGTAGCACATTCACCCGGCAAGTGAGAGATCCGGGTTCGACTTCCGGCGGACCAAGTACTTTTTGCGATTCAATGTTTATTGAAATTATATATATATATATATATATATATATATATATATATATATATATATATACTAGCTGTTTCCCGCGGCTTCGCACGCTTTTCGTAAGTTTTGCCCGCGTATGAGCATTTCTGGTTGAAGTAAATTATATTTCCAACCCCGATGTAGATTTTACCTTGATGTCACGATCAAGAAAATATGTCAAAAATGTATTGTACATGCATAATGTATTTTATTACAAAGTGGTCTACCACTCAACCTTTAAGTTCAACCAAAAATTTAGTTTAGACAATTATACATCATAACTTAGCGCCTTCAAATAGTGTTTCACTGTTTAATATGCGTATCTATCTCGTAATTGCAGGTTATAATGTGCAGGCGCTTTGAAAACTTTTCTTCATTTTATTCGTTTATATTCACGACATAAGCGAATAATTCAGATAATAACTATCCTATCTTCTAAGTTAGACTAAATTACGGATACATGTGAAATTTGATTGAAATTGGTTTAGTCGTTTTGGAGTTTATTGGCAACATACATCGTGACTCAAGATTTTTATATATATAAGATATATATACATATATATGTACATACAATTTTATTCATATTTTAAATTGTGGAGCGATCCGGGCTATGTATTAGTCAATTTGCTATTAATTAATCAATAATTTAAAACATAATATGATTATTCATAATTTTAAACAGTAAATAATTAGGAATATATTGACATTGTTATGTAGAAAGTATTGTCATTTTCTTTGCCATACAAGGCATATTATATTATTCATTATTTATAATAAACTAAAGTTCATAAAACTATTAATATAAAATGTGTGTTTATAACTAGTCACTTCCATATCGCGTCGAGACATTTCCAATAATTTTTCATCTTTCAGATATTGTTGCCTTAATGTATGGAACCATCATGCGTCTGATTATATTGAACCGAAACCTGCTGTCAGTGATACACATCCGCTTATGAAAGATGTGAAGGACACAGAAGTTTAACGTGATTGGATGAAGATCAACTGATCAGCAATCAATATGACTAATCAGTAATCACTATATTTTTTCCACTTGTCCCGATCGATGCTCATAATTTGATGAAATACTGTTTAAACTCTTTCATTTCTTTCGGCGACAAACCTTTCAAATAAAAATGTTTTTTTTATACAAACCTTTCAATCACCGATTGTTCACTCACTTTTCTCCATTGCTTTATAATGCAAACAAAGGTTGTTCATCAATATCAACAAAACTACAATAAATTAATTTTATTTCTCTTAATAAAAGAACAAATGGAAATACACATATGTGTTTGAGAAATTATACTGGCCACTTTAACAAGTTGTGTGACCAGCGTTGTAAAGAATATATAAATTACAAATAAGGACCATTACAGTATAGCATTATTTGAAAGCTTTTGATCCACCTGCTGTAACAACTGATGGTAAATAATTCTGTTTGAAAAGTATAATACATTATTTAAAGTATGTGAAGCATAATTTTGTATAAAAGTGTAAAGAGTATATGTATAGTATACACTGCTTTACTAAGAATCCATAACTATCCATGCTATACTTATCCATAACTACGCGATGGATTGAGGTGAAATTGAGATAGCTATCTAGGCAATAATTGTCGTTGCTAACATTTTTTTCAATCTTTAGGATTTTTCAAGGACTTACTGACCTACTCTTGTGCAATGAAGGGTAAATGATAAAAGCTTTCTCTTACTATATTTTATTGAATCGTTTTAAACCAATAATTAGTTATTATTAGAGTAATCGCTATGAGTTGAACTTTGAAAAATTAACAATATTTTATTGTTTTACTATCCATTAAAAACCTATTAAAATCAAATTTTTAACATAGTCTGAGATGCTTATTACTTGATTAAGTAGTACTTTTTTAATCGATAAATTTACTCATACTTTCGGTGTGACTTCACTCTTTACAATATTTTGTCATATTTTGATTTTTTTTGACAGTACTTAGCGACTCTCCAGAATTTGGAGTTCCTCGACGAAATCCCGAGCATTCGATTAGAGGCTCAGAGGCTGCGTAGTCAGGGTGTGAACATTCTCATCGCCTTGGGCCACTCTGGCTATCCTAAAGACATGGAAATTGCGAGAGAGGTGGAAGATATAGACATTGTTGTGGGAGGCCACACACATACTTTCCTCTACAATGGCAAGTACACATGTGTAAGTTGTTCACCACATCACGCACGCTATAATTTAATTGAATAGTCACTGTTTATAACCTTATTACTTTGATTAATAATACATGCATATCACAAAATGTGTTACATAACTAAGAAAATCACCAGATGACTTCCTTTACCTTAGCGTTAGCTAAGGTTTCTCCGGAAGGCAGAACAAATTACTTATTTGTCTTTATGTCTATTTTCCCGCAGGGTATCACAAAAACTACCTTCACCTGTAGACTTAACACTTTGCATGAAACTTCATTTCTACTTAGGCAACGTCAAGTTCGATTACTGCTCATGTCTCTTCATAAGATTTGGCTGATCGGTATTGAAGATTTTTTCATTGGTCTTAACGGTAAAAATAATGGTAACTAAAAAAATGCAGAAATAACAAGTTTTTAATGAATTGCTTTCAACCGTATGAACTTAACAAGTGATGTTACAAAATGTAGTTCAAAACTTCAAATTATGTTTGCAGCCTTAGCGAAGCCTGTTACGTGACACATGGTAGATTACTCACCTTATCAATATGAGGTGTCCATAAATCTTAATGAGTTATTTTCTACTTTATAAAGCACAGAAGTTTTTATGCAAATTTACAATTTAAGCCATTTTGTTAAGCAATTATATAATATTATAAATGCAAACGTGACTTTGTTTGTGTGATACGCTTTCATGTGTCCACTTTTCAAGCGATCGTACTGAAATTTTACATGGTCATTTTCAGAGTACCTGGTTAGGATGTAGACCTATTTTTATGTTCAAAATATCTCCGGGCTACGCTACACTGGTCTCTAAATTAGTTAAAACCCTATCATGCCCTCTAAAGTTACATTGAAGCAAACAAATATTATTAATTGAAATAGGCTGTTAAATGTAACCAACTGTTCGATGTAAACATTGTATAATAACAGCACAACCATATGTTTATTAATTTAACTACTATTTTGAACTCGTATTACAATTATATTTTGAAACCATTCACTAAGCTTGAAAATAGTACCAGGTTCATATTTCAACATTTTCAGCAACCTTTGTTGATCACAGTGTAAGACCTGATTTAAATAAGATAATTAAAAGTTTTTATTGAATATATACTTCTAATTGTGCACTTTATAAATTATTAACAGTACAGTGCTTTTTCAGTACTGTAATGCAGATATCAAATATAAAGTTACTATATAACTTTTACTAGAAGCTTGAAGGCTGTTATGAAACCCACCTTAATTAATTAGTTTTTAAATCTAAATTAAATATAATTTAACGTATTTACACGGCCGGACGTAGACAGGAATTAACTCTCTGACTATTTCTATTATCAAAATAATTTTTTATCCACTCTTAGGACATAAGAAGTGAACGTTATAGACAAAACAGATATTGAAAATAAGGTTCAGTACCATATTTTATCTACAACTTGGTTTACTATTTGTTACTTAAAATACTTAAGTATATATCGGATAGTTTTCTATTTCATTATAAAATGTAGACAAGTAATCAACTGAAAGAGTAACTGAAGGCCTACGGCCTAAGATTCAAGACGTTGACTCGGATATCTTATAAAACACTAATAGTTTGGTTAAAACCAAGAACGCCGTAGTAAACTTAAAAGCATGCAGAGAGGTTTCCGCCGGTGAAGAAAGTGTAGTAAGTAAACGGGCGAAAACAAACTTTACAGGCATCACTGTTTTACGAGAGATGCATCATTTACTCACTCGCTCCCCACGTTTAGCATTAACTTGTGAATTTGTTTTTTAAATTCGGCACCAGTCAATTGCAGCTTAAATAGCACTCTTTATAATTTCGTTACCGGATCTCCTTAGTTACAGAATCAGAGGGCGTTTTTATCTATAGATATTGATTAACAGTACAACTGTTAGTTGGGTAGTAAGTACTCTATAGTATATTACTACAGTTTTACAGCATAAGGTTAATATAGTATTATAATAAGTGTACTAGATAACATAATATAACAACATTACCCGTTGTTGTAAGCGGACAGGAAACGCATTAGGCTTTATCTCAATAACAACTATTATTTGGGTTTTTCAGGGTCCTTTACTGTACATTTTTCCTTTCTTATCATGCCAAGTGCCATTTTAACTAATAATCACGTTTTTAAATAAAAACTGTTCAAAATCCATTTTGCCTCCCAGGAAGTCGATTCCATGTCCTCATGTCTGGAGATCCACGTTAGAAGAGCTAACTTATCCCTACGCTACGTGCATGTGATACTTCAATACTTTATAAATTCTACGAATTGTCAGACTATCCAAAAACTATCTTATATGATTAAAAATATAATTAATCAGAAATTAAATTAAAGTAGGCCTTTACATATAAACACAATATAACAAAATAATACCTTTCTTTATATTTTCTTAGATAATTTAATCATTCTAAGGGACATGATATTAACTTATATAAATTTATTTTAATCTAGGATTTTAAGATTAGTAATGTAACTTAAAACTGAAATTCTAACCATCTTGAAAAATTATATGTAACCGATCTTTTATATTTAAATAGGCTACTACATTTTCAATAATTGTTTGTGTACATAAGTCAACTAATTTTGTATTAAAGAGGCATTACAATATATTCATGCTGAAGTATAAGAAAGCACAACAAAGTCTACTTTATATGAGTATAATTAAAGAAAAAGGGGGAAGTCTGGTAATAAGATCCTGCATCTCAGTCAGCTCAAATATTGTGGTACATTCAATAATAATAATAATATTTTATAGCATCTGTATCAGCACTTCTGGTTCGAGTGAACTATATTTGCAACACAACTTTGAATTTGCCTTTTTACCATGATCAGGAGCATACATAACAAATTACATATATATGGCCATTGTAATTTACTTCCGTTTTAGTATGTTTTGTGCCATATTTGATTTTGCCTTTTCGGCAACAAGAAAACATCTATACATACGCAGCTCTGAGAAGCCAACTTCTGGACTAAGAGAGGTTTCATAAAAGTCTTGAATGTTTAGTAAAAGTTAGACTACGTTGTTTTTAATACCTGTAATGCCAGTAGTAGGCGTTGTATGATTACTGCTAATTCAAGTGAATTATACCTTCAATGCCAATGTTGAGTTTTCCTTGTTGCTACCATCAAGAAAATATGTCAAAAAGTATATGTTTATAGCCATTGTAATTTATTTCGTTTGCAGTAAGTTTTGTTCCATAGTTGGTTTTGGCTTGTTTCCCGATGAAGAAAATATATATTACAGATTAGACAAGGTTATTTATCTCAAAATTCAATAAAGGTATATTTTATAATAGTCTTCGAATTTATAGTAACAGATAACAACTTTGTCTTTTATATCTAATACTTAATATTTGTTAGGCACACTAACAATCACACCATTTACGTGTTTGATTCTTTATAGACTAAACTATATTTTATATATTTTACAACATTTACAGTTGGAATTAGTAGGTTAGTTTAAAGGCACAGTCCAGCGAACTATCATGCAGTTCTTACAGACTGCTTCAAAGGCAGTCTTCGGAGTCAAATTCTGACCATCTTATGTTTTACAACATTTTCTAAGTTAGATTTATAAGATAGAATAGTTACTTAATCGCTGAAATCTAAAAATGGCATGAAAACTGACGGTCTTCTTACTCTATAAAAGTAAACAAATTGGAAATAGTGCTTCAATTAATTACACATGTGGTTGTGCTGTGTTAATACAATGTTCATTCAAGACAGTTGATTACATTAGAAGTAATATTTCAAATAATATTCCACAACTTTAGAGACCAAGATGTGATTTTTCGCTCCTTTAATACCAGTGGGATGTTTCAAAATAAGAATAGGCCTGTATGCATCTCAGAGATTCTAAGAATTTCCAGGCAAAATTTCATTACAATCAGTTGAATACTTTACGAATGAAAGCAAAACAAACAAACAAAGGCACTTTCAAAATTATAATATTATCGGACATTTTTTATAGGCTTCATAGAAGACAAAAATAACTCTATTTGAATAAAATTAAGTACTGACATGAAATCATCTATATTGTTTCGTTTGTAATTATAATTATAAAAAAATAATTTTTATGCTATTTAGTATGTTTAATGAATTAATAATACAGTTTTAATATTGTATTATTAAATTAAAAGACTTGTACGATAATACAAATAGGTTGCACAAGCCGTTGCTGGGAAAGTGTATTCCAAGCATAATTCATTACAATAATTTGTAGTCAATGGTGATTATAATTTATTATAATAATAAATATTTAGTATTTAATAATACTAACTTGCCTTACGATTAAACTTTTATTCTGTTAACTAAAAATCTTCATCTTAAAAAAATGTTGTATCTTTCGTAAGGTAATCAATTAAAGGACAAATTATCCATTGAATTTTTATTTACCATTTTTATTTACCATTTTTATTAAGTTTCTTCTATTCCTTTACATTTAACACCAGAATATGTTTTTTAAGGATACGTTGAGTCAGCATTATAACTCTTTCAACAGGTGTAGAATTCAAGACCGATTATCACACCTCAAGCAGTGTTTCACACCAAACACTCAACGTAAATGTTTGTCTTGTGTCAAGACAATGTTGAGGGATTATGTACGGGCAAGAGATGCAACCAGGTAACGCGATAGTTGTTGCTTATCGCTCCGCAAAATAGTTGCCTAAACAGTTTAGTAACATCTTAAGTTTTTTTATTGTTTTTGATAGGTTAATACTATCCTTCTATATCAAAAACAAAACCTAGCTAAAACACATGCAGATTCAATCAAGTAATGGCAATCATTCAAACAAGAAATTTTTAGTGCATATATAGTTTTTTCATAAATCACATAAATCATTTGAAATCACCCATAATCAATAAAACCTAAATAACATTGCAGGGAACTTTTAATTTCTAGATATTTTAAACATAAAAAATTACATACAATGTTGAGTCCACCTATTAGAAATAGCTGTAATAATACTTAATTTCAATAAACATTGAACCACAAAAGTAAGGGCTCTGTGGTGTAATGGTAGCACATTCACCCGGCAAGTGAGAGATCCGGGTTCGAGTCCCGGCGGAGGAAGTACTTTTTGTGATTCAACGTTTATTGAAATTAAATTAGCCTATTGCCACTTATACAAATTTAATGAATATAAATAAAAAGTCATTTGACAGGTATTTGGTCTGTTGATCATATATTAGTTTGGTTATTTAAACACATGTGTGAAAGAAAAAACCAAATACAAATAATTGAATCGCAAAAAATAAGGGCTCTGTGGTGTAATTCAATAGTTTAATTTTTATTGAAATTAAATTAGGCTATTTCTACTTATACAAATGTAATGAATAGATATATAGTTGTTACATATATAGTTAGATATATATGTAGTTATTTATAGTTGTTTAATTGGAATAAAAATAGAATTTCAAAAACAGCTAAAAAATAAATTGTATTAAACACAATAAAATTTACGGAACATAAGTGACAATTTCAAAAAATATATTTCGTGTTTCGGTTGAATCTGGCACAATCACTATTAACGTAATACCCTTTTTTGTTATAAATTCAACTTAAAATTATATTTGTCGGAAACATTCTAAATAATTGTATTACAAATAAGAAAAATACACATTTAAAAAATTTTTTAGTTTTTATTTCTAACATGTACATTTTGGGCTCATATAATCCATCTTCATGTACTGTTAGTTATGGTAAATAAATTATCATAAATTATACTATACGTACATGTGTTAAACTTTAAAATTGTCATCCTCAAATGTCGTAACAAAAGGATAAACATTGACGAGATGTACTAAAAATATAGCATATGTTCTTTTGTATTACTCTTCAGAAATAATTGAAAGTTTGCCCAAACAAATATAACTAAATGTTTTAGTATGTTAGTATTTAGAGTTATTAGTCGGTGTACTTAAGAGTATTACAATATATTTGTTTCATGCGTTGCACACTTGTTCAAAACATTGATTTTTTCTTGCGTTTTATGCTCATGCAAAATCATGGGGAAAATAAAACTGGCATTTGATGTACTTTTTTACTTGGACAGTACCATTAAATATATGCTTTCGGTTCGCATCGACTCTTACAGTTTACGTTTTAAAATGTTTCTGTCTCGCTATGTTCAGTCAACATATAGTTATTCCGGGTAAAAAAACTGAAATATTTCAGGAATTTATTTGTTTGAGCGGTTTTTCACACGTTATAACCAGGAAATTTTGATGTTAGTTAAAGCCATCATTTTCTGAACCCATATTCCTGCCCGCTACATTGATTATATACCTCATCTTAATACTTCTTATAATTAATCTATGTCTACTTTTACACTAAATCAGTACTGTTTCTCTAACCTGTATCATTTAAATTTATGTTTTAAGAGGATTTAAATGATACAGGCATATATTAGCTAATTATACAATTAATACTCTGTCTATTTTTTTCACCGGTATTTTTTATATATTACGTATTTGCTTGACTTAACATATCAGTACTGTAATGTTTACACTTATGTGCTTATGCACAAATTTTTGTTCTACAGTATATTCACAGTTACGGTTGAACATCAGAATTAGAGAATAAATGGAGTAATAAACCTTTTTATTTATATTATAAATACTTACCTCAAATAGGAAATGAATGCCCTAACTTAGAAAGCATATGTATGGTAAAATGTTTGTTTGTTAGTAAATGATAAAATTGGAACACTGCCGTTTTTTAAGGGGACCTGAACGCTCCATAAGAGCCCATGTTAAATTTGCTAAGTTTAGATACATATTTTCTGGAACAATTAAACATTACAGCTATTAAACCAGTATATAGACGATTAAATAAATGTTGGTAACATTTAAATGTAGCCAACATTGAAACAAATAAAAGGAACTGTAAAAGGCAGTACAAAAGCAATATTGTACCATATAAAATTCTCGTATGATTAAAAACTGTACCGAAAATATTAGTACATTATTTTGTAATCTATTTACTTTGGAGAATTTCATTATAGTTTTGTAAGTATTGTAGGTTTTTTTCAGAATAAATGAAATAAGAATTCAAAATGTAGTTAAAATTTTGTGATCAGCTACCATTGATTTGAAATGCGAGGGTAAGGGGCTTTAACACAATTAACCATCACTGGTGCAGATCGCTGCAGAGGGTCAAAAAATCAAACTCAGTTAGCATAAGAATTGTCTCTCAGCAAAATTATGCAAGATAAAAATGTATTATTCCTCTTTAAGGAATTAGCATTAGAATATTCAAATTCACCTTTAAACACATTGACTATATCAAAAAATATAGAGCTTGAAAACTTTCCAAATTCTGGAGCTGTGGTTTGTACGTGTCAGTCTCCCTTCATTTTAGTAAGACGTCTTATTTTGATATCTAAACACGCCCTATAAATACCAAAACTTAATAATGGATTGACCAATGTTCATCTCTCTTGACAAATATATTTTACGATATAAGTTTATCCAAATAATAATTTATTATTTAATTGGCATCTTCATAAACGTGCCAAAGAAAGTCACAATATTCATGTTAGTGTATTAATAATTAAAATGAGTCAATATCAATTAATTAATGCAGTGCTATGTTAAAAATAGAAATTAAAAAGAACTTAAAAAATAATGTTTTTGGGAGACCCTTTTACAAAATTATTCCTTAGAATATATTTTAAACTACAAATATACTTTTACAGGTACCCCTCCTGATATAGAAGAGCCTAAAGGACCATACCCTACTGTGGTAACGCAGCCCTCAGGAAAGCAGGTTCCCGTAGTTCAGGCCTACTTTGCAACTAAATATCTGGGGTATCTCGAGCTTCATTTTGACAGCAATGGAAACCTAAAGTCATTTGATGGAGCTCCAATTTTGCTCAGTGGCAATATGCCTGAAGGTACTGTCATTTTTTCTATGAATCATTAAAAAAATCTTACATTTTTTCAGATAATATATCAAATTATAAGTAAAAATTAACATAAAATTTGTTTTGAAAAAGCTTCTAGAACTGGAGTATACAAGGTTAAAAACACTGCAGAATTTGGGTCTGCATGGAAAGCTCCATGTCCACCCGGCAGGGGACTCCATTTTGCTTGGGAGAGTGTCTCCCTTCTTCTTTATCATTTTCCATATCTTGGTCATTTTTAGTATATGTGAGGTTGACTTTAACAGCCAATTTAAACGCTCTATGCACACAGACAGAAATCAAATATCGTTAACAACTGGTGGGAGAGATGCAAACTAAGCTATAGAAACACACAGGAGATACAATTTAAATATTTTTAATCTAAAGAAGGGTTTAGTTTTGCAGTTAAAGAATGCAGGAAACAAAATATTTGTAATGGATCTAATTTTTTTAATCTAAAGCTTTTTATACTGCAAATATTAAGGATACAACTCGTGGCTTAATTATTTAAGTGTTTAAAACATATTATATCTTACAATATGTGTTCATATTTCAAAGCTGTAATATATTGGTTTACAATTTTCAAAGGGATAGATATATTAAAAACTGTTGGCATAGTACACCCATTCGGAAGAATTTTCCAGTTCGATGATTATGTAATAATGTTTTATTCTAATGAAGCTTAGGTTATATCGCAACGCTTCTAGATAACGGCTACAAAAGGTATTAAGAAGTATACGATAACGTAGTGGCTATACTAGATAACGGTGTTACTGCCATAATTTCTAACAAATTACAGTCTGACCAGGAACGATTGTGTTTAATCCGATGTGACGCTGTTTGTAAGCCGTAACAACAAGTGTTTCAGTATGGGTGCTGTTTATATCTATTCGTGAAAAGGTTGTTCTCGGTTATTCCACAATACAGATCGTCATTTAAAATAATGTAAAATAGAGAACATTTAAAACACTTTATAAGTACCTACATTATTTATATCAGATTTCAAGATAGGGAGACTTTCTAGTAATTGTAATATATTAACACATTATTAGTTAAAAAGATATTATACCTTCATCACTGTATAGATAAACCTTAAACCATATTATAAAATGGGTATCCCAGGTTACACCTACACATGAAATATACACATTCTGCGTGTTTAGAAAGTGATATTGATATTACGAGATAAATGTGTTTTGTTGTATCAGAGATAATACTGTTTGAATACAATTACAAATAATTATGACATATTCATGTTAACAAATGAATCAATCGAATACTTTTTTAGTATTAATATTATAAGCAGCTTACATTTATTTCAGTCGCAGTTACACGTATTAATATTAAACAATATGAATTTAAAGGTATTTATTTATATTGTATCGCATTTAAATACGATACACCGTACTGTTTGGGTTAGAAATGAGAGATAATTTACACTGTCTCATCTTATCAGGAAGTTTAGTGATAAATGATGTTAAAGTAATGCAATTGAACCTAGTTTAAAATGTTTTATTGGCCTACATAAATATTACCATAAACATGTGAAGAATCTACTTGGCTGTAATAAATTCTAATACGTTATGAAAAGAGAATTCTTGATATTGAAAATACTATTCAAAGCTCTCTAACAGAGATGGATACAACGTATTCAATTCATTTCTATATTTATTCATATAGTTCAAAATAACTTGAGCATATAAATTTTAATACTGTGACGGATATTAAATAAAAATAAATGTTATGTCACAACAGAAATTATAACCTTTATTATCAACTTTTATTCTTGGCCATAACATGTTTTTTTTTATTTTAAAGCAACCTCTTTCTTGCAGTAATACATACGTATCACATAATTTATACAAAAATAACGGGTAATTTATGGAACTTTTAAACGTAATCTTTATCATTTATTATTTAGGTCATTAAACAAATCAAGATGTGTTAAAAAAGGATATGGATAAATCGCACTTGGTTTTTGTTGATATCAAAATGAAATCTAAATTTTTGATAGCTCTCATAACTTGTTATTTAATATTGAAAAAAATACAGAAATAAATCAATAAACAACAGAAAATACGCCGTAAGGCTTTTACTACTTGCAAATTTGCTGGACTTCTTCCACTAGATCAAACTTGAAGTTACTTGCTACTTATTCCAGCGTAATGGCAGATCCCATTATAACAGTGCCTGGATTGCATGTTCCTATGCTAGTTCTAACCGGTTCCACCGTGAGTTTTAAATAAAATTTCTAAGAGTTTCAAACTTAGGACATTTGCATCGCTGCGTGTTACAAAAAAATATACAACTTCATTTTGAGTATTGGAATCTGTTTGATCCTTTCTTCAGGTGAAAAAAGACCCTGAGGCATTAAAAATGTGGTAATAGAATTTTTGTTATTGTTTTTGAATATCTGAAGATCTTTTTACAGCTGATGAAGAGGATATTTTTAAATCCTCGAGACGTATAGTATATTGTTTTATATATAATGATGGCATAAGTCCGAAACCCTATTATACTTTCAAACCTTCCACGTCAAAAACAAACTTTAAACAAATTATATGATATCCAACCAATAAATATAATTATTAATTAGTCATTCTTTAAGATAACTGGGAATATTTTTGGAAGATGCTTTTAAACCAGTAATACTAAAGTTGATGTCTGATGAACAAAATATTGTACGTAGTAGGCAGTAATCATTGGTTTAAGTAAAGGCTGATATGAAGAAGTTAAAAATTTCAATTGGTATCAAGCTAGAAGTTTTTAAACGTCGACTAACTTCTTTATTTTAGTGGTTTGGATTTCACCATATTAGTGACAAAACTGAAACTTACAACTGTTTTTACAAACACGTCCAAAAATATAATAACACCTTATAAATTATGTCAAAACTTCCACTGATAAAATCCCGATGAAAATTGGCAATGTCAAAACATAAGAAGGTGTAATTCGTGATAACGAGAAAAATCGTTACATCGGGGTTTCCTTTAATGTATTTATCAAGATCTTTTTGATACGTTACGCTAATTTATATTCAGAATCATGTTTATAACTTTTTTCTGTTTTGGTAGAATATAAATCTCAAAAATTATCATCCAAATGAAATGAACAATGATTAATACATTGAAGGGGAGCAAATATACAATTAACACAACTCAGTGCACATCGACCAATACATTCATCAAATTCAAGCTATTAAAAAGGTAAATAAAAGGAATTAGAATGACAAATTGTTTTGAATAGCCATTATTAACCTTTTCCAGTATAAAACATCTAATTATATTTTATTTATATTCTATAAAAATTTTTTAGGATATGCCTTTTAATTATAAATGTGGTATTATCATTTAAATGTGCCTTGCACTACCTTAATGACAGATTAATCTACGATACATATTTAATCTAGGTGAATTTATTTACAAGAGTTTTTTTAAAGCGTATATCATATTAATTTAAACTTTAAAATAATTCAACACTAGCTTTCCCATGATATATTTGTAACAAAGCAGTTGCTCATAGACAAATATTTGTTAATCTACACTGAAACTAAAAATTATTTAACGTATATTTAACGCTGCGTCAAAATAATCACTAATAAAATATCGTGTATCCTACCAATATCTGTGACACAGTAGGTCAATGGATCAAGTACATGGATGCACATCGCTCTGTGTTATTAAAAAAAGTGTCTTTGCCATGATGGAATGTACCGAAAATGTTATGACCACTTTTTTGGAGTAGGTATTTACAAATTTGATGTATTTATTCCATACATATATAATATAACTTTATTATAATTTATGAATGATTGTTGTAATTGACATACAAATACTAATTTATAGATTCAACTTAATATTTATTATAATCAGTATATGTTTTAATTTCCGTTAGGTTCAAAATTGTAAACTTTTTTTCTTTTTGTTCATTTACTATTTATTTAACATTTTCAACCGAACTGGATATTTTTCAGATACTGAGATTCTTAAAACGTTGGAGCCTTACGTACAGAACATGTCCGCCACTACTCACCAAATCATGGGATACACAAGCGTTCTTCTGGACAATGATAACACGAAGTGTAAATTAGCTGAGTGCAACATAGGCAATTTAATCACGGATTCCTACGTCGATTACGTGAGTATTTTAATTGTATTTGAACTGACTTTCCTATTATAAGTTTCACACGATCACTAATTAAAATTCTATACTAACTGTTAAACTAGTAATCGGTGGTTGGACCGAGTGAGTATATGTGTAAAACGATTATAATATTTTTCACTGGGAAAAGCAGCATTATGGCAGTACAGATGCATAACTTGGTTATTTCTTTTTGGAAAGTTCTAATTTACTTCTTAAACTCTAATTGTTTGATCATATTTTTATTCTTAGTTCCAAAATAGTTAATTTAAAAACATACTTCAAGACACAATTTTAAGTGATTAATAATAAACTCAATTCCCCAGTAACACTTGTATACTTATGCATATATAACTTAATAGTATCCATAAAACTCGAAAATCTAATTAAAGATGAATCAAAAATAACATAGAATAATCTTGACGTTACCTTATTGTTCGTAAAATTAAATTGAGTACTAACTTAAATTTTATGACGGAAACAGTTTTATCTGCTATATCCAGAAATTTAACAAGATAAAAAAACCAAATTATTGTGGTTAAGGAACAAGAAAGTTTTTGTCACAATTTTCAACGTGTTACTACTATTAAAATTCTATTTATAAATTAAAGATTTATGTTTCCATACAATCGACCAAAGTTGCACCCGTACTGTATTTCATATTATGCCTTTAAAATTATATGGGTTTGTAAACATTATATAATGTACACCCAAAGTTAAAATATTGCTATGATTATTTAATAATATAATTAATTTTTTATTGGTACATATGCATAACATTTATATTCGTAAATTCGAGTCATACTACTGTTGATATTAAACAAAGTTCTACCTCTAAGAAGGTTTTTATTAAATCAGAACTTTCATCTGAGCGAAAGGATTATAGCCTCTGCCAAACCGTTGTGTGGGGATTCCAGTCCATAATTTTCTCTTTATTAAGGTTGCCAAGATTTTGAAACGAATAATCCTGCGAGTTATCCTAGTCCTTCTCTGATCCCTGGAATAAATTAGCATAAAATCAGTGTTAGGCTCGCCCTGTTTCCTACGTTACCAGTATTTGGCTATCTCTTTCACTTTAACGCGCTCTTTACCGAGTTAAATCGCTATAAAGTCAGTGAGGTAAGTTAATACGTGTATATGACCTTACACTAACGTACCTACGCGTGTTATTATGCGTAACATATAAATATACTACCTCACTTCACTGAATGATGGTCTATGTATCTGAATAGCTTACCGTTGAATGAAAGTAGTAAACACAGCTGATTCATATCTGATTTTCTTGTCTCAACAAACCTCCATGCACCAGCACTTTGATATAATAAAAGTTATAATATGGATTAGTTTTCACTGCCTTGACAATTGTACAAAGCAAAAGTCATGCCGCAGTTGCTATCTTCCATCTAAATAACAAGCCATTGCAGTGGCTTGTCAGTTGTCTTGTGTTGAAATTAATAAAGTTCGTATAGTAGTAATTACTAACTAGATAACTCAGAGCTTACTATTGTCATGTCTAAGGAATGCCTAGATAAACATCATCAACTTGAGAGCTGTACAACATTCGTTGTTAAGAGGGATTGACTGTTATGTTTGTATCTGTAAACATCCTTGTGTGAGAATTGATGCAATCACAATATCTGTTACTTGAAGACTGCTTATTTCACAATCAGTATATCACACATCGTATCCATGACACAATTAGATCTGTTAGAGTCGCCAGACTACCAGATATACGTTATGAGAATATTTACTGCAATTTCACACTGCAAATACATGCCGGATAGAGGAATAATTCGTCAGTTACTCCTTTAATATATATCTAAACCATCAATTTTTCCTCGACCTACCCAAATTCAATTATACTTTCTTAAATTACCTACTCTTACCTTAAGACTCGTTGAAATATTTTATACTTTTATAATGCTCTTAGTTGTAGACAGTCTGAAATTCCAAAAGATGCGAGTATGCACAGAAACAACTAGGTCAGTATGACATATATTAAACTTCAATCACACATTGGTTTCAATTATTAATTAACCTTAGCATGAGCTGTAACTAATGGAGCGTATACAACTGAACAGGAAAATTATTACATTTAAGTAAAGCTGTATTTAATAAAAAACGAATCTTAAAACCGGAATTTGTTATCAATGTAGGAAATCTGGAAGATGGAATTATTCTCTCAAGATCATTTTCATGATACCAGCCTTAATCGAGTCAGTGAAGGAGTTGGAAAGGATTTTTACACTGAAAGTTCCAAGTTCTTAATTTGGGTAAAGTCAATGTTACTTCAATACAAGCAAGCTTGTAATCTTACTAATAAAGATACATAGCTAAATCATTGAGTTAGTGTGTTTTCGGGAGTATATTGTCATTATTTTCGGTGGTAAATTAGGTTTGTGCGATATTACTAAGTTCAAAAATTATATATGTATATATTAATAACCTAAATAGTTTGCTGTCTGCCTATCTGTCTTTATGAGATTTTTATTTTTATAAATTACATCTGAAACGTTTTAGTTCGGAGAGCTTGAAACTTCTCGGTTATTCTAACCTTATCAGAAGGCCATTAGCTAAAACATTAATGTATAGTATCAGTTTACCTTTCAAAATGGCATCATTTAACACTTTTAATACAAAATACCTCAAAAACTATTGATCCTACTACGAAGTTTCAAAGATAATGTTTTGTTTCACATAGATAACAAATCCAACATCCAATTTTTTTATCTTGGTAAAAAGGAGTTATGGCGAATGTATTATTTTAGTTCTAAATATTTGATAATGATGATAAAACATATACTTTATCAAATCAGTAACTGGCTCTAGAAGTACCCTCTGTAATAGCAAAAACGAATAAGAAGTATACCACTAAAATAGCCCAACACTTTATTTTATTTTACATCTCATTTAAACGAATATTACATTGTTTAATTACTTTTTACATAAGAAAACATTAATTTTACAATATGTAAGCTAAAGAGTTATCACAGTTATGTAGTTTTTAAAACTTATAACGCCCCAATTTGAAGTGGATAAAAGGTGATTCCAGTGATATGGGCATTTCAGTGTGATTCATACTCACTGAAAAAGCTTATTTGATAACAAAAAGAGTTCTGCATTATCATTGCACAGTATAAAATAAAATCTGTGACGTTAATAATAAGGGTTTATCGATCCTTTGAGAAAATTGTATTCATTGACGAATCCCTCCAAAGCAAATGATCCGTTAAACTAAGTAATTTATCCAGGATCCTGACCACGGATCGAAATGACGGTGATAGCTATTCGTCGCTATATGTCGTGCACCGACAATTTGTTTGTTTATACAATAACATGGCAATATTTATGACAGACCAAGCGACTATGATGTATTATTGACAGATTAGATCACCATCCATAACTCAACTTATACAACTTGTTAAACATTTATAACGCAGACCTAGTGGCACGCAACCAAACAATTCAATATGAATAGTTAATTTGTCTTCTTCATATTAATACATTTAAATTTAATTTACTGTATTTTACAGTTTAATTATCATCGCATATTATTTTACCTAATAGAATATCTTTTTCAAATGTAACTCTTAATTAACTGCTGAGCACATGATACATACTTAAATCACTTATGCCACACAAAGTTTTACAGCATCAATTTACAGAAATTGTCCATAATAAGTTGGGGCACTTAAAAGGCTGAGCTTTAACGAAGCCTATCACTCGTGGTGCTGGAAAACTTTTTGTCCTTACGTCTGCCTCTTTGTCTGTCGCACGACGACATTTCGAAAACGAACTGACCTATAGACTTGATATTGTGCATGAAGTTGCATTTATATATGTGAAACACTGAGTTCTTAGTGAAAAACAGTGAGACTTGGATCCGCCTTATCAAATATACGTATAATCATGGTAACCATGAGTACCTTATGGGTAACCAAAGGCCTTCCAATAATAAAATTAGTATTGGAGAGTTTTTACTCATTTACCAGTGATAGTAATTTTTTTTCCTATGATCCAATGCGTCTTCTTCATTATTAAATTGGTTGTATGGGGAACCATGATGGTAATTAGAACATAATAAAATAAATAAATTAGTAAACAAACCGTATGATTTATGGGATTTTGCATGCAACATATTAACACGTCATGTATTCTGTAGATGTGTTGACTATTGTTATTTAAACACTGCTTTGAAACCAAACTTAATAAACAAAAGTTTGGATTTATCATGTTGATATCCAAGATAGCAAAATCTGTTACTTGACACTTAGTGTGGCGTATCCCTTACTTTTAAACATGCTACTGATAAGAATAAATCCATGAGGATTTTGTATGCTAAGCAAACTATAACTTTAGGTACCGAAGTTCGCTGTACCATAAGCAAAAGGTTACATTGCAGATGACTGTTACAAATGTAACAGTGCACGCCAGGGCCCAAATGACATGTGTACCTTGTGAGTCATCGAGTGAAAACATCACCGACAATAAGCAAGCTACGCAGTAAATGATTGTGAATGTTAATTTTATTTAAAATGCTTTTGGTATGAGACAATATTTAAATTTATAAAGTTAAGATAAAACAAATTAACATTATTTTATAAAGTAGGCCTTCAAAGCTTACAAGTTTCTTGGTAATTTATTTGCTGAAAACTTTCTGCACTGACTGTTTGTAACTTTTACCTAAATTAATGATGTACAAATGTACAAGTGTATTTTTAGCAGTATCTAATGCTGAGAGTAAAAACATTAATGACAGTTTACTAGCCAGAACAAAAAGTGTTTACTTGGCTTAAATAAGACCACTGTCATATCTTGATTAAAATTACGAAATTTCTCAAGGTAATAAATAGAGGAATAGGTTATTTATTTATTTCACTTTAACAGTAATTTAATAAGTGCAACATGACAATCAAATGAAATACCTAACACTAAAAGTGTACTTAACAATTTTATTTTAATATAATTTTAAACGTCTAAGAGCAAAATAGGCTCCCAAAGGCAAAACCTGTTTAGGGATTCCGTCTCTTAGCACATAACATAAGTGAAAAAGAATTCTTTTGATATGGTAAACTTAAGGACACAATGACAAGTTTTTCCCTCTTCGTCAAACATAAAAAATTATTACTTAAGAGTAAGACGAGAATTAATAATTTATACATTAAATTGGTTCTATTTTATATGTGCTTGTACATAAGTATCAAAGCATTTTTATTCAGCATTTTTAAAAACACGAACAAACAAAAATATAAAGAATAACATTTAAAAGATTAATTAAATATATTGCTTTTTACGTTCTATTAATACAAATTAATTCTTAATATAATCTATTCATATACATATTAAAAGTAATTCATCCTAATGGACAATTGCAAAAAGATTATCTACACCACATCTGTACAGATTTAAAAAACTTATATTTCTGAGGCATATTGTACTTATTTAGTATTTTTTATGTTTTTTGAAAGTTTGTTAAACAAGTTTGTTAAAATGCATATAATTAAATGCATTTGCGTAAAAGTTTAAATTTGTTTTAGGAACTTTAAAATTACATAAATTTCTTAGGCCACATCTATACATATGTACATATAACAACAGATTTCCACTCTTTAAGTAAAATCCCTTTAAATATTTATAAACATATAACGTAAACTAAAGACTTCGCATAGTCTCGTGAGGCCATATGTCCCGTAAATTGAATTAAAAACAGAAACACTTCGTAGTTTCTTTAGGTCTGGTAAACTTAAGGACACAATGACAAGTTTTTCCCTCTTCGTCAAACATAAAAAATTATTACTTAAGAGTAAGACGAGAATTAATAATTTATACATTAAATTGGTTCTATTTTATATGTGCTTGTACATAAGTATCAAAGCATTTTTATTCAGCATTTTTAAAAACACGAACAAACAAAAATATAAAGAATAACATTTAAAAGATTAATATTAAATATATTGCTTTTTACGTTCTATTAATACAAATTAATTCTTAATATAATCTATTCATATACATATTAAAAGTAATTCATCCTAATGGACAATTGCAAAAAGATTATCTACACCACATCTGTACAGATTTAAAAAACTTATATTTCTGAGACATATTGTACTTATTTAGTATTTTTTATGTTTTTTGAAAGTTTGTTAAACAAGTTTGTTAAAATGCATATAATTAAATGCATTTGCGTAAAAGTTTAAATTTGTTTTAGGAACTTTAAAATTACATAAATTTCTTAGGCCACATCTATACATATGTACATATAACAACAGATTTCCACTCTTTAAGTAAAATCCCTTTAAATATTTATAAACATATAACGTAAACTAAAGACTTCGCATAGTCTCGTGAGGCCATATGTCCCGTAAATTAAATTAAAAACAGAAACACTTCGTAGTTTCTTTAGGTCTGGATGAGTATTTTATAGGCAATATACCATCATGGAACCAGTTTATTCACCTATTACAAACTGGCCAATAGCAGTTAAAACCAACCCCTCGTTATACTCTTATGTAAATTGATTTTTATGAGGTAACAATCTATGTTTAAAATCGTAGGATCTCCAATAAGATGATTAGGTAATAAACATATTTCCTATTTGTAATTTTTATATTATTTAGATAAAATTTTCAACGATAAGGATAAGAGCAACTAAGAAACGTCAATATGTCTTGAATACTAGCAGTAAGCAGAACCTCTGAGAAGGCTGTAAACAACTAGACGTCGTCAAGCAGAGGTGAGGAATGGCTGCTTGTTTTATTCATGAGTTATGAAAAGAGCATTGACAGAAAACTGATTTTCACTTTGTCACCTGCTTTAACTTTACAAACACCGCGCTTGACATGGAAAGAAATGTCTCATTACCTAAGAGTACCACGTCATTATTTCTGAGGAATCGAAACGTATAACTAGTTACAATAGTTAGCATATAGATTTATCAAGCATATTATTAGTGCTTAAGTATCCGGCTGAATGAAAACTGTTATCCAGAAAACATATTTAATAAAATATATAGTATCTATACTATTATAAAAAATCTAATGGCGTATGAATGTGTGTTTGTGTGTGATTATACTTAAATTGTACACGGACATTGTTAGGGTTTCTTGATACATAGGCTTATTCCTATTTCGAAAATTCCTCTGGGCTAAGTCCGATTAGTCTATAAAGTTACGAATGCAGCAATGCATAACAAATGCAGCAATAACAGCAAATAAATGTTATTAATTGAAAGAGTCTATTAACTATTCTGTGCAAAATTTGTTTTATGACAGCAAAACCATATGTTTGATTAACCTAAGTACACTTTTCAATTTATGTAGATGTATATTCTTCAAAGCATAGAGTAAGTATGATAGTACCAACACTTCTTCTTTCAACCTTTTCTAATACTTACATACCTACATGCAAAGATATAATTTTAACTGTACATTGTTGCAATTATTAAGCATGTACTGCTTGATCAGTATTGTGATGGAGATATCATATACAAATTTGCCATATATGTTTTATTATAGAATTAAATAGTGTTGTAAAAGCAATATTTGTTTTCTTTTGACAAAAGTAGGATTCTCAGAACTGTGTGTGTGTGTGTGTGTGTGTGTGTGTGTGTATGTGTGTGTGTGTGTGTGTGTGTGTGTGTGTGTGTGTGTGTGTGTGTATGTATATATATATATTATATATATATATATATATATATATATATATATATATATATATATATATTGTCTTGATCGGGAAACAATGTAATAATAAACTATGGGACAAAAATACTAGTAAGACTAAAATAAATTGCAATGGTCATAAATATACACTTTTTAAAGATTTTCTCGATCGTGGCAACAAACTCAACATTGGTGTTGGAAGTATGAATCACTGGAATCAGAAGTGCTCATACAAGTGTAATGCATAAAATAAGATCATTTAGCAATTGCAATTAATATATGAAACAGTGAACCATGAACATTGGCATAATACGAACTTCCAATATGCCTAATTCTGTTTATAAATTACATAGAGCATCATGAGCATCCCAATGTATCAGGAGGAAATCGTTCTTTAAATTAATGAATCGTTCTAATAAATGTATCGCTATAAAAATATAATCCCTGTATTATATTTTTGTATTATCGTGTGTTAAGTAGTCTCTATAAATCTCCTTTCATAAAATAAACTGTTATAAAACCATTTAAAAATTTCTTATTGGCAAGACAGTTTACTGTCATTTTGGCTTGTAGTCATTGATACTGGATATTTGTTCCACAGCAATATGTCTATTATTTCTATTCCTCTTTACTAAGTTCCTTTACTTGTTACTAAATCATTTTCTATGCCTACTGACCTAGCTGAGGCAACATCCTCGTATAGTTACTGAAATCGGTTTGAAGTTGTTGTTACTCATTTTGGTAATAGTTACATAAGTGTACGTAGGTATATCCATAAGGTATATTTAGTCCTGAAATCAAAATTTAAACATTAACTTTAATGTTATTAGTAAAGATAACATTTTACCCGCATTTTTTTTATACACTTATATAAAGTAATTTCCGGAATAGAGGATCTACGTTGCTAAGTTTGTAACAACAACAAAGTCGAACGGAGGAATGTCGGGAAGTTGCGGCCGTCATCTGCACTCTTGCAGCTCACTTGGAGCTAACAATATCGTTTCCAACACGAGAATAGCAGTAGCTTCTAGTCCCTCAATTTTACCTCAAACCACATGCACATCTCTGTGGGTTAAAGTTACTATGGGTCTATGTATTTTGAACTAATTCCGAGGATTAATAGACCTTACATAACCTAACATTTCTCATAATCCGTGACCACACTTATTTTAGTAGTGTACTTGTCATTCCTTACTTTGTATTGCCGATTATTGAGAGGTGTATATTCAGCTATGGCTTAGAGAATGTTCCAAAATGGAGGATTTTATAGTCTAGTCTCACACCTAAATAGACAGTGACTTGTAGTTGGGTTGTCGTCATATATCGTCTTTAAGAGAAAGTTCCACCGAAAAAACTGATTTTCTATCAAACACCACTCATAATTTCACTTTTGTACTACAAAAAATAACATTTTATTTTGTAGACACATTTATGAAGCTCGATATTTCTCACCAATACTTATAATTTGTGCTGCTTAACTCTAGTGCTACTATCTAGACAACGAGTCATCTAAACTTGGACATTGATGTTAAGTAATAAAATGATTGATATATTTTCCACTCTCTAACTTCAGTGGTACTATCTCGTCATGTACATTTATTTTAAATAGTTATTTCTTTTTAATAATCTATTCCAATTCTCCAACTACAGGGAGCTTTATCGAGAACGATTTGAGATATAAATTGTACACTTCGTATATTTTGCTTAGCTATCTAGAACTAATGTTCTAGCGACATCCCTCGTCTGTCTGTCTGTCTACCTGCCTGTGTACTTGTTTTCTTATGGATTTCTCTAAAGCAAATTGAGCTGTAGACTCGAAATTTTGCACGTAACTTTAATTTCTGCAAATGCAACGCCATTGTCATATGGCAGAGCTTTTACACATCCAACTATCCGCAAGAAATCTCGTAAACGATTTCATACTGTGTACTTTAAAGTACTTTAATGTTATTAACTGCTCATCTAAACTTAGACCTGTGACGTTCACGAGATGAGAGCATGTTACACAATACCGGTTACTAACCTGAGATTACCATGTCATTTCATAAGGCTTACTATACTAGAACAACCATTAGCGTCTTTTTTCATACGTGTTTGGTAATTCTCTTTACTCTGCTCATGACGTCAGATGCCTATGAAGTGAAAAAAGTAATATTATATAGTTTATTACATAACCTTATTTGTTTTTCATACATTTTTATATTTCTCTGGGTAGCACACCCTTGAGAAAAAGGTTATCATTTATTCTTGTTTACAAAAGAGTAAATTTTCTATATGAATACAACTGTAAACATTTCTATTGCATGAATACTATTTAAATCTCCTATATGTAATGTACATGTATATCTGTTTATGAAATGTTTTAACACAGGCGAAACAGTTAATACAGGGAATTTTAAACATTACTACGAGATAGAGAAAACACGAGCGGTTGAATATTTTAATTTTTACAAAGGTTCTCAAAAGTCGTACAATGTATTATTCATTAAACTGCCTTGTCGACGCAAGCAGAAAGTCAATTTTTAGTTAATCAACTGCGCTTATTCCTCTTCAGATCTAATTTAAATATTTTAAAATACCTTATTATAGTAAATTAAAACATTTTTCAGAAATCAACTGAATCGTTTTTAGGTTTTATTACACTATTAAATAAACATATTTATCAATGATCCGGACCATCCCTCATGCTAAGACATTTTTAAAGTTATAATACTACATATTTTCGCCATTTTAATGAAAACTCAGTGAACTATAAGTTTCTTTGTAGGTCCGTTCTGATAAGAAATATGCTAGATATATAGGAACAATTATCTTCTAATTTAATTTAACTACAGTAACTAGACATTATAAACTAGGTATGAATATTGACAACCAAATTCGTTCAGCATATTGCTACAACTTCCATTCATTGTAGCACTTTTTTGCTATTTTATAATTTCATATAGGAAAGGTTTATTAGGTTGTTAGTTGCATTCACTAACAAGTACAGTGTTATTAAATGTTATAGTTTAATGTTAAACATATATTGACCATTGGCGCTTAGAACCAAATATTTTTTGTTGTAATAATTTACATCTTGTTTTATAAAATAGCATCTGTTGTTTTGTGGTAGCTCCTTTATATTACCAAATCGTAAACAGTATGGTAGATCACTGTATTCTAAAACTATGTTTCATATATTATAAATCTCTATAAGGGACGTTAAACTGAACATACATGTAATATTCACCATAAAACGATGTTTTATTAATTAATACTGATATAGCTTAATATAGAGTTTTTGGTTCTTTAACAATAAATGAGTTACAAATATTACTTGAAAGGTTTATTGTTTAATGTCTTTTTTTAAGTTTGCAATTTAAAATTTTTTACACCTAAGATTGGTCATGATATGAAGATTTTTAAGTTTAAATGTTCTTTTTTTTGTCAGTATATGTCACACAATTTAGGGATCATCCCATTTGCTAACGATTTCTAACGATTCTAAAATACAGTTTATTATTTCACACGCACTTAGGAATACTAGAAGTACGGAACTAAATACATGACCTTTATTCTCCAATTATCACCCGAAAAGAACACTTACAAAGATACGGTTAGATCAACATAACCTTACTACTTTCCGGCTGGAGATAACTAGTATCAGGGACTAGTACATTTTCCTGTTGGCAATCACTATTCTCATATATGAACACATGCATTCAGGACAGGCCAGAGATAACAACTAGTATCACATACAAGTACATATTACTGTTGGCAATCACTATCTTAAAAAATGAGTAAAAGTATTTAGAATCGGTCATACATAACAACTAGTATCGCAGACATGTACATTTTCCTGTTGGTAATCGTTATCCTCATATAGGAGCACGTGTATTCAGGACAGCCCACACATAAAATCCAGTAACACAGTCAAATAAATTTTACTGTTGGTAATCACGATCCTACACGTGCATTCACGACAGGCCAGAGATAAAAACTAGTACCACAGTCAAGTAGATATCCTCAGTCCAGTATATATGGCAATCACTATCCTCAGAAATGAGCAAATTTATTCAGAACCGGTCAGAGATAACAACAAGTACAGTTTATTGTTGGCAATCTCAAAAAGGGCACAAGAATCAGGATTTACAAGAGATAACAACTAGTATCACAGCCAAGTGCAGTTTACTGTTGGCAATCACTATCCTCATATATGAGCAAATTTATTCAGAACCGGTCAGAGATAACAACAAGTACAGTTTATTGTTGGCAACCTCAAAAAGGGCACAAGAATCAGGATTTACAAGAGATAACAACTAGTATCACAGCCAAGTGCAGTTTACTGTTGGCAATCACTATCCTCATATATGAGCACATGTATTCAGGACCGTTCAGCGAGTGAAGCTTTACGCTTTCGCATGTAGAGAGAGATTTCAATTACAGATTACTCCTTGCATGACGATTGAAATCCTGTATTGAATCGTACTTGTGCGTTATATACCGTACCGCGTGTTGTTTTGTACAGTTTTAATAGGATTACTGAACACGTTAAAGCGGACGATTTTGATTTCAGTGGCATATACGGAAAACTTTTAAGTTGTATCACACTTGATTCCTTTTTGAACTGTCACATTTGTGCAAGTATGTAGGTATACTCAAGTATATTTACTCGTAATTTGTATTCAAGCTATGATGTCCAATTAATATATTTGTTTTTATAAATCACATTCAAACGGAACTATTTCGTTACTAAATAAGTTGAAAAAGAATTTGTTTTGTATTTAGAACATAACATATAAGTAACAATACAAACCTACTTTATAATAAAACCCAACGGATTTAATCAAAATTAATTTAAAAAACTATTAAACTATAATTAGACGTTAGTGATATGTATCCTCATAATGTATCCTTAACATCATTGTGTCATTATAGCGTACATAATTGGTTTTAACATTAGCTCAGTTTAAATGTAGCGTCACTCTTGGGTTGATCAACAAAACCGTTATCTGTTCATATGTATTTACTCGAATCCACATCATATTCGAAATATTAAGGCACGTACCGGAAATTTGGTAAATACGCAGTCAACATAAGAAGCACAATTTTATATTTTTTGAATAGATTTGAGGACTTATATCACAAAATTTAGTATAAAAAGAACGTGAATTCTAAAACTCCATAAAAGTATCTTTCTTTAATTTATAGTGATTACGTACTAACCGACTCTTTTTTTGGATCCTTCCAACATTAGTTTGATAGAGAATCAATGCATATAAAACCTTTAACTTTTTAAGTATTGCAAATTTACTAAAAGAATCTTTTAATAATTACCGTATTTCAAGAATAAATTACAAATTTGCAAAAAGATTTTCCACATTAACAGGTAACAACAGCCAGGTAACAACAGGTAACAAGTCATAGAAATTGGTCTTAAGGAGCATTACTTAGACTTTAAAGTATATATAAATTATAAACACATTCTTTATTACAGCTCACTATAGCACAAGTCTACATTTCCAGACACTAACCATACCACCTGATGGTAGCCTAAGTTTCAACATCGTATATGGTATAACTAGTGAAGTATTGACAGTACACATTCCATACCATAGCTTACAGTAACATATCGTTACACATGTGGGCACTTGTCACTGAGCTACTTAATATCAATATAAAGAAATATTAAAAATAGAAACATGTAAACCAAATACGTTTTACATGCATACTATTCTGCCTGTCTGTTTTACGTAAAATACGTATATCCTTAAACTATATGAGCAATTTAATACGTCATACATTATATTATTATTATTGTCTTTTGATTTTTTTTATATTTTAATATGTGATATTTATTAATGACGTGCGATTAATTTATGTTCGGTTCGGAGACTGACTCTTTGGCATATTTTGGAAATTATAAACTAAATAGCTGATAGATTTACGTAGGGTGTTTTCTATAATACTAAAGTAAAGAATATATGCGTACAACACAACTCAGCAAAAGAGGAGCGCTTGATTAAAAATCGATGTTTCTAATTGAAGAAGTATTCGGAAGGAAAATTGATGAGTCTGCAGTGTAATTAGAAACCACCTTCAGTATTTATGATCAGCATTAAGGGTTTGACAGTAGAACGTTGACGGCTGGGGATTTGCAATTTTACATTGGTAAACGGATGCCCGAAGGTTATTTTTGTATTCCAGGAGAGGTATCATAACGAAGAGTGCTTGTTTAAGATTTTTGAGATGAGCTCATAAAATAAATTATAAAGAAGAAAAACAAGTGGTGGAACTAGTGACTGTGAGAATTGTACAAACGAAAATTCCCAACGCCTACCTGACCAAATATTAGTATGCAAGTGGGCTTATCCAAGTAAAATTTGAAACCAAAACCAAGGCACAGGCCAATCACGTGACAAAACGAGGTAACATTTTTACAGGTTTAATCCATCGTTAAAGTGAAGAATTTTGTCGTGAAAATGGTTTTACTAACGAAGTATTGAGATTTGGCAAATCATGCTATTGGCACACCACTACGTCAGTAAACTCTTCCTTTTATTGGGCAACATAAACTTTATTTCAAATAGTTTGTCAAACCTACTTCACAAGATATGATTATGCAGCTATTTAATAGCAAATTATAGTAAAGTTTGTCACGCTGACAAGTCAATGCCTAGATATTGGATTATTGATTCAAAAGATGATTTTTATGTGATTTAATCACTGATTTACGAACACCTTAAGGAGATTCAATATGAGTTCGATATCAGTAACTAGTCAATGTTTTTGGAGCAGCCGTATCGGTTATTTTTTTTAACTAGTAGAGGTAAGTTAGACGGAAACTGGGCTTCACTTCCACGCATGCCCACTTCGCTTCTTCTCTACCATACACACAATTCCATATGCTTCACGTTTGAATATACCTAGGCATGTGAATCCAAAACTTGTGATGTACATCGTAATATCTCAAATGAGTAGTTTCATGGGGTGATTCACTGTTATTTAGTATTAATGACCGGATTCAACCCTATGCGCATCTTTATGGCAATGTCAATATCAATAATTCTATCAGCTGAAACCATGCAAATGGTTTCGGTAAAAATACGTTCATACTGAAGATAGTAGTGGTTTTCTGTTCTTACATTTAATTTTATATTCCCATCATACCTTTTGTAAACAATTATAATAAAGTCACCGTAGCTAGGTCAATTGGATTTCTTATCTCTTTTCATGTTCTTTTGAATCATAATTAAGTAACCAAAATATAAATTATAGGTTATTAAATGGCATAATATTAAAATATCTATCAACATTAATACTCAAAGTATTTAATTTCATGTTTAATACTTTAGCTCTGAAATAGTTCTAATAATTTTCGAGACCCAGTGGTAGTTGCAGAGATAATGAGCTGACACGATGTTCAATGTGGTATTTGCCATCCATTCAGTGTCCGGCGGATGCTCGTTATATTGGTGAGAGATTTCAATAACCGATTGTGCCCCTTATGATTTAAATCACATATCGGCCACCCATACGCCATCTGATTTTAACAGTCGATTTTACTGTATGATCAAGTTATTCCGTTTCAAATATATTTTGTTCATCCGTACATATTATTTTGAATATTACAATTTTTATATTCTTTATTGAATGTTTAACACCTGTGGCATTGTGTTCCTCTGATAGAGAATAATTAAGGCTTGACATACTATTTGATCTATTTTCTGACTAACACTTAATTATGACTTATTGTACGCCGTCATCTAATACGATGAAAAATGAAATATTTATTTAAAAAGCAGAACTTTAATTATATTATTGATGTGTTGAATTTTAATTGGTTAAAATAATATTTGATCTCTGCCTCAGATAAATAACTAACCTTACACACAACTAAAATTTACCTTAACATTTTTTAAAATATTCCAGATCGTTTTGACACGCATTAGTTAAGAAACTCGTATATTTTGTTTTCATTCTCATGAAGCAAATGCAAATTCAACCTTGCCATAGATATAAGATAATTTTTACAACAATATGAACATTTTAAACTGGTTCATTATATTGCTTTAATTTTGTACAATCCTAATTACTATATTCATTTTTATAATCGCGTTTGGTATTTCCTAGTGATTCTTTAAATTTGGTCAAAATCTATTACTTTGTATTCTGTCATGACTAAATTGGGATTCGAAATTTGACATATTCTTGCAATAGGCTTGAAATACCTACCAAGGACCAGAGATGGCCACACGAGTAAGGTAGGGCTGTATGGTTTTACATGACTGCCCAAAAGAAATGTTATCCTTCCTTCTTTATTTCTGCGCCGGAGTATGGGAGTTTATTCCACCATAACCTCATAGAGGCTTTTCTAATTTTGGTCTTCTATAGTTTGTTGGGCTCCTTATTTCACCGATGTTATACAGACATGTGTACATACTCCCATATACATCATCGGGGAGAATTTGGAATATACTGTTATGGCGTTTAAAAAAGATCCATAGTTACACATGCACCATTATGGTACTTATTCTTGTCTATGTATAAATGAATTTCATGCAAAATGTAAAGTATCCAGATGAAATCCTCCATTGTATTTAGGTTTCAAAACAGTGTTTAAATACAAGTGGGTGAGATAGTAGTAATATGTATATATCGCTTATTTTGGGGTTAGTGTGGAGTACGTACTGCGGTAGAGGGATGGAATACAGGTCAGAGAATGTGTCGAATTTCTCCAGTTGATCATAATTAATTACGTACTGAATGAAATGTTTAAGTTGGAGCCCTTCCCTTTGAACACTTAATTGTTGAGATTCTTTAAATATAAAACGTTTATTTTCTAGTTTAAATGAAACTCCATCATTATAGAAGATATCTTAATGTTTGTACTGTTAAAACGTTTCACTTTAAGAATGGACGCATAATAAATAAACAGGGGCTGCTTGATAAATTATGAAATAAATGTATGATTGCTTAAGATTATTAAGTAAATTTACGACGCATATACACTAATATAAGTTGCAGTTATAAAGTTTTTTCCTTATTATACAGTGGGTTGTATTTTGATATTATTTATTGATATTTAATTTTAGCTATAATTTATATATTATATTTGCAAACATAAAACTTTTTAGTAAATAGTAGAATAAATAATATAAGCATAAGATTTGTATTTGAATTTGTACAAACTCTTACTGGATGGTGAAGGATGACCATACATGCCTCCCTACCCCCTCAGTACGTGACACTCTACACTGCGCCTATACATTACACTAGAACCGGGATTCATTAGTAAAGAATAAATAAAGGGATCTTTGTTTCAGACGCCATTAGAAAAGAACATCGTTATATTTGCAATCGAAACCCCATCCGTTACACGTATGTTTTAATGAGAGGTTTATGGGTCAGAGTATCACGTTTCATTCGTGTAAATGTAGCAACATTTATGATTGGAAAACACTCCAAAAATATATGTATGTATGTATGTATATGCAAACAATCTTACATTTGAACCAATATACTGTAAATAATTCCAAATACCAATCTTAGATATGTTGGACATATTTCATTAAGTATAAATTATTGTTGTAATTTGATCTGTATGAAGACCAACCAATATAAAATGTACTGTCCATACTTAAATGGTTTCGAGATCGTATATGGAAAGTTTTTATTTATTATTATCTCTCGCAAATTATTTTTTTTGAAATAATAATAAATATAAAATTAACAAGTGCAATTATTTTATATATCAATTATTCATTTTCAAAATGGACGATTAAAATAATTATGTAACATGTATGTTTCTATTGGGTAGCCACTGCAATATTAAACAAAATGTATGTAGACTATTTTAATTGAAACAACATTTATATATATATGACCATATATATATATATATATATATATATATATATATATATATATATATATATATCTAGAATAGATTATTTTTTAAAAGAATTAAAATTCTAGAAAGTTAACCACAAGCAATAAGCTCATGGTTTCATAATTATAAAAACTTAACAGCTTCGCTTTAAAGTTTAAACTTTAATTTTTTTTATTTGGAAAATATTAAAAATCAATGAGTTTCAATCACAGTATAAATGAATTAATATTATAATTATCAAAAATATATTCTTGTCCATCTCAAGAAACATTGTTAACGCAATTATTAAGAAGTCTCAGTTTAACCTATCTTGAATCTGGCTGTCAATAGTGAGGCTGAAATACAGTATTTCAGAATAATAAAATGTTCACCTCATTTTGACTCACTGTATGCTTATATACCTTTTGAGAATCTGGCAGTGTAAACCTGAGGAATAAATTATGTTTGCTGAAATAATTTGTGTATAATCGGCTGAGCGTTAGCCAACCTACCACTCGAAGGGCTGGAAAATTATCTTAGATTTTAACAAGTGACACAGTTTGTTTATAGAGTAAATAGGAAATATAATAGATTGCAATTAGTTTTATAGATTTGTGACAATATTTGACTTCTGCGCACCCTTGCGTATTACATACCTTCGATAGCTTACCGGAATGCTTACTATTTAAACACTGCTGTAAATCCTATTTTACTCAACAAAAGTGTGAATATATAATTTAGCAACATATTTCGAGATATATTTCGCACTAAACCACACTTGTAAATAGATAAGGACGACCCTTGCGATTTCAACTGTGGAATTAGGATGAACGTCGTTGGAACATTAAAGTATGATGTCTGTAGTTAAGAAGTAAACATTTCTTCTCTGTATTATTATATGCCTGTCTATCTGTCCGCATCTCTAGCTAATAATAATATTACCCAGATTTAAAATATATCGAAGCTTCGTACGTGACATATGTTGTTGTGTACTCTCACCTTTAATAAGTAGGATTATTATAAGAAACTACTTAAATATATAACAAGCTTTCTTCATTAATTTATTTCACTGATTATCATAATGTCTAATGATTTATTTATTGCCGTATTATCAAATTTGACAAGGTGGTATGGATCATAACCGCCATGTCCATCAACTATATTCATCAAAACGAGCGATATTCTAATTATACTACCTTAGACAGTGGACCTTTGGATAATCTAGCTGCCAAATATCATCATAGATTGGCATCAGGCATCCATAAAAACCAAAAATATCAAAAATAAGTATTGTAATCAAATGATTTTGATTAGTCTCACAATGTATACTGTTTTCGGTGACTAGTGTCTACCCGACCTCAAAGAGATGAACTCTGGCAGCCGTCGGAATTAGTCAGGCAGGTTGCATCAGACGTCTGTTAAAATAAAAGTAATCTTTTAATCAAATGATACTGACTAGGCTTACAAATGTGTACTGTTGGATAGATGATGAGACAGCACTAGACTTTGAAGGGGTGGACTCTGGCAGCCATCGGAATCAGTCATACAGGGCATACATTATCATATATTATTTATTAAAGCATCCACCAAAATAAGAAATGTGCAATTGTAATCTAATGATATTAGCTAGCCTAAACGTTTTACTGTTGTATAAGTGACTAGTGTCTACCCGACCTAGAAGGGGTGGACTTTGGTAGCCATCGAAATCAGTCAGGCAGGTGGCATCAGGGCAACCATCAAGATTAAAAATATACAATTTAAATAAAATTATACTGGCTAGGCTTACAATGTATACTGTTGGATAGGCGACTAGACACTACCCGACCTCGAAGGGATGGACTCCGGCAGCCATCGGCGTCACTCAGGCAGGTGGCATCAGGGCATCCATCAATACCAAGACTAACAGCAACCATAATGGTAAAGAAATTGCAATAGTATAAATTGAAATAAAGAAACATGTTTAAAGAAGTTAAAAAAAAAGAAAGTAAAATTAAGAAACAACCCATTAAAGTTAAGGCTAAAACTACTCATTAGATGATTTGTATTCCAAATCGGGGTTTTACTGTGATTGATAAATTTGTAAGATTTGGGTTCAAATGTGTAAAATATATCAGTTTACTCCAAAGATTCTTAGTACCATTTATGAATGAATGACGAGCATATTATTCATCTATTGATAGATATACTACTAAATATGACTGAAGGTTTACTGGCAGATGTAAATTTAATAACTAAAATAAATAATGAACTATAGTAACCAAGTAATTACTATCGTTCAATTGGAGCCCCGGACACGAGCATTCATCTCTATATTGATAGGTCCTCACTGGAGAGGGGATGACTCTTTGCATGTGAACACGTGTTTCATCGGCTCTTACTTTTTATGTCTAATTTTCACGTACTTTTTCGTCACAGTATTTATTTAAAGTTATATAAGTTTTTAAAGCATTTCTCTTCCACTTCGTTTTAGTGTAATAGTTTGCGGGTAAACTGGCCGAAGAGTTTTATTATTTTATAAAAAAGATTTTATGTTTCGGTCGCCACCGCATCTGAGGTCGGGAGCGAAGGGCAAACCCGTTCCCCTTATCTACAACTGATAAGAGTAAACCTACCTTTCCAGCGCTCATTATCAGCGTCATCAGCGATAACTTCGACCGGATCCACAACAATGGCAAGCTCTGATAAAAAACACGGGAGGTCTCGATTCGGTATCTGTGGAGAGTTGCGTCAATTCTTATCTGTCGAGCGCGGGTGTAATCACTGAGCTTGTTCAGCGCCTCGGAGACAAAATAAAGGACATTGTGGAGGTAGCGGTACGAGCTGCGTTAGCTACCTTCCAAGAAGAGTTGAAGAGGCTGCCATGACGAGTTGGTCACCGTGACAGCAAGAGTAGGCGAGCTGGAGGATCGAGTGCTGGACAAGACGGACGATCTTGAACAATATCAAAGGCGGGATAACCTGAGAATCTTTGGCATACAGGAGACCAAGGGCGAAGACACGGACAAGCTGGTAGTCGAGTTGTGTCGGGAGAAGCTGGGAGTGGAGTTGTCCGATGCGGCGATTCACCGGAGTCATCGCATCGGTCAACAGTCCAGGCAAAACAGTGAAGGGAAGCAGCTGCCTCGCCCTATTATTGTAGAGGTTTACCACCTACCGGCAGCGCCAGCAAGTGTATGCTTCGAAGAAGAAGTTAAAGGGCTCAGGAGTTACCATCCGCGAAGATCTGACCGCACGCAGGATGGAGGTGTTCCGGGCGGCAGTAGCTCAGCACGGCCGAGGAACACTTGGACGCTGGATGGTCGTGTTCTGTGGGTTGATCGGGGCGGCAGGAAAGGTGTTGGTACTCGGCTGGCGGACCTCGCATCGAAACTCAACAGTCTCCAAGTAAATCGTTTGTTGTATCTATCAAGTTATTTTAGTTTTCATTTCTTTGTTCCTTTTATTACTTTTGGTTCATAAAATTATTATATAAATATTACCTTATTTTTTTTTTTTTTTTTAAGAATATGAGTATAATTTAATTTTACATATACACATTTTATTTATTCCAAATAAACTTTAAAAAGGAATATCATAATATAACTATTTCGTTTAATAATACAAATAATTTCTGTAAATGCTACAATTAATAATCAGTCTATATTATATGTTTAGTTCCAATATTATTTTATTAATATAAATTTTTATTTTTGTTATTAAATAGTACTTCTACTAATGAAATAGTCTAAGTATTTCCGTTTATCTAAACACGTACTTCATAAAATCGTATAATAATTTTTATTTATATTAGGCTATTCTTATCCAAGTTTACAGTAAAATAATATTTTTGCAATAGATTTCCACCATTTACTATTTTTCTGTTTTACTAGAATAATAAAATATTGTATTTATATAATATATTTATTTCATAAATATGACTTTTATTTCGTTACACAATATTATTCTTTAAAACATTCAGAACAATAATTTTTTATACAAAACTATAATATTTTCTATTAAATCTCACATAACAAATCAATAGTCATAATATATATACAAGTTTGTGGTAAATTGTAAATAATATTAGGTACTTATATCTAATGGGTTAGTTATTGATTTTTTTATATTGTGAGTTTCTTTTTTTTAAGTAAGTGGAAGTCCACTGTGGTGTATTTATTTATACTACTATTTTAGCATTATTGATATGGGTTTTGTTTATTTTAGTTGATTAGATTGTATTTATTTGAGCTGATGGATCTATGTTGTGTTACTGTATGTTACTTAATGTGGTCATATATAGCCCTTTTTTCGAATAATGTTAGTTTTAAGTTTTGTAAATTAAAAACTACACGGTGAAGTTGGAAATGTGTGTGTGTGTTGCATGAAAGGGTTGTCTGCAGTGACGCAGCCACGGTCTGTCGGTCCGCGGCCCGCGGGGCCTCGCGGCGTGTTGTGGTGCTGGCGTCTGACGGTTGCTGCCCCGAGCCAGCGCGTGCTTCCGTCAGCCCTCCCAGATCTTCTCTGCCAATCTCTCACTCCTTTCTCAAACTTCTTAAAGGCAGCTCATGTCAATGCACAATCTCTTTATGGCCACATTGATGAATTTCGTTCCCATGTTTCAACCATCTCCTGTTGACATTATTCTAATTTCAGAAAACCTGGCTGAAACCTCACTTAAGTGACAGAAGTGTCGAGCTTCCAGGTTTTAACCTGTACAGAAATGATCGCCTGCACAAAGGTGGTGGCGGGGTAGCTGTGTACGTCAGGTCAGGTCACACTTCCTTGTCTCTGTCCTGCTATCATCCGATACATCCAGAGATGGACGGCCAGAATACATGTTTTCTGGACGTCTGTGTTAATGGAACACACATTTTAATTGCTGTTTGTTACAGAGCTCCTCACCTGGGCTACATGGCTGAGTTTGAACATGATCTTCTGGGTTTTTTGGCTCACTACAGTCATGTTATTGTGATGGGAGATTTTAATACTGATTTACTTGGACCAATTACTTATGACCAAACTTTTTTAACTAATATGTTTTTACCTCGTGTAACATGACCCTACTTCCTCTGCAAGCCACTCACCACACTGAGACTGCCGACACCTGGCTTGATATCATTGCTGTCTGTGACCAAACCCTGGTTGCGCACCACGGGCAACTTCCTGCTCCTGGCCTTTCCAAACATGACCTTATTTTTCTTGCTTATAAACTAAGAACTCCCAAGATCGAACCAAAAGTTATGTTTTTATAGAAACTACAAAAATATCAATCTTTATTCCCTGCTTATCGATGCTTCTATAACTCCATGGCATGAGGTCACATCGGCTGATAATGTGGACATTATGGTATCAAAATTTAATTCATTAATGAATGGCCTTCTTGATAAACACGCTCCATTTGTTTCAAAAAGAGTAACTAAAACAGCCTGCCCCATGGATCTCAGAATTTATTCGACACCTTCAGAAGCAAAGAGATAGAGCTTTCCTTAAGGCTAAGCGATCCAAGTTACGTGATGACTGGGCTGTATATAAAAAATTAAGGAACAATGTGCAACAACAAATTAGAAATGCCAAGATCAGGTTTTACTACTCTTCCCTGTCTAAAAAAACAATCTAGCAGAATTTTATGGTCCAAAACTGAAAGATCTTGGAGTTGGCAAGCCTAACACTTACTCCCCGGTTTCCCTTAATCTCGATGATATCAACAACTTCTTTGTTGAGATTCCTGTTTGATCAGTCTGGGGCTCAGGAGTATGTCTCCGAGCTCGAAGGAGCTACTTTTTGATAAACCTGAGTTTCAGTTCTCTTTCACTCCGGTAACAGAGACAGAATGTGTTAAAGTCTATTATAAGGATGTCCAGTAACGCAGTCGGGGCCGATGGCATTCCTATTAAGGTTAATAAAAGATACTCTTCCAGTTACTCTTCCAACTATCACTGCTATTTTCAATAAATCTCTGGCTACTTCAATGTTCCCATTGACATGGAAGTCTGCTTTAGTTCGCCCACTTCAGAAATGTTCCTCTCCACAAAATCCTTCACAATTCAGGCCAATAAGTATACTCCCTGCTTTATCAAAGTGTTTGGAGCGGATTGTTCATCAGCAATTTTCAATATACCTTGAAAGTAATAACATTTTATCAAATTTTCAATCTGGTTTTCGCTCCAACCACAGCACTACTACTGCACTTCTAAAAATAGTTGATGATATACGCCTTGGAATTGATAAGAGTCAGGTAACCATTTTAACCCTTTTCGACTTTTCAAAGGCTTTTGACTGTGTCTATTATCCCCTTCTCCTCATCAAACTTAGGAAGGATGGTTTCTCTGATGGTAGTGTCAAGTGGGTTGAGTCTTTAATCTTCGGGACGACGCCAGTGTGTCAGGTCGGGTGAGAAGCAGTCGAGATGGAGACCAGTCACTCGTGGAGTTCCGCAGGGTTCAGTCCTGGGGCCACTTTTATTTTCACTGTACATCAATGACATTACTACTCAAATTACTCATTCCAATTTTCACTTATATGCAGATGACTTACAAATATACCGCCACTTTTCTATAAGGGACATACAAACTTGTGTGACTCTCATGAATTCCGATATTGACGCTGTTACTCACTGGACTTGGAAACATGGACTAAAATTAAACGTAGACAAAACTCAGTGTATTATGATAGGTTCATTCAAAGCTTGTTCGTAAAATTGACTTTACTACGGCTCCCAAATTAAAACTAAAATGACCAAGATCTAGAATACTCTGAGAAAGTAAAGAATCTAGGACTTATTATTGACAAACACTTAAGATGGACTGAACAGGCTTCTTTGATATGTAATAGGGTCTTTGCCGGTGTTCACAGCCTCAAGCGGCTGGCTTCATATCTACCACACCCAGGTTAAAATAATGCTGATAAAGACTCTTGTACTGCCTCACTTCAACTACTGTGACATAGTCATTAATGACATGACTGTGGAGCTTTTCAAATAAACTCCAGCGTGCTCAGAACTTTTGCATTAGGTTCATTTTTAATCTCAGACGTGATGATCACGTAACGCCCCTTCTTCAAACAATTATCTATATTAAAATTACAAGATCTTCGAGACTATCACTCACTCATTCTGTTGCACGCTTTTTTTAAATACAAATTGTCCCAGTTATCTTTCAAACAACTTTCAATTTATGTCTGAAATAAGTGAACGAAGTACAAGGAGGGGTACATCCTTATTATCTATACCAATTCATCGAACAACTACCTTTAGTAAGTTCGTTTACAGTTTCTGCTGCCGATTGTGGAATGCCTTACCTATAAACATCAGAGCCATTGATAAGCGCGCTCGCTTTGGGGCGGAGGTCAGGGCCTTGATGCTGGGGGCTCAGGGGGTATAGCGGTTGGCGGCTTTGGAATGTGTTACTTAAGGCAACTGAATGCAAGTTGAATGAATGCATGCGTGTATGTCTTATTATAGTTTTTGTAAATATTTATAAAGTTACATTAATTATAGATGTTGTTTTTTATTATTTTAAAGCTAAGATTCTTTTAATGTATAAGGTAAATAAATAGATTTATTTTTTTAGTTATACATGTATATGTATGTTAGTTTAATTTTTTACGAGGTTAAGTGGTAGAGAGGACTTTATAGTCCTAACTTCGCCTCTAATAAAGACATTTTTCATTTCATTTAACGCCAATATTCCATATTCCATTCAATGACAACCCACGACTCTACCAAAGCGTCTTTAAACGTTATTTGAGCTCTATAACGTCTCGTATTAAAGGAAATCCGATTTATTTCTGCACTATGGTTTATGAAAACTTATAGCAACTTATCTTCGTTATGACAACGTTTATTATTACTACTAAATACTTTTATTCTAATATTGCAATACCGACAGCTTAGTTCAATTACGTTAATAACTCAGCCCAATTATATGACCGCAAATCTGAGGAAGGGACTTAAACTGGGATTGTAATAGCGAAACAGTGTTAAATAAAAGGAGGTTAGGGGGAAGCTCTATCCACTTCAGGGCGATAAATTTACGATCACGCGAGCGGTCCGGCAACAAGTGGAGGGCGGTTCCTTTCCTAACTAAACACAGGGGCCAGACCTATCCTTTACTGGCTGCAGTAAAATGTTGGATAATTTATTGGCGGTATAATAGCCAATCTTTTATAACTAACTGGAAATATTCAAGCATTATCATTTGCATAGCGAATTTTACTAAGTTGTTGTGTGATGTAATAATGGTTTATTTCATATTTACTAACAAAGCAATCTTCATCACTTTCATGTTTTCCAACGTTATATATGATTTGACTCTACTTTACACCAATGTAATAATTTATTCTTACTCACAATATTTAATGCTAATACTGATATATTTGAATCATCAAGATTTGTTTCATTTAAGGTGCTGCAATATATTTTGGCATAGAAATAATTTTTTCGATTTGATACTGTAACTTACGATTATAACTTATTTAAGATAAATTCTTATCACTCTAGATAGTAGATAAGTTTCCTTATCACTCTAGATAGTAGATAAGTTTCCTTATCACTCTAGCATAAAAATGGCACGTGAGATATAGCTTCAGGGTGTGACAAGTTTTAATTTGTTACAAATTTTAATTTTATTAACCATGTCTAACCACATGTCATTTTTAAGATTTAGTTAGTTTAGTTAGTTTACTTATTTTTTACTATGTTATAAATTAATGAAAAGAGATCTCTCCAAGAGTATTTGTACGCGTGAGGTTGATATTTTCTATTCAACAGCAATAAAGTTCTCTAATTTTTCAAAATGTACACACTTTTATCAAGGACTTAAGGAATAATAATATGTTTATGGTTTTACCATGCATAGAAACATTTATGACAGAGCTTCTTCAACATTTTTATAAATACATGTACATGTGGGTGAATAGACGATTAGTAACTTTTTATACAGTGTTGTGATACCAATTTATTTGATTGATGATGTTTTATCATTAGGTATGTACTTTTTTTAAACAGTTGTGACATTTCTGTACCATTTTATTTTTGCGTTATTGATTTAGTAGTGATTTAGTAATCAATCAACTTCACTGACCATGAAAATCTGGAACCTTATACCTTATAATCCTTCTATATGTTATCATTATCAGAGACTAAAATTTAAAATGCAGATCCTATTCATGACCGAATTAATTCTTTGTTTTAACTCAATAAAACTGCTTAATATATCCACTCGACAATAAATTTAAAAATGTATATTATTCACATTTTCCAGGTTCCATACCTTTAGAAGACATCATGACAGTTATACCATGGGGTGACAAGGTATTAATCTTGAATATGACTGGAAGCGTGCTGCTGGAGGCGCTCGAACACTCAGTGGCGAGGTACGAAGATACGATCACAGGTCACGTGTCCGAGTTCCTGCAGGTATCAGGTAAGTTCTCTACCGTTCAAACACCGTCATCAGAGAAAAATAATACGCTACATTCAAAAGCCTTCTCGGACGAATAGTGAGTGAGAGATTCAGATTGTTATCTGTACTCTCAAGTTGGTGTCGTATTCCTTCATACAATAATTGCTTTCTTTCAGTTAGAGTTGTTCAAATATCACCAAAAAAAATCAATTTGTGTTGCAATATACTAATAACTAACAATGTATTTTAAAATAACTTTTGTTTAGAATTGATCAATATTTTTTTACTATGCCAATCGATGAAATACGGATGACAACACTATCTTAATTTTATTCATGATGTTAAAATTATTTTTTTAAAGGTGGTAAGATCATCTCGGAAGCACAGGATTGACCTGGCATTGTCGAAACACTCATTCCCGTAGTCCATTCCCGATTTTACACAGTCTATGTGCCAAAAACTTGGCAAGGATCTACTGATTACTAATTAAAAATAACTAATATGAACTAATACCAGGGAACTGTTTTGCAAATTTTCTATTCAAGTTTATTCTATTACAAGTATTCTATTACAAGTTTATTCATGTAGTGATTATACCACCGAATATAATTTTCTTAGATCACTAAAAAGGTATGCATAGGGCGACTATGTCAACTAAGAAAATCATATTACGTCTTAAACCATCTTAACTTAGGTCACTACAAGGGAAAAAAGTCATGAAGAAGGCAATTCACCCGTGCCAATCACCAAGGAACTTTTCTCTTCCCTCTCAGTTAAATCTCAGTCCAATTTATGCACATACTACCTTGTGCTAAATTTAACTGAAAAATACAAGTGAACCACCAATATGGTATTGGCAGATATGTTAATTTATGTGTACAAATTAATAGTGAGCATTTTTTGAACACTATATAGTGTGATATGCTGCTACAAATTGCCATTTTAAATAATTTCATATTTTTTCACAGTACAGAGAATATGTGTTCCGACTACTCCAGTTTAAGCATTTCTGTCAGCAAATCCTAATTAAAAAAGTTGGCTTACTTTTGCGTTGAGATTTCTATGAAATTGACATCGAGGGTTTAATTAAAGTGTTCAACTTGCTTTTTAACGAAAAAATCTACAAAATAATGAAACAATATATTATTTTTTGCTTGTACCAAAAAAGAACTTTACGTTGCATATTGATAACTAAGTTTTTGAAATGGAATTAAATGAAATATGCCTTTATTTAAGAGGCGGAGTTAGGGCTTTTTAGCCCTCTCTATCACTCAACCTCACATACTATACAAATATATATACATTGAATGACCTTAAGTTTTTCATGTTTATATGCTTCACAAAATTTTGTATTTACTAGGTGGTTTATTTTAAACATTTCTGGTTTCCTAAATTGTCTTTATTATTTATTGCCATCGTCATTATTTAATACTAGAATATTCCAGTGGTTATACAACCGTAAACATCTCGTTCCAATCTATTTCTGATGCCTAGCATCTCTTATTCTAAAATCATAGTAGACCATTATGCTGGATTTAAGAATCTACTTATTTTGTAGAATACGCTAGTACTTCATTATTGGATACAATATTATATATTTCAGTATGACTTAAATTTGTTTTAATATTTCTCGCGAGATATAAATTGTATCACTGATGCAGCATTTGTGTAGCATAGAATCAGCATTCTGCAATTTCTTGTACTTGCAGAATGCAATTGGTAATTTACCCATTTAATGGTACACTAATTGATCTGTTCAGTTTATAGTAGTTCAAATTTATAGTATAAATTCATTAGTTAATAAATAAATAAATGTTTTATTTATTTTTCATGTCGATGATTTTTTGATATAAAAATTACAGAATTGCATATCAAGCACGATAGGTTTTTTTCCTGGCGGCATTGCTTAAAATGTTCCACAATGCTCCTTCTGAACTTCACTGTGTAGGTATGAGCATCTAAATCAGTATTAGACTCATTCGGTATCTTTCTTGCAGCTTTATAGAATATGTAAAATTGTAATTGAGGAATACACTCAAAATTGTATTTTTATTTGTAATAGTAACTTGCTTATATGCGGACAAAACTCCATACACGAAAAGCTTTATAAGCCACATAGAACGTGAATGGCATCTTATAGTTCCTTGAAAGTCTTGAACATTTTTAATATTACTAAAACTTATAGATCAAAGAAGGTATGGAAAAGAAAAAATTGGATGTTTAGTAGCTAATTCAAAATAAATTAAGATGAATTGTTATCATTTATCAAATTAGATATCGAGTTTTCACTCATGGCTGAAATACTCATTTCGGAACTTAATTGATATTTAACCTAGCCTAAATAATTTGTATTAGAGATAAAAGTGTTTATATCTACAACCGAACGGATAACTATGCCATATACAAGTGAATGCAAACAAGGGGACATTACGTGTGAATTATTGTCCAAAGTAACTTTAGAGGGAGCTCTATTTCACCGTTAGGCCTAAAACAGGCTTGTACTGTGATTAGTCTTAATAATTTGCAAACACGCATCCAGACCAATATTAATAATACCAATTAGAATTCCTTCTCACAATTTTTGAGTTAAGAGATTTAAAGTTTATCATATTGGCAAGTATTCAGAATAAGACCGAATTTACAAAAAGGAAAGGTTTCGCAGAATATATTAATTGAACATCTTAAACATAATGGCATTGACACTGTTTCCAACTAAAAAATAATTAGGGGATCTGGCATATTATTCTGGTTTATAATACAAGCTATAAGTTTAAGAAAGAGTATAGAGGTTATACTTTCACATGACGTCCTACCTGTATTTATTATAGGTCGATTTATTTTTTCAAAGGATGTAAAATAAACTCTTTTAAGGATATATTAGGAGTCAGTGAATAATAATAACTTAGGATCAGAAATAATTTGAGATTGGTGATACAAATATTTTTTTAGTTTTTCATTGGTGGTGGATGATTTGACAGAATAACAGGGATTCAGACATTTTCCGTTACAAAACGTTACAAATTATGTTACGAGGATTGGAACTAATAATTTCATAAGGTGCCAAAAACACTTAAAGCATTATGTCAAAATTTTAAAATCCAGTAACTCTTTGGCTTACCACTAAATATAACAAGCTCGCTTCAGTCTCCTTAGACCCTAAGATGCATTGTTGTGTTTTTAGTTTCATTTTGTTCAGTTCTTATCAACAACTTCAGTGAGTTCATGGCCACATATTTACCATGCTTTTTACCTTTTTGCATGCTATACGTGATGCTTAACGTTAAAATGTGTTGTCGTCTGAAGAAGAGGATAAATTCCCATTCTTGAAACATATAGTTCTAATTACTAAATTACGATTTTGTATTAAAAATTATATCTGTTTCTACTCGTTATTTTTCGTTAACAATATGAATGATGCTAGAGAAGTGAGAAGATCGACAGACAAGAGAACGGGGAAACTAATGCTACCTTGAATCGCAGCTACGATCTGTAAAACAGGAAGAACTTTATCATCCTAAATATTGTTGATATTTTTGTTTAGAGGACACAAAACATTGTTTCACGTTGAGCCACGCACACAGATGTACTTTTTATGTATAAAACTGTAGATGTATTGTGTGATTCAATTAAACCTCTTCTATTTCAAAAACTATAGAACTAGTGAAAAACTCGCAACATGCCAAACGCGAGTCTCTTCAACCATGAATCAAATAAGCAGGTTCGAGTTTGGAATTAATTTTTCTTCCAGGTATTGAAATTAAATTATGCCTAGATGATTGACTCTCAATAATATGAGATAATTTCCAGTTTAGCTTTGTGGATAAGAGGCATCGGTTCATTATCACTTAATCTATAAAGGTGCTTCGTATGTATTCTCTGTAAATCATAAAGCATACACTACGCATTATATAGCATAAGATCTAAGTGGACGCCAATTAAAATAGAGAAATATAGCGCATGACTGTTTATGCACTAGAGTTTACCATTAACAGCCAATCACGTTTTATTATTTTATAATTAATTTAACGAGGAATGCGGTCTTTCAAATGCCAATAAATTATTGTTTTAGGGACATTAATTTATACAATAAACTAATGAATTTAATCACTATTTCAAGTAATAAATAATGTAATGGATATGAACCTTTAAATATGATGACATTGAGTTATTTATTTCTTGGTTATCGCTGACCTCCTACAATGAGAGGAAGAAATAAAACTCTAGGATAAAGATTAAGAAGTTAGATAGTATTTATTTTCAGATAAACAAAAAATTTTGTTTAGTTTTTTTTAATAATGGTTTCAAAATATTTTTTAATTTTCAAGTAATGTTGCAGATAATTTCCTACTTGAATATTAAGTAGTACTTTATGATTGACGTGGGTGATGTTGGTCCACAGGTGTTTGTAACCGAATTACAACTCTAGGTAACTCTTTAGTCACATATCAAGAACTTCCGGTTGCATCACATATCCCATTTAATTTAGTTTAACGACTCAGTAAACAGAAAAATGGATAATGTAATATATTATAAAATTATAAACTAAAATGCCTTGTAAAAACCCTTTTATAATATTTTTTTATTCGTTTAAATCATTGGACATCTAGGAGACTTGTGTAGATGATGATTTAATAAATTATATAAATTTCGTTTTACCGGTCTCCCATGATTATCAGAATATTTATTCGGTATCTTCAGAATAAGTTTGAGAATAACAACTATTTAAATAAGAGATGAAGACTTTCTTGAGATTATAAAATACGAATAGCATCTTTTGGCTTTTATAAATATCCAGAATATACAGAAATTATCCATTTATTTTTACGAAATTGTTTTCGGCCAGTTAAATCCCGAATTTAATATTTGGAATTTTCCCCTGTTAATTAGTACACCTCTGAAAATTTCAGTTTCGTTTACTTTGGGTTAAAATCAATTATAAGCTTTGTAACGAGTTTGCGATATGCTACAGTATTATAAACTTTAAAGATACGGTTTGGTTAACTGACACATACATTTTCTAAAGATGAATATATTTTAAAGATTCCAAGACGTATATAGCACTGATATTTAAAAATAATCTCATCAATTTTAACGGAGTGGATACAATTATCTCCATAATTATGTGCATCGCTTATTCGTATATCTCAAATGGATCTAAGCAAGACAGAACACTGCAGACGTATAGTAATGATATACGGTATTATTTTTAAGTAAATAACAACTTGATAGTTAGAAAACTTCTAAGATTTAAATCCCAATGGAAACTATGTACAAGTAACATCACATTTCCTATTCGAAATGATCTCTTATACAAATGGAAGACGATTGCTTGATGACATTTCTGAAGATATTTAAGTTTGGAGACTATTCTGCTACCAGTTGCTCACTGATGTATGCTTCCTTCTTAGTTAAATTATTCCAAGAATTCAGATAAATCTGTTCAGTAGAAATACTAAGAATCTCCCAAATGTTTACGTTATTTAGAAAATTTGTTGGCAAACTCTACAAAATGCTTTGGCAATGGCCATTATAATTGTTTAGTATTCACCCATCCTCAAATCCGAATAGTTATTTTATGAACTGCTTGATGGCTTGGTTTATTAATTACTTAATAATATTCATCTTCAACACGTATAAACTATTTTATATACCAAAATACTTAGCACACAGTTTTTAGTGAAGTTCAATAGAAATAAAGATTAAAATATGTATTTGTTAGTGTTCTTAGATTACTCGAGTGTTTTACTTCTTTTTTTACTTATATACACTCAAATAACTTAATAAAGCCAACCTTACTCAAACTCCATTTGCAAAACTTTTTTTCTATTTGGAAGGAAAAAATATACATTGTAAATGCTAAGTAGGATTACCATTCTGCAATATTTTAAAATAAGACGTTTCAAAACTCTTTTGAACTCTTCTATATTACTTATATGACTAATAAGTATGACTTAAATAATAAAATACTTATTGCTACGGAAGTACAACAAATACATTGTATTAAAACATTAGGTGGTTATAAAACCTTTTCCTAAATAGAATAAAGTTGTTTTTATTCATTCTATTCCATTCATCTCTTAAATATTAAAGTATGATTTCCTTCAGCTCTGTAATCCAGACAAATTCTGACAAGGTTAGACTCTTCAAAGCAAATGAAAGATCAAAAGACGATTCACAGAGACGCAGGGTCCTCATAAGAAAATTGATGTCCTTACTCATATTTACCAAGAGAAAACTCGCTTTATATATCCTTTTTGAAAGTATTACTAACGCAAATACGTAATTTGCAAATGTTTTAACAAATCCTCTCGAAATAGACTATAAAACTTTCATTTACCTAATAAATTAGCATAAAAACATAAGAATAGTACTTTTTCTTAAATTAAAATTAAACTTATTTTTAACTGTTATAGAGTTTATATGTAGGCCAATTAAGTTCTGTTAAATTTTGCTTATATAAAGAAGTTTCCTATGTGTATAAGTTATAATGAATTTTCGTTGGGAATGACAATTTAATAGCTTTGAAAAAGTGGATTAAAATTTATCACATATGCAAATTGTTATAGATTATAAATTACCAAGTTGATTAGGTATAAAATATATCTTGGAAATTATAAATTTTAATGTTCCTAATGTATGAATGTATTTACATTTTTACTTCTTTACATATTATCTTTTGTCAGTTCTACCAATCCGACTGGATCCAATTTACAGACCATCGACAAAGGTATATGGAGATTTCGTTTTACCACAATTTGTTGTATAATGTTTTGTTGCAATCCGTCTAACTTTATTTCTGCAAATCTTGAAACGTTTTTTTAACTTGCATTTAAAGGAAAAAACTTAATAACTTTATCGTTAACGCAAAAAGAAAAACGAGTTCGTCAAAGGGGAAAAACTAATAATTTGAGTTGATGAAATGTATAGCACATCATTTACATAACCTTTCTTAAATATAAAAAAAATAATGGAGATATTTTTAGGGTAAAACATACACACTTCTAAAAACATTAAAATAAATTTAAGAAACAAAAGTTTTCTTACCAATGCAATTATATGAAAGTGAATTTATATTCATTTTATTTAAATTTTGCAGTAAAATTTTGTTTTTTATACTAATTATTATTATTTTTTCCGATGCGCTAGGTTGAATTTACTTCTTTTAAAACACACATTGATAGCCTGTTTGTGTTGGTTGCGCTTTCCTGTTTTTCCACCAACAAACGACAATCGAGTTCGTTAACACTAGATACCTGTGTAAAACGTAAAAAAAATATTTTGTACATTATTTTTTACCGAGTGCATGTAATTCACTTACCTTTCTAAAGCATAACTGTAGTATACTGGTTGACACAGTCGACACTAGGCAGCACTGTGGCCCGCGCACTGGGGTAGCGGCTACCCTAATGTGGAGCGTCGGGTGGCTGCGAGGGGTGGAGTAACTAATGGGCATGACAGTGCAACAGATCCGGGCACACCCCCTCCTACCCTCCCCACACCACACCGCACACCTACCTGTTAGTGCTAACAGGTATCAGGGCACTCGCATGACCTCTTGAATTCCTAACATACGATGATAGATTTACTTGTGTTCCTCCTGAAAAAAAATCTCTACCCGACCTTATCATCAGATAGTAGTAAGGTAGAAGACTCGACCGTTGCGGAGGAAAATGAAGAATATCTGAAACAGTTTGTTGCAACATTTACGTTTCTGTAAAATGTATGAGTAATGAAAGTGTATTCTTATTTTAGAGGCTACCTCCTCTTCATCGGCTTTAGATAGGGGTTGATATACATAATAGAGTAATTCCCTTATAAAGTCCCTAGTGTACAAGTTTATTTTATCTCTTATCTTTCGAATAAAAATTTGCATTTCAATATTTCGCTCAAAGTTGACTAAAGTACACGTTTTTTTCTGGTGCTGACAATCCGTTCGAATTCCGTAAGATTTCCTATCATATGTTTATGAAAAGAGAAAGTAATAGCTGTTGGTCTTTGAATGGTTTTTCTATACCATTTTCTTTTTCAACAAAAATAATACCCTGGACTTACTTCCATGCCTTTTCAACAATATCCAGAGTACTTTTTAATTCTGGTAAGGTTTTCCTGACAATTAAATATTTTTGTCGTATACATTCAGTCCTCAGATAATTCATTAATATATTTTACCACATCTTTTTTTAATAATGTCCAACAGTCTGATCCGAGTATTAATCCATAGAGTCCACAAATTCAGCTTTAGTCATTTTGACTCCATTCAGAATTTAAAATATTTAATTTAAAGTAGGAGATCATGAGATAACATCGCTTACGTCACTAGATAAGATTTTTCCTACTTCACAATATAGCTAATCATTAGATAATGGTTCATGTGGTTCTGCGGTCCTCTGCACGCAGCTGGCGTCTACAAGAGGCTTACCTTTACGATACACTTCTTCTGATTTAAATTCACACATTTCATATGAAAAGATAAATTTGTTTTAAAACATAAACTTACTGTGTATATTATGTATATACATTTATTAGCAGTAAGAAGAGGGGGTGGATACATATAAAGTATATAACAGATTATGATACATCCTGTTATGAGTTCTTAATGTTGATATAATTTCGGAAAAAATAAAGCATTTGGTTATCAGTTTTATAGGAACAAACGCCTGGAACCGGCCATCTCCTTTAACCTTATTCTAAAATGAACCTTAACGTTTGGGTCCATGGTAGTTAACAATTGAATAAAATAGCCATACAAATGTGTTTTCTAAAATGTATTCGTATCAAGTAGTCTTATTTCTAAGGATTTACATCCGGTGGAGTGAATCTCATAAGATTATTTCCCAAAACTATGTACTCCCTAAACTTCCTTCATCTCTTTTAATGCCAATGCAAAGTACACTGCTTTTATTTGTTCATTACAGCCTATAATCCAAGTTTTTCACTTCATAGCATGCAAAATATTGTTAGCACAGTTAAATTCTTAAAATATTTTAGCTTCGCTCTTAAAATCATTTGTCTGTCAAAATATTTTAAACCGAAAATACCAATAAAACGTTCTACTTGCATAGAAGACTTAAAAGAGAATACAAATGATGTTTTGTATCACTGTACGATGGCAAATAACAGAAAAAATCCTGTTTCCTTCAATACTGTCAAGTTTTCCTATGTCTTGAAGGTGCGCTCTTTCTTGATTATTTCTATGGTTTCTCCTTAGATAGTAGTACAAAGCTTTAGAATCAGACACGTATTCGTGTTTTCACAGAGGTTGTATTTTTATATAAAATTTTCACTTCTTCGATCTTAAATTCGTTTCCCTTAATTGGTTCATTACGTGTTTATTTCAAACAAAATTATGTATAAAATGAATTTAACATATTAATCTGTAGTTCATTTATAGTTATGAAACTAAGTTGTACTAATTTAAAAAGCAATTATTGTTAAACTCCCTTTGTCCCAATCGTTAATAATTAAAATTGTGTGTAGTTCTCATACAAGATCCGTGTTCAGATAAAATTGAATCTGTGTATTTTAAGAGCAACGCGTAAGATCAATACACGGTAGCCAAGTATACACATTTAAAATGACTGGCAGCTGCCAAGCGACCACCTGAGACCGCTGAAGATAAAGCGTCTCGTGCGTTGAAAAATTCATGCAATATCTCGGATGGAAAACATTTTATGATATTCAATTTTGTATTATTCTTTCCTTTAAGTGGTAGAATAAAGAAATATTGATTTGTGTTTTATCGCATTATATCAGTTTGCCTAATTCAATACTAAAGAATCGTCATTGATTTTTATTTGGAAACTCCTACATTTGTTGTTACTATTTAATAAAGCACCCCTTTAAAAATCTGCATGTGGGCTAAATGAAATGAAAAATGTCTTTATTAGAGGCGAAGTTAGGACTATAAAGTCCTCTCTACCACTTAACCTCGTAAAAAATTAAACTAACATACATATAAATGTATAACTAAAAATAAATCTATTTATTTACCTTATACATTAAAAGAATATTAGCTTTAAAATAATAAAAAACAACATCTATAATTAATGTAACTTTATAAATATTTACAAAACTATAATAAGACAAACACGCATGCATTCATTCAACTTGCATTCAGTTGCCCTAAGTAACACATTCCAAAGCCGCCAACCGCTATACCCCCTGAGCCCCCAGCATCAAGGCCCTGACCTCCGCCCCAAAGCGAGCGCGCTTATCAATGGCTCTGATGTTTATAGGTAAGGCATTCCACAATCGGCAGGCAGAAACTGCAAACGACTCACTAAAGGTAGTTGTTCGATGAATTGGTATAGATAATAAGGATGTACCCCTCCTTGTACTTCGTTCACTTATTTCAGACATAAATTGAAAGTTGTTTGAAAGATAACTGGGACAATTTGTATTTAAAAGAGCGTGCAACAGAATGAGTGAGTGATAGTCTCGAAGATCTTGTAATTTTAATATAGATAATTGTTTGAAGAAGGGCGTTACGTGATCATCACGTCTGAGATTGAAAATGAACCTAATGCAAAAGTTCTGAGCACGCTGGAGTTTATTTGAAAGCTCCACAGTCATGTCATTAATGACTATGTCACAGTAGTTGAAGTGAGGCAGTACAAGAGTCTTTATCAGCATTATTTTAACTTGGTGTGGTAGATATGAAGCCAGCCGCTTGAGGCTGTGAACACCGGCAAAGACCCTATTACATATCAAAGAAGCCTGTTCAGTCCATCTTAAGTGTTTGTCAATAATAAGTCCTAGATTCTTTACTTTCTCAGAGTATTCTAGATCTTGGTCATTTAGTTTTAATTTGGGAGCCGTAGTAAAGTCAATTTTATGAACAAGCTTTGAATGACCTATCATAATACACTGAGTTTTTGTCTACGTTTAATTTTAGTCCATGTTTCCAAGTCCAGTGAGTAACAGCGTCAATATCGGAATTCATGAGAGTCACGCAAGTTTGTATGTCCCTTATAGAAAAGTGGCGGTATATTTGTAAGTCATCTGCATATAAGTGAAAATTGGAATGAGTAATTTGAGTAGTAATGTCATTGATGTACAGTGAAAATAAAAGTGGCCCCAGGACTGAACCCTGCGGAACTCCACGAGTGACTGGTCTCCATCTCGACTGCTTCTCACCTGACCTGACACACTGGCGTCGTCCCGAAAGATAAGACTCAACCCACTTGACACTACCATCAGAGAAACCATCCTTCCTAAGTTTGATGAGGAGAAGGGGATAATAGACACAGTCAAAAGCCTTTGAAAAGTCGAAAAGGGTTAAAATGGTTACCTGACTCTTATCAATTCCAAGGCGTATATCATCAACTATTTTTAGAAGTGCAGTAGTAGTGCTGTGGTTGGAGCGAAAACCAGATTGAAAATTTGATAAAATGTTATTACTTTCAAGGTATATTGAAAATTGCTGATGAACAATCCGCTCCAAACACTTTTGAGTGATCCGGCTAAAGTGAGTGAACGAGTGAATTTTGCAATGTTCTTTCATTTTTATACAAAGTGTACGCCACACCACATGTCGTGTAACAGGCTTTGATGAGATTGTATGGAAAATGTAAAGTCTATAGTTCATACATAATGAAAACCTTTACATCCCCCATAGCAGACAAATGAAGAATTATGACAGCCTACCATGTGATAGGTTTCAAAGTTGCTCAGATAAAATGAATGAAATGAAATGCTCATGGTTGAAGATACACCATTATATAACTCACTCTTGTATACGTACAAATTAAGTTTAATGAAATTTAGAATATCTACGTATGAAATCTTTTTTGTTATTTTTGTCCTCATTATAAACTTACGTTTTTGTTCTTTAAGCTAGGTTCTTTAGCTTTTGTGCAGAATGTGTAAATAATAAAAGTTCCGGTGAGCGACAGAGAGTACTATAAAAAAAGGGTGCGGCAAATAAAATATTGTTGTATTGATTTAGTATATTGACTATGTACAATATTTTGTAACTCTTGAAATAAAACATGTGAGTTGAATTATATATTATTAGGCTAAGTTTTCTAAAAAGTTTATTTCTTCTTCTATTTCCTCGTAGCCATTATTGCTAGTAAAAAGGCAATATAAAGATATTCAATAACTCTCAGGCAATTATTGTTCTAGTTTATTGTTCAGCCGTTTATGTTGAACTGACCAAGATAAATTTAATCCAGTTAATCTTAGCTATGCATTTCAAAATGAGTTCTTAAACATCAAACTTGTTAGCATTCTCTCTCTCTCTCTCTCTCTCTCTCTCTCTCTCTCTCTCTCTCTCTCTCTCTCTCTCTCTCTCTCTCTCTCTCTCTCTCTCTCTCTCTCTCTCTCTCTCTCTCTCTCTCTCTCTCTCTCTCTCTCTCTCTCTCTCTCTCTCTCTCTCTCTCTCTCTCTCCTCTCTCTCTCTCTCTCTCTCCTCTCTCTCTCTCTCTCTCTCCTCCCCCCTTTCTCTCTCTCTCTCTCTCTCTCTCGATGATTTCGATAAGTTAAGAACAGTTAGAAAAAGAAAGGACGAATAGATGGTTCTGTTACCAAAGCATGCAATTTTCATTTAGCTATGACCAATAAAATCAACTTAATCATTCACATAGAAAAAACACCGACTGACTTTAGGGCCAGGTTATAAATGATTATGCATTTTGTTAACCTAATAATTCTATTAAAATATCAATTGTTTTCTTAAACTCAAATTTACTAAATCTGGTTTTCCAATTTGCAAGTTTTGAAGAACGAATACTGCTCAGCGATTGTATAACACGGTAGGAGTACGCCGCATCACGTGTGGCATTACAGGTTTCGCTTCGATTGTACGCTAAATTTCAAGTCTATAGCTCACTTCATTGTCGAATATGTCCTGGGGATAGATAGAAAGTCAAACAATTATACATAACCGGTTTTTTTCATATATGATACGTTCATACTTTTTCAATATATTCGTCTTATAACAGTGTTTAAATAACAAACATTTTAACTCTATTCTTTTTAGACAACATGTTTAAATATTAAAATCTTAAATGCTTGTTTTCAGTTTAATTACACATATATTTATCCTGCTATTTTTTGTTTTCAACGTGGTTGCTCTTAAGACCAATGTAAATATTTTCCCTAAGGCTCAGCAAAATACTAAAGAATGACATGCATCATCATCCTCAATTTATTCTGCATTCTTGCATTCTTCGGTCTCTAGTCCCAGTTTCCCCACAATCACAGCTATTGCTAGTATTGACTCAGAGAAGGCTCAATCCATGGCTTTTCCGTCGGTCTCTCCATTGGTTGCAGATAAAAACAACTCTTTTTTATAGATTCAGTCCAACAAACTCCGCATATTAACATTTCGTAATAAACACACAGTAAATTTCCAACGGTATCGCACAGTTGAGTTGTACGGTATCACGTACCCCACATACTAAGATAACACTGTTGTGTGTTGCAGGAATACGTGTTGTGTACGACATGGGTCGTCCAAGTGGCCACCGTGTTGTCACAGTGTCGCTGTTGTGTGCTGACTGTAGTGTTCCTGTCTACAAACCACTAGAGCTCGACATGTACTACGGTGTAGTGGTTCCAGACTTCCTCGCTCTGGGAGGTGACAACTTCCTAATCTCTAGAAACGTCACAAATACCACCATGTTTGGTACGTATTTATATTAGTTATAACGTAAATAATTATACGAAAATCTATTGGTTTTCACAGTTTTTTCGTATGAAAAAGTTAAAAAGTCCACTTGCCAATGAAATACATTAGTCAATTTGTTTAAAATCTATCAAATAGCCCGTAAATATTAAAACTTAATTTTCACTTATTACATAAAAGATATATAATAAATATATCGTTTTCATCTTACTAAGAGAAAGATGAGGATGGTAATATAGTAATAGAGTATTATGTAAATTTGTTTTCTGTAATCGCTTATACATTAATAAAAGCTGCTTAATAAATTAATATCCGTAAAGTTTTTAGTTTCGGATTATTTTATATTACCCTGTATAAAATGTAATACTGTAAATGTGACTTGACATATTAGAGGCCACCTTATCATACATTACCAATCTTTTTTGTTCTACATTGTTATGTACAGAAATGTACAGTTCGTGTGGAGTATCTTTGGTTGATTTTCCGTTTTAAATTGTTTCGGCATACCACAGAAATAATTGCTGGGGTTTTTAATTCATCCAACCATTAAAACTAGCTAGTAATTTACTTCGTTCGTTTGTAAAGAGTATCAAGAAAATACATAATGTAGATCACAGAAGCCTACTTCTGTCAAAAGAGAACTAAGAAGTGTTTTATATTATAAATATAAAAAAACTTTTAAAAATGTATCAGAACTTATATTTTAGAACATTTAGTGCTGGAATTTGTATATTATTTCAAAATAACACGCTAGTGAAATTTCATCTAGAACAGTCTTCGGAGTCAAATTCTAACCTTCTTATGTTTAGGATATTTTATAAGGTATATTAGTACTTAACTAATCGCTGAAAGACATTTAAAATTATTGTTACTTATTATAGAAAGATTACTCACTAAAAATCTAAACAAATTGAAAATAATAAACAATTGTTTACACACAACATTTGATTACTTCGACAGGCCCATTCAATTAATACTACACAACTTTAGTTATCAAGATGAGGGTTTTCACTAATTTAAAGACCAGTCGGACGTAGCCCAGAGGGATTTTATAAACAAGGATAGGTCTATACTCATCCCAGGAAAAAATTATAAGTACCTGTAAAACTTCAGTGCAATCGGTTCAGTAGTTTAGAACAAAGCGTGGAAACAAAACAAACAAACAAGGGCATTTTCACATTTATAATATTTAGGATAATACAACTAATTTTGTATTGGAATAATGGTGTTAACAGTGTGAAAATTTACTATTTACTCTACACAAACTTTATACTGATTTTAAAACATATGAGCTTAAATTACTAAACTCTAAATGGCTAAATAGTTCAATAAGAAATTTAAAAACACGTGTAAGTGATACTGAATCGCACATTTCTTAATCCATTGTTAACACTGGCGGTGCTGAAAAAATAGTTAAAACACCAAAAATTTTATGGTTTGCTGAACAACCAAAATCAACAAATGTACAATTAGCCTAATGTAGGCATTTTAAATGTTTCAGATACATTTAAGTAGAATTTATTGACAGAATGCTCAATGTTTCATGTTCGAATGCTCATGTTCGATACCAAAATAATCCTGCGTTCAAGGAAAATAAAAATGTTCTAATCTCAAACAGCTCCTATTATGGTGTAACACATGCGTAGTCTTTTCTTTCACACTTTTCAACTGCTATCTTAAAATTAAAAGAATTAAGAAAAAGATTAATAAAGCGTTAGGCCTATATAGGTACTTACAAAGACCTTTGAATGTGTGCATGTTAAAAAATAGTTTTTTATATTTGTAAAATTCGATAATCAAATAGCATAAAAATGGATATTTGTACACCTAAACTTAAACATTCATGAAAACATGTTTCAATATTCTTGAAGGGTTTTTTGTGGACAATTCAAGTTTACCTCTTTTTTACAATTCTACGATATTCCGTAGAAACTCACTACATGCAATATAATGGTGGACAGATTCGTTTTGTTCCTTAACTAATAACTGTGCTAATAATATTTAAAATTCCTTATGACTGAATTTAAAAATTATCTTTAGTCTTTTAATGTCATAACATTTACAGTTGAAGGAATATATCTGTACCGGCAACCTTGGCCAGTGAACGTGGTGGTGAAGTATTTCTATGTGCGTTTCTGCAAACATAAGTAGGCATTAACACCGCTTATGTTCCCCGCTCGATGGTTATTATAAACCGATGTTTTTACGCATGACTGTACAGCTTTGGCCTGGTCCAGTCGCGCGCAAGTACATGCCTCATACTGTACGTCTTTAACCCCACATATTCCAATAAATTCTCTATTTGCTTCAGATGACGTTGACTACATGGTTTTCGCCAACTACATTGAAGCCCACAGCCCCGTATATCCAGCAGTGGAGGGTCGCATTACAATTATAAACCCTACCAGTTCTCGGTCTGGGGCCTCCTTTATGTCACTCTCTACCTATTGGATTATTCTGGCTACAGTTCCCACTATGGCCTATCTACTTTAATACGTTTAGATAAAAATAAATATACAATTAAATCTAATGATAGACATAGTTTAAGGTGTTGCGGTAGGTTTTCGAAATAAGACAATTTGTACCTGGTAAATAGCATTACGTGTTTGATATTATCTGACATCTTCTAGTGACAGGAACCCCAATGTATTTGATTTAACTTTTTCACTTCAATATACCTCCATTCAGTGTCTTTTTTTACATTACAAACGTTTATTGGTATTAACTTGTATTGATTTTTATTAGAATGACTGTGAGAGTGAACTATATTCCAGCACGCCTATAATTTTTTTTAATTGAAATTAAATAAAAAATATATAAAATCCTATTTGAAAATGTACACTAATCTATGTGTGTTCGAAAATTGAAAGGAAAATATCTTTTCCACACGTCAAATTGACGTAGAACACTACGTCCTTGTTCGAACACCATATTAAAATCAAGTTTTGTTTTATCTTTTCGAAGTAGAACATTATAATTTTAATTCCTCCTGTACTTTTTGTCTAATGAACATCAACGATAAGAACTTTTAACTTTTGCTTTTTGTTCTCAATGTATAAATAAGATATGTACACGTATAATATAATTACCAAAAGGAATGCCTGGTTTGGGCTTGAGAGAAATTCAACATCCAATAACCTATAAGTAGATCTAGGTTTCTAAGCAAGTCCTCGTGGGCCACTGGCCTATGCGAGGATCTTATCATACGTAATGAGGGGAGAGTAGATACAGTACAAAGTCAATGCTATTGATAAAAAGTGCTAAGATCGCAGACAGGATTTGAACCTGCTCTATCTTATATCTATGGTCGTTCGTTTGTCTGCAATAATAATACGGAACTGGTTAAATATAAGCGTTATTTTTCAGAACTTAAAATTAAAAAAATTAATGTTCATGCATTTTACGTAATGATCATTGCCTCTGTGCGTTGAAATTAAATATAATAAAAACAGGATGACAATTTTGAAATGTAAATTGGTCTCTATGTTATTCTGTGTGTTGTGTTCAGACTGGTCATTCGAAATCGAAACCCAATTGGTTTAGTAATGTTTTCATGATGAAGGGATTAACGCCCTTGTATCCATGTACTCATTTCAATCTAACATTTCACATTTATAGAATTAGTTGTTGGATAAAATCAGAACAACAGTGTAAATACTACTTTGTTACTATTTAAATGCGTATAACATGCTATTGTTGTATTGGTAATATGTATTTAAACCTACTATTAGTCCAAATATTTTCCCTCAATAGGTTTAATTTGTATTTATGTTAACCAATCAGTCTTTTAAAACCACGATAACCTTTCTTTATTTAATTTGTTCTTGTTAAACTTAGTGAAATTTAAGAAGGAATAATTAAGAAGAATGCTATAATTTTTTTTATTTTCTAATATATGAACTGATATATGACCGAAGCATATATAATTTTAAATGGTCATTTTCAAGCAGAATGTTTATAATCCTGACACAATTGAGGCGGTCCATTCCAAAACTTACATAATCCAATTCCTGAAATATGTCAGGAAACAATAAAAACGTTTAATTTAATAACTTTACAGTAAAATGTTATTTTTGGGTGTTCTTCAGGTGAAGGATACATGTTTTCATAAAATAGTGTAAACCTTTTTCACTTTAGATGTCTAGTTTTTTTCAAAATTAACATTAAAGTTTGGATAATGTTAGTTTTGCCCTGACACCAATGGATAAAGTTAGTTTTGGAAAGATGGTGTTAGGATAAAGTTAGTTATATCATGACACGTTTTAATTTTGGCTAACATAAAACACTTAAAACAAATTAAATGTTGTGATTTTGACTAACTTAGGGGCTATTCCTTTAATTGACCATCACTGGGAGTATGGTGAAATATAAAAGAATGGTTATTTATATATTGTTTTTATTATACATCAAACACGTAAAAGTACAATGAAGGGCAGTAAAACCTTTTGACATCTTTAAGAAGATCAACCTTACTAGTTACTACAAAATAAAACAAACTGATGACAACTGTTAAAACAAATTGAGGAAAGTCCCACTGGTAGAACTAATTTGTAGTCTACTAAACTACAAAATCATCTTCTTGGGCTTGGTGACCTCCACAATACTCCTCCACATCTGGTACTTTCCTCTTCTGTGATTCCCTCGTTTTCCATCATCAAACTTTTGAAGAACTGAAGGTCTTCTCTTTGATCCTAATCATCACCAAAATGTTTTTTAGTAATTTTGTGATGTCTGTTAATTTTGCCTTTTTGATTGGAACTCCTTTTGTGACTGCTGACAAAACTATATCTTTAATAGATTTACCAGGTTTTGTCAAACACTTGGGGTTTTCGCAATCGGAGTTGTAGCTCCTCTCCCCTTTTACCAACACCCTGTTCCGTTGAATGTTTCTGCTGAAAACAAATCTCTTAACAAGACTAAATTTAAAATGCCATGCTTTCAATGGTTTTAAATATTCAGCAGCAGTTTCTTTCCAGTTATAAACTGAACAGTCTACACCTAATATGCGTACTGTACCATGCTCAGCAAATAGGTCAATGTAGGTTTTTGGATTAGTGATGGTTGGTATCTTTCGAAGTGTCTTCTCAATCCGACCAAACACTCTATCAGAAGGAAGGAAAGAGTGGCCAGGTACAGGGAATATAAGTTCAATGTTCTTGATATTAGCAGGGGCAATGTTCAACAAAAAGTAGCTTAACATATTCACCATTATAGAATTACGATTCTGCCCTCCACAACCATCAGCGCACAATCGAATTGTCTTAAACGAACTCAGGTCACTTTTTGACAAAACATCAAAAATTATGGAACATATTTCATTTGAACCTTTACTGTGCTCGTTTTATTGCCATGTATATATAAAAAACATTCTCATTTGTTATTTGTGCTATTGAAGAACCCTTCACTACTGTAGAGTTGTAAGTATACAACTGGCGGCTATAGTAAGCTGCCTGGTCCGGTACCTTAGGGTTAACTAAATTCTTTTGGCAGTCAAATGAAAAGGTAACCATATTATAATTTTCCTCTCTAAGTTTGGCATAGAAAGCTTTACCTCGAAGCTTGTGAACTCTCAACTGAGTCATCGATTCTACTTTTTGTACTTGGTTCTGTTCAACCTTGATTTTCTCATGCAGTTCAATACATTTTGAGCAAGCATCAGTCACTGGTCTACCAATTCCAATATTGTAACATTGGCAGAAAATATTCCTGAAGAAAGTCCTTTTGACTTTTAAAGACTCGTTTACACTAGAGATGTAAATTTTCCAAAGTTTTGAAATATTTAATTCACAACTGAGATATTGCCTGGAACTTCTTCCTCGGCAATAGTGAGATTGTACTCCCTTTAGCTTTTCAATAAATGATTTTACACTTTCTCTTTCAATGCGGAATTTCTCTCCACCTCTTTTTTCAACAGGCATCTGTCCGGTGGTGGCATAATTTTTCGCAATGTTGTTAACACGAAATCTACTAACACCTAAAATTCCGAGAAATGTTTTCTGACATACCTGAATCTTAAAGTCCTTGGTCCCCTTAATTTTTACTAGTTACTTAACTGCGACGCTCTTCTCTCCACCATTTTGTTTGGATCTTTCTCTTTGAGGTAATGACACTTCAATATGTTTCAAGATGAATGTATCTTGCTGAGTCTTCACAGGGTATTTGTAAAATGCATCATGGAACTCCTTTACGTCAGACATCCTTAGTGATTTAAATTTGTATGTTGGGCCATTATGAAAACATCTTGGAGGTTCTGGCATTTGAGTAGGCATGTGCCTGAAAACAAACAAATTCATCAGGCTAAAGGTTTTAAAGAAAGTAAAATTGGTTAGAGCTTTTTAAACAACGACCACACATCTACAAACAATGACCGATGACTGGAAAACAACAATCGACAACTTTATGACATCCGAACTCATGCTTTTATCCAAACTCAGGATAAAAAAACTCCGGATCCAAACTCCGGATTAGTTAAAACTCCCATTAATCCGGACCTTAACAATTGTTTGGCTGGACTATCGTGTATCCAAACAGATAATTTAATAAACCTTAGCCTACATAAGCCAAAATTGTAGGTTATTATTCTGCTTACCTTTTTCTCTTATCCTTTGTCTTTTTCCATTCTTCAGGATTTGACTTCCTTTTCCTTGATTTATCAGGTGGAGTTCGTAAAATGGTTTCTGATAAGCTCATTACAACTTCACAATTAACTTATTTAGATTGTAAAAATATTAAGTGAATACAGAACAAATCACAGGCAGCAATACAGAGGCAAGACAAAATTACAAACATAAACAAAGTCATGTGACTGAATCCAGGCCACCCATTGGGTAAAAGGATATTTATTTTTATTTATTTATTTATTTGTATCAACGGTTACACCATTTCCATTCAATGACAAATTATAGACTCAAGAATAATTGACTACTTACTTATTAATTATATTATATAAAAGAGAACTTACCAAGATAGTCTAAATAAGTGACAGATACATTGATAAAAATATCAAAAACAACTAAAATCAATAACAATAACGAGTAAATTAAATAATAAAAAAGCAACTAACAATTGGACATAAATTACGATCAGTTTTTAGAAGAACTTTCCCACTTTTGAATAAAGATAGTTTTGGAATGATAGATGATTAAGGGTCACATGACATTAATAACGCCATCCCATTGGCTGATGGAGTATGCTAGTTTTGGAATGCTAGTTTTGGAATGGCATTACTGAAATTAAGTGAGTTTTGGAAATGACACCTAGTTTTTAGCATTAAATATCCATATGATACAGTTAGTTTTGGAAAGATATGACCTGACTGCTTGATTCCCCTCTTTTTGCTAAATGCAATGATACCAATAACTCAATTTCGAAAAAAATTGATTTTGTGACTGTATACAATATTAAACAAATTTTTTATTTGTGTTATTACTATTTTATAATGGCCAAAGGCACTAGGATCCCATGTAGTACTAATAAATAATTAGTAGTAAATAAAAAAGGTTCATTATTCACACACACACACACATATATATGTGTATATGTAATTGTATATAAATAAATGCCATATTTATATGTTATCTTAGTCGTTTTATTGTAATTGAACAATCATGAAACATGTCTTGTTAAATTCTATAAGATTGAAACAAATGATTGTCAAGAAGAATCTGGTTCTAATCTACAATACTCTAGAAATCATAGTAAGGTACGGTTTAAAGATGTGTATGTATCTTATGTCAAAGTTTATAAGGAGCATAAATTAAAATGTTAAGAAAAAATAATATTTTATGACAGTTCTATATTTTTTGTAAATTAATTTTTTTTTATCCAACTACATTATAGAGTTTTTTAATAGAAAATTATATTTCCAATTGCCAAATAATAATAAAGGCAAAAATAATAAAGTTGATTTATTAAGGGTAACAAACATTAAGAATTAAATTGATATCGCAAATACCTTAAAAAGAGAGGTTAATGGTTTGTAGAGTTAATGTGTATTATACACTGTACAAACAAAAAACGCATTACAATTTTGTTTTAGACTAGACAAAATATAGTGTTATCAGATGAAGAAGTCTGACAGCGTCAGATTCCAGATGCTGCACTAAGAAGAAGGTGAACTGTAGTTAAACTCAGCATCATAATGAATAAACCCTTCTCGCCATAGCTACGTTATGTATTGAAAACTGAGTTGTTCCACCGTGCTTAGAGATCGATTTTAAATTATCGTATTCAATTATGCTCTTCATGAGACAATGATAATACATATTCGCCTTACTTTGTATTTCGTAGTATAGATGTTTCTGATGTCAAAATTAAGTTAAGAGTTGATTTTGAATTTATTCGTCGGCGACTATATTTAAAAATCTCTTCAGACGAACATGACTAGATTCCAGGATTGAAGTCTGTGACAGCGTCAGATTTCAGACGCTGCACTAAGAGGAAGGTGAAATAGAGCTTTAATAGAAAAGTCATATTGTTTTATGTTTAGCTTCCGCAAAAATTCTAAAAAGGAAAATTCCTTCCCTAGATGAATCCAATTTGCTTGTATTATAAAGTTTAGAGCCCATCAATTTGAAGGCAACAGTAGACTATGTTGGAAGTCTATGGCATGATTTTTCCTTAAATTTTTTTATGAGGGCTTGTGCCCATTATGAATCGATTGACAAGTGTTTAATGGATGAGGAAAACTCTTTTAATAAATAATAGGTAATTTTTAAAATTATGAATTGCATATGTGATTAAGTTTATGTCCATATTATAAATGATAGGCGTGAATAACAAATGCTTTTGATAAGTGGTAATGGTTAAGTGGCAATGGTTAAGTGGCAATGGTTAGTTTAATATGAAGTTAACATTTTAAGGTTTCCTTGCAATGCTAGTGTACTTAAAGTAGAAACATCAGCAATGATGGGTAATGTCATTACTAGAGATTTTTATTATTTTTGCTTGAATTAAGAAGGATTTACGGATCCTAAGGATTAAATGGTGTGATTATTTTTCTTTGATTAAGTTCGTACATTGAGAATGAGGCATCTTCCAAGCACATGCAGTCTACTGTTACAGATCGTTTAAACAAATACACTAAAGACAGACATGCATTTAACAAAGTGATGTGGAGCACATAACTATAGAATCTTGAATATTTTAGTGTGAGAAAGAATAAGTTTTGCTGGTGCACTCAGGGACCTTGCACATAAAATATACTCGTAGGTTCAGTACGAGATAAATGTAAAAGACTGATGCATAATAGTCCTATTACAAGAACAACTTTTCTATAATTTACATTGTCTAATGCAGATGAGATTTTGTTTTGAGTACAAATTCAAAGTTGAGAAAAATAAAACAAGTACAATCAGACAACCTTGAGCGCTTGAGCGTCGAAACCATCAACAGGAGCCGATCCAAAACAACTCGAGATCAATTTAAGATAGATCCTTGAATTGATTGAACTTTTTCAACTTTATGTCGGAACGTTACGACCCAAGCGTTGACTGAATACGGATTTATATCAGAGCTCCAAACCTATTGTACTCTACCTCGTGTTATTGCAAGAGCTGAACAAAGACAAACTTCATCTGTACTCACTTTTCAAATCAGGTTTCATTCATTGCTAGTAATGAATCTAAATATAGCGTCATATGAATGGTATTAATGTTTATCCATCACCACGATACATTAATATATTGTAAGTAGTTTATATATCTATGCAAGCAACATTTGTAGAACATTAAACTTAGGATTAATAATTAATTGCTCTTATGATAGTGTGAAATAACACTAGAGCCTTTCATACATCGGGGAATAAAATGTAGGATTCAAAATCACGTCTCTGCACTTCTCTTTATTGTCTGTTACTCCCAAAGGACAGATAATCGAGTTGGAAGTAAATATTTCATATTTCAATATTTTCATCGACATAAATACTATAGTATTTGTTTGGAAATAAATATGACAGTTTTAATACAGTTTAAATTATTCCTACAATATTTTAAATTTCATGTATTTATAAGTGTAAAGTGATTGTTATGGTACCTTATAATTACACTGTTTATGTCCTTCTTCAGTCGTAGGCGTCGTTCACTTTTAAAGCACATTGATTTAAAACAAAATAAGTTCTTTTTTATTCGTAGCATACGAGTATCACGAAAATTATGAATATCAAAATAGCTATTGAGACGCTAATTGCTAAACGTTAATTTCTACTTATATGTAATATCCTGGAGGCTGTGTACGACGACCCGTGATAACGGAAACGTCTGATGATGATGATGATGATGTAATATCCTATAATTCAATTAGAATTATAAATATATATATATATATATATATATATATATATATATATATATTTAATATATGAATATCAGTATGATATGTCAAGTTGATATTCAATATTTTAACCAAATTATATCTTATTATATCATATCTTTAATAATTAAAGACCTATTTGTCTTCAATTTATCATCCTAGGTAATAAAGTGAGAAATCAACTCAACATATCCCTGTGTCCATATAGCTACACTAAGCTCTTACAGGTTAAACAATTTATATACTAGCTAGTTTTATACGAATCATTCCAGATAACGAAGTGTGAAATGAACTCTACGTGCGAAGAGACAACAGATCCCTGTGTCAATGTGGCTACACTAGGCTATTATAGGTTAAACAATAGATATACTAATTAGTTTGAACAACTGATATACTAATTAGTTTGAACAACTGATATACTAGCTAGATTTAACAACTGATATACTAGCTAGTTTTAGCCGTATCAGCCCAGATAAGAAAGTGAGAAATGAACTCAACCTATCCCTGTGCCTATATGGGTACACTATGCTCTTACAGGTAAAACAATTTACATACTAGCTATTTTAATCCCTATGAGGCCAGATGATAAAGTGAGAAAAGAACTATATGTGCGAGGAGTCATCATATATCTGTGTCAATATGGATACACTAGGGCTCTTTCTTTACTTAAGATTTTTAAATTCTGTCAACACGTTTTTCCCCTTCTAAAACGTTTATAAAGAAATAAAAGTATATTTCAGCTTTTCAGGCTATAAAAAAGTTCTTATATTGTTATATAATATAAATTCGCATCCTGTCGCTAGTTACTGGTTATTATTTTCCTGCGATGATATTATTATTTCCTTCCTTGAGCTTTGTAGCCGTTCGACAGCTCACCAGTTACCATATCGCGCACCTTGTCCGCATGTAAAAATTACACTTTCGAATTATAAATTAGCCCTTTCTTGCGGGGCATATTTTGGATATAGTATAAAGTAAGTATATAAATATTGAAGAAAGTTACCCATGATGTGATGATGTTTCATTTTCCAGATTAATACAGATATACTTTTGTCCTTCTGACGAAACCACGTTGTCGTGACTATAAGTTTTCTCGATAGGTGGCTAATACCGTCGTGATTTTGTTGTAAGCAAGTTCTTATTCAACTTCGAGTAGAATGATTCTTTCCCAACTTCCCAAATTCTAATCTTCCTTGTTGCGAATACAGCTGCAATGTAGATCCAAGATGCTGACATCGCGGTGTGTGAGTCGATATCAACGTCAAGGGAAGTCAATTTTAAAGTTTTTGCATTAATTAAGTTCGTAGACAAAATGGTAAAGAACATTGGAACCACCAGGCTCACCCCAAAGATATAATTAAAGTTCATTATTACTCTATTTCGGCAGCAACGTGGCAAAGTATAATTTTTATTTAACATGAAAAATGCCTACAACTTATTTTGTACGATTAAACTTTTTAATACCGAGTATTTATTACTACGACCTCAGATATCTACAACCTTTAGTGATTTGTTCAATCGGTACACTTTAAAGTCAAGAATTACAAAATCAATTTACAAAGGTCATTGCTATTGTTATAGCGTAATGAGCAGGCACATTTGTAAAGATTAAATTTTCTATATTCACAGAAACATTTTTTAGATGAATAATTATACGTTTTTTTATATAATTAGCTTCCATTACATCTCTACTCGATAGGATAATTTCTTATAGAGAAAAAATTAATTTCGCTCTTATTATTACCTCCACGAATACAAAAACCTCTCCAGTTGAATTTGTTCGAGGTAACCAAATATAATAAAAACTGCAAATACATAAAATTGTTGTATGATGACGACATCAAGGCTCGTACAGTAAAAGACGACGAGTTTATGAACCGTTACGCTTCCGACTAGCGTCCGGTTACCAGCCTGTGAAGGCGGGTTATCACGTTTCTATCACCGGACGCGGGAGACTATTCAATCTGAGGTTAATCAGCCTTGTAAGAGCCGATTACTGCTAAGGGTATTATGTGATGACGTTTCATCACTATTAATACCTGCATTTAGAGTTATTGCGGAGGTTGAAAATGGAGTTACACGAGCATATACATTTACAACGATACTAGATAACTTATAAATATCTCATTTCATAACTAATCTCCCATTTTAATTGCGTTTCTCAAATCCATAAATATGTACGTCACCCATGACGTAAACGTATTTAAAAAAATTAGTTAATAACTAGTATACAAGAAGTGACATAAAGCCATATATAACATTGACTACCGTGTAGCGAGCATAATTTTAGATGTATTTAGTATACAAGGTCCGTCTATTTCAAGATGGTATTTACTAATAATTTCTACCTAAATTCACAAAACATGAAGGTTTTGTTAGAAGAACAATATCACAAACTTGGATATATTGTTTCACAAGCAATATGTTCTACATGTATTGTATGAGTATCTTTACACATGTCGGCAGGAGAGTGTAAGTTTTTGGTGTAAACCAGGCAGAAGTACAAAAACTGCAAAAAATCCAACGTCGTCACTTTGCCAATCTACGGATGTCCAGATCAGGAAATCAATAATTGCAAACATTCAAATATTTTGAGAAAAGTAAACTTGATTGAGATCTAGATTTTGCGGAAGATATTGGTTAAAGAGAATGGGATTACGTTAGTGTTAAAGATATTGGAATTCAATTAAATTATTAATGAACACACAAGGACAGGAATAAATGACTGCCCACTTCAGCCAAAAGGGGTTGCAACAGGACAACCTCTCCATCTGATGGTATTACTGAAATGATACTTATTATACCTCCTTACGGTGGTTATAGCAAAGGATCTCTGCAGGAGGAAGTTCCCATCCTGAATAACTCCCCGGGAGCTGCGCCAAAGGTCTTTTTAGGTTGAAGTGCATTAAATATTTCAGTTAATTATCCTAAAGAAAAATCAACTTTATTTATATAATGTATAAATATTTATTAAAATATAGACAAGGTATACTACATAAGATATTTTTGAACAACAAAACAACATAAGATAATACTTAGGCTACCTGTGGTCACTAGTTGATGATATTATTGTCTAAGTGTTAGTGAAATGCATCTCTCAAACGCCTGGAACATTTTTATTTTTGTTTGTATATGTGTCTGTATATTCGCACGATATCTTGAGGAAGAACTTACCTATAGACTTACAATTTTGCATGAAGCTTCATTTTTATATAAACAACATCGAATTCAGTTAAATTTTGAGTTTGGCTTGAGCTCACCTTTCTTTTATTGCAGCGTCTGGTATCTGAAGCTGTCTCGATGATAAAATGAAGGTGAACTGGAGCTAAACTCAAAACTCAATTGAATCAACCCTTACTACCATAGGTATGTTATGTGTAGAAAACTTGGTTCTTCCACCGTGCCTAGATATCGTGTCCATCACATCGTGTGCACTCAATAGTGTATCTAATGAGACAATCAGAGGTCTTACTATTTGTATATTATATTATATTATATTTGACTTTACCTATTTATAGTTTCTCTGATGCAGAAACGATGTAAATTTTTCGTATTGAGATTCTTTATTGCCGACTTTCTTTGGATCTCTTCAGACGAACATGACTCCAGATTCTAGGAGTCAAGTCTGACACAGTGTCAGGTACTTGAAAGGACACTGACACAGACGCTGCAATGAAAGGAAGATGAACTGGATCTAAACTCAGAATTGAATTGAATCAACCCTTTCTACCGTAGCTACGTTATGTAATCGACTTTGATGATGTTATTATGCCGTTGTTCGTTATTTGGCTGAGCTTTAGGAATATTTATTTATGAGTCTTACAGGTAAACATGATAGTCGTTCAATAACTAAATATTAATCAAATTCGTTCCAAATATTATATTTCAAACGTACGAGTATATGTTTGATAAAATATAAATAAATATATATATATATATATATATATATATATATATATATATATATATATATATATATATATATATATATATATATATATATATAAAGATATTCTAAATCAGAATGTTTTAATGTGTCATTTTTACACTACTGATCGGTTAGCAAATACATTAAACTGACTATTACAATGCCCTAGTACATTGTTATAAAATATTTTAGATATAAAACTGATGTTCTTGTGAGCTTTTAACCCACACTCTAACTAACAATAATTTAACATACGAAATATAGTATACAAAGTTATTGGTAATTACATTATATATCTTACAAAACAGCGTTTCGTGGACTAAAATCCATTCTCTTCATCAGGTGAGAAAATCATTTCTACATAAAAGATAGAAGGTGCGGGAAAGGACTCTACTAAAAAAGAAAAGATTAACCAACCCGAAAGCTGCTTGGAGTCCAGACAGGAGAAAATGAACACAAGCTTTGTCACTGCACAGGATGCAAGTCATGAGCAAAGTTTACGAGAACGAGAAGTCAAGAGCACAAAAATCCTCACGCCAGAACATTAAGTGGGACACTAACATAAAATCAATGCCGGTTGATTCCTCGGACATCGCGTGTTAAACAGTTAAATCCATGTTTTTTCTCAAATTCTTCCTTAAATACATTGGAGAAAATGAACGCCAGAGGAGTTCCCCTCGCCATTCTCTCACTATGAAGGTCAGTTTTATACTCCAGTTTTAAATTAAATTAGATTGAGGTCATTACTCCAACTAGAGGGTAAAAGTTTTTGACACCTGTAGAAGAGGACGGATGTTAATCCCTGAAGCTTTCTGTTATTCATTTTTTAACATATAATGATAGCAAATGTCCAAAATTCTATTACCGTTTCAAACCTTCACTCGTCAATTACAATCTTTAATCAAAGAACAATTTTAATAATCAGTGTTATGTTTTTAATAAGTGAATGTTTTAAAGATACAGTGCATAATTGACTTGGAATAAAGTTGATGTAACTCCTGACTCATGCGTATCAAAACGCTCTGATATGCCTAGTTTATTTTAAATTATACTGTAAGTAAATATGTATTACGTTAATTACTTACCTAGGGAAAAGATCAGATTGCAGATTTTTAAATGTAGTGTAACTTAATGTTACTCACAGTTTTAATGGTATAGATTCGTAGTTAATTTCCTATCCAAATAGCTTTGGGCTGCAAAGTGGCAACATCCTATGTAAGAGAACAATCAATTTCTTCTACAATAACATATACTCAATATTAACTAATTCACTTATGATACAAACAAAGGAAAATTGGATACGATACCATGTTGATTGCGGTTAATAATCTTCACCTTCCCGAATAGACAGCACGTTTACTTAACACAATGTTGGACCTGAAGCATTACATAAGTACAGGAACATTACAGAGATTGCATGTAATGTTCTCAGTGGCCAACTCCTCCTCGGAGTCACAACAATCCATTCCCACAAGACAGATGTATTGGCCTGTCCATTTGGGGGAATTAATTATTTTCAAATTTGTTTTATTCTTGTTTCTTTTCTATTATATTTGTAGCACTTACAACTTGCACATTCAGTCGGTAGCAAAATTTATTGTGATTCTGACATGTTTATGCAATATAATTTTCATTTATAATTTTAGGCTAGTATGTATGTAGCGTTATCGTATTGTTTGTACTTCTATCCTGTAGTGTTTTAGATTCCCAAAAGAAGAACACATGAAGCGAAGCCTGAACTAAAAGTTAAGACATGAGAGACTTGAAAAAGAATGTGTTTTTTGTATTTTCTTTTATTTAAATACTGAAGGGAGTTAAAAGAGACAAACAACTACCTGACAGACAAAACAATGTTGACTTAGCGTGATCGAAGCCCAAACTATAAGTTGAAAGTAGAGATTTATGCCTTGGGAGAAATTACAGATAATACAACTACTCTATCGTCTTGCCGTGTTGTTCACAACCTATAAACTATTCTGGAACAGTCATATTGTGACTTGAATAGACGGTTTAAGTCAAATAGTAACTTAAATTAACAGAAAACTAAGAAAATAATATCTTACCACATTTCAGTGATTTAGCGAGTTTCAGCGTAAATAGTATCAGCCCATCAAGGTCTGCTCCTCTTTTAGGTGTTATTTTTTATGATAAACTCAACTGGTCTAAACATATTGATACCCTATGCCCAAAGCTGTCTTCAACTACTTTCGCTTTTTGAGTATTAATTCCTGTAGTCGGAATATGTTATACTTACGTGTACAATAGGTAAAAATATGCTATTGGATTCTGGAAGACGTCCAGTGAAATATGAAGAATATTTAAAGAGGATTCACAATCGTTCGCATTATATGAGTACTGGGATGTTGCATTGTTGATTATTGATGAATTTAGTTCTAATCTTTAGACTCCCATATATATATATATATATATATATATATATATATATTATTTTTAGTAAATTACTGTACAAATAAATTGTTTTTTTAATTGACACTATATATATATATATATATATATATATATATATATATATATATATATATATATATATATATATAATTAAATAAGGCTATTGCCATTTGTACAATTTAATGTACATATACATATATATACCTAAAACGGTTAAGGTTCTGTTTATTATTGGCGCAATACTTTACTAGATTAGAATTATTATTTTAGGCATAAACTATACCATACATAGAAACATGCTCCCATTTCTGTACTAATGTTTATACTGTATACGATATAGTCCTTCAAAATGGGCCTCAACATTCAGTTAAATAATTTTTCCTGTGCTCATGTGCATCGAGGATCTAGATGACTAAGTCGACCAACCTAGTAGTTAATTTTTAAGATTATTTATAACTTTATCAGATAATAGTTTTACTTTACAAGACAATCTTATAGATGGTTTCATCACTGCACGAAGATAATATCGTTCTTTGTTTCAAAATCACAAAAAAACATGATGGGAGATATTACCTTGCCCTGTAACATCCTAAATTATTTTAACTCAACTTCCGGTTACAGTATCCTAACCTAGAAATAAAACATATTATGATAATACTGCAAACTAGAAATAAACCGTTTATAGCAGGATGCTGATGTGATATTCCAGGAATGTAAGCCAATTAGCATTGTATGAGCACACAACCTAGTTTTTATTTAAATCTAAAGTGTAATAAGAACGAGATCTACCGTCAGACGCACTAGGTTTGGTGAACTAAGGGTATCAAAAGGGATAAAAATGTTAAATTAAAATTGTTTTGTCGTGTACTTTGCTTATACAATACAAGTTGGATCTCGGTTTCTGTTACAGTGTTTGATGTTATCCGTATACAATGTTCCGTTCGCTGGCCAAAGTAATATTGTATACATTTATTAAGATACAGTTAAATTTGCATACTATACTAAGGGTGGGGTTCATTCGAAGAGAATAATTTTTTTATGCTATAGATAGATGTAGTGAATTTTATTTATTTTTTTATCCGCATTGGAAAATGTATTAAATCATGGAAAGAGGAAATATTCTTGTGGTTGGAAATTATCCTTAGTGCTCTTGCGTCATATTTCCGTTCAAACTAACATATCCAAGACTCAAATACTAACATCGTCTTAAGTTATTGCATTAAAAATATATTTCTGTAATAAGCACTGTTCATTATGTAAATTAAACTACTTCAAGTAAATGTTAAAACCCTAATTCTGGGAGTTAGGTTTGTATCTATCTATCTATATGTATATATATATATATATATATATGTTTGTGTTGCAGTTACCATGTTATTATATACAATTTATTTCTATTTGATAGTACGAAGAATATCAGAGCAAGATGGTTTTTAGTTTAAGCTTGAAATTGGGATTTTAGCCCATAAGAACAATGTTAACATTCAAACTATTTTATTTTTAGACTTTATTTTCAGACGTGTCAGGCTTGGATGTAGATGTCCAATTTTAAATACATGAATATGAATAATACGCATCCAAACTCTTTTCAGTTTTTATATTTTTATTGGTTGTATAAATTTAAATACAAAATGTTTTGTATTCTATCGTTTAAATAATCAGAAATTCCTTTTTTTACAAAAAAAGTGAACAATATTTACATCCGTTTAACCATATATTTGAAATTATAAACCATAATTATGTGACCAAATAATATTATATAATATATCATATGTGCAGAAAGCGAGTTCAGCACTCTACAGCAACTATTTTGTTGCTCTATGCTGATTTGGCGTTTCGTTTGCTGTGTACAAATACTACTGGTAAAATATTTTCATTTAGGGTTGTATGATAACTATTCTCAAAATCAAGTAATCATGTCTGCTGACTGTAGGAGTGCAGTAAAAGTTTAAGTAAGTTTATGTGCGTTGGGAGCTGTAATATGAGTTTCCATTCAAACTGCGTCTAAGGGGCTTGGAAGGAAGTAAAATATTATCTGTTAACTATAAATGCAAGAAGTGCAATACCAATATGCCTAGTATACCTGTATGCATTTCAATCAGTTAACCAAAAATAATTTAATACATAGACAGTGATTTTTAAATAAAAAGTTGTATATATTGGAGGAGACCCTAAGGTATCAACTTTAGAAATTATTACAAACAGTTACGTGATCCTTAGCAAAATATATCTAACTCAACATATTATTACGACGATGTAACGGTGATTTAACACAACATTGAGAGGTGATAAATAATGTTATTGGTTAAAATAGTAGAAAGTGAAAATAAAATTGATTTGAAGGACGGTATTGTTGCGCAAGTGATAAATAACTATCTTATCGCAGTACAGTCTACTAAAGACCAGTTAATGATGAGGTATGGGTCTAACTAAAGACCAGGTTAATTTAATGATTTCATAAATGTGTAGTTATTTACAAAATAAAAAAAATTAAAAATAATAATTTGTATTGATAAACCAAAGAACATATGGATCATTCGTGAATAGCAATTTGTAAAAATAAAGTAAGTGTAATATAGATTGCAATTTTGGTTGTTATTGTTTTAAGGTTTATTATAAACAATTATTGAAATATATAGTTATAGAATCTGTTATTGATTGCTTTATGCTAATTGTTATGTATTTATAACTATTACGTTAAGCTATATTATTGTTATTCATTGTTGAAATACTAGGGTAATAATAGGATTTGTTTTATATTCCATAGAAACAGTAAGTGTATTACTTTAGCTTACTTCCTGATTCCTGTTTAGCGACGGTGATACCCATCTTTTTCAAATTATCATGGTAACCACTTCTAAGATACTAAACTGAAATTTCCAGTTTTCATGTATTGAAAATGTCACTCCAAGGCGTACGGGTGAAGATGTACTAAACATATTACTCACACTCTCATGCGCAGGACGACTGTGCCGCTCTGAACCAGTAACTGGTTGTACATTGTACTGAAGTAATGCCTGTAATAGCATTTACGAATTTCCGAAGTTGCCTGTTTTCCTGAGTAACGGTGTTGTATTTACAGCTGAAGTGAATAATATTTAGTGGGTTATTGAAAGAATAACCAGACTTTAGGATTGAGGGAATAATTTTCGGCTGCACTGCATTAATGATATATGAGTATAATAAACTCTATTTTGTTTCATATCCATGAAACTTGTACAGATTTGATCAAAAATTAACTACAAATACTTAAATTTTTAAAATCAGTATTTATTTGTAATAATTAAATTTAAAAATTCATGTCATGGAAAACATCATGTCGCCTTAAGCGTCTGTGTTAAGGGACTAGACTCAATCTAAACTCTTATTTAGTAAACATTTAGTTTTTATTTTATTGTTATGGCCAGCTGCTGTATTTTGACCAGTGAATAATAAAAATTGTTTGTATAAGATTTTGTAAATTATATAAATAAATATATTGTATTCTAATCCTGTATAAGACAGAACTTTTCCTTCCATACATATTAACAGGGTTGAAAATATGTTGATAACCTTTTCTTTGATCAAATATTTCTTAGCTTGACAAAAATCACCGCACACATCAAATATGCTAAATTAGAGTCAACTAACCTTGGAATCATGGTTTTCCATAAGACCAATGCAAAATTCGTTCACTAACACTCATGCATAACCTATGTAAATACCTGCATTAGGTTCAAATTATATGTAGCTTTTATAGAAATGGAGTTTCATGCAAATCACGTAATCTGTATCGAGGTATCGAAGACAGATAAATAGACAAATGGTCAGAAATGACTTTTTTCCAGCCTAGCGTCAGGCTTTATTAAAGCACAGCCAATTTCCTAATTCTAAGTATATGGGTTTTATACAAATCCTACTTTAGCAATACATAGTTATTTAATTTTAAACTTTGTAATATTTAAAATTATAAAACTTACTTCAGTCAAAGCTTCTTTGTTTCCTTCAAACGTGTAATAAGTTAAGTAACTGTAATGTCTTACTTATTTTTGTTATGGATTTATATCTATTTTTATAAATACTGGCATAGAAAAGTTTTGTACTTAGTAACGTATCTATAAATACAACTAATTAATTCTTTTTAAATCTCGTTACCTCTATTTATAGATTCTACACTTTTAAATAAATGTTGTATTTTACCTTGTTGTTAGTTGTGAAAATATAAATAGTTACAACATAAACTGGGTTTCTCTCATGAAGTGAGCATGGAAGACTCCTAGTTATTATTCTACCACTTTTATTGCAACAGTTATAAATAATTGTAACAAACAGAGTTGCGGTAGCAAGCCCTGGAGTGATGACGGCCAGAAAATAACACAAAGCAACATGGCACTGCCTTGGAGACGACATGTTTAGGTTTTGTATTTTATGTTCCATGTTTATATTTCAACAAGCTATATTTTATTTAGCTAAATGTCACACATGGAAACCTTCCTCTCTACAATCAAAACGCAAAAAATTTCCAATTTATATGTGATACATTTTCATGAAGATATTTCCTATAAATTAGTTATTACATTAAATATTTGTTGTGTTCATAATTAATCCTGGAAAATATGTAACTATTTAAGATACCACTTACTAATAACTGCCATTTTAGGTGTCAACTAATAAAAACGTTGCAGTATTTATAGACGTAATGTGTCCATAACATTGTCATATTTAACTGCATAATATATCATATTTTTCTCTAATTAATTAAATAATATTATACAAAATGTGTGTGTGTATGTATATATATATATATATATATATATATATATATATATATATATATACATCCATATAGTTCTATTCATTATATAGTTATTAAATATTAATTTTAAATAAAAAAATGTAACCATTTGAACTGTTGCTAGTGACTTTTACCACAACCTTTCCACAATTCTCAAACAGGTATCTTGGGCTGAAATATTTTCTAACATGTTATCGTTACATACTAAAACCAATCAGATCCGGATTATTGTAAACAATGGAATTAATTTCAAGACTCTTAATTCATTTAAATATTGGATTGATGCGTATACAATTCTTGCACAAAAAGCAACAAGAGATCTCCACATCACGTGGCTTTAAACAGGCTTCACTGAGGTTACATGCACAATTACAACTGTTACTATGGAAAATTATAAAAAGTCATATGACGTAATTAGCTTTATAAATTATTTATTTATTTACTGTGCAATCTTCTCGTTACCAACATGGTTAACCATGTGACCAATGTAAAAAATACATACATACAAACGCTCAACCATAGAGTGACATGTACCATCATTTAATCTTTTATTACTAATACATAAATAAAGCTTCATGCTAAATTTCAAGTTCGTTCTCGAGAGATTGAGTAAACAGATAGATAGACAGTCAGACAGGTAGACAGTAGACGTGGTACGAAGAAGTTTTCGGTTACATTTTAGTGGTTAAGTTTTATTTAGCTTCACTTATAATAGATAAAAACTACATTTTATATTTTGATATGAATTATAAAATTGTATATTATTAGAATCTCATGAGAAAGTTAATGATTTTAATTTTGGGTCAAGCAGCTAACTATAGTTCAATTGAATTATAACAAGAGCTTTTTATTGAGAAAACTTTAAAATACTATTGGTTCTGTAATCTAGTGATTAAATGTAAATATTTTAAATGTTATAAACATTATTTTATTCAATGCAAGTTAATTTTGAAGTGTGAATTATCTGTGTTTTATAAACAATTTTTAAAGTAATTCGAGAAAGTATTTTCCTGTCTATCTTCATCTACAATGATATTGAATTAAAAACATTGTGTCGATTTCCCTATTTTAAATTATGTATTAGATTTCATGAATTATTTCTTGATTTGAAACTGGAGAGAAAAATATAGAATTAATAAGTATAGTTTTTTTTTTTTTGAGTGTTATCAAATAATTTATTATAGGCATCATATACATTGTCAATTAAAAGTTATATAGCTTCTGGAGTTTCAGCAAAAAAAAGACTTTAACTGCTCTGAAATCACGGTTTCATTGCACAGTAACTTCCTACCTATGTGTAATTCAGTTTTAGACTTTTATACTATTTTTACCTTTAATATTATTTTGTTATTTCCCACATCTTCCGAGAATGTTGTGACATATTTGGAAACATTTACTACAATACTTTGTTTTAGCCTCTTTTATTTATGTATTCAATTTGTTATTACATGTATTGTATTTTTACTTAGTGTTAATTACTATTAACTTGGTTTTCTATTAAGTTGTTCTTTTTGTGTTTAAAGCAACATACAGGCCATCGGTAATCCATGGTTTTAGTTTTCTCTATCCATTTTCTTTCACAGTTATAAATTTATGTATTGATGAATTTTGAATACTTGATATTAAAATGCCCAAGAAAGTAGAAAAGGCAACATTTACATCTTTGATCAATGAAATACTGTTCCAATTATTCTTTGCTACAAGTTTCACTCAGCAAATCGTAATTCATTAGTGTATATCCTGTTTGTTTTTTAGATTATACATGTTCCTCTATAAACAAGAAAAATCACACAGCTCTGTGATCTGTTACTAATAATTCCAAAATTGCAGACTGTTTGATTAAAATACTGTTTGTTTTGATGACGATGTGGTCAATACATGTCCCTCTTCCACTTATAGCATCAATACGTGTATCAATATCGATTAGGGATTCTAAACCATTCATTGAAACAATGCTCAAATATTCATCAACTAATTTTTGATTTGATTTTAAATTAATATTCATGTCGCTTATCAGTACTAGATTTTTACAGGCATTATTTTCTAACCAATGCAATAAAATTACCAAGAATACACTTTCTAATTCCTATCATCTATATAAACACAAAATGTTACTTATTACAGTATACGGCAGCATACACGTCAGAGCCTCATTAATGATACACTCCAACTCCTCATAATAAAATCCCTCATTAATTTTAATAAGAACTACTACATTACTACAACAATTTCCTCTGCTGCAGAAGCAATAACATTGTAACCAGGTATGCTGAAAGTAAAAGCCTCCTCTGTACTCTAAATCCAGGCATCTTTTAAACAACCTGATATCATTAACATTATTTAAAATGAGTACAAATGTATAAACGTTTTTAATTAAATTACAAATATTTGGATGAATCAAGATGAAGTCATTATTGCTTAAAAATGTATGTTGAAATCATTACTATAAATCAATAATAAAATTATTATTGTAAGATCAATAATTATTGTTAAAGTTTAACACCGAAAAATACATAGCAAAAGCGATAAATTCAATTGATTTTAAGAATATATATAAAAATAGTTACGTTAAACTTAAAAAAGTTACGTTTGATTATTTTAAGTTTAATTTAGCACTACTTATTATTAAGAATAAGTCTGAACAGATGAGTTAAGAAAAATAGTGTTTTTTAGCGCAACTTTTCAATAAAACGTAGACAAGCCGTTGTTTCGTACTGGATTAAGATAGAGACCTCTAGTCTGTGGCGTTGTTCTTCTTTTATAAAGACGTTTAAAATGAAGTGTGATTTGATGGGGGATTGCATTTAAAGGTTTTGACTTTACCCCCAACTCCCCATTTTGGGTAGAGGGCCTAAGTTCTCATGTAGCGCGAAAATCATAATTTGTCATTATATAACTACCCCCCCCCCCCCCCAAAGGATATTGGTTTGTTTAATTCCGTTCAAATTTATTGACAGAATTACAGACAAAGGTGAATATAATACATAAGTTGTTTAGACAAGATTATCAGGAAAGCAGGTTGTGGAAGTTCTGTACAGTCTACTTGCATGTTAAAAATTGTTTCATCGTGCTGCCATATTCTACTAGATTCATCAAATTGGCAATATTAAAATAAACTTTTAAGCTATATCATGAAAATATTATAACAGTAATAGCAATGTACGCATAGTATAATGTATACAAGTATAATTTTTAAATTTAAATTTCGTAAGTTGATTATTATACAAAATATATTCAATATGTTTTGGCATTGCTCCAGTCAAAAAATGTTTTACCATAACTAGTCTGATTTTTTTATTGTGCTGAATTCATCCCCTATAATCTTTGACATGAGGTATAATTGTATGATACACAGATGTAACAAACGCACACCATTATATACCTCTTTGCGATACACACGTGTCTCGAACTCTCGCAGCTCGAACCCACTAGTTTATGCTACATCTAACATAACAATGGCAAAATACTGTGTAAATGAATGGCAGAAATGGCAGAACATAGTTTAAAAGGTACTTTTGAAATTCAATACAGATAGAACGTTATTAAATAAATGATATAAACGAAATTAATTTCATTAGTGGGCAATGAAGGAGTTAGAGAGAGTGGAAATGCTTGACCTTTAATTCAATATAAGAAGACGGGTCGAGTCAATGATGTGCGTTCGGCTTTTACAGGTTCCTTTTACAAGGACGTACGTCGTTCCATCATCCAATATCAAATTAAATAAATATTTGTCCTGTGCAGAAGTGAAAGGGACATATTCTCAATTATTTGTTTATACTGATGTGATATCGAGCAGTTAAAAATAAATATAATGGATTCAAAAATAACGCAGCCATATTCCTCCCATTAGTTTTTGTTACCTAGTAAAAAAGGTAAAAAAATATATAAATTCCTGTTTTTTTGCTTTGGTAGTGTATTTGGATTAAAAATATTAAATAAAAAATTTTAATAATGATTTCATTAAGTTTTATTTAACTGGTTCAATGCTTATATTCATATAAATATATGATAAGTAATTTCTACAAATATATTTACCAAATTTCGTTTACAAAACTCATAATGAAAGAATATATTTTTATAATTTGATTAATATAATTTAGTATAGTTTACGGTAACTTTTGGGTTGTAAAATAATGGTCTAAATTAAATTATTGGTTTTTTTTTGCTTTAGATACAAATCTTTAATGACTGAAAATTTTTTTAATCTTTATTTAATGGCACTCCAAAAAATATACTTTACAAAGTTTAACTTGGTGAAAGTTGTTTTCAGGAAATTATTGCCAACTTAGAAGGTATAGAATAAAGCCAGTGACATGAACGTGAATCAATAAACAAGGTCTCCATACAATAATTGTAATATATTCCATACATATCTGCGATATCGGCGTACCGATATAATTTATTCTAAGCTTGAGAATTAAACTGACGAAGCACACTATACTCAACATGTGACTTTTAAATTCAATCTAATACTAGAATATGGAATTTTATAAGAACAACAGTATAATAATATTAGCAACAGCACTGTTGGGCTAACAGTAATGTTTCTATCACGTAGCTGCCAGCGGAATCATACATAAATAAGCGCTCTTTCTGCCACTTATATTATGTTGAAAAGGATTCCTTGTGTAAATTGGACTCGTCCTATTACACAACTGTAATAGCTGTATGCCGTAACTACTGTTATAAACATACTTAGATAAGCGTTATTTCTTCCACTTGTGGTATGTAGGGTACAATTCCTCTTGTAAATTGGACTGGTCCTATTACACGACATTAATTGCTGATTCTCGAGGCTGCAGCAGTAACCCTAGACAACTAGCTGATCCTTCTGCCACTTAAATTAAAGCATGGTGGATAGAACTCCTCCTGAAAATAGTGCTGGTCCTATTATACGACAGTGATGGCTGAATCTTGTGGCATCAGCCGTCAGCTTACAGAAATAAACGTTCGACAGAGTTCTTTCTTTTCTATTATATTTTGTATACTATCCCTTGTATAAATTGGTCTCTGTTCCTTTTATACACATATAAATAACGTCTGTATTTTTTGCAACAAGAAGCACTCATACTCTAAAGTCGCTTATATTACTCATGGATCGTTAGGTAGCATTATCTTTTAACACTGATCCGGTTATCTTTACACCACACGTTATCAGAGATTACAGTGAATGTTTCATTGCACTGTGTACTACCTTTTTATCATTCATGTTTTCAAAGACAGTTTCATCATTTTCTCACAAAATCTAACCTATCAAATACCCCTAAACTATATGCTTTTAAATTCGTAACAGTCTGCAAAACGTATATTTTTTATTATTTTATGGACATTTTTAAGTTAAAATTATCATTTTAGATTTTGTAATCTAAACCTTGCTAAAAATATTTGTTTTGATATTCTAATCATACTCAAAACACAACAAAATTATAATTTATTAAGATACATTCCTCATATTAATTGTGAAACAATTAACTAAAACAACTAACTGACTGGACTGTTGTATTATGTCTTATTTCTTAAAATACGAAGAAAATTTCTTCTACTATCCTTAAATTCCGTATTAGATCATCGTGTGAAATAGAAAACTAGAATAAAATTCGCTTGATAAGTAGGACTATTTTCATTAAATAATCCAAGATTAACTATTTACTTGAGTTTATAACATATAAAATACTGTTCGTCTAATTTTAACTAGAACTATGGTAGATTTATTATTTAATAAACGCTTATTAGGTACAATATAACATATTTGATTACTAGGATTATATTTTTGTAATGAAATGAGAAGGAACAATATACTACATTTCTTACTTGGATCGTCCCCTCTCTCATGAACTCGATTTTATGGAGCTGAGGATATATTGACAGTAGTTTAACATTCACAAGCTTTCTTAAGTGTTATTACAAATCGAATGGTTGAAAGTTAACTGTATAGAAAATTAAGGTTGTAGAATCTGGAACGATTCTGACTAAAGTAAAACATTTATGTGTATTTAACTTAACCATTCTAGGTCTGAAAATCCCTGCTAATCCCAATAATGATTATTTATTAGGATGCATATTTTTATTTATGATTCCATATTCCATCTCAATTTATTTACCTTTGTTAATTGCGTTATGCAGTCTTTACTTTTGCTAAAAACCTTAAGATTGTTAGATGTAAAACGTAAAAATTGATCTGAAGCTGTTTGGTGAAAAATTAATAAATAAGTCAAAATGTATAAAGGGGTTTAGAAAAAAACTGTAGATATATATATATATATATATATATATATATATATATATATATATATATATATATCCTAAATCTTAATTCGTCACAGGTAGGATTTGTTACTACTTATTTACAAACTAAATATTTAATTAATTAGACCATAAATTTTAAAAAACAAGACGTTTGTCAAAAATGTTATTTCATACAACTCCTAATTTGTTTTCTTGTCACACTAAGCCTTCTGAAAATGTTTGTCTTATCTTAAAGCAAAAATTTACATATTTTGAAGCAACGTTATAAAAATAATGTTGTAGGCTTTCCGGAGTGATATAAAAGGACTTGCCATCAACAGTCCTCTTGAAGATTTCAAGGTTCCGCATACACAGGTAATATATTTTTCTATTCTTATTGGTTATTCCGCAAAGTAATTTAATTAAAGCCATTAACAATCAGTGAAGAATTTTTAAGTAACAAATATCTTCTTATGAATCTATTTCTTGATGTTAAACACTAAAGTATTTATTTTATAAAACTATTAATCAATATCATTTCATTACAACATTAAACAGTAATATGCAAATTTAAGAATGCTTTTTAAGAACGAGTTAATTGGGAGTTTTTAATGTGACTATACATTATTTCCTGGAGAACAAAGTGTAAATTACTTCGAAGATGTATTTTTACCAAAAATGTTTATTTTCTTCCCTCATATTTTAAAGTTGTGAATAGTTTTTGAATTAAGATATTACACTTGATACACCTTTTAAAAGTTAGTCATAAAAGTTTGATCAATGACTTTCACGTTAAGGCTTAACTATATCTACATTCTTATATTCATATTCCTGTTGTACGTTTGTCTATAAACTTTATGTATATTTTTATGCTTGGTTCAGTTTGATAAACTGTTTAATGCATATTGTTCAAATAGTGTATAAAACATTAGGTAAACAGTATGGTAAACAACACTAGGTAACAATGGCAAAAACTTCATAATCTTACCTTATTATGCGATTCATTGTAAATTGCACTTTATATTTTTGTTTTCGTATATGTTTTAGTCTCCAAAATATCTCCACCTCTAACTCATGGAAACTAATTGCAGAAAAGATATGTAGGGTACATTCACACATTTTGCTGTAAATAAATATTCTGTTAAACATGTGTTCATTGCAGTAAGAAATTATTTGTTAGTACTTTTATATATATATATATACATAAAATATATGTATAAAACTAGCAATTGCCAGCGATTTCACATGCAATTTTCAAAATCAAAATCCATAGCTTTTTTAGTGAAAGCATTCATGATTTAATATGAGGACAACTACTGTTGTTTTTAAACATAAGTAGATATCTCAAGTACATAGTATTTCAGTATCCATGTTTGAGAGATTCAAAACATAAATAATATTTTGACTGATTCCATTTTAGGTTTTGTTTTAAGAATACAAACATACATGTAAATCTCGAAAACCTAATTTGGTCAAATAGTGTCAACTTCTGTCTGTTTAGATTGTCTGTAAGTGCCATATTTTAGTTTGACTTGTGCCCTGATCAAGAAAATATATACCAACAAAAAACAACTTTAATTAAAAATCTTCTACTCTCGGCTCTTTTAAAAGGGGAGATGTACGCCCGAAAATTTTAAATTTTTTTTTTTTTTATTTATTTTTTTTATTGTTTAGTTTGTTCTGGTTAAAATGATATATAATACATGCATGTACGGATCCTAAATAATATAAAAATAATATTTTACAAACATGTTCACACCTATGCCAGACGACCAAACACTAGTTCTTTCATATAATGCTACCTTTATTACAAACCATTGTTGATTTTGTGTTACAATGTTGGCTAACCAGGCTGTCTATTTACTTATGTGAACTGTCAGTTGATTGTTATTTTGATTGCTAAGTTACTGAATTATATTATTGTTTATATTTGTAAGTGGTGTAGGAAAGTTTTTATTTTGCAAATGCAAAAGTTAGTTTCATTTGTGTATGTGTTTTGTGAGTGAGTTTTTGTTATTCAGTGAAACATGATAAAATCCAAGAAATTGTGGAAGAAAAGAAACTTTCGAGGAAACAAATATGTAAAAAAAAATAGTTTTGTATCAAATGAATAAAATAACCAAAACCCTTCTGAACCAAGTTTTGAAAGTAAGCGTACTCCTAAATCTGCTTCATCAAGAAAGATTGGTACAGTGTCCAATACATATGATAGTTTTATTTCAGGTTATAATAATGTAATAATAAATATTGATATGCTGTCCCAAGCATTGTTATGTACCACTGTTTGTAAGCAATGCAAATCTGAAAACTCTCTAAGATTGACAGAAGACGATGAATCGAGACAAGGGCTAGGTTTTAAATTAATAATTGAATGTAGTAATTGTTTGAAATCATACCCTTTTTGGACCTCACATAAAACAGACAGTAATTTTTTATCAGAGATCAGCAGTCTTATAAGGGCTTGGGGTCAAAGTTGGCAAAAATTGTGCAAAGTGCGTTAGTGAAATTGATCGAGATCGGATGATAAAATCAGATATAGCATGTGAAGAGAAGACAAAGCTAGCCAGAAAAAGGACCAGGATGATCAGAAAGAAACTCCTCGATACTGAGAAGGAAAAGAATCAGAATTACGTAGCTGGAAAGTTTTGAAATGAAAATAAATATATGTTTATCATGTTTTCGCGATTTCCCGAAAATCTATTTTTTTTACACAAAAGTCCCATTATCTCAGAAATTGGAAGGCCAATTCATTTCAAATGTTTACAGGTTATTAAAAATGTCTGTTTACACAACCCCTACTAGATTTAGACTTCTAGCTCAAAAATAAAAAAAGTATTTTAAAATAGTAATCCAAAATTATAAGCAAAAAAATTTACAAATATTTAAAAAATAAAAATAATGCCAAAAAATTAATGGAATTCAATGAAATCAGTAGGGTGTCTTTAGAATACTATGTTTATTTTAGAGTAAAAATTTCAATTTTATAACTCTGATACTTTCTGAGATTAATGCGTTATATATAAGCATATGTTTAACATTACGGGATTATGGGCGTACATCTCCCCTTTTAATTTACTTTCTAAGATTTTTCATGCGTAAGTGCTCAGATAAGACCGATTACATTCTCTTCTGTTCTAACTTACATAAGGTTCCACAGTTGAGTTTGTTGTTCCACTGACTAAGACATTGAACACATATGTAGGTTCTGGAATTCAACTTAGATTTTAGAATCTAGAAAATTTAGAAATTTAGAAAATATGTGCATACGTAAGCTTAAAAATACTACTTTAGATAAAATGCATCCAGCTTCGTCTCTTGTATTCTGCTTCTGATATTAGGAAAAGAGTATGTCATCTCATTGCTTTTAATTTAACTACAGTTATATTGTTAAGGGAAACAAACAGTTTCGATAAACCTATTGTGCGAAACACTGACACCTTTGTTCACCAAAGTGGGTTTTAGAGCACCGTTTACATATTATTTTCAAAGCATCACATGGTTTATTCGTCACTGGTGCAATTTATAATGAAAAAGATACTATATTTGTCTTTGCAATTTGTTTAAAACTACTGATAAAGCACTGGAAAACAATGCAATATGTTCAAAAATTTCACTTTAGTAAACGTCAGCTGAAAGTGTCAGCCGCTGTTTAGGGTCAGTTAACTTTTGGACCACGTGTCGTAAATATTATAATTATTTTCAAACAATTTCAAATATTCTGAGATTTTTCTCACCTTTTAAACCTTACTCAGACTTATGAAGATATATCAAAGCCAAAAATATTCAAATTGGTTCAGCCGCTCTTGAGTTTTAGTTGGAAGCAAATTACCATTTTACCGCTAAATGTGTCCTTTTAATTGTGAAGTGAGCATTTTTTTATTTTTGGTTGATTATTAGTTTTTACCGTGAGCTCCAGTTTTCATATTTTTAAACCAATATAAAATACTTAACTTTTTATCTATTTATGAACGAAGAAGTTAAACAGTTCAATAGTACAACACAGAACTAGAATCTTCCGTTAAATGTTTTCACTGTACGAAATGTTGAATATTTCTGAAAAATAATTCTAAAGAAAAAAATTTAAAATTTCTTGCACGCGGATTACTCAGAGTAGCTAGAGACCGTCGTGTCGTGTGCGTTTGTGATATCATAAGTGTGAGTAATGGGGACCCATTACTCGAGACGGTTGTGGCTCTATCTAGCGGCAACACTCAACATATGTCTCAGAGCCCTTTTAATCTCTTAGCGCCTACTTTTGTTAAAATCTTAACTTGAGTGTTAGTTCAAAATATATGTGTCAAGTGTAATCTACTACCAACACAGAGGTTTTTAAATAAAACTATTTTATCTTTAGGTAATTAAATAGCCTACGTAATCGGGTACAGATTCCATTATGTTTTATAATATGGGATGAAGATTTATATGACGTGCTATAACAATAAGCCTATATACAAAACAGAAATACTTGGAAAATCAGAACGATTATTACAGGAGGAAAATACTAACAAGCATTAGGTATTTCTGTTTATTTTTCTTCATTATAACATATATTGTTCTATAAACATAGCATTTCTTTTTCGTTTTCCACGTTTTAAACACGTGTAGTAGTTGAATAATATTATTATAATTTCTGGAATGATCATTTTCCCAGTTTAAATTACAAATTGTAACATGCTTTTATATTCCCTTGTAGACGCTTGTAGTTTTAAGTACTATAATTTTATTATTTAACTGGCTGTGAAATCCAGAGAGGTTATTATTTTTGACCATTACCTTTTAAGTGTTTCTGAAAAGCAAAATAGTGCTTCACTTCTTGCAGAGCTGTTTAAACGATTTACTGTGGTTTGATGTTTGGCCACCATGTGCCGATAATTTGAAACCATCTTAAACATTGTTTTGTTGTTTCGAAAATGGCTTCTGGCGGATAAATGGCACATTTCTCGACTTATGCTTACAGGAAATTTTTGTTTTTAATTATGAGTACTATCAGCACCGTAAGATTGTGGCACCTTTCCTGAACACCCTACATTTGAAGTTACATCGTGGACTATTTGCCTGAGCTTACGCTCCCAGTGAGTTATCTCTTTTACTTAGCGGATTCTCTCTAGTAGAAGAAGCTTAGTTTCTATTACCAAAATGTATTGTTGTCGTAACCCCTCCAACAAAAATTTGTGACAAAGGTTATAACAGGGGTAGGCTTGTGGTTCGGCTCTATAAAACACATTGAAATGTGTTTTTTACTTGTCTACTCTTTTACTTCTTTATTATAAATGCTCCCAAATTTATCCCAGTAGCATTTATTTGAGGTCTATGGATAATCTGTGACCGGGGTACTAGAGAACGCCTAGTGAAAATGTATCGTATAAAAACTTTGTTTCTTATGATTTTTGAACTTTTTTCAAAAGCTATTTCTCCACATACTGAAGTCTGATAAGCCTGGTGGTATACACAGCTACAATAATTTAACACCTAAATTATTCATATGGCTCTTAATATTCGTAATAAGAATATCCTGCATTTGTTGAACAAATCTTTTCTCAGTAGTACTTTTTTTGAATTGAAAAATCGATTAAATTTGAGAAATTACAGTACTTAATAGCCCGAAATATAAATTTTCAACTTGAAATTTTCATGTTGCAGCAATGAAGTTTATAGTAGTAAATTAACAAATCGACGCTAATAATTATGGCTAACTCTCTATTAGTATCCCTAGGAACTCCATGGTACTTTAATGAACCGCCGCCTGTAATGATAGAAATTATAACTTCAAAATTCTGTCAGATAACCGACGAACCTCTAATAATTGTAGTGATTCTACTTTTTTTAAATTAGGCATCATGTAATGAGTGTGCTGTTATAATGTTTTTCTTACGCATAAACCCCCCATTTTAGGAGTAAACCGATTGATATCCAAACTATTTCTCCCTAATATCGTATTAACATTCACTAAATGAAATCTTTTCATTTCAACTGATTTTGTAATTTATATGGAGGTATGCGACTTTTTGTTCTTACGGTACCGACTTTGAGTGGAATTATCAGATATTCATTTTATAAACGGTTGCCTATCTTCATTTTAAAGAATGAAAGGGCTTTTAGTTTCATAAACAGTATTTTTGAGTATTCAATAAAATTTTTTTGTAATAATAAGTTTGGATTAACTTTACACAGTTTCGTTCTGTTTTGCTATGGTATCTGTTAGTCGGAAACGTGGTACAACTCCTCAAAGCTTGGCACGTTTACAAAGGCTACTTACACAAGAAACACTGGAGTCCACACAACTGTTGTGTAATAATACGTTTGGATTAACTTTACACAGTTTCGTTCTGTTTTGCTATGGTATCTGTTAGTGGGAAACGTGATACAACTCCTCAAAGCTTGGCACGTTTACAAAGGCTACTTACACAAGAAACACTGGAGTCCACACAACTGTTCCTTCACAGGTGAACCTCCACATGTTCTTTAACATTTGCTGCCTTTGCTTGAGTTTCCAGCCGAGAGTCTTTCTTGTGTCTAGTATTATTTACGTTTACTACTTTTTAAGGTATTTCACTAAATGTTATTTCAAATAATTCGTTGCTACTCCCTATAATCTAATGATTATAGTTGTTTTCTATTACATCGTTAGTGTATTTAAAGAATATGTTACTACTTACCTTCATTTTTAGGCAAAGCCTCTGTATTATTTCTTCTATTTAAGTTTCTATTATTTAATTTTAACAATTTAATGTGCAATTTGGTCAATTATTTTGGGTCATAGAGTGCTTAAACTGATGTAATCGTAACATATGTACAAAATACTGTATTTATATGTAATACATGTGGTACTTTCCAATCCAATCTTCAGAAGGCTCCATAACGGAAAAAAGGGGAAAAGGACACAATTGTATAATTTAAAAAAGGATGAACTTAGTAATGCAAAGTCTTTGTATGTCACGAAAGAGTTAGATCGAGAGGTAACACTTGACTTTTATTTCAATACAGAATTTTTAAAGTGATTAAAGCCACTCACAGAACATTCCATCCTTTTGAACATCAGTGGTTTTTAATTGATGAAGTCAACTTTCACTTTTCTCAATATTAAAAGTTACAACTGAAAGCCGCCTACTGCAACTATTATTTTTGCATTTCCTATCTTTTGTCGGCTTTATAACTACATTTATGTTTATCAAGCTTCTAAAGGGAACGTATTATTTATCAGCAAAAAACAATCAAAAAAGTATTAAAAAGAATTATCTCTGTGAGATTCATAACACACACACAGAGACACACAGCAAATAAATAAGTTCATCATCTACTGTATAACCAATCTTATAATCCTGCAGGAATATAAACATGGTCTTATTAAGTACCAGTATCTACTGTAACTGTAAAAATATACAATTCTCTCATACATAATTTCCTATCATGTCGCTCGTTACTAAATTTCAAACAAAAAGGCGCATTATAGAAAGCATGCATACATTGTGTTGGTTTATACAGAAAACCTCCATTTTTTTATATGACTCAATTCAAATAAAATTGGTTTAAATGTGCATGTAGTTTACAAATTTGTGTAAAATCATTCAATCACTAAAAATATCATAAATTAACAGCACAAAGTGACAATTAAGGCATCCAACAGTGAAAAATGGGAGCCAACCCCCTTTCATTCTGGTCTGAGTGCGTATTCATTAATTTATAAAGCGGCTAACAAATACAACGGTCTCTCCGATTGCTGTCTGAAAAAAAACTATATTCTTTGACCTAATTTTTTGTATGAATTTCATGATGCCTTGTTTTCTATTGCGATATACAGAAACATTTTCACGTGAAATATTTTCAAACAAGGAATACTTCAATGAGGTTTTAATAGCGCATTAGCCTGAAAAAAGCTATGTTGTAGAGAATGAAAATGAAATAATGCTAGAAACTAAACTAGTCTAATGTGTTCTATATTCTAGATGCTCTAAAACAATGTTATCTACGTAAACCGTGAGGTGCTCCTTAAACTAAAACCATTGCTATGGATTAGGGTAACTATCTCATTTATTTATGTTGAAAAATAAATCACACTCTCAGAAGTAAATCCTCGTCAACATGTATTTATAAAAGGTCTGTAAAAAAGGCATGTTTTAGTATTAAAAGAGTAAGATAACCTTTCATAAATGGAGAATAGTTCCAGAATGGTTGGTTTTGCAAAATTAAGACTTATTTTAAACGTTATGCAAATAAAATAATAAAATCCACAAATTATGAATTTTTTGAATTACTAATTATCGATTTCATTTAATATTATGTGCTATATACACATTTTTAACAAATCTTATTATTTATTAAAAAAATCAAGGGTATTGTGAAAAACTCTTAAATAGTTTATCAAGTGTCACATATGACGTGGTGTCTCATTTTAAACATGTTTTATATAAAAGTAAAGGAATTTTCATTTAAACTATTGCTTTAAAAGAAAAAATTTAATTGTCCAATAATTTGGATTTATGTGCACGTGCACTTTCGTCATCAAATATGCCATCGTTGGGTGTAAATTCAAATAATTTTAAAAAGTTTGAATATTTTTTCAATTTGAAAAGTACGTTGAAAAGTAGTTAAAAATATAAGATATGCATTTTTTGTTTTGTTTAAAAAAATGCTGTGCAAAAGATGATAAGCTCAATTATTAAACTTGGGCAAATTACGAAAATATGATCCCGGTGTGGGAACGGGAACGCCGGGTGTAAAGCTGCACACATGCGCTGATGTAATCCGGATCTTGAACAATACTCGCCACTTTACTCGATAAATGGAGATAATACCTTCAATCGAGATACGTGCCAGAACCGACCTGTACTATGAGATATTATGATACATTTCTATTCATTTTCATACTCATAGCCGTGTGTTTCTTTTGTATCCTAGTTTCCTCTGGTGAAGACTTAACATAATTGTTAGACCTTTTAAAAATAATAAATCGGCTATTCTAAATTTTTCTTGTTTGTGCATTATTTTAAATAAGGTTCAATAAAAGCTTCCTTATTTTCATCGCTCTTACCATAGCCTTGTGAGACATTATTTGGTGTTGGAAACAAGACACTACTCATATTAGTATTATTATAATCAATCTAGTTAAGAGCTGATATGATACGAACTTGTGTTTACCCCATGACAGCAATATTAAACCTCTCTCCTTATTTTGTTTAATAACTATTGGGGATATCTTGTATGAAATTTGTTACTAATACTCATTTAATCCCTTTTAAATTGTTCTGTAAAATATACTTTATTAATATTCGAACGTCAAAGTACACTGAAGAACGATAGTTGTTTTCTGATTATCATTATAAATATCTTCAAAAACCTATGCAGCGTTTGGATACGTATTAAATATAAGTTCACAATGAGATAATCTCTCATAGCTTCACAATTAAAAATTAAGGGCATACAATTATTGGGAGTCAACATTGATCTTGTGGGGTTAAAATAAAGACGGTCCACATCGGGTTAAAACAGTGGTGATTATTACCTTGATGACAGCAACATGTTTAGCAACGATTGCAAAATACTAATTGCGCCAATATAAATACAATAAGTGCGAATACATTTATAAGGAATGGTAGGCCAGCACGAGATTTGTTTAAGGACAGCGTTTGGCTTATATTTATAAACCAACGTAGTTATCGGCACAGGCTCAAGTTATTAGATTTATCCTCTCCCACTCACGACCCACACAGTTTATCACATTTCCATGAAAATAACCTTCAAATAATACTATTTCCTCGTAAACAAATATTCGTGGGCTTCTCTCAAGATTTTACCCGATACTTCTATATTTGGTGCCCTTTATAAGCACGTATCAACCATATAAATATGCTTATTACAATCCTCTTCAATTTAAATGTTGCCAATTTTCCCAGTAGCCATTGAATTCATTGTGTCACGGTTACTGCTGTCTCCGTCGGTGGCTGCAAGGGACTTATTTTTCACAAATTAAACAACTTCGGATCATGATCCCTCTTGTGGAAGACAACTCCGTTTTATATTTCAATCCATAATACTTCGTCGTTAATTCTAAATCTATAAAAAAATAAAGATAAACAGGTTAAGAAAAATTTTAATAAAAATTCAACATTTCTTGACAACACGCGATATCCAAATTTTAGATTTGTTTCACATTAATCATCATTTAATAATGGAAATGATTTTATAAAATTATATTTTTATTTGAAATTATCTAATCACCAAAAATAAGGTTAATTAGTAAAGGTATTTCTTTTTTGTATACCAAGTATTTTTGCTAAACAGTATAAAATGCCAAACTATTACTAAACTATTAGATAGTACTTGTAGTGTTTATGGAATTTTTAAATATGCAATTTAGTTTTCAAACGGAATACATATTAAACAATTTTTTAAAATTCAAAATTCATTTCCATCTATTTCTAGTAACGTTTTCATACCTACAACGTAACTAAAGTTAGCGTCCGTCAGTAAATTGAGTAATTAAAAGTGTCAACTACTTACAATCCGGTTATCTTACTTAACGTCACGTCACTCTTTATCCAAAAAGAAATTAAATATTAAATTATTAATTTAAGGTATGAAATCACACCATTTGCGGGGAACTTTATGACTTTATTAGTTTGATTAGTTTATTAATTTTAAATTTAATGTTAAATAAATTAATGTTTTTTTTTTGTTCATTCAATAACTTTCATTCTTACTTATTTCATGGGGATACGAAAAGTGGGTTGTGCCTGAAACTTAAAAAATATACAATATGTATGTATCGCAATGTAGATGAAAAGGCATTCTTATTGCCTCATCAGTGCGCTAAATTCTATAGTCTAGGTGTATATGATGTCGAAACAATAACAGAATTCGTCTTGAGCTTCTTCGTCGCCGACGATTTTTAGATCCCTTTAGGAGGATCATGACTTCTTTCTGAAACTATCATTATTACTTACAGCAGATTATATTAATTTCTACAGTGACTTGCTTTAAGCGTAGAGTCCAATAATAAAGAACACGTTACGGTTGCTGTACGGCTACATAAGTTGTGCTCTAAAATGTGCCTCTGGTATATTATTGAATAGCACTGTTACTTCAACTACTCATCTGAGATTGCAAAAACTCTACAAAAATGAACTACTTTAAAAATCGGAGATTGCGACGTATTACAATAATTGTCAAATTATAATACAATTAATAAATCCTTCACTGCAGCTCTGTACTGAGGGTTCTTGACTATATTGTTTGCCGCAGTAACACGTATTAAAAGTGTGGTTATTTAAATGTTGATGGGCTATCTGCTGTGAATAAAAAGATAATAATATAAGGGTCTACCAATAACATTTTAGGCAAGCTATTGAATTGGAGGATAAACAAAATAGTACATTTACTATTTTCTTTCTATAGTATACCATAATACTAATGAAATTACTTACTTATCATAAACGCCTTACCAGGCTGAACATTTATTTTCTTATTACAAATAAACAATATCTAAATGTTTCCTAACAATTTAAACCTCCAACTATGTGTATAATTCCAGTAATTCAATAAAAAAATATTGTCAATACCACTACATAAAAAGTTATATATTTGAATATTACGCAGCTCCTAATTATTTTATTACAATAGTTCCTACATCTGCCATTGAAGCATTTCATCGCGACTTACATCTGATATTGTAATATACTATCAGCTTATATTTATAAAACCCCTTAGTTTATCGAAGCAGATAAGTTATTAGGTTTAGCTGATGCCACCCGCCATCTGTCGCGTTTATCTTATTTGACGAAAATAAACCTTACAGGTAAGGTTTTCCTACAAATAAATACAGTTGAATTTTCTTATTTGTTACGTTTACATATCGTATATTCAGTAACAGTTATTAATAGCTCAAGTTCAGTAAGTAAATGCTAAACTTGTTCATACTATGGTTTAAATATTTTATTCAATATATCGATATTTATCACGTTTACAACATATTTTCTACGTGTGACCCATTTTTGTGTAAGATCTGTATTTTAATTTGTTAGGGAGTTAGATTTACAAAAATGCGAGTAACTGGGAACTCTTAGTTACAAGTTAGATTAGATTTATTTTAAGGTACGTTTCGTTAATACGTTTCAGAGTTAAACTCATACAACTTTATTCTAATGACGAATCTTACTAACTTGCATAGTACACTTTGTTTTATAGGGAAAACACACCGCTCAAACTTAGAAACATATGATATTACTACGAAACCCATTGGACAATCAGTTTGGTTTGGAAATTATAAGACCTATGTTACGGGTATCAATATAGTTTACTATCTAACGTATAGTTAGTTATTTTATTACGTTCTAAACTTTATAGTCCCTCCATCGAATGAGATGATTCTCATAAAACTATTATATGCGTTATAAGACTGGAGAAATCCTTTCTGCTGCAATATCCTGTGTCCTGTTAGGACAGGTCCTGTGAACCAGACCTGTGTGTGTAGCAGAGGATATACCCTGTATAGTGAAAACATATAACTATGAGGTATAAGCAGACAGTGAGCATTCGCTCAGTGTTATTTTGAACATGATCCGATGATTCTATGACATATACTTCCGTCACACCCGTTATACATTCTGTTGTTATCCTAGTTCACAAACAAATATTAAACAACTCTAGCTCCACTGAGAGGATTGCTCATGGAAAAATTATTGATTTAACAATTTCTTTTTGCTTGTTTGACTTCAATTAGGTATTCAGTGTTAACGCTTTTTCAGTATCACACACAACGTATTCATCGCGTATTCCAGTTTAAAACCAGAGCGCAGATTGCATAAAAACGTGATTCTTTTTTTACTCATAAATACTGCGTATTGACCTATATTTAATGATACTTAAATAAAGGAAGAACTAGCTGTCAATAAAATACCTAAATCAATTTAATAAAGATTTAAAATATTAGTATTGAAAACAGTGTACCCATACTTTAAACTGGTAAAGACTAAATTTTTCTGTACGGACAGTTTTTATTAAGTGTGAGTCATTTCTGTCTGTCTATCTGACTGTTTGTATCACAAAAACCAACTGACCTATAGACTTGAAATTGTTCATGAAGATTTATTGCTATATAAGCAACGCCGAGTTATATGGTGGTGCATATCACTCCATGGTGTTTTGGTCAGTGTTTATTTGTATTATTTAAACACTACTTATAATTTACCATTAAACATAATTTATAAAAAATTGTCTGCAATGTATGTGCATATCAAAAATCCATCTCATTGTCAAGATGTTCTGTGGAGGAATAAACAGTCAGACAATCATGCATTTGATTCAGAAAAGAGAACTTTTATCACCTACTAAATACAGAGTTCCAGAGTTCATGTCAAATGGACCACAGAGATTTACATGTTCTATAGCCCACTGTACATTTGAAATGTTGCATGCAATCTCAGCGAAGCCTGTTATTTGACACATAGTGTAACGTACTCTTTACCTTGCACAAATATCTTATATTGCCAGAAATTAGCCATCTTTTTCAGCGTTGTACCAGCTATTAAAAACCGCATTTTATGATGCAAGTAATGGAATATCATTAGAACATTATACACACGTCTTTCACAAACCATCTTGAAGTGATCGTAAAAATACCTTTGAGTGTTTATTTTTCATAATAGTCTACTATTTAAGATTGTATCGGAAATTCTAGAAGCAGTTTTCCAAAACGATTTTTGTTTTCAATGTGTAGGAGCATTTCTGGTTTAATATATTTTAATTTTCCCGGTGTCATAGATTTTGTTGTTTTTGCAACAATTTCGTCAAAAATCGTCTAATTCTGGTCTTTTAATCTATTTTCGTTCTAAGAGGTGAAGTTAAAAGTTCCAATTTCCGTCCATGCCTCCGATATACCAGATTTGGAGCTAAACATCTCCTGTTTAGATCATGCTTTCCTCAAGATAACGTGTAATAAATTTACATGGACAAAAACACATACGTAATTTGAATTATTTATTGTTTGCTTATATTGAAATGGTAAATATCATATTCAAGTAAAATTACAATATATAATACAAGACTATTAAATATTTTAAAGATTTTTTTATAATATTAAATTACAATCAAGCACTGACACATATAAAAATGTTATTGCCTTTTATTGCCTTTACACGGATCCTAGTCACTTACTAAATGAAAGAAGAAAAGGCTAAAGAAGTAACACTTCTCTGTAGGAAAAAGTTAACTACATAATTTAATCCAGATTAGTTACATTTGTTGGTCACGAAGCTGTTAGAGTGAGTGGAAACGCTAAAGCCCTAATGCAGTCTAACTAAGTGGCGCTATGCACACGCTGGACTCTCGGTTTCTCTTGAGGGTTTAGAGTTTTTATAAAAATAAATTTCGAATCTTACAATTTTTCACTTCATAAAATCAAAACTGGAAAATCGTTTAATCCAATATTTTAATCAGTAAGTTTGTGGATTAAACCATAAACTAAATAAAGTCCACTTGATAATAAAAATTAGTATTGTGTTACGATGTCGTGACCTCAATATTACATGGAAAGCAGATTTGGCTACATTTTACTAATTCTTTGTTAGAATGTGGCAGATAAACCTTTTATAGTGCTGAGAAAAGTCATGAAACTGTCAAGGTATTTGAAAGACTGTGCTTAGTTCCCAGGTTACAGAAACTTTATTTTCTGGTATAAATATCGTAAAAATATTGAAATATTTAAATACTAATAATTTAGAACGAATATTTGTAGGAATAGTATTTAATCTAAGAAATATAACATCTTCTTAAAGATAAGTGTACTCTCGAGACTCGCTATCTCGTATCGCGGACGATCTCCTTACCATGTTTGGGACTTTTATACCGTTTATAACATGAGAAATAAAACTAAATTATCACTAGAATATTCCAGACACACATAACTAGCTATGGTGGAAGGTGTTAATTCAATGTAAGTGTTGAGTTTCAGTTCGCATTTTTCTTAGTACAGTGATTGGAATCTGGCGATGTCACAAACTTGACTCCTGGAATCTGGAGTGATGTTCGTTTGAAGTTCAAACTCCACTCTTTTTTATCGTTTCGACATCAGATAGAGTTAGAATACAATATTCCAGGTTGTTGCACAAAATTTCCGAGTTAATTTGTTTTATGTCTGAGGGTAAGATAATTCAAAATATTGTCATTATTGTCAATGTATCTGCAATCATTCTGTATATTTTTCCTTCAGTTCATCACGTTTTCTCCATTTTTTTCTCTCTCAAGTTTTTCTTCTAGTTCACATAATTTATAAAAAATGTTTGCTTAACATAGTAAACAGTAAGATTTAAATAGGTCATAGTAATTTATCATACGCATGATATGTGTCTGTAGGCTTATATTGCCCATGTATTGTGTGTGATATGTTTATGTCAGAAAGATCTAAAACAAGCTCCAGTAAAAATAAGTAATAATAAATGTATTGTCTTTCTTTACTTATAATTATAACTATATTCTAAAGGAACTATAAACCAAACTTTAAATTTGATTTGCTCTCAAGAAAATGTTGTTATGTGTCATGGGTTTTAACTAACTAAAAACTTACAGTAATTCAACGGAAGATTTAGAGAGTTAGCGATATATATATATATATATATATATATATATATATATATATATATATATATATATATATATAAGTATGTGAATGGATATTTAAACATTTAAATGATTAATAGTTATTACTATGAAAGCAAAATATTTAGCTTTGACAAACATTTTTTTAAATAGTAATGGGATTTTTCTGTGTGAAATAATTTTAATATAAATCATGATTTAACGAAATTTTTTCATTAAAAGCAAGGTGAATTAACAACCGACGGATTTACATTGTAACAAGCATGGAGTATATACTCATTGGTGCAGATTTAGTAAGTTAACTTATGTATTTTCAAAAATAAGTTTGTTATTTCAAAATTGTTCTAAGGATGTACACAGTTTAAAATTAAAATGCTATTAAAAGACCAAATTGTAAAATCAGAACATTGAAGCGTGTATGAAGTTTACTTAAATTTTCCCAAAATACCGGATATGACGCATACGGGGAACGGAGTGTGTAAAGCCGCTCACAACAGCTCGTGTAATCCGGAGGTTGAACAATACACGCCACTTTACTCGATAAATTGAGATAATAGCTTCAATTGAGAGACGTGGCAGAATACAGCTTATTCCATGACATTCCTTAACACGTCTATTCACAATCCCTATTAACCTAAAGGCCGTTCCGTCCTACTATTGAGGACAAATATTATTATTTTTACCCAACCTTTGCATTCATTACGATTTAAAAAAGATTTTATAACATCTTCCAGTTTCAAAGAGTCTGTTTATAGAAATTAGCTAATGACACCGATGTGGGTTATTCCGACTGTAGTAGGCCTGGTTATAGAGCTGCACGTGTGTTAAACAAACCGTAAGTTACGAGAAACTCAACTAAATTGCTTCCCTTAACAATCGCCGTTCCAGGAAGGAATGCTATTTTCGTCGTATTCAGTGCACTACTAACGAACAAGTCGAGTTTCCAGTTCTGAGTTATCTCTTAATCAGTAGAATAATTGTGTAAAGTGTTATTTATAGTTTGCTATGTGTAGTGTAAAATTACTTTACACAATGAGTTTTAGATAAAATTACAACCATTAAGATATGTATTTTAAAACCTAGGGTTGTATAATGGTTATTATCAGTCTAATTTACTTTTTCCTTATAGGACAAACCTTCTATAATATTGTGTCGCTATCGCATTTCTCGCAGGTATTGGTACATTTACGACTAGCGACGGAGAATTTATAACTATTTGAATATATATATATATATATATATATATATATATATATATATATATATATATATATATATATATATAAAATGAAGTTACACTAAAATTTTCAGGTCTATAAATCAGTTTGTTCTTGAGATTTCCAGCAAAAACCAGAGACACAGGCAGATAGATAAAGCAAAAAAATAGGAATTAGGCTAAACCCCATAGTAATAAATAAGGAAAACATAAAACTTGAAATGTATAGCTCAATTCACTCATGACATATTACCACGAGTTGCTCGAATTTGTCCTCATATAAATAAACCAATATAATGGAATAATATTGAAGGGTCCAATAAAACGTAACAAAAATCATACCGTGCAATCAAACATACTGAGCTGAATGTTTCACTACGAAAAATATGTTAAATGTCAAATCAGAGTGCTCAGTTGGTTTACTTATGCTCCGATTTTATCGCTGCTATCATGGTTACCCTCAACATAACCGTAAAAATATTCACTTATACAAATCCAATTAAGTGACATACACCACAGTTAAAATAAATATTGCTTCTATAGAAATGAAGGTTCATGCATTTCTTTCTCTGTAGGTGAGTTCATCTTGGAAATATTGTACGAGTAGACAGATATTAAACTTTTTCAGTCCCTAGAATGATAGGTTCGCTATCGCCCAGCGAGGAATGATGTCAAATTTAAAATTCATAATTGATCTGCTGCACTAGAAGGGATGTTTTTCCTTTCTAAATATACTTCTTATTTCTTTTGTTGTATTTAAACACTAATTTTAATAGTAACGTATCAATACCTTCTATCATCTCTCTTCAATTATTGTTATAAACTTTTGTATAAACAACAAAATCAAGCTCAAGTTCATTTTGGGAGTTACAAGCATTGAAGCATGCGTGTTCCAAGAGATTGAAGAGTGTTTTACATAATATTGTAACCGTTTTGTGACTACATAAACGTTACCAAACGTATTAACTTTTTACGTTGAAATGTAAAACGAGGATAATTTGTGAACACTTCTAAGGGCAATGTGGTTGCCCATAGAGCCAACATTATTACCCAAATTACTCTTAACTACATTTAAAACACACAAACCAATACTTAAAACTTTTACTTTCGTAAGGCCTTGCAATAGCAAGGCTACCTTTGTCAGACACATCACAAAACGTTTTTGGTTTTTTAAGTAGTGGTTTGTGTGTTTTAAATATAATTAAGTTCATAGTAGCCAATACAAGCTCCATCGTCAACAATATTATCCAAGACAATAATCCTGAATATCCTAAGATTAATAGGTTTCAGGCAAAAATTGCAATAAAATTTTATAGTGTAAATGTGGACTACAGATGATTTTACTGCGTCATTTAGCAGAGGGCCAGTGTTCCAAGGTTCAAACATTTACCTTACTTTAACTTAGCATAAAGGCATGCAGCTTTTTGAACAAAAATTAGCGAAGATGTTTTATATCACAACAAATATTACTCTCAAATAAATCTAATATAGAAACCAGAATGATTAAAATAATTTTAAGTTTAAAAAAATATCTAGAATGAGGTGAGATGCTTCTATAAGGTAAGAGATCCATAATGCCCCAAAATTTTAAAAGACGAAATCTTTTAGAGACTTGATTATTAGAGACAAAGCATTTCTATGATTCTGAAATCTAAGTCTTAAATCTTCTATTGCTGGCATTAAACGCCCATATAAGATTGCGTTACTCACGAATGTGAGGCCCTAAAAACCGAGACCTTCCATAGGTTTCGAGCTTCTAGAGTTTGAAACCTGAATAATACAATTAGTCTCCAGAGGCCAGAGAATGGAAGCTGCCAGATTCCATTCACCATAGATTTAAAAAAATCCAAAATTTAAAGGGACAAACACAGTTTTCAGATGCCATGAATCTTCAGATGTTGGAGATTCCTAGAGAGTCAAAGAATCGTTTCCAGAAGGTAGGGATCACAAACTAAAACTTTCGGAGTTAGGGACATTAGAGAATGGGAACCATATTGTATACATTTGTAGGAGCTGAAATTTTCGAGAAGTCCGGTGTTTTTAATGACCGAGATGTAACAGAGGTTTAAAACATTTTAAAGATAGAAAGCTTCTAGAACTTGATCTTCTGGAAGCAAGGAGTAACTAAAGACAGGCTACACTCACATAATACAGGGCTAAGGTTTTACGCTCTTGGACGCCTTCTATAGGTATAACCAGATACTTCTTTGCAACCAATGACTTTTTTTCGCAGAAGCAAGTAGTAGACGCTCTCCGGCTCAAGTTAGTTGAAGTACTCAGAGTGCTATAGGCTACTAGAGTCTAGGTAGAGTAGTTATTTAGCTTGGCGATCAACTGCAAATAGTATATAGGATAAAAAAATGTTAAAAAAATCTGTCTCAAATAATAGGATAGAATTATTACATATCAGGAGGAGATTGATAGTTAATATACATAGACTTCGTACATACATTTTAGGATTATCTATATAAGCTTGGCATCCGTCTAATGTAAAATCATGTTCATTCAATCAATAAAGGAGCAAAATATATTCTTATGAGAAATAGTAATAATCATAATTTACGATGATATTATTATGATGCTCGCGTAGTAAACAATGGCTTTTGTAAGCTCTTCAATTAGCAAGAGGACCAATCCGATTACATGGGATTACAAGTGATTCTCTGAATTTTGTGTGTACAACACTTATATATTGTGCAGAGCCTCCCCTATGTACATTTGCTTTACATTACATATAAATCGATTACATTAGAAAAATAACTATTCAGTAATTATAAACAGTGACTTAATTTAAGTTTATACTCAAACCATCTAATTATACGTAATTAACTGCAATTTTTGCTGGTAGTACAAGAGAACAAGCTGAACAAAATTCACAACTATTTCCATTAACAATTCGAAACAACCGGTTAAATTATGTTTACAACTAGTTACATGTACTCTTAAGGGGTTAAAACCCCTTTCTTTCATGAAGGAACGGTAAGAAATGCTAAACAAAAATATAACATTGTTAATTGGTCAATTAAATCCTAAGTCTTTCTTAGGTGGTATTCTTGTTTATTTATCGAAACAACCCACCCCGTCTTCCCCCTTTTTCTTGTTTATTCTTTTTGTTGTTGTATGTTAAAATAATTAATTAAGGATCTTTTAAGGTTAACCAAATCTGATTAAAATAGGATAAAATACTTGGGATTTAAAATTGTGTACACAGTTATAAGGATAAAATAAACATGTATTTATAGTAATGTGACATGGAAACATAACATTCATAGTAAGTCGTAATTACAATTAAATTAATGTCATTCAATTAGATTTTTTTATTTCTATATATTCCTATAAATTACGAATACAAGTATTTAACAATACAGTAAAGCAATCTTGCGGTTCAAAATCAATTAAAAGACGTCTCAGCAAAGTGATTATGTACCAGATATCTCAGCAGTAAATCGTTTATAAAATAAGAATATTAACATAATTCAAGGTAATTTGGACAATTTTATAAAGGTAATTTAGGAAAATTACTGTTGTAATATGATTAAAAACAACATAAATAACAGTTTTGGGAAAATAAAAATATTTTCCTATTAACAAAATATTAAGATAGATTATTATTGGTTGAGCGATTTAGTAAACTACTTCTAGTGTCTACATAGTACGATTGCCAATTGTGTATTGTGTAACGTTCAAATCCGAACAGTCAGTTGGTCATTACCTATTTTAAGGCAATATGTGTTATAGAGAAATTGTGTTTTCTATGCAGTCTGCTAGCCTGAAGAGGTACGCGTTATCTCACCTGTATTTCTTTTGTGGTCATAAATATTGCAGGCGCTTATTTTGCATAGTTCAAGAATAACTGCGACCTTTACAAACTTTACAAATGTTATACGACTAAATAATATTACGACTAATAATAATATACGGATAAAATATATAGAGAAACTGTTTCGAGGCGGATGTTTATAGATATACCAAATATTTTAATAATGAATACCACAAGAACAAAACGTTATCGATTGTCATATCAAGTAAAGTTTAGTAACAAAGTGTCTACATCCTTAAAGTAAGAAAGATATTTGTTTAGATTAAACTACAAAGTAAGTGAAATAACATGCTATCTGTTGAAGTGCTTTCAATCCTTTATTTGTTTCATTGAACTATTGAATAATAAAACGTGGTTGAAGCAAAGTAGGCATGCAGATTGATTTTTTTAGTTAACATATGAATGTCTCAGTTTGTTACTGTATATAAAGAAGCAACAATGTCAGACTCTGAGAACAAAGCGGGGTAACCTAATCAGTTTTTTGTAATTTGTGTTAGAGCCCGGGTATGTTCATTGTCTTGTTCACAACTAAGCGTTATTTATTGTGGAGGAAGATCTGTGACCTGCGGAATCACTTTCAAATGGACTACAAAATTAAGAGTACGTCACCAGTCACCAGGACAGTATGAATGACTGAGTTTAGAGGGGGGGGGGTCGAGTGCTGGACGATCATGAAGACCACCAGAGATGGTATAACTTGAGAACTTTTGTTTTATAGAAGATAGGGGATGAAGGGAAATAGTGGCCGTAGGAGGCGTTAAACTAGCGACTCGCCGCAGTTCCTACGTCAAACGACAACGTAGACTTGACCAACGATTATAATGCTATGTGTCAGCTACCAATATAAAGAAGCGTTTACGCCCATATAGAAGATGAAGGCACCATCCAAGAAGACCTGAACACATACTTCTTATGGAGAGGATTTACTTATATATCTGTTGATATATAGCCCCAATAATCGGTTAGGAAAAAGAATTGTCGAGTCTAAATTTGGACAACAATTCTACATCCCCAGATGTCGCATTCGAAAATATCGTACTTTCCTTTGAATATTCCAGCACTGTTACGGTTCACTAAAAAGATCATTAAAATTCTAACACGATAAACAATATTGAGATATTCATACTTATAGTAAAGATGTCTTTAGCCAACAGATATCAAAAGAAAACTAGCAAGCATTGTCATGTATACCTCTTTTAAATGTAGTAAATGAGAAGGAATTATCGTTAATGGGTCAGATTGATTGGTAAATGATTGAGCTTTAATCAATCACGATACGGTCACTTACATTCTAAGCGAATGTACGTTACTGGACCTGAATTTATCTGATGTCTAGCTGGTTCTGCACAGTGAAACCGGAGTATCTAAAACCTATTAAATTAGCATTTTTCTTAAAGGGTAAAAATCGAAAAAAACTGTGTGGAAAAGCAAAGACAAGAAAATTGGACGTGGACCCCTAGGAATAATTAAGGTTGGCTACAAATAATTATACAATGTCTTTGTCATTCAATTCTTGATACAGATATCGCAAACAATTATTGTAATTACGAACCAGCAATAATTTAATGTGAGTCTGATGACAGTAAAACAGGCTAAAATGCGAACTGTAGCGTTACAGATTGAGTCGTGTAAAGACCGGTCCAGTTTACACAAGGAATGGTGTTAAACATTCCATAAGTGACAGAAGGAACGCTGATGTATGTGTGGTTCCGGCTGCTGCCACGAGATAGAGCCATGACTGTCGGCTCTAATGGTGTTATTACTCATAACTATTACCCTCTTGCGTTTATGAAATTGCATACTGTTTAAGCCTTTTCTTGAACTTTAAAGCACGCAGTTTGTCATGATAATGCATTTAAGTAAACCAGTTATAAGGGGTTTAATCTTAGGAATGTCACTAACTTTGCAAACTTGAATGCACATTAAACACACATATTTATATTTAAAAATACAACAGTCACACTCCATGTTCGTTTTTTATCACAGTCTTCGTCTCGTACTCATGCAAGTTTACCTGTAATTTTTTTGCATCCATTCTATATCACTAAAACCTTAAGTCTTGTTAACCTTTCATTCTAATACTAAAGCAACCTAGTCTGGAGGAGTAAACAATTTTAAAGCTGTTTGCTTGTAGGATTCTTGAAAGACTCCGAAAATAATTTTCTCCATTAAAAACTCATATTACGCAAAAGAGGTAAAATAAAAGGAACATTGAGCCATATTTGAGGGCTTAGTTAAAAAAATAAAATATATAATACAGATTCAATCTAATTTCAATATTTTTATATATTTTATATAATTTTGATTATATATACATTAGGACTCAAATATAAGTGATTAAAATTTGTTACCATAATAACGAAATCAATTTTATTAAAATGTTATTTTTTTCGAATCAGAATATGCCTTTAGATTGTAAGTTCAATATGAGTGCCTCATCATCTTCCTATTTATGTGAGGTATCAATTTGAAGGAAATTGTCTTTCCAAATATGATGATTTTTTTGTTATTACCTGAATTTTAGCTATGTGGTGGCCTTTACTAATAGGAGTCGTTAGACTAGAGAATTTGATATAATAATGAATAATGTGGAATTCTGCATAAATGCAAGAAAAGATTGTAATAATCTTTCACATTTACAATATTTATAACATGAGCACCACATGATAATAATAAATAATACCATGATGTATGATAATTAGGATTTCTAATGATTAAGGTTTTGTGCGGTTTTAAGCAATAAACGCGTGTCAATTATTTATTAAAATTATTTTTTGAGCTCATTTAATGAAATCCTACTTTAGACTCGGAAATAAGCATTTACAAAAACAGATTGTCAGTTATCGTGCATACAATACGTTAACGATATTTTAGGGAACGAAATTATTTTTTAAAGAAAAAGATGCAGTAAATTTAAATATGTGGGATTGCATATTAATCTATGAGTGTTTCAGTTTTAGAAATATCTGGCTATTGTCGAACGATTGAGTTTTATGACATAAAGTACTATGTAGAAAAGTGTGGGAAAATTGTTGCTATTACTATACAATTTTAGATTCATTCCCAGTTTATAAAAATATCAGTACATTTACAACATACATTTAAAACCATTTAATTCATGTTTTTTTTTTTTTTACCATACTAGTACAGTAAATCTGTCACGAAAAAAGGTCTGTATTTGGGGCGACTTACCTAAGAGCTGTTTTTTGCGGAAATGGATAGAAAGGCATCCCAAAAGCTTAACTCCAAAAACTCGGGATGGTTTGTCAAGACGATTTTGAGAAAACTCAAAAAGTTTTTGGATTTGAAATATCTCGGAAATGGTTGGTTTTTTCGGAAAATTGTTGAGGACAAAAAATGTTGGGGCAATATTACCAATCCAACTTTTCTTATTGGGTCGATATTCTGCGATGAAAAGTACAATTAATAGATGGCGCTAAAGTACCAAAAAAGCGTTTTTTTTATTTTTGACAGAGAAAAATTTTTTTTAACACACAACTGTCAATGAGAAAGTTGTTCATCTCAAAAAAACCTATAAAATGTATACATAAATTTTTATTTTCCGACTTACCGTTTAGAATTTATAGTGTGACAAACCTGTCACGCCGTAGATTTCCCATTGCTTCCGACGAGAGCAATGTCAGCGTGTGTAAACCGGTTTTGTCTCGCCACCTTTGCAGAGCTGCCTGCAAAGGGGGCCTTTGTGCCTATGCATACCTGGTTAGTCGAAACTCGTACGTCGAATTGAAAACTCCAATGTTTACGATCGAAAAATGTCTGTTTGTTTCAAGTGCAAAAAAGTGTTGCGAATAATGTGCCCCTGTCGGACCGATAGATCGAAAATCGTTGCTTGAGGCATCAACAATTCGAACGGATGTTGAGATGCAGAATTTTTTAAAAGATAACTCAATCATCAACGCACACCCCAAATGCTACAAAGCATATAGTGATACACGATCAGCTGAGGCAGCTGCACGACGAAAATCCAAAGAGTTGGAAAGGTAATATTGCATTTCCATTTGCAGTACTTTTTGAAGAGCGTCTTGAGTGTAAATTATTCTTGCAAATATAATGTTCATTAAATTTTTATTCAATGCAATTTCTTTTTTACATGTTATTTCATGGATTGTTATCAATGAAACACTGAGATAAAGTAATAGTTCTGTAAAATCTCTTGCTGAAATGGAATGTTTATAAAAAATTGCTGCTGAATATAATTAGTAACGATTTATTCACAATTTTATTCTTTAAAAATGATGTATTATATTTATGAAAGTTTTATTCAAGATCGTCTATTTTCAAAGGTTGCACTTAACATTTTATAGCAATTTAATTTACATTTAATAAAGCGGAAATTGTGTTTTGTTGCAAGTAACATGTTCTTATTTATTTAATAACAAATTTTTGTTTATATATATGAAATTATGTTATATTTTTTAATAAAGTGTTTAAACAATTAAACTTTCCAACAAGACAAATTAATTAGACGAAAATTTTTGCATGATATTGAAAGAGTATAATTAAAATTTTTTTTATAATACAGGAAGATTAAAAAGGAATAACAATAATAATAATAATAATAAATAAAAATAATAATAGTAGCAATGTGCAATAAAATTAAATACTGTCTTTTACTGATTCACACAGGATTATATCCGCCCCCATAATTAATATGTATGCATTTCATTTTGCAGCAGCCAAATGGATGTTGAGGAAATGGATGTTGAGGAAATGGATGATGAGGAAATAGATGCAAACGACGAATTCCAGCCAGGCCCTTCATGCCAAGCAGATACGTTAAACCCTACATTTGATATCAGCGTCTGTTTCATCTGTGAATTAGCCATCGACAAGATCATGAAGAAATGTGGGAAAAGATTGTTACCCGTATATACGATAAAGAAAAGTACAGTAAAAGAACGACTGATTAATTTGCTATCATTACACCATAATGCTGGTAGTTTAAGGATACTCTCCAAGATCAAAGATGTTGATCTAGTCCAAGTTGGGGCTAAGTACCACCCGTCATGCCTTCAAAATTTAAGCAGAAAGAAAAGTCTATTTCAAGGACAGACAGAGCACATTATGTCATATGTTGATGTTACAATGGAGCACATTTACTCTTACCTTGAAAATTCCGACGACTGTCAGTTTTCTATAAGACACCTTGCTGAACAAATTCAATAAAAGGATCGCCCTAGTGAAAGAGTCATTTTAGAAAGAATTCAATCGAAGTACGGCAATGGAATTCTGACATACCAAGTACGTGGGGCGGGATCAATTATTTGCTTCAAAGACACCGGACATCAGTTACTGTCCGATAATTGGTATAAAAATAGGTCGACTGACAATACCGAAGATCGAAAAAGAGTTGTGCGCGAGGCAGGAGCTATAGTTAGAGAAGAAATTCGTTCTCATCTGTATTCAGCAGATGAGTACCCTGCGACTACTGAATTTTTAGTAGGAGCTGAAAGTGACGTCCCTGAAAGTTTGTCAATATTTCTGAATGATGTCATTATTCCTGGTAAAATAAGAACATCAATAGATTATTGGAAAAAGCAGGTCACATCCATAGCACATGCGATTATAAAAGCAACTCGTCCTAGGTGTTTCATTTCCAAAGTTTTGCTGGGAATCGGATGCTTCTTGAAAAAGAAATTTACTTCAAGATTTTTAGTTGATTGTTTAGCATCTATTGGATTTTCGTTCTCTTATTCTGAAGTCGAACTCCTTGAGTTATCATGCATTTCAAGGCAGCAACCACAAGTTCTATCCAGTGGTTTCTCTCAATGGGTTGCTGACAATGCAGATTTCAATATCAATACCTTGGATGGACGAGGTTCATGGCATGTAATGGCAATGATACAGTGTGTCACCCCAGATACGTCGATCAAGGTCGAAGGTCCAGTTACCCGAAACTATCGAGAAAGAAAATCCATCGATCCAGCGGAGATAGGGCACATTGAATTAGTTCCATACGACAAACCCCCCTCTGTTGGCTTAAACGCTATCAAGTTATGGATTTGAACAAATTGTATCCAATTCCAACATCAATCGTACCATCATTCATTGACTTGCTGTGGATGTATGGAAAATGGACTTGCGATGTATCACTTCCTGGCTGGAACGGTTTTATGGAACAGGTCACAGAAATGAAACCATTTGATTCTTCGAAGATATTATATCTTCCCTTCATAAATGTACCACCCACTGACAATGCAACAGTACTGACAACTCTGCTTCAAGCCTGCCAAGTTCCCAATTTCTGCCAAGTTGGTGAATTGAGCGGTCAGGACACGAAGTTTGTAACCTTTGACCAGCAACTCTACTGGAAAGCGAGAGACATCGTTGCAACAGCTCCTCCCAAATTAAAAAAAAGTTGTTGTTCGTCTTGGTGGATTCCATCTCATTATGTCCTTCATGGGTTCATGTTCCTTCATGAAGAGGAACCGGATTTCCTCGAAACACGTGAATTTCTAGACAGCATTTTAGGAGAATTGGATAGAACTTATGCCTTGGACCCAATTCACAAAACATCTGCCACATCGTTTTTGGAATCATTTGAAAGAAAACTGAATCAATTCGAACAGAGGGGACCAACAGCAAAACTTTGGGTCCAATATTTCAAGATGACATGTCTCTTAAAGCAGTTTCTTGAATCCGAGCGTTCTGGAAATTGGGATTTACATGTATATACAATTAGAAAAATGCTCCCCTTTTTTCATGCCAACGGTCACTTTAATTATGTGAAGTCAGCTCATCTGTACTTGCAAGATATTGCTTCGTTGGAAGACCAAATGACACCGGACGAGTACCACAAGTTCATTGATATGGGATACTTCACGATCAGGAGAAGCAAAATATACTTCGCTGGGATATCCCCTGATCAAACAATTGAACAAACTGTTATGCGCCTGGCCAAATCGCGCGAGGGTGTCACAGTACCCGGACGTGGTATCGCAGACAATGTCACGGCAAAATGGGCTTTAACCATGTTCAGCCTCGTTAACATTTGTTAACAGTTTGAGAAATACTGCGACGTTTACATCACCAGTTCAGAGCAGCATATAAGTAGCAGAGCAGCTAGGATAAGAACAGATAATGAGGACACTGAAAAGTTGGACACCTGGTTCTCATTCCACAATCCGTTCCCTGTCATTCAGGAATTAGTATCCATTGGTTCGGGAATTACAGGCGACGAAACCATTGACTGCCACAAAGCTGAAGAAAAGGGCACCGACATGATGAACGCGATTGTAAAACGATACGTTTGATTTCCTAAAATTCGAAAGAAAGAAAACTGTAAAACCCCTATCTACTATGACAAAAAAGTTGACAGTGAAAGACACTGTTGTGTCAATCGATCCGATGCTTTTGTTTCACAGGATGTCATTTCCCAACCGTCTACTGAAGAATTAAAGGAGTTTCTCAAGTACGAGCTATCTCCTTACCCGATGTCTCTTTTCGACGAATGTGGCATGAGAAAGGGAAAGAAATCTGCTATCTATGACGCTTTCACCCCGCTGACTGCTGCAGTTCCTGACGGTCAACATCGTTTACATGTTTTCGATGGAGGTTTTCTTCTCCACAAAGTGAAGTGGCACAAAAAGACTTCGATTACAGACATCTGCGGGCTGTACGTTAAATATCTGCAGAAGCATTACTTTGACGGTGAAACTATAGTAATATTTGATGGATACCCTTCTGATGTAAACAACATTGGTACAAAATCTGCAGAAAGGCAACGTCGCTCCGTTAGGTACACTTCTCCATCAATTGACTTCGAGAGGGATACTGTTTTAACAGTTTCGCAAGAAACTTTTTTGTCAAACGAAAGCAACAAGGACCGCTTCATAGAATTTCTCCGAGCGGCATTTGAGGATGTTGGAATTCAAGTTGGGCAAGCCTTTGAAGATGCAGATCGTTTGATAGTCGAGATGGCGTTAGAAAGATCCTCAGACTATGATTCAACAATCATAATTGGGGAAGATGTCGACCTTTTGGTAATGCTTGTCGCTTTGGCAAAGCCAGAATCAAAGATCTACCTTAAGAAACCGAGTCTCGGGAAAACACCTGAGCGCCTTTACTCCGCGCAGTCCTTCAAGTATCCATCTTTGACACCATACGTGCTTTTCCTTCACTCCTTCAGCGGGTGCGATACCACTTCCGCCCCTTATTTTCAAGGAAAAATAAAATTGGTGGAATTGTTCAACATAAGCCCTAGTCTGCAAACAACTGCCAAAATTTTCTACGATCCATTGAGCCGTACTGAACCCATCGATGCAGCAGGCCGGGATACTTTCACAGCTTTGTATGGTGGAGTTAAATGCACCGACTCACTTACCACCCTTCGATTCAAAAAATTTATACAATGTGCTGCTAAAACAAAAGTGAATCTTTCTTGCCTACCGCCATCTCCACAAGCAGCTAATTTTCACAGTCGACGCGTTTACCACCAAGTTCAAGCTTGGCTTGGCAAAGACATGGAGCCTACTGAGTGGGGATGGAAGAATACTGATCGTGGCTTGATACCATTGGAAACAGACCTTGACCCAGCTCCAGAAAACCTTTTGAAGCTCATAACATGCAGTTGTAAGACTAATAATTGTGGAGCATCTTGCGGGTGCAGGAAGGCAGGCCTCACGTGCTCAGTTGCTTATGAAGTGGACAATAGCACAGATGGTTGTTCAACAACTGATTCATCAACGACATCGAGTGAGACGGAAACTCATCCCAATGAACCACAAAAAAAGCAGAGGCGGGAAAAAAAGTAAATAATACTATGGATTTTGGATATTAAATTTTTGATAGTGGAAAATGTCATTGATATTGTCAAACAATTACTGGGTTTTGTAATAAAATATACACGCACGTGAAGGAAGCATTTTTTCTTTTTCCCAGCCACGATTCTATAAACAATTTCATGCATTTTTTATGTTGCACGCTCAACAACAATTATCAGCACATTTTTGGAAGAAAGTATTAGTAATAAATATTAATTTATAATAACAATTCACTACTTACAAAAAGATTATTTGTTCAGTTTAGAGTAATGATTTATTATGTACCCGAACTAACATCGCCCTCGTCGGAAGCAATGGGAAATCTACGGCGTGACAGGTATAACTTCTAAACGGTAAGTCAGAAAATAAAAATTTATATATCAATTTTATAGGTTCTTTTGAGATGAACAACTTTCTCATTGACAGTTGTGCGTTAAAAAAGTTTTTTCTCTGTCAAAAATCAAAAAAACGCTTTTTTGGTACTTTAGCGCCATCTATTAATTGTACTTTTCATCGCAGCATATCGACCCAATAAGAAAAGTTGTAGATAATATTGCCCCCAACATTTTTTGTCCTCAACAATTTTCCGAAAAAACCAACCATTTCCGAGATATTTCAAATCCAAAAACTTTTTGAGTTTTCTCAAATTCGTCTTGACAAACCATCCCGAGTTTTTGGAGTTAAGCTTTTGGGATGCCTTTCTATCCATTTCCGCAAAAAACAGGTCTTAGGTAAGTCGCCCCAAAAAAAGTTACAGATTGACTGTACTATACGATCAATATAATATGTTATAATAATAAAACATTAGGATATGTAAAATGTCTGCTAATGAATATTCAATAAAAAATTATAAATATATAAAGATTTTCATGGACAATCTATCGAATTTGTATTGAAAAATTAAAAGTTTTAGACAGACCTAATTGCTTTCAATTTTCGATATAAATTAATATAATTAAAATGAATGCTAGCAAAGTATATTAATCACAATAATAAAGTGAATAATTGGTTTTATATCAGAAAAAATATTGTATGTCCTCGTTCTGTACTATCTACCTAACGGAACTGTATTCCTTTTGAAGAGATTGTGTAACTAATGTTGTTGCTATACCTGTAAAAGACGAGCACATTTTACAGAAGCTCGGCCTTTCTAGATTGAATTAAAGGTCAAGCGTTTCCACTCACTCAAACAGCTTCGTGACCCACAAGTGTAACTAATCTCGATTATATTGTTAACTAGCGTCCTCAATTGAGTTTCAAAGCACCTTTGAAATTGATTTCTAAGTCTTTTGCACAGCTTTTCAGTAACTATACGTTTAATTGTTGAGTTAACTGTTAAATTAATATTAATTGGTTTAATGGTTGTAACATGCGTATTTAAATTAATTGTAGCATTGGCTTATTTTTTAAAGTTTTTATTAGAACTAGCGTATTAAGATTTTTAGAGTTATTATTGGCTGAATGTATTTAAACTTGAGGCGGAATGTAAGGATTTGATGAACGGGTTAAACAAATACAAGATAGTGTATTTGCCTATAGTAAAAATAAACGAATATATATATAGCCTACGGTGAAAAAACTTTCATCTATTATTCTTCTTTTATAAAAGCATTTAGTATTAAGTGTCTATATTTCCTTGATTCTCTTTAAATATACGAGTAATCTAGAAGCATCTAGTAAATCTAGGCTAGCATTGCTAGAAGTACAATATATTACTACAGCCCAACTACCACTCACTATCTATGTCAATTTGAGACACTGTGGCTTCATTTATTTTGGAACTTCAACTAACATTAGTATATATTGTACTTTCTCAAACCATGGCTTGATATAGACTTATTGCTAATACAAAATAAGATTTATTTGTATTGCAAGTAATACAAGTACACAACTCTTAATAAATGTAGTTTAAAATCCGTTATTCCATGGAATATTTCGCAATATATAGACCAAAACTGTAATACAAATGTTTTATTTAAGTATTTTATTAGTATTTTCTCTAGTGAAGAAAATTAAACATCAATACTAAGGTAACATCTTTAACATGAATATTATCATCCAACCAAATATATAAATCATTTACATTTTATAATTTTGTTTATCTTTATGGTAATATATTGTAGTAAGTTACCATGACGACTGAATAAGCAATGCATGCATTGTAGTGAAACGATGTATTCTTATAAAAAAGAACAAACAGCTCTAAAATATTGTTTTAATTCTTACTTCATTAGTATTGTCATACAGAAGGAATATTTATAAATAGCATGTGACACAAATAATTTAGACTACTGATAAAACCGAAAATGACAAGGAAACTTTACGGAAAGTTAAAATGTTACCTTTCTACAAATTCCATATTTTAATGACATTTTTATTTAAATATTTTACTGTCACATATAAAATAGGCGATAATCTAAACATAGCTGACAAAACACATTTTAATTTACGTACACTTAATTTACAAAGATAGACTTTGTTGAATGAATCACGTGGACAGGTTACTAAAACCGATAGTAAAAGTTAGTTTAAGGCAAAATTAAGTGAATAGAAGAGTACTGTTATTCTCGTGTTGGAATCGATATTGTTAGCTTCAAGTTGAACTGCAAGAGTGCAGATGACGGCCGCAACTACCCGACATGCCTCCGTTCGACTTTGTTACAAACTTAGCAACGTGGATACTCTATTCCGGAATTTACTTTATATTAGTGTATAAGAAACATGCGGATAAAATTTTATCTTTAATATTAACATTAATTACTTTAAGGTTTTATTTAGGACTAAATTTACCTTGTGAATATAGTACTGTGTGACTGACAAAGACACTCACAGACACATACACGCACACGCATGCACGCAAGCGCACACACACACATACAGGGAATAAATAACTTAACTCTCTTTACAAAATGTTGGTTGTCGTTCCACGGATAAAGAGGAACTTAATACGAAACGCAACCAATGTTCTATCCCCGTCGTTTGCCTAGGGATAAAAAAACTCAAATTTAGTACATATTTTCTTGTAATTTTAAATGCAGAGAAAAATGTATATTATATTATTATCGTATCACATTTAAAGATGCTAGGTGGATTTAATGCCTAATACCGTAACAATTTATAAGACTATGAATCTCTTTAATAAATATTGTAAATGCTACATCTTATGAAAAATATTTTGACTCTTATACCATAACAATCGTTCGCCAAATAATGTTTTATTAGCTTTTAACTGTTTTGTTGTATGCAAAATAGTTATTTTTTCTATACAACCTCATCATCCGCGTAATACAAATGTTGAAAGGTTACATCTCCTTCTTTTACGGATCAATTTCTATGATGTAGTTATCATTTAATAACATGGGCTTACTATGTCCGTTAATTTTGAAAATAATTCTTTTATGTGTAAATAATATACTATCTTCATGCGAGTATTTTTCCCGAGTACTTTTACCAAAATTATATAAAGCTTATCAAATTAAAAACATAAACAACCTAAAGTAATACACAGAACCTAAACATGTCTATCTCTAAGGCGGTACGATGTCACTTTGTTTAGACTCAGATTGTCATTACTCTACACCTCGCTGGTAGACATATCTTATGTTTTTAACAGTAAATTGAGTAAGTTTTGAATGGTTGACTTACATGTGTAGGTTTATAAATGTTTTTTTGCCCTTAGTTTCACTGGTTGTACAAAATCATACGAATTATTATAAAAATGTTTGAGACTGCTTTATAATCGAATGTGAAATTATTGTTAATTTTAACTATTGTAAAAAACAAACTATATACAAAAACATGATATTTAACATGTGACATTTTTATTCGTAGAATTAAATAAGAATAAAAGAGTGAAAAGTCAATGTTACAATCTTCTATTAAGATTTTATTTTAGAGCGCTGTTGCTTTGTGGTAGCCATAACTCACAGAACTTTTGTTACTCATATTTGAGCAGTGTTATGAAAATTAACTTATTAAACTACTTTTAATGTCTAGAGTTCCAAGATGCCTCAAGAATGTTTCATGTACTCCTTTTAAATTTGGCATACAACATAATTTCTACACAAACTATAATCAATTTGATGATGGTGCATATAGTTAGCCTATATTGCACCAACTTCCTACATACCTACTACTCCCTTGTAAGTATGGTATATATATACAAGTTTACAAATTTAAATAAAATTCCGTTTATATTTTCACTTATTATAAATAATACTAGTACTAGTATTATCCAAGTTTCATTAAGATCTAACCCTTATTCCTTAAATCTGAGGCAAAATCTGACACATGAGATAAATGTTTAAAGTTGCTCTATTTTATAGTTCTAAAAACATTTTCTCACTTTTAAAAAGTTTATGGTAATTAAATAATAAACAATATCATACTATGACAGCGCATATAGTTATATATATATATATACATATATATATATATATATATATATATATATATATATATATATATATATATATATATATGGGAGACATTTTAAAACTATTCGACAAAACATGCGTATTTAAGTTACATTTAGGGATGACATTACGTGCCCTGCTGTCTACTTAACCCGTAGGTGGATGGTTGTAGGTGTAAAAGGCGAGAAAACAAGCCCAATAAAACGCACTTGAGAAGAATCAATTTGCGCAAATGGACAGAGCAAGACATCTGTCTTGTGGGTTTGGATTGTTGTGACTCGAGGGACAACAGCGGTGTTCTCAATCACTCAGTCGGCCACTGAGACCATTATACCAAATCTCTCCAGTGTTCTTGTAGTTATGAAATGCTTCAGGTCCAGCATTATTATTGTATCCGGTTAAAGTAAATTGATCTTGAAATATGGAGATTATTATCCATTAATAAACGTGTTTCTTGCCTTCATTATTTGTGTAACCTGATTCAAAGTGGAGACCATATTGATTGAGCAGAATTTAATAAATATGTAAGAATACAGAAGTAATGTTTTTTCGTACGACCGTGGATAAGTCGGCTTCAATTTGTCTGGAATTCCATTTATTAACATCCAAACGATTTGGTAAGTTGTAACTTGCAATGTTTAAAAAAAATATGCCTCCATTCACAAAGAAAAGATTCAAAATTATTTCGGTTACTATAGCAAGGATAAAATTTATGTGATATTAGATTTAGAGGATGTATGGTATTTCAAATTTACATATTTATGATGTTTCAAATAATAACTACTTAATTAGATATAATAATTATTAGAGAAAATTCAACTCTAAATGTTCGTTGACATTGAGTTTTGCTAAAAGTGGATAGATTCAGTTAGATTATTGAATTGAAGGTTAAAAGCTTTTAACTCTGACCTGTAAGCGATGCTTCGTATAATTTTATGTTGCCTTAGGACAAGAAGCTTAGAGATCCACTTAGTCCTAAAATGTCCGGTTATTCAGGATGGGTAAGGTAGGAGTATGGGTCGCCTCCTGTAGACATCCATTAGGAGGGACGGCGGGCACTAAATATCAGATATGTCACCTTGGGAGAAATAGAGGGTCTGTATCAGCCTCTCCACTCATATTGTGGGCAAAGGTACGTAATGTCCTAATGTTCAGGCTAGCAACTACCTTTAACACTCAGAGAGCCCAACTAACTCGAACAGTTGACTCTGCAGAAGGCCCATAATTATCGATCTACCTTTGCACCTTAATATCTTAACTTTTGTGATTAGTAAATTGCCGCTCCTGGACAATTAAAGGGTTGTCCAGATTCGGTTTCGATGAGCCCTGTGACTGTTTAACTGGAGGGTTAAGAATCAGCCAGAAGTGAACACTCTTGTGGAACCGGACGTCGATCATCATCAAACTCAATAAATTATTGCCTCAACGGAATTTGATCTTGAAGGATTTTTATTGCTTTTGGCCTAAATTTTTATATGAATTCATAGAGTGCACTAAACGTATATTGTCATGACGTCATAGTCTAACCATGTAGATTATTCTTTGTTTAAAGGTTATTTTTTGCAATGGAAGGATTGTGAAGGAAACAGGATTTTTTCGGACATTTGCCATCGTTCAGTGAAACAAGATCTGAGATTGCAGATTTCGAAACGTAGTGTTACTGATTTCTCGTTTCACTGAACGATGGCAAATTTCCGAAAAAATCCTGTTTCCTTCATGTAGATTAGCTATTCATAATCCATCTGACTTCAAATATGAAACCTTTTATTATTATTATATATAATTATTTCTAAATTAAAACTACTAGTACATTATTGAAGAGAATAAATGATAACTGTTAATATAGTAGTATTAATTGTAATATAGGCTACATTTTGAGACAGAACAACCGGCCACATTGTGGTACTCCACCTGATTATCTGTTGTCGCAATGATTTTTATGCAATATGTAATAGTGCTTATTTGTGCATAGCAATGACATTTTCTTGGTTTGATTGCATACAATATTACTGTAACTTATACTCACAACTTTATGCCTGCAATTTAACATATACAGAGTTACGGAGTTAAAGACTTTATAAATCGATTGTAAGGGGTATTGGAAGGGGATTTTAAGGGGGGCGATTGTATGGTTTATTTTAGAGTAACTGCTGTGGATAAACAAACACCTTTTCTACAAAACCAAACCATGGAAATATTTTTTTTAAGTACAGAGCAAGAAAATATGGTATATTTTTGGTTTGATTTTAATTTTAAAAATATTAATACATATGATTGAAAGCATAGTTTCAAATGTGTTTGTTGCCCATTACAAAATATTTGGAAATTTGTCTAACTCCAAGATATTTGAAAACAGATACACGCTTTTCATATGAAAATACTTAACCTTAACATCTTTGAACAATTTTAAATCTTTGAAAAATACATTTTCCATCACATTTCAAAGAGTTTTTAACTTTAAGATAAGATATTAGGGCAATTAAACTGTAGTTTATTATGACACAGTTTTTTCAATCTCTCTAAATTTGTATGACTACTGTACAAAGGGATTATTACAATAAATTATAATTATACATCTGTTTCATTAAAATTAATTGTTTATTTACAGTAAGTGCATAAAAAAAATCTCTTAGCATTAATTTGATACACTTTATTTGAAACACCTTGTACCAGAACTCGTCGTAAAAATGCGATTACTTGTCAAATAAATGAATTTAAACAAGTTATATGAGCAGATAATTTCATTTTCATATTTTTCTACATATTTAATAATAAAAATAGGAATGTTAAGTTTTGAAGTATAATAATTTTTTAATTCAAATACGTCATTTATAAGCAGCATTATTTACAGCATTAATAAAAATAAGATACAGTATATAAAGATGTATGTAAAAGTTGTATGCGAAATATTACGTATAATATAACCAAAATTCGATTCGTGTCATCTTTCTCTGGATGGAAGATTAAATCTGCTCAAATATATTTTACATTAATGAAATTTAACTGATCTATAAAGATCGCACACATTGGAGCCCTTAATCAATTTGGGAAAACTATTGGTAAAGTTTTTCTGCCTCCTTCTAAAGAAAGGTAAGAGCTGTGAGTTGTTAATTTAATTTCTCTTAAATACCTAACACAACTTATGTGGCACAGAAAAATCTTATCACATTTCCCATATTTCTGATATATCTTCTATTACTTTACCTGTTTAAACTAGATGATTTATATAGTAGTTTGAGTACTATATTTTAATTTCTTAAGAAAATCCTGAACATCATAATTATGTTTTTATGCCTGTTTAGAACGAGTTTTATTTGTATGCTGAACAACAAAATCTTTACCTAACGCTTCTATTCTAATATAAAACGATTTAGTACTGTTTATATAACGATTAAAGAATACTTTCAAGAATATTAGACCTCTAACACGCTATTAACATTAATAACTCAATCCCTTCGATAACAACATACAGGCTTGACCATTTCTTCTTAATAGTTTTTGCAAACTTATTAAACGTGAATGTACAAAAGAGAGAACTTTTTCTTTTTAATTTTTTTGTAATTTTAATAATATGATCGAATTTTTAAACTTTACTCTGATTGAAACTTAGGGCTGTTTTATACTCTTAATTATTTTAGAATACCATTGCCTACCTCTTTTACAGAGAACTTATAAAACGTTCGTTGGGAAAAAAATTATGAATGGAAATGTTTGTACATGAGAAGAAAACTTAATATTTAGTTGTATCTCACCAAGGATTGTTCTTGTTAAGAAAATGTTTAGTATAAAATCATTCAATCTACTGTATGTGTATAAATAATTACGGATTACAACGGAGTTCAAATGGTGTTCACGTGCAGAAACTAACAACACGGTCACTAATATGAGAAAAAAAAAAAAAAAAAAAAAAAAAAAAAAAAAAAAAAAAAAACTATTATCTATGAAGTTATCAATCATTTTTGTTGAAAATGATTTAAACAGGAACCGTAATTTCGCTCAACCAAAACATAATTTCGTTGTATCCCTGATTGCATTCACTTTGACCTTTAACAGAGCGTGGTTGTTCAACCAATGCAATAACTTCCCTCCGACCACCTTCGTGGTAAATCATGGAAATACTGACTTCCCAATAGAGAAACTGTAACAGGTACTATCAATAAGCCATTTATAAATACATAATATTGTGTACATTTAATACAGTTTGATTTCATTAAAATACTCTGTTACAAATAATACCTTTTTAAAATAATAGTATAAATACAAACTTAATAAATAACAAGGTTAGATTTTTAATTAAAACCCTATTTACGCTTGAGTTATGATATCTCCTGAACAATAGGGAGAAGTAAAATTCATTTTATATTGAAAGCATATTTGTGTCCCAATTTTAGTATGATTTGGCTCGCCAATTGTTTCGTAATTACGAACTTTAAATTTACTCATCATAGTGCTTGTAGTTTGAACATTTAGCATTAACTATATATTTAACATATTGGTAATCATTACTACATATCTGTAATATCATAATTATAACTATTCATTATTATTTTATAAGAGTTAACTAAAATGTATCAATTAATAAATTACAAACTTAAAAATGTGTAAGGCAATATTTTTAATTTTATATAAAATTATATTTATTAATTACACTAGCATATTTAAGTTCTTATTTTATTATTATAATGATTCTAATGAAATAATTAGTAAAAATACAATGTAAAATTATCTTTAAATGAAATGCTTAGTTTATTTTCGTCGTAACTATACTTTTTTTATTACTTTTAAATAGTTTGTAGTATTTTTATACAAGCAATAGTAATATTTACAATATGTTATTTAAAAACAATATTAAATTTTATCACCTTAATTTCAATCACTATTATTCATTGAGAACTAAATTGTACAATTTTTAAGACAATCTACCGATTCAGTTGTTTGGTTGAAAGCCAGGTGCAGTTGGACAGATGAAGTTTGTACAAGTTGCGAGAATGCGGTGTTCGAGGGGATTCTGATTTGGTCCCAATATTGACTTGGTTTGTTTGGCGTCAGACTGCTCTCTGCAGGACCTCATACTTCTAAAATGTGGTGTTTACATCGATATAATGTTTATAGCAATATACTATTAACAATTGTGTTTGTTTATTGGAAGGCAGGAGTAAGCCACGCAATAGGCTTCACTGAGATTCATTGCAAAAGTTAAATTATACACGTCATTCCATAATTGACAGGTATAACTACAAACAGTTGTACGGAAAAGTTCTTTGTACATTCCCTAGAGAACAAAACAGAAATTGTGTCAGCCTACTGAGTGATTCCATGACGCTCAGAAAATTCATTGGTTGGACATGTTTTTGACACTATCTTAGAATTCATTTTAGTCTATGTAGAAATGAAGATTCATGAAAAATTTCAAGAGTGAAGTCTTTATACAGATATTTTGCAACATGATAAATACACATTTAGTTCATTACATTGGGTTTAAAATTAGTGTTTAAGTAAAAGTTGTCTAATCACCAGTTTACTATTAAATTGTGTATGTGTTGATATGGTAAACTCCATGTGTTAATATATGACACGTTAAAATCTCTTAAGAGTGTTTTGAGTTTGTTAAATTTAATTATTTGCTAACGTTTAGCCCAATCCCATAGAGTGACATTCACCATCATTGAATTCAGTTTTCCTCATATTTTCCCATATTAAATTCAGGTTTCGTTTAGGTGGTAAGCAAATGTTTTAATACATAAATCACTTAATTTTCGAGAAGTCCTGCGGAAACAGGACACAGAAAGGAAATTGAAACAAAAATTATGTTTGCAATATTCCATATTTGGACATGCACAATCCAACAACAGTCTATTTAGAAATACTTCATACAAAAATTAAAGTCTACAGATGAAAATTTTCTCTAAATATCTTGACATACGATACAGTAACATTTTTGAGCATTAGTTTGGTTTCATAACAATTTTCAAATAATACAATTTCCTATGAGCTTGGGAGGGGAACAACTTGTCACCGACATTTAGCATTTACTTTCCACTGTATTATTTTTAGTTTCACTCTATGACTAAAACAAATCATATTACACAAATACCATGATTGTAATCCGCATTTTTACAAGTTTATCTTTTCAGCTATCTCGTTGACTTCATATTTAGCCATAAAATCGATGTAAAAATATTTTCTAACGCTCAGCCGAATGCCAAAGAGCGAAAGTCATATAAATGAAGATTCATGCACAATTTCAAGCCTATAGGACAGTGCGTTTCCAAAATATCGTGCTGACAGGCAGATAGAAAGACAGACAGATATTACAAAAATAAAAGTTTTCCAGCCAACTGATACTAGGCTTCGCTAAACGCTTAGCTAATTAAAATAAATCAATAAGAAATAAATAAAGTCAATCTGGGTTTTAGAACTAGCCTATTTCTATCAAAGTTTTTATATATAAAGTTATCACTTGGTATACATGTTACCTAGCACAGAAAGTTCTATCTCAAATCTATCCATTGCGTTGTACCCGGATAATTTCCATATTTAAGTAATACACATATACGTCTCTAACCTATAATTATCCGATGAGAGTTATTTTTCTGGATGTTTGGATTTCTGTCAATTTGTTGATATTTTGATTCAGGTTCCATTTACGTCTGATTATTCGGAAAATCAAGTACTTTCATTATGAATTAGTCACTAGAAGCAGGAGAAATCTATTAAAAGAAAAGACTATTTACTGCAACAGCTGAACAGTACATATTGAAAAACTTTAATTACTGTAAGTAAACATAGTTTGGTTCTAGAGAGGAACCAAATATCAGTCAGCTTTTAATAGATTAAAAAAATATAACACATCCACCCAAGCAAATTATTCCCCATATTCAATATCACAGAGCCAATAATCGCGAATTAGTTTTAATTCAGTTTAAGTGAATAAAATTTTAATGAGTTGACAAAGGAAATAAACTATAGTCCTTCGTATTATTATTATATCAAAATGTGATAATTACAAAGACTGTGTGACATTACATGAAAGTAATCAGCAGTTGGACGTAAAACTAATAACAGGTCAATGATTAATATCCAATAACAAAGTAAAAATAATAATGTAATGTCCAGTGGAATATCCAACAAACAAACTTCTTTGGCGGGTAATATATAAGTGAAGTTTTTGCACAAATCACTCTGACTCAACAGTTCAATGTCGTCGAGGATGATAAATGACCTCGCTAATGGAAATATTGTTTCCTGTACCTCTCCAGTCTCTCCCGACCGGAGATTTATTTGTACTTGTTCACAAACAGCATTCGAATTGTGAATTAGCTTTTGATACTAACACATAAAATATTTTATTATTGCAGTATTGATGGAAATAGCATTCATAAATTAAACATGGTGATTGATTTTAATTTTTGTACTAAAAATATTTAGTTTGAATGCTGAAAAAACTATCATACCGTCAAATGCTTTCAATTATGCCACTAAACTGTTCCTTAATATTTACACTTTAATTAATTCCAACTGCTAAACCTTCATTTTAATGACTTGTAAGTAAACTTTTGATTTCCGGAGGAATGGTCAATCGTCTACTCAATTTCCATTGATATTGGATACGTTATTCAATGTAACAGCGAACAATAATATATAAACGGAAACTGATTTATTAAGTGAGATCAACCGGAATCACGTTACAGGTCGGAAATAGAACAGTGCTGTGAGGATTTCCACTTGTCAAAGTTCATTTCTCTCCGTTCCAGAAACTACCACTCTCGCCATTACAATATCACACTCTGTTTCAAAGAACTTCCTTATAAAACATCAATATTAAGTCGAAGATGTTCTTTCCTTATTGTATATACTTAATTTAATCACTGTACTCTATTTGAAATTAAACAATTAAATCCTATTTTATAATTTATATAACAGTTTTTTTAATTTAACATAACAATTTATTCATTATAATTATTAACGAATAATAAGCAATGCAATTAAATGAAAATTTAAGTGAAAGCATATTTAAAGAATGCGAACTTAGGACTTGGAACTCCTCTAAACACAAACAAAGAAAGAAAATATGATCAATTATATTACAATAAATAAACTGGCATAGATAGGGCTAAAATTACTTTTAATAATTAATTATATAATAGATGCAACCTACAAATTTAGATTTTAAAATTTAAATTTAGTATATTGATTGAACTCTAACAAAAACCTCTATAATATATTAGGTAAATAATAATATTATACTATCCGTATCAGCTTTTATTCTCCGTTCATTTAACTTACATGCAGTTAACCAAAGTGCGACCACAAGAACCTCCGCGGACTGAGTATTAGAAAGTAACTTCAGATTCCAGAAGTCAAGTCTGAGACAGCGAAAGATATCAAACGCTGCAATAAGAGGAAGGTAAACTGGAGCTAAACTCAACATTAAAAATGTGATAGTACGCGATTTATAACACCTTATGTGATTATTTTGTTTTTATGATTCGATAATGGGTTATAGGTATTTAAATGAAGCAGTATGAAATTAGTTGTAAATCATAAAAGTATTCAATATACTTTGTTCAATTTTAGGTTTCTAAATTTTTTATACTCTTAGAAATAAATTCGAATTATTAGTAGAATTCAAGAAGGTAGTAACAACAAGAACAGATGAAATAAAGCTGTGTGTTTTTGTTTGCAAATCCAGTCACAGAAATGTATTACAATTATTTATGTTTCATTAAACACGAATATTGCACAACCTCGAAGTAGGCTACATTGTATAGTTTCATGTTTATAAATTACATGCTTTCACCTTACACCTCATGATACACAGTAGAAGAAGCATTTAAAGAATAAGTGTAAAATTTACTCAACTCAGACACAAGAGGTGGTATCGATAACAGATCGTAATATCGGCGTCAAAGAGATTGTTCTTGAATGCATTAAAGTTATAAAATTACGTATCGAAGGACTCGAATGAATATATAAAAATTAATACCAACCATTTAAAAATAGTTACTTCACGTTTGTGTAATGTCACATGATAAAATTTCATTGTTGCCCTGACGCCCATATAAGAACTTTAAAAATTTATTCTTAATTTTTTTAAAATTTGTATTGCAAAATCATTAGAGATCTTCCTCTGATCGAGAAGAATTTAATTTCAGTATTCTAGGATCGTTTAATCAAGTGTCATGCATTCACAATATTTTATATAGACCCTAAAGGGTTATTAATTGTAGGTAATCAATTATTTCTGATTATATACAATTTTGAAATCAAATATATAGCGTACCCTTTTTACGCTGTGTACATTCATTAAAATCTAATTAATTTTACAAATAATTAATTAATTATACCTTTCATAATAATAACTGTGTAGAATATACAATTTGCTTTGTTCCGAATCCGAAAAAGTGTCATAAATAATATATACGATTTGTGTTGTAAATAAAACACCATTCTTTACCTCACCGTTAGTTAAATATTTTCGTTCATAGAACTAACAATATGAAACGATTTTATAATCTGGTGAAAACATAAAATTGTGGAAAGCTCATAAATGTAGACACACGTGTGGTTATTAGTGCTGTGTAAAGTTCAGTTTATTGGTTAGTGCAAAGCTAAGAGTAACAGCCAAATATTAATAAATGTGACATTGATTAATGGATATGTAGGAAGTGGAAGAAGGTTTCACTACGTACTTGTTCGTAGTTGCAGAAACCATAGACGACATCTATAATAATTGAGTAGTAATTACACGAAAAATTGTACTCGGAATGAAAAGTAATGGAGTTAATATTTATACCAGATTTTAGAATATAGATTATTGGTAGAGTAATAAAACACTAAGCAACTCTTGTGAAAGTGCTTGAGGATTTATTTATGCAGGTTCTCTTGCATTACTTAGTCAAATGTATGGGTTGCCTTCAAAATAAGTCAACGGTTTTACGTTAGGTGGTACCTTTGCATGTTTACTAAGTCTAATCCGATACATTGCCATCTGTACGTGTTTCGTAACGGTCCTGTATATTGCATTAGTAATTTTTCGACTTAAACAACCCCATTCGATAGAATGGTAATTTTCCTTTTTTTAAGAGCCTTATGTAATGCATATAAAGAATCATCTCATCGTATGCATTACTAGTTATGCTTGTCAACAAAACACTCATCAAAAGCCTTATTTGCGGATTTGCTAAACAGTCCCATCAGATAGTGTTATCTTTGCTTATTAACTTATTAATTCCATCTGATTCCACTTGGCTGATCTTATTGTTTTGCAACAGGCAAGTTTTTTAAAATTGAGTTTTTCAAGAATGAAGGAGATATCAGTGTGGTGTACACAGAGGATAATATCACTAATTTTCGTAATGTACTGTTTACTAGCACCTGCGACTCTGCCTATACTCACTAATACACAACTACACTGAGTAATGATGTGTAACTCCAAATACGTCATAACAGTGATGATATTTTTCCTTATAGACGCTTATATGATTTATAATAATTAATATTCTTAATAATATTAAGAACATAAATAAATTACGTATTATAATTACATTAAATATGGTATAATCAATTTAAATAAATAATTATAATTATAATTAATTACATCTAATTTTTATTATTTATTATTATTATATTTTTTGTGCTGTGTTATGAACACAATAAAATGTAATTGATAATGATGATGAAATTAAGTACATAAAAAAATATTTACTAAATGATAATTATAGACCGTTTTATTAATATTCCAAGTGTTTATAATAATCTGATAGTTATTTAAAGTTTAAAGAAGAACATTTATAGTATAATTTTTTAATTACATTGCAATATGCTTAGTGATGTATTGAAAACATTGGTTCAAATCATTGATTAAGACTAGACTGCTAACAAATGTATTGGAAATTAAAAATCAGTTGTACAAGAATAATTATGTGGTGTTATAAAATAATATTCGATAAGATCCAGTTTTTTGTGCATAGTTTAGACTCATAGAATGACAGTGATGCCCAATCCAATGCTATATGCTGCCAACCGTGTATATTCCATTATATATGAACTTCTCTGTCATGGTCGTTAGTGGCATTGTATTCCTATTTTAGTATTAGGTCATGTAGTTCCTCCTACATTTAAAAAACGATGAACCTTGGTCCAGGAGAAAACTATGTGGATTTAGGGTCAAAATTTACAAGCTTAGACCGACAATTTGTCTGAAAGTTTACCCACCTGTCTGATAATTTTTTATAGAAAGATAATATAGACGTGGTAAAAAGGTTTATTTTGATTCAAGGAAAATCGCTATTGATTTTATTTAGGGTGAAAAATCAAAGGGTATTCCGTTGCTCTGTCAGTTTGCTCTTTATTTATTGCAGTATAATTAGTAATACAATGATAACAAAATAATTAAGGTAGATAAGTACAGATTTCAAACAGTCAAAACCATTCTCTGCAATATATTCATGAAACGTTTATCTGCTCTAACTTGAAATTTATTACAATATTTACTTTAAATAATCGTAAAATAAATCATGTTAACCTTGGAAATACTCGAAAATAAACACTTTTTTCAATTATATAGACTTAAAAATTAATATTTAGGTTAATTTTAAATATATAATTTGACAAAACATGTCTAGAACCTTGTACTGAGGTCTACGTTTACAAAGAATAATAATAATACGGCTAAGTACATAGGTTCTTAAAATTATTTGTCGTTTTTACGTTGCAGTTCTTAAATGGTTTATAATATGTGCACTTGGAAGAAACTTTAATACGTAACATATTTATTTTGTAATAGCGTAAGATTTATATGACTGATAATACGTACACATAACAACGTTATTCGAGGGTTGCTTGGAACATTTTTTGATGAGCAGGGCCGTTATAGCAGAGCGAAGGTTTGGTGAAGAGCAATCTGCAGCTAATTGTGTGCTGCCTGTCAAGAGCCCTCACAATACTGCAGACTACCATCACATCCGGTTCCACTTTCTACAGGAAACAAGCAAGGCTGAGAATCATGATTTCTAAAAATAAAACGATATGGATCAATATAGATAATCCCTTAAATCAAGTATGCAAATATATCTTGTATTTATCTTATTGAATACATTGCAATGTATCCGTTAAATGGAAGAGATTCAAGTTTAGAATACGATACGTCTTTATTGGTGATCGGATTTAGGTTTTGAGTATCCTCAGGCCTTCTGAGGGGCAGTCAATGATAAAACCGTGTAAAACTGAAATGTAAATTAAGTGAAACTGTATGATTGAGCAGACAAAAATATTGATATTGATGTTAAATTCAATGTTACCAACCTCTTAAATAATTAGTATAGAAAGTACTTTAGAGTATAATGAAATTCATAATCCTGTTTTTCCAAAAATAACTTGATAATCTTAGTTTTAAAATTTATTTTGTTGTTAAGAATGGAAAGTAGTGTAAAAATCAACTACATTCTAAATTAATATTAGCTTATTGGTATCATGATCATGTAAATAAAGGTTGGTACACGATTAAATATTATGGGTATTATTTATTAAATAAAATTTGGGGGAAATGTGATAAAATACGATCAAATTAGACAAAAGGACTAAGTAAAAATTTAATATATTAATCCACTTTATCGGTTTAAAGAGTAATAAACTACGGGTATACATTCAAGTACCAGTAATTAAAACGATGGTAATACAATGATATTTCCCCACATATACTTAATCGTGCAAAGACCACTAGCCTTCTGCAATTTGTTTTTAACTTTTGCATATTTGACTTTTAATAAATTTTATTCACGTTCAGTCAAAATTAATCCAGTGCAATATCATGACTTTTTCATAGGTGCTTATTAAGGCACTGTCAACGATTACTAGGCTCCAAGTCACTTTGACATTTAGGACATTATCATTAAAGTAAACAGGTAAAATATACAAAAGCACAGTAAATAAGTAGTAGGAATGGCCTCTGTACCCACTATACTGATATCACTACTATACCCTCCCTAATGCATCATATCCTCATCGCGGAACGAGTTAATGGTCTAACCGACAACCACACAGCTCAAACAGCTTTGGTGATTATTATGTTCCACTAAGTATTAGTAATGGTGAATCACCGAATAATTATTCCAGTAGAAAGGCGATTGTTCTCTGTAGCAATCACGTGTATCTACACAGCACTTATAAAAAGACTCATTTCACGATATATTGTAATATTTATAGCGTGCTAACATTTTATAAATGGAACACCACCCACCAGATTATCAGTAACATATGTCGTCGCTACTTTTGCAGTCCATATAGGGATTGGAGTTCCGCTAGGATTAAATAAAGTTGCTATAATTGTGTTGCTAATCATCGTCGAAGGCACTAATTAACAAAGCAAAATTAGCCGGAGAAAGAAATGTCAATGTCAAGTACTGCTGAGATTTTAAATAAGGTATCCAAGCAATATATTAGGGAATCTATGAAGTCTCCCTCGATGTAAGTCATTCTAAGTAACAGGCATTTAATAAATAAACACATATTTTCTTTTAAATGTGAACGAAAAACGTATTAAAGTCGGTAAAACCATAGATTCAATTTATACACTACTGAAATTTAATTGCTTTTAGATCAGATTACTTTTCAAGTACTTTCATTAGAATCCTAACTAATACAAAAGTTAATCGTAAAAGGTAATGACTTAGATATTGAAGGCAATATTAGCTGTCCATTTTAGAGTTCGGTAAACATCCTAGTTGTAGTCCATGTGGGATCAGTTTTGGAGCATTAAAACCGTAAATATTACAAAACCTTTAGTTGTTTATTGAGTAATACTTGTGTAATGCTTGTAACCATTTTCTACACTCAGTTCAAAATAATGCTGCTTGTTGAACACGTACATCCCGTTCTGTAAAAGCTAAAATAATGTTAATAAAAATGTACTTAATTGTTTAGTTTACTGTATTAATTCATAGTATATGCGTGGAGTTTCCTAGGTAGCATGTACTGTAGATGTGGCTCAATCGATAGAATAAAAAAGGGTAGTATATACACGTTATCATGAGCACACTAAACTCATCAAGAAAATGGAAATATAAACCATAGAAAAACATAGATACAGAAGCATAAAATAAAACTCGAGGCAATATTTATTATTTAATAAACTTAGAAAATACTGTATTAAGCCATGTAAAATATGGGAAACTGCAACAGAGAACATGTGAGTCACACTCCATATGATTGCAACACATGTCTTGAACACATTTTACTGCGGTTAACGAACACAGTTACTACAATACCGGATGTCCTGAAATCGGTACGGAACTTGTGTCACAGTGAAGGTCTTAAGATCTGGCTAGTATTGATGGACTTTCACCCCAATACGCTCATATTTAAAACGAATATGAGCATGATTGTCTATAGAAGTTAATCTTTAATATTTATTGAATGATAATAAATCTCTACAGTGAGGCTTAAAACTTTACGATTTTAATTTTGTTTACGATTTTTACGTGCAGTGTAAACCTAGACTATAAATAAGTTTGTAGGCTAGATTTTCACCGTGATTAGAAATACATGAAGGCTTCTCCTCTAAATAAGCGAAGGTAAGGTCCCCACCTATTGAACTACCAGTGAAGGTAAAAAAACATTTCAAATTTAGTTAAAACCTCCTTAACAACTTTGTAACCGCTTAAATACTTTGTAAAATTTTTTCTGTGATTTATCTCTTTCTAAATCTCTTATATTCTTAGGTCATGCTGAAATATATTACTATATTACTATTCAAATTAAATCAGGCGTAGTATTAATGTATGGACGTACAATTTTACTCATAATTACAGGTAGAATTACTCTTATGTAGCTAAAAGTAGCAAAACGTTTTTCGTTTTGCAACCGGAAGGTTCACAGCCCTAAATCAGCACCAGAGAATACACTGAATATTAAGCATCGATATAGAATTAAGATCACTTACTGCTCCTGATTCAGTTCTGACCACGTGACCTGCTAACCTGTAATTGTGAGGCACCCCTACATTCAGCCTAATAAGTAAAACTACAACTCAAAATTGTGTCGGTCTATCCACAGTATAGAGACCGTCTACCGTTGATTATATTTGCAGAAAGTGTATCTCACTTAAATGTAAATTGTTCTCTTTATTTAACCCATTGCGACTCAAAATTGAATGGTCCTACTGAGCATACAACAGCTACCCTGTAATAGGATTATAGTCGGTCTCAGTATTAAAGCGGTTTTCACTAAATTTGGAATGTTTATTTTATAGGTTGGTCTCAAGATAAGGGGATTTGAAAAATGAATCAAGTCCTGAACCACGTTTTGATATTGGACCGATCATATTTAAATTTAGCAATGGACTTATGATCTAAACGTACATACTCAATATAATTGTACTGTAGCCATACGCTACAAATACTGATAACTTACTGTATATGAACGAACTATCTCCAATAGTTTCTACCTTGAATCTCACAACATAGTGTATCGTATAATCAAAAAAACTTAATATTATATCCATAAGACATGAATAAATCTCAATTCACAATCACGTTCTCACAAAATAATTTGTATCAATTCAGGAATATTTCATATTTTATATTTAAATGAAATATTTTACTTCATGGTGTTGATCATATGTGTAAATGTTTCATTGTTCAACTGTATGTCATTGTTACATTTATTTTATTTTATTTTATTTTTCACTTCCAACCGCAAATCCATTATACAATTTCAATATCTTAATCTAAATAACTTAAACATATAAATAATAAATATACAAACTTACCAAGCTACAATTTACAATAAAAAAATTCATTGATATTAATATACATTGATCCGACACTCTATGCGCAAAAATGACCGCTGCTTTGATAGACAACTCCGGTTCTGACAAAATGCTCAAGCATATAATTAACTGGTCATAATAGACCAATAATATATTCAATAACTTATAAGTTTTGTCTCAACCGATCAGTTACTATACTATTTATTTAACAGCAAATGAATATAGTGAAACAATAAGAATAACATCAATAACAACATAATAATATAACAATATATAAATAAATAACCTAATAAACAATAACTATTTTATATATATATATATATATATATATATATATATAATATAACATAACAATAATTACATATAAGCGTAAACATTAGATAAAACAACTTAAATATTAACATTAACCCCAATAAATAATCCTAAAATAATATAACAATAGTAAGGTAACAGGTCACAGATTCTCAAGTGAGTGTGGGTGTGTAAGTGTGTGTGTGTGTGTGTGTGAGTGTGTGTGTGTGTGTGTGTGTGTGTGTGTGTGTGTGTGTGTGTGTGTGTGTGTGTGTGTGTGTTTTAACTTCTGTTAGGTCAAAGAGGCATGTTTTCTTTACATAGAACATTATTGAGGTCAGAAATCAGAAATCGGAAATTCTTTATTGATAATCTTTAAGATTACAAGTAGCGTCAATTAACAAAAAGTTTACATAGTTATAAAATATAAAAGTTCATGTTTGTCTCTGTCAAGTTGTCAGTCTCCATAAGTAAAATTCCTCCACTGTGTAGATGGTTCTTTGCAAGAGCCAGTTCTTTATTGCAGTCTTCATGTTAATGTGATTGTTTCCTATTTTCTTAATTTCTTCTGGCAGAGCATTAAAAAGTTTTTTCCCGGCATAGGTTGGTTTTTTCTCAAATACAGTTGTTCTGTGAAGAGGTAGTGGAAAGTCTTGACCATGTCTTGTGTTATGTTCATGAAGATTACTATTTCGAGGAAAGTCTTTTAATAAGCAGTACAATATCGGTTCCAGAATATATAGAGAAGTCACTGTCAGTATATTCAATTCTTTAAAAGTAGCTCTGCAGCTTTCTCTAGGTCCTAGCTTCCCCATTAACCGGATTGCTTTCTTCTGAATTTTGAGGACTTTTAGTAGGTTAAATTGAGTTGTGCCCCCCCCCCATGCTGCTATCCCATACCTGAGATGACTTTCAAATAGGGCATAGTACGCTATTTTGGTAGATTCAAGAGTGCTTGTTGCATGGGTCCTTCGCAAAGCATAGAGTGATGAATTTAGCTTCAGGCATAAGTTGTCAATGTGATTTGTCCATGTCAATGTATTATTTAGTGTTATTCCTAAATAATTCATGTCCTGTGTTTCTTGAATACCAGGGATTTCGGACACATAGTTTTTATTAGTTCCTAGAGTGAGTTGTTTAGTTTTCAAGCTGTTTAAGACCAGATCATTGTATTTGCAATATTGTTGGGCCATATTGAATGAGATGTAGGAGTTTATTTCTAGCTGTTGAACATCCTTCTGGGCTGAGAGTAGTACGGTATCGTCTGCGTACATGATGGACTTTGTGTAGTTTTCCAAGAATATTGGCAGGTCATTGGTGAATAAAATATATAACACTGGTCCTAAGACGGAGCCTTGGGGAACCCCTCGAGTCATAGGTAGTTTTTCAGATTTAACAGTACAGGTCTCTCCCATTCTTCTCTGTTTAACCTCTACAACTTGGTATCTTTCGTTCAAATAACTCTCAAACCATTTTAATGCTGACTGTTGGACGCCAAGAGTTTGTAGTTTGGCTAGGATGAGCTTATGGCCAAGACAGTCGAAAGCTTTGCTCAAGTCTAAAAAGATACTAGTGATGGTGTTGCCCTCTTCCAGGTTGTCTGTAATATATTCAACAAGGTCTATTATTGCAGTTGATGTAGATCTTTCTTTTCTGAAGCCATGTTGATTATTGGATAGGAGGTTATTGTCTTGTAGGTGAGTGAGTAGTCTAGAAAGAGTGATCTTCTCTATTATTTTTGATACAGTTGGTAGTAGTGAAATGGGACGGTAGTTTGTTGCTTCATCTTTGTTTCCTTGTTTATATTTAGGGTATACTTTGGCCTGTTTTAAGTTTTTTGGAAATATGCTCTGTATAAAGGATATGTTAGTGATGTGAAGGATTGGTTTCAGAAGTTCAGCTTCGCAAAATTTTATGATTTTTGATGAAATCTCGTCCAAACCCGAGGAGGTTTTACTTTTCAATGAACGGATTGTTTGTTTAATTTCTTTGGCTGTGGTTGGGGTCATTTCTGTCATTGTGGTATCTATATTGTAGCATGGACTATACAGTAAGTTGTCATTCGATATTTGGTGTTGCTTTAGCGTGTTTTCTGCTATATTTACAAAGAAGGTGTTAAGGTGGTCAGCGATTTTCTTTGGGTCCATTTCTTTTATTCCGTCGATTGTTAAATGATTCAAGTCTGATTTTGATTGGTTCTTAGCAGCTCTTTCTCTATTTATGAGTTCCCAGACTGCTTTTGTTTTGTTATTAGCGTGATATATGTGGTCTGCATTAGCTTCCTTCCTAAGTCGCCTGAGTTTCAGATCATAGGCCTTCTTCTTCTGGTTTGCCTCAGATTTATCTTCAGTTCTTCCTGTGACATTAAACTTATCCTGCGCATTGATAAATTCCTTTCGTAATCTTAAGGTTTCTTCATCATAGACTGTGTTCTTTCTAGAGTGGCTTTGTTTCTTGGTCTTGAGTGGGCAGGCAAGATCTAATGCCCTTGTAAAGGTATTAAGGAAGTTATCGTAAGCGTCATCAATGTTGTTCGATTGCGTCACATTCTCCCAGGTTTCTGTGGCTAGGATAGATTTTAGGTAATTTAGGTTCCTCACGCATGTGTTTCTGTATGTTGAGAATGTTATATTTTCAAATATTTTAGGAAAGTCAGCTGTGCAATATTGGCCAGTATGATCTGATAAGCCAGTGTTATAGATTTCGACATTTAGTTTACTGGGTGGGAGGTCAGTGCATATAAAGTCAATAGAGGAGTTAGAGGTGGCTGTGACTCTCGTTGGTGGCAGGGCAAGTCTCTTTAGGTCATGTGAAGCCAGCAGTTCATCTAGTGCACCTTGTTCTCGGTTTCTGGTAAGGTTATCTATGTTGATGTCTCCAGTGATTATGATGTAAGAGTTGTGTCTTTTGACTTCAGTTAAGGTGTCGTCTATCACTTGGAGTGCAGTCTCAAGATTTGCATTCGGTGGTCTGTAATAGCCTAATATATGTATGTCCTTTTTATTACTAATTTTTATTTTAGTTCCAGTTACCTCACATACCATTTCTATACTGTATTTTTCCAGGTTGAGAGTGGTGGTTTGGTTTGCTAACTTCTTGTGTCTATATATAGCAACTCCTCCCTTGATATGCTCTGTTCTGCCATATGCACACACAAAGTCATAATTACTGAGCCTCACATGATTGATGACATGCTGTTTTAGTCCGTGCTCAGTTAGGACCACTATGTCAGCAGGTTTAGTATGTAGTTAGTTGGTGTTCCAGTCTTTCGATTTTATTGCTTACTCTGTCTATGTTTTGATGAAAAACTATGAGCTTCTCTGTTTTTGTGTTACTTAGACAGGTGCGTCGTGAGGTTGGCTTGTTTCTAAAAAATTGCTGGATGTGCTAGAGAAATTCGTAGAAGCTAAGGCAGATTCATTGTTAGTGCATTACAGATCACCACTATTACAAGCATACCCATAATGTTTTTTCATATGCTCCTTATAGAAGGCAATGTATTTTATGAAGAAGTCCTCATAGGTTTCATCGCTTCTTTTTGATATTGAATTAAGTGGAGGAGAATTGCTCAAATTCATCTTTCCATAAGGCTTTCCATTCACTTGGAGCTTCAGTGAATTTGCTTTATCTGCAGCTTTGGCCACTTGAAGGGAGACACTAAACATGTTTACCTTTTTACCTCTGGTTTTCTGGTGTGTATGTACTTTTTGTTTACTGGTTCCTGAGGTCGGGGGTAGGTTGCAATCTGTCAAATTGGTTTGCAGTTTTTGTTTGCAGGTTTGGCTGGTTCCTGAAGTCGGGGGTAGGTTGCAATCTGTCAAAGTGGTTTGCAGTTTTTGTTTGCAGGTTTGGCTGGTTCCTGAAGTCGGGGGTAGGTTGCAATCTGTCAAAGTGGTTTGCAGTTTTTGTTTGCAGGTTTAGCTGGTTCCTGAAGTCAAGGCTTGGATTGTCTCTGTCATCGGTAATGTCAGGGTGTTTTCTAGTTTTTCACTAAATGTTAGACTGGATCTTGAGGTCCAAGTATTAATAGCTATCTCCATTCGTTCAAGTTTTGTTTTTATGTCAGATATTTCAACTTTGAAAAAAAAGAGCTGTCTCTAGTTTCATGATTATCTTGACTAGAGGAGGAAGTTAGAGTCGTAGTGTGTTTCAAAATGCTTGTTTTTGAGACTTGGTTTTCAGTTTTCCTTTTAAGCATTGAAACAGTTTTTTCTAGTTCCGCTATCTTCTTAACATAACCATCAATGAGTAGACCGAGTTTTGAGTCATTTTCCTCATAAATAGTTTGTGCTTCTAAGTAAAGTTTCTTCTCTTTAATGAGTTGACCTTCAATATCTGTATTAAGCTGTAACAGGTTTTCTATTTTGTCAATGTGTGCCTTTTCTAGGTTTTCCATTTCCTCCAATTTTTCCTCCATAATGCTAACTTTGGTTTTCAGCTTGAGTGTTTCCTCTTTTAAAAACTTGTTTTCTTCTACTAGTGCTGATCCTATCTTTGCAGCCATTTCCAATTTATCTTCTTGACTATCTGAGTTCTCTAAACAGTTATTTTCAATTAGACTATTTTGAAGTTCTTGAATGGTGTCAGAGCTGTTGAATGATATTGGACAAGCTAGCCTTTGATTGTTAGGATTGGGGTTAGATAGAGAAGAATTCAGGTTGTAATGATCAGGTCTTGGAATTGGTCCATTGTTGCTTTACAGTTGTTACAGGTCCAAGAGTTAATATCTGCTGGGGTCATTTTTTTTAGTTGTCTGTCAGAGATGTTGACACAACCCAGATGGAACCATAGCCTACAAGTGGCTGTGCAGAAGATAGCAGAATATTTAACTCCAATACCACAACTGCCACACGGGTATTTAGATTTGCTTTTGTTGCTGTCCATTTAGTGGATTGGAAGTGGTTATTGGTATATCAATTTATATAAGCGTTCTTGATTAAATGGCACATAAGTGTCGTGTCAGGAATAAGAGTAGTACAGCAGCTGGCTATGTTGCTGTAGGTCAGCGCTGACAATGCTGACACAGTGTCTGGGGTCAGTGGTCTAGTTACAGGTGGCCAAGCAGCTGTGTGCCATGCCAACGCTGTATGGTGTGGAATTTGTTGGATTGTGACTTGGCAGTGACGTCACTTTTTATCGAGTTGTCTTAGTTATTCATAGCTTGTGTTCTAAGTTATTTTAATCTTGATACTTTCTTGGAAAGCTTGTATAAATTTGTAGTAGTTAATACAGTTTTGTTAAGTTATATGATTGAACTTTTAAAGATTTTTAAAGATTTAATCTTGACAGTTTACTTACTCTGTCAGTGTTCAATATTAAACTTTTGTCTTTTGATGAAGTTTTGAAGTTTCCATGAAGGAATGTAAGCTTATTTACTTACATGTGGTCCAAGGTAAGAATTGTGCACAAGTAAATAATATTTTGTTGGATTATTACCACTTAAATACACACTTTTCTTGGAGTTCACTTCACTGTGACTGTAGGTAGTCGGCCATTTTGTTTGAGATTGAACCTCTGGTCGCCGTAAAAAAGTCCAAGTGCGGAGCGATTTTATTTCCTAGGACTTGGACTCTGTTCATCGTGCTATGGCATTCGTAATTACTGCTCAGACTTCTTCTCTCGAATAAATCCCTAGACCTAGTTCCACTGAAGTAGCGTAATCCTATGTGGTCAAGGATGGCTGGACAATCTACCAGTCCTGTAATGACCCCGTATAGGAACAGTGCATCCTGAGAGTTCCTCCTGCACTGAAGGGAGTGAAGACCCAGCAGCCCTTTTATTTCGTTAAGGGGGACAAGCCTAAAGGGAAATCCCAATCGACACCCAACAAGCCGCAGGAATCTGTTTTGGACGTTCTCCATCTGCTTCACAAGGCCCACTTGGTTGGGTGTCCACACCACGCTACAGTACTCAATTATGGGTCTGACGTTGGCACAATACAACACCTTCAAAGTTCGAAAGTCAGTCATAAATCTGGAGGTTCGACTCAACAGCCCCAGCGATCTTGAAGCCCTCAAACAAATGCTATTAACATGGTCTGTTGATCTTAAATCGTGGGTAAAAACCACCCCAAGATCCTTGACATCAGCACGACGAACCAATACTCCCCCCCCCCCCCCCCCCCCCCCCCCAAGGAATAGTCATGGTTAATCTGGTTCTTTATTTTGTAATAAGTAACGACTGAACATTTGTCGATGTTAATCATCATGCTGTTTTGCTGACACCATTCCTCGACAGCCGTCAGATCTCTCTGGAGATTCGCGCAATCACTCTGGGCTCTGATGTGATGGAAGATCTTGATATCGTCGGCAAACAGAAGGTGTTTTGTCTTCATCTTTTTGCCAATGTCGTTAATAAACAATACAAAAAGCAAAGGTCCTAGGTGTGACCCCTGAGGCACTCCTGATGTTGCAATAAACTCACGAGAAAGTGAACCGAGATACTTGACCATCAGCCTCCGACCACACAGGTAGCTGGTGAACCATCTCAACAAGGGGCCAATTACTCCATAGGCTTCCAATTTGGCAATCAGATGCTTATGGCTCACCCTGTCAAAGGCCTTGGAGAAATCGACATAGACAACGTCCAGTTGATTTCTATCCGCAAAAGCTCTAACGAGTTCCTCTTGGATAATCACAAGGTTACAAACCGCCGATCTTCCCGAAGTGAATCCATGGTGTTCAGGGCACAATACGTTTTTGAATAGTGGATTGATCCTGGCTAATATAAGTTTCTCAAATAGTTTTGCTAGCGCTGGTTGGATAACAATGGGCCGATAGTTGGCAACGTTCTCCTGGTGTCCTGATTTGTGGATTGGAACCACATAGCCAACCTTCAACACGTCAGGGAAGGTACCAGTACTTATTGATTTGTTGAACATGGCGGTAAGAGGTCCACATAGCAGAACTCTGCAATATTTCAAAACCCTTGGAGGAATCATGCCTGGGCCACATCATTTTGACCCATCAAGCCCTCCCATAGCCTTAAAGACCTCATCCTCTGTAAATAGCAGACCGTTCAAGGTAAAAGGAGATGAGAACTGGTAGTTACGAACCTGCTCTGTAGTGTGAGAAAAGACAGAAGAGAAGAACGTGGCAAACGCCTCACACACTTCCTGTGGATCAGAGGCAGGGTTTCCAACATACCCCATAGTGGCTTGGGACGTGTCTTGCCTTCTAGAATTTCTCAAGTAGCTCCAGAAGATCTTGGGGTTGGCCGGGATACAGTCCTGTACGTATTGTACATAATTTTTGTAGCAAGTTGTAGATAATTGGCGACATTGGTCTATAATTCTTGAGAACTCGTAGTAGGTATGTAAATCCAGCGTTTTTTTTTTGTTTGTAGCGTTTGTGCAGCCTTTTCTTCTCTATGACAATATTGATTAACTCGGTAGAAAACTAGCAGGGAAATTTAGTGAATCCAATTCTCCTACTTGGTGTATGGGAAAGGATAATAGTTTTTAGTGACTCACAAAAAGCTCATTAGTGTCTGCATCGGGAATATTTAGGTCCATTTGCAGGACTTCTGATGATAGGAGATTTGAGAAGATGTTGTCAAGATTGCACCTAGAAAGGTCAGGCAAGTATATTTTCTTGGTAGATTGAAAAGTAATGCCAGTGCAGAGGGTTATGTCCAAGGCTGGGTGATGAACATCAATTGGCACAAGTTGAGTGTATCTTCCTTTATCTCGATGTTTGACGAGGCAAATACCAGGTCCAAAAACACCCCCCTATTGTTCGGCACAAAGTTATGCTGGTTCAAGTTCAGCAGACATGCAGTTTCTGAGAGCACGCGTGACGAAGCCGTATAAAGGCTTGGGTCTTTCACGGTCCAGTCGACGAGTGGAATATTGTAATCTCCGCCTAAGATGATCTCCTGAAATTGCCCGAAGCCAGCTACCTCCAAGCATTCACAAATAAAGAAAAGATTACTGTACAAAGGTTCTGCAGTATAAAGTATTTTTAGGCCGTTTGATAAAGGAAGACATTTTCAATATAATAGAATTTAGTGAAATAAAATAATAGGAATATAATAATAATACAAATAAAATTAAATAAAAACGAAATTAGGGCATTTGACATAGCATGAACATGTGTCTAAGTGTATTGAGTTTAGTAAAAAAAAAATTGTTAGACAAAATAATGGAAATAATAAATAATAATAAAAACAATATCAAAGTAAAATTAAATGGGCCTTTTTAAAATAAATAACACGAAAAAAATAAAACTACATAAAACATGTCAGTCTCCAAGGGAATACCATGTCATTTTGTGTTGGACTCCGACTGTCATGACTGCAGGCCTCTCTGGGACAATTGTGCGTCCATATATTAAGGTTAAATTAAAATTGTTCGCACTTATATATTGCTTTAAGGAGACTATTCTACAGTCTTTGGTTAACAATATTTACAGACATTTGTTTCTGTATACTAACGTAAATTTTGCTCTGTATTCTTTGCTTAGATTTTTTTATTTAAAGAGAACATTTTATTTTACATTCATTTAATATTACCAATCTGATCAGAAAAAGCATATATAGAAGGATACATTGTGAGTTAACTTTTATGAAAGTTTATAATTATTAATATATAACCAATTTTAATAGGAAGAATATTTTTTTTATTTACTAATTTGCCTGTTGACTTTGCCTGATAAAGGCCGATAAAAATAAAATTAATAATATTCAATAACTTAACAGTATTCTTATGCGGGTTTGTCAGCAAATGTGCAAACTAAATTGGATTAGTTCAAAAACGTATATTATTATGTAATTAGATGCATAAACACGCCATATATTAATTTGAATGAGGATTGCAAGGTAAGTAAAAACAAGATGTATTGTATTCTTTCTTTTATTTTAAGAAAAAGAGATGCCGATTCCTGTTAACCCGTATATGCCTGTCTTTATGGACCACTGAACTGTGCAAGGATCTTATCACACAGAATAAGGGAGAGCATCGATGCAGCACTACGATCATAGACAAGCTTTGAACCTGCACTATCTCTAACTCAGCTTCAAAGTCCGACGTCTTAAGCTGCCTGCCCATCGGATCAATTAGTTATAATAGTTTCTGTGTATTAACGTATCAGGAAACAAAACTTGTATACTGTTTTTTTTATTTGTACATGTTTTAACACGATTTTACAGGATTATTTGTTACATGGTTTCTAGGTCTTAGCTTCAACTGCAACGAATAATATGGGGATTTACTGTTTAGAAATCTGAAGCATGGTTTAAAATAATTAAGTAAATTATTTAAATATTAAAAATAAAATGTTCGGGTACTCTTTTGTATCTTTATTCACTGAATTGTTATTTTCAACTAGCATATGTAAAAAAAACTCTAGTGATAATTGTTATATTTAATCATATAGAATACAATAATTAAATTCATACAATATACTATACCTGTGAAATACAACAGATCTACATAGAATCAAGTACATACATGGAATACAAAGATATAAATGAAACATTTACCAAGCTAATGTAAAATATTTGAGAGCATCACTGATACGAGTATTAACAAAAAGTTAATGGCAGCAATAATAATTAAGGTACTTAATAATATTGAATAATTCACAAACAATTTACTTTATATCAGACATCCAAACTTGACCTTGGTAATTCAAGTACGCAACGTTACCGGCTGACATATTTACACATTTACTGTCGAGAAAATCATTGTTTAACCTTTATAGTCTTTAAGCATTTCCTACAATCTGTAGCCATTTCAAGTTGTATATAGCTTGTAAGCTAACCAAAAGTGGGGTTATGTTTGAGTATATAAATAATTCAATATAAGTATAGATTTTCTACTAGTATTAACGTAACCGAAATGTGTACACGCTTAAGAGCGCACTTAAAATAACACCAGCAGCTCACTTATATCATTCACAGATATGGAGACACACACACACACACACACACACACACACACACACACACACACACACACGCGCGCGCGCGCGCGCACACACACACACACACACACACACACACACACACACACACACACACACACACAGTCGGCATACTTCCCCTTTACTCTATAATATATATCTTCTAGATCAAGAAAAAAGGCAAAATCATATTTGGAACGTAACGTACTAAGAACAAAGTAAATTACAAAGGCTATAAATATAAACTCTTTGACGTATTTTCTTCATCGTATCAACAAGGAAAACTCAATATTGGCTCAATATAATTGACTCGAACCAGCAGTTCATATACACGTGCCACGCCCAAAAAAATTGCGTGCTAAGTAGCAGGAAACTTTAGCAATGCAGATATAAATGAAATTGTAGTTTAATTGTTACTTTACATTTAAAGACTTTTATAAACCTAAATTAGTTGTCTTGTGACAAACAGTAGGCCTCTCAGAGCTGTGTATGTATATATTTTTTCTTGATCGGGAAAGATACTAAATCAGCTATGGAACAAAAAATTGTAAAATCTAATTAATTTACAATGACCATAAATACACATTTTTGCACGTGTTTCTTGAGAACACCTACGACAATGAATGCGAAGCGGCAGTTAACTGCTAGTCTCCAATAAGTGTAACCAGATACTTCTTTGCAACCATTAACCAGTATTCGTGGAAGAAAATTAGAATATCTTCGGCCCTAGTTCGTTCAAACACTAATAAATCTAGAATATGAAGGCCTCTAGAGTCTAGCTAAAGTTAATTATTTAGCTTGGCGATAAGCTAATAGGATACAAATATGAATAGAATATGTTATTAAAAACGAAAACTCACTATTCTCCCTCAAATAATTGAAGAGAATGATAGTTACATATCAATATAGATTCCGCTTATACATTTTAGGATGATGTAGACAGGTTTCAAATATGTCTTATATAAAATAATTTTATTTGAACACGAAATTTACGATGTTATTGTTACGATACTACCGTAGTAAACAATGGCTTTTGATAGCTCTTCAATTAGCAAGAGGAGCAATCCGATTACATAGGATTACAAGCGATTCTCGGAATTTTCTGTGGATAACACTTCCACATTGTGCGGAGTTTTCCTATGTTCATTGAGTATAAATTATATATATAAATCACTTACTTTAGAAAATATGAATAACTAGTAGCTACAAAATGCTGACGTAATGAAATGGAATACTCAAATTATTTTATTACCTCTAATTATCTGTATAGTTTGTTACAAGTACAATAGAACATGCTAAATAAAATACAAAAGTTCTTACCTTACATTTATTACAAGGTGCAAAATTTTAAACAACCAGTTAAACTATTTGTAAAACCACTTGGACATACTCTTAAGGGCTTAATCCATTTATTTCATGAAGGAACCATAAGTCATAAGCAAAGAGTTATGATTGTGAAATGTATCATAAATCCAAAAACATAATATTTCTCTGCTGGAACTTTTGTGTATGTATCATTAAATCATTATTTTAAAAATTGAGGCTTAAGCAAATCTGAAGGAAAAAGAATATAAGATTACGGTTGTTGAAAATAAACATATTTACTATACTATAAAATATTTTTCACACATATATGACAAACAATTATTGTGGTTACGAACCTACAATGATTAAATGTAGTTCCAAACGCATCGCAGGCAGGACGAAGGGTTGATTACTGAAGCTAAATTAACATTCAAACTAAGGTAAGTTTTAGGACAACGCAGTAAGTCCTGTATTTGATTACAACAGTAAAACAAAGAATAAAATGCGTAATGTAACCGTTACAGATTGAGTCGTGTAAATACCGGTCCGGTTTACAAAAGGAATGCTGCTCAACATTCCATAAGTGACAGAAGGAACGCTGATGTATGTGTGGTTCCGGCTGCTGCCACGAGATAGAGCCATGACTGTCGGCCCTAATGGTGTTATTACTCACAACCATTACTCTCTCGAGTTTATGACATTGCATACTCTATAAATCTTGGATTAATATTTAAATCATGCAATTCGTCACAATAATGCGTTTATGCCTACCATTTATTTTGGATTTAATCTTAGCAATGTCACTAACTTAAATATTAATTTTACACATACATATTTTAAAACTATTTTCTTTGTTATATAGCCCTCATCTGTGGATTGACTGATAAAAAAAAACTAAAACTTACATATTTCCATAAATTCCACTTATTGTGTGGTTCTCATCCATTAAATATTGAGCGAAAGGTAAAGTCTGTTTCTGTAATTTAAGTTTCTTAGAATTCTTTTTAAATTTTTTGTTAAACGGTCTGTCTATATTTTCGATGTAAAACCTATGGCAATTCCGAATAAGTCAGTTGATAAACGCCGGTACAGAATGAAAAATATAATGGGTAGATGTTGGAATTAGTCTATACCGGTCGAATTGGCCTTACGAGCTATCTTAATATCTTCCGCAAGTAAGGTACTACGAGTGTGGTGGAACCTGATCACATTAGAGGTCTCCCAGTATCTGAGGTTGGATTCGTAGTGGCAGTGGTTTAATCTAAATTCGTGTACCTCAGTGAATTATTTTATATGACACATTGTGTAGTTTATTTCTACCCTTTATCAATATGAAATATAATTTTAATACATGTTTTGTTACTCTCCCTGTGGTAAGTCCGATATCACACATTACCTTTGTAGTATTCGTATATTTTCTTCCACATATTTATACAAACATATAAAATTACCTTTATTACGTATAAAAATGTTATATATGTTAGTATAATTATATTTATATTGTCACTTATTATTAGTCGTAATATTATGTATCTTTAAGGGGTATTTTGGTTTTCCCATCCCAAGAATTTAGCTTTATTCCTTAAAGACGAGGCAGAATCTCATACATAAGATAAGTGTAGGAAGTTGCTCTTATTTTACACTTTATAAAAAATCAGCCCCCTTCTTAAATACACTCAACTAACCAGATAATAAACAATAATACGCTACTATAGTGCATATAGCTACATATTAATATGGGAGACATTTTAAAACTATTCAACAAGAACTACACATTTCAGTTACATTTAGGTATGAAATCACGTGCTGTCTACTTAGCCAGTAGGTGGATGGTTGGAGGTGTAAAAGGCGAGAAAACAAGCCCAATAAAACGCACTTGAGAAGAATCAATTTGCGCAAATGGACAGAGCAAGACATCTGTCTTGTGGGAATGGATTGTTGTTACTCGAGGGACAACAGCGGTGTTCCCAATCACTCAGTCGGCCACTGAGACCATTATACCAAATCTCTCCAGTGTTCTTGTAGTTATGAAATGCTTCAGGTCCAGCATTATTATTGCATCCGGTTAAAGTAAATTGATCTTGAAATATGGAGATTATTATCCATTAATAAACGTGTTTCTTGCCTTCATTATTTGTGTAACCTGATTCAAAGTGGAGACCATATTGATTGAGCAGAATTTAATAAATATGTAAGAATACAGAAGTAATGTTTTTTCGTACGACCGTGGATAAGTCGGCTTCAATTTGTCTGGAATTCCATTTATTAACATCCAAACGATTAGGTAAGTTGTAACTTGCAATGTTTAAAAAAAATATGCCTCCATTCACAAAGAAAAAACTCAAAGTTATTTGGGTTACTATAGCTCAAGGATAACATATTTTATGTGATATTAGATTTAGAGGATGTAAGGTGTTTCAAATTTACATATTTATGATGTTTGGAATAATAACTACTTAATTAGATTTAATAATTAATACGTGTTTCTTGCCTTCATTATTTTTGTAACCGTTATCAAATTAGAGACTACATAAACTGAATAAGACTGAGAAATGAATAAGTCTGCTTCGATTCATCTGTCCATTCTATAATATTCAAATTATTATAGTTAGAAAAGATTTTTGACTCTCAAGACTTTCATCTTGTTGTTAGCTTTCCAAGATGTAATTTACTGAATATGGTAAAACATTCATGTTTACTTAGGTGTTACGGTGCTTGAAATATTCGTAATAACATAATATAACTTAATAATATTGAATTAATAATAGGGAGAATTTAACTTTCAATGTTCGTCAACGTTGAATTTGCTAATATTGGGACGATTCAGTACGTAATTTAACCGATGACCAAAAGCATTCAACACTGGAGCTTTAATTTACACCAGGTCTACTTTTATGTCGTCTTAGGACAGGAAGCTGAGAGTTGAATCTAGTCCTGTGAGGACCTTCGCGCTTTTTTCTGAACAAACCGGAGAGTCATGATGGCTAAGGTTTGGAGTTGGGGCCGCAATCCTTTACAGGTCCATGAGGACTGATATCGGGCACTAGATCTTTGATATGTAACCTTGGGAGAAAGAGAGACTGTGTAACAGCATCTCCGGTCAAAACCGCAAGAGGAACGCGTCCTTATGTTCATGTTAGCTTATAGCTTTAACGTTTTAGGAATACACTACATTTTCCACAATATCTCGACTTTCCTAGTTAGTGAAGTGCCGCTCCTGGAAATCCATAGGATTTCCCAGATATAGATCAAACACATCGGTTTTTATGTATCCAATGTATGTTCAAGGCGTAAATCAGCCAGAATTGATACTCCCCGGAAACGGTGTATATGAAGGAACTCAAAAAGGTGCTGGGGATTAGAACTAAAGGATGGAGTATCATCAAACTCAATAAATTAAGGCATGCTCGTAACAAAAACCGTATAGTTTGCCATAGCCTCCACGTAATTTAAACTTTAGAATAATATTTTCTGATTTTGGGCTGTAAAAATATGCAGAAAATACATCAAGGTAAAACATTTGTAGGAATGCGTTATCAGATAGTAGGTGAACACAAAGTTTATAGACTGAATTCTTCCAAGATAGTAGACGAATTTATGAGACATCATCGCCCAGGTCCAAAGCCGTTGAATAAATTCCCAACGTGTGTTAAACATACATTGTCACAATTTTCTAGTGTAACCATATAGATTAGTTATTCATAATGAAATTTATAATAAATATGAAACCATTATTTTATAATTACATATTATTATTTTCTTAGGAAAATTACTATTGCCAGGTTAAGTGTTAGAGAGGGCTTCTTAGCCCTAACTTCGCCTGGTAACATAAGATATTCTTTACTTATTATTTTTATTGCATTGATAAAGAAATATACAATAAATATAAAGAAATTAGTAGTAGTCGTAGTAGTAGTTGCTGTGTTAGTAGTGAGGTGAGAACTTGTGACAGAACAACCAACCACATTGCGGTACTCCCTTAATTATCTGCCGTCGCAACGCTTTTGATGGAAGATGCAATAGTGCTTATTTATACATTTCAATGAAAGTTTGATGGTTTGATAACATAAAATATTGCTGCAACTTATAATCTCAATTTAATGACTTTACGTTCACATGTACAGGGTATTACACACAATATAAATCGATTACGAGGGAGTTCTGGATTAAACACCTTTTCCAAAAAAAGCAAATCTTTTTTTGTAAAATGCAGAGTGTGTGTAAAACCCGTTGGAGTTTCATTCATGATTTTTAATAAATTATAATAATATATATATATATATATATATATATATATATATATATATATATATATATAATTTAATGTATATCAAATGTTGTAATTAGATACTAAAGAGTATTTGAAGATTTGTATAGTTCCCGTACTATTTAAAAAAAATTAAATACTTTCCATATGATATTAAACGGTCTTACTTAGTTAAGGTTTACTTAAATAACGTTTAGTTTTTCCAAAATTATTCTTTACATTGTAGCGTTTCGCAATCATATACCTTATCTGCACTTGGGACTGATCACCCCGTTTGGATTTAATCAGTTTCGGTGCGCGCCCGTAATTTTCAGAAAATTTAAGTTAATGATTAGCGTAGATGTTCGGATATTGCCGCTCTCTACTAACCGGTGATGCTAGAATCCATAGATTGACCCAATAGCCAAACTTGACCTAGATGGCGTTATTATCAGCCGTGATGTCATCAGAAGCCGTTAACGAACAAGGGATACGGTGTGGAAGAAAATTTGAAGTTCCAGAATCATCGTTCGTCAACTTCAGGTCTTCTCATCGTCTTGGGACTGTTTCGTGGTTTTTCTTGGTTTTCAGGTCAGAACAGTGCAATATATAAGTTTTGCTACATCAAAGGAATCAATTGCCCAGAAATTTATCGTGTAATTTACTGCTTAACCTGATTTCAATCTTCATTCCATTCAGGTTTAACACCGGCTTCTATAGGAAAATTAATTTATGTCAAATGTAACGTATTGTCAAATTTAGATATTTCAAGTCACTGTTACCATATAAACTATGTTTATTAATCGTAATGTTTATTCTGTAAGAATAGTCCTCTTCTAAATAATTAACACTGAACCAGTTTGTTTTATGTGCAAGCTATCAGTACTTGTTAACTGTTATAATCTACTATACTATTTATTCAAGAAATCTCTAGTGTCTACCACTTATGTAAAGTAGAACCAGAATATTTAAAAACTAATGTCTCCCTGCATGTTTGAGTTTTTAAATTATTGTTATAAAATATACTTATATCAAAGCCCTGGCATTACTTGGTGTATGTATGTAGCTTAATATTATTTGTTTTCGTTGAAATTAAAATTAATTTCAATTTACTGACTTTTCAAGGTTATTGGGGCCTACTCATTGGCTGAAACTATTAATTGGCTTGAAAACACCATTCAAATTACTAGTTGGTTATTAATCCTACTGTGTCACAATAATGTATCTTTGGTACTGTAACTGTAATCCTTACCAATGTAGTACCTACATTATTTCTGGAAAATCAAGTTATATTGATACTAGTCATGACTAAATCGTTGTCCTTAAATTTAATAGTTTGATTACGAATGAGGAATTAATGTATATGGGTTCTGCTTGACGACACAGGTTTGGCTGTGACACTTCCGCTGCATCCCGGTCGGCCGGGATCGTCTCCTCACACCTGAATGACCTTGACACGCCGCTATCACCCCAGGACGGATCTTATCGGACTCCAACAGATAAGTCTATCTCTAACCACAACTTTCAGCTTTATGGGTGACACCTTATTCATTTGTGTGGGACACGTAAACAGACTCAGTATGAGGCACTTTAAGGGTGGATTTGTATGAAATATTCTGAATAGTATATTAACTGTTTCCCTAGACGTTATTGTTATTTAAACATTTATTATATTTATTATCTGTTAAGCTATAAGTGTCACATTTTAAAGTTTTTCGGTGGCCAAGAGTATAATTATCTATTGAGGCTAGATTTATTCTACTCGAGCTAACTATTACATCCTATTATTTAATAGCCTATAGCTAAATCCAATTTATTTGAGGAGTATATTTATTGATAGTTGTATTATTATTCTATAGCTGGTTTGCTTGAGCGAACTGTTCCCTTTAATTCCCTGTAGGTTTACTTCTAGTTTGCATAGATCGTATATATTTGATATTCTTGTGTTAACGATCTATAGGTCTCGAGCTCTTTATAGTTATAGGTAAGCTCGTTCTACATGTGTCTAACTTCCATGATTTCTACCTAGTCCTGATCTTAATTGATATTGTGTAAAAGCTGGCCTTAAGCCTCCTACCTAGTGGAGCGAGAATAATAATCCTTTGCTTCTCTACTCCCTAAGCATTTTTCTCCTTCTTCCGGCGTCAGGGATAGTTTGCTCATTCTTCCCCTGTGTGTTTCTCGCAAATGAGGTGGCGCCCTATAAACAATACCCTTAAAATTGCTAGACTTTATAGGACCGCCGGCCCCGACCCATCTCTGAGCTAGCCACCATATTATTTCCTAGTCATGATTACAAAATCCATTCTTTCCAAACCCGTGTATGTTACTCTTCTCTCACGATATTTGTTACACGTTATTTCAAAACGTCCTGTATAATAATTTATCATAAATATGATCACCCATCAAATAAATGTATTTAACAAAGTTTTATTAACAAATAATTTTTCATTCTATATTTTTACACATTTTTAAGAAAAAATAAAGTAAAGCTCAATTTTGAAGTGTAATTTACACTCAAAAACGTAATACAGTAGCAATATTATTCGCAGCAATAATGTCATTTGCATATAGCATACAGTACATAACGGTTTAATACACATGGTTTATGTAAAATATTACGTTTACTGAATTCAGTTTATTCCATCTTTCTCTTCAGATCTCATTGAATATGAACAATTACGTTTTTACATCAATGGAATTTAATTTATCTGTAAATATCGCAAACTTTCCGGCCTTTAATCAATTTTGAAACACTATTGTTAAAGCATTTCCACCTCCTTCTGTTAGAGAGTGGTCATAAAATTTCTCTTTTGTACTGCCACTAATTATTATTACCTTCAAGGAAAACGAGGTTTTAGGTCCATAGATTAATGACTTTAGATTGTCTACAAAGTCATACACCAATAAAATAATAAAATCTGAAAATATATGCCTACTTTATTTTGTTACTTAATAAGAACTGTAAAATTGTGAATTAATTCTTTCTTAAAAAAAGCGTTGAAGTATAATGGGATCAAAGCCCCATTTTTGACTGTTTTAAGGTTGAAAGAAAACGGATTCTATGGGCTAAGGTAAACAACGTAAAATGGGACATAAGAGCTACAAAAATCTAATTTACTTACTGCAACTGGTTGTGTGTGCGTGTGGGTAACGTATAAATGGATCTACTAGCGCATCTATCTGTATTACAAATACAACAGCAGCTGTTGCCACACATTTCATCATTGCATTAAAGTTATGTTTGATGTTGTGCTTTAGTTTTCAATATAGTTGTTCATGTTTTAGTACATAAATCAATGGCTCATAATAGTGAGGTTAGTAATCAGTGTAGTAAGGGACAGTAATGAGTTTCACAGAAAATTAAGAGACTGAGAAGTGATGAAAGCTGTATAGTAAAGCTGGTAATAGTTTATTCACTTAAACGTCTGCTTCAAAAAAAAGGTAACATTTTTAAATGTAAATATTAATGTAAAACTATTAAAAATAAAAAAAATTTGTTACTTTCCAGAGAATTTTATGAATTTGACCATAGCAAACAGCAGAACTATCTTCTGGGCTTAATACAGTTGAAGAGTGTTAGTAGGCGTAGTCGTATTGATGAAGAAAATTCGATAAGTAGACATTAAACAACACTGCCAATAAGCTTTATGAAGTTGCAGATGGACAAGGGGAGATAAGTTCAGTTGTGCAAGATTACTTTTTGCAACATTTTTGTGGTGTCATGCAAGAGATGCCTGCGCCTTGTCAAATTTCAACAAACTCCAAACCTAATTTAGGTACAAAAAAGGGGAATAAAACAACTGTAAGCAAATGTTCAAAAGATGAAGCTCTGGTTCACATTCACGTAAACGCTATTCCAAGTGATGTTAGCCACTACGGATGAATGCAGTCCTAAAAGGAACATCTTTCCTCAGAGCTAAACGTTCACAAGCTTTACCGTGCTTTTAAAGTAAAATTTCCGGACAGCTTTTGCACCTATCGCTATTACTATTCAGTATTCAAAAAACGTTAAAAACAAAATTTGTCCTTTCACAAACTGAGATCTGACACTTGCTCTACTTGTGATCTCGAAGCGTGTTAAATTGCAACATCGTCAGGTGGAACTAAAGTAAACTTTAACTACACCTCTTGAAAGTGGAAAAGGCTAGAAGTGAAATAAAAAGAGATTTTTATTGAGTCTCATAATATTATTAACAGCTCTAGAACTACATTCGCGCTTGATATTTTTTAATACTACCCTACCCTAACTCATAAAAACACATATTTCTTGCGTCACCTGACACGTTACAATTTATGTACTCATTTTCGTAATAATGCCAGTGTGATAAACCTTGTACATGAAGGCATAAGTGGTAGGAAGGTAAATGAGGCAACATCTTGTGTTTTCCGAGGCCTTAAAGACATTGCGCTTCCTAACAAGCTAACAACGTAGAGCGACAACTGCTCATGGAAAAATAAAAATACTACCCTCTGATAAAAGTAAATAAACTTTGTTTTCAGGATCTGTACGGTATACATAATTTAAAATCTTTGTTTAAGTGTATTTTATGTAGAATATGAAAATCATTGACGGTTTTAACCAATGGTGAGTTATTGATTCCAGTCTTCTTTTCTATTTTGCAACGCAAATTGTATCTTTAAATCCAATTTAAACAAATGCAGATTACCTCATTTTATAATATCTAGTAAAGAATAGAAAGTTATTTGATTGAGTAGAAAACCCAAATTAAGTTTTATCTTAGCAAGGAAAATATTTGCTAAGTAAAGTTTTGGAACAACGTGTTTCTATTCATCTGTAGAAATAATTACGGATTTTAACGGAGTTCGAATGATATTTAGACATAAAAATCAACAACTAACAATATTATAAAGATCAGAAAAAATGTTATCTATAAATTCATCAAATCATACATTCATCATTCATCGTCATTAAAGTTGTGAATGATTTAAACAGAAAAAGTTCTTTCACACAACCAAAACATAATTTCGTTGTTTCTCCTCTGATGGCGTTCACTTTGACCTCTAACAGAGTGTGGTTATTAAACCAATGTAATAATTCCCCTCCGATCGTCATCGTGCCATATCATGGACAAATCTGATATCCCAACAGAGACACTGCAACAGATACTGCCCTGAACCCATTTATAAATATTTAATATTGAGATTTATATACATTTAATACAGTTTTATTTCATTCAAGTTCACCGATGCAATTAATGCATTTTAGAACTAATAATATAAACAAAAACTATATAAACAACACCGTATTTTTAAAATTATACACCTATTTCATTTGAGTTTCGATATCTGCTGAAACAGACCAGAGTATAAATTCATTTTATGTTAATAACATATTGTTATGTCGAGTGCAGTATTTCTAAGTCGGCGAATTATTTTCTAATTACATTCTTTGAATTGACTCCTTATATTGCTATTTATTTGAACAATATGTAACATTTGTTACATGCTTTATAAGTTATAATGTTTTATAATATTATATAATAATCTTTCGTCATATTTGTATACAGTTAAGTGTAATATTTCCAATGTGCTACTTTAAAACGATATTAAAAACATGAATTTCATTTTGAAGACAATCCACCGATTCAGTTGTTTGGTTGAAAGCCAGGTGCAGTTGGACAGATGAAGTTTGTCCAAGACGCGAGAATGCGGTGTTCGAGGGAATTCTGGTTTGGTTTCAATATTGACTTGGTTTGTTTGGCGTCAGACTGCTCTCTGCAGGACCTCATACCTCTCAAATGTGGTGTTTACATCGATATAATTTGTGTTACAATACACTATTAAGAGTACGCCACACTACTTCTGACGTAAGAGGCGTCACTGATATTTAATGTAAAATTGAAATTATATAGCTCATTTCATTATTGAAGGATAGAACGACAATCAAACGGAAAAAAACTTTAACATTATCAAACAAAGAAATTGTGTCAGCCTACTGAATTATAGACTTCAATGACGCTCAGCCAAATACCATGTTTGTACATTAGCTATTTTAAAACTCATTCTAATCTGTCTACAAAGCTACAAATGAAATCTTTCTCAAAATGCTTTGCGAAATATTACATACCAATTAGGCCTACAATTATTTAAATTAGGTTTCATATTAGTGTTGAAATAACGTAAGTCTACACACCATAAAATTATGTATGAGTAGTTATAGTCTAAATTTGATGATATGTTATGAATGTACTGAGTTTGTTTACAAATTTATTTATACTCCTATTCTCGTTTCCATGATGGTTTTTCCAAAATATCAATCTAAAACTATTTGCTAACTCTCCTCCAAATTCCATAGAATGACATTCACCATCATTTCATTAGTTTTTACTATATTGAAATGACATTTTCCAGGCCTTCATGTGAAAGTTTTCCAGCCAATTACTTTATCGCAGATACTTAATATTAATAGGAAAAAAATTATTTAACGGTGTAGTATATTAATTGTGCGGTAGTATTTAATTTTATGCAGCATTTTATTAGTTTTGTGCAGTATTAAAAAGTGTGTGTGTAGTTAAAACGGGAATATACTAAGCATTTGCTTTTAATATAATGACTCTAACTTGTATTTCTACGTTTTCATTTTATCATAATCATAATTATAACATAAAAACGTAAAAACGCCAAGCTAAAAATAATATGGTAATGGGATCATACATAATATTCTATAACTTAGGAATTAATATAATTGTTTTATTGTAATTTTTATTTATTGTATTTCATTTAATTCTTCTAAAAAGTTATAGTAATGAAATATAATTGTACTATTATAAATAATATTTAAAAATGGTAAAAGATTTAAAATGTATAATTAATATTAGAGAACATAAAAAAATTTGACCCACTAAGTCGTACTAAACCCAAAAAACAATATAAACTCAATATAAAAACTATGTTATTGCTCTATACAGGTTCAGCAGATGCCCCAATTCAGGCTTAAAAAGGCTGCACTAAAATAATTAATTTTGTTCATATACCTTTTATTTTAGTATTAATTTTAATTGGCATTAATTCCACCGGATTAATTGAAGGAAATAAAACTGTATTAAATTAATACAAATCTCAATATTAAATACTTGAAATATTAGAATTTTTCGAAAATAGTTACCCATTACCTATGGTGGGTTGGTGTGGTGTTAACCCGAACATACAAATATTGATCTAATGGAAGACAGTCTGTGTTGTGTGTGTGTGTGTGTGTGTGTGTGTGTGTGTGTGTGTGTGTGTGTGTGTGTGTGTGTGTGTGTGTGTGTGTGTTCGTGTGTGTGTGTGTGTGTGTGTGTGTGTGTGTGTGTGTGTGTGTGTGTGTGCATAAACGTCACGGTGATTCAAAACTTTCGTTATAATAGGCTTATTGCCCATAGTTATAGAACATTTTATTATTTTTTACATGTTTTCATCCAGAGACAATATTTTAAATACAACTGTAATGATGTTTGTTAAATTTTTACCATTATACGTTAAATTGTAATATTCCCATCATGATTTAAATATAATTTACAGTTTACAAAATATTAATGTTAATGTAGAATTTCAAGAAGATACCATAATAATTTCCTCCATATACAATACGAATTTTATGACTCATTTAATATAGCATTTGTGTTTATATCTTAAATAACATATATTATCAGTATATTATTTGTTATAGTATTGCAGGTTAATAGTAAGTTATATGTTAATAATTTATCTAAAATAAGAATTTAGAATGAAAGTGTGATTACTTGTGTGGGATTTTGCAGTTTTAAAATGTACAGTTATGGATATAAATAAAGTTAAATTTTCACAAATTGATTCTAAGTTAATAATAGTCTAGAAATATAAAAAATTTAATATTTTTAATATAATAATAAAAGCGTTAATATAAAATATATCGTTTCTTATAATTTCCACTCATTGTGTATTTAAAAATATTGTACCCAATAATTATTAAACCATAAATACCTGCTCAGTTACAAGTACTTATAATCTATATACTACAAGATAGGGCTACGTTAAACCCATAACGTGTAGTAAAACAGGTTTTTTTGAGGTTGCAAACCAAATTTTTAATGCTTTTAAGATGTTCTGGATATAGTCAATCGTACTATCATAAAATAAACTGACACAAAAATACGCTCAGGTAAATTCGATCCTCTTGAATTTCTATAGCTGGACGTGAACCGTCAAACTCAGTCTATGTATAAATGTTTCATGCAGCATAAAGTCTACACATGAAAACTAACTTTAGATATCTTGCCACATATATATACAGATATACAGTCACATTTTTGTTCATTAAGTTAGGTTCCATAACAATTTTAAAATAATACAAGTTCCTGTGAGCTAAGCTGGGTATTTACAACGCAAGGGTGCGCTGAAGACAGATCTTCTCACCGACATTTAGCATTGACTTTCCACTCTACTATTTTTCGTTTCACTCCATAAATACAAATATACCATGTTCAAATTATTGTATTCAGCTTGTTTACAAATTTATATCTTTTGTCGTACCATAGATTAACATTTTCAATTTTCAATTTAAAACTCAAACTGTGTAACAAAAGTTTAATAGTACTCTTAGTTACTGTCTTTGATTAATAATAATTGTAAAGAAGATTGAGAAGTATTCTCTGAAGAACTGTTAGTTGAATTTTATAAATTTGGAAAATAGCCACACTCTTTATGAATAAATTTTATATTAAGAAGACATTTTTTAAACTTGTATTTTTGGTAAAATAGGCCTAAACGAAGATAAAGTAAGTCCAAATTTTATATGAATTTAACTTTCCAGTCGTTGAAATTAAATTACACACTTTTTATGTAAACTGAAATTACTGTATATCATAATTAATTAAGAATATAGTACACTGCTATTTTCTCTTTGCCACCTCGGTTAGCAATAAGACCAATGTGAAAATATTTGTTAACGTTCAACCAAACCTCACGAACGACATGCACCATTATCTAAATCAATGCTGCTAACATATAAATGAAGCTTCATAGACTATGTTAGATCTATAGGTGAGTTGGTTTTTGAGACTTGATATGGGCAGACAAACAGACAGACAGAAATTATCTTTGTCCAGCCCCAAAAATGCTAGGATTGGCTAACGCTCAGCCAAATAATTAAAGCAAAAATAAATATACATATTCCATCTGCGTGTACATAATATCATATTTCCATCATTGTTTTAAATATATGAAAATCACACATATACAGTATGTGTCAAATCTATCATAGCGTTCCATCCGCACAATGCCCTGTGTTACGCGTCATAAGTACAAGTTAAACACTCATATAAATCTTTAATCTGTAATATTTTAATAAGAGTCCTGGTTCTAGATTTTTGGATTTCTGTTAATTTGCATTTATCGTTTAGCTATAATCTGCGTCCATTAAGGTTTAGGAACGTTCTAAAAATCAAGCACTTTCATTTGATACATCGCTCACTTATGGTAGAGGAAATTATTTAAGAATAGCTTGTCCTGCAGCAGCCAAACAGTATTGATTGGAACATTTCAAATTATTTAAAATCATGACTTCCTCCTAATAAAAAAACAATTAGGTCATCTCCATCAGTCAGCTTTTTTACTACTGAAAAATATATTGAGCCCACCAGCAGCAACCTCTTCCCCATATTAATCACTGTGCCCCTAATCGTGTATTACTTTTCAAATAATTTAAGAGACTGAAGGACTGGTTTCTATATCTAAACGTGATAACTGCAGACTGTGTGAGATAGAAAATGTACACATGAAATTAATCAGCAATTGGACGTAAAACCAATAACAGGTCAATGATTAATCTCCAATGACAAAGTAAAACTAATAACGTAATGTCCAGTGAAATATCCAACAAACAAACTTCGTTGGCGGCAAATATATAAGTGGAGTTTTTACACAAATCACTCTGACTCAACAGTTCAATGTCGCCTAGAATGATAAATGGACGCGCTAATGGAAATATTGTTTCCTGTACCTCTCCAATCTCTCCCGACCGGAGATTTATTTGTACTCGTTCACAGACAGCTTGCGAATTACGAATTAGCTTTGGAAACTAACACATACAATATTTGACCTGTGTTGTATTGATGGAAACCGTGTTAATCAATTACACACATTAATTAGTTGTAATTATTTAAATAAAATTACTTATTTAAAATTCTGAAAATATTATCATGCTGTAAATTGTTGTCAACTGTGTCATTGAAATGTTTTCTTCATATTTACACTTTAATTAATTTCAACTGGTAAACCTTTTATTTGTTTAATAACTGGTAAGTAAACTTTTAATTTTAGGAGAAATGATCAATCGTCTACTCAATTTCCATTGATATTGGATTCAATGAAACAGCGAACAATAATATACAAAGGAAAACGGATTTATTAAGTGAAATATACCGGAACACGTCACAGGTCGGAAATAGAACAGTGCTGTGAGGAATTCCACTTGTCAAAGTTCATTTCTCTCCGTTCCTGAAACTACTACTCACGCTCTGTACAGTATATAACATTCCGTTTCCAAGAACTTTCTTCTAAAACATCAATATTACGTCGAAGTCATTCTTTCGGTATAAAACCTTTTTGCGGTTAATCTTTAGTGGTTTGCTTTGCGTTTTACGTATTACCCTCTAAGTCTGCGCGGAATTTCGCGTAGGTTGCTCCTTTATAGTCGAATTACCATTTTAAGATGGGAGTTTTTATGTCAACAAATATTAGCCTTTTTCCAGGGATTATTGTATTATTTTCATACAAAAGGCAAATAAGAAGATTTGAATTCACTTACTAATTAACACAAGTTTTCAAGGGAGTGCACATCGCTGCAAGTATTGTACAAGGTTACTTGTAATAACTATTTAATATTCAACAATCAGAATAATTTTTGTGGATCAAGATATAAAGTCGTCAGTAAATATTTTAGTGTAATACCGTTAAATTACAGTTTGGACTTTGAGTCATTATCAACAGTAACAGGCTGTGACACAAGTGGCACGAAGAATTGTTAAGAAGTTTAAAGTTAAATTTTATTTGGCCTCGTTCATAATAGAGAACAGTAGAGTTAATTTTGAATTAAACTATAAACTTTATTTCATCCAGGTTTTATAAGAAAGATACATTTTCAGTTCGATTTTATTTTTGGAACAAAAATGTAACTTCAATTTTATTTTATTTGATAGAAGAAAGCCTTTTCTTTAAAAACCCGTTTACAACAAAACGGGTTTCATTTAAATGATTTTGTGAATTAAATCTAAGAGGTTATTTCAAGAATAAATGTGATTCATTTACTCAACTCAAACTGGAGAGGTGGTATCGGTAATAGATCGTACTATTGGCATCAAATAAATTTCTTCAATCTAATAAACCGATAAAATGATGTATTGAAGACGTCGAGAGATCATATTAAAAGTTATACCAACCAATTCAACAAAGCAACTTCATCAATGTCATTTAGTAACACGTAATTAGATTACACTCTGTTTATATACAAATATATTTGTTCTGCATTGCTAGTATTGAGACCCAAATAAAAACTTTGAATTTTTTTCTTAATTTATTTTTTTATATTTTTATTACATAATCATTAGAGATCTTCCCCCGGATCCAGAGTAACCTATTTTCACTAATCCACGACCTTTTAATTTAAGTGGCAGACATTACAAAATTTTAGGAAGATCCTGACGAGTTATTAATCATAGTTAATAAATAATTACGATTATATACAACTCGTGACAAAGAATGCGTAGCATACTCTATATACTGGTTACGTTCATTAAAGCCATTATTTTCATTAATAAGTAAATTAATATTACCTTCTATAATAAGAGCTGTGTAGAGTATAAAATGAGTTTTTGTTCCGAATCTGAAAATCTGTAATTAATATTATACACGAGTTGTGTTGCAAATTGAACTGCATTCATTAACCCAAAATTATTAACCATTAAATACTATTGTTAATAGACCTAAACATTATGAAATGAATTTCTAGTCAGATCTAAACATAAAATTATGGAACGCTCATAAATGTAGACACACATGTTGTGTTTATTAGTGCAATATGCAGATCAGTTTACTTGACTAGTATTTGTATGTCATCTTGTACTCGGGATAAAAATTAATAGATGTAATATTTATGCCAGTATTTTACTAGGCTTTTGAAGATAGATCTTCGAAACCGGCATAGATCGAGTAATAAATACTATTAAAGGCTTGTGAAAGTTCTCGTGGATTTGTGTATGCAGGTTCCCATAGTCAAAAAGTTATGTGTTGCCTTCAAAATAAGTCAATGTAACGAAAGGTATACCTTTACGTGTTAACTAAATACAGTAGTCTAATCCGATACAACTTTATGTGTACTAACGGTCCTATCTGATGCATTGGTAACTTTTCAAGTTAAACGGTCTCATTCAGTAAATTGGTAATTTTTATTTTTGTACGAGTCTCATCCGATGCATTAGTATTTTCAAAAGTTACTAAACAATCGTATCAGAAGCATTAATAGCTGTGCGTGTAAACAAAACCCCATTAGATGTTTTATTTGCTTAGCGTGTTTGCTAAACAGTCCCATCAGATACAGTGTAATCTTTACGTGCTTACTTATTTCCATCTCATTTCGATTGGTAGGTTTGTTCGTTTTGAACGTTTGGTTTTGCAACAGGCAAGTATTTAAATCCCTGGTATGTCGGTTGAATTTTTCAAGTGTGAAAGAGATATTGGTAGTGGTGTACCCCCCTAATTTAATATGTTTCAGTGCGATATTAACCTAAATTATAAATAGGTTTGTTGATCTGATTTTGACCGTGAACAGAAATTTATGAAGTACTTTTTTCTAAATAAGGTAAGGCAATTTCCCAATCTTTATTAATTAAATGTATTAATGATTACAACTATACTGCAAAACGTTTACTTAACCTTTTATTTTATACTGAAATTTTAAAATATTGTGAAAAATATTTCTGTGAAGTTATTATATAATATTTGATCAGAACCAGTGTTTTGTGCATTGTGCATAGTTTTGTCATAGAATGACAGTGATACCCAATGATCAGATGCCTTCTTGAAATTGTGTCGTTTTCCTAGCGTATGTCATCTGTGCGATAAGTCTTGATATATAGGCCGTAGAAAATTAGGGAATATAGGGTCCTTATGGTCCAGGAAAAGATTTTTTATTTTGATGTCAAAATTTCAAAGGTCTTGATAGAAAAGTTACAGAGACGTAGCATAAAGTTTGATCTTGGTTAAAGTAATATCCCTATCGTTTTAATTTGGGACAAAAGGTCAAAGGGTATTCTGTCACTTTGTCTGTCTGTCAGTTTGGTCTTAACTTATTTCAGCATAAATATTAATACAATTATAAAATAAAATTCAGATAGATAAGCACAAATATCAAATAGGTAAAACCTTTCTTCACATTATGTTCACTAAATTCTGATATGATCAAAGTTGTGAATGTATTAAAACATTTACGTAGACAACATCGTGAAATTAGTTATTTTAACATTGGACATACTCAAAAATAAACAAAGTTTTTCTTATATTGACTTAGAATTCATTATTTAGTTTAATTTTTAAGACATTGTTTGCTAAAACATATATCTAACCTTTTTCTGAGTTCTACGCTTAGGAAACATAATAATGCTACGACTAAGTACATAAGTTCTTGAAAATCATTAGTCGTTTTCACGTTGCAGTTCTTAAATCGGTTTTATACGTACTTGCAAGAAACCGTAACGTATTTATTTCTTAATAGCATAAGACTTATCTAACAACTGATAATACGTACACCTAACAACGTTATGTGAGTGTTTCCTGGGACATATTTGGATGAGCAGGCCCGTTATGGCAGAGCAAGGGCTTGGTGAAGAGCAATCAGCAGCTAATTGTGTGCTGCCTGTCAAGAGCCCTCACAATACTCTACAGACTACCAATCACATCCGGTTCCACATTCTATAGGAAATAACCAAGCCTATCAATCTTAGCTTTCTGAGTATTAAACGATATGGCTCAATAAAGAAACGCAAGTATGCTAAAATATCTTGTCTTTAACTCATTGATTACACTGTCATGAATCCATTACATGCAAGAGATTTAGGTTTAGAGTAAGATATGGCTTTATTTATTGTCAAAATTTATTGTTTACAGATATCGTGAATACTATAAAATCGAGCAAAAGGGCTAGATAACAATTTAATATATTCATTCACTGTATCGTTTTAAACAGTCATAAGCTACTGATATGCAATAAATCAAGGGTGGAAATACAGTGAAATTTACTTCATGTATGTTTATTTCTGAAGTAATTGCTGGCTTCCTGTAATTTTATTGCAATTTTTAAGTACGCAATCTAAATGTTTCGTCAAAAGTAACACAGTAAAATGTGATGATTTTGTAATAAATATATGTCATATCATAGAAACTTATTAAGGAAACGTCACCGACCACTAAGCTCTAGGTCACTTCCAATGACCTAAAATTATCCATATTTCCTTGATAAAGTGTATAATTGAGACATATTTAAATATAAGACCGGAAAAGGAATATCATTGTCAAGTGCTGCTGATACTTTTATCAAGTTATCCAGCCAATGTATTAGGGAATGTATGATTGCGACCACGGTGTAAACATTCCAAGTAACAGGCAGTTAAGGAATAAACACGCATTTTCTCCTGAATAAGAACCAAAAAACATAAATTTTGGTAAATCTTTACATTCAAACTAAACATTATTGAAATTTAAATGTTCTTTTTTCAAGTGCTATCATAGGACTCTAAATTTCTAATACAAAAGGAAACGGAAAAAGCAATACCACGGCTGTGAGGACAATATTTGCTGTTCATTGTAGAGTTCGTTGACATTGTAGTTTATAGGCAATGTCGGATCCTTTCTAGAACATTAAGCCAGGAAATGTTAGAAAATTGTAAATTATTTATTGAGTAATACTTGTTACTCGTGTAATACTTGTGCACATTTGCTACACTCAGTTCAAGATTCTGCTGCTTATTGAATATCTACACCCTGTTCACTAAATACAAAAATGTTGTTAATGAAAAATTACTTCATTAATTAGTTTCAATTTATACGCAAATAGTTTCATAAAATTCATGTGGTTGTGGCGCAATCTATATTAGGAAAACAAAAATTTGCAATATACAGGATTTTATGAGAACATTAAACACCAAAAAAACACAACAGGGATATGAAAATATAGAAATATAGAAGAGAATAGATACAGAATCAAGACAATCAAATTCAAGAGAATATTTCTTATCTAATGAACTTAAAAAGACGGTATTATGTTATGTAAAATATAGAACACTGCGACTAAGAACAAATACTTCGTACTTCACATGATTGCTTACTAGTTATCAACGTATTCTGTAACAAGAGATGTAACACATATGTTGAACATGTATTTTATTGCGGTGAACTCACATTACTAAAATACCGGCCGTCCGTCCAAAAGTTGGTACATAACTTGTGCCACAGTGAAAGTGTTAAGCTTTGGCCAGTTAAGATAGTTAAGATATAAGCATGATTGGGTATGCAAGTTAAGGTTTAATATTTATTGACTGATGACAGGTCTGCACAGTGAGATTTAAAATTTTACGATTTAATTTTTTTTTCAACTTCAATGCGCTGTAATCCTAGATTCTAAGTACATTTGTTGAACAGATTTTGACCATGAACAGAAATAAACGAAGAACTCTCGTCAAAATAAGAGAAGGTAGGGTCCCGACCTTATGTATTACCAGTAATATTAAGAATTAGTAAAATTAATTCCTTTGTATCATTTTATTTTCCATGCACTCTCTCTTTTTAAATATCGGGTATATCCTTATGGACTGCTAAAATATTTAAATATATTACTGTATCAACAAAATCAGACGTAATGTTAATTTAGATAAGTACAATTCTAAAAGTAAAATAAATGTTATACATAAAGACAGGAATAATTACTCTTATGTAGCAAAAAATTACAGAATGTTTTCTTCTTTTGAAACCTTAAGGTTCAAGGATCTAAATCAGCCCCAGAGAATACACTGAATATTAAGCATTGCTTAGAATTCCAATCACTCACTGCTCCTGATTCAGTTCTGACCACGTGATCTACTAACCTGTAATTGTGTGCCACCCCTACATTCAGCCTAATACGTATAGCGACAGTTCCAAATTTTGTCTGCTTATGCACAGTAGAGAGATCTAGCTTTGATCACATTTACACAAATGTTTCTCACTTTAATGCAAACGTGTTTTATTTCTTTAACCCAATACGACTCAAAGCAGCATTATCCCCCTTAGCAAATTAAAACTATAATGAAATAGTACTATAGTCGGTTTTAACTAAACTTCAAATTTTGAATTTGTAGGTTTGTCCTAAGATGAAGGAATTTAAGATACTATTTACGTCCTGAACCATATTTTGTTATTGGACCGATCCTATTTAAGTTTCGCATGGACCTGTGCATCTTATCTAAATGTACATACTCCATGTATAACTGTGCTGTAACCATACGCTATGAACACTTATAACGTATATGAATAAATTTTAAGAAATCTTCAAATGTTTGCACATTGCATGTCACAACATAATTATTGAACATCTTTTGTCGTATAATTCAAGTAACTGTATATTTAATTAATAAAACCCGAATAAATTTTAATTCACCATATATAACATATCTCATAAATATCTTCATAGTGTTTATTGTATGTATAAATGTTTAATTGTTTAACTGCATATCATATTTCAATTTCTTAATAAAAAAATATTACAGGACAAAGTTCTTATAGCGATAAAATATGTGTAGGGAGTTTTAAATAGCAGGTAAATCAGTCTAAACGTATTAAATATGGAAATAATACAATCATAATGAAAATAAGAGAAAAGTGAAATAAAATACGGGTTTTAAATAAATAAAACTTAAAATAAAACAATATATAACATGTCTGTCTGTAAGGAAATATCATGTCGCTTTGTGTTGGAATCTGTCTGTTATGACTCCTGGTCTCTGTGACACAACAGTGAGACCTCTGTTTTATATATGCATATACATTTATTATTATGATAATTAGAAAATTATATTATTGTTTAAACTTGAATATGTTACTTGATAGAGCCTAACTGCTCATAGAATTAGGTCAACAAAAATAACAGAAAGTTTGCTCTGTAAGCTAATGTAAATATAGACTTTGCTTAAATTTTTTACTTTATAGAGAAAATAACTTAATTTTACATTTAAAATCATCAATCTGATCAGATTATAAAAGTTGGGTTGCATTAAAAAGCAAATGCTAATTAAGCAATAAATACTACATACTCAATTTAGGCACTTTCATGTTTTCATTAAAGTTGTAATATCTCTCTCCATCCAATATAAACCTTTAAAATTTAAACATTATTCTTACGCAGTGTTTTTTATCAGCAAGAGTGGAAAAACAAAGTGGATTAATTCAAGAACGCATATTTTTTCGTTATTAAATGCATAACGAGTGCATTAATGTATAATTATTTTTCTATAATTACTAGGATTCGTCTTCAATTTAATGTAGCTTTTGAGGTAAATAATATACATATATATATATATATATATATATATATATATATATATATATTTCTTGTGTGCGTGTGTATGGGGCTGAACTCCTCCTAAACGGGTGGACCGATTTTAATGAAACTTTTTGTGTGTCTTCAGATGGATCCGAAAATGGTTTAGATTCACAATTTGGTCCAATTTAAGTAGTTTATTTAAATAATTTTTTAATAATAAATTTTGTTGATGTTGGAGTGTTTTACATTGGATCCGCCAGACTGCGCTACGACACGTAATACAAAGTGAACTGTTACTTAACAGCTGTTAATACTTTCAGCTGAAGTTCATCAAAGAGGCAGAAACATCAGTTTACATTTAAAATTTAGACAATTGTTATTGTAAAGTGCTTGATCAGTAGTGTAATGCATATTGCAAAGATGAAGTTTCACCAATTGTTCTATGTAAACATTATAATATTACAACACAGCCATAATGTTTTTCTATTTTAATTTCCAGGTTGTCCCGACAGTTTGTGCTGCTATCAAATTTGTGTGTTGTTTTGTAACATCGTGTAATTATTGTGCTAAGTGCTAATTGTAATAATGCATTAATAGAGATTGAAGATGTTTGAAGTGCATAAAAAACTATAGTTATTTATTGAAGTTATTGTACTCATGTTGCAAATTTATTGAAGTGAGTATATTGGTCGCATATCCTCCAATAACCTAAGAAGCATACAAATCGAAAGGTTGTGTTTCTATGTGTCTAGAGGTATATTGTTAACAGTTTAGATAATCAAGTTTTAAACTAATTAGATTTTTAAAAATCTGTTGTAATTTACATTATTAATCTGCATTCAAAATTGGTCAGTAAGTTCAAATTAAGTAGCATACAAATCGCATGTGTGAATAACTATTGTTAATAGTATAGGAATTGGTTTTAAATTAAATTCTGTTGGCCAGTTCTGATACTATATTGTAATTTTAAATAACCATTATGAAATTCGGTAGTTTAGATAGGCTAATTAGAAATATCAATAGAGGTTATCCTCGGTACTTTAGATAGGCTAATCAGAAATTTATCAATAGAGGTTATCCAGATATAAAATTGGAAGTTTTAGTAAAATATACTTTTAACTGAAATTCGTAGTAAATATTAAGTGTGCAGCGATTGATCAATTAAGTTTTTATTTATAAATAAATTGTTGTTGATCTTGGAATGTTTTACATTGGATCCAGCAGAAAGCGCTACGATGGCAGTTTCAAATGTTTTTCTATTTTAATTCCAGGTTTTCCCGACAGTTTGTGCTGCTATCAAATTTGTGTGTTGTTTTGTAACCGTGTAATTATTGTGTGAGTGCTAATTGTAATATTACATTAATAGATCCGAATTAGATTATAGGTATTTAAAGGCCGGAAATTCGGTAGTTTAGATAGACTAATCAGAAATATCAATTCAATTGTGATGGAGGCCACTTATTATACTTCAGCCCTATCGGAAAACCATCTAAGTTGTTTGTGTATACTCCTGAAGGATTAACAAAAAACAAAATTGTACATTCAATGGCATTACGAGAAATTAAATTGTAAATTGAAAAAATATACCTGTTATAAAATAGTTTTTTTCAACTTTTTTACCTTTAGGTACGTTTAAGTTTTTATTTAAAACATCCTCTACATTTATCACTCAATTATAAGTGGCCACCATCACAATCGAATTATTGATATTTCTGATTAGCCTATCTATACTACCGAATTCCATTATAGTTATTTAAAATTACAGTACTAACGATATATATATATATATATATATATATATATATATATATATATATATCGTAGTACTGTACTGGTTAAAAGGAGATCGAAATCTCATTTTCTTAAAAATAAAGAATATATATATATATATATAAATTCTATACCTTTATTCTGCCCATCTTCATGGGCTACTGAACCTTGCGAGGATCTTATCACACGGAATAAGGTAGACCATCAGTACAGTACTACGATCATAGATACGCTTTGAACCTGCGCTATCTATAACTTTGTTTCAAAGCCTGATGCCTAAAGCCGCTTGGCCTTCGGGTAAATAAAGTAGAAATTTTTCTTTGGATTAACTATTTTTCTTCACAGGATATCAACTTCTTGTTGATACACCCCAGGTTTCAAAGATCTAAAGGTCTTAGCTTCAACTACATTCAACAGTATGGGGGTTTACTGCTTAGGAATATGAGTCATGGTTTTAAGAAATAAGTCAATCTTAAAAAAATCTAAATACTGCTTGGGTAAACTTTTTTCACCTCTTGCAATCAACTATTATTTTAACGAGAGACAGTAACAAGTAACAGTAACTGGCCATTAAAACTTGGATAATGGAATAAACATATATATTTTTAAACATTACACCACTTGTTTCTTGATCACCGTAACCAGTAGGTTAACCATTTCAGTGCTAAGAAGGAAGAGAAAATGTGAGAAAACAAATAAAAAATAAGTGTTACACTATAAAATATTTCAGACAAGAATGGATATTTAAGGTAATTTTAAGAAGAAAATGGTTCTAGAATGATGTAAGTAGCTTCTAGAGGGAGAGAGCTCCAAGAAGCCACAACAGTCTGAAACAAGAAATCTTCTAAAGATCATAATATCAGAGACAGAGAATTTCTGTTAGCTGAAAGCTTTTAAATTCTAAAATCTGACATTTTTTATTTTAGATCTCTGCCATTAATTGTTAATATAACGAGCGTTACTATAGATTTGTAGCTCTTAAAGCTTAGGTTTAAAGCTTCTAGATTTTGAAATCTTGCAGATGACAGAAGTCTCCAGATGTCAGTTACCAAAACTTTAAGAGTTATAGAGATTGAAAGCTAATATATTTACAAAATTTAAAATATATTTCAAAGTATTTCTAATGGTGAAAAGAAATACTGCAGACGCTTATTATGGATATGAATGATGAATGCTCACGAATAACTGTGAATTTTACAGATTTTAAATTTTACCAAATGTTATAAAACTGGAATAAGATTTTTGAAATACTGTCATGTTAAAGCCAGATGCAAAATATACTATATATCTCAAATACTGTAATAATAAATAGTCCAAGATCAAAAACATAGCATTATGTCATAAACTTTCATAGCAAGTAAAGTTTAGTACGAAAGTTTCTGATTCCTAAAAGTAAGAAGATATTTGTTAAGATAAGACTACGAAGGAAGTGAACTCACAAGTGGTCAAGTGGCTCAAACCTTCATTTGTTTAATTTAAATTCTAGAGTAATAAAACGTTTTTGAAGGCTGTTAGTTAAAAGACCATTGTATAATAATATATCACTCTGTTAACGTATTTAAAGGACCCTAGAAATGTTAGATCCTGAAAAAGTCTTGATTATATTTCTGTTTATTTTTGTTACAACTCAAGAGCGTGTATGTTGACGAGTATAGCCTTGATCACAAATATAGGATATTTTGGAGGTAAATCAGAGGCTACAAGAAGGGACGAGGACCAACAAGAATAAATGAGCGGGGGGGGTCGAATGCTGGGTAATCATCAAAACCGATCCAACCTGATATATGGTGGGATAACCTGAAAAATTTCTAGGTTTCTAGGAGACTAAGGGTGAAGGGGAAAGGTGGTCGTAGATCAACCGACAGCGTAGGATTGACCAATGATTATCACGATATTTGTCAGCTATCAACGAAAGCAAGCGTTTGCGCCTAAGAAGAAGCCGAAGGTAAAACAAAAACAGATAGTCATGTATCTAAAGGTGTGGAGCTTTATAATGATTGGCTTAGATTAAAAAATGTACTGATTGTACGTTATTGACCCTGCAATTATTTTTAAACTCAAACTGACACAACACAGCGAGACCGACGTATCTCAAAACTATTTATTTTAGCATTTTTCCTACGGGATGAGAACCGGAAAACCTTTGTGGAAAAAGATAGGACGAAAACTGAACGTGTATGACTAGACACTGAGGTTGGCTGCAAATTTGTAGACTTTTAAATTCTCTTACTACATATATGTTAATGATACGAATATTGCTTATTGTTGCGAATACGAACCTATAATAATTAAGGTAGTTATTAGGATAACACAGTAAGTCCCGTATTTGATTACTACAGTAAAACAAAGGCTAAATTGCGTACTGTAGCCGTTACAGATTGAGTCGTGTAAGGAGGCCGGTCCGGTTTACACAAGGAATGCTGCTCAACATTCCATAAGTGACAGAAGGAACGCTGATGTATGTGTGGTTCCGGCTGCTGCCACGAGATAGAGCTATGACTGTCGGCTCTAATGGTGTTATTACTCACAACTATTATTCTCTTGCGTTTATAACATTGCATACACTTTAAGTTTTTTCTAAAATTTTAAGCACACAGTTCGTTACAAGGAATTTAATCCTATAAAATACACACAAACAAACAAACACACACACACACACACACAAATACAGAATTCACTCACGCTTTTTTAAATCGGCCTCATGCAAGTTTAATTGTAATTCTGATGCATAAATTATCTATTATTACATCGTCTCGTGGACACTTCATTGTAATAATAAAGCACCCTAGTCTGGAGGCATGCATAGTTTATCAAATCTTTTTGCCCCTAGGACTAGAAATCTTTCATAACATTTTCTTAATTACAAAGAAATATTACAGCAAAAGAGGTCAAACAAAGCCAACACGGAGCTTATAATATAGGTTTGGTGAAAATTATTTAAATATAATTTCAGTTTTATTGCTGTAATACAATTTTAGATCCATCCCTAGATTATCCAGATTATCAATATATTCATACCATACATTTAAAACCTTTTATGTTTCAAACTTTTTTTCATGCGATCAATATATTATGTTATAATAACTAAAACGTTTAGTGCGTAATAAGGCTGTTAATGACACATGTTTAAGTATTCAGTAAAACGTATATAAATGTAAACATTTTCCATGCAATTCCTAAAATTAAGAAAAAAGTAAAATTTGCAAACTGACAAAATTGTGTTAAATTTTTAATGTGAGCTGAACTTAATAAATTGTATAAAGTATAACTGAACAAAGTAATTTAATCACAATCACGGTTGTATGTCCTCATTTTGAACTATCTACCCAAAGGAACAGTATTCCCTTGAAGAGATAACGTAACTGATGTCGCTGATGTACCTGTAAAAGACGGGCACACTGTACAGAAGCTCGGCCTTTCTAGATTGAATTAAGGTCAAGCGTTTCCACTCACTCTAACAGCTTCGTGACCCACAAGTGTAACTAATCTCGATTATATTGTTAACTAGCGTCCTCAATTGAGTTTCAAAGCACCTTTGAAATTGATTACTTAGTCTTTTGCACAGCTTTTCAGTAATGGTACGTCCAATAATTGCGTTAACTGTTTACGTTAATATAATACTTTGATTAATGGATGTATCACATGTATTTAAATTAAGAGCCGTATGGGCTTATTAAAAATAATTAATAGAACCAACGCATTAAAATATTTAGCGTAGTTTTTTAATGAATGTAATGAAACCTGATAAATAATTTAATAAACAGGTTTAACACGCACACGTGTGATTCATAGTATATGAATGTATTTATACCTGTATATAGTAAAAATAAACCACTGTGGAAAACGTTACATATATATTCTGCTCTTAAAAAACACACATAATTTTGAGTGCCTGTTTATCCTTGATACTCTTTACATCCACGAAAATAATCTTGAAGGCTCCTAGTAAATATTGAAAGTTTCGAAGATTGAACGTAGTGTTATGCATTTTGTAACAAATAAATTTGCCAAATGTCCCAAAATCCCATTACCTTTTCAAACCTCTTATAGTCGAAACAAACATTTAAAGTTCGAACTTTTATTCCAAATTAATAAGACAATGTATTTACATGTATTTCTTATTCTTACTTTCTAAGGTTTGAATGATCTACCCCTTAAGAGTAATAACTCTTATAAGAAAACCATGGGAAAGATAGGTTTCAATGGATTTATATCTTACTAATTACTGCATCATTCACATCGTATTACCTACAGGACTATACATCCTACGTTTTCACTGTTGCAGTAGTTCATACGACTCCCTTTTTGTGATTTACAATCGTTTTGCACATTTTAAATTAAATTTTAAAGTCATCTACCTAACATACCAAACCTCTGTTTAACACATATTATCCCACTGTTATACAGGGTATAACAATACTTTCTACTCAAACTTTAAGATCTAGTTCCATGAACCAAAGGAGCTAAATACTAAATGCTTTATGGTAAACATTTTTCAATACATTTAAGATTAGTAGAGCCCAAGAAAACAATTTTATTTCATACTGTGAAATGTTGAACTATATGAATAGGATTATTTTATTTTTGGTTCAGAAGAAATTTACTTTCTTTTAAAGACAATATATTACTAAATCCCAACTACCACTCACTGTTTATGTCAATTTGAGTCACTGTGAAATCATTCACTTTGGAACTTAAACTAGCATTAGTACATATATTTTGCTTTTTGAAACCACAGCTTAATATACTCTTATTGCTCTTTTTTCTAATGGCGTATTGTAACGGGTACAACAGTTATCGCAAGATAACCGGATCAAGCAAAGTCGAGCGTGGCTGCTGCTTAGATGGGTAACCGCTGAGCGATTTGTCCTTGTAAGCAGACCGCCTGCCCGGCCATTGGTGGTGGTTCGGAAGTCACCTTTAAGCCGTTGGTCCCCAAGTTAGGTGTTAGAGAGTGCTTCTTAGCCCTAACTTCGCCTGGTAAAATAAGACTACTTTACTTTATGGCCAATAAAAAATAAAGAATTACAAGTTCTCAACTATTAATAAGTGTGATATCAAATCTGTTATGTGAAATGCTATTTCAGGGAATTGTTAACAATATATAGACCAAAACTGAAACTCAAAGGTTCAATGTAAAAAACTTAATATTTTCACTAGTGAAACAAATCAAACATCAATGCTAAGCTAAAATATTTAACAATAATATTAACATCCCACCTAATATAAAAATTATTTACATTTTAACTTTTGGAGAATATGGAATATGTTACCATTAAGATTGAATTGCTATGCAATGCGCTGTTGTAAATTATGTATTCTTATGTAAAAGGAAAATACCTCAAATATTCAATTTCAAGTCTTACTTGATTAACATTGTCATACGGAAATAATTTTTATTAATAGCTTGTGACACCTATGAATTAGTTGACTTGTACACCTGAAAATGACTCATAAATATTAAGGAAAGTGCAGGCACTAACAAAAGAATTTTAAAATATCACTCCTTTTCTACAAAATTGAAATGTGCAATGATACTACCGATTTAACAATTTGTCTGTGCATATGCAATAATTTATAATTTTAACATTTCAGATAAACAATTTTTAATATTAGGTACACTTAATTCACAAAGATAGACAATGTTGAATGGATCCCGCGGACAGGTTACTAAAACCGATAGTTTGAGGCAAAATTGAGGAATTAGATGCTACTGTTGGAAGCTATTCTCGTGTTGGAATCGATATTGTTAGCTCCAAGTGAGCTGCAAGAGTGCAGATGACGTCGGAAACTTCTCGACATTCCTCCGTTCGGCTTGGCTGTTGTTTCAAACTTAGCAACATGGATCCTCTATTCCGGAAATTAATTTACATTAGTGTATGAGAACCATAAAAAGTATCTTTAATATTAACTTTAATGTTACTATTCAAAAGTTTGGTTTAGGACTAACTTTACTTTGAGAATGTTTTTCGTGAGTAAAATGTACCAAAAATAAAATAAAACTCAACAATAAACAGATATTAAGAACCCACATAATACCTATTAATACACACAACCTAAAAATCACTGTCTCTAATGCGGTGTGATGTTACTTTGTTTAGACCTCGCTGGTAGAACTATGTCATGTTTTTAACATTAAACTGAGTAAGTTTTCTAAACGTTGATTTCCATGTGTAGATCTATAAATGTTTTAGTCCTCTTCATTTAACTGATTGTACAAAATCATACCAATTATTATGAAAAATCTCTTCGAATGCTTTATAATCTAATATAAAACTGTTGTTAGTTGTAACTATTATTATAAATACTAACTGAGTTTAAACCATATGAGATTTAACTTGTGAGATTTTTATTCATAGCAATAAATAAAAAATAGAGTAAAAAGTGTTACAGTTCAGTTGATTAATTAAGATTGATTTCAGAGCACTCTTGCACTGCAGTATCCTCCCTACCTCACTGTAACTTTTATTACTTGAGCACTGCCATGACACGTAACTTATTGAACTAATTTTAATGAATCGATTTCCAAGATTTCTTGAGAATATTTCATATGCTCTCTTTCAATTTGCATAAAAATTAATGTTTACTCAGACTGTATACAATTTTATGATTTTGAATGTCCAACCGTGGGATTTTGCTGAGTGTCATTCATTAAAGAATTACTAAGTGGGCTAATTAAATTTATCTTTTTTCTTCTAAGTAGATATCACATGTTATATTCTATATGTCAGCCTGTATGCAAGACATCTTAAGAATTAAAATAGCTAAAAACATTTTCGTGTACCTCGCCGAATTCTGCTACACAACACGTAATGTGGTGTATCTTTACCTTGTAATAATAAGAAAACTAAAATTAGTAAATTTTTCGTTACCTAATCTTCCTGTGTACGATATTACCTTTCAATCTATAATATACTTTTTTTAATTCTGTTGCATAAATATATAAAACATATAAAGATAATTGTATCATAAACATACATATACACAAGTTTTATAACTCTAAAGATAATTATGTTTTTACTGTAATTTTAAAACTATACGACAAAAATAGATATTTTAGTTAAATTTAGAGATTACATCACGTAACTACTTATTATTTGTTATCTACTTAACCAGTGTAAATGTAACAGGCGACAAAACGAGCCCCACGAAAACGCACTCGAGAAGAATCAATTTGCGCAAATGGACAGAGCAAGACATCTGTCTTGTGGGAATGGATTGTTGTGACTCGAGGGACAACAGCGGTGTTCTCAATCACTCAGTCGGCCACTGAGACCATTATACCAAATCTCTCCAGTGTTCCTGTAGTTATGAAATGCTTAAATGCGTCAGGTCCAGCATTATTATTGTATCCAGCTAGAGTAAATTGTTCTTAAAATATGGAGATTACTATCAAACAATGAACGTGTTTCTTGCATTCATTATTATTGAAACTGGAATAAAATTAGAGATGGCATTAATTATGCAGAAATTTATAAGTCGGCTTCGATTCGTCTGGAAGTTTATTCGATAACATTCAAACTATTAGAGTTGTAACTTACAATCTTTTAATAAATTTAATGCTTTTACTCACAAAAATAACTCATTTTTATATCGGTTATTATAGCTCCAAGATAACATTTTTGACTGTCAAGGTTTTAAACCTGATATTAGGCTACAAATATGTAAGTTATTGAATAGGCTAACACATTCAGTTTTACGTAGTTATGATGTTTCAAATAATAACTAATTAATTATATTGTATTAAAAATATTGAGAATTAAAATTTTATTGATCGTTGACATTGAAATTTTCTAAAAGTGGAAAGATTTAGTTTCATAATTGAATTGATGATCGAAAGCTTTTAACACTTACCTATCAGCGACACCTTATCTACTTTTATGTTATCTTAGAACAAGAAGCTAAGAGATCCACCTAGTCCTACAAGATCATTTGTGCATACTTCCAGAGAGATCAGATATTCAGAATGGGTAAGGTTAGGAGTAGGGGCCACCTCTTGTAGACATCCATGAGGAGGAGGGATCTCATCTCACTAAATCTCAACACATGTCACCTTGGGCGAATGAGACGCTCTGTACCAGCCTCTGCACTCGTATTGCGGGAAATGGTACTATGTCCTTATTTTCCGGCTATTAACTACCTTTAACACTCAGAGAGCCCAACTAATTTGAATAGTCGTCCTCTGGAGAAGGTCTATAACCATCGATCCACCCTTGCACCTCAATATCTCGACTTTTGTAGTTAGTGAAGTGCCGCTTTTGAAAAATTACAGGGTTGACCGTATTTAAGTAAAACAACGGTTTTGATGTTCCCAGTAGAAAATTTAGCCAGAGGTTAAAGATTAGCCAGAAGTGAACCATCTTGCGGAACGAAATCTTGCGGAATATTACGAATCTTAGCAAATCTACTTGGGTTTGCAACTAAAAGACGATCATCATTATAAAACTTTTGTAAATTAAGACATGCTAGTAATGAAAATCGTGTAGGACGTCAAAAAAATCAACAGAATTTGAACATGATTGATTTTTTTCTGCTTAGGTTAAAATATATTATTAGTTAGAAAATTTGGAGGAATGTATTATAAGATAGTAATTGTATGTACAATTTATAGACGGAATTCATCTAAGGTTCTACTATGAATTTATGAGAGATCGTCGCCAACTTATTAATGCCAGGGTTATCACATAAATTCACAGTGTACATATAGTCACAATTTCATAATCTAACAACGTAGATTAGCTAATCATTATCAATTTGATTATGAAATTGAAACTACTTCTTTATTATTATATTTTCTTATCTCTAAAGTAAAACTACTGTTACATAATGAATAGAATATACGGAATTGTAAATATGGTAGTAGTAATTATAATAAAGACTAGAACTTGTGACACAACAACCAACTACATTTTGATGCATCTCTGACTATCTCTCGTCGCAAGGAATTTGATGCAAGCGCTGATTACATTTTTGCTTACATAAGCTGTTTTGATTACATAATAGTGCTTATTCCTGTATATAACTTACATTTTATTGGTTTCAATGGAGAGGGTGTCAATATGGTATGTTAGAGGTCTTGTAATGAGCAGACTATAACTAGGCTATTAAGATCGGAAAATATTAAAAAACCATCATCTACAAAGTTATCAATTATTTTGTTGAAAATGATTTAAACACAAATTGTAATTTCGCTTAACCAAAATATTATTTCGTTTTATCTCTGATTGCGTTCGTTTTTGACCTTTGACAGAGCGTGGTTGTTCAACCAATGCAATAACTCCACTCCACCCACCATCGCGACAAATCATGGAAATACCTGACTTCCCTGTAGAGAAACCGTAACAGGTACTACCTGTAAGCCATTTATAAATATTTAATATTGAGATTTGTATTCATTTAACACAGTTTTATTTAATTAAAGTACTTCGGTACAATTAATTCTTTTTTTAATAATATAAACAAAAGCTATAAAACAACAACATTTTGTTTTTTATTAAAATTCTATTTAAGTTTAAGTTATGACATATGGTGAACAGTATAGGGCTTTATCTTGAATAATATTTATCATTAGCTATAAGTTTAATATTGGTTAACATTATTACATATCTATAATAGCATATTATAATTACTTTTCATTGTTTTATAAGAATTAACTAAAGGTATCAATTCATAAATTACAATATTACAATCTTACAAACTTTGCAACAGAATATGTTTTAATTATATTATTTTATATGAAATTATATTTGTTAGTTACACCAGTAAATTTTCGTTTTTGTTTCTTTAACATAATGGTTGTAATAAAATAAAATAGCAAAATTACAAGATAAAATAATTATATCTTAATAAAATACTTAAGATAGTCCCATTGTAACTATACTCTTTTTACTAATCTCTAAATAATCTGTAATGCATATACAAGTAAGAGTAATATTTCCAGCATACTACTTTAAAAATATATTAAACAAATTACTTTCGTTGACTATTATTCAACGTGTACTAATGTGTACAAAGTTTAGTTGTGAAAACCAGGTGCAGTTAAACAAATGAAATTTGAATGTTAGATTTCGTTTCAGTTCACCATCCTTTTATTGCAGTGCCTGGTATCTGACGCTGTCTGAGACTTGACTCCTAGAATTTGAAGTCATATTTTTCTGAAGAGATGTAAAGAAAGTCGACGATGAAATAGCTCAAATCGATCCTTTACATCACATCAACATCAGAGACACCTATGAACAAGTGAAGTGGCAGTTTCATTGTTTCATAACGTACATAATTGACTGCACCACGATTTTCTACGGATACCGTAACTACGGTAGGAAGGGCTGATTTATTTTGAATTTATTTTTTTATTATGTTGAATTTAGCAATAAAATAAAGGTTAACTGGAGCTTTCGGGTTCCAGAGGAAACTTATAAAGATAACTCGAGTATTTTCTGCAACAACCCAACAATTTATATTGCGATGCTATTTTCGGGGCAAGTGAAAATATTCGCAACTTGCCAGATAGCCAGTCGAGCTGGGCTAGAAATTTCCAGGGTTCGAGAATTTCATACAACTATTATTTATTGTTAGGAGTCGAATCAGAGGGCCCTGCGGAAGAAATTGATACTTCCAAAATAATGTTGGGCTTACTTCATCACGTCAACTGCAATACAATTTTGAAGAAGTAAAAAATAAAAAAATAATCTTGCTCAAAAAAATATAATTTTTTGGTTTAGGAGAGTTATTTTTTAAGCGAGTTCGATTTTCGAAAACAAACTGTAATCCTAGTATTTTCAAAATTACACCAGTATACTGTATTGTTTATTAATACGTCGGTCAGTGAGTAATTACTAGTAGGCTGAGTAGTCTCCACTGATAACTTGGTCGGGGAGTCGTATACAATAATTATTATATGAGCCCGGGGTAGGAATGATCAATCGGTTAAATAATGATGGTTAGTAGAAGCAAAATACAAAATTAAAGTAAAATATGAATAGCAATGGCAAACAAAAGCAATATTCAAATAACACCAATAGCAAACAATCTTATAAATTAAAGATTAGCCATGCACCAATATCACAGTGCAACTACTATATATATAAAGCAAGCCCAAATCGTTAACAAAAATATTTCTAGGGGATGCAAAAGCTAGATGAATTTATAATATAAAAATAGACGAAACTGTATTTATTCTGTAGGCAAGTGTATAGCTCCAAAAATAAAAAATCAAGTTTACTTTCTCAGGGATATAATTTTGGAAAACAAAAAAACAAAATAATCACTTATATCACACCATGCAGAATTACCCTACCATATGCAAGCTAAGATAAAGGTAAATGATTTGAACCATGCAATAAGGCTACTAAGCTAAATTACTATGGATATCAGGGCTCTATGAATATCAAAGAAAAATTCAACACTTACCCTATCTGCACAGTTCACCAGAAAAAAAAGCTAAAATATCGTTAAATAAATATTTTTAAGGAGGTTATCGGGGTGAGGGTGTCAGGACGTTCTCAAAAATAAAAAGAAAGGATTGCGAGTCCCGAAATATATAAAGGAGAAAAATAAAGATAATCACTTACAAAAATATAAATAACTAATAAAATGAAAATTAGATTGAATTTCAATAAGAAAGAAAAATATTTTCGAGTAGATTAGAGATTCGCCAAGAAATGTGATAATAATCAGACAACAGAATGATGGTCGAGAAAACTTTATACCTAATATAAAAATTTACATCGATTGAACATAAGATTTAGTTTGTAAGGAAGGGGTCGGTGGAAAGAAAGTATTTGTACAAGTCGTGGGTATAGGATGCCAGTACAATCGCCGGAAAGAAAGCAGTGGATAGGCGAGTCCCGACTGTTATATTTTTTCCAGGTAGGAGATAATTGGTAGGAAAGTTCGTAAAGGAAACTCGGGATGAGGTGTCAGATCAATCGCCAGGAAAAAAAATGCGAGACCTGAAAAATTTAGAAAGGAAAATTTTAACACAGTATTTAAAATTTAGTCAAAATGACAAAAAAAATAATCTGAGTAATTGGAATTTAAAATATAAGTTAAATTGAAGAAAAAAAAATAACTTGAGTAATTAAATTTGAAAAAGTAATTAAAGTTTGAGTAAATTGAGAAAGTCAAATATATTTTAGTCAATTTAAATTTATTGATACTCTTAAATAGCAAATAAATTATTAAGATTATATTTAAAATCAAATAATTATCTTATCAAAATAAATCTATAACCATCAAACAGTAAGTAATAATATATTTCAGATCAAATAATTTTCTTAACTGACGAATAAAATATTAAAGTCTGTTACATAAAAAAATTGGAAGAATGGTTGATGGCGGAGATAATCACTTTAGTAAGGAACAGGGTCGTTGTCCCTTACCTGGTGCTGGATATCGGCGGCGTCGAGTCGCGATGTACAGTAGTTCAGCGAGCGGGGTCGGGGGAAGGGGTCGAGCAGTCGTCGGTGTACGCAGCGATCGGCGGCGGGGTCGTAGTTACTGTCTGTCTCTCTGTGTGTCGACTCCAAGTCCAAGTCCAAGTCTGGTCGCTAGGATGGCCTCTGGGCGCTCCTCCTGGTCTGTGGGCAGAATCTGAGCAATTTAAGCTCAATGGCTTGCCTGTTGGGTGGAACAATTAGTTCCTGCAGCAGTCTAGCAGCAGGTCGGTGTGGCGCTGAGGGCCACTGCTTCGGTGAAGAGCCCGGTGAGGGCGGTGAGGGCGGTAAGCTGCGCAGCTATCTCGGCCAAGACGGCTTGAAGGCTGCGCTGGGCGGGGGCGGCGGCTTCTGCTGCTGCATCGGCTGCTGGCGCCTCCGTTTGTTGCGGCGGAGTGGCTGGTGTAGGCGGCCACTCTATTCTCTGCCTGGGAGTCGCCCTGGGCCGCTGTGTGACCGGAAGGTCAGCTACAGGTGCCGGCGGGCGAGGCAGTCGGTTGGCCGGGTTGCGAGGTTTCCTCCGGCGCTTCTTCTGCGGCATGTCGACCTCAGTTTCATCCTCCGATGCGGAGTCCGCTGATGACTCGTCCCGCGCAGGCCGCTTAGTCGGCTGGGCTGTTGGTCGCCTCGCCGCTGGTTTGGTTGGCCGGGGTTTGCGGCTCAACTGGACAGCTGCCGCTCTGGCTTCCTTGTAAGCTGGACACCCACGGTAGTTTGCGTTGTGATCACCGCCACAGTTGCAGCAGTAACCCTTCTCCGTAGATACTTTGGGGCAGTTCATCCTGAGATGGCCTTCCCCGCAGCGGACGCATTTTCTCGGCCTCCCGCAGTTGCCGGAGCCGTGGCCGAAACCTTGGCACCGGTAGCACTGCGGTGGGCCGGCCGGTTTCTTGTAGACGGTGACCGAGACCCTGACGTGGAGCAGGCTTGTCACGTTGTAGATTTGGCAAGCCCGCTTGGTGTCAGGGTTCTCTCGCTCGCTGTCCCTGGTCAGCGTGATCAGCCAGCTCCTTGTAGGTCCCCTGGCTGTCCGTAGTCGCGCGACATCGTCAACTGCGAAGCCCTCGTTAGTCAAGACATCGGAGAGTTCCACTTCATCGGTGTCGGGAAGTCCGCTGATCACAACCTTGAGCGATCTTTCACGCCCAAGGTTGTGAGTGTAGAAAGGCAGTTTCTTGGCAAACAGGTACCGTTGAACTGCCCTGAAGTCATCCACGGTGGTCACTTTCAAGCTATAGTGAGCACCGCGGAATGTAGTCGTGAGGCCGTCCCGCGCCAACTCCTCCAGCTTCTTGGCGTGGGTCGGCCAGTCCGGAACGTTGTCCAGGAACATCAAAGGTATCCTGGGCGTGGAAACCGGAGCCGCCGGTAGGTCAGGAGCCACAGTAGAAGAGGTGGCGTTGTGGCCTTTAGAAAGGCCGTTTGCTGGAGCAGCGAGCTTCTTAGGCGCCGAGCCGGCAGGCGGAGTGCTAGGCCTCTTAGCTGGCTGTCCGGCGCTTCCAAAGGCACGCTGTCCCATCTTCTTGAAAATGTCGGTCATTGCAGTTGTTCCAGTAGATGTTGACACAACGAGTGCTGGAGGTCGAATATGGATAGATGATGATGTGTGTCGACTCTTCAATCGGCCGTCGTTATATAGGTTCGCGCGATCGCGGGGGTGGGGGAAGCCTTCTCCTCTCGCCGTGATCGGAGGGGAAGCGGCGATATCCGTGCGGGCACGGACCTGCCAGATAGTGTCTGACTCATCGTCAGTAAAATAATTATTTTGCTCCTTTTAATGATAATAATAAAACTCAAGTCGTTATTCGAAATGTTAAAAAAAATTGTTTGTTCTAATTTTACAATTTTACTAATGAATATTTTAAATTTAAATTTAATTTTGTATATTAAAAAAATAACATGTTACAATATTGCAATTTTTAATTACTTTAAATAAACATGTTTTAGCTCTTGGTAGGAACTAGCTTACATACAATCAGCTGTTTATTATTAAAAGATATTACAATACCACCAACTGCAACTTCTTCCCCATATTTAACAAAACCGAGCTTCTCATCGTTTATTAATTTCTATTAAATTTAAGTAACTGAAATTTCAAAAAAAGTTAAATAATGACATACACTAGATGAACGACTGGTGATCATTTCAAAATGTGATAATTCCAAAGACTTTGTGACAAAGAAAACTTATATTAAAGTAATCAGCAATTGGACGTAAAACCAATAACAGGTCAATGATTAATCCCCAATGACAAAGTAAAACTAATATTGCAATGTCCAGTGAAATATCCGACAAACAAGCATCCGTGCCGAGAAATATATAAGTGAAGTTTTTGCACAAATCACTCTGACTCAACAGTTCAATGTCGTTGAGGATGATAAATGACTTCGCTAATGAAAATATTGTTTCCTGTACCTCTCCCATCTCTCCCAACCGGAGATTTATTTGTACCTGTTCACAGACAGCATTCGAATTGTGAATTAGCTTTGGAAATTGACACATAAAATATTTTATCTATGATGTGTTAATGGAAATAGCGATAAGCAATTAAAAATAGTAATTTATTTTAATTTTTGTACTAAAAATATTTAGTTCAAATTCTGAAAACATTATCCTGCGGTAAAATTTTTTCAATCGTGCCCTTGAAATTGCTCCTTAATATTTACACTGTAATTAATTGCAACTGTTAAACCTTGTATTATCTTAATAAATTTTAAGTGAACATTTGACTTTCGCAGGAATGATCAATCGTCTACTCAATTTCTTTTTATATTGGAACGTTATGCAAGAAAACAATGAACGATAATATACAATGGAAAACGGATTTATTAAGTGAAATATACCGGAACACGTCACAGGTCGGAAATAGAACAGTGCTGTGAGGAATTCCACTATTGTCAAAGTTAATTTCTCTCGGTTCCAGAAACTACTACTCTCGTTCTTAGATTATAGCATTCTATTTCCAAGCCTTATACAACATCAATATTAAGTCGAAGATGTTCTTTCTTTATTGGATGTACTTCAACTAAATCATTCTACTCTATTTTGAAATCAAACAGTCCAATAACATTTTATAATTTATATACTTTTATTTACTTTGACTTCATAATTGACTCATTAATAATAATAACGAATAAGAGGTTATGAAATTAAATTAAATGCGAATTTACAGAATCTGATTTGAGGTCTTGGCAGTCCTAACTTCCATTTAACCTCTAAACACAAAAAATATATAATCATTCCCAGTACAATAACTAAACTGGCATGTAGAACTAAAATTACGTTTAATAATAAATTACATTTAAAAAATTAAAATTTAGTATATTAATTAAATTCCAATAAAAATCTCTATAATGCAACAGGCAACTACTAAACATGAGCTTATACTTACTCTTATATTATATCAGTTTTTATTCTCCGTTAATTTAACTTACATGTAGTTAACCCAAGTTCGACCACAAAACCATCAACTGTCACTACCGTAGACTCCGCAATAGAAAGTCCCAAACTTAAAAGGATATAAATTATAAAATAAATATAAATTATAAAAGGATATGAATGAAAAATTAACTTCAGTTACAAGAGCTAGTATGGGAAGGAGATATACATACTTTATCGTTGTAGAGGCATGATTTGATGCATAAATATGATTTTGTACATTAACTTGTATTTCTTATTAAGTATACGTTATGTTTATATATTATATGTTTTATATATATATATATATATATATATATATATTATTAAAATAGATTGCTAATTATATTAAAACATTCACCAAATGTTAAATTCAATTATTAAATTATTTTGTACAAAATATAATACACATAACGTACCTATGGTAAGTGGTAAGTGTTCATTCAATATGTTTGTTGAGTTTAGCTCCAGTTTACCTTCTCTTATTGTACATTTCTGGAATCCGAAGTCATTTTCGTCTGGAGGGATAGAAAAGACGGCAACTAAGAAGCTCAAAACAAACCTCTCCACAGTTTTGTTACATCAGAGATAATAAGACCACAAAATAAAAAAATATAATGTAAACTATGTGTAGTGGTTGTCTCATTGTCTCATCAGGTGCACAACTGAGTGCACTACAGTGTTTCTTATGTCTAAGCACGGTGTAACAACTGAGCTTTCTACAAGTAACGTAGCTATTGTATGGAGGGTTGATTCTATTTGATTGTTGAGTTTGACTTCAATTCACCCTCGTCATATTTGAGCGTCCGGTATCTAATATGTAAGCTTCGTTTTGAGCTTCTTCGTCGCCGAATTTTTTCCAGTTCTTCAGATGAAAGTGAAGTCAAGTCTGACAGCATCAGATACCAGACGTTATAAAAGGAAAGTGAACTGGAGCTAAACTCAACAATCTAAAATGTGATAGTTCACAATTTATTATGCCTTTTATGATTATTTTGTGTAAGGGATACCACAACCGATTATATACATTAGAATTAAGAAGTTTGAAATTATTAGTAAATAATAAAAGAGTTAAATACTTTTTATTCAATTTAAAGTTTGTAATCGTTTAATATTCGTAAGAATAAATGCAAGTTGTTAGTAGAACCCAAGCAGGTAGTAACAAAACATAGAAAATAAAGCTGTGTTTTTTGTTTTCACATCCAATCACAGAAATATATTACAATTATTCACGTTTTATTAAACACGTTTATTGCACAATATCAAAGTAGGCTACATTGTATAATTTCACGTATATAGCTTCAACTTAAGAAAAATATGTCCCATATACACAGTACAAAGGATATTTCAAGAATAAGGGCGACTAATTTACTCAACTGAAACGGAAGAGAAGGCATTGAAAATAGATTGTACTATTGTCGTCAAAAAGATTATTCTAGAAACTAATAAACCGGTAAAACGATGTATTGAAAGAGTCGATCATTCAATAAACCTACTTCATCATTGTCACATGGTAAATGTCATTTGGTTATACTCAGTTTATTTACAAACATATTTATTCAGCATTGCCAGCATTGTTACTTGTAACACCTAAATAAAAATTGTATGGTATAAAAATTTCATTCCTAACTAATTTTCTTATTTGTATTACAAAATCATTAGAGATCTTCCACGGATCTACTTGAACCTATTTTCAGTAACATAGAATATTTCTTAAAGGGACAGACGACAAAACTTTATTGAGACTTTGGCGGGTTAATTATCACAGTTAACCAATAACTCCAATTATATACAATTCGCAACAACGAATGCGTGGCGTACTCTTTATACTGTTTAGATTCACTAAAACGTTAATTGCTTTCACAAATTAATTAATTATACCTTCCAGAATAAGAAATGTGTAGAATATACAACGATCTTTTTTATTAATCCTAAAAACTGAGAAGAATAACATGAATGAGTGTTTTCAAAGAAAATTGCATTCATTATCGCACAGTTAGCTAAATATTTTTGTTAATAGAACTCACACTATTCGAATTTATAATCGCACTAAAACAATAGATTATGGAGTGCTTATAAATGAAAACACGCGTGTCATATTTATTAGTGCAGTTCAGTTAATGGTTAATGCAAAGCTAAGAGTAGAGTAACAGCTAATTATTACTAAATGTGACATTGATTAATGGATCGGTTGGAAGTGAGAGGAGGTTTCAATACATACATGTTTGCAGGTATAGAAACCAGAGATTACATCTGTGATAATTGATTAGTAATTCTATGACATTTTGTAAGCGGGATTAAAAGTAATTTAGGTAATATTTATGCGATTTTTTTCAATCGCAACATCGATAATAGGTCAATTAATACAAAACTATACAAGATTTGTGAAAGTTCCTGAGAATTTGTTTGTGCAGGTTCTCTTGAATGCTTTAGTTAAATTTATGGATTGATTTCAAAATACGTGGACTTTAACGCAAGCAAGGTGGTTCATTTGCACGTTTACTAAACAGTCTAATCTGATTCATTACTATACGTGTTTCCTAACGGTCCTATCTGATGCATACCTAACTTTTGGTGATAAACAGTCCCCTTTGATGCATTGGTAATTTTTCTTTTTGATCTAATCCGATACAATAGTATTTTCATTAATTTATTAAATAATCGTATTATGCACATTAAATAGCTTTGCGTGTAAACAAAACAGTACCATCAGATGCTTTATTTGCTTTGCGTGTTTGCTAAACAGTCCCATCAGATACAGTGTTATCTTTGCCTGTTTACTTATTATTTCCATCTGATTCCGTTTGATAAGTTTGCTTGCTTTGAGCGTTTGGTTTTGCAACATGCAAATATCTAAAACTCTGGTATGTCGGTTAAATTGTTCAAGTGTGAAAGAGATATTAGTGTGGTGTACCCCCCAATTTAATATGCTTTGGTGCGATATCAACCTAATTTTTATATAAGTTTTTGACCTAATTTTGAACGTGAACAGAATTCATGAAGAACACCCCTCTAAATAAGGTAAGGTTACTTCCTGGTCTTTTGAACTACCAGCGAACGTTATTCCTTTGTAAAGTTTTATCGTCCATGAATTCTCTGTTTCTAAATTTAATTTAAAACATTTAAAAAGGTCAAATTAATTAAATTAATTAATAATCAAAGCAATTTTATTCATAAATGGTGGAAGAATTACACTTATGTAGCCACAATTAACAGCATGTTATTTTCTTTTGCAACCAAAATATTCACGGATATCAACATAGAATACACGGAATACCAAGCATTGCTATAGAATTCCGATCACTCTCTACTCCTGATTTAGTTCTGACCACGTGATCTGCTAACCTATAATTGTGTGCCACCCTTACATTCACCCTACTACGTACAGCGACAATTCCAAATGTTATCTGTCTATGCACTGTACAGTAACCGTCTAACTTTTTGTTCAAATTTTCAGAAATGTTTCTGACTTAAATGCAAAACTTGTTTTCTTCCTTTAACCCAATGCAACTCAAAGAAGCATTGTAGCATTGTCTCACTGAGAAAATTACGGCTAGGATGTAATATAAATATTGACGGTCTCAATATTGAAGCAGTTTTAGCTAAATTTGAAAGGTTTAATTGATAGGTTGATCTAAAGGATTTAAGAAGTTAGGTCCTGAACCAGATCTTATTCAAATTTGGCAGGGACCTGTGCATCTTAACTAAAGCTACATACTCAATACACTTGTGCTGTAACCATACGCTACGAATACTGACAACTTATATGAATAAACAACTACCTTAAACTGTTTGTACCTTGAATCTCAAAACATATTGGGTCGAATAATATGTTCGTTCTACGCAGTCTGCTCTCTGTTGTACTCGTAGTCCGTTGAAATCCTAAACACAACAAGGATGGATGTTAGCACATTGAGAGTGCTTGTTGAAAAATATGAATAACTATATAATAAGAAACACCCGGAGAATTTTAACAATGTGATAAGAGAAAACGTCTTGGAAGAAATTGGAGCTACGATAAAACTACCAGGTTCTTTTTTAATTTACTTAATACATTAGGACGTCAATAAGTTCATTCTAAGTTGATAGGCATAGATCCGATTAGTCTTTTCTCTACTCTCCGCTTCCAGTATAGTGTTCCAAACTTGTCATACTAAAGTACTCAAAATACTTTGTCATCTTCCACAAGGTCCGGGAACAAAGTGTGAAATTCACCACAAATCAATAGTTTTCTGTTATTTTATGAATTCAAAACCTCCCTTTTCATATTTTAACATTCTCCTCTACTTCTATAAAAAACGCACTCGCTACCGCAATTTCCTCCTCCACATCCATCTCTCAATATATCCTCTCCCAAACTGACTTATGTTTTGGCGGAAGGCGGATGGAGGACAGTGCGGAACGCCCGATCCAGTGCACGCACCTCATCTAAAAAAATGTCGTTACGGCCTCGACGGCCGTAGCGGCCGAACCAGGTTTTCTGGTCGTCGACTTTGTTAACGAGATTACAATAGGGGAAGTTTGAGTTAACTATGGATCTCTGTGGCTCTGTGATTGGATACTCGGGGGAAAATCAAGCGACGGTTATAAGTTAGCTAATTGGGGGAACGGGTCGGTTTATAAACCACCAGCACGCGTGTCTCGGCGTCTTTTGCAGTATATTTTTCCCAAAAAAATAAGTTTTTTTTTGAGTATTTCCTCTGCGAATTTAAATGTGCGCGGGATTTTGAGCAAGCAATTCTTTAAACTATTTTAAAGTAATTTGAGAAAGTATTTTTCTATCTTTTCTGTTATATATATATAAGGTGTTACAGCGGTAGAGTATGTCTAGGCCATTTGGCATAGAAAGATAATTTTTCTATTTTATTAAATTTAGTGAAATAAAATAATGAATCTAATATAATAACAATATAAATAATACTATAGTAAAATTAAATTTTTTGGAATAAATAAAATAAAAACTAAAACAGTATAGAACATTTCACCTCTAAGGGAATACCATGTCGCTTTGTGTTAGACTCCGACTGTCATGACTGCGGGCCGCTCTGGTACAATTGTGCGTCCTGTGTTTATATGTATACATTAAACGTAATTTAACTTTATACATTATTTATACTTTGGAATATAGCTTTAAGGAGTTCAAGTGTTCTATAGACTTTGGTTATCAACAATTACATAAATGTTATTGTAACTCTGTAAGCTAATGTTTATATATGCTTTGCTTTGATTTTTTAACTTTAAACAGAAATAAATATAATTTTCCATTTTAAATTTCCAAATTTTATCAGGTGTCTCAGACATCTTAAAAGTGAAATAATAGAAATTACTGTGAAAAATATTGTAAAAACCAATTGAAATAACAGTTTTAGAAAATAAAAATATGTTTGTATCAGCAATATATTAACGTAATATTATTTTATTAATGGGTTAGCAACCTACTTCTATAATCTACATAGTATACAGCCAAGTGTGTATTTTTAACGCTAAAATATGAGCAATCCGTTGAACATAATTAATTTTAAAGAAATCTTTGTTATACAGAGATATTGTGTTTTGTACTATTTGCCAGCCAGAAGAAGGCACTCGATAACACTCGAGTACTTACTTTAGTGACAACAATATTAAAGGTGCTTATTGTACCTAGGTTACAAATAATTTCGGACTTTACAAACTTTACTTTTTACAAATGTCACAAGATTAAAATAACATTATTAAAACAGTACAAAGAAACTGTTTCTCAGACAGATGCTAAATACACCAATGATAGATATTATACTACTATAATAATAAATACTACTACATTAAAAACATACCATAGTATTATGGATAATGCTTAGTAATAACGTGCCTAAATAGAATCTAAAAACTATTGTTTTAGCATTTTTTCTACGTTGTGTGAGCCAGAACCCTACGTTGAAAAAGAGAGTTCGGAAGCGATTTCTGGGTGTGCACGCCAAGGAATGAATGTTGGCTTCACACTTTTAGTCTTATAAAATTTCTTTACTATACAAATTTCATTGAATTCTTGATACAGATGTCTCAAATTATTATAGTAATTACGCAAAAACAATAATTTAAGAGAATTGAACACAGTAAGTGCCATATTTGTTTACTACAATAAACCCAAGGCTGAAATGTGTGCTGTAGCCGTTACAGATTAAGTCGTGTAAGGGGGCCGGTCCGGTTTACACAAGGAATGCTGCTCAACATTCCATAAGTGACAGAAGGAACGCTGATGTATGTGTGGTTCCGGCTGCTGCCACGAGATAGAGCCATGACTGTCGGCCCTAATGGTGTTATTACTCACAACCATTACTCTCTTGCGTTTATGACATTGCATACCCTTTAAATATTTTCAGGAAATTTTAAGCACAAGTTCGTTACAAGGAATTTAATCCTATAAAACATACACACATACACACACATGTTTTACATTCACACATGTTTAAAAATTGAATATTCGCGTTTGCTTTTTAACTTGGCCTCATGTAAGTATAACTGTAGTGCTGATGAACGCATTGTTTATTACTGCGACTATCTAACTATCTACTACAAGTCATGTGAACCTTTCATTCAAAAACTAAACTAGAGGAAGATATATTTTTTATGTGTTTTCCTCTTGGATTTTCTTAGATTAAAAAATAATTTTTGTAATTAAAAAAGTGATATTTCAGAAAAATAGGTAAAACGTAAAAAAAGAATACAATATTTCGGAGAAATTGTGTAAACAATTTTAATTATATGAAGAGTCCACGGGAAAAACGGGTTTTGTTCATTTTTTAAATTTTGAGGTTATGGTGGGTATTGGTAGTTTGATATCCATTGTTTGAAGTGCATTTATCAAAATGGGAAGAACGGGCTTTGTCTCTTAGTTACAGCAGTATGAAAAAATGTTGTTGTTGGGAAAAACGGGATTTGTCCAAATGACAATGGAAGAACGTGCTTTGTCTCTTAGTTACAGCAGTATGAAAAAATGCTGTTGTTGGGGAAAACGGGATTTGTCCAAATGACAATGGAAGAACGTGCTTTGTCCATCTTTGATAAATTAGCTGGTGTTTTCTTGCAACAGCAACAGCTGGCTCAGTGTTGCCTCTAGCTAGCAGCTGTTGTAATATTTTAGGGTTACATTGAGTTTGTAGTATCTATATTAATAGTATTTATCAGTGATTGTGATATTAGAGTGTAATAACAAAACTAATAGCAATGGAAAGAGGTGATGTAGAAGACACGATTGAAGAAACAGTAAATCCAAAAAAGAAACGTTCTTATGGTAGAACACGTGATGCTTCAAAAAGGTTAAGGGCTCAATCCTTTGAGCTAGGGAAACAGTGTTTGTGCAAGAGGTTCAAATGTTTTGAGGTTATTCCTCCAGGTGAACAAAAGCACATATTGCATGATTTCAATGAAATTGGAGCCACCTCTCTTGAACCATGGAATGCCCAGTCATCCTATTTGGCTGGATTGATATCTGTGTTGCCTGTAAAAAGGCGTAGGTCTCGAGAAGCTGATCCAGCAGCTGCTCGGTCTCATGACTGCACCTTTGGTTATCGGGTATAAATATCTACAGGTAGTGATGAAGCAAATCAAGACGTGCAGGTATGTAAAAAAGCCTTCATATCATTGCATGGCATCACAAAAAGAAGAGTCAACACTATACAAGATTCATTGAAGGAGTTTGGTATTTCACAAAAGGTTAAGGAGGGTCTCATAAAAATCGGGTTCACAAACTTACTTCTGATAAAGTCAACAATGCATGTAACCACGTAAAATCTTTTAAGGGGAAATCAAGTCATTACAGTAATACTAAATCAAAAAGCTGTACCTTCCCGAAGAGTTGTTAATTAATAAAATGCATATGATGTATAAGCAATACTGCATTGAGAACAACACTATGAATCATTATGTGTCATACGAGTCATACAGAAACGAGTCGTTTTCAATAAAAGGTTCAATGTTTCCTTTGGCTATCCCCGCTCAGACACATGTTCCACATGTGATGTCCATACTGTAAAATACAATGAGCTCTCAACAAAAATAAAGCTTTTGCCAAACGGGGAAGAAAAAGCACATATTGAAGTAGAGTGAGAAAAATGCAAATTCAGAAAGAAATCCATTTGAAAAAGACTGAAACATTCTATAGCAGGAAGAAAAAATGCCGAGAAAAGTGTAATTGTAGCAAAAGCACTACAGCTGTTTGCATGCGTGTTCAAAGAATACTTGATCTCACAAATACCTCAATAAATAATGCATATAATCGGAGAAAACTTGAATTCTTCATGTTTAACATACATTAGTTATCATCTATCAATTCTTTATTTCACTGCTGCACTGAAACTATTGGTGGCAAAGGGTCAAATGAAGTAGTTTCATTCTTAGACAACTTCATAAACATAGATTTGGATAGAGTAGTCAAAGAATTGTTCATATTTTGCGACTCTTGTGGAGGGCAAAATAAAAACTTCAACTTGTTCACATACATCTACTTTGTAGTTCATATTGCAAAAAAAAATTGAAAAGTCGCATGTAACATTTCCTATAAGGGGACACAGTTACATGGAGTCGCAATATGGCGATAATAAAAAAAATCAATGGCAGAAATACCACAAGATTACATAGACATTATTGAAACTTCTAGACAATATCCTATACCATTCAATGTGATAGATGTTGATCAGAGCTTGATAATGGACTGGACTTGGGTATCTTGAATATTATTTTGTAAAAAAGTGTCAATATACAATTTTAACCCAGTTTTGGTTTTTAATCATTAACCTAATTTTAGATTATATGCATTAGAACCCAGATATTGTGGCGTCTCCCATATTTACCTTGTTGGCCATACCGGTAGCCGGTTTCTTTCGTAATCTTAGCTATAGCTGGCCTTGTCGTCTGCGATGGTAGGTGGTTTCACTGCCCCCTTAACGTCCCGGCACGTTGCAGTAGTTTTAGTATTGTTTCCTTGCCTTCATAAAAGATCCACGTACCTCTTAATTTATTGTCTTAGGGCCCAGTACTTTTATTTCAAAATTTAAAAAGTATTTTATCTGAACTTAATTTAAATATGAAGTAGCACTTTTGCTAATGTGCCTATCTCAGTTAAGGTTATTCTTTCAACCTAGCCTAAGTCTGTAAAGTTTCGTTTTTGTTTAAGATTTTGTGAGTTGTACCTTTATCTACTCGTTTAGTGATTTTTTTACACCAAATTTGAGTTTAGATAAGTGTTTGACCTTTTCAATCTATACATATAAGTTAAATATTGTCTTCTTTAACTTTACTTTCTAACCTGAAATCTTCACCTACTATTTTATTTTTATAAAAATATATAACATAAATAACATTTGGACTAATGCGTAATCGGTTAGTAGGCGTACACAGAGTTTATGGACTGACTATTCCAAGAAAATAAAAAACTTCGTGAGATATAATCGCCAAGGTATTAATGCCAGGGTCCATAAATAAATTCTCAACGTTTGCTAAACGCATATCTTTACGATGTCATAGTGTAACTACATAGATTAGCTAAGCATACTCATATATATATATATATATATATATATATATATATATATATATATATATATATATTGTAAGCTAGTTAATAGATAATTTCATATGCATACTTTTCCATATTTCTAAGAAAAATAAAGAAATTCTCAATTTTGAAGTGTCATTTCTGTTCCTCATCTAAAGACATAATATAGCAGTAGTAATATATTCAGGATATAATTGCAATATTATATATAATGCAGTATTTACTGATTTTGCATACAATGGTATATGTAAAATATTAAGTATAGTTTAACTGATTTCAATTAGTCTTGATGATTGTGTTTCTTGGGATGTCAAATTTAATTTGCTAAAATAAATTTTTGTTAATGAATGAAATTTAACTGAACTTTAAAGGTCGCAAACATTTGGGCCCTTAAACGATTTGGGAACACTATCGATAAAACCTTTCCACCTGCTTCTGAAAGAAAGTGGTCGTAAAATTCCTTTTTCTGTTGTGCTGCCACGATTCACCTTTACCTCGAAAAAACGGGTTTTTATGTACATATATTAATGACTAGATTGTCTATAAATTCATATACTAGTGAAAAAGTAACATGTAAAAATAGGTCCGTTATGTTATAATGCATAGTAAGAGGTGTAGAATTGTGAATGTAATCTTTCTTATATACCTAAAACAGTTTACGTGGCACAGAACAATCTTATTACTTTGTCCATATTTCTGAAATATCTTTCATTACTCGTACTGTTTAAACTGGATGATTTATATAGTAGTTTAAATATTATATTGTCCTTGCCCGTTTATGGTATGTCCATAATATTATAATTATGTTTCAACATGAATTCAGCTCAAGCTTAATTTTTTCTTTGAGAATTTAACAAAAAAGTCATAACCTAACGCCTTATTTACAACGAATTATGCTTTTTCTATAATAATAAAAGTACATTTTCAAAATATTTTACTTAGAACATTCCCTAACATTAATAACTCTACCCCTTGGATAACAGTTTATAGCTTTCCCATTTACGCACATAACATTCATTTTCTTACCTATTTTGGCAAACTTTTCAAACGTGGATATGACAAGAGAACTTTTTCTATGTGATCTGACTTTCAACCTTTACAATTATTGCAACTTAGATTTGTTTTGAACTCTTCATTATTTGAGAGGTCCATTAGCGAATTTATAAAAAATGCTTTGGGAATAACAATGAATGAAATTTTTGTGAACAAGTAGAAAACCCAAAAGTAAGTTGTGTCTCGCCAAGGAACATCGTGGCCAACTCGATTTAGAATTAAGTTATTCAATTCCTGTAGGAATAATTACAGGTAATAACAGAGTTCTAATCGTATTTAGGTATAAAATCTAACAACTATTACTAATATTAAGATCAGAAAATAAAAAAATATATTATTTATAAATTTATCAATCACTTTATTGAAATAATTATAGATAGTAAAGTGTAATTTCGCCCAACCTTAAAATAATTTCGTTGTATTTCTGATGACGTTCACTTTGACACAGTGTACTGTTCAATTAATGCATGAACTCTCTTCCGCCCTCCATCGTGCCAAATCGAGGAAATACCTGACTTCCCAGTAGAGAAGGTGCAAGAGGTACTACCCATAAAGTAATTTATAAGTATACTGGGTGTCCCAAAATTACAGGACCAAACTTCAACACATTGTTCAGGAGGTCAAACTGAACGAAAAGTTTCATATAATGTATCGTCCTATCTAGCTTCGTTGACCTTAGATCGGCCATTTTGTTTTTTACATACGAGTAATTTTATTTTCAATGCGGCTGTACCGATTTTGTTTAAACTTGGCATAAATATTATAAACATGATCATAAGTTGTAAACACATATTTTTTTAAATCTTATGTGTATTTTCAAAATGGCGGCCATTTAAAATATTAAAACTTAAATAACTTGAAAACTTATGTTCATGTTTATAATATTTGTGCCAAGTTTCAACAAAATCGGTAAAACCGTATTAAAAATAAAATTTATTGTATGTAAAAAACAAAATGGCCGATCTAAGTTAAACGAAGCAAGATAGGACTATACATTATATAACATTTTTCGTTCAGTTTGACCTCCTGAACAATTTGGTGAAGTTTGGTCCTGTAATTTTGGGACACCTAGTATAATATTAAGATTTCTATGCGTTTTATTCAGTTTTATATCATAAAAATATTTTTGTGCACTTAATGCCTTTAAAAAATAATAATATACATCAAAAGTATAAAATACAAAAAAGTTAATTCTTTTTAAGAACAAACTATTGAAGCTTTTTTGTGGCATTTGCGAACAGTACAGAGTAATAACATTCATATTATCTTAGAACCTTATTTTTGTCTCAATTTTATTATGATTTCGTGGGCTATTGTGTTTTATTTAAGTTATTTAAATTTACTTCATGTATTACTTTTAATTTGAACAAAATTTAATATTCATTATATGTTTAATATTGTTTAATATTTACTCGTATTTATTATTTACGGCATGTTTTACGTTTGTAATATTATACTTATATTTCATTAATATTAACACTTTACAATTATTAACTTAAATATAACAATTTATACATTACAATGTAATAAATTGATTCTAATTTGTAAGTAATATATTATACAAAATTAATGTATGGATCTTTACGTTATTTCATTAACGTAATTATTATAATTAAATTCAGATTTAAAAATACAGAGTAGAATTTTTATAATTAAATCAAATACTTAATATATTCTTGTATAACTGAAGAAAACGCAAAATTTGTTTTATAAATTAAATAAATAAACAATTATTGGATGAAGTATATACAATATAACTTTAGATAATAAGTAGATTAAATTATAAGTAGTTAATGCGCAGGTAAATAAAAAATGTAATTTCTCAAGAAAGGACGCGCGAAAGTGATGGTACAGAAAGACAGCTGTTTACCTGAAGTTCGGCTAGGATTACAACAGGATAGAACAGATGATAATTGGTTTTTTATCCTTATGATTGGGTGGTCGGAGACCAATCATAGGCTTCGGTAATGAGGTAATGTAGGTTAGGGAGAGGCCGGTACTTATGGCTAGCGAATCTTGCGGTATTTGCAATGCTTAGCGTATAATTTAGTTGTATTTCAAATTTTTAGAGTCAAATATACCGTTCTGCGTACGATTTTGCGTATATAGGCTATATTTGTTAATGTTATAATCTCTTATAAATGCATTACGTCTGTTTACATGATTTTTTTCTATAATCATTTATACTTTTCTTTTGTGATAGCCATCATATTTATTTGAGTAAGTATGGTGGCAACGAGAAAATAACAGTATAAAATATTCAGTAACGCTCATCCAAATTCCATGGAGTGACATGCATCATCATTGAATTCTATTTTCCTGATATTGAGCCGCTAAGTCTTGAGCCCAGTTCTCCCCGGTTCACGTTGTATATTTATATAGTATATGTAAGTGTTGTTCGTTGTGGCTACAGAAGGCACTGACTGTGCTGTTTGAGAGCGCTCTGCATATCTTCTTCAGAGTGGCAAGGAACTTCAAAATTCTTGCATGTTAGTGGAAGTACGTGTAATACAATTTTGAATTTTAAAATTATATATGTTAATATTTTTTTTTATTTTCCCACTAGCATGCTGGCGTAAATTCTACGTTTCGCATTGAAGAGGTCCAAGAGAGGAACTCTTGCCTCCTGCTGCTCTCTCATCATGGGTGGTCGCAGACAGTTTCAAGGGTTTTCCTGCTCTGCTGGAAAACTGGCCTCCATGATGAGCTGAACACCACTAGTCAACATCTGTGATACCCTGCTATTTGTTATTTATTTATTTTGTTATTGTTGCCAGTTATTATAGTTTATATTTTGTTATTTAGTTTTTAAGTTTAGTTTAAATGCTATTTAGTTTTATTTCTTGGTTTTCATAAGGAGCCTCAGCCGAAGGATACCGGGTGGAATTGGCAGTTATTGTTTTAAATTATGGCTGTTCCTAATTTTGTATTTATCCAGGTGCACCTGAGACATACGACAGAAACTTTGGGTTTAATTTACTACAGTAATGAGTTTTTTTTATTTCGACTGGTCAATATTGTTATTTCGATAGAACAACAATACCTTAGCTTTGTTAAAGGTATTATTTTTTTCTACTCTGTGTTGGTGGTGAATATATAAAGTAATGGATGATAAGTAAATGAATCTGAGCACGCCATCCACGGTGTTTTTTCCTTCTAGGTTTAATTCTGATCCGCCATCCAGTTCGCCTTCATGGGTGCTCGCTTCCTAATTGTCTGTTTTGGGTGTGCGAACGGATATGTGCGGTTTAATGTATGATTGAAGCTTCATGCACAATTTCAACTACATACGTCCGTTCAGTTATCAAACGGACAGACAGACTGAGAGAAATGAAACATTTCTGCTCCTCGAGTGATTGATAGGACGGTAGCCAGTTACTTTATCTCAGATACGTATTATTAATAGGGCCAAAATTTGACAGCGATGAGGTAGTTTTATTATGAAAATTTTTTTATAAAAGAGTAAGACCGCATATGTAGCCTACGTGTATAAACGACAATAGATTCAAAACTTATACTATAATACTCTTGCTGTCTACAGTTCTAAACTATTTTTCTTTCAGAAACTTTATTAAATGTATCTCTTTTATTAAATATATCTTTATTATATGTTTAAACATTGACTACTAAATGTGTAATAAAACTCCACTATTCTTATATTCATTTAAATATAATTTATAGATTACGAAACATACGTTAATTCAGGATTTGAATATGATTCCATAATAATTTTCTCCATAGTAATAATAAGTACGAAATAAGTTATACGTTATTAAGTATACACAAATTAAGTATATACTATACTAGTGTGGTTTCTCATGTGTGTGATTGCAGTTTTCAAAAATTATAATTATGGCTATAAATGAAATTTCACAAACATGTTAGGTAGGTTCAAAGTTAATGATGGTTTAATAAAAAAAAGTATTTTAATATTATATTTAATGTGGTAATAATTGATTCTTATACTTTCCTCTTAGTTGTTATCTAAAGAAATTAATCCTATAATTATTACATCTTAAATATCTACTCACGTACATGTACATACAATCTATATTTACAAGGTAGGTGACATGGGGGAGGGGGGTGCTGCCACACCACGTGTCATGTAACACTTTTCAATGAAAGTGTGTGAGAAGGCACGCAACATTTTTTATTCATAATTCACTTAATTCTTTAGATGTCCTGCGGACAGATAGACAGGCAGTCAATAGTACAGAAAAATATTTACACAAATTACGCTCAGCCGCACTTGGTTGGACTTGCACCATCCTACACTGCTATTAAGAAATTTTCCATGCAAAAATTATAGTCTATGAATAAAAACTTTCGATAGATATGTACCACATGATACAGTCACATTTTTGTTCATTAATTTAGGTTCTATGAAAACGTTATAGCGATGAAAGGGGACTTACAACGCAAGAGTGGGCTGAAACCAAATCTTGTCACCGACTAACTGCATTCACTTTCCACTCTATTATTTGTCGTTTCACTCTATGAATTACATTACCACATGTTCAAATCGCTCAAGATAGCGCTGAGCTTGTTTACAAATTTATCTATTCTGCTATTTTCTTGGTACCATAATTACCCATAAGAACAATGTAATACTTGTCCTAAAGCTCAGCCAAATCCTACAAAGCGCCATACACCATTATCGAACGCAGTATTGGTAGTATATAAATGAAGCTCCAGGCACATTTTTAAGCCTATAGGTCAGTGCGTTTTCGAGATATCAAGCAGACAGATAAAAACATAGTCAGAAAGACAGAAATTAACACTTAAAGCCCCACGAGCTTCTATAACGCTCAGCCAACTAAAATAAGACGATAAGATATACATCAAGTCCATCTGATTGTTCGAACTAGCTTATTTCCGTAATTTTTTCATATAAGGTATTCACACATGTATGTGTCACGTAGCACAGAAGCTGCATCTCAAATATATCATTACATTCAAAACTGACAATATCCGAGTTCAAGTAATACACATATGCGTCTTTAACCTGTAATTTTCCTATAAGAGTTCCTGATCTGAATGTCTGAATTTCTGTTAATTTGTTGATATCACTAATCAATACTTAGGTGCCATTTACGTCCAGAAACATCCGGAAAATTAAACACTTTCATTTAATGCATCGCTCACTTGAGGCAGAGGAAACTTACTAAAGGATAACTTACCTAAGTCTTGCAACAGTGAAAAAGAATGTATTGGAACATTTTATTTTTCTCTAGAGAAGAACGAGGTCGTTCCCTTTTAGTCAGCTTTTGTTATCAATAAAAAATATTACAATCCTACCAACAGCAACTTCTTCCTCATATTCAACATCACTGAGCCTCTCATCGTGTATTGGTTTCAATTAAATGTAAGTGACTGAACTTTTAGAGTTAACTAATAACATAGAATAATATATAATTGACTGATAATTGGACCAATGGTGATAATTCCAAAGACTATGTGACATAGAAAGTATACATGAAAGTAATCAGCAATTGGACGTAAAACCAATAACAGGTCAATGATTAATCTCCAACAACAAAGCAAAACTAATATCGCAATGTCCGGTGAAATATCCGACATAGACAAGCGTCGGTGGTGGGAAATATATAAGTGAAGTTTTTGCACAAATCACTCTGACTCAACAGTTCAGTGTCGTCGAGGATGATAAATGGACTCGCTAATGGAAATATTGTTTCCTGTACCTCTCCAATCTCTCCCGACCGGAGATTTATTTTCCACTCGTTCATAGAGAGCTTTTAAATTACGAATTAGCTTTCTACACTAACACATAAAATATTAGTTCTAGATTTATTATGGAAGTAGTGGTAAGCAATTTAATAGTAGTAATTGAGTTTATCTTAATAGAATTAAAAGTTTTTAGTTTAAATTTTTAAAACATTTTACGGCATGAAAATCTTTTTAAATTTTGAAATTGTTATTATTCCTTAATATTTACTCAAACTGCCGAAAGTTTTACCGTTTTGATAAGTTGCAAGTAAAGATATTTGTAATTTTTGGGAGATAGATCAATCGTCTATTTAATTTCCTTAAATATTGAAACATTATTCAATGAAACGCGAACGATAATACACAAACGGAAAGGGATTTATGAATTGAGCTAGACCGGAATCAACGTCACAGGTTTGAAATAGAACAGTGCTGTAAGGTATTCCAGTTGGCAAAGTTCATTTCCCTCCTTTCCAGAAACAACTATTCACACCCTGCAGTTTATAACGCTCTGTTGCCTAGTTTATAACTTTCTTACAAAAATAAATAATACATTGAAGGTGTTTTTTTCCTTATTGGATGTCATTCCTTTTTTTATTTAATCGTGTATTTATATTTTTCAATCAAACTATCCAATAAACATTTATAATGTATATACAGAACGTAATATAATAATTGACTTGTTCATAATATTTACGAATAATCATGACGAAAGGATGTTATATTGTTGGAATTAAAATTATATATATATATATATATATATATATACATACTTTAATTTGTATAAATGGCAATAGCCTTATTTAATTTCAATAAACATTGAATCACAAAAAGTACTTGCTCCGCCGGGAGTCGAACCCGGATCTCTCACTTGCCGGGTGAATGTGCTACCATTGCACCACAGAGCGCTTACTTTTTCTGATTCAATTATTTTGTATTTGGCCGTATCTGTCACATATGCGTTTAAATAAGCAAACTAACATATGATCGGAAGACCAAATACCTGTCAAATGACTTTTATTTACGTTAATTTATATAAATGGGAATAGCCTTATTTAATTTAAATAAACATTGAATCACAAAAAGTACTTGCTCCGCCGGGAGTCGCCGGATCCAAAAAGTACTTGCTCCGTCGAGAGTCGAACCCGGATCTCTCACTTGCCGGGTGATTGTGCTACCCGTTAGTTTGCTTATTTAAACGCATTTGTGACAGATACGGCCAAATACAAAATAATTGAATCAGAAAAACTAAGCGCTCTGTGTTTTATATATATATATATATATAATACTGTACACTTTAGTTAAAATAGCTAATTAGAAAAGGAGAAAGGAGAATCGTTATCGGAGAGTGATTATATATCTCATCCCTTAAACCAATTGGTACAATGGAGTAATATTTAATTTGAAGATTTGTTGTATTTGAAATATATGTTAAAATTATTTTAATATAATTTCCGGTATAATTTTTTATTTATTTATAAGCATAAGTTATGTATTTATTTATACGAATTATGTACACAAAAATTATGCTTGCTAAATATATAAAAAATTTCAACAATATGGAAACACAAATACATGCAAAAATTTATTATTAAATTATTTTTATAGTTCGCTACATATAATATCCACAATGGGTTGATATACTTTCATTTACGTATTTATTTGCATTACAAAAAGCAATTTTAAATAAATACATTCATTAGTTCAAATTACATACATGTGCTCAACACACTCTGTTCAATTTTAAATCTTCTAACTGTTGTTTTGCTGATACAAATAAACCCGAGATATTAATATAACCCAAGAAGGTAGCTACAACAAGTACAAAGACAATAAAGCTGGGTATTTTTGTATCCAAGTACAATGACAAAAGTACATTACAATTATTTACGTTTCATTAAACACGGATATTGTCCAACCACTACTTTGCATAGTTCAGTAATATATAGAAAATTAAGCTTCAGCTTCGAAAAATATACGCTGTACACACAGTAGAGAATACTTAAAAAATAAGTGTGTTTCACATACTAGACTCAAATTGAAGACTTGGTATCAATAATAGATCACACTATTTGTGTCAAATAGATTATTCTACAATCTAATAAACCGATGAAATGAAGTATTGAAAGATTCGACTCAACATATTGAAATTGTTACCGTCCAATTCAACAACGTAACATCATCAGTATTACACGATAAAATCTCATTTAAGTTCACTCGGTTTATTTAAATTTTTTCTGCATTGCCAGCATTGTTATCCGTAACACCAGTGTAAGAATGTTAAACATTTATCCCAAAAACGATAGAAATCTTCCTAGGATCATGAACCTATTTTCAGTAACCTAGAATCTTTAAAAAACCATGAGTTTATCGAGCGGACGGACAGACATAGTTTTAAGGAGGTCCTGTCAGGTTATTAATCATAATTATTCAATAGTTCCAATTATATTCACTTTGTAGCATGGAATTTGTGGAATTATGGAACGCTCATAAATTTAGACACACGTGTTGTGTTTATTAGTGCAATGTGCAGATCAGTTTACAGGTTAGTGCAAAGTTAATAGTGACAACTAACTATTACTAAATATCACATTGATTAATAGATTGGTCGGAGGTGGGAGGGTTTAATATATACACGTTTGCAGTTGTAGAAACCAGAAATGACATGTATTATTCTTTGGCATCTTGCATTCAGGAATACAAGTATAGAAATAATATTTATACGAGTATTTTACTCGATTAAAGAACATATATTATAGGTCGAGTAATAAAACACTATGCAAGGCTTGTGAAAGTGTTGGAGGATTTGTTTATGCAGGTTATCTTGCATACTTTAGCCAAAATGATGGGTTGCCTTAAAAATAAGTCAACGAAACGTAAGGTGGTATCTTTGCGTGCGTACCAAACAGTCTAATCCGATACGTATGTAGCTTTACGTGTTTCCTATCGGTCATACTTGATGCATTAGTAACTTTTCGAGATAAACATTAGTAATTTTCCTTTTTAACATTTAAAGATAGTAATGTAACGCATGAGGCTCTTTAACTAAATAATTCCATCGTATGCATTAATAGCTTCGCGTGTAAAAAAGCAGTCGCATCAATTGCTTTATTTGCTTTGCGTGTATGCTAAACACTCCCATCAGATACAGTGTTATCAATTAGTGTTTACTTTTCCATCTGATTCCGCCTGATATGTTTGCTCGTTTTGAGCGTTTGGCAATGCTTACAGGCATGTATTTAATCTCCTGGCATGTCGGTTGAATTTTTCGAGTGTTAAAAAGACAAGAAGAAGACATCAGTGTGGTGTTCCCAGAGGATAATACCCCTCATTTACGTAATGTACTGTTTACTAGCACCTGCGACTCTGCCTATACTCACTAATACACAGCTACACTGAGTAATGATGTGTTACTCCGAATACGTCATAACAGTGATGATATTAGGTTTAGTAATATCTTGTTGTAGTAACGAAACTACGTCAGTATACTAAATATGATCAACGTCATAGAATAAAACAATCATCAATAAGCTCAAAAAAGAAGTGTATAAAACTTTAATTTGTTTTTTCCGACGTTGTACTACTAAATTATTTTATATTATAGAGTCATTGACGAGTTACAGTAATAATAAACAACAGTTACAATTATAATAACAAGACTTCGATAACGTTATTTAATCATACTAATTATATTTATAATATTAAAATAAATGGGTATCAACCATCGTTATTTACAATTATTGAATTATTTCTGAAAATAAGTTTTCTCTATAGACGCTTGTATATAATTATTATAAGTTAATTATTATAAGTATATATAAGTATATAATAATTCATATTCCTTATAAAATTATTAACATTGGCAAACACAATAACATGTGATTTATATTGATGAAAGAAGTAATTATAATAATAACACAATTTTTGCGTATATTTTAACGTTATGTTGTTGTGTGTACAATCAATTTTATTTAAATTTTATAATCATGTGATAATTATATACATTTAAAGGGAAAAAAATTGTAACATAATTTTAATCAGATCGCATTATGCTTTGGGATGCAGTATTGAAAACAAAAAGTTAAAATGAGTTTTTATTTCTAAGATGTGATTAGAACTCGTTAAAACTTATAACTGAATAAAAAACTTGACTTGGAAACTTGGTATAAGCGTTTATCTTAGTTTACGAAAAACTGTATTTTTGGATCCGAAAATTCAAAGGCAATTCCACCAGTTTGTGTTTATATAAGTGTTTTCTTAATTTATTTCAGTATAAATAAAATGATAAATTTAATTCAGATGGATAAGCACAGATTTCAAACTGTTACAATTTTTCTACACAAGTACAGTATATGCACGCAGCGTTGATTTGATCTTGAGAAATGTATTAAGAAATATACGTAGAAAATCGTAAAAATCATGTTATTCTTAGTAGTACTTGAAAACGAACCTAGTTTTCGATTCAATTGGCACAAGAATAACTATTTTGAATTATACATTATTTCACAAAACATGTTAAAACTTTTTACTGAGTTCTAAGTTTACGGAGATTAATAATGTTACGTCTCAGCAATCGTTAGTCCTGTTCACGTTAATGTTTAAATAGTTTCTATCCCTACTTGGAAGAAACTGTGATACATAATAAATTTATTTACTAATAACTTAATACTTATCTAAATAACTAATAATCATTCTAACAAGGACATTCATGTGATTCCTGGAAAATGTTTTTAGGAGCAGAGCCATTATTGAGGAGCGAGGGCTTATTGAGGAGCGGTTAGCAGCTAATTGTGTGCTGCCTGTAAAGAGCCCTCACAACACTGCAGACTACCAATCACATCCGGTTCCACTTTCTACAGAAAATAACCAATTCTAAGAATCTTACCTTTCTGAAAGTCAAACGATATGGCTCAATATAGATAAGCCCTTAACTCAGGTAAGCGAAAATATCTTGACTTTATCTCATTTCCTACAACGACATGAAAGAATTTATATGCAAAAGGTTCAGTTGTAGGATATGATATGGCTTTACTGAGGGTCTAAATTTATGTTTTCAGTACCCTCTCTCCTATGTTTAAACTATAAAAAACGAATAAGTATAGTTCAAAGTACAGGAATCTGTTATACAGAAATATCAATAGGGAAGAACTAACGTTTCCTTAGGATTTTATTTATATATTTTAAATAAGTTTTATATTATTTCACTTTTAAAACGTATGAACACAAAATAATATATGATAAATATGTTATGGTCAAATTATTAATACATTATATTTATAAACAGAGACGCTTTTAATAAATATAATTAGTTTAAGTTCTTAGTCCTCTTTATCTTAATTGGTACAACTGTCAATTTTAAATGACTTTTTGATGAATTAAGTAGGAACATTTAACCAGGAGAAGTGATTTAAGGATTTTTATTACCTACAAAAATAAATTTTTGCAATTTGAACACTTTCTACACCTAGTTGTTTACACACGCACCCCATAGAACTACTTCGTAGGTAAGGTGGGGGTAACTCAAGCCGTAATACGTCGTCAAGAGTAACTGAGTAGGGCAATATTTTGGTAGGTCCCTCAAAATATAAATGCCTGAGGATATTTTGGCACAAACATGGTTGATGTGATCATTCCATGTCAACTCCCGATCAAGGTGTATTCCAAGGAGTTCCGAACTGTAGACTTCTTCAAGTATTGAGTCGTTCAATGTGGTGGCGGGGCTATACTGGGAGTCCACATGCCGAAGAGCAAATTTGATGCCATTGGCCTTTGACGTCGATTAGAGATTGATGCTATTGAAGTGTTGAACGTAATTGTTGATTTAAAAAAAAGATTGTTCTTCTAGGAAAACAATTAGGGGTTTTCGTTCAAAAAATAGAGATGTGTCATCAGCATACTGCACGACCATTCCGTGCATTAGTGATGAACTAATGTCGTTAGCGTATAGCAGAAACAGAATTAGACTGAGAGTAGATCCCTGTTGGACACTATAGCCCAATTGGGTTGGGTTTAAAAGATAATTTGAGATTTGGACAACTTGAGTTCTGCCGCTTGGAAATAACCTAAACCACAAACGTGTCACACCTCGAGTGCCGTGTGTTTCCAATTTGTTAAGTAGATTTTTGCAGTCAACACAATTTAATGCTTTAGATAGTTCAAGTAACCCACATAAGGTGGCATTTCAATTGTTTAATCTCTCAACAAACATGTCAACTAGATTCGCAACAGAGTCTATAGTAAATTTTCTTTCTCTTGAACCCGAATTCGTCTTCAGAAAGTTGGTTGTTTTGATTTAAAAACATGCAGCATTCTTGACAAAAATCCAGTCATGATAGAGTTCCACCCTAATAATATCCTCATAATTAAAATGAATATGATTATTATTGGTTAAGCAAGTTAGGGTTTAATATTTATTAACTGGAGATAACTCTACGCAGCGAGGTTTTACGAATGTAACTGCGTTTTTGATGCCTCAGTGCGGTGTGAACATTGCATTGTACTCACTACGTTCACAAGCTAAGGTTACATTTGTTGGCCAGATTTTGACCATGACCAGAAATATAGAAAGAACTTCAGTTTAAATAAGGGAAAGACGACTTTTGGAGTACTAGAGAGGTCAATTCTCTTTTAAGGTTTTATATTCCGCGCACTTCTTGTTTCTAATTCATGTATTCCCTATTCGCTGTTAAAATAAGTTTAAAACACATTGTTTTAACACATTTTCTTCCAAGCAAAATTAGCGATCTTATTAATTTAAACCATTAAAATCCTAAAGAATCGAACTAATTGTTCACAAAAATATAGAAATAATTACTTTTATGAAGCCAAAAGTAACAGAATATTTTCTTGTTTTGCAACCAAAAAGTTCACGGATCTATATCAGGAGCGTAGAATACACGGAATATTAAGCATTGCTATAGAATTCATTATTCATTATTGGGAGATATTAAATCTATGAGGTACAGTATATTTAGCAATAGAAACGCTTCGATTTGTTTGAGTAATCTTGAGAATTGCGAGGAAACCCGGAAAACTGAATCTCAAACATCAGAAACAAACCTAGAGCCAATTTGAATTTTATAAACACGCAACTAAATGTCTCTGGTATAAATAGAAAAAGTTTCTCGAATAAAATATTGACCTTCAGATACGGTTTGAGGTTCAAATGGATGGGTTTCAAAAGAAGTATAATATGAGATGAACATTTTTTCAGATACTTTTTTCTTGGTTTGACACAGTAAGAATTTAGTGAATACTCTTAGGCACGCAAGTAAATATCAAATCGGTGAAAGTAGCGATTTTCAGTCTCTTTTTCTAGTTATCCGACGATGATATTTATTTAGGTGTCTAAAGATTGAAGTTTACAGGTTATCACACAATATTATCTAAGAAAAAATGTAATTGTTTCATATTTTCTACCCTTTCGATACCCTTCTATTTCGGCATCCACGAATATAAGCGCGGCTGAAAAATATAAGCGTTTCTTAGGAAAAATCTCTCTATGGATTTCAATAAAAACCCGGTTCTATGCTTTACAGGGCTAAATTGATCATTGGCTCAATTAATTACACTTACAATAACTTGGTGACATCGTAATTTAATTTTACAGGCTACCTATCCCTAACAATGTTTTATCAAACATAAAGATTTTACTTTATTTTGATATATTTAATTATAAAGTACAGCCACTATTATTATATTGATGAACATTGAATGTATGTCAGGAGTATAGTACAACAGGCTGTAGGTGATGAGGCGAGAGCTACTGTCAGAACAACCAACCACATTGTGGTACTCCCTTAATTATCTGTTGTCGCAACGCTTTTGATGCAAGATGTAATAGTGCTTATTTCTCCATAGCGTATGGAACCTTGCTACCTTGATTACAAATAATAATGCAGTAACTTTGATCCGTAGCTTTATGAATTATCCTTCCACGTATTAATTAAGATGTCAAATAATTCAATTACGTAAGTTATAGGATTTTGCTAAGTAAGTGAGTAATGTTTACATTGATCTTAAAAGTAGCAGAGTAGATAAGTTTGTAAAAAAACTCGGTACTTAAGATATTTTAACATGTGACATATTCAACACATGTACCCTAAATATCCCAACAAATTTGTTATCGTGACTTGTTATTTAGACTCCTGTTATTCAAATACTGATTGAAATTCAACATAATGAACAAAACTGTAAATGCATCATACTGCAAGATGTCTTGAAAAAAATAAGTTTTATGTTCATGCATTTTCAGCCATGTAATTTGTCTGAGCGTCGCTGAAGCCAACCACTCAGTAGATGAGTGGTTTGAAACAATGTTTCCTTTGTTTGTCGTGGGCAGTAAAAGATTAAGTTTTCAATTGAACCTCAGCGACTCCTGCGAATCCTGCTGTGACTTTCGTCCTGACCACAATTCAGTTGGCCTTGACACGAATAATATATTTTTCACGTCAACGTATTTCAACTTAACTGTAAATGGCTCATGCACAAAACTATCAACCGATTCGGCGCAGTCATTAGTACGGACTTTGCACTTGTTTCTGAAAGAAAGTAATCGTAGAGTATCGTTCTGTGTGGTCTCTCGTTACCATTGCCTCCGATTACTATTAATGCCTCTAAAGTAAGAGGGCTATTATATACCTATTTTATATACTAAAACTAAAATAAGAATATCAAAATTTATGTCTATATGTTTCTAATATACAGATTTGTATTCCTCAGTTATATACCTAATTGACTGAGCATAGCAAAGCTTTACTCAAGAAACTGGAATACGTAATGTCCGCACGATAAATAGAGAATGAACTAACCTATAAACTTCCATGAAACTCTATCTCTATAAGAGCAACAGCTCGATAACACGCATCAGTACATGAGAATTGACCTGATCGTTAGCTAACACTTTTACATTGTTCTAATAGGTAACCATGGTGGCAGTGAGAAAATAAAAGAATATTTAAAGTTGTAAACAAACTAAGAAAATAATTAAAAATTAATTAGAAATTAAAATAGGCTTGTAATTTTGTATGCAGCTTCAGTGAAGCGTGTTACGCGTCACGCGGTGTGGCGTCCTACTCAACGTCCTGTTTCAGGTATATTGGAATAAAAAACTGATATTTCTCAAATTGGATCACCTAATTAATCTAGGAGCAGTCTGTGACGACTACTGGGCTCTCCGCAGGACATTTTGAGAATGTAGTGAGCTACAGAAACTTTGCAACTTCAGTGAAGCATGTTACGTGACACGTGGTCTGGCGTATTCCTACCTTGTATTAAAGTAATACCTTCCTCGTACACTATGCTTCAGGAGTTCATGATACTGTTAAATCTCGTATAAGCATTGTAATATTATCTTTTTTTGATCTATTTAATAATTTTAGATTTTTTTATGTAAGAGTTTTCCTTTATTGTTAACTTTAAACATTATAAAATAATACTGCTTCTATTCAGATGTGTAACGTACTTTATATACTGAATTTTTTTAATATGCTGGAGTGAAGACCGGAATAAGTGGTTTATGGCTGATATTATAATATATCAGTAGTACATGTTTAATTTTAGATCCATACATAAATAGTAAAATACTGAAACTTAGATTTTTAAATAAAAGAACACCATTCAAACAAGAATGTAATTTTTTTACGGATCATAAAATCTGTTTACAAATATACTGTTTAGATTTTATCCGTTAAATACGCATAAATGCAAGAACTGTTTTTTAATTGTTTTTATAATGTACGCTTCGACGAATATTTTGATTTTAATATTTAATTTTTATTAATTCTTACAGTTTTAATTTTGTTCTTTATTCTTCATTCAATTCTCAATATAACCGAGGAATCTTCTCAAGTTATAAAGTAATGAGTAATGGAGACTTCACCTATCAAAATACTTTACACTTTATGATAAGCAGAAATAGTTTTATTGAAGTAAACTATGTTTAGTTAATATATACACTACCACAAAATTGGAACTAAATTTAATTACTGTAGTATCTAATTTTCTAATCCCTCATAAGACTGAACTGAAGATAATTGCTTTCCATAAAGGCATGGGTCAATTTGTAGAGAGCAAGTGATTTAGACAGTGATTCATACACCCCCAAACATAATTTGGTTGCATCTATGATTGCGTCCACTTTGAACTGTAATAGTGTGGTTCTCCACCAATGCAATAACTCCCCTCCGAATACTATACTGACAAATCATGGCAGTACCGGACACTCCAATAGCTAAACTACTAAATATAGTTTAATACTTTGATGTAATCATGATCATTTTAGTTTAAAATAGTAAAATTACACTTATTTTTTTTGCTTTTAAAGTAAGACTCTTATACATAACGCAATGTTAATAGCATAATTAAGTAACAAATAAAGGCTGTTTCAAAATATCATTAAAATGCAATTTATTTTTATTCCTCTAATAGTAATGTGTACAGTTACTATTAATTCAGAATTACTATTATTAAATTATGATTATTAAAATCCACTAATACTGCCATGTGGTAGGAACTCCCTGATGCACTTGGAAACGTTGCAAGAATACGGTGTTCAGGAGATACTGGTTGGGTTCTAATATTGAATTGGTTTGTACGGCGTCAAACTGTTTTTAAGGACCTTTCTTTCTCAGATGTGTTGGTTATCCCCGAGAATTTTCAATTGTATTATTACTTATTTTTTCGTATGTATGTAACTAAAAACAAGTGACAGTTCTTAATGGTGAAAAAAATTATTTGGAAATGTTGATAAGATATGCATTTCGTAATTTTTGTGGAGCAAACGTGAAAATATGTCTTTGTGTGTTTTTATATAAAGCAAATCATTAGAAGGATTTTATTTTCATGCAATATCTTGTTAGGAGGTTTGTACCAAGTGAAGAGATTCCATTTTGCAAAGCCAATATTTGACCAACTTTGTACGTGTAAGTGCAGCTTTATTATTTATAACAGAGTCTACCTTTCCTCATATTTGATCTCTGAATCCTCAAAGACATTTTAAGCCAAACCATACATTTTTGTTGTTGTCAATATAAACAAGAATATTCCCGAGATATGAAATTAAAATGTACGAATGTATTTTTTTCGATTTTGACTCAAAACCAATAACAGTTCAATTATTTATCTCCAATAACAAAGCAAAACTAATAATGAAATGTCCGGTGAAATATCCGTCATACACAATCGTCAGTTGTGGGAAATATATAAGTGAAGTTTTTGCACAAATCACTCTGACTCAACAGTTCAATGTCGTCGAGGATGATAAATGACCTCGCTAATGGAAATATTGTTTTCCAACCGGAGATTTATTTGTACTCGTTCACAGAGAGCTCTCTAATAATATGAAATAGCTTTCGACACCAAGCATATAAAAAGTGGTCTATGATTTGAAGAAGTGTAAGAAATTAAGTTTCTAATTTTACAAATGTAATGTGCCAAATTAGTAGCAATATTATTAATCTAAACTGTATAATCAAACCTATTCTAACAAACTGCTTAAAGTTATATTTCTTTCTGTAAGCTTAGTGAAGATTTCTTTAGGAGGAACGGTCATTTATATACTCAATTTTTTTGGCATTTTAAATGCTGTACAAAGAAACTGTGAATGATAATATGTAAACGATAAAGGGTACATGAGGACAAGGAACGTCCGTATTTACATCACAAGTCGGAAATAGAACAGTGCTGTACGAAATTCCACTTGTCAAATTCCATCTCTCTCTGTTTCACATACCACCATTACCTCATATTATATTACCACTTCACGTCATCTGGAGTTTCCATAGAAAATGTACAATGTTCTATGTTGTAACTATAAGTACTAGTAACTGCGTTGTGTAGGAGTTCTATGAGAATTTGTATAATGTGATTAAATAATTAGTTAAATAACATGATTGGTAATACTGTACTGAAATGAGTATGTTTATTTTAAACCTACGTCAATCAAAAGCATTAAACAGTAGTATGAATTTATATAACAGTCCAAATTATGCTTAGCAATGAAACTTAACTCAATCAAAAGAAACAAAACTTTTAGTTGTGTGGCCGAACAATCATTTTAGGAATTTTTGTCATTGAGGAATGTACTATCTCGATCGTTAAACTAATTTCCAAATTACACTACTTTTCTAAAAAAGATTTCTTGTTCAATCAAAGGAAACTACAAAGCAATAATTTCACTCAAACTGTGCTACAACAGAGTAAAAGGACAACTATCCAAAACAGCTGTGATATTCTAAATATATAGATAACTTAATTGATTCTAATGTCCTAAATATTTTATTAAGTCATTTGCTTTAATTCATTAGCTAGTAAATAAGAAAAAGCGTGATATATCAAATGCTAATTTATACATAATTTCGTAAAATAAAAATGAATCGCTGAATGTGTTGCTAAGCGCCTAATCTTAGACAAGACGGAACAAATTCGGCTAATCTTTTCATATTCGTTGAAGTCTAAGGAAGTCTTATATGAAGAGAAAGGTCGGACACTTATGGAATTTCTAGAATTCAGAAATACCTGTAATATTTATGATTTATAATTAAAATCTAACTGACACTAAACAGCTGATGAAACCGTATATACTTGTACAGCTAAAGTTCGTTAAGAGACTGAAACATGTTTTAACTTTTAATTTTGTACTCTATTAAGTACAAAACATAAGTACATATAAAGTACAATCAGTAGTATAATGCAGGTAAAAAGACCAAAGTTACACCATAAGTTTTATTTCAGTTTGCGCAATTTACAAATAAAAATACAGTGAATTGGGAATACTTTGTTTAATTTTTAAAGCAACACTGTTATAAAATCCACCTTAATGAACAAAGTTGGGAATGCTTGAAAGTAAGATATTCAAAACTGTTTTGGCTTCCTTGCCATTTTGGTATGGCATTTCACAGTAGCTTAAGGAAAAACAGAGACATGAACACTAATAGGCTTTAACGAGCCATTCTTTCCCAGACTACAGTCCGAAAAATAACAAGACTCCTCTATAGCTCAAAACCTATTATAAACGATTAATTTAAAATGTTTCATGACCATAGTAAGGATTTCACCCTGTACCGGGAACAGATGTTTTTTGGATTTACAGGATTTATCAGGCCTAAAAATATGTATGTATGTATATTTTTTCATAGCAAGGCAAACTCAACTATGGCACTGAAAATATTGGATTAAGAGCTTGCCAAACACTGAAACTTGACACTGGAAATATCTTATTGATTATTGAAGATTGGAGGTAGATGACAAGGGCTGGAAATTAATCAATGTATGTATTTTACCGGAGCAGATTTTTAAGACCAATGTACATATTTCCTTGATCGGAGCAATAAGGCAAACTCAGCTGTGGTGCCGAAAATATAATTCCGTCCAACCAGAAATTCTCCTCTACTCGCTAAACCCAATATAACAGTAAGTCACATATTATCCGATCCCCTTAACTGTGCATAATGAAATAATATGACCTGATGTATAACAACTTACGTTTAAAAAATATGATACGCCACTTCGTCATAGGTGTTTTAACTGAGTAGGCTACGGAGTTCGCTTTTAATAATGTTTGCATAAATAATGTTTGTTATATAATCAAATATATATATATATATATATATATATATATATATATATATATATATATATATATATATATTTAGCTCATTCTGATGGCTATTATTTTTCCTAAAAATCATTAATATAAATTTGAATAAACATCAGATAGTAATTTAAAAAATAGAAGAGTTTTAATACTCAACAAATTAACCTACATTATGGATACAAGAATAATTAATAATAATACTACAAGTAGACTAGAAATAATTATTGCTTTCAATTAAATATTCGTAGAATATAACATAATTATTTTCATTTAGTAAAACACGAAAATTGGACAATCATGGAAGTTGTCGTTCTAGTTTCAACCAATATATTAAGTTAGCAAACTAATAATGGTTGACCAGAAACATTGACTTTATGTAATAACGCTGCATAGCACTGCTAAGGAGTGCTAAAATTCTAGAGAATATAAAATTAATATATAAATATATTTTGTATGCTCTCTATAAACCTTAGATATGTTCTGACACATTCATTACTTGCTCTATTTTTTATTTCAAATAAAGTATTTGAAATAAAATACTATAAAGTGAACTATATAATTGCTTACGTACAACACACAATCAGGTCAAAAGAAAATATCAGATAATGGATATAAATTTAAATTTGGGCTATTACACTATTTCACCATTTATTAAATAGTTGTAAGTTAATAAAACAAACGTAACTATTTCTAAGGAGTATTGAAGATCAAACACAACGGAAAATAGAAAATTGTGCACTCGGTTGAAATTGAATAATGAGAAAAATGTTTTATTAATTATTGCAATTTGTCATTCGTTTTATATGTTAATTTAAATGCGAGTAACATGTAATTACCTAATGTGGTACTGATGAAAGGCTCAGGAGGAGGGATGGCGGTTTTAATACGTGTTGATGTTTTAGAAAATGTAATGGTATTTTTTTATTCATCGTGGGTATGCACATATGTATGTAATACTATCTAGGCTGTATACGGGAGAAAATGTGAAGATGTAAATATAGTAGCGAGATTTGTTAATATCGACGGCTGTTAATTTAGTAAAATACTAAAAGTTATGTAATCAATATGAATCCCTTTTTGTATAGAGGATCTTTAGAAAAACTTTAGTGAAGCTTTTGAACCTTTATATTAGGATGAGTCAACATCAAATCGTATATTAATCCGTATCTTCAACAAAATCTAAGAGGGTCTGCCCAATACTGATATAAAACTTACCCCAAGTAAAACATGGTAAGAGGCCCCAAACAGTGCCTTTCTCTAGCCTTAAGCCACTCACAATCCAAAAATATGTGTTTAGTAGCCTCTTTAAACTGATTTCATGGTAAAGTATATAAGTAAATACATTGTTAGCTATGGGTATTGTATTTAAATTGTTCGTAGTTTATCGGTTAATACATTTTATTAATTTATACGTAACGGAATTTATTTGCAGAAGAGAAGTGTTTGCATAGTATTTTAACACAGTCTCGTTTTTCATGCTGTTTTCGTATAAATCTCTGTACCAACTTGTTTCTTGTTTTAAGATTTATATGTATCAAAAATGTTTCTACATGAAAACTCATAAACTTAATTACATTATTGTTATTATTAGTTTTTAATTTAGTTGCATTAGAGAGAGAGAGAGAGAGAGAGAGAGAGAGAGAGAGAGAGAGAGAGAGAGTGAGTGAGTGAGTGTGAGTGAGTGAGTGAGTGAGTGTGTGTGTGTGTGTGTGTGTGTGTGTGTGTGTGTGTGTGTGTGTGTGTGTGTGTGTGTGTGTGTGTGTGTGTGTGTGTGTGTGTGTGTGTGTGTGTGTGTGTGTGTGTGTGTGTGTGTGTGTGTGAGTGCTCCAAAAACTAGTGTCAAGCAAAAGCCCGGAGATGTTTGCACCCCAAAGGTTCTCAAATAACCTAAAGAGTTTAGTAAAAAACACACAAATTCATAACTTGAAAACTAAAAGAAATAGGATAACATGTTTTAGGTTATTTGAGTACCTTTAGGAGTGTTCTATCTTTGGGTCCTTGCTTGACAATAATTTTTGGGACACCCTATTCGGGGAAAATAATAAATGATTTCACATCATAGTTGCAATTTTATTATTGGCTAAAATACTTAGAAAGTTGCAGCACTTATTTCGTGGGTCCAATATAATTCAAAAACAAAATATGTTTGCAATACCCAACACAATAATGTGCTAATAAGTGTTAAGCTGATGTAATCTTACGTAATAATAGATACAAGCTATGTATACATGAACTTGGTGTTTTTCTTTGTCTTTGCATGAAGAAAATGCTTTTTTACCGTTGATAAGTAGGGTGGATTAGTCGAGTGCGAAGGAGACAAGAAGAAGACGTCAATGTGGGGTACCCAGGGGATAGTACCCCTAATTTTCGTAATGCACTGTTTACTAGCACCTGCGACTCTGTCTGTATGAGTACTCACTAATACACAGCTACACTGAGTAATGATGTGTTACTCTGAATACGTCATTTAGACTTTGTAGCAAAAAGCTATAGTATAATCATGAATATTATATTATATATATATATATATATATATATATATATATATATATATATATATATATATATATATATATAATTAGTTGATATTGAGTTAAAATTGTCTTTAAATGAATTCCTTACCTTTATGGGTATTAAAACATAGATTAGTTATAAGTCACAGTTCTAGTATAGAAAACAATAACAGAGGAGTTGCGATATTGAAGGACAACAATGAAAGTTAGCTGGATTATTCAAGCAATATTATTTAGCAAGCTAATGAAATTTTATGTATTAAATAAACTAAGCTATGTAGAAATGCGAAGCATTTATAATTAATTACTTCTCAAATTCCTTAGTTGCTATTCGTTACACGTTTTTTTTCTTGTTTATATATATATATATATATATATGTGTATGTATACATATATACATACATAAATACATATATATATACATACATATACAGAATACAGTGACGGCGGCTGGCAGTCATCCTTTTGAAACCAAATGTTTTCTGTATCTTTAGAAGCCTGTGGCTATAATATATTTTAGATAAAATTTTAACTTTACATTAAAATTTGTCACCTTTCCATGGAGATCTTCTATTAAAATAGTGAACAAGGCTGACGCCTGCTTTATAATTTTAGTTTGCGTAATAGAAATGTCCGTACTTCAAATCCTAAATAATATAATTTTCGTAAAGTTGAATTATTTATACTAAAGTATTTAGAAACATGACCTCAACAAATTAAAATATAATAAAAGAATAAAGTTTTAATATTACAAAGTTTACCTCGTGATTTTTGTTGAATAAGTGTAAGTTTGTTAAGAAAATAATATTTTAAATTAGGGAATAAAGATTAATTTATACTTTAACAGCTTGGTTACCTGCAGTTTTAAATTAGCTAATGCGTGATTTCAACATTCCTGTAATATATTACATTTAAATTAGGTTCTGGATTAGGTTCTAACTGATAAGCTGTCCAGATAGTGATCTCTCTGAGTTTGTTGAAAATATTAAACCAATGATTACTTATTCATACTCGTAAAGAATGATTGTTTGCCAACATAATCTTTGGAACACAGTTTGCAATTACAGATGCTTCAATTTTTTAGAGTGAGGAACCTACTGTCGTAAAACACGTCTGCTTCAGGCGCTTGTATTCTACTTTGGTTATAAGGAATAGAGTAAAAAATCCATTCTGCTCTACTCTTCAATAGACCTACATTGGTCCTAAATCTCTTCATTGTACGTCAAACGATTTTCAAAATAATGGATGGAAAAATCTGCACGGCATACATACAAAAACTTAAAGACGTTAACTTAAAAAATCGTCCCTAATTCATAATGATGCTTATTATTAGTTTAACACTTTAAAAATAAATGTATGCCAAACTTCGGGACCTCTCGGCTCGCGGCCTTTGTGTAAAGATCTGTAAACATGATACAGTACATAGTATGCTTTTGCGCTCCAATCGCTGTTCACTAATTTCATTCTGTTTCCTTGATTCAGTCTGGAAATAATATATATTTTAAGTACCTAATCAGTATTGCATCCACCATTCAAAAACAAAACAGGCCCTGAACCCCATCGGTTTTTTGCTAGAAATTTTTTACTTTATGTCTGGTGCATTTCCGTTTAATTCCATTTGTAATGGTCATAGGCTCACTGTACTCACGTGTTTTCTGAAATTGTAGTCACGGTGCCAATTATGTTTGTGTCAGGTCCCTCCGTATGCATTCCTTCAGATGCTATAACTATGTCTTCCCACAAAATTTAATGGGAACCAAAAGTGCCTTACATGTACAGTTTCACAGTTTAAACAAATGTCCAGAATGGTTCAGAATAATCTAATTGGTCTAAGTTTGTCATTGCTAGTTTACATTATAAAAATTATAGATTACTACTATTGTTATTTTCATTACATTACAACTGCATATACTATCTTTATTCATGCAAATATACAATATTATGACACTGCGTGAAACATAGCCTTCTGTAACTCAATCAGCTATCTATCAAAAACATACCCTATCTTTACCGTAAATATATTGTCATTAAATTATGTTTAAGATAATTATTCGATGCTGTTTTGGAATAACATATACTGTGTTTCACTCTTATATCTAAATAATGATCACGCCATTTCTTTTAGGTCTGTCACCGAGGTTTTTGTGTGATTGACTATCAATTACCCAACCTCCTAACATCTTCAAAATCTTCCGTACTTTATTGTATTTATTTTAATAATAGATATTGTTAAACATAACGCTAATTTAATTGCCGTTTATTGACAGAATTTACTCAATACAATAATACTTTTGTTTAATAGTTTAATAACACTTTGAAATGCCTACATTGTTACTGGTCCTCTCGTTTCTTAACAGGTTTATGTAACCTGAATATTTCAGCGTGACATCAAAGATTGAAAAAACAGTATGTTGAAATAAAATATTACGTACACTTTATTTTTCTTTTCAACATTGGTATTAAGAAAATTATAAGTTAAACGCAGTTCAAAAACGAAAACAAGGAAGCTGTTTAAATTATATTAACACCAGAATTCCTATTTTGCAGATCAAAATAAGTAGTCACTAAGTCATGTACAATACCTGGCAATGACTTGTACATGGTGTAACTAAGGAAAAAGACTTATTTCTACGTTGCAAGTCTTTGATCGATTTTTAAGTCTGTTTGTGAAAAACTGTCTGATGTGTAACAATTCTAAGTATTCCAGAGCAGTTTTCTCATTTATGGAAGACAAAAAGTAATATTTGGGAGTTTCCAAGTATATTTTTTGAGTAACAGAACCATTATAGCAGGGCGAGGGTTTGATGAAGAGCAATCAGCAGCTAATTGTGTGCTGCCTGTCAAGAGCCCTCACAATACTCTACAGACTACCAATCACATCCGGTTCCACTTTCTACAGGAAATAACCAAGCCTACCAGTCTTAGCTTTCTGTAAATTGCATGGTATGACCAAGATAGCGAAGATTCTAACTCAAGTGGTCTAAAAGTATCATACCTTTATACATACACTAGACGAGAACCGTTAGAGTATAAACTGTATAAGTGATTAAAGTATGCAGTAAAACCCGATGAGTAAAGTATATCGCTTGAAACCCGAAGAAAAAAGTGTTTTAGTATTTCCACGATTCAGGGGACTGCACAAACCTTATTTATTAGTTTAACGTAAATGAAGATTAGTTAAATGAGATGATGAGGCAGAGACGGTGATTGTATTATTATACAGTTGTAATTGTCTTATGCTCTATGTAAAACTCTTTATGGTGGTTATCATATCTTATATTATCGTATGACGCCTAATATTATAAACCAATAATACAATATATTGTTCTGCAAACACCATAAAAATCTTGTTTAGTAAGCTTTAGATAATAAAGTGTAAGAAAAATATAAAGTTTTATTAAAATAATAAAATATAAGATTTTACATTTTTCTTACATATTATAAAAAATTTATGAGTCAAACATCTTGTATCAGTTCAATAAGTAGGGTAAAGAATTGTGTTTTAGAAGATTTTCTTTATACACATTGCATTTTTCTTGTATTATAAGATTACATTGAACATTATTATCATATTTATATTAAGTTAAATCAAAAACCCTTAGAAATGTATAGAGAAAAATACATTCTTACCTTTTAAAATCAAACTTAACTTAACGTAACTATTACTTATAGTTTCTCGTCGAATAATGATAACACAGTTATAATTTTGATACATTTCTCTTTGATGTAAATATTGATTTACGTTAACCATATCAAAACTTCTAGTTATAGATATCCATTTATACAGGTGATATGAGATGCGCGAATTTGTGTTTGAGTCAAACTTACCCAATCAATGATCAGTATGAATTATTTATTACAGTCACCCTACTAAATAATTCGGTCCTGTCTTCTTTGTTGAAGTTATTTTCAATCCTAATATAATAAAAAATTATATAAATAAATATTCGTTCCATAAGATATCTTATTGTCCTTAGATAGTAAGAGAACTTTAAATTGTTGAATTTTTTATTTTGTCGATTTCTAATATATTTTTAGTTTTGTAACTGTATAGCGCTTTGGCCGATTAAATGCTGAAATTGTTTGTGCAAAGAATTCTTATGGGTATTAAACGTTTGTGTAAAAAAATTATTTATCCTTAACGGTAGAAATTATTTGTGTTTAAAACTATAAAATCTATAAAAATACATGTTATCTCGTAGTGGTGTGTAAATAGTGTCTCGATCTCGAGATCGAAATTTCTAAATTTAGCATCTCAGGCTTCCATCTCTTTTGTGTCATAAGATTGAAATACTAAAATCTCATAAATTTGTAATGACAAAAAGCCATTAATCCTAAACCTGCGCACTAATATATAGCAATGGGCACTGATGTTAGGAATCTGTCTCAGTGGTTTTTTATACAATAGCATTTATTGTATCAGGAACAACGTAACTAAATATCATGGATATTGTTTAAGCTCCCGTAATACTGTATTGGTAATACCTATAAATAGACACTTTCCGACTACTACTTTCAAACCTAATGATACTTCAGTTTAAAGTTTATTGACATTACAGTTACATAATAAACTGTAAATGATACAATATGATGAAGGTGAATTAATTTAAAGTATAACAAGCTTTTAAACTCTTGCCATCTTTCATTGTTAAAAAACAAAACACTATATTTCGGTACTTGAAATTTGTGCACAAAACAAAAACCTATTAGAGAATAAGATCAAGCATTTACAAAATAAAAAATTATATATGTTTGGCGATTAACGCAGATTAACCGCTAATAATGTACAATACAGGTCCACTGAAGAACACATACCACACGTACGTGAAAAAGGTCAGAGACGTAGATGAATCTAATGAAGGTTGGTGGAACACACTGTAGTTACTCTGTTTAATTCGTTCTATACGAACACGATAGGTGGAATAATTGAAGTCATTAATCAAGCGAAAATGTGAATTCAAACTTATGCATTGAAAAGTATTACACTCTGAAACTCATCTTCCAAGTGTTTTTTTTTTTATATATATATTAGCTTCAAGATTAGGTTACATATCTGATTATCTGGACATCTAGACAAATTTTAAGCGTGCGAACGCATTAACGTGGAAACGCCACTCACGTCGTCACTTTTATTGAAGGCGTTATCTAGTCTTTGCCGTTTCTTCAAAGTTAAACAATTCATATTACCCAGCCAATGTAAAAGAAAGTCGGCACTCCAGCGCATGCATCCTGCTAGTCACAGCCACTAGCTTATATGTGCAGCCGATCCATGGCTACTAGAACGGTAATGGTTCTCCAAATTCCATGTTCCCGTACAATGCATATTCTTGAACAGCTGTTTAAATTTTGTAAAATTGTACGTAATCCCAACTGGGATTTTATTGGATGAAGAGTCCATTTAGGCTTCAGATGTTGTTACTATTGGGGAGATCAAAACTGACCATTAAGCTTCATACGTGCACATCCGTACGTACTTAAAAGACGTCTCCTCCTCTATCGTAAAAAAGATATTCCAATTGAAATATATTTGCATCTCAATCAATTCGAAACGATTTGAGTGGTGAGCTCAGCTCTACTTCATCTTCCGCTTGGTGCAGTTTCTGAAATGTGGCAGTCACACACTTGACTAATGGAATCTTGTGTCCGTCTTCACCTGAAGGGATCTAACATATTTAGGTGACGAAGACGTCGAAGATGAAAACGAAAACGAACTCCTTACATCGTTTTGACATCAGAGACACCTAGACCAAAAAAAGAGGTATGTCTCGTTTACCTAGCAGTCATCCAGGTTTAAACATAGATATTTATTTGACACAATAGAACAGTTTTCTGTATCCGTCATATTTATCACACAAAAATATATATTATTTTGTATCAATGCATTATAAATATTGCATAGCCATACAATATTAGGTACATTTTTCAACTTAAACTAGTCCTTAAATCCTTAAAAATCGCTACTAAAGCCTTTTGTAGACATTAGAACGTTTTTTTCCGAAGAAATTAGGCTAATAAATGTGATTTAAAACGTTGATAGTGTTGATTGATTTCAGTTAAATTGGCATATAGAGTTCAAAGATATATAAAGTTTGGATCTATAGCAAAACAATGAAGTTTGAGGAAGTGAAAGTCTGAGCCTATCTGACGCAATATCATTTTATCTCGCTGGTATTACATATGTTCTATCAGCTAACAGTGTGCAAGAAAAAATATCGACAACATAATGAAAGTACTTACCTGAATAATCTTAAACTAATTATAAAACTTTACCTGCAAAGTTGAGCACAATCACAGTTATCTAACGATCTAAAATGTTATAAAGTTGCATAACAAAGGTCAAAACCGATAGAAAAATGAAAAAAGAAAGGAATAATGGACGTAATCTTCAAAGTGTTGCTGAGGTTTCAATGGAGTAATCCAGTTAATAAACAAGCAATTTAACGTGAGTGTGAGAGAAGCGTACTTTGTTTAGATTGCACGACCTTGAAATACACCACTAGGTGACGCTATTCTCTAGAAACAGGCAGCTGAGGAATATATATTCCGCACATATTCCGAACGTAAGCGCACGTGCCGTAACCGCCAGAATCTTCTTATCTGAAACAAGAGACAAAGCACTGCACTTAGCGGTATTAAAGGCAAGCACGTGTACTGTTGCTACCTGCTTCAGTCTGAATCTGGAATTGAAAACATTGATTTCTTGAACTCCAATTATTGCAACTTTGCAACTAAGGCTAACTCTAGAGATGCCGAAATCGTTGAATCCGATACTAAATCTTAAATATATTAACGTATTAAAATGACATTATTTCATAAATTATTTTATTTTAAAATATTTGACAGTTTAGACACAAAATAGACTAAAAAAAATTGTATTTAAATGTTTTTAACGTAACTAATATGCACAATACTTATTTCTATATTGCCACAATACACATCCAGGCTATGTTTACATAAAATAAAAAAATTATTATATTCCTAACGTTAATTGTTGCTTCCCTCAAAATGGTGGTGGATTTGAGTGGTAAAGTCAGAATAAATCATGGTATAGTTTTATATTTCTATATATATATATATATATAAATATATATATAAATAAATATATTTTTATATTTATATTTGTATATTTATATATATATAATATTAATATATATATATATATATATATATTTTTACATTTATATTTGTATATTTATATATATATATATATATATATATATATATATATATATATTAATATATAAAACCTGCTCTTACGTTGTATTATTAAATACTCGACAGAACCCTCTTAAAACCGTGTAATTTTCTATTCATCCCTGCAATGATTCTTGATTAGACAGTATAAACAACTTATATTTGTTTTGAAAAAACTCTATTGACCTTAGGATAGAAAATAAGTTCGTAAAATTTTAAATTGGGTCTTACGGCTAACCATAGTGCAAATGAGAAAATTAGAGCACAAAAACCAATTTTAACAAGGAACTAAGTATAATCGAATGACATTTTACCATGTGACATATCACATGTGATAAAGTTACATTGTTCGGTTGTTTTGTAAGAGTTTCGTTACATTTTGTTGGGTCCTTCGACAACTACGTTACATCCTTTATTTTGTTGTATACCGAGTGTCTTAAAAGTCTCAACCTCCCCTCCCTACTAACTTGAAGAGAGAAGACATAAAGACCTTTACATTCGGGGAAGTTCATATGACTAACTGAAGATGTTCTTGATGTAAGACATTTTTAACCGCCCCCCGTCCAATTAATATGGTTTGGAGGTTAGTCAAACTTCTTAAATAGCAATCTCCAGCAAGAATTAAGGATAAGGATCGAAGGTACCTCCCATCGCGTCACCATCACGGCTTAAATCTTACAAAATGTTAGATGTGGTTTTGGGTCCAGGCTTTATTTTTGTCAAAAAGTACATGGTAGCCACTTCGAGTATCTCATATGAATGAAATTGAGGAAGACATACAAGATTTCTATAATTTTTCATTACTAAATTATTTACAAGTAATGGGATTTAAAAAAGAATTCAAGCTTTATTTTTCATGAAATTTGAAGATTATCATTTGAGAACTCATTTTTGACTATTCTTTTTTTTATACTTTAAAATTTGAAATGTTCATTTGTTAGGAGTTCCTATTTAAAAGGTTTGATTTACCCCCAAACTCACCCATTTGGGTGTACTAAAAAATGTCACACATAAAAAACTCCTCTTTTGGTCATATAAGCAATCCCAAAAATAAATGTCTACATCTTTATTCATAAGAAAGTTAATTAGGAGGGAGGGGATGCGACTTTTAAGACACTCTATACTTTAAGATGTATTTAGGTTTTAGTGTTCCTTTATTTGCGTAGCACATGATTTAAGAACCACTGATAGCTCATAATTTCAAGGTGTATAGATCCAACGGTCCACATTTCTTCTATGTACTTTGTGTATCAGAAGAAAAGTCCTTAATTTGTTTGTAGTGTTGACGCTACAAAGATATCTGGCAACGCGGATGTCGGTATCCTTAATGTAATCACCTGGTTGAAGAATGTTTCCAATATCTTAATTTCAAAAATTGTCTCCTTCTAAGTCTATTGTAGAGAAATGTGCGGACCCATCCGCTTCTGACATGCACATTACTGTTTTATACCTTGCTGGGTATACAACAGAGAAGAATTTTTAAGCCCTTACTATGTCAGTATGGTTAGTTAAGCGTAAAGGTGACAAGACAAAAACATCAGAGTGGTGTACCCCGGGGATAGTTCCCCTAATTTACGTAATGTACTGTTTACTAGCACCTGCGACTTTGTCTGTACTCACCACTAACACACAGCTACACTGAGTAATGATGTGTAACTCAGAATACGTCATAAAAGTGATGCTGTTAGATTTGGTAATATCTAAAAACAGGCGGGACTACGACACAGTGAAAAATACAGCAGTCCCGTTTGTATTGTAACAACAGTTATTCAAATGAGCTTAATATTACGGGTAAGAAAATATTAATCAAGTAAGTGCCCTTGAGCATGAATGGAGGTTTACACTTACGATGAACAACCATTATGTTTATAAGGATATGACTTAAATGCTGTTGACATTTGGTTAATTCGAACCCATGGGCAACAGCCAGGCTCAAGTAAACTTAGAATATTTCCTGCTTGTATTCACCTGCTCGCATTCACCTTCTTTATTACGGATTTCCATCCAAATACAATAAATTTAAAACACCGTAGGTCCATGTTATTGAGGAAACAAGTCTGGCAACAAATCTAATTAACTTTAAAATGTCTCCGTCGCATTGTGAATGCAGAAGTAAACTGTACTGCATGAAGAAAAATCCAATAACCAACAGGCCTAAATTGAAAGTGGATCTTTGACAGATCCTAAAAGCCAGTGCTCTTTGTACAATACGTTACAGTATATTGGATACGACACTCGAGTTATGTAAGTCACAATTCTTCTTATATAGAAATAGGTTTTTGAAATATACATGAACGGAATGTTGTTGAAAATTAAATATGCTAATGTAAATACTAACTTACTGTTTTTTACAGTCTAATAATGTTTTCTGTTCATATCATTTAATAAATATATAGAATCAAAGCGTTTCCATGGATTGATTAAACGTATTGATAGAATAGATTAGGTAGATTTTCTCATGAAGATTTTCTACGGGAGATTTCTTAATTCATATTACGTGAACTTGGAACACGATAACTGCCATATTTATTACAATATCCAGACTAAATTTGGTACAAAAGCAGTATTTACTTCTATTACTTTACTTTTTTCAATGTTTCTTGACAGCGGCGATTTAAAGTTTGGAAAATAAGTAGTTACTATTAAATATAAGTTATTGTCCATTAAAACGCAAAAGAAAGCAGTGGTTTAGAATTGTGAGGACATTCTAAATAATTATTTCGTTCGTAGGCTATAATTGTGAACATTATACCTACCGTAGTACTTAACTGGATTTACATAAACCGTTGAGTTTGTTATCCAGTGTTAACAAACAAAACTATTCAAGATGGTGGTCACTAGCATTTGGGAAGCATTTTTATTTCGGATATGTCATAATAAAAATAACTTTTCTTGAAATGACAAGGACTTTCAAGCAACTTACATTCTTACTTATGTTTGATATTTCTTAAGGTTTCAAGATGGTGGTCATTCAAATTTATAGAATTATCCAAGTATAGTTATTCGTTATCAGTGAATATTTTTATAAACATAATTTTCAAGCAATTGAAACTAAATCGAGCCCATGTATTTTTAAAATGAAATTTATATACATATAACAATATTTTTCTAGTAAGGTTACAATATTATGGAGTGTTAAACCTTTGAGAAATGTAGCAATAATACTAACATGCCAAATTAAGATTTATTGTCCAAACAGTATAGTGCAAATTAAACATCTAAACTAATAATTTATCTTCAGACCGTTAAATCTACCTTTCTTCCATCTGAGCCAGAAGGTATATTTATATTTTTAACTAACATAACTAACAGTTAATTAACATCTAATTTGTCCGACTTACACCATGTTAGAACATTGCTACCTTGAGGTTTAACAATTATTTGGATGAAGAATTGAATTATAATTTTTTCCTAGATAATATCTGCTAATAATACATCATTAGAATACATTTCTTATTTGACAATATGAAATTATTACTACCATCAGTAAAACAATCAATATTATCCTTTTAAACTACATAAACTAAAATATTTTCACTCGTATCTTTTCAGTTCGAATACATCCAATGTTTTGGCCGTACTCCAAGCGAGTGAAGTTAGCTAATTGAGTTACTAAAGGCCGAGGAAACGCAAACACACCGGGCTGAGTTCTGGCCAAGGATCGAGTAAAGGCGTTCTTCAGTTTTACAATATTTTCCCTTATATTCAGGTCCTTTTGTGGATTATTTTAAACTGTCTGTAGTACACTACGACTCACAGTTCGTGAGGTATGACGTGATATCATCTGTATCAGACTCACATTGTTACATTCTCTCGGTTTTTATTTATTTAGGTTAGATAATTTACACTATCCTTTATTAAAACATAAAATTACTTAATTACTTACTTCCTAGGTCTTGTTGGCGACTCGAAGCGATTGTTCTAGTGCTTGTCTTGATAAGCATGCTCAACTGAAACCTCATTAGACAAATTGTGGGAATATTAAAGTTGAAATGTCAAGAAAATCTCTTCTCGTAGTCTGCATAAATCGTAATAACTGATTTTAAATGAGATTTTCAGTGGATATTATGAGAGACTCTCCAGTGACGTAGTCATGCTCAAAATAACGACCACAGTTATATGTACTTCACCATGTTTAATCGTTGCAAGCAATTACATTATTTGCAAAATATGACAAATATTTTGTTATTGTCTACTGTATAGGATTCGTATATACAGAATTTACTGGATATGTTTCCGTAACAGAGTTATTGTTATTCGTAACTGAAATAAACAATGTTGTTTCATTATACAGTAGAGGAGTTGCAAGTAGACGGGTATACCTCGTTTGAAAAACATTGAATTAAATGTAACCAAATTAGAATTTTCAATTTTGAAATTTTTTAAAATACAAACATATTATTGGATAGAAGCCAAGTGCCAATTTGTAGTATATAAGCATTACTCCTGGAGTTTTTTTATCTATAGATGAATTTATCATAAGAAAGAAATTTATCGTCAGCCGTAGTAGTTTTGGTGGAGGTCAAAATGGAAGAGTACCAATTTAAATATATGAACGATAAATTTTTCACTGATAATATTTTTATACCTACATACATGAAAACGACCATCAATGTCTATTGAAACAGTGACTGGACTGAGTGTGTCTCACATACTAACTGACAAACAATAAGAGATGAAATGGCAAAACCTGCTATTGGTATTCCAAGGACTTCCTAATGGGCTTCAGTCAGACAAAACGAAACCTAATAAATTCTATGTTAATCATAGTTGTTGATGTTTGTTGATTCTTGTAATAACTTGATTTATGCTTTTGTGTCCAAAGTTCTCTAAATAACTAGTCAGTAAACATTTTATATGCCTTACAATTACTTTAAATTTAATTTAAACTGTGGGGGTTTTATAAAAAATTCAATCTTTAATTGGCCACATCATTTAATATAGTAAGATTAGAGACATTTAATTTCCAACCTCTTCTTCTTTTTATAATACATTTAAAATGAGGTGTCACTTGCTAGGGATTCCTGTTTAAAGATTTTGAGGTTTTACTTATTAGTCAAAAGTTTCATACCTCGAAAACTTCTCAGTTGGTCATATAAAAATCCCTCAAAGTTAATAACTACATCTCTATTCATAAGGTTTAAGGTAACCGGTAGTGTAAATTTTCTGTCGGCTCTTAGACTATATGAATCAATATATCCATGCTACTGGCAGACAGACGCTACACAATGTTAAATATTAACTTTTTTTGCTGAAATATTTTTATATTTATATCAGATCTTATATCTTATGTATATAAGAATTATTGAACAACTTTTAAAACTTTGTATGTTAAGATTTTGGATTGAGATATAGAATAAATTGATCCATATTTTAAGTTATTACGGAGATTACAAATGTTGTCTTTTTTTAAACAGTTGTTAAAATCTCAGAGAAACAAAAAACCTCATTAATTAAATAATGTTTGGTGTAAATAATCGATAAGTTTATATAGTCATATAATCATATAGTCGTAAAAGTTGTAAATTCAACAGTTGTAAAAATATAACTTTAATGGTAAATTATTGTATTAGCATATATCTAAATTATAATCTCACGAATAACTTAGTGATTATATGTATGCATGATAATTTTTGCAAAATATGGAATATAAGCGTCCACTTGTTTGTGTTAAAGAATAGAATGATCTTGATTATCTCGTTATGTTAGAGTTGTATTACAATGATTATTCATAATCTGAATATTTACTTGCATCTTAATTGAACTGAAATGTTACATGTGTTGGTTATACAATTAAAGTAACAGATATGCGAGGTGTAGAAAACATTACAACAATATTTCACAAGGATGGTACGAATGTGCAATTTCCAGTGTCTGAGGGCGTGGTCCAGAGTTACAAAACCAATTATCGCCGACAATAAATCACGAGAATTCCAAAACTTCCATTTTCTCACACGTGTATTATTTAATTTAGGTAGTTATTTGTCATTTACACGACCCACTTGCATTTGGCGCCGTGATTTTCTTTTTAGTTTACAGTTGATAAATATTACATTAAGAATTATAATTAATTGTTGCAATTGTATCTATCGGCTCCTCTTACTGTAAATCTAAAACGCGTTTTTATAAGGTATTGTAAACTATGTTATTACATAGATATATAATAGATATTTCGATTTATTACAAATTTCCCAATTAGTTTATAAAAAAATAAAAACCCTTTTTTCTTACCTATAAACAATATGTTGAATCCTAATTGAAACAGCACATAATAATACGATTACATATTGCTTATTTATAGGAATAAGTTACAAATCAATATAAATTGATGTGGTAGTCAATTGATTAATTCTCAGTATAAAATTAAGTTTATAAGCCACCTCACTACAATACGATACATTTTTCAATAATCTTAAACAAAATTCTATTTAGCAACATATTATAACACTATATATATATATATATATATATATATATATATATATATATATATATATAGCGTAACTGTCATGGAATTGGATTAATTTTATTAGTAATGATACTGATTTTAAAACATTTGAATAACCACCTTACTCTACAGAACAGATCTTATATTTGACAATTTTAGTTTTTTATTCAGTACTGAATTTAACATTTTATGTTATTCATTATTTATTATAAAAATAGCTTATTTAAAACATTTTATTGATTATTATTTAAATGTTTTATTTATCAATAAAAATAATCTTTAGTAAATGATGGAAAAATAATTTTGTCATAAAAAAACATTGTAATAGAGTAGCATTAGGCTGATAATCAATTAGACTTTTACTTTATATTGAAATTTATAACACAAAACACCTTGGAGAGAAATTATTTTGTTAAATTAAATTGAATTATCAGGTTAATATACATTACATAAATATATTTTACTTAGATGTCATACCTCATGGAGTACCGAACCATTTCCGGTATGAAAACCGTTATTAAGGTTTCTTATTAAAAGTCTTATAGTTTTATATTCTTTTCCGATGACTTTTTTAAATATTAATCAGCAAAACCTTGACGTAAATTCAAGTTCCTTTTTTTCTAATAAACCGTAAGAAATTAAGTCCCTGTCAAATACAACTTGTTCTTACTATAAGCCTTACTTTACAAACACTTCCTGTTTGTAGTTGAGCCGTAATTCAAACTGCTTCGGTGTAACCAGTATTTTATAACCATAAAATATCGTAAGTACAATAATTTCAGTGCAAATCTGAAAAAAGTAAAACAAAATTAAAGGAAATTTTGTTAGGATTTAACATATTGGCGAAAGTAAGATGAAAGTAGTTCACCGAGGTTATACCGTAGATAATTAGCGTTTACGTAATCTAATAAGATTTGAGCGTAAAACTAAGTCGAGTTGAAGATCTCTCTCAATTTGGATAAGCGAATTCAATGGTCCAATTAATCACTAATTCAGTGGGATTTCAACTTGCTTATATTTTAATTTCTCATTGCAGTATAATACATAACAAATATACTATATCGTCATTTTCAAGTTTTCTCGGTTCTACAATTAAATTAATTTCTATTTTTCGCCATCAAATTTAAATCGAATTTACACTTTATTTACACATATTATACTGGCAGTTACCCGCGCTTTGCACTCGTTGTGCACTTGTAAAACCCCGTCTGGTTTAGGTGAATTATATTTCATAGCCGATGTTGAGATTGAATTTTTCCCAAGATCAAGAAAATATGTTATAAAGTGAATATTTATGGTCATTGTAATTTACTCTGATCATACATAGTATTTTTCAAAAGAAAAGTAATTTATGTTTCATAACAGTCTTTAAATATAAAGAAAAGGTTACATTATTAATATTGTCTCTTATATCTGCACTGCTAGCAGTTATCTTCCTGCTTGCATGCCATTTAGTTTATGATTAAATTACTGCTGGTTCGGGTGAATTACAATTCCAACGCCAATGTCAAGTTTGCTTTGTCGTCAAAAAGTTTTATTTATTGCTATTATAATTTATTTTCCTCCTTAGTAAGTTTTGTTCCATACTTGATTTTTCCTTGTTTTTTCATGAAAATATATATTAAAGATCAGATAAACTTACTTCTGTCAAAAGTGAACTAAGATGAGCTTTATAATAAAAAAAACAACCCAAACCCCTTGTGTTCGTTGGTCTTTAATTAATAATAAAAGTTAATATAGTGACATTTAAAGATAGACTTTAAAAATCTAATACTTATTATTTGCTCAAAAATTAAAAAGTAAAATTGCATTACCAATAGTACTAAAGTAAAAAGAAGGTAAAGTAAAGACGTCTTATTTTACCAGGCGAAGTTAGGGCTAAGAAGCCCTCTCTAAAACTTTGCATAGGGACCAACGGCTTAAAGGCGACTTTCGAACTACCACCAGTCTTGCGATAACCGTTTATTACTTTGTAAACTAAAAACTATTGATTTGGAGTTGTAATTGGTACATTAATTCAAAAGCAGTGAAGTTCCATCTAGCATAGTTCTTGCCGACTGTTTCGAAGGGAGTGTTCGGAGTTAAATTCTGACCAATTTATGTCTTAGAGCATTTTCTAAGGTAGATAAGTACTTACCTAATCGCTGAAATTTATAACTGCATGAAAAAAATAATGTTTATTCCCTACTATTCCCTACAGGATGTACTCACTATAAATGTAAGCATGTTGAAAATTTAAAAAAATGTTTAACACAGTACAGTTGGTTATATTAGACATTCTCTTTTAATTAATATTTCACAACTTTAGAGACCAAGATTTACACTTTAAAGAGCGGCTAGGCGTAGCCTGGAAGAATTTTGAAATCAGAATAGGCACCCATCCAACTTTAACTCAACAGTTGGTTTTGAATTTGGTATCGTTTTAATGTCAACAGTAAATAAAGTAAATGAAAATATAAAACAACGAACAGTATAAATACATAAAAAATTGTATTTAAAATTATTTTGAAATAGATTATTTGGGGAGTAAATAATTTGGACCAATGCAATACATAAAGAAAGGGATTACGACTTAGTTTAGGATTGCCTCGGTCAATTTTTATTATTATAAAGGATGTTTTGAAATTTCGGAGATAATGTTTGAAAATTCCTTTTTGGGACAAGGTAAACAAAGATTAATTGTTTTCTAATAAATATAAACGACTCTATAATTTAATGTTATTAATTTTCATGATTTGTTTGATACATTATTTTGAGACTTCTAGAACAATAATTGTTTAAATTTTAACTTTTTATTTATACTACTTAAATAAAAAAAACCTAAAAACAAATACGTATATACCGTAGTAAACTTTATATTAACATTTTTTTGTAATAGCTTAAAATTAAATTCTAAAAAAATTTCCAGAGTGTTTATAAACATCCTCTGGAACAGCGTGGTGTAAAATCAAATTTTCTTCTAACATCTGAATCGCCTCATGCATATATACTCGTAAACTGATTATCATCAAAGTTTTCAGAAAATTTTAACAAACATTACTGCAGAAATTTTGCCTAAGTAATTACTGTATGAGCCGGTAACTAAATATTATAGTGTAACTCTCATACATATGCAATCCCACTTATTCATACTTCCGCAATAAATAAATTACGGATTTGCAATAAAAAACGAACGTCATACACATTTTTATGATTTCGCTTTTCTCTTCTATACCGAATATTCCCTTATATAAACGATTAACGTGTAAATAGAATCTAAAACTATTTAAATGTTAAAATATAATTGTATTTATAATACAGTAGTTCCATTTTTTATTAATCCAGCCTAAATACAGTCAACTTAAGATATAATTGTATTTAATCTTCAAAAAAGCCTACCAATTGAAAACTAACTGTTATCCAAACAATAATAAGTAAACACTAGTGTGAAGTTAAAACAACAAAAATGGTTTACTCAAAGGGAGGTTTTCCAGGACGGTTCAATCAATAATAAAGTAACCTAATAACCCAGAAGCCAATATAACTTTGGCGGCGAGTGTTCGGGATTGTTGTGATATCGGCTGGAATGATTGGTTTGTTTCGACCCTCCTGATCATAGCTTGTTACTTATATTCCCAGAGCACAGAGTTCAAAAATTATCATCTTACTGCAAACGTTATTAAACATGGTAAAGGATTAACGATATTAATATATATATATATATATATATATATATATATATATATATATATATATATATATATATATATAATTTAAATAAACATTGAATCGCAAAAAGTACTTGCTCCGCCGGGAGTCGAACCCGGATCTCTCACTTGCCGGGTGAATGTGCTACCATTACACCACAGAGCGCTTACTTTTCCCGATTCAATTATTTTGTATTTGGCCGTATCTGTCACATATGTGTTTAAATAAGCAAACTAACATATGATCGGAAGACCAAATACCTGTCAAACGACTTTTATTTACATTAAATTGTATAAATGGCAATAGCCTTATTTAATTTAAATAAACATTGAATCGCAAAAAGTACTTGCTCCGCCGGGAGTCGAACCCGGATCTCTCACTTGCCGGGTGAATGTGCTACCATTACACCACAGAGCGCTTACTTTTCCCGATTCAATTATTTTGTATTTGGCCGTATCTGTCACATATGTGTTTAAATAAGCAAACTAACATATGATCGGAAGACCAAATACCTGTCAAACGACTTTTATTTACAATAAATTGTATAAATGGCAATAGCCTTATTTAATTTAAATAAACATTGAATCGCAAAAAAATTTAAATTAAATAAGGCTATTGCTCTTGAATATTCTAAATATCAGACTATTCTTTAAATTTAGCCTATCCAACATTCCCAACCCCTCCACCCATATTAATGTAGTGCTGTGTTAGAAGTGTTTATGTTATTAATTATTATTCAAAATGTGTATATTGATATATTATTCTTTTATAAAATTACAGTTTTTTCTCAAAATAAGTTAGAACACCAAAATCTGTATCAACTACAAGATTGAATTTATAACAAGTGAAGCAGTTTAAGCTACGTCAGGAGACAATGGATATTCCTTGCTTAGCTGATCCTGTACACAGGAATCTGACTCCTAGAACTGTAATATTTTTAATCGATATCTTTCTAAAAAAATCCTCTATCTATTTCACGAACAACTAGGTTTTGTGTTTTAGAACGATAATTTTCTCTACAATCCGTTAGTGTGTGCGTTTAACAATTATGAAATAAAATCATGATTTTTTTTAAGTCTAAGTAAAATAAATGGGAATGGGAAAAACTAAGAAAGTAAAGGAGTGATACATAGAAAGAACTGTGGTACTTACAATACTTACGCCTTGTAATTCACTTAACCTAACCCGTGGGAACAGATTGTCTGATCACTCTTCCACCTAGCTATCACTGCCCTTGGGTTTTTATCTTCCCCTACAAAAATACACTGGTATCTGTGAGAACTCTATTGATATTTCCATAGACCAGCCGATTAGGAATTCCAAACGTATGATGCACGCTTCAAACGACGAAAATGCGTCTCTTTATCGTGCACGATTATAATACATTATTACTCAAATCAAATCAAATCAATTCATCTTTTATTGCATTTTCTTTACAATTCAACATTGCATCGCAATCGTCAAGAAACCCCTTATAATTTTAGTTATAAGCAACCCCTTATACATTCACACACACAGTCAAACTTACATCTTCATACATTCTCTCAAACACATTCTCACTGACCTCAGATCCTATGCTCTCATAAATCCCAGCGGCTCATCATGAATTCATCGACAGAGTAAAACGCTCTAGACACCAGTAGGCGTCTTAGACGAGTTTTAAATTGATTTTGATTGTTGGAATTCTTTATACTTTCAGGGAGCCTATTGATCAGTTTGATACCAACTTCTTGAGGTAGATGTTGCGACAACGCCAGTCTGTGATGCTGAGTTCGATAGTTGTCCCTGCCTCTTGTTTCATATTGGTGAACGTCCCTGCCACGAATCAGAGTACACCTTGATCTGCAGTACGTAATCACCTCAAAAATGTAGAGGCAGGGCAAAGTCATAAATCCAAGCTCCCTAAAAGATTCCCTACACGACTCTCTGAAACTCAACTTTTGTATGATTCTGACAGCCTTTTTTTGAAGTCTGAATACTCGTTCCAATCTATTTTTGGCACAGCCTCCCCAAAGTCTTACTCCATACGCAAAGTGTGGATGGATAAGGCCATAGTAGGCCATTTTTAAAACTTTGGGGGAACATAACTTTGCTAGGTTGCGCAAGGCATATATACCTGCGGAAACTCTAGCACATATGTGGTCGATGTGGTCGTCCCAGGTCAGCCCTCTGTCAAGGAACATTCCCAGAAACTTTGTAGAGTATGTTTCCTCTAAAAGGACATTATCTACAAATACAGCTGGCCCATCCGAACGTGTATTCTGCCGAATGCAGAAATGTACAAAATTTGATTTGGTTTGATTTGTTTTCAAGTTCATTTCAGAAAAGAATTGAATACATGAATTCACTTCAACAAACGTTGTGATTTCCAGTTCTTGCAGTGTTTTGCTTTTAAAACAGAGAGTCGTACTAACGTCCATATTGAGCATATAAGACAGAGTTACTTCAAATTTGGGTGATTATGGTACTAAAATATGATGTTACGAACTTCAAAGTTGAGTTTATAAAACAGAGACATCTGAAAGGCTTTTGTCATGATAACGAATATCCGTCAATATTCTGTGTGTGCGACAGAGCCAGCCCACAGACAGGTCGTCAAGCTAAGCGAAGAATTATGTTACTGACGTAACATTCAGAATATGAAAAAGACATACCTCAAATACGTTTATCCTTGTAACAAAAATGTGTTATTACTAACATCAACACCACCACCACCATATATATTGAGTGTATGTGACAGAGCCAGCTTAAATACGGGTTATCATTACAAGAACAGTCGGTATTACTAACGCCAATTTGAGCATAGGAAACAAATCCCCTACAAAGATGTTACTACCGTCAACGTTGAGCGTATGAAACAGTGCCTTCTCAAAGTCAGGTGCCATGATAACAAAAATCTGATGTTACTAACGTCAATTTGAGTGTTTGAGACAGCCACCTCAAAGACAGGTATCATGATAATTGCCAGCTTTGTGGCTTGCAAACTACTAAAGGCATGAATACCCCTTACTACAAAATGTTAAATTACAGGTCCCTTCGTCTCGTGCAAACCGATACGGATTACTTCATCCCTCATCAGTGTTCTCATTGGGGTGCGGTTGATTTAAACATGAAAATCTTTAATTTAATTAAATTCAGGGTATGTGGTGTTATCATTATAATTTGGGTGTATTTTTTTAATTAAACGTCTTTCAGCTATAGCTCTTTAAGATATCCTTTTTTAGATATATATAAAAGAAAATCCATTTATTATTCCACGAATATTTTTAATTTTTTGAGAGAGACTGTTTGGGATAGTAATAGTATTTATATAAGGGCCATAACACATATTAAAATATGAAATGTAATATTTTGTATAAGATAGACGAATAAAAGAAATGCCGTTTTTATATATACAGTACAATGCAGTTACTTAACTTGTTATTGAGAAAACACGATTTTTTTTAAATTTAGTCTCTATACTTCATAACAGACTTATTGCAATTATATGTGTTCCAATCAGATTAGAAATAGAATCTACTGTAATGCCAGGATTTATAGATCATAAAAGCTGCATCCCATAAAAATAAACCAATGGTATAGATTCCATAGGGAAATTTTCAGACCATCATTGAGATATTGTATAAAACACAGTTTCAGTCTATGCGTAGAAATTTCCACAAATTAATACAGTTGTAAATTACATTATTAATTTAAATAGAATATTAATTTAAATTAACAATAATAATAATTTTACTGCCTGTTGCTTTTCTGTTTACACTTCTTTATAAAGGACTCCAATTATTAAAAGTAAAATTCTAAAACTAATATTATAAAACTAAATAATTAGTAATCATAGAGTATGCGGTAGACTGATAATATAACATAATTAAGAACAACTTACATATGTAACAACAACATAATACATAACAAACAAAAACATATTTATAATTGTAAGATGAGGGTGAAGTACAATATGTACCTCATACCACGTCACATAATCAATAAATGTGGTTATAGTGGTGTTTATTTAATTCCATTGTTGTTGCAAACACTGACAAATTCAATTCAGATTATTGTTTAAAATATAGCTTACATCAAAGTCTTCCGGTTCACATAGTGTCCAAGCATTGCTTAAGCACGGCGCCCACTGCGACAATATCCAGCCCAGCCTGGACCGGTCGCAGTGGGCGGGTGTCCATTTGATCGTATGCATTTTGACAGTGTATCAAAGGCCGGTCCGGGCTGGCCTGGGCCGGGCCGGTCGCAGTGGTCGCCGTGCTTTACGCGGTTAACTATTTTGCTAGAAGGTTGTTATTGGCAATTTTGTAGTTTAAAAGGGTCATATAATTTTACATATTTATATATTTTCACAGTAACTAACTTCTTAAAATATGTTTACCCTGCTTAGGAAAGTCATAATCATTCAACTGATCTTAAACTGAATTTTTAAGATGTTTGGGTTAAATTGAGTATCAAGAAGTTAATTGTGTAAGTTAAGTTTCGATGCGGTGTGAACCTTGATGCTTGTATTTATTGCATTGCGGCTCTTTTAAATCAGGTGTAGCTGCATTACTAAATAACAATGTTCTGCACTTAAAATCGTTAAAATATTAAGAGAATATTTTTAAAATTATAAAAGAGTCGGAAACAATCAAGACGTCATTCTTAATATTACAACTTTATTATTGATCACAATTACAGAATCAGCTTCATATCATTAATCACACCATTTTCATCTATAATTAATTATTAATTAAAATGTTACATTTTGAGAGATTTCCCTGTAAGCATACACTCGGCATACTTCCCTCGGGCATTAATTTCCCGGCAGCATACTTCAGGGCTAAATCTATGATCTAGTAACTTATGCCTTATTTTTAAATCAGTTTATTGCAAGTGTACTGGCAATTTATGATTAGGCTTTGCCATTTATATTATTTTGTTCAGATATTATGTTCTTTTCAGTTAATTTCGATGTGTTTCTATAATACTATACATTGCCCTAAGTTCACCTCTAATAAAGCCGAGTTTCATTTGATTTTTTATTTGAATATTGCAAAATTTTTTATTCCTGTGAAAGCAAATTTGCAGCTGAATATGGATTACTGATAACCTCAAAACATACCCTCGTTGCTCTGCGGTTTTAACCTTTTTGTTGTAAGTATTAGAACATAATCAATTATTTTTATATTTTCTGCCATTACATGATTAAACGTTTGTCTGATGTAAACTTAAAAAAAATCGTGGTTTGGCTCATTTCTTACTTTACATCTGCACACCTTTTGGCGAACAAACATTTTGACCACACAGGTGAAATTTTGTGTTGTTGGAAATAATTAATTACTTTCAGTGACAAAGCTCATTGTCATCTGAAAGACCTCAATAATTACTTTCCATTGGAATATAATATTGTTCGGCGAAACCACAATAATTACTAATTAACTATTTACCTTACGGTAAACAGTTGTTCATACATTACTGTATTACAAACAAGAGAAAATTCATTGCAGTAGCTTGACATCAAAGAAGCCGGATGTGACTTCACAAAAGTAATTATTATATTGCTGCTTTTTGTGGCAGAGCTTTACACTGGTATATAAACTCTTGGCTATATAAATGTGCGTAAATAGGACTTCTTGTTAAAATTGCATAGAAAGGACCGTTACAAGCTTTGTTATAATTCATTTTTATAACGTTATAGGTTCGTTAACCTTTACCTTAAAAGGCTGGAAGCTGATTCTATTTCTTTCTTGTTCGGCTGTAATTACGCTCTAAATTTGTTATATTCTCGTAAGGTGTTAAAATGGCACAGAGTTAAATGTTGTACACAAACTACACGGAAGTATTAAAAATATTTAAAATCCTAAATTTTACCATTTATTTTGCTCCTCAGAATAGATTAAATGATTGAAGCTAATTCACCATAACGGTTCTACAGTTGTTATTAAATGCTGAAAGAGAGTAGCTGTTAGAAATATTATTCTTTACATCCATAGCACGTCTTTTATGGTTATAACGTGTTCTATGGGACAGGATCAGTCGATTATTTATTTTTCTTATAATACCCTAATATTTAAAATCTCAAAACCTTTAACTTTACTTTAATTTCTACACTACTTGTGTATAATTTTATAAAAATAAAACTGTAAAATTATTTACTCATGTTTTATGACAACTCTCATAATTGCTAGAGTAGTTTTAAACTGTTTCAAAGTTCTTCTGAAGTATACTCATATTTTCCATTCACATGTCTCACTGAATACGCTAACGTAAATGTCTATCATGTAGTCATGTGCTGGGTGAATTAATCCCAGTTTTTAAAGCATTAATTTTCCACAATAACGAAGAATTTGTCATAAAAAGTTTTAAGTAATAGAAAATTATCGGACCGTACCTTCATTTAGACTTACTAAAACTTAAGGCAAAATGTACCGTTGTAATGGAATTATTAGCCCTTAGTTGAGATTAATCGGTAGAGATTGGGCCTACAACACAGTCCACGTAACTAATTAAATCAAGAAGACATCTCAGTGATATTTATTACTGTACTTGTAATAGAGCATTTCCTAAAAGATATACTTATACATATATAACAATATAGTTGATTAAATTTTTATATTTTTAACATGAAGGCCAGCAAACCATTTGAAATGGGCACACTAATTTTGGAACTTCTCACTAAAAACCATTCTTAAGTTAACTTTAAACAATCATCCTTAAATCATAATCCATAGTGATAATATGTTAATACATTATGTTTTCTATTTTCTTTGCTGTTGCTACTTTTCTTTCTGTTATTACTATGCCATTATAATGCAATTTGTGACTATTTTGTGACTTATTGGTGTATATTAGTACTTTTAGTGTTACTTTTTTTGTATTATTATAGTATTTGGTTTTTATTTTGTCGTTACAAACTTGATTTGCAATTATTTTGCTACTTTGGATTATCTAGTTGCTTGCTGCTTTAGTATAAAGGATTTTATTATTTGTATACTGAAATTTACATTGTTAATGTGTGCTACTTATTTTGCCATAATAAAATATTATTATTTATTAGCCTAATAAGGCTGATTGTCAACTCTTTTACTATTTGTTTTATTTTATTTTAAATATTATTATTTGGTTAAATATTCATTAATTGTGTCATTACTTGTATTGTGTTCAATATTTGAAAATACTGGACATTTATTACGCTTTGAAACAGTTGGAATAAATGAAAAGTAAATACCAATTTGGTGAAATTTGAAAACAGCATATGCTAATCCAATAAAATTCGTTGAATTGTGTTAGTTTCGGCATAGGAAAATATCAAATTAGTAGACTTCGAAAGGTCGTTTGAGACTGCAGACCTGATATTACAAATGAAAAGTAATATCCATGGTAATACTGTTCGTGAGTGGCTGTAATATCACTATATCACGGTAACAGCAGGCCATTGGTTATAATGTGCAAGGCATTACCGAGGTAAGCTTTCTTGATTCAGATTGGCTTTTATTAAGCCTACCCATGTAGTAAGAGAGCTTTACACTTGCACGAGTATTTGTTTACTTCTTTAACATTGGCAAGCTTAAAATTTTAAACACATTTCAATTTGAAGATAAGAGTATTATAATCGTTTCCTTTTAAAGGTAAATTACTTTATATTGACTATTACAGGTTATTGTATATAAAGACAATGTTTTATGTCTTTCGTATCACTTAAAATATGTAGAGGCAATACAGGTACTATATTTTTGTATAATTTTTATGGTATTCTAGTAAATATATCTAGATATATTTTAAAATTTAAACTACAGCCCATATATACAATTTTAATACAGTAAGCATATAATAAACAAATCAAAATGTTAAGTCGCAAGATTTATGGCAGCGTTGGGTTTATATAAGCCTTGTCTGCAATCTTCCCTTATCACATCAATGATACAGTGAAAAAGAGAATAAACTTGAAATAAGGATTACACCACTCACTTTAGAACACTACTGAAAATAAATTGGCTTTCCCAGCATCATCTATCCATCGTTAAGATATTCACTGGCTATTCCTGTAATCTTTTCACTAACTTAAAAGTGGTATTCATTAATTCTAGTTTTCGCATTTAAAGGAGAAATTCGAAAATCACGTAAAAGGAATCGTTAGATATTTGATAAATTTTTACTTACTTATGTAAAGAAAGTAAATTTTTACTAAATAAGTTATCCCTAATATAGATAAAGATGCTAGAAGTGGAGAACATTTAATAAAACTGTTCGATATTCTTTCGCAAGATTTTTTACACAGATTTCAAGTTTTAAAAATTAATAATATTTATTGTTATCAGAGAGATATCTACGGGTATTCACAAAATGAAGTACAGAGAACATTCAACGGATATTGTTGCCAAAATGCTTTGAATTATATTTTCAATTGTATTTTTGTAATTTTTTATGTAATATTCTACGGAGGAATAGCTCTGTACTATTGTAGTCTTTTAAATTTGGATACCCAGTTAATAAAGAATTTTTTGTTACGTTACTTTTACTTACAGTAAGTATTTATGTGTTACAACGCAATTCAGAGCAGAGTGTATCAAAGTGGATTGTAATACTGAAACAAAAAAATCTAATGTTCATACTATTACCACACATTTGCTAAAACGTATTACATTATAATTTCCAACGAAATTCTGATCCCACAGAAATATATATTAATAATCAGTTGTTGAAAATATTTAATCTAGTTGCCAGTATTATTTACAAAACAAAACTTAAAATAAACTATAGAGTCTAACCTCACTGGCTGATATCAACAAGTCTATGTTGTATTATATTTATTATATAGGTTTTATTTAGTTCCCTCTTATGTGAACATTACCTCCTTTCACTTTATTTTCAAATAAAGCGAAACCTTTTTTTTATTCACGAGATATTTATGACAATAACACATTTTGAGGCAATGCATCTTAACAAAAATTCCTCTTCTTGAATTTATGTCAAACCGTTTTTGAACCTACAATGGCACTTCATCAAAAAGAACAGAGTTACGTATAATTGTATTCATTTTCTTGATACCGATTTTTTTTTACTTTGCTTCATATATAAAAGATCATCAGACATAACAAATAAACATTCGCAAAAGAAAATATCGTCTTTATTTTAATAAAGTTTATTTTATTCGATTAATTTACTAATTAAATACAAATTAGATTTCTGCTAATCATGATACGGAGGGTGATGAAGCCAAATTGCTTTCCTTGCAAAGGACATAGCTGATTCTCTTTGACATGTCAATGTCACGTGAGACTGAGGCTGTGGTCCTCCATAGTAGATGTCAATAATCAACATTTTCAACAATAATAGTACATTACAGAATACAGTGTTTTTTGTAAGTAAATTTTCAACGCACATTCAAATAAAATATAACTAAACTTAATTTCCCATTAATACTTCCAAATTAAGCTCGTATAAAGATAATGGTACATAATTTTAGAAATTAATGAAAATCTTACAGTAAAAACTTATGAAAGTGCAATAAAACTTTCATATTTCAAATCCAATCCCAAACAATTATTAGTCCTCCAAACAATTAAGAACATGAAAACATATTGTTTCAATTTATATAATTCACTTATATTCTTGATTTTATTACCAGTTATATACAGGGTGTTCACAGAAGGGCGTGACAAACTTTTGGATGATAGTACTCATTACTTAAAACAAAACATTTCATAAAAATATAGGTTAAGAATTATCCACTACCCACCAATTTGTAAAAAAAATATTATCTCTAAAACAAATTAAGCTAAAGAAATCCAATTTAGCACATAGGTTTGGATCGATAAGAGACAAAATAGTTGTGCTATTTTCTTTAGCATTAACAAAATGGCGTTTGTTGAACATTTTAAAGTAAAATAACAAAATCCATGTTGTACATTTACAAGTTAATGGTAATTGTAAAATTGTATTGTTTTGACACCTAAAAAAGATGTTTTTTTTTTAGGATTTTTAGAATCCAGTTCTAAAAATGTAGTGCTGTATTCTAATAATTGGCTAAGCATTAAAAAAGCCTATTACTCACGGAGCTGGAAAATCTCTATGAAAATGTGTATGAAATCTCTAAAGATTGGAATAGACTTATATCCCGACTTATATTGCTTCGTGAATTGAGCACGAAGCTTCAGTTATAAATGAGGAACACTGAGTTTCACGACGGTGCATATCACCCTGTGTATTTTGGCTGAGCGTTAGCGAATATTTTTACATTGGTGTTATGGGTAACCATGCTAGCAACGATAAAAAGGCAGACTAAATAAACTTGTAAACAATCTCATTATACCCATAAGATATTCAAGCAGCTGATATTATTATAAAAGCGAAAGGGCCTTTGTATGTTTGTTTTGCTTTCACGCGTAAGCTACTCAACCCATTGTACTGAACTTTTGCATGGAGATTCTTAAGGTCTCTGGTATAAATATAGACCAATATTCAACTATATTCAACAACTATTCTGTTAAAACATGGTTTTTTGACAGTACAACCATACTTTTTCATTTATTTAACCACTATGTTAAATTTATGTACATTTATAGTATGAGGGTAGCAAGTTACATAGTAACAACACTTTATATTTAAAACCTTTTCTGCAATCGCTGTTCAGCACAGTTTAAGAAAATATCCAGATCATAAAAGTAAAAGGTTTAGTAAGAATATACACTTTTTGACATACTTTCTTGATCGTGGCAAACAAGTCAAACTCAACATTGGCATCGGAAATATAATTCATTCAGAAATTGTGGGCGAATCTGCGGCTAACTGCAAGTCGAATCACAAATCAAAAACATAAGTCAGTAAATGCAATTTTATAATGACATAAAATCGTAAGGAGATGTTAGGATCATGTTTAAATCCATCGCATTATATTATAAATGCTTTCATTTAGAAAGCTAAGAGCTCCGACTTTAAGGTTTATTCACATTGGTATATAGTAGATCCAGTGTTAATGAAATCTTTGGAACTATTCAATCAAATACAAAGAATGTGAGATGCAATGCATTGCTGAGGAATTGAGGGTGATGCCGCGGGTAAATGCTAGAGTGACACATGTAGCCTTACTATCCAAACACGTACAACATAGTTATATAGTGATTTGCTGAGTAGTTTTTTATTATTTAAAAACTTATAATAAACCCAATTTAATCGGTTTTGTGATACGTAATTTGTGGGTAATTTGTACGCAGGATTTTTCTACGATTCAATGAACTTTACCTTTTTTTAAAATTGAGCATACAACCTCAGCGATGCCTGTTGGCATGAGGTATGGTATACTCCTACCTCGTTTAAAGTAATCATGGATGATGGAAAATGCCAGAAACCCTGTCATGTTTTCACGTTTATAAACGCTTTATTCTATATAAAGTCCAAAGTACTGATTTACGCTTGGTCTCGGTACGTGTACATTTTATAAGTACGGTTACAGTACTTCTCCTCAATTCAGTTATTCCTGTGAAGACAGAACGAATTTTACCTAAAATCCTACTTGGTGCAAATCCCTGAGAAGCCAATCATTCACGATTGTCTAGCGCCAAGAGAGATGCGCGTCTGCCAATATGGGGCAATATTTTGACGAAAGTTGCGATATCTGTTGCCATGGCGATAACTCTCGGTGGAAAGCCGAATTCAATAACAGATGTGGAACCGGGCTGCGTTTTCATTACTTAGAATTAGTAATCGTAAAGTTTGCATCATATATTTTCTACTTGCAGTCAATAAGTTTATTTGTTTAGTATTCAATTACTATTCATTTAGTTATATAATTTATGTCGATCGGTTGCTGACCATGTTTGGGCATTAGATGAAATGTTTAGTTAAAACTTTATTTCCCACATACACAAGTCCACTGCGTTTCTCATACTGTTTTAGAAGGGATAGTATTTAAATTAAATTCCTTTGTCATGAGATTCAGTAGAACTGTTTACCATACAAGCGAAACTAACTATACTTCAATAAACAGTCGTTTAAAATAAAGTGTTTATGTAAACTGAAAAATTTTAGAACAAACACTTAAAAACTAAATTTAATAGAGAAAAATACATTGTATTCTAAAGAAACGTCAAAACCAATTCAAGCAATGTTAAAATTTGCATTAAATGTTACAGAAATATTGTACGTAATTAACTCCAAAATTATCAGTTATAACTACACTTTTTAATTATTACATTTTACCACAGTGATATAAAACTAACCTATGTAATGGGAAACTGATTCGGTTTAGTAATAAAATTACAAAGCAGCGAATGTGTTAGCTGTGCAACATCAGTTACACGATATCTAGCTATTACTGGAAGTTGATTGCATATCAACCTCTATATAGTGAATCTCATCTGGCGATATATAAATATTGTACTCCCATGAAAGTATCAGTTACATTTATCTAGGCAAAGTAATTTTCTTGAAGCATAAAATACATAATCCACTTTTAAAACGTATTATATTTTCCTGCTTCATTAGATGGATTACCGGAAAATAAATTATTACCAGTCATTTTATGAACACTCTCTCCACAAACTTCAAAATAATTTTCTCTAAAAATCCCATTATTTTGGTAGAAACTTACTTAAATATTCGTTCTTAAAATTTTAAACTAATGGCGGTCAGCTAGTAATGAAATTTTAATGGTCTAATCACAAGATAAAATAAACAACTTAACTTTATTAGTAATCAATCAGAGCCAATACAGAAATACCTGAGCTTTGCGGATGTTGAGTCTACCTTGATTTTACCATCCTATTAGTGCATCGTCTGAGATCCTTTACTGTCACAGGATTGATTCTTGGAATCTGGAAGAGGGAGATGAACTTGAGCTAGACTCAACATTCCCATTGAATCAGCTTTACCACCATAGCTGTGTTACATTTACCTCAGCATTGTTATAGTTATTCGGAGAAATCACAGTGCCTGCATTCTCTCCAGCAGATGAAAATATACTCCACGTCAACCTCAACTTTGGCATAATACAAAATAGAATTAAATGTTCCTTAGCATACTGAGGCAGGTCTTAGTAGGGAAACTTGTTACATACCCCCTTTTTGCTTCTGTGTATTTTCATTTATGAATTTAAAAAATTATAATGATCTGGAACAGTGATTTAGGCCGTGAAACGCCCTTTAACGCCAATCCAATCATGTTAACATTACTCTAGAAATTCGAGTCTACTTTCTATCCTATTTCATCAGGACGGATTACTCATTGCATCCCCGGGACGCAACTCAGAACCTTAGCGTGATCAGCGAAATGTTCACTTATATCCCTGGTATCATCGAGTGTCATTGTTTGAAACCTCATCGTATGTTGTATGATTCCCAGACTGTTTAGTGGCCCTCCTTTTTTCATTTTAATTTGAAGCGACTCTGAAGTAAGTAATTTTGTAGAACCCCATTATTTCCAGGCACTTTACACTGTTTTGTTGCTCTAGGAAGTTCTAAAGGAACTCCAGTTGTGGCTATATTTTCCTCAATACTACTATGGAATATTGTGATAATTAGGGGAAAATCCATCTCCGCATAATATTTGTCTTGATTTTGCTAAAATGTTTATTTTAGATTTTGACATGAATGACTTTCCTTAGCAGAGATATAACTTGAAAGTAATGAGCTGTGAATTGCTTATAGTATGAACATTTTACTAAATAGATTAAAAGGTTACTCCAATGACAACTACTTAGTGGCTTTTGCACTATTTTTTTATCTCCATAATATTAAAACCTTACAATATCGTTAGTTGTTAGACATTTAAGTGGTTTTTAAAATGTGTTTTAAGACAAATCAGTTTCCCTATATGTGTTTATAATCTAAAAATAATTATTGTGTAAACGTTCTAGATTACCTTCTTCAGAATAAAATTAATTATGTACAGACTCTAGTGTGATGAACTGGGGACAATGTTTGCATAACTTTAAACAGGCATATCACTGAAACATTAATTAAACATTCAGTTAAAAAGGTTTACAAACTTCAACCATCGTGTCTAGTTACCCTGTTCACTCCAAATGCAGGTTTGTATTGCTTACTCTCCAAACTTTATACATAACGAATACCTATACATTATGGAATACAAAATACTTATGACAATTGAATTTGCTGTGAATGACCTGTTTTTCTTAAAGACTGAGCTCTTGGAGTAATGAACGACCATATTTTAAGAGATGTTAAAGATTTGCAAGAACAGCAATTTTTCGAATATCTAAAGAATATTATATTGCTAAATCCTCTTGTACTAATTTTTGCGCTGAATAATTTATTTTTATTGTAAAATGCTTTTATAAATACTGCTGACGGCTGCCTTCGAACTTATTTGTCAAGTTTAGTTGAAATTTTTAAAATGTGCATAAGCTCATGGATAAACTTTAGCACGGAAAATTGTTATGGGAGAGCAAGGTTTGCTGAAGAAATTAAAAGATATTTCTACAACTCTGTGTTGGATTATTTTTATTAGTAGGTTCTTATAAATTCTACACGAAATGGAAACCCAATGTATCTTGCACGCAAGGGTGCTTGTGGCTGAGAGAACACTCAAGAAACACTCAATATATATACCGCACTTGTACACTTTCATCCCACTCGAAAAAACACAATACTCATCGAATCCTTTATGCAGCCTATCTGAATCCATACGACCAAAAAATTGTATTTCCTGTCTTTTAGTTGTATTGAGTAGTGTAGACATTCCAAGGTACCTGGGGCCAATAGTCGAGGCCGACTTTGGTTTAAAGTGTAACTAAAATAAAGGTTCTTTAAATTTACTCTTAAAATGTACTTTCAGGAACCAAATGTTACATCATTGGCTTGTTTTAAGTAGCTAAAAACTCATTTTTACACTTCAAGTATCATAGTGCTGATTGAAACCTAGTCGGCGCCGTATTCAGTTTAAGAGAAAATTTATTTTATCTCCAGTTTCATCTCATTAAAGGTTGTCAATTGGTTTAGAAAGACACTTTTAAAACCAATTTTAAAACTCTGAAGCTGAATCGGTGAGTTCCTGACGTGGAAAGACAATTTTTAAACATTTCAAACTTTGTTTACAAGACTCTTTTTAACAGGCAATAACAACAGTTATTTTTAGAGAAAAGCACGGAGACGTTTTGCTAATGTAACATTCGCATGTGAAATATAAGATTTAATTCAGAAATACATCAGTGTTATTCTGGTTTCACAAATTTACGTTAGGCATAAGAATTGATCATCGCAGATTTACCATGGTTACATAGTGACGTCATATGCATATGTTACCAGAAGCTATAATGTTGTGTCTGATTACACGGTATAACATATGCAGAGCACACGGTTGAACGTATAGGCGGGATCATCGAGGTAGTGATAATGTATTTATAACAGCTAGAACCGATCGATACAGGGAGAGAAGCAACAGGTAGCGCGTGCGTGAGTGTGCGCCTTTCTTAACAGCTGTTATATCTCGCTTTCATCTTATCTTCGTCTGCTTCTCAGGTCGGTTTCAGCAATTATCGAAGAACTCACAATTCTACACTGATTAGATAAGTCTGGTAAACGTATAAAATATATATTTACGCTCTTAATGTGTATGAAACACTAAATTCTACTCGATGGAAGTCACTAAAAGCCGGCTTTTGTTGGGACTTAAAACACATCCATTTCGTAAATCCTCTTTAAGATAAAAGGTTGGATGAAGAGAGTTATTGATTCACTGCAGCTTTAAAACTTTCTCCTGAGTATCAAGAAATAGAATGTATTACGGGTTTTATACGATGCTTGAATATACATTTTAACGTAAGTAACGTTATGCCGACAGTCTGTCCTATTTTTACAGTCTGAAATTAATAAAACAATAAAATACAGATTAGAAAAATAATAAAAGTTTTCAAATTCAACATCATGACACCTAGGTAATTTTCATAATATTATTAGTAATTAAGGTGTTAAAACTTCCAGCCATGAGTTATCTTGAAACTTGGTATAGTTATAAAATATTAATACATCTTGATGTAAGTCCGCAAGAACTATCATTATGTACAATCTGAGTTTTCAATCTTTACTAGTATGGAATCGCAGTTAGAGACCGCGTAGGTTCAAATCCTGTGTATGATTGATGCCCTTGTTATCTTTAATGAAGACCTTGCACTGTACCGACTTACACCATTATTCTGTTTGGTAAAATTGTCGCACAGGCTCAAAAATTTCAGTGTCGAGCCTACCTGACCTACCTCAGCCTACCTGGCCTACCTGAACCTACACTACCTTATTTAGTGTCCACGGGGACAGACTAAATAAGATAGTCCACTAAAAAATGGATGCGGTTGTTTCTTACATAAATATATACCATGTTTAAAAGATCACGTATTTGAGAATTTAATGACACAAAATAATAGAAGAATGCGTAATAATTTTTGTCCTATACAAAAATAACCTTAAACTAAAATGACGGAGGTCAGGAAGGATACAAATATAAAGAGGAAGGAACAATAATACGGACACTGATAGCTACAGTAAGAGCTTCTAATTTCTCAAAACTTCCAGCTTGTGGCAGGTGGTTGGTCTAATAGACTCTGTGCAGCCCCTGTAGCTTTGATAAGCTACGGTTGTATTATTCCAAGCACACAAACTCGCATGAAGATTCCCTTAAATATCCGACAGGTTAATATCTAATCATAACATGTTGGTAATGATAATGTTTAAACAGACCTTACGTCAGTAAACGGTTGTCTCAGAATGTTTTCACTTTTGCAGCCTGCAAGTCCACTCAATTGACACATTGTTTCACCAACACAAATCTTATCTCCTATTTTACAGACCATATCGGGCTATCAACTTTTAAATATCAAAGGTATCCCTTAGTCACTGCACTGCATAGAAAAACATTCTTAGTCTGTTCTCACCTATTTTGGTATAAATACTTTTTCTATACAGCCGATATTAAATCAATTAGTTGCCCTCTTCAAAATCTGTATCAAAATTATAGAGAATGGCAAAATTATTAGACCTAACATTCAAATTCCCTCAATATTATGTTTTCTAACGATTATAATTTTTCATATTACAGTAAAACAAGCTTTTTCTCAATCTTGTAAATCAATTCATTATAATCATATTTAAATTGTATCAAAATACTTATAGTATTTTAAAACACAAAATCATTCTGGGACATCTATATTCTTTAATTAACCTTTAATATGAAAATTAGCTTAACCACTATTGGAAAGTGAATGTAGATAGATGGTTTTATGAGGATAGCCACAGTGCAGTTTGAAGAACGAGTCTTTGACAAGGCCACTATGAGGGCTAGTGATTACGTCATCCAGTGCTGCTGACCACTACTTTGCTGATTACTCCTCTGACAGCATCTCTATAACTGCTATCATCTCCTGATGAAAGACATCCATTACGGCATCCTGTGCGTATATAATCCGACATGCATACCAAGTGATATATAATCTGCTATAATTGACTAATTAATTATTCTGTCAAGTAAACATTTTGTAAGTGTAATTATTTTTAAAGTAAAATAAACTACTGATAAAAAGCTCTGAAAATCTCCATTTCTGATTTGAATTCAACTTTGTAAGAGTATCCAAACAATAAGGAATATAGATTGTTATATCATTTAGCTTAAGCAAAAGTCTAGGGTTGATTTAACACTTTTTGTATGGTTTAACCTGTATAATTACAAGTTGAAGCCTTTTACGAGACATTTTGTGTGGCATACACCTATCTTGTTATTGCAGATTGCGTTTTCATAAAAGATGAAGAAGTTATTTTATAAGGTGAGCCCATGATCAAGTAAGCTCCGATTTCTGTAAATTACAAAGAAAATGTACCAAAATATAGAATAGAGGTAGTGATTTGCTGTATCTAAATTTTTGGAAAGAACATGTTTTATTATATTTCTTGACTCAGTATTGATATTGAATAAGTTTGGAGCAAATGCGAAAAATATTTAAAACATTAATTTTGTTAAAATATTTTTTAAATACTTGAAACTGAAAGTTTATGCGTTGATTACAAAACGAAGGCCAACTTATAATTTACTATTCGAGGTATTGAAACCCTACGATGGAAACTGTGATTAAAGAGACTAAGCTAAGTATTATTTGAATACAACATGTATATTATCTTGCTCTTATCTTTCCACAGGACTGATAATGACTGAACACGCTTAGTGCAAATGGAGCAGAGAACCAGGGTTAAACAATTTTCGACACGGGTACTTTGTTAGTGAAGGGTCCTTTACAAAACTTGGCACAGTAAATGTTTGGCAAGTACATATTTGTCTCGATGGATCTTGGCATGCAGTCTGCAGGTTACCCCAATACTTACGACAATTTTAAAACGTGTGACAAAATGCGCAAAGGCCATATTCTTTTCAAGTTACTCCTACACAGTACTCTTGGTAACACTTTTTTAGTTGCAAGGTATCTATAAAAAGCAAATATACATTTTAAACTTTCGATGATGACTCAGAAGTATATACGGTCCTATTTAGAAACATATGTTACTAACTCTATTAGATAAGAAGTTTTGATGATACTGTGCAAACTCTGACCATATTTAACTCTTTACTTGTAACGAATTCTTGTGTCAATGAACTAATGTACACAATAATTCTTAACAGTATTAAGCTTTATTTTTTTTAACGATAAAAAGTTAGACTTTAGCTAACACTAAAAGTAAGAGGACGCTTCAAACAGTTTAGTTTTATTATTTCAGAAGTGAACCTGTACCAAATTATTTTATTAATTTATGTAGGAATATCCAAAACAACAATAATTTATAATAGAGGTCGTTAAATATAAGGTCTGAGAATAAACCATAAATGGTTTAAAATTGGCCTGCGAAATATCTACTCAAACACAATTACATGAGAGAACTTTCTAAAACCTTTTATAACGAATAGCAATAAAAGCATATCTGGAAGCATTAATGTTTAACTTCCTAAACCAACTTTTTATTTAACAAAACATTGTCTGTAAAGAAATTCAATAATTTGCCTAATATTAATAAAATTAATTATCATAATTTGTAATTTCTTAGAATAAATTACTAGAAAGTCAAAACTTCCACAGTAAATTGAGATGCAATGAAAGTACGTTCAAAAGAGTAATAGCTTATTCTACAATTTCAATCTGTGGTTTGTAATCTCAGTACGAGTAAAGAAGTCCTCAGAGGACAAAAGAAGTCATCTGATCTTTTAACGATTTTTAGCTAAGCATGCACCTGATTTGGTATTTTTGTAAACTTTATTGATCCAATGAATAAAAGTGGTCCAAACAATTACTAAACGAATAAAAGTAATGTTGTAATAAAATTGAACATCAGGTTAAAATCACCGGAGTGAGTTCAGGTAAACAAATGCAATAAAATTCTAGATTTACGGTTGTTAAACACGCTCCGAAGTGGTTTATCGTGAGGTGAATTGTATTTCTCAAAATGCTTTTAAAAACAGTATATTTGAAATAGTTTTAATAATAAATCAACACGAAATTTCAAACAAACTAAAGTACATCCCTTCAAAATTTTGTCTCATTTTTATTTTTATCTCCAAGCAGATATTATTTTTACTATGTGATTTTAATTTTAAATATTCACAGAATGTACACTGTGTGTTACAAATAAATTATTACTAGCTGGTTAGTACACAGTTCTAGTATAAGAGGGAGTCATGAATATATCCGTTTCATATGTCACACCAAGCACTCCTGGGATAAGTTATTGGATGAATATATCCACCCATATCTGGACCATATCAAGAACTTGGATATTTAGATATAAATTTCAATGAATTTGAATTCCTATGAGAAAACATTTATGTCACCAATGTAAATTCAAATTTTTATGTAAAATTTATAATTAATTTAATAACTACTAAATTTCAGTAATTTCTATAGCATTAATTCTAGATAGAACAACTTAAATTCTAGTCCTTTCTTTATCGGCACCTTTGATAGGCACCGATTCTTAACGTAAATAGGCTTATTCAGTCGTTATAATCACATTTCATACAAAACAAAACCCCACCTTGAATAGTTTTTTTTTTACGGAAACAAAATTCCAAAGTCTAACATTTTTATACAGTGGACTTCCTCTTAAACGCCCTCGAATTAAACGACCTTTCCTAAAAATACATGGAAATACGTGACTTCCACGGGAACAACGAACCTTCGAAATAATAGACATATCACTATACTATACGTCCCTTGGTTTCTAAGTTTGGTAGTTTTTTATTACTGTATTTTACGTGTATAGGTGCTACAAAACAGTGAATGACGCCTAATGTGGGTGGGTAAGTGATTATTATTGTAATAACACAATTGTTATAAGTATGATGTTATGTTATAAAGTAGTGTTGATGTTGTAATTTTATATATTTTATATCTTTGGAACAGTTATAGGATTACTGCAATAGTTTTTATCTCTCCTGGGGTTGGTTTATACGTTTTTTAGTTTCACCGGTACTGAAATAACGCGACCTCGGTCTTGTCATCGTTGGTTGAGACGAAGACTAGTTTACTTAGTATTAAAATAATATCTACTTTCGTTTGAACTGCCATTTGAACTAGCCAATAATACAGAGTACCTAGCTCTTCTCCTATATGTGGGAGTATATACTCGTAAATTTATCAGTTGTATTATTTCACAGGACAATCAGTTTTATACAAGGGATCCGAGGTACTAGTGTAGCAAAACGCAAGTTCGTGGTGTCTCTACGTGCACTGTCTATCATTTGTACTCCGGTCGCATGAAAGCATGTTGATATTTGTATAAGTGTTTATCTTGTTCCTTAAGAAAATTTGTTGTTGTATCGTTTTTAAAGCTACATTGGTTTATTTTTTTTTTATTGAAACTTAAATTAAATGAAAATTTTGGGAACGAAATATTGGGATTTAATTTTAAATTAGATTGTGAGAAGTTAGGGTAAAAACGAATATTTAATCCTTTGGCAAGTTAGTACTGGTAGTTTTAAATTTTTAGGAAGGCGGTTCACTGCCTTGAATTGATCAGAACTTGTCTTGTTACGGCTATTGTTCTCCTAGTTTGATACAGCTGGACCAATGAGAGAACACCGCGGATGTCCAATCAGAATTGCTTGGAAGGGGATGTATATAAGTGCCATCTCATAATTTTCGCCCTTCTTTTCGTAATTTTCGTGAATTAAGTTTGTTACAGTGCTCCGAGTTTCTAATTTTTTTTTCCACGAGGGATTTTAAATTAAGCACCAAATTTATTGTACGTTTTATTGAAATAGTCTTCCAGATTTGATATTAAATTAATTTTGTTGTCTTTTTTATAGGAAAAAATTAAATTCATAGAAACTACAGAGCAATGTGCATAATTAATTATCGATGAACAATAGAGCATAATAGAATAATACAAGTTACATTTTGTTCAAACTTGCAAGAAATGTAAATTAAAATTGAATTTTGTCAATAACTTTGATTGAAATTTGGAAATTTAGTAATTTATTAATATTTAATTGGAACTGTTTTTTTTTGAATTGTTAATTGGTAATTAATTGAACTTTAATAATTGTTTGAGAGAGTTGTAATCTGAATTGCAGAGACTTGAAAGTTAAGGTTCAACTAGTGGAAAGAGAAGTTAAAATTTTTATTTTTGAATTTTGAGTGAACATTTTTATTTTAGTTATTTCCAAGTGGTATTTGATTTTTATTTTGAAACTTTATTATTTTATTTTAGAAGAGAGCTCTGAATTTTAGTTTGATATATTTGATTAATATTTTTATTTCTTGCCAAAGGAACTTTTAAATTTACTAAACGATTTGTCAATTCTTTGTGGAAAATAGAGTGATGAAAATTCGGAAACGTTGAACTTATTAATTTGCCAGTTTAAAATAAATCCATTATTTTAATTTAGAACTGTGATTTTTATTTAAGACAAACCAGATAATATTTAATAGTTTAAAAATCTAGTAATAAATTTTACTTAATATTCACTCGGAGCTTACTAATCAAAAAATATGTTATATCGTCTTGGGTGCCTGAATATTAATATCTACAATCCAAGTATTTATAGTTGTGATACACGTTCAAATTTTATTGTAAATTTCCCATTGAACAACGAGAGATATCTCAAGACAAGTTGTGGTAGCAATCAGTCTTTAGTGGTATAAAATGTTTCATAATTAATTAACATTTATTTAGTCGTAATAAACACAATTGCGATAAAACCATAATTCGTTGTAATCATGAATTGAGCTCATTTATACTTTTATAAAATTTCATTACAATGCTTAAATAAGTAATTACACATTATAAAGTTTAATGTGTATTTAAATTCCTTGAACGTGAGTGATATTTTGAGGTCATCATAAATCTAACCAAATAGTATATAGCAAGTTAATAAAACTTCTTGCACATTAATTTTAAGAATTTAAAATGGACAACTGAAGAGAACAATTTGTTTTAAAAATCATTAAGTTAATTATACATAAGTAGTTATTTTATATTTAAAACCAATTTTACCCTTTACAAATACAGTATTAATGCTTTATCTATAATGTTTGTATTATTTATACACAGTAGCCTAAAATAGGCTATGCTAATGTTAAAATGGATAAAGTTGTCTATAATAGTAGCGTCTTACCACCATTACCTTGTGCATTACCATTGTCAATAGTAAAAAATGCACGAAAAAAATATTATTGAATTGTTACAACAATTATATTTTAAAATCAGTAAACTACAGTACCAAAACAAGCATGAAAACGTTGCATTGTTTACTTCATAAATTAATCACAGTTTTGTTAATAAAGGAAAAAATAGGAAATAGTAACAACAGATTGTGAATAAAATGTGTAAAAAAGCATATATTATATAACTAGATTCACTAAAGTACTTAGGTAAGTAGAATGTTAAAAATAAACTACCTCCGCTTATCTCGAAAAATGATTAAGAATTCTTTATATTTTTGTGTATTTATGAACAAACAAGGAATTATAAATATTGCCATTCTGGTTGAAAATATGGAACAGTAGGTAGAAACATAGATCAATGGATTGTTTTCATGAATGGATACAGTATAATGAATAAGATGATAATGAAATTTATTAGAACTGGTTACCTGCCAATAACAGCAAACAAACCTAAACATAAAACGTCCGCATGAGAAAATAATCACAATCCAGATACCGAAATACATTTCAAATAAAGATCAATCGTTGTTTCAACGGCCAAAACCGGAGCAATGCAAACATTCGATAACCACTATCAATTAATGTCGACGCTGAGTAATGAAACAATGGAATTTTGTGGTTTTTAAACAGAATAAGTTTAATAAACAAATAAATAATATTACTATTTCTATGAGTATAAGCCAAATATTTCATAAAAGATATCATACCTACTTCACGTTTATTTAAACATTTAACACTATTCGTACGTACTGTGTAATTTGCATCGTCATGAGAGCCCTTTTTCGTGGTGATTGTATATTGTGTATCTTAGCTGCCCATAAGCACACCTAATGTTTCAAAATGTTTACTGATCAATTAAAGTTTCAATATGGTTTAATTATTTACTTTACAGTAAAACTTATACAATAAACATTTTAAAATTATGAACGCCTGCTTTCCTTAATGTATTCGTATGTGTTACGCTAAATTTTTGCTACGGTACAAGTTAAGATTTATATAAACTCTTAAATTTTTTAAACAACTTTTGTTAATTTAACCTAGTCTATTTTTATACGAGGTACAGTACCTTTTGGAGATGGTGTGAGAAATGGCTTGATCAAGATTTTTCAAGCATCAAGTTGTAAAAAGTAAAAAACTGTACACTACGTATATCATACCGTGTGTTTTTCAATCTTTTTAAGATGATCACCACGCATGAGACCTATCTTTCTTTTTTACTGTAACATCAAGGACATTTGATGCCAAAATTAGATATACAAATATTGAAACATTACTCTCCCTAAGTTCAGAACAATAGAAAATTGACCCGCTCATGACGGTAGGCAAAGTGTTAATCTAGATAAGAATAACAAGCAATTCGAGAGGTTACTTACAAAGAAATGGAGTCCTGTTAATCCCGCAACAGCTGATGAAGCTTAACGTCCTTCAAACATTCAGTTTCATATTGGCACAATGTTAGCCTTCCTAGAAAATTAAAAGTTAGGTAGTACCACTTTTTAGATATAACCATAATTGTGATTCTCATGTTATTTCATAATTCTCTTCAAATAATGTATGGAATAATTGTTGGTTCAAGAGTTGATGATCTATATTTGTATTTGTATTATAAGTCTCAGCCTTGAAGACGCAGCAGCACTTATTCATATTGAAAGTCGCAAGATGCGGTATTTTCTCGTTGACAGTGAAAATCGCCGGAAATATTACTGCAAGTCCTGCGGCAAGCAGAGATTGAGGACGAAGCAGCTAATGGTATTTAATGGTTTGCTCTCAAGAGCTCCTCTCTTTCTTATTAATGTCCTACTGTGTAATTAAATAAACTGCATTGTCTTACAACCACTTTATATACATATAGAAGTAATTAAATCAACCATTTACTTAATGATTCCATTTTACAATTTTTCAAATTTAATAATGAACTGTTCTCAGAATAATAATGATTCTTCAAAAGCTTTATTTATTATTTGTGTTCTTTATCTATATTATTATAAATACAAACATTTTTTTAAATTAGTATAAATATACTATACTAAAAAATAAACTGCTTATTTGGATACAATGTGTTACTTCACCTCAATCTTTTTCTTGTCGTATTATATTTTTAATATATATGAAACATTCTATCTGGAGTTATTTTAAGAAGTTTTAATGGAAGCTAAATTTCTTAGATACAAAGTTAGTATTTCTTTTTTTAAGTAACAAACGTAACAGTTATGTAAATAATGTAATACAGCTGTTTTCTTTTCGGTCACTGCCCGAGCGTGAGCTATAGCTTTCAGTCGACGGCCTACAACATTTTATTTCTGTTTTTGTGTCTATCTGTCTACTGAACACACGATATCTCAAACACAAAATGGCCTTTAGACTTTTTTTGATGGTGATTCATTTCTCGATAGGTAACACTGATTTAGATATGTTGCAAGTCACTCTATGGGATTTGGTTGATCGCTACTGAGTATTTTTACATTGTTCCTATGGGTAACCATAATGGTAACGAAAACATAGCAGATCAAATAAATTTTTAAACAAATTGATTCCTATCACATCAGATTTTAATATGTGAAATATTAAAACAATATATAGCCTAACTACCACAACACATATATAATATTATGTTGACTATTATGTTTACACACTTTTATTTATAGAGTAAACAAATAATAATGGAGCGTTTATCATTGAGCACTAGTAATCATTTAAAATTATTTCCATTCAGATATTTTTATTATATTAAAATCTCTTACAGTTTTGTAGTTTAACTTTCATAAATGATATGAACTTAAAGGATGAATTGTTACTAGCTCTCACTAGGAGATAAAATTCCAGGTAGTAAAATATGGGCGTCACATGCATATCCTTTTCAAATTTCATAGCAAGCTTCTCTAGCAGAAGTGACGGTCATCCATCCATGGAATATGAGCCCATTTAAAATTCTTGAGTATTTAAGTTAAAATAGCAGAAACTGTGGTAATTGTAAAAAGTGGGGACAAAGAAACGAACCACTCATGACACAAGTGTACCCCTTAACTCATATTGAAGTATTTCTTCTTCTGATATATCATAAACATGCAAATAAAACTTTTTATAAAAATTAAATTTACCATAGTATGACCCAGTGAACGATCAAGAAATGTTAACTACTTACTAAATTTTACTCAAAACAGTTCGAAATACTTGCAGGACATTTAAGAATAAACCTCTATTGCAACAGTCACACTTACTATGGCATTCTTCACCTCTGACACTTTTCCAGACAGTGGAGAAATACACAGTATGGCTTCGGATATAATCATCAAATAACAATCTTTGTTTTTAAAATATTTGATGATCCACACCACAAGAGTCATGTTCCTCTTAACTTTTTACGCAACACAACTATGTATTTAGAAAATATCAGTCCGGAATGTATAAGAACACCCACTTGTGTTTCCTCCCAATCTGCTCCTCCTATCATTAAAAGGAAGGAAGTACTCGTTCGATGTACAGGCAACTACATCGTAACTACAAACGTTTATGCTGAGGTTAGGGGATGATATTAATTCTGATCTTCCTAGAGCTGATTAATAATTAATTCAGAGAACTAAATTGAATATAACTCCCACGATCGGTAGAGAGATCTTATACCACCAATATAAAGCTGGGTGTCATTGTTCAGTGTAGTTCTGACATTAATAACAAGATTGAATGCTGGTACCTGTACTTTATCACTCAGTACTTGTACCTTTGTAAAACAAGGTAGGAGTACGCCACACCACGTTCAGGTAACAGGCTTCGTTGATGTTGCATAACACATTTTAAGTCTAAAGCTCATTTCATTAGGCTGATATGTATATCACTCAAAATTTACATACGATTTTAATAATTTTTTCCAAATGTATTTATTCAGCAATTTTCTCGTTGGTAGAATAAGACCCAAAGAACCATGCTTCATCATCACATTAGATGTGCCTTGTATATAAATAAAGATGTATGCAATACTTCAAGTCAGTTAGTCAGACATAAATAAAACTTCACTAACGCTCAGCCAAAAATATTGTATATGAAGAGCACCTATCTCAGTACCGCTTATTAATATCCGCATGGATATAAAATTGAGATGCATGAGTTTCTTCACTGATTATAACGACTATGGAATGAGTCTGATAATTCTAGAAGGCTTGAGGTTGGAGAAGGTAGAACTTCACAGCCAGGTGATGCCAGAATTGGGCAGAAGGTTAGATCTCGTCTAGGACAAAGAAAAGACAGGCCCTACTAACATCATCTGGGGTGCACATTAAGCTTAGTTGGGTAGGCGCGTTTGGAACTAGTAATCCGCAATCCACATTCCTATTCTTTAAACTCAAATTTAAGTATAATCAGAATTTCGTGTTCTGAAATGAAGATATAGGTGTTCGTTTCTCGGTAGCTCTTCATTAAATCCACGCATTTGGGCGTGTACATGTGGTACGTTCCAGTTACATGTATCGCAAATTCTGACTCAATATTCTTAATCACATGGTATTCAGGTTCAATGTTTCTTCTATTGAATGCGTATATGTATTTATTCCATGAGAGCATTTTCTCTGAACGGAGATTGAAATAATACACGACACCAAAAAAGTAATGTATGACTTATGAGATCAAATCTAAATTTCTTTTTTCATTGAGGTATCTTTTAAGTTTGTGTGTATTTGATTAAGTGGATTTCGTTCAGTTTTTGCTACATACCACTTCATTTTATAAGGAAAGGTTCAAAGAGGTGGTGAAGCTATTTATAGCTGCTACGCAAAAGATCGATAGAACGTGGGTGGCACAGGCAACGCAACAGGTGGCGCGTGCGTCCTCTCTCCCCAGCTGATGTCTTGTTTGGAAGTCATTACATAAAATCATTTTATTGCAGGATTATTTTCAATCCTCTGAACCATTAAACTTCAGTTCCCGTTCAAATACTTTAGTTATTAATTATTTGTAGTTATATAAAAACTATGAAATACAAACGAAAGCAACTATGTGGAAAGTTTTCCAATCAGTAAATTTGTATTAAGCCACAGCACAAGGTCAACTTGTGGCTCACGTAGGTTAAATTTTTGCTGAAATCACAAATCATTTCTGCTGCAGTCTTAATTATTAAATCCCGATACGTTATGTGATGTCCGGTGCTTTTTGTGTGATACTTTTTCGAACTATATTTTATGAAGAATTTTAACTAACCTTTATCAACCATGAGAATCCTTATTTTACATTTTAGATGGACGTCTATTGTGCAATATTTGAATTGGTACATGAATAAAATTAAGTATGTTACTTTATAATTACTTTTAATTACACCAAATTGTTCCCATTCTGTACAATGGAACTAAATATATTCTGCTTTTTCAGCGATTCAATAATATTAATAACTTTTCGACCATATCATCTGGTTGGATGTCATATTCAGGACAGATCTACTTCCACGCAAAATCATGTACTATTCTAAAAGCACTAATTAGGATTCTAAACCAAAATATAGGCATTGAAAAAACGCTCTAGTCCTGAAAACGTCCATAAGTAACTAGCTTTAAAATCAAGGAGGATGGAGCTCTATGGCTAGAATCGTTAAATTTAATCATAACTGAAAGTAGTTATTAAATATTTAATAACGATTAAGCGTTCCTCATTTTAAAATTATGTTAACGATAGTTTTTCGTTCATACAAGTAAATACCGTGAAATTTACCACTAAAACTCAATTTTTGATAGGTATAGTATGACCTGAAATTATTAAGTTTTAATTTCTAAATTTTTTAAGATTTACTATACTTTATTTTTACAATTTTCTTGAAAATATTTCATTATAAATCATAATGTTAGCAAAACATATTAAAGAGATTATTGAAACATTCATATATAATCAAACACGAGCTGTTCATATAATGGCACATGATTGATAAATATACACGCAAAGACCCATTTTAAAATAACCTTAAAAAGATATATTTTTGAGAGGGTTGGAATCTTTTGAGACATTACAACATTCTCTATTGTAATATGCCACCCAAGAATTTAAAACATATGTTAAATTCAACAACCTAGCAAGTATTGTCCTGTGTAATTTTAATATATTTTACAAATGTTAATCTCTTCATATTTCATGCTTAAAGGGCTTTCACTTCACTTTGTAATACACAAACTAAAATACTAAAATAAATGGAATATGATAGCAAGTGCCTTACAGTGCATAAACTATTAAAAATAAAATAAAACGTTGCATCAAACACTACTAAATAGGTTCTGATAATAATTTATGTGTATATGCATAATTGGGTTGGTATAATAATAGTATTATGTTTTCATAATAATTATGTTGATAGTTTTTAAATTATTGTATTTTCGATTTAAACATTAAATTAATACTTGTTTTATTTGCAAACGCCTCAGAATGTAATGAATTGTTTTAGTTATTAATATACATTTATTATCAATAAAACTGACCATACATAAAGTAAAAAGCTATGCTATTAGGGATTTATAAAACTGATTTCCATTTTGAATAACATTCACCTGATGTTGACAACGGTCCCACTGTGAAGAGCTCGGGTTCTGTACAACAAAGCCCTTCCTTTCAGAGATTTAGGTAATCCAGATTTGATTACAAAAGTTGAGTTTGGTATACCTTCCTTGTCCGCTATAATGAAGCCAACGTTTAATTTAGAGTTAGGTGTTTTATGACTGACTTAAACCAAACTGTGTCTTCTATTTTAATGGGACTAAAGTTACAAATAAATACTTATTATATCCAATAAAAATATTAAAACATGCTATTTTTTCAAAGGAACTGATAATATAAAAAAGTAAGTACTAAAAAGAATATTATACAATAAAATACATTCTATTACATGATAATGTAACTTAAGTACATCATAATTTCTCTTGACAGTATAAAATACTTTCTTACATTGAATTTGGCTACAATTTAAATTGTTCATTTTGAAAGTGAATCTTATTAAATTAGATACAGTAAGACCAAGTGAAAAGATCAGTTTGACTTTTTTAAGTAAACAACAGGTTTATGTATAACGTTGATCTAAAAGTACAAATAGAAGTCTCTAACATTAAAAAATAATACTTTGTGTATATTTTACTCTTATAATTATCTACGAACTATATCACTTTATAATATTAGTGTACGTATTATTTAATAAATCATTAATTATGTAATCAAATATTACGATACATTATCTAGTAACCAGTTGATTACAACTTGTTTATTTATGGACATAAAGAAAAAAATCCTTTAGTACTATAATATAGATTAAATCCTGTATTCCTAAAAAAAACCGTATCAATATTTCAGATGTCAAGAGATCTACCTACTTCTTCCAACTGATTTGGAAAGAATATTTTCTTGGTAATAAGCTGTATGCAATATACTAAAATGCTACTTGAAACAAATGGTATATGGCATCAAAACTTTTACAACTATTTTATTTTAAAATCGAAAAATGTAATACAATTTTACATTTTCTATTTATTTTGTTTTTAAAACGACGTATGAAAACCCATTAAGATGGGAAATAATTATTGGATTGTTAGATTTAAAATTAATAGAAATAATTATGTACAATTACACGAAAAGAGCAATTGAAATTTTTTCTATAAAGAATATGCTACATTTTGCAGCATTATAATACGAACTCCATGTAATATTTATACTAAAATTGATTATGATATATTTGAGAACATATGTTTGGCAACATACTGTAAGTTCTGGTATACGTAAGACTCTCATTAAGGTCTGCTGAATTAGTTTAACATCACTGCAGATGGCTAGATGGGTAACTAGAGACGTTGCCTCTTAATTGACCGTAATGGCTTGGTTACACGAGCTGGCCCCGGTAATTAATTGAATTCCGCGATACTTGTTGCAAACTCCCTGTCTGTTCCAACTTACATTGTACAGGTACACAGTCTCCTGCACTAAACAATTTAAAACTGTATTCTATCAATGGAAATGCTGATGTTTATGTATTATAACTGTTGCGTATTGTCATATTACTCGTATAGATTTCTTCATAAGATGGGAACACGATTCCGCCAGGCCGTATGTGATACGGAATTACTGACGTGTTATAAACGTACAGTGTGCAATATTAACCACCATATTTTCCATTGTCAGAGTTAGACACTAAAATATATGTTTTAATTCATCTACACTGCGTATTCCTCACCACACCTCTTCTGTGTATTACAGGTATTTTGTAGTATCAGCTTGCCGTTCTTGGAACTCCTATCAACCAACAACGGTTCTGTTTGCATTACAAAATCTATTCGGCGGTACTGTAGGGATTAAAAAAAATATAATTTGAGGTAAAATTCAAGAAAGGACCATATGGCCATAATTTCGCCAAATTTTAAAGATATTAAAGTAACAAACAAATATTCCTTATATACTGTATTTCAGGATGAGCCGGATTTAAGATCTACACCTGAAACACCCTTTTAATCATTTTCTTTCGAAAGTGGGTCTCAATTTGAGTCATGAATGAAATTTTAAATTTTGAACAAACTAGCCTATGTATTATTCGAATAAATGTGTTTATTTCAAGTTTAACTCTATTTCTACACAGAAGAAGTACAACTATTGGTATTCCTATTAAACTGCATGAAATGTTTCGCAATGTCAACAAAGCTGATTATAAATGTTGTTGTATCTCTTAAACTAGTTTGAAAGCCTCTAATCCAAAACAAAACTTTATATGGGTTATTTTTCAATTATAAATTGAGCACTCATAATTGGCTATATAAAAACAAAGCGAGATATTTATGAGTTTTAGTGAAATGTAAACTATCTTCAAATTTATAATATTCTTGAAATATCAACGGATTCTGAAAATCAAAATTCAACTTTATTAACCAAAGTTCAGTAATCTACTACAAAGATTGACACCTTAGATACAATAATAGTCCGTAGGTAATATGAATGTTAGAAATAATAAAAATAAGAATATCTTTCTTGGTAAGTCTCTCAATATCATGTTGAATGTTTGTATGCCAAAGACTGAAAATGGTTCATTTATACATCCTCTTTATAAATTTTTTTTAATTCGCAAAACGTACTCATAGATTTTTCAGGAATTTATTTAAATAGGCAACCCTTCCAAGACGAATACTCAGTACTTTAAGACTCATACGAGCAAAACATTCCTCACCCCTCCCACTTTTGTAATAAAAGTATGTATTTATATTTAGTAGTTTCAGTAACCATAAGAGCCTTTTGTTGGTTACTACTTCTTATATCGTATTCCATGTTCTCAATTACATCTTAATACAAGTTGTATTTGTGACTCATGAAAAGCCAAAATTCGATCTATGGACTGTATTTCAAACGAGGTTTGTGATCAATACAATGAATAGAAGTTTGATCAATGTCTCTATAGAAGTTTGAACATTGTAAAAAGGTAATTTAAAGAATTAAAAATTGTAGAGATCAAATAAACAAATAGGTGGTCTCAATATGGTTTTGAAAGGTTTACTTAGAATGAACGAATAAAAAATACCCAACCTTGGTCCCTGATGCCAACTATCATGTTTTTGCCAAGTCGAAAAAACTATTTACTATTGGCCATTGTTTACTTGTCAGTGGCTGGCTATTGTAAGCAGATATATGGTGACCTGTATTACTTACTTTTTTAGTATTAGCCTTATTGAATTCATTTTTAAAGTATTATACATTGAATATTACATACTCGTTTGATGTAACTCCCGATATGCTTGCTATATACTTTTTGTATGATTTTTTATTTGGATCTAGATCTAAATAAATGATATTTCTACTGAGGAAGATATCAGATTAGAGATCACTATACGTGATGTTACTGATATTAAATCACTGAAAGGTGGCTTGTACCAGGAGAATGTTCTGTATCCTTCACAAACCTTACATAGTCAAAAAAGATTTTTAATAAAGAATCTTTGATTGCCCCTAAACTCTTCTAAGACGAGTTAGAAATTATGGCAAGATATATTATTCTGATTAGTAAGATATACTCATATGCCGATTCTGACCGTTGGCGGGTAGTCTTTGGTAGAACGATCTAGTGGTTTATAGAGCATGATGACTATTTGTTATCAAGCTACCTGTCTGATGTATTAGTCCGTTTATAAAGCATTTTATTTCACCAGTGCATTTATAAACAAACCACAGATCAATCTTCTTTGGTGACCTTTAAGAGGTCACATTGAAATCCTTGGTGCCTCATAAAGTTATAGAAAGAGTTACTTTGCCTTAAATCCACCCAGTAAAACGAGAACTCTTTTAATTTTAATAATTGTATAAATACAATGTTAAACTCTTCTCTAACAATTCCTTTTCCATTTGCTCAAACTCAAAAATAAAAATTTAACACGTCTTACACAATAAAAATTACACACTTACCCCACATTCCTTTCCTATCAAAATTAAAAACATTGTTATTCTTACAGCAGAAACATATATGATGCCCGTTCTTTAAAGTTTCAGAAATTATTTTTCTTCATTTATGTGCACATTAGACCTTGAATGCAAAGATAACTTGTGTTTGTTTTACTCCGTATATTTCAAAGATGTAGGTAGCGTTTTATTTATTTATTGTGCAGCCAATGTTCTTTCCTACGTCACCAAATATTCTTCCTAGAAGATACTTGTACTTCTACAAGCCATATAAAGTATTTTAATGGTAATATCACAATATGTGAAACATGATTTTTTATGAATAATATAAAATATTAGGCTGTAGACAGAATTAAAACTCCATAACAAATTTTAGTCAGTTAGCGAAATATAAATAACACAGGTGGCATTTAGGGTTTAAAAATTATATCTGGCAAACGAATGAAAATAACCATGATAAAAGTACAGAAAATATGTGCCTGGGGGTTTTTACCGTGTAAAGTTGTAAATTAAGAGACTCTTGCCTTTGAATATCATTGTTTTGTTGCTTGAAAATAATACTAAAGTCATTATTTTCTTACGTCACAACAATATCCTTGTCCAAATAAGTATATAAAACAAATAGCGTTCACCAAGTAACTTTGGGAAACGTAGTAAACCAGAGTATTCTATTGTTGTACTAACAGTTTTTATACCAGACTGAGTCCAAAAATCACACCTCTACAGTAACTTTGGTTCTTGAAATCTTAGGTAGAGAAAATTATACATGATATCTAATGCAGCAAGAAAGATCAAATTTATTTGAATCTCCTGTATTATTATGTAGTCAAACTTTTCTAATGAAAGAGTGGTGGCCACATAAGATTGTTTAATTGGTTTTCTGTAGAGTACTTTTTTCTCGTTTCCAGAAAAAATTCTAATCACTCTTCAACATATTTTTCTGAAAACAGATGACATTTTTATAGTCATTTAACTATACGTAGTAGCTACTTGAATCAGAACTTAGGGGCCTCATCAGAATCAGGGCATAATAAAACTCTTGAAAATAATGAAATGTTCACAGTCTGCATAAGAATATTTTTATACAAATGCAATGTTCTTAAATAAGTTTTAACTAAAAATCATGTCTCTTATAATATTACATTAGATAAATTTAATACTTAAAGACATAAATCATTAAAAAAAACACACCAACCTCTGTATATATACCTAACGTACCTATTGTAAACATCCACATTTCCAATTTTACCCACTCTTCATTTTGTCTTTACTACAAAATTTCATAAATTTCCTTCTGTAAAATGTTTTTCCTTCTTGGATGGATACCAATTTCTTGTCTTCAGGGAATTACCTTCAAGGAATGATTAAAAAATAGGTTTTTAATATTTGAATCAAAAGCTCTAAACAGATAGTTCTTTTTTATAACACTGTGAATGTGAGTTTAACTAATACTAACTTAACGGTGGTATTTCAGTAACAAGTTAATTGACTGCGTTAAGTTGTTTGCATGCTGTGGTGATAGATAAATACCGAGATTCATGCCGCTAGAATCTGTTCCATAAATTAAAACCATAAAGATCCAGGCTCATCGTTTTCTCGTCACTTATAAGCGAGTAATCTGACCATTATAAAGTATAGATTTCTAGGTTGGAATGTGACTTATACATGGGCTTTTTAGTGCAATAATACTAATGTTTTCCGAGAAAAACAAGTTAAGTTCAGTACATGAATTAAGCACCCACGTCAGGTGCTTAAGGGTTAAAGTATGCTGTCCACTAATTCTACAAGGAAATTACTAAGGATTAGTAGTGCCTTCCCATCATTGCTGTATTTATCGTACCACATAAATACAATTCATTTCTTTCGTTCTGGATTCTGGCGAGTTTTTAACCGCTAAATGTAAGCAAAGCTTACATTTACATTACATTTTTAATAAAAAAACTTCTAGTTTACATCTATTTCTTGTTGTTTGAATCTGAGCATTTTTCATATTTGGAAAGCCCACATAAAATTGTTCTTCTAATTTCATAAAATAACTCATTTCATGAAATTATATCAGTGTAAAACTTGGATTAAAATTCAGACGCGACTATGTTATAGGTAAGAATAACACAATGGTTTTAATATTTAACACTAATTTTTTATGTTTTGTCAAATCCTGTAAATATAGCTTAAGTGGATTAATTATTATTTCATCTAAATATTCAGTGCAATTATACATTTAAAATTTTGGTTCACAATATGTATGTTTAAATTTAGAAATTTCACAAAAATTACCCTACCTCCAACTTTGGGCCATTTATGAAATAGTTTAAAATAATTTAATTAAGTTCCTTGGGTTTAGATTTTATGGTATAGAAAAAGAAAATGAGTCACAGTATCTTGTTGTTATGATCAGTATACATACATCCAGGTCTCTGACCTTCTATACACAAAAAGTATTCTTTTGTAAAAGATTATATCGCAATAACAAACTAAAAGGCCTTCTTCATGTTTCCAGCTTGAAGAGCTGTAGTGAATTTAGTGAAAGTAAAACACATTTCCCTTGACTTGAGATAATTTAGCTCAAATCGTACTTATCTCGGATTGAGTGACTTAGTACAAACAGTAGGACGGATCTAAGGTTTCCACAACCTTTTAATACCTTGAAGTTATTTAAAAACTGACTGAGAGTACTACTCAGTAATGCCAATTAGTGAACCGTCATCCTTTACTTGATAAACAGTTCATATTTCCTTGTATTTGTAACAAATAGTAATAACGGCGAGTGCGAACCTGCAGCTAGTCCCAAACGGTCACAAGTCACTAGAGCGAAATAACGAATTCAGTGAAACCATTTCTACCTTTGCTGAATACAGTGGAGCTATCGTGTTCTTTGACATTATGAATGATGCTTTTATATCGGCCAACTTATTCAGAGCATTCTTCATTATTTACGCTACCATTTTTTGAAAACAGTACATATTGATTCTGAACCATACACTGACATAGTATTTTTGTTATTTTAAACTAATAATAACTTTAAGCATAATTATGTTTTTACAGTAGAAGATGTAAAACAATAGACGCGAAGTAAAAAAAGCTACTATGAGATACTGTTTAGCCAATTCAATTAAAAAGCATACCAAGGAATAATTTGGTTTAAATCGATTTCATATAATGTTGAACTAACTAACTATGCTTTCAACTATTACATACAATATATCATATTTCTTTTCTGTATCTTTTCCATCCACTCTAAACTACCACTGTGTAAAAATGCTTTCACCTCATTATTGTTATGATGATATAGAAAAAAAATTTAAGAACTACTTATTTGTCCAGCAGATATCTGATAATTTATTGCGTTTAATAGTGTTGTAAATAAATTACAGCGAAAGTATTGCAGAATTTACATCGACCATAGCTTTTCATGTATTTCTTTGGGTTTTATATATGTTAAATCACTGTAAGAATGTTATATCAATGATAAATCTTATTAACTTAAAAAGAAAAAAAACATAAACAATAGGATTTTTAAATAGCACATATGAAATTTAATTATATGTCTCATATTATGCGAAAATACAAGTACAGAGCTTTATAAAACCTCTATTAACTTCTAATTTATTTTCATTAGTATACTCCCACTATTATTTTAATAAAGTGTCAAAAAAGGGTGGTAACTAAATATTTATTCGGTTAGATAACTCTAACCCACTCGATTCGTTATTTGTTTACAAAATATAATTTAATCAACTCTTATTTCCCTAATGATTTGAAAATGTATTGCAAATTGTGTAAATGAGAAAGAAGGTGGCAAGTAACAAGTAACTAACCACGTCCATTAACACAATTAAGTGCTAGGATTTACCGGCTCCCAAATAGCCGGCATTCACCTGCTTTTCTCACAATGACTGCTGGCTTACTCATAAAATTTACAGAAAGTAAGTAACAAGAGGTAGTAACCAAATCTATTAATTAAACTGGGTGCTAATCAGGATTTACCGGCTCCCAAATAGCCGGCATTCACCTGCTTTTCTCACAATGACTGCTGGTTTACTCATAAAATTGACAGAAACTAAGTAACAAGGGGTAGTAACCAAATCTATTAATTAAACTCGGTGCTAATCAGGATTTACCGGCTCCCAAATAGCCGGCATTCACCTGCTTTTCTCACAATGACTGCTGGTTTACTCATAAAATTGACAGAAACTAAGTAACAAGGGGTAGTAACCAAATCTATTAATTAAACTCGGTGCTAATCAGGATTTACCGGCTCCCAAATAGCCGGCATTCACCTGCTTTTCTCACAATGACTGCTGGTTTACTCATAAAATTTAGAGAAAGTAAGTAACAAGAGGTTGTAACCAAATCTATTAATTAAACTCGGTGCTAATCAGGATTTACCGGCTCCCAAATAGCCGGCATTCACCTGCTTTTCTCACAATGACTGCTGGCTTACTCATAAAATTTACAGAAAGTAAGTAACAAGAGGTAGTAACCAAATCTATTAATTAAACTGGGTGCTAATCAGGATTTACCGGCTCCCAAATAGCCGGCATTCACCTGCTTTTCTCACAATGACTGCTGGTTTACTCATAAAATTGACAGAAACTAAGTAACAAGGGGTAGTAACCAAATCTATTAATTAAACTCGGTGCTAATCAGGATTTACCGGCTCCCAAATAGCCGGCATTCACCTGCTTTTCTCACAATGACTGCTGGTTTACTCATAAAATTTAGAGAAAGTAAGTAACAAGAGGTTGTAACCAAATCTATTAATTAAACTGGGTGCTAATCAGGATTTAGCTGCTCCCTAATAACTGAAATTTTTCTACTTTTCAAACAATGAGTACTACTCTATAATAAAAATTAGAAAGAAAATGGAAACTAACAAATTATAATAGGCACGTCCATTGAATTTGAACACTGCTTGGGATGTACTGTATACCAAATAAACGGAATGCTCCTGCTTTACAAAAACAATGACTGCTGGTTTACACATTTTTTTGTTTTTTTTTTTTTTTTTTTTTTTTTTTTTTTTTTTTTTTTTTTTTTTTTTATTTTTTTTTTATTTTAAAACTGAGAAACGGAGATGAAAACTTAACAAGTGCTAATAATCCCGTCCGTTAAAATATTTGAACACTGATTGCTCTGGGATGTACTTGTACTACCCAAACTAAACGGAATGCTCCTGCTTATACAAACAATGGACTGCTGGTTTATACAGAAAACTGTGAAAGGAGATGAAAAACTAAACCAAGTGCTATTAAGAATCCCGTCCCGTTAAAATTTTGAAACACTGCTTGGGATGTTACTGATATACCAAATAAACGGGAATGGCTCCTGCTTTACAAACATTGGACTGCTTGGTTTACACATAAAAACATGAGGAAAGGAGGATGAAAAACTAACCAAGTGGCTAATAATCCGTCCGATAAAAATTTTGACACATGCTTGGGGATGTACCTGTTATGACCAAATAAACGGAATGCTCCTGCTTTACAAACAATGACTGCTGGTTTTACACACATTAAAAACTGAGGAAAGGAGATGGAAAGACTAACAAGTGCGTAATAATCCCGTTCCGTTAAAATTTGGAACCACTGTCTTGGGATGGTACTGTTATACCAAACCACATAATAAACGGAATGCTCCTGGCTTTACAAACTCAATGACTGCTGTTTACACATAAAGAACTGGAGAAATAGAATGAGATGAAAAACTAAACAAGGTGCTAATAATCCCGTCCGTTAAATAATTTGAACACTGCTTGGGATGTACTGTATATACCAAATAAAACGGAATTGCTTCCTGCTTTACAAAACAATGAATGCTGGTTTACACATAAACCTGAGGAAAGGAGATGGAAAACTAAACAAGTGCATAATAATCCCGTCCGTTTAAAATTGTGAACACTGCTTGGGATGTACTGTATTACCAAAATAAACGGAATGCTCCTGCTTTACAAACAATGACTGCTGGTTTTAACACATAAAACTGAGAAAGGGAGATGAAAAAAACATAACAAGTGCTAATAATTCCCGTCGTTAAAAATTTGAAACCACTGCTTGGGATATGTACTGTATACCAAATAAACGGAATGCTCCTGCTTTACAAACAATGACTGCTGGTTTACACATAATAACTGAGAAAGGAGATGAAAAAACTAACAAGTGCTAATAATCCACGTCCGTTAAAAATTTGAACACTGTCTTCGGGATGTTTACTGTATACCAAATAAACGGAATGCTCCTGCTTTACAAAAATGACTGTCTGGTTTAAACATAATAACTGAGGAAAAGGAGATGAAAACTAACTTATCCAGTGCTTAATAATCCCGTCCGTTTAAAAATTTTAGAAAACATGCTTGGGGATGTTACTGTTATACCAAATAAACGGAATTGCTCTCTGCATTTACAAACAATGGACTGCTGGTTTACACATAAAACTGAGAAAAGGAGATGAAAACTTAACCAGTGCTTAATAAATCCCGTCCGTTAACAATTTTGAACAACTGCTTGGGGATTGTACTGTTATACCAAATAAACGGAATGCTCCTTGCTTTTACCAAACTAATGACTGCTTGGTTTTACACTATAAAACTGAGAAAGGAGATGAGAAATCCTAACAAGTGATCTAATAATCCCGGCCGTTAAAATTTGAAACACTGCTTGGGATGTTACTGTATACCAAATAAACGGAATGCTCCTGCTTTACAAACAATGATGCTGGTTCTACCACATAAAATCTGAAGAAAGGGACGATGAAAACTAACAAGTGCTAATTAATCCCGTCCGTTTAAATATTTGAAAACACTGCTTGGGAATGTACTGTATTACCCAAATAAACGGGATTGATGACTTCCTGCTTTACAAAAACAATGACTGCTGGTTTTACACATAAAACTGAGAAAGGAGTATGAAACACTAACATAGTGCCTTTAATAATCCTCGGTCCGTTATAATTTGAACCACTGCTTGGGATGTTACTTGTATTACCAAATAAAAACGGAAGTGCTCCTGCTTTAACAAACCAATGATGCTGGTTTACACATTAAAACTGAGAAATGAGAGGATGAAAGACTAACTAAGTGGGGTCTCATTGCGCTAGTGTAATAATCCGGTCCGTTAAAAATTTGAACACTGCTTGGGATCGTACATGAGTATACCAATAATAACGGACTGATGCTCCTGCTTTACAAACAATGACTGCTGGTTTACCACTTTAAAACTGTGAAAGGAGATGAAAAAACTAACAAGTGCTAATAATCCCGTCCGTTAAAATTTGAACACCTGCTTGGGATGTACTGTTTTCCAAATAAACGGAAATGCTTCCTGCTTTACAAACAATGCCTGCTGGTTTACACATAAAACTGAGAAAGGAGATGAAAACTAACTTCAAGTGCTAATAAATCCCGTCCGTTTAAAAATTTGAACACTGCTTGGGATTGTACTGTATACCAAATAAACGGAATGCTCCTGCTTTACAAAACAATGACTGCTGGTTTACACATAAAAAACTTGAGAAAGGAGATGAAAACTAACCTGTGCTAATAATTCCCCGTCTCGAGTTAAAAATTTTGGAACACTGCTTGGGATGTACTGTATACCAAAATTAATAATAACGGAATGCTCTGCTTTACCAAACAATGACTGCTGGTTTACACCATAAACTGAGAAAAGGAGATGAAAACTAAATCCAAGTTGCTAATAATCCCGTCCGTTAAAATTTGAACCATGCTTGCTTGGGATGTACTGTATATACCAAATAAACGGGAATGCCTCCTTGCTTTACAAACAATGACTGCTGGTTTACACATAAAACTGAGAAAGGGAGATGGGAAAAACTAAACAAGTGCTAATAATCCCGTCCGTTAAAAATTTGAACAACTGTGCTTGGGATGTACTGTTATACCAAAATAACGGAAATGCTCCTGCTTTACAAACAATGACTGCTTGTTCCCTGCTGGTTTTACACATAAACACTGAGAAATGAGATGATGTATACTAACAAGTGGCTAATAATTCCCGATCCGTTTTTAAAATTGGAACACAGCTTGGGATTGTACTGTATACCAAAATAAACGGAATGCTCCTGCTTTACAAACAATGACTGCTGGTGTTACACATAAAACTGAGAAATTGGAGATGAAAACTAACAAGTGCTAATAATCCCGTCCGTTTTAAAAATTTGTACACTGCTTGGGACTGTTACTGTATACCAAATTAAACGGAATGCTCCTGCTTTACAAACAATGACTGCTGGTTTGACACATATTAAAAGCTGAGAAAGGAGATGAAAACTAACAAGTGCTAATAATCCACGTCCGTTTGAACAATTTGGCAACACTGCTTGGGATGATACATGTTATTACCAAATTAAATACGGGGAAATGATCATGCTTTACAAACCATATGACTGCTGGTTTACACATTATAAACTGTGAAAAGGAAGATGAAAAACCTAAAAAGTGCTTATAAATTCACGTCCGGTTAAAATTTTGAACACTGCTTGGGATGTACTGTATTACCATAAATAAAACGGAAGTCTGCTTTACAAACAAGACTGGCTGGTTTTCACATTAAAACTGATGTCCTGCTGGTTTAATACATAGTGCTAATACTGTGGGTTAAAATGATTGAAACACTGGTGGTACTGTATACCAAGTTTAACGGAAATGCTCCTGCTTTAACAGGAAGTGATTTGCTGGTTTACACATAAAACTGAGAAAGGAGATGAAAACTAACCAGGGAGTACCTTTGTTATTAAATTTGAGACACGGAATGTCATTGGGATCACATTGGTCGGGATGGCTCCTGCATGTTGTGGTGGTCTAATGACTGCTGGGTTCTTTACACATTAAAACTTGGGAAGTTATAGTTGCTAATAATCCCGTGCCAGGGTTTTTGCTTGAACTCTGCTTGGGATGTTATCTGTCTATACCAAATAAACGGAATGGCTGCCTGCTTTTAACAATTGGACAATGATGCTGGTGTGACACGATAAATTGTGTTTTGTGCTGTGATTATATTTACTAACATGTGCGATTTTTGACGTTCACGTTTTAAAAATTTGAACAAACTGATATGGGATTGTACTGTTATACCAAATTAAAAACGGGAATGCTCTCTGACTTTACAAACAATGGTCTGCTGGTTTACACATAATAAAAACTGAGAAAAGGAGATGAAAAAACTAACATGCAGTGCTTAATAATTTTTCCCGTCCGTTTAAAAATTTGGAACACTGCTTGGGATGTACTGTATACGCTCAAAATAAACGGGAATAGGCTCATGCATTAAAACAATGACTGCTGGTTTACACACTAAAAACCTGAGAAAAGGAGATGAAAAACTAACAAAAGTGATAATAATTCCCGTCCGTTAAAAATTATGTAACGCTGCTTGGGATTTACCGGCATCCAAATAACCGGAATATTCCTGCTTTTATAACAATGACTGTTGGTCTTCACATAAAATAGAGGAAGATGGTGGAAACTAAAAAAGTGGTAATAACTTGATATTTATCGACTTCCAAATAACCGGAATACTCCTGCTTTTCTAAGAAAGATTAAGAGCTAATAATTACGGATATTAATGTTTTGAACGCTATTTGGGATTTATCGGCTACCTAATGACATGTGTGTGTGTGTGTGTGTGTGTGTGTGTGTGTGTGTGTGTGTGTGTGTGTGTGTGTGTGTGTGTGTGTGTGTGTGTGTGTGTTTAAATTATATATTAATATAATATATAGATATATATATTAATGTTTTGTGATTCAATGTTTATTGAAAATTAAATCAGGCTATTGCCACTTATACAAATATAATGAATGTAAATAGAAGTCATGTGAAAGAAATGGCCAAACACAAAATAATTGAATCGTAAAAAATAAGGGCTTTGTGGTGTAATGGTAGCACATTCACCCGGCAAGTGAGAGATCCGGGTTCGAGTCCCGGCGGAGCAAGTACTTTTTGTAATTCAATGTTTATTGAAAATTAAATCAGGCTATTGCCACTTATACAAATTTAATGAATGTAAATAGAAGTCATTTGACAGGTATTTGGTCTTCTGATCATATGTTAGTTTGGTTATTTAAACACATATGTGAAAGAAACGGCCAAATACAAAATAATTGAATCGTAAAAAGTAAGGGCTTTGTGGTGTAATGGTAGCACGCACATTCACCCGGCAAGTGAGAGATCCGGGTTCGAGTTCCGGCGGAGCAAGTACTTTTTGTGATTCAATGTTAATTGAAAATTTTATATATATATATATATATATATATATATACACATACATACATATATACTCTTCGAAGTACTTTAAAGTGTACACAAAAACAGAAACAAAAATTCAGTGCTCATGTTTAATTATCGAGTTGACACAACCCTTCATCGGAACACACTGAATTAAAACATATAAACAGAACTCAAACCAAAAACAAAAGACATAAATATATATATATATATATATATATATATATATATATATATATATATATATATATATATATATATATATATATATTCATATTTGATTTGATTTTGATATAATTATAAATGATGTTTGAGAGGTTTTAAAATCTAAGTAAAAATTTTAAGACAATAAGAATAACTATGCTAAATCATGGAGAGCCCAAAATGTGGTAACTAGCTTTGAACATATAACGTGGCTCAGCGTGGATCGACCGCTCTGTTTTACATCTGAGAGCCGATAATTTATTCCGAACATGGACTAACGCTTGATTCTTCACAAATTGTTTTGTTCTAAATGCAGATTCAAACCATCTGGCTGAGTTGAAAACCTAAACCTGAGTTTCAAAGAAAGCATTCCATGTCATGAATATTTTACGTTCTTATACAAGAGAGCTTTCTTTTCTGTTTCTTCTTTTTTTATGGTTACATACAAGAGGTTGTACTCAGAATCACTTTAATTTATCATGTAAATAATATCATGAGGAAATCTCCATGTATCCTCATTTGTATCAGACAATACAAATGGAAGGGCTTGCTTCCCCGCATTTTTAAACTTCTAATTGTTATTCTACGGTTATGACTATTATTTAAAAACTAATACCAGTACTCGAAATATCATATTACATCCTCTGCATCACATAGCCTACAAGTTAACCAATGTCAGTGATATCACTTTTTTGACCTCACACAGACATTTCTAATTACATACAAATTGATAGACAGTTTATCTGAAGAAAATAGTTCCTGGGTTATTCATTCAATCTCAGAAATTAAACCTTTACTCTCTAAGACCTCCTGCTTCTTATCCGTCTAAAAAAACACTGATTATTTTATGTTTTACAAGCCAATATTAGACTTACAGTTCAGGGATCCAACAACCGCTCCTGTTCCACTGTCTACTCGTACTCAACATCTCGGAGAGTGTTGTGAGGTTTGTTGAGATCATAACGAGTTGTGTGACAACAATGCATCATGCGAGCAACAATATTGAGACATGGTTACTTGTCCTGAAGTCGCCATCCAAGTGCTACTGGTCGAAGTGAAGTACTTGTCTTGCACCTAGAATATAGAATATACTTTATTCCAGAAAATATAATTAACAAAAATTGACATCAGTACTGGTAGGAATTACTAGCCACAGTATCCAGTAAGCGTGGCTAGCTCAACTGAAAGTTGTACTTAATTGTATAATGATCAGTCGAATCTTAACAAGTACATCGTGCGGTTAATCTGCAGTGTGCACACCCCACAGTTATTATAGATTACATTAACATTATTTTAAACATAACATTTTTTAGTTATAAATTTACAAATTACAATCCTTTAATATAAAACTGTACAAATTCCTAAACTAAAATTTGAAAAAAGCTATCAATATTAATAACATTTAAAAGCCAACTTTTCAATTTATTCTCGAATTTCTTTCTATTTTTACAATTTTTATTTCGTAAAGGCAAAAGATTAAAAGATTTTGGACCCAAAAAAAGAAAAACTTTTTTTGAAAATTGACTTATTTACCTTCGGTCTCATGAACAGCCCCAGTATGTCACCTCTTGTTCTTTGATAAACTCTGTCGTTCCTGTTTCCAATTTTCTCATAGAAGATTTGTAATACTTTGGATAAAAATAAATATTTCAGTGGTAATATTCTTAGATATTTATAAATAGTTAATGCAGATTCATATCTTTTCCTTTTTGCAATTATTCTTACGAAGTGGTTTTGTGTTACATTCAACGGTTGTATGGTTATATTTGTCAGCAGCTCCCCATTTTTCTATACCATAATTCAATTTAGAATGAATTAGTGCAAAATAAAGTGTTCTCGTTAATTTATCATCAATAAATTTCCTTAAAAAATAAAAATTTCTGATATTTCTTCTTAAACCTACTTGAATGCTGTTTATATGCGGTTTCCAACTCAGTTTTTCATCAATGCTTATTCCTAAATATTTAATTTGTTCAACTTGTTCGATAATTTCACAATTGCAGTTTGAAATTGCTTGACAATCTAATCTATGAAATTTTAGCACATTATTGAATTGGTATCCTTTTAAGTCAAAATTTATAAACTTAGTTTTAGAGGCATTCAAGACCATTCTGTTGTTTTCACACCATTTCCTGACTTTTATCAAATGTTCTCTAATATGATTCCAGATGTTTTCCTATTGTTTTTCAGAATATCTAATCGCAATATCATCAGCAAACCCTATGAGTTTTCCATTTAATGGTAAACTCAGCAAGTCATTTATGAGAATTAGAAACAACGTTGGACCAAGAACGGAGCCTTGGGGGACGCCTATATTAACAATCTTTGCGTTACTGAATGCATTTGATATTTTAACTTTCTGTTCTCGATTTTCAAGTTAGCCTGCAAACCAGTTTAAAGTATTACCTCTTACTCCTAAGAGTTCCAATTTTTTAAATACAATGTTATAGTTAACCAGGTCAAATACCTTACAAAAATCAATAAAAACTCCAGCTGCTTTATAGTTGTTATTGAAACTAATGTAAATTTGATCTACAAATGTTAATATAGCTCCTTCTGTGTTTTTCCCTTTGATAAAACCATACTAATTAGGACTAAAGAAGTGTTTATTGTTTAAAAATCAATCAACCTGTCTTTCATGCATTTCTCTATAATCTTGGATATTACAGATAAAAGAGCAATCGGTCTGTAATGTTGAATTGTCTTTCGAGCCTTTCTTATGAAAGGGCACAACAATATTGACTCTTTCAGTTTACTTGGGAAAACACCACTGCTTAAACTCAAATTTATTAATGCTGCTATAACGAATCCAACACTTTTTATCAGATGTACAGAAAGAAAATCGCATCCAGTTGACTTTTTATTTTTTAAATTATTAATTATTTTTAACACCTCTTCGCTAAAAACTGGCTTTAAGAATAAAGAATTGTGGCAATTGTAAAAACCAGAAGTATCAAGACCATTGCCCCCAGGTAGGCCTGACTCGACTTTGCCCGGTGCAGATACGAAGTATTCATTGAACATCTGCGCCATTGTTACCGGATCAGATATTGTGTTACCCTGTTCATCTCTTATCTGAGCTATCGATTGTTGATCCTTCTTATCTGTAAAACTATTTATTAACTTCCACTGACCAGCAATATTCCCCTCTTGCAATTCGAATAAGGGCCTATAATAATAATTTTTTATTTCCACAATTTCATTGTCTAGTTTTTCTTTAAAGCGCGTGTAATATTGTTTCAAATGTGTGTCATACGGCCTACTTCTGTTCTTGATTGCCAGTTTATTTCTTATTTTAATTTTCTTTATTATTCGTTCATTTATCCATGGACTTCTCATTTTTGCCCTCACCACTCCAGGTCTACAAAATTTAATCTGACTGTGGTCCTCAATGTGCTTATAAAGAATCTCATAAAACTCATTCAATGCTTCATTTACATCAGTACTTTGTAATACATTATTCCAAATCGTTAAATCACTAAGTTGATTTTTTAAGCTTTCAAAATCCAGAATTTTCTTGGTTAATATGACATCCTTATGGACATTGTTTATTTCGTTCTCAAAAATTGCAACGAGGCCTATTAAAAAATGATCCGGTATGTCAACATTAAATATTGCAGCCCTAAACAAATTGGAGTTTTTAAATCGAATAAATAGGTGATCAATACAGGAAGCAGAATCATTATTTCCTCTGTTAAACTTATCAATCAAACATAAGAATCCGTTATTATTCATAAGCGACAGATAACTGCTGCTTATGTTATTATTAACCAAAATATCTAGATTGATATCGCCTATATAAATTACGTTATAACTTAAATTTGGAATGATGTTTTCTAAATCAAATAAAAAATTGTTTACAGAGAAACTGTGTAACCTGTACAAGCTAAGTAAGTTAAACATAATATTTCTAAACTTAATTTCTAAAACTAACATATCAGCTGATTCAATGGTTAACCCCCATCTCGAACTAAAATATCATCTTGAATGTAAACAATTACGCCTCCTGCTCTATACTGCTCGTTTGTTTTATAAAATGGTTTATAACCAGTAATTTTATAATGTGATACTTCCTCTTTATAAATCCATATTTCAGTCATAACAATAATATCTATCGAATTATTTAACGTATGTACATTGGCCATGAAAGTGTCAAAATGTCTCCTTAAACTCCTAATATTTATGTGAAATATATTTAAACTGTTGGAGTTGGAAGAGAAAAAAACTATCATTTATACTATTTAGAATTACACATTTGTCTACCATAATTCAGTGTAAGAAAAAAACAAAACAACAAAAATACATAAGCATATGCTTGAATAAAGTAAACTAGCATTCTAGGCTAATAAATAATACAGTAAAACAAACAAACATTTTCTAAGTAGTTTTCTAACTATTATTTTCGTAATATTTATTCAGTATTATTTAACTCACATATTACTTCACTTGCCTCACTACTTTCGCTTGGTTCACAGCTTACCCAAGTCGTCCGAAACATCGATCCTGATGCACTTCTCTCCATTTTCCCTCCTCACAAAAATCTTTCCCTCCCTGCTCCACACATACTTGTATCCCTTGGACCGTGCTGCCTCCTTGACTCTGCCTAGAAGCTGTTTATTTTCAGGTGACAGGTGCTCGTTTATGAAGACCTTGTCCTTGTTGAAGTGCCGATTGGTCTTGTCCGCAGTTATTGGTCGTACCTCCTTGAAGGCTTGGAGCCAGTCATCCCGGTCCTGCCTCGTCGTGAACTTCACGATGATTGGCGGTGTTCTGTTTCGGCTGAATGTTGGCACCCTGTGAGCTGCGATCACCCTCTCCTTCTTCAGTTCCAGACCGATTGAGCTCGCAACATCCTTTAGCAACTCCTCCATATTCTCTCCGTTTGTTTCTGGGACACCGTTAATTTCAATGTTGGTCTGTCTAGAATACTGCTCCATATTTCTTAATCTTTGTTCCAAAGTGGCAACGGATTTCTTTAGGACTCTGTTTTCTTCTTTTATTTCTTCCATTTCCTTTTTCTGTTTATTTCAGGCTAGCTTTAACTCCTCCATCAACTCATTGCTCTTGTCAATTTTCTCAGAGAAAAAATCTAGAGAGGTACGAAACTCGGTGAACTCCTTAGCATTACGCCTCAACTCTACAAACATTTCAGATTTAAATGCCTCCAAAGTTTGTATTAGAAATTCTTTGGTGACAGGGGTTGCTGGAGTAGATCTACTACTTGCTATTGATGTAGACTTGACAGGTCTGCAAACAGCGCACTGCCAATCCCTTTTCGCACTTCGAGTTTTAATAGAGTCCTGATTTTCTTCAGAAATACAGGTTAGGTGGAAAACACTTTGGCACAATCCAACATATTTAATCGATTCATTTTCACTGCTACATTCGGAACCGCACACACCGCAGATAACCGGCATTTTATTGTAAAAAATGAACTTTTACAATAAATATAGATTGTCTGAACAAGCCGATCACCACACGTGCCGCAGTTGACCTTTGAGTCTCGTACAGACAGAGATAGCGACCGCACAGCTCGAGCGACTGGTAACGACCTATTTGGAAGGCACTGATTCTAACACTACCTCGATTAGGAATCTTAGAAGAAGTCAATTAAATGCATGCTACTGAGGAAATGGAATATTGACTCCTTAATAATATATCAAAACCTTTCTGTTAGTCTATGAATGTTTCCATTCAACCACTTTTCCCCACATGTACTAATTAAAAATCCATGGATGTCCCATTTGCTACTATCGATAACTACTTTTGCAACTAACCATGTTAACCACTCTTTTAAAATAGTTATGATTATAATAATCAATAATGTAATTTAGCAGAATTAGAAAGCTTTTCACAGTGCTTGGTGTGCGGATTTTGCAATCGGATTTGGACTGTTATCTATATATATATATATATATAAAAATGAATGTTTGTATGTTTGTCCTTTATGGAATCGTGAACTATTGGACCGATCATGATGAAAATTTGTACGTATATGTATTTTTCCACGGAGAAGGTTTATAAGCTATGCCCATCCCTTTCCCGATTCAGGATTCCGCCCCACTGGTTACAGAAATACCCATAAGAAATGCATTGCAGCAAACATATGTTAACGTCTTTTCAAATTTTTAATCAGCTGTTCTTTGTAAACATATATTACACTTATAGTTTTAAAGCATAGAGTAAGCTTAAGAGAAACGACAAATTTTGTTTAAACTGTTTTTGCAATCACTGTTAAACATAGACTTTACTATCCAGATAATACAATTCAAATTTGACGTAAAAATTCACCTTTAACTGCAATATTTATTTAATATAAACCATGCTCATGCTTGATCAGAAGAGTAATGCAGATATCATAATTACTATCTTACGTTGGCTACAAATATAAAGAATGTTATAAAATCAACCTTAGTTGTTTTTTTTGACAGAAGTATGGTTCTCAAAACTCCGTGTGTACATATTCTCTCGATCGAGACAACAAAGCAAGCTCAATCGTGGCATCGGAGATATAACTAATTTAATCTAAAATTTATTATAGTAAAAAAAAAATTTATTAAGTAATATAAGGACTTCGGTTCTTAAGATTTGCGTGCGAAGCCGTGGGTAACAGCTAGATAGAGGCATGAATATGGTACATACCTTCATAATACGCCCAAGAGGCTCACGATGGAACGACTATCAATTATCTCAGCAATGTTTAGAATGTGATAGAAAAAGAATAAGTGAATATAGTGTACTGTTTTCAACGGGAAATTGCGTGCGAAGCCGCGGGCAACTTTTGCAAAAAATTATTGAAATGCGCAGCAAAGCGCGCCGGGCCCGCTAGTATATATATATATATATATATATATATATATAATTGTTTGTGTGTTTGTCCTTTATGAAATCGTAAACTATTTAACCGACCATTATGAAAATTTGTATGTATATGTATTTTCCCACAGAGAAGGTTTATATATTATGCCCATTGATGTAATTCGCAACCAGGCAGTGCTGCAAAAGATACAAGTTTTCAAAGCGCCTGCACACTAAAAACTGCAATTACGAGACAGTTATGTATATTAAATAACCAAACACTATATTGAAGTTATGATGTATATTTGTCTTGAAGATAAATTTCTAATTGAACTTAAAGTTTGAGTGTTAGACCACTTTATAATAAATTACATGTAAGTGTATGATGGCTATAAACATACACAGATTTTCTTGATCGTGGCAACAAAGCAAACTCGACATCGGCACTGGAAATATAATTCACTTGAACCAGAAGTGCACAAACACGGGCAACGCTTACGAAAAGCGTGCGAAGTCGCGGGATACAGCTAGTAGTTAAATAAAAATCAGTGGTTCCTTTACCGTCTCTTGTTCCGTTTATTTCACTTGTTCCGTTTATTTCACTTGTTCTTTGTTAGGTTAGAATAGATGGAGTGGCGTACTGGAACAAAAAAAACTAATCGATTAAAATAAACCTTGTTCTTTTGTACATTCCTTCGGTTCATTGTCATCTTTGCATTTCCCCTCCGTCCATATAAGGGTAGTTAGAATTTGGAGTCTGAGATTTTTTGGTTTTGGACTCTTTTACATGTTTCAGTAAAGGAAATATTCACATCCCTAGGAAGATACATAACCTCTTTGTTTAAAATTTGTTTTTTACATTGGAAAGATAGGAAAGGAAACAGTGGGAATTTGAATGAACCACCTAAAGTTAATATATGCTAGCCAACACCTGAGGATTGAACCCTTCTCTCTTCAAACTGATGTGGACAATCTTTATGTTAATTATAACTCTTATATATAATCACAATGTAATTGTAATTGTAGTAAAGGTGTACTATTCTTTTTTGTGTCATAAACGACAGGATTCATGTAGATTTGTACTCGTATTTCCAAACAAACTTCACTATTACAACGCAGAGGCTAAATTGTTTAGTAAGTGATTGATAATCACCACAGTATACAGTTACACCGTACCCTAATGGAAGGCAGCAACATTAGCTAAAGTTCAAGTGTATATCACAACTCCTTGTATAAACTACGAAGAACTGTACAATGTTGACAACACTTTTTAAATCAGTCTACATAGTTTAAGATTCAAATTATTTACATTATAATCCATGGATTGGTTGTTGCACTTAATTGTAAACCGTTTAAAAAAAAAACACGGTTCACTACATTGTATCATGAATTTAAATAAAACTGCGATTTCCAATATTCTGTTTACACTAAACATTTTTCTACAACTGAATTTATAAATACTCATTTAAATACTTAATTTCTAATAAATCTCTAATATATTCGCCTTTTATTAGTTAATCTTTGAAAATATCCCTTGCTAAGTTCTATTTAATAATTAATAAACTAATCATTTGTTCATATAATCGTTAAAATTTCAAACGTACATAGTAGTATATTTTGATTCAATATCTGAACTCTTTAATGTTTACATTAAATGTATATCGATTGGACAGAACAATTGAACAAAAATAAAAGATTAAATCTAACAAATTGTGTTGTAGTGAATAACACTTTTATACTGAATGTATTATGTTACAGGACGTTATTTGTGTTTTGATAGGAAAAAATTCACCTTGTGAAAAACAACACGATTGAAAACTTAATTAGCTACTATTTAGTTGTATACATACTTCCATGATTAGTTATATACATATTTAATTGAATTTAGTTTAAACACTTGTGTTTAGTACATTCAGGGAAAGTTAAAAATTAAATTAAAAAAGTTAATTTCTGATAAACCAAGAAAGGTTCTGGAATTTTAATTAGAAACTAGAACGATTTTTAGGTAAGTTTTCTGGTAGATTCTTTGTTCACAATGACAATGATTACATCTTTTTAAACATAAAAACCGATATTTTGATTCATGTTTTCATACTGCTAGAGTAGTATACATAGCGTCCTCAACAATAGCTTATTTATAGGTGTTATTACAGTAATTTTGTAATACCTTGTGAAATTGTTACACTAATCGTATGCTACTTACAATGACGTTTTATTACATATTTAGGTGGTAAGATTTTTTATTCATGAATATTTTATTAAAATTTATTATTTAAATCTGGTTTGTACTAATAAATAAGATAATTTTGACAGAATTCATTTTTGTTTTCAGTTTTTAATATAGATAAAATGTGTTTTTATATTTAACTATTGATATAATAAAAACAGTTGATAAAAGATTAAAAACCTCTAAATTTGAGCTATTCTGTTATCATATTAGTTTTAAAAACGTTATTTATTCATATTCTCCATGGATTAATAATATCAGGACTGAAAACTTAACAAATAAATGTTTAACATAAGAATCTAAACTATGCGTGAGCCTTTTCCCCACGGTTAGACAAATGTTATTTTTTAAATATTTTTAATTCGTTTCCAATTTTTAAAGAGAGGAAGTGAGAGTGAAATTTCAATTTACTACGAAAACAAAGCATTGTAATGATAAGTTATAGTCACTGAACACGTACCACACCCATAATAGCCCATGTTAAGGTAATGCAACTGCATTAACAAGCTCTTTGTTTTATCTGTCATCTGACATTTGTAATTAACATTTACATGCAGCGTGTTGCAGTTGTGTAATTAGTTTTGGTTTATTGTCAATTAGTAGATCTGCCCCATTGATCAGCACTGTTGTATGCGTACAATTATTAGTTTTGCGATGTTTTCGTATTACTGTAATGTATTACTTTTGCTATTAATCTTTTACATTACGATTCGCATTACTTTAATATATTATTATTTTATATAAGTTGTTTTTTAATCAAATAAGTCACACAAAAAAACAAAATTTTATTGACAATGTACTTTTACATCAATTATAAGGAAATAAGTCCTCTTATCAAGGTAGGATACCAAGCTTCATTATTTAATAAGCTATGACCTGTTTCATGTCGCGTTATATATCAATATATAAAAACGAGTTTACTAGTATAGTGATATATAGTAAAAATAATAAGATTTGAAGTAACATATAATATAATCTGAAATATTAAATTAAATAAATTGTTAAAAAATAATAAACATTATTTTTATATATTTTTTATTAAAAGCGTGCTTATTAACATTAATCCTTAATTCTTTAGTTAAGAACTAACATGTCTTAAGTAAAACATAGCAGGATTCTTTCTAATGCCATAAGATAAACCTACCACCCATACTAAAACCGAGTTACTAATTGACACAATAACGATTTAAATTCCTTATAGTTTCCAATTATTATTATTAAACATATGGTAGCGTTACACTTAATTCATACCAATTTAAACTGAAACAACACCTACAAAATATTAAGCCAAGTTCAAAATTTAAATCTACTTGCAAATGTATATAAAATGTGTCCATATCCGAGATGACATACGAAGTGCCATTTTTAAAGCTGGACCGATTTTGGCCAACCTTTGGATAATCAATTAACTCAAACTATATATATATATATATATATATATATATATATATATAATATATATATATATATATGTTGGTGTGAAATGCTTATTCTCAGAGCTTTGTAATATTATACACACTTGACAAGTATTGTGGTATTTATGAGAAACTGTCTAATATATGGTTTGTTTAGACCGTCCATAAAAGGATTAATCTTGACGGAAAAACGACTCAGACATTCATGATGACATCAACTGCTTGCTACTCAGTTGATAAACACTTAACACTTAAATTTCTTCTCCTCGAGCATAATATATTAAACAAAGTCATTTGGCTACTATGTCTTTCTTGTGGCATCAAATATGGCATTTTTGAATGAAAATTATGTATAAAATATCAAATATATTTGATATATTATATATTTATATTATATATTTTAACCAATAAGTTCAGATATATCTATTCATTTTTGCTTGTTGCTACATATTCTGCTTCCATGCACGAAAAAGCCAAACATTTGTAGACCTTACCTCTCAAAGGTATTATGTAACACGATAATTATACTTCTAGAACATTAGAGTACAAACCCACATGATATGTCCATACTTTTGTTAGATTTTAAAATCTTTGAGCTTTCTACAACGTATTACAAAATTTCCTTAACACCATTTTTCAATGAACCATAATCAGAAATTCATCACTTTACAGAGTCAAAGGAACGTAAACTATCATTTTATCTTGTTTAGGATTCCCTCGGCAACTGATTTATCTAAATAGATCTGTAAGGTTGTGTTTTATTTCCTCCCTAAATTTTAATCAGTTTCTTCGAATTTATATCATTTCCTACTCATCGTAGGGATACCTCCCAGGCCCATTGTTGCCTATCTGACCAATATGTCAATAGATTGCAACATTACCGGGAGTAAAGTTGCTTAATTTTAGGTTTGTTTGATTAACTGGAAAGTTAAATTTTCACGCTTTTTAGAGCCATATTGCACCATTTATTACATATAAATTATTTTACAGATCTATTTTATTTTTTTCAATTATACTTATTCCATGATATATACTCATATTCATAACTTGGCTATGGTTCGAAGAGTTGATTCAAGGTAAATGTTAAGTTTAACTCCAGTTCACTTTACTCTAGCGTCTGGAATCTGACGCTGCCACAGACTTGGCTCTTGGAATCTAGAGTCATGTTCGTCTGAAGATATCTAAAAACTTTCCTTGATGAAGAAGCTCAAAATAAAGTTTTTATATTGTTTCTACATCTGAGATCCCTTGACTACAAAATATAGTGCAATATAGATGAAGAGGTATTCTCATTGTCTCATCAGGTGCACAATTGAGTGCATTACGATGTTACGATGTTTCAGACACGATCTCTTAACAAGGCGGACCAACCCAGTTTTCTGAAATCTTATCTTATATGTTTTTTTAATTTTTTATTATTTTATTTTATTATTGGATATATTCTTCCACCCTTTCGACTGATTAACTTTTTCCATTACTTATTTTGTTTAAATGTGTAAATGATAGAATGATTAGAAAATACAACGTGATGAAAAATTACAAGCCAAATATGAGGAAACCTATTATATCTATTGATCGTAATTCGCAGATAATTATTTTCAATATTTATATGCAGAATACATGGCTCCAATATTTACTTTGCCACCAAGAAATAGTCGAGAAAGACAAGCTTCTAGCAACACTAACAAGTGTTGTAATGCCGTTTTAAGGTTGAAAATATGCTGATGGGTGATGGTAAGATATAACATTTTCCATAAAATGAAACATAAGCGATATTTAGGTTTTTCTATCGTATATTATACAGGTTTTATGAAAACAGAACTATTGGAAGTCGTTTGAAGTTAAAAACATTGATATATTTTATTCTCAGAGAATTTAATTTGAGAATGTAAATTCATTTAGCGTTTCTATTAATTATTTGTAATAAATACGTGTCAAACAATGCTTTAATGACACTAACCTGCAGCAGTTTTATTGTAATTACAGGGATTTAATCCATACCAACTGAAAATAGAATTTTCATGATATTATTAATTTTCAAATAAATCTATTTATTAAACTTACTCTAATCGTAACACAGGCAACAAATTTCAAATATACGTATTTCAGACATACATAATGCGTAGTAGCATAAAGGCATAACTTTCACGCATATCACAAAGCTGGTGTTATTATTTTAAATTGATTATGAAAAAATTTTCATAGTTTAATTATAGCATGTTATTGTTCAAATATCTTTCCGCAACCAAGCATAACAATTAAAAAATTATTTATGTAAGAAACATCCTTCAATAAACAGCGTAAATATATTTATAATTTCAATATTTGATGTATTTAAAATTGTATTTATATTATTTTAAGGTCACAGTAAGAGACGTAGGAGTCTATTTCGTAAGCCCACACCAAACCCTGCAAATTCATATATACGAATCCATCACGCTCTAAACATTTTAGTGGGTTTTATATCATGTGGAAATATAAGTTACGAATTACAATATATTAGTAACTTCAGCAAAAGTACTGTAGTCACGTATTATATAGCGTTTGTGTATGATAAGGTACTTAACTTGTGTTATCTACTAATGCCTCCACCCTTTTAGTGCGGAATACTACAACATCCTCGATACTGTCCCGGATTTATAGCAGCGTAAAAAAATCCCTCATGATAGTGCTTATCACGTGCCAGAATAACTCTAGGTTTCTATCACTAAGTATGCCTGAGAAACCAATCAGATATTAGAATGTATATCAACCTAATGTTTAAGTGTTTTGTTGAGGGCTATGAAATAGGGCCCAGATTTTGTGATAATATTTCAGGATTTACAACCAAACACTGCATAGCACTTAGGAGGATTTATGAGTTTTTTTAAGAAACTGCTTTATTGGCTGAGCATTAGCGAAGCCTATCACTCGAGATGCTGGAACAATTTATTTCTGTCTGTATGTCTTACTATCTAGTTCAACCATGGAATTTGGTTAAGCGTAAATTTGATGATAATGTCTTTTGGTATGACTGTCTGCATATATATATATATATATATATATATATATATATATATATATATATATATGCCCAGAGGACATTTCGAGAATTGAATGTGTCATAGATTAAAAATTTTGCATTTCTTGGTGAATCCTGTTAAGCAACACCTGGTATGGCGTAGTCCTACTTTGTGTATACAATGAGAGAAATCAAAATGAACTTAGGATATCAAGACAATCCAACCACAGCCTGATGTCAGCGGCAACTCGGAATTCATGAGTTGTTAAGAAACCAACCGAATGTAAATAGCCTGATATGAATAAGCTTCAGCCTGTCTCATTTAAATATAGCTCAATTTCACACATACTAAACCAAATCATTTTCTCTTCGATATTTTGACAAAACTGAGTTAGAATTTAAATATGAATTATTTGAAAAGTGATTTTTCGAAAGAGACAAGAATTGCTACAATTATGTTACTTAGTTCTCATGGTTACTAATCACAATGCCGCCAAATGCGAATCAGTCTTTTATAAATGTGATCATCTTTAAAATCTTTTCTAGTTGTAGGTCATAACTATTCTGAACGCGATAATTAACTATAATTAAGATCGAAGGTAGATTGTTAGACTTAGGCAAAGGTGGGAGTTGTTATGAGTGTATGTAACAATACGTGTCGCTTAGCAGGCTTCGCTGAGATATATAAAATGCCTAGTTAATTTTACTAATCTATATGTTTTATTATTTCACATGTTAAAATTTAATGTTTTAACCATTTGTTTAAGAATTGATTTATTCTGTGATTTTCTCGTTGCGCTCATGATTACCCATACGACCAATGTAAAGTGACACCAAACCAAACGCTCAGCCAAATCGCGACGAGTTACATCTACCATCAATGAACTCGATCTCGCTTACATATACAAGAAGCTTTAAGCCAGATTTCAAGTTGTTAGGTTAATTTATCTCGATATACCGTGCGGAGAGACTGTTCAATAGAAATAATATTTTTTCCAGCTTCCTGAGTGATAAGCTTCACTAATCCTCAGTTAATAAATTTATTAAGTATTTTTGACTATTTATACGAACTGGTAATCTAGTAAATTGATGAGTAAATATTTTTTTTATCTCGTTTATCATTCATCTTCAAAATTATCAATCATCATTGTGTCAAGTTTTGCAAAATCTTTCGCTGATAAAGCTTCTATAATAGAGAGAGGTATTATCCAAAACTATCCAAACCAATTTTAGATGGATACATTCAAAACTAACTCAAATACATCATTCAACAAGCTTCTATAATATAGAGAGCGTTTTGCAAGTCTTTTACCCTTCGTCAATCCAAAGTTATTCAAACCAAATTTGGATAGATACATTCAAAATTCAAATCACACATTCAACGCTTCCTTTCTTAGGATTCTCTAGTTCTGGGATTAGACAGTCCACATAAATTAAATTAGACTATAAAGTTTTCACAACATGTCGTCAATACATGAGAAGGGGATACGTGGGTAGAAATGCACTCTAAGTACATGAGGAGTTACTAGCTATCTAATATTTACGGACATATTAACAATAAATTTTTTCACAGAACGTCTAATTCCTCTAGGCTTTAATTAAGAAATTTGGTGAGCGATGTTAACCATCACTAGTCTATGCACAGCAGTTGTTAATAATACATTTAAACCTTAACACTGTTACGAGCCTGTATTGTTATTTATTAAAAAAGTTAATTATAACACAAAGTTTACAATTAATTTTCAAATGTTCACATTCCTTTGGTTTCTCTCTTTTGATTAGTGTTTCACATTTATATTACCGGATTACGTTACACACTTTCATATTTATTCAATCTAAACATTACTTACTAACTGTTCTTTAGTTTTATATATAAAAGTCACGTTTGACGAAAGTAGATTTTAATTTTCTGTGTTACTGCTGTTTTACAATAGGAGCCTAGAACTAATTAATTAAAAAAAACATACATCTTGGTTTTTCTTAAGATCTATAGATAAATGTTTTTCTATGATAGACATCGATAGTCAGCCATACCATTTTCAGTAGATGTCAGGATGGGAGGGTCACCAAAGGCTTAAAACAAGATCATTCTTCTTCAAACTACATTTTATAGCTTGTACATTAAAATCAACCATCAGCTATATTAATAACTACGAGTATTATTATTTACTGTCAGACAAATAGATAAGGATTCTGAAAGACGCGGCTTTAGAGTGTGTATATGATTACCTAATGTCGATTTAACAATAATTTTCGTGTCTAACGATTATATTTAAGTGTGTTAAGCTTATAAAATATGTTCCGAGGAAAATGAGCATGTAATATTTTTAACCCTCTCGATACCTTCCTTCATCGCCCTCTACTGAAACCAGCACGACTTTCGTTCGATTTCTTTTAAGAGACGTTTCTCTAACGCTTTCAACAAAAGTCAGGTTTGTGCTTATACAATGCAATTAGCTCTCAGGTCCTAGACTATTTTGCATGTTAAAAGTTTCAATTCATATACATGTGGGAAATGAATATGATATAAGATTCTTATACTTATATATTTATATAGTGACAAGTATTATTGTATACCTCATTGTATACGATTTCTCATTTACATAGGTCACCTAACAACTACTAATTACTTCCATTTCTAATAATAAAACACAAATGTTAAGACCCTACACTGCTGTTATACAACTCGACAAAGGCAATTCACAAAATTACTGTGCGACTCTTTATCATTTCGGAACATTGATGTATAAAACTCCACTTATGTCCAATTACCAAACCGCACATCGCGTCTGCTTGGTAGGTCTTTTCGTCTCCGCCGCCCCTTCTATAGAAATTTATTGTGCTTTCAGTTCATGTCTCAGGATGCATATTAATTCGGCGAGGAACGCTCAAGCGACTTCGTTCCACTGAGAACCGCTTTTCGCAAATTAAATGGATTTTTCTTTAAATAGAACTCAAGAGAGAACCAGTGTATAATTTTGTGTTGCAATAGAAATTAAATACGGTTTCAGAATATATTCTTCCTAGATTATATATACAAATAGATATATATATATATATATTATTATTATCTATATTATATATATATATATATATATATATATATATATAATCTAGTAAGAATATATTCTGAAACACAGGATATATCTTCCTATCCTATCCATGATCATATCTTGTATCCTAGATTATATATACAAATAGATATATTATTATTATCTATATTATATATATATATATATATATATATATATATATAATCTAGGAAGAATATATTCTGAAACCGTATTTAATTTCTATATATATATATATATATATATATATATATATATATACAATCTGGTTTATATTTAAGAAATTATTATATAATTAGCCCTCTAGCATATATACTACATTATTTTTACAACATATACAATAAAATGGCCGTAATTTCAGTGATATATTCTAATTAGTTTTGTTAACGTCTGTTAGTTTTTTTAAATATATTTTAAAAATTTAGAAAAGAAAATTTCAAACCAAACTAATAAATAGGATTTTGAATCTATATTAAATTATTTTTAGGGAGTAAATAATGGTCTGAGTTTACCTCAAATTCCTATTACCATCTTTGAAGTCAATTTAACTGCGGGATTTGTGAGAAAATTTAAAAATCTACTTTTTACGTAATATTTGAACCATCAAAGTGAATACTGTAACGTTTTCTCTGACTCTTCGCATGTGGTATACAAATTACATCCAACATTTTGTAGATAAACCTTTCTAAACCGGACAAAATCTTAAAACAAGTTGTGAAATTAGTTTTTTAAATCGCTTAGAATTTTATTTAAATGTCGGACAGTAATTTTAGTTATGTAAAGAGCTTTTATAGTTGCGAATATGCGATACCGAGACAAAAGTCATTTATAAAACTTCCCGAACAAAAAAAACAATAAATGTAAAAATAACATGAACCAAATTATTTGGTTGGTAATATTTCGAAGTAATACAAGATAATAAATAAAGTATTGTAATTAACTTGTAAAAATATCGATCCATATCCTAGCACAGGAAAAAATTATTTATTATTTGGAAATTTAGTATAAAAGTATTTAAATGAGGAGACAAAATTAGATGTTTCATTTCCTTTCTTATATTTAATACAAAAATTAACTATAACTCTTGGTTTTAATCTGTAAACTACGCGTTTTTCTGTATTATAATATTTTTTTACCACAAGTTAACACATTTTAAAACAAATACATTAACATCCAAACGTGGTACATTTCAAACTTATCATTTAGATCAGATTTTAATTTTTTAAATGGTAAAGTTTAATTCTCACTAAAACTTTGGATTATCCTAGTTTTTTATTTAAAATCAGAAAGTCTTTAGAATATTGATTAATTTAAATAAATGTTTAGTTCTTTTATATTTAAATCCTTGTCTCCAAAATGTTTTCCATAATCTTTTAGTAAAATTTTTACCAGTTTGTCCGAGTTTATAGATTCCATATCCTTAAGGATTCCTTAATGATTCCATAATCATTAAAATAATTTGTAAAAACTTCACAACTTTTTTATGTTAAATATTTCTAATATTTTAGTGTACTTTGTTTCTATGAGGCTGTATGAACATTCCTTTCCTGATGACTAATCAACATTTTTTTAATTTTGTAAGGTATTTCGAGAAATGTGTCCTTAATTTAGTGTTAAACTGTAAACAGATATGTTCATGTACACCCTATTTCTTTTTTAATTGTACTTTAAATGCGTTTATGTTACATTACGTTGAATTATTTTTATTACTCACAAACCTCTTTCTGAGCATAAAAGAATACATGTAATAATAATAACCTGGGAGGGTCTGCATTATTAGTAATATTGTTGCAAGCTTAATAGCAACACCATCTGAGCTGTTGCCATCTGAGTAATCTCAGATGAAATATCAAGGATCCCGATAGCGTGAAAGTCTCCCGGGAGCAATTTACATGATCGATGTCGTCATATGAAGATTTGAGGCGAAATCAAAACGATCTTGAGGGAACGATACGTTATCAAAGTATATCACAAGGGATTAACAGAGTAAAGGAACAGTCCATCCACAACTAGATAGTAAGTTATTGGTAGTAAATTAATGGTAAAAGAAAACGGAACTATGTGAACTATAGAAAATAAAGGTTTCAATAAGTAAATTTCAATCATTGTTTCAATTAAAATATTAGTAATTAACTTAGCGCCAGCTTAGCCCAGAATAAACTGCCTTGAAATTTTGCAATGTGCTGCATTTATATATACAAAATCTCGTTTGTTATTATGGTGCATATCACTGTATGAATATGCTGGCTGAGCGTTAGCTGGCATTATTTAATTGGTTTTTCTTAAATTTGTAAACAAACTGTGTACAACCGTATGATAAAACATGAGATATAAAAGCACATGTGGCCTAAGCTATCTTGAGAATGATTTTGCCTAACACTTTAAATTAAGTATATTTTGAAATTGTTATACACCAAATAGAATGTGTTCTATGCTCCATAGGAATTGGTTGAGTGCAATTGAAGCCTAGCAGGCAGGCACAATTTTGTCTGCAGAGAAGGTACAGTAAATACTTCTTTTCTGTCTCGTTGTCCGTCTGTCCATCTGTCTATCCGCAAGACATCTCAAGAATGAAATGAACTATAGATATTTATTTGGCGTACAACCTTAGCGATGTATGTAAATTGAAGCCCGTCATGTGAAGCTACAGGCTACCTTGATTTAATTTCCGCATTTAAACTTCACGTTTCGCTGAAAAAGGTACATTTGATTACATATCGCATTTTTTAATTGTGCCAATTTTTTACTTTTCATACCTTTATTATTTTTGGATTAGTTATGTTATTTTTATTTCACACTATTCTGCTTTATTTTCCTTCTTCAAAATGCCAAATTTTAATTTCAGTTTTACCGACAAAACTACTTAAACCTCCCATTAAGTCAAACCGTTTAAAATTATTATTGAATTTAGTTAATATACCTATGAATGACTACTATACGAGTGAAGTTTATCCCACTGTGTCACTAATGTACTGACGTGCCAGATTAAATCTGCTACGGTTGCTTGTTCCAATAAGGGCGTGCGATGGAGCTATTTTCATTAGCTTTGTGCATGCAAAATAAGAGGACAGGGCCCGGCCACTGACACGGCGATATTAAGTGGGGAGTGTGCTCAACGTGGTACTTGTGCCATGGACTCATCTACTGTCACAATTATAGCCACACTAAAGCACCAAATCTCAATTAGTGCCCAAATTACAATCCGAAATAAAATTGGAATACAATTACCACCACCGATTCCAAACGTACAGTTTTCCTTTAAGGTGGATTTCTAATACCATCAACAGTTCAAATTACGGCGGCTTTATATATTAAATTCTTTGTTATTAAAGAAATAACTTTTTTAGAGTTGACAGTTGGTATTGTTTATAGTGGTTACCTTACACTACCTAACTTTGTAATAAATTGGGCCGAATCAGTTTTTCGCTTAAAACATTATATCATTTTTACACCCGAAGCTATGTTTATTATTTATTATGGCATTTAAATATGGGAAGATCCCCTCATGCGTCCTTAGGAGTTAACTCTTCCTTTCCTTTATAGATACAGATGAAAATTACGTCGCATTACCTGTCGCATAACAGGCTTCGATGTGGTTCCATGCAAAATTTTTTCACATTTATAGATAATGTTTTACTGGAGATCTCCTGTAGACAGAAAGACAGGCAGATAGTAATACATAGAAGAATTATGTACATGCGGGGCAACAAACAAGACATTTTTCAGTCTACTGAGTGATAATTACCTTAGCGAAATTTCATTGTTGGACATCCACCATTATAGATCTCAAATGAAGGTTCGTGCAAAATGTAAAATCTTCTTAAGAAATATTTTATGAGAAGAGTTGATACTATAAATGATACACATGATACATTCACATGTTTTCGTTAAGTTAGATTTCATAACAGTGTTCATTACAAATTGCGGTTAGCTAGGGAGGCTACTATAACAAAAGCAAGCAAGAGCCTGAGCTGTAGTCAAATCTCGCTACCATCTTTTAATATTGAGTTTTCACTGCATAATGTTTCCATTGTACTCTATGGAACCAAAAATGTCATATATTAAAATATCATATAACAAGTCTAACTTGTGTACAATTTCTCATCCTCGTATTATTCATTGCTATCATGGTTACCCATAAGACCAATCTAGAAATATTTGCTAACGCTCTGCCAAATTCCACGGAGTCTCATGCACCATCTTCGAACTTAGTGGTCGTTAAGAAGAAATAAGCTGCATACACAGTTTTAAGTCTTCTACTCATTTTCGAGATATCGTGCCAATAAACAGATAGACAAATATACAGCAACAATTGAAAAATTACGTCGCATTACCTGTCGCATAACAGGCTTCGATGTGGTTCCATGCAAAATTTTTTTAAATTTATAGCTAATGTTTTACTGTTACATTTTAGCTTTATTGTTACATTTTCAATTCCTCGAGTTATAGTCTTCGCCTACAATCAGCCAATAATAATATTATTTGATATTAATTTGGGACGTCCAAACTATTACGTTCACAAACTGTACGGAAGCAAGCTCCACACGCTCTTTCCGAGAGGGAAGTGTCTCATGCCGTTGCTCTTTTCTTTAATAAACTGCCTCCTAATGTCATAGACAACAAAAATAAATATTTCTAGATCCAGACAAGTCTCGTATCATGTCTCTCTGTTGGAATTACTGAACATATTTTGAGCTTATTATCACCGACAAGTACTCTAATTCTAGGTTTATCCGTTGTAAGCCATTGTCCTGCTTTATTGTTACATTCCCCACATGTTACACCCACAATTTATCTCATTAAAACTGGTCGTGAGATAATACAATATAGTGACATTAAAGTAGTATTTAAGGATGTGTTGTGGATATGATATATTAGAACCAGGTTTTCTGTATTGCCTGACGTCCGTTGGGCAATTTAACAATTTTTATCGATGGATTTCTGTTTACAATACATTGGAGAAATTATTACACTTAGTACTGGAAGCTGAACATTAGCAGCTTACATAAAGCATGGTGATGTTACATGTAGTCACGTTATCCTCTTAACACTGTAGAAATAATTGCAGTAATTTGGGACATGATTTTTATGATAAAATAATGCGGCAAGAAATATTTTATTTAAGATCGTAACAAGCTTGCACTCTAAACCCGTCCTTTAAATTAATTATACTCATTCTTATCTTCTATTCTAATTATAACATAACTCTCTTCCTTAGACATATCCACATCTAAAAATTGTTTTACACTTGTAATACCATCAAATAAAATTCACAAATAGGTTTTAAAACGTTTTTGCAATTTTACCTGACAGTTAGGAAACACGTTTACAGACCAAGTGCTGCGTCCTCAGAGACAGGAATGTTTACTCATAATACCTGCTTTCAAGTACTTTTTGAACAAGTCTCTATATTTATAATATATGCTGATAATTAAATGCAATCACAATGTCATCCATTGGCAATTTTAAAAAGGGCTTCCAATAACTTAAAGTAGGAGCTCATTTATATAATTTACCTATTTATATCTCTTCAACGGAAAAGAATTAATATTTTAACACCCTTTGAAGGATGAAAACGAAGAGAGCTAAAAGAGGAGACGAGAAAGTTTTATAACTTACGGCTTTCACAATTAGCTCCAGAAACTTCCCTAAAGTTCATGAAACGCACTTTCGATACGCAATTTCGGTTTATTTCAAATTACTGTTTATAAAAGGTTACCAAGGCACTTTCACACTGCTTCCGAAAGGTATATCTGATAGTGTTTGATAATTTTTAAATAACTACATATTTCTGCCATAGGCATTGTTTAAACCCTATAGGGAATGGAGTTCTTTACTTAACTAATTGGATTAATCAAATATAATTACAGTTATCTGAACCAGTAACATGTAATTTTAATACAATACACGTACTGCACGCATTATTGTAATAACCAATTATAGGCCACGTTTTTTTAACTAATATAGCATTTAATAATAAAAAATTTTATACTCCCACGTAATTCTCGTGCATCCTCACAGCATAGAAATGCAAACATTTTTACTCACCATCTTTACTAACCTCAGCTTCATATTCTAAAATCATTGTCAGCTCTCGAACTGCAAAAATATAACTGAAAACTGAATGATAAATGAGTTGTGTTTATTTGTATTAAAAATAGTGTATCTTAAATATTTTAATACACATCTTCAATGTATGCGTAGGGATTATAAAAGTACACTGTGTACCACGAATGTTTTTACATTTTTGTATAGCCACCAGATGAGTATAAATCAGCAAGTTTTTATTAAATTTCGCATAAGTTTTGGAAAAATATTTTATAGCCTAAAATTAAAATTAAAATTGTTACTTTATAATTTCTAATGGAAACAAAGTTGAGACTAACAAAAGCAATACATAGCTTAATAGGCAACAATAAAAAGACGTTCCATTACTTTAGACATTTGAATAATTTTATTATTCTGATCCATAGTGTTCTATTACAAAAACTTTAATACGCCATTACTATTATAATACAGTAATTAAATGAAAAATAACAACAACTATTAAAATAAACTACTTTTTAAATCATGGTCACTGTAATAGTGATCGCTGCCGTGAAAAGTACACATTGCATTCAGCAGCCGCCATTTTGTTTTCATTGTGGATATTAACGTGCAAATTTTTATCTATATTTTTAAAATATTTTCCAATATAACTAAAATATTCATAACATTTAGTCGACCCGTAATCTACTGTGAGAGCAGAGTGTTCTTATGGAAAATAATTCAAGTTTTGAAAACGTTTTTGGAAATTATTAATTAAAATAATTAAAAGGTATGTGATAAAAAGCTAAACTGAAATTAGACTGAATTACGGCGAGAAGAATTCTTTTAAAGTTTTAGTAAACTTCCTTTAATTATTTTCAGATTATGAAATTCGTTCGGCTATTTAAACAGACCAGTTTAATGATCAAACTATACTACTGTGGTTTTTTACAAATATTCTTTTAAAGCACATCAAAGCTAGACATGATTAAAACTTATTGCTTGAACATGTTTGTTAAATTGGAACATTATCTTGGTAAACAGAAGAATAAGGCAACTTAAGAAACTAATTATATGATACTATTGCTTTCTTTAATAATCTCCTTTCAAAATTGTGCACGTTAAACTATATTGATTTCTCCACTGTTTAAGTTATCGGCTTAAATAACGGTCTGTCAGATGGAAGCTTAAGATACAATAAACGGACCCAATGAATTATTACGCACATGATGGTAATGGCGAGTGTAAAGTGTGTCCCGTGACAAATTATGTGTACATGGGAGGGTTTCAAACTCCGCAGTACCTCACCCCTGGGACGTTTTAGTCTACTGCAAAACCCTACGCTCCACACTAAAATCGAAGGCAGTTAACTATATTTAAGTTCATCTTAAGTACAGTTATTATCAGTTATTAACGATGTATTCATAATACGTAATACGTATGTAATGTATTACAAGTTGGATTTAAACGAAACTGACTTTGTGGCCACAGTGGTCATACATATGTTGTACATTTTCCGATTCTCTCTAGAGAGGACCAAATATAATATGAAAACTGTATGTAAGTCATTGCTATTTTTAACCTAATCTAGAATACGAGGCCTATTTGACATTGTATAAGCACACCACCTGATTTTTCTTAAAATCGATAGATAAATTTCCCGTAAGTAAGGGATATGCAATAAGCCTCGCTTCTTTTGGTTCAGGTAGAAATGACAAGTTAAAAATATTACATTATTATTTTTTTATTTCATTTTTTTAGCTTCACACAATGAAAACCAAACATCAGGCACGTAAATAAATGTACACTTTCGTCAGTTAATCAGATAGGCTATATACTTTTAGGGTGGTAAATTTTAATCAATTTATCTACTTTTCTGACAGTAAGATGTGTAACACACTAGAAGAGAAATATATTTTACCATTTTAATATCCTCCCATTTTTATTTGCAACTGATCACTTTAGAAAACTTCCTCCATAGATTTCAAGAAAAGTTTTTTTTGTTGCTTATACAGTGTGAATTGTTGGGTCTTAGGCTGAAAGACGTAACATCTCATTATACTTTTAATGAGACAGATTCATTCATGGCTTAGGTGCCACTGTTGATACCCAGCCTCTAATCATGTTGGTAACATAGGCATGTTTTAGGATGATGATTGTCCTCATCTACTTCTACAAGGAAAATGGTGTGTGTTAACTATATATTCCATGTTATTACTACGACATGTAGATAGCCCAGTCACTAATAACGAAACTATCTTGTATACAATTATGTTTTGTATTGACTATTATTGTAGGGTTCGTCAGAGTGAACTTATTACATACGAATAGAGCCATACTAGTGAGGACTGAAAGAGGAAAATCTATAAAATACAAAATAATATTACGTGGAACAAAGCAAACGCGATGAAAAATGCATAAAGTAAATGAAATTTACTACGATAATACTAGTTTAGTATTATTAAATTGTAATCTTTTATATGAAAAAGTAATGTAATTTTCCATTACTGCTTTATACTTAATTAAATTTTGGTTCAAAACTAAAAAAATAGGTGAGCATGAAAGTAAAAGTGAGAAACTAATTATTACAAAACAGGATAGTGATCATAGACATATTATTGTTTTATTTTATTACAATGTACAACTCGAATAACTCGATTTCTACTGAGTTCAACTAATCAATAATTGAGATTCCATTACCTCGAACTCTGCCAAGCCAACACGAACGTTTGAGTACAAAATGCTAATGACTAGCTGAATACACCCTAGCACCGCCTGTCCGCTCTGGCCGACAACTGCGCGAGATAATTTATTCCGAACACGACAACTCCTCTTTTTCCCCAAATTGTTTTGTTCGAAATGCAGAACACACCGATTCTGTTGTTGAGAGTTCTAAAAGGGCATAAAAGTGGAGTAAATGAAGTTCATTCGTCGTAAGAACTTAGCATATATTAAAAAAATCTTTAATCATTATTATTCCTAAAACTTTTTTTAGACAAGATAAAAAAACCGATGCTGAATTTTTCAATATTTATTTTTATTTAAAATTTCATGTTTCGAGTCTTATTTAAAATGTTATATGACTTTTTTATTGCAAAAAATAGTCTATACTCAAATAGTTCGATACTCAAATAGTTTTCTTATATGAGTGCTCTAAATAATTAATAATATACCTATTGACTACATCTTATACACAATAGTTTTTTATTCTTTGTTCACTGTGACATAAATCAAAGACAATCCAACCTCAGAGTCTCTCTGAGACTGATTGCTACGACTAGTCAATAGAATTCGCTGGTGATTCACTCTGCTCTCCATTGGCAATGTCTAAGTTTAACAGTCGGATAGTATTGTCAAGTTTAATCGAGTAATAATTCTGTAGATTTTGTCTTTAGTGTAAGTTCTACTAAATCCAACCGACACAGAAAACAAAATGTTACATTAAATTAACTTATCAACTTCAATTGGACTCTTGTAATACGTTTTATTATGTTAATTACAACACAAATATGGTAGGAAAATATGTAAATACAAATATTTTATAACATAACAAGATACATACATTAGTTTTGAGTAGTGCAATGGTGGTCTCTTTTATTTTCCTTCTTCAAGACATAATAAACTGTAAAATCTTTCTTTACCAAAGGCCAACTGTAGAATGTAAACGTAGTTAAATTTTTCTATAATTGAAACAGCAGCCTCATGAGGACTGGAAAAATGTCAAAAATCTATAAATAACATATATTTGAATGTTTAGTTTTATGTCCAGCTAAAAAAAGTATATCTTTACTATACTTTTTGTAACCTTTAACGATGTCAAAAGTGCACAATACAGTTATTAAAACTTCTAAAGTTGTTGAACGAATATTATGTTTCACTAGGCGTTAGCGAGATTATGAGGTTGTACAGTTCACTCACAAGGGCAATAAAAAGGAAAGAAGATTTCGTTTAAATACTTTTGAGTAACGTGGAAATAGACTTCTAACGACATATTTTATTCTCTTAGCAATTTTCCCCTGGCAACTTCTATTTAATAGGAGCGGTTACCCTTATAATTTATTGATTTTATGGATGAAACATAAACGTAGTAGTTTAATTTCGGAGGGTTAAAACCAAGACGTGTTTATTATTTTCAAAACCTCTATTTAACAAAGACTGGAAATAAGGAACTTAAAATGCAGTTTTAATTTAAAACTTTTATTGAAAAAGTAATAAAAGTCCATTAATACATTCTCTCTGGTGCAGGAAAACAGCCCGCTCTGCGCGCTACTGTAGCAGACACAGTAAACAAGGGAAGTGATTACAGACTCACCATCACCATGAGCTGCGTGTAAATGTTAATTACTATGTGACATATGGAAACTCAAACCTTTGTTAATGCATTTGCATTACCATTATATCTGGTTATATATGTTTAGTAACATATACATTGTTGTATATGGATTAATGCGTATATTTCACATCATGCATAAGTGTTTGTTAACAAATAAAAAAGCTTTGATTTTATACGATGTTATAATTATATATATATTGACACATCGACTCAAAATGTATACTATCAGCCTACTAAGTCTCAAATCTTGATGGTTCATAATCCTCTATACACTGTATTTTCCTGATTGTCATTTTTTATTGCTTTTTTTCAGTTTATATGCAAAAATAAAGTTCATTGATTATTCTATCTTCAATCAAAATGATCGTAAATTCATCTTCCGCTTGACATCACCGTAAATAAATACAGTGCATGTGTTGAGTAGTATCACTTATACTTTAGGTACAAATAACACAAAATATTGAATATAATCATTGTTTGTAATACTAACTGTATTTCTATAATCCATTGAAATTGTTGTAGTGTTTTGTTTCAATCACAGCTCATAACAATAATTAATTGGGCAAGTATTCCAAATTAATATACAACAGCTTATGAAATATTTGATGATAAAATAATTTATTAACGTTTAATTTGCCAAAATTAATAAAATTGTTTATGAAAACTTCATATTACCTAATTACGGAGATGATAAAACAATAATTATCACCCTGTAAAAAAGTGAATTATTCGACGTGTAACAGATATAATATAAATTAACCATATGTAATCTGTGCAAATAGTGAATTGTGACCTTTTTTATACTTAATTATATACGATTGATCTATAATTAGAAATTAAACAAAACTATGAGACTTAAAATACCTGTATTTGGTACCCCTGAACTAGCATAAGAGTTTCCTTGCTGGAATATTTAGATTAAATCTGATGTTACGAATAAGCGGTATAGTATATCCAAAGTATATAACTTGCTTACGAGGTCAGTTTCATGACCACTACGTAAATTACGTTTTTGGTCCACACTGTGACGAAAAATTGGTAACAAAATTCCAATCCTTTAACAGTTTAGACTCGCTGAAGAGAGCCATCTTCTTCTAGTAATACATATCTATTCATGCGGAGTTTTACTGTGATTGGTTGTAGCTAAACCAATTAACAACGACCTTTATTACAACTCCCTACTTTTGGGCACATGTTGCTACCTTCTGTATTACATTTCTTTATTTTATAGATTATTTGCAGTAGTTCTCTTATTGTTCTTGAATAATAGTATAAAACGGTTGCTCATAATGATTTAAAACTAGCAATGCTTTGAAAAATGTGTTTTTAATGTGACTTTAAAGATAAGTGCAAGTTTATGGGCGAGACCTAATACTATTTGCTGGTTAAGCCATTTCTCTTACAGATCTCTTAAAGTTCATATCCGCCACTTCCTAGACCTGTAGGCAGTGTTTGACTAAACATGTCACCAACAAACTCAGCCTAATGACATTGTGGTCACACATTTGTTTCCCTATAATTGATATTATCGTGCAACGAAAACATTTATTGGCATAAATCTTGCGTCCTCCTTTAACACTGATTCTTAATATTATATCACAATTAATAAAACCCTTTTATTTATGTATTTATTTATTTATTATCAACGGTCAGTGCCATTTACACAAATGTACAAACAAGCAACTAGTACATACAAAAGTACAAAGTACAACATACATAGTTAACAACAATATTTACTAGATAGCTTCAAGATGGATATAAATAATTTCCAACAAATAATTGTTTCAAATACATAAATAGTAACAACAAAGAATATAAACTAAGCAACAATCAATAAATTAACTCTAACAACAGTTGACTTCAACCAACCCAACAACAATACTGATATGTAGGTATATAAATGCTGTTAACTACAATGGGACCAACTAGCATTTGATCTAAATACATTTTAAATGCTATGCCTAAGAACAAAAGGAAGAGAAGACTAGAAAAAGAACAAGTAGAAAATGTCTTGAATAATCACGAGTGTAATATGTTTTCCCTGAAGGTAGTGGGTGTAGAGCCAAAGAAGTCGGCCTGTGCTGAAACAGAGTTCCCATGTCTCAGTAAACGAGGGATGATACTGTGGTAGCCGTAGCTGGTTAGCTGATGTGTCTTCCCAAAGAGGTCTCTCGATCTGGTGCCTCCGACTGGAACACGCAGATCCACCATGCCGAGGAGATCGGGGCAGTCGATACTACCATTTAGTAGTCTGTGCAGAAACATCAGGTCCAGATACCTTCCTCTTGACTCCAGCAGGGGCAGTCCAAGAACATCCCTTAGCGTTGTCACCGGAACCTCCCTATAGTTAAATCCCAGCCGGACTCCAACTGTCTTCAAAAATCTGATCTGAATTCTTTCCAGTAGGTCACAATGGTCCGTGGAGCCCACACCACGGACGCATACTCCAGATGTGGTCTGACCAGCGAGATGAAGAGATGTCTCAATGAGGGAACAGAAAGACCATCACGTGAGGCTCTTATGACAAATCCAAGTGAAGCGTTGGCTTTTTTAGAAATATGTTGCAAGTGCTCCCGAGGGTCAAGATTAGGTACCATTATTATTCCAAGGTCCTTTGCACTCTCCACTCGCTTCAGATGGGCACCTCCAACAGCATAACCATACTCAAGAGCTGACCGAGAACGTGCAAATGTCATCACAAAACATTTGTCCGGATTCAAGTCCATGTCATTCAACACACACCATTCTACAAGACCATCCAGGTTATTTTGCAATATTCGGCAATCATCAGGACCAGTTATCTCAACAAAGACTTTAGCATCATCTGCAAACAACAAGAAATTAGTTGAAAGCCTGTCGCCCACATCATTAATAAACAGGCTGAACAAAAAAGGTCCCAGGAGTGAGCCATGAGGTACGCCTGACAGAACGGGTATCGGTTCAGAAACTGCTCCCCCAAACCGCACTTGTAGATGTCTATTTTTAAGGTAGGACTCAAACCAGTCAAGCAAAACACCATGGATCCCAAAGGCCTCAAGATTTTTGATCAGGTGGACGTGGCTAATACGATCGAAAGCCTTAGAGAAATCCAGGTAGACTGTGTCGATCTGAGTGTTCCTAGAGAAGGACCGGATTACAGTGTTATGAAAAACAGCCAAATTAGTTGACGTGGAGCGACCCGCAAAGAACCCATGTTGTTCGGGGCAAATAAAGCTCCTCAAAGAAAAATAAATTAAATCCAAAACGATGCTTTCAAATATCTTGGCCAGACACGACTGTATAACTACAGGTCTGTAGTTTTGAACATCCCCCCAGTCACCAGATTTGTGAATTAACATAACCAGCCTTAAGATTCTGGGGGAAAACTCCTTTACTCATCAAAATATTGAAAAAAATAGTGAGGTGGGGGGCAATTGCACTAGAGCAATAATTTATGACTCTGGGTGGTATACAGTCAGGGCCAGAACCCTTGTAGGGGTCCAGAGCTTCAAGCCTATTTTCCATATCAGTACAATCAACAAAGATGACAAGCTTGCATTTCACTGAGGAGGGTATGTAGAGGGATTACTTCTTGGCAACCGGTACACAGATGCAAAGAACCTGGAAAAAAGTCACACATTATTGAAGGATCTTGCGTACTAACGTCATTGTAAATCATTCTTGATGGTATCCCTAGTTTTTTTCTTTGACAGTTCACATGCGGCCAAAAAGCCTTGATGTTTTCCGGGATTGCCGAATTTAACCTCTGAATATATGAATCATAACACACCCTAGCGAGAACACTGCATGACCTTCTCAATCCACAAAAACGCCAGTAGTCCTCATCTCTAAGAGTGGATTTAAAAGTCTTATGAGCAATCTTCTTCCTGATATCCAAATTCACCAATTTCTTCGAGAACCAGCGTGGAAACTTTCTACTTCCAATATATCTTATGGGGGAATTTTCAACGATGAAATTTTCCAGTTGTTGGCAAAAGCCCATGAACGCAGTCTCCACATCATCACAATGAACAAGGGTAGGGAGTATCCTAAATCCATGAGAAGACGTTATCCATGTTGCACCTATTTAAGTCCCTTTGAAATCGCTTAGGATCCCGTTGTATAGAGGAAAAAACTCCGAAGTTAATTTTCAGGGCAGGATGATGTCTGTCCTGCTGCAATACTGTGTCAACGGCAGGGCTCACCGAGGTACACTTCATTGAGGCTAAGATCAAGTCCAAGATGACTCCTCTCTCGTTCAGAGTACTGTTATACTGTTGAAGATCTAATGTTGTGGCCATGTCAAAAATGTATTGGGCACTTAAATTGTCGGTCATTGGAAGATTGAAGTCCCCCACTATGATAATGTCACTATACTTTGAACGCTCAGTAAAAGCTTCTTCAACTGACTTACAATAGGCAGCATAGGCACCAGGGGGATGATTTGGTGGAATATAAACCCCACCTACCACAACGCAAAAATTCAAACAACCGACTGCTACAAACAAAGATTCAATTTCAGTTGCGGCGGTATGGACAGACCATGATTACAACTCCTTGCACACTGCCACCAACACACCCCCACCGCTCAGCTTGGAGCTGGTTTCTTCATTCCTATCTTTTCGATAAATATTATAATTGTTTAGACCGAATTCCTCGTTCCTGATGTCTTCATTAAGATTAGTTTCACAAAAAACAAGTACATCGTAAGCCCACAAAGGAGCTAAAACTTTAAGACTTGACAGTTTATACCTAAGACCATTCACATTCTGATACAACATATAAAGAGGCCTCTGACCGTTGAAAGTTCCTAGTTTTTTTTATTTTTCTGTACAATTGTTGGAACTCCATGCACAAACTTGATAGTTAAATTCACCTCCCCAGCAGAAGTCCTTGACTGAAGCTCTTTTCTCAACTTTGCTAGGTGAAGACGCTCTCTTTTAGTTCTGCCCCTACCTAAAGACAGCTTAGCAAAAGACTAGTCCAAGGCTCTTACCACATCTTCATCGAATCATTACTGGGCTAAATCTGTGTAGCTGAACTATTTCCATTAGTCTTATATTTAAATATTTAGTTTAACTGATAATCGTCTCTCAGGATTAAAGTTTTTGAAATTTTATATTTTGGTGTACGAAATACAGTTTGTTCTTTTCAAACAAATTTTGTTTATTCTTATAACAACAATATAAACCAGGCTTTTGAAAAGTTAAGGCAGTGATAGGCCAGGTATATAATTTTATTTTAAATAGAATACACAACGCCTTTGCATAATTTATAAAATTTGTACCATTTTTTTAATGCCAAGTTAGTTTAATATATTCGCGTATAATAAAAATGTTCTATAGAATTATTCGAAGTGTGTATAAATATGTACAATATATTCTTTTATAATTTTGTGAAAACGAGTTATTACCAGTTAGCTGATAAAACTAATATATTATTTGATTTCACGTATTTAATTATTCTAAATGGCGTAAGAAATCAGTCTCGGGAACATCTCTAACACAATCAATGCCATAATGCTAGTTACCTTGGAGCTACGCTCATGCATGTTAGAAATAACACAAAGCTCTTGTAAATATAAAATGGACGGTTGCAGATTGAAATAGTACTACACTTTACAATCTACAATCGGGCAAGAAAATATAGCGGAAGTTTATAGGAGGGTTATAGGAAGAAAGCAATCGTTACAACATGTTTTGAAAAATGATTGCTAAGAGTGATAGAGTAATTTGATGAGTACATCGTTAGCTATAAGTACATTATTACGTGATTGCCTAAAACCCTACTCCAATTTGCTGTCAAGTGCTACATTTAAACTTGATTTTTCATTGGTGTTCTTGGTATGTAAATAGATTGTTATTTCATAAATTAAAACCTTTTTATTTTAATTATCTGATTTTTAAAATTAACATGAACTTCAACTAAATTTATAGGTTCTAAAAAAGACATGAACTATTACGCTTTCCTTTACAGCTCTTTTTTTGTTTCAGCTCAAAGGATCGTTACAGTTTAAAACATATACAAGATTAAACCTCTATAAGTACAATTAAGAGTATTTCGTAATACAATTTTAGTTTATATTCAATTTTTATTATTAACTATTTTACTATTTCATTGTTTACATAAAAAAGTATTTATTTAAAACCTGCATAAATAACTCAATAGAATATATTATTGTGTTAAGTAACAAGTTTTAATATCAAGTTCAACGTATTCTTTGTAGTCAACTAATGAATGACTAAAAATTAATGTACTTGTAAATTATCCATATTTCTAGTATATTTCAGTTTACAGTGAAAATATAGTTTATATTTCAGCTAAATAGGCAAACTTGTACTCAAGCTTTAATATAGTTGTAATTTTGACCAATGAAACAATTTAAAGCAAAATCTGAGTATCAAGAATTAAAAATATAAATGTTTTACTAAAATATAATAATAAATATTTATTTTTTTATATTTTGTACTTTAAACAAGGCTAATATGTGTTTAATTTGCATGTAAACCTGTCGTAAAAATATTAATTTTTCATGTTCAATCCTTGTATTTAAATTCACATATCCAACTTCATGCACTTCACGCTTCCCAAAGGGTGCTTACAAAACCATTTCAATATTAGAAATATGATGTGGAGAATATTATTCAGATACATGTGTACAGTACCAGGAGGTAATAGAATTAGAATATTTGTAGGTTTCTAAATTTCTATAAAACATGTTGGTACATATAAAGATCGTTTTATATTTTAAATATTTAATTGTAATAATAAGAAAATTACCATATATTTTTACACAATTCACTCCTCTAACTGTTTTAAGACGTAAAAGATAAGTCTTTTGGGACGATTTACTTTACCCGTAGTAATATGTAAAAGTATGAGATATATTTAATGAATACAAATGTACTGAAAATTGTATTAAATTAAATATAATTTAATAATCATAATAATAATTTATAATTATTTCAACTACTTTGTTTTTCAGCTAATATTGAGCTGCAAAGTCATGGTAACTTACCCCTAGCCGGCGCAGTGTATTTTATCTATTACCTGATTCTCCCACGCGGCTTCTCTCTCCCAACTATATGTGATAGACTTTTCCCTAGTTTATTCACTCTGTGATTTTAATATGACTACGATTTACGATGATTTTTACTATGACTATGCTGGTGCTCGTACTCAAATAGTCGCCGCCCGCGGCCCTTTCTTATAACCTTTAATAGTCGCAATGCCGTATTGTCTTCCATTACCATTAGCATGTATGGTAACTTTGTAAGTATACTCATTATAATTATCCTCTCTTCTGTATACTAACGCCGTAATACGATATTAAGAGGCAAACGTTCACCTATACTCCTTCATCTCTTTATTTTTTAAATAAATAAATTTATCTAAGTCTCGTTTAAACAGTAACCTATACAATAATAGCATATAAGTCGATAATGGGATCTGTACACTACGACGAGACACGATTAAAATTTAATTTCAAATTTTCTAATATTTTTCTCTTTATGGAAAGCCATGAGTTAACGGATGTAAAACGAAACTGACAGAACAAATAATGTGCCAACCGCTTATATAAATGTGAGTGGAGTGAGGTGGATGTTTACCCTAATTGGCTCAAGCTGTCCGAACCAGTGATCAATATGACAAATAAGCGTCCAACAAGACTTCAAGCTGCAAGTTTTATGACAATCTAATGCCATCTCCTTATGAAGGACCGATAAGTGCTCCCGTAAATCGTGCCGTTGTCTGTCTGTATTTTCCACATGTGTGAGAACTCTCGATGGTCCTAGAGACTTGAAAGTTTGTACATAAAAGCTCCTATTGGTCCAAAGAACATCTGTATTGATTTTGGGGTCAAAAGTTCAACAGCAACCAACCACTTTTCACTAGAGTGGTAATAAAAATTAAACATGTTATATTATTATTGGTTTACCTACAACCAATCGCAATCGCAAGATCAGCCCCTCCACTCCTCTTTTTCTATCAGTTTTACATTACTGGTTCTCCCTGTTAATTAACATCTTTTGATTGCATAAAACTCTCCAATTGAGATTGAAATAGCCTAAGATTTTAATTGTATTGACATATTCCAACGCGGTGTGAACAGGAAACTTATTCAATAGACTGTTCCAATACAATAAATCTTATTCCTAGGTGGTTTTATATCCGTTTAGAATGTTTATAACATGTATATATATTTTGAGTATTGAACTTAGCCGGATGGCATTTAAAATTATGGGAACTATGCGAAATTCACATCTCTGTTGGTGGAAATGTGGAATCTGTGAAGAAATGAGGGCGGATTGAGTGCGTAGATTCTAATATTCCTAAACTACTATATTTTTGTTGTTACTAGGAATTATGGGTTTTTGGAGAATATTTTTAAACTCCGTTATTACAGTTACGTCTTTGGAAAGAGATTGTAACTATGTATATGACACTCATTCACCTGCTAGAACTGTGGAACTTAAATGCATAAACTGTTATGTGAGTATTTGGATCTTTTTTAGGGAAATTTGTTGATGTAACAAGTGAGAATCTATGATATCCTGTCTAATTCACGAATTTAGTAACCCTACGAGATTTACCCCAAAAATATTTTATTGGATCATCCCTTTCAATAAAATAACTAGTGCAAAACATTACAATATACAACGAGGTATGTTAGATGAGTCTGTGATTTAGAAGCCCTCTTGATATCGTTTGTATACTGAATGGAGTCAGTCAGACATAGACAATGTATGAAACTGAGATGTGCATTATTCCAACAAAGGAAGCAGACATGCCTACCTACATACGCCACTTGGTGTGGTGGCGCGGCGGCGCGTCGAGCAACACCGAGCTGTGCGCGGGATAAGGCAACAAAGCAATCACAACCAGATGTCAGAAGCAGCGCTGGATTTATGTATTGTTGTTAAGAAACCAACTGAATATGAAAATGTCAAGCGCAAGCCTCGGTTCACCTTATTTAATTGTGGTTCATTCTCGCCAACCAGCAAGCATGGGTGTTTCCTGCCACAGACCCAGACTTTGCTGTGTGACATTCTATAATTATACTACGTGTATATAAAGTAATGTACACCGGAAATGTAGAACCTTCCAATTAATTGATCAATTTTACTTTGTATGATGTATCTAATCAGCCGTATTGTATGCATTAATATTATAAGCAAATAAATTGGAAATATTGAAGATGATGGGCTAATCTGTGATTTAAATATTAAAAACTCATGATTTCAGATGTTTTAACTTACACAATTTTACTTTTTATCGAGCCTTAGTATTGATGAGAAAATTAGATTAGTTTTTGTGCACTGGCACTATATTCAATTTATAACTACTAGAAAGTTTGCACTTCAACTAATTGTACAAAACGCGAAGATTCTTTAATATCTTATGAAATTCATTGCCGTATTTACTATTATCTACTATTTCCTGAACACCCCGGTTCAGCATTATCTAAATACAAAACAAAGTAAAACACACATTAAATATATACAATACTTTGTTTAAATATAATTGTTATTAAAACAAGGCAGGGATACGTCAGACCACATGTCCACGTGTATAGTATGTATAGTATGTCCACCATGGCTTTACTGAGTATATAAATAAATTCATTTAAAATGCCCTGCTCACAGATGGGAAAGAAGGTTTACAGTCCCCAAGCAGGCAGATGGGGAGTTTTTTCTAGCCAAATGAGTAAGAGGCGTTAATGTTGTTCAGCCAAATCTCATGAATAAACATGAACCAAAAACAAATACCAACACAATTTATAGGTCTAACAACACTATTTTGCCTATCTATAAATCAAGTAACGTGCACATTTTCATGTGCATAGCTAAAATAGATATCTAGCGGAAAACGCATATATAAAGATGTACAGACAGAAGATGAATTTTGCCAGGACCCAAAATATATATATATATAATAAATATAAATTCAAAAATATAAAATATTCATTAGCTCTCAGCCAAACCCTAAGGAGTTACATGCCCCTTATCGGACTTTCCCTTGTGAATTACCTTGGATGGGTTAGATGCGTAGGAAAAATAAATTTTGCACTATGAAAACTTTAAATATTGGAGATCTGTTTTTCGTTGTAGTCAGAGTAAATTAATTGTAACCTTACTAACCCCATAACGTTACCTATATGCTAAAAATATATTTATTATTTCAAGAAACATAAAATAAATATTTTTGTTTTGAAAAAAAAAATATTAAAAGTTGGTTGAGCTACTGTTCTCAATGTAAATGTCAGTGCATTACTCTGCACTGAAAACAAATATGAAATTGTGTATCATATAATTATTATATATTATACTCGTAACAGCCGCTTCAAAATTATTGCGCTTTCCGAATTTATTAGATTTTTCTGTGTTGAAAAGAAGAAATTAATAAAATTTTCAAAAATAATTACCGATACATAGCGACAATCATATTACCTCATGAGTGCACAAAGAAAAATCTCCTACCATTTTCATTAAACCTCAGAGCTTCATAACTGTGTGCTTAAATTTTTCTATAGCAACTACGCAAGAAAACCATAGACCTCAAATTTGATACATAAGAGAAATAGTTTCGTTCGCCAAATTCAGAGTTCCAACTCAGCAGGCGTAACTTTACATTCGGTGATTTTGAATCGTATTAGACACGAATATAATTTTCAAACGACCGTCAATGATCTCGTAAAATGCTCATATCTTAGACAATAATTTAAGCGACACGCTACAAGATTTTATCCTCGAGAATCCGGTTCGATCCGTCAGAGCTATTAAACTGCGAAAGTATTTTTCCATAAGGACAACCATCACTGTTGGTATATATGTCATAGATTCACCAAAAAATAATAAGAAAAGGCTTCTCACTTATATTGAGATGCTTCAGGTTTATATACTCGAGAATTCGGTCCAAATCGTCATGACTATTGACTGCGAAAGTAATTTTTCCATACGCACACCCTTAACTTTATTTCATAGAGTCACCAAAACAAATCATTCCAAATTTTGGCCTTCTCACTGAAATTTAGATGTTTCGAATTTGTATTTTTCCTGTGATTCACACTGACAACTTTAACCGTCTACTTTTTAGTGTAAACAGTGCTATTAGTAAAGGTGTTTATTGAGGAGTAGAGATGCCCTTACACGTTGTTGTCTATAAATCTGGGTAGCAAGACCCTAGAGGCTTGAAAGTTGGTACATATCTAAACTTCTTATTCATTTTGAGGTTAAACTGTCAAAGGGCAGCATATTTGCTATAATTTGGTGCTATATTTACTCGTACTTTGGGAAGAGTTATTGTGAGGGCAGTAAAGAGGTTGGTTATTTTCTGTGGGTTCATTCGATACTCAGCCGTATTGGTTATTACTTTAAGAAACCAATTAACTATTTTTTGTATATTATTAATCACCGTTTTCATAACTGTTTTATTCTGTATTAAAGCTATATCAAATCACAATAGCATTAGTAGTTACAGTTTGTCGAATCGAATATCCATAATGAGTAATTCAGATCGTTTTATTATGCAGTCAAATTATATATATATATATATATATATATATATATATATATATATATATATATATATATATATATATAATGAGCACATTCACCCGACAAGTGAGAGATCCGGGTTCGACTCACGGCGGGGCAAGTACTTTTTGTGATTCAATGTTTATTGAAATTAAATAAGGCTATTGCCATTTATACAGTTTAATGTATATATATATATATATATATATATATATATATATACATATTATGATGGTTACTTCATACTCATAAAATACTCATACTTTCTTTCCATGATATACAATGAGCATTTATTTTATAAATGACTGCTTCTATTAAATTGTATTAAAGCAGAGTAAAACACACGGACTATAAACAGTTTGATACACGTAAACTTAAAAATTACAATATATCGTATGTATTCAGTCATTTTTCTACAAAGTTCACTACCACTATTCAAAAATGTATTACATGTACCTTTAAAATGTTACTATTTTGAGTTAGTACTATCCGAAAGAGGAAATTACATTATTAAAAAACGATAACTATAATATGTCACTTGTTCATTGCAACTTCCCCTAAACATTGATCATAACTTTTGTTCCATCTGAAATTGCAATGACATCGACTCGATTTACGATTACAGTTGTGTTCGTGTTTAGCACATAAGTACAATTTATGTCCAATTAACCCAAATAACTTGCAAGGTTTTCTTGGCTCCTTGTCCCTTAAAATCATACAATGCTAAAATATCAAGAAGTGTACATTGAGCAATTCTGAACAGCCATCTAAACTATTATTTAGCTTAAAACAATAACCTTCTAACTATGGTTTAAAACTTCACGGAAAGTTATTATTGATGAATAACAAAAGCTATTGACTTTTTAAACGCTTACTAAAAAAGTTTAATCATTTGACAGTTAACCATCGCATCTCATTTACTCGTTTACCTGAAACAAGGAAGTGCTTTGAAGTCTCACTTAGAGAGTGCTTATAAAATATTGAGTGTACAGGAAAATGAAATAGAGTCCTTATATCAAGTCCATCGTACTCAATGTGTACAAACTCGTGTTGAATTAACATTTTCGTGTGTCAGGTGCTACTTTTTTAACGCGTTGAAATATCATCAAGGTCTATCATTGAGGTAGTTATTAAAAACACGCATGAGTACATTGATTTATAATAACCATTTATCAGTACTTGTTCAATGCATTTTCGTACAACAGTCACCGATGAGGGTTCATTCTGACTGGTTTACACCTTCCAGTTGAACCTGCGCTGGGTACAGCACAACCGAGGGTTCCTTTAAGTCTGGGCAACCCTATGGATATCCAGGAGCAGCACAACACTTATAGCAAATGTTGAGATATTGGAGGGCAATAGTAGAACAATAGGTCTAGTCTACTGAAGAGGATGACTGTCGGAGTCGGATGGTCTCCTAAACAGTTGAAGGCAGTTGCTAGCCTGGACATAGGGCAGTGCTGCTCCTGCCCGCTTTCACTTGCTCTCCAGCTCTGGCTAGAACCGAGCTGGACTCTCCTTCTTCCAAGGTGACATGAATGAGATATAGTGCCCACTATCCCTCTTTACAAGATCTTGACAGTAATCGGACCCTGCCCTCAACCTTGACCACCCTGATTATCTTGTTTCCGGAGGCAAGCGCAATTTTAGTGGTAATTGCAATAAGAGGCTTCTCAGCTTCTTGTTCTAAGACAACAAAATAGTAATGAACAAAATTCGAACTAGCATCCACCAATATTATGTGACTGTTCATTGACAAGGTTATATTGATGATTTAATACTGTTAGAAAGTTTAATACTTCACCGTCGTTAGAGAGTTTGTCTCTTTTAAAAGGACGGCGTGGGTGTAAAAAACATTTTATTGTTTAAGAAAAACTTGTAAACAGCAATTGTTGATTTTCAGTTTTTGTCTGAAAATTTAAACTTATTACTAGCCGATTTGCCTACGAATTTTAGTTAAAAAAATACAAAACACCCTCTCTGTGGGAATAAAATTACGAGCCCAGCAATCATGTTAGAAGTATCGATAATTGCACGCTCGATTGCTGCTTTTCGTACAGACGTGAATGTGTCAAGTCGGCTGACAGGTGTGACCGGTGCTGTGATGTGTTTCATGTGGATATGATCCTGCCCACATCCCGCATACATGTCGCACCATCCCCGCCCCTCTCCCCCCCCCCCTTTACCACATCACACCTCCCATGTGGGCTAACACCAGATATAGCCAGGAAATTAGCTTTATAAAAAATTCTCTTTCTGAATAAAAAGTAAATAAAAATATATAGAGGGTTGTCTATAATGGGTGGCCAGTATTTCAGAAACTATTTGAGAACATCACGATAAAAAAAAACATTAAAAATAGACATAAGTCCAAAAATATTACAAACTTGTTTTGTTTTTCGCCATTATGACTGCTAAATTATATAAAAGTATTTTTATTTGAAAAATTTAAGCTGAAGCACAAAAATGCTTACTCATCCTACGAGTTTAACTACAGTATAATGTACATGAATTACTGTATGTTGGCAATCCTTTAGTATAACGACAAAACTTAAAACTTGTATGACATAATCTTTTTTTAAATTAAAAAACGTTCCAATTTAATTAAATTTATGCTTAAATAAATAAATAATTAATTAACTAATATAACACAATAGTGTGTCTAGGAACAATAGGGTTTAGCTGATGAAAACTTAAAAACCCCCTAAGAGGGAAAATTTTAACGTTCTCCAACTCTTTAGAGCATGCATAGATGAGGTACTTTACTTCGTCTAAACAAATTTGTATAAACGAGTACATTAACTTCGTTATTGGAATAGATTATTATCATACTTTTCAAGCGTAATATTTTCTGCTTCGAACCGTATGTTAATGACGTTAAATACACAAATTTCTCACTTTGTTTTCCTAATATTGTCATTATTATTAACAATATTGTTAATTTCACTTTTATTTAGTTTTTTCAAAAAATATTTAGGAACGTGAAACGCTTTAACTTCTGTCAACTTAACTTTTTCTATTTTTGTTTTATCCCTGGATATATTAACAGTAACGAGTTACTAGTTTATCGATTTTTTTATGTATTTTATGTAATACTGTAATTATATATCTGAATAAGTAACAGTTTGAAATTTTCCTTCGGAATATATTAAATATGCATTGAAAAGGTAACCTTTAAATGAAGTGTATTGATAAGCAAAAGAAATATGATAAGAATAATTTTTGTTTACAAATACAAAAATAAAACACTTTATGAGAGATAAAGTGGTACCTTTCTATAAAACTTACGTCAAAAGGAGAGGTCTTACCGAGTTAGGCAAACAATCAAATAAATCCCCTTCACAACCTGACTGGCCCGCTACATCAATATTGTCCCAATCGGGGAACCTTCTCCAGTGTTATTTCTATAGGAACATGCCCAATGTTCTTAAGAGTAAAAATATATTTCTTAGAACTCTTTTCTACACAATTTAGTGACTATTACATAGGTAACATATAACAGTTTTGTTTTATAAGAGTTGGAAATAAAAATGTATGAAAATAAATTCAGTGTCAACTTTTAGCTACAAATAAGTTATAACCTAAATGAAGAATCCAGTAATACCACTACCTCTTTAAGTCTTTAACCCAAATATGTATGATTTTAAGAGTATTATCTAAACTGCAATGATCAATATTTTCTATTAATAAACACAAGTTCTTTTTTATTTTCGTCATCACAATATTAATAGTAAACCTACAAGATACATTGCTGTCTTATTGGCTCATTATGTCATGTTAAGTTCTCCATTCTATAAATTTCTAAGTAATGTAGAGATTTTCAGGTACTTTGCTGGAGTTTTCTTCAGACAATATTATCTCAACGCCCTATACATGAGGATGTTAAAATACACTTTTTCTATATATGATTTCTTTTCAAATCAACAGTTGTGTCGTGTTCTTGATTTGTAACCGTGATAGTCTATTATTTTACGCTGCCCAGTTGTTACAGAGTGCAGAGGTATAGATAAATATTTACTAATGTTAGAATAATCGGTTAGCATTAATAAGATTAACATTTGTACAACCGCGTGGAGCAGTGTCTCATTTTGGCAAACACGAGAAACAGTGCTCCTGTCACTATTGGTAGCAAACATGTTTAGTGTTTATTTATTAAACGTGACATACAAAAATTAGTTTACATGGCTCTAGTAGGTAGTATACATGGTACACTCTTACCACTGCGCGGAGTAGTGTCTAATGTTATCAAACACAGCACAGAGTGCCCCTGTTGGCTGTTGGTAGCAAACATGTTTAGTGTTCATATGCTAAACGTGACATACACAAATCAGTTTGTATGGCTCTAGTAGGTAATATACATGTTACACTCTTACAATCGCGTGGGGTAGTGTCTAATGTTATCAAACACAGCACAGAGTGCTGGCTGTTGGTAGCAAACATGTTTAGTGTTCATATGCTAAACGTGACATACACAAATCAGTTTGTATGGCTCTAGTAGGTAATATACATGTTACACTCTTACAATCGCGTGGGGTAGTGTCTAATGTTAGCAAACACAGCACAGAGTGCTCCTGTCACTATTGTTAGCGAACATGTTTAGTGATGACACATAGTTTTATCATACCTATAGTATACATCTTAAATTTTTTCTGCTTTTTCGTACACCTAATGTAGAAATAGCTCATATTTGCTCTCCAATGTTATTTTTATTGTATTATCAATTATCTTTATCTGGAGCTGTTATTCCAGCTGATATAACTGATCCTCATCTAAGATGAAACTTGAAGAGTCACAGCTTATCCACTGCATGGTTCCCAGATAATATGCTATCTAATGTCGTTCCAAAGACTTCACATTTAGTTCTGGAAGATTTCTCTGGTGGTTTTGTTATGAGTGAAGATTAAAAGTAGTATCTTGCTTTCATTTCATTCTAAATCATTTATTTGATAGTATTATTGCTTTGCCATATTCTAATTTATATTGTGATTTTTGTATTTATAAATAAGTACAGCAATAGTATTTGCCTTAAAATAATCTTTTCAGCAATAAGAGATTTATTAAATTAGACTTAATAATAAGTTCACCATACTTGACATTCATTGTTACTTTGAATGTTAACTACGTACTGCAAAGGCATTAGTTAAAGAGGCTGTACATCTCTGGTCAAAGAACGGATCCATAGGGTCACCCCTCTAGTCAGAGGAGGAGTTCAGATTATACTTTGTAGTTCAAAGGATAAGCTCTACCAACTTGCACCTGTTGTTCAAGCGGCTTAAACCAGTTTCCTTCCTTACCATCAATAGTGAAATGAGTTTTAATATTAGTTGACTATGCTCCAGGCAGTCAAAAGCTTCACTCATAAAAGTAGGCTACCCTACTTCCTTGATATATTGCTACTTTTATACTGCTAAGATTGAAGGTATATAGGAAATAATTAATGAACGTTACATAGTTTTTAAATTAAACATATTGATAAATACAAATAAATAAAATCTTTCTTGGAGACAAGAAATATTTAAAAGGAATTCTCAGTAAGAGTACCAACATTAAAACGGCAAGAACAACGCGCAAGGGAATGCTCCGGCAAATTGGCTTCATAACTTGCAAGACACCCAGACTGAGTTTTAGCACTTCCAATCCTAAACACTTACTAAGTAATGCCATTGTCAGTAATCCTAGTGCTACTGGAATTTGTGTATCAATTCCTATTTGCATTGCTGTAGCATCTGGATCACCATTGATTTGAAAATTGCTTATCGTCACTGCAATCACAGCAAATAATTATAACTTAAGTCCAAGTCAAAAACAAGTTAAAGAAACAGTAAACACCACTTAAACAGGTCACATACAGGAAAGAAGCAGTTGGTATGGAAAAATAGTTTAAAAAAGGCTCTAAAACATTCAGTTTTTAGGATATAAAGTAACATAAAGAGCGAAATGTTATATATAGCTATTAATGTTTGTTTCATATTCGACAAGTCGCTTGTATTTCACCCTGCTCATTGTCTGAATTAACTTTGAAGAAGATATTTCATTCAAAAAGGTTGAACAACAAACTATAAGTAATACTTTACATGATTGTACTCCAAAAGAAATGTCTCAGAACTAAGAAAGTAGAAGAAAGACTTGTAGTGACTTGTTCAATATCATCCTGAGTGTAGCTAAAAATAGATGGTTTACTTCCTGGAACGTTGGGTAGTTGATCCGAGTAAGATTAAAATTGTGCTTACTGGAGCACATTCGTCTCTTATCTTGTTCAGTTTAAATGTATTTATAAAAGTTTTTATAAGTTTTATTATATATGATTTTATTATATTATTACAATATGTGTAAATTGTTGTATACATCTGTCTAATACAATCACACAGAAGTTTTGGAAATTATCTACATTTTACCGATCATTAGTTAAATGTCCATCCGTTATTGAATGTACATATGCGCACTCGCACACACGCGCTGAAGGTGAGCCCTGTGCAATATAACATGACCTTGTACGAGTATATATGATACTGCTGAAATTTATAACTTAAATAACTCAAATTTCCTACGTAAATATCACCTACTTTCTTAGCAGGTAGCATCTGTACAAAATTTTTATTTTGAATACCTTGTAAGATATGTCGAAAAGACATATGGAATTATTATCCTATGGTTTGAAAGATTTAGAAGTTACAATATTTAGTTTATTTGCTCATATTTCAGATTTGTTGTAAACAATTCTCAATATTGTGATTATTAAACCTTAAAACAAATTCAATCAAAACTCAATCATTATATACTTTTTTAATTACCTTGCGGTTTTATGCAGTGTATAACTTTGTCTAAGAATTTATGAAACTACTAAACTAAAGGTTTACAGAAACGCTATGTGGAATTTTACACTAAATAACTCCCGATATTATCAGAAAAGTAGCAATTTCGCAGCAATACTATGACCAACCAAATTTACATCCAACTACGATAAAATATTGTGTTATCAAATTTCAAATATTTAATAAAAGTAATTATTCTGTGTTTATATATGTTTCACTGAACTTTCTGCTCAATTTTATTGGCATTAATTTGGACAATAATTATAGTAATACATTAAGGAAAGTGAGTTTGAAGGAAACGTGTTCGAAGAGAATATAAACTATGACGTTATCAAAGAATATTTATGAATATCATGCGATAGCTGTGTTTACCATGGTATGGCAAACACAGCAGTGGCTACTCCAGTGGCAGTGAGGTCTTGTGCAAGGTGTTGGCTTCAATATTTAATTGTGTCACACTTTTGGGGAACGTGAGCTATTGTGTACTGAATGAAATCCTCAGGATTCTGTAGGATTATGGTGAAAGTGAACTGTATCTGTTTTGTGGTTGCACTGTTCGTTCGAGGAGCCGTATGTATACATCGATAAAAATTATTAAATAATCATCTATAATGATTATTGATAAACGTATTTGTTTTAAAATGTTTTTTTTATTTTAACATATTGGTTTAATTAGTAGTTGTTAAACTGAAATTACAAACATATTCTGGCAGTATGTATTTAGCTTGTTTTATACTCCAGAGTTTAAAAACTCGAATCATTTAAATATAAAAATAGCAACAAATTTAATTTAATTTAAATTTAAAACAAGTTTAAACATATCAGTATAGTTTTTTAATATATTATTTTATTTAGTAAAATTATTAAAACTTGTACGTACTAAAATTTAACTACCACCATACAGAAACTTTAAAGTATAAATCATTAATTAAGGCATTTATCCCCTAGAGAAAAATAATGAACAAATACACATGGTGACTAGATCTGTTAATGTGTTAACAATTTACTAGGTCATGGTCATAGTTGCACAACCACTACCCTTAAGCCACAAGTGACATTGAAACATAAGGAAAAGATAAACGTTTTTTCTTAAATCGTGCAAATTTTCAAAGTACTGACTGTACATATTTGCTATTTATAACCAATAATAAAAAAATAATGTCTAGGATATCAATTGTCAAGAGATTAGTTATCCAAATATATTAAAACTTTTATTGTTTTATATCAAATCAAGCCTACTTCCAAAACGTATTAAATATACGAAAAATATCATCTCACTACGTTTAATGTGAATCGGTTATAAATAAATATGGTTCAGTTGATAAGCCGTAGTTGACATTTCGTAAGTCATCCTAATGGCCCAAATATTCAAAAAATATTTTTTTTATTGTGTCTAAAATGCTTAGCATTTTTTTCCGTCTATCTACATCTTTCATTTAATTAAAAGTTAATTAATGTGATTTGAATCAAAATTTTCTACTTTGGGGTAAATGTACGTCTTATTTTTGAGGGAAATTTAAACATTTAAGTATTTAAAAAACTTGTAACATCATTTCAATAATATTACAATTTGCTAATGGCCTTTTTCAAACAAAAAAGCTGAAATGGCATGAAAACGACTGAGAAAAATTAACTTTGATCATTTAAATAAGGGTAAATCTCATCTATAAAAATACTTAGGTAAGATTGAACAAAGTTTTATTTATCCCGTTACTTGTCATCATGATCAACACTTTTAAGATCTTTTTTTCTTATATGTAACTTTGCTATTTATTATGCATATAACTCTTTAAAAATGTTACGAGTACATTTATAATTTCTAAATATCTCTCTTTTATACCCGTTATCATGTTTGTATTTTTTGCCAATTTAAGCTTCGGCCAGATCTGCAAAATGCGTCTTTTTAAGGTTCCAGACATTTTTATTTAAAACTTGTGTGTTTTTTAAAATTTGCAAGAAATATTTTTATACAGTTTTTTGGCCAAAAGAAAGAGGTACGCTGATAATAGATGACCGTGTAGGTAACGAACAAAAAAATTTAATTATAACATTAGTGTCCCAAGCTCGTTTGTATATTTTCATAAAACCGTTAATAAATACGGCTTTGCATATTTTTACGTAAAAATATAATTGCTGCGGTTTTGTGCTGATTTTACAGAGATGTCCACAAACCGTCTCCTACACACAGTCTTCGGGGAATATATTCCCATCCATTATCATAGGGTTAATACATTGCTTCCCAAAGTGTGTGCCGCGGAGCCCTGGGGAGCCCCGAAATTTCGCCATGAGCGTCCCGCCGCGGTTGTGCTACAGTGATTAAGAAAATATCATAAAGTGTGAAAGAAAATTAAATAATATATTCATTACTGCCTTTACGCTAGACTAGATTTATAATGTCGTATCGAATTATTTAATTATCATTAAAATACCTACAGCTCCATAAATTAATGAAATTGCCTTTATATTCAAACAATAGTGCGTGCTGCATCATCATATAAACACATAATAGAGGTTAAGTGGAAGAGAGGACTTTTTAGTCCTAACTTTTCTTCTCTAAATATTGACCTTTTTCATCTTATTTCATGAATAGCTTTCTGGTGGGAGACTCGTATGCTCACCACCATTTCTTGGAACGTGTTTCCTAGATGCTACACATGACTCCAACCAGACAATAAGTGGCAGAATGGATAGTGGCAGTTCAACGGCGAGTAGTAAATGGCAGCTTCAATCTCCGTTCGAGCGAACGCGACCATTTTAATTTGGACCCATTGCACAATTAATAGAGAAGCATTAGCTGCTTAACATCTCATTAAGGAATGCACGATATACTTAAAATTTTTATGGGTGTAATCAATAACATTAAAAACAATCTTTAAAAGTAAGATGTTTTAAACAAATGTGCAAGGACATGGATCTCACCGCTCGTGTTTTATTCTACAGTAGTTCTTGTTGGTCCCTTAGTAACCCCCTTTCTAGGGTGTTTGAGCTCATTCACGATAAATATGCTCACTAGCAGGATAAAAACCATGCCATTTCCAATATATTTATTGATAAGAATTTCTAGCTGAATTGTTTGAAAATTTGAACATACTAAGTAAGTAATTGTAGAAAAGGTGACAAATATCTTAAACCTGTCAGACAAGTGGAAGGTTTAAAAAAGAAACTAGTTGTGGAGGGCTACTATGGCTAAAGGCGAATACACCAGATTTTCCGCCTTGAAGGAGTTTATTGAAGAAAGACCCTTCCAAACTGAGTGTATTTTGCTTACTATCTCCCTACCAACTATGTCAAATCTATTATGTGGGTATCAAATCCATTTAACAAAGAAATACATCAAAGGGTTGCACACAGGGTTATTTTAAAATTTATCTGGCCAAAAATATTTTTATCATATATCAGGCTTGTAATGACGATAAAAAAGAAACGAAAACATTTAAAAAGAAAAAAATATTTGATACAAAAGAAATCAGGTTTACACATAACTTTACCATAGAATTAATTATTTTTACTCAATTTATTTCGGCCTCACTCTTCTCTGCTGGGTTTGGTTGAACTAACAGAAGCATGTATATCGTTTCAGGCAGAAATGAAGACATCTTTATCTTATTTTTAGCCTTTGAGACACTAAGTAAGAGATCTGAGCTCAAGAGAAGTCTGTTGAAAATATACCTATTACAGGATTCTCTAGAAACATTTCTTGCGTAATCCTGTCTGCACGTCTTAAAATGTTTGTTGAATGCCTTCGCTGCTTTTCAAACTATAGTCGAATCGGTAATAATGTATTTCTTATTATATCCAACATGTGGACGTTTACCTTGTGTAGGGATCATTGGCTGCCAAGGGTACAGTTTTATGTATAAACAGGCAGATTCTTCAGCGTATTTTTCTACATTTATCATGTATCCTCTTGATATTGTTTCAAAATTACTTTGAATCGGTGTGTTAACTGGTAGTCTACATCTGTAATGTCTAAGGCTAATTTCGGATCTTCAAAACATCTCTTGCTTGTAGTGCGGTTATTATTATTTCCGAAGTTTTAGGCATATCAACAAATAAGCCACTTTAATTGCGAAACCTCGTATGTATTTTTATCTGCTTCTTCATTTCTTTTTCCTCTTCTGTTTTTCTTTCCACATAATGTTTACGGGAAATGTATACGTTAAATGCAGAATACCTTCCAAAACTCTTATATATCGAATGTAAAATAGAGAGGCCGAAATCAGTAGCCTCTTTTGAAATGTGTTGTTTGTCGTCTAATCGGTTGAAATCTTTGGAAGTTTTCCCATAAATGTAACAACGACTATTAGATGGTGTTGTGGTAGCTGCGTTGCAGATTTTTCAATGTGCTGTTAATTTGCGCATCCACGTTATTCCGCGGCTGATTTACTTAGAACTTGTTATTTAAGGCTATAAAGTCTTTATATAAATTTTTAAAGTGGCTGGATCTACCCTGATTTTTTGGGCTACGCGCAATGGTAGAAGTGTGGGGACAATGGTCTTTTGTTCGTTGGAATGTCCCTAGTCAGTATAAAAACAGGTTTTCTTTGAACTTTGTAGTTATGACTTATGGCCGCGTAGATCATTTAGATACTGCAGCATGAGTTGAAGAGAGTGAATATCTTGTTGAATTCCAAACCGAGAATTCATTAAAGAGTGGATAAAAAACGAATTATTTGCTCGTTTTGATTTTGGTGCCACCCGCAAATTGCCAGAGAAGCGTTGCTTTTGTTGATACCTTTTACTACTTCCTACCTCTGTGAGGCGGGTTTCTCAGCTGTGGCAGTTATCAAATCAGACTACAGACCAAACTTATAAAGTGAAATAGAAGTGAACATGAGCCCAAATTTTGATGTACTGATTAAAGGAAAAATGCTAAAAATGAGAATATATAATAAAAAGTTCTATATTTTTAATGTACTTAAAATTATTTGTTTTTGTTATAAATTTGGACATGACAGTGGTTAAAGTATACCGCAAAGAGTTACGAATAAGTCTGTAAAAATTATTTTTGGAGGCGGGTATTTTACTCTAACATACATAGATTTATGGTAAGATTTTATAGTCACAATAGCAGTTAAAACATCATAGAATTCATTTTACACAAAATGAATAAAAGTATTAACTTGGAATTTGATAAGCTCAATCAATAAAATGTTAATATTTCGTAAATAAAAAAGTTTAAACTAACAAGGGTCTTTAAAACAATTTCCCTTAAGTATTTTTACATGTTAAACGTAAAATATATGTACTAACCTGTAATAATAGCAAATGTATCTTTAAAAGTCCTGAGTGAAAATTTATCTAACTTTAGACAACTGCGATATATGTCATTTGATGTTTGAATTGCTTATAACAGCTAAAATATATAGATTTAGAATGTAAACGTCAAAATAATTTTTTTTTTTAGAATGCACAAAGCAACTTTTATTTATGTTGTATTGAAAATTTTTTAACTGCAATTTCTTAAGTAATATAAAACAAATTTTACTTTCTCTCGTAATAGTGTGTTACTGATTTTTTTATTACTGAACTATGGCAAATGTCCGAAAAAATCTTATTTCCTTCACAATCGTTCCATCGTCAAAAACAAATTTAAAACAAAAACTGTATCTGTAGTTGAATTACTTTCCTACCTACAATTTCTTTTTGTGTGGTGATATTGCATAGAAAATATAAATGAATTGCTCAAATTGCAATTATGCGTTTTATTGGGTACAAATTGGGTCGAAATACTGATATAATAGTGAATATTAATAGGCTGAACTGAATAAATTAATGTACGTTAAGTATTCTTAAAAGTAAAATTTCTTTGTAAAATGAACTTGTGATTTTTAAGAAGTAATTAGTGCAAAGTAGTTAGTCAACTTTTAATGATCTTCATTTCCAGAATGTAAATACGTTTAAAATACGTTTTTTAACATAATGTTTGAAAATATATATCGTTCTTCTCACTTTTTTGAACTGCCGAAGGATGTGCCTGTGGCTTGATTACGCTACTGTACACAGCAGTTGGATTAGAGGTCCGATTAAAGGCCTGTTCACACAGGCATCTGCGACATATACATATATGTGTGTGTGTGTGTGTGTGTGTGTGTGTGTGTGTGTGTGTGTGTGTGTGTGTGTGTGTGTGTGTGTGTGTGTGTGTGTGTGTGTCGGTTCATATTTCATATAGTGGCTGTTTAATTTCTCCGCGCATTTCTTCTCGATGAATAATTGTAGGGTTTAAACCTCTTTATTTTAACAATGAAGAGCAGCCTTCTGAGTAAAGGAGAATTAGTAAGTAAGACACTTAACAGATAATGGTTTTCAGCTCTGGAAATTCCAGTATTTCAATGCTCCAGCAGCCTGAATAGACTTTGCTTCTAATAAATTTCAGATCGCTATTAAGTTGCGATCGTCCGCATCAACCACCTATCAAGAAGAATCTGCACTACAGGAAAAAAATTCACTTAAATATGCCTGCCTTACACAGTTGCCATGTGTGAAAAGCATTTGCATAGTTATCACAAAGTTACTGCCGATGTATAAGGGCCACAATAAATTCTTGATAGACCAGTACCCAAGAGCCGATTTGCATTGTATTAACACACAATCTGGTTTTTTCTTGAAATCAAGAAAGGAGAAATATTTATCATCAACCACGTCCATAATCCATAAACCTCTCTCACGTAAAATACTGGGATACATGTTTTACATGTGGTGGTTAATTGGTGAAGCGCACACTGATGTATTTTTAATTTATTTATTTATTTAAATATTTACACTGTATCATATGCAAAGTTATGTAAAAGAAAAAAATATTAAAAACCATTGTGAATCACAATTTTTGTATAGCTAAACTGTTTTTATGTTAATATTAAGTTTAGGTAATTTGGATGTAGTACTGTTTGAGATTACTTGGAAATATTTTGATTTGATATGCGTAAGATAGTGTATAAATAATCCATATCACTTATCCAAGTTGCTTCAGCTACATACGGTAATGTTGAAGGTCTCGAGAGCTCAGGACACCACAGAATTCCCCACTTACGTATCCGCTAATTATCTCGAAACCGGCTCAGCAAGAGACTACCCTTATGCTACAACCAACGACTACAGAACAATGTATGGTGGCTCCACGAAACCGTACATTGACTACAGATCGCCCTACGATGACTACACAGCATACGACGAAAATTTAGAGCTCGATATCTACGAGGAATACGACGATTATAATGATATAAGTACACCAAAAGTCGCAGTTCAAGAGATTAATCCAGATACTGGTGTAAGCAATGTACCTGAGGTAAATAACAAACGTCATAAAATTTAAATATTTATAGAATTATTTATTTATTGCAAGTGTGTATAATTCTTATTGACCACTATAAAGTACAATTCGTTATTTTTGATAAAATAACTATATTGCTGGGTGGTCGTCGCATTTATTAATTAATACACTCTTATATGTTATAAAACAGCTTTTTCTCATACCGAGTACGCAGTGCCATATTTAATAAAACATTTTTAGTAGATCATTGCCATAATGTTTGAAACGCAAGGATGGTTAAAATCTGTAGTTTTTCATATAAACAGTTTTAAATATTAAAATATCCTTTGGAGATATGTAATAACTCACATGCGAACCTTTTAATGGGTTTCAAAATTACTTTGTTCCTAGCCAAAATAGAGATTAGTAGTTGATGTTAAAACGTTAAACAGAATAATAACTCATTTGATTCCTAAAATCAACATTTTTATGACTAAACCACTTAGTAAAATGAATAAATCTAATTTCTGGCTGCTTTGTTCGAAATTAGTACCGTTTCTACACAGGAACATTCTAATCTCAATCAGATGCTAATCTGAATAGAATCATTTAGATAGAACCTGTAGTTGCTAATGCTATCCTTCTTTTTACCAAGATCTTAAGTAATGTATCATGCGATGGTTTTTTTTTGTTTTTGTTCACTCAGACAAGAAGCTGAGGAAACAATTTTTCTACTTGGTCTTAAAGTATGATATTTTCACTGATTCCAGACTGAACTTTATATTCAGGATGAGTAAGATAAAGGGATAGGGGCCTACTACTGGTCAGATCCCCTGTTACATTATCCACGAGGAGCGATAGTGGACAAAACAACTCAGCCATATCTCCTTAAATAAAGGAAAATCTAGCTCTATCCCAGCCTTTTCCAGTCAAAACAGATAGGAGATGGCGCTGCCTCATGTTTAGTTGGCAAAATCCTTTAACACTAAGAGCTCTCCAACAATCATCCTCCAGAAAATAGACCATTCCATTAACCATACATCTTCATATCTCGACATTTGCAGTTAGCAATATGCTGCTCCTGGATAAATCAGTTTTTCTTGTTCTCAGTGTAGGTTCTACATAAACCAGTCATATGTGAATCCACCTGTGATAATATAAATGAGTTATTATTAAAAGGCGTTTGTTTACTATAAACCCCTTTCCCAGGAGGGAAAGATTTTAAGACCTTCAGTAATACTAACACGTACTGACTAATCTTATTTGATAGTTGCAGATGCCTTGGGTGTATATAATCGTACCTGTCGTTCAAATCGATGTTTACTACGTAGATGACGAGAAAAAATCCCCCGAAGATATGGAAATACAAGTAAGACCTTAGCAATATATGAAGTATTTTTGTTACATATTAAAAAATAAATTTTGAATAATATGGTAAAGTATAAAAATAATATAACAGTATTTATTTGTTCTCTAATATATACGAAAATCTAATTTAAAGGCTCCATAATTATAATAAACCAGTAAATCTGCATGTCTTCATTACTATAATTGTTTTATAATAGTTATAAAAACTACTGGCTAAAAAAATTAAATTACTGCTTACTTAGAAACATGGTTTATTTGTTTGTAACGCTATTTAATCATGGGATTAAAATAATTGTTTTTCTATTTAAAGCAGCGTTTTAAGAAACAATTATGGAACAAATGATTTAACAGTTAATTTCTTTGTTTTCGAAGTTGCAGTTATTTATGACAAAGAGAAATCCAGGCAAAGGTATAGTATATAAATAGAGTATAGTATATAACGTCCACGTATGCCACGGAAACTGGGTAAGTTTCAAAATCCAGAAATTTGGGTAAGTTTTACATCCTATATACAAAATTCAGAAGCCAAAAATTCACAAATGCAAGAACGGCTTTTCAGGAAAAGAATAAGAACTTTGGAAGGTGAAGAAATGGCCACCAGATATGCATGGGCTATTTAGATTCAAGTTATCCATCCTGTGTTTTGTAGTAGTAAATGTAGCTTGAATTGAACTGAAAATGGGCAAAAATATTATTAGCAGCCTTCTCATAATTATTACCTCTCATATTTAAATTTGTTCTCTTAAGTCAAGCATCCATCTATTTTCTTTTGATTTGACTTCGGTTCAGAAGGTAAGAATCACCAAATTTTCAGTGGAGGTACAGGTTAGTTTACACTACATACACTATACATTAACAAAAATCACCAACAAACACATGGAAAAATGTCCAAAAGGCAGCGAATGTACTGGTTATTAGAATGATTCAGTATTGCATAACGTATACAAAAGAAGCATGTATCACGAACACTTTATATTCATCATCTAAGACCTTGAGCAATGTCACCAATAATATTTGTATCTGGTTTAACTGGACCTCTTAGAATCTTCGTTTTCTAACTTACATCCAGTATATGGCATCTGTTAGATTTTTGGATCTCATTCATTTAATGGAATTAAACTAAGTCACAGTAAAAGATACAAAGTTTTAACGTTCTGGCCTGCTTAACAGTATAAATTATCTTGTTCAAAGTATTCTTCGTTAAAGAAATAATTCCTCCATTAACTGTTGTTGAAGGAGTCGTTTCAGTTGATCCACTTTGAATATTTTCAGATTCTGTGGAAGTGAGTATGTTATTTGGTGTGGTGTGCTGGAAGGTGGCGCTCTACAGCTCTACTTGCACATTGTAGGATTGGATACTTTCCTCACTTGAGCGCTCTATTTGGTCTGTGTAGATATCTACTGTGTAAATGTAAAGGCCAGTGACATTCTTATAATACGTTATTTACTCGTAAAGGCTACTCTCCAACTTCCTGTTTTAGTGAGATTGGTCAGTTTCCTAAAAGCCATTTTCTGGAGAATCAGTATCCTATTGAGTTTCTACTGTGATTTCCTCCAGTTACAGTCAGGAAATATCTTTTTTCGATTATACCAGGGTACGATATAGAACTTTTTCAGTTTCTTTACCAACTAACTATCCACTTTCACACAGAAACAATTCCAGTTCTAAGTATTTTGCTTAGAGGAGTTTTTCATTGGCATCTATTTTCATACCGAATTATTTGATTTTAATTTTGTTGGTTTACTTCTAGGATTTGGGAGATCCCTGAAATCTGATTATTTCTCCTACTGAAATTAAGTAGATTGGTTACTAATTGATTCATTGATAGACCGTTTTTGAGGTAGTAATGGAAAGCTGTTACAGTTCAACTACTGATTCCTAAGTTTAGTCTCTGACCCATGTTATTTAGACGAAGAGATTTTGTGTCATCTGCGTGCATAATGGAGAGAAATTTACTGTTGTTAATGGAGTAATTAAAATTATTGCTGAACAACAAAGAAAGAATCTAGATCTGCGCCTTGGGGCACTTATCTAGTCAATGGCTGGGGATGGAATCAAAAAATGTATGCTGTCTTATTTTCAATTCTATGGATTTATGCAATCTAGCTGTGATAATTAGCCACTCGGTTCTTCGATTTAGCTTGAAAACCCAGAATTATAAGCATCTTCAATATCAAATCATATCCCAAGCGACCAAACTATTTACCCAAAAGGATAGTTGAGACAAATATTGTATTTTCCAGTTGGTCTCTAACATATTTTACAAAGCTTGGTATTTCAATCATGGAGGGTGGATCTTCACTTCAGGTATCCATGTTGATTTTTATAGCATTGTTTACTCTTTTTATCGTTTTACCATCATTCTTACTGTGATTTTCTCAATAATGTTGGAGAAATAGAGATCTACGAATTTGGTCTGCAATTTATCAGTCTAGATTTAAATCCCTTCTTCTGTATGGGTAAACTTTTGAGAGTTTCAGTTTCCAATGAGATTTTCCAAGATGTAAGGATATTGATTATTGTGATAAATGGAGCTACTAATTGGTTTCTATAATGCTTAACTGCTTTTGATGGGACTTCGTCAATACCATATGCAAGTTTAGGTTTTTATTACTATATTAAAGAGAGTACGTCATCTTCTGCGGTAAATTAAAAAATGAGTTTCGGGTTGTGCTTGACGTTTATAATAGATTGATGAGTACAGTATTAATTTATGGAGCGTTTAGAATTATATCTGCAAAGAGTAATATCTACAACCTGTTAGAAGTAGCTCAATCTTGATCTCTTAATTCTTCCAGAACTGTAGGACTACCCTGTCTTTTTTATGCTTAGGAAATCAATTCTAGAAACTACCATTTGGAAAATTCCTTTCTCTATATTTTTTTTCTATAACAATGATACGTTCTTCGAGTCTTAATCTCTAAGAGATCTCGGCCATTGAGAAACCCCTTACTCTGATTTCCTGACGTCTAGAAGCTTCTGGAATCTAAAATCATTCAGCCTCTAGAAGTTTGTGGTCTTTAACTTAACATCATTTCAAAAGACTTTTGACCTTCAGAATCTCCCACAAACAATGGCACCTTACGGACTCTGGGTTCCCCCATTCTTAATTATATTACCCAGATTTTCAGTATAATTAGGGGGGTTTAGAGTTCATGATTGGCTACTTTTAAATCAGTTTCTGCATTTTTATATTGCAGAAACTAACTATCAATCCGGTGAAAACCTTTTTTCAGCAACCAGTCCAAACAATTTACGTCGAGCTGGACAACTTTGACGTGGCACAACTAGACTTAGCAGACTGTGTTATATCAGACATTCACTACCCGAACTTTGCCGACTACGTCTATGGCACCGACTACCCCGGTGGTTATTACCCCAACGCCAACATATATCACACAGCCGACGACCTGGACGTCTGGCCGATATTGGACTACCCCGGCATCGACCATGATATTTTATTCTACCGGTAGGATTGACCGAGTTGGATATTTGAGCTTCTTCCCGAAGAAATAAATCATGTTGTGTAAAATACAGTAGACTACATAATAGAAACATATTTTTAAATTTAAAACTAAATTTTTATAACTTCTTTCACTATGGAACTGTTTCATTTCACTGATTGATGAAAAAACTTAGAGGGAGTAAGATAGTTTGTAAAATCCTATACCAAAGATAATGTAAGGTAGATTCAATCGTGTGGAATACGTCTTTTTCCAATGTTTAGTTTGTACTATTATTAATAAATTGTACTTTACTACACTTTGCTGTTTTGTTGCGACTGATTAGAATCCACTAATCACCTGATATTGCTGTATGTTAGGACATGCAGTTAGAAACAACAGGTACTGTATTTTGCGCTGCTTTCGTAGTGAGAGGACTTTTAAAATACCTAATACTACTAAGTTTCTATAGAGAATTCGGTGGATGAAATTATAAATTTTCCCAGTCAATATCATTTTTACTTGTTCGAAGAGAGATATTTATTGTTCAGTATTTAGGCCGAACGAAATTCGTTAAATTTGATTGTCTCCGTCTAGGTTTCTTTATAATGCTCGAGTACCTATAGACGGAGTTCATACTTTAATTTGCAGTTATTTTTTTTTCGTTCCTGTAGACACATTAAATACAGCGTCATATTCAGAGGAGGGCCTTCCAAAACATTCTGAGAAGGGCCTTTAAATCTTTAACAAGGTTTAATATTCTTATTGTATTGTTAGATTATATCAAATTATATTTAATACATTTTTAGTTGATAGGAGTTAAATAAAAGAATGTATAATGATCTGGGAGTGGCAAATTTAAAATAATTACTTTAAAGCCATTCTAAGGCTGAATAAAGGCCAACTGTCTGGCTCATCGGCTCCACAGATAACCTCAATAGTGGAATCGTAATTCTTAGAAGCTATATAATAGTTGCAGTAATTTAGACCCGCACTTAGTTATTTCACTAGAACCCTCTTTTTAGCATAAGCAAGTTGTATGTTTGAAATCTGTTCAATTAAAGTTATTCATCAATAAATCATTATTTATCGCCTACTCAATTGATATACCTTTTATATGTGGAGGATTGCAATTTTCATTAGAACTAGAGTCCGATTCGGAAATATTCCCAACTAGACTACTTCTTATAGAGCACTGTATCAAGTAGTTGGCACATTATACCTGTATTACAATTTTAGATGAAGATTTTGTTGCGGTCAGTATGTAGTTGTTATCCATATTGTTATCCATTTCTCAAAGTTTTGGTTTATAATTTTTGATACAGGCTTTATCACAAACATTATAGAAAATGACGAAGTCGCTATAAACTTCCCTCCCTCACCCACAAAAAAAGGATTCAAAAGTTTTCCTGCTCCTCCCTCCTCAAACTCAATTCCTGGATACGACACTGTACACATACAAACCGCCACACATTAACCCCTTCTACGGCAATAATCTCTTAGTATCATTTATCTTCCCTGTAAATTAATTAATTATTACACCTTGTACTAATGTGTGTTGATACCTTTGATATAATATTGTAAGTAATGTGTATTTTAAAATATGCATACAATTTTACACTACTCCTATGCACACAACAACAAGGTTCACATTTTATGTACACTGCAACGAATTTTCAATGTATACACACATTACGTACACTACAACAATTTTTAAAATTTATTACTTTAAAAATGGTGTAGAAAATACCAGTTTTAGTAAGAAAGTTTTAAGTGGAGCATTTTCAGGGAAATCCTTTTGCTCCACAATACCAAAAAAGAATTGGGCCATACAAAAACCTGTTCTTGCATGCACACAGTGGGTAACATGTAATGAAACGTACAGTGTGAGGAAATTTACCAACGTTTGTTCATGGGTAACTTAATGAAGTAATACACCCACTACAGTGCTGAGTAATATGTGTGGATTACTATAGTGTATTCATCAAATGATGAGAGTGATGCGCCACCCACCATGGCCGTGACGTAGAGATACGCCGGTTCACATGTCTACAGCAGCGTCAGGTCACCACTGCGGCTGTCACATTTTTAGTAATAGTATACCTTTATAGAGCTTCATGATTTTCTAGCTGTCAACAACTTGGCCAAATACAGTTTTAGCCTCTGGAGACGAGATCTCCATTTTAATACAACTTGAAACACAATCAAACACATTATTAATACTAGAACATAATCCACAACAATACAATAACATACAAAGTGTAACAGAAACACTAATATACTATGATTTTTCAAACACGTGCTTTGTACGAACGGCAAGCCGTAAGTGGATTTGCTTCTTAACTCGGTCTTCTAGCAATTCGCACAGCCATGTCGTGATTTCTAGAATTCCCTTCCCACGTGATATATCAATATTTCAGAATCCTTAACTAAATTTTATGTGATATCTTTTAAATATTTAACAGAATACGCAAAGCTCGGCTACAAAATAATATTTCATAATTTGTGGAACTTGTTATTTGCTTGTTAATTAAAATTAGTTTTTAAACTAACTTGTTAATAAAGCATTTCATTAAACAAAGATGTCCTAGTGGCTTCTAATAACTTCTCCTCTCCTCAACTTAATATAACGGTAGTACAATATACGTTTGGTTACAATTTGTAATAATTGTCTAACTAAATGTTACTTCTGATTTTTTTTAATAATTTATTTCTGGATTATTTTTTAGTTATTTCTTAATTATTTCTTTAAATTATAAACGGACAAAACAAAAAATTACTACAAAGCTACTACAATCTTACGCAATTTATAGCATATATTATAAAAGGGTACACGGCAACATTTTTTAAATTAAATTACATCAAAAACTGGGGTATCTACAAATATTCAAAAGTGTGACACAATACGCAAATCAATAATACTATTTAGTAAATTACTCACTCGGTGATGTTTAGCACGATTAAGATATCAGTCAGAAAATAAACATGGGTAAGCAAAATACACACTCAGACACTGTCTCGCTATGCCTTTCAACACCTAGCGAATTTTAACAGGAAACCAAGCTACAAGAAACAACAACAACGATGTAAACAGTTGAGCGCTCTCTCTATCTTACCCCCCAGGCACCACGACCTTAAGGCGGCCAGGATTACGCAGGGAACCACTAAAAATGAATTAATTTGCATATTGCCCTATAGAACCTAATTTTCGTGGGTAATTTCAATAACACACAAACAACTACGCTCCTCAATTACATTAACTTTACACATATTTAGCGTACATCACTGCACGCACAATACTGCAATGTACCTTGGAAATCTTAAACACAGACACACGTGTAAATCTTACAAACTTATCTAAAGACATCATTGTCCGGAGTACATGAAGTCCGGGTCCTGCTTGTCCACGAAGTCCAGAAGTCAAAAATAGTTTGGTGATGTCCAATCAGACCCCCACGGTAGAGTCAAAAGGTGGACAGTGGACAGTTGTAGGGCCAGTTGTACAGAGCTCGTCACAGTTGTAGGGCCGGTTGTTGATAAACCGCCTGTGGATGGGGCGACCTTCATACTTCCTCAGCCAACGCAGGGGTCTCCACTGATATTCACTGCATACATATGTTCTGTCCACATGCAAGGCTTTATATACAACGGAATAAAGGTCTTTTAAAATTCGAAATACCCTTCTGTTTTTTAAGTTGAGGAGGAATCTTGTGGCACATACTGTGACTGCATTATGTGTATGTTCGCAAACATAACCTATTTATTGTTATAAAAATACATACAAATTATTTTTGGCGGTTAAATCTGTTGACGAAAAATGCACACACACAAGAAAATAATTATCAATCTTATTTAACTATTCTCATTAATTAGTTACATGGACTTACTACATCATCTCTTTGTTGCTTCTGATTACCAAGGATTTTTTTGTCATTTTTCCTTATAATTCTTTAATTCTTCCTTAGTTTCATTTCTGTATTATAATATCTTATAAATGTGTGCTAAAATAGTTAACGTGCATACATGCGTACATACTATTAGCACACTTTCACAGTCCATTCAATCACTTTTAAGATTAATTTTATAAATGTTCATATTTATAATAATATTATTTTAGACACTCAAACATTTTACATTATCCCTTTTTAAGTATTTCATTATTTTTAATAACTTTAAAAAATGTTATCTGTGGACATCTGAAACAATAAGCACACTTAACCAAACATTATATTCATTCAGCATTTTTTCTTAACATCCTCTTCACACCTTACTTATTGCTTTTCATTTTTTTTATTTAAGCCGACTGACATGAACTTTCCTTACTATATGGAGATTGTTCATATTTTGTGCAATAAAATTGACTTCAAATAATTTATTAATTAACTCGTATGGACCAGAATATAACAATTCCAGCTTACGTGATACCTCTTGACTGTATTGCTTAGATGATACCACATTTCTACCTACAAAAGGATGTCTTACTTTTAATTTTTGTACAACTTACGATTTTGATTTGCTTTGATAAACTTTTCCAAATTTTCACTTCTAATTTAAAACTACTTTTATCACTGTAATTTACAGCAAGTCATTTAAATTACATGCTTTACTCAAACTGGAATAATTTTATATTCATTAACATTAGTTGAAAAGAGCAATTTTTTGTTAACTCTGTCACGCTATTGTTTATAGAACTTTGTATAATTCTTAGTTGCGTATTCTATCTGTCTGATTGTCTTAGAAATAATTTCTTAGCATTTGTATCCCTGCACGCAACTGACACTCAGACTTACTGGCTCGGGGAACATAAGGTGTATATAAAACGGTCAAAACCGGGAACGGGAGTTGATCAAATTCTCTTAACTCATTGTCACCTTCCTTGTTGTCGAATACAGGTGACAGGCAATCGGCAATTGTATTGTCTGTAAGGACAATTAAACGTAAATAAAACTTTATAAATTAACGTTATATTTATAAAAAAAACCTTAATAAAACGTCATTGTAAATGTCATACGTTTAATATTAAATGGTAGGCAATGAATAGTTGCTAATCGCTTTGTAATTAATAATTCCTCTCCAAATAATTCCTGAATTTATTTATAGCCCAGGAGGCTACTAGACTCTTCTTTATATACAATTAAATTATGACGATCACTATCGATAAACTTTTTTGAAAAGTATGCAACTGGCCAGTTCTAACCCCCTACTTCCTGTATTAGGCACGCTTCTGAGGCCTTCTCCAATGTGTCTGCAAAAAACGCCAACGGTTTTAGTATAGCGATAGGTGAAAGGTAACTAGTTATTATAAAACTGTTACAAAATCTGTCATATTACTGACTTTATGTTGGAAATAGTGGCATAATACAGAGTATGCATTAACATTTTATACTGCCTACTTAACCTAGTTTCTTGTTGTCCTTAAGAAACAGAGAGCGCATTGTAAACAAACATGGCTGAGATATTATTTGTTTATAAGCGAACTCATATTGCTTAGCGTTATCAAGCGTGGAAATCGATTATTTTAGTGCAAAGATTATGGCATAGAGAGAAGGGATTAAATGCTTCGAAAGGTCCAAAGACAATTAAGAACTGTAATGCAAAGCTGGTAACCACAGGTTCTGTGAAAGACAAAAAGAAGTGGGCCCATGCACATCAGGATCGGAGGGAAATGTGGTGACAGTTCAGGAAATGTTTAATCGTATCCCAAAAAATCACCGCATCAGGCAGCTCATGGAATTTTACTAAAAAGCAGTACATATTTTGTTGTATAAGGAACTATATTTTCTGCCATGAAAACCTCATTGTGTTCAAAAAATGAAATTTTAATACTGTGACCAAAGAATTTTTCAATCGCCATAACTAACATTACTGGGCGCCACGTGATACCGACCCCGAGTGACGGTTGTAAAGTAGCAAACTTGACCTAAAGTGACAGTGTTGTGTGGAATGGCTGCCACAAATCTATTGGTTCATATCTTCTGCGTGACACCATGAATGCTGATCACGCTCCCTTCAGATGCTTCGAGACTATGTGTGGCCTAAAATATCACAACAGGAAAACATTGATGATCTCATTTTTATGCAAGATGGTACACCACACCACTTTGTAATAATTTTTGGACCAAACAGTGCCCAGGCGTTGGCTGGGACAGCGTGGACGACACGAATGGCTTGCTAGAAGTCCAGATCTTACATCCTGTGTAATTTTTGTGGGGCTACTGCAAGGACGAGATATAAAAGTCCAAACCTCGTACATTGGAGGAATTCTAAAGGTTATCACCAACATCCCAATTGACTTCTTTCAAAATATTTTAAATTGTATGCATGGCCATATGAGGGAGTTAATTAAAAATACCGGTGCCTACGTTGAAATTTAGCTTATTCCTGTTTTCTCATGTAGCGAAATACATGTACTTGGTTTCTTAAAAAATAAGAATCATTAATAAATAATTTATAACAATTTTATAATACCTAACTACTTTTCATCCACCCAATAGTTCGATATTGTTATTACTGGATGTGACACTTGCTTTTAATTTGTAAAAACTATTTTGACATACTTCAGTCCACTCAAATGTACGGCATTTCTTTAGAAAATAATTTAAGCATACCACTGTTTTAGCATAGTCTAGGATGGGCTTTAAGAATTAACTTACTGCCCAGATGGATTGACCCACTCCCTAGGCGTTCTATCTCTTATGGCTGCAGTTCACTCCGGGTCTATTTTTATTTCGTTTTGACCTATTGAATATCCCAGGAATTTAATTTATATGCAAGTATAACTCACTTTTTCTGTATTCACGGTTAGTCCAATTTTTGAAAACCACTGGACTATCTTTCTTATATAGTTGAAGTCGTCCAATGATTTACTATAAATAGTGATGCCATCCACAAAATCATAATACATTTGTACTTAAGGCCTTCTAGAACCTTGTTTTAAAATGAACTTACCACTCTAGAGACTAAATGCATTTCTTATTGAACTGTTTTGAGTTCGTGACTGTCAAGTAATGTTACAAAACCAGTAAGGTACCTGCTATTCTCGCTTATCTTTTTTTATTAATTGCATAAATCTAGGACAGTGTTATGATTATTAAATATGAACAACTCTCTTGTAAGTAGTGGTAGGTTTCTTGCACATCTTCTATTGGATGTTAAACTCGTTTCAGTTTAGTATTTAATTTAGAATTATTTCCATTCTTGATTTATTGGCTCCTGGTTTTTCAACCAAAAATGAAGGGTTTGCATAGTTTGACTCTCTGGGTTTGATTACGTACTCTACCAAAAACTGATGGATAATCTTTCTCAGCTCCGCTAACTTTGGTGGTGAGAGTGGATATGGTTTTTGTCTTATCGGTTCTGAATCACTCCCCTCTAAATGTATCTCGTAAACCATTCTTACTGGTGAAAACCTTAGGCAATACTTTTAACATTTTATTTTTAATTTCATTGAGTGGCCTCGTTACATCCTATTTTGTTATTTTCATTCATGTTCTTACTTATTATTGTAGTGTTTAGAAATAGCTCGATTTTCTAACTAGGCTTAATGTTAAAGTGACAGCTATCAATCATTAAATCTAACTCAAGTTCAGTGCTCTTCATAAAGTCAGTATCTAGCTTTCCAAGCTAAGTTCTTAGCAATAATAATTTTTGCTTTCAATGAAAATTCATTGTGTTTAGTGTTCCTAGTGCACTCACCAATTACTTTATAAAGTCCGAGTTATCAGCACTTAAGCACTTGGTATGGTTAACTTCTGTTTCTTATCTTATCACTAACTAAATTGCTTTCTTTCAATTTGTCATAAAATTATTCACTAATTAGGGTTAAGCTACTGCCTGAGTATATTAATACCTTTTCATTATAAGATCCTGTTACACCATTTGTACTAAAAGAATGCTTTATTTCAAACAAGAACAATCAAAACCAATAAATAGGTGTCTTTCCTGCTTTTCGAGCTATATTTGAATCTTATAGGTCAAACCATTAATAGGCAGAATGATACAAACTTTCCCAAACATGGCTGATAAAAGTTAGTGCAAATCCAAAATTGCTTTTGATTTTAGCTGTATATTATATTTAAACAATAGATCCATTTTAAGAACTTTGAATATTTGTTAATTAAACTACGAGTATACTAGCATCTCACTTCTAGTATGTTTTGTTGTTCAAAGGTGTTCAAATCAAAAGATTAAGTAAGTGCAATTAGTAAAACCTTGTTTCAAAACCAAGTTACGGAAACATAAACATTACAGAATGGAAATCAAATGTTTTTATATTCAAATAGTAAGCATGTTTGGTAAAGTGTTTCTTTCATTCTTGATAAAAAACAAAAACAACCCTCAGTATCCCCTGCTTGAAAATTTATAAATGTAGGATTGAAGACAGACACAGCATTCCATCTGCAAAAGATCGGCTTACTCTTTCTTGATTCGTTGGGAGAATGGTTCCTAGATCAGGAATATACTTCCCTGAAGCCGAGATAGTTTTATCTCATCTCGCAGTTTATACTGGTCACGAAGAAATTCCACATCTCTGACCAATTCTTATATTACACCACCCTGGATCCAATGATAATTATTCTTTCTGAGATACCGAAATATTATTGAACATAGCTAAGTGTAATGTGACAATTAGGAAAACCAATCCGTCAAAATATTACTCACTACATCTCATTGCTCTACACCCGGAAGCTTAAAAACTCCTAGAGTTATCTGAAAACTTTATCAGTATTTCAAATTACTGAGACATTATATTTATACAGCTATATATAGTTATATTTATGAACGTGTTATATTTATGATTTAAGATTTGGAAAAAATGGCCAAAGATATTCGTATTATTAAATTAGTGTTTGGTTTCTTGGAATTTTCGCCCTATATCTTCCCGTATGTAACATCTAACGGCTTATAAGAGCTCTCGGATCGAGAATCTTGTTCTCTTAAAATGTTCACCTATGAGAGTCTAGATCTGTGTGAGCTTCCGTTCTTTTCTGCTTTTTAGAATTTTAGTTTGGAGTTGGGCATTGGGAACCTCCCATCTTAACTTTTCTGGCGTCTCAAAGTTTTTAGAATCCAAGTAGAATCTGGTAGTTTTCGGTCTTTGAGAGCATCCTGAGCACTGGGAATGAGCTCCCGATCTGTGCAAGCTTCTAGCTTTTTACCCTTTGGAGCCTCACAGAGTATGACAAGTTCTGACCCCTGGGACTCCTCATTTTTAAAAACCTTTATAATTATATTCAGTGTATTAGCAGAATTTAAAATAATAAATAGTTCTAAACATGCTTATTATTATTGCAAAATAACCACCGCTTGTAACACGTTTTTCTCATTTGTTTTCAGTTGCCAATCGAAACGTTTTTCTTCGAATTAGGCAACTTCGGAATGGGGCACGTGGACTTGCTAGACTTCGGGCTATCGGAGTTGGACTTCGCACAGGACTCGTTCGATGACTACTTTCAGTATGACGACTACCCTACGATGGGTCATTACCCTAATTCCAACATATACGATACAGCCGATCAGCTGAGTGACTGGGCAACTCTGGATTACCCCGGCATAGACCATGAACCCTATTGGCTCGATTGGATATTTATGATGCCACCCGCAGAAATGAATCCTATTGTGTAATATACAGGAGACTAGATAAATAAACGGATAAAGACAATACAACTATAATTTTAAATACAGTTTTAAAAATATTTGTGATTTTTTGAACTATTTCAATAATTCACTAAATAAGGGATTAGACTAGTTTGTATTATCCTTTATGTAAGTAATTAAAAGATTTAAAATGAAGTATATTCAACCATATAGTAGTTATTTCCATTTTTATTTGATTATTTATTAGTATATCAAATTTTACCGCTTACCTGTGATTTGCTTGTAAGTGAATAGAATCTAATCATATGTTCTGTAGGTGAAGAAAACCTCCATGCACTTAAAATTTCCAATGTTTCGCTCGGCATCCGGAATGATATTATGGATAAGTAGAAAAGTAAGGATGAGGTCTACTAAAATTCCATATAGCTATGGTGGATTTGCTGGGACAGTCCAAATAAATATCCTCATCCATTCTCGTAATAAATGAATAGGAAGCTAGTAACGATCCAGTATCTAATTTTGAACGAGACAGGTGGAATATAGTCAGTTCAAAAGCCAAGGGAACAGAGGAGTTCCTCGGATGAGCCCAGCTCATCGTCAGGCCCATCGTACCTCTATCAAAACGCATCACCAGTTCAGCGGCTCAGCTGGTCAAACTGTGGTCATCGCCTCAGCGGTCGTGGCCAATCAAAAAGGACTAGGGCCTGTGTGAGAGACTAGTTACTTAGCCCTGGAGTCCGAAATGTTTATCGGCAGCACACGAAGCTAGCTGCACAATTACGGCTTCATAACTCCTGTACCATTCGTATTGTAATGATATTCGATTCCGGTTTCTGTGCACTAAACCTTAAATTACTTAGTTGGTGACGGGCCAGATTAACTATTATTATTTAGAAAATTATTTTATTATCTGTAATAATTATGTGACCTATATCGGTAGATTATAGGTATTCTAAACTCATAGTTAGCATATGATTTTATGATAGTAGTAGCAATGTTAGGTAGAGATACAAAACCAACCAGAAATGACCATAATAGGCCAATATCTCTTACAAGTTTGTTCTTCCATATAAAATGCACAGTTTTTTTTTTCAATATAGAATTTGTGTGCTCATGTTTGTTGAGAACCGTTGAAATAATTTAATAGATCCTTACGCCCCCTAGTATACACATTTTAATTATATCGCACTATTTATACGTACTTCATTGTATATAATATAAAACAGGAGGGTAAATTTCGTTTTTGAATGTAGTCATGTAGTGAAGTATTTTAGTGAAAACAATTGTTATCATGTTGATTCATATCGTTTGATTTCTAACGCAAATTCGTAATAAGTAAATATATTGAGATCAAACTCAAATAGCATTTTTTATGTGACAGGAGTAAGCTTTTATTCTGTACTGGTGTACTGAGTTTTTCGTTGATTTATACTTAAAATTAAAACTCTTTTGCAGAGAAAGAAGTTGGGGTTTCTGTTTCGGACAATTCATGTTTCTCAGAGTAACGATGCTCGGAATTTAATAAGTCTTATAAGGCTATGTTTCTAAATCCACTCCATTCATGAATTTAAAATGAGTTTGTTTCCTTTTTTTAATTTTTAAGAAATAAATTTGTGTGGGACAACCCAGAGATTAAATGCAGTAAAAACGTATGAATAGAGGAGGAAGAATATACCTACACTACCTGTATCGGCCGAAAGACCTATATTCTATAGTGAAAAATGTTACCCCACATTTATGACTCCCAATTCCCCAGTTAAATTGTTTTCAACGTTGCTAAATCCCAAAAATGACATTTCCATGTCATGGAGATTAGCTTTAGAACATTTTAAGATGTGAGATTTGATAGTGATACACCTAATTTCAAAGCTTTGGGAACCCTGATTATTTTGTACAATTTTTATTATGCTTAAACATATATATACACCCTCATTTATGGTACCTGACTCCATCATATAACGCAAAGAATTTCATTCAAAACCCCTAAAGACATTCTTTATGAAAATTAAACTCACTTTTCCCCCTATTTTGAAAATTAAAAAGTTTTACGTTAGGAAAATAAAGGGCTTATTAAATCAAATGTTTAAGTAACCTGTTTCGTTCAACCAATTAAATCTAAAGGTGAATTAAAGTAAATATTTTTTTAGTTTTTTTTCCGAAATTCTAACGGTTTCTAGATGTGTAAAAGAGAAGCTGACTATTACTTGTAAATGTTCATTATCACACAAGCAAGAAAGTTCCTTACCAAAGACACTTATTGCGGCTTGTCATTATGAAGGTCTTAATGAATTGTATCCTTACAGACCATGGCTGACTCCCCTCACGAAGTTCTCAACAGTTCGCCTAGAACATGGAGTACGAGGTAACGGTGCATATTTGCGCTGATAACGGTTCGCCTTGACGGCACGACAATGCGGTTGATAACGCCGCTCTGCTCGCACAGTAATGGCGCTCATTTGTTGAGTATTGTGCGCCAGACAGCAGGTTCCGTCGCAGAAACGGCCAACTCAGATATGAAATGCCGATTCGGTGGTGTAGCATTCCATTGTTGTCCTTACGACAACCTATTTATACTGCACTTTCTTCAGCCTCTGGTTGTCGTGCTCGCGGTCACATATTACTTTTCCTAAAATATGAACATCATTTCGTTCAGAACAACTTTAAATCATATCTATAAACTACAAACAACAAATTGAATTCTGCTTGGAATTTCAAACACTTTATATTAAGGTTGACATGGTATTACCTGTACATAAGAAATTTACTGTATTGCCGGTAAAAATGACCGCAATATTATTATTTACTTTCAATACATCTACACCACTCAGTAAATTCACATATCACATACTTTAATGAGAAAAATTTTTCTTTAATAATATCCCAATTAGTTATTTAAAACCATTCATCAACAACTTATCCATGCATATAACTATCATAACAGTTTTAATTTTAATAATGGATTAAAAATTCAAAAGATTAAAAATATTTGGCACATCTTCAAAGTTCCCTAGTTACGACTAAATCCAAAACCGTATTGAAGGTAAATCCTTGGAATAATATGAATAACATTTATGATTGTGTTCAATTGCACTTTGAATTTAAACTATTCATAAACAACCGTATCTATCAAAGGAAGGATTTTTACACATTTATATTATTTTGTTAGCACATAGTGGAAAAACTAAAATGTTCTTTCTATCAACGCTGGTTTAATACACGTACATAACTAACTACATGTTGTCAAAATACTATAACAGTCTATACGAATGTCTGAATTAATGAAGTTATCTGAATGTCTTGTTTTTATTTATTTTGTGGAATATATATATATATATATATATATATATATATATATATTGTTTATTTTGCTTAGTCCAAGCGTTGAAGTTTTTTAAGAAAATAGCTTTAAAAAATCTTCTCCATTCCCTTCAACGCCCAAATCAAACACAGATCAAGAAATCCTCAATAACAAAATTGTTTGTAAATTATCTTTAAAAAACTGTAATTTAGATAATTTTAAATACATTTTAAATATATTTTTGATTATAGAGAATAAATGAGTGGTTCAATTTTGATTTTGTTTATTCACGGTTCTTAGGTATAGCATACAGTGTTAAAAGGCATAGGTTATTGTTGGTATGGTGGCTATAAATGTTCTCGTCGTTGTTTAACTGTCTTAAATATTACATACGTACACTTCTGAATATTTACGAAGTATACACATGAATAGTTTTAAAACGAATAATTCATAGAATATATGATAAGGTTATACAGTACAGTTATTTAGTAATATAGTTATTTTTAACTAGTCCAAAGTAGAACTTTGGTCACGCGACTTTAAAACTCTATGCGCTATTCTAAGATTGTGTAAAATTGTTTAAAATATTTTATCCAGAAGGAAAGTAAAAGTGAAAATAAAGGAGCTAAATTCTGATCTCCAATAAACTTAGGTATCAGGCTGAATAGCCTTGTCTTATATATAGATTAAAGTACCTATTGAAGCCACAAGAAGCACTAACCCCGCTCAGCATTTACTTGAAGATAAAGTGGTAGTAAAGATGGCGTTAGGAGCTATGAATTTGTAATGAGCCAATAAGCTCCACAGGTGACCTTTTACAAGCTTTCCGAGAGGTTGGTCAAATCGAACATTACCTCTTGTAGATAATTCACAAACTTCTCAAATCCAATATAAACTCTCTTCGTATAAAACTTGAGATAGTAAAACACGTTTATAGATTTAAATTAGAATCGATTACTATTTTAAATTGACTTTCGTAATATGTGATCGATAAATTATAATAGACAAACTGGTTTGCTTGTTCTGAAATACTAGTGTTCCTTAACCACATACTTTCGTTCGTAAAAGAATATTTAAATTCCATAACAAATCGATCAGGAGGTAAAAAAATATCATGTCCTTGCTATCATGTTCGACAGCCTCCATGATGGTTCTATATACAATTCAATTTCCAGATATATAATGTCTAAAAAGGAATTCGAGAAAAAATCTGAATAGCACAGGTTTCTTTATGTTTATTTTTTTCGTTGGTAACTTAATGATGTAAAACAATGACACAATTATTATATTTTTGTAAAATCGTAACACCAGTATCAGTCGGATTTTAATCGGTTTATGTATATATATGTAAATAATTGAATCGGAAAAAGTAAGCGCTCTGTGGTGTAATGGTAGCACATTCACCCGGCAAGTGAGAGATCCGGGTTCGACTCCCGGCGGAGCAAGTACTTTTTACGATTCAATGTTTATTGAAATTATATATATATATATATATATATATATATATATATATATATATATATATATATATATTAGATCGTAGTTATGGGATAAGATATCTTTTAAATGTTCACCTAGCACTATGCTTACTAACGCGTGATAACTTTATAACGTTATTACAGACTAAGCTTCGCAAAGTTTTGAAACTGAGGGGGATTTTCTCTTCCTCTGAAATCATTATTTTTAAGTCAGTGGTATTTGTTTGTTTCATTTCCCCATCGAATTCGTCTTTGTTAAGTCCATTAATTCCATCCATCGTTTGATCTTCCGTTCCGCCAACAAACTTTTCAACTCAGCTAAAGTTTTGTTATCACGAAATTTGACGTTAAAGCTTACATTCAATGGTCTTTTGTGTTACTAAACGGAATATTAAGAGATATTTTACGTTGAATTTTACTTTTTATATTTCCCAAATCCTTGTGAAATATAAATGACAAATTGTAATATCCACTATATAATTAAATAAAACATCTTTTTCTCAAGAAACAGTACGTTATTTTTATATACTTTAGTTATTTTTTAAATACTTATAAGAAAAATTTATTTTATTACTAAGGAAACCTTTCATAAAATCATGTATTTATTATATGTCTGACTGTCCATCTATAGGATAACTATTGGTAGAAAGTCTTAGATGCTTAAAACTTGGTACTTAGATCAATCATATTCCACAAAGTAGCCATTGATTTTGGAATGAAGAGGAACATTTTAAGCTATTAAATATCAATATTTTTATTAATCAAAAAATGTTTGAAAAATAAATTTTTACGTTCTGTCGGGTCCCTCGATACTCCGTTGTATCGATGTATTTTTTCCAATCTTCAGTTGCTTTTATATCAGTAATATTTATTATTTCCATTTATAGAAAACGAAATGAGAACATTGTGCGCGATAACAAATTCGCTGATTTTTAATATTTTCAACTTAACTTGCATGTGAGAATTAGTTAGCTCCACGGATGTTCTAATTGGTTCAGTATCCAAACTTCGTAGATTTTGAGATTTTCACCTGAGAGTTAAAAGGATCGATCATTCCTTTCGATGTAACCACTGGATACAAGCACATTTTTCGATACAAGTGTTAACATGGTTGGATGGGAATTGTGGACGTGTGTATGTAGTTGGAGGAAAGCACCAAGCTCTTACCACTGTTTAGGAGATAAGATCAGGCTTACCAACATAGGCTCAGGGAGCCACTTAGGTCGAATGATTTATGCTCCAATGCTACATGGGATTTACTTACACAATTATCACTTATATTTCATTTTTATAATATCATCTAAACGTCCCCTACTTGGATCTGAACACATTTCAGCATGTTTAAAATGCAACGCTTCTTGTACTGCAGATATTAATTATAAAACATAATTTTAGATAAGCTCAAGAAGTAGGTTCCTATATTGTATTTATAATTTAATACCTAATTTATTCGGTTTTTCATCCATTTTAAGTAGAATCTTTAATTTTACAATACTTAATAGATACTTAAAATAAGTTTACTTTAGGCATTACATCTTACATTTACAGTACATACGAGTACGTTTAATTATGCAAACTTGTATTACTCCTTAAAATAACATTATTTTATTCCAACATAATATTCTGTCCCATACTTCCAAGCTCAGATTTATATAGTAATTTTTTATGTACACTTCGTAACGCAGACACCATCTAATATTGTAAATAAATTATTGTTGGTATTGACATGATAGGACATAATTTTTACTATATATAAATTATTCACTTCTTATAAAGTATTTAGTTTTTTATATTAACTTAGTAAACTACTTAAAGGTCTGATTTTAAACCACATTACAATCTCTCCGATGCTTGGAACCTAGTAAAGCTATTCGATGAAGGAATAGAATGGTATTGCAGTCTAATTTCAACAGCCCCAAGACAGAAACAGTAATGGTTCCGAATTCTTATCATCTTTAGTACACTCTTGTTACTACTGACTGTTAAGCTAGTAAAACATTAATATTAATGACAATGTTGCAGTTCCATAACACACATTCCGCGTATTAAAACAGGGCAACTTACAATAAATACGGACATCGATACATTCCCAAATAGCGTAAAGAGATCATTCCTTGATCTATTGATCATTGACCTTGATCATTCTAAGATCATCTCTTAAAACAAAAATATCGGACCAAAGATAGTACAATGCAAACTACCACATATTAAATTAGTTTACTGAAATAAAGACGATCAATCTCTTGCTCTTACACAAGTAGAACAGCTATAACATCAATATTAAACATCCTGCTCTACCATAATATAAGGACATAAATTCTGGGATATTGCGATTTAAGCTTTGTGTTCTTCATAGTGTCTCTTGAGACATAAAGTTCGCTACCTATCTTTTTTATTACAACGTTATAGAAGTAAAAAAAAACCTTACCTCTCTCATATTGTATTACATATTGTTTGTTTATTATATTCGGGTAGAAGCACTAATGGAGTGGGTTGTAAGTCTAAATTAGTGTAAGTATCTTAGGCACTATTGAGAATAAAATACAATTTAGACAAGAGTAACGAAGTGGTATTTGCATTTCATTAAAGCTACGTATTAAATGTGACAGGAAAGCTAATGGAGAACTTGTGATGGAGGTGTGGCAGCGTAAAAGGGAAAGTTCGGTAGTTGTAAGTGAGATGGAGATCATTAATAAAGCGTCATATGTCAGATTGTACTGCGTTTTATAGAAAAAAAGCAATCTTTTAGTTCAAAAGAATGAATTACGTATTTTTTTACATTACCTAATGTAAAACTTGTTTTTATTCCTATAAACGATTCAAAATAATTTTAAAAGGATCGACCTTAAATAATTGCATCCCGATGGATATTGAGTACAAATTATTTTTCAGCAGGAACCTAAAACATTAAAATAGCAATGTCATATTTACGCTAATTACCTATCTCATATAATTTCAATCTTTAGTGGGTCATTAAAACTGTGCTTATCACATGGCGTACTAAGTTTTGAAGCCTTGCCCATGGATTCCCTAAACGACACTTGTGTAAAAAATAACAATAATGTATGATATTCTTAATTTAATTTCATAATTGAGATATTGAAAAGATAATTTCTAATGAATTCTTCGCTTTACGAATATGAAGGTTTTTATTTTTGAATTTTTGAAGAATCAATTACGATATACTAGACACCACAAATAGCTGATGGTTCATGTGCTTATGTAGGGAACGTTATTTAAGTAGCTATAGCTCTAATAAAAAAATATATAGTAATGCAAAGTTTACACTAATTTCTCAAAATTGAAGTAATACGAAGTGAAAGAAAGTTTGGTATTTAAATTTATTTTTCTATCAAATGGTATTTTAGGTCTTTAGTATAAAAGCATAAATATCCTTATCATATTGCATACATTCTCAATTCCATTAATTAGTTGAGTTGTTTTTCTTTATTTGTAGAAAATTAGTAAAATAAGCAATTTATTTTTTAATTAAATTTATTATACAATTAAAACTTAAAATATTAAAAATATGACTGTTATATGAATAAATGTATATAAAACGATACATAAACATTAAAAGCATTATTGACTCCTTCATCGAGAACGGAACGTGAGGTAATTAAGGATTAAGTGGACAAAGTAGAAAACCTATACACAGAGACTGTAGTGTAAGCCTTGGCGTATGACTGTAATATGAATGAGTTCTGTAGCATGACAAAGCGTATAAGGAACAGATCTGGATGAAGATAAAACTTGGAAGTTAATTATGTTTCTCGCAATTTGCCTTTATATATAGTAAAACTGCTTTTGGTTATTAGTCTAGCGGTAAATATTTTATCAACAAGTTAGAGATCTTTACGGAGGATATTATGGCGTTAAAAGTATTTGAGATTAATTAAAGTGCTTAATAGTTTTACCTAGAACATTTAAGATTATAATATTCTAGACCTGAGTTGTGAAAAAACTATTCTATGCTTCAGGAGCTCCTAGTTCTTTTTGTGATGAGATTATAAGATGGAACCTTATTTTATCTGGAAATTAGTTGTATACATTTTAAATTAATAATAAAGATAATAATTAGTATATTGCCATATATGTAGAATCTCTCGAGCATACGGGGTTTATGCACTAATAATAATACTTTGAGTCACACTATAATAAACATTATTGTTATGTTGTAGGTGATTATATGCAAAAAGAGGTGATCCGACAACATTAAATATTATTAGCATATCAGAATATTGTTCAACACTTTTAGCTCGAATACAAGTAAATCATTTCAAAACTGGACACTAACAAATGTGGTGTTAAAAAATGGTGGCCGTTAAAAATGTAATGGAAAACTTTGAGAATGGTTACATAATTATATTAAAATATTGATAGATAACTTCAATAAGCGGAATATTGCTAAACCAGCTGAAAGAAGTTTAAGGAATAATTAAGTGGCTACTTATTTTTCCACCAATCCAACAAATCGGGAATCCATACATTTTGTAATTTTTTACATGCATTTTGTACATGGAACTAGTTGGCTATGGGTATATCTCTTATCATTAAGATGGAATACCATTTAAAAGCTCTTGTTTAAACATATTTGTTTTTTACTTTATATTACAATTTGCGTCTTTATCAACCAAATATTCATGCAAATTACTCCTCAATTTTTTTAATTATGATTTTTTTAGGTAAAAAAATACAAGAAGACAATATTATAAGAATGACTAACTAATAGTTATATAACGAGATGAGAATAACTATAAGTTAACACCTTAATTTGAACATAAGGTCCTATAAAAACTAATTATTGTGGTCGGGAATTTTGAATGCTTTATACAATTTACTTTTATTTACCTTTTTATGGCTTTATTATAGAATTTTTAAACGAATTCGACCTACAAACATAATTTTTATTTATTGTTATTAATACATGTTATTAAAATTATACCACACATATATTACAAGTTATTTATAAAATATGTACAGAGCTACGTTACCACATAGATTGTATATATATATTTATTTATTTATACATACTGTATATATATATATTTATATATATATATATATACTGTATATATATATATATATATATAGTTAATTCACATTGAAATAATATTATAATAATTAAAAAAGACTTTTTGATTTTCTCAAGTCTTGCCTGACTGTAAAAGATATTTTAAACCAATTTTAATTATTAATCAACCTTTATCCAGCAAATGCGAGAAACAACTTCACTAAGCGGACACGGCAGTTGATTGCAAAAAACCTTCTGTAAGACTTTCCATTGTGCTGAAAGCAATGATTAGTATCCTCCAACAATAACGCTCTGCACCGTCAGCTCCCAATAGCTTTCCAATGCCGAAGCAGTACTTTCATATTTTATATTTTAATTAAAAATCACCTGTTCCTTATTTATTGCGTTATCTCAATAATTTCGATGGAACAACTTAAGATTTCGCTTACTGTATCAATCTATAAATGCGATTATTTTAATTACTGTAAAATATAACACTTTTCAAATTCGGTTTTGAGATGATTACCAACGAGTTTTCTTTTTGGATCTTTCTGGTTTTTATTTTATTATATCATATTGTAGATATCTACAAAATAGGTATTTATTCAATCTACTTTCTAAATGTGTAACAGACCTCATATCACACAGTATATATATATATATATATATATATATATATATATATATATATATATATATATATATCATTTCGTTCTCAGGATATCCTGTTTGTAGATAACAGACAGACATTTTCTCAACATCCACCCACAGGTAGAATATACATTTTGTAAGATACATGAACGACAGAATATATAAGCAATACATCTTACACTTTATTACTGAAACATTACTCTTATGGCTATCAAAACCCAGCGCTACAAGTTTTACTATATCAAATGAGCTAAATACTATAAACTATATAAGCGAACTATTCTCAGAGCTCCAAAATATATGGTCTCGTATACGTTAATATTCTTAAAATTATTTGACATACATTTTTTTACTTTTTGCTTTTATTGTATTTAAATTTTGAATGTAAAAATAGTGTAATTTACTACAAAACCAACCATTATCTTTCTTCCTGACAGTGTGGTAAAATAACTAGTAAATATATAGTTATAAAAGCTCTATCCGACAAAATTATTTAAAAACTATATATTTATTCATTTGTTCATTCCTGACACCTTATTAGATATGTTTTACGTTCATTAACTGCTTTGATGTGTTCATGCAAATATCAGAATACCATAAATATTTTTTCAGTTTATTATACTGAGTATAGAACCATACATACGTTAAACTGTCAAGGAAATTCCTTAAAAAGAAATAGAGTCGTACAATAGGAGGAATCGTATCCAGAAATATTTTAAAGATTAAATTGTTAAGAAATGTTCTTAAATTCGGTTCTCATAACTTTAAATTTTATTTTTTGAAATCTACAGAGGGATCCGATTAGCTGTACAAGCATCAGCATCTATAGATAAGGCAATATAAAGATCTTAAGTCAAATACCAGTTACGGTGAACATTAATAAACTATATTATCATTACCATTATACAAATTCTCATTATATAATAAGGTCATTAATTAGGACACAGTACTACATAAATAATATTGGTAAGTCCTAAATTCATTAAGATACTGGTAATAACATCGGATATATTTCTTAAAAACTGTTTGTAATTCACTGCACATATATATTGTTAGTTGCATAAAAATATTGTTATATCACATTAATTTAAAATTGACATTATAAAATACAATATAATTTATTCATTATATTTCAAAAATAAGTATGTAGACAATTGTAGACCACCTGCATTATAGTGTGGATAATTATGGGTTAAATCTTGTATGAAACTGTATTATTGTATAATTGCATTATTGTTTAAAGTTCCTATGTAAAGCATAACAGGTTATATTCAAATAAATCACATAAACATTAGTAAAACGTTAGGGGAATTAATTAATACCCTATATTACATTATTGTGGTTACAATATTAACTGTAGTATTTAATTTCCAATTACACTCTTAAAGTTTCATTAAATCTTTCTAGCTATTTCCAACAAAGGACTTAAATGATTTTACTATTTAAATGTAAATTTTTTACTTACCTGACATGTTTTATAGTAATACAATACAATATTACATCTAAAGAAATTTATATAATTATCTGACGAGTGATTATTCTATAAAAATGATCCCTCTTTAATTCTCCACAGTCGGTTGTTTAGGGGTAAAACCAAAGCTTTCAAACGAATTGGTACAATAAATGATATTGATAAAATACACCTTAAAAGGTACTAAAAATACCAACACACGATATCACTTTTGATATAAATGTTGAATGTAGTGGTCACGTACTCGTATGTGCCAACTGTACAATTGTAACACTCAATACTCATATATGTTCAACCTGTATTCTTTAGTATGTCAACATGTTTATCATGGGTGATACTATTAAACGGTGGTTATAACAATATGTTTTACTTACAGAGGGGAAAGAAGCCAAAAGTAACATAAACAGATAATGAAATCTTACAGAACCACAAGTTCAATTATTTATCAATTCAGACCAGTGACGTCAGGAGAAAAGTTTATAGTTGTTACAATACATTCAAATCGATAAAGAACGCAACTAAACATGTTTAAAACACAGGTATGTGTATTCTTTATATAAGCAAAATGTTATTCAAATATCAATTTGCCGTTTAATCGCAAGGCGATGAACAATGACAAACTATTCAAAAACATATTTTAACTACAGTACACTGGGGTCTCCCTTAAGTGAAATCACTGTCCAGACCCATAAAGAAAGCATCTCTTTCTATTTAAAAACGTATTTAAATCTCTACAAAGCTTATGAAAAGTTTTTGAACGTTCAGACAAAATTACAGACCTAAGTTCATCACTTCCTTTGTTGACGTCAGCAAAACTTTTAGTTAAGTTAGATCAACAACTAGGAGTTTTAGGAGTCATCTTCCATTTATTAATATTATTTCAAAGAAAGAATATGAAACACAAAACACGTTTTGAAGCTAAAATAACCTGCCAAACAAAGCACATGAGCTCATCTGTTTCGTATTGTTTGAATCAACAGACGCGAAGTATTACTGCACACTGCTCTAACCGGTGGCCATGGTGATGGAAGTTTCAAAGGGTATAAATTGGATTGTGGTGTAAATTGAACAGGAACGAAAAACATCACAACTCATCCAGCACTTGAATGTGTTGCATTGTCACTATTCGTCAGCTTATCATGTTTCAACTCTAATTCCTCTCCAAACACTTGCACCCAGTAAATACGTGTGTTTCAAAATCCCCTTTCATTCCAACTTTACTGTTCAACGGGAACAAACAATATTTTGAGTACATATGGATCATCTGAATTAGTTCAAGAGACGATTAGAGATTGTCTCTTTACTTTTAGCGTGTTAGAAGTAGATACAATTTTGGTTGCATAATATATTTACCAAAATAAAATGAGCTGTTTATTTTGGTAAATATAAGCTGGAAATGTTCAAAAATATTAATTTTTAATCTTTACAACATTTGTTCAGTAAAATTTTTATTATTTACTGTTAATATTTTAGGCAATTTATATATTACATCCAAGTAGTACAGTAACAACGTTTCTTGTTATTTCCAAGACAAATTAATATATATCATCTGCATATTTTCAATAATATATGTTGAATTATTATTACCAACTATTCACCACCCTTTTTCAGTTTTTGTTAACCACACTCATCATTGTTTAGTTAAAAAACCCCATTTCAACTTGGTTTCGTATTTTGAAGTATCTTTACAGATTACCAACGCTTGTTATTGACGGAACATTATTTATGAGTACAGGTGTAAATGAAATGGTATGCTAGCTGTCACCCGCGGCTTCACATGCATTGCCCTGCAGTATATCAATAGCTGAATACGAAAATATAAAAATGGTTTTATATATAACAAATGGTTTCTTAATCAGAAAATTTTAGGCAACATGTGTAAAATCACAGAGGTTGAAATTACGTTTACAAAATGTAATGTTATTTATTTCTGTATTTTACAGTATTTATCTAGCTAGGATTGGGGATCGGTACAGCTGGAAAGCCAAATTGGTCTTAGAGTGGGTATTTCCGAGTATTATATTTGTAAACAACTCCATGAAATAAGGTTTATTACAGTAGTTTACAATGAAGTGCTTAAGAGCCAGCTGAAGTGAAATGATGTTGAGTTATGCTATAAGAAAGAAATTAAATTTCAAAAACAGTTACTAAATTATTTGTTGTGTTAAAACTATTATTTTTAAAGATATCTTGTGATTAAACTCTGAGCTTATACTTTCTTACAATTCAATCGATGAAACACATTATAGTTTGAGATTTTTTGTATAACCAATAAACAAATCAAAACACTTTAAATTGCTTGGATATGTACTTAATCATGTCTTTGAAATGAGACAACTCTCGCAATTCTACACCTGAAAATATGGTGTAAAAGTATTTGAAAATTAATACTGTTCTAACGGAGATAAATTCAAGATGACCATCTGTATAGTCGGGTCCTAAGACCAGTGGTGAACATAGTGGAAACATAGAGAGCTATTCTCACGAAATATTTTAATTGAAATATATAATTATATTTTATGGCAGTACAACAATATAAAGAGTAATGGTACTAAAAATTCAAATATGGAAGTGTAGTGGTTGATGCCTATAGTTTGTATCAGTATAATTATGTTGTTTCTCAAGATACTGTTTTTAAACTTGACTGTTGAAAATGCTGGTCATATTTAGACTTGACTCATCAATCTGCACTATTCTTAATAATTGTGTTGTTAGATACTGTTCTATATCTAGGATGGTTATAATGGCGTATATTAGTGGTTATGATAAATCTTGTTCATGAAACTGTTTGAAAAATATTGGAAAGGATATGGGAGAATATTTTTAATTTGTAAAAATGAAGTTAATCAAACAATACCAAAAGATTTTTCGTATACAAATTCTCCATGATAACAGTGCAAATAAGTAAGATTGAAAAATAATCATAGCACTTAATTTGATGAATCGTAATGTTGTTTTACACTTAGTGAGAACACAAACGTAGCTAAATATTGGCAGAGTTTCCAATGAAATAAACTTCTAATCCAATAAACTAACGAATATTGGCCGCCGAAGCACTCCAGGACGGTATTTGTTGCTTCTGTTGTGCCACAATCAATTTAACCGGGCAAAAATCGAGTCTTGCAAACAGATAATTTCATTACCTGCCAGGTTCCTTGATGTTTTTGTTCGTCACTGAAGTGAAATTAAATCCCTTTTGAAAAGAACAAGGGACACCATTAAGCCGGCAGTAAATATAACTTTGAGCTCCGTCTCAATCGTGACGACAGCGAACATGCTTTTGGAAATACTGACTAAGAAAACGCTTTGAGATGCTCATTAACGTTACACTAATGTTAACAATATGTTTCACCATATAATAAACTAACAAATAGAAATATATAACAACGATTTTTAATAAAATAGTGTAAATAGATAATTATTATAAAAAGTAATAGATGCTTTTCAAATAGAAAACTAATCATTTATAAATACCTATATCCTAAATTAAATCTATTAAGATACTTGTTAAATCCTCTTATAATTTATATATAATTATAGCCCTTAAACCAAATAATCGATTTTATGTCTGGATTTTGAGATTGGCTTATACATTTTAAATTGAATTAGTGACTTTTTCATGGACCGAAATCAAATTAGATTCATTTACGAGGTTTGTTTTATTATCTTTTTAATCCTAATGTGTAGAAGAGTTAATCTCATCCCACTGTAATTACTACAATATCAGTAAATGATGCTGTTTGGAAACAGCTCAGTGTAATATGTATATACGAATATACCGGTGTTGCCAATACCGGTTCAAGCACAAAATGTCCTGGATATCGCTTACGGTAGGATTGTCTCTCTTGCTGACCTCAACTGCGCCATCAGGTTATCCGCCGAATTTCAAAAAGTGACACATATATTTTCATCCACACTCAGGGCAATATCAAGTTGATGTTGTTTTCTATCTTAGTTCTGAGTTATTCCGTGTGCAGTACAATATTTTGTACAGAAAAATGTTTAATTCTAAGACATCTGTGAGTTCTTTGCGTATTTTGCACAGTTAATTCACAAAATCAGCTGGATGAAGTATAAGCGACTGGAAGTGAATATAAGACAAACATTAGTAGATCGGTCAAGAGGACGTATCTTGTATTTCTTTTTTTAGGGAACGGCCGATCCTCTCTTAAGCCTTATTGTCTGTCCTCATGGGACTCTTAATCTTAATCTTATCAAACAGAATAAGGAGGAGAGTCGGTACAGTAAATGATCGATGGTACTGATAACAACATTAAGAATTGATTTTAGATTATTGGGATCTATATGGAGTGAAAATATCATACTGAACATACAACAACTCGTTTTAGCTGTTTGCCACACTAAAAAAATGTAATTTAATACAATAACGCAACTGCCTTTTTTAGCCTTTTGTAACAAACTTTGTAATGTTCACGACGCAAAGCGGCGGACGAGAAATGCAAGTATACTGAGCCTGGGGAGGTACACTCTAGTTTCTTTATGATCCCATTTAATTACTCTTCTTAATTTACTTGTATTTTTATTGACTACTATTGAGTTTAGTACATATTTTTCCGTTATTCTCATAGGCTATTTGAAATTCTATGAGAAAATTAAATTTTATAAGCCATTATCTGTTAAAATAGTAAAAGAAGCAAAGCACTACTGCAACTAAATTTTAAGATTTCCACGAATTTACGAACTGTCCCCTTAGTTACAGAAAGTCTTTCCAGTTTCTTTTACCATAATTCTTGTTCATATGAAAGGAACTGTTTACTATCGAAAACAGTGGTAATGAGTAAATAGATAGCGATTTAGATTTTTCAACATAATAGACGTAAGGGGTACGATCGGCTTTCCCATTCCAAAATTACGGGAATAAATAGAAAAAAAAAAAACAGATATCGAATTAAACAGAATTTTATGTTTAAAATAGTCAAATGAAAACCATTTTTAGACACTATTGGTTGCTTATAAAAAAATAAGAACACGATTACAGGATGAACACTTCGTACCGAGTAGTAATAGTTCAGGCTGCGTAGATGACATCTAAGTGACATCAAGTTGCAGCCGGTCATCCTTCAAACTTGTGCATAACATCAGCCCTTTTAGTTTGACCATGGCCAGTATTAATTGGATAGGTAATTAACTGAAAATAGGAACTGAGAAATCTCCAGAACTTTTTACCACACGACATACTACCAGATATCAATAATAGTTAAAAAAAATCAAAAATCCAGTTCGGAATAACCATAATCCCATGAAAGAGATCATCAAGCATCCTGTTGACAGTAAGGATGTTGAGAACTATGCTTATTCCTCAAAAATATCTAATACGCTGGCATGAGTATGATGCGGCATCTTAAGCTAAATGTTGGATAATTCTAGATGCAGTAATGGTCTTTAGGGGAAATTCCCATTAGGATAATAACACATTCCATCTTACTATATTCCCGAAATCCATGCATCTTGAAAAGAGGAAGCATGTAATATCATTGCTGATATGAACATCCCCTATTTTGAAGCCTTATATACCTCCACAATAATCGGGAACAGTCCACAGGCGTGAAATGGAAGATGTTTTGCTACCCAGAAGCTTACCCTCTCTGGTAGCTGAGTGGTTAATGCCTCTGTTTATCACCCAAGGGACCCGGGCTAGAATCTTAATTAGGGCTTGGCATTTTTGCACGATCAAACTTGTTTTATATGTGAATATGTGATAAACAGTTCATTTACATAAAAACATTCTTGAAGAATTATGACGTCATCGAAAATCCTGCCGACAATCCTATTATATTTTGCAGGTGAGGATTGAGAATCCTCACCTGCAAAATGTTAGAAAAAACGTGTAAAATCATAAAAACAAATGATGAAACAATTTCTTAAATAATCCCATATATTAAAAAGTATGAAAGGAAACACATTATCTACTCTAATCAGAATTAATTTAATTTTTATCTCGTACTATCTCGTACTCATAATAATTTTTAAGTTTAAGTTTTAAATCTTTACTTTTTTTCTACCATAGAGCTAAAGATAATTTTTTTTAACGTCAGCCGTAATATTTTCTGATCCTTTCCCTTTTTAATCTTTCAAAAGATTCAAAGGCATTTCTGAAAAGTTAAAAAGGAAACAAAGAAAGTCAATTCGCTCATCAATCAGTTCACCGACTCTGAAGGAAACAGGATTTTTTCCGGACATTTGCCATCGTTCAGTTGAAACAAGGAAAACAGTAACACTTACGTTTCGAGATCTGCAATCTGATCTCTTCTTCAGGTAAAGAACTAACCTAATACATAATTACAAACTAAGTTAAAATAAACAAAATCTTACTAAAGCGTTGTGGCACGCCTAAGTCAGGAATCACAACCTACATGTTGTTGTCAACTTCACTAACACTAAAGACATGCACTTAATACAAAACTGTACAAAACACTAATCATTAAAACTAAACTACGGAATACAGGTCACAATGCGTCTTCACTCGTCTACTGACCACCTACGACTGACCAGAGGGACTAGCCAATGGCAATCGTGACGGCTGGCTGAAACAAGATGGCGGAAATAGAAGGGAAGGGGAACAGGAAATGGGCCCTTTCGTTATTATTGGTTCATGCGAGATGAACTTCTTAAAACCATATTGTGACTCCGCATTGGTTTATTACAAATTTCCGATCCGTTTGATACTTTTGGTTTTCTCTTTAGTTCATTTTTTAGAATTGGCAACCAAAGCGGCCTAATCTCGACTGATGGTTGACTGATTGGTTGGTCTGCCAATTTAATGTATGTTTGCCTCAATTAATTTCCTTTTGAAGAAATGTGGTTCCCGATGTATTATGTGGGCTTCATCCCAATTCATATGATGGTCTTCGGACCAACAATGGTGTGCAATTTTTGACTTTTCTGTGAAAACCCCTTTCTCGTGTGTTTTCTTTGTGTTCTTTTATCCTTACGTTTAGTGGTCTTTTTGTCTCGCCTATGTATTCCCTATTGCAGCTACATTTTATACTGTAAACACAGTTTTTTGGAATCCTGTGTGCCATTTTTTGGTTTTGTTTTTACGAGACTTTGTCTAAGAGTGTTGTGTGTTTTAAACGCGGTTCTAATGTTGTACTTTCTACCTACTCTTCTAATTTTCTCCGATATAATCCCGGCACATATAAGGGATTGACATAAACGCAAATTTATCACAATTCTGTTTTTCTGACTCAGGAATGATTCTTCTGGTTCGTTTGCACTTATTAATTACTAATTGAGGGTATCCATTGCTTCTGAGATCCGATTCAATTTTCTTAAATTCTTCTTTTAGTCCATCTTTATCTGAGCACAAGCTCTTTGCTCTATCAAAACAACGAGTAGGCTACTCCTTCTTTGACAGATTTTTGATGGTTGGATTGATAATTTAAATATTTTCCTGTGTGTGTTATCTTTCGAAAAACAGTGTCTTAAGGACATCCCTATCTCTTTAATACACACACATCCAAAAAAGGGAGGAAGCTTGTTTTGGACTTCCACTTCCATTGTGAGGCGGATGGAAGGAGAAATACTATTAATGTGATTCAAAAAATTATTTAATTCAATGTCTCCATGAGAAAAAATAACAAAGGTATCATCCACATACCTCCACCAAATCTTCGGTTTGAAACTGAGCTGAAGCCAAAGCTTTTCGCTCGAATTCCTCCATAAAGATATTGGCGAAAATAGGAGACAGTGGAGAACCCATTGCCATCCCCTCATCTTGACGGTAAATTTTACCCTCTAACTCAAAATAATTGCATTGAGTGCATAGTTCTAACAGTTCCATAATTACTGGCACGGGAAGTTTAGTTCTATCCTTTAATGTTTGGGTCTTCTTTGAGACGTGATTTAATAATTCCGAGAGAGTTTCTGGAACTGGTACATTTGTAAATAGACTTTCGACATCAAAACTTACCAGTTTGTCAGTTTCAGTCAACTTTAGGGATTTTGACTTCTCTACGAAAATCCCTGGAATTTTTGATGAAAGAGTCAGTTTTTCCTACCAATGGCGTTAAGATGTCCAAGAGGACTTTAGACAATTCCCTGCAAGGTGAATCACGAGAACTAATGATGGGCCGAAGAGGGATGGTTAGGTTTGTGGATTTTGGGAAGGCCATACATATGGGGGATTTTTGAGTGGTGAGGAGTTAATTTAGATCTAAATTTATCTGAAAAAAAATTTTTTATGTTTTCTTAAGGTGTTTGCTACTTTGCGTTCAAATGAATCAGTCGGGTCTTTATTTAAAACTGTATATTTGCCAGTATTTAAAGTTTCCGCAATCTTTTCTTTATACGCTACTGAGTCAAGTACCACAGTAGCGTTGCTTTGTCGGCAGGTAAGATTTTGACCGTGTCGTCTTTCCCAAGGATCGACCTGGCCTTTTTCTCCTCTATTGTCAAATTGGGTTTTGTGGGAGGAATTTTTCTGAGTAAAAGACTGGGCCTCACAACGAAACCGGTCACCCTGTTCCTCAGGTAACTGTGAAACAGCCGACTCGATTCCAGTTACGAAATCCAGTGCCTTTACCGATTTTTTGTGCCACAGAAAAGTTTAAACCCTTGGATAAGAACTGATATTTCCGCTTCATTCAGGATTTTTGAAGAGAGGTTTATTACATTTTTATTATTTGCATCCGTATTCACGTTGCCATCCTTAGGCAAATCACATTTTTTAGGCCTAATTTTTTCCAGTTTGGAGATTTTCTTTTTCTTATCTGTTTCAGAAACTTTTATACATCTATTTTGGATGCTTTCGAGAATGTTGTTGAATTCTGTACCGATCAGTGTTTTTAATTCAGTTTTTTTACACTCAATACTATTTTGGAGGAGGTATCTTTCACGATGATGATATGCAATTCTTTCTTTTAAGTAAAGATTTAGAAGCAGAAGACAAAATTTTACTGGCTTTCCTACTATGAAAAGGAGTTTTTTTAGAGTTAACCCTATAGGCATAAGGTCTTCAACCTTACATTTATGCAAGAAAGTTAAATGATTAATGTGTTTAGTTAATTTAAGATGCAAGCTCTCAAGGTCTTTGATTTGTTTACTGGTTCCGGGTCCGTACCGAGAATCAATTCTTTGTTTAAAGGTTATTTTTTGACGATGGAAGGATTGTGAAGGAAACAGGATTTTTCCGGACATTTGCCATCGTTCAGTGAAACAAGAAAACAGTAACACTACGTTTCGAGATCTGCAATCTGATCTCTTCTTCAGGTAAAGAACTAACCTAATACATAATTACAAACTAAGTTAAAATAAACAAATCTTACTAAAGCGTTGTGGCACGCCTAAGTCAGGAATCACAACCTACATGTTGTTGTCAACTTCACTAACACTAAAGACATGCACTTAATACAAAACTGTACAAAAACACTAATCATTAAAACTAAACTACGGAATACAGGTCACAATGCGTCTTCACTCGTCTACTGACCACCTACGACTGACCAGAGGGACTAGCCAATGGCAATCGTGACGGCTGGCTGAAACAAGATGGCGGAAATAGAAGGGAAGGGGAACAGGAATGGGCCCTTTCGTTATTATTGGTTCATGCGAGATGAACTTCTTAAAACCATATTGTGACTCCGCATTGGTTTATTACAAATTTTCCGATCCGTTTGATACTTTTTGGTTTTCTCTTTAGTTCATTTTTTAGAATTGGCAACCAAAGCGGCCTAATCTCGACTGATGGTTGACTGATTGGTTGGTCTGCCAATTTAATGTATGTTGCCTCAAATTAATTTCCTTTTGAAGAAATGTGGTTCCGATGTATTATGTGGGCTTCATCCCAATTCATATGATGGTCTTCGGACCAACAATGGTGTGCAATTTTTGACTTTTCTGTGAAACCCTTTCTCGTGTTTTCTTTTGTGTTCTTTTATCCTTACGTTTAGTGGTCTTTTTGTCTCGCCTATGTATTCCCCTATTGCAGCTACATTTATACTGTAAACACAGTTTTTGGAATCCTGTGTGCCATTTTTTTGGTTTTGTTTTTACGAGACTTTGTCTAAGAGTGTTGTGTGTTTTAAAACGCGGTTCTAATGTTGTACTTTCTACCTACTCTTCTAATTTTTCTCCGATAAATCCCGGCACATAAAGGGATTGACATAAACGCAAATTTATCACAATTCTGTTTTTCTGACTCAGGAATGATTCTTCTGGTTCGTTTGCACTTATTAATTACTAATTGAGGGTATCCATTGCTTCTGAGATCCGATTCAATTTTCTTAAATTCTTCTTTTAGTCCAATCTTTATCTGAGCACATAAGCTCTGTTGCTCTATCAAACAACGAGTAGGCTACTCCTTCTTTGACAGATTTTTTGATGGTTGGATTGATAATTTAAATATTTTCCTGTGTGTGTTATCTTTCGAAAAAAACAGTTGTCTTAAGGACATCCCTATCTCTTAATACACACACATCCAAAAAGGGAAGCTTGTTTTGGACTTCCACTTCCATTGTGAGGCGGATGGAAGGAGAAATACTATTAATGTGATTCAAAAATTATTTAATTCAATGTCTCCATGAGAAAAAATAACAAAGGTATCATCCACATACCTCCACCAAATCTTCGGTTTGAAACTGAGCTGAAGCCAAAGCTTTTCGCTCGAATTCCTCCATAAAGATATTGGCGAAAATAGGAGGACAGTGGAGAAACCCATTGCCATCCCCTCATCTTGACGGTAAATTTTACCCTCTAACTCAAAATAATTGCATTGAGTGCATAGTTCTAACAGTTCCATAATTACTGGCACGGGAAAGTTTAGTTCTATCCTTTAATGTTTGGTCTTCTTTGAGACGTGATTTAATAATTCCGAGAGTTTCTGGAAACTGGTACATTTGTAAATAGACTTTCGACATCAAAAATTACTTACATTCCTGTTCCCCTTCCCTTCTATTTCCGCCATCTTGTTTCAGCCCAGCCGTCACGATTGCCATTGGCTAGTCCCTCTGGTCAGTCGTAGGTGGTCAGTAGACGAGTGAAGACGCATTGTGACCTGTATTCCGTAGTTTAGTTTTAATGATTAGTGTTTTGTACAGTTTTGTATTAAGTGCATGTCTTTAGTGTTAGTGAAGTTGACAACAACATGTAGGTTGTGATTCTGACTTAGGCGTGCCACAACGCTTTAGTAAGATTTGTTTATTTTAACTTAGTTTGTAATTATGTATTAGGTTAGTTCTTTACCTGAAGAAGAGATCAGATTGCAGATCTCGAAAACGTAGTGTTACTGTTTTCTTGTTTCACTGAACGATGGCAAATGTCCGGAAAAATCCTGTTTCCTTCACAATCCTTCCAATCGTCAAAAATAACCTTTAATCACCGACTCTGTTTACCAATATTGGATTCACCGATAATTCACTGCTGCTTGGTTTCTAAACAAAAGAAATCTTTCTCCTTATTGTATATAAAATACTTGGTATGGCTTTAATCTGGTGTTCATCAGCTAAAATTATCTAATTACATTTTGAAATAACCAGTTAGTAACATTTGCAAATGTAGATAAAATATATCAAAACAAATTGAGCCGCGCGTTGAAGCATAGCTCCACCAAATGATATCTTATTGTCTCAACCTACAGTACAATGGACAAAGATATAAAAATAAAACAAAGGACACCCCTCTAGGAAACAAAAGCGAACCATTTCTCCAAAATGAGCTTTTGGGGGGGGGGGCAGTTTAAAATTTTTAAATGTAAAGTTACAGTAGCACTAGTAGTTACAAAATTACGTTAAGCAATAAGACGGCTAAAACTTACTAACCTGTGCTTTTTATATCAGATGTTCAAATTGTTGTCCCAGGACAGTTTGACAATGTCCAAGCATATTATAGAAACTTAAATCGGCACGCTGTATGGATTCAGGCGGGATTTTTTTGTAATTTCCGTTTTTATTCTGTCCCTAGGTTTATTAATGCACTGGAGTATCGTTTTGCAGACGTTGTTTATAATGTAAACCCACTCAAATTAGTCAAGTGGATATAGATCTGGTGATCTTGGTGGCCACTCGATACTTCCTCTTGCGCCTATCCAACGATTTGGAAAAATATTGTTTAAACTACTCGCGGAAATGCAGGCCATAGTGTGGAGGTGTTTCATCCTGTTGGAACCAAACTTTTAAAGTTGTTGATTTTTACTTGGTTAGTAGGATAAACCTGGTTTTGAAACATTTCCTTGTATACCTCACCATTAATGTTTCCATAAATTAATACGTGCCCAATAAACTGATCCCTCACAATTCCAAGCCAAATCTTTAATCGTTCAGGGTTGCTGGGTATACTCTCTCATCCAATGAGGGTTAATATCAGCCCAATAACGTGCATTGTGCCTGTTAACGTTACTGTTTAACATGAAAGTTGTTTCATCTGATAAAGCAATGTTGTTTAATCTAATTGTATTATTATCAATGTTCCGCATCATTATTTCACAAAATTGTACTCGACGATCCAAAATCGTCCTCAATCAGCCCATGAATTAAACGAATCTGTTACGCTTTATAACCACTGTCATATAAAACTAACAATGCTTCGTTTGTAGCCGATTTTGGCCGTCCAGTTTTGGGGTGGCCTTTAACGCTGTCTGTTTCCTGGATTGGAAACACGTTGGATTTTTTTAATTCCTGATTTAGATACAGGGTTTCGATTGGGATAAGTGTCATTAAACAAATTCCTTACTTCATCATAAGATCTTGACCGGTCTCCGTAGCGTCGTATCATCAGGATCATAGTACGCTCTTGTTCACCTAAACACTCCATTTCAACGTAGTGTCACAAAAATAACTTTGTTCACGTCTTAACTTTGTTAATTCCAACCAGAAGCTGAATATGATACTGTACTTCCCCAAAACTGATAAGATAAGGGAGCCCTAACCTGCTGCAGATAATAACTGTAAAACAGGTTTGAGTGGAAAGAAAAGTGGTTGTCTGTTGAAGTTATTCACCATCTGAATGTGAATGTTCGTGTTTTGTTATGTTTTTAATTAATTTCAATGAGCTGCTATTTTTTACTAGCTTCAGATAGGAAGCTTTAGTTTCCGCTGTTCTTCTTTTATCAAGACCTTTCAAATGAGGTGTCACTTATGGGTGACACATTAAAAATTAAAACATTAAAACAAATTAAAACATTAAAAATTTTGAGCCCCCCCTCCCCCAAATTCTATTTTAAGGAAATGTGAAAAGTTGTTACAGAGAAAAAAAAGTTAATTTATATATCCTCGAAAGGTTTCTTGAGTTCCATCCCTCCATCTTTATGCCTTATAAACTAAACAGACTATTCATACTTTTAACTCACACTGCATATGTGACTTTTTATAACTGATTTGTAACTCTAAACATCCTTGAATAGTTTTACCTAATGAAATATAATATAGTATTTAATAATAGGAACTCAATTGCTGACAAACGTAATTAAATTATATTAAATTACGTATCACTAACACGAACGTGATTAATATGTCACAACTCTCGCTGAATCACTAACTTAATTAATTGCCTTAGTTACATCCATCCACGCTAGTTTACAATATTTTAAAATGTACCTTATTGCGTCTAATTTTTGCCACAAGCCTTGATAAACTCTAATATGTTTTACTAAATTATCTAAATTACAATTCCTTATTTTCATAACTAGATGTGAGGTCATTACATCCTAGTCCTTTTTGGGCTCTAGGCAATAGATTTAACGAGATTCTACCATTCCGTTGATTAACTTGCAGTAAATAGGTAGATGTGAAATGCAATGCTCGTATAGTACAAAAGTTTTTATTCAATTTCAAAACCATTCATTTATGAGTGGCAAGTGTTGTATTTAATACTTTTTAATCACAATATTAATAATTAAACGAAAAATACTTTAGATAGAATGGGCAAGTTGAAATTTCTTTCCAATAAAGCTCTAACTCACTTTCGAGTAGTATAATAATTCAATATTCTTTCATTTTACGTATCTTAAACATGTCTAGATAAATAACAATAAGAAATATTTTCAACAGTCTTACACGCTTTCCACAACTCCTTTTTTCCTATTTTAGACTATGAGTGTGAATTTTGGTATATAATAATAAAAATATAATGTATTTATACCTATTGAAACCAAATTTAATTTAATTAAATGACGTCATTATATAAAAATATATTGTATTGTGTCGGGCTTTATTTCTATTTGTACAATTTTACGTTACTCGTGGGGTGTTTTGCCTTCTAGGAAGGTATTAACAAACGTTTTTATTATTGATCATCATTCCGAACGCCTAGCTCAGTTTGACTGAGGTTTGAGTTGTACAGGAACGAGATTATCCTGTAATCAATATTCAATTTGGCCGTCAAAGGCCGCTAAAGTGACGAAGTTGCGGAGTTTACAGAGTATGGGTTCTGTCCGAGGCATGGAGCTCAGCACTCGATACTCGTGTACTATCTCAGGCCGTAACAATAGGCGCATCGTCTCAGCGCTCCTTGTGTTTGGTTCATCAATTATCATCATCCCTTTTATCATCAACGTATTTGTCAATGTATCCTGTCCAACCTGCTCTGCATTATGTAGCTTAACGAATATGGACACGTGTAATGTCTTACATTATCCCAGTAACGTCTGCCCTTATTTTGTAATTTTCTACTTTATGAACGTTAACTAAAATTTTCACCCAAGTGTGTCCTAGAACGTCCAGTGAAATTGAAAGAGAATTTTGACGTCTCCCTCTCTCTCTCTCTCTTAATCAATAAGAGTATTTTTACCAAATATTTATTATTGTGACTAAAATGACAAAATAGTCACACAACGTGTTACATGATACGCTTCGCTCAACTCTATGGCTAATTTCAGTTTTGACATGTCCTGTGGAGAGGTAGGCAATGAGACAGAAAATAAATTTGAACAGCTTCCAGGCAAACAGAAGAGAAAATCAGCCAACCCACGCTCAGTCAAATCCCATGGATATACGTACACGTTTATGGAATTATATTTTGCAAAATAGAACTGAATTTTCATGCAAAATCTGAAGGCCAAAAATCAAATTGTTCTAAAGATATCATAGGGAAAATGATGCTATGTAATAGTTCATCCGCTTGCCCGTCATCAAACACGATGTTGCCTATGTATAAATGGCGTTACATGAAAAAGATTGTTTTTAAGGTTACGTGCTTAGAACACCCTATACAAATATTATTTCTTAATAACATATAAAATTTAATCATATTATGACATTCAAAACTCATACACTTTCGTATCATTTAGAATATGTGCTATGTATTTTCATTTTTCCAAAGCTACATGGAAATTGGCATATGGGGTTGTTATTTTAGGCAATGTGTAACGCATTGAGGGTTATTGACAAACCCAATCGATGGCGAGATAGGGTTGCTCGGAAAAGAGAAAAGTGAACGTATTTTCAATTTGTTTTGAGCCTGGTGTAACTCATTTTCAGCGGATATTTTTAACGATGCAATGATATTAAATGTTTGTATTAGTTTCATTGATGACGTACACACTACGCAACTTAAGAAGAGAATGGTAGAGTTATAATTTTGTCTCTAAAATCTGGCTATAATCTCGAAAATACTCAACACAACACAGTAGCAGAAGTCTTATTCGAGTATAAAAGATCAATAGCCGAAGGAATACGCAACCAAGTTTACCCACAAAACATTATTACTATCAAAATTACACTTATTACATATAATTTATAGCTAGTAAGTATTAATAACTATTAATAACTTTATTAAACTTAAAGGAGATGTTTTTGTTTTTTACTTTGGAAAACTGGTCCAGTAGATGGTTTGAATCTAATTATTATTTTCTACCAATTTTTTCAGTGGAGAAACCTGTTTGTTCAAACCCATAGTTCTGTTGGTTCAAAGGTGATCTTAATTACGTGTTTTATAAGTATTTAATTAGAACCTATTTGACCGCTAGCCAGAATATGGAAAAGCTTGTGCATTCCAAAATTTTGATGAGTACACAATAATTCGTAGTAAACTCTTTTTTATAATTTTCGTCATAATTAATAGACTATTTTAGATATAACACGGTACAATTAGTCTTATCGAAGTGTGATTTTCATAACTTCACAGCTAGCAATGCTAGCATACATTCGCTAAGTGCATTTGTGAGAATATACTTGTATATAGTGTAAATGTTTGTCTTCCAGGTGTGACTGTTTACACTAGCTACCACCCCGTAACTCATGTGCTGACTCTCACCTCACAACGTTGTGTTTATAACTCGTCAGAAATGGTGATTAGGAGAAAACTGCAAAATATGATATTTTCTTATATTTTTCCAAGAGCTAAAGCCCACGAACAACACCTTCTACGAGAGCTGAGGAATGAACGTGCTTTCTCCGTACCAATATTTGCTCAGGTTGAGTGTTATTGTAGGTAACTATAGTTTTCTTTATTATTTTTAAAAATCTAACATACTATCAAAAGTAATTCCTGATTGGGTAGTTACCTCCAGTATCTACAGAGTAAATTTTAAAAGAATAAATTTATTTATTTAGATTATTTTATAAGATTTATTGTTTTAAAGTCCGGTCAAATATATTATACTAGCATTTTCCCGCGGCTTTTTATGCGATTTCCTATTGAATAACAGGTATGTTTTAGGCATATATTTTTTAATAATGGCATAATAAACTCTCTTGCAAATAAATAATGATTAGTTAAAAATGTTCCTATCTTTTTCAGAGTAATTGGACCTTAATGCTATGTTTTCGAGGCCAGGAGTTGGAAAAAGAAAACATTTGTTTATGAGTAGCAATGAAATGTAAAAATTCCTCTAGAGTACTCTATAATATTTTATTAAATAGTTCCAACAATTTCAGTAACACGAGCTGTTTTAAGTGTAAAGAAATACTAACTCCGTAGTAATCTTAGTGAAAACACTTGTCATGTACTATTAAAGAGCTCTATTAATTAATTTATTTTTTTTTATAGATATAATTTCATTGTTCATATTTGAAACAGTAAAAAGTTACTACTGCCTCTTATTTCAGGTTTAGCGCGTGAATAAGCGTTTTTGGTTCGAATCAATTACATTTCACATGCTATAGTAGAGTTTGCCTTGTTCCCACGATCATATAAATAAATGCATAGTAGGTATGAGTAGTCTACTTTAGTAGAAATTTTCTACTTACGGATTTTGTAATCTTCAACAGTCAGATTCATTTATTGTATTCAAGTTTATCACAAAACCCTAAAAGTACGTGTGGCATATACTTTCGGCCATTGCAATCTCCCTCCGGTTAATGAATTTATTGTGACATAGTAGCGTTTGTAATATGGTCAAGATTGTAATTTAATTCTGTTTTAAGATATTTTCGGTTCCTGTAGTATGTTGAGGGTACAATACACACCTGTGTCCAAATTCTCCTTTCAAGTACAGTGAAAAGCTGAAAAACAAAATACAACTCTTCTAGGTTGCAACCCTATTTCAGCTCCTTTATGTGAATGAAATGTTTTTACATTAGCTGTTGAGAGCATTAAGGACATATATTTAAATTGTCATCATTAAAGGCCATTAAGAAGATGAAAACAAAAATACACTTATGAGAAGTTTTTCTTTATAAAAATCTTTATTTTTACTGAGTAAAAGTATAAAACACGTGTTTTTAAAATTTTATCCTTTTAGAACATCTGGAAGTTGGAAAAATATAGTTCCTTTAAGGAATGCAACCCCATTTTAAACCCTTTGTTGATCTTCATGAAAAACTATATTTTACCTGTTTAGAGCACTTACATTTCAAATTTTATAATTCTAGGCCATTGGATGTTGAGAAAAAAATTATGTTCTTCTAGGGGTTGTACAATCTGCATTCGAACCATTATGGATGGTTAAGCTTTGTTGGAAATGTTTTTTTCTATTTAAGTCAAGAGGCACATGTGTGTGAAATTTCATCTTATAGGACAGCGAGAAGTTGAAGAATAAAAATATAGTTCTTTCAGGATTTCAGCGCTTATTTAATCCCTATGGGTAGTTGATCTTATCAAAATTCTTAAGCCAACTATTTAAGTCGTAAGGCATACTTTTGCCAAATTTCAACTTTCTGAGATATCAGGAGGTTAGGGAATTAGGGATGAATAAGTGAATGCCTTTTATACGTACTACTTACATAAACTTAAGACTCATGAAAAATAAGTATTATTATAAATACACATTTTGCACAGCTTTTTTATTGTTGTACACTTAACACCTCGCAAAGCATTACGTTATAAAAATACTAATGCGGTGCTTAAAAAATCTTTCAAAATCCAATTTTCCATTCACTATGAATATAACGTGTCCAATATACTAAATGTATAATTTCAATCTACTTACAACCCATAATTAATTCCCATTATATAAAATTTGAAGTAGATCTCTATTAATATTAATCCTCCGTCTTTTACACTGTATGGTAACTAGTCGTCATCTTCATCAAAACGAGGCGTGAGAACTTGAGCTCTTTTAGAAATATACCCTGATTACTAATTCAATCTTGATTATATCGATTACCAATTTTTGTAAGTCTCAGCCTTTTTATATACAAATCAAAGTTACAAATAAAATTCACACAACATTTTATATCTGAATTTGCCTTTATAAAAGAAAGGGCTTCCTAAGTATGTGTTTCTCGTTTGGCTGTCAGGTCAAGAAGGACGACACCCAACGGCTTCAACAACTTCCAACTCTTTACTTTACCCTTTGGGTCTACGACAGGTGGATTCCTATACTTCTATGTACTATATAAAACGTATATATATTTCTTATTGTTTGATCTCAAAATTATTCAATATTATTATTTCACGGCGCTTTCTAATTTATACTTTTTAATATAAAGTTTACTTAAATAATCTTGACATTTTCCATCGTTCAGTGATACATTTTCTTTGTCATTAAACAATGGCAAATGTCCGGGAAAATCCTGTTTCCTTCACAATCCGTCCATCCTCAAAAACAAACTTCAAACAAAGAATAATCTTGACATACAAAATAACATAAAACTGGTACATCTGTGATCCTTCAATTACTTACTAAATAATATTTATTTATAGTTTTCACATAATAACTACCAGGTTCCATCATTATTAATTTTTCATAATTAAATTTACAACGCATTTCTCAAATAGACAAATGAAAGCAAAATTAATAAAGGGAACACGACCGCGAGGTGGAGTGACGCCCCATTACCATTGTTTGAGGGGAAGCTTCGTGCCCCAGACAGAACTCACCAAACCCCACAACTTCGTCACTTTGGCGGCCTTTGACGGACAAATTGGATATTGATCACAGGAAGGTCTTGTTACTGTACAACCATCCCATTCAAACTAAACAAGCTTTTGGAGTGCACCTCAATAGGATTACACGTGGCAATGAACTGTACAACAAAGATTTACAGTCCTTTTTGTTCTAGTATCCACTCATTGATATTTAAAAGGGTAAATCTGAAATGAAAAAAGCGTTAGAAGGCACTTTTCTTATTTTGATTTGAGGCTTGGAATTTTTGAATCAGAACCATCGCTGAACAAGAATGCTAAGCGTGGATTTTGCGTGATTTTCTACCATGATAAAATATAAAATACACCTACATTATACTATATTATTTTTGTATTACATATTTGTATAATATTTTCGAGATATTTCCTCACAAAATTAGTTTAAAAAAATACATTTAAAAAGAGTTCACGTTGAAATATAAAACACGCAAATCTGAGATTTTGGAGATGTGTATATTAAATATTTCTATAATAATTTATAGATACTTTACTCAAAGAATTATATAAAAAATACCATTAATAAGAGTTTACCATTGAAATATAAACAATTGGATCGTTTGAAAATGGTTCAAGCTGTATACATGTAGAAAAAGTCACGTTCTATAAATATAAAAACTTCAAAAATCTGTTATTTAATACAAAAAACTGTTAGAATTCAAATTAAATCTTTTTAGAATCCAGGAGCTTGTCAGATTTCGACTAAATTTGTTATTCAAGTAAGAATAGTCTTACTTTAAAACAGCTTTTAATGTTTTAAAATTTAATTTTTAAAAGTATAAAACTATTAAAACTTAATTTTTGCATATTTTTGAACTCTAATAGCACTGAATATTAAGTACATTACAATAAAACTACCGTTTTGAATGTTAGTTTGTTCCGGTTCACCTTCCTCTTAGTGAGTGTAAAACTACGGTTGTTGTATATCCATATCTGTTGCCTAATATTCGTTGAATATTGCAGTAAGAATGTAATGAGACTGAGAGAAATATCCCAAATGTCGAGCTAACACGCAAATGAAAGACAAGAATATTATTCTGTGATCTCCCGGTAGCTGAGTAATGCGATGCTTATCTCATCTCTCCTTCAGGACAATTTCTCTACAACTTGGTTCGTACTTTGTCATTTCTTCTTACATTATTCTCCCAGCAGTTTATGTTTATACAACTGACTGAAATGAACTATTAAGAGTTAATATATAATTATTACACCAGTTAACAGCATTAACACAATATTATACTACATGTAAATTGTTTGTACAGATTTAATGATATTTTCTAAATATTAAAATAAATAAAACATTACAAACAAGTTAAATCTATTTTTTATTGAGCTTCGAATAAATTAATAGTATGCCAAAAACCAATTATTGTAATTATTGTAGTGCTTGCAAAATTTCAGTTCTGTCTGTCTGTCTGTCTCTCCGACTGTCTACCAGCATGATGTCTAGAGAATTAACTGATCTACCGCTTGAGATTTTGCACTTCTATTTAATCAACATCGAACACGATGATGGCGCAGGTCACTCCATGGGATTTGGCTGAGCGTTAGTTGAAATTTTGGTAAATTATTATTTTAGGTACCCATAATGGCAACTATAAAATAGGAACTTAATTAATTAGTAAATTAACTGAGTATAACCATTATCATCTGACATAAAACGCAGGCAGACAAATCAAATTAGCTATAGACATGAAATTCGACATAATACCTTAGCGAAGCCTATTACGTGACATGTGGTTTGACGTACTCCTACATTGTCTAATCTATTCCTCTTTTTACTTAAGCAATCTGTATTTATAACACAACTACAAATTTATTAAGTTACGTATTACAACTATTTGTAAAACATATTCATTCTATTACAAATAAAGCTTCTGACATCTCATGTTTTCATCTTAATTATGTTCTTAACAGAAATTTCATTTGTTTGACTTTGACTATTAATAACTTAAAAAAGGATTTAATGCAGTAAAAAGTATATATTTTGTTTCAAGAAGGATAAAATTCCGTTATATTCCAACTTTAAAGGTGTTAGAAATGAGTCTTTTAAAAGCAGAAAAATGTTTTGGAGCTATCACCATTTTATATATAATATTATAAATAGTACCTAACGAATAAAAATTGTGTGTTCGGCCGAACAGGTAGTTAGAATCTTTATTTCTTATTTTTTTGTAGTGAACATAAAGCGAGAATCAAACTGGTCAGGTGGTAAAATGGTGTTGGATTCAACATTATGACTATACTCCTCTATTAAACCAATAACGTTAAAGACGCATCTAACTTAACGTCTGCCCAAAACTGAACCACAATAAAAGAAAATAGCTCTTAAAGTTTGTTGACAATAACTGAACTTTCAAGACTCTTGGTTCGCGGCGGTGTTGATGCTGTAGATAGATAAACTCGTACTCAGCTGTCCGCTGTGACAACTTCTATAACTTCAATAATTATTTTCATCGTTATATTGATAAACGTTGATAAACCGTTATATTGATCGTTACATATACATATATTCATTTTTTAACCTAATTTTCATTTTAAAACTCTCTTTTCAATCCTTGTATATAAATTTCATAAAATTAATGATTTAGAGAACGTCACAATCTATTAAAACTCACTGTCGAACGTCCAAAATATTCCTTTATACGATAACAGTATTACTACATGATTATTTTTAACTTGTAACGAAGCTCTATCGTGCCTCTGAATTATTGGTACGTCAACCGTATCATTGACTGTCTGTCCATGCTATATAACTCTTGATAGAAATTTCCTAGGAACTAAAAACTTAGTATATAGGTTTCTCTTTGCCCAAAGAATAACTATATTGACTTTGTGGTCAAGAGGTCTAAATTAAGGTAAAAATAAAATTAGAACATTTTTACATGTTTCTTGTGGGTAACTATGATGGCAACGAGAGAATTGCGGAATAAACAATTGTGTAAACAAAATGAGTACTACCAATAAATTTAACCAAGTAACACACGTTTTGCAGTTAATTTGTTGGGTGGTTGGCAACAGTTTCGCTATATTCTGTCGAGTATTTCCACAATCCGTTGCATTGATTTATTAATGAGAAATTTAATTATCTTTAAAATGCAGTAAATTGCATACGAAATTGTTCTGTTCTACATCGGAAAGCAACATATTATGAACACATTTCTTTGACGAGCATTACTAACTTGCACATTAAAACAGTTAATTTGAAGAGACATTATTCTCAATTTATGACAAGTAATTTTTAACAATTGATAAACATGTTTCGCTTAGTTTGAGAAGTATGTCTGCACTGTAACAAGATCATCGTGTAATCAATATTCAATTTGTCTATCTAAGGCCACCAAAGTGACAAAGTTGTAGAGTTTGGAGAGTTTTGGTTCTGGCCAAGGCAAGAGGCGTGACAATTGTGTACTGTCTCTAACCCCACAATCTGCTCACCATCTAAACACGACTTCTCTCTGGTTTCGTCCACTATTCAAATATCCGTAATCCATATCGGTATGTTTTAAATTTATTGGTTGGTTTAAAAAATTCCTAGATACATTTAAAATTGAAATGTGTATCGATAAATGGGCATGTGAGTCGTTTGTAATGTTTTTTATTTTAATAGTTTATAGTATGTACAATTATCATTAGTAATACTGTATTTGTGGGTTTTTAGAATTTAGTTTTTCTTCATTTCAGTTTTAGCTTTCAGAAAAGATTTTGAGTCTTGTTAAAACATTTTGGTATTGTAGACATACTATATACAATCCATGACTGCTAATTTCTTCTAATTTGGCAAACATAATACGTGGAGGTTAAGTGGTAGAGAGAACTTTATAGTCCTAACTTCGCCTCCAATAAAGACGTTTTTTCATTTCATTTCATTTCATTTCTTTCTGAATTATCATAAATAAGTTTGCTTGTTGATATTTTTGGTTTCAGTAATGTTTTCTAAGAGTTCAAAATAATTTTAATGATTTAATTTTTTAGCATTCTTTCAAGTTTAGTTTCCAGATATTTTAAACTGAATTTTAAACTTACTTAAATAACTGGTCATAAAAGGTAAATTTTAAATAAAATAGGATAACGTAAATTAAAATGCTAAACGTTACTGCTTATAAGAAAACATTTGGAAACATTAACTACATTTAAAACGAGATTGTTGCTCCTTTCAATGTAATACTAAAACTTTTATGCAACCAATTTTACGTAACCAATAACAATAAAAATTAACGTAAAGTTGGTAAAAAATAAACTTGTTATTGCTGATTTCAAGAGATAGTAGCGCTTAGTTATATAGTAAGGAGAGCACACATTCCAGTAATATATTATATTTATCTTCCATATACAGGGTAAATAAGTAAAACCTGTTAAGATAACTTCAATATTTAGTGTATTAGATACTAAAGTCTGTCATGAACAACCTATCACGATATTAAATAATTGTGCACACTCTGTTTATTCCGTATAGGGAGTGACTAATCTGTAACGTAATCTGCTCGTATTTTACAGTTTATCCAGCTATAAGTTTTTAAGGAAATTTAAAAAAAAGGAATTTTTCAGCAATTTATGCTGCACTGTAGTAGTTAGTATGAAATATTTGTGCCTTTCTAATTCCAGGATTTCATCCCTCTGTTGGTAAGGTTATGATTTAAGAACGAAAACGTTTTTGCGACATCTTTATAAGATTACGAAAAAATACGTAATGTCAAAAATAAAAGCTGGCAGTACCTTTTATGTTTGGGAGTTACTCAATTACGTAAATCTCATTTCTTGTTTAACTGTAAGATAAAAATGATTAAATTAAATACAAATTTCACAAAATCAATAAAAATTAATAAGAATCAACAACTATAATTTATTTATTAAAATAAGTGTGGTGAAATAATAGAAAAAGCTAAAAATATTGAAATTTACTCATCATATCTTTAGTTCAAATAAAAGCCTCGTCGCGACTAATATAATGGGTTTAGTAGAAAGGGCACTCAGCTTATTGTGGGAAGAGTGAGAAAATACTTAACAGAAGATAAACTTGAAAATTAAGTCGCTAAATTAACTTCAGTATAACATTTGGCAGCGACAAATTAACTTAAAGTGCGAAAACTTAATTAATATCAAAACACTAGTATGGGTTAACAGAATTACACTAATGAATTTTCTGTAAAGTTATTTAAATTCCATATTAATTACATAACAAATGTAATAAATACTAATAATTTAATTCAACTGTAAACCATTATTATTGGCTAACTATTGAAAACAATTTCTTTGAAATAATCGCTTTTGTTATAATTAGCTCATGAATTCGGCACAATGAAATTTGTATACATACTTTATGTACCAGTCAAATCAATACAAAATATAATCGGTAAGTATACTGATACGTTTACGTAACTAGTGATTTTTTAAATTAAATTTAAGAATAGGAAATTTTAAAATTATTATATCTCAAGAAACATTCAAATATTGACTGAACCAGTCTAAGTTAGTTAAGAGAATGTTTCGGCTTACATCAAAGTTGGTGAGCCGAACTTAACTGACGCAATTATTACTTCGGATCAATACGTTTATGTCAATAGAGTTAATAGGATCATTTCATATCTATCCAGAATCACACCATATGATCTTCTCCAAAGAAACACATTATATGGTATTGTATACGTGCATCTAATTAGTAATTAAATTTCTCGTATTAAAGGAATAACTTGAGGATAACTTTAACGTTCCCACTTCTTTCTTTTTACATCGAAAAACCGAGCAGCATCTACCTAGTGGGGACAAGTTTAATTGTTGTAAATCGGTTTCCGCTAGATAAGAATAAGTTCTTTTAGTACCCAAATTAAAAGTTCAGAATTGTGCAAAGCAGTTTGTTTTTATCTTTAAATTTCACATATTTAAATACTACAGGGAAGTTCAAACACTATTTTCCTTTCAAATAACCCTTTGTTAATAATAAATGTTATAAAGAGGCAAGATTTCTTCAAAAGCCACTGCCTACAATTTCTAGTATATTCAAATATTTTCAAACTTAAAGGGGTATACAGTATAAAATACCAATATTAATTGTAGTCACTGGATATTCAAACTTCTATCATTCCATCACTTCTGCTCTATATAATTGTATTTCATAAAGACGAAGTTAGATCAAAACAAGTAGATATCTATTTTAATAAAACCACTAAACGTCTAGTTGCTTCAATGTTTTAATGTTTAATTCAACAATCAGTTTCAGAAATGTTCTTATAAACAATCTCGTTCTAATCTTTATATATTTAAAACCATGTACCCTGTTTACGTGTACAAGGACAAACAGGAACGTCTTCAGTAGATGGGGACTGCAAACCGATGAATTGCTAACTCAAGTTTGATTGATGAAAAAAGCTATAACTACTAATAGTATTATCTGCAATTTAATATAACATTTTATGTTCCGTTATATTATGCAACTACTGACGGTTATTGTCTTCACGAATTACTCAGGATTACAATTCTACTATGAGAGGTTTTTATAGTTATAGTAACAGTGATTGAAAGGGAGTAAGGATTCATATAAAAAAGAAAGAATAGCCAGCAACCACAGTACCTACGTCTGTTAAATTTCCCAATTCTCACAAATGGGAAAAGACCGATTGAATCCTCACAGCATCTACAGCTAGCATGCTTCTTTTACTTCACCTTCTGAAGTTCATATCTTGCAGTCGTCATTCGTCAAAGCAGATGAGAAGATTAGCCCAAGTCACGAAGTGTACCGTACAAAAACCAAATTCTGTGCAAAGTTAAATCGTACATGATGGAAAGGCGATTTTATCCGCGTCAGTATCGGACCGGAGTACCGATAGCAACCGAGTTTTTCTCTTTTTTAAGACGGTTCTTCTTCAATGTTGAACGAACACTTGTGTCCCAGTCCAACCAGGGAAATCAGGGAAAACTGCAGTCTTCGTAACAAGTACCATCGGAAGTTCGATGGTAAATTTGAATCACGCGAGCGCCAAATAGCAACCAGTTTGGTAATTAATACATGTCATCTTTGTATTCATTCTGTTCATATTTTTATTCGGAAGCAGTTGATCTTGAAGTAAATGTATTGAATCTGAACCTAAGCCAGTAGAGGTATAGTTCACCCATGTATAATGTTATTTTACGAAGATGATATCCTAGTCGCTAGCATGTATAGACGAGAAAACCTCCATATTTAACGTTTCCAATAAATCCATAACGGTCACCTATAAACAATTAACACGAGGTCAGAAAATAGGGATTGGGAGCCAACACTGAAATCAAACACAATGTACGGAAAACACTGATCAAAATATTTCTAAAGGTATTAATAATATGTCGTTAGTCTTTTAATAGATTAATTTCAAGAACTTGGGTGTTGTTACCAATGGTCTCATGAGGTATGCTAAATATCTTTAGTGCCATACAAAGGGTAAGTGGATTGAAACTCGTAGACGACAATAATGTTCAATTTTCACATTCTCCATGAGAATCAATCCCTTAGTTTCAACTGTTATAGATCAATGAAAAATTAGACATGGGCATTATCCATCCAAACTTATATAAAAAGAACTGCGAAGGTTAATGTCATCTAATTCTCGTAATAGGTTTGTGTCTCCAAGTGATGTTTTCATTGTTTAGGACTCCTTCATGGTAGATACTTTTGTTAATCGAATTTGTTTAAATCACTGTGCACAACACCTACTAATAATATAAAAATAATATATTAAATGTCACCAGAAACTTAGAGAGTATAAAAATGGAATAGAGATGATAATATATCACCTGAGATCCAGTTAGAGGAAGCTCGAGGAAGCTAATGATGGGCTGCTCCCTTCAGGAAGCGTTAATCAGCGGCGCGTGTTGCCAAGAGTTATTTTCCTTGTTTTTGTTTTTCTTTTGAGTCGACTTCATTGCTTAAATTCCACTATTATGGACTCGACCAAACTTTCTTATAAAATGTAATAATGTCATATAATTTTATACAGTTTTGTGGTAGGATATTTCCTGTTGTTCCTGCCTTACCTGTAAAAAATTTAATTAGCGTTAAATTATTATTTTAAATTATCTACAAAAGGAATTTAAATTCAAACGGCGTAATTGTTTAGGCAAATTTGATTTTCTAATAATATCAATAAATGGTTATTTTAAAATATAAACTGTTGTTTATGTATGTAACGTAAAACCCTAACAATGATATAGAATGAGTAGTTTACTTATTTAAAACTTAATTAAAGCTGTCGGCTGTGTTAGTAAAATTTGATGAGGACGTTTTTGCTCAAAGAATTACTCTTCCTTTAAAGTTACTATCACCAAGAGTTATTTGAGTTTGATTAAGTGAGAAATTTCAAGCTTATATTCAAACTGTTCGGCCGTTGCTGTGAAGGAGGATAAGACAACCGCGGAAAACAAATTAATCCAACCAATTTTAATAAAGTCTCAGTTTGCGTTCATCTCACTTTTTTTCATAATTTTCACAATTTAAGTTGTGAAATGTCACATTTTAGGTTTCTACAGTAAAGACCAATTCACTCATTCTAATAGCAATTCACTGAACTGTAATTTAGAATATTTGAAGACGGATCGATCCTAAACAGATTCTGAGTACTACAAACAGTGAACAGAGTTTTCTTTGTTCATTTGTTAATGTAGTTTACGTTTTAAGACGAGGTCAATCTTCCCGAGACTATCAACAATATTAACTTGAGAATTATCAATCTAAACTGTCACTTTCTAATTCTATTTGCAAAATAAAATTTCTATTTACATTATCGACAGCAAATGTATTGGCGGAGAGACTAAGCAAGCCCGAACGCCGCTTCTCTCATCACTTTAACTCAAATATTTGCTTGTCCACCAGCTGCGCGACACTCGAATTATTGCTCTTATCATCCACTCTTCTAAGTGCAATATTCATCATTTTACTTACTAAATTGTTTGAACACTAAGCGATTGGTTAGTCATAAAAACTTTTTTCCCAACAATACTGATTATACTTTTCAATTGATACACAAAGTCTGTTTATGACATTCCTCATTCCCGTCTCATATCGTTCTGATCCAACCTAGTCAAATTCTCATAATTTGTACTTGTAAAATATAAACCTTGTAGAATCACTGTTTTACTTTGTGAATGAATAAATTTAAATGGTTAATTAATTAATATGTGAAACATAATTAATTATTGAAAAGTCCCATAATTTAAAAGTGAATATGTATCAGGTACACCAAGATACATATACACACCTTGCAGTAGTATTTGCAACAGCAAGGTACTATATTAGCGACAGTAACAGTTTCGGTGGTAAGACTTCTTCTTTTAATAAGACCTGGCGTCATGTGCGAGTTTTCATTGATCATCGCTCAAGTATTGAATGGACTTTCACTGTTTCATGTGCGTAAAGACATTAATGAGGTATCTTTTAAAGGAGTGAGGTGAAAAAATAGTATACTTAAGTTCTAAAGCTCTTAATGAATAGAAAAGTACACAAAATATTAAAAATTTATATTCCATAACAATTAGGCAAATGAAAAAATTTCTGTGGTAGGTCATTCTATTGAGAGAATACGGAGGCCAAACAGTAAGTTAAGATGGTTTACAGATGTGAATATTAATTCTCTCACATAACACTTTGTCTGATAAAGATTTCCAAAGACGACCTTGTTAGAGGATTGAAACTTTAGATCTGAAATTCATGACGAAAGCAAGAGTTGGATGAGATATAAATTTCACACAAGTTTAGGATTCCTACTGCAAATCTTAGTTTCTCAGATGGTAGTACACGGTGATGTCCTTTTAGTATATAATAACGTCAATAAGACAATAGAAAATAGACAATAGACAAATTTCTTTATTACGTGTTCATTAAGAACAGAAATAGGGTCATGAAAATACAAGTACAACAAATATTATGTTGTCAGTGTCAATGAACATGGCTGCGCCTCAGGTCATCTTCTCTTGCAGTTTATGAATTCTTCCAGCGTGTAGGTTGGGCCTGCTCACAAGAAAGTCATGGAGTCGCTTCTTGAGAGCTGCTCCTTTGAGTTGCTTTATTGGTGTTGGAAGAATGTTCCACAGTTTACGGCCATTGTAGCTTGGACTTTTTCCATACAGGGTTGTGCGATGTATTGGCCGGGAACATAGTTTTTGGAGTTTCTTGTCTTATATTTGTGGTAGTCTTCATTGGTCTGTAGATTTAGCTTGTCAACGTATAAGATAATGTGTAAAATGTATAACGATGTGACTGTTAAGATTCCTAGAGTTTTAAAAGCTTGTCTGCAGCTTTCTTGAGGTCCGAGCTCAGCCAAGGAATTCGTATAGCTTTTTTCTGTAGAAGAAGAAGTCTGTTATTGTTATTGGCTGAGGATCCACCCCCACACCGCAATTCCATACCTTAAATGCGATTCTACAAGAGCGTGGTACGTTGTTTTGGCAGCTTCCAGAATCACTAACTCCATTTGATTCGCCTCAAGGCATTAGATTCCAGTACTGATTCTCTTGCATAGATTATCCACATGTTCTGTCACGTAAGTTTGTTGTCTCCAGAACAACTCCCAAAAAATGTAACAGAATTTTTTGTTGATATATCAAGTATGTTTTAGGGATAGGGTCTTTTTTTCTGCTGAAAATTTACTTGAATTGTTTTGGAGGGGTTTATTGCTAGGTCGTTACTGTTACAATAATTGAGTGCTTTATTAAGTGCGTTTGTAGCTGTTGCGTGGATTCCCCTGGCGGTGTCATTTTTGACCAGGAGTGTTGTGTCATCTGCATACATAACACAGGTGGTGTGTTTGGTCTTGAACATGTTCGGGGAAATCGTTAACAAAGAGCACAAAGAGGACGGGGCCAAGGACCGATCCCTGAGGTACACCACGGTTGACAGGCAATGGGTTGGACTTGACTGTGGTTTTTACACCGCAGCTTGTGGTTTGCACCTCGACAATCTGAGAGCGGCCTGTTAAATAGTTCATGAACCAGTTTTTTGCTCCTCCTACTATACCCAAAGATGTTAGCTTTCTTGCAATTATGTCATGTCCTAAGCAATCGAATGCCTTGCTGTAGTCAAGTAGCAGGGCAGTAACATATTGTTCTTTGTCAATTTGAGTAGTAATAAAATTCAACAAGGCTGATTATAGCAGACGAAGTTGACCTTTCTTTTAGAAACCCGTGTTTGGCTGTTATTTATGAGCTTTTTGGTGATTTAGATGTGCCATGAGTCTATTTAGGACTACTTTTTCTATAATTTTTGAGAATGTCGAGATCAAAGAAATGGGGGCGGTAGTTTTTCACATCTGTAGTTTGTCCTTTTTTATATTTAGGGTATACTTTTTATAGTTTTTAGTGCTGACGGGAATCACCAAGGGTGAAAAGATTTATTAATTATACTGACTAGTGGTGGTGTGAGTTCATTTACACAGTGCTTCACTATTTTTGAAGAGTACTCGTCTACTCCACTGTAGGACTTTACCTTAAGGGAATTTATAATGGATGTTACCTCTTTGTTATTAGTCCAGTTGTAGAATTAGTGGGTTGTTTATGTTTTTTCTTGAAGTGTGGTCTGCTTGATTATTGTCGTCGGTTGGTTGGCGGTTGTTGTTTTGTTTTAGTGTCAGCTCAGCTATTTCAGGGAAAGATTTATTTAAGTGTCCTGCAACTATAGAGGGGTTGTTTGTATTCTCTTCATTTATTGATATGCAGAGTTCATCTGGGTGATCCTTTTTAATTTTTCCTCTCTTTGTTATAATGTGCCATAGGGCTTTACTTTTGTTACTAGCTGAGTCAATTAGTTTTGAAATTCGCTTGTTTTTTTAGATCTCGAAGTTTGATATTCGTAGTTCTTTTTCTTTCTTGCCATGTCTTCTTTGTCTAAGTTATTCCCTGTCATTATAAATTTACTCAAGGCTCTGAGAAAAAATGTCTTTTAGCTCTTTAGCCTCGGAGTCATAGTGTGATTTTACCTGTTTCTTTCTCTGCTCTATTTTTTTCTTGGGACAGGCAATGTCAAGAGCTATTTGAAGGGTATTGGTAAAAAATGTTGTAGGCTACGTCTGTATTAGGGGCATAGTGGATATTGTCCAGTTTTTGTTTTGGACAAGAGGGATTTCAGATTGTTTAGGTTGGCTTGGCTAAAAACTCTTCTAAACGTGGTCTGTGAACTGTTGTTAATTTTGCAAATGTTTATTTTAAGTACTTGTGCCGTGTGATCTGATAGACCTGTCAAAACAATGTTTGTGTCATTGCCGTCAGGTTAGATTAGTACATATGAAGTCAATGGAAGTGGCTGTTTCATGCGTAATGCGTGTTGCAGGTAGGAGGAGTCTTCGGATGTTGAGTGTTAAATTAGTTCATCCTTAAGTAGGGTGTTTTCTGTGGTGTCTTTCATGTCGTCTATATTTATATCTCCCATGATCACTACAGGTTTGTTATGGGCTTCTATGTGGTCAAGGATATTGGATAGGCTGTTTATACAGGATTTGGCACTCTCTTTTGGGGAAACGATAGATTCCAAGAAAGTAAATGGTTTCCTCCATGTATTTAACTTTGGTCATTGCCGCTTCACAACAGAGCTCCTGACATAAGTGGGAGACATCAATGGCTAGGGCATTTTGTACCAGGGGCTGTTCGACATAGATAGCGACCCCACCCAGTTTGTGGTTTTGCCGACTGAATTCCGCTATTAGTGAGTAGTTTTCAATTTGGGTGCTCCTCAGATGCTCCTTTTTTAGTCCGTGCTCCGTTAATATGACTAAGTTTGGTTGTGTTTCATTAAGGATGTGGTTTAGGCGGTCTACCTTTTTTCCTAACCCACAAATGTTTTGATGTAGGACTGTTAGCTGAGTATTTGTGATTTTTTTAAAGTCGAGTTTATGAATATTCTGGTTTTGAACTTGCTTATTTTTTGGTTGACCTGGCCTAAAAAAAGTTCTCTAGTCTTGGTTGCCTGTGAGTTTGGTTTTTTGTGTGTCATTGCAGATCTTGCTTCGCCCGTAAACTTTGCTGAAAGGCCTTGGTATCTGTCGCCGTGAAGTTTCCAATCGTGGAAGTTGGGGGGGGGTAACAAGTTTTCATATGTTTGTCCTTCTTCCCATTTAGTGGCACTTACTGGTGGTTGTTTGTAGTTTGCTTGAGGTATTGTATTATGAGAGCTTGCCTGTGGATAGATGAATAAATTATGTCATCAATGGCTTCATTTATAGTGTGAGGAGCAGGAATGGTACAGTGTCGGTGCATCTGAGCCTCGACCAGGATTTGGTTTTTTGTCATTATTAGTTATAGAATTTGCTTGTGGTGTTTGGTGCATATAATTTGCTGTATCCACTCTAGGTAGATTCCCTGTCTGTTCAGTTGTCGTAATGACAGCTTGTTTGGATTTAGCAACTTTTAGTGAGACACTGAACTGGTTTTTTTATTTACCTTGTATTTCTCTGATTTTGGAGGTATTCAGCTTATGAGTTCGGAATCTTTTTGTGCTACTAGGTGTTTGACTGTCTATTAAGACTTGTGGATCCTTTGCACAGTTGTGCTGTTTAATTTGATCATTAAGTAGCGTTACTGAAAGTTTCTATACAATCCAGCTTCTTTTCCAGCTTTGCCAGCTCTTGAGCCACTGGTGTTGGACTTGATGGTGTTATTGTGTAGGCTTGTGGCTGTTTGTATGGTTTGCGTTTCTACATTTTTGAAATTTCTTTGAGTCTTGTTGGTTTTTGTCCAGCAAATCTCTTTGTCCAGATTTTTCTCTTTTGAGGTTAAGGATTGTTTGTTCTAGTTCTGATATTTTATTTGCTTGTTCATCATAAATGAGAGTCTGTCTTGTGTCATGTTCCTCATAAAAGTTTTGTAGTTCTTGTCTATTTTGTTTTTCCTTTGTGATTCTGGGCTATAGCTTCCTGTAGTTTTATTCCCAATGCTTCAATTTTATGTAGGTATTTTTCCTCGGCTTCAGTTCGATCCTCCAGTGTTGCCTCCATTTCAGAAAGTTTAGCCTCCAAAGCTGAGTTTCGGATGCTTAAGTCCTCCACATCCTTTTTCAGCTCCAAGTTCTCCGCCAAAAGGAGACTGCCCACCTCGGCCGCCAATGCCAGGATGTCTCAGGGTCATCTTCCTCTTGTCCCTCTTGATCTCTTACCTTTGTTTTTACAGCACTCAAACTCAGCTCCAGATTCAGACTTAACTGTGTTTCTATTTGCCTTGACCTTGTGGTATCCTGATGGGCTGGGTGTCTTAAATGTGGGAAAAAGTTCTGATTCTCCTATTGCCACAAAGGTTAATTCTGACATAGAGCCGTTTTGGGCAGTCATTGAGGTCTTGCAATTTTCACATGCCCATGTTTTATATTTCATCTTGGGTCAATTTTTTTAGGCGCTTGTCAGATATATTCACACAGCCACCATGGTACCACTGGCTACAGAAACCCAGTACATATTATACCGGGAGTATCTTACCCCAACACTGCAAACACCACAGGGGTATTTGGAAGTTTCCGAATTCGTTTTTTGGCATGTTAATAGTTCTTTGTGACAGATGTAAATCAGTTTTTAAAAGTTTAAAATAATAATAAAAATTGATCAGTTTGATTTAATTCTGTTTGGCTGGTTCAGAATCTGTCAGTTTATGAGTTTCTGTTTGGCTGGTTCAGAATCTGTCAGTTTTATAAAAATGGTTCATTGAACAAAAAATTATCAGTATTAATAAAAATAATGAAATTTATTATAAAAACAATAAAATTATTAATTAAAATGATCAGTTTGTTTTAATTCTGTTTGGCTGGTTCAGAATTTTCTCAGTGTATTAAAATGACTGCAATTTGTGAGAGAAAGGGTTATGTTGTTTCCCTCTTCAAACTTCTTGTTGTCAACAGTTTGCAGTTCAATAGTGTAGATGTAGCCGTTGAGGTAGAATGTGTCTATGATAGTTGCTGTGCAGTGATGACCTTGTCAGTGTGGTGTGTAACCAGGGTTGAGGTAGGTTCCGCAGGAATGTCTGCCACTGCTGTGTCAGCACAGGTGTTGGGTTGCCACTTACAGTTTAGTGGTGTTTAATGGTGTGCAGATCAGTAAGTATTTTGTTGTGTTTACTCACTAAAACTTCACAATAAATGGGAGCACTTTCACAGTTGATGATAAGTGTCGGCCACAATAAGGTCACACAATAGTCCATACTGCATCATCTAAGAGCTTTAAAACTAATAAGTCACGTCACATTTTTAAACTATTATTACATTATTTTATTACTCATGTTTGAAAATTAACTACGCCATTAGTATACTTGAATGTTAACTAACAAAAATAATTTAATAAACCAATAACATTACAAAGAAATAAGTGATAATTGAGTTCTTCCAACTATTTTTAACAATTCATTAAATACTTTTTTTGTTGATTTGAATCTACAAATACAAAGAAACATTCTAAAATCGCTTATTTTTATCCGACATTTAATTAAAGTTTTAGGCTTATCCCAGTCTATTTATACTAACGCATACAAATACAAGACTTGGATATTGTAAATTGATTACATTTTACAAGTGAATAAAAGAATGAAAGATGAAGATTTTATTCAGACATTTTAAGAAATAGTTTTACTGTTAATAAAAATTAAAAAGTGTTCATCACCACCATTCTTCCAGTGTTCATAAAACGTTCTTTACTGAAAGATAAAGTTTTTGTTCGATAATAAAATTATAACGTATTACAGTATTAAAGTGATGACTGGATTGATGAGCATCTGACATAATTTACATATTTTCATCATTTCATTTGGGTAATCACATATTTTATTTTAGTAATAAAAGAAGCAGTTGGCTCGGTTTGATGTCTTCATCAGTGCACTAGCTGTCGGTAATAGTTTAAGTAATCTTTTCAGCTCACATTTTTTACCCGAGATTATAGTTTGTAAAACAATCAAAATGGAAATTCCAAAACTGGTACTTTTAAGACTGAAACCTAATTTTAAAATAATGATGATGATAATTTTCCAATGAGCGCGGATAATATGTTTTAATAAAAACTATTGCAAAATTTTTACTTTAAAATATTTAAAATGTTATGGCTCCTAATTTACATGTTACAAGTATTTTTAAGTGATTCGTTGTCAGAAATGAACTCAACAAGGCGCGGTGCGGCGATCGAGTTGTGAGGGAGACTCAAGTTTGGTAGCAGCTTGCGGCTATCTTGGGCAATGGCCAGAACTCGATTTGGCGTCAACTTTGACACGGCCCCTCAATATATCGGTATTGGTTTAGAGAAACGCTGTGAATATGATCGCAACTTTGTCTTGACTCGTTTAGCCTTTTCGAGTGATATTTATTTCCAACACTATTATTAGTTTTATCCGCGGAAAATTCCTTTATGTGTTCCGGCTGTTTTAAAAAATATTAAAATGTACACAGTGGTGTATTATGTTAATTGAGAAATTTCCATAATTTATCAACATACAATTATCGCTTAGTCCTGATAGAGATGTACCTGTCAACAATCCGTTAGACCGCCATGTTAAACCCCAGAATGTTGATGAACAGACCGAGATAAGGTAATTCAGGATGATAAAACCTGCCATAATTAAAAAAAAAACAGTCGGCTAAGCGTTAGGGAAGCCTATCCACTCGAAAAGCTGGAAAAGTTGTATTTAAGTATATCTGTCCGCACCATATCTCGAAATCGCACAGACCTATAGACTTTAAAGTTTTTATGAAGCTTCATTTCTATGTGAGATCTATGATGGTGAATGAGACTAAGGTGAGAGTTAGTGATTATTCATTCGTCTTATGGGTAACCATGATGAGAAAATAGCACAATAAATACATTTGTAATCAAACTAAATACTGTAAAATCATATGAGATTTCTAAGTATGGCATTTTAATTTATCGAGGTAAGATAAAAAAGTATAAGTGAATAATCAATGTTACAAACTAGTGACAAGATTTTATTTCAGTGCACTCTCGTGTTTTAACTCCATGTCTAGGTCACAAACTGTTATCATTTATTCTGCTATGATACCTAACTTATATAATAAAAATGTATAATTTGGCAAAATATCTCGAAAAGGATTTCATCTGTAAGCTTTTAATTTTGCATGAAACTTTATTTTACATACATTATACATATTTTTCATATCATTTTACATATACAATAATGAATTATATGATGTGCGTTTCTATCCATGCAATTAGTCTGAGGGTTATCGAAACCTATCAGTTAAGAGGATGACATAATTTCTCATTTGTCTGAAGAGGGGAAGCAAATATTTCTTTTATTTATGATTGTCTGTATTTCTACAAGTTAATATTTGTACGAAGGACATCTCAAGAATGAAATAAGATAAATATTATAAATTGTGCATGCTACCTCAAAGACGCTTGCTACTCAACACATGGTATTGAGTATTCACACCTTGATATAAATAAGGTGGCCATACAATCCACTTTAAATACTACAATTAGAAGTTCTTGATCTAAATTTAACAATTGACTATCTGTTTTCATAATTTTGAATATTTTGAGTTGTTATTTTAGTAAGCACTTCTACCATAACCTTTAAATAGATAGTGATATCGGATATCTCACAAATTTGTCGTTCATCTGTAACTCTTTCAGTGGTCATCTATTACGTTATTCTTCTTCATGTTATTATACTAGGATAAAGTCAAATACCACTCTATGAAACATCAAGTTCAATGCCATGAACTTTTGTACAAATATTAATGTTACATTAAAAATGCTCAGTAAGAAAATGTTTTAACCTTTAAATTTCCTCCTTCTTATTGGATTTAGAAGATATTAAACTATTATAAATTCATTAAATTCCCCAAACGAAAGAACAAGAAGTATAAAATCTCTCTAAGAGACTAGTTTGATCTATGAACAAGTAAACTAACGTTGTGTGGTGGTATATCGTTGTTTATCGTATATTAATCTCTTGACACCAATATTATTGGGAACGTGAATGGTGATATCCCTGTTGGAGCACAGTTACTGGGTCTATAGTTGCAGTTCGAGTGTATATTTAGAGTGAGGTGGAATAACCTACGGGGTGTGATTTCCTCCAGGTACTCACATAAACTCACGGGTAATTAGGTGGAGGTAAAGGTGGGGACGCCTAATGGGGTCTCCGTTGGAGCCATATTGCTTACTAGGTGCTGCTACGAAGTAAGATTTGAGTAGAGAAACAAAGATTTATCTGAATCTCCATGATTGAGTTTAGGTTTGATTATAGAAGTATCAGCGACAAAAACAAAAAACACAGGTTACTGTAGTGTTTTTAACACAAATTATCAGTTTTAACCATCACCCAAAATTCAGTTTAATAAAATATTTCTATTCCATTGACATCACTACATTATAAAATCGTTACACACAGTTTAGTATACGTATTATATATATTTAAAAATAAATTGAGGCATACAGTAACTTGATCTATGAGGATATGATCTATAGTCTATGATTTAGTTAAAAGCTAAATTATTTTTTAAATCACTTGAATTAATTGTTTTTAACTAACAATGTATATTAACCAATAAATATACAATTTCGAAATGTTCAAAAAGTGTAACATTTATTATGAATATAGTTTAGTTAAACTTCATCATAGTCATTCTTGTTATTATGAATTTCCTTCATACTTAAAACAATTAAATTCTAACATATTGCAAAAAGTATGTTTGTATTCACACAGCAATTTAATAAGCTATTTAATTCCAATGCTTATAGTTTTTTACATAAAATCTCCTTATCAAAAAGATATAACATGGAAAAAATATTTCAACTAATTTAGATGTCCCATAATTTTTTATAATTTTATTCAAATAGATAGCTTTCCTTTAACTGTCCCTAATAACCTAATAAACTATGCAAATAACTTTCAGACTTGTTAAAAATATACACGGGAACCAAACATTAACCACAAATGTGTGGTACATAATTTAATTATTGTGGGAACAGAGTTCTACAAACTAATTAATTACCATGTCACGGCAAGACTCAAAGTTCACCACCTCGTTGTTGGCAACCGCAATTGCCTCAAAATGTCAATCTGCAGAAGTGCAAATATACTCATTTTCTCACTTGCAAGACGCTTATCGACTGTTTTGTTTATTGTATTTTATTCCACTTTATTATAAATATTCAAAAGTAAACAAAGTATTATGAATGTCGCACTAATCTACTTTATAAATTACTTGCCTCATTAACCTGCCAAGAAACTTCAAAGAAGTTGTTTACATTTACATTACACCTCTAGGGCCATTAGTAGTGATAATATTTTATTTATCATATTTTGTTATTCACTAATATGTTTCTTCAATTAGCTTTGATTGCATAATTTACAATTTCTGAGAAATTCTATACATTACTCTTTCAACGAATTTACATCAATTATGCATAATAAATGGTACCAAAACTAACTCAAAAACCATTTTTTCCCAACTCTTTGGTGAGAAGAACTTGTATGAGAAAGTAATAGAATTAATATAGAAGTGTGGTAAGAGAAAAATATAACCCTGAAAACTCCCTAGAGTTTCTCCCTATATTATTAAAAGTCTAAGTGAGTAGAAAGCTCAATAACTACTGTGAATAATATTTTTACTACATATAACATAAACATAACAATTTTGTATTGATATATGTTTTGAAGTTGGAGCCATAAAGTGTATCTGGCATGCTTTGGATATACAAGCAGTAATATAAGAAGTGTAGTGTGGAGTATAGAGGTCTTTAGGGAGAAGCAGAAAAAAACGTTTTGCGCACATGTGGTGTTGGACTCATATAAGCGGTGGATTGCCAACCTGTAGTGTTGGACTCATCTAAGCGGTGGATTGCCAACCTCTAGTGTTGGACACATCTAAGCGGTGGATTGCCAACCTGTAGTATTAGAATCATCTAAGCGATGGATTGCCAAACTGTAGTGTTGGAATCATCTAAGCGGTGAATTGTCAACCTGTAGTGTTGGACTCATCTAAGTTGTGGATTGCCGACCTGTAGTGTTGTACCCATCTAAGCGGTGGATTGCCAACCTTTAGTATTGGAATAATCTAAGCGGTGGATTTGCCAACCTGTAGTGTTGGGCTCATCTAAAGCGGTGGGATGGAGCCCACGGGTTGCCCACCAAAAAACCTTTACTCTTTAGCAACCTGACATTGCTCTCACAATACTTCAGGGCTAGGCCTAAATTTGGCTTATGCCCCACAGGGCAGTCTCCATTTCAAACCCTCATCATTTGGTCTAGTCCGCTTCTCGGTCTAAATCACTCTCTTTAAACAGAGGCAGACCTGGAAAAATTGTGAAACGCAATCCCAGTTTGTCCTTACCCTTCATCACCCAAGAATGCACAAAGCGAACAAGTAGCCTGAAGCGGAAGATGTGTCCCGCGTTGTAGAGAATGCCGGGCAATAGTTGCAGTCCGATAAACCTGCTTTGCTCATCTGATGCAGGTAAGACCTGAGGTAAACGTGACCTGTGAGGAACAGGGCAACCTCCCTATAGCTTACCTCCCTGTGCCACCTTTCTACCCATGGTTGGACTTCTTTGCTGATGAGTCTCGCAGTCCAACGTCCCCAGGCCTCTTCCTCACAACTATGTTACCACTGTCGTTAGGTTCGCGATCGTGGTTCTGATCTTTCAGCGTATTTGCTGATATCACCCTGTGCGACATCATAGAGATCCGGGTTGAGTATTGAGCCGTACGCTGAACCGGAGGTTATATCAATCTTTCGCATTCCGTATTTTGTGTCGTAGATCTACTCAATAGAGTTCAGGTAATTTCTGATGAGTCATCAGGGTTTATGATAGGATGTGGATGGTGTTTTTCAGCACATCCAACATATCAATCTAGCTCGCCGCTTTAAATGCATTTCTTAACATCAAGCGCAACAAGAAGCACCACTTGACAGGAGAAATTGTTATGGCTCTTAGCTCTTACCTCGGCCTGTTGGACTTCAGTGATGGCGTCGATTGTTGACCGCCCTTTTCTGAATCCTTACTGGTGAAGGCAGCAGCTTTTCGGCCGTGGTCAAGCGGGAGCGGATCAAATTCTCGAAGAACTTGTTGGAGAACTTCCCACAGTGTCCAATATGAAGAGAGTCTTATAGGACGACTGCAGATCAGTATCGCCTTTCCCTTTGACGATGACCTCAAGTCTAACTATTTTTCAAGATGAAGGAAAGGTGCCTTTGATGAAAAAGGTATTTTAAAACCTAGACAATATCCCCGATGTAAATAGTAAACATATTAAAGAGCCTAACTCAGAATTCTATATGGACCAGGGGCTTTGTTGTTTTTCAGAGAGTTGAAATAGGTCTCCAACTCTTCAGTAGTGAAAGATAAAATGTCCTTTACCCTTTCGATATCAACTTACGGGCGTAGCGGATGTTTCAGAAATAAAACGGGCATTTTCCTCTCCATGGTGGCACCATCCATAATGGAAGGTGGAGGGCTAAGATAATAAATTTCTTTGTGGATGTTACAACTTTCTCTGCGTCAGCCTTTTCAAGTACATCAATATACTCTTGTGCCTCTCGTATGACAACCTGGATGAACTTAGCCACGTCCAGTTTATTGGTGTTCCCGCGGTGTGAACCTTCCCGTGATGTACTCTGCATTGAGAGTATTTATATGAAAGGACGATGTATTGGTGGTCACTACCAGTGTATTCTTACACAACTCTCTAACTCGAGATCCTGGGTAGCAAAAACTCAGACGAAACTGTTACGTTGAAAATTGTGAATTTCTGCCCAGGGCATCGAAAACTAAGCGTGTCGTCCCCATTTAGGACAACGAGCCTGGCCTAGCTGTATAATTCGAGGATATTTCTATTTCTTTCTATATAATGCGAGTACTACAGCGCATTCCTCATTCAAAAGCCCTAGTGTTGAAATATCCACCGAGATGATGTGGAGATATAGTATATAGTATTGAGCACGCTTTCCTCCAGGCCAAAGTGTATCTTAGTATCTTATCGCGGAAGTCACCTAATTCGGTAACCACCATTCACCCTTGGCTACTGTTTTGTTAGCTTTTTTGACGCAGCTTTTCTTCCGACACCTCCCCTTCAGTCGAGATCCTATCAAAGTCGTGAATCTCAATCGAACACTTTGTATCCATTACCCAAATTGGTCCCTTGTCCCCCAGAACGTTCTTAAGAGGCACAGCTACACCAGACTTGTTCTTAGACTTTCCCAGTTCGAGTAAAACGTTCCCATTCTGGGTACGTTGAATAAACTTCATCACAGTCTCCGTCTGTTCCTGCTTGGTGTCCGTGTTTATACGACCCAGGATTTCTGCGAATGATCATCTTCCTAATGGATTGATAAGGATCGCCTCTGAACTGGGATTTTTAATCTATGTTTTTTGCCTGGATTTCATTAGCACAGTGGACCACTCTGCTTATTCCTGCCTTGCACACGAGTGCTCTTTATAAGAATGAGTGGTCAATAACCTTTATCTCCTGCACCTTGGCTCTAGTATTGTTTTGGCGACACGCCAAAGACTCGACCATCTTTAAGAGTGCCATAATATTTCTTATGTCTATATTAACGTTTTACTGTATTTTGAGGGTCTCAAACATTTTGTTTATAAGGTTCTTCATATATCTGATTGAATAACCGAGGGCCGTTGTGTAAACGGTCCTCATCAGCCTCTGCATCGTCTTGCAAATGTTGCAAGGCTTTCAAAAAGCTTTCTTTTTCTGGTTCTGAAATTCTTGAGATGGTATAATAGTACTCTTGGCCTTCTTAAAGCAAGCAGCATGGATCAGATTGGCAAAACCCCTTGAGCCAATCCTTTAGGCATGTTTGATACTGGTGGTTATCTGGAAAGCTAAGATCGCCGGGCAAAAGGATTATACTCCATTCATTGCTTGTTCTCATCGAGATTGTTCTCACTTGTTTAGTAAAGGTTAGGGCTGAAACACGCTAGAGCTTAATGCGCCAGCGAATCGTATGGTAAGGGGGTAACCCAAAATATCTAGGAACGGGTAGATCCTCGAGAATGATATCCCTACCCCAGTTTCTTTAAGTCCGGCCTCCGTTTATCTCCCACTAGTTAATAATAGTGGTTGCAGGTGGCAATGCAGAGCAAGACCTCTGCAACAATGCCTCACTCTCTGACAAAAGACTGAAGTGGCTGGTTTCCGACGACACACTGTAGAACCCCATCGGCAGTGCCAGGCACATATCAGCCCGTAAAACACAACAGTGGCACAGTCTATAAAATGTGTATAGACCAATCATTATGGCGTATGTATAGGTAACCTGAAGTGGGAGTGATAAAGAGTATCTGACGTGCTTGGTTACACAAACAGTAATCACACAAGTGCAATGTGTAGTATAGAGTGTAAGGGCAGGTAATATGGGTGTAATACTGTAAAGGCAGGCTATGACAGCAGTGTAAACAGCTGATCAGAATGTTGTGGGCTGATGGAGCTGACTTTGCAGGAACGAAATTGCCAGCTGACGTTACCCCTATATAGTTTATTACCAGAAGTTGGTCGTATATTAAACCAAAACCAATCAGTAACAGGTTCAAGCTTTAATTAGAATTCTTTTAAGAAATATATTTATAGTATTATCCATGGAACCTTAAATTTAATTAATATATTATTCAAATAGATGCATACCAGAATGTGAGAAGTTAATTTTCATTGTTGTATGAATAGATGTAACTGCCACATACTCAATTATTATAGAAGTACACTTTTGTATTTACTATATCCCAACATAAATTTCCCATATTATTGAAAGATAGTAGAAAATGTAATTTGCTTGGATTAAAACATATGTATTTATTAAAAAACTGATGTCAGCAACGAGATATTCATCCATTGTCCACGTCATCAATTCAAAATTAAACAAATTCAGATTTTGAATTATCTTCTCAAACAACTTCAGTACTTTAATAAACTTTAATAAGTGTTGGAATATAATTTCGAAAACACAATATGAGTTTTTTTCTTTAATTCAATAAACGTATGAACGTAATCAATCTTTTATAAAAATATGTACAAATTCGGTTTTAGTAAATGTTGAATACTGTTTATTATTATGTATTATGTATTACTGTTATAATACAAATAAAACTATATAGATTATCAAGATCTCGTAGTGTATACGAAAATCTCTTTAAGGTATGTCTTTCCTAAGACTTGAATATCCATTCTCAATATCTTTGGGATTTTCTACTATTCTGAACATACTATTATTAATATACTCCTATATTCAAAGTTAACAACAGATCATGTGCATTGGGATTAGCTAATATATAGTCAAGTCCTGTTATATTCATCAAATCAAATCAAAATCAAATTTATTTCAAAATTTGCAAACAAGCATAGTACACATAATATGAATGAAATTAGTCCCACATGGGCCATAGAGGCTTGTGCGTGGTGACGAGTCAGTTTCTAGTTGCTGTGCACAGCGGTATCATAATAGTTATCAATAATAACAATAAACTATTTTATATCTATTTTTGAAACAATTATTAAGTATGAAATCTTAAATAATCTGTGTAATTTGTTGGCCACAGACAACATTAATTATGCCACAATACCCAATAGTATAATTATTTGATATAAAAGATCATATAAAAATAAGGTATGTTATTTACTATAGTGTAAATAATTAAATTGAACAAAATTAATTATTAACGATACTTAGGTTAAATTTGGGTTATTAGAGGTGTTCAAATTCATCGGAGAGGCGAAACGGCGCAAGACGGCCATCGCAACAATAGTGGAAAACAGTTTGTTGTGTTTAATATTATTATCAGGGTAATTTATTTTATTTTATTTGCAAAGAAATTTTGCGTAAATTTTATTTATTTAATCTTGAAAATATATACATTTTTATTTCTTCTTGTCATATGTCTAATTGTTTTATTTATAAATGGGCTTTTTATTTTATTTTGGTGTTTTAGTATGTAAATTTATTAAATATCCCTAAAATGAAAATAGGTATTTTACGCCATATTTTCTGTTACACTCTTTATTTTCACTATGACAATTGTTATTTTACAATGATAGTTTCCTCTTATTAATTTCTATACGGTTTGCTATGAGCAACCAATTATTTTTTTAATTTAGTGTTTCAAATATTCTTCACACGTGTTTTTGGTGGGTACCCAACGACGAACTTTATTAATTTGTTAGGAGTACGCGTGTTAAAATATTAATATAATATAGTAGCCTAACTTGAATCTTAAATCTTTCCTATTAGAGCAACATATCCGAAATAAAATTAGACATCAGTATTACAACTAAAATTAATTCTTGTTGCCATCTTAAGACGAACAAAAGTATTAACGAAAATAAAACGTTCCTAATATTGACGTGGGCTACGTTTCACTAATTTAGTACTAAATTGTATCTCCAAAAATAAATCAAATATTCTTAGTAGGAATTAAACCCATTTTCTTTCAACCTTTAAGTTCTGCAAACTTAATATTTTGATGTAGGTTCTATAAACAATTAATTAATTATGGAAGGAGTATGGTAAAATAATGCAGCATTGTGTTGTCCATAACAATACTTGATAAGAGGAAGCCAAGGAGGAAAACTCGTCTCAAATTTTAAAAGGACAAAGATATCCTCTTACAGCTCTAAAATAACTATCGTTCACAAACACAATCAAAATATGTAAGTTATATTAAGTGAACTCATACAATAAAATAATGTTAACACACTCTTCATTTTTATATTCGCGAAAACACGACATTAACCTGAGGAGAATTGAAATATTTTGTGGATTCGAGTGTTGGAGAGATTGTTCTCAGGGGGTGAAGAGATAAACATCACATTACCTAAGCTGCGTTGACGTCAGAGCACAACGAACGCTGGCTCGTTTTTCTTGTAAATCTCGGATAAATACTTGTTCCTTTCTATTTATGTGATCTTTATTGAATTATAAATTATAGTAAAATATCAAATTTACTCTGCATTTAGTATCAATCTCAATAATGAAATTAAAAATCTAAATTGCCTTGGGTGTTACTTCATAATCAACAACATGACAAATTCAATTGCTCTAAATATTGATGTCACAATTTGTTTATCAGGATTTTGATTGGATCAGAGTGATTATTTTGAGAAAATACTAACATTTACAGTCCGATTCTAATGTGCAATTTTAAAATTACGATTTATAGTATGCACTGTAATGAAACATTTGTAAGAAATTATAATCTTGTGGCCTCTATGTGGAAAGCTATCTTCAGTCAAGACCGAAAATTGTACACAAAACATAACTAAATATAAGATATAAACTGAAACATACTCTTTTAAGAGGTAGTTACATCACTAAGTGAAGAAGCCAAAATAACTCAAGACTTACTAATTAGAAATGTTTTGAAACGCTAGTGCTCGAAAATAGTCCATAACCATAAAACTTAAGGTTTTAGACATTTATTTTGGAATTTCTTACTTGACTTACGATTCTATGAAATAACGTAGAAGGTAAAAAATAGTAAAACAACACCAGAAATATCATAGTCTACAAATTATAAAGGCCAGATGTGTAACAAACGCAACATTTTATAAACAAATTGAAGAAAATCTTAGTCTTAGTCTATCTGGATTGGACTTTTCCAATTATGAAACATTGAATCCTACGTGAGGGCCATGCATGAACGTTTATAAAAATAGTCTTTGATTCTCAGTTATTTTTTGTAAATTAATTTCTTTATATTTGTAACTGTAAAAATAAACATGATAATCGTAATTTAACTCCCGTTATTACAGCCTAGTTTGTACTAGACAGTTCGTTGTTAACTTTCCATACCTAGGCATCTAAAGTTTTTGATCGGAGAGTATATAACTGTGTAACCACGCGAAACACACCCGTTACTTATATTTAATTTTAAAACAAGAATACAATTTAAGGGGGGAAACACGAATCTGTTATTTTTTTATTTAAATATTAATTTTACATACATATTTTATTCCTTAAATGGTAGGTCAGGATTCATTACTATTACTGGACACCTAAATATTAATAATACTAACTGTATTAATATAAAAACACTTAACAATGATATAGGACGGAAGTTTTTTCTAAGAAATTGTTAGCTTATAAAGAGTTAAAATTATAATATAATTTGTGTGTATTTGTAGATCTTTAAAAAAAGCAAATAAAATAATTTCTGTATTTTTTATTACCATAAATGAATGCTAAGTTACTTGACGGGAAAGACAGAATTCATATATTACCAAAGAAATTTTGCCAAACTGGAATGTAACGTCACAAAACTGAAGTGACACTATAATTTTTTCATAATCGATTTTACCATATATTTATGCGTGGAAATCGTTTTTTATCGCAAGTACATTTATTAAAGAGTTTTAATTAATGAGGGATCTAAATATGCATTAAGTTATCTAAATCAACAAAGACTTCTATCGCACAATAACCTTCAAAATAAAACACAAAAACAATATGTCTTTTTAATTTTAGATGTAAAAGTTTTTATAATTCTCCAGTAAAAAGGGTTTTTTTCAAGGTTTTCATTTGTACTCTACACTCTACACCAACATACAGTATTTTATATATTTACTATTATTAAGTGTTCTAACAATAAATTATTTCACTATAAAATTTCTTATAGATATAAGAAATATATTATAACTTATCAGATATAATTTATATATTTCACCAAACAGCTTTGTCCAACACTGTTTGCAGTGTTATATCAGTAGGTTTTAGCAACTCTCCGAATAGTAGAATAACATTCTCTTCAAACAATTATGCAAAACCAATGTCACAAAATAGTATATTTGTATGTAGTATTCTTTAAAATCAGTAATAAATTTACTTTCTTTTGATAAATTTTAAAAAATGGGCCGCTGTATTTACGAAAAACCCTACACCTTCTGATTGCTGGTTTTAAAAATTTGTCATTATAATATTAAAAATTTATAAGGAATATTATGCAGATTTCGTTTAAAAACGTTCCATTATAGGTATTTTTATTACGCATTTTGTCCATTAAATCTTTGCTATATCTCTTGTAATTTCCAATATTTCTTCAGTGTGCATAACATTTGTAATAACCTTTATAGTGATTATATTGATGTTTTGATTACACTGCATTATTTAGTTTAACTACAAGCTTATGTATATTTAAGATATAGGTAATAAAAGATAAAAATAGAGTTTAGCCTGGTTGTTAGCCTAGTTTAGTTTTTTACACTGGAATTTAGGGTTCCTGTTGTCACATCTTCTTTGTATAGTAAACAAATCTCAATACGCAAAAAATGTAGTTTTAAATACTTCCTTACAACAGAAATTTGATTTCATTCGTTTCTTTACAGCCCTTTGTGATTGAAAATTGAAAATATATAAATGTTTACAATTTTGTCATACTGTTTGGTATTTTTCAACAAATATTCAAAAATAAAGCCAATAATATATTGTGTATCTTAAAATAACCTTTGCCTGTAGTACAGATTATATCAGCACACGGCATCCTACACTGTGCCAAATCTTAGTCTTCTGGCAGTACTGAATGAAGCTGCTGACATGATGTTGTACTCAGCATTATGGAGCTTTCATTGGACTATTGTTACTCCATTGATAGCTTCGACAGTCTTCACGACTTGGCAGACAGTTCTCTATTTCACATTGGAAGGTTACATTCCTCTCGAAGAGCTTATCTTTGTTGGGAGACAGCTGATCAGAACGTGAAAAAACTGTGTAAGATATCAACTTAGGATTCAAAAGGAAGCAATGACCTCCAAGTTGTACATTAGTATTCGGCCCCTCCTTGAGTTCGAACCATGCATTGAATAACCTATTAAAATCTTAAGAAAGAGGGCTCTAGATACAAATCTCGTTTGGTCAGGGAATTACATTGGTGACTGTAAGATTCATATAGACAGCAGTTCCAGGATGAGTTGACGTCGCGTCGCGTCGGTTGTATTTGTTCTATTTCCTTCCGGGAACAAATAAGGCGGCATCTTAAGTACATGCTATTAAAAACTATAAGCGTTAAGCTAACAACCCAAAGACTGGAAGTTTTTTTTGTAATATTTTTGGACACTTTGAATTAATATAAAATAAAAGAAAAAGTTTCTCGAAACTTAAATAAATTACACTTACGTTCAACCATTCTTTAGTCTAAAACCTATCTCACTAAAAAGCATATATGTGTGTGTGTGTGTGTGTGTGTGTGTGTGTGTGTGTGTGTGTGTGTGTGTGTGTGTGTGTGTGTGTGTGTGTGTGTGTGTGTGTGTGTGTGTGTGTGTGTGTGTGTGTGTGTGTGTGTGTGTGTGTGTGTGTGTGTGTGGTGTGTGTGTGTGTGTGAAAATGTCTTAAATATAAAATAAAAAAAAATTACTGTTTTACCTTCTACACTGGGGGAATTTTAAACCTGATCCGTTTTCAAGCAACATAAACTACCAAATAAACAAAGTATATTATTTGATTGATTATGAAGTGGTGCTCTACAGGAAAGTTTCTAAACCTAATTTTGCTATGGAGATTGATATTAAATTAGAATAAATCTGATCCTTTTCTTATTCAATAAAGGTTACATAAATAGAATGAAGCAAGCATTTGTCCGGGATTACAAGAAAAACGAGCCAACGTTCCGTGTGCTGTGACGTCAATGCAGCTTAGGTAATGTGATGTTTATCTGTTCACCCCCTGAGAACAATCTCATCAACACTCGAATCCACATTTACAAAACACATTTTACTTCTCCCTGTAATATCGTGTTTGCGCTTAACATAAAACTGTTATGTGTGTCAAAATTATTATGCTTTGAATCGTTTACTTGATTCCATCTAATCATTTTGACTGTATGAAAACCATGATTACTTTATCGCTGTAAGAGAAGATATTTATACTTATAAAAAATGGGATAACTGTTTCGTCTTTGGCCTCTCCTTATTCAACATTTTATGCATAACACATCGCAGCATTATGCCACTTTTTCACGATCCTTCTTCCATGATTAATTTATGCATTTTTATACCACTGACATTAAATAATAAGCCTGCAGTATTTAAATGGTAAAAGGAAGGTTATTTGAACTGTCACTAAAGACATTCTTTATTTCTGCAGACGTGATTTAGAATTCATTCTTTAAAATCATTTGGTTACTTATTAGTAATGTATTGAACACATCAGAAATTATAAATTTGTTTACTATTGTTATTATTGTTCTCTTTTTAATATAGCAAGATTTTGTTTTGGTTGTAACACTGGGGTCCAAATTTAATTCGGATATGGTATGGTGATAGGAAAAATGTATTATCTAGGATACTTTATAGTAACAATATTTTAACATCGGATTTCAACAATCTACAAAATTTAGTAATTGGGAACACAAAAGCATTGAAATAACATTAAATATTAAATGATTCCGAACAGAAGAAAGCAATAGAAATAAATAAATGGTACATTTATAAATCACATTAGGCTTAAGGTAACTGACAATTTGGAAAGAATATATTTTCAAGAAAACGAAATATTTTAAATGTATCTTTTACATTTATAACTGCCGTATGAAATATTTCATATCGTGTTTAAACAATAAGAATAATATAACAGGACTCTCTACAGGTGAAGCAACTAAAAGAATGAGTATGGTTAAATAAAATTAGTAAAAATTGAGTTAAAATAATAAACCGATGTTAAATTATGATTTTGGTTAAAACCGCTGACTTATAGAACTTTGTATTTTACTTTAAGGTACGAATTAAACTAGAACCGGTTTATGTGGAGAAATATTTTATTTCATCATTTTTAAATATCTGTAAACATTAAATTATATTTTCAATGCTAAAATTTGTTCTTTATCAACATTTTAAGTCTTTTTTGGCATGCTGTTTACCAATTATTTTTACATTTTTCTTTTTAATCTTCATCGTGGTGCTAATAGTCCAATCAGCCCCAGATGTGTTTTATTAACAAATTACCAGAAATTTTCAATTCGATTCATATCAGGGCTGTTACTTGGTTAAGCATGTACACTGATATCTGATTCAATGAGAAATCTTGTTGTTACTGTGTTAACTTTATGGCATGTAGCACCACCACGCATAAAAATAATCTCCCCAGCTGGAAACCATTCTTGAGTCTGTGGCATTAACCTCTTTTGCAGCACAATCAAATGTTGATTCTGCCTCAATGTCTTTTCAATTATATATCAAATCCTTTACAGCATCCTTTAAATCCCCGATCTTCTTGGAATTCTTTAGATATATTTTAACAAATAAAGAATGATGCCATTTGTTATAAAATGCGTCGGACTACAACCCTTTATCATCATCATTAGACAATACTTTGACACACAGGAGAAACTTCCAAGTCATCACCAACACACCTATCACTGCCTTCAATCATTAAAAAAGGCATGCAGAAGTAAATTTGCCTACCTAAAACTGGCATAGAATTCACTGAAAAAAAATCCAAACATAGTACCTTCATCAATCTAAAAACATGCGTATTAGCAGAATCTCTACCATTGTATTTTTTTATATCAACCTGCACTACTTTGCTATACTTGTGTTTAATCTTAAATTCTTGTAATGGTATTGTCTTGCAATGTTATACAAATTTCCAGGGCGTAAAACAGTTCCTTATCCTATCACATCATCACTATATACATATGTATATGTGTATATGACTATGTATATATATATATATATATATATATATATATATATATTAATAATTATTTACAAACTTCTACATGTATGAATCGGATTGTTTTGTATCTCAATACTACTGACACAATCTAGACTTATAGTACATAATCAAATACAGTAAGTTAAACACGGTGTCTACACATAATCCATACCTAATCCCACAACAGTTTACTGAAACAATCATCAATCAATTAAACCTCACATATGGTTGGAAATGCGTTAACTTACATTTCTAAGACAACCTTTCTTGTTCTTCGGTTAAAACCGTATTATAATTAGCTAGATCATAGCTTTTGATCGAGTAGGATTAATTATTACAGCCCACTTTGATCCTTATAATTGAACTGAGATTCATCTCGGGGCATCGAGTTTCATTTCAAGAGATCTTGCCATCAAAACTAAGTTGTTTTATTGAGGTAATAAAAACTACTTATAGGATTAATAATAAAGAATCCTTACTTGACAGTAAAGAAAGCGGTTGTTGCCGTCTCATTGTCTAGAACTTGTTCAAGGATAATAATGCATGAGATTATTAAATTCTAAAAGTAAGTTAGAAAATAATATATATATATATCTATCTATAACATCTTTGGTGACAAGGTGCAAATTGCCTTGAAGTGGCTGGAAATACAGCATGAGTGGTTTGAATATTTGATAGATAAATGTGTTTTGAGATGCATATACGTCGGCACACTGAGTAACTTGAACAGTAATGCTAATCGGACTCGCTGGCTTCGTACGTTAAGTACAAGTTTACTACTTAAGACATCGCAAAATTGTCGCTCAGGATACAAAAATGCATTTACTATATTTTAAGTTTTCTCGTAACTATACTTTACAATTCTGGAATATATTGTTATTTTTTATATATTTAGAGTCATTAAAGTGTATTATAACTTTATATTTCTATTTGAGGTATGGAAATTAAAGTCATAGCCAGTTGGTAGGACTGTAATTAGCTGACGTTTTTTTGGGTTTTAGCTGAGCATAACCTCAAAGTCAATCTGTATATAATATTGGTTATTCTTGTTTGTAGTCGCTTTGTAGCTGGTAACAGAGTTAGTAGTAGCTTCAAGGTTGTAAAATCGTCAAATATAGTTTGCTTTTGTGCCTTATAATGTTGTAACGAAATTTCAAGCGTGCTGATCCTTTGCAACGGTCATGGGGAAAGATTTTGATTTATCTCCTAAGATACCAGCTTCAGTAAAGGATTATTTTGGAAGAAAGGTTTAAATTCACAAACTGAAATAGTGAAAATTTTGGGTATTTCTCAAAAATCAGTAAGTATGATTAAGCTAATCTGTGATCAAAGTTATCGGTCGCATCAGGTTGGAAAATGTGGCCGCAAGCCTAAAACGAATGAAAACCAAAGAATATTGTTAATACAAACAGGAGACATACTACTCGTACAAAACAATTAACTGACCGTATAAACGAGTTTGGAGCCAATAACTCACATAAAAGTAAGATTATGTTACACAGAGAAGGGCTCAACGCTCGCAAATCAAGAAAAAAAATCAGGCCTACCATGGCAAAGAAGCAATTAGAGTGGGCTTAAGGCTTAAACCATTGAACAACAGAAAATTGGGGAAAAGTCACAAATATATAATACTATTACTTTAATTGTAGTTTATCTGCATTATTAAAGCTAGTCTTCTTTAATCTAAACTTGTCTAACATTTAACCTACCTCAGCCTAATATACCTTTTTGTACAATATTTTGCTCTCTTTCAGGTATGCTTCTCATATGAATAAATTTTTCAGATCAGCGATGAAAGTTCGCGGTATGTGCGAAGAAATGCACAGCGAAAATTTGATAAAAATTCTATCTAACAATTTGTGAAGAATCCATCGTTGGTTATAGTATGGGGTGTGATGTCTGATCACGGCCCAGGACTATGTTGGATGTTGGTATCACTCTAGAACTCAATGATGTTAACTTTCCAACCTTAAAGTCTAATGAGTGGCAAAAGTTTAAATCAAGAAAAGCCGCCAGATTATAGAATGTTACTTTTAAAGCAGACAATCAGTTAGAGACTTCAGGACCTTGCATTTGTGTCTGGGACAGAATTTCAAAACCTCGTCAAGAGTGATGTGGTTTAAGTTATAGTGTTAAAGATTGTGAGATGGCAAAGTCTACAGGTAACAACTTCAAGTAATTTTGCATCTAAGCAAGGTGGTGGTCGGTACTTGTGAGTACAAATAATAATTTCGAAGGAGAAAAAGAGCCTGGTTCTATCTTGGGAAAGCTCAAAGTGTTTCTAGTGCTGATGCTGTAAAAACCTCGTAACCTAAAAACTACCTGGGACTGAACCTACCGTTGAGAGGTTTCAAATTAAAGGTACTAATTCAAGTTTAAAGATATGTGTAAAGTTTAAAATAAATTAATGGGTTAATAAGGCCTAAGAATGTTATTTTGAAGCGTTTTTATTCAAAATGATGACTAACAAACCTGGAGATTAAATCAAAATAGTCGCATCAAGGTAGGTCTAAGATAAGACTTACATACATCAAATGTAGCCGAACCAAAATTAATTTAATTTCTCTTGTAGTAAACGATCTACTGCCAGATATATTATGTATAAGCGAGCACTGGTTGATTAAAGAGGAAGGTAATAATTATAATAACCCAAACTATCTATCTCTTACCACTGCCTACTCTCATGCAACAAATCAACACGTTGGTGTGGGGATATATATTAATAAGTTTTACAAAGCAGTTCCAATCGATTAAAGTAGATTTTTGTGATGAAATAAATATTGAGTTGGCTGATATTGAGTTGGCTAATATTGAGTTACCGTAATTCTCTGTGTATGTGGTAGTTATCTATAGATCACCAGATGGTAACAATGGTATTTTTTTAATGTGTTGGAAGAATGCCTCTATTTTTTTATCCAGATATGAAAATCAGTTACTCTAGGAGGTGATTTTAATATACATATTAATGTTAAAAGCAATATGATTAATTTGCTAACAAACGTCTAAAGGTGCAACGGTCTATATGTTACCAATTACATCTCGACTCGAGGTAACTATTGTTTGGATACTCTGGCTACCAATCTTAATACAAAAAGATTGGAAAATGTTGTTTGGCTGATCACCTTCCTGTGGTAATGGATGTCATCGGTCATATGGTGATTAACGTTAATCATTATTCTTGGCATGCTGACTACTTAAGAACCACTAGCACTATTAACGAAGCTAATATCCATTATTTTAAAAACCTGCTGATTTTATGATCTCTAATACTGTTGGATCTGAGGCTGATATAAAGACAACACAATTTTTCAATGATTTTAAATACAGTTTTGACTTCATATTTTCAGATAAAATAGCAAAGAATTTTAACATAATGCAGGACAAATCAAGACCTTTCAGTAAAGCATGTTTCACAGATTCGGTCTCTAAGTCAGTAATATTATCCCAGTAGTGAGAACTACTGCAAGGACAAATATTGTCGGAGGATAAACTCGACGATAAAAGTGACATCAAATACTAGTCCGTACAAGTTAATGGCTCACAATAACGGATGTAGTAAACGGGTGTAAATCACTCCGGAATATCCGCGGCACTAAAAGCAGCGTCTTATTTCTGTCTCTAACTACGGCATTAATGTCGGAACAACAGATTACCCGTAAAGCAGACGTTTGTCATTTAGTATTGTAACATGGTATAATATCTCTTCCCAGTGTTATAAGGTGAGTTGTTTACGTTAAAGAGGACTGGCATTAGGATAATCTGGCATATTTACTATTAATTGGATAAACTTGAGTGAAGCTTGTTGTACAGGTTTGTTGGAAAAGTCGGCCTCAATTAGTTTGTTCTCGATTCCACATATAGAAGCTAAACAGGCACATATACACACAAACTCGCGCGCCCGTTGAAATGTTGCCGTAAATGAAAATACAAATACATTTGAATCGTTCCTCTTAACTGTTACATATCTGAGACCCCCTTGTTTATTCTGAACACTGTTATGATGAGTTCTCTTGGCATCCCGACATGAAGCAACTATCTCAAGACGCAAGCTCAGCTGAGGCTGATTCCTCGAAGTGGAACTACATCAGGGCCTAATCTTCCCGTTAGGGCACTGCTCCACTGCACAACCTGAGACGCCCCATGGCATATCTTTAAGACCCTCCATAGTGGTTTAACTCATCTAGATTGGTCCATCCTCAATCTCCGCCAACCACGTACATCTTCTCCACCATGCATCTAATTTTTATCGAATTCACTTCACTTCAGCATTGCACCATTTTTCCAACACTCATTTGTAAATTTGTTTCAGAAGGTGCTTTGAACGGATCCACCTCTTCTTCCACGGTTCAGTTGTTCATTGAAAACAAATAATGCATGTTCAGTTCACAAAATTTAAATTCAGCTGCATTTATAAACGTTCTCTTCTAACAAATATAGTTGTTGTTTGAGAATAGAGTTTTATTTAGAGTAGTTGAAGTGCACGATAGAGATTAATCTAATTGTTGCCATCTGTTTGTTAGAAAATATTTGATTATTTTTTTGTTCACTTAATTCTATTATCTTTCATTCATACAAAAAAAACTTTTGTAATATAATTTATTATTTATGTATAATCATCAAAAACGTACATTACAGATATAACAGTTTATACTTATAAGATAATAATCTTTTTGGATTTGTGAACATGCACAATGGAGATGAATCTTTTGGTTGTTAAGGGACAAAATAAAATTTATTACGGGCCGGAAGGGCTAAAGAATATTTTAACACTAGAGAATTCATATTAAATATACAGATATGAGCTGGAAGGTTTGAAAGGAACGATGCCACTCACCGACGTCACTCTCACAGATCATGCGCGCTGGGCACCACGATAATGTCTCATTCTCCGGAGGGGTCTCATGGTGTCTTCTCGGTGTCAATGAGGAGATAAGCAGTTGGCGACATAGATAACATTGCAGAAACTTCACAATAACAGTCACAGGCATCGGGTGGGAATGGGAGGGCAAATGGTTAAAAAGGAACCCACATCTGGCCAAGGCCAAATGAAACTGCAACAAGTCTAACAAGTTTTACAAGGGGATTTTCGAGATACCCCTCACCTTATTTCTTTCAATTGCATAATCACTAATTGCATAGTGCGATTAAAAGAACATTGCGTGACTATTACGAGCAAGAGAGCAGGAGAGAGAGAGAGAGAGAGAGAGAGAGAGAGAGAGAGAGATAGGCTCACATTTTTTGAGAGGCACAACTACTTTGAAAAAGAGAGATATGTAAGGCAGATAAGAGACCCTCTGTTCATGGGGCCATATCTTAAAACATTCCTGCCGGGGGCTCTATACCGACCGACCACGTGATTTCTAGTTATGTTACATTTAATTTTATGTCATCGGTCAATGGGGAGGTATAACCTGATTTTACGCTTGGTCCATTGTGCATCTAAACCCAGCTTATCTATTGTTTATAAATAGAGTAGAATAAAAAACCACATTATTCTGAACGATAGAATTAGCCAATAAAAAATAACTGGAAATATTATACAGGAGAAAATCTAGTTGCTGACATCAGTTTTTTTTATTGAATATTTATGATTACTTTTCGACTAAGTGAGTTAATCTTTTATGTGGGATATTATTATTGCAATCGTATATTTTAGTCTAAATTAAAACACTTATTACCGCTATTATAGTTTATACTGCTACAGAAACTAACTGCTCACTACAAATGTTCAGTTCAGCTCCATGTCACATTCCACTTATTGCAGCGTCTGAAGTCTAACGCTGTGACAGATTTCATTCTTAGAATCTTGAATAAACATCCATCTGAAGAGATCCAAAATTATTCAGCGACGAAGAAGCTCAAAACGAACTCTTGTACATAGTTTCGACATCAGAGACATCTAGACTACAAACAAATTTAATATAAATGAAGTGATGTTCTCATTGTCTCATCAGGTGCACAATTAACTGCTCACATTCTCATACTCTTTGAATAAAAGAAACAGTTATTTTAAAATGTTTCATTAAAAATACTGTAAATATATTTTATTTTAATTAAAGCGAGAACATGTTACCGGTTGATTTGGTTCAATATAAGACCACCTACTGGCAATAAACTACAGAGTTGTAACGTCAGCTGGCAATTCCGTTCCTGCAAAGTCAGCTCCATCAGCCTACAACATTCTGATCAGCTGTTTACACTGCTGTCATAGCCTGCCTTTACAGTATTACACCCATATTACCTGCCCTTACACTCTATACTACACACTGTGCTTGTGTGATTACTGCTTGTGCACGCCAGATACTCCTCATCACTCCAACTTCAGATTACCTACCCATAGATCATATAGTAATTAGTTTAAAATGTTCCAGAAAACATTTTATACATATCAATAAATGCTGGTTTATTCAATAAGTTATAACAAACATTCACTGTAGTTACCTAGCTTTCTGTATTATTAGTTATATAAATAAGATAAGGAGGTACATTTTACATTTCGGATTCCAAATTAAGGTGTTCCAATCTGTGTTTGTTAATATAATAGCTTTTAAATTTGAAAACCACTTTCCTGTTTACTTAAAAATATATAGAACATGTTTTTGATTACTCCAAAAGGAATTTAATTTGAAAACTGTTTATTCAGATCCAAACAAAAGCGATTGTACATTAGAACGTAAATTTTGTACACAATATGTATGAGATGTTACTATTGAACAAAGAACTGCGTTTTAACGAGATTTGAACTCATCAGCACTAGGGTTTGATAGTCGTAGCCACGGTGAAGTTTATATTTTAATTAAATCTTTAGATTTATTTTATTATTTATTATTATTATTATGTAATAGTTAGCCATCCCCATGATTTCTAACATTTTTTAATGATTTCGTACAGTTGGGACAGCAATTAAATTAAATAGAAATATAACTTTAAAGTGAACCTTAAATATTTTTATGAATAGCGATAGACATCAATTTTTATTATTTTGTATTGAGAGCAACATTTCAACTTTTATTCGAGTCTGTTTATCCTCTACATGTCGATTTCAGGAGAAACAAACTTAGGCGAACTTTTCTAACAAAACTCTGTAATAAACTCAGCCAATTGACAGGAAATATACCAAATTACCCTCATACCAATATTTTGTAACGTAAATAACACATTATAACACAGGGAAGAAATATTATCATATGTTTCAATACTAAATGACAAGTGGACTTCTTTACGGGCAATCTGCTGTTCCAACATTAATACCGTAGTTATACGCAGAAATAAAACGCTACCTTTGGTGCCGCGGATATTCCGGAGTGATTTACGCCCGTTTACTACATCCGTTATTGTGAGCCATTAACTTGTACGGGCTGCGCACATGATGTCACTTTTATCGTCAATTTTATCCTCCGACAATACTTGTCCTTGCAGTAGCTCTAACAACTCGAGACCGATTCTGTCTGCAAGCACTGTACAGAAAGGTTGGTTTTAAGTCTATCTAAGACTAAACTCAATGACTAAGACAATAAGAATTCCTCTTCAACTGGATTCAACTATGAAATGAAATATAAATATGTGTTTATATTGTGTAGTCTAGGTGGCTCTGATGTCAACACTATGTAGAGTTCGTTTTGATCTTCTTCATTGCTGACTAATTTTGGATTTCTTCAGACGATCAATGTTCTAGGGTCGGGTTTCAGACGCTGCACTAAGAGGAAGTGAACTACATCTGAACTAATCTCTCTCTACTATAACAACTACTATTTCCCTAGACCCAGCGTGAGTATTAACCTATCCAATCGTCACTATAAACAAATATGTTCATATGGTAATAATGTTTTATTTACAAATTTTAACATCAACAAATCTGATTGCATTTAATCTCAAAACACCACCTAAATCTATAATGTATTCTCAAAGACGTTAATGTAAACGCGGATTCCGTACCTAATCCCATAATAGTTTAAATAAAACAATTATAATAAAATGAAACCACATCTAGCATTGTAAATGTTATAACTTTCATTTCATAGACAACCTTTCTAGTTCTTCTGTTAAAAACGTTTTTTTATACTTGCCTAGTAGCCATTGATTGAGTAAGATTCATTAAGCCGAGCCACTTTGAGCCCCATGAACTGAGATTCTTTCTCAGGGCATCGAGTTTCATCTCAGGATATCTCGTGATTAAAACAAATCTGTTTTAATGAAGTAATAAAAACAAATTATATGAGTAATAATGAAGGATTCTTACTTGACAATGATGAGGGCAGATATCGCTGTCTTGTTTTCTAGATGCTGTTCATAATCATCATGATGCATAAATATTCTTATGTACATACGAAAGATACGTTATAACATAAGGAACATTATTGACAAAGTGAGAATCTCCTTGAAGTGGCTGGAAAGACAGTATGAGTGGTTTTGAATATTTGATAGATAAATGTGTTTTGAGATGCATATACGTCGGCACACTGAGTAACTTGAACAGTAACCCTAATCGGTCTCTTTGGCTTTGATGCGTTAGTTAAAATTTTCCATTTTAAAATATCGCAAAATTGTTGTTCAGGATAAAACAATTTGTAAAATGTGTTATAGCAATATTATCTTTTTCCAGTACATACTGATACTAATTCTTAAGATAATAAGATAAAATATCAGTTTCTAAAAGTTTACAGATTTAATAAAAGTCATAATTTGACATTTGGTTATAATTTTACCTCTTTCTTTCCTAAATTTATTAATTTGATATAACTATACCCGCCTTACTTATTTAGTTGCTTCGTTCAAGCATACCTACAGTGAGTCCTGCAATATTATAGTTATTGATTAAAAACTGTATGAAATAATTAATATCACTAATATTTACAGGATTTAAAAATTATTATCTCATTAACTAGTAGTCTGTACATAAAATTTCATCTATATTTCTCGCAAATTATATAATCTAACTTATTTGTCAATTTAAACACACCTTTATATTTATATTAGACCATAAACCTATCAAGGTTTCAATTGCATATCATCCAAAATTAAATTAATTTTAATTCATATTTTACAGAAATCAATTTTAAATTTTAATTTAAAATTCATTTACCGTTCGATAATATTAGCAGGCAGGCTGGTAGTCTAGAACTTGTGACTACTGTAGTAGGCAACATCTCTGCAAGATGTAGAATATCTCATAGCCGGTTTTCCATTCAACCCTGGGTGGATTAATGTAGCTTAGTGGCCCTTAGGTTGTCTGGATGGTCGTTGTTGTAAAGTGACGAAGTAGGTCAGTGGGTAGTCTTGCAGTGGTCAGTGGGGCTTAAATTGGTTGACTGTTAATATTTCTGTGGAAGTATTTTTTTTTTAAGAGGTCATCCAGAATGATCTTCAGCTGGGGCATCTTCCCTACAGCTACCTACAGCCGGGACCTTGTTCCTGACAAACAAAGGAATGTCTATCAGAGCGTCATGTTCTGGAAGGCTTCCAGAGACTTCCAGTCAAGGTGTGAGTATGAGAAATATCTATGAATTTATAATTAATCGTACAGTCAATAAATTAAGTACTATCAGAATAATTTATTACGACTAACAAATATCGCGACAGTTATACCTTATAAAATGTTGTAACTTTCTGCTGGGGTGTTAAAATAAAACTATATTATATAAGTTTTGGTTATTTTAAAAGTTTAAATAAAAAAAAACATATAGTCTAGATAATAAACTAAAAGTTTGGCTAGCAACATATTTTAAAAATCCCTACTTACTATCTTCCCAAAAGTAAGTAGTGGGGTCCTTTCCCCCCGAGTGTGAAATTATCAAGCTAATAAAGTTTAAAAGAAATCTATTATCTTGCCAAGTACGCCTCCTTTTAATCCTATAGTTTGAAAATTTGTTAAAACCAGATGTTTAAATTTGTTGCCATTTTATATACAGGGTGACAATTAAGTCTGGAACCTCTTTTTTAATTTTTGAACCACAATAGAAAGAAATACCAAAGTTCACACGTGTTTACTGGTGATAGTAATGCACACAACTGCCCAATTACCGACCGGATAATTCCTTTGAGGGACGGTCCACAAGGAGTCAGACAAAATTCTTAAATAGCAGCTTAGGTCAAGTTTGGCCTAGGTCAAGTGACAATGTAGTAATCAAAGCCAGGAATCAATAATTATTACCAATAACACAACTAATGTTAGAATGTGAAAGTGGCAGATTGAGTCATACACAGCATCCACAGAAACTTAACGTTTGGGCAGGTATTATAGGAAATCAAATTATGGGCCCATTATTTATCAATGGTAATTTAAATGGTGACTTGTGTCTAGCAATGCTCCAAAATGAGATAATTCCTGCACTTGAATTATTCCTGCAAGCTGCTCTTGGTCGACAATTTCAAATAATTTATTTCCAACAAGATGGTGCGCCACCACACTTTGCTCTCCTTGTTAGAGAATACTTGGATACAATATTCCTTCACAGATGGATTGGAAGATGTGGTGCAGTAGAGTGGCCTGCTCGTTCCCCTGATTTATCTCCGATGGATGTTTTTCTTTGGGGATACCTCAAAGATAAAGTTTATCGTACTAAGCCTCGAGATTTGGCACACCTAAGAAATCTCATAGTCCAAGAAGCTCAAGATATTCCTCGTGACTACCTTCAAAATGCAGTGGATGGCTTTTACAACCGCCTAGGACATTGCCAGACGATGGGAGGGGAACATTTTGAACACTTACTTTGATCACAGGTACTTAAAAATTGGTGTTTACTTGTAATATTTAGTAATTTACATTATTCAATTGTTTTAAAATTCAAATAGCTATAACTACTGAATGAATCCACCTTTTGAAGTCCGGTTTGCGGCATTGTACTCTGCTAAGTAAGACCTTTAATTTGATACCAAACTTGACCTATACTGCTATTTACGAATTTTGTCTGACTCCTTGTGGACCGTCCCCCAAAGGGATTATCTGGTCGGTAATTGGGCAGATGTGTGCGTTACTATCACCAGTAAGCAAAAAGAGGTTCCAGACTTAATTGTCACCCTGTATATATATATATATGGTATATATATATGGTATATATATATATATATATATATATATATATATATATATATATATATATATATATATATATACAGAGAGGTCGTAAAAATCACTTACACTACTCTCTGTAGATTAGAAAGTTTTATGTTAAACCGCCCAGACGTTGCCGACGGATACGGTATTGGCATTTACTTTACTAATGCTCAGAAAACAAACATCTATATAGAACCGTTTTTTCTTTAAACTAACTTCTTTCTATCATTGACTCAGTCATTAAATATAATCGTATTTTCGTTATTTCTGATTACGTTTAAATAAGGGTAAAGAAATAAGAACAATACTGAGAAAGCGAAAGTTCAGAACAATTATCAATTAAAAGAATCCTCAGCAATTCATTAGTTTTTGTCTTTAAAACCTGCATTCTTAACGATTGCTCTACTCTCTAGGAAGGCATTATAGGTTGTGATTGTCTCTATAAATGATTGGATTGTAAAAGAATGCTGTATAAGTAGGTTTTTAATAGCGAATTAACAAACTATAGGGTCGTGTATTATGCTTACAGTTTTATTGTATACTTTTCAGTATAAAACTATAAACATGAACATTGGCCGGTTCCATTTAGATCCATCGCTTTGTAGAAAATAATAAAGTAATTATAAGAGAGCTTGATGACCAATTCATCTTTATTTTTTGATTAAGTATTTTCATTATGTACTATAATAACACTGAAATCCGAAATTTAAAAATTCAAAAAAGTCTATATGATATCTATATGTACATTAGGATGGGATGACCTTCCTTTACAGTCCTTCACACGTTTTCAAGCCGAATATATTTTGAATTATTCGAGTAATACAAGAAATACTTTTTTTCAATTTGTTATACAAAGGTTAGGCACTAGAATCATAATTCCAATAGATAGCACTTCACGTTTAGGAAACTATTCACCTCACTCAGCAGTCATTGGTAATACACTTTTGCTGGACGTATAAAAATATTAGAATCATTTCATTTCTTTTCAATAGGTTCGTAAAAAATGTTAAAATTTATTATAATTCTTATCAACCTTATAGGTTAAAATTCTTTCAACCTATATTAGTCAGCCTGTGGAGAATGCCATAAAAAGTTCTATTGAAAATTTATGTTAAACTGTACAAAACTTTAAAGCCTATTTTATGAGAAAGAAGCCCTGGGTTTCAAGTCTAAATGATCCTTTGTTTGAAGTTTGTTTTTGACGAAGGACGGATTGTGAAGAAAACAGGAATTTCCAGGAAAATCAGTAACACTACGTTTTTAGATCTACAATCTGATCTCTACTTCAGGTAAATAACTAACCTAACACATAATTAAAATTTAGTTTAATTAAATAATAATCATACCAGAGCGTTGTGACACGCATAACTAAAGGATAAACTTACCAAACTGTCTAACCGTGGCGTAATACTGCTAAAACAAAGTGATGAGATATGCTAACTTCTTTTTTGTGCCAACTTTAGTCTTTGGTCACTTTGTTGTAAATGAGACGTTTGCTACCCATCTGGCCTTTGCGATGGCCACCTTGATTTAAGGGGTAAAAGAATAAAGTAAAATTAAAAAACATTTGTTAAACGTTTCATGGTTATGGGCTATTTTCCGACACTCACCATTCCAAAACATTGCTAAATCTTTTGAGATATTTTGGATTTTTCATTCAGTAGATGAAGATATCTCTTGAAAAACGTGTTTTTATTTATAACTGACACTCAGCTAGATTTGGCAGTATATCTCTTAAATAAATAAAGATCGTTTTCTACATAGAGGCAAACATATTTAAAGTTTATACTTATGTTCTAAATTTTCTGTCGAAGTATAAAGAGATAATTTAGAATATTAACATAACAACACCGTGCAAGACTAAAAACTAAAATTGTGTTTCAGTATTACGTCTCTTAATTGAGATAAATTCCAACTAGGAGCAAAAATGTCTTAAGATTGTAATTGTGTAAACAATGTTTTGTCACAGTATAGGCAGACAATTTAGAAGACTACCAGAACAACACCATGCAAGACTAAAAACTAAAATTGTGTTTCAGTATTACATCTCTTGATTGAGATAAATTCCAACTAGGAGCAAAAATGCTTAAGATTGTAATTGTGTAAACAATGTTTTGTCACAGTATAGGCAGACAATTTAGAAGACTACCAGAACAACACCATGCAAGACTAAAAACTAAAATTGTGTTTCAGTATTACATCTCTTGATTGAGATAAATTCCAACTAGGAGCAAAAATGTCTTAAGATTGTAACTGTGTAAACAATGTTTTGTCACAGTATAGGCAGACAATTTAGAAGACTACCAGAACAACGTTGTGCAAGACTAAGAACTAAGATTATGTTTCTAAATTATTTTTTTATATATCTCAGTCATTGCTTGTATCGATTATGTTATACAGCCAATATTTTAGTTTTACATCTCAAATGACAAGTGGTTACATATGAGTCGTGGGCCCAGACATGTCTGTCCAAGGCAACCTAAACTCCACCAAATATAACAATTTTTGCAATGAGACTTTTGAGATATCCCTCACTTTGTTACTTTCAACTGTGTAATCATATACTGCAATTAAAAGAACTTTTTGGAACTGTTATGAACTAGGGTGTTAATACCATTTATACATTTAAATTTATACATCTGCTAAAACACAATCTTATCTAACATCTTACCTAGTACACACACAATAATTATTGATCGATAATATTTAAACTGTAAAGAATCCGACACCTTCGGCAGCGAGGCTGTGGAAGAATTAAAACCGACTTCCATTTATCTGGATACACACTATTTGTCAAAGAAAGATTATAAATATAACATAAAACATGTTTTATCTCCTCATATATATTATGAGAGATAGAGAGAGAGAGAGAGAGAAGAGAGAGACCCATTGTCCGCTATAACGACCGTCACGTCAGTTCAGATGACGATAGAATAAATTATTTCGGTCAATATAGAGCAAACACCTTGATCCATAGTGCAACTTAACCCAACTAATCAATTATTTAGATAGAGGTAACAAAATACAAAACAAATTATTTCAAACACTTAAATTTGCACTTATTTCAATAAAGCATAATTATGTATCTACAATAAATAAAATATATTTTTAGGGGAGGTATACCTCATTGCTTAAATCAGTTTTGTATTAAATCTTATTGATTTTTTTGAAGCATAAGTAAGTTCTCTACTATTTTAAATAACATAAGAAAATCTGTTACAGCTATTGCAGTTTATACTACTAAGAAAACTAACTTGTCACATTTTTATTTCATCTCTTTAACAATAAACAATGGACTTTAAATGTTTAATTAACTTTACTGGAACTATATTTTCTTTTAATTAAAGCTTGAAACTGTTACTGGTTGATTTTGGTTTAACATAAGACCACCTGCTGGTAATAAACTATATAGGGTTAACGTCAGCTGGCAATTCCGTTCCTGCAAAGTCAGCTCCATCAGCCCCCAACATTCTGATCAGCTGTTTACACTGCTGTCATAGCCTGCCTTTACAGTATTACACCCATATTACCTGCTCTTACACTCTATACTCCACGCTGTGCTTGTGTGATTACTGCTTGTGTAGCCAAGTATTTTATAACTCCTACTTCAGGTATTTATCCATACATCATTGGTTTCCACTGTTCCAGAAAAACACTTTTTATGAATTTAAATGAATGCTCATTTATGCAAAATTTTATTACAAATGTTTTGGCAGTTGTTATTTATCCACTTGTGTCATTTAGTTTATTAATACGGTAGGAGACTACTCTATACATTTCAGATACCAGATTAGATGCCTATTCCGTATTTTTCAAATTACTTACTTTAAAATTTCAAAACACTGTCCCTTAAATTTTTACATACACATGTTTTAATTTTTCCACAAGTAATTTAAAGAAGAAAATTTTAAATTTTGTATTTTGGTTCGAACAAAAAGAGCTATTCATGCGAATGTGAATACTTTTGCGTAATATTTATGAAATAATTCATGTGAATAACATTTATTTTAAATTATTTATACCTTAAGTAAGAATTAATGTTTTTAATAAAACATAACGTAAGGAATTGGACCAAGGGCAGATACATTGAGACCGGCTTTTATAGCAAACTTGTGAAAGAAGCTTTACTTACGTTAAGCCAATTAGTCCTTCTTATGACAGATTAGTTGTGCCAATATTCTTCAACTAAATAAGTCACTTATAGCACAGGAAAGATATATTATAGCATCTTACAATACTAACTGATAAAGGGTCTTCTTTACCGGCATGGATTGCTATAATCAACAAACATGAGAGTGGACAATAGCTTTCTATTGTTATACGAGAATTACATAGATATCTACAGTAAACGGGTCTATCGGTACAACAGATTTATGCAAATATAGATATATCTTGCGAAAAGACACACATATAAATACAAATACATTTTCCTCTCGAGTGAGAACAAGCCAATACCGCAATTTCTTCTACTGTTACAAAACGCTTTACTCGTACTCGTACATTAACTATGTATAAAACAATTTACTGTACTGTATAACAATATTCTCAAACCTTCAGTACCTACGACTACTGTTACACTACAAGGAAATATTCAGTAACTCTCTCTAACATTACACCACCCATTTCCTTACATTTACTATCTATTGTTATGAGTTACAACACACCAATATATGTATACCGTCATTACACAGCACATAGCAAATCATTTAGTGTTAGATCTTGACCAGCTAATAAGACGCACACTCTCCCTTCAACAAAATACAAACGATAAGTAATGCTAAATTAATGTTAATTATCAGAAGTTCTGCCTCTCTATACTTTTATACTACTTTACTGCATGCTTTACTTGTGTATTATGTTATAATCTTCCTAATGATATTTTCTTTTAACAAATGGACACATTTTCAGAGCGGACAACAGATTGATTATTGTCTTATCCAATCGTCACGATATACATACAGTATATGTACATATATTGATGATATTTACAAATTTCTAAATTAATAAATCAGATTTTATTGGATCGTAATACTATTAGGTTATCCAAGATTGTAAAGTAAACACGATGTCTATAAGGAATCCATACCTAACGCCACAATAGTGTACTGAAACAATCATCACATAATTCAACCATATCTAGCATTGGAGAATGTAAAAACCGTCATTTACAACCAACCTTTCTTTTTCTTCTGTTAAAACCGTATTATAATTACCTTGATCGTAGCCTTTGATTGATTAGGATTAATTATCCCAGCCCACTTTGATCCTTATAATTGAGACGAGATTCTATTTCAGGGCATCGAGTTTAATTTTAGAAGATCTCGCGATCTAAACTAATCAGTTTTAATGACGTAATAAAAACAAATTATATAAGTATTAATAAAGAATTCTTAGTTTATATTAATGAGAGCGGTTGTCGCTGTTTTGTTCTCTAAAAGCTGTTCAAGGAACATGATGCATGCAGATTCCTAAGTACATACTAAAGGTAAGTTATAAAATAAGGATCTTTATCGACAAGGTGGGAATTGCCTTGAAGTGGCTGGAAAGACAGCATGAGTGGTTTTGAATTTTTGATAGAGTAATGTGTTTTGAGATGCATATACGTCGTCACACTGAGTAACTTGAACAGTAACGATAATGTACTCGTAACTCCTTAGCTCACGTACGTGAAGTACAGGTTTACAGTTTAAGATATCGCTAAAGGTGGCTCAGAATATAAAAATGTTTTAACAAAATGCTACACAAATATTGCACCAATTTATGGCAATATTTATCGGCGCTGTTTACTACTTTGAGGGAAAATTTTTCATAAGCTGATGGCTTTGATCGAATTCCCAATTTAACATTAGTTTACTGGTTTTAATACACCCATTAGTAACTTACTAATTTCATTTAACCTTACTTCGTAACCTTATTCACCTAGTTGCTTTGTGTTAGGTTAACTGTAGCGATTCCTACAAAATTATTCTTGTAATTTAAACACCATATGAAATATTTAATGTAGTAATTTTACATGTACAAGATACATCATAACTTTTGCGTTATTTTTGGTTATTCAAGTAACTTCAAAAAAGTTGACAAGTTATTATCTCGTTAACTAGTAGTCTATACTTAAATACAATATATTTCTGACTATAATATTTAATTTATATTAAGTTTTACATGCATGGTTATATTATTAATCCACGGCTATTCAGAAAGTAAGGTACGTTTTCATCTGACGCGCGCCAATCGCGTATACGAGTATAATGGTATGGTCGTACTCGGCACCTTTATCAGAGTCGAGCCGTGACAATGATAACATCCCCTTGCTGACCATTTTTGTTACATTTAAATTTGAAATTTGTGCTGCAATCGAAAATCCCGCTAGTTGTGAAGTGCGGTCTGTGATTCGTTTTTTGTTGGCAAAAAAAAACTTAAAACCAATAGAAATTTATCGGGCACTGTGTGAAATATACGGGAACAACGTAATGACTGAAAGTTCTTTCAGAAAGTGGTGCGTTCAATTTAACATGGCAGAACAAACGAAGAGAAGAGTGGACGTCCAAGCATTGTGACTGACGAACTGGTCGCCAAAGTTGACCAAATTATTCGTGAATACCACCGTTTCAAAAAAAACCAACGAATTTTATTTATTTTATACAGCGTAGTGCAACAGTAAACTCTGAGCGGTATTGCTAAACATTGCAAAATCTTTGGCGAGCTGTCTAAAACAGCTGCCGAATAAGGTTTTCCTCAAAAATTTTGCTTTTCCATGACAATGTCCAGGTCGGTAAACCGTACCACATGGTAAACCGTACGAAAGAACCCTTGAACTCGTCTAGCTGCGAATTCTTTACTCATTCCCCCCTACAGTCCTTATGTTGCTCGAAGTGATTTTCACTTGTTTCCGAAAATGAAGACCTGCCTAACAACACAGTGTATCAATGTGTCACTGAGTGGCTGAGCTCACAGGCGGCAGAATTCTGACACAAGAATTTTAAAGCTTATCCACCGCTATTATAAGTGCCTGAATTTGTATGATGATTATGTAGAAAAGTAGTATTTTAGTCCCTCTTTCATACGAATATAATAACAAATTTTTCTTGTACTTAGTTTGTCATAAATCCAAAACGTTTCTTAGTTTCTGAATAGCCCTCGTAATATTGTAAACTTATCCATTTATTAAAGTGCGCCATTTTATAAGTTTTCCAACCATACACTACACTATTGAAGTTTGAATCTGAATATGTTTGTTTCAGTGGTTTGAATACAAGAAAACACGCGGAACTTAAAAACTGTTCAAATTGTAACTAAAACAAAAGTTTCGCTGAATACATGCTTACTATTTGTTTATAATCTTAACAATTTTTTTTTAATTCTTTAACATGTTAAGACAAAGAAAAAAAAACAAAAAAATTTAAACATTAATTATTTTGTATTTATACAATTGTTATTATGATTGCACATGATCAAAAAATCTAATAGTTCGGTTTTAATTGGATTGGGTCAAATGTTTTTTTTTAAATACTTGATTATGCATGAACATTTACCAAATGGGCTTATATTAAAAACATTTTATAACTGGTTAAAAACTAAGTATACACACATTGTATTTATTCATTATAAAAGACAAGTAAGCAGTGAAAATACAGTATGATTACAATCATATCGATTTGAGAACACTCTCTACTTTATTTTATGTTCAAATTGCCCTCCATTTTCCCGAACACAGGCTCTTGCTCTTTTCCGAATGGCACGCACAGTAACCTTGTGAGACAACTCATCCCTCACTTTGTTTGCAGCGTCAAATATACGGTCGTGCAGATCCACTTCGTTGGGAACGACTGTCTTGTACACCAGGCTCTTCATGTACCCCCAAACATAAAAGCCCATGGGGTTGAGATCCGGAGATCTGGGTGGCCAAGCAACAGTCCCTCCTCGTCCAATCCAAGTTGGATAGTTTTTATTCAACCACTTGTTGGAAAAGTGAGGAGGTGCGCCGTCGTGTTGAAAAATTAACTCTTCTCTTTGTTGTCGAGTGAGTTTATCTAGAAGTTGAGGCAAGTTATGTTGTGAAAAGTCAAGATACTTTTTTCCTGTTAAGCTTCCATCAATGACATAGGGTCCCAAGAAAATATCACCAACTACTCCCGCCCACACGTTTATTGTGAACCGATGCTGAAAAGATGATTCTCTCATAGCTCTAGGATTTTCTGTAGCCCAAACATGCATGTTATAAGAGTTGAAAACACCCTCTCTTGTAAAACTGGCTTCATCTGTCCACAATATTTTTTTGAAAAAGTGATACTCTTCAAAAAACCAGATAATCTATGCAGATATAAACCTCAATAGTGTAGTGTGTATGGTTTGAAAGCTTATAAAATGGCGCAGTTTTAAAAATATTTAGCTACCTTCTTGTATACAGGGTGTAGAAAAATACAATAGACCAATGTTTTTTTTATTTTTAACAGATACTTAAATTTTAAACTTTGGAACTATTAACAATGGAGATTTTATTATTGATCCTTTAAAATTTTCACTTATTCCTATTCAAAATTTATTGTAAACGAAAATTACGTCATTTACTCAAATCCGTTTACAGATAGTTGAAAAATGGCTGTAATATGTTTAAAAACATGGTTATTTTAGAAAAAATTAAAATAATTCTTTTTGAAGCCAATTTTTTTTACTTGGAACGTCTTACATGCATCATTAAATTTAATTTTCTTTGTAATTTCACCCAAAAAATGTTGTAACACTGATGACCAGCCACCCTGTATTTCAATATTCTATTGTAAACTGTATAGCAGTTAGATGTCGAGGTATATGGTATTAGAGTTTACTTACTCAGAACACATACAACACACACACCATGTAGACACGTTTACTTCGACTACCTTCTTTCTGTCATTGACTCAATCATTAAATATAATCTCGTTTCCGTTATACCCAATTACGTTTCAATAAAGGTCAAAAGAAGAAAGAACAATGCTGAAATGGCGAGTTCAGAACAATTATCAATTAAAAGAAAACCCTCATCAATTCATTAGATTTTGTCTTTAGAACCTGCATTCATACCGATTGTTCTACTATCAGAATGACCTTAAAGGTTTTGATTGTTTGTGTACCAATGATTGGTTGTAAAATAGGGCCGTGTGCTTATAGTTCTATTGTATAGTGTATATTATGGAATTATAAACATGAATTATTGGCTAATTACAGATATATACCAGAAAATCTTCGTGATTGTAGTTGCATTAGGAATGTTTGGTCACACTATAACCAGACAATTTAGAATATTGTCATAACAACGGCCAAGACTAAGAACTAAAATTATTTTTAATAATTATTTATGACATATCTCACTCTTTGCTTGTAGTGATTAAGTCATACGATCATGGTTTTAGTATTACATCTCTTGATTGCATGTTACTCTCCACATAGAGGTTAAAATATCTCAAGATCATCATTGCGTAAGCCTTTTACCAAATAAAGAAAAGGCAATTTGAAAAATAAGTGAAAAAAAAACTGTTTACGTCCACGGTTAAGAATTCAAATTATATTTTATTATTGTTTAAGACGTATCTCAGTTAATGCCTTTACCAATTAAGTCGAACAACCAAGCTTTTATCTACTAGGTACCTAGTACCTACCTTAAATCCACATCTTTATACGTTATTACTGGAAACTAATAAACGATAAATTGTGGGCCACGTTGCTTCCTACATTTACGGTAGACGTGAAATCAGTATTGTTCTATATGGGAGATTTGTTAACCTTATGTAATAAAAAAAATCCATAAGTCTCAACTACATCCGACCATTAATTGGTCTGAAGCGTTCTTATATACGAAATGAAATATTTAAATATTTCAATGAAGGAAATTGATACAATTTGTCTCACATATTACATAAGTAAAATGCAAAGTAAGATAAACGATCATAAAACATAAATGTAACAATATACACAACAAATTCAGTGTACAGTAAAAACTATTAAAGTGTGGGTTTGATCTCAAAATGTAATTTTATAACAAACTTTATTCCACATATGAGGCCATACAAATAAATAAACTTCATAATCATAATTCATATTCCTGGTCAACTCAAGATACTAATTAAATAAATTAAGACCAATCTAACTTATCATCAAAATTTTCGTTAATTGAATAAATTGTAGTATGTAGGTAATTATGTACTACAGTACCATCCAAGAAAGATTCAATTCATAAATTTATGATAGAGTTCAAATTAAATCCAGAATATATTTGATCCTTTTCTTATTAAATAACGGTTACATAAATAGAAAGGAGCACGTATTTGCCCGAGATTTACAAGAAAAACGAGCCAACCTTCCGTGTGCTGTGACGTCAATGCAGCTTAGGTAATGTGATGTTTATCTGTTCACCCCCTGAGAACAATCCCTTCAACACTCGAATCCACATTTACAAAACACATTTCATTTCTCCTTCTGGTAATATCTTGTTTGCGCTTAACATCATAATGTAAATTGTTGAAATTATTTTGTTTTGTAGCGTTCGCTTAATATTATTGAACATGTTGATTGTTTTAAAATCATGGTAATTTTATAACAGTTAAGGAATATCATCGAATTTATAAAGAATTTGATTACTTTGTTCTTTGGTTTCCTCTTATCCTGTACTGTTATGGACACACACATAACATTGGCGCTTTCTTTCACTTTTTACCATCCTTTTCCCATGATAATTAATGCATTATTTATGGAACTGACATGAAACATTAACTCTGCTTAAATAGCCAAAGGAAGAGGATTTTAACTACCAATAGAAATTGTATTACTTTTGCAGTCGCGATTTAGATGTAGTCATTATTAAGATAATTTTACCTATGCTATTACGCTTATTCATCGTAAGGTTTTTTTTCGTTGTAATAATAGGGGCCAGTTGTATTTCGGATATATTGTAAGAAAAAAGATTCAATTTCGCTATGTTTTACCATAGAGTTTTTGGTGCACAGAACATGTGCTAGGAACAATTGATAAATTAAATGAAAAGCAATAATTGAGTGGTCATTGCAAACTTGTTAAAACTAATAAGAGAATACTATCTTGGTAAATTAACATTATCATAGTGAAAATAGATATTTAAACAATAAAAGTAATTGTACAAAACACAAATTTACAACAACAGGATTGATAATAGAAAACATTTACTACAAACATTGAACATTTCAAATTTAAATATTTACAAAGGAAAGAAGATAAAAATTTGGCAAAATAACTCAGCAAATGACGTAACATTATTTACGTTAAAAATATTGAAAATAAAACATCAATACCTAATAACTAATCAAGGAAATGTCAGGGGAATCATAGATTTAAGGCTGATCAAGGTCAACCTTTTTCGCAGGTAAAGAGTGGACATAGTTCTTCACACAGTTGCAGGTGTCCTATTCCTGGAGCATACGATGTTCCCAGGAATGACGGCGAAGCCGATATCTACAGAGAGGGAAACTCGCCGCACATGCCAGCTGTCACATTTGAAAAACATGTGCTGCGCCGCCGTGTCTGCAGTGTCAGGACAGAACAGACAGGCCGAGCTGGAGTTTTTGGTCCTGGAGAAAAATTTGGTTACAAAGTGCACCCATGGTCTGATGTCCGGGATGAGTCTGAAGGTCAAACTTCCTCCCGACTCTGTTTCCCAATCCTGTTGACAGCGGTCAAAACTGCATCCCGCTCGTCTTTGCCAGCAGTATCTCTGTCCACCTCGGACCTGTAGACCGTCTGTCTCTCTATCGTAAGATGGTGGGGGGATGACACCAGCGATCACCAACACTGCTGGTTCGGAACTGTGTGGCAACCTGACGTGACCGCAGGGCTTCTAGTCACTTGGACTTGGGAGAGCCGTAAGCATGTTTCTCTAAGACGTGCTCCCAGACCTCAGCTTCGTACAGAAATACAGATTGAACTGGTGATATCAACAAGCAGCAAGAGTGTACCCTGGGGTCGGCTTAGCTTGTAATAGTTAACAGCGGCTTTATTTTGTGTGCTGCACCTTCTCATCGAAGGGAGACTTGCTGTCAGTCATCACCATGAGGTAATTGGGAGCAGGTTTGGCCTCCAGTTAGACGTTGCCCATCTGCAGGGGGAACACGGTGGGAATTCTCCTCTTCGTAAGGGGCAATATTGTCTCTGTCTTGCTGATCACCAGAGACAGACCATAAGCCTGCATACACTCGTTGCCTCTGGCCATAATCAAGCCGAGCTTGAGTATTGCCTGCTCAACGTTTCTCGCTGCGATCAACGCAGCAACGTCGTCGGCAAAGCCAACCAGGAGGCAATCGTCTCGCATCTCGAGTATAAGGGGCGAAATTGAAAAAATAGTCCCCGGTGCAGCCTTACCCTTGGAGATGGCCCACCCTTCATGCACAGTAAAACACACAATCTGCTAAACACGTATTGATCAGGATCAGGAAAAACCTTGGATTTACCTCCCCGACGAGCTTAAGGACCTCAGAGGGTATTTTTGCTATCAGGACCGGGCGCTCTTCTGTCACGGAGAGATCGAACCATGGCGTTAAGCTCCTCTTCCTGAAAATCTCAGAAGGCACCAATATCTCCGAACTCAGGAACTGGCCGCACTGGGTTGAGACGGTAACATCGTGTCGACAACAGCGAACATTGCGTAAGGATTCATGACCTCAGATGGAGAGCGGATTCATAGCCACTCGGTCCATATTGCAACTCAACTCAACTAATTGATTATTTATATAGAGAATACAAATACACAAAACTATTGTACACATTAAAATTATGCCAATAAAGCATAATTGTGTATTTACAATAAATAAAATATATTTTACACAGTAAGTATATCTCGTTGTTTGTATCAGTTTTATATTAAATTTATATTATTATTTTAAACCTAAATAATTTATATTCTCTACTATTTAAAACAATATAAAAAGACTTATGCTGCAATACTACAGCTATTACGGTTTATTCTACTAAGAATATTAACGTCACATTTTATTGCATCTTTTGGAATAAAGCAATGAACTTTAAGATGTTCCATTAACAGTACTCTAACTATAATTCCTTTTAATTAAAGCATGAACCTGTTACTGATTGATTTTGGTCCAATATACGACCAACTACTGGTAATAAAGTACAGAGGGGTAACAACGTCAGCTGGCAATTTCGTTCCTGCAAAGTCAGCACCATCAGCTCACAACATTCTGATCAGCTGTTTACACTGCTGTCATAGCCTGCCCTACAGTATTACACCCATATTACCTGCCCTTACACTCTATACTCCACACTGTGCTTGTGTGATTATTGCTTGCGTATGTAAGATACACTTTATCACTCCCACTTTAGACTACATACCCACACATCTTAGTAATTGGTTTGCATAGTTCCAGAAGAATGTACGTTATAAATTTAAGTGAATGCTGGTTTACGCAAAATTGGATCGTAAATGTTATAACTACTGTAAAAGTAGCAGTATTGCCTGTGTCATTTAGTTTAGTATTGAAGTATGGGACTATTTTATGTATTGCATATGCCTCATTAAGATGTTGCCATATTTATTTTTTAGGATACTTGCTTTCACAATTTAAAACTACAACCTCTTAATATAGCATTACTCTACAAGGACTTTAGCCATTTAAAGTAGGAAATTTAAAAATTGTGTATTCAGATCAGAAAAAAGGTGCTGTACATACTTACACGTTACATTCTGTTCATGTTAATAACATGCATTCTAATGATTTACGACCTAAGTAAGGAATTTTTAACAACGACTTATCCAACAAACCTTTCAGAAGCTTCTCCTACGTCCAGCCAATTAAAATTGAATATGCCAGATTAGCCACATTTCAATATTCTGCAACGTTAATAACTCACCTTATAACATAAGGAAGACATCATATGTTTCAATACTAAATGACAAACGGTCAATTTTACTGGCAATCTGTTGTTCCGACATTAATGCCGTAGTTATACGCAGAAATAAAACGCTACCTTTGGTGCCGCGGATATTCTGGAGTGATTTACGCCCGTTTACTACATCCGTTATTGTGAGCCATTAACTTGTACGGGCTGCGCACATGATGTCACTTTTATCGTCGAGTTTATCCTCCGATAATACTTGTCCTTGCAGTAGCTTTCACTACTGAGACATTACAACTAAATCGAGACCGATTCTGTCTGATACCACTGTGCAGAAAAGTTGGCTTAGGTATCCCTAAGACTAAACTCAAATCGACCGCCATCAAACAGTAGACTCAGACTTGTTTGTTGTACTTTTAGGATAAGAAGCTGAGAAATTGCACGTAATCCTAAAAATACCTTTGGACGGCTTTCGGTGTGAGGGGATGTTCTGGATGAGGAGGGTTTGGAATAGGGGACACCTCCTGTCGAAGAAGTATTTTAGGATATAATCTGAGAAGGAAACAGGATTTTTTCCGGACATTTACCATCGTTCAGTGAAACAAGAAAACAGTAACACTACGTTTCGAGATCTGCAATCTGATCTCTTCTTCAGGTAAAGAACTAACCTAATACATAATTACAAACTAGGTTAAACTAGGTTAAACTAGGTTTACAAACTAGTTCATCTCGCATGAACCAATAATAACGAAAGGGCCCATTCCTGTTCCCCTTCCCTTGTATTTCCGCCATCTTGTTTTAGCCAGCCGTCACGATTGCCATTGGCTAGTCCCCCTCTGGTTAGTCGTAGGTGGTTAGTAGACGAGTGAAGACGTATTGTGACCTGTATTCCGTAGTTTAGTTTTAATGATTAGTGTTTTGTATTAAGTGCATGTCTTTAGTGTTAGTGAAGTTGACTAACAACATGTAGGTTGTGATTCCTGACTTAGGCGTGCCACAAACGCTTTAGTAAGATTTGTTTATTTTAACCTAGTTTGTAATTATGTATTAGGTTAGTTCTTAACCTGAAGAAGAGATCAGATTGCAGATCTCGAAACGTAGTGTTACTGTTTTCTTGTTTCACTGAACGATGGTAAATGTCCGGAAAAATCCTGTTTCCTTCACAATCCTTCCATCGTCAAAAATAACCTTCAAACAAAGAATTGATTCTCGGTACGGACCCGGAACCAGTAAACAAATCAAAGACCTTGAGAACTTGCATCTTAAATTAACTAAACACATTAATCATTTAACTTTCTTGCATAAATGTAAGGTTGAAGACCTTATGCCTATAGGGTTAACTCTAAAAACTCCTTTTCATAGTAAGAAAGCCCAGTAACATTTTGTCTTCTGCTTCTAAATCTTTACTTAAAGAAAGAATTGCATATCATCATCGAGAAAGATACCTCCTCCAAAATAGTAATTGAGTGTTAAAAAACTGAATTAAAAACACTGATCGGTACAGAATTCAACAACATTCTCGAAAGCATCCAAAATAGATGTATAAAAGTTTCTGAAAACAGATAAGAAAAAGAAAATCTCCAAAACTGGAAAAAATTAGGCCTAAAAAATGTGATTTGCCTAAGGATGGCAACGTGAATACGGATGCAAATAATACAAATGTAATCAACCTCTCTTCAAAAATCCTGAATGAAGCTGAAATATCAGTCTTATCCCAAGGGTTTAAACTTTTCTGTGGCACAAAATCGGTAAAGGCACTGGATTTCGTAACTGGAATCGAGTCGGCTGTTTCACAGTTACCTGAGGAACAGGGTGACCGGTTTCGTTGTGAGGCCAGTCTTTTACTCAGAAAAATTCCTCCCACAAAACCCAATTTGACAATAGAGGAGAAAAAGGCCAGGTCGATCCTTGGGAAAGACGACACGGTCAAAATCTTACCTGCCGACAAAGGCAACGCTACAGTGGTACTTGACTCAGTAGCGTATAAAAGAAAAGATTGCGGAAACTTTAAATACTGGCAAATATACAGTTTTAAATAAAGAACCCGACTGATTCATTTGAACGCAAAGTAGCAAACACCTTAAGAAAACATAAAGAATTTTTTTCAGATAAATTTAGATCTAAATTAACTTCCTCACCACTCCAAAATCCCCCATATGTATGGCCTTCCCAAAATCCACAAACCTACCATCCCTCTCCGGCCCATCATTAGTTCTCGTGATTTCGCCTTGCAGGGAATTGTCTAAAGTCCTCTTGGACATCTTAACGCCATTGGTAGGAAAAACTGACTCTTTCATCAAAAATTCCAGGGATTTCGTTGAGAAGTCAAAATCCCTAAAGTTGACTGAAACTGACAAACTGGTAAGTTTTGATGTCGGAAAGTCTATTTACAAATGTACCAGTTCCAGAAAACTCTCGGAATTATTAAATCACGTTCTCAAAGAAGACCAAACATTAAAGGATAGAACTAAACTTCCCGTGCCAGTAATTATGGAACTGTTAGAACTATGCACTCAATGCAATTATTTTGAGTTAGAGGGTAAAATTTACCTTCAAGATGAGGGGATGGCAATGGGTTCTCCACTGTCTCCTATTTTCGCCAATATCTTTATGGAGGAATTCGAGCGAAAAGCTTTGGCTTCAGCTCAGTTCAAACCGAAGATTTGGTGGAGGTATGTGGATGATACCTTTGTTATTTTCTCTCATGGAGACATTGAATTAAATAATTTTTTGAATCACAATTAATAGTATTTCTCCTTCCATCCGCCTCACAATGGAAGTGGAAGTCCAAAACAAGCTTCCCTTTTTGGATGTGTGTGTATTAAGAGATAGGGATGTCCTTAAGACAACTGTTTTTCGAAAGATAACACACACAGGAAAATATTTAAATTATCAATCCAACCCATCAAAAATCTGTCAAAGAAGGAGTAGCCTACTCGTTTGTTTGATAGAGCAAAGAGCTTGTGCTCAGATAAAGATGGACTAAAAGAAGAATTTAAGAAAAATTGAATCGGATCTCAGAAGCAATGGATACCCTCAATTAGTAATTAATAAGTGCAAACGAACCAGAAGAATCATTCCTGAGTCAGAAAAACAGAATTGTGATAAATTTGCGTTTATGTCAATCCCTTATGTGCCGGGATTATCGGAGAAAATTAGAAGAGTAGGTAGAAAGTACAACATTAGAACCGCGTTTAAAACACACAACACTCTTAGACAAACTCTCGTAAAAACAAAACCAAAAAATGGCACACAGGATTCCAAAAAACTGTGTTTACAGTATAAAATGTAGCTGCAATAGGAATACATAGGCGAGACAAAAAGACCATTAAACGTAAGGATAAAAGAACACAAAGAAAACACGAGAAAGGGTTTTCACAGAAAAGTCAAAAATTGCACACCATTGTTGGTCCGAAGACCATCATTATGGATGAAGCCCACATAATACATCGGGAACCACATTTCTTCAAAAGGAAATTAATTGAGGCAACATATATTAAATTGGCAGACCAACCAATCAGTCAACCATCAGTCGAGATTAGGCCGCTTTGGTTACCAATTCTAAAAAAATGAACTAAAGAGAAAACCAAAAGTATCAAACGGATCGGATATTTGTAATAAACCAATGCGAGTCACAATATGGTTTTTAAGAAGTTCATCTCGCATGAACCAATAATAACGAAAGGGGCCCATTCCTGTTCCCCTTCCCTTGTATTTCCGCCATCTTGTTTTAGCCAGCCCGTCACGATTGCCATTGGCTAGTCCCTCTGGTCAGTCTTAGGTGGTTAGTAGACGAGTGAAGACGTATTGTGACCTGTATTCCGTAGTTTAGTTTTAATGATTAGTGTTTTGTATTAAGTGCATGTCTTTAGTGTTAGTGAAGTTGACTAACAACATGTAGGTTGTGATTCCTGACTTAGGCGTGCCACAACGCTTTAGTACGATTTGTTTATTTTAACCTAGTTTGTAATTATGTATTAGGTTAGTTCTTTACCTGAAGAAGAGATCAGATTGCAGATCTCGAAACGTAGTGTTACTGTTTTCTTGTTTCACTGAACGATGGTAAATGTCCGGAAAAATCCTGTTTCCTTCACAATCCTTCCATCGTCAAAAATAACCTTCAAACAAAGAAAATAATCTGAGACATGCCTTTTTGAAAGAAGGGAGGCCAACTCTGTACCAGCCTCTCCATTCAACATGGGCAGGGATGGCACACCCTTATGTCTAGGCCAGCAACTTTCTTTAACATCTAGAAACACCCACCAATTCCAACAGCCATCCTCCGCAGTAAACTAGACCTATCAGCCTACCCTTACACCCCAATACCTAAAAATTAACGTTTAGTAACGTGGCGCTCCTGGGCATCCATAGGGTTACCGATATTCAAATGACACATCGGTTTTGGCAGTACCCACTTGAGGTTCAACTGTAAGTTATAAATCAGATAGAAGTGAACCCTCCTGGAAACAGAAGTTACTATAACTTACTATAACCATTGTAAAGCATCTATAAGATAGCTAGGTTAATTCGTTTCCTAGATAACCTGTGGACTGACAGAGTGAATTATTTTTTGAGCTCCTCAAGTGATAAGTTAAACTAACGCTCATCCAGTAAGTTATTCTCATCTACCAACACACTTTGTTCCTACTTGTACAACTATGTGTACAGTGCTTTAGTGTACTGTACAGTAAAATCGTACATTGTTACATTTCTACTCAGTAAGTATGTCTACCATTAAATTACTTTTTTCCATCAATAACTCTCTTCACAGCTTTAACACACCTTTTTTATACACAACCAAAGTGTGTACTATACTATACAAGTACTATTGCTACACCACACGTTTCCCTACGGTACCTGCGTGTACCGTCCGATACAACACGTGTTTCCCTTCAATAACTCTTTCTACCGTTACGCAACCCAGTTCCCTATGTCTACGGTTATGATAGCTACAATAAACCTATCCCAACTTTCAACCATTAAATATGAAGTGATTCAACAGTACATTCGTCTATCATTAGAAGATAGAAGACGCATATTCCCCTTGGATAATACAAGCCAATTAGCTTTGCCCAAAAAATCTGAATTTAGTAGAAGCTCCAACTTTCTTTACTTGTTATACTTGGATATAACCATATATTTTATACTTTTTACACTGTCTTGTATCACGTTATACTCGTTTATAATTTTGTAATCTTTTTAATGGTACTGTATTCCAATGTTATACAAATTTCCAGAGCGTAAAACTGTTTATTATTTCATCCAATATCATCACTATATACCAATATGTATAGACATGTATTTTAATACTCATTTACGAACATGTACTTCAATAAATCGGATTCTCTTGGATCTCAATAGTATTAACAATATCTAGACCTATAGTACTATTATCCAAGAGGGTAAAGTAAACACGGTGTCCTGTTTAATTTAAAACCGCAACAAATCGTTTGTGAGATAATTGGTGCTGGGTAGTCTTTGTGGTGTTGTGGTCAGCGTGTTGTGGTATGTATCCGTTTAAGTACATATGAGATGGGTCATTTAGAATAACGTTTAGCTGATGAATTTTCAGCGGGTAATCAGCTGCTGCGGAATGTTGGCTCTCGCCTGGTCCTTGATGATGTCTTGCAGGGTAGAGATCCTTGCAGACCGCAGGACGTCCTGTTCCTGACGAACCATGGGATGTCCATCTTTTGGCGAAGAGTTGTGTTCTAGAAGGCTGCCAAAGTCTTCTTATCGAGTCGTTAATGATTGTATGGAATGAAAAGGATTTATAATCAGGCGATAAATTATATATTACTACTGATTATATAGCTTATGAATTAGAATATTTAATTTGTAAATGTCATTTTGCTAAGTAATGTCAGTAGAAATGTATAGCTTAATAAAATTTTAAGTACGTTTGTATATAAATTAGTAGTATTAGTGACCAAATGGATATTTAGATTTGGTCATTGCAAAATTAAGATTAATTTAAATTAAAACAAACGGTTTTTCTAGTAATTAAAATATGTTTTAAAGAATTTAAAACTACTATTACCTTCTCAAGATACATATCCGTTACCCTCTATTGTAACAGTTCTGAAAACAGCATTATTAATTTCTTTCATTGGAGAATGTATACTTGAATTTACAGAATACCGTAAATGTTTTCTCTAAAATACTTTTCTCTATAGATTTGGAATATTTCATTTCAAATCATGCAGGAATTTTCCTGCTGACTGACCAATGGATTTGCTGTGAATACATCAGTAATGCTTATAAAACAAACTTATCCATATCGAAACGCTGTTTATTTAAACTAAATTCTTTATGTGACCGACTCAGAGTCAATAAATATTATCTCATTACCTTATCCATGATTACGTCTCAATAAGGTCAAAAGAAGAAAGAACAATGCTGAAATAGAGAGTTCAAAACAATTAGCAATTAAGAGAGAATCCTCGTCAATTAATTATGTCTTTTGTCTTTAAACTCTGCATTTCTACTAATGTTTCTACTCTCTGGATGGCATTTTAGGTTGTGATTGTCTCTATATAATAGATTGGATTGTAACAGAATGCGATATAAGTGGATTTCTAATACCAATAACAAACTATAAAGCACAGTATGTTTAAAACTGTAGTCTTTAAAGTATGATACATCGCGAGCTATACTATATGTTGATCATCTTTATATACAAAAGGGAAACTTCTCACTCACCCCCACATCATTAAATCTCAAACTTTCAGTTATTATAAAAACTGAATATGGCATTCGTATGATTCATGACTTACACCGAAAAAAGAAAGAATTTTTAAGAACATTGACCACTCGCAGGGGATTAAATAGGTTGCAACTTCTAGAAGAACTATAACTTTTATTTTTACAACTTCTAGCTGTTCTAAAATAATTAAATTTCACCGACACGCTCCCTATCGAGTAAATAAAAACACAAAACCATTTTTATCATATCATATATCATAATATCAACTAAGCATTTAAACTTTTAAAGCACATTTCGGCGTATAATCGTCGCTGGTATACATACTAACGCAAACAATGTAAGACATTAAAACACGAATGCGCTAGCAATGATGCACTGTGAATTTTGAACTCATGCCAGCCCTAGCGCGGACTGTGGGTGTATGAATGTCGGTACTTATACTAGCAAGCACGCACAGGCTATTGCGGCCTCTTTGTGAAGCACGTGTTGTGAACCTGCATGTGAGAATTCCACACTCACATCGTGCCAAGCAGCGTAGTATTGTTGTCCAAACAATGTCTGTTCACTTTCCGTCTTCCTTTCACAGAAAGAAGATATCCACTAGAGACATCTACGCACAGCATGACTGCTCCTTTTATCTTAACAGTTTGAATGGGCAAAAAGTACGCATAAAAATTCCCTAAGATTTTACTGTGTAAGACGTTCAAAAATTAATAAACAGATAGAGATCTTATGAACTTATAGAATATACTAAAAGTGCATCTAAAAGTATCATTTAAGATTTTACTGTGTAGAACGTTCCACAAGATAATAAATAGGTAGATTTCTCACAAGCTTACAGAATATACTAAAAGTGCATCTAAAAGTATCCTTTAAGATTTTACTGTGTAGAACGTTCCACAAGATAATAAATAGGTAGATTTCTCACAAGCTTACAGAATATACTAAAAGTGCATCTAAAAGTATCCTTTAAGATTTTACTGTGTAGAACGTTCCACAAGATAATAAATAGGTAGATTTCTCACAAGTTACAGAATATACTAAAAGTGCATCTAAAAGTATCCTTTAAGATTTTACTGTGTAGAACGTTCCACAAGATAATAAATAGGTAGATTTCTCACAAGCTTACAGAATATACTAAAAGTGCATCTAAAAGTATCCTTTAAGATTTTACTGTGTAGAACGTTCCACAAGATAATAAATAGGTAGATTTCTCACAAGCTTACAGAATATACTAAAAGTGCATCTAAAAGTATCCTTTAAGATTTTACTGTGTAGAACGTTCCACAAGATAATAAATAGGTAGATTTCTCACAAGCTTACAGAATATACTAAAAGTGCATCTGAAAGTATCCTTTAAGATTTTACTGTGTAGAACGTTCCACAAGATAATAAATAGGTAGATTTCTATACAGAATATACTAGTGCATCTAAAAGTATCCTTTAAGATTTTATGCTATTTCTACGAGCTTATAAAATATACTAATAGTGCATCTAAAAATATCCCTTAAGATTTTACTGTGTAGGACGTTCTAAAAATTAATAAACAGATAGAGCTCTCACGAGTTTATAGAATATACTTAAAAAGCATCTAAAAATATCCCGTACGATTTTATTATCAGTACGTTATAAAATTAATAATTAGATATTTCTCAGAAGCACTTTAATTTTTTAATTGTACATTAGTGATATAAAAGTACAAACCCTCACGTTGCTTTTTTACGGGGAGGTTTTTTATTTTTACTAATCCAATCAAATCCTATTAATTTATTATATTAATTAACGTATAAGTTGATTTCGACAAAAATGTCTTATTTTAAGTAACAAACATTGTGCATGGTTCGAATTGTTACTCCTCTTGAACGAGTAGATTTAAAACATGTGGCAATAAATACACTAATCAGTTCATTTAAAATGCAATTAAAATTTGAAATTCGATTATTCCATTGTATTGAGCATATACAGTAAATGCATTCTAATACCAGCTAGTACTTTCATATTTAGAATTTTATATCGTTAACATTTTAATTTGATGCTAAATATATTCTGTTTTTCGTATTTGGCCACCTTGCAAGATCTTCCGATATTAAAAGGAAAACCTGATTAACTTTTGTTGATTATCTGGAATTAACTTTCACCACTTACCTGAGATTGCCTAATTCAATTACGAACCTCACATAGAGCCTTTCATAAAAATACATATGGATCAGCGTTTAGTTAATGAGATTCGAAATCAGGAGAACTGTATGTATACGGTACTCAACTTTTGGCTCTATAGTAAAATAGTTGCCATATTATACTCATTAATACTATTCTTGTATAGGAGTGTTAGTTCAATATATGATATATTTTTCAATAAAGTATATTGAATAATTCATTCAAATAATCTAATAAAACCTATTCCAAACTCCTTATGAATGAGCAAATGACTTGTGTAACATTCACGAAGTAATATTAAAGAGATGTATCAGATACCCTTACTAAGCAAAACTATCCATAAAAAATATTACAAAATCATAAAAAAGGATAAAAAGACAATTCCGCTATTGCAGAAACTGTTTTAATCCAAGTTCAAAACAAAATATTGTCCTTGTCTACACAAAACTAATTAAGAGAGAATAACAAGTCTTAGTTCTATAAAAAAGTAAGAATTCCATTCTTTCTCGAAATCCTTTTTAAACGTCCACCTAAACTTAACTTTCCCCATTCACTATATTCACTTCAAAATTAAGATCACAGCTGTAAACCTTGCGAGACACCAAACTATAACACTTGGTAACACATGTAATATTAGTACACAAAAAATTATATCCAATCGAAACAGATAATTAATTGTGATTACAAAGGCTCTATTTGTCAAATTAATTTTAAATCATTCTCAAATGATTACATTGGCCACATCAACAACTCATTAAGGTAGACACCTTTCTAGAGAAATCTTACGACATTATACATTCATACTTTTGTACATTAAATTTAGTTTCACATCAGTGCTTATATAATCAAATTCAACACACCAATAAAATGGTGTTTTCACATGATTCATTCAGATTTTTTGTTCACGAATTTGGTTTTCGTATCAGTGTTTAAATAATAAAAGTCTACACATCAAGTCGCTATACAATTATATTGTATGTGTTGGGATAGTTAGGCTACAAGTTTTAATGTGTCACAATTTTAAATCCTTTATTAGCAAATAAAGTAATGAATTGTGAAATTGTGAATGAATTTGATCAGAAATGTGAATTTGTTTTCACATTTATTTATTCTGCTATTTTCTCGTTTCCTTCATGGTTACCCATAAGACCAATATAAAAATATTCACTAGCATTAAACCATACACCATCATCAACCTCAGTGTTCCTCGCATAGAATTGAAACTTTACGCACAATTTGAAGTCTAACGGTCGGTTCGTTTTTTTCAGATATAGAATGGAGAGAGAGAGAAAGAAAATTTTTCCAGCCGTCACTAGCCGTCAGCCAACAACACATTACTTTCCCTCTTCACCATACATATGTATAAATAGGTATTTTTCACATATATTTCCTTCCAATAAATTAGGTCTTTCATGTATCCAAATAATATATTAGATTTCTTTTAATGTACAATATTTAAACAGGAATTTTGGCAATCAGACAGCAATGAAACAAGTATCTCCAAGAAAGAGCAAGAATTAGTTACAAGTTGACCGAGTATCACTTTCTGTAATGTTAATAAGGCATCTCTTTGTCAGTCCAATCCCATTACAACAGTTATTTTACGTAATCGAAAAAGCATACACGTCCACATTCTTTTAAACCAGTTAATTAATTAAATTAACTCTTGTCTTACAAAGTAATTTTCCCTTTCAAATAAGTTATATTAATTTCATTAGCTTTTGATGAGGTTTTTGTTAACGCTACCAGAATAATTCATTCGCTCTTATTGTACTTTGTATGTCATTATTTATTTTAAAACTGTAGAGTTACTATTTCAAATTATTCACAACTGATAGTTAATTGAGTGTTAAACATCCTTTTGGAAACTCTGTTTAACTTAAACAATAAATAAGCTTTGAAAACTTTGAGTAGTCTGCGTTTACTTCTGAAGTGTTGAAATTTCAATGAGAGAAATATAACCCCATAACTAAGGGTCAAGATTTATCCTCGAAAAATAGGTTTGTAATGCTCCAAAGCTCGGGAGTTAAATTTTCTTAATATGGATACATTCCTTACTTTGGTTTTATGAAATATGTAAGAGCAGTTCTCTACTTGAAATATGAAATATGATTCGCCCAGGTACTTCTTCCGATTTAACCTGTTTCACCAGCAGTTACTCCTACCCCAGAAGTCAATGATAATCTGCAGCAAGACGTATCTGGAGCCGCAAACCCCACGTAGGATAGAAGTAATAAAATCAATTCGGGGAGATAAAAAGGAACGGGACTGGTAGAGTTTATTAATAAACAATACTAAAATTGTAATAAACATGAAAGTGTATTTTTCTGATTTGTTTACTGTGAACGCCTGTCCTTTTAATATTAAATAAATTAGTATTATTCTATGAAAACTTAGTGTTGTTTTAACGATCGATAAACATAATCTGCGTTATAGCACATTACATGTATAAAGTAGGAAGCTCGATAAACACTTTATTACTGTTTATTTAAAAACTGTCAGAATAAAACTTATAAACTTGGAGTAAAATTCGTGGCTGAGTCCAAAAACACTTCAAATAATTCTATCTTGGCTTAAAAATAACTCAATTTGATCTAATTTGTATCCATGAATTGTTTTTAAAATACCAAGTGAGACAGTTTGAAGCAAAATGCAAAGACAATACCGTTACCTCTCCTGTGTCTTGAGAACAATGCTTCTACTAACGCCTCACTAAATGGCGTTGAACCTTAATAACCTTGTGTTTCCTTCTCCCCAGTTTCCGAAACAAACTGTGAAGACATTATTAACATCTATTACAGTTGAAGAAGAAAAGTAGTGTTTTATTCTTTGAACAAAATTACCATTTAGTTTTTTGCCCTAATGTTGCAACATTATTGTTTTGTTTCATAGGTTCACTATTACTAGAATGTTATATTCGAAGAAAATCATCCAAACACAAAGAATTCCAGGTTTTAACAACTCACCTAAATACTAAATTAGGAATGTAAGTAAATAACGTATGTTGATAATATTTCCTTGTAATTGTATAGTGGTTATAAAACGTTTGGTTGTTTGTAGTTTACTAATCTCTGGAAAATAACTCGCAGATGTATTTTTTGCAATAATTAATATATGAAAAAATCCCAAAGCCACGATAAATGATTTTTCTAGGGCAGCCCTGCTGGTTCTAGTATTATATCATTGGTTAAACTCGCATAAATAAGAATAGCATTAATAATTATTTGGGACATCTCATCTAAAAAGTATTGTATTTTAAGGAGAAAAATTTCAAGAGATGATACATCACATGACCAGATGATTTTATTATTTGTAAAAGCTTTTACCAAACAAATAATTAAATACGTATATTAAAGGACGTATACATATGCAGTTGTTAGTGACATCATTTAGTCTTGAGTCGAGCTTGTGTACTAATAATTAGTCAGAAATTGTGTATTAAATAATTACGCAATATTTTAGTTTATTGTGCTGAAGTAGATAAATTAAATGCAACAAGTAAAAATATATAGAATGAATGTACTTCGTCCGGATTTAAGCACAAGAATCATTTACACTCAGCAAAACGGTGTTCACTAGTATGTAATTTAAATACCAATAAGTAATTTACTTGGTTTTATCGTTTTAAAATTTATCCATTTTTCGCTTTTTTCTCTACTTAAAATTTATAAAACCACACAATGCCTTCATTAAAAAAATGTTTTCTACTTTCATTTCAACCATTTATAAGTCGCAGTCCTCTAGAATTACTGATTAGCAAAAGTGAGATTTTTAACTTTTTTATCTTCAATTATTCCAGTAGGTACTAAACTTTTTATGTTACAGAACATTAAAGTTTACAATTCCATTTTTAGATTAGAATGGCTGAAATTTGTGGATTACTGCCGGAAATACCTTATTGCTTTATTTTGCCTATTCTTTACGTTCTCTCTATTTCCCCATTGAAGGAGAGGAAAGAAGGGAAGTTTTTCGATACATTATATATATACAAATTATAAAATAATATTTGTGCTCAATTTATTTAATATTATCAATCCTCAAAAGACCTTCAAAAATTTAAAAAGAGTTGGTAGAAAGAGGAGAGACTTGAAAGCACCCTATTCCAACTGTTCGTACAAAACTACCTATACCACGAGTTCCTAATGGTAAATGTCGCACTGTAAACAAACGGCAATAGTTGGACGTTTCAGTAGAGAAGTTAGTTTCAAGAGGCAACGGCAGTTGAAAGCAGTTAGTGTCCAGTGGCCGAACTAACTGCCAGTTACCACCGGTAAAATAGCTGGAACTGCAGTAAACACTCATTTCATCAACTCTTCTTCCTGTGGCTTTTCACAGTGAAAACATCGTTAAAATGTATAATGTGCTCTAACTCATGGATTGTGGACAGAGAGTTCATTTTAAAACTGTCCTCATCCAGTGCTCTTAAATCATTTGAAATATACAGTACATTAAGTCAATCCCTTTTTACTCATTTTAAAATTCCTCGATGACTACCAATAGCTCTAACAAGACTTCATTTCAGAAGCCAAAACTAAATTGCAACGAAATTTTCCTTACTGCACATCTAAAATTTAAAATTTTAGATATTTTGACTTTTCCTTTTTGCTTTAATGCATAGCTAATTTTATTTTGTTAGCGTAACTACTGCTGTACAAAGTCTCATTTTAAAAACATTGCAACGTCCATAAATATTGTTGAAACATATACATACATACACATATTCAAATGGTTTTTAGCAGTAGTTTAAATCTGAAAGGATAATAATAACCCCTTGGTAACCTGGGTTACTTGAAAATGATTATAAGTTGTTTTTTAATACGAAAAGATAAATAATAAACTAATTGGACCAGATGAAGACAGTTTCCTAAAGACACAATGTCTGCATGTTATACCAGGTGTTGTATAGAAAAAAGTATATTTCTTCGTTTTCCGTACGGTAAATTTAAAAACTTTTTGACTAAATACTATGTACATAACGTATCTCCCACAATATTTAATGCTAATCCGATATTCAGGCTATGAAACATTATTTTAGTTTAAAACCACACCAAGGAAAGCATTATATTAGCAGTACTGATAAAATGTGAGCTCTTCTGATTCGACTTCTTCTACCAACAGCTTCACTCCTAAATTCACCATTACCTGATTCCTTTCGTGTTCCTGTAGTTTGTTGAAAATTTGGGAGTTCCTGTTGAGAAAGAGCTTCTCCGCTAAGAAAATTAGTAAAAATGATATCCGGATGATAGTCATTATATTTCACTTACCGAAATATATGGTTTTCTCTATACTTCTGATATAGAGCCATACTTTACAGGTTAGATCTTTCAAAACTTACTGTTCATGCCTTTACAACATGCACACCAATAACAGTGTCAATGGCTCATAGTTCGCTTGATACCAATTCCTCAATGGTATTCCTATTTGATGAAGAAATGGTGCAGAAGAGAAAAACATTGCTAATCGTAGTGCATACTCAACTGTTGTATAAGACGTGAATAGAGTGCTGGCCTAAGACATCGTGTATAATCTGGGATATGGAAATTGACAAGGAAAAGAATGTTGCATTTGAAAATAGTGAGAGAACTAAGCTATTTCCCGTAATAATTCACAAATTTCAGCCATTCTAATCTAAAAAAGGAATTGATAACTGTTTACGTACTGTAACATATAAATGTTAGGACCCACTAAACTAATTGAAGATGCAAATACAAAGGTACAAAATCTCACTTTTGCTAATCAGTAATTTTATAGGAGTGCATCAGTGCCCTAAGAGATGGATTAATTAGACTAGCAAAGGGGAGAGAACCTTTTGGTTATTTTTTTGATTAATTTATATTGGTTTCATAGGTAACCAATGTGGCAACAAAAAATAACCGATACAATAAATATATACACTAACTGAGTCCAATCGTATGGAATTTTAACATTTGACTTTTTAACACGGTGTACTTTAACTACTCCAACATATACAATATCACCTTTTGGTCACTTGTTTATATATTTTCAGTGATAAGGAAAAGTTAATTGAGTAGAAATTCAATATTAAAATTCGGTGGCAAGATCTGATTTCATCGTACTCTTGCCCCTTCCTAGCTTTTCGTATTTAAACGTTGCTATGAAATCCAATTCAATGAACAACAACGTCACTATATCATGTGGCAAGATAGTTCAAGAAAGATTTTTTCTTTATACTTTTGCTTGATACCTCATTTCTACGTAGATAAAAATGAGTTCTGTGATGGGTGTCAAACCACGGTATTTGGTTGAGCATCATTGAAGACTGTGATTTAGTATACTGAAACAACTCCTCTTTTGTCTGCCGAGGGGGTGTAAAAACTGTATTTTACGTATATTTTATATGACTTTCTATCTGTTCTCAGGACATCTCTAGAATGAAATAAGCTTTAGACTTGAAATTTTGCACGCAATTCAGCGAAGCCTGTTACGCAACATACCGTGTCATGGTGTGGTTTACGCAGCCTTGTACATTTAGAGCTGGCTGGATTTGGCTTGAGAGAAGTAGAGTGTGTGGGGTGTGACGAAGAGACCTCAATACTTGTTGTGATTGTATGAGAGATGTCGGGATGATATGAGGAGAATGTTGAAAGAGAACGTGAGCCATTTATTTTTTTAAGTGCTGTTTTTAATTTCAAATTTACAATTTGTATACGATTTATGTTTTCATGCTATCTTTTGACTTGTAAATTTCAAATTTGTATACGATTGTTTTGAATGGATACAAACACTCTGCACTTCGTTACCACTTACAAATACATTGGTTCGATCAAACTTATGAACTAGCACAGCCATCTCATTATGTAGTTTAAGAACAGATGTATTTTACATAAGTAATGTGTAACGTTAAAATTATAAAATCATATTGTTTATCACTAACTGCAAAGAGCACAAATTTGCTGCATTTGACTTCTGTTCGCCTCAATAAATACGTATTTCTATTCTATTCTATTGTTATGTAAGTGAGGATGGAGTATTCAATTTAATGTAAGGAGAATGAATTCAATGTCACCAAACTTCTGTTTATCAAGTAACACTCAGCTGTTGGTCAGCCATTTTTTTTTTTTTACAAAAAATTCTTAATCGGGAGAGATTCATAAATACAATTTTTAGTACAACACTTACTATTGTCATAGTGATAGTTTTACCTGGCTGGCTATATAAAAACGTGTTTCATACTTGTGCATATCGATGTTCAATGTTTATTAAAAATGTATATATCATAGTTTTTATTAAGTTGAGTTTATTTATGGAAGTTCATAAAACCGTTTAATAAGCTATGAGTAAAAATAAATTCATAAATATAAGTGTAAATCAATATTTTTAGTTTAATTAATGTAATTATAAATATAAAACATGATTTTTTCACCAAAAATGTGTACTAGTTCTATAAAATTACTGATTATAGTTCTAACGTTTATTTCTATAAATATTTAAACCTAATATGTTACCAATAAATATAACCTTTATTCAAGTTTATTATTTATTATTACAACTGTATTTATTATTAATTCCACTTATCCTCGTTTCCCATGTGAAGTACAACGTTATAAGATATTTCATAGCCACCAAAGTGTTCTCTAATAAATGTTAATGTTATTTTTTATTCATTTTAAATTCAATAATCAGATTTAAAAATATACATCTTTGCTAATTAAACACCCTGTTTACTTTAAAGAAATGCCAACATGCAATGTGGAACTTATCACAATGTAAGCTGGAAAGTAATTATTTTCAAGCTAAAATAAAAGCAAGAAGTAGGTGATCCAAGGCGGCATAAGTTTGCTGATGCGTGGGTATTGATTAGAGAGGCTACAGGTGTCTGTCGTAGGCGCGCGCGCAGTTGAGCAACAAGTTGCTGTGGGAACCGTACTTAAGCGACGAGCCTCGGGACTCGACCGCCAGAGTGGGACACCGGCAGGCTCATGCGTCATTGGACTTCGATCCTAAATTAAAGTTGGAATTTCGGTAACAATACAAATTTAGACTAACGATCACAGCAAGGATTCCTGTCACACGCAACTAATTAAAAACCAAATACTTAAGATGTTGGCTTAATATACTATCCAAAAAATTACATCGAGTACAGAGAACATTAATTTGAGCATTTTTAATACAAATTTGGAATAAGGTTAAATATTTTTGCTATGTGAAATTCCAAATCAATATTAAATTCATCTTTAATTGTAAATAAAATTTGCCATTTGCAGAACCCTGCACTAGTTAGAAATATATTTTTTTTTATAGAAAAAGCGAAAATGTCATAGAATATAAGAGATTTTACGCCTTGTGGAATACAAAACTTGTATACTAATATAGTTTCCGTGAGCACAAAACGTATATTAGATCCATCAATTAAAAGCAAACTAGTACGACGAAAAAAGGTGGAAGATCGCCTTCACACTGACATTCAGAGAAAAACATTTAAGTAGAGCCATCACGTCGAGGGTAAGAAGGTTGTTAAAATGTTGGAACAGTTCGAACTATGCTCGGTAGACATGGAATCAGATAACCCTAACCCATCGCCCACCTTCTAGGCGGGTTTTATTAATTTTTTAGCCAGTAAGAATCGACTGTACTAGCGACCATCTTATATTGTAGCCCCCTAAGAAAAATGTTAAACCTCATGCACCTTCAAGGTTATTTTTAATAACAAAATTTTGAAATATATCATTAAAAGCATTTGTAAATTCCATTTCAGTTCTTCCGATATTTTATGGGCTATTCAGTAAAAAATCTAAAACTTTTTTGTACTTCATCGTTGGGAGTCTGACAACAATTTTCATAATAAACCATAATTTTTATTTTACTCCATTTTTTATGTTCCTTGGCTTACTCTCATTCTACTATCAGAAATAAGGGCGTGAAATTGCGTGAGGTTGAGCGTTCGTTCTTATGGGGAAAACTTAAGGTCGATTTACTAAAGCCGGCTTTTAAAATAATTGTTCACTTATTAAATTGTATTTCTAGTAACTGAAAGACAATTTAATTTCATTCATGCATTCACTTGTCTAAACTATAATTTAAAGCCGTAACATTTTAAAGAAAATACATAATAATGTTACACGAATCGCCCGTAATTTATTACTCCTTTGTGTTACAGACATCCTTCTTTCCTTAAAGTTAGGTTCTCTCAGTATAGCTAACTGCTCAGCACCCTTTTCCTTTAGGCCTTTACCGAACTTGACCTAGTTGTTAAATCTATAAACTACTTATTAAAATTTGCTGTTGAAACTTTAAATTCGGGCTCACTGTGAGTTTACGCGTATGATCATGATTATTAAAAAATCACATTTCTACTAATATGTACTACTTTAGGCATATTTGTATACATTTCTCAAGTGTTATGCAGTGAGTTATTTATTAACACTTCCTATTCGGGAATGATGGGAGTAAAAGCGAGGGGAGGGGAGGTGAAATATTTAAAATCAAAGCATGCCGGATGTCGTTTAAAATCTTGTGACCACTGAAATTTTCACTATATAGTTTTTTAGCATACTCCAAGAAGGATCGGCGAGGGATAAAACTTGAGTTTACGTAATTTATACAAATTCATATCTCAACTAATATGGGAAAATTTGCTTAGATAAATTAAATATTTTTCAATTCATATATTAACACAACATTTAAAACCTCACGCTCGCGAAAGATGGATATGTGGTGCAACATTTTCAGAATAATGACATAAGGGGCATTGTTGAATATATAAAACAAACTGTAGTGTAACCCGCACCAAACTAGACGGATGACATTTGAGGCGATCACAGTGGGGTATTTTGGCAATTTCAGTCGGATAAAAGTCAATTTGTGAACGTAACGGAAGGTAAATTTTAATTGTGGTTTCTATAAGACAGTCAAATATGTGTGCTGTAGCCTTTTTGTTGTAATGGCATTTTTCTTTCGGTTTCCTCACCACTGAAAAATGTACTGATAGTCAAAGATTTTCACGCGTTAATTACTTGTATGACCTACATGTATTGAATTTCGCTATTTTACGTTCACTTTAATATAATCGTAAAACCATAATGGATTATGTTTCTTCAGGTAATTAAAATTATGTTACTAGTACATGAAGGATAATTAAATTAATTATTTCTTTTTACAGATTCACCAAACTGGAGTGTTTTTTCGTGGTTTATTTATCTGTTGTACTTCCCGACTTTACCTAAAACACTTTACCCTGAAACATGACCCTGCACATTTTATGGTCGTATGTTATAAAAAAGGGTCCACTTTTAGATTATAGAATTTTACGCTACGAATTCTTGTAGGTCGCCTATAAAAGGAACCCTGTACGTAATAGTTCAGTTTGCCACGAAATCTTTTAGGACCCGGCATATATAAGGTGTATATTATGTCGACTAAAAGTATTGTATTCATTTACTTAATTGATATTGAAATGTAGGGAAAACAAAATACTTTTAAGGTTTAATATTTAATTTGATTATTACTTTTTTTTATCTGTGTTTATGATATCAAACAAATGAAGAATTGAAACTAGCATTGTTTTAAATTGCAATTTAATACAAACAGGGACAAACATTTTAGCTAGACCACTTTTTGTAAATTACTCATAAAATTTAATAATAAATAATTATATTTTCATTCAATTTTTTTTAACTCATCCATTACTACACGTGCGTGGATCATCTGCAGAACGAAACATGAAACTACACAAAGATACCTTGGAGTGGTATCGGTAATATATGGAGGTTAAGACCAAAAGTGTTGCTATAAAATACGTGTAAACTGCTCTGGGTATAGTCATGCTTAACTATTCTTCAGATGGTGAAGAAGAATAGAAATATAAAATACAAAAGCAGGATGTGAACCTATAAAATGCAATTTTATTATACCATTATAAAGATATTTTATGTTTATATGGACATATATGCATATATTATATTCATAACGTTATTATTGTTTTTATTTGTCTTCAATGTTATTAGAAACTTTAAAATATCTCTTCATTTCCTTAGTTAACGTTATAATTTAAAAAGCCGGGTTGTAGTTTTTAATTGTGAGATTATTTTATCTACAATACCAGTTGTTTTATCTATTACAAACCATTTATTCCGTTGTCATCATCAAATATGTTTAATATGTTTTTGTAAAATACATCGCAATGCGAAAAACGTGTATTATTATTTATTTAATTATGCATAAAAATAACATTAACATTTCAAATCTAACATAAATATATATGAATTAGTCTAGTATAAAAGCTTTCAAACAGAATATCGATTCCCGTAAAAATGTTTAAAACAACTTATTTTTCCTACAATTTCGGTGATAAGAAGTGTAATTTTAACATATAATGTGACAATTAGTGATATATTATGTTTTTATGGTTTCATTTTAAATATTATCAACAATTTCTTGCAATAATGAATCCCCTATTTGTTTTTTCATTACTTTTATAATGTGTAATCCTCTTTTTAACCGTAGAGCATTAGTCTTAAGAAGCTTATAAGACTATAGGACTTGAAGGAATCATGACTTTTTATAACATCAGTTTTAATTTAATTATCTCTCAATCATCGCGGAAAAATAACTTTCTTTGTCCTAATGTATATTACAGCAAAATAAAAAAAACCTTTATTACATGGGATGAAACTGTGTGGCGGAAAAAGTACGAGTAATTAATTAACCATTTTTACTAATTAAATTATTTTTTCTGAGTAATACGGGCTAAAATACCCCCCAACCCCCAGCCCAACTCAGCGGTGTTGCCACATTTCTGCTGACCAGCTGTTCCTGCTATGACGAAGTTATGGCCACATACTTGATTTACATGTTGCCTGCAAACTAATAATTCAAATCAATTCGATGTTTTTTTTTTTACAATTTCAGTTGATTTTAATTTATTTTAAAAGCTATTGAGATAGATTAGTAATATTATATATACATACAACAGGCAATTGTTGAGCGCGCACTGCAGGGGTGGGGGACATTCATCCACCATCGGACTTTTTTCGTAAAGGCTGCTCTAGTAAGGAAAAACTACTAACTACAAAAAGCTAAACATTATTAGAATCATTATTAGAAAGCATTAGGTGAATCTTAAAGGATAAGCTAGAAGTGGTTCCAAAATTCCAAAACGGGTTACGAACCGTAAATGTATCAAAAGTTATTTCATAGTTAGTCCCAGTCCTCAATAGCTTCAAATTTTACATAAACCAAAAGCTATTAGTAACAGTATACAGTATATGATTTTTGTTAACATAGTAGAAACTGTAAATTATCATACAGGTCGTTAGCCAAGCATATGATAGTATTTTAAGGTAAGTGAGTTCAATTTAACCATACTGCACAGTAAGTCCCATAGTGAAAATTATGTTGCTTGAATTTAAGGTCTGTAACCGAGAAGTAAAACTGTTTGAACTGAATCATCTAATTTCATAGCCGGCTTACATTGCACTGAGAAAGAACAGCTCGGCTTCAAGAATAAAGACGAGGACAGCGTTTAATACCATCAAATTAATGCTAATTGCCCACAACAACTTTCCAGCCAAACTTATTTTAAATCCGTTTCGAGTTCCCTTGGGTAATTAATTGTGACGATTAAGAACTCTTTTGAAGTATAAAACGTAATCATCTGCAGACGACAGGCTTTGAGCGGCTCGACTCACGTTGTTATTACTCCACCAGTCTCCAGTCTACCATCAAAGAGATCTTTTAATAAACTGATAATACGAGTTTTAATATTAGAGAAACCGTTTGGAAGTCTATCCACAGAATCATCGTACAGATTATTGTTACACAGCTGACTGATAATTATTTTTACGTTATTGCTTTCGGTGAGCAATATTCATTGTGGCTTTTATATGCTAGTATTGTGGGTACTGAAACGACACAAAAACAGCAAGGTATAGATTAAACTATCCTAAATGCTATATAATTCTTAAAATCCCCTAATGTAAAACAACGTTTTAAAATTTAAATTTATAACGTTTACAAGCAAAAATCGAAAGTTATTATTTGTGTTTATATTAAAACTTAGATTCAGTAATTACTTAGTTTTCTAAACGTGTGTATTAACAAGTGCTTATGTTAAAACTTTTTTAGAATAGATTGTTGTATTGTGAACATTTATATATGTTTCACTGCAAATAAATAGTTTTAATTAGTACGATCAAACTGTACATAAACAATTCGTAATCGCAAAGCTTTTAATGTGCATGTTGATGAAACTGAAAAGTCAATAAAGATTTTTTAGACCAGTTATAGTGAGAGAAATATTAATACTTATATGATAATAATATGTAGTAGTAATACACTATTTTCTACTTCTACTGTTGCTATTAATTTTCTTTTTCTATTGTGAGGTACTAAAATGTACAGTGTATTTTTTTTATTATCTTGGGTCGTCCATTCAAGATTTATTGTGGGATTAGTTTTTTCCCGTCAACAATGCTTAAACGGGATCGATAAAACAAGTTCGCCTCAGCTATCGTGCCACGACATGTTCGCCGCTTGACGGGTTGCGGGCATGAACGATAAGTCGCGCATGCGCTCCAACGCAAAACTCGTCAGACGGACCGGCCAGCAGAGGAGCGAGAGGTCAGTCTACATATGCCGATCACCACGTAAAGACCCACGGTGCGCTGAGATCTTAACCTCAACTCCTGCCGACTTGTTTCGTGAGATACGGACGTATCGATTTCTTCTTGCTATTGGTAATATATTACTTCAATTACTATACTATACATAATTAACCTTTCATTATATTCTGTATCGTTTTTATATGTTGTGCCACACGAAATTTAACTTTATAACGTATTATTCTTAGTATTCTTTTCCTTTACTTACTTTCTTACATAATCTATGTTCGTGAAATACGGACCTAACCTTTAAATTTAAGATTAGTGGTTCTTTACTTTACTTACTATCTTACTTAATCTATGTTCGTGCAATACGGACCTAACCTTTAAATTGTTTTATTGGTATTATTGGTTCTTTACTTTACTTACTATCTTACTTAATCTATGTTCGTTGCAATACGGAACTAACCTTTAAATTGGTTATGGTTATTGGTATTATTGGCTCTTTACTTTACTTACTATCTTATTTAATCTATGTTCGTGTAATACGGACCTAAGCTTTAAATTGTTTATTGGTATTATTGGTTCTTTACTTTACTTACTATCTTACTTAATCTATGTTCGTGCAATACGGACCTAACCTTTAAATTGTTTATTGGTATTATTGGTTCTTTACTTTACTTACTATCTTACTTAATCTATGTTCGTGCAATACGGACCTAACCTTTAAATTGGTTATTGGTTATTGGTATTATTGGCTCTTTACTTTACTTACTATCTTATTTAATCTATGTTCGTGTAATACGGACCTAACCTTTAAATTGTTTAATTGGTATTATTGGTTCTTTACTTTACTTACTATCTTACTTAATCTATGTTCGTGCAATACGGACCTACACCTTTAAATTGGTTATTGGTTATTGGTATTATTGGCTCTTTACTTTACTTACTATCTTATTTAATCTATGTTCGTGTAATACGGACCTAACCTTTAAATTGTTTATTGGTATTATTGGTTCTTTACTTTACTTACTATCTTACTTAATCTATGTTCGTGCAATACGGACCTAACATTTAAATTGGTTATTGGTTATTGGTATTATTGTTTCTTTACTTTACTTACTATCTTATTTAATCTATGTTCGTGTAATACGGACCTAACCTTTAAATTGTTTATTGGTATTATTGGTTCTTTACTTTACTTACTATCTTACTTAATCTATGTTTCGTGTAATACGGACCTAACCTTTAAATTTGGTATTATTGGTTCTTTACTTTACTTGCTATCTTACTTAATGTATGTTCGTGTAATACGGACCTAACCTTTAAATTGTTTATTGGTATTATTGGTTTCTTTACTTTACTTACTATCTTACTTAATCTATGTTCGTGCAATACGGACCTAACATTTAAATTGGTTATTGGTTATTGGTATTATTGTTTCTTTACTTTACTTACTATCTTACTTAATCTATGTTCGTGCAATACGGACCTAACCTTTAAATTGTTTATCGGTATTATTGGTTTCTTTACTTTACTTACTATCTTATTTAATCTATGTTCGTGTAATACGGACCTAACCTTTAAATTTGGTATTATTGGTTCTTTACTTTACTTACTATCTTACTTAATCTATGTTCGTGCAATACGGACCTAACAAATAGATTATTGCTCTGGGTCTACTATTATTTTCTCTTAAACTTTTCTTACTTAATATTTGTAAATACGATACTGACCAAACATTATATATTGTTCTTAGTGTTGATATTACTTTTGCTCATACTATTTTACATAGCATACAGTGTGTTGCGATTTGAGGTAGCTTTGATTTAGATAGAGATCTAGGTAGTTACACTTTTGTGTTTTCTTTAATTGATGATAGTAAATATCTTATTTATCGACATCATTTTATTTCAAATTCTTAATTTTTTTAAGGCCAGTTGGGTAATGATGATTTACTAAATGCTTGAACGTTACCACCACCTTAGGTGATAGCAATATATCTGAACCCAACTGACATACATAATCCATAAGAATAAAATTTAGACCCCTGGATCGAATCCCCGCTTGATTGGGCTCATCTAGGGTAAGCGATACGTGTCATTCTTAACAGTAAATTGTTGTGTTGAGAAAATACACGTCACATATTGGCGCCCGAACAGGGACGGATATTCGAACAGACTCGACTGATTGTTTACATTACAGTGATCGTCACGTAAAAACAACCGATAAAAATTAAATATCTAGACTCGTATTTCTATTTTAGTCCTACCGTATCTACATTGACACATCATGTTTCCATTGAGCTTTCTCCGAATCTGGAGGCTCTTATGTCTTCTGTTTCATTCAAATATACTGCCTACTGGTCGTTCGAAAACTACTGACCCTAAGAGTGAGGATAATAAGTCACACTCACAGACTGGAACTTTACTTACAGATGTTGCTATTACTAGCCCTCTTAAAGACGCAAATGTTGCTACCACAACGACTAAAAACGTCTACTGCTCCATCAAGTCAAGTCCATTCCGGTACAATACCAAAAGTATTGCCCGTTACTACTGAATCATTAGCCTCAGGGAAACAAACCACGATGAGGGGAAGTTCCGAAAAAGTTGGATGGATTTATAATCTGAAGAAGCCTGAGTTGATTGAAGAAATGTCAAAATATGGGTTACCAAATCGAAGGAAATAGTGAAGATCTACGCTCTCGTTTTGTGACTTTCTTAAGGAGCCAAGGATTAGTTCGAACTCCCTCTACATATACAAAGAGTTTAGATAATACACTCTTAAGTGCTGAAAATACTGAGGTTCAGGGTACTTCAACTATTCCTGCTGCCTCTACTCTTAATACCAGAATGGAAGATTCCTCCCAACTTGAACTTGCCAGTTTTCGAGAAATCTTGGGTCTTTCTCCGAGCGCTAGTGCAGAAACAGTAAAAAGAGTTTTAGTTAATTTAAAAAAAATATGTCTTCATCCGAAAACCAATCATATTCAGCAAGAACCTTTACAACCGGCAAGCCAAAGTCCATATACACTCTTAAATCCTAATACGGCCGTTACTTATTTAACTCCCCGCGATCCTATATTTACCACTACGGTACCAATAGATAACGGAGTTCAAAGTAACGAGTTGCGGGATACTGCCCCCTTTAGCGCTAAAAATTCGGGCCCATATATGCAATATTGCCAGGAAATGGAATCTGCATTACGAAGGAAATGGAGACCCAGTATCTTTCTTAGAGCGACTTAACGAGTTAATGGAAATGTTACGATATATCCAAAGAAGAAATCTTAAGAGCTCTTCCCGAACTATTACGAGGAAAAGCCCTGTTGTGGTATAGAAACCATAGAGAATTTTGGGATAGTTTTGAGGATTTTCAGACTTCGTTTGAGATGCAATACTTACCCCCAGGTTACCGACGTAATCTTGAGGATGAAATCCGCCAGCGTACACAAGGAGAGGCTGAACCATTTCGTAGCTTTATTGTGGCCATAACCACACTAATTCGACGAAGAGGAGGATATAAACTAGAAGAAAAACTCGATCGTTATTTATTGCAATATGAGACCAGAATATAAACTAATTATGAGAAGAGGGAATATAAAGTCTATACAGGATATGATTAAAGAAGCCGAATATTACGAAAGCTATGAAAGAGAGCGTCTTCTTTACAAACCTCCACCTAACCCGGCACAAACACTGGTCCCAGAGAAACTGCATACTATTCCAAAAATAAGCAGGTAAGCATGGAAGGAATGAGACATCGCCAGTACAACCCCACTCCCAGGATATGGACAGATAATGGAAACCGGGACACCAACAATTAAGGCAGTCGGTTAGAACCCAATTTGGTTCAAACGGTGCAATATTCAACAAGCGGCTACTTTACAAAACGATCAGAAAACAGTACAGGCTCGGCGAGGTAAAGTCAAATTCACGTCCAGGACCCTACAGTGAACCTTCCTACTAGGAATATCCGTAGAGAGGCTGTTCCAATTTGCTGGAACTGCGAAGAAACTGGACACAGATTCAGTGAGTGTACTAAAAACCTAAGAGACTCCCGCTGCTATAACTGCAAAACGGAAGGTATCAAAACAACGGATTGCCGATGTAATTCGGGAAACGCTTTGTGGATCCCAGACCAAGGAGGTCAGCTGACATCCCGATATAATTTTCCAACGCGACCTCCAACGAGGAAAAATCTCCTGTGCAGAAGAATTAACACACTACTCGGGTATAGTTTCGGACTTGAGAAGCTACATGATTGTCGACCGTATGTAACTGTTAACATTCTTGGAAAAACATTTGAGGCTCTGATTGATACTGGTGCTATGGTTAGCATAGTAGGCAAAGATTTTAGTAGATCATTTAAAATATAAATTCTATAAAACCCCAAAATACACATATACCTTTGCAAATGGCCAATGGCTTTAAAACCTATGTAAACACTCGTATTTGGTTAACTTGGAGGTTAACGAAGCCCATATTGAGGCAAAACTCTTGTATGTTCCAAACCTTACTACGTCCTTAGTTTTAGGTATGGATATAATAAAGGAGTTAAATTTAGTTTATATAAACACACCGTCTTCAAAACGCGAAACGCAAAATGACGTAAATTATATCAATATAAACTTTATTGCAAACTTAAGGGCAGATGAACATAAAGGGTTAGATTTTTAGTTATACACAAGGAATCAGACAAGGATTTCTCTGCTTATAACTACAAATCCAAGTTACTGTCGATTTCCCTCTACTCAGCCTGAAACGTCAGAACTCACAGTATGTTTCCCCGAAGGTCGTCGGACTGTAGTGACGACATGGGACCGATTGCTGGAAGCCCCCTCAAGGAAGCCATCGACAATAATTATGAGGGAAACGAATCCTCGGTTACCTTTTCAAATCCGCCTGATAGGGAAGTTAAAAAAACGCAATATCTACCAGCAATAGAACCAAGTGTCTTTCAGGCCATGAAATGGATGAACTGAGGAAGGAAAGTGGTCCAACGCCAGGACACATCGCATCAAGATGTTAACATCCAAAAAGAAGCCGCCGCCGAGGATGACTTTGAGATGGTAAATAAATTGCGATGTGACGTTGTCGAGAGCATCTTCTCCATGCCTTTCGATCATGGAAGATTCAGAATGGGTAGACAACGAACTAGGAATGGATTTCCAAGAAACGTCACCTAAGACAAACTTAAATTCCAGCACCAATTGCCATTACCACAATTCGAGACACTCCACAACTAACCCAACCACCACAACCGGAGAAAACTGAAGCCCCAGAAGAAATAAAGCACGTCCTGGATTGCTCGTTGAACGTCAGAAACGTGCAGGCCGCTTCAAACAAACAAAAAAGATATCGTCCAAAAAGGATTCGGGTATTCAATCCGGACGGCACTTTTGTCAGAATAGATGTGCGAAAGTTGCCACCTGAATTGCGCTTGAATTGGTTATTCCATTAGTATATTTAAGCCACCAAGAAGAAAATGTTTTATTTTTTATAACCGAAGATTAATATTTTGTTTTATTTCGTTCAAGGCAACTAAACTTTCTGCAGTGAAGTGTGTCTCTTTATCAATTTGAAAACATTTTACTTTTTCGAGTTTTGACAACATTATTATAAAAGGTTAGGCATTTTAAGTTTCGTTTTTCATGTTTTCATTTCAACTTTATTACTACATTTATATAAAATTATCAACAAATGGTGTTCTTTTTATTGTTTTATATCATGTTTATTATAATTTAGTACACAATTTTGTGGTTCAGAGCAAAAGAACGTTAGTTTATTTATATTTTTAAGTAAATAATTCCTTTGTTTAATTTAGTTTCTACATCTTACTAATATAGTTTTTACATTTAAAAATAGAAAATTGTTGAATTGAACTAAGAAGATGTTCAATTTTGTTCGCTTTGTTCTCTTCCCGAAAGAAAGAGGGGGGTGTGAGGTACTAAAATGTACAGTGTATTTTTTTTATTATCTTGGGTCGTCCATTCAAGATTTATTGTGGGATTAGTTTTTCCCGTCAACAATGCTTAACGGGATCGATAAAACAAGTTCGCCTCAGCTATCGTGCCACGACATGTTCGCCGCTTGACGGGTTGCGGCATGAACGATAAGTCGCGCATGCGCTCCAACGCAAACTCGTCAGACGGACCGGCTCAGCAGAGGAGCGAGAGGTCAGTCTACATATGCCGATCACCACGTAAAGACCCACGGTGCGCTGAGATCTTAACCTCACTCCTGCCGACTTGTTCGTGAGATAACGGACGTATCGATTTCTTCTTGCTATTGGTAATATATTACTTCAATTACTATACTATACATAATTAACCTTTCATTATATTCTGTATCGTTTTTATATGTTGTGCCACACGAAATTTTACTTATAACGTATTATTCTTAGTATTCTTTTCCTTTACTTACTTTCTTACATAATCTATGTTCGTGAAATACGGACCTAACCTTTAAATTTAAGATTAGTGGTTCTTTACTTTACTTTACTATCTTACTTAATCTATGTTCGTGCAATACGGACCTAACCTTTTAAATTGTTTATTGGTATTATTTGGTTCTTTACTTTACTTACTATCTTACTTAATCTATGTTCGTGCAATACGGAACTAACCTTTAAATTGGTTATTGGTTATTGGTATTATTGGCTCTTTACTTTACTTACTATCTTATTTAATCTAGGTTCGTGTAATACGGACCTAAGCTTTAAATTGTTTATTGGTATTATTGGTTCTTTACTTTACTTACTATCTTACTTTAATCTATGTTCGTGCAATACGGACCTAACCTTTAAATTGTTTTATTGGTATTATTGGTTCTTTACTTTACTTACTATCTTACTTAATCTATGTTCGTGCAATACGGACCTAACCTTTAAATTGGTTATTGGTTATTGGTATTATTGGCTCTTTACTTTACTTACTATCTTATTTAATCTATGTTCGTGTAATACGGACCTAACCTTTAAATTGTTTATTGGTATTATTGGTTCTTTACTTTACTTACTATCTTACTTAATCTATGTTCGTGCAATACGGACCTAACCTTTAAATTGGTTATTGGTTATTGGTATTATTGGCTCTTTACTTTACTTACTATCTTATTTAATCTATGTTCGTGTAATACGGACCTAACCTTTAAATTGTTTTATTGGTATTATTGGTTCTTTACTTTACTTACTATCTTACTTAATCTATGTTCGTGCAATACGGACCTAACATTTAAATTGGTTATTGGTCATTGGTAATTATTGTTTCTTTACTTTACTTTACTATCTTATTTAATCTATGTTCGTGTAATACGGACCTAACCTTTAAAATTGTTTATTGGTATTATTGGTTCTTTACTTTACTTTACTATCTTACTTAATCTATGTACGTGTAATACGGACCTAACCTTTAAATTTGGTATTATTGGTTCTTTACTTTACTTGCTATCTTACTTAATGTATGTTCGTGTAATACGGACCTAACCTTTAAATTGTTTATTGGTAATATTGGTTCTTTACTTTACTTACTATCTTACTTAATCTATGTTCGTGCAATACGGACCTAACATTTAAATTGGTTATTGGTTATTGGTATTATTGTTTCTTTACTTTACTTACTATCTTACTTAATCTATGTTCGTGCAATACGGACCTAACCTTTAAATTGTTTATCGGTATTATTGGTTCTTTACTTTACTTACTATCTTATTTAATCTATGTTCGTGTAATACGGGCCTAACCTTTAAATTTGGTATTATTGGTTCTTTTACTTTACTTACTATCTTACTTAATCTATGTTCGTGTAATACGGACCTAAGCTTTAAATTGTTTATTGGTATTATTGGTTCTTTACTTTACTTACTATCTTACTTAATCTATGTTCGTGCAATACGGACCTAACATTTTAAATTGGTTATTGGTTATTGGTATTATTGTTTCTTTACTTTACTTACTATCTTACTTAATTCTATGTTCGTGCAATACGGACCTAACCTTTAAATTGTTTATTGGTATTATTGGTTCTTTACTTTACTTTACTATCTTATTTAATTCTATGTTCGTGTAATACGGACCTAACCTTTAAATTTGGTATTATTGGTTCTTTACTTTACTTGCTATCTTACTTAATCTATGTTTCGTGCAATACGGACCTAACCAAATAGATTATTGCTCTGGGTCTACTATTATTTTCTCTTACACTTTTCTTACTTAATATTTGTAAATACGATACTGACCCAAACATTATATATTGTTTCTTAGTGTTGATATTACTTTTGCTCATACTATTTTACATAGCATACAGGTGGTTTTGCGATTTGAGGTAGCTTTGATTTAGATAGAGATCTAGGTAGTTACACTTTTGTGTTTTCTTTAATTGATGATAGTAAATATCTTATTTATTCGACATCATTTTATTTCAAATTCTTAATTTTTTTAAGGCCAGTTTGGGTAATGATGATTTACTACTAATGCATTGAACGTTACCACCACCTTAGGTGATATTGGTTCTTTAACTTACTTACAATATATCTGAACCCAACTGACATACATATACTGACCATAAGAATAAAAATTTAGACCCCTGGATCGATTTATCCATTTTAATCGCTTATTTTTTTTGATTGGGCTCATCTAGGTAAGCGATACTGTCATTCTTAACAGTAAATGGTTGTGTTGAGAAAATACACGTCACACTATGTTTGTTTATTTCACACCCGTTAATATATATATTAACAGATTTGAAATTCTGCTTTGATCTACTTATTTAAAATTACAAATAACATGAGACACACAAACATGCAACGACTTAACTACCACTAATCTAGATGCATCTATTCATAGAACCAAATATGGCACCAATCAGGTAAAACCTTTTTGAAAACGATATTTTCCATCCCGCATTATTATTTTTTATGCATACATTGTAAATTTTATTTTGTCAACTATTCGTTTATAGTGATAGTAACCTAAAGAAATATATACATTATGTTGGAATTATAAAAACATCTGTAAAAATAGGAACTTTAATACTTACAACACTATTACTTAAAATATATACCTAGCCTATTATACACACAAGGATTCTTGATTTTCTTTTTGGTACGAACTAGTGACCAAATGGTGATTTCATGAGGATTGTTTGGAGATGATTGATGAAAATATATTTATAAAGTAATAAATTATATCATACCATTGTAGTGACAAACAAATAATATATAGTATTTTTTGTCATTAGTAGTTCTTTGCACGGATAGTCACTAAAATTTAAAGTTTTTTTCAAAACGAGAGCTTGATATTCAGTGTCGATCAGGTGCACCAACTCAATAATTCACAACAGATTCAACTGAAAGACAGGAAGGAAGCTTTAGACAGGGATGAATTGTTGATTCAGAATAGGACATTCTATTGAGCATAATGCACATGTGTTATTATTTTATCACTTTAAAGAGTGTAAGCAATAAATATTTTATGGATAATTTGAGAAAATTTATAATAAAATCATATAGCATAATATGGAAAACTAACACTTCGTTTTCGTATGTTTCTCTGATTGTCGTTTTTACTTAATCTATCATAAATTCTTTAGGTTTGCAAATGTATAAATTGTTATTTATTGTACGATCCATTTGGTCCTTATAACAAGGATCTAACTCGGTATTTGAGATTTGTAGTAGTTTCTATATACAATACTCTTATTTTTATTGTCTTATATTTTACAAAACTTAAAACTTTTAATAATTCAAATGTTATGATAGAATTGCAAGTAACATGGGGTTTTAGAGTATAAAAGCTAATTTCTTCCTTTTTAATATTAATATTATTTTTATTTTCCTTAAATTAATCACACAGATACAAAAGATTGTTGTGTTCTTTATCAATTCCACCAAATAAAGCGCCAAATCTTTGAGCTTACTTTTTTTTGTTTTTATACTTTATTAATTTTTATATGTAAATTGAGCCATGAAATTATATATTTTACATACAGTACCGCTATTTAGACTGTTATTCTTTCTTTTCACTATTAGTGGGCTACCAATTCAGTCTTAATTTTAGTCCACATCAGTAATGCACATTTTAGTAATGCTCAACAAAACATATTTTTAAAATAAGGCCTACTACAAAATGTATTATAAAAGCCACCTGAGTAAATGCAAGCAGACAAGGTGCAAGAAGATGGATGGGGACACAGATTAGGGTCACAAGACATTGTTTATATTTGTACAAGCCGGTTATCAGTGGAGCAGTGAGATAGCTGTGGACAAGTTGCCTGCCGCGGTGTACTGACTCGTACAGCAGTCAGCTGTTAGTTAGCATTCATTGGCACGAACTGAGCACCGGCCGCGCGCTAACATGATTAGAACGTACGAGACCCGCAAGTCTATCTCAATCCCTACAGAGGAGGACATGGCGGAGGTCGTGATAGTGGAGGACAAAGTGGAGGAGGTCGAACTACGGGAGACCAAGCCCGTGGAGGACAAACCAGTCCCTCAGGAGGTTATTCAGGTGGGTCAGTCATGTCACTTTTACCTTACCTCCAAAACCTTCATCCCTACGTACTACGAAGGTCAAGTCTCTTCTATCGCTACCCAGTAAGTAGCCTACATTACAATTACCCTGAACAACATGACACGACACCAAAAATGTTGTAACTTTCAGACTAATAGAAATTGCACTGTAAATTCTTGACTGGGTGGTTCAGTATGTTCAAAATGTTGTACGAGTATATTATACAGTTATTCTTACCAAATTAGTTCAATTAAAAAATAATACAAATTTTATTGAGCTACATCGAAACACACATAGCATACCTCGCTCACAAAAATTGTATATGAAATCATCCCCATCAGTGTTCATGTGTGTTGTAATTCTTTATAATACATAAATGGGAGTGTGGGAAATTATTAATTTGTCAACTGCATAATCACTGATTCATAAAATACAACATAAGAAGAAAGTATCTAACTATCTAGGCTTCGGCGAATATAAAGTTACCAACTGATATATTTTTAAAACATAATTCCAAGAAATATTGCAAATTTGAGCTACTTACTTTTAGCTCACTTGAAATTAATTTAAGTTTTTAAAATATTAAAATATAATTACAAAGCAGTTTACATTTATTAACAAGATTACTTCCATGTTCAAAATTCTCAAATGGAGTAAAACTAAAAAAATATTCTGCTTTTCATACATTTAGGATTGTTTTTGTAAATACAATTTAAAGAGTATTAACAATCGTTTAATTTAGTAGGATATATAAACAAAATATTGCATGTCTCATTTTAGTTAACTCAAAGCAAAACATCTTCAGGGTTAGGAACGCAACAAAACTTTGTAGGTAAGTTATTATTGTTGGTGTCTTTGTTGTAAAGGTCTTTGGTGTTTTATGAGTTGGTCAGATTGCTTTTCTAAACCTCTGAGTTATCATTACAATGGCTGATATACAATTGACAATCTGTTGTTGTAGGCCTACCTTACATTGCAAATTACAGCACTTTTTAAGACAACTAATAAGTGTTTTCTACATTTTTTTTTCTGAATCAACTGAAAGAGCTTTACAACTTGAACAGCTATAGAGAGAAATCAGTGAAAGCAGAAAAAGTTTATTTTTTTAAGTAATTTACCACGCATTATAAATTTAATTTTAGACAATTAAAACTGTTTGATTATGCCGATTTAAAAAAATACCGATTTTTGTATTTTAGTTAAAACAATATTTTTTTAATGTAATATTCAGTTATTGTAATTAATGGGTAAAGTACTTATTGAACGTTGGTATTACTATGGACATTTTCGTTTCTCTATGATATTGTATTATGTATACCTCTCAGTAAGTATCTATTTATTTCAACTATATGTAGAATAAGTGACGGATATGTCACCCCTTCCACTTATATGTCATATGTAGTTAATAAAACCTCAGATACTTCAGAAACAAATATAATAAAATATTTTAACAAATTATTTCGCTGTATCTTTCCAGCTGTCATTTTATAGCGTATACACAATTTCCAAGTGATATATTTTTAAACATTTAATCGCAAAAAATATTGCAAATTTGAGCAACTTACTCAGCGGCACATCCTACTGACCTGAAATATTCCTAAGACGACTTCATACTTCTAATGAACTAGTTAACGAATATTGGAAAGTAGGTTGGATATATTCAACTGCGTACAAAGTCAGGGAAAGAGCTAGAGCAGCCCCACGAAAATAGTTTGATGGTGGCTGGTACGTCTTCTACACCCAGCACCCAATTGTTACCAGATCCGTTTCAACATCTGTTAATATAAACAAACTTCTGATGTTTCAGTAAAGAAATATGCGTACATTTGGTTTCATTGCAACATGTAAACCAACCAGAGAGTATGTAACCATAGCCGCGTCACAGTGGGAACTGGTGATCATCAGTGATATGTCAACATAATCATCAGACTGTATGTCATCGGGCTATTTTCGTGCGGGATACTATAGTACCTTGCTTGATGACTGTCTTAAACATATGTATGGTTTTAAAACCGATTTGATTCCTAATTTAATGCACACCCAGCACCCAATTGTTACCAGATCCGTTTCAACATCTGTTAATATAAACAAACCTCTGATGTTTCAGCATAGAAATATGCGTACATTTGGTTTCATTATAACATGTAAATCAACCAGAGAGTATGTAACCATAGCCGCGTCACAGTGGGAACTGGTGATCATCAGTGATATGTCAACACAATCATCAGACTGTATGTCATCGGGCTATTTTCGTGCGGGATACTATAGTACCGTGCTTGATGACTGTCTTAAACATATGTATGGTTTTAAAACCGATTTGATTCCTAATTTAATGCATAGCCAGTCACTTCCATAAAATCGAGTTACCAGTGAAGTTTAGCTATAAACAGTAACAGTAAAGATATGCGAATCCACGCCTTACGTGTTTAGTCTACCTTTATCACACCACTCACCTGACAGTTGTGGAACAATACACCATTCGGACTTCTTATCAACAACACTATAAAACAGAAGGTAAGAAGTTGATTGCGAATCCTGTAAAACCGAGTTTCTATAGCTCTAAAACTTTATTGGTTGATTGGTGATCCTGTAAACGAGATCCAAACATTTTTTTTTAATTTTATGTCTTTTAAGAAAAAACTACTGTAACAATTGTATGACAAGTAATGGTAAACTTGATCTATGGAAAGCTAAGTATATAAGACCAAATTAAAATTATTATATTCTATTTATAAGATAGTTCTATACAGCTCTTTTCAATACTTGGTGAGAAATTTAATTACTTGGTTATTAGTCAATTGATGCTACATAGTTTCTACTCTACACCTAATTACCATATTAGCTATAGATTAATATCTATTAATATAGAACAGCCAAAATAATGTAAAAATCGTATATTTTAATCATCTATGTCGTACAAAATGTTGGAACCATTTTTAATGGACCTAGAAAGTTGTGTAATATATTTTAAAGTCAATGAGATATTGGCTGATTCACACGTCATACTCATCCGTAATTATCATAGCAAAAATCACAGTAGGCGAAATGACAAACCTATAAACTACATACAAATACATTTGGCCAATATCCGACGGAAGTCATACGAAGAAATGAAACGCCGACGTTTAAGAATGAAATAAAAACAAAGCCATCCTATCTCAATAAATTTAAGAATATTTCATTTCTCTGATTTCATTTAAGACTGATTATCATGGACCTGCTATGTCAATTAATCAACGTAATCCGATCTCTTTAAACGTAATTCGAACCACCAATTAGACGTAATTGTCTTCTTACTCTTGTTATTGGCCGGGAAATTGATACCTTTTATAGCAATTAAAATTCCTTGAACTGCATTGGAACGCAAGAACATCAAAGCAACGCAGATACCTCTAATCATATATTGTAATCATCTTTGTCGTACACAAGGTTAGAATTATTTTTAATGGACCTAGAAAGTTTTATAATATACTAGCGGGCCCGGCGCGCTTTGCTGCGCATTTCAATAATTTTTTGCAAAAGTTGCCCGCGGCTTCGCACGCAATTTCCCGTTGAAAACAGTACACTATATTCACTTATTCTTTTTCTATCACATTCTAAACATTGCTGAGATAATTGATAGTCGTTCCATCGTGAGCCTCTTGGGCGTATTATGAAGGTATGTACCATATTCCTGCCTCTATCTAGCTGTTACCCACGGCTTCGCACGCAAATCTTAAGAACCGAAGTCCTTATATTACTTAGTAAATTTTTTTTTTTACTATAATAAATTTTAGATTAAATTAGTTATATCTCCGATGCCACGATTAAGCTTGCTTTGTTGTCTCGATCGAGAGAATATGTACACACGGAGTTTTGAGAACCATACTTCTGTCAAAAAAAACAACTAAGGTTGATTTTATAACATTCTTTATATTTGTAGCCAACGTAAGATAGTAATTATGATATCTGCTTTACTCTTCTGATCAAGCATGAGCATGGTTTATATTAAATAAATATTGCAGTTAAAGGTGAATTTTTACGTCAAATTTGAATTGTATTATCTGGATAGTAAAGTCTATGTTTAACAGTGATTGCAAAAACAGTTTAAACAAAATTTGTCGTTTCTCTTAAGCTTACTCTATGCTTTAAAACTATAAGTGTAATATATGTTTACAAAGAACAGCTGATTAAAAATTTGAAAAGACGTTAACATATGTTTGCTGCAATGCATTTCTTATGGGTATTTCTGTAACCAGTGGGGCGGAATCCTGAATCGGGAAAGGGATGGGCATAGCTTATAAACCTTCTCCGTGGAAAAATACATATACGTACAAATTTTCATCATGATCGGTCCAATAGTTCACGATTCCATAAAGGACAAACATACAAACATTCATTTTTATATATATAGATTTTAAAGTCAATGAGTTTTTGGCTGAGCTTTAGCGAAACACATCACCCGAGAAGATGGAAAATTGTCATTTCTTTCTGTCTATGTATTTTTTATCTGCCTGTCTATACGAACGATATCTCAAACACTAAATGACCTTTAGATTTGAAATTTTACACAAGTTTAATTTCTATGTAAACAATACTGAGTTCAATGATGGTGCATGTCACTGCCTGGTGTTTCATTGAGCGTCAGCAAACATACTCGTATTTCAATTTGTCATATAGTAACCATAATGACAACGCAGGGTAAATAAATTTATAAATACATTGAGTTCAATCATATGAGATTTGAGCATGTTACATTTTAATTCATAGAGTAAATAAGATAAATAATAAAGTAGAAAGTCTAAGAATGATAAAATTCGGTGACAAGACTGGATTTGGGCGCACTCTTGCGTTGAAGTACCCTCCATAGATTACCATAACAATTATTTATTTGAACACTGTTATTAAACTTAACTATGATGGTGCATGTACAACTATGGAATATAGTAAAATTTTTCTGTTAATATTCCCGGCTGACTATCTGCTCGCCGGACATGTCAAGAGGTAAGATGACCTACAGATTTGAAATTCCTGTGCACCTTAACGAAGCCTGTTGCGTGACAAGTGCACTCCTGCCTTGTTTATGTTTTTTTAGGACAAGAAGCTTATAAATTGCACTTAATCCTATAAAAACCTTAGCGCTGCTTCCGGAGTGACAGTATATTCAGGATGGATAAGGTTAGGGGGTAGGGGCCGCTTTCTATCGAGATCCATGAGGAAGAATTAGGGCACTAATCTCAAAGTCATCTCCCCCCGGAAGAAGGGCAAGCCAGCTCTGAACCAGCCTCTCCAGTCAAAGCAGGGAGGGGTGGTACACCCTTGTTGATGTCAAGAACCTCCGAGACTTAAAAAACGAACCCCACCAACTCCAACAGTCATCACCCTAGAATCTCGACATTTGCGGTTAGTGATGTGCCGCATTGAAGATGATAAAAATGATGATTTGCTTTTTTGATATTTTACTTATGTTTGTTAGTACTGTTTGAAAAAACGTCTATCTGTTTACTTCGAAATTAAAAACACTTTTGTGCTTATTTAAGTGAGACTTCCACTTACCTCTACACCCCTCCCCACAACCCTAACTGACGAGTAATAAAGCACCAATGTAAGTGTTTAGTGACTTCTTTAAAAAGTAAAAGGTTATGCCCAAGCCCAATGTCTCAAAGTCATTCGCATTGAAGCAAAATAAAAATTAATGAAGGTGTTTATTAAGTCCAATAACAATAATGCCAATTTAATACTTTCACAAGTCCACAATAATACTACAAGCTGAAAGAAGAGAAACTCATTCACACACCACACTCACTTCTTTCACACATTTACTCCAATCAGGCAGTAAACCTCCCTAACTCCACAAGCTGACAAAGAATCTGTAAAGGATTGAAAATGTGTTTTTGTCTTTTTGAAAAATTAATTGGTCTACAAAACATCCATGAAGGTCTCCTAGCTATTGAAGCAACTTTGCCTTACATTATTAGAAAATACCAGCTTGGAATCTATGGGAAGGCCAAGATAGAGCACTATGTACCGTATCTTAATCTCCAGTTCCTTATCAAGGATAAGGATATAATTTTATGAGTAAAATTCAATACTATCATTTTTTTTTTCTATCTAAAACATCTTAATGCACTCAAATTGTGCACCTGATCGGACAATGGGAAAACATCTTCATCTAGATTACATGTTTGTAGTCTAGCTGTCTCTTATGTCGAAATTATGGAAAGAGTTCGTTTTGAGCTTCATCGTCGCCGACTTATTTTTGGATTTCTTGAGACGGACGTTTAGTCCAGATTTTAGAAGTAAATTCTATGACAGCATCAGATTTCATGCGCTGCATTAAACGGAAGGTGAAATATAGATGAACTTTAACAATTCGTAAAAGGATAATATGATTTCGGTCATTTGCCGTCGTTATATCTTACAAACTTTATGACACTACGTTTCTAAAATTGAAATCATCTTTTTCAGGTAAGAAGACAATTAGTGCATATACATATAATTAAAAGGTAAACCTGTGTCAATAGACTGCGACTAAAATAAAAAAGAAAAAGAGAAAAAATGGGAACATCTCCGACAACTTTGTGGAGTCTACACAGGAGAAAAAGAAACCCAGGCGTTGTTACTGCACATAACGCATGTGATGAGCACATGTTAACTTTCGCATAATTACGAACAGTTTGTCCTGCTTCTGAATCTGATATAACCAGTACTTTCTAATGACCCTCAATGATTCAAGGATAACTGGTTTTCGGAGATTCATAATTTTTAATGCTACAATATATACACTACGTTTCGAGGATTGGGATCTATCCCCTTATCCAGGTGTTACAATCCTTAAGGTACACCTGATAAATACACACATATTAAAATGTGATTAAGATATGAGGACGAACTCGGTAAAGTTATGTTATTATGTTATGTTTTCAAATTATCCATTTCCTATAATAAACTTCGAATAAAGAACTCAAGAATGTTAGTTTTGCTTGTTACTAGCGATAACGGTGAACATCACGGTATGAAGAGGCAGAATAAACTTGTCTCTCGAAGAGTAAGATACATTTTTACGCTTTGTTTACAAAATGTAAATATGTTGAATAGTGTGTGTTGGGAAAATATTAAAACACGCTACATGCGTTAAATTACAAACAAAGTGAACCTAGACTAGCTTCTGAATATCTCAACATGAGCGCTGTCGAGCTCATCATCAAGTCAGCCATCCTACTGTTCCAGTAAGTAACAGTCGCATTGTCTCATCTCTGCCTGTAACCCCTGACATTTCTCAGCCTAGCTACTTCTCTTATTGACACTCATTAGTCTAAGTATACGGCTGCTTGAAACTTTAAACCCCTGCTCTTTTGGTAGAATATACGCCCGTGGGTACATACCAATCGAAATGTTAACGTTTTTGTGAAGATATACCACTATGCAAAAAGTTATCTTATAATAAGGAAATGACTACAATTTAATCATATACACTAGATTGAAATTTTAATAAATTTCAAAGATAGTTCTGCCATAAAATCATAAATATTCAGTTATTATTCAAATGTCTATGTACATATATTCATTTCTAATGGTCACTACCAACCATAAACGTTTCAAACAGTGAATATTTTAATTTGTCAACTTTAATTTTTTTCGTAAGAAATACTGCGTTAAAATTTAAGATTTTTAATTTATTAACTAACTAAATATATACACGTATTCCACGGTCTATTCTTGTATCTTTTCTTTTAGAGGTCCATTTTTTTCTATTATTTAATTTGGTAATAAAATTTGTTTTACAGTGTTAACTCATTCCCTTCTTAGAACTTTACATTTTTTTAGTGTATTTAGTTTAGTGCGGACTGATAAACTCGTTTCCCCACACACAAGCTAATGCATATGTGGGGATAATTTCTTAACAAAATATTTATTATTTAATTTTGTTACTTTGTGTGTAAATGATGGGAAAGGTATGCCAAATCTCATAGAGTGATATTAACCAACAGCGAATTCAGTGTTGTTTTATATATATATACTAGCTATTTCCCGCGGCTTTGCACGCTTTTCGTAAACTTTGCCCGTGTATGTGAACTTCTGGTTTAATTGAATTATATTTACAACGCCGATGTAGAGTTTGCCTTGTTGCCACGATCAGGAAAATCTGTCAAAGGTGTATGTTTCTTTATATTTGTATCCATACATGTACTTTATTATAAAGTGGTTTTCTATTCGAGTTTTAAGTTCAATAAATAATTTATTTTTAAGACAAATGTACACCATCTTAGCGTCTTCAAATAGTTTTTGGCTACTTAATATACGTTACTGTGTCGTGATTGCAGTTTATAACTTGCAGGCGCTTTCAAAACTTTTATGTTCGCAACACTGCCTGGTGGCAAGTTACATCAATGGGCATACAATATAAACCTTCTCCATGGAAAAATACATGTACATACAAATTTTCATAATGATCGGTCAAATAGTTCACGATTCCATAAAGGGCAAACACACAAACATTCATTATATATATATATATATATATACTAGCGGGCCCGGCGCGCTTTGCTGCGCATTTCAATAATTTTTTGCAAAAGTTGCCCGCGGCTTCGCACGCAATTTCCCGTTGAAAACAGTACACTATATTCACTTATTCTTTTTCTATCACATTCTAAACATTGCTGAGATAATTGATAGTCGTTCCATCGTGAGCCTCTTGGGCGTATTATGAAGGTATGTACCATATTCCTGCCTCTATCTAGCTGTTACCCACGGCTTCGCACGCAAATCTTAAGAACCGAAGTCCTTATATTACTTAGTAAATTTTTTTTTTACTATAATAAATTTTAGATTAAATTAGTTATATCTCCGATGCCACGATTGAGCTTGCTTTGTTGTCTCGATCGAGAGAATATGTACACACGGAGTTTTGAGAACCATACTTCTGTCAAAAAAAACAACTAAGGTTGATTTTATAACATTCTTTATATTTGTAGCCAACGTAAGATAGTAATTATGATATCTGCATTACTCTTCTGATCAAGCATGAGCATGGTTTATATTAAATAAATATTGCAGTTAAAGGTGAATTTTTACGTCAAATTTGAATTGTATTATCTGGATAGTAAAGTCTATGTTTAACAGTGATTGCAAAAACAGTTTAAACAAAATTTGTCGTTTCTCTTAAGCTTACTCTATGCTTTAAAACTATAAGTGTAATATATGTTTACAAAGAACAGCTGATTAAAAATTTGAAAAGACGTTAACATATGTTTGCTGCAATGCATTTCTTATGGGTATTTCTGTAACCAGTGGGGCGGAATCCTGAATCGGGAAAGGGATGGGCATAGCTTATAAACCTTCTCCGTGGAAAAATACATATACGTACAAATTTTCATCATGATCGGTCCAATAGTTCACGATTCCATAAAGGACAAACATACAAACATTCATTTTTATATATATAGATATACATAAAGAGTGATTTATTATATATTAATATAATTGAAGCTTAATACAAAATTTAAATTACATACATAAGTTTTTTTTAGATATCTTGCGGACACAAATTAAATTTGTATGACTTCGCTAAAGCTCAACCAGTAAAATATGTGTACTGAAATATTTCGCTACTGAATGGTTTGAATGAAAATTTGAGACAGATAATAAATATAAAAAGTATAAGTTCTCTTTTATTTCAATTGTTTAAATTTTCTATATTTTCAACATGGTAAACTATAATTTAGCTAAAATATTAAGATGCTGAAAAAAATTAAAACATAAACGGTCTAAGCAATAAACCACCATAAAAGCTTAACATTGCACTGGTGTGTATATCTTTTTCTTGAGGTATGAAGTAAGTTTGACGAATATCATGTTTACACAAAATATTTCACTGGTTCCCAACAAAGTTACAAAAGAATGCGTGCAGAGAACAGACGATGTTTACAGCGGTGACAAAGGGATGTTGGGATACTGTGTTTATGAAAACATTATTTTATTTTCTCAGCACTGATACTACTCGTATATTCTCTATTTTTAAAGTTGTGCTATATAAAATATCATCTGTGTAATATCAAATAGTAAAACAGAAATATAAGAATCCAAGCTTGGTTTCTCATCAACTCTACGAATTATTTAGTGATTTCTAAACATATCATATATATCAATCTAAATAATTTGTTTATTATATGAAAACCACCACTTATATTGTTTTATCTATTTATTTCCAATGGCACAACCAATATTTACATGAGATAAATAGATTAATAATATTAAAATTTTCCAGACTATTCCACATATTTATTTACGGTGACATCGTCAGGTGCGTATGTAATGTTGCTCTACTTTAATGTTAGTTAAAACAAAATATTCACAGGTTTTAATTTTTTCAACGCTTACATTTAGCCAGTGCCCGTTTCTAAACAAACATATGATTACGCTACTACAGAACTTCATAACGCGTGTTAACTCAAAAGTCTCGTAACTATAATACATTTTGTAATTTGAAAATTGAGGTTACTAGAACAAGAGGCTTCAGAGGATTGGAATTAAGTAATTTTTACTTAATCCTTGCAGTAGTAACCCATTGTTCTCCTCACTAAAACTTTTACGTTCACACATAATCTGATAACATTCTATCTTGATTACAAAACACTGTGGTCGTTCTTAAAAAAATACGCAGGAGAAAAACTATTTCCTTTGCAAATTTAATTTACATATCAAATATTTTAGTCATTTAAATAACAAACATGTTAACACTGTTTATTTTATTACATCTAAGGAATTGTCTATGTTAAAGTGATTCTTTTTCAGTTTATTATTAACGTTTGAGCCCATACAGTTCTGTACCACATAAATAATAGTATAGCAGTTATAAGTTGACTTGAGGCTAGACTTGTATGAACCTCATGCATCTGCATATCTGCATATTATATACTATACACTACATTTATAATATAATAAACACTAAAACACTTGATGACAATACGGCAAATTGTCATCAAGTGTATTTTTAATTTAATAAACAAATAACATTCATATTATACACTGTTTGTTTATTAATTTGTTCTTAACTCGTTTTTCTTGTTGTCATCATGCCCCATTAAACCAATGTAAACAATTCATATCACAAACTGAACTAAGAGACTGAAATAAGAACGCAAATCACGTACTCGTAATCGGCACGACGCGGCAGATCGTTAGGCGTATGTGGTAGATACACAACGTACTCAGTCTACAACTTTCCCAGCACTCAGACGTACAGGCGCTACTTCGAGATTAGAAGCAGCGGCACGACGTGGCAGATCGTTACGCATATATGGTAGATAAACAACGTACTCAGTCTGCAACTTTCCCAGCAAATAGACGTACAGGCGCTACTTCAAGATTAGAAGCAGCGGCACGACGCGGCAGATCGTTACGCATATATGGTAGATACACAACGTATTCAGTCTGCAACTTTCTCAGTAGTAACACGTTAGACGATGGCTCTAATTATTATCTGTATCAGTTTTCATCAATTTCATTCGTGTATTGAATGAAAATATCTCACTAAATTTAGAAGATCTCAAATTTACAAGTAAAGAAATAGTTATTTTTATTTTATTTGTTTACTATAAATCATAACACCGATTTAAATTATTGTAAATTTCTGAAAATGTTTTTATACAACAATTTATTGATAACAAAGAACATTTGTTATGTTTTCAATAGCATTTTTCAATTTCAGCGCCTTGATTTCCTTCAAAATATAAGCACGCTGCTGCGATACACGGCTGTACTACGCGTCAACAAGTTTTTATAACTAATAGTGATATTTGTATAGGCACGAACTAGCCGAACGTGAAAGAAAGACATTGACACGGTTACAATATGTGTTTTAACCGAGTCTTATCTTGAATCCCATTAATAAAACTTTCGATAAGTCAGGTTGGACTCTTATTTAAGGTCGTGTGGTTGGTTTAAGTCACGTTAATTTTATATGAAGTCAAACCTTAAATATGTAGTTCCATTTTGAATATATGGTTCCTTGTCTTCAATATGGAACTTTAAATAAAGAACATTTTCCTATCCTAATGGAGGATACTTTGAAGAATTTTGACCATGAAATTAATAACAAAGTCAATCAAACCCTGTTTACAGTAATAACTCTTTAGTTTACTTGATATCACACCACATGACAATGAAAATGAAATTCACATTTTGTCTTACATAACCTACAATGTACGTTTTATCTCCGTAATTTACCACTTTGGTCGTATTTTAAACATTGCATGTTATCTTTAGAATACGTCTGAGAGAACGTTTCTTCTTAATATGTGCATTATGCCAAATAATTTAATGTAAATTGATGAAATGAAAGCGTTACCCCAATACGCTTTGGAACATTAGACAAATCGGCTGCAAATGTGTGCTGAATTATTTCATTCCTAAACAAAGATTCAGAGGGTCGAAGTATGACTGTTATAAATCTATCTATGGAAAATCCTTACAGTTTCTTACTCAGTCTTAGTATGGAGCAGCACTGAAGAATGCTATTAGAGAATCCACGTACTTTTATTGCCGACTGTTTCGCTGAAAGAACAAATCAGTTAAAGTAAACGCCGCCGAAACAATGGGTTATCTCCGAATCAGGTGACACACTAACATCATCAGACCCCGACTTTCAACTAATAACAACAGAGATAACGTCGCCTCTGCCTCTCATATCTTATCTGTTGAGTAGTGAATCTGTGTTTGCTCCTGTTTCGAGTGTACAGGGTCATTGCGTTTATAAGTACTGTTTAAGAGGAATGTGGATACCCGTAAGTTTTCTTTATAGAAACCTGAGGAAGACAGTTGTATTTTAGTTTATATGAAAAACGAAGAAATTGAACAAAACCCTCGGGTCTTTTTCCACTCGAACTTGTCTATAGGTTTGTGTATGTTCTAATCTTTCAGGCATTTACGATCAGACCACCTAGTATTTTATTCCATTGCTTGAGGCACTAACTTGAGTGCTGTTTGCCTTACCTCAGTGCTGAGCAGTTGTCCCATGTCGCATTGATAGCTAGAGACATTAGTAGATAAGATGAGGTAGCAACTTTACCCAACCCCATTCTTACTTCCTCGATAAACTGAATATAAAACATCATTATTAATAACTAAAACATGATTTTTTTGTTTACAAAACTTGTAACATGCAAGATTTGGTGTGGATGAACGTATTTTCTCTTCAAATTCGCTAACAAATGTTACATAACATAACAATGGGAACTCAAACTCGTCTGCAAAGCAAAACCATGTACTAAATATAATTATGTAATTTACTTTTTATTTGCGATTCGTTAATTTGTTTTAGCTACGTTACCATATTAATTAAAAACCTACATATTATCACAGCTGCAATTAACATAATGAGCAACAACAGTACATAATGGAATAAATCTCCGCGGGCTATACAAGACCATATAAACGTACATAACTTGGAAACTAATCTTTCCAGAATATTAACCTGCAAAAAATGGGTAAATTGAGTTAAACTATCAATAACACTATCCTCAGGGTTTAATAAGTACCTGACGTACTTCATACAACTATAGGTAGAATTGTTCAACTAGTAATTACCAAATTTGGCTCAAAACTTTCTATTTGGATCATTTTAAAGAGCGAGAAAGTACGAATAGAGGAAGAATCATTTAAGGTATCTAAATACGAGGGCAAATCAAATATAAACGGTAATTTTGCTCTTGACCGTACCAAACACGTTCAGACGTGATGCGGCTGTGGGCGATTGTCGTTTTATTTAATAGGAGTGGGGGGAACTGCTTGCTTCACACTAGCGTTGTGTTCTGCCTTCAGTATAGCCATGACCGAGCGAGAGGTACATCCATCTGTTGCGCAACGCATCGTCATAAAATTTTTAACAAATGAAGGTGTTAAGCCTTCGGAAATTTTTACTCGTTTGGAGGCACAGTTTGGGGACACTACTCTGTCTCAAAATCGAGTGTATACGTGGGCCAGAGAATTTAGGGATGGCCGAGAACGTGTTGAAAACGAAAGTCACGGTCGACGCCCAAGGTCAAGTCTTACAGATGACAACATTAGTGCGGTTCGACAGCTTATTGAAGGTGATCGCCGGGTAACTGTTCAAGAAATCTCGTCGGAAATTGGTATCAGCTACGGGAGTGTTCAGTCTGCAATCACAGACCACTTTGGCTTCAGAAAAATTAGTGCTCGCTGGGTTCCGAGGTTGTTGACCGGAAATCAAAAACAGGTCAGGTCGGAGATTGCTGGGAGACTTCTGCAACGATTTCAAGAAGAAGGTGAAGATTTTTTGAGACGCATCGTCACATGTGATGAGACGTGGGTCTATCATTACACTCCCGAATCGAAAATGGCAAGTAAGGAGTGGCGAAGGAAGGATGAAGGCTGCCCAGTGAAAGCCAAAACTCGTATCTCAGCCGGAAAAGTTCTTGCAACAATTTTTGTTGACTCAAGGGGAGTTCTACTCATTGATTTTCTTCACGATCAACGAACATTGAATGCGGCTTACTACTGCCAGGTGGTACAGTCAGCAAAAACCAGTTACCGGAACAAAAGACGAGGTGTACCCATTAGAGATGTCATCCTTCACCATGACAACGCAAGGCCTCACACCGCATTGTTGACAAGGGATAAATTGGAAGAAATGGGCTGGGAAACTCGAACACCCTCCTTACAGTTCAGACCTGTCCCCTTGTGACTATTTTTTGTTTGCGCCCCTGAAAGAATCACTTGGAGGAAAACGATTTGAAAACAATGAAGACGTCGAAAAGCACGTGCGCGATTGGTTAACAACTCGCCCTCAATCTTTTTATGAACAGGGAATATTAAAGCTTCCAAATCGGTGGCAGAAGTGTGTAGATAATGCAGGAGACTACATTGAAAAATGTTGAAGGTATAGTTTCTGTATAATATTATTCAATAAATATAATTTTGAAAATTACCGTTTATATTTGATTTGCCTACGTATATGTTTTATAAAATTTGTTTCGTTTAAAAATTCCTAAAAATACCATTAAAATACAAAATTATAATTTTTTTCTAACTTTACTTGTTCAGGATAATGTCATATTGGACTCTGTAATTTAATATAACAACAAATAAGTTTTATTCAGCAGTTGAAGGGATAAATCTTTATTAGAAACAGAGTGCTACTAGTTTCTCCTGATCTTCGCGAAACTAGTGTCTATGTTAATAAGTTTTCGAAATCGTACCTATCGACAACTGGGACGTCAGCATTTTTCTGTGTTGAGAATCAAATAAATTGTGAATTAGTAATCAAATAAAAATGCCCTGCAAACTTAATTCCAAATGATAATACAGATTTACACCGATGTGTTTACTTTACGTTTAAATATATTCACAAAGTCATTAAACAGATTCACCACAAAATACTCAACACTACTACGGAACAGTGAGTTAAATACACCGGATAATTATATGTTTGTTGTTTCACAATATATTATCATAGTTCAATTACTATTTTTAATGTTTGTTTTCATTATACTGTTTTGATTTTAAAATCTGGACCTGTATTATTTAATTACTTTCATACGTGTTGTCTTATAATGAAATTGAATGTTTTCTATTCAATTTATAAATTAAACAAAGGATTACGGGCTTATAAACGGGCTGTGAATATAAGTCTTGAAAAAGTACGGTTGCTAATTATGAAATGATAATTTATACAGGGTGTCAATTAAGTCTGGAACCTATTTTTTAATTTTTGAACTACAATAGAAAGAAATACCAAAGTTCACACGTGCTTACTGGTGATAGTAACGCACACACATCTGCTCAATTACCGACCGGACAATCCCTTTGGGGGACGGTCCACAAGGAGTCAAACAAAATTCTTAAATAGCAGCATACGTCAAGTTTGGTATCAAATTAAAGGTCTTACTTAGCAAAGTACAATGCCAAACCGGACACAAAAAGTGGATTCAATAATTTACATTGTTCAATTGTTTTAAAATTCAAATAGCTATAACTACTGAATGAATCCACCTTTTGAAGTCCGGTTTGCGGCATTGTACTTTGCTAAGTAAGACCTTTAATTTGATACCAAACTTGACCTATGCTGCTATTTAAGAATTTTGTCTGACTCCTTGTGGACCATCCCCCAAAGGGATTATCTGGCCGGTAATTGGGCAGATATGTGCGTTAATATCACCAGTAAGCACGTGTGAACTTTGGTATCTTTGTATATTGTGGTTTAAAAATTAAAAAAGAGGTTCCAGACTTAATTGACACCCTGTATATTTTAAAATAATATGAAACACTCAATTCTTTGACATAACAAAGTTTTATATTTTCTATTAATTTTATATGTATTTTTGTTATATTTTTTACATTTCATATATTACAATAATCAATAACTTCTAAATATTAAAGTAATAAATATTTATACATTTTCAGTATTATCGTTTCTATTATTTTCTATAGTTTGGCCAGTATCATTTTCACTATAATCTTGTATTTCCGAAATAATTACTTCATTTTTATTATTATTATATTCTATAAACGAAATTGTGGGTTTATAATAACTGAAATAAGAAATAAGAATTCAGGAATAAAATCTTGCTGAATATCTTGTAAACACAGCAGCTATTGTTTTTTCAATATCTCATTATATTTAAGTTTTTGCCATTTGACATTATTTAATTTAATTTTGCATTAGAAAAGTCTATTAAAGGTTCTGACGTTTCTTTATAAAAATTGTATTAAACACTGTTTTTAAGTAATTTGTTTTTTAAGCGAATATAAGTTAAGGCCTAATGTAATTGAGTAAAGGTTATAATTTTATAATCAACAGAAAGACTCGTTTTCTTTCAGGATTAAATTACACTACGCCTTTGTTAGCTAGAAAAAATTTAATCAAATCAAAATGCATTTATTTTCTAGCGTTGCTCTGCTAAATCTGTTTTTTTTTAGAACAATTATTGTCCTAAATTCTGAAAAATAAATTATATTAAAATAAGAGGAAGTTTAATGTATAAGATTTTTTACCTTAACTTTAAAATTACTGTTTGACAATGTTTTCATGTCATTGAGTAGCTCGTTGTAAAGTTTGGGGCCGAAGTATGAATAACTCTTCCGCTCCAATTCCAAGCTTACGTTAGGAAAGTGAAGCGACCCATCATGGCGAAACCTGCGCTGAGACGCCTCTTCACGGGAAGAAAGCCTTTCGTGAAGGTAGTTAGGCTCGAGGATCGTCTAAACACTATGTTGTGTAGCAAGTTAACATACATGCATATAGCGTCTACGGGCAGTAAATTAACTGTTTCCCGGTACGGTGATACATAGTCGAATCTTCTCAAGAAAAACATAAAGCGAATGGCTGAGTTTTTTACTTTTGCATACGATCTATGTCCTCCCTATACAAGGAAGCAGTAATAAAGTATTGAAAGTTTCAGTGACTGTACTAAATGAAGTTTAGTGGTCTCTGGAAGTAAACTTCTAACCAAAGCACGCTAGGAGGCTGTGTGACATGTTCAGTGAAGGTCCACGGTCGACTACGACGCCGAGAGCTTTAGCCTTGTCACATACAGCCAGACTCCTGCCTTCAAGTGAGACACTCGCCTCACTTTTTCTTAAGGGTCTGTACATGGTTGTATGGCGCAGTGTTCAAAACTGACTGAGTTGAGTTTTAGACCATTAATTTCTGACCACTTTTGCTATGCTCTTCAGGTAATCGTTAATCTGACCAAAAGCTTCGATCATGCGGCTTAGCTCATATGACAAGTGCAACTATGAATCATCTGCATAAAAATGAGGTTTACATTTACAGAGCTAGGGAATGCGGCTGTGTACAGCGTATACAGGACCGGCCCCAGGCAACTTCCCTGAGGAATGCCACGCAGCTTTGCAAGGTGCGTAGATGCCTCACTCTGAGTGTGGTAATCTGCAGCCTGTCTCCAAACTACGATCCTATCTATGAAGTAAAATCAACACCAAATCCATAAAAATGCATATTTTCAATCAGCATTCTGTAATCCATAGATTTGAAAGCTTAAGAGTAGTCAAGCATTATAAGAGAGCTATATCTCCCCCTTGTCTTTAGCATCAATAATATCACCAAATAGTTTTTGGCAAGGCAAAAAATGTACTATGATTCTTTCTAAATCCAGATTGCAGTTTTGGGAGTAATTTATGTTTATTCGTGTGACTTGTTATTTGTTGACTTACTGTTTTCTCTAGGATCTTGGACATTGCTCGAAGTATGAATATGAGTCTCAACTAGTCCAAACTAGTTGAATTAGTTATTTTCGATATTGGACAAACAATGCTTTTCTTCCAAGCTTGAGGAAATGCCCCTTTTAGTCAGTGATTCGTTCATGAAATACGTTATGGCTTTAACGACAAATGGATTCGCCGTTTTAATAATTTCTATTGACATTTTATCTCTTTGTATTTTTAATGGGATGTTTTTTTATGTAAGTCTAAATTGTTTGTATGATTACTTTACTTTTATTTCCGTTATATGGGTCTGATGATGTGTACATTGAACACGAAAAGCCTCACAAAAATAAAATGTCATAATTATTGGAGTGATTGTTCATAAATTAGGTATTTGATTCCAATAATAAGAAGCTTGTAGAATGTATCCATATGTTTGCTTACTGAATACTCGTACATAGCCTTAAAGTGTTAAACCATATTGCTTGTGTGTATATCTGTATAATTTTAACATATTACAATATAATATCTGATGCCATATAAAATGTCATTTATATTAACATTATTAAAATATTACTAAATATAATATAAACTCTAAATTAAATCTCAGGACACTTACAGCTCAGGTATGTTGAAATCAAACATTCAAAAATAAACTCAAATTTTAATGATAATAAATTTGAAGTATTTTAGGAAAAGTGCGAATTTAGGAATAAAAGTTTTAAGTCATTGCTATATCAAAAGCTGTTTGATACAGAACAGTATTAACTATAAAAATAGAGTTTTCAATATAAAAACTAAACGGGGAAAATGGACTTGAATCTCGCCCTTTATACCTTCAGCAGATATAACAGTGCAACGTGTGCAGTACCAGACACGTCGCCCTGTACCTGTCCATTACCCGGTACATAACGGTGGCATTAGAACACGGCTAGGTAATGTAGTTCAGGTATGGTTGCTATAGCAACACAGGATTACCCCCCGTGATGTTTAGGGAGAGCAAACTCTACTCAGTGCCACTACCAGTGCTTCTCACAGACTAGCTTTGTATGTTAACCGATCGAGTTGGCTATTAAGGTATCGATTGTTATAAATTATAATTAAGCGAAGGAATTAGTTTTAAAGTTAGATTTATGGGTTTCTAATTTTTCGATTCAGGAGGTGTATTAGTTATTGGTAGATGACAGCAGTTGAACGATTAGTCCCGTGGCTGCTCTTTGTATTGGTGGTTGCCAAATGCACTTAGTTTTCAAGTGGTTTAGGCATGGGCGTGTATAATGGGGAGGGGCTGAACTTCTCCTCTCCCCCGAAATTTTGAAAGACATACAATAAATTGCACTTTAAGCTAGAACACATTTATGAGGTATTAAATCTCAAAACTTTTAAGTGGAAAAATTCCTGAGCTTCTATTTTTGGAAGGTATTTTATACCTTATAAACCACCCAGCCAGTCAGCCCCCCACCGCCCCGAAATAAATTTTCATGTACGCCACTGTGTTCAGAGGGATGGAAGCGTGTCCTATTGATTAGAATTCGAAATTTTTATCCTAAAATACGTGACTCCAATGTGTGTCAACTTTATTTATTTATTTTTTGCATTTTCGATATTGTTTTGGAAAAGAAATCTTTTTGTTTTATCATTTAAAAATTATTAAGTAAACTAAACTTGAATGTACATTATTAAAAAATTTCTAGATTTTTGTACGGTGATTTTAGATAGCTAAAAACTATTACTTTTTCTCAGCTAAAGGCTTTCACACTCTAGATCAGCAGTTTGTGACTTTGAAGCACATCTGACCATGATAGGAATCTGTCCATGATAGGAATCTGTCCATGATAGGAATCTGTCCACGAACTCCCAAACATCCAACGTTAATCTTTTGAGAGTGTGGTTTTTGTTTGGTTAAAATCAGCTGATTACTAAAACACACGTTACTCAGGCAGTTATTTTCTATCCACCAACAAACAATATCAGCTGATTGGTTATAAAATTATAACCTCCCATTCACTGTCAGGTAATTATATCTTTAATTTTACACTCGTTATTTATAATTATTATTTATTATATAATAAATCAATAATAAAGTTATATAGCATCATGTATTATTTATTTTAAGTTATTTATCATGATTATTTTAATATACTCTTTGTAAGTAGTTTCCTTTTTTAGACAAATAGGATCTCTTCTTTCCCAAAATACTGGTTTCACTTTTTGTATGGCTATAAATATAAAGTGTTTTAATAGCTCTTTAACCTTTTTATCGTGACAGCGTAACATTCAATATTATTGATTAAAGCGGAAATTATGGGTAGGGAGGGTAGGTGTAAGACTTGACTTCAAAAGTTCCTGCATATCTGAGGTCATCTCCATCCCCCTAAAAACATTCATTTAGCTGTCGTGGACAGTCAGGCGCTTTAGATTCAAACAATTTTTGGTTGGACTAAATATATTATTTTGAAACCTACAACTCTTTTATATGTTTTCAATGAAGAAAATAAAAACAGGCTTCGTTAAGAGTCTTTGCCTTTTTAAACAGTGCTTTGGGTCATCTTGAAATGAGGTCGTCGGAAATGATTAAAAATAAAGACACGATTCTGAAACTTTCGGTTTCACCACTTCCCCCACCACTATCTCACTTTGAGCTCTCGCATCCACGAAATGTGTTTTATGGATGCGTATTTCATAGTACAACTTTCATTCATCCGAGCAAAATTTACCACGATAATACATATAAACTTACATATAAATTTTAAAAATTAAATCTTCATCAAAGCCCCTTTCCATCTGCAACCCCCTCAGGTTTCAATCCTCACCAGTCCTGAACAGATTATAGCATCAAAAGCCTAATCAGTGAAAACGTTAGTTCTCTTAACGAACTTTCCAGTAACGGCATGAAAACCTGTTTGAGTTCAGAAAAATTCTTAAAACATAAAAGCCTTAAAAAATCTCTTAATAATGTCTTTAGAGTAGCCTGTTAACTATTATTATTTAAAATTATTCAAAAATGTAAGTTTTTTTAGAATTTGATAACATTTTCTGAAAACCAACATGGCTTTACAGGTATTTACGCGTGTGTATAATTGTGACATACTGTAAAGGCGAGGTTGCTATTATCATAATTTGTCTTTTCTGCACAAGTAATCGCTTATATAATTTTATTTCCGTTCCTTGTATGCACTGTAATTTATTTATTACCATTAATGTATTCTGTCTTTCATTTATTTGTGGTAAACATATTGCAATTATTAATGACAAAGGTGTTTACACGAACTTGACCTGTTCCCTGCAGATCTCTAAGGACGATGTTCCGTTCGTATTCAGCCCGCTGTCCGACGAGTTATCCAATCTGGTCCGAGCCGCCTGCACCCTGATGCCCCCCGCAGAGGTGACGGTCAGCCCCCCTGGCTGCGTCCTCACCGAGAACTACTGCAACTACGCGAAGCGTATCCGAGACTTGGAGGTGCGCGAGGACGATATCTGGATTGTATCCTTTCCCAAGTCGGGTATGGCATTTCAGGAGCTTACTTTAGTTGATATTTAAAACCAACCTGCATTTTTATTATTTTCTTTCCTAAGTTATAAGTAATATTAGAGCTCATTTTAGTTGATATTTGAAGACAACCTTGTTTTTTTTATTGTTTAAATTCATTCATCGCGTTAGCTTCAAGTATTTTCCTCATAGGAGTTCTATTATGCAAAATAAAGTTGTATTTATAAACTATAATTTAATTTGTTTTCATAATTTGTTAGTTCTTATTTAAGCAAATTTTTCATCGTCAACTTTATGTTAAAAATGTAAAGAAATAAATAGTTATCCTCAATAATTTGGATGTAATGCGACAAACATGATCTATTCTGTACACTGCCAGTGCACAGATATAAATTATTCAGTTACTTCACTGAGTATCTTCTTGTGTCTCAGGGTCTCGGCTAACACAAGAGCTGGTGTGGTTGCTGACCAACAACCAGGACTACGAAGAAGCCCAGAAAACAGTTCTTCACAAACGTTTCATTTTTCTAGAGTATGTTGAAACTACCTCAGTTGTGTATTTTAGTTACGCATTAATACTCGTATGATAGTATATTAATTACCAACTTACTGGAACTATTGAAATGGAAATGCTTAAGTATTTACTTTAAATTGATTATGAATAAATTACTAGTGTAATGTGCGAGTTTACTAGCTACAGTTTCTAGTATTTTGCACTAATGTATAACTCAAAGACCGATTTTGTTAAAGATAGCTGTGCGATTTCACATGCATTCCAAAGAGCCCCGCAATTACCTTTCTTGCTTAATTATAAATCTAGTTTCTAAAGCCAAATATCATTTATTCACCATTCATAAAACGTTTATACAACCAAAAATGGCTTAACGCTATTAAAAAAAACAAGTGTTGACTTTAGACGACGCGAAAGGCGACACCAATACACACTAGCCAACAATAGTTAATAACGTTTATCCATAATATTGAATAATTATAAAAAAAATTTATAATCCAAATACCGAGTTTCTAGAATGTTGTTTGTTCAAAATATGGATGTTACAAAATGCTGTTTCTCTGAATTACAAAATATATTTTTATCTTACTTCTCAGGGTCATGACTTTCATCAATCTTGTCGGTCCATATCGCATTGAAAAAATTTGGCATTGTCTTCGTCCCATTTTTGAGAACCAATTTCACTCAACAGATTTTAAACCAAAACTGACAGTGCTAATAATGTAATACTGTTTCAAAGGTAAGTGAATGGGGCTATATTGAGGTCAAACTATCATCAATCACTATAGTTCCTTATTACGACCTGCCAGCTTTTCGATAATCTGATTAATTTCCCTTCTTCATTATTATTTAATGTTGTGTTTTTATTCTTGGACTGTTGAATATATAGTATTTTCAGGTAATGTTTCATGAATTATATTGCATGTTTGAATTTTTGTCTATACTTAAAATGTTAAACAAATAAATAATGAGTTTGAAAAAGAAAAATATTACAAACATGTACTGCACAAAGTTTAAAGTTAACGCCAGTGTTGAAAATTGTTAGTACGTATGGTGTATATAACCTGCCATATTTATTAACACAAACAAGTAAAAACTACTTGCCTGCTATTGCTGTGTTATACGCAGAGAAGTTGAGAATGTAATTTAATTAACGTAATTTGTTGAACTGTATTCACTGGTATCCTGGGGCAGAACCATCATTACTGTTACATAAATACTACATGTATAACGTCGAGAGGGAAAGTTTATGCTGGGTGCGTGTGAAAGCGAATATTGTTTTAAAACTAAAAGGGTTGGGACCAACATCGTCGTGCAGTCAATCAAATTTTCAGCGAATTACGTTTTTTCGCTATGATTGGCTTTATGATTCGCCCACACCAAAGCCACCCATGGTCTAATCTATTTCAATTAAAATAACGCGCAGCAAAGTTCGGTATAAAAGTATGCTATTATAGCACAAGAATGACCACGAAACATGACTAGAAAAATTTTGAGGAATAAATCTCCGAATTACAAGCCGCAAGAAGAAGACATTTTAGAACATCATCTAGTATAGATGCCTGGTCAATATTACATCAAATCAGTAAAGAACTTTAAATATTCTTAAAAACAACAACACCAATAGTTTTATTTAGTAATGTGTTAGAAGTGAGCTCAATTTCAACGAAAGAAAATACAGATTGCTTACTTTTATTATTTATTGGCACCACAGTTATGGATGGAAATGTCAACAGGATGTGACTTACTAGTACAGTATAAAGGGACCGTATATTATTAAACAATTACCATTTTTATATGGAAAAAATACAATGTTTATGGACAAAACATCCGCTGGGCAATATATATTTAATTCCAAATAGAACTCAATAATTATGAGATGTGAGGATATATACTTTAAACATTGATACATCTTTATTGCAGTAAGAGTTTATTTTTACAAGGCAGGGCGAGAAGAGTTGAATTTATCCTAAGTAAAAGACAACGCTTTATTAAATTTCGTACTCTCTACCTTGTATACTTGGCGGAAGTATGAAATTAAATAACTGTCTAATTCCTCTTGTGATGGGGCAATATTTAATTAGCTGAAGAGTCGGCCGGAGTTGACTAATGAATGCCGCCCTCCTGAGCCCTACAAGCCTCTCTAATTGAATGTTTCTCCTCAATAACAAAGAAGCTAATTGCTATTGAGATTCTTTTCTTCTTTGGAATCACTTACTTCAGGACAATTTATTTAATTCGAAATTGTTCTTCGTTTCAATGAATTGATTTGGTATTTCTACATTTACCATTACATTTTGGTTTGTTTCAGTAGTTGCACTTGTATGTAAGTTTTTTCTTGGTCTCAGATACATAACATTGTGGCCAGAGGGTGCTGACCAACCCGATACTGTGTCTTGGGTGGAGGAAATGCCCTCACCTCGGTTTATCAAATCCCACCTCCCCTTGGAATTGCTTCCCAAACAGCTGTGGACAAAGAAACCTAAGGTAAATATTATTGTTTAATACTTTTTTCGTTTAGAACTCCAAAAGCAGAGTGGCCAAGATCAATTTATTTTTTTAGGAGAAATTCTTCTATTTAATTCGTTGGCTCCCAACTTCTGGACTACAAAACACAGAGTGACCAAGAAGTCCAGCTACTAATTTTATAGTCCAGAAGTCAAAAGCCAATGTACAGTACACTGTATAAGGAAACAACCTATTTTTTAAAATTAGCAATAAATACCCTTGTTTTTCTCGTAATTTATGTGTACATTATTCTTTTTTGAAATCAAAGAAATCTATTTGACATTGAACAGTTTCTTTTAACTTTATTTTTAAATATCACTAGCCATGTATGTTAAAAGTATTGCGGATATGTATAAATGACAGATTGCACTGTAAATTAATGTAGCTTTCAATAGAATTAGTTGAGAAAAGCTTTGTGCATTACCTTTTCTAATTCTTACTTGATCAAGCTCAATCAATGTAGCTAATCAATTTCTCTGAGGCTGTGTCCCTTGATTTCCTCGCCATTTACATGTGTACATTAATCTTTTTGTAAATCAATTAACATCCTAAGAAAGCTATTTGGCTTTGAACAGATCATTTAAATTTTATTTTTAAATAAAATTAGCACAATACACTAAAAATATTGCGGAGATGTATAAATGACAGATTGCACTATAAAGTAATGTTGCTTTCACAGAGAACTAGTTGATAAAGCCTTTGTACACTCCTCTTTTTCTAATTCCTATTTGATCAAGCTCAATCAATGTAACTAATCAATCTCTCTGAGGCTGTTCACATATTTGACTGCTTATGTACACTATAATTCAGATCATATTCAGTGTTGGTTGATACTAATATATTGGTTTCACATTAGTTATGATAGTTCATACAGTAATAATAAAATATAATATAATCATTGACTAAATTCAGGAAAACATATTTTTCATACTTATTTTCGTATTAATCACGAATCAAGGTCACCGCAGGAAGTACTTAATAAACAGATTTGATTTATTATTTTATTGTTATTTTTACGATGAATCTATGTAGAAAGCTGAGATATGTTTCATATTTTTGTGTTCACATAACCAAACTAGGTAAAAAATACAAACTAGGTTAACAAACAAATTATAACAACCCGTTCTAACGCGCGCCAACCTGAGTCTGGATTTGCGCCACCTCAAAAAGCATTTGATGTTTTCTGCTAAATAAAAAAAATAAGCAAGAATATAAACACTAAAATTTAAACATAAAAAATATCCTTATCAATCAACTATCCCGTCCATTAAAATTTGAGTTTTTTTTAAACACCCAAAAACTAAAATATACCCAATTTGCAAACTTTATCTAATTAAACCGGAGTTTTTAAATTGAAAATAATTAATAATTTACCATAAATAAATTCTTAAATTACTTAAAATCTTGGTTGAGGCTTGAAATTAGTTTTAAATGGTCTGAGAAATATTTCTGGACTGATAAGCCTTCGCAATTGAAATGTAACTAATATATATTTTCATTAATTGAGCGTTAGTGAAGACTAACGTGGGACTTTAGACTTGATTTATGTCTCACTTTCTATCGACTTTTTGTCTGTACTATATCTCATGAACTGACTTATAGACTTGAAATTTTGCGTCAAGCTTCATTTCTATATAAGTAAAATCATGTTCGATGAAAGTGCATGTCACTCCGTGGAATTGGCAGACCCTTAGCAAAAGTTTTAAAATTGATCTTATCTGTAAGCATGATGAAAATGAGAATATTCCAGAATAAATAAATTTAAGTCATTCACCAGTTGCATGAAACTAAATAAAGCCTATTAAGGGACTAAGTATGTGGTGTAACCTACTCCTACCTTGTTGTGAACATACAAAACTAATAACTGAATCTGAAATTTAAAACATTTTTAAGCTTATTTAGTTCAGCATTTAGTATTTACCTGAGTGGCATGTGTTAAAATATAATTTGAATCCCAGCTGACTTGGTTATTCAAATTATGTAATCGAATGTATTGTTGTAATAAAGAAGTGAGCTAAAATGTTTTTTTATTAAGTGCCTGCATTAGAATAAAGAAAGCTAATAAAAAAATAACATCTTGTTCTAGTTGAATTTTTTATATATATTTTTTATATAGTGGACTTCAAAAAGACAATTAATGATCTTTGATGTGAGAAAATAAAACTGGAACAACCCTTAACTACAATAATGTGTTTGCAGATAATCTATGTTGGGCGAAACCCCAAGGACTCTGCATTAGCATACTTCGCTCACTACCAGAAGTTCTACCAGTACACGGGGTCGCAAGATCAGTTTTTTGAAGCGTTCTATCGTGATAAAGGTAAAAATGTTTCTTCAAACTAAAACTATTTATATATTTCATACTTAATAAGAAATTAAAAATAAGACATTTAGCAGAACACAAACTCGTCCATTAGAATTATAATTAATTAAAATATTCAAGATGCAATATAATTTTCATAAACGTGCTAAGAATTAGTGGCATATTGAAGTCCTGCCAGAATTGTCTAGTTCCCTCAATCATTGTACGATAAAATATAATCGTACCCATATACCAATTATTTTAACTCATCGTCAAAAATATTGTTGTAACTCTTGAGATCATTCTTGAGTGAGAGTAAGATTGTTCCGTGAGTAATGAATGAAAGCTATACAGGCACTTGGATATTTGTTATTAACCTGCAGTCATTTTTTAAATAATCTGTTTAAATTAAAACCATCTACTGTACATAACTTTTTTAATATTGTTGTATTGATTTGAATAGTGTAATTTAAAATATAGACGTACTTAATGTTGATTGCCTTATAATTTCAAGTATTAGTTGAAATTTAAAAGGTTAATTTAAAATGTTTTGATAATTCAACAACATTTTTATAGATTTAGCTATTGTGAAGGTACCTAATTTAGTTTCATAAATAATACCCTCTCCATTATTAATAGCAAAAAAATACAATAAAGATAATTTGTTCTGTTTTTATTTTGAATTAAATGAAAAATGGCTTTATTTGAGGCAGAACTAGGTTGTTTTTGTACTCCTCTTCCAAATAATCTCAACATATGGTGACTAATTAATAATTTATCAACGTTCAAATTTTAAATATAAAACTTTGATCAACGATGTAGGGTCTCTGATTCGATTTTTACTCTGACGGTTGTCGGGTAAATTGGGCCTTGAGAGCCGATAGAAAATCTTATGTATGATCATAGGTAGTTAAAACCAAAATAAAGTGCTAGGTTCATTAAAATTGCAAATAAACACCTATGAATATATATCTTCTTCTAAGAGACGGCCTATGTTCATAATTTATTTCACTACATATTACTATTCTCGTTTTTTTAATTATTTTGAGGTTATATACAAGTTCACCTGTGCTAATACTTTGTATCTATCCTTCACAAGCAGTTCTGAGACAATGTACGATACATTTCAGCCCCATTGGTATTTCGTACGTAATGGAGATATGCTATAGGACCGAGTGTATTGGTATTTCGTACGTAATGGAGATATGCTATAGGACCGAGTGTAATTGGCCACAGTCGAGTTAGTTCGTTTTTATGAATTAAGATCGCAGTAGTGTTGGTCAATAAATTATCGGTGCAACCAGTAGTTCAACCCACTGTCGTTAGAGATCGCTTATGTCAAATACTGTCACGAGGTATCATGCTTCCCCAATATACGAATAATCGAATAGTACAGGGTGGCGCATATGTCAATTTCCCCATAAATTGGGATATTTTGTTTCGATAGGTAGGTAAAAATGTTAAGTTGGCAGCAACACGGAGTAAGTTCATTGTTTTCTGTTCCAGTCGCTAGTGTAAAGTGACGCTCTTTGCATCTGTTATTTGTTTGTGTGTTTTTTTAAATGTTTACAATCCAACAACGAGTTTACATCCTTCAGTTGTGGTTGAAGCATAATAAAAATTCTGCTATAATAATTGAAGAATCCAGGTGTCGCGATACCCACTCGACAGTATATGCGGAAGTTAAATACGAAATTTGGAAACACAGGAAGCTTTTTAAATGCCCCGAAATGTGGTACGACACGATCAATTTGTAACAAAGAAAACCTGCAGACAGTTTTTTGTACCAAGTCCCAGTAAATCGACTCGTAAGGTATCTGCTGAACTAGAAATATTAAGAAGAAGCGTGCATTATTGTTATTGTATTGTGATTAATTAACTATTGTGTTATATCTATTCTGATATATAGGTGTTATTATTAGAATTGCAATTATTTATTTGTTTATTGAAACAATTTATTTATTGAAACAAATTATTTATTTATTGAAACAATTGTTGTATTTGCTTTAGTTAGTGTTCTATAAATAAATATGCTGTTTTTTATTGATTGAGTAGATACCATTTGGCGTGGATATTAAACACATTTTTTTAAATGTAATATTGAATTCTAATATGTAATCAGAAGTTTCAGTTTTGTTGATTTTAAAACAGTGTTATACGAAAATTATTCCACTTAGATGACTTTATAATTAAGTCATACTTAATTACAGTCACTATTAATTAGTATAGTGACTATAATAGTGTCTTCTGCACTCACATCATCGGAATATTACAATAAAAACGGCATACAATAGAAACGGCATACGACAACCCGCACACGTTACTGGCATGTTATATATTCGGCTCATACATACAGGTGACTCGATAAAACTGCAATGTTCATAGTATTTAAACGTTCACATTGCTTTGTTTTCAAGTTGTCCAAACATGTTTCCTGCCTAATCGTAGCTTTGCATGAAATGAATCGTTTTTTTTTACAGTTGTCTTAAAACCCGCGACCTTTCGATTATGTGTTCCTATGTTAAGAAGTTTTGCACACACCTCTTACGTACGAATTCCTACGTGGACTCTTCACAAAGTTCCACCGCATAAAGTGTAAATGCGGTGTTTTAAATGTTTTAAAGTTTTAATGTTTAACTTTTGAAGTAGCTGTATAAAATTACGCAAAAATAAATTAATCATTTAATTCTAGAATCCATATATTTTTACAGTTTAAACATGCATTGTCTCGAAGTCCCAATACAAAAATGATAAAAAATCCTCACCTGTTTTTGTTATTTAACATCTTTACACTATCATCCTTACTAATATTAAAACTATCCATCTTCACGATCACGCTTTTCTTTTAAGTCTGTTATACGAGTAATAGTATTGTACTTAAAAGAAGTGACTTAAATTTTAGTTTTTAACTTTATGCCCTTTTAATCAGTCCTCAATAACTGCTGACTGTAAATTTAGTACTAGATTTTATGCTGCTAACAAGGTACTGCTTTTTTATATCTTTCCAATATAATAAGCTACAACTCTGTTTTTTTCAGTTGTATTTAGTCCATTCTGGGAGCACGTCCTGGCGTTTTGGGAAAAGAGAAAGGAACCAAATGTTCTCTTTATTACGTTTGAAGAGATGTCTCAGGTAAAATATGTTTATTAAATTATAGATTGTATAAAGATTAATCATATTTTAGTAGAACCATCTACCTATGTTATTACAGTTCTAAAGTATTTTATAACTAATTATTTTTATAAACCTATATTTATAAACCAAACTTACAATTTTAAGTCCTCTAGAAATTTTATTTATATATTCTAATCAATCTTACTCAGAGTTACTAAGAATTATTTTTATTTTTGAAATTTTAAACAACAAATTAAAATTCTTATATTTATACAACTCTTATTTAAATTATACACTTGAAGTATATATAAAAATAGTAAAAAAGGTTAAATTTGGATTTCTTCAGATTTCTTGTATTCAAAACCTGTAAATAAGACAAACAAACTAAATAGTAACCAACGGTAACCAAATATTTTATAAAACAATACATTACACAACTCGTGCAAAATCACGCAAGTTCTCAGATTGACACGAAGGACATCGTTCTCGATAATTACACCAAACTTCAAGCTCACTGCTTTCTACCTACGCATTAAATACCCGAAGCCGTTCGAGTTTAACTGACATGAATACAACATTGAATGTATACTTCCGAAACTTTCTACATTTGTAATAACTATCTTTACTCATTTTTGATAGGTCTACAATACCAGTATTTGCATTAAGAACTGAAATATGTTTATTCAACTACTAATACAATTTTATTTTTTATTTTGAATTGTGAAACTGTTTTAACTCAACGTTGATTAGAATCAATAATAAATATTATTTTATTTTCTCAGAGAACTGATGCACACCTATAAATTGATTTATGTTTCAATAGGTTGTTACAATGAATTACATGTTAGATTTTAAAGTTGTCTTACGTTTTATATTATCATTCTTTTTACTAAGATTTCAAAAGTATTAGCCTTATAGAAACTTCCTTAAGGTTTTAACAGAATTACATTAAAACACTTATATCAATAGGTGTGATTCATCTGAGAAACACGAAGATATTTTTTAAATGCACACTATAAGCCTTCTCATAGTTATCGTATACTGTATATTTTGTGTTTCCTTCAGAATTTACCAGCTGTTATTAAACGAACTGCAGCCTTTCTCGGCACCTCCGTGGAGTCGGAAGCGGAGGCGAAACTTCTGGATCATCTTCAGTACGAAAGGGCAAAAAACAAGGAAGAAAAAAAAGAAGGAGAAGAGGAGGTGGAGGATCGACTGAACCTGGTGAGCCTGGGGAAGGCGGGGTGTTGGCGGCAGTCCATGACTCCGTCATGTGCTGAGAAGTTCGACAAATGGACAAAAGAGAAACTGGCCGGCACAGATTTCAGTAATGTATTCATGATCATTTAGTGCCGATCACTGCCCCGGTTTTGTTAATAATCTCTAGAAAATTGTAAAACGTTGTTACGAAAATGAAAATATATGTATATAACTGGTTAAACATTACTTACTTTTCTTCGTACCTAAGTTTAATAACTATTACGATATAAAGTTTTCACCAAAACCGACTACTCTCAAGATTATTGTAACACAAAAATGTGAGGAAACCCTTAATAACACTTATTTTTAAAATGATATTTGCACTGCTTTCAGAGTGACAGGTTATTCAGGGTGGTTAAGGTTTGAAGTAGGGACCGCCTCTTCTAGATACCTTATAAGGAACGATAACTGGCACTATCTTAGTCATGTCGCTCTGGAAGGAGGAGAGACAGGCTCTGGTCCAGCTTCCTCCAGTAAAAGTCCAGATTTAAGTCACAGTGGTTTTTGCCTTACTCAATATTGGTTCTACTGTCAGGAATAACTCAGCTACAAGTGAACACTCCTAGGGTTATAATACATTTACTAAGCAGGATCAGGGTGTATTTAAAGTCGGCCCCCTCATTAATGTTTTATTAAATGGAGATAAAGATATTTACTTTGGAGAACGGTAATTACCAACCGAGGAGTTATTTTATTATATATATATGTATACACACACACACACATTTTCAACCCATCCCCCAATAAACGGGGTAGGTTGGAGTAAGTCAAAAATTTGTAATAGGAACCCTAACCAAATGGAATAATATTACATTAGTGTTCGTTATTTTTCTGTGTCTAATAATACACCTAATGCCGTATTTTAAAGAATATCTCGCACAGGAAAAAGAATGGCGGAAAGTAAAGGTCTTTAATGATACCCTATCCAATTTTGTGGCTAATTGAAGTTAGCTAATGCTTCCCTAAATACCCCTCGTTAATGAATCATATTGTAATGGTGAAAACCCTGAAAAGTCACTTTAATTACACTCAGACTACGTGCACGAAATAGCTACCATTTGTTTCATTACTGAAATAAAGTACAAGACTCGAAGTTCTCACATTTGCTAATCTGATCAATTCTATGTTGTTCATAAGATTTGTGTTAAGAAAGTTGATTCTTGTTTAACATGTTTTACAATTCACAAAATACTCCTGAATGAATGTTATTTCTGCCTTTAAATAAATTTAAATATAACCAAAATTAGGGTGTACTAGGGAAATATTCCAACTTTAATGAACCATTACATTGGACACGGTTAATTTTTTAATTTTTCGTCCGTTCATTTTCTATTTTGATGTTTTCTATTGTTGAAGTGTTGGGTATATTATTTGACACCCTGTATAAAACAAATATTTATTTTATTTTTTCAGATATATGCTATGTAAGTTAAAAATTTTTTTAAATCTAATCGCCAAACTCGAGGTCAGGGATCGTTATACTAATTATACCTAACAAATTTATTGTGCTTGTACCTTTTTCGTTGTTATAATTTTTTGAGCATTTTCATTAAAGAAAAACATTTGCCTTCTTATTTATTGCAGACCGTGTTTATTATATTACTAGTGTGAAGGTCAAAATATTACAGATCATTTGTCCTGTTGCTATTTAAATTAATAGATCATTTTTAATTTCTTATCTCTCTATTCTGTATGGTTTCTTAGATTTTAAAATACACGTTCCGGCTTTTGTGTTTTTAAATTGAATTTTAACTTCGTATTTATTACGGGTCACAATTATACCAACAATTTTTGTTTGTTGGAAAGTGGTGTCCTCCATTCTAACTTCGTTCTTTGTAAAACTTGGTATTTGTTTCATTGCAAACACAGTTGTAAAATTAATTTACAATAACACGAATAAAGTAACCTGACTTTAAAATCACTTACAATCAACACCTCTTTTCTTAGCGTTTTGCTAAAAGAATGATAAAGCTGCTTACAAACAAGGACGAAGAAGGAAAACGAAATAAATAGCTTAGTGTTAGTCTTGATTACTCAAGCGATTGTTTAAGTGGTAATAAATTACTAAAACCCGCCGAGACAATTTTCCTAGTATTCTTACCTCACTGAGTTAAGATAACGTTTTCCAACAGGCAGACAGTTGTCTTTATTGACTTTGCGAAAGGCACTCAGTTGATGAACACCTGTTGTCGTACTCAGAGAATGACGACCCAAGGTCCAATCCTTCTGCCTTTACCCTTCAAATTTGAAACGTATTAGTTTCGTCAGACATTTTATCATCTTATATCATATTTACTAAAGCACGTTTTTTGTAATTCTGTCTGTCTGGTGTAGCTACATTTTTAATTTCACGGAAGCGGAAATGTCCATAAGACAGAATTTGGAACAAATGATGATTAATTGTAATAATCTTTCGAGTAACGTTAAAACTTTAAATTGAACCAACTTAGCCAAGCCGGGCATCTAATGGTGTCATTATGTCTTAGTGGCTTTCACGAACTAATGAAATGCTGGCTAATGACATCGAATTACTTACCAAGTACAGTTGCCCGGCTCCGAATGTTTGTTTCTAACTCATAACATAAACGAAGCAACTTTACAAACATATACTATTTTCAGTTGAATTTATTAAAACTGACATGAGACATTTTAGTTTGTGAAGGAAAACAGTAATGTAGCGTGTACAAAACTTTACTATTAATACTCCCAAATCTAAATAACTATTAAACTCGAGTTGTTTATTAAGGGTTCCCAAACAGTATTTGGTTGGGTTAATATTTCATACAACAAATAACTTCTTAAATAAAAAAAAATTTCAAAATTGGTTTGAATTTTCCTAGGCATTAAACTAGAAATTATGACATTATTGTAATGAGGACCAAGAGACCAAGAGTTTAATATTTTTCGGTATTTACATGAGTAACAATTACAAAGAATCACATGTTGTTTTAATAATACTTGAAATAGATTTTTTATTACATGTTTCTCCTTTAAGCGACCTTTCATATACATATTGTACCAATTTGATATCCCTTTAGACATTTAGCAATTTTTCTGCAATTCTGATTACAAGATACATCAAAATATTACTGCAAATCCTACCAGAAATTCCCAATTTTAAAAGTTTTTCATGTGTTAAGGAAATGTATTTTAAAAGGCTTAATATTTAGTTTATTAAAAATATAATTCACGCAAAACTTTACAGCTTGCGCCATTTTAATTCCCTAGTTTTGTGTGTAATCTACGCTTGTTTACAAAAATGCAAACATGAATTAAATTAAATACTTATTAATCTTAATTCTGTTCCTCATTGCTCAATATTACTTAATACAAAAGATGCATTATTTTTGCTATACCTGTTTCGTAGTTTTCACCCACTGGTTACAATGTTTTCTTTAAAAGATCGTTATAGAAATGTATTGAAAGTATTGGTTTGCGTTGAATTAGCAATACACAAACTATCATCTATCATTTACAGGAAACATCCCACAGATCTGAAGACTTACTGTGGTGTTCTCAATTATTTTTCAATATTTCATGACCAACTATAAGTAAGTACCTATTTAGTCTCTTAACGTGGGCATTACACTGTTCATTCCAGAAGAACAATACTGCTCATAAAGTTTCCTCCATAAACTGAACACAGTGGGCAATTAAATTGAGCAGTCTTTAAATTCTCTTGGAGCAGAAAACACTTAACATCACGGATATCAGAGATGATGAGAGTTCTCTTTAGGTATTTTATAAGACTCAGTGCTGAACAAAGTGGTCGGAGAACTCTGGTGAGAATAGAACCCCACTACGAGATCACTTCAAAATTCAAATTTATAATTTTCTTTCCTTATTCAAGCAAATCCTGTTAGTTTGGGTCTGGCTAAAACGTTCTCGCCTGCACGAGAAGGCTACATACCTGTGGATGTTTCCGCGCGGGATACTACGCACATAATCTCGATAACAGTTTAATGTGATTGGAAAGATTCAGCACCAAACTGGTGTATTGAATAATACACCACTGAAACTTTAGATTTTGCACTCCACACTTAGACCGGAAATAGAATACAAGGGTTGGAAATCCTCTTTTTGGCCGAAATATGCTTCTCAGACCAACATGTATATTCTTGATCAGGGCAACACGACAAACGCAACTACGGCACTGGAAATATAATTAATTGAATCCAGAAATACTCCTTTGTGCGTAAACCCTGAAATAAATAAGTGTTTTACTTAGTATTTTATAATAATTTATTTTATAAACAAACTTTTAAATACTACTTTCAGTAATTTTCACAGTATTATAAAGCCTATAGTAATGCAACCTGAGTATTATGATCATTTTAATATATGAGTAAAAATTATTATTGCATTCGTTATCTCCTTTTACAAGTAAGTTGTGGATAAATGTATGAGTTTTAAACAATTTTCTATTTCGATCTGAAAGTATCTTAATGTCTTTAAGTTTTCCTATTAACTCATATGAGCCCATAACACTAAGTACCCATAGTATCCATTGGGGTAGCATAAAACTCCAGAAAGTTGCAGGAGGCTTTTAAAGTCCTTTAGGTCTTGGGCTTATATAGGTTAAGTAAATCATTTTTATTGAAAATTTCGTTTCTTTTATCTAATATAGAACATTTAATATTGAAAAGGAATACATTAGATTCTGGCGTTATTATTTAAACCTATATTCCGTTAAATATTTGTTTAAATGTGAAGTTTGTAAAAATTCACACCTACAAACTTAAAATGTGAATGAACAGAATATGTATCTACACATAAATAAACATAATTGTACATACATAGACGTTGGATAATTATAACATATTCAATCATTGCTTTTAAACTATCAAGTTATCGTTATGGCAACCAAGATGGGTTCACTGAGATTGCGTCAATATTTCAAGTCTATAGTTCCTATCGTTCTCCAATATGTACTGCCGGCAGATAGATGGACAGACAATCACACAAATATGTAAGTATATTTTTTCGTTTCTTCGGTATTAAAAGGAAATTGTGTCAGCCAACTGAGTGCTACGCTTCACTAACACTCAGCCAAATTTAAAGATTGGACATGGAGCACCATAGAACTTATTCTTGTCTGTGTAGAACAGATTCTAGTCTACAGACAACAATCTTTTTTGAGATATCTTGCCAGACGATACAATCACATTTTTGTTTATTTAGTTGAATTTCGTAGCAGTATTTAAATAATAAAAGTATACACTCACATACATTGCTTATTACTGTGGTTGCATGATTCATGCATAACTTCAAGTCCATAAGGTCAGTTCGTTTTCGAGATATAGCGTGGAGAGACAGACATAAAATAAAATTTGTCCAGCCCCTTGAGTAATAGGTCTTGCTGACGCCCAGCCAAAAAGTTAACAAATTTTAAATGAAATAGTTTTTATTCAGTTAAAATATCGCACCCCAATGTTCTTAAATAGCGTTGCGTTAATTAACCTCAGCCAACTGTTATAAGTAATTCAGTACAACGCTTTATTCGTAATGAAATAGAAGAAATCATTACAATGTAAAACGCTGCTTTGCCCGAAGGTTTAATTTGTGTTCTCTTTTGAAATTAAATTCTAGAATCGTGTGTTATCAAGTACTCTCAAAAATAAACCGGTCGTAGATAAAACAAAACCAAGCAACCGAAAAACACGGTTAATATTTAATTTTCAATCACTATAATTTATTGGCTCTCTTTTGACTGGTTAGTAGACAGTTAACTAATCCACACAATTATGTTTATTAGTAACAAAAATAACTAATGAAATGTTTATAATTTTCCCATAAAAAGCCACAAGCACAAGTTTTATTGTCAGTGCTATACTTATTCCTGTTATTATGGAGATATGGTGACTAGTACACGAGCAATGAAAGTTCATCATCATTTGAGCTCAATTCTATGATAACTCTGATAAGCCTTATCAATCCCGATAACAAGACAGGTACTACCAGGGTTCAACTCAGCAGTATGCACAATGGTGAGTACAACGTTAATACATTTGTTCATTAATTATTAGTGTTTTATTTGTTATTAATTCTCTAATGCTATCTCCAGTAATGTGAATGAACAGTTATAATATTAGCTCATTATTAGTTATAGTTTATTATCGACATAAATCCAGGATGTAGTTAAAAACCTTGAACTTAGTCATCAAATGAAATTCTTCTCCAATTAATGTTAGTTCTTGATTGTAGAACTCATTCCCATTGGACTATGCAACAAAATACTAATTAATTGGTATATTGCATTTACTATCAATTTGTCAGGGTCACAATACAGTCCATTATTTATGTTTTTAAAGTTTTATATATATACACACAAATTGTAATAGTAGTTTATCATTAAAAACAAATATTAATTTCTTTTATAATTAAAAACAAATATGAATTTCTTGTTAGACAAATATATATATATATATATATATATATATATATATATATATATATATTAATTTTATATATATATAATTTTTTATTTTAAGTTATATATATATATATAATTTTATATTTTGTGTAATTGTTAGTCATACAAATTCAAAAAGGCAGGAATAAACTATCACATTTAATCACAATTATACTATAATATAATCAATAAAAAAATATGTTTACTCTGTGTAAAATGTTTTTGTTTGGTTTATATTTCAATCTCATGGCAATAATTTATATACGCCTATGAACTTATTAAGTGCATACCATGAACAAAATAGATGCTTTTTCTTAACACTATGTGGACTATTGCCTAGTAGGTGCTACGGATCTATCATGATAATCTAATGTTTCTGCAAACTCTTTAAATTGATACGAATAATTTTAATCTAGTTAGATAAAAAAGAAGTTGTGGAGGAGCGGAAGGTGGATGTGGAGAACCGACTGAACCTCCAGAGCTTGGGGAAGGTTGGCAGTTGGCGTCAGTCCATGACCCCGGTCTGTGCTGAGAGGTTCGACAAATGGACAAAGAAGAAGCTGGCCGGCACAGATTTCACCAATGCCTTCATGACCTCTTAGTGCCTGTTTTTGGCAGAAAAATAATATACTATACAAAATACTACTAGTCTATAGAATGTGTTATAAAATTATCATAAATAAATGTATTTACAATTTTACATCAGTGACGTATATCTGATGAGTTTAGCTTCTAGATAGCACCTTAAAATCGCAATCTCTATCGAGCAAAGAAGGAATCGTTACATTATGTGAAATACGGTACAACAAGAACAATTCAGCTATGTTTTACAAAGACAATATTTTCAATGTACAATTGACATTTTCAACGAAGAGGAAAGCGCACTTACGGACAGATGACGGACGAACTGCCATTTCTTGGACCATTCCTCTTGAATTGTTCCTGGAACCAAGAGTAACCTTCATGCCAAGTCTCTTGGACCTTATATCAGGAGTTATCGCACAGACACATAGTTCTTTGACCGTTTGATCCCAGAATCAATAGTGTTACTCTTTCGAAAAGAGAAATCTATGTACCTAATTTCAAGTCTAAAAGCTTTCTATCAAGAGTACTGAATAGACGGACAGACAGACATACGGGTTGTCCTTTGGCCTTTTCCTAGAACCAAGAGGAGCCTATGAACCATTAGGTCTCCAGGACTCTTATATCTGCAAATATCACATAGACAGATCCATATACAGACTGCCCTTTGGTCTTTTCCTAGAACCGAGAGAAACCTATGCACTATGCCTCAAGTCATTTCTAGGACCTTTTGTATCAGTAATTATCGCATAGACTGCTCTTTGGCCTTTTCCTAAAGCCAAGAGGAACCTGTGAACCATGCATCAGGTCTCTAGGACTCTTATATCTGCAAATATCACTTAGACAGATATACAGACTGCCCTTTGGTCTTTTCCTAGAACCAAGAGGAACCTGCACCATGTCTCAAGTCTGTAGAAACTCTTTTATCAGCAATTATCGCGCAGTCTTGCTCTTTGGCCTTTTCCTAGAACCAAGAGGAACCTATGCACCATGCCTCAAGTCTCTAGAAACTTTTTTATCAGCAATTATCGCACAGACTTGCTCTTTAGCCTTTTCCTAGAACCAAGAGGAACTTATGCACCATGCCTCAAGTCTCTAGGACCTTTCTATCAATAGTTATCCCACAGACGGGCAGACGGACTGCCCTATGACCTTGACTGGGCAGACGGACTTATGATTAAGGTACATTTTACTAATTTATACTATTATTTTACGTCTGATCTTCACCTAAAACAACATAAATAGATATATTGTCATACAGGACCTGTACGAATTTTCGGAGAACTCATACCTGATTACCATCACTGATTACATAACACTGTTTAAATAAAATACAAGCTGTCTAAACTCTTCCAAATAGTAAAAGGATCATCGTAATGTTATCAAATACTTTGAGCATATGTGTTTATTTACGTTACATTGTATTCATTGAATAATTTAGCTATATTCATTTGTAAACTCATAGACTTAATAAATGCTTATTTAATTTGTGTTTTGGTTTCTTCACAGGTAAAATATGTCACTAAACTTGTTAACTCCGAATCGTTCCCTTTGTGTAAAGAGAGCAACAAAACCACCAAGTTGGCACTAGAAATACTGCCTTTGTGCATACTTCCATGTTGTTAAGGGCAAAACCTAGATTATCGCAACAAAGACACTTAATGCAAGTCAAGTACATTTTTTAAATAGCTAATTATGTTTTATGTCAAATAAATATTAAGAATTCTTAAACAAATTCATTAATTAAGGTAAATATTATAAAACATAAATGAAACCACACAAACTAAGAAACGACATTAGTATTATTTATGCACGATACATTATTTAATACGTAAATTAGTAGTACATAAATACTAAAGACTTTGTCATGTAAATGTATTTTCTACATATACATTATACCTAAGTCATGCTTGTTTTCAAACGTTTTACCCGAATTTTGACTCGTATCTAGGTATTTTCTAAATTATTTAATAATGCTTTTCGGAAACTAATCATTAATTTATGCTTATCTAGGTAATCATTAGACACAACATGCTTGAAAATTAAAACTTTTCATTCCAGCAAATGTTAAATATATATATTTTGTTTATTTTATATGATATAACATAGTAAATTTTTGCATAAATAAAGCGGTGCAATGTATATTTAATATATGATCTATCATTTGATATTTTGTGAAATTGTTATTCATACAAATTCAAGAATGCAGCAAATAATGTATCAACTTTAATCACAATTACACCATAATATAATATATAAATATATCTACTATTTGTAAAATGTTGTGGTTTTGTTTATATTTTAATCGCATAGCAATAATGTATGTACTCTTATGAACGTATAATGAATTAATTGTTTTCTAATTATAATTAAAATATGTTAACCCTCTTTTTTATTACATATATTAAGTCATTTGATTCTTTTTTCCTTGGATAAAATTTTAAAAACAACTTTAAGATGCATTGATAATTAGGTTAATACCGCAAAACAGTTTATAGAAACCTCAATAATAACAACAATTTGTCTTTAACCCAAAGTATTGAACAATACAAACACAAAATCTTATTTCTAAGCTTTGCTCTTTAGCCTTTGTTCGCATTCCTTCAAAGGACCAGTTTAATCCTTTTAGTGGCTTCAAGAAAGCAAATCTAATATTGTAATAATCTTAAATTCTGTTGCGTTACAATAAAACTGTTTTACCGAATTATCTAAATAACTCATGCAGTTTTTGAGTTCGTAAATAAATTTAAATCGCTGATTTTAATAAAAACGTATTTTAACATAACTCATCGTATAAATCGTATAATATAAAATAAAAATTATAAAATATGGTTCAAATACAATCGATTAGGCTGTCTGCCGGAACAACGCGATATTAAGCCTTCTGTACAAATGATGTAAAGCACGAAAAAAACAGGTTCTAGAATCGGTCCCTGAGGGACCCCAGAATTTATCCTGGTGACACGTGATAATATTATATCTTATACCTCCTCCTGCTGACAGTGATCACTAAAATATGATTGCACCTAATTATACGATATATCTTATAACATAGTGTAAGTTGTTTAGTGAAAGACTTTGAGCGTTCACCTTTTTGGCACATCCAAATTTCATTACCAATTTTACAATAATAAACCTGAACTTCATGTCAATATTAAACAACATGGCATAATTTATAACATTTATTATTACATTTTTCTTTTTATCTTTAAGACATCATTCGGTGGAGGACGTACTAATCAAAATATCAAAAATAAATATCACAATAATTGAAGTTTATGAATTCTGAACATATGGTAAGCTTCCACGCTAGCGGTCAATGAGTGTGCGTAGCGCCCGTACCCACTATCACAGATCGCGCAAAACAGGGTCACACCAACGAGGGGGGATGAACGGGATCAACCCCCACTCCTCCAAGAACGGTTTATTTCTAAATAACCGATGGCCTAATACTCCTTTTGACTAAAATGGCATTTATATTAAAATTAATTATAATTAAATATATAAATTCAGACTTATAACTATTTTAATTTTAGAAATACACAGCACTTCACATATAATTCTATTTAGTTCAAAACTCTATATATTTCTCTGAAAATTTCTTGTTGCTTCTACCTGTAACCGGTATTTTTAGTAACAAGTGCAAAATGTACTCGTACTGACTTAAAACCATATGTTACAGAGTGCTCCTACAGTGTTTCTGTAATTGTTATTGCTAAACGAGTCTGAGTACTATGTACCAGGAACGGAGGTAAAGTATCAGTATTGTAAAAATAACCTGTACCAGAGCACTTTCGGTTTGCGGTAATTTGTACTCTCAGGACAACAAGTAACCGGTACAAACCATTTTTCGGAGTAGACCCGGGATGATCAGATATCACAGTAGCGAGTGATTTGCCGAGCTCTGAGCACTTCTGTACTGTGTTACTTTGTTGTTCGTTTTCACTACGAGGCAACACCGCCGTAGGCAGTCTGTATTCAGTATTTATGCGTTACAACGAACAGTTACTGGTTACGGTAAATTCACAACCTTTCTTACTTTCATCTATGTCAAAAATTAAACGTTTTTAATAGTGTTTTACTAAATTACGCGCTCAAGTAATAAGTAAGAGCTTCATGAAGTGACTAATGGCGATTCGTGTGGACCAGTCGGTCAATAATACAAGTTAAGATGAAACGTCATTTCCATACTATTCCAAAATACTAAAACTATCTACTCAATTAAAATACACTTGTATCTATCTTATATAGATATAAGATCGTTGGTCTTTACGAATCACGAACCGGTATTTTTTTATTGTCATCTATATAAAAACTATAAGTTATTGTTAATATACAGTATTATATGTATATCCATGGATATAAACAAACTAAATTGGAATATAACTCCTGTTATTGTAGCTCTGTTATGTGGTCAACTTTCCTACTTTTTGATCCGAGAGTAGATATCAAGATTTCGCTTGGGTCTTGATTTGTGGTTTAAACTTAGCTATTTTGTTTATCATTTTGTTAATTTTATGATTATATTTTGTTTATTTAAATAATCTTCATATAAACTATATTTGTGGTAAAAGATTTTAACTATCCCAGTGTAAGCTTAATGTTGATTGGTGGTACGTTTTACCGAAAACTTAATACACTCTGACCCTTCACATTACCCTCCTTGTATTAGTTCAAAAGTGCTACAAAATAACCATTTAAGACTTAATATTTCGAAATTTTCCCTTCAGATTTGGGGATGTTTCCTTTCCGCAAGTAAAATATAATACATCTTGGTAAACAATCTTAAGCTATTCCATCTATTAGAAATCAATTATATGTACTTTTGAGTTTATAATATCGATATATTATAGTTATTATCAATAGAAGGAGATTTGGAATATTTTAAATGATTTTGTGGAAACTAGAATATCTGAACTACGTGTATCGCAATTTTACTTTATCAACTGTTGTATAAATGTAATGTTAGTAGCGATAGATATGTTTGTAACCCAAAAGAAGTTTCTCAAACACGACTAGATTATGTTTAATTATGCGTACATTAGAGAGCGAATAAAATATTGAAATACTCGGAAAAGGACATTGGATTTCAATTTTTCCTGGGTATTGAGGAGAATGAAAATTCTTCCACCCACCAAGAAACCGACAGTGAAAAAGGACGTTTTGAAAAAACTACTTCCAACTCTCCTGCAATTCAATTAATCGCTTCATCAATATTGGATTGGATTAAAATTTCCAGATTTCTATCTGTTGACCCACTATATTGTTTAAGTAATAAAACCTTAAATTATATTTTCTAGGTATTATTTACTTACTATATCACTTCTTATAATTGCTAAAAGAATTAACACGCCACAGTGTAAGTATTAGGTATATCTCCAACTATCTCACGTTGCATTGATTGGATAAGTTTTAATGCCATTCTAACTAAAACTTCCTGCGTTCTGATAACACCAGACGCTGTAACTCCCTTCGAGAAAACTAATTCAGTCATGTTACATTCTAGGAATCAAATACCCTTAAGCTTTAATTTGCTCAAAAGGATGTTGTCCTTTATTGGTTTTCACTGAAGTAATTCAACTAATCGATAAATTGAATTCATTTAATTAAATTGAATCTTCATTTTCGGTTATTTACTGTCAAAAACATATTACTCTCATATCTAGTTACCAGTAATAAATTATGAGAATGTTCTTATTATTGTAAACATATGTATCAATATACAGGGTGAGTCAGAAATATGGTAAAATATTTTAAGACATGGTTGTAGAGCTAAAAATATAAAGGTAGGTCCGGAAACGCTCCATTAGTGAGTAATGGCTGGCCAAAGATTCTGCTTAGTTTTCAGTTCACCTGGTGAAATTAAATGATTCTGAAATGTTTTGTTCTTACTTTTTAACTCAAATAAGGTGGATTTATAAGGAAACCCAACTGAAAAATCAAATAAAACCACTCTAGGAGTTGTAGTGTGAACAGTTTTTGAGAAAAAGTATGAAATTTGTCAAAAATCTAATAACAAAAATACCGTCTTAAATGTTTGATATCCAATAACATTGTTAAATGACCAATAAACAAATTGTTTTTCCTAATATAGATTGTAGAGAATTTAATTCTGAAAACAACCATAATAAGCAAAGTTAACTAAATGTGTAAAAAGTTATGAAATTGACTCCTTACGTATTACACTACACAGCAAATGTTTGCTGTTTTATAATGTTTTACATTAGCGTAGCTTATTACTCAAAGGGATAGAAAATATTTCTTTTGAGTCTGCCTGTCTATACGACCGACATGTGTCATAAACGAACTGACCTGTAGACTTGAAATTTTACATGAATATTTATTTATATACTTCACTTAGTTCACGATGTTATATGTCAGTATGTCACTCCTTAGGATTTGGCTGGGCATTGGTAACTACTTTTACAGGAAAATCATAACAATTATTTAGGCTGAATAACAACATTTGTAAAGAGACTAATTTTGCATGTGCCATAATAAAACACGTAATAACCATAGACTTTAAATTTTGCAAACAACCTCTGGGAAGCAACTCCAATCTTGTTGTAAATGGAATTCTGTAATAAATAGAGGAATTGCCAAACTTCTTTTCAATGTAGAATCTAGAAGACACGTATTAATGGTTATTCACTTACAGTAATCATTATGATTTTTCCAGTGTATTTTAATTTTTGTACCAAACTTACAACAAGGTAGAAGTTCGCAACATCACGTGTCGTAACAGGCTGCGAGGTTGCATGCAAAATGTCAATTCTATAGCTAATTTCATTATGTAGATGTGCTACAGACAATTTTACTAAAGAAAAAGTTAACATGAAGTTAACATAGAAAGTAAGTTTCATGCAAAAGTCTATACCTTTTTCGACCTATCTTAAAACATTCAGATTTTTTTCAGTGAAATAGGTTTCAAATCTGTGTTTAAATTTACCCATCGAGCCACAAAATGTATGTACGTATTGGGATAGTTAGACTACATTTTTTGATATAAATGTATTGTTATGCTATTTTCTCGTTGCTATCATGGTTACGCATACAAAACTGTAAAATATTCACTAACGCTCAGCCAAATCCCATGGAGTACAATACACCATCATCGACTCACTGTTCATCATTTATAAATGAAGCATCATACACAATTTCAAGTCAGTTTGTTTTCGAGATATTGCACAAAAGACAGGCAGACAAAAATAAAAAATTCTACGACCCCTCGGCTTTGCTAAAGCTCAGCCAATAACAGATTTTGGTATTAACACATGTATGTACTTTTATTAGTGAACTAATAAGGAAGGAGGAATAATCTTATAATTATCAATGCAATATTAAATAGGCCTACTTTAACATTCTTGATTGCCCATGTTTATTTTCACTTTTATAAAATGGAATCTGAGAGGACTTTTTAAAATGATTAAAGTAAATTAATTGAGTTTGGGCATCACTCACCAGATAAAATTGACGTATATAAAAGAAGCCCCGCATTTCTAGAGGAAGCATTATACGAACGAGATTTTAAGGACAATATTTTGTACCCCGAAACATATGAAAGTGACACCATCTCTGGATATTATCAATGCTAAATTCATTGTGTCGCAACCTGTTTCTGGATAAATAGCCAGGTTTAGTCTGTTCTTTTTGAAAAACCGTTTATAGTGCGTGCTCCCTTAATTTTCATTTCGGAGACCTGCCGTTTAGCGTGAGATTGGTATAGGAACCACTGCAACTCAATGACGAGCGCCGTTGGTCTTACAGATTCACAAATGCACGTGCTTGCTTTAACTATAATAAATATGTAGAAATAATTTGAATATAATAATATCTAATACTGTTCTTGTTAACGTAAACATTTATTTACTTGTTACTACTTTTTTCTGAACCATTGCTAAGTCCAACCAAAGATATTTTTATATTATTAACTAAGAGAAGGTCTTTTAAATATTGGTATTTTTAACTAGTTTTCAATTCAGTTTTGAGGAAAAGTTGTATTTTTTATCAATAGCATTTTGTGACTAACCGTCAGACCGAATACGTGTGCCACGCGGGAAGAGACAACGGGTCCGCTGCGTCGCCAAAATGTGCATATCCCTAACTGAAAAGTAAGGATGCGCGTACTACAGTTAAAGTCTTTAAATGTGTGCTAAATCATTTCAAAATGTAAGTATCCTGCTCACAGGAATACATTTATTTGTTTTACTGTAACTAGATGTATATAGTCCTGGAGCCTACTGTCAATTAGCATTGATAAAGAACATAGCACGGGTTTTCTTTGAACCGATAGAGGAATTTTCCCTAAGATTGAAATCGATCGTCAGCCATGGCAATTTCTGGGGTTTGAAATGGGAGGGTATCAAAAGGGTTATAAATATGACATTTTTTTCTCAAATCATAGTTTTCTTACCTTGACACACTTAAATTGAGACATAAACTAATTTTAGATCAGCAACCAACCATATACAGACCTAATCCTTAGCTTATTGCGTATTGGTGATATAACTATTATTTATACGTCTAACGGTCAATCGTAAGTGTGCCAAGCGACAAAAAGCCAATCTGAGAAAGAATATTGTTTGATATATTTAACCCTCTCGATAACGTCCCATCCCAATCTCCACTAAAGTTAGCGCAGCTGACGATCGATTTCATTCACGAATTTCTCTACCTATTTTGAGAAAACAAGATTGTGTGCTTATAATAAGTCAAATTAGCTCTCGGCTTCTAAGCTAATAGATTTAAGTTACAACAGGACAATAGTACATCTATCTCACTCATCATCATCATCAAATCAGTCATCACACTCAATTTATCGTCCAAATTCATCTTAAAAAGCACACTTATCTGTATTCGAAGTGTTAATTTAACAGTTGCGTGTTTTAAAATAGTTTCAACTTTCAAATTAATGATTCCAAAAGTTAATTTATCTATACTTCTAAAGCATCCATATGATGCTGAAATTCTTAGTCTAGCTTCTACATTAAGATATTTTGTATTAAAGAGCTCATAACAAATTATGAGACTTATTCAGTAGTACCAGGAGACCAGAACCATCAAACAGGAGGATGTTATGTAAATGTGAACACAGAATGGTTTACTTTGAGAAACTTAAAAAATTATATTATCAGTAAATGCAACAATACCACAGGACATTTAATCTACGTCAAATGATAACGCTTTGACAAGTAATCCAATAATCGCCAGTCGGCTCATACATACTAATACGTTTTGGTAATAGTTCCAATTCATGTATGGCATCATAACTATCAATAATCAATTATTACACAAAAGGCAGGTCGTCATTGAAACGGTAACACTTGAGCTTTTCGTGGCATTTACTCCTTTTTATAAATATCTAATAGGCAATACAAGATATTTATCTGAATGAGATCCTTAATTATTAGGATATCAGACATCCATTACGTGGAAGACATGTCAACAAGAGTAGTCACATTCAGGATAATTTATCTTCATAGATAAATGTTATAATGGGTAAACATGCATTTTATCTCGCATGTTATCATTTTATCTTGTTACTTAGTGATAACAAGTCTCGTCTAAGGAATGGACCATGTTCACGAGTTCTTTGTAATGTATTGAAGTTAATTTCACAAAACACATATGCGGTAACGCGCAGGTTTACCAGTTATTTATGTCTCAACAAGAATGGAATGTTCATAACAGGATTCATACACTATATGCTTCAATCCGTAATTAAGATCTCTATATGGTTTTAGTTTAATGGTGTTTGAAACCATCTATGACGGTTTTAAATTGCTGACAAAGCCTAACTATTTAACAAGGAACTAACTATTGACATTAGGCTGCAGTCCACATAATTAGTAGTCTTGTTTTTCCTCATTTAAGACCAAAACTGGCAGGCTTTTAATAGTGAAAAAGTTACACATTGTAGATAAATCAGAATTATCTAACTATGAGAATCAATTAGTTATGACTTTTTATTCTGTGGATTTAATTTCGATGGCGACAATATTATCTTAAACTTTGTTACGTGTAAGCCATTTATAATGTATAATAAAAGACAAATTTTCGTGAACAGACAATATCTGAAATAATGAACTAGTGAAAGAATGACTTCTTTTCGGCTAAAACAATGTTGAAGAATTAGCATATAAACAAGCAAATATAAACTGCAATTTTGAACCATTATTAGTACACATTAAAGCGCCGAAATTGATATATTAACTGTTAATTTATAGCGTAAACCTAATAACTTACGAAAAGCAACAGAAGGAATTGGCTATAAGGTCAACGGCTTAATATATTTTATCTCTTTATCTAGTATATATTATTTTGTGGTTTATAATTTCTAGCATTGGAAGTAACTATACATTATATTGTTTGGGAAGCTAGTACAGTTAGACGACCTAATAAATGTAAAGCCTGAGAGAAACATTTTTTTTTTTATGTTAGTTAATGTTTGTTAATGTTTTTAATTATAAGTTTCTTGCCAAAAATGTTAAAACCTCCAAACCTTTTTTTTATTGATCTATTGGAATAATCGAAAGTCTGAATGTGGTGTTTAATGGAAAAAAACGACTCTCGACTGACTCTCAAACTTTTTATGTGACTAGTAAGTACCCGCGGCTTCGCCCCCACTTTCTATGTAACATTCCGTAGTACGGAATATATCTAATATATAACAGATAGGTAAAAAATGGCCATAAAACAATTTTTTTAACTTTTCCGATTCGATTAAAATATTTACAATATAACTTTTAAGATTTTTAGCTCAAAAACAGTTTCTTATTAAAAATTAAAGATACATTCTAACGATTTTGATTAAATTTCCCACATTTATAGTTTATGTTTTATAGTTTGGAACAAAATTTATTTACAAGTAAAAAAAAACTACTGTAACTTAACAAAAGTATCAGAAGCTCATAAAATCCAGAGCCTGGCATCCGGAATGATAAACTAGCCATTTAATCAATTAATCGGCTGGCTCATAGTTAGATAGTGCTTATCAATGTAGATAACGGAACGTAAAAAATTAGTTTCAACAGCCGAAGATTTTGAGCCGCGTCCCCAAAAACCCATTTTTGGGAAATAGGCAAAGTTGTAAGAGTGACTAAAAATTTAACTTCTATTTCCCAGAAAGGTGTCCTGAGTTATATCCCTCCCTCTATATTAATAAAAAACAGTAATATCAATACATTTAAACTCAGCTTGTATCTGAAACTAGATAAAATGTAGAATAAATTGTCTATCTCAGATTCTAATATTTGTAATGTAATCACACCTTACCAGGGACAGTCCCACCACGTAAAAAATGAATTTATCTTTATTTATGATTTATGCATAATGTTCTTATACCATACTGAGCTCCACATTTTCTTGAAAAAATAATGTATTACACATTAGTTTCTCGAATTTGATGAAAGTAAGTTGATATATATATATATATTAACTTCTAGATCAATATTGTAACAGGTAACGGAGAGTTATAAAGTAGGACGGTATTTCTGAAGCTAATTTGTAAAATTAAATAACGTCTTATAAACTAACTGAAATTCCATAATGTGAAAAGGTTGGAAGCGTTATCAGGGAATCAGATGTAGAGAGAACGTTACCTCGTGAAACCGCCGGACTTTCAGACGAAACTCGTATTCGCAATCATAGATCAGAGGTTAACGAAACACCAAAGCTGTCTCGATTTGGTTTCAATTCTAATTTACATTTCTGAAAACGGCATTCAATTCTATGTAAGCCGTATAACGCAGTACAGACAGTCAAATATTGATAAGCGCACACTGATACTAAATATTCAACCATCACTAAACTAATTTACTTAGTAAGTTGAGGGAAAAGGAGATCATTGCGATAGAATAGTAATTTCAATGAGTGAACGAAGCCTTGTAATTAAGGTCATCGTTGTGCACTTCCAAATAATCAACGCAAACTAAGATGATCTACAGATAGAAGGTCTTAGCTAAATAAGAAGGGTTTTAATCCATTTTAAATATTATAAGTTTTCAAGCCATGTAATATTATAATTTATTATATACTACCGATGATGTGACTACCCTGGAATTGTGAAGAGCCCGCTGTGTAGCTTTCACCTCTTTTTGTTATAGTCATGGCAGGTTGCAAATTCGTCGTTTCAGTTTCCGTTGTTTCCCGTTCTGCATGGGCTAAAAACAATTGTTATTGCCTGTAATCTAGGTGATGCATATATGTAGTGAGTGAGCTATAGCACTATTCCAATGATAGTTTTAACAAACCCTGTACGAACTATCAGTACTAGCTTTAGTCTCTTGCCTTTTAAGGTTTTATGTTAATTTTTTATCGTCTTTTCTAATATAGAAATGTTATTGGGTGAATCAGACACAGTTATACCTTATTTATTATTTGTGCGTTGTCAAACAATTTGATGATATGGATCCTTTTGACTTTGGCCTCAACTCATACACCTGGGAATGTGACAATTTTAGAGCTATTAAGGCCTACGTAAAATTGCGCGACAAAATAAACCAACGCTTTTAAGTTCACTTTGAAACTGTAGCGCATTTTAAAACATTTAAAGTCAATTTTGCGCATCAAGAGCAATACAATGCTTATCATAAATTTTAAACGTATAATGGCCGAGCACTTTTAAGCTGACTAGTATAATGTTAGTTTTAGTATTGAATAAAAGGCCTCTACGGGAATTTTACCTACATTCTTGACTCGAAGCATATCAAATGTATTCGTTATATTGTTATGAAGAATAATGCTACTCATAATTGCATGCACATGCGTGATATTTGAGAACTATGCTACTTTGAATGTAATTAGATTGAAAGTATTTAATCTCCATAAAAACTGTTTCCCAATATAATATGGGACAGTGACCAATATTTCCACTTGAAAATCATAGTTTAGAAAGTGTTGCTACGAACCGAGGGGCTGCAAGGCAATGTTCTGTGTCGGGGAGGACCACGAGTTGTTCCTAGTTGTTCCGGTAGTTGCTAAAGTACCGTGTGATAGGCTACGCGTGGTACGAGGCTGTACGAGACTTGCAGGAGAAATACGAGACACTCAATTGCCACCCTTTAACGTCTTGGAAGGTACCGAGTACTACTTCTTCTACCCTGACTTCGACCCTCACAAGGGAAGCACGGCCTACACTCCGATCATCGTGTCTAATGATTTGTTCTGTGACTCGTCTCAATGCAGTTTTTTTTCATGAACAGTTGAAACAGTACCCATAAACGTGCCAGGATTTAGTTCTAAACTGAGCCACCACGGAGCAGCATCAAAATAGAACAAATTTATTTTTCTGTGTATTCCATTAATTTTTAACCGATTTTCTCGCTCGAGGTGTCCTTACTCATTTACTGTCTAGGTAAAAACCATTCACAACAGGTTTTCTCGACTACCTGAGCTAATAGTAATAAGAACTAAATCTTGATCAGAATGAGTTTCATGCACTCTATTTATCAGCGTCATCATAAAAAGTGAACATTCAATTTACATTAACGGTGTATACATATTAACAGTTTAGGATTGGCTAATGATGAGAACTACATGAAATTATGTTGTCTCTTATAATTGTCAATGTTACCGAAATAATTAAAATATTTGTTTAAATAGTGTTATTGTAGTGTTTATTTGTTAAATAATTAATTATTGATAACTACCACATAAAGCGTGAATAAAACAATTACAGAAACTTATTAGTTTGTACGAACCGACAGTTGTTTACCGTATTAGTTGTTATAATGTCATCATTTGATGTACTGTAGATCAAATGCAATGTGATATAATTTTACGCCAATTACATGGTGGGTTATTTATAATTACTATGGTTTAATAAGTTTACTGTAAAAGATATATTATGGAAACAATACACGTGTTTAAAATAATTTAACCGCATCTAATTCTACAATTACATTTTGTTAACACCTATAAGTGTCAACACCTCATACCATAGATTTTTTACGATTTTATTCATCCGTTTTTTAGTATACCCGTTCTCTCTCATTTGGCTTGGAATATCCTCTTCTTCATATTTTAGTTATATTTATCTCTGTGTGGATAGCACGAATATTTAATAAATGTACTTAATAATCAGAACGACTGTACCGGATGATGGTTAGACATCCCATATGGTTTCATATCTATATCGGTTCTCAGTCTACTGGTAGCGAGTGTTCGGTTAAAATCAAAAATAAAGGCAGTTGTGAGTGTGACTCTGATTCACTTTTTATATCACAAAATGATTGTTTCTCAAAAACTCTAGCATGTGCTCAGTTTTCATATGAGTAAAAATTACACGATTTACTGAAATTAGAGGTTTTTGTTTAAAATATGAGTACATTTTTAATGTGTTTACTTCCTTTGTGTTTTTACAGATATAACGTACACATTGTGAACATATTAAACCAAAACTCCAGAAATTGCCGGAAAACACCAAAATAATCAGGTTGAACTATATGGTCTTTATCTATTCAACTACACACTTTTCATGGTGGAATTCGAAAGAGGGACATTGAACCAAGTGAAAGTGGGTAAAAGTAGACTAGTAAAACGTTTCCTGGCGGAAAGTTTTGAAATACGTGGTGAAGCGAGGGGCAATTTAGGCCGTATGCAGGTTTCTCCTCAATTTGAATGATCCAGATTTCGAAGTGCCTGGTAAAATGCAAAGTTCTTGACAGAATCACAGAAAATAAAACCATTCACAAGTGATTGAAACTATCAAGCACAAGAAAAATCTGTGAATCAAATTTCCTTTGCCATTTGTAGAACGCATTTGGAACTAATTTGCAATAATATTTCTTAACAGCGATTGATATACTTCACTATATTTAAATCCTAGAGAGAGGGGGGAGAGAGGGAGGTGAGAGAAATAGAAATTTTGCAACTATTCCTATTCATTTTTTCGCAACTGGAAGTATACTATTAACGCAATTAACTTCTAACTCACAATACAGTGTTATTTTGGCAATGAACAATGTAGATCTGTGAAACATGTGAAAATTTATATTTCCACCTTGAAAGCAGCGTATTCCATGTATAACCCCTGAACTCAAATCGGTTTTACTGAACAGAAATTCTTCACAACAGTAATTCGTAACCTGAGATCGGTCAGGTTCGTTAGCTGCCATGCCTGCCCCATTAACTACCGAGGAGTAAACTTGGATAAATTGCTCATTGTCTCATCAATAGAAAATTTGTGTTAGGTCATGTTACGATCAATTTGTACTTTAAAGCTGTATTTTCGGAGGCAACTTCTGACCTCCTGTGATCCACGACCGACTTCACACTTTACCAAAAAGCAGTGTCTTTTCTGTTGTTTGCCACTACGTTTATTCAACTTTTAAACACAGAGTTGCCTTTTGTAATGTACAACGTTTGTAGGTATACCTGGAAGTGGTAAAGTCTCTTATAAATAAAAATATAAAGTTTCAAGGTGCGGATTTTTTGATACCGCTTCTATATCAGTTTCCATGCTGTTTGGACACCTTCTAATAATTAAAGAAGTAGTGTGTTTCTGTTAGCATCAATCAAAAGCAACTGATTTGTCTGATTTTTTCATAACAAGATAATTAACTCCAGCTGATAGGGTTTGGTCTACTGATGCAAAATTATTATCTATTGATTTGTTTACTTTTAGTCTAGTTCTGCAAAATCCTATAACCTGTATTTCAGGTTTAGCTTGTGGTCTATTTCTATTTATTATAAACACCGTTGCTAGGAGATGCGTGAGAATAAAATTGTTTTATAGAGTATATACCCTAGTACATTTTATTTCCCGCTATAATACGACTTTATCTCAAATTTTAGGATAGGCGCTTGTTCTACACCATCCAATTATCGAAAAATGTCTATAAATATCTATAGTTATGATGAAAAACTCAATATAGTCCTATCTGAATTTTTTGTATAAAAAAAAGAAAATAAATCTCATTATGTTTTTATAACAGCTTTAAATATGATTGCATTCTCTCAACTATCTAAATGTAAAAACAAAACAATTATTTAGGAGAAGGCTGTAATTTTTATTTTGCAGTGATTTAGCAGATCATATACAGCTAAATACAGTGCATATTAATTTAGCACATCATTTAGACATATGTAAAATGTATGAGGTTTGGAAGCCAATATGCAATATCCAGGTCAAATAAGAACATTTTTCAATTATCAAAAGAAAATTCCTCATTCTTATGTGATTATATGGATTTTAAAAGTATTTTTGAGAAAATTCCGACTTGTAAACATCATTCTCAAAAATCGACAACTAATGTTCAAAAACATATTCCCTAAGGTTTCAACATTTCATTTCGTCTCAAATTTTACGAATCGTATGTACAGTTCTACATGTTATAGACCTAAATTGAAGAAGATTTACCGAATGTACCTGCAAAAATTATTTAAAGAGCTCAATTAAATGTCAAAATTTACAGCGGAAACATTTGCAATTCTAAAACCAAAAAGCCTGTTACATTAACAGTAAGAATAATTTAATGAATTTGCAGTTATTAATGAATAAATTAAATATTTCGAAACTGAAGGATTCAATCATGGAAATACAGATTGAAAATAAGGAGGCCATTGCCATTTAACTGGACAATTTAGCGTATGCAACACATCATTTGTAATTGTAATCTAAAATATTTCATTCTCATTATTCCTGTTTTCTGTCATAAATTTCAAAATACGACACTAATTTTTCATATAAATGAACAAAGTAATACAATATTAAAATTTTGGATTAATCATAATTATTTATGAAATATAAAATTATTCCTGTAAATTTTGGTTATGGTTATGATGGAAGGTTGGTAAGCCTAGAAAAATTTATAGAATTTTCATTTGTAGAAACATTCAGATTTAAGGCTTTATCTGTTTTAAAATTAAGGGACAACTAAAAAACATGAAAAATAAATGTTTTAAATGGTTGAAATATTAATAGACAGCCAAATGATAAAGAATGAACATTTAAGTATTTAGGTTAAGGGAATATTTCCATATGAATGTATTGAGCATACAGACCAGAATTTCAATATTTAAAATTTCTATTCAATTTTAACAGATGAGGACAGTTCTGAGGAATAGAAGATTATTTAAATGTTTTTACAAATAAAAAGTGAAAATTTTTAGAAAGAAATTATTCGTATTTGTATAACATTAAAGTTGTTCTACTTCCCGCAGACTATATTTTAAGATTTTAGTTCAATTTGCTTACATTTTGTATAAAATTAGATCTAGCACATTTCTGACTCGCTCTAAGTCAAGCGTTGGTGGATGTTATTTAAACTATAATTGAGTTACATAATTAATAATATGTATTTAATTATAGAAAAGGAATTATGTATAAATATATATGTGATAGAACAGTAGGTAAATATTAACATTTTATATACAAAGCCAGAAAAATTTTTTACTTTAATTTGATGCCAATTAATCATTTATGGATGGGCACGTTCACAACAATGTAACTGTTTGATGATATAAAATGGATGAATCTCAAAAACTTATACACTGAAGAATTGGAAAGAAACAATTTTTTAACTTACAGGAGATGGTAGATTCGTGTTATATTCTTGATGTTGATCTTGGCATGATCCAGAAATTTAACATTTAAATCATCTCAAAATAATTTTTTTTACAAAATTTGTACAGTTTTTATTAAATAAACCGGACAGTCATTTATCCTAGATTTTAAAAAAATTATTTGAAAAAGGAATGGTTTTTTAAACATGATATTGCATTTGATCAGAAAACTTGTATGAGGTGAATATATAGATTTTAATACAGGTCATGTAAATTTATTTGTATTAGAAAATTAGATTGATACAGTACCATAAGGTTATATAAACCTAATGTTTTAGAATATTTAAATGGAGCTTTGACAGAGATAATCACAAATCCTATAACTTGTGTGTATAAATTATTTAAAAATATTGACCGAATTACTGAAAACTTTATAAATATGAGTTTGAAGAAAGACTACTATATAAATGGAGACTTACAAGAAATGTTAAAGATTTTGAAAATTTCATGGTTTGTGAAGAAATATTTTTTAGATAAAAATAGAAAAGGTAATTTTACGTATTTTTTGGCGATATCGATGTATGTTAAAATACTAAATTTAGCACTTTAATGTAAAGGATTTTGGTTTAAGTTCTTAATTTTTCAGAACAAAAAGGTATTTCAACACGTCTTCCTTTACGGATTATTAGGCTTCAAGACCTTGGCTTAGGGAAAAGAGCACGCTAAGTATTCTGGCATTAGATTTTCGTTGGAAATAACTAGCAAATATTTTATTCAAATGTAAATCACAATTTTCTAATATGAATTTTTAAATACGGGGTATATTTATGAAATGTAATATACGATATATATTATATATAACAACATTACACTTAAAAAACATATATGTATTACAACAATATATACCATTGTGTGTGCCGGCGCCACACACACACACCAACAACAACAAAATAAATCATATCATAGTTCTGAAATTTTTTTGTCCTAAACATATGTTTATACATATACCACTGGAGATATATTTATATTGTTTTATAAATTTAAAATCTCTATATTTTATGTCTATTATTCTTTAATTAGCAGAATATAAATAATTATTCAATAATATCATTAATTTTTTTAGAAACTCATTAAATGAGAGTGACAGAAAAAACAACTGTAAGTTTTTACATTGCATTACACTTTTTTCGTTCATTTGATGACGGGTCAATTTCTCAGAAGCCAGCGAACGCATTGTTTGCTGGGTACACGTTTCGTCAAGTTAAGCCAGATTTAAGCTTTACAATTACTTGAATTCTTTTGCAATGTGCACCATTGTCTTACCTATCGGATCCCACCATGAAACATTAATTTTATTGAGTATAACAGTTACTTACAAAGTTCAAGAATTGTGTGTTGTATAAAAACATTCGAAAACTTTTATGTACTAATTATTATGTTGTTCACCATTTCAATTGTCCATTTTAAAATAGAATACCAGTGGTATAGTTGACTGATTAAGAATGATCTTTGGCTAAGATTCTCCTCTCCTTATCATTTCCAATAATTGGATATTAAAGTATACATGGCCAGTGATTCAGAGGATAATGCTGCGACATATGAGAACAACATGAACAGATATGAATCATTTATGCGTTCATGCGTATGGAAATACCAGTTAAATAAAAATTAATTTTAGAAGTGAATTTCTGAAGGAATTAATATGTTTCTTTAAAAATAAATTATTTTCCAGTTAGATTTCATGTACGTACTGTAAAAAGTTCATTTCCTTATCTTCAACAGTGTTACTTTAAGATTTAATTGCAAGCTCTCCCATAATTCTGTGAACCAAATATAAGGGAAAGTTAAAGTGTTTACATGGAACATTGTTAATGTTGGGGGCTAAATAAAGGTCAGAAATATTGGGAAAGTCTTTAAGTTTACTAATGAGGATCCTTGATTTAATATAATTCCTATAATTATTTAAAAACATATGTTAATTATTTATGTTCGAAATAAAATTTTCCATAAGAGAATCGATGTTGGATATACAATTACTGGAAATTTGTGATCGTTTATGTAGTTGTACTTTCGTTTACTGAAATATAATTCTTATAAATTTAAATTCAAACTATCCAATTGATTTTAAATTTGTGTTCATGAGGCCATTTGTTTTTGTAGAAAAAAACTTGTAGACTCACAATATTAACCATTTATATTTAGTGCTTTGCCCTTCTTAAGACAGAGATGATCAATACCTTATATTGCCTGCAGGGTTTGTTGAATCATCAACGAGGCATCTCTATAAGAAAACATTTTGGCCGATTTTGTAAGTTTGGTGCTAAGGAAAATCTGATTTATCATATTTACATTATGTACTCCTAAAAGTTAAGACATTCATTAATTTGTGTTTTAACGGTGGTTCCTGACTAGGTTCGATTTAAAATTATGCTCGAAGCTCTATTTCATATTGGTACATTCATAATATATTGTTTACTCTGTGAGGAACAGTAAATATAAAATGAAATTGTGATTAGTGTGTATTAAACAATCGTAACTGACCAAACTAGCCTGGTTGAATTCCTGATCCGAATTAAAAGCGCTGTCACAAAATTAACCAGTCGTTACTGCGGGAAGCGTTTTCAGCGGTTTGTAGCAGCACAATAACGTGTAATCTAATTTACAAATTAAATCGATACAATTATCAGCGGAGTGGATATCACGAGGGGAGGTTTCCCTGCTGTTTCAATCGTGACAAACGCTGAAAAGTCATTTTAGATAATAATATGAATTCGGAAATGCCAAAAACGTTAGCGTTTGTATCTGAAAACTACACCAGGGATCACAGTTTATATTTTGACAGTTTTATTTGGGTTCTGGATATTGCGATAGTTCTTGTTAAACAACGAATTGTCAAATATTTTTAAAGTGTTTTAGTATTATAAAATTGTATATATTAAAGATTTAGACAAGATACATTGGACAAGACAGAAAAATTCATAACGATGTAAAGAAAACGTTTGTACCATATAAATTTCAACTGAAAAGAAAAATCTGGCCGACTCACTCCACTGTATTATTTTTTTATATGGTCACACTACATCACAGGAAAACCTAAACACTATTAACAAACACGTTAACACTCCAAGAATATTAAATGTATGGGAGTCATTATATTAATCAAACAATCACAGAAGATAGATTAAATCAAGAAGAAGGACCAGTACAAAAAATTATATTACTTAAACGTAGATTACAAAAAATAACATTCAAATTTTATATCTTAAGAAATAGACAGTAATAACTTAATTGTATTACACACTATGCCACACAGGAGCAAATTATAATTTAATCACATATGTTAATAAAAACTGCGATAGATAGCCTTTGCTATCGAAGGCCTCACAAAAATATAAGTATTAAATATTGGTTTTATGTGTTTAAATGTTAATAAGTTAACTTATTTATTAATAATTATGATCGTTATACTTTTCGAATAAATGTTATATAACTACGATATATAGTAATCTATAGTATCTCAAAAATAATTTAAGATCAAGCGAATATTGGTAGTTAATGTGATAAAATTTTGTATTTAGACTTAAATTAATAAGGATAGGCATTAATAGCCACCCTTAAAAATACTTAAATACACTATAATTATTAAAAAATCGGAGTTTCCATTCTTTAATTTTAGATCGAAGTAAAAAAAATATTATTTAAATATAGATTAATGATTAAAAAAGTTCTATATTACGATGAATGTAATTATTGAATGTTTATAAATAGTAACGGAAAAAAAAATATTCAATTAACCACTATGTTTATTAATTAATATGGTATTTTATTCCAATTTTTAAAATCAAATAAAAACTGTTTCAAGATGATAGCTAATTTGTATTTTGATCTAGCCTGCCTTCAAATTTCAGAAAAACTATATTTGTAAATAAATCTGGTTTTATATGTACAATCATTATACGTTATTATCTAATTGGGATTAAGATTATTGACATATTGTAAATCAAACTCGCAAATTATATTTACAAAGAATAATATAGGTAACATAAAATATTTTACAATTAAGAGGAACATGACGGAATTTTGGTTTAAGCTAAAGTTATCTGTAAAATCCTAGGTATCACAAATACGAAAAAACTATGTTGTCGACAACTCTATCCCGTATGTATATATGTGTGTGTGTGTGTGTGTGTGTGGTGTGTGTGCGTGTGCGTGTGCTGCGTGTGGTGTGCGTCGTGCCGTGTGCGTGCCGGTGCGCGTTTGCGCAGTGCGCGTGTGGTTTTGGGGGTATGGGTTCGTGCGTGGTGCGTTGTGCGTGGCGTGTGCGTGTGCGTGTGCGTAGTGAGTGTGCATGTGCGTGTTGGGTCGTTGCGTGTGCGTGTGCGTGTGCGGCGCTGTGTGCGTGTGCGTGTGCGTGTGCGTGTGGCGTGTTGCGTGGTGAGCGTTGTGCGTCTGTGCGTGTGCGTCTTGGGTGTGCGTGTGCGTGTGCGTGGTGCGTGTGCGTGTGCGTGTGATGGGTGTGGTTGCGTTGGGTGTGTGTGTGTGTGTGTTGTGTGTGTGTGTGTTTGTGTGTGTGTGTGTAGGATACAGTTTAATATTTTTATTTAAATATAAAATAAATACATCATGAAAACAATCATCCTACCTTCGATGTAACACTCGATGAAATACTATTAAATACTTGTCCCTTCGAGGATTACTAACTTACATTATTACGCACAGTATAGGATTTTTAAGCTATGTTTTACCAATTGTATGGCTTGTTTGGTGCTTTATTTATATTACAACTTTCTTTATATCCTGGAATCCGATATTCATTACTTGGACAAGGGTAAAAAGGTTCACCAAGTAGAATCGGTACTTGTTATGTTAGAAGAATGAAGCCAAAGATAAACTCACGGGGGGCAACAGATTATAATCACGATAAAAAGATCGATGGCGAATATGAAGTCTGAGAAACCACAATAAAAACGTACATTGGTCAAAAACACTGGTTAAGTTGGGGTCCAGGTTGTTTTAGGTTTAGGTTAGCAAATACATTTATTGTGATTTCCGAAGAAAAGTAAATCTGAAATGCCTGCTCCGTTAAGATAAGCGAGCGTTCAGTGACGATAGATAACATGATTGAGGAGTCACGATTTTCTTAGCTGAATCATTGCAGTCGATACATTATTTTAAAGTCACAGTCCCTTAAGACAGTTTCCCTAAAGGCAAGAAACAATAGAAACAGGCTTTTATCACTCTACGAGAAATTGCAGCAACTTAACGCGGGAAAATTTTAAGCAATTACTCAACCATACCCAAATACAATTTCTGAATATAAAATTTGAATTTTAACATAATGTTTTTGAGTTATAGCTTCAGGGATTGACATGTTACAAATTACGTTTTTTACTTAAGAAAATTAATTATTTTCATAGAATATAAATTATAGTAACTTACATGTCCTTGTAATAGTACTTTCTTACATAAATTATTTGTTTTGTTTTATATTATGTAATGTACATCGTGTATATCATAGAAATCAATTAGCCAATAAAAATCTTCCATTCGTATATCGGTGTATACTGTAAATGAATATTTATAAGTTTCTTAATATATTTCTTTTTATATTTCATTTTATAGATCAACATAGCGTATTGACAAATTAGTTTTTCATTTCTATTATTCATTCCTTCCATTTGTTTTTAATGTAAATGTTATTAGTTTTGTTATTATGAGGATGATAAACCACCCCTCCTCTTCCATAAAGAAAACTTCATGTTCAAAATAATATAAATTTTTCTTTTAATTTCATTGTTTTTTTAATATGTAACTCCCTCCATAGCCCATCTTCCATGTGACATACTATAAAAATCCTTAACTTATCTTCACATTGCCTTCGGCCCTAATTATAAGACATGACTGAAACTTAGCCACATATGCCGTACAACTACTCTTGGAATAATTAAAAAATTGTTTCTACCTTCTGAAAAGGTATATAATGGGCTAAGATTTATATTTTGTTTTAAAAATAAAAAAAACATTCCAATCAATATTCGGTTTGTACCACCTAACAATATTCACACTTATTTAATCACACTTATAAATATTGAAATAATATTTCAAATATATTTTTATTCGTCTTTAAGTTTACACGTGTTCGTAATAAAATTACAAGTTTACGCCACATTTAATACATACGAGTATGTCACATGGGCTACTCAAGTATGCAATTGTTCTGTAGTTGATTAGCTAAGCTGCCGTTTTTAATTTTTTGTTAAAAACCGAACCTCTCATTCAACTAGCAAACCGCTTTTTAAACGCAAACTGCTCAGCACCCGAATACACGTTGAATAAAACTGAACAAGTAGTGTCGACCGATGGGGTTCAGTGGAGCGGTGCGGGGGGGCACGAGCTCTCCGCTTTGTGTGCGACACTTTAATGGAAGTGTTATCGGGGGTTAGTTTTAATTCAGATCGTGCATTCATCTGGGGTCATCGAATCTCGGGTATTTATAAATATGTGCCACTAAATAGTATATAATTCTTTAGAATAATACTCGGACATCAATTTTAATTTTGGAAGTACCACTGCCGTCGTGTTTGACCATAGCAGGCGTTAAGTTTAGGAAAACCAATTTTTTTACAGTCGGAACCTAATTTGGAAATATTCCCATCAGAGACGCACTTTTAAAAGATTATAGGACATTACTTACAGTTCACGCTGATCAAAACAACACAACCAACATTTTTGACAGATTCTTTCTTTTTTCATATATTTTCTAATTTTAATACAGGGCCTTAATTTTTAATTAGACATAGTAATATATAATAATACTAGTATCTGATAAGAAATCTGATAGCGTTTGGAATTAAAGTTTGCTATTGCGCTGTAGGTTTTTCTCATTCTTTGTTTCCCATTTCTCAAGAAATGTAGATTTCTCTCCTCAACATCTCCTCACAGCAGGTGTTCATTTCTTCAACAAGCTGCCCCAATATTATAAAGAATGCTGCGACACCCAATATACTAAAACTCTTGAAGCTTTTTAATTCGTCACCAGCATTGTATAAAGTTACAGTGTTTTTGCGAATTTGACTGTGAGATCACGCCAATCAAGAGATTGACTTCGCGCTTGTATGTGGAAAATTTCAAATGGATGAAGTATGCAATCATTAATGTTGAATTATTGTTTGATGTTTGTACCCTGATTGTCGTAAGAATGTACATTTTAGGTCCAGAACTCAAACTAAAATTTACTATACCCATGTTGTAAATCATGTTTTCGCAAAACATTGATTGATTGATGGTTGCTTCGTTGCACATAAAACCTGATAAAAATCATTTTCATCCTTCATTTATTATATCACGGGCCTACAAACAAAAGTTCTTCTTAGAAGTTCATCTCCTTGCACTTCTTGAGGGTTAATTAAATTCGGTATGAGTTTACCTTTTATTGTCCTTAAGGACCTAAGTACTGATCGGTTGGATAATGCTACACTCAGTAACTACTATTCTGTATGAATGACGCGAATTGAGATTACCGCAGCCCTTACAGGCATATGTGAAGATGTTTCCTGTTGTTGTAATACAGTTGCGCATTACCAGATTCATAATTCATGACTATGAAAGTCCGGAAAACCTTTCGGAATAGTGTTCACGGTCCAGGTAACGTTGAGTGAACAGAGCAGTAAACTCAGTTGTGTTCCGTAAACATTTACTAATCCATCATAATAAAGAAAGCTGCCTCAGTGGTGAATGGCATAATTGATAGATAAAATATACTCTTATTTCACGGACACGGCACAAAACTGACGACTAACATTACTGATATGATTATTATCTCTTATAATTTCTCCCAAACTTGTTCAAAAATGTTCAGAAGTTGTTGAAGAATAAGCTTTGTCCCATACCGGTAGGGACGTTTAAATTTGATAGTAATCACAATTTTACTTGTACGATACCTCTCATCGTACGGAAAATGTTTAAAAAATGAGTGGTTCTGACACTTTTGAAGTACATTAAGGCAAAGGCAGGCGAACACAACGTCGACTAGATGCAACTAAAGTCATGGAAAATAGTATCTTTGCGCCTTTCTCAACCATCCAAGATAAGTCCAAACTTTAAATACAAAAAAATTTTTTTTTAAGAGAGCTATTGAGAGATGTAATGAAAGATTATAACTTACTACTTCAATTTGTTTAGGTTTTACGATTTTACAATTATCCGTACAATTTACACTATTTAAAAAATTGGGAAAACGTTCTGAAAAGGGGTCAACAAAGAAAGAGTATTCTTTGGTAACCTTAATCCAAATATTTTTACTTTACTAATCTCAAGGGATTTCACTCCTGGACTTCGTCCCCCAAATGATGGTGGATTTCGGTTACATAATTGTTTTACTATCAATTTCATTAATCACTTGAAGTTACAATTTGAATATAACGAGTAAGTAAAACACGTTGCATGAGTAATCTTATTCATCGTTAGAAGACACCAAGTTTTTAAGATTACGTGATTTCTCTGTGTAAGTGCTTCGTAATGCCTCCATATATTGTGTTCTGGTTCCATCTCGAGAGCGGTGTTGTCACTACATAGATGTAAACTCTAAAACTTTCTCTTTGTCGAAAACAGGAAACAAACCCTCAAAGTTGGCTCCAGAGAACACCAGCCTTGTTGACTTCTGTCTTGTTTAGTGAGCGCGTAACCCTGGTTAATGTCACCGGGAGACATTCTCTAGTCCATTTTTATTCTATTATAAGCAAAAGTTTTCACATTTCTAAAACTCTTCGCGGTAATTTTCGTTTAACAGGAAACCTTGCAGAGTGTGTGATTTAAAAATTTATATAATTTCTAATAATCATTCAAACATGATTCAGAATTTACACCATACCGCAGGTTTTAATATTTGTTCTGTGATTAAAGTATTCTTTTTTAGAGTAGGAGGTGCTCACAAAGACATCTATTATTATTTCATGACAACATTTATACATATATAATATATCAACAACGAAATCAGTTTACATATTCACATCACGTCTAATTGTTAATAATATTAAAATGTTATATATATTTATATATTTTATATTTATATATATTCATTTCAATTTGTTATAAATGGCAATAGCGATTTAATTTATTTCATAAACAGTGAATCCGCAAAAGTACTTGCTCCGCCGGACTCGAACCCGGATCTCTCAATTGCCGGGGTGAATGTGCTACGGCTATATTATATATAGTATATATTACAATATATATATATATATATATATTATATATACCCAACTTAGGAGGGCTTAAGAAAGGCCAAAACTGTTGCTTTGAAATTACTTAACAATATTATGAAAAATGTGTCAATTTTTTATTTATCTTGTGATTTACGGGAGATAAAATTTTACAAATGTGGAAGGGGCAACACTTTTTAAAACGTTTTTATTGGTTAATACCGGCTATACAAACTTATTCAAAACTTTATAAAAATACTAAAAATACATTCTTTTGCCTCTTTTTTAGTCTCTATCTATTAAAACTACGGTATTGTGGTTAACAATTATTCCCACTATGTTGTATACTAGATAAAAAACTTTGTAGGCTCGCTACCTGGAAACCGTGATAATCAAAAACACACGTTAGGCACAAAACATTATTTTAAATAACCGGAAGAAAGTTCGAAACACTTTATTCTGTTTTGCGGACTATATGCGTGATAACATATAAATAAACATTTCTTTTCCAAACTTTGAATGACCACACGTTTTGAAACTTAATAGGTATACAATCAACCAATCTGTTAAATCAATAAATACTGGATTAAATTTTCAATGAATGAATTGAGTTTCCGTTCTAACACCTTGCATGCACTATAAAAAACAATCAAAGTTTGTTCAAATTTATTAAGTACATAATAATGCCTTTGGTCACAAAGCCATTCTGATTTTCGAGAGAAAAACTAAGTTTTCCTCCGAAATAAAAGAACACAGCCATTGAACAAATTTTCAAAATGTATTTTTTCGGAAATTATAAAAATAAAAAAGAGGTGATCCAAGTTACAAGAAGCGTATGATGTCTCAAAATTAATTATTCTTAAAAAAAAAAAAACTTATTCAAAAACGGTATGGGGCATAATTAAAAATAAACACCAAGAATTCATGCAAATCGCAGTCAAAAATATTAATATTAATTCTTTTTTTCTATCAAAATTACATGCAATACAATATAATGCTTATACCATATTGAATTACAACATGCAACACCAATAGGCGGCCTAAAGCTGAGGGAAATAAAGATATAATCTCCAGGCATGCTGATTGGAGAATTTTACACACTTTCAATTAACTGAAAAAAAAATATTGAGCAGCAACTCAAGCAAATACATAAACATTCAAATATATTTATACAAGGTTAAATCACCAATTGAAATATAATTAAACTTTCCGCTTAGTAGAAATACTATAAATAATTTCAGATAATTTATAGAGCTATATATACAATTACATCGATATGTCAAAAAATTACAATTACAAAATTAATTAACTAAGGAGAGTAAGCATAAATAAATGTTTGTTCTTTGCATTTAAATAAATACATTTTCCATATAAAAATAGATCGAGGATGGATAAACAAATAAAACTTTTTATTACGTAAAACATTTAAGTATCAAAACTTAAAATAATATTGGTTCAAATATCTACAAATGATAGAGCCATTTTTTAAGATGTTTTAAAAAATACATTTATCGAATTTTCATTTGCTGATTGTTTGTGGTACATATTGAACATTCTTGGTGCCATATGAAAATGTCTTTGTAAAAAGGTATTAAAAGGTTTTGGTACTAATAAATCGTTTGCGTTTCGTTAGATTTAATTTTATTTCATTTTGTAGGCTTTATAGTTTTGGCTTCTCATAAAGACATTTTTAGACTTTAAATAAAAACAAGTATCTTAAAGGCAGTATATTAAGCATAAAAATCATGGATATGATGATTCAGTTTCGTTTTATTCATAATTATTCTTATAAAGTGCTTTCTTGCGTTAGTAATTAAAGTTTCTAAATTTGAGATGTACGTCCTCCCCAACACGAAATTGCAATATTCCAGTCTACTGTTAACTAGGGAAAAAATATAACATCTTAAGAGCTTTTTATCACAAACATTTTCAAAAAATAGATTATTAGTATGACCATTATCTAAGTTTTTGTTTTAATTTTGATATTATTGAGTTTTCCAACTTAAAAATTCACTATCCAGCCATAACACCCAACTACTTCCCAGTGATTCTTCCTCTAAAACTAAACTACAATCTTTTATTACATTGAACCATTACTTGTTAACTACAATCTAGAATTTGTAGTAAATTTTTTTGAAAAATGTTGCCCGTTATTTTAAGAAAAATTTATATATTTAGTTTTTTGTGGGCTTATAAATATATTATTTACAGCAAACCACCACATCATTTCTTTAAATCTAAATTTATTCTTTCCTCGATCTCATCCCATGAATTCTCAAACGTAGCACCAAAGCGGTATCCTCAGCAAATGCAGTCACTCTACCACAAAAAATTGCGCTTACACAGATCGTTTACATAAATCAAAAACAAATGGTTGTGCCAAAACTGACCCTTGGGGTACTCCATATTTAATTTCACCTATTGAACTTATACGTCACTGACTTTAACACACTGCTTCCTCCGACAAATAACTATTGAACCATCTGTATGCAGTTCCTCGTATTTCCGCAATCATATAATTTATTTAAGAGAATTTCATGGTCCAACTGTGTCGAACGCTTTTGTAATGTCTAGAAATAGTCCTGAAACTTTTTTCCATTGTTGATCCAGTTGCCACTTTATCATTGAATTCATGCAAAGCCATTTCAGTACCCATACTGGTCTGAATCAATACTGATTTATACTAACAAAAATTGGTATTTTGGAAGAAAGTTTAATAATTTTGTGTTTCATAATTTTTTCAAATATTTTTGCAAGAGGGATACACGTAAAGATATTGGTCTGTAGTTGCTATGAGTGGTTCTTGAATCTTTTTTTTTAAAAATTGGTATAAACTAGAGCTTCGTTTAATTTGTTCTGGAAAATGCCCCGTTTTCACTTTGCCGCAAGATTTATTATATAATGTATGAACATTAGCAATATTATTGCTTACATTTCTCTAATCAGTGAGGTGCAATACCATCAAGGCCTGCAGCGGTACACCAATCTTTAATAGAAGAAAACTACAACATGCTATCGCTGAGATCATCTAAGGTTGAGGGTGTTAGAAGAAAATTGTATTTGGTGCTTACTTTGTTTCTTAAAGCAATTCTTAATAATCATTATAGTCATTATTATTTGGTTTCTTAATTGTTTTTTACCTTAGTTCAAAAGCAATGGATATAAAGTATAATGTTAAATTCATTCGCACACTATTTCAGATGTCATTAATTATATTACCATTTCATTTAATTTTATGGCAGAATTATCTGCATTTTGTCTGGACCGTATATCTTGAACAATACTCCATGTTTTTTTTTAGGGTTATCATTGAATTTATGTTAATAGTTCCGAATAGTAGTTATTTTTTAGAACACGTATATCATTTTGCAGACTTGTTTCTAAATTCCCTAAATTGTTTCGGGTTTTTCTCGTCATTAGGTTATTTCTTAAGTTGTTTTAACAGATTGTTTACTTAATTTTAATACGATAAGGTAGCTGAATTATCCATGGCTTAAGTTTAACGACGTGGGAATTTTTTATATTGTTATGTACTCTTTGAATCTGCAATTATGGATTTAATTTATTGTGAAACGCGTCAAAGGCTACGATGCATTAATCTGCTGATAAACGTCACTCAATCCACAACTCTAAACTATTTGTCAGCTGAATCTTATCGATGCGATTAAATTGGGCAAACTGTGAGGATGCTTCTAGGGTTGCCGGACGAGTTTTAACGGATGTTCTGCGTCAGTTGCTTGTGGACGGGGCCCTCGACAATCTTTGCCACAGGGGTAATCAAATAAAAAACCCCATGCGTAGACAGAGTTGAATAGCCTCAATGGCTCCGGACTCCCGTTGTTGAAGAAAGCTTGTAACAAATCATAATAAACAATACAGCTAAAAATCAAATGATCTAGAATTGAGATGCATGTGGTTATTAAAAAAATGCTCAAGCATATTGCTAAACCACTAACTCAATTCGTCCATTTGTTCTTTTAACTCAGGGAGTTTTCCCTCTCTCTAAAAATTGCAAAAGTACATGTAATTTTCAAGAAAGAAACCCCCTGTTCGATAAATAACTATCAGGCCCGTCTCAATTCTGTCGGTTTTTGAGCAAAACATTTGAAAAACTTTTTCTAATAAGAATGCTTTACTTCTTAAATAAAAACCACTAGCTTTCTGAACACCAATTTGGGTTCAAGAAAAATAAATCGACGATAGACGCAGGTGGTGAGTTAGTTGATATGGTTGTAGAACGTCAGATCACAGATGAAGTGGGGTCCCTTGACCTTTCTAATGGCATTCGATTGCGTTGAGCTTGAAATACTGATTGACAGACTAGAATCTCATGGAATCCAGAGGGCGTGCCGTCTCTTATGGCTGTAAAACATTAATCTCAAAGCTCGTTGAGGCGCTTCTGGTATCAAATGCAATTCTACAGCGTTTGACGATTTTTTCTAGCGTTTAACTGGGAGGACCGCCCCCAATTTGATGACCGGACTCCAGCGCTGGAAGTGGGTTGGGAGTGCCATTCAATGGCGCAATTTATACGAGCCATTTATGATTTTGATTTGATTTTCATTTGCTCATCAACAATGATAAAATGGATAAGATTTTATAATTGTAATTGTTACGAGTATAATCATATACTTAGAAGGGAAGCTGTTTGCATTACGATAAGATATACTCATCTTTATAACTGAATTTGTAAGACTATTATTGTTTATTTTCTTTGCACTTTTCATATTTGACTGAGCTTTCGAAAACAATATAAATTTTCTACAACACTCCCAATATCATTTGATTCATGCATATTGTTACTAGGTGGAAGTAGGGTAGGATATATCCTCCTTGGTCATCTTTGATAGTACAAAGTAATTTAAACTTTGTCGAACATCAGACAACCTTCCCCAGCTTGAAAGTGTGGGAATTAGTAATTACATACCTTCAAAACTATCAAACGAAAACCGCGTACAAATTCAAATACAATGACGTTAAGATTATATTGAATATTTTCACACGCAAATAATTACTATTTTGTTATTTTTAGAAAGTTTTTATTTCATTTTCATTTATTTATTTTCCACGGCAATCGCAACTTTTACAATACCAATTACATGAGTTAAATAAAATAACAATATAGAATAAGAGTGCAACAAGCGAAGTACACACATACTGTTACAATTGGATAACAATAACTTGATAACGACTCTAAATCAATAGATAACAATTAATTCCAAATAAAACAACAGTGTAACCATTTTTGACAACTATAACAAGAAAAGTTTGGAGATTTATGATTGCACGAGAGTCAAGCTCAAAAACAGGGTTGATTAAACAAGATCAACAATAGAACAGGTACATGAAATAATCCATAAACTATAAAATACAACAACAATATCGAACAATTTAAATGCAAAGACTTTAATTATATAACAAAGTGATACTAAAAAAGGCGTGTAAAAACGAAAAAATAGGTTTTATTAGTGAAACAGAATTATAGGTGCCATATACTAATTTGATGATTTTTCTCGAAAATCTAGCAGGGCTGGTGGCGAAGGAGGTCAACAAGATGTCCTTCATTCCGCCTGCGTAGAGTCGAGTATCGTTACTCTGTGTTGTAGGTCGTGATTGTACAGTCTTGCAAAGGTGTTCTAGCAGTCTCGTTGCCCAGGAACATGGAAGTAGATTTGTTGAGTAGTTGCGGGCAATCAATGCTTCCGATGATGATCTTGTGGAGAAAGATAAGATCATGTATCTTTTACGGAGCTTCAGAGGAGCAGGCCATGCTGTAGTTGATAACCTGCAATTGGAACATTCATTGTAGTGGTGGCCATCTCTGAACCCTGCTGTTCTGATAAGCGATGCGAACTCTTCAAGTTGTGTTTTGAGTCCTTCTTGCGGAAGGTGGATCAGACTGGAAGAGTTGTTTTCCAGGACGTGAGGACGACACAAGTGTTTGTAGAGGATCAGCAGGGTGTTGCTACTGAAAGATTACGAGTAGAGCGGGAAGATAAATCCAAGAGTTGAGTTTGGCTCTATTACAGATGTATTGGTTGTGCTCAGCAGGTGAAGAGTTGGTGTTGTGATGACGCCAAGGTCCTTTATTTTATCTACTCGATGAAGAACGGTGTTGTAAAGAGAGTAGTTAAAAGATTCTTGAAAAGTTCACACAGCGCATTTTAGATATATTAAGGTCCATAGCGTTCATAAGCACCATTTTTCTATATGGGAAAGTGCTGATTGTAGAGTTGGTGATCAGTAAAAGAGTTTTATTTTATGAAAAATCTTCTGCTCTTCAGCATTTAGTAGCAGCTCAACTCGAATGGCAGCTGGTCGATATCATTTTATAAAGGGGTTATCAATGAGGCCCGAGGAGAGATCCCTGGGGGGAACCCCTAGAGTAAAGCACTTAATGACCCGAGAAATAGCGCCTCCACATCTAACCTTGAGTGTACGATCTTGAGTTTCAGGAATGAAGGAACGTCAAAGTGAGTTTGAGAATCCATGGCATCAAGTATAGCCATAAGGTGCTTGTGGCTCACTCTGTAAATGCCTTAGAGGAAGTCTAAGAATATGCAGTCAACCTGTTTTCCGTTTGAGGAATGCAGATGTGATGTAGTGGTGGAAATAAGGGCAAGATTAGTGGTTGTAGATTTACCACTCTTAAAAAACAGTTGTTGTTCAGGAATAATTGTGTGTTTCGCTCCAAACTCCAGGCCATCCATTGATGGAGAGATTCAAATATTTTTGAGGAGAGAAGAGAGGATTACTATGGGCCTATAGTTCTTGGCTTCTGTGCGTGTCACCGGATTTAAATATAGGTGCAATAAAACCCGGCGCTTTAAGCAGGAGCGGAAATATGCCAGAAGAGAAGAAGCAATTCCAAAAGATGGAGATATGAGGGAGCGAAGAATTGAGTGCAGAACTTTCTGTTCTGAAGGAGGGTTGTTGTTAAGGACACGATCCTTTGTCAGGGTTGTGATTCTTTTAGTTTCCTTCGACTGTTCACAGCAGATGTTTGCCAGAGTTGATATGTCTTTTTTGACTTGGTGTAGTTGTAAGTTGGGGGCTCACTTGCTGCGTTCCTTGAAGATTGTTGGGAGTAGTCAGCTAATAGGTTAGAGATAGAATCGGAAGTCTTCAGCCGTCCTACATTCGAAGGTAATCTTGGTTGGGGAAAGATGATACATTTCTCAGTTGTTTACAAAGCCCCAGAGGAGATTAGGGTTGCTTATACTGATGGTTTAGATGCCGGTTCTAAAACGTTGACGACAGGAGAGGGACCAACAGTCTGCAATGGTACCTGAGCTGCTTGTAAGTTTAACAGATGTTCATACTTAAGGGTTGGACTTGTAGAGCTTTTGAAACAGTTTTTTTTTTTACGGATGATGAAGGCCTTTAACTCAGAACGAATACCATGACGGGAAAACAGAGCACAATTTTTTTCAAAGGGCAATTTGCTTCACTATAGAGCTAAGGTCAGCGCAGAAGGATATAGAGAAAAGTGTTCTACGTTGTTTTTGAAGTTGACTACAGGGTAGGATGGTTTGATAGCAGTTGAATTACTGCAATGAGATCAAGCGTTTTAGGTCTGGAAATGAATGTGATCGTGAAGGGGGCGGAGATGAGTTTCAAGACCCATATCCAGATTAGGGCGGGAAGTGATCATCCTCAAGGTCAATTTGGGAAATCCACTGCTGGTTCACAATAGTTTGGAGGTCAGATGAAAAAAAAATCAGGTCCAGGATGACTCCTATCTTATTGAGCACGGCGTTATGTTTGCTTAAGGTTAAGAAACAGGCCAGGTCAACCAGGTGTGAGAAGATGTGTTGAGGGCTGAACTTAAACAGTTGTCCAATTACACTGGGTTGATTAAGTCACCCGTGATAATTATTTTGTCAAAACCGTGGTCCAGTGGTAAACAATTTTCTTCGACAGCTAAACCAAAAAAATCAGTATATGTAGATGCTAATGAAGCTGGTGGCAAATATGCAGACACATAACAGGATCTAATGAGAGAAGCAATTTTGATTCATACAAATTACTCACTCCCAGGTTTGTGAAGGGGATTGCGTTCCACGAGGGATAAATCCTATTGACAGCCACCAACCACACAACTTTAAGATTTTTTACACACTGTTCTCAGGGGTTCTTGTCCTGTCTATGTAAATTAAAGTTGTAGCAATTCAAGTTCAGAGACCAGTATATCACTAGATAGGTTTGTCATAACTAAAGGAAAATAAATATCATAATTACATGTTCTTGTGTTAATGCTGTTTTTTAAGGCAGTCGGTTTAGATCGCGAGGGGGGGGGTCATTTACATTTTTGAAAGAAATTAGAATTGATGTTGTGTTGCCGTGGAAATTAACTAGTATTTTTGGATTGGTTTTAGCGATTACAGGGACCATTTAAAGTACCTTATAGTAATATCTTTTCTCCTTTATTATTCTTTCTTCAAGTTCAGCACGTTTAGACTTTGTAGATATTTGCGCTATTATCAGTTTTGTCTCTTGACTATGGTGACAGATAAGAGTTTCAGGATAAGAATATTGCTTAGTTCAACTTTGGAGAGCGAAACTAGCGTGAACAGTAATCTAGCGGATTCCGGAGATGGTAGAAGTGCCTTAGAAGAGGGCGAGGGCTGTTCCTTTCTGGGTTTTCAATGCTGGCACTTTTGAAGACTTCATGTTTTGGGTGCAGAGTGAGAAAACTGCCTTAATGATTGGACAAACTAGCAGAGGTATCGCAGATATGATTCCTGGACTCAGTTGAACGGGTTAGAGCTCTCTGGAAGGTTGTAAATATTAACATTACAGGCGCGCTTGCAGATTATTGAATTTCGTGAAGTACTCTTCTTGTGAATAGTGGCTTGTCCTCAGGGTCTCCAGGGCTGAAACCTTTTCCTCAAGCCGTGCCGATACGAATTTCGAGCAAGTGAGTACGTGGAATCAATGGGATTTATTATTACGATAGATAGTATATAGATATATTCTTCTTCTCAGGTTGGCTAAAAACTTAATGATCACACAATGTTTAATGAGTAATTTATCTTATGTCACTGTAATAAATGACGGTAGGTAAAGATAGTTTTGATGTTTTATTAATAAGATACGTCTTTTCCTTTGTCTTAAACAATCGCGTTGGTGAGAAACTGGCGCCGCCCCTGCTTTACCTGTGATTGGAGTTTTCTGAAGGGACTTTTCGAGTCTGTAAAATAAGTGAATAGTTGACTAGTCATCCGTTATAGTTTTTCAAAGTCTGGCAATGGCTTGGGCAAATTAAAGGGAGAGTTCACAGAAACCTATACATTGGAGACCAGGAACATTCAGGAAGTTGGAATTTGACATTCAGTAGGAGAACAAAAATGTTCCCAAATAACATTATTGTATGGTAATTCTTTTCAATATGAAATATGTCTACTTTTCAAAAATAATTTTAGGCACTAATTATTAACATTTAGTGCACTAAAACATTTACCATCGCTGTTTAGAAACGGGACTCCATAATAAATCAAATGTTAATTTCACGCGAGTAAAACTATAACTTCCCTCGCATTTATAAATAGTATTTAAAACATTATTTTCTAATACATTGGATTGATTTGATAGGTTATGTTACTATATTGACTATTTAATAAATGCATTTTAATCCAACATTGCACCAACAAATCCAACATGTTTATAATGATAAACAGAAATAAACTAAATAAATCTGTAGGCCTAATTCTTTTTAACGATTCCATAAGTGCATTTTGACTTTGATTCACCCAGTTATTATACCTATTTTATGAATTATTACACATATACATCTTGGTTTAAAACATCACTTAAATATCAAAAACTGTTAACACTTTTGTGGAGCTTATTCAAAGCTTGTTTAACTTATTTTAATAAATGCTTTGGGAAATATTCATATACCTATGTATATTTGACCTCTGTATACAAAGTTTAGTTCTTTTAAGTGTCAAAAATAGACTGATTTTGTATACAACATCTAACTAATATATTAAATATTACTAAATAATCATAAATATGTAACTCTACACACGTTCATCGCCGTACATTTACTAAATGTTTAAATTTTCGTGCATTCAAATCCTTTTACATTGAATCAAGTTTCTTTGGTATTCAGCAAGATATGCTTTGGCGATCTGCCTCATTTAAGTACTTGGAAGTCCAATCTTTAAACAACTTGGTGAACTCTGGAGACAAAACCTTCTTCCACAGGCCGACTTGCCCTTCTCTCATGAACCGGACGTCGCCGACCGGCTGCATTTCTTTAATATCCGCCTCGAAGTTAACAGCGCTGTTGTTCTTCATGCTAGCAAAGCTCAGGTGATCTAGGAGAGCAGCCTCGTGATCCTTCGTGTACGTCACCTCCAGGAAATCACCCACGTCCTTCATTACCTTTGCAAGATCCTGTGGAAGTTAGAGTATTTCTTAAATTAGCTCACTATGGAGGTGTTTATTTTAACTTTTTTCCAAAAACTAAAGAAAACCTTGAATGCAACAACAACATAAAATTACACCAAGTAACATAGTTTTTTATACGACCTGTATCGATTAATTTCAGCGTTTTCTATATTTGTTTAATCACAACAGAGTCGTATTTTCTATAAAACAGTCGTTCAATTGGGTGCCATCCTTCCTTTAGTAAATACAAAACTTAAAATGGCACAACAGTAATCTGTTGACTATATTTTCTTTCATTAACAAATATTATTAACAACTCTTTTTTATAATTCAAAATTGTAGTATAGTATTTAGGAGCATTTAAAGAAAAACAGTACACTATTTTAATATGAATATTTACATTACTTTATGTATGTAAAACATTACTGCTGAGAATAACCTTTTTTAATGACAAAATATAACTTCTTTACATTGAACTGCCTTGATTTATCATTTATATATGTACTATAAAAGGTTTATATTTTTATCTTCAGCTGATTCCTTTTGTGCCTGGTTAAAAAATTATCAAAAATCTTCCTATTTTAAATACCTTGTAGAGTAAATAAGTAAATTTTCAATTTTTGAAGTGACTACTTCTTTTGGCGGCCTATGGATGTATGTTTTACACGGAGAAACATTTTGTTTCACGTCACCCATGTTTATGTTTTCAACATACTTTCAAATTAGAATGACAGTTTTACAGATATGTAACAAACCGTTATATAAACATCTGATCTGAACTACCAAAAGATAACTTGTTGTGTGACCAATGAAAAATCTGTTAGGAGATATTAAAAGCTAAATATGAACCACAATAACATATAACATTATATATGATACGGAAAATAACAAAACGCTTCTCTAATCTAGTAGTGTTATACGATGATTGGTTTTCCAACTGTTCGACCAGTTCACTCACATTGTTATTGCCGTAAATGTTGCCCGAAATATTGCATCACCTGGATCTATCCCTCCCTCCTTGGTTATGGAATTGTTCAGATTAGTTTATTTAATCTCTAATTTAAAAGCTGTCAAAATTTACAAAATCGATTCATATTCTGCTATAATATAATATAATATTCCTTTATTGCATAAAAACAATTTACAACAATTGCATTGCAAGCGTCAGTAATGGTACAAAAAATACATCAGTTATTTGATGATTTGTCAACTAAAATTATTATTTAATGAAAGGCAATAATCAGAACCAGGGATTTTTCTCGTTGCTCTTAATTTTCAAAATTTTCATCCCAGCGGCCCATCATGAACTCATCAACAGAATAAAATGCCTTTGATACCAGGAGGTGTTTTAGACGAGCTTTGAATTTTTTTGGATCATCGAGTTGTTTGATAACTTCAGGGAGCCTATTGATTATTCTGACACCAACTTGTGACGGCAAGTGTTCAAAAGCAATTGTTCTGTGTTGGTCGATTCTAAAGTTGTCCCTGCCTCTAGTCTCGTACTGATGGACATCCCTACCCTGCAGCAACTCACATTTGAGTCTACAGTACAGGGCGACATCGAGAATATAGAGGCAGGGTAAAGTCAGCAATCCAAGCTCCCTAAAGGAATCTTTACACGACTCTCTGGGGTTCAATTTTGAAAGAATTCTGACAGCTTTCTTTTGAGTTCTAAATACTCTTTCGAATTTGTACTTAGAACAGCTGCCCCACAGTCTCAAGCCGTAAGTCAAATGTGGATGTATCAGGCCAAAATATGCCCTTTTCAATACATCCAAAGAACAAAATTTTGCAAGATTGCGCAGGACGAAAATGCCCGAGGCAACCTTGGAGCAAACCTTTTCAATGTGATCGTCCCATGTCAGTCCTCGGTCAAGGTGCATTCCAAGGAACTTAATGGATTCAGCTTCATCGAGAAGAACATCGTCCACCATCACTGCAGGCCGTAGTTCTTGGTCTTGTTGCTGCCGGAGGCAAAAATTCATGACGTTTGATTTCGAGCTGTTTGTTTTCAGATTGAGTTTTGAGAAATGCTCGATGCATGAATTCAACTCAATAAATGCCTTCACTTCGAGATCGAGTTTTGATTTTGATCTGATGCAGAGAGTCGTGTCGTCAGCGTATTGAATCACCTTTCCATTCTGGATTGATGACGTCAACCTATTTACGTAAATTATGAAAAGGACTGGCCCTAATATTGATCCCTGAGGGACACCATAGGGCATTTTCACTTTGCTTGACATGGCATTCGCGATCTGTACGCACTGCTCTCTATCCTGAAGATAAGACGAGAGCCAGTCGTGCGGCAGACCTCGAATACCACTTGTCCACAACTGGTGCATCAGTTTTGCATGATGCACACAGTCAAAAGCTTTGGAAAGGTCGAGGAATATGCTTAGCACATGTTCTCTCCTTTCCAGGCCATCGACAACATTGTGAATGAGATCCGTTACAGCATCGATTGTCGATTTGTTTTTCCTGAACCCGAATTGTTCGGGACAAAGAATTTCGTAACGGTTCAAAAATTTTTTCGAATTGTTTGAGAAATGCTTTTTCAAAAATTTTGCTAAAAAACAGGGAGGATGGAAATCGGACGATAATTGCTTGAGATGCAAGGATCGTCTTTCTTAAAAATTGGAATGACTTTGGCTGTTTTCAATGCAGAGGGGAAAACGCCTTGTGCAAAAAGAGATTAATCAATTTTGTGATTGGTGACAAAAAGTGCTTGAAGCACCTTTTGATTAACCATACAGACATTCCGTTGATGTCGCAAGACTTTTTTGGTCTCAGATCTTGCACGATACGGGCCACCTCAGCCTCACCTACATGAAAAAGAACCATAGATGAGACCGGTCCCGTCAATGGCTCTTCGCGAGAGCTGTCCAAAATAAACGAGTTATCTGGTTCAGCTACGGTCGAGAAAAATGTGTTAAATTCACTTGCCACTTTAAAGGGATCGTCAATTGTGTTATTTATTGTTTTTAGTGTCGGAACCGAGAATTTGGAAAATTTTGGTTGATTTTTGCTGCTATTATGATGTTCCACGCGCTTTTTGAAAAGTTTTCTGATTGTTGTAATTGGTCTTCGACGTCTCGTGCCTTGACTTTCTTTATTTCTTTTCGATAATTTTGTTTGTAATTGCGAAAAAAGTTTTTGAACTCTTCATTTTCAGTCTTGACATATATCGAATGGTAAAACATGAGCCTTTCTCTTAGTTCAAGAATATCCTGGGTAATCCAGGTATTCTTGCCCTCTTTGATACGCTCTTTGAAATTTTTGAACGGGCAAGTGATGTTTAAAATTAAAATTACTTTGCCAAGAAACGCGTTGAAGGCGTCCTCTACTCGGTCAAAAGAATCCAAGAAAGACCATGATTCTTTCTCGAGATATTTTTTGAAAAGATTTATTTACATTTGCAGCTTTTAAATCTCGTTTTGTTTTCATGGCAGGAGGTTCAGATTTTTGTTTGGATTTCGTGAAAATGGCTTCCTGCGCGACGTGGTCAGAGATGGCCGCGTTCATCACAGAGACCGAAACATCAGGAACATTTGTGATGACGTTGTCGATGGCTGTGCTCGATGTGGCGGTCACTCTTGTTGGTGAGTTCACGGACCAGTTTAAACCGAAAGAAGCAAGAATATCGCGAAACCGCTGGGTCAGGGGGTTGGTGCGATCCATCGCGTCGATATTGAAGTCACCAACGATAATGAACTTCAATGATTTTGAACTGAACAAATTTAGGAGGATTTCAAGGTTTTCAAAAAAGGTTGTGCTGCACCCATTTGGGGATCTGTATAAGCCAATTACTACAATTTTTCCAACGGAATTTTGATCAATTTTTATTCCAGCCACTTCAAAGTTAAGATCACAGCTATAATCCACCCTGAAGGGCTGGAAATTCAATTGAGGATTGACAAATATTGCCACACCACCCCCTTTGAAATTTGTTCGGTGAAAAGAGTTAGCCAATTCGTAATTGTTGATTCTGAACATAGCGACAGTGTCAGCCGTGAAGCCATGTTCAGAAACAACGAATATGTCGGGGTGCAGCTCTTCTGCCATGAGTGTCAGCTCGTCTATTTTATTTGTGGCAGACTGCGCATTCTGGTGCACAACTGAAAAAACAAGGGTTGAATTTTGAATTTTGTGAATTTGATTTTTGTGATTGATTGATTTGTGATTCCCTAGTTCTGATAAATAATTTATGTTATTTGCACAAGACTTGAGGATGGACAGTTTTTTGTGGACTTTTCACCGGAGACGAGTTTGGCAGGCCGCTTTTAACCGCCTCCGCGAATGAGTCGAAGGGCAAGACGTGGGGCTGGGCTGCGGCTGTCAAGGTGGCAGGGTGGGTGGAGAGTGGTGGCGCAGATGCAATCTTCTGAGGTCCGGTTGACGGCGTCTCAGCAGCGCTGGCTGCAGGCGGTTGGGATGATGGCGCTCTGAGGACAGAGGGGTTCATCCTCCGCAGACAATCCACCACCAGCTCCGCCAGCAGGTGCTTACTACCAGACCGCAGGTGCATGCCGTGTTGTGTGAAAGCACCTCTGCCGATGCGATTGAAGTCCATCACCACTGTCCCATGATGCCTCTCGCACAGCTCTTCAATATAGTTGTTGATGAGAGCGGTCTCTTGATGGATTAGGTGAGTGGCTGGCAGATCGTGTTTATGGGGCAGGGTGGAGACGACAACGCTGGCGGTTCTCAGCTTTCTCGTGATACGCTGCTCGAGATGCTTGTAGATGTTGTATTGCTGGCCAGAGGCGACGTCGTTTGTCCCTGCTATGATGACGCAGCAGCTCCCGGGCGCAGGCGAGTCGTCGGTTACCGCCTCCAGCAGTTTACCCCCTGACTTACAGATGCCCTTTACTTTGGTCACCCGAGTGATTTTTCGCCTCACAAGATCAGCTAAGTCACGGGTATGGCTGTCGCCCTCGATGAGAATTGAAGAAAAAGGCAGTGGAGTTCTAGGTTTTCTTCTTCTGGTCGTTTTTTCCTTCTTCTGCTCGCCACTGGGAGTGTTGGGTATGACAGAGGGTTTTAGTTGACGTTTCGACTGTTGTGAGCCAGCCAAAGCCTGATATCTATTCTCCGTTTTGACTGGAAGGTGTTTTCGGCTGTGGTTTACCACTGTCCACTCGGGCGGCTGCCCCCTGTCACACCCGCATTTCCCCATCTTCTTCCCCCTCAAACATCGAATTTCCGCCTCAAGAACCTCAATTGTGATCTTGAGGCTAGCCACGAGGTCCTTGGTTTCGGTGCACCACTGGTCCCTGCAGTTGGCCGGCAGGTCACACTGCACGCCGCAGTCCGCCGCGGAAGCGCGCACGTATGAATCCACTCTCGACGTATTTGCCACGAAAACCTGATCTGTGTATTGCATTAGACGTGTATCCGACTCGATAGAGTGGTCCAATACACGTTTATATTTATCATTGAGCTGCAGTAGATGGTCTTTAAGCATTTGGTTTTCAGCAACCAAGTCGGCAGCCTCCGTTGCTGGCACGGACTGTGCAGCGTCAAGTGATCCTAGTGGAGTCGAGGTGCCTACGGACGTCGCGGGTGACACGGCAGGAGGCGTCATCGCGACAACCCGAGTCGGCACGCAGGCTGCACGCGTGGAAGGTTCGGTTTTGCTCAACGACGCGGGCGTCACGGCAGACTGTGCCAACGAAGCAGCAGGGGTCGATGCGCAAGCGAGTGTCGCGGGAGATGCGGCAGGCCGGGTAGGAGTAGGCGAGAAGGAGAGCGTTCTCATGGTGACAGGGTGGGACCCTAGGTGCTTGCCGCTGGACGTCACCACTTGCGTAGCATCAGCGTTGGTCCTCACCTTAGCTCCACACTTCCCCCCCAAACATCGCCAAGCTCTGTCCCCGTTCTTCAAAACATGACTCTCTTTATATGTATAATTGTTGTAGAGGAGTAGAGGTTTGCCATTCTTCGTCTGTTCAATCGATAGAGTCATTTTGTTTTACAACAATAATAATGTTTGGTTAAATTCTCTTAATAATTAATTTGCACTGGTGAATAAATGAATAATTAAAACTAAGGATAAAATAATGTAATATTAAGCTATTAGTAGCTATACTGACTTTAATACACTAAAAACTTCCAACGTTAAACAATGGTTGCAAAAAGACTAAAATATAAGGTTTGAATAAATCTACGTACTACTAATTATCTTACTGCATCGTTGAATAGCATTATTAAAAGCTCATCGAGTTCAAAATTGAATTCCAGCGCGGTTAATATTAGTTCCTATTCCAGTTCACTACTAGTTTCGTCCTGACAAGATTTAAAAAAGGGTTAAAATAAATAGATTAGATCTTTTCTAGCTAACAAAACCGTAATGCAATTTAATCGTGTAAGAGAAGTCTTTCTGTTGATAAAAATTATAACCTTTACTCAATTACATTGGACCTTACCTTTCATTCCCTTAAAAAATAAATTACGTAAGAACAGATTTTAAGACAAATTTTGTTGAAGAGACTTTAAAACCATTAGTTGACTTTTTAAAGACAAATTAAATTTTATAATGTCAAACTATAAAAACATAGGTACAACGAGATATGGAACAACAATAGATGCTTTGTTTACAAGATATTTATCAACATTTTATTCCAGAATGTTTATTTATTATTTCAGTTATTATAAATCCATAATTTCATTTTTAGAATATAATGAGAACGAAAATGAATTCATTATTTCGGAAATACAAGATTGCGATGAAAATTATACTGACCAAATTATAAAAACTAATATAAACGGTAATAATGAAGATGTATAAATATTTATTACTTTAATATTTAGAAGTCAGTGATTATTGTAATATATGATATGTAAAAAGTAGGCTATTTCAAAAATAAGTATAAAATAGAAAACTGGTTTATGTTAAATAATTTAGTGTATCATATTATTTTAACATATACAAAATAACCATTTATTAATTAGCAAACGTACTTTTCAAGATATACTCACAATCCGTTATAATACGTAGTCACTTCAGCCTCGCGACTTCCTTTCCACATTTTTCTCTCTTTGGGTAAAGTATATGAAGGGACACTAGCCCAATATTTTGAATTTTGCCACATCAAAACAAGATTACACCATCATATCGCTATTCGGTCAATTTGGACCCAAGGAAGCAGAAACAAGTTTTAAAGACTATTTATGTAATTAAAATTAAATATAGTGTAGATACTGACGATACTATGAACCCTTACCTTCTTCATGTCTTCATATGATATGAACAGGATGTTCTCATTGTTTCTAGGTGCTTGATACGACTTTACGTGATTCCGAAACGAACTAAATACAACTGGAACCAATAATTACTATTAAATGAAACAAAAAATTAACACAAAACAGAATATTTAAACCCAACTATAATGGTTTCATATTCTTACAATTACATGTTAATAATACGGTAGAATAATGTGTCATGAGTGCCCTTATAACTAAACCTCATTACCCGCCTTTATCTTCAACAAAAGCGCGCAGAAACAGTTCCTGGCTGCCCTGGTAATTGTTCCATATCCTGTGGTGGTGGAAGTAGGAGATGGCAGCATCGTAAGGGTTTCTAGACACGTAAATTATCTGGAAAATTTCAAAAGTTAATTACGTTATTCGAACCAATCAGTTATATATAATTAAATTATGTGTGTTCAAAATATTATATTTGACTTCGGTCCATTTCTCAGTATTTAATTAGAATCTTGATTTGCTAACAATCGTTATAATCACACTTTGAATGCTTTAGTTTTTATGTTAAACATATTGATTGATTCCTTTCTCTAACATTATATATACACATTATCTAATTTTAGATTCCATGAAACCATTACTTTTATTTGTTAAATTGTGTTATTCGTTTAAAATTCGTGTTTAAAGCTCCGTCAATTTTAAGTTATTTTCGTTATTCATGGATTCTGTAAAATAACTATTACATTTTTAAAAGTACCATAAACCATAAACATAATTATATAAGGAGGAGGCTACAGAAATCCTCTGGTAGTATGTAATGAGTAAATTACGATTTTTAACGTGTAAAGAAAGAAATATTTGCTAGATATATTTTTTAGTAATGTTTGTCCTTTAGTGTAAATTTAGATTTTAGAATACAGATTGACAGTATTTTTTAACATAATCCAATAACATATTAATGGAGTTCAACACTATATTGCGATATTTTTGTACATATGAAAATTATAAACGTTGGTTGCGTTAAGGACATGCACACTAATTTATAAACTCACATCGTTAGAAATAATATACTTGTGGGCTGACTAATAACATTTTATCTTATATAGTTTTATTAAAATTTTAAAATATGAAATGTTTTGGATGTAATAGGCCTATTTTTATAAGCACTTATTCCATTGATGTTATATATCAATGTATCTGAGTTTCGATTGCCGCTTCGGTGATCAGCAGATAAATGTCAAGTCGTCAGAGTAAGTAATCTTGGAACGAACGAAAACGTTATAAAGTATTTATAACATAAGGTTAATCTGAGGTAACAATTTAATACGGCGCGTGACGTCGACCAACAAAAGAGCCAGTTCTTACTTTGGTAACATAACCTCAACCATTGTTTAGTATGGAAATAAAAACTTAGCCTTTATTTTTTTTTAATACAATGAAATTAGTATCAGATAAAATTATTGTATCAAATTCTTCACATATAACCAATTTAACAACTGTATATATATAAACTTTATAAACTTGCTCCACCGGGACTCGAACCCGGATCTCTCACTTGCCGGGTGGATGTGCCACCATTACACCACAGAGCCCTTACTTCAATTATATTGTATTTGACCGTATCTGTCACATATGCGTTTAAATAACTAAACTAACGTATAATCGGAAGACCAAAGTAGAGAGGATTTGTATGTTCTGGGACAACCGTGACGTCATCACTCAGGAATGCAGGGTCAACAACAGCTCGAGGTCAATGACCTTCAAAGTCGAGGTTGAGGTGAAGGTTGAGAGGTCAATGATCTTCATGTGTGTATGTATTTAAGTATTATAATATAATATACCGGAAGAGGTGCAGGAAGAGGGGGAGGGGATATGATGATGAGAGATGTGGTATCAGGAGAGCAGGACAGTCACGCGGATGTTCAAGAAGATGACGTAAGGTTATAACAGGATTAACCGGTTGGCGGTGAGAGGCACTTGTTTTCTGCAGTGCATTAGAATTTATAATGTACACGTGGAGGAAAAGTCTCACCGATGGTTGACGTCATAGACCTATTATAAAAGCGAATTGACCTTCGATAAATGTAATCATTTGCCTACTAATCTACAGTGTGTGTTTTGGTCTGTCTGTAAGTGTTTCTATATATAATATTTATATTATATTTTTGTCTGGTTAAAATATAGAGATTTAAATATGGACTTCCCAAAAGAACGAGTATTTACAATTACCGACTCTTTAAGAGTTTTCGTGCGTGAAAGTTTCTCTAAAACATAATGTGGCTGACGAAGCAAATGGAGAAACTGTTGTAATAAATGTAAATAATTGGACAAAATTTAAAAAATATTGTTCTGTTATTGATAGTGAATTTAGATTGAGAGAATCTGATTATGATACTAATTGACTTCTTTTAACATAAAGAGTAACATTTTCCAGTCCTTTAGTTAGTAAATATTATATAATAGGAGAAGAAAATAGAAAATCAGAGTGGGAACAATGTGCAAGAGACAGAATTCGTTTTAAAAAAAGAATAGAACAATTTGAAGATTTATTTGTTAAAAGAAACGTTGAGATAGACATGTCAGTGGAAAAGTACAGCGAGTCAACATTATGTTTGTGGAATGTTTAGTGAGTCATTGCAAGATCAAGTTACACAACTTGTTTCTTTCAAAGCGAAGTAGAGCGAGTGCATGTAATAATGAGTGATTGTATTTTGTCTTCACTTCCATTAGAGTTAAAGTTTAAAATATTAGTTAATCTCTCATATGAAGACGTATATTTTTTAGAAAACGAATATTTTTGGTATTTATTTTGTAAAACAGGTGCAGTTAAAAGACATCATACAAGATTTTCTTGGAAAAGTAACTATATTCTTAGTATAAGTTTAAATAATATTTCTAATTATTTAGTTTGTTTTTACGCATCTAGATTGTACATAGGTCAATTCTATTTAGATCGACATCTTACAGATTCTGTAGCATTATAGGAAATCATTTGTATAAGTGGTTACATGTTTTCTATGTAAAAGCAAATTGCTCTATTGATAATGAATGTATCACGAATTATGTAATTTTTGTAAGTGATACAAAATGTAGTATGGATAGAATATTAGATTTTAAAAACTTACACAACGAAGAATATTTGTACCAGAAATGTCATGATCTTCAATCAGATGCTTTAACTTTTTCCAAATTGGGAGATTACTGTTATATTTCAATATATAAAACTATACTAATAAAAATTGTTAATTTTGAACAAATTTCTCAGTCATTTTTTATGTTTAAGCAAAATCAGAATGTCAAAGGTTTCCTAGTTTCAATTAATTGTTATTGTTATTGGTTAAATATGTTAAATTGATAGTATTTAGTTCATACTTTTTTATAGGATGGAGTTTATTTTGGATTTCCAAGGCTTCAAAAGCGTAATTAATGAGTTCATCATAAAAGAGCTTGCGCTACTGTCAACTTACGAACAAGTTTACCAACTACAACTGTTTCAACCACCATGCGCATTCGGCATACTTCCTCCTGATTTACAGAAACAAGTAAATTGGTTAGAAACCCAGCATCACGGTCTGCGTTGGAGCTCCGGTACGAAACAGTATTCTGAACTAAAAGAAGTTTTCAAAAATGTATCCATTCAAGGCTCTGTATATGTCAAAGTTAGCGAAAAAGAAAAACTCACTAGAAATTTATTATCTGGATTTGATGTTAAAATAATTAATATTGAGAACCAAGGATGTCTTAATTTGAATATTTTAAAAAACCAATAAGTGTAGATGTTTTGAAACCTTGCACATTCAATCACAATTCTTCAAATTGTGCATATATAAATCATGCAATGTTAAATTGGTTTAAAAATAAAAAGTTATTAAATGAACATGTGGAAAAGACAAACATTGCAATTAAAATGTATTTTAACGGTTTCACTTTGACAAAATATCAAATAGAGTATTTGCCAAAAGAGTATATAATAAACCATGTTTGTGATTTAGACTCTATTTACGATAAATTACCAATCAATTTGGTAAAAGTTTTTACTTAAAACAAATATTTAAAGTTGGTGATCGTGTTAGAATAAGTAGAGTTCAACATATTTTTACAAAAGGTTATTTACCAAAATGGAGCAATGAAATTTATACAATATGGAAAGTACAATCTACATTTCCTGTTACTTACATTTTAAAAGATGATAGAGGAGAAATAGTACAAGGCGGATTTTATCAACAAGAATTAAGTAAAACTAAATATAACGATATTTATTTAGTAGAAAAGATAATAATACGTAAATGTGACGTAAAGTTTTAGTACGCTGGCTAGGATTCGATGAATCACACAACAGTTGGCTTAATAAAAAAGAATTATTAAAATGAAATTTACTAAATAAAGTGTACAAATACCAATAATAAATTTGGATAGATTAGTTAGCGGAAAGTCAATTGATATGCATAAAACCAAAAAGCATGGCGATTTCTTACCTGACACGATAAGATGTATAATATGCGGTCCTTCTAACTGCGGTAAAACTAATTTAGTTTTAAATTTACTATTCTCACCAAAAGGTTTATTTTTTTCTAATGTTTATATTTTTTCTATTCATTATTTCAAGAAAAATATACATTTTTGGAATGTGTGATAGCAAATATAAAGGAAATTTGTTATTTTTCTTTTATCGATAAAGATGAGGTTCCATTTCCTAGTGAAATTAAACCCTATTCAATTATGATTTTTGATTATGTAATATTATGTGATAGTCAAAAAAATATAAAAAATTATTTTGCAATGAGACGTCATTGTAAAATTGATACTTTTTATCTATGTCAAACATACAGTTTTATACCTAAACAGCAAGTTCGAGATAATTCAAACTTTATAATATTGTTCAGACAAGATGATAGAAATTTACACCATGTACATAATAATCATGTAAACATGGATATGACTTTTGAACGGTTTAAGGAAATGTGTATTACAGTATGGAATCGTGGGAAAAATAAATTTGTAGTGATTGATAAGGATAGAAGTTTAAATAATGGACGTTATCGACTAGGTTTTGGTGTTTTTATTCTAGATTTTTAAATAAAAATATAAAACTAGTTTAAATGTTATCATTCATAGTGAATATTTTTTGAGTTAACATCATGGAGAAATTTAATGATTCTTGGTTTCAAAACAAAACAAAAGACGATGTGGTTAAAGAAATACATACATTAAGAAAAAAATAAACATAGATCGGTTGAACGAGAACAGTTTGACACAGAAGAATTATAGGAAAACAATTGAAATCCGTGTTGGAACCGTTAAAGAAAATGTTAAAAGAAGAAGAAGACAAAGAAGAAGATAGCAATAGAATAAATGTACGTAAAGGAAAATTATTTAAAACCGAAATTGAATCTGATTCAGTTCCTGTAAAATTACGAGTTGTAAAACCTCCTCAGGGTTTAAAAAGAAAGCAAAATATTAATTTACCAACAAAACATGATTTTGAAAGTGATTATGAATACGATGATGGTAAATTAGACATTCCAAATTTTAAAAGAGGAGCAATTCAGAATTCGAATGATAATAACAGTGGTATGGAAACAGTTGGAACGGATGAAGAGGAAGAAGAAGTGGAAACAACAACAACTGCTGTTACTCTAGCAAGATCAGATGTTTTTGAAAAAATATATCAAACGCAGCCTACAGGCGAGGAACAATTAAAAACGCCTGAAGGAAAACAACTTGCTAAATATTATATTGAAAAACATTTTACAGGTAAAATAGCCAAAGAATATTTTTCTAAATTAATAACAGGCAGTAAAAATATTGATCATAACTATGGGTTACATGTTGAGGGTGATTCTTGGAAAATCAGTACTTGTAGATATCAACGGCGATGATTTAATTATTGATGGAATACGATATGAAGGAACACGAGGACTTAATGAATTAATATTTATGAATAATCCTAATACATATATTTATTCTGAAGGTGACTTAGAAAAATATTATTTAATTACAATGCAAGCCAACTTAAATAAATCTAATTATTCGTCTTCAGGAAAAGTAAGATCAAATAGAGGCATCAAGTATAAAAATATTATTTCTCGAATATAAAAGAAAAGAAAACCAAAATCTATGAAGAATATTAACACCGATGAAAGTGGTAATCAACAAACAGCCTCAGGTAGTGGAATAGTACTATCTAAATTTTCTTCTTTGGAAAACTCACAGTCAAACAAAGATAATAAGTATAAAAATATTATTTCTTCAATAATTAAGAAAAGAAAACCAAATACTATGATGAACACTTATACAGATAAAATTAATCACCAAGAAGTGTTAGACAGTGGAATAATATTATCTAATTTAAAACCAGATGTAATTTACTATGATGATCCTAACGAATTGGTCAATAGGTTGAGAATGTTACTGGCTTCTCAAAAAGCGGAGAATACAGTACATTCAAATGAAATAAATTCAATATTAGAAGAGTTATATGAATTAAGAGATAAATTATTTTAATAAATAATGTTTACAATACTTGTATTTTTAATTTTTATTTCATCCTTTGTAACTGATAGTAGCTATGAGTGTTGATAAGTTTGGTAATTTTTCGAATAATAATGGTATTAGTTCTAGTAGTCTGAGAGGACCTAAGGGTGATGGATTTCATATCGACGGTGTTGGAAACTATGATGTATTAAATAAGAAAATTTGTAATCTAGGTGATGCAACAGAACCTAATCATGCAATAAATTTTAATACTTTCAGCGATGCTATTCGAAATTGTCTTACAATAATAAATAAAAAGGTTGAGGAATTAAAAACTGATTTTCAGGGAAATTTTACCGGTTTAATTAATCATGTTGAAACTAAATTGAAAAATGAAATAAAAAATAGCCAGCAATCTATGTTTAATATACAAAGTTATTACATTGCGTTGGTTAAAAAAAGAAGGATCGTCAATGTTAGTTCCAGTATTAATAATAACGATGTTGGGATAAGACAAGAACTAAACTCAACTAGAGAAAAATTAGAGTAAACCGATAGAGAAATAAAAATAAACACTTTAGATTTAAAAAACTAATTTGAAAATTTTATTAAAAAAGAATTTATAACTTTTAAAAATGATTATTATAATTTTAAAACACATGTTCGTTATACGATTCAAGAAATATTAGAAGAATTGGAAGGCGATAAATAAGAAATAAGTGTAGTACAATTACTTTGCATTATATTATGGCTAGGAAAAACAGTTGTGCTAGTAGTTATCAAGGCTCGGGACTGATAACATCACTTGCCAATGCAGCAGGTTCAGTTTTAAATAAAGCAATCGATATTTTACCGACGGAAATACACTTACCAGGTTACCATTTTGTGGCCCAGGAACTAATTTGAATAAAAGACTTGCATTTGGTCAAAATGGAATTAATAAACTTGACGCTTTGTGTCGTGAACACGATATAGCGTATGCTAAATATAGTGATAATAAACAGAGATCTATTGCGGATCGTATATTAGCTGAAGGCGCTTGGGAAAGAGTTAAAGCATCTAATTCAAGTTTAGGTGAAAAAGCAACCGCATGGACAGTTACTAATATCATGAAAGCAAAATCCAAACTTGGAGGAGGAGCAGGAGGAAGAGGTGAAAAAAACAAAAAGTCCAACAATTGCTCTAAATGTAAGAAAAATAAAAGAAGAAAGTTAATAAAAAGAAAACTGTTAAAAAAGGTAAAGGTCTATATTTAAAACCGTATAAAGGTTCTGATCATTCATAAAAAAATCACAATGTACTCATCAAAAATAATCGATCGCTTAGGTAATAGACCATTGACGAATAAAGATATATTAAAATGTGTAAAAAAACTTAAATTGCCACATTTTAGAGGGGTATTTATGCGCGATTTATTACCAATTAGAATACGTAATAAAGAATCTGCAATTATAAATTTAGACAGTTATGCTGGACAAGGTACACACTGGGTGTGTTTTTTACAAAATAGGTTTAAATGTTGAATATTTCGATAGTTTCGGTAATTTGCGTCCACCAATTGAAATTCAAAAATATTTAAAAAGTGTTGATGGTAACAAAGTAAATATATAAAATATAACTATTTTCCTAGACAACGAGCTGGCACAGTGAATTGTGGTTATTTGTGTTTATACTTTCTAGCTGTACGAAGATGATTTGTGTTATTGGAAAACAATTCAAATTTAAAATGTTCTCTTTTTCCACCTTTTGATTTGGGTTCGTCTGATGAATGGGAAATGGGATTTTTAGATTTAATGACATATAATTCAATTCCAAATGTTGAAGAAAATATAAATAATAAAATCAACATTGGTTCAGACGTACTACGTTTACCAACTGGTGCATACGAGATATTAAAAAATATATTACAAAAACTTTAGAAGAAAAAAAATCTTCTACTATTTTCAATCTTGTTGCAAATAATAATACACTTCATTGTGAAATATTATGTAATCAAATTGTAGACTTTACAGTTCCAAATTCTATAGCGAATCTATCAGGATTTACAAATAGTTAAAAATTAGAAGCAAATAAATGGCATATATCACCTAATCAACTCGCCATTAATAAAGTAGATATCATTCGAATCACTTGTAATATTGTTAAAGGATCTTATAGAAACGGTATAGAAGGACATGTGCTTCATGAGTTTTATCCCGCTGTAGCACCTGGTTATAAAATTGTTGAAAAACCAATTTGTTAAATATTTACCAATTACAAAACAATCAATATTAGATGAATTTTATATAACATTAGAAGATCAACAAGGTAACTTAGTGAATTGTAGAAACGAATAAATTAATTTAAGAGTTGATATAAGAAAAAGAAACAGAAATAAATAATGGGTATTGTATTTCCGATTAGAGAAAATAATAATAGTATTACAACTATCGTTTCTAGTATAAAGAATAATAAATTTAAAAAAGATATGAGTCATGTTGAACTTTGAAACCGTTAACACTAAGAAATTTAATTTTTCTACAACATCTTCCGGAATTTAAACGAATTAAAAATGAGTAATATATTAAATGTTAATGAAAATATAGAAATTGATGAATCGCTTACATAAATCGCTTATTTATGTAAAATATAGAATGGGAATGGCATTCACACAATCCATACACATCTAATTCTTTTAAAAATAGCGATGAAATTCGTATTCCTGTTCATCAACAAGACACATATACATGTCCTAAAAAAAGTTTTTTACTGATTGAAGGAAAAATTATTATTTCTACTGATTTGAAATATGGCACTACTTCAAGTCTAATTAATAACTGTATGGCTTTTTTATTTGATGAAATTAGATATGAAATTTGTGGAACGGAAATTGATCGTGTTAAAAATGTTGGTATAACTAGTACTATAAAAAATATACTTACACTGAAACCGGGAGATGAAAACTGGATTAAAAATGCAGGCTGGAATCTACCTTCGATGGACGTTCTTGAAGATAAAACTAATTTTTCATTTGTGTGCCACTCCAATTATTATTAGGTTTTGCAGAAGATTATAAAAAATACTTTTAAATGTAAAACAAGAATTAGTGCTGATACGCGCTTCAATTTATAAGAATGCAATTCTTCAAGCTACACCAAGTCTTCACGAGTGTTCATTTCAAATAAATAAAATTGTTTGCAAAGTTCCTTATGTTCGTGTTGGTGATAATATAAGATTATCATTACTAAAAATTACTGACTCTGATTAGCCAATAACAATGGCGTTTAGAAGATGGCAAATTCAATAATATCCCTCACTTCCCGTTTCTAAAGCTCAAACTTGGACTGTTAAAACTACATCTTTGGCGGAAAAGCCTCGATATGTAATAATAGGTTTTAAAATAAATAGAAAGGATACAAATGATACAAATTCATCACATTTTGATTTTTGAAATTTGGAAAATGTAAAACTTTATTTAAATAGCAAGTATTATCCTTATGATAATTTCGATGGATGCAAAGCACTAATGTATGAATTGTATTCAAGATTCCAGTCTTCATATTATGCAGGAAGTGATAACCAACCTTTTCTGAGTAAAAATGAGTTTTTACAAAAATGTCCACTTTTGTTATTGATTTTTGAAAACAAGTTGATACAGTAAAAACTGGAGCATTGGATATAAGAGTTGAATTGCAAGCGAACGAAGACTTTCCATCTGGAACTGCAGTTTATTGTTTAATTATAAATGATGCAATTATACAATACACACCATTATCAGGAATTGTAAATAAAATTATGTAGAAATAAATGTTGATTTTTTTGGTTTAACTGATGGTTATTACTTCCTTTCTGTATTGAAAAATGGGAACTAAAAATAAAATAAAAACAAAGGTAAATGTTAGTATAAAATATATTTGTTAATTTGATGTGTTATACATATCATAATACAGCATATTATATATAATATATACATAAACACAGTAATTGGCTCATTATTTTAATAATTTATTTCCATAAGCTAACGTATTTATTTCATCGATAGTAATGAAACGTTTGTCATCATTTCCATTTAACGCTAATTTATTTATGGTTACAGTTCTTAATATATGCTTTTTGGATTGAAACATCCTCATTTTTCGTCTTATATTAGATGATAAAAATAAACAGTTTTTATAGTCATAAAATGTAATGTGTTTTTTATTACTGATTTTGTTACACCTTTTGCATTTTTAAAATTCATGTTTTTACACTTTTCTAAATACAAATCATTTACAGTTCTATACGTATAAAGTTTGCTTCTTAATCCAATAAATTCCACTATAGGAACACCCATACATTCATCTTTGAAACAACCTAGTTTCTTTTTATTTTCTTCAAAATAACATTTATGATTTGAAGAATAATCTGACATATCAAAGTAATTTCTCATATTTTCACTATTAAAATCATTATACAAATCATTAGTAAACATTTCATAAAAAATGAATCTGTATCAATATAGAGTAAGTTGATATTAGTATCTAAAAAAATGGTTTCATTCATTATATTATAATGAAAATCATACATATGAAATTTACTTATTTTTAAAACTGTAAATCCTATGTAAATGGGTTTGTTAAATAATAAACATCATAATTACATTCTACAGCACTTAAATTTTCAGAATAAATTATTCCGTTTTTAAAATTAGGCCTAGAAATTAATTTTGTTAATCTTTTCTCAGTATTGACTAGTTCCAAATTAAGTCTATCTCTTACGTTTTCAATTGATTTTCCAAACATGGCATTATTGAGTAATTTATAAAAATCTTTTTCAAATTCATTTTTTGCCTGTTTTCTTTTTTTCGTATTAAATAATATGTACGACTTAAGCCAAGGACTTTGATTAAACTGCAAAACTCTATGTACTTTTTTTAATACCAACCCGTTATCAAGTGCTTTTTTCAAATTAACATAATGACAAACATAATTGTCTTTATCAAAAAGTGTAGTGAGTAATTTAACCTGTTTTGAATTTGGTGGAGATTTTTTTCTGGTAAAAAGGGTAAATCATTATTATGTTCATGTAAATAAAATGGATATCCAACACTGCACTCAATAATATATCCTATTGGATTATTATGTGGTACTAATTGTACATTAAACTGTTTTATTTCTTCCGTTGACAACCATTTAAATCCATATTTTGGTATACGTTTAATCATAGCCCAACCATATAAATTGTTTGCATATATATGTCAAATAACTAGAAGGTTTACTAGAATCATATAACACGTCATTCAAGTATTTATTATTAGCGTTAGCATGTCTTTTTACACAACTTGTAATACCGCCTCGTATTCCTTTTTCAATAAACATATACATATCATAATTATGAAGTAATTCTAATTCTACTTTTGTGAATTTTAACATTGCGTCAAATGTTAACCTTTGAACTGTTAAATAGTGGGCAGGATCCAATTCATAATTATCAAGACATATGGTACGAAAATGTTCAAAAATATCTGCTAATAACAATACGTCAGTACGTAAATATAAATTGAATAATCACCTAATATTTCACAATTAAATCGTGACCAAACATCTTTTGCATGAACAAAACCTTCATCTGAAATATGTTCTTCAGTGATTTTATTAAAAAAAACAATATGTTTACGGTAATTGTCTGTCTTCCAGTTTAGCCCATGAATCAGTATATTCATAAGGATAGACACCTTTTTTTGTAACATTAGGTAAATCATCATGATTAAAAACAATTGAGTATGATAAAATTTGTCTTTTGGTAAATTATTTGCCAATTGAGCTAGACTGGAATTTTAAAATCTAAAACTATCGAGAAAACGTAATTTAATTTTACCACTCGTTTGTTTAGAAAAACTAACGAAGAGTAAAACTAGAAAAACTACTTTTCAGAAGAGTATGGAATAACACTAATTTTGTGTTTGTCACAATTTAATTGTTTAACAATAAAGTGTGTATTGTCAATGTTAAAAACGTACTGAGGCTTGAGGTTGATTGTTGCGGCTGTTGTTGGTGCTGTTGTTCTTCTTGTTGTTGCTGCTGCTGCTTACGTTTAAGCAATGGTGGAGGAGGAGTGCTTAACAGTTGTCGTAACTTAATGGTGTTCTCTTCGGAAGATGTTAAATCAACAATATCGGAATCCATTACTAAAACAAAATTTAAGATTATTAATAAAAAAATAAAACAATTATTCATGTTAGATATGAAGTTGAGCGGAATCCATTACTAAAACAAAATTCAAGATTATTAATAAAAAAATAAAACAATTATTCTTGTTAGAAATGAAGTTGAGCGGTAAAGAGATTCAAACATAAAGTAAAAAACAAATACATACCTGTAGTTTGAGTGTTTCTACTTCAACGGTTGAAACGCACTAAAGACAGACCTTTCTTGTCCGGCTTATAAAGGAACAGTCAAGGACAGATATAATAGTTGATTCCACGTAACTAGCTTACATTCACACACTTGCACAACAAATAACACTCGTTTTTGATAATTTCTTTTCATAAAACACTATCAACTACATTTAAACCGGTAGAATGTGTTATAAACATTTGGAAAAGAAAACTATCAGCACTTGTTTCATTAAAATAGTTCATTGTGTTATTACAACATATCCAATTGAATATAGTATTTTACAAAAATATTATAACAATATCTTTATAAAAAATACATAATTCTAAAAGTACTTCAGTAATTTCAATAATTATAGTAAAACAAATTTTGATTCACGTTATAACATTTTCCTCAACATCTATTAACAGTTTTATCGTGAACCAAATCATGTAGTGTAATATTTCAAACAAAAACCTTTCCAAGAAAACTGACAACTATGAGGAATAATACATCCTATACAATTTTTGCTATTTTGTACTAAAAAAAGAGATCCATCACTAATTTGTTGAAACTGAATATCATGATGAGGCAAATATTTGTGTATTGAAATATAATTAAAATTATGGATATCACTGTAATACTGTTTAATTGGTAATATGAAATTAGTTTTGCTAGATTTCGCTCCGTTACAATTGAAATCCGGTACAAACTTTATACTAATACGTCTGTTAATGGACTGTTTTGAATATGCAATAAAAATTACATACCGTTGTCTACACTTCTTAGAACAAAACCTATCTTCAGATTGTAAATATTTAAAACGAAATATATGATACCAAACTCAAACTCAAACTCAAATAAATTTTTATTTTCAAAAACAAATTTCCAACACTTGTACATGTAATGCATGAAAATTGACAGCACATAGAACAAAGTCTGTGCGTGCTGTCCAGTTCAAATCTAGAATGTACAAAGTATTAATAATAAAATAAGAAATGCTATATGTTAATGAAAAATAAATAAAATAAAAACAGAAATGAACTAAAGGAAACTTTAACTAAAAAAATAAAAAAATAAAAACTTGACAGTCTATACATAATTTAAAGTATAACATTTAATCATAATCACACAAAAATTACTAGAATATGCTATCTTAGCACGCATTTAAATCAAACACGGTAAAAACAAATGAAGATGGACAAACAAAAAATACATTATCTCAGAGACGATGACGCACGGATGACAGTGATGAGTGGAAGTTAATGACTGTATCGGTAAAGTTAGTAATAAGCAATGATTTCGTTGTTTTCATTGGTAACGGTAAAGTGGGGGAGAGGAGGGCCTCAGCACCGTCCGGACCGATCATACGAAGCCAGGCAGTGACCAGCCCGCTTGAAGCCACTAACAGGCTCGTCCTGCAGGTCCCTTATCACAGAAGGCAAGTGTCTGTACAGTGTGGTTGGCGACATAGTATGCGTTAGTGAGGTTTAATAGACAGTTTAATTAAAGGGACCTGCAAGCCCACACTCACAGCGTTTCTTGTAGGGTAACTGTGAACAATAGGGGTGAGGACGGCCATCTTTATGAGAGTTAGGTGTAGACCAGTACAGTCCTAATAAATAACTGCCTAATTGTAAAAATATCAGTCTCCATAAATAACAGAGTAGATGAATATTGTCTTTGTTTATTAAAAGCTGCTTTTATTATTGATTTTTGAATAACATTTAATGGTTCTAATGTAGTTTTTATAGGCCCCTCCCCATGCGATGATACCGTAATTGTAAAATGGACTGTACATACGCAAAGTAAACTGTTTTTAACTCATTATAATATAGAATTTGGCCTAATTGACGAAATATATAAATTAATTTCCTTAATTTGGACTTTATACAATTAACGTGAGGTTCCCACTTGAGTTTTGCATCAATAATTACACACCGAGATACTTGTACTGGTCCACCCTCTCTATCAGCTGGCAATCACATGCAGTAATTGAGAGAGTCAACGCACGAGTGTAGCAGCAGCCGCAGGTCCGCAGGTGGCCCGCTCGCAGCGCGTAGTGCGATCGGTAAACACTTTGTTTTACTGACATTCATAGTTAACATATTGTCAGAAAAACCATTTATGTAATAAATTTAATTCTTGGGAAGCAGTTTCATATACTTCATGCCAAGTTTTTTCGCTATGAATTACCACTGTATCATCTGCAAACAGGAGTAGTTTTCCTGTGAGATTCAGTTTTTATCTAGGTTATTTATATACACTAAAAATAATAAAGGACCTAACGTGCTTCCCTGAACCACTCCATAATTTACTTCCTGAGGTTCACTGCTAATATTATTTATACAACACAACTTGGTTTCGACCGCTTAAATAACTTATGAACCAATTTAAGGCCATCCCTTGGACTCCAATACCATTCAAGTTTACTAAATAACAAATTTCTATCTATAGAATCGAAAGCTTTGGCTAGATCAATAAAAAGAAGTAATGATTTATAATTTTCTTTTAAAGCGTCTATTATAAGTTTATTGATTTCAAAAAGGGCGTCAGAAGTATTTTTACCTGGCCTAAATCCAAATTGAGATTTTGATATAATATTATTTATTTCAAGATAATTTTGAAACTGATATTTTACGCACTTCTCCAGTACTTTACCGACCGCACTTAGCAAATGAAATCGGTCTGTAATTGTTCATATCGGATTTATCATTAGACTTATACAAAGGTATTACTTTGGCTAATTTAAATTTGTTTGGGAAAACTCCTGAGGTAAAACTGAGATTGATTAAATGTTTGATCGGTGGTAAAAGATTCTTAATATTATTTTTTAAAACAGATGTAGGAATTTCATCGACCCCGGGAGCAGAGCCACCGCGTAATCCGGCAACGCATCTCTCCACCTGGCTGTCTGTTACCCGGCATCAGCCGGAACACATGATCGGTTCTATAGGCGACATCATCCACGAGGGGCGGGTTGCCGGACCGCGGCAACTTCTTTGCTAAATGTGAACCTACATTAGAAAAGAAAATATTAAAAGAGTTTGCCACAGCCTTAACTTCAGCGCCCCCATGATCTGAAGCCTGCAGGAAGTTGTGAATGGGGAATGGGGGTATTGGATCGTGCCCCACCGCTAAATTTCATTGATAACTTTCCAAAACGTTTTGGACAGTTCGATGAATTTGTAATTTTTTCTCTATAATAAGCTGCCTTTGTCTTTTTTATCTCTTTCGCCAAGTTATTCCTATAAGTTTTAAAATAATTTTTGAGCGTATCATTAAATGGTTGCCTTTTTAATGTTTTACTAAGTTTGTCTCGTTTTCTGATAGATTGAATTAGATTTACTGTTATCCACGGTTTAAGCTTTTTGTTGCGCGTACTGTTTCTTTTCGGTTTAAGAGATAAATTTTTTAGATCTTCAAGAGATTGTAAAAATATGTCACAGCAGACGTTAACGTCTTCCTGCTGCAGCACGTGGTCCCATGACTGCTCCCCCAACAGTTTCTGTAGTAGCTCATGGTCCAGGTAAGTGTCAATGTCACTATTAAGACGGGTGCGGGGAGCTCTGCGCTCCACCCCGGCCAGCACCGCGTAGTGGTCAGTCAAGTCAGTAGTTAGAACTCCGGCAGTTACAGCATTACAGTCAGAGTGTTTTATAAAAATATGATCAATGCAAGTTGTAGACTGTTCTGTTACTCTTGTGGGTTTGTTAATGCATTCTATAATCCTACTCCGCATAGGATATTTAAATATAAGTCTTTCTCATTTACATTTTTACTTGATGTTAAAGTGTCTATGTTTGTGTCGCCTGTAAAAATATAAGTCGTGGTTTACGTTGATTGTAGAATAAATACTGTTGTAAGTCGTCCAAAAACAAGTTGCAGTTCATCGACGGGCTGCGGTACACCGCCAGTACACTGTAAGGTCGACCGTCAGTTTCAAAGTTCAGTTGCAGTCCTGTCGCCTCCCCCAAAGTAATCTGTTGTACAACCCCGCGCAATTCAGTATTCAAGTAAATAACCACTCCATCATTTCTGTTCCAATTGTTTGTAGTGCTATAAATATCATAATTTTTCTAGAGAAACTAAACTTTTATAATTGTCAATCCATGCTTCAGTAAGAATAATAATGTCAAATTTAATATTTAAACTTTCAATACAAATTAGTAAACTGTCCTATATTTTTAAAGTAGCTGCGAATATTAAAATGGATCAGTTTTTAAAAACGTTAGTGTCAGTACTGAATTTGTTAAAGTATTGCTTAACGTCATTGTGTGAGTCAAATTGTTCACAGTAAAACACGTCGGTAACTGTCAAGTAAGTCAAGTGGCAGTACGTCACCGTTCATCCGCTACAACGTCCGCCGCCGCATCACCAACCACGCTGATTATTTTAAATGATTTTGTTTCAGAAGAAAAAAAAACAAATAAATTAAAAAATATATATATTAAAAAAACAAAAGTTAGTTTACTGAGTGCAGTATTTAAACACGTGCCATTACAAACAGTACAAAAATAAAATAAAATACAACTCAACACACAAAGTCCATACTCAAAGTTACAAATTTAACATGTAATATAAAACGAATTGCTTATGAGATAAAAAATCAATACAGTAATATTAAAATAGATATAAAATTTAAAAATTTAAACGATTGCCTACATGTAGAAAAATTTTTAACACAACTATGAAATATGAGCTTAAAATACTTCCTTTAGTGATAACAAGGGGTTTTCTCTTTTAAATTGTAACTAATAATTCAAATAACATTGAAGTACTAAATAAAACAACAGTTCACTTTGTGTAAGTTTAACTAATTAAAATATACTATTATGTTTAATGTAATCAGGTTGAAAGTTAAAATTGCGAATGTGAGGAAATATAGAAAAAAAAACGTAAATTTTAAACATAGATCCGTATATAAACTCATATAAATAACTTTATTGTAAAAATAATATATTCAGCTACTTTCAAATTAATTAAAGTATACTGTTTACAAGCAATCTGTTACTAGTAATAACTAATGCTTAAATAAATCTAATATAAATAAAATGTCACTGTTATGGAATAATGTCTTTTAAATTGGAGTTAGCGTAAGATAAAATTGTAATAGAACAAAACTTAAATCCTCAAAACATAGCTACAATATAAAATAAAATTATAACTCTTTATATGATCAGGAAACTGTTCTAAAATTATTTTAAAAGAAATAAAATCTGCATAATATTTTTAAACAGTCCCTCCTACGACTAACAAAATAATAAAAATAACAATGAAACGTTAAATAAATATTGGCTGTATATTTTAAGGTACTGTATACTGTATTAAAAGAAAATAAATCATATCTTTGAATTATGAAGGGGTGAAATATTACTATGTGTATGTATTGGAATAATATGAATTGATAATTGTTTTTTTTGTTTTAATATTATAAATGATTTCAAGTAATAAAAAATTAAGAAAAATGCAGAGTATAAACTAAAAAATGTACTATTTCATTGATAAGCAAGAAAACCAAAATTGTAATGTTATTATTTATAATAAAACAGGTTTACCGTACCTTAATTTACCTCCTTACAATAAAAGTTGGTCTAGGTCCTCTGGGGTCCTGAGTAAGGTAGGAGGACAGTCCGGGTGTGCAGTCCTCCTGGCGAACACTCTGCAGTCACGGGTCCAGGCGAAGGCTAGCCTTTTCTCCCTTACATGTCTCCTGGCTCGGCCGAGTAACATCTTGAAGTGAGGTGTGAGATGGTCGTTAATGTAGATAGGTGTCGCAGGCCAAGAGTCGACAAGCGCCGCAGCATTGAGTCCTGTCACGGCTTTCCCTCGCTGCACGCATCCAGTCCATTTTGTCGTCTCGGGATATGAATTTTACTATAATCGAGGGATGAGTTTTGTCCGTCCCTCGTAGGCAGTCTGTGGGCTACTGACACATCCCGTCTGTTAAAGTCCAGTTTTAAGACCTTTGCGAGCTTACTGAGGACACTATGAACATTCTCTCCTCGAGTTAGCGGGATTCCAACGATCTCGACATTGTCTCTTCTGGAATACTGTTCCATTTCCCGCACTTGCTTATGAAGTTCGGCTAATCCCCTCTACTGAGCTCCCCATTTTCCTGTTCCAACTTGGCATACTCGGATTTTCTTACTTCGTTTTCGGATACAAGAGAAGTCAGGGTTGTCTGCATTGCTCCAATGGTGTTGTTAACCCCCTCCAACTCTTTCTGAACTCCGACAATGCAGGTCTTCACTTCAGTTATTTTGCGACCCTAGGTTTTTACCCAGACACTGAAAAGCATCCAGCAGCGTGGCGAGAGAAGGCTCCGGATCCCCGCGGCTGTCGTGGCTCACCGAAGATGCTGTCTCGGATCCGCACGCATCACACTTCCAAGCGGCCTTTTTACGCACAGATAACTTTTTAAAAGAATCCATAGAATCTATACGTGTACAACCCGGATGGAACAGTCCTTTGCACTCTGCACACCGTCAAAGCTTGTGCAGCATCAATAATGTCGTTAGAGCACTTTGTACACACCGGCATAATTGTAAATTTAGTAATTGTAACTTAATACTACTCGAAAAGAAAAAATAATAAAAAATAGTAATAACACACGGTGACTGCAACGCAAGACAGGCGGCGACACGGCGGAACAGGACTGGCCGTACTAGATAAGAGCGGGCAAAGAGATAATTAGAATTTTTTATATCATTATCATTCGAAATATAATAAGGAATAAGGAAAGAAGAAGTCAATCTATTAATACAGAAATGTCCAAAATATAAACTTCTGCTATGCAAAAATGTTATATATTCTAAATTATTATTATACATATAGTGTAAAATAAAACTAGCTTTCCAATCGAAATCCAATATTTTATTATTTAAATTAATTCTTCTACAATATATTTGCCAAAAATAAAAGCATTCAATTAATTTAACATTATCAAATGGTAAATTAAGGAAAATCAATAGTTGAATCTCTCTTGGTAAATCCGGTATCTGTTGCAAAAATGTCATGGCTCATCAATATACATCACGCGCTTGATAAATCTACTAGCTATTGCAACAATGTCTTGAATTATTAATATACAACACATGCGGTGCAATTAACATCTACCAAACAACCTTCACTTACTTTGTAATAAACAAAAACATCACTTTCCTCCACGTGCACATTACAAATTCTTATGAGGTATTGTAAACAGGTGTCTTTCACATACCTAATCACAACCGGTTAGTCTATATACTGAACTCTCTCAGGAAAAATATCCCGCTCGTAGAGAAATTTCTTAGAGGGAAATATCCCGCTCGAGAATTGTCATTGACCTCGACCTCGACCTTGAATAGGTCATTGACCTCGACCTCGACCTTGTAAAGGTTATTGACCTCGAGCGGTTGTTGACTCTGCATTCCTGAGTGATGACGTCACATGTTACGGTTGTCCCAGAACATACAAATCCTCTCTACTGACCAAATACCTGTCAAACGACTTTTGTTTACATTAATTAAATTTGTAGAAATGGCAATAGCCTTATTTAATTTTTTCAATAAACATTCAATAAATATATATATTTTTCAACACGCTTCCTTTTTTCAATGAGCGCAAAGTCCCTGTCACAGCTCATAAAAGAGTGCCCCGGTACCAAGAACTTTTGATTAATTTCATGAAACTGTTCTGTAGAGATAAGATAGTACCACAAGAACAATAACATTTTATTCTTGTTTTGTCCAAAACAATTATCACTCCACACATTGAGAACCTTTTTGTAGGTTATTCCATTATTTAAGGACTTCAAAAAACAAGAAGCAATTTCGTTACTTCCTCTGCCTGTTATTGACTCATTCCATAAAAACATATTTCCTGTATTGGAGTCACCCACATGAATACATAAATTATAGCAGGATAACTGTCGTGAATAATACATTTTGTTGTGTGTTAAACATGGCATGACAGCACCTGCTGAAGATCCATAGATACAGTGCAAGATCTATGATTAGAATCTTTTGAGTTGGTTAAATCGTCTTTCATTACAGATAAAGCTTTTGCAGCTTTCCTATGATGATTTTCAATTTTAAATTGTAACTCTCTGTTTCCAGGGCGCCCTGTCTCTGGGCTTTCAAAATATCACATGTGTCGCATGTGTCTGTTCTTGGAAGACGGAAGGATAAGTCTGGGAAATGTTTCTTGAAAGTACTAAAATAGTAACGATAAGTTATCGGAGAGTCAGTGTGGAGTTCTTTGAATGCAAGATACATTCTATTTATGCTTAGATCTTGGCTAAGATATTTCCTCGAACTTTTATTCCTTGTGTAATGGCTCTCATCACGTGGGAAAGTGTTTATGTGTCCAAAAACAAGCATTTCATGTTCTTGAGAGAATTTCCTTGTTTTCAATTTATTACCTCTTTTTTCAGTGTATGAGGTCATCCCCAATTTTTTCGCACTCACTAATGTTTCAACTCGCCTCTTGTTTATGGAGAATGTATCCAAAAAAGTTTGTTTACAAACACTGAACACACCACCTCCTTCATTTGGTAGAGTAAAGCAAATAGTGCATTGCCTTCTACTGTCCTTCTCATTTGTGTAGTTACCATGTCGCCTTCTTTTTACTGGCATGAGAATTAGAAGTCCCATGAGAAGGTTTTTTTGTTTGACATTATCCTCAAAGTTGTAAAAATCAGTAAAGAGCTTCAACTTCCAATCAGAACTGATCGTCTTACACTCGTTCTTACATTTGCAAATTGCCTGTAAAATAAAACCTATGTTAGTAGCTGACATTACTGAGTGTCAGCCACTTAGCCCTATATTTCAAGCCTTCAAAATTTCTTAACTATGTCTAACCTGTGTTCATTTCGTATTTCCTATGGTATTGAAACCCATGCCTTTTGATTTAAAAAGTTTTGATACACGACAGCGATGATATTATTATGCTTAATAACTATTAATCAATTAAAAAACACTTACCCTAGTACTAGGTTCTTCCTTAGCACTAACAAGTTGTTTCTTCTTAGTTATGTATGCCAATCCTTTACTTCTTCGTAATTTCATCTCCTGCTGGATTGTACCTTCTCCTTTCTTCCTGTTTTTCTTTTGAACATGATGTTCTTCAAATACGTTCTCCATAGTAACAGTTATAATGATCAACTATTATTACAATAGAAAAACACTAACATAACCTCAAACAGTTTACTTTAGCCCTTGTAAATAAACAACAGCAAGCTGACTACTGGAAGTGGCACTTAGCCCGTCATATAGGTTAGGCGGGTGGCACATAGCCCATGGCGCAGTCTATCGGATTTTTTTAAAACTACTTCCAATGCATTTGGCACTTACCCCGTTATATAGGTATGTAGGGCTTTACATTCAGAAACATATTAAAAAAAAAAAACCATTTCGTAATTTTTGGCACTTAGCCCGTTATTTATTTCAAGTCTTCATATACAACGTTATCTTATAGTGACTAGGTATGTATACTGTTGTTTCAACACTGATATGACACCCAATTTTATGACAAAATGTGAATAAATAATGTGACAATGATTTTATATATGTATATATATATATATATATATATATATATATATATATATATATATATATACTTTAACTTTTGCAGGAACCTTCATTTCTATAAGAATGAGTTCTATGGTTCGTCATTATTGTGTTAACTTCTTTGTATGATTGTTTGTCTATCTGTCTATCCGCAGGATATCTAGAGGATGAAATAAGCTGACTATAGATTTGAAATTTTGCATGCAACCCAGCAAAGCCTGTTACGGTACGTAGTATGGCTTGCTTATTATTAATACATCACGGTTTATTTTGAAATTTGGGTTTTGTAAGAGTAAGTGATTAAATTCTGATCTTTTCCTAGAATACCATAAAACAGCTGAATGTCATAAAAATTTAAACTCGGCTCGTTACAAACCTTAAAATATTGAACAAATATTTATCGAAACTGTTTAAAATCCAGTTTTTAATGCATATCATCCGCCGTTGCAACAATGTACTGATTTAAACTAAACAAAGACGTGAAATGAGTCCCGGGGCGTGCAGGCTGTAAGCGTAAATTTTAAAAGATGCAAATCCCTAAGCTGTAATAATGACCATTTTCAACCAAGAGCATTACTGTTGGCAAACTAATCGTAAATACGCTTAACTTTTGACGTCAATTATAACTGTACGTTACGAATAATAAATATGTGGTGCAATCTAAATATTTATATCATTGATAACACTTCATTTAATACTCCACTAAGTATCACTATAGACTTAATATTGTTACTTGTAGGTATTTTCTTTTCTTCAAAGCCAATAATAAATCAAGAAAATTAAGTACGGGTTTATTTATATTTCTAAAAGACTATAAACTGTAACGTTTATGAAAGTTTAATATAAACAGGCGACCAAGTATTTCCCGGCCAATAAACTATTTATGGAAAGAACATATTTATTTACCATTTAAGACACATGAAAACTATACCAAATTTTGAATGTGTATAAATTTGTGTAAATCTTGTACCATACATAAATAGTAGTCTACATCCGCTGTTTTCGTAATTTCTACTACAACATACTACACTGAATATTAATATATCAAAGTTGTAAAATCATTTGGTATAAACAAGCACACGTTGCCGTTATAATTGTTTAAATTTGTAAACTATTATCCACGGGTACAGCTTCACATACAGATTGCTGATTAAAATCGATTGTTATTAGCTATCATCACTACTTTATAGCACTATCACATGCCATGAGAGAGAGAGAGAGAGAGAGAGAGAGAGAGAGAGAAGGATGAGAATGAAAGAGTGAGGGAGAAAGAGGGAGAGGGAGATAGATGCTGCATCGCTTCTTGCTCAGTTTTGGGGGAGTTCTCTTCTGCTCATGCTCATCTCTAAAATGGAATCCTGAAAATCTCAAAAATTTCGTTCATTGCACACGTACGTGGATTATGGAGTTTTCACAAGCGCCGTCTGAAGAGATTCACACATAGTGACTGAGAGTTTCCATTATATTTTTAATTTTAGACAATGTATTGTTACTATTTATATACTATTATACTAACTCGATTTAAAATAAAATATCTAGAATTAAGTACTATTTTGACCATCAAAACCACTTATGTTACAACTTCCAATGTTGCCTTATAAGCATTTTGTAGGCATTTTAGGGTTTGAAAGGAATATTTATTACACAGTATACTCTTCCAATCTAAAATCGAATTTACTAAATTACTTTTACTTTATATTTTCATATACATGTTCCAAAACTTTGACACTGTACAGGTCAGTAGATATTGTGAATTTTTTCAAGAACACTTATTTATTACTTATTCGATGTGTAATCCAAGCCAAATGAGAACTAAGTCTGAGATAATTATTCAAAACTTATAACGCATATGTGACAGATACGTTCAAATAAAAAATAATTGAAGTAAAAAGTGAGGGCTCTGTGGTGTAAAGGATGCACATTCACCCGGCAAATGAGAGATCCGGGTTCGAGTCCCGGCGGAGCAAGTTTTTTTGTGATTCATTGTTTATTGAAATTAAATTGTGTGTGTGTGTGTGTGTGTGTGTGTGTGTGTGTGTGTGTGTGTGTGTGTGTGTGTGTGTGTGTGTGTGTGTGTGTGTGTGTGTGTGTGTGTGTGTGTGTGTGTGTGTGTGTGTGTGTGTGTGTGTGTGTGTGTGTGTGTGTGTGTGTGTGTGTGTGTGTGTGTGTGTGTGTGTGTGTGTGTGTGTGTGTGTGTGTGTGTGTGTGTGTGTGTGTGTGTGTGTGTGTGTGTGTGTGTGTGTGTGTGTGTGTGTGTGTGTGTGTGTGTGTGTGTGTGTGTGTGTGTGTGTGTTGTGTGTGTGTGTGTGTGTGTGTGTGTGTGTGTGTGTGTGTGTGTGTGTGTGTGTGTGTGTGTGTGTGTGTGTGTGTGTGTGTGTGTGTGTGTGTGTGTGGTTTGAAGTTTTGTAGAAACTTTTGTTATTATATTTTTTATTGATATGGTAGCAGGGATGGACAAATTAATTACTACTTCATTTATCATATCTATTCCTCATCCATTAAACCATACTGTGTCGAACAACTGTTTATGTTTCTGCTGGTTTAAGCAAGACTGTTTTCTATTCAATATTTTATACATTTTTGTACTTAATTACATATATTCTCAAAGATGTTTTCTGTTGGGGCAAATAGCCACTTTATAAACGTCTTTTTGAATAGTGTGAAAAACTTGCACATGTTTGTCTTATAAAACCCAAATTAATGGAACTGTGTCATCTATCCTAATCAACTATGCGAAGTGTCAACATTTCTTGGAACAAGCAGCTTGAAGTTCTTGGATTACTTTTGTTATTGTTCCGATGTGCTGCTGATCACAAATATTTAATGTCATTAGCAAACGTATTGTATTTACGATCGAGAGTGCTTTGAATGCAGAGTATAATCAACTATGAAACACCTTATTTAAGAATACTCTGACTGCAGAATATATTATTCTATGAAACGCCGTATTGTCTACATACGATTACTGTAAAAGAGTTGTTCTTAATATTTATTAACAGATACACAGGTCTATATTATACACATTTTAAAATAGTTATGTAAGTTTTTAATAGGATGATACACATTTGATTGTACCTTAATGGTTGCAGAAATAAATTGCTTACAAATGCAAAATAACACTGTTCATAAAACGCCAGGTGTTAAACCTGCATGTTTACATTGTATACTATACAAGTTTTGTTTAAATTAACTATTTTTGTATCTTTTTATCTGTATTACAGCATTAGACATTAATAGGACATTTATTTACTTTACCCATAATTCGGAGTATAGTTTGAATTATATACATATATTCTAACTTTCACCAGTTAAGTTTAGTTGTTACGACTACTATATAGTCAATTTATTACGAGACCCTATCATTTTGAATAACTTAGCATGTAAATCATAAGTGAACTTAACACAATAAATTACACAAATAGACAATTTTTTATTTTAATTTTTAAATGAGATATTTACTTACTCTAAAAACGGGAACCTCGTGTACAAGTACTTCGACTTGGCTTTTTCAAAATCTATGTCATTCTTCAATAGCCAAACCATTTCTTGAGTCCATGTACTTCCTGTAACACATCAAACGTATAAGGCATATTGCGATTATAAGGTGCGTACAGGCCGAAAGCTGAATAAAGAAACCAAAAATCACGTCGTGAGGGGAGAGTTTATAGGATTACCGCCTCGTAATGCTAACAGAGTCATTAGCTCTTTCGTGACATCAAGTTCAGAAACATCACTTCACATGTCACCCTTCAAAATTTTAATAACGTTCCTTTCAGTAGACATTTTTAGGACAAGGTATGAGTAAGCCAAGCCACGAATAGCGTAACAGGCTCCGCTGAAGCTGGATGCAAAATTTCAAGTCTATAGCTCATTTCACTCACGAGATGTTCTACAGACAAAAATGAAATGAAATATTATCCAACATTTAACGTCTACAGATGAAATCTTTCTCGAGATATCGTGCTACATCATATATTCGCATGTTTGCTCATTAAGTTAAGTTCCGTAGTTGTGTTCAGTAATGAAAGACTAGATACTATTCTTTTTACTCAATTCCACACCAATTCACCAAAAACTCATATTATATCATATGCATATATTCAATTTGTTCACAAATTTATTTATTCTGCTATTTTCAAGATTACCTATACGACCAATGTACAAATGTTTGCTAACGCACAACCAAACCACATTAAAGTAACATGCATTATTATCTGACTGGGTGTTGTCTATATAGAAATGAGCCTTGATGAAAAAGATATCGAGCGGACAGACGTAAATGAATTTTGCCAGCCCCTCGAGTGATAGACGTCGCTAACGCTCAGCCAATTAGTTAGTTTATCAACGTGACAATTCTTATATTGTTGTCTGTAAACTCTGTACTAAAGGTCAAAACGTGACAAGAAAATATTTACAGCGTCTAAAACAGTATGGACTATCAAACATGTACAAACACCAGGTTAGAGCAGAGTGACGCCATTGTCTCGGCCACGCATGCGCATTAGCAGCATATTTCTGCGAACCTCTGCGTTAGTTTCCTTATTCAAGACAATTTGATAGGTTTACATGGTCATGATGTGTCACCAAAAAATATACGGTAAGCCTTATAGATGCGCCTATTTTATGGACACCCGTGTGTGTGTGTCCTTATTTTGAAGTATGTGACCTGATAATTTCCGAACATCTAAGTATTTGAATACTCTCTATGACGTGAAAATAACACAATAAAGTAAGATTTATATTTACACTCGGTTTGTTTGAAATAAGAATTATCTATTCTCGGTTGTGTATTGTTTTATATAGAAGCAGGTGATAGTCTCACTGAAGAAAACTGCGTAAAAAGGTTTTATAAATGTTATCTTTGGTTCGTACACATGTATCAACAAATAATTCCTACACAGTTTTTAAGATTTCGTTTCGTTTAACTGCTGTAGTGTGAATTCGAATTGAAAAACTAATAGATCTGAAACTGTTACAGATCCAAGACGAAACTTTACTAATATCCCTATATGATAAAAACCTTTACTGTTAAAAAGTTATTTTAATATTATTAAATCGTATTGTGATTTCATTAAACAGAACAAGGTGTATGTTGAACTTATAAAAAGTAAATACTTATAGTTTTTGTGTTATATTTCTATATTATATTCAACAGAAGTGTATATATATATATATATATATATATATATATATATAATATAAGAAGATTATATACATATATATATATATATACTACGTTAAATTGTATAAATGGCAATAGCCTTATTTAATTTCAATAAACATTGAATCACAAAAAGTACTTGCTCCGCCGGGAGTCGAACCCGGATCTCTCACTTGCCGGGTGAATGTGCTACCATTACACCACAGAGCGCTTACTTTTTCCGATTCAATTATTTTGTATTTGGCCGTATCTGTCACATATGTCTTTAAATAAGCAAACTAACATATGATCGGAAGACCAAATACCTGTCAAACGACTTTTATTTACATTAAACTGTATAAATGGCAATAGCCTTATTTAATTTCAATAAACATTGAATCACAAAAAGTACTTGCTCCGCCGGGAGTCGAACAAATTACATCCATACCTTATGAGTAAAACATTTTTTTTCAATTTTGTATTATTACTCCCAATTAGTTACCAATGACATCTGAATTGTAAAACTCTGGAAAAAACACGCGTCTAAAACCGACCTGAGAGCCAATCATGCAACACTTAATTTTATTTTAATAAGCTGGTTGATAGAGTGTGTTAATCAGTAATATAATTAAACAATATGAATAAATAAATACGTATTAAATCATATAATTTAATCAAATAATTAATTAATTAATATCTACGGTTTAATTTTTATTTTAGAATAGGATGATTACTACAATTAACATTCCTGAGCTATTTAATGTGAAATATTCTAGATAGTTGCGTATTTAATATTCTTCCGGCGTTTTAACTCTTTTCGAAGCATCACTGCACTTTATAGAGTAAGTGCTGTAAAATGGAAGTTTAACAACAATATTAGTAGGAACTAAATAGGATAGTAACCATTTGTATACAAAAGTAATTAATGATTGCAAATTGTGTTTATTGGAAAGTAATTAGTGCATAGTACACATTGCTGAATCGTAATTCTAGATAGGAAAATTATTACTATTCCGCTACTGATCCTACTTCCGTGTACATTCTTTTATATGCACTATTTAAATGCCCTGTTTTCTTTGGAGATTGATGTATGTACTTTAAATATGTACTGTATTATTCAATTTATTCAAAATCGTTTAAATTTGTTTGTTAAATAATCTTTTAAATCTGACTATTATACAGAAATCTACAGAATGATCGACAATCGTACAGATAAAGAACTATTCATTTTATTTTAAAACAATAGTATATTTCAAAACAAACATCATACACTAACTGGTTTCAATTACATTTTTACAACTTTTTCTGAGCACGGCTGCCCATCCAATCACCATACAGGAACTCATTTAATATTTTTAGTTAACTTTGTTGATCATTATGTTTACACTGATGCTAGTATCTTCGCGTTCATCCTCCTCAGCCCACCATTAAACACGGTCTATCGGTATAGATCAGTGCTCATAAAAGCATCATCTGAAAATGTCGTCGGAAATAGGTACCCATGATTTTCTCATGTAACAAATTCACTGAAGCTATTTCTGGATTTCTGAAGATAGTTTTCCACAACGGGGCTAACATACTCGTATATAAAGATTTTAATCTTGTTGGAAATTTTTAGGAAACCCTAAGTCATGACACCGGATGCGCAAGGACTAAGGTTGCTAGCAACGAGTATATTTTTTCATTTTTAGTGATTTTTTAACGTTTTTTGTTAATGTAATGAGAGCGATGAATAAACATATGGCATAATTTAAAATTATTTACTTTTAGGGCGCGGTACTACGACATTCGTCTTGAACCAACCCTTTTGCTTGTCTAAGGATTGAAACTCGATTAAAATCGTCAATATCTCAAGGTCTCGTGAGTTTGGGAATGATTAGAAAATTAAAATAATATCTGTTATGTTAATACAGTTATTTAGAAAAGTTAAAATAACTATCACAGTTTTTTTTTTTTTTTTTTTTTTTTTTGTAAATATTAAGATGGAATAAACCGAGAATGAAAGAATTTACAAACCATCATGGTTGCAGTTACCAACCGAACAGTTTAGGTTAGGTGTGTTATTATAATGACTGCAAAAAGGAAATAGTCATGGCAAAGCGATAACGTTGTCACTGTAACAATAGATCGGATACTCAGTTTTGATTTTCAAATTTTCGCTGTTTTCACGTTGCTATCATGGTTCTCTGTATCCTAAGTAAAAATATTCGCTAACGCTCAGCCAATTCCCTTGACACGCAGCATTATCAAAATCATGATGTGGCCTATATAAAAATAGAGCTTCATAAAAAATTAAGTCGATGGACCAGTTGATTTTTCGAGATATCGTTCGGACAGACATGCTGATAGACAGACAGGTATGAATATTTCCAATCGCTCAAGTGATAGGCTTCGCTAACGCTCAGCCTATTAGGTAGTTGGTTACACTTACCGCACTTTGGAAATGAGATCACCCAAATGTCATCTTCCCGAACTTCCAGATCCAGTATACGTTGTGCATAGTTCCTGAAGTTCTTGATAAGAACCACTCCTGGGGGGGCTGACTACCACCTCTCCCGCCGGCATCGCTTCCACACAAGCATTCTGAACCCGCCGAGACACGTCATCTGTCAGAGGACTGTAGCTCAACTCCATAACTAGAAACACAACTCAATTAAATATTGTACAGAAATAAATTAATTTTCAGAGACTAATAAATATAACGATATTGTGATAATATGTAATAACACTGCTGCACGAAAATACTCCGATGACAAATAAGGCAGTGTTGCCATATCGGCTGACCAACCTTTCCCGCTACGACATAATCACATACTCTCTGCAAAGCTGATGAATAAAATTATTTACATGTAATTTTTTACGGTAAGCTAATGGTAATTGTTTATTGTAACAGATTTTCCAACTAATGTTGCAACAGTCGGATCAGTAATTTGCCGTAAAACTGGCAACAGTGTTGGAATCCGGTGTAAAGGAGGGCAATTCTTACACACATCAGTAATCATTGAACTATTTTCGTGCAGGCTCCTCTAGTAACCTCAACTCTAAAATTTAGTTTATTTACTTAAGGTCTACAAAATAAGGTCTAGATCAGAATTACATCTGTTGAAATTAATCCTGCCGTTATAGGGAGAAAACCACATATTGAAGTATAGGTGTCACAATACAAAAAATTAGACTCTATGAGAATGGTATAGCCATTTATCTATTCATATTGCGTTTATATAGAGAGAAAATAGGATTGTAAAACAACATATCCTGGGTTTCTATCCCTTATTAAAAAGTAATTAAGAAGGAGTGTAAAATTAGTGTTTAACTCTTTACTTGGCAGTAGACCTATGTGAGTCACACGAATGAGAGTACCCATAGTTAAGATGGTGTATCTAAATGGATGTACAGTATGTCAAGGGATAGGGCTGTACTCAGTATGTGGCAAACTTGTAACATCCTCCACCTTTTGCAGTAACATCCTAAGTTTTGCAGCTGCAATATGTTTATCTATGTTTTCCTCATTGGCTTTGTGGCAAATAACAAAATATTTAAATCAAAACTTGATCTTGATGCTGTAAGAAATGAACTTAAAAGAATAGATTTATTGGCAGGTCTAGGACTGATTTTCGGAAGGAGCCATTTTAATTTTAGTTCACCACTATCGTTATGCAACAGAAAAATTTACATTCCAGTACAACAAAGACATGAAACGTTGAGAAAGATATTTACTCATATTCAAAGTTAAAGTTAGTTAATAGTCTTATGGTTGCAATAAGATTATAATAATTTTTTCATAAAAACATCTTTTTTAATTCTCGGAGGGAGCCAAAGCGCCCATGCCCCCTCCCCTGAATTTGTCACTGAAGCGCTCTTGTATACCCTATACGGATTCTTTTGTGGTTTCAACCCATCTACTCATGCTATAGATAACCTAGAAGCGGTTGATTGTTTGGTATTCGAATATTCATCATTTCGACTAATAATCATTGTACTTTTAGTTCTTTCAATTTAATTTTAGTTTAAAAATAAACTGGTAAATTGTTGCCATCTCACATCGCCTCTTGTTCAGGCTTCCATTATTGGCCGTCCTATTTTTTAGGAACATGTTTTAGGTGTCATGATTATGTAAGTTTTCTTATTTAAATATAAGGTCTTTTCCTTCTTATACTAAAAGTACTAACTAAAATACAAGGTATAGTATCATAATTTACACCATTTCAGTTTGTTTATCTCGTTTGTTGGAGGTAACAGAGCTCCTATTTCGGGTCTGGCGGTTGACTTTAAGTGTTCAAAACTAAAATAACACAATCTGGGATACATTATCGTTTCATATCTTTAAGCTTTTCGGGTAATCTTCCATTTCAACTCACAGTACAACTAGTAGGGATCGTGATCGATTTCTTTATATTTTTTTATAGTCTATGTGTCTTTTATGTTGAAATGAGTTTGTTTAGAGCTTCTTCATCGCCGACTATTCGTTCTCTTCAAACAGACTCCAGAGAGTGTAGGAGTCAAGTCTATGACAGCGTCAGATTTCATACGCTTAACATTCAACACAACACTTGAATATATCTAATAAATAACAAAATTGTTATTTATAGCAGCTGTATTATAATATGATTATCTCCTTTACTTTCAGTAGTTTTTAAATTCTAAAACATATTTCAATAATTAGGTATGAAGTTAAGAGCAATATGCTAACTAAATTCTGAGACAGAATATTCAGTTTTAAACTAGGATTAAGTTAATCGAACTATATTATACATCAGAGGTAAAATCGGATTTATTTCACTCTTGAATCGAATAATTCTCTATTAAATCTGTCTACTCACTGGAATTAATGCTTACGGTGGAATGGAATTTTATTTCCACGAGACAGTAAAATCAGTGTCGGGTGGACGGTATTGATCCTACTTACACGTACCAAATAGATATTACGTTTTCGTGCATTTCATTTTTAACTGAACCAGTAACATTGGACTTGAAGCACAACTCCATTTTCTAATTTATGAATTCGTTATTTAATGCTACGTCCTAATTACAGTAGCCTATAGATACTGTTGATCATTAAAATAAAGTATTAAAAATAATCAGGCTTTAAAATGTTGAACTTAGGCAAACTCGACAACATAAAATTTGTGGTATATTATTTATGCTAACTCATTTACACTCACATGCGCACTTCATGCAAAATGTTCCACAGGGCAAACTAAAATTCTACTTCAACCAATGATTAGGCTCCATAGCAAAATAGGACAAAATTTGTTTTGTAATTGGGTCTGGAGGTTATGTTGACATGGAAAAGGATAAAAAGAGCAATAACAATGGTGGAAGACAGCAGAGCGGTTCTGATCTAATTTCTGCTACGTTAAGATATAAAGTTGTTTTTGTTCATGTTTTAATGTTTTTTAATTATATTTATCTTCTTATAATTAAAAATAATCGCTGAATGTCTTGCTAAGAGCTAATCTTGAGAACTGCAGGACTACTTGGCTGATTATTTTTGTAAACAATTCATTAAAATCTGAGGAAGTTTTATATGAAGAGAAAGATTGGTAGTCACCTAAATTCTCGTACTTGGAATTCTGAAAATATGGTAGAATTAATTTATGTTTCATAACCCAAACTTAACTGACACTAATCAGCTTTTGACACTTTCAGCTAAAGTTCAAAAAATTGACTAACACATCGGTTACATTTAAATTTTACAAAATATTAAGTACACAGTGCTTGATCAGTAGTGTAATACAGGTCGCAAATAAAAAGTTAATTTCAAAATTGTACTCCAGAATGCGCCAGTGAATACATAAATACATATGTAAATATTATTTTAACGCTGTTATAAAACCAAACCTTAATGGAAAAAGTTGTTAATATTTTCCCATAAGGTACTCCAAACTGTTGGGCTTCTTTGACATTGTGGTCTAACTAACATTGTAACAGTTGCTTATGGAAAAACATAGAAATAAACAATTTCATAGCTCATACCGATCGATTTGTTAAGAATCTTTTGTTAACTTAGTAAGGATTTTCCCCTTATACCGGAAGTAGATAGGAAGTAAGTAGGATTTCCCACTAGGCCGTAATATGCTTCTTGGTCCTACGTATGTAGGCCTATGTATATTTTCTTCATCAAAAAGGCAAACTCAACTATATAGGACTGGAAATATTGTAGACCAAAGCTAGAATACAAGAGCCGGAAGTAGACGCTTTTTAACCGAAGTTGATAAGTTGAGTAACATACACACATATATATATTGTCTCGTTAAAATAAATTATATATATATATATATATATATATATGTATATATATATATATATATATATATATATATATATATATATATATATATATATATATATAATTTATTAACGAGGTGAGGTTTATTTACGAGGCAATAAGTCTAACTGAACTGTGGTACCGTAAGTGAATTTAAACGACCGGAAGTAGGCATCTTTTAACCAAAGTAGGCTTCTCAGTTCTACGTATGTATATATTTTTTCTTCAACGGGACAACAAGGCAAGCTCTACTATGATACTGGAAATATCTTAGATCGGAAGAATATTACAAGGGCTTGAAGTAAACTTTTTTGACTAAGTAGGTTTCCGAGGCCTTTGTATTTTCTTAATCGTGATAATTAAGTTGACTCAACTATGAAATGTAAATAATGTTAACTAGAAATACTCCTGCACGTGCAAAACGTGATTTAAGAGTCAGGTTAATCTTTAATACTCCTTCCCATGAACACTTATTGGAAATAACATCTACCTCATATATTCCTACTCACGTTTGAAGACTTTTATATATTATACAGTTTTAAAACGTAAGCCACTATTATTATTTTATACAAACTTTCACATCAGTCTGTTTAAATGCTCATTCCACTTCTTGATATTTGTATGTATAAATGTAATATGTGGAAATATATGTGATCCACTTGTGCCATATACTGAAGTGAACGTTTTTATATAAGAGAAGTTGCTTCATTTGGATAGTGCAATTTGAGTCACGATCAGAGATCACCTGGAATTTCTGAGAAACTAGCAATGTTTCCAACAACAGAACATAAGAATGCTTCTCATTAGGTTTTCCTCATCTAATTAGTAACGCGCTAGAACGGATTAACGAGATTCCCTTTATCTACATGAAGCGATAATCTAACCAGAACTAATTAGCATATTTAACCCACCCTACCACCCCCTTCTACTTTCTCCCCCTCCCCCATTCTTTTCATTTCCTCTTATTACTATTGAATCTCGGTTTTTTTTAATATTAGTGCATAATCATCATTATATAAAAAGTTTAAAAATTAAAATGTGATACGGTATTCCAGGTTTAGGGAAAATCCATACATGACTTTACAAAAAACTTTGTTTTGAATAATTAACTAAAAAAGAGATTCCTTGATAACTTACTTTAAAGCCTAATCTTCAGATTCGCTACTGGTTGATTCCCTATACCAAGTAAGCTACTGCCATATTCACCTTAAGTATAATAAGTTCAGTATAATAATGAAAAGTGCTAAACCAAAGAATAAAATTCAAACATAGCTATAAAAAGAATTACTGTTTCATGTATTTACAGCCAAACAATCTATTTTTTACACATAGTAAGGCCTTTTATTTCTAAGAAAAACATTGTCAGACTAACAACATAAACTGTCCAAACAAACATTAATTTTAGTTTACTTGGGTTTGCATTTTATGGAACGATGTTATTCTTGAAAACATAAGGACTCTCTAAAATTTAAAAGTTTTTTATCGTCTAATTTTAAATTTATGAAGAATAAGTTTCCATAAGAATAAGCACGTTTTCAATGTAAAGTTATTAGTTTTAATTTAATGGCAAGTCTCTCAGAACACCACATTGGATTCCAAAATCCCTTAGCCACTGATCTCCCTCTTATCTGATCTGAATGTTTGAGGGTTACCATGAGGAATCAGGAAATTCAACTGATGATTTGAACTTAAAAGACAAAAGGTGTCCTTGGCGCTATTATGTAGTGCAGTTCGAGGACTTTAGCTGTGCGCGTGACCTTGAGTGTGTGGTGATATGCGGGAGGGGTGGCGGGGTAGCATTATGCGCTGCGTCCCGAAAACATTTCCTGTGACTCAAGGGTAAAACCCTCCTTTCAGGAATCGTATTGGCCCAAATAACTCATCACACTCGCTAAAATCAGTCTCTTTTGTAAAAGTGCTGATTGTGGTGGAATTAAATAGTAAGAGAAAACCAAATAATAGGAATAATAGGACTTATCCTTGTTTTTCAGTTGTTATAGTGTTGTTTAACGTGTTTTTGAAAATAACGTATTTGTAAATTTTATCTGCTAATCAAACTCTTGAGTTTAAAGTCGTTAAAGAGATTGTTGCGCCTTCATCTCAGCGGCTAGCACGTAAACGCAAACCCACCACACAGATAGCGTTTATTTGTTGAGAGGGTAGTATCTGGGCCCTACGAGCACAGCTAAATTCCTCCAACTGTAGTGGCTGGCCTTCCGGTACAAGTAATTGACTAGTTGACAAAATTTAGGATCTCCAAAATCAACTTGATCGTGCAGAGGCCACCGAAAACGCCAACGGTGGCCTAACGCGAATACCGCAATCGCGCGTGCGTTCACCACACACTCTTATAGCTCATGCTAAGGTCTGTTTCTGGTTTAAAATTCAGTTTTAAAATTTTTTAAGGAATTTTTAATTTCTTCTTTTGCCCAAGAGAAATTTTAAAATTTTATTTTTTATATGCGATAGGTAGTTTTATATCACAAACCTTGAAACTATGAAGAAATCCTCTTGTAGTTGCTAAATTTGGAACATTCCTCTCCTCTGTGCGTAATTCAAATGAACATATTCTGAAAATTTTAATGAAACATTAAATTTGTCTTTGAGTAAGCCATCTAAAATATTTTACAAAGTGGACATTTTCGGTAAGACCTATTAAATTTTACTGTTGTTAAAATCAATTTTCAATGTTATGAATACGTAGTAAAAACATTTTTGACAAATATAAAAATCGATATCATTACCAAATACTTTCTTAATTTTACTAAATAATTAGCTAGTGCGGAAAAATTCTACCAACAACACACTTGCAGTGTTAGCTAGTTGCTAAACATGCAAGATGCAAAAAATTGAAAATCTGTGATGGAGTCCTCAGAGATTCATACTTGCTCCAATGTTGTTCTTAATTATGTTATCAATGTCAAATTTGGTGCTTAAAAATTGAAACTGTTATTCATTTATGTGTCCAACTATTTCTGAAAGATAAAATTTACAATCAGTGACCCAAAGACAATAAGTACACAAAGGCCATATTCAGTGTACTTTTGACCGTGTAAATGGTTCTCATCTGGCATTACTACAGTTGTTGCGGTTTATAATTAATATTCCTGAGAAAAAATTGAAAAAGGAAAATGTAAGCTTTCTGAAAATACATCTTAGTGAAAATTTAACATAGAAAGATCAAATAGTTTGCGCTCAAAATCAGTGAAACCTCTTGGTATACCAAATATTTTTATGTGTTTGGCATTACAATAGTTTTACATGTATTTACGAGCATAAAAGCAAAAAGGATCATGTGTAAATACTCACTTATGTGCATCTTAACGAATCGCCATCTTGCACTTTTATTCTTCAATTGGAGAAACAAATATTATTGACACCAAATCGCCTGCAATCAACAACAACTGATACGTCATCCCAATATTTTGTTTTGTTTCAACTTTATTGATACTCAGGAAGTGGGTTGCACAGCCCGTGTTAAATAATTTATTCCTGGGCAAATAGCCAAATATCAGACTTCCTAAACGAAACGTTTGAGGTTAGTAACACCGTCTTCTCGTTGCCCAAGACAATTTACTGCGCGATTGTAGTACGGTAATCTAAACTTGTGAACTTCTTAGTCAGTATTGATCTTAGGCCTACATCTTGTCCTCTTTCCCTGTAGCATCTTCATGAACTTTAGATTGAAAAGATGGTACAAGGACTCCTAGTGTCCAGCGTGTCAAGTCAATCTATATTTATTGAACAACGTGAACTTTAGTTTATGAAATAAGACAATAGCTGCAAGGTGTATGTGGGATTAGTAATCGACGCATCTATAATTCATGTAGGTATATGCTAAATTGAAAAGGTCTAGATAAAGAATAGCAACACCATTTCATCCACATCTTTCCCATTTTGTCCCCTTTCCGTCGTTATAGATTATGTTGGATGCAAAAATTAAATTATTCATCATAAAGTAATTAAATTTACAGCTAGGATATAATTTCGATGGAATTTGATATTTCTTTTCTTTCATTTTTATAAAACAGATGTTGGCATCTTTCGAACATACTTACTTATACACTATCAGAATTACTTAATAATTAGAACACGTGAATCATTGTTATATTACAGCAAATAACTCTTTTGGATACTTAGATTTGAACGCGCTTAGTTCAAACTAGATAACTAACTTTCCGGCTCAATGATCTAAGACAAGCATTATGAGTGAAGCACAGCCAGCGCAGTGTAGACCTCTAGCAGTAGGCCAAGGTCATTTATTCTTGAGGTCAAATCATCAGCGGCCTAGAGAAAGTGTGCTCGACTTCCACATTATAGTACTTAGTGGCTCATTGACTTAACGACTAGTTTTGCTAGAAAGTATCACCACACCTAGGTTAACACGTTAGCTCATGTCCCAGGACGAGACAGATAGGGTGTTACGTCTGATGTACGGGTGTTGCGCGTGCGCGCGTGACACAAGTCCTACATGACTTCCACCCAGCTCAAGGTGACTTTTGAACCGGTTTCGGAAGATTTTTTGTTACGTCTTCACGCATCACTTCATTTCTTTTGACATGGCGACATGTTAATGTTTTTTTTTCTGTTTTGTAGCGATTATAAAATGCAAAACGGCAAAAACAATCATACTGCAGTAGTTTTATTGTCTGTATTTTTTATTTATATGTTAAGTGTGAGATCGCTTGTGAATTCATTCAATTCTGTCACGTAGGTAAGATTTCCTAATGGCCCCTACATAATTTAAACAATAAATTTTTAGAGGAGAGAAATTAAAAAAAACACTTTCTAGTTTTTAACTGCTCTGGAATTTTAATAAAATTCAAGTTTTCAATTCATCACCTGATGATGTTCTTATCGTTTCAAAATAAACCAGGATATGGTTTGAAATTTTTGATTGGAGGGTTAAGGAAATTCAAACCGTTTGAATGAAATATATTCTTGTGCAGCCTGTGCCTGACAAAAATTATAAAGTTGGGATTAAAATAAATTAACATCAAAATATCTTTTCACTTTCCAAAAATGAATACATGTTTTTTATGAAAATAGACTCTGCTGGAGTTAAGAGAGTCAGAAATTATAAATAGTTCAGTTCCAATGAACTAGTAATAATAATATTATATAAGGTAAAACTAAAACCATTATCTCTTCCCCTTTCCATCTGATTTTTTCTATTTAATAAAACGTCATGAATATTGTATTGACAAATTTGAATGTCCCGGTATTTAAAATTTTAGGGAAGTATTTTGAACGAGTGTTAACTATTAACTCGGGCTGCATTAATTAAAAATTTATAAATACGTATCTAAATATTTTGCATGAATTAAATATGATTGATTTTGGTTCAGAAGTTGTAGCTATTTAAAGTAAACTACTCCTGATAAGTAAAATAATTAAGATAAATTGGTGTTTCTGCTAATAATTATTAACAGTATCTTATATCATATAATAAGGAATGGTTAGATAAAAGTCATATTTAACTTGTTTCATTGGATCTTGGTATTACTACAAACAAGTTTCTACTAAACAGAACTTTTTTAAACTTGTGACAAAAAAATTATTCAAAATTACAAACGCATCAAATGCATTTTTTAAAGAAGACTTTGACAAGATTTTGACAGTTTCTTAGCCAAGGTTGGGATCATTGATGTAACAAATCCCCATCCCTGAGGTCGCTATAGGGGCCCCAAAATATAATTCAAGAGGAAAATATTAATCTCTGTTATGGTAATCAAACATTACACACAAGCTAACAAGACAGGTTGAGTGAACTATAAACTGATTAACATGCCCAAGTACAAAAGCATCACCTTGCCATTCACTAGCTAACTGAAACTTTCAAGATTAGTGTGGGACTCAAGGAAATACTTGCTATGTGACTACAATTTCCTTCTCCTCTTGAAGAAACAAAAGAGAGTAACATGCCAGTGGCCATTACAAATTGAATCATAAAGCAATGTCCCAGACACAAAGTGCGATTCACTGTGATAAAAAATCATCGAGAAGACAGTGGGTCCGTTTTGTCCTGCAGAGACAAATAATACTGATTACTATAAGAATGTATAATTTCTAGATTAAACCAAGAAAATAAGATGAAATAGGAAGTGCATACAGTGTACTGTATCAGGTATACAGAATTTCATACATTTGAAGAACTAATACTAAGAAAACATCATTGCAGCTATTATATCATATATCATGGAATGTTTTAGAGAAATCTGTTTTATTTCATTAGTATGCTGTTTCAGTCTCCAACTTCAGGGCCTGTAAATATGACTCTTTAAACTTAAAGTCCAATTATATTTTTAATGAATCAGGAGATCTCAATATCTTCCAGTGACCATCACTTATCCCAGGAGTGTATAGTATGTCATTTAAAAAGGATATGCCTATGTTACCCCAGTTTGTTCACCAGGAAATTGCATGTAGGTAATTGCTAGTACATTGTAAGGTTTTAAAACAATTACCATATTCACTCGTTAGCTGATACATTGCTATTCTAAATCTCACACATCATCATTAAAAAGTTACAGAACATTAAAAAGTGCATAATACCAAAAACTACTAAATATTACTTTAATAAATAATTTAAACAGCTTCTTGAAAATTTTAACATCAGGCTTCTTAAAACATTAAATATCAAAATAGGTTTAGGAACTAAAGTTTAAATTACTGCATAGATAAAAACATAAAAACTTTGTAACTATTTTCATTTATTGTTGTAAAGGAGGTGGTTTTAAACAACAGCTAGACAAAATGATAGTACAGACATACAATTCTTAAAAATGTAGCATAAATAAATTCCAGTGAGTAGAAACCACTCTGACTGCTTTTTTAATATAAATTAGATTATTATTGTTAATATGTTTTATTTTTTAATTTGGACTATTGACCTATACAATTTTTATTGAACATATCATTTACAATTTACTGTACTTAATTAGTTTCCTTCTATATTTTTAGAATATCATTACAATAATATATATGAATAGTGATGTTGCATTAGGATTTTTACTCATTAATTAAGCCTACCAAAAATTTATGGGGTAGTCCTTGAAGTGTTTAGTAGTATGACTTAGATATTTCCTGAGCAGTCTGCACAAAATAGCCTGTGACATATAAGGCGGTGTTGTCATATGGTGTTGACCTGTTCCCTGATTTTGAGATGGATCAATTATTTTTCATGCACGTAAAACTGGCAACAGTGTTGGGTATGGGGTGTAAGGGGAGAGTAAAACGCAACAGCTACTGTGCTGCTCTAGTATCTTTCACACAAAGCTACAAGTTATCACTATAAAGAATCAAATGCCATAAACAAATATATCCACTAATTTTTTAATTGTAACAAATGTAATATACCTGTATGTATGGGAATGATTCCCCAGGAGGATTCACTTCTGGCTGGTTTATAGCTTCCAGTTGCATTCACAATGGGCACAGCAAAAACCAGTGTGTTACTAAATCTGGGCTAACTTATGGATGTCCACTAACTGCAAATTTTGAGATTCTGGGGTGCAAGGGCAAGGCTAGATCGATAGGTCTAGTCTACTGCAGGAGTGTTGGGGTTCCCTACGAATCAAAGGTTCTTGCTAACCTAGACATAAGGCATGCCACCCCCTGCCTGCTTTGACTCGAGAGGCTGGTTCGGAGTTGGCTTTCCCTTCTTCCGAGGAGACATAACTGACACTAATGCCCTAAATTTTTCCATGTGGACAGGAGGTGGCTCCTACCCCAAACCTTACGCATCCAGGATATCTTGTCACTACAGAAGCAGCGCAAAGGTCCTTTTAAGACTAGGTGCAATTCCTAAGCTTCTTGTCCTAAGAGAACAAAAAATGGGAATGATACAAAATTTGGAATGCACATTAAATTAGTGATACATTTAAACTTCTTAAAATTTAAAAGCCTACAAAACATTATTTTGAAACTTAATTTTGGGAATGTTAAAAGTACAGCATATTTTGAAGTGATAATATTTCGAATATATCCCGAGATAACTCACAAAGTATTGAGGAATAAAAATGGAAGGTACCTAAAAGTATCATGAAGTTTTAAATCATAATTTTTCAATAGGATTGCTGATTTTCAATATTTACTCTGAATAAAACAACTCAAAATTTAGAATAAAATAATTTCAACATTTAAAAATATTATCAAATACGATAACAAACAAATGCTTAGTTTTAAACTCCTAGGGGCTACCACCTGCATTATCAAACTGATACATATTTTTGGATTCATATAATGCAAGCACACCAAGCAAGAGAAAGCTCATAAAAGTGGAGCTCTATATTGGCTACTTGGCAATTTAATGTTCTAGCAGGCAACCTAATGCCAAGGAAACAATCATAGCTTGAAGTGAAAATAGATGTGTTTACTGAAAAAACTAGTTGCAGATAATAACAAAATAATAATTTTTATTTTATTACATCATCTACAATGTTGCACATTTGATCAAAAATATATTAACTATTGAGAAAATTTATTGAAAAGGAAAGTAAATCAAGCTATATGTCTGCTAGCCACAGTGTATTCCTAGCCTAATATTCTTTGTAACACTGTGTAATAAATACAAATTTAAATACCTCTGTGCCACTGTTTATAGAATGTTCATATCAATTGGTTGGTATATTTTTTATGGCTGATATTATGCTAAAGAACTATAATAATGTGATATTTTACACACAAATTTAAATGTAATTTTGAAGTATGCATGTTTTAATGGTAAATAATTTATTAATGAGTTTTACATACAGTTCATAAACACCTCAAACAATGCTAAATCACAAAATTGCTTTATATCATATGAACCCAAATATTCTATGATTTAGTTCAGTTTAATACGATATGGAAGGACAAAATATCCCAAAATTACTATAAAAAAATACAAAAATGTATTTACTGAAGATAGATATTTATAGACTGCCGGGGTACTAGTTATTATATGAACTATATTTATCTGAATCTTCCAATTGTAAGTATATTATTTTTTAATGTACAACAAATAGCATACTGGTCATTAATATACAAATGGAGATAAATTATTAAGGGATAAAAACATCCGCACAGGCAAACACAAACCAATGAGTAACATGCAGACAGAAGGAACTTACCTGTATGACCTCACCAGAGCAACTTCCTCCGAGGAAACATCAATTATCAATGGCTGGGACTAAGATTACTGCTGGCTTCCAGACCAGACTGGCCTTGTGGCCAGAGTGTGCCCATATTGTGTAAAAAAAAAACTGGTTCTTTGTTCTTTCTGATTATTTTCTCTCCCACATTTTCTCTTATTTTAAATATCTTACTTCAATCCACATGGGCGAATTTGTTTTATCCACAAAGAAACCCCCAGTTCCAAGGTTTACCTTTTGGCATTTTTATTATTCGCATATTTTACCTGTCTACGAATCTTTCATTTCTAAAAAGCTGATACAGGTAAAACCAATTTGGCTTTTACCTTCGAATTTCTTTAGGGATAGTATGCCGTCGGCATGATGGATAAAAGAGTAGTAAAGAAAAACAAAAATTAAAATAAGAGTTAAACCATTTTTTAACCCAGTCTCAGATTTATAATTAATGAAGTATACAATTAAAAAAAAATTAATATTATCCTCTGTGTTCATCTTACTTTATTTTATATGATGATTAAATTTGATTTTTTAATATTATTTCTTTGTATCTGCATTAATGTTATTTTTATATTAGACATCTGAATTATTTGACATTATTTATATTATAAAAGCAGATAGTCAGATGTACTGACTGACTAACTCATCAATCCGCAGCAAAAACTACAAAAGATAAATACATTAAATTTGAAATATAGGTTCGTTTATATTCTTCCTTAGATGGGCACTAAGTAAAGATTTTTCTCTTCAACCTCAGTTCCACCTTACTTGTCACTAAAGTTGTGAAGATTCCCATATAACAAAGACATTACAGTAAACATGTTATTTAAAAGAACCTGTCAAAGTACAATCTTCTGTCCTATGTAAACATTATAATACTACAACACAATCATATGTTTAATTAATTTAAGTACCATTTTATTTATTTATATTCATAGCCTTGAAAGCAGAGAGTAACCATAAAAGTAACATCACTTCTTATTTTCTTATTTAAATCTTTTCTATAATCACTCACTGTTGAAGCACAGGAATTCAGATAATAAATGTAGAAGTTTTAGTAAAAATATTACGTATGCAGTGCTTGATCAGTAGTGTAATGCTAATGTCAAAGATACAGATACTATCTGACTTTTAGAGTTTTAAATACCGTTATAAAACCCACCTGTTTTTTTTTTTTTTTTTTTTTTTTTTTTTTTTTTTTTTTTTTTTTTTTTTTTTTCTTGTATAAATATGCTTCGCAAACCTGTGAAGTATATTTTCTTGATTAAAGAAACAAGTCAAATCAACACTATGGAATCAGAAATACCATACTGCCGTAAATTACAATGGCCATAAATATAAACTTTTTGACTGAAGTAGGCTTCTTAGACCAATGTATGTATATATTTTCTTGATTGGAGCATTAACGCTAACTTAACTATGAAAGCAGAGAAAAATTTGATCTGAAGTCACTTACGAGTGCTAGAAGTGTATGATTTTTTATTGAAGTAGGCTTTTCAGACTCATGTACACACATTTTTTTATTAGGGAAAAAAGGCAAACTCAACCAAAGGGTCAGAAATATAATTTTTCAGTCCAGAAGTGCATATGCACATAGAAAGCCTAGTATAATAAAATTGACAAAGTCAAAAAAATGTCATTCACAATTTAGCTTAACATCTATTTAACCATCACAGCAGTGTCTAAGTTTACAGAGAGTAAAAACATGATGGAGTTTCTAAATATTTGAAAAAGTATAATATGACCAACCTTGAGAAAAATTGTCAGTGAATGATAGTGCTTTGAAATTAAACATCTAACTAATAATGTATCTTCAATTTGACATCTCCAGACGATAGCCATAAGTGGTATCTACCTTTTGATATATGTCTAAACCGTAAGGGACATTTACACTTCCAACCATCGAAATGTGCTAAAATTACATAAAATATGACAGCCATAAGTGATATCTACCTTTTGATATATGTCTAAACCGTAAGGGACATTTACACTTCCAACCATCGAAATGTGCTAAAATTACATAAAATATGACAGCCATAAATGATATCTACCTTTTGATAATGTTTAAACCGTAAGGGACATTTACACTTCCAACAATCGAAATGTGCTAAAATTACATAAAATAAGACAGCCATAAGTGATATCTACCTTTTGATATATGTCTAAACCGTAAGGGACATTTACACTTCCAACCATCGAAATGTGCTAAAATTACATAAAATATGACAGCCATAAATGATATCTACCTTTTGATAATGTTTAAACCGTAAGGGACATTTACACTTCCAACAATCGAAATGTGCTAAAATTACATAAAATAAGACAGCCATAAGTGATATCTACCTTTTGATATATGTCTAAACCGTAAGGGACATTTACACTTCCAACCATCGAAATGTGCTAAAATTACATAAAATATGACAGCCATAAAGTGATATCTACCTTTTGATATAATATGTCTAAACCGTAAGGGACATTTACACTTCCAACCATCGAAATGTGCTAAAATTACATAAAATATGACAGCCATAAGTGATATCTACCTTTTGATATATGTCTAAACCGTAAGGGACATTTACACTTCCAACCATCGAAATGTGCTAAAATTACATAAAATATGACAGCCATAAGTGATATCTACCTTTTGATATATGTCTAAACCGTAAGGGACATTTACACTTCCAACCATCGAAATGTGCTAAAATTACATAAAATATGACAGCCATAAGTGATATCTACCTTTTGATATATGTCTAAACCGTAAGGGACATTTACACTTCCAACCATCGAAATGTGCTAAAATTACATAAAATATGACAGCCATAAATGATATCTACCTTTTGATAATGTTTAAACCGTAAGGGACATTTACACTTCCAACCATCGAAATGTGCTAAAATTACATAAAATATGACAGCCATAAGTGGTATCTACCTTTTTGATATAATATGTCTAAACCGTAAGGGACATTTACACTTCCAACCACCCAAAGGTGCTGAAATTACATAAAACAACTCAGTACTAACTATGCTACATTATAAAAATACTTTCATAACGTTTCCATAGTATGTTTTTTTTTTAATTTTAACCTAATAAAAAGAATTAAAGCTTTATTAATATCACTGGTCCAAATTTGAAACAGAAATAGATGTTATAGTTGCACAAAACAAAAGTAAAAATTAAGGAATACCTGCTATGATCATCAAAACTGGAGTGGTAATATGATTTAGTAGTCAACATTTATATTTAACTCGCTTGAATCACACTGAAGTTTAAAAGCTGATTAAAAGCACTTCTTTTAATAAGAGAAACCAGTTTATTGTAGTTATTCCAGAGAGCTTTAATTTGTTAAATATTCCCCTGACCCGCCCTTGCTAACACTAATCTAGTACATTAGTTTGGAAGAGACTGTAATTTATGTCTGAGACATTTTTGACACACGTAGTGGAATACTGGAACTTGTACCAAACAATAAATAATGATTATGAAACTGTCCAAAATCAAAATTCTAATTCATTCTTAATTTAAATCACAAAATCCTTACATATTTCGATATTTTAAGAAACATGTTTCATTTTTAACAATTACAATACTTTTTTTAAACTACAGGTAAAGACAAAAGTGTTTCGTAAACAAGAAATATTCTACTTATATTCATGCTAGTGTTACTAATTCAAGAACTATAGCCTCTTTATACCTATCTTTAAAATTTGGTTAAAATAAAAATTTGTATTCCTACTCTATCCAATCTCTCTTATTGAAACCTGGCTCTTATCATCAACACCAAACAGAAGTATCTATTAAATTACACAAAATAGTGATTTTTGTCTTTTCTGTCTGTGAAGGCTGCTTGGAACTAGTTTTCAATAACAAATTCTATCCTTCACACGTCCCAAGGTGGATCTTGATACTTGTACAAGACTTCCTGTCATATTCAAATTCAAATATAAAATTACTGTAAGCAATATTCATATATGGTAAAGTCAGCCATTTAATATAAAATGTTGCAATCGTACCATAGCGTTACATTCACACATACAAATTTTGCACTCATTCACTCCACTGACTCACCAATTTACACCATTTTCAACGCAGACATTATAAAACGCCATTGACGCTAAAAAGCTTTTAAGACGGGTTTTTAATGCCTTAGGCATTGGTGCATTTTTAATGGAAGCTGGCAATCTGTTGATAAAATGGACACCTGCTTGCGAAGGCAAGTGTTCATAAGCCACTGTTCTGTGTTTTCCAGAACAGTGGTTGTCTCTGCCTCTTGTCTCATATCCATGCATGTCACGGCCCTTCAACAGGGTACATTTGGACATACAGAATGAAACTGTTTCCATGATGTATAGACAGGGCAGAGTCAACAGTTGCAAGTTTTTGAAGGCTGGTCAGAACGACTTTCTAAAACTCATGTTTGCAATGATTCAAATCGGTTTCTTTTGAAGTTTGAAGGCTACCAAAAATTGATTGTTTGCACTAGAGAAGAAAACAACACTGTTTTGATTCACTGTTTTGACCCACATTAGGCAAGACGTGGGTAAATCAGACCATAATATGCCGTCATCAGTACCTGACTCGGCCAGTATTTGGCTAAAGACATCATAACATAAATGCCTGAGGCTAATTTGGTACAAACTGAGTCAATGTGAGCACTCCATGTCAACTCTTGGTCAAGGTGTTTTCCAAGGAATTTAGTGATTTTTTTTCTAGAACAGAGTCTGCCAACATTATGGCAGGCCCACACCCAGAATCTCCATTTCGCAAAGATAAGTTCAAAAAATTGGATTTTGAGGTGTTTGTTGTAAGATTGAGACTTTGGAAGTGTTGGATGCACTCAGGTCAACAATAGTCTTTTGTTCCAACACTTCCTTTGGTTTTCCATTGAAACAGAGAATCTTGTCATCGAGTCTCCCGTGCAGTAGTAGACCAGGAAAAGAATTGGACTGAGGATGGAGCACTGAGGAACACCATACTTCACTTCTATTGGTGTTGAAAGATGATTTGATATTTGAACCACTTCTGTGGCTTATGAATGAACTAAGCTACGAAAGAGGCACTCCTCAAATGCCATGCGATTCCAGTTTGTCAAGTAGTGTATTATGGTCAAATCAGTCAAATACTTTGGATAACTCGAAAAACACACTTAAGATGGGGTTATGACTTTCTAATCCCTCTAAAACTCTTTCGACTATACTCATGACTACGCCCTTTCTGAAGTCTTATTGGTCATCACAAAGCTGGTTGTGACTATTAATAAATCCAAGCATTTTTACCAAAAACAGTTTTTCAAACATTTTGCTCAGAACTGGCAAAATGGAGACAGGCCGATAGTTATTGATGGAATATGGATCATCTTTTTTGAAAATAGGAGTTACATTAGCTACAAGGGGTATTAGAAAAATAAGGTTCCCTATGCCGCCGAGACAGAATGCGATATGTTGGGATAAATCTGGCAACACTGTCTTACTCATCAGCTGTCCCTCTCTCTATCCATTCCACTCGCGCCTCGCTGCGTCCAACAGTGCCGGCCTAGCTGCCTTCGAAGGTGGAGCTCCCTATCGTTGTTACCGCCAGATGCGAAAGTCGTGCTGTGATACGTTTTTTAAATGCAAAACATATTTCACCTATTGAAATTCATCGTCAGTTAATCGAAGTTTATGGGGAAAACTGCATATCTTTTCAACACGTTCGGAAATGGTGTAGAGAATTCAGTGAAGGCCGCATGGAAATTCACGATGAAAACCGAAGTGGACGGCCTTCAGTTTCAGATGGAATTGTTGAAAAAGTTGAGACAATATTGCTTGAAGATCGGCCATCCCCCCTACAACCCAGACCTAGCCCCAAGTGATTATCACTTATTCCCAAAATTAAAGGAACACTTGGGTGGCCAACACTTCAGTACCGATGATGAAGTCAAGGAAGAGGTTACTCGATTCCTCAAAGGATTGGCGGCAGAATTCTACAACATGGGGATAGAAAAATTGGAGCATCATCTACAAAAGTGTTTGGCCAGAAACGGTGATTATGTGGAAAAATAGCTTAACTTTTAAGTTTTAAATTGATGTATAACACTAAATAGAAATATAGAGCTGTCTGTTTTTAAAAATCATGGGAACCTCATTTTTCTAATACCCCTTGTATTTTCAGGAGTGAGGGAAAATCTCCTGTTTGGAAAGACAAATTCACTAATTGAGTTAGAGAACTCACAATGTTTTGGGAACACTTTTTTATGAGCCACATGGACATTAAATTGAGATTGGTTTATTTTTTAGCTGGGAGCTTTTGGATAATTTCGGTTAGCTCTTTCTCAAGAACTGGTGCCAACACCATATATGCTGCAAGATATTGTCTTTGTGTTTAGGTAACTTGGGGCTCAGACGGCCGAAGATCCAGCCCACAAGCAGCAGATACAAAGAATCCGTTAAACTCATCGGCAACCTCGGCTTCATCTTGCACCAATTTATCTCCAATTTTTACTTTGATTTGTTTGGAAGTTTTGGTTTTATTGTTAATGATATCCCACACAGTTTTGGAAACATTTTTAGAAAAAAGAATTTTATTTGAGACATCGTATGCTTTCACCGCCTGAATGACTTTTCTATAAATCTTTTTATAATTTTTAAAATAAATGTTGAAATTTGTATTTGCATTAGTCCAGTAAATTTCAATTTTTCTCTCAAAACCAGTATTCCTTTCGTGATCCTTGCCTTTTTAGGGCAAACTTTGATTGTTTTTGTAGGACAGCATAGATTGAGATGGTAATTAAGACAATTAATTATGAAATGATTGAAACTGCTGTTCTACGGGTTCTGTTATATTTAGAAAATTCAATTGTTCCTTTGAAAGAGAAGGAATAAGGAGAGCAATGTTATTTGGCCTTGTCTCTTATGATTTTTGTAATTTTGGGCTCCCTCTCGATTGTTTTCCCATAATTATAGCCTCTTGGCTATAGTGGTCCGGCCTTAGGTAACTATATAAGTTAGCTAATAATATGGAAGGATTGATTTGAATACACCCTAGTCTAAAACCATTTCAAAAATCTAACCTTCAATACATCCTATCAAGCCCTAAATCACCATTAAAATCTTATCTCCAACCAGCATCATCATATACACTGATGCCATGTTAGTGTAGTATTTAGTGGAGCCAACAAAATTACTTTCCACTAAAAGTAATGTTTTATTGTTGCTTTGTTCTATTAGTTATTATATATTTGAATACTAGATTAAATAGTTCTGTGTTTATAATAACTGAAAACAAACCAAGAAACTCAAGAAGTATAAAAACGAAGCACTCAAATTTTCAAGTGGTTAAGAGGAAATCAAAATTAGTTAGCGTTGTGTTTACAAAAAAGTTTATTTTTGTACAATTTAGTTGTATATTGATCAATATTTACACAAAATAATTAGTAAACATTTTATTTACATAATGTTATATGATGGTATTGTATTATTGACAAACGATGATTGGCTATGATTCAAAATACATATTATAAATGAAGATAATCAACTTATTCACCGCCAATGTCTGCACTAATAATGTATGATTATTACCAACATGAGAGTACAGGCACGGCAGTAAGAAAGTTAAATTACAGAATAAAACATACAAAACATGCAAGATATGGTCAACATATTCCAAACGTAAATTAAGAGTAGAACAATGTTTTTCAGTTTTTCAATAAATATTGTTTCACTCATAACTTCACAATATTATCAACTTGATAAATATTTTAAAGGTAAAAGTCTAATACAAACACAATATTACACACAAACACGTCATAAATGTAACTTGTTACAAATTCAGATCCAAATTTTTAAGGATTGAAACACTCTTATGATTTTATTTAATTAGCATATTCTATAATAACAGAATAAATTAAAATTGTGCATTGTGTTCAAAGTTGATAGTTGATTTATTTACCTGGACTAATAAATCATTGTATGAACGTTAAAAACAAGTTGATTTTCTTTTCAGAACTTAATCAGTCAATCTTATTCTGCTATATTAGTAAACCTAAATTGAGCTGAATGAAAACAACTTTTCAAATTATTCAATAATAGCTATTTAATTACTGGTACACAAAATTGTTATATAGTATATTCTATGTGTTTTATTATATCTCTGTTAGATAAAATGCTTAAGAGTCCAAAAAATGTATACCGTAAACAATAATATAAACAAAAATCTCATTTTTAAAACATCCTAAATTTTGAAAATAGTTTTATACTAACAAAGTTAATGGTTTTATTTATTTACAATTAATAAATTATCTAATTGTTAAAACCCCTGAAATTTCAAGTTTTTGTTGCAGGCCACATTACAATCACAATTTAATGTTGTATCTATCAATAAAATTGATATGTTTGAATAAGAAAAAGGTTTGAATAAGAAAAAATTTTCAAACATCACATTTCAATTTAAGTACCTGATTTCTCATTTCTGGTACTCAAACAATCTTGAAAATCCAAAATACTGCACAAAGAAAATGTTATAATGAATCGAATGAAGTTAGAAACCCATCAGCTTGACAATTTTATTTTTGTTTATTTAATGCCAATAAGTTGAAAAGACCAGTTAAACTTTCTTGTTTTTGTTACAACTGAAGTCAAAATAAAATTGACTTTATTCTATGAATGTATAAATTACTCACAGTAAAAACATTGTGTAAAATAAAATACATTTAGTAACCAAGTACGTGTTAAGATCTTATATATTGCTTTCACAAAGATATTCTTTAACTATTCAGAGAGTTTAAAGCCTGTAGCAAAAAGAGCTCTGATAATGAGGATTTCAATAATATAAATATGCTAACAAACATGAGTAGCATTGAATTTTCCATCCTGTGGTAAATGATAATCCCGCAATGAAAGTGTCATGAGAAAACAATGCACACAATTACAACTCCAAGAATTGTAAGAGCTTGGACCACATTACATTCATCAGAGCAATTTGTTTAAAGTATATAAGCATATTTGATCAAATACATTTTATCTTCTGGACTTAGTTGGAGGTCTGCCACGATAGTCCAAATGCAGTGCCATTATAATAAGTTTATGGTAACTGTGAACTAATGAAGTAACCATTCCAATGGAAAAGATTGTTGAGTTCACTTTGCAACCGAACATTCTGTTGCAAATCTTGGAACCTACTGACTTTTCATTGCAACCAGTATGGATATAGGAATAGATTCTGCTTTTTCTCAATGTGATTTGTTCGTATCCATCATTTCAACGTTTTAGTGCCTGTGTCACTTCTGGAACTTTAAGATTGTCTTAGTAGTAGAAATAAGAAATCAGGTACCAAGTTGAAGAACCTTGGATATCCAACAGGAATTCGGGCAATAAAATACTTCCACATATCTGTGTATCTGTATCTGTGCTTGACATGAAGTTCCAACTCAATTCTTCATAACTGAAAAAATGTATTCACCTATATTTACTGAGGATTACTCATTTAATATAGAATAAGATTAGTTCTAACACAAAACCCAACTGTATAACTTGTTTCATTTCAGAGTACTCTAATCCTGTTGAATACATTATACGATTAACTTGATCAGTTCTTGTACACAATGCACATTTTTTAATGCTGCGTATCTAATTGGGTAATCATATACATTGAAATTTGAGTGTATTTATTGGCTACACTTGGCTTTTTTTATTAGTTTGGACCTTAAATTTTTCATTTTTCTAAAAAGTTACTCCAGAATTATGACTCTTCTTACAATAAAAGATGAATACAAGGTTTAACTGTGATAAATTTGAAAAACCAGTAGTGCTACATATATTTCACCCCAAATTTAGGCAGTGTATCCTCCCCAGTTTTACATTATAGATACATTGAGGTTCAAAACTTACAATCTCAAGATTTATTATAAAAAATGAACATTAACAATAATAATTACTAGTGTTTCTTAAATCACAGTTTCAATGAACTGAACTGAACTTATGTACATCAGAATTTAATAAATTGTAGAAGATCAGTTCAGTTTATCAAATACGTTTTATCTTAATATACTTTTTTTAATAAACCGCGATTCACCCACTTATTTCAAACCTTATTTCAGCACATATAAACATGATTTGATAACTGACAAAAATGTATAAATAAATAATTAAACAACAGAATATACTAAATACACAGTTTAAGAACCTTAATTTGTTAACACTTAAAAAACCATGCAAACTAAATCTACAGTAGATTAATCACTCATCATCAACAAAACCAAGAGAATATAACATTCTAGCTAATGCAAAAATTACAACAAACTATTGATTTAGCATCTATTTTTTACTAAGTACAGTATACACTAAAAAAAGCACAAATGTAAAATATTTCATCAATTATAAAGTTTTGACTAAAAAAACAGATTACAAACATGTTAAGCATTATACAATGGGTTTTCTTTACATTTTAAGATTTAAAGCACCCACACAAAAAAACAGGATAAAATTAATTTTGTGCACTTGCTCTGGAGTTTCAATTTAACACGAGTCACTGCACAAATAACTACATTGTGTTAATGTCACATTTATCATTTATATTGAATTGGACCAAGCCTACTATGAATACTATTCTTCTTATCATTATTTTTCCTACGAATACCGACAGGTGACGCTCTCATGGGTGAAAAAAGCCTTTGCTCAACTTTGCCAAAAGAAACTTTCTTAGAGTCAACTAGTTCTATACGAGATGGAAAGATATAACTATTGTCGTCTTCTTCACTATCATCCCTGTAGCTTGAATTGCGACGCACTGTAACAGGTTGGAGCCTCTGGATCCTCTGTAAAACACAAACAATAAATAAATGTGCTTCTTGTTTTTATTATGACAAAATGTAAATCTACAAAACATTATAAACGTTTCTAAATCAATGATAAAAATGTCTCAAACCTAATTTTTTTTAACTTTACTTATATATATATATATATATATATATATATATACTGCACCGGTACTATTTCCCCCTCTTTACGTTAAGTGAAATAAGATAGCTATTGCAGAAAAATCTCATAAAGTACATAGTAGATAAAACCGCATTATGGTACAAAAACTTACCGACCAAATAATCTGCTCCTAAATAAAAATGTAGTAAAATTATTAACAGTAAATAGTTACTATTGTTATCTAAGTGTTATATTATTTCTTGCATTTTATAGAATTACTTTTAAGTTAAAAGTTTGATTTGATTAGTGCTTAACTGACGTAATTCATATTTATCCAAATGTAGGTCATTATTCTTAAGCTACTCATATAATTTTAATACGATGATAAAACACCAACGTAATATAAGACATAACGGGATCTTTCACATCATACACCAATACAAAATATTTCTAGTTCTATTATTTTGACGAAAACATTATTTTGTAGTAACTGTCAAATCTTAAATTTCTGGAAGAACTGACCTTGTGATATATTAACACATAAATCTATAAACTCTTCCCTAAAAACGAAACAACCGTGAACAAACAATAAAGAAACGTAAAACATAAGTTGGATAGTTTTCTAAAATTAATACCACATTGGAATCTTCTTTTCATTATTAAAATTTAAAATGGTTTTACTTTAAACAATGATATTTAGTGTAACAAATTGTTGATTATAGTATCTTTGTGATAAAAGTAAAAAAATCTTTAAAGTATAACAAGATTATGCATATTTGCCATTACAGCGATCGTCAGTTGGTGGTGTTGATGTAGATCTTGTAATATGTTTAATACACTGACTGCGGCAGATGCCTTATGATGCGGAGGAAGAATTGATAGCCAGTCTCAATCATTATAGACCAGCTGTGAAGGTGTTAATACTTATCTTGTAGATAGTTTGATTTTGAGAAAATTATGGAATATAAAACAGATTTCAACACACTTAAGTACAGTTACAATGATTTGAATAGAATTCTGCAATTTCTGCCACTTTAAGTGCTCCCCAAAGGCTTTAAATATCACCTATGCTAACAAGTTAAGCAGCCCTAAAGATGAAACATGAAAATTTATAGTACATTGTCATTGAACTGTTAATATTTCAACATTAATTCACAGCATAGTGTACCAACCTGATTGATGCTTCTTTGTGACGGTAGTTTTCCAGAATTTGACAAGCCCAATCGTTGTTTAACACTTAGATTTGTGATTTCATTGTTAGGATTTGCTGCAAAAAAAAAAAATAAAACAAGTGTAAATGTATAAAAACTTGAATTTAACAAAATACATCTTGAAATAAATTACTATATTCGTAAAAATCACAGAACACAAAGCTTATGGGTTTGTGAAAGACTAACTGTAAGCAACTAAACTCCCACTATTATATACTACACATGAAATAAGTATGACACTTGATTGTATTTGTACAACTGCAAAGTCCACACTAATTAACTTATTATTATACATATTACTAACTAATGAAAGAGGTGTTATAACCAACATATCCACACAATATAATCATTTAATATTAAAATTCATCCGTCATCATAAACAAAAGTGAGTTCATTTTTACAAGATCCATGGTACATGTAAGATAATATTCTCTATGGAAATATTTTTTTTTAATTCAATTAAGAATGTAAGTAAAATTTTGTTTCGAATCACTAAATGATGAATGTATCTTTCAATTCTGTATATTGTACCAAAGAAAAATCAACACTTTAAAAAAGGCTTTGTAAAGGTTTCACAATTTCAACATTTAAATGTATCTAGTACCAAAATAAACCTTCTTTATACTTTTAAAATCATTCAGCATCATTTTTAGTTCAAAGATAATACAACATTTACAAAACAGTTTTGACTTACCCATACCCTATAATGAGAACAAGGATTACTTCTTAACCCTTTGGGATCCACTAATGTGGCTAAAACTTATCTCTCACTCAACTCGAATGGAGTTTTCCTCTCAGCTCACCAGGCCACCCATAGTGACCAGCTGGGTTCTGCATAACCATAGACGTCACTTTGACTCGGATTTAAAACACAGTCTTTGACCTTCGGTCCATTAAATGACTGAGATTTAAATGGTATTCTCAAATTATTTACAAAGTTTATTGGCTTCATTGTTGAAACTCACCGATTGGATATTTATTTATTATTTGCTTTTAAGCAAACCTAGTAAAACTATTGGTCTTCAAAAAACCAAAAAACTAGAACTTGCAAAAATAGGTCACAATGTGTCATGAATATCAGGGTAAAAAAGCAACTCATGTTGTTTTTGTTAAGTTGTCAACTTGCAAAGAAGACATTTACAACTGACTCCCACACTGCCTTGTTGCAATTTCACGACTTTCTGAGTCCTTTACGTATATTGCTCCATCCCATGAAGATTTACTCACAAAATGGATCTGTTACAGTCAGCAGTATTCTCATTTAGATTTAATAAATCACTTTAAGAAACCAGATCAGAATAATATACCGTCTTACAATTTTAACTTCATAGGACTCTGCCTCCTGGATACACGCTGTCTGTAGCAATATAGTGATGTGTAATATAAAAGTACAAGTGCTGAATACTGGAAATTCAGATCACACTGAGCAATTATGTACAGTTAACACCTCTATGTCAATCGAAAAGCCAATTATCTCAACCTGTTGAACTTTAAGTCCTGAAAATCTGCTTCTGTTCAAGGAATATCTCTAATCTCAAAAATGGGATTCTGTATTAGCCTCTGACAATGCTGAAAACACTTATAACAATTTTACTGAGATTTTAAAAGCCACATTTGACATTAACTGTCCACTAAAAATGACTAGGAAGAATTCTCAAGCAAAAAACAAAATATTCTACAATAAAGAAGTTAGAGAACTTAGGGAGAACTTTATAAAAGCTGATAATAAGTATTGTTTAAGTGGAATAGAGGAAGATAAAAATCAAATGATTGTCTTAAAAAACACGTGATTTTAAATTGAAGGCCCTAAGACGTCAAACAAGTGCTGAACACATAAAAGTTCTATTGGAGATGAGGTCCTCAACATAATACGAGATCGACTGTGATCATCTGTAATACAAAATTTGGCTGAACCTTAAGAGTAGAAATCGGTAAGACTACAATGCACAACTTTATAAATGTAACAGTTTTAGAGTATTGTTTTTAATTATATCCAGCTGAAAAGACCCACCAGGTACAGAGCAATGCTGATCCGTGAATAATGAATGATTAAATTAAACTGCGATCAACTAAGAAAACAAACAATGATTTTTTTTCCAAAAACTTTAACTGTGAAGGAAACAGCTTTTTCGGGAAATTTAGTTTTGTTTAGTAATACAAAATTAAGTAACACCTGTCACCGTGTTACAGAAGAAATCCTGTTTCCTTCACAACCCTTCCATTGTCAAAAACATAATATTATACAAAATGCTGTCTCGTCACTCAAGTGGATAATGCACAAATTTACAATTACTCATCCAGTACATTATAAAAATACTCACCAAAAATACCCTGGCTGCTTCTATTTAGAATCCTTCCTTTTGGTAGGTTCACTTTTTTGCTTGTCAGTTGATGCTTGAGTCGATTTTTTAAATTCGATTCTCCAACTGACACCTTCAACCTTTTGCCAGCAGAAGAGTTGACTGCTGCTCTCAGCTTAACAGGGATTTCAGGCTCATCTGCCCTCATTGTTCCCACTTCTGTGAATCACAACGTACTTCACTGTACTACATAATGAACTGTGCATATTGTATACATTAGCTTTGATAACACAGGAGTTCTGGTGTAAGGGGACAATTCACCGAAGATCAGTTTCAATAAAGTGGATGAATGACTTAGTCGTAAATATTTGGTTAAGGAGATTTTAAAAGTTTTAATCCACTTGACATTGAGTTGTTCGAGCACAATCATTCCAGTAGGTATGTATGATTTGTCGCATTTCAACTATACAGTGCGTAGCACCACACCACTCCACTCTTTACTCAAATCTCTCTAAAGTAAATTTTCTTTTTTCATATATATTTTTTATGCCTTTATACTGTAAGACAATACATTACGTTACTGATGTATACTAACAAAAATAGCAAAATGAGTAGCGTTATTAAAAATATATTAATAACTGAATTAAGTGTCTTCACACCTAAACCGAATTAAATTTGTATTTTAAATATAATAAAATAACACTTGTGACCATATTGCAACGTTGATGAAGCAGGGCATCTCATATTTCATTAATCTCCACATAAAAAACTCTTCTTATCGCACCATGAATATACTATAGTATACTATATACTGGATATTACTACAAAAACCTTTGGCCGAGTTGTATAAGCCAAAAGAGCAATCTAAACTACCACATACTGAAAAAATGAACAAAATAAACTGAAACTCAAACTAAGAACATCTCAAATCTTCAAAAACTCTCCCAGGAGGGTTCACTTTGAGCTGGTTTACACCTTCCAGTTGAACCCACATTGTGTAAAGCCAAAACTGATGTGTCACTTAAATCCGGACACACTTATGGATATCCAGAAGTGGCACATCACTAACTGTAAATGTCGAGATGCAAGAGTGCAAGAATAAACGATAAGTCTAGCATGAAACTAAACTTTTGTACTTAAAATACATACAAAAAACTTTAAATATAAAAAATGTTGTGTAATGAATTATATTACAGTTGTCACCTCTATTGCTCATTAATTTTTTAAATAAAGCTATTTAACTTGATCTGCAACATTTCTTTCAATGTATAAGTGGTTTTTTTACGAGTTCAATTTATTAGAAAGACAAGGTGATATAATTATGGGGATTAAGATTCGAAATAATATGTTGATATTTTTAATATTATGGAAAAAAGCAAAACAACACCAACTATACTCTAGTCAACAAAAGGGTCATAATGTGTAAAATGCTAGAAGGCTGAAAATAAATTTTTCATGTTAAAAAAAAGACTTCAAAGCAAATAATGCATAAAGATTGATTTTCAATAATCTTTATGTACACACCATTCTTAAATTAAAATTAATAGTTTCAATACTCACTTTTAAGAACATTGAATGTAGGTTTCTTAGGAGGAGGTGAGTTCTTAAAAACTCCCACATACTGAAGAGCAGAATTGGGTTTGGCAGTTGAATTTCCAAGTCGGGCAAATACAGAACTAGACTGTAAAATTTAGCATATTATTGACAGAAACTCTATTTAATCTTAACATACAGTAATTTAATTTGGACTGATTAATGCTGAACCGTTTGAGTATTGACTTTAACTACTTATGCAAATATTAATTATTAATAATATTCTACTTTACAATAGAAGTAGAGAATTGTAATTATATTATGTACTGAAAAGATATCAAAGCAAAAAATGTAACAATAATAACTAAAACAGAAATGCAGAAATGTTACCATTGTGATAACAACATAATAATATTATAAAAGTGAAAGTGCCTTCATTGAGTATGTTGTGAAGAGTGTATCAATAGGGATCTTCATGTTAGGAGTACTTAGCATGTGTGTATCTCAAAAATTGTAACACTAATAATTAAAACAGAAATGCAGAAATGTTATCATTGTAATAACAACATAATAATATTATAAAAGTGAAATTGCCTTCATTGAGTATGCTGTGAAGAGTGTATCAATAGGGATCTTCATGTTAGGAGTACTTAGCATGTGTATATCTCAAAAAATGTAACACTAATAACTAAAACAGAAATGCAGAAATGTTATCATTGTGGTAACAACATAATAATATTATAAAAGTGAAAGTGCCTTCATTGAGTATGCTGTGAAGAGTGTATCAATAGGGATCTTCATGTTAGGAGTACTTAGCATGTGTATATCTCAAAAAATGTAACAATTATAACTAAAACAGAAATGCAGAAATGTTATCATTGTGGTAACAACATAATAATATTATAAAAGTGAAAGTGCCTTCATTGAGTATGTTGTGAAGAGTGTATCAATAGGGATCTTCATGTTAGGAGTACTTAGCATGTGTGTATCTCAAAAATTGTAACACTAATAACTAAAACAGAAATGCAGAAATGTTATCATTGTGATAACAACATAATAATATTATAAAAGTGAAAGTGCCTTCATTGAGTATGTTGTGAAGAGTGTATCAATAGGGATCTTCATGTTAGGAGTACTTAGCATGTGTGTATCTCAAAAATTGTAACAATAATAACTAAAACAGAAATGCAGAAATGTTATCATTGTGATAACAACATAATAATATTATAAAAGTGAAAGTGCCTTCATTGAGTATGTTGTGAAGAGTGTATCAATAGGGATCTTCATGTTAGGAGTACTTAGCATGTGTGTATCTCAAAAATTGTAACAATAATAACTAAAACAGAAATGCAGAAATGTTATCATTGTGATAACAACATAATAATATTATAAAAGTGAAAGTGCCTTCATTGAGTATGTTGTGAAGAGTGTATCAATAGGGATCTTCATGTTAGGAGTACTTAGCATGTGTGTATCTCAAAAATTGTAACACTAATAACTAAAACAGAAATGCAGAAATGTTATCATTGTGATAACAACATAATAATATTATAAAAGTGAAAGTGCCTTCATTGAGTATGTTGTGAAGAGTGTATCAATAGGGATCTTCATGTTAGGAGTACTTAGCATGTGTGTATCTCAAAATGGCCTTATCATTCACTGTACGCTATGGTCACATATACCAAAGCCATATATCTTATGTTATAATGCTGTGGGGTAGCCATCATCAATAAGATATTAGTACTTCAAAAAAAGGCAGCTCAATTGATATTTGGGGCCAAGCTTAGAGACCATTGTAAGTCTTTATTTGTTAGGTTGAGTATGCTCACTGTAACTTCTCTCTACATATTAAATTGTTTAACCTATGTTAAAAAGCATGTGAAAAGTTTTATAGTTTGTAGTAATATGCATGACTATACCACCAGGCAAGGTAATAACCTATTTATTAAATATAATAAATGTTCAAAAACACTGAAGAGCTTTGAGGTCATGGCACTCAAATGTTACAATGTTCTTCCAGTAGTAACGAGACAACTACCAGAGAACTGTCAATGAAAGTCTTTCTGGTTAGCAACCCTATTTTTTTTACTGCTGAGTACTTTTCATTAAATTTTAATAACTTGCAAGTCTTAGTTAGAAAACACTTTCCAAAAGTGCAAGGAGTGCCTTGAGTCTGTTACTCTTTTACTTCACCCTCATCTGGGTGACTAACTAATGTACATAAATTGGTTTACATCTTCAGCAACTATTCAATGTTCTTAGCAAACACTGGTCTTCTTTTCCTAGAAAATGTCACCCAAGCTGGCCTGTCTATCATAGAAAACTTTAACACTCCTTGTACCTTGAGTCTCTGCCACGCAAATCTTTAGAGACCATGAGTCCATCATCTATAGATTTATGGGCAGCTTCCTTCAGTATAATGATATCATTCTCCAGATTAAGGTTCACTACCATACTGTACCTGCCATATGAGCGTTTCAGAGCACTTTGTCGATCATTCAAATGGTCAAATGGGCATAGTGGTTTCTTATATAACAGGATAAGACAAAAAGTAATGTGGCAACTCCTAGGATATATAACCACAATCTTGTTCTGAGAAGCATCCTGTATAATCAACTATTGGTGCTAAACTTCCAATTTAAGATTTTAAAGTTTTTTGCAGGTTTAATTTCTTAACACCTGTAAAATATGCCCATTTTTTCATTCTCAAAAGTACAAGTATAGATAGTACTTACCGTCTCTTTTGAAGAGTGGTTGTCTACTTCTTGGACAATTTTCGCTCGCTTGATAGGTAGGCTAACGTTGCCGATTATTCTTGTGAATGTTGTCTCCACGGGCAGTTCTACCCTGGGCACCTCCGTGGTGCTGGACACCTGGGGTGAACCCTGTCTCTGCCCCTAATCTCTCAAATACAGTCTTCTTCGGGGGTGGCAACTTTGGTCCTGAAAGGTAACAAACCAAAGGTTTTCACTAATGTCTTTCTGATTCAATGTGTGACCAATGTGTGAAATTTAGGAAAAGAGTAAACAGATGAATTATGGATTACTTATATATTTTTTTAAAGAATCACCTACCAACTTTTGTATGAAAGCCAAAAGAGAGCAAATTGCAGATTCCTAAGGATAAAAATAGCGATGACCAAGAAAGACAGAATAAAGAAAGACTGATTAAGAACTAGATTTAATGAAGAATTGTATATCAAGAAGAGCATGTCAACCTTATTCATAACAGATTTGTTTAAACAAATCAATCTCATGCAAAATTTGGTACAGGAGACATCTCTAGTCTGGCGACCTCAAGATCGAACGCTCAGCTGGACTACCAAATGGCAGGACAAACTGGATACATTCTATAAATATAACATCCAGCTTTATAATTCCATACCTTTACATAAAAATTAACTATTTAGATGGTTTAACTAAGTGTGCAAGTGTGCTCAGCGTAGGCCATCCATTATGATGGTCACACCCGAATGTGTATTTGGCCGATAACAGAGTATAGTATCTACTAACTGTTTATGTCAAATATATTTAGCATTCATTCTTGATAACATCAACATATAGAACTAGGATTTGTAGAGTAATACTATTGAAATTACTTAGAAAGTTCAAATACTTAAGTAAAAATAATATTTCTCTGTAGTAGCCTATAACAACTTCTGCGCTCACTTGTACTGAACAAAACAACAAATGCTTTCTCATCTGGCTATTCTTTGGTGCACTGAAAGGGTTAAATAATTTAATAGTGTTTACTCTTGTCAAGAGGGCTGTTACGACTTGTTGAATCATCGTGTCATTCCATTCACAGATAATGTATTATGGTGAATGATAATATACATAGGTGAATGACTCATTTCTGTCAGACCGGTCGGACCAGACACCAGACAAGATGAAGTCTACTGCCCAATAAACCAGAATGCATCATTCAACATGCAGTATTTTGACCGCAAGTCAGATGTATAAACTATTAAAATGCAATATTGCTAAGGAGTAAACAATTACATGGATTTTTTTTCTACTAATATATAATAGCCTATTTACCAATAATATCGTTGTCAGTGATAACACGGATTTTTTTTGCTGCTGATGATGAAGCTTTTAAAATACTTTTTCCAGAGTTTGTAGAAGTATTAGTTGCAATGCTGGTTTTCACTACAGCTGGTGTTTCTTTAGTGTCAGGTTCACTTTCACTGGAATACTTTCTCTTTGGTTGAACTGGAATTTTCTTCTCACTTACTGAAAAGTTATATCCAACTGTATTAAAAATAACGTAAACAAAAATTAAAAATAGCTTAATAACCAAATTTTAACTCAAGATTATCATTCAATCAGAAAAATGTTTATTAGAAAAATATTTAAAATACCAAAGTAGCAATAACAACAAAAAACTTGTGAGGGAATATTTTATAAAGTAAATCTTTCTGAACCTGTCATTGGACTGATACATAAAAATATTAACTGTACCTTGGTAATTTTAACCTTACTGATTTAAATTCATTGATAAAATTATATGTTTTCTGTTCTCCTTAAACTGCACCATGCACTGTATTTTTTCATGCTATTTTACCTCTAACTTATACCTTGAAGCATGGGAAATAAATCCTCTAACAGCTTAGCCCACAGCAACAAAAAAAGAATCCATTTGTCATTGCGTTCATGAAACATCCAATAATATTTTGTATAATGTAGATAACCTCAGATAACATTTTGTTTCATTAAGTGAGTATACAATTTTGACAATGTCGACATGTGTCCATTAAATACTTCCTCATGGGAAAAAAGTTATAATTAACTTTTTAGGACCAAATGTTCTTTGATCGTAATTGGTAAATAGATAATTGATTTTCTAAATTAAGATACTCAAATTATTCTTTGAATTTTTTTCCTAATACAGACTGGAGAACAATAAAAGAGTAAAACATGCATACATATAGTTCTCAAGTCATTTTCAATAACCTATGTGCATTAATACTGTAATATATCATTTTTATTTTTCATATTTGTTTTGCATAAAAAAATTTAGATACAAATATTTTAAAGTTGATGTAAATTGTATTGTGCACAAAAAAGGTGAATATAAACATATACAGGGTGTTCACTTAACAGTGTCACAAACTTCCATGGCTGATAGTACTCATCATTTGAAACAAAAGTCATATAAATATAGGTCGATAAATGTCTTGTTTTGACTGCTAACTACCATTTTGTATTTTGTATTAAAAAATTATTACCTCTAAAACTAGTTAAGCTAGAGACCGAATTTGGCACAAAGGTTTAAACAAATAAGAGGAAAATTTTAAAAATTATTGTTATTTTCTTTAAAATTAACAAAATGACGTTTATTGAAAATTTTTAAAGTTAACAAAAAAAATCCAGTATAGTTATAAAAAATTTACTAGACATCAACTATTTAGAAAAATTTCATTACAATTCCAACGGTACTTGTTTCAATGAAATCCAACAGTACATAAGCGAGCACTACAACTTTAAAGGTAGGCTTGCACAAGCCGGGAACAGCAAAAACTTTGTCTTGTGGTAGGAATAGCTGTTTTACATAGGTTTTTAAAATTTTACAATATACTAACCATTTTGTAATTTTTTTTGTAAATATTCCAACAGTACTTTTTCCAATAAATTCCACCAACGCATAAGAGAGTATGACTACTTTAAAGATATGCATGCACAAGCCAGGGGCAAAAAACAACTGTACCTCTCGATTGTGACATATTAGGCGATTCCAGTTTGTGCAAGCGTACCTTTAAAGTGGTCGTTCTCGCTTATGTGTTGACAGATTTCAGATTTCAATGGAGAAAGTACCATTGGAACGGATAACAAAATTACAAAATAATTAGATTCTTTTACAATTTGTATAACCTATGTAAAACAGCTGATGTCTATCAAAAGGCAAAATGTTTGCTATTTCCGGCTTGTGCAAGCCTGCCTTTAAAGTGGTCATGCTCGTCTATGTGTTGACAAATTTGTTTTAAACAAGTACCATTGAAATTTTAATGAAATTGTTAAAATAGTTGATGTCATTTTAACAAAGTCGACTGGTTCTTTTTAATAAATTTAAAAATTTTGCAAGAGACGCTATATTGTTACTTTTAAAGAACATAACACAATTATTTTTTTATACTTTTAACTTATCTATTAAAATCTATGAGCCCAATTTGGTTTCTTCAGCTTTTAGAGATAATAATTTTTTTTTTCTTTTAATACAAAATGGTGGCTAACGTCTAAATGAAACATTTCTCAACCTATGTTTAAATGACATTTTTTTGTTTCAAATAATGAGTACTATCAGCCACAGAAGTTTGTAGCACCCTTTTCTGAAAACTTTGTGTAAGTATATATATATATATATATATATATATATATATATATATATATATATATATATATATATATATATATATTAATATATATATTACACAGTATATAAAGTATAAACTTTGTGCACAATAAAATTCATTAAAAAAATATTATTTTGTAACATTTTAATTGCGTAAAACACATATGAAAAGTAATAAAAATATAATTATTGCAGTATTAATGCATATACAGTAACACCCGATTAATGGAACTTTGGGTATCGGAAATGACTGAAGTAATGAAAACAGTTCCAATAGCCTTAATTAAGAAGCTACACAAAGAACAAATACGAGTAATTTAGGCAAGCAGCAATCCCAATATTATACTGACAGCATTCTAAATATTTATTGTGGGGGCTATCAATGGAGGACAAACCTCGACGCGCCACTTGCTGTTGTTAAAATAGAGCAATAAAAAACCCTCCTCCTCAATACCATTAAGCTTTCACTATTCACACAACCAGTCATAACTAGAGTCACCCCTTCTACATCTTTTCTTGGAATGTTAGTAGTACACTCGATAACCTTGCTGCTACTAGTAGCAAAATCAGTTTCCTGATTATCATTCAATGCTTTTCTTGAAGTATTGATTGACTTTTCCTTGTTTAAAGTAATTTTCAAACTAGAGAACTTAGTGTACAAATAATAAACAGACTTCATTCATCTATCAAACATCTATGGATATTGGGAGTCAGTTGTAACAACAAACAGGTGTTGCCAGGTGTCAGTACCTCAATATTTTGCATTGATCTTTGACTTTGTGTTGACTTTTTTTAATTCCGCACGAGACTTGATTGAGTGGTGACTGTAAGTTGAGTAATGACTGTAAATCAAGTGATGGTTGTAAATTGAACAGTAAAAGTGATTAATATAGATTGAGTGGTATCTGATCCATAAGTTGTGTAGTGATTATAAATCAACTAGTGAATTTAAATAGAATGGTGACTGTGTATGTTATAAGACGATGTCTATTTGAAAGTAAAAATAAGGTTCTATTTGAATTTGTTTTTTTTTAATATTTTTTTTAACTGTTGGATACAACTCACTGAGATTGTCTTCTAACTTGCACAAAATATTATCTACCTTACTGTATATATTAGGATCAGGTATGAGAAAAGAAATAAAAAAGTGGAACTGGTTCTAGAAGAAGTAACTGTAAATTTACATTTCTACATTCCATACTAAACACTACACTATTTAGAATTCAAATTTACCTTAAATTTTCCCATTAATATATTTGGGATTCCAGATATAAGATTTTATAAGAAAACAAATTATGATATACATCATGCTGTCCAAACACCACTCTAGCTACTTATTATCTATATCATCCAAACACATTTTTAAAAACTTATAATACTGACCTTCAACTGACTTAATTGCAGGAATTTTCCCGATCACCTTACTTCTTACTTGCTTGGTCTCTGGGCGAGGTGGTGACTTCTCTTTCACATTCACAACTTTTGCTGAGGATACTAAAAATAAGAGATATTCTTAAATGAGTCTTATCTTAATATGCCCCAGTTTTTGACCACATCACATTTTAATTTAACAACATAAAGAGTTATATGAATGCTGAGAACACTATGAAAGAGATAGATAGGATACTTACATGGAACCTTTTTATTGGGAGGTTTGGTAACTTCAACCATTTCAACATCATCATCATCATCATCACTAGAAACATCGCTAGAACTGTCATGTCTCTTAGTTAATGCTGCCTTTGTATCATCTTTGCTCTGCAGGATCACTACCTTTCTCAAACTCTACAAAAGAAAACAATATATCACAACATTTATAACTTACTTATTATGGTTTTTATTTATATATTTTAAAAATTCTAGTAAACATTCTGAGAAAAATACTGTTGAGTGGTTTGTTTGTGTTTGCTTTTTTTAGTGGGTGCCCTTTATAATTAGAGTATTTTAAATAGTAGTGTTTATAACCAAGAGTGTATTGTATGTGGTCAAATTTACCACAAAATAACATCCTTGAGCACCAAAATCATTTCCACTTTAGAACCTATTTTTCATGTCAGGTCCATTTAACTTTGAGGTAAACTGTATTTCACTTGTTAAGACAAAAAAAGTTTTTTTAAATTTCTTAAAGGCATAATTTGTTTTCTTGTACAACAAAAGGGGAGATTGATGTTAAATTTAAAATATACTGAAATACTTAAAATACTACTCAGAACAAGTAGACTTGTTACATACGTTTTTTCCAGCATGAAATGAAGAATTTTGTAATGTTCTGAAAGAAACTAAAATCTTCTCATGCAAAAAAAAATAACAATAGCCTGTATAATTATTGTTATTACCATTCCAAAATGTAGGTTCTATTGTTCCTACCAAAATTGTTTAGCATAAATTAAGATAGCTAACTGAAACTTATAAAAGAAGTACATTGACAAAATAATTCCAAGACTTCTTCATTGTTCAATATTATCTTAACATTTATTAAAGTAAAGGGGCTACAGATGTATGTTTTACTGTATAAGTAATATTTGTATTGTACTTTATACTAAGAAAAATAAAATTGGAAAATGTGTCATTATACTTATAAAATTATTATAATACATGTAATTATTCTTTAGAAAAAAGTACTGTAAATAAATATAATAGTAACTTACAAACTGATAATTTCAGCTTTGGATTAATATAAAACCCTTGCTGAATACTTTCATTTTTATCTGTGTCAAGGTTGAGATAATGAAATAATGTTTCATACATTGGCACCAACTACATATTACTTTCTATTTTTCATTATAATTGAAAAACAATGTTTTCAACCATAAACACCTTTTTATAGTTTAATTAAATATGAACACACAGATAATAAACTTATTAGGATTGATATTTGAATTGATCGTTTAATGTGTAGTAAATTGTATACATGACAAAAACAAACAGGACATATCAACCACATTCTTGTTGATACCTAGTAGGTGGGTTAAAGAACTGTATCATAATAAGCCAAAACTCAACACAAGCCAACCAGATAACAAATTGATGAAATAATCTAAAGGCTATCTTGTAGTTTGACACAACTTCAAAGTGTATAAAATAGAATCACAACTTACATCTTGATGTACAGATTTTGAGTGTCGAAGAATGGCAATAATATCTCCCATCAATGTAATTCCCATCAGACGCAGGTAATCTACAGTCAGGTCCGACAACATATCCTTGTGTATTCTGTTTTCAGTAAAGATAAGGGCGTACGAAGCTCCAGTTTTTGTTGGAATACCTGCATCTTTAAAAAACTTTAACCACGTACCTAGAAGTAAAAGAAACGAAACATCAGAGGTTACCCTTCCATAGCTCCTATTTTATGAATAATTTATTTAATTACATCCTTGAATATTCATGACAATGTAAGACAAAAATTGTTTTTGGCTTGTGAAATTCACAATATTCAATCAATTAAATGTGATAAACAATAAATTAACATACACATTTCGAATTGGTGTGTACTAAATAAATACCAAAGTGTAATAAATTTGTTCTACAAAACAGTTCAGTTGAACTTATTTTAAATAAGTGCTAGTTATGTTGATAAGCTATAATAACGATCAATGATCTATGAAGAATACAAAATTGGGAATAACTTTAGTCACCCATTAGTAAGTATATCAAAAATATAAGTATACCAATCATGTAATTTTAAAAATATCTTTTCTTTGTTTAGAAAATCTCTCAAAACTTACACTAAGGTACTGTACATGAAAACTATCTATCTATATTGAGGTATATAGTCAACTCAAGAACTGATGACCAATGAAATTGTATTGATCTATCACTCTCAACAACTAGTAACCAATAAGTTTTCAATGGTCAAACATCACCTTGAAATAGTCACTTTCTAACAATAATATTTTTTTATTAATGTAATTTTCTCCGTGGATAGTAAATAAATCGATCTATCAATTTTGTATTCATACCTCTTTGAGGTAAATTGGAGGTAAAAAAAATAACGTACTAGATTTGTCAGTCTTGTTATTTTCATGTCAGTAGTTTATTTGCATATATTCTTGTTATGAATAAATTATAATACCATATTTGTATATAAATACCACTATGCAGTAGTGTAGAAATTTGAAATGTTCCAAATAGGATTTTAGAACACTGATTATAACTTTATAACTGTAATTCTTATGTTATTCTTTTGACACGCATAATAAAATTGAATCAATATATACAGTTTATTTTGCTACAAAAATCATTTATAAAACTTTCATTGTTAAAAAATGAAATACTATTTCAAGTATGAAAGATATTACATGTTATCAGGATAATGCCAATTTGCAGAAAAATGCTGTATGTCAAGCTTAATAAAAATGTATTAATTAAATCTATTAAATTACTTTTGTTCTAAAAATTAAATCAAACTTTTAAAATTGTTTAGATATTGGAAATAATTTTTAGAATATATGTTTTTCTATTCTATATTATTTTGCATTTTGTTGTAATATACATGCATGTTTAAAAAGACAAATGATTAGCATTGAAAATAAAAGTTATATATATAACTTTTAACATGTTATATATATAAAAGTTATATATATAACATGCAGATTTTACCCATCAGGTTTGTAATTTCCATGTATGGGCTGCTAAATGTGATTATGTTCGACGATCTGGCAAGGGAAAATCCGATCAGAAATATACCTGGCCTAAAATAAAAATATCCCTTGGAGTAGTACTTAAATGTAAGTGTTCGTAAAGATTAAATTAATCTTTTATCTATCTATAGTATATATTATAATATATATATATACAAGATAGGTTTCAAGAAGCATCTTATTGGTGTCTTCTCCTTTGCTGATGGAAGTTCTTGAATCCTACTGGTTTTTGGGTAAACTAGTGGTAGATTGAGAAAAGTTTTGTTGTGGTACCTTTAAAGGGCCACATCAGTCCTAACAGGTACCATCTATTTCAATTAGTGAGTTACTATTGTGTAGCCAAGTGTCTGAGCATGCATGCAAATCTTTTGTGGTGCCTTTAAAGGGCCATGCTTGATCATGTTTTTCTGTGAATCTTACTTACTTCTTATTCTAAATATATAAAAATCACAATAATATAAATATATATATATATATATATATATATATATATATATATATATATTATTACTGACATGGTTCTTAAGAGATTCAACATTCCTGATCTCGAGCCAATAATCCTTCAAGTTACAACGACTGAAGAGTCCTCAAAGATTATGAACCTACCTGAGACTATGACTCCACCTGTTGTAATAATACAAGAGGGAGCAGATATGCTTTATAATTCACAATCGCCTGATGATGTTATGGGCTATCTTTATACTCTGATATGTGTCACAAAATCGAAGTTTCCAATATCCATAACAGTAGTTAACAGTATAATTAGAAATAGGATTTTTCCACACAACCTACTAGCCAAAGCAAACAGTAATATTAAATGGGTTTGTAAAGAAAGACAGGTCTTTTTTTGTGACACACGTAAGAGACTGCCCACTAGATGTCTTACTGTAAATGGGCAACTTAATTTTAAAGGGTTCAAATTATTCACCAACATAATTAGTATATTAATTAATCTTGGCAGTAAGAGAGTCCCACAGACTACCAGCAAAGTAATAGGTAATCATACTGAATCAGAAGAGCATTAGAGAGGACTAACAGAATTCTCTGGGAACAACACTGAGATGATTTGCAATGACAGAACTCAGCCTGGTATTAATACAAGAATTACAAAACAAAGGCAATGCAAAGTGCTCTACTTCTAATACTCAATCAATCAATCAATAAATACTTTATTCAAGTAAAAATGCACACTGTACATTGAATAGGGTCAAAATAACATTAATTAGTTTAACATAATTTATGCTTAGTAATTAACAGTTTACAATTAATTGTTCAAAGTATTATAGACTACTACTATTTTACCAATAAAGTTTTTATTTATCCAAACATATATATATAAACATACATACATATACATATACATACATATACTATACATATATATATATATACACACACACACACATACATGTATACACACACACAAAAAAAAACCATTATTAAAATATAAATCAATTATCCTGAAAAGAACTCATCAAGTGAATATAAAGGAAGTTTTAACAAATGTTCTTTTAATTTCCTTTTGAATTTGCCAAGATCTGGTTCTAATCTCAGATCCCTTGGCAAATTAAATAAAAATTTTGTTCCCATGAATGTAGTTTTCTTTTCAAAAAAGTTTAATGTATGGTTTTCTACTCTTCTGTTTAATCTTGTGTTATATTTATGTTCATTGTTATTGTCCGTTGATTTGTCGTATTGTCTAACATAAAGAACGGTTTGGAAAATATATAAGCTATAAACTGTCAGAATTCCAAGCTCTTCAAAGTATTTTTTAACTGTTTCTGTATTTTTCAAATGTAATATAATTCTAAGTGCCTTTTTTTGTTGAACTAAAATTCTGTCTAAATTTTTTTTTGTCGTTGCTCCATAAATATTTAATCCATAAGCCAAATGTGAATGTATTAATGAGAAATAGATCGTTTTTAGAAAGTCAATGCTACAAACCTTAGCCATTTGACGCAATGCGTAAAGTCCAGATGACATTTTTTTAAAGTATCTTATCATATGTTGGTCCCAACTAAGATTATTATCTATTAGTAATCCAAGAAAATTTGTGCTATTCACTTGAAGCAGTTCTTCATTATAAACAGTGATATGAGGGTTTAACTTTGATCTCGCCTGTTTTGTGGGAAAACGAAATAAAATTATACTTCCTGAATTTAAAAGTAAATTTTTACTTGCTAAAAATTGTTGTATCCTTGAAAGACCAACGAATGAGGATATTTTCAATACTTTCCTTTGATTTGCCTGAGACAGTGATGCTGACGTCGTCAGCATACATACAGACAGAGCCACCCCCAGGCACCAATCCAGGCAACCCCCTGACATAACAAAAGAAAGAGGAGTAGAGGACCCAGAATCGATCCCTGGGGTACTCCATATTGCATTGGTTTGCAATTTTGAGCGATATGTTTTAATATATTTGTATTTGCATAAAGGATCATCAGCTACATGTTGTATTTTCAACACATTGTTGCCTGTTTTTAAGATACAAATCAAACCAATTAAATTCTTTATTTTTTATTTGCTAAGACATTTTAATAGTGTGTCATGTGAAACGCTATCGAAAGCTCTTGTTAGATCTAAAAATATGTCAATTACTTTATCATGCTTATCCACTGACTCAATTATATTTTCAATAAAATTTATACTTGCTGTTATTGTTGATCTACCAACCCTAAAACCATATTGTTGTTCATCCAATAATTGATTCCTTTCTAAATAATTTAACAGCTGAATAAAAACTACTTTTTCGTAAATTTTTGAAAATACAGGGAGCAATGATACCGGCCTATATGATGCAGGATCACATAGATTTCCTTTTTTAAAAAATTGGAATTACCTTAGCGATTTTTAGCTTTTGAGGAAATATACCAGAAATCAATGAGAAGTTAATAAGGTGAGTGAGTGAGTGGTTTTGAGATTAAATAAAAAGGCCTTTTTTATTATTGTTATTGGGACCTCATCAATTCCTGCAGATGACTTGTTTTCAATGGCCATTACAATTTTTTCCAATTTAAGCTCATCAATTGGTTCAAATCTAAAAGTTAAACCATTAGGAATATTAGGAATGGTTTCACTGTTTACCCTATTTGTGTGATTAAAATGTATGTTTGGTACTATAAGCCTGTCTACTGCATTGACGAAAAAATCATTTAAGCAGTTGCTTACTGCAATAGGGTTGGTTATTTTTTTACCACTGTCTTCAATGTTTATATTCTTAACAGACTTATTTTGGTTATTTATTTCAGATCTAACAATATTCCAAATTGCTTTCGATTTATTTCCCGAACTTGTTATTTTTTCTTGAAAGTAGTTTTTTTTTAACATTATTTATTTCAAACTCTAAGACTTTTTTTTAAAACTTCTAATTGTTACGTTCAACTCTTTATCTTTAAACATTCTAAAATCTTTTTCTAATTCTAATATTTTTTGTTTTTTTTTATTTTAATGTCATCTGAAATCCACTGATTAAAATCAAACATTCTATCGGTTACCATAATTTTAGGAAAGCAAATTTCAAAAATGTGTGAAAAAATATTACAAAAACATGTCATATTTTCTTTCCACAGTAGCTTGGTACACTTGAGACCAACTTTCACTACCTAAATATCTCAAAACAATTCTATATTTTTTTGTGTATATTTTCTAGAGAACTTTCTGTATACATTTTTTTGTAACTTATTTTAATCCCAAAAACTTCCAACATTTGAGCATCATGATCGGAGATCTGGGTTATAATTCCACATATTTTCAAGGGTTTACTATTTATATTAGTAACAAAGTTATCTATTGCAGTTTCTGATTCTGTAGTGATTCTAGTCGGGAAGTTTACTTTGTAATCCAAATTATAAGATTTTAAAATATTTACAAATGTAAAATATGTTTTGTCATGGTTTAAAACGTTAATATTAAAGTCACCAGTTATAATAATATTTTTGAATTTGTCATGTAATATTGTACATAAGATGTCAAATTTTTCTAAAGAAGATTCTACAAAACATGTTTAGGAGACCTGTACACACATACCAGAATAAAGGAAAACTTGTCAACAGTTATTTCTGACAGGCAACATTCAAATTCTTTTTCATTTAGTAAATTCTGAACCGCAGGAATTAAGATTGTTTTACTTTTAATATCCTTTCTCACCATGATGACAACCCCTCCACCAATTGAATTAGATCTTGAAAGAAGGAGCATTTTTTATAATTTGGAATGTTCAATACCATGATTTCTTCCTCAGACATTTTGTGTTCTGACAATGCTAGTATATCAGGATGTACTTCTTCCAGATTTATTTTCAAGATATCCAAAACGTGATGCAGATGCTGTACATTCTGGTGCAAAATAGACAATCCATCTGATTTATTTTGAATGTTACCTGTTTTACGTTCATATAACATTTCTTTTAAATGCTTATCCTCATGTATACCCTTACAATTATTTAAACTATCATCATTTACTAGAATATCTTCAGCATAAAGAAAAATATTGTTTAAAGTCAACGAACTATTTACTTCTATACATTTTTTTTACTTAACATTTTCGTGACTTTAGAAGTCAGCTAGGTTACACTCCTGGACACAGGAGGATGGCAGTTTTTTTTTCAGCTGTTACAACCAAGGAGCCACCCACTATTGAGGCAGGTACTGCCTGACTATGACTAATTAATAATTCACCAAAAACCACTATTACTCTGCTTTAAAGCCTCAGAAAAATGTGAGGTCTCCCGGAACCACAAACACATCACCAGTCCGATTTTGCGGTCTCAGCTGCTCCCCGTACAGTGTCACGAAGCTTGCTGGGGGCCCTCTCCACTGCCGATTGTTCTGTATCTAGATTGATGTTAGACCTTTTATCTCTCATTGCTTCTTGGCTGGACATCACCTCTGGACCAGTTGTGTAGTTGAAGTCCAGGCTGCATAGTCTGGTGGTTGAATTGAGGCGATTTAGGTTGCTCACAGAGTTGAGTTTGGGCCCGGATTAGGAGATCTGTCCTCGTTCACTGATGGCAAGTTGTTTGAGCAATTTTGTTTGTGTTGTCCAATTAATGTTATTCTGTCATTTGTTATTGGTGTTTTGGGGGATTTAGATGTTTGCATAGTTTCCTTGTTTATCATTTGGCGCATTTTGTGTATAAATTCTTCAAAATTTAGTCCATTTCTTAGGGTTCTTGAAGACTCTTCTTTATATGTTACTATTTGAACTAGTGCCCCCGTTGCCTTACAGAAATCCTTTACATTTGAGATGAAGTGATACAGTGAGATATTATCCCGTACACAGCCAAGAGGAGAACAAATCAATCGTTTTAGTTTCTTGTTTTGAAAATTTAATTTTAGTTGTTTAAAGGCCAAGTCATAGTCATCTTTTGATGGTTTCCAATTATATTTCTGTTTGGTTATTAAACTATATATGGTAGCTCCATCTTCAATTGTCTGACATGCCAAATGTGTACTGGGACACTGAGATGGTAAAGGTTTCCCAAAGCGATTTCTAAAAGCCACAGCAACACCAGCACTCATTGTCTAGGCTCCCCAAAATCAGAGGATATGCAGTGTGGGCAAAGGCTGTCGATTTGTCATTTTCGAATTTCTTAATGACGGTTGCCATGTTCTCAACAATCACCTGAATACAGGAGCCCGAACACACTTTCTCCCCTTCCGAAACAGGAAATGAAAGCTCCTCCTCAGGCTTAAGAGATGTTTCAATGTTGTTCTGACTAATTCCATAAGTTCTGGTCCAGGAGTGCCACCAAGAAATGCTTTTTATAAATTTTGTGAGCCAATTTTGTCTTGCCTTTATTGTTCAGGTGTTAAACCATGTCTGGTGTAATCAGATCTTCTAAAAACCGTTGAGATTAAGGAGATGAACATTACCATTTCGAGCTGTTATCTCACTGATATAATTGTTAGCTAGCTGTATATCCTGGTTAGTAGGGTGATTAAAAGGCTTGTCATGTCTGATTGGAATTGTAGTAATAAATACTGGTCTGTTTTGACTTATTGTAATTAATTTATTTTCTACTGACTCATATATTTCTTGCATGTTATCACTTTAGACTGTCATTTGTACCACCAACAGAATAACAGGGTTCTCATTGTCCAAGGATGCCGACTCTATCACCTGCATCAGAGTTGTGTTAGCTCTACTATATCTGAAAGCATTGATTTTCCCATGGCTGAGTACCTCTACTTTATTAGCAATGTTGCTACCTTGACTGTCAGAACAAATAATCATCCTAGTTTCAGGCAACTCAAGAAGTTTAGTCCCTACTGACCCAAGTTTTTTCATTTTTATGTTTGATTCTAGCAGTTTTCATTAGCTCTGTTATTGTTACTTTTGTGTTGGGTGTCGAGGCCAGTGTAGTCCCTGAAGATTGTTCTGTCTCTTGTACATCAGCTAAAAACTTTATATTTGTTATTTGTGTCCAACCCAGTCATAGATATAAGCCTATTGTTCTCTTTTTTTTTTTTAACTTGTATTTTTTCCATTTTTATTGCATGATTTGACAGTAAGCCAAGCATCCTTTTGTTTATTGCCATCGTGTACGACTTTGCACTGGAAGAGGTCAGAAACTCTGTATTTTTTCTGAATCATTTTTGCCTTCCTGATAAGTGTATACCCTTCGTAAGTTTGGTCCCTTGTCTGTCTCTCACGCTCTTTATTTGGTTTTTCTACCATCAATTTAAAAAATCTCTCACCATCTAACTGAGAACTATTCATCAAAACATAGGACAAAAAGCGAGCGCTTTACGATTATTTGTGGTAAATCTAGTACAACGGTTTGTATGAAATCAAAATTTGGAGAGCCAGTTTTTAAAATGCCATGAATGATGGATTCAATAGTCCAACAGGTAAAAATTCCACAATCATACCCATTCTGCTGCTGAGGACCATTTAAAATGGAGAAATTCGGCAGTCAATGCAGTGTCTCCAAGATACATTGACAAATTATTGGCAACTTTATTTGCTGAACTCAAATTTAGATTCCTGTATGAATCAAAATAGTAGTATTTATTGGCAGTTCTTTGATAAACCAAGGTACTCCAATGTGACCACTGTCAGCAACCTCAGGTTTGTCTGAGTTATTAATTGGTAGTATTATATTTTCTTTTGTTTTCAATAAGAGGGGGTCAATCATAGGTACATACTCTTTAGAAATCTGTAATGCGTGCACAATAAGTGGGTTTACCACAATGCTTGAAGTGTTTTCCAAACAATGCTCATTCAGAAGCTCAAAATAAGGTTGCAATGTAAAAATCGGTAAGACAGTTCTGGCTTAAGAGCTCCGAAGTAATAGCTAGTCGAGTATTAGTATTAAGATCATTAACCTCCAACACTGATTTTGAGTCTTTCCTCACTTTCGAGGAGTCCATTTTCTCCATCAGTCCGACATTTACATTGTGCAATCCTTTGATCTCTGTTTGCAGTTTAAGCATTTCTCCATTTTTTGATCTGTAGATTTTTAATGTTTCTTTTAAAGCTTTTATTTCACTATTCAACTTTTCAACTGTTAGTTTTAGTGTTTCCTGCATTTTTTATCATTTTCCTCATACTTAAATTTTATTTTACTTAAATTATCTTCCAGGTTCTTTATTTTTTTATCATAAAAGCACTTTTCTTTATATTCTTGCTCTTCAATATCTTCTAGTAACTGTGTTTTTTCCTGAAGTCTCATAATTAGCTGTGATTTCTCCATGTTGTTTTCTTTTGTTAGCTCATAAAGTTGTAGGGAAAGGGTGTCCATTTCTTTCTTGGCAATGTTTAATTTATCTTCAGTTTCCAACTGTAAATTAACGAATTCTAACTTTTTATCATGAATTTCCTGTTTAAGTTTATTGGTTTTCACATAAAAGTAAGTTACCTGCTTCTGCAGCCAGACTTAAAGATGTTTCCAAGTCTTCACTTCCATTGAGAGGGAGAAATTTGTTAGTTTTTTCATGCAATGTTTTTTTCCATATTTTCATAATTATCTACAATCAATTCCACACTAGCACTATGATGTTCAAAGTCCATATCCTTTTTTTTTGTAATGGTTTGATCATTCTTAGATTAACTTAATTTTGTTATATTGTTGCTTGTTTCTTCCGTCAATTTATTAAACTAACGTAGTTTCTGCTTCCTTCAAGGCGTTATTCAATTTCTTATTTTTCAAATTTTCTGCTCTTAAAATTCCATATTTATGTTTATTTTCAGAGTAAAGGCAAATACTACCCTGACTAACTAGCCCTATCTCTTTCGTGCCAAAAAATTCTACCTTATATTTTGGTACCTTGGAGTCATTTTCAATATCTAAAATGACAGCCGGCCATTGGAGGAAATCCCTTTACTTTGGCAAAATACTGTATCTCCTAAGGTAAACATGCTGCTATTTTTAATTTGAGACTTCTATTTCTTATCCAAATTTAAAAAATTTTATTTCATTTTCAGAGTTTTTATTCTGGAGATAGCAGATTAAAATATGAGTTGCAAGCAAGCAATTAATTTCAGTCAGCCTTCCACTTTCAGAAGGCAAAAACAGCAGTACACAGCCCTTCAACTGGTTGGTCTTACAGAATGTGTAGTGCACACAGCAAATTAAACAGCTGTCAACATGCAGTCTGCAGACAGCAAGCAATAAACAGCTGTTGGTATATAGTGGGGAGCAGATCCTTTATCAACAGGAAACTGCTGCAGTCAAGCAAGTGATCAATGAGACAGGAATTTTATTATTCTACTTAGGTCTTGTTTGTAAAATTAAGATGTCAAAATATTAAAATGTGCAGCTATGGATAAAGTAGTAACTCTATATGAAACTGATTACAATTTGTAGGCTTCTCATAAATTTAATTCAGGCTCTTGAAAGTGTGTCTCAAAACATGTGTTTTCAGCAAGTTTGATAGTGAGCATTAAAAAGTATTAATTTACTCATTCGTCTGCAGAGGTAAAGTTATATCCATCTATTCCTTAGGTGAAGTATACTTCTCTGGTTCATTTCAAAAAAATCAAATTGTCACAACCACTTTGTAAAACTATTTAAACACTGAAATATTTAAGCACTATATTAAATTGACTGTCATGTAGTCATGTGTAGATTTCCTTTTTAGTGGATACTGGTAAAACTATTCTAAAAGATAATCATTGTTTACTAATTGAAGACCCTAACATACATTTTTCTGCATACCTAAGCGATGAAGAGGACGAAGTGACTGCGGAACCAGATCAGTAATGAAACGTGTTATACGAAATGTAGCTGTAAACTCAAACTCGGGGAAATTATCAACACTGCACCCCCTGGATGGAACTTTTTTAGAAAATACAGGGTGAGGCAGACCACCCGTACAGTACGTATAGCGGCCAAACCAAACGAGGTAGATTATTCGTAACAACTTAAACCCCCCTATTTCCACCCCAAAGAATTTGGAGAAATTATTTTGAAATCTCTAAAACTCCCCAAAAGGGTAGTTTTTGGGGGGTAGGGGTGGTTTTTGGAAAATTTTCAAATGTAAAGGTATGTTGAGTTATACCTCATTTTAAAGGTATTTCTTTACTGATTATTTTGATACAAAAAGTTGGACTTATCTTGCCGCTAATGTACAGGGTACACCAAAACGTTAAAAAATCAGGGGTTTGTGGGTAAAATTATTGCAACTACCTGCACAAATGTAGAGAGACGATATTTTTATTGAAAACTAATGATGAGATGGCGTATCGAAAAATATCATCAAATGCCACCCTACCCCAAAATTTACACATTTTAAAAATACATAGAATTTTGAAATACTTAACAGCCCCAATCTAAAAAAAAATCAAATAGCAACCTAGGTTGTGTTGTACATCATTAGAAAGGTCTTTAAAAAATAAACATTTTCTACATTTAAAGTTTGTCTCTATCTCCAATGGTTTCAAAACTGTAGTACAAAAATAGATTTTTTAATAATTTTACTAAGTTAGTTTGTATGGAACAAATGGAAAACAAGTTGGACTTTTAAGTTTAATTTGTTTTTAAATAATGTAGTACAAAACACATCAGGATTTCTATCAGTGTATCATGTTTCAAAAGCAATCCAACCGTGGTGTTCTAACAATCCCAAATACACGAGTTGCCCCTGGAAGAACTTTGGAACCAATTCCTTAGTCTCTTATCTAATCTCTGTTATTATCGGCTCCCTATTCAGTTGTTCTTGTGACCACGTGGTATGAGGTAGATATTAATTTAATTTTTTTTTTAAGTACGTAGTGTAAGTTTTGTTTGTTCTAAAATGCCGTTCTAAAATGAGGAGGCGTTCCAGAAGCTTATGGTGTCAGGGGAATGTTTCCAAAATTACTCAGCTGCTGCTCTTCTTTATGCCCAACGTTACCCAGACCGCGAACATCACTCCAGGATCGTTTTTCAAAGACTTGCTAGTCGAGTTCGTGATACAGGTTATGTTCAACCTGACCACAACAAAAGAAAGGAACTCGCTAGACCCGTGAGAAGTGATAGGGCACCCAAAGTTTTGGCAGCCTTTGAACTAGATCCGCATGATTCTACACGAAGAGTAGCTCTTGATTCTGGTATGAGTCAAAGATCTGTTTTAAGAATCGTTCACGATCACAAAATGCACCCATATAGGATGTCATTACATCAAGATCTCCATGGAGATGATTACTTTCATAGAATGAACTTTTGTTTGTGGGCTCGAGAAATACTACAACAAAATCAAAACTTTCACCGTAACATTCTGTGGTGGGATGAGGCCACGTTTAGGAGTAATGGAGAAGTGAACCTTCAAAATATGAGATACTGGGCGTTTGAAAACTCACACTGGATGCGAGAAGTGGACAACCAAAGGTACTGGACACTAAATACCTGGTGCGGTATTATCGGTGACAAAATTGTAGGGCCATTCTTCTTTGACGATCGCCTAGACCGAGTAGTTTATATCAACTTTCTCATTGGTCACATGCCTAATTTATTGATCGAAATCCCTGAGGAAGTCTTACAATGTATGTGGTTTATCCACGATGGGGCACCAGCACACTACGCCGAAGATTCTCGATTAATTCTAAACGAGCAATACCCTGACAGATGGATTGGAAGAGGCGGCTCTGTGAACTACCCAGCGAGATCTCCTGATTTAACGTGTATGGACTTTTACTTGTGGTGTAGACTAAAAGAACTAGTGTATAAATCAAGACAAACAACTAGAGAGGACATGATGCAGTGGATAAGGGAGGCTATAAACACGACCAGTAGAGAAGAGATAATTAGAGCTGTAGATAGATTCACCTTAAGGATTGAACTCTGTCTGGAAAACAATGGGTTGCAGTTTGAGCACCGGTTTTAACTCTTCTTGAGGTCAGTTACTAGGTTATTGTTGGTTTTAGTTTGATAATTGTCATATTGATAGTTTACCACGATGCTGTAACATGGTAGATTTGTTTCAAAGCCAGTTTGAAGTGTTTATTTTGTTAAATAATGACAGGATACTCCTTCCTTCCATGGCACTCATATCAATGATTAAATAACAACAGGTTTTCTCCTATAACATTTTGTGTAATTTAAGTGTAAAACTTTTTATAATTGAAAATGTACTAATTTAATAACTGGGTAATTTTCCTGTTTCATGAGAGAACTCAGCACTTATCGTAAGACACTGTAGTTTACAGTTTTCCAATACCTTTTTAAATTTTAAAAGACTCTTAAAAATTGGATACAGTATTTTTTCAATCATAAACATAAGAGACGAGTTTACTGTTGGAACTTTTTTTTACTTGCACATTGCACTGATTTTTATAATAAATACATTGAGTAAAGTTATTAAAAAATCTATTTTTGTACTACAGTTTTGAAACCATTGGAGATAGAGACAAACTTTAAATGTAGAAAATGTTTATTTTTTAAAGACCTTTCTAATGATGTACAACACAACCTAGGTTGCTATTTGATTTTTTTTAGATTGGGGCTGTTAAGTATTTCAAAATTCTATGTATTTTTAAAATGTGTAAATTTTGGGGTAGGGTGGCATTTGATGATATTTTTCGATACGCCATCTCATCATTAGTTTTCAATAAAAATATCGTCTCTCTACATTTGTGCAGGTAGTTGCAATAAATTTACCCACAAACCCCTGGTTTTTAACGTTTTGGTGTACCCTGTACATAAGCGGCAAGATAAGTTCAAACTTTTTGTATCAAAATAATCAGTAAAGAAATACCTTTAAAATGAGGTATAACTCAACATACCTTTACATTTGAAAATTTTCCAAAAACCACCCCTACCCCCCAAAAACTACCCTTTTGGGGAGTTTTAGAGATTTCAAAATAATTTCTCCAAATTCTTTGGGGTGGAAATAGGGGGGTTTAAGTTGTTACGAATAATCTACCTCGTTTGGTTTGGCCGCTATACGTACTGTACGGGTGGTTTGCCTCACCCTGTATAAAAATATTTTCATTCCACCCTGAAGAGACTCCATTAGTACACAGCTTAATGAAGATGATGACTGGATTAGTAGTTGTGGTTTGTGTTTTTATAATACAGACACAGAAAAATGTTCTTTACCATTAACTGCAGAGGAAATAGAAGAAGTGTAATCTAGAATTAAAATAAAAGATCTTTCATACAACAGCTTTGTCACTGTCATGCATTCTGGTAAACCTTACATAGTCATCTGCCTATCCATGAAGAAAGAAAAAAATGGGAAGCGGAGATTTTACAAATTTTTGGAACTGGCTAATGAGTGTTTAAAATTTCCAGTGTTGTTTTCTATTGACTTAGATAAAACAGTTGAGTTTCTTAAACAAAGCTGCTTAAACGAAAATGATCTCATTCACGTCCTGTTACAGTTCTCCAGTACTGTAATGCTTCTTTGCATTGCATTAGACTTTATATTGGAGACAAAAAACTTAATAAGGTTTTAGATAAATTTTTGGACAAGCAGCAACTTAACCAAAGGAAAGAGCTAAATATCACCCTACAAATCTGATATATACAACAGCTGGAGAACAAGAGCCTCACATGTGTATGTCAATAACAGTACCCAGCTTAAGGTAGACTGAACCTCAAGCTTCATCAGATCTGCACTGACAGAGCAGAGGGAATTGTGGAAAGTAAAAGAAGAACTTCTTCTCAAGAGTATGTCTAAGATCTATCGGGATTACAACCTACATAAAAGAGAAAAAATAACCCAAGAAATAAAAAATATTTTGTTAGAACCAAAGGAAAATTATGGGTTAATTGATTTAAAAAGTGGCAACCTTCTTACTGGCAATCCTGATACAAAAGATCAATGTGGATACGATGGAGCACATTACATAAACTTGATAAAAGACAAAAACTTAAAATATTCTACTACCCCTAATACTAGTGTCATAAACAACATAATTCTGGTGTCTAACAGCACAAAACTGATGAATGATCTTAAATTGATTAATAGTATAAAGAATACCAATATTGAGAGCCCTTCATCTTGTAAGACCAAGTTTAACCTTGTACAAGGTGTGCCCGGTTGTACTAACACAGACAGGGTTAGTAATAAAATTGATGGATTAAACTGCTTACTTAACACTATATCACCTGATATATTGATTCTTACAGAACATGGACAAGATGCTGAAAAAATAAAGGATACTCGGATAATAAATTATTTATTAGTTTCTGCCTATAGCAGAGAAAACATTCGAAAAGGTGGAGTTGCAATATTTAAACACGTCAGGGTTGACGACGACGTCATGAGTCTAAACACTGAAAATATCACTGTCCCTTTGATGTGTGAAATAACTGCTAAAAAGCTTGTGCTAAAAAATAAAAGGCCTCTTTATATTTTAGGAGTCTATCGCAATCCAGATAAACGTTTGGATATGTTTGCCACGGCCTGAATATTTTAAGAAAACTTTTTGATTCTCTACCATTAACAAAAAACAACTCCATTTTGATGGGAGATGTTAATATTGACAGTCTCACGCACTCCAAAGAAGCACAAATGTTCAACGAGCTATTACATGCTTATGGCTTTACTAGACTATATCTCCCTCCAACCAGGATCACTAAGGATTCATCTTCCTCAATTGATGCTGTTTGTACGAATTTCGAAATGTCATACAGATAGAATCGATAGCAATGCCTCGCTATATCAAGGTCACTTCCCAACAAACCTTAAGATAGCCAAGATGATACCAATACACAAAAAAAGGGAGAAGAGACGAAGTGTCAAACTACAGACCTATTTCGCTTATCTCTTCTACATCTAAAGTTATTGAAAAAATTGTGTTTGAACGTTTGGTACATCATTTACAAATTAATGACATCCTGACAAGTAGGCAACATGGTTTCAGGAAAGGAAAGTCGACCATAACAGCTATAGTGGAAACAACAGAATTTATATTGGACGCTCTTGAATATGGGAAGACTGTGTCTGGAATTTTTATGGACTTGAGCAAGGCTTTTGACTGTCTCAGTCATGACTCCATTCTTCTGAAACTTGATTCCATGGGCACAAACTATCTAAAGAGTCGCAGCCAGTTAGTTGAGTTAAAACACACTGTTAATGGAAGATCTACCACATCAAAATCATGCATTCTACCAGTGACTAGAGGGATACTCCAGGGTTCAGTTCTTGGTCCCCTCTTATTCATTTTATTTACAAATGATTTGCCAAGTTTCATTGAACCATACAGCCTTTCAGTTATGTACGCTGATGACACTGTAATTCTCACAGCTAATAAATCAGTCCAGTCCTTGGAAATAGATTCATACATAAGCATCAACTTAGCTCTAGAATATTGCTGAAGAAGAGATCAGATTGCAGATCTCAAAACAAGGTGTTACTGTAACATAGTGTATCTGGATTTTTGTACTGAATAATGGCAATGTCCAGAAAAATCATGTTTCCTTTATGATTTTCAATGTATTCAATATTCCAAATTTAGAATTTTCAAAAAGTCTAATCAAGTGCGTTTTTTGCAACGTTGTGTTTGTCTGAATTTTCTTGCAGCAAAACACTACTTGATTTCCAACTTTAATTCTAGTTTTCATCTCCTCACTACAAACTAGGCACTTCGGATTTAAAGTAGCAAAGCCATCTTGTAACCATTTAAAACATTGTTGGTTAAAACTTTGTTCATTGTCATTTTGAGACAATAATTGCATACTCATCACCATTGTTGTTGTCGATGTCAATAGCCTTCTCAGTAAGTAAATGAAATAAAAACAGCTGGTAATGATTAATTATGTGATTAATTATGAATATCTATAGATCACATTTTGTATTCTATAGTTTCCATATTCTAATTGATAATCATGATTCAATTGAGATGGTTCCTATTATGCTGCAGTCAAGATAGCATAGAACGGAATAGTCCCACATAGTGTAATAGTTAGATCTGCAAACTGAATATCACTTTGCCACCAGTAGCTAACACATTGTTGTCTCCTTACCTCATGGTGTTACAGGTTATTTTTTACAAAAGTTGATCTGTGGGAAAATCAAACTCATTTAACCCTTTGCACGCCAGCCTATTTTCCAAAAGTATTACGCAGAAACGCCAAGGGCATTTTCAGCAGTTTTGCAAGCTTTCACAAAATGTATCATAACTTTTTTATTTTTTAACAGATATTGATGATTTTTTTACCATTATTTTGCTTATGAAATGCCCTTGTTCAGTTGGTAAATTTTAGTTGCATAAATGTAATTTAAACTTATAAAAAAATTAAAAATTTAGAAAAAAAATTAAATTTTCAAAAAAATTTTTAGCACAAATAAGTGGTTTCAAAAACATGTTATGCTGATTTCCTGTTCTATCCTAGTAAACTATATCTACCCCTTAACCTAATTACAAAATTTAAAAGGCTACCTTACATAGAAGTCTAGTTGTGACTTTTTTCACTAAATGTGACACGGGCACAGTTTTTGTAAGTTGCATGGACGTTGTATGTAATGTTACACTATATTCACAAATCAATATTTGACACTATGCTAAAATAAATCTTACAGAAACACAAAACAAAATAATCTTCCTTCAGTCTTTCATTGTTAAAAATCACAAAACTATAACTAAAAGAGACTATGTGCATTATTTACATTACACGGATGGAGTCTAACATCGGTGTTTGCCAAAACAAATGGCATGAATGCCTTTCTTGCAATTTTTACAAATAAGTCTGGACCTCTTCCTAGGACCTCCAGCTGCAGTGCTAACTTTACTGCAAACACAGCAGTTCCTTTCCATTATGCCAGGTAATGATTCCAAACCAAAATCATTTGGTCCATCTCCACCTGCCATGTTTCGTGGTCGATTATTTATGTCAAGCCACTCTTGACCAAGGTCATGAATAATACTGCTTGTGAACTGGAACCTTGACATAACTTTTCCAACACAATTTTCCTTATAAATTATATAAGCATTTAGCACTATTCTAGCAAATACATTGAAGGTTACCTTCTTCCAGTAATTTACTGTCCTCCGTTCATCAAGGTAGCAGTAAAGCATCTGGTCTGACCCGTCAACACCTCCCATGCATCTGTTGTACTGATCAATAACTTCAGGTTTTACTGTAATTTCTTCTCTGTTATGTTTTTTTTATCTTTTCAACATTTTTAGCGGTACCTTTTGTAGACAACAACATCACCGGGTTTTTTAGACTTTTCTTGTCCCTGTACGCCAGCATCAGTAGATTGTCGTTTCTCATATACAGAGCTTGACCTACATCCAACTTTCCCTTCATTCTTTCAGGTATTCCCTTTCTATTTCTCCTAATCGTCCCAGTGATGTATGTTGAGTTGCTAAACAGAAATTTTGCAAGAGGAATCGAATTGAAAAAAATTGTCAACAAACAAATGATAGCCTTTTCCCAGGTACTGGCCAATTTGTAATAAATTTTTTTACAACTTTGTACGCTAGTTCATTTTCACTGTTACCATCTGCATCTCTTTTACCTTTATAGCAAGTAAAACCTAGGCAATATTTGGTTACTAAATCATATAACATCCACAACTTGATTCCCCATTTATAATGGTGTTTATTGGGAAGGTATTGAATCAGTTGCAAATGATTTTTTGTACCAACAAGACTCTAATCAATAGAAATTTCCCTATGTGGAGTGTAGTGGGTTCTGAATAGCCTATTTGCATGGTCTAGGAGGGGTTGGAACTTTCCAGCAGGATCATATTCTGGTTCACCGGGTTTAGCTAGGGTGCGATTATCAACTATGTGAAAGAATTGTAGGATTGCCTCAAAACGATTTCTACTAAACATTTTAGGAAAAAAGGGCTGGACAGTGTCCAATCAGTTGACCAATAACTGCTAATGGTGGGTTTCTTATTTAGTCGCATATTCAATATACAAGCTAGAAAAGCTTTCATTTCTACGAGTGTAACAACTCGCCAACTGTGTACTCTGGCGCCTGGGGACAAATTTGGATGGTTACGAATATATTCATTTGCATAGTGGTTAGTTTCTGTAACAAAGGTTTCAAGTAAGCCAAGAGTAAAGAACATATTGAAATAATGAACAGGCAATGCATCACTTGGAGGGTAATGCTTTGGTCCTGGTATTTCAGAAAAGAGAAAATTTGTGTTATTGCCAGGATCTTCAAGCTCATCAGTTATTTTACAATTATTTTCATCAATAATGGGTTGATTATCATTTTGTTGATGGACATTACTATTAGGCCTAGAAGCATCAGTATTATTCTGATCAGAAATATTAGCCCTTTTAAGGCCAAGCAAATAAAAATAAATGTTATTAAAAAGCCAAGGATCAATGCATGATGGCAATGCTCAGAGCCAGCTGATATATGAGAAAATTGATGCTCTACGGCCAGGTTCAATTTGCTACTTTTACATGCATTTACAAAACACATTGTACCTCAGGCAAAACATGCTCTGACTTAGTAATGTTTGGTTTTATTTTTAAGCTGATATACTAAGCAATATTTCCAGTATAAAATTATACTTGACCATGTAATTATATGATGTAAAACTTTTTTTAAGTTTAGAAGTTTAGGTTTCTGGTTGGCTGTCAAGTCGTGCATTTTACTCCATAAGAGAATTTTTAGAATATAATATTAGTGACAGTTAAATGTGGGTATTTTAAAGATTTTATGTAATGTAGTATTGTATTATATTAGTATTGGTGTTTGTGTTATTTATTGCACATAAACTTAATATGTTATTGTTATTTTATGTATTAGCAAGCTGTGATATTTTATTGTTGGAACTGACGAAGCCTATTGTAATTTTGTATTACTTAATGGTCAATAAAGATCTTGATTCTTGATTCTTGATTTTTTTTTATTTTAAATTTATTTATTAAGTTTGGACTAAAGTAAGTAGGATACAAAATTATGTTTAGGTATTTGTATTACTAAATTTATATTTTATACTCTATTTTGTGTAATTAGTAAAAATTTTAAGGGATTTGGACAATAAATAAGGATTTTATGTCACTTTAAAAATAATTTGTCCGAACAAATTTTACAGGTTCAGCTACATACTTGTGTACAGTTAATCATATTTATACAACTGATAAAAAAAAACTAGAAAACACACACCCATGCATATATAAAACATGTTCAAGCTGATATACTGAGCAATATTTATAGTATAAAATTATACTTGACCATATAAATTTATAATGTTAATTTTTTTTTAATTTATAATTCTTTTATTTAATTTTTTTAAGTTTAGACTGAAATAAGTAAGATAAAAATCATGTTTAGGTAATTTTATTACTACATTTTGATTTTATACAATTTTTTGTATAACTAATAAATATTTGAAGGGATTTGCACAATAAATAAGGATTTTATGTCACTTTATAAATAATTTGTCCGAACACATTTTAAGGTTCAGTGACATACTTATGTATACTTAATAACATTTGTACAACTGATTGAAAAACAAGAAAACACACCCATGCATATATAGAACATATTTTAATGACACTTACTGTAATAACTGGAAAAATCCATATATTGGCCCAGCCTAGTTTTCTTTTTGTTAAAATTAAAGATTGTTTGTTGTTCATATTTACAAGACTTTGCAATCACAGAGATACAAATAAAAAGGACAATTTTTAGTTTTATGTATCACATATCACATTAAGAGTATCTGTACAATACACCTAGCCTACCATATGTACACTTTAGCTTGAACCTTTCTCAACTACACACACTTATAACTTTGAAAGCACTCTGCGTGCACACCTTGTTTGCAGCGTAAACACATTGTCCGTGTCCTCCTTCTCACCCTTGAGCCATCTGCATTTCTTTTTTTGCAACATACTGCACAGTGTTTCTTCTTCTTGTCAGGAATTTTATTTAGTCCAAATCCTCCAACAGGATTGTCACCTCCACCCATTAGATTTGCAGGCATATCTTTTGTGGAAAGCCAATCTTCAGACAGACTTTCAATTGCTGATATAGTAAAATTAAGTCTAGTCATTGGTTTCCCAGTGCAATTATCTTTATACAATATATAGGCATTCAGTACCATACGGGAAATGATGTTGAAAGTGACTTTTTTCCAGTATTTACATGTACGCCGCTCGTCTGAGTACAGCATTTGATCGGCCGTATCGATACCACCCATGTTTTGATTGTATTGGTCTATAATCTTTGGTTTTTTTCTTTATAATTACTTTATTTCTCTTAATTTTACTCCTTTGGACATTGCTAGCCTCTGAGTTAGTGGATATGAGTACTACCTGCGATTTTTGAGTTGCCTTCTCTCTGTAGGCTAGTCCTAACAATTCAGCGCTTCTCATATAGCCTACTTTTACTCCCCAACTTTGTATTTCCCCAAAAATTCATTTGGTACTCCAAGTCTGTTTTTTCTAATTGTTCCGGTGACAAATGTCTCTTTAGAATAAAAATAATCTGCAAGAGGGATGTTTGTAAAGAAATTGTCCAGGTATAAATGATGTCCTTTATGTAAATAATTCCCCATTTCTAGTAGCCTAACAACTACAACATGAGCAAGACCTTTTTTTTAATTTCTGCCTTTTCAGATTCATTTTTTGCCCCTTTATAACAGTGAAACCCTAAACAATAATATGAGTCACTGCATCACCTAGTACCCAAAGCTTAATACCCCACTTATGATGTTTTTTATTTGGCAAATATTGCAATAATTGGTTAAGGTTTTTTGTTCCGATTAGAGATTTGTCAATAGATATGACCTGGTTTGTGCTGTAATACTGTCTAAACACTATATTTGTATGGTCTATTAGAGGTTGAAATCTGGCACAAAGATCTTATTCGGGTGTACCATGTTCAGCTAGAGTGTTGTTGTTAACAGTGTGGAAGAATTTTAAGATTAACTCGAACCTATTTCTGCTAAACATTTTTCCAAACCAAGATGACTGTTGGGAAGATGAACTAGACCAATAACTATCAATTGTTGGTTTTTTGATAATGCCCATATTTAGGATTACAGCTAAAAAAGCTTTCATTTCTATGAAAGATACTTTTTTCCAATTGTTTAAATAGGCTTGGGTATGATTTAATATGTATGCATCAGCATATCTGTTAGTTTCTTTCACAAACGTCTCAATAAGGTTTGTTGAGACAAAAAGTTGTAAGTACTCAATAGGCTTAGACTCCGGTGGGGGGCAATGTTTTGGACCTAGGAGTCCATGGAAAGAATATTGGTGAGCATGGCCAGGGTCATTACCTTCCTCTACATCAACCCACACTCTTGTATGAGGTGGTGTACGATTCCTATTACTGGTAGGCCTACCTCTACTCCTACTCCTATTAGGTGCTGTGACTAGGCCTAGGCTATTGTTACAGTCTAACTCAAGATTTGGTGTTTGAAGTGAGGGCTGTTGGTTTAAATCTTCATCTGAGGAACCAGATGACAAATCAAGGGGATCAGGTCTACCTGGCCTAAAGAACTGTCTTTGATTCCCTGAAGGTCCAGGACGACCATATTCAACAGGATCAAAAGTAGGGTCCTCATCAGTATCATCTATGAAATCATCTGTATCAGTCTTGTCTGAACTTGAATCTGAGATGTCATTGTCAATAACATTGTTACCTGCCACGATTAGACTGTTTAGTATAGTATTTTCACTGGCAGATGACACACATCTTTGTTTCTTACTCATTTTACAAACAAAACATGCAAATAAAGCAAACAAAACTACCAACAACATCTTACGTCTTTATGACACTCAGAAATAATAGGTTAATTAAAACAAGCCAACTCACTACAGAAGTAGGATTAAACATCTATTACGTCTTCGTTATGTAAACGATCTTCTTCCCTCACGTAACTTTAGAAAACTCATGTCTTAATATAACCGGCAGAATATTTTCATATACATATATAGAATAACAAACTCAGAACACTATTACTTGATTGTCGTTCTTACAGCAGACGTCAACAGACAGAACTGAAAATAGCGCGGCAACTCACAGCTGCATTAAACACAGCCAACAGAATATCGCTGATGTTCAACAGTTGACACAATATAAAAAATGACAGTTCCCGATTATTTGAATACAATGAATATAAACTATAACTCTGCCTTTATCATTATACGGAAATTTGATTTCAGATAGTTGAAAATTAAAAACGTCCTAAATAAAAATGTATGACACCGATAGAATAGTGCGTGGCCATTTTGGAATAGAAAAACTGGCACCGATAGATCGGTGCGTGGCCGTTTTCATAGTTAAATTCCAACACCGATAATTCGGTCCATGACCGTTTTGAAACGTAAATCGGGACACCGATATATCGGTGCCTGGCCTTATAAGGGTTAGGCTCAACATTTGGTGGCTTTCCTCGTGACAGATGATGAATAATCTGCATTGTTGTCAGGGGAATAATCCGGATCTTCGTCTGTATCATCCACTAATGCCTCATTACAAGAATCTGAATCAATATTGGAATCATCTGATTGTGAAATATTGTAGATGAAATTGTCACTTAGTTCATCATCGAATACGTGCACTCCCGTGTCATGTAATGCACCTAGCAGTGTATTTTCACTCACTGGTAACTGCTCTCTCCTTCTCTTATTCATCTTACTAAATTTTCAGTACACATAAATAATAATAATGCCCTAACAACAAAAGTAATGAGAGAAATACAAACGTAAACAACGCACAGCAACACGAACGTAACCTCACTCTCGACCAAACAATCCAACAGCTGCGAAGCTCAAATACGACCAAACAAACAGTCCATAGAGGAATAAACTACTTTGTGGTTTCAAAGCAACTAATCGACTATCGATTAGTCAAAATTTCGCGGCAATCAGATGAACTATAAGAAAATTACAGGCGAAAAACGTGACGTACCTATATTACGGCCGTTGGCGATTTTCAGTTGAGTAGCCGACGGCCGTAATATAGTTACGTTGGCGTTCAAAGGGTTAACCCTCTCCCGCTCGCATGTTTCCAGGCGCTCACGGTGCTTCTAACCTTAATTTTTTTAAATTCGCTCTGTCGGTCGCGCTCGGTCAAAATACGCGGCGCCTCAACTTACACACGTTCTGTCATTGTAATTAACTATAATTATATATATTAATATTAACTATTTTACTATATATTGGTTCAATGAAGTTGATTGTACGAGACCAGGGAGGGGGCACACGGACAGCTGGGCGCCGGGTTGTTTGTTGCGCAGTTACTTGGTGAAGGTCATTGTCTGGCTCGCCGTCACTGCCCCTGCCACTGTGATCACTCCGAACTACATCCTCAATGCCACCAACCACTTCACAAAGCTCTGGTACATCACTACACTCACTTGAATCGTCGCAATCACTACTAATAGGCCTAACGAGATCGATTTCACTGTCACGAAGTGTATGACTACAACCCGCCATTGTTTCCGCACAACTGATATAAATAGCAAAATAATGGAATAAATCTACTTTAAAAGTAAAGTAAATGGTCTCCTGATAGCAAACAACCCGTAGTAGTACAAACTATTGCTACTCGAGAGCAGCACTTATTGGCTCTATTGGGTAAAGCAGTGCGTGCCGATCTGTGCCGCCGTTTAAGCTGCAGTGGCTATGTGGTGGCCGTGCCAATTCATGCCTTGCGAGCGGGAGAGGGTTAATAAGGAGAATAACAATAGGCCTAGGCTACATGTTCATTTGATTTTTTTACATAATGGCCTGCAAGCAGTGAATACAAATAAAAATTATGTTTTTAAACCAAATATTTTAAAACACTAGCCTACTAGGCCTAAATACACTGATTGGAATCCAAATGTAAACTGAACTTTTTCAATAACCTCAGAATACATTTTACATGATTATACCTAATTCCCTCCAGAAAAGGTCATTTACCTCTTTATCAAGCAGTTTTATCAAAAGCTTGCAATCACTTATATTTTATTATAAAAAGAAAGTAAACAAATATTATTGTTCAAAAATAACTTAGCTTACAAGTTTGGGTTTCCAAAAACAGAATGTCTAATGGAAAACCCTTCTGAAAGCTATGCAGCTCGAACAAAATCATGCATTATTAAGTTAAATTTATAAATACTTACTTGTTTCCTCATGTTTATCCATTCTTCTAAAGAAATAATGAATATCAAGACCTGACAACCAAACCTCAAACTAAAGATCTTTCTAACCTCAATCTTTCTCAACACTTTACATCTAACATCAAAGTATGAGGTAAACAAAGAACAAAGACTTTTGAAATTACAAATTAGAGACAGTGTCCATCTCGGGAAGAATATTCGACCTGACTGTATCTTCGTCAGTCTTCTTCCCTCATTCATCACTGGTACCTTTCGGTATATATGTATTAATACATGTTATTATTATACATGTATTAATACAGTGAAGAAGTCGGACTGAAGATTGTGTGTATATATATATATATATATATATATATATATATAAAATTTATTAATATTATATTTATATATATATATATATATATATAAAAGCAATAAATAGAAAATAACACAGTAAACAATCAAATAAGTTATATAAATACATTTTAGTTGAAGTTTAAGTCCTTTTTGATAATATCAAATGACGAATATTAGAGGATAGTTTATTAAAAAAGAAGTCTGATTTATGTATAATATATAATTTATAAATGTCCAAAGTAATTTAATGTGGCTAAAATACATATACATTTATGTAACAAATAAATGCTTAAAGTTTAAGAAAGTTGCGTATAACACAGAAGGAAAACCTACTGGTATCTAGGTTAGGCCAATAAAAAGCTTCTTGACTAGAAAACGGAATTTATTTCTAAAAAGAATATAAAGGACTACTTCACTGTTTAAGTCATAGTCTGGCAGGCATCTTTACAGTCTCAGGAATTGAATTTTTAATTTCAATGTTGGAATACATTGAATACAAATATTAATCTTGGACTATTTCCTTTAGGTAAGATTTGTTTCATGAAGTAAAAAAATCATACCAGAAGAGATACAATGTTTTATATGGTATTTTTTGTTGTATTGTTGGCTAAGCTAGAAGATGCTGTACCATTTATTGCTCACTAAACGAGTATGAAACTCTAACACAGCTGTAACTTTGCGATATTAATGACCAAGGAATTATACAAAGTGAAACTTTGGACAGACATGTCCGGATTGTTCTATCCAGAAAACACAAAATACTACCTTTGATTGATACATTTGATTATTGCTTAGTGGCTAGTAACGATATTGGAAGAGAAGGTTCCCAGACCAAATACCAGTATATCAAGAATTAAACAATAAATAAACTGCAGTACCAGCGTTCTAAACTTAAAAAGAGATCATGTAAAAAATATATAATTCTTTGTTAAGTTTAATATTGTACCCGCATGTTATTATTCTGAAATGTATCTAAAATGATCTACCTCAATTCAAAAACGACATGTCAATTCTAGTAATATAGGATCCACTGGATAGCTAATTCAATGCAAAGCAATAACAGATTCATTTCAGATTAATCCGTACAATTATTTCATACCTCGTCAAAATAATGCTGTCAAACTGTTTGTAGAAGAAACTACATGAAGAACGAATAGCAAAATATCGAGTCAATTTCCAGCACCAGAACATTACAGTGAAAAAATTAATTATGGCAAACCGCCAGTTACGTATCACTCAGATAATCACGATTATGTATTTATAACTTTATTATCATTTATAAATAAGTTAATTTGTATTTATCAGAAGAGGCTATATTCAAATTAATGTTATTTTTTAATTATTATTTAGACATACGCGTATGGTTAACGCTTAAACACTATCCATAACACCACAATAAAACTCGGTTAGATTACTCTCCCAAAAAGTTGAAGATTCATGCTGAACTACTGACTTTTGTTGTCCTAATCTAATCGATTCGTGTTTCACCAATAGTTCCCAACTCTTGATGTTAATTAGCCAGTCAGCCCTGTTCGTAAGTCAACAGGGCAATAATGGTAACAATTACTTGTTATCCATATCTTTGGCCTTTTTCAATCTCGGGGCTTCTCGCGTTTAAAAGTAACAAATATGAAGCAATAAAATGCCGTCTAGTGTTTCAAACCGAACTAGCCTATATAGAGTAAATATTAGTGTTATTCACGACAAATAAAATAACAATTTTGGTTTAAAGTTTTTTTTTTGTTGTTGATTAGTCATTATTAATCAATCATTGTATGCACGAAAGCAATTTCAAAATCAATACTTTACTCAAAAAAAAAAAAAATTACGGGAAACTAAAATGCAACATTTGTATCACTTTAAAACATATAACAAAAATACTTGTACAATTTAAAAAGTAATAATGTATTTACACATATCAGCAATTGTACAAGTGGACAAAATACAGTGATAAGGTTAATTTAATTATTTGCAATAAGAGTATTGGCAATCCTGTACCAAGCAGATGTTTACCTGTATCGCTTATCACGTGACTTTCCCACTTCGACGTCACAGCTATTAACAGACGGAACGCAGGAACGGAGCGAGTTTAGTGAGAGTTCGAAAGAACGCCCTCAGGAGGGGTTTGTGGTGCGTGAGGAGGTCTATAGTCCTGCCTCGATTTTCTGCCGTGTAAAGGACATTTTATTTATTTCACTCGAAACGCAGTGGTAATGAACGATCACATCATGAATAACGTAGATCAATACGGTGACGGTTATATGGAGCCCGAAGAAGAATGGGAGAGGGAAGGATTACTGGACCCGGCTTGGGAAAAACAACAAAAAAAGGTATATAAACACTCTATAACATGCTTAGGCCTATTTAGAATAAAATCATTTTATTCTCAGTTCACTTTGAATAACAGATATACACAAATTGGCATTTTCCTTTCACTCTTTAAAAATTGTTTATCTTGAGCTGAAGATAGTAAATTATTTCAAACATTTTTCATAACATTATCAGTGTTTACAAGTGATAAAAATATTTCTCAACTCCAAATTTTAATAAACTCATAAAAATAACTAGGCTCACAATCAGGGCTTGAACATACAAAAAACACAGCTCATTCTCTTAATATATACTACAATAATTTAAGTCACTATTAATTTGTTGTAACCACCAAGTTTTAAGAATAATAGAACAGTAGCTTAGGTGACAATTATTATTTAATTATATAATATATAAATAAATCCTGTTTAGTAAACATATAAACATTTAAATCAAACAATCATAATTTAATTATTAATAATCCTAATAAGTTTCTAATTTATGTCATTTATTAAATATTTTGAATAAACTGATAGTAAACTCTTCACCATAACATACATTTTTATTTCATAAACATGTAAGCTATGTCATTAAGTTATAGTAACAAAGTAAAAATAAGCTAAGGTTTGCTGTAAAGATTTTGCAAATTATATAATTTTGTCATTCATTACTACTACTGGCTCCTGGAGGATGTATTACTTTCACCTGCCCAGAATGTTTTTTTTTTAGGCAAGATAGCTTACATAATTAATTATCTACAAATAATTGCAGAAATTTTCTGAGCTGAATCCCATGTAAATATAAGGTATACAAGTTTCTGTAATTTTAATTTAAACATTTTATTTCGTACCATTGGGCCCAGTAAACAATTTTGGCCAGATTTCTGCTCAAATGGAATCCAGTGATTCAGTGTATTTTTGGTTTGTTTTTTTTTTTAATTATTTATTTAGTAGTTAAAACAACAAACGTTTTTTTTTTTCAGTAGCCTAATTTTGTTAGTGTATGAATAATTTAATTTATAAGCCAAGCCTTGCTGTTAAAATCGTGCAAATTTAATAGTTGGCAGATTTGTTAAGATCTCTGTAAGATTTTAAATTATAACAAATATACATCATTTAATTTTAACCTTAAATAAGTTAAATACGGAAAGTGAATAAATCTTGTAAATATAAATTTTTTTAGAAATATATAAAAATTAATAAGTATTGGAAAATTAAACAACTATTATAGTTGGTTTTGTACAGAAACATTTATTTGAATTTGGTTTGATAAATAAATTAAATCATAGCATATAAGTGTGTGCTGTATTTGTGGTTCATTAGCATGGGCTACAACTTCAGTTTGATGTTAAACAAGCATTTAGTTATAATTATTTGGTATACCAAGTTAACTATATTGGATGCAGTATGATAAGCGTCCAACATCCGAATGATCAAATCAGCTATCGATTAGAATGGTTTAAATGCTGTCAGACATGTTTACTCTGTAAAGTAATAATTGTAAGTACTACACTGTTCAAATTTAGCATCAATAACTGAAAGCTTAATGATAACTTTTGCTAGCTTAAAATAACTTTTGCTAACTGTAACTCCCTTCCAAAGTTTTTAGGATATTTGAATTTATTTATTTTTGCAAAATAATGAGCTCAAAAAGTTGTTGCATTTAGGCTATATTTATAATTAGCAGTTATTCAAAGATATATTTTACATTTTTAGTGAATATAACTTGTTAACATTTGGTTTGTGTAACAAGTAGGCTAAACAACTAGATTTTTATAATGTTACATTTGTATTGCTACCCAATATTATAAGTGATCCGTACATAGTGATATAAATAATTGATATACATCCCAGAATATACGATTCTATAGCAGTCTGATATACAGCCACAACAATGAGTAAAACATTATACACACTAAGAATAAGTTAATTGTTGTTATTCAAATATAAAAAATCTTTTTCTTGTTTACAATAATTATAAAACATTTATAATTAACGTTATAACTTTTAGTATCATGCGATTAGGCTAGTCTACTTAGCAATATGAAAAGCCGTCAAATTTCAGTCACTTTTCGGGTCTTTACTCCCTTTTATTAACTCTATTTTAGTTTCAAGTTTGATGCGAAATATAGGAAATATTCTGAAGGATGGAGTCTGATGTACCTAGTTTTTAGATGTCTGTTTAAACTCCTGCCAATTCAAGCATTGTCAACAGTGTGATAACAAAAATTATCGTTGTTTAAAATACCACGAATGCAATAATTTACTACATGCCTAAGCCACTTAGGCTATATGGTTTGGGTCATTATAATCAAATAAAAGGAACTAATTGATATAGCCTATTATTAACAATCTTATCAATAGTACATAGGAGGCATTATGTTTGCACATGCAATGTAAATTTTAAATAAATAAAAAAAATGGTTTGTAAATTCCTAATTTAAACTGTTGAGCTTTTCGCATTTCCAGAAAACATAAGTAGACCTAATAATTCCTTCAAGCAAAAGTTATTCATTGGCAAGCCTGTCATAATTTATTGACAAAAGAGAACCAGTAGACAATAGTTGTAACAACAATTTGGGAACCTAAACAATTTTGGGATTAGGATGTGCATCAAAACAGTAAAGTATTTCTCCCTTGTAAGATTTTGTATTTGTCAAAGTAGCAACCGTGCTAGTTTAAAGAACCATACTCTAAAACATATACAGTAGTATTAGCCCATTTCTAGTCAATGTTATCATTAGCAGTAGTTATATTAATAATAATAGAAATAAAGTTAACTGTATTTATGCTAACAATACCACATTGTTAAAAATGATTCACATTATTCAGTAAAATTTTAATTTTTTGTTGAGCTCCAGTCATCCCTTTTTTTATTCTGCACAGATAGCACAACCCCTCAGCACTCCCTTGACATTCTCTCTCTCTCTATCCCATGCTAGCACATCATGGTTTTTTAATGTGTTTCATAAGACTCTCAAATAGATGTTCAAAACATTATGATATTATATCAAAATAAACAATATATTCTTGTTCTATAGGTAATTTCAAATCCTTTTGTAGTATTGTATTAACTTATTTGTAGTATGTTCTCCAACCTGTACTACGTATTCTCTGTCTAGTCTAAAAAGCACTTCTTTTTGTTATTATTGACTTATTTTAAATCACATTAGCCATGTAACAGATGTAATTGTGAATAAATATTGGAAATTGGTGACTGTTAGTTAAATGGTATGTATACTTTTTAAGCCCTTTTATTAATAAACAAGTTTTTTGTGGATGGCTGCTACTTGGTGATTTAAAAGAACACCATGATTGTGTCTAGTTTTGTGTGAAATGGACAAAACCTTATAATTTTTTAGATAACAAAAGGTTACTCGAAATGAGAATGATGTGGAAACTAAGGAGTAATCATTGAAATAGCATTCAAAAAAGTGCTCCAAAATCCATAAAAGCTTGTCAAGTCCAATCCAAATCCAATGTCAAGTTTGTGCTCATGATTTTTATTCGACTGGAAGCGAGGTTATTTCCCAGAATATTTTCTACAAAGTTAAGAAAACTGATCTCTTTTGTCCTTTGGTGACAATGAGACACGAGCAGATGAATAGACCTCTTCTGAGTGGAGAGAGTATTATGCACAAAATCTATGTCATATCTCTGACAGACTTCTTTCAACTTCGTACATTTCTTCTTCAATAACTTCTTTACTACTATTAGTTCATCTTTTTTTGGTGTTGGCCTCCATCTTTCCACCTTTGGGTTTCAATTTCTTGTCAAGAATGGATTGAACCTCAGTTTGAAGTTCTTCTGCCTGTCTCTCCTCCAGCTGAAGGGCAAGATCGGTTTCCTTGTTGCAATGGATTATCACAACTGTGTACTCTATGCTTTGGCAGATCCTCTTGTACTGCATAATGTGTCCTCCGTAAGGTGTCGGTCTGTTGTCCCGGAAACTGTAGTCTGACCCATCTCTCAAAGCACTTGTTGCATTAGGGTTGTCCAAAATTGCAGAAATCCTCCTCCTTGGTTCTAAGCAGAAACACGTCCTTAGTGTTTTTCTTCTTGTATTTAACTCTGCTTTGGACACATGACAAACTGATTCTCGTTGTAATAAGACCTTGCTTTTATTTAAGAGTGTAACTACATCCATGGCTGAAATACAGTATCAAAAATTACTATGGTTAAGACCACTAATTTACATTTTGTCGTTGACGGAACTATGCTTCCCATGACAACGAACCACACCATTTTTTCACTTTATATATTGATCCCTTCTTTGTAGATAGGTAGAGAAAAAATATCGTAAAAGTAAATGGACTAGAGTTCTTCCAAATATAAAGTGACTTTATTTGAGAAGGTCCAGGTTCAGCACCTATGAGACATCAAAGTAATAAATATCTTCCAGAGACATTGCAACTATGGTTGTGCAGAAAATATTAATAACAGTTACAGAATTGTCTTGCCAGAAGGACAATGTGCTAATTGAAGTTGTCAATAAACATTGTAAACATCAGAAAGGTATTCGAGGTATTCGTCCTTACTTATGTTTTTACACAGTTAGTAGTACAAATTGTGTTTAGAAAATATATGGCAAATCTTTATGAGGAGAGTTTGATGTGTTACAAGCAGAAGGCAAGATGTTGTAGAATTATTATCACGACCATACTGCAAGACTGAAAGGTATGTTGTAATCAATTTTGGTTTGGAAATTGTTTTGAGGGCTATATTTCTGAAAACCACTGATTCAATTTTGGGCTTTCACTGACACTCTCTTTTTTGAAATCATAGTTGGGTCCTGTCGACTTAGAATCAGTTGGAATTAGTGCATTGTGTGTCTTAAATCTGGCTAAATGTAGTGTTTTGTTCTTCTCCCAGCCAGCTAAATTAAAAGCACCCAGGTAATTACATCTTCTGTATTCCCCTTGAATTATAGATCCAGATTCTATCTTTTTTTTGAGGGGGGGGAGGTGATGTTATCTAAGACTAATTCGGAACTAATGAAGATAAATTAGGCCATTCACTTGGATAATAAGGCTCCTTAAAACCCCCAATAGCACTTTAAAATGTTGCATGCCTTTCTCCTTCTCCATCATTACTATTATTTTATGTGATAAAGTAAATTGGAATGTTGAGATTGTAGGATTGTTCTCTTTATTGCATTGTTGTAATAATGGTTGCAGCTATTCAGAGACGAGTGTATTGAAGTTATTTCACACTACATTGATTTACTACAGACAAGCTATTTCCTCTCTTGTATTTACTATCACTTGTGACAGAAATATTGTTTGGGCTAGAAATGTCTCTGGTGTGATCGTTAAGAACAAACAATTATTTTGAAGTATACAATGCTCATTTCAGTGATCAATTTTGAATGCAATTGAGACCCCAGTATTTCAGCAAGCTGGTGGATATTTCTATACCTTTAATTCAAGTTTGTTCACATTTGAATCGCTCGCCCCCCCCTCCCCCCCCCCAACTAGAATGCATACAGTACAAGGAGCTCACCATTGAGATGTCCTGTGGCATACCAATTAGAAACTTTATTTTTGATAACATGAATATATATATATAAAGGAAATATACCCCAAACACGTCATGATGTTTGTATAAACATCATAATGCTGTATACCATACAGTGACAGCAGCTTTATCTGATACTGGCTGGACTAAAGAAGTATCAGAAGTTATTTAAAATATACCTCTATTGGGGGTTTATTTGGGTTTTTCATGTAAACTTTGTTTATTTCAAGTTATCTTCAAGGATTTATGTTTTGAGGGAACTGTTACCTTAATTGCTGAGGATGGTATTGGCTGATCTAGGAAAAGGACCATGGGTCCTTTTGAGAGTTTAAATGGAGATATTTTTATGAAGAAAAAGATATTCACTGTTGTATTGTACAAAAATTACTAAAAGGAGCACTTTTGGGGGTGAAAAAGGACATTAATGCAAAAAGGACAGTATTAAATATTCTTATAAACTTTGCAAAAAACATTTATTTATGCATTATTAAAAAAACACACATTACATACATATATTAGTACTGTATTTGAGCATGGTATAATGCAAATAAAAACTCAAATTGGAATTGTTTTGATAAGTAAAAGTAGTATTAGAGGCAATTATTTTGTATGTGGCATAAGATTGAATTAATTATTGTTAGAATTTTTTCCTTTAAAAATTAAAAATGATTTGAATTCAAAATTTTTGAATATTAAACATAAATTACTATGACAGTTGGTCCGAGATCATAATATTCAGGACATTCGGTTCTAACAAGAGAGGTCCATAGATTGTGATAGATTGGTACAGGTATTATTGAGAGGATACTAGCAACTCCATTTTCAGGCTTGCACCAGATTGCTAAACAAAATCCGCGAGTAAATGCTTTCAAACTTATAGACCAACTCGATATAGCATCATTCAGCTCAGTGTTATAGAACCCAGAAACTTGTCTAAGGTACATAGTCTCTTTTTTAGTAGCAAACCCATTACTGTTCAATGGATAAACAACAAAGTGTTAACCATGAATAGTTCAATACTGTCATTTCTGCCGAATACACAATGGATGAACATTGTATGTTAGTAATGAAGATGTATTGTATGATTATGTAGGATCTTATGCAGAAGAACGCAGACGTTGGGATGATAGTAGAGTATACCGTATACCCGATACCTCCGTGGGCGGCCTCGGTTCTATAATAACTCAGTGGATCATTTTTCCCGGCCAGGCCACTCTATTTTCGGCCTGCGGCCCCGTGACGTCGCGGCGCCCCCGCCCAGCGTCCGCTGCCGCAAATATACATCGGACTTTCTTATATCATTTCTGCGGCTGAACCGCAACGTTTGGAGACGATAGTTTTGGTCAATGAGTCAAGCTTGCGGCGGCGTTGCCAGGTGGTGCACAGTCGTAAACAAGATGACACAAGAATCAGCATCCTCATATTTCACTTACACCAATGTCCGAATACTGAGAATCGATCTGAGTTGTAATCGGATTTCTATAAATACATCAAATACTATGTAAATTGGCCTGAAAAGATTTTGCTGATTAGTTGCTTTTCATGGGCAGATTTTTTTTTTAAAAACTTTGAATCAATTGAAAATAGTTAAGAAAATAAGTTTAGAAGGGCTTTGGAAAATTTGTTAAATACACAATTTTGTCAAAAACTCGCATTATTAACTGGCGTTAGGCCTACTCCATGTTCTGTTAATGTAAAAAGTGTTTTCATAACACCAGTGTCTTTTTTTAATTGGTTATATCGATTGACTTATAAATGAAGACGGTCCAAACCCATTTGCAAATTTTGTGGACCTCTCCGGGAGTCGAACCCCTGCCGCTCGGTTAGAGAGTCGCAGCCTTATCACTACGCTGCGACTGGTCTTAATAATATAAAACGTATAGCTTGCCATTTTCAGAAGATGAATAATCTTAATGTAGCTCTCCCCGTGTTGTTGGACTGATGTTTACCCTCTAACCCCTTGTGTATTCCTTGAATTGCCATGGCCGATTTTAAATTTTTAACACTCTGTATTTGACATCTGACGTTTCCGGTGTAAGAAGCGAACACAAGTTTTCGCAAGGTTTGTTTTTTTTTTTTTAATAAATAATTTCGAACGTTTAGAAATCTTTGCAGACTCATGAGCAGACATAATTTTAACGCCAGTGTTGCCCGCTATTTACTGAGTCGTAAACAGAGCGGGTATTTAATCAACTGTTTTTGTCACGTCGGCGTCTGGAGGCGCTGGAGAGGCTTCAGGCCGAACCTGGATCCCATCTTTTCTTTGTTGTCCGTTCCGTTCCGCATGTCCGTTTAACGAACCATTGTTCCAGAATGTCAGCTGATTGGTTCATGGCCACTCAATTAAGCCAGCCACTCCGTCTTTTCAATTTTGCCCGCGGAGGTCACAATGCACTTTGGTTTTAGAGAGTACTGTCTACTCCAGAACTTGAATTTTCCTTTTTACAACGTAAAATATGTTTTGAATAGTGTTAACAATAGTTGAGTTCAATATTGAATGTATGGGGTTCGATTCTTAAAGATTACATCATTTTAAAGACGGAACTGCGATCTTGATACGCCTATTTACCCAAGTATGCAAGGCTATTGTGAATAAATGATTAATGGAATTCGTAATGAGTGAACCTACTAACTACTTGTTGGCGATAAAGCTATTCTTCAGTTTTACGGCATGATCCTGGGTTGTTCGTATATTGATAAGCACCTGAAATCTAGCTTTGAATGCCAAATTTCATCTTTTCAGGTGGCCTGGACATCTTTTCAAACATTCAAGACATCCAAGGGATTAATACAATGTTTCACGGGGGAGAGAGGGAGATCACCCTATAGATTCTTTCGACGACCATGTATGACTATTCACTGTATGTATAGTCACTAGTATGTATAGTTAATCGTGCCCATCCCAAATAGTTCAGCCACATAGTATACTTACAATTCGGTTGTGTATGCACTACATTTATTGAATCCAAAATCACGCGTTAGCTTCCTCTTCGCGCAATTAGCTTCAAACACGTTAAATATGATTTGCGAAATCGTCAATGACCTACACTTTGAAGAAGAATTAATCCGATTTCTTGTTTCCTTTAAAAACACATCTTATGACTATGTTTTGAAGCGCCTGGTCTGAGTATGTTATACATTTAGAATTTTACTAGTAGAATAAATAACTGCAACGCCCGCAAATAACCATAAAGTACTTTTTTTAAGTGCTTCAGATTGGATTCTTTGCACAGGCCCAAGACCAAAATCCATGAATCCATTTATTGAAATATGTGTTCGTTAACACGTCCACAAGTCCACTATAACCTCTTTGACGCCTCGTGACGCTCCCTTTGGGTGGCGAAGTTATTGAATTTGGCATCGAAAACCGGATAGCAATAGCCCATCAGTACAATCAAATCTGAAATTTCCGTACTTAAACTCCACGAAAGTCCGAATGTCTCATACATAATTTGCCATTGATCTTGACTGGTAAGCGTTCCAGCGTAGAGAATAACAAACAAGGCCGCAATTGGCTTTACGGCCAGATTATATTTACTCTCGTCAAAGTCATCGTTTATTCTTATTCGCCTTGAATCATCATTACGACTTCACTAGGATTGAGTCACAAGGAGACGGTGTGAACTAATTCTGTCAAGCAAGTCGAAGCTTCAAGTTGTTCGCAGTATTCGATGGAGATAACATAACACTTTTACTTGTTAAAATGGTCTGCGATTTCATCACGCCTTACGTGGTACTTTAGTTCCAAGAGACCTTCAACATTTACGTGTACTCACCTCCAGATAATGGATGTTTTTACTCAAAGTTTCTATTAAAGTGGGAAACCGTACAAAGTTGCTGCTACAACAGTCTCCTTTATGTATTTCTCTTCTCGTGGATGGAACTGAATTTAGTTTGGATTCTCTTCTTAGGGTTTAACTATGGCTCGCAATTAGCAGTTTTGCATGCTTTAGTTTATGTTCTTGAATCTTTACGTTAATATCCAGCATTGTCAACAAACCTATCAAAAATGTCAACGTTTTTATTTTTAAATCGCAGGAACTTTTCAAAACGTTTTGCAATACTTTGAAGCCATACTCGAAATGCCAAATTGATTGTTATAACCTAAGAATAGTGTGAAATTCATAATTAGATAAATTCATAACTTTATTCACACAAAAATCATCCACACTTCTCCACACTATTCTTGGATTTGTTTACTCGATACCCATAACCTGTTAAAATTATATTAAATACTAAAATTGTCTGTGATCCTTACACTTTTTACGCCTGTGCCAATATGTTATCTTTGGACAAACGTTGTAGTTAAATCGGTTTAATATGAACGGACGCTAGGCTTGATGACATTTAACTTTACTAATCATTAGTCTTATCTCCCTCCCTGTGTCCACTACCGTGTTTATAGACTGTTGTCAGCGGTAGACGTGTTGGTGACTAAGAGTTGAGCCTCTGTCTACAGAGTCACTGATACGTTATCTGTGTGTAAGTGTTTCTGATCCCAGACCCCCGGGCTCCCGCTACCGTAGTAGGCTGGAATGTCAGCGTAGGTGATCGACCTGCCGTACTTTGTCAACTTCTTCCGAGTGTCATCGAACTCGGCTCACATTTTGCCCCCCCCCCCTTACCTCCTTTATAGCCCTTGGGTGTGGAGATAATGGTGACATACGACTTGATTTTAGTTCAGGACTTCAGAGTTACAAACAGAAATCCGTTAAGGAAGTAGAACCCGCTGTAAGTGAATATACGAGTACAATTCCGATTTAAATAAAAAGTAAATACAATTATGTGTCTTTTAATTTAAAAGATGCATATTATGTTTAAAGTTTATTTTTGTCAACGGACAGTTTGAAAGATAACAGAATATCGGGTTTTAGGGATAAAGTGGTACAATACAAAGAAACACGACGTTTCTAGGACGTAATCTGCCCTCTTTTTCGAGTTTCACATAGTAAAACATACGTTTAAGCATTTTTGCAAGCTACAGGCTGTGCTTTAATGTTTGAAACTCGAAGAAGTGGACAGTTACCTGACGTCGAAACGTCACGTTTTTTTCTCCCCACAATAGCAATAGCACAACAGTTTGTAATTCTGTTATCCATTTATTGTGTCAGTTTGTCGTAATTATTCCCTATCATTGTGTGGGAAATAGATTTATTTCTCCTGTTTCATATTGTTATCCAAGTAAAATTACTTTTACAGCATAAGGACTGTAGTTTTATAATATAATTATTATGTTAGATTAACGTAACTTGTATATTCATTCAGTGGATTCAGCTCAGTAGTTCACAAATACAATACAGTGGCACATTTTCGTGTATATCCTAGTAACAGTCAGCTAAAGAATGAGGCAGTAATGCCAGCCTGAATAGCTTCACCAACAGGTTTACTTTCTACAGTATAAGCCTATCTCTACTTTCTAATGGAAGGAACTTCTGGAGCCGGTTGTATTTTTACATACAATACTAGGTATCACGATGCACATACATATCCAGTGTGTCTTCTCTGGCTCGACTACAATTAGGTTACATAATTCATCAACTATAATGTCTTGAAAATATTAAATACAATTTCGCGTAGTTTCCCCCTCAAATTGATTGCAATCTGTCACCACATTTAATAAAGTTATGGGTGAGTAATGTTTTTTAACACCATTTGATTGAAAAAATATGAAAACTTTTTAACCACAACGCCCCCGTCAAACCCGAAAAATATGAAAACTTTTTAACTACAACGTCCTGTCAAACCCACACTCGAATGTAAAATATACGCCTATGTAAATATGGGATCTAATGTGTCAAAAGAAAAATTACTTTTACTTTAGAGTAGCTTAATCCAAGACGGTAGCGTTTTCAATATAGAAATGCTGTGTATATATTGACGAAATTAAATACAATAACAACAGTATTCATTAATTTAAAAATCAAATACTCCAATAAATGTATTTTATTTTGTGACGCCTTTCGCTCTCATGGCCGACCAAACTAAAATGTAATTAATTATTGTAGTGATTTTATTTCATGTATCATTAAATGCAATAAGCAAGAATCTTATATAGTGTGTTCAACAACAAGTTCAAAATTGTCTAGATGTGCATTTAAAAATTCTTTAGAAATAAAACTGAATAATTTTATTTGAAAACAACGTGTTGCTGGGTGCAGAGCGATTACATTACAAATTCAGATGACGTTCTGAGGTCAGTAACAAAGACCAACCAAGAGAATTCGCCTTTGCTGCGCGAGGTGCTGTCATTGGATGCCTGTCACTATGCCTGACCGTGTTAAAATATTAAAACGTGAATATGCCGGAAATTGCTGTGCTGAGAATTTAGACCCATTTCGATATCTCCAGAGCAAGACGTGAACGTAGTTCAGTGTCCGTATTCGTTATAAATTTTAGAGCGATGACATTACAAATTCAGATGACGTTCTGAGGTCAGTAACAAGGACCAACCAAAAGAATTCGCCTTTGCTGCGAGATGTGCTGTCATTGGATGCCTGTCATTATGCCTGACCGTGTTAAAATATTAAAACGTGAATATGCCGGAAATGCTGTGCTGAGAATTTAGACCCATTTCGATATCTCCAGAGCAAGACGTGAACGTAGTTCAGTGTCCGTATTCGTTATAAATTTTAGAGCGATGACATTACAAATTCAGATGACGTTCTGAGGTCAGTAACAAAGGACCAACCAAGAGAATTCGCCTTTGCTGCGAGATGTGCTGTCATTGGATGCCTGTCATTATGCCTGACCGTGTTAAAATATTAAAACGTGAATATGCCGGAAATGCTGTGCTGAGAATTTAGACCCATTTCGATATCTCCAGAGCAAGACGTGAACGTAGTTCAGTGTCCGTATTCGTTATAAATTTTAGTTTTTGAATACGTTGTAGATTATAAAAGTATATTAAGACTGAAAACGGTTTGGCCACCAAACCATATACAGTAATAGAGAAAAATGTATCAGACCCAGTTTTTAAGTTCCTTTGGAAATTCGATAATTTGATAAACATAAAATTGTGTTTACCTTACCATTTCACTGTTTACAAGCAACCCGTTTCTACAACGTTGTCAATACGAGACCAGTGGGTCGCTGCGTGACCTTGACAGATTGACCAGACTATCTCAAGGTCAAACCCACTCGCGTGTGCCCAACTGGTTCCCGGAGATGGAGGCTGAGACAGTTGATGTCTTCAGTGGGTTTTACATATTTTAAACCTCTGCGGCCACTTCTCTTCTTTAAAAACAAGTCCAATAATAACTTAGTTCGCCAAGGTCAGTAAAGTATACTGAAGGACCAACGTTCTCCTGTCATGTGTATGCCATTTTCACATCGCTTTCATCTATGTGGTTGACAGTGAGAAACATGCAACATTCTTGTAATAATTCGAACCCTATTAAAATTTTTTTTAAATACGTCGTTAGTTCAGACTTTTTGCTGATTGAAATATTAATCGATTAGTTCTCTTGCCGCTTGGTGTTTCCGCAATGAATCGGACAACTACAGATATGACACAATACATATTTTCAGCATCGTTACCAAATTATTTGAAAGCATTGTGAAATGGTTACTTAATTGGTGTATGATCTGTTTCTGTTAATGTAGGAGAGAAAAATCAAAAAATCAAAATAGCTCCTAAATTCTGCACTAGTAAATTATTTTTGCCAATTAATGAAGTTAGTAAATTTGTGAGCACTAAATTACGACCCAGTCCCGAAAAATCCTGATTGCATGACGTTTGCAAATATATACATTTCGGTAAACGTTAAAGCCGTAATCGGTTGATAAAAAATCGGAAGAAGTGTCCATTATGAGTGATTAGAGATATGAACAAAGGCGTGTGTCATAGTAATATTGTAACTGTATAGCTATATCATTAATTGATGTTAGGCAATTAACACAAGCCAATCGAGCGGGACGATCGCAACCTCATTATCGGTGGACCAACAGCACAGTACAGCAGGGGAGTCGTGTGTCTGAGGCAGATCTGTAGTATCTTCAGTGTTGTTCAGACAGACAGCCGCTGGGTGAGTTTAGCTGGAAGGCGAGGTTGGAAAAATCTGCAAATCGGTTAATCAAAGTCTGAGCATACAATTTTATTCTTTGAAATTAAAATGTATTATAATTAAATTCCAGTTATGTTTTATACATTGGAAATGATTTGTCTTGTTAGTTTTTTTAATTGAGAGAATACACTAGGGTGTGTGTATATGTGGAAATTTATTGACGAAAAAGTTACGTTATGGCGAGTCGTGTTTCTCACAGAACACAGTATTACACTAAACCCAATTACACTACTACCACAGCGGTGGCTCGGAATGTAAACCAATATTTTGAAGAAACACCACTTGTGGCTTAACTCTGTATCTTAATCCACGTTTGGGCCCGGTTTTAATACAGCTTATGTAAAAACAAATTATGGCCAAGGTTTCCACATGCCTACTTCTTGCGGACCATCACCTGAGCAGTTAATTGTTAAAGTTTATTCGTATATCATAGTTATCTTTCTGCCAACACAAATTAATATTGTATGTAACGCCAATTAGTTGTAATGTACAGAACTCGCTGCGTTCGGCCAATACAACATTTTACCTGGAATAAACAATTAGTGCATGGGTTTGTAAGGCATGGGTCTTGTTTAGTTTATTAACCTACAATACCAGCAGACAGTAATATCCTCGTTGGCTAACATACATACAAACTGGCATTAGAAGAAATAAAGATAATTTAAGGCTCAAGTGTTCCATAAGACTGGTTAAGACCTAACTATGGGCAATTATATTGTTATCACAGACTATCTTTGCTTTTTTGAGTGTATATTACACCAGTTTGTAATGTAGAGTTAAAAACTCGAGAAAATGGAACAAATACAGTGACTAAAAATGTCTTTCCGAGAACTGAACCCGTAATCTCTTGATCGTCTTTAATATCCCGTGTTAACATAATTATGTCCTCTATTGTTTCCATCTAGATATCCTGATTATACGATGGATCGCTAATCCACAATAAACATGATTAACAGTGAATCACCCTGTCTGGGTCAAGGTATGTGGCGGCTACTGGCTATGAGCAACACTAGATCCTGAGTAACGGCGACCACAACCGCTCTGTCACAACAGTCGGAAACCTTTCGTCCCTTGACCCCGACTGAGATGAAATTTCCATACTCCTTCCGGCCGCTTGTGGACGTCGGCTTTCGGTCTTGAAATGTTCTCATCTTTAAGTAAAAAATATTGTATTGTATCTTCCAATGATTGTTCGATCAATATGAACACAGAAACCCCAATTCTTAAAATTGTTTTCAAAAAGCTGGATTATCAACTTCATCAGCCCCGTTTTAAATTAAATACAGTATAATAGGAAGTTAAAGTATGATTGTATGGAAAGACGTGTAGTAGTAGTATCCATGTGTGTATACTGTATTGTTGTTGTGTGGCCATGTGTTGCAGTCACTGTACGTAGCTATCGCGTATCTCAATTAGTGCACATATCGCTTCAGGTGTTGAGAAGATTACGGGATGCACGCTGCTCAGTGCATTGCTCCTGAATATCAATTTATGATAATTGTTCCACAACCCCCTCCCCTCCCCCCTTACTATAATAACCCTGTACATGGGTTGATACTTCTTGAATTAAATACTCTAATAATAAACATTTGTTGAATACTATAAACTAGAATACAATAATTATTGAAACAATTATTGTTAAATTCCTTTTTTTTTAAATAACTTTCTTTTCCATTATTCAAAAAGCCTAAAACAAAATTATATCTAAAATCAGTTACAGTGGTGGTTATAAAACTATGAGTTTTGTAGATTTAAAATCAATCTTAAAAACATTATACTTATCAAATGCATTTTTTTAAGTTTAGGCCTGTAGGATCAGTTCGGGTGTATATATAATTTGATTGTATTAACACGATAAATAGCTTACTAATTACTAATAAATGCCATATTTATAAGTATTCATAATATAATTGATTACGATATTATATTATATTTATAAAATATCGGGTAAATTCTATTTCGACGCACTTCATAGAAAAGAAAGCCTCCGTAACCAAGCCTGTGTTTACTCGGTTCACTACTGACAGAGCTAGCAGTCTGGTGCGTGTCCGGTATTCCTGGAAAACCTGATGTCATCAAGGAATTCTACGAATTCATCCTGTCATTTAGTGGGATTTTACGTTTTAAAGAATATTAATTCTTCCATCATTGTGAAACCACAAGAGATTTTTTTAGTGATAAAAATTACTAGCTTTGCTGTTTAAAAGATTTTGCCTGATTTCACAGCCGCCGTCGCGATAATATACTCAATAGTGATCGATATATCAATCAGTCTTCGCTTATGTTCTTGCATTTCATAGTTTTCCAATTGAATTGACTGAGAGTTAGCGAATTGACCAATATTTATATAGGGAGAATACTGAGTTTGATGATAGTGCATGTCACTCCATGGGATTTGGCTGAGCGTTAGCGAATATTTTTACATTTATTTCGTGAGTAACCCAACACCCCAACACATTCAACATTTTATGGTGATATTGTGAGTAGACTTTTATAATTCAAACATTGCTTGAAACGCAATTTATTTATATTTAACAAAAATGTGAATTTATAATGTGGCAAAATCTCCCATGAAAGATTTCATATGTAGCCCTATGTATTTTACATTAAAATTCACGTTTACATAGACAAGAATATGTTCTATAATGGTACCTGTCGAACTATGGGATTTGACTGAGCGTCTTTGATGCCAAATTGACTCAGTAGGCTGACACTATTTCCTTTTTTCTTGTGTGGGAGGGGGGAAAAAGGATTTACATATAAAATTATTTTCAATGTAAATTGTTTGTCTATCCGCCTCTATCTGTCAATAATGAAATGAGCTGCAGACTTGAAATTGTTCATTGAACCTCAGCGTTGCGTACTCCTACCTTGTTTTATATGAAACAGGCTTCAAAGAAATTTAATAATTGAATTTAAACAGATTTCAGGCATGTGTGACAAACAAATACAGTAGTCAGTTATATTTCAAATTATTTGCGATTTTGTCTCTTGTGCCCAAACAATTAACAATATATTTTCTGCTCGTATTTTACTGTAAATAATCACAGATCTCTATAGAGTTCTGGATTGTGGGTATCTTTATTTAGCTAAAGTTTTTGAGATGTAAATGCGGTTTTTAATTTGTTTCACATTTACGTTAGGATTGTCGTAACAATTAAGAATTGTACCTAATGATATTGTACGTATTTAAATAAGATTAGTAAGTTGAATTTTGCATATTTAAACCCTAAAAAATAAAATATTTATATTCAACATAAATGTAATAAACTACGGTTTATAAACATAGTATCAAAATTTACTGAACCAAGATAAACAGTCTTAAAGTAAGTTAATTGAAAATTGATATAAATTTGGCCTGTTTGGCTTTTTATAAAGTGACTTGTTTTTATTTATTTTTACGAAGTATTTTTTGTCGAAGTATTACAAGTAAATTGTTATTAAAATGCGATGCGTTACCAGTAACCCACTATCTCAAACTCACAATTCTTCATTTAATTAGTGAATTTATATTGTAAATTCGGAGTATTCTGCAACTATATATATAGAATGCTCGAGTTAAGGACCGTCTGCTCAGGCCATTGGCGAATCATTAGTGGCCTAATTCAACTAATTTGTTTCTTGTAACGAGGAAAGCGAGTGGATTGATTGAGTTTTCTATTGACACCTCGAGGAGATGCTGCTAACCGTCTTGACAACGCATACAGTAATAGGGCTCGCAGAAACGGCATTTTTATTGGCTATCCAGTAGTTATCGTTGTCGTTATCATCTACAAACACACATAAATGACAACCGTGGATAGTTGAAGTGTCGCTGATGGCGCTGCTTTAGCTGGAGATGAATCAGCTGATTTGTAACGATACTCCTCCAGTCGCAGATTGTTGAGCCGGTGCCAGCCGAGACTCGAGAGGCCGAGATGGCGAAATGTGGAGCGAACCGTGTCACTGCTGTTGGGTTTGGCTCGACACCCGGCCCTGCGTGTAAATTTATCGGTGCTGGTTACTCGCGTATTTAATATAATTATGCGGTGCCTGAGTAGTAATGGGTTCCGTTTGAGGTAAAGACATTGGCAACGATTATATTACAGGACTTGCCTCAGTATCAGAAACAAAATACCCCAGCCTGCTTCTCTAGGTGCCAGCTTTCCCCTACGTTTGTGGCCTTGTTCTTAGTTGGGCCTTGTATTGCTCGCTACACTAGAGTCTCGATTAACCGAAAGCCGCTTAACCGAATTTCCAAGTTACTTCTAAGCTGCAAAGGTATCTTGTATTTCACTTAAATGAACAATACCAATACGATTAATTGCAGTAAAAAGAAGCAATATAAAAACTCAACGTGTTTCCAATGAATTATCTTGGATCTAAGACTCACTCATTGCTTGACATACGTTTTTGCAGTTTTTGACATAGATTTTCGCTTTTAACAAAAAATGGCACTTAAATTCAGCATTTTACACGTAATGCGTGTATAATAAAAACTAAGCAGTTACCTACATTCAGTAAAAATTGTTACTTTCTACTTTTTTTTCATTGTGGTCAATAATATATATATATATATATATATATATATATATATATATATATATAATTTTAAGTTAGTAAAATGAAGTCGCTAATTATGAGTCAGAACAGTTGCACACCGTAACGGGCTGAAGTAGATAGATTGTTTTTTTCTATTGATTCCCGCCTTATGAATTAACAATATAATAGTTATTGTATATAGATGAATACATATTTCGAATCCTATAATCGATTGTTAAATCGATCTATTTCACGAATTTCGCATTAATCACATCTATATAACGTAGAGCACAATGTCACACTGTAAATGAGGACGAGGTGGAGGCTTTCATTTCTGTCCTCGCACGCTGTGTTCCAGAGTGATCGAGTATTTTGATACATCGGTGGTTACATCACGGGTGATAAATGGAAGTTAGGTGCCACAAGTGCCGGCTTGTTACAGCAGTCGGCGGGGCGCAGCATGGCAGGACGTCGACAGTTTGTCCCCCTAAGGCCTCTACGGATAGGAAGGTATTTACGTTAACGAGGGCCCTTTCACCGGTCCCGGTAACTGTTGCTATTAGGTCACAGTGAAAGTGTCACTGTCACTGTTTGTCACTTGTTTTTGTTTTGGGCACTCATCTGGTTAATAATAGTGAAGAAACGTTTTAAGTGAGCGGTATTGTCGTGAAGTCAGTTTGATTTACATTTTTGAAGTAGTGAAATGGGAGATATTTCTGTGCATATTTGCGCGACAGATGTATGTTTCGGCCCATGAAGGAATACAGCTGGTCGGGGGTGAACAGTCTTTACACTAATAAGTGTGTTTATATTCCAACTCTTCCTTAGGAAACCAGTGTTGGCTCCTCCCGTGCGTTGAATAGGGTTTATTAGGAGATCCCTCCGGAATGTATTATTTCTTGAATATAAATTGCTTTTAGACCAACCCTTAGTAATACTGGTCAGCCATTTTGAGTTAAGATGTACTTATATAAACTAAGCGTAATATTCACCACAAGGAAGTGCTTGGTCGACGAAATTAACGAACCGTGAACGTAACGTTAGTTGCAAAAGCGCTGCATAGTAAGAATAATGTACCTCGTTCCTAGTAGAGCAATATACATTTTCTTGAGCATTTGTTTCAGCTCGAGTGTTTTTAAACAAACTTCCAATTCCTCTTTGCTTTCCTAAATATATCAAACACGATAAATACAAATAGAGTATTCTATAAATAAATAACTGTAGATACATGTGCTATAATTTGTGAATGAGAAATCTCGTGAAATTCTACACTTAAAATATGCTAGAGCAGCTCGCGCTAAAATAGTCCGACAGTGGTAAGTACGTCTGAAACCCCTTTCTACACACCGCGCCCATCCGTGTTGCCACCTTAACGTGTAGGAAACATTACTGATCATTCCCATCATCTTATACAATACACATAATATCATTTTGTTACCGTGAAAAAATATACGTACTTTCGTGTTCATTCATCTGTTTTGCAGGTAACATGTGAATAAAACAGGCAGTATGACCGTATGGACTTCACAGTGGGAACACCTAGTGGTCAGCAGCGATATGGGAGCACCTTATCATCGGATTATTTTTGTCAGAGCTACTATAGTAATTTGATTCGAAGTTTAACAATGCCCTAATAGAATAGCAGTCAAAATTCTCATCAGTATAACACCCTTTAATAATTGTAAAATACGGAAGTCCACACGATCAACAACACACAAGTAACAGTGTGACCTGCAGTGACAGCCAATCAGCTGGCAGTTCTCCGCTTTTCTGCGTGGTTTGTTTACGAACTGGCTGAAAGGAGGTTGCCAGCTCCTTTCACTTTCCTTTCTTCCTTCAATACAGCTGATGACTTTTTCATTCCTCGCCAACTGATTCAGCACAGCCGCTGTTGCTGCTTTCTTTCTCGTCTGCGGTCCATCCGGAATCTTTTTAATGCGGACAGTGTTGCCCATCGGACGTTGCGGTGTTCTTAATGCCCAGCGCTTGTTGAAAGTTCGGGCGTGATTCACTATAGCGATAAGATATTCGCTTTTCATAGAAATCTCAAGTACTGTCAATGTTTGTTGATGATTATACTATCTTAGAACTACGAGTGAAGCCATCAAATAAACCAGATAAGTCCTGAAGTAATCCATAGTACCAAACAAATGTTTGAGTTGCAAATTTAAGTCGTCTATCGAAATCCTGTTATTAACAAAGTTCAAACAAAGAAATAGAATTTTGGAGACAAGTGAATGGTACGTTGTGGTCATTTAATGAATCACAGTGTAAACTGTGTGACGTATTCGTGTAGCTAACGCGCAGGTTCGTGGCTTGTCTGCATAAACAGACACGTGTACTGGATATGCATTATCACGATACATAATGCATTGACTAAAGTCTCCTTGGTTATGAGAAAATTCATAAATCATTGTTATGACTAATCGTCGAAGGAGTGTTGTTCACCAGAATTTAACAGTGGCTTCTTTATTATATTTAAGATGCCTTTGAGTTGGGATCGGGCCTTATCCACGTCACCTCTGTCCGTCACTAGATGGTACTCCCAGAACCATTCAAACAGGCCAGTTCGTCGGAACTCTCTCCTCTCTGGGCGAATCCTGCAAAGGACAATCACTCTAACTTCGAATCCAATCTGAAATCAGGAATGAGAGAGCCTACCGACCTCTTGGTACTAACATCTCGGAGTCTTGCAACCCCGAATTGTCGTAGGACACCTGGTAGATTCACAGCAGGGTATTGAGGAATACAGCATCGAGACCCTGGCTCAATTGTCAGATTGATCAACCCTCAACCGGGTCTTCTAGGGTAGGATCTGTTTTGCCAAACTAGGTGATCATTCATAAACCACTAGTTCAGTCATCTCCGGTACCTAACCGAAAGACAGAGATCAAAATGTGTCATCCAGAACCTCTGTGAGCAAAGAAGCAGAATCAATACGAGGGATGAGTGATAAACACTTCCTATAGCACTTTTTAAGTGGCTATATCCGAGTGGCTACTGGCAGGCAGGCGTGGCTCGGAAATCGTGTTCATTGGATATCTTTCAACGCACAATCTAAACATATTTTTAGATCCTATAAAGACAAACTGTCCTTTTCCCTTGGCATTCTTCTGTTTTAAAATCCCTTTAACGATGTATTATTTATTATTTAAATACTAGTTGTATGGTTGGAATATTTAAATAGTTAATCTTCCATAGTACTTTGGAATACTTAATTAGGCATTTTAAAGCGGATATAAATGAAGGACAATTGTAATCGAGGGGTAAGTCAGGTGAAGCCTTGTACTGGGATACAGGTGATAGTGTCAAATCCAATTCATTCACCATTGCACCTCTATGAACTCTGCACACCTTTATGAGGCTCCAGATCACGGAAGGGTAGTAAGGCCTTTAGGTAGGTACACCAGCTTCAATCAAACTCTAAATATAACCTCCAAATAGTTTACAGAACCAATAGTTTCGTTCAAAACTCAACTTTTGTATACCATAAATAAAAACTTACATTTATTAACTTCTCATCCAATTCTGTTTTTGCAGGTGGGTTACACAGAAATTCCTGCTGGAGCTGGTAATATTACTTGGTAAGATTATGAATTTGAAACTGATGACTTATTTTTAAGAGGCAGCCAGGGGATAAATGTATCATTGTTGCATGTGCTAGTGTAATGAGCCCGCGTTCCAAGAGTGGACAAGCTATGAATCACATAGGTCGAAAATAGAGCATGTCTTGAACTGTTGTTGTTTTAGAGTAAGTGTCGCGTGTCAGCTCTCTTTGAAGTAGGCAGAAGTGCTTTTGGTCATTGGCTGAGCGTTAGTGAACCCACAATCTCAAATGGCCGAGAAATCCATTTTTCCGTACCTGTTTGTTTCCTCGCATATCTCGAAACCTGTTTGATAAAATGTTTACATTCAGTAACTCTGCATGCCTAAGGTAGGAAAATTCCCAGCGATGTGGAGGAAGCTCGCAATCGTGGGCTTCCCGCGAGATTCATGAGACAACTTCAAATTACATGTAATTGACAAGGTCGTGATAAGCCTTTTCACTGGAAGGTAAGTTTGGAGGACCTCGCTCAACAAAAAAGGGAGTAATTTAAATTGTAAAAGTGCCACGCCTGACTTGATACCTATCTCTTTTAGCAGTTCCGGCCACCCACTGAACCTTCAACTCTTTTCACTTAACTCGCTGTATATTCTCGGCGAATGGAGACTGGATATACAAGTATACTGAAATAATTAGAATCCACTAATAATACCTTTCGTTTGACACAATTTTTACGAATCGGCTATTCATAACATCCTAAGAAGAACGGTTTGTTAGGAGTCGAAGAAAAATTTGAAAATTGGCCACATTGCTCTCTCGTATTAAGGTTACATTGAGATACAGTTAACAAAGAAAAAGTATCGCCATACAAATAATCACTGATATAGGAGTAAATAGATACTAAAAAACTATTGTTGATCCTAACAAAAGGAAGTACGTAGTTAAAAAAACTAATGTAGGATGGTAACGGCCAAAACGTACATGGTGGGGTCTCTTGATAAAAATGCTGTTACATTATTTTACAAAGCGATCTTACTCGGTCTCTAATGTGTATTAGTTTAAAATTACAACAATATTGTCGGTGTCGTTCCAATTCCATTCCGTTATGTATAATTGCATTTTGGTTCTTGAAGATCTTTAAAATCGTTTTGAATTTTACCTACGTTTACAACCATAGTTTCTGTTTTAGAGGTCCCCTCTCTCTTTAGGAAGTATTGGTATGATAAAACTTTTTGTTTTACACACCTAGATATATGTGTATAAAAAAGTTTTAGAATTAAAAGATCACTCCATAAAATTGGTACTCTTTACCATTCTTCAATAATGCAAGGCCTTTTTCTCACTAAAAAGGTAGCCTGAAGTTACTGGCACGAGTCTTGGTAATGTTCACCTAACATTTTAGAGTACCCAAATTATGAATAGTTGACGTGTAAGGACAAAGCGGTTCCGTGGCCAACTCGGGTTACGAAACGCGCTGGGAAGTACGCCCTGTTCGTCACAGATTACTAGCTACGCCAGCGTGCTCGGCGCGAGACGGAATGTTTTGACGATTGCAGTGCCCGCGATGAGTCACCGCTGCACTGATAAGCGCTCCTTTAATGGCTATGCGGGTTGTGACTGATTGACTGATTACGTGCTCTACAGAGAATATTGCTAGATAAGTTCTGTTGAATTTTTCATTTAAATTATCTTTATGCAAAAGATGGCGTAGTGTAAGAATTACCGCTCAACGAATCAACAAACGATGTCGTGTTCTTAGCCATTTACCATTGGTCGGAATATTAGGAAGTAGATGCAGACACACCTACTGAAGGAGGTTCAAGATTCCCTGATGGGGCCAATACCATCCTATGGTATTAGACTTTCGATGGTAAAGAACAACAATGAAACAGGCGGCTGAACACTCCAAATTTACTGGAATTGAAGCAGGAAACAACTAAGGAAGGCAATCAATCGTATTACTTATCATTGCTGAAAGCATCTGTGTAGTACCAGCCTCTTCTATGGAAGGTGCTGGATGGTCTAACAGAAGAAACAGCAGAACATATACTGTCAAGTCTGTGAAGAACTAGGGTAAAGAAGAAAATCTACAGTTCTACTAGCAATGTTGATGAAATAGGAGTAGTAGAAATTATATACGATTATCCTCCATTACTAAATCTGAAGGGGTTCTCAAATGGCCTGAGTCTGCCGTAAATGGTGCCCACTTATGGTCCCTTAGTCCTTTTAATTTTATCCGTCCAGCATAGTATTGGTTTGTTTTTAAATTTAATAGAATTGAAAAGCCGTTGATACTGTAAGAAAACATTTTTTTAAATGGTGTGTTTGAAGAAATTTGAATTGAATTTGCGTTGAGTATGCTATAGTTTTTTTTAATGTTGCTATCAAGAGTATACCAACTTGTTACCTCAAGACGCTCGTTGACAGATAAAATTTAACTTTCATTTTGAACCCAGTAATCTTTATAGTCATCGTATCGTAATATGTTGTTACGATAGTGTCTTATAAAGTACCTAGTGGGTTACTTTTTGACAGTTGAAAGGATAATTTACCAAATGACTACACTAAGTGATAGTATATATATATTCGACATTTGCAGTGTAGGATTTTCATTCATTACTACAGTTAGGTTCATAAGGCCGCCCATTATTTACGAGGGGAGTAACCGAGTATAGAGGGGAAAGAGACCTAATGAAGGTGTAGGATGGTTGAGGGGAAGGGTCTGCAAATCGGAAAATCCACTGTCGTGAGAAGGCTGTAGTAACATCGTCTTGAGTTTTCCCAGCAAGAAAAACCTCATGTACTTTCATGCCATTATTTTTCATCGTATCGTTATAGATACAATTCACACATCAATACATTTAATTTTTTTGTAAAGTGTATACATGTGAACGATAAAGTGCAAACACAAGTTTTGAATTAATTTTCTGGATAGTCTGTAAGAAATCTAAGAAAAAAAACGATGTTTTTATAGGACTACGATCAAGATGGCCGCTAATTCTTCCGACTCGTAGAACAGCTCCAAACCCGTGGGTTGAAAACCAATACCCCAGAATAATTTGAGCTAGGAGAGGTTTAAATTATTAGAAGCATGGTATTTTATTTCAATCAGTTTGAAATGAAAACGTGGAGTGATTGTTATTGGTTGATATGTCATTAATACATACAAACATTAATTATATGTCATTAAGTGACAAATAAATTTAAGATGGGTTTGCAACATGTAAAATATTATCACAGGAATAGCTATTACAATTATGCAGTTAACATTGAATACCACGTTCGATGTCGACGTTCGTGTGTAACTTGAGCTTGTTTCTCTTTATATGTGTTGTGTTTGCTGAATAAGAGACGAGTCGCCTAGAATAGGAGATAGATGTAGTATGTGCGAACTACCTACGGAAACTGTAGACGTGTCTTCAAGCCAGAAAAGCAAACATTTCCATTGTGCGTGTTATTCTACCTAGCTCAGAGTCGTGTCCATTACTATGTCATTTTTAAAATTATAAATTAAGATGCAGAACTGTAATTTTGCTGACTGTTGTGTTATTAGGGAGTCCTAAAACAATGTACAATTTGTCAAAATGTACAATTTTTTCAATTTGCGAATGTTTTAAATTTGTCAAATTTCACAAAAACTGGTAACCAGCAAAAATCGTAACTGGATATATAAAATGTAGTTCAACAATTACAGTACTAACTACTGTGTACTGTGGTGTACTATGAATTTGTTATTTTGTATTTAAACATAAAATAGTGAAGTTGCATCGATGTCAATTATTCTTCAACCGAGAAGGAAGATGACGAGAGGAAATGTTTTGCATGTATTATATTTCTGGAAACTTTTTGCTATTATGATGAGTTTCGCGAAATTTGATATCAGAGATCTTTAATTACCCGCCATTTGGAATCAAACATTAGGAATAATTACTATGCTGTTTTGCACTAAGTTAGGCCTTAATAAGAATATAACATATTATGTGAAAAATAATTGCTGTATTTTAAATAATTTATTCGTTATAATTTTAAGTATTAAAATTAATAAGACAGATAAAATTATAACGAAGTTGAGAAGACAATATTGCTATTAGAACTTTTTTCCGTTTTGATCCAAGTAACAATTTCACGTTTCCACAGAGTTCGTGCACACCCTGTATATCTGTAGTCTGCTATATGTTCAGACAGATGTGGGCCAGTGTGTGCTCGAAATCTAGAAGTGCGGGCCGATCCATTTTTACTTCAGCGCACGCGCAGAGGCCGGTCTAGGGTTACCCCATGGCCAAAAATGGCTCTGCGCCGCCCCCCTCCCCCTCCCCAGCCTACACCACTTAACTATTTTATTAAAGGTTAATTAATTGACTCACTTTTTAACGCCCGTTTCCTCGTTACGATAAAATTTGGTTGTATTCAACCAATTTTGCTGTTGGCCCCTGTGTTTTGTAGTCAGTGAGTTGCTGGGATTGCTGAGTTTCTATTTTTACTGCAGACAATCTGTCTGAATGTGACCTGAAACCGTTTGGTTCCTCCTAAGTAGTTTATCTAAGGAAGAATAAACTACTCTTTCTACTCAACCAAAGAGAAATGCTTGGTATTTAAAATAGAACGTAATTGGAATAAATTACCTACTTATTATTGCTATGGAATTTACAAAATTGCTTTATGTTCTATAATTGTTCGGTGTAATTCGAACTGAGCGATGGAGAGTTGAGATGGAATAAATATAAAACATATCCTGAGTAACATTACGCAGGCAGTATTAATCGACTTATGTATGATTTACTCGAAACATGTGTTGTTACGCTCGTCGAGTACTTGGAATGAGTAACTTTAATGTAGTTAATCGGGAAAGAAAAGTTATTGACTTAGTTTGACATATTGGCAATAGAGTTTCTAGTAAAAACGAAATGTTTTTCTTTTAAATAGTGGCGGTGTTTTTATTTTGACTACGTTTATGATCACTCTTATCCAATTGGAAATTAATTTGTAATTTATTATTTAAAAATAGAAAGAACTCAAGCTCTGTATAACAATTGTCTATTACTGAAAATGCAGATGCGAAGTCTTATAACAGTTATTACTATAACTTACTTCCGATATTCCGACGAAAATTGCGGCCATTTATACTTTATATGGAAAATTCATCAGTTGATAAAGGTATTTTGTGTATTTTATGAGCTCATTTAATCGAAACAATCTTATTAACAAAATATCTCCAAATTTGATATTTAAACAAAACCCTCAAGTGTTATAGGCATATTTAAAGATCGGCAACTCCGAAAATAACCAACTCGATAAACAAATAACGTTGAAGAAACAAAGAAAGGACATGTTACTGTTGGCAACAGTCGGAGGGTTTAACTGACAACTTTGTGTCGACAGCCAAATAAATATTTAGGTTCATCCACAGAGAACACCACAATATTCTTGTGGCATTGACATATACTTACAGAAACTACGGCAGCCTACATTCTGCCTATACGTTAGTCATCGTCAGCGACATGCTGTGTGAACGTTGTGTAAGACAAAACTTGCTGTTTACGTGTACAAGAGACGGTTGTTCTCCGTAAAAGGAAAGGTAGCATGTCAATGAGATAGAAGAAATATAGTCAGTCGAGTACGTGCAGTTGTGAGTCAACACGACACAGTACGTAATTTAGGATTTTATTTAGGTTTTTACCTACGTACATACCTTAATATTAGGTTATAAGAAATAATATGTTATCCTTTAATATTTTACATGTCCAGATATGTCTCCTTTTTTCTTATAGTTGATTAATAATACTGCATACCTGATAGTTTTAATAAATTCAAAGTACGGTGGCAGAGAAAGATGTAATAGTATTTATCGCATGGTAAAGCATATAAATGCAACCCCTTCATGTAAAGTTCAATTTCCGGACTATTACCTCATCTACTAGTAGATCGGACTAGTACTTTACACTTTACTTTACTTAATAAGTTATACAATTGAAGTTGAAAAGATTTTTGACCGTAGTGTTGCCTTTACATGCACTAATTATTTTGTTCTAATATGTCAGATACATAAATCAGCGAATATATATCCAGTTGTGGCAAAATCTGGAATAATTGTGCAATGATACTTGTTAAAGGTTAGTAGACATTTGGTAGTGAATGAACAAGTTGTGTGCAAGTTTATTTGGAAAGTACCAGATAGTTGTGACGGTTGAAAGATCGGTAAATCTGCACGAAGCTAATGCTATTATTTTCCTTGCGTGAGGTTTGTTCACCAATATGGGTCAATCAGACATTAAAGAATATTACCGTGGGTGCTACGTCGTTACCAACATGCCGTTCAGTAATCGCTAAAGGTCACCAACACTACTGTGGGAACAGGCAACTGTATCGTGATAACGCATTCTGTGCACAGAGTGCAACTTGTGCAGCAATTCTTGGCTAAATACCAACAGATTTAGTAGCGCTACGTTTAATCTTATATTTTTCCTTATAACTTTCTTTTGTTCCTCAATGTTAAACACCGAAGATTTCAATATGTTGTGAAGAATCAGTAAAACGCGAAGGGACCATTTTCACGCAACTCTAAAAATCGTCTGGAAACAAGTTCCTCCCAGTAATGAGAAAGTCTCTGGTTGGTTTATGTTTCATTGGAGTGAAAATACTTTAAGGTTACATGTAAGTCCTAAAGCCTTATGTCAAACGCTTGTTCGTAATAATTCCGGTTTTAAAAGCTGTGCCGTTGGAAGTTTTTGCAACGATATCTTCTTTGAATATGACTAGTCGATGTAATGGCAAAATACACAGTTGATTGTGTTTACCAAGATAGGAATTGTCGATACAATCGACAGAATCTATTAGGATAACTGAGTTTACAAGGAGTACAGGTTAAAATGGGTACAATGTCAAAAGAAAGTTCGATTCCGTCAGGAGTAAACCAAGATGGATATCAGTGGAAGAAATGGACGAGAGATATAGTGTGGCTAAAGGTATATTGATAAAGAGCATTTCAAAGAAAAATACAAAAAAGCCGAATTAAAGAAACAGGGCAGTAAAAAGCAAGCAATACTGTTAAGACTAGAGAATCGAACAATAAGTGGGAATGTATGTGAGAGTTTGAATATTTCAACAAGAACAAAGAACATCTCATATAGAAAAATTGAGCACATTAAAAAACAAATGGGAACTCTAAAAAGGGGGACGAGGTCGTGGAAAGAAATATTATGGCAAAACAGTGAACAAAGAATCGTGACTATTGTGAGAATCGGTTTGTATGTGTGGACAAAAGACAAGACGCCGTTAATGAAGAGGATAAGAAGTGAAAATAGAAGCAAAACAACATGGACATTTTATGAGCGACGATGAAATAATATTCCAACACAGTAGGTTTTCTTGACAGAGTAAAGATATAACACGTTTGTTGCTGGGAAGTTCAAATGGAAGTCAGAGGTAGATAAAACAGTAATGGGACTGCTAAGCACGGATGTTAGAGCCGTTGGACCGTAAAATTAAAACGTTTCAACACCATCGAGTGGTGTCGCTGTCACTGTTGGTATTCCCAAAGCGGTGGACTCAAACAGAGGAATAGGAATAGATCAATTATAAGTTTTGGTGTGCGAGATGTCGAGTACGAGGAGTGCTAGACCTTGGTATTCCAACACAGAAGGATGCTTTGTTCTTAAAAGAGTGAGGATAGAAGACTGTTCAACAAATCTGTTGAACGTAAGTAAAATGTTTATGAAAACAATAGTGGGATTGTTCCGCATCTTGAAGCGATGGCCAGATTCCATCTGTAATAAGCTTCGCTGACACTCTGGTCTGAATCGTTGGCAAACACATTTGGTACTCCAAAAGCTTCGGACACGAACTGATGAATGTGGCGAGAAGTTTTGACGTATGAGAGTGAAGAATAGTAAACTTTTGTTACGCGATATTCCAACAAAGTAGGGGGCTTGATTCTAGAAAGAGTGTTGATAGCAGACCATTGATGCTGGAAAGCTTAGTTGAATGGAAGTGAGATGTAGATAAAAACAGTAATGGGATTGCTCAGTATGGGTGTTAGAGGCGATGGACCGTTAAGTTACAACGGTTCAACACCGTCAAATGGCTTCGCTGTCACTGTGATCTAAATCGATGGTAGAGCCATTTGATACTACTAGAGCGGTGGACTGAAGAGAGCAGTCAGTGAGATCGATGGGTTTCCGGTCGTCATAAATGGCTTACTCACACTCACTCATTACTGGCAACAAACTATAACAAGATACGGTGTGTAATGGCAACACCTTTCATGTTGCCATCATCTTTATTATACCGGATCATCTCGTCTCACTTAAAAGACGAACGTACTGAAAGACGAAACATTAGTGGACAAAATTAAAGTTTTTCGCATATTAGTGGATAATTCTGTAAAACACGTCATGGATGATCATGTAAAGTTCATAATGGATGATTATGAAAATAAGCAATGCCGATATATAAACACATCCGTGAAATTATCTGTGTTGCAGCTTGATTAAATTATACTGATGGTTTGAAAGTGCTCTACTAACAGTCCTAGTAAGCATGGGGTAAGATAACTTGTTACAAGAAACGATTCGTTGTGGGAACAATGGGAACCAAAATGGTATAAATGAGAAAGAGTTGACAAGCGACATGTTGATGGAAGAGCTGTAGGCGTTGGACCGTGAAGACACTTCTTATTATTACGTCCGGCTTTTCTATTGCTGTCCGAATCAATGGAATGAAACGTTGTAGTAGCAAGTTTTAAAGCATTCCGTTCTGTTCTTTCGTACTGTGTCAAAACATTTCTCTACCTACTTGTAATCCTCTAAGTTTTATTATTTTTAAATATGAAACTACATAGCTAGTACACGTATGGATTTACGAGAAACACATAAAATAAAATACTTTTATGTTTTCCAATTATATAATTTATGAAACTGCATAGATTTGTCGTTAAATAATTTGTTTGTAACTGAATGGGCTGAGCAAATGTGAGCTACTAACTTATTTGTGAAAAATACTTTGTCTATCCGTCTGTGAAACTCAACAGTCGTTAAAGCTGCTAGAGTAGTCTAGTTGAGTATGCATTGAGTAACATTGATAACGAGACACACATTGATCGATTTGAAGTATCATTCATCTCCAGTAGAAACGTGAACGAAAAAAAAGTATTTAAGGATTCGAACAGTTCAAAGAAAACGTATTGATGGGAAAATTAGCAGTTATTGATAGTTTTAAATGCTACACATTTCAAAAGAAAATTTAAATGTAAAGTTTTTTAAATTGAATGTCATTAAAAACTCGCTCAAAAAATTGTTTATTATTAATTTTTCATCAAAATATTCATGTTTACGTAATGTAGAGAAACTTCTATAGCTTTATATAAAGTAAAAATCTAAAGGGAGAAACCTGTAGATAATGTTTCTTTAAAATGTACAGGAATTACTAAGGAATTCCAGCTACGCAGCAGAGATCAAGAAGACATTCATTCAGCCTTTTATTTAGAGTTATTGCCCGCCTGGGTAGCTTGCGTCGGTGTTTCAATTCGATGTGATTGACCATGAATGTCGGAATCAATGTAGGTTAGTTATGCAACTGTCCTGTTCAGTAAATGGCTGCGATTCCTTCCTTTGTATTTTATCAGCAGCAGCGGCGAGTTTCAACACTACTTGGCGACCTTGCCCACCGGTGTTCATGACCAAGACCTGGCATTGTCCGAGCTCCAGTAACTGACCCACCATTGCGGTATAGAGAAACAACGGATGTTTCTAAACCGAGTCGGTAGTAATGGTGTAGCGTTCCGCCACCAGTAACGTTCAAGATGCTGTTGTTACAAATAGGTCCTTGCTTGATTCCATGCAATCAAGATGCAATAGAGGAATTAATAGATTTACTATATAGCGGATTAAATTAAATGTTTTATATACTTACCTTTGTGTATCCTTTGAAGAGTTCAATCTATATTCGGTGTATGTCTAAGGATTTAATGTAGAATTTGCAGAACTTTTTAATATAATAATCTATCAATTAGAATATTCTGACTCAACGACTAAGTAACAAAACTAGGAGAGACATGAGAAAGCAAGTTACTATTTACAAATTTAATACAAAGAATTGCACCTTCCACATCAAGATGGTAGAAGTGGGTTATGATAGTCAAAACCAGGATATCCTTATCGCAATAGTGCTGAGAAATACAATAAGCCCCAGTTGATGAGAGAGCGTGATCTTCTCTAGCCTGTTACTATTGTGGTTTCACTTTCCCTTTCTGACCAATCCCGCCTTCACGTTCAAGTACAAAGTCTCCTTCAAGAAATCAGCTCATTAGCTTGGAGAAGGTGTCAACATATCCAGTTCCCTGCTGCCACCAGTCCGTAACACACTTCAGCAAACATTGTTTATGCGGACAAGTATGCAACAAAGAGGAATCCGCCGGGCTAGAGAAAGCGCGGATTCGTGAAATCTTTAACGAAGTCTTATTAGCAGAACTGTCCATCTCGTGATCTGTCTAGTTCAACCTTCTGTCTTGTTGCCACTCAGATCAATAGTACTTGGGTTAGGGTTGAGAGAGATGAAGAAGAGACTGTTTCTTTGTTTGCATGTATGCTGTTAAGGATGCTATATCATGACGCACCAATTAGCATCACTTAGACCAGTACACCGAAATGGACTTTAATTCTAAAAGGCCGCCACATTTTTTTATGTTTACTTTTAACTGTTAGCTTGTGGTCGATAGTAGTCTTCTATCCAACTCAAACCGTCCTATCACCTCAACCGTAATCACCTCAACCGTCCTATCACCTGCAATAACGAGTCCATAAATCATAATGCTTCGATCAGCTGATTGTCATTAGTGTCAGTGATAATAGTGAGTAGGATTGGTATGTGAAGGTTATATAGTGTAAGTATAACGTGAGAGTACAAAAGCCCGTTGCTCAATAAAGATGTCAACTGGTTTACGTACTGACTTTTATCTATTTCTGTGTGTAAACCAATGGTTTATTGCAGATTTGCAGCGAAGTAAAATTATTGATTTAAACCAGAATTACAATAGTATGCAGAATTAATTAGAAGTCGGTTGTCATTTATTTGAAACTTTTAGAGTAATGTAGTTATCGAAGGAATATAATCTAAGTTTTCCGGTACACGAAGTGGGGACATAGCTCCTGCCCTCAACCTTTATAAGATTTATTAGATGATTTTGGAATATGTACCATTTATGGGGTGAGATAAAAATTTCAACGAGCCTTAAACATTAGTTCGTAAATAATGTAGCCTATACAGAATACAACCTTTCCATTCCATGGTGATCAAACCAGTCATCGTAATATCAGAATAGGCGTTAAGCATGTGGGTTTAAAGGAAAAAGACATGTTATGAGGTATACTTTTAAATTAGCTGCAAATATTTTTGCCATTACTTTCATGAAACTTGGAGGAATTTGGCTGTACCAGCAGTGGACCATCGACCGTGCAGCCTCTGGATGTGAATGGTACACGTCTGCGGCCAGTGAGAGGTGAACCATGCCACAATAAGTGCAGGTCGAGGCCGCTGGCGCCACGACGCGACGTGAGAGGGTATCGCTCTGGATCTCGGATGAGGACTATTTACATTTACATTCATCGCCTATGTGCAATCACCTCTCAGTCTGATTTACAAAGGCGAGTTGACCCGATCGTGTGACATTTTCCTCTGGATAGTTTTCAGTCGCCCTGATTACCTTTCGAGATTGTACTATGTTTATTATTGTATCATGGTTTGTATAGCCTCGCACCGTTTTAATAAATCCTACATTGAAAGTAAAATAAACATATTGTAATATGTGCAAATATTTAAATTCTCTCCAAAACGGATTAGTTTTATGGTACATATTACACGATTAGGAGGTAGGATTTGTAGACCTTGGTTTGAGGCTGAATTATATTGGAATCTGGTTCCCTACGTTCCTTGATGTTCACATCAGTCCTTTGACACGGAGTATTGCGTAGGTATTCTAGTCGTCCTTTTGTTCTGAATACATTGGATTTGGAATTGTAATCACGACTACAGCGTTCTTCTCATGGAGAAAAGTCACTAATTTCTATGACGCTACAGCATACTTCTCTTGGTTGTGTTTATTAGACTGTCAATTAATGAAACTCGCTTAGAACGCATTTGGAATTTTGATGATCTGATGCTTTAATTTGGGCCCAGCTGTATTTTAAATTCATACTAAGCTCATGATTATTTGTTAGCGTACAAAATTGCCGTCCTCATGCCGGGATTCGAACCCGAATCCCTGAGTTATGAAACCGAGGCGCTACCCACTCAGTTATAAGGGAGCTCAGAATTGTTAGTAATCAATTTACAACTTGCTCATCTTCTATTGCACCCTAACTTTATTTGTACTTTTGTTGAATAGTACATGGGTGTGTGGACGTTTTGAGTGGGCAATTAATTAAAATTAAAATTTCCATGGTTTTTTTTTTAATTTTGAACATCGTATGGTATGACTGGTGTGTTACTCGGCTAGCTGGGAAGATGTCAGTTGTGATTGAATACGTATTAACCTACGTCCAGTATACAGAAGGTAGGCGCGGCTTGTGGTGTCGCATACATAACTTATCGCGATGTTTCACAACCATCATTACATATTGTCGTCGCCCACTTGTGTCCTCGTACAAGCAATTAAAAATTATACAACTACGTGCCCTTAGCTGCCAACTCCCATCGGGTGGCCAATTAAGTGGTACAGATATTGTACTGTAACGGAGACAATGTCATGTGGTATTGTAGACTTATAAAATTGTAACAGCATTAAAGTCTCCGAATTTGTAGTCACTTTTGTGTAGGAAGCCATACATAAAACCAGGTTTCTTCAAATTTTGCACAATTTTCGATTCGAATTATTTTGCTATATGTTATCCAGTCCATTTTTTGTTATCATTCTTTGTAACGCAATTGCATTTTTTTACAAGGGAGTTTATTTACAATAATCAATTGCACGTATTGAAAATAGTTTGTATATTGAAGAAATGTTTTAAAGATAACAATAAGTAAAGTTTTAAATGTATTAAAGTTAATGTATTTTTCTTGCTTAATAACTCTCTAGATAATTAAAAACAATTTATCTGTAACAATTAATGTGGGACTTATCTTTTTTTATGTTGAGTATAAAGCTGTTCTCATTCCACGTTCAACAAAACTTGAAAACTCCTGTGTTCTTTTATCTACATGGAATTTAACTAAAGTTAGTCTGGTTTCCAGGATTCCAGACGAGTAAATATAAGACAATAAGTTGTATTAAATGTTAGTACAGTGTATTTTAAAGGCAAACTAATTAATTATTCCACACAATAATGTTGAGCATGTCAGGGCCAAGTTGATGCGAGCCGGAGCGGCAACAGGTAAAGTGGGCGAACTGACGGTAGTTGGCCGGTGGCCTAGCGCTAGTCCACGCCCTGGCCCTCACTCACATATTGTTGGGTCTCGCTAGTAAACACAGGTGTGGCCCGTGCACTCAGCAGCAGATAAGATTTGTTTTCAAAGGATCTGTGTGACTTGGGTGATTTACTTGTAGTTGGCTATTACTGCATCCGTGTAAGTCGTGGTTGACGTGCTCATGCTTAACAGCTCCAACCCAATAAGAACTCGTTAATATAATATATATAATATAATATATTATATTATAACCTCGACTTTATTGACAGCTGTATTTTACGTTCATGCAGTATGAGTTTTGAACATTTTGATGTATGTTTCGTTTCGCTATTTTTGAACTGATTAAATTTTTTAACATAAATTAATATTGCGACATTTGAATACGAACCATTTAATGCTCACTAACTAACAGAAAACAGTTTTATATTATTTCTTTATTCTAAAGATATAATAAAAAGAATCAACGTGGGGAATTTAGATAATAATAAAACTAACCTTTTTTATTCAAAGTGGTAATTTGTTAAACAAAATGTTTATGAAATAAAGTTTATTAAAAAATTGCCCCTTTCCATTGATAATAATAATAATTATTATAATTTTATTCTTATGGTCCAACATATTGGTCAAATGAAGGTTACACTTTAAAATATGAGTAACTTTAAATATGGTAGGTCTAAAGTGGTGACCGAAAATGTAATTCCAACGTCGTACATATCTGCATGCTCATTATTAAGTAACAAGGTGGGTTCATATTGATTGGACCAGTATGTTGTTTAATCTTTGCCATGTTAGGAAAGTTATGGCCTTCCTTTCCAAAAAATCGCATTAGTAATAATGTGATATTCAAAAGTATAAACTAAGCTTATTAGTTTAAAAATACAACGTTCTAGCTTTGCTTGTTAAAAATAACAGATTCGTTTGCCGTATGTTGTACTCGTATGCTTTCCGTTTCTTTGTAACAATATCACAAGAACTGCTCATATTTCCTGGTATTGCAACATTCGCTATCTGTAAGTGCAATATAACATTTAACGAATACGCTAACGAACCATAAATAAGACATTGAATGAATAGAATGTTTTGTTCTCGTACACCGAGCTGCACATACACACATTACCACTAACAGTACTGGAGGAGGAGGTCATTTCCCAGTAGTTAGTGGTCTGCTTCCCACATGCTCTGTAAGCGGGCCGGATATTATTGATGGGGCAGCACGCACAATGTTGGGCCACCTCACCGCTCTAGAAACTCTGCCACATGGACCAACAGAGGCATCGTACAGTTTCTAATCGTGATATCTCGTCCTCGCTATCCTCATTATCAAAAGTCTACAAGTAGAGTCAAAGAATGTGGGTTCGAGAATGATCCTGTAACCCAGCTTCGTGGAAGTCGAGTTTTCAGGATGATTATAGGCTAGGATGTATTGTACTCGGTCTCCAGACCGCATCAGGTGACATCTCACCAATACATTTAAACTTTTAGATGTGGCCAAATTGTGTTGAAATACAATAAGAATGGAAACTCAGGTGGAAACACCATCCAAATAATTAGAAGAAGAAGTTGTCCTCAGAGAAGGCTACCCATGGTGTGAAGGCTAGTTGTTCGTGTCCTACTTACCATGTTAACGAGAAAGGACTCTTCTGCGTTAGTTCGTCATTACGGCCAGAGGAAGATTCGGAAGTGTATTCTGTTATATTAGTGTTAACATCATGGATTATAATTCATAGTCCAAAAGCCGGGAGTTTATTTGCACTTTATAAGTACACATTTTTTCTTGAAATTAACAGAACCATTGTCTCTAACAATCGATTGTCAGCCGTTCAAGTGTTGGTGGAGGTTGACATGGGAGGCCATCGAAAGCGTTGTATAATTTTATGAAATAATATATGATAATTTATCCTTATAATATTTTGCTTAGCTATACACTCTTGAAACTAACCGTCAAACACATAAATATAATTAATCTCCATCAGCTAATCACTAATTATATACAGACCCTTAAAAGTGTCACTGTATACTTTCAGTTTCCTTACCGTATCTATTAGTCTGACGGTGTTTATTTATTATTATTTATTTATTGGACGTTATGTTTTAAGTGTATCAAGCTAGGAAAAATATATTGTGAGAAAAATGTCCGTTTTATATTTTTAACCCTTTTTATACCGCCCCATATCTAAATCTCAACCAAAACAAGCGTGTCTGACGACTGTTTCCTTTCTTAGGAAAACACTACCTCTATCGATTTCAAGAAAAACCAGGTTGTGAGATTATAAGGTGCAACATGGCGCTCGGCTCATAGACCATAATACAGGGCGTTTCAAAAAGGACTTTACAACTTCATATAAATTGTATTAAACAAGGAACAATGTGGCCTGATCTTTGCCTGTTTTAATTAAACCTCTTTTACTCATGTGAATAGTGCCTGGATAAAATTTGGCTTACGGGCATTTCGTTTAGTTTTACAGAAAAAATTTATAAATTCAACATTCTCCATAGTACAATTCCAACTAGAAGTCTAAAAATATCTTGGGGGAAAAGGATCTTATTGTTAGTGTAGCCTGTTGATATTTCACAATAACAGTCAAGTTTAATGATCAGAGTTTACGTAATATTTCCATCTACCTGGCTTTGCTCCACCCACTGTAGTACAAAGTTGCCAAGAGTGAAGACATGATTCATTCCACTGTGCCAACTAATCACTTTCATGTATTTTTGTCCTTCTTTCATTCAAGAGGATAAATATTTCAACGCTTGTTTTCAGCTGTTAAATTATTTTGCTTTGGCTCTTCTCACCTGAGGTGTAATCTAATGTGTTTGTGATGGATTGCCGAGTAGTTTCGCTTGTGGTATACCACTAGAAGAAATACCAGGCTTGGTATTGTGCACAATTTTCCATCTGACAGTGTGTTCGATGATAATCTTTTGGTTAGATAAGAATTCACACTCAATTATTTGGATTTTTATCAGGGGGGAGGGGAATGCCGTTAATTACTCATTCCATTGAATTGTAATATACCAACTTGAACTACCCCTTTAAGCGTATAATAAAATCGTGAAACATTTATATTAAAAGATATCTGTCTAGGAGCAGGGTTTGAATTCCTTTTAAATAGTCTCTGTAAAACTATACAGGGTGGAAATAAGTCTCATGACAGGTAGAATAGAGTTGCTTAAACTATACTCGTAAACGGAGGTGGTTTTAATTAGGCATTTAACATTTTCAATAGCTGACTTATGTAGTATTTGTTTCTCGAACAAGTACACGATGTTTTCATGCCATACTTCGGCCTACCAATTAAATCATCACCTCATAGATTTCGGACTGATTTTAATTCTCGTATGGACTCCTTGTTCATTATTCATTTAGGGCAAAATATGTAAACTGCCATTCTTTTAAACCAGTAGGACTTTTGCGTTGTTTCCGGAATGACTTCATACGCAGGATGGGTAAGAAGATTTCGGCATAGGACACTGCCACCTAAGAAGGGAAGGTTGTTGTCCATCATGAAATAGGCTAGACGATCCACGCTTACTATACAGCAAGCCCAATAATTCTAACTATCATCCAATAAAGTGAACTATCATCTCAGCCACCCCCTCCTCCCCCCCCCCCGAGAAAATCACAGAATACTTAAACGAAATCTCAGACATCTTTGGTTAACAGTTTGTGATGTCAGTTTTTCTATACCCTGATATGCTTACCGAGATATTCATTATTAAAATGGCGTCTATTGCGTTATATTTATCTGGCGGGAACGAATCCAAGCTGCTATGTACAATGTATGAGTTGAAAATATCGTGTAACCTTTTTTGAGTTATTTGCCAAACAGAATTCGTCAGGTACGGAACACTCTACAATGTGTGTATGGTGTGCACTATGTGATTGCTACAACTCACTAAGATTGAGTGAAGCTACTATGAGAGGGGGGGAGTATACCACGTAATTCTCTAGAGCAATATTATAATGCATCAGGTCAGAAGAGGTCAGTAGATGAGTCAGGAGATATTTGTGCGGCACGGAGCGGTGCGGCGTCACGCCCCCGTATCCGTCACGACGCTATTTCGGCCGCACAGACACATGATCAGTGCTGTGTTGCGGACAACAAAGCCTGTTACACTAATTGGCAGTATAAACTGAGAGTGATATTGTAGTTGAGGTGGCCCGGTCTGTGTTCTACTATTTCAGCCGCACAGACACATGATCAGTGCTGTGTTGCGGACAACAAAGCCTGTTACACTAATTGGCAGTATAAACTGAGAGTGATATTGTAGTTGAGGTGGCCCGGTCTGTGTTCTACTATTTCGGCCGCACAGACACATGATCAGTGCTGTGTTGCGGGCAACAAAGCCTGTTACACTAATTGGCAGTATAAACTGAGAGTGATATTGTAGTTGAGGTGGCCCGGTCTGTGTTCTACTATTTCGGCCGCACAGACACATGATCAGTGCTGTGTTGCGGACAACAAAGCCTGTTACACTAATTGGCAGTATAAACTGAGAGTGATATTGTAGTTGAGGTGGCCCGGCCTGTGTTCTACTATTCTACTGAGAACAGTTAACAAGCTGATTATTTAAATACAGATTGTATCAGAACCTGTGTGATAAAATTCATAGAATATTTTTAGAAAAGTGTTTTGAGTATTTGCAAAAGTATAGGGTTGGAGCTTTGAAAAATACAAATTAATAATTTGTTTAAATAGCTAGGCTTTTTATTTATGTTTACAAGTAACGGTTGCTGTAATACAACTACATATTATTTATCTTTTCACTCAGGACAGTTTTGCTGGCTGGCAGTTCCCAGCCGAAATGTTACACATTGAGGCTTCTTCAACATGACGTAATAAAGTAGAGTTTCTCTTCAACTTGGCAAATCTTTACCAAAAAGCCACAGGTGTAATATTTTCTAGCTGTCACGTGTAGTCTAACAGTGTAAGCTCATACCTAAAATGAATGCGACCCACAATTGCGCGTGGAGTCAATAACGGCTGTGGTTGTTTGCGGTAATTTTGACCACATTATGGAAATGAGGTTGAAACTTTTCAACTTTAATGTTGAGTTTGTATAACTAAAAATGGATTTTCCACTGCTATAAGAATAGAATTCTAATTTTGTTGCTCATTTAACGTCATGCTTTAAATTCTACGTATCCCTGAACAGTGCTTGAATATTTGCTTATAAACTAGAAAATCAATGTCCTATGTTACTTTTAAAGTGCGCTGTAGAAGTTAGTCTTATTAGTATGTGAGTACTGAAAGGGAGTTTCTACAATTATAGTAATTACTATAATGATTTAGTTTACTAAAGTGATTGCACTCGAAATTTGGAAATCATCAGTATCTCTAAGTTGTGAAGGATAACAGTACCCTGAGTTATGCGTGTCACAACGCTCTGGTGTGTTTTGTTACTTTTACCTAGATTTTAGTCATGCATCGGTTTAGTCATCTACCTGAGGAAGAGATCAGATTACAGATCTCGAAATGTAGTATTACTGATTGAATTGTATCACTGAGCGAAGGCATATCTCCGTAAAAATATCATGTTTCCTTCACAATCCTTCCATCGCTAAAAATAAATTTCAAGCAAAGAATCACTAACTTGGCAAGCTTATGTCGAATGCTGAAATCCAAATGACCTGTTGAAGACCGTTGTCATGTAAAGCAAATAATACTTTAGAAGAACATAAAGAGAGTGTCATTACTTGCTGAGCGTCGTTTTTTATGGTTATGGGACCTTTGATTTCCCTGAAATTTTTCTAATTTTCATTTAATTTAAAATGTCAATTGAGTCACTCTAGACGCTGTTGGTACTTATTTATACGAATATAGTATAGTTGTAGTGTAGAGGAACTTGGTATGCGTGATTGAAAGCGAACTTTCTGAAAATCGTGTCTTTTCCTCGCACGGAGTTAGTTGTGGTGTCAATAACAGTTTCCGTAACTTCATTTCCGTTGGCAGAGTGACAGAAGATGACATGACAATCAGCTGAGAAGGTGTGAAGTCACTGTCACCGGCGATACACACGTGACGTGGCAGGATACTCTTGCCAAAACACGATACACTAGCCGAGTATCGGGTATCGGCTTCTTAACGTACCCACACATCTACTTCATTACCTGAGTGGGCTTGGCACGGCGCTACGCTATCTGGATATCTGGCCTCGACTACGGTCAAGGGCCTCATTTGTGTCAAGGTTAATTCGCTCCAAATTAAATTAACAGTTTAAAAAAGGTTGCGCATGGGAAATTTCCCTGTAACAATTGAATAACATTGTATAAGACCAACGAATAGAGAGTTGACTTTTGTCAACTTTCAATAGACGATGCAACGTTGGATGAAACATACCTGTTCTGTAAAAATGTACCATGTGCCGTTTTAAATAGCTAAATTAATTATATATTTAAAGGACAATATGTTTCCCTCTTGGAATTAAAATCCTCCGAAAGAAATTCCTTGGCGTATTGAGAAACCAGAAGAAGAACAACAGAAAAGAGAGAAATAAGAAAAGAATCGCGTTTTGCACATTTTAGAGGTTTATGTGCGTAACTCAGGTGGCTATTTTTCAAGACCAACAAGCGGTTGTTAAAAAATTGACATTACTTGAAAAACTCAACTATGGTCAAGTTAAATTTAATCTTCAGTAGACATCCCAGTAATCTCTGATCTTGTAATAGTGATATAAAATTCGAACTCTCTCAAAAATGTACGTGCTTTTTTCACAAAAACTAGATCGGCATTAAGTAGTACTGAGCACTAAATTAGATTGACAACTTAAAAATCATATTGAGCTTTTATGAAATTAAAATATTCTCTTTAATATTTTTAATTTCCTATGAAAAGCAATAACTGCTCAAGTAATTTTACGTTGAAAATAACTAGATGTCAAATATACTGAAATATATCACGAGAATAAGCCTCAGGCGCTGTGCCTTTGAGATCATTTCCTTTACAAACTACACATTAAGGAGGGATTGAGATAATTCTTTTGTACCATTAGACTTGTTTAATTTTATTACTGTGGTGCTCCTAAACGAAATAGGGATATCACTTTAAAACCTTTAGAAGGCTTTCTTCACTCGTTAGAGTCATAAAATGGTATGTGGGTCTCGTCATCGATGACAACCTCAGAAATGAAGCGTTAACAACCATCATTTAACAAACGTAGGAGTTCGCTGGCTAATTTCCTCCCTCGTTAAGCTTTTTGTGTTTCGTTAGATTATTCGGTACGCAACGAGTAAGAACATTTTTCTGTTAAAGATCCAAACATGTTGCTGTAGTTCCTCTCCCTGTAGCCTAAATCGCATTGTAGAATCACTTCCTAGCGGAATGCATCCTTCTCGAACGTAGATACTTTCCTCTACACAATTCCAAAGACTATCGAAAACTCTTCCATGAAATGAAGTTCTAGAAGGCTGGATCATTCTGCGAATCGTCTTGTTTTTAAATTACCAAAATTTCTCTTGCTGAAGATGGGACAGGGCCATACTGGGACGTGAAGTCATGTTTCGGGCTCCAATTGGAACTCGGAACAATAAGATAAAGGGTGAGAAGATTATCGCAAGATGCATCTTCTGAACTTCATTAAAATTCCAATTTGTATTTTGGTTTATTTAGAAAAATCATCTTCAAATGTGTGTTTTCTCTAAACTGAATCTATGAACGCATCTCACTCGTTCTGTCAAATTGACTAGTCTATAATTTTGCGATTTATAAACACATTTTTCTTTAGAGTTCTTTTCCTAGATCTATTTTTTATAATATATATTATAAAAATTGTAATATCACTGGTAAATTTGATGTCTTTCCAACCTCCAAATTTGTTCTTAGAGAATTTATTGGATCTTACCCGATTGTTACTATTCATCCCTTTCAGGATAGCTAATTGAGAAGTCTTTGTATCATCCAAATCCTAATTAGGATTTTATTGAGTTGTCAATATAATTCAAATATAATATTATTTGTTTTACTACAATGCTTTAAGTATAATACGTTATTTCCCTCATTACGTAAACATTAGCGTATTAACAGTTTATCAAATAGAAAGTTGCATGCATGTGAACAAGAGAAGGAAGATGAAAGGTTGGTAGGTTAAAGGTTATAACACACTCGTGCCAGTCGTAGCCTAATAAATATATTGGGAATCGAGGTGATGGGGTTTGTTCACGGTATATTCGCACCTTTCCTAAAGTTCGCGTGTTTTTCGATGTCGGTAATCGCCAACAAACGAGAAATATGGTTTGGGACAACTATTGTACTCTGTAATAAATATATTGGGAATCGGGGGTGTGATGGGGTTTGTTCACGGTATATTCGCACCTTTGCTAAAGTTCGCGTGTTTTTCGATGTCGGTAATCGCCAACAAACGAGAAATATGGTTTGGGACAACTATTGTACTCTGTAATAAATATATTGGGAATCGAGGTGATGGGGTTTGTTCACGGTGTATTCGCACCTTTGCTAAAGTTCGCGTGTTGTTCGATGTCGGTAATCGCCAACAAACGAGAAATATGGTTTGGGACAACTATTGTACTCTGTAATAAATATATTGGGAATCGAGGTGATGGGGTTTGTTCACGGTATATTCGCAACCTTTGCTAAAGTTCGCGTGTTGTTCGATGTCGGTAATCGCCAACAAACGAGAAATATGGTTTGGGACAACTATTGTACTCTGTAAATCAGACCAAGTCCTAACTGCCTCGGGATTACCTGAAACTGTAGACCTGTTATTTCCTTGTGTCACCTAAAAATATCTAATGCAATGTGAGTAAACAGGCCATGCTACTCCCTCCCTTCCTTTCGTACACGGTTCGTTCCTTATAAGAGAATTAAATGGGTCTCTTTCGAAAAGTTTGGATTTGGACAAATTGGTAAACGTTACAATCGTTGCAGTGAATGAAACCAGTGGCCATGCTCGTTGGTGAGCGTGTGTCTGGTAGCGAGGCAAGCAAAGCAAGCAAGGGTGGTGGTGTCAAGTTTCGCTTATGTAATACCGGACATCGTGTCGGCCACGCCGCGCCGCATAGCCTTGACATTGCGATCGGCCATTCCCACGTCTTGGTCTTGTCAGTGATTCTTTATCGACATCTTCTGAACATCCAATCACCACATTTTCTATAGTTGTTTTAAAATGGGTCTAAGTACAACAACATACCGTCATCCGTTCCTTAGACAAAAGTGTTAAAATGCGCATTTACGTTAATCTTTAGTTAACAGTCACGATTTTATGCTATCGAATGTTACTCCCCTAAGCCCAATACGTAGTTTGTCAGGCTCCCTAGTTAGCTAGAACTAACGCTCCACACGCCGCTGCTACATAACATCAAGAGGGACGTCGTTTGTGTTTTCTGGAAATCGGAATCTCCTGGAAATTCCAGTCAGCAAAAGTCATTTGGAGATACCCTCATCCCTACACTCAGTCTCATATCACTGGAACTTACTGGACAATGTCACGGATTCCAAAAGGAATTATTCGGGCAGTATTCTAATGACGATATGGGTTTTGGGAGTACAAACAGAAGAAATATTTGTTAAGCGGCGAAACTCTATATCTACTGACATCAAAGATAAAAACAGAAGTGTTTTTATTGAAAAATGCATTAAAATTAAACTATAATTGATCAAAATCATTTATTATCAACAAACTCACTCTCTAATTCAAAACTTTTGCATTTTTGAGTCCTCAATTAAAGTGATTTGCCATGAATCAAATTGCTAGATTGTATTTTAAATGATTTTGGTTTTTGTAACCCAATTTTTTGTAATCTATATTTATTCAGATTAATTCCAATAGGGGATGGTTTCACACAAATAATTATTTTACTTTTTACATTATTAACGCATTGTTTATCATAGTGACGGGGATCCCATAACGTTCAATAATTAATTAGACATCACAGAATACTGTGTTTATAGAATCTACCTCGGCAGAGCAATGCGGTGGATTAATTAGTTTTCATTCGAAAAGAAACTTAGTAAACCAGATTAAACTAAAACGAAAGTTCTCTTAATAATTTTAATACTACGTTGTAGAAGTCTGTAATAAGGTTCATGTGCTTTTGGTGGCTGGTGTGACATGTTGACATGTTAGATGTTATGTTTGCCATTAAACATGCTTTATGCCAAGTCTTAGGTTATAATTATAAACAAACAATGTAGTTAAATAGGTACAAATATTTTATGAGATCTTTTTTACATCCTAATATTTTATGAGGTTTATCTCGTATATCCTAATAGTTTATTGCTCTCAGGGATTTGTGATCGGCGCAGAGATTACGCGATAGGCTCTATCTCCAGGGACGTTTTTATTTTGTCGCCACCGAAGATGATGCAGTATTCCGCATTTATGGCTGAAGGCATAAATTGATGAGATAAATAAGAACGTTACCCGTCCCTCATTCTTGTAAAACAAGGTAAATTATACTTCTGCAGAATATTAAACCTTATAAGTAACCGTCACAATGCGATGGTTTCGTATGAATGACCTTTTTTCTCACAATGTTTGTAATTATAGCTCGAAAAGAGTAAATCCTATCGCTACATAATAAGGTGGAGTAGAATAGTATGCTTATATTTAATATGAAATTTATGAATATTATTAAATACTTCTCTCTCTGGTTGTTAAATCAGCAGGTCTGGTTTCAAAATCAAAAAGTTCGAAATTCTATTGTCTACTTCTAAATGTATTTGCAATAATGTTTTCTTTATTAGTTTGAAGTGTTAATATTTTAATATATAGTGTACTTTAAAATTGTTTGAAATTTTGAGCTGTTTAGTCGCTTCCTAAATTAAATTAATTTCAAATGTAGAACTAGCAAACAGCCTCTGCCTGGGAGATCAATTTATTTAAACCGATAAGATTAATTGTAAGTGGAAATATTTTATACACGATTATATGAAAAAATTATTATTACACTTCTATTTGTTATGAATATGCCTATTCGCTTAGGTGTATAGGTTACAACAAGAAATATATAAAAACTATATTTTGTCCTTGTGATATTGTGTGATATGTGTTAAGTAGTACTGGAGATTTCCTGATAAATAAAATAAACTTTTATATGATATGAAACCTTGCAAGGTTTGGTGTAGGCTACAAAATAGAAACACTTGTGTGTACATGACAGTAAATTGACAAGATCTATTTTCTAATGTGATGTTTCCTTTGAATGAATGTTGGCTCTAAAATGATTTGTTGTTTGTTACAGGTTGGTCAAAACTTCCATGCTGACAACTTAGAGGGGATATGGTACTTTCCTAGCTAAACTGTGAGTACATAATGTCATTGTGGTAGAATTTAAAGTAGGATCCTTAAATTCGTAAAATTACATGCCGGTTGAGGGGGATATGAAGTTTGAATATGTCAAAAAAAACATTTCGTAATAGTTTCTATTATTGGTTTGGCCACCCAAGTTAATTTTTCATCCCTATTATGGTTGTTTTTATAATAATTTATACTTGTTTATACTGAATTCTTACTTTGGCCAATGAGTCCCAGTCCGAAATCACCCCTATGAATTTTGATTCACTGAATTTTAAACTTCATATTGAAAAGCTTCTCAAAATTCCGCGCGCGAAGAAATAACACGTGTACTTCTATGACCTGAATTAGTATATTAACGTCACGAATGAACTGATAACTTTAATTGAATGGAAAATCGCGGGAAAGACGGGAAAAAATGCGGGATTTTATTTTTAGGTCCAGGTACACACCCCTAGCAGATATGACACACACTGTAGTGCTAGACCTAGCCAAAGTGCCACATCGGCGTGGGCAATGCCAACTATATTTCCGTCGACCGACTGACACGATTCGCCCAGATATAATTATACACTGACTGGTATACTACACTACACCTGCTCCCTCCTCGTAGCCGCTATGCCGTGTCAGTGTTGTCAGCCATCTAGCAGCATATACAAATATACCCGCTGATCACGACTGTCATGATTACCTATAGTGGACTAAAACAGTGCATTTTTACAATCCCCCTCTTAATCATTGGTTAATCAAGACGGGGATGGAGACACGTTTTCAAAATGTTTAAGGAGTTTTTTATTGGTTGATCAAATCAAAACTGAAGGTTTTAACTGTTAAGTCGTCGTAAACTAGAATTAGGATCCCGTTGCGCTAAGAATATACCACAACTCCTAACTCTAAACGTTAGATAAGTGTATATATATATATATATATGTATATATATATATATATATATATATATATATTATATATATATATATATATATATATATTAACGTATGTATATATATATATATATAGCCTATGTGTATATATATATATATATATATATATATACACACACACACACACACACACGTGTTAATTAAATCACGTCCCATATGGCTCCTTCACATGTGGACCGTAAAAAATTTATATATATATATATATATATATATATATATTATATTATATATATGGTTACACATGTCACGTAGTTCTTTATCTCCATTCTCTTGTCCCAATATCTTGCTCCACTCTCTTGTTACAATCAGTTGCACCGATCTGTGGCTCCAATGTCTTACTCCACTCCCTTGTTACAATCAGTTGCACCGATCTGTGGCTCCAATGTCTTGCTCCACTCCCTTGTTACAGTCAGTTGCACCGATCCTAGGCTCCAATGTCTTGCTCCACTCCCTTGTTACAATCAGTTGCACCGATCTGTGGCTCCAATGTCTTGCTCCACTCCCTTGTTACAATCAGTTGCATCGATCTGTGGCTCCAATGTCTTGCTCCACTCCCTTGTTACAATCAGTTGCACCGATCTGTGGCTCCAATGGCTCGCTCCACTCTATTGTTACAAACAGTTGCACCGATCTGTGGCTCCCAATGTCTTGCTCCACTCCCTTGTTACAATCAGTTGCATCGATTTGTGGCTCCAATGTCTTGCTCCACTCCCTTGTTACAATCAGTTGCATCGATCTGTGGCTCCAATGTCTCGCTCCACTCTATTGTTACAATCAGTTGCACCGATCTATGGCTCCAATGTCTTGCTCCACTCCTTTTTATAATCTCTTGCTTGAATTCTTCGGTCTTATAGTTTGTTAAGATCATCGCAATCAGTAGTACAATGTTGTCTGCAGAAGTTACAACATCGGCATATGTGTAATTAACAGGATTTGTGTAGTGGCACGCCTGTTTTACAACACGGAGATATCCAAGTGTTAAGATCACCATCAATGGTCTGTCGCAGTAGTGCCAATTAGGTAATAATCGATCATACACTATGGTAGATATCTTTATCATCGTGCAGGATTCAATACAAGCCCCGTAAGTCAATCGTGGGTTCAAATGTATTATAAGCTCAAATACCCAATGCCATTTTTCGACTATAATCAACTATTAATTTAAAATTGTTCAAAAACATATTTTATGAACACTTGTTGATATATCTCAAGATATTGATTGACATGTTACGTTCGTTATCTTTAGATCTATTGGCAACTTGTAAAAACCTTGTTTAAATCTTAGTTATTACTACTCAGATCCCCAACCCATGCAAGTCGGACGGTTAATTTTCGTTGTATCGATTTTATATTCGTCAAACACTCTCAAGCGATCTCTAGAAGTTGGTGAAATGTTACTGTAGCCTATTAATATACCGGGCAGAGTTAAACATTTCAAATTAGGATATTTTCTCAGGTCATACTTTTATCAGTTTGATATACTCAAAACCGATCGGCTGACACAAATAATAGTTATATGACCGGCCTATTCATATACCGGGCAGAGTTAAACATTTCAAATTAGGATATTTTCTCAGGTCATACTTTTATCAGTTTGATATACTCAAAACCGATCGGCTGACACAAATAATAGTTATATGACCGGCCTATTCATATACCGGGCAGAGTTAAACATTTCAAATTAGGATATTTTCTCAGGTCATACTTTTATCAGTTTGATATACTCAAAACCGATCGGCTGACACAAATAATAGTTATATGACCGGCCTATTCATATACCGGGCAGAGTTAAACATTTCAAATTAGGATATTTTCTCAGGTCATACTTTTATCAGTTTGATATACTCAAAACCGATCGGCTGACACAAATAATAGTTATATGACCGCTAAATATCGAAAGAAAGGTACTGAAAGTCGCCACTTCGAGGCGTTATGTATTGTTTTCAGCGTCAGTGATTTGATATCTATGTAAATATATGACAGTTGGTTTTAAATGTTTCAGTTTACAAACATACTATCCATGGAAACAGTTTTCATTTAATATTTGTAATCCTTTTGACACCCTACCTTCTCCATTTCCACCAAAGCTACCGCGGATGACGATCGATTTTCTCTCTTAGGGAAAATTATTCTACCGATTTCAAGAAAAACCAAGTTGTGTGTTTATGCAATGCAAATGGCTCTGGCTGGTTCTGGACTGTTAGGGCTGTATTTTGATAAGGCGGATATAATATTCCTAGTCCATTATTTGCAATCCGTTGAGGCTTTCACAGCTTTTCAGTTAAAATTATAAATAAGGTTAAAGCACTTATGTGTGTGTGAGTCTTTCAAGTCTAGAAATTGCTTCGTGTGATACTACAGAGTAATACAGATCCCAACAAGTTCATTCAAGCAGGCTGTGAACAAAAGCCAGCAGATTTAACTTATTTACACAGTAATTCTCGCCAAATTCAGTTCTATTACTGGAGATAAATATTTTAATAAAACCGCTGTTAAATCCTCCTTCGAGTATCACGAGAAGAGGAGTTAGCAACGGACCGCTCCTCCCGCCAGTTTATTTGTATCGGACGTAACGGGCTAAATGCAGCCGTGATTCAATGTTGAAAATAGCTGGAGTTAACATTCTTGTAAATATGTCAGAAATAGCACTGGAAGATTAGTGTAGGCATTCTTCTCCTCGCCTTAGCGCACTTAGTACGCCCACTGTTGCTCACAGATGTGACAATCTTTAAGAGATAGCGTATTGACACAGCCATCTTGCATTTTGTCTCATAACAACAGTGCTACAGATTGAACCATCAAACTTACTATTTCTTTATCTTAGCACTTTGTGACATTTCTCATAGAAAACGTTCATACAGTGCCTTAAGTTATAACTATTCGTTGTACTGTTTAAATAAGTTTTTACCATCAAAACAATCGATTGTTTATTAAAGTAGTACACACTACAAGAATTGGATGCTTATTAGTACACACATTCACTAACTGTCTTAAGGCTATTAAAATTATGTCATGTTTCATTACATCATTTCGTTTCTTATTATTTATTAACTCTAAACATACTTTTTTTTCATTCGACACAGTTTTAAATGGATTACAACCAAAATCGCAGTGAATAAATCGATTTTGGATACATCACGAGATCGCCACCGAATCAGATGCTTAGACCTGATCATTATTGCGTGCTTCCTTATCCCTGGAAATGGGAGCGTCAGCACGATCTGCGATGGTGCTTGTTAACCCGTTTCAAAGTTTATCAATCGGGAACAATATTTAGAATAATAACAATTATTAGAAACCTGTAATGATTAAAAAAATTAATGTTAACAAATCGGTTGATTTTTATAACTGAATTGACTAGGTCTGAATTTCTGAGGTCAAACATTACGATCTTTTTTGTACAATACTTGGTACCATGTGGCTGTCATTTTACAAATGCTCTCAAAAAGATTCATGTATCAACTGAGCTCGTTCGAACCAATAAAATGTGAACGAATTAAGATGAATGTTGTGTCATATCAGGTTAGCTTCTCAGTTTATTACCGCAAGGACTGCGTTCGAATCCTCGTTTCGGCAAATAATCATTGGGACTAGTGTCAGAAATGTGATGAATAGCTCCATATGGTCTAGAGAAAAAGATAAAAAATGGAAAAAGAATATTGAAGGCAGTTTACATATTAAAATCCTTTTAAACTCTAAAGAAATTAATATTTGTAAATTTCCTAATTGATAATAACCGGTGTTTTGTTTTGTTTTTTTTTTTTTTTTTTTTTTTTTTTTTTTTTAATGAAATCCAAACAGTTTTTGTGTTTCCTCAAAAATTGTAAAATTCAAGACAGTTTAAGGAACGTTTAAGGAAGATCGAGTAATTCTGACACACACTAAAAACATTGTTAATGATATTATTAGAAATCTACATAGGATTTTTTAAAACGTTTGATGCCCATTTGCGTTTAGAAGGTAAACATGTATCCACTCTCCGTAGTGAATGTAGAAATGTGGTTATTTAATATAATAATTATGATATTTCATTTTCCTTGACTTTATCTAACCAAAAAGATAATTAGTTTTTAAATATTAGATTTCTACTATCTTAGCTCATTACTTAAAATATCAATATAAACCTCGCGTTCATTGAGTTCTCCTAGATAGATTCCAAGGTGGCATTAGACGTAATGAACACGTAATGGGGATAATAATTCTTGTTTAGAGGTGGCGAGGAATGTGTTGCTCTCAGCGGACGGATATGAGGACATAACAGCACAATAAGCTGGCAGCGGACCAGGCGGGGACACGCGTGCCGTACGTGACAGGCACGGCCGTGGCGATATGGGACATTGGCCGACTCTTGGCTTATGGTACATACAGATCGACGCCGGACAGAACATTAATACGTCACATTAACATAATAAATGGATGATATGATCCATGTGGAGGAGGATGATGAAAGTTGTGTCTGGGAAGTGACTTATCTGAGTATCTTTGGAAACAACTAAACCGTGAAATGGCCTTTTAGCTATCGTGTCCACGTGTTGTAGAGAGCGAACAAGACAATTTTATAGTTTTGGATGATAGGGGCTAACTAACTTTTAACTTAACTAAATTTTATTTAAGAGGGACACCATCGCGCAATCGCAATTTTAGGCGTTTATTAAAGAAATCAACACAGTACAATCTATTTGGATCTGCGATACCAATGAAGTGACGTTATTGGTAAAATTAAAGTAACATGCTAGATTGATGAATGCAAGATAGTCTACATTACTTTTTTTGTCAAAATTAAGGAAAACTTCAAGTTGTATGCTAACAGCTTCTTCAGATGTTTATGGCTGTGTGTAAATATTTGTTGGATGTATTCAATGGCATTTTTAAATTTAAAATAAAATGAAATGTCGAAGTATACTGCTTTATAATTTTAAAACCAAACAGTCAAATCTAATCTTTTTCTTAGAACATGATTTGTCTACTAGTTATGGGTCAATGTAATACTTGACAATAAATTCTAATTGTAGCATATGTTTTAACTAAAAGTATAGAATCAATTCTATTAAATTTACAGATACAGATATCTATAACATGAAAACTTGCTTTGAGGATTCGATCCCTCCTTATTTTTAATAATACTCAGCATTGGTTTAATCTCCGGAATTCTGAACTTTCTCGTGGATCAGGCCCCGAGTGTTAATCTATGACTGTTATCTATGAACAAGTAACAGGTCCCCTCACCTAATTGGAAATGAAGTAAGTAAAACAAATGTCAGGTACAAATTTAATAAATTTGTTTCGAAATAGTCATAAACAGTTTAAAGATGGATATAATATATTGAAGATAAACCCCAGGTCATTGTCTATGACTTTGATTCTGTCCGTCCCCTGTAGAAGTTGTTGGACGTAACGATCGATAAGGGTTTATTTATTATAGGATGCAACGGTCTGTGTGTGAAAGGGTAGTGGTGTTCTGGAGTCAGACAGGGTGTGGCGAGCGTCAGACCTCAAGCGAGAATTCCAGTCAGACACCATTATTGTGTGGGTGGGGGACAGCGACCTTGTTGTTTATGTTACGAGTTGATTACTGATTACACCTAAACAGATTAACCAGTTCGTTAGGTCCAGCGCGACATCTATATCGTGTACCTGCGTATATGAATGATGTTCTTGGCCAAGCCAATATACCTATCAAAATTCCAAACATGTCTCTGTTTTTTTTTTAGTTTAGTTTCGCATTAGGTTATGTTATTTTCAAGTTTGTATTTAAATTATTTTGACCAATAGTTTTTATTGCAGTTGGAATGGAAAAGTGGAAACCGTGCATCAACTTTAAAGTATTAATTTTCTAAACCCCTTAATCGGATCGCATTCCAATTTTACTATAAATTGAACAAGATTGTTTTTTTTTTTTGTCTCTTTATATCAGAAAAAACTTTGTTACATTTTCTAATGGAACGTTTTTCATAGCTCTGTGTGTTTTTTTTCTCGGGTCTCTTTGTAATCGTTATCTAACTTTCATTTAACATTTCTTCGTGGTTCAAACGTTAATGAATCCTGTGATTGTAAAATGGTTTATAACAGTGCTCGTTTCATGAAATGATACAACGGCTTGTAAAAGTCGGAAAGGTATTATGATATGAAAAGTTGCTAACTTGTGCTCCACTACATCACACCACTGACCAAACTACAAAAATAAAAAAAAACGTTTTCCTTAGTTTTTGCTGAACATTTATATGAGGGTTCATTATGCTACGTCCTCACCTTATCTATCAAATTGTCTGAAACTACGGACGCTTTATTATCGTCTAGGATCTTGATTATCCAACGTGTAGTAGTCTAACACGTAGTTGGTAAATGTTTAGACCAACTTGACGAGATTTCAAGTATCTTGTCGTCTCGAACCATATTCGTCTTATCCCTGCAACTGCTGTGTTGTAGATGAACTTTGTATTTATTTATTGAAGAATTGTTTACGGAATTCTGATCAGACAGATTTAGTGAATCTTGAATTTTAAGTTTCCATCTGTTGAATGCTTGTGACAGAATGGCAACGCCGCGCCGAGCCTCAGGTACTTGGCCGACAGCAGTGAAGCTCAGAATAACTCCTGCGCCCGTCTTCTCATCTATTCTATTGTTCATCCCACAGAAGTCTACAATTAAAGCTGTCTTTGCCAATTTATTTATCGGCGTTTTGTTTTATGAAGATTTATCTGCACAGTTGTGCATCTCTCGAACACATGTTGTTTCAAGTATCTGGGCTAAGAATCAAAGTTCTTGGTAAAATTGATTATTATTTCCGAAATGTAGTAAAGTTGGGGTTTCCAAAATATTGCAACTACACCGCAATATTTGGATGAATGTAGCGGGGACTTTAGTGTGGCCTTTTTGGATGGCCAAATACTCAACGCTAAGTAGCTTTGAGTGTATTAAATATGTCAACTTATAAGTGGATTTGAAATCAGTTCTTTCCAGAATCAGTGTGAATGCCGTACTGTACGAGTTCTATACTTTCTTGGCGTGGTTGGCTGAGGTAATATTGACATCCATTAGTCAACCTAGGTATCCTAGACTTCTGGAGTAGTAGTCTCCATTGTTGACTGGGAATGCCATTGTCAAAACTCCTCTCCTTAAATTTTCAATGCTTAGCATCCCAGGAGCTATACCACATAAGTGTTGTCGCGAGAGCCAGCAAATACGCCATTTTATTTATACAATAATTATTAAAAGGGATGCTTACATGTGAATTATAAGAAAATAGAATGAATGATAAACGTACACAACAGTGAGTTAGACATACAGGGTGGAAACTTTTATCAGTTAGGTCATATATTCAGAGATAAAAAGTATCCCTAAAAGTGTATAAAGAGACCACAAATAGAATCTGTTTTGTATTGAGTTTTGAAACAGATCATAATCATGGATTATCAAAGTTATGTACAAAGAAGGGAAATGAGTTTCCTGGGAAACTGGCCTGGGATAAAAGGGAGATATAGAGGAAAGATCGTCCAGACTTTATAAAAAAATGTGATTGCTCTGGTTTTGGTAGTAGATAGGGTTTCGATACCAAGTTGTAGGCCACACAAATCACGGATCGATGAGGAACGCGGCGGGAAGAAAAGAATTTGAGAAAGAGCGGAAGGCAGATGAAAAGATTAAGTGTGGTAGAGAGCACCGTGTGCCAAACGGATCCGGCGGAATGCTTGAATCTGCATCAGATAATGGTTACGTTCACAGATACTCACCTTTCCGATTTAAATCTTGAGGTTGGAATTGAGAACACTCACACACACACACACTCTTGCCCTCCGTCCTCCTTCGCTCACTCAACCGCTCAATTCAATGTACAATCTTTTCTTTGTAGGCCTGTCTCGTCAGCCTATCTTTTCAAAAATTCAAATTTATTTTGGAGATCGAAAATAAGCTCTATTTACATTGTTATATTTCGTTCTTGGAAAGATCTTTTTAGAAATAGCCAAAATAGTGTTGCTGCTGTAAATCAACTGTACAACACAATTGTGGTGCTACGAAGGTTTTTTGTTGGGATAGTGATTCGGAATACAGGGCTAAATTTGCAGTTATAATCTGTAGGTGGGGAAGTATGTGTATATCAGGAAATGATACTTTCCCTCGTGCAGCCACTCAGGTGACAAAGGACACAAATTTGTGTATCCTCAAGGTCGGGTAAGATGAAATGTAGAACCGCGGCTGCTACCGTGACACGTGCTGTGGCGATGTGGTTGCGGTTACGTAATATTGGTTTCATATCTTAAACTTGTAAATATCGTTCCCTATATGTATAAATGTGAATTTCCTACATTCTACCATTCTGTATACATTATTTACTGTTATGAAACATAAGTATTTACACTTAAACTTACTTGGTATGTACCGCATTCATAAGATCGCATGCATTGGAACAATGTTTTGGATTTATATCGAATGTAGACATTTCTGAACGATCACTTTCATTGCTGTTTCTCAGACGTTTTGGGACTGCTCCCAAGAAGCATTGTGGAAATCAAACTCTTCTTTGTAGTATGTTGATAAAACTCCTTCAAAACTTATAATCCAATTTGTAGACTTAAACTCCATATTACGATATTCCATTTTAATATGTATTAAAATTGTAGTAAAAAAGTGCACGTGATTTATTATGAATCTAGTAACTTTATTTTCTTTTTTACCATTTAACATGATTTTCATTCTACGTCAAATTAATGTCTGAAGATGTGGTTTAATCTTTTAATCCATTTTATTAATTAGTTTTACAATTAATATTTTCCATTTCGCGGTATTTTAATAGTCACTTTTTATACCGGTAATATTCTAAAGTTTCAATTGATTATTTCGTTATCGTTTCTGTCCGTATAATCTTTCCAGCCTCTCACTTTACTTACGCAATGGAATTCATTCAGATCGTCTTGTTAATTTATCATTTGCTATTTTTTCACCGCTATCGCTATTAAAGGATCTTTTTCGGATGCCGTATATGCTTAAACTCTGTGCCATCTGTTTTCTGATATTTGTATAATAGTTCTTTTCTTATAGATTTTCGATTACCTTTTAATAATATTGTCTTTCGTCTTCAACTCATACTATCTCTCATTCTACCTTTTTATTCGTTTATTTTATTTATATCTTTATCGCTGGGTGACACAGCTTTACAGTGCATACGCTATTTAATTTTCGTTCTTACTTGCTTTCCTGTGATTGCGTTGTTCATCTGATAGTGTATGTTTATATTTGTCTCCTAGAATTTGATCCTACTTTATTTCACCAATTATTTTAGTGGTGGTTATTTTGGAAGTAAATGGATTAAGATCAGATGTCATGTAATAGTTTTGCAAAGCTGGGCGAATATAGGACGTGTTTACTGATACTACTGTGCTGAATGAGTCAGTATCAAAAACAGATATAGTAGGAACAGCTGCTGTGGACTGGACGCTGCTGTAGGTGGCGCCGGTCGCGGGACGCGGGAGTGTCGAAACGCGATCCTGGTGTTTTGGCAGACTGGCTGCCCCAAATACTCGAGCGGTCCTCTCTCTGCTCCCGCAGCCAGACAGCTGCCAGCCGTCATTGGCACTTTCCGCTCTTCTCATCTACCATTAATTTGAGGTTAATTGTTCATACGTGTCTCTCCTGTAATTGGGTCTCTATATGCCAGGCGAGTTCCGAAAGACGAGATCCTCACAAGGCGTCGCAGAGAATTCTCCAAGTGCTCCATTGACAATATCATTGCGGTACAACGCACACGTTTTATTACAAAACAAGACAATTTCGTGCCACGCCCTGCCAAAACAGCTCGAGCCAATTCTGTTTGCCAAAGGTCCTAACGATGTTATTTGTATTCTATCGCCGAAATAAATAGTTTCATAACTCCATTGCGGCTGCAACACAGTGTAGACTTTCAGGAGAAACGCTGAAGAGAAAACGTATTATTTAAGGTCCACTTACTTGAATGGAAGATAGTGTTAGAAAATCTATATTTAAGTATGAAGTGTACGAGCATAATATACGAGGTGTGGTAGAAAATTTAGGCCTCAAGATAAAGTTTTATTGCCAAATTCAGAGTATTTGGAAACAATTTCCTACTGAACTGGTTTTGCTTCTAAACGGGAAAAACCGGAATCATGAGTAATCACATGCTTATAACTATTATTATCCTTTATTGGTCCCAAATAGTTCTCCAATACTAACATGATTGCGGTTCTGATATTGTCTTTCGTGATTCAATATACGGTTATATTTTTAATTAATTGATTGTTGCAAATCCCATTTTGAATGCTAAAACTAAAATAGGCTAAATAGATAACGGAAAACATAAATTTTTGTTTTCCAACCGATTTTGAATATTTGATGTTAGATATTAGTCAGCTTGTTTTGTTGGCCAAAAAGTAGATAGTGCATGTCCTCATTTTTTTGGAATTGAATTGAAATATAAAATATTTTAAAATTTGAAATACAAATAACAGCTGTTAATATATGAGTATATAATTTTATCTTATCTTCTTGTAAATAAAAATGAAGCGCAAATCTCTAGAACGGCTGGACCAATTCGCTTAATTCTTTTGGTAAAATATGCATTAAAATCCGGGGAAGGTTTTTATAAAGACAAAGTTAAAAAAAGTTACCTGGTATATTTTGGAACTCAGAAAAATTGTAGTTTTTACGTTTCATAATTCAAATTAAACTGGCACTAAACAGCTGTTGACAGCTACAGTTCGACAAACTTTCTGAAACATCTCTCTACATTTAAATGTTATCAATAATAAGTAAACAGTGCTTGATCGGTAGTGTAATACAGATAGTAAAAAAATACATTAATATATAAATTTTACTGCAAATTGCGCCATGACGAATTTAAAATCATCTATCATCTCGTCGTAGGTACTTTTTAACCGAAGTAGGCATCTCGGTCTTACGTAATTATAGCCTATATATTTTGTCTTCGTCAGAACAACAAGGCCAACTCTACTATGGTACTGGAAATATCTTAGACCTGAAATATGACAAGGACTGGAAATATACGCATTTTGACCGAAGTAAGTTTCCGAGACCTGTGTGCTCCGAGATTTGTGTTTTCTTGATCGGGATGAAAAGGCAGATTCAGCTGTGACGTTATGTATATAATTAATTAGAACCAGAAATGCTCCTACACGTGCCTAACATTATATAAGAATTAAGTTAAACTCTGATACTATTTACCATGAACTTAAATAATATCTACCTGATGTATGCCTACTTACGTTTTAAAGTTTTTATAGGACTCACATCATATTATATATCATAATTGCTTTTACTAAGTAATATAAGTACTTCGTTTCTAAAGATTGCGTGCGAAGGCGCGAGTAACCGCTAGTATTGAATAAATATGTTGTGCTATTGTGTATTGTATGGTTACTTTATCCGTTATTTAACACGTGAATTGAGTGTTTCGATAACAAATTTCCGTATTGGGTGACATACATGTGTCATTAGAATGATCCATAATCAATTGGAGTAGTACAAAGATAAAACAGACAACCATTAGTTTAAGTATATGAGAAATGCATGTTTAGCACCGGGTTCTACCTAGTTGGGTAAATTTAGTCCTATTTTTGGAAGTTTCTTCTGTCGTCGAATTAACGCTCAATATCAAGTTTGTGAAGGCGGAGGGGGTTATCGAAGGAGACATTGGGATTGAAGTAAACATTCGCGTGGGACCACCTCCCTTTACTTTTGTCCTTGAACGAAACAAACAAACATTTTTAACTGCCGAATCGTGTTCACTGTTAGCGTCTGCCAATATAAAATTTCGCTGATTTCGATTTTTGTTGCAAAAAAGTCTCTTTTGTCTTAAGACTTCTTCAAAATGTTGGTCTTTGTTACATCTTTTAATTTGATATTTGAGTGGGCAATGAACCAGTTTACCAGTAGACACACAAATTACCTCGTAATAATATTTTCAAGAGATGGAAAAATATAATTTTCAATAGTAAATTATTAGAATTGTTTTGACATGAAACGATGAAATGCACTTCTTTATCAATCTACTACCCGTGGCCTTGATCTGGAATCTTGTGTTATGGTTCGCTAATTGAAAATGGCGCCTGGTCGTTGTTGAGGTTATCGTCTCGACCTCTACTTGGCCTTTCATGCTCCAGTGATAATGTGGACTATCTCTGTACGTACAGGTCATCAGGTTTCGCATTCTTCTGCGGAGATATCATAGTAGATGAGTTGTTTAGGAGTAGACTTTAGAGTAGAAGTCTAATATAGGTTCCTTGAGTTGATGCTCGTATTTATTGTGCAACAGTGAAAGTCTGTTCTAGGGAATTTTCCATTCTCTACAGTATATTAATACTTTTACTACGTACATAAGTTGACTTTTACGAGATAGATTCAGTGTTTGTATGAGCAGGATTGAAGGTTATAATACTCGCTATAAAAGGATCGAACAAAGGTTCAAACACTCCGCTCAAAGCCAGACGGCTGAACCTAGACACGTGTCTATAAATCATATGGGGAACCGAGTATCTTACGGATAGACAGTCTGTTGCAGGCGAGAGTTATGGTTGTACTAACTCTGAAACTCGGCTGCCCTGTCATACATACCCTCAGGGTTTCTGCTGTAGACCACGAGAATTACACTACGACCGACCCGAATGGCTTAGGCCACACGCAGAGGAACATTTAAGATTTGCAAGAAAGAAATGGGGGCTTGGAAGATGCGTGGAATTTGTCAAGTTCAAACCAAAAGATACGTGATTCAATAAATCCAGTTGAATTGGATTTTTCACTTTGGTCACAAGGTATGGCGATGTAAGTCCGTTTCGAATGTTGCTGTGTAGTAGGAGGAACCGGCAAGAGATGGAGGCCCGATAGTACTGCTGTTCCGAAAATTAATGGTGTGCTAATGAGAACAAAGCACGGTGCGGGATAATGAAAAGGAATATGAACCGAGCGGAAAATCGGGCGTCGTTACATGGTGCTTAGCTGTCCAGCCCGGCGTGCTCTGGCAGGCACGCACAGGCACGGGCTGAGCACGAGCCGAGACCTGCCGCAGGCTGTGGATCCAGCATGTTCTTTGTGCCGGCCTGTCGACTGAGCATTTCTTTTCTTTGTTTGATGAGAATTAACGCACGAAAAGTGTAAACCACTTCTCAGTAGATCACGAAGTATCATTTATATACATAGTAGAGAAAAGTTACACCTGTCATGTAGCAAGAAAGCAAGCTGTTTAGATCCCACATCAAGGAGCGGAAGGGACGATAAAAATCCATACTCCTGTCTGACTTTAAGTTTCATTGAAATGTAAGGTTGGAACGATTGCGTAACTTTGCAAGTGCCCATTGACATGACAATTCTATGGGATTTGGGAAACGTGGTTATGCAGATTTTGTTTATCAATCTTAAATAGTAGACGTATTTATGAATAGTACTTGCGTATCGCGGACGGCACAGTTCAAAACTGGCTTACGCTCTCCACTTCAACTGAGTCGAAGGGAAAAACTCGGGTTAATAACTTCACCAGGATCCTGTCAGTTTTAGTATACATGAATGAGTATCCGATTCTGTGTACAATGGGGGGCGCGTGTAATTTTTGAAACTTGCATTTTCAACCAGAGAATAGGTGTGAATTACGCTGTTGTATCCAGTAAAGTGTCTATAGACAAGCTGTGGGAGTGCGGTTGACGTCTTTCCGCCGTGCTTCGCGGGAGTGAGCCTAAGTACTTCTTGTGAGCATGAGATTGTTGGAAAGGGAAAGTGGAACAAAAAGAATGATAGCCTAGAGCAAACTACGCTCTCTCGTCTAAGCAGCTGTAAAGTTCACTGGACCTAGTATTAATACCATAGCTGTCCCCTAGTTTTTGTTTGCTGTTGAAACGAGCCTTCATCGATTTGACGTGGAAGGTATGATCATTTGGACTTATGATTGCCTCAATTTCTTCAGCTTTCCTGTCTTCTCCGGTTGTTGTACTGATAGTACAATAGACTAGAGTCCATGGGGTTATACGCCAAAATGCTACCAACTCTGCAAACTATCAATCGAACAACGGCTATGTCAAATACTTTCTATATTTATCAGTCGCCAGTGAGTACTCACAAAGTGTGTGATTTTTGACGACGGACGGAGAAAGGTTATTTTATTCCATAGAGGCTTAAGAGTATTAAGGTCAAATTTTTAAATTGTGCTGGGAGCAACAATAAATATATTATACATAGCCACTCATGTTTTAAGGTTATAACACTTTTGAAAGTTAAATTTTCGCCAACATCCGATTTCTTCTTTCCATGCTGAGTTTGACGGTTTGGGGTTTCGCACTCTAGACCGAATATGCAGAAGGAAATGGCACTTACTGGCTTGCCTGTTGCAATAGCAACCTTGAGAATAGTGTCGAAATATTTGTTTTTACCACTCTTGTGCGCTAGTTACTTTTAAGTAAACGTGAAACTCGGCAGTACAGGTGCAGCGCTTGAATACATAAAGGGCCGTAATTTCCATTGTTTGGCTTAGAGCAGTGCACGGTAATGAATCTGAATAACAATGTAGAGTTTATGTTCAGTGGGAAATCGCTGTTTTCCACGCCTTTCTTTGGCCTTGAGGGCGCGAGTAGAGCACTGCGAGATCCTAGTCTAACTACTGTAGATAGCGTCACACATACTGCAAGACCCCAGTCCATCTACTGTAGATAGCGTCGGCTCCAGACTGGGAGACTGCGTGCCAGGATATCGATCTCGCCCTACCCTAACCTCCCTTCTCGACAACCTCCCCCAATCATCGGTATGGGGGAACCGCTTTCATTTCTTTTAATTTGCTTTCCCTGCCCGTAATTTGCATACGAACATACCCCTTGATGGTCCAAACTTCAGGCTGCTTTATCAACACAGTTGAAACTGTACAGTTTTTGGTGTGTCATTGCATTATTAGTAAACAACAAGAAGCGTTGGTTTAACACAAACAAGATAGGAGTAAGTCGCACCACGTGGCGCGGTCTCACTGAAGTTTCATGCAGACTTTGAAGTCTGTAGTTCAGTGGGCTCTCCAGCTACGCTGCGGAAGATAGTCGGACAAAATAACAAACGGACAAGAGGAAATTTGACAGCTCATGAGTGACTAAAAATATATAGCTCAATAAAATTGGTGTTCGATATATACTGTGACAAGTAAGATATTGCTGTCATCCACCCAAATCACATGGAGAGACTGCATGTGCATCAAACTCGATGTTACCTATATAGAAATGCAGCTTCATGTAAAATTTCATGTATACAGGTCAATCCGTTCTAAATGTATTCTACAGAAAGTTACGCTTCGCTACTGCTCAGCCAAATTCCATTGGAAGACATTCTCCTACATCCAAATCGGCCCTGCTTACATACCATTGAACTTTCTGAAAAGTTTGTAGCTTATTTCGTGCTCAAGATATCTAAATCCGCTAACACTTAACTAAATCACATGACCGGACATGGAACATAATATAACTAGATCTTGTATATGTAAAAATGAAGAATTTCAAGCATGTAGCACATATCGTTCTCTAGATACCCAGTCGTAGACAGACCTCTCGAGTGATAGTCTTACATTCAACTAATAATTTAAGCATTTATTTGAACATGCAGATATTGGCTTAACAGACAATATAAAGACAATCATTATCTCAACCAAAGAACGACCCCGACTTATATTCACAAGAGACTAAAGAAGTAATTAACCTACTACCCTCACGTTGTTTGGGTACAAATCTATCCCAATCAAGTGTTTGTGTGAAATGTGTTTTAAAAAATCAAACCCAATTTTTTATTAGATCTTTTTTTAATTTTTTTAAAATTAATTACTATATGTTTATGTATCTTTTGGCAACGCGATCCTAAAAAACATTGTCTGCCCGTTTGGTTGTTATTTTCTATAATGCCTGTGTCGCCAATATTATTCGCATGTGTTCCCCCATTGAAAATAGGTCTTCCAGACGTGCGTTCACCCGGATGTGTGAAAAAATTCAAATATTGTATTTGTATGGTGTTCACAATGTTGTTGTATAAATCATTGTATTTCTTGTTAGGTATGTTCTGTTCGCTTGGCTTGTAAACATACCCAAGCGGTTCGGAGATTGAGAAGTTCGTTTAGTTCAAGCGAGTAGTGAAGATGTTTATTCCAATTTCGGAATCGGTCAGGGTGTAAAGTTTTTCTTTCATTACTACAGTATATGCTGTATATTAGTTAAACCATACAATATGTTAAAAATAAAATTATTGACTTGGTTACGTAATTATTAATAGATTATTGCTTTTCATCTGAATAGGAGTAGATGAACTGTTGATGATTGTTGTGAAATAATGTATAGGCTATCAGATCCATTCAACTCCATTATTTTAAGCAATGTATTAATAATGTATTTTGTTCAACATACTCGTATTTGATAAAAATACGTAAAATATATCTTTTAAGTTGTATTTCTAAAATATATTATACTGAGGTGGAATTGATGTTGGGCTTTGTAAATAGTTTTATGTTAATTTCATATCCCTTTAAAATACCCAAAAATGTTGAATTATTTGATCACTCCATGTGAAAAGTTAAATTAATCATTTTGTTCCATTTTCTAATCAGTCACAAATAACACCGCCTAAAAATAAAAATGTGAAATTGTTACTATATGTATAATGTTTTGATTTGAAAACAGTATTTGAGTGAATACTGCTTTCTGTATGGAGGAAAGTTATTTTAATCAGCTAAGAATAATAAATGAACAAGAAGTATTTTCCAAACCCATAATTGATTGCATCAATGGTGAAATATATTAATTACCCTCTCGTGAACTGCAATTGGTAATTGGTATCTAAAAGATACAACAAAAGATACACGCAAGTACGGTATATGTACTAAGGTTAGTCTGGATCTATAGACTAACAATTTCGACAGTTGTCGTGTTCACAAATTTCCGCAAAGTTGTTTAATACCACCTAAGACTTTATACGACAGCTATCTGGAAATGTGTGATATAATTTCGTGAGATATTGAAAAGTCATATAAGAACAGACATTTATTGTTATTGGCTTTGAAATTCTAAAACACCTTCTCTCTATGTTGCATAATAAGCAAGATAAAGGTATTATTGGAAAATAGCTGAGTGAAACTTTATCACCAATTCGAATCGCCGCACTCTTGAAACTTATCTTTCGTTAAGACTCACCAAAAAACTTATCCAAGCTACGTGAAAATACTGACTTTATACACAGTTTACTCCGGATCTATTAAAAATTGCGGCAGTTCATGTGTTAATTTGCATTAGCCTATACCTACGTATTTATGTATACATGTATTCAATGTTTGGGTTATGGTGGTTTTGTGTTCTGGGTGTAAAAATGTTTTAAAACACAGTGTGGATGAAAATATTTAAAATGAAATGTGCATTGTATCTACATGCAGTACAGCGACATTATTTTGAGAAAATGTTTATTCTCAGCGCATTCTGATTTATAATTATAATTCAATTTAGAAAAACGTTTTAATTAAACGAATACTTGGTAATGTATATCAATGAACTTGGAAGAGAATCATTACTTTTTTACGTTCTAAAACAGTAAAGCACTACAAGTAAGTGGGTCATGAGTAATCGGGGTTTCAAGTGTATTGCTTATCATGATATTTTTATTGGGAAACGTGCCATACTTCATACACTGACGAAGTGTTTTAGTACCTCTGATATTGTTAATTGCACCTTCACTATACTGGCGGCCATATTGTCGTTGATTCATTGAGTGAGCTTTAGCGAAGCCTACTCGTGGGGCTGGAAATGTTCATTTATGTCTGTCTGGCCGCATGATATTTCGAAAACGAACTGACATATAGACTTGATATTGTGCAAGAAGCTTCAATTATATATGATAAATGCTGCGTTGTTCAATGATGGCACATGTCACTCTATGTTATTTGTATATTTGTATTGGGATTAGGCTGAGCGTTAGGGCATTTGATTTAAATTGGTCTTGTGAGTTGCTCTTATGATGGCAACGGTAAAATAGTAGAATAAATAAATTTGTAATCAAACTCAATACATCTATAAGAGATTGAAACGTGTGACATATTAACACAAGTAGCCTAACTATCCCAACACTTACATAAATTTGTAATCAAACTCAATACATCTATAAGAGATTGAAACGTGTGACATATTAACACAAGTAGCCTAACTATCCCAACACTTACATAAATTTGTAATCAAACTCAATACATATATAAGAGATTGAAACGTGTGACATATTAACACAAGTAGCCTAACTATCCCAACACTTACATAAATTTGTAATCAAACTCAATACATCTATAAGAGATTGAAACGTGTGACATATTAAACACAAGTAGCCTAACTATCCCAACACTTACATAAATTTGTAATCAAACTCAATACATATATAAGAGATTGAAACGTGTGACATATTAACACAAGTAGCCTAACTATCCCAACACTTACATAAATTTGTAATCAAACTCAATACATCTATAAGAGATTGAAACGTGTGACATATTAACACAAGTAGCCTAACTATCCCAACACTTACATAAATTTGTAATCAAACTCAATACATCTATAAGAGATTGAAACGTGTGACATATTAACACAAGTAGCCTAACTATCCCAACACTTACATAAATTTGTAATCAAACTCAATACATCTATAAGAGATTGAAACGTGTGACATATTAACACAAGTAGCCTAACTATCCCAACACTTACATAAATTTGTAATCAAACTCAATACATCTATAAGAGATTGAAACGTGTGACATATTAACACAGGTAGCCTAACTATCCCAACACTTACATAAATTTATAGTTACTTGGCATGTAGAGCTTTATTATTTAAAGGATATTAAACCAAATTTAAAGAACAAAAATATGAATGTATCAATATGTCGAGAAATATTTCATATATAGATTTTAAATTTAGCATGAAACTTCATTGCTACAAGAATAAGTTCTGTTCTGCGTAATTTTCGAGTCAACTTATTTTTTTAATGATCGTATGTCTTTTATCGGTCTCAAGAATGAAATAGCTATAGATTTTAAATTTTGCATGCCAACCTCAGCAACACGTGGTGTTGCGTACTTCCACCCTGTTAAAACAACTAATCTCACAGTTCCCTTATTATTGGTCCTGGTGTTTATTGTGCGATATGCATAGTTTCAAAAGGACGATTCGTAATTTGGTGTGAAGGCATACGTGTGCCCTAGACTGATAGACCGACGGCCAGTATTAAAAGAACGACATTCTGAGGACTGTATTGAGAATGACAGTCAGTAACAGTGATATTGGATTCTTTCTTGAACTAGTTTTGTTCGTAAATTCAATCGGCTAAAGCTTTTGGATACCACTGATCATAGTGAACCGAGTATACAGTATTATCGGTTGGCAATAAAATGTAATTTATATTAAACGTATGTAAGAATGAATTGTCTTAATGTACGTATATTGGTATCAATAATATCTTAGCTTTTTCTAGTCAATTACTAGGTTATTAAATGGTTCTTAAATTTGTAAAACACACTAAAAGTTTAGAAAATTTGTTTTGCCTCATCAATTTATGAAGAATTACGAAATATTAAATATTTGGAATTGAACGTTTTAGTAACTAGGTACTTCCCTAAATACATGGATCTGACATGATTTGACACATGATACTAACAGATCTACAGATTGAACCAACAGTTGAAATTTAATACCACAAGAGTGAAATAAACTGACTGTACATTGGTCAGTTAGGATTAATAATAACTGTGTACATTCTAAAAGTATTTTAATTACAGCAATTGACAACCCGTCAAAAAGTAAAGAGAAACACCTAGGATCCCATACAATTTTAGTTGAACTTTTGATTGTGTACGTTTTATTGTAAGTGAAACATAAATCCGCCAAGGCATTGTCTTGCTGAAGATTTACGTCATCATCATAAATAGTGATGAACATCATTATGATGATGTGCACATACGACAACCTGTTGCGCGCAAGCCTTTTGATCCGTCACATTCCAAAATCAGTCAATTGGTTGTGCGCTACATTGCCGTGGTTATTATAAACGGACGTAAGCTATTATTCAGATACATGTGATATTTGTTATATAGAATTACATCCTTTGAGGATATATTACATCACAGTTAAAATTTGCCTGTACGCCTTCGTATAATACGGTTCTTCACACACGCGTTTCCTGTACAGTCGCTGTTTCAAAAATATCTCCTTCGAATAAGTTATTACCAGTTGTCTTTTTGTGACAGATAGCCGATGCTCTAATCACATATGTAGTCTGTGCCCAGCCAGACTTTTCTACTGTGTATGATGTACGTATGTCTTGTCTATACGCCCGCAGGACATCTCGAGAATAAAACGAGCTGTAGATGTGAAATGTTGCATGCAGCCTGAGCGGGCGGTGCGGTGGTGCGGTGTACTGCTACCTTGTTTATTGTTACCACGAGATGAAGTGAGGTTATGTGCGGTTCTGCACATTGACCGTTGACTGCGCGGGGACAGACAGCTGCAATGGCGGGTTGAGGCGATAAGAGCCTGGCATCTGTCGCACCCACCGACCTCCTGCCCTGCCTCAATTCCATTTCATTTGCCCCTGCCCCTCCACCGCGACCGGTTCAAGTACGCATTAACAGAATCGCATGTTTTCTATCAGGAGGCGACGCACAAATTGAATTGAGGTTTTCACAATGCAAACTGCTCACTCCATATCTGGCTTTGTCACACCTCCGGTTGTATTTTTGAAAGTCTGGCAATGGAAAACGCATTTATTTGTTAAGGGAACTTTAAATTATTTGCAGAAAGTATTTTTTTGCAAAATTCACCTATTTATCTACTGTGTGGCCTATACTCGTATATTCAAATATATTATGTTTAACTACTAAGTAAGTCTGTGCAGTATTTCTCAAGTGTTAAACATTTTAATCTACCTATATATATATATATATATAGGTAGATTAAAATATATATATATATATTTATATATATATATATGTGTGTGTATGTATATACTTATGAAAGATTGAATACATTACCTTATCAGTGTTTAAATTAGGGATTGCAAAATTTCTTGTATTGAATAGTAAACAAACTAATTTCCGCGTTACAGAACGTCATACGGGCACTCGTACTATATATCCTTGACCAATCTATACGAATCAACTATGGACTCTGGACATAATAAAGATTGTACTCGCGAAACAGTTGTGATATCAAACTAAATTCCATGATGCAAGTAAGACTGGTATTAACAAATCTTGTAGAATATGAAATGTTGAGAAGTTTTGAAACTTGGAAAATAAATCGACGAAGTTATACACACGTGTTCCATTTTGTGTTTAGTAATTGTATTCCTTACTTGGAGAATATACCCATTACAGCATATACGGCAATATGATTCGATCGGTTATAATGCTGTAAAGTTATTTACTATTATTCTAGTACTAGCAGTTACACATTCCTTTTGTCTATAAGGTTCGTACAATTTCGATCGCATTCATCGTGCGATCTTGATTCCAGGCTTTGTATACATTAATGTTATATTTAGTCGGTTTATAGGCCTATGTGTTTGTAAACAAATTTTGAGTATAGCCATGTAACATAGAGACACATTTCAACTTATATACATATGGGTAGTTTGTTCGATTGGTCGGCAAGGCTGTCGTTACTGTTTGTAAGGTCCATCAATACTCTGTTATATCGATTTGTTTGTACTGTATATAGACAAGATACAGCTCGATGATGGTGAAAGTCCCTCCATGAGATTTGAATGAGTGATAGCAAAAATATCAAAGCCTACAACTCGATATCTTGAGAATGAAGTGATAGTGATATATAGACTTCAAATGTTGCATGCTTCAGCTAAGCCTATTACGCGAAATGTGGTTTGGCGTAATTGTACCTTGTATTAGCTAATACTTCAAAATCGGCAGATGTGTAATACAGATAGGAACTATGAAAACTATGTTGTGATTGCAGATAGCACATAATCAGCTGTCGAATAAAAACTATAAGATTTGTGAATAGATTAATGGCATCTAATAAATAATTCAGTAAGAAATCCTTGTAATTGCTAGGACTATCTTGGCGGGAGGGGGGGGATCTTACGTTAAAAAGTGATTACATCACTTCAGATTTTAATTACCTCGCAGAGTGTGGTGATATTTGTCATTGGTGTGTGGTCACTGCTGGGAGTATCGAGCGTGCGAAATCACTGTCGTCACATGAAGCATCCTAACATGTCCAAGTCGGTTGGGTTATCCATACCAGATCAGGATATTAGCATATCCGTAAGTCGGCTTACTTTTGTACAGGTCCAAACTGATTTTCTTGAGAAAATATGAGTTATGTTCACCTAAATTTTTTCGCCGCTGTACGATTTTATTCCTTCATTTAAATCGGTCGGTAAATCACATTTGAGTTAGGAGTAATGATGAGCAAGGTTCTGTACGTGTACTGTATGGTAACTACATGAGTCATGGTTGTCTTGCGGTCATTAATGAGGATGTTGCAGGGCTGAATGGTTAAGTGGAGTTCAACAGCGGCAACTTTAGCTAACGCCTCGTCCATAAGCGGCCATCGAGTTCCATTTTAAAGCCAACCATGTACTATTTGCAGGTGGGATTGAGTTGTCTGAGAATGTCATCGAGGTTTAGAGAGAGCTCCCTCGACGTGGTGGCCGAAGTGTTGGGATTTTCTGAGGCTAAGAAGAATTGGAGTTAGGTTTCTTGTTATCTGGCGTCCGAACTAACCCTTTAGTGACTTAAAGACCCTGTTGAGATCTCCAAACCATCCAATAACATTCAGCAGTGAAAGCTGGATCTCAGTGATTTGGACTGTACAGCAGTCGATCTTTGCTAGTAACAATACTACATCTCACTCACACATTGCTTTTAAAATACTGGCTGTTCAGTTTCTCGTGTTGGTCATTTGTACGGATGAGATGTTACAGTGAACATTGTACAATAGTCTGTGACTTAAATCGTTCCCCACTTAAAATGCCTTATCATACGTCCTAAACTGAGTGTACTTGATGAGTAACCAAACACTAAACGAACAACTACACCCTTGGTGCACACACACACACACACACACACACACACACACACACACACACACACACACACACACGCACGCACGCACGCGCGCACACACACACACACACACACACACACACACACACACACACACACACACACACACACACACACACACACACACACGTACGTACGTTTGTTCACGAAGTAGATAAGTACGAGTTTTACAAGTTACTCTCCTAAGATTCGGGCCGGTTTCCATTTCCGTCTTTCAATTTGTTCGTTTAAGAATTGTGATGCTTTCGTTAAGTACAACCAGTCTTAGATATGGGGTCCCTCAGGGATCCATCCTCGGACCAGTTTTGTTCCTGGTGTACGTAAACAATTTGAATTCAAAGATTCATAAAGGACACATAGTCCAATATGCAGATGACACGACTCTCTCTTTCACATGCAAGTCAAAAATTTCAAGTTGAAATTCAAGCTTACGAAGAATTAAACGTATGTACACAATACTTTGAAAACATAAACTTGAAACTTAATTGTTCGAAAACAAATTACATGGTTTTTGGTGGAAGCACTGCACCATTTCAGTACAGACCTACTGTGATGTTGGACGACAAGGTCCTGGATGAAGTTGACTGTACGAAACTCCTGGGAATATACCTCGATAGAGGGTTGACTTGGAGGAACCATGTGGACAGTGTTTGTGCGAAACTATCAAGTAATATTTATCTCTTGAGAGGTCTTGCCGAATACTGTTCAGATCAAATAATGAAAATTGCATATTACGGTTTGGTCCACCCACATTTATCCTACGGTATTATATTGTGGGGTGGCTGTTCAAATGGCGACTTCCACAGACTTTTTGTCTTACAGAAGAGAGCTATTAGAATTATTGCTAAATTAAACTTTAGAGAGTCGTGTAGAAATTCATTTAGGGAGCTCAAAATACTAACATTGCCATGTTTGTATATACTGGAGACTACTGTACATTGTCGGTTTAAGAGCCAAATGGTTCGAGGTCGTGACATTCACAACTACGATACGAGGTATCGAGAAAATGTCAGACCTGCTCAGCATAGATTGAGAAGATACGAGCAACTTCCTTCTCAAGCCGGCATAAAGTTTCTAAATGGGCTCCCTGAAGAAATAAAATCAATAAATGATCTAAATCGGTTCAAAATTACACTGCGACACTTTTTAGTGTCTCATTCTTTTTATACAGTTGGTGAATTCATGGACCATCTCACTAGCTCCAATGTGCGGTAGTACAGGGGCGCTGATATCCAAAGTTATTTTTATTATATATTAATTTTACTGCTTGACAACTTTTATTGTTAACTAAAATCGATATTGTTTACAATATTTTAAAAATTAAATCGTTAGCATAAGACATTTTCATTATTTTAATAATTATACAATTATTATTATGTGACGCATGCTATGCAATGTTAAAATTGTTTCTGGCAATAAAGTATATTGTATTGTATTGTATTGTATAAGTATTTAAATTATTTTATGATAATGTGGTTAGTTCTAAAGTTAAAGAATTAATCATTTTGCTGTGTTCAGTAAATAAAGTTAATAATACGTCACATGTATTTTCTAAGCTACCATATTTAGTATTTATCAAATATGACTGATGAAAATACTGATCACGTATGGAGTTCGTAGAGTTATTGATGGTACTACTCACGAAGAATGTTATTGTTATCGATACTCACAGAGCTGGGATCGATCGTCAAAGGATGTGAACTACTTTGACATTAATACGTTATAAGTTTCAAATGCTGAATTTAAAAAATCCGTTATCTTGAGATTTACAGAGCGTCGGCAAGTGTAGACTCGAGTCAAGACTCTACAGTAAGTTATGTCGACTCAGCGCTATCACATCAGTGGTACGACCTGTGTGGCCTGCCACTGCTCTATTGTTGTCGCAATACGCAATACGCTTCTAGGCTTTATGGCACTGGTTATTCACGCCTACTGTCAAAGCAGAGCCGCGGAGCTGCTCTCTGACCGTGTCTTGAATCACTTCAACCACCGTTCCACTATTGGTGCAGCTGTAACTTACGTCTGAGTTATTTTAAGCTGACATAGATCTGTTGGGGTGCTAATCAAAGTGCATTTGTATCATTTATAAATTTGAACCCAAATAGGAATACGCCAACAGTCTCGTAATGATCTCTATTACGACACTAGTGCTGTAATGAGTCCATGACAACCAGTTGATCTATGTCAATGGTCAGAATAAGACATCTCGGAGAGCCATTATTTAGTGGAGAAGTGGCTAGGCAGCCATTAGAGTTTAGAATGCCCTTTAAATGAAATGTTGAACCCAGTACACTATTTACACCCTCTTTACAGCTGATGATTATTGTAACCTGGGGTTACCTCATTTTCTCCTTAGATCTATAATATAAGGCATTTATATGACTTGTTAGGTTAATATCTGATATAAAGGTGTTGGTCTCCACTTCATGAATTATTTGTATAAAAGGCCTTTCCCACCTAGAAGTGTATCTCCGCTTATTAGTTTTTAACGACTTGTTATTGCCTGGTTTAGAGGAACATAGCGAACATATCGAGAAGGTGGTTTTAGTAATGTAAACAAAACTTATTTATCACATCATTAAATGTATCATGTCATTATTTGTAAAATTACAGAAATTTATAACATAGCCTACGAGTAATAGTTTTTGAAAAGTTAGGTGATTATTAGTTTTACTCACCTGTCTCAAGTGATCTGTGTTTCGCCAGCAGCAGGAGAATTTAGTTAGAGCATTGGTAACTATTTGCTTCGTGTTTTATTTGAATTAACTGAAATATGATGTGAGTTTTCGTATCTGCAAGTTGATTCTCACTTCACGTAAAACTGAACAACATTTGAGAAACTCTGAAGTAAATGTAAGTCCAAGATCATCGTAGACACCCTGAATTTATAATTAATTTGTCATATCTATAGGAGGGTTTTTCAAATTAAATGTGAATTAATATGGTTTTCCTCCACAACAAAAATATTTCACTTAAGTAGGTGGTGCTATTGTGCCGAAATAAAATGTTCTGTTAATACTTTATAGATGTTTTAACTGTCATTATAATTGTATTACATTTATTTTTATTCGTTTATTTAAATCTTTATTTTAATATGTTGTCTTCGATCAGTAAAGCTCTTAATGTATACAATTTCTTTTGAAATCAAGAATTTACACTGCGGTCGGATGAGTCAACCATCCTTATTAGAGAGCGAAGAAATTTCGACGTGGTATTGGAGTTTCAGGATGTATGTAATGATATTGGTTCCACGTATAGTTTGTTCCTGTCCGGCATTCTGACACGTACAGGACGGCCGCGGCCGTGACGCGGGATCCCGCTAATGGTGTGTTTACGCGCGCGCACTGGCCACGAGGAAGTGCAACGGTCCCAGATGGGAACCTTGAGGGACACCGCGCTGGAGGAATGTACCCGCGGTCACTTTCTAAACCAGTTCTGGTAACTGCTCTACTGCTTTCTCTGCTTTGTTTACCTCTTCTTACCCTATCTCTGGCCCCGCTGTCACCTCCGACCTCTCCCGATCTTCTGATTGACACGATTTTGCAGAAATCGTCTTGTGGAATTGTATCAGTTTCAGTGGTCATAAGGTGGTCATAAACATTTCTTATCTACCTAGACAAAACATTTCGTTTTAGTAAAAGAATTGTGTATTATATTACCCAGGACCATTCATAATTTCGTGCCATTTACACATTTTTATATTATATATGTTTTGTAATTATTCACGTCAAGTGTAAGGCGTAATTATGTTGGAGCATCGTCATGCACATAGGTAATTTTTGCTTATATCGACGACTCGAAGGTTGGCTAGTTGCCTTTTTATCAACCGAGGGGTTACAGGTTTTTTACGTAACAACAAAGCTTTCTGTGTAATTTGCAACAGAGTGCATATCTATTAAGTTCATACCGACATAATTTTCTTTGCTGCGAATGGAAAACGTCTTCGAATGTTTAAGTCTACCAATGAAAACAATTAACATTTGTTTCCGATTCCAACACAGTAAACAAACACTCTTTTCATCTCATCAAGCACTATTGGGATGTAAGAATGTTGCGCTGTTTAGCAGTTTGTGTAGAATTGGAAACATAATGTAAACATGTAAATTGTTTAGGCTGGTACGGAAATACGAGAGTGAGTTCACCAGATGTTGGCGTGACACGTCATCGTAGATGTCAGACGTTAACACTGATTGACACAGCAGTCTGTCACACTCACAGCTGGTGCTGGTGCTGGTGCAAGGGTCGACTTGCTATGTGCTGCTGCTGCCCACTCTATTACTATTACTCACCGCAGACCGTCGGCCTGGTGTATAATCGGACTGTCGGCAGTTATATTTTTAACCCAGAACTGATGATTAGTTTACTAAATATAAGTTTTCTCTTCCCACCAGATCGTCACTCAGGCCATGATGAATGTGCTGCTCGCTCGTTTGTTTATACTGTCAGCCGCGGCACGCTGAAACCCTGTCGATCTTCGTTAAAAACTAAAAATATCGGATAAAAATTATATTTTTTGTTTGCGTTGTGTTGTAAGTAGTGGTTTGTGTTGATCATTTATCAAAAGTATTGATCGATTATATTCCCCGGATTGAAAAATTACTAAACACAAACACGTTTTTTTTTCTTTTTATCTCAGCACTACCCGCAGGTTATGTTACAACAAACGTATTGTTAAGTCAGTGCGTAGGGGTTTCCAAAGTAAAAGTTCCATCTACCACTTTACATTATTAGCTGAGCGACAGCGAAGCCTTTCAATCCACGGGACGGACAAATTTCATATCCTTCTATTTGCCTGTATGCCCGCACGATACCTCGAGAACGAATTATAGGCTGCAAGTTTTGCTCGAAGCTTAATTTCAATACTGGTAACATCGAGCCAGATTGTGTAGCAGCAGTGGACGGTTTCCTAATTTTTCCTTCAGACATCTACATCTACAATAAATCACTATTACATCTTCGAAACAGTCTCCGGTTTAGCTTTTAGTGTGTTATGTACAAAAGCGGCGTAGTTTCAATTTTAAAAGTTTCACTAACGCCTCGTTTATTATTGTTAGAATTTTAATTTTATAATATTTCGTAACAGGGCTTGGCAAATTGAAGAAAAAAAAGATTCGTAGGAGTTTTTTATGTTTCAACTTTTAATACCTACTTATTCACCACCATCAATAGTATAATCTATTCTCACATGACAAAACGTCTCTCTGGGGTAATTGTTCGAAGCGCAGTCCGATGACAATGACAATGACAAGACTTAGTTCCACTATCGACAAGACTCAGAGTAACACTATGTGTTAACTAATCTGTTGACGGTCTAGTTACTAACTCCACTGAGACTTGAAATTTGAATAGTCTTTAGTGCGTATGTTTGTATAATAGAACACAAATGGAGTAAGTATACATACTGAAAACCCTGAGAAATAGAGCTTGTGTCTAAAAAGTCCCACACACCCCTTAGTTTTGTATTTTTGGAAAAAAGCACCAGCACAGCTTTCTAGCATAAGATAATAGAGCTTTTTGACTTCGTTTATAGTTTCGGCACCAGCCGCGAAGTTGAGGTTGCAGGGGTGACTTTAAAATTTTATATCGTAACCTCTAACTTGCAACCCCTCATTTTAAAGGTCTTTAAAACACAACACATTTTAATTCCTATTAAATTTCAGACTTCTGTATTTTAATTGATCTATTAAGAGTTTTATGTGTGTTTCGAAGTAAACAGATGTTATACCAAGAAGAGAGTTTGCTTCCTCATAATGCGATACTTTCAAATTTGTACCTTTGTTAACCGAAACTGTAAGAAGCTTGTTGCCCGTAACCAAACCAAAATTTGCGCTGGTTATACTTCGAAGAGTATCAAATATACTTTGATAACGGCTGTTAATTAGGAACAAACGCACTCGATGCTGTCTCACATTACCTTGATTATGTGTCAGTGGTTATTTGGCCTTTGTAGCAATACGCTTAAGAATTTCAAGTTATAAATAATATTATGAATACATTTTATGAGATGCTGATATTTATATTTCTTTGACGGGGAAATATCTTAAGGGTTTCATGAGAGTGTTAGGGATTAAAAATAATACTACCTAGAGGCTAAAAATATATTAATGGCCTTCTAAGCGAGGACTACTGGGGCTGGGTTACAGTAAAGCAGAATTCTAATGAGGACTGTTGGTTGCTTTCAACGAAAATTACGAGCAGGCCGTACGTCAGAGTAATAGCCACATTAAGATGGGCGTGAGCGGCCGGCCAGTTCCTTATTTTTACACACGACTCTCCACATCTGCCCGGTGGCACAGAGCAGAGTGTAGTAGTAACTCCACGTAGCAGAGAGTGGCGGAACCTGACTGACGAGACGAAACCGAGAGTGCTACTTATACGAGGTTATTGGCGGACGTGTACTTTCTCTGCGGGGAACTTGTTTCTCGTATGCAGCTGCTACTGTTGACTGCTATTTATACTGTACTTTACCTACAGTACTTCGTATCTTATCTTACAATTCAGTTTTTATCTAATTAAATTGATATTGCCGTTGATATTTCTTCAGTTTAGGGGTTCACCCCAAATTCCAACAACTCATAATTTCTTTAATTAGTTCAGATTATAAAACGTGACTTAAAGGTATGAGTAACTATGCATTTACTACTTAGGTAGGTTAAATATGTACATGATCCGTATAGTGAAATTAGTCCATCTAAATCTAAGTACCTTTAAAGTAGAAGTACGCCACATCACGTGTCACGTAACAGGTTTAGCAAAGTTTCAGTGCAAAATGTCAAACCTATAGCTCATTCCATTATCGATAAATAAAACGACATACATTCATACAGAAAAGAATTTTTTCATTCCCCGGCAAATAAGAGAAATTATGTCAGGCTTACTGAGAGATAAATTCAACGACGTTGAGCCTAATTCCATGGTTGAACATGGACCATCATAGAACTCGTTCTAGTTTATGTAGACATTCAGTTTCATCCACAATTGCAAGTCCACAAATGAAATCTTTCTCTGAAATAACATTTTTTTGGTCCGTCAAATGTGATGTGCTTTGCTAACGCCCTGCCAATAAATCCTAAACGTGGCCCCTGAAGAATTGCTGACCGTCGCCGACTCAATCGCTTGTTATGGTCATGGCTCTCTGGACCCTAATTGTAGATAATGCAAGATGACCCGTAGAGTTGCGGAAGTTGCACGAGTTAGATAGTCCTTTCATTCATCCCTCGCAGGGCAGGTAATTTGGTGAAGAAATGGGTGTCAGTGATGACAATTTAAGGGACTTGCTGTAATTCATCTCATATGGTTTGGAATTTTCCTCCTGTTTTGCTGTTCATGTAGTTGTCAGTGTACATAAACTAAAACGACCTTCGATTATCTCAAGTGAATTACCGTATGTTTTCTTGTGGGTACGTAATTACTTTTGTTCAATATCTCATGTACTTCCGTTATAACTAGGTAAGGGTACGTCACACCACGTGTCGCATAAAACTGGCTTCGCTAAAGTTGCATTCAAAATTTTAAATCTACGAGTATATCTCATTTCATTTTCGGACAAATAAACAGACATACAATCACACATATAAGAAATGTTTGAATCCTTGAATTAGACAAAAGATAAATTGTGTTAGCCTACCGAGTAATAGGCTTCAATGACGCTCAGGCTAATCCCATGGTTGAACATTCACCATCATAGAACTCATTCTTGTTTATGTAGAAATGAACTTTCATTCAAAATTGAAAGTGTAAAAATGAAATCTTTCATGCCACATGATACATTAACATTTTGGTTCGGTAAGTTAGGTTTGACTTCAACTGTAACGAGTAGGACTGCTGCAAATGCTCCCGTGTGCCCTACGCGACTGAGACGGTGCCCTTTCTAGCTGTCTGTCCGTGGAATGCGGCAGCAGCGGGCTGCGTGTTTGTTAATGTGTTGATGTTCACCACAGCACACCAAACGCTGCTAATTCTAGCACATCCTGTTATTTTATCCCCACATCCACACCGCTGGGGAATAGTCTGTCAGGCTCATGTTTACTTTCTCTTTCTATTCACTGGGGTAAATGTTCATTCCAAATAGTCCATTAATTTATGGTGCGCTAGGGGGTCGTCTTAAGTATTCCTTGTAAATGGAGTTATTTTGATCTGTTTTAATTTTGGCCTATTCCTTTTTTATTGGCTTAGCATTAGCGATGCCTATCACTCGAGGGGCTGAAAAATTTCATTTCTGTCTGTCTGCCCGATATCTTGAAAACGAAATGATCTACAGACTTGGAAATTTGTGTGAAGCTTCACTTACTTCACTTCTATATGAGCTGTATGATGGTCGATGATGGTGCATATGCATGTCCCTGCGTGGAATTTGGCTGAGCGTCAGCGAATATTTTTACATTGGTCTTATGGGTAACCATGATGGCAAAGATAAAATAGCAGAAGACATACATTCGTAACCATATAATGTCGTATGTGATTTGTAGATCTAGGCTAACATGTTTATTCATAGAGTTAATGAAAATAATAATGGAGTAAAAAGTCAATGTTAAAATTCTGTGACAAGATTTGATTTCAGCGCATTCTTTCGTTGTAGTGCCCTTCCTACCTCACCGGGAATTTTTCTTATTTCAACATTCTTATGAAACCTAACTTAATGAACCAAAATTTAAATGTATCATGTGCCAAGATATCTCGATAAATATTTCATCCGTAGACTTTAAATTTTGCATGAAACTTCATTCCTACATAAACAACGATTTGGTCTATGATGTTACTACATCATAGACCAAATGGAACTCCAACTTTGAATTTAGCTTAACGTAATTTTTGTATCAATTTCTTTTCTGTATGTTTGTCTGTGCCAGAAGGATATCTCGTGAATTTAATGATTCTATTAACTCAGAAATTTTGCCTGCAACCTCAGCGAAGCTTGTTACGCGGCATTTAGTGTGGCGTACACCTTGTTATTGAGTTTGCAGTCTGTTCCTAAATGGTCTCCAATACTTTCCAAAGTGCTCATGCTCATGCTCTGTTCCAGACATTCACGGCATGGTGCAACTCCCATCTGCGCAAGGCAGGCACAGCGATCGAAAACATCGAAGACGACTTCCGCAACGGCCTGAAGTTGATGTTGCTGCTGGAGGTGATATCAGGGGAGACCCTGCCGAAACCCGACCGCGGCAAGATGCGCTTCCACAAGATCGCCAACGTCAACAAGGCCCTCGACTTCATCGCCAGCAAGGGAGTGAAACTCGTATCCATCGGCGCGGAAGGTAAAGCTATAGCTTAGTTTTTAATGATTTTTTTTTAATTTGTTAAGATAAATAGATTGAAATTTCAAATTGTCCTACCTGAGTTACAAAAGAGATCTACCTGGTTCATTATCAGTCATGAAGCTAGATGACAACTATCTACTTTATGGGGAATTTGGAATTAATTATGAATGGGAAGAGTATAATGGGTGTATAAGGTTTACTCTCTTTGTATTCATTACTGACCAATACTTCTTGTCAGTTGTGTTGTACTAAATAATTTTACATGTTTAGTTAATATTTTTACTTTTTTATAAAAAAATAAAAAATGAACTTTTAAGCACATTACATCAAATGTTGAGACTAGTGCTAAGGCCACATTAACACAACAATCTGTTTGTGACATATTACACACAATAGTTGTGGTGTAGTATTACAAATAAAATATTTCTATTCACCATATATTTACAGCTCTGAGTAGAGTTAAACTCATAAACCTTACGGTCACATAAATAACAAACTGTTGTAGTTAACCTATATCTTTTACTGCCATAACCTGTAGATGGAAATACTCGTATATTATTAACTAAGCTACCAACTGGGTGGAAAGCACGTAGGGACATGTTTATGCTTTGTCAGCAGTGAATGTGTTTGGCTTTATAGCAACAATTGTCTAATGAGGAATGGCTAAAAGAGAGTTTTATATTGCAGTCCCTTATCTACATTCTAAAGTTTGAACTTCAGTAAGGTGTTAATGGTATGAGCATCTTTGGTTGTTAGTTATGGTTAGATGTGAAAGAGGACTAAGTAGTGCCAGTAATTTATTTTTGTGATATCTATACTAAAACATTCTTCATTTCAATTCAATTATTAAGTTAACATACATATGAAGTTCTGGAATCTGACATAACCCAGCCTCAGTATGTACTCAGAATCCAACCCCAACCCTCAAGTATATGGAAGGACAATAGTAGTCCTTGCCATGTTGATGGGTTGAAGCCATTGTGGTAGATGCAATTATTATTAAATTATATGTTTTAACAAAAGGTAAACTAATAAAGTTAAACTAAATGTACATAGTATGCAATAAAACAATTTTGAGCATTAAAGCTTTAAAGTTAAAAAATGATTGTAGTTTTAGACAAATCCAGGTATTGTTACATTTTATTTTTAGGTTATAGTGAACATTTATTAATATGGCTGTAGCCAATTGGTGCGTGATAAATACATTACCAAAGATTATTCCAAACTTCCATGTTCATACACCCATACTTGAGATGTGAAACACCAATGCTGCCAAAGATAGGCCTTGCTTCACATCAAACTCAAATCTACGCTCATTACAATTCACATCATCCAGTAGATTCTCACAAGTATCAAAATCCTTGTCAACACTAATCAGCTGTGTTATTCCAGTGTTGATAGTCACCTTCCACATTTTATTCTGAAATTCTACAGTCCTCTGTTACATAAGTCTAGTTTTAGTAAGAAGAAACATAACAAGACTTCACACTTCTATATGCACTGCTTGAAAACTACTCAACACTTTGATTTATTTTAAGATATTTGTTCATTAACGTTTTATTGTTGTAAGTTTTTAGCTTCAATAATTTTATAAACAATTGTTACAACAGAATAAAAGCTTATCTTGTAGTTTAAAAAGAAAGTACTGAGTTAGTTAGAGACCACATTTGTGATTTTCCTGAGATCATTTGTATTTTCAACTAAAGAGCAGTGTTAGTTAGATTTCTTAGTTAGATGTATTAACACAGTTTTATAACTCAGTACAAATCTCTTCAAATTTAACATTGAAACAATTGATAAATACAGAAATAAATAAGTATTTTTTTATAACAGAAATTGTGGACGGTAACCTGAAGATGACTTTGGGTATGATCTGGACCATCATCCTGAGGTTTGCCATCCAGGACATCTCGGTGGAAGAGATGACAGCCAAGGAGGGGCTGCTGCTGTGGTGCCAGAGGAAGACAGCTCCTTACAAGAACGTCAATGTCCAGAATTTCCATCTCAGGTACATCAATATCTTTAAACGATAATGACTAATAGTGGTGAAATTGTCAGAGCAATTTGAAAATTGTCTGGAAATTAACCCCCACCAAAATAGTGTACAGAAAATGTTCTATTTTTTTATTTTACTTATTTTAATAATCTAAATTGGTTAGATAAACACTAAAGAATTTATAGCCAAAGATTTAGGTGGTGAAAGTATGTGTAATAAAGTTTTGCGTACTTTTATTATTTTGAATTTTACATATTCGTTTTTGTTAGACATTTATTTTAAAGTTCCTTTCGTTATATGAAATAACACTATTTCAATGTTTTGCTTTAATGAAAAAAGTAATTTATGAATTAAACTAAAGTTCATAGGTCTTTTCATAAACAAAAATGTTGATATGCATTTAAGATGGATGACTAAAAATAAATTAATGCACAAGACACAGGCATCCACTCTTTTTAGGGTCAATTCCTGATCTCACTGATAATGATTGGTTAATTGATAATATTTCATGTTATTTTTATTTTCACCCTTAGGTTTTGTTTGTAATTTACAAACTTTACTAGCATTTTAAACTCAAACACATTTCAGTTTCAAGGATGGTCTGGCGTTCTGTGCGTTGATCCACCGCCACCGCCCCGCCCCGACCTCATCGATTACAACAAACTCTCCAAGGACAACCCTCTGCAAAACCTCAACACCGCCTTCGATGTGGCAGAGAAGTACCTCGACATCCCCCGCATGTTGGACCCTGAAGGCAAGTTACTTACCACATATTTACTTTAGGTGTATATGTTATGAAATCTGAAAAAATCAAGAAAGACATTCTTATGCAATGGTTGCCTTAAATTTCAATTTAGGAATATGGACTTGTAACAAGTTCACTGCAAAATCTAAGTGTTTCAAGACACAATTTTAAATTTGTTATTTGTTGATAACTAAAGTTTTAAATTCTTTACATTACTAGATTTAACCAATTATATTAAATAGTAATTATAATTTATTACATAATAAATAATTCCATTACATTTTGTGGTTGTCTCCAAAACAATAAAATTTAATTTTATACAATTTTCTTTTACAAATTGAAAATTGTTATTGTAATATCTTAAATTATGTTCTCTTTGTGATGGGATGTCAAAACATACTGACAACAGTTTTTGTCTTTATTTTATATGTTTTATGCTTTAGCTATTTAAATATGAAGCCCAACAAATGAAAGGTTTCAAAGTATGCCTGTATTTGAAATTGATTTACTTTTTACTCAAGTAGTCATATTTCAACATGTGTAGATTTCCTTCATAGAAAACATTCAATATGTTAACAATACTTGAATAGAATTTAAATCAAATCTGCTATGGGATTAATGAGCAAAGTAAAACTTCATAACTTTTACTACATGTTTTTTGGTAATTTTATTACATTTTGTAATTTTCTTATTTTTGGTTTTTTTTTTGGTGAGCAAAATCAGAAACAAGAGAGAGTTATTTTGATTTTGAAAGAGTAACATCAAAATTGGGGCTGTTTAGACTTGATCAACACTCCCAAGCCTGACGAGCGCGCCATCATGACTTATGTGTCATGCTACTACCATGCGTTCCAGGGCGCGCAACAGGTAATGTGTGACCATCGCACGCAACTGCCATGTGCCCGTGTGCTGCTTCTCACAGCTGTAATCCCCCTCAGTTTTTGTGTGTTTTAACAGTTTTACGTCAGCTGACACTTGTTCCTTTGATTTTCATATTTTTAATTCGTATTTGAACTAATTTTTGAAAACATATTTTTAACGCTCATCATAACACAAAATATACAATATTTTTGTTTTTATCAGATGAACTAATTTTTAAATACTAATTAGATAGATTAAATTATTCCATCTTTACATATAGCACATAACAGTTTAAACATTTCACTTGTTTTGAGTTGATTTTCAATAAGTCCTGGAGTTAATTATTGAGGATTATAATTAAAAATGGTAATGTTGAGGGATATTGTATTACATTTTTGTATATTTGAATTTGTCAATGTGAAGGATCAGTTTTTTTTATCTCTAAATTTTAATTTTGTTAATTCATATAATAATTTGAAATAAAGATGTTTATAAGGAAAAAAACTTCACCATCATTAATGTTTTTCCAAAACAGAAATACTATGTTTTAAGACCTGGAAAAAGACCTCTTCCCAAGCGGGATACATAACGTAATATTGCAAACAAGGTTGTCATAACATTTACTGGGGGCATGTAAAAATTACATCACCATCACCCCACAAGTGTGTGATTTCTAAAGAACAGTTACAACTTTTTTAACCTATAAGTTTTTGCAAACAAGTTTGAAATGCTTAAAATTTTACCTTTAATATATTTATTTGCCAAAAAATAAATGAAACCTTAATAGTAATAAGTGTTAGTTACTCCATAATTTAAAAATGTTTTACATTGTCCAGGTAAAAAGGTTTGATTGCAAACAGTAGAATAAAAAATTTCAAGCAAGAGAACTTTTAACCGTAGAATCCATGTGTCCAGTTACACATCCAATAAGATGTAAGTTTATTATCTTCTACCATGGTTTGTGGGATTATAAAGATTATAGAGAATCAAGTTTATTTAGAAATGGTCATAAAAGAATCTCTTGGTAGGTGTATGAGAAAATTGGACAAGATTTAATTTAGCTTTTACCAGACAGAAATGAGAGATTGAAATTTGTCATAATCAATAATTAATTATCAATAGGATTCAAAATATGTTACACCTGTTCAACAAATTGAATTTCTCACATGCATTTTTTGAAAATAGGGGAATGAAGATACACAAAAATAATCAAATGATATAGCGATTGCTATTCGGTGATTACCAAATCAAATGATACGCTTAATAAAACACCAATTCAATAAAATAAAATTTGTAAAACTGAGTTTTTGGTGGCATTTTTGAAGAAACTCAGCATTCAGGAATATTTCAACTGATATTCAACAGAACAAAGTAATCCCACTAACTCTCGATTAAAAATCCAATATTAACAACTATGTCCAAATGGTATTAATAACAAAATACATAGACACTTGAAACAAAATATAAACTTAAAAAATACTATTTGGTTAAATGTATTAATCTACATTAAACAATTGACAACATATGCAACTAAGACAAGACTCACGAAACAAAGACACATGAGCTAACTACCCACACAGCCAAGCAAAACCATTGTCATCACCTCGTCATCAAAATGCAAACTGATTACTGAAAAAGGAATTCATTTCTTAAAACATATTGTTTCTGTCTGTTGTAATATGAAATGATGGTATATATATCACAAAATGCGGTGATAATACTCTGTACAAATATGCAAATTGAAATACGATTATAAAATGGTTAGGATTCCAACACACCCTTGGAATTTCTGTTGACATTTCTTCCTTTTTCTGTACCTTAAATAAGATAAAGTTTCCAATGACATATTGTTATAAATTAAAACCTTGTTGTATATAAACTATTTCCATTATACAGTGGAATCTTAATAACTCAAATCTCAATCATTCACAATTTTTAAATCTCACAAAAAGTTTGGTCACTAGATAAGTTGTTGATTTTTTGTGTTGTGTTGTTTGCTATTGTTAAAATTTCATAAAATTTCTCATGAAATAGAAACGGTCTTTGAATGACTTTGTGAAACTTTGTACATGACTTGATGTATGTATAGACATATTAATAACTTTTGGAATATTTAAAGTCAACTTTTAATGCCAGGAGTAAAAAATAAATCATATTTAAAAATAGTAAAAACTCTTTTTAGTGTCCCAACTCTTTTTAGCCACAAACCTACTGTCTTGAATTTTGTTATAGTGTGAATTTTCACTAATTTCTTGAGATATGTAGTATTAAGATTCCACTGTACTTTTTGAACCACTGTAATTATTCACAAACGGTTTCATAACTTTCTAATTTTACATGTTTAGAGTTTGTTAAAACACAATTTAAGTTTAGTTTTCCTAGAAGTAAATGGAACTGTCAGATCCCCAGCAGTGCTTATACAGCTTTCTTAGACAGTCAATTACAGATGTTATTGTGCTCAGTGTTTGCTACAAGGCTTTCATATGTGTTCGTGTCAAACGTCAACCGATCCCCAATATCTCTTTTCTCGAAGATGCTTTCAAGTAGATTTTTAGTGTCACACGACAGAAGTACACATGATTAGTTGCCGAATCCTTGTTAGTGGTCAGGGAAACAGAACAGAACAGACTAGTAACAGAGTTTGAGCACTGTACTAATGTAGAACTAGTGTGTGAACTAACGCCGCATGTATGTATGTATAGATATGACCAATACGGCCATGCCTGATGAACGTGCCATCATGACCTATGTCTCCTCGTACTACCACTGTTTTAGTGGAGCGCAGAAGGTATCAGTACATTCCACGTAGTTTAATATTTGAAATGCATTTAATTGGTATAAAAGTAAGTTTTCTATATGTCTTGCATTTTGTTCAGTTATGAAGGAATGAAAATTTTAAAGCTGCTACTAAATGAATTTTTTACACATATTTAAGTATGTGACTCACAATTGTTTTACTTAAATTCCAGTAAGGAACTATTCAACACGTTGTGTTTTACTAAAGATATTATTAATTTTACAGTGCTACCTAGGTATAATAATTTTGTTTTGTACCCTAAAAAATGTTTGTGTAAAGTTCATTATTGACGATTGATGATGTGAAAGATAACGAAATTACGAGCAGAAATCAGAAATTTATTGTCACGTAACGTTACATAATTGTAATAGATAAGATCTACAATGAACAGGTGACTCGTCAATATAGTTTAAAATATACTAATCCTAATTTTTAAAAAAAGTTATAAACATAATTAACAATTCATTGATAAATAATCAATCAGTAACCGTTGTTAATGGTACAAAAATGGAAATATTACATTTTGAGAATTGACATCTGCTCTCTTCATCAGGTTTCAAACCTTAAAACAATTTTAAGCATGCAAGAAAGTTATAAATTCAATACACAGTGATGAACCTTATAACTTTGGCTTTGTCTATCACTATGTTTTTATTTGCACTTAAGAATTACATATTAAGTATGATATTTGAAAAAGGAAGCAAATGCTAATTCTTTAAATGTTATGTTTCAATATTTTACTGTGACTATGCAACTACCTTATTTCAGTTTATCATTTTAAAGAAAGTAAGTTTCTAATATTTTAATAATATTCCGAAAGTTTATGAGCTTTATTTTATTGTTTGCTTTCTGAAAGCTTTATGTTATATTAGCAATGCTTTGTGTTGTTTAGTAGTCCTAGTAAATGTTAAATAAAATATTGTAGTTAATTTATTAGGTATAATACCCAATATAGACTAAATAGTATATGGTACATGTTATGATTATGATGAAATTCTTCTTCTTAATAATGTCATATTTTTCTTTATTATTTGCAGTAAATTAACTTTTTATAACTAGCCATTTCTTCTTATTCATAAAAATTCTTAAATCAGACTAAATTATTGTTTATTCTTAGTGTTTGATTCAGTACAGTGTGTTTCAAAATGGATATACGTATTTCAAATGAATATGTTTATTAAACTTTAAGACACATGGATATGAAATTTTACACACATATTTACGAACCTCTCAAGTTCAGATTACAGATGTTCAATATGTCCTTTGGTAGTGATGAGAACAATATCACATTGATACTCAAAGTTTTGTAACATACCGAGGCTGCTGACTATTAACCGTGTTTCCATCAAAGAAGAATGGGCCGTAAACAGCACAATGGGCCGAAGATCGGGATATTGCACAAAACTCATTGATTTTGGGCAAATCTCGTACATGTTCAATGGCTGAATGTGGGTTCTGTAGGCCACAAATTAAAACATTGTGTTTGTTTACCTGACCATTAACATGGAAAGTCACTTCATCACTGAACACGATGCATTGTGCAAAAGTGTTATCATTGTCAATAGCATCATGAATCTCGTTAAAAAATGCCACACATTTGCGTTTGTCATCAGGATGCAGAGCTTGTAAGAGCTGTAACTTGTAAGGCTTCATAACCAATGAAGTCTCAAAACACGTCAAATTCTTGTTGTAGGCAGTCGTAACTCCCGACTGGCGCGACAAGTTTATTTTGAAGGACTATATTGGAAAGCAGTTTGAATTCATACAACATTTTCTTCAGGAACATGAGGGTAGCCAGGACTCTTTCCTATTTATACACATCCTGTATCTACAAACTGTCGATATCATCTGCGAATATACCACCCGTTCGAAGGTTGAATTTGGTACCACAACCTGAAACATTTTTGTACTGTAATCACGGAATTGCTCTTTGCAAATTTGAGAACACATAATAATTTCCAATGTAGTCGTTTTAAACATATGACGGTTACCAAGCAAAACAGAAGACAACTGATACCTAGGGGCTATTAGTATAAACTAGACTATGTATTTGTTTCTCCAATAGTCTAGCCGAGGCGCAACGATCGATTATTTAGACAAAATAATAGTTTGTAATACGTATATTCTTTTTGAAACACCCGATATTTATTTAAGCATTACTTAAAAATTACATTATGGTTAGTTTCGAATGATTTTTGTCCAAATGCTAAATGCTTTGTCTCAACTAGGATTAAATTCATGTTCTTAGTTTCAGATGAGAAATTCAAGTGCTAAGGCAATAAAATGGATTCTTAGTTCAGTAATATTTTATTCTCACAATCTCATTTTATTTATTTGTGTTTTCAGATATTGTAAAGTTTAGTTTTAAACAAGAATATGTTTTATTTAGGACCAGCATATGAATCTAAAACTAAATTTGAAAAATCCAGTTTATCCTTAACTTGTTGCTCAATTGTAATGTTTTCTGATGCTTTATTAATAGTATTGTGTTGATATTTTGACACAAATCACCATAATAATTTGTGTAAAACATACCTGTTTGGAGTAGTGTTCAATCAATAACTGTTAGTGTCTAAATCAAACGATTAAGTCAAAATGATGATTGGGGCCTTGATTAACTGAATATGCACTAATAAATCTTTTTTTAAATACAAGCATTGTTATTTAAAGATCAATATTTCATAAAAGAAGAATTGAGCCTGAAGTGCTAGACAGTGCTGGAATACTTTTTGTTAAACAAGACTCAAGATTAGAGGATATCTATAAATTGATAATTCTTGAACAGTGAATCTCAAGTATAAGGTATGTCTTGAAGTTAATTAAATTTTTAGATAGCTTAATGTTGCAGATAATAGTTTTAGAATCAAGTAAAAACTTCAAACAGCATTTGAACATGCATTCTTATAGAAGGTATTTATAATTAAGCACTTGATCATATTCTTCTCCAAATAAGGAAAATATTTGTTACTAGCAGAAATTTGTAAAGTGTTTATGGTACTTAATAAAGGATATCACAGTTGAATGCTGCTATTCACTTACAAACATGATAGTGACACTTATTGTGGTGTTGTAGGCGGAGACTGCTGCCAACCGCATCTGTAAGGTTCTCAAAGTCAACCAAGAGAACGAGAGGCTGATGGAGGAGTATGAACGTCTTGCAAGTGATGTGAGTAGATATCTTTCTTTAATTAACTTCTTTACTTTGTTAATATTAACTCGTAGCGTACTGAGGAAAATTTGCCATGGATTGATTGCAATTAGCGTGCATCTAGAGATTTTTAAATAATTCTGTTTTTGGCAAAGGTTTTATTTATTTTTTGTTTGTTCGATGAATAAATATAAATAAAATAATATTTTATGAAAAAAGCTCTACTTGTATTGGTTGCTGCGTTCTGTAGGCGCGCATACGCATGTATCCACAATGCCATGCCATGTATTGTCGGATGAAACGATGATAATGGAAAGGACTAGTTATTTATTTATATTTGGTGTGTCTCGCATTCCATTTTGCTTCCCGGCTGTCATACATCAATACATTTAGCACTCCTACACATTGACAGCACTTTTAGTGACCAGTACTGTACACAGTAAACTAATATGGCGGTATGGATATTACTGTATGCCGCGATTAGCATGACTCAGATTCTAAGGACATTCCTTATGTCTCGGCTTCAGGATTAAGTACCAAAAGTATTGGCTTGTGTCAAGGATGATTTATGTTACAGTATTTCTTTGTATCCAAATATCTCCAATTGATTCCGAACTATCTTAAAATTTGTTCAGAGATTCACAATCCTTCGTTTTGTCTATTATAATCTCGTTATTATTTGTTTATTTGTATTATTGTTATTAAGTTTTTGTTTTATTTTTGTACTAATTGAAAATAATACTGACAATTTTTAAAAACTGTTGGTGTGTTCAACATTTTTCCAGTTGCTGGAATGGATCCGAAGAACGCTGCCATGGCTGCAGAGTCGGCAGACAGACAACTCGCTGGCCGGTGTGCAGAAGAAGCTGGAGGAGTACCGCACATATCGCCGCAAACACAAGCCTCCCCGTGTCGAACAGAAGGCTAAACTGGAGACCAACTTCAACACCTTGCAGACCAAGTTGCGGCTGTCGAACCGTCCCGCCTACATGCCCACCGAGGGAAAGATGGTTTCGGTGAGTTATACACCGTACACTCTGGGAGAGCGCTAGTTATGTTGTGGATGATGATGATAATTAAGAACTGTTCATTGATACAATACTACATGAATAGCAAAGCAATTCTATACTTTTACTATGTATAACCAATTATCGTACACAAAACGGCACCATTTTATTACTAACTCGTAAAGTTCAAATCATAAATTGCACAAAGTTTACAATGAGTGTCTTCAGCACCAATGTTTCCCATACAGAAGGTGTATTATAGCAAAGAATTCACAGTGAGCCGAATTTTCTGTGGTATCAGCCATTGTTGCAGTTGTGACAAAGAGCAATGCAATAAACTTCCTGCAGCACAAGAAAACAGAAATGGTCCAATTCCTTTCCTGTCCTCAATTTAAAATTGTTGTTTATGCTACACTGTTCCATTTTATTTTATTTGTTGCACTGATAATCAAAATATTTTAGTATAATTATTCTCTTCTAAGAATGAATATTTTACTGTTTTTATATATATATAATATATATATATATATATATATATATATATATATATATATAAAAACGGTAAATATGTATATATACATACTCATATATATATATATATATTAATAATTACGTACATACATACACTTAACTACAGTACTGATTTTGACAGGACATTGCCAATGCGTGGAAAGGACTAGAAACGTCTGAGAAATCCTTTGAAGAATGGCTGCTGTCTGAGATGATGAGGTAAGTGATGGTTACTTTTGAACTGAATGACATATTTGATTTAGATCAAATTTTCCTTGATGTCAGTTTTAGAAAACTAAAATAAATTATTGTAAGGTTACAATTTATTTCAAACTAATTAAAGTAATAACTGTATAAAAATCAATTAAAACATTAATAGTTCATTTTACATTTTAATAACACAAATTTTAAATTGTATAAGATAATTAACTGTATATTAGGTTAATAACAGAACATACAAACTAAATATATTATTTCCAAGTCAGCATTAGCAGCATTGTAAGTGGACAAACATACCAGCTGTTACCATAATAAAAAAACCAACTAGATAACAATGCTATTAAAAATATTGTACTGCTAATATAAACAATTATATGTCTTTGTGTTGTGTTATGTAGAGAAAGTTTGTCTATTCTCAATTGCGTTGGCTGTCGCAGGTTAGAGCGATTGGAGCACCTTGCCCAGAAGTTCAAGCACAAGGCCGACATCCATGAGGACTGGACCAAGGGCAAGGAGGAGATGCTGCAGAGCTCAGACTTCCGCCAGTGTAAGCTCAACGAGCTCAAAGCTCTCAAGAAGAAGCACGAGGCGTTTGAGAGCGACTTGGCCGCTCACCAGGACCGCGTCGAACAGATTGCTGCCATCGCACAGGAACTCAAGTGAGTCACTGTTACACGCTTTGTAGAAATTAAAAAGGCATTTTAACTGCTGATATATTTATATGTACATATTACTGTATATATTGACTTGTAATAAATCAACTTCTGATTATCTAGGTTCATTAAAGGGAGATGACCCCAATTTACTGTTTAAGTTTATCATTTTGGAGCTTAAAATATTTCAGAAAAAACCAAATAACAAACAAATGTAAAATTTTGAACACCCCTTATTATATTTTTAAAAATATTTTAATTTGAAATATTTTGTCATATTTATTTGAAAGATTTAATAAATTCCATAATACATAAAATAAACGTAATTTTAATATTGATATTGTATAGATGATGAGTATTTGTTCTTTTTGCAAAATTCACACATTTGTCCTACATATATACTTTTTGTAAAAACATTATGTTATTAAGATGTTTACTAATATTTGACTTGTTATAATTACAGTAGGAGAATTTTAAAATACAAAGCATGTTTTTTAAGTAAGCACTGTTTTGAAATTTCACTGCTGCAATCCTGCCCTTGCACTATCTACCTCTATCTGTTGGCAAGCCACAGAGTCAATTACGATAAAAATAGATATTGTATTTTCATCCATTTATGTGTATTTAAAATGCCTCCGTCGATTGAGGATGACTGCTAACTATGAAATATGCCTTGTCATTGTTTTCTTAGTGCTGAGAGTGTGAAAGCAGTTCAAATTCATTGTCAGTATCGTTGAGTTTACAGACAAAACATTATGAGTGATGGAATTACATGTAAATGAATAAGAGTTTTAAAAGGTAGTTAAGAGAATGTCCATGATGAGAACTGAAGTGGACAATCTTCATTGACCACTGACGATTTATACATAAAGTGAGTGAAAAGGTAAATAATAAACAACGTATCACAATTTCTTCATTATTAGAAGAGTTTCCACAAGTTTCAAGAACTATTCTCTATGACATTTTTATTAAAAGTTTAAACTATTGAATAAAAGGATTATTTTTTGACGATCCATATGCAGCAAAACGAACTAAAGATCTCATCACAACATTTGGCTGGGATCAATTAGATCATTCTCCTTACTGTTCTAATGACTAACATGTGTTTTTGCAACTTAAGAACTAACTCTTGCAACTGATAGGTTTTTGAATGAAGTTCAGTGCTGTCAATGATACAATGATGACAATAGTGTCAAAATGATGTGTAGAAGTAGCTTTCTAAGTCAGGTGGCAAACTTCTATGACAACGATATAGAAAAGATTGTTTTTTTTATGTGATAAGTACCTTTTAGTGGTGCCAAATTCTGTAGTAAGAAAATTAACAAAACTATGGATTTTCTTATAAAACTTAAATTTTTTCTAGTTTTTTATGCATATAAAAACTGTTAGTGTTTAAAATCAGTTCTTTGGTTAAATGGTAGTAGTTTTGAAATAAAATATCCTGATTATGGAAATAAAAACTTATTTGCAAAATTAATTTTGAAAGTGCTCTAGGGTATGTTTAAGACCATGAATGGTATTCAACAACTCCTAAAAAGGGTTGGACCCTAATCAGTTCAAGTTTGTTGTGTTCTAAGTTTGGTAAACACAGGGAGCAGTAGTTGAAGTAAAAAAAATCTTTATATTGTAATGAAATTGAGTAACTGTTAAATCTTTATTGATTTAGTGTAAGGTTTGTGCAACACAATTAATACATTTATTGCTTCCACATGAGATGAGTAAACTAGGAAGTAATCATCCACAACTGTTTGTGCCACAGCACCCTAGAGTACCACGACAGTGTCAGTGTCAACGCACGGTGTCAGCGCATCTGTGACCAGTGGGACAGGCTCGGCAGCCTCACCCAGCGCAGGAGGCAGGCCCTCGACGAGGCCGAGAAGATCCTGGAGAAGATCGACATTCTTCACCTGGAGTTTGCCAAGCGTGCTGCGGTAAGTGCTTCATAAACAGATTGTTGTTAACCTACCATCATCAATTCTAAAATATCAGTTTTAGAATCAAACTCAGAAATAATATATATAGCCAGGTGAAGTGTTAGAGATGGCTTCTTAGACCTAACTTCATCTGGTAAAATAATACATCTTTACTTTAATAACAATAGTAGGTAACATTTTTTGTAAGCTCCAAAATTATTCACTCCACCCCAAAAACTGAGAAATGGAAGAAACTAAAAATCTTAAAATGTTAACATATATTTGTGAAGGAAACAGCATTTTTTCGGACATTTGCCTTTGTTCAGTGATACAAAAAAATCAGTACCACTACATTTTGAGATCTGCAATCTGATCTCTTCCTCAGGTTAATAACTAACCTAACACATGTCTGCAATCTATTTTAAAATAAATAAATCATACCAGAGTGTTATGACACACATAAGTCAGGAATCACAACAACCATATTATGTGTCAACTCCTTGCACACTAACTCTAAACATGCACTTAATAAAAGCAAAACCCTAATTATTAAAACTGAACTAAAGAATACTGGTCACTATAGTTCTTCACTCATTGATTAACCACAGAGAACTGACCAGAACCCAATAGTAAATGGCAATTGTCACTGCAGAAACAAGATTGCAGTAAAAAAATTAAGAAACAGGAGTGGACCTTTTTTATTATTGGTTTATTACAAAACTCTAATTTGTCTGATACTTTTAGTTTCCTTATAAGTTCATTTTTCAAAATTAGCAACCGAAGTTATCTGAATTCTACTGATGGTTGACTGATCGGTTGGTCTGGTAATTTTATGATTGAAGTCTTCATGTGATTACTGATTTTTTATCACTGAATAATTGCAAATATCCTTAAAAATTCTATTTCCTTCACAATCCTTCAATTGTTAAAAATAAATTTAAAACTAAGAGCGTATAGTTAGTGACATCTCAAATTATTATATAAGATCACTATTGATTATCTTATTATATGGTTATAATTTATTATGTAAAATAGTTAATTATTATTGTACCTTTAGAAATGTTTTCTATACCAAGTATGGTTTCTGACTACCTATTCTGAAAGTAGAAATTTGTTTTATTAAACGGAAGTTAAACTGTCTATAAGACTTTATGTTAAATTTGCAAATTGTATTACTAAATCGTGTATGTAAATACTATTATTAAAGTCCACTGATCTACAATAATTGAGGTTTAACTAAAAAAAAGACTAAGGTATGGCGTTTCCTTAATTTATTTTTTTAACCTGTTGTTTTGTATAGTTGTTTATTTATATATAACATTGCCCTTGAGACCATATGTTTTTATCATTTGTGTACTGTAGACTCACATGAGGCCATACACAAGGTTTACATATTATATTAAGAATTGTAGATGTAGTTTATGAGAAAAGCTTTTTCGTAAGAAGAAATGAGTTTATAGAAAAATGGATAAACAGTACAGAAAACAGAATAATAATGTTAAAACTTGTTACAATTTTAGAATCAACCTGGAATGTAATGGCTCTCATCTTCATCAAGAAGCTTCTTTCTGTCCTTTCTGGCTGCTTTAGCTATTTGTAAAGCTGCTATGTCAGTTTTCCATGGTATGACATCCATCAAACAGTTGTAGGACACCAACTGTATACTTTCTAAGATCTTTGACTCACAACTATCCCAAAACCCTAAATCCTACATGCATCATTGAACGTTAGTATAGCATCTCTAACATCTATGGATGAGATGAAACGAGTTAAACACAAGAGCTCCTAGAGATTTGAGGAATTCATTGGTGAATGTTCCTAACAGTTTAGCAATACGCCCACAAGTGACTCGATTAAAAGGGATCAACGTTGAAGGTACTAGCACTGTTCCAATTAATCCTTTTCTCTCACATATTCATTCTTTTTCATTATTTCATTTACTACTACTTCTTATTTTACTACTTCATTTTCACACAAAATATTGAACAATATAGATCCATTTGTACATCTTTCTTATGTATATATATATATATATATATATATATATATATATATATATATATCAGTGCTTCAGTGATGAATTTTGGACAATTAACTATCAGTGTTAGTACTTTTGATGGAGTTGGTAATGATGACTCATCTGGAATATACCTTACTGTCATATAATGGTTCAGTTCAACATTGTTCTACAGATGATGAGGAAAATTAAAGTTTGCTTGTTGTTGCAGCCTTTCAACAACTGGCTGGACGGCACCCGAGAAGATCTGGTGGACATGTTCATCGTCCACACGATGGAGGAGATCCAAGGCCTGATGGACGCCCACAGCCAGTTCAAGGCCACCCTGGGAGAGGCTGACAAGGAGTTCACCTCGATAGTGTCTCTGGTTCGGGAGGTGGAATCCACTGTACAGAAGTACCAGATCCCTGGAGGTCTTGAGAACCCGTACACCACACTGACTGCCAATGTGAGTCTTTTCTTAGCTCAAAGAGGTTGATTATTATATGTTCAATAAATTAAAAAATAAATCATAAGTAAACAAATATTTTTTTTCAGGACCTTACCAAGAAGTGGACTGATGTCAGGCAACTTGTGCCCCAGAGAGACAACACTCTACAGCTGGAACTCAGAAAACAGCAGAGTATCCTTTTACTACATATCTGTGGTTTCACTTATAGCATAAGTGCTTCGTTGCAGTAAAGGGAATCAAGAGAAGGAAGGAAGAAAGAGAAAATAGAAACAGTGCATTTTGACATACACCAGTCAAAATTTAGTGATATTATGTATTTATGTTACCCTTAAGAAATTAAAAACAAGGAAAACAGGATTTCCAAGATTGTTTAAATTCAAAAATATATTTTTTTATTAGGTGCAGTTTCAAACTGTTATTTAAAAAAATTGTTTATACGACTATTGAAGAATTTGCAATAATATGAAATGTACAAAACAATAGGAGCAGGAAAACAAATACATTGTATTAACTTTTATTAAATCCTAAGGCTACATGGAAAAATAACATTTATAAAGGAATTAATTCATAAATATACTTTTAAAGTAATAAACATGTATATAGGTATGATATGATTTTGTATGCTGAAATGTTATGAATCTTGATTGCTTTTAAGCAGTTCGAAAAATTAGAATTAATAATAAATTCACAAGTAATAATAGTTTACAAACACAGAACGTTTTTAAATGATTTGTAATGTACCCATTGTTTAGAAGTCAAGGTTATTTGACAACTTTCATACTAAGTATATTTAATACTTACTCCTTTAATCTATTCATTCACGGATCAGATTTGAAGGGAGGGTAGGATGTATTGAAAAAGCATAACATCTGGTGCCCACAATAATCTCTTTGATAGAAGAGAAATTATTCATATTGTGTGAAGAGACAGAGTTTGACATTGGAAACTAGATGTCAGCAGCACAAAGGAAAGACCAAAATCCTTGTGGTTCAAATTCCATGTAACTGTAGTAGTTTTTTGTAATTGTCATTACTATGAATGTATAATATTTACTTTTACCTAATTCTGTAAATGTCTAAATCATTATACTAGTTTTATGGGGTATTAGTGTTATAGGAGTAGGCCATATAATTATAAGAAATAGTTACATTGTCCATTGCATTGTCATAAGTGCTTAAAGACAATAAAGATTTCTTGATTTTTGGTTATCATTGGTTATCAGAGTAAATAACATTTGTTAAGAAACAGCTTACCTTGTCTGTTTCATATAATCGCTACATCTCATAAATTCTTTATACTCATTACATTCACCTTGACCTTATACATAGATAGTATGTACTAAATTTGATCATTAATTATATAATCAAAGGTTAATTGAGTTTTCTGTTATCTTGCAGCGATTATGAAACAAAAAACTAATTCTCATAAGCTTTATAAAAAATAAACTTGCAAGACATTCCCTAACTTTCCTTTACGGTTGGCAATGTTATTTGTAGTGTAGTTGCATTTAAAAACTCTAGAGACTTTACTTATAAAAACACAAATTTGATGACTGTTTACACACAAACAACATTTTACATAACAAACTTTCCAAGAAACTTAGTCACACTGAGGAATTACATCAGATAATTTGTTTAAAAAGTATGCCACAGCATTGATGTGTGTGATTCCTTGACTGTAAACAGACAATGAGATGGTTCGACGCCAGTTCGCTGAGAAGGCTAACCAAGTTGGCCCTTGGATCGAACGGCAGATGGATGCAGTTACCGCAATCGGAATGGGACTTCAAGTGAGTTTTGAAATTTCAATAATCTGTTTATCACTATATAATGTTCTATATTTGTTGTAGAGTTGCCTAAATATTTATACATAATTGCATATGATGGATGACAATCAACTAAACATTATAATTTGCTTATATGGAGGGTATCGACTAAGTTCTAAGTTTATAGTGTTGGAAAGGACTTTGTACGGCTAATAATTTCTTCTCTCAGCTGAGTGGTTTTTCATTTTACAATCAGCAATATTGTGTAAATCCCCACATGTCTCAATCATTAACGTTTTCACAGTGTCTACTAGTCTACTTATACATAATTATTCAGAATAGCGGTTTCATGTAATTTACTAATATACGAGGGCTGTTTTTTTTTTCAAGTTCCGATAGGCCATAAATAATAAACACATTGAGATAAAAAGATGATTTTATTACCAAAAGATTCGTAATTTCTTACTTATTTTTCTACGTAGTCACCAAAAATGTTGAGGCACTTGTCGTAGCGAGAGACAAGCTTTCCTATACCCTCCTCGAAGAAGTCTGCCGCCAGTGAGCTCAGGTAGACCCTTACAGTTGCTTGAAGCTCTTCGTTGTCAGCGAAGCGTCGTCCACCTAACCACGCCTTCATTTCTCGAAAGAGGTGATAGTCACTGGGCGCCAAGTCAGGACTATACGGCGGATGGTCGAAAACTTCCCATTTGAACTTTTGCAGAAGTTGTTTTGTGACATTGGCACTATGCGGTCGTGCATTATCGTGGATCAGGACCACGCCGGATGACAGCATTCCTCTCCGTTTGTTTTGTATTGCTCTCTCCGGAGGCGATGTAGAGTCTCACAGTATGATTCCTTTGTTATCGTTGTTCCCTGTTGCATGAACTCAACCAGAAGCACACCTTTTTGGTCCCAAAACACTGTAGCCATTGTTTTCCTTTTGGTCAAAGTCTGCTTGAATTTTTTGGGCTTGCTAGGGGAGTGAGTGTGCATCCATTGCTTTGATTGTTCCTTGGTTTCTGGATTTTCATACAGGACCCAAGTTTCATCCCCAGTAACAATAGACTTTAAAAAACTGTCTTTCTCGTTGTCATATCGCGTCAGAAAAGTTAGGGCTGACGCCATTCGCTTCGTTTTGTGATCCTCACTCAACATTTTGGGTACCCAACGGGCACACAATTTTCGGTACCCTAGCTCGGTGGTCACAATCTTGTACAAGGAAGACCTTGAAATGGCTGGAAATTCGGTAGAAAGTTCATCAATTGTAAACCTCCGTTTCTCCCGGATCGCTTGGTCAACTCGTTCAACCAAACTTGCAGTAGCGACCGACTTGCGTCCTTGACCGCCTTCGTCATGGACGTCTGTTCGACCTTCAGCAAATAGCCTACACCATTTTCTTATCGCGCTATCACTCATACAGTGTTCACCATACACAACACTCATTCTGCGATGGATTTCAGCAGCACTACATCCTTCAGCTTGAAGGAAACGAATCACACTTCGCAACTCACAACTGGCGGGAGAATTGATCGTAGCGGCCATCTTTACTCGCCCGTAGCTCGGCTACGACTGATGGATTGGAGCCGGCAACGGCGTTGGTTGTAGTGGGGGAGCGGCGCAATTGCACAACACGCAGCCCCGCCTCCCGCCACTACGCTGGTTATTTGGAGAAACAAACGGAACTTGAAAAAAAAACAGCCCTCGTAACATCATTTTACATCTATTTAAATAAATAGTTTATTTATTACTCTACTTTTATTAATGTTAGATTTTTATATTGTAACTTCCTGTTAATTATTAAGCTGTTTGATTATTATTGGAAACTAATTTTAAATACTATCAAAATGACAATTTTGAAGTACACCAACAAAATGGTCAATATTTTTTTCCAGTATCAATATTTTGATCTTTTCGAAGGGTAAAGTTGTTATTTTTCAAATTAAGTACTGAAATTTGACTAGTTTGTAAAAGGCAAAACATTATATACTAACACATTTGTTAATAATAATGTAAATGGGTAAAATTTTTCAAGTTAATTAGAATACTGTGTCTGAAGGAAAGTAAAAGCAACTGTAATTTATAAGTTGTGCCCCTTTTGCAATTTATCTGAATAAAGTAATTTAAATGCAGTGGAAATTTTCGAGCAATTTTAGTTTTTAGTTGTTACATCAAATGAAATTATTGGATATTTATTTGTCTTTATAAAAGACTGATTATGTTCTCTGTTGTAGGGCTCCCTGGAAGACCAACTGCACAGGCTGAAGGAGTACGAGCAAGGAGTTTACGCCTACAAGCCTCACATTGAAGAGCTGGAGAAGATCCACCAGGCTGTACAGGAGGGCATGATCTTTGAGAACAGGTAATGTTGATATTCTGGAAATGGAACTTGCTCATAAACCAAACATGCAGTGGGTGGAGTAGAAATCAGTCCGGGAAATCTTCTAGCCAGAACATTGGCAGGTGGGACAGACAGTAAAGCTTATAGAGACATTGATGATGGCGATTCATCAGCACAAAAAATAGATGATGCAAAGATTTTACAGTTGATGTAAATATTTAATCTCCGCCATTACATCAATTACACAGTTTTTTTTGTTATAGTATAACAATGATTAAAAGTATCAGTTCAATATAAGTATCTTAAATATAGTGTCTTAAGTTAATACCTAGCTGTCATTGTTATCAATTAACAACAGAATCATCAGACACTGATTAGAGAAATGGAATAAACTGAGTAAAGGTACTACACAAAGCAATATGAATTTGAAGTGAAACTTACTGAAGGTGCAGTCTGCCATACCTACATGAAGCAAATTATAGTACAGTGTGAGCTGATACACGATATAAACTAAAATGCTGACTGAAGAAGGTTGTATCGACAGAATCTACAATCTTCCTTTCTTATCTTTATTAAATCTGTTATAGTGAGAATAATTGGAAAAGAAATTATTATTAGGTTTTCTTCAATCATCCTATCAAGAATTAGTTCATAGTACTTTCATTATTCAATAATTATTAATAGATAAATTTAACCGTATCAAATAGCTCCCTAAAGGAAGGAAATCCTTGTTTGAGTTGCCTTTTTTGACATCTAGAAGCGTCATTGTTTTTAAGTTCAGTAATTATGATTATTTAGTAGACTGATAAAAGTTTGTGAAGCTGTATTAAGAAGCTGACAGGGCCTTCTTAAAATCATGTTCTTGTCCATTCGACTGTCCTATAACTCATAAGCCTCTTGATCCTAGAGACTTAGTACTATTGGTCTAAGGAAAAGCCCTATTAATTTTTGAGTTGAAATGTTTGAAAGAGCAGTCCATCCGTGTGTCCTGTATGAAAGCTGTTGTCACTACATTCTTATTTCCATAATATTGTTCACATTTTTATTCATCATAACTAATTATTATATTAGTTTTTTGTGTTATAATTTACTACTGCGCTTGACTCAAATCTCTGATAGTTATAAAATATTGAGCTCAAATTATTACCACTTACAAAACACTAACATTTGTTATTCTTATTGCCTTAATATTTCAGTATGGATGTCATTGAATTACTTTCAGCTCCCATAACTGAAACAAAATTACATGAAGAAGTAACATTATTTTTAAATGTGTTTATAAAAGTTTAAGTAATGTTTCTCTTATCATATTGTGCGTCCTTCAAAATTTGTACATTCATCACCTTAGTTGTTACACAACGACAAAGCAAGTGACAAGGTGATTCAGTCCATGTGTGTTAAAATTCGTAACAATCCAAGAGCCAAGAGCATTTACGTTCAAGGGCACCGCAAATAGCTTGGCATGAAGGTGTGTTGGCACTCGTCAGCACATACCGTAGCTTATTGTATTTGACCATGACGAGTAGCATCAACACTGAAATGTTCCTTCTGGCCAAGTATGTGGAGAAGAGTTGGCTGCTATCCCGTATGTAAACACAAAAATATGAATTCCTGTATCTTAATTGTATTAGTTAGTTTTTCAATTTTAGTAGTGATATATCTGAAGCTGGTTTAATCCAAAAACATATTCACCTCGAAATGGTTTTCATGGTTAGATAAGCTTGAGTCACATGTATCAGCCACAAGTTAGTGCAGGAGTTATTGTAATTGAAGCATGAATAAAATTAAATAATAATTTACAGTCTTCTTTTCCTGCGTCCAAAAAATATAATATTTTCTAGAGACATTTCTTTGTTGCTGAAAGTTTTCCCCAGAGTCCTTTAAACTTTACTATTACTGCATACTATTTTACTACAGATTTCACATTGTGTTGAAAATACTATTGTGAACACACCTTTCTGAAATTTTCCTATAATATGTTGTTAATCTTTTCATTTAAGAAATCACTGACATATCCTAGTATTACAGTGTACTTCTCTCATAAAACAGTATCTATATGTGCACTTAATGTATAAAATCAGGAGTGCATTAATTTTAGATGCATTTTGCAACATATTCTCCAGGTAGCTTGGAAAGTTCGGAGAGTGGAATGTAAGGTACTTTATTATAAAGTATTAAAATACATAAAAATAAAATAAAATAAGTATATGTAAATATGTACATACGTTGGTAATAAAATAAACGCGAAATTAAAATTCATACAAAAGTGACCAGAAGAATTAAATGCAAAATGTTTGTTTAACTCTGATGCAAAAAGCTTATTGCAAGGTTTGAATGAGTGCCTATAAAAGTTCATTAAAATTTTGTTTTGCTGTCACTGATGCTAGTCAGGAAGAACAGTAAGTATTAAGTATGAGCACTTCAGATCAGATCTAACCAGTCTCTGTTTCATCACTTCTCATTCATTATCATTTTACTTGTTCATCCATACATCATTTTTCTTATGTTAGGTCTTCACAGATGAGTTGCTTGTCAGTCATCCAAGCATGAAACTGTCTAAGCACAAACTTTCTTTTATTTTTCTACTGTAGATATCATTGTTATAGTCAGTGAATCTGTATGTTACTGAAAAACATGCTTTGTCTAATAGAAAAATGATGGTAATTAATATAATAAGAAAATATTAAATTTTACTCATTCTAACAATACTGATCTATTGAGATTATCAGGATTATAAATAAATCAATACATAAACACGTACACTAGAGTTTTGCTTATACAAAGTAGACAATAGTTGGAGTAAATTTCATTAGAGTATGTAATTGGCGTGATGAAGACCATTTTACATCCCCAGTGTCTTTACTCTTATAAACTACATACCAAATATAGTTGAGTAAGGGAGAGTTGAAAGAATGCCACACATTGGTTAGTTCATAGTGCATTAAGATGCACTATGCATTGGTATCCTGATTATCATGTGAATTATGAATTCTGTTAATATAAGAAATGGTATGAGTAGGGTTTTCAACCCTAAGTGAACTAAATAAGATTATATAACTTTCACAGAAAAAATAAAAACTACTGCATCCATAATTGCAATGATCAGTCAGACATGTTTTATATAGCATGAACATAGAGATATGTTTTCTTTGGGGTATCAGGAACGTCTAGGACAGATATTTCAGGATCATTTCATTTTATGGAAAACCATAAAAAAGGAAATGGAATATGAAAGGACCCACGGATAAATCTGTCATCAACTTGGTATATGAATATTCATCATAGTGTATCGTGCAATAACCAGACTGTTTAGAAAGTTGAAAATATTTCTGTATATATGTAGCAAATCTGTATATAGAAAAATGTCAATAATGTATAATAGTTGTTTAACAACTTATGTGAAACTATTATTACGAGATTGATATATTTATTACCTATCTGCATGTGTGTTAAATGCTAATATTCTATTAGCTATTTTGGCATGTTCCTTTATTAATTAGTTATAGCAAATGTAGATGTTTTTTGTTTAGATATGGGTAGGAGTGATTGTTTTTGAAGTTGGAATGGGGTTGGATAGAAATTATTTTTACTCTAAAAATTCTGAGACATAGATGGGTAAAATTTTCTCCTGTCATTCAATTTGTTAAAATTTTGCTTCTTGATTTATGAGGGAATATAAATTACAAATTTTAATACATGTACATTTTAAATGAAATTATGTTTTAGAAATGCTTATAATTTATCCCAAAAATATAAGCAGCTATATAAAAAGTAGTAGAAATATGCATACTATTGTACAAACTTTTCCATTTCTTACTTCCCTTAATTATATTTTCTACTTGTGAATAGTGAATTGAGGCAATTGATGTTAGATTTATGATAATGTGGTGATTTTAGCCATCTTCATCTTAATCTTATATGTAGAGAAAGTTAAAACATGAAATATGGAACTGAATAAATTTAAAAACTGGTATTAATATGACTTCGTCAGAGAAGTAAACATTAATTTTTCTCAATCATAATAAATTCTGACTTTTTAAATGTTAGTTATATGTATCTATTTTGTTACTATTTGAATTTTTGTTAAATTTAGCACAAACATTCTTTAATCACTGCCATTGTAAATAATTTAAGAATTTGTAAATAACTAGTAGAATATATATTTTTATTTTTTTTTTAACATTGAATTAGTTTATAGCGATACTGATATGCACGCCAAATTGCAATAGACAATAGACAATAATCACATAATGCAACACCATTATATAGAGCTGTGAATTATTCAAGGAAACAATTGACAGATAAAAGGCAAACACAACATTATAGGACCAACATTTTTAAATAACTATAAATGATCATCAAAATCATTTGATGAATTTTGCTAGAGCAATTTCAGATCATTCTGTGTTTCATAAATAATACTGGATAAAACATTATAATGTGTTCATTAACATATTCACATCCATTTACTGTTTTGGGATCAGACTCACCCTTCTTTTATTCCATCCATGCAATTACATATTTTATTATGATATAATTATAAATACAAGACTATGAAACATTATTTTTTTGACAGGCAAAAAAAGTTGCCATTGTGATTGTTACCCCATAACCAATTGATGCCAACAGTCTGGTGGATGGAAATAAACTGAGGAGATTGTTGCAGGTACACACAATACACGATGGAGACTTTGCGAGTGGGTTGGGAACAGCTTCTCACTTCCATCAACCGCAACATCAATGAAGTTGAGAACCAGATCTTGACCCGAGACTCTAAGGGCATCACCCAGGAGCAGCTCAATGAGTTCCGAGCGAGCTTCAACCACTTTGACAAGAACCGCACCGGCCGACTTGCTCCTGAGGAGTTCAAGAGCTGTCTGGTCTCCCTGGGCTACAGCATCGGCAAGGACAGACAAGTAAGGTTCATCCTTCTCACTCATGGATGGGAGTGGGTAGGAGTTTTATTTACTACCAATACATCAACCACCAGAGATTTTCCCCACCTTTTAATTTTTATAAACTTTGTTTTCTCATTGTTTTATATATTGATATCCAAATCAAATGAGATTTAATACATGTGTTTCCTTTAATTGTAGCTGTAAGTACTGTAATTAAGTTAATATAGTGAAGGAGTTCACAAAAAATCACTTAATCCATTTTCTTCCAGAGCTTACATATAAAATTCAACGTCTTGAAACTAGAATCAAAGGTTATCAGAAAAGTCTTCACTTTGATTTTTTATAATCGCTGGACACCTTATGCTTCTCAATTAATCACTTTCTTAGTTTAACATATAATATTCTACAAACATTTCAAGTCTTCTATGTGTGCCTGAAATGTGGAGACCGGGTGGTCCTACCGGTGTTTGTTTGTTTGTGTTAAGTAACTGAAATTGAATTTTGTCAAGGCTAATGTATGTAATGTGGTATTATCCTCTGATGATGGTACCTTATTACAGAAATGTATAAGCAATTTTAATATTGGATTGTATGACAAGGTATGTTTCAGCCTAGAATTGTTGTAAACAAATGAAAATTTGTTTTAACTCAGGTGTTTATGTATTTTAGGGAGAGATAGACTTCCAGCGTATCCTAGCTGTAGTCGACCCGAACAGCACTGGTTATGTCCACTTTGATGCGTTCTTGGACTTCATGACTCGGGAGTCTACCGACACAGACACTGCAGAACAGGTCATTGACTCATTCCGCATCCTCGCTGCAGACAAGGTGAGTTTCTCTTATGTTCGTGCACCTCATGATATAAGCAAGTTTCAAGACAGATTTTGAAAGTAAATGGAAGTTTTCGTTTACAACGGTAAAGTCAGAACTTCCATTTTGTTAGTATAATACCTATTTGCTGTAAGATTGGTTTGAGATTATTCTTTCTTTATACTCAACTTTATTCTGGACAAAACAATTTGGATTATTGGACAAAATATACAACAAAATTAGACTTATCTCTATGCAAATGAATTAATAATGACACAAAAAACATAAATTAATATCTTAATATCTACTACAAAAAGTTGACAAAATCTAAGAGAAATTTTTTGGGTGGAATAATTTGAGATTTTTTTCTGTGACTGAAAATGTTGAAAATTTTGGGTCAGTGAGTTTTTGGTGGTATTATTCAACTTTATTATAGTGAAATGTATAGTATTTGTTATTCAGTGTTTGATTGACCTGTATCTGTAATCCAGCCATACATCTTACCGGATGAACTGCGGCGAGAACTGCCGCCCGACCAGGCTGAGTACTGTATCCAGCGCATGCCCCCATACAAGGGCCCCAACGCTGTCCCCGGGGCTCTAGACTACATGTCCTTCTCCACGGCGCTGTACGGGGAGTCTGACCTGTAGACGTCCTCCACGCCACAACCAAGCTCGACAATATCTACTCACTAATATTGGTGCCTTTTTTTTTGTAACCACTTGTAGCGTTTAGGTTAGAATTGTTAATTGTATTTTTTTAACCTAAGCGTGTACATGGGCTTTACTTGTGTTGTATTCTACCAAAGGCCGTATTTGGTATTGAAGGTGAAGTCGGGGTGGTGACACCAGCTTCTGTACTTAAAAAGCAGCCAAAATTGCTCAACTTGTCACCACCCGTAAGCATTGTGTAGTTATTGTAAAGTTAAATCTAGACATATATTCTTAATAAAACATTGTAAAAACATAAATAATAAAATTACCTTTTTTAATTCCAATTTCTTGGAAATAACCACACTTGTAAGTATTTTCGCACATTTTAGAATTTTCTTCATCTTTATGGTCTGTTCATTTTATTAATGAATTATGTTATTTATATTTTGTCTATAATGGTAAACAAATTTAACTAACATCGTTATAATTTTAGAATAATTTTGATTATAGTTTATTTATTTTATTTAGGTTATGTCTGGTTTTATTTCTGTAAGTTTAGTTTATAAAAATATATCTTATAAGCCATAGTGAATCTCAACTACAAGGCATGAAGCCTAGCCTTTGATACCAAACCAAAAATGTCCTCTGCGGCAGTAAAATCGAGCTGAACGAATCGAAAATTACTTCTTTTTATTGTAAACAAGTTCCTTTTATTTTTTAAGTTGTACTGACAACTTGAAATTACTTGTACAGCAGCACTGATGTTTTTCTTGCCAGGTATTTACTTATAAGATACGAGTAACTATCTCACATTAATTTGCACTGCCATCGAAGGGAATCAATCTTGAATGGAAAACTGAAAATCAAACCAAATTATTTATTTATTATTTAACGTCTACTGGTTTGATGATTTGGTTTTGATTTTATGTATGTGTATTTTGAGATTATGTAAAGTTAGATTATTGGAATGAGTTTATTTGATGTTAATAAAGATTTACAATATTTACACAATTCATTTACTTTAATACATTATGGTTTCCAGTACATTTCTGATCTAGTCATTGTAGTTTTGGGATCTGTACAAACATACCAAAAGAGAAATTAAATGGAACTTGGTGCAGTATGTTCTTGCTTTCTTCTATTAGTGTGTTCTGATCTCTTCTTATTATTGTGATAACTTATGTTTAGAATTATTGCCGACTGAACTGACACTAAGCTGAGGCAGAAGACAAAACATTGGTGTAACAATTTAATAAATCCCAGACCATAATTTGAAATATGTGTCCAAAGAAACTTTCATTGTGAGCGATTGAAAAGTTTATTTTCAAAAGTGTATCAACAAAGTGTTATACATATTATATATGTATACAAAACTAAATACTAGAAATATAAAATTGGATAGAGCAGCTTTTTGTCAGATTAGTGCTCTTCTCCTTAAAACAGCAACACTATTGTTGAAGAAAAGTGGAATATTTTATGCTTACTGAAAACTTTATAAGTAAACCAAGCGAGTATGAGAATTGAATTTTCAGTTATAAAGAACATTATTGTAAATGGAACTCGTAATACACTAAAATAATAACTAAAAAGTTGTAAATAAATCAATTGTAAAAAATAACACCAATTTATTAATTTATTATTTTGTTCTATATTTTGATGACAGCAAAATTAAAAATGAATTGGTGGCAATTTTAGCTCAAATTTTCTAATTTTACATAATATTATGGCATTCCACAATATCAGATATAACATGGTTTTCCATGATTTGAATAGAGTTTTTACATGACATCAAGATTAAATCTTGTTTTAAAAAGATATATCATTACGGTATTAGTTCTAGCATGTATAACTTTCACATTTAGTGGTTACAAAAACAATATGAGAAAAGAGATGGTGGAGAATTTTGAAATTGCTCACATTGCTGGTCCGAAAACCACACATGAAGTGAGAATGACGCTAACATTATACATAGAAAGAAGTTCTCGAACAGAACTAATTTAAGCCTTATATAAATACCAGCAAACCAACTGCCTACTGTGAAGTCAGGTCATGTTGATAACCAAAAATAAAAAAGTTAACTCGGAAACTTATAAATAAATATAAATTTGGTCATAAAAATTTAAGACCTGATAAATAAAATTTAGGTAATGATCTGCAGCATTGTTACGCACAGTGGAGAATTTGCGTGGAGCGAGATTGGAGTGCATTGAAGGGGATTAGATCAAATTGTAAATATGTGTAAGTAAAATCTGTTTATGGCCTCAGTCCAGTTATTTTTTTAGCTATACCTCGTAGAGTCGAAACGGATTAGTGATAAAATGTATTTTCTGTGTTTAGTGTTGAAATTTATTTAATTTGATAACTGCAGTTTTATATTGTTGCATAAATTACTATCAAAAAGTATTTTGTCAGAATATCATTGAAAAGTGCAGGATCAAATTATTGTTGAAAGCACACTTGGGAACTGCAGAAGTGACCTGAGTGTTTGCCTAAATAATTTTGCAAGCATCAGCATGAAGTGGCTTTCAAGTTACTCACGTTTTCGACTTCAAGGTGAAATTCAGAACGAACATATTTTCCTTCGACGTTGATATATTCGTGATCCTAAAATGTATAGTTTAGTGACACTTCTTTTTACTCATCATCATTGAAGATTTTAATTTAATATAACATATGTATTGCATTAGGTTTGTTTCCAGTCATGTTTCAAATTCGATAACAAAAGGAACCTTACAAGACTTTTCTTCTGATCAAATAACACTGTTATACTTTTAAACTCAAACTTAATCTTTATTTTTATTTCATGAACAAGTAGCATTGAATAGCAAAATACAAGTACTAAGATTATAATTTGATATTCTATAATCACAGGTTCATGCAACATAAAATTGTTGTATCCATGAGGAGATTTAGCCAGGAAAGTTTTAATAGTAGAGTTTAGTCTCCTACACTGCCTGATATGGTACTCGAAGAGAGAGTGAATTTCTTGATCTTCATTTGAGTACGCTGTAACACAGTGACAGCTGAAATCTGATATATGTGTGTGAAGAGACAAAACAACATTGAAACAAGTTCACTAGGCATACTCATTTGCTCAATGTACTGTTGAACAAGGGAGCCGAAGTTGCACATCAAAGCGGATGGTACCCACTATGTCTTACCAGCCAAATTAGTCGTACGGGACACAGTTTTTAAGGGAACAATCCGTTAACTCTGAGGAGTTATCTCAGCTCAGATTACTGGGTAAAGCTGTGAGTTATCACACTTGCTTTTAGACATAGGAGACGGGAAATTATAGGAATTCGGGGGATGGAACTTTAAATATTTAGGAAAATTTCTGCGGGGATGTTCAAGAAGACTTCAACAGAAAAGTTTTATAAGGACACACACATACAATTTGTTCTATAGAAACATCATAGCTCATGGAATAATTGATCATAACTCCTTTAGAGACTCTGCAACATACATTGACAATCTTTTATTGGAACTGCTCTCTACTGAGGTTCTAAAGTATCAATCTATGGATTCACTGTAGAACCAAAAGATGCTGTTCACTATCCTGTTAAAATGTTTATAAAATCTTAACCTGCCAGGAATTTCACCTCACAACGTGGATCTCCAATAATGTTGCTATATAACCTCATCCTCCTTAACTATGCAATGGCAGACAACTAAGTTAAAACTTTGGTAGCCTTTATTCACTGGCTGTGGGAAAGATGAAACATTTTTAATATCCTGTATTTCCGTGATTCCTTCAGACCATGAGTTTCAATTTAAAAGAATACAGTTCTATCAAACCCTGTTTTTCTATGACAGTGAGTTTATGAAAGTTGAGGGCAATTGTTATAAATAGCTGGAGTGGATTTAAGAGCCCACGGTCAGCTGTGTGTAGCCTGTACTCGTATACGCACTTCTGACAATATGAAAATTGAGTTTAGTTCACCTTCCTCTTAGTGCAGCATCTTAATTGTTCACCTGATGAGACAATGAGAATACTTCTTCACCTAGATTATTCTTGCATATGTATTTTTCTGCCATATATTACAAAGATAAACTTAATGTTAAAAAGAAAACACTACATTCTAAATTTGAAAACGGTGATCCAACATTAATAGTTCAATACCATCCAGGGCTTCACAAAATTAATAATATTCTTAAAATAGCATTTAATACCTTACAAAATTCTAGTTCAACTAATGATATTTTTAAAACAACTCCTAGAGTAATCTTTAAAAGACCTCCTATTCTTAAAGATTTATTGGTCAAACCTTAATTACCAATGAAAAAGCAATACAAAAACTATATTTTGTAATCTAGGTGTCTCTGATGTAATAATGTAAAGAGTTCATTTTGATTTTCATCGTTGACTTATGTAACCCTTCAGACTAACATGACTCCAGAGTCCAGGAGTTATGTCTATGATAGCGTTAGATTCCAGGCACACTAAGAGGAAGGAGAACTGTAGCTAAACCCAACATTCACATTGAATTAACGCCTTCAATGTATAGATCTGACAATCTGGTGAATCTATAATGAGTGGGTCACACAAAAATGACATGTAAAGGGAAGTTTTTAGATGATAAACTTATAAATATTAATAACTGACTCATTTATTACAGTAACTAACATACAGTGGTAAAAATTCAAACAAGTTTATGTTTTGATCCCAAGCATGGGTATTCAGTTAGTGCTAAATAAAGATACGTGTTTACAGATAACTGTTAAATAAAAAAAAATATAAAACTTATTGTAAACTTAGATTTAAGGAAAAACTTTCAACCATCCCCACAGTTACCGGCTGAGTGGTTCTGCATGAGATAGGTGCATCAACCGACAGCTGATAATAACTATTATCATATATATGCACTAAACAGAATGCATCATTGGATTTAGCAGCATGATTTTAAATTGCAATTTATATTAGTTGTAATTGTACAGGATGTGTCAACTTTTACACAAATGTCAACTAGGCACAGATCACATTAACTTCATGCGATGCCATTTGAGAAGTACTTAACAAATGTCAAATAGGCACAGATCACATTAACTTCATGCAATGCCATTTGAAAAGTACTACATAAAATGTCAAATAGGCACAGATCACATTAACTTCATGCGATGCCATTTGAGAAGTACTTAACAAATGTCAAATAGGCACAGATCACATTAACTTCATGCAATGCCATTTGAAAAGTACTTACATAAATGTCAAAGTAGGCACAGATCACATTAACTTCATGCAATGCCATTTAAGAAGTACTTACATAAATGTCAAAGTAGGCACAGATCACATTAACTTCATGCAATGCCATTTGAAAAGTACTTAACAAATGTCAAATAGGCACAGATCACATTAACTTCATGTGATGGCATTTGAGAAGTACTTAACAAATGTCAAATAGGCACAGATCACATTAACTTTCATGTGATGGCATTTGAGAAGTACTTAACAAATGTCAAATAGGCACAGATCACATTAACTTCATGCAATGCCATTTGAAAAGTACTACATAAAGTCAAATAGGCACAGATCACATTAACTTCATGCGATGGCATTTGAGAAGTACTTAACAAATGTCAAATAGGCACAGATCACATTAACTTCTTGTGCAATGGCATTTGAGAAGTACTTAACATAAATGTCAAATAGGCACAGATCACATTAACTTCATGCGATGCCATTTAAGAAGTACTACAAATGTCAAATAGGCACAGATCACATCAACTTCATGTGATGCATTTGAGAAGTACTTTAATAAATGTCAAGTAGGCACAGATCACATTAACTTCATGTGATGCCATTTGAGATAGTACTTAACATAAATGTCAAATAGGCACAGATCACATTAACTTCATGCAGATGCCATTTGAGAAGTACTACAAATGTCAAATAGGCACAGATCACATTAACTTCATGCGATGCCATTTTAAGAAGTACTTAACAAATGTCAAGTAGGCACAGATCACATTAACTTCATGCGATGCCATTTGAAAAGTAACTTAACATAAATGTCAAATAGGCACAGATCACATCAACTTCATGTGCAATGGCCATTTGAAAAGTACTTACATAAATGTCAAATAGGCACAGATCACATCAACTTCATGTGATGGCATTTGAGAAGTACTTAACAAATGTCAAATAGGCACAGATCACATTAACTTCTTGTGATGGGCATTTGAGAAGTACTTAACAAATGTCAAATAGGCACAGATCACATTAACTTCATGTGATGCCATTTGAGAAGTACTTAACAAATGTCAAATAGGCACAGATCACATTAACTTCATGCAATGCCATTTGAAAAGTACTACATAAAATGTCAAATAGGCACAGATCACATTAACTTCATGCGATGCCATTTAAGAAGTACTTAACAAATGTCAAATAGGCACAGATCACATTAACTTCATGCAATGCCATTTGAAAAGTACTACATAAATGTCAAATAGGCACAGATCACATTAACTTCATGCGATGGCATTTAAGAAGTACTTAACAAATGTCAAAGTAGGCACAGATCACATTAACTTCTTGCAATGGCCATTTGAAAAGTACTTAACAAATGTCAAATAGGCACAGATCACATCAACTTCATGTGCAATGGCATTTGAGAAGTACTTAACATAAATGTCAAATAGGCACAGATCACATCAACTTCATGTGATGGCATTTGAGAAGTACTTAACAAATGTCAAATAGGCACAGATCACATTAACTTCATGTGATGGCCATTTGAAAAGTACTTAACAAAATGTCAAATAGGCACAGATCACATCAACTTCATGTGCAATGGCATTTGAGAAGTACTTAACATAAATGTCAAATAGGCACAGATCACATTAACTTCTTGTGATGGCATTTGAGAAGTACTTAAAAATGTCAAATAGGCACAGATCACATTAACTTCATGCAATGCCATTTGAAAAGTACTACATAAATGTCAAATAGGCACAGATCACATCAACTTCATGTGATGGCATTTGAGAAGTACTTAAAAATGTCAAATAGGCACAGATCACATTAACTTCATGCAATGCCATTTTAAAAGTACTACATAAATGTCAAATAGGCACAGATCACATTAACTTCATGTGATGGGCATTTGAGAAGTACTTAACAAATGTTAGGCACAGATCACATACTAAAAGTACTACATAAATGTCAAATAGGCACAGATCACATTAACTTCATGCGATGCCATTTAAGAAGTACTTAACAAATTTCAAATAGCACCAGATCACATTAACTTCATGCAATGTCATTTGAAAAGTACTACATAAATGTCAAATAGGCACAGATCACATCAACTTCATGTGATGGCATTTGAAAAAAAATTGTATATAGGATTTAAATAAAAAACTTACATAAAACTTAAATATGATATATTTTGTTCTTTCACCTACGTTAAAACTTTATGCAATAACAATATACTTCTTCATAATAAACTATAAAGTATAAAACAAAACAATAACAAAGATCACTTTGTACATAGTCAAGCGGCTGAAGAAGAAATCATCATGATTGGAAAGTTTGATGTCTAACTAATTTGCTGAAAGCGCCTTCACATTCTGCCATCAATTCTTCGTATGTGCCTATCTCCACCACTCGGCCTCCAGAGAGAACTGCTATTTGATCTAGAACAGTCAAAAACAGAGTCAAAATATTTTTTAAGTAATTGTTTGGTTTCCACAACATGGATATTAACGAGTTTTTCGCATCCGTTGCTGACGGGCAAGGTCCTCGGCCATCTGACCCTAAAGTACGCCCCTCGCGAAGGCAAAGCCCAGCAGCATCAATGGTGTTGGCGCCTGTTGTTGAGGATGAGCTTCACCTAATTATCCAGCAGCTCCCAGCCAAAAAGTCAAACGACCTTAATCTGATGTCCCCATGGCTCATTAAAAAATGCTGCAAGCATTTAGTGAGACCCTTAACTGAATTAGTAAATTATTCATTCCAAACAGGAGTGTTCCACTCTCTCCTCAAAATTGCAAAAGTGGTTCCAATTTTAAAGAAAGACGATCCAGCCTCTATAAATAACTACCGGCCTGTCTCAATTTTGCCAGTATTCAGCAAAATTTTTTGAAAAGCTTTTTCTTATAAGAATGCTTCACTTTTTGGACAAATACAATCAGCTCTCAAATGAACAGTTTGGGTTCAGAAAGGGTAAATCGACAACCGACGCAGTCGTTGGTCTTGTCGATATGATTGTAGAGGGGATTGAATGTCGGAACCACTCAATGAGTGTGTTCCTGGATCTGTCCAAAGCATTCGACTGCGTTGACCACAATATACTGCTCGACAAACTTGAGTCCCACGGCATTCGAGGCGTGCCTTTTAAATGGCTTAGCTCATTTCTAAGCCACAGATCCCAAGTTGTCCAGATATCAAATAAATCATCCAAACCAATAGACCTTACATATGGAGTCCCCCAGGGGTCTATCCTCAGTCCTGTGCTTTTCCTGCTTTATGTCAACGACATAGAATCATCGCTTCTGCATGGAAGAACAGTGCAGTTTGCAGATCATACGACTCTTTTTTTCAATGCAAGATCAAGCGTTTTGGAAAGTTTTGGAACAACAGGCTTTTGTTGATATCAACAACTGTGTCCAATACTTCAACAGCCTCAACCTCACAATAAACTCTTCAAAAACCAACGTTTTAAATTTTTCTTTGCGCACTGCGGGCAACCAGTGCGGACCTGCCATCTTGATGGCTGACTCCGCACTGGACAAAGTCTACTCTTCAAAATTCCTTGGAATGTACCTTGATCGAGGACTGACATGGAATGTGCACATTGATCATGTTTGCGCCAAAATCTGCTCAGGCATCTTTGTTCTGAGGTCTTTAGCAAAATACTGCCCGAGTCAGGTACTGATTACGGCGTATTATGGCTTGATATACCCCCACCTGGCCTATGGAGTGATCCTTTGGGGAGCTTGCGCTAACACTCAGTTCCAAAGAGTTTTCAGACTCCAAAAAAAAAGCAATTCGAATCATCGCTAAAATCAAATTCAGAGAGTCGTGCAGGCAAGTTTTCAAGAAATTGCAGCTGTTGACTCTGCCATGTCTCTACATATTGGAAACAACTATGTTTTGTGTGAATAAATGTACCTTAACCAGAGGACAAGACATACACATGTATGAGACACGTGGCAGAGAAAACTACCGAACTGGTAGACACAGAACGGTGGTTTATGAACGCCTGCCTTCACAAGCGGGTGTTCAATTCCTCAACAGACTGCCCAATCCAATCAAAGATGCTCCAACGCCAAAGGCGTTTAAGACTCGCCCTAAAACGCTTCTTGGTGTCTCAAGCGTTTTATAATGCAGGTGAGTTTTTGGCTTTCAACTGGGAGGCCGCCCAATTTGAAGAATGACACCGCTGTTCGAAGTGGGTTGCATTGGCGATGAATGAAAGAGGTGTGACTTTAAACATTGTATGTCTGTATGTGTATTATAGTATGAATGACTGAAATTTTAGGATATTATTATTAATTGACGTTTGCCATACGATGTATTATTGTCTCAGCAATAAAACAGATTTGATTTGATTTGATTTGATAAAAACTGTTGACAGTAGTTGGGAGAACTGCTACATGGTCTGATGCATCAGACTTTAGATTTGAGTTGGATATAAAGCAGGTTCGAATCCTGTATGTAATTGTTGGTACTCTCCATAAGTATTATACTTTATATGTATAAATTCTCTCATGTTCTGTTTAATAATATCTTCACACGGGCAGTGGCCTATAGGAACAAAAGAATAATAATACCAAAACAAGACAGTTATATCCTTTAAGAAATTTAACCTTTCTATTAATATTTGGATAAAACTATGATTTATTATAGTTTATTACTATAATTTTCATACACATCTTTATTATGAGTAGTGTTGGAAAGTATGGGCAGGAGTTTGAACAAATATGCAATACAGATCAGTCAATTATGCCAAATGTAAAAGTACTACACTGGCTGTGCTAAAATCAGATGGAAAAATTACATAGATGAAAATATTGATGTTACTGTAAGGTTTGGCTTAGATTTTAGTATCTGCCCATCCACATGGACCTGTATGAGGATCTAATCAAACAAAATAAGGAGATAGGATTGTACAATAAGGTACAAGGTGAACAGTACTGATAAAAACTGCATTGGTTGCAGACAGGATTCAACACACAGATTCAAAGTCCGACCTCAGATTGTAAAACCACTGGCTCTCTGATTGCTTTATTATTCAGATCTGTTTGTGAGGGAGTGTTCACACCCCTCTCCCCCAACCAGTATTCATCTGCTTTAGCAGTGAAACTATAGATGAGCCACTTTGAAAGTGACCTATTAAGTGAACAGTGCGGGGAGGGTATGAGAGAGATGTGGAAAGGAGAAGAAGCACGGACTCACTTTCCCCTCCACATTCCTTACCAACCAATCAGTTGCCACTTTACCACTTGTAGGGTATGTGTTACATAACAGCTGATTTAAAAACTTAGTAATAATAACAACAGCTGTTAACAGTAAACATTAGCTTAAATACTTCTTAATTATTACTGACATATTAAATAGATGCAATGCACTATTCTTAACATAGATAATATTTTTTATTATGTAACAACGAGAATAACAAAACAAAGCGTAATGCTTCAAAACACAAACACAGGGAAGCAAAGCAACAGCAATAAATATATCAAGCAATGAAAATGGGCATGGCGGTAGGCGTGGTCAAGCTCCTACTACTCCCCCCCCCCCTTATGCGCAAGAGATCTTCGCACAGATCGCTTTCAATGCGGCTCATCTATAATACACACTTTCCAGTATCACACACATCATGTTTCTTTGTGTATTACAACCTTATCTACAAAACAATTGGTGAGCTTTGTACAGAGGTAGTGTTTCCATTACAATGTGGTTCCATTAAGTTGTGTGGTTCTGAAAAAATTAGGATTTTAAGAAATGTAGGCAAGAGAGGATAATCTGGATATTTTGGTTACATAGAGAAGAGGATATTTTGGAGAATTCCATAATTTATTTTCTGGTTTAGAACAAGTGAGTCTTTTAGTACTTCAATAAAAATCTTGGTTAAAATACTCAACAATTACTGAAAATACTTTGTGACGATATTATTACAAAAAATAATAATCAAATCAATTAGTTCAGGTACAGCTAAGTTTCTTTTAACTGCCAGCCTATACCACACATTATAGTTTGCACATGTAGTTACAGACTAGCTAGAATTCTACATGAAACCATCAGTTAGGTCGGTACACATGCTGCACAGTTTCCAATAGTTTGATTTTAATAACATTAGTATTAGGTGATCAATATTTTTAAAATTAAGTGCTCTTGGGGGGAGAGACTATTTGGCACCACCCTGTCGGTGTGCTTCTGCTCTTTCAATTAAAACGAGTATTTCACAACTGTAGAAACCAAGATGGGATTTTTCGCTACTGTAAAGACCAGTGGGGTGTAGCCCAGAAGGATTTTCAAACTAAGAATAGGCCAATATTCATCCCAGGTACTGTAACAATATCCATGTAAAATTTAAGTAAAATATACATATATATTTGTTTAACAGTTTTTCTTTCAAATTTAAATAATTAAAAATCTGTCAAAGTTATGTGTGATTTGTTATGTGTTAAAACAATTTACTTTCCGAAAACACCCCACGTATTTACGGGATAATTACACATGCTCTAAAAACCAAGCCAACAAAAATACTTGTTGTATTGCTATTGTTTGATTATTCATACTTTAGGATTGACCTAAAGTTCATGTTACTAATATTATAGTTAAACAGCTTGCACTTATAACAAACAATGTTATAATTTAAGAGTATGATTGGTATATTTATTACTGCCTAGAAACAAACTTACCAGCATTTTTAATAGTAGAAAGCCTATGAGCAATAGTAAGCACAGTTCTACCCTTCATGATCCTCTCTAAAGCTTCTTGCACTAAATGTTCACTCTCTGCATCTAAAGCACTGGAAAACAAGACACCATCGTAATATTGAAAATGTAATAAGTAAATAAATTGATCAACACCACACTGGTAGTGTTGATCAACAACAGAACATATTCACTTACACTATTACATTATTAACATAAATTTGAGTCTACATTGTGGTCTGGAATTTACAAATAGGTTTAATATTATAGAAGTAAAATTTATTAAAAACTGAAATGTAATTTAAGATCCAAAGACATACAGTCTATTTTAAGCAATTAAAATCATAACCTACGAGTATATCTTGAATAATTGTGTAATAGGTCATCCCATTCTTATGATAAGAATTATAATAAAATATAGAAATTGTTTTAATATTACCTTGTGGCCTCATCCAAAAGCAAAATCCTTGGATTCTGTCAACAAATCAATTGTTTCAATAAGTAAGTAAAACAGGAATTTACATTTAGTTTGTATTTTACAACAAATGATAAAGAAACATAACATATTCAAACTAGATATTTATCCAAATAAATTCACTGTAACAGTAGAGGTTTAAATTTTTGGCAACTTGCACTTAAGTTAAATGATACAAAATTGACTAATTACTTCTCACCAAAGCCCTCTTAAACAAATAATTATATTATGGTATAATTTAATTCAATTTCAATACTGATTCATGCAGTATATCAACCTTTAAAATAATGAAACAACAAATTATTATGTCGCTAGGTAGAACTCGGGTACGGTACTGAGTTTTTCAATCAACTTGTGGATGCAAAATATATTAGGATCTACTCATTTTTTTTAAATTGAGGCTGGTTTTAGGTTTTATATACATCAATTCTACTGTGACAATTCATCATGCATAATGTTGAAATCATGCTGCTAAACCAACTAACTGTGATTGGATAGTGAGTATATAAAGGTGGCAAGTTAAACTGAAATATTATACATGCAACACTGGATCAACAACCTGATATTCTTCAGCTGAAAAATACCACTGTTAGGGAAATCACTTTTATTTAAGTTTCTGTTGTATTTTATTTTCCCAAAATGTTGATAAGTGGTATTGTTTTAGCCCATTATTAGTGAATATTTTTTTACAAGTTGTTTTTTTTCCAGAAGTATACGCCATGCAGCTTATTTGCTCATATCTTTTATAAACAGCTATACAAATGATAATAATTAAGTAAATTTTCCAGTGTATGAGTATGTTTCTTTGTTAGTCTTTGTCTTTAACCCTTTTAACCCCGACGTCCGTACTATACGGACGTCGTAAAAATGGCGTCAACTCCCGACGTCCGTATAGTGCGGACGTGCACTTTTTTATTACTTTACTGGCCACCTATTTCACCAAATGCTTTGAAATTTCACAGACTTGTGCACAAAGATATTTTGCATCGAAATATATTAGTTTGTAATGGTTTGACTTCGTATTTTGTCAGTCTGTGACTGAGCAATTGCAGTTCGTCTCGACTGACTGCTCACGCTTGTTGCAGACAGCTGTATATCACGTGGTTGTGAATATTCCGTTTTCTTAACAGTTTTAGGTTAAAGCAGTGTAAAGTACGGCAGTTAAAGTTTAGTTTATTATTTGTTTGATTTCAAAATGAGTAAAAGACATCGTTCAAAGTCTCCCGTAAGTGAAAATACACTAATTAGTAACCTAGTTGCAAATGGTGTGGATATGATTAGTGACGACGATTTTAGTGATCATTTTGTAGTGATGTAAATATTGTTTTAAAACTTTTTTTAAATTTATATTATGAACAGTTTTAGTTATTTTATCAGAAATAACTTTGGTTTTATGTTTATTTTAAGTACTGTGAATTTCAAAGGTCTTGTTACATTGCCTTGCCCAGAAATGGCAAAAAGAAAAAATTACACGGCTTTACAAAAATTGTTGTTACTCCAATTGTAAATAAGGTAGCCTATAATTTGTGTTTCCTTTTATTAAGGATTAAATATATCATAAAGTACATGGGTATTTTTGTGTCAAATATTTTTTTATCTATATGGTTTCCATGATCAAACTTGAAATTTTTTCATTTTTATTTATTTTTTATATATGTATATGTATGTAAAAAAAATTACTTTCAAAATATTAATTTTATTTGTAAATTTCTGTAAGCTACATGTATAAAGAAGTAAAACAAAAAAAGAATTACCTAAATATCTTAAAAAATAACTGAGTTATGAATTTTTTACAAAACCCTTACATTTTGTCTGAAAATGGCTTGGGATTCCTGGCACCTCACTTGATTTAATGGCCGGGGTTAAAAGGGTTAACACATATGGATTTTTACATGGAAATAATTCTTCTGAAGAAAAAATATATATATATATATATTTCCTTCAAAATTGTAATAATGTAAATGTGTTATGATGCACCGTGATTACATGCAAACATCAAATTCCGACTGAATTATTCTTCTGCCACTATAATATATAAACTAATTAAACATATTGAAGGACAAAAAGAAGTACAAGTAAAAAGTAACCATAAACATGTTAGGAGATTGCTCACGTCATTCTAAAAAAGTGTCTGCCATCAGATACTCATTAACAATTTGTTCATACATTAACTTAATGATCGATCAGTACCAAACTGGAGACCGCTGCAGACTGGTTATTCACTAAATTAGGTAGTGCAGGTATGGGATGAGAACAACATGGATACTTCACCTCTACTTTCCCCAAACAAAGAAAATATCAATGAAAATATGCCATGGGGACATCTAACAACATGTTAACAACAATTAAGAGCTTAATGGCCATAAAGATTGTACATTTCAAACAATCACCTGAGACAGCAACTTTAGTATTAACATCAGAATAGGAAATATTTGGAACCAGGCTGAATTTAGCCAAAACAACACACCTTTATGAGAGCCCTAGCAATGGCCACGCGCTGCTTCTGACCACCAGACAGCATGACTCCCCTTTCGCCCACGATCGTGTTAAAACCTTCTGGAAACTCCTTGGTGATAAAAGTGTGAGCATTTGCCTCCTTGGCAGCCCACTCCACTTGGTTGTCTGAGACGTTCTCCGGGTGTTCTGCCCCGTACACTATGTTGTCTCGGATTGACCCAGAAAATAGTACAGGTTCCTAAACAAATTGATTCATGGTAAAATTATATACAATTTTAAATAAAAATAAAATGCGTATAGATTTTCTTTCCACCTTCTTCTGTGGGTCCTACTACATCAAGGATTATATCGACTGGGGGAAAACAGTTTGTGCCATAGGTGAATATAAATTTGGAAGACAAACATTAAAACTGTACCCAGTAGTTTGTTTAAAGCTATAACACATTCATGAGGTCTCAAAGGTCAACAATTTCCAGGGAAAGATTCTCGAGGACCAAGAACCTGTTTTTGGAGGGAATTTTAAACCTCCTAAACCACTCATGTGTCAGACCCGTAAGAAAAACTTTTTTACATCTCTGGTTGTAGTAAAGGTAATTGACGCAATTCATGTACATTATGTATAAAAAGAATAAAGGAATTTTGAATTTGAATTTGAATTTGGTTTCTACTGTACCAGACAGGCAGTAACAAAAATTATACCTCGGTAGAGTTGAAATCTGCATTAAAACTTAACCTACATATCATCCTGGATTCCTCAGCCACTCTCCTGCATTAAATGTTTATACTACGGATGTGATATATTTTCAGGCATTATAATAAGGAGCAGCTTGAAGAAGAAACAACATTAATAACTGCTGTATATAAGACAAACATTTGTGTGTTTATCAGATGTTTTAATTTTGAAATTAGTACTGTTCAACAAAGAACAAACATTGTCCATTAACCCTTTGCGATCGGATGGCCAGTCAGACTGGCCAAGTTTTTTACTCTAAGACAGCTCAGAATGACTACTACATGAGTTGTCCTCGCCGCTCGGGTGGCCCAGTGTCACTGCCCACGGCGATCTCTGCGTCAGCTGTTATTCATCGTAGCGGCCTTCCTTCCTCCTCCAACTCGGAATTATTTCGTAGTAAAACCTTGCAATGTTTACATGTGGGATTTAAAATTTAATAATTAAAAACCAACTACTTTATAGCAATTGTTTTATTGCTTATACAGACACACAATAATGGAATTATAATATACATTTGGTTTACATTTGAAAGTGCAATAAATTACATACTTATAGAATAATAAAATTAAAAACCTTATATTGCTACTTATACAATCACTATGGCCGACTTTGATTTCATTGTTCTTTTAAAAACTAATATTACTTTACTGCAATGGTTTTATTGCTTATACAGACACACATTAATGGAATTATAATATACATTTAGTTTACAGTAATTTGAAATTGGAATTAGATACTTATTGAATAATGAAAGAAATTAAAACTTTGTATTGCTACTTATGCTATCACTGTGGCCGACTTTGATTTCATTGTTCTTTTTAAAAACTAATATTACTTTATTGCAATTGTTTTTATTGCTTATACTAACACACAATAATGGAATTATAATATACATTTTGGTTTACATTAATTTGAAATTGGAATTAGATACTTATTGAATAATGAAAGAAATTAAAACTTTATATTGCTACTTATGCTATCCCTTGTGGCCGACTTTAGTTTCATTGTTCTTTTAACTTTTTGCTTGAGTGGTATTTCTCAAAACACTCGCCGATATGGAGCCCTGGATTGTTGGAGCATGTTTTTGCAAAAGAAATTTGTTCGTTTTCTTTGCATCCCGGCCTTCTGTCACTGCAAACAGAGCAGTCCTTGGTTTTGCCAGTCTGTAGAGGATAGGGTAAATGTAATTTTCCGTTAAGTCTTTCATTATCTACACTGTTAGACGGTCTTCCTCTTTTCTTCATATTCCGCAATTCCCCGACTAATTCTGTGATCAACATTTTTCTGTAACTTCTCTGTCTAACTTCATGTTGTTGGTCTTGATTGGCATTGTTAAAGTACAGATGAGTTGACGATGGCGGTTTCCTACAACCAGAAGAAAACTTTCCTCCACCACTTGATCGACTTCCTGGTAAAAGAGTATGATGATATGTAGGGGTTCCTCAAGATCAACTCCCCCCATGTACTTGTTATAATTGCAAACTACAGTCGGTTTTTTCACCTCTTGTACTACGTTATCTTTTTGCTGTCGCCTAACTGCCACGGTAGTGTTATCACCATACAGTGTACTTAGCATTGATACTACCTTTTTTGTCTTTCCACAGTAACAGAGAAAAACTTTTCATCTTTCCTGAAGGTTTTTATGTCCCCTTGTTTCAGTTTAAGCTTTTGAGTCTGTTTTTTGGCATTTTTTCTTTGTGGTTTTACAATTGCGGGTAGGCCATTTCTGTTTAACATTACAGTACCTGTTAGATAAAACATTCCACTCTAGAAGTTCTGCTGCCAGATCCATATTTGTATACCACCTGTCGGTGAAGACGTGGAGGCCCTCAATGTTGCCATAAGATTCCTTAAGCTTAGCTACAAGATGTAGGACAATGCGGCTTGTAAACTCCTAAATCTGGCCTATTCAAGCGGTCAGTTGTTGTTTTACCAAAGTATGGCTCAATAGCGCAGATATATCCAGTTGAGGACTCAGACAACACAAACACCTTAATCCCCCCATTTAATCGGCTTGTCTTTATTGTAGGACTTTAAAGACTATACGTCCTTTGAAGCCTATGGTGCTTTCATCAACACTGACTTCTTTTTGTGGGACATAATATTCTCTGAACTTTTTATCCAGATACGCAGAAACATTTCTTACCTTACCGGAACGAGTCAATGTCCCAGCGACAGGACCAGAAGGAGGTGGGCATATGTGCAAATTCCAGAATATTTGTAAGAATCTTTCCTTACTTAAAACATCCTTAAAAATGGTTGGTAGTCTAACCCAATTTGTGGAAAGCCATTTCTGGTTTGCCGTTCATTCCCATATTTATAATAACTCCAAGGGAAAGCTTTCAATTCTGAAAGTGTTAGTTTCTACCCATGACCACCATACTGATTTCTTTTGTAAAGGTGTGTTTTTCTGAATTTTTTTCAATAGCATATCTGTTTGTTTCTTTTACGATTTCTATCAATAGGCTATCAGTAAAGAAAAGCTGAAAAAACTGTAAAGGGGTTGAAGGTTTCTCATTACCTGCAAGTTGAAAACCACTAACCTGTGTCCAAATAAATTTGTAAAAGTTTCCATCACCTTCAGACCATTCTTTCCATTCTCTAGCCACGTCTAGGCCTACTATATTTTCATTGTCTGTCTCATCTAGGGCCTACTATATTTGCATTGTCTGTCTGGTCTACTTCATCATTATGTTCAATATAATCTGAATCTTCTTCAAATAGTTCTTCAACAGTTACATAGTTATCAAATCACAACTGAAATTAGAATGTACATCACTGTCATGATTTGAGTCAACATCACTATTTTCATTAAACAGTATCTCTTCAAAATCGTCAGGGACTAAAGGTTTATCCATATTGACAACTGTTAATAAATTGCATTTATCTAAATATAAATAACTGCACGATATCTAACACAATAACAAGTAAACTAGGTTAATCACAATATTTACGACACTTCAACAAATCTGAAATGCTCCCACTGTCAAATGGTACCGGACAAACACCTGTTTATTTCTAGTATTCCTCAAATCGAAGATGGTTAAATGTAATGAAACAGATGTTTTCATTTTAGTTCAATGTTTACTCGATAGGTTTCAGCACTTTATAGCCATCTTAACGCTGATAAAGTATTTCTAAATGCAGAATGTATTTCTTGGTCAGTGGCACTGGCCATCCGACCGTTGAAGGAATTCTATGTTGGCCAGTCTCACTGGCCATCCGAGCGCCGGGGACAACTCAAGTGAAAACTAATACGACTTGATGCGCAGATGGCTGTGGCCCGTCACACTGGCCACGCGATCGTAGAGGACATACTATTACATACTGCATCCGATCGCAAAGGGTTAATAATTAAAGTATGTTTTTATTAGATCTTTTAATCCTATATCAATGTCATCGTCACTTATTTAATGGATGTCTGGACCTATAGCATCAACATGTCATGTTGGAAAACAATTGACTGAATGCAAAGTGTTTTAGTTTCAATTTAATGACAAGATTACGTAACATACTGATTTTTCATCCATTTGGATGCATTAAACACTCGTGGTAAAATAAGATGAAGAATAAGTATACAATAAATCATCTTTTATTTAAAAACAACTTAAAACATTAAAAGTAATTTTGACGAACAAATACTGAAAAGACCAGAATCATTGCGTAGTTTGCTATTTACATTCTTAATTCTACCTTTTAATTTCATCTTCTACTCAAGTACATGTAATGTGCTTGCCTGCCAAATGGGAGCCCCAGGTGTTCTGGTAGAGGGAGTATCTTTTACTCATTAATCATTACTGATATTAAATTAGACTTTTGCTTACTGTATAAACAAAATTTGGTGGATCTAAAAGTCATTTGGCAGGTATTTGATTTTCTAATTACATGCTAGTTTGGTTATCTAAACACATATAATGAAATTTAATGTTATGGATGCCACAAAGAAATTTTGTAAGCTCCCATAAACATTCAACGTGACCTTATCATGGATGTCGAAATGTATCTTTAAACAGAGTTGTACAAGTGTACAAACCAGTCAGGTTCAGATAAAACCAAGATTAAATCTTACATTCTCAATATCGTTACATGATAAATCAGTGCTCAACTAAACTTACCTGACTGACAGAGCCGATGTGTGAGCGTAGCCATACTGGGTCGTAGCTGCTGACAGGAACACCGTCCAGGGTCACGGAGCCGTGTTGTGGGTCATACAGCCGTAACAACAGTGCTGCCAACGTAGACTTGCCGCTGCCACTAGCCCCTACCTGTCCAGTCACAGTACACTGTCTCAGTATGACTACAGCAAACTTTAGACCAAATGAGGTTACTGTGTGAGAGTGTGTTAAGTCTATAATTAGAGTTGAGTCACTTTTTTACATTATAAGTAGCACATAATTATCAAAATAAATATGATAAAAAAGCTTCCAAACATATTTTGCAGTTACAACTATACAAGGTAGGAGTGTACCACACTACGTGTCGTAACTGGCTTCACTGAGGTTGCATGCAAAATTTCAAACCTATAGCTCATTTCATTCTGGAGATGTCCTGCAGACAGACAGACGACCTTACAAAAAAGATGTTGAAACTAAAATTACGCATCACAGAACTCATTTTCGTGGTCTTTCTCATAAATAATAAAGATTATAGAAAAAGAGTAATTTGCTATTACTTTTACATGAGTGAAAGTCAATGTCAATAGAGATCAGCAATAAAGGATCACTCATTGGCATACTCATTTTCAACCTGTTCTAAGCCCCTTGGGAATTCTATTAATTTTAGTGTTTTTTTTTTAGTTTTGCAAAAATGTTTGAAAGTGGGTTATTTTTTACTGATCCTTTTTTATACTTCTTGTCTTAATTGTTTCACTGGGTGCAATATGAAAGAAAATTGTTATCTACAAACGCTTTGACAAGACCTAGCTGTCAGAAGATATTCTAAACTAGTAAAATTGACACCTACATTTCCACTGTATAATACACAAAACACCATGGTTCTTTAGGGTCAATTAACCAATCAAATACATTGTTGATATCCTATTTTTCCTCTCACAACTTGTTCAATAATAGAACTACCAGGTGGCCCAACAGGCGGTGGGATTCCGTTTCTGATCACATGAAAGGTCAGTAAGAATTTATCATAACTTTTGTCATTTCTTAGTTGTTCTAGTGTTACACAACAACTTCTACATTTCTCCATTACTGTGTAAGACACACAAACACAACCTTGAATTACACAGATGGTTTCTGTTTTCTTTGCATTAATTCAGCTTGAAAAGTTAGTCAAATTACGCAAAATGAAATACAATGCTTTGTAGAATATTGGAAAATCAATAACACTGGAAAGTGCTGCATTCTATGAACTAAAACTAAAACTTTGAGCAATGTCTTATAACGAAAGGCTTTCTGGTGTGTATTTATAGTGTGATGAAAACCTTCCGTCAAAGTAAAGAAATGAAGTAAACCATTCAATTATAGTTTTGGAAACTAGAGTTGGAAGATCAATGACAAAGTAAAGTAATCTAAATACCTACAATTAATCAGAACATGACTACTGATCTGAAGTTTAGATAGAACTTGTGCCATACACTAATAATCTAATTAAGAATTCACTTTAGCGTGCTAACTTCTATTCCATTAGTTATCAACCCCAGCATGCACCATATTACTCATTCAATACATTATTTACTCTCCAAGTGAACAATAAGCTGTGTGTACATTGTTGTTGTTAATCTGTTAATGGATTTTACACTATTCAAATCTAAAATATCAATTTACCAGTTAAAATTATGTGCTATTACATACATTTTATTATTAAGGGCCTTCTTAAAATCATGTTAAGAGTCCGTCACTATTATACCTCTTGAAAGAAAGATCCTACAAACTTTAAACTTGGTACATAGGTTCCTCTTGGTCCAAGGAAGAATTAAGGTTGGGGTTAAAAGATAAAAGAGCAGTACTCTATTTGTCTGTGTGTTAACTCTTTCATTTCATTCTTTCAGGTCCTTCAATACTCTGTTGTGTTGGTTTATTTTATAAGATTAACCCTTTGACTGATACGCAACGATATATCGTTGTGAGTGAATTTACCGAAAAGTGATACACAACGATATATCGTTGTTGATGTTTTGGGCGAAAATTGATATGCAACGATATATCGTTGTTGCATCATAAATTTATTATAGTAAGTTTATAACTTATTATTAATAACTATACTATACTATAACTAACTTAATAACTTATTATTATAATATTTATAATAATAAGTTAAATACAACACAAGGCCAACTGAAGAGGGCTGAGTTCATGAAAGAAGTGATAGGAGATCTTTCTTCGGAATGGCTTGCAAGTAAGCAAATTCCGCAAAATCTCCGGGCTGGTAGTGATGGTCCATCAGTTGGTTTCGGACTCAGGAAATTACCTGAGAAGAAGGAAAAACTGTGCCGAACCTGTTCAGGCGACAATCATCCTGAAGGAAAGAAGCGGAGGTCTCGGACAGTGTGTGTAAGGTGTGGTCTTGGTGTACATGCTGAATGCCTCGGCAAGCATGTTTGCCACTGAAATTATAAAAACTAAAAAAACTGTAAATATTGTAAATAATAACTTTTTTATTAGTGTTGTGTTTTGACAATAAAGTGTATTTTTAAGACAGGATTCACAAACAAATTTAATTAATATAGAACATTCAATGTGTTTGACTCCAGATTTCCAAACAGATTGCCTCAAATTCACGTAAGTAAATTTTTATTATTTTACCAATAAGTCATGCATTTTTTAACTTATATGCTTCAAATTTTCTGAAATTGGTGACAATAATACATACTTTTAGAATAAATTACTGTCAATAAGAAATTTAAAAAAATAATTTTAGGTAGTCTTACTGACAAAGTAAGAAAAAATTTTTTTTTTTTTATAAATAAAAAAAAACAAAAATAAAAAAAATATTTTTAAGTAATTTTTTTGGCTTTTTTATATTTTTTCCTAATAGGACATTTAAATGTCTAAAGAACAAAACTACTTTCAAGTTTCTATTATATTACATAATAAAGCTACAAATTATCTAGTAAAACACTACAAAAAAGCTAATTTTAGCCTATCAATTAAGGGGATAACCCTGTTAAAAATCATATCAATTTTGGAAAAAAATTAAAAAATTGTTGATCAGTCAAAGGGTTAATGCATTTCAACTAATTTCTGACACATAATTGTTCCTTAACTAAACAACATGAAGAACGATTGAGAAAATATGTCATCTGCAGTATTGTATTTATTTTAAAATCTTTTAATTTATCTCTTAATTTCAAATCTATAGTTTATTTCATTCTTGAAACTTTTTGTGGACAGATAAACAAACATATAACGTAAAGAAAAGAAATTTTGACAACTCCCTCGTAGATAAAAGAGAAATTGTGTCAGTCTACTGAGTAATAGGCTGCAATCCCTCTCAAACAAGCCACCATGGCTACCAGATCAATGTTTTACATGTGAAACTATTTGCTAAAACAGCTAAATCCCATTTAGCAATATGCACCATCATCGAACCTAGTTTTACCTACATAGAACTGAAGCATCATGAAAAATTTCAAGTCTATTTGTCTACGAGATTACATGTAAACAGACAAACAAATATGTGGACACAGAAATGAAATCTGTCCTGTCCATCAAGTGATAAACTTCACTAACGTTCAGCCAATAATACTTAACTGTTTTTCCATACCCACTTTAAATGTAATTATCACAACATTGAAGGGTTTTTCACACACATTTTTTATGTTATATTAGTAATATATTTATGATAGTGTTTTATCAAGGATTTTTTGAAATTATGGCATAACTATAGCTTACAATTTACCTAACAAATGAGAACAGGTTACACATACCACGGCAGTGACTTTCCCGCTGGGTATGGTGAGCTGGAGATCGTGCAGTATAGGACAGTCGGGACGAGCAGGGTAGCTGAACCGAACTTGGTCAAACCTCACTTCTCCTTTCGGTGGCTCTGCCAGCACCAGCCCACCTTCAAAAATTATCACAACATTCAGTCTGTGATGAGTGTAGAATATGCTTCCTGACTTAAAACTCCTTTGCATATAACATCCTTTTTGGACACAGTTGGAAAATACATAAAGTCTTGGTAATACATTTTGGAATTGATTGTACTGATTTTAACTCTTTCACCATTTCTAACCCAAGGTACGAACCAACATGTAGCCTTTATAGAAATAATACTAGCAATCATATTTCACAACCAAAGTGGGCAGACAACTGGAATGCTCTATACTAATTAAGAAAGATTGCAGTGGAATAGAATATTTCTAAATTTATATACTTTTATGTGTTCCTTTCAAATCAGTGGACCCTAGAAGGAAGTTTTCAAGGTAAGCTGCTGATTTTCCTATCCATTTACAATAATCATTGGGTTTTCAGTCTTATTATTTCAAAACAGTTTTATGATAGGGTACTTGCCTTTCGTTGACAATCTAAAGTGCTTGTACTATGTCTTATGTTGTACATATGTATTGAAGGACTTATTCCTTCATCTTCAGACCATATAAGGCGATGAATGGTTTCATAAAAGTTGTTAAAATCTTAATAAATAAATAAAAGTCAATCCATTTCAAATCACCCAGGTCATGTTGCTCAACATTTTTAATTTGCCTAATTTTTTTATTATGAGTTCCCTATGGGTAGACAATCACAAAACACTATTTGAAAAAAATTTTTACAAGCCATAGTTTTTTTCCTGGCGGCCATTTTAAAATGGCGGTTTTGCAGATTTTAGTAAAATACGAGTTTTGCGAAAAGTTTAATTGCAAAGCTATTTTTAAAGATATCAGGGAATAATCCAAAAACCAGTGTGTTTCAGCATAAAATGAACTTCAATTTGACATTATAATAATGTTTCTTTTGTGCAAGAAAGTCAGTCAAAGTTGTTCTGCAAAATCTCGGAAGAAAATCATCAATTGTTACTTTTTAAGACCATAAAAGTTTAAGGAAGGAAAAGAGACTCACTACTAATATTTTATTTCTTTGTTGAAAACTAATATAACTTACCTACTGAAAAAGTTTTAGCCCTGAGAATGCTCTCCTTTTTTTTCTAGAGCTTTTCAAAAATGGCCGAAAGCCTAATAATGTCAATTTTCTAGGGTTAATAACTAAAAAGGGACTGAATGAAAATAAATGAAAATTTTACAGAATGTTCTTTATACAAATAGGGAATATCTCATAAAAAAATTATGACTGAGACTTAACTACATTTAGAGATATACAGCATTGAATTTCAGTTAAAAGCGCTACCCTTTTTCTCGCTTGTGCGGTACCAAGTTAGCAAACAAGGGCTTGTTCAAATCATTATGTTAACAGTAAACTTATATTTAATGCTCAAAAAAATTATATTCCTTATTTAAACCTACTTAGGATTTACAATAAAAATTATTTAAAAACCAGAAATAATGGTATAAATAAAACAATACTCATAACCACAAAATACCACTTGCGCGCACTTTAGGAAAAATAATTTGCTTAGATCTATTATACTGTCAAAATGTATATGCATTTCAATTTATGTACAAAAATATAATATTATTAAATACATTTTATAAAATACATGATGTAAAAATATATGTTTAGTACCTGAGGAATATTTTAAAATAGTAATAGTAAAAGGTGAGTGACCTGTCAGCTGAAGAACAATGTTTGCTAAAATTAAGAATTTCGAAAGAAATTACTAATATTTGCCACTACCACAAAGATAAGTATTTAGGACAAATACAACTACATTTTATAGGAAAAAATGTTGTGGGAATAAATGAGAAACTATGTAATGAATTATCATCTTTATTTAATTCGCTGACGAAACTTGCAGCCAATAAGTAATTGAAACCAATGTTTTAAATCTAAATGCACAGAAGAACAATATTATGTGGATACAGTAATGCAAGTGTAGTACAAAAATTTTATCGGTAAGTGAAGTTGAAGAATTTATAATTCTTACCTATTGTTCTCACTGTGTTAGATTATGAGTTACTATTTTAAAATATTCCTCAGGTACTAACATATATTTTTACATCATGTATTTTATAAAATGTATTTAATAATATTATATTTTTGAACATAAATTGAAATGCATATACATTTTGACAGTATAATAGATCTAAGCAAAATTATTTTTCCTAAAGTGCGCAAGTGGTATTTTGTGGTTATGAGTATTGTTTATTTTATACCTTTATTTCTGGTTTTAAATAATTTTTATTGTAAATCCTAAAGTAGGTTTTAAATAAGGAATATAATTTTTTGAGCATTAAATATAAGTTTACTGTTAACATAATGATTTGAACAAGCCCTTGTTTGCTAACTTGGTACCGCACAAGCGAGAAAAAGGGTAGCGCTTTTAACTGAAATTCAATGCTGTATATCTCTAAATGTAGTTAAGTCTCAGTCATAATTTTTTTATGAGATATTCCTATTTGTATAAAGAACATTCTGTAAAATTTTCATTTATTTTCCATTCAGTCCCTTTTTTAGTTATTAACCCTAGAAAATTGACATTATTAGGCTTTCGGCCATTTTTGAAAAGCTCTAGAAAAAAAAGGAGAGCATTCTCAGGGCTAAAAACTTTTTCAGTAGGTAGTTATATTAGTTTTCAACAAAGAAATAAAATATTAGTAGTGAGTCTCTTTTCCTTCTTAAACTTTTATGGTCTTAAAAAGTAACAATTGATGATTTTCTTCCGAGATTTTGCAGAACAACTTTGGACTGACTTTCTTGCACAAAAGAAACATTATTATAATGTCAAATTGAAGTTCATTTTATGCTGAACACACTGGTTTTTGGATTATTCTGATATCTTTAAAAATAGCTTGGCAATTAAACTTTTCGCAAAACTCGTATTTTACTAAAATCTGCAAAACCGCCATTTTAAAATGGCCGCCAGGAAAAAACTATGGCTTGTAAAATTTTTTCAAATAGTGTTTTGTGATTGTCTACCCATAGGGAACTCATAATAAAAAAATTAGGCAAATTAAAAATGTTGAGCAACAAATTTTATTTTTATTGGGTGATTTGAAATGGATTGACCCTTAAAAAAAAAAAAACAGAACTCAATGAAACATACATAAAATAATAGTCACAAATAAAAAACTTAAAAACAACCACGCGTGAATGAATGTGTAGGACGACCATGAGGGTGACAGAAAGGAATTTTGATAAAGTAATAATTCATTCCTTACCAACATTCATAGGATTGTTGACGGAATATAAGTACCCTATTATAAGCCTTGTAACAATCCTGGGGCTATGAATAATAATGAACTATAAAAAATTTTACTTCCGATCAAAAGTAGGATTGTGTCAAAAATTATCAAAAATTTTATTACATAAATTTTGTCTATGATACATAATGAGTAGTAAGTCAGTAGACACATGACTACCCCAACACAAGCTGTGGTTCCATGATGTGGCCTGTGAAACCAGGTTTCATATACAGATGTATATAGAATCAATAATAATTGCATCTTGGCAGGTTATAAACACCAAGTTTCTCTCAAAACTAGTATTAACTGGTTATCTTTGTTTTTAGTTTCACAGAATATTACAATATTTTTTGTTTATTACTCTGTAAAGTAATTACATTGATTTAATAAAATTTTACATGGGCTATTTATATTTTATAATATTATCAAATTATACAGAATTGTTACGAGGATCTTATTGTATCAATTACTTGAATTTGAGATAGAAGAGGAATAGGATAGAATAGTCAGTTTTGTCAAAACCCACATTATAAATTTTTAACAATTTTTTAATTTTAACATTAATTTAAATGATACCTGTTTACCAGGCCTGATTTTTTAATAATACAAATCCTAGACAGACCATGATTACTCCATTTTTTTCATCTCTCAATCATATACATTCTCATAAATGAAGATTCACCTTGATCTCGTAAGGCGATTGGCTGAATCTCTATGGTACAAATATTGTTCCGAAAGTGACCACATTTATTCAATGTCTCGATAGTTCTAGTGGGTTTTTTGGAGGTTACTCTAGCTTATCACACACTTTGACTCAGTCAGTCGATTTGGTCTATAAAAATATTTAAATGTTCCTGAATGAAGTCAATGAGGTTTGAGCTGAAAGCACCATTCATGTTTGCACTATGAAATTACAAACATAAATGTATAATCACGTTAAGATAAAAATGTATTAATCACTGAAAGAATGTTTAGATCCCCAATGAAGGATGAATAGATGAAGTTACCTTTACAAGGTATGGCTGGCTGACGGTCAATGATGTCCCAGAGCCGAGTGCTGGCGCCCAGACCACGATTGAGCTCGGAGTAGAAGCTAGACAGACCACCCAGGGAGACTCCAATGTAGGCAGCGTACAGCAAGAATGACGAGAGATTGCCGACAGTGATGTTAGCATCACTGACCATCACGCCGCCGTAATACAGCACTGACAGTATGATTGCGTTGCCACTCAAGCCTGTCTGCAATAAACAGCTGAGGATAAAACTTTGAAATGGAACCATTTTGGGAATAAATAAGGAGACAGATGGTGATCTTTATTACAGATCAATAGAGAGCAGACTTTATCTTCTCGTCAACCTTTTTAACAAAGCAAATTCCAACTCTTAAAATTAAACACATATTATAGACCTATAAAAAATACTTCATATTTTAAATCCTGTGTTAGAAAAATTATTTACTTAACAACAGTATTAGAATAAATTTCAATTTAATATTTATTTCCAATAATTATTTTAACCCTTTCAAAACCAGCAAGCAATCTATCACCCATACGCTACTATGTTAAAAGGACCGAGTAGGGGTATTTGTTGAATTTATTCTATGGCAAGATACTGGGACAGCTGTTTGTCTTTTTTGATTTTGTCCAACTGTCTCCCTGACTGTTAAGGTGTTTCATCTACCTTTTTCAACGCACAAACATTGTAATCTTTAATCACTACATTTAGAACACAAACCAATATTTCAAACTTTTATTTTTGTGAGGCCTTGCCATCGAAAGGCCTATGTAGTGATTAAGTTAATAGTACAAGCTCCATCTTCAACATTGTAATCCTTGTAAAGGTTTTGGTATACTTTGCTGTAGAGTCTGTTTTATAATGTTATATTACTTTGTACTGTATTCATTGTGTAAGTTGTTAAAAATAGTCGATAAAAATAACATTTTTATACTCATGTTACTTATTCATAACATAACAATACTGTATTAACTATTGTTCCAAATTTCTCTCTAGCAATTTGAAAGCAATAATAATCTTAATTATGAAAATAACACACTTATAAATAGGATTCGGTTAGCACCAATATATAATGGATTTTTCTATTTTGTAGATCTCTTAATTCTTTTTTTTTCTGTTACGCTAAAAATTACCTTAAAGCTCAATTGTATTACTCACTCCAATGTATTAAATTTGAAAAAAATTTTAAGAATTTAACTTAGCAACACGAAGCAGGTTGTATTAAAAAAAGTTGAGCAAGAATCAAAGATCAATGGGATTAGTGAAGTTATTCGGACATACATAGACAAGAGTCGGTGGTAGGAGAAGCAGGTTGCGAAAGCGGATATAAAGGAGGGGTTGCAATGAACCATGGGAGACATTGAAAAAGAAGTAGAGGTTTGACGGAGATAGTAGGAAGAAAGAGTTGGAGAGGACTTTGTGCCAAACACATTCAGGAAACGGGTGATATGATGTTACAACACAGAATGTTATTTCTGACCCACCACAAAGCAGTGATTTAGTTACAAAACTGATCATACCATGCCATAGAAGATTCCACGTGCTAAGGACTCTTTGGTGGCCAGCTCTAGTACGTGTTGCATCCTGTCAGCGTAAGTTTGTATTTCTCGTTGTTCTTGGCTGAACGCTTTCACTGTGCGAATGTTACCTATCCTCTCCTCTGCTACTTGTGTGGCTTCCGCCAATGAATCCTATTATAAATAATAAACCATATTTCTGTACAATTTTCAACAAGAATATATCATGCAGTCCTTCCACAGTAAAATTGCAGTCCATATAAGCGTTGCCTCATAAACAAATATAATTACATTCTTGATCTGTGTATTGTTTAATTCAAAATTGTGATGTACATTTGAGGCACTATAAATATTGATTACTGCAGACTAAAATAAATCAGTTACCTGTACTCTCTTGGTTATGTTACGGACAAAGCGGCCGTAAACAATAGCCATCCCTGCGACAGGAGGAACAATTGCTAGACCAACAAGAGCCAGTTCAGGTGACATGTAGAACTGCAAGCATACAAACATTATAATTTTAAAAATACTTTAATCAATACAATACTTATTACTTATATTTATGGATAGAGATTTTCCAATTGTTCTATTTTTTTAAATAAGTTAGTGACCTTTAACAATTAAAGCGTCATTGATTTTGTACTAGAAAAGATACCACTGAGGAGTTATTTTATTGTGCACCATCGTTCTTTTTCAATACATTCTTTGACAAATTCCAGATCTATACAATAAATAAATTGTGGACTTTACAGAGATCTCCAAACATTTAGCTTAGGACATTACCTAGTTTCCTCTTTTTTCGCTAGAACAGCCTGGATGAAAATACTCTAATGGCGGCCGGTGCATTTGAATCCCCCATCTACACCTTGTTCCCAATGCTGTTGCCAGTTACTTACAGTTAGGACAATTAATTACTTATCCATCTCAACATCATCAGCTGTTATTGTAAACACAAACATTCATCTATCTGTTTTGTAGACAAAATGTAAATCAAGCAGACGATATATGGTGATAGCCACTTCATAGTGCAAAAAGCTGGTGTGATTAGCTGGTGTGATCAGCAGCAATATGGCACCACCACCTCAAATCATCAGACTATTTTGGCATGGGCTGCATGACAGTCTTATGACAGTCTGTTTCTGAGACTACAAAATTTGGTGGCAGTTAATCCACTTTAGAGTGCATACGCTAACTAATTTAAACTTGGAATGTATTGCTTGTATATGATTAATATTAACATCAAATATATTTTGACACGAAATTAGCATCAATAACTCGATATACTTATACATTTCTCACTATAGTTTCAATTTTGGTGAGTATACTAAATAAAGTTAATTATTTAGATGAGGAATAGCAAACTGGATTGTATCAGGTGAGAACTACCCTGACTGTACCTTTACTATGATTTATTTACAAAAGCAGTGCTCGGCCTTTTAAAATGTTCCCTTCTTAAAAACTTCTATAGTGCATGAGTTGTGAAACATTTTTAATTAATTTCAGACATTTAGTTTTCATTAAACCTTACATTGGAACCTGTTAGATTTTTGATAATACTTACTAAAAATTTAAGTCAAAGATGTTACCAACAAAATCCAAAACCACCAAAAATCCCTGTGGTTTTTGCAGTATAGGAGTAAAATACTCTGCAATTCTCTGTACTGGTCATTGTAACAAATGGTTTTCATGCAGGCTGTATCAATATTACTGAAAAAAAACAGATGAAAATATTTTTCAAAAGAGGAAATAGAGTCATGGACCTGTGAAATGTGTATTATAAAAAGAGAATCCAAAAACTCCAACTCTAAAATTGAAGATGTAAAAGACAAAATTATTAACACTGAAAATCTAGGAGATAATGACCTTGAAAAACTTCCTTGTCATTGGCAGCAGAGGCTGGAAATGCTCTTTTAATGGAAAATCAAGAATTAAAACAACAAATAATGGAGCTAAATATACAAAACTCTGAACTATTATTGGAACTTCGTGAATTAAAAAACATCAAAAAGTAGCCATTCAAACTATCAGCTTCAAGTAGAAGAACTAGAAAACCAAAAGGATATCATGCTAGATAAACACAACACACTGATAGAAAAATTTTGTCAAATTGAAAATCAACTGTTAAAAGAAAAACAAATGAGATATGACTTAGAAAAAATGTTCATTGAACAAGACAGAGACAGAGAAAGAAATCATCTCTGAAGACAAAATTAAGATTAAAAACCTTCAAAACAGTTATTAAACTTCTCAAAAAAGACAATGATAAGCTAAAACAAGGACAAGTTCATAAGTCACTAAAACCTACTGAAACACAAACTAATGATGAAAAATTAAGCTTAGATGGCATTACCCTCTGTAATCCTATTTTGACTGAGTTGACTAAAATAAGGAGAAGACAGGAGCACATGGATGACTCTTTGAAATGCCTACACTAACAATTTGTAATTATATCAAACTCTGCGTACAAGGGACAAGCCGACAAAATATTGTCAGTTATTCACCAGGACAACTCAGAGACAATCCAAGAAGAATTCCCAGGAGTCAGTCAAACCTGGAGCCAAAAACAGAAAAACACAATGCAGACAACTCTAAGGACATCAAGCGAAGAAACTGTGCGAGAGGGATTTCGGCATTGTGTGTTCGGGACCAAGCAAAACAACCTTACAGCTCCCCCATAAACTCTCCAAAGCAAAAACAAAATATTAAAGTCCATAGTAAAAATTTCCCCCCGCAGCACCGACGGCAACAAGAAAAGAAATTTGTTTAGCGTCTCCCTTCAGATTGCCAAAAGCAAATCAAGCTCAATTACCCATGTCTCATCCATGCAGCGAATTGCCAGAGCAGAACAAGACGCAACAAAAAATACACAAGAAATTGACCGGGAAACAGTTTCCTGCTGGAAATGCCTTCAAGGCGCACAAAGGACCACCTTGCACTGCAAAAATCCTTCTGCCCGGTGAAAATTTTGAAGACTTTTTTAATAAGAATATTAATACCATTTCTTTTTAGAGCAGGCACATCGAAAAGAAAAAAACACCATACCCAACCCAAATAAGCAATACAATATCCATCTTTCACCAGAACACAGATAGGGTCTCCAATAAAAATAGACTGTCTTAACATCCTTCTGGACAGTTTACAAACAGACCTTGTTATTCTAACAGAACATGGACAAAGAAAGGAGACAATAAAAAATACAAGGCTAATTGGATATGACTTAACAGCTGAATACTGTAGGAAACGTCATCTTAAGGGAGGAGTTGCAATCTTTGCAAAAGATGATTTGAAACACAACGTTGAAATGGTCGACATGTATAGTCTGTTGCAAAGAACTAGTCCTACAGACAAAATTGTAATGATAATGGGGGATATTAATATTGACAGCTTAGTAAAGAAGAATGACTACACCCTAATGAAAGATATATTAAGTGGACATAATATACAGAGACTAGACCTCCCACCAACACGAATAACATCAACCTCTGCGACCTCAATAGACTGTGTTTGCACTAACATCCAGTCCAAAGACGTTAACGTAGAAGGTAATAAACACAGGAATATCTGATCATACTGGGCAGGTCTGCTACTATAAATTGTGAGAGTAAAAGAACCCCCTTACCTATTAGTGAGTGAAGAAAACATGAGTAATAATAATCTCCTTGAATTAAAACAGTTCCTTGGCCAGCAAGATTGGGCAATAATCTATAACACAAATGATGTAGAGGAATCCTACAACAACCTAAACAGGGACTATGTCACACGCAATAAATATCACGTGTCCGCTAATTCGACAAAAAAACAAAAAGCCCAAGCACATTCTAACAGACCAGACCGCAATGCAAATAAAGAGAGAATTCCTTAAAGCTCAAGAGTTATATAATACTACGGGAAGTGAAAACTATGAAAGAACAAAAAAGCTCAAAAAAGAATATGATCTGAGGCTGAAAACAACTAAGGCGGCAAGATCACATAGATGCAATATCAAAAGCTGATAACAAATCAAAAGCACTATGGCAGATTATAAATTCTGAAAGAAACTCAAAAGAAGAAAAAAAACCCTACCCTCTTCTCTAGACATTAATGGACAAGAAATCAAAAACCCAAGACTGATTGCAGACCACCTTAACACCTTCTTTACAAATGTTGCCAATGAAATGCTTCAATTAAGTGGACAACTTGACGAACGAAAGATATTGCCAGCTGAAAACCTGAACATTCCAACCCTAATACTACATCCCACCAATAGACAGGAACTAGCAAAACTCATTCAATCTCTAAAGCCAAAAAGCTCCGCTGGCTACGACAATATCTCACAAAACTTTTGAAAACATGTAAAGAAGAACTGATTGATCCCCTAATGGATATTATCAACAAATCATTCAATTCAGGAATTTTCCCATCTGCACTAAAAATAGCCAAAGTTTATCCAAAATACAAGCAGGGACCCACTACTCAAACAGCCAACTACGCGCCGATATCATTGATACCCACCTTCTCAAAATTAATTGAAAAAACTTGTGCTGTCCAGACTCATACACCACCTATCAATTAACCAGCTACTGACACCTGAACAACATGGTTTCCTGCCAGGCAAATCAACAATAACAGCACTGATAGGTCTAGTGGAGTTTTTGGCTGAGCAATTGGAAGACGGAAACACATCCACTGCCATCTTGCTTGACTATAGTAAAGCTTTCGACTGCCTTAGCCATGACCATCTCCTATCAAAACTAATTACTCTTGGGATACAAGGACAAGCTCTTAACTGGTTCAGAAGTTATCTCACCGGACGAAGACAGATGGACTGAGGTGAAGTACACAACCAGGGGTTTAACACGCCAAAACAACATCAGGGCTGCAAACCGTCACCCGAGGAGTGCCCCAGGGATCTGTGCTCGGGCCAGTCCTTTTCATTCTGTACACCAATGACTTCCCCCGATACATGGAATAAACTACAGCAGCACAGTAATGTATGCTGATGGACACTGTGCTCCTACTGAGTAAAAAACAACAAGAAGACCTTGAAATAGCTGCTTATACTGCCGTCAACATGGCAGTTCAATACTGTCATGGTAATGACCTTGTCGGTGAATGAGAAAAAGACGAAGCCAGCTAGTTCTAGGAAGGCATAAAGACACAACTGGAAGACTGCCTGAAGTGGAGGAGAGCAGTACTTCAAATATCTCGGGGTGGTAATTGATGACACACTGGCATGGACCCAACACATAGACTTTCTTTGCAAAAAGCTCAGTGCGGGACTATATGTAATACGCAGGATGAAACACATCAGTGACACCGTAAAAAGCTAAAAACTGCCTACTATGCTCTCTATGAGACTCATCTCCGATATGGAATAGTAGTCTGGGGAGGCACCACAAGGGGCAATCTGCAGCGGTACTTGGTCCATCAAAAAAGAGTCATCCGCATTCTTGCAAATTTACAAGCAAGAGAATCCTGCAGGCAGGCTTTCCAGGATTTGAAGATTCTCACCATAGTTACTCTCTATATCCTGGAGACTGTCACACAAATACACCTCAAATTCACTGAGTCTATTACAACTGGAGTAGACTATCACAACTACAACACCCGCCACGCCTTGAATTATTGCCTCCCTGTACATCATCTCGCATCCACAGAGAAGAAGCCGACATATGCAGGGGCAAAGCTCTGGAACGCCCTTCCAGAAGAACTGAAGAAGACAGAACGACAGCAGTTTGGACGGCAACTGAAGCACTGGCTCCGAGAACACCCTTACTACATCCTCAAGGAATACTTTGAAAGAACTGACGACTAACAGATTGTTTTTCTGTCTTGTTTTTGTCTTATTTTCTTATTTATGTATTGACGCATGTACTATTCTCTAAGATTATGTAACAATAAAGAACAACAATATAAATAGTATTTGCAATCATGATTTAGAGCTTGAAAGTGATGTATCATGTTGTGAATGGCTGTTATCTAAGAGATAAGATAAGATGTATTTTACTCTATTTTATGAATATTGATGAGGCTTCAATTAGCAATATTTGTTTTGTTATACTTAGTGAATTGTTTTTCTTTTGTACCAATGAAATTGATAACTGTATAGGTCTAAGGAATCATGAACCATACGCTGAAAATTGTGTGTCATGATCATGGAGACCTTTTTCACAGTTCATGTGTCAGAAGAAGAAGTAAAATATTCATAAAATTCAAATACAATATAGCTTTTGATTCATGCACAAATTTTAAAAAAAGTGTGAGTTTTGGAACCAAACTATTAAAAAAAAGTTGTTAATACATCTGTTCAAAAATTTCTTCAATATTTTGGAAACAATACAGGAAAAATTACAAATCCAAATTGTTAAACTTAAATAGGAACTTAGAAAACCAGTTAAAATGTTTTACAAAAAGGATTCTCTACACAAAATTACTGGATCTCAATCAGCTACAATATTAAAATATGGACACATATTTAAGAATTTGAAACAAGAACATTTTTCCTTGAAAAACAGGTTCCAAAGGTAAAAAAAATCATTGATGATATGGATCAGTATTCGTTTAGAAATAAATGGAACACCCGAAGGAAAGAATCAAAACTTAATTGAAATAACTATGAACGTTCAGACTATATTTCATGTAATTATGACTGCATTTTTGGAAAATACAAATCATGAGTTTATAATTAGACATTGAGCTTCTTGACTAACCTCTTAGTCTATACTGAATCTGAAGAATAATAATTGTCCAAGTAGTGGGTGAAACATGTTTATCAAAGGATGTTGTACAGAGTAAAACAGAGGCTTATTTTGTAAAACAAATAATTTAAAACAGCTTTTAATCATACATAAGATTCCTGGTTTTTTCTTATGGTTTCAAGATGGAGCAGTTCAAAGTTTAGAAAAGGTGTAATCACATGTCCAGTAATAAGAATTGTAAAGTAAACCTGACATGTATTTCAGAATTCCTTGGCTAAATGAATTTTGATCCTATAAGTCATTTGATATCTAGTAAATTTTCAAGATGATGACTGTACAAATTTTTGAGAATTATACAATAATATAATAGCAATATACAACAATAGTATTTGCACATGTTTTGTACAAGTCTGTTAGTACACTCCCATTAGTATGAAATATTAATTAATGACTAATATATGCATTAAAGACTAAAGATAACAAGTTTTTAAATCTCAAAGCAATTCAAAAAGATTTTTACTTTTATATTTTTATATATCTTTCAGATTTTTTATGAAAGTTTCTATTGTATTTTTCCTAAAACATACGCTTCTTGTTAGTTTTTTAATGAAATGAAAAACAACAATGAATTTTCTCTTATGTATATAACGTTACACTTTATATTTTACTTTAATTCTGTTTATAATAAAATTTCTTGTACCGCTTGTGCAACTCGGATAGTCAGACAGTTACCATGGATGGTCGTCATTCTTTCAAGGCTGAATTTTGCTTATTGCCTCAGTGACCACCAGGAGTGGGGTCATAGGTGGCAGTGACTAAACTACATGCGGCACGAACCACAGTTCACTGTGCAGTCAGTGATTAGGCAGGACCTGCATCGCTTTATGACTGTTAAATAGTTGCATAACATTACAATTATTTACAACAGCTGATCAACATGAATATGGTGTAAATTACTATTAGGGCATTGGGTTGACTGGTGTGGTGAACTACTGTATTTTTAGGCATGTATATACAGAAATTTAATAGTTTCTGGATTGAACAGGTCAAGTGATGATTTGAAAAGAACAAATTACTTCAGCTGAACAATTTTTAAGGTAATCTGTTTTTGTTTAATTATGAAAATAACTATGTCCACATTGCAACAAACTAATATTATTTACTTCGATACTTGTACAAATTAACCCATCATTACAGCTATCTGTATTAGAGATGAGGCCACTCAGACTTTTAGACAGTGATCACCTTTATCGCATCAATTAAGTTATTTTATTAATCTGAGAATCTGACTGCAGTATTAAATTTACTATTTTTTAAAATAATAGTTTTATCGTTACTCAGACTAATAATGTGTGATACTTCACTTGAATAAAGACTGTACACGTTTTGTATCTAAGATTTCAGCTGAACGCATAGATGTATTGCTGTATCCATTAGTTCTAATAGTTTGGTCAATACTAAGAGACCAGACTCACCATCATTGACACCCCCGCGCAGACCATGATCGTGGAGCGCAGACCGTCGGAGATGTTCATAGTCACACATTGACTGACCACTGAGGTATCAGTCGACAGCCGGTTGATCAACTCCCCAGTGCGATTTTGATCAAAATATGCCACTTCTTGCTTCATTACCGATCCAAACACTCTCTCTCTTAAGGCCCTTGTTATTCTTTGTCCTGTCAAAACATCAATTATTAATTACTGAACCTGGGACCAATTTTACTTACTTAAAGCCAGAGACTACTATGTTTAGCTCCATCCAAAACCTTTTGTAGGCACAAGTAATTTTATCTACTGTTTAAAGAGTAACCACTTACTTTGTCATAGTTTACAAATGTTCAGAAAAACTCTTGAATGTAGAAGTGCGGACAACACTACAGGTATTTTACCATCACAGGCTTATTTCAAACATGCCATACAATCTTGAAACCTCTGTACACTGTATTTTTCTTTATTCAGAAGACAAATAAAGTCTAACAAATAAGTGAAAAGGAAGATTTTAAGTAATTATTCTCACCTAAATATAGCAGATATAAAATTATTTCCTACCTGTAGTGAAACAATTTGGATTTTTACCTCACAAGAACAATGTTAAACTTCAGACACTTTTGACTTTTATCCCACGTTGTAGAATTATGGCAGATGTCTCATTTTAAAGATATCCCACTAATATTATAAATGCGAAAGTTTGAATGTTTAGATGTTTGGAGGTTTGTCCTCGAATCACGCTGAAACTGCTATATGGATTGTGATGAAATTTGGAACAGGTTACGGATTGTGCTGAAATTTGGAACAGTTATAGCTTTTGGTCTGAATTAACATTTAGAGTGCTTTTTACCACCCATAACACATTCATTTCACCAAATAAAGTCGAATTCAAATTGAAAAATTAGTTTGTATACATTCGAATGTTATGATAAGAACGAAACGTATTTTTACAGCTGTTGACAGCTATAGTTCGACAAACTTTCTGAAACATCTGTTTACATGTGAATTTTATTGTATAATGCAGATAGTAAATAAAACATTAATATATAAATTTTATTCCAGATTGCGCCAGTGACGAATTAAAATCATCTAATGCATTAAATACTGTTATAAAACTAACCTTGATGAACAAAGTTATGAATGTTTTCACAAAAGTTACTTTAAACTGGTGGGCTTCCTTGACATTAAGATATTACATTTTAACAATGGCTTACGAAAAAACAGAGAAATGAATACTAACATACCATTAACAATTCATTCTTTCCCTGGCTACAGTCCAAAAACAACTGTAACGCTTAACTTTAATAACGATTATTTTGGGATGTTGCATAACCTTAATAAGGATTTCCCCCTTATACCGGAAGTACATAAGAAGTAGGTAGAACTTCCCCATAGGTCGTAATAGGCTTTTCAGTCCTAGCAAACTCAACTATGTCAACACAATTTTGACCAAAGATTTCTGAGATCTAGATAATTGAACGTATATAAAATTTGATCGAGGCAATATGGCAAGCTAAACTGTGACATAGTAGGTAAGTGAATTTAAATGGTCTTAAGTAGGCACTATTTAACCGAAGTAGGCATCTCGGTCCTACGTAAGTATATACAGTATATATATTTCTTCTTCGTCAGAACAACAAGGTAAACTCTACTATAGTACTGGAAATATCTTAGACCTGAAATATATGACAAGGACTGGAAATATACGCTTTGTGACCGAAGTAAGTTTCCGAGACCTGTGTGATCTGAGATTTGTGTTTTCTTGATCGGGATGACAAGGCAGATTCAGCTGTGACGTTATGTACATAATTAATTAGAACCAGAAATGCTCCTACACGTGCCAAACATGATATAATAATTAAGTTAAACTCTGATACTATTTACCACGAACTTAAATAATATCTAACTGATGTATGCCTACTTACGTTTTAAAATTTGTATGGGACTCCCATCATATTACATCATAATTGCTTTTACTAAGTAATATAAGGACTTTGGTTTTAAGATTACGTGCGAAGCCGCGGGTAACAGCTAGTGATTAATAAAATACCCAAATGCTTCTTAGTCTTTTTTGTAAAGTGTATATTTTTGAATGTATAAATGATGAAGGGATTTTATTTGTGAATGTGTATATATATGTTTATATATATATATATATATATATATATATATATATATATATATATATATATATATATATATAAATTTTTAAAAACTGTTTAATTTACACAATTGAAGATTTTTTATTGAGGATATATATATATATATACGTTTTTAAGAAGTAAAGTATAACAAAAGTTAAAACAACATGTGTAATACTAAAATAGTAGACATTTATAGCAATAACAAAATTAAAAATGTTTCTCCTAGGTGTTACCAACCCTTTACTTCATGTGTCCACGTCCAAGAAGCCAAAATTTGTGGTTGTGTGGAAAGAAGGGGTCTAATATCATTTACTGGACTACGTATACACACTTAAAGCAACAGTTCCAAGTGTAGTTTTACAGAACAAGCACAAAATTATGATCATAATTGTTTCAAACTGTAGGATATTAATATAACTCCTCTAATTTAATATTTTATATTGCAATACAAAATATATTATTTCTCTTTTTAGCCTCAAAACTTGAAACACTATCTGTAGATAACACTATATCAGAAGTAGGTCATACAAAATAAACACATATTGAAACATATTGCAAAATTGTTTTGTAATATAGTATTAACAATATGTCAACATATTTAAATATTAATTACTTAACTAACACCTTGTTTTTTTAAATAAACAACCTTTTTAGTTTTTGTAAATGTAACTGCTCATTTGAAAGCAAGACACTGTGCAATGTTATTGAATTTATTCTTGTAGTTATCTACAGTGTTCTTTCAACTCTGATTGCCAGGTTCTTTATCATCTTAGTATTTCTGGCAGAGTGATAAAAACCATTAAATAGATAGTTACTTGTGTATCAAGAACTGAGGCAAATTGCAGTAGTATTACAAACTGAAATTTTTGCAGTTAATTGTTAAATTTCTTGTTGTTCTTTCCCAAAAGTCTAACTATATTGCTATTATTAGTACTAGTATCAACACAGTTTGGCTACTAAAAATCAACTATTGTCAAGGAGGAGAAGAATATTGATGAGATATTTATTTTTATTTTTAATGTTTCTTTTAGATTACAATGTTGATTCTATTGTTTAATTTATATATGTATTCCCCAAGCTGCATTTAAAAAGCCAAGCTCAAGTTTTAAACAGATATTGCCTTTATATTTAAATGAATACGCTATTTAGGTTACATGTCAACAACTTAAACATTCCATTAATTTAACTCTAAGTATTTCTTGCAAGAAATGCTGTGTTTAACCCTAAACCACAACTGAGGTGCCTGTATCAAAAACCTCAAAATCCAATTTTCATGAACATTAAGTAATCTCTTATAGTTTGAAACATGCTGATTTAAAACATAAAATGATTTTGTCCCTAAAAATGCTAAATTCTATTGTAAAATTTGTTAAAAATGAAGCTGTTGAAAATCTGCTAAATCCGACCAGCGTTAACGCTATGTATGGTGTCACACTCGACCTCAACCAAGTCAGCCAATGAGAGTGCTGGCTGACAGGTGACTTCCGATAAGGCTCTGCTCTTTAAATCACTTTCATCTTCATTTGGTTAGCAAACACGTAACATATTTTACTTTAAAAACTGCCAAAGGAATAGAAGTATGAAAAAGCCAGAATATCATAGTGAAATTCAGTTTTCCCCTCTTCTTAGGTCTTAAAATCGAATGTAATTGTTACAAATTAACGATAATTTATATACGAAAAAAAGGTTTGTAAAAATACATTGTCCAAACTTATTTATACTACTTCTTATCTGTATGTTTTTATTTAAGGTTTACCACATAGTGCTTAAAACCTCTTTCAGGCATCAGGTAAATATAAGTTTCAAACAATGCTAAATTCAGAAGTTGGTTTCAAAATCTGCTAGAACCAAATTTCTGTCACTTTTATTAGTACCTCAAAAAATTATTGTGAACTTAATTTCATGTTTTGTTGATATAATAAGGCAAAATTTTAATTTTAGTTTACCAAGAGAATCATTTTTATCTGGACAAACCTTTGTTTATTGTAGATTCAACAAAAAAAGTGAGCAAGGGATTCGATACTAAACCTCTCAACAGATATGTGTTGTATTTGTAATGTATCTCATCAACAACTGAGGAGTGTTGTGAACATGATGCCACTTGGAAATTGTTATTTAGGGAAATTGCCGACAAACATAGTTGTTACAGTTTGTACAACAGCTGTAACAACTATGTTTGTTGGTCATTGTCATGTCTGTTGGCATTGGATAGTGGGTAAATCGATTAGTATATCAAGTTCTATATTTTTGTCAATATTCAAGCTATCTTTGATATTAATAGGGCAAAAATAATGACAGAATAAATTTTTCAGCTTTGTCACTGTTAATTTTTTATTGTCAGTAAATTTTTTTTAGATTCTTTTTGCAAATAAATTGTATTATTTGTGATATTATTTTGTGAAATTGTGTATGAAAAGTGTGGGAAGTACTCAAATTTAGTATTAGCCTAGCGAAGCAAAAGAATATTGATTTATTTGCGAAGTAAAAAAGGAAGGTCAGTTGTACAATGTATTTTAGCACCTTCTATTTATTTAACGTGTAGAAAAATTGCATTATTTAAGAACATTTGTAATGGATATGAACTATTTAGATCGATCTAGTGATATAAGAAGAGAATATGAAAAATATAATTCTTCTATTATTATATACTACTAGAATGGTAAAATTCTTTAGAAAAATGCTCCATTCCGAGTTCTATTAATAAAAAATAAAATTAAAATTAAACTCAACAAACATTACATTTTGGTATGTTGGCATTTTTAATAATCATTGTACCAATTCTGTAGGCATGGTATTACCATTAAAATCCTCCATATTTGTTATAATGGTAAGAGATAAAACTAAATGGAAGATTTTTTTCATGTATTTTCCCAAAGCCCAAAATTCTTCGTTTTTCTTAATATACAGTATTTTAATGTCATATTGTACAAAGTAAAGTAAATTAATTCAATGCATTTTTACCATGCTTTGCTCAAAAGTTGTCAAAATTCTCAAATTAAAAAAAGTTGTAATACCTTACCAGACAGATTCATGAGGTAAACCCTGCCAAAGTTGCACAGCCCTCCGAGTATGAACACACCCAACAGGGTGGCACAAAGAGCGTTAAGGTTGCTTTTCATCTGTTTGGAATCTTCTGTATAGATAATATCGATTACTTTGCCCAAAGCAAAGGGAATAGCCATGGTCACAGTACTGGACACAAGGAGCAGCACTATGGCACCTAGAAGGAAATATTAATAGATTAATACAGTAAATGACCAATAACTCTTTGACCCACAAGTAATAATTTTAAAATAGTAAATTAAATTACTAATCAAAAGTACTTTTTAGGAGTGTCTCCACTCATTCATTTAAAAAAATGAGAATTAGTTTTTACAATATTTATATAATTTATTTCTTTTTGAATTATGTCTTTTACTGATCTAGTTGCATATATAATGAATTAAAACAGAATATTGTTAAATTTTTTTTAATGGATTTTTACTATACAAGTAACTATATTTACTATATTATTAATAGTAAAGAATAATACCTTTAATTACAGGACATTTGACATTAAATGTTTTACCTTAAGTAAAACTTTCTTGAAGTGCACATAAGGTCTGTTTATTTGAATACAGAAAAATCAGAGCGATCACTTTTGATTATATTCGCCTGAAGTTAATTTTAAAAATAATTTTAAATCATAAAATTAAATAATCTGGTTTTAACTGTCTTTAATAAATAGATTTAATAAAATAAATAAACTTTAGGACTAATATTTGTAACTAAGGAAATATTTGCCAGGCGTAAAATATGCAAGTAATTAAAGTAAGTTTTCTCTTAAGATAACCCTAACATATGCTGATAAGAAAAAGTCAAGAGCAATAATTAATTTTTAAAATATTACACAACATATATTTGAGTATTTAGTTTTTAATGCTGGCAAACAATGAGTGCTCTACGCATCACAACTGATATTTGAGACTTGAAAAAATAATTTTGCAGTTAAAGTGAATATTAATTAGGCTTAAACAAAAGTAAATATTAAAATATGAAACATGGATTTCTCTATTAGTACATGATACACTCACAATTGTGTTCATTGAGTTAGATTTCATAGCAGTGTTTAAATAATAACAGTTCCAGAGAGGTAGGGAGGGTAGTACAAAGCAAGGCTGTGCTGAAATAAAATCTTGTTACCAACTTTTAAAATTTACTTTTCACTATACTATTTTTTAACATTATTTTGTATGTGTGTGATAATATGTCACATGTTAACTCATGTGACTGTGCTCAACTTGATTACAAATTGGCTTATTCTGCTAGTTTCTTCGTTGCCTTCATGGTTACTTATAAGAACAATGTTAAATTATTTGTTACGCTCAGCCAAATCCTATAGAACTCAAGTGTTGCCTATATATGAATGAAGCACTCAAAATTTCAAGTCTATGGGTCAGTTAATTTTCGAGATATTATGTGGACAGACAGGCAGAAATTAAACTTTTCCAGCCCCAAAAGTAATAGGCTTTGTGAACCCTTAATCAATTACAATATTAACCTATATAATTTTCTTTAATGTGTTAGATATTAAATTAAGTAAACTAATCTAAATTGAATATTAGACTTACCTGCCAGTTTCCATCTCTCGGGTTTTGCAAGACCGAGAAGTCTTTTGAACTCTTGTTTACTTATTTTTGATGCTTCTAATTTTTCACTTTTGTTTCCAGAGCTTTTCAACGGCGCACTGTTAGCATTAGTTGATTTTGGTCTTCTAATACATTGCAGCACATGTCGCACATAACCGGAAAATACCCTTGAAAATGGTAAATGCTTGCTTGACTGTACAGACACTGATTTGGAAAAGTTTTGAACACACTGTTTGCACAATAGTACGGAATATATTTTTGAGTTATCAAGTATAACTCTCTCTCCTTTACCTGCAGACCATAATACTTTCATGGGGTATTTGTTAGTTCTACAGACAAACCAAAGTCTATTTACCAAAATCATTGTGATCTAATAAGTTGAAAAACAAGTGCAGGAATAGTTCATGCAGGCTGAAACAAAACAAAAGTCTATCAAAATTTTAAACAAAACAAAATCTTAACATGAACTAAGCAATAAATAAAAGCTAAACAATAGCAGCACAGTTAAACGTAATAAAGCATAAAGCTACATAAATATAGCAGTTTTTCTGTTATCCAAATCTCAGTATTTTTGAAAGTAGTTTGTTCTTTTCTGTTGAACCTTCCATTAAAGTTAACCATTTTTCTAAGGACATTTCAATACTTATAGTTATTATTATGAAATAAATAAATTATTTTATTATTTTAACGTCATGATCTTTGACAAATGTTATTGCTTTTATATATAATATTATTTCAAGTTTTACTTAATACATTCTTCCACTTATGTTTATTTAAACCCTTCTAGGATGAAGGGCTATTTATAGCCTGTAAAGTACATTGTCCAAGAAGACAATACAACCTATATGTAGCCTGCTTTTGTTGTAATGTTTATGAACCAAGAAACATTGTAATCGTGAAGCATGTGAGAATTTCTAATGAAGTTCATCAATGGTAGAACATTTGTTTTGGTGAATGTCTTTATCTAGGTACTCTTCATCTCTGACAACAAACTGCTCAGATAATATTTTACAACTCATTACACTATACAATTTAACAAGCTACCAGTGAATTTATGAAGGACAAACTTTTTGTGTTTAAAATCCAAAAAGAGAGCTACTTCATAATTGGACTGTACATTGATATTGTGACAATAAAAGGAATATAACACAAAATTATTGACAACAGCAAAGAATTGAAACACAATTAATGGATGTGTAGTCGGACACGGGCCAAGAATGGATAACCTACGATCATACATCAGCGTGCAATGACTAATTTAGTTTCAATTTTAAAAATGATCTTTTGTATATAAGCTAGAACCATTTTCACTCTGTCTACTTCTCATAAAGAAGGCAGATCTCTCAGGTGGTTCAGGACGTGCTTATTTGGAAGAAAGAAAGCAGATTGTTAAAATCAATCTAACATATCAGGAATCAATGAAAACTGCAACATCTGCTCCATTGAGCGTAACAAAAGGAGTCCCACAGGGATTCATCCTGGGACCTGTTCTATCCAGTCTCTCCACGTCAGTTCTTCTAATATTTTAACGCTGATGACAGAACTCTACTTATCACCAGAAATACAGCTTAAAACCTGAAAATTGCAATCTTCATTTCAGTTAACATAGCACAGGGATACTGTGTAAGACACAATCTTATTTTACATGAAAAAAAGTGAAGCAAATGACCTTAGGACACATAATAATATAGTACCAGGACTATTTCACCTCACATTGGCTGAAACAAAGTAACACCTTGGTATGACCATAGGTAACTGCCTATCAAGGAATTCTGATATTGACTCTCTCTACCACAAATTATGTACTGAAAGTTTTGTTTTAAAAAAGATCAAGGCCACTAGTATTGCTAAAACTATCCTAACAGCCTACCACTCTCTTTTCGAAAGCCATTTACGCTAATGCTGTGGGGTGGTTCATCAAGCAATAATTTCCAAAGAGTCCTCATTTTGCAGATGCCAGACTTAAAAACAATGGCAGGACTACAACCTCGAGATAGTTATCGACAAACTTACAAAAGTATCAAAATCTTGACAATATCAGCAGTATCTAGAAAGCATTCTGTATGCTTCAGAAGAAAAATTAAACAGAATTGGTGACTTCTGTATCAGCCAGACAAGAAATACAAATGACTTACCAGTGCACAGAATGGAATTCTTCACAAAGAAACCCTCATATGCTGAATCGAGACTACAGTTTTCAATTTACTACTGGGACTTGAACTCAAGAGAGAGGACTCCTGAGAAATTGGCTTCTTGCAGATCCAATCTACAGCTTGGATGAATCCAAAAGACACACCCAGTGCTTACATATGAGAGAGTCCTTATAATGCACTGTAGAGAGAATCCTATGAATACAACTCGAAGACTTATAACAATTTAAATTTTTTATGTCTTATTTCACTTAACTGACCAAGCATTGTATTAACATGTATACACTACTGCATTTCTCAATGACATTTTTAATAAATAATATTGACTATTGACTATTATTCCGAAATAATGCTAGTCTCAGTAGACTATATTGTAGACAGGATATTACTGATACTCACTTACTGAGAGGAGGATAACAGAAAGAACTACCAGCTTAAACAAGAGACTAATTTAGTTTCTATAACAATTAAACAAGAAAAATGCATGCAGATAAGAGGTCTGTATTACAGGGTGTCAAATGACCTTAATAGTATTAAATTCCAGTGTGTAGCCAACTGGTATTCACAAAGAAATAAAAACAAACATAAAAAAAACAAAATTACTCAAATTACAACTCTTGTTCATTTTGCTAATTAGCATCTAGGCAATCTTCTATTGCACAGCAACTTAAGAGCAGCTGTACTGAAACGAACTTGAGTTCTACCCTATAAAAACAACATTAAAATTCCTGATAATTTTTCATCTTGTTTATGACATTATGCAAGGTGTATTATAAAGTTACAATTCTGAGATTTTTGTAAAATTTGTGTAGTTTTTATGTAGTTGAGTTTTCTAATCAAAGTTTTTTAGATTTCCTTATCCACAATACCAGGAATACTAAAGAGATTTGGGTGAAAATGGATCATAACTTTAAAACACATTTTTATGTTTGATATTTGAGTGTTAACACTAGTAGTTAAAATCAATGAAATTCATTCCATTCAAAATGCTGTAATTTTAGTGAAGAGCATTTCAACTTATTTTATATTTCACTTGTATGGGATATTAATTTGGCTCATCAATAACGGAATCGGTCCCTGAATTAATTATTATATTAACACAGAAATAATATGTATAGACAGCACAAACCATGCATAAGACAGCAAGAAACACGGTCTAAATATAAATAGATAGAAATATTTCCCAACTGTAGGCTGATATATATATATCACCAATGATCAAGTGTTAGTTCCTATATAGCAGATAAACTTTTAACTACGTTGTGTGCAATGTTTGTGTGTGTGTGAAATCACATCCTCTCTCAAGACGATTTCAACCAATACTTTATACTATACAATAAGATTTCAGGATCAAAATAGCAGACAAAATCACAAAATATTTTGAATAAGTACTGTCTGACACAGTGTGTTTTAACATGTTCACGACGACGTGTACCCCATTGGGGTGAATTAATTCTTTAGGTACTCCTTGGGGTGTACGGAGAAATATTTAAAACATATTTAAATAATTATTTTTGTTAAGCCTATATCCTTTCTTGTTACACTTAGACGTTTAACATAAAAAACTATTTCAGTTTTTTGCCATTACCATTAAAAAGTTCGACAGCATGTAAAAAAGTACAGAAATTAGCCGTAATTGTGAATGTGTTTTAAGATAATAAATTTCAGATATTATTTAAAAATTTATATTATAACATAAAAAATTATCTTTGTAACAAAAATATCAAGCAAATTTCATGGTACCAATGAAAAAGTAATGGATCTCACTAAAGCAATATAGGAGTACATTCTTGAAATTTTGACAGCCTTAAGTAACTGCAAAACGCTCTCATTCCTACATAAAATTTTCATAATTTTTCTCTAAGTTCATAAGAAAAGTAGTGTTGTGGTATAATACCATAATACAAACATTCTTGAATAGAAAGGAGAGAAACAGAAACTTGTCACAACAAATCATTATTTGATATTACAGAAAACAATGAAATGGTACATGTTCACAAAGAAATTCATGGTGGGTCTGCAGAATAACAAAAATATATAGGCTATTCTAACCAGAAAAAGAATTAAGTGATTCAGTAAATTACAAATAAAATTAGATCATGAAAAATGCTGATTAATCATCAGATCAATGTGTGTGATGTATCAACACATTGTATTATGTGAAATTTACTACATCAGAACTTTGATTAAGACTGTAAAATACTACAAATTAGTTTTGTGCATTTGGTAAATGGGTACTCATTTACAAGACACACAATTTTCGTGTTTTGCAAATGGAAAGTGCTTGTGACTAGGATAACAATATGATGAAAGTGAGGAAAGACATTTCTGTCTAAAAGGTGGCAAGCTGTCAGGTACGATGCTAAGCATTTGGGTAGGGCAGTTAGCCTTCAGTTAGACGAGACAATCAGGTAGTTAGGTTAAGAAGCTTTTTAAACGAAATAACATTTTTGGTATTATCCAGAGGACATTATTTTTGGAACAGATTTTCTTACCAGGGACCTAAAATAAATTTGGTAAATATTAGAAAGAACAGACTTAGTTTGACTTACTGATAAAATAACATTCAACAACACAAGTTCTTGTCTCCCAAAAAGAAGCAATGTTGGCTAGAAGTAGGCCAATTTGTCCCTATTTACTTTTTGTAATGACACAGTATAAGTAGGCTTAGTTTAGGTTATCATAAATATGTTACTAAACCAGTAGTACCTTTGTTAAAGATAACTTTAACAAGTGCTCACATCATCTGAGCTTGAATTTGAGTACTATCTCAAGGGTTGTTTTTCTTTTGTTGCACCAGATGTGCAGAATGCCTCTGGCCATCAAAACATGCTTCGGTTGCGCCTGCCACCCAGCACTTCTGGTGAAAAAAGAAAAACATCCCTCAAAATAGTACCTAAATTCTGGCTCGTAAATTTTGACTTTAACTTTTTATATTTATACGTACATAATATTTAACCTAATAACGAATAGTAGATAAGGCAGAGTCGATCATCTTAATGACATCATTTTCACAGTAGGTTAGATAAAGTCTGTTCTTTCTAATAATGTAGTTTATTAGGTCCCCGGTAAGAAACACTGTTAAATAAATAGTGGCCTCCAGGTAATACCAAAGTAGGCTACACACATTTTTTACTGATTCTCATATTTATGGTTCACATCTCAGTAATTGTTATCTAATGCAAGAAGATTACTAATCTCCTATGTTCAGAGTTACTTCCCATGCAGGAATTTGTATTGTTATCCTAGTCTCTCTCACTTATTTTCTGTAATGCTGCTATCCTTAATAAACATTTTTCACATACTTTCTACCTAAAATTCAACAAATTATATGAAGTGGAACTTCAAAACATTTACAAGAAATATTTAATAGCACAGCAACTATCATTTGCCATAGTCTTGTGTTAACATAACTATTACCATTTACTTAGGTTTTGAAAAAGGCGCCATTAAAGTTTTATCAGCAGTAGGCATATTATGTAATTTAGATCAGCCTACTAAAAATAATTAGGTTAGTTATGTTAGTTAGGTGAACGGAATGCCAATTTTAATAACTTATTATTTTACAATTTATGACAGATGTGTTACTTATCGATCCATTACCATTCTAATCTAAGAATTGAAGCTTTTTAAGAAATAAATGTGAATTCTGTAAGCAGGTTAGACTAGGTATTTGGCAAAAACCCAATATACATACAATGTAAGTTATTTGGAAGACATCTGTGGTGGACGCAGAATTTATTAAACTCCTTCAGAAGATGGAAAACGTAATCTAAATTCAATAAAATTTAGTTACAGTCAGGGGCACTGCAGAATGCAGATTGAATAGCATAATATGGCCAACTTAGATGACTTAAACAGCTGTTTTGTTCTCATTGAGCACTTTTGACGTTAATCGTTAGTCGGTATTTTGAGAGCCTAGAAGACATCTCAGGAGCAAAAGTAGGAGCTGAATGATTTCACTTGTTTTTTTTTTTATTTTATTTTTTTATCTCTTTTTTTTAAGCCTCAGCTTTTAAGCTATGCTGGCTTCGATGTACACTGATTTATTACACTGGTATTTACTTTTGCAAAGTACTCTAATTTATTATTACACTGGTATTTTGCAAAGTACTCTATCATTCATGTCTTTGCCTGATTGGACCTCCCCGGGATTCGAACCCGTGATCTCTCAGTTAGAGAGCCGAGACTATAACCATTAGTCTACGGAGGAGGACATTTCACTTGTTCATAATTATATATTTTTTGTATTTGCTCTTCTTCCGATACAGCTTACAAAGTGAAAAAAGTAAACATATACAGAATGACACAATAATTCTAAGAATACAAACATATGGCATATGAGTAATAGAAAATCAGATGACAGTGTTTCACTCTTAAAAATCCATTTTTAACAGAGGTCTCCTAATTCTGTTGAGACGTCTTGAAATGAAAATAAGAGATGAATTTGGATGAGTAATGTTTGGTGACTCGTTTGATAGACGTACATAATGCGCGGTCTGTTATGAATCACTTGTCACTGGCTGGTTTAAATTCTGGCGTAGCAGTGGTCATTTGTTTCAGTAGCCTGAGTTTCAATTACTTGTTAAAATGTCTCCAAACAGTGGCAGAGTGGCATATGTTACTTGATGAGAAAATGACAAATGTTATTTTTATTTATTTTATTACATTCCAACGGACATAACAACACCAAATAACAGTTGCCGTTGGGTCAAATACAGACCAGAAAAACGTGGCAAATAGTTTACAGAGGTCCTTGGGATCGGATACGGTCTCGTTATCCAACGATAGGCTTAAAGGACCGGGCGAAGTCCCTTGAAAGGTATTAAAAGAGACGCCAAATTGCATTCGTGGTCTATAATAGAGTAGTTTGAATGTGCGCGAAACGTATTTGGGAGTAACACTGTCTAGTGAGTGTTTTAAACTGTTCTTTAAGTAGAGAAAACTCTAAGTAGATATCACGATCCAGGTTCTGTGTGTACGCTTTATGGAGGCATATCTTACGAATAACTAGGTTCTTTAGGGCATTTGAAATCCGGTGACGAAATGTCTTACATTCACTACGTTTATTTGGAGTATGAAGCAGTACATAATATGTCCTAATCTGTTTACAGAATTCCTGAAACATCTTATCGATATCACTAGTTCAATGCTTCAAACGGTCCACCCGCTCAGCGTATTGTAGACTTTTTACAATCGACAGCTTTCAAAGTCAAGTGCCCTAAAAACAGTTAGATTGTTGATACTCAACGTGATGAATACATTGGTTGTCATTGCTGGATTTGTCATTTTAATGCATGTCTAAAAATGTTCAGATACATTCCTCTGAAGGCAGGCCAAATAAAACACGATTGGAAGTTATCACCTTATCAAGAGGTACAACAACGTCCCTGCCACTCGTTTTTGCACTTGATGCTTCAGATTTATCGTAACGGTAAATTATGTGGTTAGGAAAACTAAGTTCAGAACCAATAACATCCTGCGAAATGTTTGTTTTAGTAAATAATATAACGTCACTAAAACAGGTAGCCGTAATAAACAAGATTTGTCAACTTATTCCCAAACCGTTCACATTCTGGCAATATATCTGTGCCAGCTGCGTAAAGAGTGTTAAGTCAAAAAACATAGTTTTGAGATATTCACGTTTGAAGTTTTCAGTAAATCTGAAACCTACACTTTTTTAATAGTATGTGGACATTTTACTCCTGCAGACCTCCTATTTTCATTAAAATATTAGTTTGTGTATTACCTTAAAAGATACTATACTTTCAAAATAACGTAACAATAATTTTCTTTTATTAGAAAAAAATGTACAACTTTTTTTGACTTGGACTTAACACGGTTTACACTAATTGCATGGAAACCTTAACTTATTTTATACTAGAAGAAAGCTGCGATTTGAAAACAGTAAACTTTTATTACACTGTCTTTAAACTATTTAAATTGTTTGTAGGGTTAAAAAAAACAAACTTTAAGTAGTATATTGTTTAATTAAGTCAAAGGCTAGATTAAATATTTATACAAACACAAAAGTTTTACTCTGGCAAACATATTGGTAAATTGACAAAATTTAATTTTTTGTGTTTCGGAATAGCTGTAAAAAAGTTAACAATTCTCTAAATCTTACAGAGCAGTAAATTATTAATATTCAAACAATTAATTATTTTTTGAAAATGTCTATTAACCCTTTCCTTTCCTTTGGCGAATTGTTTTTATATTTATTTCTTTCGTTTTATTACATGTTTTCTTCTTTTTTGGATTTTGTGCGTTCCTCCTTTTTAAACAACTAATGGTACTGCCCTCTTCAGTTTCTTCATTTGGAATGTCATCTGGGATAGGTATCCTTTGCTTCCTGTGAAGTCTTCAGGTCTTTATAAAATTGGTGAAACACAGGTGAAATAAAAGGTAATAGGTCAAGGAGGTATTTCTTTTTGTTTTCAGGGATAGGGTTTTGGCCCTTGTAAACGTAGACTAGGGGTCATTGCAAAAGTGGTTTCATTACATCTCCTTTTAAAAACTTATACATTGAAATGATTGATTGGGGTCCAAGGAAGTTTTGTAGAAAATGATTCCAGGTTCCACTTTTTAGGTACTTCAACCACTGCTCATTCCTCCAATTGAAAACTGTTTCCTACAACATCTTGCTTGCGCTGCTGGAGATCACTTTTGAAAAGCCTTAGCAAAGTCAAAAAAGTCTTCAAGTTCTTCATTACAATAAAAAGGATGCTTTGATCCGGTACTTCGTATAAGCTGGCTCCAATCGTGGGGGTGGTTAATGTTTCTGTGAAAGGTTGTTTTTTACGTTTTTTCAATTAGAGCGTGAGATGTATCACACTCCTTGTGCGTATGCCCAGGTATCAAACATTATATGGTTGATTTCATTTAGTCCTGGCGAATTTCTGTAGGGTCACCATACACATAGCAGCTATGTGTGTGTATTTTTGTTCTGGCTCCCACATGTATCTGTGTACATTGTCAAACATGTCGCATCAGGTTTTGTAGCTTCCGAAATGAAAGAATAGATATAATGAAACCCACTTCATTGGCATCTCTACCAGCTATACCTTCATGCCAAAGGTAGCAGTAAGTTAAGCCTTCAGTGCAGTCGTAGACTGTTAGGTTGAAAGTCCAAAGTTGGCGTTTATAGAAAGCCACAGAATTGTGAACTAGAGGAGTTGGCAGGCAATTGCTGCAAATCAAATGTCACTGTTTAGTGGTATGGTCAACTTTTGATTTTTCTTTATCTAACTTTTAGATTCATATGCAAACTCTGCATCTTCAAGATGACAATTTTTTTCTTTAAATACGCCCCTTTTTCATCTTCCGAAGAAAAATCTGTGCTTTTACCTGCACCACACATTTCCAAAATCCGCTTAGATCTTGATGACATGATGGTAAAACTAACTTGTACACTACAACTTCACATTAACCAACAAACTATCAGGTTATGATGATTATTATTTGCTTGTTTTCCAGAGTATGGTCAATACAACTACTGAAAACTAAAGTAGTCAAATCAGGCTTTAAAACAGTGTAAAGTGTGTTAACTTAATAAATAAATTAGTGAATAGTGCGTTAAGTCACAAATTGCTTGGACTTAACACACTAAACACAAATAGACCTTAAGCAGTATAGTTTGAGTAAAATGTGACCATGGACTAAACACACTTTACACAATCAATATTGTTCACTTTTTACTTTTATACCATTGGCGCACAAGTGAATAACCTGTTTATTATGTGAAATTGGACTTATCACCCTATACACAAACGTAGATATCATTTTTTCTGCATGCGGGTGTAGCAATAACTCATTTTTTACCAATTTTGGACTTAACACCCCTTTACGCAGCTGGCACAGATATATAAAGATCGTAATATTTGTTAGAAAACCATTAGATTTTTTTTAATTTTTGTCACTCCGTTGACATATTTGATGGAGAGATCTTTCTTTGGAATGTTCCTTTTTTCAATTCGTCCATGAGTTCATTAAGATACTTCCGCTTCTGAGGAGCTTTATCACAACTTATAGTTATTTTAAAGAATTGAAAGTTATCATTAGATGGGTTTTTAGAACCGTATAGTCGTTAAATTTTAAAATAAGCTTGACTGGAGGTGGAGCGTTTCTTGCCATTTCCCAATGCAAAAAATATGTCAAAAAGTTTTACAGCGCGAGGCCAGCTGAAACCAAAATAGCTCATATTATTACCTTATCATGGGGTTTCTTCACGTCTTTGCTAACACCAGAGCTCTCCGGAACGCTATAAACCATCAAGTCCCTGCTCCACGTGAGCAATCTATCAACTCTCTGGTAAAATCCTCAGGACTAAATGGTAAATCCAATTGTAGGATGAGAAAGCTGCCTCACACACTTCTCAACCAACGATATCTGCTTCCCACTTCATCCGTACGAGAATCAAAATTAAATATTTGCTTTGATAACTGATTAAAATGCAACTTTACAGCATCTGACTTTCTTTCTCATATAATCTTTAGTTGGTAGAACTGTCATCTTCTCCAGCAACTCCATTATATATTTACCATATGAGATGAATTCTGAGTCTGTATCACGCAATCGGTTCTGACAGTTCTCATTTAGTCTAGCATCATTTGAACATTTATTGTACTCGGTCTTGTTTAGTTTAACCCACACCAGTCTAGCCCACACCAGACAAGCTCTTGAGATACTAGCGGAGATCCTGGATCTACTTCCTACAAATAATAATTCGCATGTCTTACTCATTGGGGACATAAACATTAACGATCTCGAATCAACAACTGAGAGAAGCATGTTAAATGAACTCCTGGCATCTTTTTCCATGGCTAGAATACAACTTCCACCAACCAGGATCACCCCAACTTCAGCTACCTCCATCGATGCCGTTTGTACTGACTTGAACTTGGACCAAGTAACGGTACGGGTGGTTCCTACTGGAATCTCGGACCACACTGGACAGCTGTGCTCACTGCAGCTACCGATCTCTCTCAAGAAACCCACCATTGTATCCAGAAGAATCACCAATCTCACCAACTTGACCCAGTTAAAAAATCGTTTGGCTCTGGGATCTTGGGATCATGTATTAGGCTGCAGTGACACGAACGATGCATATAACAATTTCATTGCAACAGTCACATTGATCCTTGGCCTTTTTTTATTTATTTTTTTTAGCGTTGGGGTATTGGGGTGGATTCACAGATCCTCACACGTCAACCTGAGCTTATTGTGTGCCCCTTTGATGTTAGAGGGGTAAGCCTATCTTTGTGCCCTTAATTAGGCTAAGAAGCTTTTCCCCGATACTAGCATCTGGTTCGTCGCCTGGTTGTTTATCACCGAAAAGAGCTCTTCTCCTTGCTCCCAGTCTCTCACAGTCCAGTATTATGTGTTTTGCAGTCTCTTCAGACTTATTGCAGAGTCTACACTCCGAGTCCTTATTTCGTAAACCTAGAGTGTTTAGGTGTTTCCTGAAGTGGCCGTGTCCAGTGATCAAGGCAATCACTTGCTTAACCCGATCCCTGCCCAGCCCCATCAGCCATCTGGTGAAGCCGGAGCTAGAATCAGCAAGCAGTCTTTTGCCGAGTGCTTGTCCTTGGTGACTCTGCCACCGCAAGCGGTGTGTCTTCCTGGACCATTTGTTTATACTTTGGTAAGCAGCTGCTTGCTTATACCACAACTCGGTTCTGGACCGGTGCATGGCATGCTTGCTCCGCTTTTGGCAAGCCTGTCGGCGCATTCGTTGCCACCTATGCCTGTGTGGCCCGGTACCCAACCAAGACGCACAAAGTTGCGTGATCCAAGCTTGTGTGGGAGTGCTTTAACACTCTCTGCAAGCTTGGATCACGCAACTTTGTGATGTAATGCTGTTGGAGTCAAGAGCTTTAAGAGCTCCTGACTGTCTGACATTATACAGATGTTCTTTCCTTGGTGCCCTCTGGTAAGGCCTAGGTTGGCACAGGCCAGGATACCATAGATTTCGGCTTGAAATATGGAGCAGTTCCGTCCCAAACTGCCGCAAAGGGCAGTTCTAGGGGATTGACTAAACACTCCATATCCAGTTCTGCCCTTAATAAGCGAGCCATCCGTGTACCAGACAAAGCTCTTTCTTATTGTTGGGATGTTATCTTGCGATTTCCACTCATCTCTGGAGTAGAAGTCAACAGAGAATGGCTTATTGAATACGAACTCCGTTCTCATTATGTCGGAGACCATTTCGAGAATAGCGCTTGGGTTTACAGCTTCAGTGATGGTGCCATGGCCCGCGTTAGACGCGCCATTCCTCCACAAGCCAGCAACCATCAGCCGATAGGCTAACTTACGCGCTTCAGCTTTTATATGGACATCAAGAGGTAGAAGTCCTAAAGCCACCTCGAGGGTCGCTGAGGGACTGCTCCTAAATGCTCCGGTTGCAAAGATTGTGCCAAGCCTTTGTAAGCTTTCGAGCTTGGCTTTAGCAGTTACCTGATTCACCTTTGTCCACCAGACTAATGAACCATAAGTGATTTGAGGCCTTACAACTGCTTTGTAAAGCCATAGTGCTATATGGGGTTTTACGCCCCATGAGATTCCTGCAAGTCTCCTGGACGTCATGAGCGCCCACTTTGCTTTGTGCAGGATATTGTTAAGATGATCGTTCCACCCAAGCTTATGGTCTAGAGTCAGTCCTAAATATTTGACTTCAAAAATCAACATTTTGATATTTTACAATTATAATTACTAGCAACAATTTGTATGAATGTGAAGAAGACATGAGTATAACTTTTGAAACTTATCTTGGCAGGTTAGAGAATCAGTAAACTTTAAAAGATATTTTTTGTCTTATTTTTATTGATCAGGGCGGTGTTGCTGCGGTAGTCTGGCGGTTTTTAACTTCAAAATGAACAGGCGCCGGTAAATGAATAAAACCTTGAACTCTGTGTTAAAAATTAAATGTTTGCAATAGCGATTTACAAAATTAAAGCCCAGGATAATAATTTTAAGAGCTCCATTTAACGTGATCAAAGTAGACTCTTTTGATCCACTTGGTCAAGAGTAAAAGTTGAGATGGTAATTTATTGACAAATGATTTAACATAAGTCTAAAATTACGTACTAAAACAGTACATTTTGTACATATCTTGTATGAAAATGTGGTCTTAATTGGGGATATCAAGTTTCCGAGTTATGAAATTTGGTTGGTAACCACCAAAAACCGTTACTGACATAACTGGAATTTATTAATCATAAATAAATTATATTATATGTATAAATACAGAAATAAACAATCTAAACTTTAATTCCCGCAGTTGGAGTTCTACTAGTTATTTTGTGATTAACTTTCAAACACGGGTATCTGTACTTTTTGACCCGATAGTAAAGCGATTCGCGCGTAAACTAACTAAATTATGCGTAAACAGCAGTTGCAATGCAATGCCTGGATCTTCTATAACTTTGCCGCCCGGGGAAAACGACCCCCCCTAGCTGCCGCTCTGCAAATAGATATTGGCCTGAACACTTGAGGAATTTCATGTTTTCAGCAGTGGATGAATGATACTGGTTTTCCAGGATAGAAGAAATCCACCTCTCGTAGGAGATTTATTGACAAATTTATTGATGGTTAAGTCCTAGGTTTCACATACATGAGGACATCTTGTATAGAATCTCTCAATAACTTAACAAGGCCTGTATAATATTTATGATAAAAATCTATCAGTAACAACAAATTATGGTGCAATTAGATATAACAGAAAAAATTTGCTGTGTCTCACCTACTAGATGCCAATGACAGGTGATGAGCACCTGAATACCGTGATAAGGTTGAAACACACGAGTAGGGGATGACATTTTTCTACAAAGATAATAAAGTGACATATGTGTCTTCTCTTTGCAATCTTCTTTTTCAGTTGGTATAAAAATAAAGACACTTTCCATTCAGTAAACTGACGTATCAATGAAAAATCTTTATCGAAACTTGTTATGTTATTGTGACGAACTTCTCATACAGCAGAGCTCTGATTGAGATAAACGTCATAACCAAGATGTGAAGAAAGATCTTATTTCTTAGATAATCAAAAATATTTACCTGTCCTTATTCAAAAGGCTGGCCTAGATCTGGGTAAGGGAGATGTATGACCAGAACTTGGAATGCTAACAAAACATGGCTTTCTTTGGAAACATCTAATAAAGACTGTTTAAGCCAAACTTACAGAAGATTCGGTGGAACACATAGGGTTGGCATGTTCTGATGTATACTCCTGTATACACAGGGTATATATATAGAGTACATACAGCGTGCCTGAGATCATATATATATATATATATATATATATATATACAGGAGCTTGTATCCTGAGATCATAAATCAGAGAACAGTTACCTACTAATCTTATAGGCATTTGAAGAAACATTACAGTTTAAGAGTAAAAATAAGTATGATAAGGGAAGCACAGAGGAACTTCTACGATTAAGTGATTGGTTATTAAACCGTCCCTCTAAAGAAAAAAAAGGAAGGGCAGTGTTTTCCCTGTATTATGTAATCCTGCAAATGGTTGATGTATTTAAATTAATTAAATTCAAACTTTTCTCCCTGCTAAATTGGTGTTTAGTAATAGTTTCTCATTAGTAATAAGTGGGCAGAGTATGCTTGTGGCATAAATTCATAAAATATTTAAATTTATTTATAACATTGCTCTCCAAGAGTGACTTGTGGTCCCTGAAATTCTTAGTACTAAAGGGGTGTTTCATATGCTTGAACTGGTAAACGGACTGTAGGTCCACGTCGTAAAACTGCCGGAAGCATTTCTTACCTACTTCTTAAGGGATGGACAGTGGGTCCCAGGCCGGGATCGTGGACCCACTGTCTGACTCACGGGTTTCTTTTGACGAGGGGTTGACAGGGATCGTCGTACTCACTCGGCAGCACTTGAACCAGTGTTCCAGATCCATACTCTATATCTGCTAAATATTGTTCATTAGATCGCTACAGAAAGAATTAAACAAAATCTATATACATAAAAAAAGTTAGGTTAGTTACACAATTAACGATGTCTTGGTTCTTATGTTAATTTGGCAGCAATACGGAGTAAGTTCATTGTTGTCTGTTCCAGTGGGTAGTGTAAAGTGACGCTCTTTGCATCTGCTATTTGTTTGTGTGTGTTTTTTTAAATGTTTACAACCCAACAACGAGTTTATATCCTTTAGTTGTGGTGGAAGCATAATAAAAATACTGCCGTAATAATTGAAGAATATAGTGGTAAATATCCAGGTGATGCGATACTCACTCGACAGCATTTGTGGAAGTTAAACATTAAATTTGAATACACAGGAAGCGTTTTAAATGCCCCGAAGTGTGGTCGTCGACGATAATTTTGCAACGAAGAAACACTGAAGACAGTTACTCAAGCTTTTGTAGCCAGTCCTCGGTAAATCGACTCGTAAGGCATCTGCTGGACTAGAAAATATCAAGAAGAAGCGTGCAAAGAATGTTAAAGCAATTAAAATGTAAGCAATACCGTCCATCTTTACACCAAGCGTTTCACGAGGATGATTCTATGAGGCAATAAATATCCGCTCAGAGGCTGATCCAAATTTCTTCCGATAAATGTTGTCGTATGATGAGGCATGTTTCAAACTAAATGGGCGCGTTAATCGGCATAACTGCGTGTACTTCAATATTCATTCTCTCATCTGGCAACAAGATGGTGCCCCAGGCCATTTCGGTATCCAAGTTCGAGATTTTTTAAATAACACATTTAATGAATGGATAGGTCGCCGTGTTACAATCGATTGGCCTGCGCGCTCACCAGACCTGACCCCATGTCACTTTTCACTCTGGGGTATTATAAAGGAGACGGTGTATGCTTCAAAACCGCAAAATCTTGACGCACTCAGAAACCTAATTAGAAATGCATTTGAACTTGTTAATAACAATAAACCTTATTGCTAAAAATTTTGATTCTGTTCTCAGTCGGGGAAACTGACATGTGCCACCCTGTATAGATTGAAAGAGCCTGTTAACTTTAGTCAACCGTTCTGTATAAACATTGTTTTAAGACTGGACAATCATATGTGTAATTAATTTAACTACTATTTTCAATTTGTTTCCATTTAGTCTCGAAAGCATTGAGTAAGCTTGATAGTACACTTCTTTTTCAATCTTTTCTGCAACTACTGTTAAGCACAGAGTAAGAAAAAATATTCAGATAAGAATGTGTGCAGTGCTTGGTGAGTACTGTGATGCAGATGTCAATGAAAGATTTACCATATAACTTTTAATATAAATTTAAAGACCGTTATAAAACGCATCGAGGAAACAAGGTAACATCAACTAAGGCACGAAATTTAATAAGCCTGGAATAAATTATAATGGCATAAGTAAACATTTTTATACATATTTCCTTGATCGTAGGAACAAGGGGGATATACGAGGTACAATTCACTCAAACCAGAAGTGCTTATACGAAAGCCTAAGAATTGCATGTGAAACCGCGGGGAACTACTAGTTTTAACATGTATTGTAACTGTATACCTTTTAATAACCTTACGGCATTTAAGTCGCTGGTAACTGCTCGTAACTAAAAATATTATCTCCTATTGTTCCTAGATTTGAATGAATTTTACAGTAGGTTGTAATGGCTATAGCGATGAATAACAAATGGAAGTTTGAATGAAAATAGAGAATCTCTTGCATCCAGTCTTCATCGAATTGCTGTTTGAGTGATATTTAAAACCTATCGTTAGCGGCATTATGTAAGCTTGTATGTCTCCATAGGCAATAAGTTTCGTTAGTATTTATTTTTTAGTTTATAGGCAAAAGCCACTATTTAAAATAATAAAATATTTTGTCTTTGTATCGTTACCTATTTAAAGTAATTTGAAACTACTATGAATGTGATATATTAGATATAACCTATTGGTTATTTTAATTATCAAGTGTTAATAAAACAATAAATAAACTTTCCACTTCTATTAACTTGTACTACGTGTAAGATACATTATTAGGGCCTATACTAACTATGGACCAAGAGAAGGAATAATTAATACTAAATTACTGTAGATGTTTATGATTCATTTGGATAATGCTGATTTACTCAGATAGTAAGTAATATAGTGATGTGTGGTATTTGTTTAAATATAATTCCAATTAGTAATCTACTCCATATATTGTGATAGCTTGAGTTTTGGTTTGAGTTAACTGTTTACTGCCTTAGCAGTCTACGCTGTGCGAGTGTAGTGAAATCATCACTGATCACAATGAAGAATGAGTGCAGGTATAAAAACTAATGCACGGCCAGGTCAGTTTTGAAAAGTAGGACAGTTAGTCCACGCCGACACACCCGTGGAAAACGGACTACCCTGCAGAAACGTGACGTCTAGGCGTGGACCTACAGTCCTACAATCACTTGAACTTCCTATAATAAAGATGAGATATCAACCAATCCTCTCCCCTCAATGTACTTCCTGTCTTTGTCACTGAGTCAGATAAAATTTCCAGAGGCAGCTTTCATGTTATATGAAACCAATGACCCTCCTCAAGTGTTATAATGGTACCTTTATTTTTGAATGTACAGTTGATCTATGTTTGCAGACATCAAATATCAAAAGCTTTATAAAAATAACCTGTATATTGATACAAAAAGCATTAAGAGTTATCAGTAAGACACGATCATCATTACAACCATTCTAATTAATTTTTGTTAACAAACCTCTTCCATTCCAAATAGGTGGGTTATTTCAGGTATCTATTAAACATAATGCAGTGGTTATAGAATAACTGTTTGACACTATGTAAAAATAAAACAAGATAGTTGTTTTTCAACACCGTCATTCAATGGATACTAAAGGGGGATCTATCAGCTAGAATGCAGTTCACAATATAACAGGAACATAGCTAAATAATAAGGAAAAAATTATTTGTTATCACATATTTTCACTATTATTATTATCACTATAATTTTAAAAAGAATAGTAATCAGAAGCTTGGTAAAATCAAGTAATCATTTTAAAAGTAATCATTCAGGTGGTAGGCCTGGCCTACATTGGTTGTCAGCAAGATTTATGTTGTCCGTAATTAAATAAAGTTTTTTTACTTTCTAACGTAACGCACGCGCAACAGGACTTTCCCTAAGCGTTAAATATCAAGAGCCCAGTGCGCCCAATCAAGGACGGTGGGTTTCTAGCAGGACGGACTGACAGCCGTGAGTTTATACTGTAGGCTTGTCTTATCTCAGTTGAGTCACCAGTTCTAAGAATGACCCTCTGATCAACAAGAAGACGAAGTACACGTCACGCTTATCACAGTTGGCGCATGCGCAATCAAGTTTGTTGCTGCCAATTGCACGAATCAAGATTTACCCAGTCAGTCACGTAGATAAGCGCTTATCTTAGCTGATAAGGACGCACCAACTGATTTTGCCGTTTCGCCTTCATTTTGTCACTGCATTATTCGTACTTATCTGTGTTACAAAAAGTATCTCATTTTTGCAGACAATACTATTGAGATACATTATTTTATTATTGCCTTGAGAGGATGCGTGTATGAAATTGACCTGACGCAGTGTTGTTCTGTAGTCCAAAATCGTGTTTTTAAAACTGGAAGAAATTCTTTTACATTGTGACTATTCATTTTTAACAATATTACTCTTCTCTTGGTCTATATGTCATTATGGTTCAAGACAATCACGAAACTGTTTTATGAAACAACTGAATCTTTTAAACATGATACTCATGACATTATTGCTTGTTTAACACACGAGTTAAATATTTTGACCTCTAGCTATCCTGAGGCTGATTTAAAAAATATAATTTCCAAAATATCTCAGCTACTGGAAATTGTTGACGCGATTAACAGTGAATCTGACCGGTGCACTTTATCTCTCCAGTGTTATAAAAATGACATCCAACTTTTGACGTCTAAACTTGAGCTCGAGAAAGAGCAAAGGCTACTAGAGATGAATAACTCTTTCAAAATACAGGACATAGTCGAAGGAGAAAAGCAGTCACTGGATGAGAAAATTAGGACTTTGGAAAGCGCTCTTCAGGAACGTGATGCAAAAGTTTCACGCTTAACAGAGGAAAATTTCTCTCTTGTAAAAAAGTTAACTGCTTTGAAAAACTCTTCCTGTGAGATGAAAGAGAAAAATGCTAGTTTAGTCACATCTGCAAAGCATCTTAGTCTTAAGTTGGATTTATTAAATAAGGAAGTAGCTACCTTTAATAGTAAGCCTTGCAATACTAAAGATAAGTGGGTGGATGATGACATTATCGATAGCTATTTTGTAAACATGTCAGAAAGCGCTAACAAGGACATCATGTTTATGGGTCCTGCATTCACTCAGGCTGTCAAATTGAGTTGTCAGGAGGATGTAAATACATTGTTATTACAGTCTACCTTTTACGTTTGTAAATATATATTTCTTAGTGTAAATAACAGTGTTGATGTAAATAATGCAGACTCGGGGACTCACTGGTCTCTACTGTTTGTGAACAGAACCAGCTCTGAAGCGTACCATCTCGACTCCATGGCAGGTGTAAATAGGAAGTCTGCTCATGAGGTTGCTCTAAAGATTGGCATTATGGAGGGTAGCATTTTTGAGATCCCTTGCTATCAGCAAAACAATGGTTTCGAGTGTGGGTTTAATGTTATCTTAAATGCCAAGTTTATAAAATCAGTATTACTGTATGAACGGTATTCAGACACCTTTTGGGGACTGGTACACAAACCTTCCCTCATGTTTAGGAAGGGAGCACTTGCCTTCTAATGGGGGAGATTTGTCACATAAGGCTGTTACACCTATCAAACTAATACGGGCCTCTGCTAATAAATGGCAAGTAAGAGTAAGTAAAAAACGTAATAAACAAAAATCAATAGACAACAAGGAAGACGTCAATAAAAATAAATATTTGACGATGACAGATGAGATTATTTCTCTAAAAAATACAAAGCTGAGCTCTGTCAATCTCGAGGTACCAAAATGTTTTGCTTCTGACTTGTCGGATGACTTATCAAAGGATATTAACAGTTTGAAAAACAAATATCAACTTCTTGAAGATAGAATTACTGTGATCGAGAACACAATCCCTTCAGCGCCCCCTTCAACACCAACTAATATACCTGTAAGTCAGAACCTGACTGATCCTTCAATTTCTGAATCCAACACATCTACTCCAAATCTCCGGCTGAAACGAAAACCACCGATTAGTGCCAAACTTCTGAACGATGGGGAATCTATTCAAGATTTCTTTAATGCAAATATTGATGATTTCCTGAAGGGCTTAGACCAAAACAAGCACCCTCGCCAAATAAATTCAAAATCATTAACATACAATCAAGTATCAGAGAATGACAAGTCAGTCAGTGCTGAAAAAGATTTTTTAGGGAAGCGACACATGAAACCAGACAAATGGAAACCCGCTCGGACCCGCTGGAGACATTTTGTGAATTCCGCAAGAAAAGCTCAAATAAGTATCTAAAGATTTTTCACCAAAATGCAGACCGAATGAAGAATAAAATAGAAAGATTTAACCATTGCCTTCATGAGCTTGTTCCGGATGTAATTGTAATTTCGGAACATGGGCAAAATGGGGATGACATGGCCAATACGAGACTTATAAACTATGAGTTGGTGTCATCGTTCTGCAGAGAAGGTATTTCAAAAGGAGGAATAGCAATATACTATGCTGTTCGAATTAATTGGGACAAACATGTTTTTCTGGTCTTTGTTAGTTTGTGATAACTGGTGATGTCCCAGACCGCTTCAAACCGGTTATAACTGCATAGAAGTAGTGTGCTGGGTTGACCTTGACTGTAAAAAACTTGTTTGACTGGTTTTTGGAGTGTCATTCCTTCAGTTGTGAGCCTTTCTTTGTGGCGGTCGGTGGTTGTGGTACTGTGTTCCGTTTATTACGTGCTTCTTCAAAGATGGATATAACACCTAGGAAGCGTGCTAAAGTTGTTGCTCTTAATGAACACACGTCTATGACTGTGAGAGATATAGCTACAGCAGTTGGTGTGGGAAAATCTAGTGTTTCCAGAATTTTAAAAACATATCAAGATTCCGGATCATTGTCTCCAAAAAGAAAAGGAAAATGTGGGCGCAAAACGTAAAACAACTCCAAGAACTGACAAAATTCTAATAAGAAATAGCAAAATAAATCCAAGAAAGACAAGCACAGACCTTCGAAGGGATTTGTTGGATTCTGGTATTGAAGTGAGTACTTCAACTGTAAGGAAAAGACTTCTGGAAGTTGGTCGAAAGGCAAGAAAACCGAAGAAAAAACAATTTCTTACTAAGAAAATGATGCAAAAACGTTTAGTATGGGCTAAGAAATACCGATCATGGACTGTAGATGACTGGAAAAAAGTTATTTTCAGTGATGAATCACATTTTATTTGTGCAGGGATATCTATCAAGTGTTGTTAGGCGGAGTGAAGGTGAACCTTTGCGAGAAGGTCATATCCAACAGACTGTTAAACATCCTTCTAAACAGATGTTTTGGGTTTTTTTACCACAAATGGTACTGGGAGCTTAGTTCCCATCAATGGGATGATGAATTCAGCCAAATACATCGACATACTACGCAGTCGGATAGTTCCATTTATGGAAACATTTGATGGAACATTTCAACATGACTTAGCCCCTTGCCACAATTCAAAATTGGTCAAGACTTTTATGCGGGAAAACAAAGTAAAAGTGCTTGATTGGCCTGGTAACTCACCCCGACCTAAATCCGATTGAGAACTTATGGCATATTCTCAAGAAACGTTTAGCTAAGATGGATTGCACTACAAAAGAAAAAATGATAACAAGTGCTATACAAGTTTGGTTTCACGATGATGAAGTCAAGAACATGTGTGCTAAAACTAGTGGAGTCAATGCCAAGACGTGTAGGTGAGGTCATTTCTGCTAAAGGAGGACATACTTCATACTAATGTATTGATTGTTCAATCTAAATAAGGTATCTAATGATTAAAAACTAATGTTTTAGGAAATAATTGGTTTTTTTCATTTGTCCCAATTAATTCGAACAGCATAGTATAAGCATAATAGTATACAAAAAGAAGTAACAAACATTAAACATTGAATATCTTAGCACTCCTCTTGTTTGCGAAGTTTCTGCTATTTCCATTGGTCTCAATAGGAAAACTAATCTACATGTTCTTGGCATCTATCGTCCCCCAAACAACGATAAGGATGCTTACTTGCTGACCCTAATGACACTGTCTTCGATACTGGAACAGTGGAGATCACAGAAAAATGTGGTTTTCATTGTCGGTGACTTTAATGTCGATGGCCTCAAAACATCCAGAGAGGGAGTTCTTCTGAATGAACTACTGGCAGGTTTTCATATGGAAAGAATTGATCTGGCCCCGACTAGAGTGACTCAGAAAACCTTCTCCTCCATAGACATGTGCTGTGTCTCTGCAGAGTACATCGGTGATGTCAACGTGCAGGTCCTCCACACAGGAATCTCAGACCACACCGGCCAGCTGTGTAGCCTCAATTTTGAAATAAAAAAGAAAGTTCCAATCCTGTCAACTCGTCGTCACATCAACAGCATAAATCTTGAAAATTTGAGGATGCATCTCGACCTTCAATCATGGGATAGAGTACTAACGTGTATTGACGTGGATGACGCGTATAACAATTTTCTTGCCATTGTAACTTCTGCCCTTGATACTACCTGTCCAGCCAGCCAAAAAATACTAGACAGAAACCACGTAAATCAATTACTCTGGCTTATGATCACGAAGCTAATCAAATGAAACAAGAGTTCATACAAGCCGAAAATGCTTTTAAACTGTACGGCAGACAAGAAGACAAAAAAAGATCATCTGACTTAAAAAAAGCCTATGATTTAAAACTAAAATCATTGAGAAAGCAAGCTAGTGCCAATTTTTATCGCTGAATCAAATAACAAGGCAAAAGCAATATGGACTGTCATTAATAGCGAAAGACGAGAAAAAACTCAAGAACACTCAAACGTGAATCACTTGCTTCTCGATGGTGTGGAGTCCAGTAGTCCCCAAGAGATGGCCAATAGTTTCAACAAATTCTTCACATCAGTGGCGGAGGATACGTTGAACAGGGTGGACAAGGGTGATCCTCGCACAATTCCCAGCGGGGACCTGAACATAGCCTTCCCATTGACAGAGTTTGAGCCAACATCGAAGAGGGAGTTAAGTAAAATAATACGTAACATGAAGAACAAAACTTCAGCGGGGCTAGATGAGTTCTCCTCTGTGATGTTGAGGGGCTGTGAAAAGGAACTGCTTGAGCCGCTACTGCACGTTGTCAACTTGAGCCTCCGACTTGGTGTCTGTCCTAAGAAGATGAAGTCTTCAAAAGTGATACCCCTTCACAAACAAGGAAGCAAGCACGATTTGGAAAACTACAGGCCGATTTCTCTGGTCTCTACCTTTTCAAAAGTTATAGAGAAAGTTGTACATATGCGGATCTGTGAACACCTACAGAAGAATTCCATACAACTCAGAGAACAACATGGATTCCTAAGTAAGAAGTCAACTCTGACTGCTTTAGTGGAGTTGGTGGAATACATCATTGATAAGCTCGAGGAGGGACATAGTGTGACCGGTGTCTACCTGGATCTGAGCAAGGCTTTTGATTGCCTAGGTCATGAGCTAATCCTGGCTAAGCTCAGTAAGCTTGGATTCAGGGACACCGCTTGGAACTGGTTCAGCAATTACCTTCAAGACAGAGACCAATTAGTTGAACTAAGGCACTTCGACAATAAAGCGGACCACCTTCTTCAGGTCAAGTCAGCTCCCCATTACCAGGGGCGTTCCACAGGGGTCCGTGCTGGGTCCTGTGATCTTTATCCTGTTTACCTACGATTTACCAGAATACACTCAAGAGTTCTGCAAAACAATCATGTATGCAGACGACTCTGTCCCTTTTGTCATCCAGTATTTCTGCGGAGGATTTGGAAATCAAAGGTTATATCGCACTTGGTCTGGCCATGGATTACTGCAATGGGAATGATTTGGTCTTTAATGAAACCAAGACGAAACAGCTTGTTATGGGTTCAAAAAGAGATACCATCTCTGAGTTTCCTGGACTTCAATTGGTGGAATCCACCAAACACCTCGGTATCGTCATCGATGGCAAGTTGTCGTGGGTGCAGCACCTAAACATCTTATGCGGCAAGCTGAGCAGCGGTATCTTCGCCCTGAGACGGGTTAAGTCCGTCAGCAACATTGAAGCCGTTAAAATTACATACTTTTCCATCTTCGAGAGCCATCTGAGATATGGAGTTACTCTGTGGGGCGCAGCTTCCCAGCTTCATCTCGAACGTGTCCTCATAATCCAAAAGAAAGCTCTCAGAATTATGGCAGATTTGGAGTGGAACGAGAGCTGCCGTGAGCACTTCAAAAGATGGAGGATTCTTACAGTTGTAAATATATACATACTGGAGGTGATCATTTTAGCCTGCAAAAAGAGTATACCTAGAGGAGAAGATATTCATCAGCACAACACCCGATTTGCCCACAATTTCATTCTTCCATCCCACAACAGTAGAAGATTTGAAATGAAGCCGACGTATGCTGGGGCCAGGCTGTTTAACCTGCTACCGGAGGAGCTGAAGAGGACTGATCCAAAAGCCTTAAAAGGAAAACTCTACGAGTGGTTGCTGCAACGTCCATTTTACAGTGTGAAGGAATTCATGGACTGGGCAAACTGTTAAAACAAGTGAAATATTGTTGTAAAGCAAGTATTTGGACTATTACTAAAAATGTTTGTTAAGTTGACGGCCATTTCAATCTCAATGATTGTAAATAAAGACCTCTCTCTCTCTCTCTCATCCTCTCTCTCTCTCTCTCTCTCTTAAAAACCAACTAATTTATTTTATAAAAGTACAAATCTTGAGCAGTTGTCAAGTAACATGTCATACAAAAGTTTAACAAAACTATTTATTACTCTTAAAATATACAGCCTTTGGACATTGGTTTCAATGTTATGGTAACTAAACTACTTCCTAAAAATTAAAATATTACTTACTTACACTTAAAAAAGTTATAGCTATTCAAAACGATATTAGTTCCAGTAAAATAAGTAACTAACATTATTTTATACTACAGCTATATGCATTTAAATTTAGTCAATCTCAGACTACAACTCAGACTGTCCTTAACAAATGCAACACTTGCTATAAAGACTTGTTTTACAATATTCTAAATTATATTTTACATGCAACTTCTATGTTTTATTAGGATTTTAAAGCTATATTATAGCTTTATAATCCTAACTAAAAAAACAACAATCATCATAAAACTAAAATGTTCAACATTAGATCTTTAGGTAGTATTTCACCTGTATGATTTTGTACCAGAGGTTTTCAAAAATATCTTGAAAAAAATTAATCACAGAAAAGAGTGCAAGAAAATTGACTAACATAAAAAAATGTAATTACAAAATAATTGAAATCAGGTTCTTTACATATATCCATAGTGTAATAATTTACTTATTTTAATGTATCATTTATTGAGCGTAATTTTATTGTGCTCGTTCAAAAATTCACTTAAATAATTTACTAAGTATCAAGAAAATGTAAGTTTAATTACAAGAATAATAACTAAATTGTGTAACTTCAGCTACCTGTTTCGCTTTTATTATTAATAATTTACAGCAACAACTTTTTTTCATTTATGTAGAAAACAGATGACATTCTCTATTATATTGAAGGAAAATGTTAAAATCTGAACAAATTATTAACATTCCTCTTTAATCTCTTTTCCTTCATAATATGTAATAATTATTTTATATTTAAAACCATTTAATATTATTATTTTTCAGTATATTTACATAATCAGCACAATTTTCACAATATTATGGTGGACTGTTTGGTGTTACCCATTTAATAGTTTTTTTTAACATCTTTTGTAATAAATACTTAAACATTGCTACTCCATTTCTGATAAATTGGTATTGAACTGAATACTTCAATGCTCTACTGACAATCATTCAAAAATATATTTAGGTTGCTAAACCCGTTGCAAGGAATTGCAATGGATTATTTAGCATTTCTGACACTTGCTGTGTGAATGTTTTTGAATTAAACAATTTGAACTAAACCATGTATTAAAAATTAGAACATTTTTATTTGTAAAACAAAGAATAAGGGTTTATCACAGTTTATGTCATCATGACGCCAACACAAAATTTTAACTTAATGAAACTCAGATATTCCTATAATTTAAAGCGATCCCTCATGATAGTAAAAATATGAAGAGAAAACTTGCATGACACATAATGTGAATGTTTACTACACAATAATATTGCTAAATAAATACAGTTTTATACTATGAATTTAAAACATGGCTACTATTACATGAAATGCTAAACATTTAGGCTTAAGACTTTGGCGACTGGTTTTTTTTGAGTCTATCTGTATCAAGATTGGGTACTATACCCCATAGTACATAAGGGTTATTTTTATTTCCAAAACTTAACTATGGTTTTCTATTTGTAGAGTTACTTTCTGAATGCTGAGATATTTCTCCTGCACCCCCTAGATAATGGGGAAGAAGCTCTCATGTAGTGCCATTTCAAGTATTGTTCGTTTACAGTTCTTGCTGCGACAGAGTGCTACTCATATTAACTTTTAGATTTAAATAGTTTATATACAATGTTCTATAGTACTTAATAGCCAATCACAAGAAGGTTAAAATAAATAATAAATTTTTTCAAATCAGGTTTAAAATTTATCTTTAAATATTAAGAAATAAACTTATAAATCTTTTTTAATGTGAAATAGTGATTAATATACAATGCTATGTTGTATAATCTAATTTTTCTATGAAATATCTAAAACCATTGTCCATAAGCTACTATGAAGGACGGGGAGAGTACAGAGCGGATATGATGGTTGGAAACCTTTCAACACAAGGTTCAATTTGTGATGAAGCTGGTGAATGTACCGATATGTCGGGGTCGGAAGGCATATCCAATGCTGTTGCTTTGGACAATAATGTTGGTGTGGACATTGAATCAAACGATAATAGCGATAAATTTCACTCTCTGACCAAAGCTGATGTGACTTCGGAAGCAGCTGGATCCCGTAGGCCCTAGTGGTGGGGCCTATCAGAGTTGTGAACGGACAACGAGTTATTAATAACTCTGAATGGAAGGTGGTTAATCACAAAAAGAAAACCAGTGACAGCTAGGTATATGCCTAGTTACAACCAGTATGAAATGCGTAAACCTAGACCTAATGGAGGTTATGTTGAACAAGGTAAGCCTAGGCTTAGGAACAACTCAACTAATGTGCCTCTGACTAAAGGCAGACCTATGCATTGAAAATAGTGTTAGTATTGCGGCACCATACAGCTTTAGGGATGCTTTAAAGAGGAATGTGAAAAATTAAAGTAATTTTTTGGAAACTAAAGTGTCAAGTGAAGGCAATATGTTAAAAACTGCACCGAGGCTGTATTGGATTTTTCTATCAGGGCTTGACGCAACTGAAAAGCTCTGACAATATTAAAAGTTACCTTAAGGATCTGAAGGACTCAGATTTATATGTGTGTGAAAAGCTGACTACAAGGTTTTAATGGTTTATAGCTCATTTAAGATTGGCGTGCCATTTAATTTAAGTGAAGAACTGATGCATCCAAACTTGTGGCCCTGAGGGATGTATAAATTGGAAAGTATAAGCCCCACAGGAATAAAAACCGAGGCTATGGGAACACCTGGTGATTTTTTTAGCACAAAACACGTATGTAACCAAAGGGTCCTAGGTGCAGATATGAGTAGGCCATCAAAGCCTATAGACTTGGACTATAAATCTAAGGACAGTGTAAATATTGTACATTGGAATGGTGCAGGGTTTTTCTTGGAAAGAGAGATGAAGCTAATTTGTTTGGCAATGAAATTTAATACAGACCATGTTGTGTGTTTGTGAACATTGGTTGAAGCAGCGATGAACTGATGGAGGTGAGTCTACCAGATTTTAAATTGATCAGCGCATTTTTGTAGATCTTCGGGGCCAAAGAGGGGGCACTGCAATATTTTTAAGATCCAGATGGCTGGGCGAGGAGGTGACTTTTTTAACAGAACTGTCTAGTCAATATATCTGTGAAGTAGCTGCTGTATTTATAAAAGGAGATTTAACCTAGTTTTGTATCGAAATATATAGAGTACCTGACGGTCAGAACTTTGACAATTTTATTGAGCACATGTATGAATTGTTGAGTAATTTTATGAATAGTAATAAGAATAAGGCATCAATTATGCTGTGTGGCGATTTTAATATTGATATTTTAGTCCAATGACTCTAGGAAAGCTAAGTTTTTAGATTTACTTTTAGGTTTTAACCTTTGGACAACCATTTCTGATGTAACTAGGCCTAGTACGAATTTTCACCCCCCCCCCCCCCCACCCCCCCCCCCCCCCACCCCCCCCCCCCCCCACCCCCCCCCCCCCCCACCCCCCCCCCCCCCCACCCCCCCCCCCCCCCACACGTACATATATTTATGGGACATTAAAATTGTAGATATAAATAAAGTCAAAATAAAAGGCACACAAAATTTTATTAGCCTAAACTATAAACATTACCAGACAATTATATAAATATAATTAACCCAGATATGCCTGAATTATTTTTTTTTAATTTTTTTTAATTCTACAGTTTTTTTATACTATAAATGTATTCTTCAACACATTTTAACAATAAATTGTAAAAAATTTCATCGTCGTTTAGTAAATAATGGGTGGCCTATATATAGGACAGTAGGAAAATATGAGTGAAATGCTAAAATATTCCAAAAATGCTTTTTATTTTTTAGAAGGGTTACATTTACATTGGATATATATGTTTTATGTACTTAATTCAACTGTGTTTTTAACAAAGATATATAAAACAAGCTTAAATAAAATTTTTAGTAAGTGCATTTGTAGTTTATGGCTTTGTGTGGTAATCAATAAAACATTTAGTATGAAGACCAACATCACACTTTTGGCATCTGGTAGTGCACTTGGCATGGCAATGCCCACATCTCGTTTGCTTTTCCTGAGGAACAACAAGGTGGTCCAATCTGTCAAACCTGGAGTCCACTTTTGATTGTTTCGATGGCCGTCCAGCCTTTGACGCGCACCCTTTACCATAATTGTTTCTAGCAGGTTACAGGCAAGTCTGCGTCTGAAAGACAAGTGGTCAAGGTTCCCTCCCGCATGGCGGTGAAGTTGCCAGGCATTTTGTTCTGCACTGTCAATGCAGTCACAGATCAGAGGGAAATACCACTTCTTACCTCTGATTTGGATTCGGTACAGGCTCATATTTTGATCGCAACCGGTCCCACTCCGCCCATTTTTTTGTTGTACTGGTGTATGAGGTTTGGTTGAGGGATGAATGAAAGCATGTTTCTTGGCTTTAAGTGAAAAGCGTTTTACCTGATGTATGGGTTGTACACCAACAGCATTTGAAACATACAGTGACAATACTGTTGTCATTCCATCTTGCAATAATTAAATTTTCATCACATACTTTTTCGTATTCAAAAGTTCCCCTTTCTTTCTTTTTCAAATCTTTACTATCAGTCAGTGGGCACTTTGCTATTCTGTTCTCTCTCACCGTACCAATAGCTCTTATATTCTTTTGGGACAGTTTCTCAAACAAAGGTAGACCAGAAAAAAAATTATCAAAATACAAGAAGTACGGGAAATCACCATTCTTCTTCAGAACATCACAGTACTGCAAAACAACACTGGCACCAAGGCCCAAGTGTTCATACTGAGGGTCCAAGGTGTGGCTGCTCCCTTGGTAGGGGTCTTTCACAAACTACATAGCCATTGGGTGTAGCACCAACCCAAATTTTGTAACCATAGCGAATAGGTTTGTTTCTGATGAATTGTTTCAAACCATGCCTCCCAAAATATGGGACCATAGACTCATCAACTGAGTGGTGTTCCCTCATGTGGTGCGTAATCAAAAAATGTTTTGTTCAATGCATCAAACAATGGACGTACTTTTGCATACTTGTCATCAGCATTGAGGTTTGTCATTATCACAAACATGCAAATTTGACATAATAAACTCAAATCTGTCTCTAGAAATTGCATTTACAAACTAATTCATTTGCGAGTGTCCAAAGCTGTTTCCCAAAACATTCGTTCTTCGAGGTAATGGAACATAACCACTCAACAACAATACTCCTATGAAACATTTCATTTCATCGACAGTTACATCACCTAAACGGTTATGTAATGCCGCATAACGATTTGTTTTCTCAACTAATAAATCTACAATATCATCATCGAAAATACAGAAAAAAACTGTTCCATTGGGTGTTAATTTTTGTTGTACTTCCTGTCTATTACTCCAAATAGTATCATCTAGTTTTAGGTCCTCTTTGACCCATTTGTACTGCTTTTTAGTGAATGGCTTACTAACCTTTTTTGCTGGTTTCTCTTCAGTGAAATTTCTGAATTCGTCTTACTTTTTTATTTGGTGGCTGTGGCTATGTCCATCTTCGCTGAAACTAGAGGGTAAGGTTGGTTGTGATAAAGAAGGATCCTCTTCATCTTTGTTGTCACTCAGTTCAAATTCTTGGGAAACTTCAGCCGGGGCCCAATAGTTGGTTTCCTGGAAGATGATGGATTGAAGTCATGTCCTCATCCCCAGAATCCTCATCAGTGACATCATCATTTGCATTGATTGGTGGCTGAATATATACGCCAATTTCTTCATCAGGTGGCACTTGGATCTCTTCATCTTCTAGCATCGTCAAAAATTTCATGAAGGTTCAAGTTCCTAAAAAAATTCAAAGTACGATAAATAACAAGGTTTTTCAGAATTTTTTATAAAATAACTGTGTAAAAAATTGTATTGATGCTTAAAAACAAAAAGTTTAACCCAATTACTAAGTCACGACTTGAAATACAAGGGTTTGAAACTCATTTGAGAGTGGGAAGCATTATTGTTGTACATATGCCTACTGGACTACATGTAGGACGGGCCAATTCCAAACATAACCTATAAACGGTCTGAATTTAGGAACGGTCACATTTCAAGATAAATGTAATAACTAGTTAGTCAGTTATTAGGAAATGTACTTAAATAGGTTTAAAACTACGAAATAATAGTATTGTACTTACTTTTCGCACATGGCGCAGAGCTCATGAAGTTGATTGGAAATTCCTAAATTTGTAAACTAGTCTAAAGAAACAAACTAGTTGAAGCATTCACTTGATTGTTGCTCAGATGCATTCAGTAGCTCTTACTGAAGACAGCAACCACCACCCTGCCACCTGTTGGAAAAAAAGCTGAAACTACTTCAGAAGTAAGCTTTATGGAGAACACACTACAAGTGTCCTAAATATAGGTCACTAGGCATATCTGGGTTAAAAATAAATTATATTTATAATAAATTATATATAATATAAAATTAAAAATAAATAAAAACCATATGAACAGAAAACACGACGAAGGAAACCGACTCAGCGATGGTTAGACACGCACTACCTGAAGCCAAACTGCAAACAAAAGGGCGCGCGCGCTGTACGGCGTCTGTGCCGTGTGGCGGGGAGAGTGTCTAGACACCGCGTCTATTGTTTCAAACAATGTAACGCGGACAGCTATATTTTGACGCTTGACATAGGGTCAATAAAACCCACACACATGGTTGACGCATACCGTCAGTGACATTGATCGGATTTAAAAGGAACTTAAATTTGCTATAGACGCAGTTTTGTGTCGATGCGCCGTACCGCGTCTTTGCCGTTTGGAGATAGTTTGTCTATGCGCCATACGGCGTCTGTGACGTTATAAGGGTTAAACATTCCATTAATTTAACTCTAAGTATTTCTTGCAAGAAATGCTGTGTTTAACCCTAAAACCACAACTGAGGTGCCTGTATCAAAAACCTCAAAATCCAATTTTCATGAACATTAAGTAATCTCTTATAGTTTGAAACTTGCTGATTTAAAACATAAAATGATTTTTGTCCCTAAAAATGCTAAATTCTATTGTAAAAATTTGTAAAAAATGAAGCTGTTGAAAATTTGCTAAATCCGACCAGCATTAACGCTATGTATGGTGTCACACTCCACCTCAACCAAGTCAGCCAATGAGAGTGCTGGCTGACAGGTGACTTCGCATTTAAGGCTCTGCTCTTTTACATCACTTTCATCTTCATTTGGTTAGCAAACACGTAACATATTTTACTTTAAAAACTGCCAAAGGAATAGAAGTATGAAAAAGCCAGAATATCATAGTGAAATTCAGTTTTCCCCTCTTCTTAGGTCTTAAAATCGAATGTAATTGTTACAAATTAACGATAATTTATATACGAAAAAAAGGTTTGTAAAAATACATTGTCCAAACTTATTTATACTACTTCTTATCTGTATGTTTTTATTTAAGGTTTACCACATAGTGCTTAAAAACCTCTTTCAGGCATCAGGTAAATATAAGTTTCAAACAATGCTAAATTCAGAAGTTGGTTTCAAAATCTGCTAGAACCAAATTTCTGTCACTTTTATTAGTACCTCAAAAAATTATTGTGAACTTTAATTTCATGTTTTGTTGATATAATAAGGCAAAATTTTAATTTTAGTTTACCAAGAGAATCATTTTTATCTGGACAAAACCTTTGTTTATTGTAGAGATTCAACAAAAAAAAAGTGAGCAAGGGATTCGATACTACACCTCTCAACAGGTATGTGTTGTATTTGTAATGTATCTCATCAACAACTGAGGAGTGTTGTGAACATGATGCCACTTGGAAATTGTTATTTAGGGAAAAATTGCCGACAAACATAGTTGTTTACAGTTTGTACAACAGCTGTAACAACTATGTTTGTTGGTCATTGTCATGTCTATTGGCATTGGATAGTGGGTAAATCGATTAGTATATCAAGTTCTATATTTTTGTCAATATTCAAGCTATCTTTGATATTAATAGGGCAAAAATAATGACAGAATAAATTTTTCAGCTTTGTCACTGTTTAATTTTTTATTGTCAGTAAATTTTTTTTTAGATTCTTTTTGCAAATAAATTTTATTATTTGTGATATTATTTTGTGAAATGGTGTATGAAAAGTGTGGGAAGTACTCAAATTTAGTATTAGCCTAGCGAAGCAAAAGAATATTGATTTATTTGCGAAGTAAAAAAGGGAGGTCAGTTGTACAATGTATTTTAGCACCTTCTATTTATTTAATGTGTAGAAAAATTGCATTATTTAAGAACATTTGTAATGGATATGAACTATTTAGATCGATCTAGTGATATAAGAAGAGAATATGAAAAATATAGTTCTTCTATTATTATATACTACTAGAATGGTAAAATTCTTTAGAAAAATGCTCCATTCCGAGTTCTATTAATAAAAAATAAAATTAAAATTAAACTCAACAAACATTACATTTTGGTATGTTGGCATTTTTAATAATCATTGTACCAATTCTGTAGGCATGGTAACTTATTACCATTAAAATCCTCCATATTTGTTATAATGGTAAGAGATAAAACTAAATGGAAGATTTTTTTCATGTATTTTCCCAAAGCCCAAAATTCTTCGTTTTTCTTAATATACAGTATTTTAATGTCATATTGTACAAAGTAAAGTAAATTAATTCAATGCATTTTTACCATGCTTTGCTCAAAAGTTGTCAAAATTCTCAAATTAAAAAAAGTTGTAATACTTTACCAGACAGATTCATGAGGTAAACCCTGCCAAAGTTGCACAGCCCTCCGAGTATGAACACACCCAACAGGGTGGCACAAAGAGCGTTAAGGTTGCTTTTCATCTGTTTTGGGAATCTTCTGTATAGATAATATCGATTACTTTGCCCAAAGCAAAGGGAATAGCCATGGTCACAGTACTGGACACAAGGAGCAGCACTATGGCACCTAGAAGGAAATATTAATAGATTAATACAGTAAATGACCAATAACTCTTTGACCCACAAGTAATAATCTTAAAATAGTAAATTAAATTACTAATCAAAAGTACTTTTTAGGAGTGTCTCCACTCATTCATTTAAAAAAATGAGAATTAGTTTTTACAATATTTATATAATTTATTTCTTTTTGAATTATGTCTTTTACTGATCTAGTTGCATATATAATGAAATTAAAAACAGAATATTGATAAATTTTTTTAAATGGATTTTTACTATACAAGTAACTATATTTACTATATTATTAATAGTAGTAAAGAATAATACCTTTAATTAGAGGACATTTGACATTAAATGTTTTACCTTAAGTAAAACTTTCTTGAAGTGCACATAAGGTCTGTTTATTTGAATACAGAAAAATCAGAGCGATCACTTTTGATTATATTCGCCTGAAGTTAATTTTAAAATAATTTTAAATCATAAAATTAAATAATCTGGTTTTAACTGTCTTTATTTATTTATAATTTTATGGCCTACATTGGACCACTTTAGTCACTTTATATTTTCTAGTCCTTCTTCTTTTATCCACCCAATATTTCTTCATCCTTTCCGAGCGTAATTTCCTTTCCTCCTCCGGAACCACTCTTCCTATTCGTTGTTTGTTTCTTTCAGCTGTAGTGTAGAGTGTTGATCATTTTAATATCTTTAATGTGTTTGTCTTGTGTTTTAAATCCTCTACTTTAATTTGTAACTCTCTCATATCTTCTTTTAATTCTGTGATCCATTTAACTGTCTTTAATAAATAGATAAAAAAAAATAAATAAACTTTAGGACTAATATTTGTAACTAAGGAAATATTTGCCAGGCGTAAAATATGCAAGTAATTAAAGTAAGTTTTCTCTTAAGATAACCCTAACATATGCTGATAAGAAAAAGTCAAGAGCAATAATTAATTTTTAAAATATTACACAACATATATTTGAGTATTTAGTTTTTAATGCTGGCAAACAATGAGTGCTCTACGCATCACAACTGATATTTGAGACTTGAAAAAAAAAATAATTTTGCAGTTAAAGTGAATATTAATTAGGCTTAAACAAAAGTAAATATTAAAATATGAAACATGGATTTCTCTATTAGTACATGATACACTCACAATTGTGTTCATTGAGTTAGATTTCATAGCAGTGTTTAAATAATAACAGTTCCAGAGAGGTAGGGAGGGTAGTACAAAGCAAGGCTGTGCTGAAATAAAATCTTGTTACCGACTTTTAAAATTTACTTTTCACTATACTATTTTTTAACATTATTTTGTATGTGTGTGATAATATGTCACATATTAAATCTCATGTGACTGTGCTCAACTTGATTACAAATTGACTTATTCTGCTAGTTTCTCGTTGCCTTCATGGTTACTTATAAGAACAATGTTAAATTATTTGTTACGCTCAGCCAAATCCTATAGAACTCAAGTGTTGCCTATATATGAATGAAGCACTCAAAATTTCAAGTCTATGGGTCAGTTAATTTTCGAGATATTATGTGGACAGACAGGCAGAAATTAAACTTTTCCAGCCCCAAAAGTAATAGGCTTTGTGAACCCTTAATCAATTACAATATTAACCTATATAATTTTCTTTAATGTGTTAGATATTAAATTAAGTAAACTAATCTAAATTGAATATTAGACTTACCTGCCAGTTTCCATCTCTCGGGTTTTGCAAGACCGAGAAGTCTTTTGAACTCTTGTTTACTTATTTTTGATGCTTCTAATTTTTCACTTTTGTTTCCAGAGCTTTTCAACGGCGCACTGTTAGCATTAGTTGATTTTGGTCTTCTAATACATTGCAGCACATGTCGCACATAACCGGAAAATACCCTTGAAAATGGTAAATGCTTGCTTGACTGTACAGACACTGATTTGGAAAAGTTTTGAACACACTGTTTGCACAATAGTACGGAATATATTTTTGAGTTATCAAGTATAACTCTCTCTCCTTTACCTGCAGACCATAATACTTTCATGGGGTATTTGTTAGTTCTACAGACAAACCAAAGTCTATTTACCAAAATCATTGTGATCTAATAAGTTGAAAAACAAGTGCAGGAATAGTTCATGCAGGCTGAAACAAAACAAAAGTCTATCAAAATTTTAAACAAAACAAAATCTTAACATGAACTAAGCAATAAATAAAAGCTAAACAATAGCAGCACAGTTAAACGTAATAAAGCATAAAGCTACATAAATATAGCAGTTTTTCTGTTATCCAAATCTCAGTATTTTTGAAAGTAGTTTGTTCTTTTCTGTTGAACCTTCCATTAAAGTTAACCATTTTTCTAAGGACATTTCAATACTTATAGTTATTATTATGAAATAAATAAATTATTTTATTATTTTAACGTCATGATCTTTGACAAATGTTATTGCTTTTATATATAATATTATTTCAAGTTTTACTTAATACATTCTTCCACTTATGTTTATTTAAACCCTTCTAGGATGAAGGGCTATTTATAGCCTGTAAAGTACATTGTCCAAGAAGACAATACAACCTATATGTAGCCTGCTTTTGTTGTAATGTTTATGAACCAAGAAACATTGTTAATCGTGAAGCATGTGAGAATTTCTAATGAAGTTCATCAATGGTAGAACATTTGTTTTGGTGAATGTCTTTATCTACTCTTCATCTCTGACAACAAACTGCTCAGATAATATTTTACAACTCATTACACTATACAATTTAACAAGCTACCAGTGAATTTATGAAGGACAAACTTTTTGTGTTTAAAATCCAAAAAGAGAGCTACTTCATAATTGGACTGTACATTGATATTGTGACAATAAAAGGAATATAACACAAAATTATTGACAACAGCAAAGAATTGAAACACAATTAATGGATGTGTAGTCGGACACGGGCCAAGAATGGATAACCTACGATCATACATCAGCGTGCAATGACTAATTTAGTTTCAATTTTAAAAATGATCTTTTGTATATAAGCTAGAACCATTTTCACTCTGTCTACTTCTCATAAAGAAGGCAGATCTCTCAGGTGGTTCAGGACGTGCTTATTTGGAAGAAAGAAAGCAGATTGTTAAAATCAATCTAACATATCAGGAATCAATGAAAACTGCAACATCTGCTCCATTGAGCGTAACAAAAGGAGTCCCACAGGGATTCATCCTGGGACCTGTTCTATCCAGTCTCTCCACGTCAGTTCTTCTAATATTTTAACGCTGATGACAGAACTCTACTTATCACCAGAAATACAGCTTAAAACCTGAAAATTGCAATCTTCATTTCAGTTAACATAGCACAGGGATACTGTGTAAGACACATTCTTATTTTACATGAAAAAAAGTGAAGCAAATGACCTTAGGACACATAATAATATAGTACCAGGACTATTTCACCTCACATTGGCTGAAACAAAGTAAACACCTTGGTATGACCATAGGTAACTGCCTATCAAGGAATTCTGATATTGACTCTCTCTACCACAAATTATGTACTGAAAGTTTTGTTTTAAAAAAGATCAAGGCCACTAGTATTGCTAAAACTATCCTAACAGCCTACCACTCTCTTTTCGAAAGCCATTTACGCTAATGCTGTGGGGTGGTTCATTTCCAAAGAGTCCTCATTTTGCAGATGCCAGACTTAAAAACAATGGCAGGACTACAACCTCGAGATAGTTATTGACAAACTTACAAAAGTATCAAAATCTTGACAATATCAGCAGTATCTAGAAAGCATTCTGTATGCTTCAGAAGAAAAATTAAACAGAATTGGTGACTTCTGTATCAGCCAGACAAGAAATACAAATGACTTACCAGTGCACAGAATGGAATTCTTCACAAAGAAACCCTCATATGCTGAATCGAGACTACAGTTTTCAATTTACTACTGGGACTTGAACTCAAGAGAGAGGACTCCTGAGAAATTGGCTTCTTGCAGATCCAATCTACAGCTTGGATGAATTCAAAAGACACACCCAGTGCTTACATATGAGAGAGTCCTTATAATGCACTGTAGAGAGAATCCTATGAATACAACTCGAAGACTTATAACAATTTTAATTTTTTATGTCTTATTTCACTTAACTGACCAAGCATTGTATTAACATGTATACACTACTGCATTTCTCAATGACATTTTTAATAAATAATATTGACTATTGACTATTATTCCGAAATAATGCTAGTCTCAGTAGACTATATTGTAGACAGGATTTTACTGATACTCACTTACTGAGAGGAGGATAACAGAAAGAACTACCAGCTTAAACAAGAGACTAATTTAGTTTCTATAACAATTAAACAAGAAAAATGCATGCAGATAAGAGGTCTGTATTACAGGGTGTCAAATGACCTTAATAGTATTCAATTCCAGTGTGTAGCCAACTGGTATTCACAAAGAAATAAAAACAAACATGAAAAAAACAAAATTACTCAAATTACAACTCTTGTTCATTTTGCTATTAGCATCTAGGCAATCTTCTATTGCACAGCAACTTAAGAGCAGCTGTACTGAAACGAACTTGAGTTCTACCCTATAAAAACAACATTAAAATTCCTGATAATTTTTCATCTTGTTTATGACATTATGCAAGGTGTATTATAAAGTTACAATTCTGAGATTTTTGTAAAATTTGTGTAGTTTTTATGTAGTTGAGTTTTCTAATCAAAGTTTTTTAGATTTCCTTATCCACAATACCAGGAATACTAAAGAGATTTGGGTGAAAATGGATCATAACTTTAAAACACATTTTTATGTTTGATATTTGAGTGTTAACACTAGTAGTTAAAATCAATGAAATTCATTCCATTCAAAATGCTGTAATTTTAGTGAAGAGCATTTCAACTTATTTTATATTTCACTTGTATGGGATATTAATTTGGCTCATCAATAACGGAATCGGTCCCTGAATTAATTATTATATTAACACAGGAAAATAATATGTATAGACAGCACAAACCATGCATAAGACAGCAAGAAACACGGTCTAAATATAAATAGATAGAAATATTTCCCAACTGTAGGCTGATATATATATATATCACCAATGATCAAGTGTTAGTTCCTATATAGCAGATAAACTTTTAACTACGTTGTGTGCAATGTTTGTGTGTGTGTGAAATCACATCCTCTCTCAAGACGATTTCAACCAATACTTTATACTATACAATAAGATTTCAGGATCAAAATAGCAGACAAAATCACAAAATATTTTGAATAAGTACTGTCTGACACAGTGTGTTTTAACATGTTCACGACGACGTGTACCCCATTGGGGTGAATTAATTCTTTAGGTACTCCTTGGGGTGTACGGAGAAATATTTAAAACATATTTAAATAATTATTTTTGTCAAGCCTATATCCTTTCTTGTTACACTTAGACGTTTAACATAAAAAAACTATTTCAGTTTTTTGCCATTACCATTAAAAAGTTCGACAGCATGTAAAAAAGTACAGAAATTAGCCGTAATTGTGAATGTGTTTTAAGATAATAAATTTCAGATATTATTTAAAAATTTATATTATAACATAAAAAATTATCTTTGTAACAAAAATATCAAGCAAATTTCATGGTACCAATGAAAAAGTAATGGATCTCACTAAAGCAATATAGGAGTACATTCTTGAAATTTTGACAGCCTTAAGTAACTGCAAAACGCTCTCATTCCTACATAAAATTTTCATAATTTTTCTCTAAGTTCATAAGAAAAGTAGTGTTGTGGTATAATACCATAATACAAACATTCTTGAATAGAAAGGAGAGAAACAGAAACTTGTCACAACAAATCATTATTTGATATTACAGAAAACAATATGAAATGGTACATGTTCACAAAGAAATTCATGGTGGGTCTGCAGAATAACAAAAATATATAGGCTATTCTAACCAGAAAAAGAATTAAGTGATTCAGTAAATTACAAATAAAATTAGATCATGAAAAATGCTGATTAATCATCAGATCAATGTGTGTGATGTATCAACACATTGTATTATGTGAAATTTACTACATCAGAACTTTGATTAAGACTGTAAAATACTACAAATTAGTTTTGTGCATTTGGTAAATGGGTACTCATTTACAAGACACACAATTTTCGTGTTTTGCAAATGGAAAGTGCTTGTGACTAGGATAACAATATGATGAAAGTGAGGAAAGACATTTCTGTCTAAAAGGTGGCAAGCTGTCAGGTACGATGCTAAGCATTTGGGTAGGGCAGTTGGCCTTCGGTTAGACGAGACAATCAGGTAGTTAGGTTAAGAAGCTTTTTAAACGAAATAACATTTTTTGTATTATCCAGAGGACATTATTTTTGGAACAGATTTTCTTACCAGGGACCTAAAATAAATTTGGTAAATATTAGAAAGAACAGACTTAGTTTGACTTACTGATAAAATAACATTCAACAACACAAGTTCTTGTCTCCCAAAAAGAAGCAATGTTGGCTAGAAGTAGGCCAATTTGTCCCTATTTACTTTTTGTAATGACACAGTATAAGTAGGCTTAGTTTAGGTTATCATAAATATGTTACTAAACCAGTAGTACCTTTGTTAAAGATAACTTTAACAAGTGCTCACGTCATCTGAGCTTGAATTTGAGTACTATCTCAAGGGTTGTTTTTCTTTTGTTGCACCAGATGTGCAGAATGCCTCTGACCATCAAAACATGCTTCGGTTGCGCCTGCCACCCAGCACTTCTGGTGAAAAAAGAAAAACATCCCTCAAAATAGTACCTAAATTCTGGCTCGTAAATTTTGACTTTAACTTTTTATATTTATACGTACATAATATTTAACCTAATAACGAATAGTAGATAAGGCAGAGTCGATCATCTTAATGACATCATTTTCACAGTAGGTTAGATAAAGTCTGTTCTTTCTAATAATGTAGTTTATTAGGTCCCCGGTAAGAAACACTGTTAAATAAATAGTGGCCTCCAGGTAATACCAAAGTAGGCTACACACATTTTTTACTGATTCTCATATTTATGGTTCACATCTCAGTAATTGTTATCTAATGCAAGAAGATTACTAATCTCCTATGTTCAGAGTTACTTCCCATGCAGGAATTTGTATTGTTATCCTAGTCTCTCTCACTTATTTTCTTTAATGCTGCTATCCTTAATAAACATTTTTCACATACTTTCTACCTAAAATTCAACAAATTATGTGAAGTGGAACTTCAAAACATTTACAAGAAATATTTAATAGCACAGCAACTATCATTTGCCATAGTCTTGTGTTAACATAACTATTACCATTTACTTAGGTTTTGAAAAAGGCGCCATTAAAGTTTTATCAGCAGTAGGCATATTATGTAATTTAGATCAGCCTACTAAAAATAATTAGGTTAGTTATGTTAGTTAGGTGAACGGAATGCCAATTTTAATAACTTATTATTTTACAATTTATGACAGATGTGTTACTTATCGATCCATTACCATTCTAATCTAAGAATTGAAGCTTTTTAAGAAATAAATGTGAATTCTGTAAGCAGGTTAGACTAGGTATTTGGCAAAAAACCCAATATACATACAATGTAAGTTATTTGGAAGACATCTGTGGTGGACGCAGAATTTATTAAACTCCTTCAGAAGATGGAAAACGTAATCTAAATTCAATAAAATTTAGTTACAGTCAGAGGCACTGCAGAATGCAGATTGAATAGCATAATATGGCCAACTTAGATGACTTAAACAGCTGTTTTGTTCTCATTGAGCACTTTTGACGTTAATCGTTAGTCGGTATTTTGAGAGCCTAGAAGACATCTCAGGAGCAAAAGTAGGAGCTGAATGATTTCACTTGTTTTTTTTTTAATTTTATTTTTTTATCTCTTTTTTTAAGCCTCAGCTTTCAAGCTATGCTGGCTTCGATGTACACTGATTTATTACACTGGTATTTATTTTTGCAAAGTACTCTAATTTATTATTACACTGGTATTTTGCAAAGTACTCTATCATTCATGTCTTTGCCTGATTGGACCTCCCCGGGATTCGAACCCGTGATCTCTCAGTTAGAGAGCCGAGACTATAACCATTAGTCTACGGAGGAGGACATATCACTTGTTCATAATTATATATTTTTTGTATTTGCTCTTCTTCCGATACAGCTTACAAAGTGAAAAAAGTAAACATATACAGAATGACACAATAATTCTAAGAATACAAACATATGGCATATGAGTAATAGAAAATCAGATGACAGTGTTTCACTCTTAAAAATCCATTTTTAACAGAGGTCTCCTAATTCTGTTGAGACGTCTTGAAATGAAAATAAGAGATGAATTTGGATGAGTAATGTTTGGTGACTCGTTTGATAGACGTACATAATGCGCGGTCTGTTATGAATCACTTGTCACTGGCTGGTTTAAATTCTGGCGTAGCAGTGGTCATTTGTTTCAGTAGCCTGAGTTTCAATTACTTGTTAAAATATCTCCAAACAGTGGCAGAGTGGCATATGTTACTTGATGAGAAAATGACAAATGTTATTTTTATTTATTTTATTACATTCCAACGGACATAACAACACCAAATAACAGTTGCCGTTGGGTCAAATACAGACCAGAAAAACGTGGCAAATAGTTTACAGAGGTCCTTGGGATCGGATACGGTCTCGTTATCCAACGATAGACTTAAAGGACCGGGCGAAGTCCCTTGAAAGGTATTAAAAGAGACGCCAAATTGCATTCGTGGTCTATAATAGAGTAGTTTGAATGTGCGAAACGTATTTGGGAGTAACACTGTCTAGTGAGTGTTTTAAACTGTTCTTTAAGTAGAGAAAAACTCTAAATAGATATCACGATCCAGGTTCTGTGTGTACGCTTTATGGAGGCATATCTTACGAATAACTAGGTTCTTTAGGGCATTTGAAATCCGGTGACGAAATGTCTTACATTCACTACGTTTATTTGGAGTATGAAGCAGTACATAATATGTCCTAATCTGTTTACAGAATTCCTGAAACATCTTATCGATATCACTAGTTCAATGCTTCAAACGGTCCACCCGCTCAGCGTATTGTAGACTTTTTACAATCGACAGCTTTCAAAGTCAAGTGCCCTAAAAACAGTTAGATTGTTGATACTCAACGTGATGAATACATTGGTTGTCATTGCTGGATTTGTCATTTTAATGCATGTCTAAAAATGTTCAGATACATTCCTCTGAAGGCAGGCCAAATAAAACACGATTGGAAGTTATCACCTTATCAAGAGGTACAATAACGTCCCCGCCACTCGTTTTTGCACTTGATGCTTCAGATTTATCGTAACGGTAAATTATGTGGTTAGGAAAACTAAGTTCAGAACCAATAACATCCTGCGAAATGTTTGTTTTAGTAAATAATATAACGTCACTAAAACAGGTAGCCGTAATAAACAAGATTTGTCAACTTATTCCCAAACCGTTCACATTCTGGCAATATATATAAAGATCGTAATATTTGTTAGAAAACCATTAGATTTTTTTTAATTTTTGTCACTCCGTTGACATATTTGATGGAGAGATCTTTCTTTGGAATGTTCCTTTTTTCAATTCGTCCATGAGTTCATTAAGATACTTCCGCTTCTGAGGAGCTTTATCACAACTTATAGTTATTTTAAAGAATTGAAAGTTATCATTAGATGGGTTTTTAGAACCGTATAGTCGTTTAAATTTTAAAAAAAGCTTGACTGGAGGTGGAGCGTTTCTTGCCATTTCCCAATGCAGAAAATATGTCAAAAAGTTTTACAGCGCGAGGCCAGCTGAAACCAAAATAGCTCATATTATTACTTTATCATGGGGTTTCTTCACGTCTTTGCTAACACCAGAGCTCTCCGGAACGCTATAAACCATCAAGTCCCTGCTCCACGTGAGCAATCTATCAACTCTCTGGTAAAATCCTCAGGACTAAATGGTAAATCCAATTGTAGGATGAGAAAGCTGCCTCACACACTTCTCAACCAACGATATCTGCTTCCCACTTCATCCATACGAGAATCAAAATTAAATATTTGCTTTGATAACTGATTAAAATGCAACTTTACAGCATCTGACTTTCTTTCTCATATAATCTTTAGTTGGTAGAACTGTCATCTTCTCCAGCAACTCCACTATATATTTACCATATGCGATGAATTCTGAGTCTGTATCACGCAATCGGTTCTGACAGTTCTCATTTAGTCTAGTATCATTTGAACATTTATTGTACTCGGTCTTGTTTAGTTTAACCCACACCAGTCTAGCCCACACCAGACAAGCTCTTGAGATACTAGCGGAGATCCTGGATCTACTTCCTACAAATAATAATTCGCATGTCTTACTCATTGGGGACATAAACATTAACGATCTCGAATCAACAACTGAGAGAAGCATGTTAAATGAACTCCTGGCATCTTTTTCCATGGCTAGAATACAACTTCCACCAACCAGGATCACCCCAACTTCAGCTACCTCCATCGATGCCGTTTGTACTGACTTGAACTTGGACCAAGTAACGGTACGGGTGGTTCCTACTGGAATCTCGGACCACACTGGACAGCTGTGCTCACTGCAGCTACCGATCTCTCTCAAGAAACCCACCATTGTATCCAGAAGAATCACCAATCTCACCAACTTGACCCAGTTAAAAAATCGTTTGGCTCTGGAATCTTGGGATCATGTATTAGGCTGCAGTGATACGAACGATGCATATAACAATTTCATTGCAACAGTCACATTGATCCTTGGCCTTTTTTATTTTTTTTTTTTAGCGTTGGGGTATTGGGGTGGATTCACAGATCCTCACACGTCAACCTGAGCTTATTGTGTGCCCCTTTGATGTTAGAGGGGTAAGCCTATCTTTGTGCCCTTAATTAGGCTAAGAAGCTTTTCCCCGATACTAGCATCTGGTTCGTCGCCTGGTTGTTTATCACCGAAAAGAGCCCTTCTCACTTGCTCCCAGTCTCTCACAGTCCAGTTTATGTGTTTTGCAGTCTCTTCAGACTTATTGCAGAGTCTACACTCCGAGTCCTTATTTCGTAAACCTAGAGTGTTTAGGTGTTTCCTGAAGTGGCCGTGTCCAGTGATCAAGGCAATCACTTGCTTAACCCGATCCCTGCCCAGCCCCATCAGCCATCTGGTGAAGCCGGAGCTAGAATCAGCAAGCAGTCTTTTGCCGAGTGCTTGTCCTTGGTGACTCTGCCACCGCAAGCGGTGTGTCTTCCTGGACCATTTGTTTATACTTTGGTAAGCAGCTGCTTGCTTATACCACAACTCGGTTCTGGACCGGTGCATGGCATGCTTGCTCCGCTTTTGGCAAGCCTGTCGGCGCATTCGTTGCCACCTATGCCTGTGTGGCCCGGTACCCAACCAAGACGCACAAAGTTTGCGTGATCCAAGCTTGTGTGGGAGTGCTTTAAACACTCTCTGCAAGCTTGGATCACGCAACTTTGTGATGTAATGCTGTTGGAGTCAAGAGCTTTAAGAGCTCCTGACTGTCTGACATTATACAGATGTTCTTTCCTTGGTGCCCTCTGGTAAGGCCTAGGTTGGCACAGGCCAGGATACCATAGATTTCGGCTTGAAATATGGAGCAGTTCCGTCCCAAACTGCCGCAAAAGGGCAGTTCTAGGGGATTGACTAAAACACTCCATATCCAGTTCTGCCCTTAATAAGCGAGCCATCCGTGTACCAGACAAAGCTCTTTCTTATTGTTGGGATGTTATTCTTGCGATTTCCACTCATCTCTGGAGTAGAAGTCAACAGAGAATGAAAAAAAAAAAATGAAATGAAAAATGACTTTATTTACAGAGGCGAAGTTAGGACTTTAAAAGTCCTCTCTACCACTTAACCTCCAATGAATGAGAATGGCTTATTGAATACGAACTCCGTTCTCATTATGTCGGAGACCATTTCGAGAATAGCGCTTGGGTTTACAGCTTCAGTGATGGTGCCATGGCCCGCGTTAGACGCGCCATTCCTCCACAAGCCAGCAACCATCAGCCGATAGGCTAACTTACGCGCTTCAGCTTTTATATGGACATCAAGAGGTAGAGAAGTCCTAAAGCCACCTCGAGGGTCGCTGAGGGACTGCTCCTAAATGCTCCGGTTACAAAGATTGTGCCAAGCCTTTGTAAGCTTTCGAGCTTGGCTTTAGCAGTTACCTGATTCACCTTTGTCCACCAGAACTAATGAACCATAAGTGATTTGAGGCCTTACAACTGCTTTGTAAAGCCATAGTGCTATATGGGGTTTTTACGCCCATGAGATTCCTGCAAGTCTCCTGGACGTCATGAGCGCCCACTTTGCTTTGTGCAGGATATTGTTAAGATGATCGTTCCACCCAAGCTTATGGTCTAGAGTCAGTCCTAAATATTTGACTTCAAAAATCAACATTTTGATATTTTACAATTATAATTACTAGCAACAATTTGTATGAATGTGAAGACATGAGTATAACTTTTGAAACTTATCTTGGCAGGTTAGAGAATCAGTAAAACTTTAAAAGATATTTTTTGTCTTATTTTTATTGATCAGGGCGGTGTTGCTGCGGTTAGTCTGGCGGTTTTTAACTTCAAAATGAACAGGCGCCGGTAAATGAATAAAACCTTGAACTCTGTGTTAAAAAATTAAATGTTTGCAATAGCGATTTACAAAATTAAAGCCCAGGATAATAACTTTAAGAGCTCCATTTAACGTGATCAAAGTAGACTCTTTTGATCCACTTGGTCAAGAGTAAAAGTTGAGATGGTAATTTATTGACAAATGAATGTAACATAAGTCTAAAATTACGTACTAAAACAGTACATTTTGTACATATCTTGTATGAAAAATGTGGTCTTAATTGGGGATATCAAGTTTCCGAGTTATGAAATTTGGTTGGTAACCACCAAAAACCGTTACTGGCATAACTGGAATTTATTAATCATAAATAAATTATATTATATGTATAAATACAGAAATAAACAATCTAAACTTTAATTCCGCAGTTGGAGTTCTACTAGTTATTTTGTGATTAACTTTCAAACACGGGTATCTGTACTTTTTGACCCGATAGTAAAGCGATTCGCGCGTAAACTAACTAAATTATGCGTAAACAGCAGGTGCAATGCAATGCCTGGATCTTCTATAACTTTGCCGCCCGGGGGGAAAACGACCCCCCCCTAGCTGCCGCTCTGCAAATAGATATTGGCCTGAACACTTGAGGAATTTCATGTTTTCAGCAGTGGATGAATGATACTGGTTTTCCAGGATAGAAGAAATTCACCTCTCGTAGGAGATTTATTGACAAATTTATTGATGGTTAAAGTCCTAGGTTTCACATACATGAGGACATCTTGTATAGAATCTCTCAATAACTTAACAAGGCCTGTATAATATTTATGATAAAAAATCTATCAGTAACAACAAATTATGGTGCAATTAGATATAACAGAAAAAATTTGCTGTGTCTCACCTACTAGATGCCAATGACAGGTGATGAGCACCTGAATACCGTGATGAGGTTTGAAACACACAAGTAGGGGATGACATTTTTCTACAAAGATAATAAAGTGACATATGTGTCTTCTCTTTGCAATCTTCTTTTTCAGTTGGTATAAAAAATAAAGACACTTTCCATTCAGTAAACTGACGTATCAATGAAAAATCTTTATCGAAACTTGTTATGTTATTGTGACGAACTTCTCATACAGCAGAGCTCTGATTGAGATAAAACGTCATAACCAAGATGTGAAGAAAGATCTTATTTCTTAGATAATCAAAAATAATTACCTGTCCTTATTCAAAAGGCTGGCCTAGATCTGGGTAAGGGAGATGTATGACCAGAACTTGGAATTGCTAACAAAACATGGCTTTCTTTGGAAACATCTAATAAAGGACTGTTTAAGCCAAACTTACAGAAGATTCGGTGGAACACATAGGGTTGGCATGTTTCTGATGTGTGTATACTCCTGTATACACAGGGTATATATATATAGAGTACATACAGCGTGCCTGAGATCATATATATATATATACAGGAGCTTGTATCCTGAGATCATAAATCAGAGAACAGTTACCTACTAATCTTATAGGCATTTGAAGAAACATTACAGTTTAAGAGTAAAAATAAGTATGATAAGGGAAGCACAGAGGAACTTCTACGATTAAGTGATTGGTTATTAAACCGTCCCTCTAAAGAAAAAAAAGGAAGGGCAGTGTTTTCCCTGTATTATGTAATCCTGCAAATGGTTGATGTATTTAAATTAAATTCAAACTTTTCTCCCTGCTAAATTGGTGTGTTTCTCATTAGTAATAAGTGGGCAGAGTATGCTTGTGGCATAAATTCATAAAATATTTAAATTTATTTATAACATTGCTCTCCAAGAGTCACTTGTGGTCCCTGAACTTCTTAGTACTAAAGGGGTGTTTCATATGCTTGAACTGGTAAACGGACTGTAGGTCCACGTCGTAAAACTGCCGGAAGCATTTCTTACCTACTTCTTAAGGGATGGACAGTGGGTCCCAGGCCGGGATCGTGGACCCACTGTCCGACTCACGGGTTTCTTTTGACGAGGGGTTGACAGGGATCGTCGTACTCACTCGGCAGCACTTGAACCAGTGTTCCAGATCCATACTCTATATCTGCTAAATATTGTTCATTAGATCGCTACAGAAAGAATTAAACAAAATCTATATACATAAAAAAAGTTAGGTTAGTTACACAATTAACGATGTCTTGGTTCTTATGTTAATTTGGCAGCAATACGGAGTAAGTTCATTGTTGTCTGTTCCAGTGGGTAGTGTAAAGTGACGCTCTTTGCATCTGCTATTTGTTTGTGTGTGTTTTTTAAATGTTTACAACCCAACAACGAGTTTATATCCTTTAGTTGTGGTGGAAGCATAATAAAAATACTGCCGTAATAATTGAAGAATATAGTGGTAAATATCCAGGTGATGCGATACCCACTCGACAGCATTTGTGGAAGTTAAACATTAAATTTGAATACACAGGAAGCGTTTTAAATGCCCCGAAGTGTGGTCGTCGACGATAATTTTGCAACGAAGAAACACTGAAGACAGTTACTCAAGCTTTTGTAGCCAGTCTCGGTAAATCGACTCGTAAGGCATCTGCTGGACTAGAAAATATCAAGAAGAAGCGTGCAAAGAATGTTAAAGCAATTAAAATGTAAGCAATACCGTCCATCTTTACACCAAGCGTTTCACGAGGATGATTCTATGAGGCAATAAATATCCGCTCAGAGGCTGATCCAAATTTCTTCCGATAAATGTTGTCGTATGATGAGGCATGTTTCAAACTAAATGGGCGCGTTAATCGGCATAACTGCGTGTACTTCAATATTCATTCTCTCATCTGGCAACAAGATGGTGCCCCAGGCCATTTCGGTATCCAAGTTCGAGATTTTTTAAATAACACATTTAATGAATGGATAGGTCGCCGTGTTACAATCGATTGGCCTGCGCGCTCACCAGACCTGACCCCATGTCACTTTTCACTCTGGGGTATTATAAAGGAGACGGTGTATGCTTCAAAACCGCAAAATCTTGACGCACTCAGAAACCTAATTAGAAATGCATTTGAACTTGTTAATAACAATAAACCTTTATTGCTAAAAATTTTGATTCTGTTCTCAGTCGGGGAAACTGACATGCGCCACCCTGTATAGATTGAAAGAGCCTGTTAACTTTAGTCAACCGTTCTGTATAAACATTGTTTTAAGACTGGACAATCATATGTGTAATTAATTTAACTACTATTTTCAATTTGTTTCCATTTAGTCTCGAAAGCATTGAGTAAGCTTGATAGTACACTTCTTTTTCAATCTTTTCTGCAACTACTGTTAAGCACAGAGTAAGAAAAATATTCAGATAAGAATGTGTGCAGTGCTTGGTGAGTACTGTGATGCAGATGTCAATGAAAGATTTACTATATAACTTTTAATATAAATTTAAAGACCGTTATAAAACGCATCGAGGAAACAAGGTAACATCAACTAAGGCACGAAATTTAATAAGCCTGGAATAAATTATAATGGCATAAGTAAACATTTTTATACATATTTCCTTGATCGTAGGAACAAGGGGGATATACGAGTACAATTCACTCAAACCAGAAGTGCTTATACGAAAGCCTAAGAATTGCATGTGAAACCGCGGGGAACTACTAGTTTTAACATGTATTGTAACTGTATACCTTTTAATAACCTTACGGCATTTAAGTCGCTGGTAACTGCTCGTAACTAAAAATATTATCTCCTATTGTTCCTAGATTTGAATGAATTTTACAGTAGGTTGTAACGGCTATAGCGATGAATAACAAATGGAAGTTTGAATGAAAATAGAAAATCTCTTACATCCAATCTTCATCGAATTGCTGTTTGAGTGATATTTAAAACCTATCGTTAGCGGCATTATGTAAGCTTGTATGTCTCCATAGGCAATAAGTTTTGTTATTATTTATTTTTAGTTTATAGGCAAGAGCCACTATTTAAAGTAATAAAATATTTTGTCTTTGTATCGTTACCTATTTAAAGTAATTTGAAACTACTATGAATGTGATATATTAGATATAACCTATTGGTTATTTTAATTATCAAGTGTTAATAAAACAATAAATAAACTTTCCACTTCTATTAACTTGTACTACGTGTAAGATACATTATTAGGGCCTATACTAACTATGGACCAAGAGAAGGAATAATTAATACTAAATTACTGTAGATGTTTATGATTCATTTGGATAATGCTGATTTACTCAGATAGTAAGTAATATAGTGATGTGTGGTATTTGTTTAAATATAATTCCAATTAGTAATCTACTCCATATATTGTGATAGCTTGAGTTTTGGTTTGAGTTAACTGTTTACTGCCTTAGCAGTCTACGCTGTGCGAGTGTAGTGAAATCATCACTGATCACAATGAAGAATGAGTGCAGGTATAAAAACTAATGCACGGCCAGGTCAGTTTTGAAAAGTAGGACAGTTAGTCCACGCCGACACCCGTGGAAAACGGACTACCCTGCAGAAACGTGACGTCAGTCACCCTCGTCAAAACTAGGCGTGGACCTACAGTCCTACAATCACTTGAACTTCCTATAATAAAGATAAGATATCAACCAATCCTCTCCCCTCAATGTACTTCCTGTCTTTGTCACTGAGTCAGATAAAATTTCCAGAGGCAGCTTTCATGTTATATGAAACCAATGACCCTCCTCAAGTGTTATAATGGTACCTTTATTTTTGAATGTACAGTTGATCTATGTTTGCAGACATCAAATATCAAAAGCTTTATAAAAATAACCTGTATACTGATACAAAAAGCATTAAGAGTTATCAGTAAGACACGATCATCATTACAACCATTCTAATTAATTTTTGTTAACAAACCTCTTCCATTCCAAATAGGTGGGTTATTTCAGGTATCTATTAAACATAATGCAGTGGTTATAGAATAACTGTTTGACACTATGTAAAAATAAAACAAGATAGTTGTTTTTCAACACCGTCATTCAATGGATACTAAAGGGGGATCTATCAGCTAGAATGCAGTTCACAATATAACAGGAACATAGCTAAATAATAAGGAAAAACATTATTTGTTATCACATATTTTCACTATTATTATTATCACTATAATTTTAAAAAGAATAGTAATCAGAAGCTTGGTAAAATCAAGTAATCATTTTAAAAACCAACTAATTTATTTTATAAAAGTACAAATCTTGAGCAGTTGTCAAGTAACATGTCATACAAAAGTTTAACAAAACTATTTATTACTCTTAAAATATACAGCCTTTGGACATTGGTTTCAATGTTATGGTAACTAAACTACTTCCTAAAAATTAAAATATTACTTACTTACACTTAAAAAAGTTATAGCTATTCAAAACGATATTAGTTCCAGTAAAATAAGTAACTAACATTATTTTATACTACAGCTATATGCATTTAAATTTAGTCAATCTCAGACTACAACTCAGACTGTCCTTAACAAATGCAACACTTGCTATAAGACTTGTTTTACAATATTCTAAATTATATTTTACATGCAACTTCTATGTTTATTAGGTATTATTATACATAATATTAGGATTTTAAAGCTATATTATAGCTTTATAATCCTAACTAAAAAAACAACAATCATCATAAAACTAAAATGTTCAACATTAGATCTTTAGGTAGTATTTCACCTGTATGATTTTGTACCAGAGGTTTTCAAATTTTCAAAAATTTTTTTCTTGAAAAAAAATTAATCACAGAAAAGAGTGCAAGAAAATTGACTAACATAAAAAATGTAATTACAAAATATTGAAATCAGGTTCTTTACATATATCCATAGTGTAATAATTTACTTATTTTAATGTATCATTTATTGAGCGTAATTTTATTGTGCTCGTCAAAATTCACTTAAATAATTTACTAAGTATCAAGAAAATGTAAGTTAATTACAAGAATAATAACTAAATTGTGTAACTTCAGCTACCTGTTCGCTTTTATTATTAATAATTTACAGCAACAACTTTTTTCATTTATGTAGAAACAGATGACATTCTCTATTATATTGAAGGAAAATGTTTAAAATCTGAACAAATTATTAACATTCCTCTTTAATCTCTTTTCCTTCATAATATGTATAATTATTTATATTTAAAACCATTTAATATTATTATTTTTCAGTATATTTACATAATCAGCACAATTTCACAATATTATGGGGACTGTTTGGTGTTACCCATTTAATAGTTTTTTAACATCTTTTGTAATAAATACTTAAACATTGCTACTCATTTCTGATAAATTGGTATTGAACTGAATACTTGAATGCTCTACTGACATCATTCAAAAATATATTTAGGTTGCTAAACCCGTTGCAAGGAATTGCAATGGATTATTTAGCATTTCTGACACTGACACTTGCTGTGTGAATGGGGCTTAATAAATCCACCCTTTTGAATTAAACAATTTGAACTAAACCATGTATTAAAAATTAGAACATTTTTATTTGTAAAACAAATAATAAGGGTTTATCACAGTTGATGTCATCATGACGCCAACACAAAATTTTAACTTAATGAAACTCAGATATTCCTATAATTTAAGCGATCCCTCATGATAGTAAAATATGAAGAGAAAACTTGCATGACACATAATGTGAATGTTTACTACACAATAATATTTCTAAATAAATACAGTTTATACTATGAATTTAAAACATGGCTACTATTACATGAAATGCTAAACATTTAGGCTTAAGACTTTGGCGACTGGTTTTTTTGAGTCTATCTGTATCAAGATTGGGTACTATACCCCATAGTACATAAGGGTTATTTTATTTCCAAAACTTAACTATGGTTTCTATTTGTAGAGTTACTTCTGATGCTGAGATATTTCTCCTGCACCCCCTAGATAATGGGGAAGAAGCTCTCATGTAGTGCCATTTCAAGTATTGTTCGTTTACAGTTCTTGCTGCGACAGAGTGCTACTCATATTAACTTTTAGATTTAAATAGTTATATACAATGTTCTATAGTACTTAATAGCCAATCACAAGAAGGTTAAAATAAATAATAAATTTTTCAAATCAGGTTTAAAATTTATCATTAAATATTAAGAAATAAACTTATAAATCTTTTTTAATGTGAAATAGTGATTAATATACAATACTATGTTGTATAATCTAATTTTTCTATGAAATATCTAAAACCATTGTCCATAAGCTACTATGAAGGACGGGGAGAGTACAGAGCGGAATGATGTGGAAAAACAAAACAGTCCATCGGTGAAAATGTGTTGTATGTAGATGCTAAGGAGATAACTCTCAAATCATTACTCTTGCACGCTACAAATCTTACTATACTATATGACTCTTCGTATCTTTATATATGCTGTTTATGTAAATTCACAAATATACTAGACTGGTAAAAAATAGCCATTTATGCTTTTACCCATTATTTAATTAACTAGAATAATTTTATACCCTCAATCCTTTATCAGTATAGTACTGTATCTTGATCAGTGTCATTTTAAGTTTACCCACCTATTTATTACAAAACGATTTTATAACAAAATTACCTTTAATTACAGATTTATGTACGAAATTCAGTAATTAAACTCAGAATATCATACATATGTAAGGCACATACAAAATATGTAATCTATAATAAAATAAATTAATATTAAAAACTCACATACACATACTCTAGCATGCTGATTAGAAGAGAACCCTTAAAGTTCTATTTGTAATTTAAATGTGTTTCTGACATCAGTTGTTCAATTTAGATTATATTGGAGTGCAAAATAAGGAAAAGCATCATTTCAAGCATTACCAAAATAATTGGTTAAATTCAATACAATCAAATATTATTTGGTGGTTTTTTTAAGTATGAAAGAACAATCACAACTAATGTTTTCATAATTTAAATTAGAGCTATACCGCAGTTATTTATCTCCAGTACTAATTACTGTACTACTGTATGTACTAATAGTCAAAGAATTTGAGTTTTAAACCTTAAAATTCATCATGACATAAAAAAAAACTAACTAGTTAATAAATAATATTTTTACTGAAAACATTAATAAATATCAGAGAAAAAACATATGGGACAGTCATTTTTAAGTTTCAAAATCTTGGAAAGGAAATACATATGTCTATGATTCATTACTAACTACTACTTTACTGGTTTGAACTATACATACGAAACAAAATATCTAAACATTTATGGAGTTTCAACTTATCAATCTTAGATATTATTTAGTCTATTGTTAATTAATTTATACTTCATAAGCAGTACAAAATAAAATTTTCATTGCTTCATATTGAATTTTTCGTGTTAGCTTAGGTTATGACAGATAAAATCTTTGTAGAAGATACACCGAATTGGAAAAGGGATGACACAATTTAACAAACAATAAATGATTTCAGAAACAGAATTCATTATATTTAATAAACTACATCATAAAACTAATATGTGCCTAATATGTATGAACATTATAATATTATAGTCCACTAAAAATAAACAAATATTTGTTTGATATTGCATATTTGTAATAAAAATGTAGAATGAAATGTAATAACATTTCAAAGTAGATGATTCTCCTTCATTATCCCTCTTACTGCTATTGCCTGACTGGCTGGATGTTTTAAAACCTATTATTTAACTTATTTACTAAATGTGTGTTCTATTCATGTGTTCAAGTTGTGAAGCACGGATGGAGCTTGACATCCCAAGGCTTGAAAAGCAAAGATTCAGAAATCCAAGTCCAAAGGAGCATGTGATCACATGTAGCTGGGATTATTATGTACAAGATTAGTGTATGGGATATATAAAAGATGCTGTCAGAGGAAGGTGGTCTGATGCACAGAATTGGTTGGGTAGGTACGGGAAATAATACTTATAGTCCAACCATGATGGATAATGCAAACGAGAAACTAGCTGAAGTTGCTTACGACCTCCACTGCAACATAATTTTACAAAATATCAGCAAATTACAGTGTAAAAAAAGGCCTGTACATTTCTGAGAGCACACCATCTCATAGGTAACTAGCTTGAAGTAGATGAGTGATCCAGTTAAATAATTTCCGCTTCTGTGCACCACTTAAATTTGTTTTTGAGAGATTCATTATTCATTAATGGTATGAAATATATTAAGACAAGAAGTCTTGTAACACATAAATAATTTTTTTATCTCAATTAATTTCTACTCTGATGCCAAATATACTTTAAATAGTCTTTTTCGCTAAGTCAGAAAAAGTAGATAGATTTTTTTACATCTATATCATTAATTTATTCTCATGGGATTTATATATACTCAATATCTTGAAAACTGGTTGAGATACAAAAATCTTGTTTATAGAAGGCTAGGACATGTTATAAGCATTCCATAATACCTTTTACTTTTTCTCTAGATTTATAAATAACAGAGTATTGAATTAGTACAAATTGACTGGCTGCCATATTTAAACAAAATGGCTTACCGAGCTGGCCAATAAATTTAGCCAAGAAATTTATAGGATCAATATTTGTACCAATCTGTATGAGTTTCAGATTGTTTCAGCATTCCTATTACCAGTTCTCGATGATAGAATATTGTTATGGGATTTACATGTAATTAATATCTCTTAAAAGCAAATGTTGGTTCTTCTTAGCAACATACTAGAGCAGCCCGCAACAGTCTGATGACATTAAGGCAGTGTTGCCAAATCGCTGATGACCACCAGTTGTCTCAACTATAATATAGCTATTTATGGTCATACTGTTTGTTTGATTTACATATCTGCAAAACGGTAAAATCAAGCGTATGTATAACAGTTTACAATAACAGCTGGTCATATTTATTTATAGAAACAAATGTTGAGATAAACCAGTAATTTTCCACACAATCATGTAAAACTAGCAACAGTATAGGGCACAGCATGTAGAGGATGGATTTAGCTGCACCAGCACCAGCCACACTCAGACTATTTCATTCTTGCAGGCTGCTTTAACAATAACATAATAATAGTAAAATAGAACTGCTTGTTACCTAAGAAAATAGATTAATTTCGTTTCCCTCAGAAATAAAGTAAATCTTTACTTCATGTTTAGAGGGAATAAATTAGCTACTGTACTTGTTTCCCTCAGAAATAAAGTAAATCTTTACTTCATGTTTAGAGGGAATAAATTAGCTACTGTACTTGTTTCCCTCAGAAATAAAGTAAATCTTTACTTCATGTTTACAGGGAATAAAATAGCTACTGTACTTTATATAGCAGGTGGAGTGAGGGAACTATCTTAATTAGTCATGTACTTCTTATTCTTTACCTGTAAAATATGTAATCTTTTACAGACTTCCGTCTTTCAAACCAGTTTTCCAGACCTCCACATGCTTTGAAGGCAAATTGGTAAACATCCTCAAAGTTGAAAGGATGGTTCAAACACCATCGACAGGTACTGAAATCATATAAATAATTCATTATAAACACCTGTAATAATTTGCTACATGACATGTATGTGATAAAAAGTGATTGGATGTTTTATTTTAATTCCAAAACACTACATTATTCTTTTAACACCCAATCATTATGAAATTATATTTGTTTGATAAAAATCAGGAGATTGTGTTTAAACAATGTACTTTATTACCGAACGAGACTGTTAACAAAAATAAAAGAAGTATAAAACTTACTCATCCAGTGGGGGAATCAATTTCATTCCCCTTCCTTGAGCACTTTTATTCTACAACAAAGAGAATCACACATTACAACAATAGCATAATAACAAATAGAGGGATTAACAAATAATACATGTACAGTATAACACATTATGATAAGCTAAAGATGTGACATAAAGGTTACATTCAGATAAGATAATGTTTAGTGAATTCCTTCAAATATTCCATTACTGGCAAGCTACTACCTTGTTATTCATATACAAGCTAGAAGAAAGTGAAAAGGTGATTTTAACTTAACTCTTTGGTTAGTTATTTATTAACAATGGATGGTTTTAAAATAATAAAGGAGTGTTATGGACAGTAGCCATTGTTAAAAATAATAAAACTTTCTGAAACAAAGTTAAGACTGGGTTAAACATGTTGGAGTTTTAACATTTCAACAAAAATACCAATGTTAAACTATGTACCAACAAGTATAATGACAAACCCTTCATAAAGTTAAATACATCACAAAACATCAACAAAATCAATACCAAATAACTTGTTTTGAGCAATTCTTAAATCTACTTTAATGTCCCTCTGGTGAGGATGGTGACATTGGGGGTGAATTCGACTTGCTATCTGATAGTAGTCTGTTTTTGGGGCCAATCCGAAGATTCTTGAGACTGTCTTCAATGTCCTTAAAAATTGTATATTAATGTTGCACTACGTAATAGAAAGTTTAGAAGTTGTCCCGTGCGCCAATAAACTAATTTGAATTGTTACTGACGAATATACAGGGTGTTCACAAAAGGGTGTTAAAAACATACGTGGGTGATAGTACCACCCAAACAAAAAATTTCATATGAACATATAACACGAAATGTCTCATTTAGTTGCCTAGCCACCATTTTGTATTTTATACTAAAAAAAATGTCTAAAACTAGTTAAGCTAAAGAAAGCAAATTTGGCACATAGATTTAATAGATAAGAGATAAAGATAGTTGTGTTATTTTTTTGTCTTTAATGCTTGTGTTTCAAAATTTCGGGGAGGGGGGCTTGAACGCCCACTTACATATGGCCATGTATGACACATTAACACGTATGCAGCAGTCAGTTTGACTAAATGTACAATAAATTAAAATTCAGTTATATGTGTTGTCATTCCATTACAATACATGAAAAACAAAGACACAATTTAAAAAAAAGTAATGATGGAACTGTTTCGTAAAAGTTTTTTATCATTAGTACTTTTTCTTTTTTCTTTCTCTTATCAAGAAATAAGTAGGTATAAAATACTTAGTCTTATTTAATTAAATTTTAGACTTCATTAAAGTGAAGTCAAAAGCATACCGTAACACAGTTCTTTTCTTTTGTATCTCTATAAAAACAATAATACAACAACACAGTTAAAAAGCAATAACCAGTTACTATGAATAAATAAATAACAAACAAGAAAACCATTAAGTGATAACAACATTGTTAAATTAATCAATATACATTTAATGTAATTCATTAAAATATTTCACAATATGAAAACATAAACCCAGCCACTTCCAAGATAATGTTTGTTTATAATTATTAAAATCAACATTAACTTAATTATACAACCTATTGTTTCAAAATATTGTTTTTGGTTCAGTGTTGATTAGTTTGCAGTTTCGTACATTTTTAGTGTTAATAGAAAGTTTGATAATGATGTATGAGACATATAATTCTTTATCTATATTTATTTTTATATCTTACACTCATATTTGTAAATAATAGTTTCTTGTAACTCCATAGTTATCTAAGATTTATATTTTATATTTATCATCAAAAAAGACTTCATTAATAATTAGAAACAAAAACAATTTATTTAGAGGAATTTATTGATTATAAACATGTCATTAAAACGTCAATGAAGGCCAAGTATACTTCAGTGTTTTTGAGGCAGTATGATCAGTTTAGGGTTTGTAAAATATTTTTTTATGTTAAATTCATAGTCCTTTAACCCTCCAAGTGCTGGTTAGAACTGCCTTAAGTGCTGGGCATTTTTCAGTATGTTTGCAAGCGTTTAGAAAGTTTTTTTTTTATATACTGTTACCTTAATGTAAATACTACATATTATATATCATTATTTTCAGGAAAGATCACAGAATATGATAATAATACTTATATGACTTACCTTTACATGGTAAAATATTGCTGAATGTAAATCTTGACAAAAAAAAAAAAAAAGTTTTTTATTTTTTCACTTTGAGCTTAGATATCATTTCACCAAAGTTATGAAAATAAAAATCCAAGATATACAAGTTGTAGGTAATTTAATAATGAACCCAAAAGTATATACATCTTATGGGTTTACATATTGACAGAATTCACTCAGAGCAAAAAACGATAAATTGTAACACGTAAAAAATCAGTGATATTTGAAACATTGTGTACTACATTGTAACATGTAGTCTTTCTTCACTTTCACGTCTCAAAATGTGTTCAGTTCACAAAATATCACAATTAAAATCAACAATAAACTAAAATAATTAATTAAAAAAATATATTATGTACATAAATTTACAATCTTACGACGGAACAGCAATAAACAGAACGACCGAACCGTATGACTTGGAAATAAACATACGCTTAGAAACAGCTGTCGTATAGCGCCGGTCTTTGAGCAAAGACGTGCTCCATAGAGTATAACGAGTTCCGCATTTCTTCTAGTTTAATACTATATAAAATAGTTCGTGATATTCCGTAATATATAGCCACTAGCGTGGTTTAAAGAGATCGCGTTTTCTGACATCGCGCTCCGCGAGGTCAGCACTGGAAACAGGTACGCTAACATCGCGCTACGCGATGTCAGCACCTGGAGGGTTAAGATATTTTCCCTGAATACAAAAAGTATAATTATGTTTTTGGATCATTCTATGTGCAATTTTAGGCACCATTTAAAGTAGGGAATGTAGACAGTTTTGAAATCAGGCTCAAATAAAAATGTGAGGTTTTCACAGCACATGTACATAAGTTATAGTTCAGGTTGCGACATGTTTTTTTTCATTTATGACTTCAATAAATTATAGTTTTATTACTATTTAAAAAATTATGGTTGCCTGTAAAGTCGGTTTTACGGGCGAAGATTTTACGTGACAACGTCTTTTTCTCGGTAGAATATTTATTGATATGAATATTATTAAATTGCACAATAGGAACAAGGAATTGAATGAAAATAAGAATTGCACAAATTTTAACTATAGAAATATATTTTGTTTACTAAAACATTGTACATAATTTGAAATTAATTAAAATTTGTTATTGTAAATGGTAAAGTTGAATAAAACATTTACTAAAATTGGAATTTGAAATTCTTGCTAAACACAGTTAAATTCTAACTCCGCGCGTGGTGATTGGTCGGTTTAGTTCGTTTGTTTGGTCGCACTGTTATGACAGGTTAGAGGTTATAATTTGTTATTTTAAATGTTTGACTAGCAATACGCGCTGTTTCTTCTCAATCGACTGAATTACGATTGATTGCAGAGTGATTTAAACTAATAATTTACTTAACACTATCAACATTTGTCAATAGTATGACATAACCTATAAACTCAGTTTCTCAACTTTTGTGTCAATCTAACAATTAATCAATCAATCATAGTTTACGATAATGAAATATCAGTGTACAATTATTTACCTTTATTGTTGTAGTTGTTGTAAATGACGAATCTAAGCACTCCATATTTTCACGAATAAACATAGTTATCTGCTTTATCCCGTGCGGTGGACCCACAGTTATCTGCTTTATCCCGTGCGGATCCCGTGCGGCGGACCCACTGGACGGGCATCGTAACGTTACCGGGCGTTACACTTTTTCATGAGTGACTCCGAGCCGCAATCTAATTTAAGACGTTGTCACGTCAAAAAATCTAAATGTTTAAACTTTTTTCTGAACAAAACATACATTTTCAGAAGTAAATAATACACCACTCCCTGAAATTACAATATTATACATGTACATAATGTATAAAGTGTCCCACAAAGAAATCTTTGAACGTTTGATTTTATATTACTTGCCCATGTATGCACCTATGTAGAGTTGAAAATGTTTGGTGCATACATGGGCAAGTAATATAAAATCAAACGTTCAAAGACCTCTTTGTGGGAGCCTGACTATAAAATTGCCTAAATTTTAAATGCCCGTAATTTCATATGAAGTGATATAAAATTGTCCTACTTTTCTGTATTCTGGGAAGTTATGTTAAAGTGCTATGAATTTAACATAAAAACATATTTTTAAAACACAAAATTGATTTCACCACCTTAAAAGATAATGTATTTAAAAACACCATGACATGTCAAAATTGCATAATATTTTATGTTAAAAAGACCAAATTTTGGTCTAATTATTGTATCATGAACAGTTTTCAATAATACTTTATATAATACATTTTTGGTTTTTTTTTAATGCGGGTCATGAAATAAATGAGTAATGTATAGTTTTGCAGAATTTATCATGGGTCAATATTAACCATCTAGTTTTCAGTGAAGGATTATTTTAGGCAGTAATGTTACACATATGTATTATGGTTTACACAATATATAATATTGGTGGGAAGAATTCTTGCTTTCATATTACAATTTCTGTATTTCAGCCATTAACAAAACTTTATTATCTTTTGGTGGTTTAAGGATATAGACAGATAAGATTTAACTCCATGAAACAAATTTAAAGAAAGAAGTTTTTGCCTGTATTTGCTTTGAAATAACTTAATAACATTTTCTGAATATACAGGATAAGATGTTTATAATTGAAGTATAGCACGATTGTTTACTTATGAACTATAGAGATAAATATATTTTTACTTTAATTTCACGAGGGGTGCTAATAAGTAGAACATCTGAGGTCATACTCAAGTGAATACCAAGACATCTTATCAGGCTGTTATGAAAGATTAAAAAGTCAGTTAAAAGCGTGCCACATATAATTTTTATCAGTCAGGTTAGTCTGATGTTCTTGTGCGAGAATAGCGAGACAAGTTTTCTGTTGCTGTTGAAACAAAGAGCGGTTATCGAGTTCTTTGTTGCAGACGATTGTCCACCCATCGACATTCATGGGCTAGTGTATAAGGTGACAAAACTATTTTAGAAATTAATTGGTATTGAAACCTAACAGTTATAAACATAGAAAATTACATGTAAATGATGCTTCTAGTTCTGGCTAACCATTGAGTGTAACGACGAGTCTTATGTTGATGTACCTGCTTATTCGGGAAAAACACACACCACTCTTTTATGGTTTCTCTTAAAAACTAGTCAGCCATATGATGCCAAGAATACTTACTCTTGGAATGAAAACCATAGTCTTGAAAGAAGTCTGACAAATTTTCACTAGTATAAAGATGAAGGAAATGATTTCCTAAATAACATCGCAACTGGAGATGAATCCTGGGTTCATTACTATGATGTGGAGAAAAAGTCAATTGGAGGAAAAACAGACATTTGGAGTCACAATTTTCATAAAAGTTTGAAAGCTTTTTGAGCACTGCAAAGTTTATGGTGACTTTTGAGATCCACAAGGTGTGATTATGACCAAATAATTAACACAAGGTCAAATTATCAATTCTAATGTCTACTTGAGATACTGGAAAGAAGTAAAAAAATTAGGATTAGAACACAGATAATTCTTACTCCATCACGGTAATGTGTGACCATTTTAAAATTTTAAAGCTGACAAACATGTAGAAAGATTAAACAAAAATGTTTAATTTTGAGAATTTAAAATGGTTTTAAATAAATTTTGCCTTTAATACTTTGATTTGATTATCGTTTTGAACCTAAAATATTACACATTGAGTGAGAACAATTGTTTAGTTTATTCAATTTCAATAAATTCTGTTTTTGGTTAGTTTTAAAAGTGGCTATAACTAGTTAAATATTTAATTTTGACTTTAATATATCAACTTGGGAAATAAAATAAACACTGTATCAATCGTTTTTAAACATATAAGTGTCAAGTTTTAAGTGTCTAATTTTTCTTTTTGCTACACTTTGACTTTTTGGGATTTAAACTGGATAAAAACTTATAGTAATAGTTAAATACCTCAATTTTCTTAGCATCTTTCGGCTCTTGTGATAGGGCTGCAGACTTGTGAACCTTGCAAGAAGATCGAATGTTGAAGTACTTGCGCAAGATGCCATTGGGTACTGCCAAAGATTCTCCCAGTGGGGTAAAGATATTTCGACTGTGACATGACAGTATGTGGTTGCAATCCGCATGGCCATTCCTCAGCAGAGAAATCAGACCAGAGTATTCAGAAACATTCAGGTCACCAGTGAGTATTACAGGATGATATCTGAAACAATACTTAATTTACATCACTGGTCTATTTAGGGTTGTGCAAAGTTCAAGTCAAAGCCCTTTAAAATAACTTTTATAAAAGCTAAAAAAATGTTTTTTTTTCCACTAGGAATTGTAGCATTTAAGTAGGAAATTTTGTAATCAAGCACAAATAAAAGTAAATGAAGATAAACTGAAGATTTTTTACAGTAGACATGGATTAATGAAATGATAAACCTAAGTAAATTACATATTTTTTAATAAAATATCATGTCATTCACTCCAGTTATCTGTCTTATTCTGTACATATTATAAGAATTCATTGCCCTTATCTTCAACTGATTTCTGTGTGTCAGATTATAATCAACTCTAAATAATACTTCAAGTGCCTACAATTCCTTACGATATAGGTCAGTCTCATACACGACTGACTAACTAACTAAAGTGTTGTGCTTTTAAATGTGAATAAATTATAATGAGACCAAAAATCCTACAATTATATTTTTGAACTTTAATATTAAATAATATGGCTCAATCAGGGCCGCTTTGGCGGGCCCGGAAAAGATATTCGACTGGGTCCCATCATGTCTCGCCACCGCATCGCCGTCACCCTGTAGATGTGTAGTGGAGCTCACTCAGCCTGGTAAAATTGTCCAAAAAAACCAATCTGAGTACGGGCCTGGGCACAATATTTACTACCAGTAATTTAAAGTTTGAGGGAGTGTAAATTCTGGTATATCCGCTTAGTACACAGGTGGTTTAGTTCTCCACTTATAAGGATTTTGACAATTCTTGTAATGTGTTACCAGTTTAAGGACATTTGGTACATAATTAAAAATTGCTTCAAGACAAAATCTGTATATTGCAATTTCTAACTTTCATAAATGAGTTAACAAATACAAAGAAATTGTATTTATGATGGAAGTACAAAGTCTATTTCTAATATCAGGAAAGCAAAAGGTGAAGAGCTACAACTATGAAGAAGAAATCAGATTCACCAAACTCAACTCCAATATTGAATACAATGAAGAGAATTAAACAATTGTTTGTTAGTTTTCAAAATGTCTGCTTTTTAAAGCTTCGGTCTCAGATATCTAAGAAATTGTTAAATGTAATGTTATTAGATTTTTTGCCCCGTTATATTGTTTTTAGTTCCATTCAAGGCAGTTTGTTTTAATCTAACCTATATAAAAAAAAATTTATTGTTCAATAGTGTATACAGGATTCTTCAGCAGGAATTCTTGAAGCGAGCTCCTCAGTCTTTTTCTAGTAGGTTCTTAACACCTTCACTGCGACTCTACGCTGAGTGAACCTGACTAGTATCACTGTGATTCTGTGCCATAAGGCGGTTGCCGAAGTCAACGTGTTAATGAATTATCATGCTATAATGTTGGGATTGTGGATTTATTTTCAGCTGTAATGTAAATACTGTAACAGCAAGTTACTTTTAATTAATATACAGGGTGTACATAAAGTCCTGCACAGGTATAATATTTTCTGAACGATAACAGATAAATCAACAAGATTTGGTACATCAACACTACACCTAAAAATTTACTTTTTGAAGGAACTATCAGTTTTCTGTATCATCATGGGGACGTCCCGCAAGGAGTCAGAAGGAAATTTTAAATAGGAGCATAGGTGAATATGCACATCATTTTAAAGGGCTTATCTAGCAGAGTTTAATGCCGCAAACCGCACTCAAAAAGATTGATCCAGTACAAAATGGCGCCACCTTTCTATCAGTGCGCTTTAGTACAAAAGAGTTTGTCGTATTGCTTGTAGTTCTTCAACTACACTATGTCGCTTGACGAACGTGAACGTATAACACTTCTTATTATGGTTGGTTGGGGAAACAACAGGCGATCACACGAGGAATCGCGCACTGATAGAAAGGTTGGACAGCACTACTAAAACAAGAAAACTAGAATAGCCTACTATGAATAGACTGGCTAATAGGAAAGTCCAAATTGCGACCCAAAGATAAGAGCTTTCTAATTGTTACTGTTATCAGGTTTTCCCCATTATCAATATATTAGGACCAAATTTGTAACCCTTGAGGATAACTAACGTCATAATTCACTTCTGTACAACTGACAAGTATAATGTAGTATTTAGCTGCAGTATTCTTTGGTTGCAGTTTTGCTATACTAGGGTTATGGCTACTAATAAAATGTAACCAAGTAAAACCTTTGAACAGCCGCCATTTTGTACTGGATCAATCTTTTTGAGTGCGGTTTGCGGCATTAAACTCTGCTAGATAAGCCTTTTAAAATGATGTGCATATTCACCTATGCTCCTATTTAAAATTTCCTTCTGACTCCTTGCGGGACGTCCCCATGATGATACAGAAAACTGATAGTTCCTTCAAAAAGTAAATTTTTAGGTGTAGTGTTGATGTACCAAATCTTGTTGATTTATCTGTTATCGTTCAGAAAATATTATACCTGTGCAGGACTTTATGTACACCCTGTATATCTTTAACACATTCACTGCTAAAAAAAATATTGAAACTCATTACGCATGCTAAACATAATCTGTAGTTATACCTTATTAAGAGGCAATTTCAGGAACAGCAAAAAAACATTCAGATACCAAATTCCTCTAAAATGTGATGCCACTGGTTGTCTCCTATTGGAGACTGCAGCACATGGCGGTATATTGATTAACCCTTTAAGGAGTGTGTGTAAACTCTACATAATGAGTAAGGACGTCATATGACGTATACTCTTACAGTGGCCCAAAGGAGTATGGACGTCATATGACGTTTAGCCTCTGTATTTTTGTATTAACGTGAATGCATTGCTATTACTCATTGCCTTTAAGTAGGTTTGACTGTAAAGTGGTTCCATCTATCGGCAACATACTTAACTTCCATGTTTGTGCTTGCATTCACTTGTAATCTGATTGCAACCAGATCGCAGTAGCCACCCGGTAGAAGCCCCTGGTCGCATTGCGTGCGCATCACTTAGTTGTCAGAATATGCCGCCACATTACACTAGCCATTTCTTGTATACTGCGGCTATATTTACCTTGTGAGTGACATATTTGTTGAGCAACTATCTAGTTTGTTACTGTTGTCCAAATGGCAGGCAATATTGATTGAGTCTGCCGTAGTGAGGAAATAAGACATTTGATTTTGAAAAATACTGAAATATTGACTTGTAGAACACGTAGTCCTTTTTTCTAAAGCTTTCAAATGCAAAAAAACATTTTTTAAGTTTAATTATTTACTCCTTTTGGTATTTTTTGGATTTTATCCATTACTATCAAAAGAAGACGTCATATGACGACCATACTCCATAAAGGGTTAATAACAGTTACAAAAAGTTTTTATTATTTTGAACGTCCTATTTTACTAAAGTAAGTCGTTATATAATTTTCATTTACACTATTTAAAACATAACTCCCTCCACCCTCTGAATTTTCTTATGGGGCATGCCATTTATTAAAGAAGGTAAGTGCACACTTGAATCACTCAGTTTTAAGTCACTGCCAAATAACAGGCAATAATTGGTTATCCATATTGTACTTGGCTCCACTGCAAACCACACATAGTATACACATTACACATAGTAATGTAATGATAAACAAACACACTGCAAAGTTACTGAAAATGAAGCTATTTATAACATGAAGTGTTGATTACTAGCAACATACTATGAAAAGGTAAACGTTTCAGTTCAAATACTGGAGGCAAACTAAGCATATATTATAGCAATGATCCACATTGGCAGTGAATATGTTGTTTATTTTAAGGATATTGTATGTTTTGTAGCAGTTCATATAGCTACCAATAATACTGTGAGAGGTGATAACTCACTTGTCAGTACCATAAGAGGCGATCCTCTCCATCTCTGCCAGCAGTACCATTAGTTGGCATAGTTTGACATCTACGAGGCGCGGGTTTTGCAGAAGATGTGTATTTGCTACTACAACACAGTAGCCGGGGAAATCTTTCAGCTCCAGCTTCACTACCATGCCCACGTTGGGATAGCTCAACAACTGCAACTTGAGACACTGGTATAACACGGGGCTGAACTCCTTTAGTTTGAACCTACTATCTCTGTACAAGATGGCACAACCATCTGGCATACCCAAGCCACGTTCGACATACAGGACAATATAACCTGTATGGAAAACAATGGCAACATTTTAAATAAGCAACAGACTGTCTTGTCTTTTTTTGAGTTTTCCAACTTATTAAAATATAACATTTTACCACAGAAGACAATCTGTTCCAATTTCTGTTTTAGTCCCATGAAGATCTCCATGTCAAATGAAGAATTTTCACCAATTACCAGCATAAAGCCCCTATTCCTAGACACTGGCCTTTGGTAGCACTTTTCCAAGCAGAATTAAGGCAAGGGTAGGTATCAGTGGCATAACTAGGACTTGACTTTAGGGGGATAAATCTGATTGAAGAGCACGCCATACAAGTGGATAGAAATAAATCTGAATAAATCCAAATTTAATAAACTAGATAGGCCTACCGTAATTCAAATCAAAACAATTAATTTCTGTATTTCAGAAAGTTGAAATACTGTTACATGTATATTAAAAAATATAATTCAGCCCTTACAAGGGTGGGAGGGAGGGTTCTTTCCCTCATTCAAAAGAGAATTCTCCCCTCTTAGTTATTTTTTTATTTCATTTAATGGACCTACACCCAAACAATTTAAGATCAAACAAATTTTGTGGACAACAAAAATAAATCTGTATAATTGCACAGGTCTTTATTTTGCTTACTTTTCTTTTAGATAGAATTTGTATATAATGTCAGCCTATTGCAATTGTCCTCATGGTAGCACTTACCAAAAATTTCAGCATAACTTTATCAACCATGACCTTAGAGTCCAGAACCACCCTCCGTTCAAGTTTTTATATTATATATATATATACCTATGCTGTACAAAAACAATGTGGCGTGTGGAAATGATAACTGCCCCAAAAGAGCTCAAACAAGGTGGAGCTTGGTACAAACATTTATCTTATAAATATCTGAGCAAAGTTCATTGGCCAGCTTGGTCACAATTTATTATGTTTTGGCCGTTCAAACTTTGAACACAATTAACAATTCATTTATGAACAAAAAAGTGCTCTGGAATGCTTATAACATTTTAAAAACATTTTGTAATTACCATTGTTTCTATATCTCAAACAGTTTTAGCGTACTGATTACTTTAAAATCCCATAAGAAATTTTCTGTAACCTAAATATGGTGGTAATAATGCAGAAATAATCTGAAACTTGTAACATAAATTGATCTGATAAATATCTTACCTAAGTTCATTGGCCAGCTAGGTACGCCATTTCGTTTCAGCTATTCAAACTTTAACAAAACTAGCAACTCTCAATACTTATGAAAGTAGAGAAAGAATCAAAAGTATTATGGAATGTAAAATTTTAAGTTTTTTATTAATAATGTTGCTTTTTTGTAATATTCTGTTCAAACTGCAATTTATTAAAGCTATGACTACAAAATGGACACAACAAAATATTACAGCAGAACCTTTCATATCCGACCGTCTGTGTTATCTGACTGTACTCCGTTGGCGAGCCTGTTCAGACTTGAAGAGTGACTCATTTACACTACAGTATTTTTTGTTCTTGTACCACAAACCGTAAGGTCAGCCGTGGTTCATGTGGAATGTGCTCTGACTACAATCTTCTACTGTTCTATGTTTGTTAATGTCAATACTGTGTGTTTTTCCCCAATTTATGACTATCGGTTATGAAGTGCTTTAATGTGAGGTTGCATATGTGACAATGGCAACTCAAAAACGTAAACGTGTTTGTGTTTCTCCGCAACAAAAACTTGAAATGTTGCAACGTCAGGACGTTAGGAGTCTGTTATTAAGCTAGCTTTTGGGTTGGGTTTAGAAGTGACTACAGTAAAGGACTGGAAGAAGAGCTGTAAAAATCTGGAAGCGTCAGAACGACAGTCGAGATGGATGATACGTTAAAAAGCAGAAAAAAGTTGAAAAAAATTAAAACTAGAACTTGTGGATTAAGCGTTATAAATTTGTTTTTGTCAGGAAAGGGGCAAAGGAACACAATTGTCAGGCTCCATCGTAAAGGAAAAATGCATAAAACTGCATGACAAGTTGGGAGGTGATCTACAAAGGTTTAGTTAGTGAAAGGTGGCTACATAAATGGAAATTGCGTCATTGCATATGACATGTTATAATTGTGGGGGAAAACTCGTAAGTTGATGATAATGCTGCTAATGATTTTTTTAAAATTTGAGAAGTTGGTCATAGAACAGGAACTTGTACCTGAACAAGTCTACAATACAGATGAAACGGGCCTAAATAAAAAATGCTTCCATAAACTACTTTTACTGCTAAAAATGGGTCTGTGCTGGGAACAAAGCTTGCTAAAGACAGACTCACAATTACAACTTGTAGCAATGCCGCAGGAAGCCACAAAATGCTGTTGTTCGTCATAGGGAAATCTACGAAGCCAAGAGCGTTTAAACAGCTAAGCATGGCAACACTTCCAGTTTTGTATCGTAATCAATAATCTGCTTGGATAGATAGTCACTTGCTTAAGGAGTGGTTTTTTGATGAATTTGTCCTATCAGTAAACAAAAAAATGTAAAGTCTAAAAAACTTACTTGTTCGTGCTGTTTTGCTCTTAGATAACGTTCCCAGTTACCCTTCTGAATCTTAACTAAAAAAAGGAAACGTCAAGGCTTCATTTTTACTGCCCAACATTACATCTATAATACAGCCTATGGACCAGGGCGTCATTGAGCGGTTAAAGAGAAGATACAGATAAAAATATTTCGTCTCTCTCGTGGAAAAAACAGAAGAAGGATGTAACCTTTTTAAGGCAATGAAAAGTTTAAATATAAAAGATGCCATCTATATTGTTCCTGCAGCTTTATATGAAATTAAACAAACCACCCTTTAAAAGGTTTGGAAAAAGATTTGGCCATCATTGAAACAAGAAAAATCTGAGACTGATCATGAGCCAACTTCGACAGAAGCAGATGTTGAGACAGACAAAACAGAAACATTACAAAATCTACAAGTTTCAGCACAATCTTCAGTTGAAAGATGAAGAAGAGTGATTTTTTGAAGGTGATGTTTCGTAAGTTGCAGCCAATAAAGATCTCAGCGACGGCCAAATCATTGCTATTATGCATAATGAAGCCGAGGAAGAAGAAATTGACTCGGATGAAGAGTAAACCACAAGTGACAACGAAGCAAGTTACTCTGCTGCTAAAGATGCCTTCGACATTGTACTTTAGAGCAACACCCAAGTGCAACCCTGATGGATGTATTTTGGACAAAAAAATGGAGGGACAATTCCGCAACGTCAAGATTGTCAAAATTGAAACAAAAATTCATTACTGAATTCTTTAAATAAGGTACTGTACAGTATACATGTGCTTATACTTTATTCACATTTTCATTTAATTTAATTTAACTGTAAATGTATGAAATATATTCAACAACAAACGAATGCTGGTATTTACAAGTACAAGAGAGTTGTTTGCTTAATGTAGTACACTGCTTACATGTAGTTTTTTCTACCTAAGAAAGTGCGTTTTTTGCTCTTCCCGATATCCGACCTCTTGGGTGTTCCGATGAGAGGTTCTACTGTAATTGTATGTAGTTACAAATGAACGTGTAAGTTGTGTTGCAAACAGTGAAACATAAAATAAGTCTTGTAACGCGTGTGAATGTAAAATCAAAATTTTTTGAATAATGTAAATGAAATATAACTTTAAATCTGCACTATATTGATTTTGGTTTGTACAACTTTTAACATTTCAAACCTCCAATAATGATAGGCTCTCTACTGATTAATCCGTTTTGTAAAACCTTCAATCATTGTATAATATTACATAAAAATGTCCAATGAAGGTCATCAAAACTGACACAGTATCATTCACATACCCTGTTCCTTAAAGGGGCGAAATAGCTCCTCCCGTACCTTCTCATTAGCTTCCACCTCCTGCAGGCAAATAATCTGAAAAATTATAGTCTAAGATTTAAAAAAAATGCTATGCAATCTTTGGATTTTGTCTTAACTAACATCTAAGTATTTCAGTTTACACCATTTCAAAACACTGCAACACAATTAAAGTCTTGTAATATGTATATGTCAACAAATAAATGTTAAATAAAAAAAACATTTGTTTTGTTGTTTGCACTGCTTTTTTTAACAAAATTTTTATTCTCTTTGCTACCAATAATGTAGCTACGGTTGGAAGGGTCGATTCAATGTGAATGTTGAGTGTAGCTCCGTTCTCCTTCCTCTTAGTGCAGCATCTGGAATCTGATGCTGTCACAGACTTGGTTCCTAGAATTTGGAGTCATATTCGTCTGAAGAGATAAAAAAAGTTTGCAGACGAAGAAGCTCAAAATGAACTCTTTATATGATTTTGACATCACAGACAACTAGACCACAAAATGTATTTCCGTAAATATAATAACTAATAAATAAACCAACTGAACACAATTCTATGAAAGATTCAACCCAACCATTGTCTTGTAATTTAGAGGAGTATAAAAAGGTGTACATATTTTATACCTCATAAACCACCCAGTTTGCCAGCCCCCAAAATAATTTTCTATATATGCCACTGGTAATGTTACTTTTCTTTATCATTCTTTGCAGATATAATTATGTTCCCCACCATGATGAGTAGGACCATTTTGTCACAAGTGCTTTTAAATCTAGTCGGAATAAAAACTAAGTTATTGGATGACACCAGACCAGTGACACTATAAGTCTAGCATCAAATAAGGGATAACAGATGGTAAAAGGCACTGAGAGGACATTCAAATACATACTTATCAGTTATTATACATCTATTTCAGAATAAATCTTAGGTACTTACATCAGGTGACTCAAACAGAATCTCTGATTGTAGAATACCCCTACGATAATCCCATTCCAGACATCTGGAGGGACACTGCTTGTAGTAGTATGAGTTTTGGAGGTTCTTCTCAATGTAAGTTTGGGCCAAGATGTTGTAGCTCATAATTTTGAACCGAAAATAGGGAATGGAGGTGAAGCGAACAAGACTCTTATCAAACTCATAATGTTGGAGGTGGACTCCTGGTACTGGACATCCAAGTTCTGCAATATTATTTGAGATTTTTAATTTAATTGCATTGTTTGTAGTCTCAATTCAGAACATAGTTGATTTAAAAAAAAACAATGACACCAACACATAACATTGTTAATCAATACAGAAAAAGAATGTAAAGTTATTACTTTTAGTAAGGAATAGAAGTTACATGAAATTCATAAAAATGTTTGTATACTTAAACACTTAACAAGAAAAATATAGTAATAAAAACTCAAATTAACACATAGTAAATATAACTAAGAGTGTCAGCACATCCTGATGTGTATTCATTAGCAATGTACTTAACAAACAAAATTATTTTAAGTTTGATACAAAAACTTTTCACTATTCAAAATTGTTTCCATTCTCTAAGCTTTAAAATGTTGGACAAGCTCTTGTTTTACCAGATGTAATGTCAGGATGTGTAGGGGAGTATGAAGGCAAAAAAGATAATACCAGGTCCAATAAAACAATTAAACCAGTAATATAGTGCAGTTTCTTTTCTTTTTTTACTATTGGAGTATTTGGATTGATGTGTTTATCCAAAGTCATATAATCAACGTTTTGAACTGGCAGTGTAGTTATTTTACTTTGTTGAGTTGCCAGCTTACTTTAAGCTTATGATGGTTGTCACCAAAAAGATTATCAAGACAGCTGATCCTAATCAAAATCAAAACACAAAATATCAATGTTGTTTGGACAGAAATTAAACATAAATTTGTTTAAACCTAACAATTTGAAACTTGGTTCTTTTGATTCAGGTTTTGGGTTTCAATGAAGGCCTTTCTATCAATATAACCATTTACAGTATGCTGCTTATGACTGAATGGTAATGCTAGATGCTACACAGATAAACAAGTCAGATAAAACAGTATAAGACATGACAGGAGAGGCCAAGTTTGCTAGAACAAAGAGGAAACAGGATTACGAAGAAGAGGAACATCAGTTTGATAAGTCTTCAATATGTACTTGTTAACATAAAGATACATCTTTCTTAGAAAGTACTAAAGATAAAGAATTACAATTTTTGTACATATAGTTTACACACCCTTTTATGGAAATACATGCAAACTTGTGTATCTAATTCAATATTGAATGCACAAATATCTAATAAAAAATGAAAATCTTTCACCGCATTAAAGAAACTAATTCAAAAGCATGGTACATTTTTGGGAAAGATTGGAAATAGCATGTATTTGCTACAACAATGTACATATTATGATCTAAAACTTTCAAGACTGAGTTTTACAGTTTCTGAGAGAAACATAACTAACATTTTACATGCAAAGAAAAGAGCTTTCCTAATCTCCTTCAAGGCTTTTAAAACACTAACCTGGAGATTGACATCTCATCGATATGTGACTTTTGAATCATCACTAGACAGATGATTCACAGGACTTCTGGTTTGATTGTTAAGGACAGTATGTTCAGCAGTCTCCCATCTAGGGACAGCCATGTTATTCATTGCTATATTTGGTTTGTGATGTACCCACTGAACAATGCTATTGCTAACTTTATCTCTTCCATCTGTTTGGAGAGCAAACGCATCATACAAGTGTAGAGTTGAATAGTAAATGCACTTCTCAAGAAGAGTCACCCTTGCGTAGGGAACACCTTACTTCCCCTTCTGGCAAGTATTGTATGAATCAAGAATGAAAAAAATCTTGAAATAAGTGTTTTGAAAATGAAAACACCTCATTTATATAAACACTTGGATGGGTTCATTAAAAAAAAATGGAACTCAGAAGTCTCCCTGGAATATTGTTCACAGTGCCATCCAATGATCAGACCTAGGACTACCATCGTTGGCACATTGCACATCATTAGCAAATTCTGTTGACTGGTCTTAATCATTAACCTCAGTGAGCCATCTGGTTTTAGATTATCTTTGGGTTTGCCTGTAAAAAATTGATTTATTAGAAAGAAGCATTGTATAGAATAAAATAAATAGGCTAAGATTTTAGAATCTCAGACAATTACTGTCCTTAAAACTCTCTAATAGCTTCAGTTTCAAGGCAGTGGATGCACAGTGTTTTGGTTCACAATAAAACAGCAAAAACAACAATGAGGATGAACACGTTAATTAAAATTATTTATATTTATTTAATTTAAACTTAACATAATAATAGTACTTACACATATCTTGAATACATTCATTAACAGTGGAGCAAAGATTTTATCTTGACTATTGTTTGGTGTAGACAAAAAATAGTTTTTTTGGATGAGTTCAGCGATCCAAATAAATGATAATTTACACATTTCTCAATATCTCTCAAGCCATAGAATTGGTAATTACACTTAATTCGGCAAAAATAATAAACTAAAACCTAATTATATTTGCAAGTTTAGTATTTCCTAATAATCTCCTCTTGAATTAATTTTATTTACAGTTTCGTGCATTTTTGTATTCCTTGAGAAAAGTAACAAATTAAAAAACTTACCCATCAACCCCAGACTCGTGTACTCTTCAAAACGGGCTAGATGTTTTGCCTCAATTGAGCCTTGAACAAACAACAAATAGACCTAATCAAATTTCGTTGAGCTAATTTATAATTAACCTATTTTTAAATTTAATTTATTTCCAGTTTGTATTTTCACACAATAAGTAACTAGCTTTCTACTCACATTCAAAGTCCTCAATCTTGTAATTTCGGTCCATCGCAGATTAATAGGTTCTGTAAAATAATATAATCAGGTAGAATGTATCGAGAAGAAAATAAAAGCATACTATTATTAAAAATAAAAACATTTAATGAATCAAAAAGGATATTTGTTTACCATGTATTGTTTATATTTTTACAGTGTAAAATGTATAAATATATAAGACATGAAGAATGTCTTCGAAATAATAAAGACCAAATAATTTTCTATAAAAATAAATCTTTTTGAGAATCATTTCAATGTTTGTTGGCTGAACAGTTAGCAAAGCCTTTCCTGTGTTATTTTCTGATGATGAAAATTTCTATCTGTACACGTGATAACTGCCGAATGAGCTCGCCTAGAGAGTAGAAATTCAGTAGGAAATTCTAGCTCAAGTACATCTACGTTAGTGTTGAAAATGTTACACATCGATCCATTGGAAGTCTCAATATTTATGGGCAAAAATAAAATTTAATAGATCTTCATTGGTCCATAAGTGTTGACAAGAAAAACACAGACTAAACAAATTGGTAAACAGGGTACATTGTGAAGGTTATTAATATAATTTTCCATTAACTTATCAACATTTATATGATGAATTTTTTTAAATTAAAGAATTTTAGCTTAACTTGTAATATCATCTTTTTAGCCAGCTAAAAAGGTTGGTTTTTTTACTATGGTATGTTGGTTCCTGAACACTCAAGAGAACTCAATTTGTGTCTACTTGTATATAGAAGACTAGTACATACCCGCGGCTTCACCTGCAATTTCGATGTGACATTCTGTGTATTTTATTGAATAGCTCCCACGATTTCAGTAACACTAGAACTATTTTAGACCAATATGGAGAAACTAAAAAGTAAAGTTCATAGCTCTCTAGTGAAAACATTTATGATTTAATATGATAGGGTTCTATGATATTTTTGAAATGGAATTAGTCATATGGTTAAGAGGAACAAAGGTTAAATGAAATGGCGAGTAATTCTTTTTTTACGCTTCTGAGGGCATTTCTGAATCAAATTAATTATATTTTCGACACCAAATTTGTAGTTTGTTATTTTGCACTGAGAAAGAATAGTTATAGAACTATATACCGGGTGTCCCATGAAGAGGTTTTAAACGTTTGATTTTATATTACTTGCCCATTTATGTACCGAACATTTTCAAAACTCTATAACAATTCATTAAATAGATTTTAAAAATATTATGTGAAAATTTCAGCTCTCTAGCAATTGTTGAAACAAAATGGTGGCATTTTGAAAAACTATAATTTAAAAACAGTAAAAAACAGTTCACCCACAGTGGTTTATACCTTCCAGTTGAACCTACCACTGGGCACAGCAAAAACCAATATGTCACTTAAATCTAGGCAACCCTATGGATGTCCAAGAGCAGCACATTACTAACCGTGATTGTCGAGATTCTGGGGTGCAAGTGCAATTCGATAGATTCTACTGGATCTACTGCGTAAGATGACTATTGGAGTTTGTTCCCTAACTATCAGAAGTTCTTGCTAGCCCCAACAAGGATGTGCCACCCCGTCTGCTTTGACTGGAGAGGCTGGTTCAGAGCTGGCCTCCCCTTCTTCCGGGGGGGACATGACTTTGAGATTAGTGCCCTAATTCTTCCTCATGGACCTCGATAGGAGGCGGCCATCAGCACTAAGGTTCTTACAGGACTAAATGCAATTTATAGGCTACTTGTCCTAAGAGAACAAAAAAAAAAAAAAACAAATATAATCCATCTACAGCGACAAACTGATAACAGCGCTTAACAAATGAATCGTAAGCTCTTGCAAAGAAATTCTGCAGTATCTGTATAAGTTCCTCTTCAATTGATTGTTTGATTCCTCACATCATTATTCAAGCTAAGAGTATAAACTTGTTCCTTTAAGTAACCATATAGAAAGAAATCACACACAGTTAAAATCTGGGCATCGGGGTGGCCAATTTTAAAAATCACTTCCACGACCAATCCAACGCTTGTCATTTAGAAATCACTTGATAGGATTTGCGAAATGAGGAGGAGCACCATCTTGTTGGTGATCCATTAGATTGCCTTATCCATTACTGGAACCTTAAAATGAGGAGACTTGTTAATTTAAAACCTGTTCATACCTATTCCCAGTCATTGTACTGTCTGAAATGTTGTAAGATAGTACCCCATTACAACTGACAGCTGCCCAAACAGTAATTCCTTTTAATTTGAATAGTGTCTGTTCAAGAATTTGTGGATTACCTGTGCTGTAATAATTACAATTATACCTATTTACAGCACCATTACAGTAGAAAGTGGACTTGTCTGAAAAAAACAGTTTGAGTATGTAAATTAGGATCTAGCTCAAGAAACTCCATGATCAAAATTCCACTTTCCTGTCCGGATTATCTTCAAGAAGATTATGGACTAGGTGACTTTTGTAAAATTTAATTTTGTTTTACTTAATTATTCTCTGTACTTTGGAAGATCAGTCTCAAGTTCAACCTTTCTTAGTGACTTCGGTTTATCTGAAGAGCGGAGCATTGATGCGCATACTAGTACTTCTCTTTCCTCATTTGATTCTCTCGAGTATTTTTTTACAACACTTCCAGTTTCTAAGAAAAGATTTTTCCATTTAGTTATTGTTGGAATTGCTAGGTGGTTCAACTCCCGGGTAGGCAACCGAAATTATCTAATTACTTCTCTAATGTTGCCAAAAGCAATAACCCACGAACAACACTTCACTTTTTGTTCAAAATTAAAAGCCATTTCTCAAACTTTAATATCAGCAAAACTGTAATGAAGGAGGTTAGGTTATGTTTTTACAGCACTCAATATTCTTCAATCAAACAGCTGTTTTCAACAATGAGTGTTATTAAACAGCTGTTCTTTAAAACTGCAACGCAGTAATGAAATCAGGTAATTCAAGAAAATAATTTTTATAGGAAGCAAAATGTAAAATTTTCAATACGTCACCATTTTGTTTCTACAATTGCTACAGAGCAGAAATTTTCACAGAATATTTTTAAACCTACTTTACTATTTGTGTAGTGTTTGAAAATGTTCGGATAAATGGGCAAGTAATATAAAATCGAACGTTTAAACCTCGTTGTGGAACACTCTGTGTGTATATATATATTAGCAGACCCGACAGACGTTGTCCTGTACACACGTCTTTAATTCGAAAATTTTAAACTTTGATTAATCTGTAACAATCTGGGCTGTTTTGTTAAAAATGTCTATTAAAAAGTTATTACAATATCTATTTTCCGATAGGGCTGAAGTATAATAAGTGGCCTCCATCACAATCGAATTATTGATATTTCTGAATAGCCTATATAACTACTATCCGAATCAGATTATAGTTATGTAAAGGCTGAAGTATAATAAGTGGCCACCATCACAATTGAATTATTGATATTTCTGATTAGTCTATCTAAACTACCGAATTTCATTATAGTTATTTTAAATTACAGAATAGTATTGGAACTGGATCCGAATTAGATTATAGTTATTTAAAGGCTGAAGTATAATAAGCGGCCACCATTACAATTAAATTATTGATATTTCTGATTAGTCTATCTAAACTACCGAATTACATCATACTTAGCACAATAATTAATTAGCACTTAGCACAATAATTACACAATGTTACAAAACGACACACAAATTTGATAGCAGCACAAACTGTCGGGACAACCTGGAATTAAAATAGAAAAACATTATGGCTGTGTTGTGATATTATAATATTTACATAGAACTATTGGTGAAACTTCATCTTTGCAATTTGCATTACACTACTGATCAAGCACTTTACAATAACATTTTTCTAAATTTTAAATGTAAACAATTAATGTTTCTGCCTCTTTGATGATTTGATGGTTTACAAAGTGTTTCTTCCGGTATTTTGTAGTCAATGCTGAGGAGTCCCTCCAGCATGTGTCATGAACTCGTCCATTGTGTAAATTGATTTATTGATTAGCCACTCTCGAAGTTGTCTTCTCATTGTAGCTGAATCTTGAGTCTTCAACTCGTCAGGTAGAACATTAAATAGTTTTGCCCCTGCATATGAAGGCTTTTTTTCAAACAAGGCAGTCCGGTGGGGTTGAAGGATGAAATCGTCGGCATGGCATTTGGTGAACTTCAACTGAAAGTATTAACAGCTGTTAAGTAACAGTTCACTTTGTATTACGTGTTGTAGCGCAGTCTGGCGGATCCAATGTAAAACACTCCAACATCAACAATTTATTATTAAAAAATTAATTAAATAAACTATTTAAATTGGACCGAATTGTGAATCTAAACCATTCTCGGATCCACCTGAAGACACACAAAAAGTTTCATTAAAATCGGTCCACCCGTTTAGGAGGAGTTCAGCCCCATACACATGCACACAAGAAATATATATATATATATATATATATATATATATTTATAAAAGGTAGCACACTCACGCGGCAAGTGAGAGATCCAGGTTCAAGTCCCGTTGGAGCAAGTATTTATTGTGATTCAATGTTTATTGAAAATTAAATTTGGCTATTGCCATTGATACAAATTTAATGAATATATATATATATCATTTTGTAGTGAGCTTGGATTCAAAACAGTACGGTTTTATTAATTTTATAGATATAGATATATTGTTATTATTAAAAACTAAAATCAACATCAATAATACGAACATATCTCAATACTTACATTATGACAGTTGTTATCTATCCCATACTACGACTGAATACTACAATATGTTTGAAATAAAATATTTCAGTGTTCAAGATTATTTAATAGTATTTATGAAAGTTGATATCCAACCCATACTACAATAGAGTCCTGTGATATTTTTGAAATAAAATATTTTTGTATTCAAGATTAAGAGAAACAACAATAACTACAAACAAATGAATATTATAAACATAACATTTATCACCAGCTATTATGTAGAATATTTTTAAGTCTCGATTAATAAATAAATTTATAAAGACGGATTAAAGGTTTATATATTATTTAGACCATGTGGTTGCCTAGATTTTAAAATTAGTTAATTTACGATTACAATATTCTTTAATTAATTCCATTCAAATTAAGTTATTAAAAAATTCTTGTTTTCATTGAGGCAATTTAAAAATTATTTTATGGTCTAAGTTATATTAAGTTACATGTGCAGATAATGGTCTCTCAGAATTTCGGTGTGCGATATCTAGTCTATGATTATTATTCTTACTCTTAAAAGAGTGATTGTTTCTTCAAGTGGGTATTCCACTTCGGGTAGAGGGGTAAAGTAAATCCTAACTTCCCACTGAGCCTTACTCTTCAATAGGAATACATTGGTGCTAAAATCTCTGCAGTGTACGTCAAACTTCTTTCAGGATAATGTATGGACAAAACCATGTAGTCATACACTCAAAGATGTTTTTGTCCCATAGTTAATTTAACCTTGTTTATAGTCTTTAAATGGTAATTATCATATTAACGGCCGGGGCGGAAAAATACGAGTTTTGCGTTAAAAACTTATTGGAATCATCATATAGAACAAAAAAGTATAAGGTTTGATGGGGTGGAAATGAGAAATAACGAAGTTCTAGAAAATGAAAAATTAAATAACTTTTCAGTAATATCTCCATGTTCTACATCCACGTCTAGCGTCACGTGACCTTTTGTGGCCAATGATTGAACCTCGTGATGACGTCATCGGTTGCGCCGCCATCTTTGCAAACGTAAATGAAAAAATAATACAGAAATGAGCAGAATTTTGATCAAAATAAATAATGTTTTTCTTAATTTCGAGAAAAAAATTAATTACGAGTGTCTCCGGCCATCAGCGCGGGCTTCGGCAGTTCGGTGCTGCCCCGCGCTGATGTCAATAAAAGAAAAACATCCCTCGAGATAGTACCTATAAGTAAAATATAAAATACTAGAGGGGCTGATCAAAAATATAAATTGAAATGTAATGCAAAGGCAATTATGTAAAGTTAAAAAACTAAATAAATCATGAAAAACTCAAATATATAGATGGATCAGAGAACACATACCATTAGTGTGTTGGCGGATACAGCTGAGCAGCAGCAACAAAAAAGTCGTCTATCACAACGAAACGACAAAGTCTCCCGGTTTAAAAACACCACTCGACCGCACGACGAACACATACACTCATTTTAAAAAATTCCATGTTCAATTAAAAATGAGATAATTTCGTTTCGGTTGAAACGTAAACTCTTTACGTGCCCTACGAAACACTCCGACACACACAATTCACTAGGGTTGGTTGAACTAGTGGATGGTTGATTCATCATTGTAAACGCACTCACTCAATCCGACCTACTGAACACGATATCTTGTGTAGAACTGACCCATGCCCCGGAGAACTCAGATAACAGGTACGTTATCAGGCTGCTATCAGTCCCGGCCGCAGATAATATTCAAGTAAACAGATTATCCAGACACAGCACACAAACTGAACATTAAAACATTAGGAACTTAACCACTTATCAATATACCCCCTAAAATCATGTTATTTGTCATTTGCACCCCATAGTACTATATATATTTTTTGTTCAGGAGGGTGAGCAGAATACGTTGGTAACGTCAAATTCGTGATTTGCCGCCCTGGCGTTTAATCTTACTGGTACGGCCAAGGTTATACAGAAATCACAAAAAATAATTATGGACAAGATGTACTACAGTTTTCTTAGGAGCTAACAGGACAGAGAGTAAATAGTAACATACAATAAGGAGGCATTACTAGCAAACAACATAGGCAACAAATGTAACAAGACTGGAAAGTGTAGTCTAGTAAACACTTTAAATAGCTATAGAACATAGAGCCTAAGGAGAGCTATCAAATAAGAAATAACAACAATTAATAAAATACTATGAAGGTAAAACAGTAAATAAACTATATAAAAAGGACTAACATCAGTAAAGAATCTAAGATAACAGTAGGATAAACTAGAGTGGGATTGAATCAACAGTATAGGGTTGCAGTGTTTATTGATTTACACTTTTACCTGTAATTGAAGGGTATACACTTTATTACTTATTATACTACTGTAATGCTCGTATGCATAACATTTATAGCCTACTTATTGTCACCAAACAAGTAATATGTATGGATTATTGAGAAGATACAGTTTGCAACATATAAGGCTAAATCTTACTTTCAATGTTGAGATTAATAATACAATCTCCTAACTTATTTCTTATAAGCAAAAGTCAAAAGTCTATTGCATTTCAATTTTACCCAATTGACAAATATATATTGTTACAACAACGGTTTGACTGTTGTCAATAGGTACAGTATACAATAACATTACTTACCTTAGTAATTAATTCTGAGGCGTATCGACTATGCCAACAACAGAAGCGGCTAATTTAATGGGTAACTCAAACATAAATTTTAATGGTAAAAATTATCGGTTATAAAGTAAAGTCATTGTTGCAACAATGTGTAGCTGCTATCAGCTGTTTAAGAAACTAGTGTCCATAGTCTTGAGTTATATCCATAGAGTAAATAATGTAAATATGTAGAGCTAATTCTATATATTATAACTTTATTTTGGATTTAGAATCTTTACTTAAATGCTATAAACAATAAGTAAATATGATTTACTTAGAGCAGCCTGCTCAAAAATAGTTTGATGGCGGATAATGAGAATAAAATAAGAGACGCAAGATCTACCCTCTATCTCCCATCCAACATTGTTGCCGGTGCTAAGTCGATGAAAAATTACTGGGTATGGAAATAGCATTAGTTTTTAACGTAAATAAATGTAAGTACTTTTATTTTCATTCATAGTTTTTTTGTTAACAGAATAAAACAGGCAGTAGTGGTCAAGGTCATAGTGGGAAATGCTGGTGGTCAGCAGCGATATGACAACACCGCCTCCATGTCATTAGACTATTTTGGTGTTGGGTATTCTAATAATTCTAGTAATAATGGTTATTGTCGGCGCAGAAATTATTTATTTCCAACGGACATACTTCTCCATTTTATATTCAAGATGTGGATGGCTGAAAAGTAATACTAACGGTGCAGTAAAAAAAAATTATGGTTGCCTGTAAAGTCGGTTTTACGGGCGAAGATTTTACGTGACAACGTCTTTTTCTCGGTAGAATATTTATTGATATGAATATTATTAAATTGCACAATAGGAACAAGGAATTGAATGAAAATAAGAATTGCACAAATTTTAACTATAGAAATATATTTTGTTTACTAAAACATTGTACATAATTTGAAATTAATTAAAATATGTTATTGTAAATGGTAAAGTTGAATAAAACATTTACTAAAATTGGAATTTGAAAATTCTTGCTAAACACAGTTAAATTCTAACTCCGCGCGTGGTGATTGGTCGGTTTAGTTCGTTTGTTTGGTCGCACTGTTATGCCAGGTTAGAGGTTATAATTTGTTATTTTAAATGTTTGACTAGCAATACGCGCTGTTTTCTTCTCAATCGACTGAATTACGATTGATTGCAGAGTGATTTAAACTAATAATTTACTTAACACTATCAACATTTGTCAATAGTATGACATAACCTATAAACTCAGTTTCTCAACTTTTGTGTCAATCTAACAATTAATCAATCAATCATAGTTTACGATAATGAAATATCAGTGTACAATTATTTACCTTTATTGTTGTAGTTGTTGTGAATGACGAATCTAAGCACTCCACATTTTCACGAATAAACATAGTTATCTGCTTTATCACGTGCGGCGGACCCACAGTTATCTGCTTTATCCCGTGCGGATCCCGTGCGGCGGACCCACTGGACGGGCATCGTAACGTTACCGAGCGTTACACTTTTTCATGAGTGACTCCGAGCCGCAACCTAATTTAAGACGTTGTCACGTCAAAAAATAAAAAATATTAGGAATTCAAGCAACATAAAATCATCCTAACACTCAATAGGTCTACAATAAATTATGTAACAAAACTAATGGCATGAAAGAGAAAGTTATGAAATTAGTTCAACAAAAAAAATTTAAATATGAACAAAGTAGCTAACTGATGTGCAAAATAGGATATGGCAGTAATAACATAATAAACTATGGCAAGGCATAATATATAATAAGAATATATATAAATATGTTAAGACAGTAATAATACAAACAGGAAAACAGTAACAATAAATAAACTTTAACAATATAAATAACATAATCATCTATAGCACTATATAACACGAATATATATATATATAAAATTTTCAAAACAGCAACTATAACAGTAAAGCAGTAACTATAGCAATAATAACATGATAAACTATGGCATAAAATAACAAAGAATATAAATATTGTAATATAGATAGCAAATTAGCAGCAAAGATAACAAAAACAATTGGTGGTATAATACGTGAGAAATAGAGTGGAGGCATTTAAGTTGGTAGCACTGCACGTTTCACATTCCACTTCAATGTTCTAACACTATCGTGGAACAGGTCGACAGTCGAAGGCAGGTTGTTGCCGGCTTTCTGTAGGCGTACCACCGTGCTGTTTGCTGCATAGTTTGACCCATAGTGTTGGCTGATGAAGAGGTCATTGGAACGAGTGCTAGATGGTGTCTTGAAATGGAGGATTTGATGGCCGTCTGGGCAAACCATTTGACCCTTTACCAACTCGTGGAGAACTACTAGTCAGCTACAGTCCTGCGATCTCAAGATATTCTAGTTCAAGTTTGGAGTACAGATCATCAATTGGTACTAGTTGATACTGGTATCCATTTCAGACACCCACCAATCGAATGAAACGACGCTAGATTCGTTCAAGATCGTCACTATTTTTGGCGTGGGTTCCAAACAGTTGATCCATATTCCAGAATATGGCGTACCAGGGCACAGTATATAGTCCTCGGGGCAACCATATTTTTTATATGTTTAGAAAAACGGAGATAACGCCAAGCATTCTGTTAGCCATTGAGCAGATGTTATGAACGTGAGCCTCAGGGCTGAAATTCGGTGTCAGAATAATTCCAAGATCTCTCACCTCACTCACTCTGGCGATGGTTACTCCTTGTAACATATAATTGTATATTATAGGCGAAGTGCAACGTTAAAATGATATGGGTTGACATTTCCTGGCGTTCAGTGACATTTTGTTTGTTAAGCACCATTCATGTACACTATGAAGACTATTTTGAAGTGATTCACAGTCCACAACATGAGTAATTTGTGAGAATAACTTGACATCATCCGCAAACATTAGGCAATCACTGTTGATATTCAGAGGAAGATCGCTTATGAAGAGTGCGAATAGATAAGGTCCAATGATAGAGCCCCGGTGAACACCAGAAAGTGAGAAGAACTCAGAGAATAGTGAGCCAGCAAATTTCACAAGCCTGCGCTCGGAGAGGTAACTCGACAGCCAACGAATTGAAGTGTTATCGAAGCCAAGTGCAGAGATCTTTTTGAGTAACAAGGCATGGTCAACAGTGTCAAAAGTCTTGGAAAAGTCTAAATATATTGTATCTAGCTGTTTACCGTCAGCAAAAGCCCTTTGCACCTGAGTCTGAAGTAACATTAAGTTTGATAAAGTCGACCTTCCTGATGAGAAGCCGTGTTGCTGAGGACAGGTTAACCGAACAATCCTAATCTTATCCGATCAAGAAATAGATCTTCAAACACACTTTGGACAGAGCTGAGAGGATAGAAATGGGCCTGTAGTTAGAAGTGACATCAGTAGGTCCTGATTTATGAATGGGGACCACGTAGGCTGCTTTGAACGCCTCAGGAAAAATTCCCATCGCAAGTGAATTATTACATATGTGGCAAACTGGAGTAGCCAAAATGATTCTGCTGTATTTAAGTACACCTGGTGGAATCTCATCAGGACCCCAGCCCTTCTTGTCGTTAGGGTTTATAAGCTTCTCCAATACTTCTTCAGGGGTGAACTCATATGAAACTCCGTCGTCGAGATGGTCATATCTGCTTGGAACAAAGACTTCCGTGGGCTTCATGAAAACCGAGGAGAAGAAGTCCTTGAATGCTTCTTACATCGCAAGAGGTTCCTCAGCAACGACTCCATTGTGAACAATCTGAGAGGGCACAGAAGATTTTCTTTTGGAATTGACATGACTCAAAATAAAAAAAATGAAGTTTTTGGGAATTCCAGCCTCAACCCTTTGTATATGCTGGTGATAATTCCAAGCAGCTAAGACCTTACACCTTTCTCTTATGTTAGAACATCTGAAATAATTAGATGATGAGGGAAAGAGCTTGTATTTTTTATGTACACGTTTTTGGTCAATATTAAGTTTTTTAAGATAGGTGAAAACCATTTAGGAAACGGAGACTTCTTACTGGCGAGTTAGCCTTCACTATGTTAGGAATTGTAGATGTAAAGGTATTTATTGACCTTTTAAGGTCTGAGTCGGACAATATTGTATGAATGTCAGTAATTAACAACGAACGGTGAACATTCATAGGGTTACACTTTTTCAAATCACATATGTGTCTTTTGAGTAAGTGAGGTTGGTTGGTATGTCGGTAGTGGATCACAAAAAGTAAAGGTGGGTGGTGTCTCCCTTCAACCGGCAAAAGATTATCACTCTCCAGTGACACAGTAATATCTTTGTTAGAACTCAGAATTAGGTCCAACATGACGTCTCTGTTGTTATAGATTTGATTGATTTGGTAAAATCCATCAGTGACCATACCAGTCTTGACGCCAGGGAATGTGTACTAGTTGACAACCCATTCCAATCAATTCCGGGAAGGTTGAAATCACCCACGACAGTCACTTCATCGAATCTTCGCCCCGTTGACTTTACCGCCTCTATTGACTGTAACAAACTATTGTATTTGGAGGGAGGCTGCTGAGGAGGGATGTAACAAGCTACTAGGAACCATGAGATGTATTTGCAGGGCTTAAGCTCAATAAAAAGGTGCTCAATCTCATAGATTTCAGAGTAGAGTTGAATTGAGGTAATAGTATCACTGATAACCACCATTACTCCACCCTTCCTAGATACAGAGCTGCTCAGTGAAGACCTATCACATCTGTAAATTAAGAAGTTCTTGGGCAACACCTCAGCATCGTTAACATCAACTGACAAATTCATCATTACCGGTGACTTCAACGTCGATGTTTTAGACCACACCAACCCTCTGACCCAGCGACTACGGGAATATTCTCAGTTCTTTCGGCTTAATTTTGTCCGTGAACTCGCCAACTCGAGTGACCGCTTCGTCGAGTACAGCCATCGGACAACGTCATTACTAACGTAATAGACTGTTCTGTTTCTGTCATAGATGCGGCCATCTCAGACCACTACGCACGGGAAGCCGTAATATTACACCATTAACCCAAAATTTGAAACTCCGTCAATAAAAAGAAAACGGGAATCTAAAGCCGGCAAACATAGAGCTTTTTAAGAAGTTTCTAATGAAAAACATCATGGGAATTTCTGGATTGCTTTGAGCAGGTGGAGGATGCCTTTAACGCGTTTTTCGACTGTTTAACTCACTGCCTAAATTTGACTTGTCCATTCAAAAATTTTAAAGAACGTAATAGAAAAAGTAGTAATACCTGGATTACTCAGGGTGTACTCGATTCAAGAGAAAGACTAATATGTTATCATTCCAATATATGTTAAATCTGAAAATGAGGATTTCAAACGCTTTTTTCGAAATTTCAAAAAAGGATTACCGCAAAGCCATAAGAAACGCCAAGGCACCGAGACGTTGAAAACCAGACTAAAACAATCCGATAAATCTTTCAAAAAGCGCATGGAATATAATTAACCTAAACACATAAACAACAAAATACTTCAAAATTTTCAATTCCGAAACTTACAATTATAATAAAATTATTGATGATCCATTAAAAGTGGCAATTTGCGTTTAATGATTTCTTTTCAACTGCTATTGCTGGAACAGACAGTTCTTTGAATTCAGAATATACCCTGCGGAGGGTTATTGACTAGGATCGGCCTCGTTCATGTTCCTTCGTCCTGTGAGTGAGGTGGAGGTGGCCCGTATCATGCATGATCTCAAACCTAAGAGGTCTTGTGTGACAAGAATGGAATGTCTGCGTGGTTAATCAAAAAGTGCTTTAAGCATATTTTGACACCACTCACAAAATTAATCAATCTCTCGTTTGCACAGGGTGTCTTTCCGTCCGTAATGTAAGATATCCACTGTGATTCCAGTTTACAAAAAAGATGATCCTTGCACCTCTAGCAACTATTGTCCAAATTTCTATCCTCCCAGTTCTTAGCAAAGTTTTTGAAAAAGCTTCCTCAATTAGCTGAAAAAAATACCATGACCGCTTCGAAATTGTCTGTTCCTGAACAGTTCGGGTTTAGGAAAAGACAAATCGACCAATCGATGCCGTAGGGTATTGGGGGGTGGATTCACAGATCTTATTGTGTGAAATTATCGATGCCGTAACTGAACTTATTCATAATGTTATCGATGGCCTGGAGAGAAGAGAACGTGTTATGAGCATATTTCTCGACCTCTCCAAAGCCTTTGACTGTGTGCATCATGCGACACTGCTGCACCAGTTAGGGACTAGTGGTATTGGGGTATGCCGTACGATTGGCTCTCGTCGTATCTTGAAGATAGAGAACAATGCGTACGGATTGCGAATGCTCTGTCTAATAGGGTCAAAATGCCCTATGGTGTCCCTCAGGGATCAATATTAGGGCTAGTTCTCTTCCTTATTTATGTCAACAAGTTGAAATACATCAATCCAGAATGGAAAGGTGATTCAATATGCTGATGACACGACTCTCTGTATTAAATCGAAATATAAAACTGATCTTGAAGTGAAATCATTTATCGATTTAAATTCATGCATCGAACATTTCTCTAGGACTCAATCTGAAAAACAAACAGCTCAAAATCAAAACTCAATAAATTTTTGCCTTCGGCATCGACGAAGAACAGGAGTATCGTCCCTGTAATGATGGACGATGTTCTCTTGGAAGAGGCCGTAACCGTTAAGTTCCTTGGAATGTACCTTGATCGAGGACTGACATGGGACTTTCACATTGACAGCATCTGCTCCAAGGTTGCTTCTGGCATTTTATGTTTTGCGTAACAAATATTAATAACATTAAAAGTTTTAAACTCAAACTTAAAAATTATTTATTACATAAAACAATTTTTATTCTTTTGATGAGTTTTTTCTGAATGACAATACGATGTAATTTATTAAGTATATTTAAGTGTATATTATGCTTCATACCATTATTATTTAGTGATCATTTAGATACCATTATTTTAATAAGCTTCTCAATTGTAATTTTGACGCCATTTTGTATTTGTATATTGTATAATGTATGATGTACAAATTGTAAATAAAGATTGTTTTGAATTGAATTGAATTGAATTAACCTTGCAAAATTCTGTTCTATTGATGTATTAAAAACTGCCTACTTTGGCGCTGATACATCCATATTTGTCTTACGGTTTGAGACTGTGGGGCAGCTGTTCTAAATACAAATTCGAAAGAGTATTTAGAGCTCAAAAGAAAGTTTTCAGAATTATTTACAAATTGAATTTCAGAGAGTCGTGCAAAGATGCCTTCAGAGAGATTGGATTGTTAACTTTACCCTGTCTCTATATTCTCGACGTCGTTCTATACTGTCGACTTAAATGCGAGTTGATCCAAGGCAGTGACGTCCACCAATACGAGACAAGAGGCAGGGACAAGTTTTCGGATTGTTCAATATAGAACGAGTGCATTTGAACACTTGCCGTCCCAAGTTTGGTGTGAAACTGACAAACAAGCTGCCTGAGAGGGAATAAAACATCTCATTGATTCTAAACTATTCATTATCTCGATTAAAAACCACCTCCTGGTGTCAAAGGCGTTTTACTCCATTGAAGAGTTCATGTTGAGTTGCTGGGATGAAAATTATTGAAAACAAGAATAAAATTAAACCCCAGTTCTGTTATACAATTAAATAGCAATAACTGCAATGGAACTGTATATTATTATGAATGTTACTTGACGCATGCATGCAATGTAATAATTGTTGACGCAATAAAGATTATTATTATTATTGTCTCCACCAATATGGCAACATCGAAGTTTGACATAGTAATTGAGGATTTGAATTCATTCAGTCTGCTTCGCATTCCATACACATTTTGATAGTAAAAAAAGTATGTCCGTTGGACGAAATTAGTATTTTGTCTTCTTAACTATCATCGGCACTCCATGCTGATATTTAATTGTAAAGTATTTCTCCCCATTCCTCTCTCTGTCAGCTAGAGAATTTCCAAATTCTTGCAAGTGAGATCTCTCCTTGAGAGTTTGATCGCGGGACATCTCAACAGTGCTGTCAGGAAAGAGATTGCTAAGTTTGGGAGAATCAAAATTTCTAAAGAAGCTGATGGCCTGACTTGTGTCTCTAAAGGAAACCTTCATCGGACGGGGGTTTCCTAGCTTCCCTTTACCAATTCGGACTATCTTAGTAGTATGAAGATAACTCAATTGGAGGACTTGGAGGACATAATCCATTATTCCCCTGTCGTGTTGTATTTTACTCTTGATATCTATATCAGACGATTCAGGTATAACATATAGTATAGCATTCTTTGAGCGCAGGTTCCGATCATTAACTTCAGCAATGACAGTTTCCGAATCAAGTAGCTTATTATTCTTTAATAACTTAATATCAGTAGCAAGGGATGAAATCCTAGATTCATTAGCTAAGGCTCTTGGCTCAAGCTGGGATAGTTGGTCTCTAATTCGACCTACATCCGACTTTATAGCTTCAACTCCATCGGAGACGCAACCTATTTGTTCTATTTTTTCTGTCCAGCCTTCAATTTTGTCCATCAGTTTGTTTACACTTAAAGTTAGAGCAACTATAGGGTCTTCAGTTGACGGTTTACAGTCCACTCTGCTGCAGTGTCATTTCTTGTTTAAGTGCTAGAAGAACTGAGTGTACTCAGTTTTGGTTAAATTTATGCAAGTTTGGTGGAACCAGCACTTGCAACCACCATCACATTCAATACCCTCCTCAGAATCCAGAATTAGTCTCAAACACACCATACAAGCGGTCGAATCATATGCCATTATGTAAGTGGTTGTAGTTCAACTAACTTAAGAAATGTAAACATATATTTTGCAAGATGTCCTCAGTCTCTAGAGCTATTCGATCCACCCCAGTTTGATCAAACTCAATCCGTGAAGACAGAAAATATTCCACAACGTTTTAGTATAGTACTACAAGACACAGCCGAAGATGATCTAGAAGGCAGAGGCAAAAAAGATGTACGTGTTGTTTTGTTTTTGGGAGTTGGCAGTGTGAGTGACGTCACCGACCTGCGTTAATGACATTGATAGTGACTGTTGCATGCATGAACACGATGAGTTGATTGACAGCCTGGAGAATGAAGCAAGGTTATCTTGGAAAATTTAGATGCTTGATGAAGGAACACAAAACATTCAGCGACAATGATAACTTACCGAACCAATGACCAAATTCTAGCGTGCACAGAGGCCTGATAAGTGACAAGACAACGTAAATTAACCAAAAATAACTAGAGGAATAATCACGACAGTCACCACTTTCAGCAATTCACAAAAAAAAATACCATTATGCAGGTAACCCGGGTCTGAGTGATTTTTATGGCAAAACCAATTCCTTTAGTTAAATTTCATATTAGTTTGTATAGGTTTCAATTTTTATTTCAAATAATAGTCGCAGTTGGGATGGAAAAAGTAGAGATTATTTTATTTCTTTTTACCGTATATCATCTTTAAATTTCTATTCCTTTAAAACCCGACATCGGATTGCAAACCAGTTGAAATACAAAGTTAACAGGATCACTTACTTCATAGTTTACAAATTTTAGAATTTAATTTCTTCAAGAAAAGAAGTTATACATTTCATAAGTACAGTAGTTACAACCCACTGTCTAAAAGCCGAGAGGCAATTTTATTGACGAAAGCAAATACTCAGGCAGGCACTTGTTTTTTTTTTTTTTTTTTTTTTTTTTTTTTTTTTTTTTTATCGATAGAAGAATTTCTTTGAGAAAGATTTTGATCTTCAACCGTGCTATTTTTTAGGGGAGGTTAAAATAGGAGTATACCAAAGTGTTAAAATATGAATCGATATTATTTTCTCATGTCATATTTTTCTTTGCTTGACACACTTAAAACCGACAGTCAGCCACATAAACAATAGTTTATATTACTCTCAGACAAATAGACAAAGAGGCTGAAAGTCGCTAAATCCATAGACAGTTGGTCTGTATAAAGCTAGATACAATAAGGCCTGTAAGTACATCTAGATGTATCTATATCCAATTCGAAGTACACTTTATACATTTGATTATATCAGTAAAATCACAGGTACTGCTATCATCTATAGTCTATACTATTATCGAGGGATTTGAACATTGTTAATAGTTACAGGGTAAAAGCACGGTCTCTGGTAAAGAAAGATACGGCCAGACTTGTTTTTTTTCACTTTAACTCTTCAATATAGCCTATATGAATTGAATGTGTTCACAACAGTTTTTTTGGAATGTGTTCAGAGCAATTCATGATGTTTCTGAGGCATACATGGATTATTATAAGGGACCAACACTCACACACACAGGCTAACACTGCTGGAACTACGCTTAGTACAACCAACGAATTATACTAATGGAACACGCTCTGGGCCGGAGAACCGAACCAAAATCTTGGGCTGCGTTCGAGTCTGCAGGCGCTGGAAATGGCCAAGAACTCACTCCACCCATATGGCAGGCATTATAGTAGTGATCTAACATCACTTTAAAACGCCTTCTAGACTTAATAATATTGTTAGATACCACAATTTATTTATTATTACAAATGTTAGTAGCTGCTTTTTACAGTGGACTTTTATTTTTAGTTAAAAAACAGATTCTTGTACAATATCAAAATAACTGAGATTTTGACTTGATATTTTACTTATAAAGAAACGAAGATTACATACATTAAAATATTTCCCAAAATAAAAAAAAAACACTTTTTTATTGACAGTATTTTATTTCAAAGTAAACTACATAAAATGTACAAACATGACATACTTAATCTACGTGTTAGAAAATAAAATTATTTTGACCAATTTTTGCCTTATTACTAAGTTGGATTTTTTTGTAATGTCAAAAGTTGTCTGTTTTGCGATGTGATGAGAGATTATTTTTTTAAATAGTTTAGTCCCGTTTTAATTAAAAATAACTAGTGGCTTCCAGTGAATTCGTCATTAGTTAAATGCCCCTTGAAAACACTATCAGTAAACTAGTTACAAACTCTCAATGTCAATTCAGAAGTGGTCGCATTTGTTTGAGATAACTTGAGCAAATAACAATATTTTTTAATTTTCAATACATCATCTCTTGATCTAATTAATTTACCCTTAGATTTAAAATCAATAAAAAGTGAATGTGTTCTAAGATCAGAATCATTGGCATGGAGTACAGAACTTCAATCGTTACATTTAATACATTTTTCAATACGTTTTCAATACGTCTTACAATGATGCCACAAATATAGTATAACATTTCATCCTTAAAACTAGAACTATTATAATTTTCCAAAATATACATGGCACTCTCAATTTCATCATCCAAAGACAAATCCAAATCACACTTATCATGACCTAACTCAAGAAGGCCGAGGTGTGAATTAGGATCAAATTCAAGGCAGTTGGCATTCTCAGAAGCTCTGACACTATTTCGGAACATCAGTTGTCTTACTGCCCAAGTAAACGTTTAGTATTTGGATTATTATTGTTTCCACCCCTACTTCTAACACAGGAGAAAAATAATTCTAAATGGTCTTGACTAAACTTATACGCTAACAAATACTTAAATCGTCTAAAACTAACAATCTGTCTTGTAAAATACAAAAAACCCTTGATATTACTTAAAAACCCTAAAGCAAACGTTTCCCTTGCATGGTCCAACACCGACAGTTCTCCAATTATTTTAAGTTTGGACAAATAATTTTCTGCTTTTTTTAACATCTCGTCATCTTTTTCCTTATTTTCTAATTTTATGGGACCCTTAAAACCTCTTTCGAATGGATCTCTACTGCTCAAATAATCAAAAAGATTATCAATTATTCTTACGAATCCAACGGTTGGTAATCAGTTTATGAACTGTGGATGTTGTTTTACACACAAATATTCTAAAGCGTAAGCTACCCTGGAGCTTGGAGTCTGTGAATAATAAACGACATAACAAACTACTAAATTGACAAATATAAAGAACACAAACTAGTTGAGTTGCTCAGATCAGACGTAATAAACAGGAAGAGTTGCCAACAATGCAAATAACGTTCCGTTGTAACCTGAACTCACAACTTGGTGAGTTCTTACCAGCGACCAAATGGTTCTTACCCACTTTAAGCGCCTGCGAGTCCATGGATACACCCGCAACGCACAGCTGTAAGCGACCGGAAAACACAACATGCGGCTTATGGGCAGTGCGCGTTCCAGTAGTATAGTTCGTTGAGTACAACATGTATAACAAAGGGCCTGCTATATTAACCTGTCAAACGCCTGATTAAAATGTCATTCAAATTTGAAATTAAAATATTACATTTTATTTGAAAATGTATGTTTTGTAAGTAAGATTTAATAATATTACAATATACGGTATGTGAGGGAAAAAATACTTTGATTATAAACTCTGATGCCAGACCTTGTAAAAATATTTACTTACATCGCAAAATGCCACAGAATAAAACCTTTTCTATTTTGTCTATGTTCACACTCCAATTTTTCAAAAAGTTAAAATTCGTTTTTTTAAGATTTATGAAAAATGTATTTGTATACAAACAAACAGACCGACAAGCAATCAGATTTTTAAAATCCCGGATGGCTACAATTAGAATTTTTAATGTTTATAGTTACATCTAACTGAAAATACTTACAAGGTAAAACATAATTACGGGGAGGAGAGACTAAAAGACAGGCCACAAGCGACATGAATCGAATGTATCCGTTTATGTTCTGCAATATATTTAACCTAAAACCCGTTTCTATAAATCAGAGGCGTATTTAGGAATTTATTTAGGGAGTATACGACTCCGGGGATTAAGACAGAACGTACTACTAACAAAATATTTAGAATATGAATGTTTGTGTGTTACATACCATTAGAATTTTTAATGTTTATAGTTACATCTAACTGAAAATACTTACAAGGTAAAAACAGTAATTACGGGGAGGAGAGACTAAAAGACAGGCCACAAGCGACATGAATCGAATGTATCCGTTTATGTTCTGCAATATATTTAACCTAAAACCCGTTTCTATAAATCAGAGGCGTATTTAGGAATTTATTTAGGGAGTATACGACTCCGGGGATTAAGACCGAACGTACTACTAACAAAATATTTAGAATATGAATGTTTGTGTGTTACATACTGTTTGAATTTTTAATGTTTACAATTACATCGAACTGAAAATACTTATAAGGTATAAAATCTGTTTTGTTATAAACTATAATGTTATCTCAATATTCCAACACTGTAATATTGTGAAATGAAAATAAAGTTAATATTATAATACTAGCTGTTACCCACGGCTTCGCACGCAAATCTTAAGAACCGAAGTCCTTATATTACTTAGTAAAAGCAATTGGCTGCGGGCAACAGCTAGTTCGCCAATAAATCGTAGTATTTTATAACGAAAACTCTTCATTTTCAATAAAATACCAATTACAACCAAATACCCACGGCTTCGCACACGATTTCCTACAGAAGAATTGGGACATAGGAGGCATATTTCTTTTGAATGTCGTTATTACCCTTCTGAGATAAATGATAGTCACTGAAAGATACTCCAAGCTCATGATCTATTTAATATTTAAATTTTAAAACAGTCTCAATATGCACCTGTGAAATAACTGGAATTTTTCTCCAATATTCCATGATTTTTGTATACAATTGAACTATATTAGACCGTCGTGGACAGGAGTCAAAAAGTCGGAATTCATTAGCGCACATACAATGTAATAAATGATGGCGCTCAATGTAATTTTGAAACGAAAATAGGCATATTTTAGGTACATATTATTACAGTCTAATGATTATGAGCTTCATATGTTAAGCGAAATTGCGTATGGTTTTTATTTTAGGCTTTGCGCGTGTATCACTTCTGGATCAAATTAGTTATATCTCCGATGCCATGATTGAGCTTGCTTTGTTGTCTCGATTGAGAGAATATGTACACACGGAGTTTTGAGAACCATACTTCTGTAAAAAAAAACAAAACAACTAAGGTTGGTTTTATAACATTCTTTATATTTGTAGCCAACGTAAGTAGTAATTTTGATATCTGCATTGCCCTTCTGATCAAGCACGAGCATGGTTTATATTATATAAATATTGCAGTTAAAGGTGAATTTTTACGTCTAATTTGAATTGTATTATCTGGATAGTAAAGTCTATGATTAACAGTGATTGCAGAAACAGTTGAAACAAAATTTGCTGTTTCTCTTAAGCTTACTCTATGCTTTCAAACTATAAGTGTAAAGAAATTTAAAATAGTAATTAAATGATATAAACATATATTTCTTTTGTCGCATTATATATGTTTACAAAGAACAGCTGATTAAATTTGAAAAGGCTCTTTCACTTAATAACATATGTTTGCTGCAATGCATTTCTTACGGATATTTCTGTAACTTTTAGAGACCAGTGGGGCGGAATCCTGAATCAGGAACGGGATAAAAAGTATCCTATGTCCTTCTCCCAGTTCTTAGCTACCTCCCTACCAATTTTCAGCCAAATCGGATCAGCCGTTCTTGACTTATAAATAGTGTAACTAACACGACTTTCATACAATTTATATATATAAAAATATATAGATTGTATGAAAGTCTAGAAACAAACAGCAGAAACACATGAATCTTGTGTGCGAGAAGCTTTATGAAGACGAGATGATAGCCTAATCTAAGTCTTATTCTAAAATATTAAACGAGATGTTTTCATAAACAAAATATACATCAAATATATTTGTTTAAAATCCTATTTGAATAGGAGAATAAGTTAGTTTGCTTTTATTTACAAAGTCTTCTTTGTTTAAAATTTCTAATTGATTATGAATGGTTTGAAATGATAATACGATTTAACCATTGGCCATATTATATGTTACAACAAGTGTATCATATAATATCTTCCTTTTGGTGTGATAAAAAATTGGACTTCATCAATTTCATCTCTCATTCTTGCGCGTCCTAGTGTTATTTTATGACATACTAGCTGGTTCCCGCGGCTTCGCACGCTTTTCGTGAGCTTGGCCCGTGCATGAGCATTTCTGGTTCAAGCGAATTTCCAACGCCGATTTAGAGTTTGCTTTGTTGCCACGGTCAACAAAATCTGTAAAAAGTGTATCTTTATATTCATTGTACACGTATATGTAGGTACTTTATTCTAAAGTGGTCTAACACTCAAGCTTTAAGTTTAGCCAGAAATTTATATTAAGGACAAATATACATAATAACTTAGCGCCTTCAAACAGTGTGGCCTATATACGTTGGCTATTATACGTTACTGTCTCGTAATTGCAGTTTATAATGTGCAGGAGCTTTAAAAACTTGTATCTTTTGCAGCTCTGCCTGGTGGCGACTTACATCAATGGGCATAGCTTATACGTAGGCTAAACCTTCTCCGTGGAAAAATACATATACATATTAATTTTCATAATGATCGGTCATATAGTTTACGATTCCATAAAGGACAAACACACAAACATTCATTTATATATATATACTAGCGGGCCCGGCGCGCTTTGCTGCGCATTTCAATAATTTTTTGCAAAAGTTGCCCGCGGCTTCGCACGCAATTTCCCGTTGAAAACAGTACACTATATTCACTTATTCTTTTTCTATCACATTCTAAACATTGCTGAGATAATTGATAGTCGTTCCATCGTGAGCCTCTTGGGCGTATTATGAAGGTATGTACCATATTCCTGCCTCTATCTAGCTGTTACCCACGGCTTCGCACGCAAATCTTAAGAACCGAAGTCCTTATATTACTTAGTAAATTTTTTTTTTACTATAATAAATTTTAGATTAAATTACTTATATCTCCGATGCCACGATTGAGCTTGCTTTGTTGTCTCGATCGAGAGAATATGTACACACGGAGTTTTGAGAACCATACTTCTGTCAAAAAAAACAACTAAGGTTGATTTTATAACATTCTTTATATTTGTAGCCAACGTAAGATAGTAATTATGATATCTGCATTACTCTTCTGATCAAGCATGAGCATGGTTTATATTAAATAAATATTGCAGTTAAAGGTGAATTTTTACGTCAAATTTGAATTGTATTATCTGGATAGTAAAGTCTATGTTTAACAGTGATTGCAAAAACAGTTTAAACAAAATTTGTCGTTTCTCTTAAGCTTACTCTATGCTTTAAAACTATAAGTGTAATATATGTTTACAAAGAACAGCTGATTAAAAATTTGAAAAGACGTTAACATATGTTTGCTGCAATGCATTTCTTATGGGTATTTCTGTAACCAGTGGGGCGGAATCCTGAATCGGGAAAGGGATGGGCATAGCTTATAAACCTTCTCCGTGGAAAAATACATATACGTACAAATTTTCATCATGATCGGTCCAATAGTTCACGATTCCATAAAGGACAAACATACAAACATTCATTTTTATATATATAGATATATTTATATATATATATATATATATATATATATATATATATATATATAGATAACAATAGCATATATAAAAAATCCTATTATCCATAGAACATTTATTGACAATATGTATTATTATTGTAATTAAAAATATCAAAATATTAATCAATTAAAAAGATAGTTTTCTTAAATCATCTGAAAAAGCTGTTCTCTTAAGACTTACGGACTTGTTATTTAAAGGGATGTTACTCTGAAATAAATTATAGTTAACTATCGGTAGTTCCCGATTTACACATAACCTAGCTATGGTGAGAAGGGTTGATGATTCAATGTGAATGTTGAAATGTTGAGTTTAACTTCAATTCACCTTCCTCTTAGTGCAGCACCTGGAATCTGACGCTGCCACAGGCTTGATACCTGGAATATGGAGTCATGTTCGTCCGATGAAATCCAAAAATAGTTGGCGACGAAGAAGCTAAAATGAACTATTTACATCGTTTTGGTATCAGAGACACGTACACTACAAAATATAGTATAGTATAAGTCAATAGTATTCTCTCCTTTTAGACCTCTTTTTTAGATCTTTATTTGGAAGACGTTTTCATAACAATAGTTATTGTACTTTAGTACTAAGGAACACGTACATTTAAAGTTAATGATTGAAATTATCAGCCACTGTACGATCATGTTTTAGTTGATAGCATAGAAAGATGCCTTTTATCTGTTATTCAAACGTTTATTGGACTACTCAAGTGTTATTTATGAATACATAGATGTGTATCTGTCTAGATGTATAGAAAACGTATGTTTTCATTCGCTAACGAAAAGATGTCTTTATTATCGTTTTAGACTAAATTTTGTAGTTATAAATATAATTAGAGTAACAGTGAAAAGTAGCCTACGTGATGTAGCCTATGTATTTTCAACGCGGAACACCGCCTCAATTCTCCGTATATAACACGAGATATCAACTCAATTTTGAACAGACATTACACAGGTATTATGTATAGTTCCGTAATCAATAATTTCTAAATAATTCTAGAAATAAAAATAAAACTGCCAAACAAATAATTAAATATGTTTGTTAGTGTTTGTGAAGACAAAGTTTAATAAGACGAAGACAATCTACGTGGTATTCTCTTGTAAAACATTTTAATACTCTAGGAATGTTGTTTACAACGTAGATATGGAATGAGTTTCGTGCGCAGCTGGAGTTATACTTGGTTGAAATGTGAAATCATAATTTAATTTAGGTGTACGAGTAAGTTATATTTAACTCATTTTATGCGTTCGATTGTAAATAAATGTATACGATACACAATGTATATAGTGGTGATTTTCTTTTGAAAAATATTCCAAAATTTAGAGATGGGCATAGATTAAACGCAGTTAATTTGTTGTAAACATTAAAATTTGATGTTTAAAACAGTTTTTTTGTATCACTACTACTAGTGAGAAGTTTAAGTGAACTATGTCTTGCCTATCACATACCCTCCTATCTGAACTTGATTTCAACAGCCTCATTACAACATCTAACATCCTGTTTCCTTAGAGGTTAAGTGGCAGAGAGGACTTTACTAACTTCGCTTCTATGACAAAGACGTTTTTCGTTTAATTTCCTTTTAAAAGCACACAGAGACATTACATCGTGCTGCGACGTGAGACAGTACAATCAGCATGTTTATGTCTGTAGAGCGAAAGTTAGAAGATCGGCCTTCCTGATTAGTCAGTTGTAAGTGACCCCACCACATAGGATCAGTTCAGTAACTTGACGAGGCGACGGCCGCCGCGACGGAGTACTGCTGCAGCCTCCGCCGGGTTTCGCCGAGGATAAGGATGAGTCAATTCTAATTTTTATATTAGGGACATTTAAGGCCATACAGTTTATAATGTATAAGCGGTTGTGATTTAATTTATCTGGTTTTGTAAACACATAACATAATAATTTTGGTGGTCAGTGTCGCTCATAAAGCTTGCTAAATCCAGCGGTCCCTTACTTCAATTGCTGGAACGACAATTTTCCAGCGTAAAACTTTCTCTAAACTAAATTTAAAATTCAATCCAAGCGTTCAGAGTGTTTAGGGTTGGACTATTAAACAATATTTTGAGATAATTAAAACGTTTTATCCGGAATTAGTTCAGGTTAGGTCTTGTCTAATTTAGTCATGGAATCAAAATAATAAATATTCAGTTTGAATATTACATAGGTACTAATGTTAAAATTTACTAGCTCTTGATTAAAAATGTTTTTAAATCCAAATAAATACGAAAATTGACATGATTGTAAACTTTTTTAAATTGAATATTACCCACGAAACGTGCAAGTTGTCACTTGTCGCAACTGGCATTAGCCTAGACGAGATGGTATAAAGTACAGCGACATACTTAAACATTCATAGCCTGAAAATGTAATCTTGTAGATATTTTCATATGTTTATATTTCCTAATATAAATTTTAAGAACATAAGAAATTCAAAATTGTTCTCTTCGTACTTATGCTCATATTTGGCGAAGTTCATTACCTCGGGGCTTTCTAGACTTTCATACAATATTATATTAACTTTATTTTTCATTAAGAATTAATAATAAGTTTATAGGGCTGGAATATTGAAATACTTATACAATTTATAACAAATTACAGCTTTTTTAGTCTTGGGAAATTAACTGAATTTACGCTAAATTGTCAATTTAAGTAAACTTTTTCAAATAAATAAACTATGTTGATATTGTATTTTTAACGGCCATAATATTGTCACCTTATGCCAGAAGCGTACCTACAGTAAGGGGAAAGAGAGATTAGTCTCTCCTTCCCGTAATTTTGTTTTACTTTATAAGTATTAGGTAAGATATAACTATAAACATTAAAAATTGTAACATTATGTAACACACAAACATAATATTCTTAATATTTTGTTTGAAATACGTACGGTTTTAATCCCCGGAGTTATTTACTCCCTAAATAAAGTCATAAATACGCCCCTGATTTATAGAAATGGTTTTACGTTAAATATATTGTAGAACTTAAACAGACACATCGGTTTCCTGTCGCTTGTGGACTGCAACTCAAATTCGATGTTGAAACACCTCCTAGCCGTGTGAAGTTGGCTGGCGTCAACCATTATTATCAAACATTCTACAGTCATTTTTTTAGTGTTTTTTAGCTGTTTTCAGCGTTTATTTGGGATATATTTATAATATTTCGCACATTAATGCCGAAAAATGCTAAAAATAACTAAAAAACCTAAACAAACGCTAAACACACGATTTCACTAGTTTAGGTAGTGTGAAGTTAGCGCCACATACTTTGATATTTTTATATTATTCACATAATTATGAATAAAACAAAACACTGAAAGTAGCTAAACAAACGCTAAAAAACTAATGCAGTATGTTTCAAAGTAATGTTTTCAATGTGTGTCGCTAGCTTCACACTGCTACAGTTCCTGCTTTGAACTTGAGCCAATGCCTTCGTTAATGGTCTGGATAAATATTCAGGCGATGTCCCGAATCTCAAACTTTTCGTAGCCTACAACAATCCCGCAACAAGCTGATTTTTAACCGTTCATCTGTGTTTATACCTAGTGGATATGCGCTTACTGTCGTATTATTGAGTTAATTATATAAACGACATTGTCACATTGACATGATTAAGATATAGTTATAAGCCGTTGATTTGAAATATACCTTTTGATTTTATTATTTATTACGTAACATAAGCAGCAGCTGACAATTGCTTTCCGCTGTCATAGTGAAATACGAGTATTAACACATTCGGTTATCCGGCAAGTCGACTTGTGATATTTTTTATTCTTATTCAGAATTGTATGGTATCATATTTCTATCTTGCGACTTAATTCTTCTTCTTGAATAATTACATAATGTCTGTGAATAGATTGCAGAAAAGTAGTTTAATTACTATACGAAAAATACTATTTACGAAATGGGTCCTAAAATTTATTACTGTATACTTTCCTGTCCCATGTAAGATAAATAGCGTTATGAAAACATGTATTCGATATATATTTTCCCATAAGAAACTTCATATTGAGCATTCATTATAAACTATTAGTATTGAAATATCATCGTATTTTTGAAATAATCTATTAGCATTTAAACCTTGAAGTCTAAGTTTATGTAGTGAAACATTAGTAAATGTAAGACGAATTCCTATCTATAAAGCAGTTTTAAACTTTAGCTCCACGTTATAAGCAGAGCTACAGATGCCACTCTTTGTAGCTGGGTAGGATCTCTCAGCTTTTTACCTCAGGGACCCAAAGAACCCGTGTACGAATAGGGGTTGGTCACGGACATTTCATACCCTAACAAATAAATATCTTAGCTTAGCCTTAAGTAATGTGATAAATTGTTACAGGAAGGAATGGAAGCATTCTGATCTTCCATAATAAAAAAAGAAAAGTTATTCTGATGGGATAATTAAATTGTAAGTACTTCCACTCTGATACCATTTTGAAGAATGTATCTCGATTCGACGCGCGGGCGTTTCTCTGAACCGATCAAAGTTTTGGGGGTTTTCACTTAGTGGAAATAATCAAAATAAATTGAGCACGTTTTTATTAAATAGCATTTTAGTTTGTATTTGAAATTTTAAGCTGAAGATCCTTGATGTAAAGTTTGGTTTTATATTAAACTGTCAGTAAAACCTTTGATTGTGTATCAGTCTATTGTGTTAGAATCTGTTGCCACGTCTTGAAACGTTGTGGTTGTGTGCACTATCTGGCGGCAAACGAAAGAAAAAGTGGTTTTAAATATATTACATAAATCTTAAACACGTGTTATATTAATAACATTAATAAAATATACCCAATATTTTTATTTAACACATAAACATGAGATGGTTAGGCTACTGGGAGACTAAAATGGATGAAAACTGCAAAATAGATTTAGCATAGTAGCGCTCTATTTGCTTTAAAGAACAGAACTAGCTTTACCGGAAACAATTTCTGCGACACAATCACACACATATGGTTGCAACGCGTGTTCTTTGGGGAGTCAGAGGTGAAACTAAAAGAACACCCTTATCAGATGATTTTACCGGCTTTCTCATATGTTTAAGAGCGGGTCACATTAAATGTGTACCTGGTCTAAGGTAATTAATTCATATAGGTATTACAATCGCGTTACACCTCTATTTTCGTAAAATCCTATTACTGTATATTATATCCGATAGTCATTAGGAACTCCTACAGTAAACTTCCTCTGTTTCCCCCTTTCCTTTGTAATTCCATTCTGGCAAAGAACGACCATCAGGTTCTGTATTATCGGTGCAGTAAAAATATTTATTTTAATTTTTTTTACAGATAGCTATCAATTCACCCCACATTTTAATTTATTAATTATTTTGTATATAACAATAGGAACCATTGCACCTTTACCACTGATACTGTTGAGTATACATCAATGGAAGTGCACTTCCTTGGGCGTGAGCTGTTCGTCTCGGTGCCGGATGAATTTTACAGATCCTTCCTTGCCAACATCCTACATCCAGTAGTCCATACCTCAAAACATTCTGATCAAGTCATTTAATCCTTTAAGTGTGTGTAATTGAATGGGTGAGAGAGAGTTCTCGTGTTTGTTATTGTTGAGTGAGAAGCAGTGAATCGGCATCGGCGAATGTAATGATTATTATACAAGGAGTTCATAAAGTTCCGCACCGGCTTAATATTTTCTGAACGATTGCAGGTAAAGCAATAATTCTTGGTACATCATTACCACAAACTACACCTTGAGGGTGGTCAGCAGGGAGTTCGACAACAAAATTTAACGTAAACATAGATTCAGGTGTACATAATTTAAAGGGTTTGTCTAGCAGGGATGATGACCTGAGGCACTTCAGATATTTTTTGTGGTATTTTAAAGTCAATTGGATATGAAGAATCACTAAGTACTACAAAACAATATTTCTTGCGTCCAGCATGTATTTACAAAGTTTAACTTTCCCAGCCTGAGCCAAGAAAAGAACATTAAACCGTACACAACAGGTCCTACATTGTCACTTTTTTATCTGTAAATCAGCACAGTTTTTATAGGGTGGACCTTTTGAGGTCGATATTGCGGCATTGTGTTTTCATATTAGAGCCCTTTAATTTGATGTACTACTCAAACTATGTTCTCGTTTAGATTTTCTCCTGACTCCTTGCGATAGAAAACCTTCTCCTAAATTCTGATACGACAGAAAACCGATAGTTACCTCAAAAAGTAGATTTGTAGATGTCGTGATAAGGTATCAAGTGCTATTGCTTATCTGTAATCTCCAAAAATATTAAGCCGGTGAGGGACTTTATTTACAACCTGTATACTAAGTTTTATATTGTTTATTCAGAGTTCGTTAAATATTAAGTTGGATATCTTATCAATTATAGTGAAGAGTATTAAATCAGTGCCAAGATACTAAGTGCACTGTGAAATGAAAATACATTTAACATTATTTGCCCAAACTTGATGCTACAACACTCGAAGGTCACATTTTGATTCTAGCTTGATTCTAGTCATGTGTAGACAAACTTGTATTTATCTATCACAACAAGGCACTGCTTATTTGTCAGAGATATGGTTATCTAAGTCACAATAAGTTGCTGTTGGTCTTTTTGTTGGGTTATTTGTTTCTAATTTCAGAATCACAACTCTTTGATATGGCTTCTCAGAAGACAAACAAATATGACAAAGACATTTTTTATCCTTCAATGAGGGATTAAGAATCTTAATTAATAATTTGGAACATTTATGAGTCTGCTCTCAGGAAAAACGGCCAAAGATAAGGATATAATATTTATTGTTTGCTTATGAAGGTTATGAAGAGAATTACGTGTTTTTCGTGTGTTGTGTATAATTTTTTAAATTTTTATGTTTTAAGGCAAAATACTGTAAATGGATGTTAAAAAAATGCAGTTAGTTAATAAAAATCATCCCAAAGCCTTATTCAACTGATAATATTGTACACTAGAATGAGCCTGTCTTAGCTTTTGTTTATGGCGTTTGAAAATCTCAGTAACGTTAACAGTGATGTCAGTTTCACACTGCAGTAATGGTAGGCCTGGCAAGCTTTACCACCTAACAGTTAGGCTACTTACAGGCAGTGTATATTTTATTGTTGCTTAAGTATCATTCTTCTTGGTTCTTGGTCATTCGACTTGGTTTAAAAGTATCATTCTTCTCTCGGTCCTTCTGATGAAATTAATAATACCACAGTTTCTGAATCAGTTGTTACAATATTTCTGTATAGTGTATCGCAACATGCGGTCTTCTTCAGGTCGTAATTTCGCGGAAAAGACACTGGATCTGTTGTAACGAAACCGGTAAATTCAGCGAACTTCTCACTGTTTGGTCCATACTAAAGTAATTTTTAACATCGTACACTTTCACCGACCTATCCCTCACCTTTCTCTTTATTAAAACCCTAATCATATTAAATAATTGAAAAATAGTGTAGTTTTATGTGGCAAAAAGTCAACAAAAGTAATGAAGATAAGTTGTGAATAATGGAAGACAACGAAAAATTAAGAAATCTGACATTGCTTATGATGCCCGATGAAAAGTTGGCATTGTCACTATGTCATCGATGGAAAGAAGACCATCGTATGTCAAGATAGTGTTTCTACAATAATTAAATTATAAGTTCTGAAAAAAGGATAAAATGAATATCGATAAATCGTTGTGCTTTTGGACTGAGCGTCCAAAGGAGATGACGCCGTTCTTCTCATCTGCCAATCATTCTTCATCATCATATGAAGAACCATACGTCTGGAATAGATTCAACACCATTGCTGCTACAAGCCCGTAACGTCATCATAAAATAAACATTAGAGTGTGTGGAATATCCTTCGTCCAGAGCAACTACCGGTAACCATCATTGCCTTCAACCTGATGATGTCTGTACCCAGCTACATCTTCGAATATACGATATAACCTGCAGCATCCTGAACTTCCAACTACATAGATGAAACCTCATCGTCCTGCAAGAAAAATATTAATACACAAAATGCCACATCAAACTATTCAAAATGATTTTTTCACAAAATGAACATTAGTTAAGAGTGTGCGGAATATCCTTCGTCCAGAGCAACTGCCGGTAACCATCATTGCCTTCAACCTGATGATTTCCGTACCCAGCTACATCTTCGAGTATACGATACAACCTGCAGCATCCTGAACTTCCAACTACATTGCTAAATTAATCCTCATCGTCCCAAAATAAAAAGAAAAAATTTCGTTGCGTAAAAAAAATTAATACATAAAATGCCACATAAAACTATTTAAAATAATTTTTTCAGTCTTATGTCACGTTTCTTCAATATCCCTAATCCCATGTCCACATTTTTAATTCACACTCAACTAAGCTCTAAATACTCGTTATTGGAATTAACGGCAAATTATTTGAGAAAATGCACGTGTTGGATTTTTGAAATAATTATAATTCTGTCGTTTTGGAACCAACCCAGACCTTGCGGAATTCAAGAAGTCGAATCTCTCGCAGTATTTCAACGATTCGGCGTATTCCACGAGATACTAAAATATAAATATCGGCCGTAATTAAATATCCTCTAGATCAAAGCCAATCTGTGTGCAAAATCAGAGTACTATGAACATATGGTGCTATGTCTTCCTTCCAATACTCATTGTCAAGGTTAAGCAGCACTGCGAGTCATCAGATAAGGTTCATTCACTACCTGGAGTTAGTCACAGTATGTACTTGCATTATTGCTCTTTATGTTGTAGCTTTACAACATACAGCACATAGCCTGAGTTCTGATAGGATTTTTGTATAGTTACTTTTGTGTTTAGATATTTTATTGAGTAGGTGTCGGTTCTCCTTTGCCTGATTCAGTGTAGTTATCTAGTTATGGCCAGAATGTAGTAATCATTCACCGAGCTGATTAACATGTGCGTAACTAAAGAGGGCTCTAGGGTTCAAGACCTTCCCCCTCCGAAATTTGAAAGACAAGTAATAACATTGAACCTGGTACTTTGTCTGCAGCTAGAACACATTTTAAGAGGTCTTCAAGCTCAATAATTTCCCGGGAAAAGATTCCCGAGCCCCTGTTTTGGCGGGTATTTTAAACCTGCTAAACCACCCAGTGTGACTGCCCCCTCCAAAATAATTTTCTATATACGCCACTGATGATCAACAATATTACTCTCCATACACAATACAAATAACAGGCTAAGTAAGCGAATTGCGTATTAATTGCCAAGAGAAATGGAATGAAACATATAGATTGAATAGATTAATTTCAATCTTTATCATCTTCAGTTATTTAGATAGTACCACTGTAATCAATAAACACGGATGTGTGAATATACACACATTAGTATAGCGTGAATGTAACGTTGTAAGAATACAGTATATGTGCGAATTTAGTATATTTGACTTTACTTTGTATATATCCTGATTGTTTCCTGCTTTCCTTTCCTTAGCGCTTTCTCCTGAAGGAGTTCAACATTAAGGGTGTCCGACTGCAGTATTAATAAGAGATGGGTTTTAATGGCCAGCTTGTCGAAAATAAGAGAAATTGTTGTAAATAAATATTAACTGATTATTTAATCATTTATACGACGTTTATACAGTTTGTTATGATCTTTTACGCAGATATACACTTACTTAATTAATTAAAGAATTAGAAAATTATATATATATATATATATATATATATATATATATATATATATATATATATATATATATATATATATATATATATAATTTAAATAGTGAGTAGGGTCTACAGTAAATGAACAAAATGGAGGACATTATTAAGTGGACTATTACAGAAATTGAAAAGAATTAAAATTGTCTTATTTATAATTAATTTGGAGTCACAAAATAAAATGACACAAAGTTTATTTAGTTGTGAAATATATTTGATTAAATTTTGGTAGACCAAGAGTTGTCAGTGGTCGATCGCACTACCTATCAACAATCTCACTAGCGCACTCTCAAATTCGGTCCAAAGCTCCTAAGGTCTTATACGAGTATTAAATAAACTTCATATGGAACATGTTACAAATATTACAACCTAAAATCTGTCAGATGGTAGTCTAAACTTCTACTAGTTAGGCTAACAACTTATTCGCTGGAAATAGCCGCATAGGCTCCATGGGTTATAGACTGGAAAACGGAATTAAATATTACAAATCTTTTTATCCAAGGATATTTGAAAAGTATGGACTGTTTAAACATTAAGGAGGGGAAGGAATTTTGAGATACCGATAACACAGGACAAAAAGTGTCGGTCATTTAGAACCGGGTCAAAAGGCGAGATATAATAGCGAGGTTATTAGAGAATCAAATCAAGATACGTTCAAGACCTTCTTGATTCTGGGGATTCGGCCAAAGAAGAAAACTTGATTGATTCGAGGATTATGAGACATACTAGGAATAGAAACAAACAATTGACTTAATCCAAATTCAAATCGCAACGTACGACTGACGTTGACCTTGAAATGGGAGCGCGACTGCTGTCTGCAAGCTGATAACACCGTAATAATGTAGGCCTATCCAATCACGTGCCCTGGGATACGGAGATCTAGATGCGTTCCGACCCGGTCGACTGCTCTGTGCACATGAGCGTATTGGGTTCTGTATCATAGGTTAGTGCTGTCTTATGTTTTACCTATGACGAAGGTAATTCGTCAAAATAGGTGCTTATTGCTTTCGGTTGGTGTAACGAAAATAGGTTTTTTTTAATTGTGACTTGAGGTATGTACCAATTTAAAGTAGCCTAATTGCTCTTGATAATCAAAATTGACATTGTGTTTCATATTCAATGTAATTTTAAAATATGAAATATTCTTTTAATTAATCATGTGTATTTAATTAGAAAATGGTCAACTCTGGGCATTTTTTCTTTTACATAGTTTAGGTTTTTTATTTCCAATACGTTATACAACCGAGTCTGTATAAGTTACGAAATCAGGTATATCATTTATAAAACGACAATTTTTAATTGAAGGAAAATGTAACTTATTAATGTATTCCATTACTCTGTATTAAATTGTATTTATATTGTGCTTAGTAATTGTTCATAGAAACATAGTGATTAATAATTCCTTTAATTCAGCCTTAATAAGCCTTATATTCAGACTAAATTTCGGTGAAAACATTCAATTATAACTCCAGCATTAATGTCCGTGTCAACAATTTCTTTTTCAGAATTATTGACATCCTGTCATTTGCAGCTAGTAAAATACACCGGTGGTTGTTTTACAGGTGTAGATTAGTTTGTTTCAGAGTTTTACAATTGCATGTCAATACATTGTTTTACTTTTACAACGACAATGAATAATTCTGTATTCATCTGAAAAAGTGTATTAATCGCTTTAAACTATTTTCTCCATTTTGGTAAGAGGTTAAGAAGGAAATGGTCACACCTTCATTTGTTAACTGTTAGGGTATCAGTGAAAATACAAATTGTGATGTATCTCTGTTATTTAATCAGAATAGGTGTGCACAATCCAGAGAGAGAACCCTTCTGTTGCGATACTTGCCTTACAGAACTAACTTTGGTTTCTTATAACATATTTGAATTTTTCCATATTCAGTGACATTCGTGGCCAAGATACGACCTACAAAATTCCCACCTATTAACGTCAACAAATTAAATTCCACCACGAAGTACTTTGCAATCGTACTGATTAGGAAATAAGAACTCGTGAGAATTTGATTAATATTGTCCTAATATGGAGGAAGTCTATAAATCACCTCTAAACGCAACAAATAAACCAATACAACGGAATATCTATGTACCCTACAGAATATCTATTACGAGCACCTTCAGTTTGGTGCCCACAATACCACCTTTGCTGTACTGCGTGTATAGCATAACTAGGCGCGTGTGGCTCTTAGACCTTTTTAGTGAAGTTCGCTAAATTTTAACCTCAAAATCAATTGAGGTATTCCTTCGATCAAGATAAACCTATATATCAGGTTTCAAGTTTCCAAGACTTTTTCTCTAAGAGTGTCCCACAGACGGACGGACAGACAGACCAGAAAAACTATTTTAAGATTTGTCGAGGCCTTCATGATCTTAAATAATTATAAAGATCAATAACACAGGTGGACTATTTTGCTGAAACCAAAGGAAACCTTTATTCTTTAATCGTTTGTGATTTGCTCCACCCTTAATCTTTTTTCATCTTAAAATCTGTAATTTTATTTTCTGACGTTTTTGTTCTAGCATTATCACTGTATTAAAATATAGTAGACTTTCCAGTTGATAGGTAATAGTGTGATGGGAATCTCACGGGTTCTTGAGAAGCTAAACACGTACAGTTTGGTGCAATCTCAAGGGATCTCCAGAACTCGAGAGTGTAGTTGAAAACAGTAAAACAATTACCTGTCTGCCTGTCTGTCTGTCTGTCTGTTCGCACTGGACGTGTGGATTCCCAAGGGTGGCTTGAGGAGTTTTATTGATGCAATGTGTCCAATCCCTCCGGGATACATACCGTAGTTGTAGTTTTTAACCAGTAACATTAAAATGTGTTCCATTACCACTTCTATGTTTTATAAATAGAGTGGATCGAGTTTTCAACGTAATTAAATTATATTACATAGGGTGTTTACTGGCCACTGGGTTTCAATGAGTTATCAGTTCTTTGTTTAGATTAAGCTCTTTCCAAAGGTATTTGTTGCGCACTTATATATGTTATATATCAGATTGTATATAGTAGAATTGAGCAATAAATTTTCATGTTTATCACAAGTTGTAAACTAATAAGGCTACTCTTCCTGATAAACAATATAAATCAGTTGAAATTACTAACTATATGTTTAAAATGCAGTCTTTCAATAGTTCTGGCTATTATTGTTTACTTTCTGGTTTATAATTAATTAACTTATTGTTATTATAAGATAGACAATCACTAAACTTGTACCATATTAACTACTAAATCATATTCTACTTCCATTGTTATATTAGATGTTTTATGTTATTATTATACTATTTTCAGCCACCATATGTTTATAGTAAAGTTCTTGTGTCAATAGAGTAAAACATGCTTAAAAAAATACAAATTTATGAGATTAATATATTTGTTATATAATTATGTCAATTAAACATACTGTCTAGGACTAGAACAATAACTAATATTATTTACACATTAACTATGTTACATATTGACAGCATTACACAATTCAAATATATATATCTTATACTAGTTTGATAATATATTTTTACTAACTTACTGGTACGGAACACAAAGAACTATGACTCCAATTTTGTACGTAGCCACACTGTTAAATTTACAAATAATAGTTATCATATTGGAGGTTTAAAACCTAGTGGTATGAATTAAACACATAAAACAAAAAATGAACAAAGTTGTTCTACTGAACAACTACAAAATATACCAATTACTCAGCAAACAAATTAAAATTTTTATTAAAAATACTACGCTATTACATTTCCAAACATATGTGTTTACAATAAAACTAACTTGGCCCATAATATACTCTGTCTCAGATGTAACAGTTGTTGTGGGCTGGTTGGATCCTTAAATGCAAGAAAAATTCACACTATATCAGTATTAAACATGATTAATCGTTATAGCTATTTAGTTTGTTTTGTCATTTTAAATTTGTGTATGATAATTTGAATTCTGGTAATATATGGCCTATACAAGGGGGGATCCAGGGGGCTCAAACCCTCCCCCTGGAAATTTGGAATGATATATTAAAATTGCACCATTAGTCTGTTTTAAGCTAGACCATATTTATGAATCCTTAAAGCTCAAAAATGTACAGTGAGAATATTCCTTACTCTCTATTTTTGGAGGGCATTTATTTTATACCTCCTAAACCACCCAATGAGTCAGCCCTCCCCACAAAATAATTTTCTATATATACCACTGTACCTATATTAATCTGTTGGGAATAATTTTCTTCAAGAATTTTACTTGTTACATAGGTAAATATTATTATATTTATCACCTGAAAAGAATCTTGCATATTCTTTGTAAATATTATTTATTTTTAATATTTAATTTTTACTGAAAAGAGAATTTTTCGCCACAAAAATAATAATGCTTAATTTCATTCTTTATTCAAAACGTTTAAAAAAATTTTATTACAGTATTTTATTAATTATAATTTTAAATCATTGGTCACTCTGTGTATATTTTAAGTATAATGCAGTCTTAAATATAAAAATTAATTAGAGATATATCTTGCACTTTAAGTTTTGCTTGTAACAGTGTTAATTCTGTCATCCAAACATAGGATACAATTAATTTTTTTAACAAGAGTTGTTTTTTGTAATACATACCTACATATCATATACATCATAAACAACCAGCTGTACTTGTATACAATGATCTGATCTAGCCTTCTTTCATGTATTATAATGGTTTTGAAATATTCTCCATAATTTGAAACACTATTATCTGATGTGACATCAATAATAAAATACCACTGTTTACTTAATAGTTAATATTTGTTGTTACTTATATAATAAAATTTATGAATAAATCTATATAAATAATTATTTAAATAAATAGCATTTCCAAAACTAAATTTACACTTTATAAATGCAACCTCAGTCTCATTATGTAAGTTAACAATTCAACTAATTTGTTTTCCTTCACTTTTTTACACACATGTAATTGCCATTATGAATATGTAGCTTTATTTCATTGGAAATCAACCTAAAATAATACTATGAAGGACAAGATCTGACTGTTGTATTTTTAAATAATTTTCCACCAAATATATACTTCAGAGCTTTCAGAGAGGTGTGTTTTTCCAGTAGAATGAAATGTTTAATATTACTTTTACTGTAAAATATTTATTATATTAAAATTTTTTTAAACTATCTTTCCCTGTAGGAAACAAAAACAACACAGAATTATAAATGTCTAATGATTATTCCTAGTTTTTACTTTCAGCAGGAATGGTGAAATCGGGGACAGAAAGGACTTGCAGTTGGTATCAGGATCTGAGTGGGGGTCAACTCTTTAGAAGCTCTTTGGGACTCTAAAATACATTAAGAATTGGGTGAAGAAACAACCCAAGTTTTACCATATAAAAGTAACATGAAGCATTAAACCCTTTTAAACATTATGATTGGCTTTCCTAGTACGAAAACCAGTAAACTCTTGTCTTCTGCATCTAACTCATTACGTTCGGTTGTAAAATTATGGAATATGTGTCATTTTTAAAGATATAATTATATGCATGAAATTAACATTTGTATGAAGTACAAAAAGTTAAGACTTAACTTTTCTCTGGATAACCAAAAACAATATCAGTAACTAGAATGCTTTGGGATGCATAAAAAATGTGTTTAAAATTTACTAAACATTATGTTATTATAATATTTTAAGATGAAATACACAAGTTTATAGAGTGCTAGTCTTATTTATAGCTAAAAACTCTATCCCTTATGGTTTATTGTTATACTTAAAATTATCTTGATTTGTTGAATTTTTTGTTTTTTTTTTTACAGAGTCAAGTTGTAGAGTTTAGTTATACGCTTTTTAAGCCAAAAAGTTATTTTTAGTGTAATTTTTCAGATTTGTATCTTTCATTAAGTCATTTTCACTAACTGTGCCTATGTCATCATCATCGCAAATGAATCATCTATTAAAAATAGTTAGAAATACTTGTATGGCCCGTGGTTGTATGGAAATGTTTCTGGCACAACATTACAGGATATAACAGAATAAATGGGAACAATATAACAATGGATAATATTTCGTCAGTTGGACACTTTTATGTAATCGCTATGAACACAATATTACTTCAAAAACTGTGAAGGGGTTAACCTCCTAGTGTATACTTCATTTTGTACAGGATCGCATCAATTGTAATAGTTTCAGGGAGATTTTTTAGTTTATAAAAAATATAAAATTTATGGTACATATATAGTTTACCATACAATTTTTTCAAAAAAAAAAACAGTAGAATCACAAAATATAATTGTTCAAAATTTTGAAGATACATGTTAAAAAATAAAAAAAAGATTTTACTTTTTACATATTTTTAATATAAGAAATTTCCAATTCATTCCTAGACAAAAATGATAAACTATCAGATTGTGCCAAAAAACTCTAGGATTTACTTAGGTATAATGTAACATGGTTGGACTAATAAAATATATACCCATATAATGTATATACTGTATCCTCTGGTGGAGATACTCCATGACAAATAATTATACTCGTAACCAGATTATTGTTTGTTAATAAATAATGATATTTAAATAGAGTACTTGTTCTGGCAAAAAAGTGTATAGTCTTGCCATGTTAGCAATAGTTTTTTTTTTATTATTAGTTTTATTTATCTCGTAATAATCTTCAATTTACAATTTGATTTGTGCACAAACTGAACTAATTATTAAATTATATATATATTTGGTAAGATCACATTTCAGAATAATTTTTGAACACAAATCACTTTACAGTTACTGAATTTAGCTTGAATTGGTATATCCTAAGAAAAACAAATACTTCTTCTTATTATAATAAACTAAAACAACTTACACTTTTTTATTGGGTTTCTTGTCCGGTTCATCGAAAACCCTAATATGAAACAAATTACAAATCTTATTAGATTTTTAATATAGTTCAAAATTCTATTACTTTGTTAATACAAATTTTACTTTTCAGTTACTAAAAACTTTTTAGTGAATTTTTATTGATATTAAAAATTTTAAACCCAGTAAAGATATAGTATATATCTTTTATCTTTTATTGTATCTTATTTATATATATATATATATATATATATATATATATATATACAGGGTGTATATTATGTCTGGAAACACCCAAATATATCCTTTAATAATTTAAATATAAATTTGAAACCTCTTACAATCGTGATAGAGATTGGGCATCTACTTTTTTGGAACAATGTTTTGTTATGTCACACCAACGGGGGACGTCCTGCCGAGGGTATCGTGAATATTCTTAATGGAAGCCTATACCTTGTGATACATAATTTTAAAGGTAATAGCTTACTGAATTGAATGCCACAAACCGCATCTCAAAGGAATTATTCTATCAGAAAATAGAGCATTTTTTAGTATTGAAAATTTACTGATGTTCAACAATGTAATTTTAACATGGGTTCTTGCCACAAAATGTGTTACACTAATTTTTTTTTTTAGCATTTTTTTAAATGTTCAATTAAAATAAAATAAACAATTTATTTTTAAGCTGGTTTCATTAGTACAAATTTACCAGTTTTTATTACAATGAATAAAACTTATGAGTCACTTTTCTCTGATTACTTATGAATCTGTACTTGGTGTTTTCCAGTCAGCAGGAAGGTTTAAAGAGACAAAGGTCACTAGCCTATGAGAAACATTATTGTTGTTATTAATCATCTGGTCTACAGGTTTCAGTTTGTTGAGCATGGAGCTTTCACTAGACAGGTCTAAGCTTGGGAATTACAAATGGACAAAGGTCATATCATTCCTGTCGAGTTAATCAGTGTCTCTGAAGCATTGCTGTCAACAAGTTATCTAATTACAGTAGTTCAGTTTTTTATTTGGCATTTTAATGGAATTGTCTGAAAGAGAACGAATTACTCTGTTGATGATGCGAGGATATGGCGATCGTTCAAAGATCTTATCGGGAAGTTTGTAATTTGTTTAATGACACTTTCCCAGAAAGGAATCCCATAAGTGTTTCAACAATATCAAAAACTATTGAGCGTTTTGAAATGACAGGGAGTGTACGTAATCGGCCAAAGTCGGGTAGGATACAATCTGCAACAGATGAAGAACATGCACTAGATGTTTTCCAAACATTTATTGAAGACCCACATACATCGCTCAGAAAAGCTGCACAGCAACATGATATGCACCCTATGTCTGTGAGTAAGATTTTGAAAATTAATAAATACAAACCATTTAAAGTTCATTTAGTCCAACAGTTAAGTGAGGATGATTACGACAGAAGAGTTGAGTTTGTGAACTTGTGATGCGCAAATGTGATGACAATAGAGATTTTTCTGACCAACATACTATTTTCTGATGAGGCAACTTTTTTCCTAAATGGCAATGTTAACAGGCACAATTGCCGTTACTGAGCTAGTGAAAACCCACATTGGATTACTGAGTCCCATTCACAGCAACCACAAAAACTGAACGTAGATGGTGTGGAATTTTAGGTAACAAAATTGTTGGACCCTTTTTCATCAATGGAAATTTAAATGCCGAACTTTTACTACAAATATGCTCCAAAATGAAATAATCCCAGCTATTCAAATTGCATCAGGAGAATACTTTTGATAATGTATGGTTTCAGCAGGATGGTGCTCCACCCCATTATGGGAGACAGGTAAGAGAGTATTTGGATTTAAGGTTTCCTCATCAAAAATGGATTGGCCGAAGAGGAGAAATCGAATGGCCTCCAAGATCTCCGGATTTGTCACCAATCGATTATTTCCTATGGGGTCATTTAAAATCCAATGTTTATAAAAGAAAGCCTCATAATTTGGAAGACCTAAAAGAAACAGGATTATAGAGGATATTGCTTTGATAACTGAAGAAATGTTAGGCAACTCTGTCGAATCATTTTACACAAGATTGGCTCATTGTCAAACCGTAGAAGGAACACAGTTCGAACAATTGCTTTTGACACCAAATGCAGGTAAAACGTTTTGTTGTAAGACTTTTCTAACAGCATACATTATTTTTTATTTGTAATAAGAAATCAATAAACACATAAGTATTTCCATAATTGTACTGTAATAAAAACTGGAAAATTTGTGCTAATAGAACCAGCTTAAAATGAAATTTTTGTTTTATTTAATTGAACATTTAAAAAAAATGCTAAAAAATTAGTGTAACACATTTTGTGGCAAGAACCATGTTAAAATTACATTGTTGAACATCAGTAAATTTTCAATACTAAAAATGCTCTATTTTTCTGATAGAATAATTCACTTGAGATGCGGTTTGTGGCATTCAATTCAGTAAGCTATTACCTTTAAAATTATGTATCACAAGGTATAGGCTTCCATTAAGAATATTCACGATACCCTCGCAGGACGTCCCCCGTTGGTGTGACATAACAAAACATTGTTTTCCAAAAAGTAGATGCCCAATCTCTATCACGATTGTAAGAGGTTTCAAATTTATATTTAAATTATTAAAGGATATATTTGGGTGTTTCCAGACATAATATACTGATCGCGAGAGAAAAGAAGAGACCTGGATTCTGGCCTATCTGAAATTTGCAGGCGCTACTACTAGTATGTTGCCGCGCCTTGTTTCGTAATTCCATTATTGTTTCACTGTTCCATTGCTATGATAATCAATTCGCAGGGTTGGCTGTGGGGCGCAGCGCCTGAAATTACCGCGCGGCAACACACTAGTACACAGCTGTGCGCCGGCACGGGCCAGGTCTCTTCTTTTCTCTCGCCATCAGTACACCCTGTATATATATATATATATATATATATATATTTTATTTAAGTTAAAACAATTCCTTGATTAGTTCAAAGTTCTAATGAAATGTACATACCCATAAACTGGGCTCTTCTTTGAATCCGGATCTAACTCTCTGCTTACAAGTCTAAACTACACTAGAAAGTAAGTAGAGCTCTCAAGTAGTTTTGTTGTAGCAATACACCAAATATAACCAAGTAGGTTTTCTATTGGTCAACAAGTTTCAGACTTCTGGACCAATCAGAAAATTAGTTATTAACAATGGAATAGGTACCATTGTTTTAAATTTGCAGAATTCAACTTGTCCAATTCAAACTACTTCAGGGATTACTTGTTTTAACATTATATCAATCTTAAATTTTATATTTATTAAACTAAACTTATTACATATAATAATTTTTGGTAACATTTTTCATTTTTTAATAAAACAATGTATTATTGTAACCTCTTGAAATATACGGTACAATAACACACATGTGAGCAATCTATAAGTATAGAAAAAGGCGAAAATATCACCAATCTAATTTGGAGGGTTAACCAAAGATATATTATACAGTATTTTAATTGTATTCTAAAATACATGGGCGTGCAGGAGCAGATGGTGAAGACTGCATAATGTTAGAGTGGGTGTCACCAAGGTTGGAGGAAAGAGGGGGAAACTATCGGATAGGAAGGACAAAGGTTGAGGTAAGTGGGAGGTGATCAGAACCACAGGCATGGTTGGGTAGGAAAGGGAAGGAGGATTTATATTCAGAGAACGTTGGTAGCCTCAGACGAGCCACCAACATCAGCTGACTGGAGTTCTCACTGTAACAGAAAAAACAAAATGTCAGTAATTTTAATATAAATAATATTAAAGAAGTAACTCATAAATGGATCTATCAGCTCCAGTTGTAGAATCATTTTAAATTGTTTGGGTTATTACTAACAACAGTGAAACAAGGGAACAGATGATTTAGTTTGCTAGCATGTGTAATTATGATTAAGTAGATATGAATTTAATAAAGTACAGAGTCTTATATAAAAGATGAAGTACTTGCTTGATATATAATGTAAATGCAAATATTAATGAAACAAATTTCCTCAAAACATTTAGTCATCAATATATTTAGATATAGCTTGTCATAATTACTGCTTTAAAATAACGTTTCACTGGTTGTGCAGTGTGACACAATTATTAACACAATGGTTTTTGTAACTATATAAAGTTTTTCTTATACAAGGTGTTTGAAAAGTATGGGTACGGCTTAATATTTTACAAACCATAGGAGATAACATCTATAAACTTTGCACAGTGTCATATGGCTATTTAAACTATTTTTCTTTGCTATTACCATGACATGCCAACCATGGGGGGAAGGCCCACAGAGGAAAACATGGAAATCTTAAATTGAAGCATGGGTCGAGTGATACCTCATTTGAAAGAGCTCACTTAGTAGAGTTGAATGCCGCAAACCGCATCTCAAAAGGTTTATCCAATCAGAAATGGTGGGTTGTTTTAGGTACACATTGTGAAGTACATTATGCGCTGCCATTTCTGACTGGATCGTCGTATTTTGATGCGGTTGGCGGCGTTTCACTCTACTAACCAATGTGTTTTCACTGACTTTTTTTAATTAGCAAATTATGTCATAAATTTATAACACAATAAATAAAATACAATAAATACCGATGTTTTATTTATTGTGTTATACATTTATGACATAATTTGCTAATTAAAAAATTTAGTAAAAACACATTGGTTAGTAGAGTGAAATGCCGCCAACCGCATCAAAATACGATGATCCAGTCAGAAATGGCAGCGCATAATGTACTTCACAATGTGTACCTAAAACAACCCGCCATTTCTGATTGGATAAACCTTTTGAGATGCGGTTTGCGGCATTCAACTCTACTAAATGAGCTCTTTCAAATAAGGTATCACTCGACCCATGCTTCAATTTAAGATTTCCATGTTTTCCTCTGTGGGCCGTCCCCCCATGGTTGGCATGTCATGATAATAGCAAAGAAAAATAGTTTAAATAGCCATATGACACTGTGCAAAGTTTATAGATGTTATCTCCTATGGTTTGTAAAATATTAAGCCGTACCCATACTTTTCAAACACCTTGTATATATAAAGGCAGAAGGAGAGAAAGTAATACAGAATTGATTTTGACATCTTAAAAAAAAACCTAGTCAATTGTGGCTAGAACTTTTAATGGAATCTATTCAAAGGTAAATTTATTAATATATCATCATTAAACCTTATCATAACTAAAATAATGTTCCATAATTCCATACAAATAATCTATTCACTTTTTACTCTGGTAACTGCACAACATATAAAAACTGAGAATACTATATGTAAAACAAGCATTTCATATTAAAAATTCAAGAAATTTAAGTTAAGAAATTTAATTTCAGCTGTTTTAACCCTCTGATTATAACATTAAATTGTTGGATTGTGGTCTTAATATCCTTACATATTGTATGATTTAGATTTCTTTAAAATGTTAAGAATTCAGTGAAGAAACAGACAGAGTTTTTATCTTAAAGATCAAACAAAACTAAGGTTAAGTCTAATTTACTTTTGTTTGTTGGATTATGGAAGACATCTAATTGCAAATATATAACCATTACATGTATAATTAACGCATTAATGTAACATATCAGTTTGAATTTTTTCATGATAATCAAAAACAATATCATCAAAAGTAAACATTTTGGATGTATAATAATGGACTCATTAAGGTAATTTTCAGCCATATGTCTATAACTAAAAATACAGGGAACTATACACAGTAATAATAATTTGAATAAAATAAAAAAGTTATTTAATTTTTTATATATATAATAACAATTAAAGCTGGAATACACATTTAGAGTGCTAGTCCATCTTATAAATATAAACGTAACCAAAGATATATTTTACAGTATTTTAATAGCAATAATTTGTTTACTCAAAATACCTGGACATGCAGGAGCAGATGTTGAAGACTACATAATGCTACAGTGAGGGGATACCAAGGTTGGAGGAAGGTGAGGGAAACTATCGGATAGGAAGGATAAAGGTTGAGGTAAGTGGGAGGTGGTCTGACCCACAGGCATGGTTGGGTAGGTAAGGGAAAGAGGATTTATACTCAGTGAATGTTGGTAGCCTCAGCCGAGACACCAACATCAGCTGATTTGGGCTGGAGTTCACACTGAAACAGAAAAACACAAAATATCAGTAAGTTTAATATAAATAATATTAAAGAAGTAACTGATAAATGGATCTATCAGCTACAGTTGTAGAATCATTTGAAATTGTTTATGTTATTACTAACAATAGTGAAACATTGGAACAGGTGAATTAGTTTTCTTGTACATGTAATCATGATCAAGTTGATAGGAATTTAATAAAGTGACAGAGTCTCATATAAAAGATGAAGTAATAATTGCTCGATAATAAGTGTAAACGCAAATATTAATGTGTATAGAAATTAATAGATGGCCTTTGTCATTTCTACATATTTCCTTTCTTTTAACATTTAATTTCAACAATTTGCAGACAAATTTCCTCAAAACATTTACATTAATATATCTAGGTATAGCTTTTCATAATTGCTATTGTAAAATAACGTTTCACTGGTTTAGTAGTATTACGCAATTATTAACACGATGGTTTTTATAACTGTATCGAGTTTTTATTTATATATAATGGCAGAAGGAGAGAAAGTAATACGAAATTGTGATTTTGAAATCCCAACAAAAAATACTTGTCAATTGTTTGACACTCAGTGTTGTCACTTGTGCCAAAAACACTAGAACTTTTGATGGAATCTACTGAAAGTTTAATTTATTATTATTATATGATTATTAAACCTTGTCAAAACTAAAATAATGTTTCAAAATCTTAAAAATAATTTATACACTTTTTACTCTGGTAAATGCACAAAGTGAAAGGGATGAAACACCATGAAGATAAAATAAAATAGCATTTGATATTGAAAACTCCAGTTTTAAATATTAATCAAATAATAAAGATATGTAAAATTATTACATTGATTAAATGTTTCACTAAATGTTTGTTTCCAATTGCTTACCTGTAAAATATGTAATCTTTGACAAATAGCTGCTTCTGATTGCCCTGTCTGAGGCTCCCATGTCTACCAGTGATAGGATTCTGGTAGACATCCATGAAGTGGAAGGGATGCCTCAAGCACCACGAAGAGCTCCTGAAATAAAATAGCTATTTATTTAAACTCTATTAAATATTAGTCAAATGACAAAGTAATGTAAAATTATTACATTGATTAAATGTTTAAATTGGATTAAATGTTTGTTTCCAATTGCTTACCTATAAAATATGTAGTCTTCCGCAAAGCGTTGCAGCTGTATGCCCTTTCTGAGGCTCCCATGTCTACCAGTGGTGGGATTCTGGTAGACATCCACAAAGTGGAAGGGATGCCTCAAACACCACGAAGAGGTCCTAAAATAAAATAACTATTTATTTAAACTCTATTAAATATTAGTCAAATGACAAAGTAATGTAAAATTATTACATTGATTAAATGTTTAAATTGGATTAAATGTTTGTTTCCAATTGCTTACCTGTAAAATATGTAGTCTTCCACAAAGCGTTACAGCTGTATGCCCTGTCTGAGGCTCCCATGTCTAACAGTGATGGGATTCTGGTAGACATCCACAAAGTGGAAGCGATGCCTCAAACACCACGAAGATCTCCTAAAATAAAATAGCTATTTATTTAAACTCAATTAAATATTAGTCAAATAATAAAGAAATGTAAAATTATTACATTGATTAAATGTTTAAATTGGATTAAATGTTTGTTTCCAATTGCTTACCTGTAAAATATGTAGACTTCCACAAAGCGTTGCAGCTGTATGCCCTGTCTGAGGCTCCCATGTCTACCAGTGATGGGATTCTGGTAGACATCCACAAAGTGGAAGGGATGCCTCAAACACCACGAAGATCTCCTAAAATAAAATAGCTATTTATTTAAACTCAATTAAATATTAGTCAAATAATAAAGAAATGTAAAATTATTACATTGATTAAATGTTTAAATTGGATTAAATGTTTGTTTCAAATTGCTTAACTGTAAAATATATAGACTTCCACAAAGCGTTACAGCTGTATGCCCTGTCTGAGGCTCCCATGTCTACCAGTGATGGGATTCTGGTAGACATCCACAAAGTGGAAGGGATGCCTCAAACACCACGAAGAGGTCCTAAAATAAAATAGCTATTTATTTAAACTCTATTAAATATTAGTCAAATGACAAAGTAATGTAAAATTATTACATTGATTAAATGTTTAAATTGGATTAAATGTTTGTTTCCAATTGCTTACCTGTAAAATATGTAGACTTCCACAAAGCGTTGCAGCTGTATGCCCTGTCTGAGGCTCCCATGTCTAACAGTGATGGGATGGAAGTGGAAGCGATGCCTCAAACACCACGAAGAGCTCCTAAAATAAAATAGCTATTTATTTAAACTCAATTAAATATTAGTCAAATAATAAAGAAATGTAAAATTATTACATTGATTAAATGTTTAAATTGGATTAAATGTTTGTTTCCAATTGCTTACCTGTAAAATATGTAGTCTTTCACGAATAGCTGTTTGCCCTGTCTGAGGCTCCCATGTCTAACAGTGATGGGATTCTGGTAGACATCTACAAAGTGGAAGCGATGCCTCAAACACCACGAAGATCTCCTAAAATAAAATAGCTATTTATTTAAACTCAATTAAATATTAGTCAAATAATAAAGAAATGTAAAATTATTACATTGATTAAATGTTTAAATTGGATTAAATGTTTGTTTCCAATTGCTTACCTGTAAAATATGTAGTCTTTCACAATAGCTGCTTCTGCTGTTTGCCCTGTCTGAGGCTCCCATGTCTACCATTAATGGGATTCTGGTAGACATCTACAAAGTGGAAGCGATGCCTCAAACACCACGAAGATCTCCTAAAATAAAATAGCTATTTATTTAAACTCAATTAAATATTAGTCAAATAATAAAGAAATGTAAAATTATTACATTGATTAAATATTTAAATTGGATTAAATGTTTGTTTCCAATTGCTTACCTGTAAAATATGTAGTCTTCCACAAAGCGTTTCAGCTGTATGCCCTGTCTGAGGCTCCCATGTCTAACAGTGATGGGATTCTGGTAGACATCCACAAAGTGGAAGCGATGCCTCAAACACCACGAAGATCTCCTAAAATAAAATAGCTATTTATTTAAACTCAATTAAATATTAGTCAAATAATAAAGAAATGTAAAATTATTACATTGATTAAATGTTTAAATTGGATTAAATGTTTGTTTCCAATTGCTTACCTGTATAATATGTAGTCTTCCACAAAGCGTTGCAGCTGTATGCCCTGTCTGAGGCTCCCATGTCTAACAGTGATGGGATTCTGGTAGACATCCACAAAGTGGAAGCGATGCCTCAAACACCATGAAGATCTCCTAAAATAAAATAACTATTTATTTAAACTCAATTAAATATTAGTCAAATAATAAAGAAATATAAAATTATTACATTGATTAAATGTTTAAATTGGATCAAATGTTTGTTTCCAATTGCTTACCTGTAAAATATGTAGTGTTTCACAAATAGCTGCTTCTGTGTTCCCTGTCTGAGGCTCCCATGTCCTAACCAGTGATGGGATTCTGGTAGACACCCACAAAGTGGAAGCGATGCCTCAAACACCACGAAGATCTCCTAAAATAAAATAGCTATTTATTTAAACTCAATTAAATATTAGTCAAATGTAATAAAGAAATGTAAAATTATTACATTGATTAAATGTTTAAATTGGATTAAATGTTTGTTTCCAATTGCTTACCTGTAAAATATGAAATCTTCCACAAAGAGTTGCTTCTGTATGTCCTGTGTGAGGCTCCCATGTCTACCAGTGATGGGATTCTGGTAGACATCCATAAAGTGGAAAGGATGCCTCAAATAAAAAAAGGAAAGTGGTTAATTGTTTAGAAGGACTTGTTGAATGTATTTGGCAGTGGTGACCTCTCTTTGTTATTATAAAAACTAGAAAGATAGGTATAAAAATCAACTCACTACAATGATTTTTATCATAGTTGTAAAATAGACGACAGTTTGTTCAGATAAATAATGTTACAACCATCAATTATATATTTATAGTAAAATTAAATTTAAAACAAATTAAACTTGGATTACCTCAATACTCAACGCTAGAACCTTCTTTCCTCCATTGCTATTTGAAAATATTTTAAACTGAACAAATCTTGTAAAGATTAATTAATAATTTAATAATAATAAAAACATCAATTTATTTATTACTTTCAGATTTTAAGAACTCATTAAAATTACATTGATTTATTTTTGTAATTATATTTGGAATTTCTTATACATTTTAAATGTGATAAATTACTCGTGATAATCTATATCATATTAATAGTCATATTATTCCATAGTACTATGTTGCTGACAATAGTATAAGGAATGCTGGAGACTCACTTGTTAGGACTATAGGAGGCCATCCGCTCTGTCTCTGCCAGCAAGATGGTCAGCTGACAGAGCTTGATGTCCATGCGGCGAGGATTGTATAGGACGTGGGTGTTAGCCACCACCACAAAGTTACCCGGGTGCCGTCTCACGTCAAATTTCACCGCCATGCCCACGTTTGGGCGGTCCAAGAGACCTACCTCTGGTCGCTGGTAGTGAATAGGGGTGAAATCTACAACCCAGAATTCACTTGTCCTATACATCACCACACAGCCATCCGGCCTATCCCCGCCACGGCCAACATACAGGACATCGTAACCTGGAAAAAAACTTGAGTTACTTTGAATTTTAAATATATGGCTAATGATAACGTGTGTATAAATAATACTTTATGTAGGTGTGTTGAAGTAAAAATATAACTTTAAAATAATAAAAATAATTTTACTATTTAATTATGACTACCATTATTTATACAAAAATAAATCTCATCTTGTGTATCTTTTAAATGATTTTATTTATATTTAATCATTTCATGAAGTATGTTCTATTGGGTGAAGCGAATAAAAAGTAGAATTTATTATAATTATACATAATTAATTATATATATAATTATAATATTATATTAGGCCCACTATAATTTCTGTGAAATTAAAGATTGATTTTAATTTCTACTTTTGTAAACAAATTTTCCATCATAGCCTAGTGGCAAAGGTTTTCAAAGAATATTGCACACTTTAAGATCAGATAAATAAAATGTAAGCACTTAAAACCAGTAAAGATATTCTTAAATAATATTGTCTGTATTTCAAACCTCCAATGACAAAGGATAATTGTTTTACAAAACTTTCAATTACTTGTTTTAAAAACTAAAATCAAAATAAAATTAAACCCTTAAAATGGAAAAAAATATATTTAAAGCATACCCTTTGTTCTAAAGGGTTTAAATAGGTGCTTCTTTTGAACATTTCCTAATTCCTGCAAGCAGGAGATCTGAAAAAGAAAAAAATAATAATGAGATATAAAACATTTACAAACACTTGTCAAAATGTTACAATAAAGGATAGCAACATATTGATAAAAAAATATATATTTTTGTATTACATAACCTTTTGGGATATAGAAATATATGGAAATAGCTTATTATGATAAATCAATTTGTGGAAACATATATTTTCCCAAATTAGTTTTCTGCTGATTATAAAATATTCATCAAAATAACTTAATTAATTACTTTTCATAACTAGAGTTGAAACATAATGTATAAGTTAATAATTTGTCATAAACCTTTGAAAAATTCCAATGACAATTAAAGTGAGGAATATTATATGTAGATAATTAACACAGGACAAAGAGGGTTCATTTATCTATTAAAAATAATTCAAATTCATAGTATAGCATTAAAAATTTGGACATCAAAATTCCAGACTGTCAATAATTTGGATTCAATTCTGGCAAAATAATTTTTTATACATGTATAGTACTTGTATAAAACAACAAAATCTCGCAGTGTTACCAATCCCTGTTTACACTAGGTACAGTATTTTATTTTTATATAGGACTAAATGTGCTTACATAAGATATGGCTATTGATAAGCTTTTATTAATACAGTAATTAATAGTTTTATTCATACTACCATAAGCAATGTAATATATGCTCGATTTCACATAACTTTTCATTAGCTCTTTACCATTACCATTGTTTTTATTAATTTCCAAAATTTGGATGAGGTTGGGTTGCAATTGATCCTGATTATTGACACTCTACTGTATATAATTTACAAATTAAAATCTTTAACTTTGTTTCTTTACCTGATTTAGTTCAAATATTTACTTTAGTGGTGTGGAATAAAGTGAATTGTAGAGTAAGAATGTAGAACTGTGATAAAGTTTTCTTTTATATTCATAAGTCCTACTTTATTTAGACTTTTTTATTCTTTGGCCAAAAACTTGGACAAATGACTTCCACAGCATTTCAACTAAAAAGATATCTTACCAGCAATAACATTATACTCTATTTTTAAATTTCTGTTGTTCTGTTGCTCAAGATAAATTTCAGCTACTTACATCTGGTGTCTCAGCCAAAATCTCGTGGAAGAGGGTTTTCTTCCTGTTTTCCCAACTGAAACACACTCTTTCTTGTTTTCCCAACTGAGACAGCCAGGAGGATATTTTTTGTAGTTGTCCATGTACGTGGCCATATGGGTGTCCGGTAGAATGTTATAGGACATCATCTGAAACGAAAAATAGGGTGGAAGATTCACAGTTCCTACAATATTAGTAGATACATTCAGCTTTAGTATAGTGTGTGTCGTTTTAATACAGCTTAGTTTATTGAAATTGTTAACATATAAATTAATCAATATAGTGTATCAAATATGTGTTTCATTAATGTCCCTACAAGAGGAGCCACAAAGGACTCCACATTACTACATTTACAAATAATATATATTAATCCATTTGAAAGTCTCAGTTACTTCTTTGCATAGTATTTTCTGTACTAAGATTAATCAGACATCCTATGAATTCTCTTCAAAAAAGAGACTCATTGAGAAAAATTTAGAAGTACAAAACTTGTTGATGGTTAAGATATTATAAACCATGTTATTAAAGTAAATTTTAAAACAGTTATTTATGTTGGAGGTATAAGGTTCTTCCATAATGTATATTTTCCTTAAAACAATTAAGTAAAGAAATACACTCACTCTGCATTATCAAGTTCCCAGAGGCATATACTCCTGGTACTGTGGTGCTGTTTCATGTTTATAGAACCTGAACAAAGCCTGAACCTGAATCATAAACATTTTTGCTAAACATTTCCTATAATCTATGATGTAAGTTTCATAATGTATCCAGAGATGTATTTATAAGCAATTTACCGACTTTGTACTTACTCTATCTATCATTCCTACTGAAGTCCCCGTACCATGGTAGCGACCACATTAGTGTACTGGCATGTATCAGAAATATTCAGTTCATTGACACCGATGGGCACTGGACAGTGTCTCTCTATCTGTAATCCTAATGTTCCGCCAGTGATCCGGACGTCACGGCAGTCCACAGACCTTTTCCTCAACAGAGGAATCACCGAGATTCTCCCACTTGAGGAGCTCTGATCCTACGTAGAATCGCAGTAGTACTAGCACAACAGTTCAGAGCTCGGATGGCCGTGTCCAGCGAGTCTTGAAACCGGAAGTCCAGAGCCTCAGGATTCTTAGTCCACCATCTCCCTTGCCACAGTATACGCTTGATCTATATGGGTGGGAAATCGATAACCAGTAGTTCCAGAAGCCAAGGACTAGGAACCGCTGGATTAACTCCAGCGTTTGGAACGGCTTGTGACAGTAGCGTAACCAGAAATTTCGTTTGGGGGGTGTCCGAAACCGGGGATCCGGGGGACATTTTGTGTATTATTTGCCAGTGAGTTCACTGGTAAAAGGTAAATACCAAAAATAAAAATAGGAGCTTTAGTAACCGTATCGAAAGTGGAAAGATGTAATAAGCAAATTCAACGCTCACAGCAACTCTAGTACCACAAAGTTTCTTGTATACCTAGAGAAACTTTACGAAGTTCGATTCTGGCCGAGTAGAAGGCACCAAAGTGATGTTGGATTCACTGGATAAGAAAGAAAAAGAACAAAACAGAGCTTCACTTAAGCGTATAATTGACACAACTATATTCTGTGGAGAAAATGAAATACCCCTTCGGGGACATTGGGCCACTGACGGCCGAAAACCCTTTAGAAAGGAGGGCAATTTTCGAGCGTTGCTCGGGTATAGATCAAACTGACGGTCGGAAAATGCACCGGAAAAACTCTACTGATTAGAAGTTCGGCTACTTTGAATTTCACTGATTGATGTATTTATGAATGAGTTATAATGACAATTTTTTGTATCATTACACTGTTGACGATTATATAATTATCAGAAAAAAAATAAAAAAAATCACTTTCGGTCGGAAATAAAATGCACCTGAAAAACTCTAATGATTAGAACTTCAACTACTTCGGACTTCAGTTATTGAGGTAAACGTGGTATTTTTTATTGAGTTAGGACGACAATTTTTTTGTTATAATTAAACTGTTCTCGACTACCTCTATAATTATCGAGAAAAAAACACTTCCGGTCCGTAAATACCAAAGAAACGCTCTCTACAGATTCAGGTTTTGACGATTTTGGATTTCACTGGTTGAGTGGTTAAGGTAAAGGTGGTACTTATAATTATGTTAGGACATTGATTTTAGGTATTAATTCAACGCCGACTAATAAATATATAATTATCGAGTAAAAAAACGAAAATAATCACTTCCGATCGAAATATACTAAGGAAAATTAAATAATACCTCAGTCAGTGAAATCCAAAGTAGTCGGAACTTCTTATCAGAAGAGTTTTTCCGGTGTATTATCCGACCGGAAGTGATTTTTAATTTTTCTTCGATAATTATATAGGAATTAGTCGGCGTTCAATTGATACCTAAAATCAATGTTCTAACATAATATTCTAAGTACCACTTTTATCTCAACGACTCAACCAGTGAAATCCAAAATCGTAAAAATCTGAATCAGTAGAGCTTTTCCTCGGTATTTTCCAAGCGGAAGTGATTTTATTGTTTTTTTTCTCGATAGTTATATATGTATTAGTCGACGTTGAATTAATACCTAAAATCAACGTTCTAACATAATTCTAAGTACCACTTTTATCTCAACCAGTGAAATCCAAAATCGTCCAAACTTGAATCTGTAGAGAGCTTTTCTTCGGTATTTACGGACGGAAAGTAATTTTTTTCTCGAAAATTATATAGGTACAGTGTACAGTTTAGTGATAACAAAAATCGTCGTCCTAACTCAATCGAAACCACCACGTTTACCTCAATCACTGAAGTCCAAATTAGTTAAAGTTCTAATCAGTAGAGTTTTTCAAGTGTATTTTCCGACCGAAAGTGATTTTCTATATTTTTTTCGATAATTATATACACGTCTACAGTTTAATGAAACCTAAAATGAACGTCGTAACTTAATTCTAAGCAGTCGTCCCCAAGACGAATTGGAACGAAGTGGTCGTTAATTTAAACTGTTCGCCGTGTTACGGTTCAGGTTACTTTGCGACGTCACGTGACCGCGCCCTATAGAAATACCGTGATTACACTACACTATCCGAAAGGCCGAGCCCAAAAGTATGTTTGATACTTTATGATTTAAACGAAAGGAAAATTATATTTTTAACAACGGTCACTTTAATCAATTAAATCAATAAATTTAATGGTTGTAGACAAGAGTAATGATAACTCTCATTTTTTCTCCTGCTCTATGCTTTATTTTTTAATATGTCTTAAAATTTCGGGGGGGTGGTCCGGACCCCCTGGACCCCCCCTTCGCTACGCCACTGGCTTGTGAGCGAGGTGATCGACTCTCTGCGGCATGAATGTTAGGTCGGCCTGCACGTGTTCCACGTGGTTACCGTTCCAGAATGAGTATTTCTTACAAAGATGGGCAGGTTTCTTCATGAAGACCTCCTGAGTCCGCTTTTTCAACCTTTTGCTATGGGGACGGTCAACTTTGGCTCGTTCTACTGGTGGCGAGACCTGGTTGGTATCCAGGAACTTGACCAAGGACCTATAGACAAAATATATAACTTTATGAGTAATCTCAGAAAGCCGGGCAGCATCTCGGATTTAGCGAAGCATCGGTAAAACACTCGTAGTGCCACCTGAGGTGTTCCAATGCCTCAATTTTATTAGAAGCGCTGCCTGCCACTGTTTTCTGACAGTGGGATTCGGGTAGAGTTAGAAGAGTTTGTAGGGCGATCGACCAGTATTACCACGGTAACTATCAGAGGCAAGCCTTCGGCACCGGTAACCGGCAAGACGGAGAGCTACTATCACAGCCGGGTCTCTTTAACTTCCAATTTCCCTCCAAGAGTGGAAGCATCTGTAGTACTACCTCTCTGTACACCCTCAGCCCCCTGGATGGGGCCTTTGATCTTCTGATGTAGTTTTGATCAACATCAGTCTCAGGTTAGACGTAAGACCTTTATAAACTTTCTGCATAAAATATTTACAAATAACGCTTATATCATTATCGCATGTTCCAATTTAGCATTACGGTTTGTCACGTCTGCAAAACATTTCTCAACTGACTTCCATAACTAAGGAAATATCAACAATTATCCTCTACCTTTAAAATTCAGTGGTAGTGTTGTTCAACATAAGTGTGTGCGCCAAAAAACTGGATGAGAGTTTTCTTCATATTCTCCTAACTGAGACACCCAGGAAGGAAATTTTTTTGTAGTTGTCCATGTATGTGGCCATATGTGTGTCCGCTAGGATGTTATAGGACATCACCCGAAATAAAAAATAGGGTGGAAGATTCACAGTTCCTACAACATTAGTAGATACATTCAGCTTTAATGTAGCGTTTGTCGTCGTTTTAATACAGCTTATTTTATTGAAATTGTTAACATATAAATTAATAAGTATAGTAGTACATTTACAAATAACACATATTAATCCATTTGAGAGTCTCAGTTACTTTGCATGTATTTTCTGTATCCAGATTAATCAGACATTCATTGAATTCTCTTCAGAAAAGAGACTCATTGAGAAAACCTCAGAATTTCAAAAGGTTATTGATGATTTAAGATATAAATCATGTTATCAAAGTAAAATGTAAAACAATTATTTATGTTGTTGGTATAATGTTCTTCCATAATGTATATTTTCCTTAAAACAACTAAGTAAAGAAATAAACTCACCCTGCATTATCGACCTTCCCAGAGGCGTGTACCCCTGGTACCGCACTGTGCGTTTCTTGTTAATAGAACCTGAACAAAACATACAATCATAAACATTTTTGCTAAAAATGTCCTATAAACTATGATGTAAGTTTCATAATGTATCCTGAGAGATATTTTGTCCTTGTACTATTTGTATTTATAAGCAATTTACCAACTTACCCTATGTGTGTCCGCCAAGATGACATATAAACTTTGTGGGTTAGCGTAATCAGGGGGCCAAATGGGATCCCAGGATATTCAGGACCAGGTCCTCCTGCCCAAAACGTCTACAACTACGAGCGAACAAAGTTGTTACTTCGGACGTGAGTGATCACATTTATTCACGTGATTTTATCACAACACAAATTTGTGACATTTTTATCTTGTAAACATTGATCTATTATTCTTAATCAAAATAGAAACCAGCTTGGAATAAAATAAATGTTTTAATTAACAATCACTATTTATTTCAATCTGTTATTGGTTCCCTCCCCCCAGCAATCCCAATCAACCTCCTCCTCAATCGATACTCTCCTGACAATCTAAAGTTTAAGAACGTACTATTATACACAAGAAGTTGAAAGTATACAGAAAATAATTATTTACCATGATTTAACAAACTTGATCATTCCTGTAAAAATCTTTAAACACTTTTTTGATTGAATTCATATTAAATAATAAAACAAAATTTCACGTTGAAGTAAATTTAATTATCTAGAACTAACTTTCTTTTTTACAAATTTCCTGTTGATTGAAGACATGAGGTTTTGGAGACAGAATTTGGGCTTTCAATTTTTAAGACATAGAAAATGTGTTGACTTAAGGTTTTTTTCGAAAATTACCAATTTTTTTCGATATATTATATATTCACAGGACTGAGCAGTCTTTAAACGTATAGTAAATGTTAGATAATAATTTTGTTGTCCGCATTACAGTACGGACCAAGCGCTGCCTATTTATACTTGCAGAGACGTACAATAAAAAGTCTATTTTTCCTAAAAATTATTCAAAAAGTGTCTTATCTGGATAAACTCTGCGCTCATCAGCGAGTCAATAACAAATTTAAAAAAAAATATATATTTTATAATTTATTAAAATAAATAATAATAATGTTACTATCAAACTTACTATTTGCTTTTAAGTCTAGAAATGTTAACAAATTTATAAAAATAGTCTGAGGCGGCATGGGATTTCCCGAAGCCTATTAGCTAAGAGCTAACAATTATAGAAGAGAAAATAAGTAAACATATGGTTGTGCTATCATAAAACAGTGTTTACTCAGAACAGTAGATCATATTAAATATATTTAAATTTTAACAGGCTTTGGTTTGCTATAACGCATTTCTTATGGGATTTGTCGCAACTTTAGAGATTAGTGGGGTGTAGTCCGGAATATGAATTGCACGAGGGATAAAGGGACCGTAAAAATGTCCATATAAAATGTAAGTACTATCAGTCCAGTGGTTTAAGTGATTGGATAACGCACATAAACACACAGACAGATACCAATAGATTTTTTTACTATAGCATAGATTAATTTGCTTCATTAACAGGTGTTTATTTAAATAAAATAACTGATATTACAAATCAGAGTTGATCATTTACCCCTTTATTTCTAAGAAATGTCAGGATCGTCGTAGTCATTTCGTGTTTTGACTCTATTTTCATAAAATAAAATGCAATTTTAAAAATAAAAATTACATAAATATTAACCTAACATAAAAATGATAAAAATAGTATTTTTGCAGACTTAAGGCCTGCTATGTGTCATCGGCACAGTGACGACAGGTAGGCCGGGCTGTACGTGTGCCGGTGTGTGCGTGTTCGGATCAAAGGGTGCCTTGTGAGGGTGCCTAGGGCTCTTAAGGCGACGGACAACTATAATTTTGTATATGTATACATTTTATGTATGGCCAATCCCTTCTGACATATAGGGGAAACCCCAAAGAAGGGAACTTTGAACCCTCCTCCCACCACTTCAACCACCCATATGGTTGAGGACTTTTAGTATGTATACTACCCTGAACAACTACCCCATAGATTTGGTTTCCGCTTATTGACTTTCCTTCTAGAATCCTCTTTTGGCCATTCGTTGACTAGACTATTTGAGTATATCTGATAATTTTTAAAAGTAAACAAATCACTTGACGATATACATACAGTACCAAAGTCAAAGTTGACACTAAGAACGTTTCGTCAACCACAAGCAGAAAAGGTATATGTCAAATTGTCAAGGATTTGACACCTTAAGAAAAGTTCATAAAACGTAATGTTTCTGTTGTTGTAACAAATATCGGTAAACAGTATTTGCTTCTCTTTCATAAATACAGTTCAAGATCTGTTACTTGAAACTTATTTTATACGGCAATATTAACTAATCATCTAGAAGAGTCATTGCTAGAACAGCAAATCTGGAAAGTTTAGTAAAATTCAAATAGTTCTATAAAGAGCTTCGAGACTAGGCTGCTATTAAGAAGCCGGCCAAACTGGCTGCTTATCATACAGCTAGGGAAAAGGTTCTCTATTCGTTCGATCGCGACCACCGATATCCAGTATAGGACTAGAGATATTTTGGCTTGGAGGTTGTTCCGGGGATTCAGTAAATTAACTCATTGGTTTTGGTGCAATTACTAAACTCTCTTTCCTGAGAACAGCGTTGTCAATTAACAAGGACAAAATCTTTTTGTTATTTAAAATGAAAAAAAGATCTAAGAAAAAGATAACAGATTGGTTAAACAACGATGTAAAGAGTTCATTTTGAGCTTCTTTGTTGCCAACTTTTAGATCTTTTTCAGACGAATAAGACTCCAGATTCCAGGAGTCACGTCCGTGACAGTGTCAGATTCCAGACGCTACACTGAGAGGAAGATGAACTGGGGCTAAACTGTAATGTAAATTCAAGTAATGCTTTATAAAAATTTCAGCTGTTTCCTTGGCATACCGATCCTAAATTTTCTATGACATATTTAATTCATTTCTTCTATACTTTCCCACTATTCTCTTCAAGAATAAAATAAATGTATCACTGATGTAAATAATAAATTCCCTTATACAAATTAACAAGCTGACTTTATTTAACATCACCACATGTACTCCCTTAAACCAATAACATTTTAAAATTGATATATTTTAAACAATTTTATTTACGAAATACAATCCATAATATTACAGCTCAACACAAGGAATCAGAACTAACTAATTATTAAGTGCACAATAAATCACTTGATCATTATCAGTGGTTGAGTAGATTCGATTCGACGATGTTATAGTTTATTCAAACAGGACTTAGACTCTATCTAGAAACTCTAGGCGTATCGGGGCGGATGTAACCACTACGAATTTCTTTTGTCGAATACAAAGCGGAAAAGTGTACAAAGTCTACTTCTTCGGGGATAGAAATAAATCTTAATTACCACGTTTGGAAAAGTGTTGGGTAAAACGTACATAGTTATTTTCAAAAAGGTACTCATTTTGCAAACAAAACACAAAGGGGAATTTTTGTAAACATTTTATTTTTACAAAAATATATAAAGTCATTATATATTTATATAAGTAAATATATAAGTCACTATAGCTCAGGGCTATAAATGTTACGTATCAAATAATTATTAATTCAAACTAAAGAGCTAAAACTACATCGATATCCACACAATCAAAGTCTGCTATGTATATATAAGGAAAAAATTGTAGAATATGTTGAGTTTTCAAATTTTAAACTTATTTCCTATAAGCTTTAGGAAGTAAAGGATACGTTTTAATTGTACTCTACGTCGTCGCAAGTTTTGGCCGTTTTCGTCCAAAAACGGCAACGCACCTGTCCACACGCTATTATAAGTCAACTTCAGTATATCAGAAGACGACACATTTAATTACAGACTAGAGATATTTCTGTACGGAGAGAAAGCTTGAACTGTACACGATTTCGAATTTCAAACGTTTGAATTATCCACGTTTCACTGAATTGGTTTTCTAAATAAAAATATACGAGTTTTAGGCGACAAAATATACATACTCTCTTACCAAAATACCGACCCACTATAGTAACAGAACTTGACCCTCCGCAAGCACTACTCCATTTTGTTCACCCTGACAGAAGGTACAGCCCTGCATTATGGAACCACTTGAAGGTTCTATAATTCCAGAGTGCAGCTAGGCGGACGTCTCAAATGTGTTACACTAGATATGTGGTAACATCGGTATTTTGGAAAATAATGTTTAATTGTTGTGTTTTTAATGTTGTTTTTAATAAGATGACTACGTTCACAGAGTGGTGGTAAGGGGGGGGGATGTTGCCTCATGTTAATTTACTCTGTAGACTGTTTATTTATCATTGGATGATTTCATTGTATAGGGTGTTCTGTGATAATTGTTGAGAAAAAATGTATGTTTAATTCTTGGTATTGGTTATTAAACGGTACCCTTGATTATAGATGCTTCAGAAGGATCTATAATCAAGGACGGTGCACATTTAAAAGCCACTGTAAGAGAATACAAAATTACTTTACAACTTACCGTTCGAAGAAATTAATTTAAACTTCAAGGCCCAAAATGAAAAGTTATCTGTCATAATACATCCAAACAAATTATACTTATTCCTATTGCAAATTTCATTTAGAATTTAGAAGTAATACTAAAATAAGAAATGTCAATTTGACTAGAACACGTTATTAGTAAATTATTTTTTTTATTCCCTGAAAGTTACAGTATGGTCCCTTAAATATGCACCATTTGGTGGGGAGGGGGAGGGGTGAGGCAATATCAAGTATTTCTTAACATTTGCCACAAGACGCACTGTATATTTAAGTGTGATTGTTTTGTAAGTGCAGGTAGGGACTATAACATCACTATGTTTGGGTGAAACGGGAGAACATTAACAAAAGCATTACCTGGTGTAACGTTTCCAATCTGTTATAACAACGTCCACAGATCAATAACATTGTAAGCAGTCATTGCATTTCATTACACTTACTGCTGAACTGTACAATAGACTGGTTTTGTTGTTCATTGTAAATGTTTTTAAGAACAAAAAAGACTGACGTAAAAGGAAAAACTGTGCAAAGAAAATAAATCGAGATTAAAGAAAAATGAATTTGCTTCTAACAGGGACAAGCTCTACTTCGATACCACCAACACAGTGATTACTTTTCCTTGAAGAGATTCCTTTGCTTTGGGATACTTTTTGTTCTTTGTGTCTCAGCCTAAGGTTTTCGTCATTCAGTCCACTTGACGTCACGTCGGCCACTCGAGGCCATATATCTGTCAACAGTCCTCGCCTAGGCCCTTCATCTATGCGTGGAGTCGAGGATACGGAGAACTCATAGGTCCGTCTAATCCTTTAACAATAGGACCGGCCCCAGACATGGGACTTTGTATTTACTCCACTGCAGTCCCAATCGACAGGGTCCTTGAGAACCCTCATTACATAAACTTCAACAACTTTAAAATAATGGTATTGAAAACGTTTGTTAAATACATTGAAAATATATTCCAAGTAACATTTTAAAACTCACCTCGAATTTACGAGTAGACCTAGTTTTGTTTATTTGTTAAATGGAACTTTGCAGACTCGATATTACAAAAAAGGGGTAGTGACAAAGGCACCGTGTATCAGTTTAAACCTAATTTAAACCTTTATAGTCCAATACAAATTATTATACACAGGTCAACGCATGTAGACACGTCAGTATACAAGTATCGTGGTGTTTTTCCAGGGAGGGGTGATTAAAGTGATTTTATATTGTTGGGTGTTTTATGTTTTGTTAGAAGGTTTTTTTTTAATTTGCACCAATTTAAAACATCTTTAATACTTACGAATTTATTGACAGGCTTAAAGATTCTAGATTGTGCTCATTATATCTCAGCTGTAAAAAAGAGGAAAGAGGTTTTCAGAATAGTCAGGTATTTTAAAATCTGTTGTTCTTATAACTTTTGTGATAATATGGCTTCAAATTTTAGCATATTGGCTGTATAAACAATTGAGAAATACACAATGACATACTTGAACCATGAGTCATAATTATAACTGTCAAAATTTCCTATTAACTCAAACTCATTTTAATATGGAAATATACTTACAATTGCGTTGTATACATTTACTAAGTAGTCTCTTTTATAAAAGTTTAAAGATGGTGGTCATTCTATTTCTACAAGATTCTTTATTTCAGCTTCTGCCCAGTACAGACCAGTATCCAGCGTGACTACGAACTGAACTACGCACTGAATATCATGTATATTCATGTTAGATTGTCTCCCCGGGATTTGAACCTGTGATCCTTCAGTTAGAGAGCCGAGACTATAACCATTAGTCTACGGATAAGGTTACGTCGGCCGTACAATATCTATTTGACAGGCAGTGTTGCCAGCAAAGAAAGACGACGCTTGTTGCCAACTGTTAAATTTACAGCGTAAAATATCAGGTATACGTGTACAGGAAAATAATAGTAATCTGCACTTATGGACCGAAAGGTTAGAAAATAAATTGCATTAATTATGTTTTTTGTTTACGAGCAAGTTTTAAAGCGGGGGCTAAAGACAATCGTTTTCAGACACCGCCGCTGCCGCGCGTCGCGCCTGCTGCAGACAGTTTGGGCCAAACAGCGGCGCGGCGCGGCGGTGGCAGCACCCTCCGGCTGTGGCTCTGGTGTAGTGGGAAATCTGTCCCTGAACTAAAGCTGCTATTTATATACTATTAGACTGTTACAAATCCTTACTGAGTAAAAATTGTTGTTTTTACTCACAGACAGAGCTAATTAATTAAATGTTTGATTATGGATTAAGGTGGATTTACACATAGCCTGCCATCTCCCTACCGTGCAGTTTTAGTCGAAGTAGTAATTTTGTATTTGCCATTTGGTTTACATGAGACGGCAGATTCACGATTTACACATAGCCTGCCATGCCCCTGAGTGCCTCTTCCGTTTTCCGTACTGTGTTGAAGGGATCACAATAATGTTGTACAGATTTATCTAATACAAATTCCATTGTTCATCTGCTATTACTCATCAGGATGTAGAACCTTCTAATTGAAGGATATGAACTGTGGACAAAAGGTTATAAAAACCAATTTGGAAGACCATTATGATTCCACGACCTTAAAATAAATTGTATCATAACAATGCTATTGGCCTTTATAAGTCCATGTTTAAGTACGCTAAGGAAGTGATCATTATATTTATTATTTGAGGGTAAATCAGTTATGGGAAATTATTATTAAAAGACCGTTAAGAATGTGTAATTGCTATTGCTATTTCTGTCATGTTACTCATAGAGTCAACAGGACAAAGGGTGTAAGATAAGTATTTCTGCGGAAGACAAAGAAAGACTTAACATGTCAACCCTTAAAGAGAAAGCGGACAAAGGGGAAGAACTGCCGGCAGTTGGTGGGGGGGGGGATGACTAACCATCAACTTCCACCACCACCAGGGGCCGCTGGCAAGGGTTGCTCTGGGTTCTGGTACTCACTTGTGCCTGTGACTTCGTTCGAGTATCTTCACCAGTACTTATTCGCTCAGCTCAGCTCAGCTCTCCGCTATTCCCAGTCCTTTCTTCGTTTTACAGTACACACTACTTCTTCATTTTACAATGTAAGTCTAAAAGTAATTTCTTATTATATGTTACACATACTACAATTAGGTGGATTTTCAGTTAAGCAGTGAAAAGCTAACTTCGTTTCTATTTATATCTTAATCATTGATTCATAAAATGGGGTACAATTTTTTGAAATACTTGAAAGGAAATACTAGCGCTAAGTCTGAGTAGCGAGGAATTTCGGGCGACGCGCGGATGGGACCGACAAGAAACTAAGGTGGAATGATGTCAAAATGTACTATCAAACAAATGAACGTTCGTCCCAAAATAATGGATTACCGTCTTGTAACCTATAAGATAATAGTATAAGGAGAGAAAAGATCTTGAAAGAAACAGTTGTGATCGTAGACAAACTGTACTTGTTTGGGGGTTTTTAACACCTGCAACTTTAACTCTACACAACCAAATAATATTATTGCTGTATTAAAATTAGAATTGTATTTTTTCAGAATACAACTTCACTTAAAACTATTTATTTTTTAAGACTCGTTAAAGAACTTATCCAATCTATGTGGAAAATACAATCTGTGTACCAAATTTGGTTTGGGTCCATTTAAAATTACGGTATTTTTTTGTTTACAATTGTTTACGCAATCTCAAAACTTCATGCGGCCACTATCTGGATCATGTAGACAAGTGTTTAACAATTTTAGATAATTTTAAACAACTTGTAGTCTTTTACTTTTTTCTGTACCTGATAAGGTTTAAAGGTGGCGGTCGTCCAAAAATTGGAAAAAAAAAATGATTATAGCTCAGCTATTATTTATAGTAAAAAAAAACTAAAAGTATTTTAGAATTTTCAAGTCATTTGCAATATAGTCTGTTCATATGTGATTTTTTATATCTCTTATGGTGTTTCAAATACAGGCATATTATTTAGGTTTTGAATAGTACGATATACAGTAACATTATTGAAATAATGAAGAACTATAATTGCTGCAATTTCTAGCCGATTAAAACTAAACTTTAATAAGACAGTACTTACACATTGCTTGACTAAGTTTGTAATTTAGTCTCAAAAAATAAAAAGTCACAAAGATGGTAGCCGTTCAAATGTTCTAGAAGAGTACAACGACATTGATTCATTGTAAGCGAATATGTCTAAAAATATAATTTTGGATTACTTGTTACTAAATGAAGTCCAAGAATTTACAAATCGATTTATACGCTTATAATGAGTTATGTATTTCAAGATTTCTACATATTTGAAAGTGTCATAGAATATTAACTTGCAACCTTTAGAGTCATCATCAATAAATGTTTTGTGAATGATACGTCTAAACTATAATAATGCACCTTCAACGACATTTTGAGATGTGAAATCTATCTTTCTTTAGACTAATCCGGAAGGTAGATTTAAATTTTAATGTATTATAAACATTACTACAGTAGTGGATAATTATACAACACAACAGTGATTTTGCCAATTTTTGACTATTAATCAGTCCTTTATGTTTATATTTCTTAAAACATAGGTAGGTAATACAAATAATCTGTATCAATAACTAGAATATTACTAGTACATATAATGCATCTGTAAAATATTTTATTTTACAAATTTAGCCACAAGATTGAAGGAAATTGCATTATATTATTCTTGGACATATTCTTATCTTTCTTGTGTGTGTCAAATCCATCACTGTGTGCAACAAACAAACATGGTTATGCTCAGGAGTCTAGCTAGCTTAATTATACGTTATACCTTTCGGCTCCAACGGTATATAGAGTTTGCAAATATTTAGCTGACTAATCAACGGTGATTGTAAACATGCCACATAGATTATTGTGTGAAGTATCATTGTTTATCTGCCTCGGGTGACGAGTCCATCAATGTGTACAATAGACTGAGTCACAGCTTCGGATGGAGTTGCGAGGACCTCTGTCTTCAACATTAAACCACTATGGTTCGAAATGATTCATAGAGTCTCAAGAAAATGTTTATTTTGAGTTTTACAAATCGTTCTCTACCTTTTACTTAATAAATTATTAGACGAACTGTAATAATACTCCCTTATGTATAAAATATATCTTCATATACGAGTACACACAGCAGTCTTCTGTGTATTGCCGAGCAGCTGTCGCCTGAGCGAAGAATAGGATTTGCGATTCACGAATATAATCAAACCAAAAATTGGAACTTCACATAAAATATAATTTGCCATGCTAATATTTTTAGTTAGTTTTGTTGCCTATCTATGGGGTTTCCTTGATATGACGGAGAATTACGCCAACATATTCTCCGGAATAAATGCCATATTCTCCGTTTATTGCTTAACTTCCGATACAGTATAGAAGTTTGCACTATATGGTAAAAAATTATGATCTATATTTCAATAAAACGAAAGTACTATAAATTAATGAATTATGACCTCTAATTGAGGTGCTTTGGCACTTGTTATATGCAAAATACGATTTTGTGATGCTTGATAAGTACTCTAATAACACCAAACGATTGTTTCAGTTTTTTAAAATTTTAGAATATAATGTTCACTTCAGTGTTAAATTACTTAATTTGATTTCATCGGTGACTAGGCCTGTCATAGATTTGCATGTCGTGCTTTAATCCATCGACATCAATACAAATTAATAAGTACTGTTCGGTAATTAATTCAATTACGGTTTATCCTTGAACAGCTACGGTATGTAAACTATGCGGCAACAAAGAAAAGAAAAAACCATAATTTATTCCACATTGTTAAATTGTGTGGTAAATTTTGAATTGGTAATTTTACAGTGGATTAATATTTTATCTTAATGGAAAGTGTTTTAATTTGTTAAGAAAATTTCGTAATCACTAAATTAAAGTATCATTAATCCAATTTTCCGAAGTTTAAATATTTATTAAAAATAATTTTAAAAAATCTTACGTTTTAGCATCTGCAGTCAATAAAAATAGCATATAGCAAAAATAGCATATCAAGTCTGCCTTACCTTAAATTGTTGCAAAAATAAAATTATTATTGGCCAAGAATACAAGTTAATGAGTTAATTTAATTACAACTCTTTTACGAGTATATAATTCTAAAGTAAGTACCAGTTTCCAAAGTCATGAATTTTCAATGGTTGCAGTTTGGTTGAAAAGCGCCAAAAATGTGTACCTGTTTACGTTCTTACCGACATAAAAACTGAACGTTACTGTTTGTAAATTATTTCTTTTATGTGTCCAAAGGCAAAAAAAAGCGAGCTAATTTTTAATGTAACGTCCCTCTCTAAACATTTTGATCTGAGAGTAGTTTTCGGTCCTAATACATTGCGCCATATCAGTGGCGTGTATAAATATTTATTTCGTGGGAGAGGAGGGGGTCTTATACTGGGTTCACTGGGTTGTTTAGCATGTAGGCTATAACATATCCTCCAAAAATAGAAGCTGAGGAATATTTCCATTGGATATTTTTAAGATTTACGTCCTCAAATATGTATTCTAGCTTAAAACAAACTATTGTGTATAATGTTATTGCACGTATGTCTTTAAAAATTTCTTGTCACAGTAGATCTGCTCTAAATTAGATGGGTATTATTCGATTTAAATAATTGTGTTGTCAGCGACATTTTTTTATAAAATCCTCTAAAAACAATGCTGTTCTGTAACTCTTGAGTAAAATTGCCGGGTTTTAATTATATTCAATGTTAAAAAATTGCAATGGGCGACTATTTGAAAATGTTATAGATACTATCATAATAATGTTTTTTTAGTAACTAGCCTTGTTACCATTTAAACATTTGAGTCAAAATCTGGTATGATTTAATATATTATTTTTAACATACCGTTACCTATTTTTTTTTATATAAACACAGACAGACAGATGGGAATCTAAGCACTGGAGACCCATGTTCATATGGTGAAATGTGTTTGTATTGACCTGAGCAATAATGTGATATACCTTTGCCCAGAGAGTTACGAGAGACCCTGTGTAATGTTAAAACAGTAACTGTTACGTGCCAGTGATATAATAATGGTGTCCATTTTAAAATTGGCAACAATATAAACTCAACATTTAACTGCAAATAAATAACAACAATAAAATTAATATATTTATAACAGATTAACTATTCTACTAAGCCTTTATTAAGGCATTCAAATGGTTGAATATACACTATATTTAATTCAAACTAATGTGATTTCTTTATGATTCGTTCTTGTTTGTACAACTTAAGGTGTAGCCTATAAATGATTACGAATTCCTTCTCCTTCCAACAATCTTGCACAAATTAATGCAGCAGTATTAGTGGATGTATTTGGATTTATTCTCAGTGTGATTTCAATTAACTCTGTTTTCGCGAGATCGTGAAGTGATTTTACTCTGGGGTGTATTCGTTAACTTTCTAGTACCGGAGCGTTGGAGGTAGGGGGATGGACATGGAATCTCACAGCAAACCACGTCTGGGGATCCTCCCACGTGAAATTTTAACTAACATAACCTCTAAAATACGATTTTATGATTCTGAGCAGGTAGCATTATTAGAAGAACTGTATACATTGTAAGTTGAGATTTGTTTTAACAAGTTGTTACAATACTGTAAAATTTTCACATTGGTTAAATAAAAGTAAATTGAATTGAATGGATTATATTTATTCACATATCTGCAAGTGACAATCAGTTGACAAAATGTATATTTACAGTGAAAAGACCCCACAAAAACTATATGATCTGTGAGTGGGGACGAGTACCGTCATCAGTCCGATGGTATCTTAATTATCCATGAATAACTACTTGTACAGTAGTATTACACAAATTACAACTTAATCTATTACAAACTTATTTTGCCATTTGATTAACGGTAGCCGATGTGAATGGATTAATATATTGTTTCACTTTCTGATTGTTTAAAGTAGTCAGCTTCTTTAATTGTCATAATTGTGGTTGATTTAATCTATAATACTAAATTAAATTATATACTAACTATTTAACAATTTTTATTTTTATTGACTTTTTCCTCGGGTTAAATAATTAATTATTTATACTAATAAATTGATGATTCTGATACCTTTCTTATTTAAAATTTTAGAATCTCAAACCTATGGAAAATGCAAGTGATTGTAGTAGCATCAGCAGAATAATATATTTAAAATGTCTGTAAGGTAGCCTGCGTGTTTTCAAATTTACAATTGAGGTCAAATTTACAAAGAACCGGAAACAGCACTCGTATATACATTGTATACGCATATATACACAGTACAAACACAAGACAATATTAAATGACTAAGTGTAATGCGAATGCAAGAATGCCTCCGCTGCATCTACTCCTGCGCCTATCAAAAACACCCCCACCCTCCTACTGTATGCGGCGACACTACTCCCCTCAGCCTGTAATGTATGATTAGGTAAATTTCTATAGTTTATATGCGAGAGATAGAAATAATTTGTTTTGTCAATATTATTAATTAGTCTAGGAGTGAATAATCCAAAATTAATTTGATTTCGCGTCAGATACTTGTGCCGAACATTGAAAAATAAGCCAGCGGCTCCAAAACAGCCGCAGAGGCAGCGCCCCAGGCCAAGATACCATATTGTAGTACCGACTGCACGTAGGACGAAATAAGCGTCCTGCAGTGATCCGCAGACAGCACTTCACTTATTTGTGAGAATGCGTAGATAATTTTTTTGAGTCTTTGCTTTACGTATTGAACGTGTGGGACCCAACATAACTTATGGTCCATAATTACTCCTAGATATTTGTACTGGGCTACTCGTTCAGTGATGCTGCACCCACAGGAAATAGCCAGCGGATTACCACAGGAGTGCAACCTAAGCACCATTCGAACTGGTTCGTTGTTAGATTTGGAAAATATTGGTAGATGTTTAGTTTTACTTATATTATTACAGTTAATGTATTATTTTTAAATCAATTTTTAATTTTAGCCAGGTCATACGATGCCATGCTATAAGTCTCCTCGCACGTACAGCCAGCAGAAACCAAGACAGCATCGTTCGCAAAGAGGAAGATGCTGCCAGAGATGTTTAATTTTTAGATATTATTTATACATATATCAGAAATAAGAGGGGACCAAGAGAACTGCCCTGTATAACTCCATAATTTATATCTATGTTGTCACTCTTACTGCCGTTTATAGACACAAACTGAAAGCGAGAATCCAGGTTCACGCCTGAGGTTCGCCGCTGACGAACCATTCTAAAGAAGTAACTTCAATCCCAATAGTTTTTAGCTGTCCTATCTACTGAGTCAAAAACCTTTGCCAGATCTAGAAATGTTAGAGCTACACGATTCTTAATGCCACACTTCTCAGCTATGCTCTTAGTAAAATCAAACAAAGCGTCACCAGTATTTTTACTTCGTCTAAAGCCATATTGGCAGTCAGCGATTATGTGTCCACGTTCTAAATACTCCAAAAGTTGAATTTTAACACATTTCTCCATAATTTTACCTATATTTGATAATAAAAGATATTGGTCTAAAGTTACTCATTACTGCTTTCGCACTAGATTTGAATATTGGAATTACTTTTGCGATTTTTAAAAATATCAGGAGATTTTCCAGTGCGAATACTGACATTTATTATATGCGTCAGGGGCTATACTAGGTAATAAATTGAATCCTGGAGTAATTTTGTTGGGTATATCATCCCAGCCCGGCGCAGATCTTCCTCTCATAGATTTAACGACATTAAAAACCTCCTGTTGAGAAACAACTTTCATTGTGAATACCGATTCCACGGCGTAGTCCACATCATCCATCCATCTCGGTAACCCCACGTGGTGGTATGGCACTAGCCTGCTGCCCCCCTACAGAAGCAAAATACTGATTAAAAGATTGGCTGATTATTTTGATATGTGCGGCGTTGGCATATTTTTCCGCTATCAACAAACGCCTCGATCGGGAACCGCTCCTTAACTCCAGGTCTTCCCGCTACCTCGTTTATTACATCCCAAAATTTCCTAGCGTTACCTGCTGCGTTATTGATTTAGTTTTTATAATAATTAAATTTGGCTCTTTTTACTAGCGAATGTAGAAGGTTTCTATATTGTACAAAGTAGTTTTTTAATTGAACATTATAAGGTTCTCTCTTGAGCCCTTTACAAACTTTATCCCGATTTCGAATTGATTTTATCAGTCCAGAGGTAATCCGTGACTTTATCCTGAAATTTTTTGCTGAAGTTTAAAGTTTTCCGAGTTATATTGTATTACTTCTTGTATTTTTCCTTCAAATTTATTTGCACATCGGTTTATACATTCTGAACTTAAAACTTCGTCCCAATTTTTTCCCTTAAATTGTTATGTATTTTACACCAATTGGCGATATGTTAGTGTATGAGATCAAGACAAAGAGGAGTGGTCAGTAACGGCTGATCCAGAACACATGAACTAAAAGAAGTATATGATTCTTGAGTTTTATATAGCATTGATCTAAACAAGATCCACTAAGTGGATGCTTAACCGCATTGATCCAGTTCACGAAACCTGCCTCATGTAATACATCCTGATACCTTTCTTCCAGAGACCCTGAAGTCGGATTAAGAGTATCACAATTCATATCACCTGAACTGGGTAGGGACTATTTCTAGGCTTTCTAGCGTCGCAATGCGGTTCGTGGACATCGATCTGGTCTTTTTTGCGAGGGATACAAATCGAGGCCCTTATCTGCGCGCGTGGTCTTGATTGTGTGGTGATAGGCGGGAGGGGTGGCGGGGGCAGCGTTATGCGCAGCGTCTCGGAACCATTTCCTTTGACTCATCGATGACAGCACTCTTTCTTCGAAATCGTATTTATTCGCTAACAATTTTGTGACGGTGCTGAGTGTGGCGATTGCTTATACTTTGTTTTTACTGATAATATCTGATGAGCTACATTTAAAGCCCAATGCTTTTACCTGTTGGAAAGCAAGCAACTCCAGTGGACACTACCACGACAACGTGAATGGGGACATATTTATGAAGTGGATAAAGCAAACAGTATTACCGAATTTGGAACCAAATTCAGTTCTGGTTGTCGATAACGCCCCCTACCATAACAAACAAATTGAGAAGTCTCCTAGTTCGAAAAGTAGAAAGCAAGCAAGATATGAAGACGTAGCTTTCAAAACATGGAAAAGCATTCAGAGACGATATGTTTTTACCTGAACTGTACAAACTTGTTCCGCTACATAAACCAAGACATGTCCTGTACGCCTTTTCAAGACTGTTCAGCTGGAGGGAGGGTCATTGCATCTTACGACTTCCGCACTACCACCCAGACCTCAATCCCATTGAGTTAATTTGGGCCGGTTAAAGGTTATGTAGCTGAGAGAAATACATCCTGTAGGCCTACTATATCACAATTGCTAAAGCTCTCTGCGAAGACAAGATATCACGCATGGACGCTGAAGAGTGGCCGGTAAATTGCAAGTACATAGAGAAAATCGAGAAGGGCTATGTATGCAACTGCAGAACCCCAGATTGACAATATTATAAAATCCTTTTACCAGTTGGAGATGGTTCGAATAAAGACAGTGACCCAGAGGAGGAGACCATTTGAGTGGGATTGAAGAACTCCAAAGGAAAAAAAACAATCATTGTACGTGTGTTATTAGAAAACCATATTTATTCCAGCCTTTTAATGAACTAAATATTATTGAAGTCCATGAAAATTAAATAATTAGAGAAACCCAACAATAGCAACAATAGGACATATACTTTCTTCAATTGCTATAGTGTCGGTTAACGTATTTTCAAAACTACTTATTATTCGATACTAATCGGCAAATTGAAATCGTGAGTTGCCGAACTGATGATTGTTGCGCCTTCATCTCAGCGGCTAGCACGTAAACGCAACTCGCAAAACAGATGGCGTTTTAGTTCTTGAAAGGTTCCGAGCGCTCAGCTAAATTCCTCTATCTGTAGGCGCGCCACGATCAATTTTGAATGTTGAGGTTGCCTCCTGCAGCGTCCTTAATTTGTTTTTGTTTAAAGCACAGTTCGTCAATCAAGAATTTATAGGAAAATAGACCCTATAAAACATGTCTATAAATAACAAAGTTACTGAACAAGCACTGGAGTAACAGTAATGTGTTGGTTGTGACAAACATTGAAATAAAGAAAAAAAAGACAATTATATTTGTTTGAACAAACGTTCATAAAACTGATTAATTCTAAAAACTTACAAGAACAACAAAACTGCTTCTAATAGAACAACTGACGTCACTAAGTAATAACAACAACTCGGAATTGATAGGTTAGTTCTTTCGTAGCGTGTACTAATAGACATAAAAGCCAGTCTTTCAGCTCAGCTCCGCGTTGACGCCAACGACGACGTGTAGGATGGCGCGATATGGTTGTAAAACTTGTCGGTAACCTACTACTAAACTCGGCGCTAGTTTAACGTACACGACCAAAGTTTGCAGCAGTTTACAGAGCAGGTAAGAAGTTTCAGAAACATAGTTTATACATGAATTAATATTTCTTCTCCTAAAGCAGTACCACTCCTGAGTTTACTGTTAGTGAATTAAGAGTGTGAGGATGCAGTGTTTGAACTGAGTTCTGATTACATTTCAACAACCATTTCCACTGAGTGTTTACTATCTTTATTCCTATTGTACTATCCAGGTATTAGGTAGTTTATGGTAGTTCTAGATTTATTATCCCTATATACATGTTCTTTTTATGGTTCCTAAAATAAAGTGGTTCCTAGGATTTTTATATAAATCCTAAAATAATTTATATAAAAAGTAACCTATAAATACGGTTTTATATAAATAAATAAAATTGAGTTTTATTCTCAACCTTATCTAGCAGTGAGTTGAAGAATGGACTTAAATAACGTTTTTGAATAGAATACTCTTTTTTTATGCAACGTATAAAGTATTTAAACACAATTTTTAAATATTTATTGGACAACAAATATGTTCATTTTCCTGTTAAAAATGTACAGGCTCAGTCTTGGTACGAATTTTCATAGACAAGTATAGAACATGGTTTAAAACCATTTTTCCTCAAAATTTCCAGATATTTCTGGGCATGGCCATATCTAGGATGACCTAATGTGGGGAGGTTACCACTAAACATTTTCCGTACTTCCCAATCCAGCTGGGGTAAAGCAGCAACACCCTACCCGGAATATGTTTAAATGCTAATAATATAAAAATATGTATTAACATGTTTGACAGCTGTCTGAGAGCATTTTTATTACTATTATTATTTTATGCTTTGCAAAGATGGCTATAAATAAGAGAAAATTTACACTTTTTGGAGACTGCCCAGTAACAAAAAAATAATTTCAAGAAAATGACACTGTAATTAATGAGAAAAAATCAATAATACAGCTCGGAAAAAATTTATATATCTTAAAAAACTAACGTTAACGCAGGTTAATATATACCTTGATTATTTGTATCAATGGATGGGGGTTCCAACTCTTAAAACCCCCCCTAGGGTCTATGTTTTGTGGGATCAAAAAAGTTCCTATAGTAGTATTAATATACAGTAATTCTTAACATTACTGTTTTAAATTTGTCAGCCTACACTTTTACAAATGTAAGCTATAGCTTAAATCATTAAGGTTTCAATAGTATATTTATTTAGTGATAAGAAAACAATCGTCCTTAAATTTATTTTTAAACCAACTCAAATTATCTTGTAATATTGACATTTAAATTTAATCAGTTAGTGTTAACTTACAGGTGACCATAACAATATAAAACATCAGCATGAATATGTACTGTACCACTGTGACAAATCCAATTAATGCTAACCATTCATTATTAACTTTTATCATTATTGAAAATCAAATAATTGACATAGATTGGTGTGTGACAAGTTGACCAGTGTTAACTGTTACAGTTGTTGTATAAACCTATTTAAAGTGATGCATTGTTGGATCGTTGTTCTTGTGTTTTGGCAAGTTTTTATTAGGGTTATTGATCTATCAACATTTAATAGGGAACTTATTTTGATTTAGTGTATAAAACTAATATTATTACTAGGCTCTACTATATTTTCAACTTTCAAATTTTAAAATTTGAAGATAAAGTATAATTTTTTCTTACAAACATAGTTATATTTAAGAAATATATCATAATAATTGGCTTTAAACTATTATTTTGTCATTTGAAATGTAATGACTTTAAGAAATTCATGTGATTGATAGGAAATTGCAAGGGAATAAAGTATAACGTACCAGTACCATATTCCTTCATTATGCCCTGTGAAATAGTTGGACTGTTATGTTTGATTTTTTCTGCATTTTAAAAGTATATTTTACATTTGTTTTTAGTTTGGAACTAACAATGATAAATCACACCAGTGTTTTGTGGGGTTACAGGCAGTTATGATCTCATCTTACTATTAAAACATATAATATTTGTTAACAAAGATTCTTCCGATTGATACATCTACAAACTAATGCATCACTACTAAATCTCCTATTTTGAATATCAAGTTTTGCATAAAAAGAATTTAAGTCCATATATGAAGAGGATAAGTGAAGTAAAACTGTTTAATGGTTGTGTAATATTTATAACATTTGTTTCAGGGCCAGCAGTGGAGTAGCCAACTTCAGCAGGAATGATAGACAGAGTAAGTACAATGTTGGCAAATTACTTATAAATACAAAGAGTACAAGGACAACAAAATATTTTTCTGGATACATTATGAAACTTACATCATAGTTTATAGATGCGGCATTTGTAAGATGTTAATAAATTCTAAATCTTTTAAAAGTAGTACAACTGAAAAAGAATATATCCTATTAAAGGTAACATAGATTGTACTACAAAAACATAATTTATCAACTAACCTGTAAATTCTGTCCCAAAGATTATATTGAAAACACTATCACTCCATTAAGAGTGAGAGTGACCGACCAATCATTGGTTTGATGTTGTTCATCAAAAATTCTGAGTGACCGTTTTAACATGCTCATGCGATTTAACACAATCAAAATAAATTAGAAAATTGCTTTGGCCTAAAATGAATTTAGAGGAATTTAAAGCCAAATCCCAATCAAAATACTAATCTGATAAATTAAAGAAATGTTGAAATCACACAACAATTAATTTTAAAATCAAGGCAACCAGATGGATTGAACCTAAAATGATTCTCTTTTCCTTCTTATATAAATTTTTAGCTCTATGTAAACATTTACAAACATTTTACACACAGCTGATTGGAATCTTGTTGTTTCTGGTACCTATTTATTTGTTAAAATTCTATTTTGGTTATGTTTTTAATTCTTGGTTTGGGTTCTGTTTCTATGTTTCATTAATCCAGTGTGTTTCTGATGAAGGGTTCTGAGAACTTGAAAACTAAAACATGAGCACTGGATTTTATGTTTTTGTTTAAACTTTAAACTACTTGGAAGATCATAGTTTATAGGAAATGTTTAGCAAAAAAGTTTATGATTGTATGTTTTGTTCAGGTTCTATTAACAAGAAACGGACAGTGCGGTACCAGGAGTACACGCCTCTGGGAAGGTCGATAATGCAGGGTGAGTTTATTTCTTTACTTAGTTGTTTTAAGGAAAATATACATTATGGAAAAACGTTATACCAACAACATAAATTATTGTTTTAAAATTTTACTTTAATAACATGATTTATATCTTAAATCATCAATAACTTTTGAAATTCTAAGGTTTTCTCAATGAGTCTCTTAGCTGAAGAGAATTCAATGGATGTCTGATTAATCTGGATACAGGAAATACATGCAAAGAAGTAACTAAAACTCTCAAATGGATTAATATGTGTTATTTGTAAATGTACTACTATACTTATTAATTTATATGTTAACAATTTCAATAAACTAAGCTGTATTAAAAACGACACACACTATACTAAAGCTGAATGTATCTACTATTGTTGTAGGAACTGTGAATCTTCCACCCTATTTTTCTTTTCGGGTGATGTCCTACAACATCCTAGCGGACACACATATGGCCACATACATGGACAACTACAAAAAAATGTCCTCCTGGGTGTCTCAGTTGGGAGAACAGAAAGAAAACACTCTTCCATGAGATTTTGGCTGAGACACCAGACGTAAGTAGCTGAAATTTATGTTGAGCAACAGAACAACAGAAATTTAAAAATAGAGTATAATGTTATTGCTGGTAAGATATTTTTTTAGTTCAAATGCTGTGGAAGTTATTTGTTAAATTTGTTATGATCAAAGAATAAAAAAGTCTAAATAAAGTAGGAATTCTGAATATAAAATAAAAAATGGATCTGTTTTTATCACAGTTCTACATTCTTAATTTACTGATCACTTTATACTACATGAATAAAGTAAATATTTGAACTAAACCAGGTAAAGAAACAGTTTCCAAAGATTTTAATTTGTAAATTGTATACAGTAGAGTATCAATAATCTGGATCAATTGGGACCCAACCCCATCTAGGTAATGGTAAAGAGCTAATGAAAAGTTATGTGAAATCAAGCATATATTACATTGCTCATGGAATTTTTGAATTAAACTATTAATTACTGTATTAATTAAAGCTATCAATAGTCAGTCATATTATGTGTGAGTACATCTAGTCTATATAAAAAATAACATATTGTACCTAGTGTAGGCAGTAATTAGTATGACCATGAGATTTTGTTGTTTTATACAAGCACTATACATGTATAAAAATTATTTTGCTAGAATTGAATCCAAATTATTGACATTCTGGAATTCAGACGTCCAAGTTTTTGATGCTCTACTATATATGTGAATTATTTTTAATACATAAATGAACCCCCCCCCCCCTATGCTTGGCCCTATGTTAATTCTCAGCATAAATATTTCTCACTGCAAAATGATGTTATTGGAAGATTTCTAAGGTTTATGACAAATTACTAACTTATACTTTATGTTTCAACTCCAGTTATGAAAAGTAATCAATTTGTTATTTTGAAGAATATTTTATAAACAGCAGAACACTAATTTGGGAAAATACATGTTTCCACAAATTTGATTTATCATATGTGCTATTTCCATATTTTCTACATTCCAAAATTTTATGTAATCCAAAAATATATATTTTGTTATCAATATGTTGCCATCCTTTATTGTAACATTTTTACAAGTTTTTGTAAATGTTTTATAGCTCTTGATTGTTTTTTTCAGATCTCCTGCTTGCAGGAAGTAGAAGATGCTCAAAAGGAGGACCTATTTGAACCCTTTAGGACAAAGGGTATGTCAAAATATATATATTTTTTTCATTTTAAGGGTTTAATTTGATTTAAATTTTAGTTTTTAAGACAAGCAATTAAAGGATTTGCAAAAACATCAATCCTTTGTCATTGGAGGTTTGAAATACAGACAATATTTCAAGAATATCTTTAACTGCTTTTAAGTGCTGACATTTTATTTATCTGATCCAAAAGTGTGCTGATATTCTTTGAAAGCATTTGCCACAAGGTTATGATGGAAAATTTGTTTTATAAAAGTTAAATTAGAATCAATCTTTAATTTTACATAAATTGGAGTAGGCCTAACATATTATTGTATTATTATTTATTATTATTATAAATATTGAAATAAGACATCATTTTGCAACCAAATTTCTAGAAAAATAAATTAAACACACAAACGACCCACAAAATTATTCATTCTAATTGAAATACCGTAGTTAATTGTATCATATGAATAATCACATTTTAACATTTTGTTATACAGTGAGTGAAGTGAAATAAAAGAAGTAAATAGTTGCAGCAACTACTATGAAGCAATAGCATTTTATTAAAACAAAGTGAAGAAACAATTGCTATCACTAAGTGGTTACTACTACTAGCTGACTGGAACACAGGCTGTTGTTACTTCCTTACCATATACTACAATGTAATAATTAGGCCACTCTAATTTAGTGGACACCTGACACTCTGGAAAAAACTGTCTGACCAGAATTAAGTTTGTTTTGTTTTTAACATAAGTGTAATAGCTTAAAAAAATCTTGGAATCCAACATTTCCAATTACTACACCTTGAAATCGAGGATTAGCCAAAGTGCATCAAAACTTCCATCTTTCAGAGCTTCTTCTCGTGTGTATTTTCAGACAGAAACTCTGCAGTTAAAAATTGACACATTTATATCACAATAGTTTTTTATCAGTGAGATGACGAAGCTCACAATAAAATTCATACTCATTAACATAAAACACTGCCCTGATGCCGACTGAACTGAATGAATTCAAAATCAGTGTAATGAAAGTTCTACTTTTTATTTCACCCAATAGAACATACTTCATGAAATAACTGAATATAAATAAAGTCATTTTAAAGATACGCAAGATGATATTTACTTTTGTATAAATATTGGTAAACATAAATAAAGATTAAAATTATGTTTATTAAATTTTAAAGTCATATTATTTTTACTTGAACACACCTGTATTAAGTATTATTTATACACACATTATCATTAGCCATATATTTAATATTCAAAGTAACTCAAGTTTTTTTCCAGGTTACGATGTCCTGTATGTTGGCCGTGGCGGGGATAGGCCAGATGGCTGTGCGGTGATGTATAGGACAAGTGAATTCCGGGTTGTAGATTTTACCCCTATTCACTACCAGCGTCCAGAGGTAGGTCTCTTGGACCGCCCAAACGTGGGCATGGTAGTGAAATTTGAGGTGAGACGGCACCCGGGTCACTTTGTGGTGGTGGCTAACACCCACCTCCTATACAATCCACGCCGCATGGACATCAAGCTCTGTCAGCTGACCATCCTGCTGGCAGAGACAGAGCGGATGGCCTCCTGTGGTCCTAACAAGTGAGTCTCCAGAATAAAATTCCTTATACTATTGTCAGCAACATAGTACTATGGAATAATATGACTATTATATGATATAGGTTACTATGAGAAATTTATCACATTTAAAAAGTATAAAAAATTCCAGATACAATTACAAAAAGAAATCAATATAATTTTAATGAGTTCTTAAATTCTGAAAGTGGTAACTAAATTGATGGTTATATTATAATAAATTATTTCATTTTGTAAATTTTGTACAGTTTCCAATATTTTCAAATAGTAAAGGAGGATATGAGATTCTAAATTTGAGTATTGAGGTTCTCCAAGTTTAATTTGTTTTAAGTTTGATTTGAATATAACTGTATACTTGTTGATTGCAAAATTATTTATCTGTACAAACTGTCATAATATATTTAATCAAGTTCGATTTAAATCATTTTAGTGAGTTAATTTTTATATCTATTCTTTCTAGTTTTGATATCAACAAAGAGTGGTCCACCATTGCCAAATACTTTCAACAAGTCTATAAAAACAATGACCACTTTCCCCCCTTTATCTATTGACTCAATCCCTGATCAATTAAACTCACTTCTGCAGTTGTTGTTGATTTGTAATTTCTAAATCTGTCCTGAATATGTTCTGAAATATTGATCATTTCTAGGGAAATGTAATAATTTTTAGATACAAATTTTTGTAAACATTTAAAATTGAAGGTAAAAGTGAAATGGGATGGTAGTTTTTATATCTGTGCGTTCATTTCTTTAAGAGGTGGAACAACTTTTGCAATTTTAAGTTAATTTGGAAAAGAGCCACAATTTAAGGAAGAATTAATCAAATACAATAGTACAATAGTTAAAAAATTTTTATTATCAAAAGTCACAAAAAGTATTTATTTTTTAAAGAGTCAATGACTTTTAAAATTTATTTTCATTCGTTTCTGTGAGATATAAGTAATTTTTTCTATAACTAATTAAATTGGGCATATCAATATCATCTGTAAGAATGACATTGGTTGGTTCAGTGATGCTCAGTCCTTATTCTGATCTATATTTATAAAATAGTTGTAAAATGATCACTAACTTAAAATTGTATCTATGTCCATTTTCTATAGTATTGAGTTCAAAATTATTGTTTAAGTTTTCCAAGTATCCTTAAGTTCGGAATGTATTTCTATTTTGTGGATTTTTTTTACTATATTTAAACAATTATTTTTAACCAACAAGTAATTTTTTTTTAACTTAATATCTAACCCTAAACTGTTTGTAAAGCTCTGTATCGTTTTTTTTTTTTTTTTTTCTTTTTTTATCTTTTACGTAATCGGATAATATTTTATATCTGTTTGAGAATTTGGTTTAGCCATTTATTTCAATTTTTTAATTTAATTTTTTCAATGGATATCCAGTACAACTGCTGTTAAACATTTTGTGCTTGTCATAAACTAGGGAGTCAATAACAGTTTTGTTCTAGCAGTTCTATTAATTTTACTTATGTAAGATAAATAAAAAATAGTTTTAAGTTTGTTTACTAACCTTTTTTTCTTAGGTCTGTAAAGTATTTTTTTCAACCTGTTTCAGTTGAGTTTAAGTGTTATAAAAACCTTACCATCATGATGTGATAATAAAGTTATCACCCAACTCATTGGAATTTGATATTTTTTTAATTAGTAAAAAGATTATTGGTAACAGATGAAGAGGCTTGAAATACCCTTGTTAGAGGGTCAGAAACATAATCTGTGTTAAATAGATTTTTAGTTTAACACAAAACCGTGCATTGTTTCAGATATCACCCCGTGATTCTTGCTGGAGACCTGAACGCTCGGGCGGACTCGGGCCTGATTTCTCTGCTGAGGAACGGGTCTGTGGACTGCCGTGACGTAGTTCCGGGTCACTGGCGCAATGTTAGGATTACAGACAGAGAGACACTGTCAGTGCCCATCGGTCTGCTCGGCAAGTATCTGAATATTTCGGATACATGCCAGTATACTGATGTGGTTGCTGCCAGGGCACAAGGGTTGGAGGATCCCAGGAAAAACTCAGGTATTTATTTTTTTTATTTTATAATTTAATTTCTTGTGTAGAGAATTCTTCAACTGTATATACAGTAGAATAATGTTAAAACTAGTGACAAGAGCAGGAAATCTTTACATTACCAAATTGTTGTATTCTGACATGACCTGTTTGGCCTAATCGGAGTGACTTATCTGTAATACTTTATTGTATATAATAATTCTTATCTTAGTGGAAGTATGATCTTTCTTTTATAAGGTGATACTCTGAAGCTGTCAGATCTGTAAATGATATTGTATTAAGTACATTATATTGTCCACTGTATGGTATTTTAGCAAAATTTTGTAAAGCAATATTTAGGATTCTAATATTCATAAATATAAACCGTCAGTGTAATTTCAATTATATTTAATATACTCATATTTGACCTCTTACCACATATGTATATTTTATTTGTCTGGAAACTCACTCAATATTATCAGTATATGCTTGTAAATGTAACTTACTCCATTTTTGTTTCTTAATAAAAATATTAAATTATTTGAAGTTAAAGCTGTCTAGTTGAACAGAAAAATATCAATTGGATAGAGAAATACTAGGCTGTTTTGTTGAAACTTTAATTAGCAAAATTACTTTTCTTAAGCTAATTTAAAATCATACTGCCCACTGAAATGAAGAAAAAATTCACTCTATGGAATATTAAAAATTACTGGTGTATAGCTATGGGGGTGGATGAGCTGGATAGAATCTCCCCAAGAACCCTCTCCCCCCAGAAAGTGTTAGTATTACAACAATCCAACTTGTTTTGAAATACAGCAGTAAAATGTTTTACTTTGAATTGCGCCTATCCAATTTATTCCAATTTATATTTACCACACACAGATCTATGTCATACCCCTGTTGTAGTGTATTCTAAATCAGATTCATCCCCCCAAAGCCAAGACCTAGTTACGCCAGTGAAATTATAATGTCAGGTCTATAGAAGAATGAGGAATTTTATTGAACTGTAAATATAGATTTTTTCTACCATTTTAAACGCCCAAGAGAACTGATGCCATTTGACTTTATGCAAATACTGTATAATGGAATTGGGTATCGTAAAGAAATAGAAAATTGAAAAAGTGATTGAGCTTGTTCGTGAGTTAACTGTTTTGTTAGAGTAGGTAATCAGTTACAATCTATATTATGTTATTGAGTGCATTAGAGAGCCCTATAGTTATTGTTGACCGTAGATGAAATATATGTGCTAAAGGAAAGATAAAATTAAAAATATAGTGTTATTTTCTCATTTCAGTTATATATTATACATATCATATGGATTATTTTCTTTTAGGGTCTCGAGGAACTCCTCGAGAAGCTTCGGGTTTGCTCTGACATCAGCCTGGGGTCTGCCTGCAATGCCACAGGTCTCTCTCAAGTCGTAACATCCCCGCCAAAGGTATGACAAATTTGATATATGAATGATAACTATTATATGAATTTTGTTTTCAATTTGTACAGAATGCAATAAATCATTTTAATTTCAGTAAACAGAATATTTTATATTCAAATAAGTTCCAAATAATTTTATTCTATTAGTCAAAAGTTCTTTATGAGAACTGATCTGAATTCTTTATTTTAAGAGGTATATTTTGACTTAATAATTTATTAACATGATTTAACAACTGGAAATATAATTTAAGTATGCTGATTGATTATAAATTTTCCTGAGTCATTATGAAAAAGATAAGTGAATGTTGAGTATAGCTCTATTTCACCTTACGCTTCTTGCAGTGACTGAAATCTGATACAGTCACAGACTTGACTCCTGCAATCGAGTCCATGTGAACCTGAAAGTACCTAAAAAATCGATGACAAGAGATTCTCATTCTCATCATGTGCACAATCCTCTTCATCTGGATTGCACTTGGTGGCTGCTGAATAACCAGACAGAGCTCTTGTATATCGAAACGGTGCAAACAGTTAGATTTCTTCAGCTTCTTCATTGACTTTTTGAATCTCTTTAAATGGACAGGGACTCCAGATTCCAGGAGTAATGTCTTTATAATATTTTTGAAATTCTTTATTTTACTAACAATATTTAATTAAAATAATTATTCATTTAAATATGAAAATAATAAAAAAAAAACATTAATTAACTAATGTTGAATGTATATCCTTAATTTAGTATTTGATTGCACTATTAGAAAATATTCATTATGACCTGTTTGTTATTGATCTTTAGTTATCATTACAATTTTTTGTTACAGAATGAAAACGAATATAGGGTGGTAAGAAATTACATCGCCCCTCACCTTAGGTAAGTTTTATAAGTCTATTGTTTTCATTGACTGTAAACTTCAATTATTATTAAACATCCAGAAGTATTATGCTTCTGTAAATTCTAATATTTTTAATTGAATTTATTAATAATACATGCAATAATAATGTACATGCAAATCCTCAAATTGGGGGAAACAATAATTATTTTTCTGTACACTGCTCCGCCTAATTTTGGCACAAGTACTTATAATTGCTGATGCATTATTATAATTTCATGGTATTTAAAAAAAAAAAATTTATATTGAATCATTATTGGTAAAAAATTGCTTTAATAATTAATTTGGGCTACTCACTATCACATTGTTATAATACGTAGTGAACACTCCCGGATTGGTTTTCCCTGTTAATTAAAATGCAACGCAGGGACAAAATCTGCAAATTTGTCCATTGGTTTCAAATAATGATATCCTGGATTTTTTTGTAAAACTTGGCCTTTCTTCATTTATTCCTCTTTGGATCATTATACAAGCCAACCTATGCCTTCTTCTATTTTCAATATTGCCCTTCCTCTTAGTTTTTTTGTACCACTGTATAACTTTTACAAATGGAAACAAAAACGATAAACTAACAAAATAACATAGCAGGTGTAATTGTATACATTTAAACATATTTTTTTGTTATAGTAATTATTTCATAACATATTTCTTTAAAAAATTATAATATTGTTAAAAATTAACAGTATACTGTTCCTAAACATGGATTCAGGGGGTCTGTACATTTCAAATAAGCAGAACAATAAAAATCAATAAATAATAATATAAATTTTCACATCAGCTTTTGTTCACACCAGGCTAATATTTAAATAAGAACATTAAAAAACCACTGTAGTGATGCAAAGTTTACTTTTGACTAAAAATTCAGACTGTTTCACCAAATCTTTTAAGAGGATTACTTTAGCTTTAAAGACCAGTGGGGCAGAGCCGAATAGTTTTATGTCATATCAAGCTTTAAAATGAATTTATAAGATTCTATGTAATTTTATCCACAGGTTGAGAAATTTAATGGAGACAGATTTACTCACGGAATTAACTTTATAGATAATTTTTGGAATTTTAGTAACTATAAAATTTCTAATAAAATAATGTTTTCTTTGGTTTCTTTTGCATTCTTCATTAACTCCATTCAAGACTGTCAATAAACAAATACCTGCATGTTAGTAGAAATAAGGATATAACACTGTTTTAAACTTTTATTCTTGTTGAAGTGAAAAATGGTTTTGTTATTTTTGACATACTGAATGGAGTATTTTATTTGTATGCCATAAGTATTTGTCATGGATGGATGGGGTAAAACATTATTGAGACAGAAATCTGAAGTCAGAATTCCTTTTACTTGTCTTTTTAGTGACATAAATGAATGAACAAAATTTCTTAGTGAGGTGTTTGGTTCAATATTTTGTGCTGTTCATTAGTCACTAAGTGATGCATAGTCTCTTAAATTCATTTACCAATGTAATAATTTTTACATTTCTTTGTTAGTTGACTAATATTTAATTGAGTTTAAATAAATAGCTATTTTATTTCAGGAGCTCTTCGTGGTGCTTGAGGCATCCCTTCCACTTCATGGATGTCTACCAGAATCCTATCACTGGTAGACATGGGAGCCTCAGACAGGGCAATCAGAAGCAGCTATTTGTCAAAGATTACATATTTTTACAGGTAAGCAATTGGAAACAAACATTTAGTGAAACATACAGTAATCTAACTATCTGCCTGATGGGATAGATTAATAATGTTGTTTAAAACTGGGGTTTTCAATATCAAATGCTTGTTTTTCATATTTTTATCCTTAGTATTCACATGTGCATTTACCAAAGTAAAAAGTGTATAAATTATTTTTATAGATTTTGAAACATTATTTTAGTTTTGACAAGGTTTAATAATCATATAATAATAAATTAAACTTTCAGTAGATTCCATCAAAAGTTTCTAGTGTTTTTGGCACAAGTGACAACACTGGTGGCACAACAATTGACAAGTATTTTTTGTTGGGATTTCAAAATCACAATTTCGTATTACTTTCTCTCCTTCTGCCTTTATATATAAAGAAAAACTCGATACAGTTTATAAAAACCATCGTGTTAATAATTGCGTAATACTACTAAACCAGTGAAACGTTATTTTACAATAGTAATTATGAAAAGTTATACCTAGATATATTAATGACTAAATGTTTTGAGGAAATTTTGTCTGCAAATTGTTGAAATTAAATGTTAAAAGAAAGGAAATATGTAGAAATGACAAAGGCCATCTATTTAATTTTCTATACACATTAATATTTGCGTTTACACTTACTTATCGAGCAATTATTACTTCATCTTTTATATAAGACTCGGTCACTTTATTAAATTCCTATCAACTTGATCATGATTATTATGTACAAGAAAACTAATTCACCTGTTCCAATGTTTCACTATTGTTAGTAATAACATAAACAATTTCAAATGATTCTACAAACTGTAGCTGATAGACCCATTTATGAGTTACTTCTTTAATATTATTTATATTAAACTTACTGATATTTTGTGTTTTTCTGTTTCAGTGTGAACTCCAGCCCCTAATCAGCTGATGTTGGTGTCTCGGCTGAGGCTACCAACATTCACTGAGTATTAAATCCTCTTTCCCTTACCTACCCAACCATGCCTGTGGGTCAGACCACCTCCCACTTACCTCAACCTTTATCCTTCCTATCCGATAGTTTCCCTCACCTTCCTCCAACCTTGGTATCCCCTCACTGTAGCATTATGTAGTCTTCAACATCTGCTCCTGCAATGTCCAGGTATTTTTGAGTAAACAAATTGTTGCTATTAAAATACTGTAAAATATATCTTTGGTTACGTTTATATTTGAATCGGTAAATGTTAAAAGGGCGGAAGTCAATTTTTTTGACATATTCGTTTTTATGACGGAATAATGTTGTGATTATATAGCCGCACCAATTTTGTGTTAAAAGGGCATCTGAAATAAAATTTAATATAGTAACCATGGGCAACATGAATTTCTTTGTTTTTTGTTAAAAGGGCTGAAGTCCGGACTTCCCGCCTTTTTAACAAAGATTGGTTGACTAGCAGCTGAGTGGACAAACAACATAACCTCAATTTGCTGCTATAGTTTCTGAATCAGTGGGTGTACCGTTTTGGCTATTACATAACTCATTAAAAATATCAGTAGTATTAATTATAATTTAATGTTAATTTGATGGCGGGAAGTAGTGGTAGTGACGAGGATGTCAATGTAGGAAAGAAGGAGAAAGCAAAATCCTCAGAACTACAAAAGAAATCAAATTAAAAAGTGCAAGGTTATCTGGCCAAGCCTATGAAAGTTTTAGTGGCAAGAAAGTAAAAGAGAAAAAGGTTGGAAATCCTTGTAGGTAAGTAATGATATTAATTATTTATTACTGTATTCAGTTGGCTAATAAGAACAGAAACTAAGTTAGGCTAGGCTACTAACAATATTATATTGCATATACTTGGAGGGTGGTTTATAAAGTTTAGGCCTAGGCATATTACTAAGCAGTGAAATCTAGCCCCTCCATTGATTCAAGGTTTAAGTGGACCAGTATTCCTGTTTTATATGGTTCTAAACGTTAGCCTCTTGTGATATAAAAAAAAAAATTAAATTAAGGCCATTACTTTTCTAGTAAAAAACCTGTTAAACTGTAAAAACCTAACCTAGTAAATAGGCTGTTTATTAACAGAATTCTACTCTAATGTAATGTGGGTTGATCTGAAAAGTTCATTTTGTTAGTTATATTTTCACACATTTAGCTAATAATTTGGTTTAAAAACAGTTAATTTTGGTGGTTGTTTTTTCATGTTGCAGATGTTCAGCAAAATGTTTTGAGCACATTGGGCCAGAAAACATCCAGGATACTTTTAACCGATTTTACTCTGCTACAAGACAAAAGATGAACAGGACCTTTTTTTACATGGTCTGATTGATGTTGGAGATGTTGTAACCAGAAGACCTGGATCACACGACATCAAAGGGAAGGAGCGCGAAGAAAATGCAAACATTCGCCCTAAAAAAAAAGGCAGTGGCAACAGCAACACCTTCCATTACCATATTCTTGTTGGAGACAGGAGAGTAAAGGTATGCGCAGCAGCCTTTATTTCAATTTTTGCCATTTCAGAAAAGAGAGTAAGACGAATAAGGCAGCTAAAGACCAGTAGTAAGCCAGTTAGGGACCTTAGAGGGGCACATACCAGCAATAATTTGGCTCCAGAAGTTTATCAGGAAATTGACAAGCACATAAGATCATACCCAACTAAGATAACCCATTATTCAGGGAAAGTGAAACAGTTTTCTTACTGAGAAACTGAATGTGTAAAACTAATGCACCAAATATTTTTGGGAAGAACACCCTGAAGTAAAGGTTTCGTACCAAGCATACTGGAACTATTTCAATACCAATTTTAAATTAAAGTTTTGGCCAGCCTCAGGTTGACACTTGCTGTACGTGTGAGGAGTTGAGCATTAAAATAAAGTCGCCCCATTTAAATGACGTTGCCAAGCGAGTAGTAGCTGTGGCTGAAAAAATTGTACATAAAAGGAGAGCAAACAAGTTCTACAACCGCATTGAACAAGATGTTACTGACGCAAAGAATAAAATGAACAGTAATGTATTATCATTGGCAATTGACTACATGCAAAACATTTCATTACCCCAAATACCGGTTTCAAGAACTGTTTTATATGCGACAACTTACCGTAAGTTTGTTCTGCGTCCATGATGTTAAGAAGAATGTTGCCACCATCTACCTGTACCATGAAGGAGAAGCACGAAAATCACCTAATGAAACGTGTTCATTTCATTTTACACTACCTCTCCTCTGTGCCTGAAAGTGACTATGATGAGCTGAATCTGTATGCAGACAAACTGCGGAGGACAAAACAAGGAACCATTGTTTTTGCAAACTGTTTCTAGCACTCACCGACTTAAAACGATTTAAAAAAATAAATCAGTTCTTTCCTATTAGGGGCCATAGTTTCCTCCCATGTGATAGGGACTTCTCCATCATCAAACGGGAGCTAAAGAAACATGAAAGAATCTATAGTGTTCATGAAATCACTGAGATAATCATCAAAAGCAGCAAAAGCCAGAAGTTCATAGTGGTTGAAGTAGACAGCTCTAAAATGGTTTACAATGTTAAAGATTGGTGGCCAACCTTTTACAAACAGGGAACATTGCATCAGAAGAAACAGAAAGGAAGTGCAAAGAAGAAAGAATCTTTTTTGGGAATAAGTAAGTTCCACCACTTTGAGTACAACCCCGAATCAACAAGGCGTCTGTAGAGCAAGACAGGAAATCGATGGAATCCTTACTCATACGTTCAAAATGAGTATGATCACATGTGGGCAACAATGAGCTGCATCTTCCAGACCAAATAGCTTATCCAACAGGGAAGGTCTCTATTAAAAGTGCAAAAACTAAATGACTTGAGGAGGTGTTTACAATACATTCCCAACGAACACGCTCAGTTTTATAAAGAAATTCTCAAAATGGCCTCAAGACAACATTCCTGGTGTAGTCGAAATAGTTGATGAGACAGACTAAGTATCTCTTGGATGTAAATATGTATCATATATTAATAAACTTGTTATTTTAATAATTTTTCTTTATTTTCCCCTGTCTAATCAATGCAAGGAGCAATAAAACTGAGGTTGGTTTTGAGATAAATGTTAAAAGGGCGGAAAGTCTACCAGTTTTAAGTGCTCTTATCCATCACATAAAATTGTATAATTCTTTTTATACATTAATTTTGTGTTTCTACATTACATGTATGACTAAAAAAATACCACATGTATTATTAAAATTATGAATATTTTAGAACCTACCACAGTTTTTTTTTTTATTTCCCGAAAGTTTACTCAAACTGACTTCCGCCCTTTTAACATTTACCGATTCATTTATAAGATGGACTAGCACTCTAAATGTGTATTCCAGCTTAAATTTGTTATTTTATATATAAAAAATTAAATAACTTTTTTATTTTATTCAAATTATTATTACTGTGTATAGTTCCTGCTTTATTTTTAGTTATAGACATATGGCTGAAAATCACCTTAAAGAGTCCATTATTATACATCAAAATGTTTAGTTTTTGATGATATTTTGTTTTTGATTATCATGAAAAAATTCAAACTAATATGTTACATTAATGCGTTAATTATACATGTAATGGTTATATATTTGCAATTAGATGTCTTCCATAATCCAAACAAACAAAAGTAAATAAGACTTAACCTTAGTTTTGGTTGATCTTTAAGATAAAATATACTCTGTCTGTTTCTTCACTGAATTCTTAACATTAAAAAAAAAATCTAAATCATACAATATGTAAGGATATTAAGACCACAATCCAACAATTTAATGTTATAATCAGAGGGTTTTAAAAACAGCTGAAATTAAAATAGCTGTTTTTTTTGTGGCACTGCTGTTACATAATGACACTTGAAATTGTTTAACATTCGGATTTTTAAAAGCATCTCCCTTACTGATCAATTGATTTTATTAAACTTGATATTGTTGAATTTTTAATTAAATCTTTTAATAACAGTCACTTTTTTATTGTGTGTTGTTGTTTTAAAGATATTTTTTACGGTTAAAAGTATTTAAGAAGCTGCCATTTTGAAAATAAATCTTGTAAATAATTGCTATATTTTCTTTAATTAGATGTTTTAAGGTATTAATAATGCTGTATACAAAATGTCTATTTACTGCAACAAGCTGTTCTAAAATTTAAACATAAAGCTAAATACAAAATATAAATTTACAGGCAGAAACAGGTTAATTATTGACTTTTTAAAAGTTTGATAATATGATATATTTTGTTTGTATTTGATTTGGAAATAATATGTGATCTAGAGTTCTGGGCTTATATATATATATATACAGGGTGTATATTTATGTCTGGAAACACCCAAAAATATATCCTTTAATAATTTAAATATAAATTTGAAACCTCTTACAATCGTGATAGAGATTGGGCATCTACTTTTTGGAACAATGTTTTGTTATGTCACACACAACGGGGGACGACGTCCTGCCGAGGGTATCGTGAATATTTCTTAATGGAAGCCTATACCTTGTGATACATAATTTTAAAGGTAATAGCTTACTGAATTGAATGCCACAAAACCGCATCTCAAAGGAATTATTCTATCAGAAAATAGAGCATTTTTTAGTATTGAAAATTTACTGATGTTCAACAATGTAATTTTAATTTGGTTCTTGCCACAAAATGTGTTACACTAATTTTTTAGCATTTTTTAAATGTTCAATTAAAATAAAATAAACAATTTATTTTTAAGCTGGTTTCATTAGTACAAATTTACCAGTTTTTATTACAATGAATAAAACTTATGAGTCACTTTCTCTGATTACTTATGAATCTGTACTTGGTGTTTTCCAGTCAGCAGGAAGGTTTTAAAGAGACAAAGGTCACTAGCCTATGAGAAACATTATTGTGTTATTAATCATCTGGTCTACAGGTTTCAGTTTGTTGAGCATGGAGCTTTCACTAGACAGGTCTAAGCTTGGGAATTACAAATGGACAAAGGTTCATATCATTCCTGTCGAGTTAATCAGTGTCTCTGAAGCATTGCTGTCAACAAGTATCTAATTACAGTAGTTCAGTTTTTTATTTGGCATTTTTAATGGAATTGTCTGAAAGAGAACGAAATTACTCTGTTGATGATGCGAGGATATGGCGATCGTCAAAGATTCTTATCGGGAAGTTTGTAATTTGTTTAATGACACTTTCCCAGAAAGGAATCCCATAAGTGTTTCAACAATATCAAAAAAATATTGAGCGTTTTGAAATGGACAGGGAGTGTACGTAATCGGGGCAAAGTCGGTTAGGATACAATCTGCAACAGATGAAGAACATGCACTAGATGTTTTGCAAACATTTATTGAAGACCCACATACATCGCTCAGAAAGCTGCACAGCAACATGATATGCAACCCTATGTCTGTGAGTAAGATTTTGAAAATTAATAAATACAAACCATTTAAAGTTCATTTAGTCCAACAGTTAAGTGAGGATGATTACAACAGAAGAGTTGAGTTTTGTGAACTTGTGGTGCGCAAATGTGATGACAATAGAGATTTTCTGACCAAACATACTATTTTCTGATGAGGCAACTTTTTTCCTAAATGGCAATGTTAACAGGCACAATATTGCCGTTACTGGACTAGTGAAAAACCCACATTGGATTACTGAGTCCAATTCACAGCAACCACAAAAACTGAACGTATGGTGTGGAATTTTAGGAAACAAAATTGTTGGACCTTTTTTCCATCAATGGAAATTTAAATGCCGAACTTTACTACAATATGCTCCAAAATGAAATAATCCCAGCTATTCAAAATTGCATCAGGAGAATACTTTGATAATGTGTGGTTTCAGCAGGATGGTGCTCCACCCCATTATGGGGAGACAGGTAAGAGAGTATTTGGATTTAAGGTTTTCCTCATAAATGGATTGGCCGAAGAGGAGAAATCGAATGGCCTCCAAGATCTACCGGATTTGTCACCAATCGATTATTTCCTATGGGGTCATTTAAAATCCAATGTTTATAGAAAGAAAAGCCTCATAATTTGGAAGACCTAAGAAACAGGATTATAGAGGACGATTGCTTTGATAACTGAAGAAATGTTAGGCAACTCTGTCGAATCATTTTACACAAGATTGGCTCATTGTCAAACCGTAGAAGGAACACAGTTCGAACCAATTGCTTTGACACCAAATGCAGGTAAAACGTTTGTTGTAAGACTTTTCTAACAAAAACATTATTTTTTATTTGTAATAAGAAATCAATAACATAAGTATTTCCATAATTGTACTGTAATAAAAACTGGCAAATTTGTGCTAATAGAACCAGCTTAAAATGAAATTTTTTTTTTATTTAATTGAACATTTAAAAAAATGCTAAAAAATTAGTGTAACACATTTTGTGGCAAGAACCATGTTAAAAATTACATTGTTTGAACATCAGTAAATTTTCAAAATTTAAAAATGCTCTATTTTTTGATAGAATAATTCCCTTGAGATGCGGTTTGTGGCATTCAATTTCAGTAAGCTATTACCTTTTAAAATTATGTATCACAAGGTATAGGCTTCCATTAAGAATATTCACGATACCCTCGGCAGGACGTCCCCCCGTTGGTGTGACATAACAAAACATTGTTCCAAAAAGTAGATGCCCAATCTCTTATCACGATTGTAAGAGGTTTCAAATTTATATTTAAATTATTAAAGTTATATTTTTGGGTGTTTCCAGACATAATATACACCCTGTATATATATATATATTATATTATATACTATATATATATATATATATATATATATAAGAAATATAATATATATATATAAGAAATATATATTAATATATTATATAAGAAATATATATTTATATATATATATATATTTATATATATATATATATTATATATATATATATATATAATATTGATTTTCATAAATTCAATTGATTTTATTCCTTTCCTACAAAGTCTTTGTAAATATTGGTAAACTAATATTATTGTAAAGGTATTATGACATTAATTTAGAATTTGTATCAGTGAAAATACATTTTATTACTTTTATACATGTTCAATACAAATACAGTTATTTACTTATAACTAAATCAACATATAACATTAAGATCTGGCTACTGAATTTTCCATTAAAATTAGATAGTTACTCTATTATATAGTGAAAATATTGTTGTGTGCTTTATCAGATTTTGTGTTTTAATGAAAATTTATTCTGGAACAAAACTCAGAGCGGATTATAATTTTAAGGGTATATTAATTTCACTTATGGTAACTGTTGAATGTGATTAAACATGTTAAGGAAAGGGGCAAATTTGGGTAATATTTGGTGGTCTTTTCCTTTAATGATTTTACATAACTTTATTTACTCTAATAATTTATTATCCATACAGAAACATTTCATATCATGTTGTTCCTCAATATATTGGAAAAACTATTTAGTTAAGGTTATAGTAATTCATAGTTGTGTTTTTCTTTTAGAGTCCCGAAGAGCTTCTTTAAAACGTGGAGTTTACCCGAACTAAAATCCTGGTGCCAACTTGTAAGCCAATTCTCTCCCTGATCTGCGACAAATCCTGCTGAAGGTAAGAACTATGAGAGTATTTTATTATAACTGTTTTTATTTATCCTGTTTTTTTTTCTATAAGAAAAGTCTGTTGTTTAAACTTTAAAATAATAAATATTTAATTATTTATAATATTTTCCAACATCAGTATTCCAGTAGTTCAAGAATGTAGCCAGCAAAAAAATTTGGGGGATCCAGACAACTGATATTTTTCCGTAGTGGACAGAGAGTAAGGCCCCTTTTGTTCCTTAAAACGTTCTTGACCCGTTTCTTTGTTGAGAATGATATTTCAACAGTATATGTCAGTAATATTGAATTATTAAAATAATAATCGTTTACTAAAAAAGTAATTGGAAATTCGGGGAAGGGGAGGTCCGGACTCCTAGGTCCCTCTCGTTCGCCTACGTCCTTGCGATAGTTTCAATATTCCAATGACATAATAAATGCCATGAATGTGTGAGCAATGCACTGAAACTGGATGTATATGTTGTATATATTATATATATATATATATATATATATCCCCCCCCCCCCCCACCCCCCCCCCCCCCCACCCCCCCCCCCCCCCACCCCCCCCCCCCCCCACCCCCCCCCCCCCCCACCCCCCCCCCCCCCCACCCCAGGTATAAAGATACTGTCCAAACAGGATGCTCTATAGTATCAGTCCTGTGTTTGTCAGGTCCGCTTTGATCATGCAGTGGTATAAAATATACAGTCCTGACAGGATGGCTCGTGTAGTGTCACTCCTGTGTTTCTTCTGTCAGCCCACTTTGATCATGCAGTGGTATAAAGATACAGTCCTAACAGGTAGCTCTATAGTGTCACTCCTGAGCCTCCTTTTACTGACATAATAATATGAGCTGTGATTATATTACGAAATATTGATTGCATAATATATAATAATACTATTTACTATGATGATATAATACACATTAGTATGTATGAGTTACATTATTGTACAATGAGGACCAGTTTGTTCCCCTCCAGATGGTTTAAAACAATGAGTACATTCCTTGTGTTCCGTAGGCACTTCTACATAGAACTTTATAGACTCTGGCGTACTCGGTGGAAGTTATACACTGATATCAAAACATATTACATCTTCAGATTGTGAGTTACGTTGAATCTAGTCCTTGATATTCCGTCTACTTAGTATCCTCCCTGTTTTAATAGTCCGTTCCTTCACAAAAACTCTTTTATTTTCTTCCAATTCTAATGAACCAAAAATAAAATTTTGAATTACCTAATTCATATTGTATGAATTTTTAAAATTTAATTTCAATATTAACTTAAGAGGGAGCTTTATATCAACTCTGTGTAATTTATTTTTTAAAAGGTGCATATTGGAATACAAAATTTACCTATAAATGGAACTATAAATTTTTTAAAAAACTTAAAAAGGTTGAAAAGTACTATTAAATATATTTTTATTTACATTTGATAGAATCCAAACCCCAGTAATCCAATGTACTTTGTTTTACTGTTCGGGAAAGTAATAAAGTACACGATTCAAGTGGCAATTATTGGCCTTGGTCCGCGAAACATTGTTTGTGTTATTAGAGACCAACAATTCGCTTTTAAATAATATTTTAAAATAAGCAATATTAATGAACATTTGTTATCAGTTGTTTTAAACCATAGATAAATGGAAACACACAAGAATTCTGCCAGGAATACATTTTCACAATGTAAATCTACGGCCAAATCTTGTAGTACCGGTGCCTAGAGCAGTACTAGCGACTATTTATTCAAGGTGTGACAATTACTAACTTAAGTAAGAGGTCTACATTCTAAATCATCTGGCATTTCTAGGCAGTTCGTTTATATTTTGTTTCAATGCATTTAAAATACTAATTATGAAAAATACACAACATCATATTACTAAATGTTAAATTGGATCAGTATACGGACCTAAGGCTAATTTAAAAATATCACTATACCAAAGCATTTTCATATCTGCACAAAATAAACAGCTAATTAAAACAGCTCCGCGACAGAATGAAGATTGTTAGATCTCCTGTAACATGTAATCTTGACGTTATCTGCTTCCTTAAGCGGCTTAAAAGCTTCCCGATTCACCGTCCTCTGGTTATAAAACACAAGCCAATAACAAAGAGTATTCATGTTACAGGAAGAGGCATTAGATTAAATACAGCAGCAGGCAAAAGTAGAGTTATCTTGTAGTAATTTAAAATATGAATACAGATCATATTTGTACATAATTAGACTTAAAATGTGTGAGTGTAATTGTAACATTTTTTTATAATTTCATTAGCTATATTTTTCAGCATTAAAAAGTAGGCTAACATGTATGTACAATAATATTGTAGTCTAAATTGTCGGATTACGTTTTGGACAATTCAGTTTACAATTGTTCTATTACTTACATTTACTTATAATAAGTACCTACTCATTAGGTGACTATCATGTAAGAGTACACTTTCCGGTTCACACCATGATTAAACTGTTATGATGAATGGATTTATTTGAGTATTTCTTTAAAAAAGAATACGCTTTATTTAACCACCCATGCTGAGCTAAAAAATTAAACTAAATGTGCAATTTCTATTCCTTTGCAGCCTGTGCCCTGCTGTGGGACAGGAGATGAGGGTATGGGTTATTCCCCAATTTAAGTTTGTCCCATCACTGCCGAAATTCATAAAGAAACAAAAGTAAGAAACGAATTAACCACACGAACATATAACACAGCTATGGTGGGAGGGTTGTTTCAATGCCAATGTTCAATTTAGCACCATTTTAAACTCCGCTTGGAGTAGCGACTTAAATCTGATACTGTCACAGAATTGACTCTTGAAGTCTTGTTTGTACCACCTGATGAGACCTATTTATCTAGAGTGGTGTATAATCAGCCAGAGTTCGTTTATGAACGTCTTCTTCGCCGATCTTTTTACATCTCGTATATCAGACTTAAATGTATTCCAGATTCCAGGAATTCGAGTCTGTGACAAATATCAGATTTCAGGACAATGCTCTAAACCGAAAGATAAAGGAGCTAAAATCAAAATTTTCATACAAACATATCTACTGGCTTAAATATGTAGTGAAAATTCTAAAGAATGTTGTGAATGATTAACTGTTTATAGACAACTAGATAGTAACAGAATGACACAATATAACATCTCTCTAAAAACCTTCAGAAAATAGTTAATAAATATTGAACTAAATTTGAAGCTACATTACAATTTAAACCCCACAATCTAACACTGGTAGCTAACTGTAACTGTTCTATTATTAAATTACGTAATCATTGTAAAACCAATAAATAATAACTAGGTGATCCTTTATATAAAATTTATAAATATTTAGTGTTAAGCAGTTCTCAAGAATCTATACGAAAATATGCCTTAGCAAATACATTACATTTGATGTATCAACAACAGTAATTAAATAATGAGGACGTAAGCGGTGATCCGATACAGACTTCAGGATTGCCTGTTAGTGGATGTTCTAACTTGGACGTCTTTAGACACAGTTGGCAGCCTTGGGTTGCTTTGATTACTTGATGTAACGTTATAGAGAGGACGATTGCTGATTGGTGGCACTAACTCGCTACAGGTGTTGTCACACTAGGTTGAGCATGATGAGTGATAGAGGTCGGAAACTGTGCATGAAGCTTGGGTAATCATGCATCTACTTTAACTGCACTCCTTGTAGATCCTAAAACCATCAACAACCCTCTTTAGACTGGTAAGAAAGTATTGCAGGCTTTATAACATAAGGAATTGATTGTAATTTGAACTAAAACATTTCTTATAAACGAGTAATATCAACTACATTAGTCTGAAAACAGCCCCTGCTGTTATACAGTTAAACAAATCTTGAGATGTATCGTTTTATTTGTTAATGGTTATTTCTTTGTATTATCATAGACAATAGCTCACTATTATGATTCAGTAACAATGAAAGATATTGTAAAACAAAATATATTAAATTCTGTATATTCAATAAAACTTTAAAGTTTTAAAAATTTGAATAATAAATTTAAGAATTAAGCCTACTATTTGAAATTCAGCTTTTTATTATTTTAATAAGTTTATTTTGTGTAATTAAAATGACGATTACATGACTACAAATTTTGTAAAAGAATTCCACAGCAAGGATTTTCAAAATTAAATTGCTAGCTTTCCTTAATTCAAAATTTAAAATTACAATTTATAAACAAACTTAAAGTTTATATTTCGAAGTAACAAAATTAAAACCACATACAATACCAAAAAATAATAAAATACAGTTATAGTAGTAATGTAATTAGGTAAGAGCAATGTAACTAAACATCAGCGCCATATTATACAAAGCACCACATCAGGATCTGTATAATAGCAGTCAGTGTGTCGCTACCCACAACTTCAACCTACAGTAGATGTTTATTGTTCTAGCTTACTGTCAGTTGCAGATAACGTGCTACTCTCTTAATGCTTCAACCGAACTCATTACCTATTCCGTATGTGTTATAAGTTGTCACATTTATTAAGACTTGTGAAATAATAAAACACTTGTATTAAAAAGTGTTAATACGTGTTCATCCCTACTCTAATAATATTTTAACTAAAACCAGAACCAATACTTCACAAACATTTCTACTGCATATTTTTGTTACAAATGATATCAATACATTAAACACAACTAATACATTTAGAATAGTGTACTATACATAAAATGGAATGATAACAACAAAACAAGACTCATTCAGAATTGTAATGCTTTACCGGAAATAAAGGTAAAGGTAAAGTTACAGGTTTTGAAGTAAAGCATATATATATATATACTTTTTTATTGTAATTAAAACATTTAAAAATTAAATACATGTTAAAGATTTTAGATATACCAGTTATTTACAATAACCTAAATAAAATTTACAAAATGTATCTATACTTTAAGCCAGAAAACTATAAATCAAACATTACTGTGCTACTTTAGTCCCACGAATCAATTGTTTATTTCATTCACGAAACTATTATTTAATTAAATATTTCTTCTACCTGTTGGTATTTTACCCATGGTTTTGACTATTTCTTATTTTTAATACCAAACTGACTTTGCTTGTGGAACACCCTGTATATTATGAATAACAATAAGGTTTACATTCCATAATTGTAAGTGAGTCGCGGTACTCACGGGAACAACAACATGACATGAAAGGTATATTACCATGGAGGCAGAAAGTGACTAAATATTAGATTACTATAACGTTGAATTTCTCTACTGTAGAAATCTATCTTACATTTATGAAGGTACCAGCACAATAAATTTTCAGATATATGAGTCTTTACCTGGTTTCTAATAGTATTATGTGGACGCTAAGCAAGGACTAGAGGGGTAGTAAAAACTAGTTGAATCAATATATCTCTCTGTATATATTGTAATTTGTATATAGCTAAAACTAATAACAGTGCGAATCATTGAAGGTTTTGATTATTATTGTTTGCATATACAAACGAAATAACATGTTATGATTGATATTCAGCCAGAGGCAGGGAGTGTGGAGCACCGAGATATACAAATGTATGCGATAACACAATAAGAGTCAATTAATACATGATTCCGTTTTAGAACATGTAATTTGAATGTTAATCAATTAACTTGGAACCATATGAGGACGAATATGTATTGTCAATATTATATTAGGGTTGAATATGCGTAATACTAATAATAAGTTATTCACGTATAATGTGAGAAAATATATATGTATATAAGAATTAATTCTTGCACAAATTATTTATTATACATTGATACAACAAAAATTTGTTAGTAACGCTTTTGTCAATTTTTTTGTCAACGCTTTTCGTTGATTTCGATTTAGTGTGTGTGTTTTGACAAACACAGTGGACTCAATGACTCATTTTGTACAAAATTGCGTTTTCTTGTTTTGTTTTGATGCTCTTTTTGTACACAAATCCCATTTTATATAAAATAAACGTATTAAAAACTTTAACGAGTTTTCACGTAATATATAAATAAACGTATTAAAAACTTTAACGAGTTTCACGTAACAGCTAAACAACGGAACAAACTGAATCCCCCAATTATATACACACATCTGATACTAGTATTTTTATGGTTATTGTATTAGTTTTACAAAAATCATTAGAAGCTTTTTAGCCAACAAATATTTCAAAAATTCTAGTTGTTCTGGCTATATTTTTATTTTATGTTGTAAGTTAATTTAATTACCAAGAAATAAATTCTAGTACAGATAATTAATATATAATATTTGTTATAATATATATATATATATATATATATATATATAAATTAATAAGATATCTTTTAATATAAACTTTTAGCTTATTAGAATTTTATTTTGTTTCACACATTTAAAACTCCTAATACGGTTAGTAACATTATCATATATTACAGATTTTCCCTCCAAAAAAGGTTACACATTTATGTTGCTCAACGTTGCATTAAAATACCTTCCAGAACGTCGCCTTAAACAAGGTTTTTTTGAGGTCAAAGTATATTCTATGTTTTGGAAAGGAAAACTGTTTGACACAACTTTTGTTCGGCGTTTTCAGGGAAAAGTTGCATAAAATTTATAATATCACTTTTGTTTTTATACAGAGTGAGTGAGATCAGGTTTCCTAAATGTATATTGGGAGAATGATTAGAGATATAACAAATAAGCAAAATGTTGCCTCCATAAATAACCCTGATTTTTTCTACAAATTAAAACTAAAACAGTGAAACTAACAAATTCCTAATATGTAATAAATAAATTTTAAAATGATATAACACAATTTTCCCCCCCAAAAAATATTTTGATACAGTTAAACATATGAGTAACATGTTAAAATTTTAAACGGATGGTTACAGCATGTTGCTGCTCATTTTAAACGTCTTTGAAACAAAATGTTTTTTTTAATTCAAACTTTGTGTCTATCTCTAACCGTATTTAACTGATTAAGTATATACAATAAATAAACAAACTATGTTTATACATAGGCTACAAAGAACTATTTTACATTACAAAGAAGAGACGGATATACTGTTTTTTTTTACTTTTGACACAAACCCCAATACCGATCTTCTTTGGAGCAAAAGTTACCTGTATTCCAAGTAAATCCCAAGTATATTCCTGTGCTTTAGAACCTTTCCTTGAGAGAGTTATCGCACAGACGATCATACTAACAGACAGACAGACGGTCGGACTTTTTACACCTCAATGGTGTTCCTCCTTGGACATAGACCAAATTATATATTTATAACTCACTAAAATCCCCGATTCCAAAGTAGGAAACTAAATGTCTATTTAAGTGAAAAACTTTACTAAAGTTATACCAGAAGAAACATAATGGTCTGAATTTATTTGAATATCTTCAAATTCTTGCGTGGATATAAATGTAATAAGATATTATATTCAAGAAAATAAGCAGTAATAACAAGTGATGCTTATCGCCAAGTTTAATAGAGTTATATTACTAATTGGTAGGGACAATTTATTTTCAATTTTCTTTACATCTATGTTAACGGAAACATATAAGTTTAGTAAGTACAATAAAAGGAGAGCCAAATATATCTGACAGTAGCTAAAATATATTATTATTGTACCAGGTGAAACAATAAAAGAAATCCTCTTTAAAAATTCACGTTTTTGTTTTGTTGAAAAAATATACGTTATATTTAAATATCCTACCAGATGTTTCGTGTATATATAAACGGCCTTTGTAAATATGATTAAAGACGAGGATACTGCTTGAAAAGAATGAATTTTGGTTATGAGAACCGTGAAATAAGATTTTAGAGGCTCGATTAAGAAGGACCACTTCACACTAGGCAGTGAAGACGCCGAACACACTGATTTTAACAAGAGTTCACCAGGTTACACATAATGAGTTTATGAACAGTGCATATTCAAATAAAGTGCAGAAAATAAACAGTTACCTTTGTTTTATGAGGGGTAACCGTAGTCTGCTGTTGTTGAGGGCCAGGTTGTGATCAGGAAGTGTGGAAATAGGCTGCTGTCCTTGTAGGCAGGCGTGAAGACGGAAGATGTCCTTCACGGATTCACTCACGCACAATACGACCGCAAACGAATAGTTCATAACACTATGGCCAGTCCTGTAGAGCACGGTAGATGCGGGTGTCCGGGAACAGAGACGTTCTGGTAGAGATTGCCAATCCAGAGCACTGACTTTAATGTTAATGTAAATGTACAACAAATAGAGATAAACTAATATTTAAGTGAGAGAGTAACACATGGGGCATAAAGTCACGTGTTGAGTAAGTATGGTCAGTAGTGGCTAGAGTGCTATATAAGTGCCCCAGGCGGGACTAAGCGTACACTGAGCAAGCGTGCAGTCGCTTGCAAGGTGGGCAATTGATAAGTCAACCGTTGTGATTGGTTGGTGAGTGTACAGTAAACAGCTGATTCGTGAAACAATGGTTCATTGGTCTGTCACTGTACGTGAATATTTTAATCCAGTAAGGAATGGTATTGTAGGCACTAGGCCGCAGAAAGAGATATAGAATTAATGCAGTATATACAGTTTAGTAAAATAAAGGCAAATATAGAGTATAAATTGCACAAAAAATATATACATAATTATTGTTCAATAAAAGTAGCAATAAAAATACAATAGAAAAACAAGTTATTTAACGCAATAATACTTAACATACCGGCCGCCTTGAATCACCTTGGGGTTCAATGAGAGAAAGAGCAACATAGGCTCAAATTACAAAGGTTATAGGCGGTGGTAGAGAGACAGTTAATTAATTGTAGAGGTGAGGTAAGAGAAACACCTTCACTGCTGGACGAGTGAGAGTTTCCACTTGAGGTCTTGAGATGTACCACTCGAACTGTACCATCTTGTCCTGGAGTGACATCAGTGACCCGTGCAAGGGACCAAGAGAGAGCGGGAGTATCCTGATGCACCAGGACGAGGTCTCCAGGTTGGAGGTTGCGGGAAGGAATGCTCCACTTGAGGCGCTGCTGAAGATTCTGGAGGTATTCTCGCTGCCAACGCTTCCAGATACGTTGGTGCAGCGCTTGAACCAGCTGCCAATGAGAAAGGCGGTTCGTGGGTATGTCCAGCAAGTTCTCTTCAGGCTCGGAAACCAGAGGAGAGCCGATCAAGAAGTGTCCAGGCGTCAGTGGGAGAAGGTCACTGGGGTCACTGGAGAGAGCGGTGAGCGGCCGGGACTTGAGCATCGCTTAAACCTGACTTGTGAGCGTCATGAATTGAGACAAAGTCCCATGACACGTTTTAAATGGTGTTTAGCACTCTTGATGGCACTTTCCTAAATTCCACCTTGATGGGGAGCAGCAGGAGGGTTGAAGTGGAATCGAATTGAACGGTCCAGCAGCAAAGTCTTGGACTTTGCGCTGGTCAGCCGTGAGGATTTTGTGTAGGGCATTTTTAGCACCTACGAAGTTTGTGCCACAGTCACTATAAAGGTCTGTGCACAGGCCACGACGAGAAACGAAGCGAGTGAGAGCACCAAGGAAAGCTTCGGTGGACAGGTCCGTCTCCACCTCAATGTGAACGGCCTTCGTAACCATACAAACAAAAATACAAATATAGGCCTTAATAATGCGGACAGAGCGTGAAATTATGGACCTTGAGCGAAAAGGGGCCACCATAGTCCATGTCGGTGGACAGAAAAGCTCGGGCTGGAGTATTGGGGAGGTCGCCAATGAGAGGGGCGTTATTTTTAGGCCGATTCTTAAAACATGTGAGGCATCTAAAAATGTGAGATCTCACCACGCTGCGTGCAGAAAGGATCCAGACTTGCTGGAAGAGCAGAGAGAGAGAGTAAGCTGCGCGCCAGCGTGGAGATGTTTGACATGGACATGGTCAATGAGGAGGTCCACGACAGGGTGCTTCTTGGGCAGGATGCACGGGTGAGACATGTGTTCGGCGGGAGGTCAGCGTGGCGCAGTCTGCCGCCGACGAGGAGAAGTCCATCCGGACCCTGGAATGGAGCGAGGCGTTGAAGTCTGGTAGAACACGTCTTTCGGTCCCGCAGTAGAGCCAGATCTTCAGTGAAAGCTTTCTCTTGCACGGTCTTGAAAAATTCGCAGCTGGGCGGAGTCCCGTTCTCTCTTGGAGAGAGGTCCGAAGTGGCGGTTTGGTGAACGACAGTTGTGGATAAAACGCAAGACGTAGGCCATCACGTGCAACAATTTCCAGGAGGGAGGAGGAGGTTCCACGTAGGCGGTGCTGTGGCCAAGGTAATGACAGGAGTGGAATGCTTCAGCTCCCCTAGCTCCTCCAGAGAGACCGAGTACAGGCTGGAATCAGTATCCGGCCAGGCCGAGGAGGGGAGACGCAACCAGTCGGGTTCCATGCCACCAAAGGGGATGATCCACCATTTGAGAGGGAAGGATCCCACTGGAGGCGCAGTCAGCAGGATTGGAAGCACTGGGTATGTAGCGCCAGCAATCCACAGCCACAAGCTCTTGAGTTTGCGCCACAAGATTAGCCACATAGGTTTTGAGGCGATAAGAAGGTGTTTTGATCCACGCGAGGGTCACAGTAGAGTCGCACCAGCAAACAATAGAACCAAACTTGCGGGTGGGAGCTAATTGAGTAAACACAATATTTCACAAGTTGGGCCAGGAGATGAGCTGCGCATAGCTCCAGTCGGGGCAGCGTCCACTCTTTTGAGAGGAGCGATGCTAGTTTTTAGCCATAACTTGGCTTACGTGCACCGTGTCATTGGAGGTAGAGCGGATGTAGACTACAGCAGCATAGCCTAGTTCTGAGGCGTCAGAGAAACCGTGCAAGTCCCAATGAGTAGCAGCAGAGTAGGGGATAGCACGAGGAATTGTAATAGTAGCAACGTGCTTAAGTTCAAATAAAAAGGCGTACCATTCTTGGCATATTTCTGAAGGGAGCGGATCATCCCAATCTATTCCAGAAATCCATACGAGTTGCATGATATTTTTTGCGAGCATTATACAAGGCGCCAAAAAACCACAGGGGTCATAGACTTGAGAAATGAGACTTAACACTTTACGTTTAGTGGGGTTTTCACAAGAAAAATTAAAATCAAACGTAAAAGTGTCAGTCAGAGGGGTCCATTTTAGGCCCAAAATAGAGAAATGAGGCTCCTGAGAGGGTTGCATAAAAACTGGGATTTCCCGATGATCTTCAGGAAGGTGTTGCAGAAGTCTCGGAGAGTTTGAGACCCACTTCCGGACCTCAAAGCCACCGAGCCGAAGGAGTTTGATGAGTTGATCTTGAAGTTCAGCGGCAAGTTCTTCAGTCTCAGCTCCGTAGATCAGGTCGTCGACGTAGCTCTGGTGCTTGAGAATCTCAGCAGCATGGGGGTAGCGGTGACCTTCGTCTTCTGCCAATTGATGTAGCGTTTTGATGGCCAAGTAGGGTGAACAGTTCAGGCCGTAGGTAACTGTCGTGAGCTTGAACGTGGACATCAAGTCGGTGGGGTGATCACGCCATAAGATCAGTTGGAAATGTTGATCGTCAGGATGCACCTTGATTTGGCGGTACATCTGTCTGATGTCACAAGAGAACAATAAGTTCTGAAGGCGGAAGCGCAGAAGAATGTCACAAATATTATTTTGCAGTTTAGGTCCGGTCAACAGAGTGTCGTTGAGAGAGAGTCCGGAACTGGTTTTGGCACTGGCGTCAAAAACGACGCGTAGTTTTGTGGTGCTACTTTGTGCCTTAAAACACCAGGGTGTGGCAGAAAGTAGTGGGGAGTGCTTAAGTCAGGAGTAGGGCAGCCCTGCATGTGGCCTAGAGAGAGATAGTCATGTATAAAATCAGAATATAAATTATAATACTCCACATTAGTGGGAGCGTGGAGCTTGCGCTCGAGTGCATAGAGTCTACTTTCAGCATAAACTTTGGAACTTCCCAGATGAGTACTAGTGTCCTTGAAAGGGAGGCGGACCATATATCGACCCTCACGGTCCCTGGAGTGCGTGGTAGAAAAATATTCATCGCACTGAGTTTCCTCTGCAGACCTTTTACTGGGAGCAGGCAGTTCCTCTTGTATCCAGAAACGCTGCACAGAGGCGTGGAGGTCCATCTCAGCAGTCGAGAGAAGAGAGACAGCCATAGTAGAGACAGACTGCGTCAGTGGTGTGCAGGGAGCCGTCCCCATCAGCACGAAACCAAAACAGGTGCCCAGGGCGTGAGGTAAATTGAGACCAAGAGAGTAGGTCTCGTGAGTAAGAATATGTGGAAATAGCGCTCCACCAATAAGCACGTCAATGCCACCAGGGAGGTGGAAGGTTGGATCAGCCAGTATAATATTTTTAACCTTATTCATGACCTCCTGAGATATTTGCACTCGTGGGAGGTCTACATTGATTTGTGGCAATATGTGGAACGAGTGCGGGGCGGCCAATGGGTGGCCAGCAAATGTTTCCACGCCCAGAGTTAAAAATCCGCGTGTGTGAGCAGAGGTTTGAGAAAGGCCGGCGACATTAATAGTGGCCGGAAGGCGCTGTGTACCCAACAGTTGGGAGGCTTTCTCGCTAATAAAATTTAGCATGCTTCCTGAATCAATTAAGGCACGAAATACATAAGCTTGTCCGTTAGAGGCGGTGAGCTTGACAAGAGAAGTACCCAGAAGAACCGTGGTACTAGGGGCGAGGTCTCGATGCAGTGTGCCATGAGCGTGTAGTGTGGTGTGTTCGGCCGGGCTAGGTGGTGAGAGCGCTGTGGTGGACAGCAGATGTAGGTGTTGCACTGCTCTGCGCAGGCCGGCCGCCGTCACGGCCGTTCTCCACAACGGGACGAACGCGGTCCGACGTACTAACACTGGACCGCGTTGGCCGATCAGTGAAGTGTAGCAAGGTATGTTGACGACCACGACATGTTCGACACGTGAATTTAGACTGGCATTCACTTAATCTGTGCGTCCCCAAACAAGAAGAACAGCGGTTTTGCTGTTTAATAATCCCGTGCCGTTCTTGAGGTGTTTTTTTGGCCGAAGCTGGGACAGCCATACATTTTATGACCGCTCTGATGGCAATAAAAACATGATGGGCCTTGTTTATAGGCCGAGGAGGGTGGAGAGGAAGCCGATAACAAGCTCACGTTTTTAAGAGACGATTTGGGCTTATAAAATCTGGGTTTTGACCCAAAATAAGAACTTGAAGCGTTCTTGGGGTCCACAATATTATCATGTAGACTACTGTCCTCAATGTGGCTGCATTCCTGGTTGAGAAACTCAATTATTTGTTCAACTGAGGGCAAAGTATGAAGGTCTTCCTTTTTCCGAAACTGTTCTAGGCGGGTGACCATCCGATTATCAATCTTGCGTAATAACAAGGCTGAGAGAAGTGGGTTGTTACTAGTGATGTCATTGTTTAATGCTTTAAGTGATTGCGTATGTTCGTGAAAAAGATTAAGAAAAGCACGGATATTTCTTCACAGATGTGCTGGAGATGACAGGAAGGTCTAGTATTTGATTTAAATGTAGTGTGAGTAGACGCCTAGTATTATGATAGCGATCCTTCAGCAGCTGATAAGCGATTGCATAATTTTGCTCAGTTATATTTAGCGACTTTATCAGAGAGTGTTTCGCCTGAAAGCACGCTCAAGATATATTGAAATTTTCATTACATCGCTTAAGTGCGCATTGTTGTGTACGGCTTGTTCATAAACGTTGATGAACGTACAGAAATCTAAGGCAGCTCCATCAAAAGTTTTTAATTCCAATTTCGGTAGCCGGACGTTGACTTGAGGGGAGGCAGGCGGAATAGTTTTGCTTTTATTAGCTTTAGCTTGTCTCTTGGTCTCAATCATAAGCACGTTAGCAGAAACGTAATCAACTAACTCGTCCACGCTCGCTAATGCGGAATAGTTAGGTGTATAGTCGGCATCTACTTTTAATTCCAACTCGTGGCACAAGTCTAATATTGCTGAAAATTCCTGTCAAGTCTCTGAGTAGATTTAGCTCTGACAAGCAACTGCTGAAGTATATTTGGATCGGAAGTCTTCTTAGTTAAATCATAGATACTTTGTATCTGAGAAAAGAGGTGTTCTCGCTTTGCATTGGCCACTTTAAGAGACATCGCCATGTTGAAAGTGTTTGTAGAAAATTAATGAATTTGAGTAAAACTTCAAAGGTGAAAAGTAAACAAAATATTATCCTCTTGAATTGAGACAGTGATAAAAATATAAACTAAATTATTTTCCTCTGAAGTATTTTCCCCAAGAAATAAGAAGTATCTAAACAATATAATACAATGAAAAAAATTTAAAAAATATTGTTTAGTTTTTTGAGGTAAAAACTCAATAATAATGCAATAAGTAGAGTAGGCTCGTATAGGCCTATAGTATAGTTTTGTTTTGAGAAAATAAAATAAACTGTTATTATGGCAAAACGTAAACAAGACAAGTTGTTATTAAATAATAAACAACAATTAAGGTTACTGTTGAGCTAAATTCAGCTATAATGTAGCAGAGGCTCTAGAAACAGTATGCGCACGTACTACATGTAAACTGTCAGTGGAAAAGTATGGTAGTGTTGTGACAGTAACCATAAACCATGCATACATATGCGTGAGCAATGTTCAAATAGAAATTATAATAAAGAAATTGTGAGCAGTAAGTAGCTTTTTTTCTTTTTAAGCTGAGACTAGAATATAGTGTTGACAAAATAAACATTTAATTTTGCAATAAGGGTACAAGTAAGTATAGAGTCCTGCTCAAGGTAAAGTGTCAATAACCAAGATTGTTTATATTTAAGTTCGCGTAACCTGCTTAGAATAATGCGTATTACAAGTAGGGCTGATAACCAACAATATTGAGAAGCGGTAACCATTAAACAGTAATCAGTTCACCTGTGCTGTGACAGTCTGAAAGCTTGTTTGTCAACAAAACAATGCAGTCGACAGAGCGGAGCACCACAGCTGATATGATCACGACGTCACAGCTGATATGAGTAGAGAGGGGACCGGAACCCAGGTTTACCAACTGCCGAGCACGTTGCTCTGCAGCTGCACGGACTTTGCAATCGTTGAAAGAACCTGAAACCACGCTTTAAAATATGCACTGTATAGAGCTTATAAGAGTTGAGATTGCACTGATATTCACCAATGGACTAAAGCTCTTATTATCCGGCCCGGAGGACCATGAAAAGAATGAATTTTGGTTATGAGAACCGTGAAATAAGATTTTAGAGGCTCGATTAAGAAGGACCACTTCACACTAGGCAGTGAAGACGCCGAACACACTGATTTTAACAAGAGTTCACCAGGTTACACATAATGAGTTTATGAACAGTGCATATTCAAATAAAGTGCAGAAAATAAACAGTTACCTTTGTTTTCATGAGGGGTAACCGTAGTCTGCTGTTGTTGAGGGCCAGGTTGTGATCAGGAAGTGTGGAAATAGGCTGCTGTCTTGTAGGCAGGCGTGAAGACGGAAGATGTCCTTCACGGATTCACTCACGCACAATACGACCGCAAACGAATAGTTCATAACACTATGGCCAGTCCTGTAGAGCACGGTAGACGCGGGTGTCCAGGAACAGAGACGTTCTGGTAGAGATTGCCAATCCAGAGCACTGACTTTAATGTTAATGTAAATGTACAACAAATAGAGATAAACTAATATTTAAGTGAGAGAGTAACACATGGGGCATAAAGTCACGTGTTGAGTAAGTATGGTCAGTAGTGGCTAGAGTGCTATATAAGTGCCCCAGGCGGGACTAAGCGTACACTGAGCAAGCGTGCAGTCGCTTGCAAGGTGGGCAATTGATAAGTCAACCGTTGTGATTGGTTGGTGAGTGTACAGTAAACAGCTGATTCGTGAAACAATGGTTCATTGGTCTGTCACTGTACGTGAATATTTTAATCCAGTAAGGAATGGTATTGTAGGCACTAGGCCGCAGAAAGAGATATAGAATTAATGCAGTATATACAGTTTAGTAAAATAAAGGCAAATATAGAGTATAAATTGCCCAAAAAATATATACATAATTATTGTTCAATAAAAGTAGCCTTTTCATATTAGGCAATAAAAAACAAGTTATTTAACGCAATAATACTTAACACAGCTCATACTTTGTTAAAAATTAGGGTATGGGGCTGAAGCAAATGAAGTTAACATTCAACGTGCACTGGTATCACAACAAAGCGGCTGATTGGCTCTGATTGTCATATTTGTGCGCTTCAACACTGACTCTAGTTGGAACGTGAGATGCAGACTGAAATTGATCCATTATTTAATTAAAGTTGTTTGTGCTCTTGATAGTAATAAGCACAATATTGCATATGGGATTTGGATAAGCGTTAGCGAATATTTTTACAAATATTTGTTACACATAACATTGGTGTTATGTGTGACACTTCGACGGTAACATCCCAGAATAAGTAAGTTTGACTTGTAATAGAATTGAAAATTTTGCATGCTACCTAAGCGAAACCTGTTACCCAACAAGTGGTGTAGAAATAACTTGTTTAAATTGATAGCAAAGTTATGAATTCGATGTAACGTAGATTACGTCTAAGATTCACCTTTAGGAACACAGTTTTTCTGTGTTGCCAAAAATTAAAGGACGCAGTAGAGCGTCATTTAATAATTTTTTAAAGGACTCTCCACTGCATTATCTCTTTTTCTTGACGTGTAAGTTAGTGAAAATTATGTCCTTGAATTTCTTGAAATATCAAAGTTTCAGTACAAAATGGAATTTCAGGGAAGCTAAATGAACAATATTTCCAGTTATACTTGATCTCTTACACAGAAGACATCTTATGTTGACGAGTACCCAAAAAATTAAAAAACACCGTTGAAAATAATTATTAAGTGTCACACTGCTCTCAATCCCCTTAGTAAGCGACCAGTTTCCTCATTTTGTCAAGGCTGTCAATTGCTCTGACCATTCCAAACGTCAATAGGGAATTTGAAGGGATTTCGTATTCCATTACGGCCTGTTTCATGGGCCGGGACTTCATACAAACGACCACCCTCGTTCTTTAGTACATATTGCTCTGAAATAAATTAGTGTAGCCTTCATTCATCAAAAATTAATATCGTTAAAATAGTGTTCAATATGTTTTAAATGTAACCTGGTTTTTGTATAGGATACCTATACATTTTAAATGTTATTTTTTGCATGTGTTATAAGCATATAAAAACAATTTTTAAAGCAATATCCAAGTTGTAACCACTGATGGGAAATATTTTCCATTAGATGCAATACTTCAATTACATTGTCCTATTGATTGAAATAAAATACGTTTTAAAACTTTAGATAATACTAACGATCTACTGATCTGATGAGAGGAAAATATTGTTGAACTTCTGTGTGCCTGGGTATGATTTTATTAGATTAATACGGTATTATTACCAGTAGGGCAAGTATTATACGTTAGGTTATTATTACGGAATTAAGGAATATATTATTAATTATTTCACCCAAAGCATATTTAAGAGTAAGGAAGGTATACTCACCTACAGAATATTTGTATCTTCCTATTTCGATTTTACTATGTTTTCATATAACGGTGTATCTAAATGACTACTGACAAATCGACGTTTGGTTGATTGTATTACTTTTATTGTTTAAAGTAATTTCACGTTATAAAAACATTATTTGTGGCAAAGGTGTTTTCCTATCATCTTGATTCTCTGCTAAGAAAGACTATTGCAGCTAAAATCTGCCCGTTTCGTATATAATCCTTAGCTAAAGAGGCAAATTGAATCCAAAAAGAGGTTGCAATGAAAAAAAAGACAAGGGCTCATAGTTTTGCTTAAGGAGACGGTTTTAGTTTTTTTTAGTTTAAGTCACTTGAGTTATGAATCCCAAAATAGTAACTCCGTGACTCCTAATCGAGTTGAAACACTTCCTGCTACTTGCAAAAGATTCTGCCCCGTCGCATTTAATTCAATCTATCTATTTGATGTATTTAAATATACTTTAGAGATCATATAACGTATTCTTATAACTTAATGTTTAATAAATGTAAAATATATGCAGATATCTATTGTTTAAAACACAAATAAAATCCATCCGGAAGTAATAAAATAAACACAAAATATAAATTGAATTTGTTATTAAATGTTAAAATTTTTAAATTAACTTAAAATCAGTTAAAATGAAATTGGCATGTTTTGAAAAGTCTCTAAAATGGAAAGCATACCAACTGTATTAGCAACAGTTAGTAATGAGTAAAAAGGTATAGGCAAGGACATAGCAATTCGGACATTTGCCACTGTTATATGTTAAAAAAACCTATTTATGATCTTTTCAAATCTTTTATCGTCCTTACAAGCTATAAAGTCATTATAGAGGTAGGATATATATTACATGTATCATTCTATAAATTCGTAGTTTTTATAGGATTTACGCAAGCTTACGACTATAAAGTTCAGAAGTGTACACCAATGCACAAAATTCAGATCATACTGCTAAGCCTTTAGCCCCCAATATAACAAACAATTCCTTGCAACACTGTTTTGTAATGGTGGAACTCTTGGCCATAGCGAATAGTATTATTTATAAAAACGAGCTAGTTTTATTTAAAACGCATAACTTGATCCTTGTCAAACGTTTAGTTGTGTTAACTAAGCGATCAGTTACTATACACATGAACTAGCAAAAAGTTAGAGAATCGATGTAAATTCATGTGAGCCAATTTGTTATTAGCCTATGCCAGTGGAAATAATTTAAAGGACAAGCGTTTAAAGGCTGAGAAAAAAATGAAAGCGAGCTCTCAGTCAATTTACTAGTGACCACACAGACTGACATAACATTTGAGTAACAGTGTGAACTCCTACTTCAGGTAATTGTTTTAGAATCTTGTCAGTGGCAACAAGTAACATTCTGATGTAATACAATGTTTTATTACCTAAGCCAAACAAAAATTAATCTTCCATTAATTTAGTGTAAACTCTTACCGCTTGGATTCGGATTTTGTCTTGCAAACAAAACCAATATTTTTATTGTTTATACTGTATTTTTGATTCCAATGCTTACTTCTTTAAAAAAGATTGCCTATATTTTTTAAAAGAGGTCCACCTATATACTGTTTATGATGTACTATCTGAACAGCAAAACAATGATAAAATAAGGAACAATCACAATATTTTTCACAAAAATCGGGAATACAACTTGGAGTAATATATATATTCTCTTTAAATTTTGTTATTCAAAATATACATTAGGTTTTGTCATTTTCAATATTGTTGCTAAACAAGTTGAACGTTTGGAGTAATAAATACACGATCTCTACTTAGCATCGATCTAATACAGATTCCTGAGAGGCAATATGGCATGGATTTACCCATCCATAATCTCTTGCTTCATATTATATTATATTTAGATTTTTATACTGCTCACATGAATTCCTTAGGCTACACTGTTATTTACAACACATCTTAAAAATCACATGAAAACATAAAATCGTGACATTTCCATATGTTGCTTCCTATATTGGCTATGTAACAAACTGAAAATACGAAATCTAGTTACTGTAAGAAAAAAGAATTAAAAGTCATTTATAAGTGTTTCGTTTTCTTCTAAATAATGGACAATAGTATTGATTGACTATAGGTTTCTCCAATATCATTAAAATATTAAGTAATATTAGTTTCATTCAATTCCAAAAAACAAGCTTTATCAAATTAACCGTGCAAAGGTGTGGTAGGCCACCACTCAGGTGTATTATTAGGACCCATTAACAACCCAGAACACAACCTCATGATCTAACCCACCAATGTAGATCAACCTCTAGAACCATGCTGCAAATGGACGTCAGCAATGTACATACGACCTCCATGTCCACGACATATTTCAGTCCATATCCATTGTTTTACCATTATTAGTTCAACTCTTAATGACTGAGTTGGATTAATCAATCACTATAGTTTTATTTATTGTATTTTAAACCTAATTCGCATTTTTATCAAAGTCAGCTTCTTAAAAATAGAATTTTCAGAGTTTATTCTTAAGAATTACTAAAAAATTATTAAATCGTTCCCAAACTTTTTTAAATACTTTAAATGTGATTTATGAATTAAAAATAATTTCTCTTCTGAAATGCCGGAACTGTCAATATGGCTCTGTCAGTGACAGACTGTGATTGACGAGCTGTCAGTTTTCAGTCACCCTTCATATGAATTATCCAGCTATTGTAACATTCGTAATTGTTTTCCGGTCTAATATGTCGAGCTAAATATTTTAGGGATATTTAAATGACATAGATAACAGTAATATACAGCTCATATAATTTTTGGGATGATCTACAGCCATATAGACAGACAGACTATCACACAGAAAAAGACAATTGTACACAAGACAAAAATATACAATTGCACCTCAAATTTACATTGTTAATTGCAGTAGCCAATCGTCCTGCAATTACTATGAAGGACCAATTTTTTGGATTATTGTTCCTTTGTTTGTATAACAATAATTAAATATCGTTTGTAATAGTTTTCCGGCCAAATATGTCGAGTTTTTAGTGTTACAAATTTTGGAAATAACTTACCTAAAATTAATTATAATTAAATCCAAAATTAAAAAAGGACTCAAAGTGGTTTTAAAATAATTAAACTTTATCTATATAAAACAACAAATAGTGAACAGTTTTAAGCTAACCACATGTTTTGCAGTTAAATAAATACATATAAACGTCATTAAAATAGTATAAGGTTCGCGTTCCAAAGCTTCTCTAAAGATTAATTGTCCGATGTTTTACTACACCTTATTTCATTTTTGAAATGACCTGCGGACAGAAATACAGACATTTTTGTATGCTTTGGTAATCGCAAGTACCTAATTACTTGTAGGATTACATCATTGTTGCTTTATTTGTTTTACAAATAATCTATTGCATGATCATAACTAAATATCTCATCGTTCCCTGTAATTTTAACATGGATACCTTGTCAAAAGCGAATTACGACAGCGTAGTCAGTGATAGGCTTCATGCTCAGGCAGATCCCATAGATGGACATGCACCATTATATAACTCATTCTGGCAATATTTCAACGTTCTATTTCTTAATCTACTACTGGTATTTAAACAAGTTTGATCCCATCATAATCTCAGGAAATTATTAAAATATCAAAAATTCGTTCCGACATTATTACAGCTAAAAGCCCTTACACCAGTGTTACGGGAATGTAATATGTTACAGCAGGCTATAATATTCTTTTTGGCACAACAATATTGTTTATATATAACTATTTCTGAAAGGAATAACAGAGCGTTATTGAGATAATTTTATAGCTATTCGGAAAGATCTCACCAATTTCGGAATTAGTTCAGAATTAATGCATTTCTAAGTTTAAAAAACGGTATCGGATAGAAAAACAGTTTCTTAATCACCAAATTTGAAGTAACAATAACGTCTACGTAAAATTCTATATTTCACTGCATACCAATGACTTGGTTTAATGATTTATTATTAGTATAATTACTTTCTAAATTTACACTTTAAATAACGTTTCAATTGATAAAGAAGATGATTCAAATTCTTAAGTTCGTATAGTTTAACACTCTAATTGAAAAACATATGTATAATATTTATATAACCATTTTTTTTAATAACCTCGAAGGTTGTTTTGTTTTAATTTAAAATTTATTAATTTAAACCATTTTTTGGAACCATTTAAATTAAAATTGTCACGTAAGAGTTTAAAAAATATCGCATGTTTCACAAAGAATAATCCACACACATGCGGAACTGTAAACAGACATTTATTACCGGTAGATGTGTTAATCTCTGGATTTATGGCACATATACGTTAAGACTCACCTGGGATGTGTTTTTCTCACAATTCTTTGTCGTTTATTAAAAGAATTAGAATATTGTTTGTTAAATATTGTGCTATTAAAAATTGTAATACGGTATAAGTTCAGTTTGATTTGCATTAATGTTAAATTAATTTATAAATTACCCATGATTGTCTAACATTCTAAATAGAATAATAGCCTTTTAAATATCAGCCAATTTACTTTAATAATATCTGTTGTGGACTGAATAATAATAATTGATTGTTTTGTTGTTTAACACAAGTAAATTAATAAAATGGTATTAATAAACCATTAAAATTGACGTGGACTTATGTATCGATAACTAAACCTGGACGAGGTACACGTAACGTAGATGCGATATGAAAAGCAAATAATATTGTGATATAGTGTTAGTCTTTAAATATATTTCTCAATGTTTATTCACATTCAATAATATTTGTAAGAATTTTTTACATGTAGTAAAATGTTAGTTCGTGTGAAAATGTTTGACATAGAAGATGTCTGTAATACGAGAGTATTTGTCATAAGGAATTCCTCCAGGAACTATATATTGTTGATAGCTGAGTTTACAATGTAGTAAAATGTAGTTCGTGTGGAAATGTGTGACGTACAAGATGTCTGTAATACGAGAGTATTTGTCATAAAGAATTCCTCCAGGAACTATATATTGTTGATAGCTGAGTTTACAATGTAGTAAAATGTAGTTCGTGTGGAAATGTGTGGACATAGAAGATGTCTGTAATACGAGAGTATTTGTCATAAAGAATTCCTCCAGGAACTATATATTGTTGATAGCTGAGTTTACAATGTAGTAAAATGTAGTTCGTGTGGAAATGTGTGACATAGAAGATGTCTGTAATACGAGAGTATTTGTCATAAAGAATTCCTCCAGGAACTATATATTGTTGATAGCTGAGTTTACAATGTAGTAAAATGTAGTTCGTGTAGAAATGTGTGACATAGAAGATGTCTGTGATACGAGAGTATTTGTCATAAAGAATTCCTCCAGGAACTATATATTGTTGATAGCTGAGTTTACAATGTAGTAAAATGTAGTTCGTGTGAAAAATGTTTGACATAGAAGATGTCTGTAATACGAGAGTATTTGTCATAAAGAATTCCTCCAGGAACTATATATTGTTGATAACTGAGTTTAAAATGTTAGTAAAATGTAGTTCGTGTGAAAATGTTTGACATAGAAGATGTCTGTAATACGAGAGTATTTGTCATAAAGAATTCCTCCAGGAACTATATATTGTTGATAGCTGAGTTTTACAATGTAGTAAAAATGTAAGTTCGTGTGAAAATGTTTGACATAGAAGATGTATGTAATACGAGAGTATTTGTCATAAAGAATTTCTCCAGGAACTATATATTGTTGATAGCTGAGTTTAAAATGTAGTAAAATGTTAGTTCATCGTGAAAATGTTTGACATAGAAGATGTCTGTAATACGAGAGTATTTGTCATAAAGAATTCCCTCCAGGAACTATATATTGTTGATAGCTGAGTTTACAATGTAGTAAAATGTAGTTCATGTGAAAATGTTTGACATAGAAGATGTCTGTAATACGAGTAATACAAGAGTATTTGTCATAAAGAATTCCTCCAGGAACTATATATTGTTGATAGCTGAGTTTACAATGTAGTAAAATGTAGTTTCGTGTGAAAATTTTTGACATAGAAGATGTCTGTAATACGAGAGTATTTGTCATAAAGAATTCCTCCAGGAACTGTATATTGTTGATAGCTGAGTTTACAATGTAGTAAAAAATGTAGTTCGTGTGAAAATGTTTGACATAGAAGATGTCTGTAATACGAGATTATTTGTCAATAAAGAATTCCTCCCGGAACTAATATATTGTTTGATAGCTGAGTTTAAAATGTAGTAAAATGTAGTTCATGTGAAAATGTTTGACATAGAGGATGTCTGTAATACGAGAGTATTTGTCATAAAGAATTCCTCCAGGAACTATATATTGTTGATAGCTGAGTTTAAAATGTAGTAACTTAATGTTGAAAAATTACGTGTATATTATCGAAGAATTTGTAAAATTTATAGATGAAAAACGCATGTATTTGTGAGCATTCCACAAAAAGTCCATTTATGTATTAGAAATACAACATACGGCCTTCAGATGTTGATTGCAGCATCTGCTAACAAATGTCATTAAATTTAATTTGTACTTCTGTGAAGCATATAATTATAAATATCTAATGTTAGTTATCTCAATAGTATTGTAACTAACTTGTACCACATATAAAATTGGAGAAATCCGCTGAAAATAAACTAAAATAAAATACAGGACAAGTTAACATTGTCGGTTTGTCGAAGATCAATAGTATTTTCCAATGCTTTACAGTTGATTTAAAAAATTAAGAGATTAAAAGAACTTGTTAAAAATGTATTAAGGGACAAAAACACATATAACCACAAAGAATATTCAACTATTAATAGTTGTGTAAAAATTCACACATTTTAATTTTAATGTTAATACTGAGATTAAAAAAAAAATGCTAAAACAGTTTGATAATATATTCTATATTCTACACGAAAAAGATCTATATTACCATGAGCAGGAAGTAGGTAATAAGAGTAGGTGAAAGGCGAGGGAGATGGCAGCTTAGTTAATTAGCGCTGTTGGTGTCACGTCCTCAACTGTTAGAAACTGAGCCTTTGATCATGCAACGGTATAAAAAGATACTGTTCAAACAGGATGCTCTATAGTATCAGTCCTGTGTTTGTGTCAGGTCCGCTTTGATCATGCAGTGGTATAAATATACAGTCCTGACAGGATGCTCTATAGTGTCACTCCTGTGTTTCTATCAGCCCGCTTTGATCATGCAGTGGTATAAAGATACAGTCCAAACAGTTAGCTCTATAGTGTCACTCCTGTGTTTCTATCAGCCCGCTTTGATCAGGCAAAACAGGTGGTATAAAGATACTGTCCAAACAGGATGCTCTATAGTATCAGTCCTGTGTTTGTGTCAGGTCCGCGGCTTTGATCATTGCAGTGGTATAAATATACAGTCCTGACAGGATGCTCTATAGTGTCACTCCTGTGTTTCTATCAGCCCGCTTTGATCATGCAGTGGTATAAAGATACTGTCCAAACAGGATGCTCTATAGTAATCAGTCCTGTGTTTGTCAGGTCCGCTTTGATCATGCAGTGGTATAAATATACAGTCCTGAACAGGGATGCTCTGTAGTGTCACTCCTGTGTTTTTCTGTCAGCCCACTTTGATCATGCAGGTGGTATAAAGATACAGTCCTAACAGGTAAGCTCTATAGTGTCACTCCTGAGCCTTCCTTTTACTGACATAATAATATGAGCTGTGATTATATTACGAAATATTGATTGCATAATATATAATAATACTATTTACTATGATGATATAATACACATTAGTATGTATGAGTTACATTATTGTACAATGAGGACCAGTTTGTTCCCCTCCAGATGGTTTAAAACAATGAGTACATGTCCTTGTGTTCCGTAGGCACTTCTACATAGAACTTTATAGACTCTGGCGTACTCGGTGGAAGTTATACACTGATATCAAACATATTACATCTTCAGATTGTGAGTTACGTTGAATCTAGTCTTGATATTCCGTCTACTTAGTATCCTCCCTGTTTTAATAGTCCGTTCCTTCACAAAAACTCTTTTATTTTCTTCCAATTCTAATGAAACCAAAAATAAAATTTTGAATTACCTAATTCATATTGTATGAATTTTTAAATTTAATTTCAATATTAACTTAAGAGGGACTTTATATCAACTCTGTGTATTTATTTTTAAAAGGTGCATATTGGATACAAAATTTACCTATAAATGGAACTATAAATTTTTTAAAAACTTAAAAAGGTTGAAAAGTACTATTAAATATATTTTATTTACATTTGATAGAATCCAAACCCAGTAATCAATGTACTTTGTTTACTGTTCGGGAAAGTAATAAAGTACACGATTCAAGTGGCAATTATTGGCCTTGGTCGCGAAACATTGTTTTGTGTTATTATAACCAACAATTCGCTTTTAAATAATATTTAAAATAAGCAATATTAATGAACATTTGTTATCAGTTGTTTTAAACCATAGATAATGGAACACACAAGAATTCTGCCAGGAATACATTTTCACAATGTAAATCTACGGCCAAATCTTGTAGTACCGGTGCCTAGAGCAGTACTAGCGACTATTTATTCAAGGTGTGACAATTACTAACTTAAGTGTAATGAGGTCTACATTCTTAAATCATCTGGCATTTTCTAGGCAGTTCATTTATTTATATTTTGTTTCACAATGCATTTAAAATACTAATTAGTGAAAAATACACAACATCATCATTACTAAATGTTTTTAAATTGGATCAGTAATAAACGGACCTAATGGCTAATTTAAAAATATCACTAAACATACTCAAAGCATTTTTCAAATCTGCACAAAAATAAACAAGCTAATTAAAACAGCTCGCGACAGAATGAAGATTGTTTAAGATCTCTCCTTAAAACATGTTAATCTTGACGTTAGTTTCTGCCTTCCTCTAAAAGCGGCTTAAAAGCTTCCCCCCACCCCCCCCCCCCCCCACCCCCCCCCCCCCCCACCCCCCCCCCCCCCCACCCCCCCCCCCCCCCACCCCCCCCCCCCCCCACCCCCCCCCCCCCCATTCCTATCAACTCAAACTCATTTTATATAGGAAATATAACTTACAATTGCGATTTGTATAACATTACTCGCCTTCGGCTCCGGATGGGGCTTACGCCCCCTAGGTCCTCCCCCATGATATAACGCTTGCAAATTTGGGGGATACAGCGGAATTCGAGTGACTGGTTAAGGTCCCGGACATTAAGTAAATGACAAGAGGATTTAAAAAATTGACCTTTTTCATAGATTTTTTTCCCGGATTCGGTAAAAAACTTTCTTGACTTTGAGGGCATTTTGCGGTTAAACCGTTAGAGATTACTATAAAAAAAAAAAAACAAAAAAGTGAGGGGGGGGGGGGGGGGGGGGGGGGGGGGGGGGGGAGTGTTGTGGGGGGGGGGGGGGGAGTAATGGACTTTCTTGGTGAATATTTAACTTTTGTCTTTTCGATTTGTGCCCCTCAGATCTGAGGCTACGACCTATCGGTTTTAGCCAAAATGAGCTCGGAGAGAGAAAAGTCTGCTCGGAGGTCAGGCTATCTTGAATTGTTTAGTTATAAAACATAATTAAAAACCGACCTCAAGGCAGTATTTTCAAGTTCGAACCAGGGGGTTTAATATCACCAGGAGTACTATCTAGTCAAGGCGAGAAATTCCCTGGGTGGGTGAATAATGTTAAGGAGGTTTAAGACAAGACGGGGGTTTAATTTTCCGTCAGGATATTGTCTGGTTCCATATGAAAAAAATTCCCAGGGGGGGTTAACGTTACCGGGGGATAAAGTCTCCAGGGGGTCTTAAAAAAAAAAAAAAATCAATCCCTCTGGGGTTCATACCAGGATCTTCCAAAGGGGGGGGGGGCGGTTAAGAGATTTGGGTGATTGGTAAAAAAATTCCGCGGGACATGAGAAGGTCATTCGCCTAACCGCCAACACGAAATTCCCAAGGGGGGGGATGTTTAACATTACCGGTGGTTACAGAAAACATGAGCGAGGCGGTTATCCTGTCTGGTTCATAAAATTATCAATTCACCAGGAAAACTTTCCCAAGGTGTCCAAGGGGGTTTAAGAGAATTTGGTGATTGGTAAAACTTCGGACATTAGAGGTCGATGCAGGAAATTCCACCTCGGGTGGGGGGGGGTTAAATGTTACCGGGGGAGTTAACACTTCCAGGGGGTATAATTTACTCAGGATAGTATCTGGTTTCATACCAGTTAATCCACGGGGGAGGGGGTAATGTTACCGGGGGCTAATAACACACCCCAGGGCCCCATTTTGGGAGTGTTTGCCAAATTCGGGGGATAAGCAGTCGATTTGGTGAATAGGTAAAATTCGGACATGCGGTCATACAAGGAATTCCCAGGGGGGGTTGAACGTTACCACGGGGTTAAGGACATCAGGGGGTTATGCTGGTCATACCAGGAACTTCCCAAGGGGGGGTTAAGAGATTTGGTGATTGGTAAAAATTTCGGACCATGATGGCCATGCCAGGAAATATCTCCTTGGGAGGGGGGGTTTAAATGTTACCCATCCCGGGGGGTTAAACATTTCATGGAGGTTTAATGTACTCAGTGAGCCTTATATGGTTCATACCTAGGAAAATCCCGGAGCGGTGGGGGGGGCGTTCAATGTTTACCATGGGGGGGGATTAACACATCAGGGGGTTTAATGTTTACTCAGGAAGGTTATATCAGGTAATAATAGGAACATCCACCGGGACGTGAGGGTTTAATGTTACAAAGGGGTTTAATGACACACGTAGCGGCCCTATTTTTAGAGGGTGTTAGGGTGTCTATGTTGAAACATAATAAAAAGAACACTCCTTGTTCCCTATCTACTATTGAAACTTCTACTAACCGCTCAGCCAACTCCCGACGGTGGAGGGGGAGTTTTAGTCACACTCCGGTAACGTAAGTAATACAAGGTTCAAGCTGGAACCAACATGAAATCCGCACATAATTTATAAGTTGAAATAATATAAAGATTTTCACCTTCATTCAGATCACATAAATAATTGTGCAACTTAAAACGACGTTTTTATGCGGTCCGAAACCATTGTAGATAGGATCAAAAACAAGTCCACTGGGACCTTTTTTCGTTTTTAGATCACCTCATTTGCTAAAATTCAAACTTTGTTCTTTTTTTTTTGTTTCATTTTGGACTTCCGACCAATGGTTTTTGCCGCTATCGACACCAAACACACCCAACCAAAACTTTATCACGTAACTAATATTACAAAAAAACTAGCATCATAATCATCAGTTTTTTTCTTCCGGCCAAACCAATAGAGAATAGGACTCAAAAAAGTCACTGGATACCTTTTCTGTAGATCTCACGTAATTTGGCTAATTTGATGGGTCAACTCATGATTTGAGCATACAAACGTACACGTTCGGCCCAACTATCAGACTCGAAACTTTTAATTTAAGTCAAAAAAATCTCTGGAATGTCAAATGTTCCAGCGTTTTGTCGCTTAACCATGGAAGATAGAGCAAAAAGTCACTGGACCTTTTTTGTAGTTCACTTAATTCCTGATTATGAATTTTTCGTCAGATCCGAGCTAGCTCCAACGGTTCGCCCGCTATCGGACTTACAAAAAAGGCCTGCAGGGGCGAAAAAATGCGCGAATTTTCTCGAATTTTTTTGAGGGGTTTAAAAGTAAAAAAAACCCGGTTTTCAGAATTTTCCTGTTGGTTATACGGCAAAAGGTACCTGCGTGCCAAATTTCAAGTTTCTAGCTCATCTGGAAGTAGGTTAGAATTAGTATACGTGAGTGAGTGAGTGAGTCAGTCAGTCAGTTACACATGCGGTTGTATATATATTAGACTAAGTAGTCTCTTTTATAAAAGTTTAAAGATGGTGGTCATTCTATTTCTACAAGATTCTTTATTTCAGCTTCTGCCCAGTACAGACCAGTATCCAGCGTGACTACGAACTGAACTACGCACTGAATATCATGTATATTCATGTTAGATTGTCTCCCCGGGATTTGAACCTGTGATTCCTTCAGTTAGAGAGCCGAGACTATAACCAATAGTCTACGGATAAGGTTATGTCGACCGTACAATATCTATTTGACAGGCAGTGCTGCCAGCAAGTAAAGACGACGCTTGTTGCCAACTGTTAAATTTACAGCGTAAAATATCAGGTATACGTGTACAGGAAAATAATAGTAATCTGCACTTATGGACCGAAAGGTTAGGAAAATAAATTGCATTAATTATGTTTTTTGTTTACGAGCAAGTTTTTTAAAGCGGGGGCTAAAGACAATCGTTTTCAGACACTGCCGCTGGCCGCGCGTCGCGCCTGCTGCAGATAGTTTGGGCCAAACAGCGCGGCGCGGCCGGTGGCAGCCACCCCTCCGGCTGTGGCTCTGGTGTAGTGGGAAATCTGTCCCTGAACTAAAGCTGCTATTTATATACTATTAGACTGTTACAAATCTTTACTGAGTAAAAATTGTTGTTTTTACTCACAGACAAAGCTATTTAATTAAATGTTTGATTATGGATTAAGGTGGATTTACACATAGCCTGCCATCTCCCTACCGTGCAGTTTTAGTCGAAGTAGTAATTTTGTATTTGCCATTTGGTTTACATGAGACGGCAGATTTCACGATTTACACATAGCCTGCCATGCCCCTGAGTGCCTCTTCCGTTTTCCGTACTGTGTTGAAGGGATCACAATAATGTTGTACAGATTTATCTAATACAAATTCCATTGTTCATATGCTATTACTCATCAGGATGTAGAACCTTCTAATTGAAGGATATGAACTGTGGACAAAAGGTTATAAAAATCAATTTGGAAGACCATTATGATTCCACGACTTTAAAATAAATTGTATCATAACAATGCTATTGGCCTTTATAAGTCCATGATTAAGTACGCTAAGGAAGTGATCATTATATTTATTATTTGAGGGTAAATCAGTTATGGGAAAAATTATTATTAAAAAGACCGTTAAGAATGTGTAATTGCTATTGCTATTTCTGTCATGTTACTCATAGAGTCAACAGGACAAAGGGTGTAAGATAAAGTATTTCTGCTGAAGACAAAGAAAGACTTAACATGTCAACCCTTAAAGAGAAAGCGGACAAAGGGGAAGAGCTGCCGGCCAGTTGGTGGGGGGAGGGGGGATGACTAACCATCAACTTCCACCACCACCAGGGGCCGCTGGCAAGGGTTGCTCTGTGGTTCTGGTACTCACTTGTGCCTGTGACTTCGTTCGAGTATCTTCACTAGTACTTCTTCGCTCAGCTCAGCTCAGCTCTCCGCTATTCCCAGTCCTTTCTTCGTTTTACAGTACACACTACTTCTTCATTTTTACAATGTAAGTCTAAAAGTAATTTCTTATTATAAATTACACATACTACAATTAGGTGGATTTTCACTTAAGCAGTGAAAAGCTAACTTCGTTTCTATTTATATCGTTAATCATTGATTCATAAAATGGGGTACAATTTTTTGAAATATTTGAAAGGAAATACTAGCGCTAAGTCTGAGTAGCGAGGAATTTCGGGCGACGCGCGGATGGGACCGACAAGAAACTAAGGTGGAAATGATGTCAAAATGTACTATCAAACAAATGAACGTTTGTCCAAAATAATGGATTACCGTCTTGTAACCTATAAGATAATAGTAGAAGGAGAGAAAAGATCTTGAAAGAAACAGTTGTGATCGTAGACAAACTGTACTTGTTTGGGGGTTTTTAACACCTGCAACTTTAACTCTACACAACCAAATAATATTATTGTTTTGTATTATAATTAGAATTGCATTTTTTTCAGAATACCACTTCACTTAAATATTGTTTAAGACTGGTTAAAGAACTTATCCAATTCTATGTGGAAAATAACAATCTGTGTACCAAATTTGGTTTGGGTCCATTTAAAATTACGGTATTTTTTTTTGTTTACAATTATTTACGCAATCTTAAAAACTTCATGCGGCCACTATCTGGATCATGTAGACAAGTGTTTAACAATTTTAGATAAACTATTTATAGTAAACAAAAAAGTAAAAGTATTTTAGAATTTCCAAGTTATTTGCAATATAGTCTGTTCATATGTGATTTTTGATATCTCTTATGGTTTTTCAAATACAGGCATATTAGGTTTTTGAATAGTACGATATTACAGTAACATTATTGAAATAATGAAGACCTATAATTGCTGCAATTTATAGCCGATTAAAACTAAACTTTAATAAGAGTACTTACACATTGGCTTGACTAAGTTTGCAAGTTAAGTCTCAAAAAATAAAAGGTTACAAAGATGGTAGCCGTTCAAATGTTGTAGAAGAGTACAATGACATTGATTCATTATAAGCGAATATGTCTAAAAATATAATTTTGGATTACTTGTTACTAAATGAAGTCCAAGAATTTACAAATCGATTTATACGCTTATAACGAGTTTATGTATTTCAAGATTTCTATATATTTGAAAGTGTCATAGAATATTAACATGCAACCTCAAGTCATCATCAATAAATATTTTCTGAATGATACGTCTAAGGTATAATAATGCACTTTCAACGACATTTCGATATGTGAAATCTATCTTTCTTTAGACTAATCCGGAAGGCAGATTTCAATTTTAATGTATTATAAACATTACTATGGTACTTGGATAATTGTACAAACACAACAGTGATTTTGCCAATTTTTGACTATTAATCAGTGCTTTGTATGTATATTTCTTAACGCGTAGGTAATACAAAATAATCTGTATCAATAACTCAAATATTACTAGTACATATAAGCATCTGTAAAATATTTTATTTTACAAATTTAGCCACAAGATTGAAGGAAATTGCATTATATTATTCTTGGACATATTCTTATCCTTTCCTTGTGTGTTTATAAGTCTAATGTGTGCAACAAACAAACATGGTTATGCTCAGGAGTCTAGCCTTTCGGCTCCAACGGTATATAGAGTTTCGCAAATATTTAGCTGACTAATCAACGGTGATTGTAAACATGCCACATAGATTATGTGTGAAGTATCATTGTTTATCTGCCTTCGGGTGACGAGTCCATCAATGTGTACAATAGACTGAGTCACAAGCTTCGGATGGAGTTGCGAGGACCTCTGTCCTTGCGTCTTCTGGTTCGAAATGATTCATAGAGTCTCAAGAAAATGTTTATTTTGAGTTTTACAAATCGTTCTCTACCTTTTACTTAATAAATTATTAGACGAAACTGTTATAATACTCCCTTATGTATAAAATATATCTTCATATACGAGTACACACAGCAGTCTTCTGTGTATTGCCGAGCAGCTGTCGCCTGAGCGTAGAATATAAATCAAACCAAAAATTCGAACTTCACATAAAATATAATTTGCCATGCTAACATTTTTAGTTTAGTTTTGTTGCCTATCTATGGGGTTTCCTTGATATGACGGAGAATTACGGCCAACATATTTTCCGGAATAAATGCCATATTCTCCGTTTATTGCTTAACTTCCTATTACAGTATAAAAGTTTGCACTATATGATAAAAAATATGATCTTTCAATAAAACCAGAGTACTATAAATTAATGAATTATGACCTCTAATTGAGGTGCTTTGGCACTAATTATATGCAAAATACGATTTTGTAATACTTGATAAGTACTCTAATAACACCAAACGATTGTTTCAGTTTTGTAAAATTTTAGAATATAATGTTCACCCCAGTGTTAAATTACTTAATTTGATTTCATCGGTGACTAGGCCTGTCATAGCATTTCATTGTTTTGCTTTAATCCATAGACATCAATGCAAATTAATAAGTACTGTTCGGTAATTAATTCAAATGGTTTATCCTTGAACAGCTACGGTATGTAAACTATGCGACAACAAAGAAAGAGAAAAAACCATAATTTATTCCACATTGTTAAATTGTGTGGTAAATTTTTGAATTGGTAATTTTACAGTGGATTAATATTTTATCTTAAATGGAGAGTGTTTTTAATTTGTTAAGAAAATTTCGTAATCACTAAATTAAAGTAATATTAACCCAATTTTCCGAAGTTTAATTATTGATTAAAATAATTGAAACAGTACCGTACGTTTTAGCATCTGCAGTCAATAAAAATAGCATATAGCAAAAATAGCATATCCAGTCTACTAAAAATAATACATTGTTACCAAAAATAAAATTATTATTGGCCAAGAATACAAGGTTATAATTTAATTACAACTCTTTTACGAGTATATAATTCTAAAAGTAAGTACCAGTGTGCAAAAACATGATTTTCCAATGTTGCAGTTTGGTTGAAAAGCGATAAAAATGTGTACCTGTTTACGTTCTTACCGACATAAAAACTGGGCGTTACTGTTTGTAAAATTATTTATTTTATGTGTCCAAACGCAAAAATAAATGACCTTAATTTTTAATGTAACATTTTAAAACATTTTGATCTGAAAGTAGTTTTTGGTCCTAATACATTGCGCCATATCAGTGACGTGTATAAATATTTATTTCATGGGAGGGGGAGCTTATACTGGGTTCACTGGGTTGTTTAGCATGTAGGCTATAAAATATCCTCCAAAAATAGAAGCTGAGGAATATTTCCATTGGATATTTTTAAGATTTACGTCCTCAAATTTGTATTCTAGCTTAAAACAAACTACTGGGTATAATGTTTATTGCACGTATTTAAAAATTTCTTGTCACAGTAGATCTGCTCTAAATTAGATGGGTATATTCGATTTAAATAATTGTGTTGTCAGCGACGTTTTTTATAAAATCCTCTAAAAATGCTGTTCTGTAACTCTTGAGTAAAATTGCCGGTTTTTAATTATATTCCATGTTAAAAAATTGCAATGGCGACTATTTGAAAGTATAGATACTATCATAATAATGTTTTTTAGTAACTAGCCTTGTTACCATATACATTTGAGTTAAATCTGGTATGATTTAATATATTATTTTTATTTTTAACATACCGTTACCTATTTTTTTTATATAAACGCAGACAGACAGATGGGAAACTAAGCACTGGAGACCCACGCTCATATGGTGAAATCTGTTTGTATTGACCTGAGCAATAATGTGATATGCTTTTGCCCAGAGAGTTACGAGAGACCCTGTATAATGTTAAAACAGTCACTGTTACGTGCCAGTGATATAATAATGGTGTTCATTTTAAAATTGGCAACAATATAAACTCAACATTTAACTGCAAATAAATAACAACAATAAAATTAACAGATTAACTATTCTACTAAGCCTTTATTAAGGCATTCAAATGGTTGAATATACACTATATTTAATTCAAACGAATGTGATTTCTTTTATGATTTGTTCTTTGGTTTGTACCACTTAAGGTGTAAATGATTACGAATTCCTTCTCCTTCCAACAATCTTCCACAAATGCAGCAGAGTGTCAGTATTAGTGGATGTATTTGGATTTATTCTCAGTGTGATTTCAACTAACTGTGTTTTCTCGAGATCGTGTAGTGATTTTTACTCTAGGGTGTATCGTTAACTTTCTAGTACCGGAGCGTTGGAGGTAGGGGGATGGACATGGAATCTCACGGCAAACCACGTCTGGGGATCCTCCCACGTGGAATTTTTAACTAACATAACCTCTAAAATACGATTTTATGATTATGAGCAGGTAGCATTAGAAGAACTATATATAGTGTAAGTTGAGATTTGTTTTAACAAGTTGTTACAATACTGTAAAATTTTACATTGATTAAATAAAAGTAAATTGAATTGAATTATATTTATTCACATATCTGTAAGTAACAATCAATCAGTTGACAAAATATATTTACAGTGAAAAGACACCACAAAAGACTATATGATCTGTGAGTGCGGACGAGTACCGTCATCAGTCCGATGGTATCTTAATTATACATGAATAACTACTTGTACAGTAGTATTACACAAATTACAGCTTAATCTATTACAAACTTATTTTGCCATTTGATTAACGGTAGCCGATGTGAATGTATTAATATATTGTTTCACTTTCTGATTGTTTAAAGTAGTCAGCTTCTTTAATTGTCATAATTGTGGTTGATTTAATCTATAATACTAAATTAAATTATATACTAACTATTATTTTTATTGACTTTTTCCTCGGGTTAAATAATTAATTATTTATACTAATAAATTGATGATTCTGATACCTTTCTTATTTAAAATTTTAGAATCTCAAACCTATGGAAAATGCAAGTGATTGTAGTAGCATCAGCAGAATAATATATTTAAAATATCTGTAAGGTGGCCTGGGTGTTTTCAAATTTACAATTGAGGTCAAATTTACAAAGTAAATAGCACTCGTATATATTGTATACGCATATATACACAATACAAACACAAAGACAATATTAAATGACTGTGCAATGCGAATGCAAGAATGCCTCAGCTGCATCTACTCCTGCGCCTATCAAAAACACCCCCACCCTCCTACTGTATGCAGCGACACTACTCCCCTCAGCCTGTAATATATGATTGAGTAAATTTCTATAGTTTTTATGCGAGAGATTGTTTTGTCAATATTATTAATTAGTCTAGGAGTGAATAATCCAAAATTAATTTGATTTCGCGTCAGATACTTGTGCCGAACATTGAAAAAAAAGCCAGCGGCTCCAAGACAGCCATAGATGCCATATTGTAGTACCGACTGCACGTAGGCGAAATAAACCGTCCTGCAGTGATCCGCAGACAGCACTTCACTTATTTGTGAGAATACGTAGATAATTTTTGTGGCTCTTTGCTTTACGTATTGAACGTGTGGGACCCAACATAACTTATGGTCCATAATTACTCCTAGATATTTGTACTGGTCTACTCGTTCAGTGATGCCGCACCCACAGGAAATAGCCAGCGGATTACCACAGGAGTGCAAACCTAAGCACCATTCGAACCGGTTCGTTGTTAGATTAGGAAAATATTGGTAGATGTTTTAAGTTTTTTACTTATATTTACAGTTAATGTATTATTTTCAAATCAATTTTTAATTTTAGCCAGGTCATACTATGCCATGCTATAAGTCTCTCGCACGTACAGCCAGCAGAAACCAAGACAGCATCGTTCGCGAAGAGAAAGATGCTGCCAGAGATGTTTAATTTTGAGATATTATTTATACATATATCAGAAATAAGAGGGGACCAAGAGAACTGCCCTGTATAACCCCATAATTTATATCTATGTTGTCACTCTTACTGCCGTTTATAGACGCAAACTGAAGGCGAGAATCCAGGTTCACGCCTGAGGTTCGCCGCTGACGAACCATTCTAAAGAAGTACCTTCAATCCCAATAGTTTTTAGCTGTCCTATCTACTGAGTCAAAAACCTTTGCCAGATCTAGAAATGTTAGAATTCCACGATTCTTACTGCCACACTTCTCAGCTATGCTCTTAGTAAAATCAAACAAAGCGTCACCAGTATTTTTACTTCGTCTAAAGCCATATTGGCAGTCAGCGATTATGTGTCCACGTTGTAAATACTCCAAAAGTTGAATTTTAACACATTTCTCCATAATTTTACCTATATTTGATAATAAAGATATTGGTCTAAAGTTACTCATTACTGCTTTCGCACCAGATTTGAATATTGGAATTACTTTTGCGATTTTAAAAATATCGGGAGATTTTCCAGTGCGAATACTGACATTTATTATATGCGTCAGGGGCTCTACTAGGTAATAAATTGAATCCTGGAGTAATTGTGTTAGTATATCATCCCAGCCCGGCGCAGATCTTCCTCTCATAGATTTAACGACATTAAAAACCTCCTGTTGAGAAACAACTTTCATTGTGAATACCGATTCCACGGCGTAGTCCACATCATCCACCTCGGTAACCCCACGCGGTGGTATGGCACTAGCCAGCTGCCCCCCTACAGAAGCAAAATACTGATTAAAAGATTGGCTGATTATTTTGATACGTGCGGGGTCGGCATATTTTCCGCTATCAACAAACGCCTCGATCGGGAACCGCTCCTTAATTCCAGGTCTTCCCGCTACCTCGTTTATTGCATCCCAAAATTTCCTAGCGTTACCCGCTGCGTTATTGATTTAGTTTTTATAATAATTAAATTTGGCTCTTTTTATTAGCGAATGTAGAAGGTTTCTATAGTGTACAAAGTAGTTTTTTAATTGAACATTATAAGGTTCTCTCTTGAGCCCTTCATAAACTTTATCCCGATTTCGAATTGATTTTATCAGTCCAGAGGTAATCCGTGACTTTATCCTGAAATGTTTTGCTGAAGTTTTAAAGTTTTCCCGAGTTATATTGCATTACTTCTTGTATTTTTCCTACAAATTTATTTGCACATCGGTTTATACATTCTGAACTTAAAACTTCGTCCCAATTTTGTTCCCTTAAATTGTTATGTATTTTACACCAATTGTAAGATTTACAGAATAATTCATTACTTTTAGGTTTGATATGTTTAGTGTATGAGATCAAGACAAAGAGTGAAGTGGTCAGTAACGGCTGATTCCAGAACACATGAACTAAAAGAAGTTCTATTAGATTCTTGAGTTTTATATAGCAGTGATCTAAACAAGATCCACTAAGTGGACGAGTAACCACACTGATGCAGTTTCACGAAACCTGCCTCATGTAATACATCCTGATACCTTTCTTCCAGAGAACCTGAAGTCGGATTAAGAGCATCACAATCCATATCACCGGAACTGGGTAGGGACTATTTCTAGGCTTTCTAGCGTCGCAATGCGGTTCGTGGACATCGATCTGGTCTTTTTTGCGAGGGTACAGATCGGGGCCCTTATCGGCGCGCGTGGTCTTGATTGTGTGGTGATAGGCGGGAGGGGTGGCGGGGTAGCGTTATGCGCAGTGTCTCGGAACCATTTTCCTATGACTCATCGACGACAGCAACCTTTCTTGAAATCGTATTTATACAAATAATTCATTCGCTAACATTCAGTCTGTTTTGTGACGGTGCTGAGTGTGGCGGTTGCTTATGCTTTGTTTTTACTGATAATATTTGATGGACTAAATTTAAAGCCCAATGCTTTTATTTCTTGGAAAGCAAGCAACCCCAGTGGAGACTAACACGTCAACGTAAATGGAGACTAACACGTCCAACGTAAATGGAGACATTTCGTGAAGCGGGTGAAGGAAAAGGTGATGCCGATTTTGGAACCAAATTCAGTTCTGGTTGTCGATAACAAACAAATTGAGAAGTCTCCTAGTTTGAAAAGTAGGAAGCAAGCAAGATATGAAGACGTAGCTTTCAAAACACGGAAAAGCATTCAGAGACGATATGTTTTTACCTGAACTGTACAAACTTGTCCCGCTACATTAACCAAGACATGTCCGGTACGCCTTGGACGAAACTATTCAGCTGGAGGGAGGGTCATAGCATCTTACGACTTCCGTACTAACACCCAGATCTCAACCCCATTGAGTTAATTTGGGCCGAAGTCAAAGGTTATGTAGCTGAGAGGAATACATCCTGTAGGTCTACTATATGACAATTGCTAAAGCTCTCTGCGAAGACAAGATATCACGCATGGACTCAGAAGAATGGCCAGTAAAGTGCAAGCACATAAAGAAAATCGAGATGGGCTATGCAACTAGCCGAAAAACCCCTGATTGACAATATTTTAAAATCCTTTAATATATCAGTTGGAGATGGTTCGAATAAAGACAGTGACTCAGAAGAGGAGACCATTTGAGTGGATTGATGAACTCCAAAGGAAAAAAACCAATCATTGTACGTGTGTTATTAGAAAACCATATTTATTCCAGCCTTTTAATTAACTAAATATTGTTAAAGTCCATGAAAATTAAATAATTAGAGAAACTCAAACAATAGCAACAATAGGACATATAATTTCTTCAATTGCTATAGTGTCGGTTAACGTGTTTTTCAAAACTACTTATTATTCGATACTAATCGGCAAATTGAAATCGTGAGTTGCCGAACTGATGATTGTTGCGCCTTCATCTCAGCGGCTAGCACGTAAACGCAACTCGCAAAACAGATGGCGTTTAGTTCTTGAAAGGTTCCGAGCGCACAGCTAAATTCCTCTATCTGTAGGGCGCGCCACGATCAATTTTGAATGTTGAGGTTGCCTCTGCAGCGTCTTAATTTGTTTTTGTTTAAAGCACAGTTCGTCAATCAAGAATTTATAGGAAAATAGACCCTATAAAACATGTCTATAAATAACAAAGTTACTGAACAAGCACTGGAGTAACAGTAGGCCTAATGTGTTGGTTGTGACAAACATTGAAATAAAGAAAAAAAGACAATTATATTTGTTTGAACAAACGTTCATAAAACTGATTAATTCTAAAAAACTTACAAGAACAACAAAACTGCTTCTAATAGAACAACTGACGTCACTAAGTAATAACAACTCGGAATTGATAGGTTAGTTCTTTCGTAGCGTGTACTAATAGACATAAAAGCCAGTCTTTCAGCTCAGCTCCGCGTTGACGCCAACGACGACGTGTAGGATGGCGCGATATGGTTGTAACTTGTCGGTAACCTACTACTAAACTCGGCGCTAGTTTAACGTACACGACCAAAGTTGCAGCAGTTTACAGAGCAGTAAGAAGTTTCAGAAACATAGTTTATACATGAATTAATATTTCTTCTCCTAAAGCAGTACCACTCCTGAGTTTACTGTTAGTGAATTAAGAGTGTGAGGATGCAGTGTTTGAACTGAGTTCTGATTACATTTCAACAACCAGTTCCACTGAGTGTTTACTATCTTTATTCCTATTGTACTATGCAGGTATTAGGTAGTTTATGGTAGTTCTAGATTTATTATCCCTATATACATGTTCTTTTTATGGTTCCTAAAATAAAGTGTTATATAAATAAATAAAATTGAGTTTTATTCTCAACCTTATCTAGCTGTGAGTTGAAGAATGGACTTAAATAACGTTTTTGAATAGAATACTCTTTTTTATGCAACGTATAAGTATTTAACACAATTTTTAAATATTTATTGGACAACAAATAACAAATATGTTCATTTTCCTGTTAAAATGTACAGGCTCAGTCTTGGTACGAATTTTCATAGACAAGTATAGAACATGGTTTAAAACCATTTTTCCTCAAAATTTCCAGATATTTCTGGGCATGGCCATATCTAGGATGACCTAATGTGGGGAGGTTACCACTAAACATTTTCCGTACTTCCCAATCCAGCTGGGGTAAAGCAGCAACACCCTACCCGAAATATGTTAAATGCTAATAATATAAAATATGTATTAAACATGTTTGACAGCTGTCTGAGAGCATTTTTATTACTATTATTATTTTATGCTTTGCAAAGATGGCTATAAATAAGAGAAAATTTACACTTTTGGAGACTGCCCAGTAACAAAAAATAACTTCAAGAAAATGACACTGTATTAATGAGAAAAAATCAATAATACAGCTCGGAAAAATTTATATATCTTAAAAACTAACGTTAATGCAGGTTAATATATACCTTGATTATTTGTATCAATGGATGGGGGTTACAACTCTTAAAACCCCCCTAGGGTCTATGTTTGTGGGATAAAAAAAGTTCCTATAGTAGTAAATATAGTAATTCTTAACATTACTGTTTTAAATTTGTCAGCCTACACTTTTACAAATGTAAGCTATAGCTTAAATCATTAAGGTTTCAATAGTATTTATTTAGTGATAAGAAAACAATCGTCCTTAAATTTATTTTTAACCAACTCAAATTATCTTGTAATATTGACATTTAAATTTATCAGTTAGTGTTAACTTACAGGTGACTATAACAATATAAAACATCAGCATGAATATGTACTGTACCACTGTGACAAATCCAATTAATGCTAACCATTCATTATTAACTTTTATCATTATTGAAAATCAAATAATTGACATAGATTGGTGTGACAAGTTGACCAGTGTTAACTGTTATAGTTGTTGTATAAACCTATTTAAAGTGATGCATTGTTGGATCGTTGTTCTTGTGTTTTGGCAAGTTTTTATTAGGATTATTGATCTATAAACATTTTATCAACATTTAATAGGGAACTTATTTTGATTTAGTGTATAAAACTAATATTATTACTAGGCTCTACTATATTTTCAACTTTCAAATTTGAAGATAAAGTATAATTTTTCTTACAAACATAGTTATATTTAAGAAATATATCATAATAATTGGCTTTAAACTATTACTATGTCATATGAAATGTAATGACTTTAAGAAATTCATGTGATTGATAGGAAATTGCAAGGGAATAAAGTATAACGTACCAGTACCATATTCCTTCATTATGCCCTGTGAAATAGTTGGACTGTTATGTTTGATTTTTTCTGCATTTTAAAAGTATATTTTACATTTGTTTTTAGTTTGGAACTAACAATGATAAATCACACCAGTGTTTTGTGGGGTTACAGGCAGTTATGATCTCATCTTACTATTAAAACATATAATATTTGTTAACAAAGATTCTTCCGATTGATACATCTACAAACTAATGCATCACTACTAAATCTCCTATTTTGAATATCAAGTTTTGCATAAAAAGAATTTAAGTCCATATATGAAGAGGATAAGTGAAGTAAAACTGTTTAATGGTTGTGTAATATTTATAACATTTGTTTCAGGGCCAGCAGTGGAGTAGCCAACTTCAGCAGGAATGATAGACAGAGTAAGTACAATGTTGGCAAATTACTTATAAATACAGAGTAGAAGGACAACAAAATATTTTTCTGGATACATTATGAAACTTACATCATAGTTTATAGATGCGGCATTTGTAAGATGTTAATAAATTCTAAATCTTTTAAAAGTAGTACAACTGAAAAAGAATACCTATCCTATTAAAGGTAACATAGATTGTACTACAAAAACATAATTTATCAACTAACCTGTAAATTCTGTCCCAAAGATTATATTGAAAACACTATCACTCCATTAAGAGTGAGAGTGACCAATCATTGGTTTGATGTTGTTCATCAAAATTCTGAGTGACCGTTTTAACATGCTCATGCGATTTAACACAATCAAAATAAATTAGAAAATTGCTTTGGCCTAAAATGAATTTAGAGGAATTTAAAGCCAAATCCCAATCAAAATACTAATCTGATAAATTAAAGAAATGTTGAAATCACACAACAATTAATTTTAAAATCAAGGCAACCAGATGGATTGAACCTAAAATGATTCTCTTTTCCTTCTTATATAAATTTTTAGCTCTATGTAAACATTTACAAACATTTTACACACAGCTGATTGGAATCTTGTTGTTTCTGGTACCTATTTATTTGTTAAAATTCTATTTTGGTTATGTTTTTAATTCTTGTTTTGGGTTCTGTTTCTATGTTTCATTAATCCAGTGTGTTTCTTATGAAGGGTTCTGAGAACTTGAAAACTAAAACATGAGCACTGGATTTTATGTTTTTGTTTAAACTTTAAACTACTTGGAAGATCATAGTTTATAGGAAATGTTTAGCAAAAAAGTTTATGATTGTATGTTTTGTTCAGGTTCTATTAACAAGAAACGGACAGTGCGGTACCAGGAGTACACGCCTCTGGGAAGGTCGATAATGCAGGGTGAGTTTATTTCTTTACTTAGTTGTTTTAAGGAAAATATACATTATGGAAAAACGTTATACCAACAACATAAATTATTGTTTTACATTTTACTTTAATAACATGATTTATATCTTAAATTATCAATAACTTTTGAAATTCTAAGGTTTTCTCAATGAGTCTCTTAGCTGAAGAGAATTCAATGGATGTCTGATTAATCTGAATACAGGAAATACATGCAAAGAAGTAACTAAAACTCTCAAAAGGATTAATATGTGTTATTTGTAAATGTACTACTATACTTATTAATTTATATGTTAACAATTTCAATAAACTAAGCTGTATTAAAACGAGACACACTATACTAAAGCTGAATGTATCTACTATTGTTGTAGGAACTGTGAATCTTCCACCCTATTTTTCGTTTCGGGTGATGTCCTACAACATCCTAGCGGACACACATATGGCCACATACATGGACAACTACAAAAAATGTCCTCCTGTGTGTCTCAGTTGGGAGAACAGAAAGAAAACACTCTTCCATGAGATTTTGGCTGAGACACCAGACGTAAGTAGCTGAAATTTATGTTGAGTAACAGAACAACAGAAATTTAAAAATAGAGTATAATGTTATTGCTGGTAAGGTATTTTTTTAGTTCAAATACTGTGGAAGTTATTTGTTAAATTTGTTATGATCAAAGAATAAAAAAGTCTAAATAAAGTAGGAATTCTGAATATAAAATAAAAATGGATCTGTTTTTATCACAGTTCTACGTTCTTAATTTACTGATCACTATACTACATGAATAAAGTAAATATTTGAACTAAACCAGGTAAAGAAACAGTTTCAAAGATTTTAATTTGTAAATTGTATACAGTAGAGTATCAATAATCTGGATCAATTGGGACCCAACCCCATCTAGGTAATGGTAAAGAGCTAATGAAAAGTTATGTGAAATCAAGCATATATTACATTGCTCATGGAATTTTGAATTAAACTATTAATTACTGTATTAATTAAAGCTATCACTAGTCAGTCATATTATGTGTGAGTACATCTAGTCTATATAAAAAATAACATATTGTACCTAGTGTAGGCAGTAATTAGTATGACCATGAGATTTTGTTGTTTTATACAAGTACTATACATTAATAAAAATTATTTTGCTAGAATTGAATCCAAATTATTGACATTCTGGAATTCAGACGTCCAAGTTTTTGATGCTCTACTATATATGTGAATTATTTTTAATACATAAATGAACCCCCCCCCCCTATGCTTGGCCCTATGTTAATTCTCAGCATAAATATTTCTCACTGCAAATGTTATTGATGTTATTGGAAGATTTCTAAGGTTTATGAAAAATTACTAACTTATACTTTATGTTTCAACTCCAGTTATGAAAAGTAATCAATTTGTTATTTTGAAGAATATTTTATAAACAGTAGAACACTAATTTGGGAAATTACATGTTTCCACAAATTGATTTATCATATGTGCTATTTCCATATTTCTACGTTCCAAAATGTTATGTAATACAAAAATATGGATTTTGTTATCAATACATTGCCATCCTTTATTGTAACATTTTTACAAGTGTTTGTAAATGTTTTATAGCTCTTGATTTCTTTTTTCAGATCTCCTGCTTGCAGGAAGTAGAAGATGCTCAAAAGGAGGACCTATTTGAACCCTTTAGGACAAAGGGTATGTCAAAATATATATATATTTTTCATTTTAAGGGTTTAATTTGATTTAAATTTTAGTTTTTAAGACAAGCAATTAAAGGATTTGCAAAAAAATCAATCCTTTGTCATTGGAGGTTTGAAATACAGACAATATTTCAAGAATATCTTTAACTGCTTTTAAGTGCTGACATTTTATTTATCTGATCCAAAAGTGTGCTGATATTCTTTGAAAGCATTTGCCACAAGGTTATGATGGAAAATTTGTTTATAAAAGTTAAATTAGAATCAATCTTTAATTTTACAGAAATTGGAATAGACCTAACATATTATTGTACTGTATTATTATTTATTATTATTATAAATATTGAAATAAGACATCATTTTGCAACCAAATTTCTAGAAAATAAATTAAACACACAAACGACCCACAAAATTATTCATTCTAATTGAAATAGTTAATTGTATCATATGAAAAATCACATTTTAAACATTTTGTTATACAGTGAGTGAAGTGAAATAAAAGAAGTAAATAGTTGCAGCAACTACTATGAAGCAATAGCATTTTATTAAAACAAAGTGAAGAAACAATTGCTATCACTAAGTGGTTACTACTACTAGCTGACTGGAACACAGGCTGTTGTTACTTCCTTACCATATACTACAATGTAATAATTAGACCACTCTAATTTAGTGGACACCTGACACTCTGGAAAAAACTGTCTGACCAGAATTAAGTTTGTTTGTTTTTAATATAAGTGTAATAGCTTAAAAAAATCTTGGAATCCAACATTTCCAATTACTACACCTTGAAATCGAGGATTAGCCAAAGTGCATCAAAACTTCCATCTTTCAGAGCTTCTTCTCGTGTGTATTTTCAGACAGAAACTCTGCAGTTAAAAATTGACACATTTATATCACAATAGTTTTTTATCAGTGAGATGACGAAGCTCACAATAAAATTCATACTCATTAACATAAAACACTGCCCTGATGCCGACTGAACTGAATGAATTCAAAATCAGTGTAATGAAAGTTCTACTTTTTATTTCACCCAATAGAACATACTTCATGAAATAACTGAATATAAATAAAGTCATTTTAAAGATACGCAAGATGATATTTACTTTTGTATAAATATTGGTAAACATAAATAAAGATTAAAATTATGTTTATTAAATTTTAAAGTCATATTTTTACTTGAACACACCTGTATTAAGTATTATTTATACACACATTATCATTAGCCATATATTTAATATTCAAAGTAACTCAAGTTTTTTTCCAGGTTACGATGTCCTGTATGTTGGCCGTGGCGGGGATAGGCCAGATGGCTGTGCGGTGATGTATAGGACAAGTGAATTCCGGGTTGTAGATTTTACCCCTATTCACTACCAGCGTCCAGAGGTAGGTCTCTTGGACCGCCCAAACGTGGGCATGGTAGTGAAATTTGAGGTGAGACGGCACCCGGGTCACTTTGTGGTGGTGGCTAACACCCACCTCCTATACAATCCACGCCGCATGGACATCAAGCTCTGTCAGCTAACCATCCTGCTGGCAGAGACAGAGCGGATGGCCTCCTGTGGTCCTAACAAGTGAGTCTCCAGAATAAAATTCCTTATACTATTGTCAGCAACATAGTACTATGGAATAATATGACTATTAATGATATAGGTTACTATGAGAAATTTATCACATTTAAAAAGTATAAAAAATTCCAGATACAATTACAAAAAGAAATCAATATAATTTTAATGAGTTCTTAAATTCTGAAAGTGGTAACTAAATTGATGGTTATATTATAATAAATTATTTCATTTTGTAAATTTTGTACAGTTTCCAATATTTTCAAATAGTAAAGGAGGATATGAGATTCTAAATTTGAGTATTGAGGTTCTCCAAGTTTAATTTGTTTTAAGTTTGACTTGAATATAGCTGTATACTTGTTGATTGCAAAATTATTTATCTGTACAAACTGTCATAATATATTTAATCAAGTTCGATTTAAATCATTTGAGCGAGTTAATTTTTATATCTATTCTTTCTAGTTTTGATATCAACAAAGAGTGGTCACCATTGCCAAATACTTTCAACAAGTCTATAAAAACAATGACCACTTTCCCCCCTTTATCTATTGACTCAATCCCTGATCAATTAAACTCACTTCTGCAGTTGTTGTTGATTTGTAATTTCTAAATCTGTCCTGAATATGTTCTGAAATATTGATCATTTCTAGGAAATGTAATAATTTTTAGATACAAATTTTTGTAAACATTTAAAATTGAAGGTAAAAGTGAAATGGGATGGTAGTTTTTATATCTGTGCGTTCATTTCTTTAAGAGGTGGAACAACTTTTGCAATTTTAAGTTAATTTGGAAAAGAGCCACAATTTAAGGAAGAATTAATCAAATACAATAGTTAAAAAAATTTTTATTATCAAAAGTCACAAAAAGTATTTATTTTTTAAAGAGTCAATGACTTTTAAAATTTATTTTCATTCGTTTCTGTGAGATATAAGTAATTTTTTCTATAACTAATTAAATTGGACATATCAATATCATCTGTAAGAATGACATTGGTTGGTTCAGTGATGCTCAGTCCTTATTGTGATCTATATTTATAAAATAGTTGTAAAATGATCACTAACTTAAAATTGTATCTATGTCAATTTTCTATAGTATTGAGTTTAAAATTATTGTTTAAGTTTTCCAAGTATCCTTAACTTCGGAATGTATTTCTATTTTGTGGATTTTTTGACTATATTTAAACAATTATTTTTAACCAACAAGTAATTTTTTTTAACTTAATATCTAATCCTAAACTGTTTGTAAAGCTCTGTATTGTTTTTTTTTTTTTTTTTTTTTTTTTTTTTTTTTTTTTTTTTTTTTTTTATCTTTTACGTAATCGGATAATATTTTATATCTGTTTGAGAATTTGGTTTAGCCATTTATTTCAATTTTGTAATTTAATTTTTTCAATAGATATCCAGTACAACTGCTGTTAAACATTTTGTGCTTGTCATAAACTAGGGAGTCAATAACAGTTTTGTTCTAGCAGTTCTATTAATTTTACTTATGTCAGATAAATAAAAAATAGTTTTAAGTTTGTTTACTAACCTTTTTTTCTTAGGTCTGTAAAGTATTTTTTTTTTCAACCTGTTTCAGTTGAGTTTAAGTGTTATAAAACCTTACCATCATGATGTGATAATAAAGTTATCACCCAACTCATTGGAATTTGATATTTTTTTAATTAGTAAAAAGATTATTGGTAACAGATGAAGAGGCTTGAAATACCCTTGTTAGAGGGTCAGAAACATAATCTGTGTTAAATAGATTTTTAGTTTAACACAAAACCGTGCATTGTTTCAGATATCACCCCGTGATTCTTGCTGGAGACCTGAACGCTCGGGCGGACTCGGGCCTGATTTCTCTGCTGAGGAACGGGTCTGTGGACTGCCGTGACGTAGTTCCGGGTCACTGGCGCAATGTTAGGATTACAGACAGAGAGACACTGTCAGTGCCCATCGGTCTGCTCGGCAAGTATCTGAATATTTCGGATACATGCCAGTATACTGATGTGGTTGCTGCCAGGGCACAAGGGTTGGAGGATCCCAGGAAAACTCAGGTATTTATTTTTTTTATTTTATAATTTAATTTCTTGTGTAGAGAATTCTGCAACTGTATATAGATTAATGTTAAAACTAGTGACAAGAGCAGGAAATCTTTACATTACCAAATTGTTGTATTCTGACATGACCTGTTTGGCCTAATCGGAGTGACTTATCTGTAATACTTTATTGTATATAATAATTCTTATCTTAGTGGAAGTATGATCTTTCTTTTATAAGGTGATACTCTGAAGCTGTCAGATCTGTAAATGATATTGTATTAAGTACATTATATTGTCCACTGTATGGTATTTTAGCAAAATTTTGTAATTTCATCATATTACTACAGGAATATTTAGGATTCTAATATTCATAAATATAAACCGTCAGTGTAATTTCAATTATATTTAATATACTCATATTTGACCTCTTACCACATATGTATATTTTATTTGTCTGGAAACTCACTCAATATTATCAGTATATGCTTGTAAATGTAACTTACTCCATTTTTGTTTCTTAATAAAAATATTAAATTATTTGAAGTTAAAGCTGTCTAGTTGAACAGAAAAATATCAATTGGATAGAGAAATACTAGGCAGTTTTGTTGAAACTTTAATTAGCAAAATTACTTTTCTTAAGCTAATTTAAAATCATACTGCCCACTGAAATGAAGAAAAAATTCACTCTATGGAATATAAAAATTACTGGTGTAGGCTAGCTATGGGGGTGGATGAGCTGGATAGAATCTCCCCAAGAACCCTCTCCCCCCAGAAAGTGTTAGTATGACAACAATCCAACTTGTTTGAAATACAGCAGTAAAATGTTTTACTTTGAATTGCGCCTATCTAATTTATTCCAATTTATATTTACCACACACAGATCTATGTCATACCCCTGTTGTAGTGTATTCTAAATCAGATTCATCCCCCCAAAGCCAAGACCTAGTTACGCCAGTGAATTATAATGTCAGGTCTATAGAAGAATGAGGAATTTTATTGAACTGTAAATATAGATTTTTCTACCATTTTAAACGCCCAAGAGAACTGATGCCATTTGACTTTATGCAAATATAATGGAATTGGGTATCGTAAAGAAATAGAAAATTGAAAAAGTGATTGAGCTTGTTCATGAGTTAACTGTTTTGTTAGAGTAGGTAATCAGTTACAATCTATATTATGTTATTGAGTGCATTAGAGAGCCCTATAGTTATTGTTGACCGTAGATGAAAATATATGTGCTAAAGGAAAGATAAAATTAAAAATATAGTGTTATTTTCTCATTTCAGTTATATATTATACATATCATTTGGATTATTTTCTTTTAGGGTCTCGAGGAACTCCTCGAGAAGCTTCGGGTTTGCTCTGACATCAGCCTGGGGTCTGCCTGCAATGCCAGTCTCTCTCAAGTCGTAACATCCCCGCCAAAGGTATGACAAATTTGATATATGAATGATAACTATTATATGAATTTTGTTTCAATTTGTACAGAATGCAATAAATCATTTTAATTTCAGTAAACAGAATATTTTATATTCAAATAAGTTCCAAATAATTTTATTCTATTAGTCAAAAGTTCTTTATGAGAACTGATCTGAATTCTTTATTTTAAGAGGTATATTTTGACTTAATAATTTATTAACATGATTTAACAACTGGAAATATAATTTAAGTATGCTGATTGATTATAAATTTTCCTGAGTCATGATGAAAAAGATAAGTGAATGTTGAGTATAGCTCTATTTCACCTTACGCTTCTTGCAGTGACTGAAATCTGATACAGTCACAGACTTGACTCCTGGAATCAAGTCCATGTGAACCTAAAAGTACCTAAAAAATCGATGACAAGAGATTCTCATTCTCATCATGTGCACAATCCTCTTCATCTGGATTGCACTTGGTGGCTGCTGAATAACCAGACAGAGCTCTTGTATATCGAAACGGTGCAAACAGTTAGATTTCTTCGGCTTCTTCATTGACTTTTTGAATCTCTTTAAATGGACAGGGACTCCAGATTCCAGGAGTAATGTCTTTATAACATTTTTGAAATTCTTTATTTTACTAACAATATTTAATTAAAATAATTATTCATTTAAATATGAAAATAATTTTTAAAAAAATAGCAGTCGTGGGACTGCCGATAGAAGTGAAAACGGAACTATTAAGTTGAGAGTAATTAAAACTATATGCAAAAATTATATGAAATTTTTTATGTTTTATTTATTAGTTACATATGATGGGTTAAACAAATCATGGACAAAATATAAATACAAAGTGGTTGAAAAAAAATTATATGAAATTTTTTATGTTTTATTTATTAGTTACATATGATGGGTTAAACAAATCATGAACAAAATATAAATATAAAGTGGTTGAAAAAATAATTAATATACAATTATCTTAATTATACATAGTATTTATATTTACACGAATTTCAATGAATTCAAGTTTGAACATTATTTTCATGATTTACTTCATTGTCATCATTAATTTCGACAATACTTAGATTATCTGTTCGTTCAATCATTTCATTGTATTCTAAAAAAGATACAATAGGTTTATGGTAACTGAAATAAGAAATAAAAATGTTTGATTGAAATTTATCTAAATTTCGTATAAAAACAGCATCGATAGTCGTTTTATACTTTGTTGTACTGACTTTTCGATCATTAGACATAGTCAAACCTAATGTTTCATTCAAAAATTCAATTAATGATAAATTTTTGTCATCTGCGAAGTTAATATTAAAGTCTCCGCTTAATATCAATGTTTAAAAATATATTCGTTGTTTTCATTATTCATTTATCTGTATAAAAATATTAATATGTTTCATACTCACTTTTATACTGAAGTCAATGAATTTAAATTCAATAAATAAACAGTAATCCTTCAATTAAATAATTACAATAATAAAATCCAGTACACACAAGTTGAACTTCCCACGTGGTCAATTTAACTTTACTTATGTATTCTACACTCTAATACTTAATGTACAATGCGTCACATTTACAATTACAGATGTACTGCTACTATAACGTATTGTTGACGTGACTCACAAAATTATACTTATCCAAAAAGCGTCCAACGCGCACATAATACAGTCAGAAATAGTCAATGTATTAGTGTATACGTGTACACAGGCTACTGCGCGTGCGCTAGTCTGGCTCTCCATAGCTATAGATATACTATTATCATTAGCATATTACATTGCGTAGATTTAGTATTAGGCGTTTAATATATCATAAATAGCACAAAGTGACCAAAATAGAATAAACAAATTTTCCAAAGATTATTAACGTTTCCATGGAAACCACTTTAGCATGTCGGTGACGCGAACCGAGGATTTTACCCTCTACCAAAACGCTCAACGCGCCTAAAGAAGTTTTCACTTAAAAAAAAACATTAATTAACTAATGTTGAATGTATATCCTTAATTTAGTATTTGATTGCACTATTAGAAAATATTCATTATGACCTGTTTGTTATTGATCTTTAGTTATCATTACAATTTTTTGTTACAGAATGAAAACGAATATAGGGTGGTAAGAAATTACATCGCCCCTCACCTTAGGTAAGTTTTATAAGTCTATTGTTTTCATTGACTGTAAACTTCAATTATTATTAAACATCCAGAAGTATTATGCTTCTGTAAATTCTAATATTTTAATTGAATTTATTAATAATACATGCAATAATAATGTACATGCAAATCCTCAAATTGGGGGAAACAATAATTATTTTCTGTACACTGCTCCGCCTAATTTTGGCATAAGTACTTATAATTGCTGATGCATTATTATAATTTCATGGTATTTAAAAAAAAATAATTTTATATTGAATCATTATTGGTAAAAAATTGCTTTAATAATTAATTTGGGCTACTCACTATCACATTGTTATAATACGTAGTGAACACTCCCGGATTGGTTTTCCCTGTTAATTAAAATGCAACGCAGGACAAAATCTGCAAATTTGTCCATTGGTCTCAAATAATGATATCCTGGATTTTTTTGTAAAACTTGGCCTTTCTTCATTTATTCCTCTTTGGATCATTATACAAGCCAACCTATGCCTTCTTCTATTTTCAATATTGCCCTTCCTCTTAGTTTTTTTGTACCACTGTATAACTTTTACAAATGGAAACAAAAACGATAAACTAACAAAATAACATAGCAGGTGTAATTGTATACATTTAAACATATTTTTTTGTTATAGTAATTATTTCATAACATATTTCTTTAAAAATTATAATATTGTTAAAAATTAACAGTATACTGTTCCTAAACATGGATTCAGGGTCTGTACATTTCAAATAAGCAGAACAATAAAAATCAATAAATAATAATATAAATTTTCACATCAGCTTTTGTTCACACCAGGCTAATATTTAAATAAGAACATTAAAAAAAATCACTGTAGTGATGCAAAGTTTACTTTTGATAAAAATTCAGACTGTTTCACCAAATCTTTTAAGAGATTACTTTAGCTTTAAAGACCAGTGGGGCAGAGCCGAATAGTTTTGTCATATCAAGCTTTAAAATGAATTTATAAGATTCTATGTAATTTTATCCACAGGTTGAGAAATTTAATGGAGACAGATTTACTCATGGAATTAACTTTATAGATAATTTTTGGAATTTTAGTAACTATAAATTTCTAATAAAATAATGTTTTCTTTGGTTTCTTTTGCATTCTTCATTAACTCCATTCAAGACTGTTAATAAACAAATACCTGCATGTTAGTAGAAATAAGGATATAACACTGTTTTAAAATTTTATTCTTGTAGAAGTGAAAAATGGTTTTGTTATTTTTGACATACTGAATGGAGTATTTTATTTGTATGCCATAAGTATTTGTCATGGATGGATGGGGTATAACATTATTGAGACAGAAATCTGAAGTCAGAATTCCTTTTACTTGTCTTTTTAGTGACATAAATGAATGAACAAAATTTCTTAGAGAGGTGTTTGGTTCAATATTTTGTGCTGTTCATTAGTCACTAAGTGATGCATAGTCTCTTAAATTCATTTACCAATGTAATAATTTTACATTTCTTTGTTAGTTGACTTATATTTAATTGAGTTTAAATAAATAGCTATTTTATTTCAGGAGCTCTTCGTGGTGCTTGAGGCATCCCTTCCACTTCATGGATGTCTACCAGAATCCTATCACTGGTAGACATGGGAGCCTCAGACAGGGCAATCAGAAGCAGCTATTTGTCAAAGATTACATATTTTACAGGTAAGCAATTGGAAACAAACATTTAGTGAAACATACAGTAATCTAACTATCTGCCTGATGGGATAGATTAATAATGTTGTTTAAAACTGGAGTTTTCAATATCAAATGCTTGTTTTTCATATTTTATCCTTAGTATTCACATGTGCATTTACCAGAGTAAAAAGTGTATAAATTATTTATATAGATTTTGAAACATTATTTTAGTTTTGACAAGGTTTAATAATCATATAATAATAAATTAAACTTTCAGTAGATTCCATCAAAAGTTCTAGTGTTTTTGGCACAAGTGACAACACTGGTGGCACAACAATTGACAAGTATTTTTTGTTGGGATTTCAAAATCACAATTTCGTATTACTTTCTCTCCTTCTGCCTTTATATATAAATAAAAACTCGATACAGTTATAAAAACCATCGTGTTAATAATTGCGTAATACTACTAAACCAGTGAAACGTTATTTTACAATAGTAATTATGAAAAGCTATACCTAGATATATTAATGACTAAATGTTTTGAGGAAATTTGTCTGCAAATTGTTGAAATTAAATGTTAAAAGAAAGGAAATATGTAGAAATGACAAAGGCCATCTATTAATTTCTATACACATTAATATTTGCGTTTACACTTATTATCGAGCAATTATTACTTCATCTTTTATATAAGACTCTGTCCCTTTATTAAATTCCTATCAACTTGATCATGATTACATGTACAAGAAAACTAATTCACCTGTTCCAATGTTTCACTATTGTTAGTAATAACATAAACAATTTCAAATGATTCTACAACTGTAGCTGATAGATCCATTTATGAGTTACTTCTTTAATATTATTTATATTAAACTTACTGATATTTTGTGTTTTTCTGTTTCAGTATGAACTCCAGCCCTAATCAGCTGATGTTGGTGTCTCGGCTGAGGCTACCAACATTCACTGAGTATAAATCCTCTTTCCCTTACCTACCCAACCATGCCTGTGGGTCAGACCACCTCCCACTTACCTCAACCTTTATCCTTCCTATCCGATAGTTTCCCTCACCTTCCTCCAACCTTGGTATCCCCTCACTGTAGCATTATGTAGTCTTCAACATCTGCTCCTGCATGTCCAGGTATTTTGAGTAAATAAATTATTGCTATTAAAATACTGTAAAATATATCTTTGGTTACGTTTATATTTATAAGATGGACTAGCACTCTAAATGTGTATTCCAGCTTAAATTGTTATTATATATATAAAAAATTAAATAACTTTTTTATTTTATTCAAATTATTATTACTGTGTATAGTTCCTGCTTTATTTTTAGTTATAGACATATGGCTGAAAATCACCTTAAAGAGTCCATTATTATACATCCAAAATGTTTAGTTTTGATGATATTGTTTTTGATTATCATGAAAAAATTCAAACTGATATGTTACATTAATGCTTTAATTATCCATGTAATGGTTATATATTTGCAATTAGATGTCTTCCATAATCCAACAAACAAAAGTAAATTAGACTTAACCTTAGTTTTGGTTGATCTTTAAGATAAAAACTCTGTCTGTTTCTTCACTGAATTCTTAACATTTTAAAGAAATCTAAATCATACAATATGTAAGGATATTAAGACCACAATCCAACAATTTAATGTTATAATCAGAGGGGTAAAACAGCTGAAATTAAAATAGCTGTTTTTTTGTGGATTACTAGCACTGCTGTTACATAATGACACTTTGAAATTGTTTAACATTCGGATTTTAAAAGCATATTATCTCCCTTACTGATCAACTGATTTTATTAAACTTGATATTGTTGAATTTTTAATTAAATCTTTTAATAAGAGTCACTTTTTTATTGTGTGTTGTTTTAAAGATATTTTTTTACATTAAAAGTATTTAAGAAGCTGCCATTTTGAAAATAAATCTTGTAAATAATTGCTATATTTTCTTTAATTAGATGTTTAAGGTATTAATAAGGCTGTATACAAAATGTCTATTTACTGCAACAAGCTGTTCTAAAATTTAACATAAAGCTAAATACAAAATATAAATTATAGCAGGACAGGTAATTATTGACTTTTTAAAAGTTTGATAATATGATATTTTTGTTTGTATTTGATTTGGAAATAATATGTGATCTAGAGTTCTGGGGCTTATATATATATATATATATATATATATATATATATATATATATATATATATATATATATATATATATTGATTTTCATAAATTCAATTGATTTTATTCCCTTCCTACAAAGTCTTGTAAATATTGGTAAACTAATATTATTGTAAAGGTATTATGACATTAATTTTGAATTTGTATCAGTGAAAATACATTTTATTACTTTTATACATGTTCAATACAAATACAGTTATTTACTTATAACTAAATCAACATATAACATTAAGATCTGGCTACTGATTTTCCATTAAAATTAGATAGTTACTCCATTATATAGTGAAAATATTGTTGTGTGCTTTATCAGATTTTGTGTTTTAATGAAAATTTATTCTGGAACAAAACTCAGAGCGGATATAATTTTAAGGGTATATAATTTCACTTATGGTAACTGTGAATGTGATTAAACATGTTAAGGAAAGGGGCAAATTTGGGTAATATTTGGTGGCCTTTTGCTTTAATCATTTTATATAACTTTATTTACTCTAATAATTATTATCCATACAGAAACATTTCATATCATGTTGTTCCTCAATATATTGGAAAAACTATTTAGTTAAGGTTATAGTAATTCATACTTGTTTTTTCTTTTAGAGTACCGAAGAGCTTCTTTAAACGTGGAGTTTACCCGAACTAAAATCCTGGTGCCAACTGTAAGCCAATTCTCTCCCTGATCTGCGACAATCCTGCTGAAGGTAAGAACTATGAGAGTATTTATTATAATTGTTTTATTTATCCTGTTTTTTTTTTCTATAAGAAAAGTCTGTTGTTTAAACTAAAATAATAAATATTTAATTATTTATAATATTTTCCAACATCAATATTCCAGTAGTTCAAGAATGTAGCCAGCAAAAAATTTGGGGGATCCAGACAACTGATATTTTCCGTAGTGGACAGAGTAAGGCCCCATTTTGTTCCTTAAAACGTTCTTGACCCGTTTCTTTGTTGAGAATGATATTTCAACAGTATATGTCAGTAATATTGAATTATTAAAATAATAATCGTTTACTAAAAAAGTAATTGGAAATTCGGGGAATGGGGAGGTCCGGACTCCTAGGACCCTCTCGTTCGCTACGTCCTTGCGATAGTTTCAATATTCCAATGACATAATAAATGCCATGAATGTGTGAGCAATGCACTGAAACTGGATGTATATATATATATATATATATATATATATATAATTTTTTCAATAAACATTGAATCACAAAAAGTACTTGCTCCGACGGGATTCGAACCCGGATCTCTCACTTGCCGGGTGAATGTGCTACCATTACACCACAGAGCCCTCACTTTTTACGATTCAATTATTTTGTATTTGGCCATACCTGTCACATATGCGTTTAAATAACCAAACTAACATATGATCGGAAGACCAAATACCTGTCAAATGACTTTTGTTTACATTAATTAAATCTGTATAAATGGCAATAGCCGAATTTAATTTTTTCAATAAACATTGAATCACAAAAAGTACTTGCTCCGCCGGGATTCGAACCCGGATCTCTCACTTGCCGGGTGAATGTGCTACCATTACACCACAGAGCCCTCACTTTTTACGATTCAATTATTTTGTATTTGGCCATACCTGTCACATATGCGTTTAAATAACCAAACTAACATATGATCGGAAGACCAAATACCTGTCAAATGACTTTTGTTTACATTAATTAAATCTGTATAAATGGCAATAGCCGAATTTAATTTATATATATATATATATATATATATATATATATATATATATATATATATATATATATAAATATGATATTCCATGAATGTTCACACTAAAGTCCATTGAACTAGATGTGGCAGTTTCTAAACTTTTAGTACATGTAAAGATTTAATGAATTACAGTTTCTTATGAATCTATCACTGGCAATGTCTATAATGACAATGAACAAACACTTGTGAAAGGACAATGTTTAGTAAATTACTTTGAAAATCTCTCTATATCACTTTTATAATCTTGAGCATTATGTATTTTTTATAGACAATATTAAAATGTATTTTTACAAAAATCCTACATTACTGAATTGTTTTTAATTATTATTAATTATACGTAATCCTACTTATAAAATTGGTAAAATAGTGATATTACTAAAACTTTAAAGTTAAACTATTTTTAAGGTCACATTTCCGTACTAACATGAAACATGCAAATTTTCTTGGCATCTAGTTTGAGAAAATTTAAAAAGAAAGGAATCAGAATCGGTCCTTATTGTTATATAAAACGTTTATACATAGCATTGCTATAGAAACAGGTAACATTGTCATAAGATAATGTAATAATGATATATATATATATATATATATATATATATATATATATATATGTATATGTATATATGTATAAAAAGATGTCAAGCTAGCATAACAAACTTTATGTAATATATGTTACAATGCAATTTTTAAATTCAGGATCCATCAAATACTCCAAATACTTATTAACTATTATAGTTTTTTCCAGTAATAAATCTGTTAGTTTGCTTTTAAATGTTTTTGAAATGATTAAATGTTTATATTTATGAGGTAAGTTATTGTATAGTTTTTTGCCATGTATATTGGAGTTTTCTACAAGGTGGAGTCGATGTGTGGGATATTGAAAATTGGTGTTAATCTTGTATTGTAATTATGATGAAAGTTATCACGGTAGAAGCTTTCAAAGTTTTTATTGTACTGTTAGTAGGGTTTTCAGAATGTATAAATTTGGAATTGAAAGATTTTTTAATTCTTTAAACAGAGGTTTGCAAGAAGCTCTAAATGATGAAAAGTTATTAATCTTATAATTTTTTTCTCGATTTTAAAAAATGTATCAAAGTCAGAAGATGATCCCCAAATTCAATAGGCCCTACTATATTGAATTTTCCAAAAAAATGTTATGTCCAGATTTTTATAGATTTTTACCTAAGAATTTTTCACTATCACATACTTTAAAGGAAATACATATAAGATGATGAAAACTATTTTGACTGTGGAATTGTTACTTATCTAATTAATAATCACCAGTGCAACTAAAGGACTACAACTGAGTTGATGATGGATTATAATATGAGTTATTTTTTAAATATAATTTATATTATAATAAAGTTACTTATATATTGCGTATTTCCTCTTGCAGTTAATGAAGGATCCAGTCCACGTCATCAGTTGTTTTGGCTGAGACATAACACCTTGTAGCCTAAGTTGACAGTTTTATATACCTATAGTTGTAATCTTGTTTCTTACTGTTATGCTATTTAATTTTCATTACCTCTATGACAACTCCAGTATCTAGTATAAGTAAATTAATAATAGACTGTATATATGTTTACTGTTAAGTTTATTGTTTTATCTAGATAGTAAGTAGTAAGTTATATGTTATCTATAAGTAATAATGTATTTTTAAACAGTCTTTAAAAGAGAAACTTAAATAGTAGATATATTTATGTAATTATTTTTATATGTAAGTTGAAAAATTAAGTAACTAATAAATAACATAGTATAGTTATCATATTTATTTTTTTGTTTTATTAATTTTAATAACCAGCATTTGGTTAGCAGTCTTTGTTTCATTCAAGTTTTTAAATTTACTTTATTCATACCACTGGAGTTTAAAACTCAAATTTGATAATTGTTCTCTTCATGATTTAATAACGTGACTGCTTGCAAAATTGTAATTTTAATGTTCCTCATGTTATCTATCCTTAAGTTTGTTACTGCAATATAAATTATTAAAATGTTTTTGATCTGTTGTTACATTAAACCCAACAGACAACTAAACTAAAGGATTATGATTGAGATTTTATCAACAGTTGATGTAGTTGCATGTGTTGTATATACTTTGCCGTCCCACTATTCCGTCCATCTGTAGTAGTAGGCCTATAGTTTGAAGCAAATTGTAATTAAATGTTCAGTTCCATTAATTTTCAATAATTAATATAGACTTTAATATTTAAGACGTTAAGAAATGAATTTTTAATAACAGAGTTTGCGAAACTAATATTTTTGTATTTTATTCTTTCAGTTTTTTGTAAATATTAGAATTCCTTTGACCTGAAAAACTTTTATAATTTATAATCTTACAATTACGAAAATTGTAACAACAGCACCAGTTTTCATGAGATGTTTTATAATTAGTATTATGTCTAATTACATATAATACAAATCTCTATATTACCTTTAATTTAAAATTGAATACAGGCACAAAGGGAAAATTATATCTACCTATAGCTGTAGTTTAAGGTATTGCCAATTAATTAATTATACTAGCCTTTGAATGTACAATTTCTAACTAATTCATACCATACCTATCTGTGATTCATTATTATTCGTTGTCAAGAGTGAATCCCATAATTTTTGTAGTAACTTATATACTTACATAATAACTATTTGATAAAATATGGAATAAAATTTTTATTTTTATAATTGGCAGTACAACTGAACAGGTAACTACTAATATGTACATAAGTAATTATATTTAATAGTTGTATATTTTGTCGATTTTGCACGTTAAAATGATATAAGATCTGTATTTTTATAAAATAAATAAGTTTCTTTTATCTCTTTTGTTTTCTTTAACCTTCCAAATATAATTCTGCAACAACACTTGTACATATTTACTAAATGCAAGTACTTACTTCTTAGTTATCTACACAAACATGTTTTGTTAGAATATTGCTTTATATTCTTGTTTCCTACTGTGTTTGAACTATAAAACGTATTAAATTAAAAAGGATTTATTGAAAAATAGTGAAAATGGGTGCTCAGGTAATTATTTCTTCCAATGATTGTAAGTGAATGCATTATAGTATGCCCCTAGTGTGGAGATTATTTTAACAACATTCTGGAGTCTGGTTTGAAACACTTTTGTCTACAAATCTAGACAAAAAAATCACATATTATTGAGGACAGAGAAAGCAGAAAAAGAAACAAGTGTACATCAATTCTGATTGGTACTGCTGGCATTGGTAAAGGTATATAGAGTACATATATAGAGTTAAGTTAACATAAGATTCCTACACATTATGGAACACTGGCATAACTCAATAAATTAGCTTTGGCGTAGGTGTCAGGTCAGGTCATAGGAGTTTATGGTAATGAAGGGAAGCTGATATTTCTGCTGCAGCAAAACTGTGGGTTGGGAAGTCTTTCTACAGTAACAATGAGGCTCTAGTGATAAAGATGTCTTGATGAGACTGATAGTGTTTATTAGTAGGGATAATTTAAAGGTTGTTACGGTTCTGTAAGGTTGTTACAAGAGTATACTATGTTTTACTTGTAGACGGTATGCTCTAATGTAAACAGTTCTGTTCAATTGCTTTTGTATAATTACTCTTTACATGATGTTTTGACTTCCACAGAAAACCTTTGTGTTCTATTGTATGGATAAATTATTCTTATTTTTGTCAAAAACATTTCCTTCTGGGAATCTCATCATCCACGTAAGGATGTCCAGTATCAAAATTATACTAGCGTTTGCTTCAAGTAGGGGTAGCGATCAACTAAAAAATATTATTGCTAAACAATCTGCCAAGTGATCCAAATATCTTCAAAGATCATTGTTGTTCAGAGGAAGGTAAATTACCCATCCCAGCAACTACCATGTTACATGCACCACACAGGCAAAGGCTAAACTACAATTTTTAGTTCAACGCTGTATTGCAGCTCGATTCAACACACACATTCTATGTCACATGACAATGTACTGAGACTCTGCCTGTGACATCATTGTACAAGTAACAGGAAAACATTAATCTAAACCTACTCAACCAAATTACATTAAATTTTCAAAAGTGTCTCCACTGACTTCAAAGCATTTTTCTGGTCATTTAAGTATTCATGACTCACCCTGTATAATCATATCCAAGTACATGAGCTATCTAATATTCTGAAATTGATAATTTGAACTAAAAAAGTTTTTACTTGACCTAATCTTGTGTGGTAGACGGTTTCTAGGAATACCTGTTAATTGGATTGTGTTTTTAGGAAGAAAGCTTCTAAAGAAATTTAAAATTCATTTTAAGTAGATTTTGTATGCAAACAGCCAGAAGTAAAATGCCTTTAGATGGCAGCACCATTTACAAAACTTATATAGCCCAATCTGTTTCTTAAATATCCCGAGGACAGTTACTCCCAGATCAAAAGGTATAGATACCAAATTTGAAAGTTAACCATAAACTAACCAGTAGACCTACAATTATGGAAATTACATTAAAACTTTACTTGTTTATTTTAGCATCTAGAAATATAAACCAAATTATTTACAAACAATGACTTCCAGTTTTTATGTTCGTTAGAACTAGTGTTGGTCTTTGGTGCAAACTTAAAAAGTTACTATAAAGGTATTAATGCATTCCCATACTGAATTTGGCTCTATGTTACAGTGAGAACTCAACAAACAAGTTCAAGCTTTGTACACAGATTAATGTTATAAATATCTCAGCTATGTTCGTTGGCTAGCTTGTTTCACCATTTCGTTCTATCACAGCGGCTGTTCAATCCTAAAATATTCATAACTCATTTTTACTGGCCTAGAAAACATTTTGTTCAAATGTTGTACTCATATATTTCTAAATTAAATCATATAACATTTCAGTCATCACAAAATTGATTTCTTAGTGAGTATAAGTTATTACTATAATGATTAATTGTAAAGGAAGTAAAGACATAATAGAATTCGAACAATATACCATTCAGCTTTTAATCAGTTAATAGAGATGGCAGTGACATATTTGTCAATTACTGGTTCAATGGCACTTCACGTCAGGGGTCTTAATATTCTCAGTGACCCATCAGTGCTGCCGCTTCCTTTGTGGCAAAGGTTGAATTATCTTGACAATTGAATCCTAGACAGTCCACTTGTTGCAGACATAGTTAATTGTCAATTACTGTTTCTGTGGTACTGTATGTCACTCCCAGGACATCTGTAACATTCTCAGTTGTTCCAAGTTTAAACCGACCCACCAGTGCTGCAGATGCCTTTAGTGCAAAGCTTGAAATATTTGAGAGATTGTATCCTAAGCTTATAGCCTAATTTGGAATTTACTAGGTAATTGTAGTTTCGCCTATGGTTACTACATAACTTACATGATTGCCATTGCAAATAATGTAGAATACTGGTATTGTATTCGTAAAGAATTAGCAAATTTCAATGAACGTCTTGTATTTTTATAAACTTTGCTTATTAACATAATCTAAACTACGATATAGATGTAGTATGTTGTGAGATAAATATATGTTAGTAATGTCATTATAGGCAGGTAGGTTTAATTTAATTTTGTGTTTATGGGTCAAGTGATAATGTTTAGAGTAATTAAATATTTCGGCTTAGCATAACTAACAATTATAAGTAATTCGCTTAAGTAATAACACAAATCAAATTTAAAATGTTTTTGAAGTTGACATGTAAGCCTCATGGTATATATATATAATACTCGCCTTCAGCTCGCTGGGGGCTTCGCCCCCAGGCCCCCATGATGTACGCTTGCAGATTCGGGGATAAGAGAGATTTGGAGATTCGGACATGAGGTCATGCCAGGAAATTCCCTGGGGGGGATTTTAATGTTACAGGGGGTTAAGACATCAGGGGGTTATCTCGTCATACCAGGAACTTCCCTAGGGGGGGTTAAGAGATTTGGTGATTGGTACAATTCGGACATGAAGTCATGCCAGGAAATTCCCTGGGGGGGGTTTAATGTTACCAGGGGTTAAGACATCAGGGGGTTATTTGGTCATACCAAGAACTTCCCAAGGGGGGGTTAAGAGATTTGGTGATTGGTAAAATTCGGACATGAGGTCATGCCAGGAAATTCCCTGGGGGGGGGTTTAATGTTACCGGGGGTTAATTCAGAAATAGGTTTCCAAATTTCATGTATCCGTTTTCGAGAATCGTACGGGTCGTAATGCTTCGCTAACGCTCAGCCAATTTATGTGTAATGTATAATATTAATCAATAGATATCGTAGAACAGTTAAGTTACGTGTTCGCGAAATTAGAAGACAAGAAGAATTTTATGGTAACTAAAGTCAGAGATTATGTTTGTATATCATAGTTTAATTTTCCGGATTTACCCACACTTTTGACTTTGAGAGCGTTTTACGGCTTCACCGTTAGAGATACGACAAAATGTGACTGGAACTTTCTTGTATAAAATTTAAAATTGAAGGAGGATTCTGCTGTCGGATTTTATCTACGACCTCTGGTTTAGGAAGTAAAGAGCTTGGGAGAAAAGACTGCACTGGCCAGCTATGGTGAATTAATTAGTGTAAAAAAAATTAAAACTACCGCTGTAGATCGCGCCGTTTCCTAAATCCCATTGAAAATTTTGGTTTGAGCTGCGACCAACGGTTCGGCCGCTATCGAGCCTGGAAGGTAAATGATTAAATGAAAATTGTGAAAATTTTACACATAATTGCGTTTTGCGGCCAAACCAATAGAGATAGAGCAAAAGTCCACTTAACCTTTTTTGTAGATCACTTCATTCCCGACTAACGATTTTCACTCAGATCCGAGCTAGCTCTAACGGTTCGCCCTCTATCGGGGTTCAAAGAAAAGCCTGCAAGGGCAAAAATGGCAACTTCGCGAATTTTTTTGAGGGGTTAAAAGTAAAAAAAATCCGGTTTTCCGACTTTTCCCGGAGGCTTGAAGGTAAAAGCTACGTCCGTGCAAACTTTCGTGTTTCTAGCACTTCTAGAAGTGGGTTAGAATTTCGTATACCCTATCAGTGAGTTAAAAATGCGGCTGTATATATAAGGGACTCGCCTTCGGCTCGCTGGGGGCTACGCCCCCAGGCCCCCAAAGTAAGTGCCTTAAATTCGGGGGGATAAGCGGAATTCGGGGACAGGAGGGATTCGGTTGTTGGTTAAATTCGGACTTGAGGTTTTCGATTTACGTATCCCCAACTGTGTCCTTTCTCGTGGGAAACACATTATCAAACAATATTTAGTGTATAATGTGGTCTACAAGAAAGTTCAAGTAATATATTGCTGTATTTCCCTTGGGTAGGCCGTAAAAACGCCATTACGTGCGAAATTCTTTTAATTTTTACGTGAAAATTGAGATATCGGGTCCGATAGCGGTCAAACCGTTACTAATATTGTTTACGCATCACGGCTGCAAGTTGGGAGATTTAGCGCTACATATGTTTGTGTCAAATTAGTTGCTAGTAACTTTAAGTCGATAAAACTGTTCTTTGCCCGTTAGTTTGTCAATGCTCAAATACGGAGACATACATTATTAACAAAATTACAGCTATTACAGCAAAATTACAGTCAATGATATTCTCTGATGTCGTGTGGAAATGTCCATATTTGGTTGTGTATATACATGTGTCAAATGATTTGGTAATAACTTATTGTTGTTGAAACTGTTGTTTGCCCGTTAGTTTGTCAAAAATACGGAGACCATATATTATTAACAAAATTACAGCTATTACAGCAAAATTACAGTCAATGATATTCTCTGATGTCGTGTGGAAATTTCCATATTTGGTTGTGTATATACATGTGTCGAATGATTTGATAATAACTTATTATTGTTGAAACTGTTGTTTGCCCGTTAGTTTGTCAATGCTTTAAATGCAAGCATGACGTATCCAGTCTCGCCACGAGGAGGCCGGCAAACGTGGAGACCATATATTATTAACAAAATTACATCAATCGTTGGTTAATGTTGATCTTCAATGTCGTGTACATCTTTGCATATTTAGTTGTGTATATACTTGTGTAAAATTATTGGGTAATAATGTTTTTTTATTGAAACTGTTGTTTGCCCGTTAGTTTGTCAATGCTTTAAATGCAAGCATGACGTATCCAGTCTCGCCACGGGGAGGCCAGCAAACGTTGAGACCATATATTTTTAACAAAATTACATCAATTACAGCAAAATTGGTTAATGTTAATCTTCAATGTCGTGTACATCTTTGCATATTTACTTGTGTATGTACTTGTGTCAAATTATTTGGTAATAATGTATTGTTGAAATTGTTGTTTGCCCGTTAGTTTGTCAATGCTTTAAATGCAAGCATGACGTATCCAGTCTCGCCACGGGGAGGCCGGCAAACATAGAGACCATATATTTACATATATACAGAAAACTATTTACATCGACGAGGAGTTTTGTTTTGGCAGGCCCTCTAGCCTACTGCCGCATCAATCAGAATGGGGAGTTTTGTTCTGGCAGGTCCCATTGCCTACTGCCTAATCAGTCACTACGGGGAGTTTTGTTTTGGCAGGTCCCCTAGCCTACTGCCTAGTCAATCACGACGGGGGGTTTTGTTTGGGCAGGTCCCCTAGCCTACTGCCAGTGTCAATCACGACGGGGAGTTTTGTTTGGGCAGGCCCCCTAGCCTACTGCCAGTGTCAATCACGACGGGGAGTTTTGTTTGGGCAGGCCCCCTAGCCTACTGCCAGTGTCAATCTCGACGGGGAGTTTTGTTTGGGCAGGCCCCCTAGCCTACTGCTAATCTCAATCCGGTTCACTGAAGAAGTTCGCCGTACACGATGTTCTTCGCGTAGGCGACTTCATTTTGTACCCTTTCGGGGCGGACGAGGACAACTATGTCTTCCGGACATCGAACTCTACTGAGCAGGACGTACAGCTGGCCATGAGTGAAACAATCAGTGCGAAGATCGACTCCGACCTGATCTATTGTCTGACCTTGGCTCTTGTGGCCGGTCATCGCGTATGCCAGCATCAGAGGAAACTGACGTCGACGGACAAGTAACGGCGAACCTTCAACGATCGCGAACCTAAAGATTATTCTAGGAATACCGATAGGTTGCGCGTCGTGAGGGCGTCTGACGGTAATCAACCGATTGGTTATAGCCGTCACAATGACCTTAGTGCCGTTTACAAGGCCGTCAGCGATATTTAGATTCCTCATGATGAGGCACACCGAGCCGATCTTAAGTCGCAGCACGTGATCAGGAACACCCTTGCCTGTAGCCTGGTTCAGTAGAGGGACTTCAACAGCCAGATTGTCATCGTTTTCACGGTCCACAGTGTCGGCGCTTCGCAGCTCATGAAGGCGACCGTCTACAGAGTTCAAGATTATGTCGTTGATCTCTCTAACGTTCACGTTCAGAGTCGAGAGGATCGCACGACGAGCACACTGATCGGGATCGCGGAGTACGTCGGCAGGAAAGACTGTAGAGATGAGGTCTTGTAATGCAGTGACATATCTCACCTCGCACAAGGGAATAAGTGTGTCACTTTCTCTACCCTCCCCGAAAGTTGTGGACGGAACAGTGCCGTTGCCTACTGCGAGAAGGAAGTCAGAGTAGTCAACGGAACTGCTCGTCCTGTGCGGTGTCATCAGAGAGAAGACGCGGAACAGTCGCCACAGACGCGAGGCCCGAAGTGAAACGCATGCGACGGCATCTGCCGTACGTGCCTTTACAACAACGGGTGCGATCTGCCGGAAATCTCCAGAGCACAGAAAGATCTTGCCACCGAATGGCTCATCGCGGTTCATGAGATCTCGAAGCGAGCGGTCGAGGATCTCAAAGATGTAGCGATGGGCCATCGGGGCCTCGTCGAAGACGATGAGCTGAGCAGCTCTGATCAGTTCTGCGCGCTGGGACCCGTTGGTAATGTTCCAAACGCCAGACCCGTCGCCCAGATCGAGCGGAAGCCGGAACATGCTGTGAGCCGTTGAACCACCAGGCATGTTTCCAGCAGCGATGCCCGAGCTGGCGACGGCCAGTGCAATCTGACGACAACTACGCACGTGTGCCAGTATGACACGAAGAAGTGACGTTTTACCATATCCCCCGGGACCATCGAGGAAGATTACTCTTGAGGATCGGCGGTCACCGGGGTTGTCGAGAAGGGAACGCACGTGTTGCAGAACGCGTCTCTGGTCTTCTGAGAGCTTTTGTTCCCATTCCTCGACAATGGCCCGCTGTTGGTGCTCGCCATAGTCCAACAGCTCCCTTCCCACAGCCTCTATCATCTACGTGGGTTGTCTGGCATGAAGGCTTAGGATAGAACTTTGTGCAGTGACCCTTCACAGCGTCCCAGCACAGGAAGTCGGTGCGATGATCAGTGCCACAAGGACCGTGGATCATGTGCTGCAACACCAACTTCCTGAGTCTTCCACCGGCTTCTTCTTCCGAGGGGATGTCAGCGCGGATTGCAGAGTCGATTTCGTCTGCTTGTACTGGACCGTCTCCGTCAATCTTGAACACAATGTGGGCATGAGGAAGGCCCCTCATTTGCATTTCGATGACGTAGACGATATAGTTCGTGCAGCCGAACATCGCTCCGCTCCGCAGATCTCGAAGAAGCTCGAGGAGTTTGATCTGGAAGACTCTGCAAGCCGTGCTAGGGTCACTGCGTCCACTGCCGTGAGGACACGCTCTCTTGTTTTCCTCCCAAGTCGCGCTGTAAGTAAACGTGAGGAAGTACGTTGGTGAACCCAGGCGTGTGACGAGAGCCATCGCGTTCTCGTAATGGATCTTCATGTACCTGGGCCCACCAGTGAACGTACTTGGGAGGTAAATCTTTCCAGGCTGTGCCCCACCCTCGCCTTGGACTGTTTCATCCCGAGCGATGTCGTCGCTAACCTGCCTTCCTGCCGGACCACTGCGTTGAGCGTCAAGAAGCTCGTTCAGTTGTCCTATCCGCAAAGCATTTTGGGCTGAGGACTTTGTCTGTGAAAATTTTATAAAACGAAGTCTCTCCTCTTCAAACCTAGCAAACATCTCGACCTGCCATGCTTGAGAAAGACGGCCAAGATAAGAGAAACGAGGATTGGAGAGTAAGAGACAACGTGAATAATTATATTGGGAAAGTTTTTTGCCGTTGTTGTCCAGCATGCCGATGTGCCAACCCAAAGTGCCTTGCGGATATAGTAGTGGATACTGGAAGGGCTCCATCAGAGGACTAAAGAGATCGATGGTAGAAGGTCTTCCAGCTCCCACTTTCCAGACGGTGAGCCGTCGAGGCTCAGTGACTGCATCTTCGGAACTAAGCACGGCGTGCACCTCAATACCTCTTTGCCTGTCACCAAGAACATTGCCATGAGTAACTCGACTTGTAATCTGGAATTCTAAGTGAGCGTTGACCGAGGGCTCATCACTCAGCCGGCGAAATTCATGGACATATGGGTTCAATGAAACCAAGTAGTTTTTAATGTCGTCCACAATGTCGCCATCAAGTGATCTACTCATGGCCATGTTCCTGCGTTCTTCGCCGTCGTCGATATACAGGCGGCACCGGTTTACGAATTGGACGTCACCGCCCGCAGTAACAAACCTTTGGCCGGGGGCGTCCAAGCTGTACACCTGGTGGTACATCCTCCCTTCAATTTTGAAGAATGATAGGCCACTTGGGTGCCGGTATCCGCCAGAAATTTCGAGGGCACATAGAGCAAAGAGGTCATTGTAGGCCCGCGCTCTATCGAGAAAGCGGCGATTAGAATAGAACGGTGCATTAAGGGGCGGTAACTTTGTCACATTATATGCGCCCACTCCACAGCACCACTTTTTTCTGCTTTCCTCTTCCTCGAACAGAGGTGCTTGGCAGTGAGGACAAATGAAAACGTCATCACACCAAAGACTTGTTTTTTTCAGTTTGTATAATTTTATGTCATAGAGTAGTACACCGCTCCAATATGCCATTGGTCCGTGGGCAACGATGAGACGAGCAAGTGAGATAGGTAAGTAATGAAGTTCGGCTAGTTTTGGATTATTAAGACGAAACAATCTAACTCTGTCGTGACATGCGTCAAGGTGTCGTTCCTCGTACCGATGAACGGCCTTCCTGTGGACATCAGGATGTTGTTCGTCGTAACGACGGACGGCGTCCCTGTGGACCTCAGGATGAAGCTGGTCGTAACGACGGACAGCGTCTCTGTGGACCTCAGGACGAAGTTGGTCGTAACGACGGACAGCGTCTCTGTGGCCCTCAGGGTGTTCTTGGCCGTAACGACGTACAGCATCTCTATGGGCCTCAGGGTGTTCTTGGTCGTAACGACGTACAGCATCTCTATGGGCCTCAGGGTGTTTTTGGCTGTAACGGCGTACGGCGTCTCTGTGGCCCTCAGGGTGTTTTTGGCTGTAACGGCGTACGGCGTCTCTGTGGATATCGGGGCGCTGTTCAAGGTATTGAATTAGTTTATCACGAATAGTCTTAGAATTCCTTTTAATATAGTTTTTCTTTGCCTCTCTCACTTGCTCGTCTCTCGTACTTGCAAGTCGTTTGGGACGGCCACGGCGTATCTTTTTAGGCCTCCCAATGGCCTTGTGTTTTATTATACATTCTAACGGAGACAGAATCACCCTAGGGCTCTTTTTAAGTTTGGGATCATCAAGAACGTCCCACGTGGGTGGTGAATTGCATATTCTTGGTAGGATGTCAGAAGTTAGCGAATCAGACTGGACAACGTTGTGGGTCGGTGGTCGATAAAAACTCATTCGAGTTATAGTGAACTGTCTCGTCGACCCGTCAAAAGCAGTGTTAGACAACAATAACGAAGCCAGTCCAGGATAACTCTCGCACTGGAAGAGCCGCGCCAGGTTGTTGTTCTCATTAGCCAGATCATAATTTCTCTCCTCATTCACTGGATGAGGATCAAACAGATACAGCTGCTCCTGGGAACGCCAAAAAGCAACTGTAACTGTTTGTCCAGTGAAGAGGAATCCAATGTTCTGAAGGCACTCGGCCATTAAACACTCCAAAACATTGGACAAAGACATAACGCAGTCGTCCATATCTGATCGTTCAAGGGGGTATAGGGCATCATGTACAAATGTATTTTCTGCAACGGCAACGGACTGTCCCTCGATGACAAAATTAGCGGGAAGTTCATCGGAGCACAAGTACCGGTTTCCACCCATACGATTCTCATCCCACAATTTATTGTAAATACTATCGCCAGTGATGAGAATAGTATCGATGGCCGCTGTAGAAAATTCCAATCCAAGGGCCTTCCATACAAGGGCACAGGCCGAAATCGCAGTGCATTGAGTGTTTTTGCTCCTCGGAAACAGCTGCTCGTTACCCTGATGGAAAGAGCCCTTAGCAACGCAATAAAAGGACATAGTACCGTGAACAAGCGAATTATCACAATAGTTTTAAAGAAAAATTTAACTTTGAAGACTAATGTAGAAGTGTTCCAACAATACAAAGCCAAAGAATATTTAGTATCCGAAAATTCCTCCGTCCCTATCTACGAATTTACGAAAGGCTCAGCCTCTGTTTCACACGGACTAAGGTACTCTGTTACGTACCGTACAGAGCTAGCTAGCCAAACCCTGCATTTCAAGATTAGTAGTTAGGGATAGACTGAATTTTACGACGTGAACCAAACTTTTAACTTTGAAGACGTATTGTCGCTTAACCGTTGAAGATATGATAAAAAGTGACTGGACATTTCTTGTAGGAAATATAATTTGTTTTGGGTGTTCTGCCCTCAGAATTTTGATATAACCTCTAGTTCGGCCGCTATTTATTATTTACTAAAAGTCTGCACAGTAAAAACAGCAATCCGTCCCTATCTATTAATTTTATATTATTCCGATTTTCTGGTTAACCGTTAAAGATACGGGAAACGTGCATAGGACCTTTTTTGTAGATCTCCTCATTTTCTAACAGACAAAGGAAAAACATTTGTACTATTGATGATCGTTCGGTCGCTATCGGATCAGGAGTAAAATATTGTTGAAAAATCGAAAAGAAATTTTTGTTCAAACGCGTTTTGCAGCCAAACCAATGGAGAGAGAGTGAAAAGTCACTGGACCTTTTTTGTAGACCTCATTGTTTCGTATTAAATTACGATTTTTTATCTACCCTAACTATAAAGGTTCCTCTAACACAGAGCCCAGAAACTAAATTCTGAACTCAATCTCAAAAAATCAATACTTTAAAACGCGTTATGCGGCCAAACCGTTGATGATAGGGCAAAATGTTACAAGACCTTTTTTGTAGATCACGCAATTTCCTAAATCCCATTGAAAATTTGTTTTGAGCTACGACCAACCGTTTAGCCGCTATCGAGCCCGAAAGGTAAATTTTTAGGCGAAAATTTCAAAATATTTTAATGTAATCGCGTTTTGCAGCCGAACCGATGGAGTTAGAGCAAAAAGTCACTGGACCTTTTTTGTAGTTCACTTCATTCCTGACCATGAATTTTTCGTCATATCGAAGCTAGCTCCTACGGTTCGCCCGCTATCGAGCTTCAAAGGGCAGCCTGCAAAGGCAAAACAGGGGTCCGTTCGGGAATTTTTTTGAGGGGTTCAAAAGTAAAAAAATCCGGTTTTCAGACTTTTCCCGGTGGTTTGAAGAATCCACCTACGTGTGTACGAAATTTGGTGTTTCCAGCACTTCTAGAAGTGGGTTAGAATTTGTATACCCTATCAGTCAGTCAGTCAGTCAGTCAGTCAGTCAGTTACATATGCGGCTGTATAGTATATTAGACTCGCCTTCGGCTCGCTGGGGGCTACGCCCCCAGGCCCCCATGATGTACGCTTGCAAATTCGGGGATGAGCGGTTAAATTGACGCTTGCAAATTCTATTATAAGAGAGATTTGGTGATTTTTAAAATTCGGACATGAGGTCATGCCAGGAAATTCCCTGGGGGGGGGGGTTTAATGTTACTAGGGGTTAAGACATCAGGGGGTTATCTGGTTATACCAGGAATTTCCCAAGGGGGGTTAAGAGATTTGGTGATTGTTAGATTTCGGACATGAGGTCATGCCTGGAAATTCCCTGGGAGGGATTTAATGTTACCAGGGGGGTTAACCCACTAGGGGGTTTAATGTACTCAGGAGGTTATCAGGTCATACCAGGAAATCCCCGGGGGGGTTAATATTACCAGGGGTTAATTACACTCTTGGGCCTATTTTAGAGGGTGTTGTGTCTGTGAACATAATAAAAATGTGCTCTGTCCCTACCTATTATTGACGCTTAGCTAACGCTCAGCCAGTTTCTAATGTGGAGTTGTATTCACTCGTTAACTTAGCAAAGCAAGTGCAAACTGAATCTGGAATGAATTACACAAATATTCGTCACATAATAATTTAAAAACTCCAAAAATTGCCAATCTACGACAAATATTTAGCTATTTATAGCGTTTTTCGGGCTAATTATACAACAAAAAGTTATATTACCTTTTTTGTATATCTCATCAATTTTTAGTCATAAAAATGTTTACATTTAAGCTAGAACTAACCGTTTGGCCGCTATCGACTCTAGAAACAAAGTTATTAAACAATTACGTACGCCCCCAGGCCCCCATGATGTACGCTTGCAAATTCGGGGATAAGCGGAATTCGGGGACAGGAGGGATTCGGTTGTTGGTTAAATTCGGACTTGAGGTTTTCAATTTACGTGTCCCCAACTGTGTCCTTTCTCATGGGAAACACATTATCAAACAATATTTAGTGTATAATGTGGTCTACAATAAAGTTCAAGTAATATATTGCTGTATCTCCCTTGGGTAGGCCATGAAACGCGATTACGTGCGAAATTCTTTAAATGTTTACGTGAAAATTGAGATTTCGGGTCCGATAGCGGTCAAACCGTTACTAATACTGTTTACGCATCACGTGTGCAAGTTGAGAGATTTATCGGTACATATATTTCTGTCAAATTAGTTGCTAGTAACTTTTAGCTCATAAAACTGTTGTTTGCCCGTTAGTATGTCATGTACTGTAAGCACGACGTATCCAGTCTCGCCACGGGGAGGCCGGCAAACACTGAGACCATATATTATTAACAAAATTACAGAAATCGTTGGTTAATGATATTCACTCATATCGTGTACAAATTTAGTTGTTTATATAATTGTGTCAAATGATTTGGTAATAACTTATTGAATATTGTTTACACATTACGTGTGCAAGTTGGGAGATTTATCGGTGCATATATTTCTGTCAAATTAGTTACTAATAACTTATAGTTGATAAAACTTGTTTGCCCGTTAGTTTGTGAAAGCTTTAACTGTATCCTTTCTCGTGGGAAACACATTATCAAACAATATTTAGTGTATAGTGTGGTCTACAATGAAGTTTAAAATAATATTTTGCTGTATCTCCCTTGGGTAGGCCGTGAAACGCGATTACGTGCGAAATTCTTTTAATTTTTACGTGAAAAATTGAGATTTCGGGTCCGATAGCAGTCAAATCGTTACTAATAATGTTTACGCATCATGTGTGCAAGTTGGGAGATTTAGCTGTACATATGCTTATATCAAATTAGTTGCTATTAACTTTTAGTTGATAAAATTGTTCTTTGCCTGTTAGTTTGTCAATGCTCAAATACGGAGACCAAATAAATAAATAGCAATTGGAGGCAAAACTTTTGTTTTTGATCCGCGGTTCACCAATGCTTCTTACATTAGTATGATATATCTGATCTCAATGCGAAGAGGCCGGAAAATACTTTAAAAGATGTAGAGAAATAGGTGATTAAAGTTGATACCTCTTAGTGGAACAAACAACAAAAAAGGGGATCGGTTTCTCCTTAAAAAAAAAAAAAAATCGTTTGTAATTAGAAATATTTACTGGTTTATAATTGTGTACTTATTGGTATTAAAAGTTTTTGTACTTGTGATTGCGTGTTAGTTCACCAATGGTTTCAATTTTTGCGTGGTTTATTTATTCTCCTTGTTATTGTTGTCTCCATATGTTATTACCACATTAACTAATATTGTTCTAGCAACATGTGTGCAAGTTGGGAGATTTAGCTGTGGCTATACTTATGTCAAATTAGTTGCAAGTAACTTTTACTTGATAAAATTGTTGTTTGCCCGTTAGTTTGTCAATGCTTGAAATGTAAGCATGACGTATCCAGTCTCGCCACGGGGAGGCCAGCAAACACGGAGACTATATACTATTAACCGAATTACAGGTATCATTGATTAATGATGTCCACTCATATCGTGTACAAATTTGCATATTTAGTTGTGACAAATGGTTTGGTTATAACTTATTGTTGTTGAAACTGTTTTTTGTCCGTTAGTTTGTCAATGCTTGAAATGTAAGCATGACGTATCCAGTCTCGCCACGGGAAGGCCGGCAAACACGGAGACTATATACTATTAACCGAATTACAGGTATCATTGATTAATGATGTCCACTCATATCGTGTACAAATTTGCATATTTAGTTGTGACAAATGGTTTGGTTATAACTTATTGTTGTTGAAACTGTTTTTTGTCCGTTAGTTTTGTCAATGCTTGAAATTGCATAACGTATCCAGAGACCATATATTATTAACAGAATTACAGCTAGCGTTGGTTAATGATGTTCTCTCATATCGTGTGAAAATTTGCATATTTAGTTGTGTTTATACATGTGTCAAATGAGTTGGTAATAACATATTATTGTTGACAATGTTGTTTGCCGTTAGTTTTTCAATGCTTTAAAGGCATGCATGACATATCCAGTCTCGCCACGGGGAGGCCGGCAAACACAGAGACCATATATTATTAACAGAATTACAGCTATCGTTGGTTAATGATGTTCTCTCATATCGTGTGAAAATTTGCATATTTAGTTGTGTATATACATGTGTCAAATGAGTTGGTAATAACTTATTATTGTTGATAATGTTGTTTGCCCGTTAGTTTGTCAATGCTTTAAATGCATGCATGACATATCCAGTCTCGCCACGGGGAGGCCGGCAAACGTAGAGACCATATATTTACAGTAAACTTATTTACACAGACGAGGAGTTTTGTTTTGGCAGGCCCTCTTGCCTACTGCCTTATCAATCAGAACGGGGAGTTTTATATATTATATTTACGGAAAACTTATTTACACCGACGAGGAGTTTTGTTTTGGCAGGCCCTCTAGCCTACTGCCTTATCAATCCGAACGGGGAGTTTTATATATTTACATGTTTACGGAAAACCTATTTACACCGACGAGGAGTTTTGTTTTGGCAGGCCCTCTAGCCTACTGCCTTATCAATCAGAACGGGGAGTTTTATATATTTACATGTTTACGGAAAACTTATTTACACCGACGAGGAGTTTTGTTTTGGCAGGCCCTCTAGCCTACTGCCAATCTCAATCACGACGGGAAGTTTTGTTTCGGCAGGCCCCCTAGCCTACTGCCTATTCAATCACGACGGGGAGTTTTGTTTGGGCAGGTCCCCTAGCCTACTGCCAGTTTCAATCAGGTTTACTAAAGAAGTTCGCTGTACACGATGTTCTTCGCGTAGGCGACTTCATCGCATACCCTATTTGGACGGACAAGGACCACGATGTCTTCTGGGCGTCGAACTCTACTTAACAGGACGTACAACTGGCCGTGGGTAAAACAGTCAGTGCGAAGATCGACTCCGACAAGATCGATTGTCTGACCTTGGCTCTTGTGACCGGTCATCGAGTATGCCAGCATCAGAGGAAACTGACGTCGACGGACAAGTAACGGCGAACCTTCAACGATCGCGAACCTAAACATTATTCTAGGAATGCCGATAGGTTGCGCGTCGTGAGGGCGTCTGACGGTGACCAACCGGTTGGTTATAGCCGTCACAATGACCTTAGTGCCGTTAACGAGTCCGTCGGCGATGTTAAGATTCCTCATGATTAGACACACTGAACCGATCTTAAGTCGCAGTACGTGATCTGGAATACCCTTGCCTGTAGCCTGGTTTAGCAGAGGAACTTCGACGCCAAGATGATCATCGTTCTCAGTGTCCACAGAGTCGGCGCTTCTCAACTCATGAAGGCGACCGTCAACGGAGTCTAGGATGATGTCGTTGATTTCCTTGACATTCACATTCATGGTAGAGAGGATCACGCGACGAGCACACTGATCGGGATCGCGGAGGACTACAACAGGGAAGACTTTGGAGATAAGGGCTTGTAGAGAAGTAACGTAATTTACTCCGGTCAGAGGAATAAGAGCGCCACTCTCTTTGCCCTCCCCGAAAGTTGTGGACGGAACAGTGCCGTTGCCTACTGCGAGAAGGAAGTCGGAGTAGTCAACGGAACTGCTCGTCCTGTGCGGTGTGGTCAGAGAGAAGATGCGGAACAGTCGCCACAGACGCGAGGCCCGAAGAGAAACGCACGCAACGGCAGCTGCCGTCCGTGCTTTTACAACAACGGGTGCGATCTGCCGGAAGTCCCCAGAGCACAGAAAGATCTTTCCTCCGAATGGCTCATCGCGGTTCATGAGATCTCGAAGTGAGCGGTCGAGGATCTCGAAGATGTAGCGATGGGCCATTGGGGCCTCGTCAAAGACGATGAGCTGTGCGGCTCTGATCAGTTCCGCGCGCTGGGATCCGTTGGTTATGTTCCACACGCCAGTTCCGTCACCGAGATCGAGCGGAAGCCGAAACATGCTATGGGCTGTTGAGCCACCCGGCATATTCCCGGCAGCTATGCCCGAACTGGCGACGGCTAGTGCAACCTGCCGACCACTACGCACGTGTGCCAGTATGACACGAAGGAGGGATGTTTTTCCATATCCCCCGGGACCGTCAAGGAAGATGACCCTCGAAGTTCGGCGGTCACCGGGGTTGTCGAGAAGGGAACGAACGTGTTGTAGAACGCGTCTCTGATCTTGTGAGAGCTTTGGTTCCCAATCCTCAACAATGGCCCGCTGTTGGTTCTCGCCATAGTCCAACAGCTCCCTTCCCAGTTCAGTCGTGTCATCCTGCACATCGGGGAGACCACATTCCACCAAAGATAATCCCTGTCGACGTAGACTTCGATCGATTTCAATTAAAGACAGTTTGTATGCTTTTTCTGGGTCAAGCGGGTTTCTTTCCAAGTGGTCCTCGCATAGTGTGTCGCGGAACGCGTCCCACAGAAGAGCTGCGGGAGCACCCATGTTGCAGAGGAGCACAAAGAATGAACGCAGCCTTGTAGCTACCATAAACTCAGAGGCTTCGCGCAGTGCTTCGCGGTGCTCATCTTCATCCTCCACCAAGCCGAGATGACGACAGACCTCCTGAAACGTGCGGCATCCAGGACCACCTCGTGACAGGAGGTCAGAGTAGCCGCGGCAAGGCGTGGACATCAGGAGCATCCGCAGGTAGTACAGCTCACCACGATTGGGCGAGACCCAAAAAAGTCTGCATACCTTCTCTCCACGCTGGCGAGCAGTGATGAAGTGTTTTCCATCTGTATGTGTGTATAATTCTTCCGTGTTAGGTCGTTTCACGTGTAAAATGAATTTTTCAAAAAAAGCTTGATATGTCATATTGTCGAAGATGTTGTCAACAGGCCTGTTAAAGTACAGTAATAACTTGGAACTTGATCTACTAATTGCGTCTGTCAGATCACCGGGACGAAAATACACATGCTGCTTTCCCTCAAGATGAACAGGTAGACACTCGACCGACGGTTCTGACTTGGAGATTGAAAAGTCCAAGAGACGCCAGCAAGCGTCGCTTGCACCAACCATTCTCTTAGTCACATAGTTTTCTACCTCGTCATCTTGTTGCCACAAAGGTGTAACTGTGACGTTTTGAAGGGATCCACCCTTCATCAGGTATTTAAATAAGTATTTTATGACACGACGAGTAGACGCAAGTTCCAAGTTAATATGGGCTTCGTACTTCAGCAATAGTGTGGCGTTATAAGGAACGACCCATCCATCGTGAACAGCAACAGACCTGTTGCGTGACGTAATTTGATCAGTATTACCATAGTCTCGTCTGTACTGCACAAAACCTCTTTCGTCTACGTGAGTGGTCTGGCACGAAGGCTTGGGATAAAACTTTGTACAGTGACCCTTTACAGCGTCCCAGCACAGGAAGTCGGTGCGATGATCAGTGCCACAAGGACCGTGGATCATGTGCTGCAACACCAACTTCCTGAGTCTTCCACCGGCTTCTTCTTCCGAGGGGATGTCTGCGCGGATTACAGAGTCGATTTCGTCTGCTTGTACTGGACCGTCTCCGTCAATCTTAAACACAATGTGGGCGTGAGGAAGGCCCCTCATTTGCATTTCGATGACGTAGACGATATAGCTCGTGCAGCCGAACATCGCTCCGCTCCGCAGATCTCGGAGAAGCTCTAGAAGTTTAATCTGGAACACTCTGCAGGCCGTGCTAGGGTCACTGCGTCCACTGCCGTGGGGACACGCTCTCTTGTTCTCTTCCCAAGTAGCGCTATACGTAAACGTAAGAAAGTACGTTGGTGAACCCAGACGTGATACGAGAGCCATCGCGTTTTCGTAGTGTATCTTCATGTACCTGGGCCCACCAGTAAACGTACTTGGGAGGTAAATCTTTCCAGGCTGTGCCCCACCCTCGCCTTGGACTGTTTCATCCCGAGCGATGTCATCTCTAACCTGCCTTCCTGCCGGACCACTGCGTTGAGCGTTAAGAAGCTCGTTCAGTTGTCCTATCCGCATGGCATTTTGGGCTGAGGACTTAGTCTGTGAAAATCTTATAAAACGTAGTCTCTCCTCTTCAAACCTCGCAAACATCTCGACCTGCCAAGCTTGAGAAAGACGACCAAGATACGAAAAACGAGGATTGGAGAGCAAGAGACAACGTGAATAGTTATATTGAGAAAGTTTTTTCCCTTTATTATCCAGCATGCCGATGTGCCAACCCAAAGTGCCTTGCGGATAAAGCAGTGGGTACTGGAAGGGCTCCATTAGAGGACTAAAGAGATCGATGGTAGAAGGTCTTCCAGCCCCCACTTTCCAGACGGTAAGCCGACGAGGCTCAGTGATTGCGTCATCACAACTTAGCACGGCGTGCACTTCAATACCTCTTTGTCTGTCACCAAGAGCAGGGCCATGAGTAGCTCGACTTGTCAACTGGAATTCCAGGTGTGCATTGATCGAGGGTTCATTACTCAATCGCCAGAATTCACGAATATGTGGATTTAATGAATACAAGTGATTGGTAATGGCGTCAGTTATGTCAGCATCAAGTGATCTACTCATGGCTATGTTCCTGCGTTCTTCTCCATCGTCTATATACAAGCGGCACCGATTTACAAATTGGACGTCACCGCCCTTAGTAACAAACCTTTGGCCCGGGGCGTCCAAGCTGTACACCTGATGGTACATCCTCCCTTCGATTTTGAAAAACGAGAGGCCACTAGGATGCCGGTATCCACCAGATATTTCGAGGGCACAGAGTGCAAAGAGGTCGTTGTAGGCCCGCGCTCTGTCGAGGAAGCGCCGATTAGAATAGAATGGTGCATTGAGAGGTGGTAATTTGGTCACATTGTACGCTCCCTCGCCACAACACCATTTTCTTCTCTCCTCTTCTTCCTCAAACAGAGGTGCTTGGCAATGAGAGCAGATAAATACGTCATCATTCCAAAGGCAGGTTTTTTTTAGTTTGTAGGCGTTTATATTAAAAAGTAATAGACCATACCAATGAGCCATTGGTCCGTGGGCAACGATGAGGCGAGCAAGAGAATTTGGCAAGTGACGAAGTTCAGCTAGCTTAGGATTTAACAAACGGAACCCCTGAACTCTTTCCCGACATGTTTCCACGTTTTGTTTGTAGTAGCGCTGAACAGCTTCCCTGTTGACATTGGGATGCTGTTGACTGTAACGGCGGACAGCATCTCTGTTGATCTCAGGGTGCTGTTCACTATAACGGCGTACAGCACTTCTGTTGACCTCAGGATTCTGTTGGCTGTAACGACGGACAGCCTCCTTGTGGGCTTCGGGGTGCTGTTCATGATACCTATGGCATGCGTCAACACTTATTTTGGGATTCTGCTCAACGTATTTTCTCTTCGCCTCTCTCACTTGCTCGTCTCTCGTAGTTTTGAGTAGTTTGGGGCGTCCACGACGTACTTTCTTAGGTCTACCGACAGGTTTATGTTTTATTACACGTTCTACAGGAGATAAAATTACTGTATGGCCCTCTTCTAGTTTAAGATGTTCAAAATTATTTACTTTGTGGTCAGTAGACGCCATAGTACATGCTTGTAGTATATCTCCAAATGTTTCTGAATTAAATTGGGTTTGGACTGGTTCACTATCACTAATGGTCGGTATACAAAATCTTAATCTGGTGACAGTAAACTGTCTCACTGACCCGTCCAGAGCAGCATTTGACAACAATAACGAGGCCAGAGCTGAATAGTTTTCACACTGGAAGAGTCGGGCCAGGTTATTGTTGTCATCAGCCAAATCGTACATTCTGTCCTCGTTCACTGGATGAGGATCAAACAAGTACAGCTGTTCCTGGGAGCGCCAAAAAGCAACTGTAACTGTTTGTCCAGTGAAGAGAAACCCAATGTTTTCAAAATCCTCGGCCATCAAACACTGCAAAAAATTGGACAAAGACATAACGCAGTCGTCCATATCTGCTCGAGAAAGGGGATACAGGGCATCATGAACAGATGAATTTTCTACAACAGCAACGGACTTTTCATTGATGAGAAAATCGGTAGGAAGTTCATCTGCACACAAATACCGGCTTCCACCCATACGATTCTCATCCCGCAATGTTCTATAAATAAGATCACCAGTGATTAGAATCGTATCGATGGCCGCAGTAGAAAATTCCAATCTAAGAGTTTTCCAGGCAAGGGCACAAGCAGAAATCGCAGTGCACTGAGAGTTTTTGCTCGTCGGAAATATCTGCTCATTCCCTTGATGGAAAGAGCCCTTAGCAACACAACGAAAAGACATTGTATCTACAGTAATCAGTATAGTGGTTGTAAAAAATGTAACAGTTGTACAAACAAGGGTATAAAAGTTTGTATATCTATTCTTAGCTTTCTTGAAGACAAAGGAAGATTTCTCCAAAGAGTTAGCAAAAACAAAGCAAACAAAATATAATTATTGCAACAGTGTTAGATATGGCATAAGGTACGTTGTTACGTGCCGTACAGACCTCGCCAGGCTCTATCTACTACACACTGTAAACCAAAAACTCCACTATGAGGGCGTTTTGTCGCTTTGCCGATGGAGATTGGATAAAAAGTGACGTCGATTTTTGTAAGTAAATATAATTTACTTTGAACGTTCTGCCCTCAGATATTACATTAGCAATTATAACCACTAGTTCGGCCAGTATAACTTATTTACAAAAAGTCTGCATAGTAAAGAATGGATTCAAGTTGTGAACATACACGGTATGAAATTTACTCAGTCCCTATCTACTACCAGACTTTTGCAGATCACTTTATTTAATAAGAAGTGCTGAGAATATATTTGGGTTATTATGAATCGCTCAACACCTATAACGCTTTAAAAGTCAGAAAAGAATAACCAGATACAATATAATTATTGAAACGGTGTTTGACACGGCGTAAGGTACGTTGTTACGTACCGTACAGAGCTCGCCAGGCTCTATCTACTACACACTGTGAATTCAATATTTCACTTTGAGGGCGTTTTGTCGCTTAACCGATGGAGATAGAGCAAAAAGTTACTGGACCTTTTTTGTAGATCACGTAATTTTCTAATTTGATGGGTCAATCAGATTTGAGCTACGACCTACCGTTCGGCCGCTATCGGGTTCGAAACATTATTTTTAGCGAAAAAATCTCTGGAATGTTAAATATTCGAGCAGTTTGTCGCTTAACCACACGAGATAGGACAAAAAGTCACTAGACCTTTTTTGTAGTTCACTTCATTCCTGACTAACGATTTTTCGTCAGATCTGAGCTAGCTCCATCGGTTCGCCCGCTATCGGGCTTACAAAAAAGGCCTGCAAGGGTAAAAAATGCGCTTTTTTTGCGAATTTTTTTTAGGTGTTTAAAATTTAAAAATCCCGGTTTTCAGAATTTTCCTGTTGGTTATACGGCAAAAGGTACCTGCGTGCCAAATTTCAAGTTTCTAGCACTTCTAGAACTATGTTAGAATTTGTATACATTATCAGTGAGTGAGTGGTTTCACATGCGGCTGTATAGTATATTAGATAACCGTTAGAGATATGACAAAAAGTGACTGGACCTTTCTTGTCGGAAATTTAATTTTGTCTTTCGATTGTGCCCTCAGATCTGATCTACGACCTATGGTTTAGCCAGAAATGAGCTCGGGAGAAAAGTCTGCACGGGTCAGCTATCTTGAATTGTTTAGTATAAACATAATAAAAACCGACCTCAAGGCAGTATTTTAAGTCGAACAGGGGGTTTAATATCACCAGGAGACTATCTAGTCAAGGCGAGAAATTCCCTGGGTGGGTGATTAATGTTAAGGAGGTTAAGAACAAGAGGGGGTTTAATTTCGTCAGGATATTGTCTGGTCATATGAACAAATTCCCAGGGGGGGTTAAAGTTACCGGGGGATAAGTCTCCAGGGGGTTATCTGGTCATACCAGGATCTTCCCAGGGGGGGGGTTAAGAGATTTGGTGACTGGTAAAATTCGGACATGAGGTCATGCAGGAAATTCCCTGGGGGGGTTTAATGTTACCAGGGGGGTTAACACATCAGGGGGTTGAATGTACAGGAGGTTATCAGGTCATACCAGGAAATCCCGGGGGGGTTAATATTACCGGGGGTTAATGACACACTTGGGCCTTTTTTAGAGGGTATTGTGTCTGTGAACATAATAAATTTTCCTCTGTCCCTATCTACTATTGACGCTTAGCTAACGCTCAGCCAACTCCCGAAGTCACTGAACCTTTTCTGTAGATCACGTGATTTCCTAAATCCCGTTTAAAATTTGTTTTGAGTTACGACCAACCGTTTAGCCGCTATCAAGCCCGGAATGTAAATTTTTAGGCGAAAATGTCCAATATTTTCACTTAATCGCGTTTTGCGGTCAAACTAAGGGAAATATAGTAAAAAGTCACTGGACCTTTTTTGTAGGTCATCTTATTTCCTAAATAAAACGTTAGTCTTATTTTGACCTCCGACCAATGGTTTCGCCGCTATCGACCCCAAAAACAAAAGTTTCGCGTAAAAGTTACAACAAAATTGTACATAATCACGTTTTTTTTTCGGCCAAACCAATCGAGATAGGGCAAAAGATTACTAGACCTTTTCTGTAGATCGCGCAATTTGCTAATTTGATGGGTCAATCAGATTTGAGCTACGACCAACGGTTCGGCCGCTATCGGGCTTGAAACATTATTTTTATCGAAAAAATCTCTGGAATTTCAAATGTTCGAGCGTTTTGTCGCTTAACCATGGAAGATAGAGCAAAAAGTCATTAGACCTTTTTTGTAGTTCACTTCATTCCTGACCATGAATTTTCCGTCAGATCCGAGCTAGCTCCAACGGTTCGCCCGCTATCGGGCTTACAAAAAATGCCTGCAGGGGTGAAGAATGCGCGATTTTTTGGGAATTTTTTTGAGGGGTTGAAAATGAAAAATTCTCACTTTTCGGGATTTTCCTGGTGGTTACACGTGGAAAGCTATCTGTGTACCAAATTTCAAGTCTCTAACTCATCTGGAAGTAGGTTAGAATTAGTATACGTGAGTGAGTGAGTGAGTCAGTCAGTCAGTCAGTTACACATGCGGTTGTATATATATTAGATAACCGTTAGAGATATGACAAAAAGTGACTGGACCTTTCTTGTCGGAAATTTAATTTTGTCTTTCGATTGTGCCCTCAGATCTGATCTACGACCTATGGTTTAGCCAGAAATGAGCTCGGGAGAAAAGTCTGCACGGGTCAGCTATCTTGAATTGTTTAGTATAAACATAATAAAAAACCGACCTCAAGGCAGTATTTTAAGTCGAACAGGGGGTTTAATATCACCAGGAGACTATCTAGTCAAGGCGAGAAATTCCCTGGGTGGGTGATTAATGTTAAGGAGGTTAAGAACAAGAGGGGGTTTAATTTCGTCAGGATATTGTCTGGTCATATGAACAAATTCCCAGGGGGGGTTAAAGTTACCGGGGGATAAGTCTCCAGGGGGTTATCTGGTCATACCAGGATCTTCCCAGGGGGGGGGTTAAGAGATTTGGTGACTGGTAAAATTCGGACATGAGGTCATGGCAGGAAATTCCCTGGGGGGGTTTAATGTTACCAGGGGGGTTAACACATCAGGGGGTTGAATGTACAGGAGGTTATCAGGTCATACCAGGAAATCCCCGGGGGGGGGTTAATATTACCGGGGGTTAATGACACACTTGGGCCTTTTTTAGAGGGTATTGTGTCTGTGAACATAATAAATTTTCCTCTGTCCCTATCTACTATTGACGCTTAGCTAACGCTCAGCCAACTCCCGAAGTGACTGAACCTTTTCTGTAGATCACGTGATTTCCTAAATCCCGTTTAAAAATTTGTTTTGAGTTACGACCAACCGTTTAGCCGCTATCAAGCCCGGAATGTAAATTTTTAGGCGAAAATGTCCAATATTTTCACTTAATCGCGTTTTGCGGTCAAACTAAGGGAAATATAGTAAAAAGTCACTGGACCTTTTTTGTAGGTCATCTTATTTCCTAAATAAAACGTTAGTCTTATTTTGACCTCCGACCAATGGTTTCGCCGCTATCGACCCCAAAAACAAAAGTTTCGCGTAAAAGTTACAACAAAATTGTACATAATCACGTTTTTCGGCCAAACCAATCGAGATAGGGCAAAAGATTACTGGACCTTTTCTGTAGATCGCGCAATTTGCTAATTTGATGGGTCAATCAGATTTGAGCTACGACCAACGGTTCGGCCGCTATCGGGCTTGAAACATTATTTTTGTCGAAAAAATCTCTGGAATTTCAAATGTTCGAGCGTTTTGTCGCTTAACCATGGAAGATAGAGCAAAAAGTCATTAGACCTTTTTTGTAGTTCACTTCATTCCTGACCATGAATTTTCCGTCAGATCCGAGCTAGCTCCAACGGTTCGCCCGCTATCGGGCTTACAAAAAATGCCTGCAGGGGTGAAGAATGCGCGATTTTTTGGAATTTTTTTGAGGGGTTGAAAATGAAAAATTCTCACTTTTCGGGATTTTCCTGGTGGTTACACGTGGAAAGCTATCTGTGTACCAAATTTCAAGTCTCTAACTCATCTGGAAGTAGGTTAGAATTAGTATACGTGAGTGAGTGAGTGAGTCAGTCAGTCAGTCAGTTACACATGCGGTTGTATATATATTAGATAACCGTTAGAGATATGACAAAAAGTGACTGGACCTTTCTTGTCGGAAATTTAATTTTGTCTTTCGATTGTGCCCTCAGATCTGATCTACGACCTATGGTTTAGCCAGAAATGAGCTCGGGAGAAAAGTCTGCACGGGTCAGCTATCTTGAATTGTTTAGTATAAACATAATAAAAACCGACCTCAAGGCAGTATTTTAAGTCGAACAGGGGGTTTAATATCACCAGGAGACTATCTAGTCAAGGCGAGAAATTCCCTGGGTGGGTGATTAATGTTAAGGAGGTTAAGAACAAGAGGGGGTTTAATTTCGTCAGGATATTGTCTGGTCATATGAACAAATTCCCAGGGGGGGTTAAAGTTACCGGGGGATAAGTCTCCAGGGGGTTATCTGGTCATACCAGGATCTTCCCAGGGGGGGGGTTAAGAGATTTGGTGACTGGTAAAATTCGGACATGAGGTCATGGCAGGAAATTCCCTGGGGGGGTTTAATGTTACCAGGGGGGTTAACACATCAGGGGGTTGAATGTACAGGAGGTTATCAGGTCATACCAGGAAATCCCGGGGGGGGGTTAATATTACCGGGGGTTAATGACACACTTGGGCCTTTTTTAGAGGGTATTGTGTCTGTGAACATAATAAATTTTCCTCTGTCCCTATCTACTATTACGCTTAGCTAACGCTCAGCCAACTCCCGAAGTGACTGAACCTTTTCTGTAGGTCACGTGATTTCCTAAATCCCGTTTAAAATTTGTTTTGAGTTACGACCAACCGTTTAGCCGCTATCAAGCCCGGAATGTAAATTTTTTAGGCGAAAATGTCCAATATTTTCACTTAATCGCGTTTTGCGGTCAAACTAAGGGAAATATAGTAAAAAGTCACTGGACCTTTTTTGTAGGTCATCTTATTTCCTAAATAAAACGTTAGTCTTATTTTGACCTCCGACCAATGGTTTCGCCGCTATCGACCCCCAAAAACAAAAGTTTCGCGTAAAAGTTACAACAAAATTGTACATAATCACGTTTTTCGGCCAAACCAATCGAGATAGGGCAAAAGATTACTGGACCTTTTCTGTAGATCGCGCAATTTGCTAATTTGATGGGTCAATCAGATTTGAGCTACGACCAACGGTTCGGCCGCTATCGGGCTTGAAACATTATTTTTGTCGAAAAAAATCTCTGGAATTTCAAATGTTCGAGCGTTTTGTCGCTTAACCATGGAAGATAGAGCAAAAAGTCATTAGACCTTTTTTGTAGTTCACTTCATTCCTGACTATGAATTTTCCGTCAGATCCGAGCTAGCTCCAACGGTTCGCCCGCTATCGGGCTTACAAAAAATGCCTGCAGGGGTGAAGAATGCGCGATTTTTTGGGAATTTTTTTGAGGGGTTGAAAATGAAAAATTCTCACTTTTCGGGATTTTCCTGGTGGTTACACGTGGAAAGCTATCTGTGTACCAAATTTCAAGTCTCTAACTCATCTGGAAGTAGGTTAGAATTAGTATACGTGAGTGAGTGAGTGAGTCAGTCAGTCAGTCAGTTACACATGCGGTTGTATATATATTAGATAACCGTTAGAGATATGACAAAAAGTGACTGGACCTTTCTTGTCGGAAATTTAATTTTGTCTTTCGATTGTGCCCTCAGATCTGATCTACGACCTATGGTTTAGCCAGAAATGAGCTCGGGAGAAAAGTCTGCACGGGTCAGCTATCTTGAATTGTTTAGTATAAACATAATAAAAAACCGACCTCAAGGCAGTATTTTAAGTCGAACAGGGGGTTTAATATCACCAGGAGACTATCTAGTCAAGGCGAGAAATTCCCTGGGTGGGTGATTAATGTTAAGGAGGTTAAGAACAAGAGGGGGTTTAATTTCGTCAGGATATTGTCTGGTCATATGAACAAATTCCCAGGGGGGGTTAAAGTTACCGGGGGATAAGTCTCCAGGGGGTTATCTGGTCATACCAGGATCTTCCCAGGGGGGGGGTTAAGAGATTTGGTGACTGGTAAAATTCGGACATGAGGTCATGGCAGGAAATTCCCTGGGGGGGTTTAATGTTACCAGGGGGGTTAACACATCAGGGGGTTGAATGTACAGGAGGTTATCAGGTCATACCAGGAAATCCCCGGGGGGGGGGTTAATATTACCGGGGGTTAATGACACACTTGGGCCTTTTTTAGAGGGTATTGTGTCTGTGAACATAATGTAAATTTTCCTCTGTCCCTATCTACTATTACGCTTAGCTAACGCTCAGCCAACTCCCGAAGTGACTGAACCTTTTCTGTAGGTCACGTGATTTCCTAAATCCCGTTTAAAATTTGTTTTGAGTTACGACCAACCGTTTAGCGCTATCAAGCCCGGAATGTAAATTTTTAGGCGAAAATGTCCAATATTTTCACTTAATCGCGTTTTGCGGTCAAACTAAGGGAAATATAGTAAAAAGTCACTGGACCTTTTTTGTAGGTCATCTTATTTCCTAAATAAAACGTTAGTCTTATTTTGACCTCCGACCAATGGTTTCGCCGCTATCGACCCCAAAAACAAAAGTTTCGCGTAAAAGTTACAACAAAATTGTACATAATCACGTTTTTCGGCCAAACCAATCGAGATAGGGCAAAAGATTACTGGATTCTGTAGATCGCGCAATTTGCTAATTTGATGGGTCAATCAGATTTGAGCTACGACCAAATTGAAACATTATTTTTGTCGATCTCTGGAATTTCAAATGTTCGAGCGTTTTGTCGCTTAACCATGGAAGATAGAGCAAAAAGTCATTAGACCTTTTTTGTAGTTCACTTCATTCCTGACCATGAATTTTCCGTCAGATCCGAGCTAGCTCCAACGGTTCGCCCGCTATCGGGCTTTACAAAAAAATGCCTGCAGGGGTGAAGAATGCGCGATTTTTTTGGGAATTTTTTTGAGGGGTTGAAAATGAAAAATTCTCACTTTCGGGATTTTCCTGGTGGTTACACGTGGAAAGCTATCTGTGTACCAAATTTCAAGTCTCTAACTCATCGTTAGAATTAGTATACGTGAGTGAGTGAGTGAGTCAGTCAGTCAGTTACACATGCGGTTGTATATATATTAGAATCGCGTTTTGCGGTCAAACTAAGGGAAATATAGTAAAAAGTCACTGGACCTTTTTTGTAGGTCATCTTATTTCCTAAATAAAACGTTAGTCTTATTTTGACCTCCGACCAATGGTTTCGCCGCTATCGACCCCAAAAACAAAAGTTTCGCGTAAAAGTTACAACAAAATTGTACATAATCACGTTTTTCGGCCAAACCAATCGAGATAGGGCAAAAGATTACTGGACCTTTTCTGTAGATCGCGCAATTTGCTAATTTGATGGGTCAATCAGATTTGAGCTACGACCAACGGTTCGGCCGCTATCGGGCTTGAAACATTATTTTTGTCGAAAAAATCTCTGGAATTTCAAATGTTCGAGCGTTTTGTCGCTTAACCATGGAAGATAGAGCAAAAAGTCATTAGACCTTTTTTGTAGTTCACTTCATTCCTGACCATGAATTTTCCGTCAGATCCGAGCTAGCTCCAACGGTTCGCCCGCTATCGGGCTTACAAAAAATGCCTGCAGGGGTGAAGAATGCGCGATTTTTTGGGAATTTTTTTTGAGGGGTTGAAAATGAAAAATTCTCACTTTTCGGGATTTTCCTGGTGGTTACACGTGGAAAGCTATCTGTGTACCAAATTTCAAGTCTCTAACTCATCTGGAAGTAGGTTAGAATTAGTATACGTGAGTGAGTGAGTGAGTCAGTCAGTCAGTCAGTTACACATGCGGTTGTATATATATTAGAATCGCGTTTTGCGGTCAAACTAAGGGAAATATAGTAAAAAGTCACTGGACCTTTTTTGTAGGTCATCTTATTTCCTAAATAAAACGTTAGTCTTATTTTGACCTCCGACCAATGGTTTCGCCGCTATCGACCCCAAAAACAAAAGTTTCGCGTAAAAGTTACAACAAAATTGTACATAATCACGTTTTTTCGGCCAAACCAATCGAGATAGGGCAAAAGATTACTGGACCTTTTCTGTAGATCGCGCAATTTTGCTAATTTGATGGGTCAATCAGATTTGAGCTACGACCAACGGTTCGGCCGCTATCGGGCTTGAAACATTATTTTTGTCGAAAAAATCTCTGGAATTTCAAATGTTCGAGCGTTTTGTCGCTTAACCATGGAAGATAGAGCAAAAAGTCATTAGACCTTTTTTGTAGTTCACTTCATTCCTGACCATGAATTTTCCGTCAGATCCGAGCTAGCTCCAACGGTTCGCCCGCTATCGGGCTTACAAAAAATGCCTGCAGGGGTGAAGAATGCGCGATTTTTTGGGAATTTTTTTTGAGGGGTTGAAAATGAAAAATTCTCACTTTTCGGGATTTTCCTGGTGGTTACACGTGGAAAGCTATCTGTGTACCAAATTTCAAGTCTCTAACTCATCTGGAAGTAGGTTAGAATTAGTATACGTGAGTGAGTGAGTGAGTCAGTCAGTCAGTCAGTTACACATGCGGTTGTATATATATTAGAATCGCGTTTTGCGGTCAAACTAAGGGAAATATAGTAAAAAGTCACTGGACCTTTTTTGTAGGTCATCTTATTTCCTAAATAAAACGTTAGTCTTATTTTGACCTCCGACCAATGGTTTCGCCGCTATCGACCCCAAAAACAAAAGTTTCGCGTAAAAGTTACAACAAAATTGTACATAATCACGTTTTTCGGCCAAACCAATCGAGATAGGGCAAAAGATTACTGGACCTTTTCTGTAGATCGCGCAATTTGCTAATTTGATGGGTCAATCAGATTTGAGCTACGACCAACGGTTCGGCCGCTATCGGGCTTGAAACATTATTTTTGTCGAAAAAATCTCTGGAATTTCAAATGTTCGAGCGTTTTGTCGCTTAACCATGGAAGATAGAGCAAAAAGTCATTAGACCTTTTTTGTAGTTCACTTCATTCCTGACCATGAATTTTCCGTCAGATCCGAGCTAGCTCCAACGGTTCGCCCGCTATCGGGCTTACAAAAAATGCCTGCAGGGGTGAAGAATGCGCGATTTTTTGGGAATTTTTTTGAGGGGTTGAAAATGAAAAATTCTCACTTTTCGGGATTTTCCTGGTGGTTACACGTGGAAAGCTATCTGTGTACCAAATTTCAAGTCTCTAACTCATCTGGAAGTAGGTTAGAATTAGTATACGTGAGTGAGTGAGTGAGTCAGTCAGTCAGTCAGTTACACATGCGGTTGTATATATATTAGATAACCGTTAGAGATATGACAAAAAGTGACTGGACCTTTCTTGTCGGAAATTTAATTTTGTCTTTCGATTGTGCCCTCAGATCTGATCTACGACCTATGGTTTAGCCAGAAATGAGCTCGGGAGAAAAGTCTGCACGGGTCAGCTATCTTGAATTGTTTAGTATAAACATAATAAAAACCGACCTCAAGGCAGTATTTTAAGTCGAACAGGGGGTTTAATATCACCAGGAGACTATCTAGTCAAGGCGAGAAATTCCCTGGGTGGGTGATTAATGTTAAGGAGGTTAAGAACAAGAGGGGGTTTAATTTCGTCAGGATATTGTCTGGTCATATGAACAAATTCCCAGGGGGGGTTAAAGTTACCGGGGGATAAGTCTCCAGGGGGTTATCTGGTCATACCAGGATCTTCCCAGGGGGGGGGGTTAAGAGATTTGGTGACTGGTAAAATTCGGACATGAGGTCATGCAGGAAATTCCCTGGGGGGGTTTAATGTTACCAGGGGGGTTAACACATCAGGGGGTTGAATGTACAGGAGGTTATCAGGTCATACCAGGAAATCCCCGGGGGGGGGTTAATATTACCGGGGGTTAATGACACACTTGGGCCTTTTTTAGAGGGTATTGTGTCTGTGAACATAATAAATTTTCCTCTGTCCCTATCTACTATTGACGCTTAGCTAACGCTCAGCCAACTCCCGAAGTCACTGAACCTTTTCTGTAGATCACGTGATTTCCTAAATCCCGTTTAAAATTTGTTTTGAGTTACGACCAACCGTTTAGCCGCTATCAAGCCCGGAATGTAAATTTTTAGGCGAAAATGTCCAATATTTTCACTTAATCGCGTTTTGCGGTCAAACTAAGGGAAATATAGTAAAAAGTCACTGGACCTTTTTTGTAGGTCATCTTATTTCCTAAATAAAACGTTAGTCTTATTTTGACCTCCGACCAATGGTTTCGCCGCTATCGACCCCAAAAACAAAAGTTTCGCGTAAAAGTTACAACAAAATTGTACATAATCACGTTTTTTCGGCCAAACCAATCGAGATAGGGCAAAAGATTACTGGACCTTTTCTGTAGATCGCGCAATTTGCTAATTTGATGGGTCAATCAGATTTGAGCTACGACCAACGGTTCGGCCGCTATCGGGCTTGAAACATTATTTTTATCGAAAAAATCTCTGGAATTTCAAATGTTCGAGCGTTTTGTCGCTTAACCATGGAAGATAGAGCAAAAAGTCATTAGACCTTTTTTGTAGTTCACTTCATTCCTGACCATGAATTTTCCGTCAGATCCGAGCTAGCTCCAACGGTTCGCCCGCTATCGGGCTTACAAAAAAATGCCTGCAGGGGTGAAGAATGCGCGATTTTTTGGGAATTTTTTTGAGGGGTTGAAAATGAAAAATTCTCACTTTTCGGGATTTTCCTGGTGGTTACACGTGGAAAGCTATCTGTGTACCAAATTTCAAGTCTCTAACTCATCTGGAAGTAGGTTAGAATTAGTATACGTGAGTGAGTGAGTGAGTCAGTCAGTCAGTCAGTTACACATGCGGTTGTATATATATTAGAATCGCGTTTTGCGGTCAAACTAAGGGAAATATAGTAAAAAGTCACTGGACCTTTTTTGTAGGTCATCTTATTTCCTAAATAAAACGTTAGTCTTATTTTGACCTCCGACCAATGGTTTCGCCGCTATCGACCCCAAAAACAAAAGTTTCGCGTAAAAGTTACAACAAAATTGTACATAATCACGTTTTTCGGCAACCAATCGAGATAGGGCAAAAGATTACTGGACCTTTTCTGTAGATCGCGCAATTTGCTAATTTGATGGGTCAATCAGATTTGAGCTACGACCAACGGTTCGGCCGCTATCGGGCTTGAAACATTATTTTTGTCGAAAAAATCTCTGGAAATTTCAAATGTTCGAGCGTTTTGTCGCTTAACCATGGAAGATAGAGCAAAAAGTCATTAGACCTTTTTTGTAGTTCACTTCATTCCTGACCATGAATTTTCCGTCAGATCCGAGCTAGCTCCAACGGTTCGCCCGCTATCGGGCTTACAAAAAATGCCTGCAGGGGTGAAGAATGCGCGATTTTTTGGGAATTTTTTTGAGGGGTTGAAAATGAAAAATTCTCACTTTTCGGGATTTTCCTGGTGGTTACACGTGGAAAGCTATCTGTGTACCAAATTTCAAGTCTCTAACTCATCTGGAAGTAGGTTAGAATTAGTATACGTGAGTGAGTGAGTGAGTCAGTCAGTCAGTCAGTTACACATGCGGTTGTATATATATTAGATAACCGTTAGAGATATGACAAAAAGTGACTGGACCTTTCTTGTCGGAAATTTAATTTTGTCTTTCGATTGTGCCCTCAGATCTGATCTACGACCTATGGTTTAGCCAGAAATGAGCTCGGGAGAAAAGTCTGCACGGGTCAGCTATCTTGAATTGTTTAGTATAAACATAATAAAAACCGACCTCAAGGCAGTATTTTAAGTCGAACAGGGGGTTTAATATCACCAGGAGACTATCTAGTCAAGGCGAGAAATTCCCTGGGTGGGTGATTAATGTTAAGGAGGTTAAGAACAAGAGGGGGTTTAATTTCGTCAGGATATTGTCTGGTCATATGAACAAATTCCCAGGGGGGGTTAAAGTTACCGGGGGATAAGTCTCCAGGGGGTTATCTGGTCATACCAGGATCTTCCCAGGGGGGGGGGGTTAAGAGATTTGGTGACTGGTAAAATTCGGACATGAGGTCATGGCAGGAAATTCCCTGGGGGGGTTTAATGTTACCAGGGGGGTTAACACATCAGGGGGTTGAATGTACAGGAGGTTATCAGGTCATACCAGGAAATCCCCGGGGGGGGGTTAATATTACCGGGGGTTAATGACACACTTGGGCCTTTTTTAGAGGGTATTGTGTCTGTGAACATAATAAATTTTCCTCTGTCCCTATCTACTATTGACGCTTAGCTAACGCTCAGCCAACTCCCGAAGTCACTGAACCTTTTCTGTAGATCACGTGATTTCCTAAATCCCGTTTAAAATTTGTTTTGAGTTACGACCAACCGTTTAGCCGCTATCAAGCCCGGAATGTAAATTTTTAGGCGAAAAATGTCCAATATTTTCACTTAATCGCGTTTTGCGGTCAAACTAAGGGAAATATAGTAAAAAGTCACTGGACCTTTTTTGTAGGTCATCTTATTTCCTAAATAAAAACGTTAGTCTTATTTTGACCTCCGACCAATGGTTTCGCCGCTATCGACCCCAAAAACAAAAGTTTCGCGTAAAAGTTACAACAAAATTGTACATAATCACGTTTTTCGGCCAAACCAATCGAGATAGGGCAAAAGATTACTAGACCTTTTCTGTAGATCGCGCAATTTGCTAATTTGATGGGTCAATCAGATTTGAGCTACGACCAACGGTTCGGCCGCTATCGGGCTTGAAACATTATTTTTATCGAAAAAATCTCTGGAATTTCAAATGTTCGAGCGTTTTGTCGCTTAACCATGGAAGATAGAGCAAAAAGTCATTAGACCTTTTTTGTAGTTCACTTCATTCCTGACCATGAATTTTCCGTCAGATCCGAGCTAGCTCCAACGGTTCGCCCGCTATCGGGCTTACAAAAAATGCCTGCAGGGGTGAAGAATGCGCGATTTTTTGGGAATTTTTTTGAGGGGTTGAAAATGAAAAATTCTCACTTTTCGGGATTTTCCTGGTGGTTACACGTGGAAAGCTATCTGTGTACCAAATTTCAAGTCTCTAACTCATCTGGAAGTAGGTTAGAATTAGTATACGTGAGTGAGTGAGTGAGTCAGTCAGTCAGTCAGTTACACATGCGGTTGTATATATATTAGATAATATTGATAATTTTTTATATTAATTAATAATATTATATATGCGTTAAAAACATTATAGTTCAGAATTTTAGTAAGTAAAAAATTATTTTTAAGTGTAATGATCCAATTCTTACGTAGTAATATAATGCTGTTTAGTATTAGTTAAACAAATAGTTAAAAATATTATTAGTATTTCATTTCAAAGTGATAGCTTAAATTTTGAGTAATAAATTATTGTTAGTTTCAAGGTACAGTACAAAGGTTGAGTACAAAAACCAGATCAGTTGAGATTCAGTCTGCCAACCTAGTCAAAAGTTTAGGTGTTGATCTATCGCCTGACAATTAAACAAAACACTGTTGACTCACGGATTGTTAAGAAAGAAACAAAGAAAGTTTAAAAAGGTTCAGAGTTTGTAGGGAGAAAGTGGTGGCTGACCCTCAACTTCCACCACACCGATGTGCTGGTAAGGGAAGATTTTGTGCTTAGTTGTGGACGTAGCTTTTGCTCTACAGTTTACCATGTAAGTAAGTGTATGCTAACAATTTACAGTATATAGTTTTAAGTAAAATGATTTATTTTACTACTTTTTAAGTAAAACACTTTAGATTTTGTTGTAAATATTTCTCATTACTACGTCAAAATGCTCAGACTTGTATGCTTCTGAGTTTCCCTGATATAAATATATTTGCTCAACAGATTAAGCAAAAAAAATAAAAAAATGAAATTTTGGTGAATCAGTCATTTTGCATGTTGATTGGTTTGTATATTTTTTTAATGCTACACTTTTAAAAATATATTCAACATTTTAATAGAACGTTATTTACAATACCGGTTATACGTAAACGGTTATCGATAAGTATTCGCGTTCTCTGGAACAATAATAATAATAAAAAAAGCACTTTTAGTATTTTAGTTTTGGATTGTATTTATAAAAGTGAATGACAAACGTTTCTAGAAATTCTATCCCTACCCTCTGTTAGACCAAATTCCTCTTTATTTAGTTACTAGAATCAACGATTGTAAATAATCCTTTCTTTCTTTCTGCCACTATTTCCTCCTGTTCACCCTTTGGGACTCTGCCCCCTCGCCGCGAATAGGGAAGGCGGAGTGCTCTGGGACGTATCAGCTCTGACACGCGTCCTTAGTGCTTATGAACCATTCGTTTAGCTTCCTCAAAAGAGTTGTTGAAACTGTTTCTGGAAAAATCATGCAGCATAAAGTAGTGGTCTGGGAAACTGCTGCTCTGCGAGTTTGCTGAGGGAACTATTGCCGCCGCGCCGACTTCTAAACCCCCCGTTCATTCTAAGATCTGGGTTGGAATCAAATACTCTGTTTTCGTGTAACCATTACTAAAACTCTTTTTAGAAAAGTAGTAATAAACGCTAATCAACTGGAATCATCAGAATTAAAGATGAATTCCAGAATTGTCGTGGATTTAAACACTTGCATGATTACAACTCTAGTCTACTCAAGCACTCATGGAAATAAAATCATATCGTTTCATTGCAGTCAAAAATACACACTGCATAGCAAACATTAATTATTTAAAGCGTTGAGGGGACGTGACGAAAAGGTGGAAATTAATAATTTTATATTAATTGCTACTGTTAGTCATGAAGGGGATAATCCGAAACACACGATATTATGCCCAGAAGGTGGACTTAGTTTAGTTCCCCCGCCAGCTTTGATGAACTGTTTTTAGACAATTATAATAAATTACTTAAATAACCATTTATATAAATAACTGTTATAATAGTAATATTAATTAAATATGCAATAATCTGGTCTAACCCCTACTAATCAGTAGACTGAAACTAACGATAAGACATGTTGACAAACCCTAACCCTCGAAAACCCCTGGATGACTTTGCGGAAAGATTAAAATGAAATAAAATAATTTATTAGAATAACTGTACTTTCCCTCAATGCTGCTTTTGCTCGGCTCGGAATAGTTTTCTTCTACCGGTACACGTCCTCGTGAGCACTACACGCGACTGTGACCCGCCTTCTTTGCTCAGGTGACGTCCACTCGGCTTATGGCACGCTGAAAAGAAAACACCGCGGCTAGCGCCACAATCTCCCTCTCTGCGGGGACGAAACGCGAGAGTAGATATACATATAAGGGGTTAGGGTTAAGGATATATTAAGAAACCAGTATATGTCAGTTGATCAACATCCTAACTAAATAAAATACCTATGCAGCAGAAAATTCGGAATTTTGGTTGCTCCTCTCCTAGTGAGGAACAGATAACCCCTGGTTGGATTTACGACGGGGCGAAGTAACATTGACATATCAGGCGACGCGCCGTGACGAGGCTCCAGGGCCTCCCCGGAGAGACTCCCGGCGACCAACGCGACCGACTCAACCAGTCGTGAGGTTATCAGTAGTTGGGAGGTAAACGTACCTTTTAATAAGCGGGGTGCACAGTACCAGATGCTGTGGACAGAGCAGACTCAAGTTTTATACCAAATTCAAGCGCATTCTGATTACCAGCCTGGACTCCCATCTTCCCCTGGGGCGAGAGGAAAACAGAAAACTCAATAAGGAAGAGGCCTCTTAAAGAAGAGAGTAGTGTACCATGGGAAGGTGTTTTAGGTATAGGATTCACTAGGACGATACTCTTATATAAGTAATACTATCAGCCAACAAACGATTTTTGGGCACACGATTGCAAGGGGTGTTTTATTTGGGTAGTACCAATTTTGAGTCTAGGCGCCACAAATGGCAAGTTGCCAATAATTCATAAGATTTTCCAGACAGTTCTTAAACACTAGGCATTGTTTACAGTCTTCAATGTGAAATAAACTATAGGGACTCACCTTAAGTTGAAAATAACTATTTAGAGAAATTAACCCATTAACACATTGCAATCGAATTAAATTTAATCAATTTCTTATTAAACTGCATACATTTGTGGGAGTCGGTAAGGATAGGGCTTACCGAAGGTACACAACCATCTGCTTCAACTGTAATGAAAAATTAATTGAGTGCATTAGATATTAAGAGTGCACGCTGGTAATCTGTTAAATAGAATTCGGACATCTTTCTAAATCATAAGCCTACTCACATTCAGCATTTGTCATGTTACATTTAAATATATAAAAATTTAAACAACCGAACAAATGAAAGCACATGCAAAATAAAGTAATGACATGAACCTAACTGTGAAAACAAGTAATGGGTGAGAAGAGGGAGAGTTGGGTATTGTCAATCACTCATTTATGAGTAAATGAACTAATTTATTAATAAAAAAGTTGATTACCCGACTGGAACTAATCTTTAAGACGTGCGCCTATATATGGGTACATGACGAAACTAATAATTAACGGGTCCCCCTTTAGGCAAATTTTAGCTATTTCCTGAAAGGCCTTAATATCTATGATAACAAGTAATTTATTAACAATATTATAAACCCTTAAACATAAAATTACTAGAAAATTTAAACTAGATAACAATATTACAAACCTCTTAATTGATGATACATAAGAATAACAGCTTATTCTTAAAGAAGAAAGGTAAAGAGTGATAGTAGTAGTACATGTGAGAATAAATTATTATTGTGCGATTTGTTGTTGGACACTCCTCTGTCTGGCCTAGTAACAGACAGCTGCCAAAGTTTCATTCGAATGGAAGGTGTCCCCCTCTATGGAAGTAAATACAAATAATAAAACAATTAAATTAGAATCCAAAATAGGTGGGCTAACTAATTTTGGTGAAAATATTTCAATGCAAACAAAATTAAAACTCCTTCCACTCATATGAATCCCGGTGATCCACAACAAAGAGTTTCGGACACTGACCGAACCCGAAATGTCCACCACTCTAGGTGAATCCTTAGAAAAGACGCACCTTAGACCAAGCGGTGGATGCCCCAGTCAGTTCGGCAATTAGTCCGAATAATGCGTGAAAAAGGAGAAGAGAAAAACAGAAACTTAATACTAATATCAACAAATGAGGGAACTCAAATGAAGATTCCCTCTGGGCATTAATATCTTGGAAAGAAAATCTTTTTAATCGGGATACATGGGCCGAGTGAATAAATCTTTCATAGTTGGATTAATTAGTTTAACTGTAACTGGAGAAGTGAAACATTCTAAAACACAAGGTTTAGACCATAATTTATAATTGATGTTATCCACTGCTTTGCTCAAAGAGTTGAGTCTAAAACGTGACCCAACCGCCCGGCTTTAGTAATTCTCTCCGTTGCCTTGCACATCTTATTGCTATCGGTTGTTTATTGCTTCAAGCGACTTCTACATGATAGTAGGTTTTGGAGCTCGATTATGTGTCAACTGTTCGAGATTCCAAGCAAGTTCTAATGGATGTGATATATCACATCCAAGGAAAAGGCTGGCTGGAGAAGTCTGACCTTTCGTGACAAGCCTAATTGTAAGCTAGTTGAAAAAAAAATTAACATTTTGGCCACATAGTCGGTGATCTTATCGGTGGAAAATTCTAATTACTACCTTCAACGTCTTGTTGGCTCTTTCTGCGTGAGATGGATTCCGATAATTAGAAACGGTGTGAATGTGCTGAATACCATAGCTCAAACTCATGTTTGCTATAATTCTTGATCTGAATTTGAGGGGCATTGACACAAGAAATCTGGAAAAACCGAAGTGAGAAACTAAAAGACATATTTTGTTAACGACGATACGGTTGAGTTGGCTGTTGCATTTCTAACTGGTAAAAATATTGCATACTTAGTCAACGCATCAGAGACTATCAAGAGATATTGATTACCTTTTGTGGATCTTGGTAAGGGACCTAAATAGTCTATAAAAACCATTTCCCACGCTTTAGTGACTTTCAAAAGACAGAATACCAACTTCGGTGTTGGATATTTTTTTTATCTCTGGCACAAATTACTTATTTTTACTTTATCTGCAATAATAGTGGAAAGATTTTGAGCCCAAAAATAGTTTTGAGTGCGAGAAATCGTTCTTTACACCCCTTTCATTTCATTAACGTTTTTTTGTACTATAGAATACCATGTTGTGTATAGTTCAGATATGTCTACCTTATTTTTAAGATGTGATTTCTCAAATTCATATACTCTTTGATTATGAAAATTTAGTATTATTAATGGCATTCACTTGTACGGAAGAAAGAATGAAAAGCTTTGTCGTGTATTGAATTTAGCGTTGGTAACAAGAAACCAACTACGCCCAAAGCCTGTGACCATAAACGACATTCGATCAAAAGCGAAGAAAAGGGCATTAGGACAATATCTGAAAATAAGGAACTTAAAGGTCAGTGTCATTTAAAGATGTATTATTATTAAAACTGTTATTAATTGTTGCTTGTAAAGCCAACAAAGCGAAAACTCCTCCTTAGATGACATGTTTTACATATTCAATTTATTTACTTGAATACTCTCATACCTGTAATGCAATATAAGAAATGGAAGAGGTTCCAGACACTTATTAATTCTAAACATTATTGGGGTTTCTAGTGAAATTAGAAAAATGTAATGTCTCACCACCTTGTGAAATGTTTTTCAGTACCATACTAAGTGTACTGTGTCCCTATAATGTTTTATTTGAAAAAAAAATGAGAGATATCTCAATAACATATAGTTTCTTCAGCAGTACAGCCACCACTTAATAATTAATCAAAGCTCTTAGATAAAATATCGAACAATTGAACAATTCCAATAATTTAAGTAAGAATTTAAAGTTCAGTACTGTAACATTTTTATTTACAGGCTTGTTTGTGATCAGAACTCTGGAATCATAGCTAGTGGAATGATATTTGTATATTACATACCTTTTATATATAACTATGCTGCATTTATTCTAATAATAATATTTAAGTTAGTTCATTAATCTCGCATACAAATGCCCTTAATTTAAATTATGACTAATTACATCTTTTTATTATATGAAACGTTATTTAATATATTTTATATATAAAAGTTAACACTGAGGCATAAAAAACAATTAAAATTCAAGAAAATCGTAAAATCAGTAAAAAATACTTTTACATTTAATGAGTTGATATTAAATCAGCCAAAATGTCATACCTTTCCTTGATTTATAAAATCGTGCAGAGAGCAAGCAGTAGGTGGAGCCTCTGAACTTCTAAGAAACAACAGACATTCTTACCGTCTTTAAATACAGTTTTATTACAATTTTCCATTTCAGAAAGTATTTATATACACATGGCATGTTTTCAGACACTTGGTTAAGCAATCATTGTGTTTAAAAACTTAAACAATACGTGTCGGGGATGGAATTGTACTGATGTTAAAAAATATGACATACGTTTTAGCATGCATAAAAAGTGGAGCAAAAATTCATGACTATCAATGTATCAAAGTCCAACTTTGTTCTAAGAGACAATATTAACCGTGTATCTAAAAGTTCAGAGCAGTCGAGAAAGCATAAACGAGGGAACTGCACAGTACGCACATGTTGCGTACACCATAGAACGTGAGACTCTTAGATTGTGTTCAAGGAACTTTTAGATATATATTTTCCCCTGATAGTAATCTTTCAATACTTTATGGAGAAACACATTTACGGAAAGCTAAATGAAGAAGAAAATAAAATTCCTCGTGCAAATCTGTTTCGACAAATAGAAAAATTTAATTACGTACCGTAAATAATATTTTTGAACAAATAGAATGGTAGATGATATGTATCATTGATAGCCCACCCCATCCATAGCCCACCAAACACTAAAATTTCTCCTCTTTTTCTTAAATGAATGTGGCTGACTCTCAGCCAACACTTCATTTTAACCATACTAACCCGTGTACAACCCAAACATCAAAACATTGATGTTCTTACTTTCAGTAAACTATTACGTTTAACCAATTATGTAGAGTTTGGTACAGTAGAGTTTGTGATTTACAGAAGTGGGGACGATGCGAGCAAAAAGGCCCGAGGTCCCTGTAAAACTAAGATTAAGCCTTAAGTCTTCAGCTGCCATAGGACAGAAATGTACGGCCAAACGCAAAGCAACCAGAAGGAAGACCGTCAAAAGGAAACAGCACTTTTACTTTTGGTGAGTATTTCGTATATTAAACTGATAGTTCCTAGGTCGCACTATACCGTAAAATATCCTGAGCCATTTATAATGCACCGATCATATTAAGTGTTCAAAACTGGTTTTTTATGTTGGTTGGAACCAAATTTAGTTCTGGTTGTAGATAACGCGCCCTACCACAACAAACAAATTTATAAAGCTCCTACTTGAAGTAGGAAACAAGATATGAACGTGTATCTTTCTAAAAACGGAATACCATTCAGCGACGATACCTTTTTACCTGAACTGTACAAAATTGTTCAGCTACATAAACTAAGGCATGTCCGGTACGCCTTGGACAAAACTGGTGTGCTAGAGGGTCATGACATGTTATGGCTTCCGCCCTACCACCCAGACCTCAATCTCATTGAGTTAATTTGGACCTAAGTCAAAGGTTATGTAGTTAAGAGGAATACTTCAGATTAAAGCCCTATACGAAGACAAGATATCAATTATGGGCGCAGAATAGTGGTCAGTAAAGAGCAAGCACGTGTAGAAAATCGAAAAGGACTATGCAGCCGCAGAACACCAGATTGGAAATATTATAAAATTCCTTATTGTATCAGTTGGACATAGTTCGGATACAGACAGCAATGACAGTGACCCAGAAGAGAAGGGCAATTTGAATGTGATTGAAGAACTCCAGCGTAATGAGGTAGAGCTTAACTACCCAGTTAGTTGAACAGTCAGGTACTCTAGCTCTAGAGAGAGGTACCTCTTCTAAGTTTTAAATCTATGTATGTGTAATTTATACCATCCTAATGGTACATCATAGTTGGTGTAATTTCTGGTGATAAACTTACTTAGTAAAGGAAACTGAGTTGTAATATTTAGTTCGTTTGATTGAGTTGAAACCCAAAGCTTTTACATATATAAACAAATAGTACAAATTATCTCCACCGGTACTGTTCGTGTTTATTCATAATTGCATTGTCACCTCCAGTGCTCCAAACGGGTAAATGATGCATTAGTGAATGCATTCACCAAATTTTGTTTGTTAATAAAGTGAATTAATCACCACCCAGTAGTATTAGGTTTATTAATTTCCATTAGTGCTCTGAAGTTGCTTTCAAGAGCATCGCTTATTTAACTTAGCCTACCGTTAGTCAATTGATTTACTAGTTACACCACTAGTTAATGTTGCTATTTTATCTATAAACATTTCTTCTGCATTCGTAAAACGAGATATTTTTACTTTATGTAGTAAATTTGTTGTACAATTTATTAAATAAATGACATATAACAGTTTATCCATAAACCGACATTCTATAACATGATCGACCCATGCATGTTAATGTATCTGTCTAAAAATAAATTTAATAAATATATATATATATATATATATATATATATATATATATATATATATTAAGTTACAAACAGTTTATTAAGTTATACTTTGTAATTATTGTAAAATGTATTAAATACATGTTAAATAAAAGTTTTAATAAAATCCACCTTTGGTTTGTGAGTGGTACAGCAGATCATCCATACAATTCCTGGCACTGAAACTTAATAATTTTAATACAATTGAATTATTTACGACAATTAAATAACCATTAATTAATCACTTCACTTGCTATTAGTTTTAGTAGCATTCCAACACTTACATTCTACGAAATACTTATGTTTTAAATACAAAAAAATTAAACATTTAAAGTGTAAAAAACTAGCTAGTGATTAATTATATCCGTTCCCTTAAATAAATCCCATATCTTGAACATGTGAAAATGTTGCGAGAAAATTAGTGGTAAACCTGTAACCGCAGATGTTCATCATCCATTGTTGCAAAAATTATATCACAACAAGGTTCGGTTTGCGTTTGACAAGTCTATATAAAGATAATTTTATTTTATTATACCCACTAAAATGTCCAGAATAATATTAAAAACTATTATTGTATTTCATACAAGTTATTTATAACGTGTAACGAGGGCAGATTATTTTAATATCATTGTGAAACCTATTTTCCGATAGCGGAGAAACACAACGTGGTGATCCTGACACAAATCATTACTAGTATATTCCCCCGAAGAACCGAATCGGTGATTATTTTGGGACACTCCTCAAGCCAGCTTTGATTAATAATCCTTAACAAATATTTGCCCATAATTCGACCCCCATTGATTAAAACATAAAACTACCCTCAACACCCGACGCATGCTGCCCGTATTCCCCGTTCCCCACAACTCCATAATTTTCCCCGTCTAACCTGCTTAGACCGCCATAATTTATTTGGGCCAAATGTAGAACAATATTATGTACCTGAATATTAAATTAAAATTATTACTAAACTAACGGATACCCGTCCAGTCTCCGGCGTCGGTCAGCGTGCACTTCGACTCGCTCCCTCGCCACAAGTACGTTCTGGCCCAAACCCGTCCACCGATCAAACCTAATATTGTGTCCCGTCTCGAACCTCGGCCAAAGTTCGACCGGCTACATCCTACACACTGATCGGCCCGATCAGTGGCGGTCACATGCCACAAACGAAATGTAGAAGAGTCAAGAACTGTACATAACTTCAGCTTGAAACTGATCTTCAACTCAATAATAATGTTGTTAAATATCTAAACAAACCTATCAGTCAACTGCTTTGAATTTCATTAAACAACAAGAAATATATTGTATATCAACTAATTGCGAAAAACGTCCATAGATGAACTCCTCCTGACCACTGTATACCGATGAATATTGAATAACAGGAGACTTAAATTATTAAACTTATAACAGTATATAAATAATTGTACCTTGAAATATACGCCATTAATTTTAACAATGTCGGAGTCTTGAGTCACCGTTTCACAAAAACGAATGGTAGATTAATTTATCATTAAAGGATGACACACAGAGCACAATGTATTGATCAAAATGTTCTAATATAAAAAATAGCTAACGTTATGATTTTTTTGAAGTTTTTGTATGTTTATTACTTTTTTAATAGTTTTATTTTTCAGTTTATTCTATAAATTACAGAAATTAATTGCTATGTGTGCAACTTAAAATACCGAGTTATAGTCGTAATAAGACATAATTGAAATGCGCAGGCCCCAAATCACTTCGACATAGATTGCATTTAAAATTTCTCTCACTGCTCCTGTACTTGATTGTAAAAGATTATGACAAAAATGTCATATAGAATTAGCACCATCACAAACTAATTGATATAAAACATAATAATTAGTAAGAAAGAACACTATATATTGCAATGATTGGGAAATAAAACAACCAACAAATCACTGAGAATTACAGAAACATTTCCATTATGGTTTAGTCGATATAAAGATTAAAACCTCCATTTACAATTTATCAAAATATAGAATAATATATATTTTGCACTTAATATTAACAGTAAGCAAAAAATGATATCTTTATACGTTATATAGTTTATCATAGTTTAATTTAAACTATTTTCAATACTAATACTTGTGCCAGTTCGAACTTGACAGCCTGGGGTAAGACTGCAAATTTTAAAACAAAATATTTTAAATACATTTTTCAATATTTTTCTGGGTGGGGTAACTTTGTAAATTCTAACCACGCTCTGCTACCAATTGAAGTGGTTATGGTAATTTTGGGGAGGACCGCGATGTGCATCCGTCAAGCACATGGTTGGGTGGTTATATAATTTACAAATTAGATATCCCCAGAGGTAGTGGATCTCATGATTTGACCGTTCCCCAGCCAGCTTTAATGATAATATAGTGGATGATAATGAGAATCTAATATAATAAAAGTATTACAAAACTCCGGCTGCTATATTATAATTATATTTTAATATGCAAGCATTACGAAAACAACTCAGTCAAGCCCCCAAAAACCTCTGGACGTGCCCTGAACTTAATACGCAGAAAAGAACATATCTGCAGTTTACAAACACTAGAATATTAATATATTATAAGTGTACTTCCAAATCCTTTCGTAGTGAAACCCCCTGTCCGCACACGTAGGCAATCAGTACGCGTCTCCCGATCGTTGACTGCCTCAACTGACCCTTGCTCCCAGCAGCTGTGGCTTATCAGACTACATACATGTTGGCTAGATAACACGGCCTATATAGATAACAGGATGCTCCCAACTGTTACAGTTGGAGGAATTTAGCTGTGCTCGTGCAGCCTTGATACTACCCTTTCAACAAACAAACGCTATCTGTGTGGCGGGTTGCGTTTACGTGCTAGCCGCTGAGATGAAGGCGCAACAATGTCTTTAACGACTTTAAACTCACGATTTCGATTTGCAGATAAGTATTGACAAAAACGCTATTTTCAAAAACACGTTAAACAACACTATAAAAACTGAAAATAAGGATAAGTCCTATTATTGCTATTATTTGGTATTCTCTTATTAATTTAATTTACAATCACTTCAATAATTTTAGTTAATTAAAATGCTAGAATATAATTTTCTAATAACAAATTTTACTTACAATGATTGTTTTTTCATTGGAGTTCTTCAATCCCACTCAAATTGTCCTCCTCTTCTGGGTCACTGTCACTGCTGTCTGTATCCGAACCAACTGATATAATAAGGGATTCAATAATATTGTCAATCTGGGGTTCTGCGGCTGCATAGTCACTTTCGATTTTTTCTACGTGCTGGCACTTTACTGACCACTCTTTTGCGCCCATACTTGAAATCTTGTCTTCACATAGAGCTTTAGCTTGAGACATAGTGAAAGATGTATTTCTCATAGCCACATAACTTTTGACTTCGGCCCAAATTAACTCAATGGGATTGAGGTCTGGGTGGTAGGGCGGAAGTCTTAAAATATCGTGACCCTCTAGTTGAACAGTTTCGTCCAAGGCGTACCGGACATGCCTTGGTTTATATAGCTGCACAAGTTTGTAGAGTTCAGGTAAAAGCATATCGTCGCAGAATGGTATTCCGTTTTTCGAAAGCCACAACTTCATATCTTGCTTCCTACTTTTAGAAGTAGGAGCTTTATCAATTTGAATGTTATGGTAGGGCGCGTTATCGACTACCAGTACTGAATTTGGTTCCAAATTCGGTAATACTTTTTCCTTTATCCACTTCATAAATATGTCCCCATTCACGTTGTCGTGGTAGTCTCCACTATGGTTGCTTGCTTTCCAACAGGTAAAAGCATTGGGCACAAACCCTTTCTCTCCACCCGCATGGATAATTATTAGTCTCTCGCCCTTGGAAATCGGCACGTGTAACCCTTCATTTGAGCCATCCGACCAAGTTTGTTTAGAAACGTGAGACGATAGTATATAAGATTCGTCTAAATAAATTATTGGTCGTCCTTGCTTCCTGTAATTTTTTAACGCTCTCAAATATGTTATTCTTTTCTCTCGGATTTCTGGCTTTTCAATTAATAATCTCCTATTGTTTGCCGTCCTTCTCCAAGTAAATCCCAGGTCCTTTAATAACCACCTCAAACTTTTCTCACAACCCTGGAAATTTATTTTGTCCCTTAGCGCCTCCCTCAATAGTTTTGCAGTCGGTATTCGATGTTCTTCAATATGGAAATTGTACACTAGTCTTCTCACTACACATTTATCGAAGTCATCTAAATGAGTAACTGTTCTACGTCGTTTACGGTTTTTGTTTGGCGTAGTAAAACTTGCCTCACACAGGTTACTAACCTTAAACTTTTTAAGTTCACTGTTTATTTTAGTCACAACTCGCTCTGACACTCCAGTTGCCGCAGCAGTTCTTTGTCGAGCCTTTGACAACGGAATTTTAACAGTTTGATGGTCTGCCTCTTCCTTCATAAATGTATAAACATTACTCACAATTTCGCGAGCCTGACTATGAATAGTTCTGCCTTTGACTTTCGACTTTAACTCAACAGACATTATGGGTAAAAGCGAAGCACAAGGTACCACCACACTCAGCACTGTCACAAAACAGACTGATTTTAGCGAGTGCGATGAGTTATTTGGGCCAATACGATTCCTGAAAGGAGGGAGTCATGAGTCATAGGAAATGTTTTCGGGACGCAGCGCATAACGGTACCCCGCCACCCCTCCCGCCTATCACCACACACTCAAGGACACGCGCACAGCTAAAGTCCTCGGACTGTACCTGAACCGGAGCAGTGGCAAGTCGCCCTATCTCCGCCTTTTTGATAAAGGATTTTTTATTTTTTTCATATACGTAGAAATAATTTAAGGATTTAAAGAACTTTGTTGGAATCCATTTTAAAACGATTACAGTGAAACGATTAAACGTTACGGGATTTTTAAAGTAAATGATTTCATATTATCTACGTCAAATTACTCTTTTTCTGATTTTATTTTTATTTTGGTTCCTACATTTGCAAAGGAACATAAAAAGATTACTTGTTACTTCAAAGGTAATATAAAGGTTAGGATATTGGAGTACATAGTTCAGTGTTTATGTTTCATTATGTACAGCATCCTGGAGTGTGTTCCTATGCTAGTTTGGGACAGACGGTTTTCAGGCGCTGCTCACAATATAAATCAACCCGACAGTTTGTACGCCCGGTTTTAGAAGTGTGTAAATAACCTTTGACATTTTAAAGAAAGGTTAGGTATTTTCGTTGCAGTAAATTTTAAAGCAAATTCCATAAATGGACCAAATTATTGTCCATTACATGCAATGAATTAATTTGTTGGTTACGAGTTACAGTACATTCTATATGATTTCAAGTGTTATTCAAGTTATAATAATTCATTATTGGATTTTACCACACAATTATGCTGAACGGTATTATAATTACAGACAATGTGCTATCGAGTATATTTTAATACGTGGTTTGTACAGTCAAACTTGAGAACAGGCTGTAGTAATGTTTTTGGAGAAAAGTTAATTTACCACACATTTATTTTAAATCAAATGAAATTACTATTCCTGGGAGTTTAAGATACTGTGTGGGCCACGAATACATCGTGTGCTACTAAATTGAAGCATGATAACAATAAGTAGTAATATTTGAAGAAATGTTGATTTACCATACGATTATGCGAAGCATAATAAACATTCAGTTTGTACCAACGAGTCCTGTATAATGAAACCATCTCCAGGGCTCGAAGAAAGTGCCAGACATCGTGATGCTTGCATGGTGCTTCTCGCTCGTCCCTTAACGGACGACTGATCAGTAACTGAAAAGAATTAATTCCCAATGTACTGTTGTTTACTATTTTCAGTTGCGGTGTATAGTAGAGGTGGAGTTTCACACATTTCTACCAATCAACGTAGGTAATTCAAGATCAATACTAATGTTAAATTAAAGACAATTTTAAACATAGTATAAGTAAAAATAGTTTTGTGAAATTAAGTCCTTTGGTTGGAGTCCTATTTACACGTTGGCTACGCTGAAGTAAATAAAAACGTGACTTGTAAAAGTGCTTTAATTATTATTACTGTCACATTAATCTACCCGTTTCTGCAAATTTAGGATTTTGGTCCCTTAATGAAGTTTTATGCAGGTTGGAAAATTACGACATATGTTAGGCCTACTATTATAAAGGTTAGGATATTGGAATATAGGGTTAAGTTTTTGTATTTCGTATGTTTTCTTGTATAATATCATAAACTAAATCTTTCTAAAGTTCTCGTGTTTAGAAACATGGAGAATACAAAACAAAATACAAAAATAAAAACACATTTGTCTACCTATGCCCACTGCGACGGAGTCGTTCGAAAGGAATGTGTTTATAAAGTAGCCTACGTGTTTGGTCTTGCCGACATAATGAGTTAGGTACGTTTTTATTTTTATTTATAATAATATATTTTAACACCACATCTTAAAAACATGTAACCCGGTTGTGATAGTATTAAATTTATTTTTGTAAGGTGTTGTAATTATTTCTCTAATTGTCGCTCATAAAGATGGTTTCTGCCCGAATTCGGGTTGGTTCGATTCCGGACTACTGATGGGTTTCGCTACACTCTCATCACCTGAATCAAAATTAGTCCAACAGTACAGTGCAATGGGGTGGAGATGCAATGCACGTACTGTGGTGCAATCTCAAGGGATCCTCAGAACTCGAGTGCACGAGTAGTTGAAAACAGTAGGCCTAAACAATTTACCTGTCTGTCTGTTCGCACTGGACGTTGTGGATTCCCAACGGTGGCTTTAGAAGTTTTATTGATCTAATTTTTTTACTGTGAGGCTAAAGGTACGTTTTTTACCGTTAAAATTCAAAATGTGTTTATTACCACTAGAATATTCTACAGTATACAGAATCTGACTATATAGGTACTATAACCAACCTACGGTCCTGCGAATACTTTCAGACTCCTTAACGAGCTAATTTATAGCATTAGTATTTGCTATCACGGTTACCCACCAGATCAATGTAAAAGGTGTTCGCTAACGCTCAGTGACATACACCATCATCGAACGTCGCTTATATAGAAATGGAACTTCATGAAAAATATCTAGTATAAGTCAGTTTGTTATAAAGATATGGTAAGGAAAAGCAGACAGAAATGGTAATTTGCTAGCTCATTGAGTAATGGGCTTCGCTAAAGCTCAGCTGTACCTTAATAATATACCAAAACATTAACTTGGTAGCGCGACGCATACTTATGCGGATATCTGGTCAACCCTTCTGATTGGCTGATTCATATCCGACACCTACCACGTCTGATAACGTCTCGACGCCCGTCGCGACGGCGTCGTTTGAAAGGAGTACGTGCATAAAGAACCCGTCTGGTTTCGCTGACATAATGTGTTATTTATAATATTCTAATTTAATATCACACCTTGAAAATATGTATCCCGGTTGTGATGGAAATTTCTTTGTAGAAATATTAATTTTATAATTATCGCTCATAAACATGGTTTTTCCCTGTAGTCGACTGGTTCGATTCCTGAACTTCTGAAAGGGTTTTCAATCTCATCACCTTGCTTAAAATGGCGCCAAATGCCCTAAATAATACTACAACGGAGAGTCTCGGGGGTTCTCGAGAAAAGAAACACGTAGAATTGGGTGTAATCTCAAGGGATTTTCAGAACTCGAGAGTGCAGATGAAGAGTAAAACAATCATCTGTGTTTGTCTATTTTCTCAATATTGGACGTGTGGGTCCCACGGTGGCTTAAGGGGTTTTATTGATCAAAATTTTTTTCACTAGCATAAAGCCTAAAAATGCGTTTTTTACAATGTATTTAGCGTTCTATTCCAGGGTCCTTGCACCAATCTCAATATTTGTAACAAAGTCTGGTAACCGGAGCCAATAAATACAAATAACCTTAAGAAACTCAAGCTATTTCATCCAAACTAGCCGAGGAAAAATGTAAGTTAATTGTAAATAATTACAAGACAACTGGAATCAAATATCTCAACTCCTAATCTGTCATCTATAACATAAATAATTTATTATTCCAGTGGCATCATTAAACCACTAAGACATACATTACATTTATATACAGGGAGTAACTGAAATACACGAAAAAAACTTCAGGAGGTTGTTGTCGGGGTCAAAATAAACCAAAGTTTATATAAATATATGTCTTAAAATGCATCATGGTCCTTCCCAACATCTGTTACAACAGAGATTATCATAAAAAGTATTTGATTTCATTTGTCTGTTTTTCACACAACAAAAATACTAACTTTACTAACTTACGTAATACTTAAGTACTAACTTTACTAGTTATCATAGCCAAGGTACTGCTGGAACAGTGAACAGTGGTATGCATCGATATGGCAACACTGTCTGAAATTTCATTGAACTAGTCCGGTTTAGGATGCTCTAGTCTTTCAAGCAGCAACAGGTTTTACAGATCAACTCGAATAACCAGAAATATTAAGTGAACTTTTGTTTGTTCTTTTATTACATCGTTAAAATTCTAAAACAAACGAGCCGAGATGTCGCCACTTCCCAATAGTAAATAAATAAATAATAAGAGATGTATTTACTTACGAAAATGGCAATAAGATGTTTGAACGCTTATTTACAAATTTGTTCAAGAAAGAAACTATGCAAATAGAAAATGTACTAAAATTATCGCACCATCATGAATACAATTATAGTCATGCCGTTTGAATATTAACCATGATAGATATGTCCATCCATCTCGTGCAGTACACATTTTTAGTTATAGTTTAGTAGAAACAGGCAGAAGAAAACCACCTAACTTCAACTGGCCTGTGGGAGGTCAGACTACTAGTAGATTTACCATGTACCATGATGTCACATGTAGTCTCAGTAGTTTAATGTACAATTTGTGTAATGAATTGAGCTGCAACAGCCTAGGCAATTAAAGACTAGTTTGGACTATGTGGTGCATGTACGTAATATGACAGTCAACCTGCTCCATGCACTTGGCAGATTGTTTCATGTTAATAATTAATTTTTGAGTTGGTCACTAGCATATAGGTTTTTGATACTGGAAATCTTCACCTTAATGGCGAGATTTCCACAAGAAAAATTACATTGACGAGACCAAGAATAATTTATTCATACAAAGATTTTATGTTCAAGTCAAAACAGTTAGAGTAAATTATAAAACAGCAATTGAACAGAACTCTTTACAATAGTGCATATCATCCCAATGGGTAAAACTACGTACACGGCCTTGCAGAAATGCAACACCCTTTCAATTAGTACCATTAATACTAAACACTATCAGTCTCATCAAGATGGGTCAGAGAGCCTCATGGAAACTGTAAAAAGACTTCCCAAACCTGCAACCCACAGTTTAGCTGCTGCAGAAGTATCAACTTCCCTTCATAACCATAGTCACTCCTATTAAGACCTAACACCTATGCTAAAGCTAATTTATTGAGTTATGCCAATGCTACACAATTTTAACTTAAGTCTATATATAGTTTAAACGGTTATAAAGAAAAAATAAATAAATGTAATATATTTACTTTAGTTCTATTGCATTGTTTCACTGTATTATATCATGTTGACCCAACTACTAGTTCCGAGACTATATAAGTAGAGATTTTGACAACTTATACACACGCCTTCCACAATGCCAACAGTACCATGTTCGGAATGTATGTTTCTCTTTCTGATTTCAGTCTCTTCAATCAATCATTTATGATTTTTTTGTCTTGATTTGTAGACTAGCTTCTCAAACCATAATGTTGTTAAAATAATTTCCACACTATAATGCTTACATAGAGTCATTGGTGGAAATAATCACCTGAGCAAACTAGTTTCACCATTTTCTCAATAAATCCTTTCAAATTTGTTATGCTTTATATCTTAAACACAGTAGGTAACAAGTATATAAAGCATTCATCTAACAAAGCATGTTTATGTAGATAAGTAGAGGTATTTACGTCAAGTAAAGAAATACAAATATTGTTTCAGAATTGTATTTAAATGGTTAAGAAAATAAAACAGCTGAAAAGTATCAATTTATTTTATAAAAATACAGATGTTAAATAATTTTTAAGTGCAAAAAAACTAGAATGGAATAAAAATCACTCAAATGTTTGTTAATAAAATTAATAAAATCAAAATATACTTGATAACTTTACTATGTTATTAGTTACTTAATTCTAATTTTTCAAGTTGCATATAAAAATAAATAGGTACATTAATATTTACTACTTAAGTTACTCTTTTAAAGACGTTTCAAAATACACTTTTACTTAGACTATAGATAACATATAACTTATTACTTATATCTAGATAAATCAATAAACTTAGATATATACGGTATATTAATAATTTATTTATACTAGGAAACTGAAGTCACATAGGTAATGAAAACTGAATTAAGAAATAAGATTACTAATGTAATGAAATTAATAATCGTATATAAAAGAGGAAACAGCCAATGAGGTATTCTGCCTTGAGCAGCCAAAAGAACTGATGACGTGGATTGGATCCATCATTAACTGCAAAAGGAAACACACAAGTACATTATTATGATATAATTGATGTTTTAAAAAAGTAACTCATATATAATCCATCATCAGCTACAGTAGTAGTCACTGAATTGCATACATGATTATTAGATAGGTGAAAATTCCAACAGTTGAAATAGTTTACACCATCTTTTTATGTATTTCCTTCCTTTTTTCCAAGTTTCCCAAACTAAATGCCAAGAAAATTTACACATTTCTTCAAGTTGCTATGGAGATGTTAACTTAAAAATAATTGAGTTTTAAGTTAAATCGCAACTTATTTATAAACATTTTATAAGTAGCATTAGGTACTTATAATAATTAAAAATGCAGTATTGTAAGACTTTTGTAAAAAATACATTTTAATATTGACAACAAAAATTATATAACGCTCAAGATTATAAAAGTTATGCGAAGAGTTTGCAAAGTAATATACTAAAATTTTACAAACTGCCTGACCTAGTTCAATAAATGTTTATGTGGATATTCATAAGACTCTTTCATTTGTATAAGGAATATCTAGTTTCAGTGCATTGCTCACACTTTCATGGCATGTATTGTGTCAATAAAAACTATTGGAATAATGAGGTTGGAAAATATTAATAAATAATTAAATATTTATTATATTACAGTTTAAACCCAGACTTTTCTTATAGGAAACAAAAAACTAAATATAAATACAACAATTAATTAATTACAATCATAAGCATATCTAGGATGACCTACTGGGGGAGGGAATTATCACTAAAAGTTTTCTTCACCTTCTATTTATTGGGTTACAGGAGCACACCCCTCCCCACGGAATATGTTAAAAGCTAGTAATATCAAAATTGCAAGTTTAAGCTGTCCGAGCATCATTATTATTCTTATTTTATGCTCTACCAAAACAGCTACTGTATAACATAAGTGAAAATTGACCCATTTAAAACCCATCCGATAACACAAAATAATTTTAAGAAAATGATAATGCATTGTTGAGAATAACAGAGGCTCGGGAAAATAGCTTTATCTTGAGACGTACAAGACACATCCTCCACCTTTTACCAAGAATGTATACATTCTATTATGGGCTTCCAGGATACAAATATATTATATTTGAAAATATGAGCGTATATTTGTATTACTTAAATAATACGTATTTTACGTTTAAATGTTTTGTCCCTGATAAAAATATTGTGATATTGACATGTATTTTTACAAAGTATATATTTACTGTGTATACAAACAAGTACACAAATTTTGAGACATGAAATTAGTAATTGTGTGTTTTATACCGCAGCTGAGTGGTTGACATCCACCATATACATTGCGCATAGACAATTAAACAAATATAGACATATATTTATATACTACAAAATTGCTAAAAGTTTTAGCAAGTGAATTATCGAACAAATTGCCAAAAACAAGTCATTACAAGGTAATCAATGCTCAAAGTTTCCAGAGAATATGAAAATTATATGTGATGTGAAGTCAAGTAATGAGGATATATAATCAAAATTATATTAATGTTACTTTTTCAATATAAGGGATATTACATATGTATTATGAAGGTGTACACAAATTGTCTTCCTTACCTATACTAATAAATAAAACAACTGATATATTGTATATCATAGTACAAAGCAGAGCCGTAAGTAGGACTTGGCCCCCACTTGGGGGGGGGGGGAGGAATAAATCTGAATAAATATACTAAATAGATTAGTTATGCTAGTTCAAAGTAATGCATATGTCACAGCTGTTTTTCAAATAAGATGGATTGATTTTATATGAGCATTTTTAATTTTTTGAGGGATATAGAGAGGGGGGTTCCATCTTTCCCCCTCAAAGTTATGCTAATGAACAAAGCACTGTAGAGCAGTCAGTCCTCTTATTTTTAAAGAGTCAATTAGGTTAAACGGAGGGTGATGTATGAATACAACAGTTCTGTAATGTAAAGATTAGGTGCCCCTGTAACTAATTTTTCTATTAATCTATATTTAATTATTTTAAATTCACTATATATATATTATATATATATATATATATTATATATAATATATATATATATATATATATATTCATAAAACACAATAACAAATAAATACCTTATTTATCCAGGGATTCTCCAGTCTTGCCCTTGCAGTGACTAAATCGGTATACTGGCAAGTATTCCATATGTTAATTACTTTCCTTCCATTCCTCGGCATTCAGATTCCTGGTGAGAATCATGGAGTAATACCAGAAAACAATGCACAGTTTTATGCTGTTCTTTTTTTGTGTATTTATTAAAGTGGCATTTGTACCCAGAAAATCATTGGAAAAGACAGGATGGAAAATAACTCATACCAGAGAGGTTGTTGCTGTAGAACTGACTTTGATAGTTGGGGGGGGGGGAGGGAGGGAATGGATTTTATAAACAATAATTTCGACTTCTTTTGAACTAAAGCATGATGCAATAGCTAAGGTTATTACCTATTAATATCCTATTTCAATTTTTCAATGTTATTTAACTAAGAGAAACTAAGATAGCATTTTGCTTATAAATTTAATCTCAAACCAATTTAAAAAAGTTAAATCATCATAGTAGTGATAAATTATTAGTCAGTACTGAAAATTTTAAAACTGAATTAAATAATACTGTTCTACTATGTATGTTGCACCCTATAAAAATACTTCATTGTTTACACAATTACCACGATAAGACAGTTTCAATAAGGTTTGCAATATTTTGAGAATGAACCCCAACCTAATAGAAATACATTGAAATATTCAATGCTTTGAACCTATGAAAATTTGATTTTTTTTAAATACAATATTCAATTTTGCAACATAAATACTTACTCAACACTGAAAATGTTTGATATATTTGCAAAATTTGAATAAAATAAGTCAATTATAAATAATTAGATAGCAACCATTTATTTATTTTAAATATTTAGCAAGGTAACAGGGAGAGAGATTAGAATTTGATTAGAATTAATTTTATTACAGCATTCATTATACACAGTTGAAACTTTCTTAGAGAGACATATTTATCAAGTACCGGTAGCTTAATCTTTTTCATAACATTATACAGAAAATAGACCTGCACAGACATTATAGTTAAGAATATTATGTAAATTAGGTTTTTGATATAGGTACTCGTATGTTGAACGAATTGTACTGCTAAAGTGTTTCGTTTTTCAGTAAATAACTTCTCTAAATATTCTGATAATTTTTAATTAGCCAATTACCTCAATTTCAGGATCTAAGAGCCCAAATCATTTGTGTACATTTTGTGGAATGAGATTTAAGGCTAGTCATATTATTCTATTAGGTGTATCATATTATAGAACTATGTTGCTGAGAGTACTATGAACATGTTGAAGAATTGCAGAATGCTGGAGACTCACTTGTTAGGAGCAAAGGAAGCTCTCTCTGGCACAGGATGGTCAGCTGACAGAGCTTGATGTCCATTGTATAGGAGGTGGGTGTTAGCCACCATCACAAAGTGACCCAGGCAGGGGCTACTCAGTTTTGGCCGGCCTCCAGAAATGATATTACGCCAGGCCCGTTAGGTACTGTGACCTGCCCGTACTAGTTGGACAGGGCTGCCCCGGCCCTTAGATCATGGTAAGTGTCTGACAAAACCGTTCTGAAGACGGGCCTGGACCTGGGTGGTGCTTCACTACTTTGTAACATGAAACAGAAACACGTTATTTTAAGTGATTGGTTAATAACTTTGTAATAATTAATGAATGTACATAAATTGACAAAAAATACATCTATTTTGCTTTTTGGGGAAACAGTTTATGAAGGTGTACACAAATTGTCTTCCTACTATATATATATATATATATATATATATATATATATATATATATATATAAACTTCGTTCAGCAGATTAGCCATCTATAATAATATTTTTACAACATAGTGTCCTAGACCAGTCTTTCTAACTTCTGCTCTGTCTGACCCTTAGCACTCTTGTAAACAAAGAAAGAGATGCAATAATGTGTCACAGAGTAACAAATGTACCAGAGCTTTACGCCCCATCTGTGACGCTTTTTTGGCATGTACTGCAGTAATTGCGAGTGGCCCTTAGTGCTCACCATGCTCTCATCTATTGACAAATGTTTACCAGGCATAAAATACAATTTTGATACCCTGTTCATATGATCTATTAATGGTTGGATCCTGGCACAAGGATCATGGCACCAGGTTGTTGTGGAAGAGGTAATTCGGATGTGTCAACCAGATGAAAAAATTGTAAAATAGCCTGGAACCTGTTTCTATTGAACAGTCTGGAAAACCATGGCACACACCACATGGAAAACGCCCAATTGGCCTGTGAAGTGGTCTCCAAAAAAAGAGATTTGAACAATTGCCAATATCAAATTTAGAGTTAAGGCAAGCTTTCAGGAAACTGCAGCTGTTGACTCTGTCAAGCCTGTACATTTTGGAAACAACTTAGTTTTGTGTAAATGTGCCTTAACCAGAGGCATGTATGAGACCCATGACAGAGCAAATTACCGAACTGGTGGACTAATGGTGGTTTATGAATGCCTGACCTCACAAGCGGGTGTTAATTTTCTCAACAGCCTGCACAATTGAATTAAAGATGCTCCAACGCCTAAGGCATCAAAGACTCGCCTCAAACACTTTTTGGTGTCTCAAGCATTCTATAATGCAGGTGAGTTTTGGTATTGCAAACTGCCTCCCTGTGCTAAGTGGGTTACATTGGCAATGAACGAATGAGGCGTGATTGTAAAATCAATATGAATGAGTGTATATTGTTTCTATGAAAGGCTGAAATTTTAGAAAACCTGTATTGATGTTTGCCATACAATGTACATTTTGTTGCTGCCATAAAAAAGATTTTGTTTGTGGCGGGAATGTTGAGGCTTGAGAGAGACCGGCTGTAATGATGTTAGGGCAAACCTGAGCATTTCCAAAGAGTTCCTCAAGCCCCTAAATTGAAATAATTTTTAAAACACATGTCATGTGTAACTAAAATTAGCAATCTGAATGTTGAGTTTAGCTCCAGTTCACCTTCCTCTTATTGCAGGATCTGAAATCTGATGGTGTCACAGACTTAATTCCTGGAAATTGAAATATTTTCATCTGAAGAGATCCAAACAGCTAAACTCAAAGAGAAGATTCCTGACACTGCACTAAGAGGAAGATGAACAGGAGTGAAACTCAACATTCAGACTGAATCAACCCTCCCAAAAACAGCCATGTTATGAAATAACCAGATAACACTATCTTTTTAATCTCATCTTTCCATATACATTATATCTTTAGTAAACTTTATACACTAGTTTTATTGTAGCAATTTCAATAAGATGTAAAGAATGAATTCCGATTAAAGCTCTGCAATTGCTAGTAAAACTTGTCCGATCAAGATAACTCATCCCAATCAGAATAATTATTTATCATAACATTGTGCAAGTTCCAAATGGTAACTACTATTATAAGGAACAGTGAACTTACATTTGCTGCAGTTAAAATGATAGGGAGACTTTAAATCACTCAAAGTCAAATACAATTTTTTGGGGAATTTTTTCTAAAATTATTTTATGTGAATAATTTAAAAACTAATTATTATACTAATTTGACAGAGTTTCACTCAGTACAAAATAAAAATAGGCTCGTCACTGCTTCAATTAGAAATGTAATTGTTTTAAAAATGTTTAATACAAGTTCAAACAGTTAAAAGAAAATAGCCCGCTATTTAAAATTTGGAATAATTAAAAAAGTTTATACATACTATTTTGTTGACTCACAAACAAAGATATACTGGATTTATTCATTGCGTCGCAAGTGATGACTTGGCGGCTCCGACCGACCACTACTGTTCCTCGAAAGCTTGCTACATACTGACTAAGCGCCAAGGCAAGCGCTAAGCGGCCTCGCTTACATCATCTCTCTCCCCCTCATCCCCTCATGCGATTTCGCCAACCAATCAGAAGTCAGCTCTGCAAACATTACCTTATATGGCAAGCCCCCTTCTACGTCTCAACACTCCCTCTACTCTCCTCTATTGCGTCTCAAAATACAAAGTTTGGGGGGAAGTTCAATTCTCGCCAATGTAAAATACGATTATTATTATTGCCGATGAATTGCTTCATGAATGAAAATTACTAACATTCTACTAAAGACATATAATTTGTATAAAGTAGGATATTGCTTTATTTAACTCAATAATAATGATAACTCATTGAGGCATTCAGAAATTTTCCCTGTGTGTGGGAACTGCACATTTTTTTAAAATCTTTGTTGTTGAGGTTTATTATAGTTAAAATATTATCACAATTTCCACTATCAGCTTTTATTTTGATATACAAAGTGTACCGTCTGAGACTGTAAGTTACTGTGTACATTGAACGTGGCCACTAACTATTTCCTCATTGTGAAATTCTCACTTATCATTAGCTCCAGCCTACTAACTTTGACAACTGATTAATTTGGTGAAACCAGAACGAAACGAACACTGAAGTTCATTCCTCCGTTCCGTTCCACACTCCCTGGATTGTCGACAAGTCTTCTGCTATTTGATGTGCAAAGAGAGATGGGATTCGCTTGGTGGAGTCCAAAGCCTTTTGGATCGTCCGTCGTCTTGGAATAGTTATAGTAGAGAATTTATAGCATGACCGGTGACTTCGAGATGCGCCGTAGGCAAAGACGGAACTAAAGTGGTGGGGGTTGGAGCGGCTCAGTCTGTTGCCGTATTTAGCCTTGTGAACTTCGGTCTCCAGTCTTCTATACGTGCCGCTTAAAAAACATTCGCTTGTGCCAATTCACGAGTTGTAATACAATTTGTGAATTAATTGCGTTGTGCTCATTACGTTTTAAGTAAAGAGTTTGAGATGGATCATAATGTAAAAAGTAAAATTGGAGGTAGAAAGGTTATACACGGCCAAGCAAGAGAAGTGCTTCCCATTTTATAAAACGGGAAGCAGAAAACAACACACTTATAAATTTGAAGAAAGTTCAACAGTGTGTCGTAGAGGCAACTGGAATTTCTGAAAGTACGCTGAGACGAATTTTGAAGGAGGAAAAAAATAAGTCCAATTGGCAATTCTTTTAGTACGCCCAACAAAGTAAGAAAACGCAAACATACTAAAAGTAATCTGGACAATTTTGATTTGGGTGTAGTTACAAGAACAATAAATAATTTTCATCGACAACGGGGTTTTATTACGTTAACTATTGCATGTGGATCGTTGGCGTTATTGTTATTTTAAGTATACATCATTAAATTAACTTGATACAAGTTGGTAGATAAAACTGAGTTTTTTCATATTCTACTGTGTATATTGACAAATTAGTTTAACCAGTTTTATATTAATTTTTAATTTAGCAGCTAGGCTATGTCAGTTGAAAATTTTGTAGTGTATAATTGTATCTACTATCGTAAATCCTGAAGCTTACACGGTTAGTATATGATAAATTGAATTTTAATGGCTAACAAAGCGTAACAATTACAATTCTGAACTGTTGTCGTCGTTGGAGATCAAGAATAATATAAATTCCTACCCTTTCCCAATTTATGAGAACCCTTTCTTACCACCAGGTATCTCTACTGCGAACTCATTAAGAAGGGTGAGCTATGAACACAATTTCGGCAGAACATAGTCATTGTTAAGATCACGTACATCCGGTCCCAATATTTCCAAGATTTCCTGTATTGAATTCCCCATCATAAAAGTACGTCGCCGTAACTTCAAAAGAGTTTAGAACTGTTCAAATATTCTCAAGGTCCCCTATACTAAATTGGTCATCATAAAAGACCACCGTGGTAAGAACATAAGGGTCTAGAAATGTTGGCAAACACTACAATATTCGGCTCCCGCCACCACTATGAGCCGGGAGCCGAAAACTCTCAGTAGGGTTAGTAGCACCGTATTCACTCCCCTACTTTAGATTGTGCCCCCACGCGCTCAACTCCTCCACTCCTCACGCGCATCCCATCGGTCATGCTATAACTTCCCTAGAATACACTATACTAGACGAAACTAACTTTTAGTTCTAGAACTGTTGTTATCGATAATTAAGAATTTATACATTGTTGTTATTAAATTCGTCTGTTATCGAAAATCATTATTAGTTGCTATACACGTACATCTTTTTTTATTTTTTGCCACTGCTTTTTTAGATCATTATCGGCTTTGCTGTGTAGTACTGCATTAAAAACTACGTCAAATATTTTCTGTCCTCGCTGATTGCATTTTGGCAATTTGGGGTGGATGGAGTAGTTCCAGGTATGGAAGACCTCTGCAAAATATACGAAACCATTTAACAATATTTCTTGATTTCATTAAATTACTACTACTTACATAATGCCATGTGCTTCGACCTACTGTATAACATGTATGAGACTGGTTCTGGATCCTGAGGAGGGTATTGAATGCGATGGTGGTTGCAGACGATGGTTCCACCAAGCTTGCGTGAGTTTATCCAAAACTGAGTGCACTCAGCTCCAAAGGACTTAAACAGAAAATGGTACTATAGCAGAGTGGATTGTAAATCGCCAACAGAGGACCCGACGAAATCGAACAAATTGGTAGTGTCTCTATTGGGGTTGAAGCCATAAAGTTGGATGTCGGCCAAATTAGAGATCAACTATCCCAGCTCGAACGAATGGTCTTGGCTAACTAGTCTATGATTCTTAAAACATTTTGACTCTCCAACACTTTGTAATCTATTTCCTGATAGTAGCGTTGAAATCGAACTCTTAAAGAACGATCTCACTTGCAGGAACTTCGGAGCTCGCTAGCTGTCAGAGAAAGAAATGTCGAAAATGACTTAACAATTAAGTATAAAAACGGAGTACCGACGATAGTTAAGAAAACAAAAAAACTAGTTTCATCCAACGGACATACTTTTTTTACTATCAAAACGGGAATGGAATGCGAAGCAAACTACATTAATTAAAGTCTTCCGTTACTATGTCAAACTTCGATGTTGTCATATTGGCAGAGACAAATTTGTCAGTTGATGTTAACAATGCTGAGGTGTTGCCCAGGAACTTTTCAATATATAGATGCGATAGACCTTCACTTAGTAGCTCTAAGCCTAGGAAGGGTAGAGTAATGGTAAATATCAGTGATACTATGGCCTCATCTCAACTATATACTGAAATTAATGAGGTTGAGCACCTTCTTAATTACTAAGATTAAATCATGCAAATACATCTAATGGCCCCTAGTAGCTTGTAATATTCCTCCTCAGCAGCCTCCTTCCAAATACAACAGTTTGTGGAAGTCAATCGAGGCGGTTACGTCAACAGGGCGAAGATTCGATGAGTTTGTTGTTGTGGGTGATTTCGACCTTCCCGGAATAGACTGGAATGGGCTACAGAGGGCCTACCGATGTTGCTTCTAACTACAAGCCAATTTCTATTCTCTCGGCTCTGCCCAAAGTATTTGAAAATCTATTTCTTGATCGATTAAGACATACAATTGTTCAATTAACTTGCCCACAATAACTTGGCTTCTCACCAGGACGATCGACTCTATCAAAGTTTACTGATGTTTCGAACTCATGTTCAAAGGGCATTTGCTGCCATCATACAACTAGATACGATATATTTACACTATTCCAAGGCTGTTGATACCGTTGACCATGCCTTGTTACTAAAAAAGATCTCTGCACTTGGATTAGACAATACTTCTATTCGTTGGCTGTCAAGTTACCTCTCCGAGGGTAGTATTGTTGTTAAATTTACTGGCTCACTGTCTCCCGAGTTTTTCTCACTTTCTGGAGTGCCTCAAGACTTTATCATTGGGCCTTATTATTTTTCACACTCTTCATTAACGTCCTTCCTCTGAATATCAACAGTGTTGCCTCATGTTCGCAGATGATGTTAAGCTATTTTCACAAATTGTAAACGAAGGGGACTGCGAATTGCCTCATAATAGTCTTCCCAGTGTATTTGCATGGTGCTTCACAAATATAATGTCACTGAATGCCAAGAAATGTCAAGCCATATCATTTCACCATTGCACTTTGCCCATAATATACCACTACAAGGAGTAACCATTGCCAGAGTGAGCGAGGTGGGAGATCTTGGAGTTATACTAACGCAGAAATTGAGCTCTGATGACTGTATATATTGATTGATATGTGAACTTGCTGGTAGGCATAAGGAAACTGAAAATCACCGCAACTTCATCTAATGCTCCACCTTGCCAAAAAAAGCCACACACATATATAAAGTAAAATTTATATAATAGCAGTTCCAACGAAACGAATACATCGTTTCCCTTGCCATGTGATAAGCAGGCTGTGATTTAAAACATAGGGTGTGATATAAAACATTAAATGTAACAAACAACTTGTTCATATAGTCCAGGTTTCACTCCATCCAAGATTTATTTAGAACATAAAGCCGTTTCATAATTCCTGGTTTCATTTTGTCCAGGATTGAAATATTATTAAAACAGAGCCGTCTCAACCGTAACCTAGCCGTATTTAGAGAGCTTCTTTGAGACTAGACAATCAGATTATAGAATTGGTATATTTTCGCTAATCTTCCAAAACTACTTTACTCTTTTAGCAAAGTTTTCCCCAGATGATTGATTGATTCAACTGTATAACATGAGTTTCAAGTAATGTTTCTTGTACTCTGGCGAAAGAATAACCGAATTATGGATATTTGAATAGTTACGATAAGCAAAAAAGTTTTGAGATCTGTTGAGTGTTATCTTCTTCAGGTGCCAATCCTAAAACACAAGATTAAGTAAGACAAAGTAAATATTATAAGATGAAATGTGTTTTGTGCACATTTTAACTTTGGTGTGTTTATTGCCAAGTTTTTGGGCTGTTCAAAACTTAGGGAAATAAATTTTGCTATTAGTTAACGTTCACGATTCTATGGCTTGATTAGTTGCCACAATCTTATTAATACTTGTTATAAATCATCTTGTAGTCTAGAAATATGTAATTTTCGACGATACTAATTTTAAAAAATCCTCTGAAATTTCAAACTGTATTAGTTTTAACAATGACTGTACAAAAATAAATAAATTATACCTTGAAGATCTTTTTTGCAGTTCTTGTGTATGCTGAAGAGCCAGGTGGGCCTTGATAATGCTTTGAATGTATTGAGCGAATGGCCACTGGAATTGTGCCTCAACCAGTTGTTTAGAAAAAGAATGTTTGGTACAAATGTGAAATTGTAATACAGACATCATACTTTTAAATCTTTCATTTCAACTTTATCCATTTTGGACCACTTTCTTACATTATTTTTTGAGATAAACGGAAAAAAGACATTCTTAGTTTAATTTATAAGATATAATATCAGTGTGTGTAGCTTTGTAAGGTATTTCAATGTGATATAATTTTCTTATTTATCTTCTTACATATTTATAAACTTATTGTGCAATATCTCTGTCTTTGCTGCTAAAATATTACCATTTTACTAAACTAAAGTTTTGACCTGAGTATTGAGTGTTGTCAACTTAAATTTGCGATAGAAAAAGTTACGCAAGAATTTAATTATGAATTGAGAAATCCCCTTCACAATCTTGAGCAAGTTCAGTCCGAACAACTGATGTCCGTGTCAATAATTCCCTTGTCAGAAACATCAGGAATATTGACATCCTGTCGCTTTCAGCTGGTAACCTACAGGTGGAAACTACTGGTGGTTTCAGTAGTCTAATCTCCGCCAGAGTTTTGGATAAGCATATCAAATCATATGTATTCTTTCATTTTTTTATTATAGTCGGGAACAATCAATTGCGTGGGTATATTTTAAGGTAAAGACATTATAACCGCTTGAGAATTTAGTTATAACCACGTGGATTTAGAGTTGTTTCCTTAGTAAAAACTTTTAAATGGTTTTTCTCTATGGAATTTTGATTTATATTTAACTCTCTAAGGATATCATCTAATTAGATGATAATCATTGGCTGCAATTAAATTTCCTGATCGAATGGGATTTTACTATTTTAGTGATAATGAGTCAACTAGTCACCAATGGATTCCGAGGAATAAGTACAACGCAAGTAATATTCATGAAGCCTGACTGAATCTTAAAACCTTTCAAAATTTTTTTAGTTAAGGCTTCTTAAATATTTAGATATATATTTTAACGTGCGATTCCATAGATCCATCCTATGTCCTTCTCACGAGCCAATCGTAGCTCAAGAACTCTTCTCTATTCCCATACGGTTCTCAAAATCAAAACAAACTTGTTAAAACAAGCTATTCATGTATTTAAGAGAGAAAATGTAACATTGGATTTTTCTGGGTTTTTCAGATTTTCGACAACCTGAAAGGAATCTACTGCTGTGTTGAAATTATGTTACATAAACAATTTCTAAATTTGTTCATTAACTTTAACAATGTTGGATACACGAGTACTTATGTTCTCGGCTCAATAATTAACCACTCCTTCCCTCCATTATCATACTGACGCATACGGAAAATTATAGGTGTAAAATTATTATGCTATGCAAACAAATGTTGATTGTAATTGAATCTTTTTAGTATACTATTTATAGCTGCTGTAATATATTTGTATTATACATATACAGGTACATATATGAAATAAACAAATGATTTACCGTATAGTTGTTCAATACTTTGTTATTATAACAGGTGACGTTTTGTTTTTTATTTTAAGTACCTCAAATATATTTAAAATTTATACTTTCTGAGACTTTATCAGTTAGCATTATGTAACATTCTATAAGATGAACAGCGAAGAAACATTTGTAACAATAAAAATTCGACGGATTAAGGCCGTAAACACTGTTAAGAACGTCACAATGCCAGGATAATCTAAGTCGAGGGTGACTGAAAACTGACATCCCGTCAATCATATTCTGTCAATGACAGAGCCATATTGACAGTTCCGGTATTCGGGAAGAGGAATTCAACGTAATCTATAAATCAAATGAAAGGGTGCCAAAAAAGTATGAAAAATCCCCAATAAGTTTTCGTGATTTATACAAGTAAAATTCGGCACAACCTGTCAAAATTACGAATTCGGTGTAATGATAAAATGAGAAGAAGGCTCAAAGTATTGTGGTCTCATATTACAAAACTTTTTAATGAAGTAGATTCTATTAACGTATCGTAGAGTAACCGCAGCGGATCTCAACAATGAAGATTTCAACTAATAATAATAGTAATAAAATAAATAAAATAACTTGGGAAGGGCTGAAAGGTGGCGAACATATTTGCAGTCATGCGTCTGTAGATCGTTAGCTCTAGCGGTTGCGGATCAAAAAGTATAGGTAAATGAGTTAATGAGTAAACTAATCAGTAGAGCTATCATAACAGGAGTTGCGTTAAAACTAAGCTTGTTTTATGTGTTTAGACATACAAAATGAATTATTTACAACAAAAAACTTTCAATATCGGTAGGAAAGAAAAGAGATACAAATTTTGTTGCGGTTTGCAACCAAACTGCACCCTTAACATGGTAACTTGTGGTACCAGGGCAGCGTTGACTTTGCAGACTGCCGGTTTGAGGGTACAAGCGACTTTTGCCAGGTCGCGAAAATTATCGCGTGAACCACCGCACCAAGACTAAAAGTTAAGATAGCAATTTAATAACAAATGTTTTCATTTAGTCTCATTTTAGAATTCTTAAATTTTATACTTAAAATATAGTAATTATTTTGTATACTAGTGGGGTTTAATCGGATCACAAGTTTCCGAATAATGAATTTTTAAAGTGGCAGTTTGGTTGAAAAGCATAAAAATCATTATCGTCTTTCTGTTCTTACCAACATAAAAAAGTAATTGTTTGTAAATATTTTATTTGATACGTATAAAATCAGAAATAAACATGTTATATAGTAATCTCTCATTATTACACATATATTAGTTAATTTGCAGTAGCCGTTCAAACTTGTCTATTTACAGTGGTTGATTTAAAATGGCATCGCGGCTATAACGGTTGAGTTCTAGTTAGTAAATTGATGCTAATTAGTGCGTTTGGCTAGAGGCCGATACTACGTCATTACGTGTTTGTAGAGGTTGATCTGGAATGGCATCGTGGCTATAGCGGTTGATTTCTAGTTAGTAATTTGATAGTACGTTGCATAAATAGTAGGCCTACGCCTAGCCGATACCACGTCATTACGCGGCTGTAGCGGTTTAACTAATATAACAACGTGGATATATCGGCTGATTTATAGTTAGGAAATGCATCCTAATTATTAAGCCTGGTTAGAGGCCGACATTATAGTGGTTGATTTATAGTTAAGAAATGCATCCTAATTATTATGCCTGGTTAGAGGCCGACATTACGAAACTACGCGGCTGTGACAGTTGATTTACAATGGCAGTGTGGTTATAGCGGTTGATTTATAGTTAGGAAATGAATCCTAATTACTACGCCTGGTCAGAAGCCGACATTACGAAAGTACGCGGCTGTGACAGTTGATTTACAATGGCTGCGTGGTTATAGCGGTTGATTTATAGTTAGGAAGTGGATCCTAATTATTACGCCTGGTTAGAGGCCGACATTACGAAACTACGCGGCTATTGCAGTTGATTTACAATAGCAGAGTGGCTATAGTGGTTAAGTTCTAGTTAGTCATTGGATGCTAAGTAGTGCGCCTGGCTAGAGGTCGATACGACGTCACTATGTGGCTAGTACGTGATAAAGCACGGTTTATTCATGGAGTTGTAGTTAAACTAATGATACTCAATATTTGATCGCCAAAACCTACACGATTATTTATTTATAAGAAATATAACTGATATATATATATATATATATATATATATATATATATATATATATATATATATATATCGACAAGTTTACATGACAATCTTAACACCATAAACAAGAAGAACCACTAGCGAAAGGGCAGTAAAATGGAAATGTGCAATAATATATGTGAGTGTGGATATCTACTTGCAAATATCTCCCGTATCTCGCATCCGTTAGTCTCTGCCGAAGTCAGGTGTTCTACTCACAAGGTTTAGATAACGTTTACACCACAACCTTAACACCATAAACAAGAAGAACCACTAGCGAAAGGGTAGTAATATGGAAATGTGGAATAATATATGTGAGTGTGGCTATCTACTTGCAAATATCTCCCGTATCTCGCATCCGTTAGTCTCTGCCGAAGTCAGGTGTTCTACTCACAAGGTTTAGATAACGTTTACACCACAACCTTAACACCACAAGCTGGAAGAACCACTAGCGAAAGGGTAGTAATATGGAAATGTGGAATAATATATGTGAGTGTGGCTATCTACTTGCAAATATCTCCCGTATCTCGCATCCCTTAGTCTCTGTCGAAGTCAGGTGTTCTACTCACAAGGTTTAGATAACGTTTATACCACAACCTTAACACCACAAGCTGGAAGAACCACTAGTAAAAGAGCAGTCATATGGAAATGTGCAATAATATATGTGAGTGTGGATATCTACTTGCAAATATCTCCCGTATCTCGCATCCGTTAGTCTCTGCCGAAGTCAGGTGTTCTACTCACAAGGTTTAGATAACGTTTACACCACAACCTTAACACCATAAACAAGAAGAACCACTAGCGAAAGGGTAGTAATATGGAAATGTGGAATAATATATGTGAGTGTGGCTATCTACTTGCAAATATCTCCCGTATCTCGCATCCGTTAGTCTCTGCCGAAGTCAGGTGTTCTACTCACAAGGTTTAGATAACGTTTACACCACAACCTTAACACCACAAGCTGGAAGAACCACTAGCGAAAGGGTAGTAATATGGAAATGTGGAATAATATATGTGAGTGTGGCTATCTACTTGCAAATATCTCCCGTATCTCGCATCCCTTAGTCTCTGTCGAAGTCAGGTGTTCTACTCACAAGGTTTAGATAACGTTTACACCACAACCTTAACACCACAAGCTGGAAGAACCACTAGCGAAAGGGTAGTAATATGGAAATGTGGAATAATATATGTGAGTGTGGCTATCTACTTGCAAATATCTCCCGAATCTCGCATCCCTTAGTCACTGTTGAAGTTAGGTGTTCTACTCACAAGGTTTAGATAGAGTTTACACCACAATTTTAACATCACAAGCTGGAAGAACCACTAGCGAAAGGGCAGTGATATGGAAATGTGGAAATGGATCCTAATTATTACGCCTGGTTAGAGGCCGACATTACGAAACTACGCGGCTATTGCAGTTGATTTACAATAGCAGAGTGGCTATAGTGGTTAAGTTCTAGTTAGTCATTGGATGCTAAGTAGTGCGCCTGGCTAGAGGCCGATACGACGTCACTATGTGGCTAGTACGTGATAAAGCACGGTTTATTCATGGAGTTGTAGTTAAACTAATGATACTCAATATTTGATCGCCAAAACCTACACGATTATTTATTTATAAGAAATATAACTGATATATATATATATATATATATATATATATCGACAAGTTTACATGACAATCTTAACACCATAAACAAGAAGAACCACTAGCGAAAGGGCAGTAAAATGGAAATGTGCAATAATATATGTGAGTGTGGATATCTACTTGCAAATATCTCCCGTATCTCGCATCCGTTAGTCTCTGCCGAAGTCAGGTGTTCTACTCACAAGGTTTAGATAACGTTTACACCACAACCTTAACACCACAAGCTGGAAGAACCACTAGCGAAAGGGTAGTAATATGGAAATGTGGAATAATATATGTGAGTGTGGCTATCTACTTGCAAATATCTCCCGTATCTCGCATCCCTTAGTCTCTGTCGAAGTCAGGTGTTCTACTCACAAGGTCACAAGGTTTAGATAACGTTTATACCACAACCTTAACACCACAAGCTGGAAGAACCACTAGCGAAAGGGTAGTAATATGGAAATGTGGAATAATATATGTGAGGGTGGCTATCTACTTGCAAATATCTCCCGTATCTCGCTAGTCCCTTAGTCCTGTGTTGAAGACATGAGTTCGTACTCACAAGGTTTAGATAAAGTTTACACCACAACCTTAACACCACAAGCTGGAAGAACCACTAGCGAAAGGGCAGTGATATGGAAATGTGGAATAATATATGTGAGTGTGGCTATCTACTTGCAAATATCTCCCGAATCTCGCGTCCGCTAGTCTCTTTACTGTGTTGAAGTTAGGTGTTCTACTCACAAGGTTTAGATAGAGTTTACACCACAACCTTAACACCACAAGCTGGAAGAACCACTAGTAAAAGAGCAGTCATATGGAAATGTGCAATAATATATGTGAGTGTGGCTATCTACTTGCAAATATCTCCCGTATCTCGCATCCAAGTCTCTGCCGAAGTCAGGTGTTCTACTCACAAGGTCACAAGGTTTAGATAGAGTTTACACCACAACCTTAACACCACAAGCTGGAAGAACCACTAGTAAAAGAGCAGTCATATGGAAATGTGCAATAATATATGTGAGGGTGGCTATCTACTTGCAAATATCTCCCGAATCTCGCATCCCTTAGTCTCTGTTGAAGTCAGATGATCTACTCACAAGGTTTAGATGAAGTTTACACCACAACCTTAACACCACAAGCTGGAAGAACCAGCTGCGAACAGCAAATATATTTTTAATTTTTTAAACCCGGTCTTCAAATATTTTAAATTCAAATTCAAATTAAAGGAATCTGCATTACACTGGACGGCTGCTGGGAAACCAGGTATACCTCTTTTGTAGTGTATATGTTCTATATTCTGATTTCAAAACGGTCCAGTTCCTTTTTGAACTTCTTCGTCACCGGCGATTTCCAGTGCTGAACTAAGCGGAAAGAAAAATGGAATTAAACTCAACTAACTGAACATTCATTTTGAATTAACACCTCCCACCTACGTTATGCCTATATTTAGATTCAAGGGGAAGTGAATTTAGTATCCGAAGAATAAGTCAAACTGCGAATAAACGATACTAGATTATAAATTGGTAGAATATTTTTGTTACCAGTTAATAAAATTTACTCCTGAACATCTGTAAGTATCTGATACATCAGTGAATGTGTCAATGTCTACGTCTAACTCTATACTACATGTACAATTATAAATTATACTAAATATTCTGCTAAGCTCTTTCATTTCTCTCTGAAGTAAAAGAAAATGCCCTAAAGCGGATTAAAAGTAGAAGAATTCGAACATGACTTAAAAGAGTCAATACCTCAAAATGTTTTAATCCAACATGAAAATTAAATCATCGTACAAATGATTAGTATGTGTTCTAAGTGAATAATCGCGTCACATGGAGAATGTAACGCGCAGTAGGTGTAAAGACAATAAGATTTCTTGATTCCAGCTTCAAATAATGTGAAATACGAAAAGCAAAATATTTTAGGCAAATTAAGATGGAAATTATTAAATCGCACTATTTTACAGTGTAGTAAGCTCCAACCAGGCGAATAAAATGCTTTTACTGGTAAAGTAAACAGAGTCTAATGAAGCCTGTCCATGGAAACTGCAATTTTCCACTTCATTTATTACAGTTTTATCGAAGCCAGATATAATTTCGTCAAAGAACTATTTATGTAATAATTAAGTTACATATAAAAATCTTTGTTTATTACAGATCTGTATAGTTTAACTTCTTATTATAACGGTTCAGTTTATTTTATCCAAAGTTATCATATTCTGTAAGCTACTTAGGAAATCAAAACAAGATGGCTTTAAAAAAAGTAGAATGGGTATTTAATTTACAATATAAAAGAAATTCAATTACATAAAATATCCTTAAGATAAAACGTGTTGATCTTAATTTTAATCAGTAACTAATTATAAACTACACTTTTATTATTAAAATTCACTGCTGAACATAAAAAGAAAAGTAAAACCAAGATTCTTCTTCTAATTTTTTGTCTTCTTCTACGTCGTTTGTCTGGCGTAATTGGTGTAATCTCGTGCTATAGTAATTTGGAATCTAAATTAATATCAATATGTTATTAAAAATTCAGAAAGAAACAAAAATATTATCTTTATTTATCTATGATTTTTGGATTTTACTTTTGAAGTATCTTAAAGTTTCCAGACAGCTATAGATAGATAAGTTTAAACTGTACAAGTCTAAAGCAATAGATGTAGACCCGCTACAGAGGCCAGATTAAATATTTATTCTAACGAAATTGGGCAGGTGTATTATTTATATATCAGAATAAAGTTAGAGATATTTTTATTCCAAAATAATTCTTTTTATAAAATATTTATTCCACAATTGTGTCTTGCATGAATAAAATACTATACGTCCGTGGTGTGCGGCAAATTTTTATTTGAGTAGTATTTTCTAAATTTTACTATAGATGGCAGCAGGGCCGTCTGAAGGCCCGGGGTCGCGGTAAAATTATCCGAAAAAACCAGCCTGATTACGGGCCTGGTTGGTAGAAGTGACAAATTCAAACCATTTAGTAGGAAATATTCAAAATTAGTATCGAAAAATAATTTACCGACTAAAAGGAACATTTGTCAAGCTGAAGCAAAGCAGAGGAAATTAGATTCCACGTTTATCATCACAAACGTTCACAGGCGTTCCTACGTTGAAACTGACGTATTCTTCAATGTTGTATTTGTAACTTCTGCAGTGTTCTTTTTGTTGTTTACTTACCAACTCTGTTAGGATGATTTAATATTGCTAACTGCAATTTCTCGACTAGTTGAACGAGAGCTTTGATGCGGTACAAGTTATAATTAATTATTAATGTCGGCAACGACAAGCTAAAGTTGCTATGACGATATACCAGAGCGTGTTTATTAGAATCGAACATCTTCCAAGTTGGAATATCTAGATTATTACCTACTCATGTAATAAGTTTCTAGCGTTCACTCGACAAAAATGAAATATTAGTTTCTGCATCAGGAAAGTACATGGGATATTGTTTGATTTTGCAACTTAGTTACTTGATAATAAAGTGAAATATTACTTTGAAATGCCTTTCTTGAGTTGTAATTTTAATGTTCAAAATATATTTATGGTTTTTAACTTTTATACTATAAATATATTATAATATAAATATTTATTGACGTTCCTTAAAATACGACTTCTAATTTTTGTTATATTACACTGTTCAGTCGTTTAAAAGGCGCTACTTCAGAAAAAGAGTATAATTGAAAAGTAATCCTAAAAGAAACGATGACAGTCTTCGTTTAATTTATACTAAACCAAGACGCATAAAACAACGAAAGCGGTCGTTTGTCTGGCGTCAGTCCCAGCCCGTGAACTGGTAATGGCTTGTTTCGTCCTCAGTGATTTTATTATTTTTCGTGTCAGGAAAAGAAATATGCAATTTGTAGTTCTAGTTTACATTAAATTATAGAATCTATGCATTCATCAAACCTGTTCATGGGGTTTACTGACGATGTTAGTTATGAGTGTAACACAAATGCTACTGACATTTTCAGTGGAAACACGTAGAACCATTAACTTCCACAAATTTTGGAAGAGCAATGTTTGCTGCTCTGGGAGAATAAGTGGCGAGTTACACGTAAAAGTATTTTTATACTCTAATTGGCACATCTACTGTTGTGTTGTATAATATTAATGCACATCACAGAACCAAATATCTTACTAGTTTACCAACATTTTTAAAAGTTACTTGCCAGTAACTCAATGCCTTGATTTGATTTGATTTTTTTTATCACCATATTCAGTAAATCAGGGACGTGAAAGTTGTGTTAAAATGTTACGTATTTCAAAGTTTAACATGCACTTTCCACTCCGTTTAAAGATAAGGCAAGTTTTTAATCTGTCCATAGCTCTTCATATAAGGTGAAAATATAACTATGCTATAATGTGATATAAATTATATTCAAATGATTGAGAAGTTTTTATATATTAGAGCGTTTTGAAGATTTAGAAGAGCGTTGAGATGATTGTCAGGAAACATTTTTAAGTACCCTATTTTAAATAAAGGTTTCTGAAGAAACAGTGAATTTGATTAGAGAAATGAGATTATAAAAATGTATACAAACTATCTGTGAGGGATCAGTGAATAATGTAGTTGGGCAAAGCATCTTAAAGCATAGAAAGTGCAGAGATTTGTGTGTTTCCGTAAACGAGAATGGGCAAAAGCGAGATCATTTCTCATTGAGTGGAATCCTCTCAATAACATCAGTAGTATTGGTGAGTGGGCATACATGAGATGTCCAATTACTTCGAGTGCCCTCAGGGTTTAACTCTATTGGCACTCTAGAGGAATTATGAATGCAACCAAAGTATTTGAAAGATCAAACCAAATATAATGTCTTGTACTTTAAATGTGTCATTAAAAAGACTCGACAATACAAACTGATTAAGAAATATACTTGAAACTGCATGAATTTGTGGTGTAGTAATCATTTTTCATCAAGGTATTAAGTATTACCAAAACTCTAAAGACTAAGGCAGGCAATATGTGCTTTATACTATCATATTGAGACACGTGATGTTTACATACCACACCACGTGTTGCGTAACAGGCTTCGCTGAGGATGCATACTAAATTTCAAGTCCTACAGCCAGAATTACAAATACACAACCTGACGAGACAATGAGAATAAATGTCCATCTGTATTAAACTATATCCGCATGAATCCTTCAACAATCTCATATAAGTTCATACATAAGTAAAATTGGACAGTTTTTACCTTAGATGTTCTACTACGCGGTGTTTCTAAGCTGTATTATGCTTCGGCAAGTATTATATTTTCAAATAAAAATTTCAAAAATTTTGATCTAAAACCTGGTGAGAATTTTGAAGCCACTGAAACATCTCGAAAAAAGGGAATTCGTAAATGTGAAAAGCAGCTTCGGAACTTATAAATATCAGCTTAGTCAAGTTCACTGGCTAAAAGGAAGCTGAAAGGTTCGTGTTAGGATGATGAGGATACAGGCAACTCATAATTTGTTGTCGTCGTTATTAAAGGAAAGTATTTTAAATTTAACTATATTAATGTTTTTCTTTATTTAATTCATTTTTTATTTGACCAATAACGAAAAATTAATGTTGATAAATAGATCAACACGCTAAACTAAAACCCAACAATATGTACAACAGGAGATGTCATTAGGAATCAAGATTAAACGTATATCTTGCGAAAATAAATATCTACCTAATTACTATTAATGGTATATGGTAATAGGCTGTTGCTGCTATTAAGTAGATTGTTATATTTGATTATTTATTAGTTGATCATAGATTCTTAGATTTTCGATATTTTAAAATTTAGACACAGTTGATCATGTATCGCAAGTGCTAGTTCTGTACACATGTCTTCTCAGTTTTACATTTCTCTCTCAACCAATAAGACACAAGATCGGCAGCTATATAAAATTCTACAGATAAATAAATAACAACCAGAGCTACAGGAGCTACGTATGCAGAGTAGTACGTCCACCTTTCCTACATCTGTGAAACGTATGATTTATCCGATGAGACGGTATTAACGTCTTAACATGTAAAAGTTGCAACTGGCCAGATTAAGATCGTATGCTTTTTACGCCTGTTTCACCTAATCTAGGCTTCACTCAAGGTTCTGTGCATGTGCAGCGCCAAGTGCAGGTGGCGGGTACAACATTATGAACGTCTCTTTCTGTTAAGAAGTTACATAGTTCGTAACATTTACAAGTAACAGATGTTCTAAGCATCCTAAGAGTACAGAGAATCTGTGTGGGATAGTACACCATAAGCTTAAAACTAAATAGAAGTTCTAGAAAGACTTTGGCTAGTCGACAAACTTCTGTTATTTAAAAAAAGAAGATAATATAACCACACATAACAATACGACTAAAAAAATGGTACTAAATTATTGCAATGGTATGTAAAATGTAATAATATCTATATTCACACATGAATAATAAATTATAAATTATTTTGATATCTAGTTGCATAATAAAACAGCATGTGAACATAACGCTTTTGCTGAATTCAGAAAATCGTTGTAGTATAGTAAACAAGTGATGTATTAAACAAGAAAACAACAATCTATTCATGTTAATGTTTTAAGTCGTATTTTATTTTCGATTTGAACTTTTTGTCGAGGATTTCAGTGCTTTTTACTGTTAATGGCGCAGACAAAATTAGTAAACTAATAGATCACTTATTTCAGTCTGCAGGTCACGTCCAATCTAGTGTTAGTTGAGGGGTACTATTTTGACAATCAGCTTTGTTCTACTGCCCGTGCACGCTGATTATTAACTTAATTTGCTTCAGTTGCATGCCTTTATTTCTTAACGAAGTGTGTACAGTTGTGTCGTGTGTAATCATCAGTATGTAATGAAAAATGAACAAAGAAAACACGCAAAAAGTAAGATTTTAAAAGTAAAAACTTGCACTTTTATTTTTATAAGATGATACCTTTTACAAAACTATTAACGTTTCATTTTTGATTAAAAACAATAGTATTTTATTTAAAGATTCAGTTCACGCCAATTCGTTGCTGTAAATGTTGAATTCAAAACATGAAGTAAAGTTCCATGAAACGAATTTATCTAAAAAAACTGGGATGATTGAGTAAGAAATCAAAACTTTCACAAATAAAGATGATTGGGATTTCGGCCAGATGTTTAGTTTGTAGATTGAATTAGATATAAAAGCAAACACACACACACACACACACACACACACACACACACACACACACACACACACACACACACACACATATATGTATATTATTAAAAACAGTTATTACAGGGAAACATAAAAAACCCTCTCGGGAAACGCCGTTTTTATATCAAATGTGTCATACAGAAAAGGTTTTCTAGTAGGTATACGAGTAAATAGTAAATACGCATCACATGGGATTAACAAATAGTAATTAAACCCAATGATAATATGAAATAATACACATTCGTCTTCATTTAGTTCAAAATTAATTAGTTAACATTCAACCTACATGTTCTGACACAGAACCATGTAATAATTGGACCTTAATTGTGTTATCATATATATTCGTACAACACGTTGCGCAATGCTGTATTGCCGCCGGCTAAACATCAATCACCGCGACTGTGTTATTGCGTTTGTCCATGATTTATGTACACAATTAAAGTACAATTAATTGTTAGATATCAATATTTCGGTGTTATATAATTTATTATAATCCTTAGTATTGGATGAGTTTCTAATTTAAATATCATAAAAGTCTGAATATTCCCATACAAAAGCCCATATATCACGTTTATGTTTGTGGGTGCGCATCCGGTAGGAGTTATGTCAACATCGGAAGAGTTTAACCGGCACTTTGCATACTATAACTCTTATTCAAATAAAGATATCTTTAAAAACTCATTTGTGTTTTTCTGAGAAGGAGACAATTTACAATGATGTGCCTCATGTCCCACTTCCCATTTTAAAAATAATACTCAATCCCATGTTGGATTTTAAGATGGCCATCGCTGAGGCCATAGCTATTAAAAAAGTGTCTTCGCCTACACTCAACACATACCAGAGGTTATTATTGCTTGCAAAATTGAACATTTATAGGGATGTATCCTGAGTTTTGCCTGTCGGTTTAGACTTGAACACGTCACAACTCCTATAAAGAGAAAGGTCTTAAAACAGACAACATTATAATGAGAATTTTTAACATGAATGGGCTCATGAATCCCTTCCCTTTTTGAGAAATTCTATCCACATTCAAGATGGCCTTTTTCAGGTGGCCACTACTGTGCCATAGCTCCTAATAGTAGCGTCTCCATCTACTGACTACACATACCAGTCGCAATCATTATTGCTTGCACCTTTCGATATTTAAAGGATTTATTTTATTATCAGACAAGCCTATTACTCCTTGTTGGATCACGGTTTTTATCGCAGGATATCATCTTACACGTTAATAAGTAAATGAATGGCGAGGAAGATTTCATGGCATCTAGAAATGGTAGAATATAAGATCACATACTTTTATTTAATAAAATTCATTGAAACATCTCCTGCATTTTTGAAAAAAAAAATTAAACACCTTCTATCTATAATGTATTCTATTAAATAAGGAACGTTGATATGAAATCTCTTCTTTCATAAAATATGACATGCTATGTTCATCCCCCCTTATTGGTATTTAAATACACAATAATCTTAATTCCTCACGAAATATTTTAAAACGCAATGGTTTTATAAAACGACAGGAGCACGTGACACCTACTTGTATTGATGATTCCAATTTTCAAGCGCTTAAAGTTCAAATTGGTTAAAGAAACCTCATAATTTGTCTACAAAAGTCTTTATTAATAACAATAATGGTAAAACGCAAGTACTCCATATTTACTTGTTAGAAGTATCCCTCACTACGTGTCATAACAGGCTTCGCTAAGGTTGCGTTCAAAATTTCAACTCTATCGCTCATTTCTTTGTCCTGATGTCCTGCGGACATATCATACTTTGATACGAAAATGAGGCATCATATAACTCATTCTCGTATAAATAAAGTTCATGCCAAATTTAAAGTTTACACCTGAAGACCTGTGTCCCACCAAACATATTACAATTTTAAATATGCAATATTTCTCAACATATATTGCCACATCATTTTTTGTTCTCGTAGGACAAGAAGCTTATATCCATGAGGAAGAATTAGGTTACTAATCTCAAAGCCATGTCCCCCCCGGAAGAAGGGGAGGCCAGCTCTGAACCAGCCTCTCCAGTCAAAGCAGGTAGGGGGTTGATGCTACCCTAGTGATGTGCCGCTCCTGGACAACCTTATGGATGTCCAGATTTAAGTGACACATCGGTTTTTGCTGTGCTCAGTGGTAGGTTCAACTGGAAGGTATAAACTAGCCAGAAATTATCCCTGCTGGGGTCTTGCCACATTATACATACATTCATAGCAGTTTTTAAATAATAGTCTACACACCGAGTCCCAGAAATATGATAGTGTATGTGTTGGGATAGTTCAGATACATATGTCACTATGTCACACGTTTGAATCTGTTATTGGTGTACTCGTATTCAATTTGTTTACAAATTGATTTATTCTGATTTTTCTCTTTGTCAATATGGTTATCCATAAGAGCAACGTAAAGATATTCGTTAATGCTCAGCCAAATCCCATGGAGTGACATGAACCATCACAAATATTGTTCCTCAAATAGAAATGAAGCCTCAAGCAAAAGCCACAGCCTTTATGTTAATCCGTTTTCGAGATATCTTGCGGATAGACAGATAGACAGACAAACTGAAATGAAATATTTCAAGCCCCACAAATGTTAGGTTTTGCTAACCCTTAGCTACTATAAGTTATTTTATTGTAAGTGATTAAAAAATATTAAATATAAAAAGTTAAATTTTGTAGTAAATAAATATTAAAATATAATACACTTTTGCTACTTTTCACTAACGATAACATAATTTTACATGGCCACGTGATTTTTTCTAACTCTCTAACATTTTCTTTATTTTAATGAATATACTATTATTGTAGAAAATATTTGGTATTGAAACATCGCGTTTGTTCTTCTTTAAAAAATAGTAATTATTTGTTTAGTATTTCATCGCATGAAATCAAGTAATGATCCCAGTTGATGCATTAGGAGCGTAGCACGTTATTTGCAACTGACAGTAAGCTAGAACAATGACATATCCAGGCTGAAGTTGTGGTAGCGACACGCTGACTGCTATCATACAGCCCGTGTTTGCAAGCCTTGAATATCACAGATAACAGTACATTTAATCGCTCCAATACACAAATACAGCAGTTGAAACTCAGAGTAGATGATTCTTTCTTAACAAATGTATTTGATTATATCGAATTTGTATGGTTAAGGTTGCTACAGACTTGGACACCTTTAAGTGCTAGAAAAAAGGTGCATTGCGTTTTTCAGAAGGGTAACCCCATTTCTTATTCTCAGAACGACGAAATGCTACTATAAGAAATGTTATAAAAAAGTCACATGTAGACAGTTGCTATTTTTGAAATCGAAGTAATTCTTTCAAAAAACGTACTGGGCCGAAAAAGAAAATAGGTAACTTCCTTAAACTTATACAGGCATGTGCAAGCGTTCACTTTAGGGTGGTGAAGTCCCCAGTGAACATTGAGGATTGATACCAAACGGACGAATCGAGCATGTTGAGTGCAAGGAGTAACAACGTCTGTAAGATGAGGGCAACGTGACTCATATACTTAAGTGTTTGAATCTATTTTTTTATTGTGACAGCTACTTCAGTGAACAATTCTTGAAACTTTGATTAGATCTGAACGACTTATTGTTTATTATCGAAACTCCATTACTTACAAATTAAATTATCTTATAGCTAATCCGTTCTTATATAAATGAATCAAATATCAACAGGAAATGTTATGAAGTTCACCTACCATAAAAAGTGATCCCTTGAACTTTAAACTTAGTGTAAATCGTTCACAGCCTTCGTTTAGTAATAGTTGGAGGAAGTAGATAGATTTTGAGATAAATGAAACATTGTTAATTAATTCTCACGGGATGTAAATGTACTAAAAAATTCCAAAACTGTTCGAGAAACGAAACAATTGCTCATAACAGAAAGTCTATGAAATGTTTTAAGCGTTCTCGAACACGGTTTAATTTAATTTGTTTTATAAATAAAGTAGTTTTTATTTTTTTAAAGTTTGTAAGACCGCTGTAATAAAACAAAATAGCGTATCAAACTGGCCTTCGAACTAATTCCAGATATTTACAAGATACATCTTTTCTAAGTTAGTACTTGTTTCAGCATTTGTTTTGTACGGTTCTTGGTGATATAAAAATATGTATTGATGAAATATACATGTAGTCGATATTTCAAAAGTATTCGAGATAGAAAGAGATTATTAATTAGTAAATGGTTTGGAAATGTTATAAACAATCCAGAAGAATTTTTGGATTTCCTCTTGGTTAAAGGATAAATAACGGAGTTGTAAATACATAATCTGCCTAAAACGTATACAATTTAAATTCAAACAATTTTAACCGAAACAAAATTGTTAACAAAAACAGAACCGAAGGTGAGGTTTGTATTTTGTTCAGTATGTTATAAAGGGCCTTAACTTTCAAAACGATATTTAATTTTTGCAACCTATTTTTTAACTTTCTGTAGGAACATATTTAAAATTATATGCAAATAAATCACCTTATATGTCAACTAACAACTACAACATTTTCCTGAACTTTTCTATTTCTCTGTGATTAGTAATTCTTTTCAATGTTTTGAGGTTTGAGTATATTAGTATAACAGATCCAAGCTACTCACTTAAGTGTAGACTTGGCGGAAACCAAAATATATCAGGTTAAAATTATCAGAACAGAATAGAGAGACAAAGTTTGGATTGGTGTAACTTCCAGTCCAGTTTTAAAATTCATTGATTTAGAACAGATAATATAACCACTTACACAATGATACCACATGATGCTTTGAACAGGTTAAACAAAACCATTCACTTTTGTAACAACTAATTAAATGTAATCAAACGTTGATCTAAACCAAGCGTCTATTAGAGTCAATGAGTTAAATGCTGCAACTTCAATTAAACGTCACATAATGAAAGTCAAGGGTACAATGCTGGGACGGGAGCCTATACAAAATACATCCATTAGGTGAATGTAACATATGTGACTTTGTGATCAAAGCCGATCTAGAAGTGTTGTCAGAACATAAGCATTACGGTTTCGCTAATCAGACAACCTTAGGGTGCATGGGTACAGTGTGATGATTGTTATGAATGTCGTGGTCTAACAAGACGTTTCATTCTACGGATATTAAATCAGGAGTAGTTGTTTATTAAATAAAATATATTGCAACGTATATTCAAAATTGTATGTTAATGTTAAGTGTATTGATAAGTTTTACGGAATACTTTAGCAGTAATTATGATATTAGAATCTTATGTCAAGATTAACATTTGCATATAAATTACTTTAAACTTTAACTTTTAAATATGTAAAAACATGATTATTAGATTAATATTAAAGAATACAGTATCTGTCAATGAATATGACACTCAGTATTTATTTTGTAGTGAAATGAATGTTGTAAATAACTTTTAATATTTATTCTTATACACAAACAAATTTAAACCCATCTAAAATATATTTTGCTACCAAAAATACATTTAGTTACATCTAAATATTTATTTTATATCGAAAAATGTTTAATTTTTAAAATATTTTATGTATTGAAAGATAATATGAAATCAACTACAAAAATCCTTGTATTCGTTTTATTTGGAAACAAAACTTAGTTAACTAACCATATTTATCTGATAAAGGAAATTCGTATATATTTTAGTTTTATAAATATATATTATTTATTGAAATAATAATAAAAGAGTTTTCTACATATTTGGTATTTATTGAAAGAATAACATTATTGTAATGTTTTTATTAAATGCACATTAAATTTGCAGCAAATACTTATATTTCAATATAAGTGGCCTAAATATTATGTATTATCTCCAGAAAAGTGTAAAAATGCAGTACATCTTTATTTGCATTAAAATAAATATTTGAAAGTATAGTTTATTAAAAAAATTAAATGCTACAAAATATATAGTTTTTATTGAAATAAAAATGTTAATGTCTACTATAAGTAGGGATATACAGAGTGTAAAAAATAACATAGGATAGACTTTTATATTCGGAACATAATTTTACATGTCATTTTTATATTTTCATCAGTAAAAATTAATGAATCTTTGGTAAATGTTATTGATTTGTCAGTAAGTAGCCCTTCATAATATTTTATTGAAAGTGATAGTCGATCTTACTAAACAAAAAGTATATGCTATTTCTGACAGATGGGTGTATGTGGTTACTATAATATTATAAACAGAGAGCTGGTCGTAATGACCATTATTTTATTGCTTGATATTTGTTCCTTACTTGAGACTAAATAATACAAATTTAATTGTAGGGAGTTGAAATCTCATTTACTAACCTAATTTGACGAGAAACCCATAACACTACTCCAAGTAATCAAAATGCAACTGAAAATGGTGCGAAATCTATATTATTGAATTTTTAGCTAACAGTATGTACAGTTAGCTAAATTCTAAAATCTTGTTTTGTAATTTCTATTTTAAATATGAAATACAAAGTCAAAAGTGTTTCAACGTTTAGATCTGTATTTTTCACAATCAGTCTAAAATTATTTCAATAAATTGCAAATACTACCTTATACAGGTTTTTTATTATTACAAGAAGAGTCTTCTCTGTTATTGTCTGACGCTGTGTTATTAGAAAGTATTTTATAACCAATAACAGTGAATTGAAAAGCTTATAAGCCTCTTAAAGAACGGAATTACATCAAAATTACTTGTTGCAAGAGAGCTAATAATCTTCATTCTGTGGCGTGTTATTGTACGAGTATTCAGCTATTTGTTGTCAGAACTAGTATGAGGTAACGATATATTAAAATTAATTAGAGGTTTGTACGTCGAACCAACTTAATGCTTAATAACGTAGTTATTGAGTTTTTTAATGACTTAAACAACGTTTTAAACTTTAAAAATGACTACACAAATATAAAATCCATATGAAAGGCAGACGTATCAATTATACCGGTCCTCGAGTGTAAAATTATATTCGTGGATCTTATTACTTGCTAATAAAATAAATACACTTGATATTGAAAATAAAGGACTATATTAAAATAAAATGAAACTAAAATTTTAACACTTCCCTATAAGAACGTTTAATGAATGAAATAAATTGAAATTAAAAGTCACTTGTAATATCTCTATTCAAATCTAATAATTAAAATAAAACACATTCCACAAAGCAATAATATACTTAAATATATTGTTTGCTATAATATATTTATTTATTGCTACTTTACTGGCTGGAATAAAAATTTGTAGTTATTTAAAAACTGCTTGAGATTACCTATGGGCAAAAACAACAAATTATGAAAGGTTTCGACAATCTTACGCGATTTTAAAAGAGGAAAACTAGAGCTTTGTTTTAACTAATTCAAATAATATATTTGGGGCACCTAAAAATAATCAAAAGGTGAGAATCAATATACAAATTAATAATAAAAATCAGTAGTTTACTTACTCGGTAAGGTTCAGTACCGGTCAAGTCACCAGTCAACAAAGTAGCAGCGCGTCACGTAGTCACGTGACTCTTTCATTAAGTTCAAGTCTGATTGACCCCCGAGGCGCAGTTCCTCACAAGGAAGCTTTTCAATCAAACTGCAGCTTTGAAAATGTATAACTCGTAAAATCTTAAGCCGATAAAAACCTAAATTGATGTACACGATATGTACAACTTTACTTTTTTGAGTATGAAATTTTAGAATTTGATGAAAGTAGATTCTAAACTATCGTTTTAACTGTTATTATTTACAGGTTGGTTCAACAAGATTCAGTACTAGCCACGTTACGCAGCTCGTAATGACAATATCTTGGGCGTGAAATTTGTTTAGCCACTAATTAACCCGTTTAATTGTTAAAACAGATTTAATTGAGTCGGTTTTGCTCATTTACTGCTGCCGGCCCGACCCTTGCTCATTTGAACGCTCAAACCACCGGACTGTCCAGGGCGGTGTTGTTTATACAATGATGTTTCTGTTTTATACAATCATAAAATTACGTAATAAAAACAGTACACCTCTAGTGTATACATTTTTTTTTTAATCGGAAACAATTTTGGAGTTAAGAATTTTTAAAGTTACACTTTGGTTGAAAACAAATTTGTACCTTTTTACGATATATGACTATGGAAAACATTCCCTACTGCCGAACTACTGAACCTGTATACATATACTGTATAATAGGAAAAATAAAAGCTTGGTCTAATCGTTAGGTAAAGTGTTTAATGTATGTTTTCAATATTTAAGACAACTACAAGTATTCATAGATTTATGGTGCACCCAACAACTGAAATAATATAAAATAACGTATTATTGATGTAATGTTTTTTAAGTGCACAAATGGAAAGAAATAACTCTTTTCAAATCATGCCTGTCGAAAATGTAATCAAGTAATATTTATCCCATGAAGTAATCTAAGTACGCTAAATGTGAAGAAAACGTTTAAAGTAAAAGACATTAATCTCCTCCTTCTGACATTTTATTTCTTAACCTATACATATAACGATAAATTTGCAGGAAACATACTAATTAATCTTCTTCTTAAGATGATTTTTATATTAAAGAAAATAACACAATTGTTTTGAGTTTTGCTGTTTTTGTGGTAAAATATTTGCAAAGTATGGTGTCTGTAGATTTACTAGTTCTTTACCGTCTATTCCTCCTAATTCTTCATTCATCTAGATAACGACTACTGACTGTCGCTGATCTTTGTTAAGTAGCAAGTACTTCATTTTGTCTAAGTGTATATTTTTAAATGCTATCTCCATTCTACCATATAGAATTAGATAAAATTTATCTAATGCAAAAGTCTTTTCGTATTGATGTACACGAGTCACATTGTCGAGTCACAAATTGCTCAGTTTTTGAGTTCGAACTAAATTTTAGTTAAGCTTAGTTTCTACTGGAAACTTAGTAATGAAAGGAAAATACAAATATCTCAAAACTAACAAGGATATTGGAAAACGGATTGGGAAATACTCCATGTCTATTGCAAAAATATTTAGTAAAACCGTGTGTCAAAATCACCATTCCATTAAAAAAATCGATCTTATTCCAATATGGCGGCAGAAAATAAGAACTCAATGAAAATTAAGTACTTGGTAAGTTAAGGTTAGGTTAGAAAATACGAACTCGAAATACTAATAAAATATCAGCGGTATTCTTAATATCTGAAGAAATATGTGGAAAAAGTAGAGGGGAATTTAATACTCGCCCTATATAGAGTTGAAATGAGATTATATAAATATGTCTTTTCCTTATCTTGAAAGGAGGTTAATAATCCCTAATTACACTAGCCTTGAACACTAGAGTAGGCCTGTCGGAATGAGATTGTGCCAAATAATTATTATATCAAGTTTAAATGCAAATACTGCCTTTCTCTTACTCCTAATAAATTTAATTCATCATATAAAGAAAAATTAGTGTAGTTATTTGTGTGTACTTTCCACGGTATAATTTTAGTAATCTCGTTTCTAGACAGAATATGAATGGAAAAACCAACTCTCCGGTACAGACTAGTTCCACCAAATGAGACAACTCACAGTAACTCCACAGGAATGTCAATGTAGAGTTTCCTGTTTGGACATTATCTTTATACCGCTGTATGATCAAAGCCAGCAGTTTCTAACAGCGAGGACCTGACACAAACACAGGTCCTCCAATTAACTAAGTAAGCTGCTCATCTCCCCCTCCCTGCACATACTGTGATTATCTACTTTCTGCACGCCAAAGTCGATTTGTTCGTGTGAACTAATGAGGTAAGTAAAATACTTACTTTGCCCCTCTTTTCCTATTTTATCATTCAATTTGAAATATATTGTTTTTTTTAACACCAGAAATGTTTGAGAAGACTTGTTAGAATTTGATACGGTATTGCTAAAAAAAGCATATTGATACATTATTTTGCTCTTTATTTTCTTCTTGATCTTTAAAACCCACATTAAAATATCAAAAATAAGGTCGATCAAAGAGACACCTAAAATACTAATAATACGTGCACTCTTTACTATTATATTTATAGTACTTACACGTAATTGGCAATTACGTAAATATGAAATGCCCACATAAATACGCATAATTAAGAAGCGTCTACCGAGATATCTAAATGAATTTCTTTTAGATAAAGATTATGTTTTAGGGTGTAAAATTAATGTTATTCTGACGAATTGAATGTTATTAACTTATTATGGTATTAGTAATCTTATTAAGTACAATGTCAAGAATTTTCTTGAAAGTTCTAGTACAAAACTCTGAATTTACTCCTAAAGAATGCGTAGATGACTCATAAAGCACTTTTAAAACTTAGCAAATAAAATTTTCTTATTTAATAAATACCACATTTTACCTATATACGTTTAGATGTACACACGAGGCACGTCCAGACCGAAAATTATGTGTAAAAAATTTCCATCTATGTTAATTGTAAATGTTTTATTGAAGATAAATAAGAAGGTTCAGTTGAAACTGAAGCAGTAACTATGTGTTTCATTTGATAATTTAGTTTGCAAAAAAATATAATGTTTAAATTACATACAAATTATACTCTAAATTTTTATTTTACACTTTTAAATACTAATAATATTTTGATTCAGAATTTCAGAGATAAAACTACCTTGGATTTGTTATAAATGTTTTTAAAATGTACAAACCCTATAAATCTTTATACATATTTAGTTTTTTTGTGTTGTGTAACCACGAGTTTACATATCTAGTTTAAATTACTGTATTTATGTAATGAAATTAACCTCGTAGATCTGAATATAATTAATTAATAATGTAATATGATATTAGATTGACATATTGGATGGATGAAATTGCACTGTATAATGAAATGGCCTCTTTGATCGTTTTAATCAATGAGCAAATTGCATCCTAAAAACGCGGATTTAGTATATAAAGTATACGTTACAATCAATATAGTTTTAAAAACAATATAGTTTTACATACTTGTAACGCTCCTGTATGCTGTAACGTTAAGACGAGTAGTTAGTTTTTTTTACTTATTTTCCGTATAATGTGGCAACCTGGAATCATGACACTATCACACCCTGCTGGTCTAAAATATTCAGTAAAACAAAATAATCGTCAAAAATGTTTGATTGGGTATATCTGCGGTCATATCAGCACTGTGACGAGAATTCAATAAATTCATTGGCAATATTTATTTGACGGCGTATCCCTTGGAATTATGGGGAGTCGATATTGCACTAGATTTGTAACTCGATTACCAATTCAAATGAATGTTTATTCTGGATTCTATTTAATACAAAATTTTGAATCAGATTCGAAAAATTATCGGGAATTGGTTTTTTTAACATTGTGGAACGATGGATAGTTAAAGAAACTAAAACGGAGGAATTGGGCACTATAATCATTGAACGAAGCCCTCCATAATGTCATTCCATACTTATGGAGATTAGTAGTAGTCTTATTCTCCTGACCTCCAAAAGGGATGTCATCATGCAATATTCTTTTAGATGTCGAATAATAGGGTTTTTAAATTCCTAAATATTAGTCTAGGACAGGATAAATAATAATCATTACAAAGTTACAGTATATTGTTTGGGTTTTTTTTAAAATAAAAGTTGTCCTTGTTTGTATCTTATTTGTTATGTACTTTTGAAATATTTGATCAAAGTTTGGAAATTATGATACAGGTACATAGTTAGTTTATATAGTGGGGAAGCTAGTAAATGAGTCAGCAGCTGCGAGAGGCTGAGAGTGCTGAGCAATGGCGCGGGCCAGTCTCAGGTGCCGAGGGTCCAGGAGACAGGTTACATCATATAGACTATAGTAGGAGTTATGGATAAATTCTTGCTTGGACCAATACTTGCACCATTTCTCCGGGTGTAATGGGATTTTGAGACCAAATCCACGATGTTGTTGTGTAACTCAGAGACCTCTACACCTTCTTAAGGAGAGAGGGCTAAAGTAGATAGTATTTAATCCAAAAATAACTTTAATGTAATATAATAAGTTTTACGTGAAAGGTAACATTTTGAATTTTAATGTTAAAAACTACATACTTAACACGCACTTTATCATTATTTTGGTGCTCAAGATATACTTATTTGTAATTTAAATTATGTTTATATTTATTTTATTATACATATAACAAAATATTTGAGTTATTAAACTGACATTGTTTTTGCTTTTTAAATGTTTTTCAATCAACATCAATTGTATTGGTTTATATTGAGTAAAACAGTTTAATCAATTTAATAAAACAACATGCGAGTAATAAGCAAACCAATTAGCATTGTAATTTGATATTTAAGAAATAATGTTTTGACCTTTGATTAGGTCAAAATGTCCGTTACTGCAGCAACCGTATTCGAATCCTCTTTCACAATTTTTTATCGTCATATAAATAAAGCAATTTTATTTATTTATTTTCCCAACGGAATTACACCAGTAGTACACGTAATAAGTTAAAAAGAGTAGAAATTATTAATATCGCTAATAATGTATACATATATAATTAAATAACAAACAGTCTTAAAATAAATAATCAACAAAACAGCGAATTAGTAATAAATATAAGTAAGTATAATACATAGATTGAAAGATCACATCATTAAGAACATGCATTCAAATAACGCTGTCCAGATTTCAGCCTGCCTCATTCATATTCTGCTGTCATATTGGCCATTTCCAATTGGCTGCTCAGAAAGGGACAGAGCTGCGCCATACGTGGGCATTGTACTCTTGGACTTGAGTTCACCAATAATTCTCTTCACTTACTGCTTGCATTTTGGCGAAACTAGTCATTTAGAATATCTTTGGGTATTCACAGTTAAAAAATAAGAAATACACACCACACTTTATATACATATTTAAACAGTAATTAACCCTCAGATCTAATAACCAATCCAAAATGATTGAGAGATATGGGACTGGACGTAGTTATCGGTTTAAGGGAAAGGAGTGAAAAATTTCTATTAAAAACATTTTTTGCAAGGAGGATTTAAATTTAAGAAATTTTATAAAGGCCTCCCTAAAAATTAAACTAACTAAACATTGTTAGAACTGTGTATTTTTAGTGCAGAAAGGAAAAGTGATGTAGAATTTTTACATGTCCTAATAATATGATGTGTGTTTGTATGTTTGTTTTGTTTCCACTTGTAAACTGTTAAACCGATTGTACTGCAAATTTACATGGACATTCTTAGGGCTCCTAAGATGAACATAGGTCTATTCTTATTTCGTAAGTTCTTCCGTGCCACTCCCTACTAGGTTTTAAAGCAGAAAAAAATTCCCATCTTCGTCTCTAAAGTTGTATAATGTGAATTTAAAGAGCCAGTGAAATGTATTAAACTGTAGTGTGTAAACATTGTATTATGATAACACGACTATATGTTTATTATTTGAAGCAATATTTTCAATTTTTACATTTATAGAGTGTAAGCGTAACAAAAGTAACAACACTTATTATTTCAACATCGTGGCTACAAGGGAAACCAATTTATTTATTCTGGATCACAAAGCAACTCAATTTTTATGAAAATAAATCGTCGAGTTGACATCGCACCCATTTCTCACTGGAAGAGATACATGTAACTGATTGGGTATGCAAATACTGATATAATACAAATACTGGACAGAGGAGATAGTAAGATATCGCGGACATGTATTGGGAAGCAAGAAATTTACAGTATCATGTAGTTTACTTGTGGATGACGACTGTAAGTGTTCTGTAAGTATTGAAATGTGTTAGTATTATTGATATTTAATTTAGTTTTTAATTTTCAGTAACAATATCTATATTCATACAATTAGAAAGCTACTGTATTTTGAGTCCAAAATTAATACATATAGGTCTTCTATGTAAGGTATGGTTCCTCAGGGCCTTAAAATGGGCACCTTATGAACGATATATGACTAATTCTAATTTTAAAATACCATAGGCCCACTATCATATTACACAATAAAATGCTTTCAATAAGAAAACAATAAACTTCGCCTTTGGAAGGTCCTCTACATTAATATAAAATAGTTCAAGAGATACTCGTAGAAATCGTGGGAGCTATTCAAAAAAGTACACGGAATATGGCAGGCGAAGCCGCGGGTGGAATAAATCTAGTGGTGAATACATCTGAAACTCTAGAAGTATAAGGTAATTAATTATATTCGACTTCAAGCAGCTGATCACATTAAAGAGTATAACCAAATGTTAATTAGTGTACTTTTTTAAAATTCCCGTCAGTCACATCCGTGTTTTTAATCACGAATTTAAATGGCGAAAGTTTCTGTTGGAATGGAAATGTGTTATTTTGACAAGGATGTTTCAAGAAACTTGTTTGCACACTATTACGTTTCTCAACCACAAACATAACAGGTCGATATCAACTGTCTGTGGATAACTAAGTCACTGTCATAGCAACACCGGAGTGTATTTGACAGCGTATTTTTCCGACTTATCGCCTGTAATTGAAAGTAACTATGTTGATTTCATTCACACTAACTAAAGATCTGTTACAATGATAAATCTGAGTTACTTACATAATAAAAATCCAAGACAAATTATCAATGAACTGTTCCAACTAAGAAAAAAATTCTTTCCTCAGTAATAAACATAACATGAAGCACTAAGAATTATTACCAAATTAATGGAAAAGTATTAGTATGCCATACCACGTGCCACTCAACTGACTTCGTAAAAAGTAAATTAAAGTACGTAACTAATTTTATTAGGCTGATTCTGCCACTAAGACATGTTTTAAAATATGTCATATGGCTGTATTACATTTCGTTACAAGTTTATATTTTCTGTGACTTTTTTGTTACTATCACGGTTACCCATTAAAGTAATATAAAAATAATCGCTGACGGTCAGGTAAATCCCATAGAGTGACATAAACCGATGCCGCTTAAATAGAAATGAATTGTAATAAAAAATTTCGAATCTACAGTAGAGTTATCAAGGTGTCTCGAGAAATCGTGTGGACAGACAGATAGACACACAGCTATGAAATTATTCTAGGCCACCTGAAAAATAGCCTTTACCATAATTATAACAATAAAAACCGCCATGTAAATTTAAAACTAACAACAATAACCTGTTTGGTAAAAATATAAAGAAGTCTATAGAAAGATAGAAACAAAGAAGGAATGCACCACACCAAATACCGCGTAAAAAACATCATTCAAGTCTATACCTCATTTCATGATCAAGACGCATTCTGCAGAGATAGAAAGACAGGTAAACAGACAGAAAAATGTGTTGCATCCCCGAGACTGACAAGAAAGAAAATCTACCAGCCTACTGACTTCAATTACGCTCAGTCTAATCCAATGTATAGACAGGCATCTTCATCAAACTATTCTTGTCTATGTAGAGATGAAGCTTTATTTAAAATGTAAAGTATACAGATTAAATATTCCTGCGGCCTTTAAGTTACGTAAAGACCACATGGCCAACATCAAACATGACATTGCCAATGTAAAAATTATGAAACAAGTATAATTTCAACTCCACACTTACTTATTCTTGAGATGTCAAGCGAAAAACAGACCTGCACTATTACAGGTCTCATGTCATTTTTGAGATATCGTGTGGACTACCAGAGAGAAATGAAATTTTCTAGCTCCTTGAGCCTAAAATATTATGATCTAATGTAGATAAATTTCTTGAATGTAGCGCATTATAAAATGTTAATATTTAAAGTGTAGGATAAAATGTGGATACAAAATACATCTGTATTCTATATAAGACCACTTTTACAAATCATCAATGCTTAAACAAATTTATTCGGCACATCAACACACATCGCTCAGATGCTATCATTGAACTGACTGCGGAGTAAAGCTCATATTTAACCTGGTAAGTACAAGGGTTTGAGAGGGTTCCTGTTGTGAAAGCACCATAATACGACACCTATTGAACCACCTCTATTGAACGCTGCTTTCTTACGATTGAGTTTAATTTCATCCTTCTTTGGAAAATGTTGGTTCTCATGACAAATAATGGGCAGAAGATAAGTTTTTCATGGTTAGAAATGTTTAAACATTATCTAAAAATTGTAAAGGAAACTAAAAAACCACATAGACTAATCGTTTTTACGGTGTATCGTTTCATTTAGATTTTCCTGTACTGATGTAAGATGGAACTTTGCAAATTTTATCTGAATAGTCCTTCAATTTTAGTTTTACAACTTCAATGCTGGGTTACATATTACGTTATATGAGGCAGAACAGGGCTCACACAATGCACTATATAGAGGTACAAAACTGGTTAAATAAAACGAAAAATGTTGTAGAAATGGCTTGAGTAAACGAGAATGATAAGTCTTTACATTCCTTCTAAAGTAAGGTCGTGAAAAGTATTTTTTAACTGAGCACATATTTCTAGTTGACAACGCAGTTGAATTAATGATTATGGCAACTGACAGAGCGTAATAAAATATGGTATAACATGTCGCAAATATAACATAACTTTAAGTAGCATATCACTTATTAGTTTCTTAAATTAAAATTAAATATAAATAAGAAATTTTGAAATGAATTTTCAATTTGAGTGATATAGTTGAATTAGAAAAAATACTATATTATATTGATAAGAAAAATAATTAAATAAAACATAACAAATAAAAAATATTTAATTTTTTTCAGCACTACATAAACAAACATAATAACGTGATATACATCTCTATAATTATAGATTCAGATATATTTCTTATGTTTTACTCTAATTTATTGTAGTTTCATTACAATTTACAACAACAAAACTAACAACAATCCCAATAGTAGGAAAGCAGCTTATTCAATAGAGATGCTTCAAATCTAACAGCGTTCAATAGGCACTCACCAAAGCTGTTCTGAAGGAGCCAAATATTACCAGCACTACAGGATCACAGCGATGTATATTGTCATCATGATGCTTTCATAACAGAGACCCTCTCAACTCCTTGTTCTTACCGCGTTAAATATGAGCTTTACTCCACAGTTCAGTTCAGTGATATCAGCATCTCATCGATGTATGTCTCATCATAATGCTTTCATAAAAGAGACCCTCTCAAACCCTTGTTTTTACAACGTTAAATATGAGCTTTACTCCACAGTTCAGTTCGGTGATATCAGCATCTCATCGATGTGTGTCGTATTGTGGTGTTTTTATAACAGAAACCCTGTTGTAAGAAAATTAAGGAATATCGTAAGGTAAATTAATAACATTTTATTCAAAGTTCAATATTGGTATTTAAAGTTATAATAATAAAAAGTAATAAAGCTAGGTATCATAATTTAATATCATCTCATAGTATAGCTAGAGCGGTATCATAGTCCAACTACATATGCTATAGCTAGAGCTGTATTATTGTTTTATATACTTTCTGCCTCTTAAACAAGAACATAGATTATTGACATTGTTTTGTACAAGTTATGTTATACTTCTCAATTTCTTTGTGTTTATTCTACAACTTTTGTAATTCCATAAATTTTAGGCACAGACCATTTATACGAAAGCAAACACTCTCTTTATTTATTATTATTATCATTTATACTTACAGCTTTAGGATAATGTCTCAATTATATTTGTTCCTTAATTTTAGGCCATTGATTGGAGTTGGATGTGTCAATGTTATTTAAAGCGCTATTTAAATTCAGACCGGACCGACGCGACGTTCATACTCGCTCTTGTGTGCTCAGCAGAATTGAACGCTCCCGCTTTCTATCGTTCGACTTCAAACATTCTTGTAAAAGCACTGGCTCATCAAAAAAACTGTTCTACTTCAAACGGCAAATTCGAAATCCTTTCAATCCACCGGATAACTATCAACTATGTGTTAATGCTAGATACGATAAGGTCTGACTGTCAGTGGTCAGTTAAACTCTCGTGTTCCTAAAAATGTGTGCCATCTTTAGAGACTGCAATGGTATTTTGTTAAAACAGTATAAATCAACGCGGCCTCAGTAAAGTTCCCAAAATAATATACTACAGGTAACAATAGGTTTTCCTTATTCTATTGTGGTAAATGGCCTGCTATGGCTATTCTGCTCGCATATAACATCACAATACACTTTTTAAATCCACCAACTGTGGTGCAGGATAATTTGCTGCGATTAATTTTCACCTTTGGAAAGAAGTTTTTGTCGTTTCTACCTTTTTCCCTTTTACTATTTTTAAGAGAGCATAAATTTCAGCATAGTTTTTTTATAATGTTTATAAGAAATCTACACAAATTAACTGAAATGTTTGTCGTTGTTTATGTTTTACATTATCCTTTCTTGTAACATTCGTATTACATAAGAAACATATTTTCTCAAGCCAACACAGCCCAACACAGTTCAAGTCTACTTCTTCTACAAGTCCTAAATAACTTATTACTCAATTTTATAATAAAGTAATATGTTATAAAAACATTTAGAGTGGAAGAAAATTTTATGTCCTGAAGTTCTTTGCCACAGTTATCTGAAAGGAACTCACCAACACTTATACTTTACAAATATGGTACAGAAAGATGTGAAAACCATGTTTTATATATACTGCATAAGAGAGGAGATTTATTAAGGTAAATAATTGTGAAATACGTTGCGTCGCTTAGGTGTAGATAATATTTACGAGAGTCTACTTTCGAAATCTTTATTCAGATCGGTGTAATTCACCAGTATTAAAATCATTATTTATTAAAAGGACGAGCTGGAGTAGCTAGAGACGCTTGGCTTAATATTCCTTAGAATAGCCAGTTCCTGAATACCCTTTACAGACTTCATTGTATTTTCTGGGAGATAACCTATTTGTCGTATATGTCCAAATATTTACATGGTTGGGATATGTAAGTGTTAATTTGACATCAAAATCCACAGCCTTGTTTAATTTAGAAGCAAAAATGTATGGAACATCATTGATGATATTTAGAACGTCAGACAACTTTCCGGAAATACCTGTATTTATACTGGTATTTAGTTCCTCGAACGGAGGGATTATCGACACTTTTACATCAAAATAACACATATTGTCTCTTTCAACTAGTATTAACTGTGTTTAGCTTTTTTTTTAAGGAGAAGCCGATCCCCTTTACAAATCTTACTTAAAAATCTAGAACATAGGATTGTGCCCTAATTTGTTCAATCCAAATAAAAAAGTCTCAAGCATTATACATGACTGTAATGTGCAGCATATTCAATCTGAAGTTTATTTACATAGACATTTTTAAACTCATAACACTGTTTACTGATTATCTTTATTAATATTACAAGATATAATAAGCATTTAATTTTATAATATTACCAACCAGTGTCTCAACTACTGACATAGTGTTTGCAATATTAACATCCAGTTTATTGCTAGGCTTTTTTCATGTTAGTCAATCTATTTGTTACAGGTGTATATATTTTACAAGGTAGACGTACGCCACGCCATGTGTTGTAACAGGCTTCGCTAATGTTGCTGGAAAAATTTCATATCTGTAGTTAACTTCAACTTCGAGATAATCTGCGAACAGGTAGACAAATCATATAAAAAAGAACATTATAGAACTTATTCTTGTATAGAAAGTAAAAAAGTAGAATGATTTGTTTATCAAATATTTCTCAACTTATCTTTCCACATGGTGCGTTCAGACTTTTCTTTAAATTATGTGTCTTATTAGTCTTTAAATAATAAAAGTCACCGAGTCATTATACAATGATGTTGTATGCGTTGGGATAGATAGGCTACATGCATTATCATGCCCCATGTTTAAATCTCTTATGGCGTATTGAGTTTGCTTACAAATAGATTTATTATGCTATTTCCACATTGCATCACGGTTATACATACCATCAATGTTAAAATCTTCGATAAGCCAAATACTAATGGCCGACATGTACAGTTTTTGTACTCAGTGGTCCTCATATTAAGCTTCATCAACAATTTCAAGTCAGTTCGTATTCGAGATATCGTGCGGATGGATTAGAGATTTTTTAACCCCACGAGCCAATTAAAATAACGTTTTTCTTTCTTAGTCGTCAACTTGTTCTAGTTTTGTAACCATAGGATAGCACCTTTCATAGGTTTAAGTATAGCTGTAGGATTTTCTTTTCAGAAAACAATTCTGGTGTTAAAAATTCATTGCTCTACTACTAACCAGATTTGTGGATTGCTATGACATTTGTTAGCTATATGGCTAGGTTTATTACAGATATAAATATTTTTGAATATGTCTGATTTGGCTAAATGGCGTTATTGCTAGCAACATGTTGCGAGTGTATGTTTTGTCGTTTGGCACTCAGAACATGTCGATGACGTGAGCATAGTAGGATACATTTTGACTGACCATACTCAATAGAACCATTGAAATCGGATTAGTTTCAAAGATTAATTTCTTTCTAAAGAGCAGATTCTTCGGTTTATAAATTACATCCTAAAATATCATTGTTATATTTTATGTTGTAGGCATACATAATCTTTCCACAATAAGGATAGGGAAAATGTTAATGTTGCGAAGAATGAAATGTTGCGAGTGTATGTTTTGTCGTTTGGCACTCAGAACATGTCGATGACGTGATCATAGTAGGATACATTTTGACTGACCATACTCAATAGAACCATTGAAATCGGATTAGTTTCAAAGATTAATTTCTTTCTAAAGAGCAGATTCTTCGGTTTATAAATTACATCCTAAAATATCATTGTTATATTTTATGTTGTAGGCATACATAATCTTTCCACAATAAGGATAGGGAAAATGTTAATGTTGCGAAGAATGAAATGTTGCGAGTGTATGTTTTGTCGTTTGGCACTCAGAACATGTCGATGACGTGATCATAGTAGGATACATTTTGACTGACCATACTCAATAGAACCATTGAAATCGGATTAGTTTCAAAGATTAATTTCTTTCTAAAGAGCAGATTCTTCGGTTTATAAATTACATCCTAAAATATCATTGTTATATTTTATGTTGTAGGCATACATAATCTTTCCACAATAAGGATAGGGAAAATGTTAATGTTGCGAAGAATGAAATGTTGCGAGTGTATGTTTTGTCGTTTGGCACTCAGAACATGTCGATGACGTGATCATAGTAGGATACATTTTGACTGACCATACTCAATAGAACCATTGAAATCGGATTAGTTTCAAAGATTAATTTCTTTCTAAAGAGCAGATTCTTCGGTTTATAAATTAAATCCTAAAATATCATTGTTATATTTTATGTTGTATGCATACATAATATTTCCACAATAAGGATAGGGAAAATGTTAATAACAATATAGGAAATTTCTAACGTAAGTCATGCGAAACACACTTCAGTCTCATAAAACGTAACGTAAATTTGCATGCATTGTTACTGTAGTATCATTACACAATTGCAAATCAATGAACACGAGAATCTCATCTTCAATATTGTTCGTTAGTCTTTTCCTGTTTTCCACTCACGATATTACTTAATGCTCTTATTAAACTATTAAAAACTTCCATTTAATCTTTGAATCTAGATACTTTGTTGTCAAAATTTGTCCTTCGTACTTTTTCTTGATAGTTCATTTTGTATATTTCTAGAGATCGTCTTATTAACGTTTTGTAGTTTGGTTCTCCAACATTTCCTTTTAAATTTGTTTTTGTTTAATAAGATTTAATATTTCCTACTCGATCAATGAATTGGCTTTGGGTACTTCTGATTGTAAAATAAAAGCGTACCTGATATTTTATAATTTAATTTATTCTTAGGCATAAAAAAGGAGGAGAATAACATAATTGTCATACATTTTTTATCAATATAATCTTTGTTACAAACTAATTTATTTGTATTAAATGTTTTACAGGCTCACTGTTAAAATAATGAGTCAACATATTTCAACACAAATAAAATATATTTAAAAAATCAAATTAAGAGCCATAATTTCTAAGTGTTGTTACAGTCAAGTAACACTAGAAAACACTTATTCCGCATGACCTTGTTCCGATTCTGTTTGTTGGCACTCATTCAACTTGATAAACTAAAAATAGCAACATCGTCATATTGCATAACCTCATTCAGACCTATATCTACAACTGACGAGACATTCCATTTCCATCCATAAGGCGACGGCTTCCGTTTTTCTCATTCTATTCATCTACGTTTTAAAGAAATTATATTGTAAAGTGTTGCGTAAAATTATATTTGAAAGATTACTGGCATTACATTTAAAATAAAATAACGTACCAGGTTATAACCTTTTTATTACTTATTTAATAGAAGCCTAAACTATAAAATAATTTTGCAACATTATAGGATATAGACTAGTGTATATTTTAGTGCCATTTAGTTTAAACTTTATTCGCCACGAAATATTGCTGTTTCACAACATTATATTTGAAAGATTACTGGCATTATATTTTAAATAAAATAACGTACAAGGTTACAAACTTTTTATTACTTATTGAATAGAAGCCTAAACTAGAAGATAATCTTGTAACATTATTGGATATAGACTAGTGTATATTTTAGTGCCACTTAGTTTAACCTTTATTCGCCAGGAAATGTTGCTGTTGTTTTAGAGAAAGGAATCTTGGTTATAATATGAAATACCTCGTTGCCAGTGAATATAGGATAACATTTCAGCTACCATTTATTATTTTCATCGTTGAGTGATCTGTAAAGCTAAGAGCAAAACTAATGCTGCTCAGCAACCTAGCAATGAGTTACAATCTGCAGGATCATCTTATAAACTTTCATGTCTAGAAAAGCTCAATTCTGGAAGGTAAAGTTGGGAATTTGGATAATTGTGTTGTCTGTTATAAAAATATATAAATAATATTGTACTTGAATAGATAAGGGTCAAAGACTTAACCAGAGCAATGTATCATTAATGCTCGATTACAAATATAAAGCGTGTATAACAAAGAGCTTTGTTATTATTATATTTATTTTATTTTATTCACCAACGGCATACACCATTTTACACTATTACAAAAAATAAAATAAAGATGGCCAACAAGTGTAACAAGATTAAAAGTAATTAATTTAAAAAGTAATTAATTAAGTATTAATAATTAAATTATGAATAAATTATTTGAGACAACTATTATATAATAATGGAGTTCATGCTAAGAAAGCAAGCAACAACTACTAAACTATGCAAGCGAAAACAAGAATTTAAATGTAAAATCATTAGGAAAATAACTTTAGAAAAAGTAACAATAAGTTAACAGTATAAAAATAAGCAGAGAAACAAGCAAATAACTGTAAAAATATGTAAATATTAACAGAAAAATAAATAAATAAATAAATATATATATATATATATATATATATATATATATGTAAAATAACAATGTAACGATATAACAATAGACAAAGATAACAAGGAATAAATATGTATGAACAATAACAACGTAAACTAAATGACAAGCTAATAGACAAGCTAACAACAAAATAAATTATAAAAGTAGCACATTGGAGGATGAAGCAACACTGATCAGGCTTTCATCAGCAGCAGCTCGCCGAACCGCACCCAGGGCTGCAACAAAGAGGTCGACTGAAGAGCCGATGTCGTTCCAAAAACGCATGAGTCTAGGTATGGGACTAAATCGAAGATAGTTGGTCCCAGCATGGTCAGGCTAGAAGAGGCGCTGATGTCTGGTGGATCTGGCAGGAACGCGGAAGTTGATTGACTCCAGTAAGAAGGGGCTGCTGACTTGGTTATTGAGAAGCTTGGAAAGGAAGATACAATCAGCCACCCTCCTCCTGCGTTCAAGACTCAGAAGACTATAAGCAGCTGACACCTCATTGACTGGAACTTCACGAAGTCAAATCCCGCACGACATCCCAGGAACCTGATGAAACGTCTTTGCACCGACTGGAGATGATGAATCTGGCAGAGCTGATATGGAGACTAAACTACAGAGGCATACTCAAGTAACTTGCGGACAAGGGACTTGTAGAGAACCGTAGAGGCATGGGTATTCAAGCCATGTTTTGAAGAACGGAAGACCAAACCAAGCATACGAGAGGCCTTGGCGCAGATCTGACTGATGTGGAGATCAAACTCAAAAGAATAGTCGATAAGAACACCAAGGTCCTTGATGGTATTGCATCTCTCCACCCGGTCGCCTTCGAGAAAGTAGTCGGCTAACACTGGATCTAATTTCCTATTGAACGTTATCAACTTGGTCTTGGAAGGATCCACAGTCATATCATTCGCACGAGATCAGTCAAAAAACATCGTCAAGAGCATCCTGCAGAGACTGGCAATCATTTTGAGATGCAACTTCCACGAACAGCTTGATGTCGTCCGCAAAGAGAAGAAAGGGGACCTTGATGACATGTTTAATATAATTGATAAAGATTGAAAACAAGCATGGTCCAAGGTGAGACCCTTGTGGAACACCAGAACTTGCAGTAAAGCTAGTTGAGACGCCAGCACCAAGGCGCACGGCAAGTTGACGATCGGTAAGGTAGCTGCTGAACCATTGCAACATTGTGCCAGGAAACCCGTATTACTCATTGTTATAAAAAAATACAAGCACTCATCATAAAAAGACATGAATCATAACTTCTATAAAAGTTTCTCCAAATAGATTACAGAGAAACAAAGATGTTAGAAGAAAATAACACTACAGTAGAGACAATAAAACAAAAAAATCATTTAATTTGGATGTTGCATAAAGATCATTGATACTACATCACAAAAGAAACTACAGTTACGACTGTCAGATAATTATGCTTCTAATAAATGATCAAATGTATATACATTTATTGCTATTGCAATTTTGAATAATAATTTTGTATATTTAATGAGACTTTGTGTGTTGTACCAAGCACAAGATTAATGGTGAGATTAAAGTGGTGTTATAGAAACTACAGTTACAACCATGAATATTTTGTTTATTTAATGAGACTTTTTCTGTTGTTTTAAGAACAAGGTTAGTGGTGAGAATAAAGTGATCCTTTAGAGATGGAGGATCCGGCTCGAAGGACCAATAAAATGTCTAATATTAAACTCACACTTCGATAGCTGAGCAGATGGAGCCCATACGTTGATTTTCTAAGAATAACTATTAGTCGAATGGGGAAAAAGAAAAATACGGAATAAGATCAAAGAACATAGTATTAGAAAAAAGGCACACAATTAAATCAAGAATACAGTGTGTTAAAATGGTTTTCGTTTCTATTAAAAAATGTCCAAAAATAATGTCCGAATTAGTTGAGGCTTTTAAATCTTGGTTGAGGAGAAAATTGTCTCTAATTACGAAGGACCATAAGAATGATGAAGCACTGTTACCTTGCACCGTCCATTGTCTGATACCTTGACACAAATGAAGTTGGCTTGATTGCAGTTCGACCTGGGTTGCTTCCAAGGAACGTTGCACTGTTGGAGTTCTTGTTGATGTATGAAGATTCCACATTCACTAGACACTATCCTCGGTTCACTCACGAACGCTGAAGTTCCACAGGGACAAAGTTACTTTTGGCTCGTTAACAAGATAAAGCCCGGCCTGGGGGTGACGGATAATTGCCATAGAACGGCTCAAAGGTTTACAAAGAACAAGACAAGGGGGCACGGCCCAAACTAAGTTAAAGCTGGTATTGATGTACGACCGAGCGGTACGGAGTCTGTAGAAGAACTGCCTGAGATGCCTCGGAGGGCTTTTCTTGTCCGCGTCCTGGACACCTGATTGGTCGACAGAAGTCACCTCATACCACGTGAAAGTCGGACCACTATAATTTGGGATGCAGGTGTGTGTGTGTGTGTGTGTGTGTGTGTGTGTGTGTGTGTGTGTGTCAAAGTCAAAGTCAAAAATCTTTTATTCAGAAAATTACAAATCTGACAATGTTTCCTACACCCAAGCACCCAAAAGGGCGCGCGAGGGTTAGGGCAATATGAATATACAAATACTATATCTATTTCATCCTCGTGGCAGCTAGCTATTTGTATCGTATTTAGATTACTACTAGAAATTTAAAATTTTACAAATATGCCAAAACTCAACTACACAACCAACATACAAATATCACCTTATACAACAATCATAAATAAACACACAACTTCAAACTTACACCAACAACGTGCTATAGAAAATTTTTGCCTATAAAGTTAAATAGTACTAAATAACAAGGAAATAAAATTTAACAATATACAACAATATAAAATTAAACAATTATTTATAGGTTATATAATTTATACCCCCATAACCGCGCCAACATCCTGTTCTAGACCATGCACTAGGAGTATGCTCCAACACTCTCTTAAAAATAATTTTTATAAAACACAATCTGTAGACTTTATATTAATTAACAGGGATATATTCTATAATGTGATAACAGGGACGTAAGCTATAGTAATAAGATCAGTTAGACTATGTAATAAATAACAAGGAATGTAATATAACAATATAACAAGACATAAACTATAAAGTGATAACAACAGATAGACTATTATAATGAATAACAAGACATAAACTATAAAGTGATAACAACAGATAGACTACATAATGAATAACAGGACATAAACTATAAAGTTATAACAACAGATAGACTATATAATGAATAACAGGACATAAACTATAAAGTTATAACAACAAATAGACTACAGCGATATAACATATACAATACTATAAAATGATAACTGATGAAACAGTTAACAGAGAAAACTTACAGTACAACAGATTGTGGTTAATTAAGTCTGCCAGTCTGTTATATATTGGATTATTTTCATTTTGAATTTAGGTTTACCTACAAATACTATTTCATTGCCAAAATGTTCTACAACTGCATTATACAGTTTTGGACCCAAGTAACAGAACTGGTGTTTACTAGTTTCTTTGTTCCATCTTTTAACCTGTAGCGTAATATACTGTGCAGCTCTAGTTGATCTTTGATATTGTTTTAAGGGATAGTTATTAAAATGTTTGTGCACATATTGCAAACAACAAAACTTGTGGATCTGAAAAAATGTAAAATAATTGTATTCATTAAATATATAACTCATTCTTTCCCGACGGAAGATTCCAAAAATTATCCTCAAGGCCTGTCTCTGACACATTATTACAGGACGCAATACCGTAGGGTAAGCCCCACCATAATGAATTATTGCATATCGCAACGTACTCTCGAACCATGACAGATACAATTGTCTCAAATGTTGGCTATACAAGCAGTTTTTCATGTGGTATAGTGAGTAATTTATTCTTCTTAATTTTTTGACAACATAATCAACATGTTGGTCCCATTTCAAGTGCTGATCTATATACAAACCAAGATATTTAACCGAAGCTACAATTTCAATACTAGAACATGTGCATTCATAATTGCATCTATGTCTATGACAGTAAAATTCAAAATCCTGCTCCAATTTATCTTTCTGCTGATTATAGTAAAAAAACATTCAAACATTTTGATTTTTTTGCGTTTATTAGTAATTTATTATTAATAAGCCATGTCGAAATCCTCTCCAGGTCGCTACGAACTCTAACCTTGAGAGCTTCTCTATTGTAGGCAGAACAGACTAGTGCCGTATCGTCGGCATACGCGAATATGTTAGCGTTTAACTGTAAACTTAATAGATCATTAATGTAGATCAAAAATAGCATTGGCCCAAGGACACCACCCTGTGCTGTGCCATACTTCAGCTCAACCATCTCACTATGTACATTGTTGATTTTAACAATTTGATTTCTTCCTCTACAAAACGATTCCAACCAAGATAGAGCCCTGCCACCTATTCCGTATTTTTTAAATTTAATAACAAGTAGGTCTATATCAAGGACATCAAACGCTTTTTGAAAATCAAGATAGATAGCCAATGTGTATTTATGATCATCCAAGCTGCCAACAATCGTGCTAATGTGTTCATTCAACGCCATGTCTGTACTTCTCCCGGGCAAAAAGCCAAACTGGCTAGTGGAAAAAATTGATCTAGTAGTAAAATAATGCATTAACTTTTCTTTTACAATGTGCTCAAAAACCTTAGCCACTGTACTAATCAACGAGATCGGCCTGTATGAGGACAAATCTTTGGTATCCCCAGTTTTGTAAACTGGGATGACAGTTGCTAACTTGAAGCTTTTTGGTACTATCCCATCCTTTAGTGATTTTTTAAAAATTGAAAAAAGCACCGGTGCAAGCACATCTACATTTTCTTTAATGACATTAACACTGATACCGTCAAACCCAGAACTAAGTTTTCTTACACGGTATCGATATTAACCTAGCTGATTACAACATCAGCTAGGTTAATATCGATACCGTGTAAGAAAACTTCATGCTCAGTGTTGTCCTCATAAAACAAGTTTTCTCCAAACTCCTCATACCTTAAATTGGATACAATGCCACTGTAGTATTCATTAAAAGCATTTGCAACCACTAATTCATTGTTATTCACACTCACTGTAACACTGTTAACTGTAATTTTATCTAAACCCTTCTTTTTACTCTTAATTAACTTCCTAACAACATTCCAGTACTTTTTCGAGTCACCCTTGCATTCTTGAATTAAACTTGAATAATAATTTATTTTAGCATATTTGATTTGCCTGTACACAATCTTAGATATATTTCTATATTCAATTCTTAAAGCTAAGTTATTCATATCTCGGGCATAAGCCTTATATATGTTATTCTTGTACCTTATTAACTCAACAAGATAATCTGAAACCCATTCGCTTCTTTTCCTATTTCTACTGTTAACTTTTTTCAAAGTGCATGATGCAAGGTGACATGCATTATAAATATCATAGAATCTTTTTACAGCCTCATCTACATCAATACTGTCCATAACCAGACTCCAGTCGGCCCGAAATAACTGTCTCTTCAGAAGACCATTATTCAGAATTTTACAGAACTTAATTTCATTTTTATTCTCCCTGAGATCGTCAATTTGAATATCCAAGGGAAAATGATCAGTCAAATCCAATTCCAAAACGCTACACATAAATTTAAACCCCTTAGTATTTCTTACCAGTGCATGATCTAGGCAGGACGCTGACTCGTTAACTATTCTATGTAGTTGGCGTATTTACTAAATTCTCAAAACCATAAGAAAAAAGTGTACTTAGATATTCAATGCCAGACCCTTTATTTTTTAATGTGCAAATATTCATGTCTCCCACTATTAATGTAGGAGGATCACGATTAATGTCTCCCACTATCATTTTTTAACCTTAAAATATTTACAAATTCGTTTTTAAATTGATTATAAGTAAATCTACAATTCCTATAAATTGAAAAGAGCGAAAACTCAAGACTATTATTCAAATGGGGGAGGAGGAGTGTGACGTGGATCAGCTCGGCAGTGGGCAGTAGGATGGGCTCGAGAGTGTACACGAGAGCAGAGTCCAGGTAGACGATAACGCCACCGGCTTGATTGTCAGGTCTCGGCTGGAACAGCATGCTGTAACCTGCGATGTTGTAATTGACCTCCTCTCCGCTCTTGATCCATCCTTCAGTTAAGATAATAATTTTATAACTATAGTTCAGTGAGTTTAAATAAACTATGAGTTCATTGTAGTGTTTCCTTATACTTCTAATATTCAAACAAAATATTTTAAAGTCATTAAATACATTACTGTGGGCCATGACCAATACACAATTACAACGATGTCTGACTGTCTGTTAGCCTTATCCACATCACACTTCAGGTACCCTCGTCACCAACCCATCAATTTTCAACAATTTAGCCAAATCGTCCATTGTTGATATTCTGGTTTTCTTATCATCGTCCGATTTTTTCACCCATATTTTTCCCTCAACCACCCATACATATTAAAACCGATTTCTTTGAGTTTTTTTGCATTGAAAAGCAGGTGTTTATTATACGGTGTTAAGTGTTCATTGATATAAACGTTGGTCATGGGCACTCCCTGAACGAAATCAGAAGACTTTAATGCCTCTGTTCTTTGATGCAATTTTGCTTTTTTTCAAAACTGCATCTCTCTTTTGCCGGTTAGAGAACTGCACAATGATAGGCCTTGGTCCTCTGAGATTTTTTACAGGTATTCTATGTATGGCTTGAATATCGTTATCAAATTCAACAGACTCCCCCACCAGACCAGCAACCTTCTGAACAATGGAAGTCATCTGTTCACCATCTACTTCTGGGATCCCCTCAATTTGCAGGTTCCTATTACGGTTGTACTGCTACAGCTCTTCAAATTGAATTTTAATTGTAGCCAATTCTCTCTTAAAATTTAAATTTTGAGTCTCAATAGACAAATTTGATGTTTCAATAGATTTAACTGTCAACTTGAGTTCTTTCACCACACTGTCATAATCATCAATCTTATTTGAAAAATATTGTAAAGAGGTTTGAAAGTCATCAAGTCTTGTTTTATAACAAGCTTCAAATTCTGAAAATTGTTTTTTTGATTGTATCCTCCATTTTTTTGAGGAATTCATTCTGCATTTTTGTAATAATATCCTGTGAAACGGTTTCTTTCGATTTGCTCGACTTACTAGCACCAATACAGCCCTTGCACTTCCATCCACCTCGTCTGGTATCACCCATGCGGTTCCAGTTTTTCTCAAGAATATCAGCACATTCCAGGTGTAGTCTAATGTCACACGAGGAACATACAGCAAACGAAAGCGGTTCACTAGGCAAGGGATCACTACACGACGAGCAATCACTCATTTCGAAGCGACAGAAGACGGAGCAACAAGGAAAGACGTCTGTACCGTTCGGCTGCCACGACACAAGTCGTGTGTGTGTGTGTGTGTGTGTGTGTGTGTGTGTGTGTGTGTGTGTGTGTGTGTGTGTGTGTGTGTGTGTGTGTGTGTGTGTGTGTGTGTGTGTGTGTGTGTACAAAGATACATGAAAATAGATTGCTTATAATTAAAATGGTATCAAACAATGGTGGAGAAAGAGCAAGTCTAAATAAAATACAATTTTGGTTATTAGTAAAAAACTATATTAATGTGTAAATTTGATTTATTATTATAAATAAATATGAAAACCTAACAAGAGAACACAATTTTAACCATGATTATTTTGAGGGAGGCTAAACAAAATCAACATTAAGTAGTTCTTTATTTTTTTAGAGTATAATCCGCAGCTGATTTGAGCGATTCTGTAGATAATTGAGTATAAATCATGGCTGACACATATTTTCTGATACAGGACACGCCAGAATGGCCAATAAATGAAATTTTATTTCATGGTATGGATTTAAAAATCTGCATGTAGAATAAAATTTAAAAAATGGTTAGTAAAATTAAGAGAAATAAGAAAATGTAAGTAACTTACTTTTATCATTATTCTTTTTTAACAGGACTCTTTGCACTTAGAACCTTCCGGGCTTCGCGTAATAACAGCCCAAATATATATGTTCCTATCTGGTAGTTCACAACAGAAGTAAGTAAAATATATGTTGTGTTAGAGATTTTTGTAAAAGTATACAGTTCCACACTCAAGCTATTCTCTGTCAATGTTTAATATAATGGTATCACTAATTAAAAAATATTTCATGACCAATCTTAAAATCTAGTTTACGTACTGATTGCGAAATAATTACTCGTGCTTGGAATACATCTAGGATATAATTAATGAGAAAAATCATGTCTATTAGTAGACGTTCCATTTCAAAAATTAAGTATATTTACTCCTCAGAAATATTTCAAATGAAATTTTCCCACCACTCAATCATTATTCTCACTTATTTGCAGGTTTAAATTAGAAAAAACACAATCAATAGAAAATAGTTTTAAATTAAAATAGACAATGTTATTGAATATAAAGAGATGTCATTCTGTGTTGTATTCAAAGTTTTTCAGGAATATGTCAACAGAAAACCTGCAACCTTTTTATATCTTTGGTTTTAAAAATGTATAACTAATTTTATAACCTTTCTCGAGTCCAACAAAGAGAACTTTGGTGTAATTACTGGATTCTGCTGTAACACAAAGGCTGGGACACGGCTTCAAACAACTGTACCTCAACGAGATAAAGTACTTCCATGAGTTTATCTCTGAAACGGTCAAACGGAGCAAACATGGAGCAGTCCCTAAACATTACGAGTACAAATCCCTAATCCCACTGTGTCTGGTAATTGAAGATTTAAATGCATCGGGCTTTAAGATGGTTGATTGTCACAAATTTCGAGTTTTGGACCACTGCAAACTGTTCACAGAAGATTGAAGCTATTGAGATTTTTATTTATTTGAGAGACAAGCTGGACTACAAGAAACAATTTGGGGTTTTTAAGAAAAACAATAAGAATGATGTATGTTGAATACTTTATAACGAAATAATTTATTCTTTTAAAATAAAATCCTTCAAGGCACTGATACACAATGATCCTTGGTTCACGATTGTGATGTTTAGATTCAACGGGAAAGGAAAACATGTGTCTATAAGAATTATTGATATCTAACATATTAAATTGAGTCCTCCATTCTAGAGTTTGTAACATTCTTATGAATGTCCGCCAACCTACAGGTATGTCAAGCCTGTTTGAATGATCTGTACCAAATCTATTGTGATTTGCTAAATATGAATCCTTTCAGAATTGAGCCGTTAGTGCTTATAAAACTAGTTAATAGATTTGACTTCCTTGGTTTTGAGGAGGTTTCTTCAAACAGTCGCAATTGCAGTGTTTTATATACAAGGTAATTCACGAAGATATAAACAAACTGAGGGAGCTCATTCTACAAGTAAAATAATGAATAAAGTTTATATAAACATTTGTTCGGAAATGCTTCGTTAGCGAGTTACAGCTGGCGAACGATTTCCCCGCTATTCAGCTCACCGTGTGAAATGAGGTGTTCCTAAAATTCTGGTAAGGTAAACTAAGGGGCGAATTCAATCGTTCCTTATAGTTTTTAAAACTTGCATATGATATTACTTACAAGGACTGACACTCCATTACCACGAACAGGAGAATATGCACATAAACTGAAACTCAGTTGTCAGGTCTCAAAATTATTTAAATTCTACAATTACAGAACATCATTACACATATTCGCGACTTCAAAGATTTCTGTATGTGTGCTAGCATCATACTGTATTAAATATATTATAAACTTCATCAGGGACTCCCTGCCTTCTGCCAGCATCAAGAAGATAGTAAGATTAACTTCAACGGCTGCTCTCTGTTTTCTACCAGCAGCAAGACGTCATAAGGCATGTTCTGCACTCCACCAATCGTACGTTTTCTTTTCCCATCCTTAAATCGTTTTAAGTGTTGTTGATTTCACCAGCAGATCTTTGTTAATCTGTCAATCCCATATCATTGTCAGTTAGAAATATACTCTATATATGTACATGTAAAGTTAGGTACTCTTGAGTAATAACTAATGTTTTGTATACGTATACCTTTGCGACTTACAAAAGCTCCTTAGGTTTGTTTCTAGAGTACACAAGCTACATGTTTGATTTATATATATTATATTATATATAATATTTAACATTAAACAGTTCAATGGACAAGTTTAAATCTTCCACAATATAATAATAATAATCAGACTTCGCATAAATTTGGACAGGTACTAAAAACCAATTAAATACGTAATAAATTTTTTTTAACTATTTGGATCGAAAAGCACACAAAATTTTTAATTCAATCCATCTGTGAATAGCTGCCATTTCGGGCTCGGTTGCACGTTTAAAGTCGGATTTCTGGCATTGTATTCTACTAATAAAGACCTTTAATTTGATGTGCATATCAATCTATGCTTCTGTTTAAGAGTTTCCTCCGACTCCTTGTGGGCCGTCCCCCTGAAGTGGTATCAGCTCATTGAAATTATAGTAAAATATTCTTTTATGCCTAATAACAGTGTACAAACTTGTATAGTTCCATCTGTAAGGGCTAAAAATATTAAGCCGTCCCGGGGTGACCCTATTAGGTCATCAACCCTATATATTTCATAAACCTCCATAACCATTACAAGTAAACGATGTTGTAGTATACGTTTATAATGTTTCAAGAGCATAGTTATAATATTCCAAAAACAAAAATAAAAATGTAGTTTGATTGTTAATGTTAGGTATTGTAAACTGGGAACATGTAATATGATAAGAATTTTACAGACTTTTTTAATAACATGTAACATTTTAAGTAAATCATAAAATTCTTACCCAAGAAGTGTCTTTAGCGTTGGGAGTTAAATACACTATTTATATAACTAGAACAACAAGATATCTAAACTGTATGGATGTTGAATTTCTTCTGATAAAAGATTTGTCTGAGAGACAGAATGGCAAATCACGGACCTTATGCCATGTTCCATGAAACGTCCTTTTTTGGAGGCCACCGTGTGGAATAAGTCTTGAAAGAGTGAAAAACCAGGACGAACAAATGGGATGTTTTATCATGACGATTTATTGTAATGTTATATGTTATAATAATGATAATATTATAGTGACAGACCAGTGATTCCAAAATATATGTCGTTTATGTAAGAGGCTCTTGTAAAAAGACCGCTTGAAGCGTGTTGTAGAGTAGTCAACAAATCTTATATGCAGAACGCAATATTTCCTAACTGCAATGATTTGCCTTGTCTGTGTATACCTTTAATTAGGAAAGTGTACGGTATTATATGGTTAAATTTCCTAAAAAATCTAAAATAATATTTATTGAAAAAATAATTGAAAACTAATTATGTATAGTTTAATAATATACTCGATGATTACAAATAATTTCTAACTAAAATTTTAGTTGATAAGAATGAACAGCTTTTAGTATAAATAAACTGTTCTTAAATAAGTAAACTAAGTCCACCAAAAAGTGAAGATAGTTTTTGAAGATTAATTTTGTTATATTCAAAAAGTGTTCTGTCATGACAAACAGAGAACACATGTTGCGCAGAGTGCCTCAATCTGACATCAGCTGACTGCCACTTACTTCCTCCACTTTCCACTTAATAGATTAAAACGCAGTATCACCACTCGTATCATACGACCTCGCTCACATCTACAGACTGACGCTCAATTTAAACCACTCGCTCCCACACGTCAGTGAGTACTACTCTCTTCATTGTGATCATGTTAGTAGTTTTAGTGTTGAGCTGTTGTGTCAAATTGCATTTTTAAAAGTATTATTATTTATGAAATATAATAACATACTTGGGTAAACCTTTTGTCTGCAACCGAGAAAGATGGCGACAGTTAAAGGTACCGTAATTAATTAATATTATGAGATACGTAACATGATTTAGTTAAATGTCATTTAGTTTAAACATCAACTAAACCTTTTAAAACACAGATTTGTTCAGTTAACCTTACAAATATATACATTACACATAATTGTTGCTGTATCAAAGTGGTGTTTAAAAAAAATATCTGGTGGTTGTTTATAAATACGTCCAAAACAATGGTAATGGCATTATTACTGGAAACAGTAGTTTTTGTAAACATAGTTGCATTCTCAACAACGACCATTATAAAAGGAATTTATATGAGCATGAAAGCTTTAGATTTGCCGAAGGAACGCAACTAAAATACAAAAACAGTAATCACGTATCATATTTAAGAAACTTTATTCACGTGGTGTACTAAGCAGAATCTTTATGTCACATTTCATATATATAGATATATATATGAATATATATATATATATATCTGAATATATGAATATATATACAGATTCATATATATATGAATCTGTATGTCTAATTTTCTAGGAAATGTGACATAAAGATTTGCTCAACGTGTTTCACAGTTCATATATATATATATATATATATATATATATATATATATATATATATATATATATATATATATGAACTGTGAAACACGTTTTAAAGAAAACATTTAAAGAAATTTAGGCACATTTTGGTTTATAAGTTGTGGTTTCAAGATGATTGTTCATTCTAATCGATTGTAAAAGAGAAATCATCTCAGGTAATAGGCTTCATAGAGTGAGAAATCTTTTTTCAATTCTCATTCATTTTGAATTCATGTCAATGGCCGCCACCTTGAAGAGTTTTATTAATTAAGACATTATAACGAACCCTATGTATAACGACAGCTATGTACAAACAGTGTCTATATACTAAGTTTAGTCTAAATCTATTAAGAAATACATTAGTTATCGTGTTCACAGGTATTCCCGCAATGTTATAGACTAGTTGAAACTTTGTACACACGCTATCTTGACACCATACGTGATATAAAAACACGTTAGATTAAACTTTATTGTAAACTAGCTGACCCGGTGAACTTCGTTTCACTTACCTCTTGGCCATGTCGCTACATTTGTTAACATATTTACATATGTACTTTATCGATTTGACAGAATTAGAAAATTCCACATTGATGTGAGTTCCAAAAGTTTTAGACAATATTGGCGAGTACGGTACAATCCAACGATTGTCTACATCAAAATTTTGTTCTTTTATCTTCACAATTACAGATCGCCCACCGTCCTCAACTGATTTCCGACGATAAAACGGGTAACCATCATTTCCCGAGATGGTTTCAGCAATCAATGCTCTAGGGTATCACTTAGAACACTTGCCGTCGACAATACAGGGTGAGTTATTGTTGAAAACTCCGCAAGGTCCATGTATCATATGTTTACTTACTACTGCATGCAATTTTGGGTCAAGTTTTTCATCGGGAATCTCGGCTGAAATTATGGAATGAATGTTTTCTGGCCTTAATTTATCAACTAACCAAACTAATATGTGCGCATGTGGCAGACCACGCTTTTGCCACTCAACAGAGTACATCCAACACCGTACTTGGCCATACACACGATGCTTTATAATGAAATTCATTAAAGATTTTAATTTTTGCTTAAACACTCTGGTAGTGATGTCATGCCTATCAACTGGTGTTTGGCCGTGTAGCAATTATTTCTTAATTTCCACCCATTGTGGGTTACAGGTGAATGTAATAAATAGGTCTGGACGGCCATATTTTCTAACATACGACATCGCATCTTGCGCGTATTCGTGCGTGTGGCGCGGGCTTCCAATGTAAGTGGCCAGCAAAATTGTCATTTCTCCCACATTTTCTGCATTTGCATCGGCATTAATAGCATCACGAAGGTACATGTCAACTGCAAACTGATGAAAAAGCCGTTGACACATCAAAATGTAATTTACTTCACCTTCACGGATCATGAATCTGTATTAATAAAAATTCATAGCACTGAATGTTTGTTGGTTTCAGCACCTGGAATCAGAAGTGATAAACAATGACATTTTTGCATACATTAAATAAAACACATTTATTGTCAAATTATCATCATTATCATATCGGACAAAAGGCAATCAATACAGTTAAAAATACAGGTAATCAAATTAAAGCTTTCTGATAAACTATATTTTTTGTCTTTTTTGCGGTGCGTAAATATATAAAGATATACTTTACCATGTGTAAAAAAAATCTTCGACATTAAATATTGGGTGCTGTCAGGCCCAAACACGACAGTATTTTATTTGCCATCAATAAACACATATCTTCTATCATGATCAATGTCTCATTGTAAATTTCCGCATTAATTAGTTGTGTAGGATTCGAAGTTTGACATCGCACACGATGTAGCACATCCTCAGACATGTCATCCCTATATTTCATCCACAAATATTCCGGATTCGAAGGGAAACATGTGGATATTATAATCGCAAACAATGTTCGAATTTGATGTGGTGATGAAGATATGATGGAATCCTTGAGCGTATTATCCCAATGTAAATCATCCTCGAGTAACTTTAATAGTTGACACGCCTCACGGTAAGTAGCACACAGATGTCCATCAACTTTTCTCAAAAGTTAGGAGCTAAGAACCCCTCTAAATATCGTATCCTATCTAAAGATTTCTCTGTGGGTATATATTGTAAATAAGATGAGTAAACATTTTTTATCGAATGTAAATGGAGGCCATCTTGAAACATTTATTACACAGGTTTACAAAAAAATATTTTTTTTTCTGTAACATTGATCAAAATAGGTGTTTCTTATGTATTTTGCCTTGCTAAACACGAAAATAACAATAAAAAGTATGTAGGACGTACGGATTTTTTGATACAAGACATCCTAAGAAACTTAAGAAAAGTATAGTTTAACAACTATGAGAATAGGGATTTTCAATAAATTGTTGACAGAAATGTTCCAACCAAACTTAAGTTTATTATTATATACATTAAATTGAATGAATAAAGAACATTTTCACTTCAAGTTGACACTAAAGGCTGTTATTATTATTTTACTTCTTTCTCTTGTGGGGTGTGAAATCTTCCCGTTTCAGGAACCAACAATAGTCACCCATCATGGAAGGATCCCAGCGGCCTTGATATCTGCTTTCAATTGTTCTGATGTCCTGGTGGAACCTCTCGCCTTGTTCGTCACTTACGGCTCCCAGATTTTCCGGAAAAAAGTCCAAGTGAGAGTGGAGAAAGTGTATTTTTAAAGACATTCGACAACCCATAGATTGGTACGCTTTCAAAAGATCTTGGACTAATTTTTTGTAGTTTTCCTCCTTGGTATTTCCTAGAAACCCTTTCACAACCTGGACAAATGGTTTCCAAGCGGCCAACTCTTTTTTATTGAGTTTTGTTTCGAACTCAGGATCTTTAATCATTTTTCTGATATCTGGACCAGTAAAAACACCTTCTTTGATCTTAGCTTCGCTCAGCTGAGGAAACAAACTGGATAGGTATGCAAATCCTTCACCTTCTCTACTCATTGCCTTTACAAAGTTTTTTATCAATCTTCACTGTCCATTTGCTGGCAATCATCTTCACTAATATTGGGAATAAAAAAATTTTCCCAGTCAACTGGAGGGGTGGGAATTGGCAAATCGTCTCCATGTGGAACTGGCTTGATTACTGAGGGCACGTCTGGGTACTGGATTTTACATTTTTGCTTCTTTGAATATCCCTCAGGGTTTGACAAACAAAAATAACAATCATTGAAATGGTTGCTAGGCTCACGCCAAACCATTGGAACAGCAAAGGGCATTGACCTTCTGTTCCCTTTGGCCCATTGGATAAGGTTGACCGAACAGCTAATGCAGCAAATATGTGGGGCCCAACTTTTATCCTGGTCCCCCACCTTGCAGCCAAAATAAAGGAAGTATGCCTTTCTTACCTCTTCAGTTATAGGCCTTCCTTGTGATTTAATGATGTACCTTCCACACACGTAACAAAACTTGTCTGGAGGGTTTTTACAAACTCGACGTAAACTAGACATTACAAAAAAATACTTAAGAAGTGTTGAAATTAAACTGAACACACAACCTCTCTCTTAAAATACCTGCTCACTACTGCTGTGCTGCTGTGAGTCACCAGACACAAAGGAATGTTTATCTTGCCCCCCACCACTGCTCTGCAGGGCTGCCAACCACTTTCAGCTTTTAAACACAAATTATGGTATATGACTATGACAGCGGTACTATAACATAAAACTGATACGTGGTAGGCTATTTATGCTTTCAGTTTTGGATTTTGTAACTTAAAAATAAACAAAAAAACCTTATTTAATGAATGTTACATTTTGTGTGTAAACCTGTGTTATTGGTTAAGACTGAATAATGTTCATGCAAGCTATGTGGAAGTACTACTTTTGTACCAGAATAAGTTTGATGTTTAAAAAAATACGGCAGTTACCGTGTTCAAGCTCGCGTTATATGATGGTATACATACAAAATACACACACCCCCCCACGTAATCTTTATATATATATATATTTCTTGTGTGCGTGTGTATGGGGCAGAACTCCTCCTAAACGGGTGGACCGATTTTTATGAAACTTTTTGTGTGTCTTCAGGTGGATCCGAGAATGGTTTAGATTCACAATTTGGTCCAATTTAAATAGTTTATTTAATTAATCTATATATATATATATATATATATATATATATATATATATCAATGCAAATGTTTGTTTGTATGTTCCGTTATAACTCTGGAACCAATGCACGAAACATCGTGAAATATTGTACAGTGATTCTACATGTTCCTGGAAGTAACATAGGCATACTTTTATACACTGTTACACACTTTATACACTGTTATATACTTTAAACACTGTATGGGCTAAACATCCACTGTCGAATGTTTTATTTATATTTTATTTATGTTTTACCTTCGGTCCGGCAGACTGCGCTACGACACGTAATGCAAAGTGAACTGATACTTAAACAGCTGTTAACACTTTTAGCTGAAGTTATTCAAAGAGGAAAAAACATTTGTTTAAATTTAAAATTTAGAAAATTATTATTTTAAAGTGCTTGATTAGTAGTGTAATGCAGATTGCATAGGAGACGTTATTGCCTAATTTAAAATTTAGATTGCACCAATGATCAATAAACTATCTAATGCAATGAAAATACTATGAAACGCCGTTATAAAAACCACCTCATTGTACAAAAACCGTGAATGTTTGCGCATAAGGTAATTAATTTCGTTAGATCGAAATATAAGTCTGGAAATATCTTAGACAGACAACTAATTTTAACAGACCGAATTTGATTCTTTTTATTTTAATTAGTTTATCGAGAATCATCCATATAAAAACACCTAGCAAACACCACGAAAGATAGAGGCAGGAAATATGGTACATACCTTCGTAATGCGCCCAAGAGGCTCACGAAGGAACGACTATCAATCATCTCAAGAATGTTTAAAATCTGATAGAAAATGAATACGTGAATATAGTGTAATGTTTTTCAAGAGGAAATTGCGTGCGAAGCCGCGGGAAACTGCTAGTGTTTTAATAATAAATTGTTGTTGATGTTGGAGTGTTTTACATTGGATCCGGCAGACTGCGCTACGACACGTAATACAAAGTGAACTGTTACTTTTTTTTCTTCTGGTTTGCTCAAAAGAGCAGGCTTCGTAAAAAACATGCAGCCTCGTAGTTCCATAATATATGTTATGTCCAATTTTTTTTTATTTTTATTTTTTTTTTTATTCAATGTTAATGGAGTGGGATTTACATTAATGTTGTGTGTTTGTTAGTTTTAAAAGAGGAATGTGATAATTAAGGGAGTGAATTTAAAGGACAGGGCTTCTTTTGGAATCTTCATGGCCAGGGGTCCATCAGGCCAGCTTCCTAATCCGAAAAGATTTGGACTTCGGTTTTTTTTATTTTGTTAAAACGTTCGGATTGTTTTTATGTTTAAATGTCTTTTTTAATTTTAACAAAAATGTTGCTAGTTCCTTATATATATTTAAATCATTGGTTTTAAGAACATCCTTTATGTCATAGTTAACATGTTTGAACTTACCTGATATTAGTTTAAAACATTCTTTTCTGGCATATTCGTAATGTGGACATTGTAGTACTACATGGTTTATTGTTTCTTCTACACCTAAAGAACAGTTTAAGCATAATAGAGTAAACAATTTTTTATTGCAAACAACTTACTGTTAACTCTGGCATGCCCCAGTCTCAATCGAGATATTGTGACGATTTCCTTTCTTAATAGTTTACTATTTTATGGCTTGTAGGTTGTGGAATGCCCTTCCCCAAACAATTACTTCCATCGATAGCAGTTCCCGGTTTGTGGCGAAACTGAAAGATATGTATCTTGAACGGTTAGCCGGGGCAGTTCCGGTCTGAGATGCTGTGGGCGTGACACTGGCAGAGGGATGAGTGTGAGATTGTGTGTGAAAAAGTTCATTTAACAATAAATACTTTAATTTATTTGTATATTAAAAATATAAATTTATATTATGTTTTAAGAATAGTAGAGATGGTTAATTTATTAATGTGTTAAATTTTAATTATTATACGTTAAAATATTACATTAATTTCACTACTTTGTGTAAATGTAATTATTTCTTTATTTTATTATCTTTATTATGTTTTGTTTTATTCTTAGGTAATATTTATTATTAATGTTTTAAATTTTACATTGCAACAGGTTAAGTGTAAGAAAGGGCCATGCGGCCCTAACTTTGCCTGTAAAAATAAAGAATTTTTCATTTCATTTTTCATTTTCATTTCATTTCATTTCATTTTATTTTTAAACCAAGGAACATAACTTACCTTTTTTACAATATTTTTATACCAGTGAGCTTTTGGAGTTAATTCAAAGATTACCTGCTAATGTTCCATTCCCTTTCTTTTTCTTGCTACTTCAAAGTCCTCCAACGGGACATTAATTTCTGGAATTTTTACACCTGTCGTTATTGCATCCCTGGCTAAATTGTCTACTCTTTCGTTAAAGTCCAGTGAGACATGTCCTGGAATCCATACGAATACTATATTTTTATTCAAGGCTTTCAACTCATATACTATGCTTATAATTAATTGGTTTTTACTCTTATCTTTGCCATAATTAGATATTGCTGTAACAGCAGCTTGAGAATCTGTACATATAACTACGTTATCATATTGGGTTTTATTGATAAATTGCACTGCTTTATGTATAGCTATTAATTCGGAACTATAATTAGACATATATTTGCTAAGAGAATACAACGCAGTGGTATTGGTCCGAGGAATAAGGAAGGCAGCGCCACAACCATCGTCAGTTTTGGATCCATCAGTATAAACATATACATAACCTAAATATGATAGTGACATTTTTTCTAACCACAATTGTTTTAGAGTTTCTTTACTCGTATTATTTTTACTTACTTCTAAATTTGGTAATCTAGTATCGCCTTTTATACTATTTTCTTCCCTAAATAAAGGTAATTCAAAATCCCAGTCATTTTTAAGTCCCTCAGTTTCCATGATGTTAGGCATCATTTCAGTTACATTAATAAATGACTTTATAAATAAGGGTAACTTTTTATTTTGTCAATAATCATTATTTTGACTTAAGATATTTAAGTAACACATATTTCTAAATGCTGGATGACTGTTTTCTAAGAGTATCTTATATACTAAGTTATCTGTAAGAATACTTCTTCTGATACCCAATGGCATCACAGCGGCTTCAGCTTGTAGGGCTATAACTGGTGTGGAGCAAAAGGAGCCTAAGGCAAGTCTGAGTGCCTGATTTTGAATTAAATCTAGTTTACCCAAATTACTTTTTGATACATGACCAAACAATGCACAACAATAATCTAATTTTGATCTTATTAGGCTTTTATATACTTGTATGGCGAAATTAGGGTTGCAGCCCTTTGTTCCACAAATAACAGACTTAATAATATTAAGATCTTTAGTGCCTCTATTTACTAGGTCCATAATATGTTGTTTAAAGGTTAATTTATGATCCAGTCTAACCCCTAAGATCCTAACATTATCTCTAATTGGAACCAGGTGACCATTAATTTTAACTTGTTCAATATTGTCTTGTCTTTTCCTTGAAAAACATATAGTGTTGCATTTTGATTCATTAAAATATAATTGTAGGCTATCAAAAGCAGTAATCAGTTTGTTTAGTGCACACTGTAAGTTTTTACTTACCAATTCTCCTTTTTTGTGTGAAAAGTATATGACTATGTCATCAGCATACTGCAAGGACTTTATTTCATTGGGTAGACTTACATTAGTTTGAGAAATATATATATAGCGAATAACAATGGTGATAGCACACTACCTTGCGGAAGGCCCCTTGTTGTAGTCCTGGATAAAGATATATAATTAATTGATGCATTTACCTGTCTGTCAGTTAGCCAGCTATGTTACCTTATAAATTTACTGGGAAAATTAAGTCTAATCATTTTATTGCATAGCTCAGGAATATATACATTGTCATATGCTCCAGTGATATCAAGTGAGGCTACCATGGTTGTCTCATTATATGTTAAAGCTGTTAGAATATCAGACATAAAATTTACAAGGTAATCATTACAGCCTCGTTTTCTCCTAAATCCATATTGGGTTGGAGGGATCACTCTTAATTTTTCAGAGATCCATTCTAGCCTATTTTTTATCATTGTATTCGTTATTTTAACAAGACAACTAATTAAAGATATAGGCCTATATGAAGTTTCTTGTAGCTTATCTTTAGTTGGTTTAAGAAGGGCTATTACTTTGACTCTTTTCCATTCTTGCGGAATATTTGATATTCCATTCCAGATGTCGTTAAAAATACTTAACATAAATTCTAGTGCACTATCAGGTAAATACTTTATCATTGTATAACTTACCCCATCCATTCCAGGAGATGTATTTCTGGCTAACTTAATTTCATTTATTGTAAAGTTTTTTTCAATGGGCTATTTGTCAAACGGAGATTTGGACTATGCAATTCATTGTAGTGGGGTACATAATCAGCTGCATCTCTGGCCATTTAGGTTTTAGAGATCTCACATTAAATTGAATAATGTTTAACTCATTTATTTCCATATTCCTTCAAGTACTATGTGTGTGTTTTTTTAAAATTACCTGTTGTACTGTTGAGTTTTCCCTGTCTGTCTGGTGGAACTATACTCTGGATTTTTTTAGGCTCATGTTCATTTAAATATGATTATAATACCTCATCTATCTGTATTTTAGTTTTAATATTTGAACTTTGGATCTTCTTCCTAATTTCAGCAATTTTTTCACTGATTGTTGCTTTCAATTTAATTTTTTCTTGTAATGTTAGTTTGGAACTGAGTTCCTTACTAGTTGCCATATTTGTTTGATTTTTATTTATACCTACACCACCCTGCTTACCTGATATAGGATTTTTTTTTAATAGCGCCTGTGTTACTTATTTTTCTAAATCTGGATATGCCTATTTTGATATATGAGCTGTTATCCTGGCCTTCCTCATGTTCTTCTATTTCCTCTATCTCTCTTAGGCTATTAAAGCTATTAGTAGTGGATATATTGTACTTACTACCTGTCTCTGTCGGGGTTAAATTTCTTAGTGTGTTGTTTTTTAAGTTTGGGAAGCTTACTTTGTTTGTAAAATCTAAGTGAGATTTTGTAACATCAACATAAGTTTGTAATCTAGCGTACTTAGTTTTTTTATAAGTAATCGGAAAGTACTTACTAACTGTAAAGTAATCCTCCCGCATAGTGCTCATGCGCTCCTTTATTTGTTTTTGCCTTATATATTCAGAACACTGCCTGGAGTTACTGCTATGAGGGGCATAGCAATGCACACATTTTTTTGGCTTGGAGCACTCTTCTGAATGATAATTATCACCACAATCCCGACAAACACGTGTTTTATTACATGGCGAGTTCATTACTTGGCCTTAGGAGAAACAACGAAAACATTGTTTCACCGGAATTATATAAGGCTCAATTTGCATCCTGACATAATTTAAATAGACTACTCCTGGCAGCTTGTCTGTTTCAAAGGTTATTTTAACAAAACTAGTGTCTACTAGAGATCCATTAACTCTTTTTTTTAGTCTTTGTACGTCTAAAATGGGGGTACTCACATTTTGTCTTTTTTAGGATTTCGTCTTCTGCAATATCTCTTTCAACAAATGCTACACCTATTGTATAAATTCTAGTTGTTGGTACAAATACATTGAATTGGGTCAAGTGTACTAATGTCACTATATTATTAGCAGCAAGATAAGATTTACAGGTTATAACTAAATTCTTACCTGCTCTGGTGATAAAATCAACATCGTTATGATGGGATTGAATTATTTTGCCTACACGAAAAGGATTGATTTTTTGTTTATTTTTGTCTTGAACAATTAATTCAAAAGGACCAACATACCACTCATTATACAGTCTGACAATATGTTGTTTTTTATTTTGTGAAAATTCTGGTAAGGATTGTCTAGTTTATTTTGGCTTATTACATCAATAGGGTCATAAATATTTTCTGTCTGATCACGTTTTCTTTTATTTTGTGTCTCAGTTACGTCCATGTTAAGTTCAGAGTAATTATGGTCAATAATAAAACTTACCGCTATTTTGATCTCGTCACCCTCCGCATTTTCAACATTCATGTTGTCTGGGTTGGCTAGACCTGCAGACTTGTCAGGTCCAGCCGTAACAGGTTTGTGAAAAGGTTACCTCTCTCTTTTGATATTTTATAGACTAAGGATATGTTTAAAATGTATAATATAAACTAAGAATTTCACTGATACAAAACAAAAAATAAATGTTAACTTTTTACATACTTAATACTATATTTACCACACAGTGACAAACAAGGGATGGACACTAATCTCACGAGGCTGCAAAGAAGTTCTTTAACAGTACGTTGACTACCAATCAGAATGACGACGAAACTCGAACTGTACTGTTACTTAACAGCTGTTCTGCTGTTAATACTTTCAGCTGAAGTTCATCAAAGAGGCAGAAATATTTGTTTACATTTAAAATTTAGAAAATTGTTATTATGAAGTGCTTGATCAGTAGTGTAATGTAGATTGCAAAGGTGAAGTTTCAATAATTTTTCTATGTAAACATTACAATATTACAACATAGCCATAATGTTTATCTATTTTAATTCCAAGTTGTCCCGACATCCGACAGTTTGTGCTGCTATCAAATTTGTGTGTTTTTTGTAACATCGTGTAATTATTGTACTAAGTGCTAATAATTAGCAATTAGCATAATTACAATTATTGTAATAATACATTAATAGAGATTGAAGATGTTTGAAGTGCATAAAAAACTATAGTTATTTATTGAAGTTAAAGTTCAAATTAAGTAGCATACAAATCACATGCGTGAATAACTATTGTTAATAGTATAGGGAATTGGTTTTAAATTAAATTCTGTTGGCCAGTTCTGATACTATACTGTAATTTTAAATAACTATAATGAAATTCGGTAGTTTAGATAGGCTAATCAAAAATATCAATAATTCGATTGTGATGGTGGCCGCTTATTATACTTCAGCCCTATAGGGAGGACTTATTTAGTAATTTAGATAAATTATATTCTGTTGGCCAGTTTCGATACTATGCTGTAATTTTAAATAACTATAATGTAATTCGGTTAAAAATGTAATAGAGGTTATCCAGATATAAAATTAGAAGTTTTAGTAAAATATACTATTAACTGAAATTCCTAGTAAATATTAGGTGTGCAGCGATTGATCAGTTAATTTTTTATTCATAAATAAATTGTTGTTGATCTTAGAATGTTTTACATTGAATCCAGCAGAATGCGCTACAAGCGCAGTTTCAAATGTTTTTCTATTTTAATTCCAGATTTTCCCAACAGTTTGTACTACTATCAAATTTGTGAGTTGTTTTGTAACATCATGTAATTATTGTGTGAGTGCTAATTGTAAACATTAATAGAGATTGAAAATGTTTGAAGTACATAAAAAACTATTGTTATTTATTGAAGTTAAAGTTCAAATTAAGTAGCATACAAATCACATGTGTGAATAACTATTGCTAATAGTGTAGGAATTGGTTTTTAATTAAATTCTGTTGGCCAGTTCTGATACCATACTGTAATTTTAAATTACTATAATGAAATTCTGTAGTTCAGATAGGCTAATCAGAAATATCAATAATTCGATTGTGATGGTGGCCGCTTATTATTCTTCAGCCTTTAAATAACTATAATCTAATTTAGATCGTCATTTTAGTAGCTATTCAGAAATATCAGTAATTCAATGGTGATGGTGGCCACTTATTATACTTCAGCCATATAGGGAATACTTATTTAGTATTTCATATTAATTAAATTCTGTTGGCTAGTTCCGATACTATACTGTAATTTTTAATAACTATAATGTAATTCTGTAGTTAGGATAGACTAATCAGAAATATCAATAATTAAATTGTAACAGTTCAATTCAATTCAATTCAAAAAACTTTATATAACAAAAAATGTTTTTAACATTTTATCATTCCCCATGTGCACTTGCACGTGCGGGGTTATTATAATTTAATTATTATACACTTCATTCTATATGGCTATATGCAGTCTTTGTTGTACCACCATCTCCCTGTATTTTATAAGCAATATGACTTTATAACAACAAACTATACATATATAATAACTTACAAGAAGGAATAACAACAAATTAACAATATAACTAACATAACAATAACAACATTAATACATAACAAATAAACTTATTTATAACTCAACTGTCATAGAACTTAATTTTATACATTCTAATAAATATTTAATATTTTATTGCAACCTTTCAATAAATAAGCATTAATAATAAACAAACAAGCTAAATTAACAATATAAGTAACATAACAATAACAATTAGTACATAACAAATAAACTTAAATATGTCAACAATCATAGAATTTAATTTAATAACATTATAATTAATATATTTACACATTTCACAGCAACTTTAAATAAATAAACATTAGTAACCAAACCAAAAATAAACAACAAAATATCATTATGCATTGCAAACCATGGCCTTGATTGTCCTCTTCAAAATTGGCAAGGTACTGCCCCGGACAACATTCAGAACATTTGAATATTTATTAAATATTTCTAACAATTTATAATTCAGTTGTTTTCTGGAAATTTCCCGATTATAGAATGGCATAACCAGAGTATTTGTAACGGATGCTCGAGTATTTCTAAGAAAACCCTTATTTTGAAACATTTCTTTATTGTTCACTGTATACATTAATAGAGAAAAAACATAGAGTTGCTGTAAATTTAAGATGCCTATTTCCATAAACATATGTGATACACTTTCATATCTAGTCATATTACATATATTCCTAACAGCAAATCTCTGGATTAATTGTAAGGGCATCAATATTGTAGGATGAGTTCCACCCCAGTGTGTGTGTATAGTGGCCGCTTATTATACTTCTTCAGCCTTTAAAATAACTATAATCTAATTCAGATCGTCATTTTAGTAGTTTAGATAGGCTATTCTGAAATATCAATAATTCGATTGTGATGGAGGCCACTTATTATACTTCAGCCCTATAGGGAATAGGTACTTATTTAGTATTTTAGATAGTCTACATCAGCGGTTCCCAAACTGGGCGTGGAGAAAGTCCAGGGGGGGCGTGACACCCAAATGAAATAAATAAAAAAAATTACAAAAATAATTTCCTCATAATAATACTCCCCTCCCGCCATCCATGACCCCCACCACCCGTTACCTCCATTTGGCCTTGGCGTGAGTGCGAGTGTCCCTCCACCCCTACCACGCCCGCCTACCACTACCCCCACCGCATCTTCAATCCAATGTCAATAACCTTGCACTTTGTTCAGTGCTTGCGTTGTAACTAGTCCGTTCGCCAGTCCGTTGTGCCAACAGTGCTTTCCGTGAATAATTATCGTCAGCGTGTTTGCTGTATTGTGGGTGTTCTGTAATTGCTGCGACGTTTGAATTGGAGTAATTGTTTTTGTGTTGTGTGAGTTCTGTGTGAAGCTGAATCAGAGAAGATGAACACGGCAAAGAAACGCAAGTATATTGACGATTATATTCAATATGGGTTTGTTTCCTTGCTTAAAGATAATGTTGATCACCCTCAGTGCGTTATTTGCTATGAGGTATTAAGCAATGACGCGATGAGGCCTAATCGTCTTCTGAGACATTTGTCAACCAAACATGCCTCTTTAAAGGACAAACCTAAAGAGTTTTTCGCTGCAAAATCTAAGAATTTAAAGCGCATGAAGTTAGATAGCACTGGATCTGCTGCTCAGTCATCTCTAAAAGTGCTTGAAGCTTCATATGAATTATCTGTTATTATTGCTAAGGAAAAGAAAAGTCACACTATTGGTGAAACGCTTGTTAAACCGTGCATTTTAAAAGCAGCCGATGTTGTCCTTGGAACTGATAGTAGGCAAAAGCTATCACAAATACCACTTTCAGACAACACCGTAAAACGCCGCATTGATGATATGGCCAAGGACATTAAAAACCAGGTGGTTGATGCAATAAAAAAATCACCGTTTTTTGCTATTCAGCTTGACGAGAGTACAGACATAGCACAATGCTCTCATTTGCTTGTATATGTTCGTTACATTGAAAATGAAAGAATGAAGGATGAACTGATTTTTTCTACTGAGCTGTTGACCACTACTAAAGCTGTAGATGTGATGGAAGCAGTATCAGACTTTTTTAAGAAACACGAACTTTCTTGGCAAAAACTTATTGGTGTATGCACAGATGGTGCTCCTTCAATGCTGGGTTCTCGTTCAGGCTTTGTGCAGTTGGTCAAAGAGAAGAATGCTGAGTGGTTGGGATTCATTGTTTTATTCACCGCCAAGCCTTGGCAGCAAAAACTCTTCCTAACGAACTCAATGCTGTTTTAAAGCTTTGTATTAAAGTAGTCAACTACGTTAAGAACAGTGCATTAAATACTCGACTGTTTAAAATTCTGTGTGAAGATTTAGGAAGTGATCACAAAACGCTGCTATTTCATACAGAATTACGATGGCTATCAAAAGGCAATATGTTGGGAAGACTATTTGAACTCCGTGATGAAGTGATAACGTTTTTGGCACAGCAGAAACAAAACGAGCTTAGTGCAGAGTTCAAAAAACCCTGGAACCAAGTGATTTTGGCCTATTTATCAGACTTTTTTGACACGTTAAATAACCTAAACTTGAGACTGCAAGGTGCAGACTCAAATATAGTAACACGTCGGGATGCCATCAAGATGTACGTTGAGAAACTACAACTTTGGATACGTAAAGTGTCAATGAACCCCAGCAACTATTCAAGTTTCAGCAAAGCAGTGTCAGTCTCAGAAGAAGTATGTTTTGAGGACGTTTTTGAAGGACCGCTTTTGAAAAACTAGATAATTGACCATTTGAAGAACCTCAAGGAGGAGTTCAGCAGGTACTTTCCTAACTTGTCAGAGGAGTTTTACAAACTATCAACTGACCCGTTCAACATGGACATACAGTTGCTGCCAGAAGAGTTGCAAGAGGAGGGAATAGAAATAAAAAATGACTCTGCTGCAAGATACGATTTTGACAAAATGGACAAGCCCTCATTTTGGTTAAAGTACTTAAAAGTTTACCCCAGTGTTTCAGGGAAAGCTGTTCGGATGTACTTGCCTTTTTCAACAACATACATGTGCGAAAAAGCGTTTTCAACTCTTGTGGCGATCAAAACCAAGTACCGCAACAAACTTGATGTCGAAAGTGACCTACGCTGTGCTTTGTCTGAAACTCAACCCAGGATCTGTCAGCTTATCCAGAACATGCAAGCGCACCCATCTCACTAAATTACATTTAATGTTTTGTTTTTGTAAGTAGTTAGGCCTATTGTTTCACCTTCCTTAAATTGAAAATGTATCTGTGTTACAATGTTCAATTTTGTATCAGTTATTATATTCGTTTTTCATGTAATACTTGTTTAAATTTTCACCATACGTACAATTATTGATATGTGTAGGGGGGCGTGGGGGGTCTAGAAATAACCAGAGGGGGCGTGGTACAAAAAAGTTTGGGAACCCCTGGTCTACATTGTTATACATTTTTATCTAGAAGTAACTTAATTAAAATTACATATTCTGAAGTTAGATATTGTAATAACTTTATAATAGACATTTTTATCAAAACAGCCCAGGTTGTTACAGATTAATCAAATTTTAAAAATTAGAGACGTGTGTACAGGACAACGTCTGTCGGGTCTGCTAGTATATATATATATATATATATATATATATATATATATATATATATATATATATATATATGTTTATATGTACATAAATGTTTTGATTGTGGTGGTTTTGAATTTTGGAGGTAATAAGAAACAATAAAAAAATCTCTCGGAAATTCCGTCTTGTGGATCATTGCAATATTTACATTTCTATTAAATCTATCTAGGTCTAACCTCGAACACGAGACCTGTTTGTTATAATGTTCATAAAGTCATAACAATCGCCTTGAATTATAAAATGTCATACCTATGGCGTTATGGGACTTCTAAAAATAAAGAACATCTCACTCGCTACTATCACTCCGCTCAAATTAATAATTTAATAGTGTCTCAAATATTTTTGCTCATTTATATATAAAACATAAATTCTGTCAGAAAAAACTAAGGCCTCTAAAGGAATAAATATACCCTTTGCCGCTACTCTTAACCCCTAATTCGCATGGTAACAAATAATAAAACATACTTTATATTAATTTTTATTATAAACAAATTGTTATTAAAATAATATTTTTTGTTTTCTTACATTATCCACAGTTTACAACAAAGCATATCTGTTTCAGGAAACATGACAGCAGAGAGCTTCCCTGAGTGGTTAACTGCCGATTTCTTTAAATCCTGCCTCGAGTCCGACAAAGAGAACTTTGGTGGGATTACTGTGACAAGTCACGAGCTCGAGTGTGCCGTCGCTCCTGGGAACAACTATGGGAGTAATATAATCAGGGCAAATATCCGGTATAAGAAACCCAACGAGCAGACTGCTGAACATACAATATCCTTAATCTTAAAAGCACCTCTGTCTGGAGATTTGGTTGTAGTGCAACAGATGGGAGATGTCTTGCACCAACTGTACCGCAATGAGATGAAGTACTATTGTGAGTTTATCTCTGAAACTTACAAGCTTCTTAAACATGACGTAGTCCCTAAACATTACAAATCTCCAAATTCATTATGCGTGGTAATGGAAGATCTTAGTGTATCGGGGTTTAAAATGGTTGATCGTAGCAAACTGCTTGATTTCGACCACTGCAAACTTTTCACAGAGGCTTCAGCTAAGCTTCACGCTCTTGGAATTGCTGTGCACAGAATTAATCCTGAATTGATTGAAAGTTTTGGTACGGAGAGTGTAGTAGTAAATGAAAAATTAAAAATGTCTATGCCTAATTCTCTTGTTTGTATGGCTGCTTATTTGGAAGATAAACCGGACTACAAAAAACAGTATCAAGTCATCAGAGAAGCCAGTGAGAATGATGTATTTTGGACTATTTATAAGAATATGTTGGACGATTGCAAATCGAAAGCTCTTAGAACTATAACACAGGATGATCCTTGGTGCACGAACATGATGTTTAGATATGACGACTCGGGAAGAGCTGCGGGAATAAAAATCCTGGATTTCCAGTGCATCAAACTGAACTATCCACTACTCGAGTTTGTTATGTTCTTAGTATCAGCAGCCAACATGGAAGTACGTGAACATAGGTTAAACGACCTGTACAAAATCTACTGTGACTCACTGAATGGCAATCTCGCAGAACTAGGATGTCCTGAAAAGTTGTCTATAGAAGAGTTGGAAACAGAAATCGCTCATCTCAGTCCAATAACGCTCCTTTGGGTTTGCGGTTTACCAATAACTTTAACTGACTCTGCTGCGGAGATGGAAGAATATATAAGTGTTAGATTCTCATTTGAATCAGTCAAGGATAGCCGCTTCTACAAAACTACTTACACTGGCCTTTATTTTGACATGTATTATCCAAATATTCTTGATGTGTACGACAAGCTAGGTGTTTACGATTATATATCGGAAAACGTTAGGGAGATAAAATCTAAAGTGTAACATACTTTTCTAGGTTACTTTGCTTTATTTGTATTTTAAATATCTATTGGCCTCTCGTAAATTGTAATGTACTTCTACAAATCTATACACACCACACACATATCTATACGTGTTCTTCTATTGTGTGCTATTTCTTTTAATTTACAGAAATATAGTTTTAGCAAATTCCTTATAGTTTTTGTTAAATATTATTAAGTAAATAGATAAAAATAAAAGCAATTTTTATACTCCTGTTTTAAAAACTATTCATATTAATGTTCCCTGTGTAGGAGAATTATTGTTATATCCCAGTAAACTAATTGATTTATGCAGTGAAAATATTCAAATGTTGAGCTGAGCGTACTTAGACCTGACCATAACAAGTCAACTGATTGAATTTTTACGAGATTGAAAAAGCAGGTATTTCGAAATTAAACATATGAATAAATTATTTAAAAAAACATGTCATAATACACTCTTTTATCACACTTTTACTTTACATAATAAGTGATTGGTTATTAATTTGTTTATGATTCAAAATTGAGTACAATAGTTCTGATTTGGAATGGGTCCCAAGTATAGATAAAGCAAGTTAAACCTTTCAACCTTCTAGCAGACAATTATTTTTGCTTTTTATGATATGGTTAGAAATATCATAAAACTTATCTGCATGACATATTTATACATTTAATTTTGAATTCGTGTGAAAACGTGCTTAAAGCCAAGGACACAATAGAGTTCCTAAACTAGGACTTAATCTCTAACATATCTATAATTTTAATGTTAAGACAAAGCCATTTTTTGTATGTAAATCCAAACGCCAATATAGATTTGCTTGTACCATTAAAAACAACAAACATTTGTCTCCAGAGCTCCGCACTAGTTATCTACTTAAAACACGTGGGTTAACTTATAAATGTATTAATCTTTTCATATTTAAGTTTTTTTAAATTTAATTATGACCATATTTGGTAGGAAAAGGCATTAAATGCTTTTAAGGTTACGATAGTAGGCAATAGTGTTTCTAAATTGGTCTGATGTTCTCTTTATAAGTAAGTTGAAAAGTAACCTTATTAAATCATATGTTTTGTTACTATTTACTATACTGCTAAAGTACGCTACACCTTGTGTTGCGTAACAGAGATCACTGAGGTTGCATGTAACATTAACAGTCCAAAGTTTATTTTATTTGGTTAAGATTGTACTTAGTTTGATTTAAAATTTATTTATCTTACAAGTTTCTCATTTCCATTATAATTACTTATAAGAATAGTGTAAAATATTTGCTGATGTTCAACCAAAACACATGGGTCACTATGCAGCCATATGTAGAATGAATCTTCCGCCAAAACTTCAAGACAATGGATTAATTCGTTCTCAAGATATCTGCACACAGATAGAAATGAACTTATGCTGGTCTCTGGAGTAAGCATACTACTACTTAATTTAAACAAAATTATTTTAAACTAAGAAAATATTGGTAAACATGTTAAAAAAATGAACAAATTATTAAACACTTTTCGATGACAGGAAACAAAATAACTAATCTAAAAAATCAAGTTAATTACTTTATAATGGTAATTGGGATTAAATTCTGGGATATTGATTGGGGTGGGAGAATATTCATAAGGGGTTTACACACATTCTTAATATTTTAGTTTGTATATATATAAAGTATCAGGATGGGACACCGAACTGAATAATTTGGAACTGATAAATGATTACAAATGAATTAAACTATTTTGTATATAAAAAATTATATGTATTTCCACGAAAGAGGTGTGTGTAATATTTGTTTAATAAGTGTTCATAGTTTCAACAATCATCTGATACTACTTTCAAAAATATCTCCATCACTTTCATCATCGGGATTATGGAAACGCTTATACATTCTACTAGATATTTTGTTCTCTTCGTTAGAGTTGTAGTAGTCGTGATAATTGTTGGTGACTGCAAGGCCTGCCATCTGAAACAAACAAATAAATTACGCTTTTACCAAATTTTGTTAAAAGAAGAAGAGGTAAAAAGTTCTTTTTTTATGTAACTAGACAATTGTTACTAACAAAATAAACATGGTTTGATTCTGTAACTACCAATGTCCAGAAAGATGTGTGCTTTAAGTCTTACAAAGGTCTTTTACAAATTAACGTACAGGAAAGGGTTAACAATAAACTAGCAAGACAGAACATTCAGTTGTATTAAGAACAGTTCTTAATTTTTCTTTCCTATAAATCAGTTAAGTTTTAATTCCCGTTCATTTTATTGGAATACTCTCACAGTTATCTTCTAGCGATGCGTCGAATAGTCACTAGTGTATTTTGCTACAATAAACGAAAATATAAATGAGGATTTGTTTCAAGAACTGATGTAACAACTTGACTTTAGAGAAATATTGCCGTTGCTCATCATAACTAAGATGAGTTTTATGACAGTCCTCAAATTTATAGTAAACGATAGATAGTAACTTTGTCTTTGGTATCTGAGTTAATATTTTAACAAAACTTTACATTTTTTATCTGGATTTTTTTACTCTGTACTTAGCAGGGGTAGCCAACAATATTGAAATAAGAAATTATCAAGCTTACTCTATGATTTCCAGACTGTAAAAATTGAAAATAGTGGTAAATAAATTAAACGTATGGTTGTTCTGTAATAGAACAACTTTTACACAGAAAATAATTACATTTAACAGGCTCCGTCAATTAATATTATTTGTTTGCTGTAATGCTACTTTAGAGACCAATGAGGCGTAGCAATGACGGCCTTTCGAAATATTAATTGGATTATATATGAACCACGGATCCTAGAATTTCCATGTAAAATTTCAGTATATCAGCTTTTACGTGATTGAGTGAAACACACTCGTCACAAACAAAACACACACACACACACACACACACATTTAATATATTTAAATGTTTTCCACGCGTGCTGTGCCAAGGGCTTGGAATTCTAAATTTGTTTTGGAAATGAAGGATTTAAGAAACATAAAACAAAGACAAACGGTTTATTAGCAATGGTTTGAAAATTTGAGGGTGTTAAAGTGTAGTTTAAGCTATTTTAAATTGATTTACCAAATGAAATAAATTAAGTTAAACTTTAATTACTTACTTCCTATTATGAATATTTATATTTTAGCTTAAATTAGTAGGCGTTACATTTTGTTGATTTTATTTAGTAAATAAAATCATTTAAAATTAGAAGAAATATAGTTACAATATTGTGTAAACTAACTAAATATATTATAATTAAGCAGTATTTAGTTGAAATGCTCAAATAAAGCGAAATTTTAATAACAATTCGGGAATCAAATTTCAGAGCAAGTGCTAAAATGACAGCAACGAGTTGGTAATTTGAGCAGTGAAATGCAGCAATTAGCTGATTAATAATCAACAGGTTAAACAAAATTATTAACTCAATTATTCTATTTTAAGCGAGGGATGTCGTTCAGTAAAAAATTTACTACTTCGAATTATGTTTTGTCGCAGCGAAATAAACATGGTATTAAAATGTTTATCTAAAAGTATCTTACTGTCGAATGTTCTTATAAATGTTAAATAAAATATTCTTTTGAGCTAATGGAATTTTTAATGTGTTCCTACCGCTGTTTTGTAACCTAAGATGAATTGTTACGAATTAAAAACAGGTCTTAATTAGATTAATTTTTTTAAAGTTTGAGTTTTGTAATTTTATTTATTTTAAAGATAAATTTCTCCGAAAACACAAACACACGACAAAATCTATCGTAACTTTAGTTTGCAGATAGACGGCAAACTAGGCAAGTTAGATCTATACACATTGACGTCACACATTGATGTCTACACTTGACATCTCTTACTTATTTTGACCGGAATAATAAAATGACCAGAAGGTTTGATATTGTAATTTATGGACATCTTGTATATTTTATGTGCATTATAAATATAAACATGATTAGGGAATTAAAGAATACGACATCGTCACACATTAGATTATGAAACTCTCCAAGAACAAATCTAAGAACTGAAACCAAATATATGGGTTGCAGACGCAATCTCCTTAACTCTCTCACTTTATAAATATTCTATCTCTTAACGACATTGGCCGCCTTTTCCCTGGTCTCTCTGAACCATCTGAATCAATTCCCATATTGATATACCGTGAACATGTTCTATCCTGAGTTAATATAATAGTTTTTTTTAATACAATTAATTATTTTAAGGTCTTACAAAATAATGAAAACAATATTTTGTTTCATAACATTAGATAAACTTATGTATATTAGTGTTAACTCGATTATGTATTTCTGTGTACTACAATACGTAAATAACTGTGAAAATGATAAAATAATAGAAATATGTTTGCTATTTATTTACTGTGCAGTTTAAACATGCTTCGAATGAATTGTATCGTTACATCTCAACTTCTAAAGATTTTAAAATTATAATATAAAGTTTTACCCGACAAATGTTAAAAAAAATATATTTTTCAAATGTTACATATTTAATTAACATTAATATTCAAATTTTAGTGTATCTATTCGGCATAAAAGAATTTTTTTTAATTCGCAATAATCTGTGTGATTAATATACAATAATAATATTCATATGTAGTAAACAACTTTTTATAAAATCATACTAAAGTAGCGAAAATACAAATACTCGCAAATGTGGCACTGACTCGATGTATTAATTGATCATAACTCACTCTGAGGATCAATGAGTATAATACTCTCATTCAACATGGATATTAATTAAAAGTCTAAAGAATTGTAATTTCTCAAGTCCATTCATGCCTGTGTATTATAAGGTAGTTGTAGAATAAAAAAACCCCTGGTCACTGTTAACTTGGGTAACAAGTTTTATACAAGTATTGTCACGGTGATCTGTCACTGTCACCGTTACTTTGGGGAATACTTTCCCTTTCATTGGATATGTGAAACACCTCTATAACTTTTCCACTTTTAAACACGTATGTAACTTTTTCCATCGGACTTCGCTTCTAATAAGTTTTTTTTATTTTTTTATTTTTTTTTTTAGGGCAAAAAACACTTGGGTTATCATTGCCCGTCTAAGTTACTATGTAAATCTAAAAGTATATTTTTTTAAACGGATTCCAACTTTTAGTACTGTCAATTAATCTTTGTATTTTTATTTTGTGATTATTATTTATATACCAATATTTTCCAAAGTCTAAAATGATGGTGGTTACTTTCTTCTGGCGGATATATAATTGTGGCTGAAATTCTTTAGTTAATATTTATTATTAACTAGAGCTAATGTAAACGGTTAACAGGATATTATATATTTTACTTTGTTTAATATTAACATTTACAATGCATAATATTTTACATAATTTTATCCTTTTGATATTGCTTAGTAAGGCTGAATATGAGAAACAAATATTTTATTGATATGTATTGTTGTAACTATTAATTAATTTCAAACATAAATCTTTGTGCAGCATCTAAAATCTGTCGCGAACACAGACTTGACTCCTGAAATCTTTCGCTGTCACAGACTTGACTCCTGAAATCTTTCGCTGTCACAGACTTGACTCATGAAATCTGAAGTGAACGTACGTCTCAAGAGAACCAAAATAAGTCGGCGACGAAGAAGTTCAAAATGAACCCTGCATCGCCAAGAGGTTCAGAGAGGCAAGGGAAAAGGCAATGTCATTAGACAATATTTATAAAGGGAAGAAGTTAAGGAGTCTTTCGGAATCTGCAGTTAATATATTTGATTTGAGTTCTTAGATTTGCTCTTGGAAAATGTCATTATCTAATGTTTAATTAAGTCTTACGCTTTAGTTCTCTACTCTTATTTTTTATGCACATGAAATATACAGGGTGTCCAAAAATTTATCAAACTTCCTTATTTGATTTATCAGTTCAAAATTGGTGCTTTTGTATCGTTTCGCGTCCAAAAACTGCTAACACGATACAAATATTGATATATTTCCACCTCGTTTTGAAGATCCATTGTCCAAAAATGTTTAAAAATTTGGTTAGTACATTGACTGCGGTAGACGCACTAATGGGGTCTTACAACACGAGATGAAATAAAGTAACGAATTGTTTTGCAGAAGTGTTAGACGTGAATACAGCAACATAATACGATATTTCTACAAATTGATTGCATGCTAACAGTTTTGTCCTATGTATGACGTTTTAAAATGAGCATTTTCCGACCTCTGAGGGATATTCTTTACCCAACTAAAATAAGACGTTTTGCAGCATAATTATATCTTCGAAGAACATTACTGTACGCTTAGGTTCCTCCAGGAAGCTTTATATAATGTTGATTAGGAATTTATTTCTCCCTAGTTTTTAGGAATCATATAAAAACGTAATGAAATCAAACCCAATTGACATCTACTTTATATATTGAGATATATTTCTCAATGTGCTAGATAACAATATACTCATTTACATGCACATAACTAAGCTGTCAGAAGTGTCAATCATTATTGTAGAAACTGGAATTATTAGGTACTTGACCATTAAAGAACAACAGTCTATGATAGTGTTTGAATCAGCAGTAAACCAGCAACGTACTCGACTTACGGTGGTTCAACTATAAAAGATTCAGGTGAGGAGAGATGGATTAGCAACCGGAAAGAGATAAAACATTTATAAAGTAAAGCAGTTTGGACTGTTTAGAGGATTGCAACGTCTCAATCCATTTATTTCAAACCAATTCGAGAAAAATTTGGTATCGTATATCTTTAAAATATATCACATCACCGTATATTTGTGTCTCTTTTTCTATTAATTTAAATGAAATATCTATTATTCAATGTTAAATTTATGTCCAGGATAAATTCCTACCAACGTTGATAAAATTAACATGAACACTAGCAATTTAAAAAAAATAATAGGAAACACATGATAAACAAACTATACATTAAGCTCTCCATAGCTCTTTCTGTGTCTGACACATCAAAACGAAGTGAAAAGAAAAGAAATGATGGGTTAATCTTTGCCATCAAAGCACTTGGTTAATGGCCTTATCATTATTTACAGCTTTCAGGAACCATTTGATTCTAGTTGTAAGACGACACAGATCATTCAAACCAGTTGTACATACAATAAAACAGGTTACGAAAATATGCATAATTCATGTTTAAATTCTTTGTTTGCAATTTGTTTTTTTTTGTGTGAAATTTGGTTTTATTTGTTGAAGCTTTTTATTTGTAATGTTATTATAGTCTTCTTTAAAATGTGTCTGATGTTTGAATACAACTAACAACATTGAAAGTGCAGATTAGGTCTTGAATGCTCCTGTCAGCAGTTGTAACAAACATTTAAGAGTAGAGGTCAGTGGTAACAGGAATTCAGGCTGAAAATACGAGCATGTATTGTTTAGCAATTTACAATACGCACAGATAGAAAATAAGTAGCAAAGTTTCATACGATAGTTTAAGAATTAAATTGTTTCACTAGAAAAATAACAACTTGGCAAAGCAATGTAACCAACTCACTTGCGATTATTGTTATAAACTTATAATGTTCAAAAATACGATTGGTATGTATTACTGATAACCACACTATATTCAGTAATTCTGAAAACTACTCATTAATAGTGAATTAACGTTTGACTGAGAACCAAATATTGTAGGGCCTGGTCACAGCTATGAACACAGCTATCTGTTTCATACAATAGTAGGGGAAATGTAACAGAAAGGTACGTAAATGGCGCAGACCTCACCCATAATGGAGGAAGCGATGAGGGATTACTGCACCTCTCTTGTGTTGTACAATATTCACAAATTGGGGTTAATATAACAGAAATGTATGTAAATGGCGCAAACTTCACCCACAATGGAGGGAAGTGGCGAGGGATTAGTTTACCTCTCTTGAGTTAAGATTCATTCCTCTATTATTCTGATATAGTGTACACAATACACAATTCTGATATGTGTGTAGAGGTTTCATATAAATAGTGAATGGCAGTTTTGATCTCTGATTGAATAAATTTTAATTATTTTTTAATTAACTCCGAGCTATTGAAGTTTATTTTAATACTTCGTATACTGTTAATTTTACAAATATTTCTTTAATATTTTATGGTTATTTATTATCCATTCTGTAAAATCTTAGACTTTCCAAACGATTCTTAAGCCACTAGAACATGTTTTAAATTACGTCACCATAGTGACGCTAAATAATAGTAAGCGTCACTAGTTAGTGTGTTGGCTTTTAATAATTTTTCTATGCGTTTTTTGTATGTTTATGTTCTTAACTAGACATAGTTAAGAAAATAAAAAAGGTTTATCATTGAAGGGTGTGTATAGTCGATTATCTGCCTTTATATACATGAAGGAAAATCCCATAGACAGATCAAACTCGATTCACCGAGTGTTGAGAGTGAAGCCCCACCCACCTCTGTCGTGACGTAGGACAGACGGTTGATATACCGGCAACTAAAATCTATTTTTTAACAAAGGGTGGGGAGCGAGGCACCATAAACATCTATCGCGACGTAGAATAGGCAGGTTACGTACCCGAATTAATAATCTATTTACCGAGTGTTGAGAGTGAAGCAACACATACCTCTGTCGTGACGTAGGACAGGACGGTTGATATACCGGCAACTAAAATCTATTTAACAAAGGGTGGGGAGCGAGGCACCATATACATCTATCGCGACGTAGGATAGGCAGGTTACGTGCCCGAATTAATAATCTATTTACCGAGTGTTGAGAGTGAAGCAACACACACCTCTGTCGTGACGTAGGACAGGACGGTTGATATACCGGCAACTAAAATCTCTTTAACAAAGGGTGGGGAGCGAGGCACCATAAACATCTTTAGCGACGTAGGATAGGCAGGTTACGTGCCCGAATTAATAATCTATTTACCGAGTGTTGAGAATGAAGCAACACACACCTCTGTCGTGACGTAGGACAGGACGGTTGATATACCGGCAACTAAAATCTCTTTAACAAAGGGTGGGGAGCGAGGCACCATATACATCTATCGCGACGTAGGATAGGCAGATTACGTACCCGAATTAATAATCTATTTACCGAGTGTTGAGAGTGAAGCAACACACACCTCTCTCGTGACGTAGGACAGGACGGTTGATATACCGGCAACTAAAATCTCTTTAACAAAGGGTGGGGAGCGAGGCACCATAAACATCTATCGCGACGTAGGATAGGCAGGTTACGTGCCCGAATTAATAATCTATTTACCGAGTGTTGAGAGTGAAGCAACACACACCTCTGTCGTGACGTAAGACAGGACGGTTGATATACCGGCAACTAAAATCTCTTTAACAAAGGGTGGGGAGCGAGGCACCATATACATCTATCGTGACGTAGGATAGGCAGGTTACGTACCCGAATTAATAATCTATTTACCGAGTGTTGAGAGTGAAGCAAACACATACCTCTGTCGTGACGTAGGACAGGACGGTTGATATACCGGCAACTAAAATCTATTTAACAAAGGGTGGGGAGCGAGGCACCATATACATCTATCGCGACGTAGGATAGGCAGGTTACGTGCCCGAATTAATAACCTATTTACCGAGTGTTGAGAGTGAAGCAACACACACCTATGTCGTGACGTAGGACAGGACGGTTGATATACCGGCAACTAAAATCTCTTTAACAAAGGGTGGGGAGCGAGGCACCATAAACATCTTTAGCGACGTAGGATAGGCAGGTTACGTGCCCGAATTAATAATCTATTTACCGAGTGTTGAGAGTGAAGCAACACACACCTCTGTCGTGACGTAGGACAGGACGGTTGATATACCGGCAACTAAAATCTCTTTAACAAAGGGTGGGGAGCGAGGCACCATATACATCTATCGCGACGTAGGATAGGCAGGTTACGTACCCGAATTAATAATCTATTTACCGAGTGTTGAGAGTGAAGCAACACACACCTCTGTCGTGACGTAGGACAGGACGGTTGATATACCGGCAACTAAAATCTCTTTAACAAAGGGTGGGGAGCGAGGCACCATATACATCTATCGCGACGTAGGATAGGCAGGTTACGTACCCGAATTAATAATCTATTTACCGAGTGTTGAGAGTGAAGCAACACATACCTCTGTCGTGACGTAGGACAGGACGGTTGATATACCGGCAACTAAAATCTCTTTAACAAAGGGTGGGGAGCAAGGCACCATAAACATCTATCGCGACGTAGGATAGGCAGGTTACGTGCCCGAATTAATAATCTATTTACCGAGTGTTGAGAGTGAAGCAACACATACCTCTGTCGTGACGTAGGACAGGACGGTTGATATACCGGCAACTAAAATCTATTTAACAAAGGGTGGGGAGCGAGGCACCATATACATCCATCGCGAAGTAGGATAGGCAGGTTACGTGCCCGAATTAATAATCTATTTACCGAGTGTTGAGAGTAAAGCAACACACCTCTGTCGTGACGTAGGATAGGCCGGCTATGTGCTGGAAACTTTAATATATTTACCGAGTGTTGAGAGTGAAGCAACACATACCTCTGTCGTGACGTAGGACAGGACGGTTGATATACCGGCAACTAAAATCTCTTTAACAAAGGGTGGGGAGCGAGGCACCATAAACATCTATCGCGACGTAGGATAGGCAGGTTACGTGCCCGAATTAATAATCTATTTACCGAGTGTTGAGAGTGAAGCAACACATACCTCTGTCGTGACGTAGGACAGGACGGTTGGTATACCGGCAACTAAAATCTATTTAAACAAGGGTGGGGAGCGAGGCACCATATACATCCATCGCGAAGTAGGATAGGCAGGTTACGTGCCCGAATTAATAATCTATTTACCGAGTGTTGAGAGTGAAGCAACACATACCTCTGTCGTGACGTAGGACAGGACGGTTGATATACCGGCAACTAAAATCTCTTTAACAAAGGGTGGGGAGCGAGGCACCATATACATCTATCGTGACGTAGGATAGGCAGGTTACGTGCCCGAATTAATAATCTATTTACCGAGTGTTGAGAGTGAAGCAACACATACCTCTGTCGTGACGTAGGACAGGACGGTTGATATACCGGCAACTAAAATCTCTTTAACAAAGGGTGGGGAGCGAGGGACCATATACATCTATCGCGACGTAGGATAGGCAGGTTACGTACCCGAATTAATAATCTATTTACCGAGTGTTGAGAGTGAAGCAACACACACCTCTGTCGTGACGTAGGACAGGACGGTTGATATACCGGCAACTAAAATCTCTTTAACAAAGGGTGGGGAGCGAGGCACCATAAACATCTATCGCGACGTAGGATAGGCAGGTTACGTGCCCGAATTAATAATCTAGTACCGGGTGCTTCAAAAAAATGTATACGCACTTTAAACTATCGTAGTTTTCCCGCTCTACAAGGCTAATGTTATATTTCTTCGCCAGGTGGCAGCATAATCGTCCCTTTATGTTATATTTATAGTTGGAATTTGTAATATCAACATGGCGGACGTACGTTTGAGTTTTGAAGAACGTAAACAGGTTATTAAGTGAGTTTGAGAATGTAAATGAAGTTCAAAGACAGTGGAGAAGGGATTATGATACAGAACCACCTTCAAGATTAACAATTACACGCATACGAGACAAATTCGAAGTTCATGGAACAGTGTGTGATGTGCATAAAGGTCATTCAGGTCGACCTCGAACAGCTACAAGTGATGAGTCTTCAACGGCAGTCTTGGAACTGTTTCAACGCTCTCCTAACAAATCTTCAAGGCAAGGGGCACGTGAAAGTGATGTAAGTGCTAGCAGCGTGCTACGCATTCTGAATAGAGGCAAGTATCGTGTTTACATTCCAAGGCTGGTGCAACAGCTCATTGACGACGATCCAGATCGAAAGCTGCAGTTTTGTGAATGGGTTCAGGAGATGGTGATACGTGAACCGGAATTTATGGGTAGCATCATTTGGTCGGATGAAGCCCAATTCAAACTTAATGGAACTGTCAATAGGCACAATTGTGTTTACTGGGCTGAAGACAATCCTCACATTAATTGAAAAAGCTGTAAATTTGCCTGGTGTAAATGTTTGGTGCGGTTTGTCTTCAAGGGGACTCATTGGACCTTTTCGATTTGAAGGTACTGTAACTGGTATTAATTACCTAACAATGCTCGCTGATTCCATATTTCCTGCCATTCGTGCATTATACGGTAATGATAATTTTTATTTTCAACAAGATGGTGCCCCGCCGCACTATCACAGGGACGTACGAGCTTACCTGGATCAAAACTTGCCGGGCCAGTGGATAGGACGCAGGGGGCCAATCGAGTTTCAAGCACGCTCTCCAGACCTTACACCACTGCATTTCATATGGGGCACAGTAAAAGATGAGGTGTACAAACGTAAACCACGTAACCTAGACATTCTTTGAAATGAGATTCAAGCTGTGTGTAGAGAAATCTCATTGGACGTTTTGATACGATGTACAGAATCAGTGGTGACTCGTACTCGGAATTGTGTTGATGCTGCAGGTCAGCAATTTGAACAGTATTAACATTTGATATTTACGTTTCATTTACATTGGACTTTAAGCTTTCTAATTTCCTAAAATTTTACTTTGTAGAACGGTAAATAAATTTTCTATGGAAGTTCAAAGTGTGTATACATTTTTTCGAAGCACCCAGTATTTACCGAGTGTTGAGAGTGAAGCAAACACATACCTCTGTCGTGACGTAGGATAGGCCGGCTATGTGCTGGAAACTTTAATATATTTACCGAGTTTTGAGAGTGAATCAACACATACCTCTGTCGTGACGTAGGATAGGCCGGCTATGTGCTGGAAACTTTAATATATTTACCGAGTTTTGAGAGTGAAGCAACACATACCACTGTCGTGACGTAGGATAGGCCGGCTATGTACTGGAAACTTTCGAGTTTTGAGAGTGAAGCAACACATACCTCTGTCGTGACGTAGGATAGGCCGGCTATGTGCTGGAAACTTTAATATATTTACCGAGTTTTGAGAGTGAAGCAACACATACCTCTGTCGTGACGTAGGATAGGCCGGCTATGTGCTGGAAACTTTAATATATTTACCGAGTTTTGAGAGTGAAGCAACACATACCACTGTCGTGACGTAGGATAGGCCGGCTATGTACTGGAAACTTTCGAGTTTTGAGAGTGAAGCAACACATACCTCTGTCGTGACGTAGGATAGGCCGGCTATGTGCTGGAAACTTTAATATATTTACCGAGTTTTGAGAGTGAAGCAACACATACCTCTGTCGTGACGTAGGATAGGCCGGCTATGTGCTAGAAACTTTAATATATTTACCGAGTTTTGAGAGTGACGCAACACATACTACTGTCGTGACGTAGGATAGGCCGGCTATGTGCTGGAAACTGTAATATATTTACCAAGTTTTGAGAGTGAAGCAACACATACCTCTGTCGTGACGTAGGATAGGCCGGCTATGTGCTGGAAACTTTAATATATTTACCGAGTGTTGAGAGTAAAGCAACACACCTCTGTCGTGACGTAGGATAGGCCGGCTATGTGCTGGAAACTTTAATATATTTACCGAGTGTTGAGAGTGAAGCAACACATACCACTGTCGTGACGTAGGATAGGCCGGCTATGTGCTGGAAACTTTAATATATTTACCGAGTTTTGAGAGTGAAGCAACACATACCTCTGTCGTGACGTAGGATAGGCCGGCTATGTGCTAGAAACTTTAATATATTTACCGAGTTTTGAGAGTGACGCAACACATACTACTGTCGTGACGTAGGATAGGCCGGCTATGTGCTGGAAACTTTAATATATTTACCGAGTTTTGAGAGTGAAGCAACACATACCTCATTCCGTGGGGGTATGGCATCCTCATCGGCATCAGCCACTGTCCCAGATGGGATCGTGGGTGATGTACCATCCTCGTCTTGTGCTGCAACTTCTAAGGGAGTGGCAGGGCAAGGGGAGGAAGCCACCTTCCCTTGTCACTATTCCAGTGACAAGGGTAGAAAACCTTTTCCCCCTCTTGGTTTGGCCCTGAAATTGAGAGTAGCTACCTATCCCTTCCTTTCCTGATAGTCCCACCCCTACTTTACCAACAACCCCAGACTAAGGTGTTATGCGACCCGTGCTGAGAGTCTCGTGGCACTGGGGGTATATTCAGTGTCTACAACGGAGCCTTCTGGGAACCAGGGGACACCCAGTCGTAATTACCCTTATCTTCCTAATCGGGTCACTGGGAAGATGGACCGCAAATACCCGGTTCTCGTGGGATCAGAATGGAGAATGAACTAAACCAAAACAAAACCAAAACTGAAACTCAAGAGGTAAGCGAAACTCAACCAGAAGAGCTACCGATTGAACAACTAAGAGTGTCTGAGATGACCCCAATGGAGGAAGGCAGACTTCTCTTGTCAGAAGGCGAAGTTCGGCCGGAAGAGCCAAAAAAGAAGCGGCTCTCGAGAGGCGAACTACGAAAGCGGAGGTTAGAAGAGGCTATCGCTAGAGGTGAGCCGATAATCCCCCGGAAAGAAAGGCAGAAGAGGTGGGAAGAGAAAAACCGAGCTCTGATGAAACCAAACAACGAAGCCGGTTCCTCAAAAGGGAACTTGGTTGTTGTTGGGGCCTCAGAGCAAGGGAAAACTCATTCCCCACCAGCCCAAAAACAACAAACCCCAAGCTATGCAGGTGTGAAGAGGCTGCGATCGCAGCTGACACCTGAAGAACAAGCAAAGGGAGGGGAGAAAAGAAGGAAGGGGCATGATGGAGGTGTCACTAAGAAGACACCCGAAACATATGCAGAAAGGATCTCTGTGGAGAAGCTGGCTATTGTCCGGCTCGAACACCCAGAAGTGAAGCTATCGACGGAAGAAGCCAACAACCTGAAGAAAGTGCTGGGCAAACGCGCCTTTAAGGGCAAAAACGTTAGGATGTCCAGCTGTCATGTTGAAGGTGGAGCGATAGTGGTCGGCTGTGTTAACACAGAAACAAAGGTGTGGCTGGAGAAGCAGGTCCAGGAGCTGAGTCCTTTCGAACGGGTTCAGCTGAAAATGGGCCCAGCTAAAAGCCTGGTAAGGATGTGTAAAGTATCCACTTTTATCCCTAAGGACATCGAGGTGGACGGCAAGCAAGAGCTGTTCGAAGCCCTCAAAAACCAGAATGACCTTGACACGGATCAATGGACTGCTGTTGGAGGGAAATCTAGTACCAACGGCGAATTCCTGGTCCTTCATGTGAACGAAGACTCCCTGAAGAAGCTGAAGACTCTGGCGATGCGCCCATTTTTGGGCAGTGACAGGATCACCTTCAAGCTGCAGGGAGGTAATGATCAATAATGGATGACAGCGGTGCTCCAGATAAACTTACACCACAGCAGAGCAGCTACGGCAACACTCTGCCAGAAGATCCTGGCTGACGACATAGGCGTGGTCCTGATCCAAGAACCATGGACCATTGGCAGCCGTGTGATGGGGATGAGCACCGCTAAAGGTAATTTGATATATGATTCTGGCAGTAACAACCCTAGAGCATGTGTATATGTCAGTAACAAAATCAAATCACTAAAAATGGCACAAATGTGTTCTAGAGACACAGCCGTGACAGAGGTTCACTTGCAGACAGGTGATGGCAACATCAGAATCCTGTTTGCATCAGTTTACCTCCCATACGATTCTCCAGAACCACCGCCAACTGCGGAGATGAGGCGGACTGTGGAGTTCGGAACCCTTACGCGGAGGCACCTGATTGTCGGTTGTGACGCGAATGCCCACTACACCGCTTGGGGGAGCAGCAACATCAACAATCGGGGTGAGTGCCTCTTGAATTTCATAGTAGAATCTAACTTAGTTATTATGAATCAAGGCCGTAAACCTACTTTTGTACAAAGAAGAGGTACAGGGGTAAGAGAAGAGGTCTTAGATATAACTCTGACTAGCAACTATATTGCAACTAAAGTTTTAAACTGGAGTGTGCTAGATGAAGCATCTGCTTCAGATCATAAGTATATCTCCTTTGACATGAGGTCGTATAAAATAAAGGAGACCTATAGAAACTCAAAGAAAACAGATTGGGTAGCTTTCAATGCAGAGCTAAAAAACAATCTAGTAAGGGAAAATGGGTATCAGGGGCAAGGGGTCGAGGACATGGGGAACTCTTTGAAAAACGCCATGATAGAATCGTACCACAAAGCCTGCCCCGTGATTGAGAAAAACTCAAGGAAAAAAGCATGTTGGTGGAACCAGGGGCTGGAAACCTTGAGGAAAAACCTTCGCAGAGCATATAATACATGCAAACGTGCAGGGAACTGGGATAGGTACTCTGCTGCCCTAACAGAGTACAATAAAGAGGTGAGAAGAGCTAAGAGAAACTCGTGGAGAGAATTCTGTCAGAGTATTGATAAGGCTCCTGACTGCGCAAAACTCCAAAAAGTCCTAGCTCGAAGCCCCACAAATGCGGTGGGTACTATACTTAGGGAAGATGGGACTCACTCCAAGGATCCTGAGGAGACTCTTCAGTGTTTACTGAATACACACTTCCCAGGATCGTTTCAAACCAGTGAAACAGTTGTTAGTGAATGGCGGCGAGAACCTAGAGATAGCTCGTCTAAGGTGGACTGGAACTGTGCAAAGACTGTCATCAACTACTTAGGGATAAAACGGGCCTTGGAGTCTTTTAAGCCGTTCAAATCACCAGGTACCGATGGCATTTTTCCCGCTTTACTGCAGGATAGTGGGGACTTGGTGATACCCCTGCTCCTACGACTGTTTAGAACTAGTCTAGCGACAGGAGTCATACCCTCATCTTGGAGGACCTCTAGGGTTATATTTATCCCGAAGCCAGGCAAACCCTCCTATGAGGTTGCAAAGGCTTATAGACCAATAAGCCTAACATCCTTCTTTGTCAAGACCATGGAGAAGGTTCTGGATAGGCATTTAAGTAACACAGTCCTCATCAATCGTCCCTTACATCCAAATCAACATGCCTATCAGAAAGGTAAATCTTGTGAAACAGCCCTACACTGTCTGGTTGGCAAGATTGAGCAAGCTATTGAACAAAAGGAAATAGCTTTAGCAGTGTTTCCTGGACATAGAAGGAGCTTTTGATAATACGAGTACTCACTCTATAGTGTCTAAGCTTACATCCAGGGGTACGGAGAAAACTGTTGTTAGGTGGATAAGTAACATGCTTAAGAGCAGAAGAGCACAGGCATCTCTGTGCGGAATCACAAGAGAGGTCAAAACGCAGCGAGGATGTCCACAAGGAGGTGTATTATCACCAAGCCTGTGGAACATAGTTGTGGATGACTTACTCTGGACTCTGAATGAACAGGGTATGTATGCTCAAGGCTATGCAGATGATGTTGTTATACTCATAAGAGGTAAGCATATGGTAAAGTGTCTGGAAATGATGCAGAGAGCACTGGCCATTGTGGAGCGATGGTGTGACGAAGAAGGACTTGTAGTAAATCCTTCGAAGACCGTCATGATACCATTTACAAGAAGAAGGAAACTGGAAATCACACAGCCAGTCCTATGTGGGGGCCAGATACAGTTAAGCAGGGAGTTCAAATATCTAGGTGTCAAACTGGATGATAAACTCACCTGGAATTGTCATCTGGAATACATAATCAGACGATCTCAGACTACATTGATGATGGTGAGACGTGCAGTAGGATGCACATGGGGGCTTAGACCCGAAATGTCACACTGGCTGTACACCAGAGTCATTAGGCCAATGATGGTGTATGGCTCAGTGGTATGGTGGCCAAAAGTCCAACAGGTGACTGCCGCAAAAAACCTGTCAAAGGTACAGCGGTTGGCATGCTTGGGGACAACGGGTGCCATGAGAGGAACACCAACCGCTGCTATGGAAGTAGTGCTAAATCTCCCACCCCTAGACATATTCGTCATAGGAGAGGCTAGGATGGCTGCCTACAGACTGAAGTGCAATGGGAACTGGCATTATCACCATGCTAGTAAGCACTCCAAGATCGTTCTCAAACTGGATATTCTAGAAATGATGTCTGACAGAATGGCAAAGGTTACGGACTGGGAAAAACCATTTCAAGTCAACATTGTTGAGAGGAAGGAATGGTCAAAAGGTGAGCCTGACTACATGAAGAAGGCTCTAACCTGGTACACGGATGGGTCAAAGACTCTGAAGGGTACTAGGGCAGGGGTCTGGGGAGCCAGACCGAGGGTTAACTTAAGCTTTAGCCTAGGTAAACTGGCAACTGTCTTTCAGGCTGAAGTTACAGCCCTTGCAGAATGTGCAAGAGTTAATGTGGAAAGGGGCTACAAAGGCAAAAACATCTACATTAACTCGGACAGCAGGGCTGCTCTGCAGGCCTTGGCCAACCATGACTGTAATTCGAAGGCAGTCTGGGAATGCCATAAGGTCTTGAAATTGCTGGCGAAAACCAATAAAGTTATTCTAACTTGGGTGCCTGGACATAGAGTAATCACAGGAAATGAAGGGGCAGACGGTTGCGCTAACTTGGGAGCCAACCGTCTTCTTACCGGTCCTGAACCAACATGTGGGGTCTCATATAACTTAGCACGTAGATCAGTTACCAAGTGGATGGCTAACAAACACCTACAACATTGGAGAAACACTGAGGGGAATGTACAGGCAAAGCGGATGCTCAAGGGGCCATCAAGGAACATTGCAGCAGATGCCCTTAGAATGAGTAGAACGGAGATCAGAAAGGTGACTGGTTTTATTACAGGTCATTGGATATTCCGAAGTCACCTGAACAGAATAGGTATTCCAGTTCAGGAAACACTGTGCAGGAAATGTGGCGAGGCTGACGAAACAGCCAGCACGTCATATTTGAATGTCCGGCATTACAGAGCAAACGCTCAAGATCCCTAGGTGTTCTTATGCATACGGAAGAGGGGTTGGAACAGGAAAGCATTGTTCAGAAGATCTCATGGTTTTGTAAAGGCCTGGGATTTGATACAGCTTAAACCTGGGAGAGGGTGCACAATAATCCGGATGGCTGAGAGGCAACTACCAGGCCTAGGAAACCTGGCCCTCTGTTAAAAAAAAAAAAAAAAAAAAAAAAAACACATACCTCTGTCGTGACGTAGGATAGGCCGGCTATGTGCTGGAAACTTTAATATATTTACCGAGTGTTGAGAGTAAAGCAACACACCTCTGTCGTGACGTAGGATAGGCCGGCTATGTGCTGGAAACTTTAATATATTTACCGAGTGTTGAGAGTGAAGCAACACATACCACTGTCGTGACGTAGGATAGGCCGGCTATGTTTTTTTTTTTTTTTTTTTACGTAGGGGGAATGCATTTGCGCACGGAGTGTGGGACTCCCTTGCGGACTACCCACTAAACCCCCTACGGGCCACGGAGAGCCCAGGCCGGAACCCTTTCGGATGACATCTTGCCTGGTCCGTGTGTCTTATGTCTCAACCAGGACAAAACTACTTGTTTCGGAAGCTAGGGGTCAGCCAGGCATCCGTCTTCACGCTTCTGATGAAGGATCGCATGTACGTGAGTGGTGACTGCATTCCAGGCGTCCTCATTCTGCAGCATCATCTCCACAATGGTCTCTGCCGTAACATCACCAACTGTGGTGGCGAGCGTTTGCCTGGCCTCGGTGAAGCGCCCGCAAGCGAAGAAGGTGTGATGAACATCATCATCTTCCTCCGGGCAGTAAGCACACCGAGGCGACCTGACTTTTCCCATCCTGTAGAGGTACTTCCTAAAGTAACCGTGCCCCGTCAGGAACTGACACAGGTAGAAATCTATCTCCCCGTGGCCACGATCTATCCAGGATTGAAGCTCTCGAATGAGACGGAAGGTCCAGCGGCCGTCCAATCCTTCCGTCCACCTCCGCTGCCAAACCTGCAGAGTCTCCGCCCTGGCAGCAGCCAAGGCATCCTTTCTACCCCGCTCGGCAGCCTCCCGGAAGACGGTCTGTCTCTCGATGGCCAGCAGGTCAATAGGAATCACCCCAGCCACGACCGCCACGGCTGAACCGGAAACGGTGTGCGATAGGCGCAGGCGACCCTAAGTGCCGCTCTTCTCTGTACCGATAACAGCTTTTGACTGTATCGCCTTATCCTCATGACACCCGCCCAAACCTCTGCGCCATACAGAAGGGTTGAGTTTACAGTAGACATGAGGAGGCGTCTCTTACTTGACCTAGGGCTTCCTACGTTAGCCATCAGCCTGCCGAGAGACATAACCACCTTAGAGGCTTTGTCACACACCGCCTGAATGTGCTCCCAATACCGAAGACGGCAGTCGAGTAACACACCCAGGTACTTCGCCGCAGTCCTTGTCCGAACCTCGACACCCCCCACATTCATAGAGATCAGAGTGGGGATTCTCCGTCGAGTGAGCATAACGATTTCGGTCTTGGAGACCGCCAGCTCAAGTCCATGGCTCGTCATCCAGGCATTGACCCGAATCATTACCTGATTAAGGCGTAACTGTGCCAAGTCCGGCGTCCTCGCCGTGATGACTGCAGCCACGTCATCAGCATAACCCACGAGGTAGACGTCGTGGGGCATCTCGAGGCGAAGCAAACCATCGTATGAAACATTCCATAGGTCTGGGCCGAGAATAGACCCTTGAGCCGCACCGGCAGTGACCTCTTTTGTTCTCCTTCCGTCTTTGGTTTCATACAATAGCCGTCGGTTCTTCAGGTAGTCCTGCACAATGACCAGGAGATAGTCGGGCACACTGAAGTCCCGCTGCAACGCCTCTAGCATGTCCTCCCACCGAGCAGAGTTAAACGCGTTTTTTACGTCAAGTGTAACCAACAGCACAATCGGCCGAGCCTGGTGACAAGCTGTTTCGGCCTGCTGGACGGCACTGATCACCTCTGTAATAGCGTTCAGAGTTGAGTGTCGCTTTCGAAAGCCATGCTGCCGGGGAGAGAGATCTCCGGCGGCTTCGATGGACGACAGCAACCTGGGTTTCAGCAACCTTTCATAGAGCTTCCCCGCGGTGTCAAGCATACAAAGTGGCCTGTATGCCGACGGGGAGTTCGGATCATTTTTGCCTTTGCTGATCAGCGCCAACCTAGCAACCTTCCAGCGCGACGGGAACACACCCGCTACCAAACATGCATTAAACATGTTCAGCAGCAAGAGCGGATAACTCGCCGCCACAATCTTCAAAACCTCAGCTGGAATGCCATCAGGTCCAGGAGCCTTCTTGTTGCGCATGGTAGACACCGCCGCTACAAGCTCCTGCTCCGTAAAAATGGGAACGTCTGGTACCGGTCTCGCTACTCTCTCCTCCCGCCTTACAGGGTGACTTGGGAAGAGAGCTTCCACGATCGTCGAAATCATTCCAGCAGGCATTTCCGTGCTTTTCCCTATTCCTCCTAGCTTTTTTCGCACAAGTTTGTATCCTCTTCCCCAAGGGTCCGAGTCCACTTCCTGGCAGAGCTCACGCCAGCATCGTGCTTTGCTCAAACGAATTGCTGCACTCAGAGCTTTCTTAGCAGCCTTGTGCTCTGCCGACCTAGTTATAGCTTCAGGCCGGTTTCGAGCTCGCTGCGCTCTACGTCTGCACATTAGTGCAGTTCTCCTGAGCTCGCCAATTTCGTCCGTCCACCAGAAGGCTTGGCGACGGCCCCGGTAAGGTCGTTTCCGAGGCATTGACGAATTGCAAGCGTGTTCTATCAGTTTCATGGAAGAGTCGATATAAGCCTCAACCTCAGCTGTTTCAGTGGACTCGGGAACCCCCGGAACACCAGCCTCGATACTACGATCTAGCTGCTCGACAAGTTTTCCCCTGTCCAGCTTAGCCAGATTCCAGCCAAGAGTGTTTCGGGTATTCGCTAGCCGCGGCAGCCGATTATCGATGAGATGGAAAGCGATGAACTCGTGGTCACTAGCAGTGTAGACGTCCATCACTCGCCATTCCGCTACTAAAGGAAACAAATCGGCCGATACCATCGTAATGTCTGGTATTGACTCACCGAGAGTGCTTCGGAAGGTCGGCCTTGTCCCTCTATTCGCGACTTCCAAATCGAGTCTCGAGACCATCTCCAAAATATGTCTTCCCCTCACGTTAGTCACGGGCATACCCCATTCGACCGCACGGGCGTTGAAGTCACCCGCCACTATAACACGCCCAGGGACGCTTCGGAGACTGTCTTCCAGCGCTTCCAACCTTTCCAGGTACTCTCGCGCGGAGTAATTGGGGGAGAGGTACACACTGTAAATGGTAACGCTGTTCAACTTAACCCAGACATAACCGTCACCGGAACCATGACTCAGTACGCGGACCCCACGACTGTCTGCGATCCAAACAGCCGCAGTGCCGAGTCCATCGTAAAACCAAGATGAGCTGGTTTTGGTTCGGACGGGTTCACTGACGATCACTATCTGGGCTTTGGTCTCACAGGCCAGCTGTTCAAGGACTGCGTCCGCAGCGTGACATCTCTGCAGATTGGCCTGGATAAATCGGATCATTTTCGTGGCCTAGCACGGGCTTTCCTGTCGTCCAGGGCTTTCTTGAAAACCCCGCAGGCACCTGATCCTGGAACATGATCTGTCTTTGATCCAGGGTTTCCGGTACATAAGACGCAAGAAGGAGCCCCCGTGCAAACCGCCGCCTTGTGTTCGGCGCTGCCGCATTTCCAGCAGTTACTGCTCCTATCCGGTCCGGAACAGTTCCTCCTAGTGTGACCGTAGCCGAGACAGCGGAAGCATCTGTCCACCTCCACACGGCCCCGAATCCGGCAGACGACCCACCCGACCTTGATCTTCCCCTTTTGGAGTACTGTCAAGGAGTCACTCTCGAGCAGCTCAACCACGGCCTTCCTCTGTTCTTGCCGGTTAGGCTTGAAGAGGGTAACCCTAATTTCGCCACCAAGGACAGGAAACTCCCTGCTTAGGGCGTCCGAGATGTCGGCTTCGGTGGTCAAGGCATCCAGATCTAGGATCTCTAGCCTTGCCTTAGGAACAATGGAGCGAACATCGCCCCTGTCGCCCACCGCCTTCTGTATCGCCTCCTGGAGTTTCCTTCTGTCGTCGCATTTTGCGATTTCCAGTAATACTCCTCCCGTGACAGTCTTCCTTATGTGGCGTACCACGGTGCCTGACTCTTCGGGAGTAACTCCAGCCCTCATTGCACCAAGAATCTCGGCGTATGACTTGCCAGCTTTAGGCTTGACAATCACCACCTGCCTCCCAGGCCTGGAACGCGGGAGTTTCTCCGGCTTCTTTACTTGTGGGGGAGGAGGTGGAGGTAGGTCTTGCCTCTTCCCGCTCTTATCTACGGCCTTCGCTTTCCTTTTTTTCTTTTTTGAGACTACCGGGCGAAACTCGCTCTCTTCTGTCTCGTTGACAGAAGCAGGCTCTCCGGCGTCTCTCTGCCGCTTTTCCTCCCTTGGATGTTCAGGGGGACTTCCGGCCGCTCTTTTCCCAGCCGTGGTAGAGGCTGCTGCCACCATAGATGGTGATGGGGCCTGAGTCTCTTTTTCGCAACTTTCTCTCTGCAGTCTCTCCATCGATATCTTCCAGACCTGCCAAAATGTACCGATCAGATCTAGAGACGACTCCAGAGAGATCATGCCGTTCCTGACTGCCGTGCTTAGGCTCTTTTGTCTCGACGTAGCTGCTCGCATGTCGAGAAGGACGTCTTTCATCCTCTTTACCTCCGTGAAGATGGTGTCCGCCGCATACTCCATGTTCTTCCCATCGGGGGAAGCCAAGGGAAAAAATATTTCCTGACTTCTGACTGGTGTCTCCTCCGACTGAAACTCATCAGAGACAACCGGTGTACCCGTCTCTTGTGAGGCACAGGAAGCCATGGCCTGCAGAGATGCCGAAGGCGGAGTCTCGCTATGAGGTCGCGAAGGAGGGGACCTTAATAAACGACTACTCTTAGCAAACGGGTCTGCAGTACACGAAGGGAGAGGGGGAATTCCTTCTCCAACCTTTCTGTATCGTTGTCGATGGGTTTTTGCAATTCCATACTTTAGGTTTACCAGCGCATCGTGCGACAAGGGCGGCCCGGAAAAATCGGGAACGGGTGTACCCTCGAGGACTGAGCCTCTACCCCAGTTCCCTGGGGCCCGACCTCCGTACTCCCAGCACCGGAAACCAGACGTGCCGGGGGCCGACCGTAGCAATGCAGAGTCCGACCTCTGCATCCATGGCGCACTTCCTGACTAGGGCCCGAAGGGGCTGGCTCCTGGCGTCATACCAGAGAAAACATCATCGGCAGTGCAAAGCACACATCAGTCCCTGCGACAATTCAGGGACACTCCCCGGGTTCTCCGGTATGCGCCAGGCCGGCTATGTGCTGGAAACTTTAATATATTTACCGAGTTTTGAGAGTGAAGCAACACATACCTCTGTCGTGACGTAGGATAGGCCGGCTATGTGCTGGAAACTTTAATATATTTACCGAGTTTTGAGAGTGAAGCAACACATACCTCTGTCGTGACGTAGGATAGGCCGGCTATGTGCTGGAAACTTTAATATATTTACCGAGTTTTGAGAGTGAAGCAACACATACCTCTGTCGTGACGTAGGATAGGCCGGCTATGTGCTAGAAACTTTAATATATTTACCGAGTTTTGAGAGTGACGCAACACATACTACTGTCGTGACGTAGGATAGGCCGGCTATGTGCTGGAAACTTTAATATATTTACCGAGTTTTGAGAGTGATGCACCTCTATCGCGTCGATACAAATGTTAGTTGTTCCACAATATTTAAATAAACTCTGAATCATCCATTTCTAATCCAAGGATATAAAATTGATGAAACAATATATACTAATCTTTAAGAAATGATCAAGATTGTAAGAGAAATGGAGAGCCTGAACGATTCTGTTCAATAAAATCAAATATTAGCTTACATAGGTTTCCTTATAAACCTCTAAATTTCAACAGTATGCGTCTTATGCTATTACAGAAGCTTTTTAATCAAGTAGGAAGTGTAAAGGTGGAAGTATATTTAATATTTCAAAGATATTCCAAGTTTACTAACAAGATCGGTAAATAGAACTGTTTTAATATTTGGCCTGGTTAAGATCTTTTGAATGAATGAATACTTAACACTACAGACTAAAAATAAAAAAATGAAACACTCAGTGAAGAAAAAAGGCAGAAACCATGTTTTAATGCCTTAATGTTTTGTACTCTGTTCTAACATAAAAAGACAAACTTCACTGGTTAAAGACACGTGAATACCATTAGAATAACCTACAATTCATTTCAATGTCAGGACTATTGAAAATTACAAGCTAAGACTTATAAGAAAATGCTTAGGGTGCTCAAATATAATATCAATTATATAGTTATTTTCCTATTGTCATATTCTTAATAGTACGTTAAACATTATGGTTGATTATTTTAACATTTCATTGTACAGAGTTTTATACGTAAGAGATACATGACATTGATATGAGGGAAGACAAAAGTTACGATTTGAATATTATATAGTAAACTTACATGTAAAACACTCGAGGAAAATTATAATTTCGCCATCTTGCCCCACTGTGCCTCCAAGGAAATGGTAAACACGCTCGACTAATGTCTAAGTAATTCGCCCTAAATTCGCCTAATAAAATAAGACATCTTTTATTTTGTTTAAATTTTTTTATAGTCTGGTGCCTGCTCTCCGATCTGACTGATGAGGTATCTGTATATAAATTTGTAAGTCGATAGTGGATTAGTTTAAATACACTGTATACTTTTCTTGTTGATATAGCCCCAACATATATAGTTAACGGCGTAGTCTTTGATTGTTAGAATAAATTAAACCATTGTTCCTCATTGTACATATAAGACCTCTACGAGAAAACTGATTTCTGATTTTGAACATCCGTCTGATTTCTGAACGGAGAGAAAGGACAAGTAGACTGAGGATGTTAGTGGGCAAACAACTGAAACCCGATATTTATTTATGAACTATCAATCTTACAGTATTCGTAAGGTTTGTACTTCTATAACCTCATTTAAATATATTTGGAAGTTAGCAGTACGCCACACAACGTGTCGTGTAACAGGTTTCGCAGGGGTTCAGTGCAAAATTTCAAGTATATAGCTCATTGTATTATTGACAGATAAAACGCTAGAGAATCATACGGCAAAAACATTTTCACATCCTCAGCCAACAAAAGAGAAGTGGTTTCAGCCTACAGAGTATAGGCTTCAACGAAACTCAGTCAAATTTCATGGTTGGACACTCAGTACCATAAAACTCACTCTTGATTATGTAGAAAGTGTTATGTAAAATTCAAGTCTATAGATGAAATCCTTCCACATCATACAATAACATTTTTGTTCATTAAATTGGATTACGTATCATTATTTAAATAATAAAAGTCTTCAAATATAATCACTACAAAAGATATTACATTTATTAAGATAGTTAGTCATCATGTTAAAATCTCTCATGAATATGCATACATAGTTTATTTTAAAATATATTTATTTTACTATTTTCTCATTGCCATAATGGTTACCCGTACGTCTAATGTAAAAATATTCGCTGGTGCTCAGCCAAATCCAATGGAGTGAAAGGCACACAATCAAACCCAGTGCTTTTTATATAGAAATAAAGCTTGAGGACAATTTAAAGTCTATAGGGAGAATCGTTTTTGAGATATCGTGAAGACAGACAGACAGAAATTGTAGGTCCTTGCAGCCCTACGTATGATAATCTTCGCTAAAGCTGAACCAATAAACGTAAATGACAACTGTCTTTATGAAATTTTACTACTCGTAGCAGAACTATAAAAAATAGTATCAACTCGTGTTCTCCTACAGCTGGCTTTTAAAATGTAATATTTGGAAGTCCTTGGTGCCTTATAAACTTTAAAGCTGCAAATGGCACATTTAATTTTAGTAAAAAACGTACAGTAACTGGATTAATATCCCAAATCGGCATTGCTAAGCTGTACTGTCATATATTTCTCTTTTATACTGTAACGGGGAGCGTTATACCTGTATACGTCTTATTTAAAACCTATCAATACAAAGTGGTCTAGGCATTAACAGATATGTTAAATAAAAGTACATACATTACAATATTCCTATTAAATCATAGTTTTGTCCTTATTAGAAATCCTTAGGAAAGTGCACGAACCCATTACCTCACTGTAGAAACAGTTGTTGAACGGTGGTTCAAGAACTGGAATTAAAGTAAAATAAAAAAAACTTAAGCTTAGAATTTTAAAAGTAAGAAACGCAAAGACCTGGATGGGTTTAGAGTAAATACCGAACAGAGATCTAAGGAGAACGTTGGTGAGGGGTTGAGACAAATTCCAAGAATCGCTCTTATTGAGATCAAAGCATTTACATTTCTGTGAAAAGATACAAACACAACATCCTTGAAGGACTTTGATAAAGAATATTTAAACTACGGTAATATTCTCTTAAGATCATACTTTCTATTTGTTTAATTTGTAAAAGAAGGCAGGAGTTAGCCGATCCACAAGTTGCATAAGAGACTACACTGAGGTTGCATGTCAAATTTTAATGTCAAGTTGCCCATTTCAACCCAAGATGTCTTGCGGTTAGCTAGACAGACAGACGAAAGTTTTTTAAAAAGAAACAGATGGAAAAAATACAAATTGTATCAGCTTAATGATAGACTTGTTAACGTTCAGCCACATAGCATGTATGCGCATTATAGAGTTGTTATCGTTATGGCTTCGTTAGAAATTGTCCATTATAAAAAAATACATTGGGAAAGAACATGTAATATACAGAGTTTATACAATTATTGTGAGTAATATATCGCCCCAGCATGAACTGATTAGCTCAGGCAGTGTTACATTTTACAGTCAAACCGAGGTTAACGCTGTGTAAGATTCCTCAGGGGTAGTCGGCTTTCGACTACACGGGAGGCCTCCCTTTTCTTCGGGGAGGCTGGCGACCCGGGGGCTACCTGAGCCTAGCTGTGAGACTCTCCTCACAGTCCTTCTAGAGCTAAGGTCTTTCTTCTCTCTTTCGGATCTTAGCTCGACATCTTTTATCTTTTCTGGGCAAATCTCGCCCACCTCTTCTTTTCTTCGACCCCACGTGGGTGTCACTTCCTCCTTCTTTTCGACCGGCGTATACCGGAGAACCCGGGGAGTGTCCCTGAATTGTCGCAGGGACTGATGTGTGCTTTGCACTGCCGATGGTGTTTTCTCTGGTATGACGCCCCTTCAGGCCCTAGTCAGGAAGTGCGCCATGGATGCAGAGGTCGGACTCTGCATTGCTACGGTCGGCCCCCGGCACGTCTGGTTTCCGGTGCTGGGAGTACGGAGGTCGGGCTCCAGGGAAGTGGGGTAGAGACTCAGTCCTCGAGGGTACACCCGTTCCCGATTTTCCGGGCCGCCCTTGTCGCACCATGCGCTGGTAAACTTAAAGTATGGAATCGCAAAAACCCATCGACAACGATACAGAGAGGTTGGAGAAGGAATTCCCCCCACTCCCTTCGTGTACTGCAGACCCGTTTGCTAAGAGTAGTCGTTTATTGAGGTCCCCTCCTTCGCGACCCCATAGCGAGACTCCGCCTTCGGCATCTCTGCAGGCCATGGCTTCCTGTGCCTCACAAGAGACGGGTACACCGGTTGTCTCTGATGAGTTTCAGTCTGAGGAGACACCAGTCAGAAGTCAGGAAATATCTTTTACCTTGATTTCACCCGATGGGAAGAACATGGAGTATGCGGCGGACACCATCTTCACGGAGGTAAAGAGGATGAAAGGCGTTCTTCTCGACATGCGAGCAGCTACGTCGAGACAGAAGAGCCTAAGCACGGCAGTCAGGAACGGCATGATCTCTCTGGAGTCGTCTCTAGATCTGATCGATACATTTTGGCAGGTCTGGAAGATATCGATGGAGAGACTGCAGAGAGAAAATTGCGAAAAAGAGACTCAGACCCCATCACCATCTATGGTGGCAGCAGCCTCTACCACGGCTGGGAAAAGAGCGGCCGGAAGTCCCCCTGAACATCCAAGGGAGGAAAAGCGGCAGAGAGACGCCGGAGAGCCTGCTTCTGTCAACGCGACAGAAGAGAGCGAGTTTCGCCCGGTAGTCTCAAAAAAGAAAAAAAGGAAAGCGAAGGCCGTAGATAAGAGCGGGAAGAGGCAAGACCTACCTCCACCTCCTCCCCCACAAGTAAAGAAGCCGGAGAAACTCCCGCGTTCCAGGCCTGGGAGGCAGGTGGTGATTGTCAAGCCTAAAGCTGGCAAGTCATACGCCGAGATTCTTGGTGCAATGAGGGCTGGAGTTACTCCCGAAGAGTCGGGCACCGTGGTACGCCACATAAGGAAGACTGTCACTGGAGGAGTATTACTGGAAATCGCAAAATGCGACGACAGAAGGAAACTCCAGGAGGCGATACAGAAGGCGGTGGGTGACAGGGGCGATGTTCGCTCCATTGTTCCTAAGGCAAGGCTAGAGATCCTAGATCTGGACGCCTTGACCACCGAAGCCGACATCTCGGACGCCCTAAGCAGGGAGTTTCCTGTCCTTGGTGGCGAAATTAGGGTTACCCTCTTCAAGCCTAACCGGCAAGAACAGAGGAAGGCCGTGGTTGAGCTGCTCGAGAGTGACTCCTTGACAGTACTCCGAAAGGGGAAGATCAAGGTCGGGTGGGTCGTCTGCCGGATTCGGGGCCGTGTGGAGGTGGACAGATGCTTCCGCTGTCTCGGCTACGGTCACACTAGGAGGAACTGTTCCGGACCGGATAGGAGCAGTAACTGTTGGAAATGCGGCAGCGCCGAACACAAAGCGGCGGTTTGCACGGGGGCTCCTTCTTGCGTCTTATGTACCGGAAAACCTGGAGCAAAGACAGATCATGTTCCAGGATCAGGTGCTTGCGGGGTTTTCAAGAAAGCCCTGGACGACAGGAAAGCCCGTGCTAGGCCAAGAAAATGATCCGGTTTATCCAGGCCAATCTGCAGAGATGTCACGCTGCGGACGCAGTCCTTGAACAGCTGGCCTTTGAGACCAAAGCCCAGATAGTGATCGTCAGTGAACCCGTCCGAACAAAAACCAGCTCATCTTGGTTTTACGATGGACTCGGCACTGCGGCCGTTTGGATCGCAGACAGTCGTGGGGTCCGCGTACTGAGTCATGGTTCCGGTGACGGTTATGTCTGGGTTAAGTTGAACAGCGTTACCATTTACAGTGTGTACCTCTCCCCCAATTACTCCGCGCGAGAGTACCTGGAAAGGTTGGAAGCGCTGGAAGACAGTCTCCGAAACGTCCCTGGGCGTGTTATAGTGGCGGGTGACTTCAACGCCCGTGCGGTCGAATGGGGTATGCCCGTGACTAACGTGAGGGGAAGACATATTTTGGAGATGGTCTCGAGACTCGATTTAGAAGTCGCGAATAGAGGGACAAGGCCGACCTTCCGAAGCACTCTCGGTGAGTCAATACCAGATATTACGATGGTATCGGCCGATTTGCTTCCTTTAGTAGCGGAATGGCGAGTGATGGACGTCTACACTGCTAGTGACCACGAGTTCATCGCTTTCCATCTTATCGATAATCGGCTGCCGCGGCTAGAGAATACCCGAAACACTCTTGGCTGGAATCTGGCTAAGCTGGACAGGGAAAAACTTGTCGAGCAGCTAGATCGTAGTATCGAGGCTGGTGTTCCGGGGTTTCCCGAGTCCACTGAAACATCTGAGGTTGAGGCTTATATCGACTCTTCCATGAAACTAATAGAACACGCTTGCAATTCGTCAATGCCTCGGAAACGACCTTACCGGGGCCGTCGCCAAGCCTTCTGGTGGACGGACGAAATCGGCGAGCTCAGGAGAACTGCACTAATGTGCAGACGTAGAGCGCAGCGAGCTCGAAACCGGCCTGAAGCTATAACTAGGTCGGCAGAGCACAAGGCTGCTAAGAAAGCTCTGAGTGCAGCAATTCGTTTGAGCAAAGCACGATGCTGGCGTGAGCTCTGCCAGGAAGTGGACTCGGACCCTTGGGGAAGAGGATACAAACTTGTGCGAAAAAAGCTCGGAGGAATAGGGAAAAGCACGGAAATGCCTGCTGGAATGATTTCTACGATCGTGGAAGCTCTCTTCCCAAGTCACCCTGTAAGGCGGGAGGAGAGAGTAGCGAGACCGGTACCAGACGTTCCCATTTTTACGGAGCAGGAGCTTGTAGCGGCGGTGTCTACCATGCGCAACAAGAAGGCTCCTGGACCTGATGGCATTCCAGCTGAGGTTTTGAAGATTGTGGCGGCGAGTTATCCACTCTTGCTGCTGAACATGTTTAATGCATGTTTGGTAGCGGGTGTGTTCCCGTCGAGCTGGAAGGTTGCTAGGTTGGCGCTGATCAGCAAAGGCAAAAGTGATCCGAACTCCCCGTCGGCATACAGGCCACTTTGTATGCTTGACACCGCGGGGAAGCTCTATGAAAGGTTGCTGAAACCCAGGTTGCAGTCGTCCATCGAAGCCGCCGGAGATCTCTCTCCCCGGCAGCATGGCTTTCGAAAGCGACACTCAACTCTGAACGCCATTACAGAGGTGATCAGTGCCGTCCAGCAGGCCGAAACAGCTTGTCACCAGGCTCGGCCGATTGTGCTGTTGGTTACACTTGACGTAAAGAACGCGTTTAACTCTGCTCGGTGGGAGGACATGCTAGAGGCGTTGCAGCGGGACTTCAGCGTGCCCGGCTATCTCCTGGTCATTGTGCAGGACTACCTGAAGAACCGACGGCTATTGTATGAAACCAAAGACGGAAGGAGAACAAAAGAGGTCACTGCCGGTGCGGCTCAAGGGTCTATTCTCGGCCCAGACCTATGGAATGTTTCATACGATGGTTTACTTCGCCTCGAGATGCCCCACGACGTCTACCTCGTGGGTTATGCTGATGACGTGGCTGCAGTCATCACGGCGAGGACGCCGGACTTGGCACAGTTACGCCTTAATCAGGTAATGATTCGGGTCAATGCCTGGATGACGAGCCATGGACTTGAGCTGGCGGTCGCCAAGACCGAAATCGTTATCCTCACTCGACGGAGAATCCCCACTCTGATCTCTATGAATGTGGGGGGTGTCGAGGTTCGGACAAGGACTGCGGCGAAGTACCTGGGTGTGTTACTCGACTGCCGTCTTCGGTATTGGGAGCACATTCAGGCGGTGTGTGACAAAGCCTCTAAGGTGGTTATGTCTCTCGGCAGGCTGATGGCTAACGTAGGAAGCCCTAGGCCAAGTAAGAGACGCCTCCTCATGTCTACTGTAAACTCAACCCTTCTGTATGGCGCAGAGGTTTGGGCGGGTGTCATGAGGATAAGGCGATACAGTCAAAAGCTGTTATCGGTACAGAGAAGAGCGGCACTTAGGGTCGCCTGCGCCTATCGCAACGTTTCCGGTTCGGCCGTGGCGGTCGTGGCAGGCGTGATTCCTATTGACCTGCTGGCCATCGAGAGACAGACCGTCTTCCGCGAGGCTGCCGAGCGGGGTAGAGAGGATGCCTTGGCTGCTGCCAGGGCGGAGACTCTGCAGGTTTGGCAGCGGAGGTGGAACGGAAGGATCGGACGGTCGCTGGACCTTCCGTCTCATTCGAGAGCTTCAATCCTGGATAGATCGTGCCCACGGGGAGATAGATTTCTACCTGTGTCAGTTCCTGACGGGGCACGGTTACTTTAGGAAGTACCTCTACAGGATGGGAAAAGTCAGGTCGCCTCGGTGTGCTTACTGCCCGGAGGAAGATGATGATGTTCATCACACCTTCTTCGCTTGCGGGCGCTTCACCGAGGCCAGGCAAACGCTCGCCACCACAGTTGGTGATGTTACGGCAGAGACCATTGTGGAGATGATGCTGCAGAATGAGGACGCCTGGAATGCAGTCACCACTCATGTACATGCGATCCTTCATCAGAAGCGTGAAGACGGATGCCTGGCTGACCCCTAGCTTCCGAAACAAGTAGTTTTGTCCTGGTTGGGACATAAGACACACGGACCAGGCAAGATGTCATCCGAAAGGGTTCCGGCCTGGGCTCTCCGTGGCCCGTAGGGGGTTTAGTGGGTAGTCCGCAAGGGAGTCCCACACTCCGTGCGCAAATGCATTCCCCCTACGTAAAAAAAAAAAAAAAAAAAAAAAAAAAAAACGCTGTGTAAGAGTATCCAAAGTATCTGCTGGAATTGTAATCCTCTACATCACAAGTTTGACTGAATGTTATGTTTACCATTGACATGAATCACATTCTCAAAACAGTGAATATGTGGTTTAAATGTGCGCCAAATATCACTTCTAGCATTTTTAACAGCGGGATGTACAATTTTGTTTCCATATATAGAGTTAAGTAAGGACGGAATTAAGCATAGAATAGAAACCCACACTCCTGAGTCACAAACAAGATAGTAAATTCTATACTTGCAGAGAAGTGTATTATTGGTGCCAAAACGCGACCAACAACTTCGTGACATAATTACATTTCTAGTTTCAAATCCGCCACGAGTAATATGAGCGATTGCATGATATTTTATTAAGCACATTTAAATGAATTGTTGAAAGATCTGACATTCCACGAAAGGTTTTGGGAACACATGGTGTCACTCAATGTTATCGTGTTATGTTTATCAATTTCAAATTAATGTATGTGAGGAGAAGATAGAAAAATGTAATTTCTGTATGTTTGTTTAACTGTCTATCTGTCTGACCTCACGATTTCTAAGAACAGAGCTGATCTCCAGACTTAAAAGTTTGCGTTAAACCATATCAGATTTTAACATATGACATATTAACAAATGTATCCAAAATACCATAACGCATATAACATATTTTTTGGAGGACTTGGTGAGTAGATATTTATTATTTGAACACTGCTCTTAAAACCAACGTAAAGAACAAATGATATGAATGTATCATGTGACAAGATACATCGACAAAGATATCATATCTAGGCTTGACATTTTGCATGAAACTTTTGAATTTGAAACCTCAGTAAGCTGAAGCAATTTCTCTTTTGTTTGCCGAGGATGTAAAAATTTATTATTGTTTGATTTTGTGGTGTTTCATCTGTCAATAGTAAAATGAGCTATAGATTACATTGAACCTCAGCGAAGCCTGTTACGCGACATGTGTGGAGACCTCCTATCTAGTATTAGTCAGGTATAAAACGCTATGAAAAATATTTATCATGATGCTTTTATTATTCTCATATGTAAACGAATTAATGCGTGTACTCCTTTGTTGCAATTCAATATTCGAATTTGACTATACCTTTATTTTATTACATACTTATTATTAATTTATTTATAAATTATATATCATAAATTAGGTCTACACATTGTCGTTTCCAAACTAATTAAACTTCTGACTTTCATAGTTATTTCATACACATTTTTATTACTTAACATTAAATATGTCCTTAAAAAATTCAATACAGCTATGGCAAAATTTAAAGGTTCTAATAATGTTTTATAGCAACTACGTTTAAAGTATAATTCCATTATATGAAAAAAGTTGTTGTGGTTCACCAGCTAAGAGCTGTAATGAAAATGAAATGTATAACTCTTTATTTTACAGAGAAGTAAAGGTCAGCAGACCGCACTGGAAGCGTTTAGAGGAAATACAAGGTAGATATAGAGAACAAACGTTAATAGTAGCAAGAATCACTGTTGCTGGGGTCAAAGCGTTTATACTACAGTGAACAGACACAAATGTCAGATCCTAGACAAACATTCACTACAATTGTGAGGATGATTAGAACAATCTACTCTTCACCAAGAGAGTGACAAAATCTTTGGCATTCTCGTACATTTCTGGGTACTGATGCAAATTTCAGGTGTTTTAACCGATTCCGTTCTGTAACCTATATTATAGACATGAGCCAATCTTGGATATTCCAAATGACGTGTGGATATCTATAAAATTGTTGGATAATCCAACTGTTACCGGATACTAATGCGTGTAGGAACCAAAGTGACAACATATCCATACCCATGTGACATACTAAAACAATCCTTAGTGTGAGCATAAATGTTGATTATTCCAGCAATGTACCATATTGTTGTAGACACATTGTATCCCAACCGATTTGCAAAATCTGAAGTCTTTTAGGTATTTCATCTAATTACAGTGAATTACAATATTTCCAGGTTCTGTTCCAGCATGTATCGTAATCCTAGCAATCCTGTTTATTTGTACTGTTCAGGATATTCCAACTAATAATGGACATTATAGTGGCTACTTATACTACTTAATACTCAAATCATTTTCAGCCTTCAGATTAATTTAAGAAATCTAAATACTGTTAGTACTTGAATTAAGTAATAAAACTAAGTATGGAATGTTTTCACTGTACAACCAATAAGAATATTGATATAAAAAAGACAGTACAGTCGACTCTACGAAAACCTCAGTCTACATATCCAGCAGTACGTTTTGAATTGAATATCAATATAAAGAGAAATATGTAGTTATAACCTAAGACTACACAGTTCGTCCAGGGCATCCGCGAACGAACCGTGAAGTGGCCCAGATTCCTTGACCGAGCGGCTGGATAAGGAGCGAGCCCCACGGGCTTAAGCCAAATTAAGGCCTAGCCTGACGTAATGTGATAAACAATCCCAGGTTAGAATTCTACAGAGTAGAGGAGGTTTTTTAGTGGTTAAACCCGTTTTTAGGGGAGTCCCACACTACAGGCTGGCTACCTGCGTGCGTAATAGCATTTTTCCTTCCTCTCCCTAAAAAATAAATAAATAAATAAAATAAACCTAAGACTACATTTGTTATGCTTAATCTTCCCACATGTATACAGAGTTTGTGTACGAAGTGAGTAACTTTATGGATATTTATAATTAATGTATTATATATTATCTAATATCAGTTCATAATATTACGTTGATAATAAGTCTAGCATATAAAACAAGCAATATAACAGTCACGTGCATGTAAAAATGCTCATCCATCAAATGGTTTAACCTCATCATTCTTCATTTGAATTTTGGAGATATTGCAGGTCTTTATATATAACCCAGAATCTTTAATATAAATAGAATACTATAGCTTTTGAGTGGTATTAGCTTTAGTATTGGCTCTTTAAGGAATAAAGATTAAATAATATAATCATTATATATCATGATTATATATCATTATATAATCAGCTTTTCAAAATAGTGAATTCTATGTTCTATTGCACTTTTTGATTTAAATCATACACAATCAGCAGTAGATTATTTTAATGATAAATAAAGACAAAGAAAAATATGCACTAAATGCAATGTCACTCGTTAATTTGATGTCAAAACAGTTGTGGTTATACTAACATCAATACAGCTCTAACAATGTGAAGACAATCCGGTTTTAATCAGTTAGTAGAGATGGCGTCGACATATTTAATTGTCAATTACTGGTTCAATGGTACTCTACGTCACCACCAGGAGGTCTGTAATATTCTCAGTAATACCGACCCATCAGCGCTGTCGCTTCCTTTGTGGCAAAGCTTGAATTATCTTGACAATTCTATCCTAAACTCTTGTTCACTCTTGTCAGAAACAGTCTGGAATATTAAATGCAAGTATGTATCTATGTCTTAACCAGAAAATATTGTATTGCTTTAATTTAATTATAATTACAATTGTGTATTAAACTTCCTACACTAGAAATCTTTGACTGGATTAAGATATATTATCAATCTCATAAGTTCTATAAAATTCAAACTCTTTTTTCATAGCATTATCGTCCAATTTTATTACCTTTTCCCTGATGAAGACATTTTTGATATGTACAGTTATTTCTTGAATTCAAGATCGAGGTAAACCTATTACTTTTTTATTAAAAGTAATATTAACGTTAATAATAATATTAACAGTACTGTGTGGTTCTTAAAATGGCTCTTAGTCATATTCAATGGATTGACTAAACGAGACTGTGTAAACCCCGATTAATTTTAGATTAAATTTGGCATGTTAATAAGTATGAACTCTGGAATAAAAATAATACATCAATAAGATTTGGAAACATTAGAGGAAAGTTTGTAACAATGTTTTTATAAAAGTCACACAAGAACTATAAACATATCGATTTAAAATAGTTTTGTAAAGTTAAAGAAGTATTAATAAAGTAGTATTAAATGTACAAAAATATCAAAACAATTTAAACAATTAAATTGCACATACAATACGATTAGTTACACATACTTTAAAATTGAAGTAAATATTTTTTATCTAAATTAAATTAAAATAATTACAAATTCAGCAAAATTTCCAAATTAGTATTTTGTCTGACCTCCGAGTGCAATAAGTATTATGAACTTGTTTCGGATAAAATAGTGTACACAATTCAATTCCAATTCTTCCGAATACTGTTTCAGTCAAAAAATGCTTTAAACTTGTTAAGAATTCTATTTTTGTAGCTTGGAGAAAAACAGAAAATAATTTAGTTGATCGGGAAAGTTTTCCAAAATAACATTTTTTAAATAAACAATTTTTCTTTTTTTGGTAATATTTCTGAGAAGAGAAAATATAATGATGTATTTTACATATGCTATAGATCTATGTTGAGGCATGGTGACTGCTTTCTTGAGTTATTTAATTGATATTCGTCATAGTGTTTCTTTATTTTATAATCCTTCTGCATATTTATTAAACTATATAGATCAGAGGGTATATAACATATCTAGTAAACATGTAGCTGTGCATAGTATCATTGATGATCATAATCGAGTTAACAATAAATGTTCGTATATTTCATTAGTTTTCAGATAAAAGGCGTTGAGACAAAGGCGTTTGGATATCAATATGATTTCCTCTGCAAGAATGTAATTTACTAACTTGTTTGTTACTAAGTTGTGTAAATTTCTATCCTTGTTTCCAATCCAATAAAATTGAATCGGTACCTAATAGTGTGATCTGTAGACTTCAATATTTTAACTGTTTATTAAAGTAAAGATCATGGTTTATTAGCAAGTTTGGTAAAATACTACAAAAATAACAGAAGGAAGATAAATTACTATTGTCAATGATATTCAAACCAAGTGAATATTAATTTTTTTAAGATCTAAATATAATATTTCGTCAAACTTAGCAGTAAAATGTAGCCTATATCAAATTCTGCAATTTGTTTCTTTGTGTAAAAGATTAGTTTTCGTTTCTCGACACACATCATGTCTAGAATCGCATTATGTTATATATTATTACGCGATTTACAATTGTTTTAACTTCAACATGAAAATACAATTATTTATATATTTTGATTAACAGTTAATATCATTATAAAAGAATATTTTACAACTTCCATACAAATACTATTCGAAATTATCATTCCAGTTTATACGGAACCTCTTGGGGTCACTTCACCTGAAGAATAATAGAGAAATAAATCTGGGCTCGAGAGAGGTGCAGTAATCCCTCGCCGCTTCCTCCATTATGGGTGCGGTCTGAGCATTTATAAACCTTTCTAAAATATTAACTCCCAGTTGTGACTATTGTACTATACTAGAGAGGTGCAGTAATCTCTCGCCGCTTCCCCCATTATGGGTGCGGTCTGAGCATTAACAAACCTTTCTAAAATATTAACCCACAGTTGTGACTATTGTACTATACTAGAGAGGTGCAGTAATCCCTCGCCGCTTCCCCCATTATGGGTGCGGTCTGAGCATTAACAAACCTTCCTAAAATATTAACCCCCAGTTGTGTCTATTGTACTATACAAGAGAGGTGCAGTAATCCCTCGCCGCTTCCCCCATTATGGGTGCGGTCTGAGCATTAACAAACCTTCCTAAAATATTAACCCCCAGTTGTGTCTATTGTACTATACAAGAGAGGTGCAGTAATCCCTCGCCGCTTCCCCCATTATGGGTGCGGTCTGAGCATTAACAAACCTTCCTAAAATATTAACCTCCAGTTGTGACTATTGTACTATACAAGAGAGGTGCAGTAATCCCTCGCCGCTTCCCCCATTATGGGTGCGGTCTGAGCATTAACAAACCTTTCTAAAATATTAACCCCCCGTTGTGACTATTGTACTATACAAGAGAGGTGCAGTAATCCCTCGCCGCTTCCCCATTATGGGTGCGGTCTGAGCATTAACAAACCTTTCTAAAATATTAACCCCCAGTTGTGACTATTGTACTATACAAGAGAGGTACAGTAATCCCTCGCCGCTTCCTCCATTGTGGGTGCGGTCTGAGCATTTACAAAACCTTTCTAAAATATTAACCCCCAGTTGTGTCTATTGTACTATACAAGAGAGTTACAGTAATCCCTCGCCGCTTCCTCCATTGTGGGTGAAGTCTGAGCATTTACAAACCTTTCTAAAATATTATTCTCACGTAGTGGCAATTGTACGATACTAGGTTGGTGTAGTATTCTCTCGACGTTTCTTTTATATAATAGTCAGATAATACATGATAACGAATACCTTTAGTAACTTATAATTCCATATATTTTGTACATATACATCTCTTTCCCACCAATATACTCTGTTTATGTTGTTATATATGGAAAACGACTCTCTAAAACTTTGGCCATGGACTAATAATGAATAACAGATCCCATTGGCAAACAATATAATAGTAAGCCGTCTAAGACCCTAACGTTACTTCTTAGACAATCCGAGCACATCAGCCTTGTGCAGTTCTCGATAAGGAGGTACGATGATGTTTAAAACGCGCGAGAATACCACTTATAACCGTTCTGAATACTGATAGTAGTCGCGTTGCTTCAGATTTTCCAAGTAATCAAGTTTGCGGGCCATAGAACGGCTCCGCAAGCATCAGCATATGACTTCAAAGTTACGTCTAAAATTAGAATGAGTTGAATTACGTCTTTTCAACGCTTTTTGTAAAAAGGTAACACTTAATACAAGGTTATAAAAGAAAACATAGTTGCGATATTCTATTTTTTCAAAAACCAGGTAATATATGATGGTTCTGAAGTCATATGTAAAACGCATTTTGTAATTCATGTATTAGATACGACTTCTACGCCCTAAAGTTTGTGTTGAAAGTATAAAAACCTTTATAACTATCAATTGGGATCTTTTCTAAACTAGCTAGAAAGTGAAGTCTTTAAATGTGTGTTACCATGTTTTATTTTGTAAAGGCTGTTCCATTCAGAATATAATTACTTTATAAATATTCGTAATAAAGTATAATAATTATTAAATTTAAGTATTGTGAACAGTGTATAATTTATAATTTACTAATTTTTTCCCGCTATACATTTGTCTATGGGTGCAAACATACATGTGAAGAGAATACTCGCTGACGTTTCTAACATTTTCAACGAACGTGAGATTTGGCAAACATGGATGAAAAAGTATGGATAACAGTTTTTTAAATGAATTTTTCAACAACCAATATCTATTAAAACAAGAAGAACATTTTGTTCGGTCCTTTAAAATATACTGGAACAAAGTCATAAAATGTATTAGCTTAAGTAACTTAGTTGTAAAAAAGCTATGAGTTATTAAACCATTATGATAACATTAAGGAAAGAAAATAAAACAAAAACTGAAGGAAGTCATTTCCTGTAACTAATTACGTGCTTAAAAATATAGTCTTAAATATAAGGAGTTTTTAATAAATTACTTCTTATGTATATTAGTAATAGTTTATCATTGTAACACTTACCACTTTATTAATTTTACTATCACTAAACAAACAAAAAATATCAGTTATTTTTAATTAAAAATTGTTAATCTAATCCTGATTTTTAATCACTACAAACTTAACCTGAATATATGGTGAATATTGAGTATTTGGTAAAAACATACAGGCAGATTTCCGGGAAATTCCAATAGATTCATCTATAGAATTTTACAGGACAGTAGCGTTCCGTAAACCAATTATAACTAGAAAATGTTCTTGGATTGAATTGAAATAAATGGACTACAGATGTTTCAATCCTCTAAACTGCTTTACTGTATAAATATTCTATCTCTGTTGGGCCGCCTAGCCCTCGCCTGAATATTTTACAACTAAGCGACGCGACAGAAGTTGAGTCCTCACTAATGTACCGTTTTACTACTAATTTGTACGATGCCGGCACTTTCCTTCATTTATAAAGGTCAAAATGTTACTTTGTAAGCAGTTTAGGTTCCTGGATAGGCTCTTTCTTTGTAAATAAATGTGTTACGTATCGATTATACTTGATTATTACACCTATTTCCTAATTTTTAAATTATACATCTTCAATGAATGTTACATAATTTCCCTCAAAATGAGAAATAAAAGAACACGGTTTATTTCAACATATTGGGAAAAGTATCGTGGATAAAATAAAACTTGTGGCAATACTCGTCCAAAACTATAAGTATAATTAATATTCCGAAGGGAAATGTATAAGTGTCAAATAAGAAATTTAGATAACACGGAACAATATTTATCAATAAAGTGAATGTGTGGAATATGTTTTGACTATAATGAATTACTTTTACTTAAAGAAACAATGTCATACAGTGAGAATTTATAATAAAACATAATCATTTCACACTATTTGCTAATGTTTTTCGTTGTACAACTGTCATGCCCTAAGAGTTATGCAGACTAGTGTTTTCATTTAATCTAAGTAATATACCATATATACCTAGATAATAAGTTTGGAACCATACATAAAGTGAAAGTGGTTGAAAACAGTTTAATTTTTGCCCTGTTATTAATTAATAATTTTTGAACTTTTACATATAAAGCACGAGTCAAATAGCCAAATGTAAATACCACTTCTTATAATATTTCCTCTGTACATTACGTTGTAAGTGAAGGTTTTAATTTAAATAGGTAAAATATTAACTGTTGTGATCTTCAACTGATGAAGATTAAATTTAAACATTCATATATTTATGTTGTATTACAATTATTTTAGTAAATAAGATATATTTTAGGGATAGCCATAAACTATAACTAACTTTATAATTGCATATAAATTTATTTAGATTTTTCGATAATTATATATTATACTTTGTTAGAAAATACATTCATTTGACTAGCTGGAACATTTAGGTTGGGCTTTATTTCACAATGTGTAAAGATGAGAGCTGTGTACAAGACGCAAGAGCGTCAGACATCACAGGAATGGCATTCATAGCATTAAATCTAACTGCCTCAATCCCTGTAAATGTTTACGGGTTGCTTTTGTTACATTGTTCATACATAACAAGCACGATTTGTGCTTCCTGAAATGTTCCGCCTACGGCCTCTCTGTTATATATTTTTAGTCAAGATAATCTTCGCATTAGTCACCCAGATTCGCAGCTACATATCTTTCCAAGGGGGCAAGTCCGAAATTTGCCGCCCTTTTCCACCACTAAATTATAGCAGTTTAAAAATTTCCTATATGCTGCTTCTAAATCAGCTTTTAAATAGTCTAGAAGTATTTAACCCGCAGCTACGCATATATTTTTAGAACATAAGAAGGTGCTTCTTAGTGAAAGCATTTATTATTGAATATTATGAGGGTTTCAATAAAAAGTAAGCATATATCTGGTACTTAATATTTCAGAGCCCATGGTTAAGAGGTTCAAAAGTTAAATACAACTTTACTGGCTCATTTTTGTTTTTGTGCGTATCGAAGCATACATTTTTAGTTTAATTAAATTACATTTCTGTCGCTACAATTCAGTCTCTACCCTAATACTGCGATCAAGGAAATAGTGAAGGTCTCTGAAACATACTTCCGTCAAAAGCGTCTAATTCCGGCCGTTTAAATCTACTTTTTTATTGACGAACAGTCTAAAAAGTCTATTCCCATCGTTCATACAGTCTAATACACTTGCCACAGTTAAGGTTGTCTTGTCGTTATAAAGGAAATATATAAGTATGTTGGTTTCATGACCTGTTACGGTAAAAAAACGTCTACTACCGAGCCTTGTTATCTGCTTTCGGTCTAAGAAACCCAAAAATAGGGTTTGCCTTTTATTACGACGAAAAATATATATATTCTTAATTATATATATATATATATATATATATATATATATATATATATATATAAGATATAAATTAATTTTTATTTATTTAACTATAAATATGTATGTATTTAAAGTTTATATATTATTAAATATTATATATATATATTATAATATTATATAAAAAAATAATATATATATAATACATATATAAATAAAATATAAATTATATATATAATATTATAATATGTATTATTAAATATTATATATATTATTAAAGTAAATATGTATTTAAAGTTTCTCGTAAAAGGAATGTGTTGATATTTTTCAATTAAAATTACTAGCAACAACTTGTATGGATTTGAAGACAAAAGTGTAACTCATCTTGACTGGATAAAGAATCAATGTGGAACTTTAAAAGGGCTTTTGTCTTATTTTTACTACCCAAGGCATGTTGCCACAGTAGTCTGGCGGTTGTACCTTCAAAATAATATAAGCAAGCGGTGGCCGTAAAGTAACAAAAACTTGTTCAATGAAAACTGTGTTTCTGTTACATATGAGTTCAAATAAGTAAACTAACACATGATCGGAAGGCTAAATATATTTGAGACTGCTTTAACATTTATTAAATTTGTATACGTGGCAAAAGCTTGATATAGTTTTCCAAGAAACATTAAATTGAAAACAGTCGGGACTTGAACCGGGTCTCTCACTTGCCGGGCGAACATTAGATGTAAGGATATCTTTTATGTTATAGGATTACCAAAATATTTCCTAATTCATAAGCAAACAATTGTGTGTTAAATCTTATTTGGTAGACCATATTACACGAAAAAGAATGTAGATACCAATTTTTGAAACTTAATGTTTCAGAGTTTGTTACCTTCCAGTATAGGAATTTGAACAGTTGTGTTTAATGAGTCGTTGTTAACAATGCACATACAAGTAAGAATTGTAATACTTTATCACCTTAATCTAAAAAGATACAATACGCGTATTAACTTATTCTAAAAGTCAACTAATTGATTTCACTGAACATGTTTTATAGTAATTAATGACAGTAAATCAATCAGGGCATTTACCAAATAGTACGGCAGCATACAGTTGTATTAGCGGAACATAATTTACCGCATAATCGGAATGGATTGTGGACTGAAAAGAGAAATATACCGCGAAGCTGTAGTAGGGCGTATTTTGTCACGCCCACTTTAAAGACGAAATTTACTCTCTTGTTTTTATCTAACATAGTAAATTACGAGTTACTCCCATATTTCTAGTTGTTATTATCTGTAACTAGATTTTTATTTTTTCCAGTTATAATAGATCATATAAATTACTATTTAAGAATATTTGTCGGTTATTTACGTCATTATTACTTTTGTATTATTTTTGAAAGGAAGAAGTAATAATTGATTTGCTACATCACAAGAGGTTTTATTCATATACCCTACTAAGTATTCAGTATTTACCAATGGATTCTGAAGTAGGCATTAATTACAGTTTTATAATACTAGACAAAAACATATTTTTCTATTTATACCAAAATGTCAGTGTATAATTTTGATAAAGGTTCAAATTATTCTCCCATGAACTTGATATTTCCAGATGACAACACAATTAAATCTAGAACTATTTCTTGTTTAGCATGAAGCTTTATACAAATACACCAACATGTTTTCAGTGTTGAGTAAAAATTTGTTTAAATTAATCTTATAATATTACAAATGCGAAAGTGTATTTGTTTGTTTGTTTTGCTTTCACGCATAAGGTATTCTGGCTATTGTGCTGAAATATTACATGGACATTTCTTACGGTTTCTAGGATGAATATAGGCCTACTCTTATTTCGAATATCCCTCCGAACTACGCCTCACTGGTCTTTAAAGCAGCGGAAAATCCCATCTTGGTCTCTAAAGTTATGTAATATTAATTGAAAGGGCAGCTCAAATGTAATCAACTGTTCCGTGTAAACAATGTTTTATGATAGCAAAAAAAACAATATGTTTAATTAATTTAAATTCTCAAAGTAGTAACCATTAGTTTTCACGCAGTTTTTATATTTCAGTGATTGGGTAAGTACTCTACCTTATAAAATGCCCTAAAATATAAGATGGTAAGAATGTGACTACCTTTGAAGTACTCGGCGAGAACTATGCTAGATGAAAGTTCGATAGAGTGTGCTTTTGAACTAATGTACCAATTCCAGCTGTTAATATTATAAAACAGTTTATAAAGAAAGAAACAAAAATAGAGTCGTTGTTAATGTATTTTTAATTGCATGCTTTTAGCAAATAATTACTATTTGATGTAAAAGACAAAGTTAATATTTAAGTTTTACCTTATATTTAAAGGCTGTTATAAAACTATTTTGACAGTGTAGGCCTCTCTGATCTGTGAGACATCTTTTATTTATCTGGAAACAAAAATAAATTAACTACGAAAAAAAATTAAGAACAAAGTAAATTACAATGGTTATAAATTTAAACTTTTAACGTGTTTTCTTGTCGTCGGAAATATAATTAAAAAGTACTCTTTAGGTACAAAATCTACCAAATTTCTTGCGAAGCCGCGGATAACTGCTAGTTAAATATAAAAATGATATTAAGTTATTACTTCGATTACTCATTGCTGTTCATAGTTTTAAATTAAAGATCTACGTAATTTTTTAGTCAATTGCATTATTCTTTCTTAGTTTAAGTTTAATTTACTGTAACACTGACGTTCCAAGTGTGCTTTAAGTTTGAATTGTAAGTTCAAAACGCATGTGAATTGTATTGCATAAATAAAGCAAACTAAGATAAGTTATTATATCCAGAAGGCGGATCAATACACAATTCAGTATTATTTCATAAATATTAAAACGCTGCATTCAAAACTTTGTATAAGTATTGCATTGACTTGTAATTAACTAAGTTATGACTTAACTTTATTTTACAAACCAGACTACTCAAGGCAACTTAATATTATAATTATATATATTAGACTATTTCGATAAAGGAAAAACACGTTTTATTTAAATTAGGTAAATGTTTGATAGAGACATTACTGTCAAAAGGCCTAACGAAGTAAAAAGTATAATTACTGGTGTTTTAGTTATTCTAAATGGAGTGATGCTTACAAATTAAGTAATGTGTTCAAGCGCCATCTTCAAGTATAAGTTGAATAGTCGTTTAATTACTTTACAGATAAAACATACTAATAGATTTTTAATATGCTAATAGAATTTTGGGATTTTTTAAATATCTAAATTCAAAATGTTGACCGTGTTTCAACAAGTATTTTAATAATTGCCAATAGATTCTGGCAATGTTTCAACGTTCTATTTCTTAATCTACTACTGGTATTTAAACAAGTGTGATCCCACCATAATCTCAGGAAATTATTAAAATATCAAAAATTCGTTCCGACATTATTACAGCTAAAAGCCCTTACACCAGTGTTACGGGAATGTAATATGTTACAGCAGGCTATAATATTCTTTTTGGCACAACAATATTGTTTATATATAACCATTTCTGAAAGGAATAACAGAGCCTTATTGAGATAATTAATAGCTATTCGGAAAGATCTCACCAATTTCGGAATTAGTTCAGAATTAATGCATTTCTAAGTTTAAAAAACAATATCGGATAGAAAACAGTTTCTTAATCACCAAATTTGAAGTAACAATAACGTCTACGTAAAATTCTATATTTCACTGCATACCAATGACTTGGTTTAATGATTTATTATTAGTATAATACTTTCTAAATTTACACTTTAAATAACTTTTTCATTGATAAAGAAGATGATTCAAATTCGTAAGTTCGTATAGTTTAACACTCTAATTGAAAAACATATGTATATATTTATATAACCATTTATTTTTTTAATAACCTCGAAGGCAGTTTTGTTTTAATTTAAAATTTATTAATTTAAACCATTTTTGGAACCATTAAAATTAAAATTGTCACATAAGGGTTTAAAAAATAGCGCATGTTTCACAAAGAATAATCCACACACATGCGGAACTGTAAACAGACATTTATTATCGGTAGATGTGTTAATCTCTGGATTTATTGCACATATACGTTAAGACTCACCTGGGATGTGTTTTTGTCACAATTCTTTGTCGTTTATTAAAAGAATTTGAATATTGTTTGTTAAATATTGTGCTATTACAAATTGTATACGGTATAAGTTCAGTTTGATTGCATTAATGTTAAATTAATTATAAATTACCCATGATTGTCTAACATTCTAAATAGGATAATAGCCTTTTAAATATCAGCCAATTTACTTTAATAATATCTGTTGTGGATTGAATAATAATAATAAATTGTTTTGTTGTTAACACAAGTAAATCAATAAAATGGTATTAATAAACCATTAAACTGACGTGACTATGTATCGATAACTAAACCTGGACACGTACACGTACACGTAACGTAGATGCGATATGCAAAGCAAATAATATTGTGATATAGTGTTAGTCTTTAAATATATTTTTCAATGTTTATTCACATTAAATAATATTTTTAAGAATTTTTTACATGTAGTAAAATGTAGTTCGTGTGCAAATGTTTGACATAGAAGATGTCTGTAATAAAAGAGTATTTGTCATAAACAATTCCTCCAGGAACTATATATTGTTGATAGCTGAGTTTACAATTTAATAAAATGTAGTTCGTGTGCAAATGTTTGACATAGAAGATGTCTGTAATACGAGAGTATTTGTTATAAAGAATTCCTCCAGGAACTATATATTATTGATAGCTGAGTTTACAATGTAGTAAAATGTAGTTCGTGTGCAAATGTTTGACATAGAAGATGTCTGTAATACGAGAGTATTTGTCATAAAGAATTCCTCCAGGAACTGTATATTGTTGATAGCTGAGTTTACAATGTAGTAAAATGTAGTTCGTGTGCAAATGTTTGACATAGAAGATGTCTGTAATAAAAGAGTATTTGTCATAAAGAATTCCTCCAGGAACTATATATTGTTGATAGCTGAGTTTACAATGTAATAAAATGTAGTTCGTGTGCAAATGTTTGACATAGAAGATGTCTGTAATACGAGAGTATTTGTCATAAAGAATTCCTCCAGGAACTATATATTGTTGATAGCTGAGTTTACAATGTAGTAAAATGTAGTTCGTGTGCAAATGTTTGACATAGAAGATGTCTGTAATACGAGAGTATTTGTCATAAAGAATTCCTCCAGGAACTGTATATTGTTGATAGCTGAGTTTACAATGTAGTAAAATGTAGTTCGTGTGAAAATGTTTGACATAGAAGATGTCTGTAATACGAGAGTATTTGTCATAAAGAATTCCTCCAGGAACTATATATTGTTGATAGCTGAGTTTAACAATGTAGTAAAATGTAGTTCGTGTGCAAATGTTTGACATAGAAGATGTCTGTAATACGAGAGTATTTGTCATAAAGAATTCCACCAGGAACTGTATATTGTTGATAGCTGAGTTTACAATGTAGTAAAATGTACAAATGTTTGTATGTCTGTAATACGAGAGTATTTGTCATAAAGAATTCCACCAGGAACTATATATTGTTGATAGCTGAGTTTACGTAGTTCGTGTGAAAATGTTTGACATAGAAGATGTCTGTAATACGAGAGTATTTGTCATAAAGAATTCCTCCAGGAACTATATATTGTTGATAGCTGAGTTTACAATGTAGTAAAATGTAGTTCGTGTGCAAATGTTTGACATAGAAGATGTCTGTAATACGAGAGTATTTGTCATAAAGAATTCCTCCAGGAACTATATATTGTTGATAGCTGAGTTTACAATGTAGTAAAATGTAGTTCGTGTGAAAATGTTTGACATAGAAGATGTCTGTAATACGAGAGTATTTGTCATAAAGAATTCCTCCAGGAACTATATATTGTTGATAGCTGAGTTTAACAATGTAGTAAAATGTAGTTCGTGTGCAAATGTTTGACATAGAAGATGTCTGTAATACGAGAGTATTTGTCATAAAGAATTCCACCAGGAACTGTATATTGTTGATAGCTGAGTTTACAATGTAGTAAAATGTAGTTCGTGTGCAAATGTTTGACATAGAAGATGTCTGTAATACGAGAGTATTTGTCATAAAGAATTCCACCAGGAACTATATATTGTTGATAGCTGAGTTTACAATGTAGTAAAATGTAGTTCGTGTGAAAATGTTTGACATAGAAGATGTCTGTAATACGAGAGTATTTGTCATAAAGAATTCCTCCAGGAACTATATATTGTTGATAGCTGAGTTTACAATGTAGTAAAATGTAGTTCGTGTGAAAATGTTTGACATAGAAGATGTCTGTAATACGAGAGTATTTGTCATAAAGAATTCCTCCAGGAACTATATATTGTTGATAGCTGAGTTTACAATGTAGTAAAATGTAGTTCGTGTGCAAATGTTTGACATAGAAGATGTCTGTAATACGAGAGTATTTGTCATAAAGAATTCCTCCAGGAACTGTATATTGTTGATAGCTGAGTTTACAATGTAGTAAAATGTAGTTCGTGTGAAAATGTTTGACATAGAAGATGTCTGTAATACGAGAATATTTGTCATAAAGAATTCCTCCAGGAACTATATATTGTTGATAGCTGAGTTTAACAATGTAGTAAAATGTAGTTCGTGTGCAAATGTTTGACATAGAAGATGTCTGTAATACGAGAGTATTTGTCATAAAGAATTCCACCAGGAACTGTATATTGTTGATAGCTGAGTTTACAATGTAGTAAAATGTAGTTCGTGTGCAAATGTTTGACATAGAAGATGTCTGTAATACGAGAGTATTTGTCATAAAGAATTCCACCAGGAACTATATATTGTTGATAGCTGAGTTTACAATGTAGTAAAATGTAGTTCGTGTGAAAATGTTTGACATAGAAGATGTCTGTAATACGAGAGTATTTGTCATAAAGAATTCCTCCAGGAACTATATATTGTTGATAGCTGAGTTTACAATGTAGTAAAATGTAGTTCGTGTGCAAATGTTTGACATAGAAGATGTCTGTAATACGAGAGTATTTGTCATAAAGAATTCCTCCAGGAACTATATATTGTTGATAGCTGAGTTTACAATGTAGTAAAATGTAGTTCGTGTGAAAATGTTTGACATAGAAGATGTCTGTAATACGAGAGTATTTGTCATAAAGAATTCCTCCAGGAACTATATATTGTTGATAGCTGAGTTTAACAATGTAGTAAAATGTAGTTCGTGTGCAAATGTTTGACATAGAAGATGTCTGTAATACGAGAGTATTTGTCATAAAGAATTCCACCAGGAACTGTATATTGTTGATAGCTGAGTTTACAATGTAGTAAAATGTAGTTCGTGTGCAAATGTTTGACATAGAAGATGTCTGTAATACGAGAGTATTTGTCATAAAGAATTCCACCAGGAACTATATATTGTTGATAGCTGAGTTTACAATGTAGTAAAATGTAGTTCGTGTGAAAATGTTTGACATAGAAGATGTCTGTAATACGAGAGTATTTGTCATAAAGAATTCCTCCAGGAACTATATATTGTTGATAGCTGAGTTTACAATGTAGTAAAATGTAGTTCGTGTGAAAATGTTTGACATAGAAGATGTCTGTAATACGAGAGTATTTGTCATAAAGAATTCCTCCAGGAACTATATATTGTTGATAGCTGAGTTTACAATGTAGTAACTTAATGTTGAAAAATTACGTGTAAATTATCGAAGAATTTGTAAAATTTATAGATGAAAAACGCATGTATTGTGAGCATTCCACAAAAAGTCCATTTATGTATTAGAAATACAACATATGGCCTTCAGATGTTGATTGCAGCATCTGCTAACAAATGTCATTAAATTTAATTTGTACTTCTGTGAAGCATGTAATTATAAATATCTAATGTTAGTTATCTGAATAGTATTGTAACTAACTTGTACCACATATAAAATTGGACAAATCCGCTGAAAATAAACTAAAATAAAATACAGGACAAGTTAACATTGTCGGTTTGTCGAAGATCAATAGTATTTTCCAATGCTTTACAGTTGATTTAAAAAATTAAGAGATTAAAAGAACTTGTTAAAATGTATTAAGGGACAAAAACACATATAACCACAAAGAATATTCAACTATTATTAGTTGTGTAAAAATTCACACATTTTAATTTTAATGTAATACTGAGATTTAAAAAAATGCTAAAAACGGTTTATATATATATTCTATATTCTACACGAAAAGATCTATTACCATGAGCAGGAAGTAGGTAATAAGAGTAGGTGAAAGGCGAGGGAGATGACAGCTTACTTAGTTAATTAGCGCTGTTGCTGTCTCGTCCTCAACTGTTAGAAACTGAGCCTTTGATCATGCAACGGTAAAAAGATACTGTCCAAACAGGAAGTTCTACAGTGACAGTCCTGTGTTTGTGTCAGGACCTCTAGTGTTAGAAATTGCTAGCTTTGATCAAGCAGGGGTATGTTCAAACAGGATGCTCTACGGTGTCACTCATGTGTTTCTGTCAGCCCGCTTTGATCATGCAGTGGTATAAAGATACTGTCCAAACAGGATTCTCTATTGTGTCAGTCCTGTGTTTGTGTCAGGTCCGCATTGACCATGCAGTGGTATAAAGATACAGTCCAAACAGGTAGCTCTACAGTTTCACTCCTGTCTTTCTGTCAGTCCGCTTTGATCATACGGTGGTATAAAGATAAGGTCCAAACAGGTAGCTCTATAGTGTCACTCCTGTGTTTCTGTCAGTGCGCTTTGATCATGCAGTGGTATAAAGATGCTGTCCAAACAGTTAGCTCTATAGTGTCACTCCTGTGTTTCTGTCAGTCCGCTTTGATCATGCAGTGGTATAAAGATACTGTCCAAACAGTTAGCTCTATAGTGTCACTCCTGTGTTTCTGTCAGTCCGCTTTGATCATGCAGTGGTATAAAGATACTGTCCAAACAGTTAGCTCTACAGTTTGACTCCTGTGTTTCTGTCAGGTCCGCTTTGATATCATACTGTGGTATAAAGATAAGGTCCAAACAGTTAGCTCTATAGTGTCACTCCTGTGTTTCTGTCAGCCCGCTTTGATCATGCAGTGGTATAAAGATACTGTCCAAAGAGTTAGCTCTAAAGTGTCACTCCTGAGCCTCCTTTTACTGACATAATAATATGAGCTGTAATTATATTAAGAAATATTGATTGCATAATATATAATAATACTATTTGCTATGATGATATAATACATATATACTATATATGAGTTGCATTATTGTAAAATAAGGACCAGTGGGTTCCCCTCCAGATAGGGCAGTTTTAAAACGATTTGTACATGTCCGTGTGTTCCGTAGACACTTCTACATAGAACTTCATAGACTCTGGCGTACTCGGTGGAAGTTATACACTGATATCAAACATCTTACATCTTCAGATTGTCAGTTAAGTTAAATCCAGTCTTGATATTCCGTATGCTTAGTATCCTCCCTGTTTTAATAGATCGTTCCTTCACAAAAACTCTTTTATTTTCTTCCAAATCTAATAAAACCAAAATAACTTTTTAAATTACGTAATTCACATTGTATGAATATTTTAAATTTAATTTCAATATTAATTTAAGAGGGAGCTTTTTTTCAACTTTGTGTATTTATTTTTAAAAGGTGCAAATTGGATACAACATTTACCTATATATGGAACTATAATTTTTTAAAAACTTAAAAATGTTGAAAAGTACAATTGAATATATTTTATTTACATTTGATAGAATCCAAACCCAGTAATCAATGTACTTTTCGGAATGTACTGTTCGGGAAAGTAATAAAGTACACAATTCAAGTGGCAATTATTGGCCTTGGTCGCAAAACATTGTTTGTGTTATTAGAGACCAACAACTTTTAAGTAATATTTAAAATAAGCGATATTAATGAACACTTGTTCTCAGTTGTTTTAAACCATAGATAATGGAACACACCAGAATTTTTCCAGGAATACATTTTCACAATGTAAACCTACGGCCAAATCTTGTAGTACCTGTGCCTAGAGCAGTGCTAGCGACTATTCAAGGTGTGACAATTACTAAATTTAGTAAGAGGTCTACATTCTAAATCATCAGAGATTTCTAGGCAGTTCGTTTATTTATATTTGTTTTACTGAATTTAAAATACTAATGATGAAAAATACACAACAATCATATTACTAAACTTTAAATTGGATCAGTATACAAAACCTAAGGCTAATTTAAAAATATCACTATATCAAAGCCTTTTCATATCTGCACAAAATAAGCAGCTAATTAAAACAGCTCGCGACAGAATTAAGATTGTTAGATCTCCTGTAACATGTAATCTTGACGTTATCTGCTTCCTTAAGCGGCTTAAAAGCTTCCCGATTCACCGTCTCTGGTTATAAAATACAAGCCAATAACAAAGAGTATTCATGTTACAGGAAGAGGCATTAGATTAAATACAGCACCAGGCAAAGTAGAGTTATCTTGTAGTAATTTAAAACATGAATATGGATCATATTTGTACTTATTGTACATAATTAGAGTTAAAATGTGTGAGTGCATTTGTGAAATTCTTCATAATTACAGTAGCTATATTTTTCCAGCCTTAAAAACTAACATGTGTGTAAGTAAAATATTTGTGGTCGAAATTGTCGGATACGTTTTGGACAATTCAGTTACAATTTTTATGTTACTTAAATTTACTTAGAATAGGTACCTACTCATTAGGTGACTATCATGTAAGAGTACACTTTCCGGTTCACACCATGATAAAACTGTTATGAATGAACGGATTTATTTGAGTATTTCTTTGAAAAAAATACACTTTATTTTGATATTTTATATTTTTAGAGATGTAAGTTTTGTTGTTACTGGGCCACTATGATTTTAGGTTACAAAACACTTAACATGAATGAAATGTTTTAAATTGTTATAATTGTGTTTTCTTTTTAAAGTTTATTTTGTATCATAAATAACCATTATCTAAATATCGTTTTAACGAAATCTTTTTCAAAAAAGGTTTTTATAATACAAAGTATTTGAAGAACTATAAGTTATAAGATGTTAAACTGAAACTAGTATTACATGGTGGCCATGAAACGAAATTACCATACTACACAGTAATTACACACATAGACATGTCCGTATGTTTTAAATATGAAATCCATTCACGTGTCAGGCATCACTTACATGTCGGCCGTACGATATCTTCCAATATCTTTATATTAAAATTTTAACCACCCATGTGTGCTGAACTATGAAATTAAACGTGTAATTTCTATTTATTTGCTGCAGCCTATGCTCTGCTGTGAGACAGGAGCTGAGGGTATGGTTATTTCCAATTTAAGCTTTGCCATCACTGACGAAATTCGATACTGGAAAGAAACAAAAGTAAGAACGAATTTAACAACACAAACATATAACACAGCTATGGTGGGAGGGTTGTTTGAATGCCAAATGTTCAATTTAGCTGTATTTTAAATTCCGCTTACAGCAGCGTCTTAAATCTGATATTGTCGCAGAATCGACTCTTCGAGTCTAGTTTATGCACCGGATGAGACAAAGATAACACATATTTATCTAGATTAAACTTAATGGCTGCTGGGTAAATGAGGCAGAGTTTGTTATGAACGTTTTCATCACCGATCTTTTACATCTCTATATCAGACCTACGTGAAATCAATTCCAATTCGAGTCTGTGACAGTATCAGATTTTATACAATGCTCTAAGCCGAAGGATAAAGGAGCTAAAATCAAATTTTCATACAAAAATATCTACTACCTAAATCTTATAAAGTTGTTAAGCCATTTTAGTAAAATTCGAAATATGTTAACATCCTAAAGAATGTTGAAAACTATTAACTGTTTAAGGGTTAGATAGTTACAGAATGAGACTCCGTACATCTTTCTCAAAATCTTCAGAAAATAGTTAATAACTATAGAATTAAATTTGAAGCTACATTAAAATTTAAAACCCTCAATCCGACACGGGTAGCCAACTATAAAGGTTCTATGATTAAGTTACGTTATCATTGTAAAACCAATAAATAATTACTAGGTGATCCTTTATATAAAATTTATAAATTTAATATTTAGTGTTAAGCAGTTCTCAAGAATCTATACGAAAATATACCTTAGCAAATACATTACATTTTGATGTATCAACAACAGTAATTAAATAATGAGGACGTAAGCGGTGATCAGAAACGGACTTTCAGGATTGCCTGTTATTGGATGTTCAAACTTGGACGTCGGTAGACAGTTGGCAGCCTTGGGCTGCTTTGATTACTTGATGTAACGTTATAGAGAGGACGATTGCTGATTGGTGGCACTAACTCGCTACAGTTGTTGTCACACTAGGTTGAGCATGATGAGTGATAGAGGTCGGAACTGTGCATGAAGCTTGGGTAATCATGCATCTACTTTAACTGCACTCCTTGTAGATCCTAAAACCATCAACAACCCTCTTTAGACTGGTAAGAAAGCATTGCAGGCTTTATAATATAAGGAATTGATTGTAATTTGAACTAAAACATTTCTTATAAACGAGTAATATCAACTACATTAGTCTGCAAACAGCCCCTGCTGTTATACAGTTAAACAAATCTTGAGATGTATCGTTTTATTTGTTAATGGTTATTTCTTTGTATTATCATAGACAATAACTCAGTATTATGATTCAGTAACAATGAAGATATTGTAAAACAAAATATACTGAATTCTGTATATTCAATAAAACTTTAAAGTTTTAAAAATTTTAATAATAAATTTAAGAATTAAGCTACTATTTGAAATTCAGCTTTTAATTATTTTATAAGTTTATTTTGTGTAATTAAAATGACGATTACATGACTACAAATTTTGTAAAAGAATTCCACAGCAAGGATTTTCAAAATTAAATTGCTAGCTTTCCTTAATTCAAAATTTAAAATTACAATTTATAAACAAACTTAAAGTTTATATTTCGAAGTATTAAAACTAAAACCACATACAATACCAAAAAATAATAAAATACAGTTATAGTAGTAATGTATTAGGTAAGAGCAATGTAACTAAACATCAGCGCCGTATTATACAAAGCATCACATCAGGATCTGTATAATAACAGTCAGTGTGTCGCTACCACAACTTCAACCTACAGTAGATGTTATTGTTCTAGCTTATTGTCAGTTGCAGATAACGTGCTACTCTCTTAATGCTTCAACCGAACTCATTACTTATTCCGTATGTGTTATAAGTTATCACATTTAATAAGACTTGTGAAATAATAAAACACTTTTATAAACAAGTGTTAATACGTGTTCATCCCTACCCTAATAATATTTTAACTAAAACCAGAACCAATACTTCACAAACATTTATACTGCATATTTTTGTTACAAATGATATCAATACATTAAATACAACTAATACATTTAGAATAGTGTACCATACATAAAATGGAATGATAACAACAAAACAAGACTCATTCAGAATTGTAATGCTTTACTGGAAATAAAGGTAAAGGTAAAGTTACAGATTTTGAAGTAAAGTATATATATACAAACTAATAAAATCAGCAGGGAATTTAAATTATGATGAAACTGAAGTGTAATAACCAACATGTAATTAATTTCAGATTTTATTTCAATATTATTTTCAGCTGTATTTAACCATTGTAATTCTTCTTTTCTCCAACTCATTCTACTTTTTTTCTTTGAAATAAGCAATTTAGCATACTCTAATTGTGGTTTTACGTTAACTAGTAAATGTGTTCATCTCCAAAGTTATATTTCTCTTTTATAAACTGTAATCCTTATCCAGTAATTTAATATTTATTGTAATTAAAACATTTAAAAATTAAATACATGTTAACGATTTTAGATATACCAGTTATTTACAATAACCTAAATAACATTTACAAAATGTATCTATACTTTAAGCCAAAAAACTATAAATCAAACATTACTGTGCTACTTTAGTCTCGCGAATCAATTGTTTATTTCATTTTCGAAACTATTATTTAATTAAATATTTCTTCTACCTGTCGGTATTTTACCCATGGTTTTGCCTATTTCTTATTTTTAATACTAAAATGACTTTGCTTGTGGAGCATCCTGTATATTATGAATAACAATAACGTTTACATTACATAATTGTATATGAGTCGCGGTACTTACGGGAACAACAACATGACATGAAAGGTATATTATCATGGAGGCAGAAAGTGACTAAATATTAGATTACTATAACGTTGAATTTCTCTATTGTAGAAATCTAGCTTACATTTATGAAGGTACCAGCACAATAAATTTTCAGATACATGAGTCTTTACCTGGTTTCTAATAGTATTATGTGGACGCTAAGCAAGGACTAGAGGGGTAGTAAAAACTAGTTGAATCAATATATCTCTTTGTATATATTGTAATTTTTATATAGCTAAAACTAATAACAGTGCGAATCATTGAAGGTTGATTATTATTGTTTGCATATACAAACGTAATAACATGTTATGATTGATATTCAGCCAGAGGCAGGGAGTGTGGAGCACCGAGATATACAAATGTATGCGATAACACAATAAGAGTCAATTAATACATGATTCCGTTTTAGAACATGTAGTTTGAATGTTAATCAATTAACTTGGAACCATATGAGGACGAATATGTATTGTCAATATTATATTAGGGTTGAATATGCGTAATACTAATAATAAGTTATTCACGTATAATGTGAGAAAATATATGTATATAAGAATTTATTCTTGCACAAATTATTTATTATACATTGATACAACAAAAATTTGTTAGTAATGCTTTTGTCAATTTTTTTGTCAACGCTTTTCGTTGATTTCGATTTAGTGTGTGTGTTTTGACAAACACAGCGGACTCAATGACTCATTTTGTACAAAATTGCGTTTTCTTGTTTTGTTTTGATGCTCTTTTTTTACACAAATTCCATTTTATATAAATAAACGTATTACAAACTTTAACGAGTTTCACGTAACGTTCACAGCTAAACAACGGAACAAACTGAATCCCCCAATTATATACACACATCTGATACTAGTATTTTTGTGGTTATTGTATTAGTTTTACAAAAATCATTAGAAGCTTTTTAGCCAAGAAATATTTCAAAAATTCTAGTTGTTCTGGCTATATTTTTATTTTATGTTGTAAGTTAATTTAATTACCAAGAAATAAATCCTAGTACAGATAATTAATATATAATATAAATATATATTATATAAATTAATAAGATATCTTTTAATATAAACTTTTAGCTTATTAGAATTTTATTTTGTTTCACACATTTAAAAATCTTAATACGGTTAGTAACGTTATCATATATTACAGATTTTCCCTCCAAAAAAGGTTACACATTTATGTTGCTCAACGTTGCAATAAAATACCTTCCAGAACGTCGCCTTAAACAAGGTTTTTTGAGGTCAAAGTATATTCTATGTTTTGGAAAGGAAAACTGTTTGACACAACTTTTGTTTGGCGTTTTCAGGGAAAAGTTGCATTAAATTTATAATATCACTTTTGTTTTTATACAGAGTGAGTGAGATCAGGTTTCCTAAATGTATATTGGGAGAATGATTAGAGATATAACAAATAAGCAAAATGTAGCCTCCATAAATAACCCTGATTTTTCTATAAATTAAAACTAAAACAGTGAAACTAGCAAATTCCTAATATGTAATAAATAAATTTTAAAATGATATAATACAATTTCTCTCCCAAAAAATATTTTGAAACAGTTAAACATATGAGTAACATGTTAAAATTTTAAACGGATGGTTACAGCATGTTGTTACTCATTTTAAACGTCTTTGAAACAAAATGTTTTTTTAATTCAAACTATGTGTCTATCTCTAACCGTATTTAACTGATTAAGTATATACAATAAATAAACAAACAACGTATATACATACAAAGAACTATCGAAGAGACGGATATACTGTTTTTTTTTACTTTTGACACAAACCCCAATACCGATCTTCTTTGGAGGAAAAGTTACCTGTATTCCAAGTAAATCCCAAGTATATTCCTGTGCTTTAGAACCTTTCCTTGAGAGAGTTATCGCACAGACGAGCATACTAACAGACAGACAGACGGTCGGACTTTTACACCTCAATGGGGTTCCTCCTTGGACATAGACCAATTTATATGCTATTTACAAGTCTCTAAATCTATCTACCAAGAGTTACCGTACAGAGGGATGGATAATAATATAATTTTAAGAAGATCCTGTCAGATCCCAAATCAAAATAAAAGACACACTAATTCACTAAAATCCCCGATTCCAATGTAGGAAACTAAATGTCTATTTAAGTGAAAACTTTACTAAAGTTATACCAGAAGAAACATAATGGTCTGAATTTATTTGAATATCTTCAAATTCTTGCGTGGATATAAATGTATTAAGATATTATATTCAAGAAAATAAGCAGTAATAACAAGTGATGCTTATCGCCAAGTTTAATAGAGTTATATTACTAATTGGTAGGGACAATTTATTTTCAATTTTCTTTACATCTATGTTAATGGAAACATATAAGTTTAGTAAGTACAATAAAAGGAGAGCCAAATATATCTGACAGTAGCTAAAATATATTATTATTGTACCAGGTGAAACAATAAACGAAATACTCTTTAAAAATTCACGTTTTGTTTTATTGAAAAAATATATGTTATATTTAAATATCCTACCAGATGTTTCGTGTATATATAAACGGCCTTTGTAAATATGATTAAAGACGAGAATACTGCTCATACTTAAAAATTAGGGTATGGGGCTGAAGCAAATGAAGTTAACATTCAGTGTGCACTGGTATCACAACAAAGCGGCTGATTGGCTCTGATTGTCATATTTGTGCGCTTCAACACTGGCTCTAGTTGGAACGTGAGATGCAGACTGAAATTGATCCATTATTTCATTAAAGTTGTTTGTGCTCTTGATAGTAATAAGCACAATATTGTATATGGGATTTGGATGAGCGTTAGGAAATATTTTTAAACATATTTGTTACACATAACACCAATGTTATGTGTGACACTTCGACGGTAAAATCCAAGAATAAATAAGTTTGACTTGTAATAGAATTGAAAAATGTTGGATTCTACCTAAGCGAAACCTGTTACCCAACAAGTGGTGTACAACTAACTTGACAGTTTAATTTGATAGCAAAGTTATGAATTCGATGTAACGTAGATTATTCTTAAGATTCACCTTTAGGAACACTGAAAATTAAAGGACGCTCTACTGCATCATCTCTTTTTCTTGACGTGTAAGTTAGTGAAAATTATGTCCTTGAATTTCTTGGGATATCAAAGTTTCAGTACAAAGTGGAATTTCAGGGAAGCTGAATGAAGAAAATTCTAGTTATACTTGCTTGATCTCTTACACAGAAGACATCTTATGTTGATCTAAAATATTTAAAATTAGAAAACATCGTTGAAAATAATTATTAAGTGTCACACTGCTCTCAATCCCCTTAGTAAGCGACCAGTTTCCTCATTTTGTCAAGGCTGTCAATTGCTCTGACCATTCCAAACGTCAATAGGGAATTTGAAGGGATTTCGTATTCCATTACGGCCTGTTCACGGGCCGGGACTTCATACAAACGACCACCATCGTTCTTTTGTACATATTGCTCTGAAATAAATTAGTGTAGCCTTCATTCATCAAAAATTAATATCGTTAAAATAGTGTCCAATATGTTTTAAATGTAACCTGGTATTTGTATAGGCTACCTATATAAAATACATTTAAATTTCATTTTTACGTGTGTTATAAGCATATCAATCAATTTTAAAAGCAATAACCAAGTTGTAACCGCTGATGGGAAATATTTTCCATTAGATGCAATACTTCAATTACATTGTCCTATTGATTGAAATAAAACAAGTTTTAAAACTTTAGATAAAACTAACGATCTACTGAACTGATGAGAGGAAAATATTGCTGAACATTTGTGTGCCTGGGTATGATTTTCTTGTATTAATACGGTATTATTACCAGTAGGGCAAGTATTATACGTTAGGTTATTATTACGGAATTAAGGAATATATTATTAATTATTTCACCCAAAGCATATTTAAGAGTAAGGAAGGTATACTCACCTACAGAATATTTGTATCTTCCTATTTCGATTTTAATATGTTTTCATATAACGGTGTATCTAAATGACTACTGACAAATCGACGTTTGGTTGATTGTATTACTTTTATTGTTTAAAGTAATTTCACGTTATAAAAACATTATTTGTGGCAAAGGTGTTTTCCTATCATCTTGATTCTCTGCTAAGAAAGACTATTGCAGCTAAAATCTGCTCGTTTCGTATATAATCCTTAGCTAAAGAGGCAAATTGAATCCAAAAAGAGGTTGGAATGAAAAAAAGACAAGGGCTCATAGTTTTGCTTAAGAAGACGGTTTTAAAAATACTTTTTAGTCTGTCACTTGAGTTATGAATCCCAAAATGGTAACTCCGTGACTCCTAATCGAGTTGAAACACTTCCTGCTACTTGCAAAAGATTCTGCCCCGTCGCATTTAATTCTCAATCTATCTAATTGATGTATTTCAATATTTAGAGACCATATAAAGTATTCTTCTAACTTAATATTTAATAAATATAAAATATCTGCAGATATCTATTGTTTAAAACACAAATAAAATCCATCCGGAAGTAATAAAATGAACAAAATATAAATTGAATTTGTTATTAAATGTTAAAATTTTCAAATTAAAATCAGTTAATATGAAATTGGCCTGTTTTGAAAAGTCACTAAAAATGGAAAACATACAAAATTTATTAGCAACAGTTAAAAATGAGTAAAAAGATATAGGCAAGGACATAGTAATTCGGACATTTGCCACCGTTATATGTTATAAAACCTATTTATGATCTTTTCAAATCTTTCATCGTCTTTAACAAGCGATAAAGAAAGTAATTATAAAGGTAGGATATATGTTACATCTATCATTCTATAAATTCGTAGTTTTTATAGGATTTACGCAAGCTTTACGAGTATAAAGTTCAGAAGTGTACACCAATGCAAAAATTCATATCATGCTGCTATGCCTTTTGCCCCCAATATGACAAATAATTCCTATGCACTACTGTTTGGTAATGGTGGAACTCTTTGCCATAGCGAATAGTTTTATTTAAAACGCATAAATTGATTCTTGTTAAACGTTTAGTTGTGTTTACTAAACTTAAAAGCGAGCAGTTATTAAATTTATTACTATATACGTGAACTAGCAACAAGTTATAGAATCGATGTAAACTCATGAGAGCCAATTTGTTATTAGCCTATGCCAGTGGAAATAATTGAAAGGAGAAGCGTTTATAGGCTGAGAAAGAAATGAAAGCGAGCCCTCAGTCATTTACTAGTGATCTCACAGAGTAACCTTAGGAACTCATACTTCAGGTAATTGTGTTACAATCCTGTCAGTGGCAAGAAGTAAAATTCTGATGTGATACAATGTTTTATTGCCTAAGCCAAACAAAAAGCGAGTCTTCCATTAATTTAGTGTAAACTCTTACCGCTTGGATTCGGACTTTGTCTGCCAAACAAAACCAATATTTTTATTGCTTATACTGTATTTTTGATTCCGATGCTTGCTTCTTTAAAAAAGATTGCCTATATTTTTAAAAAGAGGTCCACCTATATACCGTTTATGATGTACCTATCTGAACAGCAAAACAATGATAAAATAAGGAACAATCACAATATTTTTCAAAAAAAAATCGGGAATACAACTTGGAGTAATATATATTCTCTTTAAAGTTTTTTTTACGAAAAATATACATTAGGAGATCAATAGTTTAAAACGGTTTTGTCATTTTCAATATTGTTGCTGAACAAGTTAAACGTTTGGAGTAATAAATACACGATCTCTACTTAGCATCGATCTAATACAGATTCCTGTGAGGCAATATGGCATGGATTTACCCATCCAAAATCTTTTGCTTCATATTATATATATTTAGATTTTTATACTGAATTCCTTACACTGTTATTTACAACACATATTAAAAATGACATGAAAACATAAAATCGTAACATTTTCATATGGTGTTTCCTATATTGGCTATGTAACAGAGTCAAAATAGGAAATCTAGGTACTGTAAGAACAAAGAATTAAAAGTAATTTATAAGTGTTTCGTTTCTTCTAAATAATGGACAATAGTATTGATTGTCAATAGGTTTATTCAATATCATTAAAATATTAAGTAATATTGGTTTCATTCAATTCCAAAAACCAAGCTTTATCAAATTAGCCGTGCAAAGGTGTGGTAGGGCCACCACTCAGGCGTATTATTAGGACCCATTAACAACCATACAACTAACTATATACCAAAAACTATATACCATTAACTATATACTTCAAAATATCACATTAAAAAGAGTTCTGAGGTTAAAGATCTAGGCATTCTTCTGACTGCAAATCTGGATTTTGGAGCTCATATATCTAATGTATGTGGAAAAGCTCTTAAAACACTTGGGCTTGTCAATAGAATTTGTAGACAGGGACAGTCTGCCTCTTCTCTCAAGACTCTTTATGTTGCTCTCGTCCGACCAATAATGGAGTATTCAGTTGTTGTATGGTCTCTTCATCAGATTGGACACTGTTCATCCTTGGATGCTGTGCAGAGTCGATTTATTAGGACGATTGGAGTCAAGCTCGGATACAGATACATAGAGGTTGACATTCAAGCAATGGAGCGTTGTCTTAATTTACCAACTCTTTCATCAAGAAGAACGCTCATTGACTTGATGTTCCTTTACAAAATTCTTAATAACACCATTGATTGTTCCGAGATACTTCAAATGATTGAATTCCACGTTCCTCGGTCGGCGAGACATTTCCAGCTGTTTACCATCCATCATCTCTCGACAAACTACCTTTACCACAGCGCTATTCCAAGATTGATGAGGATTGGAAATGCAGTCTCTGCAGATCTGGATTTCTTTGGGATGCCTCTGTCATCATTTAAGAGGAGGGCAGACACTATACTGCATGAGCTTGATTAGTTTATTGTTATATTGCCTGATGTCACTGTTATAGTAAAATTATTTTTGTTACTTCTATTATTGTTACATTTATACATAGTCTACTTACGTTTTCCCTTAAGAATATTATATATTTAATTGATTATTGTTGCTCTTGTTGTTTACTGTTAATTTGTTATTGTTTTAGCTGTTTTGTTGATCTGATTAATTTATAGTTATGATGTGGATGTAATTTTGTTGAATTTATGGATGTAAAGAGCAAATGGTAGTGATCAAGAAACCAAATATTGTAAAAAGGTGTATTGCCGTTCATTGTAATAAATAAATAAACCCAGAACACAACCTCATGATCTAACCCACCAATGTAGATCAACCTCTAGAACCATGCTGCAAATGGACGTCAGCAATGTACATACGACCTCCATGTCCACGTCATATTTCAGTCCATATCCATTGTTTTACCATTATTAGTTCAACTCTTAATGACTGAGTTGGATTAATCAATCACTATAGTTTATTTATTGTATTTTAAACCTAATTCGCATTTGTATCAAAGTCAGCTTCTTAAAAATAGAACTTTCAGAGTTCATTCTTCACAATTACCAAAACTTATTAAATCGTTCCCAAACTTTTTGACACACATTAAATGTGATTTATGAATTAAAAATAATTTCTCTTCTGAAATACCGGAACTGTCAATATAGCTCTGTCAGTGACAGACTGTGATTGACGGGCTGTCAGTTTTCAGTCACCCCTCATATGTATTATCAAGCTATTGTAACATTCGTAATTGTTTTCCGGTCTAATATGTCGAGTTTTACTGCTTAAATTTGCGGAGCTTACTATTTTAGGGATATTTAAATGACATAGATAACAGTAATATACAGCTCATATAATTTTGGGATGATCTACAGCCATATAGACAGACAGACTATCATACAGAAAAGACAATTGTACACAAGACAAAATATACAATTGCACCTCAAATTTACATTGTTAATTGCAGTAGAAAATCGTCCTGAAATTATTATGAAGGACCAATTTTTGGATTATTGTTCCTTTGTTTGTATAACAATAATTAAATATCGTTTGTAATTGTTTTCCGGCCAAATATTCCGAGTGTTTAGTGTTACAAATTTTGCAAATAACACCTAAAATTAATTATAATGAAATCCAAAATTAAAAAGGACTCAAAGTGTGTAAAACAAATAAACTTTATCTATATACACATCAAATAGTGAAACAGTTTTAAGCTAACCACATGTTTTGCAGTTAAATAAATACATATAAACGTCATTAAATAGTATAAGTTTCGCGCTCCAAAGCTTCGCTAAAGATTAATTTCCGATGTTTTACTACACCTTATTTCATTTTTGAAATGACCTGCGGACAGAAATTGACATTTTTGTATGCTTTGGTAATCGCAGTACCTAATTACTTGTAGGATTACATCATTGTTGCTTTATTTGTTTGACAAATAATCTATTGCATCATCATAACTAAATATCTCTCATTCCCTGCAATTTTAACATGGATACCTTGTCAAAAGCGAATTACGACAGCGTAGTCAGTGATAGGCTTCATGCTCAGGCAGATCCCATAGATGGGCTTGCACCAGTATATAACTCATTTATATCTATGTAGAATTGAAGTTTCACGCAGTATTAAAAATCCACAGAGTAATCTTTATAGATATATTTTACGGATTGCTAGGCTACATTTTTCTGAAATGTCTTAATTCAGTAACTTTTTAGTTACCATCGTGACCAGTGTAAATGTTTACTAACACTTAACCACGATCCATGAAATAACATGCACCATTATCGAACTCGGTGTTGCCTGTTCAGAAATGAATCTTTATGCAAAATTTCAAGACAAGTTATTTCTCCAGATATTGTGCGGAGAAACAGACGGACAATATTTTAAACTGCTTGAGTAATAGGCTTTAGTAACATGCAGTCATTATTATAAGGGGTAAATTTAGTTGAAGTTGTTTTGTATTACAACTGTGTAAAATGTATTTTATCATTTTTATGTCAACTTTATTATGAAGATGAAACAACGAAACAAATCTGCAACGTGTTCCAAGTTATTTTAATTAGTTCCTAACCAAACAGATCAATTTTGCGCTTCGTAAAAATTTAGACATTGTTATTTATTGATTTAAATCCATTCAATAACTTTAGAGAAGGTGCTATAAAAGTTTATCCTTTTTGCAAGTCATAACATGGCGTTTCTCATGGAGGAGGGTTCATCAATTTATTAAAAAAAAGAATAAATATTTTTGGTATATTGTATAATTCAGTGTTTGATTGATTGAATACACCACAATTATTACGGAGCACACAACCAATCAGAATCTGTCAATGGTCGAGTGCACTGTTGTGCCACTTCTACTACAAATCACTATCAAATTGTATACCAGGATAACAACAATCAGTGAAATATTGTGATGTTGATCAGTATAACAGCTAGTGTATGCATAATCTTCCCGTATATTGAAGACAAACTATATAAATACATTTTAAATTGTTGTGAATGAAAATTTATAGTTCAAAATATGTGTAGCAATGTTGGAGCATGTTACTCACAGTTATGGTATTTGGGCAATTAGTAAGAAACTATTGGATTGTAAAACTTTAATATATTTAATTATATTATCATATAATAAGGGAAAGAATGAAGAATTTCCAGCTTGTTTAAAATTTCAAGCCGCTTGAGGTAAGCGATCAGTTTTCAAGAAAGAGTTTCAAGAATAAAATTGTATTGTTTGCTTGTCGATTCGTCGACACAATGAAACCAACACCTAAGTGATTATGATTCACTTTAAACTGTACAATCGTAGATTTCTTATATTTAACCGTCAGGTATATAATATAATAAGAACGACTCTAATAAGTTTATTAGTATCAATAATAATTCCACACGTTTATGTTTATGCTCAATTATATCTCCCTGGATTTCAATTTCTGCATGGAAATAGTTCAGGTCGTATTAACTGAAATGTTCTGAGAACTATGAGAAATATAATAATACTTTAAATTGATTCTGATATTCACATTGTATTGAAAACTATATGACTGTTTAGGATTTGATAGTCATCTGTAGTGAAACCTTAGTTTCACATCTTAAGAAAAATGTTAAACGGCATACAGTTTTTACTCTCTGGAAAATGTTATACTTAAAAAAAATTGTAAGGGTCCATATTGCTTTTCAGTACTTTTATTAAGAAAAAGGTTTGGAATTTTTAATAAGTAACAAAAAACAATGTTGTTTAATGCTTGATAATATTTCTTCCTTAGCCCGGATCTACAATAGCCATTAGACTAAAGAATGTTCGATAACAAATTATTCATGTAAGTGATACTGTTTGTATTATTTATTAAAACAACCGAGGTTCAAGGATAATAAATTAGCGTACATTTACGGGGTTTTCTTAAGTTACGAGGTAGACTACAATTTCATAACTGTTATGATTTATATATATTTTTCTATCTCTCTTTTTGCCCTTTGATATTGGATAAAAAATGACTAGACAGATAATAATATAATTTATGCTTCCTTTTTCAATACTGACAAACGTTTATTTTACCATTTCACGTTGTAGAGGAAACAAGAGGTAAAGAGATGTCATATGAAAGGAACACGAGACTCGGCTGTCAGCATGCGGTAACGAGTTTTATGATTACAGTATGTGGTCTCAGTGATATGTCTTTGGCTCCACATGTTATGTCATGGAACACTCTCAGTTTTGCAATGGAATCACTCTCAGTTTCTGATCAATAATACTTAATTTAAAAACATGTGTAGTTATTATTTAATTTATAATTGCTGAAAAATAAACATGACCTAATTTTCAAAACAAAATAAGACTGTATAATCCTACAGATGTAATACTGACAACCACTGAGTTCCAAACAAAACATGAGCTGTTAGTGGTGGAAAGAAGGGTTTAGGTGCGACAAGAACTGGGTTGGCAGACAGCCAACAATCATCCCTCTATTCGTGTTCTTATGGCAAAAACTGTCACCTGTGTTGCTCTGTTTAGACTGCACAAATCAGGTTAATGAGCTAACGAATGTATCTGTTTGTGAGTGAGTTTCTACTACATGACGTCACCTACCGATGGTTTTGCTCAACAATTTCATAATTTGTCATTGTTAGTAATGCGAACGGACTGCTTCAGGGAGGTTTAAAACACGAAAGTTTGGTCTTTTGTTTTGTTGCAGTACATGAAACTTTTCAAAAACCAATTTTATTGGCATATTATTTATTTTTGTGAGAAAAACTCACAATCCCAGAACCTGAGACTATGTGTTATAAGAAGGATTTTGCCTCACCTGGAGAACACACCCGGTTATGTATGGCTCAGAAGTCATGCATTTCATAAAACTCTGAACTTCCAGGTCACTCACAAGGAACTTGAGACTGTATGTTCTCCAGGTCACTCACTAGGATATTAAGACTAATATCCTTCAAAGTCACGCACTACGATTGCGGGACTGTGTATTCTTTAGGTCACTCTCTAAGATATTGACATTGTGTATCCTTTCAGGTCACTCATTAGAATCTTGAGACTGTGTATCCTGTTGCTGTGTCTCCAGAATCTAAAAAAGTCTTCTCATCCTCAATGAGTCTCTATTGCCCTCATAGATATTATGATCTTGAGCTCTACAGCCTGACCCATTGGAAAAGAGAATCAAAACAAAATAAATGTTGAAAATATTTTGTTTTTTTATTGAAACTTGTAAAATGTTTTATTTCAGTCAATGGCACTAAGGATATAAAAAAATCTACCCAAAGAAGCAACTGAATTTGGGAAGCACAAAAAGATTTAAAGTCTGACGTTTTCCACACATAGGAACTTCAACAGAATATAATGCGAGCCAAATTAATATAGATTCAAACTCTAAATGGAGTAGCATCACAGCTAACGAGTGTTTCACCTTTAAGTGGTGGTACTGTAGTTTAGTACCCGCATGTCGGAAATGTGGATTTATATTTATAATCATTCATTTTTAACAAAACATAACTATATTTAAACATGTATTTTTTAATTTGATGACTTGTTATGAAAATATAATGTTAAAAGTTAGTTCTATAGAAGATGGTCAGAAAAGGGTGTTACAAACTTATTTAACTAATAGTATTCTTGATAAAAAATCCTATAAAATTCGGTCGTTTAGCCGTTAGCCACCATTTTTATTCTTTACAAAAAAAGTATATCTAGAATTAGTAAAGCTACAGATACCAAACTTAGGACATAGGTTATGACACATAAGTGGAAAAATAATAAAAATAATAGTGTGATTCGCTTCAATATTAACAAAATGGCGCCTGTTTAAATTTGTTAAAGCTAGTTAACAAAAATTCCATTATAGTTATAAAACATTTACTAAATCCTAACTATATCGCAATGTTTATTGAATTTTTCCCCTGAAGGGTTCACTTCTGGTTGATTTATAACTTCCAGTTGAAACTACACTAGGTACAGCAGAAACCGCAGTAAAAAATTCGGACAGCCTAATGGATGTACAAGAGTGGCATATCGCTAACCGTCAATGTCTATATTCTCGTGTGCAAAGGAAGATCGATAAGTCTAGCCTACCGCGGGAGATGACTGTAGGACATGGTAGGGATTCCAAGGGTGTGCTGCCCTCTCCCTGCTTTGACAGGAGAGGCTGGTTTAAAGCTGCCTTTCTCTTCTTCCAAGGAGACATGACTGACCTTAATGTCCTAAGTGCTTCCTCATGGATCTTGACAGGAGGCGGCCCCTATCCCCAACCTTACCCGTCCAAAATATCCTACCAATCTGGAAGGGAAGCTGTGTAAGGTCCTTTTAGGATTAAATGCGTAAGCGAGATCGCCCGCTTAAAAGATATGCTTCCACAAGGCATGAGCAGCAAACATTATTTCCAGAATTTGTTTTGAGCCCGCACCGGCACTAGGCCCACTCACATATTTATCGACCTATGCTAATTGGAAATAAGTAGAAATCCTTTCGTAGTGGTGCAATGTAGAATTTTCATTTGGTGATTTTGAACATTTTTTTGTGTAAAACATTTAAAATGTAACCCCATTGTAAGCGACCATTCATTTTGAAGAGCATAAAACAACTTAAATAATGTGAAAATAATAGCCAGAGTTGCCAGGACAATATTTTTAATAACTCACTACGTTGCTTGTAATGTAATAAGTCAAATAAAATGATCAAACTGAAGGAATTTTACTCTTTGACAGTGAGACAAGCGAAATTTGAACACCTCTCTCACGTTTTCTAAAGTTTGAAGTGGTATTTGCCTGCAGCCCTCAACAATCCTGATTTCTTGAATTTTGTTTTAAATCTGATTTTAAATAAAGTATTGACATTTTTATTTTGATATTTAAAGTTTTAACAAACATATAAACGTTTAATAGTAAAACAGTTCGTATGTAAATCATTGGTTTAATTTATTTTATTATCGTTGGTGGGCGTTGTCTGATATATTATGAAAACAAGAACATAGAGCCTACTACAAGTTTTATTTACAAATGGCGTGGATGTCAATACTTCGATTGTTGAAACTTCACAGTTATTGACATGACTGACATTTGTTATTGGTAAACATCAGTTATTAACCAAGTTGGCGTAATGTTTAGAAGTGGTAAAACATGACCGGATCAATGGTAATCAATGATGGATTAGTCTTCCCGCCTCAGACAGAAGAGGTAGTTGAATTTGTGACTAAAGAAATATTATTAATATACTATCGTGGAATTCAGTATGTACTCAGTATATAAATTATTGATATAAAAAAGTACTATATTTCATTACTAGTATCGAAAATGACATATTGCTATGCGAGGTTGTGTTTAAGTGCGAGGCTAAGACGAGCGTGGTGAAAGCTACGAGTCCTGCAGAACTCATATAATCCCTTATTTATTTGAATTACACTGATAATGAAATAAAGAAAGTCATGTATCCGAATACTTCATCGAAGTCCTAATTACATAAAAAAATGCGCTCATACTTGAATACTTCAAAGCATGTAACAAACCAATCTTTTACTTACTTATTATTATTCACGTATATAAGTAAGCGATGACCTAATTCTTAATTACCTACTCGTACTTGAATACTTGAAAGTAGGTAAGTCAAACTGTGTTATTATTTACTTACTTAATTTTGAATATGTATGTAACTAAATAATGTTTAAATTAGGGTTTTGAAACTTAACTATTAGAGCACAAACTATGTGGAATAAAATTAAGTGAAAGTGTTCAGATGTTACAATACCCTAAACAGCTGCTCTTTATTCTATATACTCCCGGCTGCTGGTCCGTTTCGCCGCCACCTGAATATTTTATATTTCACCTAACCCGAGTAAAGTCAGTCACTTATGTATCGATTTACTCCTTATTTCGTTATTTTCTAAAACCGTGAAATACTAGTTTGACACAATGAAATGTACTGTACCGTATTTATTAGTTAAACCTTTTATATTTGTGGGATGAGCTCAATCGAATTTAATTTACATGCGTATGACGTCATTTGAAACCAAAATGAATGGGTTATTTGTTAACTTTATAAACAAATTATTATGATCAGATTTTGACAATTGTTTTGATTTATGATTTTATTACATACTTACTTGCAGTTACCCGAGGCTGTACACGAATTTATCAAAATCGAGATCCTTACCGATTAATATATCTGACTACCTATACGGGAGGTGCATTTTTGGGTTGAGTGATCGATAGAATATATAGCTAGACTTGAGAAGACTTAAAGACTGACTGAAAATCCTTAGGAAGATCATGTGCATTTCAAAATAATCGTTTAGGTTTTGCATGAAATAAGTTTTGATGTTTTCGGTTCGACTGTAGTCTGGGAAAGAATGGCTTTTTGAAGCATGTTGCTGTGTCAATTCATATTTTTCATCCTTCATCTACTAGAAAGATAACACATTACAATGTTCAGGAAGCCAACCAGTTTCTAGTAATTAAGTGAAATTAGATTTTACAAAAAAATTGTCTTATAACAGTGTTAAAATAGTACTTTTACTACATTAAATAGGTTAAATTCGTCTCTACTAACACAAGTTGTAGTAAAAGACACCTAGTTACTTTTTTGATAGCCTATATTACACTACTGATCAATCGTGTGTCAGTGCCCCTAGGGTCCATAGACAGGGTGGAAATGGAATATATTCTAAATCATACCATGGAACTGGTCCAGCTCTCTTGCGACACGACTATGCTTTGGCAGAAACCCTACTGAAGTTGTAGCCAGGCTTATTGGTGGAAGGTCGAGATCGCAGACCTCAGGAAGACAGCGCTGATGCATAGAATAAGAGCATAGCATGCTCGAAACTGCCCTGAGACTGCGGCTAGGTCTACAGAACATATAACCTCAAATAAGGGGATCACTGCTGCGATCTGCCTGAGCAAAGAGAGATGCTACTGAAATGCCACGATGTGGACTCCGACCCTTGATGAAGGCCTACAAGCTGGTGACCAAGAATCTTTGAGGAATGGGGAAAAACATTACGGCTTTGCCATCTGAAATGGTAACGGCAATCGTCGACGCTCTCGTCCCGCCTAATCCATGAGTATCCAAGTGGGAAGGGAAGTGGTGGGGCCGGTTCCAAAAGGTCCGGAATGTTCGTAACAGCAGACTGTAGTGCCATTTTACGACATGAAACAAATATAGCTCCAGGGCCTGATGGCATTTAAAGATTATAACGGGAAGCCATCCGCTCCTGTTGCTTCGCATGTTTAATACGTGCTTTGATGCAAGGGTGTTTCCGTTACTCTGGGCGACAGTTGGGCTGGTGTTGATCAGCAGGGGCAACCCGAACTCCCTGTCTGCGCACAGGTCTCTACAAATGCTCGACACGGCGGGAAACCATATGAGAGGATGCTGAAGTGAAGGTTGCAGAGTGCTATCCAAGCCACCTGGAACTTTTCGCACCGTTAACACGGTTTTAAAAGGGGACACTCAACATTAACTGCCGTCAGGTCGGGATGCATTCAACTCTGCTCGTTGAGTTGACGTGCTTGTGGTGTTACATTGGAACTTCAGAGTACCCGACTATCTCCTGGTCGTTGTGCAGGACTCAAATCAAATCAAATCAAATAATTTTATTTTTGCCAGAACATTACAAAAATGTATAGCAATAGTCATTTTTCATTTTTTTATAATTTGGACCAATCACTCCACATTGAGACCAGTCAAACATACAGAAATTCAGTCGCCCCACATTCTCTCATGCCAATTTTCCCATTTTCCAACGCTGGTTGTCAGTGTTCCAATTGTGCGGTCACCCAGTCGAATGCCATAAACTCGTCCGCACTATAAAATGCTTGAGACGCTAAAAAGCGTTTTAAACGAGCTTTTAATGCCTTGGGCGTTGGGGCGTTTTTGATTGAATTTGGCAACTTGTTGAGAAAACGAACTCCTGCCTGCGAAGGCAAGTGTTCGTAAACCCCCGTCCTGTGACTTCCAGTTCGGTAGGTATCTCTGCCTCTTGTCCCATACGAATGTATGTCTCGGCCACGTGTCATGGCACATTTAGACATACAAAAAAAGATTGTCTCTAGGATGTAGAGACACGGCAGAGTCAACAGTTGCAGTTTTTTAAAAGCTTCCTTGCATGTTTCTCTGAACCTTAGCTGTGCGATTATGCGAATCGCTTGCTTCTGCAATTTGAATGCCCTGAAAAAATGATAGTTTGCGCTGGCTCCCCACAGCACCAAACCGTAGGTGAGGTGGGGGTAGATCAAGCCATAATAAGCCGTCATCAGTACCTGACTGGGGCAGTATTTGGCTAAAGACCTCAATACATAGATGCCCGAGGCCAGTTTTGAGCAAACATGATCAATGTGATAATTCCAAGTCAATCCCCGATCCAGGAATATTCCGAGGAATTTTGAACAGTCGAACAGGACTATCTGAGAGATCGTCGACTGATATAGGAGGTCGTAGAAAATAGGAAATCGAAGGTGGTCACCGTCGGAGCGGTGCAGGAGTCGATTCACGCCCCTGACCCTCAGGGATGTCTTTTTGGAGCATGATATGTTTCTTGTAGGCCACGCAGATGATGTCATTGCTACGACTAAGAGTTGGTCAAGTTAAACCTTACTCAGGCAATGGTTCGGGTCAGATCTTGAATAAGAAGCCACGGACCCGAGCTGCAGGTTGCTAAGACCGAGATCGTCGAGCTCATTCGACTCAGAATACTCACTGTAATTTCCGTGTTTATGCGTGCGTCGAGGTTCAGGCAAGGATTGCGGTGAGATATCCGGGTGTGATACTCAATTGCAGCTTGCAGTACTGGGAATATATCCATATGGTGTGCTACAAGGCAGCAAGAGTTGTAACGTCACTCAGCAAGTTGTCGGGAAATAAAGAAGAGACGACTGGTTATGTCCACCGTAAATGCCACACTTCTGTAGGGTGCAGAAGTGTGGGCGGGTGTCATGAGGAAAGCAGTGCTTATGGTCCCCTGCGCGTACCAGTCGCATGCGGCGGTCATGGCTGAGGCCAGCCTTAACTCCGGAATCATTCCCTACGACCTGCTTGCTCTTGAGAAACGGACCATCTTTCGCCTTGGCTTCGAGCAGGGAGGGAAAGAAGCGTCGGGAACAGCGAAGAGAGGAACCAGGCAAGTTAGTCTGTAAAGGTTGGAGGAGGACACCGAAGGTCGTTGGATCTTTCGTCTTATCATAGACCTGAACGCCTGGATGAACCGCGGCAACGGAGATATTGATTTTTAACTGTGTCAGTTTCTGATAGAATACAGCTAATTTCCGGTAAGTACCTTCACAAGATGGTGAAAGTCGATTCACCTTGGTGTTCGTACTGCCAGAACGATGACTATGACGCTCATAATTTGTTCTTAGAGTGCGGGCGTTTCACCGTGCACAGAAGAACGCTTGATGTACAAAACAACGAGGGCCGTCGTTTGTCTGGCGTCAGTCCTGGCCCAAGAACCGGTAATGGTTTCTGTCGGCCTCAGTGATTTTTTATTACTTGTGTCAAGGGAAGACATATACAGTTTATAGCTCAAATTTTACTCGCATTTGTTGTATCTGGGTAATAATTTAAATATAAATAAAAAATAATGTTCTTAATACAAAAAATAGTAAATATTTTTTAACAAACGTATGCATGACTTTAATAATAAAATAATTTCATATGATAAATGAAAAACTATGCTACTCATAAGATAGACAAGGGCACCAACATCATATCAGTGCTGAAGCCCACAGATATGACAGTCAGAGCTAGTCAGCCGCTTTTTTGTGGTACCAGTGCACGCTGATTGTTAACTAGGTTCGATGCAGCCGTATGCTCTAATTTCAGTCTGCAGTTCACGTTCATACTAGAGTCAGTGTTGAAGCCAACGAATTGTAGTATAGTTCGTTGGTAGAAGCGCACAAATATGGCAATCAAAGGCAGTCGGCTGCTTTATTATATTACCAGTTCATGCTGAATGTTAACTAGGTTCGCTTTGGTCGCGTGTTCTATTTTCAGTCCGCAGCTCACGTTCAAACTAGAGTTAGTATTGAAGCGCACAAATATGACAATCAGAGCCAATCAGTCGATTTGTTGTGTTACCAGTGCACGCTGAATGTTAACTTGTTTTGCAGCCACATGCCCTAATTTCTTAACTTATGGTTAGTCTATGGTCAGTATAATCATCATTTGCAAGTGCTAAATTAATATTTACAACATATTATAATAACTATTTATATACGAAAAAGTAGAATCGTATAAAACACTTAAATATAAATTTGTTCAACTACTCGAAATAAAAAGTGAATTCCCAATGGGATCACGTTTGTTCTTTCACCTGGTGCATTGCATAATATATTTCTAGCTACTAAGAGTCAGAATTAGTTTACCTTTTCTCCATTATAATACAATAATATTAAAAGTTATGGTCAATACCTATTTTGCTGATTTTTGTGAACTATATTTTCTTAGATTAATGCAACGTAAGTAATTGAACGATATACAATATTTAAAAGTAAAAGCTTTAGGATTTTATCACGTCTAATTAATTCTGAGAGTCACGTTTCGTCTGTTGTAATGTATTCAGATGTTCAAAAAAATGGACATGTAGTTTTATTGCCGGGAGTTTCTAGTGCTTAACTGTTTTGTTTTTATTAAGGATCTGGCAGAACCTTCCTTCAATAATTAGTCTTAGAGACTTAAAATGTGATAATTAGGTTTTCTTTGCTCAAAGAAGACTGTTATTGATTTTGGAGTCAAAAGATCAAAAGGCAGAGTCCATCTGTCTGCCTCCTTGACCGTCTGTGTGATGAACTCTTGTTATAAAGACCTAGAAACTTGAAAATTAGTACATAAGTTGCTCTCTGTCCAAAGAAGAGCCCCATTGCGATTTAAAGGTCAGAGAACAGTCCGTCCATAAGTATGTCTATCTGTCTATCCTTATGTTAGATAGCAGTTAAGAGAAATGTCCTAATGATTTGAAGCTTGGAATATAGGTTCCTCTTGTACGAAGGAATATTATTGGTTTTTGTGTCAAAATTTAAACGACAGTCCATCCAAACTGTTCAATACTTCTTTGTATCGGTTAATTTTTATAGAGTTTACTTATTGTGTGTTATTTCTAACTTCAAAACGGTAATAAATAGACGCATATTTTAAGTGTTAAAATATTTGTTTTTTAAAGACATTTAAAATGAAAAAAAAAACGTAAAGTAAACATTCGTTTAAATTTTTAATTAATTTTTATTTTAAATACGGACAGTATTTGTATACCGCTGTTTGGTAAAAGCCAGCAGTTTATAACGGCCGAGTACCTGACACAAACACAGGACTCTCTCTGTAGATTTTACTGTTACAAAATATACTGGATCAGTAGAACGTTGGTTATATACATTCCTTCGTTGGTTCACGTTCAGTAGGTGACGTTGTGAGAAAACATTAGGTTCTTATTATCTGTGATTCATCAAATTGTAAAGCAGTATTCATTTCACGGTTGACTTGAATGCGGTCACTAATGGTGTGATTTAGTTAATTGCAATTAACTTTGATGCCTTGATGCTAGTGACATTTTTTAGCAACACATTAAATTTATAATACGTAGCAATTACCCGTTTTATCTGAATGTAAAGGAAATTTATGGACGTAATCAAATTACTCAAAACGTGATGAAAGAATGAAATTTAACATTATATGCTACATGTAAGGAACCTAAAATTATATGCACCATCATGAGGAGTCTTCCACGATACCACTTTTATTTTTCACTAGGAACTTTTTTCATGTACAAAAATTGCTTTTGGGGCTTCCCGATGATTGAAATAATACAACGTTGCTAGGATCCCCAGCGCCTTTCTGAGAATATTAAGTCGAGTTAATATTATTAAAATTTAATGTGCTACTATTCTTCAGGGTACGTGAGTATTGGTCTCCTTACACTATTTAAATGTCTACCAACTGCTAGTGCTTCACATTTCTTCGGTTGGTATGCCTATTCCGAAATTCGTTAAATCATGACAACATTGCAATTATCCGGAACAAATAATTCATTTTTATCATATTTAACTTGTAAACTTTATAGAATAGGATGTGTTTATTCTGACACGCCTGTTGTCTCAAAATCTATTGTTTCTCAATCACAAACATAAAAGGTCCAGATTGACTGTCTGTGGATGACTAAGTCACTGGAATATCCAAAACGGGGCTGCGTGTATTTGAGAGCGTATTGTTTTGACTTATCACCTGCAATTGAAAGTAACTTTGTTGCTTTCATTCACATTCCTCTCATTAAACACAATTTTGTGTTGACTTATTTATCCAAGGACAAATATACGTAGCTAAGACATATTTATTTTTTCTCCACAATAGAACTTTTGAAATCGTCTATACGTACAGATCCTATAGGTACAACGCTCCTTCTGCTAGTGCTCTTGTAATTTATATCATACAACTAAAAAAATATTAGTGAATTTAAAAGATGTTTCATGCTAAACGAGAGTATTACTTTTGCTAAAGCCGGAAGAAAGATAGATGTATTTCTGGGATGTCATGTAGAAATATAAAAATGAAGTGTATTTTTACATGTGAAGGTTAACTAGTAATACGTAGCATGACTCTAAAATAGTTGGCATATTGACATATTCCTTTTTATAATTCGAACCTGAATCCTTCCACGACAATAGATTTTATGTAAAAGTTTTTACAAATATATATATAAGTTATGTAATTAATGTATTTTTCTTAGTTAATACCAGCAAAGCAAACTAAAATAAGGTATAGGGTCTCTAAAGCAATTAGGATATTAAGGTGTATTGTGCAATTTAAATGCCAGTAGGCGTAAAAATATAACGTTTGGAAGGCAGAAATCGGGTAATATATTACTATACAAAGTCAGTGACATTTAACACTTTGAGAAACATCAATATGTTATTTATGTAAGCCCCAATGTTACTTAGGTTTGTTGATTGATTGATTGATTGATTGATTTTTTTTTATTTCCCAAAAATATGTACAATATTATAATACAATCTGTACAATTAATTTCTAGATTGTTACAATACCGAACAATTTTGAAATGTGAAGAAAGAATAAGAAATAATCATCATAGAATAAACAACATAAAATAAACATCATAAAAATAGCATCATGTATAAAAACATTGTCCTCGGGAAATGAGCCTGCATGGGCTATGATGCCTGTGCGCAGTCTCGAGTTGTTCACGCCTGAAGAAATAACGGACTGGATTAATAAAAAAAAAAAATGAATATAAATATAGTACAAAATAATACACCATTTCACACCACACACATACATACACACACACATACATATATACATATATATACATATGCATGCACATACACATGCGAATATGCAATGAATATATTAAAAGGAAAAAAACCGCGTAATTTTGCTTTGTATCTGTTTTAAAGCATTAAATATTATTAATTTTAAAACATATACATATTAGCAACAATGGTAATTAAGCAGGGTCACCGCAGATTATAATAGGTTATTGATAATGAATGATGATGGGATAGGAGTGGTGGCTGTTTACATGTCAAACTGTCCGTCTGTAGTTCGTAGACAGCACTGCCTCGGCCTCCTCAATAGACAATGATAATAACCACTGGTTAACCTTCCTTTTAAAAATAATTGTAGAAATTTCACTAAAAAAATAAAATTTGGAAACTGTTTACTCATATTTATAAAAAGCACGTGAGCAAGATAGTATGAGTTGGTGTTAGAATAAGATTTAGTTAATTGCAATGGTAGAATTCCTGTTGATCTAGAATAACGTGTGTTATGGGTGTGTTGAGTTCTTACAAATAAATCATCTAAATTTTTATACATGTGTATTAAAAGAGATTTTATAAAAAGTTGTCTTATTGTAAACATTTTAGTTTCTTGAAATAAAATGGATGTTGAAAACCTATGACATTTTTTAAAAGCTACTTTCAAAATTGTTTTCTGAACCGTAAAAAGAGGATCAAGATTTGATTTATAAGCTGCCCCCCAAGAAATTATCCCAAATGCAAAAAGAGATTGCACGTATGCATAATATACCATTTTCATTTCTTGAACAGCAAGAATATCCCTAAGGTTCTTAAAGGCAAAGATATACTTTCGGGTCTTTTGTTTGAGATATTCAATATGGTCTGACCATTTCAAACGGAAATCTAAAATAACGCCAAGATATTTATACGAGTTTATTTTTTCGATTGCTTCACAAATACAGGTACTGTTACTGTGATTTCCACAATTATGTATGATCAGATTTCCTAAGACATAATCCGACTGAGGATTCAAAGAAATTGGCATAAATTTTGTTTTAGTTATATTTAGGGAAAGGACATTCTGATCAAACCACTTTTTCAATAACATTAAATCACTTAATGCTTCTCGTCTCACATCCGCCCATGTATTTCCTTTCAGAAAAATAAGTGTGTCGTCGGCAAATAATGTTATTTTTCCGTTTAAATTTAGCTTGGCAATATTATTTATATATAATAAGAACAGAATTGGCCCAAGTGTACTCCCTTGAACTACACCGTAGTCTACATTAATTGCATCGCTACTAACATTACAAATTGAGACATATTGTTTTCTATTGGTAAAATAACTTTGAAACCAGGTAAGGGCATTGCCCCTAACACCTAATTGTTCTAATTTATTCATTAACTTATTTCTATCAACAGAGTCAAAGGCTTTTTTGAGGTCTAAAAAGATTAGCATTGATTTTTTGTTTTCAGAGATTGCACTATTTAATTCTTTATTTAAATCAAACAATGCATCCGAAATACTCCTGTCGTCCCTAAACCCATACTGACACTGAGAAAGTACATTATTTACCTGGAGAAAATGTACGAGCTGTTCCTTAACTACCTTCTCCAGTACCTTAGCAAAGACACTCAAGAGGGATATCGGACGGAAGTTGTTTTTGTCAGTAAAGCTGTTTGACTTGTGCAAAGGGTACACTTTAGCCAACTTAAAATTGTCAGGGAATATTCCCTGGGTTATACTTAAATTGATCAAGTATGAGTACTGTACTACTGTAGTACTTGTAGTACTGTAGTACAAGTTCGGTAAATTACTAAACATAGTGATGGACTCATTTTCTTCTTTACATCTTTAATCACACTAACCCTTTTTATCTGAGTATGACATCGGTCTTGTCCGGGACTGTATATTAAATCGCATCAGAGTAAACTAGTATGATTCTTGGTTATCGTGCCAAAGAGCCGTACACAAACCGGAACTCGAACTCGAGTCCCTGTGGAAATAGGCTGAGATACCAGCCACTTAGCTGCTAGGGATTACTATCTACACAAAAGTCTGTGTGACTGAGACTTTTCAGCGCAAGAGTGTTTGTCTTGCAAAATGGGAAGTAATTAGGCCCAACTAGGTCTCAGTCATATATACATCGGTTATCATTTTGGTATGCTTAGCTCTGTTACAACCAAAATGCGTTTTGCGACTACGTCTATGCAATCTTATTCTTTGAGCTAACGCTCTGAGACCTTTGCGATTATTTACTTGTTTCGACTTCGATTCGTCTCTTCAGCTAAGGATTTCGTGTGTAGAAGCAGCACATTTCCGCTGCAACAAACACACACACACGTTAGAACGGCAGGTGGGTGGTAATAAATAACATTAATTATTCCACATATCGAATTTTCCAATTTTCAGGCTCTATGTCTAAAGTTACACAGAGATCGGGTATTCTCTTGGGATCCGTAAATCCATGACGATCTGGCTGTATTGTGAGATTATGAAATACTTATAATCATGCGTATTTCGGAAGTCTTTTAATATATTTTAGTTCGATTTAGGGGAAGAACTCAAACTTTATCAAACTGAATTAACACTCTAAATTGTACAATTTTGTGTTTTGGTAAAAAAACAAAAACTATTTGATACCATTGTACTTGTAATTAATGCGTACTTCATTGTGAATTATTTAATATTAAACGTTTCATGTGTATATAGAACTAATCGACTCGTGATGTAGCAAATTAGTTATTACGTATTTTTGAATTGAACATTTTTATTCAAAAATAACATTAGAAATATTAATAATTATTCCCAAATAACTCAAATATCTTTTTTTTATTTTCAGTTCTATGATCTATCATAAGTGAAAAATACAAATACTAGTTACGGATTATATACAACTAGAAATATGGGAATTCCTTAGTTTACTCTGTTAGGTAACAAACAAAAGAGTAAATTTCGTCTTTAAAGTGGGCTGATAATAGTGGTGACAAAATACGACCTACCCCTAACTACAGCTTCGCGGTATAATTATGTTCCACTTCACAATCATCCTGATTATAGAGTAATTTATGATCCGTTATAAAAATTTTAAGCTGTCATCCTGTTTAGTAAATGGCCTCATTAATTGACAGTAATGAATTATTATTAGAAATGTGTGATGAAATCGATTCAGCTTTGAGTTTAACTTAAATACACTTTAAATGTTTAATACACCTAATATATAATCTACAATTTGTTTGAGATAAATGCAGTTATATATTACAGTTGTTGCTTTTATGTGCATTATTAACATTGTTCTTCAAATTCTGTTTCGTGAATTAATAACGGTGGGTAACAAAATCTGAAATACTGAGTTTCAAAATCTGGTATCTATATTTCTCTTTATGTGATAGGCTCTACAAAACAAGATCTAATATGCAGTTGTATGTTTATGAATTAAAAAGTATGGTGGTAAACACTCAAGATATAAGATATCTTTATAAATTTTTATGTCAATATTTAACATTTCTAAAGTATAATAATAAACTCAACGAATTGCAAATATACAACCTAAGTGAATATATGTTTAGCTAACGGCTAAACACCTAAACAACCATTGTTTATAGAAGATTAAAAAAAATCATGAGTAGGCTACCATTACCAAATGAGAATTTTGACATCCTTTTATGACCATCCTGTATAGAACTAAACTTTTCCATTATTTCTGCTCATGACTTCATGAAATTTAAAAAGAACTAAAGCATATGTCGTTTTTTAAAATTAAATTATTATTAATATAAATCCACAACTCCGACGCGGGGTGCTCAACTAGAGTACCAGCACTTAGCAGCAAAACTCTCTTTATATTTCGAGTTTGGATTATATTCATTTGGCTCACATTGTATTCTCGTATTCAATAGGGGTGGACCTGTTTAGAAATCATTAGGCTTTAAAGCTTTTTGTGCTTCCCAAAATCAGTTTCCTTTTTTGGTTCGTATTTTTATTTGGTTTGTGAAATTGACTTAAATAAAATATTTTACCAGTTGGAATTAAAAGAACGCAATGTATTGCATAATTTATTTTGTTTAATTCCCTTTTCGGATGGATCAGGCTGTAAAGCTTGAGAAGATTATGGGATTCTTTGAGACTGTGAAAACAGTTTTTTTCTTATTCTGGAGACATAGCAACAAAAAGAACACGATCTCAAGATTCTAGTGAGTGACCTGAAAGGATACATAATTGCAAGATCCTAGTGAATAAATGGAAGTTCAAGAGGGTCTAGAAAATATCTATAATTGATAGTCTTAATGGAGTAAACAATAAGTTTTCAATAACTGAAAAAGATCAAGCAAGATATAACATATTAGTTACGTGTTAAAACGAGGAACTGTAATGTTATCAAATTTCCTTCAACATTACTCACTGAAGAAGTTAGGAGTACGCCACAGCACATGTCAGGTAGGAGTCTACGCTGGTGGTGCTTTCATTTTCCAGTCTATTGCTCACATCATTTGGGTACATGTGTTACGCATGTGTTTCACATGTTGAAATGTTATATGACTGTATTCAATTTGATTACAAAATCTTTTTATTTTAAAATGTCCTCGTTGCCATTATAATTACTTGTAAGACCAATGTAAAATCGTTCGCTAATGCTCAGTTAAATCTCATAAAATGACATTCACCATCATTGATGTTGCTTGTATAGAAATGAAAATTACTACATCATTTCAAATCTTAAGCTCAGTTCAATCGATATATCTTGCGGACAGACCTCAAGTGACAGGCTTCACTAACTCTCAGGTAAAATATTTATGCCTTAGTAATACATTCTTATACTAGTGCGACATTAATGAATTTAGTAAGAATTTCCAGATAAGCAAATAAGTTAATACAAATACATTTAGTAGATGGGACACCAAAACCATATAATGACACTAGTCGCGGTAGATTGTGAACTTGATATGAAATTTAACCATGATGTTGTAAGAGGCGTTTTTACACCGATATTGCTTCCTGTGCAAGAATGTAATTTAATACCTTGTTCGTTAGTTAGGGATGAAAATGTCTATCCTTGTTTCCTATCATATAAAACAGACTTTTTCCCTAATAGTGTATTGTAGACTTAAATATTTCAACTGCTTATTAAAGAAAATAGTTTGGTTTTGTAGAAATTATGGCGATGTAGTACATAGATAAGAAAAGTAAAATAAATTACAATTGTCAATAATATTCAAACCATGAGAATATAAAATTTTCACGATCTAAGTGTACTATTTCGTAAACTGGAGTGAAGAAATGTAACATATGTTAAATTTTGAAATTTATTTTAATGTGTAACAGATTAGTCGTGGCTTATCGACTCGCATCATGTCGAGAAAAGAGGCATTACGTTACATTTCACTATAGGACTTACAACTGTAAAACACTTGAACTTCTAAAGTAAACCCCTAACCTAGTTGTATTAACAGTCAATATTACTATCCAAGCATATTGTAACAACTTCCATACAGATACTATTTGAAATTCTTATTCCTGTTTATACGAAATCTCTTGGGGGAATTTCACCTGAAGAATAATAGAGAAATAAATCTGGGCTCAAGAGAGGTACAGTAATCCCTCGCCGCTTCCTCCATTATGGGTGCGGTCTGAGTATTTACAAACCTTTCTAAAATATTAACCCTAAGTTGTTACTATTTTACGATACTAGATAGGTGCAGTATCCCTTGCCACCTCCTCCATTATAGGAACGCTCCAATCTGAGCGTTCAGAAACCTTTCTAAAATATTAACCCTAAGTTGTGATTATTGTACAATACAAGAGAGGTGGAGCAATCCCTCACCGCTTTCTCAATTACGGGTACGGTCTCAGTGCGGTATGGGTACTCAGTCTGTTTACAAATTTATTTATTATATTTTCTTGATTATGGTTCCCACATAAGACCAAAGTAAAATTATTCATTATGGTTCAGCCTAAATCCATCTTTGTAACAACTATTGTCAATTTTATTGGGAAATAATGCATTAACAATTTTTTAACCATAAAGGTACTGTATGAAAATGTTTTGAGGTAATTGGGAAGCTCGTTGTAAATTTTGGGGCTGAAGTAGGAATAAATCTTCCTCTCCGATTCTAAGCTTACCTTAGGATAGTGAAGCCTCTCACCATGGTAAGATATGCGCCAAGACACCTCGTCACGGGAAGGTAGTCGGGCTCGCGGGCCTACGGATGTTAACATCTCCGGTAAGGAAATACATGGTTGACTCTTCTCAAGGAAAATATAAAGCGAATGGCTGAGTTTTGAAACCTCTGCTGCGATCTGTGTCCTCCCTATATAAGGAAGCAGGAATAAAGTACTGAAAGTTTCAGTGACTGCACTAAATAAAGTTTAGCGGTCTCTGGAAGCAAACTTTTAAACCTATACAGACTTCTCAGTCTCCCCAAGCACGCTGGGAGGCATGTGTGGGGCTGGTCAGTGAAGGTCCACGGTCGATCACGACGTCGAGAGTCTCAGCCTTGTTACAGGCAGCCAGACTCTTGCATTCAAGTACACACTCACGTCACTCTTTTAACGGTCTGCACTAGGTCGTATGGCGCAGTGTTCAAAATTGTGCACTTGCCTGAGTTGAGTTTTAGAGTATTAATTTCTGAACACTTTGCTATGTTCTTCAGGTAATCATTAATGAGATCAAAAGCTTCTGTCATTTTGCTTGGCTCATATTACAAGTGTAACTGTGAATCATCTGCATACCATTGAGGTGTACAGTTTAGCACAGAGCTAGGGAAGTCTGCTGTGTACAGCGTATACAGGACCGGCCCAGACAACTGCCTTGAGGAATGCCACGCAGTTTTGCAACGGTCGTGGATGCTTCAACTCCCAAGTGTGGTTATCTGAAGCCTGTCTCCAAGTACATTTTATCCTATCTATGAAGTAACATCACCAAAACATCCATAATAATGCTTGTTGGCAATCACCATACTGTGATCTATAGAATCAAAAGCTTTAGAGTAGTCAAGCACTATAAGAGCTATATTTTCCCTTGTCCCTTTTAGCATCAACAATATCACCATAAAAATCACTAATCAAAGTTTTAAGTCTACAGGTCACTCCGTTTTCGAGACAGACAGACAGAAATAAAATTTTTGTAGCCTCTAAAGTGATAGACTTCGCTAAAATTCAGCTTAAAACAATTATTTCAATACTCAATGAAATTTTGCACACTGATTCACCATTCTTGAATAGTTATAGAACTGTTGAATAGATGTACTTGGTATTTAAAATACAAACAATTTTAAAGACTTTACATGGTATCTACAATTAGAAAAGTAATACTCAGCAATGAATAGTCTCTTTTTTTCTAGGTTTAACCTCTCTTCTACCAAACTGCTCTGTTTATGTTGCTAACAATGAGGAACAATTTTGATCACTGATTACTCATAATGAACAATTGCCATTGTCAAAAAATATATTAACAAGCTGTCTAAGACCGTAATGGCTCTTCTTAGACATTCCGAGTACATCAGATTTTGTAGTGCTCGACCAGAAGGTAATAAATGTTTAACCAGCGCGAGAATACCACCGAAAAGCAGTTCTGAGTCCTGAAAGAAGTCGCGTTGCTTCAGATTTCGGACGTAATGTCTGAGTAGATCGGCCACAATACAACGCCGTAAGCGTCAGCAAATAGCTTAAAAACACAGAAGTCGGAAAAATGAATAAGTAGAATCGTAACGCTTTGTCAAAGCTTTATGTACTGTAAACAGATATTTACTTACTACTATGGTAAAGATTTATTCCATTAACTCAAGTACAACGTACAATAAGAAATTTTATGGTACAAGTTAGTTTTTTCTAAAATTCCTAAATACTCTAAAGATGGAACAGATATTAAACGAAACGTATGTAACATAATACTCTGTTTTTTTCCAACAGCCAGGCAATATATGACGGCTCCGAAGTTATATGTTTTCTTTTCTAGTTCATGTGTGATAAAATGTTATTTAATCAAACATTTATGACTATCAATTTCAATCTTTTAAAAAAAGTTCGTTTTTAGAGCAATCGTTAAATATATACTTCAAGAAAGCTGTAAAAAATATTAGCTTTTAAACCACTTTTTGTTTTGTAAAATAATAGAAAATTGATATTTCCAGTAAGAAGAGCTCCTCCTACTTCACTTTGAAAGAATTTAAGAAAAACAGAGCAAAATCTGAATGAAGGGCATGGATTCCTCTAAAACTTACGCACTGAAAAAGTCTTAAATATTATGAGTTTTTAATAAATTACTTCTTATATGTAATAAAAGTTAATTTTATAAAAGTTTAGGAATTTTATTGAAATTGAAATGTTCATTATTTAGTCCGTAAAAACTCAACCTTAAAATAAGGTGCATAATGAATGTTTCGTCTAAATAAATACACATTACCAAATATTCGAATAGAATGATCTTCAGTGGTTTTAAATTAAAGTAGCATATCCTAACCGAAATTATATAACTAAAATCCATTATTGAATTGAATTCAAATAAATTGACTGCAGATGTTTCAATACTCTAAACTGCTTTACTGTATAAATATTCTAACTCTGTTGGGCCACCTAGCCCTCGCCTGAATATTTTATAACTCAGCCAACACAAGTCGAGTCCTCACTAATGTAACGGTTTACTGCTGATTTGTACGATGTCGAGCACTTTCGTTCATTTTTAATTGACAAATGTTACTTTTTAGGCAGCTTAGGTTCCTGCATAGGCTCTTTCTTTGTAAATCAATGTATTACATATCGATTATACTTGGTTATTACACCTATATCCCAGTTTTTAAATTAAATTTCCATTTAATTTTTCTCACAATGAAGGAAATAAATACCACACGTTTTCTGATGTAGAATTAGGAAGAGAATGGTGACAAAATAAACTTTGCTGAAATACTCGCCCAAAAAATAATTATGTTGGGATATAGTTTCTCTTATTCTTCACCATATTTAGTATCCCAACGAAAATATATAGTGTCAAATCGGAAAGTCAGATGAAATTGGAATAGTTTTTATTAATATAACGAATCTGTGGAGTTTTTCCTATAGCTAATTATTTGTATTAAAAAAATTTCATGCAAGGAGCATTTATGACAAAACATATAACACTAATTCACGCTATTTGAAATGTTGTTTGTAGCTTATTATCATTTGCTAAGTGTTATGCACACTAGTATTTTCATATAATCTAAGTAATACAATTAGGGTTACTCATTCCTTATTACTTTTTGAACTATTTAAATAAAATCAGTGATTGAAAATTATTCAATTTTTGCGGTGTTATCAATTCATTATTTTTGAACCTCCCCTTATAAAGCATGACTGAAATAACCTATTTTAAATATGACCTTGTATTATATCTTTTCTGTATAACGTTATGTTAATGATATACCTTATAATTTATTAGGAAATATAATCATTTCACTACTGTGACGCTTAGTTTTCGATTTATTTCACAAAGTATAAAGATGAGAGCTATGTACAAGAAGCAAGAGCGTCAGACATCAGTGGGTGGAAACCATAGCATTAAATCTAACTGCCTCAATCTCTGTAAATGTTTACGGGTTGCTTTTATTACATTTTTCATACATAACAACCATGATTTTTGTTTCCTGAAATGTTCCATCTACGGCTTTCTCTGTTATATATCTTTATTCAAGATTATCTTTAGCTGAGACACATACAAACAGATTCATTAATGTAATGTTAAATCGGCTAAAAAGTATTACATTTTTCCGGGGCTGGCATGACGATTAATTTGATGCTTGAGACCTTTGAGAATAAAGATCTTAAACATATGATATAAGCATTTTATGGAAGATGAAGAAGTTGTTAAAATACAGATAACAAATATAAACCCGTTTTTGTCAGCATTTATTAAACGATCTTAATTTAGTAAGGCGTTACCTAGAATCGGGTGTAATTAAAAAAATATTGTCAAATTCAGTCCTAAATTTGTTTTGGCGGTTCGAAGATAATATTACTACTGTTATAAAAGTAAATGTCTTTGAAATAAATCTATCCTAGTTTTATTAAAAGATTGTTCCAAAATATAATGTAAATATAAACGTTTTAAATGTCTCCATTCTATTAACGTTTTTAATTAATTTAAAGTACTATGTTGTATATGTTATAACAAAACAATGGCTATCTTCATAAGACCAGGATAAAAATTATCTTCAGAGTACACTATTTCGGTTAACTTCAGTTAAAATTAGTGATATTTTTTATTATGTGAGAAACCAACTATTGAGTACTAATCTATAGATAACAATCTATTAGATTAGTGAGATTTGTTGTCGCCTATATGTAACATTACAGTCTAACTAACGTTTCCGTTGTTAGTAAGGGTCAAGATTCAATGTACCTGCAAACCTTATCAATCATATTAAAATAGTTTTTAATTGCACAGGATTAGTTTTTTAGGGTTAATTTTTATAATTTTCGCGTGACTGCGTTTGGTTATAAATTACTGGAATTATAGCAAATAAGCCAAACAAACTATTAGGTATAATTAGAATAAATAACAAACTTTATACGACAAAACTTTGGCACTTTATAAATTGGAGGAGGTAAGGGATGAACAAATTTGGCAATAAAGAAGATGAAGACGTGTTGTACATATCCAACGAAAGGAAAGGTATTCCACAAAGTAACGTTGACAGTGACAAAGCACCGTGGTAATAGTTACACAAAACTTGTTACGCGGGTTAACAGTGACCTGCGGTTTTACTATTCTGTTTCAACTTTACAAGAAAGAGCTACATTACACAGGCTGTATCTTTGTACAAATCCTGCAGTTTTCATTTAATATTCATATTTATTGAGATTTTTAATAATTAGTAAGATTGTAGCTAACTTTATATGATTGTAAAGAATTTAAATATATATTAAATTAATTCGAGAATTAAGTCAATTTTGCAATTGTTACATGTTTAATACGCCAAAAAAACTTGAACAACCTTCCTAAAGTAAAAATTAAATATCAAAGACCACGAAGAAACATTATAAATTACAAAATATATACATTATATCACTATTAATAATCTTGTAAAAACTTTTATTTATTCCTGGATGCTAAAAATCCTAAAATACTGCGATCTGCCGGGTCTTTCCTTATTCCCTTGTATCTGTATATATCGAGTTTATTGGTGATTTATATCTTATGTATGATATTATATATATATATATATATATATATATGTGTGTGTGTGTGTGTGTGTATGTGTGTGTGTGTGTGTGTGTGTGACATTTTTATACAGCAAAAATTAAAAAATTGTAGATAGGAAAGTCAAGGGTAGAAGTGAGTGAGTGACAAGGTTTAATTCCGGCGCACCCTTGTGTTGCTCACTAGTACTTTTATTATCTAAGTATCGTTATGGAACCTAACTTATGATCAAAAATGTTAATGTATCGTGTGACAACATATCTCGAGAAAGATTTCATCTAAATTTATTTCTGCGTATACAAGAATTAGTTGTATGATATTGCATTTCTATCCATGGGATGTGGCTGACCGTTATTGAGGTCTATACATCAGTAGACTGTCACAGTTTCTCGGGAGGTAATTCGATTTTGACAGTGTAATTGGTTGCCAACGAAAAGCACTCAGAATTATTTTTAACGTCAATAACAGGAGAGATAGAATTAGTTACCTTTTTAAAGAAAACAAAATTCTAACTTTTGATCAAATTTATAAACAAAGCTGCTTAATGTACATTCACAAACATTTTAATGAATTTCCCCTTAAAGTTTCTGGCAGGGAAACTAGAGCATCACAATTTATACAGATCCATATTCCAAATTTTATTAATTGCCGTGCTAACAACATGTAGGTTGTGATTCCTGACTTAGGCGTGCCAAAACGCTTTAGTAAGATTTGTTTATTTTAACCTAGTTTGTATTATGTATTAGGTTAGTTCTTTACCTGAAGAAGAGATCAGATTGCAGATCTCGAAACGTAGTGTTACTGTTTTCTTGTTTCACTGAACGATGGCAAATGTCCGGAAAAATCCTGTTTCCTTCATTGTCATATAGTTGTAATGTCCATATTTAATAGTATTGTAAGTAAATCTAAACTAATCATTCTGAAAATTAATTGATACTGCCTAGCTTTAAGTATATTATTATTATTATAATTATTAAGTTATGCCAACTTACTTCCGCACGCACCTAAGAGGTGCATGGGAGTGTTAAAAATACTACATGTAATAGTTGTCTGAATCCACTGCATGAATTTATAAGTTTTGCATGTATTCAACGATTTCCTGAATAAAGATGTTTGAACTTGAACTTGAACTAGATTTTTAATTTTGCACATAAATTTATTTCTGCATATACAAGAATTAGTTGTATGATATTGCATTTCTATCCATGGGATGTGGCTGACCGTTATTGAGGTCTATACATCAGTAGACTGTCACAGTTTCTCGGGAGGTAATTCGATTTTGACAGGGATGAAAAATGAATGATAAACTATTTAGTATTCACTATTTAAAATACGACTTTTTATTGTGTTTCATCGAACCTTATTGTGTTTTGATTGGTTTGTATCATATAAATATTAAACGAAAATGTGATTTTATAGTAAGTTAATAAACTGATTTATCATTTTCTGAATTTATTAGAGTCTAATTTAGTTATACTTACAACTAGGCTAATTAATCAATAAATGGTATTTGTTCTATAAAAAACGTTAAAATGGAATACGTATTATATATATATATATATATATATATATATATATATATATATATATATAAATGTAACTCTTGATGGAGAGCAGAGTACTCCACAATCATCTGTACACCTGAAGTGAATGTTTTTCTAGGATGTGACGTTTGTGTCTGTTCACTGTAATGTAAATGCTTTGACCCCAGCAAGAGTGGTTCTTGCTACTGGAAACACGGGACTAACGTTTGTGTCTGCTTTGTATTTCCTATAAACCCACCCTTTCTTGCCCGTTAGAATAAAGTTATTACTCAAATAATTTTCGTTACAGTTTTTAGCTGGTCTACTACAGTAACTTTTCTCTTGTAAAAGCCATTTGAAACTCTATACTTTAGAGCATAGTGGGTCTGTGACTATGTTCCTCAATCAGGTAAAAACTTAAAAACTACTGGACCGATTGTACTAAAACTGTACATGTACATTCTTAGGGTCCCTGTTTAATATGTAGGCCTATTCCTATTTAGAAACTTCCTCCTACGTCACAATGGTCTTGGAAACTCCATTTGCGGTTTAATCAGCAATTATTAAATATGTGTTTTAATCAGCTGTTAAATTCTAGAATAATACATATAATAATGTTTGCACATTATAACAGGTTAGCTACACTTTACAAAGTGCATATTATGTGCAGAAGCTCCTTTTTGCCTGGTTTCTTTTTATTAGGGTTTAAATAACTACAGTAAAATGCCATAATTTATCACATCAGAAATCTGGTAACTGAAAAGCTAAGGAGTTCGACTTTAGATACACTTTAGACGTAAGATTTTTCCACACTGTCTTAGTGTATTTCATTTCTTACTAAAACTATTACAACTTTTTAATAAAACATGAAATCTTGGTACGTTTTAAAAACAGTTAAACTGTGAGACTTCACGGCCCATATTTATACTAATCTATAACGGACCAAGAAATTGAAATACTCTTCAATGTGTATCACTTTTATCTGGATTGTATGGAATGTCACCACAAAATAATACCCCAATGGTGTCCTTGTTTTTTCAAAATGAAATTGCGTTCGACACAGCAAACTACTGATAGTTGTAAATATATAATGTAATGAGTTATTAGTGTTTAATTTTTTTCACTTTTACTTTTACTTAAATATTATTGATAAAGTAAATGTACATTTCTTAAACTAATGTAACAAAACCACACTCTTAGGCTTTCCATACAATAAAACACATGAATAAAACCATTAATAACATTTACCACATGTGGAAGCAATATAGTCATGGCAAAAGCATAATCATAATAAGTCGTGGATGATTGTTAACTGGAAATGATATTAGGCCGTGAAGTTGTTGGTCGCGTTTTGACACCAATAATACCACCCCTCTGCATGAATGAAATTTACTACCTTGTTTGCGACCCAGTAGTGTAGGTTTCTATTCTATCTTTACATTATTCTGTACAAGGAAACAAAATTAAAATTTCTACTGTTATATCTACATTAATGATGAGGTATTTGTTAATGTTAAATGCTGATTAAGTGACATGAGATGCATTTATTATAAAAGTAATGGGAATTATGAAAATTAAATTCAAAGCATTAAATGGAACACGTGTAACTAGCACAACTAAATATTTCATCGATATATTGAAAATAATTACAAGTAATTATTTTGTTTATTTATTCATGAGATGTGTGTGACATCCGACAACCAAAGGAATAAATAAATAATAGTGGCTTCTAATCCTGCGTTATCCACAAAATGTATTACGTACACAAAAGTGAAAACTATCCATCGTTACTTGATCCAAAATTTTCATAACAGGAGAGTACATTTAATTTCATATTATTAGGCATGTAATTGCACAAACGTGCCCAAAACTGTGGTTTTGGAATGAATTATGAATGTTACGTATTGAATTTACTGTTTACAGTAATTTTCAAGACAAGGTTTTTATGAACAAGTCTCTTTTCATCTGTTTAATGCATAAAACCAGCTTCATTTGTTTTAATGAAATATTTTTGATTTGCCAAGAAACCAAAATATGAAAAACTATACAGTCACAGGTAATAAAGCCCTTATATACGAATTAAATTTAAGAAATATCTAGCCATAATATATTATACTAAATGTAAGCTCATTAAAAAGCTTTTTTTGATAATTAGTTCTAGCTCCACAGCAGAATCTATGAGGACATGTAGATAGTGACTTTTATATTAGAATGGTTAGTAGCATATATATTAAAATTTGTAAACCCTCCAGTCTCTCTTACAAAGTCAAGAAGTTTGTGGATTTGCAACACTGGTTTGGTCGTAAGGAGCAATTGATGTACTCATATTCCTAGTTGCGTAATTCAACATCCCTTCCGGCTGAATAGAAAGAGCGACAATTTCACATGTGGCCGTTATCTATGAATGTCAAACTTATGCATTAATAAAGCAATTTAACAGATGTTTAATTTGCGTATCACTGATAAGGCAATAAAAATGTTGGTATGTTATAATCACAATTATAAACTACTGCAGTTATAATCTTTACAATAATTCTCGTAATGTTTTATTTTACTTATAATTAGTTAATATATTGTAAAAATGTATGGTCTAGCAAAATTTAGGGAATTAGTTAAGTTTTGTACTGGAATGTCAATAGCCACCATTCCGAAATGTTTTATTAGTTAAGACTGGCTGGACATTTTAGAAAATATAGCAGTTATCGTGATCAAAATCTCATTTTATATTGTATAAGACCAAACATAAGTTCTATACATTTGTTTTTTAAAAAATGCTGCCAAAACGTGAATGACCGCCATGTTGATGTTTTATTAGTTAAAACTGGCTAACGAAATCATCCAAACTATATATGAATACTGCCTCTGTACCAAGTTTAGTTTGCACAGATTGAAAACTGTGATAGTTATTGCACTTACAATATTCCCGCAACGTTGTTTACACTACTTAAATCTGTTTACTACCGGTATGTGAAATGTGACAAGATACAAGATATAAAATAACGGAAAAACAAACATCATTGTAAATGGCCTGAGAATTCTTTAGCACTTTTGTTTGGCATAATAAATATTATACGCCATATATTTATTTCTTCTCTATACTTTAAATCATCTTTAAATTTTTAAATATATCTAGAAAAGCTATAAAGTGACCAAGACTAAGTGTATGTGTAGAGATTGTATATATATATATATATATATATATATATATATATATATATATATATATATACCTTTTTTATATAAAATATTTGTACATAGCTTGGATAAATTCATTAGTCAAGCTTAACCTTACAACCTTTGCAAGATGGTGGATACTCGCATTCCAGTAAAATTTCTAACTCGACTAAATCCTAGCATAAACCCAGAATGAAATTTTTCTTCATTATATTAGATAGCAACAAACAACTTTTACTTTAAAACCTGTTTCCAATATCTTTCTTGTGTGGCCGCTATTACTGAAAATACACTTTTATCTTTGTACCCAGTTTAGTACAGACCAGGGAAATTAACTAAAAAGATTCCATTTTCACAATCATTATTATAGGTTCTAAGATTGGTACCATCGTACCCTAAGAGTGCCAAATATAAAAATGATTCTTAGTTAACAACACACTGATTGGTTTTATCATTTCACTGCAACAAAATTTTAACAAAGAATTAAAATTGTCCTGACTTTTACCGATAAATAATCATTTGCGATAATTCTAAGTTACTGATTCTAAGTTACTATTGGTTCCAATTTGGATAATGGATGGATTTGAATTTGGAAATTTAATTACTTTCATCCTATTCCGAACGCCTGCATAAACAATGAATGTATTTAAACCGTTGTTTACCGTGGATGAAACCGAGTTAATACGCAAATGCATGTCATCAGTATGCGAGCGAGCCTGTGAGGGTTGTTTACATGCAGCCCTCGCCGCGGCCGCTGAGATACGGTTAGGCAGCGCTCAGTGAGCTAGTGCTGACCACGGGCGACTCGGACGTTTAAGAGCTGACTAAATAAAGTTGATTAAAACACTTATATTAACAAACACAACTCGTCATTTCAATACGTTCCTCAAACACAATTAATGTAGGCTTAGAATATTAATTGATACTATTGTGGTACGGTGTGTGTGTTGTAGAGGTCATGGTATACTATTTTAATGAGTTTTTTTATTTATATATTTTACATTTTTATCTTTAAAATCCCTTCAAATGTATTTTAAGAACTATGTCTCATCTCTAAGGCTATTTTCCCTACCTAATATCGGCCAGAAATCTTATAAATTTTCGGTGTTATCCCAAAACATACGAAAAAACAATAATTTTCGTGTTTGACAAAGATTTAGATTAAATCATACCGACATCTAATAATTTCTGTTAAATTTAGAATTCAAAATTATTAATTGTAGCTGAATAACAAACATACCTGAACATTTATAGGAATGTTGCAAGTCACTTTCAGTTTTTGTATGTCATCTGTTTTACTTAATAGCTTGGTATGAGTAACCGCATTCCAAAGATGTATCTTTCATAAATTATAAACATCTAACTATTCATATGGAATTGAATTCAAACACTATTGATAAATTCAACAGGAATGTTAAGCACTGTTAAAATTTAAGCATTTTGAGTACTTTTCAAAGTTTTATGTAACATTTATTTTTTATCTTAATAACGTTTTAATGTTTTAAAATGTGAGATTCTGCAAAAATATATTTTGTGTTAATTATCCACTATTTCTGTTTCATTAAGTGATTATATACTGATGAATGTATTAAGGTTCAATATGCGGGGCCAACATTTTAAACATGCAAAAAGCAGTAATATTGTCACTTTAACCGTAAATAGTTTATTAGTAATCAATTAGCAAATAAGACGGTTCTCTAGATCGAAAGCAGTTTTATACACAAAAGTTATAGGAGTCCTAGGGACCTATGAATTTTTAAAACTAGAATTATTTTTCAATGACAGGTTAAAAACTTATACCATTAACTTATTACCGGTACATATAGTTTTGTAAAAAACCAAAATTTACTTTTCTCGTGGTTTATTTGGGTATACGGTTAGGAGTAACACTTATATTATCAACAGTTTATAACAAATGAAGATACCCCCTCCCAATGGCTACTTAATATTCATCGCTAGATGTGTGCAGCGAAACTACCGAACTCTGAATAATTTATTACTCTTTTCAGTCTAATGGTTCTAGTTACGAATAAAATATGCGATGATGGTCGGAAGGCAGATCGTTACTTCATGCTATTATAATGCTAGTAAAAACCTAATCTTACTACTAATTCAAAATGTTTTAAGTATATCTGCATGCCGGTGTAATCTGTCTGATTTGAGTTTCTTCAAAGTATTATGATATAATTACTAGGTCACATGAAATTATAGCTCTTAAGAGTATAAAAATATTCGCAAAGAAGACATCCAGACTGTGTACTCACACAAGATATTTTCATCCACGACTCATAAAGTTTTTAAATATTTTATAGTGTAATGTTTTTTTCCTGACAAGTTTTTTGCATGAATATGTACGAATACTAAGATCATCATGGATAATTATTTGATATTAATAGACTAAGTTTTAAAACAGATCATTTTATTGCTTTATAAAACTGAAAAGATAAAGTGAAGGTAGTAAAACGTCTGGTTTAATGTATAAACCATACTAACATTAATAATAATCAAAAATAAAAATGTTTGAACCATATCAAAGAATAACGAAATATTAATATTGTTTTTTATTAAAAAACAAGGGGTTATGAGATGAGATAAAATGGACAATGGACATAAGGTAGGCATCAGAACACTGTGTTGACTTATAAAACGGAAGAAACCGAATTATAAAAGCATAAATGTGGTGCTTTGTTTCCAGACGTTCTATTAGATAAAATAACTTATGGGATTATGTCCATAGATTAAATAATTTACTGATTATGATTTGGAGCCAAGGATATGTTAGCATTTTAGAAAGAAGATCTAATTATTGTCTTCAGCCTTGCCTTGTTTTGATTTTTTATTTACTCTTTTCAGGACCATCTTCTCAAATTCTCAATCCTTCTTTACTATTCATCATGACTCACCTGCAGTCACCTACACGTACAACAGTGGATCTAGGAGTTAGGTCCATAAAAACCACTTCTACTCTTAGTGAAAGATGACAAGATGTAATTGTATCCGACCGATTTTTGTCAGTCAATGAATATATATATATAGATATAGTCAATAAGAAAATTATTTTTGTTTTAAGAACCATTTGACTTTGCGTTTATATGATATTTAAAAATTATTTGTTTGAAAAACTACGTAAGTTTAATAAATTTACAAAGCCTTAAAAATAATAACTACGTTACTATATTTTTACCTAATATTATATATAGTTTTAACATATACTAAAGCAAACAACATTATTAGTCGTCCTAATTATACTTCTCTAGAAGAAGGAGAAGAAGATAGATTACATAAACAATTCAATAAACAACCTGAAATTAAAAGGTACCCTAATAACTTTGAATTAACCAATTATATTCAACGGAACGATGTATAACCACTTTGCCGTTGGGTGTTGCAATTTATAAACATTAAGTCTGTTAATTAAATTAAAACCAATAACATTTCAGACCTTTGAGCAAAGGTAAATTAGCTTCTTTTTGTGCAATATTAATTAGCTTACTAGTTTTTGGAAAGGGATCGTTACTCTCTTTAGACAAAATAATGTAAAACTAAACTATTACGTCCCTAACTAAATGTTAAATTTAATGTAAAGTCAGTTATACCTGGTAAACTTTGCAATGCTCATAAAACCAGAAACAAGGTTACTTTTGAGAATTGATGTAGGATTTTACAAACTGCATATTTTGAGATGTCATGATCGTCTAGCTCCCGTACAATCAAGAGACGGTTTCTTTTGAATACTGCACAAAAACGATTAATTTTTGCAAGATTTTTGGCCAAATGTATTGCAAAACCTTGTTGGCTGAGCGTTAGCGAACCCTATCACTAGAGGGAATGGAAAAAATGCGTGTGTCTATCTATTTGTATGCCACACTATACCTCGAAAACTAACTGACCTAAAAAATTGAGTTTAGCATAAAGCTTTGTTCATGTATTAGCAACACTTTAGTTCGATTATAGTGCATCTCACTTTACGGGATTTGTCTTAGCGTCAGCAAATATTTTTAAATTGGTCTTATGTCTAATTATGGTGGCAACAAAAAATTTCTTTATAAATATATGTATAATACGTGAGTACGAGTATAAGACATTAACACATCTAAATCACTCATACAATAAAATGAAAAAAATAATAGAGTGAAGATTTCCTTTTAGCGCACTCTTGCGTTTTGGTATTGTCTACCTCACCGGAACTATTATATTTCAATACTGCTATGAAACCTAATTCAATGAACATGCAGTTGCTGCCTAACCATGCATGTATACCTGATGCAATCGCTTGAGGTTCAATGAGCTGACAAAGTGACAGTGATGTGAGAGTGGCAGTATACAGCCCCGGCATGTAGAAGGTAATGAAACAAGGTATCTGTCCCATGCCCGCCTCTCGTATTTCATCCACCGGCCGCCTGTTACTCAAATTGTAGTAAAACTTGCATAACCGAAGTAGTCCTGCAAAACTGTAATGATTCCGTAACAGAATATTAAGTCAGACGTGTGAGTTTCATTTACTATCTGTTGCGGTTACATTTTTATTCCATGGAAACCTTCAGCAGACGGTGTTTATAAGTCAACACAAAATGTTCTTCCTATGAGAAAAGGGAGAGTTTAAATAAATGTCTTATTTTTTGGGTACTAGTTCCTTAAGTTTTATCTTACAAGAGCTCAGCTTAAATTACATAAAACTTGACGAATTATTTAAAAATTTTTATTTGATGATATATTATGAAAATCTAGAATACAAAAAAACAATGTAATTTTGTCTAAAGTGTTCAATTATCGCACATGTAGCATTTTTAATTTTAAATCCCATTATTATTGAAATATGTTGTCGCATTTAACACATGTAATTTTGGGTCATCAAGCAAATAAAATTTTAAGGCCAATGACTTAATTTTATTATAAAACACAGATATGAATTTTTTTAAAGATTCATAACAACTTAGTTTGGTTGCAGTAGTGAACAAACAATTGTGTAACCTATCGTGTGGGCTTTGGATTTGATAAAAGAATTATTTGCAACCCATTTACAAAATACCTATTTTTCACCTAAATATGTAACAAACTCCCAAGAAATTTTAAACGGCATCAGTATCACTAGTGTACGGTTTCCATTTAATATTACTCTGATCCATTTTGTATGCTTTTATTAATAGCAATACGTGAAATATCGTTATTGCTTATTCTGTATAACTGTGTATTTCTTTCTGTAAGAGTAAAATACATAGTTCAATACTAAAAACTTACTATGCAGTAAAGTACTTTAATTGAATTAAAATATAATAATTATAATAATTCATAATTAATTAATTTGAATTTAATGGGTGCTGTTTAAAAATTATTATTCAATAATAAATTATGCTAAAAACTAACAAAAGATTATTATTAAAATCTTCGAAAAGGTACAGGAAACATGTTGGTATAACATTTTTATAATTGTAAACTAAAAAATTAAATTTTCAAAATTTCAGAATGATTTACAGCGTCATCATCATCATCTAACGTTTCCGTTATCACGGGTCGTCGTACACAGCCTCCTCCACTTTTGTATTCCAGGTCATTCCAGGTCTCCTCTTCCTCCACCTGCATTCTATGTAGTCCCCTTCTCTCTATGTCTTTTCACACTTGGTCCTCCCATCTTCCTCTCGGTCTTCCTCTTGGTCTTCTTCCTATTTCCTCCTTCTCCAGTGCTATTCTAGGCATTCTATTATCTCCCATCCTCTTCACATGCCCCATCCACTGTATTCTTCTTCTTTCCATTGTCTCTTGCAGTGAAACTACCTTCAATCTTTCTCTGGTTATTTCGTTCATTATTCTATCTCTTCTTGTAGTCTTCTTTATCCCTCTTAAAAATGTCATTTCTGCAGCTTGCAATCTGCTTAAATCATTTTTAGTCCACGTCCACGTCTCTGCTCCATATAATAAAATTCGTTGGAAATAAGATTTATACATCAATACTTTTGATTCTTTCCCAATGTTCCAACTCCACACAATCTTCTTCACCATATTGAAAAACTTTCCACTCTTCCATATTCTGTTTCCTATCTCTTCTCTTATCGTGCCCCTATCTGTTATGATACTTCCTAAATAACAGAAAATCTTCACCTTTTCAAGTCTGTTTCCTTCAACTAACACGTCTTTGTTATTTCCTTCCCTTCTCTCTACTTTCATTACTTTACATTTTTGTATGTTCATCTCTAAACCATATTTCTTCGCCACTTTTGCCCATTTGTTGAACTCTTGTTCTAACTCTTCTTCCCTATTTTCCCATATCATTATGTCATCCGCATATGCTATCGTCTTAAGTTCTTCTGTTCCTCTGTTTCCTTGTACTTCTAGAATAATTTCATCCGTTATAATATTGAAAAGGAAATGTGAAAATATGCTTCCCTGCCTTACTCCTCTCTCTGTTTTAAAAGTTTCCGTATATTTTTCTTCAATTCTCACCCTGTTTTTACATATGCCGTACAGGTTCTTTATTCTTACTACTATTCCCTCACACAATCCTCTCTTTCTCATACGCTCCCATATCCTTTCTCTCAGTACCTTATCATATGCCTTCTGTAGGTCTATAAAAGCTACCATTGTATCTTTTCCGTATTCCCACCTCTTTTCTAACACTTGTCTCATCACAAATATAGCATCCACCGTTGACCTACCTTTCCTAAAACCACATTGCTCCTCTCTTCCTGTTTCTTCCAGTACTGGTCTAATTTTCTGCAACTGTATTTTTTCATACATTTTTTGTGTATGGCACAACAAAGTTATTCCCCTATAATTCTCGCATTTTTGCTTATTGCCTTTCTTAAAAATCGGTACTATTATTCCCATTTTCCAGTCTTCTGGTATCTTCTTTTCCTTCCAAATCACTCTCATCACTCTGTACAACCATTGCATTCCTAATGGTCCCGCCGCCTTTATCATCTCAGCCGTCAGCTCGTCTATTCCCGCAGATTTCCCCTCTTTCATCTCTTTAACCGCTTTCTCCAATTCGCATATATTAAAATCCTCTTCATCTTCTGTCTCCTCTGTCATATCTCTTCTTTCCTCTTCATTTTCTGTTCCTTCCAGTAGTTCCTTAAAATACTCTTTCCATGTCTTCAAAACCTCTTTCTCCTCACATTTGATTTCCCCTGAAACATCCACCACCTTAGTCAACATTTCTTTAGGTTTCGTCTTGTTTCTTATCACCCCATAAAAAATCTTCTTATTTCCTTGGAAGTTTGGTTTCAGTTTTTCTTCAAAATCCTTCCATGTCCTCTCCTTTTCCTCCTTCATCATCTTTGCTGATGCCCCTGCAAGTCTCTTCCATTTGTCCCTCTTTTAGTTTGACCTATCCTTAAACCATTCTCGCCAAGCTCTATTTTTGTTTTTAACTGCTTCAGCAATTCTTTCATTCCACCAAGGGCTCTCTTTATCCCTTCTTTTACCTGAAGTTCGTCCACACGTTTCTTCTGCAGCTTTGACTATAGCATTCTTGAAATTTGTCCATTCCTCCTCTTCTGTTTTGACCTCCCCCTTGGGTATTGTTTCTCTAATGTTATTTACAAACTCCTCTCTAACTTTGGTATCTTTTAACTTCCATGTCTTGATTCTTGTTAATCTTTTGCATGTATCCTTTCCAAACCTCATTCTTTGAAAATCAGCTACCACCAGCCTGTGATCTCCTCCCATACTTTCACTGGGTATAACTTTTACATGTGTATAATTCTTTCACTTACCACATCCACTTTCATCACTCTGCTTGTCATATTTTTGTCCATGACTATAGCTACTCCATTTCATCTTCCATTTTCTCCTCCCGACCACCAAATCCAGTATCCTTAAACAATTGCCGGGTCATTGCCGTAAATTTCCATCCTTTCCGAGGCTGTTCTTATTCTTGAAAGCAAGTTTTATCCACTACCGGCTTGCTAGACCTGGTAGTGGATAAAAATTACGCTGTAATTTTATAAAATTTACAACGTAATTTTATAAAATATTTCATACTCATTTTCCATTCAGTTTCAAAATAGCTAATGTTTACATTCACTATTTTTGTCAATATACAATAATTGTAATATATAACAAATATTAAAAATTCAGAACACCACCTCTGTAAAAAATAATTCTTAACATTTAAAAAGTTATATTTTACGTGTGAGTTATAGGAAGCACAGTTTCTTATCAGAACAGTGGGTCTGATGTGTAATTAATCAACTGAGTAATGGTGATAAAATGGTTTAGTTAGAGAAGTACCAGAGAGAAGAATTTATTAGAGATTACATTACAAGGAGAGTTACAGGTCGTTCCTTCCCCTGACACTTTTCCAGATTTACATCACTTAAGTGTTTTTTATGTGTCTCTTTCTTCTTCGTTGAACAAGTTTACGAAATTTGATCAAAACTTAGTTTATTTCCTTATCGTATCTGCAAATTTATGCAATATTACAGAAACTGTAATTATGTTATTATATATTAGTGCTTTTTCTCAGCGTACGAACTCATAGTTTATTAAAAAGTTGTTACTGAGTGCGTCACTTATTGGAAGCCGTATGGACATTGTTGGACTCAAGTATAAAACATAATTTTATATAAAATAGATAACAAATACACCGTTTAAGTGATTAAAGCTAATTTCTACAAGAGTTTTAGATTCTTTAAACTTCGTAAGAGTAATATCTACCCAAAGTTGCAAATATTAGTACAATCTACTACAATCTTAGTATTAATACAATACAAACGTAAATATATGAAGCAAGTATTTGTACATCAGATAGCAATAATCTGTCATTGCACGTTTTCACTAATTCTGTGCAATAATTATTCCCGCCCACAATGAAAAGTATCGCTAACTACCGAGCTCTGCTCGAAGCACCCAGTTATTTAATACCCGTCATTTTTCATAAATAAATATTCACTTTTCTCTTTACTTCAGATCAAAGGCAAATTAAATTTAGATTAAAAGTTTGTTAATTTCGTTTCTTAAGATCAAAGTAGGAATACACGATGAAGGACGCCAAACAAGAGTTCTGAACATGGCATGTGTATTAGGAACCGTAACATAAAGTTGTAGGGCTACTCTTGAAATATCCAGCATTTTCTATTTATATATAATAAAAATCACCAAACATGCTCTTGATTTTATAACTGCGTCTGAGTAAATGTTGTTTGATCAGATACTCACACCAGATACCAATTGAAACATGTATTTAAATAATACTGTGCGTCAAACCAATAACGAGTTTTCTCAAAATTCTTTCCAAAAATTGAACCCAGATTTTTACAATTGATGAGAAACTATTCATAATAATACAGTCCCTTTTATTTACTCTATTTCACGTACGTTTCTGTTTAACTGATGTTAAATGGATTCAACAATCTATAATTTTTTATGAAATTTTAAATTTCAAACTTACCAACATATTTATTTATTTATTTCATTCCAACTTAAAATCACTACATAGCTAAAATTGAAATATTACATGGCCAATTATATACAAATTGAAATCAACAAACTACAACAATGCTTAACCAACTAAAACACTAATCAATAAAACAAAGAAACACTGATCAATAAATATTAATTACTCATATATTATAACTCATAACCAAAATATAATATGATTACAAACAATATGAATGCAGCGAGAATCCCTCTTCAAACAGACAGAATTATTGTAACAATATTTTGTAACAATTAATTTATATACTCTTATGGACTGCCTAATAACACGTTTTTGGGACAAAATACCATAAAGCCGGTATCATCAGAGTATCCCTGTATAGAGTGAGCTGAAAGTATGTCACAGAATGTTGAAGTTACAATATACACATTGTGTTGTACACTATTGTGTGTTTTTCTCGTCCCATTGGATCGCGATTGTGTCTTTGTGTTGCCCGGGTCGTCTCTGGTCATCAACTCTACAATGCAGGGTCGTATACAAAATATGATACTTTGGTCAATTACATTTAACCTGAATATCTTTATATTTTCTAGAGACGCTCGTTCACATTGGATATCAATCGACAGTATATCTATGTAAATCTGTAAGTAATTAAGTACATTTATAACTAAAATATAAATAAAAAAAAATTATAAATTTCATTACAATTTTTTGTCATAACATTATATTTATACCTTAAAATATTTACCTACTTTATTATGTAGTATAATAATTTTTTTAATAACTTTCTACATGGATGTATATTCTGCCTAAGAAGCCTAAACAGAGATTGTACGTACACCCTAGGGTCGTGAGTTTTAATAGATTTTGTTTAGTATATAGGCTTTCATACGACCACTGCAAGTGGCTTATTGACATCAGTTGGCCATGCAGTAACAGCTATGCTGAAAGGGTCGGGTATAGACGACCCTAAACTTTGCGTGAGAGTGTGTGAGAGAGAAATCGAACAGACGATCCTTATGCTACACAATAACCCTCAATATGAACTATCTAAGATTATTTCATTACTAAATAATTTATGTTTATTTTAATAATTGTTTTAAAATTTTCTTACTAAATTTTTTAAAATTTTTTTGGCAAAGTTTAATCCTATTTAGTTACTTCTTCATGAAACTAAATTTTAAACTGTTTTTATTAGAAATTTTTATTGGTTACAATATATTAGAAAAATAATGTGTTTTTGAGATGAAGCATTAATTTTACCAGTATAAGATTTATAAAATCTGCAACAGTTTAACACAAATTTAAAAGCCAATATAAATTTTTATTATTCTGACATATTATAGGGGGCCGAATCGTTATTTATTGAATGTTTCTAAACAGAAGAGAGAAAATCACGTTGTCAAAATAATCTGTTTGTGGATAACCGAGTACCTGACCTAGCAACTCCGGCTTACATTTGCCAGCAGCATGTTTTCACATTTAGTTGCTGATCATACATTGTTTTCACTCGCCTCCTCTCATTTTCAATGCTGTCGTTAAGTAACTAAACGTTAGCTTGTTTTTGTCTCATATTCACAGTCGTTCAAGAGTTTTCAATATTGGTCACAATTGCTTTTATGTATTAATATTTATTTTAGGTTTATATATCTATACGTTTCACACATAGACACAATTCATAGTATTTCGTTCTAAAATATCGAATTATGATATTACAGAATTGCTGTTTTAAAGTTCATTATTGACTATGGATAGTTTGACAGGATAAAAAGAGCAACATTCGCCAACATTATACTTCTCGAGGGCTGTGAATCTATTCTCTTCTTAAAATGTAATAAAAACTTGGGCATAAGGTTTAGCATGTCCCAGCGGAGCAAGTACTTTTTGTTATTCAATTTTTATGGAAATTAAATTCGGCTAATTCCATTTGTACAAATTTAATAAATGTGTGTACACACACACACACACACGCGCACACACACACACACACACACACACACACACACACACACACACACACACACACACACACACACACACACACACACACGTATACATTACATTATTTAAATCTCTTGAAAAATATAAGATCCCGTTTTGCATCGGACGTAACCTTGTAAAACATGGATTTTATTTCCTTACAAAACTGCAATGCATATAGATTAAAAATCTACCCGCAAACTATTACCTTTGAATTTTAAATTGCTTATTTTACTAAATGAAACAAATCACAAGAAAATACCGTTACTGTTTTCATTTTATTGCGTAGTAACACTGTCAGTTAGAAATAACTCTAAGGGTACAAGAATTTCGAAGGGTATAAAATACTTTATAAGTAAAACTTGAAACTGCAATTTAAATATTCAGCTATATCAATGGCTATTATGTTAGCTATTCTAAAATACTGTTTTTAGTAATTATTCGTAGTGATTTTACTTTATGAAATCAGTATAGAAATACATTTAGTGTCAGCATTAAGAATTTCTTTAATACTTATCAAATATTAAAATTGTATTTAAATACGAAAGTAGGGGTAAAAGATGTAAAATTTTCTAGAAAACATCATTTTTACATTGTTTTTATATTCAAGCTGGCCTTGACCAACTGATCGGAACATTTAGATAAAGCATCCGTAAGCATAATAAAATTACGAGTTTTGAGTCTCATGTACTCATAAATAATTAGTACAAATTGTGCTTAGTTGTGAAGAATTAGTAATCAAGTTGTGCATGGAAATAGAGAAAAGGAATTTGTCCATGCTTTGCAGTCGAAATAACGTTATTTTAACAGGACAAATTTTTCTTAAATAATAAATGTTTTAAATATTTTCTTTCACTGTTTGCCTTAGCAATTTATACATTATCGGATTTTTATACATTTTAAATTAATTTTTATTTATTTCATTGGAAATTATTACTTTGATTTTATGTCAAAAATGCAATTTTAAATATTTAATTAGTTTTTTAATTTGTTCAATAAATAACGGCAAGCATGTTTAACACATGCTGCTAATTACATTAAGTCTTACGTTTAGTTATATTTTGCACTTTCGCACATTTCAGACGTTCTTAAATATTTATATTCACTCATATTTTTTTAATTTATTGAGACGCAGAGATAATCCTTACTACCATAAAAGGTTTTTGAGAGAAAGGAGGCGCCGGAGGTGTTCGCTTACACTAGAAAACTGTCTAGAACCAGCCCTGAACGTTGGGTAATTAATGCCAAACACATAAAACATTCGCCAAATCTAAATATTTTTGTTATAACCTCCTCAATCATCGTTATAACGACGCAATCGCATTTCAAAATTGCACACACTCTTACAGTCATATAGGAAGGACATTTAGGATACTTGATACTCTTGGAGATATTTAGAAGAGAGGGATTATGATATATTACTACTCATATATTATGATGAAAAAGAAATTTAAGTTTTAATTGAAGCTTAGGGCGAGGTACGTCCTCTCGGTAAGGGTCGGTGCTATTTTAAACTGGGATGAGAATGGCTCTCTGTTCGTTTGTGTAACCAGTTGAACGCAATAGAATATATCCATTTCTTCTATTTACAAACTCCAATTATCTGCTGACTACTTCTACATTTAGGTATAACATGAAATGTATCATTTCATGCTTTAGACTGAAATTGATAAAAATGTAATTATTGAAAAGAGTAAACGTTAAATATCCCATCATTCATGTTACCTCTAAAACTATTTTAAAATAAAATCTACTCATCTCAATAGTTTTAAATTTTATTAAATTCCGTATTGAATTAGGTCTTACATTTTCTATTAATTATTTATATTACTAACGTTTTAAATATAATAGATACCTATAAATAGTAAGCATCACGTTTTTGTGTAAAATAAATACATAAATAAAACACCCAGTAAAACATTCCTTTCTCCAGTTCACCACATTCTCAACTGTATTCAAGCGCAACCACAGGAACCACAAAACCATCTTGCCGAGTTTGCAGCGTAAGGTCGGTCTGACCAACCTCAGACCAAAGCACTTACAAATAATCATGGTATGATCTGCAAGTTCCAATACTAGATTTTTATGGTTTTACATTGGTTCAAATGTGAACATTACTAAGATAGTTTCTGAAATTTATATCAGGTTTTATAAATAATAATTGTTTTAAGTACAGTAAACTCAACAATATTTATCAGTGGTCTTTCCTACTCTTGTCAGAAACTGGCTCATATATCTTTACTTCAAATTTTGTATGACCCGCGTGATACTCATGTTTCTGAAATTAGATTCTTGCAAAATAAAACAGAAAGTTTGAAACACTGTATTATTTATGACCAAGGATTTCTTGAATTCAAAAATGACATCCGTGTAAGAAAAGCAGAATATTCCTGGATTTATTACTAAAACAGGAATTCCATACATTCTTTATATTGTGCCAACTTGAAGACGTTCTCATCATCCTACCAAACTCCCATTTCTTTCAATAGCACAGTGAGATGCCTCTATCGCAGCCTGGGGTAACTAAACATATCGATGATAAATCCATACTTCTAAAGCTTATACTCTATATTCAAGTTATTTCAGCTTAAACACCTTTCATTTAATTAGGATTTCAAGAGTAAATATAATTGAATCGTTATTGAGTGCCTATAATATAAGGTAAGATTTGGGTGTCTATATATTTTAAGTGAGTTTTTCATTGGTAACTGCCAGGTTAAATTACTATTCTGGATTAATATCATCCGAGGATTAGTGGATAGTAAAAATAAATTTAGAAATATGGCTTTGACAAATAGCATAAGAAGTTGTATCGATCTCAGAAGTTGTAAGCTTCAGCTCATCACTGTTTAAAAACCTCCTGAGCCGGGGCTCAGTTTGGACAATTTATTTTTGTCTATTATTTTTCCCACCTCGGCCACTCTTGTCAGTCGGTGGGGGAGTCACTCCGTCAAGTATTGATTTTCTGCCTGGTTGGACTGATTGGTCGAGGTCAGCTGGTTGACCTTGACTAGTTTACCGACCAGCTGTTCACCGGCACCGGCTACTGTTCGGAGCGGTCAGACACGTTCGGAGGAAGCTACTGCTTTGCTGTCTGTTCACTGCTCGTCCCGTTCCACATGGCTGGCTAATTCTACTACTTTCGGCAGGGTCCCCGTGAGTGCCGTCAGCGGGACTGGTGCGGCGAGTCTGCCCGAACAACTGAAAAATTGAATGCCCGCGCCCTGCCAGCGCTATTGGACCGGCATCCAACCGGAGTGTAGTGCTCCCATTCATTTCTTCTGGAACAAGGTTGGATTAAAAATTTTTTTTTACTTCTTATACTGAACTTGCGAGGACTGGGGTGCAGGGAGCGCTGCCAGATGTTAGATCTGGAGGAGGGCCAGTATATTAGCCAGTATTATTTAGTTTAGTTACATGAACTGAAGGGGAGGATTTCATCTTTAATTCGGATTCGTGGAGGCAACTAAGCCCCGCCTCCTTCGAAAATTGGCTTTAAATATTTTTTTTTTAAATTTTCGGCTACCAACTTGAAACCAAATTATTTTTTAAAAATAGTGGGCCTAGAAATTCTACAACCTTTTCCCTCCCCTCAGTTCATAAAAATTACCAGTTAAAATTTTGCTACTACCGTACCTGATATTATGTTATTTAGTATATTATATTATTTATTTATTATGTTATTGTTTCTATTTATTATGTTATTGTCTTTATTGGAATTCTATTGATTGTTGTTATTTAGTTATTAAGTTACGCGGTGCACCGTGGTGCTGAAGTAATTGTATTTTGCATGGAAATGTTTGCCACCTATTAATTATATATCATTTACTCGAAATCTTGTCTCTTTGTCTCTCTTCCCACTAGTGGCATGTGATTGTTTTTTATGATTTGCTCCGAGTTTGGGAGGGGCGCGCTTCCGAGACCTCCTGTCTTTTTCGCTAATTCGGAACAAAATGGTAGCAGAGCGTGGTTTCGTGTTTTTACCCTCTGCGGGCCCGGGGTTTTTGTTTTGCCACTGGTGGTGAGAGGGATGAGTTGAAGTTAGTTTGTGACTTCCTGCGCCTGTGCCGTCTCGCTGAGCTATTTTTCGCTGATTTACAGGAAGTGTGTGAACTTATTTATTTTCTGATTATTGTTACTTGTGTGTTTTTGTTATATCTTGTCATCGTTGTTTTTTTTTCTGGTTTTGTTCTGGTACGGCGTAGTGTTTTGTTGTGGTATTTTGGATTCGCTGCCGTGTTTCGTGGACGGCAGGAATTCTGGGGACCCTGCTGAGAGTGTTGTCTCACTAAGTTATTCTCTTGTCGCCTTACTAATTTTGATTTGTTAGTTGTTGACTTCGAGTCAGTGTGTTGTTTGTTAGTTTTTTGTTACTCATTGTTATCATGCCTGTCTCTCTGGTGCCTGAATACTTGTTGAAGGAGGATCTCCATTTTGAGTTGTTGGCTCGTGGGCTTACTCCGGGTTCCGACTGCGAGTCCATGCGGAAGCAACTGCGGGATAATATGGACCTGGACACGACTTGGCCTAGGGATTTGACGTTCCAGAAACAGAGGCCCATTTTGGAGGCTAAGTTGGAGACTTTTGAAAATAGTCAGGAGGACTGGTTGGAGTCGCCGCCTACTGGCCGAGAGAGGGCTAGGTATTTGTCCCGGCTTACCCATCTACATATGAGGCTGTCGCTACTTAGAGTCAAGCTCACTAGTTCTTGTGATAAGGAGTGGTTGGAGGAACGCATCACCTTGGTTGACGGCCTGCTGACTGTACTCGAGAGGGACGAGGGGGCAAAGGCTCCTGAAAAAACTTTGTCTGCGGTTGACTCTGCTGCGGCTGTTAAGGGTGAAGGCCAGATCCCTGGGTCAGTCGTTGCGGAGGTGTCTGGTGTGGACGGGGCCAGGGGGCCTGTGACCCAAATGCCTGCTGGATCTGGAGGACTAGGGACTGTGGTGACGGGATCCTTTGTGCAGTATCACAAGCTTCCAAACCCACTTACCCCGTTGCTGCAGCGACTACCAACGGTGGATGGTCTAGATACTGAAGCCTTGCTGCGGTTTCTTTCTGAGATCCTGCGACTGCATGACTTGCCTGGTCTTCAGGGAGCGAGCTTCCTGCATGTCATCTCTCCGTTTTGTAGGCCACCTTTGGGTGACTGTCTGGTTCGAGTTCTCCAGAGGGGTGGTACCCTGGATGATTTTCATAGGGAGGCTTTGGATTTCTTTGTTCCTAGTCCGTTGAGGGAACGTCTTCGTGTGGAGAAATTCTTTAGGCCTCAGGGCAACGGAGAGAGTTTGGCAAAGTTTGTGGCCGAGGTGAGGGACACTGATAGGGTGTTAAGGCTCAATATCCCCGAAAGTACTGTGGTCACCACCATCCTTGAGGGTCTCAATCCTGAAGAGAGGTCCCGTCTAGTTTTTGCTGGTCGCCCTTCCACCTTTTCTGAACTGGACCGTCTGTGCATTGCTTCGCGCAGCGTGCAGTTTGCTGACCAGCAGAGGGCGGAGAGGAACAATCATCGTTCCATCCAGCCCTCCAGGGCTGTCACGGCCGTACAGAATCCCGTAGATGGGCCACACCACTCAGGTGGGCTTCGTCTACCCATCTGCTATGCCTGTGGTGAACGAGGTCATACTCGTCGGGAGTGTCCTAGGAGATATCGCACTGGTCCAAAAAAACTAGATGAAAGGGGGGTTTTATCTGAAGTTCCCCCGAGGTCTAAGAAAAAATTTCAAAAAAAATAGTACCTGTGCGAAAAATTTGATTAATAGTTTGGACACTATGAGCCTAGCAGAAAAGGGAAACCTACGGCTTAGGACAGCATCTTCGGTGTGCCCTTATATCAATATCCTAGTGGGAGACTCAGTGCAAAAGGCCCTAGCTGATTCCGGGTCAGCCTGTAGCCTCATCTCTTCCCGTCTTTTTGAAGCCATTTCAAGGTTAAGTTTGGTGAAGCACACCGAGGAGTCTTCTTTAACTTGCTGGACTGCTTCTAATTCCCCTCTTCCAATTTCGAAGAAGGCTTCAATCAAGTTTAAGGTTGAATGTTTTTCATGGGTGTGGAGCTTCCTTGTGGCCCAGGACCTGAGCATGGATTGTATTTTGGGGGCGGATTTTATTCAAAAGACTGGTTTGGTGCTGGATCTTCAGGCGGGCCAGTCTTATTTCAAATTCAATCGGCGAGTGTCAGTCCCCTTTTCCGATAATTTCAAATCGACACCGCAGGTTGGTGAGGTGGAGTGTGAGGAAGGTTCTGCCCCTGGGGACCCGTTCGGTCACTTGGATGAGGAGCAAGCTGGGGTTCTCCGTGAGCTTTGCTCAAGATTTCCGGAGGTCCTCACACCCAAGCTCGGTTCTACCCATCTTATTGAATATGAAATTCGTCTGACTGACACTCAGCCAGTACGCTCCCACCCATACAAGTTGGCTCCTCCAAAGATGGAGGTTATGCGTGGTATCATCAAGGATCTCTTGGATCAAGGAGTTATTGAGCCCTCAAACTCATCGTATGCCAGTCCAGCGTTCTTGGTTCCAAAGCCTAATGGAAAACATCGTATGGTGGTTGACCTAAGAAAACTTAATGCCAAAATTGAAATAGACTCAGTACCTCTCCCCGATCTCCATTCTGCTTTTGATTGGTTCGGTAAGGCCAAATTTTTCACTATATTTGATTTGAACCAAGCATATCATCAGATTCCGTTGAAGAAGGAATCACGTCCTCTCACGGCCTTCTGTGTTCCGTGGAATTTGTATCAGTACCGATCTGTGCCTATGGGGCTAGCTGTGGGGGCCCAAACGTTAACTAGGTTGCTTGACTCCATCTTCCACGATGTGAAGTTCAGGTATGTCTTTAATTATCTTGATGACCTTCTGGTCTACAGTGAGTCTTTCACGGAACACGTTAAACATCTTGAGGAGGTCTTGGTTAGGTTGGGTAGGGCTGGCCTTACAGTCAATCCGGAGAAGGTGTCTTACGCCAAGTCTGAAATATCGTTTCTCGGTCACCTTGTGTCGTCTAGGGGTGTATCTATAGATCCTGCCAGGACCCAAGGCGTTCGGGATTTTCCTCCTCCGAAGGATGCCAAGGGTGTTGCCAGATTCATCGGCATGGTTAATTTCTACCGTAGGTTTATTCCTGACTTTGCCGAGGTGGCCGCCCCTCTGAACGCCTTAAGAAGGAAAGACGCAAAGAACGTGCTTTTCAACTGCTTTTTGAGGCCATTATCCAACCTCCTGTGCTGCGAATACCGGACTTTAGTAGGCCGTTCATCTTGCAGACTGACTCCTCATCCTGTGCTGTAGGAGCTGTGCTTTCTCAAGAATTCGACGGCGCTCGGCAACCTATAGCTTTTGCATCTAGGACTTTGACCCTTCAGGAAAAGAAATCTTCTATTTATGAGCTGGAGTGTCTGGCGGTCGTTTTCGGCATGGATAAGTTTCGGAGGTTCCTAGAGCATTCCGAATTTCTGCTGGAAACTGACAATCAGGCTCTTTCCTGGCTATTGGCCCATCCTCGACAACTCGGGAAGATTGGTCGCTGGGTTGTCAAAATTGCGGCCTTTAAATTCAGGGTGCAGCACATTCGCGGCACCCAAAACGTCGTCGCCGATGCTCTTTCTAGAATGTATCATCTACCCAGCGATCCTGTTGATTCTCAAGCACCGTTGTGTGGGACTGTGATGTTGGATTTCCCTGCTGCCTTTGAGAGTTTTGGCTCTCACCAACTTCAAGACCCCGAGTTGTCAAACATCATTGGTGAGCTCCAGGAGGGAGAAGCCCACTCTCCTTACTTCTTGTCCAAGGGTGTCCTCTGCTGTCGTGCCCGACGCGGAGGTGGTCCCAAGATTGTTCCGCCGAGTGCCCTCATACCGATGGTCTTTTCCTATTTTCATGTTTCACCCGTGGGCGGTCATTTAGGGATTCACAAGACCATCGCTAAAATCAGAGATAAGTTTATCTGGAAGAGTATGGACAGAGACATTGCTGGTAGAGTACGAGCTTGTCATCTTTGCTCGGTCAGTAAACCAGCACAAAATACCAAATTAGGACTTCTTTCCTCCGAGGTGGCGGAGCGGCCTCTTGAAAAGGTGTTCATTGACTATGTGGGACCCTTTCCCCGTAGCAAGTCAGGGAACACCTCCCTGCTTGTCGCTGTGGATGCTTTCTCTAAGTTTTGCTGGTTGATTCCTCTTAGGAGTGCCACGGCGTCGCTCACCGTCAAGGCACTCAAGTCCCGCCTTCTACAGAATTTTGGAGTGCCCGCCACCTTCGTCTCAGACAACGGCACACAATTCGTGTCGAGGGAGTTTCATCGCTTCTGTTTTGGGCATGGAATCAAACATGTTACGACCTCTCCTTACTACCCCCAGCCTTCTCATGCTGAGCGGTTCAACCGCAATCTCAGAGCCGCCCTCATCGCTTATCACGCTGAGAAACAAACTACCTGGGATGAAAACCTGAGCTGGCTTCAGTTAGCCTTCAATTCTGCTCTTCACGAAAGTCATGATTCCACGCCTTTTCAGGTCATGTATAGTCGTCCTCCTTCTGATCCCTTGTCTAATCTCTGGAGTCTGGATAGTCTTCTACCAGTGCCTGGTACTCCCAATGTGAGTGACACTTGGGAAGCAGTCAGGGTTAAGCTCCTACAGTCTAGGGAAAGGGTGAGGAGAAAATTCAATAAGGGACGTATTGCTAACCCCTTCCAGGTGGGGGATCTTGTCTTTTGTAAGGCCCATCCGGTCAGTTCGGCCGTGGATAAACGGGCAGCCAAACTTTGCTATCGGTGGACAGGTCCTCACCGGATTCTTCGTTTTCTCTCCCCAGTTACTGCTGAGTTGGTTGATCCCATATCGGGGAGGTTGTGGCGGAAGGCCCACGTTTCTCATCTGAAGGCCTTCCGTGGTGATACCTCTGGTCATGCTCTGGATACTGCTGCGGGGGTGTCCGGGGACTGATCACCCCTGGTTTTCTCTGTAGTGTCGTTTTACTCTCTTTCTCTTTTCTTCTTTCTCCAAGAGAGGCGCCTCTCAATATTTCAGGAGGACCGTGTTTTGTCTGCCTCCTGCTCAGGACTTCGTTTCCTGTTAGGGTTCTCGACTTCCCGTATCCTGTGCCAGAGCTTGTTGGTTCTTCTTTCAGTGGGGGAGAGGTTTTGTTTGGGGTTGCACCCTTTTTAGTGGGGGAGGTTGAGCCGGGGCTCAGTTTGGACAATTTATTTTTGTCTATTATTTTTCCCACCTCGGCCACTCTTGTCAGTCGGTGGGGGAGTCACTCCGTCAAGTATTGATTTTCTGCCTGGTTGGACTGATTGGTCGAGGTCAGCTGGTTGACCTTGACTAGTTTACCGACCAGCTGTTCACCGGCACCGGCTACTGTTCGGAGCGGTCAGACACGTTCGGAGGAAGCTACTGCTTTGCTGTCTGTTCACTGCTCGTCCCGTTCCACATGGCTGGCTAATTCTACTACTTTCGGCAGGGTCCCCGTGAGTGCCGTCAGCGGGACTGGTGCGGCGAGTCTGCCCGAACAACTGAAAAATTGAATGCCCGCGCCCTGCCAGCGCTATTGGACCGGCATCCAACCGGAGTGTAGTGCTCCCATTCATTTCTTCTGGAACAAGGTTGGATTAAAAATTTTTTTTTACTTCTTATACTGAACTTGCGAGGACTGGGGTGCAGGGAGCGCTGCCAGATGTTAGATCTGGAGGAGGGCCAGTATATTAGCCAGTATTATTTAGTTTAGTTACATGAACTGAAGGGGAGGATTTCATCTTTAATTCGGATTCGTGGAGGCAACTAAGCCCCGCCTCCTTCGAAAATTGGCTTTAAATATTTTTTTTTTTTAATTTTCGGCTACCAACTTGAAACCAAATTATTTTTTAAAAATAGTGGGCCTAGAAATTCTACAACCTTTTCCCTCCCCTCAGTTCATAAAAATTACCAGTTAAAATTTTGCTACTACCGTACCTGATATTATGTTATTTAGTATATTATATTATTTATTTATTATGTTATTGTTTCTATTTATTATGTTATTGTCTTTATTGGAATTCTATTGATTGTTGTTATTTAGTTATTAAGTTACGCGGTGCACCGTGGTGCTGAAGTAATTGTATTTTGCATGGAAATGTTTGCCACCTATTAATTATATATCATTTACTCGAAATCTTGTCTCTTTGTCTCTCTTCCCACTAGTGGCATGTGATTGTTTTTTATGATTTGCTCCGAGTTTGGGAGGGGCGCGCTTCCGAGACCTCCTGTCTTTTTCGCTAATTCGGAACAAAATGGTAGCAGAGCGTGGTTTCGTGTTTTTACCCTCTGCGGGCCCGGGGTTTTTGTTTTGCCACTGGTGGTGAGAGGGATGAGTTGAAGTTAGTTTGTGACTTCCTGCGCCTGTGCCGTCTCGCTGAGCTATTTTTCGCTGATTTACAGGAAGTGTGTGAACTTATTTATTTTCTGATTATTGTTACTTGTGTGTTTTTGTTATATCTTGTCATCGTTGTTTTTTTTTCTGGTTTTGTTCTGGTACGGCGTAGTGTTTTGTTGTGGTATTTTGGATTCGCTGCCGTGTTTCGTGGACGGCAGGAATTCTGGGGACCCTGCTGAGAGTGTTGTCTCACTAAGTTATTCTCTTGTCGCCTTACTAATTTTGATTTGTTAGTTGTTGACTTCGAGTCAGTGTGTTGTTTGTTAGTTTTTTGTTACTCATTGTTATCATGCCTGTCTCTCTGGTGCCTGAATACTTGTTGAAGGAGGATCTCCATTTTGAGTTGTTGGCTCGTGGGCTTACTCCGGGTTCCGACTGCGAGTCCATGCGGAAGCAACTGCGGGATAATATGGACCTGGACACGACTTGGCCTAGGGATTTGACGTTCCAGAAACAGAGGCCCATTTTGGAGGCTAAGTTGGAGACTTTTGAAAATAGTCAGGAGGACTGGTTGGAGTCGCCGCCTACTGGCCGAGAGAGGGCTAGGTATTTGTCCCGGCTTACCCATCTACATATGAGGCTGTCGCTACTTAGAGTCAAGCTCACTAGTTCTTGTGATAAGGAGTGGTTGGAGGAACGCATCACCTTGGTTGACGGCCTGCTGACTGTACTCGAGAGGGACGAGGGGGCAAAGGCTCCTGAAAAAACTTTGTCTGCGGTTGACTCTGCTGCGGCTGTTAAGGGTGAAGGCCAGATCCCTGGGTCAGTCGTTGCGGAGGTGTCTGGTGTGGACGGGGCCAGGGGGCCTGTGACCCAAATGCCTGCTGGATCTGGAGGACTAGGGACTGTGGTGACGGGATCCTTTGTGCAGTATCACAAGCTTCCAAACCCACTTACCCCGTTGCTGCAGCGACTACCAACGGTGGATGGTCTAGATACTGAAGCCTTGCTGCGGTTTCTTTCTGAGATCCTGCGACTGCATGACTTGCCTGGTCTTCAGGGAGCGAGCTTCCTGCATGTCATCTCTCCGTTTTGTAGGCCACCTTTGGGTGACTGTCTGGTTCGAGTTCTCCAGAGGGGTGGTACCCTGGATGATTTTCATAGGGAGGCTTTGGATTTCTTTGTTCCTAGTCCGTTGAGGGAACGTCTTCGTGTGGAGAAATTCTTTAGGCCTCAGGGCAACGGAGAGAGTTTGGCAAAGTTTGTGGCCGAGGTGAGGGACACTGATAGGGTGTTAAGGCTCAATATCCCCGAAAGTACTGTGGTCACCACCATCCTTGAGGGTCTCAATCCTGAAGAGAGGTCCCGTCTAGTTTTTGCTGGTCGCCCTTCCACCTTTTCTGAACTGGACCGTCTGTGCATTGCTTCGCGCAGCGTGCAGTTTGCTGACCAGCAGAGGGCGGAGAGGAACAATCATCGTTCCATCCAGCCCTCCAGGGCTGTCACGGCCGTACAGAATCCCGTAGATGGGCCACACCACTCAGGTGGGCTTCGTCTACCCATCTGCTATGCCTGTGGTGAACGAGGTCATACTCGTCGGGAGTGTCCTAGGAGATATCGCACTGGTCCAAAAAAACTAGATGAAAGGGGGGTTTTATCTGAAGTTCCCCCGAGGTCTAAGAAAAAATTTCAAAAAAAATAGTACCTGTGCGAAAAATTTGATTAATAGTTTGGACACTATGAGCCTAGCAGAAAAGGGAAACCTACGGCTTAGGACAGCATCTTCGGTGTGCCCTTATATCAATATCCTAGTGGGAGACTCAGTGCAAAAGGCCCTAGCTGATTCCGGGTCAGCCTGTAGCCTCATCTCTTCCCGTCTTTTTGAAGCCATTTCAAGGTTAAGTTTGGTGAAGCACACCGAGGAGTCTTCTTTAACTTGCTGGACTGCTTCTAATTCCCCTCTTCCAATTTCGAAGAAGGCTTCAATCAAGTTTAAGGTTGAATGTTTTTCATGGGTGTGGAGCTTCCTTGTGGCCCAGGACCTGAGCATGGATTGTATTTTGGGGGCGGATTTTATTCAAAAGACTGGTTTGGTGCTGGATCTTCAGGCGGGCCAGTCTTATTTCAAATTCAATCGGCGAGTGTCAGTCCCCTTTTCCGATAATTTCAAATCGACACCGCAGGTTGGTGAGGTGGAGTGTGAGGAAGGTTCTGCCCCTGGGGACCCGTTCGGTCACTTGGATGAGGAGCAAGCTGGGGTTCTCCGTGAGCTTTGCTCAAGATTTCCGGAGGTCCTCACACCCAAGCTCGGTTCTACCCATCTTATTGAATATGAAATTCGTCTGACTGACACTCAGCCAGTACGCTCCCACCCATACAAGTTGGCTCCTCCAAAGATGGAGGTTATGCGTGGTATCATCAAGGATCTCTTGGATCAAGGAGTTATTGAGCCCTCAAACTCATCGTATGCCAGTCCAGCGTTCTTGGTTCCAAAGCCTAATGGAAAACATCGTATGGTGGTTGACCTAAGAAAACTTAATGCCAAAATTGAAATAGACTCAGTACCTCTCCCCGATCTCCATTCTGCTTTTGATTGGTTCGGTAAGGCCAAATTTTTCACTATATTTGATTTGAACCAAGCATATCATCAGATTCCGTTGAAGAAGGAATCACGTCCTCTCACGGCCTTCTGTGTTCCGTGGAATTTGTATCAGTACCGATCTGTGCCTATGGGGCTAGCTGTGGGGGCCCAAACGTTAACTAGGTTGCTTGACTCCATCTTCCACGATGTGAAGTTCAGGTATGTCTTTAATTATCTTGATGACCTTCTGGTCTACAGTGAGTCTTTCACGGAACACGTTAAACATCTTGAGGAGGTCTTGGTTAGGTTGGGTAGGGCTGGCCTTACAGTCAATCCGGAGAAGGTGTCTTACGCCAAGTCTGAAATATCGTTTCTCGGTCACCTTGTGTCGTCTAGGGGTATATCTATAGATCCTGCCAGGACCCAAGGCGTTCGGGATTTTCCTCCTCCGAAGGATGCCAAGGGTGTTGCCAGATTCATCGGCATGGTTAATTTCTACCGTAGGTTTATTCCTGACTTTGCCGAGGTGGCCGCCCCTCTGAACGCCTTAAGAAGGAAAGACGCAAAGAACGTGCTTTTCAACTGCCTTTTGAGGCCATTATCCAACCTCCTGTGCTGCGAATACCGGACTTTAGTAGGCCCTTCATCTTGCAGACTGACTCCTCATCCTGTGCTGTAGGAGCTGTGCTTTCTCAAGAATTCGACGGCGCTCGGCAACCTATAGCTTTTGCATCTAGGACTTTGACCCTTCAGGAAAAGAAATCTTCTATTTATGAGCTGGAGTGTCTGGCGGTCGTTTTCGGCATGGATAAGTTTCGGAGGTTCCTAGAGCATTCCGAATTTCTGCTGGAAACTGACAATCAGGCTCTTTCCTGGCTATTGGCCCATCCTCGACAACTCGGGAAGATTGGTCGCTGGGTTGTCAAAATTGCGGCCTTTAAATTCAGGGTGCAGCACATTCGCGGCACCCAAAACGTCGTCGCCGATGCTCTTTCTAGAATGTATCATCTACCCAGCGATCCTGTTGATTCTCAAGCACCGTTGTGTGGGACTGTGATGTTGGATTTCCCTGCTGCCTTTGAGAGTTTTGGCTCTCACCAACTTCAAGACCCCGAGTTGTCAAACATCATTGGTGAGCTCCAGGAGGGAGAAGCCCACTCTCCTTACTTCTTGTCCAAGGGTGTCCTCTGCTGTCGTGCCCGACGCGGAGGTGGTCCCAAGATTGTTCCGCCGAGTGCCCTCATACCGATGGTCTTTTCCTATTTTCATGTTTCACCCGTGGGCGGTCATTTAGGGATTCACAAGACCATCGCTAAAATCAGAGATAAGTTTATCTGGAAGAGTATGGACAGAGACATTGCTGGTAGAGTACGAGCTTGTCATCTTTGCTCGGTCAGTAAACCAGCACAAAATACCAAATTAGGACTTCTTTCCTCCGAGGTGGCGGAGCGGCCTCTTGAAAAGGTGTTCATTGACTATGTGGGACCCTTTCCCCGTAGCAAGTCAGGGAACACCTCCCTGCTTGTCGCTGTGGATGCTTTCTCTAAGTTTTGCTGGTTGATTCCTCTTAGGAGTGCCACGGCGTCGCTCACCGTCAAGGCACTCAAGTCCCGCCTTCTACAGAATTTTGGAGTGCCCGCCACCTTCGTCTCAGACAACGGCACACAATTCGTGTCGAGGGAGTTTCATCGCTTCTGTTTTGGGCATGGAATCAAACATGTTACGACATCTCCTTACTACCCCCAGCCTTCTCATGCTGAGCGGTTCAACCGCAATCTCAGAGCCGCCCTCATCGCTTATCACGCTGAGAAACAAACTACCTGGGATGAAAACCTGAGCTGGCTTCAGTTAGCCTTCAATTCTGCTCTTCACGAAAGTCATGATTCCACGCCTTTTCAGGTCATGTATAGTCGTCCTCCTTCTGATCCCTTGTCTAATCTCTGGAGTCTGGATAGTCTTCTACCAGTGCCTGGTACTCCCAATGTGAGTGACACTTGGGAAGCAGTCAGGGTTAAGCTCCTACAGTCTAGGGAAAGGGTGAGGAGAAAATTCAATAAGGGACGTATTGCTAACCCCTTCCAGGTGGGGGATCTTGTCTTTTGTAAGGCCCATCCGGTCAGTTCGGCCGTGGATAAACGGGCAGCCAAACTTTGCTATCGGTGGACAGGTCCTCACCGGATTCTTCGTTTTCTCTCCCCAGTTACTGCTGAGTTGGTTGATCCCATATCGGGGAGGTTGTGGCGGAAGGCCCACGTTTCTCATCTGAAGGCCTTCCGTGGTGATACCTCTGGTCATGCTCTGGATACTGCTGCGGGGGTGTCCGGGGACTGATCACCCCTGGTTTTCTCTGTAGTGTCGTTTTACTCTCTTTCTCTTTTCTTCTTTCTCCAAGAGAGGCGCCTCTCAATATTTCAGGAGGACCGTGTTTTGTCTGCCTCCTGCTCGGGACTTCGTTTCCTGTTAGGGTTCTCGACTTCCCGTATCCTGTGCCAGAGCATGTTGGTTCTTCTTTCAGTGGGGGAGAGGTTTTGTTTGGGGTTGCACCCTTTTTAGTGGGGGAGGTTGAGCCGGGGCTCAGTTTGGACAATTTATTTTTGTCTATTATTTTTCCCACCTCGGCCACTCTTGTCAGTCGGTGGGGGAGTCACTCCGTCAAGTATTGATTTTCTGCCTGGTTGGACTGATTGGTCGAGGTCAGCTGGTTGACCTTGACTAGTTTACCGACCAGCTGTTCACCGGCACCGGCTACTGTTCGGAGCGGTCAGACACGTTCGGAGGAAGCTACTGCTTTGCTGTCTGTTCACTGCTCGTCCCGTTCCACATGGCTGGCTAATTCTACTACTTTCGGCAGGGTCCCCGTGAGTGCCGTCAGCGGGACTGGTGCGGCGAGTCTGCCCGAACAACTGAAAAATTGAATGCCCGCGCCCTGCCAGCGCTATTGGACCGGCATCCAACCGGAGTGTAGTGCTCCCATTCATTTCTTCTGGAACAAGGTTGGATTAAAAATTTTTTTTTACTTCTTATACTGAACTTGCGAGGACTGGGGTGCAGGGAGCGCTGCCAGATGTTAGATCTGGAGGAGGGCCAGTATATTAGCCAGTATTATTTAGTTTAGTTACATGAACTGAAGGGGAGGATTTCATCTTTAATTCGGATTCGTGGAGGCAACTAAGCCCCGCCTCCTTCGAAAATTGGCTTTAAATATTTTTTTTTTTAATTTTCGGCTACCAACTTGAAACCAAATTATTTTTTAAAAATAGTGGGCCTAGAAATTCTACAACCTTTTCCCTCCCCTCAGTTCATAAAAATTACCAGTTAAAATTTTGCTACTGCCGTACCTGATATTATGTTATTTAGTATATTATATTATTTATTTATTATGTTATTGTTTCTATTTATTATGTTATTGTCTTTATTGGAATTCTATTGATTGTTGTTATTTAGTTATTAAGTTACGCGGTGCACCGTGGTGCTGAAGTAATTGTATTTTGCATGGAAATGTTTGCCACCTATTAATTATATATCATTTACTCGAAATCTTGTCTCTTTGTCTCTCTTCCCACTAGTGGCATGTGATTGTTTTTTATGATTTGCTCCGAGTTTGGGAGGGGCGCGCTTCCGAGACCTCCTGTCTTTTTCGCTAATTCGGAACAGTCCTCCTCCATTTATTCTTATGAGCGGGCATGTACTACTGGCATTATTTGCTTAAGACTGACTAAAGAGTTCTAAACAGAGAGACCGAAATATTTAATGTGTAAAACTTATGTCATTTGTACACAGATAGTTACAAGGTTACAACATGCACCTAAATACATTTTACTATACATTAGAATACATTCATTCTCACACAAAGCTTTTCATATTTTTTTCCTTAAAACCTTTGCTTGGCCAACAGAAATATGATTAAACTTTTGTTTAAGTAGCCTATTTACTTAAAACAAACTGATTATTAAAATCAAACAATCAGATTCTCATAGCTCTATTCGAAAATTCACTTTAGTTCTATTAACTACTAATTCAGTTACAACCACCAGCACTTGATGATGTCGGTAACTGTGGTCTCCAGGTGTACCAATGGTACTTAGTGTACTACTTACTGACTTAGCTTTAATCCCGTGTGAATGTATCTCATGTCTTGTTCTATTAGTCGTATCTTTACTTTATTCTATTAGTATTATTCTTTATTTAAAGGTCTTATCGTTGGCAATAGCTTAAGACGTTTTTATTAAACTAATTGTACTATCTTTTAATTGGAAATTAAAGATTGTTCCACAACATCTTATTTCCAGTTACAATTTACCAAAAAATGTAAATTAAATTATTATATTCCTAATAGTATTTACCCCTGGAATTTCTTCCATTGTGTTCATTGACTACCCATTACCCATTGAGTGCAAAAACATCAGAATATTAAAACGTATCGTTATTAATGCGCATTGTTAATTTCTTTGATTATATTAATTACATAAGAGATAAAACATTTATACGAACGACATGTTCTAATTTGAGGGGATTACTTTAGTCAGTAATGAAGACTGACGCTAAAAGTGCGCCACATAATTACCTGAACTACCTGAGCCTACAGATAGTGTTCTTAGCTCTCACTTTTGCCATGCCTAGTTTTGTAGCATTGAATGAGTTATATCTTGCGTAAATAATGCAATCAAAGGTATTAATGAATAGCATGCAGGAACATATGTGTGTCATTAAGTTTAGTAACACCAAGCACTCTTAGTTCTTTGGCAAACTCGGCCGATTTCAAAGATATCGTACAAGTTTTCCGGTTCATACTACGTCAAAGCAATCTCAATACAGTTAAATTCTTTAAATATTTCTATCTCGCTGTGACATGTCATTATGATGTGCCATCACATCTTAGTCAACAAAAAGTCTGCTTAGGTGATGAAGATGAGTTGAAGTGGATCTGTATCATAATATTGGCTGAAGCTGGACCAAGTCTTTTCTTGGTTACTTCAATGAGTTTTCTTATTATCCTAGTATAATAATATTTTTTTGAAGTAATTTTTGTCAAATACCATCAATACTTGTAATCATACCTCAAGGATGGAAAGAGAAAGGCTACTGGAATATAGGTGATGTATTTGGTTTTTTTTGTCAATCTACTACAGTCTATGCACGTCTTGTGATATTATTAAAGAATTAAACCATGTTTGTGCGAGTTATGTGGGGAAATGTAAATTAAATAAATGTAAAACTTATATCTTGCATATGATTAAAATCCTCATTCATTATGTGAAAGCATAAAATTCAATTAACTGTCATTTTGTTCGTATATAGTAAACATTTGTGAACTTTTATAAGAAACAGCTTTTTGAAGGTGATTGTACAGGACACGAATTACACTCGTTATGTACAGACAATGTAACTAAAGCAACCCGTAAACATTCACTGAGTCGAGGTAGTTAGATTTAATGTTGTGGATGTCGTTCCGCTGCTCTCTGCAACAGCCTACATTGTTTATGTATCGTGACACTGTATCATTTGCTACATAGGCAATTTATAATTGATTTATTAAATATTGATGGGAGAAATTGTATGTGAAAAAATTAAAATTTAATTAGTGATGTCAAAATGTAGATTAATAAAATTATATAATTTCTCAACAACAAGATCTGCCGATGTAGGATGGTACCGTAACCGAGCAGGTTTTTTCTGGTAGTCTACTTTGTTAACGGGTTTACAACGAGAGATGACTTGTGTTCTTTCTGACCTTGTGATTGGATAGTTGGAGGCTAATCAAAGGCGTCGCTTATAGTCAGCTGGTCAGTAGAAGGGGTTGTATAAAAACCTGCGAAACGCGCTTCTCGGGGCCTTTTTGAATATCTTTTTATGGTTAATTGTTAGTGGTTAGCATTTTTCTTTTTAACCTACCATTCTGCGCGGTATATTGTGGTTATCGTATCATTTTGATACAAAATATAAACAAGAATATTTTAGTTCATTTAATAATTGGCGCAAGTTTTCAAGAGAGTACATGTCGCTGCAAGTATTGTTCAAAGTAAAGTCTGCAATTTTAATATTATTTAAAAGTTACTTGTAATAATCATTTAGAACGCAATAGTCAGAATAATTTTGTACACCAAGATATAAAGTTTTAATAAATTGGGGTGAAACATAGTTTGGGTCTGTACCAACAGGAACAGGTTATGACATAAGTGTCACAAAAATTTTTCAGGAAGGTTTTTAGTTCAGTTTATTTAGTGTAGTTTATAATAGATAAAAGTACATTTTATTTTAAATTAAATTTGAAGTTTTATGTTATTTGAGTTTTATAATAAAGTTAAATTTATAATCCGATTCTATTTTTGAAACAAGAAGTTAACTTTAATTCAATTTATTTTATTTGAAAGAAGAAATGTTTTCTTGAACAATATTACAACAAAAGCAGTTGTGTAAACTTTTGGAAATTAAATCGAAATATATAACAAGTAAAAGGATTGTTCTTTTATGTACAATTTACTTAGAAATTTAAAACATTAAATAATTTTTTTTAACAAATTTTAAAATTATTTTAGAAATTATTTTCATGTCTATCTACGCTAATAAATATAATTAATTATATTTTAGACTGGATATTTAAGTGCAGTTAAAATAACCAAAACATTATAAAAAAAGAGATTTTGTGAAACTTGCGGATTTCTCTAGAGACTATCCAGTAAAGTTGTATCAAAACGCGATTACAGCATCTAAAACACAAGGTAGTCTATCACAAGAATGTTATGTTAACGTAAAAGAATAATAAGTTCATTCCGATATACCAAAACATCGAGTGCAGTAAAAAAAATATATCGCTTGTTACAAAGTTTATGAAATTTCTGAAACTATAGCCAACGACAAAGTCTTTCAATAAAGAATAAAAGTAATAGATCAAATGTAAGATACGACCAATAGAATAAATAAGACATGAGATACGGCCACATGGGATTACAGCTAAGTTAGTATTACGCTGAGTGCCATTGGTACACCTGCAGACCGCAGTAACCGACATTGTCTCATGATCCCCAAGTGCTGGTGGCTGTGAATGAATCTATGTTTTCTAGTAGAGATGTGGGAATCTGATTGAATGAATTTAATAATCACTTTGTTTTAAGAGAATACTTAAACAAAAGTTTAATTACATCTATTTTTGTCAAACATAATTAGAAATTATGAAAATCTTGCTGTGTATAGTCTCGTCACTATCTAAGTACAACTGACATCGTTGACAAAGGAATATAATGGAGATACACATTATGACAAGATTGTCGAATTATTTTTTATTATGTTATTTGTATATTTTTCTCCTGATCTAATAATCATTAAATCTGACAAATTGGTAGTAGTTATGGGAATAGCTTCCAATAAGGCCGCTACTTAACTATACTTCGTAGCTAATTTGTTTGCGTTTTAAACTAATATGTTTGCTTCACTTGACCAAGTTATTTATGCTCGATTACACACAGGTCCTTCACTTGCCTGCAATGTGGACCACACATGTGTCAACTACATGTATTTACTTGCAGACGCTCAAAAGTTGTATAAACAATATTGTAATATAATCAAATAGTAACAAATATTCCTGGTCCACCATTTTAAAATTTTTACGTATCGCCATAAATAGATGAAAATTTCATCGATATAAATAATATTGCTTTTTATTGATAGGCATCATCTTTCTCCCCTTATGGTTTAATAAATACACCATTACTTTTATGCTGCAACTTTTGGTTGTTTATTATTGTTTGTCAAAGGTATTCTGACCGGTTATCGTGCAGTGTTCACCACAGTTACGCTATGCAGGTGACGTTGGCTCCAAAATCAAAATAAGTTGTAAGGTTACACTAAGTCAGAAAGAGGTACGTGAAAAATTGGCCACTTCCGTCTTTAAGAACCCCTTGAAAAATTGCTTGGTGTTCCATACGTCTCTAAGATACTGCAATAAAATGTGAAAATAGGTTGAACAATCACAAATACCAGGTTAAGGTAGATTCACACTGGGCTGTTCATCTCTCCAGGTTTCTTGAAGAACACTTTTCACTGAGGTATATTTGGAATTTTTGTAAGCCTATGCTGCATACGTTTTTCAGATTACCTGAAAGGGGAAAACTCAAATGTCAAGGAAGAAGCTTAGCGAGAAGAAGATCAATGTTGTTAATAGTGTTGATATCGTAAAATTGCGTATTTCTCTGACTTTGAATAAACTAAGCTTCCTGCGTACCAATATAAATTATTTTATGGTGTATATTGAGAAACACTTTCTTTTATTAACAGTGGTTTGAAAGAAGGCCTAAAGTTTTGAACAGTGATATATGAGGGATATAACTGTAGAAGTTGTATAATAGGATTTCTCTTTCACTCTCCATACACGATTAATAATGTAAAATCCTAGAGAATACTCTATAAGATTAGATTAACTTATAATAAAAGAAACGGGTGATAAAATGTAACTGAATATTTACATGTAAACAAACTTAAAGCGTATCTCATATCAAACAAAGAAGGAAGCACCCTCTGTAGTAACGGTGACAATGACAGATCACCGTGACAGTATTTGCATAAAACTCGTTACTTGCGGTTTTAGTGACCCACGGGCTTTGTCATTGTAAGGTTTTTTAAGTTTGGTTTAGTTTAAGATTAAGCTTGTGACATACTATGAGCAAGGGTTGCTGTGAGAGGATTTAATAATAAGTTAGATTGACAGTACAAATACCCTCAAATGAGCCAACACATATTTTATTTTGACAACATCTCTTGAAATTGATTAAAAATTTTAATTAACAATTGATTGGGTCAACCGATATATTAAGCACAAATGTTTAATGTCTTAATACTTTGAAGACATATTTAATATTAAATTATTCATTACAATTTATTTTAAATTATTTCATTATAACATTTACTAGTAATTTTGTAGTGTTGCAATAATTATGAGTTCATGGAATAACGTGAGAAACTTTCTTTTAAATAGCTAAACATTTACATGAATTTACATTTTAGAAATTGTGAACAACTAAATGGATATGGAATTGAAAATGATTAATGAACCCTAAAATATACTAAGTTCTTAAAATTACTTACATTTTATTCCACTTCACACTTATTACGCCTAGAGATATTTTTCCGCACACGAACACAAACACTCCCAAACTTTACTTTTCGAATTCCCGGCCTCGACTCCCCCCTCTCCTCCTTGTTCTTCAGTTTTGATGTTCTTCTCCCGCCAGCTCATTGACCACGCCTCTGCCAAATCTCTCCATCATAATTGGTGAGTAACAATTTTTCATATCAGCATGGCTGTCCCTTACATTGTCGCACGGTTTTTACAAATAAGGATTTCCGCTGCTTAAGCAAGCATTTCCTGTTTGTTCATCATCGGTGTCTGGGCGGATGTGAGTATCCACTTACATCCGGAGGATGTTTCTCTCGAATTGTAATACAAGACTTCCTTTCCAGCAACTATCTGTACATCGATTCTATGAATTTTATTTTACTAATAATTACATATGTCTTACATCATTCTGTCATTCAGTCTCTAACTTGTGTAGTTAGTACACTACAATATGTTAGGCTTCATATTGGCTGAATACCTCTATTCAACTACATTGTTTTCAGCACGTAATTTACTTGTAATTTACCAGCTCTTGTAATTAACTTCCATTTAAAATTTTGCCAGTGCCTTAGCTGAGAAGCCTTGTTGTCCTGACGAAGAATAATATATACGAGGACATACGTGGTATTGAAAAGCCTGCTTTGATGAAAAAGTGCCTACTTCGAGCAGTTTAATACAGCCTAGGTGGATATACTATACACTTCCGGTAAAAGAATAAATTCCTTCTTACGTTTATTCCACTTTAAAAAATAATCGTTTACAAGGTTTTCTCGAGACTTGCTGCTTCACGGACTGTAGTCTGGAGAAAATAGATCATTGGGACATGTTAATGTTCGTTTCTATATTTGACCATGAGCCACAGTTAAATTGCCATGTCACAATGTCAAGGATGCTCACCATTAAGGGTGGTTCTTTATGGTTGGTTTCATATAAATGCTTAAATAGTATTTACGAGTACAATGATGTTTTTAGTTCTGGCGCAGTCTAGAGTAAAATTTAGATACTAAACTTTTATTTGCTGTCTGCATTAAAATACTGATCAAGCATTGAATAGATTTTTTTTATTTAAATTTAAGCACATTCTTGCAGCTAATTTCTTGAAAATACCGACAGCTGTTTAGTGTCAGTTAAATTTGACTTATATGACATAAATACTACTATTTTTCCTTAATTCCAAAATATTTCAGGTGACTTTCTCAATCATTCTCTTCAAATAAACCTCCATCTGATTTCAATTAATATTGAATATAAAGAATTAGCGGAATTGTTCCAACAATTTTCAAGATTAGCGCTTAGCAAACAATCTGCGATTCTCTCTTATTTATAAGATTACAACTATAATTCAAAGTAGAAATGTCTGAATCACTCACCTGAAATTCAAACCTAACCTAAAGGTTTTAAATACTGGTGGAAAATTCGAATGTATAAACCCTAAATTAAATTTAAATATCAAGAGGTAGGAGTAAATACCAATATTTTAATTATTGAAAATAACAATAGTAATTTGCAGCAAGTATATAGTGCTTGTAACCATAATAAAGTATATTTCTAGAAAAATACAACTAGAAATATTATACATTGGATATATGAAAGAGAACATTTGTAGTAAGAACCCATTAAGAAAATATGAGTACCGAACAAAGCATTATGGCTATAAATCTTGAGATTTTTTTATTTCTGTTATATAATAATTTATGGACACTAACTTCCAAAAATGCTAAAATATGATATATTACTTAGAGGAAATTAATCTGATGAGTTTAATCCTCCAAAATTGTGAACCTCTACTATGTTAAGATATTGCATTTTACTCGTATAATAGATCAATTGGGTTATTTTTCCTTAATTTTGAAATTCTCTCATATAAAGATGATTCACTTGTATAAAATATATAAAATTCGCTTATATTGTGTCGCACAAGGCATTAAAAAACCATTTAACTGGCTTCAAACACTAACAAAAAATTAATAGGCTTACTGAAATATGTGCATGCTGAAGAAGAATACTGATTAACAATAATTAATGAAAAATTTGTAAATGTTGTATATCAAGATCAGTTCACAGATTCAGTATATCGTAGTTGGAGTAGGCTGTATCGTATCGTGCAGACCGGGTTTGTAATTACCACAGCTGATAACTTAGATTAGTGTCAGTCAAAGCAGCTAAACTTCGGACTTGCGTCACTAGTGATCTATCAGTGTACGTCTCCATGTGATTAGTCTCTATCTAAACTTTAACAACATGATTAGTTTATCTGTTAACGTATTATTTAAAAGAAACGTCAGACAATTTATATAAAGGTATATGGTACGAGTCCTTGTTTCTCACTCAATGTCTGACTCAGAGCAGGAAATTAGACAGTGGAATTGAACTAAAAGTAGTTTTGGCCTAAATGCAATAATATTTTCAATGAAGCTGTAACTTTTAATTAAGTAATGTTGGAACAGAGAATAAAACGACGATAGAAAGACTTAATTTTATTATTATACTCATATTTTACGACTGCTGAAATCCTTTCAGTTTATAGTAGACTATATAGTACACCAAAGAAAATCTTGATGTGTATTTAATGCAATAGACATAGTAAATTAATTTGATTTGATAATTTATATACTTAAGACATGAAAGAATTATTTAAAATTATATTTTTTGAACTATACTAAGTTTTTTAAAATTATAAGTGGAAATTCAACAGAGATGTTGAGGATTGGTTCCTAAATATATTTTGATTAAAATATGTATGTAAATTAGGTGCGTCTATATTTACATTTAATATCCCGCAAGAATAATTGGATTTGTTAGTTTTCTGAATTGCTTCATAGGTGGAGATATCGTAGTAGAGTGAAACGCCGCTTACCGCATCAGAATACGACGATCCAGAAATGGCAGCGCATAATGTACTTCACAATGTGTACCTAAAACAACCCGCCATTTCTGATTGGATAAACCTTTTGAGATGCGGTTTGCAGCATTCAACTCTACTAAGTGAGCTCTTTCGAATGAGGTATCACTCGACCCATGCTTTCATTTAAAATTTCCATGTTTTTCTCTGTGGGCCGTCCCCCCATGGTTGGCATGTCACGGTAATAGCAAGAAAAAATAGTTTACATAGCCATATGACACTGTGCAAAGTTTATAGGTGTTACCTCCTATGGTTTTTAAAATATTAAGCCGTACCCATACTTTGCAAACACCCTGTATAATAAGAAATAATGAAATTATTCCACATCTTTTAAGATTTCATTAAAACGTACGTAAAATAGGGTTTGAGTGATCGTATGCTACGATCAGATTGAAATTAATCTACACACAACCATATATATATATATATATGTATATGTGTGTGTGTGTGTGTGTGTGTGTGTGTGTGTGTGTGTGTGTGTGTGTGTGTGTGTGTGTGTATAATTGGAGTGTAAGAACTTAAAACTTATACTACCCGATGTGTTATACCTGATTGTGACACAGTAGATTAAAATTTCACATCTCTAGATGGGTGTGGTTTTATATTTCCTTCAAGTATTAAATGTTTTCCGACTTTCGTAAGATTCAAAATTTAATCATTTTTAAATTGCCACTGTTTAAAATAAAATAAAAATCATAGTAAAATTCTTACCAAATTTCTTTATACAAATATAAACACAGAACAATGCAAATATACTATGCAATTACACGGCTTGATTATGAGTTGCGTAATATTAATGTTGCTAATTTCAGATTTTCACCTAAGGCACATTTTTTTATTGAGAGCCTTTAATATCATTAAAAACTTGCATACATTAAGGTCTATTAAAGACTGTTAGTAAACTAATTACATCTTTATAACAGCCAAATTAAAAGAAAAGATGACAAACATTTATTAAACACGTTTACAGTAAAACAACGAACATGAAAAAACTTGAGAGAAACACTCAGACTTTTTAGCAATATAAACCATCAAATAATACAACTGTATCGAGAAAGGAGTATTGAAAAATGAACTGGTCATCAAATAACAAGACTTACTATTGTTACTTGTTGGTCATTACCTTAACATGGAAGAATTATACAATGAACCACGTGTTACAAAACAAACAAAACGTTTGGAAGGAAACCGGCAATTTTCAAATCAAATAGAAACTCACAGATATTCACCGAATCTTCCTCTAGGGAACCAAATAATACCAGCATTACACTGAAACCCTCTCAAACCATTGTTCTTACGAAGATAAATATGGCAATACACAGCACAGTCAGGAAAGCAGTTCAAAATTCAGCATCTCACAACAATGGTCTTTGTATTTTATGCTATAGTACCTCATTCATGTCTTAGAGGTTGTGTTTAATGAATTAAATACTTGTTGATCTGTTCATTTAACAAGATAAAAATGAGCTAAACTGTCAAACCTTAAGTATCGTATATAAAATATGATAGTCAAACAGAAAGTCATTCAAAGAAGATGTTTCCAAACAAATTATCCGTTTATATAATTCATTATTTTATAAATAAAGTTTCATAAAAATGTAAATTTTACAAATTAAATCTTCTTCGACATAACTTGCTGCTAATGATAGATTCACATTCCTTTCATTAAATTGGTTTTCATATAGCTGTTTAAATATTAAAAACTTACACTATAAAATATTGTATTCTTCGGATAGTTAGGCTATATATGTTTATAAATTAATTTGCTGTCATTTTACCGTTGCCATCCTGGTTACCCATAAGACTAATATCAAATATTGGCTAACGTTAAGCTAAATTCCATAGAATGACATATATCATTATCAAACTCGGGAGCAATTTCATGGACGATGTCATGTCTATAATAGGTCACTTAATTTGGGTAATATCGTGCAGTAAGACAGAAATAAAAATTTACCAACCCAACGTGTGACAGTCCTCGCTAAATTTCAGCAAAAAATCGTAAATTGCCTGTGTTGTTACGAAATTACAACACTAGCTGTTACCCGCGGCTTCGCACGCAATCTTTAAAACCGTATTTATATATTACTTAGTAAAAGCAATTATGATGTAATATGATTGGAGTCCTATACAAATTTTAAAACATAAGTAGGCGCATACATAAGGTAGATATAATTTAAGTTCATGGTAAATAGTATCAGAGTTTAAATTAATTATTATATCATGTTTGGCACGTGTAGGGGCATTTCTGGTTCTAATTAATTATATACATAACGTTACAGCTGAAGCTGCCTTGTCATCCCGATCAAGAAAACACAAATTTCGCATACTTACTTCGGTCAAAAAGCGTATATTTTCAGAACTTGTCATTTATTTCAGGTCTAAGATATTTCCAGTACCATAGTAGAGTTTGCCTTGTTGTTCTGACGAAGAAAAAATATATACTTACGTAGGACAGAGATGCCTACCTCGGTTATAAAATGCCTACTTAAGACCGTTTAAATTCATTTACATACTATGTCACAGTTTAGCTTGCCATATTGCCTCGATAAAAATACTATGTATATATTCGATTATATAGTTCTCGGAAATCTACTTTGATCGAAATCGTGTTGACATAGTTGAGTTTGCCTTGTCCTGATGAAGAAAATACACACATAAGTAGGACTGAAAAACGTATTACGACCTAGGGGGAAGTCCTACCTACTTCTTATGTACTTTCGGTATAAGGGAGAAATCCTTATTAAGGTTATGCAACATTCCAAAATAATCGTTATTAAAGTTTTGCGTTATACCAGTCTTGCTTTTTGGACTATAGCCAGGGAAACAATGAATCGTTGATGCATGTTAGTGTTTATTTCTCTGTTTTCCATAAGCCACTGATAAAATGCAATATCACAATGTCAAGGAAGCCTACCAGTTTAAAGTAATTTATGTGAAAACATTCATAACTTTGTTCATTAAGGTTGGTTACATAACAGTGTTTAAATAATATTTAAAATGCATTATATTATTTAAATTCATCACTGGGGTAATGTGGATTAAAATGTATATATTAACTTCATATTTACTATCTCCATTACACTACTGATCAATCACTGTTTACTTGATATTTCATCAAATTTAATTGGAAACAGATGTTTCAGCCAATTTTTCGACATAACACTGAAGGTTTGAACAGCAGTTTAGTACCATTTTAATTTGGATTATGAAACGCAAAAACTATATTTATTCTGAATTTCAAAATATTTAAGGTATCTTTTCTTATATTTTGCTACATAAAAACCTTCCATGGATTTAATGAACATTTTACAAAAGGAATTAGCTGACCTAGCAGTTCTTGAAATTAGCTCTTACCAACACAGTTTGCGATCCATTTTTATTTATAAGAAGATGCTACGTGTAGCAGAAATATACCTTCTTTTTCTCCTTCTTCTTCCTGCACGCATTGTCATTTAAACTATTTTATTTCATATTACTGACACATAAATTATATTAAAATAAATTTAAAATATAAATACAATTAATAAAAATAAATAATTTTAAAATATTTTGGACGAAAATGTAGTATTATAAGAGTCATCATTAACATGATACGACAATGTTGTATAATACGTAACATGAACTCCAGAGTCCAAACCCACCAACCCCCCACCCGCACCATTTCAAATTATATGTAAAACGCAGATTTAGAAACGATAACTGACTTAACAAGCCCAAACGATCTTATAAATAACTCTGCTAAGTTCGTTGCACAGTCTCGTACACTATTTCGTTCCAATATGGTTGTTGCCGTTCTAACTTTAAACAATTCTTAGTACTGAACATAATTAATAAAGCGTTTTAAAATTAATTATGATAATATTAGAATTTCATCATTCTGTACGTTAATGGGCTGTTTTCCAATACAGCAGAGATCTGTGAATGTCATTGTTTCCCTCTTAGTTATGTCAGCTGGTTTTTCCCTTTTCAAACACTACTTACCCTATGTAAACAATTTTTTCCCTATAAAAACGTGTCTTTACCTATATAAACAAATAAACCAGTGTGATTTCGTTATTTGTTTTTACAGTCTTATGTTAAAACATCTTATTTTAACACCTGAATGAAGTATAGAATAGTGTTAAGTTTTCGTATGGAAGAATAACAAAAAGAATTTTGTGTGCATTTTCTCATTTTGATAGCAAGTATCGCTCAATAACCGAAAGTTCTTTTGCGGGGCTTGAAAACATTTTCTACGCTAGGCTTCGCCCCGCGCTTAAAAGCAATCTCGCACTCTAATAGTTTACTTTCGAGACTGCTAATGAGATGCGCTATTTTATGTACCAAATCGTTATTGAGATATTGAACACATACTATAAATTCCACGAGAATAAATTAATAATATTTCCATTGTCAGAAAATCAACCTACAACTTCCAATAGAAGCAAGAGGACTATTTTATCATTGTTTATCCGATCACGTTTTACCACTTCTATAAACTACACCAACTGTGGTCAAATCTGATGTTTACCAATACCAAATGTCAGAAATGTGAATATCTGTGACGTTTCGACGATTGAATTATTGACACTAACATCACTTGTAAATCAAACTTGCAGCAGGCTCCGCCCTGTGGTTTTCCTAATACTTCAAATAATACCTATGAAGAATATTTAAATAAATAAAACAGATGATTTACCTATAAACAGTGTTACTTATCAACAAAAAGAATCATAAATAATTCTAAATAAATAAGTAATTACTTTGTTTTAAATCAGGTCTGTTTTAACAATTTGGTGAAAAAATAATTCACACAGGTAGATTTTGTTGAACACGACTTATACTATAATTGTAATCTTCATATATGAAAATCATACGTTATAAATTAAGAAATACTGAAAAATAATAATAAATATACTAAAAGTTATAATAATACAATCAAATTAAAGTGTTCTTATTTATTAATTTTTTTCTTTTATTTGTCTACAAATAAATCTTGTATAGTCTAAATTTTACACAGCAAAATAAAAGGAAAAGAATAAATTTTATAAGCAGGCTTTGGTAACTCATAGTCTCAATATTTACAAAAAAAGATAATTATTTGTCATGAATTCAAATAGCTTCCTAATGGAGCTGAGCAAGTCTAGAGTGATTCAACTTTGGTATTAAAAATAATAACTATATAAGTCAATGCACGGGAGAATATGTTGCTACTAAGATTTTTATTTATAATTTAAAAACCTAAATAGATATATTTTAAATGTTTTTATTGTTATTTGGCTTTTAATTATTTTAAAATTATGTCTAACACAATAACACTGTCAGAAGTGTGGTATTTCATAATATTCAGTAATCTCTGTATTTTAAGACATTTAAGATTGTACGTGATTAACACACTTACAATATAACCATTTAAACAGAGAAACGTACATTAAAAATAGTTAATTAATTGCATAGCACCTATCTACATGCATATATCAATTTACATCTGAAAATCTACAGGGACAATGAAACACGTTTCAGTAATAATAGAAACCAAAATTGAGAAGGGTACTGACACTAACTGTACATGAACCTTGCTTATACCATATACAGTAGCGACCTGCATTTGTCCGTCTGCAATTACACTGACAGTGATGGATCACATCAGTAGTAATGAAACCCGCATAAGAGTAAATTACCACACCTGACACTTTACTTAGCAGAATTTTGCTGTCTTATGTAGCATAAGTAATATGAGTTTTTGCAAAGACAATGACGGTCTGTACTAATATTTAACCCTACAAAAAAATTGATAATTGTAACTGAATGAATAGTGCATTGATGATTGTGTATTTTTATTTGTTGTAAAAAATTGCAGTTTGCCTGGAAGCAGTACTGAACATATACCTATGTCCTATTTATTGTTTAAAATATGCTATTGATTGTAGATAAATTGAAAGAACAATAAGTTTTCGGACATTTTTTTATCGTTAAACGATAACACAACGTTTCGGGAATTGAAATCTATCCACTTCTTCATTTGTGTAAAATATCACTAATAGATAAAAATCTATGCCCTAACTATTCATGATATTACGGTTTGTATATTATGAACATTTACAATACAAATAAAACTAAGGATGTTTCTTTTAAATATTAAACGGTTGCACATTCAACTCTAAACTAAGTTAACCTTTTAATAAGTTTAAAATTGTCTAATTATTAAAACAACCATGTGAATAATTGTAAAATAATATATTTATAAGATGTTTATTGTTCAGATATTGAACCACTCATTTATTAGGGGAAGAAATAACGCACTATGACAAAACGTTTTAAAGTTTGTTTATTAATATTTGTATTAATTGCAATATGTGTATTTCTTCATTGAACTGCCATATCAATAGTAAAATCACGTTAAATGAACTATATCCTCTTGACAAGGTATATATCTAACAAAACTAACTGCGCGTTTTAGTGAATTTATCTGGCGGAATTCTACCTGATGATCAGGAAAAATTAAACTGATTTTTGAATTAAGATTTTAAATATATTTTGCTTTAAAGATTCATTTAATTTTAACAAGATATATGAATATGCCATTACCATAGTAAACCATAACTGTGAGTAGAGGCGGTATTACATCAAGTTAACCCTCAGTTTTTACATAGTTAAATTATGATGGATGAATATGTCATTAACATTGTAAACCAGTAGTAGAGGCAGTATGACATCAAGTTAACCCTCGGTTTTTACATAGATAAACGATGATGGATGAATATGTCCATTAACATTGTAAACCATAACTGGATTAGAGACAGTATTTAATTTAGGTCACTCCTAGATTTACGTAGTTAAATGATGATGGGTGAATATTTCATTAATATAGTAAACCATACCTAGAGTAAAGGCAGTATTTCACCAGAAAAATTCACTCCCATAACTTACACACGTTCGCTATTCAGCAATGTCCTAAACTATACAAAACTGCTTGGAAGCCAAAGTGTTAATATACTAATATGTACTTTTGTACATATGCAGTTATTATGTTAACCGCGTTCATGTTTCTAACTGTAAATATATTACTAATCTTTTCTAAAATATCTGTTTAACAATTCATCAAATATAAAAAAAAACTAATTAAAAGTTTAAATATTGCCATGGAGTTTTTTAAAGAAATTATTTAAAATATAAACCTACAATCACGACTTGGGTACTCAACTAGAATACCGGCACTTAGCAGTAAAATACTCGTTAGTTTTGTTGCTGCTTCATTTTGAGATTCAATTTATATTCATCTGGATCACATTCTATTCGATTAAAGAATACAAGAGAAGGACATACGTCTAGAAAACGTCAGGCTTCAAAGCGTTTGTGTTCCCAAAATTCATTTGGTTTTTTGTAGATATGTTTATTGCGTTTGTGTTATTAACTTAAATAATATATTTCATGTTCTAAAATTAAAAAACCCCAAATGTAGTTACCAATTTATTTTGTTTTAATCTTCTTTCAGAATTGATAATGCTGTAGAGCACGCTATCAGTGAGGGTAATAAAGATTTTTTGAGACTGTGAAGACAGTTTTTGAGATTCTGAAGACACAGCATCTAAACAAACACATTCTCAAGATGCTAGTGGGTAACCTGAAAGTACATGGTTTCATGAGCCATAAACAAACGCATGTGTATTCAGACAAAATCCTTCCTATAATGCAGATCGAAGGGGTCCAAATCTGGGGTACTTCACACAAATAAATAAATAATATGCAAATAAATGGACTTTTAAATATTTTTATATTCTGTAACGAAACAAAAACTAAAGTTTAAATTTTTTACCCTCCTTAAAGCTGCCCGTTTACATTACTAACAATAACAAATGCGAAATTATTGAGCGAAACCATCGGTGGGTGACGTCATGAAGTAGAAGCTCACTCACAAATAGATGCCATCGTAACCTCATTAACCTGATTTGTTCAGTCCACAGGTGACAGTTTTTGCCCTTAAAACACAAGTAGCTTGTTGGCTGTCGGCAACCCAGTTCTTGTCGCATCTAAACCCTTCCTTCCACCACTAACAGCTCATGTTTTGTGTGAGACTCATTGGTTGCAAGTTCTACATCTGTACGATTATACAGTCAAAACCGGGTCATTTTTTAATCAGCAATGATAAGTTAAATAATAACTTTTGTAGATTTATACTTTGTCTTTGTTAATACAAATTGTTCTAAATTAAACATTTTTGACCAGGAAACTGAGAGTACTCCTTGTTATGGTATGTGGAGTGAAATACACATCACTGGGTCCATATAATCATAAGCGTTACCACAGACTGCTGAGTTACGTACGTGTTCCTTGCATCTGACATCACTCCACCACTTGTCTCCTCTATGACGACCAAAATACGATGTAATAAAACCTTTCTGAGTAAAATTCAAAAAGAGCAAAAATTGTAATATGTCTGTCTAGTCATTTTCTTATACTATATAAACGAAGGATCAAACGAGAGAGAGAGAGAGAGAGAGAGAGAGAGAGAGAGAGAGAGAGAGAGAGAGAGAGAGAGAGAGAGAGAGAGAGAGAGAGAGGAGAGAGGAGAGAGAAGAGAGAGAGAGAGAGAGAGAGAGAGAGAGAGAGAGAGAGAGAGAGAGAGAGAGAGAGAGAGAGAGAGAGAGAGAGAGAGAGAGAGAGAGAGAGAGATCATTGGTTGCGTGTTAGTGAAACCTCTCATTCAAGGGGTAAATCAAATTCTGTCTGTCTGTCTCTCCATCCACACAATGTCTGGAGAAATTACTGTTTAATAGATGTGAAATGTTGCGTGAAGGTTCATTTCTGTCCAGGCAACATTGAGTTCGATTATGGTGCGTGCCATTTCAATGCTTGAGGCTAAGTTTTGGTAGACATTTACATTGTTCATGACGCCTACAAAACAATTACAGAATTAATAAATTTTTAGCCAAATGTAGCCTAAACATTCTAGACATATATCTATAAATACGAGTATGTCTCATCTTTCGTTTTTAAATTTTGCTAAAATTTATTTCTACTTAGACATGAATAGCTTGTATGATGATGTATGTTCGTCCTTGGGATTCGGTTAAACATGACGCCTATCACTGAGAAGGCTTCGGGTTTGTCTTAGGAGGTGGGGTGTAATAATTACAGAAAATCGGAGGATTTTAATTATTACATTTTACCAGCTTCTTCTTATTGGAAACTAAATGCTTAATATATAATCAAACACTCCAATAAATGAAAGATTTTTATTTTGTGAGGCCTTTCGTGCTCAAAGAACACATCGTCAGACCCACATAACTGAAATATAAGTAAATTAATAATAAAAACAATTTAGATTTAAATAAAAACATATAAAAAAAAATCTTTCATTTATTGGAGTGTTTGATTATATATTAAGCATTTTAATTATTGTTATACAAACAAAATAACAATAATCCTAGAAGTAGTCCTTTATAAGAATTGCAGGATGATTGGGTACAGCAATTACAAATGTAAATTTGGATTGTAAATGTATCCTTTGTCTGCCAGGAGAATATGAGATTTTATTTTCTGTATCTGTGTGTCTGTCTATCTGTCCGTATATCATCCTAGAATTGAAATCAGTTATATAATTATTACTGTTATCTACATTATTTGAATATTCATCAAATAGTAAGCAAGGTAAATATTGTAAGCACTAAAACTCGACATATTAGAGCGGAAAGACAATTAAGTACGTTACAATACCGAGATAATTCATATCAGGTGCGACTAAATCTGACAGCCTGTCAATCTTAACCTGTCACTGACAGAGCCATGTTGACAGTTCGGTTATGTTGACGAGAAATAATTTTTAATCTATAAATAATAAAGTTTGTTTAAAGTTTGGGAACGTTTAAATGATTTTTAACAATAAGAATAAACTCTACATGTTTTAATTCTGATAATCTGATTTTGATACAAATGCAAATAAGATTAAAGAATTAAATAAATAGGCTGTAATGATCGACTAATCCAACTTAACAATAAAGAGTTGATCTAATAATGACAGAACAATGGATATGGACTGAAGTCTGTCGTGGACATGATGGGGTCGTACATGTGAGGTACGTATATTGCCGATGTACATTTGAAGCGTGGTTCTAGAGGTTGATCTACATCGGTGGACTGGATCATGGGGTTGGGTTCTACGTGGTGAATTGATCCTAATCAATACGCCTCAGTGGTTGGTTGCTCTACTACAGCACTTCACCGTTGACGTTAGGCTTATTTCTATGATTCAATGAAATTAACATTACTAAATATTGTAATGTTATTAAAGAAAGAGATCGTCAATCAATCAATTCGATTGCCCATTATATAGAGAAATTGTATAGAAAAGATAACTGTAAAAGAAAGGCCCCATTCACATTGCACAAAGATCTTAGTTCTTACAGCATCTAGACTTATTGGTTGCTCTCAGAATGGGAAGTAAAACTTGGTAATACTACGGTGGTTTGCGCTGCAGTCTTCTGCAAGATTTGTTGTACCTAACAAAGCAATTCATAAGAGTAGTATAACAAATATAAGTATTATAGAATTTGAAGCAAAGATTATCGGTGGGAAAATCCGTGGAATATTGCTAAAAGGAATCTATATTGGATCGATGCCCAGTAAGGATAGTTTATTTATAACTCAAGCTTTTAACTTCCTTGGAAAAATATTGAATATAACGATGTAGTTTTTAAACTAATGACCCCCTAATGTATATTTTGGTAAAAAAACACTTGGAGAAAGCATATAGTACTTCAAGTTGAATTTCAGATTTTCTTTCGAAAAGATTGTGGCTAATCCTCCCTTGCATTGTGTTTGGTTTTATAACGATTAATGTTTTCGGCTTCAAACGATTGTGATGCATTGAACTGGTATAACAATTGTACTTTGTTTTGAGGCCAGATTTTTGTCTTGAAACGCCATTGTGATTACCTGTTGTTGATTTTAAATATACCAGTTGACATGTAATGGAGGCGAAAATTTATGGAATGGAGTCTGTTGCTGGTCATGTAGGTAGTCAGGTAATGATATGAGCCGTTTCATATAAAAACACACTTAACCTATAACTAATCACTTTTTGTTTGGCTAAGGCAATAAAACATTGAAATAAAAACATCAGAATAATTGATATTGTTAAAAATGACATAGGATTGCAACAGAATTGCCTACAGGATGAGTTCAGATTGTTACGCAAGTTGTCATGTCATATAAGTCTAAGTGGTCACTAGGAAATTGACTGAAGGTTAGCGTTCTTTATTGGCTAAGGCAGGAAAGTTTTTATAAATTAAAAAATTGGATAAATTTTCCGTATTTTTTTAATTTGGAAAATAGTTAAAATATTTACAAAATATAATTCGAATCTGCTGACACAATATGCTTAAGTTCGCCAAAGAAGCAGAAATGTTTGTTTAAATTTAAATTTTGGAAAGTATTAACTATACAGTGCCAGTAGTGTCATTCAGATCGCAAACACGAAATTACTGTATCTTTTTCCTGCGTATTTCACCCTCAATGAATTAAAACTCTCTAATGCATTTTAAATACTAAAAAAGAGAGATAAAAATGAAAAATCAATGAAAATAAATAAACTATTTATTTTTTCGATATTTATTGATATTTGTTAATGATTTATGTGTGAATTAAATTATTGAGTTTCAGTGGTACAAGTGTCATTTTCATTTAAAACAACCTGATTTATTGTATTGTTATTGAAGATTGTATTGTTAAGAGATACATTTAATTTACAATAGCAGATTTTAGCAATACAGTTCGGATATAAAGTTGAATTTAAGTACCTTGATTATTACATATAGTTCATTGACCTAGCTGCTTCTTTCTCAAATTAATCTGTAGTAAGTGAAGTGGAATATTCCAATTCGAGTGAACAGTCTTCATCAGACTGTCTTTACATTACCAAGTAAAGCAATGCCTACGCCTGGTTAGAAGTTACTGCACGGAAATAAGAGCAATTTCATAATGGCTACCTTAATATGTCTGAAATAACTTTGTTTACCATTTCTGATTATTTTAATATGGAATCACAAAATCTGAATGTTAACATTACGCCTTATGTCTGTTATTTTATATACGCGACATATGATGTCATATATAATGGGTTTTTTACCTTGTCATGAATTAAAGCAAGTTAATCTGGCATTCCACCATCGGGCCATCCGCTACAAAAAGTAATGCTTTCAGACCCAATGAATGTAATACAACCAGAGTAAGCAGTTTAACATCTCTTATTCCTACACTGAGTCTCTAGATCGAAACTAACGTATTATATAATGTGTACCTGCTGTGTTCTCTTTGTTAGTTACTTACCGACTCTGTTGATAACGATTAATATTGTTCATTGATATTACTCATGTAGACAGCTTTCCAGTTTAGATGTGGCACGCCGTTGTCAATTAAATATTAATGTCGGCAACGACAAGCTAACGTTGTTATGGCGATATACCAGTCCGTGTTTATTACTCCCAGCATCTTCCAGGCTGCAATATTGAGATTATTACCTTCTCACGTAATAAGTTCTAGGGTTTACTTGTAGACGACAAAATTATGAGTTTCTGTACCAGGAAAATACATAAAATATTATTCAAATTCGTTCATGAAAATAAAGTCAAATATTACTTTGGAATGTTTCTTTTGAATTATAACGTCAACGTTTAATATCTAAATGTGTGATAACCCTTTTACGATACCCATTTCTTACCCCTTTATAATTCGTCTAACGTCGTGTAAATCTTCTAATTACTTCTAATTACTTATTAGCAGTGTAAAATAAAAAAACAGTTTAGCAAGTCACAAAAAGAAGATTGTATGTTTAATATGTCACGTGTTAAAATCGCATATGGTTGTATTGAGTTTGCATTCATATTGATTTATCTTCTATGTCATCGTTGAAGTGGTGATTATGGATAAGACCAATGTAAAAATATTCCATAATAATCAGCCAAATCATGGAGAATCATGCACAATCATCGAATTTATTCACCTGCGCAGAATTGAAGCTATAAGCAAACACTTATGTCTGTGGGTAATTTCTTTTTCTAGATATCGTGTGGACAGACAGAACTATAGGTCAGTCTATAGACAGACAGAAAAAGATAAACAGAGGTTTCATAAAATAAGAAATGGCATTTTTCCCGTCCCTCGAGTGATAGGCTTTACTAGCGTCCAGCAAATTATTAAAGGGCTTAGCAATGCCTAGAGGAGTAGTAAAGTATTGGTGAATCGATGTAAACCTTCATATATTTTGTAACATATCGCAAAGAGTTCGGTTACCCTTTTGGGATCCTTTACTCAAGTGACTAACCAGAACGCATTTCGACAACCGCCTTTATAACCAAATCTTTGAGGGAAGATACATTCTGTACGTGATACCTTAATTACTTCTGAATATGTTTTGGGTTAAATAATTTATTCCTTACTTCGTAACAATAATCAAAGTTATAATGCTTGCACCACTGTTAACCACAAATGTATTGGTCTAAAAGAAAATCATACCCAGACACACAAACAGTCAAATGTATTTTTGACCAGTTGACCAAATTATCTGACCAGTAGTACGTCAATTTTTGTATACATTTTTTTAATATTTTTTATTTTACTCAATAAAACAAAGTTAGTGAAATATTTCTTATCAGCAGTTACAACTTGATATTGGTACTTTGATATCCCTATTCTGATTGATTGATTTGTTTATAACATATGCTAAAATAGCATTCAAACATACTGTATCTAAGTAGCCTATACAAGAACCACGTTAAAAAATCAGTTGGAAAACATATGAATTAAATAACTCGATGAATGTAGCGTACACTAGATTATTACAAACCAAGATGTACAAACAAAACAACGAGAGCAGTCGTTTGTCTGGCGTCAGTCCCGGCCCGAGGACCGGTAATGGCTTGTGTCGGCCTCAGTGATTTTCTTATTATTTGTGTAACGGGAGGAATTTATAGTTTAAGTTTTACTCTCATTTATTGAATTTTTGTAATACGGAACCCCTCCAAATTCCATACTGACTCGAGATATTCCATATTCCAGCCCCTCGAGAGATATGATTCGCTAACGCTCACTTTTTAGTTAATAAAAATCTTCCCAAAATGTGAAATGCATTATAGACTATTTATTCATATTTTAGTTTTCAACACAAAATTTATTACTTTTATTTATTTTTATTAAGGACACGGACAACGTTAAGAAAATAACGTATAAATTTCAGTTTGCAGCTCATGTTCCAACTAGTGTCAGTGTTGAAGCGCACAAATATGACAATCAGAGCCAATCAGCCGTTTTGTTGTGTTACCAGTGCACGCTTAATGTTAACTTCATTTTCTGCAGTCGCATGCCTTAATATCTTAACAAAGTTCGTGCAATAGTCTATTACCTGTAAGCATCATATGCAAAAGTAAAATTATTTCTAATAAAATATCACAATCATTTATTTATAAAACAGTGAAATCATATAGGATATTTAAATATAATAATAGATTACAACTACTCGAAATGAAAATATGTGAATTTGTAAGGGATATCACATTTGCTCCTTCACCTCGTGCAAGTAATAATTTATTTTTAGTAACAAAGACTCAGAAGTTAGTTAGATTCTCCTTTATTGTGTTTACTACAAATACATTTTTATAATGGCTTGTAATAAAAATATACTCATATTAGAAGTCGGAGATGACCATTATCTATTATTATTGCTTATTTTATGAAAGGTGATTTCTTAGATTTAAGTGTATGCACACATTTTAACGATATAGAAAATATCAATTTAAAACTGGTGACTTTATTACGTCTAATAAAGTTCAAGCAGTTACGTTCAACGGTCTGTCATAATTTTAGTAAGAGCTTTACAAGAAATATACAGTTTTTAGTGTTTTAGTGTGTTTTTGTATTTATTGAGTATCTGGCAGAGTTTCTAAATAGATAGATAGTTTGAATATAAAAAGAAATTTCTTTTCTAAGGACGTTCAAAATTATTAACAAAATAATGTAACCTCCTGTTACAATCTTTTAGTCGTGCTTATAATAACTAATCCGCAAGACAGTTTTAGGCTTATAACAGTTCAAAATTAAAAGTAGTTCTATGAAATTTACCTAGTTAAAGATTTTGGCTATCGCAATATTTCAGGATTTTATTTTTATTTACTACTTCTACAACTAATTTTGGACCAATGCACAGAGATTTTTGCGCATTTATAAATTAATGTTAGTGCAATTTCACATTTCTTTGTATACTTTCCATGTCGCTACTACCAAAATTAAACTAAAATTGGTTAAAACTGTTTTTCCTTACGCAACAGAGAATATGCTTTGATTTCTACAAAGTTTGTTGTGTTGTTTGTTGTCATCCTGCAGGTTGTTTTATTGCAGCGCTGTACAAAATAAATGTGGAACCTTTGTAGGAAATATACCTATAACATTTGTAACCGTATTAAGAATTTTAAATTAGAAAATACACATGGAAATTGAATAAACTAAAACAATAAAATAATACATAAAAATATAGCTACAGTAAAAAAAAATATTTGCTAAGCCTTCTAAGGATTTTGAATTAAGTACCTTAACTATAAAATATCACTGTTTCAGATTTTTTTACAAAACTAAAATTAAATGTTTGCATTACCATTTTTGAGGAATTCCGTCTGTTTCGCATTATGGTCATGAAAATTTAGTAGTAAAATACTACTAAGTATAACTTACTTAGTAATACAGGGTTTTTGGGTAAAAATTACTGAAACAGAAACAAGAAAATTAAATTGATTCAAAATGGGTCATTTAGTCCATTATGTTTGTCAAAATACACACGAAAGTATATAGACGAAGTCATTATTAAACTCTGTTTTTTATCATATTTGGTATTATAAATAAATCTTGCATAAATTAATTCTCATATAAACATTCTTTCTACCTCGCATACTGTCAAAAATCTTATTTTCAGTCTTATGAATATTCAAGCCTATTGTATTATTAATAATATATAATCGACCTCATTCGGTTCCAAGTTAATTAATGAAATCCAAACGGTATGTTCTGATACTGTATACATTCGTACGTCACAGTGCTCCATATTCCCTGCCTCAGGCTGAATAGCAATCACAATATGTTATTGAGTTTGTATGTGCAAAACAATATTAATCTATATCAATCCTCAATATTTTTCACTGTTATTGATTTTAGCTTTATCCTTGTTACTATATTTTATAAATAAAACAGGTTTAATTTAAGTTATACTTCGCTGTACGAATTACAAGAATATTATTAGATGTACTGATTAGCTAAGTCTTCACTACTCCTCGAACTTGCTTAGCAAACAAAAAATTGGCGAGCATCACCGAAACCTATAACTCGTACGATTTGGCATTTTTATATAAACTATTGACCCACGCTTAAATCCAGAGTACGAAAATACTAAATAAGCATTGGCATTGGCTCTTTTACTAAAAGCTAGGGTTTCCTAAGTATAGATTGCATTTATAATACTGAAGTCCCATAATTTGATCACGATCTTCTTAGGGAGGCCGATAATGACATTGGTCAAGACAAAAATGTTCAATACCCTATCGTTCAGCCCATTTAATTTCGGCGGTTCCTCGGTCTTAGAGCTTGGGAACCAGCTTAACGCACTCTCTTCCTCGTGTGCATTGCATCGGGTCACCGGCATAGGCGTAGCGTGACCTAATAATTTGGGGGGGCACGGGGTCTCCGGGGGGGGGGTGGTCCCGTGGAAACTTTTTTGAAAACTACCACTTAAGAACTAAAGTAAAGTATATGTGTATTTTTGTTAAACATTGGTTTTAATCAATTTTTACTATATTGATGGATTGTAAAAAGACTCAATTTCAAATTATACAAGTTTATTCTATTCTAGACATAACTGCAAGGACATTTATAACACAAAAACAAATTTGTGTACAAGACAAAGTTTTAAGGTGAACAGAACTACAGTAATGGTTTTCAACGAACCAATTTTCGTTACTTCTAATGAAGCATTAGCCTCCTATCGGCTAGATTTGAAAATCTGTCAACTAACAGATCTAGTTTTTTATCTTTCATGTATTCAGACGTCAATTCTTGCTCAATAGACATCAGGGCAAGCCCACTTAAGCGGTCTTCTGTCATGGTGCTTCGAAGAAATGTCTTTAGCCTTCGTAGTGTAGAAAACGATCTTTCTGCGCTTGCTGTTGTGATAGGCCACGAAAGTGATATTTCTAGTAGCTGCCAAACATCTGGTGCACTGGCTTGAAGATCATTCTCAATAAAAAAATCAGCCAACTCTTGGAACGTTATTCTTGTGGTTGCTTTGTCTGTTTTGACAAAATTGTTCTTTGCATAACAGTGAAAAAACTTAAGATGTACAGAGAAACTTAAAGACAAGTTATAAAACTTTTGGATTGCCATAACAGCGTTGTTGTCAATTTCGGTCCAATTAAATAGTAACTGGGCAATGCAGTTGATTTTATCATAATCGTTCTTGGAAAAACGAGATTGCAGGTTTACAATTACTGTGTCTAAAGCGTCAAAGTAAATGCCAGTCTTGAACATCTGTTCAGGTTCAGGTTCAGGTGATTGATGAAATGCAGCATCTGAAGAGCTACTACTAGCTTCAAGTTTTTTCGGAATCTTCCGTTTGCGTGGTAGTGAAGGCCTTTCAACTGACAATCCTTTCATACCATATTTGTTACACTGTTCTTCTGACTCATTCCACATCTGAATAAAGCCATCATCATTTCTGTCCAGTTTTAAACAGTCAATGACTGATTCAACTTTTGCAAAAACCTTAGAAATGTCAAGAGATTCACTCTGCAGTTCTTTGGAGAGTATATCAGTCTGACTCAAAACGCTGTGCAATAGTTTTAAACTGAATACAAATTCAAATGTGCTGATTTGTTTGGCTAGACCATCAGCTTCGGCTGCAATTTTACGATTTGATACATCGTTTGCAATAACTTCCAAAGTTTCGTACACTTCAGGGAGCTGCTCTAGAATTACATGGATTGCTTTGTGTCGAACTGTCCATCTAGTTCGAGACAAGCTCACCAGTCTTTTCATTTTTGTTTCTCCGCTTTGCTTACATATTGATTCAAATATTGAAAACCTGTTAGCTGATGCATTAATTAAGTTATACAGGTGATTTACTATGGATAAGCAATTCCGAAGCTGTCTTATTTCTTCACAAAATCTCTGAACAGCCAGATCAAGCAAGTGGGCATGGCAGTGTGTGTACAAAGCTTTAGGCTCTTCTTCTTGGAACCTTGAGGCAACACCTTTGAATTTGCCGCTCATGTTACTAGCTCCATCATATGCCTGGCCGTGCATTTTATTTAAGCTTATACCCAACTGCTGCAGATACTGTTTAATAGTGTGATGTAAATTTTCACCAGTAGTGTCTGACACATCAACGAAGCCCAAAAACCTTTCATTGATTTTAATGTGTCCATCTATTTTAGTAATGTATCGAATGCAAATGCTAAGCTGTTCACGGGTTGAAATATCCGTAGTTTCATCACAAATAATTGAGTAGGCCAAAGCCTCACTCACCTCTTGGACAATTTGTTGAAGCATTTCACTTTTTATGCAATCTATTATCTCATTTTGTACCTGGGCACTTTTGTATGAATGGACTGGGGATTTCATTAATGTTTGGATTCCTTCCTCCATTTGAGTAGATCTCAGTTGTAGCAGTTCTATAAAGTTCCCCCTGTTAAATGAAGCAGTACTCTCATCATGTCCTCTTAAGGCAAGATTCTGTTTTCCAAGGAATAGGATGTTTTCAATTATGAATTTTAAATACCTCCTATTCATCTCAACCATTTTAGTATGTGCCGAGGACAACGAATCTGCTACCGTGCTTCCTGCTTTTCTATACTCATTGAGAAACTGTTTAGATTTTTGATGCATTTCACTATTCTCATGTTTCCTGAATTTTTCCAAAGCTTTCTTCCAATTGTTCATGCCCAGTTTAGTGAATGACTCCTCCCCGCGACCAGACTTATGTTGACAAAATAGTCGGCATGGGTAACAAAATGCAGCGTCTTTAATGGGGCTATATTCGACCCAATTAAATTCACTGTACCAGGATTCTTTGAACTGCCTCGATTTGGATTGAATCTTGCTTACCTTAAAACAATCAACAGGCTGAAATGCTCCTTTTGCAATATCTGCACTTTGTACTCCCAATGAAGGATCTCTACTTTCGCCCTGGAATGTAGCATCACGATCTGGGCGTAAACAAGATGGCGATTCATCACCAACGCTACCTCCAGTGCTACTTCCCGCTAAATGTCTATCTTCATTTACACTTTCACTTGAATTTCCAAGTTTTTTAAAGAATATTAGTACAGAGGACTGTTTCTTAGACATGATAACAAACGAACATCCGCAAAAATTACACAAACAATAGCAGCTCAGCTAGTAACAATAAGCTTATTGAACGAATAAAACGTGGCGACCACCTACACAACACAACACACGCGCACTGAGCTGGTATGATATCCCTCCGCCAGGCGTCGTCAATGCTCGGAGGCCCTCGGCCGGCGTCGGCTGGGCTCGGGTGCATTCGATCGGCTGCTCCAGCTCGGGCGCAACCGGCCAGAGTCGGCTCACCGGCACTTGTAAATTTAGTTGTAACACGCGCATACTTTACACACACAGAATCAAATTAGATGCATACAGAAAAATAGACTAACGGGGGATCTATATTAGTTATTCATTCGTAACTTTTAGTGTATACATATACGTAATTTAAAGATAATTTATATTATTTTTTTCTTTTTTTGCATAATGTTGGGGGGGGGCACGTGCCCCCCCGTGCCCCCCCGGCCCGACGCCACTGGTCACCGGTAGAAGACAACTGTTTACAGGAGAATTTCTGCAATTGTCAGGATATATCCTAAACGACACGACAGTCAGAATTTAAAAAAATCGAACACTTGTCGGTTGCTGTAATCGATGAACTTGGTTAATATTGGTTAAAGTCCAAACAGAATTATTCGTCGTAGCCAAATCAGTTAGTACATCATTAAAATACGTTGGCACACACCATACACATTGATACTATTATACCAATCTAAATAAATTACGTCTCTAGTCGATGAGACAAATGTTAAAATTTATTATATTTTACATACTTTATCGTGCTGAAATGTAACGGAGAAAAAATAAATCTCTTTAGACGAACGAAATAGATGTACGTGACTTTGACGTGTAATCAAAGCTGGTCTAGCAATGTTGTATGTGCCATAAACGTCTCAGTGTTGCTCTAATCAGTCAACTAAAACCTTAGGTTAGGAATATTTGTTATGAATGTGTATAACAAGAGACTCATGCAACCGATGTTATATCAGCAGTGATTTATTTTTAAATAAATGGTATTTCAATACACGTTGAAGTTGTGCTTTATTGTTCAGTGTATCGTCAGTTTTTAAACATTTAACTAAGTCCTGAAATTAGGTTTCTATATTACTAACATTTTTATACTAAAGGACTTTTTAGGGCGGTGCCGGGCCCCCCGGGGGGAGGTCCACTGCGCCGCGCTGAAGGGCGCGAACGTCACGATCTGTCAACAGTACGGAGTCAGGAGTTGAAGATGCCTTATTATAAACAGAGGTTAGACTTGTTCAGTAGCAACCGTGAACAGGTCCGAGGGACCTCCTTGAATACTGTCGCTGGGACATCATCAGCATCAAGCTCTTTACGCACCCGGCTCTGTCCGAAGCCCCGGTACAACTTCTCTTCAGTGAAGAAGGGAATCTGCTAAGATCGACTGGAATTCATTCGTATTCCTAGATCATGTGGATCGGGAACAGGTCATCTACGTTTTTTCAATAAGAGAGAAACTAATGGATAAGAGAGGTCGGCTAACTGAAGGTCTTCGCATAGCACTCGTTAACCTACTCCCCAAGGGTCGTTATTCACGTCTCTTCTTAACTCGTTCATTTATCGCAAGTCCATAACTCTACCCTCCTGTCCATAATTCTTCAATGGAAGTTTTCCGTTGAGAACTTTATATCCGGTATAGTAAATTCAAACATCCCAAAACTCGTTATTCTTGCAATTACCCACTTTAACTTGATTTATTATAGCTATAGACCTGTCGAAAATTAGTTTTAAACATTATATAAGCTACGTTTATATGGCGTACAGTCACAAACGTTTTTATTCTGGATCAATAAAATTATAAGTAATGCCTACTCTGGAGTCCATTATTGTATACTGAACGCTTTGTAGGGCATATTGAATAACTCTCTTATGGTATACCAAACCAGTTATTATTCTTGAAATGAGTATTTAAACAAAATAACACATTTGTAATAATAATTTTAATAAATGTAAATAACCAAAAATTATGTTTACATTTTTATTTCTATAATCTACCATAAAAGGACTTAATACGAATACTAGTTACGGTTAAGATACAAGTATAAATATGGGAGTAACTCGTAAATTACAATGTTGGTTAACAAACAAGAGAGTAAATTTCGTCTTTAAAGTGGAGGTGACAAAATTCGCATTATCCCTTGCTACAGCTTCGGGTAATATTTTTGGTTTGAGTTGAAACTTCGTTCCTGGTGTAGAGTAATTTGTAACGTTAGTATAAAATTAACGTAATTTAAAATTAAATTAAAGCTGTCGACCTGTTTCGTAACTGGCTTAATTTAGTTACAAGAATTAATTATTATTAATATAAAGGTGCACTGCAATCGGTTAGATGAGTTAGAGTATAATTTAAAGACACTCAAACTCGATTGTTCTTATATCTTTTATCTTGTATCTCACTAGGAATACTATAGCTGTTTCTTTTATGTGCATTTTAAACAACCAATCATTTAACATAGTTGTTAAAATTCTACACTATGAAATTACACTCTAAAGTAACAAAATCTGGAATATTGAGGTTAAAAGACTGGTGTCTATATTCATCTTTAAGTATAAGTTGTCAAAAATAAGATATATCATACGATTGAATGTTTATAAATTAAGAAGTATGCTGGTAAACTGGTAAAAAACATACTCTATGGTGTAGTAGCAATATGCTCGTCCGGCAAGTGAGACTCCCAGGTTCGAGCCCCGGAGAAGCAGGTACTTTTTGTTTTACTTTAAGTTCCCAAATCAATAAGCTTCTTCCTTAGACCAAGCGGAGCCTATGTACCGTACTTCAAGTTTCTAAAACCTTTCCATCCCACAGACGGAAAGGCGCAGAACAGACAACTACATGGTTGTATGAATTCTCAGACGGTTTGTTACAATTTTAATATGGAGCAGTATTTTAGGCTTATTTAGTAACAGTCAACAATTAAAAAAATATTTTACTCTTGTAAAAGATTTATAATGCATATTTTTTTCTAATTTCTATGATTTTTCCATGTACCTACGTCTTTGATGTTTCATCTACACTTTAGACAGATAATTCAATTTCTTGTCGTACTAAATATCTGATCTTAACATACCAATATTGGAAAATAGGCAATGTTTATGCTTACAATAATTTCAAATACATTGAAGTACTTATTATTATAAGATAACGTAAAATTAATCACAATCTCACTGAGTATAACATTTTAATAAATACGGATATGAAATAATAGTTTCCGGATTCTTATTAAAATACTGAATGTGTAATGCTAGCTCTGTCTTTCAATATGAGGCATAATAGAAAAACCCCAGTCCAGTGTTAACGCACGTAACAAGTTTTATGTAAGTATTGTCACGATGATTTGTCACTGTCACCGTTACTTTGGGGAATATCTTCCTTTTTTTTTGGATGTCTAAAACACATTTACAACTTCGTTATATCCAACTTTGTTTATGGTTCAGATTCCAAAATGTTAAAATTATATAGTTTGAACTTTCCTATTTGTTCCAATTTTACCTAAAAAGTTATCATCTATATAAAGGTTAACCACCATTTTTTAGTTATAACTCTAAAATGTTACTGATGCAGGCAAATAATACAAATGAAACATATCAAATGAATACTGTGTAATTAAAAGTAATTTTAATATGATTCATAATGTTTGAAAATAGATTGAATTTTGACTTTTACTGACAACGGTAAGGTTAGTTAAATTGGAAGGAAATCAGTCTTTCATTACGATTTAAACAAAAACTTTTACATATAGCCTAGAAAAATCATACTAATATGTGGGTTGTTATCTACAGGGGATCACCCGAAGTATTCAAGTAGTTAATGGACCCTCACGCAATTAAAAATATCAATATATGTAACGAAACCAGCGTGAATAGTGTGCAGCTGGGTAAACCCAGCTGAAGATATTTTATGTAGTCTGGTTTTATGAAGATGAAACATTGTTGGTCGAGACTGAGTAAAATCAAAATAAGTAAGATGAAATTATGTTATAATGTTACATCAATGTTCTAATATGAAACTTTAATTAATTAGGATAGGTTTATGTTAAAAACATTTACTTGTGTTTCAATCATAATTTAAGATCATTTAATAAATGCTGAAATGAATATTTATATTTATTACCTGTATGTTAGCAACTTTTTTTTAGATTTTATTCTCAAAGGTCCCAAGCATACAATTAATAACAATAATTCAATACTTCCTATATTATGTAACATTGCCTTGATGAGTCTGTTTGTAGGTGATCATCTTGAATAAAGATACACGACAGAGATACGTAGGCGAAACGTTTCAGGAAACACAAATCATACTTGTTATGTATGAACAATGTAACAAACCGTAAACATTTACAAAGATTGAGGCAGTTAGATTTAATGTTATGGATGCCATTTCTGTGATGTCTCTCGCTCTTCCGTCTTGTTCACGGCTTTTACCTTTATACTTCGTGAAATAGAGCCAAAACTAAATGTTACAGCTTGTCAACTGAATATGTTTCCTGTCAATGTATAAGGTAATCATGAAACATTCATAATAAATATATATGTAACTATAAAACTGTAATGGTTATTTAATAGTTATTGCTAGTTCTTTTAAAGTAACGAAAAACATTATTGTTCTAAATTAATCTAAACAAAGTAATATCATATGTGTAATAATTTAGTAATAGTCGCAAATAAAATGGTGATTTACATGTGTTATCTGTGTTAGAAGCTATCAAGTACGATTATCTTTCAAAATAGTAAAATGTAACTAGATGAAATACTTTTTTATTTCTTAAATTTTATAAATGCGAATAGCCCAGAACTTTTTTATTCACCGTTAAATTATTACTTTTTTTAATAGAAAACTGCTCATTTAAAATATCTATAATGAAATTCGGTTAGTTAATAGACACTATCGACATTTAGGGTTAGGTAATTTATATAATCATGAAATTTGATTTTGGTGGTGGATGCTTATTATACTGTAGCCATTTTAAGAACCACGCTGTACTGTTGAAAATGAGTAGGGAAATTCGTAGGTTTATATCGGCCTTTAATTCAATATTTAGCTGTGCATATTTTGAGAATTGGCTTCTACATGGAAAAGGTTCTGAAATTGGAGGGTAGTGCTGGGAAGTAAAGGTGTTTACATTTTTTTTAAACTTATCAAACTGATTATGTATCTTAATCCTCACAAGGATTTCTAGTGAAGTACAGTTAATACATAATTGGTAATTATAGTGAAATTTAAGCTACGAAATCTTTTATGTTTAATAGACTTAGCATTATATTCAACGTATTTGCATTCAATATTTCAGACTGTTTCTGGGAAGAGTTAACCGTCTAGTATACATATTGTCAAGATAATTCAAGCTTTGCCACAAAGGAAGCGACAACGCTGATGGGTCGGTATTACTGACAATATTACAGACCTCCTGGTGGTGACGTAGAGTACCATTGAACCAGACAATTAAATATGTCGCCGCCATCTCTACTAACTGATTAAAACCGGAGTGCCTTCACATTGTTAGAGTTGTATTGATGTCAGTATAACCACAGTTGTTTTGACACTACATTAATGATGGTCACTGCCTTTAGTATTAATTGTTATTAGTCAGTAAAATCATCTATATTGTTGATTATGTTTGATTCAAATCAAAAAGTACAAGAGCACATAGCATTCACCATTCCAAAAGTAATCACTGATTATATAATGATTGTATTAAAATTGTATTCTTTTGTACTGAATGGTCAATACACATGGAGTTGGATACCGCTGAGGTCGTAGTAATGAATACTCGAAATTTTAAGTTTACGTATATGTTGGATATTGGCAAATAAACATAATAGTACCACTTCTAGTTGGTAAAATAAAATATAGGCTAGTATTGCCACGTTCCTGCCAAATAGAGTACGAATGAACTAAATTATGATACCTTGGGATGGGCCTAAATATTCCAATGTTCTATGGATTGTACCTTCGAAATTAATAAATACCAAACCTTTAAAAATAATTTCCCTTTACGATGAATTTTACTCACAAACGCGGGCGTCAGCATTCTTGGCTCGACAATGTAGCTGTAGTCGGAAAAGGGGAAGATTAATAGATTGGAAGTCTAAATCATGAAGTAATTGGCCTTGAACTCAAGAAGTGAGCTTGAAGAGTGAACTGCAACTCGCCTAAAACAAAATCGCAACGGTATTAGCCATTTATCGAGACAACTTATAATCACGACAACGTGGTCTCGTCAGAAGGACATCGCCATAAATATTATTCAAGTTGATCTGGCAAATAAAACACATTCTAGGTAAGTTACTTTACAAGTTATAATTTTACTATACATTACATTAAAATTTAGATACGAAAATATAAATTTTTACTTACGAACAAGGCGCGCGAGATGTAGCTTCGGTAGCAAGGTTCGGCAGCTACAAAGTTCCCGAGAGAAAAAAATTAATACGCGTGCCAATTAGGTTATCAATCCGCCAATAATTTAGTTCCTAGAACATCGGATGTAACTTATACTAACCAGTAAGAAGTAACAGGGTTGCGAAAATATGTACTATACAGGTATGAAGTACAACTAAATAACGGTACACTTTCACAACACGATTCTAAAGCTAATATTACAAAAAAAACCGGTAGTATTGTAGATTATAGCGAAGATTCTGGGTTACATATAAAAATCTGCAACATCTCCGATATTTGAATAAAGAAAAATATGATTAAACCATTTGATGGATACTCATTTTTTCTTACCTACAAATAACTTTGTATTACTTGTTTTATCTGCTAGATCTGTTAAGTCCGTATTATTATGAACTGATATTAGATACTATATATACAATATTCATTACAAATATTCTTACTGTTATCACTTCCGTCACGAGATTTCGGATTAATTTGGAAGAGTAAACATAAAAATATCAGTTTTAGGTTAGAAATATATCCTTTCTCTTTTTTTATATTCAATCAGAAAAATAATGCTGGATATGTCGTTTGAGGCTTTCATCAAGAACTAAAATGTACAGCTGTAATATTTCAATATTTTTTTTACTATGCAGGGGAAATCCCACTTGGTTTCATCCATTAACATAATTACTCAACAGTTTTTAGATTCTTGAAAACAAATAGTTGGATGTAACTGACTTGGATGAAATAGTTCGATGTAAGTATAAGTGGCCACTATGACTTAGATCACGTATTCTTGGACTTAATGCTTGGAATCGTTTGGATTGCCCATGGACAGTTGGAATATCCTGAACAGTACAAATGAACAGGATTGCTAGGATTGCGATACATCGATGAGAACCTGAAACTATTTTGATTTACTGTAATAGGATGGAATGCCTATTATTCCTGCAAATAATCCAGGATGCACAATTCCATACAGACTGGTGCACCATTTGAATAATAAACATTTATGCTCGTACTTAAGGTTTTTAAGCATGTTATTAATTCAGGTATGTATATTTCAAGTCACTTTGATTCCTACAGAAGATCTTCAATAGTATCCGCTAACAGTTGGATCACCGAACACTGTTACAGATACCCTAGGTTACTTGGATTACCCGAGATTGGTTGATGTCTCTAATATCGGTCAGGTTAAGTTATAACACCTAAGATTTGTATCAGTACCTAGAAACGTATGAGAGTGCCAAAGATATATTTTTGTGTATCTGCTAATGGATCACCTGATATTGGCATATCATTGTTCTACAATAATTACATTCCATCGTAGAGGAACGTTATAACGTTTCTCTATAAGCTGATTTTACAACACATATCTCAAAATTTACATTCAAACATTTAACATTTTCAAAACTGACCCAAACACTACAAACCCTTGTGTTGTTACAGATTCGAACTGAGTGGTTTGAGTTAAAACTTGATTTTTTTTAAATTTGAACAGTTTCTTTTTGACCATGAACCTGAATAAATAAACTAAACATTTATTAATGCAAGGTATAAATCATAGATACTACAGTTTTTTTTTAATTAGTACATATAAATTAGTCATGAAATTAGTACAAGCATACCGTACTCCACGCCCCAAGGATATCAGAGAACAGGAGCCCTCAAATCTGAGAGGCTTATGTAAAAGCCTCGGACTATGAAGACACAAATTTAAGTAAGGGAGGCGCAAATTTCCTTTTAGGACTAAGCGCGGGGACAAACCGTCCTTTTCCCTCAGGAGAAAAAACGTCATCCCCGATATTTATAAAATATTAAATTGTTAGTTTAATATACGTTTTGTGTCTGTTAAAACTCCAGGTTAAATACTTGAAGCGGTTGAGAAAACTACAGTAAGAACTCACGTTCTCTTTGGGACTCCACACGTCCGGTGCAGTGAGCAGAATTGTTTTACTGTTTTCAACTACGTTCTCGAGTCTCGGGATTTTTCTGGTCCAAACGTGTTTTCTCGTGAACCCGTGAGACGCTCCATTACTTTATTGGCCCTCTGAAATATCCTGTTCTAGATATTTTCTATAAATGATTAAATGGTGTTTCAATTATCAAACTAGGAATAGTGGAAATGTTAGAGTGCACTTCTGACTGAAGAGATATGACAGATTACATACAATCTCTGAAAAGGTGTAACATGCCTTCACTCCCTATTCAACATGCTTTAACCCTAACAAGTCTCCTACAGTTGTAAGATGAAACTATCAACAAACACAGATTATAATTTACACCACTTGTGGAGCCACATTCTATATTCTCAAATTTCTAGTGCTCTAACTATCCTAACGTATAATACATCAAATATTTAAATTTATTACAAACACCTATTATTGCAGAATATATAATTTTTTGTAAACTTCCTTGTGGTGTAATTAAAAATTGCTAAAACAAACTGAAAACAACCAAATTAAACAAAGATATATTTCACAGATTTACTTGAAGAATTTTAACAAGGCATCAGCTATGTTTTAAATTTATATTAAATATAATAGAGAATATTCAACTTTAGTGATATGTTATGGTTAGTGATATAGTAATGTACAAATTATGAAAGTCCTTTATTTGATAGTTATGTATAAAAAACAATACATCAACAGAGTCGGTAATTGTAAATCATAGTAAACAATGACCATTTTGTCGTAACATAAATTTGATGTGTACTTCATAGCAATCAACACTTTCATATTTTACTCATAATTATTAAACATCAGAATAAACCATGAATAATGATTAGCTTATGAATAATTCATGTCATTAGATTGAGATTATATTTAATACACGTGTTTGTATGATAATTATTTCCTGCATGACCCCTTAACTTGTATGACCTTCTTTACTAATGATATACTCTTTGAAATTCCACTACATCTCCAACGGTCGCCATTATCATTGTTAAATACTGAATAGTTTATAATTCAGTAACTAGTGACTTTGTTTCCATGTGAATTTCATTAGTACATTATTAATCTAAAACTCACTGTTATCCAATATAGAACACCAGTAAACAATGTCCACATATGTGAAAACAATGTTTTATCATACTAACGTTAACAATAATGATGATATTAAACTAACAACTTATCAGAGTCATCACTAAAGGAACTCTAGGGCAGAAAACCTGTTAATTTGTCGTGTTATTCTTTATGTTGTTATTTATTTCAATAATGCTGTAGGCACTACAAACTATTATTCTTTAGCTAATTATTCTTTGAAAATTAAGAAGCCCTGATTTTTATTTTTTCACATGGAATATTGTTGTATATTATCCATGTAAGATTTGAAATTAAATAAAATACCCTTTAAAAATATTAATATCCGTTGATATGGACTAATAATTAAAGAACTTACAATTTATTTCCTGAAGTATCATTAAATTATAAATAAAGATAAAGAAATATGGTGTTATTGATGTAATAAAATACTAAATGGGCCATAATTTAATTAGGAAACATAATTATTGACAACGATTTTAAGTTGTATCATTCTAATGTTTAAAAATTATAAAGTATATTTTCTAAAAATTTTTATATGTATTTTTACTACTTAAAAAATTAATTTCTAATTGAATACGATACAAAATTATAACAAGTAGATATATTACAGTAAAATATTGATTAATAAAGTTACTATAGTTTGATTTACGATACAATATACGTATTAACATATTAAAACTTAATAAACGATTATTCTGTATTTTAAATGTATTTGTAAATAAATATTAGTAATTACATTTTTTTAATATTACAAAATTTCAATTAAAAGTAGTTTTATTACAGCACAAAGTACTCTCGAAAACCTGTGTAGATTAATATACGCCAAATACGTGGTTAACGTTGTTATATGTTAATCTCAACACACGGAGTTGACTACACAACGCTGTAGTATGTTTATTTCGCTGTGTAGCCCAATATCACTATACTGTGTGCTTATATTGTAGTTTTAATAATAGACCAAGGGTGAAATCACTTGCCATGAGGCACACGATGAGGTATGTATGTTCGTTGACTTTGCTCTGAACAACTTTGATCACTGAAGCTGCTTGGGACACGTCTCAGGGATGTTCGTCTGGTGTCATCAGCAGCAGCTTTGCTGCATGAATCAAAGGCTGATCTCATAGTCTACTTTCAGTAAATATCATCAGGGTATTACTCCTAAGTGTAATATGACGTACAGCAGGTGGGATTTTAATTTAAAATTCAACAAAATCTTGCTTTAGATCTACAATATGATTTTTACATGATATGATAATTTACGCAGCATGTATAGTAAATCCATTTACGTGTAATTCTTTGATCAAAATACGTATTTAGTCCTGTATATGTTGTTTTTTCAATTATGTTCCTTATTGACTATAAATGTTAGGTACGATAACAGTATTGCGTTTATAGCATGCATTTTTATATATTAAAACAACAGAACCATGCTGTTTGTATAGATGGAATCTGCTTCCATGTTCTGGTGTCAACTCGTAAATAATAACAAGTAATATATACAACTTAAAGGCAATAGATATATTCATTTAACAGTTCAAAACTAACTAAATGCCGTCAATTGGAGTTACTGAAGCTGAGCTTGGCGAGGGGATGGAACAATTTTACTTCTGTCTGTCTGTCCTGCATGTAATATAAAAATGAAGTGACCTATCGACTGGATATGTTGCTTCAAATTTCATTTCCATATAGGCAAAATAAAGTTCGATGATTGGGGAAGCTCCATGGGATTAAGCTGAGCGTTAGCGAATATTTTTATATCGGTCTTATGTTTAACCATGGAAGGAACGAGAAAGTAACAGAATAAATAAATATGTAAATATATTTATTACAATTATACAAGATTACAATTATATGAGATTTACATGTTGCATTTTTATTCTTAGAGAAAAAGAAATAGAGTGGAAAGTCAATATTAAAAGTGGGTGATAAGATTTTATCTCTGTGCACTCTTACATTGTAGTAACCTACCTAGCTCACTAGAACGTTTGTGGACTAAAAATTGCTATGGAATTTAACTTATGGATGACAATGTAAAAGTATCATGTAGCAACTCATCTCGAGAAATATTTCATCAATAGATTTTAATTTTGTATGAATCTTAATTATTACATGGGCAAGAATGAGTATATATATATATATATATATATATATATATATATATATATATATATATATATATATATATATATGAGTATGTATAGGCTCTTAGCTGTGGAATCAATGTGACGTTCTTATAATGAAATAATCCTTTAACTGTAGTACTGTTAAACACAATTAGGAGCACTGTATACATCGATGTATCTGTATTAATTTGGTTAGTAGGAGATATTAAATTCCATGTCATGGAATTTGTTTCTAAACGACTAGGTAGGTCAGAAGTTTAATAAGTTGAGTACAATAAGGACGTTTGACCTATTTTCTAATTAAACATAGAGTATATAATGGAAACAAAGTATAGTTTAATGCGAATATTAAATTGCAAAACATAACTGCACTTTATAATTTGTATGAACTAAATATATAACAGGTTTATATAGAAAAATATTAAAATGTAGAAATATTTGTGATTATTTTTATACTCATACTTAACTAATAACTTGGTAGGTACGCCGCTCCATGTCACGTAACAGGCTTCACTGCGTTTTAATACATTATTTTAAATCTATATTACTCGTTTTATTATTGGCAGACGGAACAACAGACAAACAAACAGAAAAGAAATATTTGCAATCCCCTACAAACAAAAGAGAAATTTCGGCAGGTTTCATTTCCTGTGCCACACTACGTGTCGCGTAGCTGGTGTCAACTAGATGAGGTTTGATACAAAATACCAATTCTGTATAACTGCATGTTTTACTATGTTACTTGCGGATAGAGTGACATAAATAAAAATTTGCCTGCCATTTCAGTGATAGGTTTCACTAATAAAAAGATAAACTATAGTTATATAATAACTATAAACATGCGTCTTGCCATTTTAAAACAAAAAACACGTCTATGATAATAAACAACAACAAAAAAGTGCAATTTATTTAAGGTCCGTTTATTATTTACGAACTAATCAGATTTATTTGATAATTTATACGTAAATAGACAAAACAGTGTTATATACACATTTAAACCCATTCGAAAACTTTACTTAATGCTGCCATACAAGTTTAACTTTACGAGAAATAACTTGTAACTTAGAGAATGGTCTATCAATTCATTTTAAAAGAATATTATATAACTTTGTTAACTGCATCATTGTCAAGTGTTGGATTAATTTATTTATTTTTTATAATACACGTATATTTGTACTATTGATAACTCAAACGTCTTCTCAAGAAGTGACATGTACGATCATTAAACTGAGTTGCCTGTATAAAAATTAAGCTTCGTGCAAAATTTCAAGTCTATAAATCATATATTTCTCCAAAACTCATGCGGACATATGACTATTAAACAACGAGTATTATCAAATTTATTTTTACTTCAATATTATTTATTTAGTAAATGTACGTCTATAAAAATATTCTTAACCTTAATTCTTAAATGGCACAACTATATCTTTAGACATTCCAGATGATAAAAATTAATATACTAATAAAACAATGAATTACACTTACCATCTAGTAACACTGGCTCTGGCAAAAACATAATCATACAAGTCGCGGCGGATTGTGAACTGGAAATGGAATTGTTGGTCGCGTTTTGGCACCAATAATACACCTCTCTGGAAGTATGAAATTTACTATCTTGTTTGTGACTCAGCAATGTAGGTTTCTGTTCTATCCTTACTTCTGTCCTTATTTTACTATATGCAAGGAAAAAATTGTACTTGCCTCTGTTATATCACTGTATACATTTTAAATGTAGGTTTAATAATGATGCTTCATTAATTATTCAGGAAATAAATTATTCATATGGCCGAGATGTACTGCGGTCGGGAGGATTGTTGCAGGCTAGGCCAAGGGTTGTGCAAGTTCGTTCTCCTTCACGATATTCACAAAATTTCAAGAAAACTAAGTACACTCTGAATTTATTGTACTATCACTAATACCCTCTGTATGTTAAAGTTAATTAAGTGTCGTGCGGTGTAAGAACGTTAGCGCAGCGATCGCTCTCTTCCTACACACGTGCCAGTTACGTGGTATCCTTACAGTTGCCAGTCTTCTGGTCTGTCATAGTATAATATTTGTCACTAAAAATCAATATAAATATGTTTCATATTTGAATGATTGCTATGAGACAAAGCATAAGAAAACTTAGTTATCTAAACTGTAGACCAAATATTTTGTAACATTAATTATTCTTTTACGTTTAGAGACTTTGGTAAAGAGACTAATTACATGTGGACATTATGATGATCTATCGTGACGCATATCTAGAGTTTAGTCGACTTGTCTGACACGAAGCAGCCTAGTACAACTACGATATATTGGTTTAGATCAGCCGTGACGAACGTCCGAAGTTTAGCTGCTTTGACTGACACTAATCTAAGTTAACAGCTGTGGTATTTATAAACTAGGTCTGTAAATACGATGCAGCCTACTATAACTGCAATATATTGGTTTAGAGACTAATCACATGTAGACGTACACTGATAGATCACTCGAGACGAACGTCCGAAGTTTAGCTGCTTTGACTGACACTAATCTAAGTTGACAGCTGTGGTATTTACAAACTAGGTCTGTAAATACGATGCAGCCTACTATAACTGCGATATATTGGTTTAGAGACTAATCACATGTAGACGTACACTGACAGATCACTCGTGACGAACGTCCGAAGTTTAGCTGCTTTGACTGACACTAATCTAAGTTAACAGCTGTGGTATTTACAAACTAGGTCTGTAAATACGATGCAGCCTACTATAACTGCGATATATTGGTTTAGAGACTAATCTCATGTAGACGTACACTGATAGATCACTCGTGACGAACGTCCGAAGTTTAGCTGCTTTGACTGACACTAATCTAAGTTAACAGCTGTGGTAATTATCAGCTAGGTCTGTAAATACGATGCAGCCTCCTATAACTGCGATATATTGGTTTAGAGACTAATCTCATGTAGACGTACACTGATAGATCACTCATGACGAACGTCCGAAGTTTAGCTGCTTTGACTGACACTAATCTAAGTTAACAGCTGTGGTAATTACCAGCTAGGTCTGTAAATACGATGCAGCCTCCTATAACTGCGATATATTGGTTTAGAGACTAATCTCATGTAGACGTACACTGATAGATCACTCGTGACGAACGTCCGAAGTTTAGCTGCTTTGACTGACACTAATCTAAGTTAACAGCTGTGGTAATTACCAGCTAGGTCTGTAAATACGATGCAGCCTCCTATAACTGCGATATATTGGTTTAGAGACTAATCTCATGTAGACGTACACTGATAGATCACTCGTGACGAACGTCCGAAGTTTAGCTGCTTTGACTGACACTAATCTAAGTTAACAGCTGTGGTAATTACCAGCTAGGTCTGTAAATACGATGCAGCCTACTATAACTGCGATATATTGGTTTAGAGACTAATCACATGTAGACGTACACTGATAGATCACTCGTGACGAACGTCCGAAGTTTAGCTGCTTTGACTGACACTAATCTAATTTAACAGCTGTGGTAATTACTAGCTAGGTCTGTAAATACGATGCAGCCTACTATAACTGCGATATATTGGTTTAGAGACTAATCTCATGTAGACGTACACTGATAGATCACTCGTGACGAACGTCCGAAGTTTAGCTGCTTTGACTGACACTAATCTAAGTTAACAGCTGTGGTAATTACTAGCTAGGTCTGTAAATACGATGCAGCCTACTATAAATGCGATATATTGATTTTTGTGAACCGTATTTTATACACAAAATCTACAAATCTTTCATTAATTGGTCATCAGTATTCTTTTTCAGCAGTCAAACATTTTAGTAAGCCTATTAATGTTTTTTGTTATTTTTTAAAATCAGTCACAAGTTTTTTTCATGCTTTGTGCCAATCAATATGAGATAATGAGATTCCGAAAAAAATAGACTTTACAAACAAGATTATTATGGAATTCATTCACAAGTTGCGTGGTTAGATAAAACTAAACAATATACAAGGAAAGGTCTGATAATAGTGCAGTCTTCTCTGGAAAGGACTTAAAGTGCAGATAAGCTGCACATCTGAGCGAATTTTCAAATTCAGAAATAAAATTACTCAATATATCTAGTCTACTTTTACTAAAATAATATCTTGAATAAAGTAGAAACATGCAAAATTGGAAAAATATGAGATTAATTTGCATTAATACATATTAGTCATATTTTAACATTTTTGTAAATTTGTGACCATAAATGTTTGTTTAACTTAAATTTAACAAAACTTAACATTCATATGTATAATGCTTAGGTTCTAGTCATATTATTTCAATAGGTCCTTACTACAAATGCTCCCCAGTGAATAACGTTTTTTAGTTGGCATTTCTTAAACTTCTACATTATCCGCTTAAATACTCTACATGCACAAAAATATTACCATATTTTTGTTTCCCATAATAAAGATATTGGTGACTTATACTTCTCCCTATTTCTCTTTTTATTAAGTCGGCTTGATTTAATATTTCTACCCGTTTATTGTTTGATTTCAGCTTTAATTACTATGATTATCTTATAAATAAAACAAACCTCAAAATGTGTTGCTAAGCGCTAACCTTGAGAACGGCTTGACCAATTGTAAAACTTTTTTGTAATATATTAATTAAACTTCAAGAAATATTTATTTAAATAAAATGATCAAAAAAGATAGCTCTTTGAAATTCAGAAAAGATTTCAGTACTCAATTATGTTTTGTAACCTAATTTACCTGACATTAAATATCTGTTTTAACTTTCTGCTAAAGTTCTATTAACTGTTTGAAACATCTGTTTATATATTTCATATAAGTTACTCCAAACTGATGGACTTCCTTGACATTGTGATATGGCATTCAAACAGTAGCTCATGGAAAACAGAGAAACTAACATTAATATGCCTTGAAATCTATTATTTCCATCTTACAGTACAAAAACAACCACACTTCTACAGCAAAACCTTATAAACGATTATTTTGGGATGTTAAATAAACTTAATAAGAATTTCCCTTTATACATCGCCAATGTACAGGGTTTAGGTAGGATTTCTTCATGCGCCGTATTAGGCTTTTCAGTCCTACGTTTGTGTGTACATTTTCTTCATCGAGACAACCTATATGGCAAACTTATTTATCGCACTGGATATACTTTAGACCAAAAGTAGAGATTACAAGGACTAGAAGTAGACGCTTTCTGATCGAAGCAGATTTCCGAGGGTTACACACAGTTTTATTGGGGCGATAAGGCAAACTAAACTGTGGGACCGTAAGTGAATTTGAACGGCCAGACGTAAGCACCCTTTAGCCAAAGTAGGCTTTATAATCCTACCTATGTATACATTTTTTTATTCATCGGAACAATAAGGTAAAGACCTCGATAATATTTTAAATGTCTTACACCGTAAGTTTATGACACGGACTAGAAGTAAACGTTTTTTGACCGAAGTAGGTTTCCGATACCTGTTTATTTGTATTTTCTTTATCGGTGTAACACGTCAGACTCAATTGTGACGTTGAAAATGTAATTAATTTGAACCACAAATGCTCATATGCGTCCAAAACATGATATAGAAGTTAGGTTAAACTCTGATACTCTTACTATGAATACATGAACAACATCTACCTTATATATACTTACTTTTCAAAAATTCTATCGAAATCCTACGCAATACATCATAAGAGCTTTTACTATGTAATATAAGGTCTTAGTTTTTTTTTTTTTTAATTTGCGTGTGTAGCTGAAATAAAAACTGGTATATCATTTGTTTTCTCAAATATTTTATACAATGTCTTAAATTATATAAAATGGTTAGCAGTTACCTGCGACTTCGCACGCAATTCAGTAGGCAATGCACGTGTATGGTCACTGCTGGTTCGAGTGAATTATACTTTCGACGCCAATTTGAAATTGGCTTGTTGCCACGATCAAGAAGTCCATCTTATGACCATTCTAATTTACTTTGTTAGACAGTAACATTGTCTTTTAGATCTAATACTTAATATTTGATAAAAATGTACAGCTAACATGACATTTATAACAAAAGAATATTGTACTTCAATAGAGGTACTGAAGCCTAATATAATGTAATGCTTTGCTAACTACACAAGTTAGAGCCTGAGTGACAGAAGGTGAAAGCCTAAGGGTCACTGAAACCGCAAGTAATGAGTTTTATGGAAATATTGTCACGGTGATCTGTCACTGTCACCGTTACTACGGAGGGTACTTCCTTCTTTGTTTGGTGTGCGATACACACATGGCTTTTATATTTAACTCTTCATTGCCGTTTTTTTACCCGTGTCTCTTATTATATAGTTAATCTAATCTTATAGAGTATTGTCTGGGATTTTACATTATTATGTAGTCTTCTCAGTTATGAATGAAATTGAAGAGTAGTGAATTATTGGCAGGAATAGTTTATTGGCTGTTTTATTTGCTTATTTTCTCCACAGAAAAACGTGATTTCCATTTTATATACTTTACTGTAATACTTAAAATATTAGAGTTAATGGATCATACAGAACGAAGAACTAATTTAATACTATTTTTATATATTGAATAAAATTAAAAACTGTAGAGGTAAATACATTACATTTAATATTACTTTAGAGGTAACTTGACTAACGGGATATTTTAAAAGTATTGTCAACTCTTTTCAATAAGGATATTTCATAACCATTTGAGGCCAAAAATTAAATTAAGCATATATACTTAAAATAGTCATTTAAACCTAAATATAAAAGTATTAAGCAAGTAATTTAATTTTGTAGACTAAATAAATTAACATATAATCTACTAGCTGGTACCCACGGCTTCGAACGTGGTTTTTAAAATCAGAGCCCGTATTCTGGGTAGATCATTTCTGGTTCTAAATCATTATATTTCCAATGGCACACAGGTCTTAGAAAATAAGTTTGGTATAAAAACCGCTTATTTCCAGCTCTTATGACTTACTTCCGGTCTAATATATTTTCAACGCCATAGTTGAGTTTGCCTTTTTGTCCCGATGAAGGATTTATTTACCTAGGACTAAAAATCCTACTTCAGTCAAAAAAGTATTAACTTTCGGGAGTTTAAATTAATATTATATAATATTCAATATATTTTAATTGCTGTAGTTGAGTTTGCCTTATTGTGTGTGTGTGTGTGTGCGTGCGTGCGTGTGTGCGTGCGTGCGTGCGTGTGTGTGTGTGTGTGTGTGTGTGTGTGTGTGTGTGTGTGTGTGTGTGTGTGTGTGTGTGGTTACCACGAGAACCACAAACCATTATTCTTGCCGAGCTTTCAGCGTAAAATTGGTCTGAGGTCTAGCTTTTCCTAAATAATTATAATCATATGTTCTGCGAGAAGTTTTCATTCCTAGATTCTAATGCTTTTATATTAGTTAAAATACGAACAGAATTATATACTTTAGAACTATTTAATCTCTCACAAAGCACTTCATAATTTTTAGTCAACACTATGTTTGACCAAAAGAAACATGATTAAACTTTGATTGAACAAAATCAGACAAAATCTCTACTTGAAAACACACTTTAGTTCTATTAACCACAGCCAACAGCACTTGGGGATCATGAGACAATGTCGGTTACTGCGGTCTGCAGGTGTACAAATGGCACTCAGCGTAATACTGACTTAGCTGTAATCCCATGTGAACATATGTCTTGTCTGTTACATTTATTTTATTAGTATTACGATCTTAATATACTCGTATGTTTATTGATGAAAGACTTATCATTGGCTTTCATAATTTCGGACAGGTTCATAATGCTAAGCGTAAGACCTTTTGATTGGTATAATCCAATAAATCGAAACTTAAAATACAGTTATTTGATCCTTTTTGGAGTATTCAGTGGCTACCCATTACACAACGAACAAGCTTAAGCCTGTTTAAAACAAAATAAAATGGCACTTCATGCATGTAGATGAATACAAATATCATATACATATTCACATACATACATACGAATATAAATATCTGTAAGTATTCGTATGTATATACAAATTCCACGCGAATAAAATATTTGTATTGTCACAAAATCAAACTAATTTCTTCTCCTGAGGTGGGAGGACTATTCGATCGTTGTGTATCCTGTCATATTTTACCAATTATGAACATTACGCTAACTTTGGTAGCAATTGATGTTTACCAATAACAAATGTCAATAACTGTGTTTCGTCAATCCAATTATTTTTATCCATGTCATTTGTAAGTCCAACTTGTAGCAGGCTCCATATTGTTGTCTAGTGATATATCAGAAAACAACGACCAATGATATTAAAGTATATAAATCATATTATTTACATACGAACAGTTTTACTATACAACAATAATAGCTTTATTACAACTTGGAAAGTTTATGAATAAAAATTGCATTACTTTAATGTTGAACAATAATTTAAACAGGGAGAGTTTTGAACAAGTAAAATTTTAATTATTGTAAACTTCAGACACTAAAACATACGTTAAAAATTATGAAAACACTAAAATTTTAACAAATGTATTAAAGGTAATGAATTTATTTTAAATTATCATTTATTTGCTTACACCTGCAACATTATTATATTGTTAAAATACCAATGTGAGAAACCATTACATTTATTGTTAACGTATCACACATATACCTTTGAAATTTGTGATATTTAAGGTCAGAAGTTTAGAATTCTTTAATATTCCACAATATCTATAATTTAAACACTTAAGATTGTATCGCATTAAGATAAACTTAGATCAAGACACGTACATTAATAATACCTATTTACCTTATACCCATCATTATATATATATGTATATATTAATGAACATCTAAAATTCTACAAGGACAAGGAAATAAATATTTCACAGTAACAAGTATACAAAAATTGAGAAGGGTAACTGACACAAACTGTACATGAACCTTGCTTATACCATATACAGTAGCTACCTGCATTTGTCCGTCTACAATGACACTGACAGTGATGGATCGCATCAGTAGTAATGAAACCCGCATAAGAGTAAATTACCACACCTGACACTTTACTTAGCAGATCTTTGTTGTCTTATAATATATGTAGTTTTACAATGATAACATTTACTAATAATGAACTATACACAAGAACTCATAGCCGTAACTGACTGTGTTGTGTATTGACGTATACGTATAGTTGTTGTTTAACACTTGACATATAATCAGTACTGAACACATCCAAACATGCCATATTCTTTGTTTAAAGTGTGTATGATGATTTGAAATAATGGTAGAATTTTCGACATTTAATATTGTGAACGTACAACTAAGTTTTCTGAGGTGTCATGTCAATCCCAATCTTCAGTTGTTAAAAATAACACTAACACATTAGAAAATATGCTTTAATTATTAATGATATTATCGTTTATTTTATAGATTACAAAAGTTTACAACATAAATGAAACAGATATTTGTGCTCTCTCATGGAAATCATTTATTTTCAAAATCTGACTTAGCGTTTTGGTGAATCTTTAATGGAATAAATTTTATATGAATATTTTGGCATTTTGCTTGAAAAAGTCTTGTAATTGTATTAAGATAACATAACTAAATGGTAATAGATGGATATGTCCTTAATCCTTTTACCGCCAGGCCGCAAGGCACAGTGCGTCGACCGCCAACGATATCTGTACGAGTAGTTGCGTCGACCGCCAGGCCTTTGCCCGGGTACGCGTCGCTATTCCGCCACGGCATTTTGCTCAGTTTTACGCATGTTTACATTATCACTTATATTTTCGTTATTAAAAAGATAGAACGATGTTGTTAGTATCGTTCTCTTTATTTTTAAATGCGCTAACTTTCTATGAGTAAATGTTGGCTGTAATACATTTTTAAATACTGATTTTTTAAACTTTATTTTTATTTATTTTTTAATACAAAAAATATTAACATTGAAGTGTTATAAGTACAAAAGTTTGTTCTTTTTACCACAAAATCTTTATATAATACTATTATACATTTAACTTAGAAGAACTTCAGGAAGTTTCAAAAAAATAATTCGACCATTTTAAATATTTATTAGCCTCTTTATTGTACAGAAAATTTGGAAAAAATCATTACAATGTGTTTTGTAAGTTATAAATCATATTATATAATATATACCTAATCAAATATTACCTTCAAATAAAATATACTGTGGATAAAATTAAAATGTATATAATAATACAATAAAGACCTGTATAAAAAGGTATAAATGACCTATTGACAATTTTACTAAGATTACAATTATAAAATATACATATAGATGATTTCTATACATTACAAAAGTAACACTAGCCTAAGAAAACATACTGTCTTTACACTTTGATATATTATTATATCAATATGATCAATATTATATATTATATTATATCAATATTATTAAGAAAGCTCAAATTGTCCAGAATGCATTAAAATTAACTAAATCGAAATCAGTGGAAACATCATTATGTAATTAGCGAAAGAGTAGAGAGCCTATATATATATATATAAAGGCTCATGGCAGTTTGCCGCCGACCATGGTAAAGCCTATACATAGGCTCTTGGCGGTAAAATGGTTAACATAGTGTACCATAACTATAGTAGAGGGAGTATTTTAATAAGTCCACTCCACATATTATACACATTTTGGTTATTTGCAATGTTAAAGCTAGATAATGTGCCGTTTGGGAGCCAAATTGTTAAAATTGTAATATACACTAGTGTACAGCTATCATTATTGTTCTAAGAGTATTCATATTTTAAATTGTAAATATATAACTAACCTAAAGTAATTTAATTTCAATAAACATTGAATCACAAAAAGTACTTGCTCCGCAGGGACTCGAACCCGGATCTCTCACTTGCCGGGTGAATGTGCTACCATTACACCACAGAGGCCTTACTTTTTCCGATTCAATTATTGTGTATTTGGCTTTTTCTTTCACATATGTGTTTAAATAACTAAACAAATATATAATCGGAAGACCAAATACCTGTCAAATGACTTTTTATTTATATCCATTAAATTTGTATAAGTGGCAATAGCCTTATAACCTTTTAAAGTATATATGTAAACAGTTAATCGAATCTAAATAAAACAAAGTACTAGCTTAAACATCGCTTCTTTTTTGAAAATAAATTATTAAAATATAAATCCACATTCCCGACTGGTACAAAGTAAGTACAAAGAGTACCGATAAATGCTGCTTCAATTCGAGTTTGAATTTATATTCATTTCTCAAATATTTTATTCTATTCTAGAGGGGTGGATCTCTGTGTAAAAAAAGTCTAAACATTTTGTATTTCCCAAATTCCGTTGGTGCTTTTTGTTAGTTTTTTATGTTGTGTTTTGCACTTCATTAAATAAAAATATGTTACCTGCTTAATTTAACGAATACTGTATAATGCATATTTCACAACTTATTCTATTTTAATTGCCTTTCCGAGGAGATCAGAATGTAAAGCTTGCGAATATTATGAGATCGGTGAAGGAAATAGAGATTCTTTGAGACAGTGGAGACACAGTTTCTAAGATTCTTCAGTAACCCGGATGGTCCTAGTGCACACGGTCAACACATAGCATAGCAAATACAGTCTCAAGGATAGTGTGACTTTAAAGTTCAATAGTTTTCTGAAGTACATAGCCTCTGAGCCTCAGCCTCAGCATAAACAGATGGGAATTCCAGAGGAGACAGAATCATGGCGAAGGGGATCTAAAACCTGGGGGTTCTTCACGCAATGAAATAAATAAAATTGCAATAAAATGGCTTTCTGAATTGTAGTATATAGTTATACCATCAGTTGGTGACGTAGTAGAAGCTAATTCACTACCTTCGTACCCTCATTAACCTGATTTGTATAGCCTAAGCAGAGCAATACAGGAGAAACTGTTTGCCCTCAAAACATGAATAGAGGGATGATTGTTGGTTGTCGGTCAACCCAGTTCTTGTCGCACCTAACCCCTTCCTTCCACCCCTAACAGCTCATGTTTTGTGTGTGACTCAGTGATTGCAAGAAATACATTCACAGTATTATGCAGTTTTGTTCGGTTGGAAAACTAGGACATGTTATTTTTTTATTAGCTATTGCGAGTTAATAGTTTTTATTAAATTATACTTTGAATTTGTTATACTATTTGGCGTAAATTAAGCATCATTGATTAAATATTGGAAGTTATTCACCCCAAAACTGAAAGAGTTCCACGACATGATGTATGGAGTCAAAGGCATATAAAGGGTCCACATGATCATAAAACTCGTTACCACATGCTAATAACCGAGTCTCGTTATCCTTATATCTGACGTCTCTTTACCTCTTTTTTCCTTTACAACGTGCAAAGGATAATGCTATAAAACCTTTCTAATTATAATAGTGAGAGAGTATAAATTATATTCTGTCCGTTAATATTATTTTCATATACACTATCAAATGAGGATAAAAAATTACTAATGAGGATATAAAGAGGCAAAAGACTAACAATATATGAGGATTATTATATGATATCTTTGTATCATTGCTAAGGAAATAATCATAAAAGTATGCATATTTGTTATCCTTAAAATTCTCTGCTGACTTAATAATTAGAATATTTAGTACCATTTATTTCAAACATTCCGTAGTATAATGGCGATTATGGATTAGGCCTTGTGATTGTAGAGTTATTGCTCTCAATTGCACGATATACTTAATACGTATTCAAACGCTATTTTAATTTTAAAATATTCTTAATATTTAATCAACAAAATGTACAAAACGTTTTAAGTTATCGTTAAAAGGTACGAGGTTCCGAATAGCCCTCGTATAAACTTTACAGGAACTAATAAAAAGCAAAACATTTATCAAGTAGTTCATATTACATCTTCTATAATTATGGAACAAGACCAAAAACTAGCTAGAGCGAAAAGGTTTTTGAAGTTTGACTCTTTTCTTATGACGTGAAACTAAAGATCGCTTCACTACATCGAGGATTAAATACTAAACCGTCATCTACTTGCTAATATAATGTGAATATTACCTACTGTTTTCATACTTACTATGCAACCTTCTTTCCGTTCCAAACCAAATTCCTATTTAATTCTAAAAATAAAAAATAAATTTCATGCACTGTTTGATTTCTCACACTTTTCAGAACATCTCAGCTAATAAGACCTGAAATATTTTCATTCTCATACGAGAAATTAATCATTTATTTACATACGAGTGTTGAGCTTAGATCCAGTTTAACTTGTTGCAATAAATCTAAATATGTAGCTCTAGGTTTAAAATTTTATAAGCTCTAAATATGTTTTAATTACTTAAATAATTCTACTTTAGCTCTATTTCACCTTGAAATCTGATACTGTCACAGAATCGGATTTTTATTATGTTGTCTCCTCAGGTACACAATCCAGATTCCAAGAGTCGAGTCTGTGACAGTGTTAGATTTTGGACGCTGCTCTAAGCGAAATGTGTATTGGAGTTTAATTCTACATTAGCATTGAATAAACCCTCCTAGCTTAGCTGTTATATGTGTTTGTATTGTAAATTTTTTTCACATTTTTGTTCATTATATTTTCGAATTCTGCATGGATGGCACAGCGCTTAAATGGGAAATAAACATATCCGCAGCTCCTTCCTTACAGCAGCGCACAGGCTACAAATAAATAGATATTACAAGTTTAATTAGATAGTTTAGCTCATGAGTGGTGAAAATTAAAATATAAGAATATTGAAAGATGTCGCAAGCCCATGTCATTATAATGTCATCTTAGCCATTGTGGATAGTTATCCATCGTGTAAATGATGTCTGACAGGTGACTGTTTCGTCATAGTTGTGACATACTGATATGTGTAGTAATTTTTTTTAGTATATTAAATTAATACGTTTTCAACAACCAGATAATGTTATTTCCGTTTAAATATTTTGTGACTGAAGATATCTTTCCGTGTTGAGGCCAAAAGTACTTGAAGACTTTGATTGTGTTACAATGTTTTTTATGTGTTTTTATTTATTAATCAGAATTCACTTTAAAAATAAAACACATTTATTACAAATTCAAAACACGATTATGTAAACTACGAGTATTTGATCACCTAGAATCGTAGTGACACAGTCATAACAAAACATATATATCTAAAATATAAAATATGAATCTCATTACTTTCTTTGAAAACAAATACTCAAAGACATTCATTCTTAACCGTTTTGACGTGAAGTGAACCAGAAACTCTACTCTTACATGGTAGTCACGTAATAAGTACATATTCTGTACCAATGCAAGTAATAGAAATGTAACTGAAAATTACCCAAAGTGTATCCTACTATGTTTCGACAAGAATTATTGTACATGCATGTTGTGTTGGGATATATAGTTTTAAGTGCGAAACGAAAAATGCCCATTTTACCACTTTACTAATATGTTGCATATTCAAGTTTTAAATTACTACAAGATAACTCTACTTTGCCTGGTGCTGTATTTCATCTAATGCATCTTCCTGTAACACGAATACTCTTTGTTATTGGTTTGTATTTTATAACCAGAGACGGTGAATCGGGAAGCTTTTAAGCCGCTTAAGGAACCAAATAACGTCAAAATTACTTGTTACATGAGATCTAACAATCTCCCTTCTGTCCCGAGCTGGTGTAATCACCTGTTCATTGTGAGGAGAATGGAAAGTTATTTGCATAATTTTGAAATTATATATGACAGTAAGCCTATCCAACTCAACATTTAGAAATTCTGATTGCCTAATTTTTACGTGTCGAATGGATTTGAAACCGAATTCGTGTAGAATATAATCGTAGAGTATATACATATTGTTCTTCGAACAGTTTTTAAACTCTAATTTGTCTTTCAAATTAAAATATAATAATTCGTTACATCAGCAGTAAAAATTGTTTATTAATTTTTACTATTTAAATTCATAATTTATTATTATTATTTAAAAATTTTTTATTTTACTGTATTAAATTTTCATCGGATATCCCTAATTTGACATACAATACGTTACAATAACAGAAATTTGTCTATACTAAATTCAATACCCTTGGAGTAATTATTAATAAAAATTAAATTAAATTAAATGCTTCATAAAATTACAAATCAAATATTATAACATTCATTTATAGATGCAGAAATTGTGAACTAAAGTCTTACGTTATATTTATAATACATAAGTAGCCTTTTTTATGAAATAATCACAAATGTAGCATGTAGCACAAGAAGTACCGTTTTTACTCTATTATTACGTTAAAACGTGGGCTATTTTGTAAACCCTTTCGTGCCAATATAATATATATAACAGTTCAAAAATTATTAGAAGTATTAAATTTTGAATAATAAAACAGATTTTCCATAATGGTTATGTACAGAAACATAAATTAAAACTGTTATGAAATTAGAGTGTGAAATTTAAAAAATTTAAGAATTTTAACTATCTGTCAAAAAAGGGTATTTAATGTTTAGTTGCTTGTTGTCACCACAAATAATGTGAAAAAACTGAAAACTTTCTTATCATTTATGCATAGCCCTTGAAGTCTCATATTTATATTTTCATAATAAAATATCACTGATTTTTGCGTGAAAATTATTTTAGATTCACATTTGGTTATCAAAAAACCGTTTACCGATCCGATACTGATCGTATAAGTTAGAAATTCATAGATCGTGAAGCAATTCCTAAGCTGATGAGATCTTCGAATGACCATAAATTATCTCAATAGCCTTTAATAATTTCTCAAGAAATTGTTATACTAAGGTGAAGTTCTGAGTAATCTAAAGATGTCAGGGTGTTTACTCTAATTACGCAGGCATTTATAAATTATTAGATGAATGATTCGGTTTTCTTAAATATTTTATTACACATATATTTGCGTTTTTTTAAGTACCTGTACACAGCAAGGTTACTTGTTCTTTTTCAGTATTACTACAGATAGTACTAAAATTATAACTAAGACCACCAGCCTGCATCCATATCAATTAAACAGTTGTTAGTTTCCTTAAATATAATTTTTCTATATGGTAAAACATTATAGTATATTATAGTATAAAAGATTGGCACTACACGAATATAAGTGTAATTACTAATGTTAAATTGTATACAATTTCGTTAAGATTTAATAAGGTTCAGTTTAAATTAAAAAGCAACAGCCAATGCAGAATATTACACTAACCTTTCTGTTAGTTTCAGGAAATTCTGTATTTTAATAGAAATATTTGTCTTTTCAATAGTGCTACATATCAAAGGTAGTTTTCAAATAGGTTTCAGTAATAAATACAACTTAATATCAATTACAGAGATCACAAGTTGATCTGAAAAGTTAAAGGTGTAAGGTATTTAAGTTTGGTTTAGTTTAAGATTAAGGCTGTGACATATTATGAGCAAGGGTTGCTGTGAGAGGATTTAATAATAGGTTAGATTGGCAGTACAATACCCTCAAATGAACCAACACATATTTGATTTTGTGACAACATCTCATTAAATTTATTAAAACTTTTAATTAACAATTGATTGGGTCAACCGATATATTAAGCAAAAATGTTAATACCTTAATACTTTGAAGACATATTTAATATTAAATTACTCATTACAATTTATTTTAAATTTAATTCATTATAACATTTACTAGTAATTTTGTAGCGTTGCAATAATTATGAGATCATGGACTAACGTGAGAAACTTTCTTTTAAATAGCTAAACATTTACATGAATTTACATTTTCGAAATTGTGAACATTTAAATAGATGTGGAATTGAAAATGATTAATGAACCCTAAAATATACTAAGTTCTTAAAATTACTTACATTTTATTCCACTTCACACTTATTACGCCTAGAGATATTTTTCCGCACACGAACACCAACAGTAGCACTCCCGAACCTCGCTTTTCCACTTCCCGTCCTCGACCTCTTCCTCTCCTCCTTGTTCTTCAGTTTTTATGTTATTTTCCCGCCAGCTCATGACCACGCCTCTGCCAAATCTCTCCATCATAATTGGTGAGTACCAATTTTTCATATCAGCATGGCTGTCCTTTACATCGTCGCACGGTTTTTTATAAATAAGCATTTCCGCTGCTTGAACAAGCATTTCCTGTTTGTTCATCATCGGCGTCTGGGCGGGTGTGCGTATCCACTTACATCCGGAGGATGTTTGTATCGAATTGTAATACAAGACTTCCTTTCCAGCAACTATCTGTACATTGATTCTATGAATTTTATTTTACTAATAATTACGTATGTCTTACATTCCCCTGGCTTAATGACGATTCTACCTACGTATTTATTGTCTAATTAAGGTTATCCATTGGGTTGTCACATTCATGTACTGTAGGCTTCAGGAATTTTATTTTGATGTTGTTAATGTGGATGAAGTAGAGGTCTATAAAAAGAAGTAGTGTTAATATAGAAGTCCAGGCTAATAAAATGTACAAAATGAGTTCCGTGTTGTTTACTATGTTTTTGTCGTCGTGATTTAGCTGGAAGTGGTGTTGTTCTTGTAGATTGTGAACAAAGTAGGTGAATGCGCAGGTAGCTCGGAGAGTAGGTAGTGTTGTTTTGTTGAGAATGCTGTGTAGACATCTTCCTCGTTGTCTGCCAAGTCATGTATTTGGTGTTCTGTTGCAATGTCACAACACCGTTCGAAGAAATCTCCGTCGAACGTGAGCGATCTTCTGTTTCTATCTGGTTGTTGTCTTTGGATGAATGGGAGGTGTTCTGCTACCATTTGTTGATGTATGAGGGTTTGTAATGTGGAAAGGTTGTTCTGTATCTTGCAATAGGTTTGGGAGTTGTTGAGGTTTTTAGGGCAGAAATTTAAAGAGGGTTCGTTTTTAGGTAAATTTTGCTGTGTGTTGAAAGGAATTTTTTATGTAATAGGGATGGAACTGATATAAGGTATTGTCTGAGGCATTGGAGTAAAGTACGCTCCTGTGAAGATTTGTACTAGAGGCTTATTGGGTTCGTCTGTGTTGTGGGTTGATGTGCTGGCAAAGGTGGTCAAAAGAGGCATGGCAAGTGCTGTCAGTAGTAGTAGTAGGAAGTGCTGTAAGGACTTCATCTGTCTCGTGGGTGGTCGGGACGGTTAGAGTGTTGTAGACTGGTGTCTTGTAGATTGGTGTCTTGTAGACTGGTTTCTCAGGTTGTGGTTGGGTTTTCTGGTGTCATAATTCTAAAACTTAATATCTACAGGTTACATATACATTTTAGGTTAATTAATACATATTTATGCCTAAAGTTTTTATTTACAGAAATCTTTTATTCGCCTCTCGATGTTGTGTCGTATTTCCCAAGCTCTATGCACGAGTAACAATCTTTACTAAGCATCTTAATCTCTAGTGTTCTTAAATAAAGTTCGAAATTATGTTAACTTATTATATTACAAAACGATACTACGCACCTTTGTTTCTGAGGCATATGTAATATCCCTTCTTTGTGTTTATTGTCCATAGTCATCATCATGATTATAATATATGTTGCCAAAAGAAGGCTGTATAGTTTGTTAATGAGCAATATTGCCGTGTTAATACATGCTATTTAGATATATGTTACTTTCCTTCAATGGTATATTAGATATGTAATATTTAAACATGTCATTTGAGTCATTTATGTGTCATATATTGAAGTATTTGTTTATCCTAGGATTATATAATATAGAACATCTATGTCTCTTTCTTTGAGATGCATCTCAGGAAAATTGAGTCCTTGTAGGGTATATTATGTTTACATTGTTATCTACTAACTTAAATAAATATGATATATGTAGTACACTTTATCATATTTTATATTCCTTATTACTAGGCTCTATATATATATATATATATATATATATATATATATATATATATATATACATACACACAGATCCCTCAGGTAAGTCTAATATGTACGTTGTGTCAAGTTAGAGTACGCTATGTTATTGTAGTAAACGAGTACGTGGGAAACATTACTTGCATACTAAGCTGTCTGAACCACCAGGGCCCTTGGCGACCCAGACTGCTGGCACAAGGCAATGCCCCCTTGTCATAGTCGTGGGAAGTTAGTTGAGTTAGCAGAAAACTTATCTGCCTGGGAGACATACCAGAGTCACGGTCAAATCTTACTAGCCAGTCTAAGTACGGTTACCGTGGGTTACAGGCTCTGCTCGTGTCGTGTCGTGTGTGCTGTGTTAGTGTCCTGTGAATTGGGATTATCTATACCAATATCTTTGGTACGTGTAACCTATCACTTAATCACTAAATTACACTAAACTTCACATTAAAATACAAAGTCAGGCGTTTTAATTTTCTAAATCTTTTATGTCTTTATTCTCTATCGTTTTCCGACACAACATCGAGATTTTAATATACATTCTTATTTCTGTTAGATTTACTTCAGTGACTCAAGGTTATATAACGTTATAACTAATCATTCAAACAGTAATCAAGTTAACCGGTCTCTCAACTCCTGGAGTATAATACCTATTCTTTAAAGCGACTATGTGGTAGCTTTTTAACCTCATATATTATGAAAGTATTGCCAAGATACTCTTCACTCTCTTCAAATTTTACTACAAGGCAGTGAGTGCACAGTGATGTTCATGATAAATATTGTATATTATATTCTTGAATATTTTATTATTGCTCAAGTCCCTTCATATTTGTTTTATATTCTTTTATAGAATAATTTCATTCTAGCAACATGTATTGGTTGTTCTGTTAACCTTCCCCTGTGGTAAATTTCTACTGCATATGTCACTTCGTTAATTTTTTTCTTGACAACGAAAGGACCTCTAAATGGTGTTTGAAATTTACTATATTTTTTGTGTGGTCTTTCGGGAAATGGACCGAGACTTCATCGCCGGGGTTTAAATCCAAATGAGTTTTGTCAGTGTCAAAGTATTTCTTTTGCACTTCCTGGGCTTTTTTCATGATTTTCGGCATATCTTTGCGTATTTGCTCTAAAATTTCTATATTTTCCAACACCATTTTTTCGGGATTAACATGTAAATATATACAATCAGATGGTAAGTTAGCTTCGTAACCAAACATGAGGTAGTGCGGTGTGTAGCCTGTTGAAATGTTTACAGACGTGTTGTAGGCAAATGTAACTATTTGTACATATTTTGACCAAGTTTGGGGTTTTTCCACAGCGTAATGAGATATTGCCTTGATTAGCGTGTGGTTGTATTTTTCAACCGCACCTTGTACTTGTGACATATAAGCAGCGCCTGGCCTTTGTTCAATCCCGAGTGCATTTAGTAACTGTGAAATTACAGAATTCACAAAGTGTGTTCCTCTGTCATGATTAATAATTCTAGGAAATCCAAATGTGCAGAATAGTTTAATAATTTTTGCGCTACCGTGTTCGCATCTGCATTTCTACAAGGGGCAAATGCCATTCTAGTGCAGGCATCGGTTGCAACTATGATATATTTATAACCATTACTTTGTGTAATATTACCTACAAAGTCTATTGTTATTCTGTCAAAGGGGTTTATGGAGGGTGCAATAGGTTGTAGTAGGCCGTAATTTTTGTTCGTTTTTGGCCTACGTAGTTGACATTCTTCACAAGTTTTTGTATATTGGAGGATATCACGGTACATATTCGGCCAGTGATATCGTAATTTTATTTTTGAAGCTGTTTTGTAATGTGATAAGTGTCCACCCGTGTAGGGGTTGTCATGGAATATTTTTAATATTTCTTGTGTTTGTTTTTGGGGTATAACCAATAAGTTTCTAGTTTCTTGTCCGTTGAAAGTTTTGAAATATAACAATCCATCTATTTTTTCGAAATGTCTTGAACCCCGTCTGATTTTTTTATTTACCGCCTCAGGTGAGGTCATAGCAAGGCGTATTTGTTTCAAATAACTGTCTTGAGCTTGTAGTAGGGGTAGATTTGTCTGTATTAAAGTATTGACAGTTAAACACACGTCCGTAAATTCTTCATCCAAAGGTTGTTCTAAAGGATTTCTGCTTAAGGCGTCTGCTAACACGTTTGTAGCGCCACGTTTATGTTTTACTACAATGTCGTAGTCTGTTAATGACAGTGCTAATCTGTTTAATCTAGTGGAAGTGTGCTTAAAATTTTTATAATACTGTAATGCGGCACATTTCCGTATAAACTGTTGTTTGTCTACCAAGCGTGAATTCTCTGAAGTAGTTCACAGCATAGGTTAGCGCTAGCATTTCACGTTCAGCATTGCTGTAACGCATTTGGGTATTTGAATATTTTTTTGACATGTAATAAATTGGGTACATTCTATTATTTTCTTCATCTAACTGTACTAACGCTGCTCCGCATCCAATCAGACTGCTATCTACATAAATGTGTGCTTCCCTGTTGTCCTTCCAATGTGATAGCAATGGTGGGGTTGTCAAAATTTGTTTGATTTTTATAAAAGCCTGTTCACATAGATCCGTCTATTTAAATGCCATGTTTTTATTTGAATCTTTTATTATAGTAAGGGGTTGTGCTATTTTGGCATAATTTTGGATGAATCTGCGGAAGAATCCTGAGCATCCTAAAATTGTCTCACTTGCCTTATACAAGTTGGTCTTTTAAATTCGGTGATAGCTTCTACTGACTGTTTTTGGGGTAAAATGCCTTCCCGTGATACCTCGTGTCCTAAAATGTTTACACTTTTGTAGAGAAATTTACACTTTTTTGTATTTAGTTTCAAATTAGCTTTTTCTAGTTCTTCTAATATAGTTTCTAGATTTTGTAAGTCATTTTCAAATAAGTCACCATAACAAATTAAGTCATCCACGTAACAGATGACTTTATTATAAAGGTGACGGTTTAATATCGCATTCAAGGCTTTACTAAATAATGTGGTTGAAGTTGAAAGTCCCATCGGAAGTCGGCAAAACTGTAGAAGTCTATCAGGTGTTTTTATGGCTAGGATATGCCTATCTTCTTTCCTAACCTCCATGGAATAAAATGCATTTTTAAGGTCTAATTTTGTAAATGTGTGCGCTTTGTTCAAAGAGCTTAAAACCAGGTTTACTGAAGGAATGGGGTGGGCATCTGTTTTCAACTGTGCATTAACCTTCCTGAGATCAGCTACCATTCTGTCGCTTCCATCTTTATTTTTCACTAAAAATACTGGGCTTGCATATTCTGTGTAATCCTGACATTCCTCTAATATTTTTGCTTGTACTAAATCGTCCAATAATTTGTTTAATTTTTCCCTTTCTGTTTTACTCTGCCTATACGGTGGTGAGTTTACAGGTTTCGTATTCGGTTTTAATTTGAGTTTAACAGGAGGTATGTTTGCAGGAGTTAAATCAATTACCTTTGTTGTAAATATGTGTCTGTATTTTTGTAAAACGTCAAGGACTTTTTTTTGTTCTTGGAGGGTTAAATGTGGTGAGATATCAAATACTATGCCGTCCTTATCTGTCAATATTGTTTTTCCTGTGTCACTTGTAGTGGGATGGTGTTCCAGGGTAGGCTGTGCTTCAAGAGTTGGGTAATGTATATGTCCTATCGTAGTATGTGCGGGTATCCTTTTTGGGAAATTTGATGCATTATAAATATTTACAATTGTATCTGTACCATCTTCCCCTTCTGAAAGATATGCATGACATTTCTTTTTTATTCTTAGATTCCTATCTGTTTCGATGGCTGTTCGAGACTCTATACCTTTTAAGGAGCTAATCCTAATATGCTGATGCGGTGCTATAATTATGTCTTGTGGGGCTGTTACCTCTGTTACTTGCTGTACTTCTAATTCCTGTGAGTTTTTAAAATTCTTGATGTCTAACTGCCATTGTTCGTTCATTCATAGGTATTATATATTCAATCTGATATTTGGTAATTTTTATTGTTTTATTTTTATAGTTTAACTCCACGCAGTTCTGAAATAGGAATATGTTTCCTACTAATATTGGGCTGTTTAGATCAGGTGTCACATAAAACGTGTCTTCAAGTATAACTTTGCCAACTTTTATGGCGATTTTTGTCGAACCCAAAACTGTTAATGGTATACCGTTAGCCGATATCAACGAGGGTATGTTGCTAGTATTTAATTTTGTTTCACAAACTAGGTCTGCTCTAATAATGTTTATGTTACATCCTGTATCTATAATGCAGGGTACTGGATGTCGAGGGTTTGTGGTCAAGGCTACGTCTATTGTTAGGACAGGTATCTTCTTCGTGGTTTTATTTTCGCAATTAAATATGAGTTCATAAATATCCTCTAATAATAATGTTTTATTTTTCTTCGGTCTGTGTATCCTGTCATGCGTTATTTCTTGCAAGTTAGTACAATCTATCATATTCTGTTTCTTCTGTTGCTCTATGTGATTTAAAATCTGTATAGTGTCTATCTCAATGGTTTCTTCCAATCCAGTATGTGTGTTTACCTCCCCCATACTACAATCTGGGTCCTGTTTTACGTGCGCTACCCCCTTTAATGCGCTAGGTTTTATCTGTCGTGTGAAATTTTCTGAGACTGCAAGGTTTCTTGTAAAGCTAGGTTTATTTATATTTGTTGTCCCCGAGGAGTTTGGTTCGCTTTAGGTTGGGGTTGGATTGAACACAGATTGAAGTTTTATGGTGTGTATAGGCTTTTGCATAATAGGTTGTTCAATTTCTTCCATCTTCTTTAAGGTTGGGAATTTTTTATTATAATCTATGGCTTTAAATATCACTTCTGAACTGGTCTTTCCAGGGGTTGATAGTGGTAGTACTTTGGGGTTAGTTGGAGTAAATGTCATAGACTTTATACATTTGTAAGTTTTTCGATTCCTTTGGTTAAGATCTATAGTGTTATTTGTTTTCGCTTTTGGTAAGGGGGAAGTTCGGTAAGGGATAGTGTGACCTCCCCCTATTTCCCGTTTTTTTTGTTGATTCTGTTTATAATAATTAGAATTGTAACATGATTCGATATTGTGGTTTGTTCGCTTGCAGTACCTGCAGAACAGCTCTTGTGTATTGTTGGTTTTAGGTGCCAAGCGGTTACTTTGGTGTTGAGAAGTTAATGAACGTTGCTTGAACCAACATTGTTCAGTGTTATGGTTGTCTTTACGGCAAATAGTGCAATATCTATTTTGTCTAGCAGGTTGTATTTGGGAATGGTTTTGTCTTCTCCTATCACTGAAGGTAACGTGTTTAATCATAGGTGGCTTTTGGGTTTGTTTGGGGTAGTTTGGGCTTTCCATATGTCTATTCTGGTGAGGATTAGGTGTTCTATCATATCTTGGCTTATATTTTGAGTTTTCATACGGGGATGGAGACCTTTCGTACCTGTGGTTATGATTTGAAATTTGGTTTGTAGTTAGTGTAGCTACTAAATTGGTTAGGGTGTTAACTTCTGTTTGTAGTTTATGGATGATGTTTTGTTCATATAAGGATGTACTATAGGGTCTGTTTGCTGCAACCCTATTGTACCTTTCTTTGTTTTTCATTTGTGTTAGAACTAGCTGTTCTGTAATTTTTAAATTAGTCTCTAGATCACTTAAGGTGTCGTTTTTCAGGCCTATAACTCGTTCACAGATTTCTGGTTTTAGTCCCTGTATGATAAAATGTATAATTTGCTTGTCCTGTATTGTAGGGTCATATCTTCGGCATGTTGTTAATATATCTAAAAAATAGGTTAGTGTTGGCTCGTTCTCTCCCTGTATTTTGTGTTCTAAAATCATTTGTAGACTCTGGGTTTGTGCTAATGGAGTGAAAGCCTCTATGAAACTTTTAGCAAGTTGATCCCATTGTATGGCTTCCCCTCGTTGTTTTTGCTTGTAGTGTTTGAACCAAGTTAGTGCTGTGCCTGATAAATGCGCTGGGAATAAATTAACTTTAGTGTTATCTGTCCATCTGTTTGAAGTTGCTGCCACTAGGAATCTGTCTAAAAAATCTTGTGGATTTTCGCTCTGGAGACCTGTGTAAGTCCCAGCTGATATTAGCGGTATGTTTTCCCCCATGGTTGCTGTGTTAGTTCTGTCAGATAGTGTGAGTGGCTCGTAATGTTGTGCTAAGGTTGGGGGTGCTTGTGTCTTGATGTCCGCCTCAGGGTTATGTACTGTGTCATATAAATTAGTTCTCTGCGCTAGAAAATCCTCGATTGTAGCTAGATCCTTAAAGTTTTCCCTGTCCTCTTCACTAAGGTGAGTCTTTCGTGTAGTTAAATTATTAAAGATGGTTTTAATATTAGGGTGACTTGCGTTTATACGTGTTAAGTTCTTAAGTGCCGCTAGAAGGTCTGAGGTCCGCTACAGTGTCTGTGTCTCTAGATTGTATTCCATTTTTATTTAATATTTTTACTATGTCACTTTTGGAAGTCCTGTATGTGTCTAATGGTATTAAATCTTCATGTAGTATGGTTTCCATTTAATTATACATGTCCATTGACGTACCTAGTTAGTTTACTTGGCGTTACTCTAATTACGGGTTTGAAAATATTTTTGAGTTATTGGAAATTTAATTTATCTTTTAGGTAAATGAGTGGTTTGTCAATGAAGGAGGCTATTTTAGTTAAATACTTTCTTATAAATATTATTTAGTTCTAATTTATACCTAGCCTATGAAACTATGTGCTTGCCCATGTGAGGAATTTGAATGCCAATCGAGTTTTAGCGCCTCCACCATGTTAAGGTTTTTAAGTTTGGTTTAGTTTAAGATTAAGGTTGTGACATATTATGAGCAAGGGTTGCTGTGAGAGGATTTAATAATAGGTTAGATTGGCAGTACTATACCCTCAAATGAACCAGCACCTATTTGATTTTGTGACAACAACTCATTAAATTTATTAAAAATTTTAATTAACAATTGATTGGGTCAACCGATATATTAAGCAAAAATTGTAATACCTTAATACTTTGAAGACATATTTAATGTTAAATTACTCATTACAATTTATTTTAAATTTAATTCATTATAAAATTTACTAGTAATTTTGTAGTGTTGCAATAATTATGAGATCATGGACTAACGTGAGAAACTTTCTTTTAAATAGCTAAACATTTACATGAATTTACATTTTCGAAATTGTGAACATTTAAATAGATATGGAATTGAAAATGATTAATGAACCCTCAAATGAACAAGCACATATTTGTTTTTGTGACAACATCTCATTAAATTTATTAAAAATTTTAATTAACAATTGATTGGGTCAACCGATATATTAAGCAAAAATTGTAATACCTTAATACTTTGAAGACATATTTAATATTAAATTACTCATTACAATTTATTTTAAATTTAATTCATTATAACATTTACTAGTAATTTTGTAGTGTTGCAATAATTATGAGATCATGGACTAACGTGAGAAACTTTCTTTTAAATAGCTAAACATTTACATGAATTTACATTTTCGAAATTGTGAACATTTAAATAGATATGGAATTGAAAATGATTAATGGAACCCTAAAATATACTAAGTTCTTAAAATTACTTACATTTTATTCCACTTCACACTTATTACGCCTAGAGATATTTTTTCCGCACACGAACACCAACACTAGCACTTCCGAACCTCGCTTTTCCACTTCCCGTCCTCGACCCTTCCTCTCCTCCTTGTTCTTCAGTTTTTATGTTATTCTCCCGCCAGCTCATGACCACGCCTCTGACAAATCTCTCCATCATAATTAGTGAGTACCAATTTTTCATATCAGCATGGCTGTCCCATCGTCGCACGGTTTTTTATAAATAAGCATTTCCGCTGCTTGAACAAGCATTTCCTGTTTGTTCATCATCGGCGTCTGGGCGGATGTGCGTATCCACTCACATCCGGAGGATGTTTGTATCGAATTGTAATACAAGACTTCTTTTCCAGCAACTATCTGTACATTGATTCTATGAATTTAATTTTACTAATAATTACGTATGTCTTACAAAGGGCAAAAAATTATTTATATCGTTTTTATTTTTATAACATTAATATATCATTATTTACTTTCCATTAAATAACCATTGTTGATCTAAATTTAATAATAATTTAATGACACTATACTAATAGGTTTGATTGGGGAATAAAATTGCATAATACAAATACCTCTTTGGTTGTTTCAGCTACCGACTTTATTTAAATTTCTACGACGGAAAAGCTTCTTTAATATATAAAACATGTGGCAAAAATAATTTTATTTAAAAGGTTCATGTTAAGTGAACGATTGAATCAAACTAGTAAGGCTTACTACAAAGTATTATATTCCCGTAACACCAGTGTTTTATTTTTTAGCAGTAAAACGTTTCCACGACTTATTGTTAAAACTTTACTATTTTTTTGAAATCATGACAGCATCACCCTTTTCTAAAATACCATTGATTAAAAAAAGGTTGAAACATTAGCAGAAACTATTGCCATATTAAAATACCAGTTCAGTCACGGACAAAATTTTGAATTTATATATTAAAAACATCAGAAAATTCCATTGGAATATTAACAATCTAATGATCCATGTTTTTGCCTATAACGTAAATGAACTAATATCCAAAGTAAAATATAGAACTTGTATTAGTTACTTAATTTGTAAATATCACTTAATTTAGAATAAAAAAAGCAATGATTGTACTTTTTATTTCAAAAAGACTGTCGTCATAAAATCTGTCTCCAGCAAATACTACACAAAATTACATTCAAAATTCATTTGTTCACATGTTTGAGAATATTCAGACATACGAGATTTTAAATTGTAGAAGGCTTGTGTACTTTAGTTTGTAAAATACAGTCAAATCATAACTTATGTATACTTAGAATGTAGTTTTTGTAATATTTATGAAAATAATAATAATAACTTATTTCAATTTGCTTTATTTATACAATACAATTCATATGCGTTTAAATATCTAGTTTCTTAACAATGGTTTATTAATTCTAAATGTTCTTTAAATATGTGCTTAGATTATCTAAAATTGTTCTACTAATTAACGTTTAAAATAAATAAAAAAGTTAAATTAAACAAAATTAAGAAAATCTAATTTATGTGTTTTATACTTCTCTGTATCTAATTTCGATATAAAAGTTAGCATTGGTTTTACTGCCATGTCGTCTTGTATCATCAATAAAAAAATAGGTTTTGAATTAGAAATGTTTTAAATTTATTAGAACGATAAAACTGATAGCGCGTCAACCCCACATTATGTAGAAATTAGGTTACTATTAGTTTCTTTAAGACTATGAGACAACACCATCGAAATTAGTATTCACTGTTGCAGCAATTTCTCAGTATATTTATAAAACAATGTTATAATAAATTTGACAATACTAACTACAGTCATATAAATAAAATTGTCCGGATTTCAAGTAGTATCCTCATTTTGTTGTCAAATTGGCATTTCCCTGCTCTGAAAGGGACAGATCTGCACCATAAGTTGGTATTTATTGTACACTTGATCCAGAGCCACCACTAATTGACTTTCTGCTCTTTGAAACATTATAACAGAACTTAGCTTTAAAAACAAAAACACATATGGAACTTCATTGTTACAATAATGAACAGCAATATGTTATAATAAATTTTAAGACATCACAATACTAATTACAGTCATCCAAATAAAATTTAAAAATAAACATTATTTTTTACCATATTTAAATGGTGAACGCTTAGTACCGAATAGGATATATTAATTCTGATACGTCTTTTGAAACTTGTTTCAAAATCTATTGTTTCCCAACCACAAATATAGCAGGTCGATATGTCTGTGGATAACTAAGTCACTGTCATAGCAACACCAGCGTGTATTTTACAGCGTATTGTTTTCAGTTATGGCTTGGAACTAAAAGTTACTATGTTTAAAAATTATTTATTTTAAGAATTAGAAGATTTATCATCTTGAATCCTTACACTAAATTAGAGAGTTTATTTAAAATTTAGCATAACTCTATAAAAACTATAACAAATTGTATACGTACACAAACATTCATTCTAACTAAATTAACTAAGTACGGTACCGTGCAATTGAGATTTGAAACTGAACTGTGTAAATTAAATATCAGTCTATTACATTTTTACGTTTTACGCAGAAATCAGATTTACTATTTTACCATACAAATTAAAATCGGTGATATTTAAAAGTTTCAAAAACACTACATGACGTTATTTATGTATAACTCATGTGTACGCATACTGTTAATTATCTTTGCGGTAGTACAAGTTCGGTTTTTAGTAGCACTATTGCTAGTGTTTTTCACATATTCTATTCTATGTCTATAGCCATATTATATTTTTATCTTTGTATGATAGAAGCTTTTGCCAAGAACCGTTTATTAAATTGCTTCAGGGTAGACTCAGACGTCCTCGACTCTAAATTCGAACCGAGTCTCGAAGATTAACTGAGATAGTGTGTGAATTAGCTGAAAACGAAGTTATAGTTTGCCACTTTTGAAATATGTTCTAAATCGCGTATGATTGTCGAAGCCTTTTGTATTTTGTTGCTTATGTCCATAGGTAATCTCAAGAAATTTAAAAATAAATAAATATATATATATATAATTTATGTGTGTGTGTATTTATATACTAATACATTTATATTACAATATATATTATGTTTGTTAATACACCCCAAACACAACTCAGCTATATTTGAAAAAAGTGTTTATTATATGGACATTAAGTTTTACAACAAATTGCCTAACAATTTCAAACAAATGTCACAGGTCGAATTCTTAGATAGAATAGTCTGTTTATTAAAAAGCCTACTATATGATTTCAGAATTTCTTAATGACAAAAACATAATAATCTAGTTATGTAGATCCACTGTTTTTTCATAAGAAATTTAATTTAATATAATAAAAAACTCAATACTTAATCTCCAGTTTGTTATTTTGAATATGTTACATTATTACCAATTTTATTCTTTTAGTTGTTAATTGTTTTAATGAATGATTGTTATTACATTCTGGTGTGCTACAATTTTATCGTTATCTGACTCAGCAATGTTTTACAAAATAAATCTTTGACATAGGTTTTAATACTGTTGATTAGTTTATAGTTATTTTATTCATAGCTGAAAATGTTAATACTGTTATTTATATTAGAGCTTATTTATTTGTTGGTGAATAACTTTATCTGGAATCTTGTTCTTGTTAGATTTATTACTAGTAACGATGACCCAGGAAAGGGAATTGTTGGAAGTAAATGTTTTCATTTATTTAGCAGTGTCATTACTGATGTCAAAGTGTGACAAATTTCATTGTTTATCCTGTTAATGTCTGTTATCTTCGTAAAGCTTTTATGCACAGTTTATTAATCGTGTTTCATTTTTAATATCATATAGTATTAGGTTATATTATGCAGCAGTGTTAAATATTTATTATTGTTCTATTTCTGACTATGTCATCTGCCTTACCACCATAGTTGGATTTTGTAAGATGTAATATGACAATAAACGCTCATTTATTCATTCACTATTCTCAGCTGATTATTCCTATTCCAAATCGAACTCGTCTGTTAATACAAAGCGTTTGCATTTGATAATCTCCATAAGAGTGAGCCTTGGCGATGTTCCAACTTTGATGTCATAGGTTTTGTCGAGATCGTGAACCATGGTTCTTAGACACAAAGCTGAATGTTATATATTGGGCATCAGACCCAGTAAAGTTTATCCTCCAGCCTGAGCTTTTTTGGTAGAGATTTTCCACTGCAAAATTTGTATCCGAGATGGTAAAGGTAAAAGTCCCAAACCTTGTTATTCTTTTAAATTAGCCATCGTCAAATAACTACTTACTTTAACTACCTGTGTTATAGCTGGAGAGTTATCGAAAAGTAGTTAAATTTGGCTTAATCTTTCATGACTTGTTAAATAACATATTATGTTATATTCATGATTATAAATTTCATACAATTTATTACCAAGAGTTCAAAAAGGAATTATTCAGTGGTTTCGAATACTTAAAATTTCAAAGAAGTCAATGCTATTCACTTTTTTTAGACTTTACAAATATTAAATACCTCAAAATTGGTGTCACGGATTATTCTTTCAACTAAATGGAGTATTAAACATTATGAAACACATATTTCCATATTCACAACTCTTTTATTATCTATAAAATGCCTATGTAATATTATTAAGAATTTGGTTCTCAAAGGTTTCAAGCATAAAATAATTAATCGTATTTTTCTTGTGAGCTCTTGAAATTAAGAATATAATTCTGTAACACTTCCTTGATGAATCTGCCTATAGGCGACACAGACAAAGGTTGTATACGTAATAGAGAAAGCCGCGTACCGAATGACGATAACACATGGGGGTGGTGACTTCTGAGGTCGTAGTAATAAATACTCGAGTTGCAAAGTTTACTTATAAGTTCAATTTAATCAGCGAAACTTACAAGCACCACTTTTAGTTGGTAAATTAAATGTACACCTTGCCACGTTGCTGCCAATTAGAGAACAAGAACTAAAAATGTATATCTGATAGGTGGGCCTAAAATATTCAATGTTCTATGGAATTATGCCTACGATGTTTTACTTTATAAAACATTCAGATTTTACTTCCCTTCGCAATGTGTAGACTCACAACCCGGGTGTCGGCGTCTTGGCACGAGACATTGAAGCTGTAGTCTAAGAAGGGTTATTTCTAGTCGGTAATTACTAGAAGAGGAGTCCAAGTTATGAAAGTGGTAGCCATCTACTCAAATAATACGTGAGCTCGCCTAAAACAAATTCGCGACGGTATTAGCCATTTAATGAGACAAAAACTTATGACGACCATGTGCTCGTCAGAAGGACGACGCCACAACTTGTATCTATTTCAATCAATCAAATAAAAGATCTTCAAGGGTAAGTTACTTTACTACTTACAACTTTACTTTACGTTACATTCATTTTTATATGTTTGGCATCAAAGGGCTAATTTAATAATACGGAAAGATAAATTTTCCTTCGGACAAGGCGCGCGAGGTCAAATCGGTCACGTAGTTGGGCTGCTACAATGGGTTAGAATAAAATATTCATACGCGTGCCAATTAGGTAGTTACTCCGCCGATAATTTAGTTCCGGAACATTGGGTAATGAAATAATCTTAAATTGTACTGGCTGACTAGGTTGTGAAATGTTACATTATATAAAATCTAACTAACTAACGGTACAGCCGTAATTAGAAAATTTCAGGAAACACAAATCATACTTGGCATGTATATGCAATGTAATAAAAGCCATCCATAAACATTTACAGAGATTGAGGTAGTTATATGTAATGCTATAGATGCCATTCCTGTAATTTCTGACGCTCTTGTATACAGCTTTTACCTTTATACTTTATGAAATAGAACCAAAACTTAAGGTTTTAAGTAATCAAATAAATACAACCCATAAGTTAATTATAAAAAATATTATAAATATACAATTATAATGATATATGTAATTAAAAGTCTATATATATATATATATATATATATATATATATATATATATATATATATATATATATATATTACGGAATTATTATTAGACGATTTGTTATATGAAATTTCAATTCCTCACATTCTTTATATTATTAAAAAGTATTTCGTTTTACCTATTTACCTACTATTTTTTTTGTTAAATTTCCTACTTGATAAATTTCATCTCCTTTTGGAATACAATTATGCTAAATAAATATATGACACACGTATCATAACTTAATTATTTGTTGGTTGAGTGTTAGCGCAGGGTTTATTATGTCTGAAATGATTTTTCTAATTCTATATGTGAAACAGTATGATTTTTATTTCCCTCATTAGGAGGAAAATTAAATAGCAATACGTTGACTGTAAGTCCAATTTAAAAAATGCGACATAGGTGTAATAAAAAAATATAACCGATATGAAATACGTTAATTTAAAAAGAAACAGCCTGTACAGGAATCCAAAATGCTTACAAAGTAACATTTGCCAATTTTAAATGAACGAAAGTGCCCGGGTATCGTACAAATTAGCACTAAACCAGTACATTAGTGAGGACTCGACTTGTGTTGGGTGAGTTATAAAAGATTCAGGCGAGGGCTAGGCGGCCCAACAACCGGAAAGAGATAGAATATTTATACAGTAAAGTAGTTTAGAGGTTTGAAACATCTGCAGTCCATCTAGAGTGGTTTTTAGTTATATACTTTTGAATTCGGAAATACTAATGTAATTTAAACCTCTATAGATCAATCTATAGGTTGGTAAACCTATTGGAATTTTTCGGAAAGATCGAAATTGATTTACATAAAGGTTTGCATGCTTTCACCTCGAAAATTAGAATCAGAAGTCCTCTCTAACACATGAACTATAAAACTTTTCATGACTTCTAACTTCATTGACTCATCATATATTACCTGGCTTTTGAAACAGAATGTTATATTACCTATGTTATCTTTTAATAACCGCTGCATCTCAAGACTATTTATGTATTAAGAAATCTAATTCTTCGTAACGTATTTTAAACCACTCTTATTGTACGTTGTAATTATAGGGAATCGAATGGTGAAAATCGCGAAACATTCCATACCTTTTTCTTAGCTCATTTAAGTATACAACTTGTAGGCCAATTTGACGCAAAGATTAATGTTAATGTTTTTTCTAAACAAATACTATTTTTATCTAGTAAACGTTAAATCTACTCAAGTAAGACATTTTTAGAGTTATGTTGGCATCATACGAATGGAATAAATGAAACCTATATTTAAGGTATTGGCAAACCCTGCCCTGCTCCGCAGATACTTACATGGTGGAAATCAAAATGCTGTAGTGTCACTAATAAGCGTAATATGGTCAAGGGTGCCAAAAAGCTTTTAGTAAAAAAATTGCAATTAAGCCAAAATTAGGTAGCTAAGAAGCTATAGTTTCACTATGAAACCATAGTGTAATACAATAGTCACAACTTGTGGTTAATAAAACAGAAAGGTATGTAAATGCTCAAACCCCACCCATAATGGAGGAAGCGGCGACGGATTACTGCACCTCTCTTAAGCCCAGATTTATTTCTATATTATTCTTCGGTTGTAGTACCCACTAGAGATTTCGTATAAACAGGGATCGTATTTTCGAATGGTATCCAAACGAAAGTTGGTAAAATATTCTTTAATAATCTTATTAAAAGTTAACCAAACTTAATAAATAGTTGAATTTTAATATTGGAATCAGTGAGAATAATTGTAAATCTTATAATAATATGTAACAAAATGCCTCAGCTCCCGAGATGATATGAATCGAGAAGTAACGACTATCCTTTTACCCATTCAAAGAAATTGCGGAACTGAATTATATTAAATTTTACCACTCCGGTTGACGAAATATTGCATTTAGCTCGTAAAAATATTACCTTCTTGGTTTGAATATTATTGGCAGTGGTAATTTGTCTTACTTTTGTTATATTTGTTCTACATCCACCATACTTGCAAGTAGACCGAGTGTTTTACTTTAATAAACAGTTGAAATATTGAAGGCTGTACGGCACATTTTTAGGAAGAAACTCAATTTATTGTGATGGAAAACAAGAATAGAAAACTACAATCCAAATTAACAAAGAAGGTGGTAAATTACATTCTTGCAGAGGGAATGATATTGTTGTCAAGACGTGACCCTCCAAACATAATGATTTAAATAATACCAGTTCACAATCCACCACGACTATTACGATTATATGGTTTTGTTACCGTATCTACTAAATGTGTTTTTATTCAGAAAACATTCCTAATTATAAGGAAAGTCTGATCAAATTCATTAATGTTGTATCAGAATAAGCATGTCTTACTAATACATAAATTTGTTACCTGAACTTTAGTGAAACCTTTCAATCCAGGTCTGACCGGACGATATCTCGAACGAACTGAGCTAAAGAAACGTTGTACAAGTTAAAGGTTCATTTCTATATCAGCAATAACATCGATGATAGTAAATGTCATTCCATGAGATTTGGCTGAGCATTAGCGAACATTTTTACATTGGTATTATGGTTAACTGTACAGTAGTGGCAAACAGAAAATCGTAAATTAGAAATATTTTGTAAGCAAATTGAGTACAATTATATAACATTTCAATATGTAAAATAATATATGTTACATATGTGGCCAACTGAAATTACAAATTGCCTTATGTACCAACAGCTTTGGAAGTTTTTGATGCACCAATAGCTAAGACTTACCAAAGTGAAAAGTACTGGTAGGAATAATTTATAACCACAACACAAATCTTTTTCAATTCGTATGACTCATGGGATAAATGGAACAGCTTAGAAGCGTCTAACTACATAGACTACACCTACACGGTAGTATGCCAGCATGGCCCCTCCAATTATATGAAAAGATAAATATTTTATAAGCTGTAGACGACGTATGTTACAACAAAATAAATATTTGTTTTGCGATTGTGTAAGTTTTGTCATGATTCTGATAAGTTGGTATTCTTTATATGTTACTTTTTTAGATACAAAAACATCTGAAATCTACTTGTAACCTGAAATACCTATAACACGATTTCAGTCATTCAGATAATCATGAATAACGATGATTCAATTGTGATAGTGGCCTCTTATTGTACTGCAGCTATTTTAAGATCCGTTCTGTACCGTTAATAATTAGAAGGAAACGTCGCAGTTTTGTCTCAACTTTTATTTAACTTAAGGAAGTTATGTGCATATTTTGAAAATTGGCTTCATCTGAGAAAGTTTCTGAATTTTAACGGTTATGCTGTGAAGTAAAGGTGTTGGAATCGTTATATAACTTAATCTATAACAGATTTCCAATAAAGGAAATTTAATACATGATTCGTAACTACAGTAAAATTCAAACAATGACACCTTTTCTGTTTAACAGACAAAGATATATTCAATTGTATGTATTTAATATTCCAGACAGTTCCTGGCAAGAATTAACAGTCAAGGATACAATTGTAGAGATAATTCAAACTTTGCCACAAAGGAAGTGACAGCACTGATGAGTTGGTATTACTGGCAATATTACAGACCTCCTGGTGGTGACGTAGAGTACCATTGAATCAGTCAGTAATTGACAATTAAATATGTCGCCGCCATCTCTATTAACTGATTAAAACCGGAGTGCCTTCGCATTGGTAGAGTTGTATTGATGTCCATTGTGTTGATAACAAATTCACGATTATCATGACATTTTGTGCCTATGTTTATTAATCAGTAAAATAATTTATTGCTGATTATTTATGATTCAATTCTAAGTAGTACAATAGCACATAGCATTCAGTATTCCAAGAGGTGGTCACTGATATAAGCAGTGTACTAAAACTGTATTATTAAAAAAGACGATTCTAAAACTAACATTACACAAAACCGATAGTATTTAAATTACAATAAAGATTGAGGAAGAATATAAAGAGCTGCATCATCTAAAAATTATAATAAAGAATAATGACATTAAACCATTTGCTATTTATGCATTTTTATTACCTGAAAGCAACTGTTATATTGCTTAATTTATCTGCAAGATTATTTATCTCCGTTGTATTATGAAAAACGTATTAGATACTGTATAGAATATTCATTATAAATGTCCATACAGTTACTCCCTCCGTACCCGATTTCTGTAAAACTCAAAGAAGAGTAAGCATAACAAATATCAGTATAAGTTATAAGTTCATCCTTTCACTTATTGGTATTCAGTCCAAAAAGTAATGTTGGATATGTAGATTGACGATTTCATGGATAACTACACAGTCAACTGTACTATACTTTTAATGGTTATGCAGGAAATCACTCCAATTAGTTTAGTTACTTAATTTAAGTACTTAAAATTTTTTAGATTCTTAAAAACAAATAGTTACCTGTAATTAATTTAAGTGAAGTATAAGAGGCCACTATGACCTTGGATCACGTAATGTTGGCCGATTGCTTGGAATCCTTTGGATTGACCGTTATTAGTTGGAATATCCTGAAATATACAAATTAACAGGAATGCTAGGGTTGCGATACATCGGTCAAACCTGGAAATATTTGGATTCACTGTAATTGGATGTTAGGATACGCAGTATTATACGTATTGGTGCACTATTTAGATAATAAGCATTTAGCTCGCAGGGTTTGTTTAGTATTTCACATTGGTATGGATATTTTAAGTCATTTTGGTTTCTATATAAGATCTGCATTAGTACTCGGTAACAGTTGGAATTGTCACATCACTTGACTACCCGAGATTAATTGATGTCTCTTAGCTCGGTTACAGAACAGGTAGGTTATAACACCTGAGGATTGCATAAGTACATAAAAATGTTTGAGAGTGACAAAGATCGATTTTTATGTCTTCTAATTGATTACATAAGATACAAGGGAAACAACTAAAAACAATAAAAAATATATCATCGTCTAATGTTTCCCTGATTTATGAAAAGGTAATCAAAACTACAGTATGTAATCCATCTCAAAATTATCATGCAAATATGTAAAATTTTAAAAACCGACTAGAACACTAAAAGCCTTTGTTATGTTACAGATGTGGTCTGAATATGTTAAGTTTAATGTTGGTTTAAAAATTTAAATTGTTCATTTTTGTTCATGTGTGAAAGGATATCGGTAATTCCGACATTTGTCATCTTGATGTGTTGCAAAAAGTATAACACAACGCTTGGAATATATTTTTTCATCAGTTAGAGTGAGGCATTAATACGTAATAAAAATTTTAAAAAACAGAAAGAAGAAAAGAAAAGGGTTTAAACATACCCAATAGCTGCTTGAGTCCAGGCCCGTTTTGTGGAATAGGCACGGTAGGCAAGTGCCTATCAAAGAATTGCGCAATACAATTGGCATTTTTTGGAGGGCCAACAAATGAAAAATGCGGTGGTTGTATTTAAACGCGTGATTGCGGTATTGCTGACACCCGACACCAATCACAACGGTCGGCACGCTGCTTGCGCTAGACACTATCATGACGTGTACCAGCTACACAGGCCACCCGCGCCTCCTTCCACAACCTTTCGTTGCTACGAAACAACGCTGGCGCGAAGATGACTCGTCAGGAGTACTCATTTATCCAACAAGTCGGCCGCGTGTACACGGCGGTAACTCTAACACAGACACAAACAACGTCTGAAAATCAAGGACCCAATTGAAGACCTATGCGATTTAGAGCTTGAAGATCTGGCAACATGGAATATAAGAAATGAATAAACAAGTAAATAAAAAAACTATATTCAGAAATTCATCAAAATCGTCTGCAAACTGATTTTTTAAAGTCTGAACAGACCAAAAGTGGAAAAAAGTAATTTAAAACGAAAGATTTCAGTCCATTCATTTTCTATCGATCTTCCAAACAGATGAAAGATCAAAAGAGACTGGCTTATTTACTCTTAATCAACAAGACAAATAATTTGTAAATTTGTATTTGTCTTTCAACCAGAGATATATAAACCCATATTTATTACCAAAGTGTTTAATTAATAGAAAAATTCGTTTGCGTTAGCTCAGAAAAATGATATATCTGACGACCACAGGGCTAATATTTTAACAATTTATTTCAAGGAAAGAGCTACATCTAATGTCACCAAACTAGTTCAAAGCCAATACCAGGAAGAAGTGAAATATTGACTAGAGTTGTGTCTGTTGTAAAGTTTTTATCGAGTGTAGGTCTCCAATTTAGAGATAATAATAAAAAACTTGGACCTACATCAAAAGGACTCTTTCTAGGTTGTCTTGTGTTGATAGATTAATTTGATACATTTCTTGTTCAGCACATAGCAAATTGCGGTAACAAAGTCAAAGATAGTGTTATACGTTTTGACCGACCCTTACTGTGAATTCATTGTAATTATGAGCAAAGAAGTACTAAGAGAAATCTTAGATGAAATCAAACATGTTCGTTTTTCTCTAATCATAGAATCTACAACAAACGCGTCGAATACAGACCAACTAGCTATAGTGTTTTGGTATGTTTCACTGACCAATTTTTGCGGCAGCGAACGCCTGGTATAACTCATACCTAGTGCAAGCCACAAATCTAGAAGTTTGGAGGAAGCACCCTCAGTTTACTTAAGAAACTGGAGCTGAATGTTGATAAGTGTCGTGGACAACATTACGACAATGTGCATCCAAAATGTCGGGCATATACTCAGGTCTTCAGGCAAGGATTGAAAGTAAAAAAGTAAAAATTAAAAAAAATCTTGCTAACTTTGAACCATGTGTAGCTCGTTCAATAAACCTAGCTGCTGTCTTGTTGCCGAGAAGGAATTTCCAGAAATAACCATATGATTTAATTCCTACAAGACCTGTATGGGTTTATCTCGGCATCCACTCACAGGTTGAACATTATCAAAAGTCATGTTGAAAAGTGTAATGAAGGACAATCAAGAAAAATCAGTGAAAGATATTGATTAAACCACTGAGTGACACAAGTTGGTCTGCTAGGGCAGACGCACCTTGAGCTCTGATAATAAGTGAACATGAACAGAAAGACGTAATTGAAGAGTTAAATACAGACGATACTCAGACACCAGCGACACAATTCACAGCCGCCTGGCTTTTCGAAACACTTGGAAATTTCAAAACCATGTTACTTACTGCGATGTGTGAAGAAATTCTTGAAAGAGTGGATACAAAAGTCAGACCCTTCAAATTCAAGACAGATCTTTTTGGCGCTACAAAGGAACTTGAAACACTATTCTCGATTTCTAATGTAAAAAAGAGACTCGTTTGATAATTACGATTCAAACGCATTGATACTTGCAGGTAAAGAAGAACCTGTATATGACAAAGAAAGAAGGAAATTATTTCTAGATGAAAAAAGGGCATAGAACAACGTCTCCTCGGGAGAGATTTCGCTCTGGGGTATTTTTTTCCCATAGTTGACAACCTACAGTGCAACCGATTGGAGAGCACTTTCCCCAATTTTGAAGTTGCTCTCAGGACATATCTAACCCTACTTTTGACGACCTGCCCAGCAGAACGAGCTTTTCAGCTTTGAAAAGAGTCAAGACAGAAAGTAGTTTGTCAATATTTGACGAAAGGTCCAACGGTTTAATGTAGTTTTGCATCTAAAACGACATTACTTTGGAATTAGATTACAAAAACATTATTGACGACTTTGCAGCACGAACAACAGAAAACAACAAAACAATTGTACAAGTCTCTAGTCTAGTAGCATACGCCTTCTGACAAACCAAAAATAATCCCCAAAAAATTATGTTATATAAATATTGTAAATACTTAAAATGACAAGAAGGAAAGTGAGTGGTCCATTATGCCGTGAGTTACGTCACCTACATTCCGCTGGGCGGAACAGCTGGACACGTAGGTGGTGTATAATGGAAAGCCTGTCGAAAAGAAAACAAAGGAGTAATCGTATATGAGAGTATAGGGATATTAAGTGCCTCCGGAACTAAAACTGGCATTCAGACTAAATTTAGGGGATGGGCGGTAGGCAAGGGGAGCGGGGGTGAAGAAATCGGCTGGCAGTGGTATGAAAAGTTACGTTACTATCAGTTGTGCCTAGGACTCTGAAAGGGTCAAAAACGGGCATGCTTGAGTGAGTCCAGTCCAGGTGTTGCCACTGCACAGAATGTAAGTCCCGAGTACGAAACCCACAATCACACCAGCAAAGGCGAAAAATGGGAAATACTCACATTATTTCATAAAATTAATTTCATATGTACTTAGTAGTACATAGTAATAACACGTTAATTTTGTAGCCTCAATTATTACAGTTATCAGAATTAACACTGAATAATGATTAGATTATGAATAATTCATTTCATTAGGTTGAGATCATATTTAATAATCGTGTTTCCACGATAGTTATTACGATGACAAATGTCAGAAATCCAGTTGTCCTTTCAAATCTTTTATTGTCAATAACAAACTATAAACGGGAGTGAGAATTAAAAAAATACTATCCTCTTAAAATAGTACATGTAAATGTGTAATGTAATTAATTAGTACTATGAATAATGTAATCACACTATTCATAGAATATTACATTTATAGTTAAATTTGTGTTTTATGTTTGTTAAAAATGTAGCTTATATACTTGGATTGGTTAAGAAAACTGCATCAGGAAATCTACTCAAGTCTTCTTTGGGACTCCACAGATCCGGTGCCATGAGCAGACAGACAGACCGACAGACAAAACTAATTGTCAAACTAAAGACAAACAAATTAAACAAAGGTACCTTTTAAAGATTGAATTGAAGAATTTTATGTAAGACATTAGCAATGTTTCGTTTAAAATTTATATTACATACTCTAGATAATGTTAAATTTTAGTGATAGTATGTTATGATTAGTGATATAATAATGTACAACTCATATAAATCCTTTATTTGCAAGTTATACATTAAAACGGGTAAATCTAAGAGTCGGTAATTGAAAATCATTTTAAACTATTAACATTTTGCAATAACATTAATTTCATGGGTAATTCATAGTAATCAACTCATTCATATTTTATTCTCAATTATTAAACTTATCAAAATAAACAATTAATAATGATTAGTTTACGAATAATTCATTTCATTAGGTTGATATTACATTTAATAATCCTGTTTTCATGACAAATATTTCCCATTAAGAAAATTATAAATATTTTATTATTCAATTACTGATGACTTTGTTTCAATGTGAATTTTATTAGTTGCTACACATTATTATCATAGAAATCACTGTTATCCAATACAAAACACATGTAAACAATAATGATGATATTTTTGAGACATAAATTTTTGAATATAATAGGGTCTGATCTTTCACACCTGCAGCTAGGGTACTGAATCGGTAAATGGGATTTTGTTTCTAGAAAATTACAAAAGGGAAAACGTGTTATAAGTAGGTACAATGTGTTTTTTTGTGAAGAACAGATCATTCCAATCATCCGCACAACTGTAGTGAATGTTTTTCTAGAATGTGACGTTTTTGTCTGTTCACTGTAATGTAAATGCTTTGATTCCAGCAAGAGTGGTTCTTGCTACTGGAAACATAGGACCAACGTCTATTTTGTATCTCTGCCTTGTATTTCCTCTAAACCCGCACAGTACGTTCTGCTGACTTTTTATTTCCTGTTAAAATAAAGATGTATTCCTAATAATATTTAATGTTACAGCTCTTAGTTGTTGAATCAATATAACTATGTTTTATATTGAAACTATGCTTTAACTTTACTCACTGTAAAATACAACCAGCAGCTCTGTAGACTTTGATGTATATGTATTAGTGTGATTCGTAGGAGATACTAAACTTTCTGTTACGAAATTTGTTTCTAAACGAATATGTAGGTCGGAAGATTAAAAAGTTGGATACAAAAGTACAGATTAATGCAAATATCAATTACATTTTTATTTTAGATTCAAAACTTTCATATTTTGTTACAATAAAAATATGTTCCAGTTTAATTATTTGCTGAACAGTAATTATATTCATTAATAACCATCAATTACTGTACAAACAGGAGAATGGTCCTGTTTAAGTTATTGAAGCTTAGGGCGAGGTACGTTATCTCAGGACGGGTCGGTGTTATTTCGTTAATCGCTAATTTGAACTAGAATGAGAATGGCTCTCTGTCTGTACAGTTGTGTAACCAATTGAACGCAATAGAATAAATCTATTTATCTATTTTACAAACTCTAATTACCTGCATATTACTTCTACATTTAGGATTAAATGGATAGTGTAAGTTGATATGCATAATTTAATTTTAACCTGAAATTTGTATTTGAAATGTTTTATTATAATCTGAAGTAATTAGTCTATTCGGATTGAGGTATTATTGGGGATCCTTAGACTTTTTGTGATTTTGGACATTAGTAAACACAATTTTATTTCAGAACTGGTAAGTAAGCTCAACTTCTGTATAAAATAAGTCAAAAATATAACAGCTAACATTACCAAAATTAGTCCAAATTGAAGTATAATTTGAAGGATGCATGTGAAGATTAGAGAGAGGGTAGTAGTAAAAAGTTTAGAAATGATCAAGAAAAACAATAGCTTTAACATCCAGCATAAGATTATCAAAAACCACAAAGTCTTTTTCAGGTTGTATTTTTTACGAAGGGGGAAAATATTTGCTCACAGAGTGTGGGAGTACTCGCCCCGTACAACACAGGTAATTGCTACTAAACTCAATGGGGTCCAGGCTAGAAACCTTTTACAGGATAACTTCATGCCTGGCCACCCTAGCAGAGCCATGCTACTTTACAAGGAGACTAGGGGTCAGTAGGGCAACCCTCTTCTTGTTTCACCCTCTTCTTGAATGACAACGTGTTCTTGCTTAGCGGCGCAATCCCCACTGCGGTTTCTGCCGAAACATCACCGATAGTGGAGACAAGCGTTCTTCTGTGCTCGGTGAAACACCCGCAATCTAAGAACAAATGATGATCGTCATAGTCATCGTTCTGGCAGTACGAACACCAAGGTGTATCGACTTTCCCCATCTGTATCCGTATTCTGTGAGAAATAAATCATTAAAATAAGCCATTGCTTATTATCACCAAGAATAGTGTGAAAAAAATTGAATATAAATTGACGTGAACTCATATATTGGTATGCAGTGAAATATATAATTTTGCGTAGACATTATTGTTACTTCAAAGTTGGTGATTAAGAAACTGTTTTCTATCCGATACTGATTTTTAAACTTAGAAATGCAATGATTCTGAACTAATTCCGAAATTGGTGAAATCTTCCGAATAGCCATAAATTATCTCAATAATATTCTATTATGCCGTTCAAAAATGGTTATTCACTACGGATTCGTTATAGTAGTGGAAAGCGAGTAATATCAAGATGTTAAAAGATTCACTCCAATTACGTTCTTTTTAGAATTCAATAATGAACTATTTTGTTTATTGAAATACTTTAATATACAGATACCTAATTTTTATCTTACATACAATGCAGATTATATCCTTGAAAGGCTACCTGCTGTTGTAGCTGTTTTCTTATAGAAATCAAGGTAGAAATACGACAGACTATGTGCCGCGCGAAACAGGCTTCACTGAAATTGAATTTACAATTTAAAGTCTACAGCCTATTTTCAGGTATCATGTGAAAATAGACAGACTGGCAAACAAACCAACAGGAAAGGAATTATATTAACTGGGTGATAGCAAAATATAAATCCTTTCAAGTATATAACTCATTTAGGTGTTGAGATATAATGCGGAGAGTTACGCTTCACTAATTCTCAGACAAATGCCATGGAGCATCATATGTACCATTATCAAACTAAACCTTGTCTATGAGCCATGAAACATTTGAAGTATATCCCTTAAATAATATTCGTGATATTGCGCGAAAAGACAGATGGGATAGGAATAGAAACATATCCTTACCCTCACTAGTTCTCAACTAATAAAAACAGTTTTCATAATCTTTTACACATATTATGTCATAATTCTTTCCAGCCTCCACCAATATAAATTAAACAGTTCAATCAATATCGATTTTCTATATAATTACTAATTTTAAATTGTGTAAGATTTCTTTACGATTGATATAACAAGGTTTACTTTAAACTAAAATGCAACGGCTTTATCTAACTAATATTTATTATTAGTTTTATTATTTATTATTATTAATTTTATCTAAAATGCAAATTTAATTAATAATTTAGTGAAATTATAATGATACTTTTGCTTTGGAAATAGCATTTCATAAATCAATTGCCTCTTTGATTGTTTCACCTTTTGAGTGCATTAAATTTTCTGTAAATTCAAACTGTATTAAAATATATAAACAATATTGTTTTGCCAAAAAGAATATTATAGCCTGGTGTAACATATTACATTACCGTAACACTGGTGTAAGGGCTTTTAGCTGTATATACTGTCGGAACGAATTGTTGATACTTTACTAATTTTCTGAGATCATGATGGCATCACAATTTTGTTAAATACCAATAGTAGATTAAGAAATAGAACGTTGAAACATTGCCAGAATCTATTGCCAATTATTAAAATACTTGTTGAGACACGGTCAACATTTTGAATTTAGATATTTAAAAAATGCCAAAATTCTATTATTATATTAAAAATATATTATTATGTTTAATCTGTAAAGTAATTAAACGACTATTCAACTTAATCTTGAAGATGGCCCTTGAATGCGTTACTTAATTTATAAGCATCACTCCATTTAGAATAACTAAGACACCAGTAATTATACTTTTTATTTCGTTAGGCCTTTTGACAGTAAAGTCTCTATCAAACACTTAACTAAATTAAATAAAAAGCGTTTTTACCTTTATCGAAATAGTCTAATATATATATATATATATATATATATATATATATATATATATATATATATATATACATATGATAATAATATTAAGTTGCCTTGAGCATTCTGGTTTGTAAAATATAGTTAAGTCAAAACTTAGTTAATTACAAGTCAATGCAATACTTATACAAAGTTTTGAGTTCAACGTTTTAATATTTATGAAATAATACTGAATTGTGTATTGGTCCGCCTTCTGGACATAATAACTTATCTTAGTTAGCTTTATTTATGCAATACAATTCACATGCGTTTTGAATTTACAATTCAACTTAAAGCACACTTGGAACGTCAGTGTTACAGTAAATTAAATTTTAACGGAGAAAGAATAATGGAATTGACTGAAAAATTACGTAGATCGTTAATTTAAAACTATTAAACGCAATGAGTAATCGAAGTAATAATATAATTTTTATATTTAAATAGCATCTGCGGCTTCGCAAGCAATTTGATAGATTTTGCACATATATGAGCACTTCTGGTTCGATTGAATTATATTTCCGACGACAAGAAAATACATGAAAAGTTTAAATTTATAACTATTGTAATTTACTTTGTTCTTAATATTTTTTGGTAGTTAATTTATTTTTGATTCGAGATAAATAAAGATGTCTCACAGATCAGAGGCGCCTAACAATAATAAATTAGCGCCTTCAAATAGTGTTTGGCAATTTAATATACGTAACTGTCTTGTAGTTGCAGTTTATAATGTGCAGGCGCTTTGAACACCTTTCTATTTTGCAGCGCTGCCTTGTGGTAAGTTACATCAATGGGCATAGCATATAAACCTTCCCCGTGTAAAAATACATATACATACAACGATCGGTCAAATAGTTCACGATTCCATAAAGGACACACACACAAACATTCATTTATATATATATATATATATATATATATATATATATATATATATATATATATATATATATTGATATGATTAATTAAACCAAACAAATTTTTAAACTCAACACTGAAAAATGTTGGTGTATTTGTATAACCTTCATGTTAAACAAGAAATAATTCTAGATTTAATTGGGTTGTCATCTGGAAATATCAAATTGAAATGTATTCTTATATGAAAATGTTAACTTATACAACGTAGATAGATGATAAATAGTTTGAAATATTAACACATTATTTTATAAGGATTAGAAACTGTAACATCTTGTATCCGTACGCGATATTAGAGATTTAATGTAACTTTTTCATATAACTGAAAATATTCCACACAAACATTCATAAGTAAATGTTGTTTGTTTTAATAAACGTAGTTAACTTAATTTTAAAATAAATAGTTTAAAAATAAACTGTTTACTTTAAATGTCAGAAGGTCATTTACATTTTTTCGTTGTTAAGGTAAAAATCGGATTTAATATTTTACCATACAAAGTCGGTAACATTTAAACATTTCAAAATGCTACATGACGTTATTTATGTGCAACACGTACTGTTAACTAGCTATGCTGTAGTAGAAGTTCGGCTAATTATTATGTCTGGCGGTGGACACACTTTCTACTCTACGTCTCTAGCCGTTCCCGCATTTTATCTTTATACGATCTTAAGGTCTTGTCCGGGCCCGGGTATTAAATTGCTTCAGGATAAACTAGGATGATTCTATGTTACCGTGTAAAAAGGACGTACCCAAACCGTGGTTCGAACCCAAGCCCCTGTAGAGATAAGCGAGATATCAACCACTCAGCTGCTAGGGATTGCTAGGTATACCAATCTCTATGTGAGTGAGACATTTTCGCGCAAGAGCTTTGTCTCAGTCATATAGAGATCGGTTTCTCTTTTGGGATCTGTAACTCGTAGAGATAGAATGATTACCCTTTTCGTAACTCCGTGACGATCTGTCGGGTTTTTTAGATTATGAACTATAATTTAGGAGAATAATTTGAACTTTTATCATAATTATACACTCATATTTTGGTATAATACTAATATTAGTAGTTTATATGAATAACACCTCTTGTGATGTAGCAAATCAATTATTACTTCTTCCTTTCAAAAATAACACAAAAGTAGTAATGACAATTATTCTTAAATATTAATTTCTATGATCTATTGTAACTGGAAAAAATAGTTAGAGATTATAAGAACTAGAAATATGGGAGTAATTCGTAATTTACTATGTTGGATAAAAACAAGAGAGTAAACTTCGTCTTTAAAGTGGGCGTGACAAAATACTCCCTACTACATCTTCGCGGTATATTTCTGTTTTCAGTCCACAATCCATTCCGAAAATATTGTAAATTATGTTCCGCTAATACAACTGTATGCTGCCGTACTATTTGGTAAATGCCCTGATTGATTTACTGTCATTAATTACAATCAAACATGTCCAGTGAAATCGATTAGTTGACTTTTATAATAAGTAAATGCGCGTATTGTAACTTTTTAGATTAAGGCGATAAAGTATTACAATTCTTACTTGTATGTGCATTGTTAACAACGATTCATTACACACAATTGTTCAAATTTCCATACAAACAAACTCTGAAACATTAAGTTTCAAAAACTGGTATCTACATTATTCTTCATGTAATGTGGTCTACAAAATAAGATTCAACACACAATTAATTGTATGCTTATTAATTAGGGAATATTGTGGTAATCCTATAACATAAAAGATATTGTTATATCTTACATGTTCGCCTGGCAAGTGAGAGACCCGGTTCAAGTACAGGCTGTTTTCAATTTAATGTTTGTTGCAAAATTATATCAAGCTATTGCTACGTACACCAATTTAATAAATGTTAAAGCAGTTTGAAATGTATTTGGCCTTCCGATCATGTGTTATTTTACTTATTTAAACTCGTATGTAACAGAAACACGGTTTTCATTGAACAAATTTTTGTTACTTTACGGCCACCGCTTGCTTATACTATTTTGAAGGTACAACCGCCAGACTACTGTGGCAACATGCCTTGGGCAATAAAAATAAGACAAAAGCCCTTTTAAAGTTCCACATTGATTCTTTATCCAGTCAAGTTGAGTTTCACTTCTGTCTTCAAATCCATAAAAGTTGTTGCTAGTAATTTTAATTGAAAAATATCATCACATTCCTTTTACGAGAATCTTTAAATAGTTTATAAATTTTTATAGTTAAATAAATAAAATTAAAACAATAATTTTGATTTAGTTCTTAATTTTGCTTGAAATGTGTGATCTTAATTGTAGATGAATCTGGAAAATTTTTAATTTGACATAACGTAGAATTTTTATACTTTTTGACAAGAAGCTGAGAAACCTCTCATTGTAATTAGTCCTAAAAGTATCTTTGTGCTTGCTTAGTGACAGGATGTTCGAGAAGGCTAGCTCTGTACCAGAATTTCCAGTAAAAGCGGGCTGGGTAGCACGTCCTTATGTCAAGGCCGGTAACTGCCTTTAACACTTAGGGACCCTCACCACCTCCCAACCTGACAAGTTCCTCAGCAGTAGACTCTTCTGCAGGAACTTGTCGACTTTCTCTTGCTCCCTAATATCTCGACATTTACGGTTAGTAATGTTCCACTTCTGGACATACATAAAACTGTCCTTATTTAAGTGATGCAGGGTTTGCTTTACGAAATGTGGGTTCAATTGAAAAGTATAAACCAACCAGAAGTGACCCTTCCTAAAGACATTTACGTTGATATATTGTATATTTCTTACTAAATCAAAATGATGTTTTGGCTGAGCGTTAGTAAGCCAATTCCTAGAGGGGCTGGAAAATTTGTATTCCTATCTGCCTGTCTGCCAGCCCTAGCCACTTTTGGATTGTTTTCATATTTCTAATCTTATAAATAAAAATGAATCATTAAATGTATTGCTAAGGGCTCATATCTAAAACGGCTAAACCAATTCAGCTATTTCTTTTTTACAATATTCTTTGGAGCCCGATGAAAGTTTTTATAAAGAGTATTTGGAAAATTTTAGAATTTGAAATAATAATTATGATATTTACGAAAAAAATCCAAATTTAATCGACAGTACAGCTGCTGACACTTTCAGCTGAGGTTTATCAAAGAGACAGAAACATTTGTTTACATTTTAGAAAATAGTAATAATACAGTGCTCGATCATTAGCACTGATAAAAATCACTAAACATGAACAGTGATAATTACAATTAGGGTTCCGTCTTGCAGTTAGTCTTAGATGACGGTTGTGAAGACTAACTTACTATCTAATGTTTACTACAGATTTCTGTAATAGGCAATTTAAAGTGTCTAATGCATTGAAAATAATATTTAAACGTTATTATAAACCCCCACATTAATGAAGAAAGCTGTGAATGTTTGCACGCAAAGTACACGAAACTGGATAGTCCCTTCAACATAGTGTATAATATCTTTACTGTGGGTTCAGGAAAAACAGGAGAATTGACACAAATATGCCTCTACGACGCATTCTTTTCTTCAATACAACAGAATTCTATTACGCAAATATTATTGTAAATGGTTATTTAAAAATGTTTCATGAACATAGTTGCAAGAATTTTATATTTGATCCCTTATATCGGAAGAACACAAGCGCCCAAAGTATTTTTTTATGCTTATACATATATTTTCTTGATCGGGGTAAGAACTCAAATATATCACCAGAAATGTCGTAGACCGGAAGTAGACGCTTTCATATAAGTTAGCTTCCGAAACCTACATATGTATGTATTTTAATTTATCGGTGCAACAACCCAAACTCAACTGTGGACCCGAAAATAAATTAGTCAAGAAGTGAATTTTAACGGCTGGAATAGACACATTTGACCGCATAAACTGTTCAGTCTTACATAAGTATATATAAAAGGCAAACCCTATAATGGTTTCTTAGACCCGAAGCAAGGCTCGGTAGTAGACGTTTTTAACCGTAATAGGTCTTGAAAACCAACATACTTATATATTTCCTTTATAAGGACAAGACATCCTTAACTGTGGCAAGTGTATCAGACTGTATGAACGATAGGAATAGAGGTTTTTAGACAAATAATTCGTAAATAAAAAAGTAGATTTAAACGGCCGGAATTAGACGCTTTTGACGGAATTATGTTTCTGAGACCTTCATTAATTTCGTGATCGGAGTATTAGGGTAGAGACTGAATTTTGGCGTCAGAAATGTAATTTAATTGAACTAAAAATGTATGCTTAGATACGCACAAAATAAAAAATGAGCCAGTAAACTTGTATTTAACTTTTGAATCTCTTAACCATGGGCACTGAAATATTAAGTATCAGATATATGCTTACTTTTTATTGAAACTCTCACAATATTCTATCATAAATGCTTTCACTAAGAAGCACGTTCTTATGTTCTAAAAATATATGCGTAGCTACGGGTTAAATACTTCTAGATTATTTAAAAGCTGATTTAGAAGTAGCATGAAGGAAAATTTTAAACTGCTTTAATTGAGTGGTGGAAAGGTGCGGCAAATTTCGGACTTGTCCCCTTGGAAAGTTATGTAGCTGCGGCTCTGGGTGACGCAGTCGAAGATTATCTTGAATAAAAATATATAACAGAGAGGCCGTAGGCGGAACATTTCAGGAAGCACAAATCGTGCTTGCTATGTATGAACAATGTAACAAAAGCAACCCGTAAACATTTACAGGGATTGAGGCAGTTAGATTTAATGCTATGGATGCCATTCCTGTGAAGTCTGACGCTCTTGCGTCATGTACACAACTCTCATCTTTATACTTTGTGAAATAAAGCCCAACCTAAATGTTACAGCTAGTGAAATGAATCTATTTTCTAACAACGTATAATATAATTATCGAACAATCTAAATAAATATATATGCAATTATAAAGTTAGTTATAGTTTATGGCTATCCCTAAAATATATCTTATTTACTAAAAGAACTGTAATACAACATAAATATATGAATGTTTAAATTTAATCTTCATCAGAGGAAGATCACAACAGTTAATATTTTACCTATTTAAATTAAAACCTTCACTTAAACGTAATGTACAGAGGAGATATTATAAGAAGTGGTATTTACAGTTGGCTATTTGACTCGTGCTTTATATGTAAAAGTTCAAAAATTATTAATTAATAACAGGGCAAAAATTAAACTGTTTTCAACCACTTTCACTTTATGTATGGTTCCAAACTTATTAAGTTAGAAACCCTCAGTATAGTACTTAGATTAAATGAAAACACTAGTCTGCATAACCCTTAGGGCATGACAGTTGTCCAACGAAAAACATTAGCAAATAGTGTGAAATGATTATGTTTTGTTATAAATTCTCATTGTATGTCATTGTTTCTTTAGGTAAAAGTAATTCATTATAGTCAAAACATATTCCACACATTCACTTTATTGATAAATATTGTTCCGTGTTATCTTAATTTCTTATTTGACACTTATATATTTCCCTTCGGAATAATAATTATACTTATAGTTTTGGACAAGTATTGCCGCAAGTTTTATTTTATCCACAATACTTTTCCCAATATGTTGAAATAAACCGTGTTCTTTTATTTCTCATTTTGAGGGAAATTATGTAACATTAATTGAAGATGTATAATTTAAAAATTAGGATATAGGTGTAATAGTCAAGTATAATCGATACGTAACACATTTATTTACAAAGAAAGAGCCTATGCAGGAACCTAAACTGCTTACAAAGTAACATTTGACCTTTATAAATGAACGAAAATGCCCGGCATCGTACAAATTAGTGGTAAAACGGTGCATTAGTGAGGACTCGACTTCTGTCGCGTCGCTGAGTTGTAAAATATTCAGGCGAGGGCTAGGAGGCCCAACAGGGATAGAATATTTATACAGTAAAGCAGTTTAGAGGATTGAAACATCTGTAGTACATTTATTTCAATTCAATTCAAGAACATTTTCTAGTTATAATAGGTTTGTGGAACGCTAATGTCCTGTAAAAGTCTATAGATGAATCTATTGGAATTTCCCGGAAATCTGCCTGTATGTTTTTACCAAATACTCGATATTCACCATATATTCAGGTTAAGTTTGTAGTGATTAAAAATCAGAATTAGATTAACAATTTTTAATTAAAAATAACTGATCTTTTTTTGTTTGTTTAGTGTCAGTAAAATTAATAAAGTGGTAAGTGTTACAATGATAAACTATTACTAATATACATAAGAAGTAATTTATTAAAAACTCCTTATATTTAAGACTATCTTTTTAAGCACGTAATTAGTTACAGGAAATGACTTCCTCAGTTTTTGTTTTATTTTCTTTCCTTAATGTTATCATAATGGCTTAATAACTCATAGCTTTTTTACAACTAAGTTACTTAAGCTACTACATTTTATGACTTTGTTCCAGTATATTTTAAAGGACCGATAGGAAAATGGTTCTACTTGTTTTAATAGATATTGGTTGTTGAAAAATTCATTTAAAAACTGTTATCCATACTTTTTCATCCATGTTTGCCAAATCTTACGTTCATTGAAAATGTTAGAAACGCCAGCGAGTATTCTCGTCACATGTACGTTTGCACCCATAGACAAATGTATAGCGAGAAAAAATTAATAAATTATAAATTATACACTGTTCACAATAGTTAAATTTAATAATTATTATACTTTATTACGAATATTTATAAAGTAATTATATTCTGAATGGAACAGCCTTTACGAAATAAAACGTGGTAACACACATTTAAAGACTTCACTTTCTAGCTAGTTTAGAAAATATCCCAATTGATAGTTATAAAGGTTTTTATACTTCCAACACAAAATTTAGGGCGTAGAAGTCGTATCTAATACATGAATTACAAAATGCGTTTTACATATGACTTCAGAACCATCATGTATTACCTGGTTTTTGAAAAAATAGAATATCTCACCTATGTTATCTTTTATAACCTTGTATTAAGTATTACCTTTTTACAAAGAGAAAATCAAAATCAAAATTCTTTATTGTGTAGTATGAGCGTTGAAAAGACGTAATTCATCTCATTCTAATTTTAGACATAACTTTGAAGTCATATGCTGATGCTTGCGGAGCCGTTCTGTGGCCCGCAAACTTGATTACTTGGAAAATCTGAAGCAACGCGACTACTATCAGTATTCAGAACAGTTATAAGTGGTATTCTCGCGCGTTTTAAACATCATCGTACCTCCTTATCGAGAACTGCACAAGTCTGATGTGCTCGGATTGTCTAAGAAGTAACGTTAGGGTCTTAGACGGCTTACTAATATATTGTTTGCCAATGGGATCTGTTATTCATTATTAGTCCATGGCCAAAGTTTTAGAGAGTCGTTTTCCATATATATAAGAACATAAACAGAGTATATTGTGGGAAAGAGATGTATATGTACAAAATATATGGAATTATAAGTTACAAAGGTATTCGTTATCATGTACTATTCTGACTATTATATAAAGGAAACGGCGAGAGAATACTGCACCAACCTAGTATCGTACAATTGCCACTACGTGAGAATAATATTTTAGAAAGGTTTGTAAATGCTCAGACTTCACCCACAATGGAGGAAGCGGCGAGGGATTACTGTACCTCTCTTGTATAGTACAATAGACACAACTGGGGGTTAATATTTTAGAAAGGTTTGTAAATGCTCAGACCGCACCCATAATGGGGGAAGCGGCGAGGGATTACTGCACCACTCTAGTATAGTACAATAGTCACAACTGGAGGTTAATATTTTAGAAAGGTTTGTAAATGCTCTGACCGCACCCACAATGGAGGAAGCGGCGAGGGATTACTGCACCTCTCTAGTATAGTACAATAGTCACAACTGGGGGTTAATATTTTAGAAAGGTTTGTAAATGCTCTGACCGCACCCACAATGGAGGAAGCGGCGAGGGATTACTGCACCACTCTAGTATAGTACAATAGTCACAACTGGGGGTTAATATTTTAGAAAGGTTTGTTAATGCTCAGACCGCACCCATAATGGGTGAAGCGGCGAGGGATTACTGCACCACTCTAGTATAGTACAATAGTCACAACTGGGGGTTAATATTTTAGAAAGGTTTGTAAATGCTCAGACCGCACCCATAATGGAGGAAGCGGCGAGGGATTACTGTACCTCTCTCGAGCCCAGATTTATTTCTCTATTATTCTTCAGGTGAAGTGACCCCAAGAGGTTCTGTATAAACAGGAATGATAATTTCGAATAGTATTTGTATGGAAGTTGTAAAATATTCTTTTATAATGATATTAACTGTTAATCAAAATAGATACATAATTTTATTTTCATGTTGAAGTTAAAAAAATTGTAAATCGCATAATAATATATAACGTAATGCGATTCTAGACATGATGTGTGTCAAGAAACAAAAACTAATCTTTTACACAAAGAAATAAATTGCAGAATTTGATATATTATACCGCTAAGTTTGACGAAATATTATATTTAGATCTTAAAAAAATTAATATTCACTTGGTTTGAACATCATTGACAATAGTAATTTATCTTCCTTCTGTTATTTTTGTAGTATTTTACCAAACTTGCTAATAAACCATGATCTTTACTTTAATAAACAGTTAAAATATTGAAGTCTACAGATCACACTATTAGGTACCGATTCAATTTTATTGGATAGGAAAAAAGGATAGAAATTTACACTCCTTAGTAACAAACAAGTATGTAAGTAAATTACATTCTTGCACAGGAAATTATATTGATATCCAAACGCCTTTCTCTCAACGCCTTTTATCTGAAAACTAATGAAATATACGAAAATTTATTGTTAACTCGATTATGATCATCAATGATACTATGCAAAGCTACATGTTTACTAGGTATGTTATAGACCCTCTGATCTACATATATAGTTTAATAAATATGCAGAAGGATTATAAAATAAAGAAACACTATGACTTCATATATATTTATACAGTTTTCTACCCAACCATTACTATCTCGCCCACCAGGCTCCTAATTGGCCATGTCACTGGTTCCGGACGCTTCTATCTGCACCTTGTGCATGAAAAAGGTTCTTCATGAGGAAAAGGGCCTTCAATGTGAGTTTAAATGTGAGAGATGGTTCCACGCCGCTTGTGTTAATGTCTCCGACTCAGAATACCGGAAACTCTCGGCCGATAACAATAAAAAATGGGTTTGTAACAGATACGATTGTGTTGAACTCCTAAATCACCCACTGAACTACCTAATTAAGAAACTTGAGACTGTATCGTCACAGATGGAGGCGTTAATTGCCAACGTTGGTAATTTAACTGCTTTATCTACTGAAATTACCTTTATTAAGAACCTACTGACCCAGTCAGTGACAGTTTGACCAATTTGGAACCCCGCATCTGCGACTCAGAAAACAGAATCAGGTCATTGGAGGACCAGGTCAAAGATCTCAAAAATATTGAATACACCCACCCCAATGTTGAAAATGTCGTTGAAGAAATCAACGACCGGGAACGTCGTTCTCGCAACATAATTATCTATAATCTACCCGAGAGTTTGAGCAATACAGTTTCTGCCAGAATTGAGCATGACAACCTTCTCATATCAAAGCTGACCTCCCACTTTGGCGATTCCGAGCTTGATTATTCCTTCAAGTCATATCGTATTGGCCGCCCATCAAAAGGCAAATCCAGACCTCTTAAGGTCATCTTCGGGAATTCCAGCACCGTCATTGACTTTTGTAAAACATTTGATAGAGCTATGCTCAAAGACCTAAGTCCCGATCTGCATGACACTAGTGTCTCACGTGACCGTACTCCCGCCGAAAGGAAATACCTAAACGAGTTAAGCGCTACCTTAAAAAGCAGAACCGAAGGTGGGGAGACTGATTTGACCATAACATTTCTGGTCGGCGGCGTCCTAGTTGCTACCAGGTCAGATCTTCATATTAGAACCATCAACTCCTCTGTCGCTGATGTAGAGTCTCTATTCTTGTCTATTTCTACAGTTACTTCTCCTATTTTAGTCTGCGGCGTATACATTCCGCCTCAACAGCCTGCTTCAGTATATGAACGGTTCTGTGTGTCTGTTGACGAAGTCCTCTCTTCCTGTCCTACTTCTTGCCGGTGATTTCAACCTTCCAGATGTGAACTGGACTGCTTCCGTTCCTATTTTTACAAGTGGCGGCTCCCAACATATAATAGATATGGCAACTAGTTTTGAATTGACCTAGTGCAACAAGATCTTAAACGTGCGAAATGTCACTCTTGATCTCATTTTCTCTACGGACCACTCACTTGATGTTCTGCCAGCCCTGGATCTCCTTCTACCCGAGGAACTTGCTCACCCAGCTCTGCACTGTGGAGTCTGTCTTCCCACAGTGTTACCTCCAGCCCACTCTACTACCTACAACTTTCTGCATTGTGATATCGACCAAATCTCCAGAAAACTCAATTACCTCCTTGGGCCTGTTGTCTTCCAACCCCTTGATATTGTTAAATACTTCGAGCTTATGATGGAACTTAGTAGAGAAACTGTTCTTGAATTTACACCCACTAAGAGATCTGGCAAGTCCTGCTTTCCATGCTGGATGTCTCCTGAACTTAAGCAACTAGTTGTAAAGAAAAAACTTGCACATAAAAAATACAAAACTACCTCGAACCCAACCCATTACAACGAATTTAAAAATCTAAGATCTGCATGCAAGAGCTTGGGTGGAAGATGCTACTCTGATTGCATTGCTAGTGTTAACTGCTTGATACCTCGCAACATTAAATCTTCCTGGAGCTTCATTAACTCCTTGAAGATTTCCTCCAAATCTACTGATTCGTACCATCTTGACGGCGCAGTCGAATCGTCTCCGGAGGGGATCTGTAACCTCTTTGCTAATCATTTTTCTTCAGTCTTTACAAATGATGTCGGCCCCCTCCCGGACTACGAATTCGATGAATCTGTTAACTTATCCGAATGTGTGCTCGTCGAGTCAGATGTTGAGAGGAAGTTGGCGTCTCTGGATCCATACAAGGGGACTGGTCCCGATTTTATTCCCACTATTGTACTTAAACACTGCAGTTCTTTACTTGCGCCCAATTTGACTGTTTTGTTCAACGGTTTTCTGAAGATTGGCACCTTTCCCGACTGTTTGAAAACTAGTTTTGTGGTCCCCATCCATAAATCCTCTGATATCTCGGATGTTAAGAATTATAGACCAATAGTTATTCAACCAGCGCTGGCCAAGGTCTTTGAAGCCTTAGTACTTGTCGAATCAGTTTCAGCTGCAAAAGTCTCTTAAACTCCGAACAGCATGGGTTTTTACGGGGAAGATCAAACACTACGAATCTTGTTCTATACGACCATTATATTCGATCTTCCTTCAGTACCGGCTATCAGGTTGATAGTATCTACTTGGACTTTAGCAAAGCCTTCGACACCGTAGGTCATCGTCATCTGGTTGCGAAACTACGTGCCTATGGGTTTATGGGCAGCCTCGTACGCTGGCTTCATGCATACCTTACCGATCGGTAATGGTTAGATCTTCTGGTGGTTTTTCCCAGCCCTTTCATGCTTCATCGGGTGTCCCCCGAGGTTCACATCTCGGCCCCTTTCTCTTTTGCATCTTTCTAAGAGACATCACCAAATGTATCAGTTCTGACTACCTTATGTTTGCCGATGACATCAAAATCTTTACTTCTGTTAGTTCCATTGATGACTGCCACAGACTTCAGGTCAGTCTGCGTAGTATCTACGATTGGTGAGGTTGGAACAGCATGAACTTAATACTAACAAATGTCACGCCATATCCTTTCATCGTTCCGCTGGATTCATCCACTTTGAGTACTCGCTTGATGGTTCATCGTTGGAGAGAGCTTATTCCACACGTGATTTAGGTGTTATCCTGTCTGCCAACCTGAGCCCAAATGACCACATAGACTCAATCATTAACAAGGCTTCTCGGATGCTCGGATTTGTTATCAGGACTTCAAGAAGGGGACTTAGCATCGAAGCAATGAAAACAGTGTATGTGTCCTTGGTGAGATCTGTATTGGTGAGATCTGTAAGAGTGACTAATAACTGCTCGTCATGTCTGGATCACATTTTTCTACGTTACTTTGACATGAATAAAGTACAATCAGCTGTGCTCCAGACTGGCGTGAGCGACCACTTCAGTACTGGCCTGACTATCACTGCCACTGCCACTGCCACTGTACCTCATGCTGACAACCCCGCTGGCGACTCCACTACGCAGTACTACACGGACATGCATTTACTCAGCTGTAACCTCGCTCACTTGAACTGGGAACCTGTCATGAGTTGCCAGGATATCGCACCATGTGCAGAGCAATTTGCAAGAACAATTTCCTGTCTTATTAAAGCCTCTTCCAAACCACTAATAAGGCATTCCACCCGCAAAAAAAAATTAAAACCATGGATTTCACCCGATTTGATCAAATTAATTCGAATCAGAGACAAAATAAGCAAAAAATTAAAAAAAACAACCTTTTAATAATGATCTTTATCAAGTTTTCCGCACGCTCAGACAAAAATTAAGTAAGTCTCTTAAAAAGTATAAAAAACAATATTACAGATCAAAACTTAACAATTCTCAAAATAACCCAAAAATGTTCTGGACTATTATAAATGAACTTGCAGGTAACGTAAAAAAGAAAGATCCATTTCCTATCCAAAATATTTTTCCAGATACCCCTTATATAACTCATAGTATGTGTAAACAAGTAGCAGATGATTTTAACTTATTTTTCTCCGCGGTGGGACATAGCTTAGCTAGCGCCATTCATTTAAGTAGGGACCCGGTTTTGAGTGATGCGGACTACAGGCTGGATACCGTGTTTACATTACACACTATAACTGAACTCGATGTAATACGACATGTGACTGGACTGCGCGGGGGATCTGCCCCTGGACGTGACGGTATCTCGGCCACTACGTTAAGAGATAACATTCATGTATTTTCGAAACCTCTTCTGCAATTAATTAATTTAAGTCTTTCTTCTGGGATTTTTCCAGATATTTTTAAAATTGCAAAAGTAATTCCTTTGCATAAAGGTGAGAGCTTTTTAGATAAAAATAATTTCCGTCCAATTAGCCTTTTGAGTGTATTCTCTAAGATTCTTGAACGAGTGGTTAAAGAACAACTTGTAAATTATCTTTATAATAATCAAATCCTGTGTGACTGCCAGTATGGTTTCAGAGAGGACAGGAATATTTCTGATGCTCTGTTTGATGTCAATAGGCAAATTAATGACGCAATATCCAACAACTTACGTGTTATTCTAATATTTCTTGATCTAAGAAAAGCGTTTGATAGCATCGATAGAAATAAGTTGATTCTAAAATTAGAGTATATTGGAGTAAATGGTAATGCGCTTTCTTGGTTCACAAGCTACCTCACGGATAGGCTACAGACCGTGTCTATCTGTGGGACTGAGAGTGATGCGCTTCCTGTGGACTACGGAGTGGTCCAGGGGAGTACGTTGGGCCCAATTCTGTTTTTGATTTACATAAACAATATTTCTAAATTAAATCTGAACGGCAAACCTGTTTTATTTGCCGATGATAGCCTTATTTTAATTAAGGGCAACGATTGGGTTGATGCTCGTTCAAAAGCACTATATGACCTTATGATCCTAAAGAATTGGTTTGATCAAAATGTTCTTTCACTAAACACCTCGAAAACTAAATTTATGCCCATTTCTCTCAGGGAGTCTACAGACTATTCCCTGGACGGACTGGTTGTTCACAGTTGTGGCAGTTATAATAATGTATTTTGCTCTTGTGAAGGTATTGAAAATGTCTCGTCTTATAAATATCTGGGCGTTATCTTTGATAAACGTTTGAAATGGTCTTGTCATATTGAATATGTGAAGAGAAGAACAAGGAAATACATATTTGCATTCAAACAATTAAGGGAAATATTAAATGAAAAGGAAATTAAACTTGCCTATTTTGCCTACGCCCAGTCATTGTTTTCATTCGGAATAATAGCCTGGGGCGGAGCGTACAAAACACTTCTGCAGCCACTGCAGGTGGTTCAGAACGCAATTTTAAAGGCCGGGTATAAAAAAGTAGGAGATATCATACTGATACCTTATATAAAGAAACCGCTATTCTGTCAATCCGTAAAATTTTCATAAAAACAATCCTCATCCATATTTATAACAACTTTACAACAATCTTCTCAACAACTTCACACTCTCATAATACTCGATATGCACGTAATATTGGTGTTGTCCCAATGCAAATTAGTAAATCCATATCATCAACTAACTCTTTCTATATATCCCATCTTCTATTTAGAAATCTTTGTCGATATTTTCCTGACCTCCACATTTTTGATTCACCATCGTTATTTATGTGTAAAAAACGTTCAAATGAATGGTTGTCTCTTATCAGTATTGACGAGGCTGAATTAATTATTACGGCTGAATACAGACGGGACTACTTCTAACGTTGCCCCCCCTCCTCCTTATCTAACCCTCCTTATTTAACCTGTTACTCCACTACCGACAATTATGAATGGATTCATGGTAGCTCGTAGTATAATTTATATATTTAACTTTACTGCTTCACTTTAATCCTCTCAACCAACAACTGTATATAAGTGAATACTCTGTCGTTCTTCTTGATTCTGGGAATACACCATCCTAAATTTTAATACTTTTAATTATCCGCTAAGATTGACATTAGTACAATATTCCATGAAGTGTGTGTGTGTGTGTGTGTGTGTGTGTGTGTGTGTGTGTGTGTGTGTGTGTGTGTGTGTGTGTGTGTGTGTGTGTGTGTGTGTGCGTGGGCGCGCGCGACGAGCGCACCACATAGTTCAAATGATTTATATTGAATAAAGACAGCAAACTACAATCCGTCCACGGTTTCATGGCAGCAACTCGAGCCTACGCACAGGCTTTCTACAGGCCCATGTAGGCTTATTTCCTAGGTCACTAATATTTTTTATTAATGAGTTCAACTTCTTAAAATAAATTAACTGTTACTACTAACGAATGTACAACTAGTTATATAAATAGATTCCTTAATTGTATATTATTAAATAACTTATAATTACTGCTTAATTTTTACATTGTTACTCTTTGTTTATGTTTTAAGGAGTTTAAGTTTTAGTTTGTACACTATTTCATGTACCGAAATTGGAAATAAATTATGATTCAATTCAATTCAATTCAAATTGGAGTTTGGCAGTGTAGTGTGGTCACCTTATCAACTAGGTCAGATTCAAAGACTGCAGCGAATTCAGGATAGGTTTTTGCGTGTGGTTGGGGTCAGATTGGGTTTTGAGTATTTGGATGTGCCGGTGCGTGCTGTGGAGGAGTTTCTGGGCCTAAATCCTCTCATTGAGAGAAGGCAGTTGCACGACCTGACATTTCTTCAGAGGGTGCTTGTTGGTGATCTGGACTGTCCTGCCTTGCTTCGCTTGATCAACATCAGAGTTCCGGGCCGGACTCGCTCCGCGGACTTCTTCTGCCGTCCCTCATGTTCTACCAACTATGAATTGAACAGCGTCATCCCTCGTCTGCACAGGCTTGGAAATCTGGTCTCCGCGAACTATGATTTCTTTTACGACAGCACCTCTAGTCTGAGGACTTTATTCCTATCCTTAGAGTACTGACTTCCGAAATCTATAACCAATAGCGGCATTTAACTGATTTCGGGTGCATTTCATTAACTAAGCTCATATCTGTCTTTATTATTTATTGTATTGTATTTATTCTAATCGTCTCTTAGGCTATTGTGTATTCGGCATCTTCTGTTATTACTTATTTAAATTGTTATGTATTTATCTTTTCCGTAGCATGTTCAAGTTTGTCGCGTATTTATAGTGGTTACTAGTATATGTTACATTGTTAATTTTTCATAGTCTGTTATTGTTATCGTTGTCTATCATTATGTTGTTATCAATTGTTTTCGATTCTGGTTTTTGGTGTCATTCATATATCTAGTTATGTTATTTTCATTCAAGGATCTAGCTTTTTACTGTACAATTTTGTTAATGTTACTTATTAGTGTTTTCGTTGTCTATCTTATGTTGTAATCAATTGTATTCGTTTCTGGTATTTAGTGTCATTCATCTATCCAGTTATGTTATTTTCATTAAGTATCTAGCTTTTTACTATACAATCTTGTTAATATTACTTATTATATAATTATCCATACTTTAATTGTAGTCATGATGGCTTTTATTTTATTATTGCAGGCAGCCATCTGCAAACTGTGTTTAGTTTTGTAATTGGCGTATTGCCGTGAATAAATAAATAAATAAATAAATGACGAATATCAATTAAATAACTCAAGAAAGCAGTCACCAAGCCTCAACATATCTCTATAGCATATGTAAAATACATCATTATATTTTCTCTTCTCAGAAATATCACCAAAAAAAGAAAAATTGTGTATTTAAAAAATGTTGTTTTGGAAAACTTTTTCGATCAACTAAATTGTTTTCTGTTTTTCTCCAAGCTACAAAAGTAGAATTCTTAACAAGTTTAAAGCATTTTTTGACTGAAACAGTATTCGAAAAAATTGGAATTGAATTGTGTACACTATTTTATACGAAACAACTTCATAATTCTTATTGCACTCGGAGGTCAGAAAAATACTAATTTGGAAATTTTGCTGAATTTTTAATTATTTTAATTTAATTTAGATAAAAAATATTTAATTCAATTTTAAAGTATGTGTAACTAATCGTATTGTATGTGTAATTTAAGTGTTTTGATATTTGTGTACATTTAATACTACTTTATTAATACTTCTTTCACTTTACAAAACTATTTTAAATCGATATGTTTATATTTCTTATGTGACTTTTATAAAAACATTGTTACAAACTTTCCTCTAGTGTTTCCAAATTTTATTGATGTATTATTTTTATTCCAGAGTTCATACTTATTAACATGCCAAATTTAATCTAAATTTAATCGGGGTTTACACAGTCTCGTTTAGTCAATCCATTGAATATGACTAAGAGCCATTTTAAGAACCACGCAGTACTGTTAATATTATTATTAACGTTAATATTATTTTTAATAAAACAGTAATAGGTTTACCTCGATTTTGAATTCAAGAAATAACTGTACATATCAGAAATGTCTTCATCAGGGAAAAGGTAAGAAAATTGGACGATAATGCTATGAAAAAAGAGTTTGAATTTTATAGAACTTATGAGATTGATAATATATCTTAATCCAGTCAAGGATTTCTTGTGAAGGAAGTTTAATACACAATTGTAATTATAATGAAATTAAAGCAATACAATATTTTCTGGTTAAGATATAGATACGTACTTGCATTTAATATTCCAGACTGTTTCTGGGAAGAGTTAACCGTCTAGTATACAATTGTCAAGATAATTCATGCTCACCTTAATCTAAAAAGATACAATACGCGTATTAACTTATTCTAAAAGTCAACTAATTGATTTCACTGGACATGTTTTATAGTAATTAATGACAGTAAATCAATCAGGGCATTTACCAAATAGTATGACAGCATAAATTTTTATTAGCGGAACATAATTTACCGCATAATCGGAATGGATTGTGGACTGAAAAGAGAAACATACCGCGAAGCTGTAGTAGGGCGTATTTTGTCACGCCCACTTTAAAGACGAAATTTACTCTCTTGTTTTTATCTAACATAGTAAATTACGAGTTACTCCCATATTTCCAAATTGTATTGATGTATTATTTTTATTCCAGAGTTCATACTTATTAACATGCCAAATTTAATCTAAATTTAATCGGGGTTTACACAGTCTCGTTTAGTCAATCCATTGAATATGACTAAGAGCCATTTTAAGAACCACGCAGTACTGTTAATATTATTATTAACGTTAATATTATTTTTAATAAAAAAATAATAGGTTTACCTCGATCTTGAATTCAAGAAATAACTGTACATATCAGAAATGTCTTCATCAGGGAAAAGGTAATAAAATTGGTCGATAATGCTATGAAAAAAGAGTTTGAATTTTATAGAACTTATGAGATTGATACTATATCTTAATCCAGTCAAGGATTTCTAGTGAAGGAAGTTTAATACATAATTATAATGAAATTAAAGCAATACAATATTTTCCGGTTAAGACATAGATACGTACTTGCATTTAATATTCCAGACTGTTTCTGACAAGAGTGAACAAGAGTTTAGGATAGAATTGTCAAGATAATTCAAGCTTTGCCACAAAGGAAGCGACAGCGCTGATGGGTCGGTATTACTGAGAATATTACAGACCTCCTGGTGGTGACGTAGAGTACCATTGAACCAGTAATTGACAATTAAATATGTCGACGCCATATCTACTAACTGATTAAAACCGGATTGTCTTCACATTGTTAGAGCTGTATTGATGTTAGTATAACCACTACTGTTTTGACACCAAATTAACGAGTGACATTGCATTTAGTGCATATTTTTCTTTATCTTTATTTATCAGTAAAATGATCTACTGCTGATTATGTATGATTTAAATCAAAAAAGTGCAATAGAACATAGAATTCACTATTTTGAAAAGCTGATTATATAATGATTACATTCAACCTTTATTCCTTAAAGAGCCAATACTAAAGCTAATACCACTCAAAAGCTATAGTATTCTATTTATATTAAAGATTCTGGGTTATATATAAAGACCTGCAATATCTCCAAAATTCAAATGAAGAATGATGAGGTTAAACCATTTCATGGATGAGCATTTTTACATGCACGTGACTGTTATATTGCTTGTTTTATATGCTAGACTTATTATCAACGTAATATTATGAACTGATATTAGATAATATATAATACATTAATTATAAATATCCATAAAGTTACTCACTTTGTACACAAACTCTGTATACATGTGGGAAGAGTAAGCATAATAAATGTAGTCTTAGGTTTGTTTTATTTATTTATTTTTTAGGGAGAGGAAGGAAAAATGCTATTACGCACGCAGGTAGCCAGCCAGTAGTGTGGGACTCCCCTAAAAACGGGTTTAAATACTAAAAAACCTTCTCTACACTTTAGAATTCTAACCATGGATTGTATCACATTACGTCAGGCTAGGCCTAAATTTGGCTTAAGCCGGTAGGGCTCGCTCCTTATCCAGCCGCTCGGTCAAGGAATCTGGGCCACTTCGCGGTCCAGTTCGCGGGATGCCCCGGACGAACTGTGTAGTCTTAGGTTACTACTACATATTTCTCTTTATATTGATATTCAATTCAAAACGTACTGCTGGATATGTTGACTGAGGCTTTCATAGAGTCGACTGTACTATCTTTTTTATATCAATATTCTTATTGGTTATACAGGGAAAACATTCCATACTTAATTTTATTACTTAATTCAAGTACTAACAGTATTTAGATTCCTTAAATTAATCTGTAGGCTGAAAATTATTTGAGTATTAAGTAGTATAAGTAGCCACTATAATGTCCATGATTAGTTGGAATATCCTGAACAGTACAAATAAAAAGGATTGCTGGGATTACGATACATGCTGGAACAGAACCTGGAAATATTGTAATTCACTGTAATTAGATGAAATACCTAAAAAACTTTAGATTTTTCAAATCGGTTGGGATACAATGTGTCTACAACAATATGGTACATTGCTGGAATAATCAACATTTATGCTCACACTAAGGATTGTTTTAGTATGTCACATGGGTATGGATATGTTGTCACTTTGGTTCCTACACGCATTAGTAGCCGGTAACAGTTGGATTATCCAACAATTTTATAGATATCCACACGTCATTTGGAGTATCCGAGATTGGTTCATGTCTATAATATCGGTTACAGAACAGAATCGGTTAAAACACCTGAAATTTGCATCAGTACCCAGAAATGTATGAGAATGCCAAAGATTTTGTCACTCTCTTGGTGAAGAGTAGATTGTTCTGATCATCCTCACAATTGTAGTGAATGTTTGTCTAGGATCTGACATTTGTGTCTGTTCACTGTAGTGTAAACGCTTTGACCCCAGCAACAGTGATTCTTGCTACTATTAACGTTTGTTCTCTATATCTACCTTGTATTTCCTCTAAACCCTTCCAGTGCTAAACCCTGTAAAATAAGTTATACATTTCATTTTCATTACAGCTCTTAGCTGGTGAACCACAACAACTTTTTTCATATAATGGAATTATACTTTAAACGTAGTTACTGTAAAACATTATTAGAACCTTTAAACTTTGCCATAGCTGTATTGAGTTTTTTAAGGACATATTAAATGTTAAGTAATAAAAAGGTGTATGAAATGACTATGAAAGTCAGAAGTTTAATTAGTTGGAAACGACAATGTGTAGACCTAATTTATGATATATAATTTATAAATAAATTAATAATAAGTATGTAATGAAATAAAGGTATAGTAAAATGCGAATATTGAATTGCAACAAGGGAGCACATGCATTAATTCGTATATTAGGTTTGCATATGAGAATAATAAAAATATCATGAGAAATATTTTTCATAGCGTTTTATACCTTACTAATACTAGATAGGAGGTCTCCACACAACATGTCGCGTAACAGGCTTCGCTGAGGTTCAATGTAATCTTATTATTATTACATTGAGCTCATTTTATTATTGACAGATGAAACACCACACAATCAAACAGAAAATAAATTTTTACATCCTCACAAACAAAAGAGAAATTGCGTCAGCTTACTAAGTTTTCAAATTCAAAAGTTTCATGCAAAATTTCAAGCCTAGATATGATATCTTTGTCGATGTATCTTGTCACATGATACATTCATATCACTTGTTCATTACGTTGGGTTTAAGAGTTATGTTCAAATAATAAATATATACTCACAAAGTCCTCCAAAAAATATGTTATATGCGTTATGGTATTTTGGATACATTTGTTAATATGTCATATGTTAAAATCTGGTATGGTTTAACGCAAAATTTTAAGTCTAGAGATCAGCTCTGTTCTTAATAATCGTGAGGTCAGACAGATAGACAGTTAAACCGGCATACAGAAATTACATTTTTCTATCTTCTCCATAAATAGTAATAATTAATTTGAAATTGATAAACATAACACGATAACATTGAGTGATACCATATTATGTTCCCAACACTTTTAGTGGAATGTCAGATATTTCAACAATTCATTTAAATAATAATAATAATATTATTCTTTATTGCATCAACAATCAACAATTTCACAATTGCATTGCATGCGTCAACATTTGAGGTATTAAACACACAATACTTAAATGTGAGAGTCAATAAACAAGGCAGTTAACAAGTATTTAGAATTTCATGGTAACTGGACATCAGGACTGGGAAATTGTTTGTTGATAATTTCAAGGATTTTCATCCCAGCGGCCCATCATGAACTCTTCAACGGAGTAAAATGCCTTTAACACCAAGAGGCGTTTTAGTCGAGATTTGAATGTTTTGGGATCTTCGAGATGTTTAATTTCCTCAGGGAGCCTGTTGATGATTGTGACACCAACCTGGGATGGCAAATGTCCGAATGCTGTTGTCCTGTGTTGCTCGGTTCGAAAGTTGTCCCTGCCTCTTGTTTCATAGTGATGGACGTCCCTGCCCTGCACCAACTGGCATTTTAGTCGACAATACAGGGCGACCTCGAGAATATAGAGACAGGGTAAAGTCAGCAATCCAAGCTCCCTGAAGGATCCTTTACACGACTCTCTAGGATTCAGTTTTGAAAGAATTCTGATGGCTTTCTTTTGTGTTCTAAATACTCTTTCGAATTTGTATTTAGAACAACTTCCCCACAGCCTAAGGCCGTAAGATAAATGTGGATGTATGAGACCAAAATAAGCCGTTTTCAATACATCCATGGAACAAAATTTTGAAAGGTTGCGTAAAACATAAATGCCTGAAGCAACCTTTGAGCAGACTCTATCAATGTGATCATCCCATGTCAGTCCTCGATCAAGGTACATTCCAAGGAATTTGATGGATTCTGCTTCTTCCAAGAGTACGTCATCCACCATCACTGCGGGTCGTTGCCAATGCTCTTGTTGCCGAAGGCAAAAATTCATCACATTTGATTTCGAACTGTTTGTTTTCAAATTGAGTTTTGAGAAATGTTCAATGCATGAATTCACCTCAATGAATGATTTCACCTCGAGATCTTGTTTTGATTTTGATCTGATACAGAGAGTCGTGTCGTCAGCATACTGAACCACTTTTCCATTCTGGATTGAAGAATTCAGTCTGTTGACGTATAATATGAAAAGGACTGGCCCTAATATTGATCCTTGAGGGACACCATAGGGCATTTTTACTTTGTCTGACAGAGCATTCGCAATCTGCACGCACTGCTCTCTGTCCGCGAGGTAAGACGAGAGCCAACGGTGCGGCAGACCCCGAATACCACTTGTCCACAACTGGTGCAACAGTGTCGCATGATGCACACAGTCAAAAGCTTTGGAGAGGTCGAGAAATATGCTGAGCACATGTTCTCTCCTCTCCAGGCCATCGACAACGTTGTTGATGAGATCCGTCACAGCATCAATGGTTGACTTGTTTTTCCTGAACCCAAACTGTTCAGGACAGATGATTTCAAAATGATTGAGGAACTTTTCAAGTTGTTTGAGAAATGTTTTTTCGAAAATTTTGCTGAAGGTGGGAAGAATTGAAATCGGACGATAGTTGCTGGATATGCAAGGATCGTCCTTTTTGAAAATTGGAATCACTTTTGCTGTCTTCAGTGCAGACGGAAAAATGCCTTGTGCAAAAGAGAGATTGATCAATTTTGTGAGCGGTGTCAAAATATGCTTGAAGCACTTTTTGATTAACCACATAGACGTACCATTGATGTCACTAGATTTTTTCGGTCTGAGATCCTGTATGACACGAGCCACCTCTCCCTCGGACACAGGAAAAAGGACCATGGACGAAACCGGTCCCGCCATTGGCTCTTGACTTTGGTTGCCGATATTTAACAAAATGTCTGATGCAGCCACAGTTGAAAAGAAATTGTTGAAATTGCTTGCCACTTCGAAATGATCATGAATCAGTCCAATTTCAGATTTGAGTTTTGGAATGGTGAATTTTGAATCATTTTTTGAATTTGTGTTCTTTTTTATAATGTTCCAAGCACTCTTTGAAATATTGTTGGATTGAAATGTGCTTAATAAAATATCATGCATTCGCTCATATTACTCTTGGCGGATTGGAAACTGGAAATGTAATTAGACCACGAAATTGTCAACTTACATTAAAACATAAAACCAATATTTAATATTTTTATTTTTGTTGTGAGGCCTTTCGACAGCGAGGCTATCTTCTTCAGACACATCACAAAAGTAATTATAAAAACTTTTTGTATTCACTTTTGTGATTTGTCTGAAGAAGATAGCCTTGCTATCTAAAGGCCTAAAAAAATAAATAGAAGTATTAAATATTGGTTTTATGTTTTAATGTAAGTTAACTGTAACCCATATAAGCTCCATCTACAGAATTTCAACACGAAGTTGTTGGTCGTGTTTTGGCACCAATAATACACTTCTCTGCAAATATGGAATTTACTATCTTGTTTGTGACTCAGGAGTGTAGGTTTCTGTTCTATCCTTAATTCCGTCCTTACTTAACTCTGTACATGGAAACAAAATTGTACATCCCGCTGTTAAAAATGTTTAAAATGCTAGAAGTGATATTTGGCACACATATTACACCACATATTCATTGTTTTGAGAATGTGATTCATGTCAATGGTAAACATAACATGAAACTGTTTTAAGTGAAACTTGTGATGTAGAGGATTACAATTCCAGCAGATACTTTGGATACTCTTACACAGCGTAAACCTCGGATTGACTGTAGAATGTAACACTACTTGAACTAATCAGTTCATGCTGGGGCGATACATTACTCACAATGTATTGTATTTTTATAAAGGACAATTTTTAACCAAACCATAACGATAACCAACTCTATAATGCGCATACATGGTATGTGGCTGAGCGTTAATGAGTCTATCATTAAGCTCATACAATTTATATTTTTTCCAACTGAGGAAAGTAAAACACTTTTGTCTGTCTGTCTAGCTAACCGCAAGACATCTTGAGGTTGAAATGGGCAACTTGAAATTGAAATTTGACATGCAACCTTAGTGTAGTCTCTTATGCAACTTGTGGATCGGATAACTCCTGCCTTCTTTTACAGATTAAACAGATAGAAAGTATGATCTTAAGAGAATATTACCGTAGTTTAAATATTCTTCATCAAAGTCCTTCAAGGATGTTGTGTTTGTATCTTTTCACAGAAATGTAAATGCTTTGATCTCAATAAGAGCGATTCTTGGAATTTGTCTCAACCCCTCACCAACGTTCTCCTTACATCTCTGTTCGGTATTTACTCTAAACCCATCCAGGTCTTTGCGTTTCTTACTTTTAAAATTCTAATCTTACGTTTTTTATTTTATTTTAATTCCAGTTCTTGAACGTTGAACTTTGTTTGTACAGTGAGGCAATGGGTTCTTGCACTTTCCTAAGAATTTGTAATAACGACAAAACTATGATTTAATAGGAACATTGTAATTTATGTACTTTTATTTAACATATCTGTTAATGCCTAGACCACTTTGTATTGATAGGTATTATATAACACTTATATGACATCCCTCGTTACAGTATAAAAGATAAATATATAACAGTACAGCTTAGCAATGCCGATTTGGGATATTAATCCAGTTCCTGTACATGTTTTACTAAACTTAAATGTGCCATTTAGATTTAAAGTTTATACGGCACCAAGGACTTACAAAGATTAAATGTTAAAAGCCAGCTGTAGGAGAACACGAGTTGATACTATTTTTATTACTATATTTTTATAGTTCTGCTATGAGTAGTAAAATTTCATAAATACAGTTGTCATTTACGTTTATCGGTTCAGCTTTAGCGAAGACTATCATACGTAAGGCTGCAAGGACCTACAATTTCTGTCTGTCTTCGCGATATCTCAAAAACGATTCTACCTATAGGCTTTAAATTGTGCTCAAGCTTTATTTCTATATGAGAAGCACTGGGTTTGATTGTGTGCCTCTCACTCCTTTGGATTTGGCTGAGCACCAGCGAATTTTTTTACATTTATTTATGGGTAACTATTATGGCAATGAGAAAATAGTAAAACAAATATATTTTAAAATAAACTATGTATGCATATTCATGAGAGATTTTACCATGATGACTAACTATCCTAATAAATTTAATATCTTTTGCAGTGGTTATATTTGAAGACTTTTATTATTTAAACAATGATACGTAATCCAATTTAATGAACAAAAATGTTATTGTATGATGTGGAAAGATTTCATCTATAGACTTGAATTTTACGTAAAACTTTCTACATAATCAAAAGTGAGTTTTATGGTACTGCGTGTCCAACCATGAAATTTGACTGAGTTTCGTTGAAGCCTATACTTAGTAGGCTGAAACCACTTCTCTTTTGTTGGCTGAGGATGGGAAAATGTTTTTGCCGTATGATTCTCTAGCGTTTTATCTGTCAATAATACAATGAGCTATATACTTGAAATGTTGCACTGAACCTCTGCGAAACCTGTTACGCGACACGTGGTGTGGCGTACTGCTAACTTCCAAATATATTTGATTGAGGTTATAGAAGTACAAACCTGACGAATACTGTAAGATTCATTCGAGAAATAAATAAATAAATATCGGGTTTCAATTGTTTGCCCACTAACATCCTTAGTCTACTTGTCCTTTCTCTCCGTTCATAAATCAGACGGATGTTTCAAAATCAGAAATCAGTTTTCTCGTAGAGATGTTATATGTACAATGAGGACAATGGTTTAATGTATTCTAAAAATCAAAGACTACGCCATTAACTATATATTTTGGGGTTATATCAACATGAAAAGTATACATTGTATGTAAACTAATGCTCTGTCGACTTACAAATTTAGATACAGATACCTCATCAGTCAGATCAGAGAGCAGGCACCAGACTATAAAAAATGTAAACAAAATAAAAGATGTCTTATTTTATTAGGCGAATTTAGGGTGAATTACTTAGACATTGGTCGAGCGTGTTTACCATTTCCTTGGAGACACAGTGGGGCAAGATGGCAAAATGATAATTTTCCTCGAGTGTTTTACATCTAAGTTTACTATATAATATTCAAATCGTAACTGTTGTCTTCCTTCATATCAATGTCATGTATCTCTTACGTATAAAAATCTTAAAATTATCACCCATAAAGTTGAACGTACTATTAAGAATATGATAACAGGGAAATAACTATATAATTGTTATTATATTGGAGCATCCTAAGCATTTTCTTACAAGTCTTAGCTTTCAGTTTTCAATAGTCCTGACATTGAAATGACTTGTAGATTATTCTAATGGTGTCAACGTGTCTTTAACCAGTGAAGTTTGTCTTTTTGTGTTAGAACAGAGAACAAAACCATGATTGAAGGCATTAAAACATGGTTTCTGCTTTTTTTCACCAAAAGTATTGAATGTTTGTACTTTTAGTTTGTAGTGTTAAGTATTCATTCATTCCAAAGATCTTAGCCAGGCCAAATATTAAAACGGTTGTATTTACCGACATTGTTAGTAAACTTGGAATATCTTTGAAATATTTAAATATACTTCCACCTTATACATTTCCTACTTGATTAAAAAGCTTCTGTAATAGCATAACACGCATACTGTTGAAATTTAGAGGTTTATAAGGAATCCTATATAAGCTAATATTTGATTTTATTGAACAGAATCGTTCAGGCTCTCTATTTCTCTTGATTATTTCTTAAAGATTAGTTAAATGGATGATTCAGGGTTTATATAAATTGCAGTATTGCTATTTAAATATTGCGGAACAACTAACATTTGTATCGACGCAATAGAGGTGTGTGGTGCTTCACTCTCAACACTCGGTAAATATATAAAAGTTTCCAGCACATAGCCGGCCTATCCTACGTCACAACAGAGGTGTGTGGTGCTTCACACTCAACACTCGGTAAATATATTAAAGTTTCCAGCACATAGCCGGCCTATCCTACGTCACGACAGAGGTATGTGGTGCTTCACTCTCAACACTCGGTAAATATGTTAAAGTTTCCAGCACATAGCCGGCCTATCCTACGTCACGACAGAGGTGTGTGGTGCTTCACACTCAACACTCGGTAAATATATTAAAGTTTCCAGCACATAGCCGGCCTATCCTACGTCACGACAGAGGTGTGTGGTGCTTCACTCTCAACACTCGGTAAATATATTAAAGTTTCCAGCACATAGCCGGCCTATCCTACGTCACGACAGAGGTGTGTGGTGCTTCACACTCAACACTCGGTAAATATATTAAAGTTTCCAGCACATAGCCGGCCTATCCTACGTCACGACAGAGGTGTGTGTTGCTTCACTCTCAAACCTCGGTAAATAGATTATTAATTCGGGCACGTAATGCCTATCCTACGTCGCGATAGATGTATATGGTGCCTCGCTCCCCACCCTTTGTTAAATAGAGTTTAGTTACCGGTATATCAACCGTCCTGTCCTACGTCACGACAGAGGTGGGTGGGGCTTCACTCTCAACACTCCGTGAATCGAGTTTGATCTGCCTATGGGATTTTCCTTCATGTATATAAAGGCAGATAATCGACTATACACACCCTTCAATGATGAACCTTTTTTTATTTTCTTAACTATGTCTAGTTAAGAACATATACATATACAAAAAACGCATCAAAAAATTATTAAAAGCCACATAATTTAATTAGTTACGTAATTTAAACACTATGTAGTAGCTTAAGAATCATTTGGAAAGTCTGAGATTTTACAGAATGGATAATAAATAATCATAAAATATTCAAGAAAAATTTGTAAAATTAACAGTATACGAAGTATTAAAATACACTTCAATAGCTCGAGTTAATTCAAAAATAATTAAAATGTATTCAATCAAAGATCAAAATTGCCATTCACTATTTATATGAAACCTATTGGGTACACTTTATCACAATAAAGAAGAATGAATCTTAACTAAAGAGAGGTAAACTAATCCCTCGCCACTTCCCTCCATTGTTGGTGCAATTTGCGCCATTTACATACATTTTTGTTATATTAACCCCAAGTTGTGACTATTGTACGATACAAGAGAGGTGCAGTAATCCCTAGCCGCTTCCTCCATTACGGGTGAGGTCTGCGCCATTTGCGTAACTTTCTGTTACATTTCCCCTACACTATTGTATGAAACATATAGCTGTGACCAGGCCCTCACACGGTGAATATTCGGTTCTCAGTAAAACGTTAATTCACTATTAATGAGCAGTTTTCAGAATTATTAAATATATTGTGGTTATCAGCAATACATACTAATCATATTTTTGAACATTTATAACAATACGTTTTTTAACAATAATCGCAAGTGAGTTGATTACATTGCTTTGTCAAGTTGTTATTTTTCTAGTGAAACAACTTAATTCTTAACCTATCGTATGAAACTTTGCTACTCATTTTCTATCTGTGCGTATTGTAAATTGTTAAACAATACATGCTCGTATATTCAGCCTGAATTCCTGTTACAACTGACTTCTACTCTTACATGTGTTTGATACATCTGCTGACAGGAGCATTCAAGACCTAATCTGCACTTTCAATGTTGTTAGTTGTATTCAAACATCAGATACGTTTTAAAGAAGACTATAAAAACATTACAAATAAAAAGAAACTTTAAATAAAGAAAAACCAAACTTCACACAAAGAAAAACAAATTGCAAACAAAGAATTTAAACATGAATTGTGCATATTTTCGTAACCTGTTTTATTGTATGCACAACTGGTCTGAATACTCTGTGTCGTCTTACAACTAAAATCAAATTGTTCCTGAAAGCTGTAAATAATGATAAGGCCATTGACCAAGTGCTTTGATGGCAAAGATTAACCCATAATTTATTTTCTTTTCTATGCCTAAACCTTTCTTAGTCAACCACTTCGTTTTGATGTGTCAGACACAGAAAGAGCTATGAACCGCTTAATGTATAGTTTTTTTATAATGTGTTTCCTATTATTTTTTAAATTGCTAGTGTTCATGTATATTTTATCAACGTAGGTAGGAATTTATCCTGGACATAAATTTAACATTGAATAATAGATATTTCATTTAAATTAATAAAAAAGTGACAAAAATATACGGTGATGTGATATATTTTAAAGATAAACGATACAAATACAAATTGTTCTTGAAATGGTTTGAAATAAATGGATTGCAGACGTTGCAATCCTCTAAACAGTCCAAACTGCTTTACTTTATAAATGTTTTATCTCTTTCCGGTTGCTAATCCATCTCTCCTCACCTGAATCTTTTATAGTTGAACCACCAAGTAGAGTACGTTGCTAGTTTACTGCTGATTCAAACACTACCATAGACTGTTGTTCTTTATTAGTCAAGTACTTAATAATGCCAGTTTGTAAAATAATGCTTGAAACTTCTGACAGCTTAGTTACGTGCAAGTAAATGGGTATATTTTTATCCAGCACACTGAGAAATATATCTCACTATATAAAGTAGATGTCCATTGGGTTTGATCTCATTACGATTTTATATGATTCCCTTAAAATTAGGGGGAAATAAATACCCAACCAACATTTTGTATAAAGCTTCCTGGATGATACTAAGCGTTCAATATTGTTCTTCGAAGATATAATTATGCTGCAATACGTTTTATTTTAGTTTGGTAAAAAATATTCCTTAGAGGTCGGGAATAATCCTCATTTTAAAAAGTCGTACTTAGGACAAAACTGTTAGCATGCTGTAAATATGTGGAACTTTCGCATTAATGTTGCTGTATTCACATCTAAAATTTATGCAAAACAACTCGTTACTTTATTTCACCTCACATTGTAAGACCCCACTAGTGCGTTTATCGCAACCAACGTATTAACCAAATTGTCGTTTAAACTTATTGGCAGTTTTTTGGACGCAACGTTAACCGGAAATCGTTGATGAAATCCATGACACCACCCGCGAAAGTCTAAGAACTAAGTTATATATATATATAATATATTATATATATATATATATATATATATATATATATATATATATATATACTTTTTCCTTAATGAGATAATTGAAATGGCTAAGAGATTGCGAAATTTATTACTCAATGGGCTGGACAAATTACATTTCTACTTATGGGTCTATCTGCATGTCTTGACGCCGAACTATAGATTTGAAATTTTGCTTGGTTCATTTTAGAAAAGCGACATCGAGTTCAATGATGGTGCATGGCAATCCGTGGGCTTTAGCGAAAATGTTTGCATCGGTCTTATGGTTCACCACAGTATCACAAAATAAATAAACTTGTAGAAACCCCGCGTACAATTATATGACATTTTAACAGTGAAATTCGTACCACATGTAACGTAATGAGATTAGTTATATGTAGCCTTGAAATGTGGCATGACAGCCAGTGAAGTCTTATGTGACACGTACTCCTACTTTGTTTTAAAACCTCTATATACATGCAGCTATATTGTTTATATATATTTATTATCATTGAATCAATTTTAGATACGACCTAGAAACGATCCAAAAGCACCAATTTTGATCTGATAAATCAAATAAGGAAGTTTGATAGAGTAATTTATGGACACCCTGTATATTTCATGTGCATAAAAAATAAGAGTAGAGAACTAAAGCGTAAGACTTATTTAAACATTAAATAATGAAATTTTCTAAGATCAAATCTAAGAACTCGAAGCAAATATATTAACTGCAGATTCCGAAAGACTCCTTAACTGCTTCACTTTATAAATATTGTCTAACGACATTGCCTTTTCCCTTGCCTCTCTAAACCTCTTGGCGATGCAGGGTTCGTTTTGAACTTCTTCGTCGCCGACTTATTTTGGTTCTCTTGAGACGTACGTTCACTTCAGATTTCAAGAGTCTATGACAGCGAAAGATTTCAGGAGTCAAGTATGTGACAGCGAAAGATTTCAAGAGTCAAGTCTGTGTTCGGGACAGATTTTAGACGCTGCACAAACATTTATGTTTGAAATTAATTAATAGTTACAACAATACATATCAATAAAAGATTTATTTTTCATATTCAGCCTTACTAATTAATATCAAAAGGATAAAATTATTTCAAATATTATGCATTGTAATTGTAATATTAAACAATGTAAAATATCTAATATCCTGTCAACCGTTTACATTAGCTCTAGTCAATAATAAATATTAACAAAAGAATTTCAGCCACAATTATATATCCGCCAGAAGAAAGTATCCACCATAATTTTAGACTTTAGCAAATATTGATATATAAATAATAATCGCAAAATGAGAATACAAAGATTAATTGACGGTACTAAAAGTTGGAATCCGTTTAAAAAAAATAAACTTGTAGATTTACATAGTAACTTATTAGAAGCGAAGTCCGATGGAAAAAGTTACATACGTGTTTATAAGTGGAAAAGTTATAGAGGTGTTTCACATATGCAACGAAAAGGAAAGTATTCCCCAAAGTAACGGTGACAGTGACAGATCACCGTGACAATACTTGTATAAAACTTGTTATGCAAGTTAACAGTGACCATGGGTTTTGTTATTCTACAACTACCTTATAATACACAGGCATGAATGGACATGAGAAATTACAATTCTTAAGACTTTTAATTGATATCCAACTGAATGAGAGTATTATACTCAGTGATCCTCAGAGTGAGTTATGATCAATCAATACATCGATTCAATGCCGCATTTACGAGTATTTGTATTTTCGGTCTACTACATATGAATATTATTATTGTATATTAATCACACAGATTGAGTTAATTGCGAATTCAAAAAAAATTGTATGCCGAATAGATGCACGAAAAATTGAATATTAATGTTAATTAAATATGTAACATTTGAAAAATATATTTTAACTAAGATTTGTCAGGTAAAATATATATTATAATTTTAAAATCTTTAGAAGTTGAGATGTAACGATATAATTCATTTGAAGTATGTTTAAACTGTACAGGAAATAAATAGCAAACATATTTCTATTATTTTATCATTTTCACAGTTATTTACGTATTGTAGTACACAGAAATACATAATCGAGTTAACACTAATATACATAAGTTTATCTTATTTTATGAAACAAAATATTGTTTTAATGATTTTGTAAGACCTTAAAATAATTAATTGTATTAAAAAACTATTATATTAACTCAGGATAGAACATGTTCACGGTATATCAATATGGGTAATGATTCAGATGGTTCAGAGAGACCAGGGAAAAGGCGGCCAATGTCGTTAAGAGATAGAATATTTATAAAGTGAGAGAGTTAAGGAGATTGCGTCTGCAACCCATATATTTGGTTTCAGTTCTTAGATTTGTTCTTGAAGAGTTTCATAATCTAATGTGTGACGATGTCGTATTCTTTAATTCCCTAATCATGTTTATATTTATAATGCACATAAAATATACAAGATGTCCATAAATTACAATATCAAACCTTCTGGTCATTTTATTATTCCGGTCAAAATAAGTAAGAGATGTCAAGTGTAGACATTAATGTGTGATGTCAATGTGTATAGATCTAACTTGCCTAGTTTGCCGTCTATCTGCAAACTTAAGTTACGATAGATTTTGTCGTGTGTTTGTGTTTTTGGAGAAATTTATCTTTAAAATAAAAAAATTACAAAAAACAAACTTTAAAAAAATTAATCTAATTAAGACCTGTTTTTAATTCGTAACAATTCATCTTAGGTTACAAAACAGCGGTAGGAACACATTAAAAATTCCATTAACTCAAAAATGAATATTTTTTTTAACATTTATAAGAACATTCGACAGTAAGATACTTTTAGATAAACATTTTAATACCATCTTTATTTCGCTGCGACAAAACATAATTCGAAGTAGTAAATGTTTTACTGAACGACATCCCTCGCTTAAAATAGAATAATTGATTTAATAATGTTGTTTAACCTGTTGATTATTAATCAGCTAATTGCTGCATTTCACTGCTCAAATTACCAACTCGTTGCTGTCATTTTAGCACTTGCTCTGAAATTTAATTCCCGAATTGTTATTTAAATTTCGCTTTATTTGAGCATTTCAACTAAATACTGCTTAATTAGAATATATTTAGTTAGTTTACACAATATTGTAACTATATTTCTTCTAATTTTAAATGATTTTATTTACTAAATAAAATCAACAAAATGTAACGGCTATTAATTTAAGCTAAAATATAAATATTCATACAAAGGAAGTAAGTAATTAAAGTTTAACTTAATTTATTTCATTTGGTAAATCAATTTAAAATAGCTTAAACTACACTTTAACACCCTCAAATTTTCAAACCATTGCTAATAAACCGTTTGTCTTTGTTTTATGTTTTTTAAATCCTTCATTTCCAAAACAAATTTAGAATTCCAAGCCCTTGGCACAGCACGCGTGGAAAACATTTAAATATATTAAATGTGTGTGTGTGTCTGTGTGTGTGTGTGTGTGTGTGTGTGTGTGTGTGTGTGTGTGTGTGTGTGTGTGTGTTTGTTTGTGACGAGTGTGTTTCACTCAATCACGTAAAAGCTGATATACTGAAATTTTACATGGAAATTCTAGGATCCGTGGTTCATATATAATCCAATTAATATTTCGAAAGGCCGTCATTGCTACGCCTCATTGGTCTCTAAAGTTGCATTACAGCAAACAAATAATATTAATTGACGGAGCCTGTTAAATGTAATTTTTTTTCTGTGTAAAAATTGTTCTATTACAGAACAAGCATACGTTTAATTTATTTACCACTATTTTCAATTTTTACAGTCTGGAAAGCATAGAGTAAGCTTGATAATTTCTTATTTCAATATTGTTGGCAACCCCTACTAAGTACAGAGTAAAAAAATCCAGATAAAAAAATTTAAAGTTTTGTTAAAATATTAACGCAGATACCAAAGACAAAGTTACTATCTATCGTTTACTATAAATTTGAGGACTGTCATAAAACTCATCTTAGTTATGATGAGCAACGGCAATATTTCTCTAAAGTCAAGTTGTTACATCAGTTCTTGAAACAAATCCTCATTTATATTTTCGTGTATTGTAGCAAAATACACTAGTGACTATTCGACGCATCGCTAGAAGATAACTGTGAGAGTATTCCAATAAAATGAACGGGAATTAAAACTTAACTGATTTATAGGAAAGAAAAATTAAGAACTGTTCTTAATACAACTGAATGTTCTGTCTTGCTAGTTTATTGTTAACCCTTTCCTGTACGTTAATTTGTAAAAAACCTTTGTAAGACTTAAAGCACACATCTTTCTGGATATTGGTAGTTACAGAATCAAACAATGTTTATTTTGTTAGTAACAATTGTCTAGTTACATAAAAAAAAGAACTTTTTACCTCTTCTTCTTTTAACAAAATTTGGTAAAGCGTAATTTATTTGTTTGTTTCAGATGGCAGGCCTTGCAGTCACCAACAATTATTACGAATACCACAACTCCAACGAAGAGAACAAAATATCTAGTAGAATGTATAAGCGTTTCCATAATCCCGATGATGAAAGTGATGGAGATATTTTTGAAAGTAGTATCAGCTGATTGTTGAAACTATGAACACTTATTGAACAAATATTACACACACCTCTTTCGTGGAAATACATATAATGTTTTATATACAAAATAGTTTAATTCATTTGTAATCATTTATCAGTTCCAAATTATTCAGTTCGGTGTCCCATCCTGATACTTTATGTATATACAAACTAAAATATTAAGAATGTGCGTAAACCCCTTATGAATATTCTCCCACCCCAATCAATATCCCAGAATTTAATCCCAATTACCATTAAAAAATAATTAACTTGATTTTTTAGATTAGTTATTTTGTTTCCTGTCATCGAAAACTTTTTAATAATTTGTTCATTTTTTAAACATGTTTACCAATATTTTCTTAGTTTAAAATAATTTTGTTTAAATTAAGTAGTACTATGCTTACTCCATAGAGCAGCATAATTTCATTTCTATCTGTGTGCAGATATTCTGAGGACGAATTAATCCATTGTCTTGAAGTTTTGGCGGAAGATTCATTCTACATATGGCTGCATAGTGACCCATGTGTTTTGGCTGAACGTTAGCAAACGTTTTACACTGTTCTTATAAGTAATTATAATGGAAAAGAGAAACTTGCAGGATAAATACATTTTAAATCAAACTAAGTTCAATCTTAACCAAATAAAATAAACTTTGGACTAGTAATGTTACATGCAACCTCAGTGATCCCTGTTACGCAACACAAGGTGTAGCGTACTTTAGCAGTATAGTAAATAGTAACAAAACATATGATTTAATATTGTTACTTTTCAACTTACACATAAAGAGAACATCAGACCAATTTAGAAACACTATTGCCTACTATCGTAACCTTAAACGCATTGAATGCCTTTTCCTACCAAATATGGTCATAATTAAATTTAAAAAATCTTAAATATAAAACGATTAGTCAATTTATAAGTAAACCCACGGGTTTTAAATAGATAACTAGTGCGGAGCTCTGGAGGCAAATGTTTGTACTTTTTAATATTTATCAAATCTATATTGGCGTTTGGATTTACATACAAAAAATGGCTTTGTCTTAACTTTAAAATTGTAGATATGTTAGAGATTAAGTCCTAGTTTAGGAACTCTATTGTGTCCTTGGCTTTAAGCACGTTTTGACACGAATTCAAAATTAAATGTAAAAATATGTCATGCAGATAAGTTTTATGATATTTCTAACCATATCATAAAAAGCAAAAATAATTGTCTGCTAGAAGGTTGAAAGGTTTATCTTGCTTTATCTATACTTGGGACCCATTCCAAATCAGAAATATTGTACTCAATTTTGAATCATAAACAAATTAATAACCAATTACTTATTATGTAAAGTAAAAGTGTGATAAAAGAGTGTATTATGACATGTTTTTTAAAATAATTTATTCATATGTTTAATATCGAAATACCTGCTTCTTCAATCTCGTAAAAATTCAATCAGTTGACTTGTTATGGTCAGGTCTACTAAGTGCGCTCAGCTCAACATTTGGATATTTTCACTGCATAAATCAATTAGTTTACTGGGATATGACAATAATTCTCCTACGCAGGGAACATTAATATGAATAGTTTTTAAAACAGGAGTATAAAAAATGCTTTTATTTTTATATATTTACTTCATAATATTTAACAAAAATTATAAGGCATTTGCTAACACTATATTTCTGTAAATTAAAAGAAAGAGCATACAAAAGAAGAACACGTATAGATATGTGTGTGTATAGATTTGTAGAAGTACATTACAATTTACGAGAGGCCAATAGATATTTAAAATACAAATAAAGCAAAGTAACCTAGAAAAGTATGTTACACTTTAGATTTTATCTCCCTAACTTTTTCCGATATATAATCGTAAACACCTAGCTTGTCGTACACATCAAGAATCTGTGGATAATACATGTCAAAATAAAGGCCAGTGTAAGTAGTTTTGTAGAAGCGGCTATCCTTGACTGATTCAAATGAGAATCTGACGCTTATATATTCTTCCATCTCCGCAGCAGACTCAGTTAAAGTTATTGGCAAACCGCAAACCCAAAGGAGCGTTATTGGACTGAGATGAGCGATTTCTGTTTCCAACTCTTCTATAGACAACTTTTCAGGACATCCTAGTTCTGCGAGATTGCCATTCAGTGAGTCACAGTAGATTTTGTACAGGTCGTTTAACCTATGTTCACGTACTTCCATGTTGGCTGCTGATACCAAGAACATAACAAACTCGAGTAGTGGGTAGTTCAGTTTGATGCACTGGAAATCCAGGATTTTTATTCCAGCAGCTCTTCCCGAGTCGTCATATCTAAACATCATGTTCGTGCACCAAGGATCATCCTGTGTTATAGTTCTAAGAGCTTTCGATTTGCAATCGTCCAACATATTCTTATAAATAGTCCAAAATACATCATTCTCGCTGGCTTCTCTGATGACTTGATACTGTTTTTTGTAGTCCGGTTTATCTTCCAAATAAGCAGCCATACAAACAAGAGAATTAGGCATAGACATTTTTAATGTTTCATTTACTACTACACTCTCCGTACCAAAACTTTCAATCAATTCAGGATTAATTCTGTGCACAGCAATTCCAAGAGCGTGAAGCTTAGCTGAAGCCTCTGTGAAAAGTTTGCAGTGGTCGAAATCAAGCAGTTTGCGACGATCAACCATTTTAAACCCCGATACACTAAGATCTTCCACTACCAAACATAATGAATTTGGAGATTTGTAATGTTTAGGGACTACGTCATGTTTAAGAAGCTTGTAAGTTTCAGAGATAAACTCACAATAGTACTTTATCTCATTGCGATACAGTTGGTGCAAGACATCTCCCATCTTTTGCACTACAACCAAATCTCCAGACAGAGGTGCTTTTAAGATTAAAGATATTGAATGTTCAGTAGTTTGCTCATTGGGTTTCTTATACCGGATATTAGCCCTGATTATATTACTCCCGTAGTTGTTCCCAGGGGCGACGGCACACTCGAGCTCGTGACTTGTGACAGTAATCCCACCAAAGTTCTCTTTGTCGGACTCGAGGCAGGATTGAAGGAAATCGCCAGTTAACCACTCAGGAAAGCTCTCTGCTGTCATGTTTCCTGAAACAGATATGCTTTGTTGTAAACTCTGTTCTTTAAAGCATAAATAGTGCTACTATACTAAATATTTGAATTTTAAACATTTTAATTTTAGAGTAATTGTCGAGCGTTTCTTATTACTGTCAGAGTTTACTCAATTTACATAAATTAATTAATTTCCGTAGTATATTTATAATTGCTGTTTACCTCGGTTGTCGCTAGATAGTGCACAATTTTAACGACTTCAAAGTAGCGGTAAAGGATATGCTTATTCCTTCTTTCTTTTGACAAAATATAAACCTTTATATATATGAGCAAAAATATTTGAGACACTATTAACTTATTAATGCGTTTGTTATGGCTTTACAAACAGTATAACAAACAGGTCTCTAGCTATCTAGAAATCTAGCTATTTTAATCCCCCTCATGACGGAATTTCCGAGAGATTTTTTATTTTTTCTTATAATGACCTCCAGAATACAAAACCACCATGCATCCAAAAATGTATACGTGTGTGTGTTTGTGTGTGTTTTGTATGTATGTCATCGTATAACACGAGCTGGTAATAAACACAATAACTAACGTATTTTTAAAAACATCGAAACTTATTATGGTACAAAAGCAGTACTTCCACATAGCTTGTATGGACATTATTCCGTCTTAACCAATAAAACATGTTTCAAGATGGCGTCCATTCACATTCGAGAAAAGAATATTTACTCAACTTATTTACAATAGTCTCAAACAGAGACATTTTTAGGTAGATGTTAGAAGGGTCCGCAGCCCTAACTTCGCCTAGTAAAATAAGACATATTTTCTTTACTTTTAATTTTTACATATAGTACGTAATTATAACCTACATTTATAATTTATATTTTTCCTACAGCACTTAAGGTATCAAGGTAGTGTTAATTCGAAGTTTGGAAAATTGTTACAAATAAGTTATTGTGCATTATAATGCAAAAGAAAAGTATTTTAGAATTCTCAGCTCATTTACAATAAAGTTTGATCTAATATGTTTTTGATATCACGTATGGTTTCCAGATAGCGGGCGTACAACGTTTTATCTAGTCTATAACATTGCGGGAATAACTGTGAACACGATAACTAATGTATTTCTTAATAGATTCAGACAAAACTTGATATATAGACACTATTTGTACATAGCTTAGAGGGTTCATTAGACTGTCTTAATTAATAAAACTCTTCAAGATGGCGGCCATTCAAATTCAAACACAATTTGTGACTCAACTAATTTCCACCGTGGATCCAAACTGACACATCTTTTACATATGCTGCTTAATTATATATAACTTTTTGTATTACCGTAAGGTTACAAGATAGCAGTCATTCAAAGTTTGGAAAATAAATGGTTATGTATCAGTTTCTCGTCTTTGGCTCGACGGAATGTGAGTGTTAATAAATTCGGGGATAGTAGGAATTATGTGGTTGAAGTCGGTGATAGGGTTTACAGTAAGTAAAAAGTAGACCTTAGCGTTTTCTTATTTTCGGAATTCAAACAAATTTTTGACATTGAATGCGTTTTTTGGCTTAAGCGTTGGAGATGTGACCAGCTCTTTTTGTAGGAAATTTTACAGTGTTTTTTTCGATTAGATTTGTGCTTTAAGCTATATTATTTTTTAATTAGTGACAAACTTTGTTGTGCATATTATTAGATACAATCGTCAATATCCAACCTCTGTAACTATTTTTATCAATACAGCATAACATTCTATCGTTAATTGGTGGCTTGTGATTGAAATTTATAATAAAAAGTAATTTATTGACTAATTCGGTCTATATCGAAAACTTATGCGCCAGTTTCCTATAATAGAGATCTAAGCCGAGAACAAATATTGTTGAAAATGAATACGAATTGTAAAATGATTTTCCACTCTATGATGACTATTACCAGAGATGGTTTGTCTTTTCCAACCGAATAGAATGAACGGCTACCACAAGATGAAACCGTTGAAACCACAAGTTATAAACCAAAATGCGCCTGAATTTTAACAATTTCTTTAAAACGTGTTTCATAGTTTATATATATATATTGGAAAATTTGTGTGAACAATACTTAAATTGAAAACAAATTGATTCTTAATTTTCTAGGAAATTGACAGAACAGTTCTGCTTAGTACCCCACGTGAATAAAGTTTCTTAAATATGATACGTGATTACTGTTTTTGTATTTTAGTTGCGTTGCTTCTGCAAACCTAATGCTTTCATGCTCATATGAATTCCTGCTATAATGGTCATTGTTGAGAACGCAACTATTTTTACAAAAACTACTGTTTCCAGTAATAATGTCATTATCACTGTTAATTTTACGTATTTATAAACAACCACCTGATATTTTTTTAAACACCACTTTGATACAGCAACAATTATTTGTAATGTATATATTTGTAAGGTTAACTGAACAAATCCGTGTTTTAAAAGGTGTATTTGATGTTTAAACTAAATGACATTTAACTAATTCATGTTACGTATCTCATAATATTAATTAATTACGGTACCTTTAACTGTCGTCATCTTTCTCGGTTGCAGACAAAAGGTTTACCCAAGTATTTTATTATATTTCATAAATAATAATAATTTAGAAATGGAACTTGACACAACAGCTCAACACTAAAACTACTAACATGATCACAATGAAGAGAGTAGTACTCACTGACCTGTGGGAGTGAGTGGTTTAAATTGAGCGTCAGTCTGTAGATGTGAGCGAGGTCGTATCATACGAGTGGTGATACTGCAAGTTTTAGTCTATGAAGTGGAAAGTGGAGGAAGTAAGTGGCAGTCAGCTGATGTCAGATTGAGGCACTCTGCGCAACACGTGTTCTCTGTTTGTCATGACAGAACACTTTTTGAAGATTACAAATTTAATCTTCAAAAACTCTCTTCACTTTTTGGTGAACTTAGTTTACTTATTTAAGAACATTTATTTATACTAAAAGCTGTTCATTCTTATCAATTACAATTTTAGTAAGAAATTATTTGTAATCATCGAGCATATTATTAAACTATACATAATTTAATTAGTTTTCAATTATTTAGGCAATACATGTTTTTATATATTTTTTTTAGGAAATTTAACCATATAATACCGTATACTTTCCTAATTAGAGGTATAAAACAGACAAGGCAAATCATTGCAGTTAGGAAATATTGCGTTCAGCATATAAGATTTTTTGACTACTCTACAACACGCTTCATGCTGTCTTTTTACAAGAGGCTCTTACATAATCGACATATATTTTGGAATCACTGGTCTGTCACTATAATATTATAATTATTATAACATATAACATTACAATAAATCGTCATGATAAAACATTCCATTTGTTCGTCCTGGTTTTTTCACACTTTTAAGACATGTTCCACACGTTGGCCTCCAAAAAAGGACGTTTCTTGGAACATGGCATAAGTTCCGAGATTTGCCATTCTGTCTCTCAGACAAATTTTTGATCAGAAAAAATTCCACATCCATACAGTTTAGGTTTCTTGTTGTTCTAGTTAGATAAATAGTGTACTTAACTCTAAAGACACTTCTTCGCTAATAGAAGCATAGGTTGATATGTACATCAAATTAAAGTTCTTTATTAGTAGAATAAAATGGTGCAAATCCGACTTTAAACGGACAACCGAGCCCGAAATGGCAGCTATTCAAAGATGGCTTGAATTTGAAATTTTGTGTGCTTTTCGATCCAAATAGTTAAAAATAATTTTTTTACGTATTTAATTGGTTTTTAGTACCTGTCCAAATTTATGTGAAATCTGATTATTATTATTATTATTTTGTGGAAGATTTAAACTTATCCATTGAAATGTTTAATGTTAAATATTATATATATATATATATATATATATATATATATATATATATATATATATATATATACAAAAAAACAACAACTAAACAGAAACAAACCTAAGGAGCTTTTGTAAGTCGCAAAGGTATAGGTATACAAAACATTAGTTATTATTCAAGAGTACCTAACTTTACATGTACATATATTTCTGACTGACAACAATATGGGATTGACAGATTAACAAAGATCTGCCGGTGAATTCAACAACACTTAATACAGAGTTAAGGATGGAAAAAGAAAACGTACGATCAATGGAGTGCAGAATATGCTTTACGACGTCTTGCTGCTGGTAGAAAACAGAGGGCAACCGTTGAAGATAATCTTACTATCTTCTTGATGCTGGCAGAAGGCAGGGAGTCCCTGATGAAGTTTAGAATATATTTAATACAGTATGATGCTAGCAGAACACATATAGAAATCTTTGAAGTCGCGAATATGCGTAATGATGTTCTGTAATTGTAAAATTCAAATAATTTTGAGAGACAACAACTGAATTTCAGTTTATGTGCATGTTTTCCTGTTCGTAGTAATGGAGTGTCAGTCCGTGTAAGTAATATTTTGTCCGAATTGGAAAAACTATAAGAAACGTTTGAATTCGCCCCTTAGTTTACCTTACCAGAATTTTATGAACACCTCGTTTCACACGGTGAGATGAATAGTGGAGAAATCGTTCGCCAGCTGTAACTCGCTAACGAAGCATTTCCGAACAAATGTTTATGTAAACTTTATTCATTATTTTAATTGTAGAATGAGCTTCCTCAGTTTTTTTCATATCTTCATGAATTACTTTGTATATAAAACACAGCAATTGCGACTGTTTGAATAAACCTTCTCAAAACCAACGAAGTCAAATCTATTAACTAGTTTTATAAGCATTAAAGGCTCAGTTCTGAAAGATTCATATTTAGCAAATCACAGTAGATTTGGTACAGATCATTCAAACAGGCTTGACATACCTGTAGGTTGGCTGACATTCATAAGAATGTTACAAACTCTAGAATGGAGAACTCAATTTAATATGTTAGAAATCAATAATTCTTATGGACACAAGTTTTCCTTTCTCGTTGAATCTAAACATCCTAACCGTGTACCACACGTACCAACCACCACGTGTGTGACACGTATGTCTGATCATTGTGTATCAGTGCCTTGAAGGATTTTGTTTTAAAAGAATAAATTATTTCGATATAAAGTGTTCAATATACATCATTCTAATTGTTTTTCTTAAAAACCCCAAATTGTTTCTTGTAGTCCAGCTTGTCTCTCAAATAAATAATAATTTCAATAGCTTGAAGCTTGGCTGAAGAAATTTGTGACGATCAACCATCTTAAAGCCTGATGCATTTAAATCTTCAATTACCAGACAAGGTGGGATTATGGATTTGTACTCGTAATGTTTAGGGACTGCTCCATGTTTGCTCCGTTTGACCGTTTCAGAGATAAACTCACGAAAGTACTTTATCTCGTTGATGTACAGTTGTTTGAAGCCGTCTCCCAGCTTTTGTGCTCCAGCAGAATCCAGTAATTACATCAAAGTTCTCTTTGTTGGACTCGAGAAAGGTTATAAAATTAGTTATACATTTTAAAAACCAAAAATATAAAAAGGTTGCAGGTTTTCTGTTGACATATTCCTGAAAAACTTTGAATACAACACAGAATGGCATCTCTTTATATTCTACAACATTGTCATAATTTCATTATGATTGAGTGGTGGTAAAAATTCATTTAAAATATCTCTGAGGAGTAAATATACTTAATTTTTGAAAAGGAACGTGATGTAGTATCAATGATCTTTATGCAACATCCAAATTAAAGATTTTTTTGTTTTATTGTCTCTACTGTAGTGTTATTTTTTTCTAACATCTTTGTTTCTCTGTAGTCTATTTGGAAAAACTTTTATAGAAGTCATGATTCCTGTCTTTTTATGATGAGTGCTTGTATTTTGTTATAACAATGAGTAATACGGGTTTTCTGGCACAATGTTGCAATGGTTCAGCAGCTACCTTACCGATCGTCAACTTGCCGTGCGCCTTGGTGCTGGCGTCTCAACTAGCTTTACTGCAAGTTCTGGTGTTCCACAAGGGTCTCATCTTGGACCATTCTTGTTTTCAATCTCTATCAATGATATTAAGCATGCCATCAAGGTCCCCTTTCTTCTCTTTGCGGACGACATCAAGCTGTTCGTTTAAATTGCACCTCATATGATTTCCAGTCTCTGCAGGATGCTCTTGACGATGTTTTTGACTGGTGTCGTGCGAATGATATGACTGTGAATCCTTCCAAGACCAAGTTGATAACGTTCAATAGGAAATTAAATCCAGTGGTAGCCGACTACTTTCTCGATGGCGACCGGGTGGAGAGATGCAATACCATCAAGGACCTTGGTGTTCTTATCTACTCTTCTTTTGAGTTTGGTCTCCACATCAGTAAAATCTGCGCCAGGGCCTCTCGTATGCTTGGTTTGGTCTTCCGTTCTTCAAAACATGGCTTGAATACCCATGCCTCTACGATTCTCTACAAGTCCCTTGTCCGCCAGTTACTTGAGTATGCATCTGTAGTTTGGTCTCCATATCAGCTCTGCCAGATTCATCCTCTACAGTCGGTGCAAATACGTTTCATCAGGTTTCTGGGATGTCGTGCGGGATTTGAATTTCGTGAAGTTCCAGTCAACGAGGTGTCACCTGCTTATGGTCTTCTGAGTCATGAACGCAGGAGGAGGGTGGCTGATTGTATCTTCCTTTCCAAGCTTCTCAATAACCAAGTCAGCAGCCCCTTCTTACTGGAGTCAATCAACTTCCGCGTTCCTGCCAGATCAACCAGACATCAGCGCCTCTTCGAGCCTGACCATGCTGGGACCAACTATCTTCGATTTAGTCACATACCTAGACTCGTGCGTTTTGGGAACGACATTGGCTCTTCAGTCGACCTCTTTGTTGCAGGTCTGGGTGCGGTTCGGCGAGCTGCTGCTGATGAAAGCCTGATCAGTGTTGCTTCATCCTCCAATGTGCTACTTTTATAATTTATTTTGTTGTTAGCTTGTCTATTAGCTTGTCATTTAGTTTACGTTGTTATAGTTCATACATATTTATTCCTTGTTATCTTTGTCTATTGTTATATCGTTACATTGTTATTATTTATGTATATATATATATATATATATATATATATATATATATATATATATATATATATATAAACATTAAATAAAGATGGCCAACAAGTGTAACAAAAATGAATACTTGCTGAGACAACTATTATATAATAATGGAGTTCATGCAAAGAAAGCAAGCACTACTAAACTATGCAAGCGAAAACAAGAATTTAAATGTAAAATCATTAGAAAATTACTTTAGAAAAAATAACAATAAGTTAACAGTTTAAAAATAAGCAGGGAAACAAGCAAATAACTATAATAAAATATGTAAATATTAACAGAAAAAAAAATAATATATGTATATATATTTATTTATTTTTCTGTTAAATATATATATATATATATTTATTTATTTTTCTGTTAATATTTACATATTTTATTATAGTTATTTGCTTGTTTCCCTGCTTATTTTTATACTGTTAACTTATTGTTATTTTTTCTAAAGTAATTTTCCTAATGATTTTACATTTAAATTCTTGTTTTCGCTTGCATAGTTTAGTAGTGCTTGCTTTCTTTGCATGAACTCCATTATTATATAATAGTTGTCTCACATAATTTATTCACAATTTAATTATTAATACTTATTTTTAATCTTGTTACATTTGTTGGCCATCTTTATTTTATTTTTTGTAATAGTGTAAAATGGTGTATGCCGTTGGTGAACAAAGTAAAATAAATAAAATAATAACAAAGCTCTTTGTTATACACGCTTTATATTTTTAATCGAGCATTAATGATACATTGCTCTGGTTAAGTCTTTGACCCTTATCTATTCAAGTACTATATTATTTATATATTTTTATAACAGGCAACACAATTATCCAAATTCCCAACTTTACCCTCCAGAATTGAGCTTTCCTAGACATGAAAGTTTATAAGATGATCCTGCAGATTGTGACTCATTGCTAGGTTGCTGAGCAGCATTAGTTATGCTTTTAGCTTTACAGATCACTCAACGATGAAAATAATAAATGGTAGCTGAAATGTTATCCTATATTCACTGCCAACGAGGTATTTAATATTACAACCAAGATTTCTTTCTCTAAAAGAACAACATTTCGTGGCGAATAAAGGTTAAACTAAATGGCACTAAACTATAAGCAATATCCAATAATGTTGCAAAACTATCTTCTAGTTTAGGCTTCTATTCAATAAGTAATAAAAAGGTTGTAACCTTGTACGTTATTTTATTTTAAATATAATACCAGTAATCTTTCAAATATAATTTTACGCAACATTCTACAATATAATTTCTTTAAAACGTAGATGAATAGAATGAGAAAAACGGAAGCCGTCACCTTATGGACGGAAGTGGAATGTCTCGTCAGTTGTAGATATACGTCTGAATGAGGTTATGTAATATGATGATGTTGCAGTATTTAGTGTATCAAGTTGAATAAGTGCCAACAAACAGAATCGGAACAAGGTCATGCGGAATAAGTGTTTTCAAGTGTTACTTGACTGTAACAACACTTGGAAATTATGACTTTTAATTTGATTTTTTAAATATATTTTATTTGTGTTGAAATATGTTGACTCATTATTTTAACAGTCAGCCTGTAAAAATATTTAATATTACAAATAAATTAGTTTGTAACAAAGAGTATAATGATAAAGAATGTATGACAGTTATGCCATCCTCCTCATTTTTTATGCCTAAGAATAAATTCAATTATACAATACCAGATACGCGTATATTTTACAATCAGAAGTACACATAGCCAATTCATTGTTTGAGTAGGAAATATTAACAAATATTATTAAACAAAAACAAATTTAAAAGAAAGTTTGGGGGAACCAAACTACAAGACGTTTAGCCTAATAAGACGATCTCTACAAATATACAAAATGAACTATCAAGAAAAAGAACCAAGGACAAATTTTGACAACAATGTATCTAGATTCAAAGATTAAATGAAAGTATTTAATAGTTTAATAAGAGCATTAAGTGATGTCGTGAGTGGAAAACAGGAAAAGACTAATGAACGATATTGAAGCTGAGATTCTCGTGTTCATTGATTTGCAATTGTGTTGTGTTTTACGTTACGTTTATTTCCGGAAAGTTCTCTGACATTCTAAATATAGTCAATGATGTTCCATACATTTTTGCTTCTAAATTAGACAAGGCTGTGGATTTTGATTTCAAATTAACACTTACATATCCTAACCCTGTAAATATTTGGACATATACGACAAATAGGTTCTCTCCCAGTAAATACAATGCAGTCTGTAAAGAGTATTCAGGAACTGGCTGTTCTAAGGAATATTAAGCCAAGCTCTCTGTAGGTACTCCAGCTCGTCCTTTTAATAAACAATGATTTTTATAATGGTGAATTACACCGATCTGCCGCCATTTTGTACTGGATCAATCTTTTTGAGTGCGGTTTGCGGCATTAAACTCTGCTAGATAAGCCCTTTAAAATGATGTGCATATTGACCTATGATCCTATTTAAGATTTCCTTCTGACTCCTTGTGGACGTCCCCATGATATTACAGAAAACTGATAGTTCCTTCAAAAAGTAGATTTTTAGGTGTAGTGTTGATGTACCAAATCCTGTTGATTTATCTGTTATCGTTCAGAAAATATTATACCTGTGCAGGACTTTACGTACACCCTGTATAAAAAAATGGTGTTCACATCTTTCTGCACCATATTTGGAAAGTATAAGTGTTTGTGAGTTCCTTTCAGATAACTCTGACAAAGAACTTCAGGATATAAAATTTTCTCCAACTCTAAATGTTTTTATAACATATTACTTTATTCTAAAATGGGTAATAAGTTATTTAGGACTTGTAGGAGAAGTAGACTTGAACCGTGTTGGGCTGTGTTGGCTTGAGAAAATATGTTTCTTGTGTAATACGAATATTACAAGAAAGAATAATGTAAAACATAAAAAAACTATAAACATTTCAGTTGATTTGTGTAAATCTATTATAAACATTACAAAAAAGTTATGCTGAAATTTATGCTCTCTTAAAAACAGGAAAATGAAAAAAGATAGAAACAACGAAATATTAGTTCCAAAGGTGAAAAGAAATTACAGCAAATTATCCTGCACTACAAATGGTGGATTTAAAAAGTTTATTGTGATATCATATGCGAGCGGAATAACCATAGGAAGCCATTATAGAATAAGGAAAACCTATTGTTATCTATAGTCTATTATTTTAGGAAGTTTACTGAGGCCGCGTTGAATTCTACTGATTTAACAAAATACCATAGCAGTCTCTAAAAATGGCACACATTTTTAGGAACACGAGAGTTTAACTGACCACTGGCAGTCAGACCTTATCGTATCAAGCATTAACACCTAGTTGATAGTTATCCGTTGGATTGAAAGGATTTCGAATTTGCCGTTTGAAGTAGAACAGTTTTTTTGATAACAACAAACTAGCCTGTTTTTACAAGAATGTTTGAAGTCGAACGATAGAAAGCGGGAGCGAGCAATTCTGCTAAGCACACAAGAGCGAGTAATGAACATCGGACCGGTCTGAATTTAAATAGCGCTTTAAATAACATTGACACATCCAACTCCAATCAATGGCCTAAAACTAAGGAACAAATAGGATTAAGACATTATCATAAAGCTGTAAATATAAATAATAATAAAGAGAGTGTTTGCTTTCGTATAAATAGTTGGTGCCTTAAAGTTATGGAATTAAAAAAGTTGTAGAATAATCACAAAGAAAGTGAGAAGTATAACATAACTTGTACAATACAATGTCAATAATCTCTGTTCTTATTTAAGAGGCAGAAAGTATATAAAACAATAATACAGCTCTAGCTATAGCATATGTAGTTGGACGATGATACTGCTCTAGCTATACTAAGAGATGATATTAAATTATGATACCTAGCTTTATTACTTTTTATTATTATAACTTTAAATAAAAATATTGAACTTTGAATAAAATATTATTAATTTACCTTACGATATCCCTTAATTTTGTTACAACAGGGTTTCTGTTATAAAAACACCACAATACGACACACACCGATGAGATGCTGATATCACTGAACTGAACTGTGGAGTAAAGTCCATATTTAACGCGGTAAGAAAAGGGGTTTGAGAGGGTCTCTGTTATAAAAGCATCATGATGAGACATACATCGATGAGATGCTGATACCACTGAACTGAACTGTGGATTAAAGCTCATATTTAACGCGGTAAGAACAAGGGTTTAAAAGGGTCTCTTTTATGAAAGCATCATGATGAGACATACATCGATGAGATGCTGATATCACTGAACTGAACTGTGGAGTAAAGCTCATATTTAATGCGGTAAGAATAAGGGTTTGAGAGGGTCTCTTTTATGAAAGCATCATGATGTGACATACATCGATGAGATGCTGATATCACTGAACTGAACTGTGGAGTAAAGCTCATATTTAACGCGGTAAGAATAAGGGTTTGAGAGGGTCTCTTTTATGAAAGCATCATGATGAGACATACATCGATGAGATGCTGATATCACTGAATTGAACTGTGGAGTAAAGCTCATATTTAAAGCGGTAAGAACAAGGGTTTGAGAGGGTTTCTGTTTTGAAAGCGCCATAATACGATATACATCGCTGTGATCCTGTAGTGCTGGTATTATATTTGACTCCTTCAGAACAGCTTTGGTGAGTGTCTATTGAACGCTGTTAGATTTGAACCACCTCTGTTGCATAAGCTGCTTTCCTACTATTGGGATTGTTGTTATTATTTTTTTTAATTTTTTTTTGTGAATTGTAATTAAATTACAATAAATTAGAGTAAAACATAAGAAATATATTTGAATCTATAATTTTAAAGTAGTATATAACGTTATTATGTTTGTTTATGTAGTGCTGAAAGCAATTAAGTATTTTTTATTTGATATGTTTTATTTAATTATTTTTCTTATCAATATAATATAGTATTTTTTAAATTCAACTATATCACTCAAATTGAAAATTAATTTGAAAAATTCTTATTTATATTTAATTTTAATTTAAGAAACTAATAAGTGATATGCTACATAAAGTCATGTTATATTTGCGACATGATATACTATATTTCATTACGCTCTGTTAGTTGCCATAATCATTAATTCAACTGCGTTGTCCCCTAGAAATATGTGCTCAGTTAAAAAATACTTTTCACTACCTTAGTTTAGAAGGATGTAAAGACTTATCATTCTCGTTTACTCAAGCCATTTCTACAAAATTTTTCGTTTTATTTAACCAGTTTTGTACCACTATATAGTACATTGTATGAGCCTTGTTCTGCCTCATATAATGTAATATGTAACCCACCATTGAAGTTATAAAACTAAAATTTAAGGACTGTTCAGATAAATTTGCAAATTTCCATCTCACAACAGTCCGGGAAAATGTAAATGAAACGATACACCGTAAAAACGATTAGTCTATGTGGTTTTTAGTTTTATTTACAATTTTTAGATAATGTTTAAACCATGAAAAACTTATACTCTACCCATTATTTGTCATGAGAACCAACATTTTCCCAAGAAGGATGAAATTAAACTCAAACTTATGAAAGCAGCGCTCAATAGAGGTGGTTCAATAGGTGTCGTATTATGATGCTATCACAACAGGAACCCTCAAACCCTTGTACTTACCAGGTTAAATATGAGCTTTACTTCGCAGTCGTTCAATGATAGCATTTTAGCGATGTGTGTTGATGTGCCCAATAATTTTAATTGAGCAATGAGGATTTGTAAAAGTGGTCTTATATAGAAAACATGTGTATTTGTATCCACAGTTTATCCTACACTTTAAATATTAACATTTTAGAATGCGCTACAGTCAAGAAATTTATCAAAATTATATCGTAATATTTTAGGCACAAGGCGCTGGAAAATTTCATTTCTCTCTGGTAGTCCACACGATATCTCAAAAATGACGAGACCTGTAATAGTGCAGGTCTGTTTTTCGCTTGATATTTCAAGAATATTTCAAGTATATTCAAGTATGGAGTTAAAATTATACTTATTTCATAATTTTTACATTAGCAACGTCATGTTTTATGATGGCCTTTTTGTAACTCTAAGTCTGATGTGGTTTTTACGTAACTTAAAATCCGCGGGAAAATTTAATGAAATGTTGACCAAAGCTTCATTTCTAGAATAGACAAGAGTTAGTTTGATGAAAGATGCCTTCGTATACATTGGATTTGACTAAGCGTAATTGAAGTCAGTAGGCTGGTAGGTTTTCTTTCTTGTCAGCCTCGGGGATGCAACACATTTTTCTGTCTGTCCGCGGAACCTCTTGATCGTGATATAAGGTTTACTTGAATGATGGTTTTACGCGACACGTGGTGTGGCGCATTCCTTCTTTGTGTCTATCTTTCAATAGATTTCTTTATATTTTTACAAACAGGATATTGTTGTTAGTTTTAAATTTACATGGTGGTTTTTATCGTTATAATTTTGGTAAAGCCTATCTTTCAGGTGGCTAGAATAATTTCATAGTTATGTGTCCGTCTATCTGTCCTCACGATTTATCGAGAACAATCTCTAATGTAGATTCGAAATTTTGTATTACAATTCATCTCTATTTAAGTGACATCACCTTATGTCACTCCACGGGATTTGCCTGACCGTCAGCGATCATGTTTACATTAGTGTAATGGGTAACCGTTATAGTGACAAAAAAGTCGCAGAAAATATAAACTTGTAACAAAATTTAATGCAGCCATATGACATATTTTAAAATATGTCTTAGTAGCAGAATCAGCCTAATAAAGTTAGTTACATACTTTAATTTACTTTTTACGAAGTCAGTTGCGTGGCACGTGGTGTGGCATACTAATACTTTTAAATTAATTTGGTAATAATTCTTAGTGCTTCGTGTTATGTTTGTTACTGAGGAAAGAATTTTTTTTCTTAGTTGGAATAATTCATTGAGCATTTTTCTTGGATTTTTATTACGTAAGTAACTCAAATTTATCATTGTAACGGATCTTTAGTTAGTTTGAATGAAAGCAACATAGTAACTTTCAATTACAGGCGATAAGTCGGAACAATACGCTGTCAAATACACTCCGGTGTTGCTATGACAGTGACTTAGTTATCCACAGACAGTTAATATCGACCTGTTATGTTTGTGGTTGAGAAACGTAATAGTGTTCAAACAAGTCTCTTGAAACATGCCTGTCAGAATAACACATTTCCGTTCCAACTAAAACTTTCGCCATTTAAATTCGTGATTAAAAACACGGATGTGACTGACGGGAATGTAAAAAAAGTATACTAATTCACATTTGGTTATACTCTTTAATATGATCAGCTGCTTGAATCGATCAGCTGCTTCAGTGAGAAATGGATTCTATATCAACTCGACGATTTATTGTCATAAAAATTTAATTGCTTTGTGATCCAGAATAAATAAATTGGTTTCCCTTGTAGCCACGATGTTCAAATAATAAATGTTGTTACTTTTGTTACGCTTACACTCTATAAACGTAAAACAATTGAAAATATTGCTTCAAGTAATAAACATATAGTCGTGTTATCATAATACTATGTTTACACAGTACAGTTTAATGCATTTAACTGGCTCTTTAAATTCACATTACACAACTTTTGAGTCCAAGATGGGAATTTTTTCTGCTTTAAAACCTAGTAGGAAGTAGCACGGAAGAACTTACAAAATAAGAATAGACCTGTGTTCATCTTAGGAGCCCTAAGAATGTCCATGTAAATTTACAGTACAATCGGTTGAATGGTTTACAAGTGGTTTTTAGGTTATGTAAAAATTCTACATCACTTTACCTTTCTGCACTAAACATACACAGTCCTAAACAATGTTTAGTTAATTTAATTTTTAGGGAGGCCTTTATAAAATTTCTTAAAGACAAATCCTCCGTCCAAAAATGTTTTTAACAGACATTTTCCACTCTTCTCTTAAACCGATAACTACGTCCAGTCCCATATCTCTTGATCATTTTGGATTGGTTAACAGATCTGGGTGTTAATTACTGTTAAAATATGTATATAAAGTGTAGTGTGTATTTCTTATTTTTTAACTGTGAATACCCAAAGATATTCTAAATGACTAGTTTCGCCAAAATGCAAGCAGTAAGTGAAGAGAATTATTGGTGAACTCAAGTCCAAGAGTACAATGCCCACGTATGGCGCAGCTCTGTCCCTTTCTGAGCAGCCAATTGGAAATGGCCAATATGACAGCAGAATATGAATGAGGCAGGCTGAAATCTGGACAGCGTTATTTGAATGCATGTTCTTAATGATGTGATCTTTCAATCGGTGTATTGTACTTATATTTATTACTAATTCGCTGTTTTGTTGATTATTTATTTTAACACTGTTTGTTATTTAATTATATTTAGTTATATTAATCATTTATACTCTTTTTAACTTATTACGTGTACTACTGGTGTAATTCCGTTGGGAGAATAAACAAATAAAATTGCTTTATTTATATGACGATAAATAATTGTGAGAGAGGATTCGAATACGGTTGCTGCAGTAACGGACATTTTGACCTAGTCAAAGGTCAAAACATTATTTCATAAATATCGAATTACAATGCTCATTGGTTTGCTTATTACTCGCATGTCGTTTTATTAAATTGATTAAACTTTTTACTCAATATAAACCAATACAATTGATGTTGATTGAAAAACATTTAAAAAGCAAAAACAATGCCAGTTTAATATCTCAAATATTTTGTTATATCTATAATAAAATAAATAGAAACATAATTTAAATTACAAATAAGTATATCTTGAGCACCAAAATAATGATACATTGCGTGTGAAGTATGTAGTTTTTATTAACATTAAAATTCAAAATGTTGCCTTTGACGTAAAAATTATTATATTTCATTAAAGTTATTTTTGGATTATTAAATACTATATATTTTAGCCCCCTCTCCTTAAAAAGGTGTAGAGGTGTCTGAGTTACACAACAACATGGTGGATTTAGTCTCCAAACCCCTTGACAACCGGAGAAAGGATGCAAGTATTGGTCCAAGCAAGAATGTATCCATAACTCCACTATGAATGATGTAACCTGTCTCCTGTACTTAAAACTGGCCCGCGCCATTGCCCGGCATTCTCAGCCGCCCGCAGCTGCTGACTCACATACTAGCTTCCCCACTATATAAACTAACTATGTAACTATATCAAGTTTGATAGAATACTTTAAAAGTATATAAAAATAATAAAATGAACGCTACCAAACAAGGATAACTTTTATAAAAAAAATCCCAAACAATAGACAAGTAGTCTGTAAGTTTGTAATGATCATTTATCCTAAGTCGTAGACTAATCTTTAGGAAGACTTTAAAATACGTTATTATTCGACAACCAAAAGACTTGTATGATAACACCCCTTTTGGAGGTGAGGAGAATGAAAGGGAAGGTCTCTCATATACTACTACTTATCTCCATAAGTATGGAATGACATTATGGAGGGCTTCGTTGAATAATGATAGTGCCCAATTCCTCCGTTTTAGTTTTTTTAGCTATCCATCGTTCCACAATGTTAAAATAAACCAACTCCCGATACTTATTCGAATATGATTCATAATTTTGTATTAAATAGAATCCAGAAAAACTAATTCATTTTAATTGGTAATCGAGTTACAAATTTTGTGCACTACCGACTCCCCACAATGCTTAGGAATACGCCGTCAAATAAATATTGCCAATGATCCTATATGAATTTATTGAATTCTCGTCACAGTGCTGATACGACCGCACATATAACCAATCAAACATTTGCGACGATTATTTTGTTTTACTGAATATTTTAGACCAGCAGGGTGTGATAGTGTCATGATTCCAGGTTGCCACATTATACAGAAAATAAGTAAAAAAAAACTAACTACTCGTCTTAACGTTACAACATACAGGAGCGTTGCAAGTATATGTTAGAGCAAACGATGCGATTTCGATTAATTGTTCACTTACAAACGTTTTTACAACAATATTGATTGTAACGTATACTTTACATACTAAATCAGCGTTTTCAGGATGCAATTTGCCCATTGATTAAAACGATCAAAGAGGCCATTTCATTATACAGTGCAATTTCATCCATCCAATATGTCAATCTAAAATCATATTACATTATTAATTAATTATATTCAGATCTACGAGGTTAACTTCATTACATAAATACAGTAATTTAACCTAGACAAGTAAACTCGTCGTTACGCAACTCAAAAATCTTAAATATGTATAAATATCAATAGCGATTGTATATTTTTAAAACATGTATAACAAATCCAAGGTAGTTTTATCTCTAGGAATTAAAATATTATAGTAAGTATTTAAAAGTGTAACATAAACATTTAGAATATAATATGCACATAATTTAAACATTAAAAACGTTTGTTTACAACCAAAATTATCAAATGAAATAGTTAAGTAACTATTTCAGTTTCAACTGAACCTTCTTATTTATCTTCATTAAAACATTTACAGTTTATCATAGATGGAAATAAGGCATTAAGTATTTGGTAGATAATTAAAGACAATTTCTTAAGACATAGCACATGTTCCACAATGCAATGTGTTATCTACACAATCATGCTAACCTCGCTGTTACAATACTTTGTAAGCGAAAGATACATTTTATTGGACTATATTCCTTTACCATTGATTAATATGTTTGTATACATGCGCGCGTGCGAGTGTGTGTGTTTTAACAAATATTTTCTATCTATAAAAAGATTATAATTTTTTGTTAATACTATTATTTTTTACACATAGTTTTCGGTCTGGACGTCCCTTGTGTGTGCATTTAAACGTACATATGTAAAATGTGGTATTTATTAAATAATAAAATTTTATTTGCTAATTTTTAAAAGAGCTTTATGAGTCATCTACGCATTCTTTAGGAAGTAAATTCAGAGTTTTGTACTTGAACTTTGAAGAAAATTCTTGACTTTGTACTTAATAAGATTACTAATACCATAATAAGTTAATAACATTCAGTTCGTCAGAATAACATTAATTTTACACCCTAAAACATAATCTTGACAGGAATTAATTTACATATCTCGGTAGACGCTTCTTAATTAATTATGCGTATTTATGTGGGAATTTCATATTCACGTAATTGCCACGTGTAAGTACTATAAATATAATAGTAAAGAGTGCACGTATTTTAGGTGTCTCTTTGATCGACCTTATTTTTGATATTTTAATGTGGGTTTCAAAGATCAAGAAGAAAATAAAGAGCAAAATATTTTATCAAAATGCTTTTTTAGCAATACCGTATCAATTTCTAACAAGTCTTCTCAAAAATTTCTGGTGTTAAAAAACAATATATTTTAAATTGAATGATACAATAGGAAAAAAGGGGAAAAGTAAGTATTTTACTTACCTCATTAGTTCACACGAACAAATCGACTTTGGCGTGCAGAAAGTAGATAATCACAGTATGTGCAGGGAGGGGGAGATGAGCAGCTTACATAGTTAATTGGAGGACCTGTGTTTGTGTCAGGTCCTCGCTGTTAGAAACTGCTGGCTTTGATCATACAGCGGTATAAAGATAATGTCCAAACAGGAAACTCTACATTGACATTCCTGTGGAGTTACTGTGAGTTGTCTCATTTGGTGGAACTAGTCTGTACTGGAGAGTTGGTTTTTCCATTCATATTCTGTCTAGAAACGAGATTACTAAAATTCTACCGTGGAAAGTACACACAAATAACTACACTAATTTTTCTTTATATGACGAATTAAATTTATTAGGAGTAAGAGAAAGGCAGTATTTGCATTTAAACTTGATATAATAATTATTTGGCACAATCTCATTCCGACAGGCCTACTCTAGTGTTCAAGGCTATTGTAATTAGGGATTATTAGCCTCCTTTCAAGATAAGGAAAAGACATATTTATATAATCTCATTTCAACTCTATATAGGGCGAGTATTAAATTCCCCTCTACTTTTTCTACATATTTCTTCAGATATAAAGTCCGGAATATCGCTGATATTTTATTAGTATTTCGAGTTCGTATTTTCTAACCCAACCTAACCTTACCAAGTACTTCATTTTCATTGAGTTCTTATTTTCTGCCGCCATACCGCAATTAGATCGATTTTTTAATGTAAAGGTGATTTTGATACATGGTTTTTATAAATATTTTTGCAATAGACATGGTTTCCCAATCCGTTTTCCAATATCCTTGTTAGTTTTGAGATATTTGTATTTTACTTTCATTACTAAGTTTCCAGTAGAAACAAAGCTTAACTAAAATTTAGTTCGAACTCAAAAACTGAGCAATTCATGACTCATAATACGAAAACACTTTTGCATTAAATAAATTTTATCTAATTCTATATGGTAGATTGGAGATAGCATTTAAAAATATACACTTAGACAAAATGAAGTACTTGCTACTTAACAAAGATCAGCGACAGTCAGTAGTCGTTAACTAGATAAAAGAAGAATTAGGAGGAATATACAGTAAAGAACTAGTTAAGCTACAGACACCATACTTTGCAAATATTTTACCACAAAAACAGCAAAACTCAAAACAATTGTGTTATTTTCTTTAATATTAAAAAACATCTTAAGAAGAAGATAATTAGTATATTGTTTCCTGCAAATTTATCGTTATATTTATAGGTTAAAAATTACAAGAAAAAAATGTCAGAAGGAGGAGATTAATTTCTTTTACTTTAAACGTTTCCTTCACATTTAGCATTATACTTCATAGGTTAAATATTACTTGATTACATTTTCAACAGTCTTGATTTGAAAGGAGTTATTTCTTTCCATTTGTGCATTTAAAAAACATTACATCAAGAATACGTAGTTTTATATTATTTCAGTTGTTTAGGCGCAGTATAAAATCTATTAATAATACTTGTAGTCTTAAATATTGAAAACATACATTAAAAATTTTACCTAACGATTAAACTAAGCTTTTACTGTTCCTATTATGCAGTATATGTATACAGGGTCAGTAGTTCGGCACGGGAATGTTTTCCATAGTCATATATCGTAAAAAGGTACAAATTTGTTTTCAACCAACTTTAAAATTTCTTACTCCAAAATTTTTGTCCGATTATTATTACGTAATTTTATCATTGTATAAACAACACCGCCCTGTGCAGTCAGGTGGTTTGATCGTTCAAATGAGCAAGGGTCGGGCCGGCAGCAGTAAATTATCAAAACCGACTCAATTAAATCTGCTTTAACAATTATACGGGTTAATTAGTGGCTAAACAAATTTCACGCCCAAGATGTTGTCATTACGAGCTCCGTAACGTGGCTAGTACTGAATATTTTTGGACCAAGCTGTAAATAATAACAGTTAAAACGATACTTTAGAAACTACTTTCATCAAATTCTAAAATTTCGTACTCAAAAAAGTAAAGTTGTACATATCGTGTACATCAATTTAGGTTTTTATCGGCTTAAGATTTTACGAGTTATACATTTTCAAAGCTGGAGTTTGATTGAAAAGCGCCAATAATCGGTGCCTTTTTCGTTTATACCGATATAATAAATACAATTTATTGTTTATTGACGATTTTCTCTTTATATTTTTAAACCACATAAATAAGCAAGTTATGTAACTCATGTTATTGTAACTCTACCAGTTAGTTTGTGGTTAATGTTGAAACTCGGGTATTTATATTTTTAACTGAGAACAGTCGTCTCAAAAATCCTTCAGTGTGTATTGTTTCTAAATAGTAACGTAAACTGTGGGCTGCAGTTTTGTTTTGCCTTACTACAATTACCCTTGGAAATAGCTCCTAGAGGCAATGTGCAAATTGAATAATTTGTTATTGTTCTATTCCGGACTCGCAATAGTGACAGGACGGCGGCACGTGGCTGGTGAGGGGAGCTAGGTAAACTAGCCCTTTGAACGCCAGCGCCCGAGACCGCGGCCTTACCCGTCGCCGCCAGGCGTCTCAGCCGCTGTACTACCCAATACCGCCAAGGCATAATTGACGTTTTAACAACCTTTTACGTTCCGCTCTGTGCTATCCTTATTTTTTATGCAAATGGAACGATTTTTTTTTGTTTTCTAGCATATTGTATACGCTATCGAATAGTGTTGATTAAATAACACTACATATAAAAAAAAAGTTTTCTATAATGTGATAACGCCTAAAGTAAAAATATTTTTATTTAAAAAATTAACTTTAGTCTAAAAAATCAGTGGTAAAAAAAATATTTTTATACATCGCAAACATTTGTATTTTGTGCACTTGTTACATATCTAACTATTTACAAATTTTTAGAACTCTATCTAGAAAATTAGTGTGTTTACAAAAGTAAATTTGAAATGTTAACATTTGAAAATAATCTAATATTTCAAGAGCTACTTATATTAAATAAGCTTAAAAATACTTACGTGTTATAGTAATGGAAGTTTTATAGGTACTGATAATTGTCAATTTAAAAGTGTTTCTTCAAAGAACACAGGAAAATACACAAATAACATTATCAAATATTAGTAAAGAAGCATATTTACAAATATATACAATCAGTTCACATTCCTTTAGCATGTATGTTTCGGCAAGCACAAAGGGTGAACACTTTTCTTGCAGTTTTTGCAAATGTACCTACTTTTCTTCCTTTTGCCACCTTGGGCTGTGCTCAACCTACTACACACAGAGCAATTTCTTTCTTTTCCACCAGGTAATAGGTCAAGAGGTTCATTGCCAGCACGTTGTGCTTGAACTGGCGCTTGGTCACCGAGCCACTCGGCAGCAAGTCTTTCGACTAGTGCCACAGTAAAATCTAGTCTCGATATCGGATTGTCTGTGTTATTTTTGTATAGGACATATAGGTTGACAATCATCCGTCCAAAAATGTGGAATGTTACCTTTAGCCAATATTTAAGCGTACGTCGTTCGTCCAGGTAACAATACAACATTTGGTCTGACGTGTCTACGCCACCCATATAGGAGTTATACTGACGAATGACAGAAGGCTTGCTGGTAATAAATACTTTATTTCCCCGTTTTTTACTTTTCAACTCACTTTTTGCCTCAGCATTAGTTGACAAGAGAAGTACTTGCTTTTTTTGCGATTTTTTCAATCGGGCAGCAACCAAAAGCATTTTTCCTTTGCGACAATATTTAGTTTGCCCTACACCAAATTTTTGTGTAAGGGTAGGGGGTATTCCTTGCCTGTTTATTCGTAAAGTGCCTGTCAGATGAGTAAGTTTTGCGTACAAATCATTGGCCAACGGAAATGAGGTGAAAAAGTTGTCGACAAATACATGAAACCCTTTGTTCAAGTAGTTTCCCATTTCTAACAATTTCATTACAACAGTATACCCAAGTCCATGTTTGACACGTCCATTGCTTTGTTCTGTATCTCTTTTACCCTTGTAGCAAAAAAAAGATAAACAGTAGTGAGTAACACTGTCGCATAACAACCACAATTTTACTCCCCACTTATGATGGTGCTTGTTGGGCAGGTACTGTAGCAGCTGTGTGTGATTTTTAGTGCCCACTAAACTTTCGTCAATAGACAGCTGTTTATTTGGTGCATAGTAATGCTTGAATACATTGTTAGCATGATCAACAATAGGAGCAAATCGAGCACATGGGTCATATCCAGGCTCCTTTGGTGAAGGCAAGTGTCGCGTATCTAGCATATGGAAAAATTTCAGAATTGATTCGAATCTATTTCTAGAAAACATTTTCCCGAACCAAGGTGAATTCTGGGATGACTTTGTACTCCAATATGACTCAATCGTAGGCTTTTTATTCAAACCCATATTTATTACAACAGCTAGGAAAGCTTTTATCTCAACAAAGCTGACAGGCCTCCAAGCTCGACTTCTGCTGTGATTTCCTAATTTATGGAGGTTTTGTTGAATAAAATTTCTAGCATACAAGTTAGTGTAGGTCACTAATATGTTCAAAAAAGTCATAGGGAAATAAAGATGAAAATAAGTTATGGGGGCTGAATTTCGAGGAGGACAATGTTTACAGCCAGGAATTTCATTGAACTGAAAAGAATGGTTATACCCAGGGTCATTGTTTTCCTCTATATTTTCCCACTGATCATCGTCGCTATTAGACTCACTGCTTGAGATGTTTTCAGGAAGGCGGGGCCGGCCACGTGGCCGCGGCGTAGTTGTAGTTGCTGCACTTCGATCTTCATCCTCAGATGACGAAATTACTGACCTATTTACAGGCCTATTGCTAGCTAAAGTTCCTTGAAAATTACAACTTGTACTAGGGGTAGGAGTATAACTAGGATCCAAGTCAGTATCATCAGCTTCACTTTCACTTACTTCAGATGACGAACTGTTTTGCAAATTGTTTATTTCACTATCACTAAGAAATTCGTCCTCAACAATAATATTGTGGATTGTGTTGTCACTCACCGGCGAACGACTCATCTTGCACAAATAATACAGATCACTAACTTCAGAGAAAAACTAAACAAAAAACCAAGTAGGCATCTATGAGAAAGGCGGGAACTTGGCAAATAGGTTAGTCGTAAACACTAGCGCACGCTCGGCGAGTTAGAGAAGTAAACAAACAGCTGAGTCAAGGTCTCCAGGACTGCCAACATTAAAATTGTTCACATATCATCTTATTTAGTCAAAAGGAAGTCGAACAGTGTCGACACAAACTTTTAAAGTTCATATGTATATTTAAAAAATATTTTTTCCTGAACGTCCGATCGGTCGGACGTTGGCGGTTTTGGAACGAACCTAGGCTGTCCGATCAGTCGGACGTTGGCGGTTTTGGCATAAACCTACACTGTCCGATCAATCGGACGTTGGCGGTCAAAGGGCTAGTTGTATGTCGAGTACCGTAAGTTATCCGTTTCACGAGTTAAAACTTCCTTGTGAGGAACTGCGCCTCGGGGGTCAGTCAGACTTGAACTTAATGAAAGAGTCACGTGACTACGTGACGCGTTGCTACTTTGTTGACTGGTGACTTGACCGGTACTAAATCTTACTGAAATTACTTTTAATTTCAATTTATTTCATTCATTAAACGTTTGTATAGGGAAGTTTCCTTTATTTTTAAAATCAAGTGTATTTATTTTATTATCAAGTAATAAGATCCACGAATATAATTTTACACTCGAGGACCGGTACAAGTGTGACGTCTACCTTTCATATGGATTTTATATTTGTGTAGTCATTTTTAAAGTTTAAAACGTTGTTTAAGTCACTAAAATACTCAATAACTACGTTACTAAGCATTAAGTTGGTTCGACGAACAAACCTCTCATTAATTGTAATATATCTTTACCTCATACTAGTCCTGACAACAAATAGCTGAATACTCGTACAATAACACGCCACAGAATGAAGATTATTAGCTCTCTTGCAACAAGTAATTTTGATGTAATTCCGTTCTTTAAGAGGCTTATAAGCTTTTCAATTCACTGCAATAACAAAGAGTATTCATGTTACAGGAAGAGGCATTAGATTAAATACAGCACCAGGCAAAGTAGAGTTATCTTGTAGTAATTTAAAACGTGAATATGGATCATATTCGTACATAATTAGACTTAAAATGTGTGAGTGTAATTGTAACATTTTTTATAATTACATTAGCTGTATTTTTCAGCATTAAAAAGTAACATGTATGTACAATAATTATAGTCTAAATTGTCGGATACGTTTTGGACAATTCAGTTACAATTGTTCTATTACTTACATTTACTTAGAATAAGTACCTACTCATTAGGTGACTATGATGTAAGAGTACACTTTCCGGTTCACACCATGATTGAACTGTTATGAGTGAATGGATTTATTTGAGTATTTCTTTGAAAAGATACGCTTTATTTTGATATTTTATATTTGTAGAGATGTCGCATGTTTTGTTGTGATTGAGCCACTAAGATTTCAGGTTATAAAATACTTTACATAAACAAAATATTTTGAATTATTATAAATGTGTTCTCTTTTTAAAGTGTATTCTGTATCATAAATAAACAATCACATAAAAAAAGTTTTAACAAAATGGTTTTCAAACAAATTTTTGAAATACAAAGCATTTGGTTGTTAGGAACGAAATTACCATACTAAACAGCAGTTACATAAATAACAATATATGTTTGTTTCAAATATGAAGATCCATTCACGTATCAGGCATCACATACGTGTTGGATAGTTAATTACGATGTCTAAGATAACCTAACGATGATATGGCCGTATGATATCTTCCGATATCCTTATATTTAAATTTTAACCACCCATGTTGAGCAAAAAATTAAATTAAATGTGCAATTTCTATTCGTTTGCAGCCTGTGCGCTGCTGTGAGACAGGAGCTGAGGATATGGTTACTCCCAATTAAAGTTGTCCCATCACTGCTGAAATTCGATACTATAAAGAAAAAAAATTAAGAACGAATTTAACCACACGAACATATGACACAGCTATGGTGGGAGGGTTGATTCAATGCCAATGTTCAATTTAGCACCATTTTAAACTCCGCTTGGAGTAGCGACTTAAATCTGACACTGTCACAGAATCCACTCTTGAAGTCTTTTTTGTACACCTGATGAGACAAGGACACCAATTTATCTAGATTAAATTGAATGGCTGCTGAGAATATCAGCCAGTGTTCGTTATGAACGTCTTCTTCGCCGATCTTTTACAGATATCTTCAGAATTAAATGTAATCCAGATTCCAGGAATTCGAGTCTGTGACAATATCAGATTTCAGACAATGCTCTAAGCCGAAGGATAAAGGAGCTAAAATCAAAATCAAAATTTTCATACAAACATATCTACTGTTTAAATATGTTAACATTCTAAAGAATGTTGTGAACGATTTACTGTTTATAGGCAACTAGATAGTAACAGAATGACACAAAATACATGTCTCTCAAAACCTTTGGAAAATAGTTAATAAATATTGAACTAAATTTGAACCTACATTACAATTTAAACCCCACAATCTAACACTGGTAGCTAACTGTAACTGTTCTATTATTAAATTACGTAATCATTGTAAAACCAATAAATAACAACTAGGTAATCCTTTATATAAAATTTATAAATATTTATTGTTAAGCAGTTCTCAAGAATCTATACGAAAATATACCTTAGCAAATACATTACATTTTGATGTACCAACAACAGTAATTAAATAATGAGGACGTAAGCGGTGATCCGATACAGACTTCAGGATTGCCTGTTAGTGGATGTTCTAACTTGGACGTCTTTAGACAGTTGGCAGCCTTGGGTTGCTTTGATTACTTGATGTAACGTTATAGAGAGGACGATTGCTGATTGGTGGCACTAACTCGCTACAGGTGTTGTCACACTAGGTTGAGCATGATGAGTGATAGAGGTCGGAACTGTGCATGAAGCTTGGGTAATCATGCATCTACTTTAACTGCACTCCTTGTAGATCCTAAAACCATCAACAACCCTCTTTAGACTGGTAAGAAAGTATTGCAGCCTTTATAATATAAGGAATTGATTGTAATTTGAACTAAAACATTTCTTATAAACGAGTAATATCAACTACATTAGTCTGCAAACAGCCCCTGCTGTTATACAGTTAAACAAATCTTGAGATGTATCGTTTTATTTGTTAATGGTTATTTCTTTGTATTATCATAGACAATAACTCACTATTATGATTCAGTAACAATGAAGATATTGTAAAATATACTAAATTCTGTATATTCATTAAAACTTTAAAGTTTTAAAAATTTGAATAATAAATTTAAGAATTAAGCTACTATTTGAAATTCAGCTTTTAATTATTTTATAAGTTTATTTTGTGTAATTAAAATGACGATTACATGACTACAAATTTTGTAAAAGAATTCCACAGCAAGGATTTTCAAAATTAAATTGCTAGCTTTCCTTAATTCAAAATTTAAAATTACAATTTATAAACAAACTTAAAGTTTATATTTCAAAGTAACAAAATTAAAACCACATACAATACCAAAAAATAATAAAATACAGTTATAGTAGTAATGTATTAGGTAAGAGCAATGTAACTAAACATCAGCGCCGTATTATACAAAGCATCACATCAGGATCTGTATAATAGCAGTCAGTGTGTCGCTACCACAACTTCAACCTACAGTAGATGTTATTGTTCTAGCTTACTGTCAGTTGCAGATAACGTGCTACTCTCTTAATGCTTCAACCGAACTCATTACCTATTCCGTATGTGTTATAAGTTATCACATTTAATAAGACTTGTGAAATAATAAAACACTTGTATTAACAAGTGTTAATACGTGTTCATCCCTACCATAATAATATTTTAACTAAAACCAGAACCAATAGTTCACAAACATTTATACTGCATATTTTGGTTACAAATGATATCAATACATTAAATACAACTAATACATTTAGAATAGTGTACCATACATAAAATGGAATGATAACAACAAAACAAGACTCATTCAGAATTGTAATGCTTTACTGGAAATAAAGGTAAAGGTAACGTTACAGATTTTGAAGTAAAGTATATATATACAAACTAATAAAATCATCAGAGAATTTAAATTATGATGAAACTGAAGTGTAATAAACAACATGTAATTAATTTCAGATTTATTTCAATATTATTTTCAGCTGTATTAACCATTGTAATTCTTCTTTTCTCTAACTGATTCTACTTTCTTCTTTGAAATAAGCAATTTAGCATACTCTGATTGTGGTTTTACGTTGACTAGTAAATTTGTTCATCTCCAAAGTTATATTTCTCTTTTATAAACTGTAATCCTTATCCAGTAATTTAATATTTATTGTACTTAAAATATTTAAATATTAAATACATATTAAAGATTTTAGATATACCACTTATTTACAATAACCTAAATAACATATATTTACAAAATATATCTATACTTTAAGCCAGAAAACTATAAATCAAACATTACTGTGCTACTTTAGTCTCGCGAATCAATTGTTTATTTCATTCACGAAACTATTATTTAATTAAATATTTCTTCTACCTGTTGGTATTTTACCCATGGTTTTGCCTATTTCTTATTTTTAATACTAAAATTACTTTTCTTGTAGAACATCCTGTATATTATGAATAACAATAACGTTTACATTACATAATTGTATATGAGTCGCGGTACTTACGGGAACAACAACATGACATGAAAGGTATATTACCATGGAGGCAGAAAGTGACTAAATATTAGATTACTATAACGTTGAATTTCTTTACTGTAGAAATCTATCTTACATTTATGAAGGTACCAGCACAATAAATTTTCAGATACATGAGTCTTTACCTGGTTTCTAATAGTATTATGTGGATGCTAAGCAAGGACTAGAGGGGTAGTAAAAACTAGTTGAATCAATATATCTCCTTGTATATATTGTAATTTGTATATAGCTAAAACTAATAACAGTGCGAATCATTGAAGGTTTGATTATTATTGTTTGCATATACAAACGTAATAACATGTTATGATTGATATTCAGCCAGAGGCAGGGAGTGTGGAGCACCGAGATATACAAATGTATGCGATAACACAATAAGAGTCAATTAATACATGATTCCGTTTTAGAACATGTAATTTGAATGTTAATCAATTAACTTGGAACCATATGAGGACGAATATGTATTATTAGGGTTGAATATGCGTAATACTAATAATAAGCTATTCACGTATAGTGTGAGAAAATATATGTATATAAGAATTTATTCTTGCACAAATTATTTATTATACATTGATATAACAAAAATTTGTTAGTAAACGCTTTTGTCAATTTTTTTGTCAACGCTTTTCGTTGATTTCGATTTAGTATGTGTGTTTTGACAAACACAGTGGACTCAATGACTCATTTTGTACAATATTGCGTTTTCTTGTTTTGTTTTGATGCTCTTTTTTTTACACAAATCCCATTTTATATAAATAAACGTATTACAAACTTTAACGAGTTTCACGTAACGTTCACAGCTAAACAACGGAACAAACTGAATCCCCCAATTATATACACACATCTGATACTAGTATTTTTGTGGTTATTGTATTAGTTTTACAAAAATCATTAGAAGCTTTTTAGCCAACAAATATTTCAAAAATTCTAGTTGTTCTGGCTAATTTTATGTTGTAAGTTAATTTAATTACCAAGAAATAAATTGAATTGAATTGAATCATAATTTATTTCCAATTTCGGTACATGAAATAGTGTACAAACTAAAACTTAAACTCCTTAAAACATAAACAAAGAGTAAAAATGTAAAATTTAAGCAGTAATTATAAGTTATTTAATAATATACAATTAAGGAATCTATTTATATAACTAGTTGTACATTCGTTAGTAGTAACAGTTAATTTATTTTAAGAAGTTGAACTCATTAATAAAAAATATTAGTGACCTAGGAAATAAGCCTACATGGGCCTGTAGAAAGCCTGTGCGTAGGCTCGAGTTGCTGCCATGAAACCGTGGACGGATTGTAGTTTGCTGTCTTTATTCAATATAAATCATTTGAACTATGTGGTGCGCTCGTCGCGCGCGCCCACACACACACACACACACACACACACACACACACACACACACACACACACTGCATGGAATATTGTACTAATGTCAATCTTAGCGGATAATTAAAAGTATTAAAATTTAGGATGGTGTATTCCCAGAATCAAGAAGAACGACAGAGTATTCACTTATATACAGTTGTTGGTTGAGAGGATTAAAGTGAAGCAGTAAAGTTAAATATATAAATTATACTACGAGCTACCATGAATCCATTCATAATTGTCGGTAGTGGAGTAACAGGTTAAATAAGGAGGGTTAGATAAGGAGGAGGGGGGGCAACGTTAGAAGTAGTCCCGTCTGTATTCAGCCGTAATAATTAATTCAGCCTCGTCAATACTGATAAGAGACAACCATTCATTTGAACGTTTTTTACACATCAATAACGATGGTGAATCAAAAATGTGGAGGTCAGGAAAATATCGACAAAGATTTCTAAATAGAAGATGGGATATATAGAAAGAGTTAGTTGATGATATGGATTTACTAATTTGCATTGGGACAACACCAATATTCCGTGCATATCGAGTATTATGAGAGTGTGAAGTTGTTGAGAAGATTGTTGTAAAGTTGTTATAAATATGGATGAGGATTGTTTTTATGAAAATTTTACGGATTGACAGAATAGCGGTTTCTTTATATAAGGTATCAGTATGATATCTCCTACTTTTTTTATACCCGGCCTTTAAAATTGCGTTCTGAACCACCTGCAGTGGCTGCAGAAGTGTTTTGTACGCTCCGCCCCAGGCTATTATTCCGAATGAAAACAATGACTGGGCGTAGGCAAAATAGGCAAGTTTAATTTCCTTTTCATTTAATATTTCCCTTAATTGTTTGAATGCAAATATGTATTTCCTTGTTCTTCTCTTCACATATTCAATATGACAAGACCATTTCAAACGTTTATCAAAGATAACGCCCAGATATTTATAAGACGAGACATTTTCAATACCTTCACAAGAGCAAAATACATTATTATAACTGCCACAACTGTGAACAACCAGTCCGTCCAGGGAATAGTCTGTAGACTCCCTGAGAGAAATGGGCATAAATTTAGTTTTCGAGGTGTTTAGTGAAAGAACATTTTGATCAAACCAATTCTTTAGGATCATAAGGTCATATAGTGCTTTTGAACGAGCATCAACCCAATCGTTGCCCTTAATTAAAATAAGGCTATCATCGGCAAATAAAACAGGTTTGCCGTTCAGATTTAATTTAGAATTATTGTTTATGTAAATCAAAAACAGAATTGGGCCCAACGTACTCCCCTGGACCACTCCGTAGTCCACAGGAAGCGCATCACTCTCAGTCCCACAGATAGACACGGTCTGTAGCCTATCCGTGAGGTAGCTTGTGAACCAAGAAAGCGCATTACCATTTACTCCAATATACTCTAATTTTAGAATCAACTTATTTCTATCGATGCTATCAAACGCTTTTCTTAGATCAAGAAATATTAGAATAACACGTAAGTTGTTGGATATTGCGTCATTAATTTGCCTATTGACATCGAACAGAGCATCAGAAATATTCCTGTCCTCTCTGAAACCATACTGGCAGTCACACAGGATTTGATTATTATAAAGATAATTTACAAGTTGTTCTTTAACCACTCGTTCAAGAATCTTAGAGAATACACTCAAAAGGCTAATTGGACGGAAATTATTTTTATCTAAAAAGCTCTCACCTTTATGCAAAGGAATTACTTTTGCAATTTTAAAAATATCTGGAAAAATCCCAGAAGAAAGACTTAAATTAATTAATTGCAGAAGAGGTTTCGAAAATACATGAATGTTATCTCTTAACGTAGTGGCCGAGATACCGTCACGTCCAGGGGCAGATCCCCCGCGCAGTCCAGTCACATGTCGTATTACATCGAGTTCAGTTATAGTGTGTAATGTAAACACGGTATCCAGCCTGTAGTCCGCATCACTCAAAACCGGGTCCCTACTTAAATGAATGGCGCTAGCTAAGCTATGTCCCACCGCGGAGAAAAATAAGTTAAAATCATCTGCTACTTGTTTACACATACTATGAGTTATATAAGGGGTATCTGGAAAAATATTTTGGATAGGAAATGGGATAATAAATTCTAGTACAGATAATTAATATATAATATAAATATATATTATATAAATTAATAAGATATCTTTTAATATAAACTTTTAGCTTATTAGAATTTTGTTTTGTTTCACACATTTAAAACTCCTAATACGGTTAGTAACGTTATCATATATTACAGATTTTCCCTCCAAAAAAGGTTACACATTTATGTTGCTCAACGTTGCAATAAAATACCTTCCAGAACGTCGCCTTAAACAAGGTTTTTTGAGGTCAAAGTATATTCTATGTTTTGGAAAGGAAAACTGTTTGACACAACTTTTGTTTGGCGTTTTCAGGGAAAAGTTGCATAAAATTTATAATATCACTTTTGTTTTTATACAGAGTGAGTGAGATCAGGTTTCCTAAATGTATATTGGGAGAATGATTAGAGATATAACAAATAAACAAAATGTAGCCTCCATAAATAACCCTGATTTTTCTATAAATTAAAACTAAAACAGTGAAACTAGCAAATTCCTAATATGTAATAAATAAATTTTAAAATGATATAATACAATTTTTCCCCCAAAAATATTTTGAAACGGTTAAACATATGAGTAACATATTAAAATTTTAAACGGATGGTTACAGCATGTTGTTGCTCATTTTAAACGTCTTTGAAACAAAATGTTTTTTTAATTCAAACTATGTGTCTATCTCTAACCGTATTTAACTGATTAAGTATATACAATAAATAAACAAACTATGTATATACATACAAAGAACTATCGAAGAGACGGATATACTGTTTTTTTACTTTTGACACAAACCCCAATACCGATCTTCTTTGGAGCAAAAGTTACCTGTATTCCAAGTAAATCCCAAGTATATTCCTGTGCTTTAGAACCTTTCCTTGAGAGAGTTATCGCACAGACGAGCATACTAACAGACAGACAGTTACCGTTACCGTACAGAGGGATGGATAATAATATAATTTTAAGAAGATCCTGTCAGATCCCAAATCAAAATAAAAGACACACTAACTCACTAAAATCCCCGATTCCAAAGTAGGAAACTAAATGTCTATTTAAGTGAAAACTTTACTAAAGTTATACCAGAAGAAACATAATGGTCTGAATTTATTTGAATATCTTCAAATTCTTGCGTGGATATAAATGTAATAAGATATTATATTCAAGAAAATAAGCAGTAACAACAAGTGATGCTTATCGCCAAGTTTAATAGAGTTATATTACTGATTGGTAGGGACAATTTTTTTCCATTTTCTTTACATCTATGTTAATGGAAACATATAAGTTTAGTAAGTACAATAAAAGGAGAGCCAAATATATCTGACAGTAGCTAAAATATATTATTATTGTACCAGGTGAAAGAATAAACGAAATCCTCTTTAAAAGTTCTCGTTTTGTTTTAAGTTGTTGGAAAAAATATATGTTATATTTACATATCCTACCAGATGTTTCGTGTATATATAAACGGCCTTTGTAAATATGATTAAAGACGAGGATACTGCTCATACTTTGTTAAAAATTAGGGTATGGGGCTGAAGCAAATGAAGTTAACATTCAGTGTGCACTGGTATCACAACAAAGCGGCTGATTGGCTCTGATTGTCATATTTGTGCGCTTCAACACTGACTCTAGTTGGAACGTGAGATGCAGACTGAAATTGATCCATTATTTCATTAAAGTTGTTTGTGCTTTTGGTAGTAATAAGCACAATATTGTATATGGGATTTGGATGAGCGTTAGGAAATATTTTTAAACATATTTGTTACACATAACACCAATGTTATGTGTGACACTTCGACGGTAAAATCCAAGAATAAATAAGTTTGTCTTGTAATAGAATTGAAAAATGTTGGATTCTACCTAAGCGAAACCTGTTACCCAACAAGTGGTGTACAAATAACTTGACAGTTTAATTTGATAGCAAAGTTATGAATTCGATGTAACGTAGATTACTCTTAAGATTCACCTTTAGGAACACTGAAAATTAAAGGACGCTCTACTGCATCATCTCTTTTTCTTGACGTGTAAGTTAGTGAAAATTATGTCCTTGAATTTCTTGGAATATCAAAGTTTCAGTACAAAGTGGAATTTCAGGGAAGCTGAATGAAGAAAGTTCTAGTTATACTTGCTTGATCTCTTACACAGAAGATATATTATGTTGATCTAAAATATTTAAAATTAGAAAACATCGTTGAAAATAATTATTAAGTGTCACACTGCTCTCAATCCCCTTAGTAAGCGACCAGTTTCCTCATTTTGTCAAGGCTATCAATTGCTCTGACCATTCCAAACGTCAATAGGGAATTTGAAGGGATTTCGTATTCCATTACGGCCTGTTCACGGGCCGGGACTTCATACAAACGACTACCATCGTTCTTTTGTACATATTGCTCTGAAATAAATTAGTGTAGCCTTCATTCATCAAAAATTAATATCGTTAAAATAGTGTCCAATATGTTTTAAATGTAACCTGGTATTTGTATAGGCTACCTATTTAAAATACATTTAAATTTCATTTTTACGTGTGTTATAAGCATATCAATCAATTTTAAAAGCAATAACCAAGTTGTAACCACTGATGGGAAATATTTTCCATTAGATGCAATACTTCAATTACATTGTCCTATTGATTGAAATAAAACAAGTTTTAAAACTTTAGATAAAACTAACGATCTACTGAACTGATGAGAGGAAAATATTGTTGAACATTTGTGTGCCTGGGTATGATTTTCTTGTATTAATACGGTATTATTACCAGTAGGGCAAGTATTATACGTTAGGTTATTATTACGGAATTAAGGAATATATTATTAATTATTTCACCCAAAGCATATTTAAGAGTAAGGAAGGTATACTCACCTACAGAATATTTGTATCTTCCTATTTCGATTTTACTATGTTTTCATATAACGGTGTATCTAAATGACTACTGACAAATCGACGTTTGGTTGATTGTATTACTTTTATTGTTTAAAGTAATTTCACGTTATAAAAATATTATTTGTGGCAAAGGTGTTTTCCTATCATCTTGATTCTCTGCTAAGAAAGACTATAGCAGCTAAAATCTGCTCGTTTCGTATATAATCCTTAGCTAAAGAGGCAAATTGAATCCAAAAAGAGGTTGGAATGAAAAAAAGACAAGGGCTCATAGTTTTGCTTAAGAAGACGGTTTTAAAAATACTTTTTAGTCTGTCAATTGAGTTATGAATCCCAAAATGGTAACTCCGTGACTCCTAATCGAGTTGAAACACTTCCTGCTACTTATAAAAGATTCTGCCCCGTCGCATTTAATTCTCAATCTATCTAATTGATGTATTTCAATATACCTTAGAGACCATATAAAGTATTCTTCTAAATTAATATTTAATAAATATAAAATATCTGCAGATATCTATTGTTTAAAACAAAATAAAATCCATCCGGAAGTAATAAAATGAAAAAAATATAAATTGAATTTGTTATTAAATGTTAAAATTTCCAAATTAAAATCAGTTAATATGAAATTGGCCTGTTTTGAAAAGTCTTTAAAAATGGAAAACATACAAAATTTATTAGCAACAGTTAAAAATGAGTAAAAAGATATAGGCAAGGACATAGTAATTCGGACATTTGCCACCGTTATATGTTATAAAACCTATTTATGATCTTTTCAAATCGTTCATCGTCTTTAACAAGCGATAAAGAAAGTAATTATAAAGGTAGGATATATGTTACATCTATCATTCTATAAATTCATAGTTTTTATAGGATTTACGCAAGCTTAACGAGTATAAAGTTCAGAAGTGTACACCAATGCAAACATTCAGATCATGCTGCTATGCCTTTTGCCCCTAATATGACAAATAATTCCTATGCACTACTGTTTGGTAATGGTGGGACTCTTGGCCATAGCGAATAGTATTATTTATAAAAACGAGCTAGTTTTATTTAAAACGCATAACTTGATCCTTGTCAAACGTTTAGTTGTGTTAAATAAACTCAAAAGAGATCAGTTACTATACACATGAACTAGCAAAAAGTTAGAGAATCGATGTAAATTCATGTGAGCCAATTTGTTATCAGCCTATGCCAGTGGAAATAATTGAAAGGAGAAGCGTTTATAGGCTGACAAAGAAATGAAAGCGAGACCTCAGTCATTTACTAGTGACCTCACGGAGTAACCTTAGGAACTCATACTTCAGGTAATTGTGTTACAATCCTGTCAGTGGCAAGAAGTAACATTCTGATGTGATACAATGTTTCATTGCCTAAGCCAAACAAAAAGCGAGTCTTCCATTAATTTAGTGTAAACTCTTACCGCTTGGATTCGGACTTTGTCTGCCAAACAAAACCAATATTTTTATTGCTTATATTGTATTTTTGATTCCGATGCTTGCTTCTTTAAAAAAGATTGCCTATATTTTTAAAAAGAGGTCCACCTATATACTGTTTATGATGTACCTATCTGAACAGCAAAACAATGATAAAATAAGGAACAATCACAATATTTTTCACAAAAATCGGGAATACAACTTGGAGTAATATATATATATATATATATATATATATATATATATATATATATATTCACACAAATGTTCAACAATATTTTCCTCTCATCAGTTCAGTAGATCGTTAGTTTTATCTAAAGTTTTAAAACTTGTTTTATTTCAATCAATAGGACAATGTAATTGAAGTATTGCATCTAATGGAAAATATTTCCCATCAGTGGTTACAACTTGGTTATTGCTTTTAAAATTGATTGATATGCTTATAACACACGTAAAAATGAAATTTAAATGTATTTTAAATAGGTAGCCTATACAAATACCAGGTTACATTTAAAACATATTGGACACTATTTTAACGATATTAATTTTTGATGAATGAAGGCTACACTAATTTATTTCAGAGCAATATGTACAAAAGAACGATGGTGGTCGTTTGTATGAAGTCCCGGCCCGTGAACAGGCCGTAATGGAATACGAAATCCCTTCAAATTCCCTATTGACGTTTGGAATGGTCAGAGCAATTGATAGCCTTGACAAAATGAGGAAACTGGTCGCTTACTAAGGGGATTGAGAGCAGTGTGACACTTAATAATTATTTTCAACGATGTTTTCTAATTTTAAATATTTTAGATCAACATAATATATCTTCTGTGTAAGAGATCAAGCAAGTATAACTATATATATATATATATATATATATATATATATATATATATATATATATATATATTCTCTTTAATTTTTTTTTATTCAAAATATACATTAGGAGATCATTAGTTTAAAACGGTTTTGTCATTTCCAATATTGTTGCTAAACAAGTTGAACGTTTGGAGTAATAAATACACGATTTCTACTTAGCATCGATCTAATACAGATTCCTGTGAGGCAATATGATGGATTTACCCATCCATAATCTTTTGCTTCATATTATATTATATTTAGATTTTTATACTGCTCACATGAATTCCTTACATTGTTATTTACAACACATCTTAAAAATCACATGAAAACATAAAATCGTGACATTTCCATATGTTGTTTCCTATATTGGCTATGTAACAAAGTCAAAATACGAAATCTAGGTACTGTAAGAACAAAGAATTAAAAGTAATTTATAAGTGTTTCGTTTCTTTGGCAATCTCAACAGTTGAAATTGTTATATTTTTAATACAATCCTTCTAAATAATGGACAATACATGATTGACAATAGGTTTCTTCAGTATCAGTAAAATATTAAGTAATATTAGTTTAATTCAATTCCAAAAACCAAACTTTATCAAATTACCCGTGCAAAGGTGAGGTTGGGCCACCACTCAGGCGTATTATTAGGACCCATTAACAACCCAGAACACAACCTCATGATCTAACCCACCAATGTAGATCAACCTCTAGACCCATGCTGCAAATGGACGTCAGCAATGTACATACGACCTCCATGTCCACGACAGTTTTATATCAGTCCATATCCATTGTTTTACCATTATTAGTTCAACTCTTTATGATTGGGTTGGATTACTCAATCACTATAGTCTATTTATTGTATTTTAAACCTAATTCGCATTTGTATCATTCAGCTTCTTAAAAAAAGAATTTTCAGAGTTTATTCTTAAGAATTACTAAAAATTATTAAATCGTTCCCAAACTTTTTGAAATACATTAAATGTGATTTATGAATTAAAAATAATTTCTCTTCTGAAATACCGGAACTGTCAATATGGTTCTGTCAGTGACAGACTGTGATTGACGGGCTGTCCGTTTTCAGTCACCCTTCATATGAATTATCCAGCTATTGTAACATTCCAGTAGCCAATCGTCCTGCAATTACTATGAAGGACCAATTTTTGGATTATTGTTCCTTTGTTTGTATAACAATAATTAAATATCGTTTGTAATAGTTTTCCGGCCAAATATGTCGAGTTTTTAGTGTTAAAAATTTTGCAAATAACTTACCTAAAATTAATTATAATTAAATTCAAAATTAAAAAAGGACTCAAAGTGTTTAAAATAATTAAACTTTATCTATATAAACAACAAATAGTGAAAAAGTTTTAAGCTAACCACATGTTTTGCAGTTAAATAAATACATATAAACGTCATTAAATAGTATAAGGTTCGCGCTCCAAAGCTTCGCTAAAGATGAATGTCCGATGTTTTACTACACCTTATTTCATTTTTGAAATGACCTGCGGACAGAAATACAGACATTTTTGTATGCTTTGGTAATCGCAGTACCTAATTACTTGTAGGATTACATCATTGTTGCTTTATTTGCTTTACAAATAATCTATTGCATGATCATAACTAAATATCTCTCGTTCCCTGTAATTTTAACATGGATACCTTGTCAAAAGCGAATTACGACAGCGTAGTCAGTGATAGGCTTCATGCTCAGGCAGATCCCATAGATGGACATGCACCATTATATAACTCATTCATATCTATGTAGAATTGAAGTTTCACGCAAGTATTAAAAATCCACAGATGTAATCTTCATTACATTTTTACGGATTGCTAGGCTACATTTGTCTGAAATGTTTTCATTCAGTAACTTTTTAGTTACCATCGTGACCAGTGTAAATGTTTACTAACACTTAGCCACGATCCATGAAATAAAATGCACCATTATCGAACTCGGTGTTGCCTGTTCAGAAATGAATCTTTATGCAAAATTTCAAGTCAAGTTATTTCTCCAGATATTGTGCGGAGAAACAGACGGACAACATTTTAAACTGCTCGAGTAATAGGCTTTAGTAACATGCAGTCATTAATATAAGGGATAAATTTAGTTGAAGTTGTTTTGTATTACAACTGTGTAAAATGTATTTTATCATTTTTATGTCAACTTTATTATGAAGATGAAATATACAACGAAACAAATCTGCAACGTGTTCCAAGTTATTTTAATTAGTTCCTAACCAAACAGATCAATTTTGCGCTTCGTAAAAATTTAGACATTGTTATTTATTGATTTAAATCCATTCAATAACTTTAGAGAAGGTGCTATAAAAGTTAATCCTTTTTGCAAGTCATAACATGGCGTTTCTCATGGAGGAGGGTTCATCAATTTATAAAAAAAAATAAATATTTTTGTTGTATTGTATAATTCAGTGTTTGATTGATTGAAAACACCACAACTATTACGGAGCAGACAACCAATAAGAATCTGTCAATGGTCGAGTGCACTGTTGTGCCACTTCTACTACAAATCACTCTCAAGTTGTATATCAGGATAACAACAATCAGTGAAATATTGTGATGTTGATCAGTATAACAGCTAGTGTATGCATATTCTTCCCGTATATCGAAGACAAAGTTATAAATACATTTCTAAATTGTTGAGAATGAGAATTTATGATTCAAAATATGTGTAGCAATGTTTGAGCATGTTACTCACAGTTATGGTATTTATACTATTAGTATGAAACTATTGGATTGTAAAACTATATTTAATTATAGTATCATATAATTAGGGAAAGAATGAAGAATTTCACAGCTTTTGTTACAATTTCAAGCTGCTGGAGGAAAGCGATCAGTTTTCAAGAAAGAGTCTCAAGAATAAAATTGTATTGTTCGCTTGTCGATTCGTCGATACAATCAAACCAGCACCTAAGTGGTTATGATTCACTTTAAACTGTACAATCGTAGATTTATTATATTTAACCGTCAGGTATATAATATAATACGACTCTAATAAGTTTATTATTATCAATAATAATACCACACGTTTACGTTTATGCTCAATTATATCTCCCTGGATTTCAATTTCTGCATGGAAATACTTCAGGTCGTATTAACTGAAATGTTCTGAAAACTATGAGAAATCTAATAATACTTTAAATTGATTCTGATATTCGTATTGTATTGGAAACTTAGTATTTGATAGTCGTCTGTAGTGAAACCTTATTTTCACGTCTTAAGAAAAATGTTAAACGGCAAACAGTTTTTACTCTCTGGAAAATGTTATACTTTAAAAAGAATTGTAAGGGTCCATATTGCTTTTCAGTACTTTTATTAAGAAAAAGGTTTGGAATTTTTAATAAGTAACAAAAAATAATGTTTTTTAATGCTTGATAATATTTCTTCCTTAGCCCGGATCTACAATAGCCATTAGACTAAAGAATGTTCGATAACAAATTATTCATATAAGTGATACCGTTTGTATTATTTATTAAAACAACGGAGGTTTAAGGGTGATAAATTAGAGTACATTTACGGGTTTTTCTTAAGTTACGAGGCAGACTACAATTTCATAACCGTTATTTTTTATATATTTTTTTCTATCTCTCTTTTTGTCCTTCTTTGATATTGTATAAAAAATGACTAGACAGATAATAATATAATTTATGCTCTCTTTTTTAATACTGACAAACGTTTAATTTATCATTTTACGTTGTAGAGGAAACAAGAGGTAAAGAGATGTCAGATGTAACTAACACGAAACTCGGCTGTCAGCATGCGGTAACGAGTTTTATGATTACAGTATGTGGTCTCAGTGATATGTCTCTGACTCGACATGTTATGTCATGGAACACTCTCAGTTTTGCAATGGAATCACTCTCAGTTTCTAATCAATAATACTTAATTTATAAAAATGTGTAGTTATTATTTAATTTATAATTGCTGAAAAATAAACATGACCTAATTTTCAAAACAGAAGAAGAATGTATAATCCTACAGATGTAATACTGACAACCACTGAGTTCCACACAAAACATGAGCTGTTAGCGGTGGAAGGAAGGGTTTAGATGCGACAAGAACTGGGTTGGCAGACAGCCAACAATCATCCCTCTACTCGTGTTCTTATGGCAAAAACTGTCACCTGTGTTGCTCTGTTTAGACTGCACAAATTAGGTTAATGAGCTTACGACGTTATCTGTTTGTGAGTGAGTTTCTATTACATGACGTTACCTACCGATGGTTTTGCTCAACAATTTCATATTTGTCATTGTTAGTAATGCGAACGGGCTGCTTCAGGGAGGTTTGAAACACGAAAGTTTGGTCTTTTGTTTTGTTGTAGTATATAAAACTATTCAAAACCCATTTTATTGGCGCATTATTTATTTTTGTGAGAAGAATTCACAATCCTAGAACCTGAAACCTCCTCGATATGCGTTATAAAAAGGACTTTGCCTCACCTGAAGAACACATCCGGTTATGTATGGCTCAGAAGTCATGTATTTCATAAAACTCTGAACTTCCAGGTCACTCAGTAGGATTTTGAGCTCTACAGCCTGACCCATTCGAAAAGTGAATTAAAACAAAATAAATGTTGAAAAACATTGTGTTTTTTTTTTATTTAAACTCTAGTAAAATGTTTTATTTTAGTCAATGGCACTAACGATATAAAAAATCTACGCAAAGAAGCAACTGAATTTGGGAAGCACAAAAAGATTTAAAGCCTGACGTTTTCCACACATAGAGAAGAACTTTAATAGAATATAATGCGAGCCAAATTAATATAGATTCAAACTCTAAATGGAGTAGCATCAGAGGTAACGAGTGTTTTACTTTTAAGTGGTGGTACTGTAGTTTAGTACCCCGCATGTCGGAAATGTGGATTTATATTTATAATAACTCTTTTTTAATAAAACATAACTATATTTAAACATGTATTTTGTTTTGTATTTTTTTTATTTGATGACTTGTTATGAAAATGTAATTTTAAAAGTTAGTTCTATAGAAGATGGTCAGAAAAGGGTGTCACAAACCTCTTTAACTGATAGTAGTTTTGATAAAAAATCCTATAATATTCGGTCGTTTAGCCGTTAGCCACCATTTATATTCTTTACAAAAAAAACTATATCTAGAACAAGTAAAGCTACAGATACCAAACTTAGAACATAGGTTATGACATATAAGTGGTAAACTAATAAAAATATTAGAATGATTCGCTTTAATATTCACTATTATTTTATTTATTTATAAATAAATCAATAAATATTAACAAAGTGGCACCTGTTTAAATTTGTTAAAGCTAGTTAACAAAAGTTCCATTATAGTTATAAAACATTTACTAAATACTAACTATATCGCAATGTTTATTGAATTTTTCCCCTGAAGGGTTCACTTCTGGTTGATTTATAACTTCCAGTTGAAACTACACTAGGTACAGCAGAAACCGCAGTAAAAAATTCGGACAGCCTAATGGATGTACAAGAGTGGCATATCGCTAAACGTCAATGTCTATATTCTGGGGTGCAAGGGAAGATCTATAAGTCTAGCCTACCGCGGGAGATGACTGTAGGACATGGTAGGGCTTCCAAGGGTGTGCTGCCCTCTCCCTGCTTTGACAGGAGAGGCTGGTTCAAAGCTGGCTTTCTCTTCTTCCAAGGAGACATGACTGACCTTAATGTCCTAAATCCTTCCTCATGGATCTTGACAGGAGGCGGCCTCTATCCCCAACCTTACCCGTCCAAAATATCCTGCCAATCTGGAAGGGAAGCTGTGTAAAGGTCCTTATAGGATTAAATGAAAAGCTTAAGCGAGATCGCTCGCTTAAAAGATATGCTTCCACAAGGCATGAGCAGCAAACATTATTGTCAGTTCAGGATCTGTTTTGAGCCCACACCGACACTCGGACCACTCACATTTATCGACCTATGCTAATTGGATGTAAGTAGAATTGCTTTGGGTAGTGGTGCAATGTAGAATTTTCATTTGGTGATTTTGAACATTTTTTGTGTAAAACATTTAAAATGTAACCCCATATTAAACGATCATTCATTTTGAAGAGCATAAAACAACTTGAATAATGTGAAAATAATAGCCAGAGTTGACAGAGCAATATTTTTAATAACTCACTACGTTGCTTGTAATGTAATAAGTCAAATAAAATGTTCAAACTGAAGGAATTTTACTATTTGACAGTGAGACAAGCGTAATTTGAACACCTCTCTCACGTTTTCAAAAGTTTGAAGTGGTATTTGGCTGCAGGCCTCAAAAATCCTGTTTCTTAAATCTTCAAAGTTTTAAATCTGATTTTAAGTGAAGTATTGACATTTTTATTCTGACATTTAGAGTATTAATAAACATATAAACGTTTAATAGTAAAACAGTTCGTTTGTAAGTCATTGGTTTCATTTATTTTATTATCGTGGGCGTTGTCTGATATATTAGGAAAACAACAACATAGACATTCAAAAAAGTTATTTTCGGCCATTTGCAAAAGTGTATTCTTAAGTAAATTTAATAAATTGGGCCTATTAATGAATGTCGAGGCATGAATAGTCAACCAATTTCAAATATCATTAATTTCCAATAAGTTAATATCACCATTTTGAATTTTCACTGTACATAGTTACAAAAACATGATTTTAAATGAAAAAATTCTGCCTTACCTCTTAATAAAATCCACAGGGTTTTTAAATAGCCAGATAAGAGGGTTCCTGACGAACTTTACATCTACGGAGTCTAACACCAACTAACTGCCTGTAGAAGAATATCGTGCTTCCTGACTGTAACTCTCGTGTACAAACTTGTGGGGTCCATAGTTCAATTGGGGAAAGTACGGGTGGCAACATTTTTATCGGTTGTAATTTAATTACTCCTTCAGTACAGGATAGGAAAATGCACGTCTTGAATGTCAAGGAAATGCAGGGTTGTTAAAGGCGTCCCTCCAACATAGCCAAATTACGATCTGTTGATCAGACCGATAACCCCAAAAAGTATTTTTCACGTAACGATGACGTTACAAACCTGCTACAAGTTTTATTTACAAGTGACGTGGATGTCAATAATTCGATTGTTGAAACTTCACAGTTATTGACATGTCTGACATTTGTTATTGGTAAACATCAGTTATTAACCAAGTGGTAAAACATGACCGGATCAATGGTAATCAATGATGGATTAGTCTTCCCGTCTCAGACAGAAGAGGTAGTTGAATTTGTGACTAAAGAGATATTATTAATATATTATCGTGGAATTTATAGTATGTACTCATTATAGAAATTATTGATATAAAAGATATAAAAAGTACTATATTTCATTACTAGTCTCGAAAATGACATATTGCTGTGCGAGATTGTGTTTAAGTGCGAGGGAAAGCCGAGCGTGGCGAAAGCTACGAGTCCTGCAGAACTCATACAATCCCTTATTTATTGGAATTACACTGATAATGAAATAAAGAAACTCATGTATCCGACTACTTCATCGATGTCCTAATTACATAAAAAATGCGCTCATACTTGAACACATCAAAGCATATAACGAACCAATCTTTTACTTACTTATTATTATTCACGTATATAAGTAAGTAATGACCTCATTCTTAATTACCTACTCGTACTTGAATACTTGGAAGTAATTAAGTAAAACTGTGTTATTATTTACTTAATTTTGAGTATGCAAGTAACTAAATAATGTTTAAATTAGGGTTTTGAAACTTAAATATTAGAGCACAAACTATGTGGAATATAAATTAAGTGAAATTGTTCAGATGTTACAATACGCTAAACAGCTGCTCTTTATCATATATACTCTCGGCTGCTGGTCCGTTTCGCCGCCACCTGAATATTTTATATTTCACCTAACCCGAGTTAAGTCAGCCGCTTATGTATCAATTTACTCCTTATTTCGTTATTTTCTAAAACCGTGAAATACTAGCTTTACACAATGAAATTTATTTTACCGTATTTATTAATTAACCTTTTATATTTGTGGGATAAGCTCAATCGAATTTAATTTTCATGCGCATGACGTCATTTGAAAATAAAATGAGTGTGTTATTTGTTAACTTTATAAAAAAATATTATGATTGAATGTTCGTAACAGCAGACTGTAGTGCCATTTTATGACATGGAAAAATATAGCTCCAGGACCCGATGACATTTAAAGATTATGGACGGGAAGTCATCCGCTCCTGTTGTTTCGCATGTTTAATACGTGCTTTGATGCAGGAGTGTTTCCGTTACTCTGGACGACAGTTCGGCTGGTGTTGATCAGCAGGGACAACCCGAACTCCTGTCTGTGCACAGGTCTCTACAAATGCTCGACACGGCGGGAAACCATATGAGAGGATGCTGAAGTGAAGGTTGCAGAGTGCTATCCAAGCCACCGGGAACTTTTCGCACTGTTAACACGGTTTTCAAAGGGGACACTTAACATCAACTGTCATCAGGTCGGAATGCATTCAACTCTGCTCGATGAATTGACATGCTTGTGGTGGTAAATTGGAACTTCAGAGTACCCGAGTATCTCCTGGTCGTTGTGCAGGACTATCTGAGAGATCGTCGACTGATATACGAGGTCGAAGAAGATAGGAAATCGAAGGTGGTCACCGTCCGAACGATGCAGGAGTCGATTCACGGCTCTGACCCTCAGGAATGTCTTTTTGGAGCATGATATGTTTCCTTGTAGGCCACGCAGATGATGTCATTGCTACGACTAAGAGTTGGTCAAGTTAAACCTTACTCAGGCAATGGTTCGGGTCACATCTTGAATAAGAAGCCACGGACCCGAGCTGCAGGTTGCTAAGACCGAGATCGTCGAGCTCACTTCGACTCAGAATACTCACTGTAATTTCCATGTTTATGCGTGCGTCGATGTCCAGACAAGGATTACGGTGTGATAATAACCGGGTGTGATACTCAATTGCAGCTTGCAGTACTGGGAACATATCCATATGGCGTGCTACAAGGCAGCAAGAGTTGCAACGTCACTCAGCAAGTTGGATAAACCGCGGCAACGGAGATATTGACTTTTACCTGTGTCAGCTTTCTGACAGAATGCGGCTAATTTCCGGTAAGTACCTTCACCAGATGGCGAAAGTCGATACACCTTGGTGTTCGTACTGCCAGAACGATGACTATGACGATCATCATTTGTTCTTAGATTGCGGGCATTTCACCGAGCACAGAAGAACGCTTGTCTCCACTATCGGTGATGTTTCGGCAGAAACCGCAGTGGGGATTGCGCCGCTAAGCAAGAACACGTTGTCATTCGCGTGAAACAAGAGAGGGTTGCCCTACTGACCCCTAGTCTCCTTGTAAAGTAGCATGGCTCTGCTAGGGTGACCAGGCATGAAGTAATCCTGTAAAATGTTCCTAGCCTGGACCCCATTGAGTTTAGTAGCAATTACCTGTGTTGTACGGGGCGAGTACTCCCACACCCTGTGAGGAAATCTTTTCCCCCTTCGTAAAAAATACAACCTAAAAAAGACTTTTTGGTTTTTGATAATCTTATGCTGGATGCTAAAGCTATTGTTTTTCTTGATCATTTCTAAACTTTTTACTACTACCCTCTCTTTAATCTTCACATGCATCCTTCAAATTATACTTCAATTTGGACTAATTTTGGTAATGTTAGCTGTTATATTTTTGATTTATTTTATACAGAAGTTGAGCTTACTTACCAGTACTGAAATAAAATTGTGTTTACTAATGTCCAAAATCACAAAAAAGTCTAAGGATCCCCAATAATACGTATCTCAATCCGAATAGACTAATTACTTCAGATTATAATAAAACACGAAATTATCAATAAAGAAATTGGCATTCAATTTCAGGTTAAAATTAAATTATGCATATCAACTTACACTAGCCATTTAATCCTAAATGTAGAAGTAAGAAGCAGGTAATTGGAGTTTGTAAAATAGATAAATAGATTTATTCTATTGCGTTCAATTGGTTACACAACTGTACAGAGCCATTCTCATTCTAGTTCAAATTAGCGATTAACCAAATAACACCGACCCGTCCTGAGAGAACGTACCTCACCCTAAGCTTCAATAATTAAATAGACCATTCTCCTGTTTGTACAGTAATTGATGGTTATTAATGAATATATTTACTGTTCAGCAAATAATTAAACTGAAAAATATTTTTATTATAACAAAATATGAAAGTTTTGAATCTAAAATAAAAGTTTAATTGATATTTGCATTAATCTGTACTTTTGTATCCAACTTTTTAATCTTCCGACCTACATATTCGTTTAGAAACAAATTTCGTAACAGAAAGTTTAGTATCTCCTACGAATCACACTAATACATATACATCAAAGTCTACAGAGCTGCTGGTTGTATTTTACAGTGAGTAAAGTTAAAGCATAGTTTCAATATAAAACATAGTTATATTGATTCAACAACTAAGAGCTGTAACATTAAATATTATTAGGAATAAATCTTTATTTTAACAGGAAAGAAAAAGTCAGCAGAACGTACTGTGCGGGTTTAGAGGAAATACAAGGGCAGAGATACAAAATAGACGTTGGTCCTATGTTTCCAGTAGCAAGAACCACTCTTGATGGAATCAAAGCATTTAAATTACAGTGAACAGACACAAACGTCACATTCTAGAAAAACATTCACTACAGTTGTGCGGATGATTGGAATGATCTATTCTTCACAAAAAAAACACATTGTACCTACTTATAACACGTTTTCCCTTTTGTAATTTTCTAGAAACAAAATCCCATTTACCGATTCAGTACCCTAGTTGCAGGTGTGAAAGATCAGACCCTATTATATTCAAAAATTTATGTCACAAAAATATCATCATTATTGTTTACATGTTTTCAAATTGTTTACATGTGTTTTGTATTGGATAACAGTGATTTCTATGATAATAATGTGTAGCAACTAATAAAATTCACATTGAAACAAAGTTATCAGTAATTGAATAATAAAATATTTATAATTTTCTTAATGGGAAATATTTGTCATGAAAACAGAATTATTAAATGTAATATCAATCTAATGAAATGAATTATTCATAAACTAATCATTATTAATAGTTTATTTTGATAAGTTTAATAATTGAGAATAAAATATGAATGAGTTGATTACTATGAATTACCCATGAAATTAATGTTATGACAAAATGTTCATTGTTTACAATGATTTTCAATTACCGACTCTTAGATTTATCCGTTTTCATATATAACTTGCAAATAAAGGATTTATATGAGTTGTGCATTAATATATAACTAATCATATCATAATATCACTAAAAGTTAACATTATCTAGAATATGTAATATAAATTGTAAACGAAACATTGCTAATGTCTTACATAAAATTCTTCAATTCAATCTGTAAAAGATACCTTTGTTTAATTTGTTTGTCTTTAGTTAGACAATTAGTTTTGTCTGTCTGTCTGTCTATTCACGGCACCGGATCTGTGGAGTCCCAAAGAAGACTTGAGGAGATTTCCTGATGCAGTTTTCTTAACCAATCCAAGTATATAAGCTAAATTTTTAACAAACATAAAACACAAATTTAACTATAAATTTAATATTCTATGAATAGTGTGGATTACATTATTCATAGTACTAATTAATTATATTACTCATTTACATGTACTATTTTAAAGGGATAGTACCATCACATTTTATGTAAAGAATGATTTACGCCTAAATTAATATTTTTAAAATTCTCACTCACGTTTAAAGTTTGTTATTGACGATAAAAGGTTTGAAAGGACAACTGGATTTCGGACATTTGTCTTCGTAATAATTATCAAAGAAACACGTTTATTAAATATAATCTCAACCTAATGAAATGAATTATTCATAATCTAATTTTTATTCAGTGTTTATTCTGATAAGTAATAATTGAGAGTACAAAATGAACGTGTTATTACTATGTACTACTAAGTACATATGAAATTAATTTTATGAAAAAATGTGAGTATTCCCCATTTTTCGCCTTTGCTGGTGTGATTGTGGGTTTCGTACTCGGGACTTACATTCTGTGCAGTGGCAACACCTGGACTGGACACAAGCACTCAAGCATGCCCGTTTTTCACCCTTTCAGAGCCCTAGGCACAGCTGATAGTAGCGCCCCTTTTCATACTACTGCCAGCCGATTTCTTCACCCCCGCTCCCCTTGCCTACCGCCTTTCCCCTAAATTTAGTCTGTAATGCCAGTTTTAGTTCCGGAGGCACTTAATATCCCTATACTCTCCTACACGATTAATCCTTAGTTTTATTTCGAGAGGCTTTCATTATACACCTCCTACGGACACTCCATGTCCAGCTGTGAGGTATCTAGCTGGCCCCCGCCCAGCGGGAATGTGAGTGACGTACCTCACGGTATTATGGACTACTCACTTTCCTTCTTGTCACTTTAAGTATTTACAATAACATAACATAACATAACATAACATAACATAACATAACATAATTAACATAATATGTATAACATAATTTTTTTTGATTATTTTTGGTTTGTCAGAAGTCGTATGCCACTAGACTAAATACTAATTCAATAGGGATTTTCTGTTTTTCATGTTGCAAAGTCTTCAATAATGTTTTTGTAATCTAATTCCAAATTAATGTCGTTTTAGATGCAAAACTACAATAAACCGTTGAACCTTTCGTCAAATATTGACAAATTACTTTCTGTCTTGACTCTTTTCAAAGCTGAAAAGCTCGTTCTGCTGGGCAGGTCGTCAAAAGTAGGGTTAGATATGTCCTGAGAGCAACTTCAAAATTGGGGAAAGTGCTCTCCAATCGGTTGCACTGTAGGTTGTCAACTATGGAGAAACAATACCCCAGAGCGAAATCTCTCCCGAGGAGACGTTGTTCTATACCCTTTTTTCATCTAGAAATAATTTCCTTCTTTCTTTGTCATATACAGGTTCTTCTTTACCTGCAAGTATCAATGCGTTTGACTCGTAATCATCAAACGAGTCTCTTTTTTTACATTAGAAATCGAGAATAGTGTTTCCAGTTCCTTTGTAGCGCCAAAAAGATCTGTCTTGAATTTGAAGGGTCTGACTTTTGTATCCACTCTTTCAAGAATTTCTTCACACATCGCAGTAAGTAACATGGTTTTGAAATTTCCAAGTGTTTCGAAAAGCCAGACGGCTGTGAATTGTGTCGCTGGTGTCTGAGTATAGTCTGTATTTAACTCTTCAATTACGTCTTTCTTTTCATGTTCACTTATTATCAGAGCTCAAAGTGCGTCTGCCCTACCAGACCAACTTGTGTCACTCAGTGGTTTAATCAATATCTTTCACTGATTTTTCTTGATTGTCCTTCATTACACTTTTCAACATGACTTTTGATAATGTTCAACCTGTGAGTGGATGCCGAGATAAACCCATACAGGTCTTGTAGGAATTAAATCATATGGTTATTTCTGGAAATGCCTTCTCGGCAACAAGACAGCAGCTAGGTTTATTGAACGAGCTACACATGGTTCAAAGTTACCAAGATCATTTTTACTTTTAATCCTTGCCTGAAGACCTGAGTATATGCCCGACATTTTGGATGCATTGTCGTAATGTTGTCCACGACACTTATCAACATTCAGCTCCAGTTTCTTAAGTTAACTGAGGGTGCTTCCTCCAAACTTCTAGACTTGTGGCGTGCACTAGGTATGAGTTATACCAGGCGTTCGTTGCCGCAAAAATTGGTCAGTGAAACATACCAAAACACTATAGCTAGTTGGTCTGTATTCGACGCGTTTGTTGTAGATTCTATGATTAGAGAAAAACGAGCATGTTTGATTTCATCTAAGATTTCTCTTAGTACTTCTTTGCTCATAATTACAATGAATTCACAGTAAGGGTCGGTCAAAACGTATAACACTATCTTTGACTTTGTTTCCGCAATTTGCTATTTGCTGAACAAGAAATGTATCAAATTAATCTATCAACACAAGACAACCTAGAAAGAGTCCGTTTGATGTAGGTCCAAGTGTTTGATTATTATCTCTAAATTGGAGACCTACACTCGATAAAAACTTTACAACAGACCCAACTCTAGTCAATATTTCACTTCTTCCTGGTATTGGCTTTGAACTAGTTTGGTGACATTAGATGTAGCTCTTTCCTTGAAATAAATTGTTAAAATATTAGCCCTGTGGTCGTCAGATATATCATTTTTCTGAGCTAACACAAACGAATTTATCTATTAATTAAACACTTTGGTAATACATATGGATTTATATGTCTCTGGTTGAAAGACAAATACAAATATACCAAAATATCTGTCTTGTTGATTAAGAGTAAATAAGCCAGTCTCTTTTGATCTTTCATCTGTTTGGAAGATCGATAGAAAATGAATGGACTGAAATCTTTCGTTTTAAATTACTTTTTCCACTTTTGGTCTGTTCAGACTGTAAAAAATTAGTTTGCAGACGATTTTGATGAATTTCTGAATATAGTTTTTTTTATTTACATGTTAATTCATTTCTTACATTCCATGTTGCCAGATCTTCAAGCTCTAAATCGCATAGGTCTTTAATTGGTTCCTTGATTTTCAGACGTTGTTTGTGTCTGGGTTAGAGTTACCGCTGTGTACACGCGGCCGACTTGTTGGATAAATGAGAACTCCTTACGAGTCATCGTCGCGCCAGCGTTGTTTCGTAGCAACGAAAGGTTGTGGAAGGAGGCGCGGGTGGCATGTGTAGCTGGTAGACGTCATGATAGTGTCTAGCGCAAGAAGCGTGCCGTGCGTTGTTGTGATTGGTGTCGGGTGTCAGCAATACCGCAATCACGCGTTTAAATACAACCACCGCATTTTTCATCTGTTGGCCATCCAAAAAATGCCAATTGTATTGCGCAATTCTTTGATAGGCACGTGCCTACCGTGCCTATTCCACAAAACGGGCCTGGACTCAAGCAGCTATTGGGTATGTTTAAACCCTTTTCTTTTACTTCTTTTCTTCTTTCTTTTTTTTTAATTTTTATTACGTATTAATACCTCACTCTAACTGATGAAAAAATATATTCCAAGCCTCGAAACGTTGTGTTACAATTTTTGCAACACATCAAGATGACAAATGTCGGAAATACCGATATCCTTTCACACATGAACAAAAATGAACAATTTAAATTTTTAAACCAACATTAAACTTAACATATTCAGACCACATCTGTAACATAACAAAGGCTTTTAGTGTTATAGTCGGTTTTTAAAATTTTACATATTTGCATGATAATTTTGATATGGATTACATACTGTAGTTTTGATTACCTTTTCATAAATCAGGGAAAAATTAGACGATGGAATATTTTTGTATTGTTTTAAGTTGTTTCCTTTGTATCTTATGTAATCAATTATAAGATACAAAAATCGATCTTTGTCACTCTCAAACATTTTTGTGTACTTATGCAAACCTCAGGTGTTATAACCTACCTGTTCTGTAACCGAGCTAAGAGACATCAATTAATCTCGGGTAGTCAAGTGATGTGACAATTCCAACTGTTACCGAGTACTAATGCAGATCTTATATAGAAACCAAAGTGACTTAAAATATCCATACCAATGTGAAATACTAAACTAACCCTGCGAGCTAAATGTTTATTATCTAAATAGTGCACCAATACGTATAATACTGCGTATCCTAACATCCAATTACAGTGAATCCAAATATTTCCAGGTTTGACCGATGTATCGCAACCCTAGCATTCCTGTTAATTTGTATATTTCAGGATATTCCAACTAATAACGGTCAATCCAAAGAATTCCAAGCAATCGGCCAACATTACGTGATCCAAAGTCATAGCGGCCTCTTATACTTCAATTAAATTAATTACAGGTAACTATTTGTTTTTAAGAATCTAAAAAATTTTAAGTACTTAAATTAAGTAACTAAACTAATTGGAGTGATTTCCTGCATAACCTTTAAAAGTATAGAAACCATTACAAGTATAGTACAGTTGACTGTGTAGTTATCCATGAAAGCGTCAATCTACATATCCAACATTACTTTTTGGATTGAATACCAATAAGTGAAAGGATGTACTTATAACTTATACTGATATTTGTTATGCTTACTCTTCTTTGATTTTTACAGAAATCGGGTACGGAGGGAATACCCGTATGGATATTTATAATGAATATTCTATACAGTATCTAATACCTTTTTCATAATACAACGGAGATAAATAATCTTGCAGATAAATTAAGCAATATAGCAGTTGCTTTCAGGTAATAAAAATGCACAAATAGCAAATGGTTTAATGTCATTATTCTTTATTATAATTTTGTAGATGATGCAGCTCTTTATATTCTTCCTCAATCTTTATTATAATTTAAATACCATCGGTTTTGTGTAATGTTAGTTTTAGAATCGTCTTTTTTAATAATACAGTTTTAGTACACTGCTTATATCAGTGACCACCTCTTGGAATATTGAATGCTATGTGCTATTGTACTACTTAGAATTGAATCATAAATAATCAGCAATAAATTATTTTACTGATTAATAAACATAGGCTCAAAATGCAATGATAATCGTGAATTTGGTATCAACACAATGGACATCAATACAACTCTAACAATGCGAAGGCACTCCGGTTTTAATCAGTTAGTAGAGATGGCGGCGACATATTTAATTGTCAATTACTGGTTCAATGGTACTCTACGTCACCGCCAGGAGGTCTGTAATATTGTCAGTAATACCAACTCATCAGTGCTGTCACTTCCTTTGTGGCAAAGTTTGAATTATCTCTACAATATTGTATCCTTGACTGTTAATTCTTGCCAGGAACTGTCTGGAATATTAAATGCATACACGTTGAACAGAATCTTTGTCTGTTAAACAGAAAAGGTGTCATTGTTTGAATTTTACTGAAATTACGAATCATGTATTAAATTTCCTTTATTGAAAATCTGTTATAGATTAAGTTATATAACGATTCCAACACCTTTACTTCACAGCATAACCGTTAAAATTCAGAAACTTTTCCAGATGAAGCCAATTAAAAAAATATGCACATATATTCCTTAAATGAAAGGTTCAGACAAAACTGCGACGTTTCCTTCTAATTACTAACAGTACAGAACGGATCTTAAAATAGCTGCAGTAAAATAAGAGGCCACTATCACAATTGAATCATCGTTATTCATGATTATCTAAATGACTGAAATCGTGTTATAGGTATTTCAGGTTACAAGTAGATTTCAGATGTTTTTATATATAAAAAAGTAACATATAAAGAATACCAACTTATCAGAATCATGACAAAACTTACACAATCGCAAAACAAATATTTATTTTGTTGTAACATACGTCGCCTACAGCTTATAAAATATTTATCTTTTCATATAATTGGAGGGGCCATGCTGCCATACTACCGTGTAGGTGTAGTCTATGTAGTTAGACGCTCCTGAGCTGTTCCATTTATCCCATGAGTCATACGAATTGAAAAATATTGGTGTTGTGGTTATAAATTAATCCTACCAGTACTTTTCTCTTTGGTAAGTCTTAGCTATTGGTGCATCAAAAACTTCCACAGCTGTTTGTACATGAGTCAATTTGTAATTTCAGTTGGCCACATATGTAACATACATTATTTTACATATTGAAATGTTATATAATTGTACTCAATTTGCTTAAAAAATATTTCTAATTTACGATTTTCTGTTTGCCATTATAGTTAACCATAATATCAATGTAAAAATGTTCGCTAATGCTCAGCCAAATCTCATGGAATGACATTCACTATCATCGATGTTATTGCTGATATAGAAATGAACCTCTAACTCGTACAACGTTTCTTTAGCTCAGTTCGTTATGAAAGATATTTTACGATTATGAAAGAATATTTTACCAACTTCGTTTGGATACCATTCGAAAATACGATCCCTGTTTATACGAAATCTCTAGTGGGTACTACTACCGAAGAATAATATAGAAATAAATCTGGGCTTAAGAGAGGTGCAGTAATCCCTCGCCGCTTCCTCCATTATGGGTGGGGTCTGAGCATTTACATACCTTTCTGTTGTATTAACCACAAGTTGTGACTATTGTATTACACTATGGTTTCATAGTGAAACTATAGCTTCTTAGCTACCTAATTTTGGCTTAATTGCAATCTTTTTTTACTAAAATGCTTTTTGGCACCCTTGACCATATTACGCTATTTAGTGACAATGCAGCACTTTGATTTCCTCCATGCAAGTATCTGCGGAGCAGGGCAGGGTTTGCCAAGTCCTTAAATATAGGTTTCATTTATTCCATTCGTATGATTCCAACGTAACTCTAAAAATGTCTTACTTGAGTAGATTAAACATTTACTGTGTAAAAATAGTATTTGTTTAGAAAAAACATCAACTTCTTCGCGAGGATGTATTTTGCATGCAATTACTGGGAATAAAATAATCTTTGCGTCAAATTTGGCCTACAAGTATGTATATTTAGATGAGCTGAGAAAAAAATATTGAATGTTAACGATTTTCACCATTCGATTCCCTATAATTACAACGTACAATAAGAGCGGTTTAAAATACGTTACGAAGAATTAGATTTCTTAATACATAAATAGTCTTGAGACGCAGCGGTTATTAAAAGATAACATAGGTAATATAACATTTTGTTTCAAAAGCCAGGCAATATAAAATGAGTCAATGAAGTTAGAAGTCATGAAAAGTTTTATAGTTCATGTGTTAGAGAGGACTTCTGATCCTAATTTTCGAGTTGAAAGCATGCAAACCTTTATGAAAACCAATTTCGATCTTTTCAAAAATTGTTCGTAGGCACAGGCTTTAAATGTGTGTTACCATCTTACAATCCATAAAAGGCAGTTCGATTCAGAATATAATTAGTTTTTTTAACTATTTGTCATCAATTATAAGAATTATTAAATTTAACTATTGCAAACAATATCTGATTTTATTAATGTTTTTCCTGCTATCCATTTGTTCTATAGATGCAAACATATATGTGACGAGAGTGCTAATAACTCGCTGACGTTTCTGATATTCCCAATGAACGTGAGATTTGTCACACAAGCAGTTAAGTATGAATAAAATATATAATAATACAATATAATAAAATACGTTTTTTAAAGTATACTTCAGGTAAAAAAGTAGGATAATTTTTCTGGAAATATTTTAAAATGTACTAGAAAAGGTTATAAAATATATTAGTTTAAGTAACCTAATTGTAAAATGGCTAATAGCTTTTAAACAACTTTGATAGAATTAAGCAAAAACTAAAGGATGTTGATTACTCTGAGTAATTACGTGCTGAAAAAGAATCTTTAAATAAAGGATTCTTTAATAAATTACTTATTGTGTGTAGAGATATTAGCTTTTCATTGTAACACTATTAAATCAATTTATAGAGGTTATTATTGTAAAAAAAACAAGTTCAGTCCTGTTTTATACAACATTTTTAAACCTCTTGTAAATTTTTGATCCGTAGAAAACTCAACCTGAAATAAGGTGATTAACGAATATTTGGGAAAAATAAATATGAAGATTTCCGAAAAATTCCAATAGGTTTACGAACCTATAGATTGATCTATAGAGGTTTAAATTACATTAGTGTTTCCGAATTCAAATTATATAACTAAAAACCACTATGGATGGGCCGCAGATGTTTCAAACCACTAAACTACTTTACTGCATAAATATTCTATCTCTTTCCGGTTGTTGGGCCGCCTAGCCCTCACCTGAATCTTTTATAACTCAGCCAACACAAGTCGAGTCCTCACTAATGTACTGGTTTAGTGCTAATTTGTACGTTGCCCGGGCACTTTCGTTCATTTATAATTGTCAAATGTTACTTTGTAAGCATTTTGGATTCCTGTACAAGCTATTTCTTTTTAAATTAACGTATTTCATATCGATTATATTTTTTTATTACACATATGTCCAATTTTTTAAATTGGACTTACAGTCAACGTATTGCTACTTAATTTCCCTCATAACGAGGGAAATAAAAATCATAATGTTTTAAATATAGAATTAGAAAAATCATTTCAGACATAATAAACCCTGAGCTAACACTCAACGAACAAATAATTAAGTTAAGCGTGTGTCATATATTTATTTAGCATACTTGTATTCCAAAAGGTAATGAAATTTATCAAGTAGGACATTTAAATAGGTAAAAAGGAATACTTTTTAATAATATAAAGAATGTGAGGAGTTGGAATTTCATATATAAAAACGTCTAACACTAATTCCGTCAATGTTATTTGTTTTACAATATCATTCGCTTTGTGTTATGTAGAGTAGGTAGTCTTTTAGTTTAATCTAAGTAACTTATTTAGGTTAATCATTTGATTTATTTTTTTGACCTATAAAATAGCTTAACTGGTTAGATATTGTTTAATTTTTGCGCTTTATTAGTTTATAATTATTAGATTACTAGATTTTTAATATTCCAATTGAATTTTAGGTTTTTAACATATAAACTCAAAATTTTGTCTACGACTGAACAGGTATTTTAATATGGCAATAGTTTCTGCTAATGTTTCTACCTTTAGCAGAAACCTTTATCTACCTTTATCCATGGTATTTTAGAAAAGGGTGATGCCGTCTTGATTAAAAAAAAATAGTAAAGTTTTAACAATAATTCGTAGAAATCTTTTACTGCTAAAAAATAAAACACCATTGTTACGGGAATATACTACTTTGCAGTAGGCCTTACTTGTTTGATTCGTTTACTTAACATGAACATTTTAAATAATATTATTTTTGTCACATGTTTTATATATTAAAATAACTTTTACTTCGTAGAAATTTAAATAAAGTCGATAGCTGAAACAATCAAGGAGGTATTTGTATTATAAAATGCTATTCCCCAATCAAACGTATTATAGTATAATGCCATTAAATTATTAATTAGATGTAGACCAGCAATGGTTATTATGTAATGGAAAGTAAATAATGATATATTAATGTTATAAAAATTAAAACGATATTAATATATTAATGCATTTTATTAAAAAGCAACAGCCTATGCAGAACATTACAAATATACTCATATCTATGTTAATTTCAGAAAATTCTGTATTTTTATAGAAATATTTGTCTTTTCAATAGTGCTACATTTCAAACAATAGCAATGTAGCTTTTTATTATAAAATGCTATTCCCCAATCAAACGTATTATAGTATAATGCCATTAATTTATTAATTAGATGTAGACCAGCAATGGTTATGTAATGGAAAGTAAATAATGATATATTAATGTTATAAAAATTAAAAACGATATTAATATATTTTTGTTCAACTTGTGATCTTTGTAATCGATATTAAGTTTTTATTTAATACTGAAACCTCTTTGAAAACATAAACTTTGTTGTTTGAAATGTAGCACTATTGAAAAGACAAATATTTCTATAAAAATACAGAATTTTCTGAAATTAACATAGATATGAGTATATTTGTAATGTTCTGCATAGGCTGTTGCTTTTTAATTTAAACTGAACCTTAATAAATCTTAACGAAATTGTATACAATTTAACATTAGTAACTACACGCATATAAGTGTAGTTACTAATGTACTACTATATAATACTATAATATACCATTATGTTTTACTATATAGAAAAATGATATTTGAAGAAAATAACAACTATTTAATCGGATATGGAAGCAGGCTGGAATTTCTTTCTGTAGTAATACTGAACAACAACAAGATTAGTAACCTTTCTTTGTACTTCAGAAAAAACGTAAATATCTGTATATTAAAATATTTAAGAAAACCGAATCATTCATCTTATAATTTTAAAATGCCGGCGTAACTGAAGTAAACACCATGTCATCTTGAAATTACTCAGAACTTTACCTTAGTATAACAATTTCCTGAGAAATTATTAATGGCTATTGAGATAATTTATGGTCTTTCGAAGATCAGAAGTTATACGATCAGTATCGGATCGGAAAACGGTTTTTTGATAACCAAATTTGAATAAAAAATAATTTTCGCGCACAATTCAGTGACATTTTATTATGATACTACAAATAAGAGACTTCATAAGCTTCACATAAATGATAAGAAATGGTGTGATCGTTCTTCAGTTTTTTCACATTATTTGTGGTAACAATAAGCAAATAATGTTTATTTTTAGTTCAATACTCTCCAAACCTAAAAATTAAATACCTTTTCTTGACAAAGATAGTTCAAATTCTGAAATTTTTAAAATTTTACACTCTAATTACAAAAAAGTTTTCATTTATGTTTCTGTAAATAAACATTATGGCAAATCTGTTTTATTATTCAAAATTGTATAGTTCTAATGATTTTTTAACTGTTTATATTATATTAGCACGAAATGGTTTACAAAATAGCCCACGTTTTACAAATGATAATCCACAAACACGAACAAAATGCGCGGAACTGTAAACAGACATGTATTATCAGTAGATATGTGTAAGCTGTGAAATTATGGCTAGATACGTTGAGACTCGCCTGAGATGTTTTTTGTTACTATTCTTTGTCTCACATTAAAAATGGTTTGAATAATGTTTTATAAATATCGCGTTATTGTCAGTTGTATACCGTGTAAGTTTAGTTTTATTGAATTAATATTAAATTGATCATATTTGATTATGAATTACTCATTATAATCTAAGCATATAGATAGGATAATACATATTTTGAATACTATACAATATACTCTAAAGACTGTGTTGTGGGCAGAAGGAGAATAATTGAATGTTACGCTGTAATCACAAGTAAATAATTAAAATTGTAATATTAAACCATTAACCAAATTGTGAATTGGCACCCACAACTAAACCTGGACGAGGTAGGTACAAGTAACGTTGATACGACATTCGAAGAAATGTTAATAGTGTAATATAGTGTTAGTCTTGATATAATTGCTCATTATTGCACACTTACAATGATATTTTAAATGTTTTTACATGTACTCAAATGTCGTTTATGTGAACAGTTTTGCATAGATAGCTCAAACAAGATAGCTGTAATATTAGAGAATATTGTCATATTGTTGAAAGGTAAATTTAAAATGTACTAGTAATATAAAATGTAGGCTTCTTATCGAAGATTTTGTCAGAGTAAAAAAGTACTTCTTGTGCTACATGCTACATTTGTGATTATTTCATAAAAAAGGCTACTTATGTATTATAAATATAACGTAAGACTTTAGTTCACAATTTCTGCATCTACAAATGAATGTTATAATATTTGATTTGTACTTATATGAAGCATTTAATTTAATTTAATTTTTATTAATAATTACTCCAAGGGTATTGCGATTAGCAAGCGTAAACAAATGTCTGTTATTGTAACGCATGTAAAATTAGATATATCCGTTGAAAATTAAATACAGTAAAATAAATAACTATTTTAAATAATAATAGTAAATAATAAATTAAATAATTTAAATAATACAACATAAATAAAAAAAATTTAAATAAAAAATAAACGTGACATTTTAGGTTTGGTCTATGAATTACAGTATTTTGCTTTAAATTTAATTTTATGAACCAAGAGTTTAACACAACATGTTAAAATGGTATTGCGGAACTAAAGGCTCATCTAACCGTAAGAAATATTCAATACATACTGCTGATGTAACGAATTATTATATTTTAATTTGAAAGACAAATTAGCGTTTTAAAATCTGTTCGAAGAACAATATGTATATACTCTACGATTATATTCTACACGAATTCGGTTTCAAATCCATTCGACACGTAAAAATTAGGCAAGCAGAATTTCTAACTGTTAAGTTGGATAGTCTTACTGTCTTATATCTAATTTAAAAATTTTACAAAATACTTTCCATTCTTCTCACAATGAACAGGTGATTACAACAGCTCGTGACAGAAGGGAGATTGTTAGATCTCACGTAACAAGTAATTTTGACGTTATTTGGTTCCTTAGGCGGCTTAAAAGCTTCCCGATTCACCGTCTCTGGTTATAAAATACAACCCAATAACAAAGAGTATTCGTGTTACAGGAAGAGGCATTAGATTAAATACAGCACCAGGCAAAGTAGAGTTATTTTGTAGTAATTTAAAACTTGAATATGCAACATATTAGTAAAGTGGTAAAATGTACATTTTTCGTTTCGGACTTAAAACTATATATCACAACACAACATGCATGTACAACAATTCTTGTCGGCACATAGTAGGATAAACTTTGGGTAATTTTCAGTTACATTTCTATTACTTGCATTGGTACAGAGTATGTACTTATTACGTGACTATCATGTAAGAGTAGAGTTTCTGGTTCACTTCACGTCAAAACGGTTAAGAATGAATGTCTGAGTATTTGTTTTCAAAGAAAGTAATGAGATTCATATTTTATATTTTAGAGATATATGTTTTGTTATGACTGTGTCACTACGATTTTAGGTGATCAAATACTCGTAGTTTACATAATCGTGTTTTGAATTTGTAATAAATGTGTTTTATTTTTAAAGCGAATTCTGATAAATAAATAAACACACGTAAAAACGTTGTAACACAATCAAAAGTCTTCAAGTAATTTTGGCCTCAACACGGAGAGATATCTTCAGTCACAAAATATTTAACCGAAAATAACATTATCTGGTTGTTGGAAACGTATTAATTTAATATTCTAACAAAAAATTACTACACATATCCGTATGTCACAACTATGAAGATACAGTCACCTGTCAGACATCATTTACACGATGGATAACTAACCACAATGGCTAAAATGACATTATAATGACATGGGCTTGCGACATCTTTCAATATTCTTATATTTTAATTGTCACCACTCATGAGCTAAACTATCTAATTAAACTTGTAATATCTATTTATTTGTAGCCTGTGCGCTGCTGTAAGGAAGGAGCTGCGGATGTTTATTTCGCATTTAAGCGCTGTGCCATCCATGCAGAATTCGAGAATATAATGGAACAAAAATGTGAAAAAAATTAACAATACAAACACGTACAAAGCTATGGTAGGAGGATTTATTCAATGCTAATGTAGAATTAAACTCCAATACACATTTCGCTTAGAGCAGAGTCCAAAATCTAACACTGTCACAGATTTGACTCTTGGAATCTGGATTGTGTACCTGAGGAGACAACATATTAAGAATCCGATTCCGTAACAGTATCAGATTTCAAGGTGAAATAGAGCTGAAGTAGAATTATTTAAGTAAATAAAACATAATTAAAGCTTGTAAAATTTTAAACCTAGACCTATATATTTAGATTTATTGCAACAAGGTAAACTGGATCTAAGCTCAACATTCGTATGTAAATAAATGATTAGTTTCTGGAACGAGAATGAAAATATTTCCAGGTCTTATTAGCTGAGATGTTCTGAAAAGTGTGAGAAATCAAACAGTGCATGAAATTTATTTTTATTTTTAGAATTAAAATAGGAATTTGGTTTGGAACTGAATGGTTGCAAAGTAAGTATGACAACAGTAGGCAATATTCACATTATATTAGCAAATAGATGACGGTTTAGTATTTAATCCTCGATGTAGTGAAGCGAAATTTAGTTTCACGTCATAAGAAAAGAGTTAAGCTTCAAAAACCCTTTCGCTTTTGCTAGTTTTTGCTTTTGTTCCATAATTATAGAAGATATAATATGAACTACTTGATAAATGTTTTGCTTTTTATTAGTTCCTGTAAAGTTTATACTAGGGCTATTCGGAACATCGTACCTTTTAACGATAACTTAAAACGCTTTGTACATTTTGTTGATTAAATATTAAGAATATTTTAAAATTGAAATAGCGTTTGAATACGTATTAAGTATATCGTGCAATTGAGAGCAATAACTCTACCATAAGGCCTAATCCATAATCGCCATTATACTACGGAATGTTCGAAATAATGGTACTAACTATTCAAATTATTAAGTCAGCAGAGAATTTTAAGGATAACAAATATGCATACTTTTATGATTATTTCCTTAGTAACGATACAAAGATATCATGTAATAATCCTCATATATTGTTAGTCTTTTGCCTCTTTATATCCTCATTAGTAATTTTTTATCCTCATTATTTTGATAGTGTATAAGAAAATAATATTAATGGACAGAATATAATTTATACTCTCTCTCTATTATACTCAGATAGGTTTTATAGCATTATCCTTTGCACGTTGTAGAGGAAACAAGAGGTAAAGAGACGTCAAATATAAGGATAACGAGACTCGGTTATTAGCATGTGGTAACTAGTTTTATGATCATGCGACCTATGATCATATGCCTTTGATCATTGCCACACATCATGTCGTGGAACTCTTTAAGTTTTGGGGTTAATAACTTCCAATATTTAATTAATGATGCTTAATTTACGCCAAATAGTATAACAATATCAAAGTGTAATTTAATAAAACTATTATTTAACTCGCAATAACATGTCCTAGTTTTCCAACCGAAAAAAACTGCATAATACTGTGAATGTATTTCTTGCAATCACTGAGTCGCACACAAAACATGAGCTGTTAGGGGTGGAAGGAAGGGTTTAGGTGCGACAAGAACTGGGTTGACCGACAACCAACAATCATCCCTCTATTCATGTTTTGAGGGCAAACAGTTTCTCCTGTATTGCTCTGCTTAGACTATACAAATCAGGTTAATGAGGGTACGAAGGTAGTGAATTAGCTTCTACTACGTCACCAACTGATGGTATTACTATATACAACAATTCAGAAAGCCATTTTATTGCTATTTTATTTATTTCATTGTGTGAAGTAACCCCAGGTTTTAGATCCGCCTCGCCATGATTCTGTCTCCTCTGGAATTCCCATCTGTTTATGCTATGAAACTGAGGCTCAGAGGCTATGTACTTCAGAAAACTCTTGAACTTTAAAGTCACGCTATCCTTGAGACTGTATTTGCTACGCTATGTGTTGATCGTGTGCACTAGGACCATCCGGGTTACTGAAGAATCTTAGAAACTCTGTCTCCACTGTCTCTAAGAATCTCTATTTCCCTCACCAATCTCATAATATTCGCAAGCTTTACATTCTGATCTCCTCGGAAAGGCAATTAAAATAGAATAAGTTGTGAAATATGCATTATACTGTATTCGTTAAATTAAGCAGGTAACATATTTTATTTTAATTAAGTGCTAAAAAACAAAATAAAAAACTAACAAAAAACGCCAACGGAATTTGGGAAACACAAAACGTTTAGTCTTTTTTTACACAGAGATCCACCCCTCTAGAATAGAATAAAATATTTGACAAATGAATATAAATTCAAACTCGAATTGAAGCAGCATTACTCGGTACTCTTTGTACCTACTTTGTACCAGTCGGGAGCGTGGATTTATATTTTAATAATTTATTTTCAAAAAAGACGTAGCGATATTTTTAAACTAGTACTTTGTCTTATTTAGATTCGATTAATTGTTAACATATATACTTTAAAATGATAAGGCTATTGCCACTTATACAAATGAATGAATATAAATAAAAAGTCAGTTGATACGTATTTGGTCTTCCGATCATATGTTAGTGTTGTTATTTTAAACACATATGTGAAAGAAAAAGATAAATACACAATAATTGAATCGTAAAAAGTAAGGGCTCTGTGGTGTTTAAAGAGTTCTAATATGTAAGGTATAACAAAACATCTAGTATATTTTCCCAGCAAACAATAAATTACTAACCTTTGATAAATAATGAAAATTACTTCATGATGGTCATTACTGCTCATATATTTATAAATTGATTTATGAAAGAGTTTAACATTTTTATATGCTGAGCAACAAAACTACAAGACGCATGGTACACGAACATGTACTTTATTATAAAGTAGTCTAACAATCAAGCTTTAAGTTTAATCAAACATTCATTTTAAAGACAAATACACATTATGACAGCGCCTTCAAATAGTGTTTGGCTACTAAAAATATGTAAGTGTCTAATTATTGCAGTTTATAATATATATATATATATATATATATATATATATATGAATTAATAATTAATAAATAACAATTTAATGTAAATAAAAGTCGTTTGACAGGTATTAGGTCTTCCGATCATATGTTAGTTTGCTTATTTAAACGCATATGTGACAGATAGGGCAAATACAAAATATTCATATTAAATTTATAAAATTTATTCAATTAAAAACTCACCAAAACGCTAAGTCACCTTTTGAAAATAAATGCTTTCCATGAGAGAGCACAAATATCTGTTTTATTTATGTTGTAAACTTTTGTAATCTATAAAATAAACGATAATATCATTAATAATAATTAAAGCATAGTTTCTAATGTGTTAGTGTTATTTTTAACAACTGAAGATTGGGATCGACATGACACCTCAGAAAACTTAGTTGTACGTTCACAATATTAAATGTCGAAAATTCTACCATTACTCCAAATCATCATACACACTTTAAACAAAGAATATGGCATGTTTGGATGTGTTCAGTACTGATTATATGTCAAGTGTTAAACAACAACTATACGTATACGTCATTACACAACAAAGTCAGTTACGGCTATTAATTCTTGTGTATAGTGCATTATTAGTAAATTTTATCATTGTCAAACTATATATATATATTATAAGACAGCAAAGATCTGCTAAGTATAGTGTCAGGTGTGGTAATTTACCCTTATGGGGGTTTCGTTACTACTGATGTGATCCATCAATGTCAGTGTCATTGTAGAGGGACAAATGCAGGTCGCTACTGAGTAACGTATCAAGGTTCATGTACAGTTAGTGTCACTTACCCTTCTCAATTTTTGTATACTTATTACTGCGAAATATTTATTTCCTTGTCCTTGTAGAATTTTAGATGTTCATTAATATATACAGATATATAATGATGGGTATAAGGTAAATAAGTATTATTAATGAACTAAGTATAAGTATTAAAGTTTATATTAATGCGATACAATCTTAAGTGTTTAAAATATAGATATTGTGGAATATTAAAGAATACTAAATTTCTGACCTTAAATATCACAAATTTCAAAGCTATACTGTATGTGTGATACGTTAACAATAAATGTAATGGTTTCTCACATTGGTATTTTAACAATATAATAATGTTGCAGGTGTAAGCAAATAAATGATAATTTAAAATAAATTCATTACCTTTAATACATTTGTTAAAATTTCAGTGTTTCCATAATTTTTAACGTGTTTTAGTGTCTGAAATTTACAATAATAATTAAAGTTTTTACTTGTTCAAAACTCTCCCTGTTTAAATTATTGTTTAACATTAAAGTAATAAGATTTTTATTCACAAACTTTCCAAGTTGGAATGAAGCTCTTATTGTTGTATAGTAAAACTGTTCGTATGTAAATAATATGATTTAAATACTTTAATATCATTGGTCGTTGTTTTCTAATATATCACTAGACCACAATATGTAGCCTACTACAAGTTGGACTTACAGTGACGTGGATAAAAATAATTGGATTGACGAAACGTCACAGTTATTGACATTTCTGACATTTGTTATTGGTAAACATCAATTGCTACCAAATTTAGCGTAATGTTCACAATTGGTAAAACATGACAGGATAAACAACGATAGAATAGTCCTCCCAACTCAGGCGAAGAAATTAGTTTGATTTTGTGACAATACAAATTTTATTAATTCATTCGCGTAGAATTTGTATATGTATTGTATTGTATGATATTTGTATTCGTCTACATGGATGAAGTGTCATTTTATTTTGTTTTAAACAGGCTTAAGCTTGTTCATTTTGTAATGGGTAGCCGCTGATTACTTCAAAAAGGATCAAATACTTGTATTTTAAGTTTCGAATTATTGTATTGTGCCAATCAAAAGGTCTTACGTATAGAATTGTGAACCTGTCTGAAATTATGAAAGCCAATGATAGAGTCTTTTTAGCATTAAACATACTGAGTGTATTAAGATCGTAACACTAATAAAATAAATGTAACAGACAAGACATACGTTCACATGGGATTACAGCTAAGTCAGTATTACGCTGAGTGCCATTGGTATACCTGCAGACCGCAGTAACCGACATTGTCTCATGATCCCCAAGTGCTGTTGGCTGTGGTTAATAGAACTAAAGTGTGTTTTTTAGTAGAAATTTTGTCTAAACTTAAATCAAAGTTTAATCATGTTTCTTTTGGTAAAACATAGTGTTGACGAAAAATTATGAAGTGCTTTGTGAGAGATTAAATAGTTCTAGAGTATATAATTCAGTTCGTATTTTAACTAATATAAAAAGCATTAGAATCTAGCAATGAAAATTTCTCGCAGAACATATGATTATAATTATTTAGGTAAAGTTAGACCTCAGACCAATTTTACGCTGCAAGCTCGGGAAGAATAATGGTTTGTGATTCTCGTGGTAACCACACACACACACACACACACACACACACACACACACACACACACACACACACACACACACACACACACGCGCGCGCGCGCGCGCGCGCGCACACAAAATAAGGCAAACTCAACTACAGCAATAAAAATATATTTAAATAGTTGTGAATTATTTAAACTCCCGAAAGTTAATACTTTTTTTACCGAAGCAGGATTTTTATTCCTAGGTAAATAAATATATTTCCTTCATCGGGACAAAAAGGCAAATTCAACTATGGCGTTGAAAATATATTAGACCGGAAGTAATTCATAAGAGCTGGAAATAAGCGGTTTTTATACCAAAGTTGTTTTCTAAGACCTGTGTGTCATTGGAAATATAATTATTTAGAACCAGAAATGCTCTGATACAAACATATAACTTGATGTAAGAGTTGGTCCTCAAACTCTGATCGCCTAACTATAATCACTTACAAAATATCACCCTTATTGTATGCCTACTTACGTTTGAAAAATATCATGTTGGAGGATCATCATATTACAATAGTGCTTTGACAAAGTAGGCTACGGGCTCTGATTTTAAAAACCACGTGTGAAACCGTGGGTAACTGCTAATAGGTTATATGTTTATTTATCTAGTTTAAAAACTCAAATTACTTGCTTAATAATTTTATATTTAGGTTTAAATGACTATTTTAAGTATATATGCTTAATTTAATTTTTGGCCTGAAATGGTTATGGTTATATATTTATTGAAAAGAGTTTACAATACAATTAAAATATCCCGTCAGCCAAGTTACCTCTAAAGTAATATTAAATATAATGTATTTACCTCTTCAGTTTTTAATTTTATTCAATATATACAAATAGTATTAAATTATAGTTCTTCGTTTCTGTATGATCCATTAACTCTAATATTTTAAGTTTTACAGTCAATTATATAAAATGGAAATCACGTTTTTCTGTGGAGAAAATAAGCAAATGAAACAACCAATAAACTATTCCTGTCAACAATTCACTACTCTTCAATTTCATTCATAACTGAGAAGGCATATAATAAAATATTTCTTTTTAAATATAGGATTAATAATGTAAAATCCTAGACAATACTCTATAAGATTACATTAACTGTAGAATAACAGACACGGGTAATAAAACGGCAATGAAGAGTTAAATATAAAAGCCATGTGTGTATCGCACATCAAACAAAGAAGGAAGTACCCTCCGTAGTAACGGTGACAGTGACAGATCACCGTGACAATATTTGCATAAAACTCATTACTTGCGGTTCCAGTGACCCGTAGGCTTTCACCTTCTGTCACTCAGGCTCTAACTTGTGTAGTTAGCAATATATTACATTATATTAGGCTTCATATACGTATACGTACCTCTATTGAACTACAATATTCTTTTGTTATAAATGTAATGTTAGCTGTACATTTTTATCAAATATTAAGTAGTAGATCTAAAAGACAATGTTACTATCTAACAAAGTAAATTAGAATGGTCATAAATAAGATGGACTTCTTGATCGTGGCAACAAGCCAATTTCAAATTGGCGTCGGAAGTATAATTCACTCGAACCAGCAGTGGCCATACACGTGCAATGCCTACTGAATTGCGTGCGAAGTCACGGGTAACTGCTAATAATTTTATATAATTTAAGACATTGTATAAAATATTTGAGAAAACAAATGATATACCAGTTTTTATTTTAGCTACACATCCAAATTAAAAAAAAAAAATAAGACCTTATATTACTTAGTAAAAGCTCTTATGATGTATTGCGGAGGATTTCGATAGAATTTTTGAAAAGTAAGTATATATAAGGTAGATGTTGTTCATGTATTCATAGTAAGAGTATCAGAGTTTAACCTAACTCCTATATCTTGTTTTGGACGCGTATGGGCATTTGTGGTTCAAACTAATTACATTTCCAACGTCACAATTGAGTCTGACGTGTTACACCGATAAAGAAAATACAAATAAACAGGTATCGGAAACCTACTTCGGTCAAAAAACGTTTACTTCTAGTCCGTGTCATAAACTTACGGTGTAAGACATTTAAAATGTTATCGTGGACTTTACCTTATTGTTTCGATGAATAAAAAAAAACTGTATACATAGGTAGGATTATAAAGCCTACTTTGGCTAAAAGGGTGCTTACGTCTGGCCGTTCAAATTTACTTACGGTGCCACAGTTTAGTTTGCCTTATCGCCCCAATAAAACAACTGTATGTAACTCTCGGAAATCTGCTTCGATCAGAAAGCGTCTACTTCTAGTCCTTGTAATCTCTACTTTTGGTCTAAAGTATATCCAGTGCGATAAATAAGTTTGCCATATACAGGTAAGTTGTCTCGATGAAGAAAATGTACACACAAACGTAGGACTGAAAAGCCTAATACGGCGCATGAAGAAATCCTACCTACACCCTGTACATTGGCGATGTATAAAGGGAAATTCTTATTAAGTTTATGTAACATCCCAAAATAATCGTTTATAAGGTTTTGCTGTAGAAGTATGGTTGTCTTTTGACTGTAAGATGGAAATAATAGATTTCAAGGCATATTAATGTTAGTTTCTCTGTTTTCCATGAGCCACTGTTTGAATGCCATATCACAATGTCAAGGAAGCCCATCAATTTGGAGTAACTTAAATGAAATATATAAACAGATGTTTCAAACAGTTAATAGAACTTTAGCAGAAAGTTAAAACAGATATTTAATGTCAGGTAAATTAGGTTACAAAACACAATTGAGTACTGAAATCTTTTCTGAATTCCAAAATATTAGAGCTATCTTTTTTGATCATTTTCTTTAAATAAATATTTCTTGATTTTTAATTAATATATTACAAAAAAGTTTTACAATTAGTGAAGCCGTTCTCAAGGTTAGCGCTTAGCAACACATTTTGAGGTTTGTTTTATTTATAAGATAATCATAGTAATTAAAGCTGAAATGTCTTACTTACTCACGCGGCATTAAGGTTTTAAACAATAAACCGGTAGAAATATTAAATCAAGCCGACCTAATAAAAAGAGAAATAGGGAGAAGTATAAGTCACCAATATCTTTATTATGGGAAACAAAAATATGGTAATATTTTTGTGCATGTAGAGTATTTAAGCGGATAATGTAGAAGTTTAAGAAATGCCAACTAAAAAATGTTATTCACTGGGGAGCATTTGTAGAAAGGACCTATTGAAATAATATGACTAGAACCTAAGCATTATACATATGAATGTTAAGTTTTGTTAAATTTAAGTTAAACAAACATTTATGGTCACAAATTTACAAAAATGTTAAAATATGACTAATATGTATTAGTGCAAATTCATCTCATATTTTTCCAATTTTGCATGTTTCTACTTTATTCAAGATATTATGTTAGTAAAATTAGACTAGATATATTGAGTAATTTTATTTCTGAATTTGAAAATTCGCTCAGATGTGGAGCTTATCTGCACTTCAAGTCCTTTCCAGAGAAGACTAGACTATTATCAGACCTTTCCTTGTTTATTGTTTAGTTTTATCTAACCGCGCAACTTGTGAATGATAATAATAATATATAATAATATATATATATATATATAATATATAATTGTATTGTATAAACATATAATATATTGAGTAATTTTATTTCTGAATTTGAAAATTCGCTCAGATGTGCAGCTTATCTGCACTTCAAGTCCTTTCCAGAGAAGACTAGACTATTATCAGACCTTTCCTTGTCTATTGTTTAGTTTTATCTAACCACGCAACTTGTGAATGAATTCCATAATAATCTTGTTTGTAAAGTCTATTTTTTTCGGAATCTCATTATCTCATATTGATTGGCACAAAGCATGAAAAAAAACGTGTGACTGATTTCAAAAAATAACAAAAAACATGAATAGGCTTACTAAAATGTTTGACTGCTGAAAAAGAATACTGATGACCAATTAATGAAAGATTTGTAGATATTGTGTATAAAATACGGTTCACAAAAATCAATATATCGCATTTATAGTAGGCTGCATCGTATTTACAGACCTAGTTTGTAAATACCACAGCTGTTAACTTAGATTAGTGTCAGTCAAAGCAGCTAAACTTCGGACGTTCGTCACGAGTGATCTATCAGTGTACGTCTACATGTGATTAGTCTCTAAACCAATATATCGCAGTTATAGTAGGCTGCATCGTATTTACAGACCTAGTTTGTAAATACCACAGCTGTTAACTTAGATTAGTGTCAGTCAAAGCAGCTAAACTTCGGACGTTCGTCACGAGTGATCTATCAGTGTACGTCTACATGTGATTAGTCTCTAAACCAATATATCGCAGTTATAGTAGGCTGCATCGTATTTACAGACCTAGTTTGTAAATACCACAGCTGTTAACTTAGATTAGTGTCAGTCAAAGCAGCTAAACTTCGGACGTTCGTCACGGGTGATCTAAACCAATATATCGTAGTTGTACTAGGCTGCTTCGTGTCAGACAAGTCGACTAAACTCTAGATATGCGTCACGATAGATCATCATAATGTCCACATGTAATTAGTCTCTTTACCAAAGTCTCTAAACGTAAAAGAATAATTAATTTTACAAAATGTTTGGTCTACAGTTTAGATAACTAAGTTTTCTTATGCTTTGTCTCATAGCAATCATTCAAATATGAAACATATTTATATTGATTTTTAGTGACAAATATTATACTATGATAGACCAGAAGACTGGCAACTGTAAGGATACCACGTAACTGGCACGTGTGTAGGAAGAGAGCGATCGCTGCGCTAACGCTGTTACACCGCACGACACTTAATTAACTTTAACATACAGAGGGTATTAGTGATAGTACAATAAATACAGAGGGTAGTTAGTTTTCTTGAAATTTTGTGAATATCGTGAAGGAGAACGAACTTGCACAACCCTTGGCCTAGCCTGCAATAATCCTCCCGACCGCAGTACATCTCGGCCATATGAATAATTTATTTCCTGAATAATTAATGAAGCATCATTATTAAACCTACATTTAAAATGTATACAGCGATATAAATGAGGCAAGTACAATTTTTTCCTTGCATACAGTAAAGTAAGGACTGAAGTAAAGTAAGGATAGAACAGAAACCCACACTCCTGAGTCACAAACAAGATAGTAAATTTCATACTTCCAGAGAGGTGTATTATTGGTGCCAAAACGCGACCAACAATTCCATTTCCAGTTCACAATCCGCCGAGACTTGTATGATTGTGTTTTTGCCAGAGCTATAGTGTTACTAGATGGTAAGTGTAATTCATTGTTTTATTGGTATATTAATTTTTATCATCCGGAATGTCTAAAGATATGGTTGTGCCATTTAAGAATTAAGGTTAAGAATATTTTTATAGACGTACATTTACTAAATAAATAATATTGAAGTAAAAATAAATTGATAATACTCGTGTGAGGATTCACATCACCATTATTTTGTTAAACACGGATTTTGTTCAACTGATTTTTTTATGATTTAACATAGCACTTGAAGTAAAGTGTTCGGATTATGGAGAGGATGAAAAATGTCATTTCTAATTTTTGTTTACTTGTATATATATCCGTATGAGTTTTGGAGAAATATATGATTTATAGACTTGAAATTTTGCATGAAGCTTAATTTTTATACAGGCAACTCAGTTTAATGATCGCACATGTCACTTCTTGAGAAGACGTTTGAGTTATAAATAGTACAAATATACGTGTATTATAAAAAATACATAAATTAATCCAACACTTGACAATGATGCAGTTAACAAAATTATATAATATTCTTTTAAAATTAATTGACAGACCATTCTCTAAGTTACAAGTTATTTCTCGTAAAGTTAAACTTGTATGGCAGCATTAAGTAAAGTTTTCGAATGGGTTTAAATGTGTATATAACACTGTTGTCTCTATTTACGTATAAATTATCAAATAAATCTTATTAGTTCATAAGTAATAAACGGAACTTAAATAAATTGCACTTTTTTGTTGTTGTTTATTATCATAGACGTGTTGTTTGGTTTAAAATGGCAAGATACATGTTTATATTTATTATATAACTATAGTTTATCTTTTTATTAGTGAAACCTATCACTGAAATGGCAGGCAAATTTTTATTTCTGTCACTCTATCCGCAAGTAACATAGTAAAACATGCAGTTATACAGAATTGGTATTTTGTATCAAACCTCATCTAGTTGACACCAGCTACGCGACACGTAGTGTGGCACAGGAAATGAAACCTGCCGAAATTTCTCTTTTGTTTGTAGGGGTGTTGTAAATATTTCTTTTCTGTTTGTTTGTCTGTTGCTCCATCTGCCAATGATAAAACGAGTAATATAGATTTCAAATGATGTGTTAAAACGCAGTGAAGCCTGTTACGTGACATGGAGCGGCGTACCTACCAATTATTAGTAAAGTATGAGTATAAAACATGATCACAAATATTTATATATTTTAATATTTTTCTATGTAAACCTGTTATGTTTTAGTTTATACAAATTATCAAGAGCAGTTATGTTTTGCAATTTAATATTCGCATTAAACTATACTTTGTTTCCATTATATACTCGATGTTTAATTAGAAAATAGGTCGAACGTCCTTATTGTAACCAAATTATTAAAATTCTGACCTACCTAGTCGTTTAGAAACAAATTCCATGACATGGAATTTAATATCTCCTACTAACCAAATTAATACAGATACATCGATGTATACAGTGCTCCTAATTGTGTTTAACAGTACTACAGTTAAAAGCTTATTCCACTATAAGAAAGTTATATTTATTTAACAGCTAAAAGCTGTAACCTCATTCTTGCCCATGTAATAATTAAGATTCATACAAAATTAAAATCTATTGATGAAATATTTCTCGAGATGAGTTGCTACATGATACTTTTACATTGTCATCCATAAGTTAAATTCCATAGCAATGTTTAGTCCACAAACGTTCCAGTGAGCTAGGTAGGTTACTACAGTGTAAGAGTGCACAGAGATAAAATCTTATCACCCACTTTTAATATTGACTTTCCACTCTATTACTTTTTTATCTAAGAATAAAAATGCAACATGTAAATCTCATATAATTGTAATCTTGTATAATTGTAATAAATATATTTACATATTTATTTATTCTGTTACTTTCTCGTTCCCTACCATGGTTAAACATAAGACCGATATAAAAATATTCGCTAACGCTCAGCTTAATCCCATGGAGCTTGCACAATCATCGAACTCCGTTTTGCCTATATGGAAATGAAATTTGAAGCAACATATCCAGTCGATAGGTCACTTCATTTTTATATTACATGCAGGACAGACAGACAAAAGTAAAATTGTTCCATCCCCTCGCCAAGCTCAGCTTCAGTAACTCCAATTGACGGTATTTACTTAGTTTTGAACTGTTAAATGAATATATCTATTGCCTTTAAGTTGTATATATTACGTGTTATTATTTACGATTTTACAGTAGAAAAGGGGAGCAGATTCCATCTCTACACATGTCATGTTTCTGTTGTTTTAATATATAACAACACATGCTATAAACGCATTCAAGATTCAAGATCTTTATTCGTAAATGCAAAATACATTTTTACATTACACGTCAAATACTAAAAACTATATCTAATTTAACAAATCTCTTTACACAGTAAAAACATTTATCAAGAAAGTGTATCTTTAGTTTTTTTTTTTTTTTAATAAACGTAGATTCTGCTCATTTTTAATATTAATGGGCAATGCATTGAAAGCTTTTGCACCCAAGTGGTATGGACCCCTTTCAAATGCGCTGGTCCTATGTGCAGCCACAGATATCAGCGCTCTTGATCTGGTCGGATACTGATGGTAGTATCCATTGCTTACAAAAGCTTTGGATTGCCCTTAACAAAAGAGCATAGCTCATACCCCCACCAGACCCGCCAGAGTTAGTATTTTTAAATTCACCGAAAAGAGGTTTACAAGTTTCGAATCTCCTACGTCCTGAGATGATTCGCAAACACCATTTCTGGGAGGACAAAAACTCTATTAAAATTTACTACGCTGGATGGACCCCAGAACATTAAACCGTACCTCAAAATCGATTGAACGTGAGAAAAATATACTGTTCGTATACATTCTTGACTACAGACCTTGGGGAGACGGTTGAGAGCAAATCCCATCGGTTCGAAGCCTTTTGCAGACATGTTCAACGTGGCCGCTCCATGTGAGCCTATTATCGATATATAAACCGGGAAATTTAACTGAGGTTTTTTGCTTGGCTTCCTCGCTTCCTATTTTGATAAGACCATGAATATTAAACTAGTTTGTTGTTCCCTAGATGAAACTTGATGATATTAGTATTTGCTGATGTTTAATCTTGAGTTTATTTAAATTGAACCACTGATTTAAACTTTGCAACTGGATGTTTGAATTCGACATAGCCAAATGTGTGGGGATTTATTGGAAACAAGAAAAGAACAATCATCAGCAAACATTGTAACTTTGAGGTCTGTTGAAATTTTTGGAAGATCATTTACATAAATGAGAAATAATACAGGACCAAGAATAGAGCCTTGAGGAACACCACAAGTAAATGGCTCTATATGATGAGAAAACTTTATTTTGGCCATCGTGGATTTGGACGGTTTGATTCCTATCAGACAAATACGACTTCATGAATTGAAAAAGAGTGACCTCTAACTCCATATTTTTCTAGTTTTCCAAGGAGAATATTATGATCAACGGATTCAAACGCTTTGCTTAGATCACAGAAAACACCAAGGGAATGAAGTCTATTGTCCTAAGAAAGCGATAGTTCGTTTCTAAAATTTGAAGATGACTGATGTAGTGGATTTCCCTTGGCGGAAGCCATGCTGCTGAATAGAGAGAATGTTGTTGATTTCCTAGGAAAGCCACAAGTTTTGAAAGACTATTGATTCAAGAATTTTTGAGAAGGACGATAGAATTGAAATCGGTCAATAGTATTTTTCAGGTAGTTGTTTACTGTGAGATTTGTAGACTGGAATGATTTTACTGATTTTTAAGAGGTTTGGAAATATACCTTAAGATAAACTGGAATTACAAATGTGAGAGAATACTACACATAAGTGCAGTATTCTCCTTCTATAAAGAAGGAACAATTTTCTTTAACACTGTGCAAGGAATTTCATCCACTCCAGCGGCATTTGTACTCCTCAGCCGTCTCACCGCTGTCTCAACCTCTGAAACTGACACCTCAGAAAGATACATACTATTCAAGCGTGCGGTGATACCATCCACAGGGTTGTAAGCCCCACTAGGCTGTGATACGGGTTGTCGCCCCAGTCCTGAAAAAAAAAACTGTTTAAGATACTCAGCAACATCATTGCAATTCCTTATTAGTTTTGTCATTGACACTTAGTTCAATATTTCCTAATTATTTGTGTTTCAATTTCAAGGTATCATTGACTGTTTTTCCAAATTGATTTTGAACGATTTTTCGAATCTATGATTCGATTATCATGAAAAGATCGCTTTGGCTTTGTCAAACCTCAATTTTGTATTCACGTTTCCTCTCATTAATTGTTTGTTCGACTTCAGGTGTCCGTGATAAGGAGAGTAAAAAACGAATGTTCTCATGGTCACGTTTTTAAATCCGGAGTTATCCATCTCTGTTGCTGTTTCTTTCTAACATTGATTTTTTTGTTTTAAGCGGGAAAGCTATATCAAATAATACCTAAAAATTCTTGAGAATATAGCAAACTTTTCATTTGTGTCAGTAGCATTATAAGCTTTGTCCCATCTCTCCGCCTGCAATAAATTTCTAAATGTAGCAAAGGCATTGTCTGTAAAATAACGTTTTTTTTTATTTGAATGTGTTTTTTTAAATGGCACACCTGGTGAAATATTAAAATATACTACTTGAGCTCTATGGTCTGAAAAAGATATGTCAAGATTTTTTATCAGCAAGATTTCATTACAGTCCATATTAGTCACAATATTGTCAATAATACTGCTACCAGTGGATGCTATTCTTGTGAAATCTTTTATAAGAGCTACAAATCTATATAAATGAAACATGTCATTAACAGTTACACACTCTTGATTAGTCAGATTGTGAAAGGGTATATTAAAATCTCCACATAAAATTGTGCTATAACTAGAAGACTCAAGATAAAGAAATAATTCATTGAGTCCATTTATAAAAATTGAAAAATTACCAGTTGGAGGTCTGTAGATAACAACTAAATTAATTCTAAGGAAAGAGATTTGATACACCTGTCAACTCTATATGTGATTCCACACTCAAGCTTTTTACATTTTCCATGATTTCAGTGAACAGAAAAGTTTTTGAAAAAATTGCAACGCCTCCACCCCCTTTATGGCTCCTTCTATTTTCAAATGAAACTAATTTATAAACTATGAAAAACATCATTATTTAAGTTATCATCATGTAACCATGTTTCAGAGATGTAAAACTATATCGGGATTCGTGTCGTCCAAAAAAACATTTATTTGATCAATTTTATTACAAATACTCCGAGTATTGAAAATGGATTAAGCTAAAAATTTCATTCTGCTTTTTATAAGAAATGCATTTTTTGTGAAGATGAAGTCAAGTTTGATTGTTATAGTACAGATTGTCTAAAAACGAAGACAATCTGTTAAGACGCATGTTATCGTACCTAACATTCATAGTCAATAAGGAACGTAATTGAAAAAAACAACATATACAAGACTGTCTAAATACGTATTATGATCAAAGAATTACTACGTAAATGGATTTATTGTACGTACTGAGTAAATTAATCATATCATGTGAAAATCATATTGTAGGTCTAAAGCAAGATTTTATAGATTTTTATCTTCTGGATGTTATATTAAAATTATGAGTAATTACCGGATGATATTTACTGAACGCAGACTATGAGATCAGCCTTTGATTTATGCAGCAAAGCTGCTGCTGATGACACCAGACGAACATCCTTGAGACGTGTTCCAAGCAGCTTCAGTGATCAAAGTTGTTCAGAGCAAAGTCAACGAACATACGTACATACCTCACCGTGTACCTCATGGACAGTGATTTCACCCTTGGTCTATTAATAAAACTACAACATAGGCACACAGTATAGTGATATTGGGCTACACAGTGAAATATACAGTAAACATACTACAGCGTTGTGTAGTTAACTCCGTGTGTTTTAACATATAACAACTTTAACCACGTATTATAATTAATCTACACAGGTTTTCGAGAATATTTTGTGCTGTAATAACACTATTTTTAATTGAAATTTTGTAATAATAAAATTTTTAATTACTAATATTCATTTACAAACACATTTCAAATACAGAATCATCGTTTATTAAGTTTTAATATGTTAATAAGTATATTAAGTATCGTAAATCAAACTATAGTAACTTTATTATTCAATATTTTACTGTAATATATCTACTTGTTATAATTTTTTATCGTATTCAATTAGAAATTATTCTAGTAATAAAAATAAGTATAAATACTGCACATTTTTAGAAAATTTACTTTATAATTTGTAAACATCAGAAGGATACAACTTAAACTCGTTGTCAATAATTAGGTTTCCTAATTAAACTATGGATCATTTAGTATTTTATTACATCACTAACATCATCTTCTTTATTTATAATTTAATGATACTTCAAGAAATAAATTGTAAGTTCTTTAATTTATTAGTCCATATTAACGGATATTGCTATTTTTAAAGGGTATTTTCTTTAATTTCAAATGTTACATGGATAATATCCAACAATATTCCATGCGAAAAAGTAAAAAATCAGGGCTCCTTAATATTCAAAGAATAATTAGCTAAAGTTTAATAGTTTGTAGTGCCTACAACATTATTGAAATAAAGAACAACATAAAGGATAACACGAGAAATAAACAGGTTTTTTGCCCTAGAGTTCCTTTAGTTAAGTCTCTGATAAGTTATTAGTTTACTATCATCATTATTGTTAACGTAAGTGTGATAAAACATTGTTTTCACATATGTGGACATTGTTTACCGGTGTTTTATATTGGATAACAGTGATTTCTAGATTAATAATGTGTAGTAACTAATGAAATTCCCATGGAAACAAAGTCACTAGTTACTGAATTATAAAATATTCAGTATTTAACAATGATAATGGCGACCGTTGGAGATATAGTGGAATTTCAAAGAGTACATCATTAGTAAAGAAGGTCATACAAGTTAAAGGGTCAGGCAGGAAATAATTATCATATAAACACGTTTATTAACTATAATCTCAACCTAATGACATAAATTATTCATAAGCTAATCACTATTCATGGTTTATTCTGATGTTTAATAATTATGAGTAAAATATGAAAGTGTTGATTGTTATGAAGTACACATCAAATTAATGTTACGACAAAATGGTCATTGTTTACTATGATTTTAAATTACCGACTCTATTGATGTATTGGTTTTTATATACAACTAGCAAATAAAGGACTTGCATACGTTGTGCATTACTATATCACTAACCAAAACATATTATTACAAAAATTGTACATTCTCTATTATATTTACTATAAATTTAAAACGATAACATAGCTGATGCCTTCGTTAAAATACTTCAAGTAAATCTGTAAAATATATCTTTGTTTAATTTGGTTGTTTTCAGTTTGTCTTTGCAATTTTTAGTTACACCACAAGGAAGTAAAAAAAAACAAAACTATATATTCTGCAATAATAGGTGTTTGTAATAAATTTACATATTTGATGTATTATACGTTAGGATAGTTAAAGCATTAGGGATTTGAGAATATAGAATGTGGCTCCACAAGTGGTGTAAATTATAAACTATTGTTTGTGTTTGTATATGGTTTCGTCTTATAAATGTAGGAGACTTGTTGGGGTTAAAGCATGTCGGATAGGGAGTGAAGGCATGTTACACCTTTTCAGAGATTGTATGTAGTCTGCCATATCTCTTCAGTCAGAAGTGCACTTTAACATTTCCACTATTCCTAGTTTCATAATGCTTACACCATTAATTATTTTATAGAAAATATCTAGAACAGGATATTTCAGAGGGCCAATAAAGTAATGGAGCGTCTCACGGGTTCACGAGAAAACACGTTTGGAGCAGAAAAATCCCGAGACTCGAGAAGGTAGTTGAAAACAGTAAAACAATTCTGCTCACTGCACCGGACGTGTGGAGTCCCAAAGAGGACGTGAGTTCTTACTGTTGTAGTTTTCTTAACCGCTTCAAGTATTTAACCTGCAGTGTTAACAGACAAAAAACATATATTAAACTAACAATTTAATATTTTATAAATACAGTGGATAAAATTTTTTTGTCATGAGGGAAAAGGACGGTTTGTCCCCGCGCTTAGTCCTAAAATGAAATTTGCACCTCCCTCACTTAAATTTGTGTCCTCAAAGTCCGAGGCTTTTGCAGAAGCCTATCAGATTTGAGGGCTCCTGTTCTCTGATATCCTTGGGGGCGTGGATTACGGTATGCATGTACCAACTTCATGACTCATTTATATATACGAATTAAAAAAAAACTGCTATCTATGATTTATACCTTGCATTAATAAATGTTTAATTTTTTATTCAGGTTCATGGTCAAAAAGAAACAGTTCAAATTTAAAAAAAAATCAAGATTTAACTCAAACCACTCAGTTTGAATCTGTAACAAAACAAGGGTTTGTAGTGTTTTGGTCAGTTTTGAAAATGTTAAATGTTTGAATGTAAATTTTGAGATATGTCTTGTTAAATCAGCTTATAGGGAAACGTTATAACGTTCCTCTACGACGGAATGTAATTATTGTAGAGACATTACATGCCAATATCAGGTAATCCATTAGCAGATACACAAATATATCTTTGGCACTCTCATACGTTTCTAGGTACTGATACAAATCTTAGGTGTTATAACTTAACCTGACCGATCTTAGAGGCATCAACCAATCTCGGGTAATCCAAGTAACCTAGGGTATCTGTAACAGTGTTCGGTAATCCAACTGTTACCGGATACTATTGAAGATCTTCTGTAGGAATCAAAGTGACTTGAAATATCCATACCTGAATTAATAACATGCTTTAAAATCCTAAGTGCGAGCATAAATGTTTAGCATTCAAATGGTGCACTAACCTGTATGGAATTGTGTATCCTGGATTATTTGCAGGAATAATAGGCATTCCATCCTAATACAGTAAATCAAAATAGTTTCAGGTTCTCACCGATGTATCGCAGTCCTAGCGATACATCCTAGCGATACGTCCTAGCGTTTGTTCATTTGTACTGTTCAGGATATTCCAACTGTCCATGGGCAATCCAAATGATTCCAAGCATTAAGTCCAAGAAAACGTGATCTAAGTCATAGTGGCCACTTATACTTGACTTAAATCAGTTACAGCCAACTATTTGTTTTCAAGAATCTAAAAACTGTTGAGTAATTAATTATGTTAATTGATGAAACCAAGTGGGATTTTCCCTGCATAATAAAAAGATTTATTGAAGTAAAACAGACAGCTGTACATTTTAGTTCTTGATGAAAGCCTCAAACGACATATCCAGCATTACTTTTTGTATTGAATATAAAAAAGTGAAAGGATATAGTTCTAACCTAAAACTGATATTTTTATGTTTACTCTTCCCAATTAATCCGAAATCTGGTGACGGACGTGATAACGGTAAGGATATTTGTAATGAATATTGTATATATAGTATCTAATATCAGTTCATAATAATACGGAGGTAACAGATCTAGCAGATAAAACAAGTAATACAAAGTTATTTGTAGGTAAGAAAAAATGAGTATCCATCAAATGGTTTAATCATATTTTTCTTTATTCAAATATCGGAGATGTTGCAGATTTTAATATATGACCCAGAATCTTCGCTATAATCTAAAATAATATTACGGTTTTTTGGTAATATTAGCTTTAGAATCGTGATGTGAAAGTGTACCGTTATTTAGTTGTACTTCATACCTGTATAGTACATATTTTCGCAACCCAGTTACTTGTTACTGGTTAGTATAAGTTACATCCGATGTTCTAGGAACTAAATTATTGGCGGATTGATAACCTAATTGGCTCGCGTATTAATTTTTTTCTCTCGGGAACTTTGTAGCTGCCGAACCTTACTACCGAAGCTACATCTCGCGCTCCTTGTTCGTAAGTAAAAATTTATATTTTCATATCATAACTTAGCCCTTTCATGCGAGACATCTAAATTTTAATGTAATGTATAGTAAAGTTATAACTTGTAAAGTAACTTACCTAGAATGTGTTTTATTTGCCAGATCAACTTGGATAATATTTATGGCGATGTCCTTCTGACGAGACCACGTTGTCGTGATTATAAGTTGTCTCGATAAATGGCTAATACCGTTGCGATTTTGTTTTAGGCGAGTTGCAGTTCACTCTTCGAGCTCACTTCTTGAGTTCAAGGCCAATTACTTCATGATTTAGACTTCCAATCTATTAATCTTCCCCTTTTCCGACTACAGCTACATTGTCGAGCCAAGAATGCTGACGCCCGCGTTTGTGAGTAGAATTCATCGTAAAGGGAAGTTATTTTTAAAGGTTTGGTATTTATTAATTTCGAAGGTACAATCCATAGAACATTGGAATATTTAGGCCCATCCCAAGGTATCATAATTTAGTTCATTCGTACTCTATTTGGCAGGAACGTGGCAATACTAGCCTATATTTTATTTTACCAACTAGAAGTGGTGCTATTATGTTTATTTGCCAATATCAAACATATACGTAAACTTAAAATTTCGAGTATTCATTACTACGACCTCAGCGGTATCCAACTCCATGTGTATTGACCATTCAGTACAAAAGAATACAATTTTAATACAATCATTATATAATCAGTGATTACTTTTGGAATGGTGAATGCTATGTGCTCTTGTACTTTTTGATTTGAATCAAACATAATCAACAATATAGATGATTTTACTGACTAATAACAATTAATACTAAAGGCAGTGACCATCATTAATGTAGTGTCAAAACAACTGTGGTTATACTGACATCAATACAACTCTAACAATGTGAAGGCACTCCGGTTTTAATCAGTTAGTAGAGATGGCGGCGACATATTTAATTGTCAATTACTGGTTCAATGGTACTCTACGTCACCACCAGGAGGTCTGTAATATTCTCAGTAATACCGACCCATCAGCGCTGTCGCTTCCTTTGTGGCAAAGCTTGAATTATCTTGACAATTGTATACTAGACGGTTAACTCTTCCCAGAAACAGTCTGAAATATTGAATGCAAATACGTTGAATATAATGCTAAGTCTATTAAACATAAAAGATTTCGTAGCTTAAATTTCACTATAATTACCAATTATGTATTAACTGTACTTCACTAGAAATCCTTGTGAGGATTAAGATACATAATCAGTTTGATAAGTTTTACAAAAATGTAAACACCTTTACTTCCCAGCACTACCCTCCAATTTCAGAACCTTTTCCATGTAGAAGCCAATTCTCAAAATATGCACAGCTAAATATTGAATTAAAGGCCGATATAAACCTACGAATTTCCCTACTCATTCTTAACAGTACAGCGTGGTTCTTAAAATGGCTACAGTATAATAAGCGTCCACCACCAAAATCAAATATTCATGATTATATAAATTACCTAACCCTAAATGTCGATAGTGACTATTAACTAACCGAATTTCATTATAGATATTTTAAATGAGCAGTTTTCTATTAAAAAAAGTAATAATTTAACGGTGAATAAAAAAGTTCTGGGCTATTCGCATTTATAAAATTTAAGAAATAAAAAAGTATTTCATCTAGTTACATTTTACTATTTTTGAAAGATAATCGTATCTGATAGCTTCCAACACAGATAACACATGTAAATCACCATTGTATTTGCGACTATTACTAAATTATTACACACATATGATATTACTTTGTTTAGATTAATTTAGAACAATAATGTTATTCGTTACTTTAAAAGAACTAGCAATAACTATTAAATAAACCATAAATTACAGTTTTATAGTTACATATATATTTATTATGATTGTTTCATGATTACCTTATACATTGTCAGGAACCATTCATTTGACAAGCTGTAACATTTAGTTTTGGCTCTATTTCACGAAGTATAAAGGTAAAAGCCGTGAACAAGACGGAAGAGCGTCAGACATCACAGGAATGGCATCCATAGCATTAAATCTAACTGCCTCAATCTCTGTAAATGTTTACGGTTTGTTACATTGTTCATACATAACAAGTATGATTTGTGTTTCCTGAAACGTTTCGCCTACGTATCTCTGTCGTGTATCTTTATTCAAGATGATCACCTACAAACAGACTCATCAAGGCAATGTTACATAACATAGAAAGTATTGAATTATTGTTATTAATTGTATGCTTGATACCTTTGAGAATAAAATCTGAAAAAAGTTGCTAACATACAGATAATAAATATAAATATTCATTTCAGCATTTATTAAGTGATCTTAATACTATGATTGAAACATAAGTAAATGTTTTTAGCATAAACCTATCATAATTAATTAAAGTTTCATACTAGAACATTGATGTAACATTATAAAATAATTTCATCTTACTTATTTTGATTTTACTCATTCTCGACCAAAAATGTTTCATCTTCATAAAACCAGACTACATAAAATATCTTCAGCTGGGTTTACCCAGCTGCACACTATTCACGCTGGTTTCGTTACAATTATTGATACTTTTAATTGCGTGAGGGTCCATTAACTACTTGAATACTTCGGGTGATCCCCTGTAGATAACAACCCACATATTAGTATGATTTTTTCTAGGCTATATGTAACATGCTTTTTTTTAAATCGTAATGAAAGACTGATTTCCATCCAATTTAACTAACCTTACCGTTGTCAGTAAAAGTCGAAATTCAATCTATTTTCAAACATTATGAATCATATTAAAATTACTTTTAATTACACAGTATTAATTTGATATGTTTCATTTGTATTATTTGTCTGCATCATTAAAAATTTTAGAATTATAACTAAAAATGGTGGTTAACCTTTATTAAAATGATAACTGTTTAGGTATAATTAGAACAAATAAGAAAGTTCAAACTATATAATTTTAACATTTTGGAATATGAACCATAAACAAAGTTGGATATAACGAAGTTGTAAATGTGTTTTAGACATCCAACGAAAAGGAAGATATTCCCCAAAGTAACGGTGACAGTGACAAATCACCGTGACAATACTTACATAAAACTTGTTACGTGCGTTAACACTGGCCTGGGGTTTTTCTATTATGCCTCATATTGAAAGACAGAGCTAGCATTACACAGTCAGTATTTTAATAAGAATCCTGAAATTATTATTTAAATTCCATATTTGTTGAGATGTTATACTCAGTGAAATTGTGACCAATTATATGTTATTTTATAATAAAAAGTACTTCAATGTATTTAAAATTATTTTTAGCATAAACCTTGCCTATTTTCCAATTGGTATGTTAAGATAAGATATTTAATACGACATTAAATTGAATTATATGTCTAAAGTGTAGATGAAACATCGAAGACCTACGTTCATGGAAAAATCATAGAAATTAGAAAATAATATGCATTACAAATATTTTACAACAGTACAATTTTTTTTATTGTTGACTGTTACAAAAGAAGCCTAAAATACTGCTCCATATTAAAATTGTAACAAACCGACTGAGCATTCATACAACTATGTAGTTGTCTGTTCTGCGCCTTTCCGTCTGTGGGATGGAAAGGTTCTAGAAACTTGAAGTACGGTACATAGGCTCCGCTTGGTCTAAGGAAGAAGCTTATTGATTTGGGAACTTAAAGTAAAACAAAAAGTACTTGCTTCTCCGGGGCTCGAACCTGAGAGTCTCTCTTGCCGGACGAGCTTATTACCACTACACCACAGAGTATGTTTTTTACCAGTTTACCAGCATACTTCTTAATTTATAAACATACAATCGTATGTTATATCTTATGTTTTACAACTTATACTTAAAGATGAATGTAGACACCAGTCTTTTAACCTCAATATTTCAGGTTTTGTTACTTGAGAGTGTAATTTCATAGTGTAGGAATTTTAACAACTATGTTAAATGATTGGTTGTTTAAAATGCACATAAAAGAAAGAACTATAATATTCCTAGTGAGATACAAGATAAAAGATATAAAAACTATCGAGTTTCGAGTATCTTTAAGTTATACTCTAACTCATCTAATCGATTGCAGTGCACCTTTATATAAATAATAATTAATTGTTGTAACTCAATTAAGCCGTTTACGAAACAGGTCGACAGCTTAATTTAATTTTAAATTAAGTTAATTTTATATTAATGTAACAAATTACTCTACACCAGGAACGATGTTTCAACTGGAACCACAAATATACCACGAAGCTGTAGCAAGGGATAAGGCGAATTTTGTCACCCCCACTTTAAAGACGAAATTTACTCTCTTCTTTGTTAACCAACATTGCAATTTACGAGTTACTCCCATATTTATAGTTGTATCTTACCCGTAACTAGTATTCGTATTAAGGCCCTTTATGGTAGATTACAGAAATAAAAATGTAAACATAATTTTTGTTTATTTACATTTATTAAAATTATTATTACTTACGTCTTATTTTTTTAATACTCATTTCAAGAATAATAACTGGTTTGGTATAGCGTAAGAGAGTTATTCAATATGCCCTACAAAGCGTTCAATATTCAATAATGGACTCCAGAGTAGGCATTACTTATAATTTTATTGATCCAGAAAAAAAAACGTTTGTGACTGTACGCCATATAAACGTAGCTTATATACTTTTTAAAACTAACTTTTGACAGCTCTCCAGCTATAATAAATCTAGTTAAAGTGGGTAATTGCAAGAATAACGAGTTTTGGGACGTTTGCATTTACTATACCGGATATAAAGTTCTCAACGGAAAACTTCCATTGAAGAATCATGGACAGGAGGGTAGACTTTACCGGGTCTGATTCCCCGTATATAACATTAAGCCTCGTGCCAAAGAATCATGTCCTGATGTAGACAACCCTACAACCTCAAGGTAAGACACTCCGTCGGAGATTATGATCAGAGGAAAGAACGTTGTCCTGGAAGTGACGAGGAGTGTAGGCAGCACTGTAAAGACGAGGAGGGGCTGCGACGCTTCGATGCTAAAAACAATATGCCTGAGACTAGGTAGAGCTCCAGTGTACTTCCTGCGATAAATGAACGAGTTAAGAAGAGACATGAATAACGACCTTGGGGAGTAGGTTACCGAGTGCTATGCGAAGACACCGCCTTCAGTTAGCCGACCACTCTTATCCATTAGTTTCTCTCTTATTGAAAAAACGTAGATGACCTGTTCCCGATCCACATGATCTAGGAATACGAATGAATTCCAGTCGATCTCAGCAGATTCCCTTCTTCACTGAAGCGAAGTTGTACCGGGGCTTCGGACAGAGCTGGGTGCGTAAGGAGCTTGGTGCTGATGATGTCCCAGCGACAGTACTCAAGGAAATCCCTCGGACCTTTTCACGGTTACTACTCAATAAGTAGAACGTCTGTTAAAAATTTAAAAATAAGGCATCTTCAACTCCTGACTCTTCGTACTGCTGACAGATCATGACGCTCGCGCCCTTCAGCGCGGCGCAGTGGACATCCCTCCCTCCGGGGGGCCCGGCACCGCCCTAAAAAGTCCCTTAGTATAAAAATGTTTTTAATGTAGAAATCTAATTTCAGGACGTTTCTTAAGTGATAAAAACTGACGATACACTAAACAATAAAGCACAACTTCAAAGTGTATTGAAATACCATTTATTTAAAAACTAAATCACTGCTGATATAATATCGGTTGCATGTAGTCTCTTGTTGTACACACTCATAACAAATATTCCTAACCTAAGGTTTTAGTTAACTGATTAGAGCAACACTGAGACGGTTATGGCACATACAACATTGCTAGACCAGCTTTGATTACCCGTCAAAGTCACGTCTATTTCGTTCGTCTAATGAGATTTATTTTTTCTCGATACGATTTCAGCACGATAAACTATGTAAAATGTAAAAAAACTCTAACATTTAGCTCATTGACTAGACACGTAATTTATTTAGATTGGTATAATAGTATCAATGTGTATGGTGTGTGCCAACGTATTTCAATGATGTACTAACTGATTTGGCTACGACGATTAATTCTGTTTGGACTTTAACCAATCTTAACCAAGTTCATCGATTACAGCAACCGAAAAGTTAGCCGGTGTGTTCGATTTTTAAAATTCTGACTGTCGTGTCGTTTAGGATATATCCTGACAATTGCAGAAACTCTCCTGTAAACAGTTGTCTCTTCTACCGGTTACCCGATGCAATTCACACGAGGAAGAGAGTGTGTTAAGCTGGTTCCTAAGCTGTAAGACCGAGAAACCGCCGAGATTAAATGGGCTGAACGATAGGGTATTGAACATTTTTGTCTTGACCAATGTCATTATCGGCCTCCCTAAGAAGATCGTGATCAAATTATGGGACTTCAGTATTATAAATGCAATCTATACTTAGGAAAACCTAGCTTTTAGTAAAAGAGCCAATGCCAATGCTTATTTAGTATTTTCGTACTCTGGGTTTCAGCGTGGGTCAATAGTTTATATAAAAATGCCAAATCGTACGAGTTATAGGTTTCGATGATGCTCGCCAATTTTTTGTTTGCTAAGCAAGTTTGAGGAGTAGTGAAGACTTAGCTAATCAGTACATCTAATAATATTCTTGTAATTCGTACAGCGAAGTATAACTTAGATTAGACCTGTTTTATTTATAAAATATAGTAACAAGGATATCATATAAAGCTAAAATCAATAACAGTGAAAAATATTGAGGATTTATATAGATTAATATTGTTTTGCACGTACAAACTCAATAACATATTGTGATTGCTATTCAGCCTGAGGCAGGGAGTATGGAGCACTGTGACGTACGAATGTATACAGTATCAGAACATGCCGTTTGGATTTCATTAATTAACTTGGAACCAAATGAGGGCGATTATGTATTATTAATAATACAATAGGCTTGAATATTCATAAGACTGAAAATAAGTTTTTTGACAGTATGCGAGGTAGAAAGAATGTTTATATGAGAATTAATTTATGCAAGATTTATTTATAATACCAAATATGATAAAAAACAGAGTTTAATAATGACTTCGTCTATATACTTTCGTGTGTATGTTGACAAACAGAATGGACTCAATGACCCATTTTGTATCAATTTAATTTTCTTGTTTCTGTTTCAGTAATTTTTACCCAAAAACCCTGTATTACTAAGTAAGTAATACTTAGTAGTATTTTACTACTAAATTGTCATGACCATAATGCGAAACAGACGGAATTCCCCAAAAAGGGTCATGCAAATTTTTAATCTTAGTTTTGTAAAAAAATCTGAAACAGTGATATTTTATGGTTCAGGTACTTAATTCAAAATCCTTAGAAGGATTATAAATAATTATTTTTTTACTGTAGCTATATTTTTATGTATTATTTTATTGTTTTAGTTTATTCAATTTCCATGTGTATTTTCTAATTTAAAATTCTTAATACGGTTACAAATGTTATAGGTATATTTCCTACAAAGGTTCCACATTTATTTTGTACAGCGCTGCAATAAAACAACGTGCAGGATGACACCAAACAACACAACAAACTTTGTAGAAATCAAAGCATATTCTCTGTTGCGAAAGGAAAAACAATTTTAACCAATTTTAGTTTAATTTTGGTAGTAGCGACATGGAAAATATACAAAGAAATGTGAAACTGCACTAACATTAATTTAGAAATGCGCAACAATCTCTGTGCATTGGTCCAAAATTAGTTGTAGAAGTAGTAAATAAAAATAAAATCCTGAAATATCGCGATAGCCAAAATTTTTAACTAGGTAGATTTCATAGAACTACTTTTAATTTTGAACTGTTATAAACCTAAAACTGTCTTGCGGATTAGTTATTATAAGCACGACTAAAAGATTTTAACGGGAAGTTACATTATTTTGTTAATAATTTTCGAACGTCCTTAGAAAAGAAATTTCTTTTTATATTCAAACTATCTATCTATTTAGAAAACTTTGTCAGATACTCAATAAAAACAAAAACACATTAAAGCACAAAAAACTGTATATTTCTTGCAAAGCTCTTACTAAAATTATGACAGACCGATGGACGTAACTGTTTGAACTTTATTAGACGTAATAAAGTCACCAGTTTTAAATTGATATGTTTTTATATCATTAAAATGTGTGCATGCACTTAAATCTAAGAAATCACCTTTCATAAAATAAGCAATAACAATAGATAATGATCATCGCCGACTTTTAATACGAGTATATTTTTAATATAAGCCATTATAAAAATGTATTAGTAGTAAACACAATAAAGGAGAATCTAACTAACTTCTGACTCTTTTTTACTAAAAATAAATTATTCCTTGCACGAGGTGAAGGAGCAAATGTGATATCCCTTACAAATTCACATATTTTCATTTCGAGTAGTTGTAATCTATTATCCTATGTGATTTCACTGTTTCATAAATAAATGATTGTGATATTTTGTAAGAATTAATTTTACTTTTGCATATGATGCTTACAGGTATGAGACTATTGCACGAACATTGTTAAGATATTAAGGCATGCGACTGCAGAAAATGAAGTTAACATTCAGCGTGCACTGGTATCACAACAAAGCGGCTGATTGGCTCTGATTGTCATATTTGTGCGCTTCAACACTGACTCTAGTTGGAACATGAGCTGCAAACTGAAATTTATACGTTATTTTCTTAACGTTGTCCGTGTCCTTAATAAAAATAAAGAAAAGTAATAAAGTTTGTGTTGAAAACTAAAATATGAATAAATATAATGCTTTTCACATTTTGGGAAGATTTGTATCAACTCAAAAGTGAGTGTTAGCGAATTATATCTCTCGAGGGGCTGGAACAATTCCATTTTTTTTACGTATATCCGCACGATATCTCGAGAACGAAATGGCTTATAGACTTGAAATGATCATAATGTTTCGTAAGCGAAAATCCTTACATTGGACTTGTGTGTAACCATGATGTCGACGAGAAAATCAAATAAAATGAGTAGAATCAAATCACATTTTGAAATAGAACATAGTAACACGTGTAAGCAAATGACACTTTATTTATACTTAATACTTTTACATGCAACCTCAACTAATCCTATTACGCTACATGTGGTATGGTGTTATAAACAAAAAAAATTATAGTAGTACTTTTTACCGAACATATCTCATATATCTTGTAGTATAGATTTACCTTCAGGCAAATAAAAGGACATACTATTGTATTATCTGTTGTTCCTCTGTATAAGTTAGTGAAAATTATGTGTATGTCGTTCTTCGAAACATCAAATGTTTTTGCAAGAAATTGGAATTTGAGGGAAGCTGAGCGATACAAAATTCCAGTGAGACTTGATCTCTTGAACAGTAGATGTCTTATGCTAACGAGTACCTAAAAAATAGAAAAACGGTAAAACAAATGTTGAAAATTATTTTCACTTGTCACATTACTCTCAATCCCCTGGCGTAATCGACCAGTTTCCAAGTTTTCTCAAAGGCGAGCAAACGCTCAGACAATTTCTGTACCATTTCAAACGAAGAAAGTCAGTACGAAATTTGGAGGGGTTCCCTATTACACAAATTCAATAAATGCGAGTAAAACTTAAACTAAAATTCCTCCCTTTACACAAATAATAAGAAAATCACTGAGGCCGACACAAGCCATTACCGGTCCTCGGGCCGGGACTGACGCCAGACAAACGACGTTCTGCTCTCGTTGTTTTGTTTGTACATCTTGGTTTGTAATAATCTAGTGCAGGCTACATTCATCAAGTTATTTAATTAAAATGTTTTCCAACTGATTTTTTAACGTGGTTTTTGTATAGGCTACTTAGACACAGTATGTTTGAATGCTATTTTAGCATATGTTATAAACAAATCAATCAATCAGAATAGGAATATCAAAGTAACAATATCAAGTTGTAACTGCTGATGAGAAATAATTCACTAACTTTGTTTTATTGAGTGAAATAAAAAATATTAAAAAATGTGTACAAAATTGACGTACTACTGATCAGATGATTTGGTCAACTGGTCAAAAATACATTTGACTGTTTGTGTGTCTGGGTATGATTATTTTAGACCAATACATTTGTGGTTAACAGTGGTGCAAGCATTATAACTTTGATTACTATTACGAAGTAAGGAATAAATTATTTAACCCAAAACATATTCAGAAGTAATGAAGCTATCACGTACAGAATATTTGTATCTTCCCACAAAGGTTTGGTTATAAAGCCGGTTGTCGAAATGCGTTTCGGTTAGTCACTTGAGTAAAGGATCCCAAAAGGGTAACCGAACTCTTTGCGATATGTTACAAAATATGTGGTTTAAATATAACCACGTCGATACAAATATAAGGTTTAAATCGATTCACCAAGACTTTACTACTCCTCTAGGCATTGCTAAGCCCTTTAATAATTGGCTGGACGCTAGTAAAGCCTATCGTTCGAGGGACGGGAAAAAATGCCATTTCTTATTTTATGAAACCTCTGTTTATCTTTTTCTGTCTGTCTATAGACTGACCTATAGGTCTGTCTGTCCACACGATGTCTACAAAAAGAAATTACCTATAGACATAAGTGTTTGCTTATAGCTTCAATTCTACGCAGGTGAATGAATTCGATGATTGTGCATGATTCTCCATGATTTGGCTGATTATTATGGAATATTTGTACATTGGTCTTATCCATAATAACCACTTCAACAACGACTTAGAAGGATAAATCAATATGAGACCAAACTCAATACAACCATATGCGATTTTAACACGTGACATATTAATACATGTTACCTAAACATTATAACGCATACAATCTCCTTTTTTTGACTTTGTAAACTGTTTGTTTTTAGTATTTTACACTGCTAATAAGTGATGTAAGATTTACACGAGATTACACGAATTATAAAGGGGGTAAGAATTGGATATCGTAAAAGAGTTATCATACATTTAGATATTAAACGTTGACATTATAACTCAAAAGAAACATTCCAAAGATAATATTTGACTTTATTTTCATGAACGAATTTGAACATTCAAATAATATTTTATGTACTTTCCTGGTACAGAACCTAATAATTTCGTCGTCTACTAACTTATTACGTGAGAAGGTAATAATCTCAATATTGCAGCCTGGAAGATGCTGGGAGTAATAAACACGCTCTGGTATATCGCCATAACAACGTTAGCTTGTCGTTGCCGACATTAATATTTAATTGACAACGGCGTGCCACATCTAAGCGGGAAAGCTGTCTACATGAGTTATATTAATGAACAATGTTAATCGTTACCAACAGAGTTGGTAAGTAACTGACAAAGAGAACACAACAGGTACACATTGTATAATACGTTAGTTTCGATCTAGAGACTCAGTGTAGGAATAAGAGATTTTAAACTGCTTACTCTGGTTGTATTACATTCATTGAGTCTGAAAGCATCATTACTTTTTGCAGCGGTTGGTGGAATGCGAGATTGACTTGACTTAATTCATGACAAGGTAAAATACCCATTATATATGACATCATATGTCACGTATATAAAATAACGGACATAAGGTGTAATTTTTAGATTAAGATTTTGTGATTTTATCATAAAATAATCCGAAATGGTAAACGCAAATATTTCAGAAAAAATTAGATAGCAATTATGAACTTGCTTTTATTTCCATGCAGTAAGTTCTAACCAGGCGTAGGCATTGCTTTACTTGGTAATGTAAAGACAGTCTAATGAAGACTATTCCGCCTCACTTAATGAACATTTATTTTAGAAAGAAGTAGCTAAGTTAAGGAACTGTATCCAATAATCAAATTACTTAAATTCAACTTTATATCCGAACTGTATTGTTAACATCTGCTATTTTAAATACATTTTATTTCTGAACAATACAATGTTTAAAATAAAATAAAAGTTAACATCAGGATGTCTTAAATCAAAATGACACTTGTACCACTGAAACTTAATAATTTAATCCAAACATAAATCATTGAAAAAGTATTAATACATTTTGGAAGCTAAAATAAATAGTTTATTTATTTATTTTTTTGATTTTTATCTCTCTTTTGGAGTACTTGTAATGCATTAGATGGTTTAAAATCGTCGATCCAATTCGCATGAAAAAGATATTAATTTCGTCTTTGTGATCTGCATTGCACTACTAGCACTGTATGTTAATTTATCACCTTCTATAATTTAAATGTAAACACATGTTTTGACGAACACATGTTCTGACGAACTTAAGCTGATTGTGCCAACAGATGTTTATTTGAATTATGTTTTGTAAATATTTCACTATTTTCCAAATAATACGGGAAATTTATCGAATTTTTATTCCATAAAATTCTTCCTGTCTGAGCCAAAAATTAAACACGAAGCCTTAGCCAATTTCCTAATAACCAAATAAAGTGACAACAATAACTTAAATAACGGTGTAAACTGATACTGCAAGCAATTCCGTTGAAATACTATGTCATTTTTAACAAGACAAATGCTGATGTTTTATTTAAATTTTTTATTGCCTTAGCCAAACAAAAAGCGATTCATTAATTGGTCAAGTGTGAACTAGTGTTTGTATATGTTCTACTGTATTTTTATTTTGATGCTTGCTTATTATTTAATGGATATATGTGTATCCATATACTGTATATACATCCATAATTAATTGTTTTTAAAGAGATCCAATTATTTTATGCTTAACCTGATTTCTTTTTCTTTTATATGAATCGGCCCAAATATATCCCATCCCGAACTGTACAATTACGTGACCAGCAACAGATTCCATTCCATGATTTTTCGCATCAATTACATAGTGATAATAATATTTTTATTGCGAAAAGACTATGCTCACATTGTATCACAATCGTCCTATCTAACCTAATAATTCATTCTGAAAATAGACCATTCAGGCATACATTATATCACTCACACCTCTTTCACACAATGTACAGGCCCGGCAAATTTATTTATGTTGATGCTCTTTGAGAATTTGGTTTCAATCATCCCAGAGATCCATCCTAAGCTCGCCAACTGAGTAAAATGCTTTCGAAATCAGAAGGGTTTTTTAACTGAGTTTTGAATTGTTTTCCATTTTGTTGTTTGATGTGTTCAGGGAGACTATAACATGTCAACTGTTACATTTAAAATGAGCAACAGGTAATCACAATGGCGTTTCAACACAAAAATCTGGCCTCAAAACAAAGTACAATTGTTATACCAGTTCAATGCATCACAATCGTTTGAAGCCGAAAACATTAATCATTATAAAACCAAACACAAGGCAAGGGAGGATTAGCCACAATCTTTTCGAAAGAAAATCTGAAATTCAACTTGAAGTACTATATACTTTCTCCAAGGGTTTTTTTACCAAAATATAAATTAGGGGGTCATTAGTTTAAAAACTACATCGTTATATTCAATATTTTTCCAAGGAAGTTGAACGCTTGAGTTATAAATAAACTATAGTGATAATAATATTCTTTATTGCGAAAAGACTATGCACACATTGTATCACAATCGTCCTATCTAACCTAATAATTCATTCTGAAAATAGACCATTCAGGCATACATTATATCACTCACACACCTCTTTCACACAATGTACAGGCCCGGCAAATTTATTTATGTTGATGCTCTTTGAGAATTTGGTTTCAATCATCCCAGAGAATCCATCCTAAGCTCGCCAACTGAGTAAAATGCTTTCGAAATCAGAAGGGTTTTTTAACTGAGTTTTGAATTGTTTTCCATTTTGTTGTTTGATGTGTTCAGGGAGACTATAACATGTCAACTGTTACATTTAAAATGAGCAACAGGTAATCACAATGGCGTTTCAACACAAAAAATCTGGCCTCAAAACAAAGTACAATTGTTATACCAGTTCAATGCATCACAATCGTTTGAAGCCGAAAACATTAATCATTATAAAACCAAACACAAGGCAAGGGAGGATTAGCCACAATCTTTTCGAAAGAAAATCTGAAATTCAACTTGAAGTACTATATACTTTCTCCAAGGGTTTTTTACCAAAATATAAATTAGGGGGTCATTAGTTTAAAAACTACATCGTTTATATTCAATATTTTTCCAAGGAAGTTGAACGCTTGAGTTATAAATAAACTATAGTGATAATAATATTCTTATTGCGAAAAGACTATGCACACATTGTATCACAATCGTCCTATCTAACCTAATAATTCATTCTGAAAATAGACCATTCAGGCATACATTATATCACTCACACCTCTTTCACACAATGTACAGGCCCGGCCAAATTTATTTATGTTGATGCTCTTTGAGAATTTGGTTTCAATCATCCCAGAGATCCATCCTAAGCTCGCCAACTGAGTAAAATGCTTTCGAAATCAGAAGGGTTTTTTAACTGAGTTTTGAATTGTTTTCCATTTTGTTGTTTGATGTGTTCAGGGAGACTATAACATGTCAACTGTTACATTTAAAATGAGCAACAGGTAATCACAATGGCGTTTCAACACAAAAATCTGGCCTCAAAACAAAGTACAATTGTTATACCAGTTCAATGCATCACAATCGTTTGAAGCCGAAAACATTAATCATTATAAAACCAAACACAATGCAAGGGAGGATTAGCCACAATCTTTTCGAAAGAAAATCTGAAATTCAACTTGAAGTACTATATACTTTCTCCAAGGGTTTTTTTACCAAAATATAAATTAGGGGGTCATTAGTTTAAAAACTACATCGTTATATTCAATATTTTTCCAAGGAAGTTGAACGCTTGAGTTATAAATAAACTATCCCTACTGGGCATCGATCCAATATAGATTCCTTTTAGCAATATTCCACGGATTTTCCCACCGATAATCTTTGCTTCAAATTCTATAATACTTATATTTATATACTGCTCTTATGAATTGCTTAATTAGTTAGGTACAACAAATCTTGCAGAAGACTAGAACGCGAACCACCGTAGTATTACCAAGTTTTACTTCTCATTCTGAGAGTAACCAATAAGAAGTCTAGATACTGTAAGAACAAAGATCTTTGTGCAATGTGTATGCGGCCTTTCTTTTACAGTTATCTTTTTTATACAATTTCTCTAAATAATGGGCAATCGAATTGATTGATTGACGATCGCTTTCTTCAATAACATTACAATATTTAGTAATGTGAGTTTCATTGAATTATAGAACTAAGCCTAACGTCAACAGTGAAGTTCTGTAGTAGAGCAACCAACCACTCAGGCGTATTGATTAGGATCAATTCACCACGTAGAACCCAACCTCATGATCCAGTCCACCAATGTAGATAAACCTCTAGAACCACGCTTCAAATGTACATCGGCAATATACGTACCTCACATGTACGACCCCATCATGTCCACGACAGACTTCAGTCCATATCCATTGTTCTGACATTATTAGATCAACTCTTTATTGTTAAGTTGGATTAGTCGATCACTACAGCCTATTAATTTTAGTTTTTAATCTAATTTGCATTTGTATCAAAATCAGATTATCAGAATTAAAACATGTAGAGTTTATTCTTATTGTTAAAAATCATTTAAACGTTCCCAAACTTTTGACAAACTTTATTATATATAGATTAAAAATTATTCCTCGTCCGAAATACCCGAACTGTCAATATGGCTCTGTCAGTGACAGGCTGTGATTGACAGGCTGTCTGTTTTTATTCACCCCTGATATGAATTATCTCGGTATTGTAACGTTCTTAATTGTCTTTCCGGTCTAATATGTCGAGTTTTAGTGCTTATAATGTACCTTGCTTACTATTTGATGAATATTGAAATAATATAGATAACAGTAATATAGTATAACTAATTTAAATTTTAGGATGATATACGGACAGATAGACAGACAGACTATCATACAGAAAAGAAAATCTTATATTCTCCTGGCAGACAAAGGGTACATTTAGAACCCAAATTTACATTGGTAATTGCAGTACCCAATCATCCTGCAATGCTTATAAAGGACTACTTCTAGGATTATTGTTTTTTTGTTTGTATAACAATAGTTAAATACCTCCGATTTCCTGTAATTATTACACCCCACCCCCTAAGACAAACCCGAAATAAGTTAGCCTTCTGAGTGATAGGCGTCATGTTCATAGGATGAACATACATCATCATACAAGCTATTCATGTCTAAGTAGAAATGAAGTTTCACGCAAAATTAAAAACGAAAGATGAGATATTTATAGATATATTTCTTGAATGTTTAGGTTACAAACTTATTTATTCTGTAATTGTTTCGTAGGCGTCATGAACAATGTAAATGTTTACTAAATCTTAGCCTCTAGCATTGAAATGGCACGCACCATAATCGAACTCGATGTTGCCTGGACAGAAATGTCCTTCACGCAACATTTCACATCTATAAGATAGTTATTTCTCCAGACATTGTACGGATGGAGAGACAGACAGGCAGAATTTTATTTATCTCCTTGAATGAGAGGCTTCACAAACACGCAACCAATGATATAAAGAGTAAATTGAGTTGGAGTTGAATTATGTATTACAATAAATATAAAGATGTATTTAGTCATTTACGTGTGAACAGTATTATGAACATGAAATTCACATAAATAAAAAACTACATCTAGTTTGAAATTATAGTAATTTCTCATTGAGGAGGGTCTACCAATTAGTTGTGACAAAAGATGAAATATTTAAATTTATTTTATAAAGTGTTGGAACATCCAATCAGAATCTGTAAATAGTCGAGTAAATCTAGATTTGTAAATCTCTCTCTCTCTCTCTCAGCGGTAGCGAGTTTTATAATTATATGGACCCAGTGATATGTATTTCACTCCCAAATATCATATCAAGTTACACTCTTAGTATAGGGGCGGAATCACTCTCACTTTCTCTGTCGCACTGTTGTTATAAATCACTCTAAAACTGTATATTATAATACAAGTACTATATTTTTAATCGTAGAACTACTACAGTATGCTCTGTCTTCACGTATCTTGATGACAAACTATATACATTAATTATTAAAGTACTGTTAATAGTGTAAGAATTTATAATTAAAACATGTGTAGCAATGTTCGGACACGTTACTCACAGTTACGGTATTTAATAGTAGGAAACATTTGTGTCGTAAAAATGCAACATATTTCATTATACTGTCATCGAAATATGGGGAACAATTAGGGATTTTACTATGATTTCATAAACTCAGCCGTGAAATGACTGATTCACGGTTACATTTCCATGTAGTAGATTACGGAAACTAATCAATTCTCAAGAAAGAGTTAAATTAAATAGTAACGTTCACATCGTCGATCGTCGACTTAATCAAACCAACATATTATTGGTTTTGATCCACATTAATCTGTAAACGTAAGTTGCTTATATTTAACTGCCTGGATCATACGCTTTCAGTAAGAATAATTTAACGTATTTAAATATAATATTTTCGATACTGTTTCCAACACGTTTTATGTTTATGCTAATTATTATCTCTCTGGTTTTCAATTTCTGTATGAAAATGCTTGAGGTCATACTGGCTGAGAATGTTCTGGAAATGTAATAATACTTTACATTGTATCTGATATTTACATTGTATTGGAAACTATATGACTCTTTTGGATTTAATTAACGAAACAACCTTTAGTCACGTCAAATGAATGTTAAACATAAAAACACCTTTTCATTTTCAGTAAATGTCTCATTAGAGTAATAAAGCCTATAAATTAAACTGTTTTTAATATTTAAACTATATAGTTTTAGATTTAAGTAAAAAATATAAAAAAACGTTTGATGTATATTAAGTATTTAATAAAATCAAAATCAATAGCTCTATGTAGTATATGTAACAGTGTTATTGATAAAAAATACGGAGGTTTAAGAATAAAAAAATCAATACATTTGTGTTGTAATCAGTTTTTATTTAACGAGACAAAGTTGCAGTTTTATAATAGATCTCTCTCTCTCTCTCTCTCTCTCTCTCTCTCTCTCTCTCTCTCTCTCTCTCTCTCTCTCTCTCTCTCTGTTTCTCTCTCTCTCTCTCTCTGTTTCTCTCCCACCTTCTCTCTCTGTCTCTCTCTCGTTTGATCCTACGTTGATATAGTATATAGTATAAGAAAATTGCTAGACAAACATATTACAATATTTATGCTCTCTTTGAATTATACTCAGAAAGGTTTTATTGCATAGTATTTTGCTCGTCGTAGAGGAGACAAGCGATAGAGTGATGTCAGATGCAAGGAACACGTACGTAACTCAGCAGTCTGTGGTAACGCATTTTATGATTATATGGACGCAGTGATATGTATTTCACTCCACATACCATATCAAGGAGCTCTCTCAGTTTCTGGTCAAAAGTGCTTAATTTATAACAATTTTTATTAACAAAGACAAAGTATAAATCTACAAAAGTTATTATTTAACTTATCATTACTGACAAAAAGAAATATGGCCAGGTTTTCAAAGCAAAACAAGACTGTATAATCGTACAGATGTAGAACTTGCAACCGATAAGTCTCGCACTAAACATGAGCTGCTAGTGGTTTAAGTGGAAGGAAGGGTTTAGATGCGACAAGAACTGGGTTGGCCGACAGCCAACAATCTACTTGTGTTTTAAGGGTAAAAACTATCACCTGTATTGCTCTGCTTGGACTGAACAAATCAGGTTAATGAGGTTACGAAGGCAACTGTTTGTGAGTGAGTTTCTACTTCATGACGTCAAATATTAGTACAGTCCGTCAATGTCTTTGCAAAAACTCATATTACTTATGCTACATAAGACAGCAAAATTCTGTTAAGTAAAGTGTCAGGTGGGGTAATTTACTCTTATGCGGGTTTCATCACTAATGATGCGATCCATCACTGTCAGTGTAATTGTACAGGACAAATGCAGGTCGCTACTGTGTAACGTAGCAAGGTTCATGTACAGGTAGTGTCAATTACCCTTCTCAATTTTTTATTTTATCTTTACTGAAACATATTTGTTTCATTGTCCCTGTAGATTTTCAGATGTCAGTTGATATATGCATGTAGATAGGTGCTATGTAATTAATTAACTGTTTCTTTATTTAAATGTTTCTATTGTAAGTGTGTTAATCCCGTACAATCTTAAGTGTCTTAAAATACAGAGATTACTGAATATTATGAAATACCACACTTCTGATCGTTTTATTGTGTTGGACATAATTTTAAAATAATTAAAAGCCAAATAACAATAACAACATTTAAAATATGTCTATTTATGTTTTTAAATTATAAATACAAATCTTAGTACCAACATATTCTCCCGTGCGTTAACTTATATTGTTATTATTTATAATATCAAAGTTGAATCACTCTAGACTTGCTCAGCTCCATTAGGAAGCTATTTGAATTCATGACAAATAATTCTCTTTTTTTGTAAATATGGAGACTATGAGTTACCAAAGCCTGCTTCAACGAATTAAGTCTTATTTGATAGTCATTGGATAAATATTATTCATTAATTGAAAAAAGTTTGAAGCCTAATTGTTAAGTAAAACATTATTAAACTTATTCTTTTCCTTTTATTTTGCTGTGTAAAATTTAGACTATATAAGATTTATTTCTAGACTAATAAAAGAAAAATTTTAATAAATAAGAATAATTTACTTTGATTTGATTGTATTATTATAATTTTTAATATATTTATTATTATTTTTCATTATATTTCTTAATTTATAACGTATGATTTTCATATATGAAGATTACAATTAGAGTATAAGTCTTGTTCAACATAATCTACCTGTGTGAATTATTGTTTAACCAAATTGTTAAAAAAAAATCTGATTTAAAACAAAGTAATTACTTATTTATTTAAAATTATTTATGATTATTTTGTTGAATATTAACACTGTTTATAGGTAAATCATCTGTTTCATTTATTTAAATATCCTTCATACGTATTATTTGAAGTATTAGGAAAACCACAGGGCGGAGCCTGCTGCAAGTTTGATTTACAAGTGACGTTAGTGTCAATAATTCGATTGTCGAAACGTCACAGTTATTGGCATTTCTGACATTTGGTATTGATAAATATCAGATTTTACCAAAGTTGGTGTAGTTTTTAGAAGTGGTAAACATGATCGAATAAACAATGTTAAAATAGTCCTCTTGCCTCTATTGGAAGTTGTGGGTTGATTTTCAGACAATAGAAATATTATTAATTTATTCTAGTGGAATTAATAGTTGTGTTCACTATCTCAATAACGATTTGGTATATAAAATAGTACATCTCATTAATAGTCTCGAAAGTAAACTATTTGAGTGCGAGATTGGTTTTAAGCGCGGGGCAAAGCCTAGCGTAGAAAATGTTGTCAAGTCCCGCAAAAGAACTTTCGATTATTGAGCGATACTTGCTATCAAGATGCAAAAATGCACACGAAATTCTTCTTGTTATTCTTCCACACGAAAACTTAACACTATTCTATACTTCATTCTGGTGTCAAAATAAGATGTTTTTTAACATAAGACTGTAAAAACAAATAACGAAATCACACTGGTTTATTTTATTTGTTTATACAGGTAAACAAATAATTGATACCCCTTTTTCCCTATATACGTTTGTATAGGGAAAAAATTGTTTACATAGGGTAAGTAGTGTTTGAAAAGGGAAAAACAGCTGACATAACTAAGAGGGAAACAATGACATTCACTACAGATCTCAGCTGTATTGGAAAAAATCCATTAACGTACAGAATGATGAAATGCTAAAATGTATCGTAAATAATCATAACTTAAAAACACTTTATTCATTATGTTCAGCTTTAGACTTTTTCAAGTTTGAACGGCAACGACCATATTGAAACGAAATAGTGTACGAGACTGTGCAACGAACTTAGCACAGTTATTTATAAGATCGTTTGGGCTTGTTTAGGTCAGTTATCGTTTTTAAATCTGCGTTTTACATATAATTTGAATGGTGTGGATAGGGGTGGGTGGGTTTGAACTCTGGGGTTCATGTTACGTATTATACAACATTGTCGTATCATGTTAATGATGCCTCTTATAACACTACATTTTCGTGCAAAATATTTTAAAGATTTTTAATTTTTATTAATTGTATTTATATTTTTAATTTATTTTAATATAATTTATGTGTCATTAATATGAAATAAAATAGTTTAAATGAGAATGCGTGCAGGAAGAAGAAGGAGAAAAGAAGGTATATTTCTGCTACACGTAGTAGTAGGAAAAATATATTCATCCATCTTCTTATATCCATCTCATGGATCTAGTATCCATCTTCTTATAAATAAAAATGGATCGCAAACTGTGTTGGTAAGCGCTAAACTCAAGAACTGCTGAACTAATTCGGCTAATTCCTTTTGTAAAATGTTCATTAAAATCCATGGAAGGTTTTTATGAAGCAAAATATAAGAAAAGTTACCTTAAATATTTTGAAATTCAGAATAAATGTAGTTTTTGCGTTTCATAATCCAAATTAAACTGGTACTAAACAGCTGTTCAAACCTTCAGTTTTATGTCGAAGAATTGGCTGAAACATCTGTTTCCATTTAAATTTGATGAAATATTAAGTAAACAGTGATTGATCAGTAGTGTAATGCAGATAGTAAATATGAAGTTAATATATACATTTTAATCCACATTACCCCAGTGATGAATTTAAATAATCTAATGCATTTTAAATATTATTTAAACACTGTTATGTAACCAACCTTAATGAACAAAGTTATGAATGTTTTCACATAAGTTACTTTAAACTGGTAGGCTTCCTTGACATTGTTATATTGCATTTTAACAGTGGCTTATGGAAAACAGAGAAATAAACACTAACATGCATCAACGATTCATTGTTTCCCTGGCTACAGTCCAAAAAAGCAAGACTGGTATAACGCAAAACTTTAATAACGATTATTTTAGAATGTTGCATAACCTTAATAAGGATTTCCCCCTTATACCGAAAGTACATAAGAAGTAGGTAGGACTTCCCCCTAGGTCGTAATATGCTTTTCAGTCCTACTTATGTGTGTATTTTCTTCATCAGGACAAGGCAAACTCAACTATGTCAACACGATTTCGACCAAAGTAGATTTCCGAGAACTAGGTAATCGAACGTATATAGTATTTTGATCGAGGCAATATGGTAAGCTAAACTGTGACATAGTAGGTAAGTGAATTTAGTCTTAAGTAGGCACTTTTTAACCGAAGTAGGCATCTCAGTCCTACGTAAGTATATATATTTTTTTCTTCGTCAGAACAACAAGGTAAACTCTACTATGGTACTGGAAATATCTTAGACCTGAAATATATGACAAGTTCTGAAAATATACGCTTTTTGACCGAAGTAAGTTTCCGAGATTTGTGTTTTCTTGATCGGGATGACAAGGCAGCTTCAGCTGTGACGTTATGTATATAATTAATTAGAACCAGAAATGCTCCTACACGTGCCAAACATGATATAATAATTAAGTTAAACTCTGATACTATTTACAATGAACTTAAACGACATCTACCTTATGTACTCGTATGCCTACTTATGTTTTAAAATTTGTATAGGCCTCCTTGTATAGGGATCATATTACATCATAACTGCTTTTACTAAGTAATATAAGGACTACAGTTTTAAAGATTGCGTGCGAAGCCGCGGGTAACAGCTAGTAATTTCATTATAACACAGGCAATTTACGATTTTTTGCTGAAATTTAGCGAGGACTGTCACACGTTGGGTTGGTAAATTTTTATTTCTGTCTTACTGCACGATATTTCCCAAATTAAGTGACCTATTATAGACATGACATCGTCCATGAAATTGCTTCTTAATTTCTACATGAGGAACAGCGAGTTTGATAATGATGTATGTCATTCAATGGAATTTAGCTGAACGTTAGCCAATATTTGATATTGGTCTTATGGGTAACCAGGACCGCAACGGTAAAATGACAGCAAATATAAATTTATAAACATATATAGCCTAACTATCCGAAAAATACAACATTTTATAGTATTTTAGAGTGTAAGTTTTTAATATTTAAACAGCTATATGAAAACCAATTTAATGAAAGAAATGTGAATGTATCATGTAGCAAGTTATGTCGAACAATATTTAATTTGTTAAATTTACATTTTTATGAAACTTTATTTCTAAAATAATGAATTATATAAATGGATGATTTTTGTTGGAAACATCTTCTTTGAATGATTTTCTGTTTGACTGTTTGACTATCATATTTTATATACGATACTTAAGGTTTAACAGTTTAGCTCATATTTATCTTGTTAAATTAACAGATCAACAAGTATTTAATTCATTAAACACAACCTCTAAGACATGAATGAGGTACTACAGCATCAATACAAAGACCATTGTTGTGAGATGCTGAATTTTGAACTGCTTTCCTGACTGTGCTGTGTATTGCCATATTTATCTTCGTAAGAACAATGGTTTGAGAGGGTTTCAGTGTAATGCTGGTATTATTTGGTTCCCTAGAGGAAGATTCGGTGAATATCTGTGAATTTCTCTTTGATTTGAAAATTGCCGGTTTCCTTCCAAACGTTTCTGTTTGTTTTGTAACACGTGGTTCATTGTATAATGCTTCCATTTTAAGGTAATGACCAACAAGTAACAATAGTAAGTCTTGTTATTTGATGACCAGTTCATTTTTCAATACTCCTTTCTCGATACAGTTGTATTATTTGATGGTTTATATTCCTGAAAAGTCTGAGTGTTTTTCTCAAGTTTTTTATGTCCGTTGTTTTACTATAAACATGTTTAATAAATGTTTGTCATCTATTCTTTTAAGTTGGCCTTATTTTTTTGAGAGGTTGGTTAATGTTTTAAAGATGTAATTAGTTTACTAACAGTCTTTAATAGACCTTAATGTATGCAAGTTTTTAATGATATTAAAGGCTCTCAATAAAAAAATGTGCCTTAGGTGAAAATCTGAAATTAGCAACATTAATATTACGCAACTCATAATCAAGCCGTGTAATTGCATAGTATATTTGCATTGTTCTGTGTTTATATTTGTATAAACAAATTTGGTAAGAATTTTACTATGATTTTTATTTTATTTTAAACAGTGGCAATTTAAAAATGATTAAATTTTGAATCTTACGAAAGTCGGAAAACATTTAATACTTGAAGGAAATATAAAACCACACCCATCTAGAGATGTGAAATTTGAATCTATTTTGTCACAATCAGGTATAACACATCGGGTAGTATAAGTTTTAAGTTCTTACACTCCAATTATATATATATATATATATATATATATATATATATATATATATATATATATATATATATATATATATATGGTTGTGTGTATATTAATTTTAATCTGATCGTAGCATACGATCACTCAAACCCTATTTTTCGTACGTTTTAATCAAATCTTAAAAGATGTGGAAATATTTAATTATTTCTTATTATATATGCATTGTTTGTGTTAAACAATGCTCTAGGCAAATATGTTGGATTTTTATTACGTTTTAATATATAGAGTTTCATATATTCGTAAACCAGTATTTATTTTATTTTGTTTTAGTATTTAGTTTGGAATCATTGGAAAATACATCCGCTATGAACTGGACTTTTACAATTACGCCGAAATTGACTGACAAACAAACAGACACCATACACTGTACAAGGAGTTACTACGATATCTCCACCTTTGAAGCAATCAGAAAACTAACAAATCCAATTATTCTAGCGGGATATTAAATGTAAATATAAACGCACCTAATTTACATACATATTTTAATCAAAATCTATTTACGAACCAATCCTCAACATCTCTGTTGAATTTCCACTTATAATTTTAAAAAACTTAGTATAGTTCAAAAAATATAATTTTAAATAATTCTTTCTTGTCTTAAGTATATACATTATCAAATCAAATTAATTTACTATGTCTATTGCATTAAATACACATCATCTTTGGTGTACTATAAATAGTCTACTATAAACTGAAAGGATTTCAGTAGTCGTGAAATATGAGTATACTAATAAAATTAAGTCTTTCTATCGTCGTTTTATTCTCTGTTCCAACATTACTCAATTAAAAGTAACAGCTTCATTGAAAATATTATTGCATTTAGGCCAAAATTACTTTTAGTTCAATTCTACTGTCTAATTTCCTGCTCTGAGTCAGAAATTGAGTGAGAAACAAGGACTCATACCATACACCTTCATCTAAATTGTCTGTACGTTTCTTTTAAATAATACGTTAACAGATAAACTAATCATGTTGTTAAAGTTTAGATAGAGACCAATCATATGGAAACGTACACTGATAGATCACTCCGTGACGCACGTCCGAAGTTTAGCTGCTTTGACTGACACTAATCTAAGTTATCAGCTGTGGTAATTAGAAACCGGTCTGCACGATACGATACAGCCTACTCCAACTACGATATACTGAATCTGTGAACTGATCTTGATACACAATATTTAAAAATTTTTCATTAATCGTTGATCAGTATTCTTCTTCAGCATGCACATATTTCAGTAAGCCTATTAATTTGTTGTTCGCGTAATTTTTTGAAGCCAGTTACACGTTTTTTCAATGCCTTGTGTGACACAATATAAGCGAATTTTATATATTTTCTACAAGCGAATCATTTTTATATAAGCAAATTTCAAAATTAAGGAAAAATAACCCAATTGACCTATTATACGAGTAAAAGAAAATATCTTAACATAGTAGATGTTTAAAATTTTGGAAGATTAAACTCGCCAGATTGATTTCCACTAAGTAATATATATCACATTTTAGCATTTTTGGAAGTTAGTGTCCATAAATTATTATTTAATAGGAATGAAAAAAATCTCAAGATTCATAGCCATAATACTTTGTTCGGTACTCATATTTTCTTTGGGTTCTTACAAAAAATGTTCTCTTTCATATATCCGATGTATAGTATTTTTAGTTGTATTTTTCTAGAAATATACTATATTATGGTTAAAGCACTATATGTCTGCTGCAAATTACTATTGTTATTCTTAAAAATTAAAATATTGGTAACTCCTACCTCTTGATGTTTAAATTTAATTTAGGGTTTATAGATTTGAATTTTCCAGCAGTATTTAAAACCTTTAGGTTAGGTTTGAATTTCAGGTGAGTGATTCAGACAAGTCTACTTTGAATTACAGTTGCAATCTTATAAATAAGAGAGAATCGCAGATTGTTTGCTAAGCGCTAATCTTGAAAATTGTTGGAACAATTTCGCTAATTCTTTGTATTAAATATTAATTGAAATCAGATGGATGTTTATTTAGAGAGAATGAAGTCACCTGAAATATTTTGGAATTAAGGAAAAAAATTAGTATTTATGTCATATAAGTCAAATTTAACTGACACTAATCAGCTGTCGGTACTTTCAACTAAATGTCAAGAAATTAGCTGCAAAAACGTGCTTAAATTTAAATAAAAAATATCTATACAGTGCTTGATCAGTACTTTAATGCAGACAGCAAATAAAAATTTAATATCTAAATTTTACTCTAGATTGCGCCAGAGACGAACTAAAATCAGCTATTGCATTGTAAATACTATTTAAGCATTTATATGAAACCAACCATAAAGAACCACCCTTAATGGTGGGCATCCTTGACATTGTGACATGGCAATTTAACTGTGGCTCATGGTCAAATATAGAAACGAACATTAACAAGTCTCAATGATCAATTTTCTCCAGACTACAGTCCGTGAAGCAGCAAGTCTTGAGAAAACCTTGTAAACGATTATTTTTTAAAGTTCAATAAACTTGAGAAGAATTTTCTCCTTTTACCGGAAGTATATAGGATATCCACCTAGGCTGTATTAAACGTAACGGCTCGAAGTAGGCACCTTTTAATCAAAGCAGGATTCTCAATACCACGTATGTATGTATATATTATTCTTCGTCAGGACAACAAGGCCTCTCAGCTAAGGCACTGGCAAAATTTTAAATGGAAGTTAATTACAAGAGCTGGTAAATTACAAGTAAATTACGTGCTGAAAACAATGTAGTTGAATAGAGGTATTCAGCCAATATGAAGCCTAACATATTGTAGTGTACTAACTACACAAGTTAGAGACTGAATGACAGAATGACAAAGCCCGTGGGTCACTAAAACCGCAAGTGACGAGTTTTATGCAAATACTGTCACGGTGATCTGTCATTGTCACCGTTACTACAGAGGGTGCTTCCTTCTTTGTTTGATATGAGATACGCTTTAAGTTTGTTTACATGTAAATATTCAGTTACATTTTATCACCCGTTTCTTTTATTCTAAGTTAATCTAATCTTATAGAGTATTCTCTAGGATTTTACATTATTAATCGTGTATGGAGAATGAAAGAGAAATCCTATTATACAACTTCTACAGTTATATCCCTCATATATGACTGTTCAAAACCTTAGGCCTTCTTTCAAACCACTGTTAATAAAAGATAGTTTTTCTCAATATACACCATAAAATAATTTATATTGGTACGCAGGAAGCTTAGTCTATTAAAAGTCAGAGAAATACGCAATTTTACGATATCAACACTATTAACAACATTGATCTTCTTCTCGCTAAGCTTCTTCCTTGATATTTGAGTTTTTCCCTTTCAGGTAATCTGAAAAACGTAGGCAGCATAGGCTTACAAAAATTCCAAATATACCTCAGTGAAAAGTGTTCTTCAAGAAACCTGGAGAGATGAACAGCCCAGTGTGAATCTACCTTAACCTGGTATTTTTGATTGTTCAAGCTATTTTCACATTTTATTGCAGTATCTTAGAGACGTATGCAACACCAAGCAATTTTTCAAGGGGTTCTTAAAGACGGAAGTGGCCAATTTTTCACGTACCTCTTTCTGACTTAGTGTAACCTTACAACTTATTTTGATTGTGTAACCTTACAACTTCACCACCAACGTCACCTGCATATCGTAACTGTGGTGAACACTGCACGATAACCGGTCAGAATACCTTTGACAAACAATAATAAACAACCAAAAGTTGCAGCATAAAAGTAATGGTGAATACACCATTACTTTTATTATTGATAGGCATCATCTTTCTCCCCTTATGGTTTAATAAATATATTAAACCATAAGGGGAGAAAGATGATGCCTATCAATAAAAAGCAATATTATTTATATCGATGAAATTTTCATCTATTTATGGCGATACGTAAAAATTTTAAGATGGTGGACCAGGAATATTCGTTACTATTTGATTATATTACAATATTTTTTATACAATTTTTGAGCGGCTGCAAGTAAATACATGTAGTTGACACATGTGTGGTCCACATTGCAGGCAAGTGAAGGACCTGTGTGTAATCGAGCATAAATAACTTGGTCAGGTGAAGCAAACATATTAGTTTAAAACGCAAACAAATTAGCTACGAAGTATAGTTAAGTAGCGGCCTTATTGGAAGCTATTCCCATAACTACTACCAATTTGTCAGATTTAAAGATTATTAGATCAGGAGAAAAATTTACAAATAACATAATAAAAAATAATTCGACAATCTTGTCATAATGTGTATCTCCATTATATTCCTTTGTCAACGATGTCAGTTGTACTTAGATAGTGACGAGACTATACAGTGCAAGATTTTCATAATTTCTATAATTATGTTTGACCAAAATAGATGTAATTAAACTTTTGTTTAAGTATTCTCTTAAAACAAAGTGATTATTAAATTCATTCAATCAGATTCCCACATCTCTACTAGAAAACATAGATTCATTCACAGCCACCAGCACTTGGGGATCATGAGACAATGTCGGTTACTGCGGTCTGCAGGTGTACCAATGGCACTCAGCGTAATACTAACTTAGCTGTAATCCCATGTGACCGTATCTCATGTCTTATTTATTCTATTGGTCGTATCTTACATTTGATCTATTACTTTTATTCTTTATTGAAAGACATTGTCGTTGGCAATAGTTTCAGAAATTTCATAAACTTTGTAACAAGCGATATATTTTTTTTTACTGCACTCGATGTTTTGGTATATCGGAATGAACTTATTATTCTTTTACGTTAACATAACATTCTTGTGATAGACTACCTTGTGTTTTAGATGCTGTAATCGCGTTTTGATACAACTTTACTGGATAGTCTCTAGAGAAATCCGCAAGTTTCACAAAATCTCTTTTTTTATAATGTTTTGGTTATTTTAACTGCACTTAAATATCCAGTCTAAAATATAATTAATTATATTTATTAGGGTAGATAGACATGAAAATAATTTCTAAAATAATTTTAAAATTTGTTTAAAAAAATTATTTAATTTTTAAAATTTCTAAGTAAATTGTACATAAAAGAACAATCCTTTTACTTATTATATATTTCGATTTAATTTCCAAAAGTTTACACAACTGCTTTTGTTGTAATATTGTTCAAGAAAACATTTCTTCTTTCAAATAAAATAAATTGAATTAAAGTTAACTTCTTGTTTCAAAAATAAAATCGGATTATAAATTTAACTTTATTATAAAACTCAAATAACATAAAACTTCTAATTTAATTTAAAATAAAATGTACTTTTATCTATTATAAACTACACTAAATAAACTGAACTAAAAACCTTCCTGAAAAATTTTTGTGACACTTATGTCATAACCTGTTCCTGTTGGTACAGACCCAAACTATGTTTCACCCCAAAATATTTATTAAAACTTTATATCTTGGTGTACAAAATTATTCTGACTATTGCGTTCTAAATGATTATTACAAGTAACTTTTAAATAATATTAAAATTGCAGACTTTACTTTGAACAATACTTGCAGCGACATGTACTCTCTTGAAAACTTGCGCCAATTATTAAATGAACTAAAATATTCTTGTTTATATTTTGTATCAAAATGATACGATAACCACAATATCCCGCGCAGAATGGTAGGGTAAAAAGAAAAACGCTAACCACTAACAATTAACCATAAAAAGATATTCAAAAAGGCCCCGAGAAGCGCGTTTCGCAGGTTTTTATACAACCCCTTCTACTGACCAGCTGACTATAAGCGACGCCTTTGATTAGCCTCCAACTATCCAATCACAAGGTCAGAAAGAACACAAGTCATCTCTCGTTGTAAACCCGTTAACAAAGTAGACTACCAGAAAAAACCTGCTCGGTTACGGTACCATCCTACATCGGCAGATCTTGTTGTTGAGAAATTATATAATTTTATTAATCTACATTTTGACATCACTAATTAAATTTTAATTTTTTCACATACAATTTCTCCCATCAATATTTAATAAATCAATTATAAATTGCCTATGTAGCAAATGCTACAGTGTCACGATACATAAACAATGTAGGCTGTTGCAGAGAGCAGCGGAACGACATCCACAACATTAAATCTAACTACCTCGACTCAGTGAATGTTTACGGGTTGCTTTAGTTACATTGTCTGTACATAACGAGTGTAATTCGTGTCCTGTACAATTACCTTCAAAAAGCTGTTTCTTATAAAAGTTCACAAATGTTTACTATATACGAACAAAATGACAGTTAATTGAATTTTATGCTTTCACATAATGAATGAGGATTTTAATCCTATACAAGATGTAAGTTTTACATTTATTTAATTTAAAAACATTTCCCCACATCACTCGCACAAACATGGTTTAATTCTTTAATAATATCACAAGACGTGCATAGACTGTAGTAGATTAAAAAATCCCAAATACATCACCTATATTCCAGTAGCCTTTCTCTTTCCATCCTTGAGGTATGATTACAAATATTGATGGTATTTGACAAAAATTACTTCAAAAAAATAATATTATACTAGGATAATAAGAAAACTCATTGAAGTAACCAAGAAAAGACTTGGTCCAGCTTCAGCCAATATTATCCTCCTGAGTCTAGAGTGCCTAAATATAGGCACTAGGTCTCAACCTACCTTGAGTCCCAATATATTTATGGAGCAAATTGGACCAAACGCCTAAGTGCCTTTTTTTAGGCAATCATTCCGACCCCACTTGAGTCCCAGGGTAAAAAAGTGTTAATTCTTTTACAATTAAGGTTAAATTATGTTCTCATATCATTGTTGTTTGAGAAAAATCACATTATGTATTTTTTACGTTATTACAAATGGTGTTATAGATGTCCTAAAAATAGGCACTTAGGTCTTCAGAGGAAAAAAATATTAACGCAGGACCTTAATTGAAAATGTTTTATTATTACATGTATAAAGTATAAAAAGAGTTGTTTAGAAGGCATTTTACATTTATTTGTAAAAAGTTCATCTTGGAGTCACTGTGAAAAGTTCACTTCGAATGGAACTTTCGGAAACAATTCCGCCCACCTACCAAACAAAGATACACATTACACTTTACACAATATACAGTAGATTTTTTCTTGCAATTCTGCATAGCACACCTTTTTTGAATTCCTTTTGTTAACCTCAGGTAGATGAGCTGCTTCTTCAATTCTTTTTTCTGGAGTAGGGTCAGCCCGTACTCGTCTGTCTCCAAATGGGTTATCCACCTTATCTTCTAGATCTTTGTCATTCGAAGCAACAGCTTCATTGGCTGAGTTCATCTCAATTAGCAACTCCCCAAATTTAAGTTTAAAAGTCCTGAATTGCGGAATTCTTTTGGCTGGAATTTGTATTTTTTGTTTGGTTTTCCCGCATCTGAAGCCAACTGTTTTACTAAGGCTCAAATCAAAGAAATGAAGGATACATCTCAATGTCCATTTCTTGTCCGGGCTCGTGAGGAGCAATACGATAGCATTCTATCAGCTAAGTCTACGCCTCCCATTTTTTGCATTATATGCATTGATAAACTTTAGGTTGAGAAACATTGATAAACTGTTTGCTGGCCTTAGACCACCTTTTTACTTCACACAAAGGCCTCGATTGACTCAGCAGTAGATATCATACATACACAGTTGTTGTCTAAACCCACTTTGTTATAGCTACTTTTCCCTCTGTCTTTGTTCCATTTTTTATCTTTTTCTTCTCTTACAGTGCAAAAACTGGTGCCCCTTTCATTTGCTTTCTTAAACTCTTTGTCACTTGGAAGGTCAGTAGTTTCGGGAATTCTGTCTTTCCTGATTGTTCCAGTTAATCTAAAACCTTTTTTCAGGAGTTCGTCAGCAAGCCTAACTGAAGTGAAAAATCTATCGGCATACAATGTGTGGCCGGGAACTAAAGACCTAGTAAGCTGAAGGACAGCTGATTCACACTGCCAGAATTGCTCAAGTTCTGGGTTTTCTACGTATGTGGCTGGTCCTTGATAAACAGTAAAATCACAAACAATTCCGTTTGGATTAGCAAGAACATAAACTTTCAAACCCGTTGGGTTGGGTTTGTTGGGTATGTGTTTGCTTGACTAGACACGTTCCAGAAAAAGGCACTATCATCTCGTCGATACTCAATTCCTGTGGTTTGTTCTGTTTCAAACAGCCCTCTAAGATTCGGTCAAGTAAAGGTCTTACCTTCCACAGCCTATCAGCTTTTCTTTTCGTCTGCTGTAATTTCGTTATCAAAACAAGTTTTATCCAGTTCCTAATAAGGAAAAAGCGATTCTCTCGCCATGTTGTTTGCTACAAGTGGAATCCTCCAACTTTTTTTTCCCAACACATTCTAATCAATGGTACTTGTAGAGCTGAAATCACAAAGTTTATGCCTAGCCAAATTTTTAACTCAGGTAGTCTTAGTTTTAGGTCCTTTCCTGTTTTCAACAAGTAGTTCTGATTTGATTTCTCAACTATTTTTTTAAGAATATCATCGTCGAAATACTGCTGTACATACTGTTCAGCTGTCCAGTCATCACTGTCGATAGGTAGGTATGCTGGTTGAGCAATCGTCAAAGGTGTCGGATTGAATGGTCCTGTCCTCCATGGGGGTGAAAAATCCTTGTCCTGATTTTTCGTTTTTCTCGATTTTCTTAGCCCCATCTCCCTTTTTCTTAGTGAGCGCCTTCTTCCTCTTTCCCTGGAACAAAACAATTCCCATAATATTTTTGCTACTTTTCAAACAATTAAATAAAAAGATTGTTAAATAAAATAATCTTGAAATTACTAAACTTTTCTCTCAATGGTTCCAGAATTAAACAACCTGACATACATATTTTTTTACTTCCTTTAAATGTACTAAGCTTTGTTATAGCAACCTTATTATAAAATTACAAGGGACTATAATACATATTTTAGTAATAATTTCAAATACATGAGATAATAAGTAATTTTGGAAGTCAGGTAGTTATCTTACTTCTTTTCGCTGGATTGCTTCTGGTTGTGGATCCTCTTCTGACGTGTCTTCCTTACGATCCGGCTCATTGGGAGGCTCGTATGTGGGGTCTTCATCGGTGGTCATCACTCCAATTTCCAATAACTTCATTCACATCAAAAAAGCGGTCTCTGTGTCTCAACAAGTCCCCTTCTTCATCATCATCATTTAACGCGCCCCTCAATCTCAGAATCATCTAGATTGACTGGTTCGTAGTGAGGGTTTTGATTGCCTTGACCTAAAAAACACATAAAATAATCAACTACATTATATATTTGTCAGCTGTTATTATTATTTTTTTAAAGAAAAACATTTTAGCTAACGACCTAAGTGACTAAAAAAAAGGAAACTATAAAAATATGGGTTTATAGTCTATAGCGCCTAAGTGCCTATTTTTAGGAACTACAAAAATAAACCTGTTATAGCTACTTTAAACAAAAGCCGATTGTCACAATTTATCGTTTAAAATGCAGACATAGTTCTTATCTAATGATATCAGTACGAGCTAAGGCTAAAATATATTAATAAAGTACTTACATGAAACGTTTTGGCCGGTCACGTTTTTCTGGAGGGGTCAGTCATTTTTAGGTTAAGAAGACTGGAGCATACCTAGAGCATTCTGGTGGCAAAACTTTTGCACTACTATGGCCAAAAACTGTTCTTTCTATCAAGTGCTGCGACCTGAATGGGAATAACACAACTAGGAGGGACTCTGTGAATTTTTTTTTGCGAGTGGCTAAAAATAGCCACTTAGGTCTTTGACCCACTTTAGAGGGATGGTTGTCCAGGACTCAAGCACAGTCAGGCACTTGTACTAAATATAGCCACTTTAGGATTTTGACACTTTAAAACACAGATTTACTCTGGGACTCAGGAGGTTATGATACAGATCCACTTCAACTCATCTTCATCACCTAAGCAGACTTTTTGTTGACTAAGATGTGATGGCACATCATAATGACATGTCACAGCGAGACAGAAATATTTAAAGAATTTAACTGTATTGAGATTGCTTTGACGTAGTATGAACCGGAAAACTTGTACGATATCTTTGAAATCGGCCGAGTTTGCCAAAGAACTAACAGTGCTTGGTGTTACTAAACTTAATGACACACATATGTTCCTGCATGCTATTCAGTAATACCTTTGATTGCATTATTTACACAAGATATAACTCATTCAATGCTACAAAACTAGGCATGGCAAAAGTGAGAGCTAGGAACACTATCTGTAGGCTCAGGTAGTTCAGGTAATTATGTGGCGCACTTTTAGCGTCAGTCTTCATTACTGACTAAAGTAATCCCCTCAAATTAGAACATGTCGTTCGTATAAATGTTTTATCTCTTATGTAATTAATATAATCAAAGAAATTAACACAATGCGCATTAATAACGATATGTTTTAATATTCTGATGCTTTTGCACTCAATGGGTAATGGGTAGTCAATGAACACAATGGAAGAAGTTCCAGGAATAAATACTATTAGGAATATAATAATTTAATTTACATTTTTTTATAAATTGTAACTGGAAATAAAATAATGTGGAACAATCTTTAATTTCCAATTAAAAGATAGTATAAATAGTTTAATAAAAACATCTTAAGCTATTGCCAACGATAAGACCTTTAAATAAAGAATAATACTAATAGAATAAAGTAAAGATACGACTAATAGAACAAGACATGAGATACATTCACATGGTATTAAAGCTAAGTCAGTAAGTAGTACACTGAGTGCCATTGGTACACCTGGAGACCACAGTTACCGACATCATCCTATGATCCCCAAGTGCTGGTGGCTGTAACTGAATTAGTAGTTAATAGAACTAAAGTGAATTTTCGAATAGAGCTATGAGAATCTAATTGTTTGTATTTAATAATCAGTTTGTTTTAAGTAAATATACTTAAACAAAAGTTTAATCATATTTCTGTTGGCCAAGCAAAGGTTTTAAAGAAAAATATGCAAAGCTTTGTGTGAGAATGAATGTATTCTAATGTATAGTAAAGTGTATTTAGATGCATCTTATAAACCTTGTATGTAATAGTCTGTGTACAAATGTCATAAGTTTTACACATTAAATATTTCACACTCACTGTATAGAACTCTTTACTCAGTAGATCTTAAGCAAATACTGCCAGTAGTGCATGTTGGCTTATAAGGATAAATGGAGGAGGACGTTTTTAAACAGAGATTAGCTGAAGCTTAACCAATGAGAGACCGATACAACTTCTTGATTATCTTATGCTATTTGTCAAAGTCATATTACTAAATTTATTTTTACTATCCTCTAATCCTCGAATGATGTTAATCCAGATTAGTATTTTTAACTTGCAGTTACCAATGAAAAACTCAATTAAAATAAATAGACACCCAAATGCCTATAATATAAGTATAGTCTCATTTCTTTTCCAGGTTTGATGTAATGCAAGTTTTTTTATACAAATCATTAATTAACATTTTACGTTAATTTATAGATTTTGAAGTTGAGTGGATAAATTTGGTAAGTGGGAACCTTATATTATAGGCACCCAATAATGGTTCAATTATATTTACTCATAAAATCTTAATTAAATGAAAGGTGTTTAAGCTGAAATAACTTGAATATAGAGTACAGGCTTCAGAAGTATGGATTTATCATCGTTATGTTTAGTTACCCCAGGCTGCGATAAAGGCATCTCACTGTGCTTTTATTGAAAGAAATGAGAGTTTAATAGGATGATGAGAACGTCTTCAAGTTGGCACAATATAAGAATGGATGGAGTTCCTATTTTAGTAATAATTCCAGGAATATTATGCTTTTCTTATACGGATGTCATTTTTGAATTCAAGAAATCCTTGGCCATAAATAATACAGTGTTTCAAACTTGCTGTTATATTTTGCAAGAATCTGATTTCAAAAACATGAGTATCACGCGGGTCATATAAAATTTGAAGTAAAGATATATGAGCCAGTTTCTGACAAGAGTAGGAAAGACCACTAATAAATATTTTTAGTGTATTAACCCAAAAGGGTTTACTGTATTTAAAAAAATATTATTTATGAAACCAGATATATAATTTCAGAAACTATCTTAGTAATGTTCACATTTGAACATATGTAAAAACATTAAAATCTAGTAATGGAACTTGCAGATCATACCATGATTATTTGTAAGTGATTTTGGTCTGAGGTTGGTCAGACCGACCTTACGCTGCAAACTCGGCAAGATGGTTTTGTGGTTCCTGTGGTTGCGCTTGAATACAGTTGAGAATGTGGTGAACTGGCGAAAGGAATGTTTTACTGGGTGTTTTATTTATGTATTTACTTTACACAAAAACGTGATGCTTACTATTTATACGTATCTATTATATTTCAAACGTTAGTAATATAAATAAATAATAGAAAATGTAAGACCTAATTCAATACTGAATTTAATAAAATTTAAAACTATTGAGATGAGTAGATATTATTTCAAAATAGGTTTAGAGGTAACATGAATGATGGGATATTTAACTTTTACTCTTTTCAATAATTACATTTTTATCAATTTCAGTCTAAAGCATGAAATGATACATTTCATGTTAAACCTAAATGTAGAAATAGTCAGCAGATAATTGGAGTTTGTAAATAGAAGAAATGGATATATTCTATTGCGTTCAACTGGTTACACAAACGAACAGAGAGCCATTCTCATCCCAGTTTACATTAGCGATTAACAAAATAGCACCGACCCTTACCGAGAGGACGTACCTAGCCCTAAGCTTCAATTAAAACTTAAATTTCTTTTTTCATCATAATATATGAGTAGTAATATATCATAATCCCTCTCTTCTAAATATCTGCAAGAGTATCAAGTATCCTAAATGTCCTTCCTATATGACTGTAAGAGTGTGTGCAATTTTGAAATGCGATTGCGTCGTTATAACGATGATTGAGGAGGTTATAACAAAAAAATTTAGATTTGGCGAATGTTTTATGCATTTGGCATTACTTACCCAATGTTCAGGGCTGGTTCTAGACAGTTTTCTAGTGTAAGCGAACACCATTCCGGCGCCCCCTTTCTCCCAAAAACCTTTTATGGTAGTAAGGATTATCTCTGCGTCTCAATAAATTAAAAAAATATGAGTGAATATAAATATTTAAGAACGTCTGAAATGTGCGAACGTGCAAAATATAATTAAACGTAAGACTTAATGTAATTAGCAGCATGTGTTAAACATGCTTGCCGTTATTTATTGAACATATTAAAAAACTAATTATATATATAAAATTGCATTTTTGACATAAAATCAAAGTAATAATTTCCAATGAAATAAATAAAAATTAATTTAAAATGTATAAAAATCCGATAATGTATAAATTGCTAAGGCAAACAGTGAAAGAAAATATTTAAAACATTTATTATTTAAGAAAAAGTTTGTCCTGTTAAAATAACGTTATTTCGACTGCAAAGTATGGACAAATTCCTTTTCTCTATTTCCATGCACAACTTGATTACTAATTCTTCACAACTAAGCACAATTTGTACTAATTATTTATGAGTACATGAGACTCAAAACTCGTAATTTTATTATGCTTACGGATGCTTTATCTAAATGTTCCGATCAGTTGGTCAAGGCCAGCTTGAATATAAAAACAATGTAAAAATGATGTTTTCTAGAAAATTTTACATCTTTTACCCCTATTTTCGTATTTAAATACAATTTTAATATTTGATAAGTATTAAAGAAATTCTTAATGCTGACACTATTTAGTGTCAGCATGTGTATTTCTATACTGATTTCATAAAGTAAAATCACTACGAATAATTACTAAAAACAGTATTTTAGAATAGCTAACATAACAGCCATTGATATAGCTGAATATTTAAATTACAGTTTCAAGTTTTACTTATAAAGTATTTTATACCCTTCGAAATTCTTGTACCCTTAGAGTTATCTCTAACTGACAGTGTTACTACGCAATAAAATGAACGGTAACGGTATTTTCTTGTGATTTGTTTCATTTAGTAAAATAATCAATTTAAAATTCAAAGGTAATAGTTTGCGGGTAGATTTTTAATCTACATGCATTGCAGTTTTGTAAGGAAATAAAATCCATGTTTTGCAAGGTTACGTCCGATGCAAAACGGGATCTTATATTTTTCAAGAGATTTAAATAATGTAATGTATATATGTGTGTGTGTGTGTGTGTGTACACACATTTATTAAATTTGTACAAATGGAATTAGCCGAATTTAATTTGCATAAAAATTTAACAACAAAAAGTACTTGCTCCGCTGGGACATGCTTAACCTTATGCCCAAGTTTTTATTACATTTTAAGAAGAGAATAGATTCACAGCCTTCGAGAAGTATAATGTTGGCGAATGTTGCTCTTTTTATCCTGTCAAACTATCCATAGTCAATAATGAACTTTAAAACAGCAATTCTGTAATATCATAATTCGATATTTTAGAACGAAATACTATGAATTGTGTCTATGTGTGAAACGTATAGATATATAAACCTAAAATAAATATTAATACATAAAAGCAATTGAGACCAATATTGAAAAATCTTGAACGACTGTGAATATGAGACAAAAACAAGCTAACGTTTAGTTGCTTAACGACAGCATTGAAAATGAGAGGAGGCGAGTGAAAACAATGTATGGTCACCAACTAAATGTGAAAACATGCTGCTGGCAAATGTAAGCCGGAGTTGCTAGGTCAGGTACTCGGTTATCCACAAACAGATTATTTTGACAACGTGATTTTCTCTCTTCTGTTTAGAAACATTCAATAAATAACGATTCGGCCCCCTATAATATGTCAGAATAATAAAAATTTATATTGGCTTTTAAATTTGTGTTAAACTGTTGCAGATTTTAGAAATCTTATACTGGTAAAATTAATGCTTCATCTCAAAAACACCTTATTTTTCTAATATATATTAACCAATAAAAATTTCTAATAAAAAACAGTTTAAAATTGAGTTTCATGAAGAAGTGACTAAATAGGTTTAAACGTTGCCAAAGAAATTATAAAAATTTTAGTAAGAAAATGTTAAAACAATTATTAAAATAAACATAAATTATTTATATAATTATTTAGTAATGAAATAATCTTAGATGGTTCATATTGAGGGTTATTGTGTAGCGTAACGATTGTCTGTTCGATTTCTCTGTCACACACTCTCACGCAAAGTTTAGGGTCGTCCATACCCGACCCTTTCAGCATAGCTGTTACTGCATGGCCGACTGATGTCAATAAGCCACTTGCAGTGGTCGCATGAAAGCCTATATACTAAAAAAAATCTATTAAAACTCACGACCCTAGGGTGTACGTACAATCTCTGTTGAGGCTTCTTAGGCAGAATATACATCCATGTAGAAAGTTGTTTAAAAAAAAATTAAAGTTGGTAAATATTTTAAAGTATACAAATAATGTTATGGCAAAGATTTGCTATGCAATTTATATTTTTTATATTTCTATTTTAGTTATAAAATTACTTAATTACTTACAGATTTACATAATACTGTCGATTGAAATCCAATGTGACCAAACGTCTCTAGAAAATGTAAAGATATTCAGGTTAAATGTAATCGACCAAAGTATCAAATTTTTGTATACGACCATGCATTGTAGCGTTGATGACCAGAGACGACCCGGGCAACACAAATACACAATCGCGATCCAATGGGACGAGGAAAACACACAATAGTGTACAACACAATGTGTATATTGTAATTTCAACATCTTTAGTAAAAAGTAAAGTGAATATATTTTATTTATGAAAAATGGCGGGTATTAAATAACTGGATGCTTCGAGCAGAACTCGGTTGTTAGCCATACTTTTCATTGTGGCCGGAAATTATTATTGCACTGAATTTGTGAAAACTTGCAATGGCAGATTATTGCTATCTGATGTATAAGTACTTGCTTCATATATAACTTGTTTGTTTGTATTGTAGTAATACTAAGATTGTAGTAGATTGTACTAATATTTGCAGCTTTGGGTAGATAATACTCCTACGAAGTTTAAAGAATCTAAAACTGTTGTAAAAATTCGCTTTAATGACTTAAACGGTGTATTTGTTATCTATTTTATATAAATTTATGTTGGACATATACTCGAGTCCAACAATGTCCAATACGTGACGCACTCAGTAACAACTTTTTAATAAACTATGAGTTGGAACGCTGAGAAAAAGCACTAATATTATAATAACTTAATTACAGTGTCTGTAATATTGCATACATTGGCAGATACGATAAGGAAATAAAAATAAGTTTTGATCAAATATTACACTACGTAAACTTGTTCAACGAAGAAGAAAGAGACACATAAAAAACACTTAAGTGATGTAAATCTGGAAAAGTGTCAGGGGAAGGAACGACCTGTAACTCTCCTTGTAATGTAATCTCCAATAAATTATTCTTTTCTCTGGTACTTCTCTAACTAAACCATTTTATCACCATCACTCAGCTGATTAATTACAATCAGACCCACTGTTCTGATAAGAAACTGTGCTTCCTATAACTCATACGTAAAATATAACTTTTTATATGTTAAGAATTATTTTTATAGAGGTGGGTGGTGTTCTCGGTTTTTAATATTTTTTATATATTAAAATTATTGTATATTTACAAAAATAGTGAATTAAAACATGAGCTATTTTGAAAGTGAATGGAAAATGAGTATGAAATATTTTACAAAATTACGCTGTATATCATGCTTAATTTTGAAAATTAATTTTGTTAGTTTACAATTATAAAAATGTTATACCAATGTGTTTCCTGTACCCTTTGGAAGATTTTAATAATAATTATTTGTTAGTTTTTAGCATAATTTATCATTTAATATTAATTTTTAAACAGCACTTATTAAATTAAAATTAATTAACTATGAATTATTATAATTATATTTTAATTCAATTAAAGCACTTTACTGCATAGTACGTTTTAAGTATTGAGCTATGTATTTTACTCTTACAGAAAGAAATACACAGTTATACAGAATAAGCAATAACGATATTTCACGTATTGCTATTAATAAAAGCATACAAAATGGATCAGAGTAATATTAAATGGAAACCGTACACTAGTGATACTGATGCCGTTTAAAATTTCTTGGGAGTTTGTTACATATTTAGGTGAAAAATAGGTATTTTTCATTGTATGTAAATGGGTTGCAAATAATTCTTTTATCAAATCCAAAGCCCACACGATAGGTACACAATTGTTTGTTCACTACTGCAACCAAACTTAATTGTTATGAATCTTTACAAAAATTCATATCTGTGTTTTATAATAAAATTAAGCCATTGGCCGTAAAATGTTATTTGCTTGATGACACAAAATTACATGTATTAAATGCGACAACATATTTTAATAATAATGTTAAAATAAAAAATGCTACATGTACAATAATTGAACGCTTTAGACAAAATTACATAGATTTTTGTATTCTAGATTTTCATAATATATCACCAAATAAAAATGTTCAATAATTCGTCAAGTTATGGAAGTTAAGACTACCCTGAACTCTTGTACGATAAAACTTAAGCAACTAGTACCCACAAAATAAGACATTTATGTAAACTCTCCCTTTTCTCATAGGAATAACATTTTGTGTTGACTTATACAACACCGTCTTCTTAAGATTTGCATGGAATAAAAATGTAACCGCAACAGATAGTAAATGAAACTCACACAGCTGGTACTTATATTCTGTTACGGAATCATTACAGTTTTGCAGGATTACTTCGGTTACGCAAGTTTTACTACAATTTGAGTACCAGACGGCCGGTGGATGAAATACGAGAGGCGGGCATGGGACAGATACCTTGTTTCATTACCTTCTACATGCCGGGGCTGTGTACTGCCACTCTCACATCACTGTCACTTTGTCAGCTCATTGAACCTCAAGCGATTGCATCAGGTATACATGCATGGTTGCGTCAGCAACTGCATATTAATTGAATTAGGTTTCGTAACGGTATTGAAATTATAATAGTTCCGGTGAGGTAGACAAGGTACCAAAACGCAAGAGTGCGCTAAAAGGAAATCTTCACTCTATTATTTTTTTCATTTTATTGTATACATATACAGGGTGAGTCAGAAATATGGTAAAATATTTTAAGACGTGATTTTAGAGCTAAAAATAAGAAAAAAATGTTATATAAAGGTAGGTCCGGAAACGTTCCATTACTGAGTAATGGCTGGCGAAAGATTTTGCTTTGTTTTCAGTTCACCTGGTGAAATTAAGTGATACTGAAAGGTTTTGTTCTTAATTTTTAACTGAAATAAGATTGATATATAAGGAAAATCACCTGAAAAATTAAATAAAACCACTCCAGAAGTTGTAGTGTGATCATTTTTTGAGAAAAAGTATTAAATTTGCCAAAAATCTAATAACAAAAATACCGTCTTAAATGTTTGAAGTCAAATCAAATTGTTAAATGACCAATAAACAAATTGTTTTGCCTAATATAGATTGTGGAGAATTTAATTCTGAAAACAACCGTAATAAACAAAGTTAACTAAATGTGTAAAAAAGTTATGAAATTGACTCCTCACGTATTACACTACACAGCAATTTTATGCTGTGTTATAATAAGGAATGAGTATCTGATTGGTAACAGCTGGTAATAATTAATTATTTAAACAAAACCTGTTTAAAAATTTTTAAATATTAAATAATTAGCTGGGCATTTATTATTAGATGACATATGTCACCTCATTATTGAACAAAACAACAAACTGTAAAGATACTATGTGCTTGTGTTAAGTATTTTAACTAGTTATTTCCATCCATTTTATTAGTGATTTTGTGTTTTGTGTTTCATTTATTAAAAATGGAAGGTAATATTCATGTGTATTCAAACTCAGATTTAGCAGACATGCATTTTAATGTATGGTTTGGAACGCTGCAATAGTACTTCAGCAAGACGTCTGTCTAGCAAAAGAACTTTCCTAACCGCAGGTGTCAAAGCGCAAGATTTTTGCCACTATTCATCAATGCCTATCTGAAACAGGTTCTTTGAAGTCTTCGGAGCATAGTAATACAGGCATCGCCCGATCATGTATGACTGTTGAATTAGAAGAGTTGGTTCTTAATAAAATTTCTGATTATCCTGAAAAGAGCACTAGAGAATTTATTGTCACTACAGTTCAATGCCAGCCAATCTAGTATTCGGAGAATACTACACGAGTACCAGTTACACCCATACCTCTTCCAGCATGTCCAAGCAACTCCATGATCCAGCAACTCTTTCGCCACAAGACTACGCTCCCCATGTTGTTTTTGTCAATGGCTTCTTTTAAAATGTGCTGATCCAAACTTTTTGAATAAAATTTCGTTTACCAATGAGGCTCACTTTACTTACAAGAACAGCTATCATTAACTTCCATAACAACCACATTTAGGCAGACATAAATCCTCATGCTATCAAAACTAATCGACCTAAACCTAAACCAGAACATTGGTGTTTAGTAAATGTTTGGGATGGAATCTTAGCAGATCATTTTGTCGTATTTCTTTTTCGTACTTCCTCCCAGGCTTAATGGCGTGGTGTACTTTTTATGAGACGAGCTACCTAACCTGCTTGATGATGTACCTCTGCATTTGCGCCAAAACATGTGGTTTATGCATGACGGGGCACCTGCGAACTACTCTCTGGTTGTTCGTGGACACCTAAATTAGAGTTTCACAAATCAATCGATAGGCCAAGGTGAACCAGTTGCATGGGCAGCAAGATCACTGGACTTAAATCCTTTGGACTTTTTTACCTTTGGGGACATTTAAAAATATTAGTTAACTCTTCCCCAATAGATACCATTGAAGAACTCCGATAAAAAATTTCTAATGGAATATAAACCATTAAGCAGACACCTCGAGTTTTTTTAATAGGTCCGAAACTTGATGAGAAGACGCCTGAACGCGTGCATTTTGAACAATGGAGGTCATTTAGAGCATCCTCTTTAATCTTCCGGTGAGTCTAAAAGCGATTGTAGATGTTTATTGTATATAAAAATAACATTTTGAATTAAAACTGTTTATTTTTCACCAGCTGTTACCAATCAGACACTCGTTCCTTATTATAAAACAGCAAAAGTTTGCTGTGTAGTGTGATACGTGAGGAGTCAATATCATAGCTTTTTCCCACATTTAGTTAACTTTTTTTATTATGGTTGTTTTCAGAATTAAATTCTCTACAATCTTTATTAGGAAAAACAACTTGTTTATTAGTCATTTAACAATGTTATTCGACATCAAACATTTAAGACGATAATTTTGTTATTAGATTTTTGGCAAATTTCATACTTTTCTCAAAAAACTGTTCACACTACAAACTCTAAAGTGGTTTTATTTGATTTTTCAGATAATTTTCTTTATACATCCATCTTATTCGAGTTAAAAAGTAAGAACAAAACCTTTCAGAATCACTTAATTTCACCAGGTGAACTGAAAACAAAGCAAAATCTTTCGCCAGCCATTACTCAGTAATGGAGCGTTTCTGGACCTACCTTTATATATAATTTTTTTCTTATTTTTAGCTCTAAAATCACGTCTTAAAATATTTTACCATATTTCTGACTCACCCTGTATTTATAAAGAAATTTTTTGTTGCCACCATAATTAGACATAAGACCAATTTAAAAATATTTGCTGACGCTAAGACAAATCCCATAAAGTGAGATGCACTATAATCGAACTAAGTGTTGCTAATACATGAACAAAGCTTTATGCTAAACTCAATTTTTTAGCTCAGTTAGTTTTTCAAGGTATAGTGTGGCAGACAAACAGATAGACACATGCATTTTTCCATTCCCTCTAGTGATAGGGTTCGCTAACGCTCAGCCAACAAGGTTTTGCAATACATTTGGCCAAAAATCTTGCAAAAATTAATCGTTTTTGTGCTGTATTCAAAAGAAACCGTCTCTTGATTGTACGGGAGCTAGACGATCATGACATCTCAAAATATGCAGTTTGTAAAATCCTACATCAATTCTCAAAAGTAACCTTGTTTCTGGATTTATGAGCATTGCAAAGTTTACCAGGTATAACTGACTTTACATTAAATTTAACATTTAGTTAAGAACGTAATAGTTTAGTTTTACATTATTTTGTCTAAAGAGAGTAACGATCCCTTTCCAAAAACTAGTAAGCTAATTAATATTGCACAAAAAGAAGCTAATTTACCTTTGCTCAAAGGTCTGAAATGTTATTGGTTTTAATTTAATTAACAGACAATGTTTATAAATTGCAACACCCAACGGCAAAGTGGCTATACATCGTTCCGTTGAATATAATTGGCTTAATTCAAAGTTATTAGGGCACCTTTTAATTTCAGGTTGTTTATTGAATTATATGTAATCTATCTTCTTCTCCTTCTTCTAGAGAAGTATAATTAGGACGACTAATAATGTTGTTTGCTTTAGTTTATGTTAAAAATATATATAATATTAGGTAAAAATATAGTAACGTAATTATTATTTTTAAAGCTTTGTAAATTTATTAAACTTACGTAGTTTTTCAAACAAATAATTTTTAAATATCATATAAACGCAAAGTCAAATGGTTCTTAAAACAACAATAATTTTCTTATTGACTATATATATATATATATATATATATATATATATATATATATATATATATATATATACATTCATTGGCTGACAAAAATCGGTGATCGTTGTCGGATACAATTACATTTTGTCATCTTTCACTAAGAGTAGAAGTGGTGTTTATGGACCTAACTTCTAGATCCACTGTTGTACGTGTAGGTGACTGCAGGAGAGTCATGATGAATAGTAAAGAAGGATTGAGAATTTGAAAAGATGTTCCTGAAAAGAGTAAATAAAAAATCAAAACAAGGCAAGGCTGAAGACAATAATTAGATCCTCTTTTTAAAATGCTAACATATCCTTGGCTCCAAATAATAATCAGTGAATTATTTAATCTATGGACATAATCCCATAAGTTATTTTATCTAATAGAACGTCTGGAAACAAAGCACCGCATTTATGCTTTTATAATTCTGTTTCTTCCGTTTTATAAGTCAACACAGTGTTCTGATGCCTACCTTATGTCCATTGTCCATTTTATCTCATCTCATAACCCCTTGTTTTTTAGTCAAAAACAATGTTAATATTTCGTTATTCTTTGATATGGTTCAAACATTTTTATGTTTGATTATTATTAATGTTAGTATGGTTTATACATTAAACCAGACGGTTTACTACCTTCACTTCATCTTTTCAGTTTTATAAAGCAATAAAATGATCTGTTTTAAAACTTAGTCTATTAATATCAAATAATTATCCATGATGATCTTAGTATTCGTACATATTCATGCAAAAAACTGGTCAGGAAAAAACATTACACTATAAAATATTTAAAAAATTTATGAGTCGTGGATGAAAATATCTTGTGTGAGTACACAGTCTGGATGTCATCTTTGCGAATATCTTTATACTCTTCAGAGCTTTAATTTCATGTGACCTAGTAATTATATCATAATACTTTGAAGAAACTCAAATCAGACAGATTACACCGGCATGCAGATACACTTAAACCATTTTGAATTAGTAGTTTAGGTACGATTAGGTTTTTACTGGCATTATAATAGCATGAAGTAACGATCTGCCTTCCGACCATCATCGCATATTTTATTCATAACTAGAACCATTAGACTGAAAAGAGTAAGTAATAAATTATTCAGAGATTGGTAGTTTCGCTGCACACATCTAGCGATGAATATTAAGTAGCCATTGGGAGGTGGTATCTTCATCTGTTATAAACTGTTGATAATATAAGTGTTACTCCTAACCGTATACCCAAATTAAACCACGAGAAATGTAAATTTTGGTTTTTTACAAAACTATATGTACCGGTAATAAGTTAATGGTATAAGTTTTTAACCTGTCATTGAAAAATAATTCTAGTTTTAAAAGGATTTAGTTTTAAAAACTCATAGGTCCCTAGGACTCCTATAACTTTTGTGTATAAAACTGCTTTCGATCTGGAGAACCGTCTTATTTGCTAATTGATTACTAATAAACTATTTACGGTTAAAGTGACAATATTACTGCTTTTTGCATGTTTAAAATGTTGGCCCCGCATATTGAACCTTAATACATTCATCAGTATATAATCACTTAATGAAACAGAAATAGTGGATAATTAACACAAAATATATTTTTGCAGAATCTCACATTTTAAAACATTAAAACGTTATTAAGATAAAAAATAAATGTTACATAAAACTTTGAAAAGTACTCAAAATGCTTAAATTTTAACAATGCTTAACATTCCTGTTGAATTTATCAATAGTGTTTGAATTCAATTACATATGAATAGTTAGATGTTTATAATTTATGAAAGATACATCTTTGGAATGCGGTTACTCATACCAAGCTATTAAGTAAAACAGATGACATAAAAAAACTGAAAGTGACTTGCAACATTCCTATAAATGTTCAGGTATGTTTGTTATTCAGCTACAATTAATAATTTTGAATTCTAAATTTAACAGAAATTATTAGAAGTCGGTATGATTTAATCTAAATCTTTGTCAAACACGAAAATTATTGTTTTTTTCGTATGTTTTGGGATAACACCGAAAATTTACAAGATTTCTGGCCGATATCAGGTAGGGAAAATAGCCTTAGAGATGAGACATAGTTCTTAAAATACATTTGAAGGGATTTTAAAGATAAAAAGTTAAAAATATAAATTCAAAAAAAAAAACTCTGTCATTAAAATAGTATACCATGACCTCTACAACACACACACCGTACCACAATAGTATCAATTAATATTCTAAGGCTTCATTAATTATGTTTGAGGAACGTATTGAAATGACGAGTTGTGTTTGTTAATATAAGTGTTTTAATCAACTTTATTTAGTCAGCACTTAAACGTCCGAGTCGCCCGTGGTCAGCACTAGCTCACTGAGCGCTGCCTAACCGTATCTCAGCGGCCGCGGCGAGGGCTGCATGTAAACAACCCTCACAGGCTCGCTCGCATACTGATGACGCGCATTTGTGAATTAACTCGGTTTCTTCCACGGTAAACAACGGTTTAAATACATTCATTGTTTATGCCGGCGTTCGGAATAGGATGAAAGTAATTAAATTTCCAAATTCAAATCCATCCATTATCCAAATTGGAACCAATAGTAACTTAGAATCAGTAACTTAGTAACATCAGTAACTTAGAATTATCGCAAATGATTATTTATCGGTAAAAGTCAGAACAATTTTAATTCTTTGTTAAAATTTTGTTGCAGTGAAATGATAAAACCAATCAGTGTGTTGTTAACTAAGAATCATTTTTATATTTGGCACTCTTACGGTACGATGGTACCTATCTTAGAACCTATAATAATGATTGTGAAAATGGAATCTTCTTAATTAATTTCCCTGGTCTGTACTAAACTGGGTACAAAGATAAAAGTGTATTTTCAGTAATAGCGGCCACACAAGCAAGATATTGGAAACAGGTTTTAAAGTAAAAGTTGTTTGTTGCTATCTAATATAATGAAGAGAAATTTCATTCTGGGTTTATGCTAGGAATTAGTCGAGTTAGAAATTTTACTGGAATGCGAGTATCCACCATCTTGCAAAGGTTATAAGGTTAAGCTTGACTAATGAATTTATCCAAGCTATGTACAAATATTTTATATAAAAAGGTATATATATATATATATATATATATATATATATATATATATACAATCTCTACACATACACTTAGTCTTGGTCACTTTATAGCTTTTCTAGATATATTTAAAAATTTAAAGATGATTTAAAGTATAGAGAAGAAATAGATATATGGCGTATAATATTTATTATGCCAAACAAAAGTGTTAAAGAATTCTCAGGCACTTTACAATAATGTTTGTTTTTCCGTTATTTTGTATCTTGTCACATTTCACATACCGGTAGTAAACAGATTAAAGTAGTGTACAACATTGTGGGAATAATTGTAAACGCAATAACTATCATAGTTTTCAATCTGTGCAAAATAAAATTGGTACAGAGGCAGTATTTATAAATAGTTTGGATGAGTTCGTTAGCCAGTTTTAACTAATAAAACATCAACATGGCGGTCATTCACGTTTTGGCAGCATTTTTTAGAAAACAAATGTATAGAACTTATGTTTGGTCTTATACAATATAAAATGAGATTTTTATCACGATAACTGCTATATTTTCTAAAAATGTCCAGCCAGTCTTAACTAATAAAACATTTCGGAATGGTGGCTATTCACATTCCAGTACAAAACTTAACTAATTCCCTAAATTTTGCTAGACCATACATTTTTACAATATATTACTAATTATAAGTAAAATCAAACATTACGAGAATTATTGTAAAGACTATAACTGCAGTAGTTTATAATTAATTGTAATTATAACATACCAACATTTTTATCATCTTATCAGTGATACGCAAATTAAGCATCTGTTAAACATCTGTAAAATGCTTTATTAATGAATAAGTTTGACATTCATAGATAACGGCCACATGTGAAATTGTCGTTCTTTCTATTCAGCCGGAAGGGATGTTGAATTACGCAACTAGGAATAGGAGTACATCAATTGCTCCTTACGACCAAACCAGTGTTGCAAATCCACAAACTTCTTGACTTTGTGAGAGGGACTGGAGGGTTCACAAATTTTAATATATATGCTACTATCCATTCTAATATACAATTCACTTTCTATGTCCTCATAGATTCTGCTGTGGAGCTAGAACTAATTATTAAAAAAAGCTTTTTAATGAGCTTACATTTAGTATAATATATTATGGCTAGATCTTTCTTAAATTTTATTCGTATATACGGTCTTTATTACCTGTGACTGTATGGTATTTTGATATTTTGGTTTCTTGGCTAATAAAAAATATTTCATTAAGACAAATGAAGCTGGTTTTATGCATTAAACAGATGAAAAGAGACTTGTTCATACAAACCTTGTCTTGAAAGTTACTGTAAACAATAAATTCAATACGTAACATTCATAATTCATTCCAAAATCACAGTTTTGGGCGCGTTTATGCAATTATTTGCAAACTGCCTAATAATATAAAATTAAATGTATTCTCCTGTTATGAAAATTTTGGATCAAGTAACGATGGATAGTTTTTCACTTTTGTATATGCAATCAATTTTTGTTTTGTAATTATTTATTTATTCCTTTGGTTGTAGGATGTCACACTCATCTCATGAATAAATAAACAAAATAATTACTTGTAATTATTTTCAATATATGGATGAAATCTTTAGTTGTGCTAGTTACACGTGTTCCATTTAATGCTTTGAATTTAATTTTCATAATTCCCATTACTTTTATAATAAATGCATCTCATGTCACTTAATCAGCATTTAACATTAACAAATACCTCATCATTAATGTAGATATAACAGTAGAAATTATAATTTTGTTTCTTTGTACAGAATAAAGTAAACCTACACTACTGGGTCACAAACAAGGTAGTAAATTTCATTCATGCAGAGGGGTGGTATTATTGGTGTCAAAACGCGACCAACAACTTCACGACTTAATATCATTTCCATTTAACAATCCTCCACGACTTACATGATTATGTTTTTGCCATGACTATATTGCTTCCACATCTGGTAAGTGTTATTAATGGTTTTATTCATATTTTTTATTGTATGGAAAGCCTAATGGTGTGGTTTTGTTACATTAGTTTGAGAAATGTACATTTACTTTATCAATAATATTTAAGTAAAAGTAAAAGTGAAGAAAATTAAACACCAATAACTCATTACATTATATATTTTTTATTTACATCTATCAGTAGTTTGCTGTGTTGAACGCAATTTCATTTTTAAAAAACAGGGACACCATTGGGGTATTATTTTGTGGTGACATTCCATACAATCCAGATACAAGTGATACACATTGAAGAGTATTTCAATTTCTTGGTCCGTTATAGATTAGTATAAATATGGGCCGTGAAGTCTCACAGTTTAACTGTTTTTAAAACGTACCAAGATTTCACGTTTTATTAAAAAGTTGTAATAGTTTTAGTAAGAAATGAAATACAATAAGACAGTGTGGAAAAATCTTACGTCTAAAGTGTATCTAAAGTCGAACTCCTTAGCTTTTCAGTTAAAAGATGTCTGATGTGATAAATTATGGCATTTTACTGTAGTTATTTAAACCCTAATAAAAAGAAACCAGCCAAAAGAGAGCTTCTGGACATAATATGTACTTTGTAAAGTGTAGCTAACCTTTTGTAATGTGCAAACATTACTATACGTATTATTCTAGAATTTAACAGCTGATTAAAACATTTAATAATTGCTGATTAAACCGCAAATGGAGTTTTCAAGACCATTGTGACGTAGGAGGAAGTTTCTAAATAGGAATAGGCCTACATATTAAACAGGGACCCTAAGAATGTACATGTACAGTTTTAGTACAATCGGTCCAGTAGTTTTTACCTGATTGAGGAACATAGTCACAGACCCACTATGCTCTAAAGTATAGAGCTTCAAATGGCTTTTACAAGAGAAAAGTTACTGTAATAGACCAGCTAAAAACTGTAACGAAATTTATTTGAATAATACTTTATTCTAACGGGCAAGAAAGGGTGGGTTTATAGGAAATACAAAGCAGACGCAAACGTTAGTCTTGTGTTTCCAGTAGCAAGAACCACTCTTGCTGGGGTCAAAGCATTTAAATTACAGTGAACAGACACAAACGTCACATCCTAGAAAAACATTCACTTCAGGTGTACAGATGATTGGAGTACTCTGCTCTCCATCAAGAGTTACATTTATATATTATATAATACGTCTTCCATTTTAACGTGTTTTATAGAACAAATACCATTTATTGATTAATTAGCCTAGTTGTAAGTATAACTATATTAGACTCTAATAAATTCAGAAAATGATAAAACAGTTTATTAACTTACTATAAAATCACGTTTTCGTTTAATATTTATATGATACAAACCAATCAAAACACAATAAGGTTCGATGAATCACAATAAAAAGTCGTATTTTAAATATTGAATACTAAATAGTTTATCATTCATTTTTCATCCCTGTCAAAATCGAATTACCTCCCGAGAAACTGTGACAGTCTACTGATGTATAGACCTCAATAACGGTCAGCCACATCCCATGGATAGAAATGCAATATCATACAACTAATTCTCGTATATGCAGAAATAAATTCATGTGCAAAATTAAAAATCTAGTTCAAGTTCAAGTTCAAGTTCAAACATCTTTATTCAGGAAATCGTTGAATACATGCAAAACATATACATTCATGCAGTGGATTCAGACAACTATTACATGTAGTATTTTTTTATCACTCCCATGCACCTCTTAGGTGCGTGCGGGAAGTAAGTTGGCATAACTTAATAATTATAATAATAATATACTTAAAGCTAGGCAGTATCAATTAATTTTCAGAATGATTAGTTTAGATTTACTTACAATACTATTAAATATGGACATTACAACTATATGACAATGAAGGAGGAAACAGGATTTTTCCGGGCATTTGCCATCGTTCAGTGAAACAAGAAAACAGTAACACTACGTTTCGAGATCTGCAATCTGATCTCTTCTTCAGGTAAAGAACTAACCTAATACATAATACAAACTAGGTTAAAATAAACAAATCTTACTAAAGCGTTGTGGCACGTCTAAGTCAGGAATCACAACCTACATGTTGTTAGCACGGCAATTAATAAAATTTGGAATATGGATGCTGTATAAATTGTGATGCTCTAGTTTCCCTGCCAGAAACTTTAAGGGGAAATTCATTAAAATGTTTGTGAATGTACATTAAGCAGCTTTGTTTATAAATTTGATCAAAAGTTAGAATTTTGTTTTCTTTAAAAAGGTAACTAATTCTATCTCTCCTGTTATTGACGTTAAAAATAATTCTGAGTGCTTTTCGTTGGCAACCAATTACACTGTCAAAATCGAATTACCTCCCGAGAAACTGTGACAGTCTACTGATGTATAGACCTCAATAACGGTCAGCCACATCCCATGGATAGAAATGCAATATCATACAACTAATTCTCGTATATGCAGAAATAAATTTATGTGCAAAATTAAAAATCTAGATGAAATCTTTCTCGAGATATGTTGTCACACGATACATTAACATTTTTGATCATAAGTTAGGTTCCATAACGATGCTTAGATAATAAAAGTACTAGTGAGCAACACAAGGGTGCGCCGGAATTAAACCTTGTCACTCACTTCTACCCTTGACTTTCCTATCTACAATTTTTTAATTTTTGCTGTATAAAAATGTCACACACACACACACACACACACACACACACACACATATATATATATATATATATATATATATATATATAAAATATCATACATAAGATATAAATCACCAATAAACTCGATATATACAGATACAAGGGAATAAGGAAAGACCCGGCAGATCGCAGTATTTTAGGATTTTTAGCATCCAGGAATAAATAAAAAGTTTTTACAAGATTATTAATAGTGATATAATGTATATATTTTGTAATTTATAATGTTTCTTCGTGGTCTTTGATATTTAATTTTTACTTTAGGAAGGTTGTTCAAGTTTTTTGGCGTATAACCAATAATAATGTAACAATTGCAAAATTGACCTAATTCTCGAATTAATTTAATATATATATTTAAATAATTCTTTACAATCATATAAAGTTAGCTACAATCTTACTAATTATTAAAAATCTCAATAAATATGAATATTAACTGAAAACTGCAGGATTTGTACAAAGATACAGCCTGTGTAATGTAGCTCTTTCTTTAAAGTTGAAACAGAATAGTAAAACCGCAGGTCACTGTTAACCCGCGTAACAAGTTTTGTGTAACTATTACCACGGTGCTCTGTCACTGTCAACGTTACTTTGTGGAATACCTTTCCTTTCGTTTGATATGTACAACACGTCTTCATCTTCTTTATTGCCAAATTTGTTCATCCCTTACCTCCTCCAATTTCTAAACTGCCAAAGTTTTGTCGTATAAAGTTTGTTATTTATTCTAATTATACCTAATAGTTTGTTTGGCTTATTTGCTATAATTCCAGTAATTTATAATCACACACAGTCACGCGAAAATTATAAAAATTAACCCTAAAAAACTAATCCTGTGCAATTAAAAACTATTTTAATATGATTGATAAGGTTTGCAGGTAGATTGAATCTTGACCCTTACTAACAACAGAAACGTTAGTTAGAGTGTAATGTTACATATAGGCGACAACAAATCTCACTAATCTAATAGATTGTTATCTATAGATTAGTACTCAATAGTTGGTTTCTCACATAATGAAAAATATCACTAATTTTAACTGAAGTAAACCGAAATAGTGTACTCTGAAGATAATTTTTAGCCTGGTATTATGAAGATAGCCATTGTTTTGTTATAACATATACAACATACTACTTTAAATTAATTAAAAACATAAATAGAATGGAGACATTTAAAACGTTTATATTTACATTATATTTTGGAACAATCTTTTAATAAAACTAGGATAGATTTATTTCAAATACATTTACTTTTATAACAGTAGTAATATTATCTTCGAACCGCCAAAACAAATTAAGGACTGAATTAGACAATATTTCTTTAATTACACCCGATTCTAGGTAACGCCTTACTAAATTAAGATCGTTTAATAAATGCTGACAAAAACGGGTTTATATTTGTTATCTGTATTTTAAAAACTTCTTCATCTTCCATAAAATGCTTATATCATATGTTTAAAATCTTTATTCTCAAAGGTCTCAAGCACCAAATTAATCGTCATGCCAGCCCCTGAAAAAAATGTAATACTTTTTAGCCGATTTAACATTACATTAATGAATCTGTTTGTATCTGTCTCAGCCAAAGATAATCTTGAATAAAGATATAAAACAGAGAAAGCCGTAGATGGAACATTTCAGGAAACACAAATCATGGTTGTTATGTATGAAAAATGTAATAAAAGCAACCCGTAAACATTTACAGAGATTGAGGCAGTTAGATTTAATGCTATGGTTTCCACTCACTGATGTCTGACGCTCTTGCTTCTTGTACATAGCTCTCATAAATAGTACATAGCTCTCTTGTACTTTGTGAAATAAATCCAAAACTAAGCGTCACAGTAGTGAAATGATTATATTTCCTAATAAATCATAAGGTATATCATTAACATAACGCTATACAGAAAAGATATAATACAAGGTCATATTTAAAATAGGTTATTTCAGTCATGCTTTATAAGGGGAGGTTCAAAAATAATGAATTGATAACACCGCAAAAATTGAATAATTTTCAATCACTGATTTTATTTAAATAGTTCAAAAAGTAATAAGGAATGAGTAACCCTAATTGTATTACTTAGATTATATGAAAATACTAGTCTGCATAGCACTTAGCGAATGATAATAAGCTACAAACAACATTTCAAATAGCGTGAATTAGTGTTATATGTTTTGTCATAAATGCTCGTTGCATGAAATTGTTTTAATACAAATAATTAGCTATAGGAAAAACTCCACAGATTCGTTATATTAATAAAAACTATTCCAATTTCATCTGACTTTCCGATTTGACACTATATATTTTCGTTGGGATACTAAATATGGTGAAGAATATGAGAAACTATATCCCAACATAATTATTTTTTGGGCGAGTATTTCAGCAAAGTTTATTTTGTCACCATTCTCTTCCTAATTCTACATCAGAAAACGTATGGTATTTATTTCCTTCATTGTGAGGGAAATTAAATGGAAATTTAATTTAAAAACTGGGATATATGTGTAATAACCAAGTATAATCGATACGTAATACATTGATTTACAAAGAGAGAGCCTATGCAGGAACCTAAGCTGCCTACAAAGTAACATTTGTCAATTAAAAATTAACGAAAGTGCTCGACATCGAACAAATCAGCAGTAAACCGTTACATTAGTGAGGACTCGACTTGTGTTGGCTGAGTTATAAAACATTCAGGCGAGGGCTAGGTGGCCCAACAGAGATAGAATATTTATACAGCAAAGCAGTTTAGAGTATTGAAACATCTGCAGTCAATTTATTTCAATTCAATTCAATAATGGATTTTAATTATATAATTTCGGTTAGGATATGCTACTTTAATTTAAAACCACTGTAGATCATTCTATTCGAATATTTGGTAATGTGTATTTATTTAGACGAAACATTCATTATGCACCTTATTTTAAGGTTGAGTTTTTACGGACTAGTAAAAACTCAACCTTAATGAACATTTCAATTTCAATAAAATTCCTAAACTTTTATAAAATTAAATTTTATTACATATAAGAAGTAATTTATTAAAAACTCATTATATTTAAGACTTTTTTCAGTGCGTAAGTTTTAGAGGAATCCCTGCCCTTCATTCAGATTTTGCTCTGTTTTTCTTAAATTCTTTCAAAGTGAAGGAGGAATTATTGGAAATATCTTCTTATTGGAAATATCAATTTTCAATTATTTTGCAAAAGTAAAAGTGGTTTAAAAGCTAATAATCTTTGCAACTTTCTTGAAGTATATATTTAACGATTGTTCTAAAAACAAACTTTTTTTAAAAGATTTAAATTGATAGTCATAAATGTTTGATTAAATAATATTTTATCACACATGAACTAGAAGAAAACATATAACTTCGGAGCCGTCATATATTGCCTGGCTGTTGAAAAAAAACTGAATATTATGTTACATACGTTTCGTTTAATATCTGTTCCATCTTTAGAGTATTTAGGCATTAAAAAAAAAACTAATTTGTACCATAACATTTCTTATTGTACGTTGTACTTGAGTTAATGGAGCAAATATTTACCATAGTAGTAAATAAATACCTGTTTACAGTACATAAAGCTTTTACAAAGCGTTACGATTCTAATAATTCATTTTTCAGACTTCTGAGTTTTTAAGCTATTTGCTGACGCTTACGGTGTTGTGTTGTGACCGATCTACTCAGACATTATTACGTCCGAAATCTGAAGCAACGCGACTTCTTTCAGGACTCAGAACTGCTTTTCGGTGGTATTCTCGCGCTGGTTAAACATTTATTACCTCTTGATCGAGCACTACAAAATCTGATGTACTCGGAATGTCTAAGAAGAGCCATTACGGTCTTAGACAGCTTGTTAATATATTTTTTGGCAATGGGAATTGTCAAAGTGTAATCAGTGATCAAAGTGCTAGTGAGAATTCTTCCTCATTGTTAGCAACACAAACAGAGTAGATTGGTTGAAGAGATGTTAAATCTAGAAAAAGGAGAATATTCATTGCTGAGTGTTACTTTCTGATTGTAGATACCACATGTCTCATGTAAAGTTTCGAAAAAAGCTTTAAAATTTGCCCGTTGAATAAAAAAATACGTTTACTCCATTAAGAAGTAAAATAAAACTCTTGATTATGGAAACAGATATACGCGTAGTTAGCGTTTGTAAGAACAGAGGTTCGTGGAGGGCTGCGTTGACGACGATGTATTGTTAAAGAAATACAAGGTGCATTGTGGCAAAATAAATACAAATTAATTATTATAGTTAAAAATATAAAACTTTGTAATGTAGATTAATCATTTTCATTGTATCCATATTATATGTAACATTTCAAACATATGATTGCAAGTTTGTATTTTAACTACCAAGGATATGTATTCAACAGTTCTATAACTATTCAAGAATGGCGAATCAGTGTGCAAAATTTCATTGAGTATTGAAATAATTGCTTTAAGCTGAATTTTGGCGAAGTCTATCACTTCATAGGCTACACAAATTTTATTTCTGTCTGTCTGTCTCGAAAACGGAGTGACTTATAGACTTAAAATTTTGATTAGTGATTTTTATGGTGATATTGATGATGCTAAAAGGGACAAGGGAAATATAGCTCTTATAGTGCTTGACTACTATAAAGCTTTTGATTCTATAGATCACAGTATGCTGATTGCCAAAAAGCATTATTATGGATGTGGTGGTGATGTTACTTCATAGATAGGATAACATGAACTTGTAGACAGGCTTCAGATAACCACACCACACTTGGGAGTGAAGCATCCACGACCTTTGCAAAACTGTGTGGCATTCCTCAAGGCAGTTGTCTGGGCCGGTCCTGTATACCCTGTACACAGCAGACTTCCCTAGATCTGTGCTAAACTGTACACCTCAATGGTATGCAGATGATTCACAGTTACACTTGTAAAATGAGCCAAGCAAAGTGACAGAATCTTTTGATCTCATTAATGATTACCTGAAGAACATAGCAAAGTGGTCAGAAATTAATGGTCTAAAATTCAACTCAGGCAAGTGCACAATTTTGAACACTGCGCCATACGACCTAGTACAGACCCTTAAAAGAGTGAGGTGAGTGTCTCACTTGAAGGCAAGAGTCTGGATGTCTGTGACAAGGCTGACTCTCGGCGTCGTGATCGACCGTAGACCTTCACTGAACATGCCACACATGCCTCCCAGCGTGCTTGGGGAGACTGAGAAGTCTGTATAGGTATAAAAGTTTGCTTCCAGAGACCGCTAAACTTCATTTAGTACAGTCACTGAAACTTTCAGTACTTTATTACTGCTTCCTTATATAGGGAGGACACAGATCGCAGCAGAGGTTTCAAAACTCAGCAATTCGCTTTATATTTTCCTTGAGAAGATTTAACCATGTATCTCCGTACCGGAGATGTTAACTTGCTGCATGAACCATAATGTTTTGATGACCCACGAGCCCGACTACCTTCCCGTGACGAGGTGTCTTAGCGCAGATCTCGCCATGGTGAGAGGCTTCACTATCCTAAGGTAAGCTTAGAATCGGATAGGAAGATTTATTCATACTTCAGCCCCAAATTTTACAACGAGCTTCCCAATTACCTGAAAACATTTTCATACAGTACCTATATGGTTAAGGTTAAAAAACTGTTAATGCATTATTTCCCAATTGACAATAGTTGTTCAAAAGATGGATTTAGGGTAAACCTTAATGAATAATTTTACTTTTGTCTTATGTGGAAACCATGATCAAGAAAATATAATAAATACATTTGTAAACAGACCCATACCGCACTGAGACTGCACTCGTAATTGAGAAAGCGGTGAGGGATTGATCCCTTGTATTGTACAATAATCACAACTTATGGTTAATATTTTAGAAAGGTTTGTGAACGCTCAGATTTAACCCATAATGGAGGAAGTGGCGAGGAATACTGCACCTATCTAGTATTGTAACCTAATAGTAACAACTTAAGGTTAATATTTTAGAAAGGTTTTTAAATGCTCAGACCGCACCCATAATGGAGGAGGCGGCGAGGGATTACTGTACCTCTCTTGAGCCCAGATTTATTTCTCTATTATTCTTCAGGTGAAATTCCCCCAAGAGATTTCGTATAAACAGGAATAAGAATTTCAAATAGTATTTGTATGGAAGTTGTTACAATATGCTTGGATAGTGATATTAACAGTTAATAAAACTAAGTTAGGGGTTTAATTTTGAAGTTCAAATGTTTTACAATTGTAAATCCTATAGCGAAATGTAACGTAATGCCTCTTTTCTCGACATGATGCGAGGCGAGAAGCCACGACTAATCCACATTAAAATAAATTTCAAAATTTTACATACGTTACATTTAATCACTCCAGTTTACGAAATAGTACACTTAGCTTGTGAAAATGTAATGTTCTCTTGGTTTGAATATTATTGACAATTGTAATTTATTTCACTTTTCTTATCTATGAACTACATCGCATAATTTATGCTAAATCAAACTCTTTTATTTAATAAGTAGTTGAAATATTTAAGTCTACAGATAACACTATTAGGGAAAAACTCAATTTTATGGGATAGGAAACAAGGATAGACATTTTCATCCCTAACTAACGAACAAGGTATTAAATTAAATTCTTGCACAGGAAGCAATATTGGTGTAAAACACCTCTTACAACATCATGGTTTAATTTCATATCAAGTTAACAATCCACCGCGAATAGTATTATTATATGGTTTTATTAGCCCATCTTCTAAATGTATTTGTATTAACTTATATATTGCTTATTATGTGGAAAATCTTACTAAATTCATTAATTTCGCACTAGTATAAGAATGTGTTACTAAGGCATAAATATTTTACCTGAGAGTTAGTGAACTCTCGAGGTCTGTCCGCAAGATATATCGATTGAACTGAGCTTAAGATTTTAAATGATGTAGTAATTTTCATTTCTATAGATGCAACATCAATGATGGTGAGTGTCATTTCATGAGATTTAACTGAGCATTAGCGAACGATTTTACATTGGTCTTACAAGTAATTATAATGGCAACGAGGACGTTTTAAAATAAAAAGATTGTGTAATCAAATTGAATACAGTCATATAACATTTCAACATGTGAAACACATGCGTAACACATGTACCCAAATGATGTGAGCAATAGACTGGAAAATGGAAGCACCACCAGCGTAGACTCCTACCTGACATGTGCTGTGGCGTACTCCTAACTTCTTCAGTGAGTAATGTTGAAGGAAATTTAATAACATTACAGTTCCTCGTTTTAACAGGTAACTAACATTTTATATCTTTCTTTATCATTTTCAGTTATTGAAAACTTAATCTTTACTCCATTAAGACTATCAATGATAGATATTTTCTAGACCCTCTTGAACTTCCATTTATTCACTAGGATCTTGCAATTATGTATCCTGTCAGGTCACTCACTAGAATCTTGAGACCGTGTTCTTTTTGTTGCTATGTCTCCAGAATAAGAAAAAAACTGTTTTCACAGTCTCAAAGAATCCCATAATCTTCTCAAGCTTTACAGCCTGATCCATCCGAAAAGGGAATTAAACAAAATAAATTATGCAATACATTGCGTTCTTTTAATTCCAACTGGTAAAATATTTTATTTAAGTCAATTTCACAAACCAAATAAAATACGAACCAAAAAAGGAAACTGATTTTGGGAAGCACAAAAAGCTTTAAAGCCTAATGATTTCTAAACAGGTCCGCCCCTATTGAATACGAGAATACAATGTGAGCCAAATGAATATAATCCAAACTCGAAATATAAAGAGAGTTATGCTGTTAAGTGCTGGTACTCTAGTTGAGTACCCTGCGTCGGAGTTGTGGATTTATATTAATAATAATTTAATTTTAAAAAACGACGTATGCTTTAGTTCTTTTTAAATTTCATGAAGTCATGAGTAGAAATAATGGAAAAGTTTAGTTCTATACAGGATGGTCATAAAAGGATGTCAAAATTCTCATTTGGTAACGGTAGCCTACTCATGATTTTTTTAATCTTCTATAAACATAGGTTGTTTAGGTGTTTAGCCGTTAGCTAAACATATATTCACTTAGGTTGTATATTTGCAATTCGTTGAGTTTATTATTATACTTTAGAAATGTTAAATACTGATATAAAGATTTATAAAGATATCTTATATCTTGAGTGTTTACCACCATACTTTTTAATTCATAAACATACAACTGCATATTAGATCTTGTTTTGTAGAGCCTATCACATAAAGAGAAATATAGATACCTGATTTTGAAACTCAGTATTTCAGATTTTGTTACCCACCGTTATTAATTCACGAAACAGAATTTGAAGAACAATGTTAATAATGCACATAAAAGCAACAACTGGAATATATAACTGCATTTATCTCAAACAAATTGTAGATTACATATTAGGTTATAACATGGCATTGCACGATCTTAAATCTCACAATGATGTTCTTAAACTGTAACAGTATTACTCTTGACCTAATAATTAGTAATATCAAATCACTGTCTGTTGATTACTGTAACGGTCCTTTATTGCCTCTAGACGGGCACCATCCGCCGTTGTGTGTAGGTTTTCCTTTCAAACCCTTCCTTATTAATAATTTAACTAAAAATAAACTGATACTCAACACTTAATATTTTTTTAAGAAAGCTGATTTTTACAGTATGTTTAATAAATTTAGAGAATGTAATTGGGATGAAGTGTATAGTAATAAATAACGTAGATAGGGCTGTGGATGTGTTCTATAAAACAATTTTTACCGTTTTTGATCAATGTGTACCTAAAAAAACCATTAATCTTTAAAAGTAAATATCCGTGTTGGTTTACAAAGGATATTATTAATTCTATAAAGATAAAGAATAAATGTGCTAAGAAACGGAAATTCTCTAAATTCCATGAAAGTTTGTTTAAGGATCTCAGGAGAGGTGTTTAAATTGAAAATACAATTGGCTTATCGAGAATATATTCGAAACATTGAGTATTGCATTAATGTAGACTCTAAGTTTTTTCTGGAGTTTTATAAAGTCCAGACGCTCTTCTTCTAATTTAGATTTGGGCTCTTTCGAAATGAAATTTAAAGACAAAGTGGTTCCAGTTGATCACATTTCCAATTCGTTTGCAGACTTTTTTTCTTCAGTTTTCTCGGTTAACTCCGGAAGTAAACCTAACAATATTAGTACTGAAAACTTATATAGGGAAAACAGCCAAGGGGTTTTGTTTACAGTTCTAGATGTGTTAGCAGCGATCAAAAAATTGAAATCAAAGAAATCTTCTGGAACCTGACTGTATTCCTACATATATAGTAAAGGGTTGTGCTGAGGTGCTGTGTGATCCTTTGTGCTATTTGTTCAATCTATCTTTAAAAACCTGTATTTTCCCGGAGAAATGGAAGGAAGCTAAGGTGGTTCCATTTTTAAATCAGGAAACATTGAAAACATTGAAAATTACCGTCCGATTTCATTGTTAAATACATTCGCTAAGATATTTGAATCACTTCTCTATAAATATATTTTTTATAACGTAAAATCTGATATATCTCCCCAGCAGCATGGCTTTTCTTCCTTGTAAATCAACAGTCTCTAATCTAATGGAATTTTCTTTTGACGTAGCATCTGAATTGGATACTGGTGGCAGGGTTGATGTAGTGTATACAGATTTTTCTAAGGCGTTTGATAAAGTAGATCATGATATTTTGTTAAGTAAATTATCTTGTTTTAATTTATCCCCGCCAGTTATTAGTTTTGTTGAGACTTATTTAAAGCTTCGCAGTCAGTTTGTTATGGTGTCTAACACTATGTATAAAAAAGTACATTAGCACTTCGGGTGTTCCCCAGGGATCTAACTTAGGCCCATTACTATTCTTGATATATAATTAATGATCTTCCTAATTATGTAACACGGTCTAAATGCCTTTTGTTTGCCGATGATTTGAAAATATATACAAAGATTCGAGACAATCACGACGTTGCTGAACTGCAATCAACGCTAAATTTACTTAGCCTTTGGTGCTTAGAGAACAACCTATTTTTAAATGTAAAGAAGTGTTTTTGCGATGACTTATACTAGGAAAAAATATTTAACTCTACCAGAATACTCTATAAATGGCACTAAGCTACTACTAGTGACTCATGTTAAAAATCTTGGGGTAATTTTTGACTCGGCTCTTACGTTTGAAAATCACCTTAATTTTATCATTAATGGATGCCATAGGATGTTGGGTTTTGTAATTAGAAACGCGATGTTTTTTTCATTCAATTAATCCTATCATTAAACTATACAATGCATTCGTAAGAAGTAGGCTGGAGTATTGTGCAATAATTTGGACCCCTTATTCATTACATAGCATTGCTTCTTTGGAGCTAATTCAAAACAAGTTTCTAAGGTATTTATATTTTAAAAGATTTCATGTTTCTTGTGAGCGAAACCTGTCAACAACTGTCTTAAGAAGTATTTTTTCTTTTGAAACTTTGTTAACAAGACGAAACCGATCTATTATTTTAATACATTTATAAAATTTTACATAACTTAGTTGATAGTTCTTTTTTAGTTGGTAAGGTTTTTCTGCATGTCCCAAGAAATAATCTGAGACCCTCTTTGGTTTTTTTTTACACCACGTTGTAATACAGTGCAGTTTTATAATTTTTTCATTTTTTAAAGGTATTAGGTTGTTAAACATGTATAAAAATGAATTGGATATATTTAATAATAATTTTAATTCATTTGTAAATAAGCTAAATATTATTTTTTTAAACTTAAGGTAGTAACCTAGTTTTGTTAAAGTTTTAAATTGTTATTATGTATTGTATTATTTTTTTATTTTTTCTCGTGCTGTAACAGAAACAGTTAATTTTTACTCAGCCTAATAATGATTTTGTAATTTAGTTTCTTCATATACGTACTTATAGTATATTATATTGTAATTAATTATTATTAACTTGTATTTTCAATATAGCTGTTTTGGGATAATGTTCCTGTAGCTATTGTACAAAATAAATAAATAAATAAACATATAAAGTGTATTTAAGTTAAACTCAAAGCTGAATCGATTTCATCACACATTTCTAATAATAATTAATTACTGTCAATTAATGAGGCCATTTACTAAACAGGATGACAGCTTAACATTTTTATAACGGATCATAAATTACTCTATAATCAGGATGATTGTGAAGTGGAACATAATTATACCGCGAAGCTGTAGTTAGGGGTAGGGCGTATTTTGTCACCACTATATTATCAGCCCACTTTAAAGACGAAATTTACTCTTTTGTTTGTTACCTAACAGTGTAAACTAAGGCATTCCCATATTTCTAGTTGTATATAATCCGTAACTAGTATTTGTATTTTTCACTTATGATAGATCATAGAACTGAAAATAAAAAAAGATATTTGAGTTATTTGGGAATAATCATTAATATTTCTAATGTTATTTTTGAATAAAAATGTTCAATTCAAAAATACGTAATAACTAATTTGCTACATCACGAGTCGATTTGTTCTATATACACACACGAAACGTTCAATATTAAATAATTCACAATGAAGTACGCATTAATTACGAGTACAATGGTATCAAATATTTTTTGTTTTTTTACCAAAACACAAAATTGTACAATTTAGAGTGTTAATTCAGTTTGATAAAGTTTGAGTTCTTCCTCTAAATCGAACTAAAATATTAAAAGACTTCCGAAATACGCATGATTATAAGTATTTCATAATCTCACAATACAGCCAGATCGTCATGGAGTTACGGATCCCAAGAGAATACCCGATCTCTGTGTAACTTTAGACATGGAGCCTGAAAATTGGAAAATTCGATATGTGGAATAATTAATGTTATTTATTACCACCCACCTGCCGTTCTAACGTGTGTGTGTGTGTGTGTGTGTGTGTGTGTGTGTGTGTGTGTGTGTGTGTGTGTGTGTGTGTGTGTGTGTGTGTGTGTGTTTTGCAGCGGAAATGTGCTGCTTCTACACACGAAATCCTTAGCTGAAGAGACGAATCGAAGTCGAAACAAGTAAATAATCGCAAAGGTCTCAGAGCGTTAGCTCAAAGAATAAGATTGCATAGACGTAGTCGCAAAACGCATTTTGGTTGTAACAGAGCTAAGCATACCAAAATGATAACCGATCTATATATGACTGAGACCTAGTTGGGCCTAATTACTTCCCATTTTGCAAGACAAACGCTCTTGCGCTGAAAAGTCTCAGTCACACAGACTTTTGTGTAGATAGCAATCCCTAGCAGCTAAGTGGCTGGTATCTCAGCCTATTTCCACAGGGACTCGAGTTCGAGTCCCGGTTTGTGTACGGCTCTTTGGCACGATAACCAAGAATCATACTAGTTTACTCTGATGCGATTTAATATACAGTCCCGGACAAGACCGATGTCATACTCAGATAAAAAGGGTTAGTGTGATTAAAGATGTAAAGAAGAAAATGAGTCCATCACTATATTTAGTAATTTACCGAACTTGTACTACAGTACTACAAACCTAAGTAACATCGGGGCTTACATAAATAACATATTGATGTTTCTCAAAGTGTTAAATGTCACTGACTTTGTATAGTAATATATTACCCGATTTCTGCCTTCCAAACGTAAAAATATAATACGCCTACTGGCATTTAAATTGCACAATACACCTTGATATCCTAATTGCTTTAGAGACCCTATACCTTATTTTAGTTTGCTTTGCTGGTATTAACTAAGAAAAATACATTAATTACATAACTTATATATTTTTGTACAAAATATATTATGTTTGTACAATCTGTTACATAAAATCTATTGTCGTGGAAGGATTCAGGTTCGAATTATAAAAAGAAATATGTCAATATGCCAACTATTTTAGAGTCATGCTACGTATTACAAGTTAACCTTCACATGTAAAAATACACTTCATTTTTATATTTCTACATGACATCACAGAAATACATCTATCTTTCTTCCGGCTTTAGCAAAAGTAATACTCTCGTTTAGCATGAAACATCTTTTAAATTCACTAATATTTTTTTAGTTATATGATATAAATTACAAGAGCACTAGCAGAAGGAGCGTTTTACCTATAGGATCTGTACATATAGACGATTTCAAAAGTTCTATTGTGGAGAAAACATAAATATGTCTTAGCTACGTATATTTGTCCTTGGATAAATAAGTCAACACAAAATTGTGTTTAATGAGAGGAATGTGAATGAAAGCAACAAAATTACTTTCAATTGCAGGTGATAAGTCAAAACAATACGCTCTCAAATACACGCAGCCCCGTTTTGGATATTCCAGTGACTTAGTCATCCACAGAGAGTCAATCTGGACCTTTATGTTTGTGATTGAGAAACAATAGATTTTGAGACAACAGGCGTGTCAGAATAAACACATCCTATTCCATAAAGTTTAAAAGTTGAATATGATAAAAATGAATTATTTGTTCTTGATAATTGCAATGTTGTCATGATTTAATGAATTTCGGAATAGGCATACCAACCGAAGAAATTTGAAGCACTAGCAGTTGGTATACATTTAAATAGTGTAAGGAGACCAATACTCACATACCCTGAAGAATAGTAGCAAATTAAATTTTAATAATATTAACTCGACCTAATATTCTCAGAAAGGCGCTAGGGATCCTAGCAACGTTGTATTATTTTAATCATCGGGAAGCCCAAAAAGCAATTTTTGTACATGAAAAACATTCCTAGTGAAAAATAAAACTGGTATCGTGGAAGACTCCCCATGATGGTGCATATAATGTTAGGTTCCTGACATGTAGCATATCATGTTAAATTTCATTCTTTCATCACGTTTTGAGTAATTTGATTATGTCCATAAATCTCCTTTACATTCAGAGAAAACATGTGTAATTGCTATGTATTATAATTTAATGTGTTGCTAAAAAATGTCACTAGCATCAAGGCATTAAAGTTAATTGCAATTAACTAAATCACACCATTAGTGACCGCATTCAAGTCAACCGTGAAATGAATACTGTTTTACAATTTGATGAATCACAGATAATAAGAACCTAATGTTTTCTCACAACGTCACCTACTGAACGTGAACCAACGAAGGAATGTATATAACCAACGTTCTACCGATCCAGTATCTTTTCTTGTTTAAATCTTAACCTGTATAAGCCAATGAGGTCAATATGGGGGCCAAATTATTGCTTATTCAGAGAATTTGCGATCTTGTATCGTGCTCCCAGCTGTTATAAATTGCTGGATTTGATTATGCAATGGCCTTTAAAGATACGGTCCAAACAAGAAACTCTACAGTGACAGTCCTGTGTTAGTGTCAGGTCCTCAGCTGTTAGAATTGCTGGCTTTGATAATGCAATTTTATACAGATATTTTGTAACAGGAAAATCTACAGAGAGAGTCCTGTGTTTGTGTCAGGTACTCGGCCGTTATAAACTGCTGGCTTTTACCAAACAGCGGTATATTATAAATACTGTCCGTATTTAAAATAAAAATTAATTAAAAATTTAAATGAATGTTTACACTAAGTTTTTGCTCATTTTAAAGGTCTTTGAAAAACAAATATTTTTACACTTAAACTATGCGTCTATATACTACAGTTTTGAAGTTATAAATATCACATAATAAGTACACTCTATAAAAATTAACCGATACAAAGAAGTATTGAACAGTTTGGATGGACTGTCGTTTAAATTTTGACCCAAGAACCAATAATATTTCTTGGTACAAGAGGAACCTATATTCCAAGCTTCAAATCATTAGGACATTTCTCTTAACTGCTATCTAAAATAAGGACAGACAGATAGACATACTTATGGACGGACTGTTCTCTGACCTTTACATCGCAATGGGGCTCTTCTTCGGACAGACAGCAACTTATGTACTAATTTTCAAGTTTCTAGGTCTTTATAACAAGAGTTCATCACACAGACGGTCAAGGAGGCAGACAGACGGACTGCCTTTTGATCTTTTGACTCCAAAATCAATAACAGTCTTCTTTGAGCAAAGAAAACCTAATTATCACATTTTAAGTCTCTAAGACTAATTATTGAAGGAAGGTTCTGCCAGATCCTTAATAAAAACAAAAACAGTTAAGCACTAGAAACTCCCGGCATATAAAACTAAATGTCTATTTTTTGAACATCTGACTACATTACAACAGACGAAATGTGATTCTCAGAATTAATTAGACGTGATAAAATCCTAAAGCTTTTACTTTTAAATATTGTATATCGTTCAATTACTTACGTTGACATTAATCTAAGAAAATATAGTTCACAAAAATCAGCAAAATAGGTATTGACCATAACTTTTAATATTATTGTATTATAATGGAGAAAAGGTAAACTAATTCTGACTCTTAGTAGCTAGAAATATATTATGCAATGCACCAGGTGAAAGAACAAACGTGATCCCATAGGCAATTCACTTTTTATTTCGAGTAGTTGAACAGATTTAAATTTAAGTGTTTTATACGATTTTACTTTTTCGTATATAAATAGTTATTATAATATGTTGTAAAGATAAATTTAGCTCTTGCAAATGATGATTATACTGACCATAGACTGACCATAAGTTAAGAAATTAGGGCATGTGGCTGCAAAACAAGTTAACATTCAGCGTGCACTGGTAACACAACAAATCGACAGATTGGCTCTGATTGTCATATTTGTGCGCTTCAACACTAACTCTAGTTTGAACGTGAGCTGCAGACTGAAAATAGAACACGCGACCAAAGCGAACCTAGTTAACATTCAGCATGAACTGGTAATATAATAAAGCAGCCGACTGCCTCTGATTGCCATATTTGTGCGCTTCTACCAACGAACTATACAACAATTCGTTGGCTTCAACACTGACTAGTATGAACGTGAACTGCAGACAGAAATTAGAGCATACGGCTGCATCGAACCTAGTTAACAATCAGCGTGCACTGGTACCACAACAAAGCGGATGACTAGCTCTGACTGTCATACGAGTATTTGTGCGCTTCAACACTGACTTGGAGTAGGTGCCCTTGTCTATCTTATGAGTAGAATGGTTTTTCATTTATGATATGAAATTATGTTATTATTACTATTTTATATTCATGTATCATACTTCATGTTAAAAAATATTTAATATTTTTGTACTAAGAACATTATTTTAAATTTATATTTAAACTACGAAGAATAGTTTACTATTATTTTTATAAAAAATTGAATTGTGTACGAAATATAAAACAGTTATGGAAATATCTTTTATGGTTTATGACGAAAGTACAACTAAGTTCAAATATTCTAATATGTCATGGAAACGCGTTTTAATTTACATTTACAATATTTATTAATAAAAATATTACCTTACTACATTCTAGCTACATGGTCCTGATTGTCTGGGTCTTCTTACTTCTCAGAATAGTCTTCTAGTTTCTTCTTTGCTATTGAATATTTTTTTCGAAACATCTTCTCAATAACTTAAATTGCTGAAAATTATTTTTAAATGTCACGCTGCTTTCAGTGCCCCAGAGTAAGCGACCTGTTTCGTCGATTTGTCAAGGCTGGCTGACGGACCATTCGTGTACCATTCCAAAAGGAAACGTCTGTAGGAAATTTGAAGGGGGTTCATATTACACAAATACAACAAATGCGAGTAAAATTTGAGCTATAAACCGTATATGTCTTCCCTTGACACAAGTAATAAGAAAATCACTGAGGCCGACAGAAACCATTACCGGTTCTCGGGCCGGGACTGACGCCAGACAAACGACCGCCCTCGTTGTTTTGTACATCTTAGTTTGAAATAAACTAGTGTAAGCTTCATTCATCAAAATTAATACAATTCAAACGTTTACAACAGCTTTTAAAATGTAACAACGTTTTGGATAGGGTACTGGAATGAAGTATGTTTGAATGTTATTTCAGTAAATGTTACAACAGATCAACCTTAATAGGAATATCCAAGTTTTAACTGTTCATAGGAAATATAAAAATACTAGACAAAATATTTCAATAACATAGTCTCATTAAGTGATATTTTTAATTTTTCGACAACATTAATGTACTACTTAAATGATAGGAGAAAAAATCCTATTGACCGTTTGCGTGTCTAGATATGATTTTCTTAGATCAATACAGTATGATTACCAGTGGGCAAATAACTTTATTTTTTCATATTTTTAATCATTTAACTTAAAACATATTCATGACTAAAATGGTATCACCTACAGAATATTTTTATCTTCTTAACTTGATACTGTGTGTTTTCATATATCATCGCATCTAAATGACAGACGTAGTTATGAAATTAAAAAAAAAAACTTTGGTTCTGCTGGTCTTATTAATTTTTACGTTTTACATGATTTTAATGAACACAAATATTATTTGTGGTCCTTACTATCTTCACCCTGTTCTAGAGCGGAATGTTGCAGTAGAATCAGCTGCTTTTACACAATATCCTTAGCTGAAATAAAATTTGAAACCGAAATAGTACATAACATAAAAATTAACAAGAGCTTGCGTTCATAGTATTTTTTTAATAAGGGTGTTGAAACGCGCTTTTGTCAATGTCACGTGAGTAACAGATGCAAAAAGGGTAAACTATTTCTTTGCGACATGATTTTGGGATTTGTTACTTTAAGTGCCTTAAAGTTACTTACAGTATGTGTAGAGCTTATATAATATACGTTCTTAATTTTCTGAACTTTAAAACTAAGCAAAGTTTATCCTCGAGGAATTCGAAAAATTTCATTTCTGTATGTCTGTCCAGACGATATCTTGAAGACGAGCTGACCAATAGATTTTTGCGCGAAGCTACATGTATATATTAACAACACGGAGTTCGATGATAACGCGTCTCTCCATAGGATTTGGCTGACAAGTAGCGAATATTTTTACATTAGTTTCATAGATAACCATTATGAAAATAACAAAAAAAGAACAAATCTGTAAACAAACAGATCGAATCATTTCATTTTTGAACATGTGACTTTTATTCATAGAGTAAAAAGATTGAGAGTGGAAAGTCAATGTTAAAAGTTGTTGACAAAATTTTATTTCAGTGCACTCTTGCGTTTTAAGATCCTCCTTAGCTTACTGAAAATTTATTTTTTTTTTAACTGCTGTGAAACCTGATTTAATGAATGGGAAATAATTGGAATGCTTAATACCTCGAGAAGATTTAATTTGTTGACTTTAATTTATACGTTAAATTTCATTTCTACATACACAAGAATGTATTCTATAATGGTGTATTTCCAACTATGAAATTGGCTGAGAGTGATTGAAGGCTGGACTCATTAACATGACACAATTTCTTTTTCTCCTGTTGGAAAGGATATAAAAGTGTTTGCCTGTCTGTCTGTCCGCACGATATTTCGAAAGTGAATAGGCAGGAACCTATAGGTAGGAAATGTTGCATGAAGCTTCATTTCTATACAGGCAACCGATAACAGTCTGTCCATGATTTTAAAGAATATTATAGAACAGTTTTACATTGGTCTTATGGGTAATTCAACGAGGAAATTGCAGGATAAATAAATGTGACATATTAAAACATGTATTCTAAATACCATAAAACACTAAATACAATATACATATAAACCTTATTTGTGTGACTGGTGATTAGATGTATTTAAACATGATTAGATTTATTATTTAAACACTGCTAAGAAACCCATATTAATGAAACGCACTAAAATATATCATATGTTAAGAAATGCCAACAATGATCTCGTCAGTGGACATTAAAATTTGCATGAAACTTCATTTTTACATAATCAAGAATATTCACAATGATGAATGTCTAACCATGGAATTCGGCTGAGCGTCATTGATCAATTTCTACTCAATCAATTTCCTTTTTGTATGATTGCCTGTCTGCCCAAAGTACATCTCGACAATGAAATGAGCTATAAACTTGAAACTTTACTTGTAGACTCAGCTAGAAATTTCTTTTAAACAATGTTGTGATGAACTCTTACCCTGTGTATTATTATAGGATACATATTACAATTATGCCTGGGTTTATTGCTATCCTTTTATACATAAAGAGTTAAAATGAAATTATACGAAATATCAAACGTTAAGAAATGGATATCATGTAAAATAATTATTATATACATTTAAATTTTAAATGCTGACATTATCACTCATGATAACACTTATAAAAGAAAATTTGAATGTATTTTCATTAACTAACATGAAAAGTTAAATAATATGTTATGCACTTTCCTGGTACTGAAACTAATAATTATGTTTCGTCGTCTACAAGTGAACGCTAGAAACTTATTACTGGAGAAGGTAATAATCTCGATATTGCAGCTTGGAAGATGCCGAGCGTAGTAATAAACACGGTCTGGTGTATCTCCGTAGTTACGTTAGCGTGTCGTTGCCTACATTAATAATTAATTAATAACCACGTGCCGCATCAAAGCTGCCGTTCAACACGACTAATAGTAGTCAACAATATTAATTGTTTCTCACACAGTTGATAAGTAGCTAACAAGAGAACACTGTAGAAGTTACACATTGCTGACATTGTAGAATACGTTACTTTCAATGTAGAAACGCCTAGGCATCCTAGGAATCCGCCCTGTTAAAGCCTGGAGTATATAACTATAATAATGCTTCCCTGATCGCCATTAAATTGGTTAGTTCAGGAAAAGCATTGCTTCTCGCAGTTGATGGCTTTAATGGTAGGGTGCGAGTTTTACTGCGTTAATTCTTGACAAGGTAAACATCCGCTATACGAGTATATGACTACCATATGTCGTGTATGCAACGAAAACAAAGTGCAATTTTAATATTAGGATTTCGTGTCTCCATATAAAAAAAATTGAAAATACAAATACTTCAGGCTAATTGGTATAGCAATTATGAAATTGCTCTTATTTTCAGTGCAGTAAGCTTTAACAAGGCGTAGAAAGTGCTTTAATTTGTAGTGTAAACAGCGTCTAATGAAGACTGCTCACGACTATTGAAATACTCCACTTCACTTAATACAGTTTTATAAAAAGGAGCTAGGTCAATGAACTATATATAATTATCAAGTTACCTTAAATTTATATTTAATTCAAAACTATATTGTTAAACTCTGTTTTGATAAATTCCACTTCTAATCAAGATACAATACATGAAAATAACAATTATACTACTGAAACTCACAACAAACATTAATTTACACGTATATTACTAAGAAATTATCAATAAATTTAAAAACAAAGAGAAATTGTTTATTTATTTGTTATTAATTTGTTATTTGTATCGCTTTTTTCGGAGTATTCATACTTCAATAGATGGTTTACATCCGTCATTGGTGCAATCTGCAATAAAAATTAGTTAGTAATTTAGTTATCGCAATTTTCATTATACTACCTGATAGAGCACTGTGTGCAAACAAACTTTTCTGCCTCTAGAGAATTATGTTAACAGCTGTTTCCTCGAATTATGATTGTGAATATTATCACCAGTAATTTCCAAATTAACTTAAAATCAGTTGCTATGAAAGTTGGGATGAGTTGCTATGAAAGTTGGGATGAGTTGCTATGAAAGTTGGGATGAGTTGCTATGAAAGTTGGGATGAGTTGCTATGAAAGTTGGGATGAGTTGCTATGAAAGTTGGGATGAGTTGCTATATGAAAGTTGGATGAGTTTGCTGTGAAAGTTGGGATGAGTTGCTATGAAAGTTGGGATGAGTTGCTATGAAAGTTGGGATGAGTTTCTATGAAATTTGGAATGAGATGCTATGAAAGTTGGGATGAGTTGCTATGAAAGTTGGGATGAGTTGCTATGAAAGTTGGGATGAGTTGCTATGAAAGTTGGGATGAGTTGCTATGAAAGTTGGGATGAGTTGCTATGAAACCGCGCTACAAATGTACATCAGCAATACGCGAAGGTCCTTTATGTCCAAGACACCCTTTTTTTAGTCCATATACATTGTTCCTTTTCTATTAACTGAACTCTTCATTGTTGAACAGGATTAAACGATCACTATAGAATGTTTCTTGTATTTTTAAACCTAATTTGCAATTTTTACCAATACAAATTTCAGAATTTATTCTTAACAGTTATTAAAACTTATTAAACCGTTCCCAAACTTTTTAACACACCTCAAATATGATTTATGGATTAAGATGAATTTCTCGTCCGAAATACCCGAACTGTCAATATGGCTCTGTCAGTGACAGGGTGTGATTGACGGCCTGTCGGTTTTTTTCGTCACCCCTGATTTGAATTATCTCGGTATTGTAACGTTCTTAATTGTGTTTCCGGTCTAATATGTCGAGTTTTAGTGTTTAAAAGTTTGCATCGCTTACCATGTTAGGAATATTTAAATAACATAACCAACAATAAGTATAAGGAAATCCAAATTTGAAATGGATTTAGTGATTAAAATAAGTAAACGCCATGCAAAAGTCAAAGAATAAAACAGTTTTAAGCTAACCACTTGATATATAATTAAATTAACCCATAAAAATGTCATTAAATATTATTAGGCAGGAATATACAATGATATGTATCTCTGAAGGTGATTGAATAATATTATATTATACGCCTCATTTCATTTCTGAGATCAAATAGACAAACAGTTTAGTTATACAGAAAAGAACATTTGCACTCTCTCGTTAGACAAAAGAGAAATGTCCATCCCAAATTTGCACTACCTAATTCCATACAATGCTTTTGAGGGACCACTTCTTTATTGTTGTTTCTTTGTGTGTTTTACAAATCATATACTGCATGATAATAATTAAATACCACTGGTTTCCTGTAATTTTTTGTTGCTATAATGAATGGTCAATACAAATATTCATTGATACTTAGACACAACCCATGAATGACACAAACCGTCATCTTCTCAATGTACAGAAATTAACTTTCATGAAAAATTGTAATTTATAAAACTGTTAGTTCTCCATATTTTGTAAGGATAGCAGAATTTCTTAACTTCTGGAATAATAGACTTCACTGACATGCATCTAAAAATACAAGAGGCCCATTGAGCTGAAGTAAAATTTGTATTAAGAGAACAATAAAAATATTTTGACATTTTCGTGTGAACAGTATTAGGAAGATAAAATACACAGCTAAACAAAACTATAACTTGTTTTAGTTTTTTATCTCCAAAGAAAAAATTCTAATTCCTTTAAATATCATTTATGCTAATATCAGGAGTCTCAGAAGAAATTTAAATCTCTTTCTCTCTGAAATTTTTGAATTTCTAGAAAATTTGCATTTTATAGTTTTAAGTGAGATTTAAAATGGTAAAGACGAAAATAATTTGTTTAATATTACGGGAGTCCAGCTTTTTGCATATTGCAATGATTCTTATTGATCCGGTGGAATTTTATGTTATGTTAAAAATGGTATATCTGTGAATCAGGTTGATTTAAATATGCTCACTGCTGATGCATTGCTTTTAGATATTAATACACATTCACATTTTAGATAGGATACACATTCACACAAAAAATCAAATATGTTGAAGAAATCTCTGACATTATACTAGAAATTAAAAACAATATTATTTATATAGGGGGTATAAATTTAGATCTGATTGGAAATTCTACACGCAAACAAAATTATTTAAATGTATTTAGTAGCCAGGGTTTCACGTCTTTCATTAATGAGCCTACAAGAATTACTCAAAATAGTTGCACGTGTATTGATCACATGATTGATATCAATTCAATAACTTTTCATAACCGTGCTTTTATAGCAATAAAAGTTTATCTTTCTACGTGGCATAACTTATAATTCTTGTGGAGATGGTTTTATCAATTTGTTGTAACAAGAGATAAAAGTTTTTGTATACTGTGTAATGGTGAAGTGTTTGATTGATTAAAACCACAATAATTATTATGGAGCAGACATCCAATCAGAATCTGTCAATTGTCAAGTGCACTACTGTCACAAATCATTTTGAAATTATACATCAGAACACAATCAGAGAAATATTGTGTTATTTTAACAGTAAAACAGCGATTGTACGCTGTATACCGTACCGTATAAGAGAAATCTTATAATAATTTAAATTGTTTCTGATATTCATATTGTATTTGATAAACTATAAGACTATTTGTATTTAAGAGTCGTCTTTAGAGAAACGATTAAACACCTTTTCACTCTCTGGAAATGTCATAATTTAAAGCCAAACTTTTAAGCATTCAAATTGATTTTAGTATTTTTACAAAAAAAGTTTAGGTTTTTTTAAATAAGTAACTAAAACAATCTTTAAACCCTAAAAACGGTTTGATAAATATTAGATACACCGTGAAGTCGGGTCCAATAAATTTATAACTACAAAGACAGAAAAAGTGTATCAAGTTCTTATAGGGTTAAGATCAAGACGGCTGCCAGTGCACCCAGTTCTTAAGGCTAGTATGTTACAATGCTCTATTCCCACATTCTTTAATAATAATAATAAAATGTATTTGACTTATTATACGTATGTTCCGTAATTTGGTAATTCAAGTAATTACTTGAAAGGCTAATAAGACCAAATCTTTGCAACGGTATCCCTTGGGTAGGTACATTGTAAAAAGGACTTTATGCTGTCAGGTATGCGCTTGATTCTGTTGGAGTACGTATGCTCTGTTTTTATATTGTCTTTACTGTGCGGATCGCCAAACGTTTTAGGTTTAAATTTTTGTGCATTTCAAAAAATTTTTTCAGCTCAGGGAAAGGGCAGATTTTAATCTTTGTAACATGTAACAATAGTAAATGTCTGAAATCCTGTTATACTTTCAAATCAGCGATAAACAGTCAGTAACAAACATAATAGTATGCCGAAATATGATGTCGCTAAATATTATGTCATGTTTATGCATCTGTAGGCGTCACGAAACAAATGTGGTCGCAACAAAATAGATGTGTTTTAGTATTGATGGGTTTGTCTAGATACTTCAACATTTTTTCAGTCACCATGCACATAACCTACCATGCAGTTTTGTGCTTTATAATCTTTATTCCTAATCCCGGACCATTAGACTAAAGAATGTTCGAAAACAAATTATTAGAATAAGTGATACTAACTATATTATTTATTAATTAAATTGAGCTTTATTGATAAGAAATAAGTACGAAGTTGTGAATTTTTTCCCTGCATAACGAGAAAAAGTTACAGTTTATTAAGTACTATATTATTTATTACTTGTTACTCTCTTTTGTTATATCCACTTTGATATTGTTAAGGAAATTACAAGACAGAGTATATAATGTATATGTTCTTTGCATTGCAATCAGAAAGTCTTTATTACATCAACTTTTCCACGTTGTAGAGTAAAGAGATGTCAGATGCAAGGCACACGAGACTTGGCTGTCATGACGTGGTAACGAGTTTTATGATTATGTGGTTCCAGTGATATGCCTCTGACTCCACATATCATGTCATGGGACACTCCCAGTTTTGGGACGGAATCACTCTCAGTTTCTGATTAATAATGCTTAATTAATAAAATCTTTTAGTAACATAGACTAAATATAAAAAAATACGCATTATTATTTAACTTATCATTACGGACAAAATAAACATGAACCGGTTTTCAAAGCAAAACAAGACTGTATAATCGTACAGATGTAGTACTTGCAACCAATGAGTCCCACACAAAACATGAGCTGTTAGCGGTGGAAGGAAGGGTTTAGATGCGACAAGAACTGGGTTGGCCCACAGCCAACAATCATCCCTATACTCGTGTTTTAAGGGCAAAAACTGTCACCTGTATTGCACTGCTTAAACTATACAAAACAGTTAATGAGGTTACAAAGGCATCTGTTTGTGAGTGAGCTTCTACTTAATGACGTCACCCACCGATGGTTTCGCTCGTCGATATCATATTTTTTATCGATGATATTTCCTTGAACAGACTACTTCAAGGAAGAGTTAAAAACCGAAGGTTTGGTATTTTATTTCTTCTATTATTTTTTAAAGTATACACACATATTCAAAAAGTCATTTTATTAGCATATAAATTATTTATTTATGAAGTATCCTCAGATTCTGGAACCTCCTTGATATTATGAGAAGGATTTTGTCATACATAACCTGGAATACAAATCTGGTTATGTATGACTCAGAAGCTGTGTATTTCAGAAACCTCGACATAGTTTTAAAAATATACAGAAGGTTTAGTAAATAAAGGAACACTATGACGAACGCGAGTTTGATATTGCCAGAAGTACGCCAAATCCCAAGTATTAACTGCAAATGTAAAAGTTGCAGTCAAGTATCTGTACTGATACCTTTCATGGTGGAACAAAATGGTTTATTAACAACGATTTTCCTTTGTAAATATTTTTCTTATAGTTATAGTTAAATTGTCTTTAAAGTTAGAAAAATAGGATTTTTAACAGGTATTAAGAGTATTTAATAGAATTGGTAGTGAATATTATACACATTTTTATTACTAACAAATTAATTATTATTATTGTACTTTATGTCATGCAATAAAGTCATTTGGAACTTGTATTCCGCAATTTATTTTGGATAAAAGTTTTACTACCTAATATCGGGAATTAAAACGATAGCTGGCTTGAGTGACAAATTCAAACCCACTTCATCTTCCAAGTATGTACATTAGTAGTTAAAATAATAGACACTTTTTTCATACTACTTGTTTCAAGTGGCATCTTATGTGAAATTTATTTTTTTTAGTGTTTCTTGCACATTTGTTACTTTACTACAATTATCAAGTTAAACCTTAGAAAACAGTTTTAAAACATCGTTATTGTTTTTATGTTTTGACGTTATTTTATAAAACTCCTGTGGCCTATTATTATTTGTATTCCAGAGTTTATATTTATTAATTTATCTCACTTTCTTTTAGCCTATTAATATTTTTATTCCCGAGTTCATATTTTTAATTTACTACATTTTCTTTCAAAACTCATCAGTGCTCATTAAATTTTGACCAAGCTTAGTTAACACTTGTGAAGTAAAATATAAATTATAAATACCTAACAATTGAATTAAAAAAATGTTCTAATTATAGCTATTTTCAATAATTTCTTTTTTTAATGTAACAATGAAAATATAGTTGCAAGTTTGCCTGAACCAGGCTAATTCAAGAAATAGCTGTACATATTTTGAGAATTGACTTAATCAAAGAAACGGTTCTGAATTGGACCATAATGCTTGAAACAAACAAAATTTATGATGTATCTTAATCGATGCAAGGATTTCTAGAGAAGGAGGTTTAATACATGACTAGTAATTACAGTGAAATTAAAGCAATTATATATTTTCTTCTATAGACAAAGCTATAGTTTCCGTACTTGCGCTTATCAGAATGTTAGCAGAGTCTATATTACAATTGTCAAGATAATTCAAGATTTGTCTCAAAGGAAGCGGCAGCGCTGATATTTTGGTATTACTGAGAATATTACAGACCTCCTGGCGGTGACGTGAAGTACCATTGAACCAGTAATTGACAATTAAATATGTCGCCGCCTACTTTAATAACTGATTGAAACCGTAATGCTCTAATATTGTTAGAGTTGTATCGATGTCAGTATAACCACCATTGTTTTGATACCAAATTAACGAGTCATTGCCTTTAGTGCCTATGTTTAGTAATCAGTAAACAATCTGTTGCTAATTATGTATGATTCAAATTTAAAAAAAAAAATATGCACATAGCATTCAATATTATAAAAGATAGTTACCGATCATATCAAGATTGCGTTGTAAAGTCATGTTTTAAAAGACGATTATAAAACTAATATTACTCAAAAGCGATAGTACGATTTTAAATTTTAGTAAAGGTTCTTGGTTCACGGGGAAAGAGTGAGTATAACAAATATCAGTCATATGTTATAGCTACATCCTGTCTTTTAATATTGATATTTAATCCAAAAAGCTATCTTGGATAAGTAGCTTGAGGCATTCGTGGAGAACTAAAAAGTTGTCTATACTGTTTGTTTTTATTTTTATATTTTTACTGGATATTACATGAAAAATCCTAAACGTAGTTTGATTCCTTATCAGTACCCAGAAATGTATGAGAGTGCCAAAGATCGATCTCTGTGTCTGATAATGGATTACGTAATATTGGCTACAATAGCTCTAGAATAAAACATTCCATCATCTAAATTTCACCCTTAAATAACTGGTTAAACAGGTGGTAATCGTCTTTAATACACTTTCAAAACTGACGAGAACACTAGAACTCTTTATTTTGTTACAGATTCCTTCTGACCATATTTAATTTACTCATTATTTAAAGCTTATATATGTTACATAGGTTTCATAACAGTCTTTAAATATAGGGTGATTCGGTTAGTGTTACCGGCACTTTCTGAGCTGATTGTACTATAAAAAATAAAGAAAAAAGTTCATATAAACATGGGTCCGGAAATGCTTCCTTACTGGGTTATGGCCAATTGAAGATTTCACCAAAAATTGTGTGCAGGAGGTCAAATGATGATTTGCCGCGTGTTTATGAAGAGATATTTATAGGCGAATGCAACTTTTTCTAACGGATTTTTAGATGAGAAATTGAATAAAGTTCATCTCATAGCTGTATTTCATTTAGTTTTTTTGTTATACTACAAAAAACAGAAATAAAATAATTTTGAAAACACTTTTTTAAGGTTTAACGGACAATTATTTTGTTAAATAGGCATTGAAGACCCACATTTTTACAAAGAAACTTGCAGAAAATTTAATTCTGAATAAAATTATGTGCCACACGGCTATTAACAGCGAAGTATTAGTTTCTGGAATTTAATTTTACAACAAACATTCTACCAAGCAAGAAATACGTATTTAGTAAATAAACACCGTAATGTAATGATATAAGGTACACAAATAATTGATTAGCATACAATTGTAAAAACGATTTTAATAGATTAATGCTCAACTAAAAAACAATAATACTATTACTTTTTAGGACTATCCAAATGGTTACATCATGTACCTACATATCTTTGTCACGTTAGCTTTACAGAAGGTAAATTATGTTTTTATAAGTTGGTATCACAAATCAGCTGTTCAACAATACACTGCAATTTATTGAGGAATCCAAATTATTTGTTACCAATTCTGTACTAGTTTAATGAGTGCAATTTAATACAATTAATTTACTACTCGTTTGTTAGTGAAGTGTATTTTAAAGTAACTTACTATCACAATTGCAATGCCTTTGTTATTTACAACGGAAGAATATGCCGACATGGTATTTGTCTTAGGCGTTTGTGACGGAAATGCAACCGCTGCTACTGCAGAATACCGAAGACGATTTCCTAATCGCAGAGTTCCAAACCCAAAAACGATCAGTGGATCATTTCGTACCCTAAGAGTAACAGGTAAACTTCCTAGTATTAATAATTATCGGGATCGCCCTGCCCAGAATAATGTAGATATGGAAGAGGCTATAATCATGGCTACTGAACGCAGTCCTGGTGTCAGTACACGGCGTCTTTCTAGGCGATTCGCAGTGTCTCAGTCTGAAGTATGGAGAACTTTGCGCAAAAATAGCATGTTCCTTTACCATAAACAACAAGTTCAAAGTATTCAACCAACAGATCCTCCTCTTCGATAGGAATTTTGCAACTGGTTAATTAGAAACCGTCAACATCATAGAACCATTTTATTTACTGATGAAGCTCAATTTACCCGAGATGGCGTCAACAACCTTCACAGTGAACACACTTGGGCAGAGGGAAATCCACATAGTACAATCGTGCGTAACTTTCAACACAGATTTAGTGTAAATGTATGGTGTGGACTCATTCATGATCGATTAATAGGACCATTCATTCTCCGAGGACATCTAAATTCCCGCATGTACCTAGAATTCCTTACAGAACAACTACCACTATTATTAGAAGATGTTCCATTAGCAGCAAGGTGCAATATTTTTTATCAACATGATGGTGCCCCTGCCCACTTTTCCCATAATGTAACAATGCACTTAAACGAGCAGTTTCCCGGGCGATGGATTGGTCGCGGTGGACCACACACTTGGCCACCAAGATCACCAGATCTAACTCCATTAGATTTCTGTATATGGGGTTGAATGAAGAACCTGGTGTACCAGGAAAAAGTAAATACACGTTAAGAGTTAATAAATCGAATTGAAGATGCCGCCGCACAAATCAAAAACAATCGTGCAGCGTTGCGGAGGATAACTCGATCAATCAGAAAGCGAGCTGCTAAGTGTATTGAAGTACAAGGACTGATTTTTGAACACCTGTTATGAAAGTGGTACGTAGTATTATAAGCTTTAGATGAAAAACAATAATTTATTTAAAACTTAATTTAAATTGCATCCTAATAAATCTTATGTGTAGGCTACTCTATGTCATTAAAATGCGGTTTTCCTTTGCTTTGGAATTTCTTGCTTGGTAGAATGTTTGTTGTAAAATTAAATTCCAGAAACTAATACTTCGCTGTTAATAGCCGTGTGGCACATAATTTTATTCAGAATTAAATTTTCTGCAAGTTTTTTTGTAAAAATGTGGGTCTTCAATGCCTATTTAACAAAATAATTGTCCGTTAAACCTTAATAAAGTGTTTTCAAAATTATTTTATTTCTGTTTTTTGTAGTATGTATAACAAAAAAACTAAATGAGATACAGCTATGAGATGAACTTTATTCAATTTCTCATCTAAAAATCCGTTAGAAAAAGTTGCATTCGCCTATAAATATCTCTTCATAAACACGCGGCAAATCATCATTTGACCTCCTGCACACAATTTTTGGTGAAATCTTCAATTGGCCATAACCCAGTAAGGAAGCATTTCCGGACCCATGTTTATATGAACTTTTTTCTTTATTTTTTATAGTACAATCAGCTCAGAAAGTGCCGGTAACACTAATCGAATCACCCTGTATATAGTAAAAGTTAGGCTACGTTGTCTCATATCTGTACTGCTAGCCGTTACCCGCTACTTTGCACGCAAATAAGTAGGTGTTGCACATATATAACCACTGCTGGTTCGAGTGAATTATATTTCAGACGTCAATGTTTAGTTACCTAGTTGTTACAATAAGTAATTAAAGAGTTTATAAATATGGCTATTATAATTTACTTCGTTCGTTCTTGGTATGTTTTGTTTCATAGTTGATTTTGTTCTGGTTCCCGATCGTGAAAATATTTTTTTTCCAGGTTATAGAAGCCTAATTCCGTCAAAAGATGGGTTTTTTATCAGTCTCTACATGTATAGTAAGATTTTAATACTTTAGAACATTTAGAACTGGAATTGGTACATTAGTTCAAAACAAAAGTCAATTGGAATTTTATTTGGCGTATTTCTTGGGGACTGCTTCAAAGGGAATCTTCGGAGTCAAATTATTATGTTCAGCGCATTTTCTAAGGTAGATTAGTACTTACCTAATTGCTAAAATTTAAAACTGTGTGAAATATTCTGGTTTAATTCTAAAAAATTTACACACTATAATAATGTAAAAAAACTGTTTACTCGGAACACTTTATTACATTTGACAGGCTCATTCAAATAATAATACACAATTTTAGAGACCAAGATGTGATTTTCGCTACTTCAAAGATTAGTAGGGCAAAGCCTGGATATATTTTCTAAATAATAATAATCCTATATTCATCCCAGGATCCGTATGTCCGTATAAAACGTCATTACAATTAGTGAAGTAGTTTACGCGTGAAAAAAAAACCAAGGCACTTTCGCAATTATAATATTATTAGGATGTTTTATGCTTGTAAAAACTGCAGCTTATATACTTCGAGCGGTTAAGAAACCTGAATCAGTAAGAATCCTCAAGCCTTCTTTGGGACTCCACACGTCCGGTGCCGTGAGTAGACAGACAGACGGACAGACACAAGTAATTGTTTTACTGTTTTCAACGCTTTATCGAGATCTCTTTGCTCCAAACGTGTTTTCCGCGAACCTGTTTGACTGTATTAGCTCCATTAACTTTCTAAAATATCCCGTTCTGAATATTTTCTATAAATTATAAATAGAACTACACTAAAAACAGGAATCAAAACAAGAACTGTCATTATATCTAGAGATAATGGGGATTTTAAAAGGCACTTCTAACTGAGATATGGCAGATTACATACAGTGTCTGAAAAGTAGTAAGTAACTTGTCTTGACTCCCTATTTGACAAGCTTAAAATCCATTAAGTCTCCCACAGTTATAAGACGAAACAATCATCAAACACAGATTATAGTTTATAATTCACACCAATCGAACTGTAATTTATATTAGTGTAAACATTCATATTTTACTCGCAATTATTAAACGTATCAGAAACTATGGATAATCAATACCTTGTGAATGATTAATTTCATTACGTTAAGATTATATTTAATAAACATTGTTCCATGATAATATTTCCTCCCTTACCCCATAATTTATGTGACCATTTTTATTAATGCTATAATCCTGACTTTCTAACCCAACTGTAACTCCAACGGACGCCATATAAAGACTAGTATTGAATAATGATTTTTTTTCAATAAACAATGAGGTCGTTCAATGTGCAACACATGAGTTGCTACACTTTATTAACTTTGAAATAAATAAATATAAAACAACATCTATATATGTAAAAACAATTTTCTCTACATTTACATTAACTGTAATGTTCATATCATGAAAAAATACAACAGAAAATTAATCAGAATTATGATTGTTGTAAAGGAACACTAGGGAAAGATTTTTTTAAATATACATTTCTTTGCAACATATGTCGTCCACAGATTTAACAACCTCTTTCGGGTAGTAGTAATATTGGTATAAATCTCAACAGCGTAGATATGGTTATAAGCAATAACTAGGCTTACCTACTTATCACATGAGTCAGGCGAGTTGTAGAAGATTAGTGTTGTGGTTATCAATTCCTGCTTATAATTTTTCAAGCTGCTACTATTGATAAAAGACACAATGCAATTTATAAATCTCACGAAGTTTTTGTTTCAAATGTACGATTTGTAAGTACTTTGATCCTTCAGAGTTTCTGTTTCAGCAAGTGGATATATAAAAAAGACACTTATTATTTAAGCATTGCTTTTTACCAGGTTGTGTTTGTGTACCGTCACTGTTGTGTTTTTTTCAGCTGGATTTGACAGAAACATTAAGATTTCCGACATTTTAGACTATATCCAGGACAACGGTTGTTGGAGTTAAACTTGCTTCCAATCTAATGAGGGAACCAACTAATCTACAATTATATCCTGTTACTACGTGGTATTTTCCTGCAACATTCAACACAGCGATATAAGGTGCAGTTGCACCATTATTGTTTGGATTTTAACTTCGACTACTAAATCATAAATCATAAACGACGGCTTATTACTTGTGATAGGTAATAATTTACATAATATTTTAATTCCTTGAAAATAAACTAAATAAATGGTTCAGTAATTATAATACTATTTAATAACTAAGCAAAATTTAAACCAATAGAACATATTGTACTTCTTATTGATATTAACATTAACCATATAATGAAATACTAAACGCTATCTTAAGTTTTAAATTACTGATTTACTCTCATTTTGATTTAACTTTAGGTAATTCGAAATGATATTAGATTAATTGTAAAATACCAAAATGACGACATCAACCCCTGCTTTTCCATTGATGTAAACACGATGATTTGAATACATATTCAAATACCACACGACGTCTTTTGGATCAGAACGTCCAGTCTAGTCTAGAAGTTAGATTTTCAAGTGATCTTTGTTAAAGTGTGCTATTACCGGTTGTGCGAAAGATTTAGAAACTGTAAAAGGTAAAAAATAACTGTAATTTGGCTCGCTTTTCAATAAATGCTTCCCAAATGGAGCAGGTTTATTTTAGTATACATGTTGTTATAAACACTATGTAATAATTATGTAATAAGTTTGCTCTGTATATACTGTATTCCGATATTGTTTGTTTCTACACAGGCCAAGGGCTAAATCACTTGCATTGAGGTACACGGTATGGTATGTATGTTCGTTTACTTAACTCTGAGCAACTTTGATAACCGCAAGTGCTTGGGACATGTCTCAAGGATGAGGTATGTACTCGTATATTCATGTCCTTAGTTCGGAGTAACTTTGATCACCGCAAGTGCCCGGGACATGTCTCAAGGATGAGGTATGTACTCGTATATTCATTTTCTTAGTTCGGAGTAACATTGATCACCGCAAGTGCTCGGGACATGTATCAAGGATGAGGTATGTACTCGTATATTCGTTTTCTTAGTTCGGAGTAACTTTGATCACAGCAAGTGCTTGGGACATGTCTCAAGGATGAGGTATGTACTCGTATATTCTTTCCTTAGTTCGGAGTAACATTGATCACCGCAAGTGCTCGGGACATGTCTCAAGGATGAGGTATGTACTCGTATATTCGTTTTCTTAGTTCGGAGTAACTTTGATCACCGCAAGTGCTTGGGACATGTCTCAAGGATGAGGTATGTACTCGTATATTCATTTCCTTAGTTCGGAGTAACTTTGATCACCGCAAGTGCTCGGGACGTGTATCAAGGATGAGGTATGTACTCGTATATTCATTTTCTTAGTTCGGAGTATCTTTGATCACCCCAAGTGCTTGGGAGATATGTCTCAAGGATGAGGTATGTACTCGTATATTCATTTGTCTTACTTCGGAGAGTAACATTGATCACCGCAAGTGCTCGGGACATGTCTCAAGGATGAGGTATGTACTCGTATATTCGTTTTCTTAGTTCGGAGTAACTTTGATCACAGCAAGTGCTTGGGACATGTCTCAAGGATGAGGTATGTACTCGTATATTCGTTTTCTTAGTTCTGAGTAACTTTGATCACAGCAAGTGCTTGGGACATGTCTCAAGGATGAGGTATGTACTCGTATATTCATTTTCTTAGTTCGGTGTAACATTGATCACCGCAAGTGCTCGGGACATGTATCAAGGATGAGGTATGTACTCGTATATTCGTTTTCTTAGTTCGGAGTAACTTTGATCACAGCAAGTGCTTGGGACATGTCTCAAGGATGAGGTATGTACTCGTATATTCTTTCCTTAGTTCGGAGTAACATTGATCACCGCAAGTGCTTGGGACATGTCTCAAGGATGAGGTATGTACTCGTATATTCATTTCATTAGTTCGTAGTAACTTTGATCACCGCAAGTGCTTGGGACATGTCTCAAGGATGAGGTATGTACTCGTATATTCATTTTAGTTCGGAGTAACATTGATCACCGCAAGTGCTCGGGACATGTCTCATGGATGAGGTATGTACTCGTATATTCGTTTTCTTAGTTCGGAGTAACTTTGATCACTGCAAGTGCTTGGGACATGTCTCAAGGATGAGGTATGTACTCGTAGATTCATTTCCTTAGTTCGGAGTAACTTTGATCACCGCAAGTGCTTAGGACATGTCTCAAGGATGAGGTATGTACTCGTAGATTCATTTCCTTAGTTCGGAGTAACTTTGATCACCGCAAGTGCTCGGGACATGTATCAAGGATGACGTATGTACTCGTATATTCATTGTCTTAGTTCGGAGAAACTTTGATCACTGCAAGTGCTTAGGACATGTCTCAAGGATGAGGTATGTACTCGTATATTGATCTCCTTAGTTAGGAGTAACTTTGATTACCGCAAGTGCTTGGGACATGTATCAAGGATGACGTATGTACTCGTATATTCATTTTCTTAGTTCGAAGTATCTTTGATCACCGAGTGCTTGGGAGATATGTCTCAAGGATAAGGTATGTAAGCTAACCTATAAACAAAAATGTGAATTTTTCATGTGGCATGATATATCGATAGATAATTTATCATTAGATTTTAAATTTTGCATGAACATTTATTCCTACATAATCAAGAATGAGTTCTATTATGATGTCTGTCCATTCATGGGATTTTGCATAATCTTATTGAATACTATAAATAAGTAGGCCGAGACAATTTCTCGAGAGGTTGTATTAAACATCGACAATAGCAAATGATAAAATGTTTAGAGTTGTGATAGACATTCCTCAAACCCTATTGTGTCGTGATTATTTTATATTACACGAAAAATAACCAAAACTGTGGTTGTATAGTAAGGTAATACATTTTATTTTACCAGTTTGTGATTCCAACAGGAACTAATGTTGTTACACCTGCAACTAGATGTAATAATTTTCTGAATCAATAAATGGGATTGGTACTTAAACAGCTGTAGAAAAAGAAAACTTGTTTTAAGTAGGGAGAATGCGCCTCTTCGTAAAGAGTAAATTGTTCCAATCATCCGCACAACTGTAGTGAATGTTTTTCTAGGATGTGACATTTGTGTCTGTTCACCGTAGTGTAAATGCTTTGACTCCAACAAGAGTGATTATTGTTACTGGAAACACAGGACCAACGTTTGTTCTGTATACCTGCCTTGTTTTTCCTTTAACCCCTTCCGGTGCGGTCTGCTGACCTTTTCTTGCCTGTTAAAATAAAGAGTTATTCGTTTAATTTTCACACCTCCTAGCTGGTGAACCTCAATAACTTTGTTCTTTTTATGAAATTTTAATTTAATTGTAGTCACTGTATAACACAATCAGAAGCTCTGGATTTTGACTTATCTGTATTAAGATAGACGAGGGATATATTAAATGTTATGACCTGAAAATTGTCACTGTTGGAAACGATCAGGGTTCAACCTAATTTTTAATCAACTTAAAAATATGTAATGAAAATAAAACTATAGTCAAATGAAAATATTTAATTGCAACAAATAATGGAACGTACCGTATTAATGTTTATAAAATAAAACACAAGCAAAAGAAAAATTGCGTCAGCCTACTGAGTGAGGTTTCAAGGAAGCTCAGCCAAATACAATGGTCGGATGTGCAATAATATTGCATTAATTACAAATACAAATTAATATGCAAAATGTGAAGCTTACACATGAAATCTTTGTCAAGATACATTGCCACACGATACATTCAAATTTTGTTAATTAATTTAAGTTTCAAATCATTTTATATAAATATTATTATATATCTACTTACAAAGTCACCAAAACAAGATGTTATACGTGTAATGGTACCTACGATACATCTGTTAATATGTCACATGTTAAAATCTCATATAATTGTACTCTGATTACATATTTATTTATCAATTTATTTCATCCTGCAATCTTGATTATCTATAAGGCCAATGTATTTATTAACGCTCAACCAAATCCCTTGGAGTGACATGTACCATCATTGAACTCTATACAAGTTTAAAAATGAAGCTTAATGCAAAATTTCAAGTCTATAGGTTAGTTACTTTTTAAGACATCGTGTAGACAGCCACATGTCTCCATCGTACGGACACATATACAGGTACGCAAACTTACAGAAATGAAATTTACATTTTATGGTACATTTTTTATATTACATTGAGTGGTACTATATATTCGCAACACTTCAAGTGGAATGTCAAATCATTCGAAAATCAATTTAAATGTGTTTAAAATCTTTTAATTTAATTGCCAGCATTATCCATTTATTTAATTTTAATTCAATGTAATTTATTCAGTAAATGTAATTCTACCAAAAATATTCTTAACCCAATATGCCTCGACAGGGAATTACTTACCAGGTGTGGTAACAATATAGCTCTGGCAAAAACATAATCATATAAATTGTGGCGTGTTGTGAACTCGAAATGAAATTAGGCCATGAAGTTGTTGGTCGCGTTTTGACACCAATAATACCACCCCTCTGCAAGAATTAAATTTACTATCTTGTTTGCTGCTCGGGAGTGTAGGTTTATACTCTATCCTTACTTCATTCCTTACTTTACTCAGTAAATGGAAACACAATTGTACTTCCCGCTAATATATTGAGATACATAGCAGCAGTAGTAGTATATAGTATAGCAGTTTTTCTTCTTCCCATTGTTTTATCATAAATGCATTATGTGTTTCATATTGGTGTGCATACGCTTTTTGGCAGGATATAAATCATTCACATGGCTAAAATGTCCTGTTGTGCGGGGATTATTTTAGGCTAACCCGAGGGTTGTGCATTTTCGTCTCATTCCATGATATGCACAAGCTTTACAGAAAAAATAACTAACCTCTCCTATTTTAAAGTTAGTAGCAGTTTCATGCCGAGTAATAGCTCCTTATACACACGTGTGTCTCTATTCTATCTTCCTGTCTTTGTCCTAACAGTTGCCGTCTAGATGGTCTATCTCACTATAATATTGGTCTTTAAACGTAGAAAAATTAAACCTACTATAAATAGCCAAACCCCTTATATAAAAAACACCATGCCAAAACCTAGAATTAAATAAAAAAAACCAATACCAACCCTCCCTAAAGTTGTTACGTGTTAAGTGTTATTTATTAAGTCTTGGTGGGTGTATATGGATTTGATGTATTTTATTTGTTTTTATTTCATCCTGTTATCATGATTTGTGTGTTAAGTTTGATCTTACTTTAAATCATTGTTGTGAGACCGGACATAAAGAGAACTTAGTCAGCGAAAGTTTAAACTAGATATTTTTAAAATATACATTTTTCTACGGACCCAAACTGTTCAAAAGCCTTCCTGAAAACCTGAAAATAATTAAAAACATTAAATCCTTAAGGTATACATTAAAACACCATTTGTCTGAACCTTGTACACTCTTCAAAAGGCACCGGGCGATTATTATTAATACGTTAATGCTATACTTTTATTACGTTTGTATTATATATATATATATATATATATATATATTATATATATATATATATAATATATACTGAACGTGTTATATTTGAATGTGAACAGAAAATGTGTGCCGTTTCCAATTTGAGGAATCAATAAAATTCCTCGCATACTATCAAGGAAGCGAGTGTTACACAATAAGACATAATATTATGTAAACTGCTCGAATAGCAGATTAATTGTATTTGTAGAGTGAGAAACTCTTGAAGGTCTCCTCTTGCTAGCTGGTACTGTTTAATTCATTCAGTTAAATTAGCTCTACCTTAAGAGATATATAAAAGCTTCCATTGACACGTTAAGAAATGATGTCTACTCTCTGACTCTGAATTTCATTTCTATCTCGCCGTGTGCCCGCAATACATCTTGAAACTGATCTTTAGACTCGAAATCTTGCATGAAGAATTGATATGTAAACAACACCGCGTTCGATGATAGTGCATGTTCATGCGATTTAGTGATCTTTCTTACACTCGTATTTAGGGTAATCATGATTGCAATAGAAATCGTAAAAAAATAAATGTGTAAACAAACTTAGTAGAATCATATTAAATTTCAATATTTGACACAGTAATATATGCAGAATAACTATACTAAAGTTATTTCGAGAAGTATTTCATATTCAAACTTAAAATTTCACTTCATTTCTACATAAAGAATAATTATTAATTCTAAAATGTCTTTGTATTTAAATTAGACAACGACTTTCTAATGATAATAACTTCAGTATGAGAACAACATTATCTATTAACTGTGTAATGGAACTGTTTACTGTATGTGTTAGCCACAAATATTTTAGTTAAAAGATAGATTTTACAATCAAGTATCTGGTTTACCTATGGGTGGTGTTCTCAGTCCAATAATGAGCAACATATTTATAGACCACTTTGAAGACATTGGTTTTGAAAATTGGAGTATTAAACCCAAAATTTGGTTACGGTATATTGATGATGTCTTTTGTGTATGGGAAAATAAAATTAACATCCAAGACGAATTTTTAAAGCACATCATTCAATTAGACCATCGATGAAATTTACTATTAAAAATGAGGTTAACAGTGAAATTCCATTTCTTGATATTTTGATAACAAAAACAAAAGAAAACACAATTAAAACAACATAATTTTACAAGAAGACTTTCAGTGGACAGTACTGTAACTATAATTCAAATCATCCTCAACATGTAAATATTGGATTAGTAGAAAGTTTGTTCCAGAAGATTAATAATTTGGTAACTGATAACAAAGATAAAATTTTAAAGGAAAATTATACTACAGAACTTTTGATTAAAAACAACTACCCTCCGTAAATTATTGAACGAGCTAAGGCTCAAAACAAAAGGCTGCAAGCAAATTACCAAAAAAGACAATCCTAATTATCTCACTACCGTAACTATTCCTTATGTAAAATGAACATCAGAAAAAAATTCGTATGATAAATTATAAATTTAACATCCGCACTGTTTTTAAGTCCCAAAATAATATAAGAAGCTACTTAACAAAATTAAAACCTAAAAACAAACAACAGGAAACCAAGAATGTGATATATAACATTGACTGTGGCTGCAACATGACGTATATCGGCCAAACATCAAGACCTGTGGAAATTAGGGTAAAAGAACATATTTATAATTATATAAAAAAGAAAACATTGAAAAATCTAAATTACTTAAACATGCAGTAAAGGAAAACCATCATATAAATTTTTGAATCGTCTAGTGTAGTGTTTAAAGAATCTTCCTGGACTAAAAGAAATAAAATTGAAAGTGCGTGTATAACAGTTAAAAAAAAATTGTATTTCCCAACCTTCAGTAAATTTCAGAGATATTTTTATACCATTAGTGAAAAAATAAATCCATTCCGAAATTATGAATTGCAAACCATATTTTTCCACATAAGTCTTTTATAATTTATTAGTTTCTGATCTTTACAGTTAATTTAAAATGTTATTCTATTTTATCATATATTTATTCTATTTTACACATATGTTTTTTCTGTAAACAATATCAAACTGATGATGCCTTAACCGGCGAAAGCACTTTTTAAATAAATTTAATGTGGAAATATAAAAAATGTCTTTTCCATTAAAACCTACTCACTTCCACCAAGAATACAAAGCAGAAAATATTTTGATTATTGTCAGTCAATTTAGCTAAACGTCAGACGTGCGTCACGGAATGATCTATTAATGTACGTCTCCATGTGATTGGCCTGTAAACAATATATCGTATTTGTAGTATGCTGTATCATACTATACAGACTGATAATGTAATTACCAGAGCTGATTATTTTGATTAGTGTCAGTCAAATTAGCTAAATCTCGGAATTGAGTCACGGAGTGATCTATTAGTGTATATCTCCATGTGAGTGGCCTGTAAACAATATATCGTATTTTTAGAATGCTGTATCGTAATATACAGACTGACAATGTAAATACCGCAGCTGGTTATTTTGATTAGTGTCAGTCAATTTAGCTAAACCTAGGACTTGAGTCACGGAATGATCTAGTATTAGTGTATATCTTTATGTGAATGGCCTGTAAACAATATATCGTATTTATAGTAGGGTGTATAGTATTGTATAGACCTAGAATGTAATTACTACAGGTGATAACTTGAATTATTGCCATTCAAGCCAGCTGAACTTCGGACATGAGTCACGGACTGATCTAGTATTAGTGTATATTTCCATGTGAGCGGCATGTAAACAAAAATATCGTATTTATAGTAGAGTGTATAGTATTGTATAGACCTACAATGTAATTACTACAGATGATAACTTGGATGAGTTTCAGTGTTATATTATTCCAATATAATACCTATCACTACAGAGTGGTCCAAATATTAAAACGATATTTTAAATTAAAGGACATACGATGTTACTACTCTATCATAGATATCTTCTTATTACAAAATCTAAGGAAAGTATATAAACCCTTAATGTTACTGTAAAAAAAGTTCGCCTGTACAGAACTGGAATAAAAATAAAATTGAAAAAGAAGCTTAGAATTTTAAAAGTAAAAAACGTAAAAACCTGGGAGGCTTTACAGGAAATAACGGACATAGATTTAAGGGAAACGAGTGGTTGAGACAAGTTCCAAGAACCACTCTTATTGAGATCAAAGTGTTTGCATTTCTGTGTAAAGATAAAAACACAACATTCTAGTAGGACTTTACTAAGAATGTTTGAATTATGATAATCTTCTCTTACGACCGTGTTTTCCTTCTGTTTAATTTGTAGTATAATTATGAGATGTAGTCTTATTAATATAAGAAGGTAGCAAGCAGTACGCCACCCGATCAGTTGTGTAAGAGGCTTCACTGACGTTACATTTAAAATTTAAAGTTTACAGCTCATTTCAACCGCAAATGTCATGTGGTCAGCCAGACAGAGATGAAAAAGATATTTCTACTTTCCTCAGACCAAAAAATAAATAAATTGAGCCAGTAATAGGCTTACCAAATACCATGTATGGACATGCGAAATTATAGAATTATTTATTCTTTATGTAGAAATGAAGTGAAATTTTAAGTCTTAATATGAAATACTTCTCGAAATAACTTTAGTATAGTTATTCTGCATATATTACTGTGTCAAATATTGAAATTGAATATGATTCTACTAAGTTTGTTTACACATTTATTTTTTTACGATTTCTATTGCAATCATGATTACCCTAAATACCAGTGTAAGAAAGATCACTAAATCGCATGAACATGCACTATCATCGAACGCGGTGTTGTTTACATATCAATTCTTCATGCAAGATTTCGAGTCTAAAGATCAGTTTCAAGATTTATTGCGGACACACAGCGAGATAGAAATGAAATTCAGAGTCAGAGAGTAGACATCATTTTCTTAACGTGTCAATGGAAGCTTTTATATATCTCTTAAGGTAGAGCTAATTTAACTGAATGAATTAAACAGTACCAGCTAGCAAGAGGAGACCTTCAAGAGTTTCTCACTCTACAAATACAATTAATCTGCTTTACGAGCAGTTTACATAATATTATGTCTTATTGTGTAACACTCGCTTCCTTGGTAGTGTAGCAAGAAATGAGTTGATACGTCTGTGCGTGTAGGATCACTAGAATCGTAACTATAGTCTGCCTTCCAAGTCAGTGCTAATAAGGTGAAAGAAGAAAAAATGTTATTGATTCCTCAAATTGAAAACGGCACACATTGTCTGTGCACATTCAAATATAACACATTCAGTATATATATAAAGTATATATACATAGTATATATAAAACATTATATATACTGATCTTGACATTATCATAATCTACACACATCTAACAATTGTAACATATAATTACCCATGCTGCTCCTTTAAATAATGCAAGTAGAAACAATAAAACTGTATTCAAAATACATCAATCACAACATCACAATCGTCATTATGTTGATTACACAACTCTCCTAGATTTAATATGCAATCCAGGAGAGATGCCTATGCCGCTCCGTCAAACGCGGCATACTGTAGCAGTGAACCTATCTTCAAGTACCACTCCTAGGATATTTAACTTCATGATGATAATCTACTCTCATCCAACAATTGTAACATATTAATACCTATGCTCCTTCTTTATATTATTGAAATTAAAAAACAATAAAACTGAATAGGAAAATAACCACAATCACAATATCAGTATCATAATGATGTTAACCCACAACTCTCCAGATTCATTATGAAATGCAGGAGAGATGCCTATGACGCTCCGTGCAACGCGGCATAGTGTAGCAGTCAACCTATCTTGAAGTACCACTCCTAGGATATTTAACTTCATTAGGATAATCTACTCTCATCCAAAACTTGTAACACATTAATAACACTGCTGCTTCTATTTATAATGCAAGTAGAAACAATAAAACTGTATGAAAAATACAAAAATCACAATATCAGTATCATCATGATGTTAATTCCACATATCTCTTAGATTTATTATGCAATCCAGGAGAGATGCCTATGCCGCTCCGACCAACGCGGCATAGTGTAGCAGTCAACCTATTTTAATGTACCAATTGCTTGCCAATTATTGCTCCTATTTATAACGCAAGTGGAAACAATAAAACTGTATTTAAAATAACACAGTTACAATATCAGTATCATCATGATGTTAATTTCACATCTCTATCAGATTCACTATGCAATCCAGGAGAGATGCGTATGCCGCTCCAACCAACGCGGCATAGTGTAGCAGTCAACCTATTTTAATGTACTAAACCTAGGATATTTAACTTCTTGATAATAATTTACACCTATCTAACAATTGTTACATATAATTAACAATGCTGCTCCTTTAAATAATGCAAGTAGAAACAATAAACTGTATTCAAAATACATGAATCACACTATCAGAATCATCATGATGTTAATTCCACAACTTTCCCATATTCATTATGAAATTCAGGAGAGATTCTTATGCCGCTCCGTCCACCGCGGCATAGTGTAGCAGTCAACGCATCTTGAAGAACCACTCCTGGGACATTTAACATCATGATGATAATCTACTCTCATCCAAGACTTGTAACATATCAGTAAAAATCCTGTTCCTATTTTTAATACAAGTAGAATCAATAAAACTGTATTAAAAATACCACAATCACAATATCAGTATCATCATGATGTTAATTCCACAACTTTCCCAGATTCATTATGAAATCCAGGAGAGATGCCTATGCCACTCCGTCCACCGCGGCATAGTGTGGCAGTGAACCAATCTTGAAGTACCATTCCTTGGACATTTAATTTCATGATGATAATATACTCTCATTTAACAATGGTAACATATTAATACCTATGCTCCATCTTTAAATAACGCAATTAATAAACAATAAAACTGAATAGGACAATAACTATAATCCAAATATCCCTATCATCATGATGTTAATTCCACAACTTTCCCAGATTCATTATGAAATCCAGGAGAGATGCCTATGCCGCTCCGACCAACGCGGCATAGTCTAGCAGTCAACCTATCTTGAAGTACCACTCCTTGGACATTTAATTTCATGATGATAATATACTCTCATTTAACAATGGTAACATATTAATACCTATGCTCCATCTTTAAATAACGCAATTAATAAACAATAAAACTGAATAGGACAATAACTATAATCCAAATATCCCTATCATCATGATGTTAATTCCACAACTTTCCCAGATTCATTATGAAATCCAGGAGAGATGCCTATGCCGCTCCGACCAACGCGGCATAGTGTAGCAGTCAACGCATCTTGAAGAACTACTCCTAGGATATTTAACATCATGATGATAATCTACTCTCATCCAAAACTTGTAACATATTTGTAACAATCCTGTTCCTATTTTAATGCAAGTAGAATCAATAAAACTGTATTAAAAATACCAAAATCACAATATCAGTATCATCATGATGTTAATTCCACATCGCTCCAAGATTCATTATGAAATCCAGGAGAGATGCCTATGCCGCTCCGACCAACGCGGCATAGTGTAGCAGTCAACCTATCTTGAAGTACCACTCCTTGGACATTTAACTTCATGATGATAATATACTCTCATTTAACAATTGTAACATACTAATACCTATGCTCCTGCTTTAATTCACGCAAATAAAAAACAATAAAACTGAATAGGACAATAACCACAATCACAATTTCCCTATCATCATGATGTTAATTCCACAACTTTCCCAGATTCATTATGAAATCCAGGAGAGATGCCTATGCCGCTCCGACCAACGCGGCATAGTGTAGCAGTCAACCTATCTTGAAGTACCACTCCTTGGACATTTAACTTCATGATGATAATATACTCTCATTTAACAATGGTAACATATTAATACCTATGCTCCTTCTTTAATTAACGCAATTAAAAAACAATAAAACTGAATAGGACAATAACTATAATCCCAATATCCCTATCATCATGATGTTAATTCCACAACTTTCCCAGATTCATTATGAAATCCAGGAGAGATGCCTATGCCGCTCCGTCCAACGCGGCATAGTGTAGCAGTCAACCTATCTTGAAGTACCACTCCTAGGATATTTAACTTCATGATGATAATCTACTCTCATCCAAAAATTGTAACATATTAATAACACTGCTGCTCCTTTTTTTAATGCAAGTAGAATCAATAAAACTGTATTAAAAATACCAAAATCACAATATCAGTATCATCATGATGTTAATTCCACATCTCTCCAAGATTCATTATGAAATCCAGGAGAGATGCCTATGCCGCTCCGACCAACGCGGCATAGTGTAGCAGTCAACCTATCTTGAAGTACCACTCCTTGGACATTTAACTTCATGATGATAATATACTCTCATTTAACAATTGAAACATATTAATACCTATGCTCCTGCTTTAATTCACGCAAATAAAAAACAATAAAACTGAATAGGACAATAACTATAATCCCAATTTCCCTATCATCATGATGTTAATTCCACAACTTTCCCAGATTCATTATGAAATCCAGGAGAGATGCCTATGCCGCTCCGTCCAACGCGGCATAGTGTAGCAGTCAACCTATCTTAAAGTACCACTCCTAGGATATTTAACTTTATGATGATAATCTACTCCTATCCCAAAAATTGTAACATATTAACATATTAATAACACTGCTGCTCCTATATATAATGCAAGTAGAAACAATAAAACTGTATAAAAATACCACAATCACAATATCAGTATCATCATGATGTTAATTCCACATCTCTCCAAGATTCATTATGAAATCCAGGAGAGATGCCTATGCCGCTCCGTCCAACGCGGCATAGTGTAGCAGTCAACCTATCTTGAAGTACCACTCCTAGGATATTTAACTTCATGATGATAATCTACTCTCATCCAAAACTTGTAACATATTAATAACACTGCTGCTCCTATTTATAACGCAAGTAGAAACAATAAAACTGTATAAAAATACCACAATCACAATATCAGTATCATCATGATGTTAATTCCACATCTCTCCAATATTCATTATGCAATCCAGGAGAGATGCCTATGCCGCTCCGTCCAACGCGGCATAGTGTAGCAGTCAACCTATCTTGAAGTACCACTCCTTGGACATTTAACTTCATGATGATAATCTACTCTCATTTAACAATTGTAACATATTAATACCTATGCTCCTTCTTTAATTAACGCAATTAAAAAACAATAAAACTGAATAGGACAATAACCATAATCACAATATCAGTGTATCATCATGATGTTAATTCCACATCTTTTCCAGATTTATTATGCAATCCAGGAGAGATGCCTATGCCGCTCCGTCCAACGCGGCATAGTGTAGCAGTCAACCTATCTTGAAGTACCACTCCTAGGATATTTAAATTCATGATGATAATCTACTCTCATCCAAACTTGTAACACATTAATAACACTGCTGCTCCTTTATGTTGCAAGTAGAAACAAGAAAACTGTATTTAAAATACCACAATTACAATATCAGTATCTTCATGATGTTAATTCCACATCTCTCCAAGATTCATTATGAAATCCAGGAGAGATGCCTATGCCGCTCCGTCCAACGCGGCATAGTGTAGAAGTCAACCTATCTTGAAGTACCACTCCTAGGATATTTAACTTCATGATGATAATCTACTCTCGTCCAAAACTTGTAACATATTAATAACACTGCTGCTCCTATTTATGTTGCAAGTAGAAACAATAAAACTGTATTTAAAATACCACAATCACAATATCAGTATCATCATGATGTTAATTCCACATCTCTCTTAGATTTATTATGGAATCCAGGAGAGATGCCTATGCCGCTCCGTCCAACGCGGCATAGTGTAGCAGTCAACCTATCTTGAAGTACCACTCCTAGGATATTTAATTCATGATGATTATCCACTCTCATCCAAAACTTGTAACATATTAATAACACTGCTGCTCCTATATATATTGCAGGTAGAAACAATACAACTGTATAAAAATACCACAATCACAATATCAGTGTCATCATGATGTTAATTCCACATCTTTCTTAGATTTATTATGCAATCCAGGAGAGATGCCTATGCCGCTCCGTCCAACGCGGCATAGTGTAGCAGTTAAACCTATCTTAAAGTACCACTCCTAGAATATTTAAATTCATGATGATAATCTAATCTCATCTAAAACTTGTAACACATTAACATCACTGCTGCTCCTTTATGTTGCAAGTAGAAACAAGAAAACTGTATTTAAAATACCACAATTACAATATCAGTTTCATAATGATGTTAATTCCACATCTGTCTTAGATTTATTACGCAATCCAGGAGAGATGCCTATGCCGCTCCGTCCAACGCGGCATAGTGTAGCAGTCAACCTATCTTAAAGTACCACTCCTAGGATATTTAACTTTATGATGATAATCTACTCTCATCCAAAATTTGTAACATATTAATAGCACTGCTGCTCCTATTTATAATGCAAGTAAAAACAATAAAACTGTATTCAAAATACTACAATCACAATATCAGTATCATCATGATGTTAATTCCACATCTCTCCAAGATTCATTATGAAATCCAGGAGAGTTGCCTATGCCGCTCCGTCCATCGCGGCATAATGTAGCAGTCAACCTATCTTAAAGTTCCACTCCTATGATATTTAACTCCATGATGATAATCTATTCTCATCCAAAAATTGTTACATATTATTACATATTAATAACACTGCTGCTCCTATTTATAATGCAAGTAGAAACAATAAAAATGTATCCAAAATACCACAATCATAATATCAGTGTCATCATAATGTTAATTCCACATCTCTCCCAGATTCACTATGAAATCCAAGAGTAATGCCTATGTCGCTCCGTCCAACGCGTCATAGTGTAGAAGTCAACCTATCTTAAAGTACCACTCCTATTATATTTAACTTCATGATGATAATCTACTCTCATATAACAATTGTAACATATTAATAACTACTCTGCTCCTTTAAAGAATGCAAGTAGAAACAATAAAACTGTATTAAAGAAAACCACAATTACAATATCAGTATGATCATAATGTTAATTCCCCAACTCCAGATTCAATATGCAATCCAGGAGAGATGCCTATGCTGCTCCGACCAACGCGGCATTGTGTTACAGTCAACCTATCTTGAATTACCACTGCTAGGATATTCAACTTCATGACGATAATCTATACTCATCCAACAATATTGTAACATAATTATAACAATTCTGCTCCATCAAATAATGCAACTTAAAACACTGTTTTCACTTTCAATTTTTTTAAGTTTTAACATTTTTAAGTTACTTTATTACTCCGATCACCCATTGCAAGCTGTAAACGAGGTATATATATATATATATATATATATATATATATATATATATATATATATAGTTCTGCATGGTAGAGACGGCCAATTTAAAAGGGTTTTATGTTACTTAAATTATATGACCCGCTACAGTATCCTTTAATGTTTTAATAGGAGAAGACCTTTTTTTATTCGACTATTCCTCAGCAATATAAAGTGCGTAACAATATTGTGACGTGCATGTAATTTTATACATTTAGTTTGATGCTTAGTGCTAACTGTTTTAATTCACTACATTATGACAGGAACTTAATTAGTCAGTTTACTGTAGATATGATGGCAAATATTATATCAGAAACATTCGGTTACATATTTCGTAATTATCAGAAACTTAGTGCTGTTTAATACATTCATTCAGGACGATTTAAATCAAGACGCAAATGTAGACCCAATTAATAATCTTCCTATCTTCATTCACTGATTCTCCGCGTTACCCACATGAAAAAATCCAAAATGCGATGACTGATGTCCAAAACTAGGGGGGACTAGACTTATTTGTTACTTTTACGTGTACTCCTAATATCCTGAATTTAAAACGGAACCATTATAACTTACCCTTAATATCCTGAAATTAAAGCGGATATATTGCAACCCTAATCGCTTGAAATTACAAAGGGTCACCAACTCATAATTTCAAGAGTATTTGATTTAAAAATGAAGAAACTCAAAAATATTCACCAAAGATGAAATATTTGGTAAAGTGCAATGTTACATGAGAAGTTTGGTGTGGCAAAAGCGAGGTTTATCTCATGTCATTTGCTGTTACGGATAGAAAAAGATCCAGCTAAACGAAGTGTCGCAGTTGCGGAACTGCCCAACCAATAAAACGACCCGACATTGTACGATATCGTAATTAAAGATATGGTTCACGGACCATGCGGAAAGCATAACCTAACAGCACTATGTATGAAAAACGATACGTGTACAAATAAGAACCTACGACGTTTCGTCAACGATACCCGAACCGGAGAGGACTGATATCCAGTGTATGGTTGTCGTGAGGCCGAAAATGGAGGGTAGAGCACCACGCTAAATGTGACAGGAAGTAGGTTCAGTATAGATAATAGACAGATTGTCCCTTATTCTCCACTATTGTGTTGGGCGTTTAACGCTCACATACATATTGAGTAGTATCACTCAGTTCAAGCCACTAAATATAATAAATATATCGATAAAAGATCTGACCAAGCTATTTGTAGTGTTAGTAACCAAAATATTGCAATGGAAAACTACAAACATTTCATAGTTTTTTAAATGTTTCTTAAATACCCCGGGTCGGGCCGCTAGTAATACAATAAAACGACGATTACTGTATTTTTTCCTACGGGTTGAAGAATATACTAGCACAAAGTAAGTTAAAATAGGTATGCAATACACAGGATACATCGAAATGGAGTGAATTCAGTACAGACATGTCTTTCAAACTTATATCTTAATTTTTTCAGATGTGTCCTAGATTGTATAATTAGTTGTCTTTTGAGATCAATACCTATAACAGTCAGTAAAACAGTGACTTGTAAAACAACCAATCATTAACAAATACAAGTTACACAGGAAGCCGTTTCCAAAAATGTTTCAAGTATATAAAAGCAAGGCAGTAATCGTTGTAGTAATATACAAATAATGTTATAACAAAATAGTGTATTAATTATGGTCTTGTGTCTTTACATCATCCCGCCATGTATGCTCTCATAACATTGTTACAGCCCATTGCAAGTGTGTAGGAATAGATTTAAGTTTTTAAATACAGTACACATGGGGTCAAAGAAAATTTGAGGATGGCAAAATCAGATTAATTACGATATTTTAGTAAATTAACAAAAAATTTAGTTTCTTTGTGTATATAATATTACAATAATTATTTAATCAAGCCCCAAAGAAGTTTCCAATTTCCATGCGCGAATGGCATAGCGGCTACCAAATATTTCAATTGTGTATTAATGATGTGAACTTTAGAAAAAAATTAGTAATTAGTATTTTAATTATAAAATGTTCATCTTACATACCTATTCGTGTACAATGAATGGCCACGAGTCCCCCAGCAGAGAATATTATCCTCCGGTGCGCAAACAGCTCTTCTTGTAATGTGTTGTAAGTGAAGTGTCTGCCACGCCGTCCTAACACCACATCTTTCCAGGATTTACAAAGGTTGTCTGTGAAGATCATCTTTGTGTTAATAGTAGTACTTGGGGATTTATGTAGATCTCTTGTATGCAATATAAAACTCTTCCATTAGCGATTCCGTTGATTGCTCTAGGATTATGTTGGTCATATACGACTCTGTAACTAATTGTTAAACAAGGAAAAACTGAAAATGCTGTTTAAGTACTGTTCCCACAGAATAAATCTTTCGTAACATATGTTAAACAAAAAAACTAGCTAAAGCAATAAATATTAAATAATTTTCTTGCGCTTCATGTTTCCATAGATACATACCTAACAATTATATTACACTCAACCTTGGCCTAAATTAAGTTTTTATTTTTAAGATGCTCCATTGGACTACTACTATTGGTATTAATTTTGTACTATTGAACCTTAAAGGAAATATTGGTTTTCCATTTAAAAGACATGTCTATGCCGTGCTGAACGGAGCGTAGTCTAATAGTCAAACTGTGTTATGAATTCAGTAACACTACCATACATTTTCTTATCGTGACGAAACCCCCCAAATCACCTTCGGCCTTAAAAGAGTTACAGATTTCCGTACGGCATTAGTGTTGTGGTTTCTCATCATTCCTAAACACGCTCGAAAATGGGACTAATAACCCTTTTATTAGTCTCTCTCTCCCACTCTCTCTTTGTCTCTTGTCCGTCCTGTCTGCCTGTCTCTTGTCTGTATTCCTAAACACGCTCGAAAATGGGACTAATCACCCTTTTATTAGATTTAAATGCCTATACAATTAGTCAGATTGTAATTGTATTTAAGATATTTTTATATTATATATTGGTCTCTGCTGACCAGTCGAATAACTTAGCAAAACCTGGAACGTAACGATTCTATATAAATAAATAGAACTAACCAGCAGCTGAGCTTGCCCGTAAATGCTCAAACAAATAAGGAAACGATGGGATTGGATGTCAATTAATTTCTCCGTTTAAAACTAGTGTACCACAATAACGCTAAAATATGGTCCATCTAAACATGCACTTAAGGTTCTAGGCTAAGCTTGGCGATGGTTACTGGAGAATTTCGTTTGTTCGATTAAAACTATTATTGACAGTTATAAACTGTGAGATGAGCGAAATTAAACACATCATTACTAATGTTTGTATAATATTATTGTGCATGTGTATACATGTCACTGAACCCCTAAACGGGCTGGTCTGATTTTAATTTAATAATATTTTTTCAAGACCTTTTCAAGTCTTCTAAAGTGAATTCTAAAATGGTTTATATTTACAATTCTGCCCAAATTTAAATTGTTTATTCAATTAATTTTGTATTTATTAATAATTGTTGTTGATTTGGGAATGTTTTACACTAGTTCCGTCAGACTGCGTTGCGACACGTGATACAAAGTTAACTAATACTTAACAGCTGTCACTTTCACCAAGTTCATCAAGGATGCAGAAACATTTTTTACATTTAAATTTTAGAAAACATTAAATTATTGTAAAGTGCTTGATCAGCAGTTTAAAGTAGATTGCAAAGACGAATTTATTATCTAATTTTAAATTTAGATTGCACCAATAATCAATAAACCATCTAATGCAATGGAAATACTACTTAAACGCTGTTATAAAAACTACCTTATCGTACAAACCTGTGAATGTCTGCAAATAAGGTAATCGAATCTGGTTAGATTGAAAAGAAATTAAAATAGCCGAAAGATAGAAGTTGGTTCTCGTTGGTATATATTTTCTTGATCGTAGCACACTCTACCATATATAGTACTGGAAATATCTTAGAGGCAGAATGAATTTAAATCGACTGTATTTCATTCTTTATAAACAAATTAGTTTATCGAGACTTATATGTGTAAATGAAGTGTACTGAATTACAATGCCTAGAAAAACCACGAAATATAAGAGGCATGAAATTTGGTACATACCTTCATATTACGCCCCAGAGGCTAATAAATGAATGACTTTTCTGTACGATATCAGAACTGGTAGTAAAGTTGTATAAAACATTATAATATAACAACAAAATCATATGCTTAAACAGTACCATCTTAAAAGTACTGAATAAGAAACGTATTTTATATTTATAGTCTTCAAAGCATAGAGTAAGTATAAAAATAACATCACTTCTTATTTCAATATTTTTTGCTGTCACTTTTGAAGCACGGAGGTTATCCAGATAATAAAATTGGCAGTTTTGATTGAATATTCTTTTAACTGAAATTCTTAGTATATATTAAGTATGATGTGCTTGACCAGTAATGTAATGCAGAAATTAAAGGTAACGTTACTATCTAGCTTTCGCTACAGATTTTAAAACTGTTATAACACCCAAATTTGATATATTCTGTAAGAAATAGGCTTCTCGGAACTTTATAGGCTATGTGTATATTTTCTTGCAAATTTAACTGAGGCACCAAAAGTATCTCAGGCCGGTTGTATAGTAAAAAGGCCGAAAGTAGACGATTTATTACCGAAGTAGTCTTCTTAGACCTGTGTATGTATACCAAGGTATATACAGGGTGTTTCGCGAGAGGTTGGCATAACTTCAGGATGTGATAGTAGGCACAAAAATAAGTATAATAGTTGATATACACGTATGTTTTATCTCCCTTCGTTTAGCGTCTGTCCATTTGCGTTTTTTATTTTAAAATTCGAATCTCAGAACCCGTTGGAGCAAATAACAATGAAACGTGGCAGTTATGTAAAGCTAATTAAAGAAAAAATTAAAAATAAATTACCACCTATTATCACTTTCCATTTCAACATTGCGGCATTTAAAATTTTTCAAACTTTGATAATCTAAAAACCTTCAATCCCACATAAAAGTTGCAAAAGTAATTATTTATTGCAATTTTAATGATAAAAATGACAATACTAACTTTGTTTAAATCCGTTTAGAAATAGTGCGGGTTTTTAGTGCAGAATTACCAGCATTAGTTAATTATAAATCTTTAGGAACTAAAGCCATACAGGTTTACAAATGGGGTATTGAATTTGATATCTCATCATGATGTCCTTTCAAGGATTAAAAAATGACATTGAGATATCCGTGCCCCTTTGTCCAATACGGAATTATGTAGTGGTCAACGAGTCTTAGGACACTCGCAGGAATGCTGTCATTATAACAAATCCCCACATCTTTAGAGAACTGAAGAGTTGCACGTTCCACTCTGTCCACCGCAGCATAATGTAGCGATCAACCTGTCCTAGGAGTTCTGTCCCAAGAACAGTCTCACCATAACGAAACTCCACATCTTTCCAGGACTATAATGATACAGTGATGCTCGTTCTGCTTCGTCCAACGCAGCTTGATATACTGGTCAAACTGCCTTAGGGATGTATTTATGCTCCCAGGAATAGTCTCATCATTTTAAACCTCATATTTCAACTAACTAAAAAAAATTATGTCCATTGTGCTCCATTCAACGAGCCATCATGTAGAGGTCAACCGGTCTTATGATACCGCTCGCAGAAATGCTCGTATTATAACGAAATTCCATATCTTTCCGGGGTAAAAGAGATTGTGATGTCCGGGCCGCTCCGTCCAACGCGGCATAATGTAATGTTTCAACCTGCCACAGTACCATTCCCAGGAAAGGTCTCACCGTGATTAAACTTCATATCTTTCAAGGAATTAAAAGAGATTTTGATGTCTGCTCTATCCACATTGTCCAATGCGGCTATGGTAGTCGAACTTTCTTAGGAATTTATATAATCTCCAGGATCTCATCTTCACTAAACCCGATATATTTTCTGAATTTAAAATTGAAAGTGACGTATGTGTCGCGGTACAGTCATCTGTAGAGACACTAACAATGAAACTGTTCCTCCCAATTAACTCGAAATCCCCAATTGTAAGACAGACTCTGTTTAAAGTTGTAATACATTCTGTAGAAAATGTTAAATACCTTTTTTTCCAAGGTTACAAATTAGGGATATTATTAAAATATCTTAATAAATTATATAAGATGCAAGCAACTCTTTACTATCTGATTATAGCTCAAATTTAATGTTACAGTAATTCTCTGTAAGAAATCAAGTTAGGCATACGTCTTTTGAATTTTTGAGAATAAGAATAAATTTACTCAAAAATATTAATATTATTCACGCAATTATTGTTACTTCCGAAATATAAGGACTTGCACTCCGATAAATTCAGTTTTCTGAATAAATAACCATATTTATTGGCCGTCCAACAGATGAAAATTTATCAACACAAGAAATCAACAAATAGTAACTAAAAGTTTTTTGAACCAAATTAATAGTTATATTTACACAAACCAAACGGTCATTTTGAATGTTAAGTTTAGCTCCAGTTCACCTTCCTTTTATTGCAGCCTCTGTTATCTCATTCCGTGTCAGACTTGACTCCTGGAATCTTAGAGATCGTTTTAAAAACATCGTAGTGCTCGAATTTTGCACCGGATGAGACAATAAGGCTGCCATCTCACCTGTTTATAGGTGTCTCTGATGTCAAAACGATGTAAAGAGTTTCTTCGATATAAAGTTAAGAGCTTCTTTATCTCCGACTTCCTTTGGATCCCTTCAGACAACCATGACTACAGATTCCAGTACTTAAGTCTGAGACAGCGTCAGATATCAGACGCTGCAATAAAAGGAAGGTGAACTGGAGGTAAACTCAATATTAAAATTGAATCAGCCCTTCCTACCATTGCTACGTTATGTGTAGAAAACTGTCATTGTGGTAAACACTCAATGATAAGGCATGTGATCTTACCACAACCTAAGCAGTATAAGGTGTTAGATGGTTATAACATAGTTACTATAAATTGCTTTGGTAAGCTGAAGTATTGCAAACACATTCCATTGTTACAAAGTAAAACAAAAACGTGTAGCCTACCACTTGTTACACAATAATCTCAAATATCTAACTATCTCCTGGGAAGGATGCCCTTCCACTCGTAAGTCAATATACGTCACCGAGTTTGTTCTAAATACCTAGTATGCCCATAACAATGAAGATAAAATAGGTGAGTAACCTCTGACTCACCGTATCGGATGCCGCTGTCAGATCCCACTTAGAGAGCCAGGAACTGAGGGGAAAGAGTAGCAGAGACACGTAACTGAGACAGGCTGTATTCTTAGAGTAAACTGCTTAGGTGGCGAGACATCCATCCGGTGTTCCAGCAGCGGAGAGAAGTCGGCTTAGGCCCTACAACGACCTCTCCAACCCTGCCTGCGGCCTCTCTAGACTCCTGAGAACTGGAAGCAATATTGCTACTCATGTTGACTTTTTCAATGAATCTGTTGTGTCTTTTAAATTTAAGGTAGCTTCCATTATTTGATATGTAATTTAGCTAGCCAGCTGGCCTATAGGTACTAATGTCAGTCTTGTTATCTATTTTCCTAGTTTAATTCAATATTGTTTTGTTACCATTCGTTAAGTAATGTATCTATTTGTTTCATATTTTGTTATTGTTGTGTAGTATTTATTAATCCTAGTCATATTCTTGTTACTGTTGTACTTATATATAAAACTAAAACACTAAGTTACTCTTTACTATTATATTTGTATAAATGGTGTGTACCGTTGAAATGAATAAATAAATAAACGACCGCAATATTACTTTTATTGTTTACTGTACCTTCGAAGTGTGACAAACACAACTTTGTTCCTAGTAAAATAGGCTAACTTACTTCGTACTTTGTGGGTTAAGATTAAATAAACAATGATTCTTTAATAATACAACGAAAGAAGTTTTGAGGAATAGACAAAGTTACAAAAATTGCCCCAATAGGCTATTGGTAGAAGAATGTACCAGTACAATGTAAACTGTAATAACAAAAATCATTTTTATTTAGATGAAAATTGCCGATGACTTGTTACACAACCCACAATATACTTTAAAACACGTCAAACTGAGTAACAAACCATAACCTCCTTTCAAACACATTCCTACTTTGTTTTAGAAATTTCCATACTGTATATTTATATATATGTTCAGATTATTAGTAATTATAATGTGAGGAAAACAGTGTCTTCTAAATTAACCGACCATTACAAAAATACAAGTTACATAGGAAGAATCTTCTAAAATTTTCTTCTAATATATGAAAGTAAGTAAAATATTGCTGTAGTAACACACGAATTATTTCATATTAAACTAGTGTACCAATTATTATTCTGTATTATAATTAATTGCAACGGCCCTTAGCAAATTTATAGGAAGTGATTTAAGTAGTTAAAGATGGGGTGAAAAATGTATGTATTATGTAAACTTTATAAAAAAACTACCTTAATATTCAACTAGTAATTAGTATTTTAATTAAAAAACGTTCATCTTATTTACCTATTCGCGTACAATGAATGTCACTTGTGCTCCTGCAGAGTAGAAGAGTGTTCGCCGGTATGTACAAACAGTTCTTGTGATTGTTGTGAGTGAAGTCTCTTCCGCTGTCTGTGAAGATTGTCTTGGACTTTATTAACAGTACCATGATATTTATGTATATCACATATGAAATTTAAAACTCTTGGGAATTTTGTTAATTGCCATAGACTATGAGTTGGTTTGGTGGATACCTTTTCGTCAAGTTTTGGTGTGTTAAATCTCGTACAGGTCTGTACATATTTGTAGAATATGAAACTTAAATTAATTTTATCATAAATCTTGTGTAAATAAACAAATAAGAAGAATGAAATAATTGTTCTATGTTTCAAGTTTCCATGGATAAATATCCAACAATTACATTATACTCCACCTGGTCCTGCAGCGGTTAACACTGAACATTTGCAATGGCTATCGCGCAGTATTTACATCCAAAGGACAACAAAAGTTGGATTATTATCGTTATGACATATTTAATTAATCTTGAAATTATTCTGTAAGTGTTCAAAAGTAGAATGGGTGCTACTTGGTTACTCTCCTTAGCTCAAAAATAATATTAAGCCCTGCTTTAATACGACAGATTTAAATTTATTTCAGAAATAATTGGCGAGCCTCACTCTCATGGACTAACTATGAGAATTGTGTAACCTGAGAAATCCTGTACTATTGTGTAACGGTAGGTGGTTGTAGCTACATTGTATACATTTCCGACTCTACTGCATAACTTTTTACACCTTTTTATACCTTTAACAAAAGGTTTGTGATTATAAGATGGATTAAAGACCATGATTAATTGCTAAAAGAATGATATATTAAAAAACTGGCAGATCAGCAATTGTGTATGGATAAGTATAGTTTTTAAATGCATCTTTTTATTTTGATCCAGCCCATGATAGCCGAGTCCATTCAGTTGTCTCACTTCACCCAGGTTTCTGCGTTAGCCAAGAAATTAACTCTTTTTTCAACTTGATGGATTCCAAAAACTAAAGAGATAAAGGCGTCAAAAAATAATGCTCGGGCGTAAGATGTTTTTTTCGAAGTACTTCAAGCGATAGGATTGGCATAACATTTTCACGTATATAATTTACTTATGATGACATCTGCAGCTGAATTTACTTCGTAGATTCTGGTTTTGAAATTAGTAATTGTGTAACTTACTACTTCAAAGTATTATTCATGTTTGCACTGATAAAACATTAATATAACAATTTGTTAGTTTAACATTAAAATCATACTTCACTTCAAATAACAAAATAATATTATTAACAATCTCTTTAAAGATTTTATCAACAGTCTTAAAATTAGTACTGCATTTCAAAAACAACTAGATATTCTGTGAATAAACATTCAATTGTCAATATAAACAAACAAAAAAACAACTGTTAAAATAAACATATGATTTAAATTGAACCATTTTTATAAATCGAATGTCTGCGCAGTTTAACAACACATCTTAGAACTATAGAGGTATCAAAATGTATTAATTATGTTCATACTTTATTAATATTACGGTGAGTTCGAGATTGTATTAGTTTGTTTAATTTTAACACCAGTGGCAAAGAGCTAAGTCTGTTATGTGTAACAGCTATACGAGTTTAGCCGAATGACAATTATTTATACAGTTATCTGAATAACTACTACACAAATCTAGTAGTACGAATTCTGCCACGATGTCCGTGCAACTGGTGAGGTACACTTGTGTACAACCAGGGCCTGTCATTATGACATTTCATTCATGCTATTGTAGAGATATCAATGTCAATCCGCTGTTTAAGTTATAATTAAATTGTAAACGGCAAACGCAATAGTAGTATTTGACATTTATATAAGTATTTATGTATTGTAATGCATATGTTATCATTTATATATACACCGAAGCAAATATCATACAAATTTCTCAGAATGTGAAGTAGACTGTTTATAGAAGGGATTTAATTTAATATAGCTTCTTAAACTGTTTCAATAAAATATCGTGCTTATCGTTTACATTACTGTACATTTCGTTAAAAATCGGTATTGTTCTTCAGCATCGAATGTGTTGATTTTTATACATTGGATAGGAATAAGCAAGCCGAGTTCTTTCCACGGAATATTAACGGAGGACTGAAATTTTCCAATAGACATAAACTTAAAGAATGTGAAAGTCATGGTGTAGTTTGAAATCTTCACACATGTAACAAGTAAATTCATACCAGTTTTTGGCATCATTTGTTGGATTGGTTAGCACATAAATAAATCCAAAGAGTTTAGGTAACCGTGATGTTGAGTTTAAGTTTCTTTTTCTTCGTTGAGTGATTCACGCCTTTTTTAAATCTCTTTTAAGCCTCAGCTCTTGGCTATGCTAGCTCTTCTGGGTCACTTTGGCTATTATTCCTGCCACATCATGATGAGACCTCCCCGGGATTTGCTTTCAATTAGAGAGGCGTCACTATATCCACTAGTCTACGGAGGAGGACAGATTCATTATTTAGAGGTCTTTCGTTATTTCTGGTTGAAACCCCTCTGGTATATGCATCCCCCAATACATATTTGTAAACAACGCCGTTGATTGTTAGAAAGTCCCTAAAACACATTGGCCTACGAACAGTTGGTAGCATAATCAAGATGGAACAGTTCTGGTTGCTTTGGATTTACAGTGTATAACCTCGTTTATGTTTTTGAGGTCCCTACTTCCTTCATTTTCGAGTTAAATGTTTCCTGCCTCAAATATAGTCTTGAGGATAATTTCCGTGTACATGAGATTTCGGGAATTTTTGTAAGTTTCGTTGGAACACAAATGATTGATTTTTGTTTTCTTTGGATCAACAATAACTTCATCTTCTTCTCACTCTCTAAAAATTACTATCTGTTGGTCGGGTAAGTGTGGTCTATCTATATGAATTTTTGAATGAATATTAAAAATGTAGTTCACATCAAATATACATCAAGCTTTTTCATGTTGCAAAGTTGAAAAATCATATCCCTTGTGTACATTTATTTAATGATCCAAACTAGACGTGTGATGGCGCCTGCTTGCCATTTTATGGAATTTTCAAGAGACTTTCATCTGTATGAGATGAGAACATGTTTGTAAAATAAAATATGAAGATGTAAGGGAATATTTTGTATTTTATATATGTATGTGTCTTCAAAGGTTTTAGGAAGTGATGACGCTATTGCCGATTTGTGTGGTGTAGAATTAATTATGTACCGTAGAGTAAAATGTTATTGACAATTTTATTTGGCACATAACTAGGCTCCTTTGTTGGAATCAGGCAATGACGTGTGTCGTGACTATCAGCAGGCCGTCTGGGTCAGAACCGCGTCTCATCCTGGTGGACGAACCTGCTCGTTTCTTTGTTTCACATCACCTTGTCAGTAGGGTCTGACCATCTCACCTGCCCTTCCCTGCTCCCGCCCACTCTCATGTCCCAAACTGATGAACTGGCTCAGTGTACGTTAGACCACTAAGTATCCAAATATATTGTGAAGAATGCACTACTCGTTTGGTTAATTCTCCAATTGAGACTTTTGGAGTAATTTTTTTATTTTCACTTTTTGAAATTTTGAGTAAATTTTATAATTTTGAATATTTTAATAAATTTTGCAATTTCAACAAGTGTTTAATTTAATTTATCAGGCAATTTTAATTTTAATATTCAGTCAATAGTAATTACAAGAAGAAATTTTAATTTTAAAAGAGAGCCAGAGTCTTTATTTAGTGTTTTGTGTTTGAATGAATTTTATATTAAAACAAGAGTGGTGGGTTTTAAAAATTCAAGAATAAAAATAAAGATGTGTTTTCAAGTGACTTTATTTTGTTTTAAATTCCAACCCTTGAAATTAAATACTATTTAATTAAATTTAAATTACTATGTATCGTAATTAATTAAGAATACAGTAGAGTAGGTCGGGGTAAAAGTTCGCACGGGGTAAGAGTTCGCAGGGTGGGAATTTTATCTTTGCGCTGGGGCCAGTTGGTACCATACCACTGAGTGTCAGACAATGCAAGGAAGCGTCCTCGCCATTACTATTTATTTTGGTGTCTATGCTGTGATTACTCACTCACAATGAGGTAAGAGCTTATTTCAACTCTTTCGATCTAATATTTCAGTTTTTGGGAATTAGTATAAGGTATTCCAACTTAAAGTATAACCGTATTAGAACTACATTGTTTTAATATCCATTTAATGCTCTACTAGAAAACAGGATTGTTTAGTTCAATTGATACCCGCTTAGAGCAGCAGCCAGCTCCTTAGAAGTAAATATACTACTCTTGGGGCAAGAGTTCGCATCGCTATTGGGGTAAGAGTTCGCATGAGTACTCTTGCTCCCGCCTTGTTGTTTTATTGTTTACACTTTCATATTTATAATCCATTTATTTACTATCCTCGTATTAAATTAGAGTGCTTGCATCTTGATTCGGTTGAAAGCCGTGTAGCTGCCTTATTAAACCCATTGTTTTATCAAATCAGTTGCTTACGTTGATGAATTAATTTTCTTTTTTACAGATCCTACAAAAGGAAGCCTGATCGAAGCATATGTACGGACGAGATGCTCAATACTGGTCGAGAGCTGCTGGAGGCTGGGATGTCGAAGAGAAAAACCGCCAAACAGTTGGGAATCTCAGAAGCTACATTAAGGAAAAGGCTGTTAAAGGTGTAGGCTTATGGTTAGAATATTGTACAACAAAAAAAGATTGCACAACACTAAATGTATTTTGTGTTTTGTTGTAGGGAGTTCGTGCAAAAAGCCTAGGCCGATTCAAACCTGTGCTCAATGATTTGCAGAATCAAATCAGATTCCTCACTCATTTAATACTGATCTTCATTTTAACTGGGTTGGATTGGGGCTGATGGATTTTTAAAGAAACACAAGTTATCTTTGAGAACACCTTCTAAGACAAGTCTTGCCAGAATATCTGGATTTAACAAGAATCAAGTATTTCTCAACAACTTAGAAGACCTTATGAAGAAGTATAAATTTCCTGCTTTGAGAATTTGGAACACGAATGAATCTAGTACAAGCACTGTACCTAATAAAACTCCTAAAGTTGTGTCCGTTCAAGGAAAAAAACTGTTGGAAAGGTTTCCTCAGCTGAAAGAGGAACAACTTCTACTGTTATTTGCGCCATGGGTGCTAGTGGAAACTACGTGCCTCCAGCTATTATTTTTGCAAGGAAACGTATAAAACCAGAGCTTATGAATGGAGCCCCCCGGTCTCAATGATGCTTTGCTAAGACAGTGGATACAGCAATTCAGATTTGTTTCCAGTTTGGCTGAAACACTTTCAAAAACACTTTGTTTATTCTGAATCAAACCCTGTTCTACTGATCTTAGATAATCATAGCCCTCATATCAGTATCGAGTCGGTTGTATTTTGCAGACGACACAGTATTCACTTACTTTCCATACCTCCACACTGCAGCCATAAAATTCAGCCCTTTGACAAGATTTTGTTCAAGCCTTTGAAGGATTATTTAAGTGAAATGTCCGACAATTGGCTTCTCAATCATCCTCCTGGGCGGGTAATAACCAGGTACCAAATAGCCGAAATTTTTGGCAAAGCATATGAAAGAAACGCAATGGGAAAAGGAATTAAGGGCTTCAAGGTGTGTGGCATTTTCCCTGTTAATCGTAACGTTTTCTCAGATGATGACTTTCTTTCCAGTTCAGTAACTGTCCAAACAATACCTGTGGATAATCCAGATGAAGATTTGGGTCTACACGAACGAATTCCAACAGAACATTGTGCAGTAGATGTTACTGACCAATCTACTTTTGATGAACCTAATAGAGGAGAGATCAATGAAGAAGTGACAACTCCAGTTAGAGAACACACGGTTAAGCAGTGGACCTCACCGGCTGACGTGTTACCCCTCCCAAAACGAACAGAAGCACAAAAAAGGAAAAGTAAGAAACAAAAGTCAGAAGTCTTGACTAGCTCTTCATTTAAGGACCAGTTAATTACTGCCGATCAGAAAAAAGGCAAACTGAAGAGGACCGATTAGAAAAACTGGAGGCTAAAAGAAAAAAAGTTGGAATTTACGTCAGTGAAAAAACCCAAAAGCAAGCGGAAAATTGATCAACCTGGCACCTCAAACGATAGCATTAGGTGTCCGGCGTGTGAAGAAGACTTTAAAGAACCACCGGAAGAGAACTGGATTCAAGTACAAAATATAGAGAATGGTGGCACGAAGATTGCTCTAATATGAGGGCGGGGTTAATTCCATACGTGATTATTGTTACAAACATATGTTGAAAAACTTGTAAAATTGTGTTGAATAATGTGACTGTAGCCTAGTTATAAAATCTTGTTCAATATAGACCACATTGAATACATTAATCGTCGTTTTATTTATTGCGCACTTTTGCCCCACAATGTGCGAACTCTTGCCCCTCACACGCGGCAAGAGTACGCATATGTAAAAAAATGTTTAATACATAAATAAAAGAAAATCCACCAACGGTAATAGCCCAAACACACCTTTAATTGGTTACCATATTCCAGAAGATAATTTTCTAACAGTTTTGTTTAACTAAGGTATCATTTAGCTATATTTTAATTAATTAAACGTCAAGTGCGCATACTTGCCTTAAGTTGCTCTACAGTATATTCTTTCCAAAACACACAGATCCATGAAGAAACTGTGTCTACATATTGTTACGGCTCGCTGCATTGGCCATTACAGTTTCAGTGAATTGTAATTGACTGGGAATGTAGACCAATTCTAAAACAGCTTTGGGATCAATACCGTTGCTTTCTTTCTATCGACTTCATTATTTACACTATAATTAATTCGTTATAACTATTATGAGATTTAAGGAAAGTAATACAAAATCAAGTATTTTGTTATATACTGTAAATTTTCTCGAAGGATGAAGTCAGCAATGAATAAAACGATTCACTTTCTTTAGTAGCAGCATATGCGGTTATCGACATGTAACCACATACACTGCTACTGAATAAATTAAATGCACCAATGAATTCCAGAGATGTTGGTTGTTCACCAACAACGTTCAATTTCTGAATGTATGGTTCTGTTATACTGGTTTCAAAGTTTAGAATCACTAAAATGTATGAATATATTGTAATAAATGCCAATTTTGCTCAATTATTTTGCAAAGAAACAAACATTGAGAAATGATTAAATGCTACCAGAACTTATTCTCACTCAGCTTAAAGGTTCAATAGAAATGACTAAATACACATCGAGTAACTACTCAAACATCTGGTATGAAATTGTGCATGGCTGTCTATATTACTTTGTAGGAGCATACTAACGAACATATATGCATTCCAACTTTTGCAATTCATTTCACATTGTAAATATTATAAACTGATTTGTAAGAAGTCCCAGAAATCATCCAATAGCTATCATCTCTCTAAGGTTGATCTAAGTAGCCATTTAAAAATGTTTTCATGTGACGGCCTTATAATACAACTCAATAACTGGCAAATCAGTGAAATAACTCAGACCTTGAATGTTCTTATAAGCTATGAGATCAGAAAAGAGAATCTCCAGGCACAGACGAAATATTTTGAATTTAGAGAAGTCGTTTGTCTTTTTACAATGTGGGTTTTAATAATTAAAATGTACGTAACAATACATTTAAGCCTTTTATTTATGTTGCGCTAATATTATCTTTTATCACAATAATCTAAATATAAGTAAAGAAACGTATGTTTGCAATATTGTCAACAACACTAGCGAATCTGTTGCTCCAAATTAAGAAAAAGAGTAAAGGTTTTGTTAGTGAATGAATTTACCAGGTTTCATGAGACGATGTTAAGTATCATGAGAGCAAAGTTTACAATGTGTGTTTAGTATCATGAGAAGAAGTTTAGTATCATGAGAGCAATGTTTACAATGTGTGTTTAGTATCATGAGAAGATGTTTAGTATCATGAAAAGATGTTTAGTATCATGAGAGCAAAGTTTACAATGTGTGTTTAGTATCATGAGAAGATGTTTAGTATCATGAGAGCAATGTTTACAATGTGTGTTTAGTATCATGAGAAGATGTTTAGTATCATGAGAGCAATGTTTACAATGTGTGTTTAGTATCATGAGAAGATGTTTAGTATCATGAAAAGATGTTTAGTATCATGAGAGCAATGTTTACAATGTGTGTTTAGTATCATGAGAAGATGAGAGAGAAGATCATCTGTAGTGACTCCAGGTAGGGATTATTAAAGCGATGAGTGAGAGATTCAAGCAGTCTATAGGATAAAATATATTCTTTTCCATAATATTATAGCCCTGAACTGATTATAGGCAATCAATATTGACAAAATAGCTTCATTAAACAGTTCAAATAATAGTCGTAATTCCTGCTACACTTTTAACTTTCAAAAAGTCAGCTTCTGGCATCAATAAGTATTAATAAGTGAGGATTATCCACCTGGAGTCGTCATAGTTTAAAATTTAAAACACAATAAATAAATACACTAAATAGTTCACTCAGTAAGCTCATGTCTGTGGTAGTTAAATAGGCAGAGTGTCAACTTAGGTTCAAAATCCGGTCTGGGCACGGAATATACGCAAGCTTACAAATAGTGTTCTAGGCTGAAGGAATGTGATAAATGGTCCACTCTAAACATTTTGGTTATTCCTCACACAAAGAAAATTAAAAATAGATGTTAAACTACAATTATTACATTCAAAAATTTCAAATAAACATATTAGATTTTTGGAAAACAGACCCTAAACAGCTGTTGGCACTTTCAGCCAAAGTTTGCAAAAGATACTTTTAAGTTTAAATTTGGTGAAATATTAAGTAGCCTATGACGGGGCTTGATCAGTAGTGAAATACTGATAAAAAAGAAAAAAATTAACTATGTAAATTTTGGTACAGTTCCCTACACCAGTGACAAATTTAATCCATTTATCGTATTTGAAATATTATTTTAACACTATAATAAAAACACAGTTTATTAAAAATCGAAATGTTTCCAGTTAGGAACTAGTTTTGTTCCTTGACATTATGATATAGCATTTTTGTAGTCGCTTAAGGAAAAACAGAGGAATGGACATTAACATGCTTCGACCGGCTATTCTTTCCTAAACTATACTTGAACCAAACGAAAAAAAACTTCTATCATGCAAACCCTAATTAGTTATAAACAATTATTTTTAAAATGTACAAACACTTTCTAAGGATGTTTCACTTTCTGGAAGAGTGCTTCCCCGAGAAGGAAGTAGATAACCTTGACCGAAATAGTCTGCTCAAGGCTACGTATGTATAATGTGTATTGACTTAATCAGAGCAACAAATCAAAAATCAACTATAGTAACAGAAAACTTTACTATTATTATATATAACTTTACCTTAATTAAAAGGCTAATCGTCTCTATTCTTTAACCAAAAAATAAGCATTGTTCAAAAATTCCAAGTTACTGATTCTTTCGATCGTTTCCAACTGGAAATTGGATTACTCTCAACCTATTCCGAACGCCTGCATAAACAATGAATGTATTTAAACCGTTGTTTACCGTGGAAGAAACCGAGTTAATTCACAAATGCGCGTCATCAGTATGCGAGGGAGCCTGTGAGGGTTGTTTACATGCAGCCCTTGCCGCAGCCGTTGAGATACGGTTAGGCAGCGCTCAATGAGCTAGTGCTGACCACGGGCGACTCGGACATTCAAGTGCTGAGTAAATAATTCTGATTAAAAACTTATGTTTATAGACACAACTCGTCATTTTAAAACGTTCCTCAAATCAAACTAATTAAGTCTTGAAATATTGAGCAATAGCCTTGTGATGCGGTTTACTTGTATTTTAGAGGCACCACTATACTATTTTAATGATACAATTTTTAATTTGTATATTTTACCTTTACATCTTTAACATCTAGTCAACTGTATTGTAAGTGTGTAGCGTTAAGATCGTCTGTCTCATATGCACGTCCAATTTTAACTAGCCACATACCGGCCCAAAATCTTTTACATTTTGAGTTTTGTTCAGAAGTTTTTTAATAACAATATTATCCATATAATAATCCGGTAAGGAAAAAACTGTATTTTATTTTTCGAAAAAAATGGCTAATGTAAAAATACATCAATGATCATGCGTGTGTCCGAGTTAACTGGATTAAATTTTATGAAATCCAATAATTTCTATTAAATGAATTATACTTTCACCTTTTACAATATTACTTTTTAAAGTGTTATGGGATATTTATTTTTTTAATATTACTAATTATATGTTTTAACTGTTATTTTTCTAAAAAAAACATCTGTTGCGATTTTATCCACCAATGCCATTTCATTACGTAGACAATCTAATGATGGGAATAGTAATATCATGATAATACATGGTAAGCATTCATCACGTTATCCGAAAATGATTTATCAGTGATTATTTTACCCATGAGACAGTTGCCTAGATCCAACAAAAGTTTTACAGAGTTGGGTGTCTTTGGGACGTATGGAAACATTTTTAAGGACTACTAATATCTTAAAAAACTAAAATTACTTTGCAATGATTTAGGTTTAAAACGTACCATATAATATACTATAAAAAGTGTATATATAATATTATATATATAAAATATATAATATACATATAATATACTATAGTTATAATATTCCATATAAAGTGTAACAACAAGGTTGGGCTGGCTATTTATTTTCAGATTCTATATGAGGTTCTGAACTAAAAATAAAAAATAATTGTTTCAAATTTCAACTTTATTTAACAGCTGTACGCCATTATTTTATTAAATCAATGTTATCTTTATTTTTATATTTACGGTTACAACAACACTTTTACTGGTAAAAGATCCATGTCAGGAGGTATTACATACAAAAAATACAGTACATTTTAAAATCAGTTTATGTATCTTTAAATATTTTCAAAATTGCAGCCGTTTAGCTTTTGTATTACGAAATAACTAATAAAATACTGTTTTACAGTGTTTATAACTTGTTTACTTACATTTTCTTTTCTAAGAAATTTCTCATTTGTAAAAATTGGTTATGGAATAACTATTTTATGGATTTTATGCATTCGAAATGGCCCATAATTTGACTGGTATTTAAATCAGCTGTTAAAATTCAGTTTCCAATTGATAGTATAGTGAAAAATAATTATCTATTAGACGTTAGATATGTCGTAAAAGAAAAATTAAACGGACGCCAGTTTAAAAGCATTAAAACGTATTTAAACTTGTTTTATATAATACCTTCTAACATGCACCTGTTTACCAAGTTTTGCAACAATCGTAATATTACAAATAAGATATAATTGTTTTAATAAAAAACCAAATGGCGTATATCTGCTAAATAAAATGGAAATTAGAAAATTATATTCTTAATTTCTGGCTTAAAATCAAACTTAGAATCATACCCAGCCCTAGCTTTTTGTTACACTTTATATATTGCTATATACTACAACGAATTAAGTTAAAAAATAATCTACTTTCAAATGTTGCTTAGAATGTACGTTTGGATATTTTATGAGTACCTGAGCACCACTAGAGACAGAGAGTGAACTTTACAGTAATATCAGGCATCTAAAATTAGCAGGATGGCACATTCCTTCCCAGCATAAAAATGGTAAAATGGAGTATTTTTAAATCACGACCTCAACTTTGAATCACCTAGATCTGCACAACTTTTTGAGCATGAACTTCAAATTATCTGGGGTTGTAATAACTGACCTAGAAAGGTCACTGGTAGTTGTAGCTGCCTATAGATCTCCTAATGGCAACCTGAATAGATTTTAGAACAATCTCGATATAGTGTTATCAAGTTTGTGAAAATTTATCAAAGACATAATTCTTGGCTATGACATAAATATAAATAGAGACCTCAATAAGGACGATCATGAATATTACGAGCTTCAATTCCTATTCTGGACACATGGCTTATTCATGACCAACCGAGCGCCAACGCGGGGGAAGCACTGTCTTGACACCATTGCCACAACTCTTGTTTGATTCCTGGTACTACTATGTGGAAGTTATCAACCCTATTACGGACCATCCATGAAGATGTGGTAATTAGAGTCCATGAAATGACGAGTCACTCACAAAACGTAGCTGGCATGCTGATTACTTACACACACACGCACACACACACACACACACACACACACACACACACACACACACACACACACACACACACACACACACACACACACACACACACACACACACACACACACATATATATATATATATATATACGGCCAAATACAAAATAATTGAATCGGAAAAAGTAAGCGCTCTGTGGTGTAATGGTAGCACATTCACCCGGCAAGTGAGAGATCGGGGTTCGACTCCCGGCGGAGCAAGTACTTTTTGTGATTCAATGTTTATTGAAATTATATATATGCATATATATATATATATATACGTATATGCATATATATATAAGTAGTCCCTGTCGTAGCAAAGATATACGAGACCCTAGCTCTGCCAAATGAAGTGAAGGGCGTCAGGTCCTTGTGTGTTTAGGCGTAAGGTTGAGTCTTAGTTGAAGTTTAACCTACTCTGATCCGTAGAAGAATATTTTGATATTAATTGGGGCACAGGCACATACCACTCGCTGCTATCTGAATTTAGTTTCTGTTTGTAAATATTAGTTGTATTTATTGTTGAAACAGTCTATTCAGCTTTGCTAGTCAGAGACTAAGAAGAAAGTATTCAGGGTACATATTCTAACGTACTTACATTTTTATCAAAAACTAAAATTAATTTTATTTTATTGGCCTTTATTTTTACCAATCGTATTATGAAAAGTTTATAACAGATGAAAATACCACCTGCCAATGCCCACTTAATATTCATCGCTAAATGTTTCCAGGGATGTAGCGAGCTCTGAATAATTTAATACTTAACCTTTTCAGTCTAATGGTTCCAGTTATGAATAAATTATACGATGATGGTCGGAAGGCAGATCGTTATAATGCTGATGAAAAACCGAACCAAACCAATACTTTATAATGTTTTAAGTTTATAATTATATGATGTTAGTTTTTAATACTTTATGATATAAATAATATAAGATGATGCATGGTAATAGGTTTTAGTCCATAATAATAGTGATAATAATATTTTAAAAGATAAAATTCACACTGTGTTCCACTTATAAAGTCGTCTTGTATATTCGCAACACTGAGTTCGTTTATGGTGCATCTCACTCTTTGGGATTGGGCTAAACATTAGATCGTGTTGGCAGACGAACAGACGTAATGATTTCATACAGAACAGAAATTTTAACATCCCCACCAGATTACAGAAAAGTATTCAGTCTACTAAGGAATAGACTAAGATGATACTCAGGTAATTTATATGGTTGGACGTGCCCAATCATAGAAGTATCGTATTCTTATCTAAATACAAATACACAATTTTATGTAAAAGTGTACATAATAGCATACGTTTGATAAATTAATGTGTTTAAGAGACATTTTTACATTTGTTCCAAAGCTAACGCAACAATGCATGAATGGCTCATGAAATCGCTGAGGGTTCAATGAGTTGACGAAGTGAACAGTGATGTGAGCAGAGCAATACACAGCCCCGGCATGTAGAAGGTGAATGAAACACGGTCTCTCATGCCCGCCTCTAGTATCTCAGCCACTGGCCGGATGTCATTCAAACTGTATCAAAACTTGCGGAACCGTGGACGTGGAAACAGTGAATAATTTAATTTACAAGCAGTCCTTCAAAACTGTAATGATTCAGTAACCGAATATAACCAGCGGTTTGAGTTCCATTTCCTATCTATCTGCTGCGGTTATTTTTTTTATCCTATGAGAATTTTTAGCAGAGTGTGTTGTGTTTGTCTATACAATTTTTTCTTCGTATGAAAAAAGGGAGAGTACCCATGAATGTTTTATTTTGTAGCAAAAGTTCCAAACAACACAAACACACTGTACACAGTGTTTCACATTATTATACTTCAAGTGTTTTTAAAATGAAACGAACAACTACAAAATATTTTTATCTGGTGGTATATTATTAAAATTTAGAATGAACAAATAAGAAATTTCCACAATATTTTTTTTTAATAATCGTATAAGTATGAGCCCCATTTTTAATTTTACCCAAATTATTATTAAAATGTATTATCACATTTGAACACACGTTATTTTTGTATTGTGAAATAAAAGAAGAAATTACGGATTATTTATAATAAAAAATAGATGGTTATAAAATTGTATATCAATGCATAACGATTTGGTTTGGTTACAGTAGCGAAGAAGAAATATTGCAGCTTTTCTTGTGGGCTTTATACTGTAGTTCGGAAAGGAATTATTTGCGATCCGTTTACTTAAAAAGACTTAATTTTGCATCTAAACATTCAACAAACTCCCAATATTTTGCAAATGGTTAGTAACACTCTGTTCATGTGCTTGTTTCCATTGTTTGTAGCTCTGTTCCATTATGTATACTTCTACTAATAAGGCATAACAAAACGTAAAAAAAGTCGTTATGGTTATCCTGTGTTACTGTGTCTGTCTGTCTTGGAATAAACACCCATAGTTCTATTTTACGCGGTATGGTATAAAGTGTTTGGATGAATTTAAATTTAAAACATGCCAAGTTTAAAAATCAAAATTAAACCATCAGCTTGGCAAAATTGAAGCAAAACTGCGAAAAGTATTAACATTTTAATAAAGTGCAGGAAAATTAATGAATATAATATTTGTAAATTTAAAATAAAACATTTAATATTCATAAATCAGCATGATATCCAGCAAAATTTATTTTTAGTAAAATATGTAATACTCGCTTTCCATTTAGTTTCGGAAATTCTTATGTTTAAATTCACTATATTTATCAATATTCAATTATTGCAATATAGTAACAATTATTAAAAACCAAAAATATTACTTCTACACAAAATTATCTTTCGATATTTAAAAAGTTTTAACTTGTGTGTGAGTTATATGAAGCACAGTTTCTTTTCAGAATAGCGATCTGATGCGCAGTTAATCAGCTGAGCGGACGGCGATTTAATGGTTTAGTTATAGAAGTATCAGAAGGGAAATTTATTACAGATTACTTTACAATGAGAGTTACAGGTCGTTCCTTCACCTGGCACCCGTCCAGATATACATCACTTAAGTGCTTCCTAAGTTTTCCGTTCTTCTTCCTTAAAGAGTTTCTGTAACGTATAATTTGATCTAGACTTATTTTATTTCTTTATTGAATCTACGAAATATTTGCAATATTACACAACTTTAACTGTCTTTTTTTCAGAATACGATCAAATATTATAATGAAAAGCCGTATGAATTTCGGATTTAAATAGATAAAACCATATTTTATTGAAAATAAATAAGAAATAAACTGTTTTAGCGATTCAAGAAAATTTCTGACATGGTGTATAATTCTTGAAATTTTATGGGTGTATCATCTAAAGAATTTGGATAGTTTTGACATTGATTAAAACCCTCCTAGCCCGTACATTATTAGATTTTAGGGTTAATGTATTTTTAACAGAACAGTATACGTTTTCATTTTGAGGTAGAATTCATAAAAATAAACTCCTTGTGATTGTTTTCATGTGACAAATTTGCAAAAAATTTAAAAAACCTACAGCTCCAAGATGTCGTGTTTTTATGAATATCAAATAACTATCATAAGTCTTGAGCAACATGAAAGACGTATATCGGATTGTTTTGTAAGAAAGTGTTAATAGCAACTAACCAAACTTTCCTCAGTAGAAACTCGTTGTAAGAAATTTAATAAAGAAAAAAGAACAATCGTTTTTTGCGGGCACAGCAAATCCGATCTCCATTAAAAAAGTTGAAATAGTCGGAATTTTTCAACGTTATCTAAATAAAATAATCTTTTTAACTACTGAGTTATGAATTAAATGTTATTAATTTAGAAATTGTATGCATCTTTTACTGAACATTTAGTAAGAAAATTCCTGTGTAGTTTTTGCTGTAAGTTCTATGTCAGCTGTTACTAGTAACCTATCTATAAATAGGTGGGGAAATTCTAAATGAATTTAGAAAAACAATAAAACTTGTATAGCAATAAAATATTTGACTACGTTCTAAACTAAATAAATATAATTTTAATTTTTCTTTTAAAATTAATTCATGACTAAAAACGTTTTAATGACAATAGTGCTATAGATTCTGCAGTTCGTTTATTTGTAATAAATAAAAAAATTTCGTCATACCATTGCTTATTAATCAAGTAAATCCATATAAATCAAATAGGGTAAAAATTCTGTTTACATAAACCAACCAAACAACTAAGGGTTCATAAAACAACTCAATACAAAGAAAAACAAACAAATAACGCCTATTTAAATATTGATTAACCTATATTGTTTATATCCAGAACGCTACAATATCTGCCGGACATATGATTATTTTTTTACGATTTTAATGTATAAAATTTGTGTATGTATTAAAAAAAAAAAAAAAAACAGGGTAATATTTGGTAGACAAACTTTCATACTAAATGCGTATTGTGTAATATTATAAAGATATCGATTTTTATTTAATTAAAGGATTTTCTCGTGTTTAACGTTCTATAACTTGAACTTGAGTCAAAATTAACCTAGACGAAAATTCAAAACCGAAAAAACTACACAATTCACGTAGAAACCAAATGTTTAAATGAATGTATATATATATATATATATATATATATATATATATATATATATATATATTGACAAAGGAAGTCCACCATATTTATTTATCATGTGCATTCATTAGATTTGAGGCGTATTCTTTATATCTTTATATCCTACTTTGTTACTCCTCGTGTATCAGGCGTGCTTTCCTTTTGTCACGTTTTCCTGATACCCATTCAGGAAAACTACAATTTTTTTAAAGTTTTTGCATACTTGGTCCAAGGTGTACAAACTAAAGTATTGCTAAAGTATTACAAAAGGTAAACAAGTAAACTAAATATATGTACAGCAGGTATCAATACTCTGGTTTGTGTTAGAAAAAAGCCAATTAAATGTATAATAATTATTTGTTTTACACTTTTCTTTAGATGAAACTAGTGACACACATTGAGGCAAGCTAGCCAAGGGACATATGTGTATTAAGATCAGTAACATTAAGTTTTATGAATCCTCTTGAAATATGACTCCCATTTATATCTAATAAAAATCTCCAAACAAGCTATTGTGTTTATAATTTCTACTCAGTAAAATTTAATTCATCAAGTATTAAACTGGCACCAGTAAAAACAACAATGCATACAATACAATGTATTTAATTAAATAAATAAGTCAGGCAAATAACTTGTTTTCTTAAACAAAACTTGAACATTTAACCCAGATCTTTATAATTTAAAGAACTCATAGGTAGTAAATGAGTACCTTTCATCTATTCTACTTAATATAGGTTTTCGTTAAAACTGATTTGAAATACATTCAATCAAATACAATTGTTTATACATTTAACAAAGTATTTATTTATTTCATTCCTAATAAATATACTACATATAAAAGTGAGAAATATGATATAGCCAATTGTATGCGAATTGAAAACAATAATTAACTGTTCGTTTTAATGCGCAATTGCTAGACTGCACAGGCCAGAGTTGCTTCGTAGTGACAACGAATGATATCAAACTAACACAGCACAGAACTGCCCAGAGCTAACTAAAACATGCTTACTAAGTAAAGTACGAAATAACAAAAAAAACCATTATTAATAAATAACAATTACTAACTTGTTATAACTTAGAACCAACAAAATAATATGAATCAACAATAAAGAAATGTCTTGAACCAAAAACCATAAGTTGTATTAAACTAAATTACAATTCCAATGAAATAAATAATATTATTGTAATTAAACTTGCTATTACTTAATAGAAAAACAAAGATATATAAGTTCATTATAGTTATGTTTTAAATAACTTACAAGTACACAAGTGCTAATTTTTGTAGCAATTAACACAATGAAACAAACAGTAAGTTTTAACTTCCGAAAAATGGATAAATTATATGAATGGGTCAATATCAATACCCTACATAAATACCCTATTTATATGTATTCATATAATTTATTTATTATGGAAGAAGTAATAATTCCTCTCCAAATTGATATTTTATAACAATCAATTTATTAGTATACGAATATAGACTTCCTGAAACACGTTTTCAAGGCAAAATATCATAAAGTCGGTTTCCTCAGAAAATTCCTGATACAGTGACTTGAAAGTCTGACACAGAATGTTGAAGTTACAATATACACCATTGTGTTGTACACTATTGTGTGCTTTTCTCATCCCATTAGATCGCGATTGTGTCTTTGTGTTGCCCGCGTCGTCTGTGGTCATCAGCGCTAAAGAGGAAGGTCATATAAAAAGTTTTGAAGATACTTTTGTCGATTACATATTACCTCATGTGATTTCTATTTTGTTGAAACGCTCGATCACATTAGGCTTTAATTGACAGTGTATATAAAAATAATCTGTAGTAATTATGTAATTTTACTACATAGATTAGAAGAGAAAAAAAGAAAACTATAATAAATCTTTGTTATAGGCTATTATTTTTATAATTTGAAATGATGACCTATTTTACAACGATGATGTACAACGAAAAAGGCCTGATTTTAAAATAACTTCCTACATGGACATGTGTATTCTGCCTGAGCAGCTTTAACAAAGACTACCGACATCCTTGAGTCGTGAGTTTTAGTAGATAGGGTTTGATGTGACCACTGCAAATGGCTTGTCGACTTTGACTGACCATGCAGTTAACAGCTAACCTCCGAGGATGGCACTTGGAAGAACGTAAACGCTGTTCAAGAGTGTTTGGTAGAGCAATTTACAACACTTTCCTGAGGTTTTACAATAATCCTCTTAATCAATAAATCATATTGGATTAGTTCATTAACTGAATAACGATTTAAATAGATGATTTTACTTCAATTTATCTTTTAATATTACAAATATAAATATATATATATATATATATATATATATATTCAAACATTTTCGCACATATAGCATTAATAGCTTTACTCATAATAGTTTGCCATACTAAAATGTTTAAGTAAAATTTTAAATAACATGGCTTTCGTCGTTATTTGACAGTGAAAAAAACAGACATGCTAGTAAGCATAATTTCCTTACGTACATATTTGAAATATTTGTGGGAATAATCTCCATTAATTTTATTAATATAAGCACTAACTTAATAAGTTAAAAAAATAATGCAACGAAAACTTTAGTGACTTGCTGAAAAATTGTTTTTATTCTGGCAAAATTCATAAAAGGAAACTGTTGACATTTGTCCGTTCCTGGAGTTTCGCGCCATGGGAAGCTTAGTTACTTACACGGGGCAACAATACAATAACATTACACCCCGTGTGTGTTTACATTACCAGATGGCTTTCTGAGGGTGTCAATTTAGATAATGAACCAGGTTTTATGTGTGTTATCTGAGATATTAGTTATGCTCTGTTGTGGCAGTATGTAAACCATTATAATAATTACAATCTTGCATTTCTATAAGTTATGTGACAGTGTAGGAGCCTAGAACCAGTTTGCAATCTCCAAGCAAACACACCGGTGTTTATTGAAATCAATTCAGAAATTTCTTAGAAGAAATAATTTAACTATGTACTATAATTAACGGGATAAACCTATCGTTTATTCTGTGACTTTTTTATTAAATACCATAATTTTATTATTGCTTTATTTGGATTAATATTTCTTCTGACATTGTGTATTCTCTAGCTTTAAAAACCAAAAATCAACCAATAGAACGTTTATAAATGTTAAATCAGTGTCAGCTAACCATATATAGTCTCTGAAAGTGACAAGTCTTTTGATTAGTTTAGCCTGAGAAAAAGTTATGGATTAAAATTCTTACTCTTTCGATATGATCTCCTTTCGACATCTACCATGACTAGCTTAGATGACAAACGATATCTGTTCCATGAAAAATTCCATTATCACTAAAAAACTAGTATGTGTTCTTATACAAGTGACTTGTCTATCGGCTCCTGAATATTGTTCCACGTAAATATATATACCTCCTTTGTGGGTTAAGATACATTCTTCCAAAACTAATAGTAACGAGTCTTTAAGTATATGGCCCATATTTCATTGTCTTGATATGATGCATATAGATGTTTCTGAGTGGTTAAGGTTGAGAGGCAGCTTGAAAGCAACATGAGCAAAATGTCTATATATATATAGGGCATATGAAAACAAACTGCGCAAATGAGATGAATTTTTGCAAAAACATCCTTCTTATAGCCAAAAATTAAAATCATGTTCTTTATAGTTAACATGAGAGTTCATTTGAATGGTGAGTTGAAAGCAGAAAATGTTTTACATTAGTCTTACAAGTAGGTGATGGTAAACTTTTTCGAAGATAATGAAGGTTAATGTGTTATACCTCAAAATTTTTGTCATACTGTTAGTAATATGAAGAATCTACTTGACAGGATATATTATAAATTAAATGGAAATGTGTTCAAACGTCCTACATGGTTGCAGAAGGTTTGCATTTCTTACCCCAAGTGACGACTGTGCAAATATAATGAACCTTTCATTGCTGGAAAAATTACTGCGTTAATATATCGCGTTACATTATACTTCAGGAAATACGTGGAAATATACTGACAATCAAACAGGCACCATGCACTATACAAGGAGTTACTATGATGACTCTACCTGTAATGTAATTAAGACAATGAAATAGCCAGACATTCTAGCGTCAAGCAAAAAGTAAGTAAAAACACTATTATTTTTATACAACTTTTAATAAAAATCTATGTACTTATTATTAGTCATAATTTATGTTCAATTTTCACTTATTAATTTATTAAATTTTTCTAAATATTATAATATCAGTACATAAAATCCATTTACCATATATATTGCTTTATATACAAATTAGGATTATCCCTGAGATTTATTTGCCTCTCTAAAACTAAAACCTTATCACTCATAAAAAGTACTAGATAGGTAAAATATGGGCTTATTTTATACTAAAAATATTGCGTCTCTATATTGTTTTCTAATTTTTTCTAACTGTTCAAAAATATTTTGATTAACGGTAATAAATTTGAATATTATTGTATTGAGGCGAGAATTAGGTTTAACCTTTAGTTGAATTTAAATGTATAATTCTCTATTTTTTGTCAAAAATTAAATAAAGAAAAGACCATGGACTCTCGCCCTACAAGTTACGTAAATTTCTTGTACGTTAGTTATGTTAACAAGAAGTTTACAGATAATCGGATCAGGTTTTAAAAGTTAAGAGATAAAAGGTTTAGAGACCAATCACAAGGTAACATACAACGATATATCACTCCATGGTGTACGTTAAAAAGTCTAGCTGAGAATTGACTAACACTAAACTAAGGTATCAGAGAAGTGGTAATTAATTACAAACTCGGTCTTTAAATAAGATGCATCCTATCCCAGGGACGATAATTAGTTTAGAGGCGGTAATTACGAAATCGGTCTGTGCAGTACTATATATTGGTTTAGATGCCAATCACATAGAGACACACTGATAGATCACTCTGTGACGTACGTCCTTAGTTTAGCCACCTTGACTGAGACTAATCTAAGTTTCAAAGCGGTAGTAATTACTAAATCTGTCTGTATAATACAATACACCCCAATGCAACTAAGATATATTGTTTTAAAGAAAATAATTTGTTTTCCAATAAGAAGAGCTCTTCCTTCGATGAAACGTTGACCATCATGAGCTCAACAGACTTCAATTGAAACAAAATGTAAGGTTAATTTCTGATAATATTAGTTTTATTAAGAAAATTAAAAGAAAAAAATATATATGAAATGTATAAAAATTTACATAGCAATCAAAAATTCAGTAACTAGTCAAGTACTTCTTAATGCAAAAATGAAGCGGTTATATCTTTAAATTTAGTTTTTGTATTCAAAACGAGCTGATTTGAACTTCAAGCATATGAAAAACATTTTCTCACAAAAAAAATCACTAATATTCAGTATCAACATTTTGAAATTAAATATACACATATTCTTAAACTTGTTGATTTTAAACATGAACATAAATTTGCTAATCTTACCTGAAAGTTTAAAATCCTAAAAGAAAATAAAGAGGCAAATGAATGCGTTCAACATATTCTATCTACATACAAGATACTAGTTAAAAACTTACCATCTGAGGCATTCAAAAATGGAGAAATGAAACTTCTAGAAAAGGATTTTTATTAAAACCTGCTATCTAAAAACTACAGCAAGAATTTTTGTCAATGTTGAAACTAGTATAAAATATCTGAACAATTATAAAAGTGTAATTAGATCAAAACTCTCTCAAATTGTGTAGAACCATACATTTTCAAAGATTTTTAATAAACAAAAAAGGTTAACTAAAAATAAATAAAGATCTAAGAAAAATGGCGTTTTATATCTCAAAGTGCAAGTTTCCCGAGAGCCGCGACGTGTCTACGACACCAGGACGACCGAGGTCATCCGGGCAGCCGCCGACAGCCCTGGTCCCAGAACTCTCGCCGGTTTCAGGGGTCGGAGCGACAGATGTGGCTTTCTGAGGGGGAGAGGTCGGCGCTAACTGAGCCAGGTACTGCGAAACCACATCTAACATCAGTGATCCAAGCCGTGAGGCACCTCCACGGTTCAGATGGGTACCGTCTCGGGCAAGGTCTCTCCTACCAACACAATTGTTAACCTCCACGAATTCAACTCCGAAGTTGTTGCACATCAGATCCAACTGGTAGTTGAAGTCGCGGAGTGCTCTATTGCCAATATCTCTCCGAATTAAGATGCTGTTCAACACAATTTTTCAATTTTGAAAAGTTGTTCTGGCAGTGTACAGCAGATCCGCCATACTATGAAGAGCGTCTCTCTTTCCGTGCCCTCCATTGTAGCCTGGACCCCCCCTGTACCCTCTACTAAGATTATTACAACCCACATGGATATACACTACACTTAAATCTAAGTTAACATAGTTCAATAGTCTACTTTTAACATTTTCAGTTCTTGCACCTGGGCAACAATCCACGATCGCACCTCTTTCAACACATGACCTGCTGGCATAGCGCTGGTGAGAGTCACCAATGAGCAGGACCTTTTTCAGATCCCCACCAAAGTTACCCCCCGGCTGAGTCTGAAGAGTGGCAGGGGCGGGGGTAGACGTCGGCAGCAAGGTGGGTGATGCCACGGCAGTGGTGGCCACAGTGCGCGGCTCGTCGCTATTCAGGGCGGCCAGGGACAGCTCTGTGTAGATGTCAGCCGCTGCCTGGCTCTGCTTCTCTCACTCCGACATGATCCCGACTTCCAGCCGCAGGGTCTCCAGATCAGCTTCCAGCACCTCGATGGTCGTCAGAAGACATCTGCGCTCAGCATGCAAAACAGTCACCTTCTCTTCATGCCCCAGCTTCAGCCGCTCGATATCCATCTTTTCAGTTTCCCTGTGAGATGCTTTCATTTGCCTATTTTCTTCCCTGATCTCATTCAGCTGTTGAGTAAGGCGAGATATCTTCTCACTGGCTTCGTCTTCTAGCTCGTTGTACTCCTCAGCCTTTTCTTTGAAACTGTTGTTTAATCCTGAAAATTTGTTTTCAATGTTTTCGAGCTGCTCCCGAAGAACACTCAAGTCCTGATTGAGTTCCTTATTCACCTTGCAACTGTTATTCAGTTTTGAGAAGATAAGAGACACATGAGGAATAAGCCTTTCAATCGAGTCTACACCAAATGTTGCCGAGGTGCTTTTCAAGGTACTATAAAACTTTGATGCCAATGCAACAACATCGTCATCGATATAAAAAAGTCCATCAATTATATTTAAAAGTTCCGAAGACCTAGTTACAGGCATCTTTCTATATATATTTAAAATACCCAAACAGTATGATTCACACTACTTGTACTTATAAATAGTCAAACAACAAATAAATAAATAAATAATACAAGTGCAATAATAATACAAAAATAAATCACACAATAATAAATAAAACATACGTATTTTAATACGAATAGAAATAATTTACACAACAAATAGTCAACATATACATAAAAACAGTAAGGCTGTGTCAATAACAATTAATATGCAGATTAATAATAATCCTGCAAGTCCAGAGCGATGAATGCAGTGGCGATCTGTTCTTGCCAGTGGAGAATTGAAGGCGCTTCAAGAATCGGGCCGCGACGAAGTCCACTAGCCAGTCCTCGGGCGGGCGGTGTTAGTGGGAAATTGAGAGCGGCGTGGTTGGTATCGCCAGCGACTCAGTTGTGATGCGCAGAGTGCCTGATAGCTGTTATCATGCGTCTGCCAATTACATGAGCCTCAGAGTTAGTGACATTGATTCCAACACAGAAACTACTTACAGCAAACGCATGCGTTGGTTTAACTCAGTCTCGTCACTATAACCTTAATAATGTTCTGAGGCACTTTCTAATCTGTTCACTTTAATTAAAAGCAGTGAATTTACATAAAATAGCAAGACGCTATGTTTCTACTGGCAACATAGACAAGCCAGGCTTGCCAATCGGTCCATGATGCAAATCTGAAGTGTGCCCGACTCTACTGACAGAATCTAAGTTATCAGATCGGTGATAAGTACAAACTTGGTTTGTACAACACAATGCAGCCTATTGAAACTAATGATATATTGCTTCAGAAACCAATCACATGGAGAAATACATATAGATCGGTTCGTGACGCACCTCAGATGTTTAGCTCACTTGACTGATACTAATCCAAGTTATTAGCTGTTGTAATTACAATCTATTTCAGAACAATTCGATACAACGTACTATATTGGATTTAGAGGCCAAAAACATGGAGACATACAATAAGTGATACATCATTGCATGACGGATGTTTAAAGTGTAAATTGACCGACACTATTGTAAATTGTTAGCTGTTGTAAATATAACTCAGTAGTTACAATATTGTACGACTTATTACAACTACGATATATTGATTTCATGAAACCATTCAGACCACGTGGTTTGCACTTTTCTGTTTAGAAGCATCATAGTATTCAGCAAATAATAATTCAACCCTCTTTAATATCGCAGAATAATTCAAATTTATTTTGGCTTTTAAATTTGCAAGCTGCAGCAAGTTTTAGAAACATTATACTAGTAAAATTGGTTACTTCTGTTTTTCTAATAAATTTAAATCAATAAAATTTTATAATATGGAGATAATATTTGTACAATTGTTAAATTTAGTTTTTATAAGAACCAGCTAAATTGTGTAAAAATTGGCCTAGGGAATTTATTTATATATATTTGGAACATTTTCAAAGAAGTATTTAAATGAAATCAATTATTTTATTCGTAATTCAGTTAAGTAATCTAAGATGATTCATAAGGAGTTTACTTCACTTTTAAATGTTATATTTCTCTCTTACACACCATCAAAGAAAGTTTAGGGTCATGTACAACCCACTCTCTCAGGATAGTAGTTTACGCTATCTACTAAACCAAAACTACTAAAACTCCCGACCTAAGGATGCCGGTAGAGTCTCTGAAGAAACTCTTCAGGAAGAATATACATGTCTATGTAGGAAGTTATTTTAAAAATATGTCTTTTTCGTTCAACTACATTATAAAGTAGATAATTATTTCAAAGTATAAGCATAATATTATAACAAATATTCCTTATAGATTTTCTTGTTTTTATTTTCTTATTTACTTAATAAAATTAATTAATACTTAGAGGTTTTTATATACACTGCCGATTTAAACCCACTATGAACGAGCGTCTCAACAAAATAGAAATCCATTGAGGTGGTATGTAATTGACCAAAGTATCTGCAAAAGTTATTATATGTCTCTGCTTTGTAACGTTGATGACCACAAACGACCCGAGTAACACAAAGACACAATCCCAATCCATTGGGGCGAAACAAACACACAATAGTATACAACACAATGGTGTATATTTTAACTTTAACATTCTTTGTCTGACTTTCAGCTCACTCTATACAGGAATACTCTAAGGAAACCGGCTTTTTGATATTTCGTCCCGAAAACGTGTTTTCAAGCAGTCTGTAGAAGTAATTGTTATAAAAATGTCTATTCAAAGAGGAATTATTGCTGCTTTCCACCGATTTCAAGATCACAGCATAGATTTTCTTAGTTACATTATTTATAACTTTATAGGAATACTGCTATAGGGTATTTGTTTATGCACTTAGTATATAAAAAATTTGGAACTTATTAATTTCTAAACAGTATATATTACATATTGTATGTTTTATAGCGTTAATTGAAGTACACATTTTCATTTGAGCACTTTTTATTTGTTTACATACACACTAAATATGTATGTATACTTATAAAAGATTTATAGATTGTTTTTCGTTATTATAACTTTTATGGTGTTAGCAGGTTAGTTTTAGTTATTTTTAGGTACAATAATTATTTATTACCTTGCTATTTTAATTTAGTTCAATAAAATTGATGTTTTATAGTTTAGATATTTCTTGATGGCTTACGTATTCATATAAATTTTTGGTCATGAGTTATAATATGTTAGTAATTGGTATTTATTAATAATTCTTTATTGGTTTGGTTGTTTATTATTTTAGGTAAATGAGTTTTGTTGTAGCTTATTGATTTCATTTTGCACATACTTGGCCATATTATATTTCTTGTTTAGATATGTAATTGTTCTACTGTTGAAAGGAAATAAATCAATAAATATGTTGTTAAATTCATTTAAGATTCTAGATTATTACATGCATTTCAAATCAGTTTAAAGAACATACATTAAATAGAATATATGAAAGCAACCCATACTTACTGCTACCAATGAGTTCTTGCCAATTGTAAAGATATGGGTTCAATTTCGGAACTTTCGTTTAACGACTGAAAAAACTCGTTATTGATTTGAAGTATTTATGAAATACACGTTTGTATCGAGGTTTTATACTTGATGAGTTTTATTCAGTAGCAAATATTCAAGCATAAGCATGTTTAGAGGTTTTATTAGATACAAATAGAAACGTCATGATAATTCAAGAGGAGTCGACTTATAATAAGATCACACAATTTTATATTACTGATCCTACCTAATACACACGCCATGTCGATTGTGTAGCATGTCTCATTGTGTTTCACTAATTGTATCTAAAGAAACAAGTATAACAAACAGATAATGACAATTTCATTTCCTTTGGTCTGAAAGAAGCAGTAAAGTGAATGTTTATATATATATATATATATATATATATATATATATATATATATATATATATATATATATATAAAACGCAATCGCAAGGAGTTTACGAATTTTACGTGAAAACTTAAATCTATACAAAAATGTTAAAATACATCAACCTTAAGTCTAATAACGTAAGAAACTAGGAGCTTTTTAATCAAATGGAAGATTATCCAAATTATTTAGTTAACACTAAAAAGGAAAGAAAACAAGTTTAAATAATAATATGAATTCGTTTTAAATAATAAAACAACTTTTTTTAATATTTCTCAATGGTAGAGCATGTCTTATACTCGAGTCAAACAATATCTATACGGCTTCCAATGCGTGACGCACTCAGTAACAACCTTTTAATATACTATAAGTTCGTATGTTGACAAAATTCACTAATGTATAGCAATACAGTTGCAGTTTCTGTACTATTGCATAATTTTGTAGATTCCATAAAGAAATAAAATGAGATTTTATCAAATATTACTTTACGGAAACTTGTTCAGCGAAGAAGAACGGTAAATATAATAAACACTTAAGCGATGTAAATCTGGGCGAGTACCAGGTAAAGGGAAGACCTGTAACTCTCCTTGTAAAGTCATCTGTAATAAATTTTCCTCTCTGGTTCTTCTGTAACTAAAACATTAAATCACCGTCGCTCAGCTGATTAACTACGCATCAGACCAACTGTTCCGATAAGGAACTGTGCTTCTTATAACTCTTACATATAATAAAGGTTTTTTAATATCAAGACTATTATTTTTCTTAGAGGTGGTATTCTGGGTTGTTTATATTTGTTAAAATATTATTATTATTGTATATTAACAAAATCAGTGAATTTAAATATAGGTAATTCAGAAACTGAATGGAAAGTGGGTAAGACATTTTTACTAAACTAAATTAAGCTGGATATCATGCTAGCTTGTAAACATTCAATTTTTTGCCTTAAATTTATAACAGTTGTAATCCATTAATTTCATTTTTTTCTTCTTTTTAAAACTTGTAGATTTTTGAGTAATTATTACAGTTTATTTTTAGTTTTAATTTTTAAGCTTGGCATATTTAAATTTTAAATAACTTTATCACGTGCCACCCTAGAAGCATTGAACTAAGTTTTTCATTCTACAGACGGAAACACACAGTAATACAGCCACAACGATTTGTTACTTTTTATTTTGCTTTACGAAAACAAACACACTGAATGGAACATTACTACATTAAATATAATCAATTATGCGTAAAGGATGTTACTGAACATATTTTAAATTTCTTGGGAGTTTGTTAGATATTTAGGTACACAATAAGTCTTTTTCTTTCTACGCAAATAATCCCTATCCGAAATAACCCCACGCGACAGGCTACACCATTTCTTGTAATCGTTGTAAATAGCGAAAAAAATACTATCGTTGTTTAATTATAAAAATAGGCCGTAAAATCTATTTTGTAGTTTGATAATAAAAAATAACACGTGCTACAATGCGACAGTATATTTTATTAAAGAAATTAACAAATTTGGGTTACTAAATGGACTATCGTTAAACACTTTTGAGGAAATCGCATAGTCGTTTGAATTATGTTCTACTTTTTCGTAACATATCACGACAAAAATATTTAATGGTTGGTCAAGTTTTGTTTAAGAAACTCTTGAACTATTGTAAGGTGAAAGTAAAGGAACTTGTACCCACAAAGAAAACATTTATGGGTACCCTCCATTTTTTCATAGGAATAAAACTTTGAAATGAATTATATATACTCTGCAGAAAAGTCGCATGGGATAAAAAAATTAACCGCAACAGGTAGTAAATAAAATTTCCACCTCTGGTATTCATATAATGTTATAGAATCGTTAAAATTTTTTAGAACTAGAATTTTGTTTTCACGTCAACGGTTACGCAAATTTTACTACAATTTGAGTGACAGGCGGTAGGTGGATGAGATACGAGTGACGGGCATGGGACAGGTACCTTGTTTCATTACCTTCTACATGCCGGGGCTGTATACTGCCACTCTCACATCACTGTCACTTTGTCAGCTCATTGAACCTCAAGCGATTGCATCAAGTATACATGCATGGTTGCGTCACCTTTGGAGCAAATATAAAAGGTTTTCTAAAACAAGTAAACTTACAGAACTATTGCCACTCATGTATTTATACATGAATAAAGGCAGAAGTATGCAAAATTTGACTCTCGAGTTATCATTCGGGCAGATATATATATATATATATATATATATATATATAATTTTAAATATATACAAAAAAATATATTAACATAATATTAAATATATATTAATATATACGTGATATATTACATAAAAATATATATATGTGTGTGTGTGTGTGTGTGTGTGTGTGTGTGTGTGTGTGTGTATTAGTGTCTAAATATACGTTTGTATTATTATTAGCATGCTATAAAAACTCAAATTTACTATAATAATAATAAGTTTAATACGCCAATATAAATACAGTTTTATAATCACAAAAATACTTTATTCAAGAAAGAGTAATATTTAAATTCCATTAACCTACTTAAGGACAATTAACAAAAATAGTGTTTAATGGAAGGATAACTGACTTAACTTTAAATGTCAGAGTTTGGCACGTAATAGTTTAGTTTAACGTCCATTTGAATAATCAGAGAGTAAAGGTCCCTTTCTAGAAGCTACTAAGTTAATTAATATTGATCAAAATTAAGCTAATTTACCTTTGCTCAAAGGGTTTCAAATGTTATTAGTTATAATTTAATTAATTGAGTTGATTGTTATCAACCGCACACCCAACAACAAAGTGACAATATATCGTTCCGTTGAATATAATTGGTTAATTCAATTTTATTTTAGTACTTTTTTGTTTCACGATATTTGAATATGTTTTATTATTTATTTATTCTTTCTCCTTCTTTTTCAAGAGAAGACTAAGTTGGGTGATACTAATAATTGCACAGATGCGGTAGCATATGTTAAAACTCTATATTATATCCGCTTACTAAATAATTATATAAATTTAATTATTATTTTAAAAATATTAAACTTCTTTGGTTTCTTAAAATAACTTTTAAATACAAAATTTACCAATAATCTATTTAATTTTTTAAACAATAATGGTGTTTTTTTGGATGTCTATATACTATTTATACTCAAATGTTACGATTTATTAGAGGATGAATTTATACATAGTAAGTATTATAGTCAACCGGAAGAAAATTAATTGTCAGTCATAACAAGTGTTTATCAGATGGAAAAAAATTGGTGAATATTGTTGGATAAAATAATTGCTTGTCAACTTTCACTGGAAGTATAGAGTTTTATCACACTATCTCCTACGTATCTACTGATGTACCTGTTGTACCTTACAGGTGATCATGAGTAGTGAAGAATTGAGAATCTAAAAAGATGGCCCTAAGAAACACTGGGTGTATGCTACTACCAGATAAAGCACTGATCCTAAAGAGAAAGCCAAAAAAGAGGAAAACGCTGAAGAAGCTTATATCCTCTTAAAATAGAGCTGGGATATTAACGGTTTAAAATATCTAAACGCATCAGAATTTGCAAGTAGTGTAAAATTTACTCCATGGACTTGAGTTAATTCCACGTTATTTTTGCTTATAGAATTATGTATTCAGGAAATAAAATTTCATATTTATTATTCTCTGGATTTTCTTTCGACTGTTGTCTAAGTCAACATATTGTATAATTGATGACTAACTTGTGTAGTTTCTATTTCATCCTCCTTCAAACCTTCTGGTTTGTTTTCAAAAATAATATTATCATTCCGTTATTTATGAATATCCCTTATTTATGGTATATAAATATAAATATATATATATATATATATTTATTTATTTATTTATTTATTTATATATATACCAAATATTTTGCTTAGCCGACAGTATATCGAGTTTCAGCCTTCCGCTAGTGTTATAGGAGTATATCTATTTCTCATGAAAAAAAGGTCCAGGTTATCTCTAACATAAAGCAGGCTGATAATAATTTGGTGGCTGTAAATTATCACGACTCCAAAACTGTAGGTCTACAATAGTCCCGTGGTCTGATAATATGCATGGCCTTTTTCTGGAAAACCAAGCCATTGTTACTTTCTGGCGCGTGCCGCAAAGCTGCAGGTCATAGAACATATGGATGTGGAGAAGTGCACGGTAGACTGTAGTTACTGTAATACTCTCTATACACCATAGGCTTAAGCCTACGCAACAGGAATGTTACACGGGCTACTCTTTATCAGATGTTGCTTATATACCTATTACAGGAACGTGTCCTGTCCAGCGTAAACTCCAAAAGCGTAAGTTCATCCAATACTTGAGTTTTTGCAAAATTCAGAGTAGGGATGATTTTCTGAATTTAAATTTCGTTAAGGATCAGTTTATTCAATATGAACCAGCACTGTACGCTTCCAAAGGAGGCCAATTCAAATGGCCTTGCAGAGTTTAAGGTGTCTTCCGTATTATAAATAGTTATATATTAAATATCTAATCCAACCTTTGAAAGTTGTAATGGTTCAGACTGGCTATGGAACTTATCCAAGCATGTACCTACAAACACTATCTATGTTTCGAGTTTTGTCCACTAAGAACTGTGGTAGTTATTGAGTTAACAGTTATTCCCGATATGTTGTATACTCGTACTAATTAAAACTTTGTACGTCTGCTATCTGTTAAACCATACGTAATATCAAAACGCTATTATGAATAAACATTGTCGTAAATTACCTGAGAATTCTAAAACACTTGTTTGTTCTGCACTATGATACATAATTTATATTTGTATTTATTCACACTATTCCTTTTCCAAAAGTTTAATTATAGCTACCTTGGAATCTTAAGGGATATCTAAAATGGTGATGGAATATAAGTTAATTTTAATTAAATTATATATGTAGAACTTGTATCGGAAATTAGTTGTCCACCATCTTGCATTTTTACTGATTAAGACTGACAATACACTTATCGAAGTTAAGTGCACTTACAGCCTTTTTAACAAGTTAAATTTGAATATTTTAAGGATTGCAGCATTAATCACGTTCATAAACTCACCTTGTATTGCATAAACCCACAAATACATGCACATACACAATATGCATATATTTTTGTCTTATTATTGTTGTATTGGATTCTGGGAGCCATGATACAAATATCTCCCTAAAATTTCGTCATTAGGACGATTGCAATGGGAAGATTTCAATCTTCTAGGTATTATGAAATGTACCTAAAATCGCAGAGTAAAATATTTTTTTAACAAACTGACACATATAAAGAATGTAGCTAATGCAATATGAGCTATAGACCGGAAATTGTCCATCTACCTCAGGAAAATCTGTTACGTGACCGTAGTGTGGCTTACTCCTATCTTGTAGTATTCTGATAATTGTTTGTTGTCTTTATTAATTGATGTCATGTTGTCATGTTAGATGATGACAGACTGCCTGGAACTTGTGTTTACAACGTCCCTTTGACTCAATGTAATAATTAATTAGAAACCTCGCAACGTCAAACATTTCCGCACTGTCAGCACGAAATGGAACGTTTATAAACGCCTTTTGTTGATAGGAATTACAATTAATATTAATTTACATTGAAATTATAGTAATCAATTCAAGAGTTAAATACAAATACATTTTTAATGATCCGAAAGGTTCGAAAATAAACAAAACTTTATAATCTACTAAAATTATTTGCTGGACATAAAGACGTGTTTCCTACTTCGGATTTCAGCAGTGATATATTTAAAATGCTGTGCGAAAACTACAAGTACAGAACTAAATTGGTTAATTGTTATTTCATTCTAATTATAGAAGTATTATTTTAAAAATCCAACCATATAGACGATCATATTATTTACTGTAACATGATTACCTAAACTTTTTTAGTTTTAAATAAGTAATAATATTTCCAATATCTTACTCTCCTGTGTAATTTATAGATACTTCTTTTTAAAAGGTTGTTAGTTATTAAACCAATATTAAACCAATCATTGTCGAATATTAAACAAAACATAAAAAATGTCAAGCCTTAGAAACATTAAACCTTACATGACAATAAACGCTACACTATTTTACCATACGACTTTATTATACACTTCAGAAATCAGTTAGTATTTAAATTACGATAGTTTAAACTCTACACAAACATATGCCTATTGATACAGAAGCAGTAAAAAGTGACGGCTTATGAAATGCAATATGTGTTGGGGATGTGTTGGAAATGTCAATTAATAGAATTACACAACTTTGTTCGCAACTATGAGTATACGGAAGCAGTAAAAATAAGTAATGGTTTGTGAAATATAATACGTGGCGGAGGATATGTGTGAAATGTGAATTGGTAGAAATAAATAACTATATGCATTGCACGCAACGTTGTGCCTGATATAGAACAGTACCTATAGTCATGAATTGTGAAATGCAATAAGTGGTGAATTATGTGTTCGGAATGTAAAGTGATAGATGAACACAACTATACTCAATGTACGAAACTATGTGCTTGATAATACAGAAACAACATGTCATCGCTGTGAAATGCAATAAGTGGCGGAGAATGTGTTTGGAATGTCAAATGGTGGAAATACGCAAGTATGTACGCAACTATGTGCCTGATGATATAGAAGTAGTAACAACAAGTCTTGCGAAATGCAATAAGTGGTGGAGGATGTGTTTGGAATGTCAAGTGGTAGAAGTAATAAACGACAGTAAGACAAATGTATTTTGTACGTTAAATAAACATTCTGACATGACAATAATTTTCCTTAATTTGTTTCAAGTAGCTATTTTTTTAGTGATGTCGTTCTTTTAGAGAATATTTTGAAATGACTGATCATTTAGTACAATTTTAATTGGGATGAGCGAAAAAAGTAATCTTGAAAATGGAGAAAATAAATAAAAACTAATTTTCATGTTATAAATTGTTCAAATTTAGAGCTTTGACTGAAATACAATCTATTAATTAAAACCTTTCTATGTACTAAAATTATTAATTATAGTAAAAATTTTAATGATAATAAATTACTTAAATGAAGAAATAATATGTTTACTTATTTATTTTAATTAATTTATGTACTTCAAACAAGAATAATATCAAATCATAAGAATATTTGTGTATGTGTGTATTCAGTTATTTTTTTTTAATTGTGTATTGAGATTTTTCTTTTCTCTTTAAAATACATGGAATTACTTCAGTTAAATATTTACACTGTATAAATGACAAATTTGAGGGTGTTTTGTGTAATTGTAAATTCTCCACGTGAACAGCTCAAAACAGTAATTAGAGATTCAAAATGTGGGATACAAAGGGAAACCTAAACTATCGTGTTTCCAGAATACAGACATGGGATTAGTTAATAACTAAACCGTATTGTTAACTGCGGCACAATGAGGAGTACGGGCGAGACGGAAATAATGAGGCCCAACAATATACAGAGTACAAAATGAGTTTAGGGCGAACAATAAGTGGGTGGTTGAGGGTGAGGGGTGGTAATCAGCTGTTATCCCGGCGCCTTATACGTCAGTTAGTCCCCGCAAGGGCTGGTGGTAACATGTGTACGTTCTAGGCTCCCAACTGGCGCCTCTTACTGTCGGATATCTACGTCGTAAGGGTAACTATACAAATATAATGCAATATGTTTATAGATTTAAGAACTTTGCAAAATTTTACTAAAGATTTTGAGAAATAGCTGAGCGTAACCCAATAAAAAAATTATATTCAGATTTATACCAATTAAATATAACTGGAAATTCACATTTTAAAGTTATTTTTGTCGACTATACAATTTTTATTTAATTTAATTAATAAAATACAGTAATAAGAATAAGTTATAAGGACAGTTATATGATACAGGGAAAGTAGGTGATTCTAACCAAATATTTAACTTTTTCTTAACTAATTAATGTTATTCGCCATTACATGTAAGCTTGGAACAAGAATATTTTATACAGCGCTTATCCCGATGTTAATTTAAGATACAAATCCAAATAATCATTTATCGATACACTTGGTGTAGTTCATTTAACCTCAATCATTATTTTGTATAGGAATGAAAATCGAACTTTTAGTTTTTGAATATTCTGTATGTAGAGTTAGATGGAATATTGATATTAACATATTATGTAAAAAATAATTTTCTTTTTGTAATCATTAAGTAAATTGTTGTTGATAAAATTACAATTTGGAATTACTAAACATTAATTTCAGTACGCGCTTACCCAAGTTATGACTTTTTATGTGGAAAATACTCGCGTTGCTCCATTTTCGTCCAGACTATTCCATAATATGTCGACCCAAATGATAAAATAGGTTAATGTGATCATATACTGGCAAATGTCAGAGCAGACGGTGAATATTTATTTTACTATACAAGAACATAAACTATTTGATGGTTTAAGGCCAATAAACAACTTATAGACATCCGTATTATGACTATCTACTTGTCCCAATTGAAACGTAAATAAATTATTTTATTTCAGTTTTTCTTAAGTTCCATACTGATTGTGTTTAAGAAATATTGGTTTGCTATCTACACTTCTTCAGTGAAAATTGCTCTCACTTTTGGGATGGATATTAAAAATATATTGATAAGTTTTTTTAAAAATCAAATATAACTTACGACTTTTTGTTAGAAAGTTAAAACAATATTAGACAAGTAAAAAAGTGGTTACTTTTTCATAATTGAATGAAGAAATTTTTGTATACGTTAGTTTCTTAAAAATAAAATGTGAAAATTATGGAGGAAAATTCTTATTAACCGGAAATACATACAAATCTACGTTGGTTGTCACTTCGCGCCATTTATACTTCAACAAAACTGAGAACATTCGTTTAAACGCACATTAAATACAATTCTGGCGCAATTTACAAAATAGCTGTGTATAATATTAGTGTATTATGTAATAAAACGTTATTCAAAACAACGAAAACAAACATCTGGTATACACAAAACTGACGTTATAAGTAAAACTTTGACATATTATAATTATGATAAATAAATTTATTTTTAAAATTGTATACTAATTAAAATTATGAGGCATTTTTGTATTTTTCTTAATTAGAATGATACGAAAAACTGTGATAAAACATATAATTCGGAGTAGTTGGAATAAAGGTTGACGTCTTAAGTTGTATCATAAAGATAAAATTATAAAAATGAGCATGGACAGTTAGTCTTGATTTTTATTTAATTCATACGATCTTGATAGTATGACAAAATTTTAAGGATAAAATTCCAAGATTTAATTAAATCTTGCATATAAAATTATATATTTGTTATATTTATATAAAAGGCATCTAAAATGCGGTCCCAGTTTTATCTGTCAGTAATAAATTATGTTTCTTGACATATTAATTTGTGTTTGTTCAATGCTACACGTATATTTCTCAAAACTTTGGACACATCTGGAAAGCCTACGATATATTAAAAAACTTGCAGGAACAACAGTTTTCAATTACACGAGAATTTAATATTTCTCTTCTAATCCAGGCCTAATTGAGATACAATGTTTCCTTTTTGAAACTTTGGATACTAGCATAAACGTCGTCTAATATATAGAAAATATATAGATGAAAATACAGGAGTGAAATAGGACTGGCTAACAATCGTGCCAAAAATACTATAATAACTATTTCCATACCAAAGTAATTTGTACTAACTTAACATTTTATTACAAGAACTTTAGAGGTTATAAAAAGTATAGAAGAAGTCTGAATATATTGTTTTCTCCTAGTTGTAAGACAATCGATCCAATTCTGCTATGGAATACATTATTCATTACATTTTCCACAAACTTGTTATTTTGACGTGACAACGTCTTAAATTAGGTTGCGGCTCGGAGTCACTCATGAAAAAGTGTAACGCCCGGTAACGTTACGATGCCCGTCCAGTGGGTCCGCCGCACGGGATCCGCACGGGATAAAGCAGATAACTGTGGGTCCGCCGCACGGGATTTAAGCAGCATATAACTATGCATATTCGTGAAAATGTGGAGTGCTTAGATTTGTCATTTACAAGGCATCTACAAAATGCGGTAAATAATCTGTCACTGATATTTCATTATCGTAAACTATGACATTGATTGATTAATTGTTAGATTGACACAAAAATGTTGACACTGAGTTTATAGGTTATGTCATACTATTGACAAATGTTGATAGTGTTAAGTAAATTATTAGTTTAAAATCACTCTGCAGGAATCAATCGTAATTCAAGTCGATTGAGAAGAAACAGCGCGTATTGCTAAGTCAAACATATAAAATAACAATGTTTCCTTTTTGAAACTTTGGATACTAGCATGAACGTGCGACCAAACAAACGATCTATACCGATGAAAATCACACGCGCGGAGTTAGAATTTAACTGGCTAACAAGAATTTCAAATTCCAATTTTAGTAAATGTTTTATTCAACTTTACCATTTACAATAACAAATTTTAATTAATTTCAAATTATGTACAATGAACTTTAGTAAACAAAATATATTTATATAGTTAAAATTTGTGCAATTCTTATTTTCATTCAATTCCTTGTTCCTATGTAAGGCAATCGATCCAATTCTGCTATGGAGTACATGTTCATTAATTTTCCACAAACTTGTGTTTGTAATTTTAAATTTGCCAGCCCTTATCGGTTACGGGGGCTACAAAAGTTCTCTTCTGTGTGTCTGTCTACCCGCAAGATATCTCCAGAACGAACTAAAATATCGACTTGACATTTTACGTTTCATTTCTACATAGGCAACATTGAGTTCAATGATGTTGCATGTAATTCCATGGTATTCGGATGAGCAGTAACTAAAATTATTACATTTGTCTTATAATAAATTACACATGTAATGAGATTTTGTTGGATTCGTTGGTAAGACTTACGTTACTTTCTATCGTGTCCTTTGATACTCTGTTGAATCGTTTTGTGTATATTTATATGAAAGATGAGACATGTGGCTGAGCGTTGTCAAAGTTCATAACACAGGCAGATATCTCAATAATGAATTGAGCTATACATTTGCTATCACTATTAAGGGTTTTTGCAAAGTTCCTCTTCTGTGCGTTTGACTATTTGTAAATGTATCTGTTTTACGCTGGAGATATCACGAAATAATTGGGTACATGTCTACAATGTGAAATCTTGCGTGTTACCTCATTTCTACATATTCAACGTCAATGTCATTGACGTCTATCACTCAGTAGGCTAGCAGTTTTTCTTCTGTCTGCCTGGATCTGTAAAAATTCCTCTCCTGTCTGACTTTTTTTTTTGTCCGTCCTCAAAACTTATTATAAACAATTGTGAGCAAAACGATGAATAATGTATCTGACAAAGAATCTATGAATTACATAATAAGCAAGTATTGAATTTAAATATCTTCAAAACATTAATCCTCAGTTATCATCGCGTCGTGTTACCGGAATTTGAACAAGCTACCGCTGGCTGCAGATTGTATTAATGGGTATTATTGACTGTATGTTGTGTAGGCTGGCGGATGGGCACACTGACAGGGCCAGGCTTCTTGGGGGCTCTACTGTCCGTCGCCGCCGCCGTCCTCTGCTGCTCGGGCTTCTATCTTTCCTTCTGGCTCTACATATAGACTATAGCAATGGATATTACTGGCTGTATGTTGTGTAGGCTGGCGGATGGGCACACTGACAGGGCCAGGCTTCTTGTGGGCTCTACTGTCCGTCGCCGCCGCCGTCCTCTGCTGCTCGGGCTTCTATCTTCCCTTCTGGCTCTACATATAGACTATAGCAATGAATATTACTGGCTGTATGTTGTGTAGGCTGGCGGATGGGCACACTGACAGGGCCAGGCTTCTTGTGGGCTCTACTGTCCGTCGCCGCCGCCGTCCTCTGCTGCTCGGGCTCCTATCTTCCCTTCTGGCTCTACATATAGACTATAGCAATGAATATTACTGGCTGTATGTTGTGTAGGCTGGCGGATGGGCACACTGACAGGGCCAGGCTTCTTGTGGGCTCTACTGTCCGTCGCCGCCGCCGTCCTTTGCTGCTCGGGCTTCTATCTTCCCTTCTGGCTCTACATATAGACTATAGCAATGAATATTACTGGCTGTATGTTGTGTAGGCTGGCGGATGGGCACACTGACAGGGCCAGACTACTTGTGGGCTCTACTGTCCGTCGCCGCCGCCGTCCTTTGCTGCTCGGGCTTCTATCTTCCCTTCTGGCTCTACATATAGACTATAGCAATGAATATTACTGGCTGTATGTTGTGTAGGCTGGCGGATGGGCACACTGACAGGGCCAGACTACTTGTGGGCTCTACTGTCCGTCGCCGCCGCCGTCCTCTGCTGTTCGGGCTTCTATCTTCCCTTCTGGCTCTACATATAGACTATAGCAATGAATATTACTGGCTGTATGTTGTGTAGGCTGGCGGATGGGCACACTGACAGGGCCAGGCTACTTGTGGGCTCTACTGTCCGTCGCCGCCGCCGTCCTCTGCTGTTCGGGCTTCTATCTTCCCTTCTGGGTACAGGTAATATTTTCAATAACTTTATTATTTAGTTGTATACTATGTCTTTAACTATTTTTATAATAATAAAACACACTAAACTGTTTATTTTAGATCTACATGTGCCTTTAGTAATGAATGTAGGTTTATCCCAGAAACAGTAACTTTGTTAACGTGTTTCGCGAACAATGTTTTCTGTATAACGCATGTAAACTTGAGCTGTTCAACTACATATTGTGTCCTTTATAATGCATCCGTACCATTTACAACATAGTTTTGTGTGTTCGATTTCAAAACTGCACTCGTGTAAAGAAAATTGACACAGTATCTGATTTTGGTTAGACTGTTTATAATATACTTATATTTTTGTTTACATTATTGATAAAATAAACATTCAAACGTCTTTTATTCAATAAGATAAATATATCATAGTAGTAAGAACGTGGTGGCATATCATTGTCCTTTACATCGTCGATTCTCCACCTGCGGGGTGCGTAGATTTTTCAAAGGAGGTGTCAGTGTTTTGTAATAATAGGAATGTGATGAGAGGATATGGGTAGCACGTAATTATTGTAATGCTCAAGTTTTAGTTTGTTTATTGTATTATTATTAACGTTTGGTGATTTATTATTAGAGTACTGTTGTTTGTAGGATCAGTGAACATAAAAAGTGAGACAATCAAGTTGTGTGTTGTAATAGGCCTAAACATAATTAAACCACTGCTAAATAAAAGCATTTATAGTGATGAATAAATATCAAATATCAATTTACTTTTATTGACTAAAGCTGTTATTATTTACCAATCTGCGTTTATTTCAAATGTTGTTTTGAATTGTGATGGAAGCAGCTGAGACAGTTGAAACTTTACTCTACTGAAGAATGGAAAATTAGAAAGCAGTTGAAGAAACATCTACCCCTGCAATTAATATTGAATTTTAAGACCTTATGTAACATTTGGTAAACTTTAAAGATTAAACTGAACAACATTTTTCATATGTCAGTACAGAGAGCTAGAAATTTATTTGATGAGAAATCTATATAAAATCGATGTGTAAATAATTCCTGAACATGTGTAATTAAGAACATGAAACTAACATAAAATGTGGTACAAAACATCGGCAAAATCCTAAAACATGGGTGTTTATTGGTGTTTGGTGGAAGTATCTTCCTTTTTACCCACGATTTGCTTCGGTAGCTGCAGTTTTGTTGGTGTAGCTTTCATCTATATACCTCCGAGAGTTTGAATTTTTTTAAATTGTTACTTTGAAGTCAAAATAACGAGAAAGACAGGATTGCGATATGCTTTGTTGCTGCTACAACCAGCTATTTAAAAAAAATTGAAAAAGACACAAAGCTAACCCCACCAAGTTATAAAGTGAGTGATGTAATTAACTATACTTGTATATTTTATAGTAAATTAACTTTATTAGTTTTGTGTTTCATTGATTTATTAAAAATAACTTATTGGCAATAAGTGTAGGTTAAGACTCTGTTTAAAGGAGGTATTTGATATAGTATTAATGGGTTTTTAATGTATCAAATATTAAATTTCAAATCTATCCTGAACCCCAATGTAGAAATTTAAATTTTACTACTTGTTAGTGGTTAGAGGCGAGGCGTTACGGAACTTCAGTGTACTAAGATAGGTAAAAAGCCTAAAAGGTTGAGAATCCCTGGTTTTATAAGGGTTTTAATTGATTAAACATATGCACTGTACTGTCGATGAATTTTGAAATCAAAACTTAAAATCAGTGTTATTTATGCCCAGGAATTTACTTTCCAAAGAAATACACAATAGCGTAAGTTCGTTAAAGTGTTCATAGAAGTGGGTATAGAAATTACGCATTTCTATACCACCGTGCATCAAACGGCATTCTTACTTAGTAATTTATCATATTATATTACGCAAAAATAGTCCAATTTCTGGCTACAATTAAAATATGTCTCTATATCAAATGATTTGAATATTACAAATATTTTAAAATTGAAATATTAACACCTTAAAAGACAGAGTCCTTATCACTAATTTACAACTTTAAATTTCCTGGTCAAATATCAAAGTCCTTCTGTGCACTCGCAATTGTTTTATAGTGTAGTATATAACAAAAAACAATTCAAATTTTATACAACAATTTTGTATCTTTCTCTTTAAATCAGTGAAAACCCCTCTTCATATGGAAAATGTTTTTATAGTCAAAAATGGACAGTGAACAAATTAAATTATTCATAAATGGTAAAACTTATTGAGAAAATTAAATTAAATAGTTCATATGCCATCACATTATTAAACTGAACTTATACAATGTAATTTAATGAGACGACAGTGGTGGAGTAAATGGCGTGATATATGCGAATTTGCAATAAAAGATAAACACTCAACTCGATGTCCCCTGTCTCAGGCGAACTCTGACCACTGAGGCAAAGCCATTAGTTAACATAAATACCTCTGAGTCCGCAGATCCTTTTCCGTTCGTGTATTTTTAAAGTTGATGTTGCAGGGAAGGATACTGGGGAGGGTGGATGCATACTTTAACAGCTTCCGCCGCTGCAACTACCCCAAGCTCGGCCCGCAGGGAGTCGTGGAAATCGTGATGCAGTGTGCCCGATACTCCAGGTAACATTTTACTTGTTTATTCCATGAAAAACTCCGGCGATGGTGAACAACTTTTGTCACATGCTTTGAGTTTCCTCTAAAGTCAAGAAATAGAATATGACTGACTTTCCTCTTCAATCATTCAGCAATAAAGTAAGACGTGTAACTTATTTACAGTAAATAATGTATGGATTATAAATAATTAGCATGGTCACAATATTTCTGTGAACAATGTGTTTGAAGACATAAATATGTTAAAGTACATTATTATTCTATGTATGTAAAAGCGAAATCTTATTCTTAGATTAAATAAAACACGGCGTTTTGAGCATTGGAATCTATCCGCTTCTTCAGCTTCCAAAACACCTAGAGGAAACGCTTAAAATTATTTAATATTGCTGATCTGAAAATAACTATATGAAGCCAACATAATACATCATGAAGAGATATTTATCAAACGTAATCTAATTGAGATTCCTTACTTAAAATCAACAGGTAAGTCAACCATCATTGAAAGTTAGCAAACTTTGGTTACTAATATTACTAGGAAATCTTAAGAAATTTAACATTCAAAGAATCCTTAGCCAATAAAATTCAAACAAACACTATGACTTGGAGATGTCATTAAGAACTCATATCACTAAGAACTACAATGTAATGCCAAAAGCGGATGTTTCATATCCCCTCGTAACCATCGCCATCACGTTCAATTTTGTTTCATACGAACTAGCGCGTTGTTATATTGAGTTTTCCTCAATCTCTGACCTTCTCTAGTCTGTGCCGATCTGTTATTCAAGCGTCTGTTCAGGGATATGTTACTTGTTCAAATCACTTCAGATCCCTATAGTATATACTTGATTTTTTGGCAAACTGTAAAATTTGTTCTCTTTTCAACTTGGTTTCCAGAGAACTCTATGTCATTTACTCAATAAATTTAAATTTTTTTTAAACTGATACATTATTTTTGTGTAAAATCTGATATGGGTACGTTCCAAATTTCAAATCATAATGTTTTTTTTTGTATCATGAATAATTATATGGAAACTATTTTTAATTTAAAATAAGAAAATGCGTAATGTTAAGCGTTCAGCCTATTTGTTCAATTCAATGTTTTGAGATCTAGCTTGTAAATTTTATGTGGATTGCGTTAGTTTTGTTAATCGTTTATATTCTCAACATAACTTCAAACCTATGCTACGAATAATTATGTGATACAAAGAAAAATAATCGTAAATGATTAACACAATAATATTAAATTCATAAGTAACGTAACCACCACTGAATGAGAGACGTTTGTTGATGTAAAATACACAGTAGATTTGTGGATTCCCTATTGTCCGTAGTTTACACTCAAAGGATATAGATAGTTCATTCTCATGAATACAACTGAGCATAGAAATTTACTATTATTTTTGTAAGTTTTACTAGCGAAATATAATTGATCAAACTTTTATAAATTTGATAGCTAATCTACTCTTTAATAGAATTTTTTACAGGAATAATATTATTTTTCTATGTAATAGTGATAAAGTAAACTAAAATGTAACAACAATAATAACTTATCTGGTAAATATAAAAAAACATAAAACGTCAAAGATATTAACTTTTTCAGTAAATTATTGTTATGAACACTTTATACAGTAGTAAAACTTATGATTTAGCACTCTCTTTTTCAAAATATGTACTGTATAGAGTAGCTCAAACTTTTTATCATCCCCAGAAGGATTTCATTCTAACTGGCTTATCCTTTCCAGTTGAAACTGCTATTGGTACAGTAAAAACCGATATATCACATTAATCTTAGTAATCTTGTGGATATTTAAGAGGGGTACATCATTAAGAACTGCTGAGTTATCTGGGTTCATGTTTCGATTGATAGGTCTAGTCTACTGCAGGAGATGACTGATGGAGTTAATGGGGCTCCCTAAGTATTAAGGGCTGTGTGCTAGCCTATAAGGCCGTGCCACCCCTTGCCTGGTTTGACTTGAGAGGCCGGCTAGGTACACAGCTGGCACGACTGAAATTAGCGCCTAAAATCTTTCTTTGTAGATTTTGACAGGAGGTGGCACTTACACCATCCAGAATATCCTGTCTTTCCGGAAGCAGCGTGAGGTCCTATTGTGACTAAATGCAATATCTCCTGTTATTGTCCTAAAAAAAACGAAAAACAAGAAAATGTTTTAATAAGAATACTTAACTAATGATTAATTCTAAATATTACCTGTTTCTAGCCTTTGCAAACCAGAAATTGTAATTCATGCACTCACTTTTTTGTTTTAGTTTCAAGAACCATTGTCATCTAATAATATAGTTATCATTTGAAGAAAATATATCTAATAGCTACAGTCACCGTTTATTGAATAAATGTTTCTTAAAATAAATTGGATTAAAAAACTATATTTATATTTAAACTAGTTGTAACAATTATGGATATGGTAGTGTTTTTCAGCTACCCAAATTATTTCATTCTCGTCTCTTTTATTTTAAACTGTGATAAACGTTGAGGGTCTTTTTTATAATCGATCCGAATTTAGATTTTTTATTCTTTTTAAGTTAGTTGTATCATTTTTGTATTTCTTTTGTTCCATTTTACATAAACCGGTTTATAGTTATTCACTACAAAGTTCTGTTAATTGTGCATACTTTATTTTGCTCTGTGTGTCTAAAAACGTTTTTATAATAAATTAATATTGTGCGTACTGGATGGAGAAATTCGCCCTTTAAGGCTGACCTATGCGGATCACAGCATTTGGTACAATTAATCAGATTGCAGCGATGGGTTACGTTAATAGTTACCGAAGGAAGAGAACAGCTTGCAGATCTTGAGTCACAGTTTTAACCATTGTGTGTATCCCTGAATTTGTAGTAACTACACAGTACGATAAAATCTGTTACCTACACAACTTCAGTTGTTAAAAATGGGCTTTAAATAAAGAATTGTTGAAAATGTAACAACGAGACGTTAAGATGTGCTACGAATGAGTTCTAATTTATACTTGTATAATAATACTTGTAGTCATTTTTTAATATAATAGTATTACATATCATCACTCATAAGGTTAAAAACTTAAAATTTATGTTTGATTCTTATGTACCTGTTGGAAATATACTAAGCAAGATAAACTAAATTTGTCACAATGAAAATATTTTGTTGAATGTTGAGTGGGACTTGTTTGGATAATACTATCTAGTTTGATATACATAAAAAACAATGTTTGTAACAAACAAAAATTTGTATCCCTTAATATTAAATGTTAGTTTCTATGATGAGCCATTTATTGTCACTTAGACATAATTTGCTTTAAATGCAAAAAATATTTTCTATACTAACGTAGCTATGGTACGAAGCGTTGATTCAATGCGAATGTTGAGCAGCTCCAGTTCACCTCCCTCTTAGTGCATCGTCTGGAATCCGACGCCATCACATACTTGACTCCAGGAATCTGGTGCAATTGTCTCATCAGGTGCACAATTGAGTGCACTGCTACGAGGTATCTGACGTGATCTTTAAGCACGCTGAGCAATCGAGTTTTCTACACATAATTTTGCCATGCGGTGAAAGCTTGATTGAGAGACAGGCTTAGCGGCTTTAAGACAATGAGAATACCTCTTCACCTACATTACACTAAAATTGTATATTATACTTATCACTGATGTCGAAACTATGTAAAGAGTTTGTTTTCAGCTGATTCGTTGTCGACTTTTTTTGTATATATTCAGATGAACATGACTCCAGATTCTGGGAGTCAAATATGTGATAACGTCGTATTCCAGAAGTGTTTGGAGGAAGGTAAACTGGAGCTGGAGGATTTATAACTTATTTTGGTGCGAGCTTTTATATTTCTATAATGATAGATTGTTAAGACTTTTATATACGATTTTGAATGATTTTTTAAGTCTTTTTCAATTGAAAACTCATATATATTGATAAAAATCTGTTCATGTTAAAACATCTAATCACCATGTCAGTTTGTACAATGTACAGTTTGTCTAATGTACAGCTGTCAGTTTGTTTTTTTACCATATCGCTGTTACGTACAATTCCAATAGAATTTTTCAATCTATTTTTGTCAGATTTATCTGACACATCATACATGTATGTGCTGCCGTTCTTGCGGTTCATGAATATAATTTTATACGCCGGGGTGGAGCAAAAATCGGCTTACCTTTCTACATTTATTACTTGGACCCAAATTGGCTGACATGTCAATACACTCCACTAGTATTGCTACGATACTTCAGAATTGGTTTACCTTACTTTGAGACATGTTATATTTTGTATTGTTTGCGTTTTAGGTTGCAATCTCTTTGTGATTTTTGCTATACATTAAAATTCATTACAAATAAATACATAGATTTTCCAAACATTAGGACAAACTAATTATTTTTGCTATTGTTAAAGTTTCTAATTCGTTTGACTTACTGTTCAAATACAGTTTCTATAACTCTACAACCCTAAGATTGTAATATGTAAATAGAGTATTAATTTCTGCTGGAATAAATGATTCACTATTGTTTATTTATCTATAAATAAAAAGGAACGAGAATTCTTCTTATTCTTATCCTTAACCTTGTACAATTGAGATTTTCAAACTCTACCTCACACTCATATGTATTTTGTACCTAATTATTTACCAGGCACCTTTTTCTGTGGGCCAACGAGCCTGAGAGAACAAAAAGTGTGGCATTAAAACTTGGGGTTTCCTATTACATTTATATTTATCACCGTCATTTCAGTTTCATAGCTTCCCCAAACCATATCAGTAACATTTCATCATAATTATGTGTATTGACCATACCCACATCTACATAACTCTAAATTGCTTCATTAATCTTCTTAAGTTCAATCACGAATGTTCTATTAAATCACGCAGTTTTTTTGTGTGGTTTTAAATATTAAATTGCCCTACCAGGAGATACCAAAAACCATGTTATCATTCTCTTTACATATTGCAGGTGGAGAGATATCCCGAGTGGCTGGTGGCAGATCAGTACAGTCCTGCTGTCTCTAGCCTGTGTACTCACTATCATAGTGGCAGTGATGGCAATGTCTGCCTGCTGTATAGACTACGTCATTCACACAGCCACAGCGAGGACGGCGGGCAGTCTACAACTGCTAGCGGGTAAGTGATGTAGGTGGCAGATCAGTACAGTCCTGCTGTGCCTAGCCTGTGTACTCACTATCATAGTGGCAGTGATGGCAATGTCTGCCTGCTGTATAGACTACGTCATTCACACAGCCACAGCGAGGACGGCGGGCAGTCTACAACTGCTAGCGGGTAAGTGATGTAGGTGGCAGATCAGTACAGTCCTGCTGTCTCTAACCTGTATCCTGAATATCATAGTTACAGTGTCTGCCTGCTGTATAGACTACGTAATTCACACAGCCACAGCGAGGAAGGTGGGCAGTCTACAACTGCTAGCGGGTAAGTGATGTAGGTGGCAGATCAGTACAGTCCTGCTGTCTCTAACCTGTATCCTGAATATCATAGTTACAGTGTCTGCCTGCTGTATAGACTACGTCATTCACACAGCCACAGCGAGGACGGCGGGCAGTCTACAACTGCTAGCGGGTAAGTGATGTAGGTGGCAGATCAGTACAGTCCTGCTGTCTCTAACCTGTATCCTGAATATCATAGTTACAGTGTCTGCCTAATGTATAGACTACGTAATTCACACAGCCACAGCGAGGAAGGCGGGCAGTCTACAACTGCTAGCGGGTAAGTGATGTAGGTGGCAGATCAGTACAGCCCTGCTGTCTCCAACCTGTATCCTGAATATCATAGTTACAGTGTCTGCCTAATGTATAGACTACGTACTTTGATTTCAGCTACGGTAAAGGTGGTAAATGTTGTAAATGGCACACCATCATAATAAATAATAATAGGCATGTGTTTCAATAAAGCAGTCAACGAATGTTTCGCTAAAATGTCTTCGCGAACATTGAATTTACTAACTACGAGACAATAATGAAATAACGTATTACCATATAATAAGAAAACTAAGAAATTTAACAGTGTAAGATTCCTAATGTAATTTAGGAATACGTTATTTGAAGAAATTACTGAGTTAAATATATATATATATATATATATATATATATATATATATATATATATATATATATATATATATGCATATATATATATATATGTGTGTGTGTGTGTGTGTGTGTGTGTGTGTGTGTGTGTGTGTGTGTGTGTGTGTGTGTGTGTGTGTGTGTGTGTGTGTGTGTGTGTGTGTGTGTGTGTGTGTGTGTGTGTGTGTGTGTGTGTGTGTGTGTGTGTGTGTGTGTGTGTACATTTAAAGTTAAGACATAATAAGTGGAATTATACATAACATATCTGTAATTATACATACATTATTTTATCTATTAATGTAGTCTGTTGATGGTAGATAGAGTGTAGCCAGAGAACTTGTTCAGCTTTAATTACTAAAATTAGCAATTCATGTTGGCCTGAACACTGAGCTGAAGCCCTGAAAGTAGATTGCAGTCACATTACTGTTATTGCACTCGCGGGTGCCGCTGTTGTGTGTGAATGGGTACTCTGTACTCTGGACTCTGTACTCTGTACTCGCTGTTTGTGAGTTAACCATTTGTTGTTAAAAGCGATTGCTACGGACCATGTTTACTCTGCCGTGTTGGAGCTTTTATTGGGTTTTGGTAATTTGACAGTATTCTTTATTTTAAATGCATTATGTTAGTTAATTACTCGTCAGTAATCTTGTAACTACTTGTTTTATTATTTATAGATACAAATATTTTTTTAGGTATAAATAAAATAGTATACGGTGAAAATAAACAACAACTAAGTTATGTTAATTGTGTTTGCTAGGGAAATATATCAGCCTTTTTTGTATATATTTACAATTTAGTTTTATTTATATGACATTATAACATGGCTAGTATTAGACAATAATTATATGTTTACATACATTTTAATTTGAAATACAAAAATAAACTTTCAATACAGTATTAATATAAAATTTAATTTTATGTCCTGTATATAAAAATATAATTGTTTTGTAACAGATCATAAACATTAATCAATATGGCAATAATAATATTTTACAGATGTTAATTTTAATGTACAAAAAATGAGCTCTACATTGACCCATTCCTGTATAAATCTTTGCATACAAAATTTACTTGCAATATTTTGGGGATTAAAACTTAGTTTTATAAGTCTGATACATTTACAAAACATGTTGAGTCAGCTGAAAAAATATAAATATGTTTACAAACAAACGATAAATTTAATAAAATTATTTTTGAAAATATTATTAGGTAAACTTGTCATAAACACAGTAAAATATATGTTATGTATTTCCTAATATTAGATCAAGCATTCTACACCATGTGCATTGTCTTAGAAGGAATAAATAAATATTAAATAATTGTCAAGCATTGCTACCAACAACTTTGTATCGCTTTCAATCAACAACATTAAAATATTAACAAAGAACCTTAGACAAACCTAAAACTAAATAAAAACTATCAAACATTATAACTAAATATCCCTTCATCAATAACCGACTTTTGTAGTAATATAATTAAAGCCACAAATAACAATACATAACTACTCATTCTACGAACGTCTATCCATCAAACAATTCTGCAACTAACACTATCATTCATCACTGATGATGACGTAACATCACTTTTAACCAGAATATCAACATTACTAACATATACTTGACAGTGCACTGGCACATAACCTGTAAACACAAACAAGGCAAACAAAACTGACAGTGTAGGTCCTAGCAAATTACATAAAACAATACATATAATAGAAGTGTTACATTTGTTGCACTTTTTAATCCTTGGGAAATAAAACAAAAAACTTATTGTAATGTAGCTGCAGTTTCGTATAACTTGAATAAAAACAAAAACTAATTTACATTGATTACCTATTCTTTCCCACAGGCGTACTTGTATGTAGTGGTCTAATGATCTACCCTCTCGGCTGGGACAACAGAGAGGTTAGAGACTGTTGTGGCAGCACCGCCCATGTCTATACCCTTGGTGAGTAATATTTATATTGGTTGTACTTAAACAACTGGATTCATTTATTATCTTTCTAAAACACTCTTTTCGATACAATAATTTTGGATTATTTTATTTAATAAAAGTATAGCCGTGACTATCACCTCAGCATTCCAGTTCACATTATGTTAGACCATTGCTACAACGATTAAATCTTCAGATATTCCGGCTTCGCTATGGGGATCTATTTTCAGACAACAGGTTTTCAACCAAAACTGGCAGTAATGAATGTATAGGATCGAAGGAATATCATGCTTCCCTTATGCTAAAAAAGTCAGAGATTAATACATATCTTCTTTGTTACGGGCTTAATGTAGTGCCGAAAGCCGATCGGTATAAAGCATTGCATTTTGGATCTAAGTTGTAGATAGCGTAGGTAAAAATCATATCTGTGACCATAGAACTTTTTTAATCGTACCGTCAACTTGTGGTGTATCGACTCTCCTTCTTACTCTGTTTGATAATATTCTCACACAGGCCATGATGGCGAGCAGATTAAGGCTTAAAAGGAATCGGCAAAAAAGTAAATATAAAAGTGATCAAATAATATTTATGTTTATGAGTTTTGTTTCAAAAACTCGACCAAATCTGGTAGCCAATCAGTGATCACTCACTAGTATGAATGATTGTTAAATATTTCCTTATGCATCTATTACGCCCAAAATAGATAGATACCTTCATATGTTAGGAAATCCATGATAATTTTCTGTAAAATACAAATATCTTTGTTGTAACATAAATTCAAATGTTTTAAAAAACATTTTCATTCTATAAGGGATATAACGTAAATACAATGTAAGCAGCTAATATTTTTTTTATTTTAAACGATCGACTAAGAAGTATCGATGACATACATTATCATTGTACTGAGTTTTGTTGGAATCAATTTTTAATTATTGTACTTATCGTGTTCATCCTAAATACCGGGGTGATTTTTTTATATGTTTTTAAATTATGGGTCACTACTATAGTTCTAATTAACTAATCAATTTTATAGAGCTTTTTGATTACTTTATTCCCTTATACTTTATTTGCTGATATATTAACGTATCGTTAATGTGTTTATTATGTTGTACTGCAAACATCTTGAAATATTTACTGCAATTAAATCAACACCACAACATGTATCGTAGTTATATGTATGTGTTGCTTGAAGTTTTTGAAAATATGTATAAGGTTCGTATATGTTATTTATTATATAATGACTGATTTTGATTATATGTTCTGAACATGTCTTCACAAGCCATATTACATAAACCTACTGGAATTTTCCAACATAGAATGGTTTAGTTGTCTAGTGATCATTCACGACTAAGCGAGTATACAACGGCTACGAGAAAACCTACAGTAAACTTTGGATTGATCAATAAATCTATTAAACTCATGTTCATACACTGTGCATAGTTTACACGTTTTTAAGAAAAAAACTGGAATAAATTATTGACTCAGGCAACTGCAGACTGTCGTGGTCGCTGTATCTGTTGGCTGCTGCAGTGGCTGTGCTGCTCACCTGCTTCGTCCTTAGTCCTTCTATCTCCAGGGTCAACTACTGCTGTTATCGCTCATGACACTGACTCCTGGTGGACTCTCCCTCCAGGCGCTTCTTGGAGACCTCCACCCAGCTGTAGCGGAGCGCCGCTCTTCTTGCTCAACGCCAGAGACTGTCTGTTAGCATGTTAATACTGTGGAGCTATGTTTGCTAAAATGTATCTCGATTACGTAAGAAATAAAACTACATATTGGTACTGAAGCTATAAAATAATATTTTATATTGTCCTAAATTATAATATTTTTTTGTTTCCATATTACATTTTTTGTGCAGGTTAACTTATAAAAAAGTTTTATTTTTCACACAAAAGTTTTCCTGTTGTCCATGTGAAAAAGTGAATCCTTATGTGACAATTTAAAATACAGACTGGGCAAAGGGAAAATATTTTGTCAGTAGCTGATTTTTTATGACAAAATGCAATAAAAAGTCCAAAATCTTACTTTTGGTTAAATTTATCATCTTCTATAAGAATCTTCATGAGAGATAAATACAGAAAATTCAGGTTTCGCAAAAATGGTAATGACGTATTTTAATGTAACATTGTTACATTGTTATATTTATTTGTGCTTGTAGATATTTTAACATTATTTAGGTTAAATATATTATAAGATTTAATTTTACCGTGGAAAAATTAAAGAAATTATTTGCAGGAACTAGATATGACCTTAATAGCTAAGTTGACTACAATGCCTACCTTAGGCACTTGACGGTCCAATATTTGACGGCATAAACTATGTTTTGGCCGTACTTACATTTTTATTCCAATAATAAATCATGGAATGCGTGTTGTCTACACGATGAGAGTGGTAAGAAACTTTTTGGAATTCAAAAGTTGCGATTTCATTGTTCAACTACAATGCCATTTTTTGTGTCCCTTGTTTGGTCAATCTACCTTTATTAATTGCTAAGCAAAGGTGTATCACAAAAATCTAATGAAAATATGATAATTTAATTCGATTTTAAATTTGCCAATTTGCATTCTTTATCTACACTTTCTATTTCGTCGTAATATATATATATATATATATATATATATATATATATATATATATATATATATATATATATATATATATATAAATGGTAGCACATTCACCCGGCAAGTGAGAGATCCGGGTTCAAGTCCCGGCGGAGCAAGTACTTTTTGTGACTCAACGTTTATTGAAAAAAATTAAATTCGGCTATTGCCATTTATACAAATTTAATTAATGTTAACAAAAAGTCGTTTGACAGGTACTTGGTGTTCCGATCGTATGTTAGTTTGGTTGTTTTAACGCATATGCGACAGATACGGCCAAATCCCAGATAATTAAATCGTAAATAGTAAGGGCTCTGTGGTGTAATGGTAGCACATTCACCCGGCAAGTGAGAGATCCGGGTTCGAGTCCCGGTAGGGCAAGTACTTTATTTATTTAATGTTTATTGAAAAAAATAAGATTATTGCCTTCTATACAAATTTTATTAATGTAAACAAAAGTCGTTTGACAGGTATTTGGTCTTAAGGCTCGGTGGTGTAATGGTAGCACACTGAATGTCTCTATTTAAGGACAGTCTGTAGTTATTGTATTGGTTTATGCTGATTCATTGTCTTGTGAGTAAAATATAGTTTTATTTTGTAATTTATACTCTCCCAATTGAAACATTATAAAAACAAGCGTACCTAACGATCCTCAGAAGAAATTTCCCTGTCAATTTCAGAAAAACAAACCAAGATGTATGCTTGATTATCATTATGGACTCTCGAACTTTAAGAACAGTGGTTACCAGCCTTACTTGATTTGCACAAGTTTGGATTTCGCATTCTCAAAATACATTTTCCTACTTTTACATAATATGAAGGATTATATTTTAAAAATGAAATCGTATTAAGTTTAAATGTGAGGTAAACAATGACATTTTGAACGAAAATTTTAGCTAATTTGATGAGCCGATATTATTACAGCCTTCTGTTTTGACTACAGTGGTAAAATTTAACTCAGTAATAAGATAAATTACTCGACAGAATAGGGACTGGAGTAGGTGAAAATATTGTTTGCCATAAAAGTCTCTTCTCGATCTATATTTGTTTATAGTTATACTATAGCATTTTACTTTCACCATATTTAATTCCTGTCATATTTTAGGTTTTCTGCCATTAAAGAAGTATGGTTCTGGAGTTTAATTTTAGAAACAATTATTGCTTAAAAATTTATATAGAAAATTTTATTTATTACTATTGTTGTGTTTTTGCTAGTATAACGGTCACTAAGGAAATACCAATTTACTAAAAGAAAGACAATTATTTATACAGAAGCAAATATTTTAATCCTTTAAAAATAGAGAAACTGTGCGAATAGAATGCGGTATGTAATACATAGGACATATACAATCTTAAGTGTACTACAAGCATTGTAAATATTGGATTGTGAAAGATTAAATTATATTTAGCAGAAAGTTTCCATTTTATCTTTACCTTTAGTTTTCCAATCACCAGTTAAATATAGTTAAAATGTACAAATATCACAAATTGAATAGTTGAAGATTGTACAACTAAAGGAATTCAAACAAAACATTAGTTTTTAATAGCTAATACAAGGAAAAATGAAAAGGGATTATTAGTTGAGATTTTTCCACAACAAAAAAAAAACTGGATGTAGGATATACAGTAGTTTGTAATGAGAGATAATTTTGAAACAAAACTCATAAACATAAATACTGCCTCATCGTTCTTATGAAAGGCGGAGTTTTCCTATAGTATGACGCAGTAAAAGTACAGGTCATTACTACTCTGTAAATGGTATTTTAATCCTCAAGATAAAGCCATTTTCATAAAGATATCCATACTCTTATTTTCGTAACAACTTCAAAATCAATGAATGACTTATATTTAAAACCAGTGAGTCGGAGCCGAATGGTTTGAGAGAGAAATAGTTCATGAATGAGTGATGGTTATGAGAGTTCCTAACGTTATCTAACCAATTACTGTCTCCAAATTATTGGTTAAATACACTACGAGTATCATATGAATAATTATGAATTTATTTTATACAGATGTTTTATTTCCATCAAGAAGGAAAATGTTTACATGAGCATAATGCAACACTTGCCTTTAGTAATTACCCTCTAATTTGTCATTAAAAATCACTTGTGATTATTTTATTTTATTTTGAGTTTAAAAACCGATTAAAAGTGTCTCGGAAATAATAAGCTGGAAATATTTAATTTAACTGATAACAATTATAAATTGAGGTAAAAAGTTGCTGATGTTAAAACTTAACTTTTAAAAAATCTTTTCAAATACTTGACACATTCCCTCCCAGAGTGCACACAGGTTGACTACGGTGCTTTGTGCCTCTTGGGAGCCAGAGTGTTAATATTGTATACTATAGCTATAGAGTTAATATATAACCCAGCCTCACAAGCTAGCTACTCTGCAGCTGCATAGGCCAACACTGTACATTGTGCTTCTATAGATCTAACTTACTATACTATCCCTCATGTCAAAATAATACAATCGTATATTGAGAAATGTAATATCTCTCGGATGTAAATCTATTAATTTAGCGTTTAAAAGGTTTCATGATCAATTAAAATATTCTGTTCCTATGAGAAAAGCAAAACAATAGTAGAAATATACAATTTTTGGATTTTAAAACAATCCTCTTATATATCCTATTAAAAATGCAATCTTGTAGGTATACGGCATTTTATCTTAAAAAGTGTTGCGATTTTGATGATTATTAAATAAGTCGACAATCTTTAAAAGTTCATTTTCCTTACTATAGGAAATTATAAACTTCCTCGTAGTAATATGTAACATGGTAAAATGTATCAAATTATTATAAAAATAATAGTCTGACACACAGTAATTCATTTCGGAAATTCATACTTTTTTATAAAAAGACTGCTTGTCTAACTCGTTAAACAATGTGTAGTTAATTAAAATTATTATTAGATGAAATATAAAAGAGTTACCTGCCTCTGTACAGTTGTGTGAAGAACAAGTTACTGGTGTGCGTGTCACCCTTACTTTAAGGTTAACACCTGCAGTCATTTACCATCGATCACGGAACTGAAACAAGATTTCACTGCCCTTACTGACGACCTATGACGTTTCTGTGTCTATTACGTTTAAATTAATTTATATTGCTATATTTATATGTACATTTAAATATTAGTTAACGAAATGTAATGTAGTCATCTACCTCTGTACAGTTGTGTGAAGAACAAGTTACTGGTGTGCGTGTCACCCTTATCTTAGGGTTAACACCAGCAGTCATTTACCATCGATCACGGAACTGAACGGAGCTTTCACTGCCCTTACTGACGACCTATCACGTTTCTGTGTCACGAGTATGTTTCTTCATAGGGTTTGGCAAAGCGTTAGTGAACACCATTACAGTGAAATTTTGCATACTCCTCATAACAGCAAGAAATTGCAGGATTAACTAATTTGCAATAAACTTATTACAGTTATTTCAGATGTTAACGTAACGTGTTTCAGATGTAAAATAGTCTCACTTCGTTGGATTCGACCTGAAAATTTGTATTTAGATAAGATATAGTTCGACAACCCTATGCATATACTTACATGGGATTTGGCAGAGTAGTAGCAAAGCTTACAACTCGGTGTGATATCTGGAGTAGTTGATCTATAAAATTTAAATTTTGTATTTTTTAATTTTCTCTCATTAGTGGTTCCAACAAATTCCTAACCATGTCCTTGCTATTTTTATTGGCTGAGCGTCAGCAAAACGTATCACTCGAGGGACTTGAAATATTTAATTTCTGTCCGTCTGTCAATCTGCACGTCTGTTTTCGATCTTTTACATTTACGAACCGTAACTAGCTCTCCACAGGATATCTCGAGAAATATTTCATCCATAGACGTTAAATTATGCATTATGCATAAAACTTCATATATATATATATATATATATATATATATATATATATATAAACTAGAATGATTTTAATGGAGGTGTATGTCCCTCCATGGAATGTGGCTAAGCACCATTTCCTTCTATCTGTTTATCTGTCTTCTTTCCACAGGGTATTTTGAGAATGAAAAGAACTGATAATACTCGCATGCAGCTTCAGCGACTCTTATTACTCAATACTTGGTAAGGCGTACCATATTAGGTTCTCATATGGTTGGGGGCAAATATAAATGATTATGGGTCACGTAAAACAAGTAATATTTAAGCTAAGCTAAACAATAAAAAAGGTTTGCTAGAGTTCATCCTATATTCTCGGATTGTTTAAGAATTATCAATACCAATTATGTTAAACATACATAAGCAAAACGATACGTGTATCATTGGTACTTTTTACTTTACTAACAATAAGTACCTTAATCTATAACAAATAATGTAGTGACCATGTTCAGAAGGATATAAACAAATAAATATAGGATGCAGGTTTTGCCATTAAGACTCGAATAGAGGAGCAATTGTTGGCTGACGGCCAACCTAGAGTTCTTGTCGCACCTAACTAAACCCGTCTACCGCTAACAGCTCATGTTTTGTGTGCGACTCAGTATTATGTCTGTTGGATTTTTTTACCGTTTGGGTTTGATAGGCAAAACCAGCTGGTTTGATATTACTGCTTGAAATTACTCTTTTCTTTAACGAAAACTATATTATTTAAATTACACTAGATAAGTGTAGAGAATACACCATAGTAAGAAAGGATGATTAAAATTAAGGTGATAAAATACTCCCAAAGAGAACAACAGAAGGCATTACTAGAGGGGAATTGAGAGAAGAGAGTACAGTAGATGATTAAAGCGGTAATTATTATAAAGTCATATAGGCATTACAGGAGAGAATGTTGAGAGGGCAGTCGAAATCTGTATGACTGTCAGAAGACAGGATAACACCATAGAACACACATAACACAACTATACACAAATATAAGATAATGCATGGAGAGACTGACAAAGGATATTATCGAACAGAATTTATAGAGGAAACTTGTAGCATGATTGTAGTTCAATATTACGTGACCTATGGATTGCGCTTTAAATCAGTGGGTTCTTTATGTACACTATTGAAGATGTGTATCGGGTAGAGCCGATATGGTTTGCCAAAGAGGTAACGATATTTTTACTATTTAAAACGAATTTCTATTATAAGTTTGTACATTTATTGCTCGTGAAGCTGTGAAAATCAGCAATATCTAGATAAAATTAGTTACAATTCAGTTGTTCTTTAAGGTGGTATGTCACGGCTAGTATCAGATTAATCATCAACTTTCAGTATTACTTGAAGTTGCCCTTTTGTTTTGTGCGTTTGAATTGTTTTAAGTTTTTGTACAAAGTTACCTTTATATGTTATTGGTAAGAGGACAATATAAACTGCAAATTTATATGGAGGAACAATGCGCCATGTATAGTTTGGATTTAATAATAATTCAATATTGAAGATTCAATATCCTTGAATCCAATTGGGATCAAGAAGTGTTCTTATTTCTTATGAAATCGTTATTAATACTTTCCTTTTCAAAATTACATAACGAACCATCGTTACGTAGTTAATAAGTGTATTGTACAACAATGATGTACTAGAATATCAAATCAAAAAATTACATAAGTATCACTCTCCGCAAAGAATACTTTATCTAGTGATTTTGTATTACGTGAAATCATGTTGGGTAATCGGAATGTCGACTCTATTATTTCATATAATAACATTTATTTAACTTTACATCGTTTTGAGAACTAAATGTGTATCACTGTGTGTCCGGTACTAACCAACAAAATTATTTAATGTCATAACAAGAATTACTAATGATTCTAACTTCCAACAAGCAGATATTTTTGTTAGAAGATACAACGTGACATGTGGAGTCAGAGACATATCACTGAGACCACATACCGTAATCATGAAACTCGTTACCACATGTTGACAGCCGAGTCTCGTGTTCCTTACACTTGACATTTCTCCACCTCTTGTCTGCCATCTCTTACATATAATAGTGGTAATAGTGTTAAGAATACAACACAACACAATGCATAAATCAGATTTTCAGCTCTATATGAACATTTAGTTAGGTGCCTACTAAAACATGACTACCTCATATTAGTGTCTATTTTGATGCTACTTCACCGTATAGGTTATACAATAGATATCATCTGTATAGCATAACCCATCAATTTAATTTCAAAGGATATTAATAAAAAGTTAAGAATATTTTTACTATACATTGCCATAAATAATCCAATAAAACGGAATATTACAAGGACCGACAGAACGTGTAGTTAGTATGAAATTTTAGTTAATTCATAATATTTTATCTTTATACGTATGTCTATAAGGAAAGTTAATCACTTGTGTTGTTAATTTAAAGAAAAATATCATGTAACTAAATTTAAAGTACACTCTGTTTGTTTATAAATTTGTTTGTTCCTTTTCTTGTTTAGATCGATGTTACATATCTTTTGGTGCTTAATATTTTTCTTCGGCTTAGAAAAACAAACCTAACAACTTATATAGGACGTTACTGTCAAGATTTATCGCAGAAACAAACAGACCGGGAGACGGTCAGGCAATGACATGATTTTAATAATGAACTGTGGGGGATGTTGCAGTCTAGACTGTAATTTTGAGTTTGCATCTCTTTTATTTTTATAGAATAGAAAAGAAACATTTGGCATTTAAACCTCAATTAGTGTAATACTAAAACTGCGGCTAAAGAAAAAAATTACGTTATATATTTATCATAAAAAAATATTAGTGATGTCTTTACGGTGTTTGTGCGATTCATTTCGCTGGCGAGCCAAATACTACTGGTGTAGATGGGAACACAGATCTCGAAGTACGCCCATTCGGCCGTCCCTGCATTATTCATCCCCCAATAATTGCTATTGCGACTTTTGAAATATCCTAAATTTTCAAATATATATTGACAGAAACACAAATATTATCCTAGTAAATCTAATAACACGACTGTTTAAAAATGATTCATATTTTTCACTACCACTTTTGAGAGTATAATTAACGCTGACGTCCATATAGTATGTTACTACTGTTATAACAGTTGCGTTTAGGGGTCAAACTAATGTAAATCTTAGTAGCAGACATTAATTTTAGTCAAATGGCTGACGGTTGCTATATCCATAAACTATAGCTTAGTTTATGTACATGAGGATTTATACATTTCCATGATCATAAAATTTTATCGCATGTTTATAAATTAAAATATGATGATATGATAATATACGAGTATTTAGAGGTTTTCTCTTGTAATTACCACATTATTGACGTCAATTCATTGCGTTGAGGACATTAAATCCCGTATTTATTCTAAAGTATTAGATATTCTACTTGTAACCTCACAAGAATACGTTATAAGATCAAGACTTGTTGCTCAGGCTACTAGAACTTATGTACTTATTAACGACATAGTGGAACATAACCTAATAAATCAGTAAATAGTTCATCTAGCTGTTATTCAAATTTTATAGTAACACTTTTTCACAATAATGTATATGGAACTAGTGAACTTCTAATCCCCTCTATAAATAAACTTAACGTTTATTATATGTCTCACGGTTGGTTTTAAATGTGTTTAGTTACGGAATATGATAACTGAAAAAATATAGTTTAACATTTTTTGGTACCTTCCTTTTCGACATCCACCAAATCCTAGAGTGGTTAATAATTGTTTTCTACCCATGATATCAAAATAAACTGTGGAACTTCACTGTATTTAAATATTTTCCAATGGTGAAATATATTGAATAATTGAACTATCTCCTATTTGAACATTGTTTGATGAATTTAATGTTGTTTTAGTGCTGTAGCTGTCAACTCTAGCAGGATATAATTATGTAAACTGTAATTTCTCGTTTTTAACGACATCTTTGATGTAGTCCATGAGTAACAAATTAACAGCGGCAACTTAACGGTACCGTAGTCAGAGTACCACATTACGTTTATTGCAATCCCTGCTTTGTAATACAATTTACATTAAAACCTCTTCCTTGTAATATTGAGATTGCTATTATTAATGAGAATCTACCTTTTTCGTAATTAGAATCTGGAATTTACTTTACAAGTTACAGAATGCATTAGGCTCTTTCCTATAAAACAATACACTTTCTTTGCCTTTTCAGTTTAATCAAATAAGATAGGTTTCTACATTTTCATGGAAGACGTTTAATTTAGTCTAGTTAGTTGAGCTCCCAGTGTGATATATCAGTCTCAAGCCATAAACATCGTGTACCTTCCGCAGCCATAAGTCAAACCAACTCCTAACTTTGACCGTAGCTTATTCTTCTTTGCCTTACCTAAGTCTACTTTGCAAGAACATCTTCCTCACATTATCTACAAAAAGAGCAACACAACCTGCCTGTTAGTTTTCTATTTCAACCAACCACAAATGTTACAACCGTATTAATTGTTTTGATATTCGTGTTTCTGGAAATAAAGTAACAGTGTATGTTATCGAGGTTTTTACTCAAAATACGAAAACAAACTAGAAACTTAATCTGGAAATTTGAAAATCCCCATCACACTACTAGAATTCATGTTGTCTGTGGACAACGCTCATTAATGTATACGTAACATTTCGTGAATTATTAATATATAATCTAATACAAAAATATATCATTTTCTTTAAGTAAATAATATAATTTATATAAACAGTTTATTTTCTCCAACATAGATAGAGTCTCAGGTTAAAGGTCAGTAATATGAAAATTTGGAATACTCTACGTTCTTATGCCTGTCCATTTACTTGCAAATATTTGCCTTAAATCATGGCCCTTCTTCCCTTATCAGTGTTGATTTCAGGTTTCTCACTTACTTGACCAAATTTGTAGGTCTTGTGATCTTATAGCACAGTTTTTTATCAAAGTAAATTCAATGGAAAGTATACTTGAGTATACTTGGCATATATAATGTCCCCCCTTTACCTCAATATTTTACGAATATTTCCTCGATGGAAACTATAGAAAAATTTTCTTTTCATAACATTTACCGCAGAATAACATAATTTAAATTTTATTTATTTGTTTGCGGCTGTGTTTTTAGTTGTTCTACTTCAGAAAAAAGTAATTATGTTAAAAAAATTAATCATTTTTATTATAGTTAATTTATGTTCGTCTTTGTAAGGGAAATAAGAGATTAGATTTACATGCAGTACCAAAGCAGTTTCAATTAATGTTGCAAATACAAGCAATACATTTTGAAAACAGTAATGAATCTCCAATTTAATCGATACCTTGTAACTACGACGTAATATGCTCTCTGCGTGTTCAAATGTAATTATATACAAGGGATTTATAAATAGTGGGTACATTACATGGATTCATGACATTAAATAATTACCATGTCCTAAAAGCGAGTAGTTAACTGGTTTAGTATTAACCACATAAACGGTCGAGTAACGATGTGAGCTGACCTACGAGATAATTGTATTCATGTTAAGGTAAAGGTCCAGTGTTTTATTGGCTTGGTTGAATACAAAAGGTCAGTTCGTTTGTGAGAAGTTCGTTTTCATATCGTTGTCATTTACTCCGATATAAAAGTTTACAGATTTTGTTAAAGCACTAAATGTAGATTCTTCATGTAAATATAAAACACAAGTTTTTATTGAGTTATCATGATATGTATTCTTCCATCCAATACACCTTTTAGCTAATTATACCTAATTAATTTAGCTACATTAGTAAACAAGATACCGTGTGATATATGCCCTAAATAGAAAGGCAACCTTTTTGATTTATTCATATATAAATTGCTTTAAAAAAGGAAAACTACGTGTCTGTCTAATATAAACCCCCTTAGTTGCATATACATGTTTTGCCGTCATATACAAACTGTATGGAGAGTGACAAAACCCGTGACTCTAAAGAGAAGCAAGAGAAGGTTCTGACGTGCGTAATCCTGTTTGTAACTTACATTATAGATATACTACCGAATTGCTTACTGTCAACTTACTGGTAGTTGCTGATACATGTTGTGCTGTGATATAAAGAATGTATGGAGAGTGACAAACCTCGTGACACTAAACGGGAGCAAGAGAGGGTTGTGACGTGCGTAATCCTGTTTGTAACTTAAATTATTGATATACTACTGAAGTGTCCACTGTCAACTTACTGGTAGTTGCTGATACATGTTGTGCTGTCATATAAAGAATATAAGGAGAAGGGTGACAAAATCCTTGACACTAAACGGAAGCAAGAGAAGGTTGTGACGTGCGTAATCCTGTTTGTAACTTACATTATTGATATGCTACTGAAGTGTCCACTGTCAACTTACTGGTAGTTGCTGATACATGTTGTGCTGTGATATAAAGAATGTATGGAGAGTGACAAACCTCGTGACACTAAACGGGAGGAGCAAGAGAAGGTTGTGACGTGCGTAATCCTGTTTGTAACTTACATTATTGATATGCTACTGAAGTGCCCACTGTCAACTTACTGGTAGTTGCTGATACATGTTGTGCTGTGATATAAAGAATGTATGGAGAGTGACAAACCTCGTGACACTAAACGGGAGCAAGAGAAGGTTGTGACGTGCGTAATCCTGTTTGTAACTTACATTATTGATATGCTACTGAAGTGCCCACTGTCAACTTACTGGTAGTTGCTGATACATGTTGTGCTGTGATATAAAGAATGTATGGAGAGTGACAAACCTCGTGACACTAAACGGGAGCAAGAGAAGGTTGTGACGTGCGTAATCCTGTTTGTAACTTACATTATTGATATGCTACTGAAGTGCCCACTGTCAACTTACTGGTAGTTGCTGATACATGTTGTGCTGTGATATAAAGAATGTATGGAGAGTGACAAACCTCGTGACACTAAACGGGAGCAAGAGAAGGTTGTGACGTGCGTAATCCTGTTTGTAACTTACATTATTGATATGCTACTGAAGTGTCCACTGTCAACTTACTGGTAGTTGCTGATACATGTTGTGCTGTGATATAAAGAATGTATGGAGAGTGACAAACCTCGTGACACTAAACGGGAGGAAGAGAAGGTTGTGACGTGCGTAATCCTGTTTGTAACTTACATTATTGATATACTACCGAATTGCTTACTGTCAACTTACTGGTAGTTGCTGATACATGTTGTGCTGTGATATAAAGAATGTATGGAGAGTGACAAACCTCGTGACACTAAACGGGAGCAAGAGAAGGTTGTGACGTGCGTAATCCTGTTTGTAACTTACATTATTGATATACTACCGAATTGCTTACTGTCAACTTACTGGTAGTTTCTGATACATGTTGTGCTGTGATATAAAGAATGTATGGAGAGTGACAAACCTCGTGACACTAAACGGGAGGAAGAGAAGGTTGTGACGTGCGTAATCCTGTTTGTAACTTACATTATTGATATACTACCGAATTGCCCACTGTCAACTTACTGGTAGTTGCTGATACATGTTGTGCTGTGATATAAAGAATGTATGGAGAGTGACAAACCTCGTGACACTAAACGGGAGCAAGAGAAGGTTGTGACGTGCGTAATCCTGTTTGTAACTTACATTATTGATATACTACCGAATTGCTTACTGTCAACTTACTGGTAGTTGCTGATACATGTTGTGCTGTGATATAAAGAATGTATGGAGAGTGACAAACCTCGTGACACTAAACGGGAGGAAGAGAAGGTTGTGACGTGCGTAATCCTGTTTGTAACTTACATTATTGATATACTACCGAATTGCCCACTGTCAACTTACTGGTAGTTGCTGATACATGTTGTGCTGTGATATAAAGAATGTATGGAGAGTGACAAACCTCGTGACACTAAACGGGAGCAAGAGAAGGTTGTGACGTGCGTAATCCTGTTTGTAACTTACATTATTGATATACTACCGAATTGCCCACTGTCAACTTACTGGTAGTTGCTGATACATGTTGTGCTGTGATATAAAGAATGTATGGAGAGTGACAAACCTCGTGACACTAAACGGGAGCAAGAGAAGGTTGTGACGTGCGTAATCCTGTTTGTAACTTACATTATTGATATACTACTGAAGTGTCCACTGTCAACTTACTGGTAGTTGCTGATACATGTTGTGCTGTGATATAAAGAATGTATGGAGAGTGACAAACCTCGTGACACTAAACGGGAGCAAGAGAGGGTTGTGACGTGCGTAATCCTGTTTGTAACTTAAATTATTTATATACTGCTGAATTGTCCACTGTCAATTTACAGTCTGTCATATACAAGTTGTAGGGTTCATGTAATCCTGTCATATAAAACATTTATGGCGGATGGAAAAGCACCTGGCGGGATACGGCTGTGACTTGTGACATATTGCTTGATACTTGAATTCTTGATAGTTTGGTATTTAATCGTTAGTGAACTATCTTGTAAAACTTAAAATGGACAGTATTTTTCCTACGAGTACAAGTAATGTATGGAGCTTTTTCAATGTTTTGACACCGAATAGGACAATTATAGGCTCATAAGAGATAATGTGACTTCCATTGGTTGATCTAGTGGTCAAGGATCGTGTTAATACCAATTAACCTGACTTCCAAACATCGTCATACAATCTATACAATATTGCCCCTACACACAAATAGGGCCGAATTAAAAAAAATAAATGTAAACATCCATCAAGATACACATTGTTATAAACAGGAAATAAGGGTGAAACCGATAGGTTTTTTTATCTTAATCCAATACTAAACGGCTAATATAAATGTAAAATATTTTTAGTGAGGAAAGCAATGTATATCTATATTTATAGTTTAATGGAAAGCAAAACCAACATTAACAATCCAAGCAAGCTTATTGTTTGACTCGAAAGAACTTGTATTAGTTTGTTGATTGTGGCCACAAAGTTAAGAAGCTGTACAGTATGTATGTACCTCAAAGAACATAAACGTATTTTAACTATTTTAATTATGCATGGGTATGAAGATTGCATTAGATCGTATGATGAGGTGAGATACTAATTTATGGCTATTTTGCAATTTGCAGTGATAGTTCAGAATCAAAAGAGCAACAAACCATTGAACGTTTTGACGAGACAAGCAGTCAGTGTCAAGGGCCTTCCCAGAACAAAGTCAAATACTAGCAATGAAATTTCAATGGATGTTCTGCAATGTGTTGTTGAGAATCCCATTACCTCAGCTCGTTCCTTTCAAAAACTAAAAATATTTCCAAAATTGTCACTATTTAAAGTTTTGCGCAGTAACAAATTTAAACCTGACAAAACCTACTTAGCTTATGAACTTTCTTAGGACGACTTCGATCGTCGAAACCAATTTTTCGAGTTAATGATATATTTTTCGAGAAATATTTTTAATAACACAGTAGCATAACAAAGCATTTTTTCAGACGAAGTTTCATTTATGTAAAACATCAATGCACAACGCTCAGTATTAGTCTGATGATTTTTTAACCCTTACTGGGTCAGAGAACAGTAAATGCAGTATCCAAAAACATTAAAAGTTTGGCTGTGTGTTGTAGGATGTAATTTTTGAACCCTTTTTTATTAAAGGAAACCTTGTTTCCACAATGTACCTGGAAAATTTGCAACAACATTATTTCAGTTAGAGACATATAACGTTCATGCTGTCTGGTTCCAGCTAGATGGAGCACCTCCGCATTACGGTTTGAATATCCGCACATAATTATACAACACTTTTCCCAATCTCTGAAGAGGTAGAGAAGGAGCTATCGAGTGGCCTACAACATCACCTGATTTATCACCATTAGTTTGATTTGTGTTTAAAGACAGTGAGTAAAAATAAAAACCACAGTACATAAACAGTTTTAGAAACAAAATTGTGCAAAAAATTCAGAGTTACACAGGAATCCATTCAATTTGCAATTTTAGTTTTACACAAAAAGTTAGTACATGGACAGGTCGTCGACGGAGATCAGGTTGAGCATCTATTATTGAAAACACTGAAGTTAGTAAACCGAATGAATTTTGATTATACAAACGTACCGATTTTGAAAAACCTATTTGTTTACTTTGATAGTAAAAAGTAATTATAATAATAATTGATCTGTTGTTACATATTAATTGAAAGAGCCTGTCAAGTGCAATATATTGCTGTGTGTAAATATTGTTTCATGACAACACAACCATATGTTTGATTAATTTAATCACTATTTTCAATTTGTTTCCATTTATAATTTATGTAAATTCATTAAGGAGTAGCCATTAGTTTGTATGTCGTTATTAGATACCAGCAGTTAGGTAAGTACCCACCTGTTTTAGAAAATTTCCTTAACATAAGATGGTGAGAATTCGACTCCGAATACTCCCTTTGAAGCATCCAGCAATAACTATGCTATAAAAATGTTCACTGAGCTGTGCTTTAAACTAATTTAAAAATTCCCGGTCTAAATGTTCAAAAATATTAAAATTATCTTTTAGTTTAAAAAGAAACAAACACGTAAATAGAGTTCGTGTTAATGTACTTCTAATTTACTTACTTAGTAAATACTTTAGTATTAGATATAAAAAGGAAAGTTACCATATAACTTTTACTACACATTTAAAGGCCTATATAAAACCCATCTTAGTTGTCTTTAGTCAGAATTAGGCTTCTCTGATCTGTGATATAAATTCTCTTGATCGGGAAACAAGGCACAATCAACAATGGAAAAAATAATGGAACGAACTAAATTACAATGGCCATAAATATACACTTTTTGACGTAATTTCTTGATCGTGGCAAGAAGGCAAACTCAACATTGGGGTCGGAAATATAATTCACTCAAACCGACAGTAAATTCTCATAGAGATGCAAAACCACCGAAATTTAATACGAAGCCGCGGGTAACTACCAGTGTTAACACAAATTATAAACTCGTTTAGATGTCATAAGTTTGTTTATAACTTGTTATTCAATCAATTTCAGGAATACCGATATTTAAAGTTTAAATTAGGCACCAATTTTAACTAGCCTAAGATAGCGACCTGTAAGTTGATTTTCTTTCATAAAATTCCTAAAAACGAGTGTAACTTGACGAACGTTTACATCAGAATTTTCAAATTTTGTAATATTGGACAGTGGCAATCTTGTGATACCAATAGAAAAATCCAGTTTTGTACTCTGCAGAATATACTGAGTTTGGTTTTATTAGATAGGGTTGTTTAAAAGTTAATATGAGGTTTACAATGTACTTTTTATTCACCCTGTATATGAACATTATATATATTTTATTTTATATTATTAATATTACTGCATTTAGTACTCAGTACACGGAATTAATATAGTCTAATGTAGTATTCGGTTAGTAACCGAAAAGCATGTATAAGCATGTATTTAAATTTCCAAAAACGTCTATTATTAGAATAATGGATTGGGATTCAACAATTAACTTTTCCTGTGAGTTAAATGTAACTAAAAAACAATGCATAAAGTCTTAAAACGCATTCTATAGGCTACTTAAAGTCCGTGTATCTACCTAATGAGCTAGTTATTTTGTGTGTTTGTGTGTGTGTGTGTGTGTGTGTGTGTTTACCATTACCACTAGAAATCAGGAAACAGTGCAAACGCTTCGAGAAACTATTGTATACATTCACTTTGTTTTTTATTTTTTCGTAGTTAATGCTATTTTTCGTTTATTTGAAGTTTGACTTACAAAAAAAAAAAAAAAAAAAAACAATTCTATCTTATTTCCTGATGTGATACATTTATATAATATTTTTTACAAGTCATTGCTTTAGTTTTCAATATTAAGTAAATGTCAAAGATTCGCTAATGTATAAAATTTGCTCCAAACTTTAAGTACCAGGACTTATTTTAAAGATTCGATAGCTTCAGATTTTCATCACACGCGGTATAAATTCAATAATTCGGAAGTTGTACCAGACAGGTAAATATCTGGAATGCCATATAAAAAGGGAATATCAATGACACACCTATACATTATTTTGACTTGCTTGCGAAGCTGAGAGGAACAAATAGTGTCTACTTCTGGGAATCTATTTCAAACAATATGACCTGAGCAATAAATTATTGTTACTTATTGTTTTATTAATGTAGACCTAAGTATATCACGTGGCATTTAGGTTACTATAAAACCAGAATACCTAAAAATTACTAACAGGATAGAATAATATTAGCCTGGGTAGTTGTTTGTAATTAATGTTTTGTTGTCTATAATTATATTTTTATTCAGAAATTATTCATTAATGTTTTATATAATGAAACATCCCAATTGAAAATTAACGTGTCACATTGAATCAACCCTTTCCACCATTACTACGTGACGTTTATTGTGTTATAAGTATATAATATTAAAGCATAATAATAATAAGTGTATTAGAAATTACCACTGTTATTTCCCTGCAAGTATTTATGTTAGTTATTGCATGAGAAAATACCTTACCAATAGTCTGCATAGACTTACAGTCCTGGTGTCACTATATAGAGCCCTCTCATCCCCTTAGCTACCATCCAGTAATTCAAAGCCCACGGGCCGGTAATATGGTAATGTGTAATTTATGGTAATACTTCCCGTTTTATGCTAATACGGGACATAAGTCTTCGTTGTAGCTTCTTAGTTTAGAGAGAATGACCATAAAAGTATTTTAGAATAATGGTATGACGCATCAATTCTACTTCAAATTAAGCCTATTATTTGAATAGTTTTCAGTATATTAAGTATATCTCATTGATTTTTCCGAATGCACAAGTTATGTTGGAATGGTATCAGTTGTACTTAGGAAGCGAGACCGACATTGAAAGTTGTTTAAATTATATTGTGTTAATGGTAAACATTAATGCAACCCCGTATAAAATGGGGTAAATTGTGACTTTTAAATAGCCCTAGTTTACTGATTTTGATTAAAAAATAAAAATAATTTTTGTAATTCAGCATTTATTCTATGATATTTATTTTGTATGCTTAACAAATTATTTCAAACTTAGACGAGCCAAACGGTAACTATCATGGTTCCTGTTGAATTTTGATCAAAATTAAAAATTAATTTAATGGAGAGCACTTAGTGCCGTGGTGAATGGAACAAAAGTCACACCAATTACAAAAACCTACAACATTAAATTGAATATTTATTTGCAAGTTTCGTCATTTATTGCAATAACATTACGCCATTTACTTAAACTTTCAACATTTTAAATTTAGATGTAGTTTTTTAATCAGAAATAGGCGTAACATTTCAGGTTCAATAATTTAAGTTCTTTTGTACATATTAAATTCAAGTTGTGTACCAATGAGACCAACACAGTTAGTGAGTGTGATGTCCCTTGACGTTAGGGAAAGGTCAAATTGCTTCATAACTTGTGCGTCCACTTGAAATGTGCAGAGTAAGAAGTTCACTATCACTTCAGTTAATGCAGTATGTACACGCTCTGAGATATGTACTTAGAATGGTTAGTAATTATAACTGTTGAACTGTAGTTGATAGACATGTAGATTATAACCATCATCTTACAAATCTTCTAAAACATCATATTAAAAAAATCTAAATGAAAATGAGGAATGCGAGTAAAAGATAACCAAAATATAAAACTTAATATATTCAACCTACAGACATATCAACTATTAGACAACTAACTAATCACTAGAGTCATAAGAGGGGATGGCCAATACATTTGTATTATCGTCTTTTTCTACGTACTGGAATTTATACGGCTACTTATAATTGTAGTGCAGCTGGCATTCACAATACGTGCTATGGGATGACAAGTTCTTGTACAAAATAATCACAAAATTTTTTATCTAATAATGATAACACTGTCATAGAAATCGGCCTAAGTTTAAACACAGTGTTCTTAACGGATGCTTAGTTTAATATAATATACCATTTATTTTTGGTTTTTTGTTTGTTTTGTTTGTTTTGACGATGGAAGGATTGTGAATGAAACATGATTTGCCATTTTACATTTGTGATTGTTCAGTGATTAAAAAAATCAGTAACACTATGTTTCGAGATCTGCAAACTGATATTATATAACTTCAGCTAAATAACTAATCTAAACACATAACTACAAACTAGTTTAAAATAAACAAATCATGCCAGAGGGTTGTGACGCTTAAGTCAGAAATCACAACCACCGTGTTGTGTGTCAAATTTACTGATTCTAAAACATGCATTAACTAATTTTTGAACTTAGCCATTCTTTGAAATATAGACCTAACATGTATGACATGATGTAAACAAATAAACATAGCAAAAGCTAATGGTAACAATAGCAATCGTTTAAATCGTTTAAATCGAGTAATTAAAAATAATATTTCTAAACAATAAATAACAGTTTTGACATTATTATGTAATTACGTACTAAAATGTAAAATGATAAAACTTTAACTGTTGTACCTATGTTGACACTTAGTAATAATATTTTGCAATAAGTTTTAAGGATAGAATAAAAATGTTTTGTATACTGTATGCAACTTCTTTCCTTTAACTTAAGCGATAGTAAGATATACTTAATTAAAAGTATTTTAAATACTCCTAAAATGTTCGTTTGTTTTACTTTTACTACATAGATAACAAGTAACAATGGTTGGCGAATCGTGAGAAACCTAGTAAATTACCTGTAATTGACATGAAGAACAAACAATTACGTATCGAGGGATGTTGATGTTGTTGCGTTACACAGCTGCACACAGCTCTTGACTGGCGGCTACTGACGGACACCTTGTATAATATTGTACTAGAGGTATCATTATAGTACATGTACTATTAAAGATATTTTAATAAAGATTATATACAAAGTTCAAAATCATCAAAGCACAATGAAATATTATACGTTTAAGTTTATTTATAGAAACTAAATTGACAAGATAACAAGGAGAAACCGTGTACAAATGATTTTTTATTTATAATAATAGTTATTCTGTAGTATAAGTAATCATAAGTACCTCATCATTTTACGCAATGCAGTAATACCGCTGTATGGAACAAAAGGGTTGTGATAACTTCATTGGTAGGAAGGTAATTAAAGTCAACTCTAAAATTCTCAAAATGAATTGTTCAAAATTGTAGAACTTTGGGTATATTCCAATAGATAACATTGTGGGGGAAAGGCCTGGAAACCAAAACTTTTGTACTTGGTTGGTTACATAAATCGTAACATAAGAGCACAAGAACAGAAACTGGATGCAGGCACTTACTTTTCAGGGAATTATCTATTTTATCAATTGGGGACAGTAAATAATTGCGGTGTATTAAGGGTTAATAGAGGGTCGTTCATGGAACACACAAAGTTTCCTAATAAAGTGTTTGCAAAAGCTGCTAGCAAGAAAGATTAAGACTTTGAGGGAGTAATTCGTACCCGTTTTCTAGACAACTTGTAGCATAACTTACTAACCGATTTGTAGCACAACTTAGGGAGGAATATTAAAACATTGAGACAACTAATGTGGCTGATACATAAGATTCATAAAAGAAAAAAGTTACGGGACTTTGGAAAATTTCACGATTTGACACCAAAGGGAGGACCCTTCTTGGAAGTGCATATCGGTTTGGTAAAAAGTGATTTTTCTCGAAAACCGCGTTACTAAAGTGGTTACCACTTAAGTCACGTAAAGAATTGAATGCTGTACGGTTTTCGGATCATATCCTAAAATGTGATTTTTCTTAAAAAGAAATATTTTAGAGTTATGGTCGAGAGGACACCGTTCCCGTCCTGAAATGTGACTGTTTGTAAAAATCTTTGTTTCGAGTTACGGACATTGAAAAATTTCAGAGTCGGAGGTGCATATTGGTTGGTTTAATTTAATTCAATATCTCTCAATATTTTTTTTGATTGGAACTACACAAAAAAATATTTTTATAACAATGAACTCACAACAGGAATTGCATAAAAGTAAAACAAATTAAATTTATACAATATACCATAATTATACAACACTCTAAAAATACCTCATGTATTTTTCATTTATTTATGTTCCTCTTTGTATAGGGAAATGAGATTGATGACTTGTAACTACGACATGATATGCTCTCTGTGTGTCCAATTGTAATGATACAAGGGATTTGTTAATTAGTTGATACATTACACGGTACCATGACATAAAATAATTATCATGTCCAAAGCGAGCAGTTAACTGGTTTAGTAACCAAATAAACGGACGAGTAACGATGTGAGCTGACCTGCGAGATAATTGTGTCCGTGGCAAAAAAGGTAAAGGTCAAGTGTTTTATTAGCTTGGCTAAACATGAAAGGTTAGTTTCGATTATAAGAGGAGAACTCTTATTTACTGTGACCAAAAATGTTGCTTATTTCGAAAGCCAGTTCGTGAATAGTTAATTTAAATAGTAAGCCCAATATTTTTAGTATGGCATCTTTGCCTGTCCAACGCATCATTTTACATAATCTAGCTAATTTATTTCGCTACCTTGGTAAAGAAAATACCTTGTGATATATATCTTATTTTAAAAAAAATTCAATTTTTTCAATTTTTTTATTTATATTCCATAATGCTTAAAAAATAATTACGTTTTATTACGTGTATATTTTCCATTATATTACACACATTACTTTACTCCACATATATTTACAATGGAACGAATCATATTTCTTCTTTACAAAAATAATGTTATCTCTTGGCCATAGTTTAATTTATATACAGGTTTAAAAATACCTAAACTCACAGATGATTGTACTAGAAGGTAAAATATGTAAACCGGAAGACGGACAACAGAATACCCTTTGTTAAATAATGGTTTTACTATTAAGTTGTCACAATGCATTAAATGCACTATTAGTTAACTTAGACAGCCTCCAACTACGTTGGTCTTAGTGCAACCACGCAAGTCCAACTTAGAACGACTTTTTGCCGAATAGTTATGGATGATAGGTTCGAATTGGATTACCGTTTACCATTATTCCTTTGATTCTGTGGGATCATTGCGTTAAGGGATCAAGAATGTATCCACAACAAATAGAATGTTGCTTTCATCATTTTTTTGTAGAAGGTACTTGCTGTTTTGATCCGTTTGGGTCTCTTTTAGGTAGGTGTAGACCACAGACTTCCGAGGTCAAACCTACGACAGTTCCACATACAATAACTTCGTTGTTTCGAAGCTCAATTCGGAAGTTACATGGAGTATAAAATTAATTAAACGAATTTAATATCTGGCAATGCTTCCATCTTATATCTTGGCCCGTATACTATCCTGTAGCGTTTTAAAACGATTACTAGAGTGATAAAGAACATTCAAATACTATCAGTAATGGACGCAAAACCCCTAGAAATAGGTCAGATATGACAATTTTTTTCAGTGTAGGGAACAGAGGTGCAAAGTTTATTGGATTTAAATTTTATATAGAATCTGTAATCTTCCGAAACATTATACTTTATCAAGTTTGAGAAGCCCCAAACCTGATGTACAACATGTACAGTTTACAGCTTAAGAACAATGTATATACTTAGTTGAAACTTTTACATGAGAACACTATTACTTCATAAAAATATACCGAGTACTGTAAGTATACTGTAGTTATATCTTAAGATAAATAGTAGTTGCACAGTTACTACAGATCTCTCTGTATAGTGTAAGCATATCCTAATGAAGTGTGCTCTGAGTTGGCGAGAATATGATACGTCATACAATACTGAGTATTAGGAGTGAAATCCCAAATATATAGACTACTACGAGTTACTCACGGCTCTGCACATATTTTCTCTTAAAATAATAAGTGCTTCATAAGCCAGTCTTTTTAAAATGCGTCCTAAAAACTACGGATACCACGTAGAAGATGTTATCGGTGTACTATGTACCTGACCATAACCGCATCCTAATCAATTCAATAAAGTAAAGTTAGCTGATCTCATGTAACTATCTAAAAATGTCAAATGATTACACTCATTTAGTTTATTCTGCGTTATTTTCTCGTTGTTATCATTGTCATCCATAAGGTCAATGTAAAAATGCCTCAATTTTATTTTTAGGTTTAATTTTGATCATTTGGCCCAAAATCCAATCACAAATCAAGATTCAAGTATTCCTTTTCGCAATAACTTCTAGACTGGTGGATAGAAAAATAATTAAATAGAATAAAAGAAATATTAAATAGTTTATTTAATAATATCAAGCTAATTTAAAGTTTAGGTACTTCAATTGTATAATAAGATGTTATGCAGCACTTCTTCCCCGTCGTCTGTAGCTTTTTATTTTACTACACAATTTACTACACAAACTGGGAAATTCAGATCGCTTCAGGTGGCAGTTGAGTGATCTGATATACTTTCACGACATGAGCTATTGCAACCGTTACGGCAATGGACCGCAGTTGCTTACGACTTTCCTTGGGTTTTTTCTTCTGCTATGCTCGACCAATGTGCTTGCTAGTGGTAACCATCCTTATTGCCATTTTTCAATCTTAATAGTACTTTCCATAGAATTGGAAAAAACTAGGCAGTAGATAATTGGGGACTTCATATGCTTATTTTGTATGTAGAAGAAGAAAGGAAATTTCCATTAAATTAAAATGTATACGTTACATTTAGTTCTTGTTACAATACTGTTATTTAATTTGTTTTATGACTTTCAAAGTTAAATAAACAATAATCTGCGATTGGTAACCATAAAAATATAGTCGTGAAAAATTTATTTTAGATAATAGAATCGGCCCACATTCGCTCGTCTTGGATTAGAGAGACCTATGAACGCGACATCATCACGTGATGTTTCCTATATGAATCACTACCAAGATGGTCTTATTGCATGTTAGTGCACATCACAATCAATCTACAATTATCAGAGCCAGTCACAGTGCTGTTTACACAACTCTACGTTTTCACTACTAAAGTTGCCGTTAAAAGTCTGTACGTTGTGAAACTTCTCTTTGTATCGCTGTTGTTGTCTAGTTGTGAACATTGTTATGAATATTTAATAATGGCGAATGTAATTGCTCGTAATAAACGGCAACTTTGATGTGGTACGTTATTATCAATTATTAATGTTGAAGGAGTAAGGTAACGTTACCATGACGTGATATTGTTTATACCATGCAGTGTTTATTACAAGCTCTTCCAGTCTTCCGGGCTGCAATATCAAGATTATTACCTGCTCTCGTAATAACACTCAGAGTTAACTTTTATATCAGAGTAATTATATTGCACAATTATAAATACAACTATACGTTTTTTATTTAATTAAATCAAAGTATTCAAGCATATTTTGTTGTGTTTAAACAAACATAGTAATTTCACATAACTATTTTCCGTCACAATATTTCCGTAACAAATTATATATATATCCCAAGGACGAAAAATTAGATTATTAAAATTAAAAGGTTAAATATAATTTGTCTGTGCAATTAATTATACTTTACAATCTATCAAATGTAATCAATGTGATTTTAAGAACTTGTGAATGTATGCTGCATAAAATATTGCATGTATCTCGTTGAATTAATATTTATGTATTAAGTGTTCTAAAGTAAATTATTAATTAATTTCATACATCAAATTTGTTTTTTAATATTAGTTATAGGATTATCTTACTTATCCAGTACTTAATATTATAAATTAGCCATTAATAATATCAATATATGTGTTAAAAATTCGTACTAGATCACAAAAGCCAAACGGGAGAGTATCATAGCGCTGTAATTTGCGTAACTCTGTTAGGCAGTAACTGACATTATAGAGAGAGTCAGAATCATAGTAATTGGCTAAGCGTCAGCGAGGTCGCATTGAGGATGGGAACATGTCTTTTCTATCTGCCTTTTTACAGGATATCTCGAGAATTAATTGAGCCATATACTTAATATAACACATTAATGTTAATTTTCATATTTTAGGCAACATCGGATTATATGTGAAGAAAGTACCTACATGTGCTAACCCCAGTTGTCTACAATTATCACGACAATCTATTCATATACAAACTTGATATCATACATTACAGGAATATTTTTTTATTTTAGGCAACATCGGATTATATGTGGAGAAAGTACCAACGTGCTAACCCCAGTTGTCTACAATTATCACGACAATCTATTCATATACAGACTTGATATCATACATTACAGGATTTTTTTTACTTTAGGCAAAATCGGATTGTATGTGGAAAAAGTACCAACATGTGCTAACCCCAGTTGTCCACAACTATCACGACAACCTATTGAGATACAGACTTAAAATCACATATTAAGGCAATTTTTTGTATCTAAGGCAAATTTAATTCTATGTGGGGAAAGTCCCCCCATAAGATTACACTGAACGTCGAATATGGCCAACTCTCCACATTATATATCGTGAGTACATTGAGCTACAGACAGGTATTGAATATGTATTAAGGTTAATTTTCGTATTTTATCCTTATCCTATCATTAACGAAGCATACGTGATGTGAAGTCCTGCCTGGTAAAGCTTCTGTATGATAAAACTTACAATTTAATATACACTTATTCCTGCCATATATGGAATCTACGGAGGATATGGTGGTGATCATAGACAAAAGGACCAGGAGAGTAGAATAGGGATGTTATTGCTACAATTTTGTTTCTAAAATTATAGATGTTCTGATTATAAGTAACAAACTGTATACTATACGACAAATAAGTTTCTTTCTGAATTAACAGAAACATGAGTTATAATTAGCGTTAAAAATAAGAAAAATATTAAAAAGCAGTATTTTATTAAAAATTACAGTTTTTTGTTTTAGTTAAATATTTGTAAAATATTAGTTTAAAAATTGGCAGCGAAGAAGTAATGATTTGAATACTACATATTTCTAGGGTCGTATTTATTTTGTCTCTCTGTTAATTAAAATGTAATGTTTTTTAAACATTTTAGAGCAAAGAGGTGAAGTCCTAACATCTTTTCCAAAGCGGTTACTTAGTACACTGCTCTGAGGTTATATACTCGTAGAGTACGAAATGTAATTACATTCCACCTCATACGTATATATTCACTTTGTTATTCACACTATTGGCAAGCTACGTGTCTGTCTGCAATACACTCCCCGTCATATAAAATTTCTAGTCGCAGATACACGGTTAGCTGTCATATAAATAATGTATCGTGGGTGACAAAACCTATGACACTAAACACAAGCAAGAGAGGACTGTGACGTGCGAGATTCTGTTTGTAAATTTTATGATTAATATACTGCTGCAAAAAACAGTATACTGTCAACTTATTTGTCTATTATTTAAAACTTGTAAGTATTATTTAATGCTGTCTTACAAAACATGTATGATGGATGACGCTGAAGCTGACAATACAAAAAGGCCGGGATATGCCTGTGACTTGTAACTTGTTGTTTTAGACAGACTGCGATTACAAAAATTAAAATTGGACACATATTTATCAAATGAGGAATATTTAGAGCATATTAAATGCTGTGGCATTAAATAGAATTTGTAGAGCTTTATAGTAGATAGTTTTCTACCACTAACAGTGGCTGATCCTATGGCCAAAAGCTATTTTAATACTAATAACTTTGACTTTCAAAACGCGTTGGACAGGTTCGCAAATCGTACCTATTTTTGGGGATTTTAGACTTTTAGAAGGCAAGTTTAGATTTAAATTTCTTGAAGTATATTCTGAAAGTTTTGATGCTGATTCAGGAGTGTTTCAAGGCTCCAATTTGGACCACCTTTGATCTTGTATATATCAAAATTTAAATCTCGCCTCTGTTATTCACAATAGTTACATCGAATTTGGGTTGTAACGCTTTATGCAGGCAATTTAAGATCTCTCTAGCTACTTTAGTTGTCTTATAAAAAACGATGGTGTTTTTACTTCTACTCACGAAACAAATCTTTCATTATTATTATGCTAATAAAAGAGCGGAGTCAGATTGTGAGAAAGCAAATACATCTATGTGAGTGATTCTTAACACGTTAATAGTGTCTTTTAGAAAGTTAAAATAAACATGGCTTTTGTAATTTTATTCGTCTTTATTCTTGAAGATAAAGATTTTTGATGATGAGAATGATTTTGGTAATCGTGATTAAACTATGGACGGGATTGATGTTTGGAATATAGATAGATAGTTAACAGTAACAGGCCATACAATGCCATGGTGTTTTCGCGACAGAAATTAAGACTTCCTACTCTCTCAGCTAATCTTTTATTTGGTAGGCTTTGTTGGATTGTTACAGGAATTATTATAAGAATATAAGGGTATAAAATTTCCTAAATACATATATTTTATACGAAATACATTTTTATGGAGACAACTATAGCAATAGCATGTCCTATTTTGCTAGTGATTTACGTAATTACATCACAAATAATTATCAGACATAATGTGGAATTTTTCAAAAACCACTTTTTCATCTTATATTTCATTAAAAAAACAATGTGACAACAAAAATTTAATTAAAAATATCTTTCTTGGAAAATATATTCATTTAATGAAGATTTTTCGATAAATTAATAAATGATTTTGTTGATAAAAAATATACACAAAACATCGTTTTAAGCTTACGTATAAACTACATTAAATATCTGGTATATTTGTATGTTTTCAATATTCTGTAATTTTAATCACATTAGGATTAATTCCAAAATAACTCACTCAACACTGTCGCTGCGAGTTCTCTTGTTTTCCGCGATATAATTCTGTTAATTACATTAGCAAATCTAAACTGTTGTCTCTAATTATTCCTTCTTTGAGTAACTTTATTCTTTTCTACCAGTAATTTAAATAGTGTAAACCCAAATAAATTAATTGAAATAAATTTTTATTCACTAATAAAAACCAAGTGCAATTACATTTACTAATTTGTATATTTTTAAACCTATTATTTTTTAAAAATTTTTCCCGAATTATAACAATATTTTGTGACATAAAAATGTTTTTCTTTCAAACTTATTTATATAAATAACTAGAACCAGTAATTTAATAATATTGTAACCTTAAATTAAGTAATATAAATAAATGTTTGTTTACTGATAAAAGCCAAGTGGTAATAAATGCAAGACGTTTAAAGTAATATTTACTAAAAGAAAAGAACAAGGTGATTTTAACAGACTGCAGGCCCGTGCGCATGTGGGGGGTTTTGGGGGTTCAAACCCCCCCCCTTGAAGATTGGGATATATCATATTGTTTCCATATATCAATTTAATTGTGCTCTATTGCGCCGTCAGTTTACGCGCATGCGCGCTAAATATTTCCAATCGTTTGATTGCGCGCGCTTTCCGCCTGATTTGTGTTATATACTGTTTTAAAAATTGGAGCTCCGACGCGCTACACAATTGGTCGCGCGGGACCAAAAACGGAGCGCGCATGCGCGGACCAGAGCGATAGAGCGACGGAGCGTGCGTTTTCCATACGTATTAATTTTTAATCTATTACTTATTTAAGTTTCTTCTTTTTTATTTCATAAAATAAGTATAGAACCCCCCCCCCTAAATAAAATTCTGCGCACGGCCCTGACAGACTGTAACGGTATTTCAATGTAAAACTTCTCTCAGATTGTGCCAAGGACAAAAAGATATAACCAGCTAGATATATGGCAAAGAGTCCGGCGGTTAAAGCGGTAGCTGGAGTGCTTCCTTTTCCTTGGATATATCCTGGATATGTTCACGTGTATAACAGTAAACAGAGGAGTGAGGTTAAAAGCATCATGCATAAAAGATGTACAATATAAAAATCTGCTTATAATACAAAGTACAGTACCGTAAATGTTTGGTTTGCAAAAATATGTCATTTACCACAGGAACTTTGAAAAACATGTCTTCTTTAGTTTCAGAGCATTTAATAGTTGAAACATAAGATTTAATTACGCTCACACTTGTTTGCACAGCTTTCGTTTAAAAATTGTTTTAAAGCTTAGTGATGGGCCAAGTCATAAGGGATTCCCTAAATTTGAATTATAACACCCACTTATTTCATAATCTAAAACACTAAATTCGAAAGTAAAGACACTTTAAAATTTTAATCATTTCTCATAGAAATGTATGAAAATTTATATTATTACTTTATAATTTATAAAAATACGTATACATTTTTTCTCATTTGCAGAAACGTCTCATTTCACTTAGTCCTAAAAGTCTTAGTCTTTGCATTGTTTCCGTAGTGACAGCCTTATTCAGAGTGTATGAGGTTGGAAACCCCTTGTTACATTACTTGTTACAAAAGAGGAAGTATCTTTTATGAAAAAAGGTATTCTAACCCGGCACAACTGTCGTTGTTGGTCTGATATTAACCTTTACTGGATGAGAGAGCAATATACGTAGTATCTAAAAAAATATTTAGGAATTGTGGGTAAAGCTTTTGGAAGTTTTTTTTCATTGAAGGACACCTTACTTCCGCATTGTACAGGGTGGAGCGCGGTAATTTGCTTTTTTGCACTGCTGGCTGTGGCGGCACTGTTGGTCGAAGAGAGGGGAGAGTGGGCGTGGCTTATAGTGGCTGACGGGATATTTGTATTCCTCCGTGTTCCAGTTGCCATCATGCAGTGGACACAAGAGGAGAGGTCGTTTTGTGTTGAAGCGTATTTTTCAAATGCCCACTCGATCATTGCAGTGCAGCGTGCTTTTCGTTTACGATTCGCTGTTCTCCCACGCGGACGTGTTCCTGGTCGGCAATCAATTGTAAATTGGGTAACTGCATTCAGAACAGCAGGGAATGTGTCATGTGTACGAAGGGGAACTCAGAGAAGGATTACAACACCGGAAAACATCGATAGAGTTAGAGCAGCAGTACTGAAATCTCCAAAACGCTCTGCTCGGAAGCAATCACTTGCTCTTGGCATTTCAAGACGTTCTCTCCACCGGATTCTTCATGATGAACTGAGATTTCACCCGTATAAAATGTGCGTGGTCCATCAATTGTCAGCACGGGACTATTTGACACGGCGTACTTCTTGTGAAGACATGCTTGCAACTATACCGCGTGACGCAATTGTGTTCTTTTCTGATGAGGCACATTTTCACCTCAGTGGGTGTGTCAACAAACAAAACATGCGCTACTGGAAGTGAAACAAACCCCAGTCAGCATGCTTGTTAGAGTTAATGAAAACTTCAGAAAAGGCATGCAGCAGTGTGTGGAGGCCGAAGGTCGACATTTGGCAGATACATTATTTAAAACCATGTAATTTAAAAATTCCCTTACTGTTTAATATAGAAAATAATTTTTTCTAAGGTTCATAATTTTTTTTTATTTCATTTCCAAATCAGTAAATTACCGTGCTCCACCCTGTACTTGGAAATTTTGGAACAGCAGATTATTCCGACCGTTTTCTTAGTAACAAATAGCTTTCATGTTGATGTTCATGTTCAAGCTAGATAAAGCACTTCCGCATTATGATCTGAATGTCCGCAAATATATAGACAACAAGTTTCGCAGTAAAAAGGTAGAAGAGGAGCACTTAAAACGTGCAATTAATAAAAAACTAGGCTATACACAGCAGTAAACATTAAAACTGAACTACAGAATAAAGGTCACAATACGTCTGCATTCGTTTTGACCAGAGGCCAGTTTTAGAGTTAGGGAAGATGGATGACACACAACATGGTGGTTGTGATTTCTGACTTAGGCGTGCCACAATGCTTTGGTATGATTTGCTTATTTTAACCTAGTTTTATTAGGTTAGTTATTTATTTGAAGAAGAGATCACATTGCAGATCTCGTAACGTAGTGTACTGATTTTTTGTTTCACTGAACGATGGTAAATGTCCGGAAAATCCTGTTTCCTTCACAATCCTTCCATCGTCAAAAACAAACTTCAAACAAAGAATAACTTCCGATTTCAGATTTATACAGCTTTTAACATTATCAGGCCGCAGAGAATTTTCAGCTTCTGTAATGAAAACACTGAGGTTAGTAAGCCGAATGAACCTTCATTTTTCAAACATCTGCATTTGTAAACCTATGTTTTACTTTTAAATTACAAATTAGATTTTACAATTATTATTTTGTAATAATAACTTAAATGATAAATTCGTTTTAAACTCAAAACGTTTTTGCAAATTGTTATTTTTATCAATTTAGGCACAACAATAATTTAAGTTTGAATGAGTCACCATTTTTTGCCAGTCTTGACTAAACTATTGTTTACATTCACTTTGTTATTTATTCACATAGTTAATGCAATTATTCCTTTATTTGAATTTTGATATCAAAACAGAAATCCTCACTTAATCGCTGTTATGAAACATTTATTATTAAATCATTAATTTAATTCTCATCATCAAATAGTTGTCAAAGAAGTGTCACTAATATATAGTATTTATTCCAAAATTCATTCCACTGCAAATTAATGTAGGCTACTGCTTATTTACTATTAACACATTTTTTTTGCAACAATATACGATATTTTAATTAACAATGAGTTTATAAACAGAGTAATAAAATACGCGATCAAATCTGATAGAAAGTAAGATGTATAGACATTCCAGTAGTCTCATAGCAATCACCCCAAAACAGGTCCGTTCTTCGATATTAGAAATTGAATCCTCTTGTGTTTAAAGCTAAAATGTGTTAGAATGTCAAAAAAAAATATGAAATACACATCTTGAAATTTACCTACATTAATGTATGTATCCTTCTTAAGAAGTACTTACTAGGAACTGTTTTACTCCCGGTAATTTAATGTCTGGTATCTGCTTAACTGGCTTTACTATATCGACATAGCATTCTCTTAAATCTTAGAACTAAATATTTATCTAAATGCCAAAGCTTGTTTCAAAGACTTAAGAGCTTCAGAGTTTCATTCCACAAGTGTTTGAATGCAAAAATTCAATAATCCAAAAGGTGTTCCAGGAATGTAAATGTCAGGGATGCCTTGTAAAAGAGCATACCAATAATACGCCCCTGTAATACTTGTGTAGCTTTTTATTTTACTACACAATTTACTACTACACAAACTGGGAAATTCAGATCGCTTCAGGTGGCAGTTGAGTGATCTGATATACTTTCATGACATGAGCTATTGCAACCGTTACGGCAATTGACCGCAGTTGCTTACGACTTTCCTTGGGTTTTTTCTTCTGCTATGCTCGACCAATGTGCTTGCTAGTGGTAACCATCCTTATTGCCATTTTTCAATCTTAATATTACTTTCCATAGAATTGGAAAAACTAGGCAGTAGATAATTGGGGACTTCATATGCTTATTTTGAATGTAGAAAAAGAGAGGAAATTTCCATTAAATTAAAATGTATACGTTACATTTAGTTCTTGTTACAATACTGTTATTTAATTTATTTTATGACTTTCAAAGTTAAATAAACAATAATCTGCGATTGGTAACCATAAAACCAGGAATGTAAATGTCAGGGATGCCTTGTAAAAGAGCATACCAATAATACGCCCCTGTAATACTAACAAAGCTATGGACAAAACATAGTGGCTATTTTTGAGAATCTATTTTAATTATTCTGACCTAGGGGTTAAATTATTTTCACTTATCAATTTATTAATGTACGCCTAAGTATATCACGTGGCAGTTTGGTTATTATAACCAGAATACCTATAGTTTACTAACAGGATGGTAAAATATTAGCTCGGGGAGTTATTTATAACTAATTTTTTAATTATGATGATTGCTCATGATGATTTTTTTGCTTATGAATTATTAATTAAAGTGATTTTGTATAATTAAATGGCTTTACTGAAAATTAACGTGTCATATTAGTAAGAGATTTAACGAAGTTCGATCGTTTTTTGTTGTTCAACCATACGCAGTATTACATTTGTACAAGAAAAGATGACAAAAAATTTAACTTTTTTAACTCTTTCAATTAATAATATTTGTTCACTGTAATAAAACGTTAGAGACCAAGATGGGATGTTTCGCAACTTTAGAGACCCACTGGCACGTAGTCCGGAACGAAATTTGAGATAAGAATATGACAACATGTTAACCAGGGAAACAGAATTTCAATGTAAAATTTCAATACAATTGGTTTGCTCGTATTTTCGTGATTGAGTTTTTACGAGCCACGAGGTTTCCCTAGAAGATGTCAATTGTGTGAACAGCTGAAACAGTGACGTAACTATCTAACCCTGCTTGGAGCTGACAACTTGTCACTACTGATTACCCTTCAGTACATTACATCCATTCAAGGGCGGGTTTCTTAGCATTGTGTCAGCATCCTCTCTAAGTTTATTTGTATTCAAAGTTTTTGTTTTCAAATATGAAATCACCATTGTATATATTACATTCATATTTCGTAATCAACATATGGGAAAATATTCTAGATAGTACATTGATATTTATCATTAAGAAAAATATACGAAACGGATGAGTTCAAGCTTCCTGTATAAATCCAGGTATAAATTTGATTAAAATATGATTACTGTACAATAATAAAATCAATAATACTAAAGGAACGTACTAAAAAATAATAACTAAAGGAACTTTACTGTCTCACACATCGAATACTAACCGTCTGGTTTCACCTTACATTTTTGCAGTAAATATAAACAAAACAATGCATACCGATAATTAGCACTTATGTAGTTGTACCATCAACATTATTTACCTATTGCCTGTATCCCCAAATTCTAAGGCATACCCGGCCATGAAACTTACTCAATTTTTAATTTGAGATTATTAATATTATTTTGATTTCTCAGATGCTTATAAATATAAAGAATGGTGGTAAACGCATAAAAAAATTAAAACATTGCACTCCATGTCTCAAAATACGGTACCACAATGGTATCATATAAAAGCAAGATATTCAATCATCTGTTTAAGTCTCATGAGAAATGGATTCTAAGGAGTCCGCACCTTATTAGGCGCACTAAAAGTACTTGAAAAAATTGATAAATAGTGATTGATTTATTACATTAATACAAAAGTTCTTTTCACACATAAACGCTAACAAGAGGAAGATAATTACGTTTAAATTTGACTGAAATCGATGCCCTATAAATTTGTCTATTTATCACATCTGAATCTAGGTTTATCGGACCAAGTTTGAATTTATGTACTATAAAGCTTGCAGAAATGAAAATAGAAAAAGCTATTCTAAAATATAATTTATATAGTAAAATATATCCCTTATATATCGGACTTAATAATCGGAATGATCCACATTACATCAATCCTTCCCATAACAGCTAAGTAATGTGTAAAATACTCGATTTCTTCACCTTGCTTATAGAGATCGTGTCTAAAACATCGTAACGCACTCAACAGAGCAGCAGATGGCACAATGAGAATATCTCTTCTTCTAGATTACACTATATTTCGTAGTCAGGGTGTCAAAAAGTTCTGATTTCAAAGCGATATGTTCATTTTGAGCTTCTTCGTTGCCGACTTTTTTGTATCTCTTCAGACGACCATGACTCCAGTTTTCAGGAGTCAAGTTTATGCCAGCGCCAGATTCCAAGCCGCTGCAGGAAAAGTAAGGTGAACTGGAGCTAAACTCTACATTTAAATTGAATAAACCATTCCTACGATAGCTATGTCATATTTATTATGTTAAAAGTATTTCACTATACATAATTACTATCATTTTTAATTTCTTACAGAAACTGCTAGTAGTCTTTCACCTTACGAATCATTTGCATAAACTTACAGTCTTGTAGTGTTGGTACCACGATCTAGAGTCTTCCCCCTCCCACCACGGCTAACACTGTAATTCACAGCCCACGGGCCGGTAATATGGTAATGTGTTATTTATGGGTCTCCCCATTTCGTACTAATACGGGACATAAGTCTTGGATGTAACATCTTGAATTAGAGACATAAACCATGAAAATATATCAAAATAATAACATAATACATGCATTTTATTCTTCATACCAAACCTATTATCAAAATATTCTTCAGTACATTAAGTGCATCTCATTGATAGTTCTGGATTCCCCAATTTATTTCCCAACCGTATCAATTGTATTTATGAAATAAGATCAAAATGGCATTTCAATTTAAATATATGTGATTTTACCAATTATAATTTCGTAAATAGTAAACTAAATAAGACTAATAGGTTATATTTTTATAAAACGCCCTGATTTACTGTATTCCATTTCAAGAGTAAAAATATTTTATAATTCAAAATGTATTCTGAGATATTCAATGATTTTACTTTACAACTTATTTCAAACTCAGCAAACCAAATAGAAACTAACGTGGTTTTTGTTGAATTTTACCCAAAATAATAAATTCACTTTAACGGAGAACCCACTTACATACCGTGGTATATGCATTGCAATAAAACAAAAATAGTAAATTTGGAAAATATAATTCCTTTATATTAAACTTTTATTTACGAATTTCATCATTGCAACATTACATCACTTACTTAAAGTTTTAACATTTTAGATTTATTCATTTTTAAATGTAGTGCTTCAGTTGGAAGTAGGTGTTACAATTCAGTTCAAGTAACATTTTGAGAACGTATGTATGTAAAGTTTTTGTAAATATGAAATTTAAGTTTTGTGACAATGAGACAGGCACAGTTGATGAGTCCCTTGACGTTAGGGAAAGGTCAAAGTGCTTCATAACTTGTGCGCCCACATGACATGAGCAGAGTAAGAAGTTCACCAGCACTTCAATTAATGCAGTATATACATGATGTAGGATACGTACTAAGTATATTTAGTAATTATATACCTGCTTAACTGTAGTTTATTTAAATGCAGCTGATTATAACCATCACCTTAGTAAGCTTCTAAAATATTGTAATTAAATAACATAAATTTGAATGAGGGATTTTAATGAAACATATCGAAAATATAAACCTTACTCTACCTAACTAAATACATAAGTAACTATACCTAACTAAACACCAACTCTTAGACTACTAACCTATCATTAATTATATTGTGTTATCAGTAATTGGCCTGATAACGGTTTTAACGCCATATTCTTACCTACAGCTTAATTTAATATACCAATTTCGAACTTACCCATTCTTTGAAGTGTAGACCTAACGTGTATGACATTATGTAAACAAATAAACAAAGGAAAAACCCTGATAATACCAATAGGATACATTTAAAAATCATTAATTATGAGTAACATTTCCAAACAATAAATAACGGCTTTATCAATGTAATTATACTATAGAATGAGATACTATAGAAGATTCAGAAACTATTAACGCTAAGCTCTAGTTTCTTGATATTTCCAATCATTGTTTGGAGGGGCTGTTCGATTATCAACCACCCAGCGACCACCATTTTTTTCTTCTTAACCATGAGGACACGTTACATTTTACACAGCTTTGATACTATGCCGACCTGCTTGTTGAACTAAAACAGATTTTTATTTATTTATTCGGTGAGCTTAAGCGTAGCTTATCACTCGAGAAACTGGAAAATTACATTTCTGTCTCTCTGCCTGACCGCACGTTATCTCGAGAATGAAAATATTTACAAACTTGAAATTTTACGTGAAGCTTATTTAAAGATGAGGAAAACTGAGTTCGATGATGGTGCATGTCACTCTATGTGTTTTGGCTAAGCGAAAGCGAAAAGTTTTAACTTGATCTTAGGAGTAACCATAATTTCAACCATAAAGTAGCAGAATAAATAAATTGTAATCAAATTTAGTATAATTATATTAGATTTGAACATGTAAAGCTTTTATTCATGGATTAATACAGTGCGGAAAGTCAATGTTAAAAGTTGGTGATAAGATTTAGATTCAGCGTTATCCTGTGTATTGTAGTACCCATCTCACAAGAATTTTTATTATTATATTAACACTAGTATGAAACATAACTTAAGGATAAAACATGCATCATTTCGTAAGATATTTCCGGATATATTTCATCCGTAGACTTTAAATTTAATTCTCCATGGATAAGAATGTGTTCTAAGATCATAGTCCAACCAAATTATTTGGCTGACCGTACTTATTGTGTCAGTTTCTTTCAGTATGATTGTATGTTAGTTTATTTGTCCGCAGGATTTGTAAATAATATTTTGGCTTATATATCTGATATTTTCCAGAAAAAAAGTGTACTTATACGCCACAACGAACTCTCTTTCCAACTTCAATGATTTCATAACTAAGCACCGGATATATCCACATACAGATACAGTATTAAAAAACTCGTGCAAAGGAGTTATTGTTTTCATTATGAATTAAAACAGATCAAGAATTTTACCTTTAGTTTTATATGTAGTAAAGCATTATCTTACTCTTTGTAATATTTATTATTTATTTTATAACATCTAGCCTATTACTTTCTATACACTCTTCAGAATCGCAGGATTTTTTCCGAATTACAAATATCTTTTATTACACTACAAAAGCAACGCTAAATGGAAAAATGTGCTACTTTTAATCAAGAGCCATATTCTTTAATTTCATGAACTTCGTTTGTATCAGTCAAATAATTTCAACTAAATTATAGACCAACATTATAGATAGCAGCTGATTTTGTTTCGTTTTGAGAAAATTTATTGAAGGTTATTATGTGTATTGTTATCAATTGAGTCTTAAACGGAGGTTTTTGTTGAATGTATTAACAAAATTTTTTATCGAAAAACACGGTGGCTTTACAAGCCCTAGGACATAACGGTCATAACTTTATGTCCGGCGAAACCAATCCGGCGAGTACCTGCAATAAAAGGGTCATGTTGAAGGGATTAGAAATGTCGCTCTTATTTTATAATTGTTTTCTCTCCACTCTTATGTAGGTTTTTGTTTCTGTTAATAGCGTAAAATAGCTTTAAAGGATGAAATAAACTTCATTAGAAGAAGATTAAAAGGTAGCATTGAACTTAAGGAAACCACAACCTTGTATTATAGTATTAACACATTCGCTGGATGGAAACCTCTCACCCTCACATAGCCTCTACTTGATTCCTGACAATGCTATGAAATAAGTTAGGAACTCTTCCTTTCAACAATCAACCCAAACTGGATTTGGCTATTCATTCTGTTATTTTATTAAAAATATTTTAAGAAAATTGTTACAATTACCTTTTGAACATAGTAGAATTTTCAATAAATGCAATTAAATAAACAGAATAATTTATTAGAGTTGCATGAATATCAAATATTAAAATTACTGTGATTAGATACTAAAGTAAAATTTATATTTTAAGTTAAATACACAAATAAATTATGTACTTCACGTGTAAATAAACGATTATATTATTATTGATACATTTGAATTAATATTTCATCCCAGATTTGACAACAAAAGGCAAAGAGGGCCAGTGTACGAATGAATACACTGGCACTCTTACACAACAAAAGTTCTTATTAGTTTGTTAGTCTGTATCGGAGTATGTATTTTAAATGTTAAATAAGTAGTTTTGTCATAAATTTCTACAGATGCATCATATTGCATAACGTTGTTTCTTCAAACCAAGACTGAAATAAACACCTTAAGGTAAGGCTATGATTTTTGTTTAATATATATCTCAAAGGTGACTAAAAAATTACAAGCTATATATAAACAAACACACACAAGATATATATTGCAAACAATCTAATTTATTGAACTGTATTTTATTTTTAAATTATTTTTATGAGTCATAAAATAGTAATTCTGAACTCATTTACATTCTGTAAAAAAATGCAAGGTTTTTATCTCCAGCTTGATTGAAAAACTGCTCGAATTTCTTACTTTTAATTATTTGTAGATGGATAAAACAATTATGTTTGTCAATTATCTGCCGTCAAAAGGGCTCTCACTTTAAAAAGACTATGCCTGCCAAAAACTCATTGATGATCTTTATACTTTATAAAAGTTAGGCTAGGCCGAAAGGGCTAATTTAACTCGATTAACTAAGATTAGAATGTTCTGTGTTTACAGTGTTAATTGCCATCATGTGAGAAGGCAAAACAGTAGTTGTTTGTAAACAAACCCCCTTGTTATCGTTTCGGCCACGCTTGTGTGAATCGTTCCGTCTTTGTGTAAATATATTGTGTTTAAACTGAAAACACATATTATTACTTTGTCCTTGCAGAATAATGATTGACATTAGTAACAATTTAAAGTGATACTCAATTAAATGCAGTGATACTCAATTAAATGCAACTGAACATTATTAAAAATGAACGCTTTGATATTTTTTCTCGAAACTATAAAACTATGTATTTTCCAACCTATCCTTATAACACTAAAACATATTATTTTCCTTATAACTAAATACTTTATAATTTAACTATCATAGATTTTTTATTGAAATACTAATAAACCGTCTGAAGAAGAAAATAGTAAATAACATTTTATTTTATACATTTTTATACTAATAAAATTTTAAAACTTAGAGTTTTCTAATTAGAAAACAATTAAAATCTGAGAAACTTTAACAAAATATACTTATGGACATAAGAAATGGATATCCATTGAATAGATACTATATTACAGCTTCAATACTTCATGGCTTCAGTTATCGACAGGGTGCAAAATATGCACAAAGTAATAACTTATTTTCACAAGAACTATAAATGTCCATGGATGTAATTTGTTGATTATAGACTATTTAATTTACTAATGGAAGTTATATTTAAAACTGTTGTAATAAACTCTGTCGGAGATAATGTTCTTTAATTTTCTTAAAAATAATTAATGTTTCGCTGAAAGTCATGTTTAGGACTAAAAAACAAATTATACTGTAATAACTACCAGAAATTGCTACAATATATTGATATTAAATTAATTTAAAACTGTTTTATGTTAGACTCCCTCATTTTAAAGGGTGAGTTTTGAATCTTCCTGCATGAGATAAATAAATACTTAATTTTACTACGAACTCATACACAAATATCTTTAATTCGAAAAATGCACTGACCAGATAAAAATAAATTGTTTACGGACATTCCAAAAATTACATTCTTTAAAGTCCAATTAATAATCCATAAGCTTATTTATAAAATTAAAGCAACAAATGTTTGTATTTATCACAAAAGCAATAATGTTTAAGTGAAGATAAATAAAACTCAATTCTAAGTTCAAATCGCGTTCGACTCATAAATCATAATCCTTAAATTGGGATTTATAAATGAATTCCAAAAATATAGTTTAACTTTTTGATTGCAAATGCTATTGTTGTAAGGGTTTACAAGGAAACACTTGAGAAAATTATTATTATTCTTTATATTATTAGCGAAGCGTGTTACTCGAAGACCTGGAAAATGACATTTCTGTCTGTCTGTCTGTCTGTTTAGTGATATCTCGAGAATAAACTGTCCTATAGACTTTAAATTTTGTATTAAAGTATCATTCTATACAGACAGAAATGATACTAGGCTGATTATCAATGAAGTTTATCACTCATTAAGCTGGCAGAAGTTGTTTTTTGTCTGCTCGGGAGATAGAAACATTTATGTTCTCAATATATTTGTCTGATATACACTGATATATTTATTCAAAAATGTATTCTTTATAAAACATTTAAAAATGTAACTTTTTTGTAATTATTTTTAACAGTTTAGTCATAACATTTCAAAATGTCTAACTCAGAGCCCAAACGATAACGACCCACAATGTTTAAAAAATATCTCGTTTACTTCAAACGTAAAACTTCATGTTTTAGTGACTCTAATATGAATGAAACATTTCAGGACTATGGAAGGATGGAAAAATTTGTTTGAGTTTAAAAATTATAATTGTTATATATCATTTACTAATACATATCATTTATTAACTGCTAAATATATATATATATATATATAATGTAGCAATAATTACCTGTCTTATTTTATGCAAACTGAGGTACCACATCTTTATAAGATTCTCAAATATTATTTGGATATTGGGTATCAAGCAAAGAAAAGAGTAGGTCAATAAAAACAAAAAGCTAAAAATATTTTGTCATACTTTAAATTGAAATTGCCAGTTATTAAAAATTTCATATTTAGTATTTTGAAATTAAAAAATAAAAAATCCCATTTAAAGTTTAACATATATCAATATTTTAACAGAAATAACTCTCTATTTATGGTTGACAGAAATTACTTTTCCAGTGTTTTGGAAAATTCCTGTAATTATATTTTTTATTCACAGAAATCTATTCACACAAAAATCCTTGTAATTAGACATGAAAAGTTTTTAACATCAAGTTACATATAAAATATCAAAACAAATGTTTCTAATTAATAAATAATAGATTATCCTATATTAAAAATATTCCAATAAAATGTTACCCACTAAGTCAGACTAATTAGTATTTAAAACATCTATAATACATTAAATATAAATTAAATCAACTGGTAAGATTACATTGGATTAACTATAAGGGATAGTTGTGAGACAAAACTTTAACGTGTTTATATATTATTTATGTTTGCGCCATTCCTGATAAGGTAATATAAACCACGAAGCATTACTATAAAATGAGAACAGAACAAACCGTTTATTGCAATATACGTCAACCTCCATGCGAAGTGAATTTTAAAATGTATATTAATCTGTGCTATATTTTAAATATATTATTGTTATAAGAATATTTAATTGTTCTATTCCTCTTAATGTAATATGTTTAATTAATTACAGTCTGGATTAAACTACGAATATAGCTTACCCTCCTCTGTCGCTACCGGTTCTCTTGTTTGTCACGTTATAATGCAGTTAACTACAACAGCAAATGTAACTTTTTGTTTGTAATTCATCCTGTATTATATACTCGTAACTGATTTTGTATTGACGCGAATAAAGTAATGTACGTTCATATATTTTACAAATTAAAGCCGGTTAAATATAAATTTAAAACGTGGCCACAGATTATATGTTTTAATGAGAAAAAAAAAACAAGCATGTTATAACATACCGTAATTGTGATGCAGTGTAAACCTGATTTTAGATTGTGCGAAAGTACAAAAATGAATAACCAGCTCGACGTATGTACAAAGAGCAGCAACATGAGTGCGTCCTTTTCCTTACATATACATACATCCTTACGTCCTTTTCCTTTCTGACCTGGATATATCTAAATGTACCCACGTACAGCGGTTAATTGTAATGAGGTTTATAATATGCACACATCATTTTATATAGGCTTTATCTTAAAGTTCGTTTTAAATATAAAGTATAGTACCATAGTCATATTGTTTTATAGTGTCAGTTACGCCTGGAAAATTGTATTTCTTAGCTTTTTGTTAATTTGGAACATATAACACTGTAGTGTATGCGTAATATGTACAATAGGGAAGTGCCCCTCTGTTTACCCTAAGTATTGGCGGTTTCCCAAACTATTCTACATCTATAAAAGTGGAAAAGTAGATCAATGTTTTATAACCTATTTTGAGCATTTTAATGTTTAGTAAAATGGTATTACTTTTAACAACAACATATCAGTCGAGTTTTTCCTATTTCTATAAGTCAATAAAAAACACCTATCGAATACAGTGAAAAAATAAAAAAGGGAAAATATATGTTTTCTATGTTACATACTATGGTTTAAAATATCAAATTAATAAGATATCACCATAAAACACAAGTTTATACACTTCGATATAGTTGGGTATAAGCATTTTATTTGGTATGAAAATGATTTCTTCCAAAAAAATGGCCTATACGAAACATACGAAATATTCCAGTTATATTAATAAGAAACTTTAGCATATACGCAGAGGCAAAATACGCAATTTATCTATTTACACTAACTGATTTAGCGGCACAATGCACAATGAATCTACTAATGAAGGAGTCGTATGAAAATATGTTAATACCGTGTAGTGCATGATACACACCAGAATAATAATAATAAACATAACTCTACGTTAATTATATTTGGAATATTATTATTTTATGTTAATAAAAATGTTACTTTGTTGATATCTTGTCTTATAGTAGTTATGTTGAATATTGCGTAAACAGGTATATTTTATAATTATGTTAAGTTTTTGTCTCTACTACGATCCCTTATTAAACCAACGCAATCATATAATTTAACTTACTTTTTCATGTTCTTGGACGTTTCAAACAATAGTCCGATTGAATAGTGAGTAATAATTATTGAAATACGCACTATTTAGATTCATCTAAAATTGAAATTTTGTATGCTCGCAAACATTAACATTTCGATTAATATTTCATCTATGACTTGACAATATAAGCAGACTTGCCGATCGAAACATCTGAAAGATAAAAATAGTAACGTTAATGATATTCTCATTAGTTTAGTGTGTAATGTGCAGATATATAACATATAGGACTGTAACATAAATGTTAATGTTCCCAGTTATTTGGCGGAAACTAGCAGTAGTTTCACTACGTGTGGTTACTAAATTTATATACATCATTATTAAATATAGACATAAAACAACATTTTTCTCTAGTTACCAGTTTAGTAATGAGGATATTGTAAGTTATATCATCACCAATGGATTCTGTTAAAATATTTGTAAATTTTAATCTCTAAATGGGATCTATTTTTTTCTTAAACTCAAAATTTTGAATATGAACTTTTTAATAACCTAAAACTTCTAATTATAGTAGGATAAAATATGTTAAGTAGCTTTTAGTTTATAGTGATTTTTTGTTTAATTTAATATATAGAAAGAGTAAACCTTTTTAACTGTTCTTGCCCGTTGGCTAACTTAAAAATTTAAAAACATAAATTTTAAGCATAACTACTCTTAACTGTCTAATGAATGAATAAATTTAAAGCTTTCCGATTTAATGTTATTTTTTTAACAAATAAAGTGTGTTTTATATTTTTTAATAGTCTCTATTTTATCTTCCTGGACTTGAATATTAAAGAGTGATAGAAATAGGTAGTGTACCGTATGTCGATGTGCGATTAACATGAATAATTTGAAATTAAAGTGACTGATTGTGTTTACCGGAATTATTGTTTACATTCAGTTTATTGTGCAACTGTTTATTTATTCCCAGTTCTAAATAAACCAATGCTTTTCTCATTATAATTCTTACTGAATTTGTAAAACTCTATATTTCAAATCATCGATGTAATATTTAGTTTCAAGTTGTCATAAAAGTAAATGTAACGAACCGTGAAAATTTCACTTAATTAATATATAACATTTTATTATATTCTATATTAAAATACTAGTTCATGGAGGTGTTACTTTCTTATTTACTATAATACTAAGTACTACCATTATAAAAACAATTTAGTTGAAAAAGTATTATTATTTTATCGGTAAAAATATATTGCAGTCCTTATAATTCACATTTGTGACTCTTGGCAGACTTTTTGGAAACAATTTAGACTGCTTTTTATGAAGCATTACAAATTTATACAAGACTTACATTGCAACAAATGTTCGTGAGATCTTGTGAAGAGATTTAACGTTGTAGGCCGATATCATTTATGCCAAGAGTTAGTCTATTTAAAACGTTAATTTTCTCAAATTCATTCACTGTTATTAAAAAAACAGGCTTTAAAATATATTATAACTTTTAAATAAGAGTTTCAGCGGTCATTTTTATATTAACTCTGAACAAGATGTACAAAACAACGAGAGTGGTCGTTTGTCTGGCGTCAGTCCCGGCCCGAGAAAGGTAATGATTTGTGTCGGCCTCAGGGATTGTTTTATTATTTGTGCCAAGAAAAGAAATAAACAGTTTATAGTTCTTGATGAAGAGTTTATAGATTATTCAATATATATAAAGCGGTAAATTTCAAAGATTCAGTGAAGATGCATGTCTATATATTTCGGTTCACTCTCAAAGATCTCGGACAAGCATGCAGTTATATAGAAAAGAAATGTTTATGCTCCCCAGCAGACAGAAGAAAAATTTTGTCAGCCCATTGAGTGATAGGTTTCAACGTTGATTAGCCAAATCCCATATAGCGACATTCGACAATATCTAACACGATATAGCATGTATAGGTATGATACTTCATATAAAATTTCAAGTTTGTAGGACAGCTGTTCTCTAAATATCAAACAGACAGACAGACAGACAGACAGAAGTTACTTTTATCAAGTTCCTTAAGTAATAAGCTTCGATACGTTCAGCCAATTTGGATTTTTCCATTATTTAAAAAACAACAATTGAAATGATACTATAAATATTATACTTCTATAGTAGTACGAAGTATTCACTTTTGTAAAAGAGAAGGGTTTTTTTGGAATTAATTGTGTTTTTCAATGTGTTTATTCCATGCTTAGTTTTTTTGTAATTTTAGTCCGATGTTGAACTTCAAACTAGAATCAATTAGATAAAAATCTAGTGAAATTAACTAAAAGTTATTTTTTTAACCTTTTTATAATATATTTGAAAAATTCAATGAATTAATCCACTGGCAAAACATTTTATTAATTTTACTATAAAAAACTTAACCTACTTTGTTGATTATTAAACGTATCTTTAAAATGAGACAAGAATCATAATTCTTTAACCAAATATAAAGACGTAAATTCGTATTAGGTTAATATTGTGTGTATAGTATATAAAAACAATACCATAAAAGGGGATTTTTTTATTAAAGGGAATCGGCCTCTCCTTTAATTAAAAAAAGATAATTCCACTACATAAGGCTTCTTAATATATAGATTTTGTGTAAGATATTAACGCCAGGTTCTGTATATCAGGCTATTGACATGGGAGTAACAGAATCCTGTTGATAATGTAAATAACAAACGACAACACGAGTTACATCTCGCCCCTGAACTTTTTCACTGTTTAATTGCTTAGGTTTCCTATACGAAATCTATAAAAGAAGTCACAAACTCACATATCATTTTCACCGTTCGTAAAATCTTTAAAAATTTTATACATGTAAATTAGTTAAAGTTTTTACGGTAACATTGCATTTAATTATTTGCTAATTAGGCTACATCTGTCTCCGTGCACGTGGATTACTCACAGGAAAAATATTTCCTCATCTCTACTTTAATTTTTTAGGTAGATCTATATGTTCATGATATATAGAGATGAAAGAAATCCATCGCAACAAGCTGAAAGAAAGGAAATTTCAGCTCAGGAATTTCGTGACCATCCACAAATGAAATATTATCTGCACAAAATAGATTACTAATTTGCATAACCTACATCCCTAAGACTTCAGATAAAGGAATTGTAAAGCAAGGTACAAGAGTCTTTATCGTTAAATATCGGATATTTACCTTAAATTTTTTTTTTTTTCGCGTGTTGATTATTTTTCCTATACTTATTAGGTGTTCATATGAAATATCCTAGGTATTAATGAGAACACGAGAATATGCTTTCTCTCTACCTACTTCAAAATTTATCTAAAAAAAGGAAGTTTAGAAGTATTCGTTTTTATAAGTAATATTAATTACGATCGTTCTGCTGAGGTTTGAAGGAGCAGAATCAACAACTGAACTAAGCGGCCTGGCAAATCTACAATTAGTAGCGAGATTCTAATATAATCTACATAAATTTGAACTTGACAATGTGAAATAGATTTTACATCATTCTATAATAACCAAGAAGAAAATAAAGAGCCCAATTTGAAGAAAAGAGGTACTCCAGAATTAGCAGCCAATTTGTGTTTCAAGTATTACATCGAGTAAGATTAGAAGAAAACCCTTCTAAAAGAGGACGATGCTCCAGATTACACTAGTCATGAGTTTTTTCACCTTCCTCCATACATTCTTTAAATAACAGCAAAACATATATCTGCAACTACAATTTCTATAGGACTGACAGTAAGTTGACAATGGAAAATGCAGCAAAATATAATAATGGAAAAATCAAGAGGGATTACGTCACAGCCTTCTCTTGCTCCTATTTAGTGGTACAGGTTTTGTCACCCTCCATACATTATTTATAAGGCATTAAAAGATATAGCTGTAACTACATGTTTTATTTGGCAATAACTTACAACAGACAGACATGTATTCTGTGGCAATTAATGTAAGTAAAAAACATAATAACGTTTACGATTCTTTCACGCTCTTGTTAAGGAACGTAAATATTCTTTATTAATATGGTGTTTTCGTAGCACTGGACAAAACTTGTATTTCCTTTCCTAAATTACAAATGTTGTAAATCAAAACATTACTACTTTCTTGACCTAATCATTTGGTGAACATTAGCGAAACTTATCATTCGAGGAGATGAACAATTTTATTTTCTTAATTTAAACCTGATTTATTTTAGCGGTCAATTTCACCTTTCAAATATTATTTTACATAACAACTATGCTCTACTTTAAACAAGATCCCAAGGATCCTTTATGAACAGTTCTATAAAAGTGACATGCACTCAAGTGAGTTGAAATCAATGTGATCACTACTATTCTCCGTAGATTGTTTGTATGATAGCGTATCCACAATTGAAAGGTCTGTGTTACATCTAGCTTAGAGCTGGTCATTAGAGTATCGAGTATGCAAGTCACACACATTTTATATTACAGATAATTTTGTAGTAATAAAATTTAATAATCAATATTTTTATATATCTGATCTTCACAAATAATATTTGAAATCAATGAAACTCGTAGATATTTAAAAATTGAATGCAAAATAAATAATTACTCCAAAATTCAGATTTCAAAATTCTTAAACCTTAGCAATGTTACAGGAAACGTTCTATCAGAAACAACAATTATTTAAGGGAAGGGAAAAAGGATTTTTAGTAATGCAACATTTGAAATTTCTTTTGTTCAAAGGTTTAATTTATGAAATTAAAGACCAACAGAATATTGACACCTTATTTGACTAATGGTGCAAATCTTTAATTCAGCAAACTATCCTAAATTCGTCTTTTAAAAAGACTTTAACACTAGGTAATTTGCTATACTATTAATGTTATTATTTTATCTATGGTATATTTAATATTAAACTGTTTCAAAATTATATTGTGAAAAAGAGCTCAGATAATTTTATGGCGATAATTAAACTTATTTCAGAATTAAGTTCACTACATCATGTAAATGTGCAAGAAAAAAATCAAAATTTAATTTTAACAGTTTTTGCTTGTTTATAAATCACTAAAAATGTAAACAATATTTTCACTATTGCACTTCACCTTTTAATATAGAGTGTTTGTACTTTCCCTAATTCCAATCTATATTCGCATAACACCTTTAAACGTAAATTAGGTCTTTTTATTTTACAATGTTTGTGTTAAACTTTTAAACAATTTTTTTCGCTATTCATCTTATATAAAAGTAAACTGTAGTGTTATTGTAAGAGCATGTTGCAGCTCGAAAGACTGGAAGAGATGTAATGAACACGGTATGATGTAAACGATATCACGTCATGGCAACGTTAGCTTCAACATTAATAATTGATAATGACGTACCACATCAAAGTTGCCGTTTATCACGAGAAATATCAGTCAACATTATTAAATATCTCTAACAATGTCGTTAGCTAAACAAAAAATGTAATACAAAGAGAAGTTGCATAATTTACATATTTTATAACTCTAACTTTACCTTTCAAAACTAGGCACACTCCAGTGTAGAAGGGTGACATGTGAACTGATTGTAACCAATAGAACACACTATTCAACACTAAACATACAGGCAATAATCGTAAATCATTATGTTTTTAAATTTTAAGGCATTTTAAAACATTTAAAAAACCCTAGATAATCTTATTATTATTATTCACGGGTATAATAATAATAACATAAACTAATATCTATATTTAGTAATTATATATATATATATATATATATATATATATATATATATATATATATATATAATTATGTTTTTAATATTTATATGACATGTAGAATAATAATAGAGTGACCATTAATAAGGCTTATCACAGGAAGTGCTGAAAAATCTTCTTTTTTATCTGGCTGAATTTCACGTTTATATTTCAGGTGTTTTGTATATATGTGAACAGGCATATAAAACTTTTCCAGACTCCCGAGTGATAGGCGTTGCTAAGGTTTGGCCAATAAAACTAAAACATACATTACCTTAGCCAAAATTCCTCTTTCCTTTGTTTTCGGATTCTAAAGTAAAAACGTATCAACATATATACAATATAAAACACATAATATTAACCAGAAAACAGCAAGTAAACGGACGTAGAGTATGTTGGGTTCTGAACAACGACAAGATAACACTGTCGAATCTTGTCTTTAATAAAAACTGTAAAATGGCGCTTATCTTTAAATTATTAGCACTTACTACCATTAGGAGTTTTTCAGAAGCAGTTTAATAAGGGGCTATATGATGTTCCTGATTACATATGGATTTTCACTCCTATCACGTCAACGCTTGTAAGCGCCAAGACAAATAATTGTATGACGTCACACAATCTCGTCATTCAGAGCAAACCACAGTAGGATATCTCTACACCAATCAGAGATATCTGCGGTAACTGTGTTACTACTGTTTATCTTAAAGTTATAATTTATACTTATAATACTGAATGTGTAAATTATTTTATAAACATTTAGTTTAGCCATTAATTTCTTGTGAGAGTACACATAGTTTAAAACTTTTTTAGTTGTGTATGTTCTATATAAAATGTAAATGTTTTAGCCTTTGTTAGAATCAACGCCGTAATATTTATTGATACAGAAATATTATAAATTATGATATAAGTTAAAAATGTGTGTAATATTTAAAAACTAAACTTGTTATCTTACAACTAGTGTTTAAAGCTCTTAAATCTATTAACTCGTCAACTAAATAGTCCTTTTGTGTTCAGCCTAGCTTTTAAAACACTTGACATTCACGTTTTCCACTGACTCAGCATGGTAAAACAATTAACACACTTCTGAGCTCACATTGTTACTCGACAGTAATTTCAGTTTATGTGGTTTACACTAACCAAGTTAACTGTTCGCTTTTGGGACATGATAATTATTTAATGCCGCAGAACCGTGTAATGTATCCCCTAATTAACAAATCCCATGCATATCATTACAATTGAACACACAGCGTATCATGGCGTATCTACAATGTATTGATTGTGTTTGAAATGCATTACTCCTTCACAATCCGTTGTTTGTATTTACAACATAAATAGAATCTGCCATGTAGCTACTTACAAATCTATTCACTGGGCTCCATTCCAAATGCAAGATACAATGAGGGAACATAGCAGTAAAGTTTTGCACTCCTATATAATTTTATATCATTCCAAAAATAGTCTGACTATAAATAAATATATGCCAGAGAAATATAAGTAAAATACCACCATATTAAGGATAAGAATAATAATATTAATATAATGCATTATCTCTCTAGATGAGTATACTCCTAAAGAGTGCGACAGAAGACATTGTTAGAGGGAAATAGAGGAGAGGGAGAAGAGAGTACAATGGACGATAAAATCAGTACTTCATATAAAGTGATATAAGCATTACAGAAGGGAATGTTGGATGGTCAATGGAAAATCGTATAAATGTCAGAAGAACAGGAAAAAATGTTTAAATAATGTCATAGAACACAATACTAATAGGCAATGCATGGAGAGGTTGGCATAGGATTGTATAGCACAAACTTTATACAGGAAACTTGTAGAAAGATTTTATTAGAAAATTATAATAAAAAGGTCGCACTCTGAAAAAATACTATTGTTTCTAAAAGTATACTTTTCAAGCTTGAACTTAAAGTACTCTGTCTGAAACATGGTTGCGGCGATTGTATCGAGTAGTGCCTGATATGGTTTGCCAAAGAGGTAACGATTTTTAAATTTTTAAGAGACGTTTCTGTTATTAGTGAAATAGTTTGTAGAATTTTTGTCCGTGAAACTGTAAGGATTGGTAAAATATCTACAAGAAAATAATTTAAATTGAGTTGCGCTTTACATGTGATATGCCGAGGCTAGTATCAAATTCATTACAAATACATCATATTATACATTGTTAGCAACCTGAATGAATTTTTACAAGGATTCTTCAATATAATCTGCAATCTGCAGAAACAATGTGGCATCAATAGTCTGGATACCACGTGAGATACTGAATAGGTGCATAAAAAGAGCTCAATATTGATGGCACGTGCATCTGGTATAGATTCTTACATTTTAATTAATTATGATAATTTCCAGAGATATTCAATTCAATATTCGTAAATTTTCATTATAATAATAGTGATTTCATCCTTTCCTTTACAAAATAACATTAATAACTACCGTTTTATCTATTATCAAGTGTATTTAAGAACACTTATGTACTAGAATATACAATCAAACCATTATATAAATATTAATCTCTGAAAAGAAATCATCTTCTGATAATTTAGTATCACGGGCAATCAAGCTGATCATTTTAATTTGACCTCTGTCATCTCATATAAGAACATTTATTTAAAATGCCATCTTTTTGAGCAATAAATGAGTATCATTGTGTTTCCGGTAGTAACCAACAAAATTATTTCATGTCATAACAAGAATTACTAATGATTCTAACTTCCAACAGTCAGATATTTTTGTTGGAAGTCACGATGTGACATGTGGAGTCAGAGACATATCACTGAGACCACATACCGTTATCATGAAACTCGTTACTACATGTTGACAGCCGAGTCTCGAGTTCCTTACACTTGACATATATCCACCTCTTGACTCTTCTGAAATATTTAACAGATAACCATGCTAAAAATGTTAAGAATATAACACAACACAATGTACAAATAATATTTTCAGCTCTATATGAACATTTAGTTAGGTACCTACTAAATAATGACACTCATATTAGGGCCTATTCTGATGTTATTTCACTGTAAAGGTTATGGAATAGATATAACCTCTATAGAATAACACATCAATTCAATTTGCGAGGATATTGATAAAAAATTAAGAATATTTTACTACATATTAACATAAATAATCCATTAAAATGGAGTATTGCAAAGACCGACAGAACGTGACTATATTGTACTGTTAATTCAAAATGTTTTATCTTTATATGTCTATTATAGAAGGTTTATCACTTGCGTTGTTAATTTAAAGAAAGTATCATATGATTAACCATGAAGTACAGTCTGTTTATTTATACATTGGTTTGTTCCTTTTCTCGTTACGATCCATTTTACTCATCTTTGACGACAAAATCTCTTCTTTGGGTTAAGATCCTATGTTCTAGACTGATATTTAGAATGTACACCTCTTAATAAATAAAAACTAGACATTTAAACCTCAATTGTTGAGAACTGACATTACTAAAAATTGCGTAAGGAATATTTATTCTAAAAAATTTAGTGGCGTCTTTACAGGGTTGTGCAATTCTTTCATTAGAGAGCTTAACACTGTAAGTATAGGTAGGAATACATATCTAGAATTACACCCATTCTGGAAACCTTAAATGAAAGTTAATTCCCAATAATTGCTACTGTAACTTTCAAAATATTCAAAAGTTTAAATATTTTCTGACAATGATAAATATATATATATATATATATATATATATATATATATATATATATAACGTAAATCTACTATCATAACAATCGCAAAACGATCATTTGAATTCCATGCCATTAGTGATAGTAGGCATAACGCTAACGTCTATGTGGTATATGCCACCGTTGTTATAACAGTCAGTTGCGTTTACGCTTTCAACTAATGTAAACCTTGTAGCAGACGTTAATTTTAGTGACATATATAACGATTATTACATCTATAAACCATTAAGTCTAGCTCATTTATCAGGATTTATACTTTTACTTGCTTATATACATGAATAGCATTAATAAAATAAAACATGGTTTTGTTGATTTTAAAATTATAATTAGAAATATTTAAAGGAATAATTATATAGTATAAGCGTTTTTAGCTGGTAATTGTTTATAAATTTTAAAACTATTTATGATATTTCAAATTGTTTGAATTCACTCCTGACCTAGGCATCTTGATGTTTAAAGGCCTCGTGTAATAAATTTAAATTTATATAATTCAGATACTTCCTCCATGTTTTAGCGCCACCTATACAAGGAATTCTCACTAATATTGATGTTTCGAAAATTTATGCAGAAGAGACACTAATGTAGACAACACCGATGAAATTCACGTTTTTTTGTAATCTTAGCCCATATTTTAAAATCAGTTATATACACCCCCTACTATTATTTCTTTTCTTTGTCCAATTTTAATTGGGCTTTAATTTATATTTTAATCAGCTTATGAGAAAACCTATAAATTCCGCCAACATCACGAATGATATCAAGTAATAACAAATTCCTTTCATATCGTTATTTGATTTACTGTTCTTGTGTTGAATGGAAGCCATAAAATACATATACTTGAAGCGACATTGTAAGTTCAGTTTATGCTACAAATACAGCCATTAGATTTTGACATCTGTAATAAATTCTCAATATAATCAATACTTACTAGTTTTAGCAACAAATAATAGTTAACATATGTTAATTCAACTGTAATTATATGAGAGGGGTTTTTTAAACAGGGAGTACACTGTCCTTATTCAATAACAATAATAATTTTTTTTTAACCAGCAGTTAACTGCTTTAGTGTTAAACACATAAACTGACAGTGCTGTTGACTAAAGATGATGTAATTTTGTTAGCGTCCTGAGTCAGTGAAAAGGTAAAGGTCCGGTGTTTATAGCCATGCTGAACACAAACGCGAGCAGTTAATTAGTTTAGTGTTTAGCTACATAAACTGAAAACGAAGTATAGCCACATGTGACGTAATTGTGTTGCCGTTTTGTCTCAGTGAAAAAGGTAAAGGTCCGGTGTTTATAGCCAGGCTGAACACAAAAGCTAGCTGTAAACTTGTTATTGTTAGCCAGAAAACCTTATAACGATGTAAGTACACATGTTACGTACTGTGTTACCGTCATGTATCCATGAAAAAGGCAAAGTTCCAGTGCATTATAGCCAGGCTGAACACAAAGGACTTAATTTTAGTTTAAGGGAAATGAACTCTCTTGTATTAAGAATCTATTTATGACAAGTACGTCACGCCACGTATTCGTGACATATTCCATGAAAATTTCATATCTATAGCTCATTTCATTCTCGATTTCTTCTGGGGATGGATTGACAGACAGACATTATTATTTAAAAAGCTGACGTGAGGTGACTTATTATAGAACCCATTTTTGTAAAATGAAGTTTCGTGCAAATTTAAAGTTTCCATATAAAATAATTCTCACCACATCTTTGCCACATGATGCATTCAAATTTTGGTTCATTAAATTGGGTTTCATATTAGTGTTTGTAAATAATAAAAGTACCAAGCCTTTATAAAAGAATGTTGTATGTGTTAGGATATGTATTATCAGGCCATATGTGTTATCACGTCACACGTTTAAATATCTTATTGGTTTATAGTGTTAGTTTAAACATTTATTCAATCTGAGGTGTTCTCGATGCCATCATGGTTATCCATAAGACCAATGTAAATATAAATAAATAAATAATAATAATAATGCCTTTCTTACACGAGCGTATTTCAATTTTACAAATTGTTCTTCAAATCAAGTCAGGATCAATAAATACATAAATATACAAATACACAATAAATTAATACTTAAATATCACAACACAACATAAAGCTTTACACAAACAATCCTATGGCTAACTACCTATGGCTATATTCGCTAACCCTCAGCCAAATCCCATGGAGGTACATATATCATCTTCAAATTCAGTATTCCTCCAATATAAATGAAGCTTCATGCACAATGTCAAGTCTGTATGTCAGCGTCCGTTTTTTTTAGATATCCTGCGGAATGACAGAATACATAGGCAGACAAGAAAATTTGTATTGTCAAGCCTACCAATGATAGGTATCGCTTAAGCTCAGTCAATTATTTGAATCTCGCAAATTTGTGTACAGCTCACTTTCAACTTTCTCTTAGTACAGCGTGTGACATCTGCCACAGAATTTACTTATGAGTCTACGTCCTTCAGAAGAGATCCAAAAATGTCGCCGGCAAATAAGCTTAAAACCGCATTAGAGACATTTAAACTAAAAATATAATGTAATCTAGGTGAAGAGGCGTTCTCATTGTCTCATTAGTTGCACTACTTAGTTTATGTAGTCCATGAGTGACAAATTGACAGCGACAACTTAAAAGTGCCACATAGTCATACATAATACCACACTACGTTTATTGCAATTTTGCTTTATAGCCTCAACCTCGTAATATTGGGATAAAACCACACTACGTGTATTGCAATTTTGCTTTATAGCCTTAACCTCGTAATATTGGGATTGATAGTATTAATGAGAATCTGGCCATTACTTGACAAGCTACGGAATGTATTAGTCTCCGTCCAATAAAATAATACACTTTCTTTGCCTTTTCAGTTTTGTCAAATAAGATATGTTTAAAAATTTGCATAAAAGAAGTTTAATTTAGTTTAGTTAATTGAGCCCCCAATGTGATATATCTGACTGAAGCAGCAAACATCGTGTATCTTCCACACCCATAAGTCAAACCTACGCCTAACTTCGACCCTAGTTTATCCTTCTTAGCCTTACCTAAGTCTACTTTAACACACATTGACTTAACATCTTCCTCATCTTATCTGCAATAACAGCAACACAGCTCGCCTGTTAGGGTATTTCAATCAACCACAATTTTACTAATAGATTGTCCTATAAATGGTTAAAATGTTACAACCGTAATAATTGTTTTGATATTCGTGATTCTCGAAATAAAGTAACTTTGAGTTATTGATGGCTTTACTCACAATACGAAAACAAACTAGAAACTTTGGAAATTTGAACATACCCATCTTTACGTTACGCTACTAAAATTCATGTTGTCTGTGAACAATTCCCAGTAATGTTTAGGTAATATTTCGTGAATTTTTAATCTATAATCTAATATAACAATATATATTAGATTATTTCCTTAAGTAAAAAAAATTATGGTTGCCTGTAAAGTCGGTTTTACGGGCGAAGATTTTACGTGACAACGTCTTTTTCTCGGTAGAATATTTATTGATATGAATATTATTAAATTGCACAATAGGAACAAGGAATTGAATGAAAATAAGAATTGCACAAATTTTAACTATAGAAATATATTTTGTTTACTAAAACATTGTACATAATTTGAAATTAATTAAAATTTGTTATTGTAAATGGTAAAGTTGAATAAAACATTTACTAAAATTGGAATTTGAAATTCTTGCTAAACACAGTTAAATTCTAACTCCGCGCGTGGTGATTGGTCGGTTTAGTTCGTTTGTTTGGTCGCACTGTTATGACAGGTTAGAGGTTATAATTTGTTATTTTAAATGTTTGACTAGCAATACGCGCTGTTTCTTCTCAATCGACTGAATTACGATTGATTGCAGAGTGATTTAAACTAATAATTTACTTAACACTATCAACATTTGTCAATAGTATGACATAACCTATAAACTCAGTTTCTCAACTTTTGTGTCAATCTAACAATTAATCAATCAATCATAGTTTACGATAATGAAATATCAGTGTACAATTATTTACCTTTATTGTTGTAGTTGTTGTAAATGACGAATCTAAGCACTCCACATTTTCACGAATAAACATAGTTATCTGCTTTATCCCGTGCGGCGGACCCACAGTTATCTGCTTTATCCCGTGCGGATCCCGTGCGGCGGACCCACTGGACGGGCATCGTAACGTTACCGGGCGTTACACTTTTTCATGAGTGACTCCGAGCCGCAACCTAATTTAAGACGTTGTCACGTCAATAATATACTTTAAAAATAAGCAAGCAATCGTATTGGAAACAAATCATCGAACTCATACTTGTCTGAAATGAATTTCATGTTTATTTTAAGGTCTACAAATAAAAACTTTCTCGGGATATCTTACGGATAGTTATGATACATGTTTTTATTAAGTCACATGTTAAAATGTCAAATTATTGTTCTCAGTTTATTTACAGGTTTGGTTATTCTAAAATTTTCTCGTTGCCATCATGGTTACGCATTGAGGCAATACAAAACTTTTTTAACGCTTAGCCAAATTCCATTGAGTGACACGCACCATCATCGAAATCTTTATTGTCTAAGTAGATGTGAAGCTCCATGCTAGTATTAAGTCTGCAGATTGGTTTGCTCTCGCTATATAATGCGGATAAACTGACATACAGACAAAAATTGTTTTAGCCTCGAGTAATAGGGTTCGTTAAAACCAATTAAAAGTCTGCTGAAATATTTACCAATAAACTGTACTACAATGTGCGAGTTTAAAATGTTTGATTGACGTAAATAATTTGATATAATACCAAAATCATATTTAATACAGTAAATAAATACATAACTTATGTATATAACTATCTTTAAACTGTAACTAATCATGTTTCAATGCGTTATAATACAATTAATATTGAACACATAACATAATAGGTTTAACATTTACATTTTTATTACTTGTATATTGGTGAAAGTAATAAAAAAGAGTTTAATGCGTTAGAACGCAATATTAATAATTGAATACGCTTCGAAATACTTAATAAATGTAAAAATGTATCACCAAATACTTGGTCACGCAATACATATCAATCTATCATGCAATGTTGTTAACTCAGTTTTACAATAATCAAGTTGACAAATGCTATTATTGATTAATTTTTCAAGACATAGGAAAAAACTACTAACAATTTTAGTTAAAAGTTGAACACACATGAACAGAATTATTATCGTTTGTATATAAACAGGGATATTCTTACTACCATAGATTGAGTCTCAGGCTTAAGCCAGTAATATGGAAATTTGTAACAAAGTAAGATCTTACGAGCCGTCCATCTACTTGCATATCTCTACCTTACGTCACGACCCTTCCTCTCTTATCAGTGTTGAGTTCAGGTGTCTCGCTTGACCAGATTTTCCAGTAAGCCTTATTAACTTTCAACATAGTTTTTATCAATATTAAATTCAATTGCAAAATATACTTAAGTTAAAGCATGTATAATGTATAATGTTTTCCCTTTACCTCAATAACGTTTCGGGAGGGAATCGGTAGAGAAAACTTCTTCTCATAACACTGACCATAAGATCTCTTTAAAATGAATATAATTAATAAACACACAAAATAGATTGTTAAAAATTTACATATAAATTAAGTCAGTATTACTGAGGTGAGAGAAAAATCCTGAATAATATATTACTTTACAAGTGGAATAATGATTTAAATAATTTCACACATTACTTAACTAATGCCAACATTTACTTTTCATTCCAATCCTGTCAATGAACATTTACTTTGAAAATAAATACTTGAACTTAACATAGTGGTTGGATTTGGGTTCAAAATTAAAGTTAAAAATAAAATTTAAGTTTTTATTAGTGGTATTATGAATGGCATGATGGTAACGAGAACATAACACGAATAAACAAAGTGAGTACTGTCTTTTAACATTTTAACAACTTGTTAAAAAAACATAATATGAAATGAAGTTGCTTTGTTAGATTTGCAAGGTAGACTTTACTTTCAGTTACAGTTCAAATCTATACAATCTTCTACAGGATTCCGTAGTGTTTGGAAGCCATTTCAAAAGGGCCTGAAAATAAAGCACCTATTATATATCGGTGTAATATGTGCAGTGTAACAACTAGTAAATAGTCTATATATTGGGATTCACTGCTATCACGTCAGCGCTTGTAAGCGGCGAGAGGAGTGATTGTATGACGTCACACAATCTCGTCATCCATAGCAAACCACAGTTGGACATCTCTACACCATACAGAGATTTGCATTAACTGTGCCACTACTGTTTAACTTAAGTTGTAATTGCTCTTAAAACTCGTTATATAATCTTTTTTATGAAGTTAAAGTGTTCTCTTTTAAAACTTTAACAGTTTAAGTGTTTGCATTGTTTTCAAGTTGTGAACTGTGCGTAATTTACATTATACATATCAATATAGTAAGTGTTTTAGGCGCTAGACAATGTTACTGATGTATAAAATAAAAATTCTCATATTTAAAAACTTTCATATAAACTAAACTCTCGTATAAAAATGTACATTCTTCTAACAAAGAAAATACTATGATTCGTTCTATTCTGAAGATATAAATAGTGGAGTAATATGTCTAATGCAATGCAAAAGTATATGTTTGTAAGTACGTAAGAATTTTGAATAAAACAAAAGGACGGATTTTTATTATACATATATCACACGGTATTTGGTTTATTAGTGTGGCCAAAAAATTAGTTAGAATGAGAAAAAAAAGGTAAGTTAGATATGAAAATACATATCCCCGAACCATAATAAAACCTTGCGTTTTGTATTTAAATTAGCAATTTACATGAAGTGCTTTACAAAAATCTGCAAACTTTTATATCGTAGTAAATGAGTTCACTTCTCACAAACAAACTGCCCTTTTGTGTTTCAGCCAGACCAATAAAACACTTGACCTTTACTTTAAAACGAATACAATTATCTCGCATGTGAGGTCACATCGTTACTCGACCGTTTATGTGGTTAACACAAACCAGCTAACTGCTCGCTTTTAGGAAATCGTAATTATTTAATGTTATGAAACCATGTAATGTTCTCCTTAATTAAGAAATCCCTTGTATATCATGACAATTGAACACGCAGAGAGTATATTTTGTCGTAGTTACATGGTATCGACTGAACTGGAAATGCACTACTGCTTTTACAATGTATTGCAACATTAATTAACTGCATTGGAAGTACATGCAAATATAATTTTTAAGTTCTCTTGCATTGACGAACTCCACTTAATAAAAAGAGATGAGAGCAATTTTTTTTAACTTAATTAGTTTTTTCTGAGTTATAACAATTAACAGTACAAGCAGAAACAAAATTAAAACTAATAAAATTTAATTTTAATAGATTATTTTGTTCTGTGAGAATCAACATAAATTTATCAAAGAAACTTATTTAAATGGACCATTTTTAAATAAATATGTATAAAGAAATTAAATTTTTGTTGTTAAGTGTGTAATTTTTTTATAGTTCATCAAAAGCTGCAAAGTTTGTGTTAAAAATATTAAATTATTAAAAACATTTCAAAGTCATATCAGGATTTAAGACATTTATCTAAATCCTCTTATCCTTTCAAACCTTCCATCCAAGTTTGTTATTACTTTATCAAAGAGTACATTTTAATACACTGCAAAAATATTAATAAATGTTATCAAAGGTTTTAAAAGCAACCTTTAGTCACCTAGTAAGAATTTGTAACAAATGAATTTATATGTTTAAGGAAAAGTACAAGTTAGGTAAAATTTATTTATCTGAAGTTAATAAACCTATTTTTCATCTCAAATTACATAATAGTTGACATTAAAACGCTTAGTACTTCAATATTAACTCCAGTATACGAGTTTCTGTACATAAATCATATGCAGATGATCGTTCAATCATGTAGAGTGAAGGAAAATAAAATGTATACAAAACTGCAAGAAAAAATTACATAAAAAGCCTGTAATTGCAATAATTTGGTGAAATGATTGTTCCGTTCTTCAGTCTACACACAATTTATAAAGGAACAGTTGTTACTAAATATCATGATTTAAAAAAGGTTCATTTTTAATATTTATAAACGAATCAAACAGAAAGAATATACTTAAATATGTTAATTCAAATCAATAGGAAGCATATAAGTGTGTAAATAGAAACCCTCTTGTTACATGAGGAGTAAGCACTATGTCAGTAATGAATAATATCTTGAAAGAAGGAAAGGTCTAGCTCAGCTCCAGCGGTCAAGGGGAAGTAATAAAGCACGTAAGTACCCTAGGAGTATTCATTTCTAGCTAGTTTATACCGTCCATTTGAAACTACATTGGATATAGTAACCTTATGGATGTTCAGGAGGTATGGCAAACCTTGCCTGCTTTGACGCTCCTTCCTCATAGATCTTGACAGGAGGCGGCCCCTACTCCCAACCTTACCAATCTAGAATATTCTGTAACATCAGAAGAAGTGCAAATTTACTTTTAGGAATAAGTGCAATTTATCAGATACTGGTTCCAAGAGAACAAAAAATTAAAACATAAATAAAATAATAATTGTTTTCTTTAATATATAATTAAAGAATTGCAAAGAAACAATTAGACACTGACGAAACAAAGCCCACGACAAAAATGATCCTCCACAGTAAACTAGACCTATCAATATTAATCAATACACCCTTTTATCACGATAACTCTACATCTGTGGTTAGTGATGTGTCGCCAATTAGGTTGCCCAGGTTTAAATGACACATCAGATTTTACTTTATATGTCCTAAAGGCCAGGTATACTTTATATATAAACCAGCCAAAAGGGAACGCTCCTAGACAAACGTAATATGTGACTAAAGAAACATAAATCTTACTTGAATGTTAAAAATTAATAGTAGAGTTAAATTCAGTTGAAAGTTCAATAATAATGGTGTGGAAGGAATAATGATCCTAAGTCAAATAAAAACTATTAATTAAAGTTAACTTTCACTAGATTAGAGTAAATATAATTTAATTGTACTAGTCTGTGTATCAAAACTGTTTTTAATTTTTAATTTAATGAGTCTTAAAGCAAGTATTTTAATTTCATAATTTTAAACTTATTAACATATTCCGTGAAAACGAGCAAAGCAAATTTTACTTAAGAAAAAGACAATACAAAACAAATACCCTATAAAGCTTTTGGCTTTATTTTCACCGACAAAGAATTAGAGAGAAGAAGGTAGTTTCATTTCAACTTTGTACAAAAGTAAATACATTTATTCCTCGTAATGCAGTGTATATTACCAACTGTGTACTTTAACTGTATGACAAGGATCATAAACATTTACTGTAATTAACCTGGATGGTATATACCTACAGTGTATATTACATCCTAACGAATGTAAATAACATCATTACCGTTGCAGTATACACATTCTCTTGTTTTCATAGGCAAGTATTTCTCTTGTCGTGTTATAGGCAAATAATATTAGATATAATTTTAAACTAGTATTGTATAGTATTAAAATATCTCGATTGGATATGTACTTAAACAGCCTAAAATTGCAGTTGTGATTAGTATTTGAATAAACTCTTAGCATTACATATTAACAGGCTCACTAATCACAATCATAAAACTATTAACTTTTGGTTACAGTAAACTAGTAATAATTTATTTTAAATTAATTCAAACTCCTTACTTATAGTTTGTGTTTTAGATTAGTGAACAAATGATGAGACCACGTTTTTACACAGTATTACTACTTAAGTTTAGTTTCGAAATCATTATAATTATAATATAATATTATTTTCTCGCTTTTATAATTTAAACTTAAGTAATTGTTACAAATATACAATAGTCTACATATAATATACTTAATGTACAGGGTGATTAAAAAGTATGGATATACTTCACCTTTTCAACGACCGCACCTGTAAAATCCTAACAATATACCCTGTAGGGTACAAAACTGCACCTTTTTTGGTTAGTATCGCAATATTGCCCCTGTCCCCAAAACACATAAATTGTATTTGAGCCCAATTAAGGAATTTTAATTATAAACCTCCGTCAAGTTACACATTGCTGTAAAGGCATTATAAACGAGAATTAACAGTGAAGCTTAAAAGCCATTACAAAAATAGCGACAAATTCAAATTTTAAATATTTTATAGTATTAAAATATTCCGATTGTATATATGTACTTAAACAGCCTTAAATTGCAGTTGTGATTAGTATTTGAATAAAATCCTTGCATTACATATTAACAGCCGTACTAATCACAATCATATAACTATTAACGTTTGGTTACAGTAAACTAGTAATAATCTATTTTTTAAATTAATTTAAGATCCTTACTTAGTTTGTGTTTTAGATTAGGGAACAAATGATGAGACCACGTTTTTTACACTTTATTACTACTTAATATTAGTTTCGAAATCATTATAATTATAATATTATATTATTATCTCCGTTTTATAATTTAAAGTTAAGTCATTATTACAAACATATAACAGTCTTCATATAATATACTTAATATACAGGATGAAGAAAAAGTATAGATATACTTTAATTTGTCAACTACCACAACTGTAAAAGCCTTACTCAATGTATCCTGTAGGGTACAAAACTGCACTTTTTTGTTAGTATCGCAAAATTGCCCCTGTCCCCAAAATATATGAATTTGGGCCCAATTAAGAAATTTGAATTATAAACCTCCTTACAGTTACACATTGTTGTAAAAGTAATTATAAACAAGGATTAAGACTGAAGCTTAAAAGCCAGTACAAAATGGCGGCTAATTCATATTTAAAATATTTTTAATCATGAAAGTAATGTATATCAATATTTATTGTTTAACGGAGAGCAACGCCCATAATAACATTCCTGGCAAGTTCTGACCTTCCTTGACAAAGGAGTCTGCAAGTCTTATTACGTTTTTTTTTACTCAAAGGAACGTTTGTTGATGTTTGTCACAAAGTTAAGAAGTTGTACATTATAAAGCTCAATGAACCAGAAAGTATAACGATTTTGACGATACGAGTGTATGGACATTAGAGATCTTATGATAAGGTAATATACGTATTTAGTGACTCATTTTAAAATCGCAGACATGTTTCAAAATCAGAAGTGCAAATACCATTAAACGTTTTGAAGATACGGCCTTCCACGAACAAAGTCAGCTGCTAGTGATGAAATCTCAATTAATGTTTTGCACTGTATTTCATAATCCCAATGTCTCAAAAGTCACTTAAAACTTCTTAAAACTTAAAATACTTCTTATTGTCAGAATGTAAAAGTTATGCGCAATACCAAATTTAAACCTTACAGTATTACTTAGCTCATGATTGTTCTGAGACGACTTTGATTGTTGAATTCAATTTTGCTAGTTAAGGATGAGAAATATTAATAAAAATGCAGCAGCATTAAATAGCATTGTTTTACAGACGAGCATTATATATGTTAAACGCTAATGTGACACGGCACAACTGTCGGTATTTGTCTGATATTAATCTTCACTGGATGAGAGAGCGACATCCGTAGCTCGATCAGCAAGAAATAGCTTTTTTTATCTTTTATTCACATATACATTGAGTACAGTGTTGCGTCATAACAATAATAATGAGAGTAGTTTCAGTTCTATAGACTCCTCCAGTCCTGAAACTCCTGTATGGTGTATATGGATCGGTCTAAGAGCCAGTCTGAGAGTGCTTTCTTGAACTGTTTATCCTGTAGTTTCTGTAGGTCTTCTGGTAGCCGGTTAAAGAAGGCAGCACCTCGATAAGAAGGCTTCTTTTCATACAAGCTGAGTCGATGTGCCTGTAGTTGAAAGTTGTGTCTGTGTCGGGTGTTGTAGTTATGTTGATCCACCAATCTGGCTTGGTCTGCTCTTAAAGCATATATTATAACTTCACGTATGTATAGTGAGGTTATTGTCAAAATTTTGAAATCTTTAAAAGCTTCCCTGCAGGAGTCTTGTGGTTTTAGTCCTTTTAATGTTCGTATTGCTCTTTTTTGTATTACTAACACCCTTTGCAGATTTGTTGCGTTTGTGCCTCCCCATACACAACAAATAGCCTTATATAGCAATATATAGCTTTTAGATTGTCTGCTTCAAGCTATATGGAGCACCTCCGAAGTACGGTTTGATCATCCGTACACATTTAGTCAACACATTTCCCAATCGCTGTATAGGTGAAAGGGTAGCTATTAAATGGTAGAATAGTAAATCCAAAGCCTTCCGCAGGAATCCATCCAGTTCGCCATTTCAAGTTTATATAAGAAATTATATTGTTATTACGTCGAATGGGAGCATATTGAGCTTCTGTAATGGAAAGTCTGAGAATAGAAAGCCAACGAACTTTGATTTTACAAAAAAATCCCATTTGTTAAAAATTATTTTTTTTACTAGAAAAAAATATGTTAATTATTATTTTTAAACATTAAAATAAACAGGAAACTCTGTTGAACTCATAACTTGTTTATAACTTGTAATTTTTATCGAGTTCAGGCATAAGGATATTTTAAGTTTGAATGAGTGGCTATATTTTACTAGCCTGAGATAGCGAGATCTAGGTGTCACTGTTAATTTCCTTTCATAAACACTTTTAAAACGATTTTTAACTTGACGAAGGTTTACATTCAACATTTTGATATTGCGCCTAAGGTTTGGTGTATAGGTATTAGGGTAATCTTCTGATACTAATCGAAAAATCCTGTGTTCTACCCTAAATAATATATTGTTTAGTTTTAATAGGTGGTATAAGTTGATGTGAGGTATTAAATGTACTTCTAGTTCTTATTCACCCTGTATAGTGAACATTTAATATTGTTGGTATTATTGCATTTAATGCGCAGTACACGTAATTAATAAAGGTTAACATAGTATTCAGTCAGTAACCGAACAGCATGTTTTTCATATACTCGTAGTTAAATACAAAACCGCCTATTATTAGAACAACTTATTTGGACTCAATACTTCTATAAGCTACTATAGATCTGTGTTTCTGCCTACAGGGTTCGTTTTGTGTGTGTTCGTGCGTGCGCGCGCGCGCGCGCGCGTGGTGTGAGTGTATGTGTGTTTATAAATTTACCATTACTACAAGCAATCAGGAAACAACGCCATTGTTTACCGAAACTATTGTTTACATTCACTTGGTTATTTATTCGCGTAATTAATGCTATTGTTCGTTCGTTTATTTGAAGTTTGACATCAAAGCAATAATACTCACTTAATAGCTGTTATGAGACATTTATACTATTTGTAGTAAATAATTCTTTTAGTTCTTATTATCAAATAATCGTCAGGGAAGTGTAACTGATGTTTAATATTCACTAAAATATTCATTTCATTGGGAAGTAGTGTATTGCTAATTTGCTATTAAACATGTATTTCTTTGCTGTCATATTAGATGATGTTTAGTTATAATTTATAAAGACACTAATAAAATACTCCATTAAATATGATAGGTACTGGGATCTATAGACATTGAAGTTGTCTCATTGTAATGACCCTATACCGGGTGTGTTCTCTGATTTAGGTACTAAAAGTATCACTTAAAAGTCTTAAAATAAATATTTTGAAATTTTCCAAAATAAATGTGTAAGTATACATCCTAGAAAGTACTTATTAGGAAGCTGTTCTAATCTCCGTAATGTAATGTCTGATCTGTGCTTTACAGTCTTTTCCGTATCGAAATAGCAATCACTCAAATCTATATTTTAATTCAAAGATTTATTTCAAAGACTCGAGAGCTTCAGAGTTTCATCCCACCGGTCTTTGGAGGTACAAATTTAATAAATCTGGAGTTGTTCTAGAAATCTGGGATACCATGTAAAAGGTAATACTAATCACGACCCTGTAATTTTATTAGGACATCATTGCGAAGCTGTGATCAACCATTCGTAGCTACTTTTGGGAATCTATTTTAATCAATATAACCCGGGGAATTAAGTGTTTATACTTATTGTATTATTAGACTTAGGTATATTACGTGGAATTTATGTTATTTTAAAACCAGAATACCTTAATTTTACTAAAAGGATGGTATAATATTAGTCAGGATAGTTATTTTTAATTAATACTCATGATGATAATTTTGTTCAGGAATTGAAGTGAATTTTGTATAAATACATTTCTCGAAAAAACATTAACGTGTCAGTGCCATATTTGTAAGAGATTTAACAAAACTGCATAATTATTTTCTTCCACAATACGCAGTATTACAACTGTACAAGAAAAGATAATAAAAAAGAAATAAACTTTTTAAAATGTTCGTGACATTTAAACGGTTATTGGAAAGTTAATTCTTAAATCATTCAAAATAATAAATCTACTAATAATGAACTTCACATCATAACTTCAAGAACTTTTAAAAATTGCTGTTACAGCATCAACCAAGTCAGTCACGCTGAATGATAGAGACTAGCAGTTTTTTTTTTTTTTTTTTTTTTTTACTCGCGGCTTCACATGCAATGTTGTAGGCTTTGAACACGTATGAGCAGTTGGAACGAATGAATTATACTCTCGGTGCCAATGGAGTTTACCTTGTTCCTCGATCAAGAAAATATATTCACTACACAGGTGTGTTCATAGCATACTTAATATTTGATAAATCTACAGTTCAAAGTATTTTTACGAAAGATTTTAATTTTATGTTCTGGATATGTTCTCACTCTGTGCTGAACATTGGTTGCAGAAAATGTATAAATAAGAAGTGTTGTTACTATAAAGCTTACACTATGCTTTCAAGTGCATAAATGTAAATTGAAAATGGTAGTTAAATATAATGCTGTGCTATCATCAAACAATATTTACACAGACACGTTGACTACAGTTAAGAGACTCTTCCAATGGATAATATTTGTCTGCTTTAATGAAGCTTTAGGGATAGTGATAAGATTTTTCATAACTATACACCAGTGGCGCGTAGCCCGAAAGAATTCTTCAGATAAGAATATGACAAGATGTTGACACTTAGAAAGTCAATGTAAAATTTCAATACAACTGGTTTATTAGTATTTGCGTGATTTAGTTTTTACGAGCCGCGACATTTCCCGAGAAGATGTCAATTGTGTGAACAGCTGAAACAGTGACGTAACTATCAAACCCTGCTTGGATCTGACATCTTGTCACTACTGATTACTCTTCAGTACATTATATCCATTCAAGGGTGGGTTTCAACATTGTTGCAACATCCTCTCTAAGTTTTATTTGTATTCAATGTTATTCTTATCCAATTTGAAATCATTATTGCATATAGTACATTCATATTTATAAAGCTAGCTGTATCCGGTTATACATTGGAATATAACATAATTGATAAAACTAAAAGATCTTTAGTATCACGCCATCCAATACTGGTCAAGCTGGTGTCACCTTTACTTGTGATATGAATACAATCTGGACAATGCCTGCTGATTATTAGCACTTACGTATTTATACCTTTAACAAAATTAGTGTAGTGCCTGTATCCACAACATTGTAAAACCTACCCGGCCAGCACACGTCATAATACATTTTTAATTTGAGATGAGTAATATCTTTTAAATTCACAGATGCTTTGCAGTTTTAAAGCAAAGTGTTTAAAAATTATGAGAGTATGGCGTTCAATATTTCAAAATACCAATTGTATCACATAAAAGCAAGATATCCAATACTCTTTGTATGTGATCGCCATTGGCGCAGTGATGGGGATACAAAGGTTATCGCAAGATATCCAGATCAAGCAATGTCGAGCGTGGCTGCTGCTTGGATGGGTGACCGCTAAACGAGGTTGTCCTTCCAAGCAGCTATTCAAAAGAGCTATGTCTACCACAAACATTAGTGATGAGCTTTATACTTGATAAACGTTAGGCAGGCCGAAAGGGCTTATTTAACTCGAAATTCAAATTCGAATGCTGTGTTCCAAGTTGTTTACAGAGTTAATAGCCGTCATGTGAGCAAGCGAAACAGTATTTGTTTGTAAACAATCCACTTTGTTATCGTTTCGGTCACGATTGTGTGAAATTATCCGTCTTTGTGTTAATATATTGTGTTTAAACTGAAAACAAGTATCACTTGGTCCTTGCAGAAAATTAATTATCGACATCAGTAACATTCTTATCGGAAACGAGGATCGATCATGAATTAAAAATATTGTTTATTTTTTGTCTTATAGCAAAATGTGAGATTTAAACCTTCTATACACCGATTTCCTACACACATTATTGCTTAAAAGTAGTTTTTTAAATTTTTATTTAGGAACTCAACATTGATACAAATGGAAACGTTGGTATTTATTCTTGATACGATAATAATTATGCATTTTCCAACACAACCATATAATACTGTAATATAATTGACTTACTGTATACCTAAATTCCCAATTTAACAACCATCGATTTATTTAAATTGAAATTTTAACAATCCGTCTCTACTTGGCAATATTTAACGCATTTTAATGTTAGAGTCTGCAGTAAAACGTAGGATGCACTTCTTACTGACTTTAATATGATTTAGCCCTATCATATTGAAAAGAAAATATGACATAACACGTTATTTTGTATATTGTTATAAGTATATTAATAAAATTCTAAAATTGAGTCTTCAAATTACAAACTTATGAACATTTCAGATCTTCTAATAGAAGATATTTCCGGATATAAACAAGTAGGCATCAACATAATAAACGCTATATTACAGCTTCAATACTTCATGGCTTCAGTTACAGACAGGGTGCAAAATATGCACAGAGTAATACATTATTTGCACAAGAAATGTAAATATCTATGTAATTTGAGTCTCTTCCTTTAAATTTATCGATGCTAGTTGTGTTAAACCAATGTAATAAATTTCTTTCTGTGATTAATGTTCTTTATTTATTTTAAAGATACTGGTTAGCTGAAAGTCGTATTTAGGACTAAAGAAACAAGTTAAACAATAATATATCTACAATTTGGACAGTATATGCATATTAAATTAATTTAAAGTCTTTTACATGTTGACCCACTAGTTGTATGGGGTCCGTTTTGGATTTTCCTACCTGAGAGAAATAAACATAATTTTAATTACTTACTACAAATTCATAAACAAATCTCTTTAGTTAAATGGAAGCTCTGATTAGAAAAACGTTATTAAATTAAGAACGTTTAAAATTGTATTTTTTACATTCCAATTAATAGATTACATGCTTATTAATAGTAGTTTATAAAATATTAAGGAAAATAGTTAAAGCAACAAAATTCAAATTTTTGTATTTATCATAAAAGCAATAATGTTATAATTAATTTTATAACATTTTAATAACAATCAATGGTGATAAATAAAACTTTTTTTTTAAGTAGAAATCGATTAAGACTCATAAGTAATGTTCCTGAAATTGGACTTAAAAGAATTATTGAATATAAAAGAATTACATACATAAAAGTTGTATTTTTTATTACAAAAGCTAGAGTTAAAAAAGTTAGAGTAATTATTTGTTACTCCTAATATTTTTGCAACTTTTTTAATTTTTTTGTAAAGATCCAAAGAGTTGGAAACCACTCAAAAAATAATTCAACTCTGTAGATCCCCATTATCTCAGGGTGGACATTTCAACACGTATATCCCCTTTTTAGGGTTGATTCTACACCAATAGGATTAAAAACGTAGTTGCTGTTTCACATGATGTTTGTAAATATCATAGAAATATCAAAAATTGGTTGAGTGTTATCGAAGCCTATTACTTGAGTAACTGAGAAAATGTCATATCTGTATGTCTGTTTACAATCAAGAACAAACCATCTTATAGACTTGAAATTATGCAAGAAGTATCATTTCTATATAGACAAACATGATGCCTTGGCTGAGCGTCATTGAAGAATCATTTGAAGGGATCATGAGAAATCACTCATTAGGTTGACTGAATTTTCGTTAAATGTCTGTATGTCTGTTTGCCCGCAAGACATATTTGAGGGTAAATAAGGTATTTGCATGAAGTATTGCATACGAAAAAAACGCTTCAATGAGAACTATAAACTGTATGTTACTTTCCTTAACACAATAATAGTAATAAAATCACTAAAGGCGAAAGAAACCATTACCGGTTCACAGGCTGGGAATAACGCCAGACAAACGATCGCTCTCATTTTATTTACATCTCGGTTCACAGTTAATATAAAGGTACTTTGAAGTTGATTCATTAATAAACTTATTCAAAAATCTATTTATCAAATATTTTAAAATTTAACAATATTTGTTATAAAAGTAAATTATTTTCAACAGTTAGGTCTTAACATTTCAAATTGTCTAACCGATAACTACTCACAATTTTCAATTTTTCAAATTACCTCTTTTAGTTCAGACGGCAAACTGGATTTTTGGTCACTCTAATAGGAAGGAAACATTTCAGACCTCAATGTTTCCCCTGGGAGAATGGAAAATTAGTTTGAGTTCAGAGATTATAACCCTACTGAATTTTTTTACATCCTGAACTGATACATAGCCCTCATTAGTACTGCTAGGAGAATATTTAAAATAAAAAATCGGTGGTTTTAGTACAAAGATTACATTTCAATAATGTTAAAGAAATTAAATATATCTATTGCTGCAAACATAACATGTTATATAATTCGTACGTACTGAGTTACCATTTTTTTTATTTTGTACTGCTCTCCAATATTACCAATATTATTGAAAAATATAGAAGAAGTTTATTTAATTTTCACCCTTTAGAAAGATGTACAATGAGCAACATCCCGTAATGTAAGTACTGGTAGTTTCAGCTGAATGACAGGGAATATCAACCTTTATGTTATGTCCTAGATGCTGCTGTATTCCAGCACATTACATCCAAAATTGAACATTCACGTTACTATTTATACATCCCCATTATTTTTTCAGATCATCGTCTTATAATGTCGAATTATACACAAAGTATTAAACAAAAAATTATAGTCCATGTTTCTAAAATGGTCTGAAACGTATATTAGCCTAAATTATACAGATTTCAATCAAAATTCATTCACTAGAAAGTCAGAATAACTATTATTTTAAAGATTTAAAATATATTAAAAATTATCTCCCGTGGTTTGATTCTACTGGATTAATAATAAAAAATTGTTGTGATACAAAACTTTAACATTTTTTAGTAATATTTATTATTGCGTTATGCGTCATCAGATAAATTAAACCGCTACGTTTTATTATATAATAAGAATAGAACAAATCGTTTATTGTAATAAATGCCAATCACTATGCAAGTTCACTTTGTAAATATATTTTACATATTACTTCTCAAAATTTAATTTATAGTATATTTTAATGTATTCTATTCCTACTAATGTAATATGTTTAATTACAGTGGATTAATTCACGAAAATAGCGTACTCTCGTATATTGAACTCGTTCTCTTGTCTGTCACGTTGTATAACAGTTAATTATAATATAATGTGTCAATTTTTTATTGTAATTCACTCTGTCAAAATAAATGCGAATGTTTTAATGCGAATGCGAATATGTACATTCATATTTTTTTATAAATTAAAGACAATTTGAAATAAATGCAAAACCCACAGAATATATAATATTTCAATGAAAATAACAAGTATGTTGTAACAGACGGTAATTTTGTTGCATTTAAAACCTGTTGTCAGATTGTGCCAAGGACAAAAAGGAATAACCAGCTCGACGTGATACAAAGAGTCCGGATGTTAAAGCGGTAACAGGAGTGCTTCCTTTTCCTTACATATATTCTGACCTGGATATATCTAAATGTGCCCATGTATAGCAGCTAATGGAAATGAGGTTTACAATTATGTGAACAATATTTTATATTCTCTATCATAAAGCTCTCTTTAATTATAAAGTACAATGCCGAAGTCGTTTGTTTTATAGTGTCAGTTACGCATGGAAAATTGTATTTATTAGCTTCTTGTTAAGTTGGAATGTGTAAAATAGTATTTTATGTATAATAGATACAATAGGGAAGTGCCATTCTGTTTAGCCGAAGCACTTTCGGGTGGCCAACACTATTCACCACCTTTTTTATTACAAAAGTGGACCGATATTTTAAAACTTCATCTAAAATAAGAACAAACTCAAAATGGAACGGACTTATCAAGTTTAATTGTAAGAAAAATCATTTGGTCTTCAGAAAAATGTAATTACTTTTAACACACGACATTAGTGCAGTTTTTCCAATTTATACAGGTCAGTAGATACACACTTCTCCAATAACGTGTATAAAATAAATATAAATAAATAAATAAAATAAAAATAACACCACTCTAATTACTATTAAGAAAAATAAGGCTTAGTATACGATACGATATTATTACCAAGTAGTTATTAAGGTTTTCCATATTTTAATTTTTAATAAACAAGCCTGTAAAAAATACACATATTTGGATCAGTTATGTTCGTATTGCTGATATTGACAAATAAATATTGATCATCGATCTGTAATTATTGCAGATTTATAATTATTAATCTCATATTGTGTAATTATAATTTCTATTATAATTCATTATCAATCATATTTACCCAAAGAAAAAAACAGGATTTACACTCAAACTGTTATTGAATATTGAGTTAAGCTCCAGTTCACCTTCCTTTTATTGCAGCGTCTGCTATCTGACACTGTCTCACAATTGACTCCTGGATTCTGGAGTCTTGTTCGTCTGAAGAGATCTAAAGAAAGTCAACGACGAAGAAGCTTAAAACAAAAAATTATATTGTTTTGACATCAGAGACACCTATAAATAGGTGAAGTGGTTGTTTCATTGTCTTATCAGGTACACGATTGAGTGCACTACAATATGATAGACACAATCCCACGATCCCTAAGCACGGTGAAGCAACGGAGTTTTCTACACTTAACAAATAGTTATTTTTATTATTTCCACACATAGTTAATATATATATATATATATATATATATATATATATATATATATATGTTTTAAACAATAGGCAAATTTTTATACTTTAGGATATTTTACGACTCAAAATGTTTTAGGCACATGAACCTTAACATTTCATTCAATATTTTGTTTATGACTAGACGGTATAAGCAGACTTACCGATCGAATCTTGTGAAGGATGTATAAATATTAACGTTAATGTTGTTATTTACATTAGTTTAGTATGTAATGTGGAGTTATATATCATCCAGGACAGTAACACAGGTTGATGTTCTCAATCATTCGGCGGAAACTAGCAGTAGTTTTATTACAAGTTACTAACTGTATCTACATCATAATAAAAGATATAAATAAAACAAACTTATTCCCTCTGTATTATTTTAATAATGAGGATAAAAATGCTATAATAGATGTTTATTATAAATTATTTTTTCTTTTAAACTATATACTGTGAATAGAAATAAGAAATACTGAAATCTGAATTAAAATTTCTTATCGTCATCAATAAAGTGTTTTTCTGTAAAAATATTTGTACATTTTAATCTCTAAATGGCATTGTTTGATTTCTTAAATTCATATTGTTACAAGTTACAATTTTTATCGCCAAGCAGCTTTTGTTTTTTAGTGTTCAATTGTCCAATTAGTTGTATAGAAAGGGTAAACGTTTTGAAGTGTTCTCATTCCTTGGCTATTTTGGAAAGAATTAGAAATAAATTTAAAATTTTACGTTTTAATTTTATAAGTTAAACAAATAAAGTGAAGTACATATTTGTTTAATGGTCCACATTTTGCCTTCCTGGACTTGGATATGACAGAGAGATAGAAATAGCTAGTGTACCGTATGCCAATGTGCCATTAATATGATTAGTTTGAAATTTAAGTCACTGATTGTGTTTAGTGAAATTATTGTTTACATTCAGTTTATTTTGCAACTGTTTGTGTATTCACAGCCAATGCTTTTCGTATTACAATTGTTACTGAATTGGTAACACTTTATATTTCAAATCATCGATGTATTATTATTTAATATCCAATTGTCATAAAAGTGAATGTAACGAGTTGTGGGAATTTCATTTAATTAAAATATAATATTTCAATATACTAATCATGAAAATATTACATCTTATATAATGCTAAGTACTTATATTCATGAAAAAACAAGTTAATTGAGAAAGTTTCATTATTTTATCGTCAAAATGTATTTTAGTCCTTACATACATTTCTGACTCTTGGCAGACTTCTTGGTGGGAAACAATTTAGGTTGCTTTTTGTGAAGCATTAGACTTTATACAAAGGATTATATTGCAAAACATTTTCGTGAGATGTTGTAACAAATTTCAACATTGTAGGCAACAATGTATGTTTTAGGCCCTGAGTTAGACTATTTAAAACGGTAATAACAAACTGTTAAAATTCATTTAATTTAAAAAATGTTAGAATTAAAAATATGTTATAAGAAGTAGCTTTTGGAATAAGTGCTTCAGTGAATCAACTTCAGCGGTCATTTATATTAAATCTAAACCAAGATGTACAAAACAACGAGAGCGATCGTTTGTCTGGCGTCAGTCCATGCCCGAGAAAGGTAATGATTTGTCGGCCTCAGTGATTGTTATATTATTTGTACCAAGGAAAGAAATAAACAGTTTATACATCTCGTTGAAGGGTTTTGTAGATTAATTATTATATATAAAGCGGTAGGTTTCATGCTATACTTCATGTCTGTAATTTATTATTCCTCAAAGATCTCGAGCGTACATACAGTCATATAGAAAAGTAAATTTTTATATCCCCCAGCAGACAAAAGATACATTCTGTCAGCCTACTGAGTATTAGGCTTCAATGCTGCTCATACAAATTTCATAGATTGACATTCCACAATATCCAACACGATGTAACATGCATAGGAATAATACTTCATGCAAAATTTCAAGTCTGTAGGACAGTTTGTTCTTTAAATATCGCGGAGACAGAAGGACAGAAATTACGTTTCTCGAGGACCTCTAGTAATAATAGGCTTCACTTACTCTGATCCACTTTGGATGTTTTTATCAGTTAAAAAACAAAATTTGATATTATATTATTCGTCAATCTTCAATTTATATTATTTCTTCAATTTTTATTAATACTTCTCTTATTATACTTCTTATTATACTAATAAAATAGTAGTACAATATATTTAATACTGGAAAACAGCGTTTTTGGGAAGTACTTGTGCTTTTAATATTTCAATCCTATGTTTGGGTTTGTAATCTATAGTATCGTACGATTATGTGGACGTATAATAACCACCGAACTATAATTTGCAATTTTAGTCTGATTTTAAACCTCAAACAAGTATTAATTTAAAAATTTATCAGAATCCAGAGTAAAGACTTATTATTATTTTTTATTCGACATTGTTACAGGTTATTTGGAAAACTCGGTTTTTTTAATTTTAAAAACACAAAAACACAATTTAATTTAAAAAACTTAAATGTATGGTTGTTTATCATATCTTTAAAATGAGACAAGAATCATAATTCCTCAACCAAGTATACAGACATAAATTCAATAGAAGTTTAATGTTGTTTTTATTGTATATAAAGAAAGTACCACCCCACAGGTTTATTAATTTATAAATTATGTGTAAGATATTAAGAATGGGTTCTGTATATCAAACAATTGTCATCGGAGTAGCATAAGCCTGTCAATAATATAAATAACAAACAGGAAAACGATAGTCACATCCCTCCTCTGGTCTTGTTCACTGTTCAGTGGCTTAAATTTCCAAACAAAGTCTTTACAAGAAGTCGCAAAATATCAGTCGTGTCACGGTTTGCAAAACCTGAAAAAGTGGAAACATTTAAATGGTTTGTGATACCAATGTACTTAATTATTTGAAAATTAGCTAAAACTTTCTCCATTCACATAGATCTAGCATATAAAAAATATTCCTATAAGCTAAACCTTATTTTCGTCGTAATAGAGCATAGACATTCGAATCTATAGGTAGATGAAATAGATTCACGTCAGCGAGCTGAAAGAGCTGGAATTTGAGCTTAGGAATTTCACGATCATCCACAAAAGAAATTTTCTCTGCACAAATTCGAGTACATCTGTATAACCTTCATCCCTATTTAAAAAAATAGTGCTATAATAAAGATGACTTCAGATTGAGAATCTGTAAAACAAGGTACAAGACTCTTTGTCGTTAAAAATTGGGTATTTAACATAAAAGTTACTTTCGTCTTAAAAAATACCACTTATGTATCCATATGAAATATACTTCAAAACAATTATAACACGAAAATGTGCTTTCCCTCTATCCTACTGCACAACCAATCTGAATAAAATTAATTTTAGAAGGATTCTTTTTGTTAAGTATAATTAATTACGATCGTTCTAACAAGGTTTGACGGACCAGAATCAATAACTAAACTAAACGGTCTGTCACACCTACAATTGGTAGCGAGCTTCTAATATAATCAGCATAAATGTGAAATTTACAGTGCAAAATATATATTATATCTACATTAAATAAGATGAAAATAAAGAGAAGAATTCGAAAACATGAAGTACTCTCGAGTCAGCAACAAAAGTCTCTACCAAAATTGTATTTTAAGTATTCCAGCGATAAGGATAAAAATATTCTAAAAAGGACGATGCCCGATATTACCAAAAGTCTTATAGGAGTTAACGTAAATAATATTAGGATGACCTCGTCGCTCTACTGTATGGCTTGCAGTTAATTACGGACTACTGTTGAAAACGACAAGTTTATGCTAAACTATCTTTCAAATGGCCCTTTTCAGCTCCTACTTTAATGGGTGAATACCATCTTTTCTATTATTCTTATATAATACTACGTGCTATATTTCCGAGTAATCTCTTAAGGACAATCAATAGAAAACGAAGAAGCAAACTCCTAAAAATGTACCAAAAAGTCAACAACAAGATAACATAAGTTACCCCAATCCTCCTTTAATTTATTGTGACGTGTTTTTTTTTCATCCACGAAGCTTATTTTATATAACCGCATTACATGAACCCTACATTTTATATAGAACTGTCAGTTGACAGTGGACAATGCAGCAGTATATCAATAATGTAAGTTACAAACAGGATTACCCACGTCACAACCCTCTCTTGCCCCTGTTTAGTGTCACGGGTTTTGTCACCCTCCTTACATTCTTTATATGACAGCGGAGCATATATCAGCAACTAAGTTTTATTTGGCGGAAACTTAATACATACATACATGTATTCTGTAAATAACATACATAATGTAAATTAAAAAAACTAATTACACACATAATGTTTCTCTCAGGCCCTTGAATATTGCTAGGAACGTCAGTATTCTCAATAGTATACTGTGTTTTCGTGGCAATGGACGAGTCTTGTATTTCCTTTCTTAACTTACTAACCTTTCAATTACAGCACTACTACTTTGTTGTCATAATTTTTGTGAGCGTTAGCGAAGCGTATCACTCGAGTACATGAAACAATTTTTTTTTTTAATTAGACCTAACCTAATCTAATAGTGTATTCCTTCACTTTCATCCCTCATGTATTATTTACATAACAGCTATGCTCTACTGTAAACAGGATCCCACTGGTTACATCCCTATCCTGTTCTGAACATTTTCAGATAAGTAACATACACTTAAATGAGTTGAAGTCAGTGTGATCACTATTACCCTCCGTAGTAGTATTGATTGTTCGAGAGCGTATCCACAACTGAGAAGTTTTTGTTACATCCAGTTTACAGCTGGTCATTAGAGTATCGAGTTGCACACAGTTATATTAAAGATAATGTTGTAGTATTATAATTTGTCAATCAATTTATGTGACTTTTGAAAATTATATTTAAAATATATAAAATTTGAATCTATTTGAAAACTTATAAATAAATTATTACTCTAAGAGTTCTTGCAACAGTTATAGCCAAAATTATTAAACGCGAACGATGTTACAGGGAATGTTGCTTTAAAAACAACAAATAATGAGATGAAAAAGGTTTGTATTTGCACTCATTTCAAATATATTTTGTTCAAAAGTTTATTTTATAAAACTAATAACCAACATATTATTGACGCTTTATACCTTAATTTTAATACCAGTGAAAATCCTTAATTTAGGAACAGATCCTAAATCCTACGAGAGCACGTAATAACCTTGATGTTACAACTCGAAATACAGGAAGAGATGTTTTGAACACGTTATTTTTTTATTTTATTTTATTTTGTTTTACATTTCAACGGACACTCCATTTTTACAGTTTTGAACAATAATTAAACAATGAAAGTAAACAACTACAGTGACAAATAGAGCAGTAACGATTAATAAACTGTTTAAGTGACGAAACGGATATAAAACTATGAATGACAATAACGTAATTAATCATTAGTGTACCGTGATTTGAACTATGGAAAACAACGAACAATAACAGCAATAAATTAGCACGAAACAATGAGAATAAACAAGAATAGACAAGAATTAACAAGACACATTATATAAATAACAGCAATGAGAGTCGTACAGATAAAGTGTAAGAACGAGTGTCTTCCCTCATTGTGCAACTCTTAGGCAGATAACTCATGCAGACCGGCGATCTTCCTCTTGAGCACTGGTATACTGTCCACAAAAAAGTCAACGATGTCGGCGACGCTATTACCAGAACTCTGAAGTCGGTACATCGTATCGTTTGCTGCGTAGTTGGTGCGATGTTGCTGCCTAGCGAACAGGTCTCTGAAGCGAGTGGCTGAAGGGGTCCTGAAGAGGATCTAGCTCAGCATATCGGGGCAGTCGATCTTGCCGTTAAGGATCTTTGACAGCAGTACAACGTCAGCGGAGAATCTGCGATCCGCAAGAGTCAGGAGTCCCAGATCACGAGACACTTCCCCGATGGGAACCTGACGATAGAGAAGACCACTCCTGACACATGTTATGATGTAAACAATATCATGTCGTAGCAACGTTAGCTTCAATATTAATAATTGATAATGGCGTAACACATCAAAGTTGCCGTTTATCACGAGGAGTTACAGTCGACATTATTAAATATCTCTAACAATGTCGTTACAGATAACAAAACAACATGTGTAACAAAGAGAACTTTCATAATTTACAGATTTTGTAACTCTAACTTTCCTTTAAAAACCTAGAAAGTTGTAAACAGCGTAGTCATTGGCTCTTGACCTATTGCGGTCTCCCTCATAGGCACACTCCAGTGTAGGAGGGTGACATGTGAACAGATTGTAACCAATAGAACACACTTTTCAACACCAGACATATAGTCAATAATGGTAAATCATGATTTTTTTAAAATTTTAAGGCATTTTAAAATATTAAATTATACTAGATAATGTTATTATTAATATTATTAACTGGTATAGTAATAATAATTTAAAATAATATCTATATATCTAATATACTCGTATAATATCTATTTATATGACATCTATAATAATAGTAACTGCCTGGCCATTATTAAGGCCTATCACAGGCTGTACTGAAAACTTTTCTTTTCTCTATTCAGAAACAGTTTAATAAGGGGCTATACGATGTCCCTGTTTACATATGGGATTTCTCTCTTATCGCTTCAGCGCCTGTAAGTGGTGAAATTTATAATTATATGACGTCACACAAACTCGTCATCCAGAGCTAACCATATTAGGATATCTCTACACAATACAGAGATATCTGCGGTAACTGTGCTACTACTGTTTATCTTAGGTTTTGATTGTACTTATAGTAATGAATGTGTAGATTATGTTATAAACATGTAGTCCTCTTTTAATTTCAATAAATAATTTAATTTAAAAGTACACTTGCTTTTTAACGTATATTATCGTTTTTAGAATCGATGCCGTAATATTTATTGATAAATACATATAGATTATAAAGTAGGTTAAAAGATAATATAATATTTAAACTTATTATCATACAAACATTGTCCAAAACTTTTACATCGTAGAAACTCACAACTAAACAACCCTTTTGTGTTCAGCCTGTCTATTAAAACACTTGACCTTTACCTTTTTCACTGACACAGGACGGTAACACAATTATCTCGCATGTAAGCTCACATCGTTACTCGACCATAACGTCAGTTTATGTGGTTACCACTAAACCAGTTAACTGTTCGTTTGTGCTTTAGGGACATGATAATTATTTAATGCCGCAGAGCCGTGTAATGTATCCCCTAATTAACAAATCCCATGCATATCATTACAATTGAACACATAGCGTATCATGGCGTATCTACAATGTATTGATTGCATTTGAAATGCATTACTCCTTCACAATCCGTTGTTTGTATTTACAACATATATAGAATCTGCCATATAGCTACTTACAAATCTATTTACCGCGTTATATTCTAAATGTGGACATAAAACGAGGGAACATGTAAGTGGAGTTTTATACTCGTATATTAATTTATATAATTTCAAGAAAATCGATACATTCTTCTAAACTAATATCACTACAAATAAATATATGGAAAAATTATACAGCCCTATTATGCAAAATAATATGTACATAATGTGCTGAAAAGAAACTTTTTCCCAACAAGAATGCTGCCATATCAATTTCCATGGAGAATTATATGAAATATGTTCTAACTCAGTCAGGACTTGCATCCGTTGCAGTGAGCCTGGGGTCATTTACTCTTTTCTGGGCTCCTTGGGGTATGTTTGACTACCTTCCTTTCTCTTCCTTTTTCTTTCTTTTCTTCCTTATTTTTGAAGTAACTATACCGTCAGCTAACGAAGAGGGTATATTTCAATATTAGCATCTTAATGTTATACATGTGGTAACATATAACGATGACAAATATCCGAAACCTTATTATTAAAACCTTTCATTGTCACTAACAAACCATTAAAAAAGAGCTATAGGTTATAATTGAATGACATGTAAGACATTTAAATGAAAAAAAATAATAAGGGAGAGACTTGGGTGCGGCTACACGAAGAAACGTTATTTTGTACATTTTGTAAAACATAATGAGAATAAATATCCTAAACATGTTATTGTCACTTACAAACTTTAAAATAAGAAATATTTTTTAAGGAGAGACCAATCCACTTTTGAGCCTTATTCTGCCCGTCCTCGCAGGGGCCACTGGCCTGTGCGAGTATCTTATCAAACAGAATATAGAGGAGAGTCAATACAGAACAAGGTCGATGGTACTGATAAAAAGTGCAACGGTCTCACACAGGATATAAACCCGCGCTTTTCTAACTCAGACCCAAAGTCCAACGTCTTAGACCACTCGGCCATCAGCACTCCCGAAAATCTGACTATAGCCTTAAATTTAATAAAATTAACTCTTACACTATACAGACGTATGGGTGGTTCTACCCGAAGATTGGACGATTACCATAAGGTTTTGCTGCCTCGATTATTACCCCTCCTGATACAATCCCAAACAAATTAGCCTCAATTCAGTATATTAATAAATTAAACAATAGAGTAAAATTTTTTAACCACAAGGGTTTGTTATGTTTGTACCAAAAGTAAGAGTTAATTCAGCCTCGCATAAAAAATAAGAAGTACGATCGTACTTTTAATATTAAAAATAATCATGTATATTAGAGTGGAAGTTTAATATTACTGGTTATCTGGAGATTAACACTTTTTTGGTAAATAAATGTTATCCTTACAAGGGATTTAAGAGGCCTCTTCGATAATTTAAAAAGCTGTCAAATTTTTCGCAGAAACACTGTGAAAATTCATTTAGATATATTTACATCTAACCTACATATATTACATTTACATATGTATGTATGTATATATATATATATTATATATATATATATATATATATATATATATATATATACTGGTTTAATAGATCTCAATGAAAATTCAGCTGATATTAATTAAACTTACAAATTCATAGAATAACCTTGAATTTATTCACTTGTAAATATTTGAACCATACGATTTTTTTTTTTTTTTTTTTTTTTTTTCAATGGAACATAATAGTGTCTTGCTGCCTAACATACTGTATTAGGTAGATTTTTTGCGATAAAGTATTAATTATTTTAATACTATAAGCAAGTGTTTTTGCAATGAAGTGTTACAAAGATGTAGTTATAATTAATTTTGTGTTACAAGACCGAGATTGTAATGAACACAGTGTTACAAGATATAGGTTGTAATGAACGTGATGTTACAAAAAAGAGGGGGAAATGTAACAGGAAACAAGGAAACAAGTGTTACAAGGAATAATTATAATGTAGTGTCCTCATTAACGTTACTTTCTCGTTATCAACAGGTTACCGACGAATTACATTTAAGTTGCAATCCAATATGATAAATTAACAGCGTATATTTTTAAATTACCCCAAAAAAGTTAACTACAACACACAAACACATTACACTAATCAATCAAAACACAGTTCCATTAATTTTCGATCTATTATACCTCTACATTTGCATACATATGGAATATGCGAAATGGATGCTAATCAGTGTAGCCAGGATCTATTGTCATTTCCAACATATTTTTACGTTTTAAGAACAAAAGGTTTATTTAAACGCAGGTTCATACTCTAAAATGGAATACATACTTTAACACGAAGAAGTCTGTTCCGTATTCTAAAATTGAGATTTACAATAAACTTCATTAAATTTAGTGGTCTATTGTTCCATACATTTATTTGCAACTCTTTTGTTTAATTAGTGCCATTTATTTTTAGTTAATTTTAGGGGATGCCAACACGTTTATCTGGTTTGTGAGGTAATCGACTTACTCGTAGAATTCAAATTAAAAATAAAAGTAACTTAAAAGCTTAGTGTTCGGGAAGGAGACACAGCATTTACAAAGTAATCTACTCCGAAAGGTTGCCTGACGTCACAAAAATATCATCTTAATTGACTTATTTGAACGCCGTCAGATATGATGTTAAGTATAAGCGATAAGCGAGACATCACTTACGTCATGTGGAGCTGGAATATAAAGGAAAGACAATATTTGATTGGTGTAAATAATTTTTAATAAACCTTTCTCTGAAGTTTTATATTTTATACATTTAGCTATAATTGCAATGATTTACTTTGTAGTACAAAAAAAACTAAACCAAGATGCACAAAACATTGTTATTTACTAAATAACTTCACGGTTTACTTAAGTGTTTACTTTGCATTTGCTTAAGAGTTACAAGATAATTAGGGGGGGGGGGGGTAAAGGTAAGGTTAGAGGCAGCATCTTGTCGAGATGGATATTACATCTACCATGGCAGAATAAAGAGTACTATCTCAGCCATATCAACCAGGAAGAAGGGGGCTAGGTCTGTTCCGGCCTCTGCCAGTCAAAGCGCTAAGGGAAATTACACCCTTGGGTTTAGTCTTACAAAAACCTTGAAAACCCTGAGAGAGACCAACAAACCCCAACTGTCATCCTAAAAGAATTAAATTAAACATATTAATTAACATTTTTGTGCCTCCATATTTTTCGCCATAGTAGTATAGTTTTCACTTATTGGTACAAACCAGTCAGAAGTGAAACCGTTGTGGTTAGGTATAAAATGTTATTCTACCCGAAAACGTTAAAAAAATGAGATTAAATAATTCTCAAATGTAAAATTGAATAATTTCAACTAAATTTTATTATAAACTTGCATTTAAGAAGTTAAATAAAAATTACTGCAGTAGGTAGAAAACAATGATCAGGTGAATACTCAGGTTAATACTGAGTGAGATATACCAAAAGAGGGCAAGGGGAATCAAGAAAAGCCACGTTTAACGATTTCTGTGTTCGTCTTAAAATCACCGTCAGTTTTTCAGTGTTAATATATAACTTACTTTATTTAATTTTTGTGAAATTCGTAATCAGATTTGTGATTTACGAAACGAAACTCTTGAACCAAATGTTACATTGCAAATACGGCTTTCACTGACTGAATTTTATTTACGAGCTGTCAGCATTCAGTGATCTCCAAACTGTTCCGATATTTAGACGTTCTTAATGTCATATGTAAGACTTTTAGTAGCACAATATTTACAAAATATTTAATTTTGCAGTAATAAGAAATCGAATAATATATGTATTAAACAAACATTGTTATATGGAATTCAAAAATGTACGAACATGTTATATAAACAATGTAATTTTCTTAATATGCATTTTAATAAGCCCTTTAGGGGTGACTGGTAACGTATTTCGTACTATAACGAATTGTTGAATTTATTTTCATCGAAAATTCACTGTAGCGATAAAGTGGCTATGTTTTGTCAATTTCATTTATTTAACTGTATATTAATAATTTATACAAATGTAACTATTTTGCTAGTCAGAGGTAATTTAAAACCAAAGACATGGCTTAATTAAATGTGTAACTAATTCCATTTAAAGTTTTCTTTCAGGATTCTTCTGCAATAAAAAATTTAACAAATAAATTTAATGTTATTCAAAAATACTATAGCCTACATTTCAAACGGTTAATGGTGAAAATTTTTCTGTAAATTCTCTTTTAGAGAATACCAGAAAAGTTGTATTTATACTTAATGTTGCACAGTTATTTAATACAATTAATAATAATCACACAATTTTTCAATATAAAGTTTTATCCAAAAAAAATTAATATGGAAAATTATACTAAAAACTTTATAATATTATTAGTTGCAAGTAATTAATCATTTTTTTATTGCTTCAAAAATCTTCTTTAGTCCATAAAAATGTCATGAAAAACGTTCGTTCTGCAAAGTGTGTAAGTAATAACAGCTGAACAATTTATACAAAGATTAATACTCACATCCCATGATAAAACGAAATTCATTATTAGGATTAAATACACATTTTTAAACCTTTTAAATCTACCTAAATTAATAAGACATGTTTTAATATGGATATTTGTTTATAATTAATATGTGTATTTATTTGTAAGATTATAATAAATCATTAGTATTGAGTATTTAAATTCAGCTGTTTGGTTTTTATTTGAAATACGAGAAATTAAGTCTATTATATTACATCACTATGATGACTTCCAATAAACACAGAACCAGTTTGATGGTAAATAGAGGTGTTCGCATTGTCTCATCAAGTGCACTACAATTTTTAGACACGATCTCAAAGCTCAGCTGAGCAACCGAGTTATCTATAAACAACCGAAAACAAGATTGTGGAAATTTCAGGCATTTACGTATTTTCAATATTTAAATTAATTTTATAATTGAACAAGCTACCCTTTGTAAATTGATTGTTTATTGAAATGTGTGACGTAGCTGTCAACTTTATCATGATATAATAATGTTAACTGTAATTTCTGGTATAGAACGGCAACATTGATTAGTTCGTCACTGACAAATTGACAGAGACTACATAATAGCACCTTACTCAGAACTCTATATTCAGTTTATTCCAATCTCTGCTTTGTAAAATACAATTTGCATTACAATCTCTTCTTTGTAATATTACAATAATACAATCGAGATTTGCTAATATTAATGAGAACCTACGTTTTTCCGTAATGAAAATCTGGTCTTTACTTGACAAACTACTGAATGCATTACGCTCCGTCGTATAACATAATACACACCTTTGCGCTTACGTTTAATCAATCAATAGGTGTTTCAATTTGCATGGAAGACAGATTATTTAATTTAGTTTAGCTCCCAATGCGATATATGCTATTCAGACAGTCAAATATTGTGTACTTACCGCACCTATAAGTCAAACCAACTCCTAAGTTTGACTGCAGCTTATCCTTCTTAGTCTTACCTAAGTCTACTTTAACATACATTGCCTTAACATCTACCTAAGTCTACTTTAACACACATTGACTTAACATCTTCCTCCGCTTATCCTTAAGAACAGCAACTCAACTTGCATGTTAACTTTACACCTCAACTAACTACAATTTTACAAATAAACTTTTCTCAAATAGATTTAGGAAATGTTACAACCGTATTACTTGTATTATTATTCGTGCTTTTGGAAGTACAGTATGTTATTATATCATGTACTGGATAACTGAGGACTGTACACACAATGCGAATGCAAACTAGAGACTTGATCTGTAAATTTGAACTTCTCATCTTCACGTTGCAAAACTAAAATCCATGTTCATTGTGGACAAGGCCCAGTAATGTTTATCGCAACTATTCGTGACTTATTAATCAATAATCTATTATAACAAAGGACATAAATTGGTGTAAATAAATAATAGACGTTACAAATAGACAAACAATCGTATATTTAAACTGTTACACCCTCCCTTCCCCCAGGCAGAAAGAGGAATAGTAAGCGATAGGTTTCATTGTTATTTAGCCAAATCCTATAAAACGCATCATCATTGAACTCATTCTTGTCTAAAATGAAGTTATATGTGAAATTTTTAATCTGCAGATAAAACCTTCTCGGGATATCCTACGGATAATTATGATACATGTATTTACTGTTTCATATGTTAAAATGCTAAGTGACTGTTCTTATTCTCTTTACAAGTTTATTTATTCTACGATTTTCTTGCTATCTTGGTTACGCATTGGGGAAATATAACAATTTTCGTTAAAGTTTAGCCAAATTCCATGGAGTGACATGGACTATCATGGCAATCGTTGTCTACATAGTTGTTTTTCAGCCCCTCCAGTAATAGGTTTCGTTAAAGCTCCTGTAATAAAAATTCTGCTGCAAAATGTACCAATAAACTGTATAACTGCGTAACTTTAAAATTCTTATAGACGTAAATTAATTGATATACTAAGAAATATATATTAATAGATAGTCAGTAAATACATAATGTATGTGTGTATATAACTATCTCTAAACTGTAACTAACCATGTTTCAATGGGTTATAAGCAAATGAAATGTTTAAAATTTATATCTTTACTACTTGAATATTGATTGTAGAAATAAATACAGTAATAATACGTTAGAACACAATATGAATTATTGGATACGCTTGGCAATACTTTATTTAAAAATTAAACATTTATCACCCTACATTGGGCAATGTAATCTATTATTATGTATCATCATGCTGTGTTGTTTGACTGTTTGTTTTTTTGCCATAATCAGATTGTCAAATGCTATTATAGGTTAATTCTTCTAGACTTATTTTTTATGATTTACAGTTATTAAAAATGATTGTGAAAAGTTGAAAATATATGAACGAAATACTATTGCTTGTATATAAACAGGTTATTATCACCATCACAGATTGTGACTCGGGCAAAATGTCCGTAATATGTAAGTGTTTAATATATTTTATGAGCCTGTCTATCTAATTCCAAATATCGAACTTACGTCATAGCCCTTCCTCCCTTATTAGAGTTTAGTTCAAGTGTCTTACTTAACCAGGTTTGCCCTAAAATCTTATTAACTTTTAACATAGTATTTACCAATTTCAATTCAATGGCAAATATAATTGAGTTAAAGCATATATAATGTTCACTTTGCATCAATGTCCTTCCATTTTCGCGAGGGAAACTCAAGAAAGAACATGTTCTCATAATACTGACCATAACATAAGGTATCCAAAAAAATAAACGTAATTGAAATTGAACTGTTTTTGAATTTATTTTAGTTATTGACTACTTCAGAAAAAATTAATTAAGTTCTAAAAAATCCTTAATCTCATTTTAATTAATTTATGTTTGTCTTTGTAATACAATCCTCAAATTATATTCGCATATAGTTCCAATGCAGTTTTAATTAATGTTGTAAATACAATTAATACATTTTTGAAGCATTAATGTATTTCCAATGCAATCGATACATTGTAGCAAAGATATGATATACTGTATGCGTGTTCAATTGAAGTGATATACAAGGGATTTTGTTTAATAGAGAAGTACATTACATGGTTTCATGGCATTAAATAATTACGATTTGCTAAAAGCGAACAGTTAACTGGCTTAGTGTTAACCAAATAAACGGTCGAGTAACGATGTGACCTCACATGCGAGATAATTGTATTCGTGGCAAAATAGTAAATGTCAAGTGTTTTATTGGCTTGGCTCAACACAAAAGGGCAGTTCGTTTGTGAGAAGTGAACTCATTTACTACGATATTATAGATTGCAAATTTTGGTAAAGCACTTCATGTTAATTCTTAGTTTAAATATAAAACATGATATTTTTTATAAAGGTATAGTTATATGTACTGTATATTCATATATAATGTACCTTTTTGCTTAATCTAGCTACTTCATTTGGGTACACTATTAACCCAATATATTTCTTGTATTAAAAGCTATCCTTTTATTTTATTCATATATCAAATTGCTGTAATAATAATTATGTACTATAAGCATATATTTTTGAATTTCGTTACACGTATCACTTCAAACTTCATATCTTCAAAATGGAACAAATCATATTTTCTTTATGAAAAGAATATTAATTGATATGAATGTTTTAAGATAATGTAACTTCTATATCAGTAACTTTGTCTAGCGCCTAAAAACAATTACTATAGCGATGTAGGACATTCAAAAATATCATTAATGGACGCTAAAGCTTTATAAAAATAATATTCTCAATTATGATGTTGATTTATTCAGTCTATGAAATAGAGGTACAAAGTTCAATTGATTGAGATATAAATAAATTGAGTAATTATCCAAAGAGATATATTGTAACAAGGTTGTGAAACTTCAACATTTGATATACAACGTGCATTAATTTACAAATTAAAAGCAATGTATACGCTTACATGAAACTGTTTTGAAAAAAGTTTTGAATGAGAACGGTGTACAGATATCCTACTATGATTTCTTCTGAGTTTAAGAGATTGTGTGATTTTATGCAATAACTCATCTCGCCCCACCTTCATGCGCTGACGCAATAGGAGTGAAATTCAAAATATATAGACTACTAGTTGTTACACTGCACACATCTCCGCAATATATAATAGTTTTTTATTGCCAGGCCCTTTTGAAATGGCTTCTAAAATCGACAGAATCCCGTAGAGGATTTTATAGGTTTGAAAAGTGACTATCTAAAGTCTTCCTAGCCTATCCAACAAAGTAACTTCATTACATGTGATTTTAACTTACTAAGACATGTCAAAATACTTTGTTTATTCGCGTTATTTTCTCGATACCATCATGGTTTTCTATAAGAGCAATGTAATATTGAAATACCTAAATTTTATTTTTAGCTTCATTTTAAACATTTTATCCTAATCTAATCACAAGGTTGAGTTCAAGTATTTATTTTCACAGTAACAGTTCGATGAATTGTGGATTGAAAAGTAAATGTGGTATAAATACGTAATAATGTCAAATTATTTTAATCATTACTTCACTTGTGAAGTGAGAAGTTAATCACGATTTCCTATTTACTCCTGTTCTATGAAGCAATTTTGTTTGCAGTTATTATGCAAAATGAGAAATTATAACCTCTTCACGTCTGAGTGGTAGGTCACTGATCGAACAGACTTCCGCAGGGTGGTCTGCTATTTCAATTGTACTGGACCACAGTTGTTCCTGAATGTCTACTACTGACCTTGGGATTCATTCACTGCGGCTAAGCTCGACCAATTTTTGTATGGCGATCGAATATCCGTTATTGCCACTCTTTGGTCCTAACTGTAGTTGTCTTATTACTGCGATTAGTAACCATGTAAATGTAAACCTTAAATACGAATTCTATAGGATATAATCGGCCCACGCTCATATTCCTGAATTGGAGAGGCCTACAAAGCGACATCAATATGTAATGTTTCCTATGTGAATTACTAACAAGATGCTCGTATTGCATGTTGACGCACATCACATATCAATGTACCATTAATAAAACCAGTCACAGTGCTGTTTACACCAATCCAAGTATTCAAAGGTAAACTTACAGTTACAATGTCTGTACACTGTGAAACGTCTCTTTATGTCATGATTGTTGTCTAGTTTTCAACATCGTCAGAGGCACGTTGACTATAATTGCTCGTGATATCATTTATACCATACCGTGTTCATTACAACCTTTTCCAGTCTTCCGGGCTGCAACATCAAGATTATTACCTGCTCTCGTAAAAACAATCGAACTTAGTGTTATTACAAATAACAATTATATTGCACCGAGTTCATTACAACCTTTTCCAGTCTTCCGGGCTGCAACATCAAGATTATTACCTGCTCTCGTAAAAACAATCGAACTTAGTGTTGTTACTGATCACAATTATATTGCACCGTGTTCATTACAAACTTTTCCAGTCTTCCGGGCTGTAACATCAAGATTATTACCTGATCTCGAAAAAACAATCGAACTTAGTGTTACGTGATCATAATTATATTGCACCGTGTTCATTACAACCTTTTCCAGTCTTCCGGGCTGCAACATCAAGATTATTACCTGATCTCGTAAAAACAATCGAACTTAGTGTTACGTGATCATAATTATATTGCACCGTGTTCATTACAACCTTTTCCAGTCTTCCGGGCTGCAACATCAAGATTATTACCTGCTCTCGTAAAAACAATCGAACTTAGTGTTGTTACTGATCACAATTATATTGCACCGTGTTCATTACAACCTATTCCAGTCTTCCGGGCTGCAACATCAAGATTATTACCTGCTCTATTACCTATATATATATATATATATATATATATATATATATATATATATATATATATATATATATATATATATATATATACGTATGATACGGAATAAATTACATTGTGTACTCTATGTTACTTCAGAGAAGCGTATTAAATTTTAAAATAAACCTAAGTTTTTATGTTTACTAATAATATTCGTGAAATCAACTACTTATTTTTCTCCATAATCGTAGTACGTGTGACAGTTCTGGAAATCTGACTGCAGTATTTAGGATGATGATATTTTCTATGATGATATTATGTTTAGTATCGTTTAAACGACGATATTTTCTAGACATATTGAATTGCCTTTCATCAGACCCAACCTTTTAAATATATATATATATATATATATATATATATATATATATATATATATATATATATATATATATTATATACATATATATATATACATATATATATACATATACATATATATATACATATACATATATGTGTATATATATGATATGTACATACATATATATATATATATATATATATATATATTCAGACATTAACACTTCTGATAAACGACTAGCCTGTCTACTGTAAACTCCCTATTATAAAATCTTGTAGTTGCAGATACATGCTCTACCGTAAGGAAGCTGACAAAACCTGTGGCACTAAACAGGAGCAAGAGAGAACTGTGACGTGCGTAATTCTGTGTGTAACTTACACTTTTTTATATACCTGCTGCATTGTCCACTGTCAACTTACAGTCTGTCCTATGCAACTACAATGCAGATACATGTTTTCCTGGCATACAAAATTGTATGGAAGGTGAAAAATCCTTGACACTAAACAGGAGCAAGACAGGTCTGTGACATGCGTAAACATATCTGTAAGTTACATTATTGATATACTGCTGCATTAACCAATGACTAATTGGAGCCTGCAACACAGGACTTGTAGTAATTCATGTTATCCTGCTAAGTAAAACGTGTGGAGGATGAAAAAGTTTCATCCGTAGTTAAGATAATGAGGTCTCGGCTTTGCATTCCTCATGAACTGTTTATGTACCTGATCTAAGGCCTAAACATATTTCTCACAATGTTTATCTTTAACGATATTCTCAAAAAGTTCTCTCGCATTTCATTTGAGGTCTAGTTCGCTGTTAGATGTGAAGTTAGACATGAACAAGTACGCACTATGTTCCATACTCTCGTTTACACAAGAGTTAATTGGCTGTTGTATCCGACATACATCAGAGTCCCAAGTCCTCTTTAATCACTATAAATACGTTAAAATTTCATTCTAATTCCTGTAATATCTCTCCGACTTGTTACCTTGAGGGTTTTATTTATTAACAGTTGTAAACCCCAGAGGAACATCTAGGACCTGAACTCTTCACTTGTGAATTAGGCAGCGTTATCACTCACAATAACCGAACTATTTAAGTACATTGTCCTCTCATACTTTCACCACATTACCTGAGGTTATTTTGTGGATAGGGACGAGCCAATTATATTTGGTGAAATTATCCACCATGATCAGGATATAATTGATCCTGGCTTAAATACCCATTCACGTATATGTAATTGCTATTTCGATACAGTAAGTTCTGTAAGGCAGAGACCAGACATTAAGTTACAGGGAGAAGAACAGTTTCCTAGGAAGCGGACATACACATTTATGATGGTAAATCTCGAGATATTTAATTTACAGCTTTAAGTGACATTCTTCCAGCTTTAAATTTAAGATAAATCAAATTCTGAAATTGGAAAACAGACCATGTATAAGGTGATTAACATGAGACTACTGGAATGTCTATACATTTTAATATCTATCAGATTTGATCGAGTATTTTATTAGTGTCCTTAAGAATTAACTGTTCAAGCATCATATATTATGGCAAAAAGAAATGTATGTTTCATAGCAAATTAGCAGTAGACTACTTCTCAATACAATTAATTTTTGAATAAGTATTAGACATCAGTGACGCTTTTTTGACAATTAATAGATATTGATAACTGAAACATTGCTTTTCTAAAAGATAGTATAAATGTCTCTTAACAGCGATTAAGTAAGTGTTATTGCGTTGATATCAAACTTTAAATAAACGAACAATAGCACTAACTACGCGAATAATTAACAAAGTGAATGTAAACAATAGTTTCGCTGAACAATAGCATTGTTTCCTGATCGTTCGTGGTAATGGTAAAAGTATAAACACAAAGGCACACACACACACACACACACACACACACACACACACACACATACATACATAAAATAACGAGCCCTGTAGGTGAAAACACGGGCCTACAGTAGCCTATAGAACGCGTGTCAAAACGTGATGCACTATTTATTAGTTATCTGTAACTCGCAGATAAGGTGAAGTACTGAATCCCATCCAGTTATTTCAATAACAGGCGGATTTTGCATAAACTATGTGCAAAACATGCTGTTCGGTTACTAACCGAATACTATGTTAAACTTTACTAATATAATGTACTAAGTACTAAGTACAGTAATATCAACTATAATAAATCAAATGTATCACTTTTTTACCATACAATGTGAATCCACATTTAAACTACTGCACCTAATAAAACCAAGCTAATTAATTGTATAGGGTAAACAACTGGAATTTTAGATTATTATCACAAGATTTTCCCTCTGCCTTTATATAAAACTTTAGACCCAACTTTAAAATGTTATATATGTAAACCTCGGTCAAGTTTCACTTCGTTTTAAAGGTCTGTATGGAAGAAAATTAACACTGTACCTTATGAAGTATTTATCACAGGGTAGAACAAAATGGTGACCAAATTCAAACTTAAAATATCCTTAAACAACTTATGAGTTTAAACGAGTTTCTTACATATTTTATTGTTATAAAATAATAATTATCAGTATTAGTTCCTGACCATAACTGTTGGTAAGTTTTTCATTGAAATAATACCTAACCAATAAATAAACTTACAATCTTGCAGTGTTGGTGTCTCCATCTACTCCCCTCCCCATCAACACCCACCCAGTAATTCACAGCCCACGGGCCGGTAATATGGTAATGTGTAATTTATGGGACTCCATGTTTCATGCTAATACAAGATATAAGTCTTGGTTGTAACTTCTTGAGTTAGAGCTAACTACCATGACAGTACTTTAAAATAACTAACTTGGCACAACACTTCTCCCTGTTAACGAATACTGTTCAGTATATCTCAGTCCTAAATTATACAAAATATGTCCCAATTGTAAGTATCAAATGTATGTATGAATATTAACTATAATGTTACTTAAACCATATGATAACTGTAACAATTATGATTACGTTAATGGTAAACTGCCCTATAAACAGTCCTAATTTACCGCACTCATTTGGTTTAAGGAGAAAAAATATTTTATAATTCAAAACTTATTCTAAGACATTTATTGATTTGGCTTCAGAAATTATTTCACACTTAGACCATCCCAATGGTAACTATCATAGTTTATTTTAAATTTTACACAAAATTAAAATTTACTTTACCGTAGAAAACACTTACATGCCGTAGTGAATGCATTGCCGTAGTTTCGCCATTAATTTCAGTAACATTACACCATTTACTTCATGCTGTCACATTACAGATTTAAATGTAGTTTTTAGTTAGAAATAGGTGTAAAATTTCAGGTTTAAGATTGTACGTTTAAAATGTACCTTTTTGTAAATATAAAATTTAAAGTTTTGTGACAATGAGACCGACACAGTTGATGAGTGTGACGTCCCTTGACGTTAGGGAAAGGTCAAAGTGCTTCATAACTTGTGCGCCCACATGACATGTGCAGAGTAAGAAGTTTTACATGATGAAGGACCTGCATGTAATACTCGTAGTGTGTTTAGTAACTCTAGCTGCTGAATTTTAGTTGATAGAAATCTAGATTATAACAATCACCTAGAAATCTTCCAAAAACATTATATTAAAACGAAAATTAAACGTGAATGGGGGATGTGAATAAAATATATCTAAAGTATAAACCTTAATCTACCTAACTGAGAGACAAATCAACTCTTAGACAACTAACTAATCACTACCATCATCTAATTAAATTTTTATATTCGTATTTTTTTACCCACTTAAAAATGTATAAATGTTACTTCTAGCGTAGATGATATTCACATTACGTGATATGGGATGATGAGTTATATTACTTTGTAAATCACAAGAGATTAAAATGATAATAATGCGAAAGTTTTGAGGCTAATGAAGTTTTAGCTCGGTATTTTAACGACTGCTTAATTTAATATAACAATTTTCAATTTAGCCATTCTTTGAAATTTAGACCTAACATGTGACATTATTTAAAAAGTAAACAAAGCGAAAATTGATGGTAAAAATGTCAAACGTTTATATAGTATTTCAATAACGTTAAAAATAATATTTTTAAACAATAAATAAAAGTATTAATATTATTGTGTAATAATATTCTAGAATGTAAACTGATAAAAATTTACTTGTTGATATATCTATTTTGGCATTCTTAACCTAGTATTTTTCAATTAGGTTAAGGCTAGAATAAAAATGTGTTGTATAACTCTTTGACTTCTTGCTTTAAAAGGGGAGCGGGAAGGCCCTATCCCGACAATGTTAAATTACCAATTTTCGGGTACATTTTTCTCAAGAACTAATTGGACTACGTACATGAAATTTTTACACCGTATTATATACACTATATCGAGTAAACACATGCTGTTTTAACATTTCTTAACAAAGTTTACTATAGTTTTTGAATTCTTGAAAAATATGATTTTAAAAGTTTTAATTTTCACATTACTTAATTTTTTTATAAAGGGTTAATGTAATGTTAAGACCTTGATTTAGCATGTATTTTTTGAATATAGCCATCTTCAAAAGCACAAAACATTTCAACTCTCTACCCCCAATAGTTTTGAGAAAAATGTACCTAAGTATTAAAATATTAAAGTTACGGAGAATGAGCATTAAAGTCAAAACTCACCAATAAGCTCAAAACATCCCTCCACCATAGGCTGGATCATCTGCTTTCTCTTCTTCCTCTTCCAACTCAATTTTTCTTTTTCTTCTGTTAATTCTAGCTTCCTTTGTCATATTTTCAGCCGCTTTGTCCGCTTTTTTCATATACTATATGAATGTAAGCTTAGTTCATAAGCGCCCGCCCACGCGCAAAGGGTAAAAAATCTGACGTGACATGGCTTACAAAAATATTTATAGTAAGCTAAATAATCATCCCACGACATTGAACCTTATATTTTCTTAAAGAAAGACATTCCAAGGAACAATAAAAAAAAATTAAAGTGACTTTGTAAAAATAAAAAAATGGCCTTCCCGCTCCCCCGTAAACGACATATTCAATAAATATATTTTAGGTACTTCTCAAAATTTCGTGTTCATTTTACTTTAGTTACATGGATAAGAACTAATAGTTGCAAGCGAATCATTAGAAACACAGTAAATTATCTGTAACTGACATGAAGTAAGAACATTACATATCGAGGCATGTTGACGTTGCAGCGACACAGCTATCTGTACACAGCTCGTGCCTGGCGGCTACTATATGACTGATACCTTGTGAAATAGTGTACTACAGGTATCGTTACAGTACATGTACCATTAAGGACAGTTTAGTAGAGATTATATACAACGTAAAATAAACTACTCACTTTTTAAAGTTTATTTTTAAAAGCGTTGAATTTGAAGTGGCAGCATTATAACTGCTTGCCGTCGTTTAGTATTAAAACAATTAGTAAGTTTCGAGGATCGGAATTCAATGTCTTGTTCAGGTGGAGGTATAAAACCTAATACATAATCTTAGTAATACCATTTTTTATTTCTTTGAGTTTAAGGGAAACTTATGACTGGAGAAACTGAAAAGATATAAATATGTCCGTAAGATGTCTCGAAAAGTAAATTATTTTAAAGTCTGTTACTTTTGCATGAAGTTTACGTATAAATATGAGGAACACTGAGTTCTATGATGGTGCATGTCGTTTGAGTGTTGACTGAGCGTTCGCGAACATTTTTACATGCTCTTATGGGTAAAAGTGATGGCAAAGATAAAATAGGAAAATAAATAAATGTGTAAAAACACTGAGTACAGTCATATGAGATTTAAAATTTTTAATCACAGAGTGAAACGAAAAATAATAGAGAGTGGAAAGGAATGTTACAATTGCATGTGACCACATCAGGTTTAAACGCACTCTTGTTTTCTAGTACCCTCCCTCGCTCACCAGAATTGTTATTATTTGATCACATTTATGAAACATAATTTAATGAGAAAAAGATTATCAATCCCAAGAAATATTTTATCCTGGGACTTTAAAATTTTATTTTTATACAGACAAGAAAGTGATCTATGTTGGTGGTACATTTCTAATCAAATAATTAGCTGAGCGTAATTTTTGTGACAATTTCTCTTCTGTATATTTCTAATTGTATATCAGTTATTTGCCAACAGAACATCTAAAGAAATAAATAAATTATATGTCAGAAATTTTGCCGAAAAAACTGTACTTTAGTCTCTTGCAGAACTCTATTTCAACTCCCATGATTTCATAACCAGGCACCTCCGCATAGAGATACAGTATTTGCAAACAATTTGTGCAAAGGTGTCATTGGGATTGAATTTAAATAGTTAATATAAATAAAATTACCTTAAAATTAACCTAACTATACATATATATTAAAAAATGTATCTTTCATTGTTTAAACATTTTATTGTAAAACAATTACTGAACATTTTTGAGTTATTCAGCTAAAGCAAGCACACAGTTCCGCGCATTGGTCTGAATTAAAAATATTCTTTATTAAAAAAGCACAGATCATTGAAAATGTGCTAAGCTAAATCACTGGACATATTTTTATTTTTACAAACTGTTTATCTATCATATTATTTCAACCAATTTATGGACCCAAACCTTTATGCATTTCAACAGTTTTTGTGCGTCCCAGGCAAAGTTATTGAAAATAATTATTATTTATATTTGTCTCCCTTGAGCTTCAAATGCAACTGTAGAGTAATAAGAAAATTTAATTTGTTATAGGAAAATACCGTAGCTTGACATGTTCCGAAACATACAACAATATGTCATCCATGTTCTGCGAAACAATTCCAGCGTATACTTGCAATATAAGGGTTATATTAAAGAGATTAGAAATGTCGATGTCGTTATATAATTATTTTATTTCATACTTTTATGTAGGTTTTTGTTTTTGTAATAACATAATACGCATAATAATGTGCAAAACAATTTGGCAAGGATACAATTTATAATGAATTAAGTTAATTTATCAATTAACTTTAAAACCAGATTAAAGGAAGCATTTAACCGTTGAAGTTAAATAATTAAAATACCTACCGCTGTAGTTTAGTATTAACACATTCGCTGGATGGAAACCTGTCACCGTCACATAGCTTCTACTTGATTCCTGACAATGCTATGAAAAAGGTTAAGAACTCTCTATATCAACAATCAATACAAAGTAGGTTTAATTGTTCATTCTGTGATTTAATTTTTAAATGAATAATAGAAGATTGTTTTCAAAGACCTTTTTAATATAGTGCAGTTTTTTCTAAATGCAATCATAAATAATTAGAGTTCCATTGAATAGTAACATATTCTATTTTGGTGTACTCTTAGAATCATACACACACGCGCTCGCTCGCGCGCGCATAGCGTGGTCGTGTGTAAGGACACTGTGAAAACTCGATTGTTTCATGATCTTTGGTAAACTACTGCAGATGTCAACCTTACAGTAATGCTGACACGCACAGCAGTAATTCTTCCTTCACACAGCTGTGTAGAGGCAGATGGCTACATTACATTTAATCAACAAAATGTATATAAATATACATATAGAAATATAAATATATATAAATGAAAATGCAACAGAATCGGAACAGGTCATCTGTAACGCCAATGAAAGCTCGATTCTGTATGACATAATCTGTATACATATATATTAAGTTTCCTTTAGTTATATTTTATGTCAAACACGCATATTCTTGCATTTTATAAAAATATATTTTCATAAGTCATAAATCATTCAAACATGTTACCTCCCAAGATATATCTCATGTACATTTTGTAAAAATTCACATATTTATCTTCAGCTCATTAAAGATGGCTTTGTTGAAAAAAGAGTCCAAATTTCTTACTTTAAATTCCTTGCGGATGGATAACTCAATTCTATTTGTAATTTTTTCTGTCTTCAAGGAAGATATATTAAAGGGCTATCCCTATATAACAAGAACGACTCCTACCACAAACCGATTCAGGAGCTGTATACTAGTTCCCGAAAGCGCTTATTTAACATGAAACTCAGAGTCGAATGTGCAGTGTTCCCAGCTGTTTACTGTGTTAATTGCCATCATGTGAGCAAGCAAGACAGTAGTTGTTTGTAAACAATCCACTTTGTTATCGTTTCGGTCACGATTGTGTGGAATTGCCCGTCTTTGTGATAATATAAACTGAAAACAATTATCACTTGGTCCTATCAGTACAATAATGATTGACTTCAAATTAATAACATTCTTATTGGAACCGACAAGAGATTGCCAATTTTTAAAATTTCTTCTGTACTGTAAATACAAACAAAACATTTGTTTGTATTTAGCCCATCTAAACTGATTTCCTAAGAACACATTATTTCTTTAAATACTTTTGACATGACAACGTCTTAAATTAGGTTGCGGCTCAGAGTCACTCATGAAAAAGTGTAACGCCCGGTAACGTTACGATGCCCGTCCAGTGGGTCCGCCGCACGGGATCCGCACGGGATAAAGCAGATAACTGTGGGTCCGCCGCACGGGATAAAGCAGATAACTATGTTTATTCGTGAAAATGTGGAGTGCTTAGATTCGTCATTTACAACAACTACAACAATAAAGGTAAATTGTACACTGATATTTCATTATCGTAAACTATGATTGATTGATTAATTGTTAGATTGACACAAAAGTTGAGAAACTGAGTTTATAGGTTATGTCATACTATTGACAAATGTTGATAGTGTTAAGTAAATTATTAGTTTAAATCACTCTGCAATCAATCGTAATTCAGTCGATTGAGAAGAAACAGCGCGTATTGCTAGTCAAACATTGCGACCAAACAAACGAACTAAACCGACCAATCACCACGCGCGGAGTTAGAATTTAAATGTGTTTAGCAAGAATTTCAAATTCCAATTTTAGTAAATGATTTATTCAACTTTACCATTTACAATAACAAATTTTAATTAATTTCAAATTATGTACAATGTTTTAGTAAACAAAATATATTTCTATAGTTAAAATTTGTGCAATTCTTATTTTCATTCAATTCCTTGTTCCTAGTGTGCAATTTAATAATATTCATATCAATAAATATTCTACCGAGAAAAAGACGTTGTCACGTAAAATCTTCGCCCGTAAAACCGACTTTGCAGGCAACCATAATTTTTTTTATATTGATAAATAGCAACTAATTACATTGATAAAATTTTTAATTTCTAATAATCATGAATAAAGAGTTATTTCAGTTGAAATAGTTATAAATGTTAATCACTAAATAGAATTTGTATATTCTTTTAATCCAATATGTTAAATATGACCTTTTAACCGCCCACACATTTTTATTGGAATTTAATACAGAATTTTAAGTAGTTTTTAGTGATTGTTTATATGTGTTATACGGATGTAATGTGTAAAAATGTTGAATTGTTCTCCCCTTGGGACTATGTAAACTATGAATTTCCCAATACAACCTCATAACACTATAATACGTTTTCCCTCATAACTAAACATTATAGAATTTGGTTACCGTTAACTACTTAAACTGTTATTTTAATTACGTGTGTCGACTTTGCACCATTTCGGTGTTATAGTCTGTAATAAACAAACACTTTTTCCTGACTAATATTATTTAGCCTTATCAATTTATTTTAACGAAAAAATATTACATAACACTTTATTTGTATAATGCCATTTTATATTATAATAAAGTTACAAAAATTATTACTCGAATTATAAAACTTTGAATATTGCAGAATGTCTAATAGGATACAGTTCTCGAGTTAAAAAGTGGACATCCACTGAATAAACGTTACATAATAGCTTCAATACTTCATGGCTTCAGTTACTGACAAGGTGCAAAAAAGGCACAGAGTAATACATTATTTGCAAAAATTTTTTGATTTTCTATGTTTTAATTTATTGATAAAAATTATGATTATAAAACATTCTTTCGCTAATTATTTTAATTAGTTTTCTTTAAGTTAACTACTGGTTAGCTGAAAGTTATCTATAGTTCTAAATACGAATTAAACTATAATATCTACCTACAACTGCAACAATCTATGCATACTAAAGTAATTCAAACTACCGTGTATATTGTACCCCTTAATTGTAACGGATCAGTTATGAGTGTTCCTGCATGAGAGAAATAAACGTATATGTGCATACTAAAAACTCATAAGCAAATGTCTAGTTTTAAAAAAGCATAGGGTTAAAACTATAATTACGGTTTCAACTGTGGGTTTTTAATATCATAGAAACATCAAAATTTGGCTGAGCGTTAGCGCAGGTGCTGCGTAAATATCATTTCTGCATGTAGTGCTGCACAATATATCGAGAACAATAATTATCCTATAGACTTGAAAGTATCAATACTATATAAGGCAACAATGAAGCATTGACTGAGCGCTATTGCAGCCTATTACTGAGTAGGGTGACATATTTTCTTTATTGTCTGCGGGAAGGACAACAAATTTCTTTTATATATGATTGTCTGTATGTCTATTTTCCACAGGACATTTTTGAGACTAAAATGAGCTCTGTACATGAGCCACAGTTTGAGTTACACTGTTGCATGCAACGTCACCGAAGCCTGTTACAGTCGAATAATAGTGTGGCATACTCCTACCTAATATGATACAAATTACAGTGACTGTTCAAAAATTACCATATTACACAATGAATATTCAATAACACGCTTTAACAACAACTATAAACTGTTTATTTCTTTCCTTAACACAAAAAAATATAAAATAATACTAAGGCCGACACAAACCATTACCGGTTCACGGGACTGGACCAAAGCTAGACAAACGACCGCTCTCGTTGTTTCGTATATCTTGCGTTTAGAGTTAATATAGATGTCTGGTGAAGTTTATTACCTGAAACACTTATTCCAAAAGCTAATAACTGTTTCAGAAAAATGTTGAAGTCCAACAGTATTTTTTTGAAAGTCAATTGTTTCCAACAGGTTTGTATTAACATTTCAAATTGCCTAACTCAGAGCTCAAACAATTAACGGTCTTAATTTTATAAAATTTCTATCTTTCTCTGTCTCTCTGAGGAAAGATTTCAGGACTCAATGTTTCCCATATGATAATTAGTTTGATTTAACAAATTATAACCCTACTGGAATTATTCTATTCTGAACTATTACATAGCACTAAATAGAGCTGGTAGGAGAATATTTAAAACAAACAAAAACATGTGGTTTTGGTTCAAATATTATGGTTTCATAATATTAAAAAAATAAATATATCTATTGTTGCAACAATTAGCTGTTTTAATTCATTCAAACTAAGGTACCAACTTTTGGGTTAGCACCATTCTCCAATAGTGCATAGTTCTTTGCTATCTAACATTGTACTGCTCACATTTTTGTTAAACCATGTATTTTTCGCTATTTATGTGTATGTACTCGTACAATGTTTAATGCCTCAACAATTAATCAATCTGTTTTTCCGAACAATTCCGAGAGTTTCAAATGTGCAGTACCAAATATATATTGACGTTAACATTATAAGACATTTTCAAAACTTTTGTTCTTTCCTGAAGATATTACTTGGTTATTGGAAAGAATGTACATCTTCCATCAATTACTGGTGTTGTTAAATAAATTATTAAATAGATTATTTGTTAATTAATTGTAACTTTCACCGAAACCTACATATTGAAATACATCTTTATGCCAATTTAAAATCAAGTACTACATCGACTATTTTAAATATAAGGTATTAACATTCATTAACAACTTTTATGCGAAAAACAATGGTTTTATAAACAAGAAATGGCAAAATAAAGTGGGTGTAAGCAATATTTTGGTTAAACACGATCAGTGGTTTTTCCAATTGTTCATGTCAATGTAAAATCCTCTTTATTGATCATTGTTCGAAATTAAAATTCAGATTTCAATATTTTTAGTTTACAGTGTGTCTTTCAAAGGAAAGATCTTCTAATGATCACCTACTAAGGCGTTTGATTTTATTTTCATTTTTAAAATGTAAATAAAGAACTAGATTCTTTCATTTCAACCTTTTATAACAAAATACCTCTAGTAACCACCTATAATATAAAAATATATATATAGTGTGGAAGATACTAAGTAGAATGAGGGTAGAAATACCGAAGTGCAGAGTTGGGACTCCTGCCGCGGGATGAGAACACTCAGAGCGAGTGTGGTGTTGTCCAGGACACTGGCCACCTGTTGGTTAGTCCACGGCTTTGCAACATGACATTTAGAGGGAAATAAAAAAGCTGTTTGTGGCTAATTTTTGGAAGACAGAAGTTTATATCTCGACACGTAAATAGATGAATGAAACGTAAGTACTGCTACTTTCAGCCGAATGACGGGGGCATCAAAACTTTATGTTACAGTTCTGGATATTTTTCCTGCACATTACATCCAATATTCTACATTCTGATTACCATTTATACATTCTTAATATTTTTAGATCAGCATGTCTGCTGATATTGTCGAGTTATAAAGTATTAAACCAAATGTTATTTTGTTATTTTTCTACAACAAACTCACTATTTTAAACACAAATTGGTCTTTAGTGTTTTTAATGCATATTTATTGAAATACAAAGTTGCAAAATATTATATTCTTCGGATAACCTCAAATATAATCGTGTACTAATCAAAAGGTTAATGTAGAATGTGTGAATTACTGTAGTTAATAGTTTAGATACTAAAATGTTATATCATAAATGTTTCATTTGTTATGACATTGGAATTTTAATTTTCATGGATTTACAAGATCTCACTCCTGTTTTATGTGAAGTCATAGAATTGCAACATTTATATCCCCAAGATTAATATTCGCTGGTCATTAAAAGAAGTAGTCACTTTACCGTCGGACACTGTCTTTCCATTTTTTATTTTTACTCATAATATAATAACTATGAGTTTATAATAATCATTATTAAAGCTGTAGAGAAGTGTGAGCAAACTAGAATACTTGGGCTAATCAGAGGGGCACATCTCTTTTTGTTCAAAGAGAAAAACTTCTATTTTATGTATTCCAAGTTAAAAAGAAGCTTACCCAGGCGTAATTGTCATTACAAAACAAACTATTCTGGCGTTATAGCTTTATATTTAAGCAGAGCTTTAAGGTAGAAAATATAAAATGTTATTCTTGTATTGTAAACCTCATTTCCATTAACTGCTATACATGGGCACATTTAGATATATCCAGGTCAGAATATATGTAAGGAAAAGGAAGCACTCCAGTTACCGCTTTAACATCCGGATTCTTTGTACACATGTCTAGTTGGATATTCCTTTTTGTCCTTGACATAATCTGAGAGCAGGTTTACACTCCTACAAAATTACGGTCTGTTGTACATGCTTGTCATTTTAGTTGAAAATATATGGATATATTATGTCGGCTAGGTTTTTCATTTATTTGTAGACGGGATTGTAAAATATGTAAATGTTCATTGCTTTATTGACGTTATTATTAAAGAGTCAGTTATTTAACAAACAAAACAATTATTTACAAACAAAAAGTTATACTTGTCATTGTAATAAACTGCATTATAAAGTCGCAAACAAGAAAAACTAGTAGCCGCAGAGGAGAGTAAGCAATTTTAGTGGATTAATGCAATATGCAATTAAACCTTGGAAGGAATAGAATAAGTTAAAATATAGCATAGATTAAATTTTTATGTCTTAAGTAGAACAAGTTTATGGCAAACTATCTTTCAGGAAACCATTTTGACCTCCTATTAATTTCATTACATCTCGCATAATGTATTTATATAACACTACTTGGTAAGTTTCGAATATTATTTCTTTATAACAATCAGTAAAAAGCAAAGCAGCAAATAATCAATCATGTAAGTCAACAATTAGATAACAAACGTTTTCCCTACCCTGATTTAATTTATAGTCACAGGGTTTTGCCAATATCCTTACATTATTTATATCGGCATTGTATTTGTACAGGACAGACTGTCAGTTGACAGTGGACAATACAGTAGTATATCAATAATGTAAGTTGCAAACATGACTTCGCATGTCACAACCTTCTCTTGCTCTCGTTTAGTGTCACGGGTTTTGTCAAAATCCTTACATTATTTATATCGGCATTGTATTTGTACAGGACAGAGTGTAAGTTTACAGTGGGCAATGGTGCAGTATATCAATAATGTAAGTTGCAAACAAACATGACTTCGCATGTCACAACCTTCTCTTGCTCTCGTTTAGTGTCACGGGTTTTGTCAATATCCTTACATTATTTATATCGGCATTGTATTCGTACAGGACAGATTGTAAGTTTACAGTGGGCAATGGTGCAGTATATCAATAATGTAAGTTGCAAACATGATTTCACATGTCACAACCTTCTCTTGCTCTCGTTTAGTGTCACGGGTTTTGTCAATATCCTTACATTGTTTATATCGGCATTGTATTTGTACAGGACAGACTGTCAGTTGACAGTGGACAATACAGTAGTATATCAATAATGTAAGTTGCAAACATGACTTCGCATGTCACAACCTTCTCTTGCTCTCGTTTAGTGTCACGGGTTTTGTCAAAATCCTTACATTATTTATATCGGCATTGTATTTGTACAGGACAGAGTGTAAGTTTACAGTGGGCAATGGTGCAGTATATCAATAATGTAAGTTGCAAACATGACTTCGCATGTCACAACCTTCTCTTGCTCTCGTTTAGTGTCACGGGTTTTGTCAATATCCTTACATTATTTATATCGGCATTGTATTTGTACAGGACAGATTGTAAGTTTACAGTGGGCAATGGTGCAGTATATCAATAATGTAAGTTGCAAACATGACTTCGCATGTCACAAACTTCTCTTGCTCTCGTTTAGTGTCACGGGTGTTGTCACCATTAATACATTCTTTATACGACAGAGAGCCATATATCTGCTCTGTATTTGCATAGGAGAGACTGTAAGTTAACAGTGAAAGATGCAGTAGACTATCTGTAATATAATTCAATATCTCTCTTCATTCTTGTTGAGGAAAATTGCAGAAAAACTTATTTTTATAATATTCACCACAAGACAGGATTTATAAAAAATTATAAATATTTAAATTTATTAGTATACTGTAACTACACAAAGTTATGAATTACTTAATGTACTTTTCATTCCTTTTTTAGGAGAACCCCTGAAATTAGATTTGCAGTTTCATTTCCAATGCAGATTAAATTTATTTTTCAAACTCAAGCATGCATTGTAAAAGTTGTAATGGATTTAGAATGCAATCTATACTTTGTAACTACGACATTGTATGGTTTCTGCGTATTCAAATAAAATTATATACAAGGGATGTAAGGTATGTTGTAATTAAGGGGTACATTACACGGTTTCATGACATAAATAATTATCATGTCCTAAAATGGGACAGTTAACTGGTGTTATGTAACCAAAAAACGGTCAAGTAACGATGTTAACTCACATACGATATAATTGTGTCCGTGGCAAAAAGGTAAAGGTTAAGTTTATTATTAGCCAGGGTGAAAACAAAAGGATAGTTTCATTTGTGAGAAGCTAACGCTTATTTACTGCGATGCAAACCATTGCATATTTTTGCCAAGCAATTCATGTAAATCTTATTATAAATAGCACACGGTAGTAAAATGTCTTGTAATAGATGCCTTTTTAAAATAAACCATCCTTATCGTTTTATTCATATTACATACTGATTTTACGTATTATTAGCGTATATTTATTATTACTTTTCTCTTCATATTTTTGCAACAGATACAACATAGTGTGTCCTTTGTGACAGTAACTCTTTGAGACAGTTTAATTTGTATGACAATTTTAAAATACTTGCACCAACAGGTGGTCGACGTGACCTCATGTCTTGTCATTCATTGTGAATATAAGGGTAAATACGACAATTTAAGTCGAAAACAGAATACCCTGTGTACTTAATAAATAGATTTACGATTATGTTGACATCATGCATATTGAATGCACTAACTGTTTTCTAAGACGGTGGCCAACCATTCGTACAGCCACGCAAGTCCAATTTTGAACTACTTTCCCCAGGCTAGCTAAGGATGATGGGTTATGTTAATTGGAGGTTTTTGCTATTACGCAAAGGAAAATACGCAAGTCAGTTACTAACACTGATTAATAGAGTTCCCCAATGTTCAATGAATCAGTAAAGAAGGGATCGTATAAAAATACGTTAATACCACGTAGTGCAATATACACACAAGAATATTAATTATAAACATACCTCTAAGTTAATTATATTTCTACCATTTTTATTTTAAAGTAATACCTCGTGGATCTTATGTTATAATAATTATGTTGATTATAACGTAAACATAAAACGTATATAAACATGTTAAAGTTTGTCTCACTACATCCCTTATTAAATAATCCAACGTTAACATTTGGTTTAATATTTACAGAATATAAGCATGACTCGACAATATAAGCAGACTTGCAGATCGACATGTGTGAAGGATGTAAAAATAGTCACGTTACTGTTGTTGTTTACATTAGTTTAGTATGCAATGCGCAGATATACGCGTATAACATCTAGGACTGTAACATAAAGTTTGATGTTAGCAATTATGTGGCGGAAACTAACAGTAATTTTATTACAAGAGTTTACTAACTGTATATACATAAAACCAAATGCTTTAATACATGATTAATAGAAATTATTTTTCTTCTAAATTATACACTATGAACAGAAATAAGAAATACTGAAATTTTAATTCGAATTTCTATCATCATTAACGAAGATATTTTTATATTTTAACATGGTAATCTCTCAATAGTGTTCGTTTGTGTAATGAGTTGTTAGGAATGGTTAAAAGGTGTTCTCATCCTTTGGTTAGCTTAGGAAAGTTTGAGAAACACATTTTAAGCATACCAACTTATTAACTGTTTAATGAATAAATATAAAGCTTTCAGTTTTATTTTTATAAGTTTAACGAATAGTGTGTTATATTTTCTATTGGTCAACATTTTGCCTTCCTGGACTTGGATATGAAAGAACGATAGAAATAGCTAGTGAACTGTATGCCAATATGCCATTACATGAACAATCAGAAATTAAAGTCACTGATTGTATTTAGCGAAATTATTGTTTACATTCAGTTTGTTTATTCACAGTTATAAATAAATAATGCTTTTCTCATTACAACTGTTAATGAATTGATAATACTTTATATTTAAAATCATCGATGTATTACGTAATTTCCAATTGTAATACAATTGAATGTAACGAGTGGTGGGAAATTTACTTAATTAATATATAATATTTTGTAATAATCTATTACAAAATACAAATTCATGGAGATATCACATTATTTATAATATTAAGCACTATCATCATGAATAAGAAACATATTGAATTGAAAGTTTTATAACTTATAAGTTAAAATTTATTGCAGTTCTTATAATTAACATTTGTGACAGGTAGTTTTTTATTGGTAAGAAACAGTTTAGATTGACTGTTATAAGACATTAGACTGAATACAATGACTTAAATTGAAAAAAATCTCGTGAGATATCTTGAAAAGTTTCAAAATTGGGCCTTATCATTTAGGCCTTTTAGAGTTACACAATTTAAAACCTGTTAAAATTCATTAACTTAAAAAAAATTTGCTTACTTTAAAATGTGTCATAAGTAATATTTTTTTTATAAATGCTTCAGTGAATCAGCTTTCGCGGTCATTTATATTAACTCTAAACCAAGATTTACAAAACAACGAGAGCGGTCGTTTGTCTGGCGTCAGTCCCGGCCCGAGAAAGGTAATGATTTGTGTCGGCCTCAGTGATTGTTTTATTATTTGTGCCAAGGAAAGAAATAAACAATTTATAGTTCCCGTTAAAGAGTTTGTAGATGACTTAAATATATATATATATATATATATAAAGTTTCAAATATTCAGTAAGTTTGCATGCTATACTCCATGTCTACAGTACATTTCATTATCAAAGATCTCGGAAATAAATGCAATCATATGTTAGAGAAATTTTCACGCCCCCCAACAGACGAAAGAGAAGCTCTGTCAGCCCACTCAGCGATAGGCTTCAATGTTGCTCAGCCAAATTCCATAGAGTGACATTCACCAATACCGAACACAATATAGCCTGTATAGGAATGATACTTACAAAATGTTAAGTCTTTAGGACAGTTCTTTATCTACATATCGTGGAAACAGACATACAGAAATTACATTATTTATCTAGCTCCTTAAGTAATAGGCATTCCTTACGCTTATCTAATTTGGATGTTTCTATTATTATTAAAAAGATACATTTGAAAGTATTTACATTTCTCAAGTTATGTTATATCCTGATTATGTTGTAAGGATTCTCTTACTATACTTATATAGTAGTTCAAAATATTAACTTTGGAAAAAAGAGCAGGGTTTTTTTTAAGTACTTGTGTTTTTCAATGAGACTATACCACGCATGGTTTTGTGACGTATGGTATCGCACGCGTACGCCAACGTATAAATGCCACAGGGTTATACTTTGCAATTTTAGTTCCAAACTTTTAGTTTTACTTTTAAACTACAAACAGGTAATATTTTAAAGATTTGATCAGAATCCAATGAAATGACCGTATAGTTTATTCCATATTGTTACAGGTTACTTAGAAAATTCAATTTTTTTCATTGCCAAAATATAAAAATGAATGTAATTTAAAAAAATAAAACCTAAAACTTATATTGTCTCAAATTATACATATCGTTAAGATGAGAAATAAATCATGATTATTCAACTAATTATAAATTCGTTTGAGTTTAGTATTATTTTTATGGTATGTAAAGATAACTCCAATACGGCAGGCTTCTTAAAATATTAACAGCAGGTTTAGTATATCAAACAATTGAAATCGGAGTAACAGAAACCTGTTAATAATGTAAATAATAAACAGGACAACTCGAATCACATCCCCTCTGCTCTTGTTCACTATTCAGTGGCATTACTTTTCTTAACAAATAAATATAAGAAGTCACACACTCACATATCATTCGTATCGCGGTTTTCACTCCTATCACGTCAGTGCTTGTAGGTGGCGAGATGAATAATTAATTGTATGACGCCACACAATCCCGTCATTGGCAGCAAACCACAGTAAGATATCTCTACACTATACCAAGAGATCTGCGGTAACTGTGCAACTACAGTTTATTTTAAGTTATAATTTGTATTTATAATACTGAGCGTCTAGATTATGTTTAAAGATTGAGTTAAGAGAGCACATAATTTTAAACTATGTTTAACTGAGCATATTCTGTATAAAATGTACATGGTCTATCACGACATGCCTTGTTAGAATCATCGCCATAGTCGTTATTGATAAATGTAATATTTAAAAATTTGACTTTTACTCACCAACATTGTCCAAAGTTGTAAGTGGCGTTCTAAGAACCTATATTCGCATTTTTTACATGCCCTTAGAAAGCAGATTACATGTGATATTTACAGGCTCCTTCTTACTTACATCGTAGTAATTCGTCAACTAAACAGCTCTTTTGGGTTCAGCCTGTCTATTAAAACACTTGACCTTTACCTTTTTCACTGACACAGGACGGTAACACAATTATCTCGCATGTGAGCTTACATCGTTACTCGACCATAACGTCAGTTTATGTGGTTACCACTAAACCAGTTAACTGTTCGTTTGTGCTTTAGGGACATGATAATTATTTAATGCCACAGAGCCGTGTAATGTATCCCCTAATTAACAAATCCCATGCATATCATTACAATTCAACACACAGCGTATCATGGCGTATCTACAACGTATTGATTGCATTTGAAATGCATTACTCCATATACTATTTTCAACTTAAATTGAATCTAACATAGAATTATGTGAAAATCTATTCCCTGGGATTCACTCAAAGTTAGAGATAAAATAAGGAAACATATAAATACAGTTTTGTAATATATTATTACTTAACATAGTCCTAAGTCCGCAATACATTCTTTATAATATAGATAACTTCCCCAATATTTTATTTAAACAAATTATTTTCCCCTTAAGGACGACACCAATTATCTACACGAAGATTGCATGATTACCACGATATGTTACTGCCACGAAACTTACATATGATTACATGTGGAGAGTACAGATGGTAGTTATAATACCAGTACTCCAATCTCCAGAAAATAAGGTGAGGAGAGGAAGGAAGTTAAAGATAGATACAAAATACCCTGGAACAAAATTAAAGTTAACCTGTGAATTTTTCGTAAATTTATTGCTGAATTGTGGCTTAATGTTTTTGTAATACACAACGAGGACTTAAAATATGAAAAGAAAAGTTACTTAATAAGATGGCCTCAAAGCTGCTTGGCCTAGATAGGGATTATTTCCTCCTGAGCAACACAACAACATTTTAAACTACAGGTTTGCAGTGTTGTGGACACCGGAATCCCTTATAGATTTCAGCATTTTTTATAACTTACAGATTTTTCAGGAAGTTTTATTAAATTATTTGTAAATTATGGCTAAAATTAAACAGTTAAAGCATTGTTATTAATTATAACAGGTTTCTTGTAATAGTTTTCTTTAATAATAAATACAAATAAAAGTTTCCAGAATAGTCGGAAATATTTTGTTTTTTTAATTAGTATTAATTAGTTGTACATTATTGTTAATAATGATATTATTTTAATCCGCATGCATTGGCTCCATTATTGCATGTAAATTATTGTATTTAACAAGACATCTTTTATAGCAATAAATAAAAAAAACTTTGAGGATTTGGTATTAAATGATAAAATGATGATTTAATATCACGCTATGTGTTATTGATGATTCTGTCTTGAAACACTTAGACGTTTTTGTTTCACGATACAATATGTGAAGCCAGAGACATATCACTGGGTCCACATAATCATGAAACTCGTTACTAGATGTTGACATCCGAGTCTTGTGTTCAGTACCTCTGACATATCTTTACCTCTTGTGTCTTCTAAAACATGTAAGAAACAATAGTGGAAACGATACTGGAAACAAGAAATAATAATATGTAAATAGGTTTTTATCTGTATATTAGGAGATTTTCAGTCATAATCCAGTATTTAGAAGACATTATATTTGAAAATACATTAAAATTCTATTTTTTATTATTTTATAACTTCTCCGCTAGTGAAATAATTATAATGAATATAAGAGAAAACGAGCTAATAAAATTACTAATATTATGCTGTTTAATGGGTTTAGAAAATGTGACTTTTAGTCATCAGTTATTGTGAACTAAACAAATATGCTGTCATAAGATTAAGATTGGAACTTTAGAAGCCAGTGGGGCAGAACCATATAATCGAATGTATTACAAATCCACAAAGGGCACATCTAGAATATAAGCGCTTTCGATTGATACAAAATATGTACCAAGTAATAATTTTAGATCCATTAAATCGCTATAAAAATTCTTTTAATAATATAAATGACGCCATTAAACTCATTAAAAAATCGCATTATCATAACAGTCAGAAGTTTGAGACACTATTAATACTATTTGAAAAGCTGGTCGTTGTTATTACTTTCGGTTCTATCTACACATTAAACTAATGCAAACCTTAGTGGCAGGTGCCAATTCTAATGAGACAGATTATGGTTTGAGACGAAGCGACATATAGACACTATGTAAACCGGGCTTAACTCTTTACTTGTTAGTGAACTAGGATTCATGCTTTTGTTAGCCAAAATTGTTACTTATAAAAAATCATTAAAAATTCTTTAAATGAATTCTTCACCTCAATCGGATTTTGTTGCTTATTATCTGGAGGGTGTGTATTTTAACGGTGCCACCTTTGGTGTTCAAAATCGTCTAAATTTGCAGTACATTTTCAATGAAGGAAATAAATTTAATTAACTATACAAAACCATTTGACACAAAAATAAGAATTTAGAATTCCACAATTTGGCTACAATTTTTTAGACTAAGATAAATATGGAAACCAAGTTTAAAATCTCTAGGACTTTTCTATTATTAATTATCTAGTACGTACAGTGAGGCAGGCGAACTGACAGTCATTTGACCTATTGACCAAAATCAATCAGGATCTTCTTTGGACCAAGATAAACTATATTTCAATTTTCAGGTCTCTGAGACACTTCTACTAGAGTTTCGCCCAGATGGATAATTGGACAGAAGGACGATAAAGACACAACATTTTAATAAGACTACCTTGGGTATTTAATGACTGTAAGGTAGGAAATAAGAACGTTATTTCTGAAAAGGTAGAGAGATTTTCAGATTATACGTAACACAAAACCTATAAACACATCAAAATACAACTATTACTCCTTAATTTTGTTGTATATTTCTGTTTCAATAGTTTTGATAATTATATCAAGACCTTCAGAATAACTTCCAGAAGAAACGTATTGATTCCATCTTTATTTACTGTTTGCTTTCTAATTAGAAAATTTATCAATCAAAAAAGTACATTTCAATGTGAAAATATTCTTTTTAAAAAGCATTGCGTTTTATGAAAAAAGTATGTATTCTCTTATAAATGATGAACATTCTAACTACTTTTAAATAAAACTTGTTCAATAACACTAAATATGAGTGGTAGCATTTTTTTTTACGCACCAGTTTATCGTGGACTATTAGAAGTTGAGTTGCCACACCTTCTACAGTGTACTAAGTATACAAAGTGATTTAAATGACTTGATGTTTTAACTTGCACAGTTTCACAGATACATAACCTCCAAACAATTAAACGCCACAGATAAATCTCAGGGTTTAACAAAGACACGATACTCATAATAGAAACTTCTATTAAGAAACAGGTCTTCACAAACATAATCTAACATAATGCTTCTCTCATTATATCGTACGACAGCTACTATACTATAGAGTTGACGCCATTGAATTGCATACACATTATTTGTGTTCAATGGTAATAATAGTAGTTAAACTTCTCCTGAAATCTGCATAACTGCTATCTACTTTCAGTCTTTCCGAGTATATTCTTATATTCCTAGTCCCCTCCATTCTCTCCTGATATTGTGTCCTATCACACTCTTCTAACATTTTCTCCTGTTCTTCTTCTTACAGTTACACTTACTGAACAACAGTAATTAAAATTTTACTACAGAATTTGCATGATTGCGTGATTTTCTATATTAGTGCAGGGTTTAGAACTTGTATATATTTTACTTGCATCGTGTTTATTTCCGTATTTGACTTGCCTTAAAGTGTTTAAGTTACAGCATTTTAACTGTTTTTGTAATCTTTGTTGTAGTTTGTGTGTTGTTATGTATGTTATTGTTATTTAGTTTTTAGTTACTAGGCATATACCATTTGGCGCACGTTACCCTGATAAATAGTTATATACTGAGAAACGCTTAAGAAATACAGGCATTTTATTTATTTAAAACAATTTTTCCCATAATTTCTTTCTAACATTCTCTTTGGCGATTCTTTTATTCTATTATTTATTGCAGTAATTCTCTTACATTGAGTAGTGCTTCAATCATTCACTGTCCTCTCTCCTACTTTTACTCTCTTTCCTCCATATCCCTGAAGAATTGTTTTCTGCCTCTCTCTTCACTATTTTTATAATTGTAGTTAGGTTTTGTATGCAAAATCAGCGTATTTAAACTGTTATCGTGGTAGTATCCACAAAACATTTTTCCGTAAATTCGCTAAACATGACCCCATAGAGTCCAAATCCAACCTCCTCGCTGATTTAAATTTTATCTGTACAATACAACACGACTATGAGAAACGATAACTTTCCCAAAAAGCCTAAAATTTCTAAACTTGGTTTAAAAATTTACCTTGTATATATTTCGACCAGGTTTGTTGGCCACCTTGGTACAGCCTTTCTTTGCATTGGAGCGGTCGTTCAAACTTTAAAAATATTTAAATTCCGTTATTTATTATCTTAAACAAAATAAAAAATATTTTTGAATGCTCGTAACTGTTTTAAAAGCAAAATTTGCATCGTAATTTTTTTTAAGATATAGATTACATGTAAGTCCTGTGAGAAATAAATTATCACAACATTAATTTAAATCACAACAAAATTGAGCTATCTCTTCTAACTGAGCCGGTAGGACTACTTTATATACATATTCTATTAGGAAATGGTGAATTTTTTTCTCCACAGAGCACACATAATGAACATCTTTTGTAATGTAAATCAGAGTAATTTATTACAGAAATAATGGTTTTGTATGACAAACTCAAAGAGTCTAAATAACTCTCCAGAAAGAATACTGGCAACCACTGAGCAACACAAAACCTGAACTGTTAGCGGTGGAAAGTAGGGTTTAGGTGCAACAAGAACTGGGTTACCTGACAGCCAACAATAACTTCTCTATTTGAATGTACATGGTAAAACCTGTCACCTGTATGTCTTGACTTATCATATCAAGTAATAAAAGTTATAAAATCTTTAGTTTAAGAATTAGCTGTTTAATACATTCAAAACAAAAATTACTTAGAAAGGCTTTTTATGAGTTATATAATGGAATTAAACAGTAAGATGATACATATTTGCTAGAGTTAATATATTTAAAATCTATTTTAAAAACGGAACTTCAACTCAACCTAAACCAAATTATTGTGTTATAATTTAATATTTACTTTAGCAATGAAGAATATTCACATAGAAAACTGTTGTAAGTTTTAGATTATGCCCTAATGATAAAAAACACAAATTCATACTATCTAAATCAATTATTTTTAAACATACGTTTCTGCTAAATTTTCTAAGCAAAAACCATAGAAAACAAGAACTATTTTTTTACTAAATGTAAAATTACTTTTATCCTTTTATATATATATATATACATGTTAATTGATGGATTGTAATATAGTTACCTGCCTCTGTACAATTGTGTGCAGGAGAAGTTACTGGTGTTCGTGTCATCCCTACTCTAAGGTTAACACCTGCAGTAATTTACCATCGATCACGGAACTAAACCGAGCTTCCACTGCCCTTACTGACGCCCTATCACGTTTCTGTGTCTATTCCATTTAAATACATTCATATTTCTATATGCTATATTGCTATAATGCATTATCATAATGTCAAGGAAGCCCACCAGTTTAAAGCAACTTATGTGAAAACATTCATAACTTTGTTCATTAAGGTTAGTTTTATAACATTATTTAATGCATTAGATGATTTTAATTTGTCACTGGCGCAATCTGGAGTAAAATGTATATATTAATGTTTTATTTACTATCTGCATTACACTACCAATCAAGCAGTGTTTACTTATTATTGATAAAACTCTTGTAAACAGATGTTTCAGAAAGTTTGTCGAACTATAGTGCTGTCAACAGCTGTCAAAATACGTTTCGTTCTTATCATAACATTCAAATGTAAACAAACTAATTTTTCAATTTGAATTCGACCTTATTTGGTGAAATGAATGTGTTATGGGTGGTAAGAAGCACTCTAAATGTTCATTCAGACCAAAAGCTATACCTGTTCCAAATTTCAGCACAATCCGTATAGCAGTTTCAGCGTGATTCGAGGACAAACCTCTAAACATTCAATCTTTCGCATTTATAATATTAGTGGGATGGATAACATAGAGTGAATTCCACGGGATTTGACCGGGATTGGTCTAATAAGTGACCATGTTGGCAACATCACAAAATAAATTTGAAACAAACTAAGCACAAGCATATGACATGTTAACATGTGTCATAGTTACACTATTTAATGTATCCACTATTTAATTTTAATGTATCCTGACTATAAGAATTATTTACCTATAAACTTGAAATTTTGGACGCACCCTCAGTGAAGCGTTTTAAGCGACTTTTTGTGTGGCGTATTCCTTCCTTGTAATTCAAAGTAAGATGGTAGCTACAAAAATTAAATCTGTGTACAAACTCAGCCTAGTGCAACCGTCTCCTGATAGAACTTAACAAACTTTTATGCATACTTCGCCAAACATGACGTCCAGAGCCCAAAGCCACCTTTGTTCAAAATGTTTTATATTTATATACAACAAACATATTACATGCTAATAACGTACCTATAGTGGGCAGGGATTATTAAATACGAATTTTAAGTTTATTTCCATTTAAATACATGCCCCACCGTGCTTTAGGATAGTGTCTTAAACACCATAGGACACTCAAGTGTGTACTAGATGAGACAATGAGAATGCCTCTTTATTTATATTTCACTGGGTGGCTACTAGGAGACGTGACAAAGAGATATTTTGTGGTCTAGGTGTGCCTAATATCGAAACAATGTAAAGTCTTCTTTAAAAAAAAAAAGATAAATCTCCTCAGACTGACGTAGGCTCCAGATTCCAGGATAAAGGTCTGTGACAGCGTAGAATCCCAGACACTGCATTGGAAGGAAGGTGAAATTGAGCTAAAATCAATAAAGATTTTTCCCTACAGTGTACATAAGCTGAATATAGCATACATTGACATACCTTAACGTTCTATATATAAGCCATGATGCTGCAAACTATTCTTGCCAGATTATACGACGGTGTAGCTCTCAAGCGGCACAGTTTACAGTGTAAGCTATGCAGTATAGACATGTGTGGAAGTGTTATATATTAACGCTATAGCCACAGTGTACAATATTAACGCTTTGGCTCTCATGTGGCAAGGGGCATAATTAACTCGTGTCAGATCTGAGAGTGAACGCGTTAAGCAATTGTTATCTCTCCCCATGAAAAAGAGTGCATTACGTAATCTTCAAACCTTTGATTATGTTTCAAATTTTAATATTTATCTATAGCTAAAATGATCCATAAAACGGCTAAAAGAATATTATCGAACTTATCTTCAATTCGAAGTAAACGAGTTTAATTAAATGTTTGTGAACATTACTGCTTGTAAAGAAGTAGAACTATATTTCTCGCAATTCCTTGATGATAAATATGGTACTCATATTCTATTAAAACAAATATTTTTTGGTTGTAGTCAAGTAGAGCTGTTGAATATTGCCATGTAAAAACGTTAGGTTAATATTTAAAACTAATATTTATCTAACTTCACAACAAATTATAATGATATGCATATATTTAGTATTCTTGGATACCTAAAATACTTTAATACTTTAATTAGCGTTTGTCTAGTCAATAAAATCTAATGGCAAACAAGAAAACTAATGTTATAAAAGATAATCCAAACCCTAATAAAAATCAGAAATACATCTGAGTAACTTTAAACAGTAATTGTTTTCAATAAACAGGTTCGTTTAACCTGTTCGTAAAACCTTTAAAAACACAACATTTTGTCATCAATTACACAAAAATAGTACATTTTAAACTCATTGAAATCAAAACAAACTACGAAACTTATATAAAAATCTAAGTTATACTAACTTAACTGTACTGATTTTTATAACTATTATATTGCAAAACTTAACAATCAAAACATATTCTTGACCTAGACGGTTATGGTTCAATAGCAATTACCGTAGTGGCAACCATTAGGAACTCAAGCACATGCCATGAAATTGTGCATAGTAGTTCATGTAATTGTGGGGTTCAGACAATTTTTGAGTCAATATTAAACTGAGATACTTATTTAAACATTCTCAATTTGTACCAGATATGAAATAACCAATAATTGTCACTTTATTAGGGTACAAGAATTTTTAAAACTATTTCATCGAATATTAGCTGTTGTGGAAGCTTATTAAAAAGCTTTATGTGCAACTTCACAATGAAATGTGCACTGGGGAATCAATATTATTATTTCTCCTAGTCATTGAATTAAAACTAAGTTCAATTCATGAATAATCTTTGATGACTCCCACTAGTTAATTCTTATATATTTTCTCGCACATTCCAAGCAACTGTTCTCAATGGTCTGGAACCTTGCAATTTTTCATTTCCTAAATTTTCACTAATTCGGACAGGATATCTAATTCTTAACGAAGTAATGAAGTTAAAACGCTTAGTAACAAAAGATTACTGGTTGAATATTTACTAAATTCTAGGTTTAATGGCGTTTATAGCTACACAAAATAAAATTCTTATGGAAAAACACGCGTGTAAGACATTTTGTTGTGACGATAGCTATTTTGATGTTTATCGAAGACGAGTATTCTCACCTTTTCCGGAAAACAGGTTTCTTACTTTACTTGAATAATTGAGTGTTCATTCATGATTTTGTAGTCATTTATTACTATAATCATTATACATAGCCTATTACAGTCGTTCTAAATTTATATTTGACCAATGGCGTAGCGTAGTAGGTACGACGCTTATTCAAAGACAAACGAGTCAAGCAACGTAGAGCGTGGTTGCTGCTTGGATGCGTGACCACTGAGTGATCCTGTCCTTGCAAGGACACATTTTTACATATTTTGTTTTCAAAACATCATACGATTCGTTCAATTCCCCTAGTTGGCTGAGCGTGAGCGAAGCCTATTTCTGTCTTTATGTATGTCTATCGGTCTGTGCGTCCGTACGATATCTCGAAAACGAACCGACCTTCACAATTATGCTTCACTTTTGTGTCAACTTATGTCTTGTGTGATTGTATGTCTGTCTATCTGACTGCAGGATGTCTCAAGAATGAAATAAGCTATACATTTTAAGTTTTGCATACAACTTCAGCGAAGCCTGTTACGAAATGTTGTGAGAAGTCGCTTTCTGTCTTTACTAATACCTCGGGTTACTCAAGGTCATTGCGTATCTGACAAAGAAAAACCTTTTTCCGTACAAAAAAAATAGGATTACGCTTCTGAACCTGCAAGTGGAAAAGCTGAGGATGAGGGGAGTTTATCAAACGATACAGCATAATTAAAAAAACAAACAAAAGAAAGAAAATTCTTATGTTAGGGAACGATATCTACTCGGGGTCCCAATATATCGAGTAATGTATCTCACTAGTAAAATGTGGAGTTGTACCCGATGTACCTTTCCGCTGAAGTTGAAAACAAAAATCTATTTGAACGACGGAGTCGGTGTCGTTACTTTCGTCTAATCCTATTTATAATTTGTCATCACTGTTGTATTAAAAAACTGGTTACTATTATAAGATCTTTTTTACTATTAACAGAAGAGGAATTTTTAAGACATGTGCTCTACCTGTTTGTAGATATCATGAACGGCTAATGTACACAGTAGTTAAGATACAAATTTCATTCATCTAGAGAAATATTTTAAACTGTAGAATCAACACATATTGGGATATCATTTTCTCTCATGGACAAACAATATAATAGCCCATGGGTACGGGGTAAGGTGAGTATAGCGAGCACAGAGTTTCAAAATATGGTTTCACTAAGGTCATCCAATTTTGTTTGTCAATAAAAAAAAGGTTCTACTGATTGCATAAAAAATGTTAGGTTCTAGTTTACCCTTGTAGACCACTTCATTATGTGGACAGCCTACTAGTATATGCGGTATGCTCTTATAATACACGTACTAAATAACTTCTAATTGAGTAAATTTGTAGCAAATGCATACACATATCCAGTGAAAGCTCGGACCTAGCGTTACCGTGTCGTAGCCCCCGTTTGTCCTTCATGAATAGATCAGTGCAGTTTACAATAAATTATACAAAACCTATTCTAGTCCACTCTTTACTTCTTTCCAGTCATTCTTTATATAACAACGGTCATAGTAAAATTACGTGTGATAAATTAAACTCAAAGTGTGTTTAAATACTAGATATCGTAAAGTAATATTATTTATATTTATATTACAATGAATTAATAATATTTTTCTGTATATAACGGCTCCTAGTAAATATAGTTCCCCAGTATCATAATAACAGAAAGTCCCTTCCTTACAATAATCTTTCTTCTTATAAATTTCTCTATGGATATTTCTTGTAATCCTTGAAAGTGGTGACCATCGGGGCAGGTTTTTTAAACAATCTAAATATTTACATTTCAGGATTAATAATAAACGTCACAACAGTAATTTATAATATAATGGACTATGGTAACACTCAAAACATTAAATATCTTCTTTTCAATGTTTTGTATATCCAGAACACTTTTAAAAGACTAGAACACATTTTTATCTTATAACGAAATAAAAAAAGCATTTTCTTCATAATTAAAACATATTTAACAATAAGCTTTACAAATAACAATTCATATAATAATGCAGTAACGATGGTGATGTTGGGCGTAACAATAGTTAAATGCTTCTGTTCATTGTAATTTCAGAAGCGAGTCAATTGAAAACGAGTCCTACTTCAAGTTTTATTCACTATTCAACCATCCTCTGGTTTTGTTTTATTATTCAATATACCTTTGAGTGGACTGCAGTAAGTACTACTAAACTATTGAAAGTAAGTTATGAAATTATTTTATTTTACGACTAAATTTTCCAGAGTCAATGTCAGGCTGCAAAATCAGCAGACATAATATGAAGGAGATATTGACACTCAAAGGAGTAAATAATGTCCAGAAGGTCTTTAGTTTAGTTAATACACGCCAAATTAATACAAATTGAGGAAAATTTTTAAAAAAACGATTATAATTTTCATTATACCAAACATTTGCGCAAAGAACACTTTAAAAAAGTTTAGTATTATATTGTACTTTATAATTATTTCAATTGAATAACGACTATTAATAAGTTTTGCGGTTCACGCCACACCGCAACGTGCTAACTCAACAAATATAAACCAAAGGTGACAGGGGATTGAGCACGCCTGAGGAAATTGGTAGGTCAGTGATGGTGGTGTGTATGATTTTATCAATACTGCAATGACATTATTTACTTATATCTAAACCGTATCCATACTAGATAAATTGTTTTAATTAATTTCTTGAAGGTCAAGTTACAATAAAGTAAACATTGCCATTGACGTGTTTTTGGCCTGTAGTTCGGTTATTCCTAATCCTAGTGTCATGTTCCCATGACTTGTCTATACCAAAAGTATCTGCTGCAATAATGTTTAATTATGTTTGATACAGTTATGTCTGTAACGCTAGATAATGATGTAGAAAGTGGTGTATTTTAATAATGTATTAATAAAACAGCTACGGTGGGAAGGGCTGATTCGATGCGAATGTTGAGTTGAGCTCCAGTTCACCTTCCTCTTACGTGCAGCATCTGAAATCTGATGCGGTGTCAGACTTGACTGCTGAAATATGGAGTCATGTTCGTCTGAAGGGATAAAAAAATAGTCAGTTACGAAGAACGAAGTAGTTCAAAACGAATCCCCCGGCATCGTTTCGACATCAGAAATACCCAGACTACAAAAAATAGTGCAATCTAGGTGAAGAGGTATTCTCATTGTCTAGATGACGTGTCTAGGTATATTCAATTGTGCATCTGATGAGACAGGAAATTACCAAATGTATTTTAAATTTATAATATTCCTGTAAAGTTAATTATCTATATATTGTAACATTTACAGACCGTTTCCTAATTAGGTCGTAAACTTAAATTTTTAAATGTAAGTAATAAGAAAGATAACAAATTTATCTATAAATGCTAAATCTTCATTTTAATTTGGATTTTCTTCATTTTTACCTGGCTATATTTACATATATTTATAACAAGATATCAACGCTATGACTTAATGCGGCTCGTTAACAAGAAAATTTCGAATTCCCGAAACAAAACAAGCTCCAAACACAGCAGTGTAAACATGGCCATAACAATAGTTTTCAACAACAAATGGTTAACTTACAAACACAAACGCAAGTACAAAGTACAGAGACCCATTCATACACAACAGCGGCACCCACGAGTCCAATAACTGTAATGCGACTGCAATCTACTTTCTGGGCTTTAGCTCAGTGTTCAGAACGACATGCATTGAGAATTTTAGTAATGTAACCTGAACAAGTGCCAGCTGCATTATAGTTTAAGTTCTAGTAAAAGGATTATAACATACAATTTATAAAACCAATCTTTTAATTTGTACTAAAAAATCAAAATAAAACCAAATGTACTACATTTCGCATGAGCTTAAAAAATTATAAAAATTACGTAATTTCCTGATTTCATTAATTAAATTAAATTTTAAATTTCAAATAATAAACCTCAGTAATTTTGGCTAGCTAATGCACCACTCCAAGGACTTTTTTCTTGATAATCGGCTTCGGCCAGACAAAACAAAATGTTAATAATGGTTGATGAAGTTTGTTCATTCTTTTAACAACTTTTTTCTTGTCGTAAGTACTCAGAATAACTAGTGAGTGAATTTTATATCTGCCTTATAATAACTTTAATGTAATTGTGGGGGTTTTATAAAAACAATCCAAACTTTAATTAACCGCCAAATTTGATAGAATAACAGAGACCTCAAGCTATTAATATTATTTTTATTTTCATAATACTTTTAAAGTGAGATGTCAATTGCTAGGGGTTGTTGTTATTTAAAAAATGTTACTTGCCCCCAAAATAACTCACTTCGTGGTGAAATGAAATATCTTCATACATCAATGAACTCCTCAGTAGGTTATATAAACATCGCCAAAGTAAATCACTCCATCTCTATTCATAAGAAAGGTAATAAGGCGGTGGAACTTTTAAGACACCCGGTATATTAGTTAGATTAAAAAATATTATAGTAAGATTAACACTACGTTTCGGGATCTGCAATCTGATCTCTTCATTAGGTAAAGAACTAACCTAATACATAATTACATACTAGGTTAAAATAAACTATGGCAAATGTCCGGAAAATCCTGTTTCCTTCACAATCCTTCCATCGTCAAAAATAACCTTCAAACAAAGGAATAAGATTAAGAATTTCAGTTAAACATTTTACTAAAGAATACTAATTAAAATTGATATAAAATACTTTTTAATATATAATAAATTATTATCCCTGTGACAGAGTAGGACCCACCATATAGTCTACTACTTATCTGAGGTTTAACCAATTTTGAAGAACTACACAATGAAAGAAAATAAGATGAAAGAGGAAAGAGATATCAAATACGTTCAATCAGACTACCTTGGTAAACATTGTCACAAAATTAACAAAACATTTTATAAACAAGGATATCAATTGGCTTTCAAAACCTCGAACAACCTCGGACTTTTAATCAAAAACAAAATCAATTCAACAAACCAAAATCAAAATTCAACAATAGTGGAGTATACAAATTAAATTGCGACTATTGTCAATCCCACAATATTGGAAAAACCGGCCGATCCTTCAAAATTAGATTTAATGTACACATAAAAGCATTGAAAACATCATCAAATTCAAAATATGCAGACCATTTAAATAACACCGGCCATACATACACTAACATCGAAAACAATCTTGAAATTTTACACACAAGAAAAAAAGTCGCCTATTGTCTACTTTAGTACCTTTTTACATTTACAAAAGTGCCAAAATTAATCATAATATATTATTAAATGACAAAGATTTTCTAAAAAAATATTTATTATTCGATAGACTTTTAAAAAATATACATTGATCACACATAAAATTAAATACAACAAGTTTAGCCACCAAGGTAGTGAAAAAACACATGGTAATTTGGTCTTTATTTATTTATTTACACAATTTAACTTAACCTTACACCTGAAGATGAATTCCCAGAATTCAAAATGTACATAGTATGAAAATAAAAAGTTTAAAAGTGTTAAAAGTTGTATAACTATATACATAGTTAGCTTTAATTTTTAAATAAAAAAGTATTTTTATTATTTTATTTAAGGCCAAATTACTAAATTACTGGTAGAAAAGGAGGTAGTTATTCAAAGGAGGAATATTTACAAACAAAAAGTTAGACTTGCTAATGTAATTAACTGCATTATATTGCGGCAAACAAGAGAACCCGGAGCGACAGCAGAGAGTAAGCCATTCTCACGAATTAATCCAAATGTAATTAAAATATTGCATTAGGACAGTTTTAATACATATAAATGTACCAGATTGTTACTATATATTAGTGTTCATAGTGTAGAATTATCTATGTAGTTTTCATTTGAAAGAAATTTTCATCTTAAATTTAAATATTTCTTAAAAACATATTTAAATTAACAAATTTAGATATATATTTAAATTTTATATATATATATATATATATTAATAAAATATAAATTTTAGATTGTTATATGTCATACACTCTTTTTCTCAGTACTTAAAAACTGCAAAACTAGTTTTCGAAAACAACCTAGGTTATTAAAATTGTTTGTAATGTCACTACTTCTAAAGAACAGGACAATGTATCGCTATAGCTTTCTCCATACAAATACTTCTCACTTACAAGATGTGTACTCTAACTAGCTTATACTTTTGCTTATACTTTTACTCGGGACTCCTATACATTTGTAATAGGTCATTACCATGCATGGTTCGGTAGAAAGACAAAAATGCCTACCTTAGAATGATGAGCTGAAGTTGAAGCTTCTCAAGAATGTCTTGATAAAGCCAATTACGGTAAAGTTGTCTATTTATATTTCAAACAACAGCATACTCTCGATGGCTAGTATCTGTAACGCATTATGCAAGAGCCTTATTTTTAAATCTATGGCCATTTGAATAACAAAATACATGTTTTTTAAATTTTTTTTTATCTGTCTAAAATCGGCATTTATAGGTTTTGTTTGAATGCTGATTCCACTCCCCTGGAAGCCGACACACGCACGCCGCGGCGCGGATTGACGTACGCGCATGCGTTAAGCATTGACTCGTTCACTAGAAAACAGCTCATTTTGTCAAAACACGTTACCCGCAGCTTACTATATGCTTGTTTCAACATCTATATCTTATCCATCCACATTAGACTGTCCTACAAATTAACAGTAAACTCAAACACAAAAAATAACCTTTTTGAACTACGGTGTTTTTGGGCTGTGGGGGTTATGTTTGGTGTATTTATGCAGAAATTCGTTAAGTGCTACCATGATTCCAGCAATTATAATAGGCTAATATTGTATACAAAATAGTTATATTAAAAGTTTTTAATATAACTATTAATATAACGTGGTTAGATATCAGATATTTAACAGAAACAAAAACAGTTTACCTTATTATTTGTATTGAGCAATTTCAATTTTTCAATTAAACTGATACGATACAGTTGTATTTATTATTCTGCAACGTAACGATCAAATAAAAATTAAGATAATAATTTTGATATTGCAATCCAGAAAATTGGAGGATGTTGTCATGAACAATGTCTGGTATGAACGATACTGTATCATGTCATAACAACGTTAGCTTGACGCTTCAACATTAATAATTGATAATGACGTACCTCATCAAAGTTGCCGTTTATCAGGAGCAAGTACAGTTGGCATTATTAAATATCTCTGACAATGTTGACAACTAGGCAACCACCATGAGACAAAGAGACGTTTCACAATGTACGGACTTTGTAACTGTAACTTTACTTTTGAAAACTTGGAATGCTGTAAACTGTACTGTGACTCGTTCTGCTAATCGTACATCGATGTGTGATGTGCAGCAACATGCAATACGATCATCTTGGTCGTGATTTATGTAGGAAACATTACAGTTTATGTTACTTTCGTAGGTCTCTCTAATTTATGAAGATGAATTTGAGCCAATTAGATGTCACAGAACACGTTTTTCAGGACTATATTTGCATGATTATTAATTAATTATTACTAGCGGATCATTGGTTGTCTAGGTTTCAAAGACCTAAAACGTAAAATATGTAATTTGACATTATTGATTGAGCTTTGGTGAAGCCTATCACTAATAGGACTAGAACAAAACTAATTTCTGTCTGTCTTCACGACATCTCGAACATAAACTAACTTAAGGACTAAAATCTGTCAATGGAGTTTTATTTCTATATGAGGAACACTGAACTCGTTTATGGTGAATTTTGCGTTGCATTGGTGTATTTCGCGACCTAAAGACTTGGGTAAGTTTTAGGGAATATTTTTACATTTGTTTTATGGGTAACCATGATGTCAACTATAAAATATCAGAATTAATACATCTTAATGCATTAAACTCAGTACACACATAAAATATTCAAACATGCGACATATTTGCACTTGTAACCTAACTATTCAAACAATACAAAATAATTTTCTAGTGACTTGAGTAGAATTCTTTTTATTTAATAAACGCTGTTATGACTCCCAGTTAAATTTGTATAAAGTCTGAATGTATCATGTGGCACAATATTTCATTCAAGTGAAAATATAAATTCATTACTACTAGAATTAGTTCTATGATGCGTTTATCTGTTTATCTGTTATTTGAACTCCTTGCTTTTATCTGTTTTTATGTTTGCCCCCCTGTTTGCCTGCCCGCATGACATCTCGAGAATGAAATGCACTGTAGGTTTTAAACTGCATCAGCAAAGCCTACTAAAACATACAATGTGGCGTACCTTGTTACATAATAATTATATTATGTAACATGTACATAACAAGTTATATTAATAGTAATTCTTTTCTGACCACAAACCAATTAACAATTGAGTTTATCAGCGAAAATGCATATTTTAACTAAGTTGCTAACGTAGTGCTTGGTTTGGAGCCAATGATCAGAATGAAAGACAAAATTAAAACTCTAACATTTATATATTGGTCTTACGAGTAACTATGATTAGGCAGCGAGAAAATGCTGCTATTAACAATCAAAGTAGATAAGATCATGTGAGTTTTGAGAAAATTTTCAAAACAAGTGATGACGTTACTAAGATTCATTGATTGTGAAGACTACTTGTGTTCTGTTTCGAGCTTCAGCATTGCGTTTTATTTGATTGTTCACTAGGGCAAGAAGCTAAAAAGTCTTCTATTGTCTATGCAGAATAAGAACTCAGGTTTAGCACTTCTGAGTGGCGTGAAATCACACAATCTCGTTAACCCTAAGGAACACAAGGACATCTCCACATCATACTGAGAGCTTCGGTAGCTCTGTCATTATTGTTTGTCTTATGCTATAATTCGACTTATAATACTCCATTTCTTAAGTTTCACGTTAATGTATACAATGTTTGTAAATTGTGCGTGTTCAAATATATAAAGTTTATGCTTTGATCTTATTAGAATAAAAAGTTTTCGGACAATTCCACGTTCTATTTAAATTGATAACCACGAATGTTTGCATCCCTCTGTTCCCTATCCTGCATGAATGCAACATCAGAAAAAAATATATTAGTAATACAGTGGGGACTGTGATTCTCAGCGCCTGGTTTCAGCATGAGCATTAATCACTTTTACCCCATAGAACGGTCATTTTATCTGGTATTAAACAAAATAACACGTATTTGTTTTCATCTAATAAATGTGATTTTCTTGTGATAAAAGTAAAGACAAAGTGAATATGAAAGTTAGAATTTGAACATGTTGTACACAAATTGACGTAGGGGATTATCGTAGAGGATGGCCACTATATCTCTTGCACTACATCCCCTACAAGACTAGAATCGTGATACGCACTGTAATTCTCTTGTTTATTTAGGTGTTTTTGTGTCCATTATTTATCTTCAATCTGGCATATTAGTATAGTAATTGTTTTTAATCGCACAGGAGAGTATACTGGGCGAATTTCACGACCAACCTTCACATTTATTCTTGAACCTTAAGATCACCTACAAACACTCACTGGTACTCGTGATGAAGCATTTACGAGTCCAAGATCGCATTTTTCTCATTTTTTTTTTGCCAAGATTCGTCACACACCTTGGATTTAAAGGAGTTTATCAAAAAATTTAACTAAACTTAAAGTTTCAAAGACACTATATAAATTATAAATTTATTTTCACATTATTATTTTTATAAACTGGAACCAAGGTTGATCGAATTGAGTATAAATTAGGTAAAACAGTATTGGTATTTGTGATGTATAAGAAAATGTTTGTAATTCTTTTCTATAGTTTAACTTATTTTACCAAGTAAATATCTTTGGTAAGTTACATTCTTTTAGGACTACAAAAATTTGGCAACTTTACTACAAAAAGTTATGAAAATACGACCCCTTCTCTATTTAAAACTTTGACTAAATTAAACTGTAAAGTATTTGCATACTTTTCACAAAGATTTGATATTGCAAAAATATGTAAAGTAAAATAATTTATATCACCTAATGGAAAAATCTTAATTATTTTTTAATTTCTTTATTGTGTGTTGAATTGTAAACTCCAAAAGGATGGTTTCTTAATAATAAATTAATCAGAGTAATGAACCTTAGTTAGCCTGAAGGGGCAATATACAATAATATTGTTTTACAGAAAACATTATTATTAATAGTAATACAAATATTGAATTAGATTTTTTAAATAATATTTTTGTTTCATTTAGCATTTGGATAAAGATTTGGATCGATGTTTACATAAAACAGAGTTCATAAACACTTCAAACAAATAAACGAACCTGCTCTTTTGTGTTCTTCCTGGCTAAAAAAAAAAAACAACTGACCTATTCCTTTTTGCAACGGACACAATTATCTCGTATGTCAGCTCACATCGTTACTCGACCGTTTATGTGGTTAACACTAAACAAATTAACTGCTCGCTTTTAGGACATCATAATTATTTTGTGTCATGGGACCGTGTAATGTATCCACTAATATTAACAAATCCCTTGCATATTATTACAATTAATTGGACACGCAGAGAGCATATCACGTCCTAGTTACACCGTACCGAGTACATTGGAAATGCATTACTGTTTTACAATGCATTACTTGTATTAGCAACATAACTGAAACTTCAATGGACATTTTTTTTAAATCTAATCTCCGGTTCCCTTACAAATCGAACATAAATTAATCGAAACGCTTAAAGTATTTTTAAAACTTTATACAATCATGGTACACTGAATAAGTTTAATCATTTTTTTCTGAAGTTTTAAAACTAAAATTGCAATAATAAACCAAATAAATGTAATTTCTGTTATTGGTCCGTATTTCATGCAGACAGAAGTTTCCATACAGTTCCCCTCGCCATGAGTATTAAGATATGGAAGTAAATACGGTATAGTATACATTCTTTAACTCAAATAAATAGTTTGTATTCAATTGATATTAAAATGTTAACATTTAATACGATTTTTCGTGAATGTGTCAAGTAAAGATACATACACAAGGTAGAGATTTGCAAGTAGATGGACAGGTTCCTGAGAACGTATTACACATTACCATATCACTGGCCTGAGACTCAATCTGTGGCAGTGAGAAATACCTTTGTACAAATTATTATATTACAGTTTATGTATTTTTCAACTTTTCACTAAAATTGTCAACTTTTTTAATCTTTCTTGATGACTTAACCAAAAATATCGTAATAATTGACTACCTGATTTTGAAAAAACTTAATTACAAAACAGTATGATTGGTTGTAATGTATTACATTTCCCAATCTTAGGAATACGTTTCACATACATTAAATATGTTGTTGCGTATTCATTTTATTAATATTGTGGCCGAACATGTTCAATATCAATTTATTTCTATAACCTATATTTAAGTAATAAAACTATAAATATTAAACCTGTTCTTTTCTTATAAAGCACTGACTCAGAATTAGTTATAGACTACTGAAATGTATATACATATATTATGTAGCAAGTACATATTTATTTGTCAGCATGTTCATTTATATACTTCAATAAGACAATTTAAAACCACACTCTTTTTATAAAATGTAATAATACATTTTAAACAGAATCTTTGAACAAATAATTATTACTCGAGGGCTGAAAAAATTTCATTTTTGGAAAACAAACTAACCAACAATATTGAAATTTAGCGTAAAACTATGAAGGAAACAGGATTTTCCGGACATTTGCCATCGTTCAGTGAAACAAGAAATCAGTAACACTTCGTTTCGAGATCTGCAATCTGATCTCTTCTTCAGGTAAAGAACTAACCTAATACATAATTACAAACTAGGATGTCCGGAAAAATCCTGTTTCCTTTACAATCCTTCCATTGTCAAAAATAACCTTTTTTTATCTATGTTGATAACAACTATTTTCTTTCTATTTATGAGTTTTGTATCATTTTTTATTAATAATTCATGAACAAGAACAAGAAATAGAACTTCGGATTATATAGAGAGAATTAGAATTTTAGTATTGTAAGTTTCACATGGAGATTTCCATATTTTCACAATGATTTTCTAATTTACCTTTATATTGTGTGTAAATTCTTAATTTTCGGATAAATCAAATAATAGCATACGCTATTTCATAATGATATTTACTATTTATAAGGAGGTATTTTGCAAGGTTTGTAGCTTTGTTTGTTTATAAAACTGTCGTTACTTGAGATAGAAAGCTAACAGATAAGTTGTTGTGTTGCTTTTCTTAGGGATAAGTCGAGTAAGATGTTTTCTTAATATGTAGCAAAGTAAACTTAGGTAGGACTAAGAAGTATAAGCTACAGTAAAAGTTAGGTTAGGTTTTATATATGGATCTGGATGATTTACAATGATGAAATAGTCGGATATATCATATTAGAAGTCAAACTAAAATACTTCAAACTTTTTAAATGCAAATTTACAAATATATTTTATTATATAAAACTGAAAGAAATAATGCTTATTATTTTCTTCGTAAGCACATAATGGAGTTGAGTAGCTTCTCAAGTAAATGCTATCCATAACATTGTTTACTAGCAAACGATATTACGAGGAAGAGGTTGTAATGAAATGTGTATTACAAAGCAGAGACTGTAATGAACACAATGCGGTATTCTCACGAGAATAACGTTAACTTGTCGCTGTCAATTTGACAGTGACGAACTACATCAAAGTTGCCGATCAATACGAGAAATTACAGTTAACGTTATTGTACCCTGACAAAGTTGACAGCTGTAACACACAAATACATTTCATCGATAAATCAATTTACAATTAGGAGCTTGTCCAACTACCAAATTAATTTCAACACTGGATATCGGTATTTGTTTTACGTTACGTTATATTAATGTTGGTTTCATTTTACCTCAATATTTTCACATTAAATAGATTATGAAGAATGTAAATTAAACTAGGTAGTTTCCTTAATGACAAGCTATTAACAAATCAAATATATTTCTAAATTTAAGGGAACACAGATTTATTTAAATGTATGTACAAATATTTATAGTTCACTAGAAAAAATCTTTTATGAAGTCGCATTAACTAATCGAGGTCACGTGCCCCGCAGCAAGCCTCATCAAATTTCAGTCACTGATTATTTCACAACTGAATTCTAATAGGATTTGGTTTATCCCTTTCTTGAAAAAGCTGGCTTAACCTAACCACCGTATGAAATTTATCGTTCCTGTAATCATTGCAGGGGAGCTGTTGTTTGGAAGACATGAGCGTATCCATGTTAACGTACTGGCCAGTTGAGTAACATTCCATGAAGTAACATGCTCCACTGTCGAACTCTGCATTGTTTATAACTTCAATAACGTTCTTCAAAATCCCGCAGGCGGATGCGCACTGTTACCTTTATCTCTCCTATTTATAACTGAAAATTATGTAAAATTTCAAATCTAGAGTTCAAGTTTTTCTCGATATATCCTGTGACGGACAATTAGACAGATGGAGTACCGGACGGGAAAGAAATTTTAACTCTTTGATTTGTAGTTGTAACTCAGGTTTAGCTGAAAAGTGAGATATTGAATATAACTTACCAAAGGCGAGCGAAATTACGAATAAATAAATAATAATAATAATAATTTTTTACCAGCCATATTGATGTGCAGATTTAAAAAAATGAAACCATTTTATTTATGGAGAGGTCGTTCCCTTTTATTAAATATAGTACTTCAATAATGACAAACCTACCTTTATAATAAGATCGATTCCTTACGTAAAAAGTTAATTTATAACCGAAGTTCATGTATGGAATTAGATTTGAGGTTATTAAAAATGCAAGTTTTCCTTCTACTAAAATTCACACTAGAATAAACTGATTTTAACTGGAACACTTATGTTATCCGTAAATTTAAAATGAAACAGCTAGTAATGGCGCGTTTCCTCGATACAGTTTTACTAGGGTTCGGGCTGGATACTTTTGATTTAGTTTGATACCTTATATGTTAATTTAAATAGGACAGTAATTACATGTAGTATGTGTTTTAAGTAAAATAACTAAGACACAGTGAAATAGTTACTAGTTTTAATTCATAAATAATAGGTACAGTCTGTGTCTAGAGAAACTAGGGCAGGGTTTCTCCTACGCTGGAATGGAGCATCTTTGACTATTTCACCTCTCTGCTTGAATAGCAAATAACAAAAAACTGAATTCGTTAATGATGTAGATTTAAATTGTAGATAACCAAAAATACCAAACCAGCTGCACCAGATATAACCAGAAAAAAGAAGAAATAACAATACATTTTCCTTTTCCTCTTTTGCAGTTTTCCATTTGTTAGAAAAATCGCTTTTACTTTGCATGGATATTGGAATGTGTCTCTCTAAGTCTATCATGATCAAGGTTCAAGATGTAAATGAGTGGAAATAAACTTACTTAGACTGAGTATAAATAGAAAAGGGAATTACAAATGTCTAAAAAAAATGTGATTTATTAAAATAATTGTTAGTATTACAATGTTTTGAATAAAGATTATTAAACAGCAAAATGTATGTCACGTGACGTAATGGTGTTAGCGTAAATATATTTAGTAGGCAAGTTAGTAATTCAACTTTCCTCAAAACTCGTACCAGGGCACTCGACAACTCAAACAACATACAGAAAGAACATAAATAGCTCTGAAGCTAGAAAGTCAGGGTTGGAATGTCAAAAGATGACAGAATGTAGCAATTACGTCTAGCAGTGCAAGTTGATAAGAATTCACAGGAAATTGCAGATGTAACATTAATGTAGTTTTTAAAGAAAAAACTTGAGAAAATTGTGCCTTTCATATAGTATTATAATATAGCACAAATAATATAGACGTAGAGTTTTAATTCTGAAATGGAACGCCATCTGCAAGATTTTGCGTAATCCAAAATTAGTACAAAGAACACCACAACCCTTTTTTACGATATTGTCAAATGTCACCACATCACATAAGTTCCATGTATGCGTGGGATGATTCTGGAAGGGTTATATAATTTCCAAGTATATATAACAGAATTTACGCTTCCTCTATGATAAAAACTTATACTAAAATAAAATGATATGAACAATACATATAACGAACTCACAATTATTCTATATCTAATACATAGCCCACGAGCCAAGGGCTAATTTGTACGGTATGAGTACACAACCTCTCTTTGACATTAATTACTACACTTTGAAAAGAAATCGATTGTTGACCACATTAGGTATGGTGGGCTTCGAAGTAGAGGATAATGGCTAAAAATCTAATTTGATAATATTTCTATGATCATATTTTTTAACACTTAAAAAAAAAACCAAACGTTAGGCTCATAACAGTTAAATCAACGTTAGAAAACTGTACAAAATCCTACTATTTGGCTTAAAAATGGCTACTTTTAGTCTCTTCACTTGTTTTCTAACGGTTATGTTATTAAATTATTACTTATCTGAAGATAAACATTTAGCCTGAAGAAAAATATGTATTTTGTGTTTTACCCTTTCGATTCCGTACCAGTTTTACAAAACCCAGATACATAAAATACATTATATATTTGTAAGAAAAATAAAAGTTTAAAAGTGTTAAAAGTTTATTCATATTATGTTATTTAACATTCTATTATTTGTTATAATTTCACAAACTTTTTATTTGTTATATCCAAGTAACTAGAGTCTTACAGTAAAATATTTAAAAACACTGAAAACATACGTAGATCTTGTTAACTTGAATTTTTATAACACGAATTTTCAGGAAATATTTAATAAATAACTACATCACTAACACTTTCTTAAAAAGCAAATTTTACTGTCAGATATTATTATAAGAATTAGATACCAGATTATAAATTCAGATTTTACATAGCACCGCCAAATTCATCTTGGTCTGACTCAAAGTCACTTTACCTAATTGGTTTATTGCTATTATCTGCAAGATTCCTCTGTCTATTACATGTCCAATGTAATGCCTTAACTCTATATAATTTTAAATAATGGCATTTATTTAACATGACATCAGTAAATCAATAATTATGTATGTCTAGTTGTAAAAACACGAATATTTCATGCCAAAGTAGAATTAATAAAGATTTTGACATCCCAGCTTCCATTTACATTAAAAAGTTAGGAAAATACAACCCTTCTCTATTTTTAAAACTTTGACTAAATTAAAACTGTAAAGTATTTGCGTACTTTTCACAAAGATTTGATATTGCAAAAAATATGTAAAGTAAAATCATTTATATCACCTAATGGAAAAAAATCTTAATGGTTATAATACTTAATTATTTTTTAAATTTCTTTATTGTGTGTTGAAATGTAAACTCCAAAAGGATGGTTTCTTAATAATAAATTTAATCAGAGTAATTAACAGAGTTAGTTAGCCTGAAGGGGCAATATACAATAATATTGTTTTACAGAAAACATTATTATTAATAGTAATACCAATATTGAATTTGATTTTTTAAAATCATATATTTTTTTTCATTTAGCATTTGGATAAAGATTTGGATCGATGTATACATAATAACAGAGTTCATAAACACTTCAAACAAATAAATGAACCTGCTCTTTTGTGTTCTTCCTGGCTAAAAAAAAACAACTGACCTATTCCTTTTTGCAACGGACACAATTATCTCGTATGTCAGCTCACTATCGTTACTCGACCGTTTATGTGGTTAATACTAAACAAATTAACTGCTCGCTTTTAGGACATCATAATTATTTTGTGTCATGGGGACGTGTAAAGTATCACTAATATTAACAAATCCCTTGCATATTATTACAATTAATTGGACACGCAAAGAGCATATCACGTCCTAGGTTACACCGTACCGAGTACATTGGAAATGCATTACTGCTTTACAATGCATTACTTGTATTAGCAACATAACTGAAACTTCACTGGACATTTTTTTTAAATCTAATCTCCGGTTCCCTTACAAATCGAACATAAATTAATCGATACGCTTATAAGTATTTTTAAAAAACTTTATACAATCATGGTACAGTGAATAAGTTTAATCATCTTTTTCTGAAGTGTTAAAACTAAAATTACAATAAAAAACCAAATAAATTTAATTTCTGTTATTGGGTCTTTTATTTCATGCAGATCTTTCTTATGGTCAGTGTTAGAAAAAGAAGTTTTTATACAGTTTCCCTCGCCATGGAGTATTAAGATATGTAAGTAAATAAGGTATAGTATAAATTATTTGACCTCAAATAAAATAGTTGGTATTCAATTGATATAAATCTATGTTTAAAATACGATTTTTCGAGAATGTTTCCAGTAAAGATACATACACAAGGTAGAGATTTTGCAAGTAGATGGACAGGTTCCTGAGAACGTATTACACATTACCATATCACTGGCCTGAGGACTCAATCTGTGGCAGTGAGAAATACCTTTGTACAAACTATTATATTACAGTTCATGTATTTTTAACTTTTCACTAAAATTGCCAACTTTTTAATCTCTCTTGATGACAGCCAAAAATATCGTAATGATTGACTACCTGATTGTGAAAAAAACTTAGTTACACAACAGTATAATTGGATTACAACCAATTACATTTCCCAATATTAGGAATGCGTTTTCTCATTGATTAAATATTTTGATGCGTATTCATTTATTAATATTGTGGTCAAACTCTAATTCTTTCTATAACCAATATTTAAGTAATAAAACTATAAATATTAAACCTGTACTTTTATTATAAAGCACTGAATCAGAAATTAGTTATAGTGTACTGAAATGTATATACATAATATATTACTATGTGGCAAGTTACATATTTATTTGTCAGCATATTGATTTATATAGTTCAATAAGACAATTTAAAACCACACACTTTTTATAACATGTAATCATACATTTTTAAAAACAGAATCTTTGAACAAAGAATATTACTCGAGGGCTGAAAAAATTTCATTTTGGAAAACAAACTAAACCAACAATATTGAAATTTAGCATAAAACTTTACATCTATGAAGGAAACAGGATTTTTCCGGACATTTGCCATCGTTCAGTGAAACAAGAAATCGGTAACACTACGTTTCGAGATCTGCAATCTGATCTCTTCTTCAGGTAAAGAACTAACCTAATACATAATTACAAACTAGGATGTCACGGAAAAATCCTGTTTCCTTCACAATCCTTCCATTGTCAAAAAATAACCTTTTTTATCTATGTTGATAACAACTATTTTCTTTCTATTTATGAGTGTTGTATCATTTTTTATTAATAATTCATGAACAAGAACAAGGAATACAACTTCCGATTATATAGAGAGAATTAGAATTTTAGTATAGTAAGGTTCACATGGAGATTTCCATATTTTTCACAATGATTTTCTCATTTACGTTTTTATTGTGTGTAAATTCTTAATTTTCGGATAAATCAAATAATAGCATACGCTATTTCATAATGATATTTACTATTTATAAGGAGGTATTTTGCAAGGTTTGTAGCTTTGTTTGTTTATAAAACTGTGGTTACTTGAGATAGAAAGCTAACAGATAAGTTGTTGTGTTGCTTTTCTAAGGGATAAGTCGAGTAAGATGTTTTCTTAATATGTAGCAAAGTAAACTTAGGTAGGACTAAGAAGTATAAGCTTACAGTAAAAGTTAGGTTAGGTTTTATATATGGATCTGGATTGATTTACAATGATGAAATAGTCGGATATATCATATTAGAAGTCAAACTAAAATACTTCAAACTTTTAAATGCAAATTTACAAATATATTTTATTATATAATAAAACTGAAAGAAATAATGCTTTTTATTTTCTTCGTAAGCACATAATGGAGTTGAGTAGCTTCTCAAGTAAATGCTATCCATTGTTTACTAGCAAAACGATATTACGAGGAAGAGGTTGCAATGAAATGTGTATTACAAAGCAGAGACTGTAATGAACACAATGCGGTATTCTCACGAGAATAACGTTCTAACTTGTCGCCTGTCAATTTGACAGTGACGAAACTACATCAAACTTGCCGATCAATACGAGAGAAATTACAGTTAACGTTATTGTACCCTGACAAAGTTGACAGCTGTAAACACACAAATACATTTCATTGATAAATCCATTTACAATGAGGAGCTTGTCCAATTACCAAATTAATTTCAACACTGGATATCGGTATTTGTTTACGTTACGTTATATTAATGGTTTCATTTTACCTCAATATTTTCACATTAAATAGATTATGAAGAATGTAAACTATTCAGGTAGTTTCCTTAATGACAAGCTATTAACAATTAAAAATATATTTCTAAATTTAAGAGAACACAGATTTATTTAAATGTATGTACAAATATTTATAGTTCACTAGAAAAAAACCTTTTATGAAGTCGAAAATTAACTAATCGAGGTCACGTGCCCCGCAGCAAGCCTCATCAAATTTCAGTCACTGATTATTTCACAACTGAATTCTAATAGGATTTGGTTTATCCCTTTCTTGAAAAAGCTGGCTTAACCTACACACCGTATGAAATTTATCGTTCCTGTAATCATTGCAGGGGAGCTGTTGTTTGGAAAGACATGAGCGTATCCATGTTAACGTACTGGCAGTTGAGTAACATTCCATGAAGTAACATGCTCCACTGTCGAACTCTGCATTGTTTATAACTTCAATAACGTTCTCCAAAATCCCGCAGGCGGATGCGCACTGTTACCTTTATCTCTCCTATTTATAACTGAAAATTATGTAAAATTTCAAATTCTAGGGCTCAATGTATCCTGTGACGGACAATTAGACAGATGGAGTACCGGACGGGAAAGAAATTTTAATTCTCTGATTTGTAGTTGTAACTCAGGTTTAGCTGAAAAGTGAGATATTGAATCTAACTTACCAAAGGCGAGCGAAATTACGAATAAATAAATAATAATAATAGTAATTTTTTACCAGCCATATTGATGTGCAGATTTAAAAAAATGAAAACCATTTATTTATGCAGAGGTCGTTCCCTTTTATTACATATAGTACTTCAATAATGACAAACCTACCTTTATAATAAGATCGATTTCCTTAGGTAAAAAGTTAATTTAAAACCGAAGTTCATGTATGAATTAGATTTGAGGTTATTAAAAATGCAAGTTTTCCTCCTACTAAAATTTACACTAGAATAAACCTGATTTTAACTGGAACACTTATTGTTATCAAGTACGTACATTTAAAATGAAACAGCTAGTAATGGCGCGTTACCTCGATACACTTACTAGGGTTCGCTGATGCTTTTGATTTAGTTTGATACCTTATATGTTAATTTAAATAGGACAGTAATTACATGTAGTATGTGTTTTAAGTAAAATAACTAAGACACAGTGAAAATAGTTACTAGTTTTAATTCATAAATAATAGGTACAGTCTGTTGTCTAGAGAAACTAGGGCAGGGTTTTTCCTACGTTGGAATGGAGCATGTAAGACATATGTAATTATTAGTAAAATAAAATTCATAGAATCGATGTACAGATAGTTGCTGGGAAAGGAAGAAGTCTTGTATTACAATTCGAGACAAACATCCTCCGGATGTAAGTGGATACGCACATCCGCCCAGACACCGATGGTGAACAAACAGGAAATGCTTGCTTAAACAGCGGAAATGCTTATATATAAAAAAAACGTGCGACGATGTAAGGGGCAGCCATGCTGATATGAAAAATTGGTACTCACCAATTATGATGGAGAGATTTGGCAGAGGCGTGGTCATGAGCTGGCGGCGAGAATAACATCAAAACTGAAGAACAAGAAGTCGAGGACGGGAATTCGAAAAGCGACGTTCGGGAGTGCTAGTGCTTGTGTACGTGTGCGGAAAAATATCTCTAGGCGTAATAAGTGTGAAGTGAAATAAAATGTAATTAATTTTAGGAACTTAGTAATATATCAGGGTTCATTAATCATTTACAATTCCATATCTATTTAAATGTTCACCAATTTCGAAAATGTAAATTCATGTAAATGTTTAGCTATTTTGAAAGAAAGTTTCTCACGTTAGTCCATTAACTCATAATTATTGCAACACTACAAAATTACTAGTAAGTGTTATAATTGAATTAAATAAAAAATAAATTGTAATGAATAATTTAATATTAAATATTTCTTCTAAGTATTAAGGTATTAAAAATTTGTGCTTAATATGTCGGTTGACCAAATCAATTGTTAATTAAAATTTTTAATCAATTTAATGAGATGTTGTCACGAATAAAAATATGTGTTGGTTCATTTGATGGTGTTGAATTGCCAATCTAACCTATTATTATTATCCTCTCACAGCAGCCCTTGCTCATAAAATATTATATATTTCACAACCTTAAAACTAAACCAAACTTACAAAACCTTACAAGCATCTTTGACTAATTCACCTCTCAGCTTGAATAGCAAATAACAAAAAACAGAATTTTTTAATTATGTAGATTTAATTTTAGATAACCAAAAATACCAAACTATCTGCACCAGATATAACCAGAAAAGAGAAGAAATAACAAATACATTTTCTTTTCCTCTTTCGCAGTTTTCCATTTGTTAGAAAAATCGCTTTTACTTTGGAGGGATTATTGGAATGTGTCTCTAAGTCTATCATGATCTAGGTTCAAGATAAAAAGAGTGGAATTTAACTTACCTAGGCTGAGCATAAATAGAAAATTACAAATGTCTAAGCATATGATTTATTAAAATAATTGTTAGTATGACAATGTTTTGGATAAAGATTATTAACAGCAAAATGTATGTCACGTGACGTAATGGTGTTAGCGTAAATATATTTAGTAGGCAAGTTAGTAAATAAACTTTCCTCAAAACTCGTACCAGGGCACTCTACAACTCAAACAACATACAGAAAGAACATAAATAGCCTGAGCTAGAAAGTCAGGGTTGGAGTGTCAAAAGATAACAGAATGTAGCAATTACGTCTAGCAGTGCAAGTTGATAAGAATTCACAGGAAATTGCAGATGTAACATTAATGTAGTTTTTAAAGAAACTTGATAAAATTGTGCCTTTCATATAGTATTATAATATAGCACAAATAATACAGACGTAGAGTTTTAATTCTGAATGGAAGGCCATCTGCAAGATTTTGCTTAATCCAAAATTAGTACAAAGAACACCACAACCCTTTTTTACGATACTGTCAAATGTCGCCACATCACATAAGTTATATATTTCCAAGTATCTATAACAGAATTTACGCTTCCTCTATGATAAACGATACTAAAATAAATGAATGAACAATACATATAACGAACTCACAATTATTCTATATCTAATACATAGCCCACGAGCCAAGGGCTAATTTGTACTGTATGAGTACACAACCTCTCTTTGACATTAATTACACCTATGAAAGAAATCGATTGTTGACTACATTAGGTATGGTGGGCTTCGAAATAGAGGGTAATGGCTAAAAATCTAATTTGATAATATCTCTATGATCATATTTTTTAACACTTAAAACCAACTGTTAGGCACATAACAGTTAAATCAACGTTATAAAACTGTACAAAATCCTACTATTTGCCTTAAAATGGCTACTTTTAGTCTCTTCACTTTGTTTTCTAATGGTTATGTTATTAAATTATTACTTATCTGAAGATAAACATTTAGCCTGAGGAAAAATATGTATTTTGTGTTTTACCCCTTTCGATTCCGTACCAGTTTTACAAAACCCAGATACATAAAATACATTATATATTTGTTATAGGTTCACAAATTTTTTATTGTTATGTTTAAGTAACTAGAGTCTTACAGTCAAATATTTAATCTTTTTTAAACACTGAAACATACATAGATCTTGTTAACATGAATTTTTATAACACGAATTTTCAGGAAAGATTTAATAAATAACTACATCACTAACACTTTCTTAAAAGCAAATGTTACTGTCATATATTATAAGATCAGATAAATTCAGATTTTACATAGGACCACCAAATCCATCTTGGCCTGACTCGAAGTCGCCTTACCTCACGGTTTATTGTTATTATCTGCAAGACTCCTCTGTCTATTACATGTCCAATCTAAATGCCTTAACTCTATAATTTTAAATAATAATAATAATTTAATATGACATCATTTAGACCAGTAAATCAATAATGATGTATGTCTGGTTGTAAAAACACGAATATTTCACGCCAAAGTAGAATTAATAAAGATTTTGACATCCCAGCTTCCATTACATATTTGTGTTTCACTACAAGATGTGACATGTGGAGTCAGAGACATATCACTGAGACCACATACCGTAATCATGAAACTCGTTACCACATGTTGACAGCCGAGTCTCGTGTTCCTTACACTTGACATCTCTCCGCTTCTTGTCTCTTCTAAAATATGTAAGAGATGACAGTGCAGACAGTATTAATAATACAACATATCACATTGCATAAATAAGATTTAAGCTCTACATCAAAATGTTATGCTACAAAACTTCATATTAGTGTGTATTCTGATCGATAATATGTTATAATCGTTGTTGATTAGATGTAACTTGAATGGAAGAATGTGTTTATTGTATTTAAAAGGATAGTAATCAAACGATAAGGGCATATTGCTACTATATATTAACATTAACAAACTGTTACAACGGAGTATTAGAGGACGTGACAGAACGTGACGACATTACGTATTAGTTACAAGGTTCCAAATTTATATGAACCGACCAGTCCATCAAAAAAAGTCTCTTACATATGCTGTAAAATGCCAAATGATTAACTTTGCTGTGTACTCTGTTCGCTTAGTAATTTTATTGTGTTCCTACCTAGCTGCAATCATAGCTATACATAAGACCCATGTGAAAATGTTATAATTTTACTTGTCAGTAAAATGATCATCGAACGATTTACCTTCAAACCTATAAGCGTTCTTTATTGATCAAGAGGAATCTACGTAACAAGTTTAAAGTCTCTAGAATATTTTTTGCTAAGGTTTGAGGACTGGTAGTAGAAACGGGCAATAGTCTTGAATAATGTTTATTCTAGCTAGACTGATGTGGAGAATCGGTATAACTTTTATTTACGCTTACTTAATTGACACTAAAATGGAACATTTAAATTTATTTGATCTGATACTATCCATAATTACGCAATATGCATTTATTCTGAAAAATATTACTAATGCCGTTAACACTTCGCTGTAAATAAATACTTTTCAACCATGAATGCTGGAATTATTAGTAATAACGCCAATTGGTGTCATTAGCATGTTTCATAGTTAAAGCGTTAATTTTGGCGTAGTTAATGAGTATTATAATACTTAAAATAATTTAATCGATGTAAGCAAAATCTAAATATTTCAAAATAACTACAAACCTGTCTCGAGAGATAAATTGAGTAAAAGACGTTTTAAATAATTAAAGCTCTTCCAACACTGTTGTATTCTTGGTATTGTGTCTGTTCCCGTGTAAAATAGCCCTTAATAAGTTTGCAATACAGGAAATACTACATATTTCCATTGATTATAATATATAAATTATGTTGATATCAGAAGACACACATCATCATTGGCATCGGTATCAGACTTGAGAGAAGTATCATCGCCGAATAAACTAAAAAACCTGTGCGGGCTATTGTTTTCAGAATAATTGGCATAGTTACTCGTACTCCAGTGGGCTGACTGAATAAAACAAACTCGTAATTGGATCATCATCATCACATAGTAGTTCTGAACTGGGAGTGTTGTTTGTTTCCAAATTGGACAGCTCTGATTGTTTTGGTTGTGGGCAGGTCTGGACTGGCCCGCCCAGTAACAAAATCATCACTTGGTCTGTAACTAACATTATTAATACATACCTCTGATTAAAAGACACAATCTCAATATATATGAATTCACTACTTCAATTACTTGGTTACTTACTTACTCACGCTAATAACGACTTTCATTATAACTCATTCAAATAAAATAAATAAAACATGGCATGGATACGACAGGCACCAAGACTAATTTAAGAATGATCAAGGTCAATGACAACAATGAGACATTACACGTGTATGTGAGAACATAGATCTAGAATTATACCTACTCCATGAATTTGTCTCTCCAATTTTTTGAGATCAACAAATGGGCGGCGTTTTCGTAAAAACGAAGAAGTAGTCCAAAAAGGAAAGGCTTATCCCCTTTTAAGCCTTACGCTTCCCGTCCTCATGGCCTACTGGTCTGTGCGAGGATCTTATCAAACATAATAAGGAGGAGAGTCGATAGAATATTGATAAAAAGTGCAGCGGTCACAGACAGGATATGAAACAGCGTTATCTCTAATTCAAACCCAAAATGCAACGTCTTAGACCGCTCGCCTTTTGTCACTTCCAAGATTAATTCCCTAATAATTGCTATTGCAACTGTTCAAATATTCAAAAGTTTCAAATAAGATTTGAAATGAACAACAAACAGTAACAAACAACAAAATAAATCTACTATCACAACAGTTACAAAACGATAATTAATTTGAATTTACTGCCCCTGTTGATAGTAGGCATAACGCTGAACGTCTGTATAGTACGAGTATATGCCACCATTATTATAATAGTTGCGTTTATGCTTTCTGGTCATGTAAACCTTAGTAACCGACGTTAATTTTAGTGACGTCGACAACGGTTGCTACATCTATAAACCATTTAGCCATATAGCTCATACATCAGAATTTATACTTTTGCTTGCTTTTATACATGTAATTAGCATTTAGGAAAATAAAACATGGTTTCGTTGAATTGTAACATTAGAAATTGTAATCTTTATAGCTGTACATTTGCCTCAAATTATTTTGTTGGCATAATGTGAATTAAACCATTTTTGTTCGGCTGTCATGGTAATTACACTTTTCCACGTATTATGAAGTTGTCTCTTAATAGACCAACCGAACGTTAAATGAAATCATCCAGATACCAAATACAGTCGCAGCCACCATGTTTAAAATGAAGTAATTCTGTTCAATGGCAAAGTGTACACATAGAAACCATAGTTTTATAAGAGTAGGTGACATAGTATTCTTCTGAAATCTTTCTTAATTTTCTCATGGTAAGGAAGAATTATTACTTATTATAAAAACGTTATGCCATCTGCTCCATATATTGTCATCCATTGTTTCCTATCATATTCTTCGGACATCCCCTCCTGTTCTTCTGATATTAATTCAGTTTCCTATTCCACTTCTCCCAATAGAATTTATAATTTTTAAATACTAAGTGCTGCTTTCCTCGCCATCTGTCCAATATTATCTATTTTCACTGTCTCCTCCATTGCCCTCTAGCAATGCCTTTTGTTTCTCTCTTCATGAATATTTAATCACACACTACATTAATGCTCTCTCATCATATTTCCTACAAAATTTACACTATTAATTAATCTTTTGTGGTCTTAAGTCAAATAACTTTCGTTAACTTTCATTTCCCCATTCAATCCCTCACTATTGATGTCACATTGTTCCTACATATTGTAGATTATATTAGTCCACTTAGTGAAGTAGTCTTGTAGAGTCCTTATATATATATATATATATATATATATATATATATATATATATATATATATATATATTTGTTACTAGCCTCGACATATCACATGTAAAGGGCAACTCAATTTTTATTATTATTACCTACATATTACTGGTTCTTGCAGCTTCACGGACAAAAGTTCTACAAACTATTTCACTCATAACAGAAACTGCTCTTATAAATTAAATAAAATCGTTACCTCTTTGACAAACCATTTCGGTCCCTACCCGATATAATCTCCGCCACCATGTTGCAAATAGAGTACTTTAAGTGACGATGCCAAATAGTAAAAGGGTACTTATATAGAAACAATAATTTTTTAAAGGGCGACCCTCTAGGCAATATAATTTTCTAATGAAATCATTGTACAACTTTCATCCATAAAATTAGTCCCCAAAAGTCCTATGTCAATTTCTTCATTCATTGCGTACTAATAGTGTGTGTTCTATGAGATTCTGTAGACATTTTTTCCTCTTCTGACATATATACATTTTCAATTGAGCACCCAACATTCTTTTCTGTTATGCATATATCACTTTATATTAATAAATGATTTTATCATCCACTGTACTCTCTCTCCCTTTCCTCTATTCCCCTCTAACAATGCCATCTGTCGCTCTCTTTATGACTATGTTATTACTCTAATTTTAATCATCCTTTCTAATGTCTACACTTATCTAGTGTGATTTAAGTTAAATTATTTTCATTAAATCAAAGCGTATTTTCTGGCAGTAATATCCAGCCCATTGGTTATTATATCAAACCCCAAATGTAAGATAATCCCACAGACATAATACTGAGTCCCGCATAAAACATGAGTTGTTAGCGGTAGACGGGTTTAGGTGGCACAAGAACTGGGTTGGCAGCAGTCAACAATTACTCCTCTATTCGTCTTTGTTAAAACCTGTATCCTGTATGTATTTACCTATCAGATAATGTAAACAAAGCTACCATATTATTTTATAGATTAATGTTCTTTCATGTCTCCGTAATAAAGATTATGTAGAGTAAATTCGAATTGAAGATTACTACAAGTAAAAATTAATCTCTTCTATAAATTTAAATCGTCATTGATTACTGATGTCACATGAATATACTCAGTTTTTGCAAATTTGTTTATGCTATAATTTTCTCAATGCAATCATGGTTACCCATAAAACTAAATGCGTGTCAAAATGTTCGCTAATGCTCTGCCAAATCCCATGGAATGAAATACACCATCATCGAACTCAGTGTTACCATTATATAAATGAAGCTTCATGAACAATTTCAAGTCTATAGGTAATTTAATTTTGAAATGATTGAGTGGACAGACATACAAATACTCAAAGAGACCGAAATTAATTGAATATTTCCAACCGCTCGAGTAATTGTCTCTTTAACGCGCAGCCACTAAAAATGTATAATCAAAAAATCACCATATTTCTTGCTTATAACCCAAAAAATAAACTGCATTTTCTTCTCAGTTTATCTTTAGGACTTGAGAATGTAACATTTTTGTTATAGAATGTAAGATTATCCTTATTTGACCGCTTTAAAATATTATTTGATGGAATGTAATGTAGCCATTTGCCTCTGAAGGACAACTTTTGTGAAATTACTGGTGTGCGTGTCACCTCTACTCTAGGGTTAACATCTGCAGTCATTTATCATCGATCACGGACCTGAACCGAGCTTTCACTGTTCTTATAGACAACTTGTTGTGTTTATTTTTTTATTCCGTTTAAATTTATTTATATTTGTATTTGTGTATAATTATTATAATTATTGAAATATTATTTCATGAAATGCAATATAGCCATCTACCTCTGTCCAGCTGTTTGAAGGAAACGTTACTGGTGAGCGTGTCACCCTTACTCCAGGGTTAACATCTACAGTCATTTATCATCGATCACGGACCTGAACCAAGCTTTCACTGTTCGTATAGACAACTTGTTGTGTTTATGTTTTGTATTCCGTTTATATTTATTTATATTTGTATTTGTGTATATTCATTGGAAGATTATTTGATGAATTTTAATGTAGCCATCTACTTATGTACAGCTGTTTGAAGGAAAAGTTACTGGTGAGCGTGTTTTGTGAAGTTGTGAAGCACAAGTTTTGTGAAATTACTGGTGAGCGTGTCACCCTTACTCCAGGGTTAACATCTGCAGTCATTTATCATCGATCACGGACCTGAACCAAGCTTTCACTGTTCGTATAGACAACTTGTTGTGTTTATGTTTTGTATTCCGTTTATATTTATTTATATTTGTATTTGTGTATATTCATTGGAAGATTATTTGATGAATTGTAATGTAGCCATCTACTTATGTACAGCTGTAGATGGAGCTTATATTGGTCACTGTTAAATTACATTAAAATACAAAACCAATATTTAATACATATTACTGTGAGGCCTTTCGATATCCAAGATACCTTCATCAGACACATCACAAAATTTTGTGATGTGTTTGATGAAGGTATCTTGGATATCGAAAGGCCTCACAATAATATGTATTAAATATTGGTTTTGTATTTTAATGTAATTTATGTACAGCTGTTTGAAGGAAAAGTTACCGGTGAGCGTGTTTTTGTGAAGTTGTGAAGCTCAAGTTTTGTGAAATTACTGGTGAGCGTGTCACCCTTACTCCAGGGTTAACATCTGCAGTCATTTATCATCGATCACGGACCTGAACCAAGTTTTCACTGTTCGTATAGACAACTTGTTGTGTTTATGTTTTGTATTCCGTTTATATTTATTTATATTTGTATTTGTGTGTATTCCTTGGAAGATTATTTGATGAATTGTAATGTAGCCATCTACTTATGTACAGCTGTTTGAAGGAAAAGTTACTGGTGATTATGTTACCCCCACAGCAGTTATTTACCATCGGTTACGGAACTGAACGAAGCTTTTACTGCCCTAATACATGACCTCTACTATTTGTGTAATTCTGTATCTATTTATATTTGATTTCTAATACTATATGTTCCATTCTGACCCAACGTTTGGCAAAAAAGTATAGTAGTTATAGCGGTATTGTTTATGCAAAATCCATAGATATTTCTTTAAATGTTTTACTAGAAGTATTTTTTGTTGAAATATTAGAGTTCACAAATCAGAACTATTAATTAAAAATAGGCTTGACTTTTGTAACTAATGTAAAACTAGTTATTTAAAATTTAGGTTCCTGCTTCGTTACGGACTTTTGTTACTTCAATATTTATATTATATCCCACCTCATTCTATTGACCTAAAATATAATTAAAAATTGTGTTAAATGCCACTCATACTGATTGTACAAATATTAGAAACAGAATCCAAATTACCTGCTGACCAATTTATATTAGCATTATCTATTCTCACTATGCTCAATTTCCAATTTTGTATTAGCTATAGTATACAATATTAAAACTGTCTCCAAAGAGACACAAAACAGCATAATCAGAGTGTGAAGACGTATCATTATAGATATATTGTATAGATATATATATATATATATATATATATATATATATATATATATATATATAAATACAAGTATATTAACTTGTACCGTTATTGTAGTTATATCATGTATAATAAATATTTTTTTCGCAATCCTGTTACTCGCTACTGGTTATTATTTTTTTTCTCCGAAGTTCTTCTAACTAAATTCTTGGCGGAATTATAACTTAATTGGCACGAATAGTAATCTCTTCTCCCTTGAACATTGTAGGTAAATTATCCGCTGTTGAGGAACTTCTCGTGCGCCTTGTCCATAAATAAATTAAAATTTTTCGAATTATAAATTAGACCTTTCCTGTGAGACATCTATTTTGAATGTATTATCAAATAAATTTATTAATAGTAAATAACCTGTAATGTTGTTTTATTTGTCATATTCAATAGGATAAGCTGCGGTGTCGTCCTTCTGACGAGACACGTTGTCATGATTATAAGTTATCGCAATAAATGGCTAATCCTGACACATATAGTATTAGTTAAATATTATTACTCTATTTTGGCATAGACGGGCAAAGTCATATTTTAAATTAACATGTACAAATAATGCTTGTTTTGTTTGCCACAGTTACACTTGCCTGTAAACTTCGAAATTCGAGTATTTATTACTACGTCCTTAAACATTTCCAACCCCATGTGTTTCGTCCAATCGGTATAAACTCTATAGTCATAGTATATGATAATAACACTGGCTCCCAAGAGGTTTGTAGCAGCATAGTCAGCTTATGAGGAGTTGTTATACAGGGTGTCTCAAAAGTCCCACTACCCCTATCTACTTTCTTATGCATAGAGACGAGGTGATTTACTTTTGAGGCATGTTTATACGATCAACTGAGGAGTGTTTGATGAAAGAAAATTTTTTGTGACCTGCCCACCTCCTAAATGGGGTAATTTGGGGGTACGTAAAAATTTTGCTATAGGAACCCCTAGCAAGTGACACATAGTTTTTAAAGTATTATAAAAAGAAGAAGAATTTGCAAAAACCAGAGGTCTTTGTTACTCTCTGAAATTTTGTGGCTAATAGAAGTTAGAATTGTTTTTTAAAACTCCATTACTCATGAATAATGTTGTAATGAAAAATATTATAAATATTACCTAAATTTTACTGTTCAAATTCCCAAATTTCCATTTATTTACAAAAATAAAGTTTGGATTCAAAACCGCGTCTCACACTATGTAAGATAGCAGGTATTATGGGGTGTCAGCCGTCTTCGATCCTTGCCCTTAATTCATCTACGTTTTATTCAAATCGTATCTCATTCTGAACTCTATTCACTATCCATTTTTACCTTATAAAATTCAAATAATGAAATCATTTTCATTTAAGCTTTTTTTGCGTGAACTCGTTTAGTCTTATGACTATCTTGTACTATTCAATTTATGACATTCACCAATATATTTTTATTTTAACTCAATTTTCTATATAATACTAAACTAAAAGTAGATATACAAAAACTAGGCTAACGATTGGGGTCATTGTCTACTGATGGTAAACTTAATTAGTGTTATATGCATATACACGTTATGGAACGATATTGTTCCAGCAATAAATGAGTTCGTAAAAAAGTGCGTATGACGTTTTATTTCAACAGAACGGTGCCCCACCGCATTGCAATGTGCTTTTTAGAAATTTTCTTAGATAAAACGATTCCGGACAGATGGATAGGTAAACTTGGTGCAATGGTAGAGTGTACGTTCACCTGACCTTTCACCTCTCATATTTTAGGAGATTTCTCAAAAGTAAAATGTACGACACATAGCGCGCAAACGTCGGGTAGCTGCAGAACAGCCAGCTTGTAAGAGCGTGTTGTATATTAACATTAACTGTATAATTATAATATACAATATTATTCTAAAACACAAAACTTTGATTGAAGTTTATTTGGATTGTGAAGGAAACAGGATTTTTTCGGACATTTGCCATCGTTCAGTGACAGAAGAAATCAGTAACACTACGTTTCGAGATCTACAATCTGATCTCTTCTTCAGGTAAATAACCAACCTAATAAGATATGGAGTAAATAAATGCTATTGTGGAAACTAGAAAAAAATAACTCACAGTTTGGTGATCGCTCAAAGTTCCTTTATTTTTTTTTTTTCGGAAATGAAAAACTGATAACTTTGGTGCGTTGTAGCGCTCGAACTATGAGAGTGGTAGGCAATCCACGCACACCAGCTTGTTCCTCACAAAACAGAGGAAGGGATATTGATGCGCACGCACTCCTTTTTCATCATTTGCTTTGTTGCCGTCAGCTACAAACATCGCCATTTCCGTGTTTGTAAAAAAAAATAAAGGAACTTTGAGCGATCACCAAACTGTGAGTTATTTTTTTCTATTTGCCACAATAGCATTTATTTACTCCATATCTTATGTTAAAACAACGTACCAATTATTAAGATGATTGGACATTTATTTTAGAAGTTATAAATTTTAATGTTTAAAAAATTTCCTCCAAAATTTTAAAATCGCAAAAAAGTTCATACTTTGAAAGATTTTATACATAAAGTAATAAAAGTCACACCAAAATACTTCGTTTTCACTGCGTTAGTGGGGAAATATATAGAGTTAGCCAATCTGCTGTTAGTATAGGGACACAAGTAGTATATCACTTTATGTGGGGTGTCCCTAAACTTTCTGGCAACACTGTATGTATGTATATATAAGAGTTAGAAATACAATTAACAAAAGTGATAGCACGGTTTTTGTTAACCTGGGCTATTGACTTTTGTTTATTGTATTTCTAACTCTTTTTTCTTTAATACCAAACTAAAAGTAAATATAAATAAAAAAAGCGGAAATTCATTTGTTTGAATTGTTTAATATAAAATATTTATAGGGATCAATAGTCAATTATAGTATATTTTATTGTTTTTAACTGGTGATTGGAAAATTCAAGGTAAAGAAAAAAATAAATTTAACGCGAAATATGATTTATTCTTTTACAATCCAATATTTACAATGCTTGTATTACAATTAACATTTTATATGTGGTATTCTTTACATAAGGTATTCTAATCGTACAGATTCCTTGATGAACTAATACATTGGAAAAGGAAATATTATTTTGGTGGATTAGCAATCACGCAATATTAATAATAAGTCAATTGCTTACATATCATTTTCAAGCAATATCATTCCTAGAGTTCAATTGTCGGAGCATATTCCATAACGACAGAAAATCTAAAATATCACAGGAGTTAATGAATGAATGAAAGAAACAGTGTGTTTATTACAATAATCCCAATTATGTACACAAACTGCTACAACGTCCCACTTTACAGTAATGGCCGAAAGGTCCGACTGCTGATTTGACAATAATTTTTAACTTAATATTGCAACCAATAGTTAAAAATAAAAACCTTTTTCTTGTACAACAAAAAAATGAACTAAACGTAGGTAAAATCTTCTTTAACAAGAAACAACAACAACAAAATATACACTATCTCCTGAAAATTATATTACGATATATTACTCGTTAAGTTACGAAAGACATCAGATTAACCTAAATATGCCACATTCTTCCAAATCTTATAAATCTCTCATACTCTATACCAATACATACATACATACTATATACACACAATAAAATTTACACAATATAAATTTATCCCTGCAAAGCAACTAAAAGCCAGACAAAAATATATATTAACTCAGATTTGTCAGATCAACTCATTCAAACTAAAAATTAAACTCCTCTACCAGTTTCCACCCAAATGCCCAAGAATCCTTTAAGGAATTACCCAAAAGCCCCACAATCGCTCACATATAAGTAGTTATAAAATTCAATTTCGTTCTATGCTTATTTTTGAAACCAATATTTTATAAAAGAATTTTAATATTGGGCACTTGCAATGAAATTAAAAACAGTTTCGTCCTCCCTTGGATCGTATAAAGAGCACTTGACATTTTTATCTCCTTCCAAGGCGTGTAATTTAGATTAATTAATTCCGGTCTCGCTTTTATTGCCAAAAAAGATAGTAATTAGGTTGTAGTTGTCACTGAAGACACCACCCTCACCCAGGTCGAGGTCAAGGGTCAAGTAGTTCTGGTAATACCGTGACGTACGTGTCCGCCCCTCACAGTCCCTGCCATCGGGTACTCATCCCTTCCAGTTCACTTCTCAGTTGTGATCGCAGGATATCAATTTCATCTAGACTTAGATCAAATGTAAGTCCGTATGTTTTACCCATAAACGTCCATCCCTTGTAACAAAATATACTCCTATTTATTGTTTCTTAAGCTAAAACTATAGGTAAACGATTATCAGGCAATGTGCAGACTTTCAAAATATAGCTTGGATTAAAATTAAATTATAATGTTTACATTCAGTTACAGATTTTAAAGTAATTAGTCACGTCCGTTTGGATCATTTAACTATTAATGTCACTGTTAGCACTCCTGTACTGCATTGTGGGGAAGGGGTCAGGTGGTTCCCTTAATTCCGAAGGAGTTAGACTCATATTCTGTGGATTATTGAGTTAAGTTACGGACATAAATGTACGTATATTGTACGTATTGACGTAAATAATAAACAATCTATAAACATTATAATTAGTTGTTTTACTCATTCACGTAATATCAGCTAGATGCGGACGTTGCCCCAGGACTAACAAGAAACAACCTTGGTTCGACTACGAGTGTTTGCCATATAACAAACGTGTTTTTCGTCTACTCAATTTGTTAGGAGAACAAATTCTAACACTGCTACGATTAAATATTTAGAGTAAATTCAAAGTTGTCTGTAAAGAAAGGAAAACCTGTATTATTGTAATATTAGTAATAGTTTGAACCAAGTAGCGGATGCAAAAAGTATTGATAAACTATTAACAGGTTTTAAAATATTATGAAGTTTTATCTGAAATCGAGAGAAACGTTTTTTCTTATAAGGAAATAGATTGTTTTGTGCGCTTGTTTTTATAAATACCTACATGGGAGATCATCAAAGGATTACAAATATCAAAAGTTATTTTTTTTAATGTCACTAAATCCGTACCAGACAATAAAATAATTGCTAACTAACTTAAAATACAGAGTTTCAGTCTCTTTATCTTGATATTTACGTTAGAACTATCTTCATATCTAAAATATATTTACTATTTAAAGGGCGGAGTTATCAGATTGTAGCTACACGATATCATTTTCACTCACTGGAAAAAAAACTGAGTGGGAACTGGACACGTGATAAAAATTTGTAAGCACAGAGCAGCAACGTAGAGGCAATGTTGTGGGAATGAACAATTATTCTCCACAACTGCACACTTTTGCTTGGCACTAATAAAAGGTTCTACTGACCTTTGACCTATTGACACAAACAAATTGGCGTTGCTGTTCATCAATGTAATATTCATCACAATCCTCTACATATTTATGATTTTCATTACCATACACTTATCGACATAGTATTTTACACATTCAGTAATTTATTATTGAATAAAATTGTCCAAAGCGTCTTTATCACGTAAAATAACGGATCTTGATGTGTGCCAACGTAGGTATTGTAGACCCTGCCTGAATCCATCACTGCGTGTTATAACCATATAAAATATAGGTTTCTGTATTATGTGCATTTTTGAAACCATATCAATTGTTAAGGCAATTTTACCACTGATAAAATTGTTTGCAATACCTAACTGAGGTAATGTTAAATAAAATTTGAATATAAATATGATCCATTTTTACACTGCAATTAATCATTATTATTATTGTCTAAACTAAAATATTTCATAATTATTATGAAGATTGTTATAATTTAGGATAAATCCAACCAAAAGCATAATTTGGGATTTTTACCTTTATTTTGGCATAAAAATAAATTTATGAGAAATAAGTTGTTTTCCTTCAATCGTAAATGCAGATTTTGAAATATTTATTCACTTTTTATTTGAAAGAGAGAAAGTGCTATTGTGTGAAAAATTAATTTTTCTACAACCAAAACAATAACATTTAAATGGAAGCATTAAAGAAATACTCTAATTATAGGTTATTATGAAACATTATTTTATCATTTCAAGTACCAACTAAATATAGTTTTATTCCTTACGTAATCGAGATACATTTTAGCAAACATAGCTTCTCAGTATTAATATGCTAACAGACAGTCTCTGGCGTTGAGCAAGAAGGGCGGCGCTCCGCTACAGCTGGGTGGAGGTCTCCAAGAAGCGCCTGGAGGGAGAGTCCACCAGGAGTCAGTGTCATGAGCGATAACAGCAGTAGTTGACCCTGGAGATTGAAGGACTAAGGACGAAACAGGTGAGCAGCACAGCCACTGCAGCAGCCAACAGGTACAGCGACCACGACAGTCTACAGTTGCCTGAGTCAATCATTTATTTAAGTTTTTGATTATATAAACATATGGACATTATCCACTTATTGAATAAAAATGAGCGATAACAGCAGTAGTTGACCCTGGAGATAGAAGGACTAAGGACGAAGCAGGTGAACAGCACAGCCACTGCAGCAGCCAACAGGTACAGCGACCACGACAGTCTACAGTTGCCTGAGTCAATCATTTATTTAAGTTTTTGAAGTGAAAACTTCTTTAGGCGCGTTGAGCGTTTTGGTAGAGGGTAAAATCCTCGGTTCGCGTCACCGACATGCTAATGATACTAACCTGCATGAAAAAGTCAGTCTCGCTGTGTTTTTTAACCGTAGACATGGCCGCGGACTACTAACCTGCATGAAAAAGTCAGTCTCGCTGTGTTAAAACTGTCCCGGCGGAGTATGAAAACAGACTGCGAAAATCAGTGACCTTTACGGCTTCCTCTCGCGATTTAAAAGTGAAGCCAATGTCGTACAATTCTGTAAGATGCGTCAAATTAAAGCTCTTAATATTGGCAATCTATTGGTTACATTTTTAAATATTAAAAAAATTTCGAAATAATTTTGATTATTGTTTACATTTTACATAGCGTTTACAATGACAAGAAAAAAAGTAGTAAGCGAGGATTTTTTTTATTTTTTGGTCAGACAAAATTTGTCAGCGAGAAAGTTGTGTGAAAATAGATGAATATTTTTTTTGTAATTTATCATTTTTTTTATTGGAAGTTTTAGTTTAGCCTGTAGTAGCGTATGAAGTGATGAGTGAACGTTTCTGCCGGAACTGTAGTTGGCGCATTGGCTCACTGATACCGTATTAACTCAATAAATTAGTTTATTGTGCAATAAAAATACCTTTACGAAAGAACCAAGTTAATTTAACTAATTTATTAGTTTTAAAAATATTGTGGGTTTAATTGTTATTGCAATTATATACTTTTATCCGTAGCAATAACTCTATTATTTACAACGGTGTTCAACTCACTGTTGTTCACTCGGTGTTTACTCACTTGTATTCTATGTTTATTAATATTTAACCTCTTCATCATGAAATGAGTATTATTACGATATAAGATTTATCTTACTAGCGTGGTAAAATAGACTTCTAGTTATTTGATAATATTTTTTTCGTGGATTTTAAAATTGGAAAATTAAAAAAAATGTTATAATAATTTTAGATTTTATGAAATATGTTCATTTATTGTTTTTATTAAGATATTGTTAAGATAATTGTATATTAATTATTTTTTCAACCACTTTGTATTTATATTTTGTTCATGATTTGTTTAACCCATCATATGTAACTAATAAATAAAACATAAAAAATTTTCATATAATTTTTGCATTTAGTTTTAATTACTCTCAACTTAATAGTTCCGTTTTCACTTCTATCGGCAGTCCCACGACTGCTACTGTTTTTTTATTATATAAATACACATTATCCCACTTTTTGTATAAACATGAGTTTAATCAAAATGTGTGATCTATTTAACCCCTTTAAGTAGCCTATTTAGCAGGTTACTGTAATAACACTTACAAAAGGACTTCTAGTAACAGATGCATACTTCGCTTGTACGAGATTGACCACTAGACACCAGAACAATTCCCTGTTGGAAAAGTACATTTAAAAAATTAAAAAACTACAAAAGTATATAAAAATAGTAAAAAGAAATAAAAAATGAAGACGATAAGTACAGTAATTCATAAGTGATTCCATCATTTCAACCAAGCTTGGTATAATGATAACTCATATATCTTGGAAACATTTTGTAATCATTTGACACAAAGACACAAGATGGTAACTGTTTACATTAGGGTTAAATTTTATAAAAAAAAGTCTGTTTAAATATTAAAACTTTTAGTGCAGAGATTTTGGTCTTAGCAAATAATTCGAATGAAACATCATGCAAATGGATATTTTTGGGTCATTCAATAAAAAAAAACAGTTATTCATAGCAGTTATATAATATTTGGTTGATCACAGTCTGCAGCATGAACTAAAGATGATATATTTATTTCTGATTGATTAAGCATAATATTGCTTCGCTCCTTTACTTAGCTGGGAATATATTTGTTACTGGCTCTGCTAGTTTTGGTGAAAATACCTGTTATCTGAACATAGTTTTCCATAAAATGTAGGAATATCCTAAGATTTAATTGTTATAGCAAATTTACCACATGATGTAAACGGGAAAGCTTACGTAATACCATGTTTTTTTAGTTATAAACTATTCCAAAATTATTTCCCGAAAATATCATTTTTAACATTTAAGTAAATAAGTTTGACAAATGTAAATATTACTCACCAAGGGTATAGACATGGGCGGAGCTGCCACAACAGTCTCTAACCTCTCTGTTGTCCCAGCCGAGAGGGTAGATCATCAGACCACTACATACAAGTACGCCTGTCGGAAAGAATAGGTAATCAATGTTTACAATGTTATTAAAAAATAGGTTCTTTAAAAAATAGTTTTTGTTTTTATTCAAGTTATACGAAACTGCAGCTACATTGCAATAAATTTTTTGTTTTGTTTCCCAAAGATTAAAAAGTGCACGAAATGTAACACTTCTATTATATGTATTGTTGTATGTAGTTTGCTAGGACCTAGACTGTCAGTTTTGATTGCCTTATAATTAAATTGCAGGTACTTATACTGCAATACAGGTTTTGTTTTGTTCCTACTTATTTTGTTTCAATCTTCATTGAAAAGTACGAGTGTAGCACTGTTATGAAATATATTTTTGTTTGTAGTTGTCTAGGCCGCAAACTTAGTGTTATTTTTTCTTGCTTTGTCTGTGATTAAAGGTTATGTGTCAGTGCACTGTAAAAGATAATGGTAATGCTATTTATAGTAATATAGTCTGTGTAGTAGTACTTTTTATATTCTGGTTAAAGATGATAGTACGTCATCATCTACGGTGAAGATAGAAGAATGGGGTTAGAGATAGAAGTGTTTGAAAGATGGATGCTCTTAGTTTAGTATATAAAAGAATTAAATGGTGATATAGTAACGTAATGTGTGGCTGTAATAGATCGATAATATAATGATATAACTGGTGGGGTTCGTTAATAATGTAGAGATATTTATTAATAATGTTATTATTTTGGTCGTGTTAGGTTAGGGTAGGATGTTTCGTAATAATGTAATGATGTTGATAAAAAGATTTGACAGTAATGCAAAGTTGTTAGTAGCAATGTTCAAAATTTATTTACTGACAAATATATTTATTCTTTAAGAGATAATGGCACACTTTTTTACAATAAATTATTTTATATTAACAAATAATAATATAATCTATATATTGTACAGTTTTATATGAACCTAATAATTTTATTTCTCAATAATAACCTGGTTCAACAAGTTATCTTTCAAATTTCTTATTTTATTCTTTAAATTTTTTTACATCTCTTCGTATTTAAAATACGCTGTACTCATTCAATAAAGATTATGTAAATAAATATTTTGTTCACCAATGAGTGTACAAGTAAATATTATATACAAATTTATAGCAAGTTTCATACACTAAAGTTATGTTGTAAATGTAGGGCTTATTTTTGTCTAACCAATTATGTCTTTTAATTGCTATCATTTTATAGTTGCCTCAAAAGCGTATTGATTTATTTTTATTTTTTTCTACCCGGATGATAAGTTTTATTATCACATACAGATTTATTAACAAACTTGATAATACGTAATACATTTTTATAATATTACAGAATTTTACTCTCACGTTCCATTGTGCGATATAATTTTGATATGGCGCAGTGTCTATGTTGTTTTTTTTTTCATTTTTTACATCAAAAAATTTTAATTGTCAGATTATTAATCCATTTGGATAGATTAGATATTAAATATCAAAATTTGTTTATATTACTGAATAGTAAATTGATATAAATATACAATGCTCATATAAACCTAGCCACGTTATAATTACATCTAGAATAACTAGATAAAGTATATTTACAACAAAAACTCTGAAATAATTAATTATAAAACACAAAAAAGTAAAAATAGGTTCCACTTTGTTATTTATATTTCTGTTCTTCTCATTGCTTTGTTCATTACTACAATATATTTAAAACCCCATGACGTAATTCGAATCGTTAATAAGAATTTCAAGAACCAAGCAAGTTTCAAATACGGCAGAGTAAACATGGTCCGTAGCAATCGATTTCAACAACAAATGGTTAACTCACAAACAAGCGAGTACAGAGTACCCATTCACACACAACAGCGGTACCCACGAGTGCAATAACAGTAATGCGACTGCAATCTACTTTCAGGGCTTTAGCACAGGCCAACATGCAAAGCTAATTTTAGTAATGAAACCTGAACAAGTGCTAGCAAGATTATATATACCAGTAAACGAATTATAATATGCAATTTATAAAATCAGTTAAAAAACACTTCCATCGATTCTCTATACTACGAACATGAGTATCTCGGATTTAAAACCTCTTATTATTTAATTGTGATACCCTTACAATACCTCTATGTATTTGTGTAGTTCTTTGGCATCACTAAATCTTCAATTCCATTTACCCTCCCTGGGACGTTTGATCGCATGCAGTGGGCAGGGGAATGGGGGGTTAAAATTCACCCTTTTGAACTGGAGCGTAGACTGTAAATCACTAGGATACACTTACATGTTGTAGTAAAAATATTAGAATTGCAGCTGAATGTGGATCGCTAGCTATTTTATTTTTATCAATGGTAGCAAATGTATTGTAATTCATGTTGCCCCATAAAATTCATGTTGAGGTTATAAATGGCAGTACTTTTAGAGTCACAACTGGAGGCGAGGATTCTCTGGTTTAAGGATCTGCTACTGGTGTCTGTAAGGTCGCAATTAATGCAGGTCGAATTATCACGTTACTGTTTGTACTTTAATACTGTTTGATACTGCTTATTGTCGATGTAACTTTTGTGCAGAATACAGACCTGTATTTTAATATACAAGGTTCTGTCTGATGGAGAACCACAGTACTTAAGTGGGGAGATCTCATCCCAGGAGGAGGTTTCTAAATACAAAACGTATAATGCCACGCACTGCACTTTCCAAAAGTGAACCATCCAGCAGACGGGATGGTCTCTGATAGTTTCTCAATAGGATACAGTATTTTCTCTATTTGATTATTTGGGCCCTGATTGCTATTCCCCTGTTTCACTAGTGATATTTTATAGAGAACTTTGTTGTAGAGGTCTTTCTGCGGAGTTAATATCTAAAGCATTTTTTCGACTCTGACAGCGTTTCCCCTAGACCCTTTATATGATTAATGCGTATTCAAACGAATTTACGTACCAAAATCAGTCATTTACTTACCCGCTAGCAGTTGTAGATTGCCTGCCGTTCTCGCTGTGGCTGTGTGAATGACGTAGTCTATACAGCAGGCAGACATTGCCATCACTGCCACTATGATAGTGAGGACACAAGCTAGAGACAGCAGGACTGTGCTGATCTGCCACCAGCCACTCGGGATATCTCTCCACCTGTTATTAAAACAGATATTTGTATCATGGTTTTTTTGTAACAAAACGTTTCTCTATTATGATCGTTTGGCAATATTCATTAAAATATACATCTTGCATACGTTTAGGGTAAAGATTTAAACTAGTATTAAGTGTAATATGAATATAAAGTTGATTAATAACCAAGGATCAGATATACATAAATTAAAAATCTGAAAACAGCTCATCTAAGGACGTATTATGCTCCGAATCATAAGGTCGCAATACCGCATAGGTATGATATTTATGATGTTTGTAGAAGCTGGGTCACATTTATGTGGAACCTTACTTTCCTATGTTCTCATGATTTAAACAATCTATACAGATAACTATAGGAATAAATTGGAAAGGGAAAAGTCTAGGTACGAAAATATATAAGACGGAATGTACCATCGTCCTAAAAAACCATCCGTAAAGGTATGACAAGGGTGGTGGCCCTTGGGGGACGAGGTACTGAGAAGATCCAGGGATTCTAAAATGGATATCAATAATAAATCATCTTGCTCATTCACAGTATTTCATAGCTCGGAATCATCTACACTTTGGTTTAGGGATATTTTATTATACCACGATAAACTTAACTTCAATGATAGTAACTAACTTCAATACCATATATTCATAGACGCAATCTTCGGATATGAAGTTCCCAAATGGAATGGAATGGAAGTTCTGTATTGCTTTTTTCACATGGATGTGCTTACAGTTTCAATAATTGCAATTTCAATACGTTTTACGTTAAAGTTCAAATAATATAAGACACAAAACATCGAGAAGTAAGTAAACCAATTCTGAAATATCATAGCAATACTAGTGGAATGGAGTATATTGACATGTCAGCCAATTTGGGTCCTCGTAATAAATGCAGAAAGGTAAGCCGATTTCTGCTCCACCCCGTCGTATAAAATTACATTCATGAACCGCAAGAACGGCTACAAATACAGGTATGATGTGTCAGATAAATATACCCTATCAGGATCGTAAGTCAGTGATATAAATAAAGTACACATTAACAGTTGTTCGTTGTTGTAGATAAAGTTTATCACAAATATAACTCTAAAAACCTTCTCTAAATATTTATATCTAATAACTTCAATGCTTCCGTCTAATTTAATACTATTTACTTAATGATGGATATATCCAACAACCAAATAAGAATGCAGTAACAGTTAAAAGGTATTCTCAAAGTATTTATAGTGAAGAGAAGTGAATGAAAAAACTTTACATAATTGAATGAGACTTTTTAAATAGCCAGTAGCATACATTGAAATTAATGAGGGCGACTTTAATTTAATAACAAATGATGCGACGAGCGCAAGTTCCCACGATACTAAACTTTTTTTAATTCACCACAGTCTTTGATTTCCACCCAGGGAATGGCGGAGAGATTGACAAACTCCTCATATTTCTTAGGAGACTAGTGATCATTTTATTCCACAACCTTATCTACACCTTGGAGAAATTTAAGGTTGATTTCCCTAATCTGGCGATAAATTCTGGTTTAAATTCACTAAGACATTTGCGCTCTGAGACTGACAATTTTATCTCAATGATGGTTCGTGTTACGTCCATATGATAGTGTTCCTTTAAGTAAGCCCTTTCCTCTGAATATCTTCCTCATTTCAATCCCGAATTTCTCGTGCTCCCGACATACCATCAAAAGATACCACAACTAGCAGACTCATCTTATCTTGCCTATTTTACAGACCATATCCTGTATGTAAAGTACTACAGAACACATCAAATGCTACAGTATAACCAGCATTTGATAAAGCGTGGAATTATGAAATTTTATGCGACCATCAAGGGTTTAATCACAACTTTGTATAACGTGAACTGCAGTCTGATGCGAACGGAAACGAACTTAACACAGTCTCAACGCATAATAAGGGAATTCAGAGCAAAGCAATTCGATTCTCGATTTACTTTTTACGGAGAGGCCGATTCATGTTTAGCCTTATTCTACCCGTCATCGTGTGCCACTGCCCGCTGCAAGGGTCTTATCAAAAAGAAAGGGGAATAGTCACGCAGTACAGATTGTCAGTACTAATAAGATAAAAAGTCACTCAAAGAGATAATTCTAGCCTGCGCTGGACCTAATTCAGACTGCCCTAGACCTCTTACTATCGGACCTGCTCACTTGAAACGGAAATCAATATAAATGGGTATAACCAGGAATAATGGCTTATACAGACTTTGCAACTTACAAAATAGCACATTAAGAATAATTAAATCAAAGGGAGCGCCTAGTCCATCGTCCCATACGATAGCGTAAGAATTGCTGAAGGACCATCATTTAGCTGCCGAAAAGTGACCTGAATAAAATGAATTAGAATGAAGGAGCCGCTATTTGCAAACAGAATCAGTTGAAAGTAAAAGTAACAATAAAGTTAAATTAGTTACTTTAATGCGTTCAATTAAATTACAATAAAGGTAAAACGATAAAAAATGCAAATACACACTTTTTTAAATAAATTTTTCAGGATTTAATGTAAAATCTTTAGTGTTTTCTTATAGAAACTTCGTGGAAATGTGGAAATTAAAGCAATTTAAGCTATTATTTAATGATAAAAACGTAAATTAAAATAAGATAATCATAGTTGATAATAAGAACTTAAACATGTTTAAAAACGTAATTTCTACATTCTTGAAATAACATTTAATATAAATGTAATTGTATATTTAGATAAATATATCCTAATGCTTACTCAAAAATATTTACCATCCCCGTAAATTCATCTTATTTTAGATTCGTTACCAAAAATATAACACTACTCTTTCTGTACTGTCTAAAGTGATGGAAGAGGGAGAGTTAGCCATGTTGATATTTGTTTGACTTGGCGGAAACTCAAAGCATGTGTCAAAAGTTGTTCAGCATCGGCGAAGTTTTTCATGAAATAAACAAGTAAAATGTTACCTGGAGTATCGGGCACACTGCATCACGATTTCCACGACTCCCTGCGGGCCGAGCTTGGGGTAGTTGCAGCGGCGGAAGCTGTTAAAGTATGCATCCACCCTCCCCAGTATCCTGCCCTGCAACATCAACTTTAAAAATACAGGAACGGAAAAGGATCTGCGGACTCAGAGGTGTTTGCGTTAAGTAATGGCGTTGCCTCAGGGGCCAGAGTTCACCTGAGACAGAGTCGGAACATCGAGTTGAGAGTTTATCTTTTATTACCAGATTTCAAATACATATACATTAACCAAACATTGCCATTTCATAACTGTACAGTGTAAAGTGTGGAAAGTGCCCATATTATTTTATTTATTCTATATATACTAATTACACACACTAGTATATATATATATATATATATATATATATATATATATATATATATATATATATATATATATATATATATTAATCTTCAATAAGAAATTGAAAGATATTAAACAGTTTCTATATTTCGGCTTAAACCGTCCTCAGGAAATTATAAATTATAGGGCTTTTAGAACAAAATAAACATAAACATCAACACAGAAAATGAAAAAAGAATATATATATTGAAATATAATATGAATACATAATTTGAAAATTTAAAGTTACTCCCTTTTACTCCGATTTGAAAAAGGGAGAATGGAATTTGTTATCCTCCAAAAATATTATGATAAGTATACTGAAGATTTTAAATCGATATCTCAATCCGTTTGGAGTACGTCCAGGCGTAGCAGGACCTAATTTACACCTTGTGTATGGCTACACTCCCCTAAAAAGACCAATCTTGCATAATATAACTTGAGATAGTCATTTTGTATATGACTTCATTATATTTTCCAAAACTTTTTTATTCCTTTATTGTTCCTTGTCGCTCCTGTTTCCACTTTCAAAATATTACTCATAGACATCAGCTGATCTCAATTATTTCTTTACGTTTTGTTGGTTGATTCTCTTATCATCGCTGTTATTTGTGTTTATCTGTGAATATGTATGAAGTAACAGGTCTTTGTTCGGAGCTATACACTTAAATTGGGTGTTTTGATGCTCTTATTTGTTTCATCGAAGGGAGCCTGGCTAAAGTGCAAGTTTGGTAACTATTATGTGGAAAGGCTGTGTTAAATGCAGTAATGTGCATGAAAAATACGGACATACGTTTATTATGTGATACTTACTGTGGAATGAAAGAGACGGAATAAAAGGCAAGAGGAGAAGAAACATACAAAGAAGATTTGAAGATGAAAAGGTATAATATGATCCTTCGTATGGTCACTCGGGGCTTTATAAATCTAAGCCTGCCCTTTTATAATAAACCTCATATTTACAATTAGATCCTTTTTCCATTTTTTAAACAACTTTTTTTAGATTTAAGATACATGTTACTCCAGCAAATATGCATGGATTCTTCTAAATAGTTCACAGCTCACTCAGTCTACTGTGATTAGTAAAATTATGAACCAGAAATTTCGTATCTGATAAATATGTTATTTTTATTATAAAACAAATTTAAAGAAACATTTATAAAAAGTTACAGTATTTTTAATCTGTATTTAAAAAATTCAAATAATACATTCCAGTTCATCATTGCACTTACAAAAGTTTTTTTTTAAAACCTTTTTATATTTTTCTAAAGTGCACATAAATTTTGGCGATTTAACATTAAGAATTTAGGGACGTCCGTGTACCCTTAATCTCATTAGGATAATGTGTGAGAGAATTATTGACGCATGTTAATATACTCTTAGTTGATAGATCATTGAGTTCTCGTCATCAGAAAATCGTATAAATAATAGTTACTTTAATCGTAAAATTGTAAAAGTATCATATAAAGTGATATAACCTCTTACCTGAACCCAGAAGGGAAGATAGAAGCCCGAGCAGCAGAGGACGGCGGCGGCAACGGACAATAGAGCCCACAAGTAGCCTGGCCCTGTCAGTGTGCCCATCCGCCAGCCTACAATAATATTCATTACTATAATCCATATTTGGAGCCAGAAGGGAAGATGGAAGCCCAAACAGCAAAGGACGGCGGCGAGGGACAGTAGAGCCCACAAGTAGCCTGGCTCTGTCAGTGTGCCCATCCGCCAGCCTACACAACGTACTGTCAATAATATTCATTACTATAATGTATATTTGGAGCCAGAAGGGAAGATAGAAGTCAGAGCAGCAGAGGACGGTGGCGGTAAAGAAGAGCGGGGCCCAGGAGTAGTCAGTGCGATGTCAGTGTTGTTATTCGACAACCTAAAACATTTTAATGGTGGTCTGCTTAAGGTAAAAGGTTTGTTGAACAGACATGTGTTACTGTTAAACAAAGGAGTGGTCTTTTTTGCATGTCGACTCTAAATCTGGCGAGGAAAGAATTATTATAGATTGCCTCTGTGTGAGTGAGAATTGTGTGGACGTAAGTGAACTTGTATAAGTTTAGGGATTACAAATTGACTTTCATTTAAGTTGTATTAAGCATGTAGGAGCAATTTCCTAAAATTTGTCAAATATGAATTTATGTCAAGCCTAACCCCTGAGTAAACTTCTTAATTTTTCCTGCAATGAATGATGTTCTTCTTGTTTTGGAAAGGGATTTGACTCAAAAGGATCTTATAATCTTGTCAAGAGTCCAGGAATATACAATAAACTGAAGAAATTCAATCACATTTCTATTCAAAACGGCCTCTCGTCTTCTTTAAAATCACAACAAAAATGTAGCACTGTACAATTTGAATTAATGTACGGTCAATTTTGTTATTTCACAATATTACGACAGACACTGGTTGCAAGTAATTGTTATTGGGCGTAGACTTATTGCGACATGTATTTTTAATTCAGATGATAATAATTATTAGTGTTGCTTTTACTAAGCGCATCTTATAGACAGTGTGAAGCTGACACACAACATATCTGATTCTGAAATGGCTTACATTACGCTTCGGTATGATTTGTTTATTTTAATCTAAATATTTTGTAGTTATGTGTTATGTGTAGGTTAGTTAGCTTCATAATGAAAAAATCAGATCTCATAACGTAGCGTTACTGTTTTTTATATCAGTTATTTGTGTAAAATATTTCAAAACATGTTAACTTCAATCCTATAAAATCCTTCACTCATACGAACTTTAAATAAATAACAAAGAAAACTAGGTTCTGATATATGAATTGGTCTTTGCGGTTCGTAACCGCTTTGTACAGTTCGCCGACAGTGTGTTGGTAATAATTGTTACAAAATAGTATTACATAATGTTTATCAATTATTTCAGTAATAATTAAACATGTACAGCGTTATTTTGAAACAATAATAGTTGTTTTACATAATAGTTGTTACTACTTACCTCTAATGTTACCTTTGTAAACCATTACTAATATGGCCTTTATTTGTTTAATGTGTTTGAGGTTAATGTTATTGCTGAACTAAAAAGTCCTTCACATAGTGGATTTGTTAGCTATTGTATTTATTACGGCATTGAACAATAAACCTGGAAAAATTTTTCAGCAATATCAATTTCAGAATTTTCTAACTTCTAAAAGTGTAATGAATTTTCATTTTCAAACAATTCTTGCTACGAAGAAGTAGAAATATGTTTTACGGTTTTACTTGCTCAACAAACTAATTTTAAATCGTCCGTCTCTCACCGTATGTAATTAATAATATAGTCATGAGTAATTTTGTTTTTTATAAAAAATTGTAATTGTATTATTTTTAAAGTGATGGTTAATTAACATATAAGTTAAATTTATAGCAGTATATCTATTCTAAACAGCAAATACTTACATTTAAAATGTAAATTTTTAAAATTTTCTGTTTTTGTAGTCAAACTTATTTTTTTATTGAAAGGCATTTTTGAAAATTAAAATATTGTGATGAAACAGGATTATTTCCTAGTATTTTCCCATCTTTGAGTAGCATAATTAAAGAAGTAAAACCACGTTTTGAGATCTGCCATCTGATCTCTTTCTCAGATTGATTTCAGTATAGATTGTATTCATGTTTTGGTTACTTATCCACCTGAGGAACAGATTGAATTTCAGACAAAGAAATGTATTTTGTATCACTTACCGATGGAAAATATCTTAACAATTTTATTATATCCGTATTAATTAAAACCCAGAAATTTAGTTTTATTATAATTTTGTATTTCATCTAAGCATAAAAAATAAAATTGAATTTGAAATTGCTAAACTTCTTGATTGAATAGAGAAAAAAATGTTTTAATTTAAAAGATTGTTCCCATAAAAAAATTCGCAGCAAAACTTTCGCTCCTTTAAAGCTATTGTCTTCTCAAAAACATCCGCACTCAAAGTAAAATATAGTGATAAGGAAAAATGTACATCATCGTGACGAGTAGAGAGAGATGGAAAGAAGCCATTAGAGAACAGACAAAGAGAGAGTGTTTTCAATATTTACTCACGAAATTAACGCAGTCTTGTGAGACCGGGATTTTTGTAAAAATACATCGTGTTCAGCCTTACAGTCTAACCTGCTGCATGACATTAGTCCAAACACTGAGAGAATTAATATAAATAACAATTAATAAATCTAAGCTTATGTTATTTCTTCACCAAGAGGAAATTATTTATGTACCTAAATCCTTATTTTCGAAGCTTTTTGGTCATAATAACTTACTGAAAAAGGTGTATGCGGATTAAGATATTGATTCGGAAACTTTTAAAATAATTTCTGTAATTAGATCATCCAATACAAATGAGTACTACAAATAAGTATTTTGTATATACATATATATGTATAAAATACTATATAAATTATACTATTATAAATAATATATATATATATATATATAATTTTTAGAAGACACCTAAAGTTTTTGGCCTACCATAAAAACTCACCAGCCTCTGGGATAAACATTTGAGAAAAACTCATTCTAATAAACAAACGTATGGTACTGATTCACCAAAATGCAACCTACTACCAAAGATGGGGGAGTTCGATCTCTTATGTGATGAATCAGAACCAGAGTAAAACTGGATACAATAACCAATATAGACCAGTTCGAAATACCAAATGTCAAGGTGGCTGAGAAAGAGGTGCTTTCAGCATATTCTTCATCGATTGACTGGAATTACCAATCATTCGTTCATAACCAGAACGTTTCCTTCACCTCTAAAAACAGCTGAGATTATCCCAGTCTATAAAACAGGCAACATTCTTTCCGTCACAAACTTTAAATTATTACCCACCATAAGTTCTCTAAATAAAATTAATAAGGTAATTGGGTGATTTAATCCCAGGATTGATCTTAGTCCTCACGCCAGTCGATCAGTGGTTTAAGTGAGTGTTTGTGCAGGATGATCCCTTTTTAATTTAGTCCAGTTCATCAAACACTTTACTTTGAAGGAAGAAGTCAATATTCCTGAATTATTAATGAAGTATACTCGAGTTTATCATTTTCTAGGCCATATTAATTAGTCGTGACGTTACTACTTGTAGTATATAAATATTGATTAATTATTTTCCCTTACGTAGTATTGAACTCTTTTTACATTTCAAACATGAAGTTCGTGGCAGACAAGTTAAAGAGCCTTTTATCTCCAGTAATATAACTATTATTGTCTCACAACTAAAAGGGAACAATTCATTTGAATTATGAACACTTTTCTCTGAATTGTTGTAAAGTTTTAAAACTTTTATGTTTTGAAACACTTCATTAGAATATTCAAAGTTTTAAATGACAGTACTTGAATCAAAAAATGTAATGCACACCTAATATGAATCTTTTTTAAACTTCTTTAAAATGTCAAACAAATTTTCATATATATTAATTTTGTATATTTGAGTAACTTGTATATGTCTTATATTTTTAACGCGACATAAGTTCTATCAATCAAAATCTGAATTTTATCTTCAGTTATTTTTTATAAATTCCTTTGTTACCTGTAGTGATTTAAATATTTTTTTTAGATATAAATACTTGAATCGTTAGAGATATTTCAAGAACAGATTAAATTTTTAAATATATATACTAGTAGTACCCGCGGCTTCGGATGCAATTTCCTATAAAACAGGACACTACATTCACATATTATTTTTCTATGACATTGTTAACACTCCTGAGATAACTGGTAGTTACTCAAAGCCATTGCAATCTACTGATCCGTTTTTTATTTAAGTTTAAATAAGTTCTAGGACCCTGAAGTCGAATATAGAAACAGTTTTGAAAAGATTGAAACTTCCCTCCGACATACCATGATAATTTATAGAATTTCTAGACGATTTCAGTAGTTTAAATATTTTAGGCCAGTGTGGAGCCATCCTTAAGCTGAAGAGAATATCTTGTATTTCTTGTAATATATTGTACAATTAAATATTTTTGAACTGTGAATATCAATTAATGATATAATGGATGGTGGGGTTCTGTGTAGTGCAGTTTAGAAAAGGAAGTAAGCTTGTCTTAGATATATATTATGTTAGTGTCCATGATAAAAGGCTTCAAATAATAAGCAAAATAGCTAGTGGCTATTATTTTATTCTTCGCGTGTAGGTGAGTACTTCTGATTTGAAAGCATTATATTTCATACGCCATACTTTATGTTTGGCACGATCAAGAAAATATATCAAAAAGTGTATACTTGTAGCCATTGTAATTTTATACCGTGTATAAGAGGTACTTTCTAGTGCCATAGTTGAGTTTTCCTTGTTTCTCCGATAAGAAATAAACACCCAAACGCACGCACACGTACGCTCGCACACACACAAGCACGCACACATAGACACACACTTGTGTGTATACATATACCTCGTGTATATATGCACAGACAATAAATATTTATATCGGCAATAAATCTTCTAATTTCGGCCATTGTTATATGCATCCGGTCTAAAATATTATTGGTGGTAGATATTTCTGGTGGTTTTTTTCATCGCAAGACAATGTTCACATCTTATAAATAAAAATTAATGGTGAAATGTGTGCTAATCTCGATAACGGCTGAACCAATTCGGTTAATTCTTTTTGTAAATGTCCATTGAAATCCGAGGAAGGTTTTATGAAGAAAAAGTTAAGAAAATTTACCTGGAATATTTTGGAATTCAGAAAAAGTTGTAGTTTTTTACATATAATAATTCAAATTAAACTGGCTGTTCAACCCTTCACTTTTATGTTGACAAATTGGTGGAAAAATCTGTTTACATTTAAATTTGATGAAATATTAAGTAAACAAAGATTGATCAGTAGTGTAATGCAGATAGTAAATAAAGCATTAAAATATAAATTTTACTCCAGATTGCGCCAGTGACGAATTAAAATCATCTAATGCATTAAATACTGTTATAAAACTTATCTTAATGAACAAAGTTATGAATTTTTTCACATAAGTTACTTTAAACTGGTGGGTTTCCTTGAAATTATGATGTTACATTTTAGCAATGGCTTATGGAAAAACAGATAAATGAATACTAACATGCCTGAACGATTCATTCTTTCCCTGGCTACAGTCAAAAAACAAGTGTAACGCAAAACTTTAATAACGATTATTTTGGAATGTTGCATTACCTTAATAAGGATTTTCCTATTTTACCGAAAGTACATAAGAAGTAGGTAGGACTTCCCCCTAGGTCGTAATAGGCTTTTCAGTTCTACTTATGTGTGTATTTTCTTCATCAGGACAAGGCAATCTCAACTATGTCAACACGATTTTTACCAAAATAGATTTCCGAAAACTAGATAATGGAACGTATATTTTGATCGAGGCAGTATGGCAAGCTAAACTGTGACATACTAGGTAAGTGAATTTAAACGGTCTTAAGTAGGCACTTTTTAATCGAAGTAGGCATCTCGGTCCTACGTAAGTATATATATTTTTTCTTCGTCAGAACAACAAGGCAAACTCTACTATGGTACTGGAAATATCTTAGACCTGAAATATATGACAAGGACTGGAAATATACGCGTTTTGACCGAAGTAAGTTCCCGAGACCTGCATGATCCGAGATTTGCGTTTTCTTGATCGGGATGACAAGGCAAATTCAGCTGTGACGTTATGTATATAATTAATTAGAACCAGAAATACTAATACACGTGCCAAACATAATATAATAATTAAGTTAAACTCTGATACTATTTACCATGAACTTAAATAATATCTACCTGATGTATGCCTACTTAAGTTTTAAAATTTGTATAGGAATCCCATCATATTACATCATAATTGCTTTTACTAAGTAATATAAGTACTTCGGTTCTAAAGATTGCGTGCGAAGCCGCGGGTAACAGCTAGTAGTCTATAAATATTCGAGAAGCCTTCTTCTTAGAAAAAACATATGAGTTGGGTTTTATAAATGCTTTAAATCTGTAGCAAAAGCTAGATAGTAAAATTATCTTTAATTTCTGCATTACAATACTGATCAAGCTCTTTAATATATTTAATATTTACTAAGAATTTCAATTAGTTTAATTGAAATTTATTTGTAATTAAAGTATATCTTACTAAAAATCCAACTTTATTATCTGGATAGCCTCTGTGTTCCAACTGTAATTACATAAAATATTGAAATAAGAAGTGATGTTGATGTTTGTGCTTACTGTAAGCTCTCAAGACTATAAATATCAATCCATTTAAAATGGTACTCAAATTATATGATTATGTTGTAATATTATCATTTTGTATATAAAGCAGTTTGATTACTTTTTGAATAAAATTTCTTTGCTGCAATGCATTTCTTATGAAAATTCTCATCACTTTATCGCCAGCTCTAATATCGTGAAGATCTCATGTCTTTCTTGAGCCTCTAGGACGCAATATGAGGGTATGTATCAAATTTAATACCTCTATCTTTTATTATTTTTGCTACATAGATAAACTAATTTGGAAAGAAGACCTAAAGAATCAAATTCTGTCATATAAAAATATAACAAATTTATCAAACGATAGGGACATGACTCCTAACGTATGCTAATTACGATTCACTAGGCTATAGATATGTTAAATGGATATTTATCAATTATAGAAACGTTATGTATTATTTGTTGCAATATGCATTTATTTTCCATGAAATTACTGTACAAAATTAGGGTTCATTTTATTAAAAAATCGAAAAAATTATTTAGTACTAATTTACTAAAGCAACCATTCTGTTTTGTCTTTCTTTTTTATCCTCCTTGTGAATAATTATGTAGTAATGTGTCAATAGAAATGTTTAATTTATTACCATGATTCTTTTAAAACATGTATGCTATTTGTATTGAGTCACTTATTAATTAGCAGAAAGCTGCGTTATACGTTAAGAAAATTTATACACTGATAAAGTAAGATTAGTTTAGAAAAAATATGTTTAGGATGATTACTTGCAATTATTATTTTAATAGGAGTAGCCTTAAATCAGTGCATCAACTGGATTAGGATCTTGCATTGTAAAATAAATATTCATTCACCGTCTGCTCTGACATTTGCCATTATATGACCACATCAACCTATATCGTTATGTGGGTTGAATTATTATGGAGTAATCTGGACATAAATAGAGCAACGCGAGTGTTTTCCACATAAAAATTGATACCACAAGTAGACATGTAATATTCCAGGAACATTTTATGATTAATTAATAACTCACTTTATTCATAAGAATAATATTAATTAACTTACTAATTCAAAGTGTTCCCTGCAACCTGTATAGTCGAGAGCCTGTTTCTTTAATTAATGACCAAATGTATATAACGCAATAATTTGTAATTTTTATAGTCCGATTCAGTTGCTGAGACTCAAACCTGGGATGCCCGTTGGACAACATCTTACTTTTTATTGTACGTTGATAAGGTATCTTCACTAATTTGCTTTATTTTACAAGCACTTAATTTAAGTGTTGAGGTTATTTTCAGGTCATTTTTAGTTTATTATCCATTTGCTGACTATGATCAAATTGTTATTCCAATGACTGGCGGTTGATATCGAGTGCGTAAACTTAAAAGTAATCAACTAAAAATGTGTTTTTTTATTTTTTTAACTTTTGGTATCATCCCATTGATATGGATGCTGATGCATCCAACAAAATCAGCACTTACCCCCTTCTAAGGAAAATACCTTTTTATGGAATTCTTAATTTAACTCAGGCCCAAATCCTGACGCATTTATACCTTGCTGTCAGTGGGTCAATAAAAAATCTATTGAAGAAATTTATATCATGTATAAGATACTTTGTATGGTTCTCTTTCAATTATTTCTGTTCCACTAAAAAACTGGATTTTACATTAAATGTGGGTTACTAACCAGATCTTAAACATGCGAAACTTAATCTTAACAGCTCCTAAGATTGTTATTGTCCATGGTTTATAACAGCCCATATTACAAGAGAACAAATTTCACACAATTTCCTCAAGTATTGTTGAGTGGTTTTTTACTTAATGTGTCAAGACCTACTGCAATTTTCAGAGCATTCAAAAACAATTAAAAACGTAATTTTATTTCCTACACAAAACACCGTTTGATTTTAACAAACAAGATTAAAGCGTAAATTCAAATTGTAATTGTTTTCTCAGATTAACGTGAAATCAGGTTATAAAGTAAAACGTATTACAACATTCCATATGCCAAGTAATTAGCACTGTTCGTTTTATTGAAGCGTCAAAAAGTTAGAAAAGTGGAGGACTTAGAGGCTAATTGAAAATCCCTTTTTTCCTATCAAACTTACCAAAATATTGTATTAAATATAAATTATTCAAATAGAGTTTAAAGTTTTACACCAGTGAAGATTTCATTTAAAACAGATTGAAAATAAAATAAACGAAAAAGAGTAAATCTTTTTAAATTTTTATAATATTTTATATTTGGGATTCAATATTGCCTTTCAATAATTCAAATTATTAACTCAAACCAATTTTAAGTATATTGTTCCAACTGCATATTTTCTCTAAATATATGTACTATATTTTTTTCCTAATTCACTAGTACCACTTACAGCCTTAAACCTATAAAAAACGTTGCATTTTGTATAGTTACCCTTACGACGTAGGTATCCGACAGTAAGAGGCGCCAGTTGGGAGCCTAGAACGTACACATGTTATCACTGGCCCGTGCGGGGACTAACTGAGGTATAAGGCGCCGGGGGTAACAGCTGATTACCACCCCCTCACCCAACCTACCCCTTAACCACCCACTTATTGTTCGCCCTAAACTCATTTTGTACTCTGTATATTGTTGGGCCTCATTATTTCCGTCTCGCCCGTACTCCTCATTGTGCCGCAGTTAACAATACGGTTTAGTTATTAACTAATCCCATGTCTGTAATCTGGAAACACGATAGTTTAGGTTTCCCTTTGTATCCCACATTTTGAATCTCTAATTACTGTTTTGAACTGTTTATGTGAATTTATAATCATACGGCATTAAACATGATCATCATTATGTTTCTATACTGAAAGTTAAGAACTTGAATTAAAAGGAACATTAATTTTAATGGTGTAACCTTATAATTTTGATGTAGTACACTGACATGTAGTTTACTGATATTTCGAACTCAATAGAAGGTAGATTGATGATGATTTAAATTCTTCACTAACACTATCATGGGTGTGGAAAGAAATGATTTTTCTCTAAATGAATTAACCTTCTGAAAAGCTTGCAATTGCATGACTTTGAACTGCGTTAAGAAAGAAACAAATAATGTTTTTGTAGTTCTCTCGTTTATAACTGCTTTAAACCTTTTACTCTTACTATCCATTTTTTTGTGCCTGTGGATAGCTGTGGTTAGATCTATTAGTACCAAATAACAAACTCGAAATAACCAATGAAATTTCCCGCTTTGGTATCTCAGTGACACAGTTGTTCAGCGCATGTAATAATATTCTTGATTACGATTACGATTGAGAAGAGTTGACTGTGGATAAAAAGACTTGTATTGTAAGGGAGAGTTGTGTGCTTACAATAAATATTACATACCACAAGAATTTAAAACTTTATGCTTTAAATTAAGAATTTATATGTTATAGATTTATAACATATTTTTATATGTTTATAATCTGGGTAAGCTAGAGTAGAATAAGCTAATATTTTAATAATCATAAATTATTTATTTAAATTTTGGTTATGGTTGTTATAAATATGAATAGCCCTAACAACCATAACCTTAGTTTAAATAAATAACTTAATTAAATTATTAATACAATATTTTCCTATTATACTCTAGCTTCCCACATTCTAAACATAAAAGCAGACAGAATAAAATCACTAAACAGCATACTTATAATAAGCACCAAAGCTAAATAACTGTATTAAATAACGATAAAGTATTTTACCACAACCTAAACTGTTTTAAAGTACTCAAAAGACACTGAACTTACCAAGTACACGTAGATAATCCTAATAATAGTCTACTAGTATATAAATATTAAAACTTAGGTGGATGGAGTTTAACATATTATGTACTATTCAACATGTAGGCTATTGCATATTAGGTTCTTACGAATAAACTTTTACGAAAGCTGTTCTGGTATATGTTAATTTGAAATATCACTGAAGCTAATATTTTGATTTCTTTCAATAACAGACTCGGACTAACCCAGCCTCCTGAAAGAGTAGTTATATCTGTATAGTATGTGCATCAGTTTTAATATTACGTATGTTTAAAATATTTTAAATAACACCATCACTTTAAGACTAATAGGAACATGTAGTGGAGTAACTCTTTTTGCCCAATAACACTATTTAGATCAGAATTTAGACCAAAACTATTGTTAATGTTAAACACATTTCACATATTTTAGACTATGAATAATCTAACTATGAGAAATATATTCCTGTGTTTTATCGTTCTTTCGTAACCTATTATATTATTTAATAAAACTACCATTATTTTAAGTTGTTTATCTTATTCAAATACTATTTTTACTATTTAAATGAAAAAGTTATGATTTATGTTTTGTAATCCAGTACTAAAAAATGTGTAGGCTACTTAATTACCTATAATATTTATTATACTTATTTGTACACTTTAAATTGGTACTATATTAGTTCTTACTTGACAGTACCTTTACTCCATAATAATTTGAACAACGATTTTTCTTATGTAATGTAATCTTTATGGAAATTTTAGTTTTAGAAACACTGACCTGAACCTATTCAATCAAGTAAAAACTGCCCTTTATTAGGTTTTTTCTCTATATGAGATTTTATATTATCGATCGTCTGTTATAAACTTAGATAATCTAATTTACCATAAGAATGTTTTCCCCAAAAGAACAAAACTATTAAACCTAAAACACGGTTTAATATGTCTGAATAATTGGTAGGTAAAATTAGTCATACCAGAATATTTGTTTAGCTTAAAAAATACATTGTTCTCAGTCTTTTATTACTTCTACCACTTGACATTCTGAACACAACCTCCGTCACTTATTACATTTCAAAAGCCATGACTTGTTAACGCTTCTGTGTCATTAGGCACATAACTTTGCAACTTATTTTCTAAGTTATAAATTATGCTGGAGAATAAGATTGCGCTTTATCATTAAAGTATTTAAACCATCGTGCTCGGTTTTTATTAGGTATTTTAGCTTTTGTTTTAATCAAACACTTGAGTTCTGTGGCTTATCACAGATTTTATTCAAACAAAAAATGAAAAAAAAAACATTGTTTACAGTATTGTCTTCAGACTTATTTCACTAATTGTCATTGTGTATGTATTCACATTAAGCTTAGAACCGTTGAATTATACCCAACTTTATCTATTATAAATATTTTTAATGAAATAATTCTGCTACCACAATTTTGCCTTTGGTCTAATTTGGATGGATATAGTATTGTAACGTCTTCATTAATGTTTATAATGAAAGTTTTAATTGAATTAGTTATACAAATATTAAATAAAGGTTACAGAAGTGGATTTAAATGATTGTTTTCTTTATCAGTAACAATTTATGTTTGTTTTAATCTTACATTATACATATTTCTCACAAGGTGAAGGATATAACTAATAACAAATATTACGTTACTGCGTCTAAAATTTCAAACTGCAGTCATACATTGCAATAATTTATACTTTTAACAAGTTATCTTCTGGTGTCGGTGTCAATAAATATTAAAACGAAATTTTAATATGTGTTTCTAAGACCAATCCTTGACAGTTTTTTAGAAACCAAACTTATATTGTTTACGTTATATGGGGTGTAAATTAAGTCCTGATACGCTTTGATACATTCCAAACGGATTGGGATATCCACTTACAACCTTCACCATTATTATTAAAATACTTTTTTTGGGTTTTTAACGATACAAAATTTCTCCCCCTCCCTTTCTATTTTTTTATTTCTACCCTCGAAGGAGGGTACGGGAAGTAACTTTAAATTTTTAAACTGCAACCCCTATCTTGTAACATGTCATTTTAATGCCCTACCCTTTTAAGGCCAATGACCAATTGAGTTGCACTAGTCTCAAAGGCCAGCTCCTGATATTGCTCAGGTACCTTGAAGGCCAGGCTATTTTTGTTCCTTTTTGCATAGTTTTAGTAAATAAGCTGTAACTTCCATATTGCTTAGTAAAAACTGATAATTCATTTTTTAATTTGTTTGTAAAATTATAGGCTTAGACAGGAAACTATAAGGTTGGTGATAAAAAATAAAATATATTTTTTACATACATGTTTGTATGTAACATTTGTAAGAGTAATTTACTTTTTTTGATTTTAACACCTCATAAAAAATACAAAAAAATTGTTTTGCACCCAACTAACACTTATTTTCTAAAACTACATATTATTTACAACAAACATGCCAATTTTCAAGTGCTTATCAATAATAAAAGTGAAGTAGGCACGAATTATTCAAAATCTGCAACTGCAGCTTATTTGTGAAAATTGTAGAAAAGCTAGTCTTGTCTTCAGTTTATACAAAAAATATCTTTTTTTCTTCATACAACTCACAAGAATCCATACAAAATAAACACAAAACACTGTTAGTAATTAAAAAGTTTTAAAATTATTATTATTAGGCATATTTACATTGTTTGGTAAATAAAAAGTTTCTTTAGTAACAAAACTGAACACTGGGACCACTAGCAAGTAAATTGTTTACTAAAGTGTTTTCACTTGTAGGTGATTTGCCTCTCGTTCTTTTGCTCATATTTACACTTAATAGTTCACTGCAAATACTCAGAAATACCTATAACATCGTACACAATTACTGAATTGCATCAACAAATTATAACCACAACAACTATAACCTATACACCACAACGCCGTTGTAGTAAGACAGACGATTTCATCGAAATGCATAGATGTATAATAATAGAAATGATGCAAGAAACGGCAGTGTTTGCGTTTACTCATGAAGCCCATCTAACCCCAAACAAGAAAATATCATATTTGGTGGCATTTGGAAAGTTTACTGGCCAGAAAACCGGAAATAATGGACGGCTACCTATTGTAGCCGTCGGCCGCGAACGCCATTATGATCACGGCTACCTATTGTAGCCGCCGGCCTTCGACGCTATTTTGACGACGGCTACAATAGGTAGCCGTCGGCCTTATAAGGGTTAATAGAAACAAAATGAAGTGGATAAAACATCTCTAAGACGTTCTTAGCAAAAGTTATGAGAAAATAACCCTTTTACATCTCAGGGTGTAAATTAAATTCTGCTACGCCTGAATATATTCCAAACGGCTTGAGATACCAATGTAAAACCTTCACTATATTTATTAAAATAATTTTTTGAAGGATATAAAATGCCCCCTTCAAAGGGGTACGGGAGGGTAACTTTACATTTTCAAACTGCAACCCCTATATTGTGACATGTCATTTTAAAGATATATTTAATAGAAACACAATGACGCTAAAAAAACACCTCTTCGCCGTTTCTAGTAAATGTTATGGGCAAATAGCCCTTTACATATCAGGGTGTAAATTAAGTTTTGGTACGCCTGGATATATTCCAAACGAATTGATATATTGATGTCCATTTTGTAACGATTTAGTAATTAATAAGTTTCATGTACAAACATCTTTTAAGCTTGAACTTAAGGATCCTGTAAGTTCAAAAAGAAAACAAGTTTAACCTCGTCTTCATAGGATGAAAGCGTTGTACTGACTTATACAACACGCTCTTCAGGAAATTCTCATGGATTCAGAAAATTGTCTAAATCAAATAAAACATCCATTACCGCCGATATTCCTGTTCCATCGTTGTGTAATTATAGTTTTGTATAATTACTGATAAATGAGACACTGTTCCCACGTCCACTGTTGTGCAAGTTGTTGCTGCAATTTGAGTGACAGGCGGTAGGTGGATGAGATACAAGAGACGGGCATGGGACAGGTACCTTGTTTCATTACCTTCTACATGCCGGGGCTGTGTACTGCCACTCTCACATCACTGTCAACTCATTATACTCTAGCGATTCATGCATTGTCGCGTCAACTTTGGAGCAAATATAAAAATTATCTCGGAAATTATAAATGTCAAATATTTGACGTTATAATTACTAATAATATAACTTGAAACTTGAAAATAGTGGCTATTGTCTTTCTCATAAATGTATGTTAAATATCATGTAAAGATATGTCTTTGGAGGTGTCTTGATATAACTTTAATATTAACAATCATCATAAAACCTAGATTAAATACCTTCAATTTTCAGATTACAGATTACTGTGACCTAGAAGTCACAAGTTCGATTCTCGGACAGGTTAACAAACGTCATGAAAAAGGTTCGGACCTGTTATCTTTAAAATGTTTAGTATAATAAATTAAAATGATACTGGACAATAAAAACGTCAAAAATAGTTTAATTCGTTAAGAACAGTCTTAATATGTATATTTTATCACGTTATTTAATGGCGAATATTTATAACTTATACACTATGCGTAATAATCCTATCAAAGTTCAAAATATACACCGATTAGATTAATTAAGGAAAATAAAGATAGATTAATTTAGGATTTACCGGCAGAAAACATTATGAACACGTTGGTAGAGGGATGATATTTAGTTTCCCTTTAGGCCGAGGACTGTCAGAGGCCTGGAGGTCCTACAAGATGAGGGCTCCCAGAGGTCGGAGCCTGCCAGATGCCGTGAGGTTTTAAAGGTCAGCAGCTGCTAAGAGCCAGGTACTCCCTTACGTTGATAGCTCACGTAACATAAGAAGTCTCAAAGAAGACTTGAGCTTAAAAGTGTTTCAGATCTAGTTTATCACACATTCTTGTGGTTTTACGGAACCAGGTGGTTCAGTGAAGTGTAATGTGTTCATGTACTAAGTTTACGAACTGTATTGGAATCTACCTAAATCTTGTAGCCTGTCAGGAAAAGGATCTTGTTCTAGATTCATCCACCTACCATATGCACTATTGTAGGATACTAAATGGATACTGATGAAGGATTGCAAAGCTGAAAATATAATTCTAAGAAATACTGAGGGTATGCCACTTCTAGTGAAGGAGCTTAAAAATAAATATAAGAGGACAAAGCTGAAGAAGGCTCCTATATGAAGGAACTCACACTATGTTCACACCGTGAACATGAAATAATTCTAAGTACTGTTTTTATGAGAATGGCTAATTTGGGATATAAATTTCATTATTTCAACTTTCCTTTTCCTTTTTACAAAATTTAAACCTAACTTTTGCACGAAAGATTATCCTCTTCAGCCTTTTTAACTCATCGGGAAAAATAATACCTGGTATGATATTATATTATATCATACGAGAGGATAAAACTCATAAATGATGATGATTTAACGCAGAATGTGAGGCATTAGTTCACAACTTTTTGTATATCTTTCATCGAACAATGAAATATTCTTATAAATATTTTATGTGATGTGTAAAAATGTACATTCCAGTACAGTACCGATCCGTTTATATACTTATAGCACTAGCAAACATCGGTTTAGATAATTCTTTCATCAAACTTTAATTGCAATAAATAATTGTCTACCTCCAGGCTGCAATCGTGTGATTATTCATAACTGGAGCCATTAGAGTGAAAAGGGTTGAGTAAGTAATAAATTATTGAGAGATCACTACATTCACTGCAAACGACTGAGAGATGAATATTAAGTAGCCATTGGCAGGTGATATCTTCTGTTATAAGCGATTCATAATATGATTATTTCTCATAGCTAAAGGATCTAAATAAAACTTTACCAGATAGAACTTGGAGAAAAACATATTGTTGGTATTGTTGTAAAAACTATATATAAATTGTTGCCAGAACATCTTGGAATACAAACCTTTTAATAAAAACTTGTTTTACATGAAAAATAGTTTAATTGGTGATAAATTCTCTGTTTGACTAAAAATAATATTGCTTGTAACAATGAATACGGCATTAATTATGGTAGATTTCCTATGTCGTCCTTTGGATGCCTGAAGAATTTTATACTTCCAGGCATAAACTATTTGTATTAGAGCTAGACAGTTATTGTACAGTAGTTTAACACGTTAACTCCGACAGACGCAAAATAAGATTGAGAGTGCATGAGATCACACACTACAGAGCCGCAGTGAAGGCTCCCGGTGAACTGTCCCGTGAAAGTCTGTACTCGTGTACATAGCATTTCGTGGGGAACGTAACCTACTATATAGTACATATATAGATATCTATGACATATATCACCCATTGCTACTAGAATCACATATTGCTCCAAAAAAGGCTCTAGTCTTAGAGACAGCTTGTGTCTGGATTTAAATTGCCTCCGAGAATGATACCACAAATAAAATGACAACATATGTTTCAAATCTTTAACGCCTCAAGAATTCTTCACCCTCCGGTTTGCGATTGGATATTTTGACCTCTCACCCTCATTAGTTCCCATCCAAAAGTCTCTCACTCTACAAGTGTTAGTAATTCCTTAGTTGGAACTATATATATAATATTTTCAATAAACATTGAATCACAAAAAGTACTTGCTCCGCCGGGATTCGAACCCGGATCTCTCACTTGCCGGGTGAATGTGCTACCATTACACCACAGAGCCCTCACTTTTTACGATTCAATTATTTTGTATTTGGCCATACCTGTCACATATGCGTTTAAATAACCAAACTAACATATGATCGGAAGACCAAATACCTGTCAAATGACTTTTGTTTACATTAATTAAATCTGTATAAATGGCAATAGCCGAATTTAATTTTTTCAATAAACATTGAATCACAAAAAGTACCTGCTCCGCCGGGATTCGAACCCGGATCTCTCACTTGCCGGGTGAATGTGCTACCATTACACCACAGAGCCCTCACTTTTTACGATTCAATTATTTTGTATTTGGCCATACCTGTCACATATGCGTTTAAATAACCTATATATATATATATATATATATATATATATATATATATATATATTATATATATATAGGGTGAGTTTTAAGTCCCTTCCCCCCTATTTTTTTAACCGTATAAGTTAGGAGGTTTAAACTCCGTACATATTCGTTAGACCTAAATATCTTGTTTTTCATGGGTTCATTGACTCTCCACCTCCAATGGGGGACGGTCCACGAGGAGTAAGCCGAGATTCTTAAATGTAAGCATAGGTTGATATGCACATCAAATTAAAGGTCTCTGTAAGTAGAATACAATGCCGCAAACCGGACCTCAAAAGGTTCATCCTAATGAAAATTACAGGGTGTTAAAATGTACAAAATAGTAATGTGCTATTATCTGCGTTTTATCGCGCAACTTTTTAAAAGTTCATTTCAAAACAATTTTCTATTGCTGTTTATTCTTTAAAAGTGCGAGACATGTTTCTAACTTTAACAGCACTAAAACTAACAAAGTCAGTAGCCACACTGCAACTAACAAGGTCAGATACTTAATGGCCCAAGTAACTGAAACCAAACATAACAAGTCTCTGGGAATACCCAGATAACAAACAACTTTCACTTTTACAACGACACAGGGACTATGTCAAAGATTACATTTAAAAATGCAGACCACAGATTCTGTACAAAATTATTATTAACAAAATTACGAATTATCCTTTTTTAATTCAGATTTTAGCACCGTTTCCAGCGTTAAAAGGCAATGTTAAACGACACATCACATGACCGACTTACTATTAAATACTTTAGTTAACTCCTAGATCTCGGACTTCCAGTGATCCCTTCAAATCATTAAACACTACAAAATAAAGTTTCTTTTAAAGAATAAGCAGCAATAGAAAAATTGTTATATATATATATATATATATATATATATATATATATATATATATATATATATATATATACTGTAGTTGTTAACGTACAGCTACAAATTTCACTCAAACTCATCTGTCAACACGAATTATAGTTTAGTGTAACATTTTATATCTGCTTAAGCGGATCTAGAATGGCGCCACTTGACATGTGAAGTCTTCATTAATCATTTCTAAAGTTATTCACATGACTAGTTCAGTCAACACTTGAAACGTCCGAGTCGCCCGTGGTCAGCACTAGCTCACTGAGCGCGGCATAACCGTATCTCAGCGGCTGCGGCGAGGACTGCATGTAAACAACCCTCACAGACTCGCTCGCATACAGATGACGCGCATTTGCGAATTAACTCGGTTTCTTCCACAGTAAACAACGGTTTAAATGCATTGCATATGCAGGAGCTTGGGATAGGTTTAGACTAATTCAATTTCAAGTTAAAGTGAAACCGAAGAATCGATAACTTGCATCTTTGGACCGTAACGCATTTTATAGTAATATTTAAAAATATTCTGGATAGCTCATTTCCATTGCAATAATTTTGACTCAATAAAAAAAGCAAAGTCATAATTCGTATTGTTTTATCCATACTTAAAATATCTAAACCCTTGATTTGATGTTTTAGGGCCGATTTTACACATTATAGTATTTTATTATATAAAGCGTTTTTATAACGCTGCTTAAGTTAAGGTCAAGTTTAATCAGATTAAAACAATATTCCAAACATTGAGTCTGTAGTTTTTAGGTAGTGCATGACTAAATTTAGACCGTATAAAAAGAAGTTCAAGTATTTAAAGAATGTTAATGTTTAATGTTGAATTTAGCACCAGTTCACCTTCGACACAGAACTGCGTCTGAAATCGCAACATTGACATTCATATTGCCAGCTAAACTCAACGTTCACATATACAAGACCAGTTAAACACAATAATCATATTATTGTGTTTGGTAAGAATCAACTCTTTTCACCATAGGTGTGTATCGCGAAGAATTATTTTTACTGCAAATATACTCAAATTAAACATTTCATAACTCCTGCTTTAATTTATGTCATATTATATTTCTTATTACATTCATATTTCAAGCTAAACTGAAAATTTACATTGAGACAACTCTTTCCACCGTAGCTGGTGTATTTAAATTTGTTTTACTGTCAATTTATTTGAATTAAACATTTTATAACTTAATTTATGTCACATTATATTTTATGTTACATCATTATATTCTATTTTTATTTGTAATGCTCTCGAGATCTTAAACTTGATTCTGAAGGTTGGAACTTGACGAAAAATCCACGCATTTGATTTTATTCGAAAAACATTTTTCATCTGGAAAGAAAAATCCAAACAAATAACACACTTATACTATTCAGTTAACTTTTTGGCATTATCTTGATTAACTGAAAAGATAAAGTTGATTGTCGTGTTGGACGATGACAGACTGCCTCGCACATGTATGTGAAACGTCTCTCTAACTCAATGTTACTAATTATAGACCTCGGCAACATCAATTTGCTTTCGAAACTGAGAGCTCACAATGGATCCAAGTGTGTATATAAAGGCCATCTGTCGATAGAAAACAATTACGTGTAAAACGTGAGTTAGATCAATGAATTATAAGTACCGAAAGAATAATGTATGTAAAAAGTAACTTCCACTACTATGATAGAAAAATAGATTACATCAAAACTTATATTGGATAATATACAACCATGTTTTTGTGTTTGTACATATAAAATATGTATTAAATTTAAAAGACGAGTGTGTTTACATGAGAGACACAGTCTCCTGGGCTGGTATCTAATTAATCAACTGAGCGACGGTGGTGTAATGGTTTAGTTAGAGAAGTACCAGAGAGGGAAATTTATTACAGATTACATTACAAGGAGAGTTACAGGTCGTTCCTTCACATGGCAACCGGCAAGATTTACATCACTTAAGTGTTTAAAAAAATGTTCAGTTCCTCTTCGATGAACAAGGTTACGTTATAGCCATGTCATCTTCTCTTGAGTGATTGAAACGCTGTTTAAGGTATCAAAGAGATTTGACTAACACCAGTTTACGTAATTATGTGTAGACGACACCTTGACACCTTGTTGCAGTTACTAACACCCAATTTCATTAAGTGTAATTACATAAGCGTTCATTAGAAAAAAATGGTCAAAGTGCTTTTTAAGTATAGAAAACAAATATCTGTTTTTTGTGAAATCTACGTCTACTTCTATGTTTGCCAGGGTGTACGGTGTTTCAGAGTATTAAATGAACGTAGCCTACTCACGAGGCTAACTTAACATTATATTTTTTATTGACGTTTCAACACGTTAAACGGTATTCAGTATCGTATTTTCACTGAAGTCACCGTGAGTATATGGTTGACAGATAGCACTGATAAGCTATTGAAGCTCTTCACTAGTTCAGTACCATAATTATCTCTGTCTGCAGGAAAGAGTGTGGCCAGCGACCGATCTCTGCCGGGAGCTCTACATTTTTTAATCCACGCATTTTTTTATGAAACAATCATTTACTTTACTGAGTATTTTAGGATGAAAACAAAATTTTAAACTCCTGGTAAATCTTTTTTATTATTATTTCTAGTTAAAATTAGTTACACTTAACTCATGCAATCTAAAAAAGGTTACTGAGCGTACGCTGCATCAACTACAAATGTGAAACAAAACCATAGGAATCCTCTTAGACATTTTTCATGGTTTATGTTACATTATTGTATGACACAAACGTCTAAAAATGTTCTTATTATTAATTTAAACATAAATATTGTAAGTATAACAGGATTTCGGGCCTTTTCAAGGAATTGATAAGATATAATTGTTTTAAATAAATATTCACAAAATATCGTATACATAACACGCCTATTTAATGAATACTTTCTGCCAATACCTGTTGTATTTCCAAAGAATAATTAAATTTGAGAACCCTTCAATAAGTGAAAACAGGTCTTTCCGTCTCTAGCCACGAAATCTTAGTCAGTAAACGAATTCCTTTATTCTGCTCTTTGTATTTTAGAGTTCTAAAAAGAGCTACACTGAACCAACCAAATTGATAATTCAGCACTTATAGAGTATTTAATGACATATTATTTATTGAACAGATTTTATAAGAATACTTCTACATATTAATCTTAGAAATACTTTTGGTGTGGGATAAAAACGATGAAACCTGTTGTCTCAGTGTGTTCCTCTCATAAATGAGCTGAAGCCTGATAATTTTGTTTGTTCTCTTAGGATAAGAAACTTATAAATTGCACATAGTTCTATGAGAACGTTAGCGCTACTTCCCGAGCGACAGGATATTCAGGATGGGTAAGGTTAGGGGTAGGGGCCGCCTCCTATCGAGATCCATGAGGAAGAATTAGGGCACTAATCTCGAAGTCATGTCTCCCCGGAAGAAGGGGAAGCCAGCTCTGAGCCAGCCTCTGAGGTCAAAGCAGGGAGGGAGTGGCACAAGTTATGTTGAGGCTAGCAAGAACCTCTGATACTTTACCAATTACTTGAACCTTATCAAAGAACCCCCTTATTAAGGGGAGGGAATCCCTATTTGAGTTGCCTCGTTTGACACCTAGAAGCATCGGGCCACCCGTAATTTTAGGTAACGAGCCCCACCAACTCCAGCAGTCATCTCCCACAATAGACTAGACCTAACGAATTACTCTTGGACCCCAAAATCTCGACATTTGCGGTCAGTGATGTGCCGCTCCTGGACATCTATAAGGTTGCCCAGATTTAAGTGACACATCGGTTTTTACTGTGCCCAGTGGTAGGTTCAACCGGAAGGTATAAACCAACCACAAGTGATTCTTGGTGGGTAAAACCTGACACATAATGTTGAATATACACCATTGGATCGAGATTTTGTCTTTTTATTCCCCACAAGTCATTTTTAACATCGTCTATTAAAACACAGAGTTGGCAAATTATATAATACTAAGTTATTACAGATATTATAATACACAATTAAAAAGGTGTGGCAGATACTTTAGATAGTTATAATTTACCTCAAATTAACTATATTCTGTTGAGTGCTCTTACATGTAATAAGAATGTTTACTGAAACATCTTGCAAATATTATTTACATAATATCTATAAAAGTTTATTTTGTTAATAATTTTAAAATATAAACAAGCACAACCAAATGAATTACACTTTGTTAAATATTTGTATTAATCTGTACCTAATACTTTGTGGTACAATAAACGATAAAGTTTTGTTTCTAAGTAACCTATGAAATTAACAATGGACTTGTTTATTCTGTCTGCTGCTGCTTCATGATTTAGTTACAGATAAAGGAGTTGGTATTTAGTTCTTACATGTTTTCTATAGAAAAAAGAAAATATTTTTCCTTAGGCGTCTTCCGAACACAATTAAGTCTAAATAAAATAATAATAAAAATCATTCGGTTGCAAATAACTGGTTTCTGTTTAACGCGACTTATAGTTCATATTTTAATTTTAAAACGAACGAGTTTCTTAAAAATTTCAGTATAAATTGTATTTTTAACTATGTATTCTTACTCTCATTTCTCAATAAAATCTGGAAAAAAACTAATTACTTGACATGTAAAAAATTCTTTCCGATCACATACATGGTTCTGAGCACAAAGGGAGTGATGTTTTCTTTTTTTTGTATACGAGGATGTTTTTAAAATTACAAACAAAGAGAAACATACCACGCGGTCAGAATCAACTGTTTGTGGATAACCAAGTAATGACATAGCCACTCCGAATATATTGTTTTCACATATATTCAGTTTCAGGTAATATTTTGTTTTAATTTACATATTTCTCATTCTCAAAGTGGTTTTGATTAAACGTTGGATTTGTCTGCAATGTTTGAAAATAATCCTTCGTCATATGCTATAGCACTATTATTAATTTAGCAATAATCATTTATGTTTAATTTTATATTTTTATACTACAAGAAATTGTATGTTATTAATATACGACAAAAACAACTATATCATCGTAATATGTTAGAAAACGTTACTATATATATTTAAATGTTCATAACATATCTCCTCTTCATATATTGAATCAATATTTAGAACTCAAATTTATTTTCTAACTCATTCAGAAGTTTGTTAGCAGTTTTATTTAATCAAAACTGGAACAGGTACATTGGAAACTATTGCGTAAATCACTTAATTGTAAATAAACAAGAATACCTGCTCCCGGTTACTCTTCACAGTTTCCGATAGATCCAATTACACACACACACACACACACACACACACACACACACACACACACACACACACACACACACACACACACACACACACACACACACACACACAATAATATTATTATTTTGAAAATAATCACTACAATACATATATATATGTATGTATATATATATATATATATATATATATATATATATATATACATATATATGTATTGTAGTGATTATTTTCAAAATAATAATATTCAACCTCAAGAATGCAATTATTGTTCGCTGATGGACAAAATCAAGTTACTGATGGCGAGAGAAAAGAAGAGACCTGGCCCGTGCCGGCGCACAGCTGTGTACTAAAGTGTGTTGCCGCGCTGTAATTTCAAGGCGCTTCGCCCCACAGCCAACCCTGCGTATTGTTTATCCTAGCAATGGAACAGTGACACAATAATGGAATTACGAAACAAGGCGCGGCAACATACTAGTAGTAGCGCCTGCAAATTTCAGATAGGCCAGAATCCAGGTCTCTTCTTTTCTTCGCCATCAGTATCAAGGTAGTTAATTGTCTGCAAGTAGGTCACAGGCCTGATCCAACTGTTAGTTCTTATCAGCTGGGTTAGTAAACATTGCTGCAGCACAGTTGGCCAAACTACAATTCAAACTACTCTTGCCTTGATTATTCCTGCTCTTGGATGGCTCTGCATCACTGCCGTCTACAGTAGTAGTTTCAGAAGATTGGAACAGAAAGCTTCTCATGCCTGTGCTCCCTCCTTGCTCTTATAGGATTTTATTAAGCTAAGTTGAGAGTTAATTCTGATAAATTTAATTTGTTAATAAAGGCTCATGGACAAAAATAACTTATGTTATGGACAATAGCTTGGTATAAAAAAATAACTGTAAAATAATTTAATGTCATAAATGAATTTAAATATGGACAGAGACAAGGAAGGTTTATTCCTGGAATTTACATTAAATAAAATGTCAATTGAATATTCATTGATTTGCTTTTTAAGATAAAAATATTGTGTTAATGTCCAAGAAAATATGTATCTATATGTTTGTAATTATTATATTCAGGGTTTTGTGTTTTGTGTAATTTAAAAAGATAAATTTATTTTATTTTTATTTAAACAGACAAAATTCTGTAGATAATGGAATCATGTAACCTGTCATATTGTCCATTGTGTAATGTTGTAACTGTTTGATGCATTTTTTGTAATGTAATTTTTACACTTCAGTCTTAAGCTTCAAGAATTGGTTTACTTACCTTTAATGCTGTACAATTTTAATGTTATCAGATCTTGTTTAATTGTACAGAGTGAATTTAGAGTATGAAAATATTTAAATATTCCTGTAATGAAAAATTTTCAATAATGATTAATTCTTGAACTTTGATTATTTTTAATTCTTCTATTTAATGTTTGAACTCAATTGTTATTAGATTCAAATAATGGTAATTTACATTAAATCCTATTGCTTAGAAAATTATTTTTTCAATGTTTAAATACAGAAAAGTCTTTATTTAAAATAAACTATTGTTTATTAATAAAAAGGGAAAATTTTTAAAGTAGTAGATGGATTGTACCATGCTAGTAATATTGTTTTTCCCAAAAGATTATTCTACTGATTGGTGTTATTGTATTATTTATGCTAGTCATCATTATGTTGAAATGTGTAGTCTAGCAAATTTCTATTCCCTCTTGGTATGCTCAGGCATATTTTGGGGAGCTGATTCCGGCTTGTGAGACCCACTACCCACTGGCCTACCTACTGGCCTTTAGCGCAGCTGCCTGGTTGCCTGCCCTTACCCACTATCTACCTAGGCCTACTCATAGACTATTGGCGGGGCTCATCGTACCGATAAGTGGAAATACCTTTTATTCTGAAGGGACTATTCATTATTTTCACTTTGCCGGTCAATGCCAAATAATCTGAAATATTATGGGGAACTTATGATTGTTAGTTTCAGTTTACGCATTGAAGGGATAATGGTGGAGCTTTCAAATCTTACCTCCCACCTAAGGATGTAAATTAATAATATTTTTGGGACTTTTTGTGAGCCTGACCCCTTACAACTGTGAGAACCTGTGGGCCTATTGTAGCAGTGAAATGGACGTCAATATTGGAACTGTCTACAATTATTACGGGGATATCCCTTATACTACATATTATTAACTGTTTATTGTGTATTTATTTATGTGTATAGTGTGTAAGATTTGTATATTATGTTAGTTATAATAATAATCTATATATAGTTAACTTGTTTATCTCAGTATGTGGTGGCCACCCAAGGTATTTTTGTACAAATATTAAGCTATTGTATTTAGTATTGAGTTTTATCTCAGATTATAACTTGATTTACTCTCATGTTAAACATATTTTCTTGGATTAATAATGGTGACACTGGTATAAATTGGAATCAAATCTTTGGTCCACCATTAATGGTTGTAGGCATTTAATAGGGCCTATTTCATGCTTTCGGAGGTACTTGTGAATTCACTTAATCTGAGGACCTTGGAATAAATGGTAGTAGACAATCTTTGACTTGATTAATTAAAAACCTGTATTTTCTATGTAGACCGACCTTGCCTTTTTTCTGTTTAAATTAAATTGGGAGAAACTAGTTTGGGAACTTGTATACTTAGTTTATAACTTACTTATACAGTCAAAGTCAACTTAAAGAATTCTTTAAAAAATTTAGGATTTTTGTATTTTTAGTGTCAGTATTTTGTGTGTGTGTTTAAAACCAAGAAAAACCAATTTAAGGACTCTCTGGCAGACTGGACCTCAGCTGATTTTGGCTACCATTACTTATTCCTTAGGCCGTTTCCTTGTTCAGACCTGGATTTAAACTATGACAAAACAAGGTGGCGCCCTGTAATATGTTGTTTATATGAATAACTTAAGGTCCATTGACGTAAAGCAAACTTATGATTTTTGAGCAATCTCTACCCCCCCCCTTGGCTGAGTGAAACTGGGATTGTTACAGTATATATATATATATATGTATATATATATATATATAATTTCAATAAACATTGAATCGCAAAAAAGTACTTGCTCCGCCGGGAGTCGAACCCGGATCTCTCACTTGCCGGGGTACATATATATACACACATACAGATATATATTATATATATATATATATATATATATATATGTCTGTCTGTGTGTGTATGCTTACTATTTTGATTTTACAAATTAGCAACATAATATAACATTACAAAACTTAGTTCCTAAAATTTATTCAATAAATATGCACTGTAATCATGAATCTGATGTTATAGTCTGTATACTAAACATGTTGTAAAACGAATTATATTAATTACTCAAACCGATAATAACGTAGCTGATAAAAAAACTCAAAACGAAAGTTCAGTTAAATTTTGAAGAAAAGGTTTTTATAAGCATTTGGAAGAGTTTAGCGACTTAAGTTTGAAATTTAAACGAAATAAGTCAGCTAAAGTCCATTAATTGTTCTTATAATAGGATCTGCTTGTTCATTTAAGGGCTGTAGAGTATAATTCTATTCAAATAATAACCATCAATTACAGTGCGGACCAGAGAATGTTCTGTTTAATTGAGACTTATGGGAAGGTACGTCTTCTCGGTAGTAAGGGTCGGTGGTATTAAGCTAATCGCTTAACTTAAACCCGGTTCCTTGTCTGTCCATTTATGTAACTAGTATAACACAATAGTGCATATTTATTCACACAGCTCTACCGTTTTAAACCGCTAAATACAAGTTAAAATGTCGTCTTAACAGTTAAAGTGTGCCCTTGATAATTATAATTTTGGGAATAGGAATGAATATGTATTTATTATGATTAAATACATTCTATTTGTTTTTACGTTATTTTATTATGACGGATACCCAGGAGTTGATATAAAAATGGCAACTTAATTCTTAGATATGGGATAAGCGGATTAATTATTAATTATTCCCATAGGAACATCACGGATGCCTGTTGGAGAAAGATTTTTTCCGAACTGAAGAACGATGTAAATTTGTTATGAACGTCTATAATTTTAAAACTTCAACAATTAATTTTTAAATTTGTTGTTTCCAATAAATTGTTAAGCTAATTGCGTAATATAAATTTATAATCTTTGCTTGTGATTAATATAAGCTAAAATTTAAAATGCTATAAATTAATTAATAGAAGCTAAAAAATATATAAACTAAGTTAAAAAATGCAAATTTAAATAGAGAAACTTCCAATCAGGTTTTATAAAATGATTGAATCTGAGGATACAGATCAGGATGTACTAGCGGCCATATTGATTTTAGCCCCGTAAGAACAATATTAAATCTTAAACATTTTTTCACCTTTTTTAGTCTCAAAATGTAAAAGTATAATTATTCCTATCTTAATGTTTTTTTAAGTTTTTAATTTTTTTTATATATAAATATTTTTTGCACTTTCTAGTTCAAATGCACAGAAATATACTCTGAGCAAAAAAATGTACAAGCGTTTTAATGCATATTTTAAAAATAATACATCTCCTATAACTGTACGATCACAAATAAAACGTAAAATGTTTGAGGGGTAACATTGTTTTATGGGGTAAATCTCTCACCATGTGTTTAATGATAAACATTTTAATAAATAATTATTTGATAAATAGTTTATATAATTTGCAGAGTCAGGTATTTTTGACATTGTAGAAAAGGTCAAAAATAAAATTTGCAATTTTTAAAACAATTTTTGTATGGGAGTTGATCTTGTCCCATTAAAATGGTCCAGAGTTTCTCTAATTTGTTATGCTGCATTTTGTTGTCAAAAATCTGCTTTCTTTGGAAAGTAATTGCGTAAACATTGTTTGTACTCCTCGTAAATACATCTTTATTTATTAGTGGGAAGTAATTCTCTTCTAATTGATTTTAACTTGGTTTTAACATTGTCACTAAGCAGTAATTAAGCTGCAGCCGGATCTACAGTTAAGATCCATGCCACACTGATATGTTGTGGTGGCAGCTCTTCTGCGCTTATAACCTGCTTGCACTGCGGCCGGTGAGATACCTGCTTTTATCAGCTTACATCTCTGATATACCCTAAGGTCTGACTTCGTGACTATAGTTAACTCAATTAAAATTGTGAATAATATGATTCTTGAGAACGCTAAACTAATGAAATGTATAAGAAGTGGGAATTTATTACGTTATAATAAAGCTGCCACTTGAATTTGAAGGATACCGACTTTGATTACGTAATTTATATTATATTAATTCAATTTAAATTCATTTATAATTTATTGAAACTATTCATTTCACAAAGCAGCTCGAATATAGATATAGTCTGTTTTCACATATAATAGCCCTCCGTCGAATGTTCTCTATGAACAACGATAATAACTATAACTTTTATTGAAGACGGAGCTATTCTGAACTCCTATATTTTCCGTCCATTATTGGCCAGGATTTCTTGACATTCAAAATTGCATCCGTATCGGGAAAGCAGAATGTCCCTAGGTGCCAATTATGACCATTGTAAGCAATTGTATCATCACAATGTAATATTGTGGCCTGTAATAGATATCCTCTCGTCATCCTTGTCTGTATAGTATGATTCCTCATACACTCATGAAAGGATTAAAAATAGTTGTAAGAATACACAACAACTTGTACTTGGATAAACGGAGAAGATTATTTCTGTGAAACGACTGGCCTAAGCTTGGGTCAAGAAGGCTAGAGTCATGTATGAGGCCAAGGTGACGGCCGAAAGCATTGTGAAACGAATCTGATACTTGGAGGATCTGGACACAGTGAAATAGAGAAAAGGGTAGGAGCTTCAATAATTATTTGCTACAAGATAGTTTCAGTCGAGGAGGCACTTCAATAGGACTATTATATTTGTTTAGTGAGGGCAATGACGTCTTCAGTCATATTAAAGGCTTTGTTATTTATAAATATGTTAGTATGTGTTTTATATTTAAGCAAATATCTTACAATTTGAGAGACTTTATTATCTAAAATCTGTTTTTATTGAACTACTTGGCTTTCTATAATTGCACGAACCAGTTATTGTTGAAAGACAATTACTTCATGCCGTATTTTATGGACCTATCCCCAAAATATAATATAAATAATTGTTTATAATTATTTTTTGTCATTAATAAATATTTAAATAATAAAATAAAATCGTTACTACCTAAATAAATTAAAGTATAACAAAACAATTCTATAACACTTCTAAATAATTTGTAGGCTTAATTATTCATGTTCACTCTTTTAAACCTTTCAATTGTCCAGAAAGTATAATATTTTAGTTACTATTAAATCTGGGAACTACCTCACAATGTATAGTATAATTTTTTTATTTAATTTTTCAGCACGTGTTTGAATTTTGTATTACAACACATTATTATTGTGTGATTTTTTTATAAATTCAGTACTCAGTATTTTACCGCAGTTCAGAAATACCAAATTTTGCCCTCTAAACAAATAAGCAATGAATCGGTACATCAGTGTCTAACTTGACTTGGGTTAGGTGAGATATAAAACATTCAAGCGAAGGCGAGGCGGGCCAGCGACTGGGAACAGATAGAATATTTACACAGTAAAGCTGTTTAGGGGATTGCAACTTCTGTAACTGTTTACTTGATTTAATTTTCAAATTTTGTCTGATATTTAACTTTTAGAAACCCAATTTATAATCAATAAAAAATCCCGATTTAAATCTGGTGAATAAGTAGACCACAATATGTTTAGGGTTTATTAAAATTTTACTTAAATAATCTTTTTTTATTTACATGATTTCTTTTCTCCAAATCCTCTATTATAGTCTTAATATTTTAAGAATTTTTGTGGATTTTAATTCATAAAGGTTAAAAATAAATTGATTAGATCTTTTATGGCTAACAAAGCAGTAGAGTAATTTAATCCTGGAATAATTTAAAGTCTTTATGTTGATTATAATTGCAAACTTTAACTAGGCCTTACCTTAGACGCATTTAAAAATTAAATTACGTGAAATCTGATTTCAAAACAAATTTTGCTGAAGAACTTCAAAACTATTATTTGGCTTTAAAAGGTAAATTAAATTTAACAATGTAAAACGATAAAAATTTAAGCACAAAGAGATATAGATCAACGATAGATGGCGTGTTTACAAGATATTTAGCAAGATGTTATTCCATCATTTTCTTTCTTACTTCAGTTATCATAAACCTATTATTTCATTCTTAGAGTATTGTGACAATAAAAATTAATTATTTTCTGAAATACAAAATTTTAGTGAAAATGACACTGACCAAATTATAAAGACTAATACAAACAATAATAATGAAATGTTTAAATATTGATTAGTTTAATATTTAGAAGTCAGTGATCATTGTGGTAATTAAATGTAAAATTACTACAAAATTATGTACAAAATAATTACAAAATATTAAACTTTTTATGATAAAAAAAAATCTAAAGTCTCATATTATTTTAACATATACAAAGTAATCATTTAATACTCCGCTTTAAGAAGTAGTCACTTCTGTCTGTCAGTCACCCCCCCCCCCCCACTGCCTTTCCATTTTTCTGCAGTATGTCACATAATCAACCTGTTTCGTTAAAAGTAAGAAATTAAAGTAAGACATTATGTATACTGGACATTGAAAATGGTTCGATATTTCAGATTCCATACCGTAACTTAAATCTGTTTCCATATATGAAATCTGTTCGAAATTAATAATACATGTGTGTATTATTATACATAAAATCGTGCATAATAAAGTTAGAAAAATGTTAATGATCTTTTGAGTTTTTTTGACATAGTTTTAATTTTGCGATTTGGTCACTTAAAACTGACTTTAATACACACTTCAATTCGGTATTTCTTCTTATTAGTATAGCCATTTTATATAGACATTACCACATATCGTTTAGGACGAGAAATCAGGCGTAATCAGTTTCTTTCAGAATGTATCTTTCAAATTATGTCTCTTAGCACTATAAACATTTGACTAGTTTTTTTTTTATTTCTGTAAATCAGCATATGACGTAGGTACGTTTCAGGAGAATTTTTTGAGGGAGTCCCGTGATATTAAAATTGCCATATTTTTCTATTGCTCCTTTTTTACAATATCTAATATTACGACTTGTAAAGAAAAGAAGTAACTAAACCGAAAATAGATCGCACCACTTTGTGAATTGCTTTCACAAAACCTTTGACGAAATGAAATCTTAGGATAGGCTCAGTTTCTATATTTTCTAATAAAATTCAAAGCCCTAATTTTCGAAGAAAATTGTGAACTGTGCAAAATGTTCCATAATTTCCTGTAGTCATATAGTTACGTATTATAACTGGTATAGACCTCATAGGTTCTCTCCACGATGGATTTTATATTATGTGTAAAAGATAAGTTAGTGCACCAAATTACTTCAAAGTTTTATATACAAACCTTTTCTTATATTTTATACACATTATTGGAACATCATGTTGACGTGTGTTGTGTTGTTACAAGACTGACAAGCCCAATGTAGATTTTGTAGGAATCTAATAGTCAACAGTTTCAACATCTCAGAGATTTCATACGGTCAGTAAATCATTTATTATAAATAGTTACTGTATATACAGGTGAAATTTTAATTTTGAGTGAAATGTTTATGAACGGAAACCCATTTAATGGAATTTAATGATACATCTAAAAATAGATTTTCTCTTCTATTTTCTTTACAATTTGTGACTATCTTTTCATTAAGTTAATTTTGTAAATAATTTTGAACTAATGATTAAGATACTGGCAGAGAGAATACAAGAGATATTGGAGAGGAGATTTCGTGGTTTCCGTGGTTTGCGGCTATGTCACTCTGTGTATACTTGACGGATCTAAAGCTAAGAGAGACAAGTTGTTTGGATTATAATAAACGACGAGGAACGTTTAAATTTGTAGTGGAGAACTTTACTTCATAAGATTTAAGAATTTTTAGATTCCACTGTTAATTAATAATAGGTTTAAGCATATTTACCACTGCTAACGTTAAAAAGTATAAAAGTACGTCTCGACGATTGGGTTCGCATTTTAATATTAGTTGATGGTGAGTGCATGCATAACTACTGTGACATTTATTCTATAGTTCGGTTTTAATAATTAGGGTTTGTTCGTATTAAGCGCATGTTTTAGTTAGTGAGCACACTACATGGTTGAGGTGATTCCTGACTTATGAGTGTTAAAAACCTCTGGTATAATTTCTTTATTTATCCAAGATTGTTGTTAAATGTTAGGATAGTTATTCACCTGAGGAAGAGATCAAATTGCAGATCTCGAAGAGCAGTGTTTATGATTATTTGTATTACTGAACAGATGCAAATGTAAGAAACAAATTCCGATTTTCTTTGCAATAGTGAAGGAAACAGGATTTTTCCGGACATATGCCATCGTTCAGTGAAACAAAAATCAGTAACACTACGGTTCGAGATCTGCATTCTGATCTCTTCTTCAGGTAAACAATTAATCTAATACATAATTTCAAACCAGGTTAAAATAAATAAATCATACCAAAGCGTTGTGGTACGCCTAAGACAGGAATCACAACCACCATATTGTGTGTGTCAACTTCACTAACTCTAAAACGTGCACTTAATAAAAAAACTATGCACAACACTAATCATTAAAACTAAACTACAGAATACAGGTCACAATACGTCTGCATTCGTCTAACAACCACCTACGACGGATTCTTTACAATACTTCCATCGCCAAAAATAGTCTTCAAATAAAGAGTGGTAAAAATCGTATTCTTCATAAGGAACAAAATTAATTCAAAATTCGGCTTAGTCTTGTAAAAGCTTGTAAAAGACACAACAACCACTCTTCTTTTTACTGATAAAAGCAACTATTAATATAAGCATATTTTTTCTTCCAATACTTTGTAGGGCTTCTAAATGACTCATTTTTTAACTGGCCATGGTAACTTTGGCAGCTATCTGAAGAGATTTTACCTGACAGATGACGGTAGTTGGTGGTACTGTGGAGAGGTGGACTCAGCATACCACACCTTCTTTCTATGCCAATGATGGGAGGAAGAAAGGGAGCTCTTGAATAACTTGACTTTAAATCAACAACTAGCCCCAGACAGTATTGTGCTCCATATCTTAAGAAATGAAAACACATGGAATGCAACTAGGAGATTTATACATTCTCCAGAAAAAGATAAAGGATGAGTGGCTGGGGGGATACTTTTAAGCTGAATTAAAGTGGTTCAAGTTTAGAAGAAGAAAGAAAAGAGTGGTTTTAGTCTGTAAGAGTCCGCCGCATCCAGAAGTACAGGCGTCTGGGTGACCATGAGGATTTTCCAACCCCCTGCAAACAGGAAAAAATACTTTGTAGGTATGAATAAATGCATTCATAACTTGCTGAGAGAGTAGATGCATATAAACTATTTGTGCAGTCCAGATTCTATGCCAATGGTTTTCAATGGCGATACAGCAAGATTAGGTTGCTGTTGGAATTTGACTTTAATAAAGTCAACCGGTCAACTTCGACCAAGTCGGTCAATGCCTGCACCAAGTTAGTGTCACCAAAGTGGCGATCACACTCTTTATAGCGTCACGTCAACTGATCAAAGAGAAGCAAAGCTGTCAACTCCCAACCCACGTCAAAGTACCTGGCGTCAATCGTTCAATTAAAATTTCTCACTTTTATGTGCCAACAGAGAAGCCCGAAGAGTAAAATTATATGTTTCTGTAGCCTCACAGTATCACCCTATCCCAAAAAAGGTATGTGTACCGATCCTAGGCTCTAGCACACGTTTTGATTCAGCTGTGCAAAACTTGTGCTATCTTGCCGTGGACGAGTTAAGCGATAGTACTCTGCAAATAATAGAGAAATAAAATATTAAATAATTATAAAAGAAATAATTGCCTAATGTCAACACAACGAACAAGTAAAAAGCAGGATATGTGAGTTACTTACTACACTAAGAACTTAATATACAAGGTGAATCTTAGACTGATGGATCTCAGGAAATTATCAAAAGATGTGAAGAGAGGTGGCCACCTTTGACTCCTTGGCAAGGAAGTCCACAAAGGTGCAAAATGAGAAATTCTTAGTTTGTTCCTGGCACGAGCCAATCACAAGCAGTTCTTGGGGCAAAAGAAAGAGGTGACCTACTTGGCTCAACTGTAGACACGGCCATGACTGTCTTCTTTTCTCCCTCAGCAGGAAATTACATTATAAGAGCGAAGATTTAATTTATAAACTGTAATGAAAGAACATGCGAATATTATATTTTCATCTATTTAATGATTTTTTTCAGGCATTATTTTACATTTTATGTTAATAGATTAAAGGGATTAAACTATTTAACAAACACATGAGATAATGTTACACGAAATATATATATATATATATATATATATATATATATATACTTCTTGGTTCATATCTTGATCTTGAAACTACGAGTATATGTTGAATTAACAGTTCATTCAATATGTTGGTGTGGTATTTATGATGAGACGATGTTAGTTTTTATATTATATAACGGATTTCAGAGTTTGAATAAATAATTTCTAATTAATATATGTGTCTATATATATATATATATATATATATATATATATATATATATATATATATATAATTCGGATGTTGGTAACTTTCAAAAAAGTTTACATTACAATAAGTACAAAAATTCAAATACATAAATGAAAATAAAAACGTTAAGAATGAATTAAACTGTACATTGTGTACATAAGACGAGCTGTAAACATTCTAGGAGCTCGAGGCAGGTTGATTTAATATTGTGAATGTCGTTAGTCATGTCTGCCTGTCATGAGCCTTGCACGTAGATTATCTATATTATTAATGTCACGTAGAGAGAGCAATCGGTAAACATTCTCTGAGGTTGAGGCAGTTAGATTTAATGTTGTGAATGTTATTATTCTTTTCTGCCTGTCTCGAGCCTTGCACGTAGTTTACGTGTATGGTTAATGTTACGTAGAGACAGTAAACTGTAAACATTCTCTGAGATTGAGGCAGTTAGGTTTAATATTGTAAATGTCGTTAGTCATGTCTGCTTGTCTCGAGCCTTGCACGTAAATTATCTATATTATTAATGTCACGTAGAGACAGCAAAATGTAAAACATTCTCTGAGATTGAGGCAGTTAGATTTACTATTGTGAATGTCATTATTCATATCTGCCTGTCTCGAGCCTTGCACGTAGTTTACGTGTATTATTAATGTTACGTAGAGACAGTAAACTGTAAACTGTCTCTGAGATTGAGGCAGTTAGATTTACTATTGTGAATGTCATTATTCATATCTGCCTGTCTCGAGCCTTGCACGTAGTTTACGTGTATTATTAATGTTACGTAGAGACAGTAAACTGTAAACCGTCTCTGAGATTGAGGCAGTTAGATTTACTATTGTGAATGTCATTATTCATATCTGCCTGTCTCGAGCCTTGCACGTAGTTTACGTGTATTATTAATGTTACGTAGAGACAGTAAACTGTAAACTGTCTCTGAGATTGAGGCAGTTAGATTTACTATTGTGAATGTCATTATTCATATCTGCCTGTCTCGAGCCTTGCACGTAGTTTACGTGTATTATTAATGTTACGTAGAGACAGTAAACTGTAAACCGTCTCTGAGATTGAGGCAGTTAGATTTACTATTGTGAATGTCATTATTCATATCTGCCTGTCTCGAGCCTTGCACGTAGTTTACGTGTATTATTAATGTTACGTAGAGACAGTAAACTGTAAACTGTCTCTGAGATTGAGGCAGTTAGATTTACTATTGTGAATGTCATTATTCATATCTGCCTGTCTCGAGCCTTGCACGTATATAGAGTGGGGAACTAGTATGAACGATTGAATTCAGCAACTCTTACAATCTAGGCAAAAACCTTTGGAGTCAGACAAAAGGTTCAGTTCCTTCGTAGTGACAAGCCTTATTGAACGAGGTACATATAGTGGTCTAGTCAAAGCGTTACTGCGTGGAACCATCATTTTTATTTTAAAGTATGAAATTACATTGTAAAACTAAAATAACATTGATTTCTGTTTTGTTACATGCTCAAATATTAAATGACAACTATTTTTTTAATTAATATTTTAAATTTTGTTTTTACAACAAAATTTTGTTATAATATGATCTTTTATGTAATACAACACTCAACATACATTGATATAAAAAACAATTTGCTTTATAACTTCATCGAGTTTCAGCTTGTTTAAAATTTGAAGTCCTTAATTAAAATTTCACCTAAAACCCATCCTCTAGAAGAAGCGGTAAGGTTCCATGTACCGACACTGCTGGAGATATCTGTATAGTCTCAGGGTTGACAAGTTTAAGCGGAACAGCGAGGTAGAAGAGATAAACTGTTTGTGTTTCCTTAAGTGCAAAATGGCTTTTCCTTAAGAATTTACTTTACGTTTTTGTGTCACTGGCAAGCATTTCTTCAAGGCAATCTAAATAAATAACAAGACTCCTTAAAGCCTAATTTATTCACTCGTTTTGTACAGCCTCTTTTAGTGATTTTCCTATAGTAAGTATCCAATTTAAATAAGTATGTAATATGTTTGGGTTGACTTTAATAAGCGGCTTACACTCGTTGTTCGGTTATTATTATCTAATGGTTAGGTTGTTTTTCATCCGAATTAATAATTCGATATTATATTTTATTTTACAATACATATGATTCCTACTTTTTAGCTACAGTTATTTGTTATGTAAACAATAAACAGTAAGAAGTAACTTGTTCAGAATTTGAAAATGACAATAAATATCGTATAAGGAAATTATGTGATTAATTTCTAGATGTAAATTTCGCTATTGCCTTCACAAAAGCGGTTGCTCACTGCTATCACGCAATATATAATAAATATTGTAACGTATTTCTGATATGTAGGTCTAGACCTAGGCCAAAGTTGGATTTATTATTTTGTAATGTTATTGTAAACCTATGTTATTACAAATTTTAATCTATTATTCTTGTTGTTAATGAACTATAATTTTGAATTCTATCACGTACTTTTGTAAAACTAATGTGTACAATAATAAGATTAAAAATAATAGTAGTTGTTTATACACGAAAAAATCCTAAATATGCAAAAATACAAATGATTTTAGGCAAAACAAAATTAAACAAAGAGAAGTTTTTTTAGACGTATTGCATTAGATAATATTTGAAATAATTGTTTCGATACAGCATGAAGAGATATCCATCCATATTTAATAGTAATTAAGATATTTAAAAGTTACTTTTTTCTGATCTTGCTACTCGTTTTGGGTATACTTGTATTAGTGAGATGTTATTAATGTCCACCTTATTAATATTTGTCATACACTTTCATGAAATATCAAGGAAAATATGATTAAATTGTTTTAAAGATTAACATTTAACATCAAATTTGGATAATATATCGAATAGTTCGATAATACTAATCGAATAACGAATATAGGCTGCTTATTGAAGTCACCTCTCATGTTTTTTAGGATGTAGGAGTCAGAAGTACATTTAAAATTGCGATGCTTGAGACGCTGTCCATGAGATACGTTCATTAAGAATATAAGTCCTTAAAATACTAAAGTAGTTTTTAATGTAAATCAATAAAACTTTAATTCTAATTTTAAGTTGAATAGCAATCTGAATCTATACAACTTAATAAACTACAGATAGCACCCAATTTAGGAGTTTAACAGACTGTATTGCAGGCGAATAAATTAAAAATAAAGAAATTGAAACTTAATCAATTTAGTTTTAAACTTAAGGAGTACATAGGAAATATATGAGTTAAATATGATTAAGTGATTGTTATACAAATAGTTACAAAATGAGCACAGCATGTTAAAGTATGAAAGTAAATTAAAACTTTTGTTTTAAGTGTTATCAGTTGGAGACTAAAGATTAAGATTCGCGATATAAATTGTATGTTCATCAAATTCCATGATGTTTTTCATTATTTTTATAATTAAAACTAATATAAACAATGCGACATCATCTAAATAAAATGGTTGTTTGTTTGCACATGTTGTAGTGTTATTTATAAAATATATACTTTGAAATATTGGAAGTGCCGATGGCCGAGCGGTCTAAGTTGTTGGACTTTGGGTCTGAGTTAGACATAGCGCAGGTTCAAATCCTGTATGTGACTTTTTCACTTTTTATCAGTACAATCAACCCATGTACTGTATCGACTCTCCCCATTATTCTGTTTGATAAGATCCTCGCACAGGCCAGTGTCCCATGAGGACGTACAGAATAAGGCTTAAAAGGGGATAGGCCTCTCCTATAAAAAAAGAAATGAAAAGAAAAAGATATAGATACTATATTGCTATGTGGAGATACTTCTTATTAGCTTGGGGTTACTGACTTTAGTCTGGACATTAGGTAAAATTTGAGAATGCGCAAACAGAGAAATACTGTCTTTGAGAAACTTCCTTCTCAGATTGGTATCATATTGATATGAATAGTAAACTTACTAATAAAATCAAACTACTTAAAATGCTAATTTATTACAAGTATAATTAAACCAATTAGTATAACGTACAAAATATATTTTATTCCGTCAATGAGTGCATAGGTAACCGTTGGAAGCAATAAATTAAATTATTAACTATTTGAGCATTTTTGTGTTTGTGACTGGTATTAAAATCAATAAAAAAAGACATTAATTTAATTTTAATAACTATACAATGCACAATTATTAATACATATTTGTTCTTGTGACATCACCGTAGACTGATATTTAGTATCTACAGTTATTTACACATTAAAATCAATTTGTTCCATTAAAAATCTCTTAACTAGAATTTATAATAAACTATTTATACAACGTTGAATGTAATATGGTTTTCCATATATTGAATTTGCGACGTATATTGATATTGAAAGAAATACGTATATTGACGTATATTGAAAGAAACACGACAACTGCTCGCTATAGAATTACGTAGCGAATTATCATGCACTCACCGTTTCAAAGCTTCAACGATCTAAAGACACATTTTCAGAGTAGTCATGAGTCATTATAGTATTTATCTATGCAGGACTGTCCATGATGTTATAATGGTTAAATTTTCATATGTATATTACTGCTAGATAAGATGTAGCTTATTGTGAGATATACAGATTTGACACATATACACACCACAAAACAACTAAGTAACTGTCAGTTGTATTTATCTCTACACGGCTGCTGTTGATGTGTGTCATGTTTGAATGGCTATCTGGCTTTACCACTGCCAGATCAAAGCCAGTAATTTGTACAAGATATCGACCTGACACAAACACAGGGCCACCAGTCACATGAGAAAGCTACCTATTCAACAGTGTCAGTCGTCATTTATCTCCAAGAGAACTACAACCATCATTCTTCATAAGATTGATATCTGCTTACTACTGTAGTGCTAGATAAAAGCCAGTCATTTGTACAAGATATCGACCTGACACAAACACAGGGCCACCAGTCACATGAGAAAGAAAGCTACCTATTCAACAGTGTCAGTCGCATTTATCTCCAAGAGAACTACAACCATCATTCTTCATAAGATTGATATCAACTTACTAGTTCTAGATAAAAGCCAGTCATTTGTACAAGATATCGACCTGATATATGCTTTACTACTGTAGTGCTAGATAAAAGCCAGTCATTTGTACAAGATATCGACCTGACACAAACACAGGGCCACCAGTCACATGAGAAAGCTACCTATTCAACAGTGTATGCTGCATTTATCTCCAAGAGAACTACAACCATCATTCTTCATAAGATTGATATCTGCTTACTACTGTAGTGCTAGATAAAGCCAGTCATTTGTACTATATAACAAACTGATACAAACGCCTTGCCACCAGTTACATCAGTAAGCTACCTTTTCTCTGCTGTGTTTTCTTAATGTCCGCTGTATTTATCTCCAAGGAGATCACCACCATAATTTTTTATATGATTACTATGTACTACAAGATTACGTTTCAATAGCACTTACTAAAGCAACGTATTCAGCACACAGTTACAATAATATGTAAGGTAATGTCTTGCTGGTTTATTCTCCAAGATCCTACAACTGATGTGTTACTAAATGCTATCGCCCTACTTGTACCGTATCAACATCAAACATTATAACAGAGTATAAGTACACTACACTACGTGTTGCGAAACAAGCTTCCCTGGGTTTGCATGATACATTTCAAGTTTATAGTTTATTTTATTCTCGAGATGTCCGGCGAATAGACGGGCATCAGGCAGAAAAATAATGTATATAACTTCTTAGCAGACAGAAGAAAAATGTTGCCAGCCTATTGTGGTAGGATTTAACGCACTCAGGCCAAATCCTATGTACTTGCTACATTAATCATACTCATTCCTTTCTTTGAAGAAGTGCATTGTCATGCAAATTTTAAAGTTTACAGATGGATTCTGTTTGTGCTCCAGATATCGAGCAAACAGACTGCAGGCTGAAATTACATTTTGTTGCTCAAATGATAAGAGGCTGACTTCTTTTTCAGCCTTCCTCTGCCCATTCTCCAAAAACTACAGGTCTGCGCAGGTAAACAGCACAGTAAGGCAGAGAGTTAGCGCAGTACTGTCAAAATGTGCACCGGTCCAGAATGTATTTGAACCCTTACATTTATAACTGAAAGAGTTATGACATCTTAGAGCATGTGGACATAGCGTTGATTTGACAGTTACACTGGCATGGTATCTTTGACAACCGTGGAGATCTTTAAAATCTCGGTTTATCTCATGGAACCCCTTTTTTTGTATTTACTTAATCATTCCTCCATCGAACCTTGTATTGTATTGCAATATTAGATTAAAATTTCCATAAACAATATTACAATTTTTTCAGATCATCAGTAAGTTTCTATATATAACATTAATTCTCCGTCTAAATATGAAGTGTATTAAAATCAATTCTAATTCCAATTTTAATAATTGCTTATTTAATTCGAAATATTTTCTTAAAAATCCACAAATAGGAACATTTTATACCATATAATTAAATTGCACATGCTAAACATTATATAGATAAATTATAGATAAAATATTTTCTCATTGTATTTATTATAACAAATAAGTATAGTAAACTTCCAAAATTGCAATTTTGAAATTAATTGATAATAACGCATATAAAGTGAGAAAAAGGATTTTAACTAACGCTTAGGTTTTAATTTAGCCGATAATTGTTAGTATTTCTAATCTTTACTTTTATTAAAATTTTAAATTAATATTTTCCTATATTAAATGATTTTGGTATTTAAAGACATGGCTCCAGGATCCAATTTTTCCATTTCAAATGTGGGAAAATACCATTTTACAAAATATTGTTCTTTTACATAAAATAGTAGTTACAAAATCTTGCTTGATATTGCTAAAATATTTTAATATTGTGTTCTGATGTCTACATGTAATCATTTTATAGGATTCAACAGCTAAGTTAATTTTTAATTTAAACAACCTCTTATTTATAAATATAACTGATAACGTAAACTTGTGGTATCAATGGAATATCAATATATGGTGAGATTAATGTACATGTAATGTAACAAGTTTTGTAAACTAAAGATATTTATAACGAGAATATTTCGCCTATGCTTGTTTACCAAAAAGGATGCTTTTTATTATGAGATTTTTTTTATACCATGTAGAAAAAGCTACGTAGTACAACCTAGCAAAATAAATCAATAGCGTCTCTCAATGATTGTTGGTAGCCAGTCGTTTTATATTATTGGATTTGATCTCAATTTGAGGTGAGTCCAGGTTCTAATATTGTCTTGAGGATTTTTGACAATACTTCCTTTCTCATACCTTTGATTATAATAGGTACATTACTGTGATACCGACTCTCGCCTATTATGAGACCCTCGCACAAGCCTGTATCTCACAAAGGCAGGCGGAATAAAGATAATACAATGGAGACGGATAACTTCCATCTTGTAAAAAAATAATATTATTTGCTTATTATTTTAAAGCGTTTAAATGCCTAAGGACCCACGTATTGTTACACGTTACAGTACATGAAGTGTTTACTTTGAAAATTAGCAATTATATATGATATGATTTTAATTAAAGTTAGCCCAGTCGAGCGATAATTAATTCAAGGAGAAATTCCATACTATGGAGCAGGGACACATGGTAGCCTATTATTGATAGGAAAAAGTCACACCTTCTACCATTCGTCAATGTTTCGGGCATTTATCAATTACGGACATCCCCAGTCCACACAGGAACACCTAATTTTTCAGGTTTTTTTATTTAATCAAAGGTACTTCAAAAGTACTAATAAGTGAAAAGTAAAGCAATTAACCTGATTTATGCTGTATAGAAAACATTGTTATAAATATTTCAAGTCTCAACAAAGAATATATTATGCTTTATATTATTTTATTTCGTTTAATTGATGTCTGTTAAATGTTACAGTGAAATAGTAAAGATATATATATATTATATATATATATATATATATATTAATATATATATTAATAATATATATATTATATATATTATATTATTATTATTATTATATTATTATTATTATTATTATTATTATTATTATTATTATTATAAATTGCACTCTTTAGTATAACAGACATAATGAACGAAATCCCACCAAACTGTTGTTTCCCAAGCATGTTCATGCATATGTCCGGACGTTAGCAGTTGAATTTCATATTCAAATTAACATGGTATCTCAAAATTTCATTATATAAATTGTTGTCTTTGGAAGATATCGTTATTTCCAGAACCACCAGAAGTGATTCTGAAGTGACTTTCGAAGATTCAAACTTTTAGCATCCCAATTATTTCTGAAATAAGCGACGCCTGTTGGGGATCCCGATCTCCAGTCTTAGTAAGATATTCCTATCTCAAAAACTCCTTATTGTATAAAAAACAATCTTGACATAAGTGGTCGTTTTTTAAGAGTTACCTACAACCTCAAGAACTTCTCACATACTGGATATTTCTGACATAAGTAGCAATATTCTGAAGATATTTGTATCTCGAAAATGACTTTCGAAATGTCTAACGTCAAATTTAAAGGTGTATGGGTCGCAGCCTTGATATCGGAGAGTAAGAAAATTATTTTTTGAGCAACTATGAGGTAACACAAATGTCTTTGCGAAGCTCTTTTACATATGATTGGGTAATTCCTGAAATTGCATTAGTTGGTAGTTCAAAACAACAAGGATTGCAGAGAGGAACGTAACTTATTCACCTTAGTTTGCATCTCTAAGGTAAGTACATTATTAAACTAATTCACTTATCAAATCTCTCTAAATTACATGTTAAAATGTCATTAGTTGGTAATAAAACAACAAGGATTACTGAGAGAAACGTAACTTATTCACCTTAGTTTGCATCTCTAAGGTAAGTAGATTATTAAACTAATTCACTTATTAAATCTCTCTAAATTAAATGTTAAAATTTGTTTTATAACATATTAATTTAAATCGGTCTCAAGGAGAATATTTTGAACGTTTTAAAAGTTAATAATGATAATAAAATGTTTATTGCATTTTAACAATATCACAATGTACCTCAAATACCAACTTACTGGTACTTGACCTCAGTATTTGGATCCAGTTTTACTATTAGAGTTTTTTTTGTATAAACTTAATTTTTCATAATAACCTTATTTCAAGTTACTTTGGAATTTATGTTATAGGAAATTCATAACAATTGTACCAGTTCTAATAAATGTGTTTACTTAAAGAGTAGACGATACCCAAGTGAGGTTCCATGTACCGGCACTGCTGGTTATCTGTCTAGACTCTGGGCAGACTGCGGTTAGCTGAGCACTGATGTAGAGGAGATAAATTGTTTGTGTTTCCCTAAGTGCAAAGTGCCTTCTTCCTCAACAATTTACTTTACGTGATTGTGTCACTGACAAGTATCCCTTCAGGGCAATCTTTGCAGATAGCATGACTACACTGACAAGCTTACTTTGTTCACCCCTTTTGTGAGAGTATTATCATCTTCTTCTCCTTTATATTGTTCAATATGGGTTGAGATGCTGACGACTTTGGACCATTTTATTTTTGAGTTTTTAAGTGTCAGTGTATTTCAATTAGATTCATTTGATATTATGTGCGTTAACTTCAAGATTTAAATAAATCATAAAATTACAAATGAAACATCTATGTACAGTTTATATCTATTCCCAGTGAACTCTGCACATATCGATATATTTCGTTTCCGCGAAGATGGTCTTTTGAATACGGTTTGTAGAATCAGGAGTTGGTTGAAATTCTGCAAGAATGACAAAACAATCTGTTACTAAGTTAAGCGTAGTGAGGCATCTGTGGGAGGAGCGTCCTGCTGCTATTATAGTGTAAATCGAGTGATTTACACCCTTTTTGTTATACGCCCTTTTCTTTCTGTGTGATCCACAAAGAGTAGAGCGCATGAGGTGACATTCGAGCGGCGCCGAGCTGTAACACGGTTAACAATATATCGTTAGGTGATGGTGGTTGGCACAGCGCATATCTAAATAAAATATCGTCGTTCCCTATTAATGATCCAATTGATTGATTATCGTTCCATTTGTTGTACGCCATCCAACACCTCGTATCGGTAAAGGTCCCATCAATGAAGGAATAGCCTTATATTCGTACTTTTTTATATACTTCCTAGTAGAGTGAATTTTCCTGAAAATTTTAAATTTAGTTCGTTTATTGATAAAATGGAAAATTAGATTGTTATTAGTGCAAGTCATGTTTTAAAATTCCATTATAAATATCATAGTATACTAAAGAAAAATATTACAAATATATCCGGTACATATTAATGTCCAATACATTTTGTTCACTTATTTATTCTTCATTTTACTTAAAAATCTAAAAAAAAATTATTTACTTCAATATGTTGTAAATATTTGAAATAGAAAAAGTAAGATTACCTCAGCTGTTCCATTTCAATTACTTTTTTCTTTTTTTTTTTGTTCTCTTAGGACAATAATCGTGTAAAGTGCACTTAGTCCTGTAAAGACCTTAGCGTTCCTTCCACTAATCTCAAAGTCATGTCCCCCGGAATAAGGGAAGGCCAGCTCTGAACCAGCCTCTCCAGTCAAAGCAGGCAGGGGGTGGCAGCACCCTTGTTGAGGCTAGCAAGAACCTCTGATACTTAGGGAACGAACCCCACTAACTCCAACAGTCATCTCGTACAGTAGACTAGACCTATTGCACTGCCCTTGCACCACTACAGTGATGTGCTGCCACTGAACATCCATAAGGTTGCCCAGATTTAAGTGACACATCGGATTTTACTGTGCCTAGTGCCTAGTGGTAGGTTCAACTGGAAGGTATGAACGAGCCAGAAGTGATCCCTGTTGGGTTATTTCAATTACTTACTTTACTGAATCTTCGTAATACGTTACTGGCAAAAAATCAAGCCATTTTTTTTTTTAATTTACCCTTTAAACGTGGGAATCAAATTGAATTGCACTCCACCTTTTCGATAATACTTAATGATAAACAATGGAGTATCGGTGGTCATTACAGAACGTAACGGCAGTCTTATACGAACCAAACCAACTAAGCAACTTCGTTACATGTGTTTCTGTATTATATGGCAATATGTCAAATGCAACATACATAATGAGCTGCAACATACTGCTCTTTATACTTAAATTAAAAATGGATCAGATGATTTGAATGCTTTTCATTGACTATTACATAACTCAGGTGTGTCTCTTTTTCAGTAGGAAATTGCATGCGAAGATACGGGTACCAGCTAGTAATATATAAAAGAAGTAAGTAGTGCTCATTTCTTAAAAAATAGCACTATACATTTTTCTTGGCATGGTCGGTTCTTTTTTCAGCACCATTACATGTGGATTATAAATTTACTTTCTGACGTTCCTTAATTTTTCGACGTTACGACGCGTTTCGTAAACACACTGATATCACAAGGTACCTATGAATTAGCGATTCGTCGTAGATTAAAATTTAAACAGTACACGACACAATTGCACTTAAATAAATATAAAAAAAACCTTTACAAAACACGAATTTCTTTGACGCCGTGATCACATATTCGTGCTTGCTGGACAGACGGTTTACGCGTAACGCGTCGTAATGTCGTAATGTTGCTCTCGTAATCTGGGATTTCTGATCAGAACTTCAAGAAGCGGACTGAGTGTTGCAGCTATGAAGTTTATCTTTACTGCTCTGGTGAGGTCAGTGCTTGAATATGGCAGCGTTGTCTGGTCGCCCTATCAGGTTGGTCATATCCAGCAGCTCCAAAGTGTGCAGGATCGCTTCTTGCGGGTGGTTGGAGTCAAATGTGGATTTGAATGCAGAACTGTGCCATTGGAGGATTTGGGGATTTCCTTGGGTTTGAACTCGCTTGTGTAGCGTAGACAACTTTTAGATGTGGGTTTTCTCCATAAACTAATTAACGGAGACGTGAATTTTTCGGAACTGCTCAGGCGGATCGACTTCCGAGTGCCTCATCAGACCAGGTCCCTTCACACTTTCTGCCGTCGTGTCTACTCAACCAATTATGTACTTCACAGCACTATCCCGAGACTTCACAGACTTGGAAACCTCGTCTCCTCCCAGCATGACTTTTTCAGTGATAGTGTTATGCACCTGAAAAAACATTTTCTTTTGTTGTAGACATTGACACCTGGCTCATAGTAATATGTGTATATATTTATTTCTTTCTCTTTTCTACATGCATACATTTGATTCTTTTTTCCCCTTTTATAGTAATAAATTATTCCTATGTAGTATATGTGTAAGTGCAGATGGATGTACATTTGATCGTATAATTACTGTTACTATTTATTATTGTTGCTATGCTATTATTGTTATTTTCTATATAGTCTATTTTATATGTTATTGTTATGTTTGTAGCAATTTATTTTGGCATTGTTAATAATTTATAATGTGGATCATTTTTATTAGCTTATTGTTGAATATAAGAATATCTTATTGTTTTTTTTCTATGTACTAATGGTGTTACCGTGAATAAATAAAATAAAATAAATAAATAAAATAAAACTAAGGAACGTCAGAAAGTAAATTTATAATCCACATGTAATGGTGCTGAAAACGTCAGAAGGTAAATTCATAAACCATTAATATTATGAACGTTCCAGAATAGTAATAAACTTTAGTGTAATAAAGGATTTTTAGAGAAAGTTTTGTACTCCTTCGTTCCTTCCTTTTCCCGTCTTATGATTCGTGTACGTCATTCTTATGATAATGACAGACTCTCTCAAAAAAGATTCCTGGAATTCTTGAATATTCAGATGGTGAAGAATTCAGAACTGTATTGTTTTTGTAGTATCATTTAAATTTCTTTATAAAACTTATGACGCAAATATTGCATCATATTGCGTTGTACATTAAATACGTAAATAATATTCAATTACAAAAATAATTGTATTACATCATCAAACATTAACATTTAAATCAAAACAAGAAATATTTCTGAGGAATATAATCAAATAAAAGAACTGCAGATGTCACAATCTCTTTAATTGCTTCACTTTATAAATATTCCATCTCTTCGTTAAGAGTTTTATTATCGTTACAATGGCCGCCTCGCCTCGTCTCTGAAAATACTGTGCTAGAGCCATCACCAGTTCGTTACATAAAATGTTTAGTACTAAGAACTTATTTCATAAAATATATACATTAATAATATAACATCAATTCGAAACCTTCAAATCACAAATTCACTTCAGGCATGTATGGTACATCTAAGGCTGGTTACCACAACATTATTACACTCTATTCAGTAGGATTACAAAGTAGGAGGACGCCACACCATGCTCCGCGTAACTTCATTGAGGTTGGTTCTAAATTTCATAGCTATAGAAAGTATATAGTTCATTTCATTTTTAAGATGTCCTGCAGACAGATGAAGAGACAGAAAAAAATTGGACATCCCCGGCAGTCAAAATAGACGTAATTTCATAATTCAATACCGCTCAGCCAAATTCCACGTGTGGACATGCGCTGTCATAGAACTCATTCTTTTCTATATAGAAATAAATTTTCATGCATAATTTAAAGTCTACAGATGAAATATTTCTCGAAATATTTTGCCGCATGATACGTTTTGCCACATTTTTATTCATCAAGTTAGCTTTAATAACAGAGTTTTTCAATAATAAGAATCCCGAGTAACTAGGATGTGTGCTACAACGTAAGAAAGTGGTGAAATCAAATCTTGTCAGCAAATTTTGACATAGACTTTTCATTTTTACTCTATGAATACAATTCACTTGTTGAAAACTCATATAATTAGAAGATGTTTTCAAACTTATTTATTCTGCTGTTCTAGTTGTCATCATGGTTACTCATAAGACTAATCTAAAATATTCGCTAATGCTCAGCCCCTAACATATGGTGACAATCATCATCCAAATCAGTTTTGGATGTATAGAAATGAAGCTTCGTTCAAAATATCAAGTATATAATATATACTATTAATATACTATACTATACTATATAATATAACATATTATGTTAGTTAATTTTTAGAAATATCGTCCAGACAGATAACATAAAGACAGACAGTCTGGCAGAAATGAAACTTGTCTAATCCCTCATTTGATAGGTTCCGATAATGCTCAGGCAATAAACTATTCACGCAGTTAAACTTAACCAACCCAAAATTACCTTTTACAACATAAGTATTTAGTTTTATTAAATCCTCTAGTGACTATGGAGACGTCTGTTGTAATTTCATTGTTGGAGATAAGTAGGGAAAATAAGGGAATGAATAGAAATCACACTCCGAGGTAACAAACAAGATAGTAAATTTCTTCGCTGCGGATGATTATATTGGTGTGAAAACGCGATCCTGCCCCTCTCCACAGCTTCATTGCCTAATTTTGTTTCCAGTTTACAACATAGCACGATCATTGCCGTTACTTTACATGTTTTATTACCCAGATCCAAACAACTGACGTCATTTTTACTGTATACGATTCTGTAAACAATTCTAACAAATCGTAATTGCTAATAAAAGGGAAATAATCTATCTTTCAAAAAATAAAAAGTTATGAAACTAAAAGTTACAAATCTAACTAAATGTTTTTAGTCTTTTTTAATGAAATGTCAATAACGGATTGAATATATGTATAGGTCAGTATTTAGCTAGTGCATTTAAAAAAATCTATTTCCTTTTTTGTAGAAGAATGACAATATATTTTGTAAGATGCTTAAGGTGTAGTGTGATTGTCTAAAGAGTTTTCAGTATCTTACTTACTGAGATGTTCAAAATTTTTACATGGAACAATCAGGGTTAAAGTACTAATGGGTGCGAATGTATATATTTACTTAAATGAATATATATATATAATATATATATATATATATATATTGAATACTTCTAGAGATCAAAACATTACATCATATCTGACTTACGATGACTGTTTTGTTTTTTAATTACTTAAATAACTAACATAGCACCGTATTAAGATTTTTAATGTAAAATCTAATCATTAATATTTTCAATATACTTCATTAGATGTAAAAGTAATGAGGAATAATTGAATATCTAATCTCATAAGCGTTGCAACGAACGCTTCAATGTGTCAAGGTAAGTTTTTAGCTTTTAACTACGTCAACATTGGTGTTTTATTATAATAATTGCATATTTATGCCTTTAGGAGCAGCTTCGGTGTTAGATTGGGATATTTATTTTTTAATAAAATATTATTTATAGTTAAAGCACTTTAAAACATATTTTTTGGGGGATAGGTAAATAAGAATAAATCTATATCCCTAGGAAGAGTTGTGGACATAATAATTTAGTACCATATTATAATCAAGCCTAATAAAACACACTGTAATGATCAAGATACAGATCATACAGTAGTCTTGATATATTAAAATTATTATATGGAATGGATTGATTTCTAAATAAAAATTTTTAATTTTTTGATAATATTTTTTTGAGTTAATTTTCCATATAAACAAAACATTTATTTAACTACTTCTTATGTATTTGGAATGGTATAGTGTAGTATGAGACATATCGTTGCTATCCTGGCTATTCCACTTTATTCATTTTTAATAATTTAAAGATCAATAATTTAATACTGTTGCTATCTCAAGAAACTAGTCCCCTATAACCATACTATACTTAAGCAGTATATCTAGCCAACCACAATCACTAACAACAATTAAACAATAATCAGGCCTCAGAACATTAAACAATTTATTTGCCAAAACTCAGACTTGTACAAATATAATACAATTTTACAACACTACAAATGACTGCCATACTACAATGTTATATGTTGAATACTGTATAGCCACCACCAAGTAGTTAAATGAGACATTATTTAATGACCTTCAATCTACTATATTTTAAACCTTTGAGTTAAAGTAAAGTAACTTCTTTTTCGTCCACCGTTAATTAACTTCGAATGGACTACTAGTTACGGATCGTTATGATGTTAATTTGCTCATTGTATAATAAACGTGCCATTACGTGTTAAAGTAAATCTGGCATTCAAACCGAACTTAATGATCTCTCTTCGAATTCTTAGTATACAATTAATGTATACTCCGATTCTAAAATGTATCTAAAAAAAATTTTAATTTTAAGGTTTGTTAACACAATTCATTTGTTTTCAGTAATTAATTTCAAATAAAAAATGTTATTTACTGACATGCTTGTTACTTAAGAAAGCGCACCAGTTGTGAAATGATATTCTTAAATCAATATCAATAATATTACATTGTTAAAATTAACCTGTGTCACTCAGGGTACCGTACGGATGCGGTAGTACAAACAAAACTAGCTCTGAATTTTACTCTCTAACTCAGAACGTTACAGATGAAGGCCTTTATTTGATTAAAAAAGATTTTTGGAGTAATTTGAAAAAAGTAAATTCTATGCAACTAATAATAATTACATAGTTCTCGAATTTAAATTTGTATTTTGTGCGAGGCCTTCTGAAAAAGAATCCCTTTAGGTGATTCCACAAATGAATTGCTGTATAGTTTCAAAACATGTTCAAACAGAAGCGATAGGACTCTTTCTTAATCCTTGACCAAGTGCTTAAGCACTGTCAGCAGATTCTCTCCCTTATGTTATACAAGTGCAACCACCGACAGTGAACAAACCCTTTACCTAGAACCTTACCTTGTCAACACTTCCAACATTTCTTGGTATAATTACCACTACATGTTTTGGGGCGAATGCTCCATCTTCAGTTGTATAAAAACGCGAGATTCAACTGCAGTTAATCTGAACTGTAACGTTTATTAAATTTATTTTATTTTATTTATTTTTAATTATGTTTGTTGAAGCTTCGTTGGGATTATATTTTCAAAATAAATATGGAATTGGGACCAAAGATATGGTTTCTGAAACCCTAAATAATTGGGCACGCCATTGCTGCTACTTATGAAACCCTTCCGCGATTATTCTAAAAATCCAAATATAATAATCCTTCTATATTACTGTGTTAGCACAATTTTATTAAAACATCATGAAATGATTAGAAGTTTCTTATCCAAATTCAAAAATTAAGGGTTAACAGAATACTTTAAATTTAGAATAACTCTTTATGTTACAGAAATTTCCATTATTATCACTATTAGGATAACTTCATAATATAACAACAATGGAGTTATTTAAACATATGGAGTTAAATGCAACATCTTTCTTGTCAATGTCAATATTGCTGATGTCCACAGTAACAATGTATGTAATGTAAACGTATACTTGCCGATATCAGGCATGTCCAGCGAAGCAATGCAAGGTAATTGATAAACTTCTTACCGTCGCAAGAATTGAAAGCAATTTGTTTAGTACCTGTTTGTGTAGATGCTATAATTTCTCATCAGATTAAATGTAAGGTACTCGGTTATGGGTTACAGTTGAAACACAGTGTTTTAATATTTTATAGGACTAGCAATGTGGAAAGTTTAGTATAATACAAGGAGGGTTGCAGCTCATTTTATCATCTAGCACTCCCCCAGTGTTTTTAGTTTCAAGTTTTTGTTTTGACAAGATGTTCTGTATGTAAATAATTTATATGTGAAACATTTTTTTAGTTCAAAAGAATTTATACATAATAATTGATACAAAACAACCAAAAAAAGTTTTTATATTTTATAAACACGAAATATATTTAACTTACGAAAAAGCTTAGTTATTTTATTGTAAATTTCATCTATAGAATTATTAACAAATTTACTTTCACGAAAGACAAAACATTTGTCTCTGTTTTGAACAGATACTAATAGGGAATGTTTATTTTATCGAAAGTGGTGTGGATTTGTCAGCTTCAATAATTCAGAGCCCCCAGCTGAACTCTGCTGACCACATATACTCCTCCCTAGAGACCGCGAGAATCATGTGCTGGGGAGCTTTAATAGAAAGAGCAGAATTATATGTATCATTTAGTGTTTTGTTTCAAATGTTTCTAGGATTGACAATTCTCCGTTATGTGTATCACCGATCAGAGAAGTCTACTTCTGTCAAAAGTGAACTATAATGGGTTTATATCAGTCTTTACATTTATAGTTATAGTTAGACAGTAAAATTATCTTTTATATCTAATACATAATATATGATGAAAATTTACATTTAAAAGTGTATTAACAATGACACTACGCGTTGGTTTCTTCATATACTACTAGAAACTATAATAAATATTTTACAACATTTATAGCTGGAATTTGGTACATTATTTAAAAAAAGCACAGTCCAGCGAATATTTGTAAAGCATAGTTCTTGCTGACTGCTTCGAATGGAAGTCTTCAGTCTCAAATTCTAACAATGTTGTGTTTGAGGACATTTTGTAAGGTAGATGAGTGCTTACCTAATTGCTAAAATCTAAAACTGCGTTAAAAATAATAGTTATTCCGTAAAGAATGTATTCGCTAGAAATGTAACAAATTGAAAATAATAAACAAGAACCGTTTATTACATTAAACACTCTTTTAATTAATATTTCACAACTTTAAAGACCAAGATGGAATTTACCATACTTTAAAAACCAGTGGCGCGTAGCCGTGAGGGATTTTCGAAATAAGAATAGGCCTATATACAACCCAGGGACTGTAAGAATGTAAAGTTTCAGTACAATCAGTTTAATAGTATACGCGTGAAAACAAAAACATAACAAAACAAGGTACTTTTTCATTTATAATATTAATGGATGGACCTTTCTACATATTCAAGAATTAGTTCGATGATACATATCGGATTGTCGTTTAAGTCTTTCACTCAATACGCTGGCGAAATTACTCTATTGTCTTCTATGAGCTGTAAAGATTTATTTTCAAACCGATTGTCTGTCTGCTCGCTGGAAATCTTATGTATGAAATCTTGCATGCTGCTTCAGAGAAATCTGTTTCGTGATATATGGTCTAACAAACTCCTTTCTTGTATCAATTTTACTTGCCTGAACATGATAGACTCAGATTATGAGTTTAAACCATAATTCACTATAAATGTGAAAAAATTGAAAATAATGTGCAATATTTACTCATAACAGTTTATTAGATTTCACAGGCTCACTTAATTAATACTACACAACTTTAGAGACCAAGATGGAATTTTTCGCTATTTAAAAGAACAGTGGGGAGTAGCCTGGGAGGGATTTTCGAAATAAGAATAGGCCTATTATTCATCCTAATTTCAGTAGAACATCTATATAAAACTTCCGTACATAATCAGTTGATTAGTTTACGTGTGGAAACAAAACAAACAAACAAAGGAAATGTAATATTAATAGGATTTTGGCAATGTGGAAAAAATATAATATTATGTAATACTGCTGTTAGCTCTAATATAATATTATTTCAAATTTTTCTGGCTAGTAACTCCAACGAAGTGAAGTATTGCGTGAATCTGTCGAGCACGATGATTCAGAGCTCCCAGCAGAGCTCGTTTATTGACCATACACCTCCCTGAAGCCGCCTCCCCGAGTCATACAACGATAATATTGTTCGCTTTCACTATAACGTGAAGGAATGTATTATTATGTTAGCCACGATCATTCATACTTTCCAGAAGAGCTTGTTTAATGGCTCTTTTAATACAGTTTCCTGAATCCTCAACCGTATTTTAAATATGTTAATGTGCATTCACTACTGTAAGGTTAAGCAATGAGTAAGTCGACCAGTTACAACGATTCGGACCTCAGCAGAAATCACTTGTAGCCAGTATCTCGTTCAGTTTGAAGGAAGCTGTCACTTAGATTGACTGGAGTTAGTAGAGCCTACTGCCTATTCTTTTGGTATCCAGATACATAAACGTGTAATAAATAATAGTAACGTGTTCCCTAAAACACGTATGCATGTGAATAAACATCTAATCTGTGAGACATGAAGTGTTTTTTACGCCAGGATATCCCAGAAATATACAATTGGCCAAACTGCATATTACGCAGTATATGCAGTATATATATATATATATATATATATATATATATATATATATATATATATATATATATATATATAAATGAGTTAAGGTTAAAGTGAGTGCTCGGACTACCATCTGTGGAGTGAGAGGTCAGGCTTAAAATATTTAAACGGTGACAAAAAAAATTACTGGCACAGCGTCGGACATCGTCCATATGAATAATTTATCTCCTATTTAACTAATAAAAAGTTATAGCGTATTAACATGTAAATTTAAGTGAAATGAGGTTATCACCAATGAAAGTTTAATTGTGTTGCTATTACCATAGCGGTACATCGGTTCCATCACGCTTGTTCACTCTTATTACCATATTTTTTCATAATTTTTTCACTTTTGATACTGGAAGATAAAACTATTAATCCAAATTTCACAAAAACCCATTAAAACCATCTTCTTTTCAAATCTACACACATTAACGGCTTTGCTTTTGAAGTATCGGAAAATAGTGTAAAATCCCAGATTGAAAGTTGAGACTAATTTGTAACAGAATACTACAGCGGATTCAGCTAACAGAACAGCTCTCGTAGATTCATGAATAATTGACGGGAATACTTAGACCTGTTGTACAGCATAGCACAGGTGCAGCCGCCGCTAAACCGGATTATAATAATGGGTTCACGAGGGAACTCTCAAGTGCGGCTCTAATTTAGTCATGCACTGAACTTTCATTACCTCAAGTTGGCGAATATCGGCGGTAATATTAGTTGCTAAGAGAGAGAACTGTAACTAAGTTCACTAGTTTACTACTATCTTCAATTGAAAACTATCTTACATTCTACTCAAAACAGAAGACTGAGGATATGGTTCAACCTAACATATTTCAGTCTAAAAAACATCTTATAAAAATAAGTAGACACTGTCACTTCTGATTTTAGTTATCAAAATGATACTATAAAAATTTACAGTAGTATGTGGACATAGTACATTGCCTAGTAAGTATTTAGTGGATTCCGACCTTTAAAATAATCGTCTCAAGCAGTTACCGTAACTTTTGTTCGAAATTTATAGAAACAGAGGAGATTTTTAGAAATTATTTATTTTATTCCAAAGATATAATATATTGAATACAAGTTTAAATACAGTTCACGTAGAACATAAGGTATTGATATATTTATGTGCTGTATCGATTGCCTTACTGCAAGGTTTTTGATCGATGGTAGTTTTGTGCTATAAATCTGTTATGTACATATAAATGGACTGCGTGCATTAACATACATATAATGTGCTGCTTCTATAATAAAGCCTTAATCGTCTTGTCTTCAGGCTACGTCAACTACCATTTGAATTTGGCCCATTTTTTATCATTCATCTCACATGATTCCGTCTCACAAAATTAAAGTTGGAACATTTTTAGATTTGGCCTAGTGTATATTGAGTTCAATGAAATGCTCACATTTTGATACTTTTTATATTATTGTGTTATTTTTCTCGGAACAAATTTAGTTGATATACGTTTTAATCCTTTCCCGTGCAAAATGTAGCGTCCCAGAATTTAAACATTTCATCCTATAATGAAGCCACAGCACATTCATTCAATGATTATTTTACAGATGTGTTTACCAGTAGATAAAAATCTAATTCGTATGGCTTTGACCTTTGTGTGCCCCCGAACTCGATTATGAATTACAAATTATGAATGTCTTGCACAATATAAGTTCATGTTTATTTCTGTTATAAGAATCATTTATGTTCAGTTATGACTAATCGAATGAAAGTCAAGTTCATGTCTTAAGTGCTAATTATCCATCTTCAATTACACCATTTTTCCTTTGCGAGCTGTTGTTTTTATATGTTTTAAGGTTATGCTTCGTCTATACATCCCTAGAATAATTCACGTAGTTCGAATAAATAACTCGAGAGCTAAGTATTAGTCTCAATAATAAATTACTTGTAATCGAAAGATTATTACATTTTACCTTCGATTGTGTTAGTGACACAAGTGATAAATCATTCATACGGATGAGGTGTGGTGTGGTCCGGGGGATTATTTATGTTAGTTCTGAGATCCGTCGCTCGGGCTCTACCAAGTGACTAACTGCTCAAATATTTGATACCTGATTTCTCACTCCACAGATGGCTGTCTCAGAGCGCTCACTTTTGTCTTGCTTCAGTTTATAGCATTGGATGAGTTAGTTATACAATGTGTAACTAATACAATAAAAGCTTTACTTTTTATTTACTGTTATGAGCTATGCCCATGATTTGCATTTGTATTTATGTATTACCCGCGGTTTCGTACGAAATTCCTCGGATTTTGAACCTGTATGAGTAGCTCTGGTTAAAGTGAATTTTATTTCTGACGCCAATGTTTATGCAGGAAAAATTGTTTTTCCGGACATTTTCCATCGTTCAGTAAAACAAAAAATCAGTAATGCTACGTTTCGAGATCTGCAATCTGATTTCTTCTTCAGGTGGTGATTTAAATTTATTTAAACTTAGTAGTTTTGTTTCATTTATGATTTTGCCTCTTTTCCGATAAAGAATATATATATATATATATATATATATATATATATATATATATATATATATATGAGAGGTGTATTATTGTATACTTACATATCATTAGTCTACATGATCTTTTATATTTGAGCTGCTAGCAGTTATCCGCCGCTTTGCACGCAATTTAGTAGGTGTTGCACATATATGACCACTTGTTGTCACGATCAAAAAAATACTTCAAAAATCTTATAGTTATGGCCATTGTAATTTACTTGTTTCAGTGTAATTTGTTCCATATTTGATGTTGTCTTTTTTCCGATCAAGAAAATACACGTCACATATCAGAGAAGCCCACTTATGTCAAAAGTGAACTAATATGAGTTATCAGTCTTTAAATTTAAATTTTATTTAATTTAAATTTTTATTTACCCTTTTATACAATATGAATATTATACAAATAAAGTAATTTGATAATTAAATCAATTTATAGTTAAAGTTAGAAAGTAACAATTTATTTTAGATCTAATACTTACTATTTGATAAAAATGTACATTTAAAGCTGTATTAACAATGATAATACGCGTCTGCTTCTTTATAAACTGAAAAATATTGTAGTACATTTAGAGCTGGAATTGGTAAATTAATTCAAAAGTACAGTCTAGCGAACTTTCATACTTCTTGCCGATTGCTTCAAAGGAGTCATAGTTGCCAAATTTTGACTATCTTATGTTTTAGGAAATTTTTTAAGGTAAATCAGTACTTACGTAATCGCTGAAATCTAAAACGGCTTTAAAAATAATGGTTATTACTACAACTGTCAGAAAATACTAATACTTTAAAGACCAGTGTGGTATAGCCCGAATGGGGGTTCGAAATAAAAATAGGCCTATACTCATCCCAAGGACGATAAGAGTGTCCATCTAAATTGAGTACTCGGTTGAATAGTTTAAGCGTGAAACCAAAACAACAAACAAAGGCACTTTCGCATTTATAATATTATTAGGATTAGGATACTTCAAGTTGTTATTTAAAGCTTTTTCATAATGCTGCTGTTCACTTATTATGGTACTGTTTTCATATCGTTCTGTCTTAAAAAAAAAGACACAACGCGAAGTGAAAGAATATTTGACTTTTCCTTCCTTTCAATTCTGTACAAAAGCATCTTGCATAGAAGGCCTTTCAATATAATCATGAATAAAGTGATTCCCCTTAAAATGACTAACAGAGGTGCCGCTAGACACTAATGACTTGCTTATAAGACACACAGCACGTCCTGAGACTGGCAGTGGCCAAACCGCGTGACTGTCCCATCACGTTCAGCTCAACCACGTCCTTAGCCTCACATTAAGGTACACAGCATGTTCTGAGACTGGCAGCGGACAACCCTACGTTAATCCCATCACTTTTAGCTTAACCGCGTCCTCAGCTTCACATTAAAACTACGAGTATAGTTCAATCACTCCAGAAATTTCATTAATCAGAATCAATCAATTAACTGAAAATGAGCACAATGTGTTCACGTGGACAGCGAAAAGAACAAGGGTCATCCAGGTTGGTTTTAAGTTTGAATAAAATCCATGGGTGGATTTATCATATGGTTTTGTGAGTGGTTAGTATGGGGGGATGGAGGGTATGGATTACTCCTTATAAAATAGGAGGATCCTGGGTCCCTCCCCAGGAATAAAATATATTTACTCATTTAGGAATAAAAAATACTTTTTTACGAAGGTGAAGCTAAATATATACACACATATACACAAACCCACACACGCGCGCGCGCGCGCGCGCACACACACACACACACACACACACACACACACACACACACACACACACACACACACACACACACACACACACACAGGTCCATTCGTTTATTTAAGCATAATCCTTGTTTGTCACAGTCCTTATTTCAACATTCACTTATTTTATTTCATATTCTCTTATATTGTGTACTTATTTAAATTTACTGACTTTACTACAGAAAATCTTAAATAATATATGTTTTCTGGTAGAAACTAAGCAATCAAAAAAGTTTAAATTTTCTTGTTTAACTACTATATATTATTAGACAGTGTAATTCGTAAGTATTCAAGTGGGTTTTTTTTAGTTTAACTTTCAAAGTGTACTCTTTAAGGTACTTTCTAAATATTCAAGCCATTAAAAACAAACAAGTTAAACATTTTTCTAAACATAAAAAATAGAATGAAAATTTGAAAACCAAGAAGATTTTGAATACGCCCTAATCATATCTTTAAAATATCTCCCATAATTCTTCGCTCTTATTTGTGGTCAAGCAGTTTTGATAGATGTCCCATTTTAACGATATACTTAGTAGACATACTAACTTTTTTTATTTATTTAGCAAAATGTTTAACATGTTTTAAAATGAAATAAACTGAAGCTTAAAAGTGTTTTTATTAGAAGTGAAGTTAGGACTATAAGTTCTCTCTACCACTTTACCTTTCTTTTACTTGTTTTTTTTTTTTTTATCAAACTAGTTTGTAACAATGTGAGTATAATTTAGCAACAGTAAATACTTTTGTAAACTTTATCTCTTTAAAAGGAGATATCATCTACATCTGCGTTCAAAAATGAGGATGAGAATGTGTTAAGATTTATCATTGTTCTTGTGGGGTATCACGGTCGTTTCACCAGAGCCGGTTTTTAAACTGTATTATTTTAAACAAAATAAATCTATTTTAAAGAACATGCTTATTAAGAACATTTGATCAAACCGTAGCGTAGATCTTAACGTAGCATAGAAGTATAGACTCAAATCTATAACCGAGAGGTCAAGAACACGATTATCGTCAAGGTCAATTAAAATTAGCAAATTGATTCTGACTAGTTTCTTTAAAAACGATTAATGTACACACACACACACACACACTCACACTCAAACACGCACGTCACTGGTATGCATGTAGTGGATTTAGTTTATATTTATTTCAATGTTAAATTATTTAAGATGTTAAGATGTTGTTGATTATTTATTAGGTTTACGCATGTTCCTGATTATTTATCTTTTCTTGCATGTCGCTAGTATTTGACGTGACAACGTCTTAAATTAGGTTGCGGCTCGGAGTCACTCATGAAAAAGTGTAACGCCCGGTAACGTTACGATGCCCGTCCAGTGGGTCCGCCGCACGGGATCCGCACGGGATAAAGCAGATAATTGTGGGTCCGCCGCACGGGATAAAGCAGATAACTATGTTTATTCGTGAAAATGTGGAGTGCTTAGATTCGTCATTTACAACAACTACAACAATAAAGGTAAATAATTGTACACTGATATTTCATTATCGTAAACTATGATTGATTGATTAATTGTTAGATTGACACAAAAGTTGAGAAACTGAGTTTATAGGTTATGTCATACTATTCACAAATGTTGATAGTGTTAAGTAAATTATTAGTTTAAATCACTCTGCAATCAATCGTAATGCAGTCGATTGAGAAGAAACAGCGCGTATTGCTAGTCAAACATTTAAAATAACAAATTATAACCTCTAACCTGTCATAACAGTGCGACCAAACAAACGAACTAAACCGACCAATCACCACGCGCGAAGTTAGAATTTAACTGTGTTTAGCAAGAATTTCAAATTCCAATTTTTAGTAAATGTTTTATTCAAGTTTACCATTTACAATAACAAATTTAAATTAATTTCAAATTATGTACAATGTTTTAGTAAACAAAACATATTTCTATAGTTAAAATTTGTGCAATTCTTATTTTCATTCAATTCCTTGTTCCTATTGTGCAATTTAATAATATTCATATCAATAAATATTCTACCGAGAAAAAGACGTTGTCACGTAAAATCTTCGCCCGTAAAACCGACTTTACAGGCAACCATAATTTTTTTTTTATTGTTACTTTTGCATGTGTCAAATTTTGTTATCACTTAGTTGTTATTTAATTCTTATCATACACTACACATTTATTACTGTTGCTTCGTTTTTATATTTAACTATTTATTTTTTTTTTGTTTTTTTTACCTTTTCGTTGATTATTTGTTAACTTATATTTATTACTAATTCGCTGTTTTTTTATTACTTATTTTAACACTGTTTGTTATTTAATTATATATGTATACATTATATTAGTGCTATTAATAGTTTATACTCCTTTTAACTTATTACATGTACAAGTGGTGTAATTCCGTTGGAAGAATAAATAAATAAATGTACAAATGCCATTTACATAGAAAGAATTTTTTTTATTTACTATATTGAGCCTCTTCAAGATTGTTTTCGAAGCAAAGCCAATAATTTATTTAGGTAACATTAAAATTCATTCATCGTGTTTGCAAAATCCTCTTTGAGGTGCTCAAACAATTTACTTTCATACAAAACTTTGTCAATGTCAGCCATCTCCCAGATAGCATTATCTAAAATGGCGTTTGGTAGTATGATAAACATTTATTGGGCTGTAAATAACACACATGTTATAAACTTATGTTAAACTTATTGAAAAAATTAATTTCTCATTTAAAAAAATTTATTTTAGAAATTGTTTTAGTAAAAGTATAGTTATTCGCTTACTATAGCAGCTTGCCTAATTTGTTCAAGTTCTGTGCTTTGGTTTTTATGATTATATTTACACAAAGGTGCGCAGAACATTTTTCTTACATTTTTTAATTAGATGGTCCTAGAGTAAAATGTTCTACTAGAACTACAAAATAAATACTTTTTTCGAACACAATACTTCCTATATATTTAAAACTTATATGATAAGAATATTCTGCATCAATTAGTCAACATAAAAACATTTTTAATAGATTTTTATGAGGCTAGATATGGTGTATGGTGTATAAGCCTGGAATATAAAGGATATTGATGGTGATTGACGACATTGACTCTGACTGATCACGACACCCGAGCCCTGCGCTCTGCTAGCCTGATCTCCTGATCTGATCCTGGCACTGCTCGCCTCAGTAACTTCAAAAGCGTAAATTTAATTCATCACTTCACTGACGTAAAGGTGTAGAAGTTTTTTAGTACAGAACTAAAAAGGTTTTTTACTTTTTTCAAACTTTCACTCCCACAGTTCACCATTATAAATGTTGTTTAGGTGATTCATTGAAACGAAATAAAAACTGTAAAAATAAAATTAAACATACATAAGTTAAACTCTAGCATCACTGATAGCCTGATTTATGAATAGGCCTACAACTTGCATTCGTTTACGGCAAAACCAGAAGTATAATTACTTTTTGGTTGACTTGTGTAGTATATTCTGATTTCTTTAAACACATTTTAATTTTATGTATAATAACCACGATTGCTAAACCTGTCGATACATCAGACCGGACAGATGATTGTGGGCCTGTGATAAACAAAAGAAAGCCTCGACAGTGTCAACATTATATCAATGATGTCTGAAATATGGTTTGTTCCACTGAAATATTTTAATTCCACCAAGATTCCAGAATTTAAAGTAAAGAATGCACCAGAACCATCTGTTGGAAATCTGTCCTTCTTCCGCAGAGTCACGTTTTTCATTAGAACAAAATAAACTATAGGAAGCCCTTAGCACTTCCTGGACCTGGTCAATGTTTACAATATGTTCAAACTGTTATGTTGATAATAACTCTTGATAATTATATTAAATTACTTTATTTATTTCACATTGTGAATAACATTAATAATTCCTAACAATCGTATATTATGAAAAACGTTCATCCATTACAAAGCTTTAGGAGAGAAATTTGAAAGGTGACGTTTAAATAAGACGTACAAAACTAGAGTTGTATCCATAAATCAATGCAACGATGGGATATCCGAGTTCTTTTTATACTCACAAAAGAAATATAAATATATAAATGTGGATACTACAAAAAAGTAAAGCTCTATTTTTATAGATCTCATACTAAATAAACCAGTACAGCCAATCAATCTATTACTTTAGGAATGCTCTTTTGCAATAACCTGTCCATAATTTTCTCACACACATGAGAGAAGATTTTTAAATCATCTGAGAAACTGCATACTATGCTGTATTTCCGTGTGCATTTTATAACTATATGTTATTAATATATTAGCGAGGTACATCACTCCGTGTACAAATATTAAAGCACTGAGTTTATTTTATAAATAGTGAGTATGCCATTTGAATTTGATATTAATTTTAGCTTAATCAACTAAAATTGTTCATTCGCAATAATTTGTAGTTATATAGTAATCTCCAGTTAATAATATAATTACTTAATAAAATGTTAGTTATATGGCTGGAGTGAGTTGTACTTTTTTAATATTTGTATTACTTTAACTGTTTAAATATTTCTCGGAAAATACGACATTCAAATAAATTATTAATTTATTTCAATAAGAGATTTTTAATTGTGAAAATACAATTGTTCAGTGTCTGAGTAGATCATCTATTACTTGTCATCTATGTTTTCTTTTCACAGAACATCAAAACGTTGTTTATAAATGGGATTTTTAAAATACTCGTACCTATCTTCAACCAAGAGATTTTAAACCAAAACTGCCAATAAAAATACTGTACTTGAAAAGCTATCACTACTATTACCCAAAGATTGTAAAAATCCCTAGAAACAATCAAGAAATAAAATTATTAAAAATTATTAAAAGTTACAATCAAAAAGCCTACAAACAGAGCCTGTGATGAAAGCCTGTGATTGATCGTAGTTGGACGTTGGTAGGTTGAACTTCAGCCAATCACGAGAAAGCTCCGATCCTTTCAACTATAAAGATGAATACTTATTATTGGCAGTTTCGGTTTAATATATTGTATTGACTTAAGACGCATTTCACAGTGAACTAACAATGTTACGATACTCAATTTTGTAGTATAATCTCAAAACTTATGTGATTGTCTCAACACCGGCCGCGTAATCCTAACATGTGATCATTATTAGGGATTTTTATAGATTGAATAATCACACATTAGAGTGCGCCAACTCGGCTCAGATATTCCTCTGACTCAAGATACATTTTAACGACATGCTTAGTATCTCAGAGGATTCCACAGTGATTTTTCCTTCAATCTAACAACGTGCCGAGGTCACATTTCCTTAATCTGCTTCCTGTGTTTTGAATATCCTCTCTACAGAGACACGATCTAGACCTACCACTTTTCTGAGTCCGGTGAGATTTTATGAGCTCTTTATTTATTATCAATTATTTCTTACCGTAAACTATGTACACATTTTTAACTAAAATGTGTTTTGCAATATTTCTGAAATTAATATTGGGTATTAGATGAATTTTCTGTGTTATAACAGAAATTGAAAGAAACCCAATTAACAACGGTTTAAGTTTATTTATTATTTGACTACGTAACCAAATAACTGTCAACCACTTTAATAATAATACCTTTAGGCTGTTTTAATGTGGACAAATATGTTTAATAAATCCAAAAATAATTTTATTTAATTAAGAAGCGTTCTGTTGGTTGATGAAAATCAAATTATACAGGGGTTTTTACTTTTTGTTTCACATTATCAAGCTATGAAACACGAGAGAAAATATTGTTGAATAATAGAAAATAGAACGCGTAAGTGCAAATGACAGCTTGGCAATCCATCTCTTCTATCTTACATTGTTTATAAAATACTTTTTTCCAGTAAATGTTATAATATTTTTTTTATATTGATTTGCTTTTTGTCTAGTCCTTATAAAACTGTTAATATAATTGTCATGATGAGAGGAATAATAGTAATTTTAATCACTAGGAACAAAAGTGGTAATTTATGGTGCGCAATCGTGTTTTATGGACGAGTGAAACCGACCGATGTCGCAAATACGATTAAGGGCCTAAAGACACTTACTCCGTGTGGTGAAAAACGGTTTTATCGTACGGAAAACAAAGTTAAATTACACGTTTGATTTAATGTTTATTACATAATAACTCAACATAGTAATACTGTCAAGTTTTTATATCAAAAACAGATGTATTGTGAACATTTACTTCTACTAAAACAATAACTAAGTTTAAAGATAACACACTGAAAAAACTGTAGTGTAAATTTTGTATCAGTTGTATAGTCTATATTTATTCCTATGCTATATGTATAATATTCTATTTTTATTTCTTTTACGGAAACAGACACATGAATAAAAATCGTGTCTTAAACATCGAAGAGCAATAAATTGTGCACCTGAAGAGACAATGAAAATACCTCTTTACCTATATTGCACTATAGTTTGTAATCTAGGTGTCTCTGAAGTCGAGAGAGAGTTCATTTTGAGCTTCTTTGTTACCGACTTTTTTTATCTCTTCAGACTACTAGACTCCACATTCCAGGAATCAAACCTGTGACAACGTCCTATTCAACACGCTGCACCAAGAAAGAGGACCATTCCTCTTCCCCCTGAACTGGAGATTAATTCAACATTCACACTGAATCAACACTTCCCACCGTTATATTCATTTATTTTAATCCGTGATTCCAATATAAATAAACAGATACAATGGATTGCCGAAGGACAGAAAAGACCGTAAAGACAGTCTTACCAACTAAATCAACAAAGTCCTAACATAATAATGTGTCATTATGTCACATGAAGAAATGTCATAGATGTATTCATGAAACTTTGAATATGACCCCATAATCAGTAGAGGTCTTCCTAGGACCCAGAGGAATATATATATATATATATATATATATATATATATATATATATATATATATATATATATATATTTAAACTGATATAAAAATATATCAATATTTAGTTTCTATGAACTTTTATCAAGTCTATCGCTCGGACGAATAGATAGACAAACGACGATCGATTTAAAAAAAAGCCTTGTTGGGTCTTTAAATGTTTCTGATTTCTTTAACTTACAAATTTAATTCTATAAGCCCTCTTTGAAATATTAAATAATGATATCACCTAATATATACATGTGATTCTTTTCGCATTGGCCTACCAGCAAAATCGTCATTCTATTATAATATTGGCTCTGACATTTAATGTGTTTAATATGTTTTTGATTATATATTTTAAAAGATACAGTTATTATGCAAATTTGTTATCTTAAGCTATTTCTTAGAAAATCTAACAATAAATTTCCGTAATTGGTAGAGCGTTAGCGAAGCCCATCACTCACTCAGGGTTCAGTCCAAAATTTACATTCTTTTTAAAGTGGCATCAATAACCGCTTGAATGTTTGTATTGTTCAGTATATGCCTAGTGTACGGTTTTAAGACACTTTTATTTCTTTAAGCTCAACATTTTACATTGAACAATCAAGATAAAGGTAAAAATTGGTAAGAATTTTTATTTTATGTAAAAAAAATGTTAAAATTATATTCAGTACTTCTTTAGCCGAGACGTTACAACGGAAGAATTTAATACCAATGTAACTTTTACGATGAGTAAATTGATCTTGAAATGTCGTATAAACATTGTAACATAAAGATTCAAGATTAATTAATTTTATTCCTAAATCAGTAACTGACCCGGTACTCCATTAAGCGTTTCAATGTAGATATAATCCTAAAATTAAATTTTCAATATACTTCACTATGTGTAAAAGTAAGGAGTAATAACTAAATATCTAATCTCCTAAGCGTTACAACGAACGCTTCAATGCAACAAGGCAAGTTTTGTAGTTTTTAACCATGTGAAAATTGGTTTATTCTCATACTTTTAAGATACACTACTCACGGTGTTCTACAATCCTTTCAAAACTACCATCGCCAATATCAAACTTTAAACAAAGAATATATCTAAGGCCTTAGTGCATTTAACAACAATTTAACAGCCAAAATCCAGGCTTGTAATTATAGGTGTCGTACTATAATAAATTGTTGCTATAATAAATATTATTTACTGATTAATTAGATAAGATATTATTTTATTAGCCGTTAATTAACGAGTTTACATTTACACCCTTTGTGTAAATGTAAACTTCTTTTTAGTCGGCCATTAATTACTCGTATGTTCGAATGGAATAGTAGTAGTTATGGATCGTTATGTTTTTAATTTGCTGATTGTGTACCAAAGGTGCTATTAAGTGCCAAACATATCTAGTATTTAAACTAAACTTAATTATCACCCACCTAATTCTTTGTATACGATTAATGTAAACCCTCGTTCTAAAATATAACTATAAAAAGAAATTTAAAATTTTACACTTTTTTATTTTGTTGTTATTCTAAAACTTACAGCTAAAAAGCTTCTCATGCTTCTAAACCGTATTTAATGTCAAATTCAATAACTTGTTCACAAATATGCTTGTAAGTTGCGAAAGCTTCACAGTTCTTCAATGCATAAATATGTAGTGATTCGTAAATAAGAATCATATCTTTATACCATAGGTAAATAAATTTTAATTTTAATTTTTAATATTATTCTATAACATACGGATATGGTACTACTTCAAAACTCGGGACGTTACAGTTTAATGACTGTATTTGAATGAAGAAGATTTTTTAAACAGTTTAAAAAACTAATAATTCAATTCAACAAATAATAATCACACAGTTTTCAAATGTAAATTTTTATTTCGTGTGAGGCCATTCAAAATCATAGATTTTATCTGCAGGCGACTCTTCAAATCGCTCTATAGTTTCAAATCATGTTCAAAAAGAAGTGATAGGACTCTTTCATTATCCATGGGGAAGTGCCTAAGCACTATCAGTAGATCCTCTCCCTCGAAATAGGACGAAAGTTCAATCGGCAGGTGTATAAATATGCTCGTTGAAGCCTGTCATAAAATTATATGTTAACTAAATACTATCAAATAGGAGTCAAAAGATATGTTTTCTGAAACTCAATAATTGGATACGCCATTGCTGCTATATAAAACTCTTCTGAGATTTGTCTAAATATCCTGAATCTCTTATCGGCAAATATCATAATCCCAGCAAAGAACCAGTAACAAGATAATTTTAATGTAAGATTAAACGTATCGCTCTATTTAGAACGTATTGTAAAGATAATATTTATTTTATCGAAAGTGGTGTGGATTTGTCAGCTTCAATAATTCAGAGCTCCAAGCTGAGCTCTGCTGACCATGTATACTCCTCCCCAGAGACCGCGAGTTCATGTGCTGTCGAGCTTTCATATAGAGAGCAGAATTATCTGCAACATTTAGTGTTATGTTTTACATGTTTATAGGATGAACAATTCCCTGTTCTGTGTTACAGAAACGTGTGCAGCACTATGGTAAATTGTAGAAGATAAATAAAAGGAATGAACCGATAAAGTGAAGCCTTCTACAAGGTAGGTACAGGCGTCGTTAAGGTAGAACGTAAAATTTCAAATCTATATATTTATTATCTAAACGTCCTGCGAACACATAGTAACACTCGCCTTCGGCTCGCTGGGGGCTACGCCCCCAGGCCCCTACTAAATTGGGAGTCGCCTAAATGCGGAGATAAGCGGAATTCGGGAGACAGGTTAAGTCCGAGCATTAGATTAGGGATCTGGAAGTTTAAACGTAGACCTATTATATTGATTCATTCCGGATTCAACCAGAGTTTTGAGTTTGAGGGCGTTTTATAGCTTAATTATTACAGATACGAGAAAAAGTGACTGGACCTTTTATTGTCGGAAATTTAATTTTATCTTTCGATTCTGACCTCGGATTTTAGCTTCCGAGTTTCGGTTTAGCCAATACACAGCATGGAAGAAAAGGTTGCATTGGTCAGCCTATTGTGAATTGTTTTAGTTTAATGATAATAAAAACCGATTCTAAGTTAGAATTTTAAAATGGTAAGGGAGTATAATTTGCTCACGAGTTTAAATATTCATCCCAGGAAATTCCCTGTAGGGGGGTTAATGTTACCCGGGGTTACGACATCAGGGGATTTAATTTACTCAGAAGATTATTTGGTTATACCAGGAAATTTCGGGTTGGGGGGTAAATGTTACCGAGGGTTAATGCATAAAGATATAGAGAAAAGTCATTGGACCTTTTTTTGTAGTTCACTTCATTCCTGACTAACTAATTTTTCCTCAGATTCGAGCTAGCTCTAACGGTTCGCCCCGCTATCAGGCATCAAAGGAAAAGCCAGCAAGGGTGAAAAATGTAAAATCTTAGTCTCAGAGCCCGGAATCTAAATGTTACGTGAAAATTGCACAAATTTTGCACTTAATCACGTTTTATGACCAAACTGATGGAAACAGACAGAAAAGATACTTGACCTTTTTTCTAGATCTTATCAATGTATATTTACAGATGTTTTTATATTAAGTTAGATTCAGTAGTTCGACCGCTATCGACTCCAGAAACCAAAATGTCACGTCAAGATTACAAAATATTACCATTTATCATCCAAACGAAAGGAGATAGAGCAAATAGTCACTGAACATTTTTTGTTGAAAGCATTATTTTGTATTAAAATCAAATATTTATATTGGGCTACAGTTACATTTTTTGGCTGCAATGGAGCCCAAAAAACAAAATTCTCACTTAAATTTAAAAAATGAATACTTTTAAACGGTTTTTTTTTTTTTTCGGTCAAACAATTAAGGATAGAGCAAAATGTCACTAGACATGTTTTGTAGATCAACTAATTTCCTATATCTTAATAAAATGTTTTTTAAACGTTTTACCCGCCATAAGGCCCGGAAGTTAAATTTTAAGTAAAAATTACAAAAGTTTTTACACATAATCGCGTTTTGCGGCCTAACCAATAAAGATATAGAGAAAAGTCGTTAGACGTTTTTTGTAGTTCACTTCATTCCTGACTAACGATTTAATTTACCCAAGAGATTATCTGGTCATACCAGAAAATGCCGAGTGGGGGGGTTAATGTTACCGGGGGTTAATGATGCACGTGGGCCTCCTTGCAGAGGGTATTGTGTCTGTGAACATAATTAAAATTCACTCGGTCCCTATCTACTTTGTACGCTTCGCTTACGCCTCAGCCAAGTCGTGATGTAGGCTAGTAAACGTATACTAGTCATTCGTTTACATAGTAGTACAAACTCAATCTGGAACCGGATGAATTGTACACATTTTTGGTCTTTATCGGATTATTAAGTTAATCAGAGGCTTTTCATTTACTCAGGAGTAATTCCCGGGAGGGGGGTTAGTGTTATCGGGGGTTATCAGAATACGTGGTTTTTTCTGGGGGAAATTTATCAACCAGATAATCCCAAACTGGAGCAATTTCTACAAATTGTGGTCGCATAGATCTTAAAACCACCTAAAATAGCCAATTCACGACAAACATTTTTACCATTGAGAGCGTTTATCGGGCTTATGCAAGTATATATGAAAAAAGTTTCTTGACCATTTTTGAAGATCTAATCATTGTCTAGTTATAAAAAATATAATTTTTTAAGTTACAACCAATGGTTCAACCGCTACCGCCTCCAGAAACAGAAATCTCATGTAAAAATTACTAAATATTTGAATATAAACGAGTTTTGCAGTCAAACCATTGACGATAGGGCAAAAAGTAACTGCACTCTTTTTGTAGATCACGTGATTTGCTGCATCCGATTCGGAGAATCGTATAGGTGATAATGCTTGGCTAACGCTCAGCAAAATTACGTGTGGTATATAAAAATAAACAATGGATTTCGGCGAAAAATTAAGTGACTTGTTAGCAAATTTAGGAGACAAGAGAATTGAGGAGATAACTAAAGTCCAAGAATTAGGTTCGCCCAGAAAGTGGTAAGTTTGAGTGTTTAATTTTAACCAGATTTTTGAGTTTGAGGGCGTTTTGTGGCTTAACCGTAAAAGTTACGACAAAAATTGACTGGAAACACAATTTAATTTTGAGTTTCCATTCTGGCCGTTGGATTTGATGTATTACCTTTGGTTTAGCCGGCACAGAGCTTGCAAGAAAATTCTGCACTGGTCAGCTTTTGTGAGTTGCTTATTGTAAATATTATAAAAACCTACGCCTAAGTCAGTATTTTCAAGTTTTTAGGGGTTTTATCTGCTCAGAAGGTTAATTTAGTCATGGAAGGAAATTACGGAGGGGGATGTTTAATGTTACCGGGGGTTAATACATCAGGGGGGTTAAATTTACTCAGATATTATCTGGCCATACCAGGAAATTCCAGGGGGGTAATGAAACCGGGGGTTAAGACTCATGTGGGCCTCTTTTGGAGGGTGTTGTGTTTTGTGAGCATAAATAAAATTCACTCTGTTCCTAATTACTATTGACCGCTCAGTCAATTCGCAATGTGCTCTAGTAGACGTATATTAGTCAGTCGTTTACTTGGTAATGCAAACTAAATCTGGAACTGTTATGAATTGTAGTTTTTAGTAGAAAAAATCAAAAATCCCTAAATTACCAATTCACACAAAAGATTTTGCCATTGAGAGCGTATAACAAGCTTACGGAAAGATATACACCAAAAAGCTACTGAAACATTTTTTTGTAGATCCTATCAATTTATAAAATGTGTTAAGATTTAAGATAGCACAATCGGGTCAACCGCTATCAACTCCAATAAAAACTTAAACCATACAAAATATTAAAGTTTATTAGCCAAACCGATGGAGATAAGGCAAAAAAGTCACTAGACCATTTTTGTAGATCGCATTATTTAGTATTAATAGATTATTAAGTTGATCAGAGGGTTTTAACTTAATCAGGAGTTCATCTACCAGTAAATTCCCGAGAGGGGGTTTATGTTATGTGGGGGGTTATAAGTACGCGAAGTACTTCTCTGGGAAATGTGTGTATGTGGTACAAGAATATGTGTACAGTAATTGTTATCAAAATAAAACGTTGAACTGGGGGTTTATATTACTGGGAAATTATCATTCAATACCAGAGTGTTGACAATTAATCACTATTTCATTAAATTAATTAGAAAGTACTCTGCCCCTATCTATTATTGATGCTTCGCTAACGCTCATCCAATTGACGATGTGGGGTTGTAGTCACTCGTTTACGTAGTGACACTAGTTAAATCCGGAACTAGAACGGATTGCACAAATTATAGTCGCATCATATATACAACTCCTGAAATTGCTAATTAAGACCAACATTTTCCATCAAGAGAGATTTTAGGGCTTACGTAAGGATATACGACAAAAAGCTACCTAACCTTTGTTTTAGATCTCTGGATTGTCTAGTTATTGAAAATTTAGGATTTAAGTTATGACCAATGGTTCGGCTGCTACCACGCCTCCAGAAACAAATTTCTCACGTAAAAATTATAAAATATTTCCATTTAAACAGGTTTTTCGGCCAGAACCATTTTAGGATAGGGCAAGAAGCTACGGAAGTTTTTTGTAGAACACGTCATATACTAAAACTTATTAAAATACGTGTTTTGGGCTACGACCAACTGTTTAGCCGCTATCAAGCGTAAAAGGTAAAGTTTTAGGCGAAAAATTTCCAAATATTTTCACTTAATCGCGTTTTGCGGCCAAACCAATGGAGATAGAGTAAAAGGTCATTAGACCTTTTATGTAGATCACTTCATTTCCTAAATCCAGTCTTTGTTTTTATGTTGGCTTCCGACCAATGGTTTCCCCACTATTAACCCCAAAAATCTAAATTTTCACGTAAAAATGACCAAAAAATAGCACATAATAACGTTTTTTTTTTTCGGCCAAACCATTGGAGGTAGAGCTAAAAGTCACTGGACCTTTTCTGTAGATCGCTCAATTTTCTAAATTGATGGGTCAGTCAGATTTGAGCTACGACCAACTGTTCGGCCGCTATCGAGCTCCAAACATTAGTTTTTAGCGAAAAATCTCTGGAATGTCAACTATTCGAGCGTTTTGACGCTTAACCATGGAAGATAGAGGAAAAAGTCACTGGACCTTTTTTGTAGTTCACTTCATTCCTGACTAACGATTTTCCGTCAGATCTGAGCTAGCTCCAACGGTTCGTCCGCTATCGGGCTTACAAAAATGGCCTGCAAGGGTAAAGGAATGCGCGTTTTTTGCGAATTATTTTGAGGGGTTTAAAATTAAAAATTCCCGGTTTTCAGACTTTTCCTGTTGGTTATACGGCAAAAGGTACCTGCGTGCCAAATGTGGGTACGTGAGTGAGTTTACACATGCGGCTGTATAGTATATTAGACTCACAATCGTATAGAAAGAAATATTAACATCCCCTCCCCACCGGTAGACAAAAGAAAACTTGTGTCAGCCTACTGAGTGACTTCAATAAGGCTGATTAAAATTCCATGAATACTTCATAACAATCAGCCAAATCTGATGCGGTCACATGCGCCATCATTAAACTCAGTGTTGCTTATATAGAAATCATACTTCAAGTAAAATATTAGGTGTATAGGATAGACTGACAGACGGAAAGAAATCGAATTTTTTTAAAAATAATTCATTCATCAGTCACCATTTTTATATGGAGAAGATAAAAGTAAGCAGTGCATAATCAAATTTTTCTTCTATTTTATAGAACTAGAAAAATTAAATTGCCATTCGGAAATCACCAAACCACAGTTTGGGTAATGGGACTATAAATGATACTACGTAAAAACAAACGTCATGGTTTTAATGAAAATCAGAAATGTTAAAACTTTAGATTTGTTTCCCTTTTAGAAGAAAGATACGGAACTTTATTACTTCACCCCCAACGATTAAATTAGTAACTTACAATACCAATAATATTTAAATTGATTTAGGACACGGTGGAACAATTAATTAATCACAATGTATTATTGAACATCTAGACTGGTCTTGCCCTTGAACCGTAAAAGTTGTATACAGCCTTGCTCAGTGTTGATCTCAACATAGAATGGCGGGTCTATACACAGACACAATCACCGCCCAATGAGCCGTACAATACACAATGGGTGGATACAATGGCAGAGCACACATTGTGACTTGCCATATCTTCCGTCCAACTGACCATTATCAACACCGACTTGTTCTTTCTGCTAAAACATTTTTTATTCCAGAAGCAATCGTCAGAAAAGAAAACAGTATCTCATAAAAAATAGTTGTAGTAAATCTTCAAACACTGGTTCTTATTTAATTTTTATTGCTTAATATTGGAAGTGTACAATTTAAACTAAACAAAGATTCTTTAATTATGATTTCTAACTTCTTTATTATAGTATCAAATATTTAAAACATAACTTATGTGGTTATAATTCTTACATTTGAAAGTAATACTAATAATTAAATATATGTATGAACACATAAATATCATAAAATCGAACTCTGACAATAAATTTAAATATCAATATTCATACAAGCCCAACCTAATGTAACCATGGTGGGAAGGGTAGGTTGACTTAAGCTCCAATTCACCTTCCTTTTAATGCAGCGTCTGGACAGATGCTGTCATATACTTGACTCCTGGTACAAGGATAGATCGAAAAAAAATTCTACGACAAAGAAGCTCCAAAAAATTTAGATCCTTTCGATATCCTTTAGAATACCTAGAATACAAAATGAAGTATAGTGTAATCCCGGTGAATTGGCATTCATATTACCTCATCAGGTGCACGGTTGAGTGCACTACTATTTTAACTGACACGATGTCGAAGCACGGTGAAGCCGAGATTTCTACACACAACATAGAACGCCAATTGACCTGAATTACACTACATCTTTTAACCTAGGGCTCACTGATGTCGCAGCGATTTAAATGGTTTTATCTTTGAGCTTCTTCGTCGTCGACTATTTTCAATCTCATTAGACGAACATGGCTCCAGATTCCAGGAACCTATAAAAGCATCAGATTCTAGAGGCTGAATAAGGAGGATGGTGAACTGGAGCTAAAATCAACTAAGTGATCTTGCTTCGCCGGGACTTGAACCCGGATCTTTCACTTTCCGGGTGAGTGTGCTACCATTATACCAAAGAGCTCCTAAGTTACTGCGATTCAATTGTGTATTTGGCCGCTTCAGCCACATAATATCAGTTTAAATAAGTGAACTATCATATGATCGGAAAACCAAATACATACCTGGCAAACGACATTGTAACATTTATTATATTTGTATTAATGGCATTACATACATTACATTATATATAAATACATTTAAAGACTATATACCCATAAATTAAAATTAAAATAAATAATAAAGTTATTTTTTCAAAATTAAGGCTAGTATAAAAGGATTGCAAATATATCGATTACTTTAATGTTACAATTTCAATATAATCATTTTATCAATTTTTGTACATAAATTTTATGAATCTAATTATAATTTTTTCTTAAACTATAAATTGTGTTTGATGATTATGCTATTTTTTAAATATAGATATAGCTTTCATAAATAATAGAATACATGAAGAGGGTTGGGTTGGGAAATCTGTACTAGGTTTAGGTCCCCTATTAACTTATTGTTGAACACTACTTAGAAGTGAGGAAGAAGAACAAATTATAGGGATATGACATATAATGGAGGAGATAAGACGCTTATGTGCTTATCTATACGCATGGAAAGTTTTTTCATATTTAAATGTTTTTTAAGAGAAAAGATGTTAATGTAATAATAGGTTTTTGGCAGAAATTTTCATAATCATTAAATACCGCATCAAACCTACATTCGACAAATAAATTAATGACTTTGCTCATTATGCATTGGACTAGAATCTGCGCGTAAATGTTCGACGAATAAAGAATGTTGTAGCAGATTGGATTATAATCTTCTTATCAATCTCTTTTTCGTCTTTGTAACTCGAGGGTATAAAACATAAATGCAAATAATTGAGTTTTTAGAAATACATAACAGTGCATTACTAAGTACAGATGACCCTTTTTGTAATGACTCCAACCGAAGTTTACCCAATCGGAAATGTGTGTTTGAGTTCATTTTAATAAGTTATTTTGATTTTCCCTCTAAAAGTAGGGAACATCTCTGTTTAATTTGTAGGCCAACCCCGGCTCCCTTATATACTTGATCTCCGCTCTCGGCTCCCAGAACTACCCTCCATTGCTTTGTTATTTTCACTGCGTAGTCCTTTGACCTTGGGTCTTAAAAATAATTCCCCAATGTCCTCAGAAACAATAACGTGCACAAGGATATAAAAGTATGAGTCAGGAGTATGTTCAGTTCTTCAATATCTGACACTGTCTACAGCTAGAATGAGTCCAGCACCGAAAATATGGCATTCATATTTACAATTCTATATGTAGTGCCGAATTTACGCGTCGGTGAATGCTTCATATGTAACACATATGTGTTACACAATCCTTAGTACAACCTTTGATTTTTTATCTTTGATTTTATTAGTTTCACAAGAGATAACTCACCCAGTGCTATAAGTAAGATATGGTAAAATTGAGCGCTCAAACTGCTATTTGTGGAGTGAGAAGTCAGGCATGAAATTTTTGAACGGTGACAATAAAAATTACTGGCACAGCGTCGGACCTTAGCATACCTCGTCCGCATGAATGATTCATTTCCTATATGCCCAATACAATCAGTTATAACGTATTAACTATGTAAACGTGTGGAACGAGGTTTTCACCAATGAAAGTTTATAAATTACATTGCTATCACCACAGCAGCACACCAGTTTGATTGCTCCTTTTCTCACATTTTTCCAACTTTTTCAATATTGTTTTCACTTTTGTTACTGAGATAAAATTTACAGAAATATGATAAAAATCATTTTTTAAATCTTAATTTGAAACCTTCACAAGTATTCTACACAGATTCAAATTAACTTTATACTCGTCTGTAACAGAATACTACACCGGATTCAACTAACAGAACAGCTAATTCTCCTCGATTGATGAATAATTCAGGGGAATATTTAGACCTGTTGTACAGCATAGCACAGGTGCAGCCGCCGCTAAACCGGATTATAATAATGGGTTCACGAGGGAACTCTCAAGTGCGGCTCTAATTTAGTCATGCACTGAACTTCATTACCTCAAGTTGGTGAATATCGGCGGTGATATTAATTGCTAAGAGAGAGAACTGTAACTAGGTTCACTAGTTACATTTTCTACTACTTTACTATCTTTAATTAAAAGCAAGGATTCTAAGATTTCTAAAAACTAAGATTCTGTTTTTATATATGCTACCTGCTTAACTCCGCCTCTTTAATAAAGGAATTTTTCATTAATTTCGTTTACTATATAAATAATTACATAACCAACACATTCCAAAATATTTTTGAAATCACATACAAATCAGTTTGGCTAATCTATTAAGGGCATTTTTTTAAATTACTTTAAGGACATTATTTATTTCTAGGTACTTAATAAATTGTATTATTAAGTGAAAGGAGCTACTCCACTTCTGACGCCAAAGGCATAAATTCGGAATTTGAACATTTTCAAAACGGAATGACTGAGGATACGCGTGATCTTAAAAACATCATATTGTAAAAATATATAAGTAGATAGCGTTACTTTAATTTTAATTATCCAAAATCGTACTCTAAAAGATCACAGTAATTTAATTTAATTAATTAATAAGCATGAACAAAGTGCAATACCTAGTAAATATTTATTTGATACTGACCTTTAAAAAATTTCCTCAAACAATATTTTTTAACGACTGTTATAAATTTACAGAAATAGAACACTTCATCCTATAATGAGGCCGCAGCACTTTTGCATGCATTGATTACTTTACAGATGTGTTTACCATTAGATGAAAATCTAACTATTTCCTTTCTGTTCCTCGAACTCCTCGAATCCCACAATCACGAATTTTTTCATAATACAGATACGTTTTTAATTAATTATCGTGTTTTTTTAATCATACAAAGACATGTTTTAATCATTTATATTTAAGTTATTAATAATCGAATAAAGATCAAAATTCGTTCGTAACTTCAGTTATTCCGTTTTTCATTGCGAGTTATTTGTTTTTGATATTTTTTCCAAAGTTATGCTTTGCCTATAAAACTCCAAATAAATCACTCGGGAACTATGTATACTACTAAATACTTGTAATCTGAACATTATTAAATTTTACCTTTGACTGTATTAGTTTACAGGAAATAAATCATTTCTGCGAAAATGGTGTGCTAAGGTCCGGGGGAGTTTTACTTAGTTTCTGAAGTCCGTCGCTGGGAGTGTGCCAAGTGACTTTGATTGTTACTGTTTTGATACCTGACCTCACTCCTCAGATAGCCGTCATAGCGCTCCTCTTGTCTTTCCTCAAATTTATAGCATTAGATGAGAATGTATCGTGTGCAACAATACAATTAAAGCGTTATAATTGATAAGCCCTTTAATTTCACTTTAAACTTATTTAATTACACTTCAATTTTTAAACTCTTTCATAATGCTGATGCTCAGGTTAGATGGTGTTGTTTGTAAATTATTTATTCTTCAAAGGTAAAACTAGAAGTATTAATAAATAATCTATGTTCAATACTAATAGATTCTTAATATTTATTATATATTTAAGTTTTCTTTTTGTTAAATTCTGTCCAAAAGCATCTAGCATCCTACATAAAAAGGTTAAAATATGCTGTAACGATCTGAGCCCAAAACTATACTGACGAATTATTACAAATCACATATCTAGTTTATGGGCACGCACTTATCATATCTCCCATAATTCTTGCTCTTATTTGTGATCGGGCAGCTTTGGGAGATGTCCCGTTTTTCAATATATAGTAAAATAGGCAAACAAAAGGTTATTACTTACTTATTATATTTGTTACATTTTCCGTTATTATGAAACAGTTTCTGTTTTTTTTTATACTAAATTTAAAAATGTGTATCATGTGACACACAAAAGAGTAAAGTGCGTTTGTATGCATTGCGTCTTCAAAATGAAACATCGCTTAAAATTCTACGTTTAAAAGTAGCGATGAAAATGGTGAGGTTTATTATAGTTCTTGTGGGGTATAACTCATAGTCGTTTCACCACAGCGACTTTTAAACTGTATATTGTTTATGTATATACCAAATAAATATTTTTTTTAACATGCCTTATATAGATGAGGCATATAATATTTCTAACAAGTTTAATCGGCTGTAAATTAAAAACATTTAATCAAAAGTGTAGATCTTCAAAATAGCGTCGAAGTAAGGCTACAAATCTAACCGAGAGGTCACGAATTCGATTGTTGTGGAAGTTAATAAAGAAGTTGTAAATTGAATTGATGACATTGACTCTGACTGATCGCGGAACCCGGTCCATTTGCTCAGTTGACACGATTTCCTAATCTCCTGATGGCATAGTTCACCTCAGAATCTGCAAAAGCGTTGATTTACTTCATTAGTTTTGCTGAAGTAAACTTCTGGATATTTCCTAGCGCTGAACTAAGATATTTTACTTCTGTCCTCTTTAATTTCTACAGTTCACCATTGTAACTGTTGTGTGAGTGATTAGTTGAAACTAAAATAAAATTTGTCAAGACAAAATTGGACATTATTTAAAATCTAGCGTAACTGATACCCTCATTGATGAATAGGCCTACAAAATGCATGCGTTTATGACCAAAAGCATGGGTAAAATTAATGAACTTTATGTGTACAATGATTGTTACAGTTTGGCAATATATCAGACAGGAGTGATTATTGTGGGTCTGTGAAAAGAAAAGAGAGCCTTGACAGTGTCAACATTTTATTTATGAGGTCTGAAATATGGTTTTATCTCACCGAAATATTTTAATTCCACCAAGATTCCAGAATTTAAAGTAAAGAATGCACCAGAACCATCTGTTGGAAATCTGACCCTCCTCTTCAGAGTCACGTTTTTAATTAGAACAGAACAAACTATAGGAGCCTTAGCACTTTCCGGACACGATCAATGTTTAGAACATTTCAAATTTGTTATATCGATAATAAATAAAAATATATTACATACTTTATTTACTATACGTTGTGAATAACATTCATAACTCGTAACAATCGTATATTATAAATAACGCTCACACATTATAATACAAAGACTTGGGAGCAAAATTTTTCAAGGTGACGTTTAAATAAGATGTGCAAAACTAAAGGCCGCCATACACGTACCGGCATGCCGGATAGTTCTGCCTGAACAGTCCGCCGGAGACCGGCGGACGGAGCGTGTATGGGCTCCGGCTGGCCTGTCAGTTTGGACTGTTCAGGCGGCCGGTGATCGAACGAAAAACTATTCGGCCATCCGGTCGGCCGGAAGACGATTCAGGCGAGCCGGTGCGTGTGTGCGGATTTTCGGCCGCCTGACTGCGAGCTAGCGTAGTTTACACAGTTCTTGTGGGTTGTTCAGACGTAGTCTCGAGGAATATTAGCGTTTATGGAAAATTAAATCATCGGAGTATCATGATAGGACGAAGAGAGAAGCGGCTTACGTACGGTGGAAACAGATAGATTTCAACTGTACAAAATCTACTGTTTGTAAAAAAATTAACAATTTGAGGAGCAGCTACAGAAAAGAACTAAAGAATGTGAGGGATTCTTCGAGGTCCGATTCTTCTTGAGACGATATAATGTACCAAGACAGCCACTGTTTACACCACAACTCGCGTTTTTTTGCGCCGCTTGCTATTACCATTTAAGACTACCAATAAGAGCCAAAATGGCATTTGCATCTTCATCACTGAAGGAAATTTCAATTACATAACACGCATTGCAAGTAATTCACTACACAAAAAACGCCGCTTGCCGGACTCGATTCAACTGAAGATGTATGGTACGATTAGTCCAACAGTCCGCCGGTCTCCGGTAAAGGTTAATCATAAAACAACGCAACGGTAGGACATCCCAGTAGTTTTTTATGCTCACAAAAGAAAATTAAATATGGATATTCCGTAATAAAAGTTAAAGTTCTATTTTTATAGATCGTATTCAAAAGACCAGTGCAGCCAGTTAATATATCTGAGGTATGCACTTTTTCCATAACCTGTCTATAGTTTTTTCTTACCTGGGGAAATCGTCTGAGAAACTGGATAACAAGCTGTATTTCCGTGTGCAATATTAGATATATAAATATATATATATATATATATTTATTTATTTATTTATTTATTTATGTATATGATATATATTTATATCAATATATCAACGAGGTACATCACTCCGTGTCCAAATGTTAAAACAATGAGTGTAGGTTTTATTTATTTTATATGTGATATCATATTATTTCATTTATTTTAAGTGAGATATTAAGCTAGTATTACCTTAGACAACAAAAATTGTACATTTGTAACTAATTATAGTTTTATAGTAATGTTCTGTTAATAGTTAATATAATCAATAAAATAGTAATAGGTAATACTTTTTTTAATATTGGTATTACCATTTTTAACATTTGTGGACAAATACGAGTTCAAATTCAATATTCACTTTCACTAAGAGACTTAAAATTATTAAATAACATTTTGACTAACTAAACAAATACTCCACTAATCGTCATCTGAGAAACTGCATAATAAGTTATCTTTCCGTGTGCAGTTCTAGAAATATATCTATTACTGTATCAGCGAGGTACATCACTCCGTGTCCAAAAGTTTAAAAATTGGGTGCACATTTTAAGTATTAAATAAATAGTGTCTACCCCAGTACTAGTTATTTGGTAGGACCGGGTCGTACATTTTAGAATATTAGTATTACCGCTAAAATATTTGTGGCAAAATACGACGTTCAAATGAATCATTATTCACTTTCACTAAGGGATTTAAAATTACAAATACATGTTTTTAATAATTGATTAGATAATCCATTGATCGTCGTCATCTATGTATCCGGTTCACACCGCTTTGCAACATTGCTTAGCAATCAAATTCTTGAAATACTCGAATTTCGGTCTTGGAGTGCAAAACCATCTTCAACCAGAAGAGTGGTTAACAATTACCACCTTATAGAGTTATACTATTCTGAAAACTTTTAGCATTGTCTTTATTAATTGATGTCAAAGTTAATAGTCATGTTGGATGATGACAGGCTGCCTCGCACGTCCCTTTAACTCAATGTTAATAATTATAGACGTCGGCAACGTCAATTTGCTTTCAGAATTGAGAGAGCACAATGGATCCAAGTGTGTATATAAAGGCCTCCCGTCAATAGAAACAATTACTTTTTTACACATGAGTTAGAACAGTCAATTAAAGGTACAGTATTAATAATAGTGTATTTACATTATCCTATTCATAGTATAAAGTAACTTACACTATTATGATGTAATAATAGGTTATATCAAAGTGAATATTGGTTAATACACATTCATATTTACATGCTTGAAAATATAAAAACAAATATTAAATTTATAAGGCGTGTGTGTTTACTTAAGAGACACAGTCTCCTTTTATATTAGCGGGGCTTATATATAGTTATCAACCGAGCGACGCTGATATAATGGTTTAGTTAGAGAAGTAAATGTTTTTAAATATAAATAAATATTCCAAATCTATAGGACGTGTGAGTTTACGTAGCAGACATAAAGTAAAAGTAAAAAGTAAGCTTTGTCTAGTTAATTACCAGAGCGACGCCGACGGTGAAATAGTGATTTAGTTAGAGAGGTATCAGATAGCAACATTTATTACAGATTACGTTACAAGGAGAGTTACAGGTCGTTCCTTCATCTGGCACTACACAAGTTTCCTTAACGTAAACTAATATTTTATTCAAACTAAATTTATTCATTTAAGAAACGTACTGAACATGTGTAGGATTACACATGTCGTAGTCATTTTTAAATATTAGCGATAGTAACTTCTCTAAATATTTTCTCATCTTACCTTGCCGTACCAGGCCTGAAAGTTTGGCTCGTAAACGGGAGGTAATTGGATGGGTATCCTAATCAGGATATCGTGTTTTTTACGCATGCCTCAAAAGGCATAACTAACCAGTACTTAATATTTATTGGCAGCTATAACCATATCTCAAGTCACGTAGCGTTTTTCTACTAGAATCTAAAACACAAAGTTTTATAAAGAATGTCATTTGCTCCTAAGTGCTTGAATTCCTGTTTGAGGTGTCAAAAATATTTGAGTAAAACCAGTTTGCATAATTTTATTTTGTTCAACCTTGTTGCAGTTACTAATACATTAAGTGTAATTACATAAAATTTCATTAAGAAAGACGGCTCTGGGTGCTCTTTATCTGAATAAAACAGTTGTCTATTTTTCGTTAAGTCAACGCTTACTTTCATGTTTTCGGGTATGCATATTTAAGAGTAATTCACGAATGTACTCAGGAGGCTTAATTGAGATTATATTTTAATTAACGTTTCAACGCATTAAGCGGTATTTCTAAACTAAGTCTATTAGTTTGGCGTGAGTCACCGCTAACATGTGGCTGACAAATAGTACTAATCTTGTTTATTTGTACTTGCTTCACCTTATTTAAATATTACATTTTTGACACCCAAAGAAGAAGATTGGTCCCAGACCTTGAACCGTAGTGTTCTATTAAAATAATCTCGTTAACATTACATTTTTACAACAAAAATATTTGGTGTAAATATTTTACCTCATTGAATTCGTACTTCAAATCTCTTAACATAATAATTCCCATCATAATACTATATGTTGTATATCCAAAGTAAAAAATCTATGTAACTAAGAGACTCTGCGCCCGCACTCCACCTTCCGTTATGGAGGGCGCCACCATGGAAAGGATCGTCACATCTCTGTTTCCGAACCACCCGCTACGCTCACAAGTCGCTTTTGGACGGGTAGAGGACTTTCCGCTCTTCAGCAATGAGGAGTTGGAAATGGCCGTTCGCTCCCTGAAGAGCACCAAAGCTCCCGGCCCCGATGTAATTCCTAGTGAGGCCCTCAAAAAGGTATTCCACATCAATCCCGGGCTCCTGCTAAATATGTATAACGCCTGTCTGACCAACGGGATTTTTCCTTCTCATTGGAAAATTGCCAGCCTAGTATTGATTAGCAAGGGGAAAGGTGATCCCTATACGCCGTCGTCCTACAGGCCTCTTTGTATGTTGGACACGGCAGGTAAACTTTTCGAGAAGTTGATTCGTGCCCGGCTGAGTTCCGCCGTGGAAGCTGCCGGTGACTTGTCCCCGCGTCAGTACGGCTTCAGGAAGGGACGATCAACAATCGACGTAATCGGAGAGGTGCAGCAAGCGGTGAACAGAGCCGAGAGCTGTAACAGTTTCTCTCGCAGAGTAGTGCTTCTTTTTACGCTTGATGTCAAGAACGCCTTTAACTCGGCAAGATGGGTTGATACGCTGGACGCGATGCATAACACCTTTCGCATCCCGGCATATCTGCGGAGGCTAATAGAAGACTACCTCCAATGCAGAACTCTCATTTACAAGACGAAAGACGGACCGCGAACGGTGGATGTCACTTCCGGTGCCGCACAAGGTTCCATCTTAGGCCCGGATCTCTGGAACGTCGCTTACGACAGCCTCCTTAGGTCCGTGATGCCGAAGGAAACGGTTTTAGATGGGTACGCCGACGACGTCGCAGCCCCAATTGCTGCACGCAACGTGGAAATAGCCCAGCTTAAACTGAACCAGGTCATGCGAGTCGTTAACAGATGGATGGAAAATCACGGCCTGTCGCTCGCTTTGAGCAAAACAGAGATCGTGATTTTGACTAAGAAATGAATCGACACCGTCGTCCCATTAAGAGTGGGAGATGTAATGGTCCAGATCACGCGAGCCGCAAAATACCTTGGCGCTTTGTTGGACAATAAGCTGACTTGGAGGGACCAGATTTTTCGTACAGTGGACTCAATGTACAGGCCTCTAAGATGGTAACTCATCTTAGCAGGCTCATGGCCAACGTCGGCGGTCCCAAGTACAGCAGTAGAAGACTGTTAATGTCTACAGTCCAGTCCGTGCTCCTTTACGGGGCTGAGGTGTGGGCAGACGCACTAAATATTGAATTTTATCGGATACGGATCGCCCGGGTACAGCGTCAAGCTTTAGGCAGGGGAGAGGAATGAAATTTATCAGCGAAAAGGCGAAATCTGCAAGGACACGGCAAGGACTGAGGAGCGCTCTCGTACGTACCAGCAATGGCAAAACAGCTGGCAACAAGACACCCGTGGGCGTTGGACTGCCAGACTTATCAAACAAGTCCAACCGTGGGTAGAACGGCGGCATGGCGAGGTGGATAACTACCTCACAATGTTTTTGAGTGGTCACCTGACACATAATGTTGAAGTAACAATATACACTATTGTGTGTTTGTCTCATCCCATTAGATCGCGATTGTGTCTTCTTGTTGCACGGATCGTGTGTATCCTCGTCTATAACAGCGGTTCTCAACCTTTCATGTATTGTTCCTACCTTAGTAAACTGACATTTTGTCACGCCTCCCCTCTACCATCATTATCTTACGTGATCAACACAAGTATTAAAATTTCAATTTGTAGGTTAACATATAAGTTGGATTTTTATGTTTCTAAATTAAACATCTTATATATATATATATAAAATATATATATATATATATATATATATATATTAATTACTGAACGATTCATATTACTTCAGGCACCTTTCTAAACATATAGGCTTTTTCTTACCGCCAATTAATTTCTGTAATAAACCAATGCACGTGAACATCAATAAATCACAGTATTATAATTGTTTTATTAAATCTACAAAAAGTTAGTTAATGACACTATGATATCAATCGTTTTGAAACTTGGTGACAATGTTTGAACTGTTTGTGTAGTAAAATTTGTTTTGTATTTTATTTTAACTGTGACAAAGCGCATCGCAGTTAACTTTCGATATTTTGAATTTAAATTATCAAATTTTGAAAATCCAAATTCACAGAGATATTTGTATGTGGATAAAAATCGCATTAAAATCTTTGCAGCTTTCAAAGCAACTTGCTGGTAAAAAAGAAGATAACTCAACCAAAAATCTTCAACATCTATGTTTTAAAATTCCTTCATGTTTAAGAATTACATTTTATGTCGATTGCCTATTTCTGAATTGTGGTCAGGAAGTACACCCAAATTTATTTAAAACGTATATCTCATCAACTTAAATTAACCACTTCTCTGTCCTAATTATGTCGAAAATACTAACCAATTTAATTTATAAGATACACCAAATGCCGTAATATAAGGTCTTGAATTACGTTAGTTAATTCCAGCAGCATATGTATCTTCAACACCATTCTCATTTGAAAACTTCCAGTAGAGTAGGGTCTCACACATCTAGGCCGCATGGCATATTTACTCTAAAACATCATTGAAAATAACGCACTGAGGTAAATAAAAACAGCTTATGTCAATGAAAATTAACCTATAATATGATCATCACTATACATTATTTTCTTTTACAGTGATTTGACCATTTATGAGCTACTACAACATTCAACTTAGATTGGTTCAACACACTGCAGCACACTACTAACAAATCATGCAAGCGTCAAGAATTACACAATAAACAATGATCCATAAGCATTAAGAGAACTGCTTGAAAGCCGTGTTCCAGATCACTTTCTGTTATTCTAATACACTGACGCCTCCCTTGAAAATCGTATACAACCCTGGCCTGTCTTACAGAGTTGTATAAAAAGCGTTGCAGATACTTTAGTCAATTACAGTTTACCTCAAGAGAATTGTATTGTTAAAAGCTCTTTCGCGTCCCAAGAATGCTTACAATTAAATATCATGCATATTTGATTTAAATCTACCAAAACTCTAATCTCTGTAAGTAATTTTAAAATATAAAAAAGCAAATCCAACTTTGTTAAAGATTTGGGTTAATTTGTCATAAATAATTTATTTAAATAACGAAGTAATGTTATTAACTTAAATGGCGAGACACTACTGAGTATTTTGTGAGTAAATTATGATCATTAGGTGTAATCTCTACCCTCACACTCCAACTGGCATCTCCACATTGACCAGAAAAATCAAAAATTCCACCAGAGTCTTCATCGGAAATTCTCAGTTGGACAAGATTTGTAATAAGCATCTTAGTGTAAATGGTATATGATACTCACTAAGCTAAGAGATGAGCTGTATTAATCTTTCTGTTAAGGCTGCAGATGGACTGGCTGGTAGTACTCTCTGAAACAACGGACGACTAGAGTCTAGAATAGGAGTTTTTTAACAATTTATTATTGCTATTTCCAAGAGATTAGCACAGTAAAAAGATCAGTAAGGTGGAGTAAATTTCAGTAGTTAATGAGCATTCAAGAACGAGGTCGTTAGTGTTCAAATGATCTGGAGTCAAAGATGAAAATCTTATATTATTGAACATATTAAATGGATATATTGGTAAACTTCAAGGCAGTTTAGTTTAGTACAACTCTTAAATTGTCTGTGAGTTGAACAAGTTTTAGATATCAATAGATGGTTACCTGCAGACTTCTATTTTTATAATGCAAAATGTTTTAAAGAAAATCAAAAGATACTCAAATGCAAAGTTACAAAACTAAACAAGAAACCAGCTCAAGTAATAATAATAAAAATATTATTTGCGTATAAATCGATAAGGAGATTTTTTGGTATGCGTATTTACTCATATAATTTACTCCTTATAATATTCCTAATAATAATAATAATAATAGTAATAATATATAACTGATTTAGAGCAGACTTACTTTGACAAGACATTGCCCACATTGAGAGCTACCGTTTATTCAATTTTTGTATTGTTGGTTATTCGCTGAGAACTTTTTGTATTCGCTGAGAAGCCTAAAGTAGAGTTTGGATGAATCTAACAGACAACAATTTCAACAGCTCAAAGATTTCATGTGGTTAGTAAAATATCACTTATAATTTGCTACTGTATACATAGGAATAAATTTAATTATCAATGAGACTCTTATGAACGAAAACGTATTTAATCAAATTTCATGATTCATCAGAAAAAATACATATATTGTTCTTCTCTTTACAATGTGCGACTATTGCTTCATTAAATTAATTGTGTAACTAATTTTTAACTAATGACTAACTTACTGGCAGAGAGAACACAAGAAAAGGTGGACAGGTGATTTCGTGGTCTCCGTGGTTTGTGGTTATATCACTGTTTTCATACTTGACGAATCTAAAACTATCTTAGATTACTAGTCTAGTTGTTTAATTATAATAAATGACAAGGAGAATTCAAATATGTAGATTACATTAAACTTCATTATGAATCATGCGTCAAATTTAAGTTCATAAGATTTTAAATCTCTTAGATGACATCGTAAAACAGGTTTACGGACATTTTCCACTGTTAATGTTACAAAAAACATAACAGTACGTCTCAAATATCGATCGTCGTTTACTATTAGTTTTTGGTCAGTTCTCTGTAGTTGGTGGTGAGCATACCTGTTGTAACCTGTATTCATTAGTTCAGTTTTAATAACTACTGTTTCGTTTTTATTAAGTGTGTATTTCAGTGAGTGTTTGGATGAAGTTGACACACGACATGGTCGTGATTCCTGACATGCGTGTCACAAACTCTGGTATAATTTGTTTATTTTAACAAATATTTTAGCTATATGTTAGGTTAGTTATTCACCTGAGCAATATATCAAATTGCAGATCTCGAGCGCAGTGTTAATGTTTTTTTGTAATACTGAACGATGGCAAAAATAAGAAAAGAATCCGGTTTCCTTTACAATCCTTTTATCGTCAAAAACAAACTTCAAGCAAAGAATGGTAAAAATTTTGTTCAACAAAAATGTCTTATGACACATAATTTTATTTACAAACTCGGCTTACCTTCGTTTATAACAGAATAGGAAAAAAACAACCACTGCAATCTCTTTGATGAAAAAAAACTGTTAAATAGTGAATAGTAGATATAATATTTAATATATTATATAGTAATAATTAATCTATTAATATATGTTATTAACTATTAATATAAGCAAAGTTTCCTTTTTTTCTTCCAGTAGGTATGAAATAAATTCATTCATAAACATCAGTTATTAACTTAGAGCAGATACATATACACTATATGTGTACCCCAAATTCTATGCCAACTGCTCTTTCAAAAGACGATAAAAATCGTCAAGTTTTCATAGTCTTTTCTTCGATTTTTAGGATCGGCTTAGCTCAGGGCCAGTTGAAATAAACAGTAAAAATAATCTAAGCTTGTAAAAGAATAAAAAGGTTATATCCAAATTTAGATTGTTAAATGTTTAAGTACCAATTAAATATCAATATAAACAACGTTTCAGGAATGAGTATCTGCTTTCTCGTCCAGGAAGTATTATAAAGTAAGATTAAACATAATGTAATTATAGAAGACAAGCGTAATAAAATAAAAGTAATGCACAGTTTCACTATTAATTTATTTATAGTATTATTCCCTTCGCGATTTATAGCACAAATGTCAAGAAAATATCAGGTAAAGGTTCACGAAACGTTGAAATGAGATTTTTCTCATAAATAACGGCAGCAAGTATCCACTGTCATTCCATCCTGTCTAACTATCGATAATCGATAACGAAACAAATTACTGATTAGTTTTTTTTATTACTAGATTAATATATTTGTTAGGATTGCTGGCCACTAAATGCAATAAAACATCGAGAAAGTTTGGAATTGTAATCTCTTGTAGCAACGTGATTACGGATATCTCTTAGTAATCCTGAAATTTTGATCGTGTCTGATCAAAGCCAGTATCAGCCAGATTGTAGCAGCATCACACCTGACACTGACATAGAGCTACCAATCTGTTAGAAACAACCACTTTTCTGTCACTGTTTTGTTCTGTTAGATACTTCTGTGCAGACTTAATTATGTGCCAAGTTGTATAATATTTGTTGAATATTCCTAAATTAACTTATATACATATTATTATTATTAGCGCTATATACAATATTATTTCCCATCATAAAACAGGACAATATTGAACTTCTTTTGTTTTACCCTATTCAGTTTTAAAAGTCTTTGCCATAAAAAAAATACTATACCTGAGTACAGGTATGTGGCTTGTATTTGGCGCAATTTGTAGGTTCGTTTTGCCAAAAAATATTTAAATTAGTTGTACTTTGCACATCAATAGTTATAAATATAGAAAATGCAATACATTTAACACGTTTACACTGGATACGAAGTACAATTCTTAATTGAATTAAAGCAATCAGTTATAAGTTATCCACTATTACTCGTTGAATACTTTTAACTTCGAAGGAGCGATCCGTTTTATCATATCCATCTCTTTAAGATAAAACCTAAAAACTCTAATACGTGTAAGAGTATTATTTTAAAAATGCCATTGGAACTAAGGCGCTTACTTTTCTCCTGAAAACTCAGCATATTACATTTCATATGATGTTCATATCAGGTTTTAAGCAATCTTTCCTACAGTTTTAACATTTTTCCTTCGTAAACATATGTTTTGTACATTGAACTCCATCTACAAACTATATTTATTTTGAGATTACGCTTCCTGCGTTCTAATAATACCCTCAAGATTATATTGGTACTTTTGTATAGAATAATATCGGGTAAATATAGCCAACTCATCCCAAGTCGTCTATAGTAGTTGTATAAAAACGGTTGTGGTTATGGGGACCTAAGTCTGATTAGTTTAACCAAACAGTCACATATAAATGGTTGATAATGTCCGTACAAAATAAAATATCCTACTGTTTACTTGTACAATGTTTTTGCTTCTCATATTCAGAATTAGCAGGGCGTAACTTTCTGCGTAATATGTGTGTGTTTATTTCATTACACAAACTATGCAATAGGCAAAGTGTAAGTGGGCGTTATGGTGATAATATGTAGATAAATTTTAATTTACGCCAATTAACTCCTCTCATAAATTGTTATTATTTAATCACTATCTTTGTTCTTACTTTTTGTTCTCTAAAGCATGATACTGAGAAATTGCACTTATGATATACGGAATAACAGGATATTATGGATGGGTAAGGTTTGGGGATAGGGGCCGGCTCCAGTTGAGAATGGATTTTGGGCATTGCTCTCAGTCATATCTCTATCCAAGAAGGGGGAGCCAACTTTGTAGCCTCTCCAGTCAAAACAGGCAGGGGATGGTACACCGTCTTGTCTAGTCTAATAACAGACCTTAAGGTTCAACTGGAAGATATAAACAAGCCAGAAATGAACTTCCTGGGATAATCTACATTTTAATCATACGCACAATGATAAATATAATTATATGCCGTTTATTTTACACCCGCTGTTCTGTCTTTTCCCTTTCTTACTACCCTTTGTCTATACTCATATCCTCTCAAATTGTTCTACTTTCCAACTTCTACTTGTTAGTCATGTTCACTTTATAGAGATGGCCGAAATATACAAAGTATACTCGTACATCCATAGTATGAAAATATTTATTCCAGACTTGTTTACAATTTCAATAAAATTGTTTTTTTAACTATCCAAAATAACTTTGGAGCCGAGTTAGGTACCAAGGCGAGGTACCAAGGTTAGGTTGCTGTTGGAATTGGACGTTACATAAAGTGCACAATACAAGGTGCACACAAATAGTTCGATCGACTTCATGCAGTTGCCCAGCTCTGACGTCAGTCAACCGTTCAACTTCGACCAAGTTCGACAATGCCTCCTCCAAGTTAGTGCTACCAAAGTGGCGATCGCCCTCTTTATAGCGTCACGTCAACTGATCAAAGCTAAGCAAAGCTGTCAACTCCCAACCCACGCCAAAGTGCTGGAGTTATTCGTCCAACTATAACTTCTCTCTTTAATGTGCCAACAGAGAAGCCCAATGATTAAAATGATCTTGTTGTCGTTGCTTCAACGGATTAGTATCACCTAATCCCAAAAAGTGGAATGTATACCGACCCTAGACTCTAGCAGATATTGTAATTGAATCGTGCAAAACCTATGTTATCGTGGACGAGTTGAAAGATAGCATTAATTAGGAATAGAATTAATTAGGATAGGAATAATTGGCTAATTTTAGCAAAACGGGAAAGTCAAACGAAGGATATTTCAGTTACTTTCTACACTGGTAACGTAATATACTGTACATAATGAATTAGACTGATATGATCTCAAAAAATTGTTAAAAGATACGAAGAGAGGCCTTTCACTGCTCAGAAGGGATGTTCACAAAGGTGCAAAATGAGAAATTCTTAGTTTATTCCTGGCACGAGCAAGTCACAAGCAGTTCTTGGTGCAAAGAGACGAAGTGACCTACTTGGCTCTATAGTAGACACGGTCATGACTTCCGCGTCTTCTTTTCTCTCTTAATTACATCTTAAGAGCAAGGATGTAGTTCATAAATTGGAGAATTAATAATCATATCATTTACTGATTTATATACTAAATTTGATTATTGATTGTATTCTGTACACAGATTTTTCTTTATTATAAATTAATTATTTTTTATCGTTTTAGTTTACTTTTTAGATAATGCCTTGGATTACCAAAACGTGAATGAATAAAAACCAATAATTTAATTCCTCAAAGTGAGGTATTATTTCTAACTATAGTACATTTCTAATTAGAAGAATTTTTTTAGAAATGTTAACATACAATTTTATAAACTCGTGTGAGAGAACTCTATGAGAAGTATGTATATAAAACTTTAGTTTATATAGTATTTATTAAATATTTTGGTTTTGGTTTCCCTATAGAGTGGTAGTATAGAATTTCTTATATTTCTTACTATGCGGTATTACATTTTAGTACGATATGTACCATTACAAGCCTTGCTTGTGGTGAGTAAACTGTCGTTTAATGCACGTAGTCCTCAGATTTATTATTTGAGTATGTAATGTTAGTTTCTTGCGAAAACACTAGTTAAGTGTTAAAATTTAATTTATATATATTTACACTATTAATTATAATACAGCCGATGGTCAAGCGTGCAATGATATTTTTCGTACTTTAGTAATAAAAAGTATTTTAGTTATTAATAGTGCAAAAGTACAAATCCAACATTCTAAAAAAAATCGTAAACAGATCCGTAACTGCCCGAAACAAGCCGCGACACCGCTCGCAATACGGATCTGTTTACAATAGACAGTTGTATTGACGGCACTGCTCTCCAATTCTTGTATATAACTGCCCGAAACAAGCCGCGACACCGCTCGCAATACGGATCTGTTTACAATAGACAGTTGTATTGACGGCACTGCTCCCCAATTCTTGTATATAACTGCCCGAAACAAGCCGCGACACCGCTCGCAATACGGATCTGTTTACAATAGACAGTTGTATTGACGGCACTGCTCCCCAATTCTTGTATATAACTGCCCGAAACAAGCCGCGACACCGCTCGCAATACGGATCTGTTTACAATAGACAGTTGTATTGACGGCACTGCTCTCCAATTCTTGTATATAACTGCCCGAAACAAGCCGCGACACCGCTCGCAATACGGATCTGTTTACAATAGACAGTTGTATTGACGGCACTGCTCCTCCAATTCTTGTATATAACTGCCCGAAACAAGCCGCGACACCGCTCGCAATACGGATCTGTTTACAATAGACAGTTGTATTGACGGCACTGCTCTCCAATTCTTGTATATAACTGCCCGAAACAAGCCGCGACACCGCTCGCAATACGGATCTGTTTACAATAGACAGTTGTATTGACGGCACTGCTCTCCAATTCTTGTATATAACTGCCCGAAACAAGCCGCGACACCGCTCGCAATGCGGATCTGTTTACAATAGACAGTTGTATTGACGGCACTGCTCTCCAATTCTTGTATATAACTGTCCAAAACAAGCCACGACGCCGCTCGAAATACGGATCTGTTTACAATAGACAGTTGTATTGACGGCACTGCTCTCCAATTCTTGTATATAACTGCCCGAAACAAGCCGCGACAAACCGCTCGCAATACGGATCTGTTTACAATAGACAGTTGTATTGACGGCACTGCTCTCCAATTCTTGTATATAACTGCCCAAAACAAGCCACGACGCCGCTCGAAATACGGATCTGTTTACAATAGACAGTTGTATTGACGGCACTGCTCTCCAATTCTTGTATATAATATCTGTTTACAATAGCCAGTTGGACGGCACTGCTCGCAATATTTATTATTCCACTGTATATATAACTGCCCGAAACAAGCCGCGACACCGCTCGCAATACGGATCTGTTTACAATAGACAGTTGTATTGACGGCACTGCTCTCCAATTCTTGTATATAACTGTCCGAAACAAGCCGCGACAACCGCTCGCAATACGGATCTGTTTACAATAGACAGTTGTATTGACGGCACTGCTCTCCAATTCTTGTATATAACTGTCCAAAACAAGCCGCGACACCGCTCGCAATACGGATCTGTTTACAATAGACAGTTGTATTGACGGCACTGAAGATACAAATTTATACCAGGTACAAATAAAACCATTCTCATAAAGCTGCAAATTTCAATTTATTCGTTTCAAGGAGTGCATACATGGCCGATGGTAAGGAAAATCTCCTTACCCTTCTATGTGAACTATTCAGGGCGAGCCTAGCCTGTGGGTACATACCACAAGTCTGGCGTCTCAACAGGGTGGTCTTCATCCCTAAAAAAAGGGGAGAGCGGACTACTCTGTCCCTAAATCTTTTCGTCCCATCAGTTTATCTTCGTTTCTACTGAAAACATTAGAAAGACTGGTGGAGAGGCACCTGAGAAAGGGAGTTCTCTCAGACACTCCCCTTCATCGCAACCAACATGCATACCAGCAAGGCAAATCCTGTGAATCAGCACTGCACCAACTAGTCAGTAGGATTGAGGATAGCCTGTCCTGCCAAGGAATTGGCATTGTGCACGTTCATAGACATTGAAAGAGCTTTCGACAATGCCAAATTCACTGCAATGGTAAGTGGAGCACAGCGACGTGGCCTCGAGCCAGCTCTGTGCCGGTGGCTTAGGGCCATGCTGTGCTCCAGACGCATCAGGGCCGATCTCAATGAAGTATCGCTTGTGATCGCACCCACAAGGGGATGTCCTCAAGGAGGCATCCTGTCACCTCTACTGTGGAATCTAGTAGTAGATGGTCTACTTGAGGACCTTACTAACAACGGAATCTATGTCCAAGGATATGCAGACGACATAGTCCTTATGGTACAGGGAAAAATATACAAATGTTGTTTGTTGATATCATGAATACCAACCTTCAACATGTACACAACTGGTGTCAGGGAGAGGGACTGAAAGTAAATCCCTCTAAGACAGTAGTTGTACCATTCACTAGAAAAAAGAACCTAGAGTCTCTTTCTAGGCTGAAACTCGCATCCACTCAGCTGGAGTGGTCAAAGACAGTCAAATATTTTAGGACTGACTCTAGACCATAAGCTTACGTGGAATGATCATCTTAATAATATCCTGCACAAAGCAAAGTGGGCGCTCATGACGTCCAGGAGACTTGCAGGAATCTCATGGGGCGTAAAACCCCATATAGCACTATGGCTTTACAAAGCAGTTGTAAGGCCTCAAATCACTTATGGTTCATTAGTCTGGTGGACAAAGGTGAATCAGGTAACTGCCTAAGCCAAGCTTGAAAGCTTACAAAGGCTTGGCACAATCTTTGTAACCGGAGCATTCAGGAGCAGTCCCTCAGCGACCCTCGAGGTGGCTTTAGGACTTCTACCTCTTGATGTCCATATAAAAGCTGAAGCGCGTAAGTCGGCTTATCGGCTGATGGTTGCTGGCTTGTGGAGGAATGGCGCGTCTAACGCGAGCCATGGCGCCATCACTGAAGCTGTAAACCCAAGCGCTATTCTCGAAATGGTCTCCGACACAATGAGAACGGAGTTCGTATTCAATAAGCCATTTTCTGTTGACTTCTACTCCAGAGATGAGTGGAAATCGCAAGATAACATCCCAACAATAAGAAAGAGCTTTGTCTGGTACACGGATGGCTCGCTTATTAAGGGTAGAACTGGATATGGAGTGTTTAGTCAATCCCCTAGAACTGCCCCTTAGCGGCAGTTTGGGTCTGAACTGCTCCATATTTCAAGCCGAAATCTATGGTATCCTAGCCTGTGCCAACCTAGGCCTCACCAGAAGGTACCAGGGAATGAACATCTGTATAATGTCAGACAATCAGGCAGCTCTTTAAAGCTCTTGACTCCAACAGCATTTCATCCAGGCTTGTGTGGGAGTGCTTTAACACTCTCTGCAAGCTTGGATCACGCAACTGTGTGCGTCTTGGTTGGGTACCGGGCCACACAGTCATAGGTGGCAACGAATGCGCCGACAGGCTTGCCAAAAGCGGAGCAAGCATGCCATACACCGGTCCAGAACCGAGTTGTGGTATAAGCAAGTCAGCCGCTTACCAAAGTATAAACAAATGGTCCAGGAAGACACACCGCTTGCGGTGGCAGAGTCACCAAGGACAAGCACTCGGCAAAAGACTGCTTGCCGATTCTAGCTCCGGATTCACCAGATGGCTGATGGGGCTGGGCAGGGATCGGGTTTAAGCAAGTGATTGCCTTGATCACTGGACACGGCCACTTCAGGAAACACCTAAACACTCTAGGTTTACGAAATGAGGACTCGGAGTGTAGACTCTGCAATAAGTCTGAAGAGACTGCAAAACACATAATACTGGACTGTGAGAGACTGGGAGCAAGGAGAAGGGCTCTTTTCGGTGATAAACAACCAGGCGACGAACCAGATGCTAGTATCGGGGAAAAGCTTCTTAGCCTAATTAAGGGCACAAAGATAGGCTTACCCCTCTAACATCAAAGGGGCACACAATAAGCTCAGGTTGACGTGTAAGGATCTATGAATCCACCCCAATATCCCAAAGGAAAAAAAAAATGGCCGATGGGAGTAATGAATTCAATTATATCTCGTTGATAATTTTCCTGTTTTTTACTGATATTTAAAACAATAAAAAAGATAATATTCTTAATTTCATAATAACACATTTTAGTGTATTAAATGTATGTTTGTTCTTGAGGTATTACTCCAGACTGATATTTATGGTGTTTTGTTACACACTAAAAACATTGTCTTTTCCCAATCATAATGTCTTAATTAGAATTTATCGCAAAATATTCATACGACAACATTCAATTTAATAGTGTTTTCTATAACTTCCGACGTATAGAGAAGGAAAATATGGCATCTGCTCGCTACATAATTACATAGCAAAATAATCATGCACTGTCCATTCCAATGCTTTAGGAGCCTAAAGTCACATTTTCGGGGTTCTCGAAAACGTTATAGTACCACGTTATCTATGCAGGAATTATCATACTGTATTATAATGTTTGAATATTCATCTGCGTAATACTGCTAGATCAAAATTAGCTTATTATAAGATATACAGGTTTGACACATATACACAACACAAATCAACTAAGTAATTAACACTACAGGGGTTACATTATATGGATATTAATCTTATCCTACAATCTGACAATGCTGTTGTAATTTACGTTATTAATTACATTTACATGGAGGAGGATATTAAATTGACAATAACCTTGTTTGTTTTTTGTTCTATAACATAACTACTAACATCAAAACACAAATTGCAATATTTTAGTAGAATAAACCAAGAGGTTTCAACTAATATTTGATTTTAAATAAATTATATTATTTAAAAGTATTGTTAAAATGTATGTGTAGTTAAGGACTATTAATATGAAATGTAAAGATTACAAATCGAGAAGAATAATCTATATTAAATTAAAACTTAAGGATTATTAAACATTCTTTTTCGACCATACTTCCGATTTCGCAAATAAAAGCTTGGTATTTTATACTATTATAAAAAAATACAGAAAATATTTTATAAAAACCTTTAAATATTACAATTTACTTAGCAAGTGCAAATCAAATATTTGTTGGAAAAGTTTCTGGTGTGTAGATATAAAGAAAAGGGTTTGCTTGGACTGATTATATATGCTTGAAGGCAAAAATATTGAACAAATATATAACGTAACGGTATTGCTTCACTTACAACAGCTGGCCCAATAAAATTGTGCCGATTTCTGACTGCATCATTGGTATTCTGCTCTTGTATTCCCTATTTCCAATTGCCTGATCAGAAGGGAAAAGCGCTTTGCTTTACGTGCGTATTGTACCCTTGAACCAAACTTCCCCAGTTATTCTCCAGATTGTTCATTAATAACTACTTGTTATGCATTTTAAATGTTTGGCATATTTAGCACTGATCGTAAATCTTCAGTATTTTACAGAAATGTTCCCTTCAAAAACGTTTAGTAACTTGCTCAGGCGATGTTGGGTAAAGTCCTGTTATCATAAGAATAGGCTAAGATTAACTCAGTCAAGGCTAAACAACGAAAGCATCACTTTTTAGAGCTAACAAGTTTTAAAATCTGTAAACAAAAAAACATTCAATTAAAAATCTAAATTATTGTTTTTTATTGTAGTTAAATCAATTTTTAATTGTCGAATCATTAGCATCCATTTAGACAAAATACTCAAATAAAAATAATTTTTCATACAGTTTCTAAAAATTAACTAACGTTATATTTTCTAACATTAAGATCTGATCAAAGTTGCTTAGAAATTTACACTACTGATAAATATGCTTTCAATAAGTTTATTTTTCCCAACTGAGAACAAGAAGCTAAACTTTTAACAAAATCTATAAAACAATATGAATCGAATTATTTTTATTACGACCAACAAGTTACAGTTGGCAATGAATGACAATAAAATGAGTAAGTACATAAAAAATATGTTTTGTAATAAAAGTAATATAGTAAAAGTATCATTGTTGATCAGCTGCTTTAAGGTTTGTACAAACATGTTTACAAACGTTGTAATGGATTTCGGGAGTACTACAAACCTTTCTATCCCAATTATAAGACTTCTGGGTTAGTGTAGTGATTTGTTTATGAATTACATTTTTATGGTACATTACAAGGTTGTCATATATATTTCACTAAATGTTATTGTAATTTCCCTAATTGTCATTTTTAATTACTAAGAACAATGCTTTAATCGTATTAAATGTTGGTTTTCTTCGAATAACTTATAAACAAAAAGAGATTTAGTTTAAATAAAGATTAAATTTAAAAAAATGTTTTTTGTTTAATAATCTTTAATTTGATGTGCTACATGACCTATGCTCGCATTTAAAACTTTGGGCATGGGGCTTCAAATTATTTTAAATTTTATAATGTTGGTATTAAAGACAAACTTGCATAAACGGTTTAACGATATACCGTTCGATAACATCTTGTGCTTTTTCCAACATAAAACATTTACACTGGCAAATTTAAATACAAAATTACCATAGTACAAAAGAAAAATCTCAATATTTAAAAAACCAAATCATTATCCCAACATGAGTGAATCTAGGTGCACAAAAATAGTCTACTGCAAAACTGTTTCATTCTAGACGGAAGGGATAAAACTGGTCAGAAAAGGATGTATTTTATCTGGACTGTTACGAGAGTAGGACAAGTTGAACTGAACAGGCCACTGGATGCCTCAAATAATTCACGTCTGTATGTATGTCGCTCACTTATAAATACTTATATAATAGTTTTCGACTATCTAGGTCAACAATTTACTTTACTAAATTTTGTCAATTGGAATGTTCTAAAATATATTAGAAGAGATTTCATTGATAGTGCTAGATCTCTACGGACAAATATTGAAAACTTATATAGTAAATTTATATTACAAAATTATTTTATTTTAATTTAATAAAAACTTAATTTCAGTATCAACAGCTTTTTTAAACTGACTTTGTTTACTAGTAAAATTAATTTCATCTGAAAACACGCTAAGAAAATATTCTGTTATTGCCTTGTAGATGTGATGTAGAACTAATTGTTATAAGCTATACATATATGGATACCCAACCAAGAATTATGCTTATTTATTTAATTTTGGTTTAATTACTAAAATGAGATTAGATTCTAAAGTGTTATATTTTAAACAAAATTAAAGAGTAGATATTTTAAATTAATTTCTATCCAGAATATCCGACCAAACTAAGGACGAAGTTCCAAAATTCTTTTGTTTCCCACGCATTCTCGTGCATTTACAAACACGTAAGCGGTATTTCATACCTAAATTCCTTTTAAAAAGGAATCTCAAGTATTCATGCCATAACTTATTGTCTTTAGGAGATATTTTTATTTCCAAGACCACTTATAGTGCACTAGACATACCTGACAGAAGTCATGACCTTTGGGAGATGTCCGTCTACCCAACGACTTTTATCATCCCAATTATTTCTGATAAAAGCCATGTCAGTTGGAGATCGCTGTCTCCAGTCTTTAGACGATATCCCTATCTCCAGAATTACTTATGGTGTCCAAGCATTTCTGACATAAGTGATGAAATTTGAAAGATATCCCTATCTCAAGAACCCTTATGGTAAACCAGACACTCTAGATATAAGTATTTCTTTAAGATGCACCATTGCAAGAACCATCTGCTTACCCGACGTTTCTGACTTTTGTTATGATATTCGTATCTTCAGATACACCAACTTATTGGTACTGGAACACAGATTTTGGACCCAGTTTTACTATTATTTTATTTCATATAAACTTATTTTTACATAAATAATGTTACATCAAATCACTCTTGAATTTAGGTTATAAAAATGTGATATAAATTGTACCAAGTCTGCTAATAAATGTGTTTACTTAAAGAGTAGACGATACCCAAGTGAGGTTCCATGTACCGGCACTGCTGGTTATCTGTCTAGACTCTGGGCAGACTGCGGTTAGCTGAGCACTGATGTAGAGGAGATAAATTGTTTGTGTTTCCCTAAGTGCAAAGTGCCTTCTTCCTCAACAATTTACTTTACGTGATTGTGTCACTGACAAGTATCTCTTCAGGCAATCTCAGCAGATAGCACGACTCCACTGACAAGCTTACTTTTTTTACTCCTTTTGTAAAAGGAGTATTATCATCATTATCATCGTTCTTTATATTCTTCTATATGGCTTGAGTTATTGACAATTTGGGACTTGTAATCTATATCTTGAGATTTTTTAACCGTCAGTGTATTTGAACCAAATTCATTTTATATGTCGTGCATTAGCTTCAAAATTTAAGTCACCAGATTACGAATGATATATCTATGTATAGTATTATTTATATTTCCTTGGAACCATTACAAATATCCGTCTATTGCGTATAGATAGCTTCCTGAAAATGATCTTTTTTATGTGGCATGTGGAATCAGGAATTAGTTCAACGTTAGGGTCAGGATTGTACTCGATGGAGAATTGAAATGGAATCTTAAGGAGAGAATTGGGGGATTCTGTCGCAGAATATCTTTAAAAACATAACCGACATGAAAAATTACTACCAAATTTGTTTATAATGTTTTTAACAATATTTCAACTTAGTATCCGTGTCCGTGTTCGTTTATTTGTCCGTGTTTGTGTGTTTAATTAATGACGACGCTCAGTGACGAAACATTTTAACGATTGTACTACTGATTTAACAATTATATTTTAATATCGAAACGCGCAAGAAAAATATAGTTTTTGAATTGCTGATAAAAGATATGTAAATACTATTTATTGCAACCTAGGGGCTAGAACATGAGTTTTGATCATGACTTATTAATGACTTAATGCTTCTCTTTTCCTTTTATACTTACATGATGGGTTTCAAACTAATGACACTGCTGTAGAACTACATTGAAAGATGTGATACTGAAACAGCTGTTAAAGGATTTGAGCTAAGCTTGGTTTATTTTACTCATGGCTTACACTAGTATTTCTTACTATGTAACCTAGATGTGCATTTACAAACCAAATTAACAAAAAAAGTAACGAAAAAAGTAAGAGAAGTTGGAGAGAATGATATTAAAAAGCTGTTAAAAGACCGGATATAACTTGGGTTCATTATTCCTCACTTACTCGTTTATTTCTTACTTTTTTACCTGCATGTGGAGCTTCGAACAAAAAAACATTGACAAAAACAGCTTTACAGTTCATAGGTGGGTAAAATTTTATTTTAAAAACTGCAAGTGAACAAGAGAAACTTATCTTGGTTAATTGTTACTATGAATTTTGTACACTTAATTATGTAAATTTTGAATGGTATAAATTTACATGTAATTTGTCATACAGCGCAACGATAGGAACATGAGAGGGTATTACCAGTGATGAGGAAGTGTATGTTACCAGTGATGAGGATGAGTATGTTACCAGTGATGAGGAAGAGTATGTTACCAGTGATAAGAGCGTATTGCAAGGTATTGAGGAAGAGTGTGTTACCAGTGATGTGGAAGTGTATGTTACCAGTGATGAGGATGAGTATGTTACCAGTGATGAGGAGGAAGAGTATGTTACCAGTGATAAGAGCGTATTACCAAGGTATTGAGGAAGAGTGTGTTACCAGTGATGTGGAAGAGTATGTTACCAGTGATGAGGATGAGTATGTTACCAGTGATGAGGAAGAGTATGTTACCAGTGATAAGAGCGTATTGCAAGGTATTGAGGAAGAGTGTGTTACCAGTGATGTGGAAGAGTATGTTATCAGTGATGAGGGAGGGTGAGTTACCATTGAAAGTAGTTCAATCTCAATGTCACTGTGAAACTATTGAAGTAGGTTCTAATGCTAAAATGAGGCTGCTCAAATAGTGTTCTTGGCAAAACTGGTGTCTACATAATTAAACTTTGATAACTTTGGCGAGAGTGTGATATAAATATGGGGATGGTGGGAATTTGAGGGAAAAGATATTAGGGAGTTACTGAAGAAATTTAATTTGGTAGTTAGTAGTAAAATCGCCCGTAATATATCTAAGTATACGTACATTTTAGTTCTTATTGAAAAATTTAAAATGTCTTTATTTGACGTGGAGGTAGGGTTGATTTGGCCCAATGTGAATGGGATAAATATTAAGTTATTTTGTAATATTCATTTTAATACTTATTTTTGATATCGTAGTGTCCTAAAAGTGTTTTATTGGCATATCCGCATGAATGTGTTTCGGTAGAAACCAAATAAACACTTAGAATGTATATAAAATTTGTGTATATTTAGTTAGTGAATGTCCAAATACAACTATCATAAAAGTAAACAAAAAATTGTATACGGAATTTTTACTTTCACAAAACGCTAATTTAGAAAAAGCAGTGTAACAATGGAGATCCAATCTACATATAATATTTGTATGTACATTTTAAATTGCAAAGAAAAGCTGAGTACCATCGCAATTGTAGCTCTAGTTAGTGCTTTGAGTGAGACGAAGAGATAATTTGTGTTCTGAGGAGTGTTTAACGCTGTCAAAGGAACAAAGTATAAGTTACAACTATTCCAGTCTAGTCCCGCTGAAACACATATTCTAATGTGTACGGTCGACAGCAACTTCATTTAAAAGGAATCTTTTCATGATATCGTGTGTAGCGTGTAATTAATGTAAACTCGTTTTAAAGTAAAAAGACATTACAATTTTATTTCTTAGTAAATAGTAAGAACAAATTGATTTTTATGTGTACAAATAAATTTTTGTACAATATTTTCTGATATCAGACTAAAAAGACTACATTTAAACCTATTTAAAATTGAAAATACGAGAAAAACATTATTTCAGTTATTAACGAAATTTTTACAAATAAGTTAACTATCTAAACTCTTCTAACCATTTGCAACGGTACCACGACTATCCTTTAAATATGACGGTTCACACCGTGTCAAACCTGACAAAAATTTAATATCTTGAAATACTTCATCCTCGGTGTGGTCTGTCAACAGATATATTAAGGCCACAACTGGCAGAGCCAGTAATGCATATCTACTTATACATATCTGTATATGTGGAGAGGCAAAGATGTATCATGGCGGGTTAAGGTTAAGCAATCATCGGTCAATATGACTTTTTTGTATATGTTATCCAGTAATTGTGTGAGGGAAATAACTTTTCATAGTTTTCAACGCCCCAACGCGGTCCAAAGTCAAAATCTCTAATGATAGTAAGAATTAGCCGGTGCGGAAAGTACGAGAAAGAAAACATGGATACTCGTATGCAGGTCTGCCAACCACGCACTCTGACAATGAAATAAATCTGTAATATAAAAATTAATTGTTATATCAGGGATTTAGTTATTTATCAACAGATGATTTTGATCACATGATTTATAGTTGTAGGCAAATATCAAAGTAAATAATAAAAAATTACTAGTAGATATATATATATATATATATATATATATATATATAAGTAGATATGAATGTGAGGGTTCTAGCTCACTTTTGGGACAGTCAGAAAATCAACGTAAAATACTGTTTAAAGGACAATAAACTAATCTGTAACTCACGAATGAAAAATTAACCGAATCTATAGCTGTTTTACTGTTCATTGTAGGCTTCTAATTTTAAGCTGTTTTAATGAAAAAATCCAGAAATCTTCGAAATCTTTATTCCACGAAGTTAATTGTAACACAGTCTTTATCTTTAATAGTCTTCTTTCCAGTAACAACCAAGTGTAATTTTTCATTTTTGTTCAATTCTTTAATCTTTTTTTCATCCAAAACAGTCAAAAATCTGTTTGGCAAGTGTTACTTTACAATCTTCCAACTCGGCAATTATTGTAAAACCCGAATTTATCTTTCATTTTCTCCAAATTCACAATTTTGTATTTCTTATTTTCTTCTAATTCTATTAATTTCTTGTATTCTTTGAATGTTAAATCACCAACCTTATTCAACTCTTGTAAACAGTGCCATTTACATAGAAAAAAATTAATACTTCTACACTTTTAAGGTGAAAAATCAACACTATACTTCCAAAATACACAAAAAACCGGGGTTTTGACCTAAAAACGTGTTTTTAGGGTCAAAACCACAGCTCTTAAGGTGCATATATACTAGAGTTTTTTTGAAAAAATCCTGAAAATCTACTGAATTTCTCTAATTATTGCGAATTTTTAGCTTTAAAGTTGATAATGTGAACGATATTTCTCGAAAAATCACTACAAAATTGAAATTTAATAAATCTCTAAATGAAATTTTTTCTATATAAATAGAAGAATCAAAGGCTGTTTAACCATAAATTGTGCTGATTTGTATCAAATTTTAGTAAAAATCTGTACTTTTTCAAAGTGTTAGTTAAACAAATTTTTCTTCTTTAAATAGAAGAATCAAAGGCTGTTCAACCATAAATTGTGCTGATTTTTATCAAATTTTGATAAAAAATCCTTAGAAATCTACTGAATTATTGCTATTTTTCAGCTTAATAAAAAGATATTTTACTAAAAAGTAAAACTTGGCAGATTCAAATTTTTCCCTATTTAAATGGAGAGGAAAAAGATATCCTGCCCGTACTGCAAAAAAGATGTTTTCGAACATCATTTTACCCGACATTATAAGTCGAAAAAATCATTTGAAGAACAAAGAAATTTATAATAAAGAACTAAATTATTTGAGGACTTGGGCTAAAGAGAATCAAATCGATGGTCACGAGAAGATGTACAATATAGAAAAATTGCGTGAACTAAAGAAAAATTTTTAAGGAAAGTAAAAAAGATCTCAATCTATTTAAAGATGAAAAATTTCAATCAATCGCTGAGAAATTGTCCATTGAAACAAACGATAAAACTAAGTCTGAAATGATCGAAGAAATTGACAAAACTCTTAATGAGAAACCTGAAAATATCATTGATGTAGAAGTTTTATCCTCAATACATGGTCTATTTAAGCAATACATTTTAACAAATTTGAACGACAATTTCATGTCAATTTACAAATATCTTTTCTATTTTGCGCCCAGAAATTAAAAGTTTAATCGAAAAATTTCAAGAAACTGTGAAAAATAGTAAAGGATATCTCCTTTTAGAATGCGAATACGAAACGAACTTTAGTGAACGGATGAAACACAAACTTGTCCAATGTACTTTACTATAAAAGCAGACGAGATCTTTGATGTAAACGACTTTATTACTAAGCAATTTAATAAATTAACACATCGAGAACAGACAAATCATCCAAATAAGGGTTCTGGATGGACATTTAAAAGCTGCAAACAACTAGTTTTGAGCCTTAATAAACACGAAATAATGAACGCAGGATCATATATCGATTTGCCAAAGAAAATCAAAGATAAGAAAGCTTGTGTAAATATCAAAAATAAAGATGATTTCTGTTTTGTTTATTCTATCCGATGCGCTATTGAAAAACCTGAAAAGAATGCTGACAGAGCAAAGCAATACGAGAAATTTGTAAATGACGAGATATTTTCAGGTTTCGAGTATCAATGTCCTTAAAAGATATACAATTATTTGAAAAACGAAGCAGTAAAGCAAAGTATAATTATCCGAAAATGTCTGTAAATGTCTATAGTTTTGATGAAAAACTCAATATTGTTCCGTTACAAATTTCAGAAATTTATGATGCCGAGTTAGAAAATCCGATTTATTGTATGTTAAACAAGATGACAAATCTCATTATGTTTTGATAACAGATTTAAATAAGCTCGTTTTCTCTCAGTTATCTAAGTGTAAAAATAAAAAATTTCTATGCAGAAGATGTTTAAGCCATTTCTACAATCTGGAGATTTAAACAGACCATTTAGAAATTTGTAAAAATCACGAAGTTTTGTAAGCCAATTATGCCGTTTCCAGGTCAAACAACAACATTTATTAATTATCAAAAGAAATTTCTCATCCTTACGTTAATTTATATGGATTTTGAAAGCATATTAGAGAAGATTCTCACATGCAAAAACAATCCGCAAAAGTCGACTACAACCAAGATTCAGAAGCACATTCCTTATGGTTTTACTCTATATTTAGTGTCAAATGTGACAAATCGCATGTACAAACCTATATGTTATAGAGCAAAAAATGAAGAAGATTTGCAAATGTTCCTGCAAAATTGTTTGAAGAGCTCAATAAAATATCAAAATACATAGCTAAAAAGTATAATTCTAAGAACAAAAAAACCTATGAAATTGACCGAAGAAGAAGAATTAGCGTACCAAAATTCTAGTCTTTGTCATATTTGTGAATGTGAGGGTTTTGATAATCAAACAAGAAAAAAAAGTACGAGATCATTGTCATTTAACAGGTAAATTTAGAGGTTCAGCTCATTTATCTTGTAACTTGAATCTCAAGTTTCCTCAAAATATTCCAGTTTTCTGTCACAATATGAGTAACTACGATACTCATTTGTACATAAAAGAATTGGCGAAACAATATGGAAACGTTGATTTGATTGCAAACACAGACGAAAAATATATAAATTATTCTGTAAATTCTGGATATGGGTATGAGTTTGAAGATGATAAACCAAGAAAGTTCATCAAGTTTTCTTTCGTAGATACGTTCAGATTTTATGGCATCGTCTATAGAAAAGTTAGCTAAAAATCTAAAGAGAGAAGACTTCAAACATACAAATCATTTTATACAAGATGGACTGAATGAGATAATAGAAAGACAGCCAAATGACGAAGAAGAAATCTTTTAAAATTCTATCTGGAAAAGGAATATTTCCCTATGAATTTATCGACAGTATTGAAAAACTTGATTACACAGAAGAATTGAGAATTCCAAGATTTCTATTCACTTTTGACAGATGAGAGCATATCTGAGAAAGATTTTCAACACCTACTTAAATGTTTGGAACAAATTAAAAGAGAAAAATCTAGGAAATTACTCTGATCTCTATAACATTCAAGATGTTCTATTGCTCGCTGATATCTTTGAAAATTTTAGGAATATTTGTTTGAATTGCTATAAACTCGATCCGGCACACTATCTAACAGCTCCCAGTCTCGCATGGGACGCAATGTTAAAATTAACGAAAATTGAGCTTCAGCTAATTAACGATTATAATATGTATTTGATGATTGAAAAAGGCATTCGCGGGGGCATTTCTCAGTGTATTAAACGATATGTGAAAGCAAATAACAAATATTTAAAAGATTTTGATAAGACAAAGCCCGAAAACTATCTGTTTGTACGTCGATGCAAACAACCTTTATGGGTATTGTCTTATGCAAAAACTGCCGTTTAGTGATATCAAGTGGATGGATCCTAAAACGTATACAAAAGAAGAGTGGCAAGAAACAATTTTAGAACTCACTGGCGACGAAGATTATGGCTATATTCTCGAAGTCGATCTTGGATATCCAACAAATTTACACGAACATCACAAGGATTTACCTCTTGCTCCAGAACATTTTAAAAACAAACTTTGCACAACTCTACTGGATAAAAACTGAATACGTTGTTCATTCGAGAAATTTGAAGTTCTATTTGGAACAAGGTATGATTTTGAAACATGTGAATAGAGTTATTGCATTCGATCAGAAGCCTTTTATGAAAAGAGTACATTGATTTTAATACTAATATGAGGACCAAAGCTACAAGTGACTTTGAGAAGGATTTTTATAAGCTGATGAACAACTCAGTTTTTGGAAAAAGTATGGAAAATGTGCGAAATAGATGCGATATTAGACTAGGAAATGAAGAAATTTTCAATGAAACAGGCCAAGAAAACGAACTTCAAAAGCTTCACTATCTTTGACGACAACTGTATAGCGAGTCACATGTATAAACAAAAGGTTAAATTTAACAAACCGATCTACATAGGATTTTCAGTTCTTGACCTATCAAAATTGCTAATGTACGAGTTTTATTACGATAAATTAAAGAGATTTGATCCAGATTTGACAGATTTGAATCTGTGTTACATGGATACAGACAGTTATTTCGTAGAATTGAAACGAGATCCTTTTAAAATTATTAAAGAAAATATAGATGACTTTGATACAAGTGATTATCCAAAAGATCACGAATGTTTCACTAATAAAAATAAGAAGGTAATAGGGAAATTCAAAAGATGAATTAAATAGCGAAGTTTTTTAGAAGAATTTTTGTGGTTTAAGATCGAAAATGTACTCGTACAAATATCTAGACAAAAATCCAGTTAGGTGTAAAGGAATTAAGAGAAGCGTTGTAAATAAAACAATAAATATCGAAAACTTGAAGAGATGTTTGTTCGAAGATAAAGAAGAATTTAGAGAGATGAACTGTAATAAAAAGCTACAAACATGAGTTGTACACCGTCACTATAAACAAGTTAGCACTGAACGCTAAAGATGATAAGAGAAATTGTCCTAGAAAAATAAGATCGATACAGTACCGTATGGCTATAAAAATGAAGCAAAATCTGATATATTAGACGAATTAAATAAACTTGGAAACTTTGATATGTAAATGGAAGATGATTTGATTCACTGCCACAAATGCAAGAAAAAAACGAAAAATATAGATTCTAAAATCGTTCAAACTCAAAACGGATTGTATAGAATTGCAGCAAAATGTTCAAAATGTAAGACAAATAAGAGTAAATTTATAAAGAATCCAAATGAAAAACAAGTAAAGAAAGAATCTAAGAATAAGGAAGAAATCGAGATTGAAGCTAGAGAAATTCATGCACCAGTACGAAAAAAGTTTTAAAAAGAGAAAAATTATAACTTTAGGAATTGACGATTTATGGGCAGCAGATTTAGTTATAATGTCTAACTATTCGGATCAAAATGATGGATTCAAGTATATGTTAAATGTTATTGATACTTTCTCAAAATATGCTTTGGTCAAGAGCTATCAAAAGAAAAAACGGCAAGGATGTTTCAAAAGCTTTCGAAGATATAGTAAAAGATGCCATAAGGATCAATCACAAACCTCCTAACCTACTTCATACAGATAAGGGTTTAGAGTTTAAAAATAAAGAATTTAACGATGTTTTGAGGAAATACAACATTAAGATTTATCATACTGAAAACGAAGAGAAATCAAAGTATTGTAGAGAGATATAACAGAACTCAAAATGAGAGAATGAAAAGTAATTTTTGAGATTAATAAAAACTTTAAATGGATCGATATTCTTCAAGAAATCGTAAAGAAATATAACGATACTGTTCACAGCACAATCAAAATGAAGCCTAAAGACGTAGATAATGATGCAGAAAAAGAGTTATTAGAGTCGGTTTTTTAAGTATGTTCCACCTGAAATTCACACGAAAACTAAATTTAAAGTCAATGATCATGTAAGAATTGTTAGTAAAAAACAAACATTTTCGAACAAATATAAGAACAATTGGTCAAGAGAAATCTTTGTGATTTATCAAATTAAAAACACAGATCCTGTAACTTATAGTATAAAAGATTTAAATAATGAAGAAATAACCGGAAAGTTTTATGAATATGAATTGAGAAAGTCAAAGATTTTTTTCTATATAAATGGAGGCTCAAAAGAAATGTTCAAGGTGCAAAGAATTTAAAGATTTTGAAGCTTTTCATAAAAATAAGAATACCAAAGATGGATTATACTATTATTGTAAGGATTGTCATAAAAATATGCAAGAGAATTATACGATAAATTAGAAAAATTAACGTTAGAAGAGAAAAAATGTTGCGTTTGTAAAGAAATTAAGGATATTTCCAAAATTTTACGATTGGCATTATAGTAAAGATAATAAGAAGGCTTTTTGTAGAGATTGTGCTAGAAGAATTAAACGAGAAAGTCAAAAGAAACCGACTCTTTGCGAGTGTGGACGAATCATTCAATGGTTACCTTATCTTCAAAAACATTTACAAACAAAATATCATAATTCGAGAGTTTAATAAAATTTATTAACATTTTCATCGTGTAATTTAGATATTCTATAAATCAGTCGAGATTCTGCCATATTTGTAGTAAAATGATTTCCGTTGTATAAAATATTTAAAGATTCTTTCATTTGGTTATACAGATTGATAGAATTTGGTTCGTCATCAATGAACAAAATCTCTAATTCAGGATAATTTATTTTTAGATGTTTTAATCGGTTTGGTATTTCTCGTTTCTGAGCTCTGATAACGTAATAAGGATATTCCCACATGTGATTCTTCTTAATTAACACAAAAACATGGTGTTTTTTCTTATCAAAATCTTTACATACCATATCTCTCTTCATTAATTCCATTCGCAATTCTTGATTCTCAATTTTCAAGGATTTCATTTGACCTGAAATTTGTAACTGTTTTATTTCATCTTTTAACTGCTTATTTTCGTTTTCAAGTTTGTACTCGCCATATTTTCTAATACTCGGTAAAACTTCTTCTAAAACCCAATTTTGAAACGTTTCTGCAATCTTCATTTTAGATTTCAGTATTAAAGAATATATGCCTGGTTCATTGATGAAAATAGTGTCTGGATGTAATTTTTGTAAGAGTCGCGATTCGATACCCTTGTCAGAATCTATGTTTTCAAAGCTTTTTTTGTATTTTTCTTTAACATGATCTATGATAGCTTGTCTCGTATTTTTTTAAAATTCCAATATTTCTGCAACATCTTTAGCCTTAAACCAAAATTCATTATTTTCGTCAACAATTGTAAAAGATATGTTTGCTTTTAAATCTAAGTTGATTTATTGAGTAGGTCTACAACTGACTCCATTTAGATAGAAAAGAAATTTAACTAGTAATTTTTATTTTGAGAATGAAGGCCAGATTCATTGATAAAAACAGTGTCAGGATGAAGATTGTTAAGGGGCCCATTCGAATAGCCCCTTGTTTTTTAAGTAAAAAATATTGAATTTTGTCATCATCATCAACTCATTTTTATTCCTTTTTCAATCTTAAATATATTGTTGTTTTACTCTCATTATTTAATAAATTTTCCCTCAGAGTCTTGAACAGTTAAGACGATTTTTTGAATTCTTTTAATATTTTTTCTAATTGGAAATATAATCGATTTCATTCGGTTTTTCACTGATTTTTGATCCATAAGCAACATTTGGGAAAAAATGTGTACAAAAATTTCAGATTCTTTGTGTAAATGTTCGGTATGATTTTCAAAACTAGGTTCAACGAGATTGCAGTGCACTTCAATTACATCGAACGGTCTAAATTTTGGCGTTTTATTTCCTAAATATACCTGATTTGGCTCAATAGTTTCTTGAACAAACCCTAACAAATCTACAATAATTGCTGAAAACATTATTCTTACTGGTGATTTTATTTGAATTTTATTATAAAGAAAATTTTTTTGCATTTCAAAACTTGTTTTCGTCAAAGTTTAAAGATTTATCTGATTGTTTGAATGTTTTCAGATAATTTTTAAGGGAATTTTTTATTTGATCGAAAGTATAATATCCTTTGTTTAAACCATAATATTTTGTTATGTTCTTCTCACTAAATCCTATACAATAAGGAGAACTTTCACTAATATTTATTACAAAATTGTCAGAATAAAAACCGCTTAAACCGATAAAATAATTTGATTCTTCCTCTAAGTGTATAGGATGTTCCAAGTTTAAAACTAATTTAGAGCTTTCTGAAGTCAACTTGAACAGCTTCATTTTCGCAAGCGTTGCTTCAAGATGAAAATCTTCTATTTAAATGGAGAAATTTTTAAAGCAAAAAGATCAGATAAAACTTCAAACGTATTGAGAAAAAAAGAAAGATCAACCAATCAGATTGTTAATTGTTGGTTCAAGTGGATGTGGAAAAACAACTTTATTATTGAATTTTATCTACAATAGGTTGATTCCTTATTCCAATTTGTATGTTTTTAGTAAATCTTTAGAACAAGACGCCTATAAAAAATTACAAGAAAGATTTGAAAATATTGAGAAAAAACTTAAGCAAAAAAGTATCACATTTTTTATAATGGCTTCTGAGGATATAGTTCCGTTAAGCGAATGTAAACCCAATTCGTTAAATCGTTTTTGATGATTGTATTTTGGAAAATCAGGACGTTATTAAGGAATATTTCGTAATGTCTCGTCACAAAAAACATATCTTGTATCTATTTTTCCCAATGCTTTTCAAAGGTTGATAAACAAGTTATTAGAAATAACCTGAATATGTTGTGTATTTTTAAGCAAGATGATCACTATTCGAGAAAAATTTACAACAATTATGTGGGATCTGATATGAGTTTTAACCACTTTATTGAGTTATGTGATAAAATTTGGAAGGAAGACTACGGATTTTTAACAATTAATCTAACTTTGAAGCCTAAAAATGGTAAATATCTGAATAAATTTTCTAATATAAATGCTGCTCAGTGGTCTCGATAAAAATATTTGTTTACAATTATTTTTACATTATCTTTACTTTTTATTTACATTATGAAAACAACTGAAAAACGGTAAATCTGTTCACGTTCCACGTTCACGTTCATGTTTCACGTTCATGTTTCACGTTCATGTTTCACGTTCATGTTTCACGTTCGTGTTTACGTTTCACGTTCATGTTTCACGTTCGTGTTTACGTTTCACGTTCATGTTTTACGTTCGTTTTTACGTTCGTGTTTCACGTTCACGTTTTTACGTTCCACGTTCACGTTTTACGTTCCACGTTCACGTTTTTTACGTTCCAACGTTCACGTTTTTACGTTCCACGTTCACGTTTTTTTTACGTTCCACGTTCACGTTTTTACGTTCCACGTTCACGTTTTTACGTTCCACGTTTCAAAATTTTCCTAAATAAATGGCGAACGTAACTTCTGAAGAAGCGAAAAAACTTGATCAAATCGAAAAAGAAATTAATCAAAGAATTTAAAGAACAGATTCGAATGGATGAAGAAGAACAAGAACTTATACAAAAAATTAATCAACCTGTAACTTCTGCAATAAAAAATGTTGAGGGCAAAATTGAAAATGTTTTAAGCGATAATCAAAATTTAATGAATTTGGTTCCAGTTGTTACGACAATTTGCTGATATTTCGATTCCAGAATCTGAAGTAGAAGAGTTTGAATTGCCAAAATTACCATCTTCAACACCATTTAGACCTCGAATCATTGAAGACTCTACCATAGTTGAACCAATAAGTCCTGGAACAACGGATATAATAATTGGTGAAATTGGTAAAAAATTTCTTCCTAGAGCAAAGGATGATAAATTTGGTTTGTATTGGGACAGAAAAAAGAAAAGTTTTATGATTGGAAATTTGCCCGTGAATTTTGAGCATAATGATATCATTATTAATGAAAAAAACATATGAAGGAACTCAAGGTTTATGGAGATTATTAACAGGCACTGATGTTCCAAAAGACGGTTTTATATTCTGAAGAAGACTTGAAAAAGTATACTGAAATTTTATGGAAATCTGATTCAATTTACAAAAATAATGATGATCCATCAACTAAGAAACCAAAGTCAAGTAAAAGGTAAAAAATATCTCAATTTGATTAAACCAATTTGGGAAAAACGAATCGAAGGATCAGGTGGTGAGGAAAATACAGTGATAATAAGATTGAGTACAGATATATCGACGATTTGACAAAACTCGATGGAATTATTAATTATATTTATGCTCAAGAGAAGGCTGGAAACAACAATTTTTTGAACGAAAAGAAAGCGATTAAAGATTTTATTTCGAACAAACTTGATGAAATGATTGAAAAACCTGATGGAATTAAATATTTAAAACGAGTTTTTTGCCGGCAATAAGTTCATCTATGATTGAGGGTAGTGGACTTTTGAATGATTTTATCAACAATTTACCTTTTGAATTACACGTACCAACTTATCAGTATCTGGGGCCTGGCACAAAAACTCGAAAAAAAAAAGACTAAAAAGAGGAGATCCTGGTATAAATAAATTAGATCAAGCTGCTATGGAACACGATATTTTTATGCAAAACATAGAGACACAAATTCAGACATATCGCAGATAAAGTTTTGCAAGATAAGGCAATGGATAGATTTTTATCAAAAGATGCTAGTTTAGGTGAAAGATTTGTTGCGCTTCCAACAGCTGGAGCAATGTTTTTGAAGAGAAAACTAGGAATGGGAATCGAAGAGAACTTGAAATTTTAACTATATAAATGGAGGTGAATGTAAATTTCAGCAAAAATCAGAAAGAAAAAATAAAATCCGCTTTTAAGAAGAAAATACCCGTTAGTATTCAATTTAAAATAGATCAACTAAAAAATGGAGAAGATAAGATATTTTTAACAAATAGACAATACAATAAACTCGAAAAACATAAGAAAAACAATAAAGGAAACCAGAATAGAATTTTCTTATAATCAGTTGAAAGAACTTAAAAATGGTGGACTTTTGAAAGATTTATTAGATTTTGGAGAAAATATTCCAGTTGTTAAAAATGTTGTTCCTTATGTTCGTAAAGCTGCTCCAATCGTTAAAAAGGATGTGATTCCTATTGTTCGAAACATTTTTAAATTGGTTAGATAAAGAGTTGGAAGATGTTACAGGATCTGGATTAGATGAAAAAAACTTTGAATTACGTGAAATCAAACATCGGAAAAAAAAATTTGAACCTTTAACATTCGGGGATATTGGAAAGAAATCTGCAAAAATATTAAACATTTTAGAGGAATCTTCATGAGAGATTACATTACCTGAAAAAGTTAAGAAATTTGAATGTGGAATTGTGAATTTAGACTCGATTATGGGAAGTGGAACGCATTGGATTTGTTATTATAAAAAATGATAAGAATGCATGTTATTTTGATTCGTATGGAAGAATTGAGGACAAACCACCTATAGAATTGATTAAATATTTGAAAAAATCAAGCGTCTACTACAATGATTCTCAGATTCAAGACTATAAAGATCCCCCAATTTGTGGTCATTTATGTGTTTTTGTTTTTGAATGAACTGAGTAATGGTAAAGATTTTAAAGAAGTTGTTAACAAATTATTGCTTAATAAATATGGATTCACAAAATATTTTTGACGTATTTGGAACACAAATTATTCAAAATGTAGATAATAGTTTGAATTTTGATAGTTTGAGAAATGAGTTTGATAACAAGTTAGAAAATTTATTACAAAACCTTCCAGATTCAGATATGTTTGCTGTCGAGATTGAAGATTTTAAAGCAGAATATGATAACAAACTTGCAAATTTCATGAGTTCAAATGAAGTTGCTGATAAAATAAAAACATTGGAAAAAGAAGTTGATGATGGTGTAAAAAAATTATTTACCAAATTTAATGTCTCACATCGAAAAAGCTGATGAAATTACTGAAGCGATCAAAGTTGAAAAGAATTATGTTAGTTTGGCTAATAAGAAAAGAATTGTCGGTGTTCGACCTGGTATTGACAAACATGATGTTGTTGTTAAAGAACAAATTTTAAAACCTCTAAAAATTATCAGAAAACATCGATATTGTTGATTTACATGATCCGAATGTTAAAAATGCCTTAGATTTTAAAGGAAAAAGAATTAGCGGTGTTAGTAAAGGAATTAATCCATTTGATGTTGTTGTAAATGATTCAATTAGAAGATCCTATTAAAATGTTTAATGAACTAAAAACAAAATTATGAGAATCATAAACAGCATGTTAAAGATTTTACAACAGAAGTCTATGAAAAACTTGATGAAAGAAGTAAAAGATCAGTAGACGATGTTGGGGAAATTAATGAAAAACTTACTAAATTTAAAGAGTCTTTGATAAGTTTAGTTTAGATGCTACGAAAACTTTTGAGAATATTGGTCATAAATTTGTTGAATACAATGATTCTTATGCTGTCAAATTTCAAAAATTAGAAGAAAACTTTTAATAAATTTAAAGAAGATGTTGTTATAAGTTTTAGAGCCATCGACATCAGATTTAATGGATTAGGCGGCTATGATGACAAAATTTCTCCTTTATAAATGGCGCTCATATATTGTGTGAGGTGTAAGGCAAAAACTGCAACAAATGATATAAAATACTATGCAAATATCAATGGAGTTAAAAGAATTTCTGGAAAATGTGCTGAATGTAACGCAAAAAAGAGCCAATTTATAAAAACTTGAAATTTTTTCTTAATAAATAGAGATGGCGGGGACATTACAGTGCATTTTCGATCTTTTTATCATGCAACACGAAAGAGATTTGAAAAAAGAACATTGGGATGACATTTCTCAAAAATATGAATTATCCGAAGATATGATGAGATTATACGTAAACAAATTGAATTGGTATAACATTTGCTAAATATCAAACTTTATCATCAGAGTTCATTCAAGAAATATACTTATCAATTAAAAGATAATATGTCTGTTCTTTGCCTCTATCAACACTTGAGTATAAAGTTTTTTGGATGAAAATAAAGATACAGTTGATTGGAACAATATTATAGATAGCGGTTACTATCCTGTGCAGATTTTATTGAAATATGTGACCGAGATCGCAAAATTCAAGGAAGAGAAATCCTGAATATGACGAAGTAGATCATTAAAATGACTCTAATCTTTTTAATTATTTTACTAAAATTTATATCTTTTCTTATAAAAACGTACATTAGATCGATGAAAAAATGATATCTTTCTTATACATGATGTTTAAAATTTCTAAATTTTCTCTTATTAAAATGGCGGACTACAGAAAATATGCTAGTGATATTGAAAGGGCGGAGTTTAAAAATTTTCTATCCAATTAGTAAACAACATTTTGAATGAACCGAATAAAAGAACTGAGTTTAATATATTGATTTTGGAGATAACTTTTGCTCGTCTAACTTCCAGTTTTATATTTCTGGAACTTTAACAAAACAAGATGGTCAAGCATATCTTGGAACTGATAATGTTTAGATTAATCGATAATTTTATACCGTTTTTATTTTCTAAGATTGAAGTAAGAAAACACAATAAATTGATAGAAGAAGTCGAAAACTGTGGCCAATTAAGCACAATTAAAGGAACTATTTCGTATTCAAAAAGTGATGTTATTTCTCAAACTTCTAATGGCTTTGAATCAGATTTTTAAATTTGGTGTTTTTGAAGCAGCTGGAAATTTATCTCATTTTGGATTAGGATTTTTTGAAAATGTTACTATTCCGATCTATAAAGGAGGATTTTATCTAAGTTTTATAAGAGCAGAAGACGATGATGTGATTCTGAAGACTGCAACTGGAAATGTTATGCCTGTTGATGGAAAAATAACAATTACAGATTTTTTTATTAGAGTTCCAATGATTGATTATAAAACCACGAGTAAAATTAGGTTGATTGATGAAATTACAAAAAGTCAAAACATTATGTTTTAATTTTTCTAGATTGGCAATGTATTGAACAAAAAGGTATTTCCGGAACAACTTATTCGTTCGATATCACAAATATTTATAGAAATATCTTCAATCCCAAGTTCGTTATTATAGGTTTTCAAACAGATAGACAGAATAATCAAGAAAAAAATTCCTTCAAAGTTCGATAGTTTGGATGTAAAAAAATATAAGAGTAAAATTGAACGGTTCTTATTATCCAGATGAATTACAAAAATTTAAACATTTCCGGTGGTCTTTTCAGAATCATGTATCAGATGTATCAAGATTTTAAGAAAGTTTACTACAAAAATATGGAAATGTATTACAACCCCAAAGAATTTATAGCAAATAGACCCATTTATGTCATTGATACAACAAAGAGTTTGACAAAATATTTCTAGTTCAAAGAAACGATATAATTATCAATATGGATTTTCAAAATGCTGTTACAAACGCGATTTGTTATGTGGTTGTGGTTTTCTGAGAAATTTTTAGCCTATGATGTGATTAAGAACGATATTAAAGAAATTCAGTAAAAATCGTCTTATTTTCTGTTGAGCGAATGTTAGCAAATTTCATTATTTCCGTTTATAGATTTTTCATTAAGAATTTCTGGATTTTTTCATTAAAACAGCTTAAGAAATTAGAAAGCCTACAATGAACAGTAAAACAGCTATAGATTCGGTTAATTTTTCATTCGTGAGTTACAGATTAGTTTATTGTCCTTTAAACAGTATTTTACGTTGAAATTTCTGACTGTCCCAAAAGTGAGCTAGAACCCTCACATTCATATCTACTTATATATATATATATATAAAACATAAAAAACGTAGGAGAACAGGTTACTAATTCAGTTTCGCTAGCAGTTCACCAGTACCATGCCTGGTAGATGTTAGAGTGGACTTCAGTTTGGGCACGGAATTTTTTTAGCATCAGCCTATATTTACCAACATTATTAATTGAACTTGGCCCGAAATTAATGTCTAAATAATATATTTTACAGTAAGCATACCTGAGTTAAGCATCGTATAGAAAAATGATTGTATAAGATGGGAAACAATTCTCAAGTTATTTCTTTTTGTTATCATTGGCTAAGCGTTAGTGAAGTATCATTCTAGGGAGATAAAAAATCATTTCTGTCTGTCTGCCCACTCGACATATCGGAAACAAATAACTTATATACATAAAACTTTTGCATGGAGGTTCATTTCTATATAACCAACATCCACTTTCATAAAGATACATGTCACTCCATGGGATTTGGCTGAACGTTAGTGAATATTTTTACATTGGTCTTATGGGTAACCATGATCGCAACGAAAAAACCAAAAAAGTTGCAGAATAAATAAATTTGTAAAAACATGGAGTACAATCATTATGCTGAGTATATGTAGCCAAACTATCACAATTATTAAATTAGCTATAGAACTGAAATGTTATATAAGGATCCCTGCATGGTTTCAAGCCTTATAAATTTGGGATATGAAACATGTCAACATTAAAAATTAACTCACCATCATCATAATCAAAACGATGAATTAATACATATACCAAGATTAAGACCCAATACAGACCAAAATTATTGTAAAAATCGCAACATTTAAAAATAACCACATATGTTTTTTATAATAATTTAAATAGGTCAAACATAGATTGGTCTCTTACAAATGTTGAAAGATAGTTGAAACAATAGGCTAACGGGACAGTATTAACGGTTTGCCACACCATTAACGCTAAGTAAATTAATCACCAAAACTACAATTATTTAGTAACCAATAATAATCTGATAGCATGTATACAGTAAAACTATTTCTTGTGGCACACTTAGGTTAGCTTAGTGAGAAACTCTGATATGCCCCTTGTGTAATATCAGGGGCAGTAGGGTAATATGTTGTTACTACTAAGTAACAACATACTTAGTAGCCAATGACCTAACTTCCTGTTACGTGGAGACATACGTTGACAGACTACCTTGCATAATGAACGCCTGAACTTTGCTAACTTGTTAGAGTACCTATAACCACGCATTTCGTCTATAACAATTCCTCTTCTCTTACGGTAACATCTAGTGTATGTGAAAACTGTTGTTTGGTATATCACTATTAGTATTCATCTTTAAAGTGAAATGCTACAGATGTATTGTGTAGATAAATAAGTTCTAGTTTTTTTTGATTTCGCACACTTTTTTCTCATCAGTAAAAATCTGCAAGAGTTGTTTTTGAAAAATACCTAGATTATTAAGTATTTGTAACGACAGTACGTCTATTTACCAGCAGAATAGGACAAAATAACGCTACAGCTTTCTCCATACAAATAGATTTTGCATTGAAAATATGTACTCGGGAACTCTAATACCCATATAATCTTGCAGTATTTCGTGACCATGCATAGCTTTATTAAAGTACAACAACGCCTATCCCATAAGAGATAAGCTGAAAGGGTAGGAAGTCTTAGTTTCTTTCACAAATCTACTATCACCTCCTCAATCCAACTTCCTGATCAAGCCAATTACTGTGAATCATACATCAATAAAATTATATGTTTTTCTCAACCCAAAATCACTCTTATTTTAGTATAATAAAAAAATCCGTTTCACGAGTTTTAAAACGGTGGATATCATTCCATATACAGTATCTTAAATTCCCAACAGAAATCTGAACGTTATCATTCACAGTAGAGGTTATTTTTGTAAAACAGAGACGAGATTAAAATTGTAATGCTTACAAGAAGAAAGAGAGCACAAATTGGAATCTTGAGATACTCCTAAATCAGCAACGAAACTCTCAGAATATACTTCGTAAAATCTACATTGAAATCTCCCTTCTCAAATTTTGGGTTTAATCCAAGTCAGAAATCCAGAATCTTCCTCAAAATAGGCGATATGCGAGCTTGTCTAATGCTTTTTGAAAGTCAAAGCATTAACACGACACGCGACGCTTGACCAATCAGCCACAGTTAATGGCAGTCAAACTGTCTCTTTACTTTTTGTCTAAAATACAATTTTACTCTTTACAAATTGTCTCAGAAATCCAGAATCTTCCTCAAAAGAGGCGATGTGCGAGCTTGTCAAACGCTTTTTGAAAGTCAACGCATTAACACGACGCTTGACCAATCAGCCAATGTTAATGGCAGTCAAATTGTCTCTTTACTTTTCCTCCATACATTACTTATATGACGTAAATATGTTTCCAAGCTTAATTATTGTAATATAGTTCAATTAAGATGAATTAACATGCTGCCAAAATAGATACCAAAAGTTACAGACTTTGTCCTGCTAGCTATTATATTCAGGTACGTTTTCATTCGCCATACATTTTTTATATGACAACATTACATGAACCATAAACTTTGTATAGGACAGACTGCAAGTTGACAGAGGACAACGCAGTAGTATATCAATAATGTAAGTTACAAACAGGATTACGCACGTCACAGCCCTCTCTTGCTCCTGTTTAGTGTCACGGGTTTTGTCACTCTCCATACATTCTTTATATGACAGCAAAACATGTATCAGCAACTACAAGTTTTATGTGACACGAGGTTTATAGAAGACAGACACGCTTGCCACTTAACACTTAATAGTGTGAATAATAAACTGCACATGTACATATGAAACGGAATACAATACCAATTTGTGCTCTATGTAACCTCAGAGAAGTATACTAATTAAACCGTTTCGGAAATTTTAAGAGCTTCACGCCGTTGGTATAAACATGTTTCGAATATCAATTAAATTTTTAATTGACTTAGTGAACAATTCAATCCGAACGTATATTCTATTTTCATACCATTAGCCTTGTGCATCTCGGCGAAATTTAAAACTAATATTTTACTGAAATAAGCATTGATTGTTATATTTTAGTAAAATACTGCTTTTGAAATAATATTAAATTATTTGTTGCTATAATTATCGTTTAGTTACTCCACGTGTCTATTAATTAAGAAACAAAACGATTGACGTATATGCACAGTGTTTGTTAAGGACTAGCATAGAATCTAAAATGTTTGAAACGAAATTCCACAAATAACAACCCTATCCTAATATCCTTTTCATTTTGCGTATTAACATTACTATCCTGTATAAATTCTATGGCACAAGTCACAGCACTAATAATTGTTGGTCTGTAAATCTAACAAGTAGTTCTTCTAATTTTGTTGAAAAGTTCTGTGCAGAAATTAATTCTAGTCTTCAAAACTGACTTAAGTCCCGACCGAGACCTGATTGCGCTACCAAATAAGTAGTTAAAAATCACCAGTGAGTGCTCATGAAAATATTTTTCAAACACACAATAGTTGATCCGTGATTATGAAATTTACGCTTCACTCTCACCGCTCAATATCAACTTCCACCTCCAAAAAGTTGAAGGTGTTATTAAATAATTCATGTACAGCGTTTTAGTGTATGCGAAGTTTCCAACAATATTAAATACAAGATACGAACTTTTGAAATTCAACTAACCCCCCCCCCACTCACCAACCTGGAATTTACAAACGTTATATTGAAATTTTTTATGATGATCTTCTAGTGAAACTTGGTAACAAAGAGTGTGTTTCACTCAAGTATTAAATTAAACTTTAATATATATTTTAATCAGTGTGTTATAGTATTCAATTAAGTTTTCTTCGAAATCTATCGAACACTGCTATATTTTGTCGAATTACTGTTTAAACCATAATAATATATGGCTGCATTACTATACATTTATTACTTCTATTATTATTATTATTTATTTATTGGAATCCAAAGTACATATTCCGACACAGAGTAACGAACTAATTCGAACTTGTATATGAGTATATTCATTCGTACACGGGTCCTCTTCACCCTATATTGTCAAGTTTTGTATGGAATATCAGTTCACATGCATTATTAATATTTTTCTCTTATATTTACACATGAATTAGAAGAATGTTTTGCATAAAATGTATAATTACAGTACAGTTAATATCTTATACCCAAACAACCTTCTAATTATTTTAAATGTTGAATAACATAATGAACAGCTAAATTCATTTTGTATTGATAGTTGAAATTAAGAGGTCTTAACCTATTTTATCGCATTTTCAGGAATGAAGTAGACGCTTTGTGAAGGGTGAGAGGGTTCCTTTCATACTACAGGGGTGTGGTTTCTTTAGTTAAACCGTTCAATGCTGCCTTTTATTCTTTATTTAATATTAATTTATAAATTAATTAACTTAATTCAATATAAAGTTCATCCTTGCAAACTCTTTTACTCATAATAACAAGTGCAAAACTCTACATAAAAGTATGATAGAAAACAATTATATAACGAGAGCCACATTTCTGATCTCTTCATTCTCTTGTATTACAAGTGCACGCTGGATTGGTTTCGTTTGACATAAAGATATGACATTACTGTTTATGTCCGGAATATGTCATCGTTACATTACTATTTCAGCTGTTTACATAGTTAACACATTCTAGAGGAGCATCGCAGCACATACAAATTTAATGGCGTAAAGACTAAAAGACCGAGTTTAGTTAAATTGTATATGGGCATTCTTAGAGTGCCTATAGGCATCTAACATATAGGTAAGAAACATATAGGCAAAATCTTATTTCGAAAAACACTCCGACCTTTGACCCACGGGTCTCTAAAGTTGCATTACAGCAAAAATATTATGATTTGAATGAATAAGAATCAACAGTTCTGTGTTACCAATGTTTTATGACAGAGCAACCATATGTTTCATTTATTTAACCACTATTGACAATTTGTTTACATTTATTGATTTCAACACAGAGTAAGCTTTATAGCAATAACATTTCTTATTTCAATCTTCACTGCTTTTGAGCTAACAGTAAGAAAATATCCAGATAAAAAAATTAAAAGTTTAAGTAAAAGTACTTTTAACTGTATATTTGAGCAAATATTACGTATTCAGTTCTTGGTTAGAATATCTGTGTGTGTATGTGTGTGTATACATATACAGGGTGAATATAAAGTCAGGACCCCCCCTCTACTTTTTTCTATAGGTAATATAAGGAGATATCCTTTGGGTAGTGGTGCAATATGGAAAGGAAGTTTTCATTTTTATGATATTGAAAATTTTTTGTGTCCCCCAAAAATGTGAAATTTTGGGGGCAACCCAAAAATTTCAAATGTAAACCCCTATCAAGTGACCCCTCATTTTAAAGAGCATGAAAAAAACTTAAATAGTGGTGAAAACCAGAGATTGCTATCTCTTTCCTAATCCGAAATAATAGCCAGTATTACCACAAAACAATTTTAATAACTCACCACGTCACGAAGTCAAATCAAATGTTCAAACTAAAGCCCTCCTACTATTTGGCAGTGAGACAAGCGTAGGGTGAACGCCTCTCTGACGTTTAGGAAAGTCTGAGGTGGTATTTTGTTTGCAAGAATCTATAATCCTGTTTCTTAAATCTTCAAGGTTTGCTACTTAAATTATGGATTTTATGTGACCCCATAGAAAAAAGTCCATGGGTGTAAGGTCCGGAGACCGCGCAGGCCATTTCTATTACACCACGGCTACCAATCCACTGACCACGTAGCTGATTTCCCAGAAATGTCGTACAGCACGATGATAACGTGGTGGGGCGCCATCTTGCTGGAAATGAATGGTTTCTTCATCAAATTCATGTTGATTCTCCCTAATAACAGTATTTAATTGAAGGAAAAATTGATTCTTGTAACATTTCCAAATACAGTTGGCCATTGAGATTCCCATTAATAAAAAATGGTCCTATAAAGTCATTCCCAAAAATCCCGGCCCACACAATAACTTTTTCTGGATACTGGTACATGCAGTTGTGTTTGTTTACATCTCCATTGACGAAACAAACTGCATTCATCACTAAACACAACGTTTCGACAAAACAATGGATGTGCAGAAATTAGTGCATTTCTTCACAAAATTGTAGACAACGGTCTGATCGTCCTTTGTTTAACTCATGGGTAAGCTTAATTTTATAAGCGTGAAATTTTTTTTCAGTACCTTTATCACAGACATTTGGGAAACATCACAAACATTTGCTACTAATCTGGCGGACTGCTGCGGACCTTCAACAAATTGTACAAACTGTTTGTCACCGCCTAAAGGAGGCCGACCTGAGCGTGGAGCATCTTTGATGGAACCAAATTCTCAGAACTTATTTACTAAAGGTCTTAAGTATTTCCTTGTCACAGGTCTATCAGTATGTGCCAAATTAAACCGCCTTGCCCATGATAATTTTATTCGAAGCCCCGAAAGTAAATATCATTTCCTACTTTATCTTCGAGACTACGTGCCATTTTTACTCGTAATCAGTATTAATTAGATAATATTATTTAAAAACTTACAATGCGAAAGTGCATCTAAATAAGTTATTGTAATAACACTAAAACACGTAAAAACTTCTCAAAATACTTCACGGAACAGTAACCACACAATACCACTGGATACTAATGATCCAATAAGATACTAACTACTGTCAAAGTATGACCTGTTCTCACAAGATTGAAACAAAGAATGGACTAGTTTTTACTAACTGTAATTTCGAACCGGGAAAGTCCAGTCACTCATTGACAATAAACTCCTTATCAGTTTACTTTATAACATTGGATTCTTTGTCCATTGCATGCCTCACTCATTGAGAACACAAACAACCAATAAACCTGTTTCCACGCAGACGGAAACTGTACCCAAACAAAAATAAATTTAGGTGTAAAGACTTAATTACAATTTTTATTGGCTATGTCGTTGGAAAAGAGAGCGATCTCTGGTTTTCACCACTATTTAAGATTTTTTATGCTCTTTAAAATGAGGGGTCACTTGATAGGGGGTTTACATTTGAAATTTTTGGGTTGCCCCCCAAAATTTCGCATTTTTGGGGGACAAAAAAATTTTCAATACCATAAAATGAAAACTTCCTTTCCATATTGCACCAATACCCAAAGGATATCTCCTTATATTAACTATAGAAAAAAGTAGAGGGGGGTCCTGACTTTATATTCACCCTGTATACATATATATATATATTGTTTATTTATGGTGTTTGAGTACTTTGTATTATCAGGAGGCTACTACTTTTGGACGAGTTTTTCTTATCGGGGACCTAATTATATTTCAGTATTAAAAAGAACAAAACTGTTTTCAACCTATTTTGAAATTTACAAGTTATTAGGCCAATCAATGAAAACAAAAACTAGAAGAACAACAATTTTTTATTCGAAAATGGTTCGTGCTTCTAGGCCTACTTGAAGGGTCACTCGTTTAGGCCTATTTGGATGCGATTTGGCGACAGGAAGTATAACTCAGCGCATATTTTCTATTCATTATGGAACAAGGAAAGTACTATGAACGTATAATGAAGTTTATTTTGGTGCCAGATAAGGAAAACTCGCCCAAAAATATTGCTGTTGATAATACAAAAGTAATGCGATGATACTGTCTCCTAGTCATGATGTAGCGGACGAGTATCGTGTTGCGTAACAGCCATTCTTGTTGTTTATGTGCCGATAACAAAGCATTTGAGTAAATATAAACTAAAATCGTTACTTACTTCTACAGTGTTTTTCCGTATTTCTTTAAAAAAATAATGTAATAATTTGAGTTGTGTCCAAGCAAAAAACGTGCGTTTTCAGTGTAAATATAATAGTGTTATTTTGGTTTTTACAAAGTTGCTGACACCCATACATAAGCAAGCTATTTGCCTCTACATTTACTAATCATATTTATAAATATAAATATAATAGATATATATAAATAGATATAAATATATTAGATAAAATATATATATATAAAATAAATATTATTTATTATATTAATATATATATATATATATAAAAATAAATATTATTTATTATATTAATATATATATATAAAAATAAATATTATTTATTATATTAATATATGTATATATATATATATATATATATATATATATATATATATATAAAGCAAGATTTGTTTGTAACGATATGCCACACATTCTACATTTAATTAGAAAAAACAAAAAAATTATGAAAATCTGTTGGATATTATTTTACAATAGCTTTTTCCCCCAAAGTTTACAAATATGCAAAAAAAAACAGCTCGGCACTTTATGCATATGACTTGGGAAAACACTAGCGGCGCTCAATGGGTTATTAAAACAATGTCAAAATAATTTATTCCTAAGCTCAGATAGATTGAATTAGATTTCCAAAAATAAGTAAATTTGTTGCCCACAGCTTTGCAAGCATGTCCCAATAATACAGGGGCATCATTGGTATTGCTCTTTTACATGGAATCTCAGACATTCACATCTCTGGAACAACTGCTGACTTTTTTAATGTATAGCTTCAAATAGATGAAACTCTGAGGCAACTGAGTCTTTGAAATAGGTCTTGGTATTTAATATATATGGTAAGACCCTAGTAAGTACTACTGAGGAATGTATGATGAAGCAAATTACGAGATTTTTCAGAATTTTTTAAGTTATATTCTACAACTTTTTTCTAGTTTTAAACGTCAGAGGAGCCCAATTCTGAAATCAGAGATCTGACCAGGGTATGGCTTGATCACTATGAGATTGCTGGAAAGTCTATACATCACAGTATCTATCAGATTTGATCTAGTATATTATTAGCTCAACAGTGTATTAGTGCCTTTATAAATTAATACCTCAACATTATAGCATTATCACATATCAACATTATGTCTACTATGACAACAAAGACATGTATGTTTAATAGCAAATTAGCAATACACTACTTCCCAATTTAAAATATTTTAGTAAATACTATACATCAGTTACAGTTATTGCCAATTATTTTCTATTGATAACTACAAAAGTTATTTAATAAAAATTGTATTAATTTCTCTTAGCAGCGATTATGTAAGTATAATTGCTTTTATGTAAATCAGAAAATAAACGAACAATAGCATTAACTTCAAGAGTAAAACCAAAGTGAATGTAAACAATAGTTCCGCAAAACAATGGCCTTGTTCCCTGATTGTTCCTGGTAATGGTAGATTCTCATATAAACCTAAGCCATTGGAATAACATACACACACTCGCACACGCGCACGAACGCACGAAAATAACTCTTATATTTAGTTTGAAATGTTATTTAGTTTTGTCTCCAAAACTAGGGAACATATCTGTCTAATTTGAAGGCCAACCCTGGCTCCCTTATGTACTTGGCCTCTACTTTCGGCTTCCAGAACTTCCCTCCTCTACGTTGTTCCTATAACGCTGTTCCTATAACGTTGATCCTCTAATTTCCTCAGAAATATTACCGTGCACACGGCAATACGCTTTCCTTAAAAGTATGACTCAGGAGTTCGTTCAGTTCTTCCATGTCTGAATTACTAACCACAGTGAGAATAAGTCCGTGTAACATGTAGTGCTGAATGTTATAAATCGGATACTGCTGCGTATACAGCACAAATGTGTTACAGAATCCTTGGTAGAACCTTTACCTGTATTAGACACACATGAGATAACTCATCCAATGCTATAAATGAGATAAGGTGCGTGCTAGTACTGCCATCTGTGGAGTGAGAGGTCAGGCATAAAATATTTAAACGGTGACAATAAAAACCACTAGAAAAGCGTCGGACCTCAGCGTACCTTGTCCGTATGAATTATTTATCTCGTATATAACTAGACACAAAGTTATAAAGTATTAACAGTAAGCTTAAGTGCTCAGTAATGTTGTAAGGCTATCACCAATAGAAATACGATTGAAACATACGATTGATTCGTTGATTGTAGAAGTGTATGAATTACGTTGCTAATGCCACACCGATATTACTGTTCAATCGCACCTTTTCTCTCTGTTTCCCTTTTATTTCATATGGTTTTCAATTTTGTTACTGTCAGATAAATAATTGACCAATATTTCATAAAAAAATTAAAACAATCTTCATTTAAAAACTAAACTCGTTAACGGCTTTGCTTCTAAAGTACCGTAATGAAAAGGCTGAAGAATCTCAAGATTTAAGTTAACTTGAGACTAATTTGTAACAGAATACTACAGCGGATTCAGCTAACAGAACAGCTCTCGTAGATTGATGAATAATTGACGGGAATACTTAGACCTGTTGTACAGCATAGCACAGGTGCAGCCGCCGCTAAACCGGATTATAATAATGGGTTCACGAGGGAACTCTCAAGTGCGGCTCTAATTTAGTCATGCACTGAACTTCATTACCTCAATTTGGTGAATATTGGCGGTGATATTAGTTGCTAAGAGAGAGAACTGTAACAAAGTTCACTAGTTATGTTTTCTACTACTTTACAATCTTCAATTGAAAGCTAGGATTCTACTATAATCTATTACCTGCCCTAACGACACCTCCTCAATAAAGGCTTTTTTAATTCATCTATTCATTAATTCATTGCTACATAAATAATTAATTAACATTCATATTTTTAATACAAAATACAAGTCAGTTGGGCTACTCTATTGAGCAAACTTTTCTTTGACTTTAAGGACAAATATGTATTCCCAAATATATCACAAAATCGTAGTATTAAGTGGATTTGGCTACCCCTCTTTCGAAACCAAAGGCATTTGGAACATTTTCCAAAACATTTATTTATTAAGTTGTACGCTGAAAATCACAGTAATATTAATTAACTGAGTTAATATTAATGAACTGTGTATATTACCATAAATATAATGTGCTGCTCCCATAGTAAAACAACGCCTCAATTCTTTGGGCTCCGTCAACTACCATTTGAATTTGGTACATGTATTATGATTTACTTATATCACATGATTCTTCCGTCTCACAATATTTAAGTTGGGACATTTTTGGATTTGGCCTACTGTATTTTTCGTTCATTTAAATACCCACCTTTTGTTTCTTTTTGTGTTATTGCTTGTTGAAAGAGCAATTTAATTTATATACAGGTTAATCCCTTCCCGTATAAAATATCGCGTCCCCGAATTAAAATATTTCAACGTATAATGAGGGCGCAGCACGTTTTTCGGAAACTCTGTTGCATTACTTCACAGATGTGTTTGCCGAAAGACTAAAATCTAGTTTGTGTGATTATGCCTCTTCTTTTCCTCGAACTCCCATAATACCACCATAAGAAATGTTTCGCACCATAAAAGTACAACATGTTTTTTCTGTATAAGAAGACATACTTGAATCCCTTATGTTCCGTTATTGCTAATCGAATTGTTAATCAGAATACATACGAGGTTAAAACAATTAGGAATAAAGTGATGCCCCTTATAAATTTATTTATTTTATTTATTCAATTACATTGTTTTACACAGTTTGGCCTCGCCAAGTTACATTAAAAACTTGTCGGCGAGGTCCAGCGATATTTCCTTACTTCTACTGTTCCACTTCTACTGGTAATAATGGCTTTAATAAGTTGTATCGTTTAAATCAATTTACTAAATTAAAATACTAATGACGATTTATTTGCGGTTTAGGGCAGGCATCATGTTTCTATTTATATTTGGCAATTGTATGAATACGGTTTGAACTTAATATAACAATAACAATAAAATAATATATCTAAATGACTAATAGGGATGCCGCTAGAGACTAATGACTTACTCATAAGACACACAGCACGTCCAGAGACTGGCGGTGGTCAAACCAATGCGACTGTCCCATCACGTTCAGCTCAATCCCGACCTTAGCCTCACAGAAAGGTGCACAGCACGTCCTGAGACTGGCAGCGGTTAAACAGACTGGCTGCCAGTCCCATCACGTCCAGTTTAACCGCGTCCTTAGCCCCACATTAAAACTACGAGTATAGTCCAATCACTCTAGAAATTTCATTCCTCAGAATCAATCAATCAACTGCCTCCTTAATTAAGAATTCAATTCAATTGATCCTGGAGATGCTTCGATTGCTAAAAGAATTATCCTCTGCTAATTGGAAAAGAAGTTCTCCGCTCTCTGAAATTAAATTCTTATTAAGTCCTTACACAGAAAACTGCTTTTATTAAACTTTGAAGAGTGAGATTCATTTTTTCCTATTCAAATAAGTACGTTTTTAAATTAAATACAACAAATATTGTACGTGTTGGCCAAATAAGACAAATATTGTACATGTGGGCCGAAAAAACAAACATTGTAAAATTTTGGCTAAATAAACCAAATATTTTTCATGTTTACCAAATAAGAAAGATATTGTACATGTTGGCCAAATAAGACATTCCGTCAATATTTTGCTTACCAGTGAAATACTTTTTGTTCCCAATTTCAATTTATAGTAATAAAACCAATTACAAATTGCAAAAAATATTTATTCTGCACACATCAAATTATACACCATTCGTACATTCAACCTTAATGTTATAAATTTCACAAATGGACTTTGTATAGTTACACCCTTTTTACTTGGTAAAAACAATAATTTTGGAATACGTAAGATTTAGTTATAAATTTGTAATCATTTTTATATAGTTAACATTATAGCGTTAACTTTGTGTTTGCCGTAATATTGCAAAAACCAATTTAGCATTATTTATTTAGGCCTTGAAAATAAATTCAACAATAATTGGTATTTTAAGGTAATATTTTAAAACAGGCGTTAATTGAAAAGTGTCAGCACCTTTAAGTACGTGCTTTCCAGACGAAAAAATCCAGCACAGCGATCACTTGTGGACAGCTAAGCGAACAGAGGTCTGCACATCACAGTTTGGCTTAATCTTAAGTTTTAATTAAATACAGGGGCGGTTTTAGCATAATGTATTGGGAGTGGTCAGTATGGGGGCTGGAGGATATTTCTATTCTTACTCCCCATAGAATGGGAGAATCTAGGATTCCTTCCTAGGATATCTTTAAAAATACTCATCTTAAAATCCATATTTACGCATTTTAACTCAAAAATTATACTTTTTTATGACTAAAACTAAAAACACGTATATTTTCAAAATATTTTAGCCTATCACTCCCACCTTAAATCCACTACTGATTAAATTGCTCCCTGATATTAAAATTAACATTCCTCCAATAATTGGATTTGGCTACTAATTAATTACTGATGAATAAACTTTTTTTAATTTACTTGAAATGGCACAACACGAGGTCGGATAACGATTGTTTCTACATGCGAATGTATATACAACGTGAATTGCAACATCAGCAAGTAATAATTTACAGGAAAAAGTGGATGATATTTATTAAGCGGACTTTCGCGTAAATATTTACTTTAATAATCCAGCCACAGACAGTGACATGTTACCATATTATGTTGTGTTGTATGAACATACGTTTATGATACAGCCCTCCAACATCGCACCGCCAAGTTTCTGCTGCTGACAGCTCGTTTTCTGCTCACTGCTCTCGTTATTTGGTGTAGGTGTCACAAACTCCTCTTTTATTTTTGACAAGAAATTAAACCGATAATTTCTTGCAACATCCCCATATCCTGAAAATACATAATATGTTACCTTACATAGAATAGTTTATTAAATTCGTTTTAATCCCAATTCACAATTGACATGACACTAAAATATCTAGGTCTTCAGCCGCTTTGCATTTGCGATAAAACACCCCATCGAGTGTAGAAGATAAAATTCTTTTAAGGGATTCCGAAAGCCGTAAGTTTAGTTCTATTTCTCCTCATTCTTCTTGTAGCGTCTGAAACCTTTCACAGACTTTACTCCTGAAATCTAGAATACACGTCCATCTGAAGAGATTTTAAAAATCGGCGATGAAGAAGCGAAGTTGATGCAACAAAAGAGATGCAAAGACGTTCATAAAGAACTCTTAGCATCGTTTTGACATAACAGACACTTCTACCACCAAATAGCTCTCTCTGGTTACCCAGTAGCCACAGTTTGTAATCTAGAGATCTTCTCATTGTCTCATCAGGTGCAATTGTAGGATATCAGACGGTTCAAGAAGAGGAAGAGAAAATGGAGTAGATATTATCATTTGCATTTAACCTAACCTTCCCACTATAACGACGCTAAGTTGTCCCCCTGAAAGAGAACACTTTTTATAGTTCCTGACTTTAAGAGCATACCTATACAGATGAGGCAAGCAGTATTTCTAACCATTTATTAAGCTGAAAGGCTCTCAAAGTAATATAGAGGTAAGGCTCTCTAACCGAGAGGTCACGAGTTCCATTTTCGTGGAGATCAATAATAATTTGTAAAATGATTTGGACTCTTTTCCTTAAAAACCGTTTAAAGCATCTAAATAAATGCCATTGGATTAGAAAGTATTCCCTAAAAATTATTTCCTTTAAGTTGCTAAAAAATTAGTTTTGAATGCCATTCGTCATCAAGTTAAAATAAATCTAATGAATGGCCACTATCTCAACTTTTATTGGATTCGACTCAAAATTAAAACTAAATTTTTTTAACGTTTGAAGAATATAAAAATACAGCTTTTGGTATTAGGATAAGCTTTTACTGGGCTATAAATAATACACATTTAGAGCTTATTGTAAAAAATACATGTATCACTGCGTAGAAAGAATTTTAAATAATTCTCAATAGTAAAGTGGTTATTCACTAACAATAATTTGCCTAATTTGGTCAATTTCTGTACATTGGTTTTGATTATGATATTTACACAAAGGTGCGTGGAACAAAATTTTTGATTTAGACTGTACTAAAGGAAAATATTTTACTAAAAATAAACAAATATATTTTCTTGTACAGCTTTCTTGCTATATACTATTATGTTAAAATTATACGAGTATCATAAAAGTATTCTGCTTAAAGGTTTTTTTTTTCATTTTAACATAACAAATGTTTAATTTATTTCTTTAATGTTTTCTCTACTAATGTTGTCCCAATCTGGAATATTAAAGGAATTGACGGTGATTGATGACACTGACTTTGACTAATCACTAAACCCAACCCTTGCGCTCAGCTGCCCTGATCTCCTGATCCTGGCAGCGTTCACATTTTTTTTGACATCGGTATTAATTTAACCGTTCTAAACATTTCTGGGAAAATAGGACGTTCAAATAAATTATTAATTGCTTTCAATAAGGCTTTTAAATTATTCAACTAACATGTTTTAAATAACTCAAAAGTTAATCTATTAAACGTCGTATTCGTTTCCTGTTTCCACCGCGTCGATACATTGCTTACGCAATTAGGCCTAATTTCTTGAAATACTCGTAGTGGAGAGCCATCTAACCAACGGCTGTTAAACCAAAACCGACAACAAAAATACTGCGCTTGAAAAAGGCTTTCTCTTCCTTTCTTTTGCTTTCTGTCCTTTTATTATCCTCTCAGATCACTTTTCGGGCGTTAGAGTTCGGATAAAGTTGATGCGCTATTTTTATTCTTTCCACATGCCTCTTACACTACTCACACATTATTCAACAAAATATTTTTAACATTTTTTTACAACTAATAATGAGTTTTTGTTAACTTATCTGTGTATTATAAATTGAAAGAAACCCAAGTAACCGGTTTAAATTTAATTATTTCTCAACTACACAAAATATTATATTACTTACTATTTATCTGCCAACCAATTTAATAATAATAATTTTAGACTATTTTAATGTACACATATGGTTTAATATATTTAAACAGTATTTCATTTAGTTATCAAGCGTTCTGTTGCCAAAATTAATTCTCTAAATGGTTTTGACTTTTTTAGATTTCACATTATTGAGCTCTGAAACACGAAAAAACCATGTTTATCAAGGTTAAAAGCATAGTTAGAAAGGACGTAAATATGGATTTGTATTTTTAGTTGAGGAGTTAAAGTTCAGTTACTATCCTCGTCGGATCAAACCCCAGTGGAGTTTAAAAAACTGCCATTCAGCCAGATACAATAATGTTTTCATTATTTCCGGACATGGAACAGGTCGTGTAAGTGCAAATGAGAGCTTGGCAATCCATCACGTCCACCTCAGTGTTATGTTTTTGTACAATAACAAGGTAAACTGCTTCTTTTATTTGGTAATTTTTATTAGTTTTTGTTGGAATTTAGTTTATTTTGGTGTTATTTTTACAAAATAAAGATACTTTTGCTCTGTGTCACATGGAAAACAAAATTTAAACTTGGATCTTTTATTCAATTTGTATTACCTAATAACTCGGTATTTCAATGGTAATACTCTAAAGTTTATATATCAAAAAACAGCTGTTTTGTTCCTTTACTGAAACAATAATAAAGTCTGAGGTTGGCACACTGAAGAAAAACTTGAATTGAGCGCCAGCTGATTTTTCATATATCTTTTATAAGAAAATTAATCACTTTAAGGATCAACTACAGTAATCAAACACAGTAACCAAATATCAAAAACAGCTGTTTTTACGGCGGTACGATAAAAAAGTATGTTTTAACTAGTCAATTAATATCCTTTGTAAATTTTTTAGCCGCCTTATAGTCCAGATTTAATCCTACACGTGGTTAGAGATGGTGTTTAAAACATTGTACCAGAGCGTTAGCGAAGGATTCTGACAAAATTTATATTCGGCCTGTATTTTGCAGGGTATCTTGAAAACAGAGATATAGATTTGAAATTTAGAATTAAACTTCATTCCTACATACACAAGATCCAATTCGATGACAGTACATGTCCTTACAAGGACTTTGGCAGTGTTAGTGAAGTATATCACTCAAGGAGGTCTGCAAAATGCCTCTTATATATGTTTGCAGTCTTGAGAACAAATTTAGCTGGACTTGAAAGTTTATATGCATTTCATTTATATATAAACACGAATTTTAATTGTTTTAGCGAAATATATCACTCAGATGGCCTGCAATATGTCTCCTCTGCCTCTATGTAGTATCGATAACAATTAAGCTAGACTTGAAATGTTGTGTGAAATTTCATTTCTATATAAACAAAACGAATTTATGATGGTGCATATTACTCTATGGAATTTGGTTGAGCATTAGCGATCATTTTTACATTGGTCTTATGGGTAACCATGATGTTAATGAAAAAATTTTTGATTAAATACATTTGTAAATTAAACAATTGCTATCAACGTCGAATTAAAAAGGCATGACTGAAGAAGATTAAGAGCTCTAACCAAAGAAACTGAGAAATTTGTACCTTTAAAATCTCCTAAAGCATCTGATTTTGTTAGTAGATTTATATTCATACTATCAACATGAAATAATTCCAACTATATATTTTCCCTTGCAAGAGGTTCATTTAAAAAATAAATTTCATTGTTTCAACTTTCCTTTCACTTTTTACAAAAACCATTTTGTCTAATAAAGACTGAGTTTTTTAAACTCATCACAAAAACAAGAACTGTTATGATATTTTGAAGGTTTTATTGAAAATATTAAAAGTTAAAACTCTTTAATGAAGATATGAGGCTATGCGATCACAGCTTTTTCTACATTTTTCATAGAATGAAACTTCTTCTTGTATTAACATTTAAATTCCAGTAGAATGCCGGCCCATTCACATACTTATAAACATTAGCAAACATTAGTTTAGTTAATTCTTCCATAAACACCGTAATTGCAATAAAATAAAATGAAAAGGCAGTAGTGGGACTGACCGACGAAATTTTAACGGGCTATGAATAAAATCAAACACAGACTAAATTATATGGTAATATACTCTGTTCAATAAATCTACGAACCACTAATATATTTATTAATGAACACAAACGTAATTTTATTACTTTACTACATCATTTAATAGCGGATTCTAAATTGAATTTCAGCACAGTTCATAGGTCTATTACATCCTATTCCAATTTCCCATTAGTTTTATCCTGACAAGATTTAAAAAAAAACTAAAAATAAATTGATTAGATATTTTATAGTTATTAGTTATTATAGTCATTAGTTTCTGTCAATTATAATTATAATCTTTACTCAATTAAATTGGCCCTTACCTTACAGTGACTTAAAAATTGATTACACAGAAAAAAATATTTTAAAACTTATTTTGCTGAAGAAACCTCAAAACCGTTAATTGACGTTTTAAAAGATAAGTTACATTAAATAATTTCAAACTATAAAAAGTACAGTGAGATATAGAACAACAGGATATTTAGCAATATTGTATTCAAGAATTCTTATTTCTTATGTACTTTCTTATTCTTATATTCTTATATATTCTTAAGATTATTGCGGCCCTCGGCGGCTACAGAGCGAACAAGCGTGACGTGACGTTATGTGACGCGAAACGAAGGTTTTTATTCACGTGCAAAACATACATCCATAACCCGCCAAATGAAGTAGTCACTTTAATAATTATATAACTTCGGGCTGCCCTCGTGTGATTATTCATAACTGGAGCCATTAGAGCGAAGAGGGTTGAGTAAGTAATAAATTATTGAGAGATCACTACATTCGCTGCAAACTATTGAGAGATGAATATTACGTAGTAATTGGCAGGTAATATCTTCTATTATAAACGATTCATAATATCTGTATTACTTCTAGCTAGACAAACTAAATTAATTTTACCAATTATAACCCGGATAAATGTAGCCTATACTGTTTTTAGAAAAATGTTCAGACACTTTTTGATGAGGTGTATACTTTATATAAAAACTAGTTATATATTAAAAATCATTAAATTTTTTGTAAATTATTTTGGCTAAACATAATATTTCTAGGAGCATTCACTTCGATATTAAGGTAGATTTCTGATAAAGTACATGATATATTCTTTACTTACAGGCTTTAACTGCATGTATTATAGATAGACAGCTGTTGTACGATAGTTTCTTTTACCTCAATAATTCTTCACCCTCTCGTTATCGATTGGATTTTTTTGGTCTCTCATCACCACTAGTCTCGGGACCGGAAGACTCAGCCTACGGAGTATTAGTAATTCCTTGTTACCTTTTAGTGTAAAATAAATCTGAAATCTACCAAACCCAAATATACATTTATTAACATATTTAATAACGTACAGCAACAAACTTTAGGTCAAATGCATCTGTCAACGCAATTAATAGTTTTGTATAACCTTTATAATCCACACTCACGACTTAAAATAGTATCACTTGACTTTCCAAGTCGTCATTAGTTAATTTTAAATCTACTCACATGGCGAGTTGGTCCATTAACATAAGTTTTTAAATCGCATTGCTTAATCGCCCGTGGTCAGCACTAGCTCACTGAGTGCGGCATAACCGTATCTCAGCGGCCGCGGCGAGGGCTGCATGTAAACAACCCTCACAGACTCGCTCGCATACTGATGACACGCATTTGCAAATTAATTCGGTTTCTTCCACAGTCAACAACGATTTAAATGCATTGTTTACGCAGGAGCTTGGAATAGGTTCAGCGTCGTAATCCAATTTTAAATCAGAGTGTACCAAAAAATCAACTAATTTAAATTTCAGACCGACACGCACTTTGTAGTAAATGTAAAACCAGGTCTGAGTAGATAATTTTCGCTGCAAAACTTCCATTAAGGGAAATAACAATGTCATAATGCGTATTATTTGATCATACTTAGACTACCCGAACTTTTAATTCAAAGTTTTATTACTGATTGTACAACTTATAATATTTTACTATATAAAACACTGCAATTAAAGTAAAGTTTGGCAAATAAATAATATTTTAATGTCGATTGATTATTACTGTGAATGGTGGCAGACAATTGAGTCTATTGGAATTAGGTAGTACATAACTAAATTTAGGGCGTCCAAAAGTATTTGAAAGATTTAAAAGAAAGTGAATGTTGAGTTTAGCACCATTTCACCTTCTGTTCAGTGAAGCGATTAAAATCTCAACATTCAGATTCATGTTAACAGCTATACTCAATATTCACGTTGAATCAACTCTTCTTACTGTAGCTGTTTAGTTAAAATCTGTTTTTACTGCTAGTATCCTAAATTATACATTTTATACCTCCTACTTTAATTTACGTCAACATATATCATTATTTTATATATGTAAAGTTAATATTTTTGAAATCTTTTATACGTGTGATCTTGAAAAAAAATCCACGCCTTTGATTAAATTTCAAAAATACTCCTTAAATTAAACATTTTATATCTCCTGCTCTATTCTGTCACATTCGTATTACCAGCTAAACACAACATTCACATTGAGTCAACTATTCAAACCGAATTGTTTACCTAAAGACTGTTTTTACTGCAAATTTCCTTAAATTAAACATTTTATACCACCTGCTCATATTGAATCCAATCTTCTCACCGTTTTTGTGTAACTAAAAGAAAGTTTTCATTGCAAATATTCTTAAACTAAACATTTTTATCTCGTGTTTCAATTTATGTCACATTATATTTTTGCTACATCATTAAATTATACATCTAAATGTTAATACTTTCGAGACCTTATACTCAATTATAAAGGTGTGACCTTGACAAAAAAACCCACGCCATTGATTACATTTTAAAACCCTTTTTCTTCTGAAATGAAGAAAAACCAAACACCTTATAGACTTGTACTATTCTGATAACTTTTAGCAGGATCTAGACTATTTGAAAAGTCAAAGTTGATTGCTTTATTGGATGATGACAGACCTGGCACATGTATGAGAAACGTTCGTTTAACTCAGTGTTAGTAATGATATGTGTCCCAATCTCACCTTATAGACTTGTACTATTCTGATAACTTTTAGCAGGATTTTGACTATTTGAAAATTCAAAGTTGATTGCTTTATTGGATGATGACAGACCTAGCACATGTATGAGAAACGTTCGTTTAACTCAATGTTAGTAATGATATGTGTCCCAATCTCACCTTGTAGACTTATACTATTCTGATAACTTTTAGCAGGATTTTGACTATTTGAAAATTCAAAGTTGATTGCTTTATTGGATGATGACAGACCTAGCACATGTATGAGAAACGTTCGTTTAACTCAATGTTAGTAATGATATGTGTCCCAATCTCACCTTGTAGACTTATACTATTCTGATAACTTTTAGCAGGATCTTGACTATTTGAAAAGTCAAAGTTGATTGCTTTATTGGATGATGACAGACCTGGCACATGTATGAGAAACGTTCGTTTAACTCAGTGTTAGTAATGATATGTGTCCCAATCTCACCTTATAGACTTGTACTATTCTGATAACTTTTAGCAGGATTTTGACTATTTGAAAATTCAAAGTTGATTGCTTTATTGGATGATGACAGACCTAGCACATGTATGAGAAACGTTCGTTTAACTCAATGTTAGTAATGATATGTGTCCCAATCTCACCTTATAGACTTATACTATTCTGAAAACCTTTAGCGTTGTCTTGATTAATTGATGTCAAAGTCATGTTGGATGATGACATGCTGCCTCACACGTCCCTTTAACTCAATGTTAATAATTATAGACCTCGGCAACGTCATTTTTTTCTTTAAAAACTGAGAGCGCACAATGGATCCAAGTGTGTATATAAAGACCTCCCATCGATAGAAAACAACTATGTGTAACACGTGAGTTAGAACAATGAATTATAAGTACCATAATAATAATGTATGTACTAACTAATACGCTATTCTATTCATAACAACTATTCGTAAATTACACTACTATGATAAAAAATAGGCAAAATCTATGTGTATATTGGTTAATACACAGTCATATTTACATGGTTATAAATATAAAAACAAATATTAAATTTACAAGACGTGTGTGTTTACTTAAGAGACAGTCTCCTTTTATACTAGCTGGGATTATATCTAGTTAATCAACAGAACGACGCAGATATAATGGTTTAGTTAGAGAAGCACCAGAGAGTGAAATTATTACAGATTACATTACGAGGAGAGTTACAGGTCATTCCTTCATCTGGCACTTCCCCATATTTACATCACTTATAAGTTTCAAAAAGTTTCTCTTTTTTTAGTAAGATTCCACTACGTATAATGTAATCAATATGTGTAGGATCACACATATCGTATTTATTGTTAAACATCAGTCTTGGTAACTTCTACAAATATGTTCCCATCTAATCTTGCCATACCAGACCTGGAAGTTTCGATCTTAAACGGGAGGTGATTAATCAGGATGCCGTGTTTTTCAAGTATGCCATGTAAAATGTCATGTAATGAATATTTATTGGCAGCTATAACCATTTCTCAACTTACTTAACCGCTTTATATTAGAATCAGAAACACAACGTTTCAAAGTGAATGCTATATGTTCTTGCTTGAATCGCTCGTTGAGAGGTCAAAAAGATTTGACTAAAACCTGTTTGCGTAATTTAGTGTAGTCGACACCTTGCTTCAGTTACTAAAACACTAATACATTAAGTGTGATTACATAAGCGTCCATTAAGAAAGACGGGCCTGAGTACTCGCATGCACTATGAATAATACAAATGTCCTTTCTTTATTACATCTACGCTTATGTTAATATTTGCGGGGTTTTACGATATTTAAGTTTTAAATAAACATACTCATGAGCTTGTTGTGCTTACTTCACCTTACTTAAGTATCAGGATTTTTGACACCTGACGGAGAAGATAGATTCCATTTCTCAAACCGTAGTGAGAATTCAAACCATCTCGTCAATAATAATTTTTTTATTAAAAAGTATGGTGTGTTAATATTTTAACCTTATTAAATTTGTATTCAATATTTTTTAACGTAATAATTACTATTATAACATATTTTATACATTCAAAGTACAAGTTTTACTACAATTTGAATACTTAACAAATATTAAATACAGGTCTTGCCATCTCAAGCTATGAATTCTTATTCAGTAATTGAATTCCTTTCTTCTGCTGTTTGATATGTAGGGGTGCATAAACATTTTCTAGTGAATCAACCGATTTAATAATTCAATACCTTACTATAAGTGTATTTAGTTATATAGTGTTTTATTTAACAGATTTCTTAAGCATACATATGCATTATAACTTTAAAAATATAAGGGGAGGGAGCAAAATACATAACTGGCAGGCAATCTTACTGTGTTCCTCTCATACAGGTAGATGAGGTGAAACCTGACCTAGAATGTTGAAGTTGCAATGTACACCATTGTGTTGTACACTATTGTGTTTTTGTCTCGTCCCATTGGATCGCTATTGTGTCTTTTTGTTACGAGGATCGTCTGTATCATCTATAATAGAGGTCTCTACCTTTCAGGCTTTGTGCCTCCCTTAGAATACTTTGGTCATCTTCCCTCTACTATCTCCTTATGTGATCAACACAAGTAGTAAAATTTTAATTTGTAGTTGATAGGATATAGGTTGCATGTTTCAAAATGAAATATTTGATACATACTTTACAAAACATCTGTACAAAACATATTTTTCAAGTACTCCGAATTCCTTTGTCGTTGCCTACACTTATTGACACTTACCACAATGAACATCAAAATTAATTGATCACATTACTAAAATATGTTTTTTTATTAAACATATTTTAAGTTAACAGCCCTATTATATTGGCAGTGTTGTTTTCTATAATGTTAGTAATTTATGGTATTAACTGTAACAAAGCGCATCGCAGGCAACATTTTAAGTCCTGTCCTGATCGATATTTTGACTATATATAAGCAAATCTTGAAAATCCAGATTCACAGAGATACTCATATCTGGATGAAAATTTTGCAACTTCCAAAGCAACTTCCATGTAAACAAGAAGATAACTTAACCAAATATCTTCAACAACCATGTTTTGAAATTCCTCAAATGCTTAAGAATCACGATTTCCTCTTCCCGAATGTGATCAGGAAGTACTCGAACATCGATTTCAAGTGGCTGACTTGTCAACTTTTATTACCAACTGTCTATCCTGATATCTCGAAAATACTGTCCAATTTAATTTTAAAGTTTCACCAGTTGCCGTGATAAAAAGTCTTTAATGCCACTGATTAATTGTAGTGGTAGAATTATCTTGTTTTCAATTCGAAAACTTCTATTATAGTACGGTTTAGGCCACATGTGGCCTTCTTTAAAACGTCTAGTCCACTTGGCATCACTACTCAAAACAGCACTTGTAACGCACTGGAATAAATAACAACAGCTTATTTAAATTAAAATAAATCCATATTTCGTATAATAATCATATACAGTATGTTTCCTATGATTTGGTCATTTTTACGCCTACTACAGCATCATGGAACTTGGACTGATACAACACACTGCAATACACTACTAACAAACCATGCAAGCGTCAAGAATAACTCAATAAACAAACTGACACGTAAGGGTTAATAGAATTACTTAAAAACCGTGTACCCCAACATTTTCCTATTATTATTATAATATAGTGACGCCTCCCTTGACAATCTTCTACAGCTCCACACGGGGGAGGGATGCTCACCTTGTTAGAAACCACTGTTATATAATACAAAGACGTATAAAAAGTGTTGCAGAAACTTTTATTCAGCTATAGTTTACCTCAAAGGTGTTTTATTCTGTTAAAAGCTCTCTCCCGTCTCGAGAATTCTTACAATTAAATATTTGATTTAAATTTACCAAAATTCTACTCTGTAAGTAGTTTTTACACATAAAAAAATAAATCGAACATTGATATATATTTGGGTTAGTTTGCCATAAATCATTTATTTTACAATAAACAACAAAGTAATGATTCTAAGTAACTACCAATGAAATTGACATCGAAATTGATTATTCTTTCTAATGCATGTTCATATTATGAGTTCCATCATCTTCATCTCTGAGGTAACCGATGATAGACATCCCTCTTTTAATACCAAGTATGATATTACTATTTTCAGTCAATTGTGATCATTAGAAGAAATCTCTACCCTCGCATTCCAACTGGCATCTCCACATTGATGCAAATAAATCAAGGATTCAAACAGAGTTTTCATCGGAACTCCTCAGTTGAGCAAGATTTATAATAAGCGTCTTGATGTAGATAATACTCGTATATGAGACTCACTAAGCTAAGAGATGATCCTGTTTTAATATTTCTGTTAAGGCTGCAGATGGACTGGCTGGTGTTACTCTCATAAAAAAACGGACGACTAGAAGCTAGAATAGGAGTTTTGTTTTGAACGTTTGTAAAGATTTTTAATCAATATTTCCAAGAGATTAGCACATAAAAAAGGTCAGTAAGGTTAAGTAAATGTCAGCAGTTAATTAACATTCAATACAATGGTCGCTAGTGTTCAGATGATCTTGAAAACAAAACAAAAATATATATATATATATATATATATATATATATATATATATATATATATATATATATTCAAAAAAATACACACAAATATATCGATACAAAATATACGATATACGATACAAAAATATCGAGTTCATTATGTTATATTTATGACTAAATTATATAATAAACTTCGCATTATTCTGTTCCTTATTTATGTAATACCAAGTCAAAGACATTTGACAACAAGATATAATAATAAATATAATTATTTTGTTAGTAATGCGTAATTTAAAAATAATATTAAAAAATGTTTAAATGGTGACTACTCACTTTTCAAAGATTTTTGTATATATAAGTGGAATTGTCGATAGGGAAGATTAATTATCATACTGAATATTTATCGATATTTTAATATTATTTTCTTTACAACTTTAATGCTTAATATTTGTATTTAACAAGTGAGTAGCGTAATATTACATTTTAAAACTTAGTTCTAAAGATATTCATTAAATATTTGCTATAATATTATGATCTGATGTTTACGACTACTTACTAAGTGGTTTTACACAAATTATTTTAATTAATCAAACCGATGACAAATGTAGCAGATATAAAACTATACTCGAATAAGTTCAGTTGAATCTTGGAAAGTAATTGTATAAGTGCTTTCAAGAGTTTAGACATTTACGTTTTAAATGTTAATGAAATAAGTAAGGTAAAGTACATTCATTGTTCTTATAAAAGTATCAGCTTGTTCATTTAAGGGCTGGAGAGTAAAATCCTATTCAGATATTAACCATCAATTACGGTACAGACCTGAGAATGTTCATTTAATTGAAGCTTAGGGCGAGGTAGTCCTCTCGGTGTTATTAGGCTAAGCGCTTAGTTTAAACTCAGATGAGAATGGTTCTCTGTCTGCATATTTTTCTAACTATTATAATACAATATATCATATCTATTTAAACAACTATATTGTCTGAAACCACTAATTAGTTTAATTTACTTATTGTCAGTTAAAATATGCCATAAATGATTATAATATTATAGAATAAGAATGAAATTGTCTATTACGATCAAACTTTCCGTGTGATTTGAAATAAATCCATTTTTATATTGTTAACTTGAATACCTATATCAAGAGTTTATACAAAACTATATTTTTTAAAAATGTAAGTAAATAAAAACATTATTAAACTATTCCTTCCAACCAGTTACATAACCTCAACTCTCCACAAGCGCAACAAGTACAACTAACCGTCATTCCAGCCAAGCCTGCAACATAGGGTACGTCCAAGATACACCCTGGTATTCTGAGTCAGACAGTCGGCACTGACTGTCGCCCAGTAGACGTGTATTATCTTCTGTTGTCACCGAGTAGACATGGTTATTATCTTCTGTATTTAAGGGGAACTGTCCATAATACATCTTCGCACAGACTTCCTGGATCCTGGCAATCTGACCCATATTTTTATCGTTCTCGTTTTAAACGACCTGCCTCTCTGACGGTTAAGTTTTTTGCGTGTAGTGACCGTTTTTGAGCTTTTTGTATCTTGAAGTTGTCCGTATTTGATTTACTGCACTTTGAGTGGTTTGTTCGTGAAGAATAGATATTTTTTTAAACAGTTCGTCGGCAATTAAGCTTGTCATAAGGCAAGTAATTGGGGTCTCCAAATGATCTTGTATGGATTTCATCTGAGCTAACTCCAATACAATATATGGTAGCCTTTTAATGTTTTTTTGATCCAAGACACTCTTTGATTCCAGATTCTACCTCACTTCTAGTTTCCAATCTACCACTATCGTTTAGGTGAATTGCATTTGTGTTTAGACGTGAAACTTGTTCCTGCTTTTGATTATTGTCTTAAAAAAGTATTTATATATTTAGAAATTCTAAGTTCTTTTATTTCTTTTTAAATTTGAGAATACGTACTGTAGGCTTTAAATCTCTTTTGAGCAACCATTGCGGGATCATGAGACGGTGTGTTTATTTTGGTCTCTGATAACCAATGTCACTGACCGTAATACGTAATGTAGGCTTTAACTTCCTTGTGAGCAACCAGCAATTTGCGGGGTCATGAGACGTTGTGGTTACTGTGGTCTCTAGTAACCACTGTCACTGACAGTAATATGTAACGTAGGCTTCAAGTCCCTTGTGAGCAACCAGCAATTTGCGGGGTCATGAGACGTTGTGGTTACTGTGGTCTCTGGTAACCAATGTCACTGACAGTAATATGTAACGTAGGCTTCAAGTCCCTTGTGAGCAACCAGCAATTTGCGGGTCATGAGACGTTGTGGTTACTGTGGTCTCTAGTAACCACTGTCACTGACAGTAATATGTAACGTAGGCTTCAAGTCCCTTGTGAGCAACCAGCAATTGCGGGGTCATGAGACGATACGGTTACTGTGGTCTCTATGTAACCAATTTCCTTGACAGTAATGCGTAACGTAAGCTTTAAGTCCCTTGTGAGCAACCAGCAATTGCGGGGTCATGAGACGTTGCGGTTACTGTGGTCTCTAGTAACCAATGTCACTGACAGTAATACGTAACGTAGGCTTTAAGTCCCTTGTGAGCGACCAGCAATTTGCGGGGTCATGAGACGTTGTGGTTACTGTGGTCTCTAGGTAACCAATGTCACTGACCGTAATACTTACTGTAGGCTTTAAATTCCTTGTGAGTAACCAGCAATTGTGCAATCATGAGACGATACGGTTACTGTGGTCTCTATGTAACCAATTTCCTTGACAGTAATGCGTAACGTAATCTTTAAGTCCCTTGTGAGCGACCAGCAATTTGCGGGGTCATGAGACGTTGTGGTTACTGTGGTCTCTATGTAACCAATGTCACTCAAAGTAATACTGGCGGTATGCTGTAACCCCCTTGTGACCGTGTCTCATGATTTTGGGATCATTTTATAATTTTTATAGTCTTAATTATTAATGCTTTCATTTTGAAACATGTAAATTTACCATAAATTCTAAAATGCTAGATATGTTTAACAACTTTATCTCTGAATTTTATTTTGTGTTTTCATTTTAATAGACATTAACCTAATCGCCAATAACGTTTAAACCTAGTACTACTTCACAGGGGACAGCCATTTTACGGCTAGATAATATTTTTATAGCATAGTGTTCTTTAATAAAATCACACTACTACTATTATGTGATCTTTTATAGATTTAGTATTTAATAAAACGCTGATCACAGGAACCGATATTATGTAGCCGATATTGTGTTCAAAACTTGGGATGAAGGTATAATCTTGTATGTAAACACCGTTTTTTATTTTATTAATATTCTACACCTTTGTTCAAATCTTAACATAAGGTTTCTTTATGTATCAATATTATAAAATGACGTCTTATAGTATTTTACTGTTAAACAGAAATACCTAATCCTCCACATCTGTACAAATAAACAGTAAACTGGTACATTAGTGACTGCCTTGAATTAGGTTAGGTGAGATATAAAAAATGCAAGCGAATACGAGGCGGACCGGCAACTGGGAAAGATACAATATTTACACAGTAAAGCTGTTTTAAGGATTGCAACATCTGTAACTATTTACTTGTTTTCGTTTTTAAGTTTGTAGTCTGATCATTAAGTTTTATATACCCTATCAAAAAACTAAATTTGTAATCAATCGAATCTCCAATTGAAATTTGATGACATGAATAGACCACAACTTTATCAAACCCTCTATTTTATGTAAGTGATTTATCTCCCACAACTGTTCTGTTGTAATCTCAGTAGTGGATCTTTAGTCACAAAAGTTGATTTATTTTTTACTTTGATCAGTGTCGTTTTTTTCACACACAGTATTTTTAAAATTGAAAAGAGGTGTTTAGTTTATATTTTACAGCAAAAGTGAATAAAATTGCCAAGATTTACAGGTTTCAGGATCATTCTTAAAACTTAAAAAGTTTTAAAGCCTTCGCTGCAATAACACTATTTTTTTATTTTCAACGTCTTAACTTATATTGCACCTGAACAACAGTTTAGACTCGAAACATTATTTGCGAAGATATTAGTCTTACATTTATTTTTATGCAGGTTTGAAGAACAGTTATTTAAGAATAAGAAGTAATTCACTGAAAATGTGTATTATGTATGTGAAACAGATTCGTGACTGATATTTAATACACGTTAAATTAATTAATTTATATCCATTTGAATACTGCAAATATTCATCCAAATCACGACAAACTGTCTTGTTCGTTACACTACACATTTGTCACTTATAATTTGTTTAGATCCCGAGATTCACTACTCTAAGCTGTTTTTTAGGACAGCTTAGAATTTAGTGATATGCTTTTAATTTACAATAAAAAGTTACTATATTGTGATATTAATAGCAATATCTTTACCTTTCATTATTTAGTAGAGATCATTTTAACACCATGTTTATATGACATTACTATGACACTTCACTTTTACTCTCTCGTAATACAGGGCAAGGATTATGTTCATGTTGAAGTTCTAGCTAACAAACTTACAACATGCGGATACAAAGCATCAGGCAGGTTGTTCAGTGGAGACTGTTCATGTGATTTACAGTTTCAACAGCATCAATCTTCAAATGTGCAATATTGTGACTGAGGTTTTTACACCTTTGGTTGGACTAAGGGTCACAGCCCTTATTCGATACTGATGACTATAAGTCATATGTTCTGTAAAATAGGCATCAACTGATGTGTCCCTGACACTTAGATGTATATGTGATATTTGATGTCTTTGAATCTACGGTGGCCAAAGTAAAGATGGCAGCAACACCCTCCTATCACTACAGTCACTTAGCGCAGGGTATCAGCGCCTATGGTGAGATCGGAATTTATCTTGGCGTCTATGGGAATTCTATTGCTTGGAATATGGAGTATTATGGGAAAGGAGAATATTATTACTGTACAAGCTTTACAGATTCTAAGTCAATCCATGTAAATGTTGAGTTTAGCGCCAGTTCACCTTCCTCTTATTGATTCCTCCTGGAATCTAGAGTCATGTACCTCTAAAGAGATTAAAAAGCAGAGTTGGAAAATCTCAAAATGAACTCTTTACATCGTTTTGACCTCAAAGACACTAAGTTTACTGTAGTATGTAAGACTACTTCAATTTAATGAGTGAAGTCTATGACAGTGTCAGAGTTCAAACGCTACACTAAGAAGAAGGTGAACTGGATCTTTACTCCATGTTTTCATTGATTTAACCCTTTCTAATACAGCTACTTTATATGTTGTTAATTCACTTGTCACTTAAGGGAATTAATTGAGTTAAAAGTAATGGAATTTTGAATATCTATTACATTATTATCGTCCCAATCTGTCACTGTCTATATACTTTTTCCAGCTAAATTATTATATGTTGTTTACAATAATCACATTTCTTTGCCTTGGAATTGGAATTGGAACAATCTACTGTAACTGATACTAGTAGTTTTAACTAGTAGTAACTGTTCTAGTAAATGTTTTAACTAACTATTAGTAATTGTATTACCAATTCAGTCACAGCGTTACATTTGTAAACATAACGCCAACTTTGGTAACAACTGATGTTTACCGATAACAAATGTCAGAAATGTCAATAACTGTGGCGTTTCGACAATCGAATTATTGACACCCACGTCACTTGTAAAACAAACGCGTGGCAGGTTTATATTGTGGTTTTGCTTAAATGTCACAAAACCATTAGTATTTAATATTTTTCGCCAACACGAAAAGTTTTAGACTAACGTAAAATGATGTTAATATAAACACATACATTTTTAATTTGTAACATTTTATTTATGGTCATTATTTCAGGTCAGGTTTCCAAATATTGCATTAAATTGCAGTTAAAAATGTAATAGCTATACTAATCGTGTGTAATTTGGATGTTTTGGGAGTTCGGGAGTATTGTTTCAAATATTTCCCTTCCTATGTTGACGAATCTTACTCAAATCGAAATTACCAGCGAGGTATTCTTTTAGATTACACTAAAAATTATTTCTCCAACTTTATGGTGCACTTGTATGCACTCTACACTTCATTTTAAATCATGCCTTGCACTTAAGTTTATAAAATATTAAATCTGTTAGATTTTACTGTGAAAGAATAATAGGGTTTTACGGTAATTTGCACCTGTTAAGATTATAAAAATATAAAAGTATGTCTCAAATACTGGGAACGCCTTTTACTACTGGTCTCTGGTCAGTTCTCTGTGGTTGGTGCTGAGTGCATTAAAATGCAATAAAACACTATGAGGGTGTAGGAACTGTAATCTCCCGTTGCAGACTGATTATGGACATCTCTTAGTAATCCTGCAATATTGAACGTGCCTGATCAAAGCCAGTATCAGCCAGATTGCAGCAGCATCACACCTGACACAGACATAGAGCTACCAATCTGTTACGTAAAGCCACTTTTCTTTCACTGTGTTTTGCTCTTAGATTTTTTGTAGCGATTTAATAATGTGCTAAGATGTATAATATTTGTCGAGTTTTCCTAGATTAACTAATTTATAATATCATTAGCGCTATGTACCATATTATTGGCTATCATAAACCAGCTGATTTTAATGGATAGATGGACTATATACTCGACTATAAACGAGTATTTATTTGTTTTACCGTATTTAGTTAAAATTCTTTGCCTGTAGATAGGGCACGTCTGTAAGGTCCAGCCTTATTGACAACTTGAATGGAAATGTTTGTTAACTGCCCAAAATGACATTGGGGCCAAGTTTTCAATGGTGAATCATTAAGGTTAGGTTGCTGTTGGAATTGAACGTTACGAAAAGTGAAGCCGCAATACAAGGAGTACACAAATAGTTCCACTTCATGCAGCTGCCCAGCTCTGATGTCAGTCAACCGTTTAACTCCGACCAAGTCCGACAATGCCTGCACCAAGTTAGTGCCATTAAAATGGCGATGCAACCAACGTCATAGTGCTGGCGTTAATCGTCCAATTAAAACTGATCTCTTTAATGTGCCAACTATAGAAGCCCTATGAGTAAAATGATCTGTTGCTTTAGCTTCATTATCATCCAATCCCAAAAAATGGAATGTGTACCGATCCTAGTCTCTAGCACACGCTTTGATTGAGTTGTGCAAAGCTTATGTGTGCCGTTGACGAGTAAAGCAATAGTATAGCTTCATTATCATCCAATCCCAATAAATGGAATGTGTACCGATCCTAGTCTCTAGCACACGCTTTGATTGAGTTGTGCAAAGCTTATGTGTGCCGTTGACGAGTAAAGCAATAGTATAGCTTCATTATCATCCAATCCCAAAAAATGGAATGTGTACCGATCCTAGTCTCTAGCACACGCTTTGATTGAGTTGTGCAAAGCTTATGTGTGCCGTTGACGAGTAAAGCAATAGTATAGCTTCATTATCATCCAATCCCAATAAATGGAATGTGTACCGATCCTAGTCTCTAGCACACGCTTTGATTGAGTTGTGCAAAGCTTATGTGTGCCGTTGACGAGTAAAGCAATAGTACTCTGCAAATACTAGATAGTTTCCTAATGTTGTCAAAACGGGTTTAGGGGAGGCAGGGGCTGATGTATATATACCGTAGGAATGCTATATATTCTCATAAGGATTTATAATAAAGGGTTATACGCCGACTACTTTCTCTTAGAAACAATTGCAATTTGTCTCAAAATTTTGGAGTTTGCAAACAGTTTTAGTTTGTTCTTTCATAGAAGGGATTTCAGATTGACCTTAATAATTGAATCTGAGTTTACAAAAGTATATAAAATAAGAGATATACTAGGAGAGTTTCCTTTTAATAAATATGTCACCTTTATATATATAAATCATAGACATAATATAGACATGTACTCGTCAGTAGCGCGTATTTGGGTGTTTTATATTTCCTTGTAATTTTAATTCTTCTAAAAGTTTGAATACTCAGCATTATAATTTTTCTTTAATGTGTAATTTTTGTTTTTTTTATATTTGAATATAATTTTTTTTTTTATTTGTTATCCTTTTGTCAGGAATGTTGTACTTTGATTTATATTTTCTCGTTATGACAATCAAATCAAAATTTCAAACTATTTACTCAAATCTACAATGTGATAATTATTGATGAAAACTTAAAGAACACCATTTCGTTCAACAACTGCTACTACCACAACACTACAAAACGACCTTTCTAACAAATAAATAATACATTAGGGGAGTATATGAATCATATATAACAAATTTATTTTAATTATCATAAAGTCCTGCCGAGAAACAGTTTTGGTGTGGTGTTTAGTACATTAATATTATAACTGCTGGTTTTAATATTATATAATGATTTTGAGGGGTAAAATGAATTATTAACATTTAGTAGTTATATAATCCAAACTTTCATATCTCTCAGAAAAATTTTACTTTACAATGAGTGCAACATTCAAAATAATGACGTTGAGCATGAATTACACTCGTTACGTAGAGACAGCAAGCTGTAAACATTCACTGAGATTGAGGCAGTTAGATTTAATGTTGTGAATGTCGTTACATTCATATCTGCCTCTCTCGAGCCTCGCACGTAGCTAACTATTATTTTTATGTGAGACAGGGAACCAAAAAATTGCGTAAAATTCTACTTGAAATAGCTTTTTAACATAAATCGAACGATATGTCTGTCCATATTCTTATAAAACATAAATCAATATATATATAAATTATGACATAAATGTTAAATACTTTAAGAAGTATATACAATGTATCAGAATTCGGAATGTTTATCACTTTCTCAAAACTCAAAACAAATGTATTTGAAGATTGTTGTGGCTGTGATAAGTTGATTGAATATGATTTTATTAAACACTGGATATTCCTCAGTTGAAGAGTAAGCTACTTCACTTGTTACGTCTAGTCTAGTATTGATTGTTTTAAACATTGTTAGTTTTATTTTTATGATCGCTTTATAGTGACAATTCGCTTGTTCACCTCAGTAACAAGCATATTTCAATACGAGTAGCACAAATATCTGAACAAAGTAACTTTTAAATTTCTAAAATATGATTGAATATGATTTCAGTTCAAAACGTATGGATGCATTTCTTGCTGTACTGAAAATATCTAATCTAAAGTAATGTGTCTAAGAAATCTTCGTTCTATTTCTTTCTAATTATTGTTTTGCAAAAATAATTGTATTTGTATAATTATGATTTGCATTGTGACAATACAACTATTAATATCCCGCTTATTAACGTCCACATTAGTTTCAATGATTGTATCAAAAGCAGAAGATAGTCAAGTATGGTTCCATGTACCGAAGCTACTGGAGATATCTGTATAGACTCAGGGTTTAAGCGGAACAACAACGTAGAGGAGAAAACTGTTTGTGTTTCCTTTAGTGCAAAGTGGCTTTTCCTCAAGAATTTGCTTTACGTTCTTATGTCACTGCCAAATATTCCCTCAAGGAAGTGTATATCAATAAAAAAACTCTTTAAAGCCTACTTTATTCACTCGATTATGTATGTATGTATTTAATATACATGTGTATGCTTTTAAGATATACAGTCAAAAATATATTTAAAAGTGGGCTGAAAGTTAGCTTTCCAAAACCACGTGGTACTTTCACTAAAAATATAAATAAAAAATAATAAAGTGGTTTTATCATATAAACCAACAAAACTGAAACTGTAGTATTAAGTTGAATACAATTCTGAATCTACGCAACTTTATAATCTACAGAGGGCACCCAATATGGGGGTAAATATATTTTATTTGTGACGAATAAATTGAAAATAAAACAATTTAAACTAAGTCAGTTTAGTTTTAGAATTATGGATTACGAAAGAAGTATACCAGTTAAATGTGAGGACTAAGTAATGTAAATCAAATGATTGTTACAAAATGAGAAGAGTTTGTTAAAGTATGTAATGTTAAGTGTTATCGCTTTGGTAAAGGTTAAGATTTGCGTTATTAATTACATAAGTATATTTATGATATTCCATTTTTATTTTCAATATTTTCAAAATTAAAACAAATATAAGCAATTCGATGACATCTAAACAAATTACTTGTTTTGTAGTGTTATTTACGGGATTTAGATAATGTATTGTTATGTAGATATGTCTTTAGGAGCTTTGGATTACTAACTTTACTCTATCTCTACATTCTTTGCGCCCCTATCCATAAGGCACAACTAGATAATGCACAAACACAGAATTACTGTCACTGAGAAAATTTTTTCTCATGTTGGTGTCATGTTGATATGAAAAGTAAACTTATTGATAAACTCAAAAGACTGAAAATGCAAATTTATTCCAAGATCAATTAATACCATTCATATATGGCGTCAAATCCCGTTTATTGTAAAGGATTGTAAATTGGAATCAATAAAAAATATTTTAATTCTCATTATAATACATTGCAGAAATTTTTTGTTCTTGCGGTATTACTGTAGACTGGAATTTAGTGTATGTGTTTTGCTACACAAAAAATCATTGTTTTTTCCGATAAGCATAACCTAATTACAATTTATCATAAAATATTAATATGAAAACTTTCAATATAATATGGTTTTCTATTATTTCCGACGTATATTTTAGGGATAATATGACATCTCCTCGCTATAGAATTACGTAGCAAAATTATCAAGCGCTCATCGTTCGTAAGCTTCAGGGTCCTAAAGTTACATTTTCACGGTAGTCGAATCATTATCGTATCTATCTATGAAGGACTGTCCATCATGTATTATAATGGTTGAATGTTCGTCTGTATATTACTGCTACATAATAAGTAGCTTATTGTGAGATATACACAAATAAACACCACAAAACAACTAAGTAACTGTCAGTAACATTTATCTCTACACGGCTGCTGTTGATGTGTGTCATGTTTGAATGGCTATATGGCTTTACCACTGCCAGATCAAAGCCAGTCATTTGTACCAGATATCGACCTGACACAAACACTGAGCCATCAGTCACATGAGAAAGCTGACCTATTCAACTGTGTCAGCTGCTTTTATCTCCAAGAAGACCATCGCTATAGTTCTTGATAAGTTTAATATATGCGTTCTGCTACCAGATCAAAGGCAGTCTTTTGTAAAAGAGGCAATTTTGACACAAATACGCTTTAAAAATGTACTAATAATTGCTTTCCCAACAGTATCTGCTCATTGATCTCTAAAGGCCTGATTCTTAAGTGATGATATTTATTTTGATATGTAACGCTTTAATGGCAGTAATATGTTTGCAACCACTAAATACTTCTACACAATAGCTCTTAATAACAGAAACTTATTCGTCACAAACACAGTTATACTGATAGTGGAGTAACTCTAAAGGAATTTCGTGCTAGTTTATTCTCCAAGTTAAGTCTTCGCTGTGTTTGCGTACTAAATTTCAAATCTACAGCGTATTTCTTTCTCAAGATAACAAATTTTCAGTACCCAGGAAGACGTAAAATCTTGGTATCCTTGTGTGTGGTAACACACTCAGACACAATCTATGTATATTCATCTATATATTAATCGTTCATTTTTATGTAGAAATGAAGAGTCATGCAAATTATAGTACCCAGATGAATTCTGTTTGTTCCTCAGATATCGAGCAAACAGGTTCAAAACTACAATAATTCACTTGGTCTCTTTTCATAAGGAAGTTAGTGGGGGGGTGTGGGACTTTTAATACAAACTGTGTACATAATATAATTATGGTAGCCATACCTTAAAAAAGTAGCTAAACTACTAAGTCAATTAATTGCGCTACTGCTTAAGACTAGTCCAACTGAATCTTGAATAAAACTCTGCCGTTGGAAAGTCTACCTTACTTTTTTAGGTGGTGTCGTAGGTACAATCTGAAGACTGTCTGAAATGAAGACTCTTGTACATTCTCAAAGTAGGATAGTGCGCTCCTTCACGTAATGGGCCAATCAATGAATGGGATACTGCCGAATTTCATTTTACAACTGTTAATGATGAATTATGTTACGTTTCTTGAAATCTGTTTAAATTTTCTATAAAAATAAAGAAGCTTACAAATTTAAATTATAGTGAGAGATTTCAAAATGTTAAATGATTTACTGTCCTTTTTTACTCTCGGTACTGCACTCGGTGCCCTAGTCTTTAACTACGAATTTATGCCCCCTTACCCATAAAATGGCATTCGGAATGTTTAAACACCTCAGTTGTTTAATAACTTAAGTTAATTTTCAGTACCGGTACAAACATTAAGCAGACTTGTGTTTAAAATAATAAACTTAAAATATCTTAAACATTCATCATGATTTAAATGAGTATGATTCGTTTTTTATGAAGAGTGACAGTTATTTAATTACTATTTCACAGCGCAAAAGCGAAACAAATATATAACATACTCTATTGCTTCACTTACAACAGCTGGTACAATAACACTCTGCAGATTTCTGACTGCATCATTGATATTCTGCTCTCGTACTCCCTATTTCCAATTGTCAAAAGAAAAAGCGTTTCTCCATTCATGCGTATTTTACTACTGAACCAGATTTGCCAAGTTATTCTCCAGATGTTTCATTAATAACGGCTTGTTATGTTTTTCAAATGTTTCTAATATTTAGCACTCCACTTAGCTCAAAGACATGATAACGTACACTTAAAATATTATTTTCACATAATATATCACTCTTCAAAATATTGATTTAAATATATTAACATACTGTTTTCCAATTACCACTTGAATAAAAGTTTTATATTTGTAACATTTTTAAGTTAAATTAAAACCAAAACGCGCAAACATAGAAAATTACAAAAATAAAATATTTTTGTATTCAGTTTCTGAAATTAACAAACAATATTTTCCTAACATTCGGATCTGATAAATTTGCATAAAAATTTAATATTACTGATTAAGATGGTTTAAATACAATTTTTCTGTCTTTGGTTCTAGTCGTAGTAACAAATTATTATAGGTTTATCTTTTCCCCGCTAAGTACAAGAATTAAAACTATTGGCAAAATTTTAAATAACCTGAATGGAATTACTCTCTATCACACAAATCAGTAAAAATATTTCAGAACTCAGTTCAATACTGAAATATGTTTGATTTTATTTCCCACGTTCCAAAAACTGTGATTTTTTTAAGCATGTTAACAGGAAAAAGATTGTGAGCTTTGGTTTGTGTATAAGAACTATTTTAGGAAATTCTCGTTTGTTGTGCAACAAAAATGATTGATGATACACTCAGATAAGACGGGGTTAGGATGGCCGGATCGAAGAAAACCGACCCAACCTACTGAACGCTACCCTTCCAACAGTGCTATTTATCTATTATCCCTTTGTATCTAAGCAGTGATTTCAGAGCCAAATATCCTCAAATAGCTATGACATAAGCTATTGTCTCTGGAAGATATAATGTTTTCTAAGACCACTTATAGTGCAATAGACATTATGAAAAAAGTTATGGCCTTCGCAAGATATCCCTCTATACCAAACGACTTGTTGCATCCCAATTATTCCAGAAATAAGTGCTGTTAGTTTGAATAATTCTCTATCCCCAATCTTTAAAAGATATCCCAATTTCAAGAAACCCTTATTGATAATCTAATAATAAGTAATTTTTTAGATGTACCGTCTCAAGAACCACTCGCATACTCAACGTTTCTGCCATAAGGATCGATTTTTGAAGATATTCTTATCTCCAGAATGACTTATGAAATTATCTTCTTTAATTTAAAAGCGAATGTGTCACAGCCTTAAAATCGGAAAATAACACTATTTTTATGAGCACCTCTGAGGTAACACTAATGTCTTGCGATTAGATTTGATTGTGTAATTCCTGAAATTTCATTACTTGTTAGTAAAACGAAAGGTTTACAGGAAGGAGCATTTGCCATTTATCTTAGTTTGCATCTCTAATAAAACTAGATTATTAAAATACCTTACATTAAAATACATTTAAATTAGAAATGTATAAATTTTGTGAAAATTGGTCTTTTTGTATCTGTAATTGACATCCGTCTCAAGGAAAACATTTGAGGCATTTTATAAGATAATGATAACAGAAAAACTGTATTTCATTTTAAAAATATCACATTGAACTTCAAAACACCGCCTTACGGGTATTAGACAACTGTCTTTGGATCCGGTTTTACTATCACAGTTTATTTCATATAAAATAAATGTGTTTACTTAAAGAGTAGACGATACCCAAGTGACGTTCCATGTACCGGCACTGCTGGTTATCTGTCTAGGCTCTGGACCGACTGCGGTTAGCTGAGCACTGATGTAGAGGAGATAAATTGTTTGTGTTTCCCTAAGTGCAAAGTGCCTTTTTCCTCAACAATTTACTTTGCGTGATTGAGTCACTGTCAAGTATCCTTTCAGAGCCATCTTTGCAGATAGTACGTTACCAACGATCTTACTTTGTTTACTCCTTTTATGAGAGCATTATCATCGTTCTTTATATTGTTCAATATTGCTCGAGTTGTTGACGACTTAGAACTTATATTCTATTTTATCTGTCAGTTTACGTGAACCAGATTCATTTGATAGTCGCGTGTTAAGTTTAAGATTTAAGTAATTTAATTTATATAATAAATAATTTATGTAATTTAATAATAATTATAGTAACATATAGGTATATCTTTAGTATTATGTCTATTCCCAGTGAACTCTTCAAAAATATCAGTCTATTTCGTTCAGATTGTTACGAGATGAGCTTTTGTATGCGGCATATGGAATCAGGAGTTAATTGAAATTCTGCAATAATGACAACACACGTACTTAAGTTGCTACTTACTCTTAGTATTACTTTCATTATCTGTTGCTAGAGTAAGCGTTGTGAGGCAGGTGTGTGTTGGAAGGCATATGTATGTATGAAAAATAAAAATATATGGCAGTGTTAAGACGCTTCTCTGACAGTGTTCACGACTTTGTTCAGGACACAGACAACCCTCAAAGCTGTGTTATGTAGAAAAACATCCTTTCAAACACTCCTTACGTTTACAGTAAAACTAAAATAATCAAATCGTACATTAATCTGGAATCAAGAATAAAAAAACGCTATCTTGAGAACATTCTTTGACCTACCTTTTTGTCAAATCTATTTATATTTTTATTTTCCATAGTAAAAACTTATTCCCTCAATAAACCCACCACCATAATAAAGAAACAAATCATTTAAATGATAATTAAACATAGCCTAAGGCTCTTTTCAATAATCATTACTATATTTGACACCAAAAAAGTAGAGAAAGCCCAATGTGAATAAGAGAAATGTTAATAAATTATTTTGTGATATGCATTTTAATATCCATTTTGGATAACGTTTTGTCCTAAAAGTTTTCCCTTAAAACATCCGCATGAATGTGTTTATGTAGAAACCAAATTACCACTCAGATTGTGAATAATATTTGTGAATAGTTTGTTAGTGAACGTTAAAATACAAACATCAGGAAAGTATACAAGAAAACTGTATACAACATCTTTTGTTGCTTGATATGCTGATTAATGGAAACCTGTGTTATAATGGAGATCCTTTTTATATAAAATATTTATGTACATTTTTAAATGAAAGGAAAAGCTAAGTTCCATCGTAACTGTAGTTCTACTAAAGACGTTCAATGGGTGAAAAGATAATTTATGGTCTGGGAAGTTCCAAGCTGCAAAAAACAAAGTATAAGTAAACAGTATTCGATTCTAGTCCCTCTGAAATAAATTTTCCAACAAGTACGGTCAACAGCAGCTTCATTAAAAAAAATATTTTCATCATGTCATGTGCCGTGTATGATAAATATAAAATCGTGTTATAGAAAAAAAATTAATATTGCAATTCTAAGTAAATAATTTTTATGTGCAAAAATGATTTATTGTTGGATATCTTCTGATATCAATCTAAAGAATCGACATTTAAACCTATTTATAACTTAAAATATGAGTAAAACATAATTTCAGTTACCAATGACATGTCCACAAATAAGTTAATACTCTAAATTCTTAGCCTCTTGCAACCGGTGTCATGACTATCACGTTTCAATTGTGTGACAATTCTCACCACTTCAAAAATAACAAAAATTAAAAGTCTCGAAAAACTTTGTCCTTGGTGTGGTCGGTCTTCAGGTTTAGAAGTTTAAAACGGTGGTGTCCTGAGTTAATTTGTAGAAACTTTCTTTTTAGTACAAGCATAACTTTACTCTAGTACAGTTAGGCTTTTCCTGTATGTACATTCTGTGTGTGTATACAGTAAAGCTTTTTTTTGCTACTAACATATTACGCTTAGTGGAAAACTCTGATAGGTCCATTATGCAATAACAACACACTTGGTAGACAATGACCTAACTTCCTGCTAGGTGGAGACATACTCTGACAGACTACCTTGCATAATGGATGCGAGAACTTTGCTAACTTTGCCGCCACTGACCTAACTTATTATAGTACCTGTAACCGCTCTTTTCTCCGCCTACAACTACTCCTCTCTTTTAGTTTTATTCGATGACCACTAGGGTATGTGAAAACTGCTGTATGGTATGTGACTAATAGTATTCATGTTCAAAATTAAATGCTACAGACTTTTTGTAAAGAATGAATACATATACGATACCTACAGAAATAGCATAGATCTCATATTATCAGGAATATACCTAAAACTCGTAGTTCTTTTGCTTTTTCCCTTTGTTCTAACATATTTTAACTACTCAACTACTCCAAAAATAAGGTTATATTTTGGCTTCTGAATTCTAAGAATTTTCACAATTCATACAACTCATCACACATCATCGTGAAATTTATATTTTACGAATCTTGTAGCACTGTACAACAATAGTGAAACACGAATTTTAATCTATATTATTATATCAAATTCTAATTTTTGTCCGTGTGTTCGTGTATGTTACTCTATAATGTAAAAACTAATCGACCGAATGTATTTAAATTTTACATGGTCATTCTTAGGGTCCCTGGTTAACGTACAGACTTATTCATATTTCAAACCCCCTTCCAGGCTACGCCCCACTAGTCTTGAAAACTTCCTTTTTGACTTAATCATCAGATATTAATTGTGTCTTTTACTCAACTGTAAGCATTATAATAATACAACACAATCATTTTTTACTTTAAGTACCAATTCAAATTACTTTACGTTTATATTGTTGAAAGTATAGAGTAAGCTTAAAAGTAACTACACTTTTTATTTTAAACCTTCTCTGTAGTCACTGATGAGCACAGAGGTTATCCAGGTGATTAAATAGGAAGTTAAAGTAAAAATATACTTTTAACTGTAAATCCTAATATGCAGTGTTTGTCAATTTAGTGCGAGTCAGATGACAATCTTACTATCTAATATTTCCCACAGAGTTAAAGACTGTTATAAACACTTCTTATTTGGTTTTGAATGAAGTGTATCTATTAGACAAACTCGACTATGGCATCAGAAATACCTCAGACCGGTATAAATTACTGGTTTAAGTGCCATAGGTATACATGTTTTGACCGTAATAGGCTTGTGAGAGTTGCGTACGTGAATATATTGTTTATCGGAGCATTAACAAAAAAATCAATCAATCAATAAAATATCCTTTTTTCCATCAGACATATAACATGCATTGGATTGCGTCATAAATATTACAAAAATACATGTACAGTTTATATCTACACATACAGACTATTTATTTCCAATAAATTCACTGAGGGTTAGAAACATTTTTCTATTAAAAAAGCCTTCAGTGTTCTCTTAAAGACCATTACATCATTTACATTCTTTAGGTCCACAGGAAGAGAATTATAAAAAATTACGCCATTATAAAAACAGTGATGTTTGAAAAAAGAGGTCGCATGGGGGGGAATATTTAATTTGTTGCTATTCCTGAGATAGTGTCCGGACTGTGGAATTAGTAACTCGAAAATGCCCTGGTTTTGCTTAAAAAAGACCAATGTGTGGTAAATATAGATACTTGGAAAAGTAAGCAGATTGAACTTCTTAAAGTGTGATTTGCAGGATTCTGATTGACGGAAGACAGCAATAGCTCTCACCGCATTCTTCTGCAAAAGAAAGACATGGTTTGTTCTGCAATTTTCTAAACCCCATATTTCAACAGCGTATGAAAGGTAGGGATAAACCAATGCAAAATATGAAGTCAGAAGCACATCGGTGCCCGTGAAAGATGAAAGTCTACGAAGAATAAATATACCAGCACAGACCTTATGTGCGACATGATTTACATGAAAGGAGATGCTAAGATTCCTATCGACAATTAGGCCTAAAAACTTGACCATTTGCTCAGTACAAACCTCTGTATCGCCAACCCAAACACTCAAAGAGTCATTGCGTCTTGATGAAATCGAAAAGTCCAGCAATTTATTTTTATCAGTATTCACGACTATTGAATTACACTGAACAAACGTATTCATCTCCATATTGAAACGACAAGACTCATTAATTACAATTGATGTGTCTTCAGCAAACAAACACAACAAGCCCCTCGAAACACAACTGCTGAGGTCATTCATGTACAAAATAAAGAGGAAGGGTCCAAGTATGGAGCCCTGTGGCACACCCGTCTTGACAATCTGCTCGTCAGAAATGCATCTTTTCCTAGTATTTACGTCAACGTATGGAATTCCCACAAGTTGTCTACGCTGACTCAAGAAAGATGACAACCATTGATTTGCCAAGCCACGCACACCCAGAGCTTTGCAGAGCTTGACAGAGTGTCAAGCTTTTGCAAAAGAAGTTCATGCGAACTTCATTTGTCAAATGCTTTTCTCAAATCAAAAAAGATACCAGCAGAAAACTTTCCTTCATCAAGAGCTTTAACAACTTTATCCAAGAGAGCAAACATTGCCTTCACAGTTGAGCCTCCCTTGACAAAGCCAAACTGTTTGTCAAACAAAACGTTATTACTCTCCAGGAAAGCCGTTAACCTTATCAAAACTGCCTTCTCAAACACCTTAGAAAATGTCGATCCAATCGAAATAGGCCTGAAATTATCAAGTTCCTCAATCAGTCCCCTTTTATGTAACAGCTTCACTATAGACAACTTTAAAATGTCAGGAAACACGCCATTTTCAAACGAAAAATTTATCAAATGAGCAAGTGGCCTAACAAAATACTCCGTACATGATTTAAGAAGCTTCGATGATATATTGTCGAAACCAGAAGAAGTCTTTGCTTTTATACATCTGATGATGTCAGATACTTCCACTTCAGAAACAGATGAAAAGGAAAATGAAGACACCCCTGCACATGATTGTTGTTGAAGAAGAGACAACGATATGGAAGATGAACTTGCATTCGACACATTAATGAAGAAATCATTGAACAAGTTGGAAACTTCCTTCGGATGCCTAACAATGACTCCATTACTATCCTTGATGGTTCGAGGGATATCTGCCAAAACTCTTGCCTTACCTCTATGCTCGTTCACTATGTCCCACACAGTCTTAACTTTATTTGAGAAAGTCTGCAGTAAATGTTTAACTTTAGATGACTTAGCTTCCCTCACACTAGCCCTATATTGCCTCTTCAAAGAATCAACCTCTCTTTCGACTTAAAGCCCCATTATTTATTACATTGTGAGTATGTAATAAAAACCTGAGAACTTAGACATTAGGATTCCTCCACGCTTGCATAAATAGTTTAATTGTTATTTAAATTGTTTATCATAAAATATTAGAGAGACATTCCAGTAATTTCACAGTATTTAAAAAGGTGTTTCACTCTGCGGCTTGTGGGGCTCAAAACACTGTTTTTTAATCTTACATCAAAAATGAATCAGAAGTTCTGGTTTTGTCAGTGTTTATCTTCTAACTTAGAAGTGTGTACAATGTCATTTAAAGTGAATATGCCCACGATATTTAATTTTTTTGTTTGGAAATTGCGTGCGATCCTCGGGGAACTGCTAGTAACAAATAAAAGAAGAAGTTCACCCTGAATTGTCTTAAACAGTACCACTATTCATTTTTTGTCTTATCGCTTTTAGAACCATTACACCTTTTAGAAAAAATTATGGTTCGTATTTGACGTTCCTGTAATAATTACTGATATTTTAAAAATCATTTCCTTGAATCCATTTTGAATATTCAGGTTTTTGGATAGTTCAGAACTTTATTGTGTTTGTATAAACCATATTAACATGTTTATATTTCTATAAAACTTTGTATATTGCATTATACTTTTTAAAACATTATATGCACCACAAATATTTAAGCACAAAAAAATGTTATTAATTAACAAAACATTAAGATTTTAAGAAAAACGAAATATTTATGAGGGATAAAATCAAATAAATGAACTGCAGATATAACAATCTCCTTAATTGCTTCACTTTATAAATATTCCATCCTTTAACGACAATGGCCGCCTAGCCTCGTCTCAGAATATACTGGGCCAGAGTCATCACCAGTACCTGTATAGAATATATAGAAATGAAGCTTAATTCAAAATATCAAGTGTATAGGTCAGTAAGGTTTTCGAAATATCGTCCAGACAGATGACATATAGACAGACAGACAGTCTGGCAGAAATAAAATTTTTCCAAGCCCTCGATTGGTAGGTTTCGACAACGCTCAGCCAATAAACTATTTATGAAGTTATCTTAACCAATCCTACATTACCTTTTATACCATAACTATTTAGTTTTATAAAATCCTTTAGTGACTATGGAGAGTTCTGTTGTTATTTCATGGTTGGGGATAAGTAAGGAAAATAAGGGAATGAATATAATTCAAACTCCAGGGTAACAAACAAGATAGTAAATTTCTTCGCTGCGGATGATTATATTGGTGTCAAACGCGACTCCGCCATTGCCACAGCTTCATTGCCTAATTTTGTTTCCAGTTTACAATCCACTACGCCTGGTGTCGTCACTCTACATGTTTTATTACCCCGATCCAGGCAAGTGACGTGACTTTTACAGTGTATTCTTTTATAAACAATTCTTATAAATCATAATTGCTAATAAAAGAAAAATAATATGTCTTTAACATGATAAAAACATACCGAAGCTATAAAAAGATATCGGAGATAAAAATATGGTATAAGTGTAAAAGTAATGAGGAATAATTTAATATATAATCTCCTAAGCATTGCAGCAAACACTTCTTCAATGCGTCAAGGCAAAATTTGTAGCTTTTGACAACATAAACTCATTTATACCTTTCAGAGTAATACAGACTCGGTGTTAGGTAGGGACAGTTGTTTTTAATTAAAACGTGATTTTTAGTTACACCACTTTAAAATACCTTTTCTGGGGGTAGGAAAAATAAGAAACAAATGCATATTTCCAAGAACAGTTGTAGGCTTAAAATTATTATTTGGCGGCATCTTGTTATCAAGCCTTAATAAAATAACTAACGAATAGGACGTGGATTATAGAATACCTTTTGTATATAAAACTGATTATAGGTATGATTTGTTTCTATCAAAATTGTATTTCATTGAGTAATATTTGATTGAAAATATATCCTGTCTTTAATGTTATTTAATTGAAAAATGTAATTTCTTTAAGGTATAGATTATTAAAAGGCATGTCGACCCCGAAAGCTATAAATCATATACACGCCAATAATGTTATATATTTCTTTAATATCTGTCTCTAGTACTACTTTAAAGGTATTTGGAATGGAATAAGTTGTTACGAGTTATATCATAGCAAGCCAGACAGCTTCACTATATTATTTTTTATTTATTGACAATGTAAAGATATCTCAGTAATAACTTGCTTTTCAGTAAATATATAAATCTATATATACATATATATATATATATATATATATATATATATATATATATATATATATATTTAGATATATAGATATACAGTTAATATATATTTATTGTGCAGGAAACTAATCTTTTGTACTCATACGAAATTAGTCCAATATATCTGAGGCCGCAGTGCATTTAAACAACAATTCATTTACCGCAACCTGGGCTTGTCCTATAGTAAATTGTTACTATTCTCTATAGTAACCAATGAGTAATTAAATGAGAGATTATTCAATTGACCTTCAATCAACGATATTTGAAATCCTTTGAGTAAAAGTAAATTAACTTCCTTTTCCTCGAACATTAATTAACTCCAAATGGACTACTAGTTACGGATCTTTATGTTCTTAATTTTCTGATTGTCTAACAAAGGTGGCATTATGTTTCAAATTAAATCTTGCATTTAAACTTAACTTAATTATCAGCCACCAAATGCTTTGTATTCAACATTATATATTGTAATTCAAGTAATATAATATATCAGCTAAATTGTAATTTTTGTAATAAACAATATATTGGCCAAACCTCTAAACCTCTTCGTATCAGAATGACAGGTCACCGTTACAGTATTGTTCATGGAGATGACAAGCCCCTCGCTGTACATTCCAGGGAACATAATCAGGACAAAATTGAAAACTGTTACAAATTAAAAGGCATCAATAATGTTCCATTGCATGCTACGAAAATATAAATAGGTTTAATTTGAGAAGGAGCGAAACTGCTCATCAACGTTTTAAGGTCAAAATTTCCTTTAGGTTTTTCGTTAGGGAACATTCGTTAATTTAAAAAAATTTATCTTTGGTATTTATGATTAAACATCAGCTGTGAGGTATTTTTCCCTGTTTATTATTCTATTTCAGTTATTTTTCTTGTTTCTATTTAGTTGGTTTAATTATTTAATTTTTGTAAACATTTATACACTAATTGTTATCTGAAGAAGTATGCTGTCATACGAAAATTCATATAAAAAGTTTACCTATATTTGGTTTTTTATTTTTACTGTACTGATACTGTACTGTACTTCAATGAAGGAACAATTTAAAAAACTTAAATGCAATTCAGCTAATAATAATCACACAAATGTTAAACTTAAATTTATATTTTGTACGAGGACTTTCAAAATCAAAGGTTTTATCTGCAGGCGCCTCCACAAATCGCTCTAGAGTTTCAAACTATGTTCAAACAGAGGTGATAGGACTCTTTCATAATCCGTGGGGAAGTGCCTAAGCACTGTCAGCAGATCCTCTCCCTCCTGTTATACAAGTGAAACCACCGCCAGTACACAAATACCTAACCTAGAATCTTACATTGACTAAAGTTCCAAATTTGGTTTGTAGAATTATCACCACACATGTTTCGGGATAAAAGTTGTATAAAAACGAGAAAGTCAACTGCAGGTAGTCTGAACTGGCTGTTTTATGAAATTAAATGTTATTTTACTTATTTCTAATGATGCTCGATGAAGTTTTTTAAAATTATATGTTAACAAAATACTATAAAATGGGTGTACTTAGATATAATTTCTGAAACTCAATAATTGGATACGCCATTGCTGCTTCTTATAAAACTCTTCCGAGATTATTCTACACAATCCTAAATGTCTTATCAGCAAATATCATAATCCTTCCCTCTATATTGAAGTCTTAATATAGGTTTTCTAAAAATTATGGAAAGAAAAGAAATTGATTATTAAAAATCCAACTTCATAAATTAAGAGTCAGCATAATAATGTAAATTTAAAATAACTTTTTTTCTTTGAGAATAATTCATGTTGTCATCACTCATATTAGTAGTAGTAGTAGAAGAACTATTAAGAGTACTTCATATTATATCTTGACAAGTTATTCTAATCTTAATGTATTCATGTTAGTATTTATATTAGTCTTTTGTTTTTCACGTTTGTAAGATGGACAATTCTCTGAAATGCAACATCGTTTTTTTCAATATTGATATTGCTGATGTCCTTAGTAACAATTTATGTAATGTAACACTTGCCGATATCAGGCATGTCCAGAGAAATGAAAAGGTAATTGATCTAAGTTCAAAACTTATTTCCATCAGAAGAATTTAAAACAATTTATTTGAGTACTTGTTTGTGTAGCTGGTATAATTTCTGATCATATTAATTTCAAGGAAATCGGTTTGAACCACAGTGAATGAATGATTTAGTTAAGAGAACTGGCAAAGTGGAAAATGTGGTACAGGTGTAAGGAGAGTTGTAACTCATTCTTTTACCTGGCACTTGTTTTAGTTATATTTTTTTTTGTTTATCAAATTTACGTAATAATCATAGGTCATATTAATAATTTATAGAACAATATTTTTTATTTTGGAAATGTATACAAAATATTGCATTATTTGAAAAATCTCCAAAAGCTCAGTTCTTTTTATTGTAACTTTTACGTAGAAGAACCAGTACAAAAAATACTGTAATGTAAAGATTGAACATATGCCTGTATTTGGAACATATAGTAAAGGGAATGTTTATTTTATCGAAAGTGGTGTGGATTTGTCAGCTTCAATAATTCAGCGCTTCCAGCTGAACTCTGCTGACCATGTATACTCCTCCCCAGAGACCGCGAGAATCATGTGCTGGGGAGCTTTCATATAGGGAGCAGAACTATCTAAAAAATATTCTCTTTTTCCAAGTTTCTATGATGGACAATTTTCTGTTCTGTGTTCCAGAAACGTATGCAGCATTATGGTGTATTGTAGTCATATATAACAAGAATTGATCCATAGAGTAAAGCCTCCTAGAGTAACAGATTTCGCTAAGGTAGAACAAACAATTTAAAATCTAAATAGTTCATTTAATTTTCTAGATATCGTGCAAAATATTTATAGATATACAATCGTACAAAAGATCTTTACATCTCTCTCATCCCCCATCCCCCGCAGACAAAAGAAAAAATAATTGTGTTTAGGGTTTTATTTTAATGATGCTCAATCCAGTTCTAAGTCTGGGCATACACCACCATAAAACTCATTAACGTCTACAGATCAAACATTTTCTGGAGATATCTTGCCACATGATACATTCTATTTTGTTTTTGTTTCAGTAAGATAGTTTTATAGCAGTGTTCAAATTATAATATTCTTGTAATTTAGGAAGGGTTCTACAACGCAAGAGTTTTTTAAATACTGTCATCATTGACTTTCAACATTGACTCCAGTCTATTAGATTTTCTTTTGTTTATCTATGTATTTATCTATGAATAAAAGTTGACACTTGTTAAAATCTCATGTAACTGTACACAGTTTGTTTACAAATGTATTTATTTTACTGTTTTCTCATTGCCATCATGATTAGTCACATATCGTGAATCGGTATAAAATACTAGCTGCTAATATACGTTAGACTAGCTTGAATAATATAGAAAATATAAGGTTTATAGAACAGGACAGACATAAATTAAAGTTTTCTAGCCCCTCAAGTGATAGGCTTCATTAACGCTCAGCCAATCAGTAACTCCACTATAAAAGGGAATTACTAGAAATACACGCAAGTATTTATACCTCAAACAATGTAATGAAACATTTTAAAGTGTGTGATTTCTGTAGTGAATAATGTTAAAACAGGGAAAGGTTGTACTCACTGAATCCACAAAACTCAAATTCATCAGTCACAACTTTTATATGGAGAAGATAAAAGTAAACTGTGTATATTTTTTCCTCCATGTTAAGGACCTAAAAATATTGCATTGATATTCTGAAATCATCGAACTACAGAAAGTTAATACTTAAAAACAAACTTGAAGATTTAAGTGAAATTTCGGAAGTCTTAAAATTTCTGATTTATTTTCCATTATAAAAACAAGAAGAGATAACTATATCGCCATGATAATCATGATACCAATTATATTTTAATTGATTTAGGACACTGTGGAACTATGAATCACAATGTGTTATTGAAGATCTAGACTCGTCTTGCCCTTGAACCATAAAAGCTGTATACAGCCTTGCTCAGTGTTTATCTCCACATAGAATGGCGGGTCTATACACAGACACAATCACCTACGCCCAATGAGCCGTACTATACACAATGGGTGGACACAATGGCAGAGCACACATTGTGACTTGCCATATCTTCCGTCCAACTGACCATTATCAACACCGACTTGTTCTTTCTGCTAAAACATTTTTTATTCCAGAAGCAATCGTCAGAAAAGAAAACAGTATCTCATAAAAAATAGTTGTAGTAAATCTTCAAACACTGGTTCTTATTTAATTTTTTATTGCTTAACATTGGAAGTGTACAATTTAAACTAAACAAAGATTATTTAATTATGATTCCTAACTTCTTTATTATAGTATCAAATATTTAAAACATAACTTATGTGGTTATAATTCTTACATTTGAAAGTAATAACTAATAATTAAATATATGTATGAAACACATAAATATCATAAAATCGAACTCTGACAATAAATTTATTATTCATATAAGCCCAACCCATGTAACCATGGGTGGGAAGGGTAGGTTGACTTAAGCTCCAATTCACCTTCCTTTTAGTGCAGCGTCTGGACAGATGCTGTCATATACTTGACTCCTGGTACAAGGATAGATCGAAAAAGTCGACGACAAAGAAGCTCCAAAATATTTACATCCTTTTGATATCCTTTCGAATACCTAGAAGTGCAAGTCGCACAGATCTTTAATATTCTTGATATTATATTTTTTTTATTCCTTGTGTAATCTTTGATAATAAAAATCGAACCTAATGTAAAAAAATGGTTTGTAATAAATAGCTATTTTAACACTGATTACTTTTTCATTTTTACTTTTTATTGCTTAAGATAGATATTGTAATATTTACAATAACTAAACAAAGCTTGTTAAGTTGTGATTTCTTAATTCTTTGTAATAGTACAAAATATTCAAACGGTACTTGAGTGATAATAATTATTACTTTTAAAAGTAATACTGGTCCTATTAATCTATTTACATTTTAAATCGCGATTAAAGTGTTTCTAAATTCACAAATTTGAAAAATATTAACACATTAATATTTTAAAATCAAACTATTAAATAAAATTTAAACATCAGTATGTATTTATACAAGCCCAACATAATGTAGATATGGTGGGAACGGTTTATTAAATATGAATGTTGATTTTAGCTCCAGTTCACCTTCCTCTTCATCCTGTTACAGATGTTCGTCTGAAGAGTTTGAACAAAATTTGACGACTAAGAAGCTCAAAACGAACAATTCACATCGTTTCAACATCAGAGATACCTAGATTACAAAAGATTAAAAATAGTGTAATCCAGGTGAATTGGTATCTTCACAGAGGTTGTAAAGATATGCTTTCAAGTACTTGGCTGAATATGATGGACTTAAGATTATGAGTTTATAACCAACTGACCTAACCAAGATACTTAGAATCAAAATCATTTAATTTGCACAAAGAACACAAATAATGTTTTTAAACTAGTCATAACGTAATACGTGTGTGATATAATAAGTCAGTAATTATTACATGATAACCAAACCATTACATCGTGTTCTATCATCGTGTGTAGGTTTTTATGTTACCTATTATACCTATTATATGAATATATGTTACCTTTCAATATATTATATTATACACCAACAACAATATACACCCTGAAAATTCTGTCACTCCAAAAGAAACACAAAGGCTCTTTTTGGACTAAGTACACGGAAAGATTTCTTCATCTTCTTGTCCCAATTAGACTAAAACACACAAAAATGTGTGTATGTTAAAATTATCATCAACTACCTGAGCATGATTTGATTTTACGACCAAAAATACAAATACGTAGGTCTCGGTAATCTACTTCGGTCAAAAAGCGTTTACTTCAAGCCTTGTCGTGTACTTGCAGTCAAAGATATTTCCAGTTCCATAGTAGAGTTTTCGGTGGTGTTCTAACGAAGAACATTTCAATCTCACCTCTGTTATACACAACAGATGACATCCACTGTGGCTTTTAATGTTCAACTTTATACTGGGAACTTACGATACTGTAGATGGGACGATATCAATCTTTTTAAAACTCGTGAAACGGATATTTTGTTATTATACTAATATAAAATATCTATATTTTAAATATCTTGGATTAGTATTGGACGAGAAACTTAACTGGAAGGAAAATATATCGGATTTACATAACAAATTGAAACTCTCCATACAAAACTTTTATTTTTTTTTAAACATTTTGCGAACAGTCTCTTTTAAAAACATTATATTTAGCATTAATTCAGTCAAAAATCCAATATGGTATTGTGTGCTATGGAAGTTCTCCCAAATATTTAATTAACAGGTTAAGAGTAACGCAGAATCACTTTATACGTATAATACTGGAACAAAATAGAAGAATAACTTCATTCCCGCTGTACACTGTTTTAAAATTACTGCCTGTGCAACATCTATACGTATTTAAAGTGTTACGAATTTTTTATATTAGAAGTAGAAATAATTATATAGATGATCTTATGAGCAGTGCAAGATATGCAGCAAATATACATTTTCGTTTGCCTAAAGTTAATAAAGAAGTTTTTAGACGATCCTATAATTATACAGGTCGAAAGTTTTTCAATAATCTTCCTTTTGAAATTAAAAACTGCAACGATCTGAAACTTTTTTGTTATAAAGTAAAAATATGGATGTTTGGAAACTCAATTTTACAGTTCTTATAGAATGTATATCTTATATAAGTACTATTGATGTATTGAAAATTTTATCTCTTGTATGTGTATATGGGTGTATGGCAGTATGTATTCTTGTATAGTTTGTAGATAGGTATTTGTAAATATGTATGTAGGTTAATTCGTGTGTTGATATAAGGCAGTGAAGGTTGCGTGTTTTTGTTCTTGTGATTTTTAATGTTAGTGTTATGTAGTAATAACTAAGGAATGTACATTTATAAAAATTGTGTATTAGATATTTTTTGTACCTTTATGGGACAGATGCCGCATGAGGCAGCTTTGTTGGCTATATGATAATTTATTTGTAACTGAACTCATACCTTTTTTTGGTTTTTATTTATGTTGTGCTAACTACACAACTGGAAAGTGGTTAGCATTAGTTCCTAAGAATATAAAATGTACATACAATTGTAAAATACTGATGGAATAAATAAATAAATTATTATTATTATTATTATTATTATTATTATTATTATTATTATTATTATTATTATTATTATAAGACTGACGTTGGACTAAGAGAAACAACATATAATTTTATTGATATACTAGCTGTTTCCCGCGGCTTCGCACGCTTTTCTAAGCTTTGCCCGTCGTATGTGCACTTCTAGTTCAACTCAATTATATTTCCAACGCCGATGAGGAGTTTGCCTTGTTGCCATGATCAAGAGAATCTGTGTATGTTTACAGCCATTGTACACGTACATGTACTTTACAGTACCATAAAGTGGTCTAATACTTAAGGTTTAAGTTCAAACCTCAAGACTGCAGTATGGGCTGGTATGTTGGGGAGGTACTTATAAATACTTAATAGAAAAATTACGAACAACTCAAAACTACTACTTAAGAATAATTTTAAACAAACGTAAAATAGAAAGTTCCTTTCCCCTTTTTCAACAACTGCACATTTTACCAATTCAACATCTTTTCATTTTTAAAGTTCTTAGGATTTTTTTTATCAGAAGTGGAAATATGGGAACTGACAACTTGTATTATAACACTCGATATGTTTTAAATAAGAATTTTCGGCTTCCTAAGGTAAATAAGTCAATTTTTCGTCACGGTTTTCTTTATTTAGGCCCTAAATTATACAATCAACTTCCACCCAGTGTAAAGAATAGCTGTTCCGTAAGCGCATTCTGCAGGAATACAATTACCTGGCTTTCTTCTATTCATGATGTTAACTTCCTATTTAACGTTATTGCATAAATGTATCCTTTCTGTAACTTCTAGGAATAATTTAAGTATTTTATTATTTGCTCTTCATGGCCACTTTTTGATCTACTTTTTTTTGCTTATGTTATGTAATTGTCCTTAGTTGTCTTTATTGTCTTTTACTGTCCATGATTTGTCCTTATATAGAAGCCTACATAGAATAAAAAAATAATCAGTTTTCGCTTCTTACTTTATATAAATAACCATAGATGTAAGTTTATACAGATACTGCAGCTGTAAGCGACATGCATTTTTTCTTGAGACGCTAGACTCAACGTTTTAGTTTTGTTATTCAGTTGTATTTTATTTTTATTATAGCTGGTCACATTATTTGTAAAAGTGACCAGTAATATTTCCAAACGATTTACAAGTATTGTATTATTATATAAAAAAAACTGGAAATAAATCATTTATTCATTATTCATTTATTCAGTTCAACCAGAAATGTATCTTAAAAACAAATTACGTCACAACTTAGCGCCTTCAAATAGTGTTTGGCTATTTAATATACGTAACTGTCTCGTAATTGCGTTTAGAATGTGCACGCGCTTCGAAAATACATTTTTGCAGCGCCGCCCAGTGGCGAGTTACATCAATGGGAATAGCATATAAACCTTCTCCGTGTAAAAATACATAAACATAAAAATTTTCATAGTGATCGGTCAAATAGTTTACGATTCCATAAAGGACAAACACACAAACATTCATTTATATATATATATATATATATATATATATATATATATATATATATATATATAGATAGATGATTCACAGTAATTGGCTTGATCGAGAAGTTGACTTGAGGTGGTCATAGTAGATTTGTAATATAAACTAAGACTTCCTACTCTTTCAGCTCATCTCTTATGTAGCAGGTTTTGTTGTATTTTTATAAAGCTATGCATCGGCACGATATACTGCGTATATGGGTATTTGAATTTCCGAGCACACATTTTCCATGGAAAATCTATTTTATTGAGAAATTTGTAGCGATATGTTATCCTATTTTACTGGTTAGACGTACTGACGTCACAAAAACTTTTAATAATCCAGGTATTTTTCAAAAACAACTCTTGCAGGTTGTTTCTATCAAGAAAAATACTGTATTACTTCAAAAACGTAATTTAATTTGTTATTTATTTGTTTAAAATTTGTTTTTTCAATAAATTTATGTTGATTCTATTTATTGATATTTTGTTATATGTTCTATTATTATTATTTTAATAAACACAAAAAGTAGTTGGTTCTATATGTTCGTATAAACTACAAAAGTCTGGTATTTTTCTATGATGTCAATTCACCGTAATGTTTAATCACATTTCGATTAATTTTAATATAGCTTATTATCCTCTAACACTCCAATTTCGCACGATAAAATGCTGTTTATTACATTAGCAAGTCTCAATTTACTCTTCTTTAAAAGTAACTGTCTTTGTTTCACCAGTACATTAACCTTAAATAAAGTAATGAAAATAATGTTTAATTACAAATTAAAGCCAAGTCCTAATAAAAGCAAGACGTGTTTCAAAAATATTTTTTCAAAGAAAAGAACAAGGGCGTTTTAACACACCATAGTTGTATTGCAATGTAAATCCGCTCTCAGATTGTGCCAAGGACAAAAAGGAATAACCAGCCCGACGTACGTACAAAGAGCCCGGATGTAAAGCAGTAGCTGGAGTGTTTCCTTTTCCTTGGATATATCCTGGATATGTTCACGTGTATAACAGTAAACAGAGGAGTGAGGTTTAAATTGTAATCCATACAAGATTTAATATACAAATGCGCTGCTTATAACACAAACTGCAGTACTGTATGTCAATTACCACTGGAAATGTACATAAAATGTATTGATTATTTTCAGAGCATTAAAGTGTTAACATTTTTCTACACTATTTTATGCATGTTCTGACTCAAATAGGTTTTAAACCTTAGAACCAAGCTATACAGTAAACTCCAAATGTGAAGTTTAATACCCATTTATTTTATGATCTATCAAACAAAATTTTTAAACTAAAGGCCACATAAAAGGCTTAATATTTTCTCATAGAAATGGATGAAAAAGTTCATTACATTGTCTTGATCTGATGTTTTGTTTTAATTATAAACCTTAAATCGAAAATAAGAGCCTACTTCCGGTTGCTTTTTGACCAAAGTATTTTTTAAAAGCTGCATACCTATAGTGTTTTGATCGAGGCAATAAGGCAAACTCAGATGTGGTGCCGGATATACTCGTACGATCGGAAGTAGACACATTTTAACAAAATTAGGCTTCTAAGACCTTCGTATTTATAAATTTTTCCCACACGAATGTAATAAAAGGAATGTTCTTTGAAAGAAAACATATAAAAATGTATTATGAGACAGCGGAGAACTTTTTCAGTTAACAGAGAATAATTCTTTTAGCAATCGAAGCTTCTCCAGGGTCAGTTTAATTAAATTCTCAATGAAAAAATCAATGAGACAGTTGATTGACTGATTCTTATAAATGAAGTTCCGACTAAATTCATAGTTTTAATGTAATGCTAAGGACGCAGTTGATCTGAACGTGATTGGACAGTAGCAGCGCGGTTTGACCGCTTCCAGGAGACTAAGGACGGAAGTTGAGCTGAACGTGATGTGACAGTCAAAACTGAGAGATTTAGACTAATAATGTTATCAATGTTCGGCAGTACGTAGTTATGTGAAAGTGTATTCCCATCTATGAAGTTTTATAAAAACCCAAAATAGAAGCAAGCTTTCTTATGCGTCTCTACTTCATCACTTGAGGTTGGCTACAACACAACTACAGGTGGATATTCGTTCTTTGGAGGGTGCAACTGATCACCCACAATGTTCATACTGGTAATATATTGGTAATATAAGGTACTAATACTGGTAATAATATGTATTTTGATACTCGTTGAAGTACTACTAACTCAATACTTATATTAATTTTGAAAGTACAAACACTTGGATCAATCAATAAAAACAATATTATACTAATTTAATTTGTTTTATGCCTTTACATAATCTTATTGATGTTTTAAATTTATAGTGTTAATATATAGCTCGCAATCAAGTTCGGGGTTTCATTCTTGGCCTTCGAGCCTCTGTAAGTTGGACACACCTGATCTATAAAATCCCAAATAAATCAATCCGGAACTACGTATTACGTTTTACTTTCAACTGTATAGTTACAAGGGATATAATTTATTCATACGAACGTGGGGTGATGAGGTCTGGGAGATTATTTCAGTGAGTTCTGAGGGCCCGCGCTAGTACTGCGCCAAGTGACTTTCATCGTTACCCTTGAAATATTTGCTGCCTGACCTCACTTTCGACAGATGGATGCCCGAACCCTCATTTATACCGTTCCCCAATTTATAGCATTGCATGAACTGTATCGTGTGTAACTATAAATAAAAGCTGTTAATGAGTAGTGCCATGACTCTTTAATTCCATTTATACTTATGTTTATTTTAAACATTATTATAATACTGCTGCTCAGTCAGGATGGTGTTGTTTTCCTATTATTTACTGTTAAAACAACACAACAGGAAGTAAAAGAGAAATATAAATTTATTATCTATGTTTACTGTTAATAGATTCTTAACATTTATTACTCCTTTAACTACTCCTTTCTTTCAATTCTATCCAAAGACGTATATACAAGGTTAACATAATTAGTAGTAAAGTGATGCCCCGTATAAATGACTAACATTTATGCCGCTAGAGACTAATGAATTGCTCATAAGGCACGCAGCAAGTCCAGAGACTGACAGCGGTCAAACTGACGTGACTGCCCCATCACGTTCAGCTCAACCCTGTCCTTAGTCTCAAACTTAGCCTCCTTAGCTTCACACACACAACCATTAAGCACAAAACACGTCCAGAGACTGGCAGCGGTTAAACCGACGTCCTTAGTCTCACACTTAACCTCCTTAGCTACACACACAATCGTTAAACACACAACACGTCCAGAGACTGGCAGCGGTTAAACCGATGTCCTTAGTCTCACACTTAGCCTCCTTAGCTTGACACACAATCATTGTGCACACAACACGTTCAGAGACGGGCAGCGGTTAAACCGATGTCCTTAGTCTCACACTTAGCCTCCTTAGCTTGACACACACAATCATTAAGCACACAACACGTTCAGAGACGGGCAGCGGTTACACCGATGTCCTTAGTCTCACTCTTAGCCTCCTTAGCTTCATACACCATCATTGAGCACACAACTCGTTCAGAGACTGGCAGCGGTTAAACCTACGTCCTTTTAGTCTCACACTTAGCCTCTTTAGCTACACACACAATCGTTAAACACACAACACGTCCAGAGGCTGGCAGCGGTTAAACCTACGTCCTTTTAGTCTCACACTTAGCCTCTTTAGCTTCACACACAATCATTAAGCACACATCACGTTCAGAGACGGGCAGCGGTTAAACCGATGTCCTTAGTCTCACTCTTAGCCTCCTTAGCTTCATACACAATCATTGAGCACACAACACGTTCAGTGACTTGCAGCGGTTAAACCGATATCCTTAGTCTCACACTTAGCCTAGCTTGACACACAATCATTAAGCACACAACACGTCCAGATACGGGCAGCGGTTAAACCGATGTCCTTAGTCTCACTCTTAGCCTCCTTAGCTTCATACACAATCATTGAGCACACAACACTTTCAGAGACTGGCAGCGGTTATACCGATGTCCTTAGTCTCACACTTAGCCTCCTTAGCTTGACACACACAATCATTAAGCACACAACACGTCCAGATACGGGCAGCGGTTAAACCGATGTCCTTAGTCTCACACTTAGCCTCCTTAGCTTGACACACAATCATCGAGCACACAACACGTCCAGAGACGGGCAGCGGTTAAACCGATGTCCTTAGTCTCACACTTAGCCTCCTTAGCTTGACACACAATCATTAAGCACACAACACGTCCAGGGACGGGCAGCGGTTAAACCGATGTCCTTTGTCTCACTCTTAGCCTCCTTAGCTTCATACACAATCATTGAGCACACAACACGTTCAGAGACTGGCAGCGGTTAATCCTACGTCCTTTTAGTCTCACACTTAGCCTCTTTAGCTTCACACACAATCATTAAGCTCACAACACGTACAGAGACTGGCAGCGGTTAAACCTACGTCCTTTTAGTCTCACACTTAGCCTCTTTAGCTTCACACACAATCATTAAGCACACAACACGTACAGAGACTGGCAGCGGTTAAACCGACGTCCTTATTCTCACACTTAACCTCCTTAGCTACACACACAATCGTTAACCACACAACACGTCCAGAGTCTGGCAGCGGTTAAACCTACGTCCTTTTAGTCTCACACTTAGCCTCTTTAGCTTCACACACAATCATTAAGCACACATCACGTTTAGAGACGGGCAGAGGTTAAACCAATGTCCTTAGTCTCACTCTTAGCCTCCTTAGCTTCATACACAATCATTGAGCACACAACACTTTCAGAGACTGGCAGCGGTTAAACCGATGTCCTTAGTCTCACACTTAGCCTCCTTAGCTTGACACACAATCATTGAGCACACAACACGTCCAGAGACGGGCAGCGGTTAAACCGATGTCCTTAGTCTCACTCTTAGCCTCCTTAGCTTCATACACAATCATTGAGCACACAACACGTTCAGAGACTGGCAGCGGTTAAACCGATGTCCTTAGTCTCACACTTAGCCTCCTTAGCTTGACACACACACAATCATTAAGCACATATCACGTTCAGAGACGGGCAGCGGTTAAACCGATGTCCTTAGTCTCACGCTTAGCCTCCTTAGCTTGACATACACAATCATTGAGCACACAACACGTTCAGAGACTGGCAGCGGTTAAACCGATATCCTTAGTCTCACGCTTAGCCTCCTTAGCTTCATACACAATCATTGAGCACACAACACGTTCAGAGACTGGCAGCGGTTAAACCGATGTCCTTAGTCTCACACTTAGCCTCCTTAGCTTGACACACACACAATCATTGAGCACACAACACGTTCAGAGACTGGCAGCGGTTAAACCGATGTCCTTAGTCTCACACTTAGCCTCCTTAGCTTGACACACAATCATTGAGCACACAACACGTTCAGAGCCTGGCAGCGGTTAAACCGATGTCCTTAGTCTCACACTTAGCCTCCTTAGCTTGACACACACACACAATCATTAAGCACACAACACTTCCAGAGACGGGCAGCGGTTAAACCGATGTATATATACAAGGTTAACATAATTAGTAGTAAAGCGATGCCCCGTATAAATGACTAACATTTATGCCGCTAGAGACTAATGAATTGCTTATAAGGCACGCAGCAAGTCCAGAGACTGACAGCGGTCAAACTGACGTGACTGTCCCATCACGTTCAGCTCAACCCTGTCCTTAGTCTCACACTTAGCCTCCTTAGCTTCACACACAATCATTGAGCACACAACACGTCCAGAAACTGGCAGTTGCCAAACCGACGCGACTGTCCAATCACGTTCAGCTCAACTGCGTTCTTAGCCTTACATTAAAACTAAGAGTAGAGACGAACATTTCTGGAAACTTCATTGCTCAGAATCAGTCAATCAAATGTCTCTTTAATTGAGAATTCAATTACATTGACCCTGGCGCTGCTTCGATTGCTAAAGAAATTATCCTTTGCTAATTGCCAAAGAAGTTCTCCAGTCTCACATATTAAATTCTTAGTGTTCTTTTACATAAAACTGCCTTTATTAAAGAGAGAATTGCTTTTATTAGATTTTTAACTGTAAACTTGTTTGTTTTCCTTTGAAATTCAATTCTATTTTAAAATCAAAATATACAAATATTGCACATAGCACTGTATTGTATTAATGTTATATATTTATTATAATAATTTTGTAGACCTGCGTAAAGTATAGATTTAAATTTCAAAACATTAATATACTATTTCTTTCTATGTAAAAACATTCTTCATTGTTTAAAATAAATATCTTACTCAGTTCAATGACATTAAGAGATGTTTAAATCAATGCAAAGCTAATTTATTGCAAAGTTGGGTAATGCAAATGTACTTATATTGTGCTTGGTTATGATATCGTATATTACAACACTGACTTTGGAATACGTGAGGTCTAATTTAAATCCGTGAAGTAGTTTTTATTTAGCAAACATTAAAAATTGTGTTAGCTTTTTATTTGCTGCAACTTTAAAGGCGCAAAAGTAATAACTCATTTCTTATTTGGGTTTTTACATAATAATAAAAAACACACTAAAATTGGTATCATAAGCTAATATTCGAAGGCAAGCGTTAAATAAACAACTGCCAGTCAAACTTGAAGTAAGTGCAAAACTTTGAAAATTTGAAGGCGGAATAATCGATAATAATGTAATAATCGGAAAACGTGTGGACAGCGAAACTAACACATTCTTGCGTCGCAATTTGGCTTAATATTACTTTTAATTTAAATCAATGGGCGGATTTTATTTACAGTTTTGTGAGTGGTCAGTATGAAAGAACCTGGAGGGTGTGAAATACTCCACATAGAATCGGAGGGTCCGGGGCTCCTTCCTTGGAAAATTAAAAACCAATATTCATGCTATAGCTCCTTTTTAACGAATTTTAGGATCTAAAATTAAAGAAATATGTATATATATATATATATATCATTATGTTTTAAAATAAAATGTTTTTTAAAGTGTTTCTTCTGGTACATTTTTTATACAGAAAATAGTTTTAAGAAGTTCAACACCAAAGTTTTTACAAGCCGCCGTCTTGAATTTTTTGACTGAATTTTAAGCAAATGTTGAAAATTGTAAATTTCTACCTTTAATGGTTGTTTGGAATATTAATGTAAAAAACACAAACAGACGGAAAACGATGAATTTTACATTTATAGGAACCTTTTTTGTTTTTTACCTTAGGAACAACCTCCTGAAGTTTGCGGTTGTATTTAAGTTATTTATAAGCAAAACATGTCATATAAAGATGACGTTTAGTCTCTAGGCACCTCTTTGTATTGCTTATAAAAAATAGTAACTCTAAAAATTAAATCTAAGGAAACCCCATTTGGTACATGGGTTTAAATATGTAAAAAATACAAAAATAATTGTGTTTTCTTTAATATTAACAAAGTGGCGTCTGCTGGAAGTATTTGAAGTCAAATAACAAAGAAAACCCCGTATAGTTATAAAACAACAAAAGCCAACGATTTGAGCAATTTCATTACAAATCAAACGGTACCTGTTTCAAGAAATCCGTCAGTGCATAAATGAATACAACCACTTTAAAGGTACGCTTGCACAATGTATGTAGACAATATTTTAGTATAAAGACAATAACTTTAGGAAGTAATGAAGTAACAGCCAAAAATTGGTGATATTTATGAAGCAAAAAATTTCGTTTTACCATATTATGTTGTGTTATGTTATATTGTTGTGTATATATACATATGGTTCTTTTATAAACATTCTAGGAGCCTAGATATAGTTTATGGTGGACTGATGTTGTCGCAGCCTAGAATATAAAAGGATATTGACGGTGATTGATGACATTGAATCTGACTGATCACGAAACCCGAGCTCTGCACCCTGCTGGCCTGATCTCCTGATCCTGGCACCATTAACCTCAGTACCTGCAAAAGATTAAATTTACTAAATCAGTTTACTGACTTAACTGAGTGGAACGTTTCCCACAAAGCTGCCAAAGTTTTTTACTTTCTCCACACTTTAATTCCTACCGTTCAACAGTATAGTTATTGCTTAGGTGATTGTAAACAATATATAAACGAAAAGAAAATCTGTAAAAATTCAATTAAACACCAATTATACTCCAGCATCACTGATACCCTGATTGGTGAGTAGCTCTACAAATAACATGCGGTTATGGCGAAACATAACGAAAATGACTTTTTAACTAGTTTGTGTTTTGTTTAACTAGCTACAGTTTTGTTTACTGTATGTTTTTAATAACATTAATAATTCATAACAATCGTGTATTGTTAATAATATGCATCCATTACAAGGGATCAAAAGTGAAATTTGTACGCTAACGTTTATAGAAGATGTAGAATGTTAACGCTCCATTTATAAAATAACACGATGGTAATACTTTCTAATTCTTTTATGTGCACAGAAAACATAAAATATATGTTGATATTATGTTTTCTGCTGGGGGGGGTTTCTGCTGTTTTCTGCTTACGGGGTTTTCTGCTGGAAAGGTGATATGAAAGGTTCAATGAATGGAGTCCAGTGGATTCAATAGGGAAGACCAGACAACTAAGAGGTGCATAAAATATTAAATTTATGAAACATTATTTTCTATACAAATAATTTAAATTAATATAAGTCTATCATAAAAGGTAAATAAAAGAGTTAAAACCCTATTTTTTATAGATCTAGTATTAGAATAAACAATTAATATATTACCTGAAAAATACACTGTTACAATAACCTGTCCATAGTTTGCTGTCGCCTTATATGACGGAAGGTCCTGAAATCATTTGCGAAACTGCATAATAAGCTAATTTTCCATGTGCAAATCTAGAACTTTATATATGACTATATCAATGAGGCAATTGTTAAACTCAACAGTGGATTTGCTTAAACTTAGTGTCCAAATTGTTAAGCAATGAAGTTATTTTTATTTGTTTTATAAATAGTGACTATAACATTTGTCTATTAATGTTAACTTATACAACTACAAATGTGTATTAATAATCCATTATAGTAATTTTTAGTTAATAGTAGAATCATATAATAAAATTCTAGTTGCCATTTTACACTGGGTCATGCTTTTTTTGAATATTGGTATTACTTTAATAGATTTAAACATTTCTGACCAAACACGACGTTCAAATAAATCATTAATTACTTTCAATAAAGGATTTAAAATTTCCAAATAGCATTTTTTCAATAACTACAATATAATCAATATAATCTATTAATCGTCTATTATATACGTTTCATTCTCTTTGCATTTTCCTACCAGCAAAATTGTCATTCTATTATTATAATGGCTCTGGAATAATTAAAGTATGATTTTTATGATTGGTATTTCAAAGGATACAGCTATTAAGCAAATTTTCCAACGTAAGCTATTGCTAAGAAAACTTAACCATAACAAACTCCCGTAATTTTTCGATTAGCGAAGCCCATTATACAGAATCTGACCAAATTCATATTTGCTCTGTCTGCCTCAGGATATCTTGAAAATACATTTAGATATAGATTTATAATTTAGCATGAAACTTCATTACTTACTACATTAAAAGTTCCAGTTCGATGATGATAAATGTCACTCAAAAGATTGTAGCTGTGTTAGTGAAGTTTATCACTTACATGGATCGAAAAATATCTCTTCTGCATGTCTGTGGTATCGATAAAAATATATATTTCTTGAAATTTTATATGAAATTCATTTATAAATAAACAAGATTGAGTTCGGTGACAGTGGATATCATTCTATGGAATTATGTTGAGCATTAAATATCATTTTTATTGGTCTTACGTGTAAAATTGATGGCAATGATAAAGGTGCAAATTAAATAAATTTTTAAATAAACTGAGTACAATCATATGAGATTTTAACATATAATTTAATAACCTATTTATCCTTAAATACCTTAAATACATAATATACCACATTCACTTTGTTGACTTGAGATGTAAACTTAAAATAAACTTGAAACTTAAAATAATGGCAATGAGACCCAACTTAAAGAACAAGATTGAAGAAGGTTAGGCCCTATAACCACAGGAACTGAGAACACTTTTGGCTCTAAAATCTTCTTAAGCATCTAATTTTGTAATTGGATTCATAATTCACACTATGAATATGAAATAACTCCACGTGTAGCTTTTTCTTTGAGAATGGTTCATTTAGGAAATAAATTTTCTGTTAAAGTTTTAGAAATTTGAAGTTTAAGTTTAATCTTTACAGAATTGAAATCAACTTGTGCATTAATGTTACCCTCTTGAGCCTTTTTAACTCATCAGGAAGAACAAGAGTTATTTTGAAGGTTTAATCGATCGAAAGAAAAAATTCTTGAATGAAGATATGAGGTCCATACTTTTTATATTTTCATAGAACAACTAAACAAATCTTCTTATAACTATTTTGTGTGATTTATAAACATTTAAAACCCAGTTTAATTCCAATACGTATAAAAAGATAATAATTGTCTACCTCCAGGCTGCAGTCGTGAGATTATTCATAACTGGAGCCATTAGAGCGAAAAGGGTTGAGTAAGTAATACATTATTCAGAGATCACTACATTCGCTGCAAACTACTGATAGATGAATATTAAGTAGTCATTGGCAGGTAATATCTTCTATTATAAACAATTCATAATATGATCATTACTCATAGCTAGAGAATCTAAATAAATCTTTGCCAAATAGAACCTGGACGAAAATACATTGCTTCTTAGCATGAAAAGTATTATTGTAGTAGTATTTATTTATTTATATATTTATATACGGAAAACTCCATTTTACAGAGAAGTACAAAACAACTAAGGCTGACACAAAAAGTATTGAAATGTACAGAGCATATTTATTGAAATATAACAATTTTTATAAAAACTAGCTTTATGTTTATAATACTTTGTTTATTTACAAACTCTTTGTTTGACTAAGAATTCCTTACGGCGCAGGATAAGATTGAGAGGATCATATATATTAGAGCCGCAGCAAAGGTGTTAAACTGTCTTCTGACAGGGGCTATATCACCTATATGGCTATGGCTATATCACCCATTGCTACTAGAATCATACGTTGCTCCATCAAAGGCTCTAGTCTCAGAGGTAGCTTATATCTGGATTTAATTTGTCTCAGAGAGTGGTATATACCACAAAGTAAAATGACATCATATGTTTCAACGTTTTTACACGTCAAGAAAGAATTCTTCACCATCCAGTTTGTGATTGGATGTTTTCGTCTGTTGCCTTCGCTATTCCTTGGCCGAAAGACTCTCAGCCTACCGAGTGTTAGTATTTCCTTATTCAGAACTAGGTGTGAAATCCTACCAAAACCAAATATGAAGATATATGAATGAATGAATGAATGTTTATTCCATCAACTATACATGAAATACACTTAAAATTAATGACAATAGTAAAGCACTAAACAGAATTGTTTTGAAAACAATAGTTTACTAGTTATCTAGCTAAGATATTACTTAAATAATTAATAAGGAATAAATTTTTTTACACCATTTTTTTATTCATCTCTTAAATCAATTAATAGTTTAGTATAACTTACTGTAAAATCTACAAACACAACTCTAGAATGGTATCACTCGACATTCTAAGTCTTCATTAGTTATTTTTAAAGCTATGCACATGACTAGTTCAGTCAGAACTTGAACGTCCGAGTCGCCCGTGGTCAGCACTAGCTCACTGAGCGCGGCATAACCGTATCTCAGCGGCCGCGGCGAGGGCTGCATGTAAACAACCCTCTACCTACAGGCTCGCTCGCATACTGATGACGCGCATTTGCGTATTAACTTTCCACAGGTTTCTTCCACAGTAAACAACAGTTTAAATGTATTGCTTATGCAGGAGCTTGGAACACGTTGAGACTAATCCAATTTTAAATTAGAGTGGACAGGAAGAATCAATGACTTGGAATTTTCGACCGACACGCATTTTGTAGTAAAATGTAAAACCAATCTGAATAACTAATTTCCATTGCGAACATAACATTCAATTGAAGTTAAATCGGTCATAATGCGTATTATTTTATACATACTTAGACTAACTAAACAGATTATTCAAACTGTTAGGCCTCATTTTACAACTTATAATATTTTATTATATAAAACGGCAAAACATGCTGCAGTTACAAAAATGTTTCGATAATTAAAAAAAATATTCAAAGTTGGTTCATTATTCCAGTAATTAGTGGTAATGATGGGGCTCTGTACGTTTTAGGTAATACAGAACTAAAAGAAAAGAGCATCAAGAAGTAGTTTAAAGATTTAAGGAATGCAATGTTCAGTTTAGCTCCACTTCACCTTCCGTTCAGCGCAGCATCTGAACTCTCAATATTCACATTCAGTATTACCATTAAACTCAATATTCACATTGAATCAACTCTTCTCACCGTAGCTGTGTAATATTGAGAATTCTTTACTGCAAATATCATTGAATTAAATATGTTATACCTGCTGCTATAATTTATGCCACATTATTATAAAACATTATAGTTTTTGTTACATTCCTGTAACTCAATATTCTCACTTAATCGTCTCTTTTCACCGTAGCTAAACTTTTTTTACTGCAAATGTACTTCAATTAAAAATTTTATACTTCCTGCATTAATGTATGTTGAATTATATTTTTTGTTAGACTATTAAATTGTATATACAAATAGTACTCTCGATAGCTTAAACTCAATTATGAAGGTTTCAACTGAAATGAAAGGCCACGCCTTTGTTTAAATTAAAATTCTTTTCTTCTGGAATGATGCCAATTAAAACACCTTATAGACTTATACTATTCCGAAAACTTTTGCCATTGTCTGAATTAATTGATGTCAAAGTTGATTGGCATGTTAGATAATGACAGACTGCCTCACACACATATATGTGAAACGTCCCTTTAACTCAATGTTAATAATTATAGGCCTCGGCAACATCAATTTGCTTTCGAAACTGAGAGCGCACAATGTATCCACGAGTTTATGTAACAATATACTATTCATAGTGTAAAGTAACTTACTATTATGTAAAAATAGATTGTATCAAAATGTATAAAGACACTTACGACAACTTACCCCAAGAAATCATAAAACCAGTTATTACAAGAACCCAGTTACTGTGTCCAAGTGGACTGAATGTCTCACATACTAATTGGTAAACAATAAAAAATAATAAAACGAAACCAGCTAGCTATACCCATGACTTCCTATTGGGATTCGGTCAGGCAAAACAAAACCTAATAAATGCTATGTTTATCATGGTTGTTGATGTGTGTTGATTCTTGTAATAACTTGTTTTATGATTTTCTGATCTATGTTCTCAAAATAAATAGTGAGTGAATGTTTTTTATTTGCCTTACAACAACTCTAAATGTAACTTTAACTTTTTTTTAAAGGAGAGGCCGATCCCCTTTTAGGCCTTATTCTGTCCGTCCTCATGGGCCACTGGCCTGTGCGAGGATCTTATCAAACAGAATAAAGGGGAAAGTCGATACAGAACGAGGTTGTTTGTACTGATAAAAAGTGCAACGGTCACAGACAGGAATTGAACCTGCGCTATCTCTAACTCAGACCCAAAGTCCAACGACTTAGACCGCTCGGCCATCGGCACTCCCAACTGTGGGTGTTTTATAAAAATTTTAATTAACCGCCAAATTTGATAGGGTAACATTAGAAATTCTCTAATTTTCCATTCTTCTTTTTAAAACCACTTTGAAATGAGGTGTCACTTGCAGGGGTTCATATTGAAACATGTTGACTTACCCATAAATATCCCAATATGTTGTTGTTGTATATCCCAATATCCCATTTTGGGGAGGGAGTCAAAAGTTTTAATACCTCACAAATATTCCTCAGTTTGTGTTATAAACATCCTCCAAAGTAAATCACTATATCTGTATTCATAAGATAGTTAGTAGAGAATGGTGGTTGGGACACCTGGTATATTGAATTTATAAGACGAGTGTGTTTACATAAAAGACAGTCTCCTTTATAGAAGCTGGGCTTATATCTAGTTAATCAACCGAGCGACGATGATACAATGGTATAGTTAGAGAGGTACCAGAGAGGGAAATTTATTATAGATTACATTACAAGGAGAGTTACAAGTCGTTCCTTGACCTTACACTCAATCAGATTTACATCACTTAAGTGTTTTTAAAAGTCTCCAGTTCCTCTTCGTTGAACAAGCGCATGTAACTATACTAAAGTTTTTTTTCAAACCTAATTTTTTTCTAATAAATTTACGGAATATTTAAAGGATCAAACATATTATTTTTATTATTAAAATCAGTGTTAAACACTTCTCAAAAATATGTATCCATCTTATCTAGCCTTAGTAGGCCTGAAAGTTTAGATCTTAAACTAGATATACTTTGATGGAAATCCTAATCTGGATGTCGTGTTTGTTCAAGAGTGCCTGAAAATGTCATAACTAATTATAAATGGATATTTATTGACAGCAATAACCTACTCCCAACTTACATAACATCTCTTTATAATAGAATTAGAAAAACAAAGTTCCAAAAGGTACGTCATCTGCTCTTGAGTGATTAAACTGCTGTTTAAAGTATCAAAAATATTGACTAAAACAAGTTTGCGTAATGGTATGTAGGCGACACCTTGTTGCAGTTACTAACACACAAATGCATTAAGTGTAATTACATAAGCGTCCATTAGGAAAGAATGGTCTGAGTCCTTTTTATTTGAAGAAAACAAATGTCCTTTATTTTTTAAATCTACGCTTACGTCCACCTTTACGCGAGTATACAGATTTACATCACTTAAGTGTATTAAATGAACGTACCCATGAGGCTGACTTAAGAATATATTTTATTAACGTTTCAACACGATAAATGGTATTTAGTATTAAAACAAGTAGTCAACCCTGTAACCTACCTTTTTCATGAATACTTTCTACTAATATCTGTTGTATTTCCAAAGCACAAGTACTAAAATTTTAGAACTTTCCAAACATTGAACACAGGTCTTTCCGTCTGTATTCACTAAATATCAGTACACAAATTCATTTATTCTTTTTTACAAATTCGTCTCTTTGTAATTTAGGGTTGCACCAAAAACTGCGATGAACCAACCGAATTGATAATTCAGCATTTCATGTGTATTTAATGGCATATTGCTTTATTTAAACAGGTTTTAGTAGCATACTTCTATATATTAATCTTAAAAACGTCAAAACTGGTGATATCAGAGTGTTCCTTTCGTAAATGAGCAGAATGCCTGACACTGAATGTTGATGTCACAATATACACCAATCTGTTGTACACTATTGTGTGTTTCTCTCATTCCATTGTGTCACGGTTGTGTCTTTTTATTGCTCAAGTCGTCTGTGTCATCGTTTATTATAATACAGAGTTGCATAAAAAGTTTTGCAGATATTTTTGATAGTTATAGTTTACCTAGAAGTAGTTGTATTATGTTGAGAGTTCTAACACGTCTCAACAATGTTTATTGAAATATCTGCATATTTCATTACAATTTACAATATATCTATCAAAGTCTAATCTGTAAATCACTTTAAAATATAAATAAGAAAATCCAACTAAAGTCAATGTTTTCATTAATTAGTATTTAATACTTTATGTTACAATAAATAACAAAAAATAATGTTTCGAAACAACCTATGAAATTGACATTGAAGTTGATTATTCTGTCTGCTGCAGCTAAACATAAATGTTCTAGTAAAAGATAAAGGGAGCTTTTATTTTATTCTGTCATTTGTTCTAGCCGCAAAAAGGAAAAGTATTTTCCTTAGGCGTCAATCACAATGATTTATCGATAAAATAATAACAAAACTCATTCGGTTGCAAACAACTGGTGACTTAGGGGAAATAGTTTCATTTTAAAACAAACAAGTTTATGTAAAGGTTAAGTATCAATTTGATTAGACTCTGTATTCTTGCTCTCGTTACTCAATACAATCTCGAAAACCAATTACTTTACATTTTTATACATTCTTTCCTATCACATACATGCCTCGGAGCTAAAAGAGGAGTGATTTTTTTCTTTTATTTGCATACAAGGATGTTTATAAAATTACAAACAAATGAAAACAAACCATGCAGTCAGAATAAACTGTTTGTGGATAACCTGGATAACTGACACAGCAACTACGGCATACATTGCTTTAAAATATTCAGTCCCTCGTAATATGTTCTTTCAATTTACAATTTCTCATTTACAAAGTGGTATTATTAAAAGTTAGATTTTGTCAGCAATTTTTAAAATAAAAATATTTTCATCATTATTATTAATTTTTCAATATGCATTTTTGTGTAATTTTAGATTTTTCGACGTACAAGATATTGTCAGTTATTAATATATGATTGAAACAACTATAACATAGTAATATGATAGAAAATTTAACTGGATATACGAAAATTATAGATTACAAAAGGTATAATACAACATTTCGAAGAATGAAATATATCCTCTTCTTCAGGGGGGGTATCCTCGAAACGTTATGTTATACCTTTTGTAACCTATAACGATGGCAAATGTCCGGAATCCTGTTATCCTTTCAAACATTCCACCATCAATAACAAACTTTAAACAAACAATACTGAAATTGTTATAACAGATCTCTTCATGTATTTAATCACTCTTTAGAATTACTATTTTTTTATTCTGTTGGCTAGTAATTAAAATGTTAAATGGCTTATATGAAAGCAACAATTAAATATGATAAATTTGATTTGTTTAAAATACAGTACATACTATTTTTATTTTGTATCGATTCACATTTTGTTTTATATATGTATAAAATTAAACTAATAAATATGTTTCTGAACTGAAATATAAATTGATTACACAAACGTTTTAACACCCTTGCGTTAGAATCAGAAATACATCAATACCAGGAATCCTATCTCAGCGAATACATAGCCCCATAAAGAATACAGGGGTTACAGGTAACGTTCACCCTCGCAGGGCTAAAGATTAGCAACACCGTCTCGCCGTGCCGGCGTATTTCCCTCTGATACCAACAACCATAACTAACTAATCTCATTTTTATATATTATATATACATATTATACTCGTATAATATATTTTTACAATATTAATATACAATATTAATAACATTTTAGAGAAAATACGAACGTTTAATCTGTTTATAGGCTTTGGTCTTTGATTGTCTTTAAACTGTGGTTAAGTACTTTTAAATATTCTCAGGTAAAAGTTTTAAACAACATTACAAAAGATCTTTTTTATACAAAATATTGAGTTCATTATGATATACTCTTAGTTATCAATAGAAGATATATTAAACTTAGTATCATTTTTGTTAGGTACTACCATTATGTGTAACAGTACAGCAATATATAATTATAAAAATTATTTTCTAAATGATTTGGAAATAAAGCAATGTATTTAAAAATGGGTAACTACTTACTTTTAAACAATTATAGAGCATATAAGTGGAATTGTTAAAATGGAAAATAAATTATCATGTTAATAATATATTATTTTGTATTTTAATACTGATGAAAAGGTTGGTGATGTTTTTTTCATTATTATTTGCAAGTACAATTTTTTGTTGGATGATTCTGAATATTTGTATATTTGGTAGACTTTTGTGTTTACTATTTGTATAGTTTTATTTTACAAACGAGTAACATAATATAACATTAGAATACTGTTATAAAAGTTATTCCATAAATATTCACTATAATATCCTGAATCTAATGTTATCGACTGTATACTAAAAATTGTTTAACAAGAACTACTTTAATTACTCAAAAACTATTTAAATGAAGCTGGTATAAACAAATGCTTAAATAAGCTCAATTTAATCTTGGAGAAAATGGTTTTATAAGCACTTTAAACGTTTAGAGACTTAAGTTTTAAATTTAAATGAAATGAGTAAGCCCATTCTTGTTCTTATAAAAGAAGCTGCTTATTCATTTCAGGGCTGGAGAGTAAAATTCTATTCAAATAATAACCATCAATTACAGTGCAGACCAGAGAATGTTCTGTTTAATTGAGGCTTAGGGCAAGGTAAGTCCTCTCAGTAGTGAGGGTCGGTTGTATTAAGCTTATAACTTAACTGAATCTTGGATGAGAATGGTTCTCTGCATGTATATTTCTGTAACTAATATAACACAATCGAGCATATCTATTTAAACACCTCTATTGTTTGAAACAGCTAATTACAAGTTTAAATGACGTAATGCCGTTAATGATTATTTATAACTTTAGACAATAGGAATGAAAATATCTATATTATGATTTAAACTATGTCATACTACCTCCTATTGGCTTTTAATTAAAATATTATATATTAACTTCCATATGTTTACCGAATATATTAAATAAATCGATTTTTATATTATCGATTTATTTAAATCGATTATATAATTATTATCGTTTCCAGACATACACCATTCGATCAACCCTCCACAAGACTGTTTGATTGTTTTTATTGGTTACGATGGATACCGTGGTTTCAATGTCAAACCTAAGTTTTTTACACTTTCATAGGCCACTGATTATTAAGATATTACTAATTTTTAACCAAGCAATTTTTAAATGTTTTAAGTTGTTATAAAAATATTTTAAAATGTTGTGCACTTTATAGTTTAAATACACAAAAATATACTCTTTGTAAAAACACTAACAAGGGTTTCAACGCCTATTTGTTATCTTTAAAATTATACATATCCCCTAACTACACGAGCGTTAAAACGTTAAACGTTTGAGGTGTTAGATTGTTTTTAAGGGGTAAAACCTTTCCACCAGTTTTTTTATGACAAACATTTAATAAATTAATATTCAATAAATAATTTATGTAAATTATTTATTGAATATTAAATAAACATGTGACTTACAAAGTGTCAGGTACTTTTAGCATTGTGGAATAGGCAATATACCAAATTCTTCATTTTCAAAATTAAGTTTGTATAGGTGTGGGTATTTTTCCATGACAATAACTTCTCTTATTTGTTACGTATAATGCACTGCTATGATTACATCTGCTGTGTTTGGAAAATAATTGCTTGAAAATTGTGAAGGAAACAGGATTTTTTTGGACATTTGCCATCGTTCAGTGAAACAAGAAATCAGTAACACTACGTTTCGAGATCTGCAATCTAATCTCTTCTTCACGTAATAACTAACCTAATACATAATTATTACAAACTAGGTTAAAATAAACAGTACATGGTAGACGAATGCAGACGTATTGTGACCTGTATTCTGTAGTTCAGTTTTAATGATTATTGTTGTGTATAGTTTTTTATTAAGTGTATGTGTTTAGAGTTAGTGAAGTTGACAAACAACATGGTGGTTGTGATTCCTGACTTAGGCGTGCCACAACGCTTTGGTATGATGTTTATTTTAACCTAGTTTGTAATTATGTATAGGTTAGTTATTACCTGAAGAAGAGATCAGATTGCAGATCTCGAAACGTAGTGTTACTGATTTCTTGTTTCACTGAACGATGGCAAATGTCCGAAAAAATCCTGTTTCCTTCACAATCCTTCCAACGTCAAAAATAACCCTCAAAAAAGGCTTGAAATTGTTTGTACTCCTCCTAAATACATATTTATTTATTAGTGGGATGTACTTCCCTTCTAACTGATTTTAACTTTGTTCTAACATTTTCACTAAGCAGTAATTAAGCTGCAGCCGGATCTACACTTAAGATCTATGCCACACTGATATGTTGTGGTGACAGCTCTTTTGCGCTTATAACCTGTTTGTACAGCGGCAACATCCTACCTGCCAGTCAGATAGCAGTCAGCTGCGAGAATCTGGATCAGACTACCTGCTTTTATTAGCTTTCATCTCAGACGTACCCTAAAGGTCTGACTTCGTGACTATAGTTAATCCAAGCTTTGAATAATATGATCAAAGAAGACATTTGCATCGTCAGTTAATTTATTTGATACTTGATATTATATAATCAACACTTTTTTTCTTTTTTCCCTTAAGACATGAGAAATTGCACTTAGTCCTAAAAGAACATTTGCGCTGCTACTGGGGCAGCAGGATATTCTGGATATGTAAGGTTGGCAGTAGCGGCCGCCTCATTTTGAGATCCATAAGGAAGGATTGTAGCCATTAATCTCTGTCATGTCACCTTGGAAAAAAGGAAAGCCAGCTCTGAACCAGCCTCTTCTGTCAATGCAGGCAGGAGGTGGCACACCCTTATGTCTAGGCTAGCAATAGACCTTAAAGTTCAACTGGAACGGATATAACAACCAGAATGAACCCACCTAGGATAATCAATATTTTACTTTAATAATTATACGCAGGATGGTAGATATACACATTGAATTTTACACTCTTATTCCTTTATGGTCTCCCTCCCTTTCTATATTAATCCCCTCTCAAATTGTTCCCAACTGTTGTTCTATATATGTGTGTGTGTGTGTGTGTGTGTGTGTGTGTGTGTGTGTGTGTGTGTGTGTGTGTGTGTGTGTGTGTGTGTGTGTGTGTGTGTGTGTGTGTGTGTGTGTGTGTGTGTGTGTGTGTGTGTGTGTGTGTGTGTGTGTGTGTGTGTGTGTGTGTGTGTGTGTGTGTGTGTGTGTGTGTGTGTGTGTGTGTGTGTGTGTGTGTGTGTGTGTGGTGTGTGTGTGTGTGTGTGTGTGTGTGTGTGGTGTGTGTGTGTGTGTGTGTGTGTGTGTGTGTGTGTGTGTGTGTGTGTGTGTGTGTGTGTGTGTGTGTGTGTGTGTGTGTGTGTGTGTGTGTGTGTGTGTGTGTGTGTGTGTGTGTGTGTGTGTGTGTGTGTGTGTGTGTGTGTGTGTGTGTGTGTGTGTGTGTGTGTGTGTGTGTGTGTGTGTGTGTTTACAGAGTTTACAAAAAACCTTTATTTCCAAAACTTACATAAATTTACAGAGTCAGGTGCTTGGAAGCACGTGTGACTTATTTTTACAATATTATGCAATTCATTAAGACAAAATATACATGCAGTTGGCAACTCAATGTTTTTTTTTTTCTTATTTTTTATGTTTTCTTCCACCATGGTGCACAAATACTATACTCTTACTATCAGTCCATAACATATACTTAATTTACAATCCAGATTTTAACAAGAACCTTCTCACAAAAACGAGGTAAAAAATTGACAAGCATAAATATATTAAGTTTTAACAAATAAATAAACATATAAATAATCAAAATGCTAAATATCAATTTTCAATTTTTCAATTTTTTGGCCAGAACACCTTCCATCTCTATCAACAGCCCAAAAACAGTAAGATCAACAAACAATATTCAAAATATCAACAAGCATAAATTTATAGATAGATTTAACAAACAAATAATTATCAAAAACAGCAATAGGGTGTTATAATTTCAAAATATCAAGAATCAAGAATCAAGAATCAAGAATCTTTATTTCCAAAGTACATTACAATAATAATTTGTTCACACAAAAATTACATCAAAAAGTATATAAAAGTACAATGGATAGGCACCTCTGAGCTGTTAGCTGAGTTGAGGTTGCCATCACTAATTAATTTAAGGCAGATGGGCCTGGCAGCTCCTCTTTCAGAGTAAGATATACATAATTAGAGTAATGAAATAAACCATACCAATATTTAAAACAAAGCACAAAATTAAGTTGTATTTCATAATGAAATTCAATACATTACATTACCACAACATATAAAAAATAAAAATTACTACATAAATTCACATACACATACATACCATATACATAAATCCACACACATACACATACACACATACAGATACATATACATTTATACACATTCACACATACATACAAATACACACACATAAACATAAATTTACAAACACATACATTACTGAAACATATAACACACATACAAAACACACTACAAAGATACTTAGACACAATAGATAAAGATGTAACCATTACACACTCATAACAATAAAACAAGTCTTCAACAAAAATATCTAATTTATGAGTCGCTCTACATCAACAATTGTAAAAAGCCAGCATTTCAAACTTCGTATGAATGTACCCAATGTTTTCGACGAGGACACATCGAAAGGTAATTTGTTATAGAGTTTCGGAGCTATGAATGTATAAAAACGCTTGTAGACTTCTAATTTTAGGAAAAGGAATAGTTTACTCGGTTTAAAATTTGTAACCTAATCGAGTGAACATTTACATTTCCCAGTGTGTGGCCGCCTCTTAAGAAAAATATCCTGAGTACCCTATAAATGTACAAATATCTAAGCGGAAGTATTCCAAGCTGAATATAAAGAGGAAAAGAAGAATCACGCCGATTAGCCCTGACAATAAACCCTAATGATCTTGTTTTGATTTATAATAATAGGTTCGAATAATAGAATAATAGGCTCCTCCCCAACATGAAATACCATATTTGTAATTTAGAGTTAATTATAGAATAGTAAATAGTTTTCAAGGCAGATATTGGACATAAATACTGAAGAAAATAAAACTTCCTCAATGAATTGTTTAAATAGTTTTTTACATTCAAAATTTGTTCCCTCCAATTACACCTTTCATCCAGAATAACCCCCAGATACTTTATTTGTTCCACCCTCTCAATTTTAACGCAACCCTGACATGGATTTCTCCCGAAAATTAAGCATTGCTTGCATTTAAAAAAGATATCTTGTTGTATGTCTTTTCTATTTCTTAGAGAAAAATTCATAAACTTCGTCTTTACGCTCAAGACCATCCTATTTCTAGCAAACCACGTTTTCAATTTGTCAAGGTCTTCTTGCATTACGCTATACACTATTTGACTATTTATAGTGGAATAGCAAAGGGCAGTGTCATCTGCAAAACAAGTTTAGGGAACCCGATAGATTTCCATTACACAAGCTATTAATATAGACTAAAAATAGTATTGGACCCAAAACAGACCCTTGTGGTACTCCAAATTTAATCGGGAGAGTTGAACTGACGGAGTTCAGAACTCTTACACATTGAGATCGGTTTGTTAGATAGCTCTTAAACCATTCATAAGGGATACCTCTAACTCCAGCTACCCAAAGATAGTCTAGTAAAATTTTGTGATCCACGGCATCAAATGCCTTAGTTATATCAATAAATATTCCACTGACAAATTTACCACTGTTAATTCCTTCATAAACGTCTGAACAGAACTTTAAGAGAGCATCTTCAGTAGATTTTTTGCCCATAAACCCAAATTGATTTGCACAAAAAAACTTATTAGAATCTAAAAACTGAACCAACCTGACTTTCATAATCTTTTCCATTATTTTAGAGACAACAGATAAAAGAGAAATCGGTCGATAGTTATTGAGATCTTTATTGGAACCTTTCTTGTGAAGTGGGACAACTAGTGCAGTTTTTTAAAGAGATAGGAAAGATTACCAGCTTCGAAACTAAGGTTAATTAGAAATGCCAACACAGGAGACAAGATATGACCCATTTTTTTCATTACATGCGCTGAAATACCATCAATACCAGGAGACTTGTTAGACTTTAAACTGTTGATAACAGCTAGAACTTCTTCAGAACTAGTAGGATAGCAAAAAAAATGAATTATCCGAAAACTTAGCAGGAAAACATTGGGTGTACATATGATAATCAAAGCCATCAAAACAGTCAGATTCGTTCATTAGGTTTTCAACTGCATTAACGAAAAAAAGATTGAACTCATTAGCGACAGCTTGACAGTCTGAGATAAGTTCTTCAGGCCTGGATAGAGAATAAACACCTGGAAATGTGATGTTTCCTCTTTTGCGAACCAAGCATGTTATTAATTGTTTCCCATTGCTTCCTGAAATCATATTTATTTTCCTCAAAAATATTCTGGTAATAATGTATTTTTTGTTCATCAAATATCTTTTTTCAACTTTTTCCTATAATTTTGAAAAAAACGTTGAAATTTTGGATCGTTCAATCTTTTTTTTTTTTGATTTTTTATACAGTATGTTACTAAACCGCTGACGCTTGCAAAGATCAATAGTCATCCAAGGCTTTAACAACTTATATTTAGAGGTGATTTTTGACTTTATACATTGAATAGTCCACAGCCCGTCTCAATACATCAGCAAACAATGAAAACGATACATTGGCATCGTTTTCCTTCACAAATAACTGACCAGTTGTACGTGCTAAGAAAACTTTCCATTTTGACAAAATCTGTTTTATTTTTAAATTCAGGAGACAAAGTATCCTTCTCTTTTGACAAATTTGGAAATAAAATATTACAAACTACTGCATCATGGTCTTGCCTAAAAGAAGTTAAAACATCAGATTCAAAGCTACATTTATCTCTAGTTCTAAAAAATATATGATCTAAACAGCTATTTTCCTCTAGTGGGTGAGTCAATCAGTTGATCAAGGCCATTACTTGACATAATCGCTAAAATACTCGTCGACGAGCAGTGACCGCTTAAGCAAGCATAAGTTCATATCCCCGGTAACAACTAAATTCCGATCTTTGGATTTAGACAATAAGATATTTAATTCATCCAAGAAAGATGCAGTAGAATGTGAATGCAGCCTATAAACCGCCACGATCGCAACAGAAAGCCCAACAGACTCAATGTCAACAGTGACCTTGAGAGCGTCAGCTGATTGCATAGCACGCCTGATCGTCTGGCTTCATATCGATCACTCACATAAACAATCACTCCACCTGATCTGTAGCTATCATTACAGTTTGCATACTGGTTATACCCACTAATTAAATACAAACTTATTTCACATTCGTGTATCCAAACTTCTGTTAGTACAATTACATCTGGCAAAGAAGGCAAAAGTATTAAGATAAATTAAAAAAAGAATCAAAGTTTTCTCTTAGACTAGATTATATTCTGATGAAATATAAAAAAATCTAGTTTTGTCTCAAACAATATTGATTGTTAGTGTTTACGACTTTTTACCAAATAAAAACTTACTTACAGTTTTTTCAATTTGCTCCATTGAACTAACAATAATAAAGGGATCACCCTGAGCCTTCCTCAGAAATACTTTGCCATTTCTTACCCATAAATATGCATAATTCTTTTCCTGTTTCACTGATCGTGCAGCAGCCAGTAGTTTCCTCTTGGTAGGACTGAGACTCTCGTTAACGTAGACAGTATTAGCAGTGGACGAAGTGTAACCAACGTCATGTGAGTTTAGGTTTCTTTTGACTCTCCGTTTTTCTAGGAATTTTAGCTTGTCTTCTCGTCTGACGAACTTAGCTATAATTCCAGCAGGACGGTCAGCATCATTTCTTTTTTTTAGACGGTGGCAGACATCGATAGCTTCTCTGGAGATGTTTATATCGAGAGCAACGCCAACCTTCTTCACAACTTCGTACACGTCTTCGTTTTTGCTTTCAGGAATCCCCCTGAATCTCGAGTGTGTTGCTGCGCATATATTGCTCATTGTCCTCAACCCTGAGCTCCAAATCAGTAACCTTCCTTCGAAGCTGAAATATTCTTCATCCTTAAATCTTCAATAAGCTGGAAGAGTACTCAGTTTAACTTAGCGCTTTGACTTTTTGATTACGTTGTTTTGTTCATTAATTTGTTCATTAACAAACTCAAACGATTTGTTTATTTCAGACTCAATTCGCTTACGGTCATCGGAAGCTTCATTGAGCTTTTTTAGCACATCAGACAAAGCTGTTCTGATATCAGACTCCGGGCCACAAGGTGACTCACAAGACATACTCTTCCTTCTACTCACAGCACAAGATGGACAGCGCCAAATTTGCTTCTCATTAATTATGTAGTCCACATCTTCTTTGGATAAACTAACACATGACGTATGGCATAGCCTCTTGCAGTCTGAGCAACAAATTTTATGCCTAGGTTGACCGGTAGCTTTTTTGCAAACAGAGCAATCAGACATAATTTTATAAATACTCACGGTCACTAAAATTAAATAATAGGCTATTGCAGATAATATACGGGTAACAGTAATGCAGATAGTAAAGTGCTAAAGCATTTAAACACGTAGAATATAGGCTATGATTCACTGCACAAAGGAGAGCGGGAGCGCCAGGCAAACCGGTCTGCACTGCTCAGCGTCTGACTCATAACAAACATAATTATATAAAAGATAACAAATAACAAACAATATATAATAAACAGTAAATATATAACAGTAAACATATAACAATAAATATCTAACAATAAATATACAACAGTAGATGTGTAACAATAAAATAAATTATAATATATAAATAAATAAAAACTCTCAATAAAAACTATAATTTTCTTCACTGTTTACAACATACCCCCTTACTTTCATTTTAAATTTTGGTTTGGTTTCAAAAATTAGATCATTACCCATATTTAATATGCATTTGTTTATTATCTTAGGACCCATATAGCTGAACTGTTTTCGTGAAATTTCTTTGGAATAACAAGGAACTTTTATAGAAATTATATGCGATAGTCTTGTATTGATGTTATATCTTTTTATTTCGTATCTATCGATATTCTTGTGCATATGAATCGCCGAACACATTATATAGAGCTTACTTAAAGTTAAAATATTGTTATCTTTAAATACGTGTGATACTCTTTCAAATTTCTTCAAACTAAAAACATTCCTAATAGCATATCGCTGGGCCATAACAATTGGATTTAAAACAGTAGCACTGCTGCCCCCATAATGAATTATGCCATATCTTAAGACACCCTCAAACCACGAAAAATACAGCTTTAATAGGTAATTTATATCAAGGAATTCTCTCATGTAGAATAGTGCATAATTTATCTTTCTTAATTTTTTTACTAAGTGATTACTGTAAACATCCCATTTTAACATCCTATCTATGATCAATCCTAAATACTTTATGTCACTCACAATTTCAATAGGTTCACACACACATTCATATAAACAGAGATGCTTATGGCAATAGAATTTAAAATCTACTTGCAAATCTTTGCATGTCCTATCTCTTTCTGAGTAAAATATGCATTTTGTTTTACTAACATTAATTAACAGCCTGTGGTCTACAAGCCATTTTGATATTGCACTCAAATCATCTGATATTGATATCCTTAACCTATTTTTATTATACGATGAATACACCAGAGCTGTATCATCAGCATATGCAAATATCTGAGAATTTAGTCTTAATTTCAATAATTCATTGATATATATAATAAACAGGAGGGGTCCAAGAACACCTCCCTGTGCCACTCCATATTGCAACTGTAAAGTTCCGCTTATGTGATCCTCAATTTTAATTGCTTGTTTTCGGTGTTTACAAAATGACCATATCCAGGAATATGCATTATTTCTAATTCCATAACTAATCATCTGCTTCAGCAAAATGTCAATATCCACCAAATCAAACTCTGATTTCAAGGTAAATTGCAGCAGTCAACTTGTTTTTATCCAACGACTCAGCAATATGTTGAATATGACTTTCTAAGGCGATATCAGTACCCCTTTCAGGTAAAAATCCAAACTGATTATCAGCTATTATAGAATTTCTTAAAACATATTCCAATAACTGACACTTGATGACGGACTCAAAGATTTTAGCTATTGTGTTAATCAAAGATATGGGACGATACGATGACAACTCATGTGGGCTTCCAGACTTAAAAATAGGTACAACGGTTGCAACCTTAAAAGCATCAGGGAACACACCCTGCATTAACGATTGCGAAAATATATGAAACAATACAGGAACAAAAATATTTAAATTTTTCTTTATAGTCATTATACTAATCCCATCTATTCCACAGCTTTTTTTGTTTTTCATTTGTGTTATTATTTGTTGGGTGCAATTTTCTGATACCCAGAAGTTTTCTAAATAACAATTTAACTGCGGGGAATGTAGTTCATTAAACAGATCACAACCAAAAGATTCTTCCACTCCAAGTCCGACAATGCCTCCTCCAAGTTAGTACCACCAAAGTAGCGATCGCCCTCTTTATATAGCGTCACGTCAACTGATCAAAGCGAAGGAAAGCTGTCAACTCCCAACTCACGTCAAAGTGCTGGCGTTAATCGACCAATTAAAACTTCTGTCTTAAATGTGCCAACTATCAAACTCAATGAGTAAAATTATATGTTGCCTTTGCTTCTCGTATCATCCAACCACAAATTATGGAATGTGTACCGACCCTAGGCTCTAGCGCACGTTTTGATGTTGTGCAAAACTTATGTGTGTCGTTGACGAGTAAAGTGATAGTTCTCTGCAAATAATAGAGGTAAAATATTACATAATTGTAAAAGGAATACTTTCCTAATGTTAGCAAAACGGGCAGGTCAAAAGTAAAGTAGGTGAGTTACTTACTACGTTGTGAGACTACTGATGTGATCTCAGAAAATTATCGACAGATGTAAAGAGAGGTGGTTACCTTTGACTGCTTGGCAAGGAAGTCCACAAAGGTTCAAAATGAGAAATTCTTAGTTTGTTTCTGGCACGAGTCAATCACAAGCAGTTCTTGGAGCAAAAGAAAGAGGTGACCTACTTGGCTCTATTGTAGACACGGCCATGAATTCCGCATCTTCTTTCTCCCTCAAGCAGCAAATTACATCTTAAGAGCTAGGATTTAATTTACAAATTGACAAGAGGAAACTAATAATTATATCATTTACTTATGTATATATATATATATTAAATTTGAGTATTCGTTGTTTCTATAAAAAGGAAGGTCTGTTTATTTAGTAAGTAATTATTTTATTTGTTTTAGTTTACTTTTATAATAATTACTTGTATCGCCAAAACATGAATGCATAAAAAGTAATAATGCAGTTTCTCAAAGTAAGGTTTCGTTTCTATCTATGGTATCTTTCTAATTAGAAAACCTTTTTTTAATATTATCTTTTTATCTATTTTAATTTTAATCATTGTTCACAATTTGATAGTTTTTTTTAATATTTTAAACAATTTAACGAATTCATGTGAGATAACTCTATAAAAATGTTAATAAATGTATATAAAACTTTAGTTTATATAGTAGTTCCAAAATATTTTGGTTTTGGTTTCCCCATAGAGTTAAGCACATATAGTATATAATTCTTATATTTCCTACACTGTGGTGTTACATAGTAGATCGAGACGTATCATTACAAGCCTGGGTTATAGCAAATAAACTGCAGTTTAACACACGTAGGCCTGAGATTATTGTTTAAATTTTGCATCACATTGAAATATTAGTTTATTGTGTAAACACTAGTATAAACATTATTAATTGATATTTATTTACACCATTAAAAGTAATACAGCCAAATAATCAGGCTTGCAATGATATGTATAGTACTATAGACATAAAAATTGCACCGTCATTAATAGGGAATAATATAAATGAATCATTCAAAATAAAAAGTTTGAGCTTGAATTACACTCGTTACATAGAGACAGCGAGCTGTAAACATTCATTGAGATTGAGACAGTTAGATTTAATTTTGTAAATGTCTCTCAAGCCTTGCACGTAGCTTACGTGTATTATTATTACGTGTAATATCAGGCAGAAAAACTCAACAGCTGCATCAAATTTCTTTTAGATTTCTTTCTATACAATTTATAATCTACATATGTCTGTCTCTATTTATTAAGTTAGACTATTGTTCTATCATATACCAAATTCTTCTTGACAATTCATGTTACAGAGTGCCATTCTACAATTTTCCTAGTGCTTGTCAGCACTATAATTATGTTGAAGAGTGTATGTGTGATAATGTAAAATCTCTTATAAACATAATTTAAGAACGTTTAACCAAATTCCATTCTACTAATACGCAATATCGTCTACTTCTGTCACTACTAATGTCAGATTAACACTCATTATAAGCTTAATACGAAAATAATGTTAAAGTAATTGGTACAATTTATGGAGCTAAAAATAACATGTAATAAGCTTCGTGCATAAACGTGTGGATGCAGGGGAGGTTTATTACAAAACTCATTCTCTTCGGACATGGTTCTGTAGAAATGTAAGTTTACGCAGCACTTTAGGTCTGTTTACCAAATATTCTAACAAACATTGCTTATCATATTATGTTGTTATTAATATTATTCAAAATATGAAATATTGTGTTATACCCTTGATTATGACTGCTGAGTATATAGATTTTCAATGCTATAAGTTGTTTCAGTTTGAAATCCCTTGACGTATGTGCCACCTAGTGGCTAACACTAGAAACATACGCTACTAGTGACCGGCGGGCAGCGCTAAACGGAGTGTCGTAGAACTAGTTTGCTTAATCCGTCAGCGGCGAGTGTAATAATTTTAGTATTGTTTAGTTGGGCTTACAATTTATAGAGCTCAAAATAACATGTAATAAGCTTTATCCTTAATCCTGTGGATGCATAAAGGATTATTACAATAAATTATTCATTGCGGACAACGCTGTTTCAAAATTAAAGTTTACACAGAACTGTTATGTTTGTTTATCAAATGTATCTTCAAAATATTAAGATTAACAATGATATTTAAAATGTTCATAAGCTGACTAATTTATTTTACAAACAATTTCAATTTGTCTCAAATTTTTGTAGTTTGACAACCGTATTAGATTGTCTTTTAAATGGTAAAAGCTTTTTGTTAACATTGATAATTGAAACTGAGTTTAAGCAAATTAAAAAGTTGATTAAAAATTTGCTTTTAAAAAATATATCCAGTAATAATATATTTCAAACCATTGTTAATTTTAGAGGATATAATGAAGAGATTTACGAGCTTTACATGCGCTGTTTTCACCACAAATTATGGAAAATAATAATACAAACTAACTTTAAATAGACATTCGTTAAGGAAGAACAGAGTAGAATATTGCTTTTCTTAGAAGTGAAAACAGTTGCTATCTATTTACTTGCTTCTTTTTATAAACATCAAACCCCTCGTTATTGCAAAGTAATTTTATAAGAAAGTGCTCTGAATTGAAATAGCTGAAAGCCGACTGATGGAACAAAGCAACTTGTAACGACCTATTAATCCATTTTCACTGCAGTATTAAGTAATGTTTGAAGCTAAATGTGGATTATCGCCAAAATTAAGTTCTTCCAATCTTGGATGACAGATATCGCTGCCATGGTGGATGGGTAAGTTTGAAAACAACGACACAGAAACAGTCAGAAGGGATGGACTGTCCCACCTGTTAGCTGTATTAGGGCGATAGGACCTCGTCTCTACATGTGGATTATCACTACAATTACTTTCGTTAAAAATTGTATAACTGATATCGCTGCCATGGTGGATGGGTAAGTTTGAAAACAACGACACATAAACAGTCAGAAGGGATGGACTGTCCCACCTGTTAGCTGTATTAGGGCGATAGGACCTTGTCACTACATGTGGATTATCACTACAATTACTTTCGTTAAAAATTGTATAACTGATATCGCTGCCATGGTGGATGAGCATGGTTGAAAACAACGCCACGCAGATGGTCAAGGAGAAAAGGCCTGTCCACCTGTATTAGAACACTAGGACTTTCCTCTACATCCTAGATTGATCAAGATACCACTGAATGTTTTTAGAATTTGTCTTCTTCTTGGGAAAAGCCTCTGTAAGGGCTATTACTTATATTTCAAGGGCAAATTGAGCTATATGCTTGAAAATGTTCATACAATTTTATGTCTCCCTAGAAAATATTAAAATGTCCAACCATTGGCTGAATGTTTATCACTAAGTACAATATCTTCGGAACTAATAAGTTCAGTTACTGGCTTAAAATGTACCATAAAACTAGAATTTTAAAAATTCACAAGATCAAGTTTGCTGATTGTATACGTCCATTGCATGTCAGGAAGAGGCTAGAGGATGTACTGTCCACTAAGAATCAGTTTTCTCCTGCATGAATCTCCGGAGATGTACCTAGCCAGTAAAGTAAGGAAGAGGCTACAGATGGACTCCAGTAGTTTATGACTGGTTTGGTACTTTTTTACTTCCCCTTAGACTCTAAGTTCTTTAAAAAGCTTTTTAAAGTTATCGAACTGTCGTTAACTTTATTGAGGATAACATAGTTAAGGAAACTAGTGTATAAGTTTGAAAATCTTTGTTCTGACTTTTTTGAAACCCTTTGCTTAGCCTATTTAAAACTATCTGAACTAGACCTCTATAGTTAGTAGTGTAGACTCTAGAAGCAATATAGGGGTATGTTGATTAATACACTCATAAACTGATCCCTGGTGGTGTTTTGGGCTGGTATGCCTGACCAATAATGTGATATATTATATGCTTTATTACATAAACGTTATTATTCTTCCTGGCTATTAGGCTTTAGTGTAGTTTTAAGGAATAATTCACCTTAATCACAAGTCTGTACAAAAGTACTAATATTAATTCATCTAAAACTCATTATTGACATTTCATTACCGGTCATTACAAACGTGTGTGTGTGTGTGTGTGTGTGTGTGTGTGTGTGTGTGTGTGTGTGTGTGTGTGTGTGTGTGTGTGTGTGTGTGTGTGTGTGTTTTGTGTGTGTGTATAATTCTCTCTAATTATATTTTAAAAATCGTTTACGTCAACACGATAATAAACTCATAAATTCAGGTTACTAAAGTTATTTCATTGCCTCATTTGTAGAGCAGTTACTGTAGGAAATACGTTAATAAATAATGTTGGGTTTTAATGTGCACATGGTACAGTAACTACACTATAAACGCAAATGATTAAAAGCGACGTATTCATGTGTAAAAGCTGTTAGTAAAGTTGTTTCCTGCTGTCAGAAATGGAGCAGAGTTGTTGAGAATGACAACTCTGTCTCGGTTTGTATAGTTCACATGCTAACGCTTATCAGAATGCAGTCCCTGGTTCGTTTAAATGTCCGAATACTAGCGAGGATTGTAGAGGGATAACCAATGACACGTTGGTGCAACCTCTTTGATGCAGTCTTTTTCCTTAATATTCATCCAGTAAATGTTAGACTTAAGGCATTAAAATGATTTAAAATCACTTTTAAATTATTTATAATAAAGTGTAACAAGAGATATTTTACATAATTTTTGTACATAATGGAAGCTTTTCAAAACAGTATTGTAGAAATATAATGGAGAGAGAAATTAGGCATAGGAGACTAGGAGACACTTATTTCAACGTTAATGCAAGAAACACTAAAAGCAAATATTTTAGTATCTAATGTTCCGAGAGATCAAGAAGGCACATAATGTTGCGTCTACACTGACAAGAAGCTGAGCAAATGTTTCTCGCAGTAAAAATTGCTAGTCTAAACGGGCACAAGAACCCTCACGAGCGCTGTTGCAATCAGTGTTGGATAGTGAAACTGTCTAGTGTACGAGATCCGTATTGCGAGCTTTGTCACGACTAGTGTCGAACTGCCGAGATATTACTGAGTGTTTGAACAGAGTACTTGCGACAGAACTCGAGATAAAAACTGTATTTCCATGTCCACAATATGTGGCAATAGTTGAGTAAGTTCTCGCACATCTTTACTCGCCAGTATAAAACGCAACCTCACGAATCAAGAAAACCATGTAACAAGTGCTCTCTGTAATGGATTAGGGCAACACAGGTCTCACTAAGACAGCAAGAGGGATAGAGGGTGCAGGAGGAGGGAGGAACAAGACACCACAAAGATTCAAGATTAAGGCTGAGTATGAGGTACACGAGGTGGCAATTAGGAAAATGTAATGGATTTTACCAAATGCTTTCTTGTGAGTTAGTAAAGTCAATAAAACTTTTGCATTTCTGTATTGAAATTACTTCTGGTACCGAAGTATCGTATATTGAATTTTATCCATAAAACACAATTTAAATTGTTTAATTCATGTAAGAGTAGTTAGGTGCTAAGGTTAGCGCTACGTACTACTACTACGTACTTACCAAATTCTTTATTGTGAGTTACAAAAGTTCTTAAAACTTTTGCATTTCTGTAATGAAATCACTGGTGGTGCCAAAGTACTTTATATTAAATTTTATACATAAAACACAATTTAAATTGTTGAAATAATGTAGGAATAAGTTAGCGCTGCGTACTCCTACATCAAAAACCAAATTATTTATTTATAAAATGTTTTTACAGTAGTAAACGAAGAACTCTTAGAGAACAATAAACATGAACTTCCAATATATATAATGTACTATTAATATATGTATACAATTGTCGTATGAAGGTTTGTGGTTCTTACCATCGTGAATTCAAAAGGCGGATTGTTCTTCAAATATTTCCACCAACGTATGCGAAAACAAATAGAAACGTGCTCAGAAAACCTGAGAGGTTGAGAGGTGATACGAAAGGAACGAAGGGGTAGGTGTTAATATAATATACATTTTAATTCACCAAATTACCACGCAGCCCCTGTAGCGTTGGTGGCCAGTTTGTTATACGAATTTGATATTGACTTAGAGCCTTGATTAACCTAAAAAAGCAAGAACATAGGACCAAACTTGTATATTAATCTTTTTGATCTGAAAATACTAGATTTAGCACTAAACTACCATAAATAACTAGAAAATTGTTTAAAACTTCCTCAAGAGATAGCATGTTTAACTTTAAAATCCTCAACTACAATTTCCCTTACCACACATCCCCTAGAAGAATAATCTACCTCTGTAAAATGCTTGATAAAGATGTATTACTACTACTTACCAAATTATAGTAAGAATAACACAACGCTTAATTTATAGAATTCTTTTTATCACGCTTCAACACATACTGTAATTAAATTAAACATTTTAAATGTAATTCTTTAAAATGGTGAATCAGACAACCCCTATGTTTCCATGTATAAATTTATCCAACATCATATAATCATATTTTTCCTAATATTTCAAGACATTTGATGACAAATATTAATATCTCAACAATAGAAATATATCCAATGCGAGTAGTAAGAAGATCTGAACGAAGTAGCTTTTAAATTTTTAAATTACTGCTGAATATAACTTGTATGTATGGATGTAACTAAATTACTATTTGAATTATTACCCAATGTAATATGTTTAACAAAACTTCTTTTCATTTAATCTGTTTTGCTTAAAATCATTTGTATTTGTATACTTAATATATATTTTGTGTTAATACAACTACTATTAATTTTACGCTTATTAAAATACACATTAGTTTTACAAAAGTAGGTGATAGTTGAGTAAGGTTCTATGTACCGGCACCTGAAGATATCTGTGTAGACTCAGGGTTGACAGGTTTAAGCGGAACAGCGAGGTAGAAGAGATAAACTGTTTGTGTTTCCTTAAGTGCAAAGTGGCTTTTCCTCAAGAATTTACTTTACGTTTTTGTGTTAGGGCCAAGTATTCCTTCAAGGCAATCTCGTATACAAATAAAAAGACTCCTTCAAACCTACTTTATTTACTTGTTTTGTAGATCCTTTTCTATAGTATGGATATAATATACATATGTATGTTTTTTTTAGAATATAAAGAAAAAACTACATTTTAATATAGGCTGCTTGAGATGCTGTCCACGTGATACGTTCACTTGTGAGTGATAAATGATGATTTTAAGCAGACATTTTAAATGTTATAAAGGTATCCATTAATTTTTTTATTTTATCCCATGTATTAAGGTGATTAGCTATATTCTCCAATAGTAAGTATGGCTAATTTTAAGCCATATAATTTTATTTAAAGTTTTTACTTATAAATATTGTGTTTTTCGGATTTTTTAGTCAGACCGAGTTGACGATTCTTTTAAAGAATTATAGAAAATACTCGTATTATAGAAATATGCTCAGCTCTGCTGGTTTCAGTGTTCAAATCGTGATGAGTTTTAAAATGTCAGGCGGTCATATTTTTTTATCTTATTTAAACATTTTTTATTTATTCTTAAACAGTTTTCTGGCATTGAGTTATTTTAAAGCGAAACTGCTATGTAATATTAAATTATCTCTTGTGTCAAACAATTTACCAAATTAAAAACAAATTTAACTCCCGAGGACTCCCGTATCTACGTCATTTGTCAAGTATTTTACAGAACTTCAGTTACATAAAAACTAACTAATATTTAATCTGAATATTTTGTAAATATCTTAGTTAGAAAGAGTGGAATTTAAAGCATTACTCTTATTACTAGCTTTGCAAGAAACAGGAAGTAAACCTTTCAGAGTTAGCATTTCGTAGCTTAACGAAATGTATTTCTAGGCTTTTAAATATAATTCAAAGATTATGTAATTTTTTTCCAAACTCGTTAAAGAAATAAGCAAAATAGTAAGGACTGGACTAATTAATTGCACCTTGAAGATGCATCACACAATTCTTGTAACGCTAAAATTCATTAAACACACAAATTTTCTCTCCATTTATTCCGTAGCTGTTCCATTTCCATTGCTTACATTTGTGAATTTTTGTCATACATTACTGGAATAAGCTCAACTATTTTTTTATAAATAACCATTTAAATGCAGGAGTCAAATTTAATTGCACTCCACTCTTTCGATGAGACTTATTAAGCATGTATTACTGTTTGTATTTGTAGTTTTTTCAATCGCAATGTCACTGTGACACTGGTGAGGTAGGTTCCAATGCTACAACGAGGCTGTTCAAATAGTTTTCTTGGCAAAGCTGGTGCGCCATAATAAAGCTTTGGTGGTGACAAGAGTATGATATAAATATTAGAGGGGGGTGAGGGGAGAAAGAAAGTGGAGGAGCTACTTACAAATTTTGATTTTGTTGTTAGTATTAGAATTGCCTCTGAAATGACTAATATAAACAATGGAGTATCTAAGGTAACGTAACGGCAGTCTTATACCAACCAATCCAACAAAGTAACATCACCACATGTGCTTCTGTGTCGCATGCCAACATGTCATATGATTGTATTCAGTTTAAACAATTTGCTTGATACGCAATTTCATCGTTTCAATATGGTTACCCGTTAGACCATTATAAAAATTTTAAATTTGTATTTCATCAATTATGTCCATTTCATCACTGACCTTTAAACAATACTAGAATATTTTATCATTTAGATTCTCATTTGGCATTAAACATATAGAAGTTTCGAAAGTCAGATTTCACATTAATCTATTTCACTAAAATGTTTAACCTGTCGAGAATTTATAGAACTCTGTCACATCCTGAACTAAATGTCTTCTCTGAACTGTAAGGGAAGGTTTCTTTGACATTTATTTTTTCCTTCTTTCCGACGTTCATCTTATTCAAAAATGATTGTGGTATAACTTATTTGTATATGGGCCCAGAGTTGGCGTTCCAAATATTTGCTTTGCCTGTGTTATAAATCGAGTTTAAGGTTTAACATAGATATTAATTTAGTGTTTACTTTATCTCTTCAATAGTATTCAAGTAAATGAATAATCTCTGATAACTATAAAATGTCACATAATGATAAAATTATTTTTCGTTTTAATAATTTTTAATTCGTTATTCATTGTAAATAAAATATTCTGTCATGGTCTTAGGAATACATTGTACTTTCAGAACACATTGACTGAAATGTGACAATTATTTATTAATATTATTGTTGTTTCGTAAGAGTTTTCAGATATCATTTGAATATTTATTAATCGGCTCTACCTTGAAATCGTATTCTATTTCAACGGAAAATAAAACGCATCAAAGCATCGCACCATCACAGTTGATAAGGAAGTTGAGCTAAATTTGATTTATGTAATCATGGCTTGATAATAAACAACATCGACTATACTGTCATGTAACGCCACCGACTATACTGTAGAACTAAGTGAGGTGAAAGATTTGATGTTGAAACAGCTGTTGAAGAAGTTGAGATAAACTTAGTTTATTTACTCGTAGCTTACTGTACTCTTGCTTAGTTTGATACCTACATGTGGGGTTTCAAACTAATAACACAAACTACTGTATAACTATTGAAGGATTGGAGCTAAACTTGGTTTTGGTTTACTCATAGCATACACTATTACTGTTTACTTTGCTCGCTAGATAAGCATTTACGAACTAAATAAAACAATCATCATAATGTTATTAAAGTAAAAAAGTGGAGAATGTGATATTGAAAAACCTGGTAAAAGACTGCATGAAAACTAGTTTTATTCAATCCTAACGCTACTTTTTCTTACTCTTTACCTACATGGACTGTTTCAAACAATATAAAACAATAACACAAACAGTATTAGAGTTAAGAGAGTAATAAATGTGATATTTTAACGCAGGTGAACAAGAGTAACTTAACTTGGTTAACTATTACTTGATAGTCGCCGTTATCTTCACGTCGTGTTGGTTTTGAAACTATTATGAATAATACACACATAATAATATAAACTTTAAATTCTATAACATGGTACATGTACTTTTTCACACAGGACAACGAGAGGAACATGAGGGTGTGTTACCAGTGATGTAGTTTACAATTCAAGGTTCTTCTATCTCAATGTCACTGTGACACTGGTGAGGTAGGTTCCAATGCTACAACGAGGTTGTTCAAATAGTTTTCTTGGCAAAGCTGGTGCGCCGTAATAAAGCTTTGATGCTGACAAGAGTATGATATAAATATTAGAGGGGGGTGAGGGGAGAAAGAAAGTGGAGGAGCTACTTACAAAATTTGATTTTGTAGTTAGTATTAGAATTGCCTCTGAAATGACTAAAATTACCCAATTTGAATAGGAGAAAAACTTTAATTGTGCGTGTTATTATGTGATATGCATTTTAATATCCATTTTGGATAACGTTTTGTCCTAAAAGAATATTATTAGCACATCAGCATAAATGTGTTTTAGTAGAAACCAAATTAACAACCCGATTGTATATAAAATTTGTGTTTAGTTAGTTAATATTGAGATGCAACCAACAGAAAAGTATACCACAAATCTGTATACGACATTTTTGTCTTACTTGATAAGCTGATCTAGGGATAGTAGTGTAACAATAGAGATCTAGTTTCCGTATAATATTTTTATGTACATTTTAAATTTTTTGGAAAAGCTGAGTTCCATCGTAATCGTAGCACTTAGAATGAGGTGAAGAGATAATTTATAGTCTAAGGAGTGTTCAACGCTGTCAAAGAAACAAAGGATAAGTTATAACTATTCCAGTCTAGTCCCTCTGAAACACAATTTCCAACATGTACGGTCGACAGCAGTTTCATTTACAAGGAATCTTTTCATCGTATAATTTACTATGTTAAAGAAATATAAAATCGCATTAAAGTAAAAATTAATTTTGTAATTTTAAGTAAATAGTAATAACAAATAGTTTTTATATGTATAAACAAATTATTTTTGTATATATTCTGATATCAGATTACATAATCAACATTTAGACATACTTAAAACTAAAATTTGAGAAAAACATAATTTTAGTTACCAACGACATGTCCACAATTAAGTTAACTATCTACATTTTTAGCGTTTTGAAACCGGAGTATTGACTTTCGCTTAAATATGACGATTATCAACGCGTCAAACCTCCAAAAAAGTTTTGAAATACTTTTTCCTCGGTGTCATCAGTTTAACAGACAAATCTAAGAGCCAGTAATGCATATCCACTTATAAAGATGGAGGGGGAATAACAGTTCCAAGATTGGCTCAAGATCAACTAATCACCGAAAACTAAGACTTTTATATGTAAGGTGTGCGGTATTTATGAGACCGAAATAACTTTTAATCATGACGAAATAAGATTTTAATTGTGTTTGAAAACATCATAACGCGGACTGAACTGAAAACTAATGTTATAGTCAGGACCAGTAGCCGGCACAACATAACGGTACTCGACACAGGCTGTAGTCAGTGCAGCTATGGACAGTACGGGGAAGAAAACATTCATACTTGTACGCAGGTCTACCAACCACACACTCCGATATCTTATATTTTCGTATTGTTATCCGCTTTGCTTTTTTACTCCAATTTGTTATTCGTGGTTATTGTTAAAGTTTTTTTTCTTTTATTTCGTTGAATCGTGTTAGAATGTGTTTTTTTTTATTTGTTAATTTTTGTATTATTTTAGTTGGCTTACATAGTAAAGGAACTGAGTGCCTACCTAACCCAAACTGCAACAACAATAAATACATTTAATCTACGTAAATAATTACTTATGATTAATTGAAGACAGTGGACTGAGCTGAATATTTTCGTGATCTTAGTGAAGCAATAAAAATAATAAATGTACCACTTAAAGTCCCGAAAGCTCCCGAATTGTACCTTTCCCCTTTTCCGATTGTGCAAATAATTGTAAAAATGACAACATGTATTTCGACATTTACTAACTAACTGTGGCAAACTCCCCAAAGATATGTCCCTTATGCAATAACAATATACTTGGTAGACAATGACCTAACTTCCTGCTAGGTGGAGACATACGCTGACAGACTACCTTGCATAATGAACGCCTGAACTCTGCTAACTTGGCCGCCACTGACCTAACTTGTTACAGTACCTGTAACCGCGCATTTCTCCGCTTATAACTATTCATCTCTTTTGTTTTTATACGGTGAACACTAGAGTATGAGGAAACTGTTGTTTTTATGTACTTAGTATCAAAAATCTAATAACTAACAGTTTATTTTTAAATTTTTTTTTACTTTTTCCCTCTTCCTCTAAAATATTACAAGTATTGTAATACTATTTTACTTATTTAAAAACTTAAAAGTATTATTTATATTACACTAAAATGGTTTTGATTACATTTTTAATAACTTCAGCCTATAAGATACTAAAACCGCAGAAATTTCATACTTTAAAGAAAGCTAATTACGCAGTTATAAAATATCTGCTGAAATCTAAGTGGAACCGTAACAGAAATCTTACGGATGCCTAATTTTTATTGATATTGGCATGTAAGAAAAACTTCGTAGAATATGCTTTCCTTTGTAATGTTTAGGTTTTGAAATTCAATGTAGAGTTGTATGTTAAAAATCGCGTTTTTACATAAATATCAGAGTATAGTTTTCATGTTTACACAGCTCAACATTAACTATAATTTCATGGGGATGACCATGAAATTTCCGTGTATTAAATTAATTTTTGGTATCGTTTAAAAATGCAATGGAAACCATCACAACCTCATTAAACCTTGTCAAACTTTCCAAAACTATCTTGTAATTTTTATAGCATAATGTTTAACCTATTGTATTATACAAAATTTTCATAGTGTCTTTTCTGCAACTTCGTATATGTTATTCTATCACGTACAAACTACTGAGCCGATTGAATTCAAACTTTACAAAAGCTTTCCGGGCTACGCCCCATTGGTCTTGGAATCTTCATTTTAAACTTAATCATCAGATGGTACATGTGTTTTTGTAATCAAATGTTCTTTTTAAACGTTATAATGTCACAACACAATGATATGTTAAATTAATTTAAGTATCGTTTCAAATTTCTTTATGTTTATAGTAGTCAAAGCATAGAATAAGCTTAAAAGTAACAGCACTTCTTATTTTAACCTCCTCTGTAATCCAGGTAATAAAATAGAAAGTTTGAGTAAAAATATACTTTTAAGGTTAAATTTTAGTAAATATTAATTTGCAGTGCCTGATCATTAGTCTAATTCAGATATCAAACACTAACCTACAATCTAAATTTTTCTACAGATTTAAAGATCATATCTTAGGTTTCTTTTTATTGAAGTAGGCCTTTTATACAAACTGAAATATGTCACCATTAATATATTAGAACGAAACAAACTACAACTTTGGACCTAAATAGGGTTCTCAGACCTGCGTACCTGTATTTGTTCTTGGTCGGACTTTAAAAAAAATCCATTTCTGTTTTAAAATGACATAGAACCCCATTATGCATTAAATCATGAGTTTTTTTTACTGAAAGCTAAAAACTACAACTTAAGGATTTTGGTCTAAAAACATTTCAATTTCACTGAAATTGCTTATTACGAAATATTGGAGAATTCTAGTTATTTCACAGTACTTGTAAAATACCTTATCACTTCGACTTGGTTTAAACACTGGTTTAAAAATAAGTAAGAAAATGGATCAGAAGATTAAAATGTTTCTCATTCATTACCAGCTAACTTAGGAGGTTAAGAATGTCATGTAAAAGGTATATGCCCATAATTTCCCAGTTTTTTAATAATAAACCGCATGCGAAGTTGGCACTAACTGCTAGTAATACATAAAGAAGAACTTAGAGCTAATTTGTCTTGAACTAGTCATTTTTTTGGCCTTGTCGCTTCTGTTTTCAGCACCATTAAAACAATAAAGAGCTTTTGGAGAAAGTTTTGTATTCCTTCATTCCTTCCCGTTCCCTGTGTTGTGGTTCGTGATTGTCGTTTCTATACTGACTCTCTCAAACTTACTTTCCTGGAATCCTTGTTAATGATGCATTTGCTGTAGAATTCAGAACTATTTTTTATTTGTAAAAATCACATTAACACTTATAGGTCTCTGTAAAACTATACACATTGCATCATACTGCGCAGTACAATACATACGTAACGAACATTTAATCATACAAAGTAGCATTACGTCATCGAATATTAAAATTTAACCCAAAACAACAAATATTCTAGCCTCGTCTCTGAATATACTGTGCCAGAGCCATCACCAGTATCTGCCTATCTATGATATTGATATTGCTAAGCACTTGTCATAAAAAATATATACATTGAGTATATAATTTAGAATGCTTCAGTAAGTGCAGAATTAGTTTCTAAGGTTTTTGGAGATGAATTACAAAATTATGTTTGTTATAAATAATCTTTTCGTTCCGAAACTCCACACTTCACTTCAGGCACATATCGCACTCTAAGGCTCGTTACTAAAAAAGTAATACACTCTATACAAGTGAAGTTGGACTACGACACACCACGTACCGCGTAACAGGCTTCATTGAGTTACCTTTAAACATCATAGCTATCCAAATTATACAGCTAATTTCTTTTTGAGTTGTCCTTCAGACAGAGCTATCCCTGGAAGTCAATAGAAAAATCATGTCAGGCTTCAATGCCGTTCAGCCAAATTCCATGAATGGACATGCACTATCATGCACTTTTTGTCTATGTAGAAATAAAATTTCAAAGTTTCGTAATTTCAGGTGTCCAAATTAAATCTTTCTCCAGATATTTTGTAACGTGATAAATGTTGATAAACACTTTTCTTCATTACGTTACATTTTATAACAGAGTGTTTAGTTAATATAAGTACCAGTTACGTAGGGAGGGTTCTAAAACGCAAGAGTGTAGTGAAATCAAACCATGACACCGACTTTTAACATAGACTTTTTCTTTTTGCCCTATCAATAAAAGTCACTTTATTAAATCATACAATCGGAGGTTTTTTACAAACCCATCTATTCTGCTATTCCAGTTGCTATCATGGTTACTCATAAGAACAATCTAAAAAATATTCACTAATAGTCCATCTCCTCCTATAGGTTGGCAATCATCATCATCGAATTCAGCGTTGGATATAAAGAAATGAAGTTTCATTCAATCTTTCAAGTCTATAGGTAAATTAGTTTTCGATACATCGTGCGGACAGACGACAGATAAACAGACAGACAAACGTAAATGAGCAGGCACTCAAGTGATAGGTTTTGCTTACGCTCAGACAATAAACTATTCACGCAGTCCATCTAAAGCAACCTTTTATAGGATTAACTTTTTAGTTTTATAAAATCTTTTAGTAACTACGGAGAGCTCTGTTGTGTTTCCATGGTTGGGGAAAAGTATGGAAAATAAGGGAATGAATATAATTTACACCCCAGGGTAACAAACAAGATAGTAAATTTCTTCGCAGTGGATGATTATATTGGTGTCAAACGCGACCCCGCTATTGCCACAGCTTCATTGCCTAATTTTGTTTCCAGTTTACAATCCACTACACTTAGTGTCGTCACTCTACATGTTTTATTACTCAGATCAAACAACTGACGTCACTTTTACTGTGTGTGAGTTTGTAAATAAATCTTACAAAACATAGTTACCGGTACTAATAAAAGGAAAATAATCTAACTTTGGGAATATAAAAATGTACAAAACCAAAAAAATCTAAATAAATATTAAACTGGACATCAAAGTATAGTCTATCTAGTAAAAGTATATGTTTTAAGTAGGTATTGTTTCTAATGTGGTGTCAATAACCACTTGAATGTTTGTATTGTTTAGTGTATGGCTTGGACAGGTTTTCAAAACACTTTTAGTTATATACCAAAATTTATATGGAACAATCGGGGTAACAGTAAAACTGTGTTATAATGTACATTTATACGAAAAAGCATTTTAAAGTATATTTAGCCTATGGGTATATTCAGTACTTGTAAAAGTCGAGACAGTAAAAACGAAGAAATTAAAACCAATCTGACTTTTGCGATAACTATTTTGATCTTAAAATGTCAATTAAAATAACAAGATTAAAGTTTAAGATTAATTAGCTTTATTCCTAAATCAATACCTAAACCGGTACTTGATTAAGAGTTTATATAGATATAATCCTGAAATTCATATTTTCAATATACCTAAATAAATTTAAAGGAAACGAATAATAATTAAGTATCTAATCTCCTTAGAGTTACAACGAACACTTCAAAGTACTAAGGCAAGTTTTGTAGTTTGTAATCACGTCAACATTGGTTTATTTGATTACATTGAATCCAGATTTATGCTTTTAGGAACACACCACCCACGGTGTGAGGTATAGACGGTTATTTCAAACTAAAAGCCTTAATACAAAAACTTGTATGATCAGGGTTTGGTTTATACAGTAACCCTTATATATATAAATTATTATAAGGAATGAAATGTTTTTATACATAATAAAGTTTTATTTCCTTGAATGATATTTGATTAAAAATATATCAGTGTCGTATCATTTCATTGAATTTAAACATTTCATCTCCTTAAGCCATCGAAACGTGTCAATCCCGAAAACTATAACTCATACACGCTGTACATAATTGACATTTTATATTCAGCGGTATCTATTTTGGCTTGGTTGAAAATTTGTCAAATTTATTCTTTAAAATCTTTTAATTCATAATGATATAATCAAAAACATTTGTACTCGTATTGTTTCACTTTCTTCAGGGGAAGGGAAGGGCCTAAATTACTATTAAATATTAAATAACGAGAAATATCATTGCAGATCCGTTCAGTTTCACTTTATTATTTTTAGTAATGTAATAATTTAATACTAGTGTTATCGCAAGAAGCTTATCTTCTACACTCTTACGAAGTTGAAACAATATACGTATCTAACTGTCATGTGTTACAAAATGTATAAAACTACGTTTCAATGATTGAAAACTGCTCTCTTGGTCAGGTGTAAAAATTTGTAATCTTCCCTCTTCCCGACCGTACCCTTCCTCTCTTATTGTTTCAGATCACAACGCCGCGAGGCCGCAGGAAGTGCCGACGTTGATTTCTTTGTTGCTTGTACTTGTGACTTGTGCTCGGGACTTGCATCCTGTGCGGTGAAAACGCTTGGGTTCTTTTTCTCTTCTCTGAACTCCAAAAAGTTTTCGGGTATGATATTTTTGTGGCAGTTCATTGCCGCATGTTTTACGTTTTAAGTACTTTATTACGCATTAAATTTCTTACAGCTGACGATGAAAGTGAACTTCAATCGTCGAAACGTGGTGTTATTCATTCTGTAACATATAACGATGACAAATATCCGAAATCCTATTCCCCCTTTCAAAACGTTCATCATCAATAAAAAAACCTTCATATTTTAGGCCTCAGTACATTTAACAACAATTTGATTGCCACAATCCAGGCTTATTTAACGAGAGGTGTCGTACTACAGTAAAATGTTACTATAATGTATATTAGTTACTGAGTAATTAAATGAGAGAAGATTTAATTAACCTTCAATCAACGCTATTTGAAACCCTTTGAGTAAAAGTAAATTAACTTCCTTTTTGTCGACCATTAATTAACTTCGAATGGAATACTAGTTGCGGACCTTTATGTTGTTAATTTGCTGATTTTGTAGCATTTAAACTAAACTTAATCAACCCCCCCCCCCCCCACTTAAGTCTGTATACGATAAATGTAGCCCCTCGGTCTAGAATGTATCTACAAAAAAATTTAACATTTTAAAATTTTTTATATTTTTATACTCCACAACATACATCTAAAAACTCTGTTTACAAACATGCTTGTAATTAACGAAGCGTTAAAAACATACATAAGTAAATATTCATATGCGTAAATAAACATCATGCATGATACATTATCATAAATTGAGTCAACAGAATAAATAACTCTATTTCAAATCTCTTTTTCTTAGAGAATAAATTCGTTGTAATTACTATTAAGAGCACTTCATAACATAACGAGTTATATAAAACTTAATTAATACAATGCAACATCTTTATTGTCAATATCAATATTGCTGATGTCCACAGTAACAATGTATGTAATATAAACATATACTTGCCAGTATCAGGCATTTCCAGAGAAGTAATGAAAGGATATTGAGCTAACCGCTATACCTCTTATCTTCGAAAAAAATAAAAGCACTATATTTGACTACCTGTTTGTGTAGCTCGTCTGACTTCTCAGCAGATGAACTGCAAGATACTCGATTATTGGTTAAAATCTGAAACACGTGATTCAATGTTTTACTTAGAGGACTGCCACAGTTGGAAATGTGGTACATGCGCAAAGAGAATTGTAACCCATTATTTTATCTGATACAGTTATTGTTAGTCAAAAACTCTTTTTTTGACAAAATACTATATAACAAATAATTTTTTTAGTTTGTGAGAAAATAATATTGCAGAATTAAAAAACTACACATTTCTAAAAGCTTGGTTATATTATTGTAAATGGTATCTAGAAGAATCAGTAACAAACCAACTTTAGTGTACGATTAAACATTTTCCACTGATCGGGACAGAGAGTAAAGGGAATGTTTATATTATCGAAAGTGTTGTGGATTTGTCAGCATCAATAATTCAGAGCTCCAAGCTGAACTCTGCTGACCATATATACTCCCCCCCCCCCCCCAGAGACCGCGAGAATCATGTGAAGGGGAACTTTCATATAGAGAGCAGAATTATTTGGAACATTTAGTGTTTTGTTTTACATGTTTTTAGGATTAAACATTCTTTGATCTCCTACAAATCCGTATGTAGCACTATGGTGTATTGTAGACATAAATAAAAGGAATGGATCGATAAAGTAACAGGCTTCGCTAAGGTAGCACGCAAAATTTCAAATCTATATAGTTCATTCCATTCTCTAGATATCCTGCGAACAAACAGACAAACACACAATCGCACAGAAATAAATGTTTACACTCTCCTCCCCCCCCCCCATGGCAGACCTACTAATTGATAGACTAATGACTCTCAACCAAAATCCATGGTCGGGCATGCACCGCCTACAACATGGAGGGCACTGCACCACTTTTATTATTTTAACACTGCAATTAAACTTAACGCACTGTACACAAAAGTGAATGTATCATGTGTAAGATATATAGGAGATATTTCATTGGTAGACTTTTAATTTAGTATTAAGCTTCATTTCTATATAGGAAAGAATGAGCTCTAAATTAAAATTAAAATAAGTTAAACCTACTTGCCTTTGTAGAGATGACGCTTCTTACTATATTAAAAGTCGACAAATGAAATATTTCTCGATATATCTTACACATGATACATTCACTTTTTTTTGTTCAGTAAGTGAGGTTTTATAACAGTTATCAAATAATAATATTTCAACTTGTAAGCCAACGACAGTTGTACAACTCAATAGTGAGCCGAAGTTGACTCCAGGCTATTGTTACATTTTCTATTTAATCTATGAATTAATTCTATGTTCTTTGTTACAGTCCCATATGATTTTACTCATTTTGTTTACAATTATATTTATTCAGGCATTTTCTCGTTGCCATCGTGGTTACATATAAGACAAATGTAAAACACTTGCTAACGATCAGCCAAATCTGATGATTTGACCTACGCCACCATAAAACTCAGTGCTGCTCATATAGAAATAGTGCTTCAAGCAAAATATCATGTTTATAGGAGAGACAGACAGACAGAAATAAATTCAATATGTTTCCCCTCGAGTGTTATACTTCACTAACGCTCAGCCAATCACCAACTATTCTATTGTATAAAAATAGAATAGAAATAAAAGAAAACAAACGTCAAGTAGCGTAATGTAAAAAATTTTAAATGTTTGATCGCGTTAGTGAAGCTGTTAAAACGAAAAAATTGTATCTGTACTTACAAAATGTAAAAAAACTCTATCAATCCCCATTATTATATGGAGAAAAGTAAACAGTGTATAATTATTTTTTTCCTTTCATTTTATTGAACTCAATAAATGTCATTGCCTTTCGGAAATCGTCAAATCACAGTTTGAGTTAGAGGACTGAATGTTAATATTTAAAAACAAACTTCAAGGTTTTAATGAAAATCATAACTCGTAAAATTTCATATTTACTGCTGTAGTAAAACATGATGAGAGAACTTTATTACCACCTTATTTAATTATATAACTCATAATTGCAGCTTGTGCAGTGATGTGCTCTTGAGTGGTGCCTTTAGAGGGCCACTACAACCAGTGCAAGTGGTTTTGTTATGCATGGCCTGATCAAGGTTGCTTCCGTATTAATTAACTTGTTACATTTCATGCCTAGTATTGTTAGCAGGCTATTGTTACTGATTATTCTTTGTTGTTATCGCTGGTGTCATAGTTTATCTCTTGTTTGTGTCATTGTTATCGCTTTAAACCACACATTATTCATTTTTGCATATTTTTATTAGCTTGTTGTTATTGCAGTTTATTGTTGTGTTTATTGATTGTTGTTGCTTTCTGTTGCACCGTTGTTTGTTATTACTTCTAGCTTATTGTTACGTTTGACTAGTCGGCATTTATTAGTCGTTAAGTCAGCATCTTGTCTTAAATTTTGCCATTGTACTCTTCACGTTGTTGTCTCCATTATTTAGAAAATATTTTGTTTTGTTTTTTGCAATTGTACAATTTAATATATTTCTTGTATATCTCTTGTACACCGTCTCAACATTGTGCTACTTTGCTTACTATATATGTATAATGTCCTGTATTTAACTATACTGATTGTAAATTGGCTAAGCCGTTGGAAGACAAAATAAATAAATAAATAATACCAATTATATTGTAGTTGATTTATTACATGACGTGACAACGAATCAAAATGTATTATTGAACATCTAGACTGGTTACAGCCTTGCACAGTGTTGATCTCCACATAGAATGGCGGGTCTATACACAGACACAATCACCGACCAATGAGCCGTACAATACACAATGGGTGGACACAATGGTAGAGGCCACATTGTGAATTGCCATATCTTCCGTCTAGCTGACCATTATCAACACCGACTTGTTCTTTAATATTCCTGCTAATACAATTTTTATTCCAGATGTAATCGTCCGTAAAGAAAATCGTATCTAATAATAAATAGTTGTAGTAAATAACAATTTTCAAACACTGGTTTTTATAATATATTTACATTATATTTTTTAACATTAAACATGTAAAATTTAACATTGTGAGTTCTAACTTCTTTATAATATTATCAAATATTTCAAAAAATGCTTGTGATATTACAACTCTAACATTTAAAAGTAATAGTGGTCCTTTATTATTACTACTTATATTTTAAATCCCGATTAAAAAGAGTTACTAAATTTATGTAAAAAAGTATGAGCACATTATTATCTGCAAATCGAACTCTGACAATAAATTTAAACATCAGTATTTATACAAGTCCAACATAACGCAGCTATGGTGGGAAGGGTGGATTCAATACGAATTATTGAGTTTAGCTCCAGTTCACCTTCGCCTTACGTGCAGCATCTGAAATCTGATGCTGTTGCAGACTTGACTCCTGAAGTCTGAAAGTCATGTTCGTCTGAAGAGATAGAAAAAATCGACGAAAAAGTAACTCAAACCTAGATTATAAAATATATTGTAATCCATGTGAATTGTCATTCTTATTGCTTCATCAGGTGCACAATTAAGCGCACTACGATGTTATTGATTCAAACTTTAAGCAAAGTGGAGTTTTCTACTTACAACATAGCCATTGTGAGAAGAGTTAATTAAACATGACTGTTGAGTTTAGCTCAAGCTCACCTTCCTTCATTAGCAGCGTCTAGAATCTGATACTGTTAGAGGCTTTACTCCTGGAATCTGGAGCCATGTTCGCCTGAAGATATTGAACTAAATTCGGTAAAGACGAAGCTCAAAACAAATACATTACATCGTTCTAACATCAGAGACGTTGATAATGAATTGATGCATGAATGAAATCTTGCATGCAACTTTATCCAAGCCTATTACGTGACGTATGCTCTGACTTACTCTTGACTTTATTAATTGCGCTTGGCTGAATATGATGGACCAGATTCTGAGTTTATAACCAAGTGACCTAACAAAAACTCTTGAGAATCAGAATCATTTAATTTGCACAACAGAACAAAAATGCGGTTTTCTACAGTAGTCTAACATAATACATGTGTAATTTATTATGTCAATGAGAATTATACATGTTATGATAACTTGTGTATGATAACTTAAAGATCACAATTTGTACGTGCACGTTTTTTGTTATCTATTACATGAAATTTACTGTTAGGCGATTAAATTTGAAAAATACAAAAACTAACCTCCAAATAATATGTCTGCTATGTCGGTCTCTTAGAAGTGTAGGTATATCGATAGTCTCCTGAAAATTGTAAAACTCCTTCCCCAGTTATTGTTCTCTTAGATCCATTTTAAATATTTTATTTTTATTGGGTTTTTACCTGTAATATGTCGGAAATTAAATTAGAGCCTAAGCAAAACATGGAATTTATGAAAATATTTAATTGAACTTGTCTGTAATCTAGTTGTTCTTATGTCATAATCCTAAGTACTAATACATTGTGGAAAAAGTGTTTGTTTCAATAAATAAAAATAGGCGAATGAGCCAGACGACCATTAAAGTTCTTTATTTTTGTTAAGGAATAATAATTCGAAGAAATCTTTTGATATCACAAACCCCTAAAACTATAATGCCGCATCCTAATTTAGACTCAAATAAGACCAAGTATATCAAATTGAGACATCATCCAAGCAAGTGAAGAAAGACACCGCATACGAAAGTTTCTGACTTCAGCTATGTTCACAGCATGCATGCATGTATAGGTGTTTTATTTTAGATCACAATCGAAATGGACTCCTAATTGGCTTGTGGACATAGTATTGAGAAGTTTTTCAACAAATTTTAAGATATTTGATATATAAATAACAAGTATGAGAATAGATTCCCATTACTTATTTTGTTTAAGAATAATTCAGACATAATAATTGATATTAAAGAAGATATAATGAAAAATAGCTCTTTAGGACATTGGAATCCCTGTTATGAAAGATAAGGCTTCTGTCATCTAAAAAAAAAACACGATATTACTTTTATCATTGCTAATATAGTAGACAAACTGTTAATGTAAATGAGAAAAAGAAGTGGCTCAAGAATATATTTTTGAGGCACCCTAGTTTAAACCACAGATTAATAAAAAATTAGAAAAATATTTATGCTTCCTACAAAAAATATTGTTTGCTTAAATTTCCATCAAATATGAACATAATAAATTGGTGAATATATGGTCAAAATCCACCATTTTATTAGTTCTATGTTGCATGTTATGATCGAAAAAATAAAGTCGAGGACATTATTTAATTCCAAATCATGTAATGGGACGCTGATGATAATTTGTAATGAAAACTTTATACGAAAATTAATTTAAAAACCCAAATCATTTTAGTTATAAAAACAATTACATAATCAAAAACAAAACTCTTGTTTATGAATAAATTAGACCACAATCATCCGTCTCATCAGCATATAATATTTAATTATAATGCCACAATATAGGATCATGATTCTTAAAAGATTCCGTGTTCACATTATACATACAACTGCAGTACTAATTATTAGTAGTTTACAACATTGTTTGAAAATGTTTATATTTTTTAATTCTACTTTTGGCTGTATTTCATGTTTTTCTGGCTAGTAACTCCAACGAAGTGAAGTATTGCGTGAATCTGTCGGACACGATGATTCAGAGCTCCCAGCAGAGCTCGTTTATTGACCATACACCTCCCTGAAGCCGCCTCCCCGAGTCATACAACGATAATATTGTACGTTTTCACTATAACGTAAGGAATGCGTGTTATCCGCGACCATTTATACTTTCCAGAAGAGCTGGTTTAATGGTTCTTTTATACAGCTTACTAAATTCTCAACACATGCACATTTTAATTTTAATGTGCATTTCTCGGTTCTCGGTCAAGGTAATGCAAGTCGGTCAGTTAAGTTGATTTTTCAAAAGATAAATCGTTTATAGCGAGTGCCTCGTTCAGTCTGCATTGGAAGCTGTCACTTCGAAGAGTGTACTGCCTCAAATTTTGTTTTTATGCAGGTATATAGATGTGTAATAAATAATACTAACGTTTCAATTAAAACAAGTAGGTATTTAAATCTAATCTGTGAGACATATAGTGTTATTTAAAGGAAAGTACATAATTACAAACATTTGATTTAAATTTTGGACATATCCGTGTAGTAAATAATATGGAAATTTCTCCTTAAAATCAAAAATATCTACCATCTAGGAAGAGGCACTTAAATATTGAGAGATACCAACTATTTTTAAAACACCAAGTACTACATATTAATACTATTTTTACTTGTATTCCTCTTATCATAATAGAACAGGGAGTAATGTTTAAATATCTTAAAAATTTATGATGGAACACTAAACATGCCAGACTCGTTCCATTTCTGTACATATTTCGTCAGCTGGTTGGTTGAACGAAATATTTTTTTCCGCGTTAAAACATACGAAACGGACAAATAATTTTGTTTTTAGACAAATATAAAATATTTCTGTGAAATTCAAATTAAAACTGGCGTAAAAGCTATTGGATTACTTCTTTAATGCAGACTAACTAGGAATTTTGCTATATACAAATTATAAATATAATAATTTTGCTAAACCGGATTATAATAATGGGTTCACGAGGGAACTCTCAAGTGCGGCTCTAATTTAGTCATGCACTGAACTTTATTACCTCAGGTTGGTGAATATCGGCGGTGATATTAGTTGCTAAGAGAGAGAACTCTAACTAAGTTCACTAGTTACGTTTTCTACTACTTTACAATCTTCAATTGAAAGCAAGGATTCTACTTTGATTTATATTACTCGCCCTATCTCCAACTCTGTAATAAAGGTATTTTTCATTAATTCATTACTATATAAATAATTATACAATCCTTACATTAAAACATATTTTTGAAACCAAATACAAGTCAGTTGGGCTAATCTATTAAGCCAATTTACTTAATTACTTTTAGGTAAAAATATTTATTCCCAGCTACATCAAGAATTGTAGTATTAAGTGAATTGAGCTACCTCACTTTCAAAGCCAAAGGCAGAAAAAAGCCCAATTGGAATATTTTCCGAAAAGAATGATTGAGGATATGGTTGAGGATAAGTAAGAATATAGTACATTGCCTAGTTAATATTTTTTGGATGCTGTCCTTTAAAATAATCGTCTCAAAAGACTGTTGTTAGACATTTATAGAAATATAGCATATTTCGACGAATTATTTATTTTAGTCCATAGATGAGACTAAACCAGACTACAGATAAAATATTGCATAGTAGTTTAAAATAGATTTCACAGAGGAACTTAAAGTATATATTTTTTGATTTGTTGTGTCGATCGTCTTATTGCAAAAGTTTTGCAGATAGTCTTACCCGAAAGTAGGGTTGTGCTATAACACTGTTATATAAATGAACTGTGAGTATTACCATAAATATTTATGAAGCAGACATCGACTAAATAATTAATTTAATCATCCAACTACAAAAGTAATATCGTACCATATTATGTTATGTTGTATTAACATATGTTTGTGATACAGCCCCCCAACATCGCACCGCCAAGCTTCTGCTGATGACAGCTCGTTTTCTGCTCACTGCTCTCGTTATTTGGTGTAGGTGTCACAAACTACTCGTTGTTTTTCAGATGTGAAATTAAACCCATAATTTCTTGCAGCTGGATAATTTAGTTTGCACATCACCATGTGCTGAAAATAAATAATATATTACCTTACCTAGAATAGTTTATTAAATCTCTCGCTTTAATCTTGATTCACGATCGACATGACACTAAAATATAAAAGTCATGAGTCGCCTCGCATTTGTGACAATACAGCACAGTAACTATAGCAAATAAAATTAGCTTAAGGGAGTCCGAACGCCGAAAGAACACAATGCTAAGGTTAACATCATTTCAACTTTCACTTATTGCAGTGTCTGAAATCAGGCACTGTCACAAACTTGACTTCTGGAATCTGAAGTCCCATTCATTTGAAGAGGTCCAAAATAAACTCTTTGCAGTGTTCCGATAAAAGAGACACAGACTAACAAAAGAGCTCTGTTTGGTAACCCACAAAGTGTTATCTATAGATTTTTTCATTGTCTCATGACGTGCAGTTGTCAGATATCAGACAATGTAAGGAGAGGAAGATGTAATTGAGCTAAATTTATAATTCGCATTGAATCTAACCTTCTCACTATAGGACGCCAAGTTACAATATTATGTTGGTCATACATTAATACGTGAGGAGTCAGTTTGTCCCCTTGAAAGAGAATACCTTTTTATAGCCCCTGCCTTTAAGAAAATATCAACACATGTGTAGCATACAGCATTTCTAACCATTTTAATAAGCTGTAAATGAAGAATGCGTAATCAAAACGTAACGTAGACCTTCTAAGTAACATAGAGGTAAGGCTGCAAATTCCTAACCGAGAGGTCATGAGTTCCATTTTTGTCGAGATCAATAAAAGTTTGTAAATTGATTTGGGCTGATTTCCCTTAAAATTTTTTAATTATCAAAGTAAAATGTTATTGGCGTAGAAATTATTCAGGTAAGAAAGTAAGAGCAGGCCTTTTTTACATTGCTCAAAAGCAAAGCCCATGATGTTTTAGAGAAATAAAATTTCATTCATGTTGTTTATATAATCCTTAAAAAGTAAATTTAAATAGAAGCTTTTTCTCAGATGCTCAACAATTTGTTCCGCATGCCAATCTTCGTCAAAATAAGACATATCTTATGGCCACTATCCCAAATTCAAATGGAGTTCACTCAAAATCAAAACTAAATGTATATAACTTTTGAAGGAAGCTTTTAGAAAATAAAGATTATGATATTAGGATAAGATTGCTGGGCTATGAATAATACAAACGCCATTTGGAGCGTATTGTACAAAATTAAAGTACTATTTTATCAAACTGGTTTCTGGTTATTCACTATCTATTACCACATGTCTAATTTGATCGAATTTTATACGTTGGTTTTCATGATGATATTTACATAAGGGTATGTGGATATATATTAGAAATTATAAGATAAGAGTATTCTGCTTAAAGTAGTCATTTCAACATAACAAATGTTTACGGTATCTCTTTTATAAATGTTCTATGAGGTTAGATACGGCGTATGGTGAACTAATGTTGTCGCAGGCTGGAATATGACAGGATATTGACGATGATTGGTGACATTGACTCTGACTGATCACGAAACCCGAACCCCGCGCTCAGATGCCCTGATCTCCTGATCCTGGCACCGATCACCCCAGTATAGGTAAAAGCGTAAATTTACGTCATCAGTTTACTGCCTTAACAGTGTGAACATTTTCGCACTAAGCTACCAAGATTCCTTACACTTTCCACACTTTAATTCACACCGCACAACATTATAATTATTTTTGTATAATTAGTTTAAAGTAAATGAAAATCTGTAAAAAAATAACAACACGAGTAAAGAAACTCTAGCGTCACTGAGGGTCTGATTGATGAATAGGCCTCCAACTTGCACGCGTTTATGGCAAGACCATAAAAATGACTTTTTGGTTTACTTGTGTTATATATTCTAAATTTGTTAAACACTTTTTTGAACTTTTTTTGTAATGACCGCGATTGTTAAAATCTGGCAATAAATCAGACCGGAGCGATATTTTGTTTCTGTGAAAAACAAAAGAGAACGTCGACACTGTCAACATTATATTTATAAGGTTGGAAACATGATTTGTCCAACTGAAATATTTTAATTCCACCAGGATTCCAGAATTTAAAGTAAAGACTGCACCAGAACCATCTGTTGGAAATCTGTCCTTCCTCTGCAGAGTCACGTTTTTCATTAGAACAAAATAAACTATAGGAGCCCTTAGCACTTCCTGGACCTGGTCAATGTTTAGAAAATTTCCAATCTGTTATATCAATCAAAACTCTTGAAGAATATATTAAATTTCTTCATTTCATTCACAATTCATAACAATCTTATATTATAAATTCCAATTATCCATTACAATTGGTTAAAACCTAAATTTGTAGGGTGACATTTAACGAAGACTTTAAGAATATTAACGCCCCCGCCCCCATTCATAAAACAACACAAACTTTGCACAACAAAGGGGAATATATGTGCATATTATGTTTTGGAGCGTGTGGGTTTATCGCTGCAAAGATGGTATGAAAAGTTCAATGAATGGAGTCTAGTGGAGCCATATGGTTGCACTTTTGTAATAATCCATCCATAATTTGCTCTATCCCTACATGAACATGTTTTCAATAACTGAACAGATAATCCATTAATCGTCATGTATGTTTCCTGTTCACAATACGTCAAAACATTGCTTGTAAATGAAAGTCTTGAAATACGCATATTTCTTATTCGTAGTGGAGAGCCATCATCAACCAACGGATGTTAAACCAAAACTGTGAATAAAAATACTGTACTTGAAAAGATATCCCTACTACAGTATTATCCTAGGACAATAAAAGAACCCTAGAAAAAAATTCAAGAAATAAAATAGTTTTAACAAAAAATATAGCATTAAACAGCCTTTGTTAAAAGAAGCTATATTAATTATATGGTCGTTGGTTGGCTGAGCTTCAGCCAATCGCGTAAAGCTCCGCCGCTTTCAAATTAACTATACAGAGGATTACTTATATTGGCAACAATATCTATTAATCAAAGATGGGTGGCTGTCACAGTGAGTTGACAATGTTAAGACGTAGTATAAACTCAAAACTTGTGTGATTGTCTAAAGGTGTGATCATTCAAAGGGATTTTTATAGATGAATAACCACAGTGGAGTGCCCTAACCCGGCTCAGATATTGACCTCTCTTTCCGTTTCTCTCGAAGTATTCTAAATTATTTCAGTATTAGCGTCCTCAGAGGATACTTTAGTGATTGTACCTTCAGTCTGACAACGCGCCGCCGGACCACGGCCCAAATTTCCTTTCTTCTATTTCCTTTGTTTTGAATATCCTCTCTACGTACACAGAGGCACGATCCAAACCTTCTGCCTGAGACCATTTTCCGTACGTTAGAGTCCGGCGAGAGTTAACGAGATATCTTTGTTGTTTTATTTCTTGCCTTGTGTTCCACTGCGCATAAATATTTTACCAAAATGTGTTTTTAAATTTTTTGTGATTGATAGGTGTCTTTTCTGTATATGATAAATTGAGAGAACCCTAATAACAAGTCTGAAACACGAGAAAAAACATTGCTTGCCAACGTTGCTAACATAGTTCGAACGGATGGAAATATGGATTTGTATTTTTAGATTAGGAGTAAAGTTCAATTACTATTCGTCGGCTCAAACCCCAGTGGAGTTTCAAAAAACTGCCATTCAGCCAGATACAATAATGTTTTCATTATTACCGGACATGGAACAGGTCGTGTAAGTGCAAATGAGAGCTTGGCAATCCATCACGTCCACCTCAGTGTTATGTTTTTGTACAATAACAAGGTAAACTACTTCTTTTATTTGGTAACTATTTTTGTGTGAATTAAATTTGTATTTTTTACATAAGTGATTATTAATAATAATATGAAACTAACTTATGCGTGAAAGAATAATCTCATGAGCCATTTATATCATAAAGAAAAACAAGAACTCGTATAATATTTTTAAGTTTTATCGAAACTATAAAACTCTTCAATGAAGATAAGAGTTTCGTGTTCACACATTATTTTATATTTTTCACAGAACAATGTAACTTAAATCTTCTTGTAACTACTTTATGTGATGTATAAACATTTAAAACCCAGTAGAACGCCGATCTTTTTACATATCTATAACCACTATCATAACCTAGGTTTACTTAATTCTTTCATCAGCATTGTACTTTCAATAAGTAATTGTCTACCTCCCAGCTGCAATCGTGTGATTATTCATAACTGGAGCCATTAGAGCAAAAAGGGTTGAGTAAGTAATAAATTAATGAGAGATCACTACATTCGCTGCAAACTACGGAGAGATGAATATTTAGCAGCCATTAGCAGGTGATATCTTCATAAAAAAATCTTCATAGTAATACTTCATAGTAGACCTATACTTCAAGTAAAAAGTAAAAATTTGACTTTTTCCATGCGTTTCATAATGTTCCGGCAATAAAAATCTGATTTGATTTGATTTCATATCAGGGTATAAACTATTCATAATGTCATTATTACTTCTAGCTAGAGAAACTAAATAAATCTTTACCAAATAAAACCGGAAGAAAAATATATTGCTTCTTAAAAAATGTACAGAACATATTTAATGAAATGTAAGACTGTTTATAAAAATTAGCTTTATATTTAGAATATTAGAATATTGTAATTGGCTATAAATACTTTACCAACACAAAACAAACACTCAGTGTTCAGTGTGTTGGAACTAGGAACACTGACTACGACATTATGGTAGATTTTCGATGTTGTTCATAAGGTACCTGATATGTTTTAATTTCAGGCTTTAACTATATTTATTATAGCCACAAATTTATTGTAGAGTAGTTTAACACGTTAACTGTGACAAAAGCCTTACCACGTAGAATAAGATTGAGAGAGCACGAGATGAAACAATGTTGGGCCACAGTAAAGGTGTTAAAATGTCTCCTGAAAGTCTCTACTCGTGTATATAGAATTCTCGTGGAGCAACGTAAGCTACAGATGTCTATGACATATATCTCCCATTGCTACTAGAATCATATATTGCTTAATCAAAGGCTCTAGTTTAAGATACAGCTTATGTATGGATTAAACTTTTTCGTGAGTGATATATACCACAAAGAAAAATTAAAATATATGTTTCTACTTTCTTACACATCAAAAAATCTTAACTCTCCAATTTTCAATTAGAATTGTATTGTGTCTCGCCTCCACTAGACCCCGGCCGGAAGACTTTCAGCCTACGGACTACGGAGTGATAGTAATTCCTCATTTAGAACTGAAATCCTACCTAACCCACATATACATTTGTGTGTGTGTGTGTGTGTGTGTGTGTGTGTGTGTGTGTGTGTGTGTGTGTGTGTGTGTGTGTGTGTGTGTGTGTGTGTGTGTGTGTGTGTGTGTGTGTGTGTGTGTGTGTGTGTGTGTGTGTGTTTTATCTGTCAACCCAATTAATAAATTAGTGTAACTTTTAAAATCTACACATACGCCATACATTACGCAGGAGGTCAATATTTTTTAATTTAAAGTTTGTAGTTAAAACGTTCTTTAAATTACATAGGTAAGGTGAGAATGGACTCAAGAATGTTATCAATCGATGTTCCAAGTCTTCATTGGTTATTATTAAAGCTACTCAAATGAAAAGTTCAATCAGCACTTAAAAGTCCGAGTCACCCGTGGTCAGCACTAGATCACTGAGCGCTGCATAACTGTATCTCAGCGGCCGCGGCGAGGGCTGCATGTAAACAACCCTCACAGGCTCGCTCGCATATTGATGACGCGCATTTGCGAATTAACTCGGTTCCTTCCACAGTAAACAACGGTTTAAATGCATTCATTGCTTATGCATGAGCCCGGAATATGTTGAGACTAATCCAATTTCAAATTAGAGTGGACCGGAAGAATCAATGAATTGGAATTTTGGATCGAAATCTTATAGACTAATTCTATTCTGAAAACTGTTAGAATTTTCTTGATTACTATGATATAAAAGTAGATTATATCAAAGTATATATTGGTTAATACATAATTATAATTACATTTTTTAAATTAAAAAATATATAATAAATTTACAAGGCGTGTGTGTTTACATAAGAGACACATCCTCCTTCCTCCTAGAGCGGCTGGACAGATGCGTCGTTAATCAACTGAGCGACGGTGATTTAATGGTATAATTAGAGATGTACCAGAGAGGAAAATTTATTACAGATTACATTACAAGAAGAGTTACAGGTCTTACCTTCAGATTTACATCACTTAAAAGTTTTACAAAGTTCCCGTTCCTTTTCGTTAATAAGGTTCCGTAACGTATACTTTATTCAAACTCAATTTATTTGTTTAAGAAATGTAAGAAACACGTGTTAGGATTACACATATCGCAGTTATTATTCAATATCAGTGTTACTAACTTTTAAAAATATGTTCCCATCTTACCTCGCCGTACCAGACCTGGAATTTTGGGTCTTAAACGGGAGGTTATTGAACACGCATTTTAATCAGGACGACGTCTTTATACCTGAAAATGTCATAACTAATCAGTAATGGATATTTATTGGCAGCTATAACCATCTCTTAACTTACCGTTTTATACTTGAATCAGAAACACAACGTTTCAAAATGAATGCTATCTGCTCTTGCTTGAACCACTCGTTGAGATGTCAAAAAGATTTGACTAAAGTCTGTAGTTCAGTTTAATGATTAGTTTTGTGTATAGTTTTTTGTTAAGTGCGTGTTTTTAGAGTTAGTGAAGTTGACAAACAACATGGTGGTTGTGATTCCTGACTTAGGCGTACCACAACGCTTTGGTGTGATTTGTTTATTTTAACCTAGTTTGTATTTATGTATTAGATTAGTTATTACCTGAAGAAGAGATCAGATTGCAGATCTCGAAACGTAGTGATTTATTGTTTCACTGTACGATGGCAAATGTCCTGAAAAATCCTGTTTCCTTCACAAATACATTCTACCAGCATCTTCTTATTGGAATATAATACTTAATTTATAAACAAACAGTCCAGATTATAGTTTCTTAAACACGAAATGCCTCACAAAATTAAAATTCAATAATTATTGGAGTGTTTGTTTATAAATTAAGTATTTGATAAATATTTAACAAAACGTTTAATATTATGAGTTCTTCAAATACCTTTCTGATCATAGCCTTTGCCCAGACTTATTGCCGCTTTTAAATTTTGTAGTAAATCAATGAACATAAAAATCAATGGATTACAGTACTAAAATATGTTTTATTATTAAATCTACAAGAGGTAATTAATGTCCCTATTATATCCGTTGCTTTGTTACTTAGTGAGAACGTTGGCACTGTTTGTTTTCCATAATTGTTTAATACATAATTTTAACTGTGACAAAGCACATCGCAGGTAACTTTCGACATCCAGTCCTGATCGATATTTTGACTTTAGATAACCAAACATTCAAAATCCAGACTCACAGAGATACTCGTATGTGCATGAGGATTGCATCCAATTGCTTCCAAAGCAACTTGCAGGTCAAAAAGAAGATAACTCAGCCAAATATTTTCAACAACCATGTTTTTAAATTCCTCCGATACTTAAGAATCACATTTTAAGTCGATTGTCTGTCCCCGAATGTGAACAGGAAGTTACTGGTCCATCGATTTTGAATTGACATTTTATCATGTTAAATTGTCAACTCTCTATCTCAACATCTCGAAAATATTGTCCAATTTAGTTTTAAAATTAAGCTAAATGCCATGATACAAGGTCTTTAATTTATCTGATTAAGTGTAGTGGTAGATGTATCTTCAGCAGCTTTCTCGTTTTCCATTCGAGAACTTCCAATAGAGTAGGGTTTCAAAAGTCTAGGCCGCATGGAACCTTAACACAAAACAACATTACAAATAAATTACTGGGATGAATAACTGCCTTTTTCAATGAAAATAAATCCATATTTAATATGATCATCACTATACAGTATTTTATTACCATGGCATTTTCGTGCCACGTCAAGAATAACACAATAAACAATCTGACAGGTAAGAATTAAGAAATTCACTTGAAAACCATGTTCCCACAAATTGTCCTATTGTTGAAATGCATACTACTGATGCCTCCCTTGAAAATTTTATACAACTCAACAAAGGGGGGACGCTCCTCCATGTTGAGAACCACTGGTATATAATACAGAGTTGTATAAAAAATGTTGCAGAAATGTTATTCAATTACTGTTTACCTCAATTGTATTTTGTTTAGAGCTCTTTCATGTCCAAAAAATGCTTACAATAAAACATGGTACTTATTTGATTTAAATCTACAGTACATCTACCACAATTCCTATCTGTAAGTAGTTTGAAAATATAAATAAGCAAACTCAACTTTGTTAAATATTTAGATTCATTTGTCACTTATACTTTGTTTTACAAATAAACAACAAAGTGATGTTTATAAGTAACTACAAATGAAATTTACATTAAAATTTATTATTCTTTCTGCTGCAGCTTCATATTATGGCGTCTTTAGATCCATCATCTCTGAGGTAACCGATTATAGACATCCCCCTTTCAATACCAAGTTTTAAGGCCTCTAGCTGATGCTTCAGTAGAGATGGCGAGATATCACTGATAATTGGAATAAATCTCTACTCTCCCACCCTAGCTGGCATCTCCACATAATCCCAAAAACCAAGATTTCAAAGAGAGTCTTCCTCTGATATCTTCAGTTGAGCAATATCTGTAGTAAACGTCTTGGTGTAGATGGTATATAAGAATTACGAAGAGATGATTCTTTCTGTTAAGGCAGCAGATGAACTGGCTAGTGTTTCTCTTCGTTACTAATCAGCGGACACTAGAGAGTAGTATAAGCATTTGGTTTTAAACGTTTGTCACAATGTATTATTGATATTCCAAGAGATTGGCTCTGAAAAACTAATAGTCAATAGGGTTGGGTAATTTCCTGTAGTAGTTAACATATTCAAGAACGTGACCGTTAGTGTTCAGACGATATGCAATCAAAAACGAAAGTTATATGTTTTTGAACATGTGAAATGTTGAACATGTGAATCTCTTAGCAAACTTCAAAGCAGTTGTTTTAGAAAACTCTTAGATCTCCTGTGACTAGAACAAGTTTTAAATATTAGCAGATGGCTATTATCAGATTTTTATTCTTATAATTCGAAATATTTGCGACATTTTGAACAATGTTTCTGGTTGATATGAGTAAATAAATGGTATTTCTCTTATAATGTATTACTATTAAGATTATCATCGCTTACTTTTCATTTAAATAGTACGATAAAACAAATTAGTAATAAGAAGAAGAAACACTTACCTACATAGAATAGACAACGAAAGAATGCCTCGAAGTAGCAGAGGTCACCCGAGGAAGAGTTTGAGGTACTAGAACAGGTAAATGATGCCAAATCCTTGAAGCGCAGAAGAAGAAACAAAACCGTGTGCAATAAAGAAACCGCAATAGTTCTTACCCATCATTACAGTTTCTATTATCTATGATCTCTATATTCAAGTTTTGTAAAAGCTTTTTGGTTATATTAAAATTCTATAAAAAGTCCATAAAAAATGTTCCCGTGAACATGTTCAACTGTGTAAGTATTTGTACGTGTGTGTTTGTTTGCTCGTTTGCTTCATAATCTTCAACAATTTCTTTTCAAATTTGTCAAAAATATCCTTATGAATCGTGTTACATGTTCTGGCAAATATTAAAGGGAGTTTATATTTGATTCTGAAATTTTTTTCTAGTCGTAAAAAGGAAAAATTATTATTCTCCTAGGACGTCTTTCGAACATAATTAATTCAGAATAAAATAATAATATATTTGGAATAGAAATTATACTGGTGCAAATAACTTTGGTTTCCCTTTTACGGGACTTATGAGAAATTGTTTCGTTCTCAAACAAAAATTTTCTGTCAGAGTTGAGTACCCATTAATTTTATTAGACTCTGTACTCCAGTTCTTTTTGCACAATAAAATCTTGAAAGCCAGTTACTCTAAAAGTGTGAAACTCTTTCCTATCACATCCACGCTTCTAAGCTAAAAAGGGAGTGAACTATTGTTTTATGCAAGTATGCTTGTAAAATACACACAGAGGGAAACAAACCACGCGGTCAGAATCAACTGTTTGTGGATAACCAAGCAACTGACACAGCAACTCCTGCATTGTTTTTACATATCTTCAGTTCCAGGTACTATGCTACTATGTTGTTTTTATTTATACATTTCTCATTTTCAGAGTGGTTTTAATTAAACGTGGGTTTTGTGTGAAAACAAGTATTTTCATAATGTTTATATTATCATTATTAATTTAGCAATACTTTTGCAGTTTGATATTTTTTTACATATGCAAGAAATAGTCTGTTAATAAAATACGATTGACACAGATATATTTGAAAATTATAATAATTATATTGAAATTGTTATAAGATATTTTGTTTCTCTTATTAGATACTTTTAGAACTTGCATTAAGTCTTCAATTGATTCTGAATTTTCTGTAGAGCTATAATTATTAGGGAGATGGATAATTATTCTTATTTAGTATTGAAACATAACAATTCCACATCAAAACAGGCACCTAATATAAACTAAGAAAACTTTTCTTGTGTATTTGTAATACTTTTTGGTAGATCCCGATCACTGAAACTTCATACCCTTGGGAAATCCCCATGAAGGTGTGTGTGTGTGTGTGGGGGGGGGGGATCTCTTCACCTATATTATGCTATATCTAGTGGGTCAAAGTATATTTGATGTGAAAACGATGTAACTAGTTAATTTTGAGCTTCTCCGTCTGAGACTTTTTCTGGTTCTCTTCGGAAGAAAATTACTCCAGATTTCAGGTCAAGCCTGTAACGGTATCGGATCCCAGACGCTGCACTAAGAGAAAAGTGAGTTAGAGTTTAACTCAACATACGATTTTTTTTTGTTAAATATATGTTTCATTTATTACCTATTTATATCTCCATGGGGATCCGCTACGTGTCGAGTGACTTTTCTTCAAAGATGTCATGTTATGATATAGGCTTATTATTTATCACAATAATATACAACAGTACTAAAATATAAAATTTGTATTTTTAGCGTCAATAGTGCCCTTAAATTAGTGCACTCAACTGTGTACCTGATGAGACAATGAGACTACCACTTCACTTATTTACAGGTATCTCTAATGTCGAAAAGATGTAAATGTTTCGTTTTGAGCATCTTCGTCGTCGACTTTCTTTGGGTCTCTTCAGACGAATATGACTATAGATTCCAGTGGAAATGAGAAATAACGAAGTTATAGAACATAAAAAAATTAAACAACTATTCACGCGCGGAGTAATATTTCCATGTTTCTACATCCACATAGAGCGTCACGTGACCTTTTGTGACCATGATTCAACCTCGTGATGACGTCATCGGTTGCGAAGCCATCTTTGCAAACGTAAATGAAAAATAATACTGAAATGAGCAGTATTTTGATCCAAATGAACAAAGTTTTTCTTAATTTCGAGCTACAAATTAATTACTTGTTATCGAAATGAGACGAGTGCCTTCGGCACCGAAGGTGCTGGCCCGCGCTGATGTCAATGAAAGAAAAACATCCCTCGAGATAGTACCTATCAGTAAAATATCAAATTCTAGAGGGGCTGATCAGAAATATAAATTGAAATGTAATGCAAAGGCAATTATGTAAAGTGAAAAAATGTAATAAATCATGAAAAGCTCTAACATAAATATATCGATGGAGTACCCAAACCCACAAAAGATTTGGGTACTCCAAATCTGTTTTTTTTTTTTTTTTTTTTTTTTTTTTTTGTGTTGTTTCATTTATTTGTTCAACTGTTTACAATTAATTGTTGTTGTAGAATAATAAGTTTCGTTATTTCTGAGAGAGATCGGAGTTTTGGGTTAGTAAAGTTAAAATCAAAAAGCTCATTAGTTTATTTTTTACATTAACCTAAGTTGCAAACTCAAGCCATCTTTGAATGGCTGTCATTTTTGACTCGGTTATCCGTTTGAGGTCGGGTTTGCGGCTCTGTACTCTACTAATAAAGTCCTTTCATTTGATATGCATATCAACCTATGCTTACATTTAAGATTTTCTTCTGACTCCTGGCGGGCCGCCCCCCTGAAGAAGTAGCGGATCACTGAATATGTGATAAAATAGATTTTTACGTCCAGTAACTTTGTGTAAGGTTTTGTAGCTCTATTTTAAATATTTTGAAAAATATTTAAATGATCCGGGACTTTTTGGACACCCTGTATATTTTTTGTTCAGGAGGGTGAGCAGAATACGTTGATAACGTCAAATTTTCGTGATTTGCCGCCCCGGCCTTTTAACTTATAGCTACCTTTGTTTTATACATTTATAAGGTTAATCTAATAAATACGTTGCTGTAATAAAATTGATTACATATTCGTTTTACCAACCTTACGTTAGAATCGTAAATACACCAATACATTAAATCCTATCTCACCGAATCCATAGCCCTATAAAGAATACGGAGGTTACAGGTACCACTCAGCCTCGCGGGGCTAAAGATTAGCAACACCTTCTCGCCGGCTTATTTGACTATAATACCTACAACCATTGATAACTAGTCTCATTTGTTAATAGTTTTGACTAAATTATATATTAAACTTCACACTATTTTTTTCATTACTTATGTAATACCAAAACATATCACATTGTTCAATAAGATTTAATAATAAATCTATTCTGTTAGTGATGCGTGATTTGAAAAGAACACAATCAATGTGAAAATGGTAATTACTTCCTTTTTAAAATTATAGTGCACTTAAGTGGAATATTTGAGACGGAAATTAAATTAACAAATCGAATACTTAACAAAATGTAATACTACTCGCATTTTATTTTAATACTGATGATAAGGTTTGAAACATGTTTATTTATTGTTCTTGGTAAGTATCTTTTTCTAGAATGATTCTAATATCCTATGTATGTGGTTGAATTTTATGTACATAATTTTATTTGACAAATGAGTAACATAATATTATAAATGGAAACTTAGTTCTAAACGTTATTCAATAAATATTCGCTGTAATATTTATGAATCTGATTTTATCGACTGCATAATAAAATGGTTTTGCTCAAATTATTTTAATTAATCAAACCGAAGTAAAAATATCTTATGTAAAAAATACTCGAATAAGCTCAGATGGATCTAGGAGAAAAAAGTATGTAATAGTAAAAACGAAAAGAGTGTAGACATTTGAGTTTTAATTGTAAATGAAATAAGTGAGCTAAAGTACATTCATTGTTCTTGTAAAAGGATTTGCTTGTTCATGTAAGGACTGGAGAGTAAAATTATATTCAAATAATAACGATCAATTACGGTGCAGACCTGAGAATGTTCTGTTTAATTGAGGCTTTGGGCGAGATACGTTCTCTTGGTCGGTGTTATTAGGCTAATCGCTTAAATTAAACTCGGATGAGAATGGTTTTGTGTCTGTACATTTCTGTAATTGGTATTACAAAATAGAGCATATTTATTTAACCAACTCTAATGTTTTAAACCGCTAATTACAAGTTTAAAAGATGTCTTGTCAGTTAAAATATGACTCCACTATCACATACCTGCGGCTTCGCCCGCAATTTCTGTCTAACTTAATACTGAATGTGGGATGTAATACATTGTAAATAACCAGCAATTGCAGGATTATAAGACAATGAATTTACTGTGGTCTGTAGGTAAACCAATGTCACTTACAACAATACTAACTGTAGTATTTAATACCTAGTAATCAATCAACAATTGCGGAATCATGAGACGGTGATGTTACTGTGGTTTGTAGATACGATAAACCAATGTCACTCACAGCAATACTAACTGTACTATTTCATACCTAGTAAGCAACCATCAATTTTGGGGTCATGATACGATGAGGTTACTGTGGTCTTTAAATTGTTATAATTGCATATTATTTTGGGTTTTAATTATTATTTTCTACAACTTAATACAATAACTAATGACAATTTAATCTCACGGTGGATAGCCATTTTACAGTACAGAAGCACTTGAATAATGTTTTAATATAAAAGCAGCCCCCCTTTCTATTTCTTCTAAAGTTTATACAAGGAGATATCCTTTGGGTAGTGGTGTAATGTGGAAAGGAAGTTTCATTTAATGTTTATTTACATTTTTGTACTTTAAATGTGTACCCCCTCAAGTGAAACTCTTCAAAATGAAGGGTCACTTGAGAGGGGTTTACATTTGAAATTTTTTGAGTTACCTCCTAAATCCCGCGTTTTTGGAGGACCAAAAATTTTCAAAATTCACAAGTTAAATTTTCTTTTATTGCACCCTAAGTATATATCATTACAAAACATTGGAACACAATATAGGGGGGATCCGGACTTTTTATTCACTCTATATAAACCAATATATAGTCTATAGTCTGTGTTCCCTGTACGGAATGTAAATCCGCCTGTATGTTCACTATTTTACATGTTTTGTTCAAAACTCATCGTAAGGTTTTTTTATATCAATCTTATAAGAAGACGTCATCTAGTATTTTACGATCGTGCAGAAATACTTAAGTCCTCTGTACAAATACACAGTAAATCGGTACATCAGTGACTGACTTGACTTGGGTTAGGTGAGATATAAAAAATGCAAGCGAAGGCGAGGCGGACCGGCAACTGGGACCAGATAGAATATTTACACAGTAAAGCTGTTTAGAGGATTGCAACATCTGTAACTATTAACTTTATTTCGATTCCAAGTTTGTAGTAAAATAGTTAACTTTTAAAAACCAAATTTATAACCAATCGAATCTTCCAATTGAAGTCTGGTGACATCAAAATACCACAGTGTTTCAAGCGTTTATTTCAATTTTGCTTAAACCATCTTTTTTATTTATGATATTTATCTTCTACAACTTCTTTAGTGTAATCTTTAATAATTTAATGACGTTTCGTGGGTTTTTTTTTATTCACAACACACATTCCAGGAGTCAAATCTGTGACCGTGTCAGATTTCAGACGCTGAGCTAAGAGGAAGATTAACTGAGGCTAAACTCAACATTCACATTGTTCAACTCTTCCTACCATCGCTAAGTTATCTGTAATCAATCCACTTATCACTTGAAGAAATCAAGTGAGTTAAAACTAATAATATTGTAAATACTTACCTGAATTACCACCTTTCCGAACTCTCACTATTGCTGTGCTTTTTCTTCTATTTTGTTTAAAATAAACATATATTTTACAGCTACCTTGAAATTATAAGAAAACTACTGTAACTGATACTGTATAATTATGTGTCACGCCAAACAACACAGGCCATTGAAAATAATACTTTGCAAAGTATTAGCCAATTCTATTGTATTATCAATCAAGTCACAGTTTTACATTTAAAAACATAACGCCAACATTTTATGTTTACCAATAACAAATGTCAGGTATGTCAATAGTCGTGGCGTTATGACAATCGAATTATTGGCTCTCACGTCATTTGTGAAACAAACACGTACCAGGTTGATGTTATCGTTGTGCTTGAAATGTCACACAACCATTAGTATTTAATATAGTAAATTAAACTGGACAAAGTGGTAAAATTTAATCTATACTCGTATACAAAGATCTAATGGTGTATCTTTGTGTGTTTTTGTATGTGTTACTCCATCACGTAATAAATATTGGCCCGGTTGTACTGAAATTGTATATAGACATTCTTATAATCCCTGGTTAACATATAGGCCTATGTCTATTTGGAGAAAACTTCCAGACTACGCCCCACTGGTCTTGTAAACTCACTTTTATCCATTGTATTTATAGAATTGGGTTAATAAATGTGTTTTAATCACATGTAAAATTCAAGAATAATAAATTTAATATTTTATACACCTTTAAACTGATAGTAAATGGTTGTTGTTAATCATCTGGCAAAGTCAGTTACACTTTACTTTTTTCCGAATTTTTACATGGAGTTTTTTATTTCTTTAACGTAAAGAATTAAAAGTTCTCTTGCGAAATGAAATAAAACCTTACGGATTGCACGAAAATGGCTGTTTTTGTTTCCTTTCCATTGATGTATCACTAATTAAGAGATACTCAATTGAAAATATTTTTATGGCCCATTGAATTTATTTTACATATTTCATGAAAGTGCTCAAAAATGAGTAAATAGGACGAGTTATATAGACAGTTCCTCTACAATTTACGACTATTGCTTCGTTAATTTTGTAACTAATTCGGATCTAATGATTAAATTACTGTCAGAGAGCACACAAGAGAAGTTGGAGAGGGGATTTCGGGGTTTAAGTGGTCTGTGGTTATATCACTTGAGGAATCTAAAGCTAAGAGAGAATAATGTTGGGATTATAATAAACGATAAGGAACATTCAAACTTGTAGTTTACTTTAAACTTCAATGTAAAACAAGTGTCGATCTTAATTTCATAAGATTTTGAATTTTTTAGATTTATTATTAAATAATCACAGGTTTATGGACATTTTCCACTTTTAATGTGACAAAAAATATAAGATTACTTTTCAAATATTTGGATCGCCATTTACTGGGTGCATACGTATTTTGACCTGTATTCTATAGTTCTAATCATTAGTGTTTTGTTTATATTAAGTGTGTTTCAGAGTTGGTGTTTGCATGAAGTTAACACATGACATGGTTGTTGTGATTCCTGACATGCGTGCCACAAACATTTGGTATAATTTGTTTTTTCTTTTACCTAGATTGTTGTTATTTGTTAGATTATTCCCCTGAGAAAGAGATAAAATTGCAGATCTCGAAGTGCAGTGTTACTGATTTTGTATTACTGAACAATGGCAAATGTGAGGAAAACATTATGCTTCCTTCACAATACTGCCATCGCCAAAACATACTTGAAACAAAGAATGGTAAAAGATTGTTGTTAAAAATAAGGCCTTTTGGCTTATAGATTTACTTCCAAACTCGGCTTAGTCTTACTTGTAAAGAAATGCACACAAAAACCAACCACTTTACTTTCTAGTGATGGGAGCAACTATTATAATATAAGCATAGTTCTTTTTTTTCTTCGAGTACTTTATAGGTATGAAACAAATTCATTCATAAGAACCACTTGCTGTCTTAGAACAGAACATATAAACTGTTTGAGTACCTCAGATTCTAATCCGATTGCTCTTTTTTATTCAGTTTTCAGAGTAATGTCTTAGCTTTTTAAGATCGGCTAGCTTAGGACCAAATAAAATAAACAGTAACATTTTGGTACTGTTTCTAATCTTGTGGAAGAATAGAAGTATTATATGCACATATTCTATTGTTATATGATTAGGTACCATTTGAATTTAAATAAAACAACGTTTCTAGAATAAGTATCTGCTTTCTCGTTCAGGTTGAAACATAAAGTATAAGATAAAACATAATGGGAGTATAGAAGTCAACTGTAATAACAGAACAACAACGCTCTGATTCAACGTGCCATATTTCTTTATTTGATTACTTCTAGAATGGGTAAGTAAGATTTTTCTCATAGATAACAGAAGCAAGTATTCACTGCTCTTTCATCCTGTCTAACTATCAATAATCAATAACGAAGCAAAATACTGATTAGTTTTGTTGATTACTAGATAAACAGATTTTTTAACATTGCTGACCACTGAAATGCAATAGAACACCGTGAAAGTGTAGAAATCTCTTGTAATCCTTGTAATCTCTTGTTGCTAGCTGATTACGGATATCTCTTAGTAATCCTGGATTATTGAACGTGTCTGATCAAAGCCAGTATCAGCCAGATTGCAGCAGTATCACACCTGACACAGACATAGAGCTACCAATCTGTTACGTAAAACCACTTTTCTGTCACACTGTTTTGTGCTGCTAGATATTTCTGTCAAGACTTAGTTATGTGCAAAATTGTATGTTTGTTTATTCTTCATAAATTAACTTATTTATATTATCATTAGCACTATATACCATAGTATTACCTATCGTAAAATGGACAGATGGACTATATACTCGACTGTATACTATTCTTCTTTTTTAGTTTTAAAAGTTACAGAGTTATTATGCCTGTGGATAGGGTTATGTCTTATAACTGGCACAATTTTTTAGTTTGTTTTAACAAATACTATTTAAAGTAGTAATGAACTGCTCATCACTACTAGATCAATAGTTAATAAATAGTAAATAAATGTAATATAAATATACATAAATGTAAACATAGAACATACATTAAATATTTAACTCGCTTACACTGGATACAAACTAAAATTCTTAATTGAATTTAGTCATTTAAATTCAAAATATTCACTATTACTCGCAGAATACTTTAAAGTGTTTTTAACTTCGAAGAACCAAGCTGTTTTATCATATCAACCCTTTTTACACCCAACCAATAGGGAGCTGAACAGATTTTACTCCAGACGAATAAATAAATTGAAAATAAAACAATTGGAACCAATTCAGTTTAGTTTAAGACTTGGCTTACGAAAGAAGTATATGAGTTAAATAAGAATACCAAGTAATGTAACTCAAGTGATTATTATACAATAGTTACAAAATGAGAACAGTTGGTTGAAGTATTAAACTTAGATTTTAAGTGATATCGCTTGCAGACTAAAAGTCAGAATGACATACACATATTCATAAATTCAACTTTAATGTTCGTTATTTTTAGAATTAAAAATAGTACAGACAATACAAGGTCCTCTACACAAAATGGTTGTTTGTATGCATGTTTTGTAGTGTTATCTACAAAATATTCGTTATGTGTATTAAAATTATTGATTGTTCTTTTCTGTATTACTGCTCAATCAAAAGTAGCTCATTTTGAGATATACACGTTTGACACATTACACACCACAAAACAACTAAGTAACTGTCAGTTGTATTTATCTCTACAGGGCTGCTGTTGATGTGTGTCATGTTTGAATGGCTATCTGGCTTTACCACTGCCAGATCAAAGCCAGCCATTTGTACCAGATATCGACCTGACACAAACACAGGGCCATCAGTTACACGAGAAAGCTACCTATTCAACAGTGTCTGCCACATTTATCTCCAAGAGGACTACCATTATAAATTTTGATAAGATTAATATATGTGTACTACAACCAGATCAAAGCCAGCCATTTGTACCAGATATCGACCTGACACAAACACAAGGTTACCAGTCATATATGTACGTATCTCTCCAACAATGTGTGCTGCTTTTATATCCAAGAGGACTACCACCATAATTCTTGATAAGATTGATATATGTGTACTACTGCCAGATCAAAAGTAGTCTTTTTAACTATAACGACCTGACACAAATAAACCTCAAAAATCCACTAAGTAACTCCTCTAACAGTGTCTGCTGCTTTGATCTCTAAAGGACTGCCTCTGAAGTGATGATAATTATTTTGATATGTAATGCTTGGATGGCAGTGATATCTTCACTACCACTAGATACTTCTACTCAATAGGTCTTAGTAACAGAAACGTATTCGACACAATCACAGTTAGACTGATATGTGGAATAACTCTAAAGACATGTCTTGCTGGTTTTTCTCCAACACAAATCTTCGCTGAGAATTGCTAAATTCAAAAACTAAACTTCAAAGACAGAAAAGCTTACCTATGTACCTTTATCATAATCATTTATTTCTATGTGGAAATTAAGTTTCATACATATTGTGGTCCACAGGTGATTTCTGTTTGTCTCTAGATATCAAGCGAACAAACAGCAGGCTGAAATATCATTTATTCAACTGCTCGAATGATAGAAGGTTGACTTATTTTTAGACTTTCTCTTTCCATTCTCCAAAAACTACAGATCTGCACAATAAAGGAGAGCGTTGGTGCCGTACTGACAAAACGTTCACCGGTCCTGACAGGATTTGAACCAATAAGTCTGACAACTTAGACCATGCGGCTATCGGCTGTCCAAAACGAAGCGGCGTAATGCTGCTTGATTTGACAGCTAAACTGACATGACGTCATATAAAATTATAAATAATGTAAACCCCAACATTCTCTTTAGTAATAAAATACATAGGGAACTATCAATTTAAAATGTTAAGAAATTTAAAGTTTAGAAATCGATAACAATAATCTGTACTAAATTAAACCTAAGTTTTATAAAAATTATTTTCCCTACAATATATACGTTATTCTCTATTTCACAATTATTATTTTAGAATTTTCTTCTACTGTTTTACTATAAAAACTATTTAAACTGTACTCGTATATAAATAAAAGAATAATAAAATGTTCAAAATGGTAGTATTTAAATATTTAACATATTGTCTGTACAGACATTTTGTACATATATTGTCTGTACAGACATTTTGTACATATATTGTCTGTACATTTATATGTATGTACATATATGTTAAATCTTTAAATATTATCATTTTCAGCAAGTTTAAAGTCAAATATTTAGTGGGGAAATTTTCCTATGTATAGATTTCAAGAAAAGATTTTGACTTAAATTGATTTGACGCCATGTAAAACTGGAATTTTAATTGTTTTAAATTACATATATTTAGCCAAATAATCGGTCAATAATATGTATAGAAGGTACTGAAGGTCTGAAAGAATTCTAATTTTATTTTTATAAAGTTAAATCTAATACTGTAATAAAAGTTTTGACGAAAGTAATTATTTATTTATAACCTTTATTGAGGTGTATTTACAAAACATAAAACCATATTTAACAGTCATTTTAATCGTAAAATTTCAAACTATAAATACAAACTTAAAGGTAAAATACTTATGCATGTTTTTTAATATTTTATGTGAATTGATAAAAACTAATAACATCAACTTTCAGTTACATTACGAGGTATGGCTATTAAATAACGGGACTGACGCTGCAGTGGAACGAGTGCGCATGCGCCAACCAACAATGACCAACAGCTGTGTAGTTTGAGACTTCCTCTTCAGAATGCAGTTAGTCTCGTTTCTGTAAACAACATCGTTGTGTCATAACCTTCATTTATGTAAGTGTTGTTATTTTGTTTTGCCGGGAAAATGGTTAGCGTAATAATAGAGCAACGAATTGTTATTAAATTTCACGTTAAACTTGGAAAAAACCGCTACCGAAACCTATAATTTACTAAAAGAAGTGTATGTCAGTGAATGTTTATCGCGGACTCGTGTTTTTGAATGGTTTAAGCGTTTTAAAGATGGTCGACAAGACGTGGAAGATGACTCGCGGCCAGGTCGTCCATCAACATCAAAAAAGGAAGACAATGTCGCAAAAGTTGCTAATTTGATTCGGTCTGACCGACGATTAAGCATTCGTGCAGTTGCTGAATCTGTAGGCATTGATAAATAATGTGTACGGCAAATTTTACATGACAATTTGAACATGAGAAAAATGTGTGCAAAAATGGTACCAAAAATTCTTACGATTGATCAACAAGCAGCTCGTAAAAATGTTTGTACTGACACTTTGAATGCCATTGAAAATGACCCAAATTTATTGGAAAGAATAATAGCATGTGATGAATCGTAGTTTTTTACTTATGATCCGGAAACGAAGCGCCAATCCATGCATTGGAAGACCTCAACTTCACCGAGAGCCAAAAAAGCAAGAATGAGCAAGTCAAAATTTAAAGCAATGATGACTGTTTTTTTTTTTCGACATTCGTGGGATTGTGTACCTTCACTGGGTTCCTGAAGGTCAAACAATTAATCAACATTACTATCTTGAGGTACTTAATAAACTACGTGAAAGAGTAAGAAAAAAAAACGACCCGAAATGTGGAGGGACAAATCATGGATTTTGCACCAAGACAATGCGCCAGCTCATTCCGCGTTATCTGTCAAGTGGTTCCTGACCAAGTACAGCATCCCAGTGTTAGAACATCCACCTTACTCGCCAGACCTAGCACCATGCGACTTTTATCTTTTCCCTAAGGTGAAATCTGCATTGAAAGGTACGAGATTTGAATCCGTAGAAGCTGTTCAAGAAAAAGCGCAAGACTCCTGAAAGAGTTGACAGAAGATGACTTTCAGCATTGTTTCCAACAATGGAAAATTCGCATGGAGCGTTGCAGGGATAGAGAAGGGGTGTATATTGAAGGTGATAATAAGTAATTATGTTTAAAATGAAAATAATTTTTTTACAATATCAGTCCCGTTATTTAATAGCCATACCTCGTATAAAACATATTAAAACTTTAACAAATTTTTTTAATAAATAAACTTCAGTCTTGCCTATGTTACTTCATATGTTGATGTAAATGAATGAAAAAAGCGTTCTATATCTGACAAGGAGAGGAGAACCATATGGTTGTCAAACAATATTTACATAATATTCATTTATTCCTAGTCATACCATTAAAAAGTAGCTAAGCTACTAAGTCAACAAACTCAGCTACTGCTTAAGATTAGTTCAATTTAAATCTTGAAAACGCTCTGCCATTGTGTAGGAGACCCAACTCGTTAGGTGGCGTCGTAGGCACCATCTGAAGATAGATTGATAGGAAGATTTTTGCACTCTTGAAACAAAATACTAGCCTACGCTGCTTCTCGTATGGTCCAATCGATGAATGGGATAGTGCCGAGTTTCATGTCTCAACTGTTATTGATGAATGAGTTTCCTTTTTCTTTAATATGTCAATTTTTGCCCTAAAAATTAAGAAGATCAAAAGTTTAAATCGGCATGCGAGTCAAAATTCGCTAAATTTTAAAGAATTTTCAGGGCATTTTTACTCTTGGTAATACACTGTGTGATCTAGCCTTAAACTATGAATTTACTTCTAATTACCTATAAAAATGCTTTACGTAAATACTTTCGAAATCTTTAAAAACCAGAGTTTTTCTGTTATGTAAGTTAATTGTCAGTAACAAAATTAAATAGATTTTTATTAAAAGAAAAAAACTAAACTTAAATATCTTTAAATATTAAGCATGATCACGATGAGTGTAACATTTTTTTTAATAAAGGGTGTTTTACAAGCTTTTATAATAACTATTCCACAGCACAAATACGAAACAAATATATAACGTAACAGTATTGCTTCACTTACAACAGCTGGCCCAATAAAATTGTACAGATTTCTGACTGCATCATTGGTATTCTGCTCTTGCACTCCCAATTTCCAATTGCCTGATCAGAAGGGAAAAGCGCTTCGCTTTACGTGCGTATTGTACTCTTGAACCAAACTTCCCCAGTTATTCTCCAGATTTTTCATTGATAACGGCTCGTTACGAATTTTACATATTTAGCACTAAAATCAGTGCAGACATAATATCGGACATTTAAAAGATTATTGGCGCCTTGTATTACGTTTCAAAATATTGATTTGAATATTTTAGGATACTGCTTTACTAGAATAACTTTACAACATGTTATACATAAATATACCCTTATTAAACATCTTAACTTATTTTAAAACATCATGTTACTAATATTCAGAAACACTACCTTCTAAAATTTGTATTAACATGCTTAGTTAGTGTTGGGTAGGGTCCTGGTGCATGATGGATACATATATACCTAAACAGTTTACATAAAATTCTACTTCTAATTACATCACATTTTGTCAGTACCGCCTCACCTTTTTTCTCACTTAACCCACCCCGCCCAGCATTATATCACACTCGCGCCAGCATCAAAGCGTATTACGTACACGCCAGTTCTGTCAAGAACAGTACCTGAGCAACCTCATTGTAGTATTGAACCCAAAATGTAGCATACTCTTAGTCATTCCACCAGGATTCCAGAATTTAAAGTAAAGACTGCACCAGAACCATCTGTTGGAAATCTGTCCTTCCTCTGCAGAGTCACGTTTTTCATTAGAACAAAATAAACTATAGGAGCCCTTAGCACTTCCTGGACCTGGTCAATGTTTAGAAAATTTCCAATCTGTTATATCAATCAAAACTCTTGAAGAATATATTAAATTTCTTCATTTCATTCACAATTCATAACAATCTTATATTATAAATTCCAATTATCCATTACAATTGGTTAAAACCTAAATTTGTAGGGTGACATTTAACGAAGACTTTAAGAATATTAACGCCCCCGCCCCCATTCATAAAACAACACAAACTTTGCACAACAAAGGGGAATATATGTGCATATTATGTTTTGGAGCGTGTGGGTTTATCGCTGCAAAGATGGTATGAAAAGTTCAATGAATGGAGTCTAGTGGAGCCATATGGTTGCACTTTTGTAATAATCCATCCATAATTTGCTCTATCCCTACATGAACATGTTTTCAATAACTGAACAGATAATCCATTAATCGTCATGTATGTTTCCTGTTCACAATACGTCAAAACATTGCTTGTAAATGAAAGTCTTGAAATACGCATATTTCTTATTCGTAGTGGAGAGCCATCATCAACCAACGGATGTTAAACCAAAACTGTGAATAAAAATACTGTACTTGAAAAGATATCCCTACTACAGTATTATCCTAGGACAATAAAAGAACCCTAGAAAAAAATTCAAGAAATAAAATAGTTTTAACAAAAAATATAGCATTAAACAGCCTTTGTTAAAAGAAGCTATATTAATTATATGGTCGTTGGTTGGCTGAGCTTCAGCCAATCGCGTAAAGCTCCGCCGCTTTCAAATTAACTATACAGAGGATTACTTATATTGGCAACAATATCTATTAATCAAAGATGGGTGGCTGTCACAGTGAGTTGACAATGTTAAGACGTAGTATAAACTCAAAACTTGTGTGATTGTCTAAAGGTGTGATCATTCAAAGGGATTTTTATAGATGAATAACCACAGTGGAGTGCCCTAACCCGGCTCAGATATTGACCTCTCTTTCCGTTTCTCTCGAAGTATTCTAAATTATTTCAGTATTAGCGTCCTCAGAGGATACTTTAGTGATTGTACCTTCAGTCTGACAACGCGCCGCCGGACCACGGCCCAAATTTCCTTTCTTCTATTTCCTTTGTTTTGAATATCCTCTCTACGTACACAGAGGCACATCCAAACCTTCTGCCTGAGACCATTTTCCGTACGTTAGAGTCCGGCGAGAGTTAACGAGATATCTTTGTTGTTTTATTTCTTGCCTTGTTCCACTGCGCATAAATATTTTACCAAAATGTGTTTTTAAATTTTTTGTGATTGATAGGTGTCTTTTCTGTATATGATAAATTGAGAGAACCCTAATAACAAGTCTGAAACACGAGAAAAAACATTGCTTGCCAACGTTGCTAACATAGTTCGAACGGATGGAAATATGGATTTGTATTTTTAGATTAGGAGTAAAGTTCAATTACTATTCGTCGGCTCAAACCCCAGTGGAGTTTCAAAAAACTGCCATTCAGCCAGATACAATAATGTTTTCATTATTACCGGACATGGAACAGGTCGTGTAAGTGCAAATGAGAGCTTGGCAATCCATCACGTCCACCTCAGTGTTATGTTTTTGTACAATAACAAGGTAAACTACTTCTTTTATTTGGTAACTATTTTTGTGTGAATTAAATTTGTATTTTTTACATAAGTGATTATTAATAATAATATGAAACTAACTTATGCGTGAAAGAATAATCTCATGAGCCATTTATATCATAAAGAAAAACAAGAACTCGTATAATATTTTTAAGTTTTATCGAAACTATAAAACTCTTCAATGAAGATAAGAGTTTCGTGTTCACACATTATTTTATATTTTTCACAGAACAATGTAACTTAAATCTTCTTGTAACTACTTTATGTGATGTATAAACATTTAAAACCCAGTAGAACGCCGATCTTTTTACATATCTATAACCACTATCATAACCTAGGTTTACTTAATTCTTTCATCAGCATTGTACTTTCAATAAGTAATTGTCTACCTCCCAGCTGCAATCGTGTGATTATTCATAACTGGAGCCATTAGAGCAAAAAGGGTTGAGTAAGTAATAAATTAATGAGAGATCACTACATTCGCTGCAAACTACGGAGAGATGAATATTTAGCAGCCATTAGCAGGTGATATCTTCATAAAAAAATCTTCATAGTAATACTTCATAGTAGACCTATACTTCAAGTAAAAAGTAAAAATTTGACTTTTTCCATGCGTTTCATAATGTTCCGGCAATAAAAATCTGATTTGATTTGATTTCATATCAGGGTATAAACTATTCATAATGTCATTATTACTTCTAGCTAGAGAAACTAAATAAATCTTTACCAAATAAAACCGGAAGAAAAATATATTGCTTCTTAAAAAATGTACAGAACATATTTAATGAAATGTAAGACTGTTTATAAAAATTAGCTTTATATTTAGAATATTAGAATATTGTAATTGGCTATAAATACTTTACCAACACAAAACAAACACTCAGTGTTCAGTGTGTTGGAACTAGGAACACTGACTACGACATTATGGTAGATTTTCGATGTTGTTCATAAGGTACCTGATATGTTTTAATTTCAGGCTTTAACTATATTTATTATAGCCACAAATTTATTGTAGAGTAGTTTAACACGTTAACTGTGACAAAAGCCTTACCACGTAGAATAAGATTGAGAGAGCACGAGATGAAACAATGTTGGGCCACAGTAAAGGTGTTAAAATGTCTCCTGAAAGTCTCTACTCGTGTATATAGAATTCTCGTGGAGCAACGTAAGCTACAGATGTCTATGACATATATCTCCCATTGCTACTAGAATCATATATTGCTTAATCAAAGGCTCTAGTTTAAGATACAGCTTATGTATGGATTAAACTTTTTCGTGAGTGATATATACCACAAAGAAAAATTAAAATATATGTTTCTACTTTCTTACACATCAAAAAATCTTAACTCTCCAATTTTCAATTAGAATTGTATTGTGTCTCGCCTCCACTAGACCCCGGCCGGAAGACTTTCAGCCTACGGACTACGGAGTGATAGTAATTCCTCATTTAGAACTGAAATCCTACCTAACCCACATATACATTTGTGTGTGTGTGTGTGTGTGTGTGTGTGTGTGTGTGTGTGTGTGTGTGTGTGTGTGTGTGTGTGTGTGTGTTTTATCTGTCAACCCAATTAATAAATTAGTGTAACTTTTAAAATCTACACATACGCCATACATTACGCAGGAGGTCAATATTTTTTAATTTAAAGTTTGTAGTTAAAACGTTCTTTAAATTACATAGGTAAGGTGAGAATGGACTCAAGAATGTTATCAATCGATGTTCCAAGTCTTCATTGGTTATTATTAAAGCTACTCAAATGAAAAGTTCAATCAGCACTTAAAAGTCCGAGTCACCCGTGGTCAGCACTAGATCACTGAGCGCTGCATAACTGTATCTCAGCGGCCGCGGCGAGGGCTGCATGTAAACAACCCTCACAGGCTCGCTCGCATATTGATGACGCGCATTTGCGAATTAACTCGGTTCCTTCCACAGTAAACAACGGTTTAAATGCATTCATTGCTTATGCATGAGCCCGGAATATGTTGAGACTAATCCAATTTCAAATTAGAGTGGACCGGAAGAATCAATGAATTGGAATTTTGGATCGAAATCTTATAGACTAATTCTATTCTGAAAACTGTTAGAATTTTCTTGATTACTATGATATAAAAGTAGATTATATCAAAGTATATATTGGTTAATACATAATTATAATTACATTTTTTAAATTAAAAAATATATAATAAATTTACAAGGCGTGTGTGTTTACATAAGAGACACATCCTCCTTCCTCCTAGAGCGGCTGGACAGATGCGTCGTTAATCAACTGAGCGACGGTGATTTAATGGTATAATTAGAGATGTACCAGAGAGGAAAATTTATTACAGATTACATTACAAGAAGAGTTACAGGTCTTACCTTCAGATTTACATCACTTAAAAGTTTTACAAAGTTCCCGTTCCTTTTCGTTAATAAGGTTCCGTAACGTATACTTTATTCAAACTCAATTTATTTGTTTAAGAAATGTAAGAAACACGTGTTAGGATTACACATATCGCAGTTATTATTCAATATCAGTGTTACTAACTTTTAAAAATATGTTCCCATCTTACCTCGCCGTACCAGACCTGGAATTTTGGGTCTTAAACGGGAGGTTATTGAACACGCATTTTAATCAGGACGACGTCTTTATACCTGAAAATGTCATAACTAATCAGTAATGGATATTTATTGGCAGCTATAACCATCTCTTAACTTACCGTTTTATACTTGAATCAGAAACACAACGTTTCAAAATGAATGCTATCTGCTCTTGCTTGAACCACTCGTTGAGATGTCAAAAAGATTTGACTAAAGTCTGTAGTTCAGTTTAATGATTAGTTTTGTGTATAGTTTTTTGTTAAGTGCGTGTTTTTAGAGTTAGTGAAGTTGACAAACAACATGGTGGTTGTGATTCCTGACTTAGGCGTACCACAACGCTTTGGTGTGATTTGTTTATTTTAACCTAGTTTGTATTTATGTATTAGATTAGTTATTACCTGAAGAAGAGATCAGATTGCAGATCTCGAAACGTAGTGATTTATTGTTTCACTGTACGATGGCAAATGTCCTGAAAAATCCTGTTTCCTTCACAAATACATTCTACCAGCATCTTCTTATTGGAATATAATACTTAATTTATAAACAAACAGTCCAGATTATAGTTTCTTAAACACGAAATGCCTCACAAAATTAAAATTCAATAATTATTGGAGTGTTTGTTTATAAATTAAGTATTTGATAAATATTTAACAAAACGTTTAATATTATGAGTTCTTCAAATACCTTTCTGATCATAGCCTTTGCCCAGACTTATTGCCGCTTTTAAATTTTGTAGTAAATCAATGAACATAAAAATCAATGGATTACAGTACTAAAATATGTTTTATTATTAAATCTACAAGAGGTAATTAATGTCCCTATTATATCCGTTGCTTTGTTACTTAGTGAGAACGTTGGCACTGTTTGTTTTCCATAATTGTTTAATACATAATTTTAACTGTGACAAAGCACATCGCAGGTAACTTTCGACATCCAGTCCTGATCGATATTTTGACTTTAGATAACCAAACATTCAAAATCCAGACTCACAGAGATACTCGTATGTGCATGAGGATTGCATCCAATTGCTTCCAAAGCAACTTGCAGGTCAAAAAGAAGATAACTCAGCCAAATATTTTCAACAACCATGTTTTTAAATTCCTCCGATACTTAAGAATCACATTTTAAGTCGATTGTCTGTCCCCGAATGTGAACAGGAAGTTACTGGTCCATCGATTTTGAATTGACATTTTATCATGTTAAATTGTCAACTCTCTATCTCAACATCTCGAAAATATTGTCCAATTTAGTTTTAAAATTAAGCTAAATGCCATGATACAAGGTCTTTAATTTATCTGATTAAGTGTAGTGGTAGATGTATCTTCAGCAGCTTTCTCGTTTTCCATTCGAGAACTTCCAATAGAGTAGGGTTTCAAAAGTCTAGGCCGCATGGAACCTTAACACAAAACAACATTACAAATAAATTACTGGGATGAATAACTGCCTTTTTCAATGAAAATAAATCCATATTTAATATGATCATCACTATACAGTATTTTATTACCATGGCATTTTCGTGCCACGTCAAGAATAACACAATAAACAATCTGACAGGTAAGAATTAAGAAATTCACTTGAAAACCATGTTCCCACAAATTGTCCTATTGTTGAAATGCATACTACTGATGCCTCCCTTGAAAATTTTATACAACTCAACAAAGGGGGGACGCTCCTCCATGTTGAGAACCACTGGTATATAATACAGAGTTGTATAAAAAATGTTGCAGAAATGTTATTCAATTACTGTTTACCTCAATTGTATTTTGTTTAGAGCTCTTTCATGTCCAAAAAATGCTTACAATAAAACATGGTACTTATTTGATTTAAATCTACAGTACATCTACCACAATTCCTATCTGTAAGTAGTTTGAAAATATAAATAAGCAAACTCAACTTTGTTAAATATTTAGATTCATTTGTCACTTATACTTTGTTTTACAAATAAACAACAAAGTGATGTTTATAAGTAACTACAAATGAAATTTAATTAAAATTTATTATTCTTTCTGCTGCAGCTTCATATTATGGCGTCTTTAGATCCATCATCTCTGAGGTAACCGATTATAGACATCCCCCTTTCAATACCAAGTTTTAAGGCCTCTAGCTGATGCTTCAGTAGAGATGGCGAGATATCACTGATAATTGGAATAAATCTCTACTCTCCCACCCTAGCTGGCATCTCCACATAATCCCAAAAACCAAGATTTCAAAGAGAGTCTTCCTCTGATATCTTCAGTTGAGCAATATCTGTAGTAAACGTCTTGGTGTAGATGGTATATAAGAATTACGAAGAGATGATTCTTTCTGTTAAGGCAGCAGATGAACTGGCTAGTGTTTCTCTTCGTTACTAATCAGCGGACACTAGAGAGTAGTATAAGCATTTGGTTTTAAACGTTTGTCACAATGTATTATTGATATTCCAAGAGATTGGCTCTGAAAAACTAATAGTCAATAGGGTTGGGTAATTTCCTGTAGTAGTTAACATATTCAAGAACGTGACCGTTAGTGTTCAGACGATATGCAATCAAAAACGAAAGTTATATGTTTTTGAACATGTGAAATGTTGAACATGTGAATCTCTTAGCAAACTTCAAAGCAGTTGTTTTAGAAAACTCTTAGATCTCCTGTGACTAGAACAAGTTTTAAATATTAGCAGATGGCTATTATCAGATTTTTATTCTTATAATTCGAAATATTTGCGACATTTTGAACAATGTTTCTGGTTGATATGAGTAAATAAATGGTATTTCTCTTATAATGTATTACTATTAAGATTATCATCGCTTACTTTTCATTTAAATAGTACGATAAAACAAATTAGTAATAAGAAGAAGAAACACTTACCTACATAGAATAGACAACGAAAGAATGCCTCGAAGTAGCAGAGGTCACCCGAGGAAGAGTTTGAGGTACTAACATCATTAACAGGTAAATGATGCCAAATCCTTGAAGCGCAGAAGAAGAAACAAAACCGTGTGCAATAAAGAAACCGCAATAGTTCTTACCCATCATTACAGTTTCTATTATCTATGATCTCTATATTCAAGTTTTGTAAAAGCTTTTTGGTTATATTAAAATTCTATAAAAAGTCCATAAAAAATGTTCCCGTGAACATGTTCAACTGTGTAAGTATTTGTACGTGTGTGTTTGTTTGCTCGTTTGCTTCATAATCTTCAACAATTTCTTTTCAAATTTGTCAAAAATATCCTTATGAATCGTGTTACATGTTCTGGCAAATATTAAAGGGAGTTTATATTTGATTCTGAAATTTTTTTCTAGTCGTAAAAAGGAAAAATTATTATTCTCCTAGGACGTCTTTCGAACATAATTAATTCAGAATAAAATAATAATATATTTGGAATAGAAATTATACTGGTGCAAATAACTTTGGTTTCCCTTTTACGGGACTTATGAGAAATTGTTTCGTTCTCAAACAAAAATTTTCTGTCAGAGTTGAGTACCCATTAATTTTATTAGACTCTGTACTCCAGTTCTTTTTGCACAATAAAATCTTGAAAGCCAGTTACTCTAAAAGTGTGAAACTCTTTCCTATCACATCCACGCTTCTAAGCTAAAAAGGGAGTGAACTATTGTTTTATGCAAGTATGCTTGTAAAATACACACAGAGGGAAACAAACCACGCGGTCAGAATCAACTGTTTGTGGATAACCAAGCAACTGACACAGCAACTCCTGCATTGTTTTTACATATCTTCAGTTCCAGGTACTATGCTACTATGTTGTTTTTATTTATACATTTCTCATTTTCAGAGTGGTTTTAATTAAACGTGGGTTTTGTGTGAAAACAAGTATTTTCATAATGTTTATATTATCATTATTAATTTAGCAATACTTTTGCAGTTTGATATTTTTTTACATATGCAAGAAATAGTCTGTTAATAAAATACGATTGACACAGATATATTTGAAAATTATAATAATTATATTGAAATTGTTATAAGATATTTTGTTTCTCTTATTAGATACTTTTAGAACTTGCATTAAGTCTTCAATTGATTCTGAATTTTCTGTAGAGCTATAATTATTAGGGAGATGGATAATTATTCTTATTTAGTATTGAAACATAACAATTCCACATCAAAACAGGCACCTAATATAAACTAAGAAAACTTTTCTTGTGTATTTGTAATACTTTTTGGTAGATCCCGATCACTGAAACTTCATACCCTTGGGAAATCCCCATGAAGGTGTGTGTGTGTGTGTGGGGGGGGGGGGATCTCTTCACCTATATTATGCTATATCTAGTGGGTCAAAGTATATTTGATGTGAAAACGATGTAACTAGTTAATTTTGAGCTTCTCCGTCTGAGACTTTTTCTGGTTCTCTTCGGAAGAAAATTACTCCAGATTTCAGGTCAAGCCTGTAACGGTATCGGATCCCAGACGCTGCACTAAGAGAAAAGTGAGTTAGAGTTTAACTCAACATACGATTTTTTTTGTTAAATATATGTTTCATTTATTACCTATTTATATCTCCATGGGGATCCGCTACGTGTCGAGTGACTTTTCTTCAAAGATGTCATGTTATGATATAGGCTTATTATTTATCACAATAATATACAACAGTACTAAAATATAAAATTTGTATTTTTAGCGTCAATAGTGCCCTTAAATTAGTGCACTCAACTGTGTACCTGATGAGACAATGAGACTACCACTTCACTTATTTACAGGTATCTCTAATGTCGAAAAGATGTAAATGTTTCGTTTTGAGCATCTTCGTCGTCGACTTTCTTTGGGTCTCTTCAGACGAATATGACTATAGATTCCAGTGGAAATGAGAAATAACGAAGTTATAGAACATAAAAAAATTAAACAACTATTCACGCGCGGAGTAATATTTCCATGTTTCTACATCCACATAGAGCGTCACGTGACCTTTTGTGACCATGATTCAACCTCGTGATGACGTCATCGGTTGCGAAGCCATCTTTGCAAACGTAAATGAAAAATAATACTGAAATGAGCAGTATTTTGATCCAAATGAACAAAGTTTTTCTTAATTTCGAGCTACAAATTAATTACTTGTTATCGAAATGAGACGAGTGCCTTCGGCACCGAAGGTGCTGGCCCGCGCTGATGTCAATGAAAGAAAAACATCCCTCGAGATAGTACCTATCAGTAAAATATCAAATTCTAGAGGGGCTGATCAGAAATATAAATTGAAATGTAATGCAAAGGCAATTATGTAAAGTGAAAAAAATGTAATAAATCATGAAAAGCTCTAACATAAATATATCGATGGAGTACCCAAACCCACAAAAGATTTGGGTACTCCAAATCTTTTTTTTTTTCATTTATTTGTTCAACTGTTTACAATTAATTGTTGTTGTAGAATAATAAGTTTCGTTATTTCTGAGAGAGATCGGAGTTTTGGGTTAGTAAAGTTAAAATCAAAAAGCTCATTAGTTTATTTTTTACATTAACCTAAGTTGCAAACTCAAGCCATCTTTGAATGGCTGTCATTTTTGACTCGGTTATCCGTTTGAGGTCGGGTTTGCGGCTCTGTACTCTACTAATAAAGTCCTTTCATTTGATATGCATATCAACCTATGCTTACATTTAAGATTTTCTTCTGACTCCTGGCGGGCCGCCCCCCTGAAGAAGTAGCGGATCACTGAATATGTGATAAAATAGATTTTTACGTCCAGTAACTTTGTGTAAGGTTTTGTAGCTCTATTTTAAATATTTTGAAAAATATTTAAATGATCCGGGACTTTTTGGACACCCTGTATATTTTTTGTTCAGGAGGGTGAGCAGAATACGTTGATAACGTCAAATTTTCGTGATTTGCCGCCCCGGCCTTTTAACTTATAGCTACCTTTGTTTTATACATTTATAAGGTTAATCTAATAAATACGTTGCTGTAATAAAATTGATTACATATTCGTTTTAACCAACCTTACGTTAGAATCGTAAATACACCAATACATTAAATCCTATCTCACCGAATCCATAGCCCTATAAAGAATACGGAGGTTACAGGTACCACTCAGCCTCGCGGGGCTAAAGATTAGCAACACCTTCTCGCCGGCTTATTTGACTATAATACCTACAACCATTGATAACTAGTCTCATTTGTTAATAGTTTTGACTAAATTATATATTAAACTTCACACTATTTTTTTCATTACTTATGTAATACCAAAACATATCACATTGTTCAATAAGATTTAATAATAAATCTATTCTGTTAGTGATGCGTGATTTGAAAAGAACACAATCAATGTGAAAATGGTAATTACTTCCTTTTTAAAATTATAGTGCACTTAAGTGGAATATTTGAGACGGAAATTAAATTAACAAATCGAATACTTAACAAAATGTAATACTACTCGCATTTTATTTTAATACTGATGATAAGGTTTGAAACATGTTTATTTATTGTTCTTGGTAAGTATCTTTTTCTAGAATGATTCTAATATCCTATGTATGTGGTTGAATTTTATGTACATAATTTTATTTGACAAATGAGTAACATAATATTATAAATGGAAACTTAGTTCTAAACGTTATTCAATAAATATTCGCTGTAATATTTATGAATCTGATTTTATCGACTGCATAATAAAATGGTTTTGCTCAAATTATTTTAATTAATCAAACCGAAGTAAAAATATCTTATGTAAAAAATACTCGAATAAGCTCAGATGGATCTAGGAGAAAAAAGTATGTAATAGTAAAAACGAAAAGAGTGTAGACATTTGAGTTTTAATTGTAAATGAAATAAGTGAGCTAAAGTACATTCATTGTTCTTGTAAAAGGATTTGCTTGTTCATGTAAGGACTGGAGAGTAAAATTATATTCAAATAATAACGATCAATTACGGTGCAGACCTGAGAATGTTCTGTTTAATTGAGGCTTTGGGCGAGATACGTTCTCTTGGTCGGTGTTATTAGGCTAATCGCTTAAATTAAACTCGGATGAGAATGGTTTTGTGTCTGTACATTTCTGTAATTGGTATTACAAAATAGAGCATATTTATTTAACCAACTCTAATGTTTTAAACCGCTAATTACAAGTTTTAAAAGATGTCTTGTCAGTTAAAATATGACTCCACTATCACATACCTGCGGCTTCGCCCGCAATTTCTGTCTAACTTAATACTGAATGTGGGATGTAATACATTGTAAATAACCAGCAATTGCAGGATTATAAGACAATGAATTTACAACTGTGGTCTGTAGGTAAACCAATGTCACTTACAACAATACTAACTGTAGTATTTAATACCTAGTAATCAATCAACAATTGCGGAATCATGAGACGGTGATGTTACTGTGGTTTGTAGATACGATAAACCAATGTCACTCACAGCAATACTAACTGTACTATTTCATACCTAGTAAGCAACCATCAATTTTGGGGTCATGATACGATGAGGTTACTGTGGTCTTTAAATTGTTATAATTGCATATTATTTTGGGTTTTAATTATTATTTTCTACAACTTAATACAATAACTAATGACAATTTAATCTCACGGTGGATAGCCATTTTACAGTACAGAAGCACTTGAATAATGTTTTAATATAAAAGCAGCCCCCCTTTCTATTTCTTCTAAAGTTTATACAAGGAGATATCCTTTGGGTAGTGGTGTAATGTGGAAAGGAAGTTTCATTTAATGTTTATTTACATTTTTGTACTTTAAATGTGTACCCCCTCAAGTGAAACTCTTCAAAATGAAGGGTCACTTGAGAGGGGTTTACATTTGAAATTTTTTGAGTTACCTCCTAAATCCCGCGTTTTTGGAGGACCAAAAATTTTCAAAATTCACAAGTTAAATTTTCTTTTATTGCACCCTAAGTATATATCATTACAAAACATTGGAACACAATATAGGGGGGATCCGGACTTTTTATTCACTCTATATAAACCAATATATAGTCTATAGTCTGTGTTCCCTGTACGGAATGTAAATCCGCCTGTATGTTCACTATTTTACATGTTTTGTTCAAAACTCATCGTAAGGTTTTTTTATATCAATCTTATAAGAAGACGTCATCTAGTATTTTACGATCGTGCAGAAATACTTAAGTCCTCTGTACAAATACACAGTAAATCGGTACATCAGTGACTGACTTGACTTGGGTTAGGTGAGATATAAAAAATGCAAGCGAAGGCGAGGCGGACCGGCAACTGGGACCAGATAGAATATTTACACAGTAAAGCTGTTTAGAGGATTGCAACATCTGTAACTATTAACTTTATTTCGATTCCAAGTTTGTAGTAAAATAGTTAACTTTTAAAAACCAAATTTATAACCAATCGAATCTTCCAATTGAAGTCTGGTGACATCAAAATACCACAGTGTTTCAAGCGTTTATTTCAATTTTGCTTAAACCATCTTTTTTATTTATGATATTTATCTTCTACAACTTCTTTAGTGTAATCTTTAATAATTTAATGACGTTTCGTGGGTTTTTTTTTATTCACAACACACATTCCAGGAGTCAAATCTGTGACCGTGTCAGATTTCAGACGCTGAGCTAAGAGGAAGATTAACTGAGGCTAAACTCAACATTCACATTGTTCAACTCTTCCTACCATCGCTAAGTTATCTGTAATCAATCCACTTATCACTTGAAGAAATCAAGTGAGTTAAAACTAATAATATTGTAAATACTTACCTGAATTACCACCTTTCCGAACTCTCACTATTGCTGTGCTTTTTCTTCTATTTTGTTTAAAATAAACATATATTTTACAGCTACCTTGAAATTATAAGAAAACTACTGTAACTGATACTGTATAATTATGTGTCACGCCAAACAACACAGGCCATTGAAAATAATACTTTGCAAAGTATTAGCCAATTCTATTGTATTATCAATCAAGTCACAGTTTTACATTTAAAAACATAACGCCAACATTTTATGTTTACCAATAACAAATGTCAGGTATGTCAATAGTCGTGGCGTTATGACAATCGAATTATTGGCTCTCACGTCATTTGTGAAACAAACACGTACCAGGTTGATGTTATCGTTGTGCTTGAAATGTCACACAACCATTAGTATTTAATATAGTAAATTAAACTGGACAAAGTGGTAAAATTTAATCTATACTCGTATACAAAGATCTAATGGTGTATCTTTGTGTGTTTTTGTATGTGTTACTCCATCACGTAATAAATATTGGCCCGGTTGTACTGAAATTGTATATAGACATTCTTATAATCCCTGGTTAACATATAGGCCTATGTCTATTTGGAGAAAACTTCCAGACTACGCCCCACTGGTCTTGTAAACTCACTTTTATCCATTGTATTTATAGAATTGGGTTAATAAATGTGTTTTAATCACATGTAAAATTCAAGAATAATAAATTTAATATTTTATACACCTTTAAACTGATAGTAAATGGTTGTTGTTAATCATCTGGCAAAGTCAGTTACACTTTACTTTTTTCCGAATTTTTACATGGAGTTTTTTATTTCTTTAACGTAAAGAATTAAAAGTTCTCTTGCGAAATGAAATAAAACCTTACGGATTGCACGAAAATGGCTGTTTTTGTTTCCTTTCCATTGATGTATCACTAATTAAGAGATACTCAATTGAAAATATTTTTATGGCCCATTGAATTTATTTTACATATTTCATGAAAGTGCTCAAAAATGAGTAAATAAGACGAGTTATATAGACAGTTCCTCTACAATTTACGACTATTGCTTCGTTAATTTTGTAACTAATTCGGATCTAATGATTAAATTACTGTCAGAGAGCACACAAGAGAAGTTGGAGAGGGGATTTCGGGGTTTAAGTGGTCTGTGGTTATATCACTTGAGGAATCTAAAGCTAAGAGAGAATAATGTTGGGATTATAATAAACGATAAGGAACATTCAAACTTGTAGTTTACTTTAAACTTCAATGTAAAACAAGTGTCGATCTTAATTTCATAAGATTTTGAATTTTTTAGATTTATTATTAAATAATCACAGGTTTATGGACATTTTCCACTTTTAATGTGACAAAAAATATAAGATTACTTTTCAAATATTTGGATCGCCATTTACTGGGTGCATACGTATTTTGACCTGTATTCTATAGTTCTAATCATTAGTGTTTTGTTTATATTAAGTGTGTTTCAGAGTTGGTGTTTGCATGAAGTTAACACATGACATGGTTGTTGTGATTCCTGACATGCGTGCCACAAACATTTGGTATAATTTGTTTTTTCTTTTACCTAGATTGTTGTTATTTGTTAGATTATTCCCCTGAGAAAGAGATAAAATTGCAGATCTCGAAGTGCAGTGTTACTGATTTTGTATTACCGAACAATGGCAAATGTAAGGGAAAAATTATGCTTCCTTCACAATACTGCCATCGCCAAAACATACTTGAAACAAAGAATGGTAAAAGATTGTTGTTCAAAAATAAGGCCTTTTGGCTTATAGATTTACTTCCAAACTCGGCTTAGTCTTACTTGTAAAGAAATGCACACAAAAACCAACCACTTTACTTTCTAGTGATGGGAGCAACTATTAATATAAGCATAGTTCTTTTTTTTTCTTCGAGTACTTTATAGGTATGAAACAAATTCATTCAAAAGAACCACTTGCTGTCTTAGAACAGAACATATAAACTGTTTGAGTACCTCAGATTCTAATCCGATTGCTCTTTTTTATTCAGTTTTCAGAGTAATGTCTTAGCTTTTTAAGATCGGCTAGCTTAGGGACCAAATAAAATAAACAGTAACATTTTGGTACTGTTTCTAATCTTGTGGAACAATAGAAGTATTATATGCACATATTCTATTGTTATATGATTAAGTACCATTTGAATTTAAATAAAACAACGTTTCTAGAATAAGTATCTGCTTTCTCGTTCAGGTTGAAACATAAAGTATAAGATAAAACATAATGGGAGTATAGAAGTCAACTGTAATAACAGAACAACAACGCTCTGATTCAATGTGCCATATTTCTTTATTTGATTACTTCTAGAATGGGTAAGTAAGATTTTTCTCATAGATAACAGAAGCAAGTATTCACTGCTCTTTCATCCTGTCTAACTATCAATAATCAATAACGAAGCAAAATACTGATTAGTTTTGTTGATTACTAGATAAACAGATTTTTTAACATTGCTGACAACTGAAATGCAATAGAACACCGTGAAAGTGTAGAAATCTCTTGTAATCCTTGTAATCTCTTGTTGCTAGCTGATTACGGATATCTCTTAGTAATCCTGGATTATTGAACGTGTCTGATCAAAGCCAGTATCAGCCAGATTGCAGCAGTATCACACCTGACACAGACATAGTGTTACCAATCTGTTACGTAAAACCACTTTTCTGTCACTTTGTTTTGTGCTGCTAGATATTTCTGTCAAGACTTAGTTATGTGCAAAATTGTATAGTATTTGTTTATTCTTCATAAATTAACTTATTTATATTATCATTAGCACTATATACCATATTATTGCCTATCGTAAAATGGACGGATGGACTATATACTCGACTGTATACTATTCTTCTTTTTGAGTTTTAAAAGTTACAGAGTTACTATGCCTGTGGATAGGGTTATGTCTTATAACTGGCACAATTTTTTAGTTTGTTTTAATCAAATACTATTTAAAGTAGTAATGAACTGCTCATCAACTACTAAATCAATAGTTAATAAATAGTAAATAAATGTAATATACATATACATAACTGTAAACATAGAATATACATTAAATATCTTTAACTCGCTTACACTGGATACAAAGTAAAATTCTTAATTGAATTTAGTCATTTAAATTCAAAATATTCACTATTACTCGCAGAATACTTTAAAGTGTTTTTAACTTCGAAGAACCAAGCTGTTTTATCATATCAACCCTTTTTTACACCCAACCAATAGGGAGCTGAACAGATTTTACTCCAGACGAATAAATTGAAAATAAAACAATTGGAACCAATTCAGTTTAGTTTAAGACTTGGCTTACGAAACAAGTATATGAGTTAAATGTGAATACCAAGTAATGTAACTCAAGCGATTATTATACAATAGTTACAAAATGAGAACAGTTGGTTGAAGTATTAAACTTAGGTTTTAAGTGATATCGCTTGCAGACTAAAGGTCAGAATGACATACACATATTCATAAATTCAACTTTAATGTTCGTTATTTTTAGAATTAAAAATAGTACAGACAATGCAAGGTCCTCTACACAAAATGGTTGTTTGTATGCATGTTTTGTAGTGTTATCTACAAAATATTCGTTATGTGTATTAAAATTATTGATTGTTCTTTTCTGAATTACTGCTCAATCAAAAGTAGCTCATTGTGAGATATACACGTTTGACACATTACACACCACAAAACAACTAAGTAACTGTCAGTTGTATTTATCTCTACAGGGCTGCTGTTGATGTGTGTCATGTTTGAATGGCTATCTGGCTTTACCACTGCCAGATCAAAGCCAGCCATTTGTACCAGATATCGACCTGACACAAACACAAGGGACCATCAGTTACATGAGAAAGCTACCTATTCAACAGTGTCTGCCACATTTATCTCCAAGAGGACTACCATTATAAATTTTGATAAGATTAATATATGTGTACTACAACCAGATCAAAGCCAGTCATTTGTATCTGATATCGACCTGACACAAACACAGGGCCATCAGTTACACGAGAAAGCTACCTATTCAATAGTGTCTGCCGCATTTATCTCCAAGAGGACTACCATTATAAATTTTGATAAGATTAATATATGTGTACTACAACCAGATCAAAGCCAGCCATTTGTACCAGATATCGACCTGACACAAACACAAGGTTACCAGTCACATATGCACGTATCTCTCCAACAATATGTGCTGCTTTTATATCCAAGAGGAATACCACCATAATTCTTGATAAGATTGATATATGTGTACTACTGCCAGATCAAAAGTAGTCTTTTTAACTATAACGACCTGACACAAATAAACCTCAAAATCCACTAAGTAACTCCTCTAACAGTGTCTGCTGCTTTGATCTCTAAAGGACTGCCTCTGAAGTGATGATAATTATTTTGATATGTAATGCTTGGATGGCAGTGATATCTTCACTACCACTAGATACTTCTACACAATAGGTCTTAGTAACAGAAACGTATTCGACACAATCACAGTTAGACTGATATTATGTGGAATAATTCTAAAGGCATGTCTTGCTGGTTTTTCTCAAACACAAATCTTCGCTGAGAATTGCTAAATTCAAAAACTAAATGTCAAAGACAGAAAAGCTTACCTATGTACCTTTATCATAATCATTTATTTCTATGTGGAAATTAATTTTCATACATACAGTATTGTGGTCCACAGGTGATTTCTGTTTATTCTCTAGATATCAAGCGAACAAACAGCAGGCTGAAATAACATTTATTCAACTGCTCGAATGATAGAAGGTTGACTTATTTTTAGACTTTCTCTTTCCATTCTCCAAAAACTACAGATCTGCACAGTAAAGGAGAGCGTTGGTGCCGTACTGACAAAACGTTCACCGGTCCTGACAGGATTTGAACCAATAAGTCTGACAACTTAGACCATGCGGCTATCGGCTGTCCAAAACGAAGCGGCGTAATGCTGCTTGATTTGACAGCTAAACTGACATGACGTCATATAAAATTATAAATAATGTAAACCCCAACATTCTCTTTAGTAATAAAATACATAGGGAACTATCAATTTAAAATGTTAAGAAATTTAAAGTTTATAAATCGATAACAATAATTTGTACTAAATTAAACCAAAGTTTTATAAAAATTATTTTTCCTACAATATATACGTTATTCTCTATTTCACAATTGATATTTTAGAATTTTCTTCTACTGTTTTACTATAAAAACTATTTAAGCTGTACTCGTATATAAATAAAAGAATAATAAAATGTTCAAAATGGTAATATTTAAATATTTAACATATTGTCTGTACAGACATTTTGTACAAATATTGTCTGTACATTTATATGTCTGTACAATATGTTAAATCTTTAAATATTATCATTTTTCAGCAAGTTTAAAGTCAAATATTTAGTGGGAAAATTTTCCTATGTATAGATTTTAAGAAAAGATTTTGACTTAAATTGATTTAACGCCATGTAAAACTGGTATTTTAATTGATTTAAATTACATATATTTAGATAAATAATCGGTCAATAATATGTATAGAAGGGACTGAAGGTCTGAAAGAATTCTAATTTTATTTTTATAAAGTTAAATCTAATACTGTAATAAAAGTTTTGACGAAAGTAATTATTTATTTATAACCTTTATTGAGGTGTATTTACAAAAAATAAAACCATATTTAACAGTCATATTAATCGTAAAATTTCAAACTATAAATATAAACTTAAAGGTAAAATACTTATGCATGTTTTTAATACTTTATGTGAATTGATAAAAACTAATAACATCAACTTTCAGTTACACTATAAAACATATTAAAACTTTAACACCTTTTTTTATTAAAGAAACTTTAGTCTTGCCTATGTTACTTCATATGTTGATGTAAATGAAGAAAAAAAACGTTCTATATCTGACAAAGAGAGGAGAACCATATGGTTGTCAAACAATATTTACATAATATTCATTTATTCCTAGTCATACCATTAAAAAGTAGCTAAGTCAACTAACTCAATACTGCTTAAGATTAGTTCAATTTAAATCTTGAAAACGCTCTGCCATTGTGTAGGAGACCCAACTCGTTAGGTGGCGTCGTAGGCACCATCTGAAGATAGATTGATAGGAAGATTTTTGCACTCTTGAAACAAAATACTAGCCTACGCTGCTTCTCGTATGGTCCAATCGATGAATGGGATAGTGCCGAGTTTCATGTCTCAACTGTTATTGATGAATGAGTTTCCTTTTTCTTTAATATGTCAATTTTTGCCCTAAAAATTAAGAAGATCAAAAGTTTAAATCGGCATGCGAGTCAAAATTCACTAAATTTTAAAGAATTTTCAGGGCATTTTTACTCTTGGTAATACACTGTGTGATCTAGCCTTGAACTACGAATTTACTTCTAATTACCTATAAAAATGCTTTACGTAAATACTTTCGAAATCTTTAAAAACCAGAGTTTTTCTGTTATGTAAGTTAATTGTCAGTAACAAAATTAAATAGATTTTTATTAAAAGAAAAAACTAAACTTAAATATCCTTTAGATATTAAGCATGATCACAATGAGTGTAACATTTTTTTAATAAAGGGTGTTTTACAAGCTTTTATAATAACTATTCCACAGCAAAAATACGAAACAAATATATAACGTAACAGTATTGCTTCACTTACAACAGCTGGTCCAATAAAATTGTACAGATTTCTGACTGCATCATTGGTATTCTGCTCTTGCACTCCCAATTTCCAATTGCCTGATCAGAAGGGAAAAGCGCTTCGCTTTACGTGCGTATTGTACTCTTGAACCAGACTTCCCTAGTTATTCTCCAGAATTTTCATTGATAACTGCTCGTTACGAATTTTACATATTTAGCACTAAAATCAGTGCAGACATAATATCGGACATTTAAAAGATTATTGGCGCCTTGTATTACGTCTCAAAATATTGATTTAAATATTTTAGGATACTGCTTTACTAGAATAACTTTACAACATGTTATACATAAATATACCCTTAACTCTTAACTTATTTTAAAACATCATGTTACTAATATTCAGAAACACTACCTTCTAAAATTTTTATTAACATGCTCAGTTAGTGTTGGGTAGGGTCCTGGTGCATGATGGATACATATATACCTAAACAGTTTACATAAAATTCTACTTCTAATTACATCACATTTTGTCAGTACCGCCTCACCTTTTTTCTCACTTACCCCACCCCGTCCAGCAATATATCACACTCGCGCCAGCATCAAAGCGTATTACGTACACACCAGCTCTGTCAAGAACAGTACCTGAGCAACCTCATTGTAGTATTGAACCCAAAATGTAGCATACTCTTAGTCATCTCCATCTCTTTTTTTAAGTATCTTTAACTAACTTATACTGTTTGCAATAAATATTTTATGAACTAATCTAAATTCACCACAACAATACAAATTCGTAGTCACGACATTTTTGTGTTTCACCACATGAAAATGTATTACATTTGGCTTTCTCCATCAAACCCGAAGCAGCTATCAATGTAAATTTATAAATAAATTTAATGTTTCCACATTTTTCAGAATGTATTTTGTAATAAATATTATGTTAACATTATTATATAATATTGAAATTGTTTGGTAATATATTTTCATTTTAAATATGAAAATACGATAGCGTATTTGAGAACTACTATTTATGTAATCAAATGCCCCAATAATATGCTTTGACATGCATATTTTATGTCTAAAAGCAATTTGTTTCTACAGTTCAATTAATTATATACGAGTGGTCTAATGCTTGCAAGTATTTTGGTGTGCAACTTTTTAAAATTTATATTTCCTCTCCAACTAAGGTCAGACAGAATTATCAAAAATCATTTTGTCATTTCGCTGATATTTATTTTCAGATCACAAAGAACGTCTCACGTTAAATATTGTGTGAGCGAGATTGGGTAAACCTCTGTGAATACGTTAAATTCCATTATTTTTAACTAATCCATGCCAAATTTAGAGTGCAAATAGTAGTAACCTTCACATATTTTATATATTTACTGCATAATTAGTAATAATTTGATATCAAATATGACATAGCATTCACAAAGTAAATATACTTTTTTCCAAGTATGTCATATGAACTGTCTCAACCTTTATACGTGTTGGCCTTTTAGGCTAATTTTCTAGAAGTTTAAAAAGCTTCTGTCCTTAGTTAAATTGTAGAAACATTTTTTCTAGTACAAGCATATCTTTACTCTTTTTCGGTTAGTGTTCTCCTGTAGGTACATTATGTGTGTATATACAGTACAGCTATTTCTTACGTCACACTTATGTTAGCTTAGTGGCAAACTCTGATAGGTCCCTTATGCAATAACAACACACTTGGTAGACAATGACCTAACTTCCTGCTAGTTGGAGACATACGCTGACAGACTACCTTGCATTATGGATGCGCGAACTTTGCTAACTTTGCCGCCATTGACCTAACTTCCTGCTAGTTGGAGACATACGCTGACAGACTACCTTGCATTATGGATGCGCGAACTTTACTAACTTTGCCGCCATTGACCTAACTTCTGCTAGTTGGAGACATACGCTGACAGATTACCTTGTATTATGGATGCGCGAACTTTGCTAACTTTGCCGCCATTGACCTAACTTCTGCTAGTTGGAGACATACGCTGACAGACTACCTTGCATTATGGATGCGCGAACTTTACTAACTTTGTCGCCATTGACCTAACTTCTGCTAGTTGGAGACATACGCTGACAGACTACCTTGCATTATGGATGCGCGAACTTTACTAACTTTGCTGCCATTGACCTAACTTCTGCTAGTTGGAGACATACGCTGACAGACTACCTTGTATTATGGATGCGCGAACTTTACTAACTTTGTCGCCATTGACCTAACTTCTGCTAGTTGGAGACATACGCTGACAGACTACCTTGTATTATGGATGCGCGAACTTTACTAACTTTGCTGCCATTGACCTAACTTCTGCTAGTTGGAGACATACGCTGACAGACTACCTTGTATTATGGATGCGCGAACTTTACTAACTTTGTCGCCATTGACCTAACTTCTGCTAGTTGGAGACATACGCTGACAGACTACCTTGTATTATGGATGCGCGAACTTTACTAACTTTGTCGCCATTGACCTAACTTCTGCTAGTTGGAGACATACGCTGACAGACTACCTTGTATTATGGATGCGCGAACTTTACTAACTTTGTCGCCATTGACCTAACTTCTGCTAGTTGGAGACATACGCTGACAGACTACCTTGCATTATGGATGCGCGAACTTTACTACCTTGGCCGCCACTGACCTAATTTGTTACAGTGAGAAAACTGTTATATGGTAAGTGACTAATAGTATTCATGTTTCAAACTAAATGATATAACTATTTTGTGTAAACACAATATATAAAGCATATTTATTTCTATTTTGTGCCTATCACATATCTATTTTAAATGTTAAAAATCGTGTTTTTTTTTATATAAAAATCATCGTGGGGCAGTTTTTTAGTAAATTTATATAACGTATAACCATTATACATCATCATCGAGGGATTTCTATTTAACGAATTAATTTTTGGTATAGATTAAAAATACAATTGAAACCGTTGGAACCCTAACGTCATTCTAGGTCAGACTTTCCAAAACTGTCTTGTAATACGTTTTTGTAAATATTAAGTATGCAGTGCTTGATCACTAGTGTAATACAGATATCAAAAATAAAGTTGTTATCTAACTTTTGCAACAGATTTTATTAAACACTGTTATAAAAGACTCTTAGTTGTTTTTTAACTAAAGTAGGCATTTTAGATCAACTTCACATGTGACCATTAATATCTTGGACTGCAACAAACTGCAATGGCCACTTGTTTACACTTTTTGACCGAAATAGGTTTCTTGGATCTGCGTACCTGTACATATCCTTGGTTGGGGCTCTAAGGCAAAATCAACTTCCGTTTAAAAATGACAGAGCCTTATTATTCATTATATTATGTCCGTGTGTTAAATGAAAAGCTAATAACTTCGACTTTGGGATTCTGGCCTAACATATTTTAATTGTTACTGAAATTTTTATCATGAAATATTGAAGAGAAATTGAAGCTATTTCATGGTACTTATAAACACTTTTTCACTCTGATATGAGGGCCCCTAAAATACTACTCTTAAAACTTATGTAAAAAGTAAATCAGTAGATTAGAATGTTTTTCCGTGATTATCATCTAATTTAGGAGTGTTTAGAATATCGTTTAAGAGGTATATGCCCAGGATGTCACTGTTTTCAGTAAGAAATTGCAAGCAAAGTCGTGGGTAACTGATAGTAATATATAATAGAAAACATTAGAGCTAGTTGTCTTTAACAATAGCACTATTCATTTTTATTGGTTTTGTCGCTTCTGTGTTCAGCACCATTACACAATAAAGTCATTTTAGAAACATTTATGTATTCCGTCGTTCCTTCCCATTCGCTGAGTTATGTTTCGTGTTCGTCGTTAATGTAATAATTACTGATACTCTCAAAAATAGTTTCTTTAAATCCTTGTGTAATATACAGGTGCTGTGATATACAGAACTGTATTGTGTTTGTACTAACATTTAAACGTCTTTATAAAATTATCCATATTGCATCATACTGTGCAGTACATTACATGCATATCAAACATTGACATAACAAATATTTCCGAGGAATAAAATCAAATAAATGAACTGCAAATGTCACAATCTCTTTAATTGCTTTATAAATTATTCCACTTTATAAATATTCCATCTATTAACGACAATGGCCGCCTCGTTTCGTCTCTGAATATACTGTGCCAGAACCATCACCAGTATCTGACGTTTCTATAATATAGTCGTAAGAACTTATTTCATAAAATATATACATTACGAATATAACATAGAATCCACCTGTGAGTACAGAATTAGTTTCTAAGGTATTATTAAGAGGAATTTCAAAAATTGTATTTGCTATAAAATATTCTAGGATTTCGTTTCACCCTGGCACATTGTACATTAAAGGCTGTTTACTACAAAAGTAGTACACTCTATCAGTAACAAGTCAGGGGTACGCCACACCACGTGTCGTGTAACAGGATTCGCTAAGGTTGCTTGCGAATTTCATAGCTATAAACATTCTATAGCTCATTTCATGGGTTTTTTTCTAATATGTCCCTGCATTCACAAAGATCGTAATTAAAACGGTTAATTCATTGTCAATTGAAAAGCGGGAAATCCTGAAACTCTGGTTGGTCACTTTTAACCGACGAATCACGAGTTTGGCCACCTCCTACCTATATAAGGTGCGTTTTCCACTCAGCTCAATATATACTATCTCCACGCACATGCGCAAAGAGGAAATTTCTACAGATGGACCAATCGGAATACAGAAACGATAGGATTTATCGGGAAATTGGCGAAGAAAATACATAAATGAAACTTGAAGAAGAAATAAAGTGCTTTATTATTTACGGGGATACGGTATTATTTTAAGGATAAATAGGAAATCGATCATTGTGTTTGAAAGAAATTTGGGGTAGTGCATTTAATCGTTTTTTTTCGTAGGGCAGTAGTCCAGGTACTACTTCTAGTATAAACTCGTCTTATCTTATCAGTGATAAACGCGCGCCGCTTGATCTGGGCTTGAACTTTGCAAGCTCGAGTTATTATTTTTCTTGGAAAAGAGCAAGCAGCGCGAAGCGCTCCGCAGCGGGCAAGCATCGTGTTAGATAACCCATTCTGAAAATTTTGTTGATCCTACAACAGGAGCACACACACAGAGAATCGAATCGCTCTGGGCGTCGGCAAAACGGCGTAATAGGAACGAATGCGGTACAAGTCGCAACTTGCTAGACTCATACTTGTGTGAGTTTCTGTGGAAATATCGCCACCAAAACACAGATTTGTTCGAACGAATCCTGGAGGACATTAAAGCGTTCTGGCCACCAGAATAGTATATTATTTTAAACATCTTTCATTACTAATTTGTGTTTTTTCGTACAAATTAATAAACTCGTTTTTCAATTGTTTTTGCAAATTATTGTCAAAAACCTAGCTTAACCTAACCTCAATTACCTTTAGAAATTACATTTGTAGCTCTAGTAACGTAATCTAACTTATAGAAATTAAAATAGAGAATGCGGGGACATACTAGAAAAGACCCCATTTCATTCTAGAGATGTGCTGCAGATAAGTAGGGAATGGATAGAATTTACACTCCAGGGTAACAAACAAGATAGTAAATTTCTTCGCTGCGGATGATTATATTGGTGTCAAACGCGTCTCCGCTATTGCCACAACTTCATTGCCTAATTTTGTTTCCAGTTTACAATCTACTACGCCTGGTGTCGTCACTCTACTTGTTTTATTACTCAGATCCAAACAACTGACGTCACTTTTACTGTGTGCTAGTTTGTAAATAATTCTTACAAGACATAGTTACTAATAAAAAGAAAATAATCTATTTTTGAGAAAATAAAAATATACTAGATTAAAAAATCGAATTAAATATATTTACTGGATATATACAAATATTGTCTGTCTGGTATAGATACAAAAAATATTTTTTATATTCTTTATTGTTTTGTCAATAGCCGCTTGAATGTTTATAATGTTCAGTATTGAGTTGGTGCATATTTTCAAAATTATTTCCTGGTTAGTGAAAATATGACAATATATTTCGTAAGACCCTTAAAGTGTAGTGTGATTCTCTAAATAATTTCAAATATCTAACTGATATGTATCTGACTAATATGTTCAACCATAACCATCTAGATCTACATAAATTTGTACATGGAATAATCAGGTTTTTTTGTAAAACTACTGCATGTTTCGGGTCGAAAGTTATATTGTCAAGTGTATAAAAACAAACAAGTCAACTAAAGCTATTCTGAACAGTCTATTTTATTAAGTTAATGTTCTTTTACTAATTTTTATTGATGCTCGTTGAAGCTTCTTTAGGATCATATGTTAACAAAATACTATCAAATTGGGGTGCAAAGATATGGTTTCAGATACTCAATAATTGAATACGCCATTGCTGCTATTTATGAAACCCTTCCGATATTAGTCTAAAAATCCTAAATCTCTTATCTGCAATGATCATAATCCTTCTATATTGAAGTATTAACACGTGTTTATTAAAAATATCATGTAAAGAAAAGAAACTGCTTATTAAAATTACAATTTCATAAATTAAGAGTCAACAGAATAATGTATATTCAATATAACTTTTTCTTAGGCAATAACTTTTGTCGTTATCACTATTAAGGGCACTTCATAATATACCTTAACAAGTTAATTTAATGCATATACTTCGTTTATACTTGTTTATATCTACAGTACTAGTGTATATACTGTAATTTAAAGAGAAATAATGAGATTTAAGTGAGATATCTGCAAAATGTCTTATCTTCACAAACATTTAACTTAACATTTAATTTATGTGTGTGTAGCTGGTCTACTTTCTCATCAGATTAATTGCCAGGTTCATTGTTAACAGCAGAACTACAGTGATTCAATGTTTTAGTTAGAGTTAGTCAGCTGGCACAGTGGGTTTTTATTGTATTTTTAGTTTGCAAGTCTTTTTATTCACATATAAATTTTTACAAAATTCTCAGTATCATAATTTATATTCAAACCTTGTTTAAATTCACGATAAAATATTGCAGAATCAAAAAACTTAAACATCTCTAAAAGCTTGGATGTATTATTGTAGATTTTATCTAGAAGAACCAATAAGAAAATAATTGTAATATAAGATTAAATATATGTCTCTATTTCAAACATATAGTAAAGGGAATGTTTATTCTATCGAAAGTGGTGTGGATTTGTCAGCTTCAATAATTCAGAGGTCCCAGCTGAACTCTGCTGACAATATATACACCTCCCTAGAGACCGCGAGAATCATGTGCTGGGGAACTTTCATATACAGAGCAGAAATATCTGTAACATTTAGTGTTTTGTTGTACATGTTTCTAGGATGAACAATTCCTTGTTCTGTGTTACAGAAACGTATGCAGCACTATGGTGTATTGTAGACATAAATAAAAGGAATGGATCGATAGAGTAAAGCCTCCTAGAGTAACAGACTTCGCTAAGGTGCACGCAAAATTTCAAATCTTTACAAATCATTTCATTCTCTAGATGTCCTGCGATTAATAAAAAATACATTAAATCGTACAGAAAATAAATGATTAAATCCTTCCTGCAGACAAAAGAGAAAACCTGCCAACCTACTGAGTGATAGATTCGAATGTCTTCAGCCAAATTCTATGGTTTTGAATAAACAACCATTGAACTCATTCTTGTCTATGTAAAAATGAAGTTTCATGCGAAATTTAAAGTCTACATATCAAATGCTCCTTGATATGGCTTGCCACATGATTCATTAACATTTTTATTCAGTAAGTTAGGTTTTATAACAGTGTTCAAATAATAAGAGTTCTTGCACTAGCGAGGGTATTACAACGCAAAAGTGCGCTAAAGTCAGATATTGTCACAAACTTTTAACATTGACTTTCAGTCTATTATATTTTCTTATCACTCCATGAAAAAAAGTTTTGTTTACCATTTTACTTATTCTGCAACTTTCTCGTTGCCATTATGCTTATCCATAAGACCAAGGTAAAATAATTCGCTCATTAAAATCCCATGGGATGACAGGTATCATCATTTACCTCAGTTTTGCTAGTGTAGAAATGAAGCTTCATGTGAAATTTCAAGTCTATAGGACGTACAAACAGAAACTACATTTTTCCAACCTCTCGAGTGATAGGCTTCACTAACGCTCAGCCAATCACCCACTCCATTGTATATAAAGGGAAAACTACAAATGAACGTAAGTAAAAACGTCAAGTAGCGTAATGTAGAATACAAAGGTGTGTTTTCCCAATGATGAAACTATTAAAACTAAAAAAATTGTGTTTGTTCTTACAAAATGTAAAAAAACTTGAATTCGTTTAAATTTTTATTTGGAGCAGATCAAAGTAAGCAGTGGAGATCATGTTTCTCCTATTTTATGAACTTAAAGAAATTACACTGCCATTCGGAAATCGGCGTACCACACTGTGGCTTAGGGGACTGAATACTAATACTTAAAAACAAATATAAAAGTTTAAATGAAAATCATTTTAATTTCAGTTTTTTCGTTATACAAATGAGAGCGGGAGCTGTATTACTTTATTTAACTCTGTAAATCATAATACCAATTATATTTTAGTTGATTTAAGACGTGATGGAACAATGAATAATAATGTATTATTTCATATATATACCGGTCTTTCCATGGGATCATAAAAGTTGTATACAACCTTGATCAGTGTTGACCATCCCATAGAATGGTGGGTCTATACACAGACACAATCACCGCCCAATGAGCCGTATAATACACAATGGGTAGACACAATGGCAGAGCACACATTGTGACTTGCCATATCTTCCGTCCAACTGACCATTATCAACACCGACTTGTTCTTCTGCTATAACATTTTTATTCCAGATGCAATCATCAGAAAAGAATCATATCTAATATAAAATAGTTGTAGTGAAAAGTTATTTTCAATCACTGGTTGCTATTCTATTTTTTATTTCTCATTTGTTCAATTTAAGTTCAACAAATCTTCTTAGCTGTGATTTTTAACTTCTTTATATTATTATAATAATAAAGATCAAATATTTCAAACATTACTTTTGTTATTATAATTCTACATTTTAAATAAATAATGGTTCAATTTATCTATTTAATTGTAAATTTTGATTTTAAAAAGTTAATAATTTCATAAATTTGAGCACATTAATATCTGCAAATCAGACTCTGACACTAAATTTAAAAATCAATATTCATACAAAACCAACATGAAATACATGAAAAGTGGAGACTATATTCGAACATTTAAAGTAATTTTATACAAATATTAAACTCTGTTTTATGCCATTGCAGGTCACGGTGTGGTTAATCGTTAGTAGACTATAATGTTATTTATTCTTTATTACCCTATATAATCACTATGATTACTACTTTACTCACTAATATTAACTTCTGATCATTCGCCATCCATAGATATTCCTCCTTTTCTACTTTAATTTGCTAAATTTTATCAAGACAGGTTTACATTCTTTTCTTTCTGTTCCGTAATATATGCAATTCATCCAATAGCAACTCTCCAACTTCTTTTAACCATCTATTTTACAAGCACTGCTTTAGAAAAGTTTATCCAAAATGACAGTGACTTAATAAATTATCAACTAGGTATTATCATAATTTACTGAACATAATAGAAGCCTATCACTCGAGGGGCTTTAATTTTTATGTCTATCTCTCCATACGATATCTCGAGAAATATACACCCGTAGACTTGAACTTTTGTATGTAACCATTTTTACATAGGCAATGTCATATTTGATATGATGGGCACATCCCTGTATGAAATCTGACTCCTGGATATACCTCGAGAACTATTTAAAATTTCATGTACATATGAAACCTCATTTTTACATAGACAAGAATGAGTTCAATAATGGTGCATACCTGGGTGTGTCTTGGCGGAGCGTCATTCAAGCCCGCCCATCACATAATTCTCTTCTGTCTTCTAGGGGCTGTAAAGTAATGATTCGGTCTGATTGTCTGTCCGCTCACAGGACAACTCGAGAATGAAATGACAAACTGTTACGTGACGAGTGACTTACTCCTACTACCATGTATTAAATGTAGCCTAGTTGGCTGGATATTTGATTTGATTTATTGATGCTACAAAACAGATAATTCCAATTACATTGTAGCATTTTACATATTATAAGTATAACAAAAATTTATTAAGTTCGTACACTATTAGCTTATACATAAATAACATGAAGATCTTCTACAACGGACTGTAAAACTTCAATTGACAATGATTCGTTTGTATCAGATTTTGGGCGGTCTATAACACTGCCTGTTTTCCTGGAAACGTTGGATTGTTTTTTTGAACTCCTGATTTAGATACAGAGTTTTGATTGGGATAAGTGTCATTAAATAAACTCCTTACTTCGTTATAAGATCTCACCCGGTCTCCTTAGCCTCGCATCATCAGGATCATAATACGCTCTAGTTTACTAAACACTCAATTTCAACATAAAGTATTAAAAAATGTCTTAACTTTGTTAAATCCAACCAGAAACCGAACATGATACTGGACTTTCTCAACTCTGATAAGATAAAGAGACCTGCCCTGCAGCAGGTAATAACTGTAAAACAGGTTTGAGTTTGTAATAAAAGTTATTGTCCATTACCTTTAGAATGTGAATGTTCATGTTTTGCCTCAATTAATTTTTGATTAATTTAAATGAGCTTAAATTTTGTTATGGGTTGAGATCCCATTTTTGGGAAATGGGCAAAGTTGTAACAGTAACCAGTGCCGCATTTCCCTATAGGCCCACTAGGCCCAGGCCTAGGGCGCAAAATTTTAGGGGGCGCATCAATTTTAAAGTACACAAAAGAAAAAAGTTGCGGCGGCGGGTGGTGTTTGCGCTCGGCAATTGGATGTTTGCCCAAAACACCAAACTTTCTTATCTTGTACAAAGTATTTATATCGAAGCTGCAAAATTAATTTTTTCATCAAATACAATATGTTTCAAATTATCTTATGTGTACTCATGTTATTATTTCTAGCTGTATTTTACGTTTTTTTCATTTTTTGATAGAAATAAAATAAAAGACTTTAAAAACTCATATGTTTTAACTTATTTTTACACCATACAAATGACCACTGTTATTATAACAATAGCTAGAATATTATGTTGCAACTGGTTCATTGCTTTTATTTATTCAAAACACTCCTATAAAAAAATATATATATATATATATATATATATATATATATATATATATATATATATATATATATATATATATTTATACTATTGTAATTATATTTCATCAAAATTACGTAATTAAGAAAATTACTGGATTTCTACGTCAGTGTAATCAGAGTCCTCTGGGGGGGGGCGCTATTTGTCTGTAGGCCTAGGGGCGCCGAATTTGTAAATGCGGCCCTGACAGTAACTAAAAAGTTCACTTGTATTTCCTAGAAAGGTGTCCGAGATCCCTCCATTCCTCCATCTTTATCCATCAAAAATTAAACAAAGTATATCAATACTTTAAACTCACACTGTATATATAGTTCTGTTATATAGAAATGATAGGGAACAAACCTTTAGCAATGGATAAGATGAGAAGCTTACGTGCATATCTATACGTGTGATCAGTTCTTTCACATGTGAAGTTTTTTATGACAAAAATATTTTATTTAATATTATGTTGGCATTCATTTTCTTAAGAAATCAGTACTGTATCAAACCTACATTCGAGAAATATACGAATTATTTTTTTCATTACACATTACATTAGAAACTGCGTTTAAATATTCTACAAATTAAGTATTTTGTCATAGCAGATAGGATTAAAATCTGCGTATAAATATCCATTATTTGATTTGGTAACGGGATATATAGAAAAAATACGTGAATTTGAATAATGGTTTTATAACTGTAATAAATTATAATACTAAAATATATTTCGTAATCAAGTTCGCTTTCAAAATGCAGGATCTCTTGGGGAATTGTAATATAGTGCATTACTAAGTATAGATGATCATTTTACACAATGGCTCGCAATTATCCAACAGAAATTTAGGTAATGGAATTTTTATTTATTCTGTTTAAAAGATTATTTAGCTTTGCCTCAAATAAGTAGGGACCTTCTCTGTCCCACTTGTACGACAAACCCTTCTTTTTGTACTTTTCTTCTGCTCTCGGCTCCCAGAACTTCCCCCTCTACGTTTTTACTTTGAACTTCGGCCTTGAAAAATTGATCCTCCAAATTCCACAGAAACATTAAGGTGCACGCGGTAATCTCCTTCTTAGTTCAGATCTTCCATGTCTGACTTACTAGCTACAGCATGGATAAGTGCAGTAAGGAGAATACGGTACTCATATTTACAGTGTTACATGTCTTACCGAATGTTATGCATCGGAAACTGCTGAGACAGATGTGTTACAAAATCCACTGACTGAATTAGTTACACAACAGATAACTCATCCAATGCTATAAATGAAGCACGACAAAAGTAAACGCTCGGACTGCCATCTGAGAGGTGCCAGGTCAGGCAGGAGAATTTGAATGATGGCAATCAAAATTACCTCGTCCGTATGAATTATTTATCTATTACATGTTAACGTAAGTGGAAAGAGTTTATCACCAATGATAGTCACAGCGGTTCCATCGCTCCTTTTCTCTCTTATTTCTATTCTTTTCCATGTTGCTTTAAATTTTGTATGGGAGATTAAATAACTGAGCCAAAGTTCATAAAAAATCGTTAAAAGAATCTTCATTTAAAATCAACATACCTTGAAGGCTATTCTTTTAAAGTATCTAAAAATACTTGTTAACTTGAGACTAATTTTTAACAGAACACTACACCTGATTCAGCTAACAGAACAGCTCTCGTAGATTGATGAATAATTGACGGGAATATTTAGACCTGTTGTACTGCATAGCACAGGTGCAGCCGCCGCTAAACCGGATTATAATAATGGGTTCACGAGGGAACTCTCAAGTGCGGCTCTAATTTAGTCATGCACTGAACTTCATTACCTCGTTGGTGAATATAGGCGGTGATATTAGTTGCTAAGAGAGAGAACTCTAACTAAGTTCACTAGTTACGTTTTCTCCTACTTTACTATCTTCAATTGAAAACAAGGATTCTACTTTTATCTATATTACCCGCCCTAACTCCGCCTCTTTAATAAAGGGGTTTTCATTCATTCATTTAACCAACAATATTCAACAATATTTTTGAATCCAAATACAAGTTAGCTGGTCTACTCCATTAAGCCGATTTTCTTAATTAATTTAAGGACAAATATTTATTTACAGTAGATCAGGAATAAATTGAGCTACCCCACTTTCAAAGCCAAAGGCCGAAAAACGAGCAATTGGAGCATTTTTTAAAACGGAAGACGGGGGTACGGGCGTGCCTATCGAGTTTAAGTCTAAAAAATCATCTTGTGAAAATAAGTAGACACCATCACTTATGCGTTTGTTTATCAAAATTAAAAAAATCAAAGTACTGTCAGTATGGATATAGTACATTGATTAGTATTCGTGGATACCGACCTTTAAAATTATCGTTCAAGCAGTTCTTGTAACTGTTGTTCGAAATTTAGAGAAATATAGCAGAATTTCATAAATCATTTATTTTAGTCCTAACAGATAAAATATTGCATAGTACTTTAAATTACAGTTCATATAGAGGAACATAAATTATCGATATATTTATGTAATGTAAATCGATTTTTTAACTGCAAGGGGTTTGACTGATGACAGAGTTGTGCTATAACTCTGTTATATAAATGAACTGAGTGTATTACCATGAATATAATGTACTGCTTCCATAATAAAGTAACTCTTTAATCGCCTTGTCTTCGGGCCTTGACTCTCCGTCAAATACAATTTGAATTTGGCCCATTTTTATAAATGAATTATATCACATGATTCCGTCTAGGGCCTAGCTCAATTGTGTTTAATTAAACCTAATTTCAGGTAAACTCTTGTGTTATATTTATGTCATGTTGCATCCCACAATTTTAAATATTTTATTACATAATGAGGCCAGTACATTTTTTTGGAAACTGGTGCAATAATTGCTTCACAAATTACCGATAGATTAGAATCTAATTTGCGCAACTATGTCCCTTCTGTTTCTCGAACTCCCCGAATTCTATAAGTACAAAATATGTTTTTTTATTATGACAATATATACTTGAATCATTGATGTCCAGTTATTACTAATCGAATGAAATTAAAATTCGTGGCAAGTGCAAACTAACTTTCAATTAAACCGATTTTCTTTCCGAGTTTTGGTTATTTATATTTTGCCTAAGTTATGTTTCGTCTATAAAAAACCCCGAATGAATTACTCGGGAACTACGTATTACTCTCAATAATAAATTACTTATAATCTCAATACTATTACATTTTACCTCTGACTGTATTGATTACACAGGAGAAAATCATTCATACGAACGTGGTGTGCTGAGGTCCGAGGATTATTTTGTTGGCTTTGAGGTCCGTCACTGGGCTAACTGACCTCTCTCTCCACAGATGGTTGTCAGAGCGCTCACTTTTGCCCTGCCTCAATTTATAATATTGGACGAGTTCTGTCGTGTAACTAACACAATCAAACCTGCATCTGTGAATTAATGTCACTATCAGTGCACATAATTTTTAATTTTATAATACTTGTTTGTTAATACTTCTAGTTGTTATTATAACTCTTCCATAATGCTGCTGCTCAATAAGGATGGAGCTGTTTTCATATTATTCGATCTCGAAAATAAAACTCAACGGAAAGTAAAAGAGTAAATTATTAATTAATGATCTATATTCACAGTTAATAGATTCATAACATGTATTATACCTTTAACTTTTCCTGTCTTTAAATTCTGTCCAAAGGCATCTTACAAGGTTAAAATAAAAAGGAATAAATTGATATTTTCTATAAATCACAAACATGAATACCGCTAGAGCCTAAGGACTTGCTCATTGACTGTCCCATCACATTCAGCTCAACCGCACCTTAGCCACAGTTCCTAAGACTGACAGTGGTCACACCGACGCTAGGTTGTCCCATCACGTTCGGCTCAACCGCATCCTTAGCCACAGGTCCTGAGACTGGCAGCAGTTACACCTATGTGACTGTCCCACCACGTTTAGCTCAATTGCATTCTTAGCCACAACGTCCTGAGACTGGCAGTGGTGACACGACGCGAGACTGTCCCATCATGTTCACCTCAACCGCATCCTTAGCCACAGGTCCTGAGACTGGCAGCAGTTACACCTACGTGACTGTCCCACCACGTTTAGCTCAATTGCATTCTTAGCCACAACGTCCTGAGACTGGCAGTGGTGACACGACGCGAGACTGTCCCATCACGTTCAGCTCAACCGCATCCTTAGCCACAGGTCCTGAGACTGGCAGCGGTTACACCTACGTGACTGTCCCACCACGTTTACCTCAATTGCATTCTTAGGCACAACGTCCTGAGACTGACAGTGGTCACACCGACGCTAGGTTGTCCCATCACGTTCGGCTCAACCGCATCCTTAGCCACAGGTCCTGAGACTGGCAGCAGTTACACCTACGTGACTGTCCCACCACGTTTAGCTCAATTGCATTCTTAGCCACAACGTCCTGAGACTGGCAGTGGTGACACGACGCGAGACTGTCCCATCACGTTCACCTCAACCGCATCCTTAGCCACAGGTCCTGAGACTGGCAGCGGTTACACCTACGTGACTGTCCCACCACGTTTACCTCAATTGCATTCTTAGGCACAACGTCCTGAGACTGGCAGAGGTCACACGACGCGAGACTGTCCTATCAGGTTCAGCTCAACCGTGTCCTTAGCCTCATATTAAAACTACGAGTATAATCAAGCAATTCTAGAAATTATATTGCTCAGAATGAATCAATCAATCAACTGCCTCTTTAATTGAGAATTCGATTTAATTAACCCTGGAAATGCTCCGATTGCTAAAGAATTGTCCTCTGCTAATTGAAAGAGAAGTTTTCCGCTGTCTCAAATTTAATTCTCATTTCTTTTACATAAAACTGCCTTTATTAAATTTTAACTGTGACATTCCTTTTTCCTATTAATTCAGTACAATTTATAAATCTAAATAAGACAAATATACATTTTGGCCAAATAAGACATGCTGTCGTTATATTTCTTGTGTGCGTTTTACTCTTCGATGACAATCTCTGTTTCAAGTGGTGTATTGTATGAACAAATTATGTTATTTCCCTAATCAGATTTATAAATATAGTCATCACAAACACTTCAACAATGGCTTGAAAAATTACATATTGTCAAAACTATTTATTCTTTTGAAATATCATTTACTCACAATTTTTACATTCAACCTTAATATATATTCAATATATGAATTTTGTAGAGCTGTACAAAATAAATATTTAAAATTATGAGCATTAATTTTTTACTCAGTAGAAAGATTCTTCATTGTTCAAAATAAATATCTTGTTCAGGACAATGACAATTAGAGATGTTTAAATCCATGTAAAGCTATTTTTTCAAAGTGCGGTAGTGCAAACATGTACTTACGAAACTTATATTCGGTCATGATACATGTATATAAGAACACTAACTTTAGAATACATGAGATCTAATTTTACATCCATGACGTCATTGTTATATAGTTAACATTAACAATTGCTTTAACTTGGTATTTGCGTTAAATTCAAAAGTTCAAAAACCACTTAAGCCTTACTTATTTGGGTCTTTGTATTTTAAGGTAATATTTTAAGACAAGCGTTAATTGAATAAATTCTTACACAGTTTGGACATATGAAGGCGGAAAAAATTTAGTGCTATGAGCTCATGTGGACAGCGAAGCCAACAAGGAGGGGTCTTCACATTCCACTTTCACTTGATTTTAAAGCTCAGTTAAATCCAGGGGCGGATTTAGCATAAAGTTATAAGAGCGGTCAGTATGGGGAGAGGCTAGAAAGCATGGATTACTCACCATAAAATGGTAGGATCCATGGTTCCTTCCGTGTAAATTTATAATGCTCCTTTCAAAACCTATATTTACTCATTTTAGAGTAAAGTTCTAAGAGTGATCAGTATGGGGAGAGGCTAGAAAGCATGGATTACTCACCATAAAATGGTAGGATCCATGGTTCTTTCCGTGTAAATTTATAATGCTCCTTTTAACACCTATATTTTCTCATTTTAGAGTAAAGTTCTAAGAGTGGTCAGTATGGGGAGAGGCTAGAAAGCATGGATTACTCGCCATAAAATGGTAGGATCCATGGTTCCTTCCGTGTAAATTTATAATGCTCCTTTTAAAACCTATATTTACTCATTTTAGAGTAAAAAATTACTGTTTGACTTTAAAATGTTGCGGTCGGGATCATGACCCCTTTGACTCCTCCCTTTAAATCCCTGCCTGATTAAAATTAAATTTCCTCCATTAATTGGATTTGAGGACTCATTAATTATTGATGAGTGAAGTTATTAATTTACTTTAAGTGATCAAACAATAGATTATATAATCATTCTACCTACATGCGAGTCTTATATAACGTGGATGGCAATATCAGCAAGTAATTATAAATTGCAGCAAAAAATGGGTCGTATTTATGAAGCGAGCATCCACGCTAATAATTAGTTAAACAATTCAGCCACATACAATTACATTTTACCATATTATGTTGTGTTGTATGAACACACGTATATGGTACAGCTCTCCAACATCGCACCGCCAAGCTTCTGCTGATGACAGCTCGTTTTCTGCTCACTGCGCTCGTTATTTGGTGTAGGTGTCACAACTACTCGTTGTTTTTTGGGGCATGAAATTAAACCGATAATTTCTAGCAACTGTCTAGTTTAGTTCGTACATGCCCAAATCTGAAAATAAATAATATGTTATCTTACGTAGTGTAGTTAGTTAAATTCATAGTTTTAATTCCGGTTCATTGTTGACATGATACTAAAATATCGTTCTTCAGTTCAATACCTCGCATCTATTGAACGGCCTGACACTTTAGGAAATAAAAACATTTTAAAGGGAGTCCGGAAGTCCACCGTAATCACACAATACAAAGCTTGTGGTTCATAAACTAAAACAGGTGGAGTTGAATGACAGTTAAACTAAACTGTCGAACTAATTAGTATAATGCACGGATCTAATTCATTATGTCTAAGGCAAATAATAATAATAATCGATAAATAATGTTAAAATTTGGCACAGGCGTCTTCTTTATACATTATTAGACAGTGTAATTCGTGACTTACACAACGTTCTGACAAGTTCAGGTGGAGATGGCAATTGGATCGCAGCGCAGTGTCTAACAGCCGGTGTTTGTGAATTTTAACGACCTTAAGTTTTTTCCTATAAGAACAATGTTAAACTTCAAACATATAAACTCTTATGTTTGGTCGTAAAATAATGTTAAATGTTTCATTTTATACATGTGACTAATACAAATTCTACGATTTACTTGTAAAGTGTATATATATTTAAACCGTCAAGAACAAACAATTTTAACGTTTTCTGAACAACAAATGAAAAATATGGAGAAAAAACTAAGAAGGTTTTGTATACGTATTAATCATACATATCATTATTCTTCGCCCTTATTTGTGGTCGGGCAGTTCTGGGAGATATCCCATTTTAAAGATATACTTAATGGGCTTAATATGTTTTTATTTATTTACTATAATTTTTTACATTTTAGTGGTTTTTTTAATCCCGTCAGGGCGAAACTAGTAGTGAACTTGAATAGGAATTAGTATTAACTGTGCTGAAATTTAATTTAGAATCCGATGAGCTTTAAATGCTGCTATTAAATGATGCAGTAAGTTAATCAATTTTACCTTGGATTCATTAACAAATAAATTAGTAATTCGTAGATTTATTCAAACCAGTATTTATTTAAAACCTGAAAAATTCCATAACCAAGGAAAGTTTGCAGAGGCAGGGGTAGATTCAGACGATGGGATATTTCGGACGCTTACGTCAATAATAATACGATCGAACATTTAGAAATCAACTCATTGTAAAATACTAGTAGAATAGAGAAACGTTTCGTTATTTTCTTCATAATATATAATGTTGTATATGTAACAGTTTATTTACGTTTCGATAAAGCTGTTATTATACTTTGAAAGCATATATAAAACATAAACATGCGTGATGTTCCGTGACGCGAAACGAAAGGTTTTCCCAGTGCAAAACATACATCCATAGCCCGCCAAAAGAAGTAGTCACTTCAACATGGAGTAACAGTAACCCCTCACTAACATGCCTGGACAGCCACTGAAAGAAAAAAATTCACTGAAATCAAAATGGCAAGATAATCCTGCCCCTAGCAGTGACGCGAGACGAAAGATTTCCCCCTTGCAAAACATACATCCATAGCCCGCCAAAAGAAGTATTCACTTCAACATGGAGTGACAGTAACCCCTCACTAGCACGCCTGGACAGCCACTGAAAGAAAAGATTCACTGAAATCAAAATGGCAAGATAATCCTGCCCCTAGCAGTGACGCGAGACGAAAGTTTTCTCCCTTGCAAAACATACATCCATAGCCCACCAAAAGAAGTATTCACTTCAACATGGAGTGACAGTAACCCCTCACTAGCACGCCTGGACAGCCACTGAAAGAAAAAATTCACTGAAATCAAAATGGCAAGATAATCCTGCCCCTAGCAGTGACGCGAGACGAAAGTTTTCTCCCTTGCAAAACATACATCCATAGCCCACCAAAAGAAGTAGTCACTTCAACATGGAGTGACAGTAACCCCTCACTAGCACGCCTGGACAGCCACTGAAAGAAAAAATTCACTGAAATCAAAATGGCAAGATAATCCTCCCCCTGGCAGTGACGCGAGACGAAAGTTTTCCCCCTGGCAAAACATACATCCATAGCCCGCCAAAAGAAGTAGTCACTTCAACATGGAGTAACAGTAACCCCTCACTAGCATGCCTGGACAGCCACTGAAAGAAAAGATTCACTGAAATCAAAATGGCAAGATAATCCTGCCCCTAGCAGTGACGCGAGACGAAAGTTTTCTCCCTTGCAAAACATACATCCATAGCCCACCAAAAGAAGTAGTCACTTCAACATGGAGTAACAGTAACCCCTCACTAGCACGCCTGGACAGCCACTGAAAGAAAAGATTCACTGAAATCAAAATGGCAAGATAATCCTACCCCTAGCAGTGACGCGAGACGAAAGTTTTCCCCCTTGCAAAACATACATCCATAGACCCCCAAAAGAAGTATTCACATCAAAAATTCAAACTATTTTCTTTTTTTTTTTTGTAAAGTATTCAAACTTTGTAAGCTTTAGATGCAAGAGTAAAATGCGTTTATATCTTCAAAAGGAGACATCACACACAATTCTACGTTTTAAAATAAGGATGAAAACGTGTTTTACGTGTTATCATTGTTCTTGTGGGATATCGTGGTACGCCGATGACATGACTCTCCTTTGAAAGCCTCCATCAACTGATTTTTTAGAGAAGCTGACGTTCATTAAATGAACAGTTGCATCCAACATTTTAATGAATTAAATCTTAAAATTTAAAAAATTCTTAGATTCCGACTTAGACCGAGTTTCGTGCCAGAGAGTCATGCAATCCAGGGGCTGTTGAACTTATCCTGCCTCTATATACTCGAAATTACTCTATACTCAATGGTGTAGTGGTGCCGGAGCGGTCCGGAGCGGCGCTCCGGCACAGCTTTAAGAAGCGGTTAAGACATATCACTTATATGTCCATTGAGTGGTATCAAGGTAATTGTCGGCGCTGTGCAATAGACAACTCTTGTAACTCGCAACTAGCGCCTTCATAAAAATCAGGATGCTCTCTAACTCTCCCTCTCCCCCTCCCATGACAGGAGTGCCACACCACCCCACCCGTCCATCTCCTACTAACTGCAGGAAGTGTATACTTACACAGACAAGTCGAGACTTGTTATTCGCGTTCCCAGTCTCTATGTTGTTGTGAGTGCTTGTATTAAGCTGTTATCGTCGCAAGTATTAGTCGTAGTGGTTGAGTTCAAACAGCGTACCGTATATACTGTTAGTTTTGTTTGAGTTGAGTCCTCTATAATACATTTGTGAAAGCCTATTACTAAATTTTTAATTATTAGTTTGTGAATTTTGTGAAGTGATGGAACCAAAACCTAAACACAAATATATAACGTCATTTTTAGTGCCCCTAATATGATTGACTCAAATCCAGTTCCTGGAACATCAAATCCAAAAGCTAAAATTAAAATAAGTAACCTCGCTGAGCCTGAGCCTAACGAAAAAGAAGTTCGAGCAGATGACCCCCCCCTCCACAGAACACAGTGGCCTGAAATTTGGACAGAAGATATGTGGGAAAGAAAGAAGGCGGCTTTTCCTTGGATAGACTCAAAGGAAGGTAAAGTAGGCTGTAAAATTTGTTTTGAAGTCGGTAATTTGGGAGCCTACAAAAAAGAACATGTTTCGCTTTCTTATGAGTGGCGTTCGTACAAAGTTTGTTTTTATGGGTCAAATAGAACAAATCAACTCAAATCTTTGAGGAAAAAGATTATTGAACATAAACAGTCAAAAGCTCACCAAATCGCTCAAACAATTATTGACAAATCAAACAAACATTCGATGCCACAAGTAATTGATCAAATGAATCAAGCTCAGCTCGATTCAACTAAGGCTGTGTTTAGATCGGCATATTTTATTGCTCAAAACGACCGTCCGTACAGCGACCATTTCGGATTGCTTGAGCTACAAAAACTAAATGGGGTAGTGTAACGTGTCTATAGTAAGGTTATCTTCTATAAACAAATCACAACTATTTTTTGTTTTAGTATAAGAGCGATTAATTGTGTTCTGAACTAATAACCCTTTATTTTAAGAATGCACAAGTTCCAATGGGAATTCAATAATTAAACTCAGTATAAAATAATAGTAATTTTAATAAAATTTAAAAATCAATAATACAGCAACGCCAAGCTATCTTTTTTACTTAGAATTTATTCTCAATTATTTCATGTTTTTAACCCATCAAAAGTTCACAAGTCCAGTCTTAAAACTAACAATCAATCAATCATTCAATAATTGTGTCCTTCAAGTTCTCAGTGCTAATGTTTCAACACAAACTCAAAATAAAAATCTTCATTAAAAACTTCAAAATAAAATAATCTTCTTATAATATAAAATACAACAAATAATAAAATACGACTTCTTCCTCAAAATAAAAATCAAACAAATTAAGATAATATTAATATTTAATTTATGAACAAAGACAATGTCCAACCAGTTAAAGTCAAAATTGTATCAATTTCAAACTACTTATTTTCTGTAAATTTCCAATTTTACAAATTATTGAATTATCTAGAATTATCCGCTTGGCTTTGAATGTTTAAATTTAGGAACTTGTTAAAATATATATAGAATCTCAGAAGATTAAATAAATTTTTTCTTTTGCAGTAGATTATTCCTGATTAAACCAAATTGAACAGGAAAAGATCATCAAGTAATTTTTCTATTTCAATATTAAATTCTAACTTTCACAGTACCTCGCACATCTGCTGAAGACTTCTCCAAGTAACTAAAATGACTATTATAGATTAATTAATTCAAACTTGAGACTTTAAATTTTGAAAATAAATTTTAATCTTACAACTCAACAAACTCAACCTTCTTCCCGAAAAATCAAAACGGCAAGAGTAGGCTAAAACCTTAATACGTCTACACTCTCTGAGCACACAGCAAAGAATCCCCTGAAAAACGTGGTTGAAGCCACCGGAAGGATCTTAGAAGTCCCTCCCACCATCTAATCAAGCTAACATTGGCCAATCAAAATTGAGCAACACAATGTCTGAGTTGAATGGTACCTATCCAACCCAGACATGTAACCTGTGCTCAATACCTACATACAAAAGGAAGCTTCTAGCATTCCTTGAACCCGAATTGACAAGAAATTCAGCACTGCTGGAAGGTTCACAAATCTTACAATTTCAATTACTATATAAGTTTTACAATTCTCTAATTAAAAATAAAAATATTCCTATAAATAATTCAATAATATAGGAAGCATCCTATATCCTCCCTACCTTCAATGCTAGAAGCAAGGCTTCTAGTAATAATACGGGCAAACTACTAACATCAATTAGCAAGGGGCTTTATTAATAATGAGGACAAACTACTAACATCAATTAGCAAGAGGCTTTAGTAATAATGAGGACAAACTACTAACATCAATTAGCAAGAGGCCTTTAGACCTCACCTACCTTTTACCAGAAGTCAAAAAAAAAATTTTATACAATATTCATCTTACAAATTTAACCTTAAATATTCATTATAACAAGCCAGATTAAAGACTAATTACTCACTACAATATGTTTACCTAACAATTACCTACAATATGCTTACCTAATTACCTTACAATCAAAACAAGTAAAGTTCAATTAAAGCTCAGAATATTTAAATTAGTACATCATCAATTAAGGTTACAGTTTAAAAAAAACATTAAGTTACTTCTTTAAAACATTCTTCAATTGAAAACCATAATCTATTCTGTTAATTTAAATTACACTACATCAAAACAATCAATATTTTAGAATTACTATAATCTTGTTACCTAACAGACTCAGCTATATATAAATCAAATATTTACATTTAATGTTTGGTTAAGTCCAAAACTGAATGGACATATGTTTACAAACAAAGTTTAAAATGTAAAACAAACAAGAATGACTAATTTATCTCAAATATCTATACAATCTTCTTAACATCAATAAGAGTACTGAATTATTATTTGTTGTTACAAGTTTTTGAATTTTAAAACCCTTAATTCTCTAAGTTTGTTTTGTACCTTAAAAGTACATAAAGTATAATAAACTATTTTGAATTTAATTACAATTAAGTCAAAAGTTTTAAAGATCCTTAAAACTAATTATTTAATTATAACAAGTTTACTTTTTACAATCAATAAACATTACTCAGTACATGAACAATAGATTAATTTTGAAATGAATTTAAGCAAATACAATGATCCAATATACAAATGATGCAAAATACAATGATGTTTTATATTTATTATCATTAAATAAAAAATTTTAAAAGATCTTTGAAAGTAATTATTTAATTATTACAAGTTTAGTTTAACAATCAATAAAATATTATCAGTGTATAAACAGGTTCATTAATTTGAAATAAATTTTTAAGTAAATACAAAGATTCATATTTTTAACATAATTCATTAATTTAAAAGTAAAGTAAGTATTTCTAAGACTAACTGTTTGATGAATTCAGAAGTGGAAAGTCTGTAGATAACGGTCCTGGTTTATTGATCCAAGAGCAGCTAACAATCTTATCTTGGTCCTTTGTTTTGCGATGCCCACTGATAATCGACAGTCGCTTCCGAGACAGGTATACAGCTCCTGGCCAGCTCGCTTCTCCTGCACCTCGTACACACCACCAATGACTTCGTTCCCTGGTATTGGTTTTGTCTCGTTCTCAGCCAATATGTAACATTATTTAGAACCCTTTAAAAGTATATCTGTAAAGGTTAAATAATCAAATGTCCCTTTTTATTCACCCAGTAGAATTCTTTGTATATACCCCCAAAACGTTTAAGTTATTTTAAAGTAAAATTCATTTCATCAGTGAACAACTTCATCAATCCACAGCACAAATTTTTACCATAAGGAGCTTTCTACGAGATCATCTCTTCTCATCTTTAACTGTGCAGTGCAGTTCTGTTAAAATAATGTTCTTTCTTTAAAAATTTTGGTAATCATTGTGGTGCAAATTAATACAAGTTAAATTCTTTTTATTTTAATTTTAATCAGTGCTAGTTACTTGTTAAGTTATTATGGATAACCAATCCAGGTAAAAATTATATATAAGCTGTATCCTTTTTCACTAATTATTTTAATCTTAGTTTTAGTGCTTATAATGAGGTAATATCATGTTGTTCTTTCTCACTTTCACTGTGTAAACATTTACTCAGGGTTTGTTGGAACATTTCATGTTATAGACCACAACCTGGGGTTTTCACAAACAAATACAGATTATTTTTTCCATCCAAATTTGTTTATTACAACAGGAAGGGTAGGACTCACATTCACCAAATATATATAGTGTAGCTGTATGCGTGAAGTAAATACATATCTCATTGTACTTTCACTCATATAGTAACATGTAGGTAGATTTCATAAAACATTAGTAATATCTATAACTAATTGGTTTGTTTATAAAATCTCACATTATTACATACTCATTAATCGTACAAGTTTCATGTATTAAACACTCATAGTCCATGTCCAACCCTACCGCACACATGTCTCATTGTACTATCACTCATATGGTAACATGTATGTCGATTTCATAAAACATTAGTAATATCTATAACTAATTGGTTTGTTTATAAAATCTCACATTATCACATACTCATTAATAGTACAAGTTTCATGTATTAAAGACTCACAGTCCATGTCCTACCCTGAAATTTACACCATACACTTTCTACACCTATATTCATTTTACCATCATTGTTTTACCAGCTTCATGTTCATGCTGTGAACTCGCTTATATATATTTGCATCTCTCAGATCTTGCACCATAAAACTGACATCTGAAATTACAGCAATAACTTTGTAGGGTCCTTCGTAAATGGCATCCAACCTCTTTCTCTGAAAATTAACTTTACAATACACAATATCACCCTTCTTAAATCTAACATTGTTACCATATTTACTTAGTTTCTCAATTTTCAAACATTGTTGCTTCAGATTTTTAACTGCACTGATTAATTTTATTTTTATTCTTTTCCCTTAATTCATTATCTATTAAGGCCTTCAGATTCCACCTCAAACTTAAACTATTATTTGGTTTTATAATTAAACATCAGTTCAAACGGGGTCGATTTCACACTTTCATTAAATGTACAATTTAGTGATAACTGAATTTTTCCCAAATCTTTAGCCCATACTCTTTTATTTTCAGAATAATAAACAATTACAACTTAATTTAAATTTCGTAGGTTGACACTCCCCTTTTAATTAAAATAACCTTTGCATTTTTCACCAGTTAAACAAGTAGCGTTGTCATTCACTATACATTCAGGTAATGAGTAATTATTAAGTAATACTATTTTCTAAGGCTCTTATCACATTACCTGATGTTATTTCCCGCATGGAATACACCAAGTGAATTTATTCATATCTTCCATAACAATCATTATATAATTGATATCCCTCTAAGATGTTCCACATTGACTAATACCTTTAATTTAATAAGTTTTCATAATCTTTTTCTTGACTCTACGGCCACAGACCGGATTAGGATAAACACCCCTAAATTTAAATTCAAACAACAGTTCTTCTTTACTAAGTAGGTCCACTTTTAGCGACATCGTTCACTAATTAAAGTTCAGTACTGTTCACAAAAGTCACTTTATATTACAGTTTATTCCTAACAGAATTATTTTGTATTAAAATAAATTTATTAATTAATTTAATGTCTTCCTTTAAAAGTTCACACAAATACCAATCAGTGTTCAAAACTGCTTCACATTAACCGCTCAATTATACCTAGCAGAGTGGCGCAATTATGTAACGTGTCTATAGTAAGGTTATCTTCTATAAACAAATCACAACTATTTTTTGTTTTTAGTATAAGAGCGATTAATTGTGTTCTGAACTAATAACCCTTTATTTTAAGAATGCACAAGTTCCAATGGAAATTCAATAATTAAACTCAGTATAAAATAATAGTAATTTTAATAAAATTTAAAAATCAATAATACAGCAACGCCAAGCTATCTTTTTTACTTAGAATTTATTCTCAATTATTTCATGTTTTTAACCCATCAAAAGTTCACAAGTCCAGTCTTAAAACTAACAATCAATCAATCATTCAATAATTGTGTCCTTCAAGTTCTCAGTGCTAATGTTTCAACACAAACTCAAAATAAAAATCTTCATTAAACTTCAAAATAAAATAATCTTCTTATAATATAAAAATACAACAAATAATAAAATACGACTTCTTCTCAAAATAAAAATCAAACAAATTAAGATAATATTAATATTTAATTTTATGAACAAAGACAATGTCCCAACCAGTTAAAGTCAAAATTGTATCAATTTCAAACTACTTATTTTCTGTAAATTTCCAATTTACAAATTATTGAATTATCTAGAATTATCCGCTTGGCTTTGAATGTTAAATTTAGGAACTTGTTAAAATATATATAGAATCTCAGAAGATTAAATAAATTTTCTTTTGCAGTAGATTATTCCTGATTAAACCAAATTGAACAGGAAAAGATCATCAAGTAATTTTCTATTTCAATATTAAATTCTAACTTTCACAGTACCTCGCACATCTGCTGAAGACTTCTCCAAGTAACTAAAATGACTATTATAGATTAATTAATTCAAACTTGAGACTTTAAATTTTGAAAATAAATTTTAATCTTACAACTCAACAAACTCAACCTTCTTCTCCCGAAAAAATCAAAACGGCAAGAGTAGGCTAAACCTTAATACGTCTACAGGTAGATATTGGCGTAGGCCTTCATTCAAGGTATAGCGAGGTCGAAATAATAGATCATATATCAAAGGAAATGAAACTGCGCATTTTGAATCAAGTAAAGGAAATTTCTGGAAAACTGTCAATAATCATTGATGAATCCACAAGCATTAGTTCTAAATCCGTCCTCATTGTATATTTAAAATGTGAATTTAGCAAGGATAAACCATCAAGTACTTTATTTTTGGACTTAGTCAAGCTTTCTGATCAAAAAGCTAAGACAGTTTTTAACAGTGTTCACCAGTGCCTTGAAGGATATGGTTTTAATAGCGAGTACTTAAAACAAAACTTGGTTTCCTTTACAAGCGACGGGGTGAACGCCATGTTGGGAAAGCACTCAGGTGTAGCAAGGAGATTTTTATCTATTTACCCTAATATTATATGGCACTGTATGAATCACAGACTGGAACTGGCTATTGGGGATGCCATAAGTGAAGTAGCCGGGGTTAACCATTTCCAGTCATTAATGGATAAACTTTATTCATTGTACAGCACATCTCCAAAGAATAAGCGAGAGTTAAAAGAATGTGCACAGAAGCTCGATATTCAAATTAATAAAATCGGCAGAATTTTAAGCTCGAGGTGGGTAGCAAGCAGTTTTCGTACTGTTTCAGCCGTGTGGTTTGGTTATCAAGCTTTAGCCAGCCACTTCTCTAAAGCAATGGATGATCCTGAGAGAACATCCACTGATAGATGCAAATATAATGGTTTATTGAAGAAGCTGACTTCCCATAAGTTTTTGTTAAACTTAGCATTTTGTGTATGACATTCTTGCTGAATTGGCTTTGCTGTCTGAAAGTCTGGAAAACAGAAGCACGTCCCTTGTATTTTCAGACAAACTGATTCATAGATCAATCAGATATCTGGAATCTTTGAAAGAAAAAAATGGGACAAGAGTTCTGGAGGCACAAGTCGCCATGAGGGAAGGTTGTTTTACTTCTGTAAAGTTAAACGAAAACCCTAAAATCGTATCATGTAATGGTGAGCAGTTGATTTCTAGTGTAATCAGCAACTTAAAGAAGAGAATATTTACCGCTAGCTTAGGCGAAAAAATTGTCAAGAAAGAGGAGTTTGTAGAGCAACTAAAAGTTTTGGGACCCGAATACTGGCCTACTGATATTCAACCTGGGTTTGGCCAAACTCAAGTGGAGCAGCTATGCAAACGCTTCAAGTTGAACATCAACAGAGCTGTGACTGCTTACTGGGATTACTTGGACAACAGCAGGCGGGTGCCTGATGGACTGCAAGAGCTTATAAACTGCACTAAAATAATAACCTGTAGTTCCGCTGTGAAAGACTGTGAAAGAGGGTTCAGCAATATGAATAATATACTCACACCATTAAGGAACTCATTGACAGTAAGTCATGTCTCTAAAAACTCCAAGGTCCTCCGCTCCGCAGATGGAAGCCTGACCCCTATGTCATGACATGGCTAAGAAGACATCGTTCAGCAGCCGATACCCAAATAAGAATAGCAGAACCTCCATAGAAAGGAAATGGGAATGGAAAAGGAGAGGAGAATTTTGGGACATACTTTAGAGGTTATCGCACAATATTCATGTTCGTGTTACTGTTGAAAATATGTAAAAATATTACTTTTACAATATTTAATAGATTTTACAATGCATTTTTACGGTATTCTTTTTCAGGCTACAATAATGTATTAGCATTACAGCACAGTAATGTTTCAAAGTATGTCTAAAATCATAGCTTGTCTGTTTGTCATTACATATTGTGTTAGCCTAGTTTACGAAATAAAATGTCCTTTATTAATAATCAAAAAGATTTGTTTTGCTATACCCAGCAACTCGCCGCTCCCATGGTGTAAGTATAATATACCTATTTATATTACAGTTTTCACCATGAAATAACTACTTTTATAAAGTATATTTAATAATGAACCAGAATATATAATATTTATTACAATCGCTCTAGTTTAAGTGGGTAAAACCACAGTTTAAGTGGAAGTCTGCAAATGTAACGTCGCCGTCGGAACGCCAAGCTGACGACACGTGTCCGACCTGTGCGAGGGTGGCGGGGGAATCTGCGCGGTAGCACACCTATTATACTTACACCATGGTCGCTCCGGCACAGCTAAATTCGGCACTACACCACTGTCTATACTGTATGACTAAAGGTTCATACGAGTGCAAGACATAGACACTCACGATACTATAAGCAGGAATTAAGAATTGGACAACACAGGACGGTAACTTTTACACGCTTGCCCTCTCAGGCCGGCGTGTGTTTATCAAGTCTTCCTGGCTCTCTAAAGAGAGCTCAAACGCTGAAGATGTTTAACAGCTGACGGTTAAAACATAAGTTAGCTTTTGCAGCCTTCTAATCGGTGGGGGGATTACTTACTTGCAACTGGGAGATGGGTAATATATCTGACTCAAACTAGAGGGGGCTGCACAGAAAGATGAATGTTTGCATAAATGTTAAGATATGTATGTCAGGTTGAGGAAATGAGTGGCACGCTTTGCTGTGTGACGCGTTCTATACAACATATGTGGTGTAACATTAATAAGGAATCTTTGACTTTGGTTGTCTCACCACAGTTGAGGTGGAGGTGGCATGCAATATTTCTAACCGTGGAGGTCAATAAAAATTATTAAATTGATTTGAATATTTTCTCTTAACAACTTTTAATATAATTAATCGAAAAAGCATTTCGGACCCATGTTTATAAATTTATAAACCTTTTTTTCATTATTTTTACATGTAGAAAGAGCTTCCACAGTTTCTTCATATCTTCGTGAATCACCCTTTATATCCAACAAGAATTTCATTTAATTATCAAGCTTTCTGATGGCTGATCAAAATCTGAATATAAAGGGATTTTAACTTTTTATTTCACATTATTTGACTCTGAAACACAATGGAAAATATTGTTATCAACATTAATAGCATAGTTAGAACGGATGAAAATATTGATTTGTATTATTAGTTGAGGACTGTAAAGTTCAGTTACTCGTATCCTCGTCAGCTCAAACCCCAGTGGAGTTTAAAAAACTGCCATTCAGCCAGATACAATAATGTTTTCATTATTGCCGGACATGGAACAGGTCGTGTAAGTGCAAATGAGAGCTTGGCAATCCATCACGTCCACCTCAGTGTTATGTTTTTTACAATAACAAGGTAAACTGCTTCTTTTGATTGGTAAATTGTAAATTTTGTATTTGTATTTTTTATAAAATAATTGACTTTAAAAATATTATATAATTGACATCATGATAGGAATAATAGTAATTTTCATCACTAGGAGTGAAACTTTTTTGCAGTGTGAAATCGTGTTACGAACGAGATGAAGTCGACTTTTCACATATGACTAACCATCTAGACACTTTTGCTTCATGTGGTGAATAACGATTTTTATAATAAAAAATAAAAATTAAAACTTAAATGTTTAATTTGATTTTTATTACATGAAAAATCAACATAGTAATACTGCCAAGTTTACATATAAAAAACAGCTGTTTTGTGCATTTACCTCTTTTGTAACAATAACAAAGTTTCACTGAAAAAAGTGAGTTGTGCGCCACCTTATTTCCAGATCTCTGTTATAATATAACAAATCACTTTATAGAAAAACTAAGTATAAAACTACTGTTACTTGTGCAATATGATAAAAAAGTCTAGATTTATTCCTATATTATATGCATAGTCTTCTAAATTTTTCTGTGTATCGCTGTTGTTTTTTCTAATATCTTCTATTCCGTAGACCCACATTAGTTGTAATAGAACTCAAGAGCCACACACAGGATTCGTCCCATGTGACTACTAAATTCATTTATTATAATCAGTGATTTCAATATAAACAAATCAATACTATGGAGTATCGAAGGACCTGAACGAACTTAACGAAACTCTTACCAATCAGTTATAATTTGTTACCATGTCACATGAAAATATGGCACATGGTTGTTTTTGGTTTGTTTCCAAATTTCTTTATTCTGCTATTTTCTCGTTATCATATAACTTTGGTTTTGACCCCATAATCAGTACAGAGCTTCCTAGGACCAAGAGGAATCTTTTTACCAATTTTCATTTTCTAGGACCTTTTAATCAACATTTATCACACAGACGGTTGGACAGACAAACAAGAACACAGTTTTAAAAAGGCCTTGTCAAGTTTTAAAATGTTTCTGATTTTTTTAACTCACAGATTTGACTCTTATAAGCTCACTTCAAAATATGAAAGAATTATACCGTTTAAAATATACATGTATTCTTTTTGCATTGGTCTACCAGCAAAATCATCGTTCTATTATTGTAATGCTTTGGAATTTAAGTACATTTATTGATAATGGATACTTTAAAGGAGATTTGTTACGCAAATTTGGCATTGCATCATAAGCCATTACTTAGAAAACCTAACAATAATGAATTTCCGTGATTTGCTCAGCGTTACCGAAGCCTATCACTCAGGGTTCTGGACAAATTTATATTTGGTCTGTATGCCCGCAGAGCACCTCGAAAACCCATTGAGATATAGATTTGAAATTTAGCATTAAACTTCATACTTACATACCAATACAGTACACAATATCCAGTTTGATAACGATATATGTCACTCTAAGTATTTAGACAATGTGTCATCACTCAAGGGGGGTGGCAAAATGTCTCTTCTGTCTCGAGAACAAATTTAGCTGGACTAACTAAACACAACACTAACTATTAAAACTGAACTACAGAATACTTTGTTTTTTTATTAAGTGTGTTTTTTAGAGTTAGTGAAGTTGACACACAACATTGTGGTTGTGATTTTGACTTATGCGTGTCAGAACGCTCTGGTATGATTTGTTTATTTTAGCCTAGTTTGTAATTATGTGTTAGGTTGGTTATTTACCTGAAGAAGATATCAAATTGCAGATCACGAAACGTAGTGTTACTAAATTTTTGTTTCACTGAACAATGGAAAATGTCCGGAAAAATCCTGTTTCCTTCAGGACTCAGATATTAGTGTCTTCTGCACTAGTTAACATCACAATTACTTACATGCCATTCAGTGTAGAGCTTTATTGGATAGTAGTTGTCTTCATTCATTGCCAAGCCTCCAAAAGCAGAAAAATCTGTTTCTGGTACTGGTTTAACCGGAAATCAGGTAAATACTCATAGTTTATTACAAGCAAGTATAAGGTCCCCAACCGCTCCACCTACTTGAAATTTCCCAAGTAGCCTCAAAAATAACTATCTTTACTACAATAGACACAGTTCACACCCAAATTTTAAAAGGTGTAATAACATCAGTTTGGTAGATCCTACATACAATATACTTAGACAAATAGATATGTTGATTGGTCAATAAATAATCTGGACAACCTAATAATAACATTTAAATCAGATTTTGTGTACATAGCATGAAGGAAAATTAAATTCAATGTGTATTAAGAAGTGCCACAACCAAAGACAATTCAAACCTTGACGCCTTGCTGTGTTTAGTACTGAAACCAGTATACAGAATTCACTACAGTATGTGAGACATATCATTGCAAGCCTGTACGTTTGGCTTGATTGTATAATTATTAATAATATAAAGTGATCTCAATAATTTTACTTCTAGTGTTATTACAAGAAAATAATCTTCTGTACTTGCATGAAGATTGAACAATGTACCTCAGGTCTAAGTGCATTAAACAACATTTTTTGCCACAACTGAGGCAACTATATATCTTGTACTATAGTATTGTGATAAATGAAAAAAATTGTACGCCTGGAAGTAGTATGATACTGTGAACTATGTCCAAAAGTTTTTTTTTTATTTCGTGTTTTTTGTTGCCACAATTCATAACTGCCTACATCAAATGGTCACATCAACTTGTTGTTAAAACTGACAAAAATGTCTCTTTAGTATCTGAACTTGCCCACAATCAGCTATTGACTTATTTACATTCAAACACATAAACCAATATTTAAAACTTTTATTTTTGTGAGGCCTTTCGATAGCAAGGCTATCTTCGTCAGACACGTCTCAAAATTGTGCTATCGAAAGGCCTCACAAAAATAAAAGTTTTAAATATTGATTTATGTGTTTGAGTGTAAATAAGTTAACAAGAAGCCAATACAAGCTCCATCTTCAACAATCAGCTATTGGTTCTGTTACTGAGTCAGCTGAAGCCAACAGCATGTGTCTGTAAATGAAGAAAATGTTGTGATAATCTTAAACCCAAAACTTAATTATGGGTTGTTTTTATGGAATTTGTAGTAGTAGGATCGAGCAAAAGTCAGCTACGCATTGATGATCCATTGATTCCAGGTCCATATTCTCTGAATACCATTAGTATTGTTTTGAAAGATAAGAGAAATATAGGTCTTGTTATGTATAATACCTAATTTTACAACAATAAAGATTCTTGTCTGATATTTTAGAGCTACCTTGTTTAAATAAAATATACCACTGTTGTCTAGATTATGAATAGGGTTTACATAGATATGGCAATCCAAGTTGGGGAGAAGAAACGCCTTTCATGGAAACGCCAATCTAGCTGGATGGGGTGGATGTGTGAATGGTGCTTCACCTTGTAATTGTGAGAGACTATGAAATAACCAGCACAATATTTCAACACAAAATATAGGTCTAAGAGCTCAAGGGTATAGCTTTTGAATGAGAGACCCTGTCATTTCTCTGTATTGTGGAGTATGTGATCTAGTAATTAGATGTAATGGCTTTGCAAACACATTTACAGAAAACGAAAATCATGTGAGATATGCCTATGTAACTTATTCCAACCTTCATGTTTTAAATAAGCTTCACTGTTCTTAAACATTGCATGCTTGAATGTTAGAACTGATTTGAAAACTTAGTTATTCTAAATTTCTACTGGTTGAGTATTGGCAAGTGGGCCAATATTGGAAGTACTGATGTTGTGAGGGGGAGGGGGGCTATGTGGGAATCTCTCCAAACAATAGTGAGACATATTTCCTTACAATTCGTAAACTTCTATGGATTAATAATTTTGATTGGGCTTTTATATTGTTTATATTATTATTAGTTGAGGTATCTCAATCATAGTTTATAGTTGTCTTCCTTCAATATATCTGTTCTAAATAATCTAACATATTAAAATGTGTATTTATGCAACAATTTTAAGTATTGTTTTAATACTGTTATATCAGTACATTTTCTAAAGTTGTAAATAACCTAGTGTCATGAGATTCGTTCTTAATTATGTTAATACATTTGAAGTTAAATTAACCAATAAATAACCTTGTTTCTTTTGTTATCGACATAATACGAATATCTCTGTATTAGCAAAATCGAATCTGGATGAAGAGACTAACTAAATAGAACATGTATTAGGCTGCCTGGTAATAAAAAAGAGCTATATCTCTTGCAGTTAGAAGTTATCTTGTAAAAAGTAACAGCTGTTAATCCCAAAATGGCCTTACAGGATCCAACAGTGGGAAACTACAAGGAAGTAATAAAACAAATAAGTAGTTTCAGTGGAAAAATAATTTTGAACATACACATAGTGTGTATAAATTTGTTTTATAATGGCATCTACTTAACACCAGCTTATTTTATGATCAAATAATTATTTAATACAGAAGGTAATTTTTTATCAAACTCAATTATTGACAATTAACATCTTTATTTATTCCATAAAACAATATACAGAACAAACAACAAAATAAGACAAATAAGATCAGTACCATTAATAAATGTAAATATACATAAAAATAATAATAATAATAATGAGTAATAATAATTAAACAGTGTCTCAAAAATGTACAATACCCCCTCAACAGTAAAATTCTGAATGTATTTAGAATGACACTTTGATATGTAATGTTTGTATAATGCCTAATCAAAAAATGTCTATAGTAAGTTTGATTCCTTGCAATACATATACTAATGGATGGGATTATTTTCTGATTTAGGGAGTCAATGTTGCATTTCTGAGACTTGATCAAACTTAACAATATATATATTGGAATGTTAATTTTATTAATTACTTAAATCACTTTTAGTCTATAAAAATATATCTTATAGAAACAGATTTAAACTACTTTGTACTAAATAAACAGATGAACAAATTGATAAAATTGGTTTCATTTATCATTTTAATTCTTTAAAAAGTGAATAAGTCAAGAAGCTTCATTAAGTTTGGGTTTTTTTTTATTTAACACAATAGTTTGCCTTTACTACAATCTGAAGTATTTTGGATCATACTTTGTTTGTTATTGTTTATATTTTTAATAACAAAAGTCCTACTAGTTTGAAGAAAAATACTAAAAGTAATAATTGAAGCTAAACTGATATAAAACCTGAAAAATCTTCCTAGAAAGTTTCCAGGAGTAAATTTGTATATATTCAAAATGTCATACAGAAAACTTTTGTTTACATTTTTAAATGTACATTGTGCGCACACACACACATATACATATATAATTTTAGTATGTGGTAGCAATTACTGAAGAATATATAAAAGACTTCTTATACAATTATATACATAAAGGCAAGATGTAAAAACTATGTGTATAATATAAATAGTAAACCCAACATATTTTATAAAATAGATGGTTTGAATAAAATACAAAAATATGTTATAACACATAGTACTCACATTTATTTATACAGCACTAAATTTAACTTCAGTTACAATATACAACTAGGTACCTTGGAAGACACAGTTTTCACATGGAAAGACTTGAAAATAGAAACCAGCAATGGAAAATGTCATGTAACAATCTTATACATTTTCGTTTAAAGGGATTGGTGGTTTAGTTATTGGAAGACTACTGTATTTTTTGTACTACACACAAGTTCTATTTAAGCTTGAAGATTGTATTATTTGAGATTCACATTGCCTGCTATTTTTATATAGAACTCGATTTGGTAATATAAAATATTATAGTTTACGATCACAGATATACAGCCGATAGTTGTTCTAACCTTTCTTCAGATACTTTATTAAAGAACAAAATGAACAAATTCCTATGGTAATAATGTTTTATCAATTACACAACATTCATCTTTAAATATGAAATTCTGCTTTTTGCAGTCTATGACAGACAATGTTTATATGGATGTCAAAAAATCTCAATCATTATATTTTTTAGGTCTGTACACGTCAGAATGTACCAATATGACAGTATTTCATCCATTATTTTCCTTCAGTAATAAAATTTGTTACTTGAAAAACATGTGACATCCATGCATATATTCATTATTTGTAATAAATACACTATCTGAAGGAGCTGGATAACTAAAAGACTAACTTCTAACTCAATACAATAATTAAGGCTGATCATAGATATTTGAGCTATCATATTTCTAGGCACATTATATTACTTAACCACTTCAGTAACAAAAAAAAATTAAGGCCAGTTGATACATTCCTAATAAAGTTGAGTACGAGAGACATATTAACATTTCATGCTGACAGAGGATTTCACAATTATTATTAAATTGGAAAGAATTTTGTAGGGATGTTTTCTTGAATCCGATTTTCTAAATAAATAATAATTTTTAAGTTGATCAAAACCATTACTATAATAATATTCAACCTATGTATAAACAATTGGTTCCATTATTTTTGTGACAATTCTACTTTCAAACAGCTCATTTTAACACAAAAATTAATTATTAAATAGTATTATGTTTCCTTATGGAAGAATAACTAATAGACTATGAAATGTCAGATAATCTTTTAAAAGATTTCATGTGCTTTTTTCCATCATTATGAAAAGTATCATTCAATACTTTTCTCAATAGTTGTATTGCAGAGCTCGATGGCATTTTCCATGCTCAGCTTCGCCTCGAGCGTAAATGAAATTTCACCCCATAACAGATTACTTTTGAGACTATTAATGAAATGTACAATTACATAGGAATTGAATATGTTGGTAAGAATCCTATAAACCCTTCAATTTATCCATTGTAAAAATTAAACTTTAAGCAAAGTACTAAACATAGAAATAATATACATGACATCATCTGTTTAATCTTCCTAATAAACTCATTTACCCATCATATTTCCCTACTCACACAACTGCCTTATCCATTATAATTGAAAAATATAAGCACCTTTCACTTAGAACCACTTAGTATGCCCATAAAATAAAAATATAAGGTTATAGTTAAACTTTGTACTATAGCTGCAAACGTAATGGTAAACCTAGCGAATATACTCTTATAATAAATATGGCACTAAACAACTGATCACAAACATAATCAGCTTATACGTTCTTCAGAAGTGATCTCTTAAATTATAACCTTCCATACCTTACATCAATATTAGCCATTTCATAGAACTAATATTGACCAATACATTTCTTGTATTATGAATCTCTCCTTTCAGTCAAGTAGAATACTCAATGGTCAGACCCAGTGTTGCCAACTACTGCATGACAGGCATGGCGACGGCTGCCTTACTGTGCGTCACGTCTGAGTCTCGCCACAACTGTGTTATCGTCTTTACTTGTGTGTAAAAGTGCACTCCCTGCAATCATATCAAACTTACAAAATCACTAATAGATATTTCACTTCTTCAATTATTTTGCTCCTTTTTAGCAATAGTTGCCTTTAAGGAATGAATTTTCATTCAAAATTAGCTAAAAACTCATCTAGCACTATTTAAGTATAAACATCTATTATGGATTCAGAAATTAGTTGATTGAACTGATCTCACATCTCATTTAATTAATGAATAAATGAGTATTTTATATTTAACCTAAATTAATTGTAGTTTCATAATTTTCTATTCAAACTATCCCAGTAGTAATAAAAAATCTTCAAAGTTACGAACCAATACTTATCAAGTGTTTTTCTAAAGCTTTTGAAACATAAAAAAGCAACACTGTAGCCAACTTATAAAATAAACATTGAACATGGACCACAGTGAGAAAAAATTTCCTCCTTTTAATGTAACCTTTTGACAATTTTTTGAGAAATGTTGATCATTCATAGTAAAAGTTGTTTTCCACTGAGAAACAACATTGAAGAATTATTAGTAAAACATAATTTATAATACAACACTTATTGGTCAGATATTCAACAATTCCTTTACCTGTTTTCCATAGAAATGAGCATCGCCTCTAAATGACTGCCTTGATCCGGTGAATGAGAACATTGGAAGAGGTACAGGAATTGGGACATTGACACCGACCTACAAAACAATGGGTATTGAAGTATGTAAGAAATATAATGATAATGACTGCAAAAATTAGAAACATTGGTTTCGTCTTAAAACACAATACTAATGGCTGATTTTAGTACACTATGATGCAATAAAGAGTACTAAAACAAAAGCTTGCAATTTTAATCAGGTTCAACTACTTTCAGTCACAACTCTACAAATAGTTTGAACTACTTGTCTCAAAAGGTTTATGTTAATATACAATCTGAAAATTTGCTAAAGGTATCATTATTTCAGTTGGAGTATTGATGGAAACAGTGATTATACTGGCTATGTATACCAAATGCATCTACATTAAAAAAAGTATCTTGCATGCAACTTTAACAATGGTTATCAAAATGATCTCCTGACCTAAATTTTTCCCAAACAGAGAACTGTTATATGGATATAATGATTTAAGTTGGCAAAGAATATCAAAAATAATTTAATGTTCTAAATTGAATGAATATATTTACCTGGCCACAATCAATCTCTTTGGTGAATTTGCGAGCAGTGGCTCCATTGTTGGTAAAGATGGCGGTTCCGTTGCCGTAAGGGTTGGAGTTGATGATGTTGATAGCTTCATCCAATGTGTCAACAGACAGACACACCAGCACCGGCCCGAATATCTCCTCCTTGTAACACCTCATTGTTGGCTAAAATAACAGGAAGTGAGACAAACCATCTCAGTGAAACAACAATTTCACTTTTCTTATTTATTAGGTTTTGTTTAAATGTTTTTGGAAATAATTGCTTTGCACAGTTTTATACTAATGTCATTTTGCTTAAATTGTGTAATATTACAACATCAACAGAGAGTTATGTGTGTCTAAGATGATTTTCCAGATTACCTTAACATTAGTGAGAATGGTGGGGCCAACGAAATTGCCCTTCTCGTAGCCCTTGACCACAAGAGCCCGGCCGTCCAACAGCAGGTCAGCTCCCTCATCCACTCCTGACTGTATCAGTCCCAGGATCCTCTGCTTGGATTGGGGGGAGATCACAGGACCCAGGTCTGTGCCTGGCACATTGCCTGCAAACATACAGCTCATTAGTTTCAATGGAATTCATTTTTGAACCTGTACTGGACATTATTATTATTAAGGCTTATCTTACCAATGCAAATGTGTTATACCAGTGAATGATTTATTTGCCTTTAGGACATCCTCAGGCTGTATTCACTTATATTTTGTTATACATTTTAAGGTCTGCTTAAAACACTCATTAAGATCATACAACACACACAAATACATTTAACATATTGTTGTCATGCAATACTGGCGCCACATGCGGATGACAAAAATAGCAGACATCTGCTCGCTTGGTCGCCATTGCCTCAGTGTGAGCCTAGCAGTTATCGTGGAACGTTGTACCATTTGCCGCGTGTTGTGCCTGTTTCATACGTTGTTTATTCACAAGCCATATGTGGTTCGCAATTTTCGTTCGCTGGCTGTGCTGTACTGTTTATTGTGTGTAGTGTATGGTGTAAGGTGACTGTGTATGTGTGTTTATTATTGTATTTAGGCAATATGGAGGACGACAATGAACTAGTTGAAGACTTTATGAGTGAACAGGACGATTCCGATTCAAGTTCAGAGAGTGGATGTGAGTTCAGTGCTGTACTGTTTATTGTGTTTAGTGTATGGTGTAAGGTGACTGTGTATGTGTGTTTATTATTGTATTTAGGCAATATGGAGGACGACAATGAACTAGTTGAAGACTTTATGAGTGAACAGGACGATTCCGATTCAAGTTCAGAGAGTGGATGTGAGTTCAGTCCATGTTTATGTACTGTTTTCAATTCTTTATACAAAACAATTTTTTCACTATTTGTACAATTGACAATGTTGAGTTTAGCTCCAGTTCACCTTCTTCTTAGTGCAGCATTTGAAATCTGATGCTGTCAAGACTTGACTCCTAGAACCTGGAGTAATGTTTGTCTAAAGAGAAAAAAAACAGACTGGAACAAAGAAGATTAAACCTCTTCATCTATATTAAACTATATTTTGCAGTCTGGGTATCTGTGATGTCAAAACAACGTAAAGAGTTAATTTTGAGATTCTTCATCGCCAACTGTTGTTTTGGATCTCTTTAGATGAATACAACTCCAGATTTCAAGTCAAATCTTGACAGCCATACGTCAGATTTCAGACACTGCATTTAAGAGGAAAAGGCCTGACCATAACGGTGGCCACAGCTATGCTCTGTTTCAGGTCACTGATTTATGATTATGCACTGTCTCTTAGCCCAGTGAGCCAAACCTTGTGGCCATCGCTGTGTTCAGCTCATCAGGCCACTCACTAAATGTGGCCCACTGTATTCCACAGTTACAAAAATTTAATCCTTATCCAACTGTGGCTGGAAGGGGCTGCAATCTATCAGTCAAATAAGTAACTAAATTAGTATTTCTCTATTTGCTGTACATACCAGAATTGTAAACATAGTTCAGAACTATTTTTATCCGAGTGTCAGTGTCACTGTAGCTGCTATAGTGTATCCTATTAATGTATTAAAATACTAGTGCATTTGGTGGAGTTGAAGCTCAAAATATGGGAACAAGTTTATATTCTGTCGATACTAGAGACCTAGTTGAGATTGATCGTATTTTTACTATGCAAATAAAAATACTTTTAAAACAGATCTAACTATTACTTAAATTACATATTACTTGGTTCATTTCAAAGCAAATAATAAATAACCGATCGATAAAGTTTCAACCTTGAAGCCAATAAACTCTGTAAATTATCTGAGGATCTCATTTAAATCTTAGTAATTTAAAGAGTTGGAAGGTCAAATACTGCCATTTAAATCTGAGTAAAAGTGACCTTCATGGTTACACAAGTGCCGAGTGGTGACAAAGAACAGAGTTGGTCACTATGGGTGGTCCGGCGAGTTGAGAGGACAACCATCTGAGACTACATCCGAACTGAGCAAGGTTTGGCCACATTAGTGACCTCCTAATCGCAAAAGTTTAATACTGGAATACACTGGTTAGGAGTGTTTTGGTCTCAGTTTCCAGTGACCTAACTACAAACCTAATTACCTATAGAGGTTGGATAGAAAGTTTGAAGCATAAATTGAAACATGAGAAATGCTTCACTTTTTCATTATGCTTTGTTATTTTTCTGTCATATTCATAAACTCTAAAATGTATGAAAGTAGTATCTGTCCCCAAAAACTTAGATTCTTCCTAAATATCAAGCAATTGGCAAATAATTGCTGGTGTAATGTGACAGACCTTTATAAGAATGCATCTGATTGTCCACTCACCTGAGTTGACTTTCAGTTTCTCTGCCCTCTCTTTGAGCTCTGGCAACCAACTGTTGGCTTCACCCACAAACACTGCCGTGCTGAGAGCCATGCAGCGCTGACCCGCCGCACCGAATGCTGCCCCCACCAGCTGGTTAAGTGTGTGAGCCTTGTTGGCATCAGCCATCACCACCCCATGATTCTTGGCTCCCATGTTGCACTGCATCCGCTTTCCACTAGCCGCACCTCTCTTGTAGATATGCTCCCCCTATACATGACAGTTACATCAAATAATATACATTCTTATGTCATAATAAATACCATAAATTCAAAAGTGTGATACAAGAAAACTTTTTGCAAAGCCAAAATGTAGTACAATTCACCAATCATAATGACAAAAGCATATTTTGAAATTCACACAATAAAAAAAGATATTTTTTAATTTATATTCCTTTACTTTGATGGAATTGGTCGGTCCACATTATATTTTTGTACTTAAGCGCTTAATACTACCAACTTATTTAGCCCAATCATTAAGGAGCTGGGCTTTGACATACAGAGACCTTTGTAGCTATACATTTGTTGCCACTGAGGGAAGATAGCAATATTATTGCAGGTTGTTTTTTAAATTTAGAACAGATATAAAAATTGAGTGTTAGCATATTAAGCTAAGGGTGTTTTGAAATCTTACAGGTTGAAACTTTGAAACTTCTGAGCTTCAATGGGAACTCTAAACATTTAAACTCAAATATATACTTACAAGTGACCAAAATTATATAAAATAAAAACAAAATCTTGTAATATCAAACCACTTACAAGTTAATTAGGCATTCCATTTGCATGAATCCTTAAAATTATTTTAAAGCTTGTTAGAACATTCAACATATCAAATATTGGAGTAACTCACAGCTTGGTCAGAGCCGACAAATGATATCGCCCGAATGGCCGGATGATCACATATGAAGTCCACAGCTTCATGAGCACCATGGATCACATTAACCACTCCCGGAGGACAGCCGGCCTCGGATAGCATCTCTACGAGCATCATACAAGCACCAGGGTCTCGCTCTGATGGCTGAAATACAATACCAGAGAGTTGAACTTTGCTCTGTGTACTCTTCTACAAATCTTACTTATAAAGATGCTACACTACAAGTCCAGTGGATGCACCAGCACATCCTGACAAAAGCGAACAGTAAACCCAACATGGATTTAATAGGCTATAAATATTAGAGTGTATCAGATTTGGAATTTTTCATGGAAAGTCATACAATTTCAAAATGTAGTTGGTTTTTTACCATCATCTTCTAGTCACTGTGTAGTGATTTGATATTTTGTAGATTACAGCAGCGCAGCTGTTATTTATTTGGAAACAATATATTACATCTTTGTAAAAAATGAACTTTGGATTTATTGCATCAATACAACAAACTTATCAATACTTGGTGTATTGAATTCTAAGCTAATGATTAATGGTTAGATGTAATGGGAGAAATTGGTTTGCCAAGTGTATTAGCTGAATTCATTAATATACCAAAATTTAATTGTTTAAAAGTATGAAATTATCTAATGTATCTTGATAATGTGAGTGTTGCTGAGTGTAATAGCTAATCAATTATCCACAATATTTATATTATGGGTATGTTAAATACAAAAAGCATTCAGTAAAAAAGAAAATAATAATTGGTCTGGAGAAAAAATTAAACAAATTTAATACTTATGGGTTTGAAGCTGGCATCACTGGAATGAGTCTTGATCAGCTTATGAGTCAACATTGTTGTGTTCATAACCTCAAAACTATCCTTCCTCAGGAGATTTTACTTCTGGCTGGTTTATACATTCCAGTTGAACCTGCACTGTGTACAGCAAAAACTGGAGTCATTTCAATCTGGCAACCTTATGGAAGTCCAGGAGCAGCATATCACTAACTGCAAATGTCAACATTTTGGGGTACAAGGGTTTAGGTTTAATCTACTGTGAGAGATAACTGTGTTGGAGTTAGTGGGGGTCCTTAAGTGTTAAAGGAAGTTACAAGCCTAAACATAAGGATGTGCCACACCTTGCCTACTATGAATGGAGAGGCCAGTACAGAGCTAGCCTTCATTTCTTCCAAAAAGACATGACTGAGATTAATGCCAAAAATCCTTCCAGATGGATCTTGGCAGGAGGCGGGTCCTACTCTCAATCTTACCCATCCAGAATATCCTGTCACTTCAGAAGTAACTCACTCAAAGATCCTTTTAGGACTAGGACTAATTGCAATTTCCAAACTTCTTGTGCTAAAACAAAAATAACTCAAAATTAAGTTAAAAATTGCAAGTTAATTTGAAAATATCATATTATTTGATCAAAATTCTGTGATTTTGTTTTTACTTGCCAAAAATGAAAAACTGCTGATACTCCAGGATGACAAAAGTTTATGATGAAAGTTGTTGGAATCACATAAAATGTTTACATGTGGGTAAAACAGTTCAAACGTGGTCAGAGACTCAGTGACTGACAAACACCGTTCTGGTCAATCAACTGAGGTTTCAACTAAACTGGAATTCAAATTGATGTCATTATTTGTACCAACCACCATGTCACAGTGGAAACGAGTGTGGAAAATTTCAAGTTAGTGTTGGTACAGGTCATAACATTATTAGTAACAAGTACAAGTACCAGAAAATGTGTGCAAGGTGGGTCCTGAGAAAATTCATATGGCTACACAAGGACACAAAACTGTGCATACAGCTAAAAGAGTGTTATTTCCTCAACAAATTATAACTTGTTCACTTTAACAAACGAGAGTCCAAAAGACACATCAGCTAACCTCTCAGGAAAAATTCAAAACACAAGCATCAATAGGAAAGTCATGTTGACTGTATTTGACGCTGAAGGTGAAGTTTTTTGTGATTATATTAATAAACAGCATACAATAAACATCCAATACTACTCATATATCCTTTGAACAAGGTAAAGCTAGCCATGAAAAAGAAAATTTTTGGTTTACAGATAAGTGGTGTGATTCTCCAGCAAGTTATGGACGTCCTAACACTGTTCATCTAACTCATGAAAGCATCAACAAAATGGTCTGGAAAGTACTTCCTCATCCCCATCACAACCCTGATTTCTTTAGTGCAATAATGTTGGTGGAGATTATGCTGATAAGAAGGAAAAATCCTGTTTTGTAAAAATAAAGTTTTTTCTTCAAGCCAATTTGTATTTTTAATTATTAAATGCCCCTCATAGATAAATTTAATTATGCATCAAAATTTCATGAAATCAATATTTCTTACAGTAATAGCTAATCAATTACTACTCTACCAACATAACATGAATCTTGCAGAGTGTAACATAATATTTAGTCATTACACCATCTTCATTACATGTAGGTTAATACATAATCATCACTTATCTAGAAGGAATTGTAAATATTGCGAAGGGTAACAGCGATTATTCATCCACCCTACCTTGATGACATGAGTGTTGCCGAGAGTGATAGCTACTGGAAACATCCACAGCGGCACCATTGCAGGAAAGTTGAAGGGGGTGATGCCAGCTGTAACTCCCAGTGGTACCCTGTAGGAGACCAGGTCCATGTCTTTGGCGATACCCGACAGGGTCTCACCTAGCTGTAGGCTTGGCATGCTACAGCAGTGTTCCACCACCTCTGCACAAACATTTACACTTCTTGTTCAATTGAGCTTCACTCCACCATGATTGATATATTGTAAATGTTTACCAGGCTTAATTTCGTACTTTTCGATGAACGAAAACGTCTCTTGACGAAATATTTGCAGGACTAGTATTGTTTTAAATTTAAAAACCATCCAAATTATGTTAACATGAATTAAGGAAATTGATTCATAGGAGCTAAATGCACAGTTATAATTTAGCTCAATTTCGTTTCTTTTCAAACAAATTATATTCCCCAGACAATGCAAGTAGAGAATTTTAAATAGTTGTTCAAGCAGTATTTTTGAAAAAATTTTTAATCAGGAACATTATAAAACAAAATGTCAAGTAGCCTCTAATCTGGTTCTAGCTCATCTCACACCAATTTTACTTTACTTTTTCTATAAAACTCCGCTCAACTTTTATTTTAACTGAAGAAAAGTTGTATTTTTAGCCCAATATATTTTTTGATGCAAACATAACTTCATAACTATTTATTGTAAAAAAAGTGCAGATAAACAAATTGTCATTATTTAATCACTTTTTCACACTTTTTGAGACTATATTGTAAAATACAAATATGTAGTAAAATTATTTACATAAAAAATACTAAAACAAATGTTGTATGTAAATAATTTTGCACTTTTTTACAATGAATAGTTGTGAAACAATTTAGAAGAAACATGTAACATAACATGGCTATGCGTACATAGTCAATGGTTGACACATAAATTCCATATATGTGTAACAAATAGTTTTCAAACTATGATAAAAAGATATATTCAGTTCTGAATTTAAAAGCTGTCAAATTTACTCTGGATTCTTTTAAGTGTCTTTTAAGCTTCCAAGAGGGTTAAAATTGGTTTTTAAACGTCTTCAGAAACAATATGTTATCGTAGTGCTTCCCAACAATAGAAACAAATACTTACGTAGTCCTCGTAGCACATCACCTTCTGCATCAATTAGAGTCTTGCCTTGCTCTAAGGTGATGTTGGCTGCCAATTCTTTCTGCAAAACATAGAAATTATGTATAATCGAAATTACAATAATTCATTACTTTAACATTGAGGTTAATTTTAAAAAATGTAACATGATAACATTCTGTTGGTGCTGAAGTATAAAAGGAATAACAATTAATTAATTATGCTATCGGTTAAAAACAGTAAATATTTCAAATTGACATTTATTGCTAATGTTAATGAACACAGGGAAATTTATATCAATATATTATTTTTACGTACTTTCTTCGAGATATCCAATAAAAATACTTTACTCTCTTAAAGAATAGAAGAATAAATAAACTCAATAAACATAAGCTATTTTAATTCTCAGATATTAATATAAAAATATTAATTCTCTTTCCTGGTCCTGATCTGTTATTTTTCGGCATACATAAATAATCAGTCGGTAATCTTAATACAGATAATCCAGATTTATGTCAGGAAAGTATTAGAAATAAAAGGCATCTGTAAATTAACTATCAGGAATCAGTATTCAATGTGCCTCCAGGTTAGAAACTATTCACAACTGAAGAAAGATTGTCCTACAAGCCACCCAACCAGTCGTCCATATGACAAATTAAGATTATTCATTTATTTTAATTTTATGACTAGAATTAATTGTGAAATTCACATAAATATAAACATTAAAAATTATATACTTCTTATCGATAAGGTTGATTGACCTTAAGGGAAAATTACATTTGCTGGTAATAATACAACTATTACAGAGCACTTGCTTCATAATGAAAACACCCTCTCTTGATAATGTTCTAATCATTAAAGTGTGTCATTAAATTTGAAAAAAGTTTGGGCAGGTTTTAGCTTAATACAATCAATACGAATAGTTGACTGACGTAACAATGTTTAATATTAACGTGGTAATGATAAGTTGTGCCACAAGTGGATGATGACTCTAGTTTACTTCATTGCCAATAGATGGAGTGCAACAGCACAGTTTTTAAACTGAAGACAAGTTATAGAGATAGAATTGCTTGGTAAAAGTAAAACTCAAATACATTAGTTCCCCATGTCACATGACATAAAATGGAGAAAAATCTAAATGGTTTTATAAAACCTATTTCAAAACTTAATCTGGGACTTTTGAGTGTGGCAAGAAATTTTTCAGGACACCAAATGTAACGATGAATAAAACTGGAACAATTGTAGTTTTCAATGATGTTCGGTCAACCTCACTGATACCAACCATATTAGCCTTGATGATGTTCTGGAACTTGAACATGATCTGTTGTCTAGTGAGTGGAGATGTGTTGGACCAACTCTTGAATGCAGCTTTAGCCGACTCCACTGCTGCCTCCATCTCTGCTTTGGTGGACTTGGGAACTCTGGTAACAACCTACCAGAACACACATCAGCTAGGTACATTAACAACATATGGAACCTACATTGGATAGAAAAATGTAAAGGTAGTATAATCCACTTCATTACAAATACATGTATATATATAACAGTAAAAGAGAACAGTAACATCAAAAGGACCATTTCTGCAAAGACAATTGTGTTTTATTTTTGATTAATTATATCTCTAATTACACAATTAAAAACTACACTCATTTCCAAATGATTGCAAGAAACAAAAATACCTCCATAGTCTCATAATATATTGTTAAAGTTATAGGATATGTAATACATATTAACCCATTAAGAATACCATTGCAATTACACACAAATGCAAAACTTAACCCTATAAGTGCTACGAGTTGTGATCATGATAACTAAGTGATTGCTGCTAAAGCAAAATCGTAAGTGAGATATCTGCACCTGGTACAGTTAGGATATCTAACTGGCATAGCGTGGTCTAAGACACTACTCTCGGATACAAGAATTGGCTTTGGAGTTGTGGGTTTGATACCTGCACCTGGCATTGGGGATTTATGCATTCTAGTCTACACTTATATGAAGGTCACTGGTCTGTGGTAAAAGTTATGCCCACCAAAAATTAATGGTGGTTAGCTTGGGTGGAGGATAACGGGATCAATGTATTTTAGTATAAATGTACAAAACACCCATTCTTTGTCTCAATTTAAAGACAAAAAGACCACACAATTTAAGAAAAACTTATTTTCATAATCAAGGTTTTAGGAAAAATTACTAGTAGTTAAAGAGGGTTTAAACTTCTTAAAACAGTTAATAAAAACTACATAACAAATTTTTTATGAAAGAGGGTTTATTATAATGCCTATTAAAATAGTTGGGTGCAGTAATAAATTCTTAATATCCAAACATCGCCTGTGGGGCAAGTCCTTCTAACCTAAGTTAAATCAAATAAAAACCTTCTGTTAAATCCTACCAACCTTGTTATGTTCAAAAATATGTCACGTTTTCTATAATAAAATTGTGACATACGAAAAGAAATGGTGAATTCTTTATGGCCATCAGAAAAATAGTCTGTTACATGCCTCAAAAAGAAGGCATTTATAAATCTGAAAAGCAAACACAGTCCTTTTGTCAGAATCAACTTGCAATACTTATTAGAAGTAACAGAAACAAGCAACCGAGGGCTCTGCACTTCCAACAGTGCTGCCAAAAAGGAATTTACAATGAAGCGCTTTTTGAATATATGTGACAATTCCAGGTTTTTTTCTACCTAGTATATTAAACTTTTGAGTGCAATACAGCCCTCTCTGGACCCCACTGGATTATGCCAGAAATGCCAGTTCTTTGAATGTTATGCATTACAATGTTAATTTAAATGTTTCTGGCCGAAATTTTATAGAGCAAATGTTACACATTTTATCCATGTAGCTGTAGATTTAATCACTGAAACTTGTTGAACAGAAACTGAGCTACAACTACAATATTATCAGAAGGAATTAAATTAATACTTTGAGTTGGTCTTCTTATCTTAAATGTTAATGATACTTGAAAATATAAATGTACCAAGCTTTACAAAATGAACTTTGTAATGCCGAAAGAGATAAAAAACGTGAGCAATCTTTTCAACTCAAGAGGAGAATAATTTTTTACCAATGTGAATAACATTTTACAAATAAAGGAGTTGACGACAAGCTGTATAAAAATCAAGTTAGTTTATTGCCATCTAAACAAACTGATAATGAACTTATCAGAGACTTGAACTTATGTGGCACAAAGCAAGGTTATCATAAAACACGATAAAATGATAACAGGTTTAATATACCACTCGCTTGGCTGTATTCCAGTAATTTTAGTGTAATAATTAGAAAATGATAAACTTGACTTATTATTGTGTTAAGATTATCAGAATTATTTTTTCTTTTTATCTTAGGTTTTGATAATAATATCTACAGCTAATAAAAGCCTACACAATACACTGAATTAACTTTCAATTGGTCTGGCTTAAAATTTAACAGAGCATTTTGATAAATTGACTGTTTGTACACCACATATACTGTCCAATAATTTTTGTCACAGCTATACAATCAAAAAATGAAAATACATTCATATTTACTGATCCTGATATAAAGGGGGTTATTCATGAAGATATGCAGAAACTGTGGGAACTGATTCTAGATATAAAAGTAATGAAGAGATTTTATAATATAAACACTTGAAATGCTTTGTACTAACAAGCATAAATCTGAAAAGCACAATACACACACACAATAGAATATACAAAAGCATAATACACAATATTTAATAATGAATTCACTAGAATTCTGGTAAGGTGGATTAAGAAGCAAATTCAATCGTTCCTTATGGTTTTTGACCTGATAAATTGAATAAAACAGGTCCCAGAACTGTAAGTTAAGTTTTTTTTTATATATAAAACAAGTGTCAAATAAAAATGTAGTGAAAACCCATTTTTTCATCTTTGGGCAACAATAACTTTGTTATTTTACCAAGAAACAGATCAAAAGTGTCTTTTTTTTTTTAATTGTTGTTTACATGTTTTAGTTTGTATTGTCTGATTCTCCCAGTGGTAATTTCTTTATTAATAAATAAAGTTATTAATAAAGAACTAAAACAAATAAACAGCTGATTTAAATTTATTAACATTTTTGAGAGGTTGTCTTTTTAGCTGCTTAACTAGTGAAACATAAAATGATGTAGTAATGTTTTTGATCATTGATTTTTTTCATGTTACCATGATAATTGTTAAAGATTTATACCATTTTCATTCATTACTATATTAAATGAAATAGAATTGTATACAACATATTTTAAAACTTTTTAAAATTTTGCAATCTTATAGTTTTTAGTTTAGGCAAATAATTTGTAACAAATGTAGCACTTTCCAATTTTTAAAATTAATCAAAACCAAATATAGATTATTTTAATATTCCTTCAAATATTTATATATCTTTTTTAATACTGCATGTCAGTGTGAAGTTGTGTGAAAATACTATAGGGTGCGACAGTACCCTAGTTCAGATGCTGATGCACTAAAAGTGTCAGATATATGATAATTAGATAAGTGGTTAAACAATTATAAAAATCAATAGTTGAGTAATCTTTTCTTGATATAATTCAAGAGAAAACTTTTTAATAAAAATAAAACTATTTGGATAGCATAAACAATTGTAATAATATTCTGGATGTCTTATTGATACAAAATCCAACATCACATATACAATACAGGTGTATAACACCTAAACACTGACCTCATTGGTTGCTGGATTGTGTAGATCAATCCATTCATTTGTTTTAGACTCAACTGATTTTCCATCAATGAATAGTTTTGTGTTGCTCAGAGCTCTGATAACTTGAACTTGTACATGATTCACCTGAAAATACAACACAGGTATTTAGGTATTTGATTTGTTAGGTTTGTTGAAACCTAACAAACCATATTGCTAGTTTCTGAAAAACCTTACTATCCAAATTTTAAATGTTACTAAATTATACCAAATGTTACTCCCTTTGTAAACAACAAAAAGAGATTTAAATACATTTCAACTATTTAATCATGTATTGTCTCTGCAATAGGGAAAGCCTTCTCTCTCTCTATCCATCAAAACAATATATTCTATCATTCTGTTACTCAGTTTGTACACCTAAAACACACAACTTACGGTATACATACCCAAGACCTACATGCACTAAGAGAGCTTGTAGTAATACTTCTTTCACTATTGTTAATTCTATTATTTGTGCTAATAACAAAAAAATATTATTATTATTTTTACTTTGCTCTGTTATTATAGATTATAAATTATCCATCATTACACGTTACTTTTTGCACTGATGATACTGTAATTACTTAATTTATTGTTAGTTGCATTATTACATAGAGTAATTATTTATTGTTAATAAAATTATTTATTAATTATTTATGAATCATTAACTAAATCATATTATGATGTGAATGCTGTTGTTGTAAAGTTATTAATTGAATCCAATTTTTAAGTTAATACTGTCATTACTTTTTGACAAGAACTTGTTACGCAATAATTTATTATTACTACGATTTAGTGATTGTAATGTAATTAATTAATATTATACAGGGTGTCCAAAAAGTCCCGGGTCGGATTTTAACTTTACTAACCCAAAACTGTTTACAATTTAATGAGTTATTCAAATGACCCTCAAACACCTCAAGAAACACCTCATGTCCATTTTTAAATGTTAGGAAAGTTAAAGTCAAAAATCTCATCAGTGTATTTTGTTACATTAACCTAAGTTGCAAACTCTAGCCATCTTTGAACGGCTGTCATTTTTGACTCGGTCATCCGTTTGAGGTCGGGTTTGCGGCTTTGTACTCTACTAATAAAGACCTTTAATTTGATATGCATATCAACCTAGGCTTACGTTTTAAGATTTTCTTCTGACTCCTAGCGGGCCGCCCCCCTGAGGAAGTAGCGGATCACTGAATATGTGATAAAATAGATTTTTATGTCCAGTAACTTTGTGTAAGGTTTTGTAGCTCTATTTTAAATATTTTGAAAAATATTCAACCGACCCGGGACTTTTTGGACACCCTGTATAGTATAATTATATGATACTATGTTGTAATAGATTTATTGTATTGATTGTCACCTAGGATGTCTTGTTATATTTAAAATGCAAAAATAGTAAATAAGAAAATAAGTTTAGTAATGTAAAAAATTATGCCTGCATCACCAGCTGTGCTAAAAGAACATCTCCATCAACAATTCAGTTCCTTCTCAACTCCATGACGCCCTCTACATTTGGCCAGGCAGGTCTTCTGACTATCCTGCCAGAATAAGGCATTCAGTAACTCTAACAAATCACATGCTGCCGCAACCTCAAAATTCGATAACCAAAATTGCAAACCAACACAAATGTAGCACAGGAAGATATTAGACATCTGCCACTTTGTTCCCACCTAACCAGCCAAAACCTTCCCATACAGCCTAGTTCATCACAATCAGTAAATTTTCAAAACACCTCCAATCGAGTCAAAACACTATCTCAGCGAGGATGAAGAATATAATAAGATTGTAGTGTTGGCTGAAATGCATAGGCCACACGACAACAAAATAAACACTGCAAGAAACTTCATGAAAAGTCCTAAAAAACTTGATACTTTCAAGTCTGTCATGGAGGTGGACATTCGTCCTCTTCATCAAGGACTGACAGGCACATGGACTAGAAGATTTTTTAATGATAAGCCTAAAGAAGACTGCCAAATGGAAAACAGACCAACTAAACTCCAGAGTGTTCCATAAACTCAGCTGTAAATAAAACATTAATTTTCCACCAAATGTTGACCGCCTCAATAACAAGTTTGAGAGACTAAATCACTTTCTGGCTGTAGCATATGCATTGTTGGAAATCTTATAATATAAATGGCTTAGAAAACTCTAACAAAACTGATAATACTACAATTAGGAAAATTTTGACAACCTACAACATTAATAGACTTGCTCTTCAACCTATTAATCACCAAGATCTCCAGAAAATCAATTGATATTGTGTGTACTAATCTCAGCCACCATATATATTGCTGTGATATGCAATGGGACCTCTGATCACACTGCACAAATAACCAGCATTGATTTCCACTCCAAAATAACATAAATTCCTCATCTTATAGATGTAACTTCAGCACACAGAATCTGATGTACTCATGAGTCTTCTAGCTGAGCAAGACTGGCTGAAAGTTTACAACTTAGCATATAATAGTTTCATTGACACATTATGGCTCTAAACACGACTTGACCCTACAAGCTCATCAGAAGAAGACAAATTAGCCGAGGTATTACAGACCCAAAGGGGGAAGAACTGACTAAATCATTTATAAGTGCCCAAGAAAGGTTTATTATCAGTAGCTTTCAAACAGACAAAATGGACGCTTCCCAGAAGAAAAAAGATTATGACCTGAAGCTAAAAAACACATCAGACAAGAAGCTAATGAAGATTTTATATCAAATGCTACAGACAAGAGTTAAGCAATATGGAGCATCATTAATAGTAAAAGAGCTTCAGCAGGAACATTGAGTGGGAGTTAGAGATAATGGAAAAAACACAGGACATCAACAAAGTAGCAGAACATTTCAATGATTTCTTCAGTAACATTTCAGATGCTACATTCAGAAATACTAGCTTGTAGTTAAGACCATTCAGGCTCTAAAGCCAAAACTTTCTGCGGGGTTTGATTATATCTCCTCTTAAGATATTAAAGATAGTTGAAGAGGAAATCTGCCTGTCACTAACATAATAATATAAATTTCTTTCCCAAGGAATTTTCCCCTAAAATCTTACAAGTGTATCCTCTCCTTAAAAAGGGAATTAAAAAGGAATTATAAAACTTAAGGCCAATATAACTTGTCCCCGCTGTATCCAAAATTATTGTGAAAGTGGTGCTATCCAGACTATTAAACCACCTGCAGCATAACTCTCTTACTCCCAAATAACCAACAAAGTTTCATTGTTGGAAAGTCAACAACTGCCCTGGGGGCTACAGTTAATGCACTGTTGAATATTTAGAAGCTGAAAATATTGTAGCCAATGTATTTATAGATCGTAGCCAATGTATTTATAGATCCTAGCCAAGGTCTTTGTCTCAACTGTGAGAAAACTGAGATCATTGGGAATCATAGACGTAGCCTTAAACTGGTTTGAAGACTATCTACATGATTGTATGCAGACAGTAGAGCTGAACAATTTCAAACATATTATCAGTTATTGTGTAATTATAGATCACAACCGCTTAAAAATTCTTTCTGGAAATGAAAACATACTTTAAGAAATTGATAAAAATAGTCTGAGATCATTATAGCTGATGTGGTTAATGTAACTTGGATTCCAGCTTAAGCAAGCCTGGAGGGGGAAAAATAACTAGTATGCTAAAGGTTGAAGTTAATACATATAAAATTGTATCAAACTTTCAATAATATAATACTTTAACACAATAGGTTTTCTTTGAGTAACCATAGCAACCCTCTAGGGACAAATTTTCAGGTAAGTTGGTAACCCTGCAATAAATAGCAAACAGATGATTTAGTTATTGGAATTGTTACAACAGATAATTTGAAGCCTGTACTGTCCGCAAATACTACAATTAAAGATAAATATACCAATATTTTGCTAACAAAATTTATTAATAAAGTTTATATCCATTTTGGAATGAATTTAATTATGCAAACCTATTTTTGGGTCCATACATTTAATATGTATACCTGCTTTTCACTAATATGTATTATAAAGAATATTTGTTATAAAGTAATAATAATAATAATCTTTATTGTGTCAACAATTACAAGATTGTTGCAGGTACATTCATCATTATTTGTATTGATTCTATCACAGTTACACCAATTTCAATTGTATAACAGAACTGGGATTTTTATTTTATTCTTGTTTTCAATAATTTTCATCCCAGCAACTCAACATGAACTCTTCAACGGAGTAAAACACCTTTGACACCAGGAGGTAGTTCTGTTATTCGATATATAAAGTATCGATGATCGTAATAAGCGGTATAAAAACTGGGTCCACTTATTGTACTCTGCCTGTAATATGTATAAAGTGTTATTTCTAGGCCTATGTTTAGTAGTCCTTAGTTTAATTTTACTTGTTTAGACTAACTAAGCCATTGCTTACAATATCCAATACTTGCATTTTTAACAACTTAGTACAATATACATATTTAGAGTGTTAAAATTTGTTTCCTATTCTAAAAGTTATTGTAACAAAACACGAATTTTTACTACATTTTTATAATAAAATAAAACTTAAAAACACTCCCTGTTGTTATTTTATGACTTGTTAAATATTATTTAATACAACTTGTAGGCTAATTACATCAACTACATAATACTCATTACATTTCAATGCAACACCCTTTATTTTAAAGTTTTCACTTTAACAGAATTTGAAGAATGTCATATGAGGTTTGAAAAAAAAGAGGTTAAAAAAGAGGGTGGTGAGGTGTGGTATGAGGTTTGTATCTTTGTCCGATTTCAGGGGTAGACTTTAATACGTGGCCTACACTTGTTATTCGGTTGTTTTTTAACGAATTATTCGATATTTTTATCCAAAGGCCTAATTCAATATTATAATTTATTTAACTTAGCATATGATTTCACCTTAGGAATTACTTATAGTAGTTTTAATGTAAACAATAAACAGCAAAAAGTAACTTATATTTTGAGACAGAAAATGGCGATGAATATGTGGAAAATATGTGAGATATTTCTCACAAGTGACACTTAAGATTAGTTTAAGTGGCTTCAACATGTATGTTTGGCTCCTGATAGCCCATGGGGAGAATTCTTTCCTCCATTTCACAAATGCTGTTACTCACTGCTATCACCTGGACAAGTTATGGGTAGGGTACGATAAGTGGACCCGGTTTTTTATATCAAAATTGGCAAACGATATTACTTAATCATAACCATTGATACAAATAATCGATACTGATTAATTATTTTTAACGATTAATTAAATAATCTATATCAATAGCTGTAAACAATAATTTCAAATAATACTCTTAATGTAATATTTCAATTTTATATATAAGTAACATTTGATTATTAAAAATAACAGTCAATTTTAGAAAACTACACGACATTGCTTTGAAAGATGATAAGACATGTTTTTCATGACTTCAACATGTTGGACTCGTGCAGAAAAAAATTATGTGAAATTTGTGGGAAAGAAACAACTGTAACTGTGAGAGGAGCAAATATGGTCGTCTTCAGTTTTCCTAATTTTGGTTATTTAATTTGTTTAATCACTGTAAATATTATATACATATTTTAATTTAAAACATATGATTGTTATTGAGAACTGTAGATACTTTATATCAATTGATAGTCTAGGATTTGAGATGCGAATATTAGGTATCGATGATTACATTCTTCGATATAAAAAACCGAGTCTGCTTATCGTACCCTAACTTACCCCAAGTTATAAATATTGTAAGGTTTCTTTGATGTGTTAGTCTAGGCCTTAGTTGGTTTTGTTGTTTTGTAATGTTAGTGTTAAATTTATGTTTTTTAAAATTGTAATGAACGAGATTCTTCTTGTTATGGTAATTTATTAAAACTCTTATTGTGTATGAATCTTTTATATCGAAGTTGGATAATATATCGAACAATTCAACAAAAACCGAATAACGAGTGCAGGCCGCTTATTAAAATCTCCCCGATTTCAGTACCAGCGTCACACACCATTTTTGTGTATTTAAGAGTAGGCTAATTACCACTGGATTTTGTAATATTTTTGTCAAAAATTATTCAAATATTATTAATTTTTTGTGTCATGAGTGATATATCAGAGTGAACTTCTTAAATTATATATTTATACAGTCTGAAATGTCTCAATCAAAAATATAGATGATTCCATTGCGGTAATTGCCATTACTATACTCAACAGAAACATTACTTTCCATTGCATTATCATTACCATTTTTATTTTTATTATGGTGTGGTTAAGATCTAGGTATCTACTAATGATTTTCAATTTTTAGGTTAGATCTTACTAATTTTAATTTATTAATTAGGTCTAAATACATTTAGGATGAACTTAATTTATCTACCCCTACATGTAAAATGTATTATAAATTTACTCTTACCTTGTTATAACAAAGCCGAGGAACCAGTATCATTTTAAAGAGAATTATTTTTCTTACAAATAATCAATTAATTGAGTATAAAAAGAATTACAAGTCACTCTAACTTACTACAATCAACCAAAACGCAGAAAGACTTTATTAGTTGTAAATTATAACATAAATTATTTTGTAGCAATAACCTATAGTAATTCTCTAGGTAAATTAAAAAAATGTAAGCCGTTAATAAAATGTTAGCTAATTAAAGAAAATAAACAATAGCCTCTCTCCTTCAAGTATCAAGACAGGACGTCTAGGCTAGTGTAGAGTAGTGTGTGTAGGCTAATCACACTTATTATTCTGAAGTGACTGACAAAAGTGAACTTGTGTTTGTGTAGTGAAGTGACACTAATTAATTTTGTGAAGTTACTATTTTAGTCTAGTCAACTCAACAACAAACATCTAGCATCTACAGACAGAGTAGGGGTAGAAGTCTAACCGCTCACAATAAAGTCAGCGGAGTGGCATGTGGCAACGCCGGTAAGAAAAAGGAATACCTTTCAAGTATTACTGCTGTTAGTAATTGTTTTTAATTCTCTTTTTTAAGCATTAGCATTTAGCTATGCCGGTTCGATGTACACTGCATTCATGTCTCTGACGACAATATGTCTTCCTAGGAGTTTGATATAGCCCAACGCTGCAGTCTGTCGGGAAATAATACGATATTCTCCTCTCTTCTCTTCTATTGAAGATTTCCGATGTCATGACCATCTCACCCACCACAAGGCCTTTTCCCTAATTGGTCTCCTATGAACTGGAGGGTTTGGTGATAGCGAATTTGACATTGAATTCAATTGCTAATTGTTTTGTAAAACAAACAATTTATGTGCAATGTACTTGACATTAAGTGGCTGTTTGACGAAATAAACTTTGGATGTGTTGCTGTTGAGGTTGAAACCCCTAGAGTCATCGTTGTTAGCATATACCATTCTCCAGCAGGTGATGAAAATATATTTTTGAACAATTTAAAGCTGCTATTGACAAATCTCAGCCGATTGAAACCCACATCCTGATTGGTGATGATGTTAACTCTAAGTTCGATGTTACACGAGATAAACCCAGTGTGAGAACATCATTAAACCTTCTCAGGCAGTTTGATTGTAAATATCTTAATAATAAGCCTTCTCCTTTTAATACCTGCCTCGATAGCATTTTACCAACATTCCACTCGAGCTGAGTAGTACCTGTGTAGTTCCTGTTGATATCAGTGATCACAGTGGCCTGGAGACAAGTCTGCAAATACCATCTGTTCCTGACTTTAATAACTAGAACAATAATTGTGTATTCCGTAACTTTTCTTCTCGTTGCCTGGACAATTTTTCTGAACTTTTAGGTAGTGTGGATTAGGTGAAACTACTCGGGGAAAACCATTTGCCTGCTGAAGACAAGTTTGCTTTATTTTTTTTACCAAATTCTTAGAGTTGTTCAACCAAGCTTGCCCTTTGAAAATGTTGACAAAGAAGAATAAACAGAGGTTAGTAAAACAAAATCGACATAAAATTGGTACACTCCGGAACTAAAGAAAATCAAAGATAATGTTAGTCTATCGCAGAGTTGACTTGTGCATTAACAGTCAAGAGTCACATATGGCCTACAAACATCTCAGAAATCTATATAAACAAGAGGTAAATAAATTTAAACTGAATGCAAATGTGAAATTTATTGAACTCTCAGCTAACAAATGTCAGGCTGCCTGGACCTTGGTCGGGAAGGTGTCAACTCAGGGACGGCAGGTTCCAGATGGTTTAATTAGCGGGGAGGACTTCAACAGCTTCTTCATCGATCGGTCAGCGAGGCAAGAAACAACATACCGCCACCATCAACCTCTTCTGAAGATTTGCTACAAAGAGCCAAGCAACCCACCTCACTCTTCGAGTGAGAAAGTGTGACCAGTGATAATTTGATAATAGTGTTGTGTCGAAAATGAAAGCTTCTAAAAGCAAAGATATGTATAGTCTTTCAGCTAATATTATAAGGTATGTCGTTAATGCAATCTTATTACCACTTGTAATTTGTATTAACTCCTGTCTGCTAGAAGGTGTATTCCCCAGATCTCAAACAATCTCAAGAATTGTCCCTGTCTTAAAAAAAGGGAAAAGGTGCCAGGTTAAAATACCATCCAATTTATCTAGTGCCTGTTTTAGGTAAGATCATTGAAGCAGTTGTAAAAACTCAGATATGCAGTTTTTTAGAATACGGTACCAAAAACTTTTGTCAGGATGCCAGTTTGGCTTCCGCAAAGGAATGTTTACCACAGATGCCATAGAGCGTTTGGTCTCTGGAATTCTCTCAGCTTTTAAGGGCGAAGGTCTTGCCCGGATTACTGCTTGTGATCTGAGCAGGACTTTCGATTGTATGGATCGCGGTATACTTTTGGGTAAGTTGGAGTACTATGGTATCTGTGGCGTCCACCTTATTTTTTTTCAAATTTTATCTGAAAGGCAGAACTCAGTTTGTTGATGCAGGTGGTAACAAATAAAATTGTTCCAAGGTCATTTTTAAGGTGCCTCAAGGGTCTGTGTTAGGGCCTCTCTTTTTATAGTTGTTATTAATGACTTGGAAACTAATTATCATTGTCTCATCAACCATCATGTTTGCAGATGACACTACTTTTTTAAGTATGCATTCAGATGAAAGCCTCTTAAAATTAGAATTTGGCGACACTCTTGAAAGGGCCTGCTCCTGGTTTAGTGCAAACAGCCTTCTTTTGAATAACAATAAAACCCAGAACCTACTTTGTAGCCTTAAAAACACTAATCATAGTTTAATAGAAAATAGTAATAAAAAAATCCTGGTTGTACTTCTTGATCATTCTTGATTTTCTTGGGTATCAGATGTAAAATCTGTTTGTATTAGATTGTCTAGAGATATATTTTTGTTAAGATCCCTTATGAGCATTGGTCCTGAGAATTATGTAAGAACAGCTTATTTTGGCTACTTTCAGTTGGGGTAACTATGGCATAATTCTATGGGGAAATAGCTGTCATGTTAATAGGATATTATTTTTTTTTTTTTTTTTTTTTCAAAAGCTTTATTTCTGGTTCAATTACTACAAGTAAATAATTATACACAGAAGTTTGAATCATAGAGAACAGAAGAACATAGAAATATTAACATTAGTGGGTTTGCTCCAATGGAGACACCCTATAACATAATACAGTTAAACAGAAAATAAACAATAAAATTAGTACTTGACAAACAATGTAAGTTTCAAAATTATAATAAAATGTCTTGAACCAAGACGTGCTTTCAGTCTTCTGTTGACAGTTCTTTGGCCAATGTTAAAATGGACAGCACCTGTTGATTGGTCCAGAGTTTCTAGAAATGTAGCACTTAGTTTTCGGATGTAGTCACAGATGGTCGGAATTTCTAATTCATTATGAATCTGTCGGTTTCTAACAAAAACCATGGAGAATTTGTTGCTATTCTCAAAAACATTGTTTTGGAATACTTGAAGTTTGTTCATTTTTGATTTATGGAGGCAAGGACCCCAAACTGGACAAGCATAAGTTAAGAGGGGTCTGAATATTCCTTGGTAGATTAAAAGAGCGCATTTAAGTTTAAGAGATGATCTTCTATTGATAATTGGGTACATTTGTGCCAATCTTGTGTTTGCTTGATTTAATTTTGAATTTATGTGCTGTTTATAAGTAAGTTTAGAGTCTAATAAGACACCCAAATATTTAACAGTTCTGTCATTTTTCATTCCATGGTATGATGTTATCTTGAATTTCTATATTCCTTAAGGGATTGAATTTTTCTTAGCGAAAATATTTTCGCTTCACAATTTTAGAGGGTTAAGTGCGATTTTCCAATTAACGAACCAATCCAAACAGTAGGTCTGTATCAGTCTGAAGCATGTCAACTGCTGTGTCAATGTCTTGATGTTGGGAAATCAAGGCAGTGTCATCAGCGAAAAAAGAGCAAGCGTAGCGTAGAATGAGCTGGAATGGGTAGTCAATGCATGAACATATTAAACAGGATAGGTCCTAAAATTGAGCCTTGTGGCACACCAGCCCGGATCTGTCGAACAGTGGAATGAGTAGAAATTTATTTTTTACTGAAAAAGTCCGGTTTTCTAAAAATGATTCGATGATGTTTTGCAAGTAATTTGGAAGTCCAGTTTGAAATAGCTTATACAGAAGGCCTTTGTGCCATACTTTGTCAAAGGCCTGAGCAACATCCAGAAACAAAGCAGCAGAGTGTCTTTTTATTTTCAAACCCTTGCACTATTGTTTGTGTTAACCTCGCAAGTTGTTGCGTAGTAGTAGAATGTTTTTGCCCTAAAACCGAATATTGGTGGGGAGGAATACATTGAGCATCTTCAATGAATCTGCATAGTCTCTTCTGTATTAGCTTTTCAAATACTTTTGCCAGAGTGGGTAGTAGGCTGATGGGTCTGTAACTAGAGGGATTTCTAACAGGCTTACCGGGCTTGTGGATAACAATAACTTCAGCATGTTTCCAGGATTTAGGAAAGTAACCAACGTGTAGGCATGCATTAAATAAAGTTTTTAATAGCTGATGGGCTGTTGGCGGGAGTTCCTTTAATATTAAGTTTGTTATCAAAGTCATACCCAGGAGCTTTCCTCAACGGTAGGTATTGGATAACATTTCTAATTTCAGATGTTGAGATATACTGAGTGGGAAGCTCAGCAGATAAGATTGTGCTATTTTAAAAACCTGTTGACTTCATCTTCAGTTTGCAAATTAACAGTAGGGTTAGGGGGAAAAAAGCATTTTCAAAATAATTCGCAAAAACCTCACATTTTTCAGAGTCACTCTGGTACGTCTCCTGGCCTTGTTGAAGGGGAGGGATCGTAGAAGGCGTTCTGAGAATTCTTTTGGTTGCCAGCCACATTGAACTATCGCCTGGGTTTATTTCACTCAAATATTTCTGATAGTCATTAATTTTTGAAAATATCTAATTCTGATTTTATTTTCCTGATGAGCCTGTTAAGCTGCATGCGATCTTCTGGATGCCTGTGTCTCTGCCACCGTCTCCTAAAAACATGTTTTTCTTTAATTAAAATTAAGAATTCTTTGCGGAGGGCGATTAGGACAAAACATGGTTTGTGATTGTTTTGCGACTGCTTTTTTAACCGAATTTTTAATCAGCTCAGTGAATTGTAGTACACAGTTGTCAATATCTTCGAAAGACTGTAAACAATTCGGCAAAGATAATATTAGTTTCTAATTCGTTATGAAATACAGCCCAGTCAACTTTACCATTTATTAGTTTCAATGGAGGATTGGTAAAATCGGGTTTAATTGAAAAAGTTACAATTACTGGTAAGTGGTCAGACGTTAACTCGCATAAGGGTTTGCTGTACTATCGGTTCATTGAAATTATTAAACAAAACAATATCTAATATGTCAGGTTGCTGGTTTCTCTGCCACGGATAAAATGTTGGTTCTACAGGAGCAGATATATTAATAGTTGTACGCATCAAGTAGTCATTCAATTTATTACCCTTTGGGTTATTAGTGCGACATCCCCATAAAGTGTTTTTTACTGTTTAGATCTCCCATTAAAATAGTAGGACTATTATTATATAGGAATCCTATTAAAATCTTCATCAACAAAACGTTTGTTGGGAGGTAAGTATGCTGATACTAATGAAAAGTTGAGAGTCCATTTTGTAAAAATATTTTTATGGAAAACAGCTTCTAAACTTTGTAACTGGGGAGCAAGAAATTCGTGGTGTTTTATGTTTCTTTTGATCAAAATTGCGACACCCCCAGAGGCATGAGGAAGCCACTCGGTCCTGTCTGTAAATAGAATAGCCACTTATTTTAATTTATCATTGGGCAGGAAGTGAGTTTCAGTGACACATGCAACATTCTATATTATGTCTTACTAGGAAATCTGTAAAGAGATGTTTTTTGTCTTTCAAGCCATTGGCATTCCCAATTGAGAACAATTAAGTTTTTAAAGAGAGTTGGGGCCTGATTGTTAGTCACGGGGCATTTTTAAAGAAAGAAGCAATAACCTGCTGAATAACCTTTTTCAACTGGGGTATGAGTATTTTTACTACATTGCTTATTATTTCGTCAAGACCTGAGATGTTACCTGCTTCCAGAGATTGTGGATCCTCTACGGAGTTTTGCAGTTGAAGGAATGTACGACGGATGAGCCACCTCAGCATAGCTGGGGGAGTTCATATTCAACGGGAGATCGAGGTGGAGATGATTTTGGTTGAGTTTTCCCTAGGTTCGTTGAGTTTTCGGGTCGTGTCGTTGTAACTTGTGGACGAGACGAGATTCTTGGTCGTTCCCTATGGAGGGATTTCTTGCGACCGGTCAATTTCTGCTTGATGCCCTGGTAGTATTTACACCTCCTGTAATTTGAAGTATGTTCCTCGCCGCAGTTAACACACACTGGTTTGGTTTCTTTACTGACCGGGGCAGTCTGAATAGAGATGGGATCCCGAGCACCGCACACAGCGAGGGTCCAGTTTGCAGAAGTTTTTTGTGTGACCAAAGTCTTGGCATCTCAGACACTGTGGGATGTTTTTTGACTTCCTTTTAAATTTCCACTTTAACTATGGCGTGAAACAATTGTTCAAGGTTCATAATATCACGACCACTTTCCGAATTCTCCAGCTCTACAAAACAGAGTGGCATTGGACTTTTGTTTTTGTTGAACAATCTTGATACTTTAATGGTCGGGTAACCCATGTCACATAACTCTTGATTGATTTTCTTCGTCAGTTAGAGAGTAGGGAACATTACGAATGATCACTTCAAGGTTTTTGTCCTGGGAAGGTTTAAAACGTGAAAAACTTTACTTGATTTGTTTCATAAAAAGTTAGTTAGTTTTCCTGTAGTCATTTATTTCTGTTAGGTTTATCTTGATCGATTTAGCTTTGATTTCAGTTTGTGAAACTTGATATTACATTACACTTAATATCTTTTATTATTTCTTGGTGGTTATTTACGTCACGCAAAAATATTGGTGGGATCTTAGATCGTGATTTATTTTTCTTTATATCATCAGGAGATCCTTGTTCCATTTCATGTCCTTGTTGTGAGGAAGGAAGACAGTAGCTATGATCTGCAACATTGGTATGGGTTGGTTCAAGTATCTTGAATCGGTTTTTTGAATGAATCTCACTCACATCGAGGTAGTACTTCTTAGGAGGTGGAGAAGCATTTGCAGTTTTAGTAATATGTCGCTTTTTTGGATTCACGAAGTCGTTGTTGTTATCGGGAAGAGGAACAGTTAGCATTTCATTCATGTCTAACGTCGAACTTTGTCCGAGCGGGAAACAATTCATTAGCCTGGCTGGCTGTCATAGCGGTAGGAGTAGGTTTAAAAACATTTTAGGTTAAGCCTTTGTTTACAATATTTGAATTTGAACATCAAATTTCTTGTGTGAACGAATCTTGTGAATTAATCAAACAAATACAATCTAAACACGGTAAAAAAGTTAAAAACAATAATTAAAAACACTTAAATAAAAACTTTTGAACAAACAATTCGAAGAAAATAGCGGACTAGAAAACACTAGGTAAAACTGTTTTGTCAGTCAGCTGAAGATTAATAGGATATTAGTGTTAAAGAAAAAAGCTTTAAGAATAACGAATAAGGCACCTTCAAAGAACATTGTAAACGATTATTTATTAAATGTAAGATTTTGACTGTAACAAATTTGTATATTTATGTATGTGTATTGCATATGAAGAAGAATTTTAATTTAGGCTTAGTTGTACATAGATCTGATGTACATAATCACAATACCAGAAATTAACTCCGGTTAAATGTGCCATACAGTAGGTTAAGTAAATGTCAAAATAGCTTTTATATTGTAAGTCTGAAAATATTGAACAAGTTGCACAATGGAAGTAAACTCATATTCCAAACTATTTAAGTTAAAATGTTACAATTGGTTAAGCTTAAATCCTTTTTATGGTTTAAATGAATTTTTAGCCTTAGATCTGTACATTTGTACATTTTATCCTTGTTAACATTGTGAATTTTAAAATCTTTATAACTTTTTGTAAGTGATTCAATTTTGAATCAAAATACTTTACTATGTTGATGACTATTGACGTTGTCTATTGCATGTATGTGTTTTGCTTACAGGCAATAAAGATTTATGATTATGATTAATAAAACTATCCTTCTCCACAAACGCCTCAAGCAATCCTCAACTGCTTTAAACTATCTCACATTCGCTAATGCTAGAGCTTGATTCAAGATTGAAGTTGGAAGGGACTTAAACAATTCTGATGGAATACTTGAAGGTTTGTCCAAAAGCTCGGGTTTTTCTGGAGTCAAATAAATCCAGTGCCAGATTTACCATTAGCCGCGGGCTGAGAATGTAGGAGTGTATGGAATTTGAATATCATTATTTACCACGCAGCATGTCATAGTTTGTTTTTCGGCTTAAAATATTTAACAAGAAATGTTTTTCAGTGAAAATTCGATGGTCTCGTAGCTAAAGTGGGCTCAGGGCACTTTCAACTGCCCTGGCCAACCACTTTTCATTCAATAAGATTTATTTTAGGTTAATCAGTCACCTCAAGTAAATTACATACTTAAATAATAATAATTTTAACTCAGATAACTCAAGGGGGAGAGCCTAAAATTGAAAAATTAGACCTAGGTCTACAAAATCTGTAAATTCGACACTGTATAAATCACTCGGGAAAAATCGTCTTCAAGATCGGATAGAATATTTTATGACGACATGTAGCATTTTAACGCCCTGAAATGTTTGAACTATTATTCAAACAGTTCTTTTCTTCAGCACTCAACAAACCTAATTAAATGTTCAGTTCCAGCAGGCTACGACATCACCCTGCTTAAATGTTATTTAAACTACCACACATAAAAACAAGTAAAACTGAAATATTCCTTTACCTTTGAGAGTTTCTTGAAAACTGAAAGAAGCACTTTTTTACTGATTTCCTAGATAAGGTAAAAAAACGTGCTTCACACTCTTTACTTTTAATTTAAAATTTTTAATGTTTTAGTAAAACGATATATTGTATTTTATTGTTTTAGTCAAAATTTAGTTATGTTCTGTACTCTACATTTGTTTTACTAACTGTAGTAAAAATTATTATCTACGGATTTTATAAAAGTAAAATAATGATTAAAAGATTAAATTTAACATGTAGATAATATACATATTATAATTAAAAAAACCGTTGAAATCTTTTATATATAAAAACGATTCGCTAAATGTGCTGCTAACTAATCTCGAAAACGGCTGGGCAATTTGGCTAATTCATTTTGTAAAATAATCGTTGACGTCCGAGGAAGGTTCAAATGAAGAGAAAGTTGGGAATAGTTAGTATTTGGGGAACTTGACCGCGTCAATGTGCTGAATAAACACCATCCTCCAGTCGTGATGTCAGAGCCCAGGGGGTGCTAAGGCAATGCCCCCTGTTTATGTCTGTAACAAGAACAGTACCTCTAATAAACCTGCACACCTGCATATGAATACATTACATTCGTCTTCTTCAAAACTATAACAAATACTTCGCACGAATAATCAAGTAAATTCGCCAAAATTTCACAATACAGTACTAACTGATTAAAAACTAGTCGTTTGCCAGTTTACACACGTTTATTATTTACGTGTCTGATGGTTGGTTTTTAGTGTGTAAAACTAAACAAGGTTAAAAGCTTACCACACTTCATGTTCTTTGAGATGAAGACGTGTGACTTGATGTATTATGTACTGTAAACTAATAAATATGTTTAAGTTCTGAGTAATAACAAAATTTGTTTTTTTTTTCTCAGCAAAATAAAACATATTTAAAAACTTTAAAGTTTATTTTTTTACCGGTGTAGGACAATCTAGGCAGAATAACATTACTGTTAGAGTAAAAATATACATTACTGTTGGCAACACTGTTCTAAAAATGAAAATGTTTATACAGTAGTGACTAGGGAGGGAGCGACTGGACTGGTTGACTTTTATTTTTATTTTACGATTGGTGACTGGTGAGTGGAGCTGAAAGTAAGGTATGTTTTGTGGTTGAAATTGAGATTTCTAGACTGTGAGTGTGAATTTAGAAAAGTAATGTTTGGAAAGTGAGTTACCCTATACTGTTTAGTTTTTACAAATTATGTAGTGATCTCAACAACAAATTTGTTTGTGTATTATTCTTATCTCTTGACAGTTAAAAGTGCGTAATAGCAACATCCAAATTGGCTTGGATTTTGTTTACTAGTTTTAACCTGGTGTAGCTAACCGTAATATTTTATTTAGAATAGTCCGAGATTTAGGAATAGTCTGAGATCAATTTATTTCTATTAATACAAGATTAATTTGGTAGAGACCTAGTTATTTAAAGACAAGTAAGCCTAGTTCTATATTTATAATTTAGCCTACCAAATAGTAGACCTGAATCTTCATTATTTGCAAACTATAAAATAAACCACTCTGATCATCAATAATATGCTAGGATCTAACATAAATCTTTTGGTGCTAACAAGCCTATTTTAGATACAGGCTGTCTTATGTCTTAGATAAGCTTGTTTGAAACTTAGTGCTTGGGTAACTTGTCTGAAATTTAAACACAGCCTTTTTGTTGAACCTAGGCTAATTGAACTCTATAATAATTTCGAGAGATAATGCTTACTTTAACTGCCTCAACCTTGATATTTTTCATACAACTGTTATATTGTATAGGTTTTGTTGGTTACCCCTGAGCTCTGGGGATAAGCACATTATTTCTCATGATCTTTTTTTGTCTCAGTCAAGTTCCTACAGTCAGTAGTAAATATACAACATACATTTTACCCTCAAACTTCCCCATTACACAAGGGTTCCATGATTATGGGTTTTCTTAAAAGTAGTCATTAAATACATATGTTTTAGAGCCAGTTATATGAATATCAAAATTTTTTTTTTTTAACTACTCAAGATAACCCCCAAAAAGGGCTCAGTTGGGTACGATAAGCGGACCCGGTTTTTGAAATTGGCAAACGATATTACTTAATCATAAACATTGATATAATCAATCAATTCTGATTAATTATTTTGAACAATTAACTTAAAAATAATTTGTATCAACAGCTGTAAACAATTTCAAATAATACTCTTAATGTAATATTTCAATTTTATATAAGTAACATTTGATTATTAGGTATCAGTTTACAAAATCGTGACCATGGAAAGGTATGTTAATTTTTTTTCCCTGAAAACTACAATTTTTCCTGAAAACAATAGTGAAGAAAAAATTCGTCGGCAACGAAAATCAAAGGAGTTACGATTTTTTGAAATCCTCTGAAAACTCTGTTTTTGACAGTACCTCTGGCAATTTTACTGAAATGATGACGTTAATCCTGTCAACGATGCCTGCCCGCTGCGCAGTGCTGCGCACTGCTTGCTCTTTTAGAAAAAAAAATTAACTCGAGCTTGCAAAAGTCGAATCTCAGATCACGTGATGCCCCTGATCCTTAACCCTCCAAGTGTTGTTCGACAAAATTTTGTCGGTTATTTTCCATTCTTAATGCAATAATGGCCGAAAGGCATCAATATAATACAATGATATACTTTCCCCCCAGTTTATATGCACCTGTGATAATAATACTTGGCTATAAATGCCCAACCCATGAAAAAAAAGTCCATTTTTCATGGTCACGGTATTGTAAATAAATACCGATTATTAAAAATAACAGTCAATTTTACAAAACTACACAACATTGTTTTGAAAGATATGATTTATGACATTTTTTTCATTGGACTTCAACATGTTGGACTCGTACCGAAAAACCCATTATGTAAAATTTGTTTGAAAGAAACAACTGTTATTGTGAGAGGAGCAAATATGGTCATCTTCATTTTTCCTAATTTTGGCTATAATAATTTGTTTGATCACAGTAAATATTAAATTCATAAAATTTTGATAGTCTAGGACAGGGGTGCCCAACCTTTTTTACCCAAGGACCACATTGTAAAGCCTTTACGGCCAGGCGGGCCAACATCCCAGAGGATTTGGAACCCCAAACAACTGACTTGGGTAGGGGTTACGTCACCGCACCGCGCGCTGTGCCGTGCTTTACTCGCGCTCTATTCGCCAACCGGCAGCCACCACCGTAGTCAGTAAAATCTGTCTCCAACTACTTTACTTCTTTCAACACTCATACTCCACCAAATGAATACGGCTCGTTCTACGTGAAATCGGCTGGACTGCTTGGTTCTCAAAATTTGTATTTATTTAATATTTCAAATGCTTGTAAACAAATTTGGTTGTTTTGGCAACAAGGCGGGCCACATAAAACTGACTCGCGGGCCGGATTCGGCCTGCGGGCCGTAGGTTGGGCAGCCCTGGTCTAGGATTTGAGAGCGAATATTAGGTATCGATGATTACATTCTTCGATATAAAAAACCGGGTCCGCTTATCGTATCCTACCCAAGGGCTCTTTAGGATGTAGTAAATATGCACATTTAATGACCTCTTCCTTGCTTATGCTATACCTTTGTACAGTTTTGATTTTGTGCAACTAGTACAGGTCCTTGTACCCCCACACCCCTTGTCATGTCTTGTCACAGGGTTTTTAAGCCCCCCCCCCCCATAGTAAGGTGGAGAGTAAAGTTTTGTGGTTGATTTCCTGAAAATAGATATTGAAATACATGTTATAGAAAAAACTGGTCAATCAGACAAGTTTTGTCCAACAAGTCCCCATTTTGGGAGTTCCATGTTCCCCCTTTTATTAAAGCCGGGAATAAACCAGAATTTTGTAAAAAGGTTTGGAGTGGCCATATCTTTTGGTAGTAATTTTTATTGTATCTTTGATAATTTTCCATGTCATTGCAGACTATGTTAAGGACCAGTTAAGGTAATTTTTGTTTAAGCATACACTTGTCATAATCCCACTTTTTCACAGGACTTACTTAAAATTTTAAAATTCATTTTGTAATAACTCTCGTGGTTTTTTTTAAAGTAATGAGTCCAATTAAAAATTTTATGAAACCTCATAGAAAGTTGAACTACCTATCATGTATGTAACTTGCAGAGGGAGATAATGCCCTGCCTTTGTGAAAATTTACCATTCCTACTTCTGGGATTAAGTATTTTTGTTCTAGGTCTCACCTAACAATGTTAAATGATTATAAACATTCCTGTATTTTTTTTAGAATCATAACATTATATCCAAGATGTAATAACATTTTACATTTTAAATATCAGTGTTTGTATCCAAATAATTATATTTTTAACCAATAATTACAGACTCCTTTAAAGTTTTGAGAAACAATTGGATCCAGTATTTGTATTTGTCCTAAAGCATTGTAGAACAAGAATGTAAATTATGTGTTATCCTAGTAATAGTAACCTGTTTTTACAGGAATCTCTGAAACAATGAAAGAAGAGAGAGATGACAGTGATGGAGAGGAAATGGAGCACGAGTCTGGGGACTCGGACAAATCTACATCCTCCTGCGACAGTAGTGACACTGATACCGATGACAGTTCTGGTATGTAGTTTTTAATTTAACATTATAAATATTATAGTATGGTAAGTTAAGGTTTATTTTTACCATTATAAGAAGTTCTATAATGGCTTAAACCTAGGTAAGAACGCCTTAAAGAAACTTCCAAGACAGTACATATGGCCAGATAGGCACACTTTACAAAGAAAAAAATACTATCCAAGGAGTAGCAACTTTTATTGCTTGAAGTTGGCTGCTTAGCAATATAAAAAACATGCTCTCCAGTGAACAATCTAGATTTTATTTCTTTAAATTCCAAATCCAAGCTGAGCAATAACTCTCCCTGTAATTGTCCACAGTTAATCTCTTTATAGGTAATGTTTAATTTTAACAGTACATTTTTTAGTGTAAAATCTGAAGAATTCTTTGGTATGAAACTTTTTACTGAAAGCAATTGTAAGGCTATTTTCCTTACCTATTACAAGTACACGGAAATTAGAAAGAACAAAAAAACTAAAATCTTTAACCCATCTGCTGCCAATAATGTATATTGCCTGACATCAGTTAGCATCAGCATAATAACTGATGACGGGCACTGCCCATCATGCTAAGTTCGTAATTTTGGAGTAGAAAAATAATTGTGACATTGATTATTTTGGCATTTGTCTATACTATTATATCAATGGTTTGTTGAAATATAGGCTAACATATTCGATTTTGAAACTGGCAGATTCTCTCGAAATCGATTGTTGTTTACTGTTTAATCAGTTATTTGTTTTGATTGTTGGCATTTGAAATTGCGTCACAGCAAAATCACGATCTTTTTAGAGAGTTTTATTAACTTTGTGAGAACATACTCGATGAAAGTTAAAATGAAGTGAGTGATGGTAACTTTGATGACAACATTTTAAGTGAAAGTGATAATGAAGAAATTCAAGAAAATTATGTGACAAGGCCTACCTAACCTTCCAACTTGGGAGTGGACAAGGCAAGCAAATGATCCACATAGATTTATTTTTAGTTGTAGATCTGGTATAAATCCAATTGTTGCTAGGCAACTAAATGATTAAAACATAAAGTAATAAAATACGATTTTAACGTGTTATATGGTAGTTTAATATTTTTAATTGATCTTAAACCCTGAAACAACAATTTCCATTGTAAAATAAAAAATTAATTCGCTAGCTGAGAGTAAAAATATTTAAATTTTAATTGGTAGTCAATGGGTTAAGTGATATTTGCAGTACATTGAATCACTTGGCTCAAAACAATAGTGTCCTCACATTATTTTTATATAAGATCTCCAGTGAGAAGTATAATCATTTGTTGTACAGAATTATAATTAAATCTAAAATAACATCCTGTGTCTATAGCAAAACATGTGTGACTAACTTCAGATTTTATTTTTTTTGCTAAGCCTTTATCTGCTGAGAAACCAGTCAGACTGGATTGAAAAATAGTTTATAGAATATAAATTATGAATCCTAGTAGGTTTATTATAGAAAGGTGTTTCAAGTAAAATCCTCTGAGATAGACTTACTATAATAATTTTATGAATTAAGTAACCCTATTTCAAGTAATAGGTCATTTTCCACTAAGTTTACAAAAAAATGTTTCAATAGAGGGAACCTTTTCCCGTTAACAATAAACCTAAGCACTCAGGGTAGAGACGCTCAGGTGGAGAGTGTACTAGTACACCCTATTCATTGTGCTGAGTCAAAGCGCACATTATAAGGTGCATCTACTTTAATTAATAATTATTATTCTGATTTGATTACTTGTAAATTTAATACATTATTCAATTATAAAAGTAATGTTTTAATAGTAATATTACTTTTCTGGTTTAATTACTAAACCATTGAGGTTGAACTTGAATATCAAATCAAATCAAATCTTTATTCACATATACATTGAGTACAGCGATTGTGTCATTTGAATTACAATTGTTAAGTTCGAATTAGGTAAAAAGTATGTACAGTAAGAGTTACAGAATTCGTCATTATTCATCTTCATTGCTGAGTTCTCCAATCCAAAAACTCCTGGACTGTGTATATTGTTCCTTCCAGCAGCCAGTCCATGAGTCTTCTCTTCAGATTCTTCTCAGGGATTCTCTTCATTTCTTCTGGCAGACAGTTGTAGAAGGCAGCTCCTCGATAAGATGGTTTCTTCTCGAATAGACAGAGATGATGAGTGTCAAGTGCGAAGTTGTGCCTATGCCTTGTGTTGTATGTGTGGTGGTCTCCTAATCTGGCTCGGCCTATTTTTACTGCATGCATTACTGTTTCAAGAATATAGAGTGCAGTAACTGTCAAGATCCTGAGCTCCTTGAAGGCTTCTCTACATGTCTCTTGCGGTCTTAGTCCTTTCAGTGTTCTTATGGCTCTTTTCTGAATTACCAATACTCTTTGGAGGTTTGAAGCGCTTGTCCCACCCCAGGCCACTAAACCATATCTTAGGTGGGTTTCAAATAAAGAGTAGTAGGCTATGATGGCTGTTCTGTTATCACTGACCTGCTTTAGCCTTCGTATAGCATAGAGACCCATGTTCAGTTTTTTACAAAGTTGGGTCACATGAGGTGTCCATGAGAGATTGTTGTCAAGGACTATGCCTAGATATTTATTTGAGTTTAGTGTTGTTAATTCTGGAAGGCCTTGGTAGTCATTGGGAAGTGATGTGTATATCAGTTGATAGGTTTTACTTTCATTCAGGACCAGATCATTTTGAAGGCAGTACTGTTTTGCCATGCTGTATGCCACATAGGAGTTTATTTCAAGCTCTTGTCGATTTTTGGTGGCAACAAGTAGTGCTGTGTCATCAGCAAACATCACTGTCTCACAAAACTCTGAAAGGTAACTTGGAAAATCATTGGTGAGGAGTATATAAAGTACAGGGCCAAGGACAATGCAATGCCAGGCAATCTCATGTAGAATTGCAAGTTCATTGATTTCTGATTCAGTTCTGCTACTTCCAAGTGATGTAAACATTTCTAAGTACTCAGATATTCACTAGATACATCTCTACACCACTAAATTCTATTTCAATCTCACTGTGAATGATTGTCTGATCATGTTTTTTTATTCCATTAATGAGTGTATATGGTAGTTTAATATTTTTAATTGATCTTAAACCCTCAAACAACAATTTCCATTGTAAAATAAAAAAATAATTCGCTAGCTGAGAGTAAAAATATTTAAATTTTAAATTATATTATATAACACACACATAATGTAGAACAATATTCTTCTGAAGCAGACCATTCATAGTAGTTCTAAATTTTGCCACTAGAGACCAGTATTGAAATCGGTAGAGGACGTCAATCTGATTTGTTTACGTGCATTGACATCTAGATATAAAAGCTGATTAAGTCTTGAGACTGAGAAAGAGTTAATATAACTGTTCAAAACTTGAGATCAGTTATGTTCAGACTTAAAAAAAACTTATTTAAAACTATTATGTAGCCTATAATGTTTTAATTCTTTGTAAAATAAAGCTTTGTTTTAAAGCCTACGTACGTACTAGGAAGTATAAATATAGATAATATTACATATTTTACTGTCTGGCTCAGGACACATCATGGAAGTCTATTTTTGTTAATAAGTGTCATGTATGAGTTTCCTTGTTTTTAAGTTATCATCTGTTTTGCTTTTCCGGGCATGGATATTTTATTGTTTTATATTGGGATTCTGTTTGATTTGAAACTTAAAGATTGCTATTCAGCTGGTGATGCGTCTGGTGGATATTAATCAAACTACTTGGATGTCACATGTTTCGTATTGTATTGCAAGTTCATATTATTCCTAGTGTTGGTTTACATATTATTTTCAGGTGTTTTATTTTTAGCATGATAGTGGGTCTAATTAAATTATAAGTTCATATTAAGCCTATAAACTGGTATTTAAAAAATTTATAAACGTTGTTAGTAATTGTTTGCTCTAAACAATAAACTGGAATAAGATTTTCAATGAATTTGTTAAAAACTGTTGAAAATGAGGAAATACTTAGTGTTGGGGATTTCTGCATCTACAATTGTGTCACAACAGTTAAGGGTTTACGTACAGGCATAACTGATATAAAATTAAATTAACATTTTGCACTTTACTGTACTTACAGTGGATACAAATAATCCATTATAAGATAAAGGTAAGCATTGAAATAGTATATAAATAATTTTACTCACCAATGTGTCTTCAGATCTGTTAATGACAAGTTTATACATGGCCACCAACAGATGCTGTACAAGGTCGTTTTGGTAATGAATTGTCATTTATAGAGCTGAAGACAGATATACAGTGTGTTTGAATAAGGATGCTGTGATTTTGAACTGCCATTACTTGAAAACTATTTAAAATAACTAAATGCTTTAAAGGTGAAATTGAAGAGAAAAGAGCAAATTATGTTTTTATGCCTAAACACCTTCATTGCTGGTCTATACTGAGTAACACCGAACATAGATCTAAGCCTCTGTGCCATAAGGTGTCTACTGCAGTTAACGTGTTAATATTTTTCGATGTGAGCTCCATTTGTTTAATAGTAGTTCTTTAATGTGGTTTAATCTGATGCCTTAACTAAATTTTGTAGGCATAAAGTCTTAATTTTTTACAAATAAAATTTTGAACTGTTTATTTGGGTATGTTTAACTGAAGACTTTTTTTTCTGATACAAGATTGTCGGATTTGTTCAATTTTTCATCACTTGTTTTTGGCCGGCTAGTTGAATGTTCTTTCAACAGACTTCCTGTGTCACAAAACTGGTTAAACCAGTGATGAATTGCTTTATCATCTGGTGAATTTTGACCTTGATTCAAAACTCAAAACTGATGCTGCACACTAACAACCGATTTCAGTTCTGTGTACCTCAGAACACACTGTGCCTTCTGTTGCTCTGTAAACACTGTACTCGTGACTGGCACCAGACATGTCCGTTACAAATGCGGAGTTCCACCGCACAGCTGTTCTGCGCATGCCAAGATCTACGTTTCCTCCAATGCTACATGAAAAACAAAACTTAGTTATTTCAACTTAAATTTGACGTTTACATTGTTTAGTTATCTTGAATAGTTTTTAATAAAGGCTATTCAAAATCACAGCATTTTTTTCGGAGACCCTGTACAAAAAAAGTTACTTTAGCCATATAAAAGTTTCAAAAAAATTGTATGTGAGTTTTAGTTACTAAACCTTTTTGTAGGCATAAAACTGCAAAAATTAGGAACATACGTTGTGGTGGAGAATCTCTGCAACTACATCTGGCTCTTTGTGTTTTTAAATGCTCACTACTTTACTCATACAAATTTTTAGCAACTTGTAGGTATATATAAAATATGAATAGATGTAGCTAATGCAATAAACACACATTTTCAATTATATTTTATATTTTAGACGAGCTTTTCTAAAAATTTTTGTTAAAGATGACGTGTAAACCATTGGTGGTAACATTTCAAATATCCGCGAAATTTAAATATCTAAAGTAATTCCAATTTTTTTTTAATGGGAATAAATTAGCAATTACCGTCCTATGTCAATGTTGCCAGCTATCTCAAAAATAATGAGAAAGTAATGTTTAATCGATTGGTGGATTATTTCGAAAAAAGTTATCTATTTAACAGTCAACAACCTGATTTTAGAAAAAACTAAATCTACAACTACCATATTATTGGAATTTTCAGAATCTATAATAAATTCAATTGATAAAGGTAATAAAGTACTAGGCAATCTTAGGGATCTGTCTAAAGCATTTGACAATATAACCCATCAAATACTTTTAAACATTAAAATTTTTTAGCGTCTCAAAATTAAGTTATGTTATAGAAGTCATGTTAGAAGTAATTAAACACAAATGAAAATTTTGAAAATTTTTAACAGTTAAACGTGGCATTCCTCAAGGCTTAGTACTTGGCCCCTGTTTTTATGATACATTCAAGGAATGTCATCAATAATACAGACTATTAATACCAGTACAATTCTATTGGTCTTATATATTCAGATGACTCAAATAGTGGTTTTGGGCTAAAAGTTATCATAATCTGGAGGTAAGGTATAATGAATTATTAAGAGAGATTCATAAATATTTTCTCAATAATAGCTTACTTTTAAATCATACAAAAACTAATTATATGACTTTCTGTGAAGCAAATAAAAAAATATAAAAAAAACAGAAATGACCATTTTTACAGACAACATTCTAAAAATTAATAATACAAAATTTTTAGGACTAGAAATTTATAATAATCTTAGTTTGGATTTTTTCATGGAAAAAAATATAAAAACACTTCTTCAGGATTATACATTTTAAGGATTAAGGTCCTTTTGTGTAATTTAGAAACATTAAAATTCATTAATTTGTCCCATGTGCATTCTCGTATAACTTACAGCTGACAACTTAAGAAGAGACATCAATAAGGAAACTTTAATTACTTTATAAGAAGGTAATAAGAATCATACTGACTTTTAATAGGCTTCAATCAGCGAAGGAGCTCCAAAGTTGGGTATTTTAACAGTCTATGACCAATTATTATTTGTATACTGCTTTTGATGTGCTCATCAAATTATGTTCTTTCAGTTTTATAATGAGATTTATAAAAGATAATCAAGTTAAATGCTGGCAACTTTAATTTATACATTTGTTTTGAACAACTGAAATAATTTGAATAATTATAAGGAGCTTTTCTATCTCTTATTTAATTGGTTTTAAACAGAAATGGACGAGGCTGAATGCGAAAGACGGAGAACTGAATGCATGGATAACCTGGCCGATCTGGAAAGGCAATTTTCCATTTTAAGAGAACAGTAAGTATTGACAGTTTGGCAGATTGACTTATTTAATGCTTGATTCATTGCACAGACATGGACATTGAAGAGTGTGACAGACGTAGGGCTGAATGTCTTCAAACCCTGGCAGAAACTGAAAGAAAAATTAAGCAAATAAATGATCAGTAAGTAATATTAATTGTGATCGAATGGTAAGCAGTGGATTGTTGTTTAATAACTTAATGTACAAGAAATGGATTAAACTAAGTAAATTGGGTACTAAACCAATATTTCAATGTAAATATTCTAACAAACCATATGGTTAAGGTAAACTGCCATGTAACTATCATGTACCACTTTCTTAGTTGAATTCTTTTAACCCAATAATCATTGTAATGATGTAATATGTCTTTAAAAAAATAATCTATGTTCTCATCAAATAATTTCTTTTAGTTGGTAACTATTAGTTTCATGTTCATTAATTCATTGTATGAATTAGTTTTATAGATCTCACTTTTCATATCTTTAATAGGTATTTTTATAATGAGCACAGTACTACTTCAACATCAGAAAATATTTATTAGTCTTGAATAAGTTTGTTTTCTAATATAATAGTTCAATTTTTCATCATCATTATTTCTTGATGTGAATTTTATCTTCTTATCTTTATTATACTCAAATTTTGCAATATATTCACAAACTTAATAACAAATGAACCTTTTATTACATAAACATTATTTCAACACTCTTTTTACATTTTTAAATTCACCATAATCGTACATTTGAGATTTATTTATAAAAATTTATACTCAGTTTATTTATTTACTATGTACTTTGTGAAGAAGATTATGTTTCTTGAATGTACGTTTATTATATCGTGTGTTCAGTTAAAGTGATAGTGTTTATATAATTTTCATATTCTAACTATATTCAAAAATACTTCTTGTCTAAATTTATGCGTATTATATTTCAGAGAGTTTTAATTTCTTTATCGTTGTGATACATTTTTATACTAATTCTTCACACTGTCACTTTATAGTATCTGATAACATTATACTCTGAATAAAAATAATCACTCCAGGGGCATGATGAAGATGAAATAATTTTTTTTTGTTTCACAGACATACCTTTGTTTACAATAGTAGAAACAAAAACCCAAGACTAATACTCAGATGAATAATCAAATCCTTCTGTTAGATTATCTCTATCTTTCAACTAATTACGGGTTAGTATATGTTGAGTTATTACACAAAATAACAGAAAGTGAAGAATGGAATAAGTAAAAGTATAGACGGTACAGGTATAAGAAATTTAAGACGTAGTGACCATTCAGCATGTTCAGTGCTGTTGTTATGAGGAGGCACACAAAAGACACTGGAATAATTTTAAAAGCTATATATTTCATTTTACTACAAAACAACCTTATCCCTGTCAACACTTTTCACTTTATTGTTAATCAAATTAGAATAAACAGTAGTAATGTTAAGCCTACACAATGTTGTGCTTTCTTCAAAATTTTATGGACAAGAAACAAGTTGGTTTACTTAATCCTTATAGTGTGAAAGAGGAGGGCTATAAGTAAAAAAAAACCCTATCATGAAAATAGTTTTTCAGAGTAAGTAGTCATTTTTCAGCAACGTACAAAGTAATTGTCTGTTGCTCTATTGTTGTGTGTGTATTGTCTCTTGTACTGTGTTATCTGTAAATTAGCTTGATTTTCTTTAGAACATTCAATGTATACTAGCCAGACATATAGAAATAACTGTTTAAAAATATTCAGTTGAAAGACCACTTAATTATTGTTCTTTTAGTTCAGGGTCAATCCTTTTTCAAATATTCAAAATATATTCTAGTTTTTTCTTTTAGTTCAGGGTTGATCCTTTTTCAAATATTCAAAATATATTCTAGTTGTTGTTTCTACGGTGTTAAAAATTACAATTGATAAACAACTGATACGTCAATGTAATATCCTGATTTAAAGAATTATTCTATTGCTTCTAGTTAAAAATAATTGAATTTTGTTGTTACCATCTTTGCATGAAGGTTGTATGTTTATTGTATTTTACTTGCAATTTTTTTTAAATTGCGAGGTTTTATTGTATTGTTTTTGTTAATCTGAAACTCATGTTATAAAACAATGGTATACTGAAGTAGCCTTTGAATTGAGCCAAAAGATCAGGGAGTAAGACGTAACATTATTTACAGTCCGGTGTGAGAGGTTAGGGCAAAGTTGATTTAGAGTACTAAATCAACATATATTTTGAACTTATCATAGAAGGCATGCTATGTCATGTAACTTAGCAATTTGTCAGTTCTGGTTGTTAGCGTAACTATTCTGCTTCCCCCTCACTTTATTGCTATGAACTGTACACATAGTGCATTGAATGTGTGCATGTACCCTTCCCTTGCACATCCGCAATGTGTCATTCAAGTTATAGACGATGATTGTGGTAGTGTATTGTTTGTGTCCGTTACTAACAGTGCTGTTTAGTTGCAAGTGATGAGTGTTTAGATTGTGTAATGGCTGTGTCACAAAAGCTCATAGCAGGTTGAACTGCCTGTTGTTTGGTCTCCCATAGAATTTATGTGTTAGTAAACTTCCAACATATGAGGAGTTTTATAACTAACATTACAATTTGGCTGTTACAATACAAACAGAAGGTTAGTTGGTTTCAGTACTGATATAGAATATTCTGGCACTTGAAGTTGAATCTCTCATTTAACGCGTTCACTGCTGAATTTCAGCCCACTACGTACCCAATATGCTAAAATATATTTTTGGTTTAAACTTAACGTTAGATGTTTTCTTGTAGACTGGGGATGGTATTTTGTTGATTGTAACTTGGAAAAGTTTATTTTGGCCATTTTGAAAATTTGAGGCCCTGGGACCTCATGCGCACACAGCGCCCGACTTATCACTATCACTTGCGCAAAGGAAACACATTTTGTCTCTTAGAATTATTGTCAGAAATATATTCAATTGTAGCCCGGAAAAGTTCATTTAGGCGATGTATGAAACTTGAGGTCCCGGGACCTCACGCGCACATAGCACACAATTTGTCACTATCATTTGCGCGCAAAACAATTTTGTCTCGTATGTCTAGAAATATTGTGAGAAAGCTCAAATATATGCATAACTATGTATTTACAATCATATATACATCCCTACTAGCCACCCAAATGTCCTGTATAATTATCCATTTAAAGACTGTAGCTGTTGTGGAGTTTTTCGCTCATTAGATTCAGAACAACATTCCCGGCGTGCCCTTTTCCTCCCATATCGTCCAAAACTCCACAGTAAATTAAAAATGTAAGCATAAATCCCTGGGATCACATAATGTATACAACTTGATTCCATACTTGTGACGTTTATTTTTAATAAAACGCCACAGACTCGGTGAGCACAGGAAGTGTAACTACACATGCCGAGAATTCAGCCGAGCCCATACAACAAAACAAACATAACCTCAACCGTCCCGTGCAAGTGCCAAGGACACACTAATGAAAGAAAGAAGTGATGTGTACATGATCTCCCGAGACCTCACCCGCAGTGAACGTGTTAAGAGGTTTAAAGAAAAGAAATTTTTAGAAAAGAGGAGTTGAGGAGTTTGATAAAAATCTTTATTACTTGTTTGATGTCTCTTCATATAAATTCAAAATTATTACATCAAGAGTACCAAAGGCTCATGATTATTGTGACTGTCCTATGTCTATTATCTTTAACTATGAAAAAGCAAAAAAGGATCATTCTCATAGAATTTACGTATTTGCAAATGAAGCATAGTATTGGTGTGAATGCAAAGAAACAAAAATTTTAACTCAGCATGAAAGAAAGCTGCATGGACAGTTGAAGTTGCAAAACTCATTCCAGTATTAATGTATTACCACAGCCAGCTTGGTCAAAACATGTAGTTTTAGAGACTTTCTTGCTAAAATATTTAGTAAGTGGATTTTTCCAAGTACGTAAGTCGCCATGGAATATGATATTAAATTGATTTAATACTACGATGATTGTTGATTGCTTAGGACTATATGGTAGAACAACATCACCTATCGCTTCAAATATGTTACAAGATCTTTTTATTGTGACTGATTATGACCATTCAAGGTGTGGAAATTAAGTTCCTGGAATTTCTTAATAAAACACAATCAAATTATGTTTCAAGAAAAATCTTATCATTGATCTTCTCGCTAGTCTCCTAACGTAAGTTGGGCATCTCCTAAGCATAAAGCCTTACCTGGTCTTTCAGGGCTCTTACTTGATGGACTGTCCTGTTTATCTACGTTATTCATGAGACTTGGATGTAGTGTAGAAAAAATTAGAAGAAACCCGATCCGACAGATCTATATGTTGAATTCCTACATTAGATTGTTGTATCCGGTAATCTGAAAGTGGAAGTCTGCTGTCCACACAAGATACTTCTCAGTGGGAAAGCCTTAGAGCTGCAGTGTGTATCTTCAATGAGATATTCTTGATAGAGGATTTGCAATTGCAATGTCCTCACTGAGAGAGGAGCTTTTGTACTCTTGTATGGCAATGGTGAAACCAGGAAATGGCCACAAGATCTGGCTCCAAGATTGAGGATCAGTAATGCTGAGAAGGTGGGTGTTGTCTTTGGAGCTTTAAGGACCTTATAAGATCCACCAATGTCTTCCTCTGGGTCAATGGTTCCTTGACTGGATGGATGCTGGGGTCTCCTGAAAACCATTACTACACAAAATGTTGAGATTTCTGTGGAGTACTGGAAGGTTGTCTTGGATATCCACATAGGAAGTTCTAGTACTAATAATGAAATTCTGATCAATGAACTCTGCAGCGACTCTGGGGGTTGATATTGATCAATTTCACCTTCAGATTAACTGCTTCAATTGTATTCTGCAGGCACTTTTTAGAAGAAGGCATTGATATGGCTCTAATACCCTGGGAGGTATTTGATTTGTAAATTACAGGGGCTAAATTTCTTAGTGCCTATTTTCAATATGCCAATCAATCAAGACAACTTTATTTATAAGGCATACAATATGGACATAATGGCATTATTTACTAAAAAAAATATAAAAAAACTAAACACAGTTTTTCATGTTAACCCCCCGAGGGCTGGCTATAAATTTCTATATTACCCCTTAGCGTTTAAAAAACGAATGTTAATTAGCATAAAGTTGAATTAAGATTTATCAAGTAATTATAGGAAGTAACAAAAATGAAAATTTATTTTTTTAATCATATTTTTTACAAATAAACGTATGTTGGAAACAACACATGATATTTTCCAATTCACAGGAAGCAGACAATAACAATCATTATAAAAACTCAAAATTTAAATCATAATTAAACTTATCTTACACTCTTTGTAAACAATATTTAGATATAACATATAGCACGCAATTTGACATAGTAACAGAGCTTGTGCGCAAATCTCTAGAATTGCATTCTCATGGAAAAAGCCGTTAAACACACCAGCTTACAGCAGAAAATGGTATTCCATTGTTATGATAACCAGTTTCGGATCGATAACATGTGGCAGAGAATAAGGAATATAGGGCATCTGTTGTCTGATGTTCAGTTAACATTCTAACGCATTATATCACCAGTTTTACAAACTACAGTGGGCGATTGCAGATAACAACTTCAATCATGAGATTTATCGTCATATGTGTGTTTGAGTCATCGTTGCTATGTGGGATTTCCTGTAATACGCGTGGGAAGGATTAAATTAAAAACTAGAACATGTATTGTTGTAAGCCACAGGATGAACAGCAGTCTTGTTCAGTAGTTTTGTTCCAGAAACCTCTCAACCATCAGAGTGCTTGGGACTGGTACTTGGCAGCCCCTGATACTTTCATCATTGTACTTATTATGATGATATAGATCCTCCAGTCTCCAGAGAGCTGGCTGCTCTGGTGGACCATTCCAGGAGGAGGGGATTTGAGTTGGTTTTTGGTTGCGACGCCAACTTGCACAATGAGGTGAGAAGCAGCACCAACACCAAATAACAGGGGTAAGTCACCTGGAATTTATCATCTCTCGTAGTCTGACTGTTGTGAATGTGGGTAATTCTCTTACATTCACACCAGTTCAAGAAGAGAGGTGATTGGTATCACCTTGATCTCGGAGGGCATGGTTAATAGGATACATGATTGGAATGTGCTTGAGTTGTTCCTCTCTGATCTTGCTCATAACTACTTCCTTACTTATAGGAATCCAACAAAAACTGACTAAGTCTCATTTAAGGAGAAACTGAAAGTAAGACTCGAATCTTGTAATAAAAGAGATATGATTTGCAATTTAGTCTAATTGTACACATTCACTGACAACTTGATACTTCTATTGTGGATTCTTTTAAGGATAGCTGTCCTATTATTGACAGGAAGAGATCTAAAGTAGTACCGAGTAGAGCTCTGAACTGACTTAATTGAGAAAGAGAGTTGGAGCTCTATTCAGGAGAGCAAAAATATGGGGTACCTGAGCTACTTATCTCAAGGCTCTAGCACCTTGTAACTATAACGTTCACATGGCCAAAAGACTAGTCTGGAAGAAATTCTGCACCTTTGAGATTGAACCTTCAGCAGTTTTGAGTGGCGATCAATTTGTTCAGCCCTTATAAATTGCCTGAGTGGGACAAGTGATTGTCCCTTTCCCGTTTGTGCAGATTGATCTGGACATCTGTTGCCCTCAGGTACATTCCTTTGTCCTGGTAATTGTTCAAAGTGGTATTTATACCATAACAGAGTATGTTTTGTTTCAATCGGTATAGATCCTTTAGATCTATTAGAGCTGGTTGTAGCTGACCTGCTAAGTCACTGAACAGTAATGTAGTGTCTTCGTACACAGATAACAGATCAAATTGCAATTCTTGTCCTTAGTGCAGATGTAATAGACGATCTTAGGAATTTATGCAAATGCACAGGCAGAATTTCGGTGGTTGGCAAAAGGTTTCAGTACTGTGCAGTAGCCCGCTCTTTAGAAGAAGAAGAATCTTCTCAGTTTAACTGATTCAACTCTGCAGTTACAGCTTCCTCGACCTAATGTATGCCACCATGATGATAGTTCCTTAACCCATTAGTGCATAAAGTTTTTTTTGTAAATTTTTTTCTTGAAACTAATTTAAATGCATTATTTGCACTTTATAAAACATGGGAAAAATATATTAAAAAAAACTTATATAGTTTACTTTTGAAATAACAGCCGTCTTATAAATAGGACGTTATGCATAATGACTACCTTGGTGAAATTTTCAGCCGTCTTATAAATAGGACATCATGCACTGTGACTACATTAGTGAAATTTTAGCAGAAATTTAAGTTACGCTATGGGACTGTATTCTTTCTCCATTATATGTGTACAATATAAAAAAGAATTTTATGCATAAGTGTTTGGATGTCAATATAAAACACCATCTAAAATGAAAATATTTATTTCACAGTATTTAAAACGTCTTTCGACGAAATTTACAAATTGTATGATAAAATTCTAAAACATGAGAGGGTAAATAAAATGGAACATAAGCACAAATATAGTTAACAAATCAATATTTACAACAGGTTTTTGTGAACTACCATGTTACTTTCTGTTATGGTAGTCCATGAAACACTTAGGATGCAGTCCCACTTTTGCACTTTGAACAAATGAACTTTGCCTTTCCAGTACAGTTAGCACATCTTCTCTGTGTTTCATTCTCCAATGGCCAGTGGTCAGTGTTGTCACGTATCACTTCTGGGAGTGGTTTTAGGAGATATCTTCCCTTGAGTAGAGGGTTTTCCATACTTTTTCAATATAAATAAAGCCAAATTTCTCCGGAATTTTAACAGTTGGGGAATGGAGTCTTGAGAGGGAAGAAGTTTCCTGTTCAGTAACCATGCATTGGAGACTGATGCATCGAAAAGGTATACAAATATAGGCCACCACCACTTCGTTGGCGCATTCGTGTCCTATATGTTGCAATGTTTTGATCAAGGAGATCAACTCCCCCCATTCCTTTGTTATAAATGGCAAAAACCGTAGGCTGTTGCACTTGTACCTTTGCTTTTTTCTCTCTTGACCATCTTGTTGTGGTTCCCACATTTAGATTTTCATGGTTTGTGGCCACTGTAACGATATTATTATCATGCCATCTTACCAACATCGTTACTCTCAGTAGTTCGGAAGTCATAGGACCCTCTAGGTTTTCTTTTTTAAGATCTTGAGGACTTTTCAACGGACAATACTCACTTCTGTCAGCTCTCAATGTTCCAGTTACACAAATTCCAATCTCAGCCAAATGTTTTACGAGTGGAACTGAGGTAAAAAAGTTGTCTATATAAAAATCTTGTGTCCACTGTTTGTAGGAACCCTGGCTTTTTCTAATAGTTCAATAACCACATCACCCCCAAGTCCAAACTTACTCTCACGAGTTTTGTCAACACCTGTATAAATTGAAAAAACTGACAAGGTAGCCACTGGAAGAGCATATTGCCCAATTTTTGAAGCCAAAAACGTATTGGCTTACCTCTTATGAATTGTTTAGAGTAGTGCTTACCATAATAAGGAATCATACTCTCGTCAACTGAAAGATTTTCATCCAGCCCCCCGTGTTGGGCAAAAAGCGGTGTTCAAGATTTCTATGTATGGTCGTAGCTTGTAGAGCCTATCAGAATCAATCTTACTGTTGTCATTCAAGTGGAGGAAGCGTAAGATTTGTTCAAAGCGGTTGCAACGCATACTTTCAGACAACAAAGTGGGCACATCATTGTCCTTGACCAGTACATTCTTTTATTGGGGTATTTTGCGTACCCCGACCATAAAGCAGTCCACCAAAGAACACAAGCAGTTCATCACGTGTCAAATTCAAATTTACATTTTTTTGTGAAGCATACAAATTACTTTGCTCACAGATCAAGTCTAACAGTTCGTTATTAAAAAATAATGAAAAAAATTCAAATGGCGTTTGGCTCTCCATAGCCTCATCAGAGCAAGGCAAATGCTCACAATTAGTTTCCATTCCAAAATTAGGTTTAGAAGTTTTCCACTGATTTATTTTTTCCTCCTTTACTTTGCAGCTAATTGTTTTTTTGATAAATGTTTCTCCCTATCATTTTTGTTCCGTTTAGTTTTCTTTCTAGTCGGTTCATTGTCACTTCCCTCACTATCTGAGTTAAAGCAATGCATACTTAGTTTTTTTATGGGGGCGTTTTTTGATCCCTTTACTTAACTCACTAGATGTAACTAAATTTATGCTAAGTTTACTTGGTTGTGGATCCTGAGCTGTTGCCTCACGTTCAGTCTCAATCCCTGCAGTAGATATATCATTCCTTTGAACATTACTCATGCAAGAACTATTTACTGTTAAGATAGACTCATCAGGTGAACAAGCAGTTTGAACTTCACATTCACTCAGAAGTAAATTGCGCCCAAGATTGTTTAATATTTCCTACATGTTCGTCATCCGAGTTATCACTGTCCACATCGGTTTCTCCAAAACTCGTTCGGTGGGAACAACGTAGATTAGTCTTTCGACTCCATCATCATCATCATCTTCTAACTCCGCCAAATATTCTCCACAGTTAGGCTGGAAACAAAATTTTAAATTAGGTCTACACGTAATGTATTTTACGTACATGTTTGTAGAACTTAGCCTATATTTATTTTATAACTTAATTTTTCATAGGGAATGTTAATTTTAATTTTACAAAAACATTATAAGAACAAAAACAATAAATAAGTACACTAAAAAAATGTACTACAGCTGTAAAATAAAAAAGTAGCTATGTGGTATAAAGGTCTGAAATGGTCCTCACGAGATTGCCCAGTTGCATAGTGTCCCAAAAAATGGGACGCTGCTGAATGAATCGCCAAAGAAAGTAAGAATACTGCAGTATTAACATTTATGATGCAACATTCATTTCATTGTATTACTAGTATGTAGGAAATATAGTTAAAGTTATAAAACTATATCTAATAAAAATATAAATAAAATAAACTTACCCTTGGTGTGTTACAAACAAAATAGTTGCGAGACATTTCAACATGTAGCAAATTGAGGTTATGTTGAACTCAACTAATAATGTGCTCTGCCTCAGCTGTGGTATCTAGAGGAAGCAGTGGGGCCAACTCCAATTGCTTTTAGACTAAAATATCCCTTAAAAAAATGATTTATCAAGCGTCTTATTTTTAGGACGCTATGCACTAATGGGTTAAGGTGCGCCTTCATTGTGGAGAATAAGAAAAAGTCACAGGGGGCAATATTGCATCTGTAAGGAAGAGCGCAGCAACAAAAGAAATACTCTTTTCTCAAAAAACACTTTACATTGAATGAGGAATATGATGACATGTTGTTGTGGTACAAGATAAAGCCAGTCATGGATAGTTCGGTTCGAGTCACACATGTGCAACGAAATTCGTACACTGAATTTGGAACGACTGGGTCCTAAATATTAAACGAGGTCGTGAAACGTTGATTGGAAGGTAGGGCCCACGATATTATCACCAAAACACCGTGCCGGTTCGTCGAGGGAGCGGGCAGCCAGCTTTGATCATAAAAACTCCGACCACAGAAACTCTAAGATGTCCTCGCCCTACGGAAGCCAGAAGAGAAGAGAGCAAGAAACCTAATTCCAGATTTCTAGAAAACCTGAAAACTAGATCCAATCAAACAGGCAGAATTCCACAGAAACATCTAGAAATAGAGATAAACCATCTGGAAAAAACAGACGACTCGACCAGCTGTAGGGAAACAGCTCCCGGCCCGTCCAACGGCCAACAAAATAAAGTGGCAAACGCCACACATGGACAGTGCATGCCTCAGAACCACCCTAAGAGCGGTATAAGAGTCAGATGCTGTAACAAAAAAAGTTACTTTCGAGAAACACATTTCAAAAATAAAACAACTTCAAACTTAGATTGAAACTTAAGGAAAGTTAAATCGTCACTGACTTATTACTAAAAACAGCCTAACGAGTTAATATGTCTTGAAACAATGACCCAATTTATTGGTCTGTCACGGGTGCTGATACAATTAGCGAGAAAGTCGAGAAATAATATAACAGTATGTAGTTCACAGTATTGCCACTAGATGGTGTGAGCTAGCTGATTGGCTTACATTAAGATATATAGTTTGCTCAAAGTATAACATGCCCCGAAAATCGTGTTACCATGTGCGGTGATTGCAATGTAGATTTTTGCAGGGGTCCTTGCTTCAAGGTTGCCCATTTCGAAAAAATTGCTAAAACCGGCACAAACAAACAATTTATTGATTGTAAGTAATGTATAATATGTAAAGAAGTGTTGTATCTATACTGATAAAACTAATCAATAAATTAAAATATGTTACAAAAAAGCACTTCTCTCATTTCTGTCATAAGCTGTTTAGAGGTTAATAGATGTATACATGTTGCCAGTCCCCGAGTTACAACTAAATTCTCAGAACTTAATTGCCACCCTCATAACCACGTTATTGACAAATTAAACTCAGGAAGCAATAAAGAACAAACTTTTCAGAATTTCAAGCCTGATTTTCATGTATACTTCAAAGCTTGTATTTCGATTAAATGTAACTCAAAATAATACAGGTGAATATGGAATACATTTCTTCATCTACTGTTATTTTGTATACTGTCCATGGAGTATGTACACAAGAATTACGTAATCCATATATAGTTAAAGGTTTTTCTGATGTTTAGAAGTACATATAGTAAAATCTTATTTTTTACTTTTTATTTAACCCTCCAAGTGAGAATACAAAGTGCTGAACTATCTGACCTAAAATGTCGCTTACCAGTGGCAAGGTGAGATATTTCCGTCCTAATAACACCTTATATGGTAATGAAACTACATCTTTATACTAGTTAGATACTCAAATGCGCACATAAACACATGTCACACATATTTTTCACTGAAAATAACTCTTGTTCACCAAGTAGTTATTCGGGAAGTATCATTCGTAAGCGATGCAGTTGATAGTATTGGAAAGATCATCTAAAATTCTTTCATAATCTGTCAATTAAAAGAATTTTTTAGTCCAATACTGTATTTTAAAACCAGTTTCAGGAACTTTTTGATTTGGCAGATGTCCGATATATTGGCTCTCTGTAAAACAGATGATTGTACATATAGCTTAGCTATGGTGGGTAGTAGTAGATTCAGTGTGAATATTGAGTTTAGCTCCAGTTCACCGTCCTCTTAAAACAGTATCTAGAATCTAAAGCTGTCATAGACTTGACTCCTAGAATCTTGAGCGACTCTAGAATCTCCATGTTTGTCTCAAGAGATTCAAATGAGTCAGTAAAGAAGAATTCATTTTCAGCTGATTCTTGAACTTATATTACTTATGTTCTGCCATTCTACACCAGCCATTACCATGCATGCATCTGGATTTTGTAATCGTGTTTATGTTGTGATTTTACTTAGTTGCTGTTGTTTTTTATGTTAAATGGCTTTACTTAAGTATGGTGTTAAATGAAATGTCAAAAAATTCACTATAATTTAGTGTAGTTATTAAGCATTGTTTAATAAGTAAGTTAACAGTTTTTAGTTTCAGACATATCTGTTAATGTGATCAAGTTGTGTTTCTTGTTGATTTTATTTCTTAACTACTTACTTAATTAATTAACAATACTTACAGTGCATCCCTGGTTTACAGTAAAAACATGTTATACAGTTTTGTCTTATTTTATTATAAATTGTACAAAAAACGTATTATACTTTAAATGTTGATTTTTTAGAATCTTTACACGTCTTACAAAATCTCCACAAAACATATTCTATACAAATTAAAATACATGTACTATAAATAAATTTTCTTTTTCAAGAATATTTTACATAATCACAATTTATCCTAAAAATTAAAATATACTATCTTTTAAGGCAAAAAATTCAATTCCTTTTTATTGTTATATTTTATTTTACATTAATTTGTTTTGTGAATATCTCAAAAACAAGATATTGACTGTTGGGTATTCTTCAAAACTTTATGTTTCATTGAAATATACATATGACTATCTTTAAGTGACAAACCATTACTTTTTAAGGATTTTTGAAAATATTCTTGCTACCTAGTAGAAAATCTGCCTACTACTTTGCAGAGTTTAGCACTGCCAATCAGAGGATTGGAAATTACAATGGTTAAATAATTAAAAGATACACAGTCTCTCAAAAGTTCTCTGGGTTGTTTGTTTCCACTTGTCACATCTAGTTTTGAACTCCTGAAAAATCTTGTCTGATCAATGCACTGCAACTCCTTCCGTGTTTTAACTCTCTACATGCCATGTGATTCCTGTACTGATAAGCCCATATTGCTGATTTGCAAAGGTATTTTAAAAATATTATGAAATACTCAAGCTTTATCTAAATGTTTACTTACTATAAATTTTTTTAATGTATGCAACCCTGCACAGTTTTCTTGCTAAAAATTATTTTGAAAACATACAAATGATGTTCTTTTACTGGTTTTAAAAAATGTAAAGAAAAATCAAATTGGGCAGAAATGCACATATAATAATAACATATAACACATTTTAACAACATACAAAAAAATATACATTGTACCAGTAAAATTATAAAAAATAACAAATTGACTATAAACAATATTTTTTTGAAATATATTGTTGCATACAAACCCAATGTTTGTTATGTCTTATTAATTCTGTAATTAATTGTCTTCTATTAGAAAAAATGTTAAATTATTAATTTTGTTAAAAAAAAGTTTGAACAAAACCAATAATTTGTATTACACAATCCTAAAATCTAACATTTCATTCTCACAAAAACAAAATTTTCTTTCGAAAGGATTTTGTATTATATGAGCCTTGTCATGAAACTGCGACTGGCATTAATTTTGCAGTTACTTTGTACATTGCTTACTTGAAGCAACGAGATTTATTGAAAATCTAAATAGCCATCAAACAATGAGATGTATTGAAAATATAAATAACCATTTGGAATTCTTTAAATTGTTGGGAATACGTAGATAGATAAATTGTGGGGCTAAAACTCTGTTTGACTGTTTATTACTTGATAGAAACAAAGATGACAAACAGCCTCAATTTCAGTAGATTGGCAGTAAAATATTATTGAAACATTTATTGACAGCGCTTATTTCCAGATTCTCTCAAGCAATATATAGTTTTAATCATAATTCATGATATTTTTGTAACTAATTTTTCAGGTGAATTAAGAAGATGTTGTTTTAGGCTATGCAAAAGCAACTGAGATTGTAAATGTTATATTTTCCATCAGGTTGTACAAAGAAAGGCTAACTCAGGTGGAGACCAAGTTGAATGAAGTACGGATGGGGCGAGCTCAGGAGTACCTTGTGCCCTTGGACGAGTTACAAGAAAACTGCAGCATCCGGATAGAAGTAGCAGGATTCCTACGGCAGTACAGGCTAACCAACATCCGTAACAACTTTGAGGCTGAGGAGCAGGCTGCCAACCAGAACTTCAATGTCAGTTCTTTGTCCGTTATTTACTTTAGAATATCAAAAATATTTAGTACAGCATTTTGCACTCCTGTCAACAGTGTGAATGTATAATTTCACTCTAGACAGTTGTTTCAGTGAATTTGTGAATGTGCATTATTTCCATCAAGAAATGAGAAATCAATAAAATACAAAGTAGTCTTGCAACTAATAATCTTAATTTGTTTGTAGCATTTTAAAATGTGAATGATATTAAATTTGATGCTGTTTATTTGCAGCTGGAAATGTGTGGTTCATCTCATTCATGCTAGACTGGTTGATAATTATAAATTTATTAAACTAGCTTCACCAAAGGAGTTGACATCATAATATGTACAGTTTTCACAATCATTTACATGCTTGTACCTTGGAATTATAATCTAAACTAGCTGTTTCCCGCGGCTTCGCACGCGTCTCTTAAGCTTTGCCCGTATATTTCTTTGCCTTCAAATAGTGTTTGGATATTTTAATATACGTAACTACTGTGTTGTAATTGCAGTTTATAATGTGCAGGCGCTTTGATAACTTTTATATCTTGCAGTACAGCCTGGTGGTTAGTTACATCAATGGGCATTGCGTATAAACCTTCTACATAGAAAAATACAAATTTTCATAGTGATCGGTCCAATAGTTTCTGAGTCTATAAAGGACAAACACACAAACATTCATTTTTATATATTATGATTGCAGAAACAGTTTAAACAAAATTTGTCGTTTCTCTTAAGCTTACTCTATGCTTTAAAACTATAAGTGTAAAGAAATTTATATATAAATATATTTTTTGTCGCATTATATTCGCATTATATATGTTTACAAAGAACAGCTGATTAAAAATTTGAAAAGACTCTTTCACTTAATAACATATGTTTGCTGCAATGCATTTCTTACGGGTATTTCTGTAACCAGTGGGGCGGAATCCTGAATCGGGAAAGGGATAAAAAGTATCCTATAACCTTCTACAGATCAAGACGAACAAATTTAAAAAAAAATTAGGCGAATCCGTCCAGCCGTTTGTGAGTGATGCTGTTACACACGAACAGTTTCATTTTTATATATATAGATAGATATTAATAGTCAGAATAATCGTATCCTGTTGGTGGAAATAATGTATGGTGTTTACTGTACACAAAAATAAAACTAACAATCTATGCACTCGTAAAGTATGAATTCACACTAAAACAAAGTTGTAAACCTTTGCATCAGAATTAATATTTATAAAAGTAATACAGTAATAAGAATTATGTCAATTTTACTACAGTTCTTGCAATTCATATCAAGTGAGAACTATAAATATATTAAATATAAGGGCTGTCCAGAAAGTAGATTACATTTTGCTCTGTAGCCACTAGGGACGGGAGTATCAAGGTCATTTTTATGTCAGGGCATTTCTCTGTTCAGTGTTGCTAGTGAGAGGTTAACACGTTCGCTGCTGCAAAACGGACAACCATACACGACGAGTGCTGAGAGCACACTGACTGGGTTTCTAAACAATGGCGCTGTGCAGTAGATCTACGTCATGCGCGCTGGCGCGAGGCAGCCGTGCAGTAGATCTACCGCAACCGCATTGAACGTGTTAATGTCACTCCCTTGTTGTTTTACAATAGCAGTTTAAATTAGAACGTGGCAAAACCATAAATTCTGTGAGGTATTGTGAAACCTTGTAAAAGTTAAGAAGAGCAATATAAAACTAGTGCAGAGGAAGGTAGGTTAGAAAATTTTTTATTTGAACGACGATGCCTCACCACTTACGGCTAATCGGACTCAAGAATCTCTAGATGCTTTTAAGTGAGAGGTATTTCCACATCCGCCTTATAGTCTGGATTCGACTACCACCTGTTTCCAGTAATGAAGACCTCGGCTTGCGACACAACACAGCACTTTGATGGTGATGTGGAACTGCAGGAGGGTGTGATTACTCGATTGAAGTCTCAGGTGGCAGAATGTTGTAATGGTGAAATTTCAAAACCACCACAATGATAAATGCTTGTATTTGTATGGTGACTGTGTTGAAAAATAGTATTTTAGTGAAACTTTCAAATGTATATAATACGATTATTTTGTTCCTTGCTTTTCGTTTATATCAAAATGTAATGTACTTTCTGGATAGCCCTCGTAATTTAACAAACAACCTGGACCTACAGAGACATTACCTCTAAATAGAGTTTTCCCCTCTAAATCACAGTTTTTGTTATAGGAAAGACTTTTTAATTCCTTGAACCTTTTCATACTATGCATACTATTCAAATGTTGAGTATAAAAAATAATTTTTGAAGAAACATATAACAAAACTCATTGTGCATCAGCTCAACTGAAATCAAGCGACCCACTTCTTTGACACATATTTCCTTTTGTCATTCTCTATGTAAACGAAATTCCAATCTGAACTAGATCATTGTGATATGTGGTTCATTCGAGCTGAAGGTACAGCACACATTTTAAAATCCAACCACAAAGAATTAAAACATCTAGAAACATAGCTTCTTAGATAATGTATATTTTGTAAATATATGATATAAATGCTATACAGTGCTATCTTCTCAACTTTCACTTGCTAAATTCCACTTATCAATTTGTATTATGCCTGATAGATTGCATGTTTTCTCTGAACCTGTTCATGTTGACAACCAGTTTGTAAAACTTATTATATAAACTAAAGCCTCAAGATATTAACAGTTATTTTGTGTTTTACAGAGCGAAAAAATGTTGGTAATGGATAGACTTAAGGATGAGATAGAAGAGAAGATTCGAATGTTGGAGGAAGACAGGAACAATGTGGATATCAGTGCAGACCTGTGGGTGTACGAACGGTCACGTCACAACAAACGACACTCGTGGCGTGGCACGCGTTTACCAGAGGACAACAACAACCTTGTGCGCCGCAAACCTACCGTAGTCTCTGGTCCTTACATCGTCTACATGCTGCGGGATGCTGATATACTGGAGGACTGGGCCATTATCAAGAAGGCAGCCACAGTCTGCAAGCGCAAATCAGAATGTGAGTTTTGTTTGGTTTACAATTTCAATCAGAATATTTTTTATTTTTTAAATGATTTTGAGTTCTATTATACTACTTTTAGCTCTCTTCTTTAATACTAATACAATATGTGTAAGTAGTATATTACTACTTTGTTTGTAACAAAAACCAATTTTTATAATGTAATAATAAGAATTTAATTGTGAAATAAAATTTGTTTGTTGTGCATAATACTGATTTTGGAATTTGATGGTTTTTGACTAAGCAGTGGATATTGGCAGGTGGAGGATTCTACAAAAATAATAAAACGATATATGGATGCAAATTTAAAATCTACAATATTTTTTTTTCAAAATGATCAAACTGTTTTGATCATTTTGGAAAACAGCTCAAACAAAGCTCCTGAACAAAAACTCTATTGGGATGCAGTCGCCTTTCAAAGATCTCATTGTGCCCTTACAGTTACATCTTGGCAATTCAATCTCATTTATTCAATATACTTAATAAAACTATTTTTGTATACTCCTTGAACAAATATATCTGGTCTAATACCATTATATCAATAATAATTAGTAGCAATGTAGAAATATTCCTTGATAATTTGAACTATCCTAATCATGAAATTAGGATTTGAAACTATAAGACAAACTATTGGAGAGATGAAGTCTATAATTTAAAATTGATAACATGTTGTCATGTTTAGTTTTGAATGCTTCATGTTGTTTTATTGTTTATGTATTTCAGATTATTTTAAATGTTTGACAGAAGGCCTTTTTCACAACTTTCATAGAATATGTGTCATTATTTTCAGTAACAATATGATAACCTCATTATTTAGTTTGCACGATGGTGGAGGGTGGGTGCATAACACCTCCTTATAGGTTATGTTATGGAAGTTGTAAATAAAGTGTGATGTTCCAAGGGAGTCATACTTTCTTGACAATTTTGAACATCGAAGGTAAATGCACAAGGTTGTCTAATAAAACACATTTAACAATTGAGTGAGGTCTTATTCAATATGTATTAATTTGTGTTTATTTTATTGATGTTCATTTGATTAAATTTAATTTTTTACACTTGGTAACGGCTAATGTTCCATTTAGTCTATTTCAAATCAGTTTCTTATACAGAAGAAACCTTTAATAAGTTGAGCAATCACAAACTTTATCCAGATTATTTTACCTTAGTTCAACATTACAGTTTATTAATGAGAACCATGCCCCTGTAGATGTTGTGCTTTTTATCGCATACCTGTATAAATCACGGTTTTACCACACTGTACTTAACTATTTTGGAGCTCAGTATTTTAAATTATTCAATAATTCTAATTTTATTGTTTCTCCTTCAAAGTTTAATGTGGCGACGGTACATGTATTCTATTTTGTACATTTATTAGTGTATCAAGACAACATAGTACATTTTTACAACTCAAGGCTGATGTTAGAGTGAACTATCATCAGTTTTATCACACTTTACATTTTATATGATTATTTTTTTAGGGTCTGATGGAAATTCAGTAAAAAAGGACATGTTTAGATCAAAATATCAAAAAGATCAAAAATACCAAAAAGATTCAAAATACCATAAAGAACGAAAACTCCATTTTCCAGGGAAACCTGGACAAAAACTTAAGTTGTGGTAGTTATCGAGGTGAGTGACAAGGTCAACTTTAACAATTGTGCATGTGAAGTGGGGTCAGTGTTTGCTGGGCAGAGTTGGCATGAGTAACATTTTCTTCTATGTGTTTTGTTTGTTATGCTCTGTCTATTTCTCAGGAAAATTTTCACTTATACTCTTTGTTTTTACAGAGAATACCTTTTTTTAGAAATGTGTGTATAAATGTAGCCCTACTAATGGTGGCCATTTTGTCCTGTATTGTCAGGCTGTTTTGGAGCTTCACACCAGGGGTTATTTTTATTCACTAAAAGTACAAATAAGAAGTAATTTGTAAAATGTTATATACATTTATTTTATATTTATATACATACATATATATATATATATATATATATATATATATATAAAGGAGAATAATATGTGAATTTTAAACTGGTCATAAACAATTCTATTAATATGCAAAATTTCTTCTTGTGAAATAAAGTTGACACTTTACAGAGTTTATTATAAGAAGTTATTATGCGAGGACATGTTAATTCAAAAGAAATCAGTCTGTAAACACTACAAAAACATTATTGAAAGTCATAAAAATTGGATTAACACTAGTAGGTTTAAAACATTGGCTACTGAGTATTGTGCAAACGTAATGGAAAATACACAAATAAATCAATCCAGAAACCAACCTTATAATAAACCATAGTTTCTAAACTGACCACAGTGGCTGGAGTTTTTTTTACTATCCAAATTGGCTTTAGTATTTTTCTCCATATTGAGTTCAAATAACAAATTGTATTAACGAAACTAAAATTATAATACAGTAGAACCCCTCATATCCGGCCTCGGTTTTACCGCACCTCGGTTTATCCGGCCACTTCTCGGAAGCCAATATCGAAATTTATTTACCACGGCTTGCAGACGCGCAGTTGCACGCACTAGTCTCCCACGACTCTTGCGTTATTTTGGTGTATCTATTAGTTTACATTTTCCTGTGTTGTCCTCGGTTGAGCTAATAGGTTTAACCTGTAAACAGTTCGTTGATTATTTCCAGTGCGGTTAGTACAGTACAGTACAATTGTTTTGTTTCGTCAAGTGCTGTGTACTGTAGGTTGGTTTATCCGGCCGAATCGTTATCCGGCCAGGGGCTCGGTCCCGTGGTGGCCGGATATGAGGGGTTCTACTGTATTTAGCAATCAATGGTCACCGTACAGAACTCTTCCAGAAGTTCTTCCAGGCAATCTTATCATTGTCTTTAATTGCTTGTAAAAGCGAAAATTACGATTTCATATGCAAACGATTTCTTGACACATGCCAAACCGTCGTATGTAGGACTTGCAGCTCACGAGATGCAAGCGATTTCGTAGGGTTGTTGACAAAACTTTGTCTCAATTGCTCAATGACTTGAATCAGATATGATTGGATGACTTGATGATTTCTTATGTTTCACTAAGTACCCCGTTTCCACAAAACAATCATGTCACTCATAAATTGTAGGCCTACTAGGAGGATCTTTAGCGTACTTGGTACAAAAATTACGTTGAACTGTTGTCGCTGACTTTGATTCTTCAAACCAAAACACACAGCTAGCATGCTTCAATCCAGTAAAGGCAGCCATCTTTAATGTAACTGCCACTAGTGCTTGTTGCAGTGTGATTACTGTGAACTAACTATGTTCTACACTAAAGGTTAAACTTGGTGTGTTTCCTTTTAACCCTTCGCATGCCACTAATAAATTCATTAAATTTCCTAACTGTTATATATGAATATTCTTTGTATCATTATCTAGTAAGTTTAGATATATTTGCAACAAGTGCTCCTTACCCCATATGACGTAATGTGTCGGCTGTTTTAATCGTATGACTTTGAATAAACGGCATTGGCTACTCGAGATCACCTGACCCCCCTCTCCTTTGGTCACTGCCTCGTCTGAGCATTCCTTGAGCCGCTGTAGGCAGTCAACTCCCAGTCTCGCTTACCACACTACCCCTCGTGTGGCCGTGTTCTAAGAAATGTAAAAGTGTTCTTTATTTCGATTCACCCGCCCCCGGCATAAGTACTGTTATTTAGAACAAAATATAACAAATGACGACGAGGTCGGTTAAATTTACATACCGGGCAATGCAACTGTTCGATTGTGCCGCGTAGTGTAAATTTCGGACAACACGTGTAAATGTTGGATGACGAAGTGGATTTAGCGCCGTTACTACACAATATCGAACTGCCGGGCAACACAAAAATGTCGGGAATAATCGGCGGAATCGGTGAATACGATCAAAATAGTGAGACGTGGTCGTCATATATCGAGCGCTTCGAACTATTCATCGAGTGCAACAATATTAAGGAGGAGAAAAAGGTTAGCACGTTATTAACTGTTGCCGGTGTAAAAACGTACAGTCTATTACGGGATTTATGCACGCCCAATAAGCCGTCTACAAAAAGTTTTGACGCATTAGTATCTTTGATTCAAGATCACTTGTATCCAAAACCATCGTTCATAGCCGAGAGGTACAAGTTCAGCAAAAGGATTCAGCACAAAGGCGAATCAGCAGCAGACTACATCGCCCAGTTAAGAAAGATGTCCACCCATTGTGAATTTGGGGCAGTTTTAAACGATTACCTGCGAGATCGTTTAGTCTCCGGAATTAGAAATGAAGCAACAAAACAAAAATTGTTAGGAGAATCCAGCTTGACATTTGACCAAGCAGTTAAAATCATCACGTCAGCAGAAGCCGCTGAGAAGAATGCAGCAGCCTTGGCGATCAACGGAAGCCGCAACGCCGAGCGACTACAAAAGATGACAGCTCATCACCGCAGTGTAACAGCTGGGAGCAGAACATCGGCGGGTGCCGGCGGCGCTACCACACCTGGAAGTCACCACCACAACCCCAAAAGCAGCGCTTCGCACGACTACAAAGTGCAGTGTTCGTGTTTGTGGTTATGGTGGGCCATTTGCACCATCAGTGTCGATTGTTTGGTGTTACTTGTAACGCGTGTGGGAAAAAAAGAATCACATTGCTAAGGTTTGTCGATCAAAGGGTAAGCCCCAAAAAACCAACAATCTAAGTTTAAACACTTTAAAAATAAAAAATGATAGTAGACATAATTATGTAGAAGAAGTATGTAGTCAAAACACTGATAGGAATGTTGAACCTGAAAGCTATGAGGAAGATATTTCAAATTTATTTAAAATGAATGAAAGGGAAGTTGAGCACATTAAAGTTAGTCCGGTTTAAATTAGAATTAATAGTTAAGGGTAAGCCAATCTATTTTGAGGCTGATACAGGCGCGTCAGTAAGCGTGTGCAGCGAGCAGTTTTACAAAAGAAAACCTAATAGTTGTAAATTATTGCCCACTGGACTTATCTCTAAGTTCGTATACGAATGAACTATAGTTCCGTTAGGGAAAATTGAAGTGGATGTTCAATATCAAGGAGTTAGCAAATTTCTTGAATTGTTTGTAATCAAGAAAGGAGCTCACCCTCTCATAGGACGAAATTGGCTTCAAAGTCATGGTGTGGAAATATCTTTCAAAATAAAATATTTGGCATAAGCAATAAAGACAGTAATCCGGATGTTACGAGTAAACATTGCATTGAATTAACTAAAGATTTGATCAAAGAATTTCTGGAAGTTTTCAGTGACAAATTAGGTCAATACAAAGGTGAACCAGTTTAAATTAAAGTTTAAAAACCTGACGCCACACCAAGGTATTTTAAGCCACGGTCCATTCCCTTTTCACTTAAAAACTAAGTCGAAAAAGAACTAGAAAGGTTAAACTGAGGAAAAAGTACTTGTTCCAGTAAAAAGTAGTGACTGGGGCACTCCCATTGTTCCAGTAATAAAAAAAGAGACGGAGGAATACACATTTGCGGAGATTTTAAAGTTACCTTAAATCCATGTTTTTAGAAGTTGAAAAGTACCCTATCCCCAGAATAGATTAAATGTTTACTTGTTTACAGAAAGGCGAAAAAATTCAGTAAAATTAGATTTATGCCAAGCTTATATGCAGCTAGAGTTAGATGAAGAATTTAAGAAATTATGCACTATCAGTACCCATAAAGGGTTATTCAGTTATCAAAGAATGCCGTTCGGAATTTCTTCCGCAACGAGTATATTTCAGTACAGAATCGAACAGTGTTTACAAGGACTTGTCCAATGTTGTTGTATTTTTAGACGATATATTGATTACAGATGTAAACGATGATCTACACTATCAAAAACTGAGGGAAGTTTGCAAGCGCCTAAGCGAAAATGGTCTCACAGTAAAAAAGAATAAATGCACATTTTTTGCACCTAAAGTGGAGTATTTAGGTTTCTGCATTGACAAAGAAGGGTTGCACACTTCCGAATCTAAGGTAGAAGCAATTAGGAATGCTCCCATACCTAAAACAGTGACAGAGGTCAAAGCTTTAGTAGGTCTAAATTAATTACTACTCAAAGTTCATACCACATTGTTCCACCATACTAAGTCCCATGTAACAGTCTTCTTTAAGAAGGACACACCTTTTAATTTTAATAAGAATTGTATCGCAGCTTTTGACAAAGTAAAAGAGTTACTTTCAAACGCAAACGCACCAATTTTTGGTCGCATTATGACACTAATTTGCCTTTGAAGTTAGCCGTAGATGCTAGTTCAGTTGGCTTGGGAGCCGTCCTAAGTGTTATCTCACCAGGTGGTATAGAGAAACCAATAGCCTATCAGTCACGCACACTCTCACAAGCTGAGCGGAACTATTCACAGATAGAGAAAGAAGCTCTGGCTATCGTATTTGCAGTCAAAAAGTTTAATCAATACTTGTACGGTGGGAAATTTATTTTGTACACTGATCACAAACCTCTTTTAAGTATGTTTGGAGGGTTACCTATTTTTGCTGCCGGCCGTATGCAAAGATATGCTTTGTTCCTGTCCGGTTACGAATTTGACATTCAATACGTAAAGACGGAACTAAATAATGCAGATATGTTATCTAGATTGCCTTTAAGTGTCAATCACAACAATGCTACTGATGAGTTTGCGTGGCAAGGTACATATTTACATTGTATTCAAGAAAGCTCATTACCTTTCACTTTTGAACATGTAAAATCAGATACACAGAAATATCCAGTTTTAAGTAAAGTGTATGGCTACATTATACACGGTTGGCCTAATGTCATTCCTGAGGGAAGCGAAGAGCTTACTCCGTATTTCCAGACAGAAACGAACTGACAGTTGAATTTGGAGTAATTATGTGGGGTTATAAAGTAGTCGTACCAGTTTAACTTTAAGGGATTATGTACTTAAAGAGCTTCATTCTAGTCATTTAGGCATTGTGAAATGAAATTGGTAGCACGCAGCTACGTCTGGTGGAACGGTATTGATGAACAGATCACAAATATGGCTAACAGTTGTTCTTCCTGTCTCCGGGAACGGAACAACCCGTCAAGGAGTCAATTACATGTTTGGCACTATCGTTCCGCTCCCTGGGAACGTATTCATGTGGACTACCTAGGACCTTTTTAAAAATAAAAAGTATTTAATCGTCATTGACGCTCACTCAAAATGGTTAGAAGTAGGCGAAGTTAGTTCAACTTCCGCTAAACTAGCTATAAGTTTTCTAAGAGAGCTATTTAGTCGCTTTGGTCTACCTGGTTAATTTACATTCTGACAATGGACCACCCTTTTACCTCATCGGAGTTTAAACAGTTCATGGAAAATGAACGGTATTAAAACATACTTTTAGTCCTGTGTATCATCCAAAAAGTAATGGCCAAGCAGAAAACAGCGTGAAATTTGCTAAAGACAAATTAAAGCGAGCATTTCATGACAATGCAGATGCTAGCGTAGCCTTGAGTAGGATATTGTTTGACTACCGTAACTCTGTACATAGTACTACCAATGAAACACCAAGCAAGTTAATGTTTGGCAGGAAAACTGCGCACCCGGTTTGGATCTATTGAGACCAAACATTACCCAGTTTGTAATAAGAAACAAGAGGAGAGCAAAAATAGTTTTTAAATAAAAATATTACTAGAAGATTTTATCCAGGTCAAACTGTATTAATGCGAGATTACAGGTCAAACAACAAATGGTTGCAAGGTATTGTAAATAAACAAATCAGTCAGTGTTATGTATGAAATAGAGTTTAAATTCTGGCATTGTAACGAAAACGTCACATAGATCAACTGATCGGTCTGAGTGACAGTTCGCTAGACAGAGACTCGAGTGCAGTAGCAGAAACTGTACCGAGAAACGTAACAACCCCGACTTCCGCCAAGCGCAGACGTAGACTTGGCAGCGCCGCAATACCAATCGCAGTGTAACTCATCCCCCTGCACATGACGTAAATCGATCGCCAGTTGGCATGGCAACCATTACAGCGAGTGGTGGAAGGTCATTCTCTACCCTCTACCCCGCACTGTACTACACCCGTATCAGCTGTATAAAATCAGCTGTTCTTGACAGCACCTATCGAAGTCGGATGCGACGCTATCCTGAGCGCACTAGAAAACCTGTAAATAAACTTGACTCATAATAAAGATGTACTTATTCAGTAATGGTTGTGTATTATGTTATATTATGTGTTTTTCTTTTTATTATATTGTGGTTTTATCAAGCATTTATTTGAATTTAAACTTGTTTAGTGTTTACTTGTTGTTAATTATAGAATCATGTCATATCTGTACTTTATCAAATATTACTTTAAGTATCAAGAGGAAGCATTCAAACTATTGAAGGACAATTAATTTTTTTAAATTTGATTTTTTAATAGGGAGGAAATTGTTATATATGAATATTCTTTGTATCATTATCCAGTAAGTTTAGATATATTTGCAACAAGTGCTCCTCACCCCATATGACGTAATGTGTCGGCTGTTTTAATCGTATGATTTTGAATAAACGGCATTGGCTACTCGAGATCACCTGACCCCCCTCTCCTTTGGTCACTGCCTCGTCTGAGCATTCCTTGAGCCGCTGTAGGCAGTCAACTCCCAGTCTCGCTTACCACACCACCCCTCGTGTGGCCGTGTTCTAAGAAATGTAAAAGTGTTCTTTATTTCGATTCACCCGCCCCCGGCATAAGTACTGTTATTTAGAACAAAACATAACACTAACGTTAACTTTTTTTTTTTGTTCAAGAAAAGTAAAAAAATGTTGTTTCTTTAAGTTCAAAGCTATTTTTATTATAGCTCAATTATAAAAGGTAAAAGCGTATTTATTGATAAAAATAAAAACTAACTATTTACAAAACTGTCTGTTTTAAATCAATTTTAATTTCATACTAAAATGTAATTAAACTTTTTCATTGTAATTACATTTTACTATAAAACAAGATAAATATTTCAAACTAATCACCACACTACCACACAATGAAGAATAATGAGATACGGAGTAGATGCCCGTGCAAACGCGCGCTCGCTACAACTGATAAAGCTAGTAGTAATACACGTCACAGATATGTTTGGTTATGGCTCTGTAGAAGATGCAGAACTGACGAGCAGGTGGTTAGAGTTAAGCAAAGGGCGCTCGCCTCCCTCTGGCCACAAAGTGAAACTCGTTTTATAAATATTTCCTTGGCAACCACGATAAGCACGGAGCGTGCACCGGGCATTTTCAAGGCTTTTTGTGAACTACAAAACTCTCTAAGGGACATAAACTATAATATCGGATATAACTGTATTTGGCGTATTTTCCTAAGTCTATCATTCTAATATATTCTTCTACGGCATAGGAAGGGTTGAAACAACACTAAAACCAACACTTTACGTTTTTTGAATAAATTTATTTGAATTTTCAAAGTTGTAAAGTCCTTTTTGAAACACCCTGTACAATTAGAATGAATGATCACTCAAACATTTTTAAGTAAATAAGTTACATAAAGTTAAAACAGATACAATTCTCTTTATTTTAATTACCTCCATGTTTTTGTATCTTTTGTTATTTATTCACCTCACAACCTGCTTGTATGCTTTCTTCATATCCACTTTTTGCATTTGTAGAACCTTTATTCACCTCATTCCTGCATGACTGCTTCCATGTACATTTTGTAGTGTTACATATGTGTAACGTTGGTCTATTATAGCAAATATTTGATTACATTTTAAGTAGTAATAGGTTTTTTGTCATTGTGCACAGTTGAATCACATGATAAATACATGATATTTATTTACTGTTAATCTAAACATATTGACAAGTACTATGGAAACTTGTTTCATAACCACCCGGCTGCATTAACTGAGATAATGCATATCACATTAATGTAAAACAAACAGGATTGCTAATTTTGCTAACCAACAGAATTTAAAACATTGTACACCTAGATCGTGTATCACGTAATATATGTGAAATACATTTCAATGGACTGACATGCAAGAATGGTACGAACAAAAAGAATGGATGAACAAGATGGCAGGTTCTAAAATCATCAACGATTATGTCACAATAATAGGTTACATAAGTTTGATAGATTGACAATGACTGTCACAAATAAATGACACTGTCCAGGGTGAGAAACCATGTCACAAATATGATATGGTCTATATTTATTCCAAGTCCTGTCAGCGTGATCAATAACTTACGTCTTAACCAATAATAAATGACAATGTTCAGAGTGAGGAAATGTTACAAATAAGTGATTGTCTGTATTTATTCCAAAACCTTTCAATGTGGTCAATGACCTACGTTTTAACCAATAATAATAAATCAAATCAAATATCTGTTAGAAAATCTTTTTGGTTAGATCAGTCTAAACTCATATCATTTAAATGAATTTTATTCTTCCAATGGAGGGGCAATACAGATGATTATGTATCTGTACATTTCAAATAGTTAATGATTCTTAATCTTTACTGACAAAGCTATTGTCATGACCGCAGAGCCAATGACTTAACAACTAATGGTAACTTAATGAAATATTATAATAATACAATAATAATATAAAAGATTGTGTTGAAATATAGTGTAAGAAAAGAAACAATGCTCAATGAATGATGAGGTTGATTTATGGAGTAATGTCATGAAGTAAATGTCACTGATTAACTTTTTGCAATAAACCACTAATAGTCTGCCTGAAATAGGCTAAAACAATGCAGAAGTCATGATCACTCAGTTCAAAAATATGATCAGTATTAAAAATATGATAGTAATATTGTTTTACAGATTAGATTTTGTGAAAACTGTAATGGAAAGTTAGTTGGGATATCAGGAGTTTGTACTAGAAAACTAAGTTATAAGAGAATTCTCTATATACACATAAATTCCGGCTGTAGAATGTGCAGGCCAGACTACTCTGGAGGACAATCACTCTCTCAAATCCGTTGAGCAAAAGTAATGCTGATTATTTGCTTATAGGTGATTCAATTCTCCGATATTCGGGGAAGCTTTGTAAGGAAAATGGTTGTACTGTTAGGGTACACCTGGGGCGAAAATCAAAGATGTAAAAAATAAGTTGATGGGTTTCTTGCAGCACCAACCTAAAATAATTCATTTTCATGTAGGAACCAATAACTTGCCTTTGAAATATAACGGTGGTGCTGGGTACAATGGGGGATGCGGCAAGCGCGAGGCATTGCACTGTATGGCGGACCTGTTTATACACAACACGAATCCGTTTTCCAAACAGTGTTGTTTTAGTTGACAGCATTTTGCCAAGGTCTGACATAAGTGGAACTGCATTAGCACAATTTAATGAGCAGTTGGAGCTGATGTCTGGAAACTTTGGTGTCGTTTTCTTGAAAACCTGGAATCAGCTGGTGCGAAGGTACCATCTTGCTCGGGATGGCAGACACCTTAACAGAAAGGGGGTGTCTGTGTTTGGTAGCAGCACTTTTGAATGTCTACGAGCAGCTTACATCCTGTGAAATGGCTTCGGATGGGGTTTTTGTCTAGTGCTGAAAGCGCACTGTGACGAGTGGTGTGCTTCCAGTTGATGTTGTCTGAGGTTGCTTGTTGAAATCTGTGGCTGACGGTGTAGACGCCGTAACGAGGGGTGAGCTTGAGGTGGATGATGTTGAGGTTGGGTTGCTGGAAACTGTAGTTGACGGTGTTGAAGCCGTATTGAATGTTGAACTTCCGGTTGACAGAAAATGACAAATCTGGCTTGCTGAGACTTGTGGATGATGGGAATGTGGGTGCAGTCAAAAAAACGGATATGTAAAACTTGATAAATTTATCAGGATAGCACATCTAAATATGAACTCTCTTTCCACGGGCTTCGAAGAGATGCGTGCCGTGGTAGAGGATTTAAACCTGGATGTTTTTGGTGTTTCGGGAAACTTGGCTGAATGAAAGTAAATCTTCTGATGAGTTTGCGATGAGTGGATATTCATTGTTTAGGAGCGACAGAACCAGAAAAGGGAAATGCAGTTGCCTCCAGAGGTGGTGGAGTGGCACTATATGTGAAGAACTGCCTACAATTTTCGCTGAAATCACTTCAATTTGAAGATTGTAATTTTCAAGAGCATATTTGTGGAAATATTGAAGTGTAAAAAGTGAATTTTCTGTATTTGCATTATCTACAGACCGGGAGATATGCCTTACACTTGTCTAGAGCCTGCTCTCCACTTTGTATTTTATGATATGGCCCAGTACGCAGATAATATTGTTGTAAATGGGTGACTTGAATATTAACTTGTTAGATTTATCATCCCCAGAGACCCGCTTTGCAATAAACTCTTTAAGAGCCTTGAGGTGCCTCAGTTGGTTAAAGTTGCTACAAGGGTTACTAAAAACCTGTGCAATTTTGATTGATCACATTATTGTAAATAGCAATGTTAAATACGTACAGTGTGACGCAGGGCCGGCCCTAGCTAATTTTATAGTGTAAGCAAAACAGTAGTTTTGGCACGCCCCCCCCCCCCCCCCCCCCCCCCCCCCCCCCCCCCCCCCCCCCCCCCCCCCCCCCCCCCCCCCCCCCCGATAAACCGTCATACACTACACCGTAGAACGGTAAATGTCACATACCTTGTACCTAAATAGTAAAACAAAGGGGAACAAATTAGGAGAAAAAAAAATAGCTGACAAACCAGAGTTTATGTTTATTTACAAGTGTTCATTTACAAATACAGTGACACATTGTTAGACTACAATTACGATACATTACATTATTAAGTTTAAGTTATGTGATGTATGATGGAAAACACAAAATCGTCTACAAATCATATTGTTGTGTGTACAAGTCATTGTTAAACGTCAGGTTGTATTACAGACAATTCAAATTAACAAAATAATAGCCTAATAATTACAATTAAGATACTCAATGTTGCAATTAAAAAGGAATTCGTCTGGCTTTTAATTTTGAAAACTCTTGCAGTAGAATGTCCGTTTTTTTTTTCCAATTTCATTTAGGGCATCATTTTTCAATCGCCAAGGTTGCTAGACCACTTAAGTGGTTCTTGGCTCTCAAATTTGATCGTAGGTAAGTTTTTATCAGTTTTTTAATTTGGAAAAACTTCTTTCGCCACTGGCCACAGGATACTGGCAGCGTTAAACAAGATTCTCAATGCTACAAAAATATTTGGAAAAGTATCCACATAAAACCACGATTTGGTTTATAAAAGACAACACTCCAGCTGGGTGACTTGTAGGTGGGCAGCATTGGTCCAAAGATTTGAAGCTCATCAAACAGCTCATCTCCGTTAATGTCATATCTTTTGGTATTTGTCATCTCCATCACCACCGCCTCAAAACTGTTTCAAGGGTGTTTGCAGGCTTTCTTTAACTCTGATTCACTCCATGCTTTTCCTAAGCTATCAATATCATAGAGAAATTTAAAAACCTTCACTATGGTTTTCCATCAGTTCAAATCTCTCCTTTAACGAGGATATTGCTCTATCAAGCACAACAAAGAAGAAATTTACTTTAAACAAATTCTTTACCAGAACTTGCAGCTTCATCTTCACTCTCGTAAGAAAATTGTTTTTTAACTCTTCTTGGTCTAACTGTTTTTTCTTGTTCAAAGTCACCTGCAACATCAATTTTTTTTTCTGCAAGTTCTTTACATCAGTAATGACGCTGTTTAGTCCTTCTTCAGATCTCATAGTTTCCAAAATGATTTTACACTCTTAAGAAGATCTATTGAACTTTGAAGATCATTTGTGACCTTTTGCAACAGTTTACTAACCATGTTTGTTTTATACAGGATCTCATGCCAAGTTACAATACAACACAGAAACTTGAAGCTTTGCAGTTTTTTTTTACTAGTCCTACGGCAGTATGTCTACCAAATGCATCAAGGTTCTTGTCTTGAGAAGCTTCATATAATGCATCATATACTTCTTCAATATGGTACCTCAAGGGTATTAATGCCTCAATTCTACTTTCCCACCTAGTGTTGCAGAGTGGTTTGACTGTTAGACTCGAAACGTTTTTCAGCAAAAATACTCCATCTTTGAGTAGAACTAGAAAAAAAGTTATATATTTCTTGTATGGTGCTGAAACAGTCTACTGCACTATTGCAAGACAGAGCTGCATCGTTAATTACAAGTTCAGGGAAGTGGTTTCCACATGGAACATAAAATGCTCTAGGATTTTAGATCAAGGATCCTCTTCTGAACTCCAACATGCTTTCCCTTCATTTGCCGAACCATTATCATAGCCCTGACTTAAATCCCCTCATGTTTTTTAAAGGAATTCCTCGTTCCTTTAGTTCTTTCAATAATGCTTCTGTGAGACCTTCACCTGAGTTGAATCTTTAATAGGAATGAAACCTAAAAAATGTTCTTTAATTACCACATCTTCATTTTCAGTAATCTTCCACAAATCTTATCACAAACGTCATTTGCTCAGTATGGCTAATGTCAGGAGTGCAGTCTAATATTATCGAATTAATATGTGGCTTGCTGTAGGTCTTGCAAGATTTTTTATCCTTGGATCTTGGCTGACAAGAACAGAATGAACTCGCTCTGGATATTTTTGCTCAAATAATGAACGTTTGTTTCTTTTGATTTGATCCTTCTCACATGTTCAGCCATAAAAACATCAAACTTTGCTATGTGTTCTACCCAATTTTAAAAGTTTCGTTGTTACGTTCAAAAAGAACATCCTTTTTCCCTCGAAAGGCCAACCCCTGTGTTCCCCAAAAACTGTACTATACACAGTAATCGTTTCAGGACTTGGTGTGCCAAATGTTCAGTTTCAGCATGGATAAGTCTTTCATGTTCTTCATCAATAGTTTTGTTTTAATCGTAAACGTACAGAGAGCTCACGCCCAAAACGTACAGTTTTTAACATGAGCAGAGGATTTCTCGTGGACTGGTCAAAGTCTTGTGTAGGTTTTGCCAGTCAGAATACCCTTGGTCACTAGCAAAGAAGAGAATTCGTGTTTCCAAACAGATTTGCAAGGAAAACAAAATGCTGCATTTTTCGATATTGAGTATAGTACCCAATTTCTGTGAAACTTGTTCTCCGTTGCACAGCTTCCTTGTGTAATGATTTGAAGAAAATCTCCTACCTTTACTGTCTGCAGGAAACTCTTTGTCAGTGACTTGCTGAGGCCCTCGTTCAACAAGCACTTTCCGTACCTCGTCATTTATTTTGGGTGGCCACTTCCCACAATCATTTGAAATCACAGGTATAATGTGTTTGTGTCCTTGTTCGGTTCCTGGAAGACAAAACAAAACATTATAGTTGGGCATCGTGGTGTAATCGCAAGAGATGTATGATGTGTGATCACTCTGTTAAATGACCCTTTTCAGGATTTCAAATATTTAATGCAATATTTATATCTATATTTTATTATAGTCTATAATAAATAGGCCTTCCTATTTAGGTTTAACTAAAATATAGTAAACATTTTTAAAACATCTTTTACACCTATCTGTGTTATGTTGGTATAAATAAAAATTGGTTTAAATAAAAGTCAAATAAGGGCTTAAACATTTGTGTGTTTTTTGGTTTGCGGCCACCATATTGAAACGGTAGGCCTAATCATATCATATTCATTATTAATAATCCAACTAAGTTGGCCGAGGTTATTGCTGGACTATTTATCCTAAAAATGCTAAGTAAGTTAAATAAGTCAACTTACAATTTCAATGACCTTGTTGACTATGCGTAACAACAGACGTAGATGAAGATGACGATGACATCACTGTATCAACTAATAAATCATCATCCACAACTTTGGTGGCGGGGCTACAGAATCGTCACAATCAATATTTGATGGTGGAAATGGTGTTTCTGTAGCTAGATAACTATGGAATTGACTGGTTGACGGTCCAGGCAGAACCTCAGAGTCAGTTATTGGTAAATTATTGTCAACATCATGATCTAAATTCGGTTGTCTCTACGCTTATTGATGCACTCGCACATAATGGTGGGATTTGTTAAAAACCTTTGCAGTGCTTTACACTGCTTTTCATCTTCTTTAGATTGCTGCAACTTTCTTTTGCGGTTTGTAAATGCTCCAGATGTTTTTTTCTTGCTCGACATTTCGTGTTAATTAAAAAACGGCATTAATTTTACAACTTACTACAGTACAACGCACATCAATGTAATTATATAAAATAGTAAGACAGACAGCTTACCCAGCAGGGATCACTTCTGGCTGGTTTATACCTACCAGTTGAACCCACCACTGGGCACAGCAAAAACCGATGTGCCACTTCAATCTGGGCAACCCTAATGGATGTCCTGTAGCGGCACATCACTAACCGCAAAATGTTGAGATTCTGGGGTTCATGGGCAATTCGATAGGTCTAGTCCACTGTGGAAGATGACTGTTGGAGTTGGTGGGGTTTGTTCCCTTACCTCAGAGGCTCTTGTTAACCTCAACAAGGGTGTGCCACCCCCTGCCTACTTTGACTGGAGAGGCTGGTTCAGAGCTGCTCCCCTTCTTCCGGAATGACTTTGAGATGTAGTGCCCTAATTCCTCCTCATGGATCTCGATAGGAGGCGGCCCCCTACTCCCTAACCTTACCCATCCTGAATATCCTATCACTCCGGAAGCAGCGCAAAGGTTCTTACAGAACTAAGTGCAATTTATAAGCTTCTTGTCCTAAGAGAACAAAAAAAAAAGGACAGACAGCTGTCACGGCGAGGGTGCTTGCGAAGCGGCGCTAACAGTGACCGTAACGTAACTGCGAGACTCGGGCTGCGAACAGAAATAGACGTATGAGTCATGCGGACGGTTCCATGTTCACTCGCGTAAGGGGGTGTGGGCGTGTGTATCGGGTAGCGGTGCATTAGTCAGTGCAGGCGCACGTGCACAGCGCCCCCCACGGCGCCCCTCTCCTCGCGGCGCCACCCGCGGCCGCGTAGTTCGCATATATCACAGGCCGCCCCTGGTGTGACGTCGTGGATATGTCAACCATCTATGACTCAAGAGGTGTTCGAGTATCTGATCACAAGATGACATATGTCGATATAAAAAACAAAAAAATCAAGAAGGCCTCCTAGATTTGTTACTTATCGTGACTTCTCCCGATTTGACATTGACAAGATGATACATTGTACGTCCAGTATTAGGTGGGAAGATGCTATGTCTATGAAAAATGTAGATGACATTCTAGATTTTATTAATTCTGCTTATTATTCAAGTTTTTAATGAAAATGCACCTCTAGTACATAAGAGAGTGACCAGAAAGAAAATCTCCATGGAGAAATAAACAAATCATTCAACTAACCATAGAAAAAGATTATTATAAGAAGAAAAATGCTATCTACAGGAAATGAAACTTGTAAAAAAAAAAACCATATTGTAAGGTTAGAAATATGCTCAACAATGAAATAAGACAATCAAAACAAAATTATTTTAGAAACTGAAATGGAGAGAAATGTAAAAGCTCTAGAGACTTTTGGACTAAAATAAGGACAAGTGGTGTCACTGATCCATTCGAATCCAGCCATACCCCAATTTTGTAAAAGATTTGGAAGAAATCAATAAGTATTTCGTTAGTATGGGCTTAGGTATCATGGCAAATGATGATTGCGTACAGTTCTATGAAAGAAACAAATCAGAGAGTGTCACTTGTGATTTCTATTTCAGGAGTGTTACAAGGAGAGAAGTGCAGGAGGCTTTGAATAGCATCACATCAGAGGCAGTTGGAGCTGATGGCATATCAATAAAAAATGATTAAAATGATAAGTCCGTATTGTATTGATGCCATAACACATTTAGCTAACCAGTCATTGGCCACTTCCACTTTTCCGGATGCATGGAAGGAGGCAATTGTACTGCCTCTTCCCAAAGTCAAAGCACCTTCATCTGTGTCCGAGCTGCGTCCAATTTCGGTATTGCTGCCCTGTCGAAGATAATGGAGAAGCTGGTTGTTTCACAAATGGTACAATTTCTGGAGTCGGAGAATATCCTTCCAGCCTTACAGTCTGGGTTTCAGGAAGGACCATAGTACTGCAACTGCGCTTTTGCTCGTTTGTGACGAGTTGCTTCACGCAAGGGCGGATAAGAAAGCATCTCTTCTTGCAATGCTGGATTTTCACATGCATTCGACTCAATAGACCACAGGATGTTGTTGGCTGTCATGCATTTTTATGGTTTTCGACCAGAGGTGGTTTCTTGGTTTGATTCCTATTTGGTGAATAGGAGACAAAAGGTTAAAATTGGGATGGATTTCTCCTCATCTTTAAGTAGAGTTGCTGGTGTTCCACAGGGAAGTTGCCTTGGGCACATTTCTATTCACCCTGTTTTCCGCCACTATGGGTTCAGACTTGCAACATAGTCGCTTGTATTCATACGCCGATGATGCTCAACTGCCGTGTGTTTCATATGAAGCCGGAAGAGCTGACTCAGCAGTTTCCATTTTGAATGCTGACTTAAGCATTGTCCATGATTTGGTCTGAGAGGCATGGGATTAAAATGAACAAGGAAAAAGTGTAGTGTGTTGTCGATTCCTTTTTTTCCAATGTGGGTTCGGAGACAGTGGGTGAGGTGTTGCTTGGCAGTGTCAGACTGAAGGAGTGCGAATCCTCAAAGCTCTTGGGCCTCATGCTTGATAGTGGCCTCACACTATCTGGTCATGTAAGTGCTGTTTGTTGGCGAACACTTGGTCGACTGAGAATGCTATACAAGCATAGGCACATGTTTCCTAGAGAGACCAAGCTTCGCCTTGTCGGGCTCTTGTGCTCTCTGTGATCGATTATTGCCTCCCTGTCTATGGCAACATTGTGTCTAAAGGAGATTTAGAAAAATTACAGAGGGTCCCAAAAATATGTGTGTAAGGTATGCATGTGGTTTAAGAAGGTTTGACCATGTTTCGGAGGCTCGACGATCGCTGGGTTTGTTGACTGTAGCTGATACTTGTACCCTGCGCTCCTCATGCCTGGTTTACAGAATCTCTGACCACTGGCAGGCCGGGATATATCTGAGAGAAAAACTAAAAAGCAGGTCTCAAGTCCAATCTCGCAGTTACTAGACAGGATCAAGTGTTGGAGATGCCTCGCGTTCGCCGTGAATTTGAAAAAGAAACGATTTGCGTACTTTGCTTCCCAAATTATATATATGAACTGTCCTCCAGCTTAACAGGACAGGGTGTATCTGAAACGACATACAAAGAAAATATATACAAGTATTTAATGTACAATACAAGGTGATATAGCCATGTCTGTATGTCTAATATTATGTTTTATTTATTAATAACTATAAAATAAGCTTTTTTTAATTTTTTAAGAACTATAATAAGACATGAGGTCGTTTTGTTAAAACCAGCAATTATTGTTGAAAACCGCTCCAAAAATAAAGTCCTTATTTATTTATATAAAATTAAGTTATGACTATAGAATAAAAAATATTTATATTTGTGTTTGTTTAATCCATATGAGATAGAGATAAAAATTCCGAGTAATTGTAAGGTTACAATGAATACAGGTGTATTCAAGGAGGGATTTGATGAAGGGGAAATTTCTCTTCTTGCAGTTGGCAGTACTGCTGGCAATATTGTTGCTTCTACTACTCCTCTTTGTTAGGACCATCAAAAGCTACAGGTCATTTTGACATAGGGCTGTGTGCATATTAGAATTTACTCTCTTGTATTTTGAATTATCTTATTGGTAAATGTAACTAAATCTATAGTAAACATTTAGTACATGTTGTTTATTTGTGCCGTATTTTTTGTTTCAGTGAGTTTATGACTGTTTGTACCCGGCCTTGTTGGTTGTTGAAGTCCCTGACGAACATAGAAGGTTCTGGATTACCTCAGTATTTAGACTACGAGCTGTTAGCAACAGTGATGGCTATCTGTGATATTACACAATATTGTTTGTGCGCAGGCGTACAACTTTAGTAGTTTTTTGTTATAAGTTTTTCAATAAATGTAGTAATTGTCTTAAAAGAAAAAGATACATTGATTTCAGGATTTATGATAAAGATTAAATAGAGTTAGGAATATAAAATGTATAAACATCAGGTCAGATAAATAGTTTTGTAAAATAAGTTATATAATTTTATAGGCAGTAGGGTTTATTTTTATTTTAATAATTGAGTATCGAGTAACTAAAGTGGTTTTCTCATAAAGAAAATTAAATATAGTATTATAGCATAAAATGGAACTTACAAAGTGAATTAGTGTTTGGTAGTAAAGCTATACCAAGTAATTTACGGAGTGAGACAAGTTTTTGAACATAAGAGATTAACTATATTATGATACAAATTGTAAAATGTGATTTAAATGACGTACTTATCAGTATTGACATTGAATTTCATCAAATTTTCCATTCACAAAAAACGGTTACCCAAGGAAATGAAGCCTCAGGAATAGCTGAATTGGTCGAAAAATGCCTACAGTCAGCTTATTTCTCTAGGAACTTCTATGATATATTTGGTATTTAGAAAACCAATACACACCAATAAATATCTGAATATCATCATATCTAGCTCATAGGTTTGGCGTATTGAATACTTTAATTAATCGTGCTATCTACATGACAGATAAAGATAGCTGGAATACTGAGAAAGGGATATTAACCAAGCATAACAGGAGAATGAGTATAATTTAACACAGATTAATAAAGCTTTTAAAAACAAATAACAAAAGTTGTGTCAGAATGTGCCACGTTTAGATCAAAAAGAAAATGGAGAACATCCAAAACTGGCTTATCCAAGGGATGACTGAATAGAGAGTGTTAAGGAGACAATATAAAAACTGTATTCAAGCCAACTCAAAAATTGAAGAACTGTTTGATTCCAGTTAAGGATATGATTCCACTGTTTGCGCCGGGAATCTACATAACTCTGTGTGGTTGTGACTCAGTTTACATTGGAGAAACAAAACTTTAATATCCATACAAGTTTGTGAACTCATCCAGCACACCGAACATCAGGATATGGGAATCAGCCATAGCAGAACACTGTTTCAAAACACAACATGCAATAGACTTAAATAAAACAAAAGGGCTTGAAAAATTCCATACTATTATCCAAGGATCATAAGATAAAACTGAGAAATAATTAAGAAGGAAAATAACTTCAACAAAGAAGATAAGTATCAGGTAATCAAAAAACCTGGCAGTCTGTGATAAAGAAACAACATTGATCGCTGTTAGATGATTGGTTCCCTCTTCACTCACCTGCGGAAGTGTATTACTGGCCCCACCACTTTTGGTCTAACATTTATTGACTAAAGATAACTTTCCATAGCAAGGCCAAAGTATTTTAAGATGTGTATTAATTGGTTTAGCAATTTTTTAACAAATTTAAACCAGAAAACCTGCAGTCATGACACTGACTGCGTAATTCTAAGAATTAGTATTAATTAAGGAAATTCCAATAAATCTTGTCAGGCAAATAATTTGGTGAGAAAGATTTAGGAAGTGTCAATTTTTGTTTTCTTTTTACATATTTTACGTGTTGTGTCTGTCTGTCTTCTGTGCAATAACTCATAATAGAAAGGTCCTAGAGACTTGAAACTTGGTACATAGATTTCTCTTGGTTTAAGAAATAAACTTATACATCTTAGGATTAAAACTTCAAAATGGCAGAAAGAAGTGCTGTTATGTTTCAATACATTCAGTCGGTCCTTTGATGTTAGTATGAGTTTCAGAATTAAGTTGTTGTTAATGGAAGAACATTTTTATTTACAGATTTTGAATTCTCAAAATAACTTTGTTTGACTTACTATATAAAATAAATTTCCTAGTTTGTTTAAATGTTTTTAGTTTGTTTCTCCTTAGTAACCAACTTTTTTATAATAATTGACAAACATTATTGTCTATACAGCTGTTTAGAACAGTGTAACTGGAAAATTAAAAACATAATTTCGGAATATCATAATTGTTACAATATTTTGATTAGGAGGTGCTCAATTTGAGTGTACAGGTATAAAAGCTAGTTATAGGAGTGTTTTGCCATTTTTGGAAATTTTAAACTATTGTTTGAAACATTGTATGAAATCTGCAATATATATATTTAAATTGAAAACCCATAAAACATAGAACCATTTAAACGTGTTTTCCTTTACCTTAAACTGAAATGTTTAATTTCATTCATGCCTGAACATAATACTCTAATAAAACTTTAAATTGATGAAGTAATAAAACTAACTAGGGTTGTAGTTAGCTAAAACTGTTTTAGATATAATTCCAACAAGCAAGAAAATGGATTGGACATGGATTCTCCTTTATCAGGTTTGTTGGCAAACCATCTTTCTACATAAATTGGAAACTTACATAATATGTAACAATAACAATCCATTTTACAGTAGAATAATATATTGCTATAGGGTTGTAGATGATATTCTGAGCTTATTTGAAGGAAATTAAAATAAGAATAATAAATTGTTAAAATTTCTTAACCCTTTTAGTGCCAACTTTCGGACGTTGGATTATTGTGCGTAGTTTGCCAGTGTCCGTATTTTCGGACGTTTTGTAAAAAAAAAAATAAAAATTACTTTAATTAGTCAAAATAAATATACTTGTAATGTTTTAGAATCGCAATACAACGATCTTTCCGATAATTATATTACCCAGTTTATAAGTCATACTAGGTAGCCATATTTTGATTTTAAAGTTGGCTATTTTGTGCATTTCGTTTCTCAGCTGTCAACAATTTTTTGAAACAATTGGAGAAAAAAGGAAAAAAAACTGTTGTGTATGTAACGTAGCAAGCACTAAATCAGGAGGAAAACTAAAAAAAATCATCCTATATGTGTGTTAAATGTAAGAGAGGAGTGCACACAAAGTGTTACCCTCTACACTTCTGCTGAACGTTCTCTAAAAATTTTCTATTTTGTACATTTTGATGTAATTTTTTTGTACATTTTACTTGTTATTTTAAGTGATCCCTAGAGAACAATTTTTATTTATTTCAAGAGAGTTACTAGCCTATTGATCTGTGAAATATTTTGACTCTTGTGTTAAGACCTTCAAGAAAACAAGAAGACATTTAACAGATTAGGCAAAACGGAGTGTTTTTTCCAGGTTAGCACACTTTTGGATATTCTTTTTGTACTTTCACAATTTTTAATTTATCAGTTTGAAAGTTTGTAAATTTCAATAGAATAAAAATAGGAATTCAGTGATGTAATCAATGTTTTTCCAATGTTCTTTTTATTGTTGTGTATCACAAGTTAAACTCAAAAAAGTAAAAAATAAAAAATTTTTAAATACTAATAATTAAATTTTTTTAAAGTAATAAACACAATTTTTTGTTAAATAATGTGCAGGATACAAAATACAACTATTTAAGTTTAAAACAAAAAAAAAACCCATGAATTTATCTTAAAAAATAGTGTATTTACAATTGTTTAAAGAATTACGGTACATTTTGGCTAAACGTGGCTGGCAATCTTGGTACAAACATGCATGTGTATGTCTGGCATTCCTGGTCCAAATTTTGAAAATTTTGTTTGGCACTAAAAGGGTTAATTTGTTATATTGTTCATAAATTTTGAAAAAGATATTCAGAAAGATTCACATCACCATGGATACACAAACGGCAACATTTCATTGTATGGTAAATAGACTTACAAAACTCCTTATGATTAGAATGGGCTTAGAAAAATATAATAAAATTAAGAACAAAAAAGTATACAACTACAAAACAATTGGAAAAATTTTTAAAAATCATTTAAAATTAGGTGAAATTCAAATAGTTACAAAAATGAATAAGATAAAGAATAATCCTTCGATTAGTACAAATCTTATATATAACTAGAAACAGGTTGTTCTCTGATGTATTTAATGTTTTTGCAGGATATCATTTAACATCAATGGTGTAACTAACACCCCTCCCAAGTCAAAAAATTAAATAATACTTGTATAACAGCAATCCAACTCTTTAAATATGGCAGTAAAATGTTTTACTTTAAATTAGGCCTATCCAATGAATTCTAATTTAGATTTATTCCATTCCCTCTGGTGTGGTGTGCTCTTCATTCAATCATATACATCCCTGACCTAAGCCAAGCTCTGGTTATGCCACTGATTCACATCTATTGCAAAACATACACTTTGGAATAAGATTATGTATGTGGGTTGTAACTGATAGGCACTAGCTCATTACAGCTTCATTATTCGCAATCATTTGAATGTTACCGGTGGACAGAATTGAATTGGTCGTCCTAAACCTAAAGCTTGATTTCCGAGATTACTAGACGTTACTCAGTAATTTTTTTATGGGAACAGATGCAGGCTCTTTCTTACAGTACTTTGTCAATGACAAAATGAATTTAGTGGCATCAGTTGCAGAATTTTCAGCATGCTTTTAAGAGCAAAATGTTTTTCATTATATTAAAACTTATATGTACAACAGTTTTGAGCAATGTATAGAAGTTGGAGTACCTCCTTTAACTTTAAAATACCATGAAATTCACTGGAGAACGAGCTGAATTCAAACTTAGCAAAAATTATAACAATAATTTTTGTATTTTGATGAAGTTCTTTTTAAAGAAGAATTCCTTTTGTAAATTAGTGTTTTGTTTATTTGTAAGATTACATTTAACTGCTTTGTGAAAAAAGTATTTGTAAAATTATATTCAAATTGAATAACAACATAGATTTAGTACAAATAAACGCTAAAATAATTTATCAGCTGCATTGTTGAGCTGTTATCTTACTGTGTGCGGAAAACCTATTGTTGCACTAAACTTGCAATAGTTATTTGTTTTATAATTTAAAAGCTATAAATACCATTCAATTTATTTCTCCAAAAACGAACTTTTGTAACTGTTTTATGTGATAATACATTTTAGTTTTAATACTGTAACTGGCCCCCATTTTGAAATTTAATTGTCGAATTCAACCAAACATTGTTATAGATTCTATCAACATAGAGATAACCAAAACTTTATTAATTAAAAATAATAAGTTTTTTAATTAAAAACATACAAACTGAAAAGAGATAGACCATTGCTTGCATTTAGAATTTTCCTGTTTGGTCAAAATGTTTCTATTGAGAAATTTGATTGAAAAACCTTGTAGACTCTTACAAGAACATTGATTAGAGAAGTTAATAGTAATGACGAATAACAGTATTCCAGACGTTTGATATTTTTAAGTATGCAATAAAAGAAACACTACTTCAAAGACTGGTTGGTAATACCTTCAGGTTTCAAATTCCAAAACATTACTCAAAGTTAACAATTAAACTTATTGTTTGGCTTTTTAAATTACGATTGGCTTTTGTTATTTATTGCTGTAACCTTTATGCAAGCTTTAAAATATATTTTAGAATTTGACACTTAATGAAGAAAGGAGAGTTTATTTGAAGGTCAGGGAAGTGGGATAATATTCAACTATGTAAGCTCTTTTATTAACAAGAGAGGAATACTCCACACCATGTGTCATGTAATCAGTTTCACTGAGGTTGCATGCAAATTTTTAATGTTTGTAACACATTTCATTATAATAATATGCTATACAGAGTGAGTTTTATGTCCTGGCACACCTGGATATAATTTAAACAGCCCGAGATATCTATGTGAAACCTTGACCCTACCTATTATAACATATTTTTTTAATTTTTCAAGTTGTTGAACATTTTTTTTTTGAAAGGATTCTGTTCAGTAACTCAGGTTCAGCGTCTAGTTTGCCCATCATTATATCACAAAATTCAACCCTACGGTCATAGTCATCTTCACTAAGCTCTTGCACTAGTTTGACTTTAAAAGGTTTGAATTTATTACATTTAAGAATTTTTCTTACCGAAGATTGGCTAATGTCGTGCTCCAAAGCAGCTCTTCTCGTAGATATGTGGGGATCTTCAACCAAGGACTGCATAGCATCTAATGATTTCTCCTCGTCAATTACAGGAGCCCTTCCTGGCTTGGGTCTATCCTTTTTAGTGACAAAGCAACTTTCATGACCAACGGTGCCGTCAATAGGCATAATTGTCGTTACTGGGCAGATAACAATCCACACTGGTATGTAGAGGCCCATACACAACGCCCTTCAAAAGTTAATGTTTGGGCAGCAATAGTTGATCGCCGCTTGGTCGGTCCATTTATAATTATGGAAATTTAAATTCTGTGAAGTATTTAAATATGCTTGAAAACCAGATTGTGCCTGCACTCCAAAATATGTTTGGACAAGAAGCTGATAACATTTGGTTACAACAAGATGGAGCACCACCACACTATGGTCTTGAAGTACGACAATATCTAAATAATGTCTTCCCAAGAAGGTTGATAGGCCGAAGGGGTGCTTTGGAATGGCCAGCAAGGTCTCCTGACTTTAACCCACTTGATTACTTTTTTTGGGACTACATGAAATATCTGGTTTACAAAACAAAACCAATTGACGTCCATGACTTAACGCAAAGAATTTTGAACTTATCTCAAACAATTCCTAGAGATCATTTCTTGAATACTGTCTCAAGTTTTTACACACGTCTAGCACACTGTCAAACAGCCGAAGGTGAACAGTTTGAACACCTACTACATTAAAACAGGTAACTTTTTAGAATTTGCGTTAGTGTTGACTCATGTTACAATAAACAGGACAAGACAGTTACTGATTTTATTATTGTAAATTTGTCATAAAATCTGTTAAAATAAACGTAGAGACCTCTAGTTTGCATTATTGGATTTCTTTTTTTATTCCCTTTAAAATGAGGGGTCACATGATAGGGGTTTGTATTTGAAAATGTTTAGTTGCCCCCCTTTAGAAAAGGGGGGCAAAATTTTCAACAACTTGAAAAATTAAAAAAATATGTTATAATAGGTAGGGTCAAGGTTTCACATAGATATCTCGGGCCGTTTAAATTATATCCAGGTGTGCCAGGACATAAAACTCACTCTGTATATGTTACTATGTCATATGATTGTACTTAGATTGTTTACAAATTTATTCAATGGTTTCCTCATGACATCATGGTTCCATAAGACCACTGTAAAAATCTCTTGGAGTGACATCCACCAACTCAATGTTTCTTATATAGAAATGAAATTTCACACAAAATTTCAAGTCTATAGGTAAGTTTGTTCTCGATATTGTGCAGACAGACAGACAGACAGAAATTAAATTTTCGCAGCTCCTTTAATATAATAAGCTTCACTAATGCTAAACCAATTAATTATGTAATCAATTATACTCTATTGGAACTTATTTGGTGGTTATTCAAATGTGAAATATTTTGTTTTTTTTTATCAAAATTATTTTTACAACCCCACCTATAATTTTTGTACTGTGACCATTAGCAATATAGTACAAAACTGATAGATAAATCACATCAGAGGCTGTACCCCTGAAGTCTTAGGTAATTTTTTAATGGGTCCTAAAAGGTGGCATAAATGTACAAACTAAGGTATATATTTTACATCCATAGTTTTAAATGCATAGCCCAACATGCAGAGTCTTAAAATCATAAATAAAAATCATTTCTAAGTAAACATTTTGTGATCTTTACCTAATTTTTATGGTAATAGTTTCTGAGATTTCAGTAGCTTATATTTAAATTTGTAAAGCTTGAGGACTGCAACCATGAATGTAGTGATGAAATTGATGTTTTAGTGACCACCTTATTGGCATATATTTATGTTAACATTGTAAGGAATTTGGTTTATGACAAAGTTAGTGAGTCAGTCCTTCAATAGCATACACTATTATATTTTAAAATAGATTATTAATAAATGCTACAAAATAAGGTGTATTGTTCTAAAATAAATTAGTTTTCATCTATATATATAAAAATGAATGTTTGTATGTTTGTCCTTTATGGAATCGTGAACTATTGGACCGATCATGATGAAAATTTGTACGTATATGTATTTTTCCACGGAGAAGGTTTATAAGCTATGCCCATCCCTTTCCCGATTCAGGATTCCGCCCCACTGGTTACAGAAATACCCATAAGAAATGCATTGCAGCAAACATATGTTAACGTCTTTTCAAATTTTTAATCAGCTGTTCTTTGTAAACATATATTACACTTATAGTTTTAAAGCATAGAGTAAGCTTAAGAGAAACGACAAATTTTGTTTAAACTGTTTTTGCAATCACTGTTAAACATAGACTTTACTATCCAGATAATACAATTCAAATTTGACGTAAAAATTCACCTTTAACTGCAATATTTATTTAATATAAACCATGCTCATGCTTGATCAGAAGAGTAATGCAGATATCATAATTACTATCTTACGTTGGCTACAAATATAAAGAATGTTATAAAATCAACCTTAGTTGTTTTTTTTGACAGAAGTATGGTTCTCAAAACTCCGTGTGTACATATTCTCTCGATCGAGACAACAAAGCAAGCTCAATTGTGGCATCGGAGATATAACTAATTTAATCTAAAATTTATTATAGTAAAAAAAAAAATTTACTAAGTAATATAAGGACTTCGGTTCTTAAGATTTGCGTGCGAAGCCGTGGGTAACAGCTAGATAGAGGCAGGAATATGGTACATACCTTCATAATACGCCCAAGAGGCTCACGATGGAACGACTATCAATTATCTCAGCAATGTTTAGAATGTGATAGAAAAAGAATAAGTGAATATAGTGTACTGTTTTCAACGGGAAATTGCGTGCGAAGCCGCGGGCAACTTTTGCAAAAAATTATTGAAATGCGCAGCAAAGCGCGCCGGGCCCGCTAGTTGTTATTATATTCTAATACGGTACGAAGTTGTAAACTCTCAATATTAATAAGCCCTTTATACCTTACGATAAACTCCCTGGCATAATTGTATTAATTGTAAAAAAAAATGGTCATCACAAAAGCCTGTCACCGTCCATTCCATTAGTGGTTGTATTTTATAATCTATATATGTAAAAATGAATGTTTGTGTGTATGTCCTTTATAGAATCGTAAACTATTTGACCAATCATTATGAAAATTTCTATATTAATGTATTTTTCGACGGAAAAGGTTTATATGCTATCCCCATTGATGTATCTCGTCACCAGGCGGCGCTGCAAAAGTTAAAAGTTTTTAAAGCACCTGCACACTATAAACTGCGATTACGAGACAGTTACGTATATTAAATAGCGAAAAACTATTTTAAGGCGCTAAGCTTTGATGTATATTTGTCTTCAAAATACATTTCTGGTTGAACTTAAAGCTTGAGTGTTAGACCACTTTATAATAAAGTACATGTACGTAGACAATGGCTATAAAAATACACTTTTGACAGATTTTCTTGATCGTGGCAACAATACAAACTCTACATCATCGTTGGAAATATAATTCACTTGAACCAGAAGTGCACACACACGGGCAAAGCTTACGAAAAGCGTGCGAAGCCGCGGGAAACAGCTAGTATATTATAAATACTGGGTGAACTGCAAGTTTGTTGATTTGAAAAAGTTGGTAACGCACACTAGATGATCAATTAACTGTCAATCTTTTTAAACCTGACAGTAACAAGGTGGGAGTACACCACACATGTTTTGTCGTGTAACAGGCTTTGTGATGTTGCATGCAAAATGTCAACTCATTTCATTCTCAAGATGTGTGGACAGATTCAGACAGGCAATGGTAAAGGAAATAAATTTTAATATTCCCCCTGCAGACAAATAAGAGAAATTTTGTTAATCTACTGAGTGATATATGCTTCAATGATAATCAGCCAAATTAAATGTTTACACATGCACAATCCAAGAATTCATTCTTGCCTATGTTGAAATGAATTTTCATTTTAAAATTTAAAGTCTTCAGAAGTTGTTCTCGATTTATTTTGACAAATAGTACATTCATGTTTTCTTCATTGAGTATGGCTGGTTTAAATAATGAAAGCTCTGGAGAGGAAGGGTGCTCCAACGTAAGAATGTGCTAAAATCAAATCTTCTCACTGATTTTTAACATTGACTTTTCACTCCATTGTTGTTTTTTTTATACTGTATGAATAACCTATCTGTGTTAATATTTCACATCTCAAAATCTCATATATTAAAACTAAAGAGAGTTTTCTATTCTATTCTATCTCATATGATTGTGTACAGGTTATTTACAAATTTATTTATTCTGGAAATTTCTCGTTGCCATCATGGTTACCAATAATGCAGATGGAAAGATATTTGCTAACGCTCAGCCAAATCCCTAGCAGTGACATGCACTATTGTCAAACTCAGCCTATTTAGGAATAAAGCTTCAAGCAAAATTTCATATCTATAGATCAGTTTGTTTTCAAGATATCTTGTGGCCAGACAAACAAAAATTTCCCCCACAAGTGAGAGGCTTCGCTAAGCCTCAGCCAAGAACATTTTGTAGGTTAAATTATGACATACTGATGAAAACATTTAACTCCATCCAGTGTTAGTCCATCAATGTTTTGAAGATGATGGGAAAGGTTTGCAAGAATAACTTGTGAGATTGTCTATTATCATTACTTCAGTTACAATCTGTTTAGATTAATTCAATATATGATTAACACTTTAGTTACTTAAATATCTAGAAGTTCCAATCAACTCTCAAGTGTTGAGTTTATCTTCATTTCACCTTCCACTTAATGCAGCATCTGAAATCTGACACTGCTGAAAAAGTCTTGTTAACTGTTAGATTAAAATGCTGATTATAATTCTAATTTTTTTCTTAATACTGACAGTCTGGTTGCTCTTGTAGAGTCAAGTTAAGTGTACAGCTTAAGAATTACAATTAAAAAGTTATAATTAAAGCAGATAAAAATGACAGTTTAAAAATGCTATAATTGTAAATATTAATGGTTTCAATTCAAACTTGCATGTAAGGAATGTGTTAGAGTATTGTAAACAAACTTGTAGATGACTTTAAAAAGTCACAAAGAATTGATAGTGAAAATGTAATCTAAAAACAAGATAATTTCTAGAAATTTGATGAAGTTATTAAAGAACAGAAACTAGACTTCTGTAAATATATTACCTTCATGTTGAGACAAGTTCATAAAATGAGTGTTAATTTTTTACCATTTTTTTATTTTAACCCTTTTAGTGCCATAGGTATTTTTAAAATTGTGGTCTACCAGTGTCAAGCATTAATTACAAGTGTGTACCTGTCAGTGCCATAGGGTTTCTATCCCATTTTGCAATGTGTTGGTAAATAATTTGTATCTCTGTTATTTGTTACACAAATTTAATGATTTGTTTGCCTAATTATAGATAAAAATTCAATATATTGGAATAAAATGCTAAAAATAGCCTGACTCAATTTAAAATAATTTGTATTACAAAACATTTACTTACATGAAAAAACTTTTTGTTTTTTTTTTCCATTTGGACCTCCTTTTGGTGATGAAAAACAAATAGCTGGGCTTTATTCAATAAATTCACTGTAAAGGCCACCAAATTATGAACACACTGTTAAAATTTAATGGCAAAATGTTCACACTTAAAAAATTGTGGCATTTTTTCAGAAATCTAACATTTGGCACAATTTTTCAAGTCTTAAAACAGTGCATGATTTTACACAAAATGTAAAGTTAAGGAAAATTACAGATAAATGTAACACTAAACACACAAGTAAAACTAAACTGTCAATTTATATTGTAAAAGTTTGTTTCAATTGGGATAAAATTTATTTAAAAAACCGATAAACTTAGCATTGCTGAAAAGGAAAACACTTGGGATGCAAACCCTTTTTGACATTTTGCCGATGTCCGAAACATCAGATAACATCTTTATATTATAAAGTCGTCATCTAAGTATTCCTCTTCATTTAATATTCTTCTTACACCACCATCACTTAACGGAGATCTTGACCTATCCATTTTTAAAGATACGAAAACAACATAACCACAACAACACGCATATAACAGCAAAATACAACAGACAACTAACCTGAAACAAAGTCCACTGCCAGCTGTATAAAGCTGTCTGCCAACAAAAATCGAAACTTTTTATGTCCTAATGTAATAAAATCTTATTCATATATAATATAATCATGGTTTTTATGTAAAAACATGTTTATAAATAAGAAAATGTGTCTAAATAAATAAAATATAAATGATTATAAATAAAATGATTTTTTCTCGTGACTTCCGGTTAACCGGTCGTTGGCATTATAGGCGTAGTTTTTAGAACGTCCGGTAAACAGGATTTTGGCACTAAAAGGGTTAAGCATGAAGGTGAAAATAAATCCTTGATGCATAATCTCCAAACCAATTTTGTTTTTTCCGTTTATCCTTCCAAATAAGCCTACATTCATCATTGGTGTTCAAGCATTATATAATGAATACAACAAAGTTGAAGTTGTCTTGGTGGGATATTTCATTAAGTTACTTTATACCATTAATTTAAAATCGAATTTATGAACTTATTTCAGGAGAAATAAATTAGCTGTTGAAATATGATTCCCAATGAAGTAAGGGTTTATAGCCTCCTCTAAAGTTATGAGAGAAAAAATGTGGTTGCTTATTTACAATTAATTGATGTTTTGTATTAGAGCCTGGAAGCAACTATTTGTCTATGTTTTCTGTTTCCTTTGATCTAGGCCAAAAATATTTCATATAAAAGTTAATGACATTCATTCCAAATTGTTAATACGTAGAAAAAACAAATTTAATTTTAAATTATTGAATAAAGATAAAATAATTACTTTTAAAGTAAAATTTCTAATCCTTAAAATAACTGAAAACTACAATATATGGTAAGCAAGTTATGATTTTATTCATAGACTACACAATTGCAGTATTTAAGTAAAACTATAGAAATGTATCATTTCAATAAAGATTGAATCATAAAAAGTACTTGCTCTGACAGGACTCGAACTCAGATCTCTCAGGTAAGTGAGAGATCCAGGTTCGAGTCTCAGGGGAGCAAGTACTTCTTGTGATTCAATCTTTTTTTAATTCAATTAGGATATTGCCTTTTATATAAATTTAATGGATATAGAAATATATAATCATACACATCTAGAGGAGAGCTATGCATCGCTGCTTCATCCTTAAAGGATCAAGAGGGCGTTTGAAATAGATGATTGTAATGTATTGTAATTGTAGATACTTAAAACGTTTGCAAGTTCATTTCAAAAATTGAATTTGTTCTTAAAATTTCTATTTATTTAAAATTATCTTTGTATTTATTGTACTATGTGATTGTTTGTATATACAATAAAGGTATATTTTCAATTGAAATTGTATATTTCTACAATATTCAGTGTTTTATTTTTCATCCCTTCTGTTGTTGTTACTAATATAGCGTAAATTACACAATCACACACAGCCCTTACATACACCTTTCTGAAGGTAGAAAAAAATAAATAAATTGATCATTCCAATAGAAGTAGTTATAGTGATTTATATTATTAATTTTTGACTATTTTTAACCTGGTCTAAGGAATAACAGTAAAATGTAATATATACATTTTGTATAGGAAGTATATTTATTATAACTCATGATGAGAATGATATGTTTTTCGAATCATGTGATAATGAAATGGTATGTCTGTAATAAAATAAATATAAGAATATTACACATTTTCAATTAACTTTTACTTACAAGAATTTCCATACAAATCTACAATTTCCTTCTGTTGTGTTATATAAAGATTAATACATACTGCAAAAATGAAAATCCTTGTCGGTTTTCTGTTGGCCTGATTTCAAAATGGTTCCAATTACAGTTGTAAATAGCTACTGTTGTATTTTTCAGTGAATGACCAAAAATGATTTTTCCTATCTCTAGGGAACATATCTAGAAGAGCTGTGACTAAATTAAGCCTAGCCAAAAACTGGTATGTACACCAGTTTCAATATTCCACATTGTTTCTGTATCTTAAACACCAGCTATCGACAATAGAACAAATATTTGGAGTATTATATAAAATTGTTTAGTATATTATTAAAGTATATCTGCTGTTGTTGATGAAGATAATTGTGGTTGTAGTAGCTATTACATCAATTACACTATGTTACTTAATATTCAAAATACAACTATAGAAGGCACTTTTCCCTCCCAAGAGCTGAGGGAATATAATTTAAACTTTCTTGTATATTATTTTATTATTATTAGTTTAAAAACATTCCCAAATTACGTATCAGTTTTTAAAATTCTAAATTGACCCATTTGTGACTGAATAAATTACTCAAACTTATGGACTCCAGGAGTAGAGTACAATAAGCTGACCGATCATAAACCTATAAAACCTGCATTACTAGAAAGAACAAACTTTATTTGGCTTACTGTGACAATTTCATGTCATTAAAACAATTAGTTTATGTTTTCTGCCTATCAAAAAGAAACGATGATGGTGGCTACTCTGTCCCTCTCTACTATTTGTTAGAGACTACACATACACATTATTTATAATGCCAGGCACTGTTGATAATGCCAGAGATTGGAAAAATTCTGTTCTTGAGAATATTGTATTTATTACTAAACAAACACACTTTCCAAAATTAACTGTAGTAATATGGATTGATCTCATAGTTATAATGCCGAACTGAACTTCATTAAATAGAAAATTCAACTTATACTTATGTAACTTATAAGGCTATTTTAACTTATTCACCGGTTAAAACACTTCTTTTGTTGATGAATTAGTATCAAAAAGCAACACATAACGTACAAACAATTTAAAAAATACATTGTAGTAAAACTCCAACTGGTACCAGCATTTTTTTTTAAATGGTGTTTTATATATATATATATATATATATATATATATATATATATATATTTATTTATTTATAAGAAAACATTGGATTTGACCCAGCTTATTTTGATTGAATCATAAAATCCACTATTAATAAAATAATACGTATTAGGTGTATCAAATAAAAATTCAAACAGTATTAATAAAAATTGAATCCCTCAATTAAAATTAACTGTACACTAAACATTGTTTTATTGTTTCTGCTTAATTCGTTTGATCTCATTATTTTATTCTGGTATGGGCCGTCTTTTATTCTTCCAAAAACTAAAAACATTGTTCACCAAGAACTTGAGTTGAATTGTTTTATTTCTACAAATTGTACAATAGTTTAGATCCCACTAAGAACAAAGCTTATCAGCTTGGTCCTATTTAACCATAATACTTTTTATTTACCATTTTATTTTATGATTACAATACATGTATTGCAAGGTTGTTAATAAGAGAATCTGCAAAGAATAGTTTGTTAGTGAGGTAGCATATTAACCCATGTCTCAAAAACTGCTTCACCTTACTATTAAAACATTAAATAGGAACATTCTATGTCTCAACCGTGAACATGGTCTATATAAATATCTAGAAATGTGAGAGGAAATTGGATTAACTTGGTTGGTTCTCGCTTCAGTTACAGTTTGAATTTTACCCTGTTTAACAGCTACACTGTGACACAAATCAAGTACCGACCAAAAAATAGTATGAACATTTTGCTAGTTAATATAACAATTTCACAGTTTCACCAAACCCATAACAATATTTCAGACAGAATTTTTCATGAAGTCTACTTTTTTACACAGCGTACATAAAATGTTTTTACCAAAAACAGAAAATTAATTTCTTATTCTTAGCTAGTTTGATAGGATTTATAATTAATTTTCTATAGAAATCAGAGTGGAGCAAGAAATAATACAAGGAGAAAATGTATGGTTGACATTGAGTAATTACAGGACTATCCAGTTTATTTTTGTAATTAGAACTGGTTTTCTAAACAATATTTCATTATCAACAAGAACAATGGAAGAATGAGTGACCCCCTCGGTTCTCTTAATTGCTTTCATTGAAAACCATATGATGATTGTTATCTTACACATCTGGTTGATCTCGAATCAAGGCCACCACTTATATTATGGGTTTAGTTTTAATTTTGTTATAGGCAAAATGGTGTTTCCCAATTACTATCCTAAGGTAAAAAGGTGAAAAATGGTCCTTCCGACTCAGTTGCAAAAAGTAGGTAGATTTTGTGACAACTGAAATAGTATTAATACATTTTCAACCGGAGTTTACATGTACTCAATACCTCGAAATATTAAAAAAGTTATGTATAACAAAAATTTAGGGAATAATAGCATTCCAGAACACTTTTTCTTATATCTTCAATAATAATAGGTCTACATTTTCTTAAAGTTTTAAAACGGCCGCCATAATGGAAAGAAATGGTGTACAAGCTGGCGAACAAACTTAGTTGGGATATTTAAAAGTACAATTTTGTATCAAGCTTGAACTTCTATCAACATGCATGTCTTTTGTCAGTTCTTGGTGATAGAAAAATTCTTACAGGTTTACCTGTAATCGATATCTTTCATAACCGTTTGAAATTTAAAATAAATGTTTTATTACCAAATGTTTTGGAAATGTAAGCATTTCAGAACACAGTTTTTCTCTAGGTTCATAAATAATGGAGTTGTGAACGTTTAAAGTTTGAAAGACTGCCACACTCAAACACTCAAATGAAGCTGGCCAAAGAACAGCCGAAATAATTGTAATATTAATTTTTGTATAAAGAATTATATACTTATTTGGTTATTTTTTGAACAATCGCTTCCATAAGCCATGTTATATAGCATGGCGTTTTATATATATATATATATATATATATATATATATATATATATATATAAACTTGAACCAGGAGAGGAGGGGCTCTTGGGCCATGTTCATTGAAGTTATGCAGAAATATTGGTAAGTGCTACCTTCAGGATAATTGCAATAGGTTCGTTTTGTATACAAAATCTACCTAAAATCCATGAATATATCTGTATTTGTGTATGTTAAACTCATATCTCGTAAGTTCTGAGCAACTTCATTGTAATTTTTCATGAGTTTCGTGTTTCTGTAAATATTACTTTAGTGTAAAATTGAGGTAAATACATTTTACTGTTTGAAAATTAGTATTTAAAAACGTTAATATCAAATTTCACAAAAATAATAATAAATAAATTCAAGAAACTGAACAAATTCCTAAAATAACACATGATATCTCATCAACAAGCGTTACTCATTGATTGAAATTATAGCCTGCAATAGGACATCATCAAGAACTCTCGTTTGGACAGAAGATATGCAATAAGAGTTCCAAACAACCCTGAGGTCAGTGATTCTCGTAAGCATCATAATCATTTCTTTAGTACCAGTCCTGGAAGCTAATAGCATTCAACAGGGCAGTCATATAGTCTGGCAGGAAGTTGTCAGGAAAATATCTGAGTAACAATAATTTTCTCTGCAACCTGTCTTGTTTCTCTATATCAAGTTTGGCCACCTAACCCAGGGGAGGGGCCATGGCCCTCCCAGATTTTTAAAAAAGATGTATAAAATAACTTAATCACTATTATTCTAACAGAAAATTTAACTTTGAGTAAGGATAAATTTCAAAACATTTGCAAAATCACTTTTTACAGTAAAGACAATGGTAAACTAAAACCAAGGTGGCCTCCTCCAAAAATTCACTCTTGACCAATCCTAGGTCAGGAAACTTTAAATTCCCCTCTGAGGTCAGAGAATATAATATTTATAACACACCATTCCTACATTAGGTCACATATTGATGCTCTTACCATGGATAATCCAAACTTTAAAACTGCATGCTCGTTTTTAAGATAGCATTTCAGCCCAAATCCTTTTCATGCTCATTATTAAACATACCTTATTTTTGTAGAATTATATGATGTCTCATTTTAAATGCTTAATTTATATGGATTCAAATGCTTTAACGATGTATATAAACTAAAATGTGTCAGTGTTCAAACAATAAACTACAAAAAATTTAAATTTAAAAAGTTACCAATATCCAAAAATATTTAAAAGTGCTTGGATATGTAATGTTATGCTTTTAATACTTGAAATCTCCCATAATTTAACAATTAATGTATAAAAGTGTTTTAATTTTTAACTTTATTCTCAAAATGCTAAATTTAATGTGGCGACTGTACTGCCTGTGGTGGGTTTTAATTAGACACTGTAAATATTAGACATTACTTTTTGTACTCGAGATGTAATAACATTTATTTATGTATTACTGTAGCTATATGTGAGTTGAGTAAATAAACTGATAAGGGTAAAAGTTATAAGTAATGAACAGGAACTTACTTCTCGCGTATGTTTTACTACAGAGTTATCAGATTTTTAAAAACATCAAGCTGAAATGGACCCCTCCTAAACCGTTTTAAATAAGAAGAATATTAGTTTGTTCCAATTGAGATGATTCCAGCCATGCTGTTATCTAACCACTCTATTACAATATGCGGAACTTTAGACCAGAATAAACTTACAGAAAATAATGACTGAAGATGGCAAAAAGGATAATGTACTGCGCATGCGTTATGCTCTTATAAATTACGAGTATAACTCAATCGAAACTGGTGCATCAGTAGCTTTAATTGTGGAAAACAACCATTTTATGAAAATTGAAAATATTGCATCCAATGATAAAATCTGTTTGAACGTTGCGGTTGCGCCCCATCTGGCGGCAAACCATAAAAACAATGGTTATATATAAACTAACATTCAAAAGAAATACTAAACCTAATTATTATGTTGAGTAAACTAAACTCTAATAATAATAAGATACGCCCACCAATTTAAAATTAACTCATCAAATTGATAGAAGAGTTACAACTGAGTTACAAGAGTTACAATGAGTTACAACTCTTAAACAAAAGATTTAGTATAGCAGAGCTATGTACGATACATGCCACCTTTAACTTTTAAAGAAAAAAGTCGGTAATAATATAATTTTATTAAATAGCTGAATACTTGACAGTAAGAGTTAATATACATACACATCCTCAACCATCCGTAATATCCGAATTTAAACTAGTTAATGAAAAAAGCTTTTAGAATGTTATGCAGTTTTTGACAATAGACCGTCACATTTAGAACGACCAGCGGAATTAAGTTATGTAATAATGATGCCCAGCTGTTTTGACTTATTAACGCATCCTCGGAGGCGGTTGCGTTGAGACCTCTTCCTCTTGAATGGGTTGAATAACCAGGCCCTGACGCAGACGTTGCGTAATGGTTCACCTCCGCTTCCTTGAGACAGAGAGGAGATGCGATCAAGGTTCTTTTCTTCGCCGCTTTCGCCAAGTAAAAATGTTCCTGTAACCTGAGATAGTCCATATGGGCCTGAATGAAACTTTAAATAACTTAAATTTGTATATCAGCTATTGTATAATATTTATGTTATTATTTGTGCTATTTCCGAAAAATAGAACCCATATTTTATAGGTTATCTTATCATACCAATCCTCAATGGGCACTAGAGGTGTATTTTATTTACCAAGATGTACAAGTATTTCTTTAAAGTAGTATCTTCAAATCTAATTTGATAGTTTACAATAATTTATTCCACAGTAAATAGGCTAGTACATATTTTGTGTATTTGTCCCAAACTTTTCAAAATAATTAACTAAACTGTAGAATAATTGGTCTTTATGTTTGAACTGAATAAAGTCTGTGTAATAAAAATTGCAAATCTTACCTACCTATCCTAGAAATCAAGTGAAACTACATTGCTATAAAAATGTTGGTTCAGTTAACTTAGTTCTTATTTAGGATTGCCACACTAATAAAATTTGAAACATCTAAACCATCGTCCATTCTCATTGCATAAAACTAATAATGAACTAATATTGAATAAAATCGATAGATTATTAAATATATGGTAGATTATTAGATAAATATAATTATTGGTAAATATTTTGTATAGCTCATAGGAAAAAGCGTGCTTATGATGAGAACGTAGCGTGTTAAGTTTTACTCTTTAGAACAATTTAAAATTCAGACAACATTACACCCTAATGTTTTTTCATATAACACAACAAAAGAAACAAGATCAAACTGCGCAAGACCGATAGTTTGCTTTTACTTCACCAGTAGTTGCTTTTATTATGTTCTGGTATAGTAACAGTTATGAAAGATGTGTTGTTTTGAAGATATTTTTATTAATACGCATCCAAACGACTTTTAGATCTCCTTGTGAAGTTTATAATTTTTGGATATTTAAATGATGAAATAAAAAAGATATTTCCTGGGTTACCAACGAAAACAACAATAAACTAAAAAAAAGTCTTTAAATGCATACTAATTTTATTTACAAAAGTGATACATTTCCAATAATTTTAACATTGAAAATGAGGGAATAATAATACTTGATGTTTAATAAGATACGCCAATACGTAAAAGTTTTTACGACCTTCTAACAGCAAAAATGTCTTAAATCTCTTCTTTAATGCATTATAAAGTTGATTACAACCCTGCGGTTTCTTACTGGGCATCCAAAGAGTTGCATTAGCCAGATCGACACCAACTTGATCGAAATAAGGAAATGTAACTCTTACTGTCTCTTCCCCTATACTCCAAGACATAGACTTTAAAATATAACTTTGACGTGAATTGAAAAGAGTTATGCCTAAGTTTTCTTTCCAGTTTGTCTTTAGTAAATCCCTCTCAGATACTTACATCATGATAATAAAGGGTATATCAGACTAGAATTTAAAATATGACCTAGAAGATGTCCAAAGAGAAATGCTTTGTTAGAATTGTTAGGTACGCCTGAAGTAACACAGGACAAGAGGTGTCAACACGATTATTCTAGGTCAGCCTACGATTAGCGTGCATTTCCGGGAACTGTGGATTATATTTCCTAGAATATTACTTCATCCACGAACACACCTGTTTGAAGATGAAATTAAAAAAAAAAAAACTGCTTTGAATCGCATGATTTAACTTTGTGAATGTAAAATCTACCACTGTAAGAAATAGAATTTCTAACTATACATTCCTTTGCAATTAAATGGATTACAAACCAATTATTGGCTTCTATAATTATATTTAACAATCGGACACGTCAAATTGAATTGAACCGTTATTTAACAAGCAGATGCAAGCAATATTAACTTTACATATGGGTGATATCAATAGGGATCAATCGATTTTGGTTATTTGAATATTTTAAAATTTAAGAATCGCAGCTATAATAATTTATTATGGGCACTTAAAGTAGGATTTTTTGGCAGTTCTGTAACCAGGCTTAATTTTTTTAACGGTAAGGATACAAATAATGGTCAATTTAGTTTTTGAGTGGAATGCATTATAACAACTGATTGAGGCCGTTCAAAATTGTGACAGTAATTATTAATTTGAAAACACCAAATAACAAATGTGAGATTCCTTGAATTTAGGAATACAAATTGGACTAAAAGATGTTCAACAGAATACGTGTTTCATTTCATGGATTACGAATTTGGAAAAATAACTACACACCTTCAGATACGACAAATAGAATACTTATTTTTGACTGCCGATTTTGTATTTGAATATATCTGCTCTCAACAAAAAGTTCAATTTTGTTTTCTCACACTTGGTTATATTCGCTTCCCCTTACATTTTGTCTAGTTTTGGAAGATGTTCAGGCACAATACCCATAGACCATTTTACACAGTAAACGTAGTAGTATAAACATTTGTTGTACTCACAAATATGTGATGTATTAACTAATGGTATCATGAAACTCATTTATAAAATATACTCGTAAATGTTTTAAATGTTACTTCTTTGGTTTGGTTAGGGTTAGACAATCAGATTGGTGGTACTTCCGTGGGCCGATTCAAAAAAAATGTCTGTTGTTACTGGGTCGATAGCACATCCCACGCGATTACAATCTAGCTCTGTGTGGCCCTGGCGTATTTCCCTAACTACGTTAATTGTCATATACAAGACGAATTGTCTTTTAAAAGAAACTTCATATATTTTAACAAAAACAAACAAACAAATATGCCAATATAATTGGATTCGTTGAAGGTCTTATATTTCACATCAACAGTAATTATGTACACAAACTTAAGCAAACTGATGTAGGCTATACAGGTACGTTATGTTTATTAATGCTACAAATAAACATAACGTGATCATGACTGTGATGTGTGTAGTCTTCTTCCTTTCAATCTTTAGAAACATATTTCTTTAGTAATATTCCAAAATAAGGTAAAATATAAGATCTACTTCTTTTAATTTAATCGTCCCCTAAAATGAGGCTTCTAAAAACCCAGTCACCTTGTGCAGTTTCATTTTTTTACGAATAATTTATAAATTAATAACAATATCAAATTAGATAAAATTGCTACATTTAAACAGTTTTATTTAAATTCTTTTATAAAATATACGTTAGAAATATTTAATATTGAAGTTTTTATGAAACCTGGTGTTTTATCGTGTTGTAATAACATTAAAAACTGGATTTCGTGCAAGGCTTCAAGATTATTTGGATCGATAATTTTTTGTAATAACAAAATACGAAGATTTAACATCTTTTAATCTCTTCGTAAGATCGAGTGACAAGTTTAGCTAACTCACAAATCAATAAAAACTGCTAGCTTTTAAAACAAAATAGATACTAAATACATATTCCAAAAATACAAAACTAATACAAAAACTCCTAGTTTAGTATTTTAATAAAAAGAGAAAGATACTTGGAAGAAGTATTTTTAGAATGACAAATACCTCATGAATAATTATTACAACAGTGCGGTTGTCACGACAGTTAGGCATATCATTTCTGAGCAACAAAACACCCTGTAGTAACAAAAGAAATTATGAGTACAATATGTCTGCAACGACATTTTTTCTCATTATGATCCCTAAGATGGTATTTGCCTTCAACTCAAAGCTTACAACTGGGGCCCTTCTTTACGATACATTAATAGAAAATATGGAACAAACTGATGTTCATTTTATATCGTTACAATAGATAGTGGGTATTTATGATTCATAATGTTCCTTTTGTAGTAACAGGACTGCTAAATTTTAGTGTCACAATTTATTTTGATTTAAGTAGTAAAGTAATAATAAAACTTTCCGTTGACAACAAAATGCACAATTTTTGTCGCCTTCCGAATATATTGTTCCCAAAATTATTTTGTAAAAGCCAAATTTTAACAATATTTTAACACGAAACAACGATAGGCATAGTTTTGTACAGGCCACGTAGTATATGTACACTGGACCGATGTCGTCCTTCGATTTCTTTTTATGAAGTATAAACACCGTCGAGTGTTTAATTGATATCACTGCGTACATTCAGGAGTTTATTTACGTTTATTGCATGAAACGTTATTTTTACGTTACCAAAATTAGTCCTGTCATAATGCACGTACAAACATGTAATTTCGATGGGCGACATTGAAGCATATCACTAAATAGGTTGACACTATTTCTCTTTTGTCTGCCGTGGAAGAGGGTTAAGCATTTTTGTATGATTGTTTGTCTGTCTACGTGTCTGCAGAATGATCTAGAGAATGAAATTAGGTATAGACTTCAAATTTTGTATCGAAATTTCAGTGAAGTCTGTTACGCAACACTTGGTGTGTAGTACTCCTACCCTGTATTAAAAATTTCATATTATTCTGTTACATTTATTACAAAAATTAAAACTTGGATATGATTGATTGTGAATTGAAAATTCAAGAGACAAACTTCCCCCTGCTATTAGCTGTGAGTGTGTGGAATGTCGCAGCTAGTTAAGGTCATAACAGATCCAACAATAAAATATTAATGGATTGATTAATCGTATTTTTTTATCGAGAAAACCTCATCCAGTCATGGTGACCATGTTTTCTAGTCACTTCTTTTGAAGCTAACTGACCAAAAATTATATATCAGGAAGTAAGTTCAAAAGGTTTTCACTTTCATTATTTTAATAGAGACTCGAAATAATCAAGATGTCCCAGTCTACTTCCTATCACTGACATCACCTGATTGTCTAAGAACTACGCTTAACTCGAGAGTTTTGTTTTAGAAGCTGTCTAAGCCATGGGTTTTAAAACAGCCCAAAACATGTGAAAATTAACCCTAGGCTGAAACAAGAGACGTTCAAAGATCTGTTACTGCTGAAAAAAAGTGTAGAACTTTGTAAACACTTGACAAGCGAAGCTAAATTGTAAGCTCCGGAGTTTAGGTGACGCTATATTCCCTGGAACCTATTTCATCAAATCCTGGGTCTACAACCGGTTAAAACCTGTTACAGCCTGGCTTGAGTTTAGCTAAAACCGTGACTGTCGAACCGCCCCCAAGTCATGGATATTTCAACCCCCGACTACCGACCTCTAGGTCGACGTTCCCCGGATCTTGTGGGAACTATCAAGTCGCCAGCCACAGTTGAACGGCCAGTAATTTTATTTCGTTCTCCCTTTTTTAGTTCGCCGACACGCGTGTTATGTTTCCGCCATCAACCAGACTTCTTACCTTGTCGCTTCTTGCCTTCAGTAAGGCCACTCATTGTATACTTCTCGCTTGTTCGCTTCGCTCTGTTTTGTACAGATGTGTGCCAAGTCGTCGCCGCGAAAGCTTTGTCAACCGTTCATGTAACATCGATATAATAAACATAATTCGAATAAACTTAATAGAATAGATATTGGGTGGAGACATTCAGAATATATTTTGGAACATGCATATTCAACTGTATTAGATAATGTAATTCTGAGTTGGAGTTTTTCCTCCATAATTAAAGCAACACTTATAACCCACAATTTCTAAGTAAGCCGACGGAAATTTAAATTCATATAATTTTGTTTTCTAGATTTTATTCGTTGATGACCGCTACCTTCAAATGTGATTTCTGTAGAGTCTAAAAGGCCCTCTGTCAATAGCATTTACCATGTCATTTTGATATTTATGAGATTGTAAAAATATCGTACCAATTGTGGATCCAGACATACGTAAATGCGTATGTTTTAGAACAGTATGAATGAAGGACAGTTGTAGCTTTGTTACTACTAGCTATCATAGACTTTTCTTAGCATATATTAATAAACGTTCCACCAAAAAGTCACAACCAATGGGGTCTTATCCATGGAGGTAAACGGACTGTCAGTCGACGTCGTAAAATTGTTGGGGCCATTTCTTACTTATTTTTTAAGGAACGGGGACACTGGATCCATGATCACGACCTAGGACTCACTGTCCGACTCACGGGTTTTAATAAGGGATTGTACTTCAGTACCTGACCAAGTGTTTCTAAATATAGAGTTGTAAGAGAAAACAATAATTTTCAAATGTCTGTCTTTCCTTTACTATTGAACCTTTAACATCAAATAAATGTAAACATAACCAAATTAACACCTTTATAAGATCAGTTTGCAATTGGTAATGTTATAGAAAACATGTATTCTTTTCTAGAGACAACGCACCTGATGCATGGCCTTGCAAACTGCAACCGTGCTGATGCTCGTCGTTTGTATACACAAAGGTTTCCAAATAGAAATTTACCAAATGAGAAAAACTTTTTGAGACTTCATAATCATTCGTATTACACATGGCCCATAATTTGACAGTATTTGAACAGCTGTTATTTAAATCAGAAGTTACTGTGACTAAAATGCAACACTGAACTTGAGTATTGAACCTTTAACATCTAATAAATAGTTATTTTCCATAACACTATCAATTGCAAACTGATCTTACAAACGTGTTAATTTAGTTATGTTTACATTTATTAGGTGTTAAAGGTTCAATAATCAATTTCAGTGTTGCAATTTAGTTACAGTAACAGCTGATTTAAATAATTGCTGTTCAAATACTGTCAAATTATGGGCCATTATAGAATGAATGTGTAATATGAATTGTAAACCCTCGATCAAATTGTTATTTATTAACTTTTTTAATGGCGTATCCTTAGAAAGGAAAGTTATTTAAAAACTTTTATGTCTTAAACTTTTGATAAAAACAGTGGTTTATTAAATATTTTCATAAAACAAAAATTAAATGTCGGCCATTTTTAAAATGTTAAAAATAATCTGAAAATGCATAGTCAGCCCAATCTTTTTCGTATATTCTCGACTGGGGGCCATCAACACAAAATCAACTTCCATTTTAAACTGACATGTGATAGTAGCTAAGAACTTCAGCTGTGTGATTCCTACAATCTGGCCTAAAATAGTTTAATTGTTATTGAAATCGTTTAAATTGAAATATTGAATAGAAATTCCAGTTATTTCATGTACTCATAAACACTGTTTTACTCCTCGACTTGAGGGCCCCAAAACACTGTTCCTTAAACTTAAATGTAAAATAGATCAGAAGTATTATTAATATTGTACAGTAAATTCGTGTTTTAACAAAACAAAACAAATCAATTTCGAAATTTTAATAGAAACAACCATTTAATAATAAAAATAATAATTTAGAATTCATACCACATCAATAAAAGGTTTCATATGAGGCAAAATTTGTATTCAATATAATTTCAATGCCACAAATCATATTTTTGGACCCTTTTATATTTCTGAATCACATCTGGTTGATACCGTGTATTGAAGAAAATTAATGTATTTGATAAACTGTTATAAATAAATATTAAAAGTATTAATTATTAATGCTAAGATTGTTTTAAATACTGTTTCATAACTATTATACTAGAATTACCATACCATTATATTATTGTCATGCACGTAGGTCTACCGCTACCTACTACGGAACACATTATTTACTTTTTATAAATAAGTAATGTACATTCATAACTCTTTCCCACGATGAAAAACAAAACAGATTAATGCATTAATTTTCTACTTAATTAACCCATTTCGTGAATAAAGTCATTATTTTTGTAGCTAAGGGGAAACATTAAAATTCTCAATTACAGATAGTGTTAATATTAAACAATTACAGTCAGGATAATAAATTTTCAAAACTTAACGTGATAGCTGATTCAAAACTCATTAGAATAAATTCCACACATTGAAAAGAAAATAATATTTTTAGCCACGAGAATATATACTATGTAGTCTATGATTTTATGTGCAATTCAGCCATCATGTAGCTGTAAAATGTGAATTATTTTGCAAGTTTAGGCCTACAAGCTGGATTTGAAATAGAAATGTTTGCATAGAAGTAGACTTATCTTACATATGGTATATCAGTTTATAATAAGCATTCCAAGTGATGATATTTTTTTTTTTCAAAATCTGAATTGTATTTGCCAAAAATAATTATCACGATAGGATATTTATTTGACTGTTTTAAATCAAATATGTTCGACGTGAAGTCATTTGTAGTCATAACAACAATTATTCGACTGCCTATGTTAACAATGCAATATCTGTAGGCTACTTTAGGATATTTAGCACCAATTGTTTACATTTTTATTTATGATTTGTTTATTTCTATGTTGTAAAAATATATTTTAGAAGTGTATTTTAGCTGAAAGTTAGTGAAGTCTATCAATCGTGGAACTGGAAAGATTATACTGTATTTCGGCCTGTCTACCTCTCTGTGTGCCCACACGATATCTCGGAAATGAAGGGACTTTCAGACCTGAAATTTGGACTGAAACTTCTTATTATATTTGCAACGTTGAGTTCGATGACGATTCTTGCTACTCCATGGGACAGCGTTATGAAATATTTTTACATTGTTCTAATGGGTAACCATGATGGCAACGAGAAAATACGAGAATAAATAAATTTGTAAACAAGATGAACACATTCAATTTAAGATTTAAAGGTGTACCGTATTTTTTTATCTAAATGCCTTACGGCTGACTTGGAATTACACCATGAAGTCAATTTTCACTTAAAAGAATGTTTTGCACTGGTTTCATCTGCGATTGCCTTCGATCATTATTTCACTATTATGCTATATGTTTCTTTTTATGGTTTTCAGAAATCGATTTATTTCCTTATATAATCTTGCATCAAAACTAGATAAAATGTTTTTGAGTTTTTCTGAGGTATCGTCATCAGGTAGTATTCTTCTAATTTGTTGGAAACATGAGTTCTTAACACGTGTAGTGTATTCATACAGTAAACAAAAATCATAAATTGAAAAACAATGCTAAAAGTTGGTGACAAGATTTGATTTCAGCGCACTCTTGCGTTTTAGTACTGTCTATTCATCACCAGAACTGTTATTACTTAAACACTGCTATGAAGCATATCTCAATGAACAAAAATGTAAATGTGTCATGTGACAAGATATCTCGATAAAGATCATGTGCAGGCTTTTAACTTGTCATAAACTTCATTTCTACATAGTCAAATTGCATGTCCAGCGACGAAATTTGGCTTTCCATCACTTTGAATAAAATGACAAACAAGCTTATCACGTAGTTAGTAGGCTGATACAAATCTTTTTTATCTGCCGGGAATATAAAAATGTCTTTTCTGTATTATATGCGTCAGTCTATCTGACTGCTAGACATCTCCAGAGTGAAATAAGATATAGATTTAGTTTGCACGCAACCTCAGTGAAACACGTGGTTCGCATAGGCCCTACTACTAACTTGAATTAATATGCAACTACATTTATTTTATGTGTAATGTAGTATTTGTACTTCCTTTATTTTTATAAATTATTTTACTTAAGGAGCTTTAATGTACTCATCTGTCCCCATGTAGTATGAAAGAGAGCATATTACATAAATTAGGCACCGTTAACTATAAACGATTATTAATGTGATGATTTCATTATTGTGCTTTTCACACATAATATAAGTTAATTCTACATATTTTTATCCTAAATTTAATATTATACGTAATTAGTTTTCTATATTAATTTATTTACTAGGACCGTTGTTTCTGGTTTACTTTTTATGGTTTAGTACTTCGATTAGATTAGGATTAAACTTGTCACAGTAAAATCGTGGATATAAATAAGATTAGATATCAACTTAGAGAGAAGGTATAAAAAATTTAAGGTTTAGAGGTAATTACTTTCATCCATTATTATTCCTGATTATAGTGCTGCAGCACTTTCGTACCAATATTTATCACTAAACATTAATAATATACATAAAAGTGAAATTTAAATACGCAATTTTAGAGATATAAATATGTAAATTCCTTAGTTTACTTGATCTACCTTGACAATAGGCAATAGCTTACAGTAAACATTTATTTGTATAAACTGCAATTTCATTAAATAAAAATATTCGGTGGTAAAGTTATTTCTCTTCCAAATTATATTAAAATTATTATAACTTCTAAGTAAAAAGTTAACTTTAATTTTAGGGTAATGTAGTGTTACTATATAGTTAAACTTTAATTTGCAAATTCTAATTAAATAATCTACTAGTAATTCAAAAATAGGAATTTCTAATAAGAGATCATTATTAGTTTTCAAAAGTTGTTGAATAATTGTAGATGCTGCAGTTTTGTTATTTTAATTTACACAATAATAGATGTTACTACGAATTATTATCACATTTCCCTAATTTCATTATATTTCTATTACAAATTTAATTGGTAGTGTAATTTAGCTCCTGACTATTAACTATTATATAACATAAGTGTATGTCTGTAGGCAGATAAGTTTCCTTTTTTGTATAGGCTAAGCGCCACTATTTAAGGCAATAAAATATATTGGCTTCATATAGTTAACTGTTTAATTTAATTTGATACAAATACAAATGTGACATATTAAAGGGATTGCAGGATTTCCGGGATTTGGCACCGTTATGTCACAACAAATATAACACTACGTTACGAGGATTGACATATTATTAGGGATACGGAACAAACAAATGGTTGGTTTAATTCTTTACATTAATAATACAACAATAAACTATCTATTGCAGTTAACGTGTAAGTCTACTTGTATACACAGCATTATACCAACGATGTAACAAGAAGGGGGGGGGGAATTAACACAGACTGTAGATGAATATGACTATAATGACTCATAGTCATGCCTTCTCAGATAGTAATATGATCCTGTTTGGGATTTGTTTGAAAACGTAATCACAATATTAGTAATCTATTTCGTATGTGATAGCTATGTTTTAGTTTGAGTAAACTGTTGTTAATATTTACTTTCTTCGCAATTTGCTGTACGAATTGAGTGAAAACTTCATCTATAGCCTGAGTACAAGTAGAAAAACTAATAGGCCTACATGGCCAGGCCAGTTTTGGCTAGTAGGATTGGTAGTCCACGGGTGTCGGCGTGGACTAACTGTCCTACCCTGCAATAATGTGATTTCAGCCACCCTCGTCAAAATTAGGCGTGGACCTACAGTCCTACAATCAACCATAGAATGTTAGCTGTATATATTGGTTGATGAAACCCAGTGTCCAATGTCAAATCCCATCCCTTACCCAACCTTGCCGTCTTCACAAGGTCATCTCATCGAAAAGGTTTGTACGAATGTCCCGTGACAGAAAACCCAATCTAAACATAGCCTAGCCCTGAACCACTTTCATATTCATTCCGACCTCCAAGGAACTTTATTACAGAACTCAACTGGTCTTATCAGCATTGTCCTAGTCCTTGGTCAAGTTGTTAAATGAACATCTTGGATGGCATCAGAATGCTCTTGTTCGCGGAAAAGATGTAAACAGAACTTTGCGAAGTGCAATAGAAGAATCGATTATAACTCTTAAGATGCCAAAGGAGTTCCTGGAAGAAACTCCAATGGAATCAAAATATGCCAGCCTCAAGATTATGCTGAATCTAGTCAAAAAAAGAGTTTCCGGCATAATAGAAGATACATTTGCTAGACTTAATAAATGAAAACATTATCAACTTGTCGGCGTAACAGGCTTCGCTTAAGTTGTATGCCAATCTTCTTGCCATTAAATCATCTCGTTGTTCTATTATATAGAAACGAAGCTTCATGCAAAATTTCAAGTCTATGCGCCAGTTCTTTTGCGAACAGGAAGACAGGAAACTGACAACGGCGCATTGTAGCGTGAACTGTAGTTATTGTGGAACCGAATCAAGCAAACGTCGAGCTTGGCGGCTGCTGCTTAGATGGATGACCGACCGCTGAGCGATCCTGTCCTTGCGAGCAACTCGCCTACCCTGCCATTTCTGACTACCCTTAAGCCGTTGGTCCCCAGGTTAGGCGTTAGAGACCACTTCTGAGCCCTAACTTCGCCTGGTGAAGATTTTTTTACTTTTTTACAGAAATGAATTTCTTCATCCCTCGAGTGATGGCTTCGCTAGCGCTCAGTCAATTACAAAAATATTGGTTATTTCCAAGTCAGTTGTTTTAGTTCCAAAATCGGTTCAGTACCCTAGAAATTGCGCGTGTGAGAGAGGGGGCTGTGGCTGTGGGCTGTTGGGCTGTCAGCAGCATCAGTCAGTCGAGCCCGTCCGGCCCTGCCGGAGCAGAGAGAAGTTCGTGTCCGTGTGTTTGTCGGCCACTCGCAGTCGGTGTTATGTATTCGGCCTCCCATCGTGCAACTCGTTTATAAACAAACCAAAGGTAATCAATTTCTCAAGCTTATATTAGTACCAAATATGGGAGAAATTTAGTACATTAACTAGCTGACTTGCACTACTCTTTAATCGTGTTTTTGTAATTAAGTACATATTATAGTAAATATTTGATAATCATATAATTTGTTTCTTCGTGTTAACTGAAATCACCATAAGTTAGAAATGTTATAAATATTTTTTTTAACACACATATAATCTTGCATTTTATTAATAAAGAAATTAAAAATCGCAAGTATTAAAACATTTGTTACAATTTAAAATGTTATTGTATTATTATATATGCTACGTAGTCTCTATATTGAACTGAAACACTCATTTAAAAAAGTAACAGAGAACACAAATATAAATTAATATATTTAAAATTCAAAAAAGAATATTTTGTTACGTTACAGTAAACCACCCTTTTTAACGAACAAATGGGTCCATTATAAGAAGATGTGACGTAACACAGCGCTTTAGGACCCTTAAAATATTGATAAGTATTGTCTCATGACTATTTTGATACGATTTTTGTATCAATGTTCATTAAAATATGAAATTATGGGACCTGAACTTGACTATACAAAATACTATTAAAAAATAATATAAAATATTATTCAAAAGTAGAGCGCAGAAATTTGTTTTTTATATTTTGGAAAACATTTTTGTATTATTAATCTAATTTAAATTGCAATTTTAAGTTATATCAGATTACGTGAATCGAAAAGTCCGGGACAGGTACACGAAGACACTCAAATAACTGAGGATTAACATAAAATTGTAATTTGTAATTAAACGTGTCAATAAACGTGTAATTTGATTGTTAACTTAGTACATGTATTTAGCGAAGATATGCTCTCTACGAATTTCTTATATATAATCCTATGCACAGTTAATTTATTTTCATATAAGTACAGGTAAATAATAGAAAATTGTCATTTATTAATCTGATTTAATTGTGTTGTTTTGGCCGTTTAAGTGCTCAACAACGATATTGTGTCGTACAGGTAAACTGATAAGAATAGAATACTTACAGTAAATGAAGCACTATTCAACCATTTAAAGTATTTTTTTCGCATAATCTTAATTTTCAATAAAATCGTAATCCTTTTTGTCGAGTTATTTTGCACCATTAACTAATAAAATAATCATATAGTCATTTAGCTTATAATCAAATAAAAAGCTTTACACCAATTCTGAATGTTTTTCGTCATGCCAAATCAGAATTCACTGATGCCACCCCAAAAAAGATTGGGAGTGTGAAGAAAATCGAAGAATACCTTAAAAATATAGCACCTCCGTCAGTTTATCTCGTATTTTGAAAATTATGAGTATTTAAGAAAAGAACTCTATATAAAATAAGAGATCTCAAAATGTAACCTACTACACGTCGCATACAACTATGGTTATTGGGCAACAGAGATGCAGCCGCTCGAAGACGCTGAAAATGGCGTGCTGATCCTTCGACAAAAGCGATAGAATACTTTATCATTCCAAATAACTTGGGTGAATATGCTTTTATCAAAAAAGCATTCTTACAAAATTAAATCAGATTTAGTTTTCTTCAAATGCATAGCTTTAGTACCAAATAGGAAAGTATAGTCGATTCAGATTATATATAAAGTCGAAAATAAGAAAAGGAATATGCTTAGCTATGTTCTTTCTCATTCATTTACCTTGTGGAAGTGGCTAGTTTCATTATCTCATTATTGATAGTAACGTTATTAGCAGTTACATTTTTTACTTGAGTAGAAACGTTAACTTTATACTCTTTCTCGCCAATAATATCAGGTTTCATGTAGCAAATAAAATGTTCTTCACAAAATTGCATTTATTACATTAGTTATAAAATGTGCATTTAATATTTGGGAAATCATTTCAAATATTTCATTTTTACTTTAATTGCAGTTGCAAGCTGTATTGTAAAATAATTTGTAAAGTAATATCTGCTGTCATTTATAAATATATAACCCTTTTTGTTTGTTTCCTGGGCTAGTCTTGCAAAACCAAATAAACTAATGAATTGCCTTGAACGCGGTGCGGAACGTTGAAGAAGAGTGGGTGTTGGTTCTAACATCGGCAGAGAAATTGTACCAGTGAAAGTGTAAATAGAGTTAGTGTTATTCAATAGGGACGCTGTGAAGTATAGAATGTTGTAATTATTGCCTCTAGAAAAAGAACCTTCCAGAAGGTTTCACGTGAAATACGTATTACCTTCTCCACGTGACCAGATTCAGCTCCTGGAGGATCGTACTGATTTCCTTCATCTTCCAAGTCAAATCTATCGTCAATTTCTGAATGTATCCCTTCGGTTTTGAAGTCGGTATAAAAAAACAAGCCTATCTACATCCCACAACTTCTCCGAACTTCCTTGCACTTAGCTCTAAGTTTCTCCGAAGTTGGTGATTGCAATTGAATCATAGCATTTGGACACTATTCCCAAAAATTAGAAACTCATTCAGATGAACTGAGTGGTCTGAGAATTTCCAAATAAATTATATTTAGGGGGTTTAAATTTTTTTAGGAATGTTGATGTGGAGGAGTCGCAATAACACGTTTCATAAAGAAACATAATGCGATTGGCAAGATTTTTATACAATTCAGTTGTGAGCTTGTGAAGAATTATTTCCTTACAAATCCGAAAAAGTTACATCAACTTTTACTTTTACATTCAAGTTAAATTTTTTTAAATTCTTGGAAAACAAGTCCGGCCAGTTCTATGCTCATTAGGACTACACTATCGTAGTTTTCGTGCCTAATTATTGCTAGAAAATCCTATGGATTGTATTTCAGATATAGCTAGAGAAATTTAATTATTGTTGGTTTACGTACGAGCGTCTTTGATTATTCAATACTTTCATTATTTTTCTTTCACATTCTGATTTCCACTGTAACGCTAAATCTTATACTTTTGATTTGTTATATGTTTGGCTCTCATATTTCTGATAATCAACTTTAATTATACCTTGTACATTTCGTGAGTGAACCCTTGACTCCAACTATAAATGATTGTGAGATAGTACATACAAGTTTCAAAGCTCAATTAGATCTACTCGTACTTCATAGTTTATCTTAGAAATGTTCGTATTCAGTATCCTAAAAAAACATATAGAACTTAGAATCGTTCTGTATAATTTAGCCCTAGTACGGACACATTCAACGTAATATTTCTGAACAATAAAATTTATTCCGTTTTGTTAAAAATCCTTTACACTTTGAAGCACTGTTTTACGTCAAATTTTTAAACTCCTCTAAAAGAACAAGTTAATTAAGGTATGGTTTGACAGGAGAGAATGTCTGTCTACTCCAGGTATCGCTTATAGCTAACCAAGGTCATTATTTATGATGTAATTTAATAAACGTTGTTTTGCAAATGAGATAGTTTTGGTAGTGGAATACCTGAATGGGCACTCTGATTATTACGGGTGTTTACCACCGTTAAGTGTTAAGAAAACAAATAAATAGTACGTTTAGAGGCTGAACTCTGACCTTTTCCTCAGGTCGACAAATAATCTATCACTCAAAATACATACTTGAGCGGTGTAAGCAAATCATACCACAGCGAGGTGACACGGCAGAACCAGGAACTACAAGTTATGTGTGTGCTTTTTATCATTTAAAAAGGATGTTTTTAATTTAATGGTTTTAAAGTTCATTTTTATTATAAAAAACCTAAACGTAAACTCAAAATTTTAAAGATGTTATTTCTTATATGGCGTAAGATATTTCGGATTGTTCTTCTATTCAGTGAGACAAAATAAATTAGAAATTGATTAATTATCCCGATTTTTGCAAGAGATTGAAAATAATTAATAGAAAATGTAGCATTACGAAAGTTCATGTATTTTGATTTTATTTATGTTCAATATTTAAAAGATTAAGAGAAAAAGATCCTATAATGGTGTATTTCCTTTTAACTTTTTTCTTGGCAGTATATAGTGAGTATGCCAGTATCGAGAATAGTAACAGTCAGGATGACATATCTAAAGGGATGCATACTAAGTAAAGGATTAACAAAAAAAAGGTAAAGGGTTACGGTACTAGCAAGTTTAAACCGTATATTTATTAGATGATCAAATACTTTCAAATCTTGTTCTTAGGAAAAAATGTAATGATCGTACTTGAGAAGGTTTTTAGATTTGGTAAAACCTTTACAGAGACAGTCCTTTACAGTTGAAATAGGCCTATTTATTTTATTACTGTTTTCAGATAAATATATAGCTTAAAATATTGATTTTATTATTATGAGCTTAACATAGTATCCTACTAGTATAACTATAGTACACGGTATAGTATAACTAAATCTCGTGCCCCAGCCTATTAGTAGACTGAAATACCTTGGTTTTGTTCAAACAACAAGTGTGTGCGACAATGCGATGTGCAAACTTTAGAGTTGCAAACAAGTAGTGACCGCGATAAAGTTAAGACAAATTTTATTCCTTGAAATAGATTATAAATAAAAAATTATGGTTGCCTGTAAAGTCGGTTTTACGGGCGAAGATTTTACGTGACAACGTCTTTTTCTCGGTAGAATATTTATTGATACGAATATTATTAAATTGCACAATAGGAACAAGGAATTGAATGAAAATAAGAATTGCACAAATTTTAACTATAGAAATATATTTTGTTTACTAAAACATTGTACATAATTTGAAATTAATTAAAATTTGTTATTGTAAATGGTAAAGTTGAATAAAACATTTACTAAAATTGGAATTTGAAATTCTTGCTAAACACAGTTAAATTCTAACTCCGCGCGTGGTGATTGGTCGGTTTAGTTCGTTTGTTTGGTCGCACTGTTATGACAGGTTAGAGGTTATAATTTGTTATTTTAAATGTTTGACTAGCAATACGCGCTGTTTCTTCTCATTCGACTGAATTACGATTAATTGCAGAGTGATTTAAACTAATAATTTACTTAACACTATCAACATTTGTCAATAGTATGACATAACCTATAAACTCAGTTTCTCAACTTTTGTGTCAATCTAACAATTAATCAATCAATCATAGTTTACGATAATGAAATATCAGTGTACAATTATTTACCTTTATTGTTGTAGTTGTTGTAAATGACGAATCTAAGCACTCCACATTTTCACGAATAAACATAGTTATCTGCTTTATCCCGTGCGGCGGACCCACAGTTATCTGCTTTATCCCGTGCGGATCCCGTGCGGCGGACTCACTGGACGGGCATCGTAACGTTACCGGGCGTTACACTTTTTCATGAGTGACTCCGAGCCGCAACCTAATTTAAGACGTTGTCACGTCAAAAGAACGCATAATTTAATTATTATTGTATTTGCTATTAGAGCAATTCAACAAAGCACAAATTTTAAAATTCACTTCTGAGTTTTGTCTTGCGTCAAAACAGTACATTAACTAACAGTATATTGCTAATGAACTATTAATTAAAGTCTTTAAAGGCATGATTAACAGCCCATCCATTCTCAGCCGCATTGCCTTCTGCTGCTCTTCTACTAAGAGGGGGAGCTTTTTGGTAGGAGATCTACTAGCAGCAACTATGAATTTTACAGTCCCCTGAATAGGGTCCAACGCCATGATCCAATAGGATCATTGAACTTCATCCTTCATTTTAAAAGAAGATAACATTTTTAAACGTGATAAATTTACGAACACGAAGTGTAAAACGTTTTTAAAGCTGTAAAATTTTGAACATACCTCTGCATGATTTATAGTGCTGTAAAAATACTCAAAACACACACACAATCGGCACCACATCGAAACACGTTGTATATACGTTCTTGAAATATTTCGTCCTTGTTATGGAGAGCAATCTTTAGTCAACTGAAACTACCACTAATACTTGCCCGCTTTTACAGATGAGTTAGTTGGAGGAGTGGAGTTATGTCGTTATTGGTTTAAGTTTGACCTATCGAATAATAGTATGACGAAACAACGAATTATATGGCTTCTTTGGTACATATTGGTAAGTTTTCGATATTTTTATGCTATCTTCTTCGTCAAATTATTTTCTTTTTTAGAATAAGAAACGAGATAGCGTTAAACTACAGTGTGATAAAGTTGCAAGAGATAAAATTTGATGCAGATGATTTCAAGAACATTTGAACCTAGAAGCATATCTAGCTAAGGATTTACTTTAGGCCTCATATTATGTATTATTACAATGCAATTCTCCCTTAGTACGTTCAGCACTGTAGAACAGTAGATAGATATTCTATTCGTAATATCCGTGCTTACGGTGATAACTAGCAGTCTCGGAGTGATAGCTTCGAATAGAGGCTTTGAAATGTTGAGCGATGACCTACAAAACACAAGAAGGTGATCAATCAGATCTGTTCATATACAAAAAAAACTGGGCCACATCTGGCACTGGCCAAGTATGTCTACGTAATACTGACTCAGATCGTATTTGAAACTTGACTCTCATCCTGATATTAAAACGTTCCCTCTAGAGACTAAAAATAAAAAAAGAACAAAATTATAATTCAGCAGCTGAGTACATTACATACATGTCGTATTATGAAATGAAATGAAAAAGTCTTTATTTTGAGAGATTGAGTTAAGACTGTATTATAAGGGTTACTAACGCGCACAGTAATAATTATTATGTCTATATTTTGTAATAATTTCTATATTATTATAATACATATTTTTACATTTAATTTTTTAGCTGTGGGAATCAGATCATTTTCAAAATTGGAACAATATAACTATGAAATAGAATTAAAACAATTCTACTTTTGCCAAAGAGTAAAAACAGAGTAATTACAGAAATATACTCATAGTTTATTACGGACAGCATTTATAATAAAAAAAATTAAATGTCTATTGCTGGCTCTAAAATATTAAACAATCCAGAAATTGCTAATAAGACAGGCATACCAATACTCCATGGAGTATTGAACATTTATCAATCAATAACACATTATGATGAGCAAGCCAATTTCATATATTTAAAAAATACAATAGTGTACGTCAAAAAATCAAGCAACAGTTTGAAAGTCCGCAATATATCAGGATAAACACATACTGTACAAATCCACAATACTTGCACAATGCACCAATACATGCGTGCTACACAATACAGGCGTACTCCACAATACAGGCGCGTTGCACAATACTCACCCACTAGTGAATGTATATGTAGTAGATATTCTTTTCTGCTAGTGTTCGATATCCTTAAGCTCGATACAACCGAATTTTGGATGTTCAATCCAAATTGGCTATCCAGCTCAAGCCGAGTAAAATATTTCCGTTGTTGTTGGGCTTGGACTGAACGTCGAGATTATAAAGTAATTTTAGATAATAGATAGATAGGTTGTTTGGTAGTGCCACCTCACTTGCTTTAATATCCTTGTACTGGTTGACTGGTGTAAATCATCGCTATACGTGACTTATATAGACTGCGTTTTATGATGACTAAACTGAACATTAAAAATAGAGGAGCTAGTACAAACTCCTGGAGAACGCCGTTGTTCAGTTATTTAAAAGTGCTTCCTTAAATCAAAGAAGTCAACCAACTAGAGAGCATTACGTTGAAAATACACAGCAAGAAAGTCTTTCTTCCAGACAGTGTCATGTGCTGAAGTCAGATCGATAAATGGAACACAGGTGTCAAATTAAAATATTTTGATAGTTTTATCTCAAACTTATTCTAAATTTATTACAAGTGCAAGCGCATAGCTACGACAGTAGCGAATGTATTCGAAACCAGCCTTTTCGATTGGGATTTGGATTCTAAATCATCGATTTTTTTGTTTTCTATTTAAAAAATAGGAAATGTTTCTATTTTCAGCATACCCAAAACTCGCTAGGTCCATGCCACTGTAATGTTAGAGGAGTATCACCTCCGGCTGTGATAATTTAAATCGCCAACGTACCGTATTGATGTTCAGGCTAGAACAGTCTCAGACCACCAGATGTTTGGAGTTTTGTAAACGCTGACAAAGGTAGTTTCAGACAATTTCACCGCTACAGAAAATATGTTGCTATAACTACTTTTATGGCAGGCTGATATTTTGTCTAATATAGGTTTATGCTGACACTAATAAACCCTGTGCCCATTCTGTCTACAAGCTTACATCCATGAATGTTTCTCCTTTCACTGCACTTTATATCTCAGACATGTGTGTCTTGTAGTATTATTACTCCGGCCTTATTTTCTAAAAGCACTTTGACTAGGCAATCATTTATTAACCTTCCCAGACCCTCAGTGTTAAAATCGGAATCACTTAAAATTAAAGTTAGAGTTTTTTTAATTGCATTGTAAACTATCGTCCTAATTCTGTTCGGTTGCTTGGAAATCACGAGTTGTGACACTCCGGTTATTAAACTTCGATTTTCACGACATAATATTTTACTTCATGTTTTTAGGAATTTGTGTTACTATTTAGCCGCGTGAATAATCTTACTAATATTAGTTATTAGAGTTTTCGAATGTTACATTAGTAATTTATTACACTGTAAGTAAGTAGCAAAATGGCCATAATATACAAATAGGATTATTACAGCTAGGAGGTTTCACAGAAATAATCCTTCGAAAACTGACATTTGTCGTGTCCGTTATCACAAAACCCTCCCCGTACTTTTTCCTCCTACAAATAAGAAATAGTTATAACACTTATAATTTTAAAACATGCCAGATAAATCTTTTCAACTTTATTTTGAGAGCAAGTGGCTAAATACACCTTAAGTTGTTGGTCTTCATTATAAATTGTGTTTAGAAAAGACGATCCGAACACAGACGTCTCACTGAGGTTAGTTACTACGACCAACTAATTCGCTAGTGCTGCACTAGATCCCGTCAATGTTAAGTACTAGGCCTGGCGATCGGATCGCGCTTTGAATAGTTGTTCCATTAGGACTTTTAAGTTTTCTATTTTCAGTGTTTTACGTTGAACTATCCACGTAGGAACGTTTTAAATAAGTGTAGACCTAGGCGATTACTTGCTGAAGTTTTCAGCACAAAACCTCACACATTGTCTCAGATGATAGGCAGCTGTCAACTGGAGAGCGCTTGGACTTCAAGGGCGGAGAAAATCAATCGCCCGCGCACATATCTAGGGCACAATTTTTTACATGAGCGTTTTAGTATACTCGCAACTGCGGCTGAAAAACCGCGCCCTCGCGTGCAAGCGTTTTTGCCCCCTCCTTATCCACCACGAAGGACCTCTCTTTATATACTCTTGAAATACTTGAACTCATTGCAGTGACAGTGACACTGGAGGTCATTGAGACAGTCAGCCCCACTTTCTTAGATGTTTCATGTAGGCTACTCCTGCCGGAAGACGAGTGACAATCGATCTTTTATTAGATCTAACCACATATTTACTTTTAAATGTCGGAAACAAACATTTTTGTGGACTTAATTTAAGATCCGGCTGAATACAATGACCTTAAGTCCCCCCCCCCTCCACAAGAACAATGTTGACTTTGCAGGTCTACACTCTGATTTGTGACTGCGTTATGGGAGATGTCTCATCTTAAAGATATAATTAATAAACATCCAAACGCTTTTTAGTTTGTTTTGTAAAGTTTATATTTTTTTAATACTAAACGATAAAGTGCAAAAGAAAATTAAATTTTTTTCTATAACCCATAAAAATAGCGGAGAAGTCTTAAAAGCGTTTGGATGTTTACTAATTATATTTATTTTATGAGACACCTCCCGTAATTCTGCCACTAAAAATAAGAGCGAAAACTGGATGAGATAACATATTTTCATGGGAAAACTCAAGCTTATTTTACTGCATCTGGCTGCTAAGCAAGTAAAATATCGATAGTCTCACAGTTTGACTAATCCATTTCTACAGATTAAAAAAATATTTTTTTTATACAGTTATGGACCCACGTTTTAACTCTTAAACGTGATTCTAGGATACAATGTCAGGATAATTCGGACACGTATATTTAATTGTTCAGTCAGAATTCCCTGTATTTTTATTGTAAATATGATAATATAATATAAATCGTTAGTAGCTAAATTACACGTCCATTTAAATATGGCGTTATACACTGTCTGCTTGGTTACCATATTTTGCATTCCGAGCATGATAGTAGTGTAATACTGTTTTGTAAGATATTAGTTACAGTATTTGCCGAATGTACTTAAATTAATAATACGTTTTTAAATATTCCTATCAGATAACTATATCGTTTATGAATTGTTTATTACGATTCTGAGGTATTCCAGAGATGACCATCATGCATATAAGAATAGGTAAAGTAAATATGTTAATTAGTTTGTGGTATTCATGTAGAAAAAAATATAGAGACATAAATTCATGTGCGTTATTGTGTATATGACGCGGAGGATGCAAAATTGTAGAAAATACTTTAATAATACTTCATTTAATAAATTCCATAAATAATTTGTCAAAGTTCTCGTCCCCATTTTCTAAACTAAAGTACTTTTAATACATAACATTCAAAAAAGTTCTATAATATATTCAGAACTATGAGACGATGGATCTTGAAACCTCCAAACTCAAATCCTAGATACGTCCCTGGTTGGAGTTAGTACAAAGTGGATTACTTTCCTATTCACGCTTTCTCTCTAATAAAACATGTTGAACAACATTTAATTGAAATGCCAGTATGGAGGAATAACTTTCTGTAGTCAACTTATCGCGAATTTGTTTTGTTGTATGATATACTTTACCATCCAGTTTACATCTAAAAAAACTTGTAGTTATTGTTGGAGTGTCGGAATAATATGTTTTTCAAAGATATCTTTCTGATTCGCTAATCCTGTTACCCTCATAACTCTTTATGTAATTTACAACATTTTAAAGTTTTCTTGGTAAAACTACTCAAATATGTTAAATGTTCTTTGCTGAATTCGAACAATACGCCCACTAGTCAGTGTTGACTAAAGTGTAAACAGTAGCGAACGTAATTGATATGGATGTCAGGCGTTGGAGTAGTTGCTGCTGTCTACAATGGCATAACAGGTTTCTTGTTTGTGGTGATATTGGAAAACTATTTCTAATGTTCACTGTTATCAACGATTTTTGGATAGGCTCGTACATTGGAAACGATATATCATTTTATTATTTTATTACAAATACCAGAACTGCTGGCATTACTATCACAAGAGCAAGACATTGTCCTGGAACGAGCATAAAAACTTCTTCTTCAATAAGTGACCTACTTCGGTATTTTTCTGCGCACATAACAGGCAAAAAGTGGTGAATAACTGGAACTGAACGTTTAGCGGGGAATTTGTGGCCGGGCGACGGCAGGAGCACTTGAAGGCTGAATCGTTGCTGCCGAGTGGCGAGGCAGTGACCCGGTGTGGCGATTGTGCAACGATAGAAAGCTGTGGCGCGCGGCGGCGGCGGTAGTTACTCGAGAAGACGTAACAGACCCGGGGATGACTAAGTCCACACCCGCTCCTTGGGGAGGCCAGAATATTGGTATTGATAATATGGCTTAGAATGAATTGTTTCAGAAAGAGAACTTGTAAAAGAGTTGCTATATTATCAAATAATAACAAAATGTGGATGATCATGTCGTAAAAGGAGAATTCTATTTCTGTTTTTAAACTTCCCGCACTCAAACCCTGTAGTTCCATCGTTATCCTTAAGATAGTGATATTACTAGAATCGAATACTACTGATTGAATAAGATAAGTGGCATTGGTTGATTGAATACTATATTTTATTATTAATCAGGCTAAAATCAGTTTGAGATTTGAACTCAAATATTTTTGTCGTATTCAATTTACACGTTTGGTAATAAGTGAAACATTCGAGGACGAACTTGCAGGAAACTGCAGCTTTCTCCGATTTATCTCTAAAAAATACTACCCTCTGAAGTTCTTGATCCTGCTGAATTTTCAACCCATTATTGAGCATCTCTGAATTAGCCAACTAGAGATAACTCCATCCACAAAGATTTAACAGTGGTGTGTCTTAGCTAGTTCACTGAATACCGCCTTAAAACATTTTATTAGAGACCAAATTGGTCTCTGCTTCTACATAGAGCAGCAGAGATAAAAATAGGGTTCTCTACACAGGAGAGAAATAAGATTTTGACATACGTGGAAGCGCTGTTATATCAAAAGCAGAGACCTTTCTTTGGAAGCAAATAATTTTTAAGGACATGTATAATTGGCAGAGAGCATGGGTTGCCGACTAACTACAAAAATTTCAAAAGTCCAGGGAAGAATTTCTTAATAAATTGTCACATAGATATCAAAGGTGACCTTAAATTTCAAAGTTTGAGATTTATGGGACGCAGTTGCGTGTCTTTCTGTCTCATATAAAAATGTCTATCCTATCAAATAGTAGTATTCACGAGTACTACTATTTTTGAGGCGAGCTAAGAAGCTACAAATACGCAGAAAGCATTACAGACAGCCACGCTTCATGCTTGTCATTAAAAGTATAGATTTAAAATTGACCAATAAGCAAAATGTAATGTAATGTAATGTTTTTTTTTTTTTACTTTCAAAATGTAAGTTTATTATTACTATGAATACGAATCTACTAACACTGTAGAATTCTCTTGGAACCAACAAATCTAACATATTTTGTTAAAATAAATGTTGTTTTTTACATATTCAGATAAATTATTAATAAATAGACGTCGGTATGAATTAGGTGAAAAAAAACAATAAGAATAAATAAATGTTATTTGTGGCTAGGAATGTGTCCATACCTTGTATCAATTGGGAATATTTAGTGTTTTTTTACCACTTATTATGTATTAAGTAGTAATATATTTTTATATTTTTTCATCTGTTATCCTTATTATCCTTTAAAACAGATACGAATTGTAAATGAATTCCACAGTTCTAAGAATTTTAGACATCTGTAGATCGCATTGATAGCTACAGACATTACCTTTCGAACGAAGTGTGTATATATATTCAATGTACAAAAATTTGTTTATCTCCGTACATTCATGCCTCGCTTTGTATAGATGGAGTACAACGTGTCGGACGCCGAAGTGCTAGAAGTGATAGACCCTCTAGATCAGAACATCATAGAGGCTGCTAGACCCTACAACTCCTCCCTCATCAGACCCGACTGCACCGCAGACCTCATCCCTTCATTAGATCAATACTTCACAGGTGAGTTAACAATACTTAACAATAGGATATTTTCAATTTTTGCGAAGCAAATATTGCAGTTGTTGATATTGCCTCAAATGACTATTGGTACCGTAAAATATTTAGATTGATCATTCTGATAGAAGATGCACAGGAATTTACTACTCTCAATACATTCCACAGTAGGTAAACTGATTGGGCTTGTAAATTACGATTGGCGACAGCGCTCAGCATTGGGTGATTTCACAAGAATGTGCAAAATCAGAGATATTGCAGAACTGGTGCATATCGAAACTATTTCGGTTAGTAACATTTCGTAGAGTCCGATGCCAATCCAACCAAATTTGTTCATTACTCTGTGTTTAGCACTCGATAACATCATGCACGTTGATTTATTTGAACACAATATTTCAAAATCTTGTATCAATAGCGGTTTCTATTCACAACCATTCTACAGGGTGTTCCATAAAATTGCTCCAATATTTTGGGATTTTATTCAACACATTAAAAATGAACAAAACAGTTTATATGAAGGTATGTCCTAAAACCTTTAGTTGTACGTCTGCCTTTATGTGTTTTAAATTTTAAAACATATATCTTTTGAACCACTTAAGAAGCTAAAGTTGGGAAACAAGAATTGTATTAACCTTTGATAGACCTTTTTGACAATAAAATATTAACACAATCCTTTACCCCGTTTCAAAATGGTGTCTGTTTAAAATTTTTGAAGTCAAATAACAAAAAAACCAGTATAGTTATAAAAGATGTATAGGATACCAACTATTTAGTTATTTTTATTCAAATTCCTATGGTATATTTTTCAAAGAAACCCGTCAACGTATAAGCGAGCACGACCACTTTAAAGGTAGGCCCCTCGCTTGCATACGCGGGAACAACTAAGGTTTGTCTAAGTTTGAATTGCCTATGAAGGATCACTCTTATATTCAAGAATACAATAATATTGTTCACTATAAAATATTAAATCACGTGATTTCTAAAGCTTTCAATGCTCTCTAGATAGATAATTTTCTTGATAGTAGTAACATAATATTTCGTAAAATACAATAAAATGTAGGCCCAAGAACGAAGTTTTGAAAAACAAACTGTTGCTATGGGTTATATCAATTTGGAACCAAGAAGCAAAACTTGTTTCTTGTTTCATGGTGGTAAGTAAGCATAAATCGATAGTAATTACGAAGTTAAATACGCAAAGAAAATGAAAAATAGAGATGGGAGGCTGAAGAATGTTCGCTTCGAAGAGTTACCTAAGTAATTCCAAGATATCCAGGACCTACATAATTCTAACATATCTCTTCTATGATTTGAAAACTCACTCAAAAGATGGTGATGACCTTGATTTGGTATCCCTTAAAATATATGTATGCAAAAAGTTTAACCGATAAACATGAATCTGATCATTTGTTAATCAAGACAATTGAATAATACCTGAGTGGAAACTAGTTGTATTTAATTTTAACATAATGTGTTTTAATGAGGGTCTCCATTTGAAGTCATTATTCAAATGAGTCCAAGGAAAGTTGATGACACCAACCCGAGACCGTGACGAAACCTAATTAGTCAGCAATCTCCGTCTGATCTCTTTGAACTGCAATTTTGGAAGTTTGTGCCTTTAAAGATAAATTGAGCTCACGTGATTAATATATTTGTCGTTGAATGTTATAGATTAACCTGTGTGCCAGGCTAGATCGTTGTACACTATAACAACAGTGGAGCGAGGTTCGCACCTAGAGAAACTCCCTAACACTTTTCGAGAAGGAGTTTTCCACATTAATCACACAATAACACAATAATTGTATTGTTAATACGATCCCTCTTGATTAGATTGAGATTCCTTTTAAGATGGAATGGTAGAACCAGTTTTAGTTTATCAGCAAAATAATATTGCCCTTATAAGCAGAACAAGGTGCGTTACATCTTGTTATACGAGATGTAAGTAGGATGTATTTTAGTCTTATTTGGTAGTAACCTAATATATTTTATTTTACTTTCTTAAAAATACATTGTACTACAATGAAGTAACACTTTCGCAACAGCCAATGTCCTCCAGTCTTTCCTGCCATAGTGAGCTGGATCGGTAGTTGTCCCGGCTTTGCGGCGTGGTGGTCGGTCGATTTGGTCACCTAGTGAAAGTGATGAAGGAGCCAGGTGATCGTAATGCTGGGCCAGCCCTCACTTGCCTGAGACGTGACGTAACTACCGGTACAGTCTGGGGACAGCAAACTTGACCCTGTCAGGAACTGTGTCAACTTGTGAAACAATTAATAGTGCAATGAGCCCTAAATTTTCTTTTCTTGGCAATTTTCTGTCGGACTATACTACTTTATCTGTTTTACCTTTTGGTTATTTTTTTAAATAATTTACCTCTCAATCAGAAATTTAACACTAACGTGAATGGAGAGAATTCACAAAAATTAAGCTCGTCAGACATATTGGCTCCAGACTTGTTGGATAAACTATGAGAAGCTGTTAAAAATCCTATACAATTAATTAATTATTTATTCCTAATGGGAGGAAAGCTTTTATTGTTTTACACCTTTGAACCAATGCTCAAATTCCAAAGGATTAATTAAGCCCACATGTGTTTTATTAATTTTTAAATACATTTAAATTTTGTTAAACAATTGATATACTACGCTTAAAAACCTATAGCTGATGATTTCCTCCTGTTAGAGAATCGATCTAAAACAAAAAGTTTTATATGCCTAGACCTTTTATAAATAGATTTTATTACGATTTGACCGATTAATTAACTCTTCTTACAAAAGTATAGTACTTACTTTCTCATACAGTACACTACGTATGCATAAAATTAAACGCGTCATACTCAGCACAACCAATCTTAATGGAAATTTATTTACAATTGATGGCATAAAAATAACTATAAAATAGGGAGGGGTTGCTTCTTTTTCATTATAGTCTAATACATTTGTGATGCTTCTAACGGTTGTTCGGAATTTCTTGATACTATCTAATGTTTGTAAATTTTATATACAAGTTGTAAATAGACTGTCACTGAATTTTATACTGTTAAAAAATTAAAAATTTTCACTAAAATATTTTTAATATTTTTGTATAATATACGTTTAAACAAGCCGCACAAAATCAATCCAACTTAAACAGTTCTTCAGATATAAAGTTTAAGTAAAAACACATATAGCGTAAATCGGTATTTATTTGTATTTTAAAGATAGCATATCCCTATTATGTTGAATCAAATTATCAGAACCAATTTATTACATTTTTGGGAGTTTTTAGTGTATCGTGTCATTTTGAATATTAACATGTTAAGATTTTTTTACTACTTAAACCAATCCAGCATACTACTTAATAAACAGTTCTTACTTACTAATTAAAAGTAATAGAACTACGATGTCTTGCTCTTTCTACTTCTCATATTGTAATAGACTTATTTACTTTATTATAGAGTTCTGAATTGATGTGATTTATCAACAGAAAATACATATGTGCGAGATATCTGCTTAAGACAGACCCATTTGTTTGCTTCTATTTTGGAATATGTGACCGGGGAATTGGAATTACTGGCATCGTAAACAATTACACGTTTAAAAATATTTTCATAAGTTTTTGAGAACATAAAAATTACATGTGGTATTTGTTCTATGATTGCCTGGTTTATTCCCGCACTCCACTTATTTTAAATAAATGCTGGGTTTTCCCAAGGTGCATGCTTGGGTCTCGTAACTATTTTGAATACGGTACTTGATTCATCGTGAGTTCTGTTTGTCGGGTTTTATTTATGAATAAGGTGAAAAAGTAAATGAAGAAAAATAAATATGGTTTTAATGGGCAACCAGATAATATTTGAGGTTGGTCTTGGTCGCGGAGAAAGTGCAGGGAATCATGCATGATTAACTCAGGTAAATGATCATTGCCATTGCCAACCGATACTTTGTCCTTGTCCATAATTATGTGGGTCGTTATCCTGGAAGTGGCACTTTCCTCCAGCCAGAATTTCTCGTTACCGGTTCTAGGTTCATGCATCCGGCGCGTTACCTCCTCTCAGTCTTATCAACCATTTGTGAAGATTTTGCTGAATTATTATAGGGAGTTCCCTTCTATAACCTAGAAAACGGGTTAAATTTGGGTAGACACCGGTTTGGGTTTGGGATAATGGTTAATGTTATTTTTTTACTAATTAGATCTTTTTGTCTAAATATCTTTATTTTGTCCTTATGTAAATTAATTTTAAAACAATTAAAGACAAATCATGCTCTAAACGTGTCTAAAGTTTCGACTTTGTGCACACGTGCATCGCTGCTTAAAACATTTGTGTTCATATTTTAATATCTATTCGCCGAAGATGGTTGTTCACACTAAGACCAAAGCGTATCATTATTTTAATTATGTTATCAATTGTTAACACTTTGTGAACCGTTAAAATTAGAATATAGTAATGAGCAAACAGTAATTGTCTTTCTATGTAGTCTCCTCGAAAAACCATTAGATTTAGGCGAGTACTTGTGAATTCAAACTGTATGCATATAGCCTACGTCAAAAATTCTCTCCAGTCCACTAAATTTCTTGGAAATTTCTTTTGGCTTGAGCCCATTTTTTTAATTGCCCAACGTACATGATTGAAACAAGTGTTGAACATAGAATAATAATCTTATATACATTAAAATTAGTATAATCATTCAAGACATTCTAATACCAGGAAACCTCGATACACATACGTTTACTCATATTTTTGACTGTGCAAGGACTTATAAGACTGTTTTAGAATATTTAAAGCATGTTATTTTGCTCGTCATTTGTGTTCTAGCTTACCTTTGATGTTACCCCATGAACAATGGATCCAATATAGAGTGAAAGCAGCTATTTTATCTGATAAAGAGTGTGTCTAACCCACTTGTATGCAAGACAACAATGGATAGAGTTCAACAGCCTCGATCATCCTACAGATCGTGACCTAACCTCATCCCCAACCTTCCTTACGGTTCTTTACCCTATACTTGTCTCAAGCAGAGAATAAACCTATACATCGTTAATACAATGAATAAGAAAGTTGTATCGCTTTTTGTAAGTTGTTTTGAGAAGTCTTCTCACAAACTGCGGAAAACAACAAGTATATCTCATTTCGTTGTCCGCCTACAGCCGCGCAAAAGCTTTCCTAAGCGTACATTCATAGCTCTAACGTGGTTATGAAATATAACGTTTAAAATGTATACAACTTTTTGTACATCATCTTTTTCAAATCTAACTTAGTGCAACAAAATCTTACTATTGTGTTTGTGTATCTGTTGATATCAAGTTTTGTAAAAAAAAAAAAACATATCAATTAACGGTAGTGAGGGATGAACAGATTTTACAACTATGAGGTATAAGGGAAGAAACCCTTGCTTATCTATTAGTATGATTCCTATCTTAAACCTAAAAAAATGAATGTCTAATGTTAACTCAAATGGCATATTGAATACCCCTGTATTATCACATTTTTAAGTAAACAGAAATGTTTCAAAAAGAAATCTTACGGACTATTAGTGAAATTCTATGGTGAGAGGCTTACTAATATTTTTACTGATAACACAGTTATGCAATGAGTTTAAATGTAGATATGAAACCATAAAACGTTCCCTGTTCATGGACACCTTCCATCTAAACTGATTCAGATCATTCTGTCTGATCTGAGAATTATTTCCAAGTTGTGTGCCAGATACGTTCATGTAGTTCCTAAACAAGAGATCTTAACCAGAAATTTCAGAACTGAGCTCTTTTTCTTGGAACATTATAGGTATTATTTTATGCCATTTAAACGGGCCTCCTAAGGAACAATTACCTTCACCATGAAATAACAATAAAGTGAATCAATACAGGCTCTAGCAGAGAAATAACGTTTGATTATCAGAAAAAGGGTACAGCTACTTTAAGAAACATTCTATTTCCTTCGGGGATTCTGACTATTAGGTTTATCTATATCCTGTAGTCTACATCAAATCCCTAATACCTCTTTATTAATTAATAAAAAATAAACCTTAAAGGAGGGAGTTTAGGATTCTTTAACAGTAACTAGGCCTACACAACAGTGGTTCACAGATCAGAGGAAAACGTGTTATACGAAGAAGATATGTGAGCCTCTAAATAGGTTGATCATGTGAAAGTGATTAAAATTTTTTTTGTAATTTAGTTGCAAGATTGGAGATCCCGCATATTACGCCTCAGAAAAAACTTTTCTTTTTTTCGTAATTGCTCAATAGGTGCTATATCTGATCGTCTTGCAGAGCTTACTTCTAACCTTACTTCTAAATTACTTCAATACTACTACGGTTCTACTGGACTGTTCTGACGAGATAGTCTCGAGGAAGATCCTACTTTAAAGATAACTATCGCACCATATCAATCTTGACAGTTTAAAATAAAAATGTACGGAAAGCTCTCTCTCTCTCTTGGCAGACTCGTGAGTTATTTTTTATCGATTCAACATTCTTAGCTCAAAACAACGAATCCGACAAAATTAAACTACAATCCATGCAATAACTCCCTTAGTGAAGTCGTTTGAGAGATATGGATATACGGAACAACCTCTTGCTATGTTTCTGTTTCTCTCCAAAGCTGTCGACTGTGTCCACCACGAGACGTTGCTGAATACCTAGGGTTTGTGAAATTCTGTTTCAGTGGTTGACATAGTAGTCTATCTAAATGGCAGGAATCAAAAGGCGCAGCTGGAAGACGTATTATGACGAGCCAACAACTCAATGGGTCATGGAGCCCTCTAAGTATCTAACTTTGGTCCTATGTTGTTTTTAATAATAGCTCATGATAAGCATGCCAATTCCATATAGAAATATAATTCAGTATGCAGACGACATGGCTCTCTGCGCCAAAGCAAACATCAGGAACGATTTGGAAATTAAATCGTACCAACATCTGAGTTGTATCCAGTTTTTTAATAATGTCAATCTAAAAACTAATCGTTATAAATCAAATTAAACAAGCTTCTGTTTCTAACAGATTGAAATTAAAGATTAATTAATAGTAACGATGGACAAAACTTCTACGATGGGAGTTTTTTCTAACCGGTTCAGGGGAATATACTTTGACAGGGGCTTGACCTGGAACGACCAAATCGACAGATTTTGTTCTAAGGTCTATGTTTTTTGTGTTTTGTAATCTTGCCCAATTCTGGTCGTCAGATTCACTTTAAATAACCTAATTTGGTCCTATCCGTTCTCATTTATCTAATGGATTACGGTGTGGGACAGTACCACAAAAACAAAATTCCAGAGAATGTTTGAGGTGCAAAAAGAGTTATTTGTATAGTTTTAAAATCAAAAGTCAGAGAATCGAGCAGAGTTGCTTTCATAAAGTTTGGTTTGCTGACTTTACCCAGTTTTCACATACTCGAGGTAGCTGTCTACGGCCGCTTTGGGTGAAGGTATAGCCTGGGTAGAGACATCCACGAGTAAAACACGAAAGGAGGAAACAACACAGAATATACGCATTTTAGAGTCTTCCATCTCAATTTGATGTCAAACTTATGAACAGACGTTCTGAACCAGTAAAGACGTTTTAAAATCCACTTAAAATCGTTACGTAGTGTCACAAGCGTTTTATTCAGTTCATTTATAATTCATTACAAATAATCGGTTATTTAAAGATTGGAAGACGATAACACTGGAGTTGCATCATAACTGTGAATGTGAATGAACTGATCTGTTGGTATGAACGGCAATACGAAGTGGGTGAGGTTAATAACAATTACTTTATTTTTAATAAATTGCTTTTTCATTGCAATGAATTTTTTGCACCTACAATTCGTTGAGGTTACATGCAGCATTTCAAATCTATACCTCAATTCATTCTAGAGATGTCCTGTGAACAGATAGACAAGACAGAAAATCATTCAAAAAGGAATTTTTACATCCCCAGACACAAAAAAGCGAAATCGTGTCAGCCTACTTAGTGATGTTTAATAACGCTCAGCCAAATTCCATGTTCTGACATACACCACCATAGAAATTATTCTTCTCTATACAGAAATGAAGTGACATGATAAATGATAAAGCTACTGATGAAATGTTTCTCGAGATCTATCCACAAAATACGTTCTCATTTTTGTTCATTAAGTTCGGTTTCATAGCAGTGTTCAAATAATAAAATTCCGGTGAACTAGGGAGGGTACTACAGCGCACAAGTTTGCTGAAATTAAATCTTACCACCGACAAAACTCATTATAACATGGATAAAATCACATATGACTTAGTTTGTTCATAAACTTATTTATTCTATTATTTTATCGCCGCCATCATGGTTAAGACACCATGATAGCATAGATAGGCTACAAGATCCATATAAGAATATACACCAAAGCTCAGCCAAATTCCGGACACGGATAATCATCTAACTTAACGTTTCCTCTACAGAAATGAAGATTTATGCATAATTTATAGATCTGTTTGTATTCGATATATCATGTGAGCAGACAGGCAGATACGTAGAAACCAAATTTATCCAGCCCCTCGAGTGATAGCTTCGCTAACGCTAAGACAACAAGTAAAAAAGAGATAACCACAAATTTTAGCAGGTTTACGGTTTTAGGTAATCCATTCTTCATTCACTTGTTGGAGGCAGATGAATTTAGAAGGCTCTGTTATTGAGGATTTCAACGCTCTTTCCTCACACTCTCTTTCACTTTCCTTTCTAATTAAATGTCCCTTCCCAATGTAATTGTATTGCTTGCAATGGGTTATATAAAAGCGGGTAAAATTGGTTAGTAACAATATATTAGCATTATTAAAGAGAAAACGTCTACATATTAACCTAAAAATCTACTTTACTGACATACAAAACAAATTGGCTCTCATTTCTTAGCCTATGATAAGTGTACACTAGGATGTGTCTGAAACAGTTTAAAGTTGTGTGATTATACAATACACAAATTGACTCTTTGCAATCGGAATACAATAAAGAGCAGGTAAACACACACACGGACTATCTGAAACAGTTGAAATTTGTGTGATTATACAATACACAAATTGACTCTTTGCATTCGGAATACAATAAAGAGCAGGTAAACACACACAAGGACTATCTGAAACAGTTGAATGTTGCGTGGTTATATAAAAAAATTCAAACTGGCTCCTTCGGCTCTTGGACTACAATGACGAGCTTGAAAGTGGACATACGGAAATATCTGAAACAGTTAACGTCAAACTCGGTTGACCGGGTCAGTCGGATGACTAGGTGTGATGTTGATGGTTGTGACACTGTAGAAAGTGAGCGAGACCTTGCGATAGACCCAAGCAGGACGGAATACGCGTACCCTTGTAGCCGGGACGTTATTGTACGTTGTCGTAACTACGTTCTGCTTGTAAAACACATAAATGGTTATGAAACATTGAGTCACCTGTGTAAGGGAAGTTACGCAAACAGCTTCTGTTTTATCTGATTTCAGGTTCAGTTTTATTCATTAGCTATTTTTTATTATGGCAGAATAACAAAATTCTCTATCCATCAAGTCTCTCGTAATATTAGAGCTTCATTTCCTATTTTTTTCAATAAAGGTTTCTTCGGATTGACAGGTTTGTGTAAAGGTTTATTACATTACTCCTAGGCTAGGATTACATAATTATCTGTTAGGGTGCGAAAAATTACACTTTCTTAACGGATTTCTCAAAACCAACCCATCCCATTTGGTATATACCAAGGTTTAAGCGCTCGTTGCCCAAAATTAAAATTAAATCTGATATAAATTTCGAAGGAAAAGATTTAGGAAAAAGAAGTTTGTAAAGTTTTGTTAATGGCAGTCAAAGCGCCACGTAAGGCTGACGTTAATGTTATATCGCATATCTCAAAAACAGTTTATGTTATCACCAAAAACATTTGTTTTCTTGAAAGATATACCTTAATCTTTAGGCAGGATTATTTTATTTTCTTACAAAATTCAGATTTAATTATTGTTTAAAAATTTGAAATCTTTTTCACTAGAATATAACGGTTTTATATACGTAATATTTCTGTTTAGTTACAAAATGTAAATTCCTTGCGTAAAGAAATGTGTTTTATATATAAGGAGACTGCATTAAATACGTTGTTACTTGTATAACTGAGGAATGGTATATCAAAAATTAAAAAATAAAATTATCAACATGCAAAATAGTTTTAAATGTGTTTTTATGTGTGAATAAACTTACATTAGTGTTGTTCAAAAGCTTATGAAGGATTATTAGGGCATTCATCATCTTCATATATATCTTATAACTTTCTTTTTTTTACTTCTCTCCTTTTTTCTTTTCTTTCACTCACAACTTTCTCCGCTTTTTCACACATCATTATCAAGTCACCACATAGCACCAATGCGGGTTTTTCTGGTTTGTGGCCTATTTCTTCGATTACATTACATCTGCTAATGTAGAAAAGGGAAAGTTCAAGAACTTAATTGATTTTAAATTATTCTCCTCAAACATTCCAGTAACAGTTTTGGGTCACTCAAGCTCTTAAACACTGGTATTATTTTCATCATCACTTTTCAGGAACGTGAAAGAGGCTCCTTGTGAGGTGAAAACGCTCCTTGTGTCTTAGTACTTTGTTAGTGCTTTATGCTAAACTATGTGCACAAGGGTTTTTGGTAAAAAAAAAATTAACACATTGACCGGTGGACGGAAAGAAGTTATTTCAGAAACCAGAAATATAAAAATGGTTCATAGTAGAAAATATTAAAAAACTGAATCGGTTTCAAAAATATATGCTCGTATGAGTATGTAAGAGACCCCAAGTTTTTGGGTGTATGTTACCAATCATACAGACCGATTAGTCCAAATTTGACATGTGGATTTGGTTTATAATCACCAAGATTCATCTTTATAATTTTTATTTGTAGTTTTTACCTCAATGTTTTATAACATTTTAATCAAAAATTGCCTTGTTCAAATATAGGCTGTAAAGTTTCTGAAATTTACAATATTTGTGGATTATTAAAATTCCACGAACTAGACAAGCTGTTACGTGGCTCTAAATATCATTTAAATATTATAGTATATAGAATTTTGTTTTTAGATGGGAGTGATTCAAAATAAGTTTTCACCATATTTTGATTATATTTTTCATTAAATAGCTTGCCGTATTTTCTTTAAACTATCTATGGGTTTCCATCTGTATTAGTTCAATATAAACAGTTTTCAAGGTGCTGCACATAACTTTTACATCTGGAAATAGATTACTATGTTTACATAATCAATTTATTTCCAAATAAGCATTGGATAGCAAACATTCTATCTAGTAGATAATAGATGAGACATATAGATTCATACAAGACATTTAAATCCTAGTGCATTATTAAACGTGAATACGATATAACGTTGAATTCTTTTGTGTTTTCGAAAAAAACATGGTTTTTATTGCTTAGGTACATTTTTTTATTGTTCTAGAGATACGTTAATGCAATGTTGCACACAGGTTTATTATATAGAGATAATCAAGTTGACATGTATATTTTTAACATGGCTTTATAAGTTTGTATTAAAACAAATTTTAAATCATTTATACTGTTTTTTTTTATCTACATTTGTAAGACTAAGCACCCAAAAGGAAAACAATGTCTAAATGTTTATCACATTCTAATCTAGGAACATGCCAAATATAAATTTTGTATTTTTAGTAGTTGCGAGAATATTACACTTAAGTTAACATGTAAGTCGTGTGGGACTAAAATGAACCATCTCCCTTAATTGGTATCCTGACACTCGTTTTAATACAAATTACAAAACAGATTTTACACGAAATAATTTACCTTCCATTTAGTTTGTGTAATGATAAATTAACAGTTTCATGTTATAACTAGCAGATAACAGATAACAAGTAATCTAATATGAGAGTCAACATATGAACTGAACTCTCCGAACTGAAGTCGTGGTTTGTTTTATTGCAGTATTGACCGCTCGACGTGGCGAATACTTTGGTGTTGTATAGATGGTCGAATAAAAAGTTCAATAATTAGTTAGCTATGGATCCATGGTGAGTTGAACATTCACCTCTTCCAGCGTAGTTGTGATGCAAGCCACCATCTCTATCATTGTCACCACATCCAATCACTAGAACGTACTTGGATTTTATTGTTTCCTGCTAGCATAACTTGTGACGCATCAAATCTTGCGAAACGTGTCGGATGGATCACATAAAATTGCTTCTAATATCAAGACTTATTTGCGTGCAACATGTATTACGTAAATTACACAAAGGGTTAGAGAACAGAGTTTTGCAATTTATGAGTCTGTAGTTAATTTCACCGCAATGAAGCATGTATGTTGTGTATAGGACTAGAAATACACAACAAAGAGTTTTAGAGCCCTTAAGTGAGAATGGAAACACTTAACTAGGTCAAATTGTTTAACCAATTACCATTTCGATTTAAATCTACGATTCTGTACATTTATTTTGCTCTATTCAAAATTAACACTTTGACTATTCACAAAAACGACGTGAGTTATTTGACCGAGTTTGCTACTTAAGGTTGTGTGTTGGGTTTAGGGGCGCACCGACGGGGGGGGGGGGAGAGACGAACGGTACCGGTTCCTCTCAAAAGCATTTTATTTCAAAATAATCGATTGTCTAAGAATATTTTTGCGGCTAAAAATATTATGTCGGAACTTTGAAATCATAATGAAATATATACATTTCAAACATTATATATATATATATATATTAATTTTCGAAATACACGGCACTACACATATAATAATTCAATTTTATACAAAACCCTACATATTCAAATTTTACGATCATGCAGCAACTACGAAAGTGAGGTTAGTTCCAACTATTTCTTGTGGTTTCTACCTATACCTGGTACTTTCAGTAACCGAGCACAAACTGTACTTGTACTGATTTAGAATCACACGTAACATAGTACTCCTAAAATAGTACTGGAACATATTCCAGTCACTGTTACTGCTAAGCCTAGGGACGAAGGTAACCGTGCAATGTACTAATAGTCTTTTCGACTAAAAATAACATTTATTTTGGAACTTTGAAATCTATTATAATCAAATATAACTTTATGACTATTTTAATTTACAAAATATACGGCATCACATACATAATAATTAAATATTGTTCAAAACGCCAATGAAAGGGAGGTTACTTCATATTATCTCTTGAGGTTACTACCTGCACCCGGTAAAAAGAAATAACAGAGTACAAAATGTACTAGTTCTGATTTAGAATCATATGTTACAGAGTACTCCTTAAATGTTACAACTACTATTACTTCTAAACAAGTCCGACTACTTTGTACCAGGAACGGCAGTAGACGTGTAAAGTATCTGTAGCAGGAACCTGTACCGGATACTTTCGGTGTGCGGTAACTTGTACCTACTCTCGGGACAGACGAGTATCCGGTACAAAGTATCTGTTATAGTAGTCCATACCTGATCGGTTGTCACAGTTATGTAGTGACTGAGTTTCCCCGAACTCTGAGCAGTTCTATACTGTGTTAGTTTGTTGTTATTCATTGTCACCACAAGGCAACACCGCCCTGCGGGCAGCTTGGGGTTTACGATCAGTTACCGGTTAATGAACAAAACCTGTTCAACTTAATATGTGCTAAAAATTAAACGTTTTAAATGGTGGTTTACAAAATTACACGCTCAAGATAATGATTCTTAGCTCCAAAAGTGACAATTTCTCAATAAATATTTTAAGCAGATAGTACCGTAACGCAATATGGAAATATTTTTTTAATTTTATTGCGTTATAATATTTATTGACTTATACAGGATGGAAATTTTATCGAAGGACAAAGGACATAGTTTAATGATTAATTCGTCATTAAGTAGTCATCGTTGAAATTAAAAATCTCACATTTGTCATTTATGCACACGTTACGCTATAATCATTTTTTTATTACCAATCTATTTTTCGTAAGTTTATAAATTGTTTAACCGTGTATACTTTTTAGACCCTTCTCTGACTCAGTGTTAGTGAAGATTGAATAAAAACACTGATACATCTTTTTCGTAGTAAAAAGATTTATATGTAATCTTTATGATATTGTATGTAATATTGTTATATTGTATGAAATGAAATCTTATGTTTTAGTTTTAAATCTTAATAAAACATAGTGCGTGGATTTTTCATAGCCTTTGAAATCAATCAAGCACAATATGGATAGGATTTAAACTAAAGATAATATTGAAACAAAAAAAGGAATGGTTTAGTTTTGAAATTTATAAACATAGAATAATAAATAATTTTGTTTGAAAATGTGATAACAATCCGCTTAAGACTTTTTGTATTTTTAAGTGAATTTAATTCCTATTTCAATGTTTAATAGGAGTATTGAAACAATATTTCAATTTTAAATAATATCCTAAGACGTAAACAAACATTATTTTTATGTTATTTTGTCCAAACTGTTTAAAGCTATAGTTGATACGTTTAGGTTCCTAAGGCCTGAAATCTTAGACGTTCAAGAATAAGTCAATACCATTTTTATATTGTTAACTTTTCATAAATGAATTCCTTTTCCGAGGTTAATTTGGTGAACATTAGATTAGTAACTAATCTACTGCGTTAAAGTAGCTTATCTGCACATATACAAAGTATTTGTAAGGGCCCTTATTTATTGTTATTGAGATTTGTAAATATTGTTGTTTTTCAAATAATTTCAGATAATATTGGGTTCTTCTTCTTCTTATTCAAAATTATAAATAATACAATAACAATTGTAAAAGTTTGAGAACTTACATAATTGACGCAGTTTTTATCCTAATATTTTATGCAGTATTGCACACTTTAAAAAGGACATCATCTAGTATATTGCTTGATACGTATTTAAATAAATAAGATGTGACGTTTTTAGTAAGCTTGTGTAATATTAAACGTAATTATATTATGTAACTCCGCTCTTTCTCTGCGATGTCGCGCCGCGCCACTACTCTCTTCCGCTAACACTGGCGGCCTACATGTGATGTAGCAAGTTTGAAGTTACACCCGAGTCTCAATGAATGCTAATCAAGAGAAAGCTTTAGTGTTAATACGAATCACAACTACAACACCGCCATTGTTGCCTTACTGCCCTGATTGCGTACATCTGCACCTGACACATCCATTTACAGCTGTAAGCTTTCCAGTATTTCTTCAAAGCTGTATCTGATTGCGGAGTGGTTGTAGTCTCATGTGGTTAGTCAAGGAACTTGGGTTCGAATCATGGTTTGGTGTATAATATATACAAGGAGTTCGCCCCGGCACGTGTCGCGTAGCAGGCTTCACTGAGGATTCATGCAAAATTTCAAATCTATAATTCAATTCATTCTTAAGATGTCCTATGGACAGATAGACAGACATCCCCTCAGAAAAACTTCATGGTTGGACATGAACCATCATAGAACACATTACTGTTTATATAGAAATGAACTTTCATCACATACTTAAAGTTTCAAGTCAACATCATTGTTCTTATGGAAATGTTCCTTAACCATCAGTTGTTATAATATTTAAAGGTTAAGATCGTTCGTAAATGTCACAATTTTAAAATCTGTCTTATACAACTTATAAAAACGGTAAAATGAGTGGTTACCAGGTTATTTTAGTTAATAGTGAATTTTAGTGAACTTGACTGTGTGCATAATTTGCAACATCACTTGAGAATTATGTTGACTGGCCATCTTTACAATACAAAGGTGGTAGAATCAGGTTTTTATTGAGGAATTTTTTATATTTTAAGCCTCAGTCGTTTAGGATAATTTTATCTTTTTTAAACAAGTATTCTATTACTCCACGACGTCAGGCATTTAACAGAAATTTTAATAATCATGCCCAGATAACATCCGCTGAAGATAAAATTGAGAATTTTATAGTATGTGAGGCATGAATGATGATTTCAGTTAATGTCATGTTTTATAATAATATATACAAAAATTTAATTTAAAAAAATAATTTTTGAAAATAAAATATTTCTTACTTCTTAAAATTATATTTGTTACAAATAAATAATATTTTATTTTTCTAGCTGTATGTAATCTAGACGTAGGATTATTCTAAAAAAACAAGTCCTTATCTCAGATCAGTCTTCTCTGACCCTGATGCCGATATATCTAATTGGAGTGTTTAAAATCCTCGTAAAATAATTTTTGTATTTTCAGAAAGGTAACTTAAAAGATATTTTTAATTTACCAAACCGAACTATTTGTACTAACTTGACAGTGAGACATGAGTTTGGATTGATTATGGTTTTAATGGTTCCTGTTCCAGTTAACTACCTTAGTTGTACTGAAATGTGTTGACTTAAAAGTACATGTTCATCAACAGTCCCCATACACATTGTTTTTTGATACAATTGTTTTTACCAAACTCGTTTCGTAACAGACCCTATACAATCTCACCATTAGCTACGTATGATACGTGATAACGTTTAGGCCTACACTCATATAGTGTCCGGTTATCGGGGTTATTGCACTTACTACCGGACGTGGCAGTGTAAGACAATGAGCATTGAAATCTGCGGTATTGTCACCATTGTAATAAAAACATCATCCCCAAAAACACGAATAGCCTTGGATGAAAGTCACTAGAACGCGTGATTTAAAGATGCTAAATTGCAGTCTTAACTGCTAAGTCTGTTTAAACTTGTTTTGCGGATCGCTTATGGTACAAGTTATAAGAAGAACAATGAAATTAAGGAACAGATAAGGATGATCTGGAAACTGAATTTTACATTCATCCAAAATAAATACCAATCCAATGTTATGTTTGCTTTTTGCAGACCTTCTGGAGATTGGCGATGAAATAGCAGTGCCATTTGAAAATTACGTAATTCTATTTATTAACACATATACTGTGAATTATTTTTGTAGTAAATATTCAAAAAGCAATTATTGTTATTGTACAATACATCTATACATAAATAGTTATTTTCTTCTAATTTTACTTGTTTGTGTACGGCGTACTATTTTATTTTAAAGTTGTTGGAACGGTGAAATCTAGTGTTGTGACGATTACACAAAAACTAAAAATTTCGATAAAAAAACAAATTTAAATTAATTCACAATTTCTTGTATTCCACATGCCTGTTTCTGATCTTAACAATAGAGCACGCTATTTAAACAATCTGTAGATGTGAAATCCGTATCAGTCAACCTAACGTTGTGCAATAATGTGGGTATCAAAAACTCCTATCGAATTAATGGACAGCTGATCCATTTTAAAACTCAACCCATTATAGTTTTACTTTGCGTTTCTATTTAACTAATCAGTTATAGCATCTATTAATTACTGATACCCCAATTGATAACCATTTGACACCTCTCTTGTAAAAACAGTCACTGTAGTTAACGGACGTTTTTTCCTCAATCCACTCGGCGAAAATGCAGAGTTTTACTAATGAAAGTATAATTGCTTCAAAAAACCGTAAACTACTATTTAACAATTTGCCACGAGAAGATAACTCAAAAGTTATACAAAGCAGTGAAGGAGACGTCAGTAGATATAAAGAAGTATCGGGTAGTGGAAGAGAGTATGTAGTAATGTCCACCATAGAAGAATTTCTTTTATGTCCGGCAGTGGACGATATGATCTGTAGGAATGTCGGACGATTGAGAAGAACCTATGTATGTTTATCAGATAGTATATTAAAAAGAGAATTTGTAGAAATATAGGGAATTGAAGAGACTATCTGTAGGGATGTTGGGTAGTGACAGTGAACTTTTTTAGAATTGCCGTAACATGACCCGCTATGGCAACAGAGGGATGTTTTTATTTCTATGGTGTGTTAACTTTATTGAGGAAATAGACCACTATGAAATCAACGATTTGTAGTTGAAACCCTTGTTTATTCTTATCTAAGTTATACTAGTCCATAGGAAAGATCACTGACTTAGTGTCTACAGAACGCTGGAGTGTTTTTCTTTGTCATACTTATAATTTCAGCAAACAATTCATAGTATTTTTAATAGAATAAAAAGTTTAAACATCAATAAATGCTAATTACCTCGTAACGTCATCAGACTATCTTCATAACCAACTAAATAGCCATATAAAAAGGGAAATATTTTACTTAACAGTAATAAATTTTAATGTGCATTTTACCTATATCCATCCGATTACCTTCTTTCTTCTATTTTTAATGAAAAGAAGAAGCCGATTCCCTTTTGAGTTTTATTCTGTCCGTTCTAGTCATTGTAATTATATTTTTGCCTATTTAATGTCCATGACCAATTCACCTACTTTTAAAGTTTTAATAAACCGATGAGTAATAGTGTTTTGTTCCAGCATTCAACATATGGGGAGTGTTGCTGTTCTCTCTGGGTGGCTTGGCTGTGTGTATCGTGCTGGTGGCGACCTACGACGTGCTCAAACATGTGCTCAGTTTTAGTCCTCCACTCTCCAAAACCCACTCTGCTGTCATCCTCAGTGTTTACCCTGTAAGTTTCACAAGTTGTACTCTGGCTATTTCTGATGTAACTCCTGTTATTGAGTAAAGCCACTATCTCCATAAAGAAAATGTTTGTGGTATGAAAACTCAAACCGATCTCTTCAGTTTATGATCATAGATGTAGTTTATATAATACAGTTAACTGGAGATAGGAATTCACCATTAATTGTTTTTAATTGTCTTGTACATCCTTTTCCTTTTGTGTGTGTGTGTGGTTGTAGGCCTAATACAGAGTGAGGAACAACCCATCAAACGAAACTTATAACATCTTCCTAAAGTTACCTTTACACTCAAGTTGGTGGTGCAAATTTTCCTTGAGGGATCCAGCTTCCAGCAAAGCTGCGGCATTATGGCTAGATAAGGAATGCCTAGAAGCGTACAGCCATCTAGGTATAAAATAAACATGGAGTTCACATACTTCTGTTACCAGTAAAGGGGTATGGATGTATTGCAGAGATGAAATCTCCCAACAACTGAGAACAATAGGAATACCTATCCGTGGCTCACCATCGAGATCGGGTTGCCAGGTTTCACCCATACTGAAAGATTTCATGAGATTCTTGTATAAACATGGTACGGTTTGTGGAGATGGGAATTCCTTACCCTGTATTATTTCTAAAACTGATCTCTGGAAGAGGCACTTAGAGAACCCTTCACGTTCAATCCGGGGTGTCTGATTATAACTTTATTCTCCCCAAGTTCTTAAGCATGATGCTGTGAAAGAGGGTGAGGTTTTATTCCTATGATGTTTCTAGCCAGAGTTGTTGAAAAATATAAACATACATTGAACACCTGGTCTCACCAAACAGAATTTTGGTGGGAGAGTATAGGCATCTTTCTCTAACTAATGGAAAACTGAACGCTCGCCCCTCTTATTGGGCCGTCTTCTCCTCAGCAGCTGTTTCTTGCGTCTCTCTTTAACGCACATATCAACGTATATAGCGCTCTTTGTCAGCATTTCTTTTCAAATAAAATTATTGAAATTTTAAATCACGGCAGCTGTAAGACTTGTCACGATTAAAACAGGCAACTATATACCATTGATTTCGCAATAAAAATACCTACATTTTCATATATGATTTTTTGAGAAAAGAATTATGGGAAATTTTTCAAACCAGAAAAAAGGTAGGCAACGGTGTTGTAGTATATTGTATATGTATTGAACTTTCCATTCGTACTGAATTTAAAATGAAAAAGAATGATTGTGTTCATGTAAAAAATTTGAATTAAATAATTTTTAATTAAAAATAGCCTTGCCAGGATATGATATGGCAACTGACCGGGTTTGTGATTATTTATTAATTTTAAAATTTTAAAAATTATTTCATCTGGTAAAAGAATGAGAGGTCATGTATACAGCGGGATCTTAGACTGTTACGAATGTCCATGACTATAGAAAGCAGCTTACACCAGTTTTGTAACATAATGAGCCTCAGTGCTGACCCAACTAGAATCAGGATTCAAATTTATTGTTTAAATACATTTTTGTAACTAATTGCTATTTGAAATTCAATGAAAATTTGAGATGTTCGGTTACGTTGTGGACAACCAATTTCATTTAACAACTGTCAAAAAAGTAAAAGCCAATAAAACATATCTGTTTATGAAGTGCGATTGGAGAAGACAAAGTTGTATCGTAATTAGCTGGAAATGCAGCTATCGGCGATCAATGTAGATTTTTTTATTACTGCCTGCCAGCTTTATTATAATCTAATCTAAATATTTCCCATGATTGCAACCCCCCAAGAGATTGAATTTTCAATAGTAATATTTTTATCACTCCCAGAGACTCATATCAAGCTCCTATTTTAAAGATTTTAAGAATCAAAAAATGCCTAACTAACAATGGTACACAAGATAAAATTAACTGTCTCTTTAAAAATGCCAATGATCTTAAAAGCAAACTTACAGAGTTGTTGCATGCTTTTGCAGTTATTTCTTATGATGTCATTGCCCTGGTGGAAACAAACCTACTTCCCGACATTCAGATATATGACCTACTTTTACTTCACAGTTTGGTAAATGGTATGTTGGACTGTCCAAACCTGCTTCACCAGATATATTTGTACATACCCAGAGGAACGCTGGCCTGGTGAGACTAGTGTAATGGAGGAGAGGTTGCATCAAGGATAGATTTTTTTCATGAACCCTTACTGTCATTCAAGAGAGGGTTGAACATATCATGATGGTCTGTTTGAGCTGACTTGTCTCAATTTGATTACTGAGTAGCTATTTAGTTATTTTTCATGATTAAGTTTTACTGCCTTGAATTAAACTCCTATGTTCTATTTTAGCTTTAGCTCACACTATCTTCTTTATTGAAGTTATTTTCCTTCTTGGGTATTTTTAAGATTTCTATTATTGTATACAAGTTAATTGTATGGAAAGTATGCAAGTAGTTTTATTTCGTAAAATTCTATTACATTTTTTATTTTGTAACCTTAGTTATAGCAGAACAAGGTTACAAAACGAAACATATAACAGAATCTGACTACAGCAAGGAAAGCAGCAACAGATTATACATGTATTTTAATTGTTATAAATACTGCATTTTGTTACTTTAATGTATATATTATTAGCTCTGACTATGCACATTACACCTCTGTTGTTAAATTACAATAAAAGAATTATAACTTGATTACCAAAAAGGTGGATGCCTGTGACAAAGAAGGTATTGATCATGGTGATTGTGATTGCTGTTCATACTAAAGCCAAAATATATTATGAATATCGAGAATGAAATACTTGGACATGGGAAACTGGGTTATTGATACATTCTGTGTGAACTTTTAAGAGGGGGATAAGCACTATAAATCTACAGAAAAGACTATTCAGGGAACTCTCTAACTACGAAGGTGCTGGACGTGCAGCGGCCTTGCACCATGCCAGGTAAGGGCTGATAATAGTCCGATCACAACACGCTCTCTCTTGGACATTCACCCTGCACCCGGCCGGTCAAGCTGTGGCAATGCCAATCTTTAATATCTGGCAGATTGCCTGTTCTGGTTTGTGTGATATTGTTTTCTTATTAGTTCTTTAGTTGTTCATGTATAGCATCAGATATGATTTCATGATAATTGAGTAGTGATATATATGTAATTTATACTGTAAAAATTAATCCTTCAGTGAATTAAATGGATTCAATTGCAAGTCATATAGTTTTTGCTAGCAATGTTGAGAATTGTTGTGGTGTTGATTCAGTAAAATCCATAGTGACCTCACATTTGCAGGTTGTAGCACTGGCGACTTACTGTGCAACAGTGGTGCCCCGAGCTCAGCTGCTGGCTGAGGCCATAACTCAAGGCATGTTCATGGTTGCCATGTACCAGCTGTTCTGCCTGATGGTTGCGTACTGTGGCGGGGAAGCTGAACTCATACGTAAGGTCAAGCCTATGTCCCTCAGCCCTCGAGTGGGCCCTTGCTGCTGCTGGCCCTGTTGCTGTTGTCTACCTCTCTTGCACATCGACAAGTATGTATACCCGGTCACAATCACTTGTCACCATTCAACAGATGGTCATAAGGCTAAGAATCGGTTGTCGCTTTCGAAGATGAATATCCTTGATAAAGAGCTCAAGTGAGATCTGTCAGCACTGAAAATAATTTTATTTAGGACCTCTGTAAGCAAGTTACAATAAACTGCACCTAACTTTACTACTTTTAGTAAACAAATTCAAGTGTTTCAGTTTATTTTATAGCTTTTTTATTAAGGTTTGATTATTTTTTACCTTTGTTAGTAGCATATCCAGCCTTTGAGTTAGGAGGTACTCAAATCCATAATATCAAGGGGGGAAATTAATCTACCTGTTCATTTTAATATTCATTGGCCTCATGTATAAATAAATGCCTGGTATAATAAGCTATCTTTGGAAAACTTTTAAAATCAAATAAATTTGTTTGAGTGACAACAGTCCAATTTAATTTCAAGACAGGCAAATGGTTTTTATATTATAAATATTAATGTTGTTCTTGTTGCTTATTAATATATACTACCACTTAGTGTATTAAAACATAATTCATGAAGTATTCTGTTATAGGGACCGAGTGAGATGGTTGCGGGTATTGGTTTTACAACTACCTGTAGTACAAGGCCTTGTCTATATGGTTCTCCTGGTCATGTGGGCAGAGGAACAGGTATAAGTCAATATCACTGAGCATTCTTTAAAATTACTACAAAATACTGTATTACAGTCCTTTGTTCTCTGGATACTAGTGGCAAAATGTAGCCTTCTAATTAACACTTTAATATTTAAAATAGAAAAAAATCACACGAGGCTTGAGTACACTGGTTTGCCCAAAGATGAAATCTGTAAGAGGCAATATTTTACCTTCAAGTTACAATAATGTTGGTTGAATAATTGCTAATAAAATAAGTATTTAGGTCCTACCAAATTCTACTAAACAAGACCATTCTAAATAATATACAGTATTGAGGGTAAAAAAATACTTGATACAAAATAGTACCTCCGTCTCAGTGGGAAGTAGGTAGATTTTGTGACAACTAAAATATTAACTCCTTACTTGCCAGAATATAGTGAGACACACTAATAATAGTGGATCCAATCAGGATGACCCGTCAGATTCATGCTCAGTAAAGGATTAATTTATTCTCGTGGGTTTTTCATGTACTCAATATGTCAAAAACTGTTCCGATAAAACAAAATTATAACAATATAATTAGGAAATGTTATAAACATTCCAGAAAAACTTCTTATTTTTTCCTCTAGCTTTTTTAAATAACAGATTTGGGTTTTTTTATTTTTTAACAGGCTCCATTTTGAAATGAAAGGCATACCAAACTGACCAACAAATTTAGCCAAGATTTTCATAAAATAAAATTTTTGTAAAAACTTGTTTGAGCTTTATTTTGGGACAGTTATCATTTCTACAAGGTCTTTTATACAGCATAGATATTTTATATATTTTATAAATATATATTTTATATATATATATATATATATATATATATATATATATACACATTGCAATAGGCTTATTTTGTATACAAAATCTACCTAAATTGATCCATCAAAAATTGTAATTTTACTTTTATTATAAAATTTAAAATACTACAAATATTTAACAAATAAATTGGGTTCCAGAGCCTCTACCAGGTGAACTACATGTACTTGCAGCCCCTGGTGATAATATCGATCTTGTGTGGTGTCTGGGGTATTATAATGACGATGAAGATGCTCACGGAGGTGCTCCAAGGTTATCACGTCCAGGGCAAGTTCATCGTGCTGCAGCTGGTGCTCATTCTGGCCAAGTTGCAGGGCGTCTGGGCTCGACTGTTTGTTTGGTTCGGTTGGCTTCCCTGCAGACCTCCTATAACACCCACTGTCTACGCTAACTGTAAGATTTCTCACTCACTCAATCCTTATGCAATTATTTTAAGATTTATATTTCTTTTCATGTATATTGCACATAAATACAAAACTATTAGTTTTATTGTAGAAATATATGAGTGTAACAATGAAAATATCTTATAAGTCAAACATTTACGGAAAATATCGAGTTATTAAGCTATATAGTAACAAATACTGTAATTTAAAATTACACATTACCCTTTGGCAACTAAAGCTGATCTTTTTGGATAGATAAATCATGAGAAACAAAACATCAGCTAAGTACATACAAGGACTAATATCACATATTTTTTTCTAAAAACCTAATTAATTTTATAATTCAAAGCAAAACAAAAAAGACATTGAAGCCATCAGTCAATTATTGACAAATGTATGTGGAAAAATCTATAAACATAAGATTTAAGTTGATATAATTATTTTTTTAGGTTTAGGAGACAGCCAAATCAATCATTCTTAACTTGTATATTGTTCTGGGACCAATATGGTTGTTTTGATTAGTTCTCCATGTAGCATCAATGATATTTGCAAAAAACATGTGGTCAAAAAGTGAACAGAATTTTCTTGATTGATTCTCATGTAAATGTCAACTGCTATAAGATTATTAACAATTGGATAGTAGATTTGATAAAACTTAAAAGCATGTTGCTCACATTCTAGTCCATGAATTTAATTATAATTGTTTATAAGCTCATCCTTAAAACAAAATTGCTTTCAATTTTGTTGTACTCTTTACTACTAATTTTGATAAAATAATGTACCATAATCTCCACAGTGGCTTACAACTCCCTGATGCTATGGGAGATGGTTCTGCTCTGTCTGTGTGCCAGACATCTCTACAAGCGTTCCCTGCCCGAGCAGCAGCCTCCCACCCAACACTCCAGCCTACCTCAGCAGATCCACACCATCAACCAGAAAATTCTTCCGACACTCAACAACAATTCTTCTATCAAATACTAGGAAGTTGACCATTCATTCCCGTTTAACAGATATTGAGTGTAGTTACATTCCCTTACAAAAGTTTCCTTAATTTCAATGTAACAATTATTTTTGTTCTTTGTTAAATTTGGTGCTGATTCCAGTTTTACAATAAAAATGCAAAAAATAAAAAGGTAAATATGCTTGTTGGATATTGAAGACTGGAATCTATCAATAGAAAACTTATTTAAACACTTTTTCAAAGTACAGTATCTAATTTTATTCACAAACTTTTCTGCTGCTTCGAAAGTAGAAATGTAAATATCACCCAGGGCAGATTAATGTGATAAAAAATCAACTTATATTAAAAATCTACTAAAAATAATGTATATGTATGGAATTTCAAACTATGCATTCTCAAAGCAGAGAATTCGAAATGGCTCAAGAAACCATGACCAAACTAAAGCACAGAATAAGCTAGAGGAATAAAAACCTATTAAATTCAACTAAATTGTTTATCATTGTAGCTATTACATACAGAATTGAGAATTATCTTAAGTGAATCCATACACGACTGCAAGTAAATAACAAGTCAACCCAAGCCAAAAATTTAAAAGTTTGCGCAGTAGCATAATTTAAAACATTCAAGTAGTATTAAACCCCCAAACCTAACACTGGCCTATTTTCTGGTCACTATTGTTGTGGTGTGTAGTCATAATAGTAGCCTCCACTAATCTAGTATCCTAAAGAGATTTTAAATTTCTTTACTGACCAATGCATGACTGGCTCAGGCTGAACATCATAATATAACATGAATGTCTCATCATCAGTGACAGTTTAATAAAATATCTTACGACTATCAGCATTAACTTATTGCAGTGTATGTCAGCTTGATTCTCATTTGCTCTGTATATTATATTGCTAAATTGCAATATAATATACAGAGAGTAGAGCATCTGACAAAAAATAATTTTCCTCACTCCTGAAAAACTGCTAAAGCTGCTGCAGAGAACATAGGATCTGATATCTATGGATGTTGCAAAAGATTTGAAGGTGAAGTCAATGTCCTGATGAATCATTGTACAGACACTATCCATGGTTTTACAAATAATACTACATGTGACCTACCTGAACATTCCTCGTCTAAAGCCAACTACAATCTCTTAAAAATTCTGAATACAGCTGAATTATGTTATAAAGGATGCTGCTCATATGCCAAGGTCAAAACAATCCATGCATTTATAGGGATGAATTAACTTCTAAACCTTTCAAATCCTAAACCAAAAATACAAAGTACATTATCCTGTACAAATTTTATGGACAGCAAAGGAACATTTCTGAACCCATTAGTTACCTATTTATATTATAATTAAATATCTTTTAGTTCTCTGTGTGACAGTTTTAAGTAATCTGTATGTTGTATTATCCAGAATATGGTAATAAAAGAACTTTTGTCCTTTAATCCTCACAGTATTAACAATATTTAGTTGTATTACATAGGTTTATATCGTTGGTCCACCTGGTTTAGCAAAGCTCTAGTTTACTCTGTGTTTGGTGAACTCACTCACTACAGAACATGACAAGACTTTTTTAACGTAAGGGCTTAGATTAGATAGTTTTAATACATTTTCATCTCACATCAATAAGTCATTTGTAATATACTTAGTTTTATTAAGTTTTCACTTCATAACGTATTTTATACACTGATTAGATTGTTATTTTTACTTATTTGCTGCAATGTATTAGCTATTTTTCTCAATCTGTGATCTAGGCTTGCATGCAATATTATTTGTATAGTTAAGATTATTACGTTTTACTATAAAACAACTATTGAAAAAATAAATGAATTGTTATAAACTTTCCATGTAGTATTTCATACTAAATACCAAAACTAGTCATAGCACTATAACACTATATTATCTCATAGTACGTACACTTTGTATAGTGAGAAATCAAACTACATTGTCTAAGAAGACATAAATGAATTAAACATTCTGTGATCCCAATGCAAAGTATTTTGTGGACCATCATTTAATAGGATAAAAGTGAGCCATTCCTGTAACAACAGTTTTTACTTTGCTCTGTATCAAAACATTGCTAACACACTACACATATTTTTTGGTTTATTTCGGCCTTGTTATCAAACTATTCATTCCCTATTAGGTTGCACTGAAACTGGTGGCACATCCACTATTGAAGGTGAGTGGAGAGGGCGGAGTTACATCATAATTGACTGAAGTTCTTCCAATCAGCAATCAATATGTATTCTTTATTATAGGCAGTTTTGTTTTTGTGTTTCATTTGTAGAATAGTATTGTATATTTGTTTTTTATAATTGTATCTTCATTATTAAAATTTTGTTAAAATCTGTTGTATACATGTCACACTTTCCCTCTTCACCAATGTGTCTTTTACAGACCGTACTACTTTGAAAAAACAAAAACAATATCTTTACATGTTACAGCATACAAAAGATCAGAATACAAAACGATTAGCCATAGAAGAATACAGTTAAACAAAATATGAAACAGTATTTTAAAACATGTACTTTCATAAACTAACCATATAAATACAATAAAAGGAACACTGAAAATAATCATATGGAAAATAACTTCAACAAAAAGATATCATCGGATTATGAAAAAGCTGGTAGCCTTTTATACAGAAGCTATATTGATTACTGATTGGTCGAGCTTCAGCCAATCACAATACAGCTCCACTAAAGGAATAAGCCTCCAAAGGTGAGGCCGAAACATCTGTTAGCAATGTTTAACATGGTGTAACTGGAAACTTATATATTAGTCATGGCACTGGCCAAGAACTAATATTCCTTGTGAATTATTACTAGTAGCATCATGTATTTATTGACTGAAACAGTTCATAAGGAGAACCCAATCAGCTGGCCCAAGAAAGTGAGATACACTTCCTATTGGATATTGAACCCCTTCCTGGTTGAATGCATGTGCGACTCGCTTATGGGCTTTAATTTAGCAGCTCTGCCAAAGGAAGATATTCACTTTTTGTAGTTTCAACAAATCTACTTGAACAAAACTTTTACATATTATAGCTTTACAATTTGATAACTTTACTAATATTAGTAGGCTTATAAGGCTTATGTGAGTGTGAAACTGTGGTATAAATTTGTATATGAAAATATCAGTAACTTGAATCTGCAATCACAGCATTACGGGACAAAGAAAATAATGATATAACAATAGCAATATGTTGTAAGTCAAATTTGACACAACACAAGATGGAAAAACTTGTAATACAAAAAGAATACAAAGTTCTCTCCACAGAACTAGGTACAAAGCATATCATGTATTTTCATCGTCAGCTCACAAGAAATCATTACTGCCAATAAATCAAATTATAAAAATTGTGAAAACACTTATTTTGATGTAGAACCAGTTTTTTCAATACAATTTTGTATACTATTCTACTTGAAAAGTTCTTAGTGATGATATCCCTGCTTATTTGAACTCTTCATCTTTTCTAAACTGTTGTCCATACAAAAATATCTTTATAATAACATGCCCCAGAGTATTTATTATGCACCACTTTCTGATTGAAAATTTGCATTGTAGTATTGTCTCCATAAACATGTTTTATGTGTAGGTTTATGTAAAGTTAGTAACCTAGAACACAAAACCAGCTCTGTCTATATGCAAATGACTCAAACCTCATCATATAACAGAAAAATAGGAGCTAAATTAGAGGTAATAGCATATTTTGAACTTTCTAAATTACAGTATTGTTTCATTGAAAGCAGACTAGTTTTAAATACAGATAAAACAAACTTTATTTCTTTTAGCACAAAACAAGATAGAAAAAAACTTAAAACCTAGTATTTTAATAAACAACTCTAGTTTAAATCATGTTTATTGCCAACATTTCTAGTTCTAACCACAACCTCAGTTGGAATTTGCATATTGAACTTGCATAATCAACCAAATCAATTCTAGATTATATACAGGGTGCGGCAGCATAACTTCCTTTTTTTAAATGCGCGCCATTCAGTTAGTTGATGTCATAGCGGAGCGCTAGTGGTCTCATTCAACAGGGGGTACTCTAAAGTTTTGTCCCGACACGGTTCAGTCACCATCATGCGTTGGAATAGTGAGGAGCGTGCCTTTGCCGTTGAGGCATACTTTTCAAGCGGATGTTCGGTTAAAGCAACACAGCGTGCATTTCGGAATCGCTTTAATTTAGCCCCGTTGGCTCCGGTCCCAGACCGCAAATCAATTGTTACATGTGTCACTACATGTGTCAATTTAATTATTGAAATAAATTAAATTCGGCTATTGCCATTTATACAAATTTAATGAATGTAAATAAAAGTCATTTGACAGGTATTTGGTCTTCCGATCATATGTTAGTTTGGTTATTTAAACACATATGTGAAAGAAACGGCCAAATACAAAATAATTGAATCGTAAAAAGTGAGGGCTCTGTGGTGTAATGGTAGCACATTCACCCGGCAAGTGAGAGATCCGGGTTCGAGTCCCGGCGGAGCAAGTACTTTTTGCGATTCAATGTTTATTGAAATAAATTAAATTCGGCTATTGCCATTTATACAAATTTAATGAATGTAAATAAAAGTCATTTGACAGGTATTTGGTCTTCCGATCATATGTTAGTTTGGTTATTTAAACACATATGTGAAAGAAACGGCCAAATACAAAATAATTGAATCGTAAAAAGTGAGGGCTCTGTGGTGTAATGGTAGCACATTCACCCGGCAAGTGAGAGATCCGGGTTCGAGTCCCGGCGGAGCAAGTACTTTTTGCGATTCAATGTTTATTGAAATAAATTAAATTCGGCTATTGCCATTTATACAAATTTAATGAATGTAAATAAAAGTCATTTGACAGGTATTTGGTCTTCCGATCATATGTTAGTTTGGTTATTTAAACACATATGTGAAAGAAACGGCCAAATACAAAATAATTGAATCGTAAAAAGTGAGGGCTCTGTGGTGTAATGGTAGCACATTCACCCGGCAAGTGAGAGATCCGGGTTCGAGTCCCGGCGGAGCAAGTACTTTTTGCGATTCAATGTTTATTGAAATAAATTAAATTCGGCTATTGCCATTTATACAAATTTAATGAATGTAAATAAAAGTCATTTGACAGGTATTTGGTCTTCCGATCATATGTTAGTTTGGTTATTTAAACACATATGTGAAAGAAACGGCCAAATACAAAATAATTGAATCGTAAAAAGTGAGGGCTCTGTGGTGTAATGGTAGCACATTCACCCGGCAAGTGAGAGATCCGGGTTCGAGTCCCGGCGGAGCAAGTACTTTTTGCGATTCAATGTTTATTGAAATAAATTAAATTCGGCTATTGCCATTTATACAAATTTAATGAATGTATATATATATATATATATATACACACACACACAGACACACACATGCGTGTATGTGTGTGTACATAAACATGCAGTTTATAAGTTTTGAAGATGGCTTTCCATGCTCATGTTCAATCCCACATCGCATATGGAATTGAAGTATGGAGGTCACAAACCAATATACAAATAAAATTCTTACACTACAAAAGAAAGCACCATGAATAATGTTGAAAATTAAAAATTAAAAATGAGTTTAAAACCATTTTACTGAACTAAATATTTTAACGGTGCACAGTCTTTATATTCTACAATGTATAATGTATGTGAAGACTTGCCTATTTAATTTCAAAATTAATTGTGAAAACCATATATATATGTATATAAATGTAAAGCTGCATGGAATATTATCAAAGCTGAAAAAAGCACAGAATCGCAATCTAATGAGTCTTATATTGATTCTAATGTTTTTAATGATTATTTTATAAATGTAGCACTAGATATGAATAAAACTCAAGTACCTGATGATTTTAGTGTAGCTCTTAGCTTAGTAAATAATTATGTAAATAGTTGTACTCCAAGAAATACGTTATATTGGAAAGTAATTGTTGTTGAAGATGTCCTAAAGTGTGCTTCTGAATTAAATCTATCGGGTAGTGAAGATTACTATGGTTTTTCGAATAAGATTACTAAACAGATTATCAGTGTCATAGCTGAACCACTAACTTATCTATTTAATCGAATGTTAATTGAAGGCACATTTCCTCAATGTTTAAAAATAGCAAAAGTAGTTCCTATCTATAAGAAGGGTGATAAAACAAACCCTTCCAGTTATCGTCCCATATCTTTAATACCTATTTTTAGCAAAATATTTGAATATTGTATCAAAAACCAATTACAAAACTTTTTCATGCTAAATGGTCTCTTATGTAAAGAGCAGTTTGGGTTTTTACCAGGACTGAATACTACAAAAGCTGTAGAAACTCTAGTTGGTAATGTTATTCATAATTTTGAGTATAAAACAACATCATCTGCAACCTTAATTGATTTGTCTAAAGCCTTCGACAGCATACCTCATGAGTTACTTATAAGTAAACTTTATTGCTATGGTGTGCAAGGTAGTGAGTTGAATTTGTTGGTATCTTATTTGAATAATAGAAAACAAATGGTTGTTCAGGGTTCTAATTCGTCTCTCATAAAAACAATTCAAATTGGTGTGCCACAAGGCTCAGTTTTAGGTCCTTTTTTATTTATCGTTGCAGTTAATGATTTTCCTTTCAATTTACCCTGTATGTCAGTTTTGTTTGCTGATGATACTACTCTTCTAAATCACCATAGTACACTTAATGGTTTAATAAAAATACAAGAAAATGCAATGAAGGTAGCAACTGAGTGGTTTCAGGCTAACAGGCTTGTTGTAAACAATAGCAAAACAGAAAATATAATTTTTTCAATGGACCATGTAATTTACAAATGTTTTAAGCCTGTTAAACTATTAGGAATCTTTTTAGACAGTAGACTAAGCTGGGAAAGCCATATAGAAAATCTTTGTACTAAATTGGCGAGAGTAATTTTCCTATTGCGCAAATTGAAACTCTGCATCACCGAAGAAATGCTAATAACCTCCTACTATGCCTTTTTCCACTCCCACTTAGTCTATGGAATTTCTTTATGGGGAAATAGTTGCCATTCAAATAAAGTGTTTGTCTGGCAAAAAAAAGCAATAAGAATTATAAAAAATTTTAATGAAAGGGAATCTTGCCTGCAAGCTTTTAGGGATTTAAATATCATGACATTGCCCTGTTTGTATATATATTATTGTTTACTGGATGTGAAAGCAAATCTGCAAAGTTATACTGTTAGAGAAACCATACATACTTATAAAACTAGAAAAAAGTACATGTTAGAGCTGCCAAGGACCAGGCTTGAAAAAACAAAAGGTAGTCATATCTATATGAAAATAAAACTATTTAATAAATTACCAAAAGGAGGATGGATTGTAAATATAAATAGGTTTAAACGAGTTGTAAGCAAATGGCTTAAAGAAAAAGCATTTTACTCTGTGAATGAATATTTGGCCTGTGATATTAGTTCCTTAAGTTTATAATTTTGTCTAGTCAAGTTTTAAGTTTTTTAACCCTTTGAATGCCACAAGGCAAAAAATTTAGTACAAAAGAAATGCACTAGCAACTATATTGCAAGTCATATGCGAAAAATGCCAGGGAATAATAAGAAGTATTACCGGGCTTCCGGAAAAAGAATATATTTTTATTATTTTTCATACTATTTTTATGAAACAGGTATCAAAATATTTGTAAAAAGTTGTATTACAATAAAATGTTACAAAACAAATGAAACAACATAAAATAATATTAGTTTTGGCATGTCAAAACCAAAAAATGTATAAAGCAATTTTTATTTTTTAGTTTTTATTTTTTTTGACAAATTAATAAGAAACCATTTTACTATGGGAAGAATTTTTTTAATATTCTTTATAACATTGTTAATGTGAAAAAAAATAATGGTTAACTTTTTTATATAATTACTATAGTTACATAACAATGCTTGAAATTATGTACATAATGAAAAAATCATTTTTCAGTACCGGTAACACAACACTAAAACAAAAATAATTAATGCATTACTTACATTTATCCTTTGGTTCTAAAGTATATCTAATATATGGTCTTCATATTTTCCCAAAAAATATGTACACACACACACGCGCGCGCACACACACACACACACACACACGCGCGCGCGCGCGTGCGCACGCACGTACACAAGGGAGATATCAATTTAACAAAATCATTTTAGAGATCCTAACCTCAAAACGATGTAAACACAACCATGTAACCGAACGTATTATTTTAGATATTACGCATACTATACGTAGCGAGTTGTTTACGCGCCAACGATGTTACGCGCCCGGTTAATCACCGCCCGCTGTTGTTGCTTCTATTATTCTGTGTTTTTTTATTTTCACTAATATAAAGTACTATGTGAACTATTATTTATCTATTGCAGGATAGTTAACAAATAAAACAATATTGGTTGTGAAAAGAATTCATGAAAAATAAAGCGTTAAAAATTACGATAACAGACGGCGACGACGGATCGTCGCCTGGCACTTTTCGCACAGTAATTCGGCGACGATAGATCGTCGCCGTGGCACTTTTCGCAAGGGTTTTTGGCGACGATGTATCGTCGCCGTGGCACGCAAAGGGTTAACCTTTATTTTATAGTTTGGAGATTTTATGTTTTAACCACCTGACTTACATATTTTAAATATTTATATTGTTACATTTTTCATTGGGTTTTAATTGTATGTGTTATTTGTGTTTCTTGTCCAGTCTGTGTTTTTTATATATATTTACCCTACAATGCTTTCTTATTTCTTAAATAATTTTATACAACCGCTCTCTATTTATACCAATTATTAGTTTTGTAAGTTCCTATATCTCGCAACATTCCTGTTAATTTTAAAATAAGTCTCCAATTATAAAATTGTTAATTTTTTAAGTATTACTGCCCAATAATGTGACGAAGTCTATTGTAACTAATTATGTTACTTAATGACTAATAAAGACATCTTGAATCTTGAATATATATAAAATATATATATACAAAATAACAGAATTTTGAATTATGTAACCTTTTAGAAATGATAACTCTTGTTATTGTTTTGGGATTGATTTAAACTATTTTATCCCAGCATGAAAGGTTAATTTTTGTTAAATATTCTAAATAATGTTTGTTTTATTGTTTAATTCTTATTTCTAGTATTATATATATATATATATAATATATATATATATATAATACTAGAAATAAGTTTAAATCAATCCCAAAACAATAACAAGAGTTATCATTTCTAAAAGGTTACATAATTCAAAATTCTGTTATTTTATTTGATGTCATGAATTATTTACACTAAGTTATTACATTTTTAATTTGCATCTAAAATTTTATTTGGTTTTATTTTTTTTATTAAAAAAAATAGTGTTCTTCATATTAGAAGAAATTATCAAGTAAATTTTATTTTGATAATCAATTTAAATAGAACATTTTAACAATTATTATTATGAAAGTTATTATTACTGTACAATAAGTATAATTTTTAATACACAACCTAGTTGTAATGACACTATTTGTTTTAAACATGGGCATAAAATATAAATAAAGATATTTTGACATTGTCTATAAATTTAGACAGGCTGTACATTTTGTGTCATTAGAAAATATATTAATACTCTCTCTTAACATTTGGCAAAATGTTTCATAAACATAACTATTTGCTCACAGAATATTTAGATTCTTGGCAGCAAACAACGAAACTCTACTCACACTGAGGTGGGAGACAGAGCCGATGCACTGCACTCGTGAGGGAGGGATATTTACACTTGTCATGGTGCATTATTGCTCTTTACTTTCTGATCCTCCACTGAAAATATTTAACACAGAATGTAATTTAATATGAAGAATACTCAATCAGTGTTAATTGGAGGATTTAAAGTAAAATTAAAATGAAATTGGGTAAATTTACTCCATAAAAACTATTTCAAAATTACTTTATTAAAAAAAAATGCCATAAATTATAATTAGTGTAACGTAACATTTTCACATTCCATCTGTATCAGAGTCAGAGTCCTCTTCCATAGCTGCACGAGCCGACTTCTCTGCCTCCTGCTGTAGGGCTTGTGGTACCCGCTCGTGTAGACCCTTGCTCTGGGCACACACCCACGACAGCTCCAACTCAAACTGCTTGTCCTTCAACTCGTCATGAACCAGGAAGATTCTGTTTTACCAGGAAAACAATAAATTACAACTTTGAATTAAAAATTTGCTCTTAAAATTAAAATACACTTTCAAAAATATAGCTAACATCCAACAGTCCATATCCAATCCTTCCTACTCCTCAATACAATATGGTAACCAAGACTTATATTCTGCACTAACACAACCTGTAACAATTGTAAATTACTATTTATGTGTGTTATAACTTGAACAATAGTGATTGTGCCCAAATTATTAACTTTAAATAAAATGTGCAAAAAAGTGATAAGGAATTAAAACTGGCATTTTAGTTAGTACAATAAAACTTACAGAAATGAGACTCTTGTTTATAGAGTCATTGGATGTTATTGTCAGAATTCTCTTAAACTCCCATAAAACCTTAAATTCAGAATCTAAATAGTTGCAGACTGTATTGGTGTAGTGAAAAGTATTTACTCGATACATATACCTTTGGTTTTGGGAAAGTGATAACATTACCATTTATACATCTACTGAGTATCACTAACACAGACACTAATTAACCACAATTCTCGGGATCAAGAGAGCAAAATTTTTATTACTTGCTTGTTCCCAATGTTTCAGCTAGTTAAAACCTCCGCAGGATGTCAAATTTTATCCTATCATACATTTCCTGTGTAACCCACACAAATTATTTATAAATTAGACAATGAAATTTCAAATGATGAATTGTATACAAAATTTTACCAATAAACATGAATAGGAATTAATTTAGGACAGATTTGTGACCTAAAATATAAAGACAACAAGTTAATCACAACTAATTGCTCTTATAAACCTTTTTACATGAAATAACATTTAAAGGTATTTTCTAATTATTCTAAAGCATAAAGGGATAGATTTAGCAAATAACGTTTTAGTTGAGATATACATATTGCAATTATTCATATAAATCTGAATATCTTTTGGATTTAAATAATAATGGATTTATTTTAAAGTTATTTACTTTCTGAACCTACACCAAAATTTGGGCAAGGTTTTGATAATGGAATTCATAAATTTAAAAACCAAACCATCCAATGATTATATTTTATTTCTGTGAGGCCTTTTTTGCCTTCAAGGAAACCACAATCACATACCTGAATAAAAATTTATAAATAATAATATCAACATGTTTATACTTTGAATATTGAATCCAATAAGTCAGGAGCATCTACAATGTATACAATTTAGGTTACACTTTTAAACTCAAAATATGTACAGCTAAAACATATTTAGCAAACAATTAATTACAGACAAATAAAACTGTACTAATTTTTCAATATTTTTAAAACCTCAAACTCTCAATTCAATACTCACATCCTTGCAGCTTCTTTCACGAGCTCTGCACATGTTAAATCTTTTAACTTCAGCTTTTCTATCTCGGTTTTTGCAGCCTGCTTTGCTTTCCCAATCGCACAACCAAAGTAACCCTGAAAATATTAACATACATACATTCATTCAATATAACTGTTTGGTGAAATTCTAATTTAAAATAACATAGTTTTAAAAATCATAATATTTGAAGGGCTGTAGCACAGTTCATTTGAATTAATTACATGCCTTTGAATACACATGTTTGTCTCCTGTTTCGCCAGCACTCACAAATTACTGATCATGTAAGCCAGTGTTTGATGTGTTATGTGTAGGTTTGGTATTTTGAGGTGTTCTTTTTTTGTTAGCATATAAAAACTATATATACATTTTTCTCATCAAGCAGAAAAATGTACAGCACAGTCTATATACGGCTAGTGAACAGTAACTATCTTGGGAGAGTGTCAGCCAGTCACCTTTTTCTCGTGTCTGGCTGGAAGGGTCTTAACTGATAGAGCATGGTTCCGAACTACAGACCTGTGGTTATGGGGGAACCACTAGATGTCATGGATGCATTTATGGCCTTTTCAACAAACAGCATCTCATAACAGACATAACACTTCATGATAATATTCTTTAGTGACTGTTTGACGTGTAGAAGTGAACTCATAATGAACAATATATCATATGACGTGATATGATATAAATCTGGATACTTTTTGAATGGACTTCAAAATAATACAATTTTTACAGAAATATAAGCAAATACTTTCTGAACAATAATTATATAATTGAAAAAAAAAAAAAAAAACACTTTGGCTAAAAAACATTCTAACTTACTTTATTTATTATTTGGCATTTACTATTACTGCTAAAAACACCACATGGTATTCCACTTAATATAAAACAAAAATAAGAGTGACCCATAATTGAGCCTTTTGATACTCTATGCTTTTTGTACGTGATCGTGCATTAATTAAAAATTTGTCCTGAGCCAGATAAAATAATTCAACAAAATGTTCTCCTTTCTGTGAGATATGAGCTCAATCACTTAAGAAGTAAACCCTGGATTCACAAATTATTAAGAGTTTGCAATTAGTTTAATATGCAAGACATAAATTGAATGCTTTACTGAGATCTAAACATACACCTATAACTCTTTCAGTGTTATATCTATGGCATCAATAATAGCATCAACCAAATTTACCTCTCCAGATCGACCCAGACTAAACTTATGTTGTTATAGTCAAGCAGACTGTTCAACTCAAAAAATGTTGACAATTGTACATACAAGACATCCGTACAGATAATTGTTAATGGCCTATAGTTAAAAATATCATATTTATTACTGTTCTTAATTAATGTTTTTAATTTTAGAATGTTTAATTTTTTTATGAAATGTACCAGTGATAAAACCATTTCTTTATGACATTCTATAATAATTTCTGGGAGTATAAAAACAACAAATGTGCGCATGCTCTTATTATAGGAGGAGATATAATGTACATAATTATCTTATGCAACACACGAATGTATCTATTAAGAAACAACATATGGTATTTATACATTTTATAATACACATATATTACACTTTATGAACACATACAGATTAGAGAGTTTATGTAAACCTTCTTAACACTGACTGTGTCAAATTATGTTATACTCACATATGAAACTCCAGAAGGGTCGATCATGTACATGACAGGGCCATCAGCCTCGTAAGCTCCCAAGATAACACTGCAGCCGTACGGCCGCACAGCAGAGTACAGTGTGTACACGTGCATGGACATTGAGAGTCTGTCATTCAGGTAACTGAGGGGGATGTTGGTTCCATAGGTGGAGCGGTAGTTGGAGCATTCTGTCCGGGCTACAACGGCCAGTTGACGGGCATCTGAGATCAGGCCAGCTACTGCCTGCCATAAAACATCTTATTAATTTTAATAATGGTTTTGTATTTATTGGTTATTAAAGTGAATTTCAGTAATTTTATTGGACTTATTAACACCTTATCATTAAACATTCATCTACTCCCACACTATAATTCCAAAATTGTGGAAACTGTGAACCTTTCCAAATGAAAAAGCTTTACATACTATATTTGCCTATTAATATTGTAAGATATACCAGATTAAACTTATACAACATACGAGGGGTATTAGAAAAATAAGGTTCCCATGATTTTTTTAAATAGACAGCTCTATATTTCTATTTAGTGTTATACATCAATTTAAAACTTAAAAGTTGAGTATTTTTCCACATAATCACCGTTTCTGTCCAAACACTTTTGTAGACGATGCTCCAACTTTTCTATCCCCATGTTGTAGAATTCTGCCGCCAATCCTTTGAGGAATCGAGTAACCTCTTCCTCGACTTCATCATCGGTACTGAAGCGTTGGCCACACAAGTGTTCCTTTAATTTTTGGAATAAGTGATAATCACTTGGGGCTAGGTCTGGGTTGTAGGGGGGATGGGGCACAATAGTCCAGCCAAAATGTGTCAGCAGTTCTTGAGTTTGGCGTGAGACATGAGGTCGAGCGTTGTCATGGAGAAGCCTCACACCACTGGACAATCTTCCTCTCCGGTGGTTCTGGATCGCGTGTCTCAGCTTTCTTAATGTGTCGCAATATCTGTCAAAGTTTACTGTTGTTCCATGAGGCAAAAAGTCTTCAAGGAATATTGTCTCAACTTTTTCAACAACTCCATCTGAAACTGAAGGCTGTTTTCAGGTTTACTTCGGTTTTCATCGTGAATTTCCATGCGGCCTTTACTGAATTCTCTACACCATTTCCGAACGTGTTGAACAGATATGCAGTTTTCCCCATAAACTTCAAGTAACTGACAATGAATTTCAATAGGTGAAATCTGTTTTGCATTTAAAAAACGTATCACAGCATGAGTTTTGCATCTGGCGGTAACAACGATTGGGAGCTCCATCTTCGAAGGCAGCTAGGCCGGCACTGTTGGACGTAGGGAGGCGCGAGTAGTATGGATAGAGAGAGGGACAGCTGGTGAATAAGACAGTGTTGCCAGATTTCTCCCAACATATCACATTCTGTCTCGGCGGTATAGGGAACCTTATTTTTCTAATACCCCTCGTACAATGAACTAATAAGTGAAAACCTCTACAAATGGTCTATAAAACTATTTCATATTCTTTTCTTACTATAACGTGTATCTATGAGTGTATGTTTTAGAGATAGTGTAGAGTTGACACATTTGTTTTTTTGTGATTACTGACTCGAAACATAGTGTTACTGATTTCTTGAATCAATAAACAATTTCAAATGTCTGAAAAAATACTGTTTTCTTCACAAACCTTCCATTGTAAAAAAAAAAACTTTAAACTAAAAATAACATGCAACACGTGCAATCTAATTAATTGTTTGTTGATTCTACAGGGTCTGTATAATAAGTAACCGGACTGAGCCTGCCCCGCTCCGTCAAAGCGTCTGCTAACCGGTATCTGGTGCTGTAGTGGTGGTGGGGGGTCTAGTGAAAGGGAACAGGGCTGCAGCAGTTCCCTCCAAGCGCTTGGAGAGTTAGTATCAAGCGAGAGCGGAGTGCATGTTTAGTTACCCCGTCGGAGTGAAAATGGAGAGTACGATCGAGCAACGTTTTAGCATTAAATTTTGTGTCAAACTCAAGAAAACGGCCACGGAAACTCTTCAAATGATTCAAGAGGCTTACGGTGAGGATGCTCTGTCCAGAACTCAGGTGTTTCAGTGGCACAAAAATTTCCGAGAGGGCCGCGATGACGTCCATGACAAACAGCGCGTCGGTCCTCCATCAACGAGTCACACGGACACAAATGTGCAAAAAGTGCGTGATGTGTTGAACAGTGATCGTCGTCTGAGCATTCGGGCTATCGCAGATGAGGTCGGAATTGATAAGATGACCGTTCAAAACATTATTAAGAACAATCTGGGCATGAGGAAGATCTGCGCGAAGCTGGTGCCCAAACACCTGACTGATGAGCAAAAGAAGCGTCGTGTTGCTGTCGCTTCGAAAATCCTTGATCGACTGCAAACCGAACCAGAGTTTTTCAACCACGTTATTACAGAAGACGAGACGTGGGTTTTTGAATACGATCCTGAGAAGAAGCAGCAGAGTTCGGAGTGGCACACACCGGCGTCACCACGACCAAAAAAAGCGCGCATGAGCAAATCGAAGGTGAAGTTGATGCTCATTGCTTTCTTTCACGTGAAAGGCATTGTTCACAAAGAGTTTGTGCCACCCAGTCAAACTGTAAACGGCCAGTACTACAGAGAGGTGCTCCGTCGACTAACCGCCCGGGTTCACCGAGTCCGTCCGGAGATTGCCGATTTGTGGATTCTCCATCACGACAATGCACCGTCGCACACCTGCCTGCTCATCACCGAACAGTTGGCAAAACAGTCGAGGGCAACGTTGCCACAGCCTCCTTACAGCCCGGATATGGCACCACCGGACTTCTTTCTGTTCCCCAAGATCAAGAGACACCTTAAGGGGACACGGGAAAACGTTCAACGTGCTACTACGAGGGCTCTAGACAACATTGAGGTTGCCGACTTCCAGGGAGCGTTCAGGGATTGGAAAATACGGTATCAGCGTGTTATCGACTCCAATGGGGACTACTTTGAAGATTTCTAAAGAAAAATTGTACATATTTTGCCAATAAAAATTTCCTGAAGTCAGTCCGGTTACTTATTATACAGACCCTGTATTACAATTGTCACTTGACTATTTTACATTTTGTGTGGACTGAAATTATGGACAGTACACTTGCGTCAATAATGTAAAATGTAAGGATGAAATTTAATAGATAATCAATTGCTTCAAATAGTAACATAGCCATTGTTTCTAAAACCATTGGTGTAGTTTTGTTATGCTGTGGTCAAAATAATACAATCTGCATAATTTTAAACTTATGATTTACCTAATTTAAATTTGTATTTGCTTTATTCAGCTTTTAATTATTTAATCTTTACAATAACAGTAAGATCAAAATTTAAAAAAGCTTTTTCAAGCAATGAATTTAATTACAAGTAATGAATTAACTATCAGGTTATTATTGGATGATGTATAGAGAGAAAAGCAGATAATGTAGAAAAGAATAGTAGCTGGAAAACCTAATTAAAAATATCTTTGAGAAGACTACACCAATGATGGGAGTTGTTGTGTATTGAAGCTGAAATTGCTAATTCACCTATATACTTTTAAGTAAGTTGAATATCTGAGTAAAGTAAACATTTACTTAATTTACTTACCATTCCAACATGCTTATCAACTGTAAAAATTTTGTTTGGTCCCGGTTCGTACAACTTTGAAGTTATAAGTTTTTCTACTGCGAACACAACTCCATCTTTGCCTCTGAGCCCGATAACTGTACTAAAACAAAATATAAAACACATAATACATAATGGGTTTGTGATATGGACTAATCTTTCAAATATGATAAGGGGTTACAGTCTTTTGTATGGTTATTACTTTATATAATGATTTGTATTTATTTTTAAAATAAATATAAATTTTAGTTGCAAAAAAAATAAAACAACTTGTATTTTCATATTTTTCTCCTTAATTGCCTTGTTTGGTATTATTTTCATACCTGAAAACTAAGTTATAAAATCCCTCTAAGAGAAATTTATGAACAGAAATTAATAGCCATGTTCAATTTCTCATTGTGTTAAAGTTGCTAAGATGATGTTTTAGATGACAAAAAAAGTGAAAATCGCTTGGAGCAAGGTTGGAGCTATACAACAGGCGATCTTTTAACTGCCCAGACCACTGTACAGCATATGTATAGAGAAGACAAGTTGCTTCTTCTAATACAAGGTTGGTAAAGGGCAATGATAGTGTTCAGCATATGTATAGAGGAGACAAGTTGCTTCTTCTGATAGAAGGTTGATAAAGGGCAATGACAGTGTTTAGCATATGTATAGTGGAGACAAGTTTTTTCCTCCGACACAACAAGGTGTATAATGCGATTTAAAGATTTAACCATCCTGGACAAATATGGCTTTATAGTTGAAATACATGGAAGAGAAAATTGTGTGATCTGTGGCGATAAATATTTATTTTAATCATGGAGTCTCCCTACTCCACTGAAGATCTGAGCTTCAATATTCAAAAAAAGAGAAAATTTAGGCATTAGGAGCTTGGGAGCTCATTTATCCTCTCTCGTATACTTTATGTGACTTTGAAACCTGTTAATCTATCATACTGTTTTTAAAGTAATTAAACTTATTTTCTCCTCTGCACCTAATTTGGCAACATTAAAAAAGTTTTAATGACGAATATATTCACTCACTTATAAGGAATTCAAGTTCTATTCATTCTTGTGTTATCTCCCTTGTAATATCAATTTTATATTAGATTGTACTACTTGTAGTATTTAATAGGCTCAGTATTACATCCTAAACATTAAAATTATTATATTCCAATAGACAATCCATTAATAAAAATAAAATAATAATAAAAATGTAAAAGTAACAAAACTGAATTCACACAATCTCTTGCATTTAGAAAATGGGTACGATATGTTACATGTTAGTATTTAATCCAATAATAAAAAACTTTTGTTTCAATTTTTTTCATTAACATCCTTATTTTTCACCCAATAACTGTTAATATATACTCATTTTTCATGTTTTTTAAATTTTAAAAAATATTACTAATATTTCTTTCAATAAACTAAAAATAGACTAAATATTTTAAGTACGTCTCACCAAGTGTAGTTTTTAACTAAAATGTTCATTTTATTATTTCACTGGTACAATGAAAAAAGACCTGAACCATGATTTTATTACTTTGTGACGTGGTCGTTTACATTTTACAATCTAGCGTTACGAAGAAACAAAATATATTTTGTAAAAAACATTACAATACTAATAATAAACTAGTATTAAGTAAATCTGACAATACAGAACTACAATAATGTTGTATGCAGATCAGATTAATTCTAAGTTTAAAATAGTGCAAGAACAAGCAGAAAAAATATTAATAAAAGTAAATAGTATACAGCCACAACTGTAATGGTCTACAGAAAATGTAATGGCACATAATCTGTCACATAGTAAATCGCAAAATCAAGATCGAGCTGAGATCTTGTATACTGAGAATGGAGAACAGTTCTTACCATCACTGCACAATTAACGCTCATATGACTAGGCCCACACGTTAATAATACATTTGCACCTCAGATACAAAATATTTATATACAGCATGGCCTGCAGCTCTGGAAACTCTTTTATTACTCAAAACGTTCATGCATATTTAGAAGAAATTATAATAGCCTAACTTAATTTATTAGAAGGTGTCTAATAATTGCAGTAAACTTACCCACTATTTTCTACCGCTTTTTGTGCGTACTCCACCTGGAACACCCTTCCATCTGGAGAAAATTGGGATGCAGACAAGTCGTACTGGAAAAAAAACTCATTTTTAAGTCTTTAAAAAGCTTAAGAGTAACCTGTTAACACACATAGATGAGCACAGCCAATTCAGTGCTGTACATTCCCGAGAATACTTACTTGAGCTACTATGAATAACTGATAAAAACTAAGACCTATGTGAAAATACATACTTTTCTATTTATCTTACTTATTCAATGTATTCTCATTGGCCAACAAGCGTGTAGCTTTCGGTTTCTAAAGAGTTCAGTGAGTATTATTGTCTAATTGTCAAGTGGTTTTTAAAAATACTGTTCTAACTTTTAAAGCATAAACAGTTCTGACTCTCTCTGTAAATTAAACAAGAAAGTAAAAAACATATGTAGAATTTTAAGGTTCTGCAAGTTGAGAACATAGGTTAACGTGGCTTAAGCAATAACAAAATCAACTCCTGCACAGGAAATTTGGGCTTTCTTCTTCATGTGAGGAACAAATAATGGGATTTTTTAATTAACAAAAAAGAAAAAAACTTCACTAATAAATCACTAATAATATGTCTTTATTATTTAAAGAAGTCCCCACCAAAATAGTCCAATGACATTTGAGGCAGTGATGCCATATCAATGCTGACAACCTGCTGCTCCTGTTATGATGTGGTCTACAGACTGTTATAATACAACATAAGAAAAATGTTATGAACCAATTTTCAGGAAATAAAAACAAATACCGGTGGTATTAAATTAGTTCCTAATGCTGGGCCTACTAAGTTTGTTTTAAACAATTTCACTGTCACAGAGTCTATTTACACTAGGCTGCAGGATGACAAGCAGCCACCACGACAATCGAATCATTGATATTTCTGATTATCTACACTACTGAATAGCAAAAAACCAAAATGACAAGCTAAATTAAGTTATAGATATTAAATATTATGGTATAGTTCAACTATGATTTTATATCTAAAAAGTGATAGTTTAATGATTGGTACATGTATTTATTAAATGTAACAAACATTGAAAAAACTTACATCTTACAATTTTGAAGGCTAGGCTTGTCTGACAGCTTGTGACACAATTTGTTACAAATAAAACCATAAAAGAGGGCCAATTTATTATTTTGTTTTACAAAGATTAACAATAGAATAAACAATTAAAAAATTTTGTTTACTGTTTTGTAAAAGAAATTTCAAGGCCTACAAAATAGTAGGAAGTTATGGAGAGGTGAATTTACAATATCTGTTTGTGTTTTCAAGTTGCGTTTCCAGAAAGGAGTAATGGCCTGTGGCATTCGTGATAAGACAATTTTGAATTTGATATTTTACTGATATGTACTACCTCGAGGGATGTTTTTCGTACGTCCCCAGCAGAGGCACTTTTATCATGCTGGTATGAACTTTTATTCGTAGAATGTTTAAATTAACATAAACGGCGTAACGGTTGAAAACAGCAACCCATAGGAAGTTGACTTGTGATTTATTCACTGTTTTGTTTGTTACATTAGATAAATACATATTTTGAATAGATAGATTTTATTCATCATAAAATTATTACCTTTTAAAGTATAAAAACAGCCGAACTATACTGTAATTTGAAACCTATATAGTAATTTGGTCTAACCCTTTTGATCCCAGAACTTTTCGCAGGGGTATCTGCTTGAGTCTCGCCCAGAGTCGGAGATGGGGATCTGACCTAGTCCCGGCTATAATTTATTGAAAATGTAGTGTTTTGGCAAAAATTACACCTCAAATGTTTATGTATCAATGGATTTTAATTATTCTTTTTTAATAAAATTCTATAATACTCTACTATAATGTACACTTACCTAGAATTATAATAAATATGCACACAAAATGTTTATGAGAAAATTGTCACAACAAATATTCAAAAAATGTACTGTTTCCAGTTGAAATAGAGAGCATAAAATTAAAAGATCTGTTCCAACATAAAAATACTTTTTTGTTTTTTCTTGTTTTTGTAAATATAAAAAATAGTATTACTAAATTTTCACGTAGTTATATCCACTAATAACTAAGATATAGGTTTATGAGTGCAAATCTAGTTCCACAGGCACAACATTGTGAAAAACACATGAAAATGTATATAAATAAAAATAAGTAATAAAGCTACTTGTAATATTACAAATTATAACAAGAGAAATACAAATAACTCTCTTTTAGATTTTATCAAATGTTTTTATGATAGCCTATCTTACTATCATCTTCTTCTTACTTAAAAATTGTCATCTTCATTTATCACTTTACAAAACTATTTTTACTTGTTGTTAACACTAAACTTCCATATAAAAAAGTTAAACCTTACATAACAAATAAACGACTCACTCACAATTAACAACGATGACAGCTGACGCAGCACTTAGCACCGAAAAACCACAGCATTCTAGTTTGAAATAAACAGTGTTGCAAAATCGAACTAGAAGTGCCATTACTTACTATAACTTTGTAAATTTGTTCATTACGAGTGCATTAATGTATATAAGAAGTAATTTACCAATTATATTTCCAAAACAAATTTATGAACGTACCAAAAATTCAGACGTTGGGATCAAAAGGGTTAAGTACTTATATCAAGGCATGAGTAGTTTTATTTTCGTTCATAAATATTGATGATAAAATTGTTATTAGCCTATATTGTGCACATTATTCAAAATGCCGAACACATGTTAACAGAAAAATTAATTACACTGGAAATTCAACAAAAGTGGTTTAGCCTATTCCATAAAAAATCTGAACTTCCTCACTATGTACAACCGATCCGGTTAACCCAAAGATCCAGATAAATGAAGTTGTACTGTACTAAAAGTGAATGTTTTACATGGCTTCAACATGTTGGACTCGTGTATCGAAAAATCCATTATGTGAAATTTGTGGGAAAGAAACAACGTAACTGTAAGAGGAGCAAATATGGTTGTCTTCAGTTTTCCTAATTTTTTTAAATATTTGTTTCATCACTGTAAATATTAAATCCATATCTTAATTTAAAACGTATGATAGGTATTGAGGACTATAGATACTTTTATATCGATTGATAGTCTAGGATTTGAGATGCGAATATTAGGTATCGATTATTACATTCTTCAATATAAAAAACCGGGTCCGCTTATCGTACCCTACCCCAAAAATTAGCAACGCTGTGGCACCAAAAAGGGTTAATTTGATTGACATAACCTTAGCAACACACATTATTTTTACAGAAAAATAGTAATGTTTCTGCATAGTAGGTATCTAATGAGTGAAACAGCATTAAAAAAATACTGCAACGGATTCAAAAATATCAAATTACTTACATGCAGTAAAAAAACTCAGACCTACAAAGTTTAGGCTATATTGATTTTCTATAATGCATTAAATGGAGCAGAACAATAGGTTAAAAAGCTTATATAAAAACTGAATTTCGGGACATTTGAGTGTCTTGAATATATTTTGTGAGACACAGTTCCATGATTTAAAACCACAGGACAATCACTCTTTTCCTGAATGTTTGGTCACCCTTTAATAGACTAAATATGTAAAAATTATCTGTAAAATTAAAAACACGACTTACCCCAGTACCAATTGAGCTCATTTCTACAAATATTTACGGTACACCAAATAGATTAAAGCCAAAAACAAAGTCTACGTAATCTTAACGAAATTAACTGTAAAGTTTTCTTTTAGTTCTGATAACAAAAGCCCAACACGAATTGCAAGTCAACAGACCTAAGAGGCTTAACCTAAAAATCTCGGTATTTTCAATTTTAGAGATGAGAATGCAGTTTGTTTGAGTTTACCTGTTAACCATAGAGTAAAAAGCACACCCAAGGAGGTAAAAAGATTCCTTTAACCAAAGAGGTTCTTCAATTACTGGTGATCTCCAAAAGCTCAAAATAATTCCGCAGATCATTTTAGGGGTATATAAAAACTATTTTGGTCAGGACAGTCGACTCGATAATTCACTTAAATTTACTTAGAAAAGCTTAGATTTACTGAAGAATGATCATGCCTTAGTAGCCCGTTGCAGTTCCAAATATCGAGATGTGGGCCCTTATCGATATTTGGTGCTGCGGTATGATAAGAGGGGCCAGTGACTGCTTCATGCGGGTGACCTCAGTAATCTGATCCATAAGGCCGTAGGGTATGCTAGTTACTTCATTGCGTTTTGATTCCCGGGCGTAAGTGGTCTTCAGGAATCTTGTTTTCTCCATTTCCATAGAATTGGGTGGGTAGACCATTTTTTACTTATCTGGGAGCGTGGTAACCCTTAAATAGGAGCGGGCCTGGAAGTCACCTTTACCCGTGTTATATACCGCTCCAGCATAGGAATGCCATGTCTTAAAGTTATCAACGTAGAGAGGTAAGATGCGTGACTGTGTAACGTGGTCAGTTATAATAGTATTGGTAGTAGAGGAAGCCTCAAAATGTTCCGAGAACGGCGTTGGTAGGCCGCTGTTGTTTGGCGGAGCGATCATCGAGTTAGCTGGAGTTTTAACGCTTCTTGATGAATGCTAGATGCGGAGTAACATACAGTACGGAGTGCATAATCTCTTTTATCCTAGATTGAGAGTGACTTGTCGGATCGTACAGTAATAGTCCGATTTAATGATGCCCTATCGCAACCTATTCCTGTTCTGTTAGGTGTTCCACAGGACTCGAATTTAGCACCGTTCTGTTTGCGCTCTTTATCAATAATGTTGGCACAACAATATCCTCTCATAGCTCCTATTCGTTGACGATCTCAAGATTTTCAGTAGGATCGCTGCTGCAGATGATTGTATTCAGTTGCAAATTTCCCTTGCTACCGTCTAGTTGTAGAGTAATGATAATCGTCTGTAACTTAATGATGGGTAATGTACTGCCCTAACATTCAAATTTATTTACTCCACTATTATGTTCTATATAATTCCAACTTGGGCAGGGTTGATTACTATCAACAGATCTCCAAAGACCTTGGTGTTGGGGTGTCATCATCTTGGAATTATGCGAGACACATAAATTATGTCTCCAACAAAGCATGCCAGCTGAGGTTCACCTTTAGATCGTTCCGAGACTTTACTTCACCTTCAGACACTTGTGCGCCCATTATTGGAGTACCCATCTGTTACCTGGTGCCCTTTATGAGGATACACACCGACCCTTTTCGATAGAATTCAGTTAAGGTTGGCGCGACTGGCTGGGACACGCATAGGCTTCTGTTATTCTGATGTACCCGTTACTGATTAATTAGAATAATAGAGATCAATTCTCAACCAGTTGTACCTTTACAAATTGCTAATCGGACTTGTTTATTGCTCGAATATTCTGGACTAAATGGACTTTAAAGTGCCAAGACGAACTCTAACTAGGAGTCTCTTCGTTAAACAATTCCAGCCCACTATTTATGGTCAACATCTATGTATTCCTCGTCTTCTCAACGACCCCAAAGAGCCGAAAGCAGTGCTGACAACTTCGGTCAGTCGATGAGAGCCTACAGGGAGTATCTCAGATGCCACCTGAAACTTCATTTCTCTTTCTCTCGTTTTTTAGTTGCTAAAGTGTTCTTTCTTTTGTTAAAGCGAGATACGTATTCAACACTATCTTTTTACCTGTTTTTCTAAGTTTGTTTTTGTTGTTATCTGATTTATATTTATTGTTTTCAGTTATTATTTTGGGTTTTCAGAGTACTTTTCCTCTCAATTAATTAATATATTGCATTAATTCTAATCTGCATTTTTCCAGTAAGTAGTTTTTACTAACTTATAACTGCTCCACTCCCACATGTTTATTATATTAAATTTTTATTGTTGTTAATTGCTACGTTTACGTTAGCTTCTGTTCTGGTTCCTATTGATTACTTTGTTGTAAATGGATTAAATTTATTGTTGTTAAATTTGAACCTGTTTTGTTTGTTTATTAAGTGTATTTTATGGAATACCGTTGAAAGAATTAAAGAAATGAAAAAAAACCTAGCCAACTATACCAATATTACCAATCAATATTGTATTCATAAATACAAGTACTTATACAGTATACTCTACAAAAGTTATGCCAGATAGTTTTCCATGAATAGTTGGTATCTATCCAGTAAAAACATACGATAAGCGAAAAAATCATTATCAGCTGAGCTGTCGTGAGTCTAATTTTAATACAGTACAGAATAGTACATACATTACATAGTTTTTTATTATTGTTGGATAGCAATTAGAAGAGAAAATGGTAAGTTTTATATACGCCAATATTAAAATTAATTAAATGTATGAAATATTATTTTAAGCTTCTAATAGTATTCTTAGTATACGTTTGATTTTCTCAATGCCAGTAGAGTTCCTTACTTTTGGTTAGTAAAATCCAGCAAGGTTTAAAAACCCAATTTCTACGTTTAGCTTTACTATGACAAATTACGCATTATGGTATTGTTAAAACATTATTATAATTATAAAAGTATTTAGCACTTCTTCCCATAAAAATATGTTATTATTTTAACGATTTTCTAAACAGCCAAAATGCAAGGCATATTTAGATTTTCATTTTATTACCCAAGGGCTAATTTTAAACAATATTATTTATATTACAATCAATTATGTCCAAGAATAGGTCTCTATTTAATTTGAGGATAACATTTTAGAAGTAAATCTCTGTATTGTGTGATTTTAATTCATGTGGTCTTATCATTGATCATGTCTTGTTATCAATCAAAATATTTTGCTATTTCATTGATATAATAATTTTTGCTACATTATAGCAAATTATTATGTTTAATTTCATTGGATGTATCCCTGGCTCTAGACATGAACTAGCTATATTTAGTTAAATTGTATGGGTTTTTCAATCCAATTATAATAATTATTTGCAAACTGTAGCCTACATATTATACAAAGGAATATTCAGGGTAGAGTAAGTAGTCTATGCAGATCGGCTTTTAGATTAATAATCACGAACAATATTTTAAAATTTGAACCATTATTATTATCGATCAATATTAATTAATTCATTTTAACCAATAAATTATCATCTATAAGCACAATTTCTATATTTAAACATAGTAAGCTTCGTAATAAATGCCCTATTTTACTGTTTTATATATATCTGGTATGTTATATTTTGTATTAGTTTATATTTGGTTGTAAGTTAATCCATATTGAAGACCAATTTCTTATTAGACTATTTGATCACTTTAGTGGGCAACAAACTACCTGAGTGAGTAGTCTTCAGTTCAAAACTAAGAACAGCACTCACAAATGTGTTAATACTCACTGTTATTGATTGATAATTACAATAGTCGTTCTGTTATTTCGTATATTGAATATAGATTATTAGCCTCTAATACTAAAAGATATAAAAACCGGGTCCATATATTGAACTCTGCGTTAGTCATTTATATTATATTTTAAATAGCTTAAACTAGCTAGGTTTCAATTTGCAAGTTATAAAATCATTGAGAGCATTTCATTATACTGATAAAACGTAACACATTGCTAGATTATCACTGTGTAACTCACAAGTCAGGGATTTCACACTTTTAAATGTACTTACATGTTTGTTGGATGGTGTATCTTTAAGATGTCTCTCATCTACCACTTTCGGGCACCACTTTTACAGTTTCAGTTGACCTTGAACATTTAGAGTCAAGGGGTATCCCCATCCGCAATTAGTATTGTATAAGGGGTACTTTGGGATTATACCGACCACACCCAGACATGAATCGTTATTTGACATTTTGCTTCTACTGATTACTAGATTAGCGTAGAACCATATATTGTCAATATAAAACAGGAACTGTCTTATCGTAAACCCCTCCCCACCCTCAGACAGAGGTCAAAGTCGAGCGGTCTAGTAGATAACGTGATTGCAGAGTCTCGCCGCCTGTTCAGCTGGTGCGCCGCTTTGTTATAACTTCCGTGTTTTACCTCTACATTTCTCCAAACACAAAATTCAACAAAAACAAACATTACCAAACTAAAACTAAACTCTTTATTGAAAAAACACTCAAAACTTGTTTTTATTCTTGACCACACTCCGCCACCCAAAATGCGAGTGCCTCCGGCCATCAGCGCGGACTTCGGCGAAAGAAAAACATCCCTCGAGATAGTACCTATCAGTAAAATATCAAATTCTAGAGGGGCTGATCAGAAATATAAATTGAATTGTAATGGAAAGGCAATTATGTACCGTGCAAATCATGTGATGCCGCGCCCTGCCCTAATCGGGATTCTCGAGAAAGATAAGATAACAGCGACAACAATACCGATCACAATACCTGGAAATGTTTGTAATTAAACAGTTGTTTTTTCGTTCTATCATGTTTGTTTCTATAAATTTATATTTTTGTGTTCTTCATACTGATGTGGTCGGTATAATCCCAAAGTACCTATAAGGTTTTTGTTTGTAGACATTTATCATGCTTTACCGTTTTTCATGGCTCTCTTTTTCAGTTAATATGAAATTATATTAGAAAGAAATTTATATTTATAAAAGAAACTCGTATTAAAAAAGTTAATTATATTATTATAGAACAGAAGATAATGAGTTCTTACGTTGAGGAATAGGCTGTTAAAGATATGAGTAAATCCTTGCCTGTATGGGTTGTTGCTAATGTAATGGAGAATAACATGGAAAATTCATTTATTTTACAGTAGACTATTCAATAATTTTTGGAGACTTTTAACTAGTGGCCTACACTTGTTCAGTTGTTTTTATAGAACAATTTGGTATATTATCCAACTTAGATAGGTAAAAAACTTACAGTTTAAGAGTTTAAATAAATTACCGTAATGAGAAGAATCTCGTACATTGCAATTTGAAAAACATAAAACCAACTATGGCCTTGACTTAGATATCAAATAAATCTTATAATACTTATAACTGACCCAGTTTGATATCAATAAGTAACCACTTTTGTGAAATGAAGGAAAGACTTTTCTCCATGGGTTACCAGGAGTCAAACTTACATGAAGAAGCCACTTAAACAAATCTCATCACTTGTGAGAAATATCTCACATATTTTCCTCATATTTATCACCATTTTTAAAGTCTCAAAATATTATTTACTTCTTGCTGTTCATTATTTACATTAAAATTACAATAACTAGTAAGTTGAAATCATATGCTTAGTTCAATAAATTGTAATATTGAATTATTCCGGGTAAAAACATTGAACCATTCGATAAAAACAACTAAATAACAAGTGTAAGCCGATAATTAAAGTCTAATTTTACTCGCTTTAATGATAATATATTAAATGTATTGCACAATATGGTTTATTATGGTGTAATTGTAAGATTAATTTTCCTTTTATATTTTTATTTTTATAGCACAAAAGAATTATAGTGAGATGACCCCCACTGCACTTGTACTGTAAAAATATGACTATTTTTACATGTGTCACAGAGTGTTAAGAAGACTTATTACAAGTACAAGTTTTTATTTACTAGTATTCTTTTAGTATTTTTCAAATATGTAAATAGGAATATAAGTATAACGTTACCTTATTTAAATGTTAATGAAAACAATACTTTTCCAAATTGTTAATTTTTTGGACAAGGCCTTTCGAAACCAAAGGTTTCTTCATCAGGCGACTCCAAGCCAATTCTTTTTAGTTTGCTGACTACCTTTAGACTAACATGATTCTGAAATATCTTCTACAACAGGTTAATTAATCAGATTACTCTAAAGTAATTAAGTATCTAGCATATTAAGGAGTTGTGTAACTTATAAATTAAATTTTCATATATTCCCCAAAGTGCCCTTAAGCAACTTTGATAATTTTATTGCTGTTAAGTACAGCTATTAGTGGTAGAGAAGTTAAGTGTTCTGTTTGACTTTAAGTTTACCAAAGAAATCTCAGTCTCAATCTTGTGTTTTTATACTTTCAGGGAAATGAAAGTTCATTGCCGATGGAGCTTTGCTCTAACTGTGAGTACAACCTGCTTCTTTATGATGAATTAGTTATAGTTAAACATTGATAATTCAAACATTTTAAATTAAAAATCTTGGATAAATCTTGACTTTTCTCCCTGGGTCTCTTAATACCCTTTACGTATAATAAAGTGTACATTATACAAAATCTTGGATAATTTGAATTTTTTATTTGTTTCTTGAGATTTTAATTACTTGCTCCATTTTATTATTTGTATTTCTTTTAGTGAAGAATATAGTGTATGAAAATAATCATATGATTTAAATTTAACATCCTTGTCTTCTCATGTCATTCAAAAAAAGGAGTACTGTAAACTTTGTTGCTATTAATAAACCAGTTAATTTTACTTGTTTGTGGACATAATTTACATCAATTTGGTAGTATTAAGGGCACTAACATAAAATACCGTAGTTTTGTTATTTTCCTCTACAATTTTCTCTTTGTGTATAGTTTTCTATCCGAAAACATACAATATCAAATGTAATCTTTTGTACATATTAGGCCTACTTAATTTATCCAAATAAGAACTACTTTTAAGACTTTGTTTTAAGATAAAAAAATCAATTAATATTTTATAGAAGGATAAAATAGTAACTTTTGTTTTAGAATCCTTATAAAAATGCATACATTTATTCAAGGGTCATTCAATAAGTAACAAGGAAAATTACTACTGCTCATAAACGGTTTATTTAATTAGTACAAAACTTTTGTTACTTTTCAATATAGTTATACCCAGCAACACTTGTTCCACTTCCACTTGTCCCATATTTCTGCTAATTTGTAAGTGCACTTCACATAAAATTCTTTGGGTTGATCTCGAAGCTCTTTTACACTCTTCAGTCAAGAGCCCATGGCGTTTCGTTCGAATGGCAGGTCTTATCTTGTTTTCCAGCATATCATTGTAGTACTTGCTGTTAATTGTTCTTTGCCTTCAAGAAAGTCACAACAAATTAGCCCCTAAAAGTCTCAGAATTCTGTAAGCATAGTCTTACCGGCAAATGGCTGGACCCTGAATTTTCTGCGAGTGGGAGAAGTTGTATGCCTACACTCAAGGCACAGTTGTTTTGACTCTGGCCATAGTGGTGGATCCACATTTCAACACACGTTACAATCTTTTCTACTGTTGATAGATTTGAAGCCAGGTTTCTTTTTGAGTATCCATGAGTTGTCTCTGCTTCCAACTCACACAGGTTTTCTTGTACTTGCAGTATGTTGTGAATAATATTATGGACAGTTCCTTGTGTTTATTTTTACACTTATCAGTTCAACAGTGATACTACTCCTATTGTCCCGAATTAACCTGTCAATCCAAGTTTCAAGAGAGAAAGTCTTAACTTCATTAATGCGTTACTGGTCAGAAACTATGATCACTTTGAAACTGTTCTACCAATTTCTAAACATTCATTCGATTCAAATAATTTTTTCCTTACACTTTAACATTCTTTTGTGGATTTTACAAAAATCTGATCACGGTACGTTGCTCTTTCATGGTGCAATTCTCGAGCAGAATTACCATTGTTAACTGAGTAAGTTTGAGTATATGTTTACAAAATATGATTGACTTTAAGCCCTGGAAGTTTCATATGGATCAATTCAGCCGTTTTTAAGCAGTAATAATTTGTCAAATTCAAATAATGTTACTTATTGAAACGTTACTTAACCCTGGAACTGGCGGTCATATTTCTCTCAGTGGCGGAGTGTTTTTAGTACTTCATACATTGCCTTATATTTATTTTATTATTACATGTTTACTTTAAAGTACCTATGTCATATTATATTTTTTTTATTCAGCATTGTTCAAGGAACATTTTTTACATAATATAATTAAAACAAAAAAAATATCCTTACTCTACCTCTTCATGAAAAAAACTTTTTTTATAAAAAAGAAAAGTTAGTTCAAAGTTTTTGATTTGTAAAATTGTTGTTGTTAGTGATATGCAAAAATCCAAAATATAAAAAAGAAAGAGCATTTAATTCTGAGTGAAAATAAAACAACACGTAGTTTATAAGGTATTTATTTCTACATGTGGTAAACGATACAAAAATCATACACTGACATTCGAAAGTGCTACTTACCAACAAAAGTAAGAACTTCAAAGCTCACTTGGATTTGTACAATCTTGTAACTATTAGTTCTTATTAATTTTATATTTTTTTATTTTTTATTATATATATTTTTAATTATGTTCTCATTGAATGTCTAAATTGGAATCCTCATCGTTGCTTATTTCATGTTCAACTAGTCATTGTCGAATGTCACTCGAACGATCGCGGAAATTACGATCCATTACGTAAACAAGCACAAAAAACTTACTATTATTGTGTCATATACACAACCATCATTACAACAAACTCAAACAAACAATAAACCAGACAGAACACCATACAGCTGATGAAATAACAATAGACGAATGAACCAGTTCACTCATCGCTGCGCGCGCAACTAGCGCGGTACGCGGAATAATGTAAACAAAAAGTTCAGAGATTATAAAACGTATGGACGTGTAACGAAACGATAAAATTATTTATTAGTGTATTATTTACATAAATTGAACCTTCCTCTTTCGATTGGTATTAATACCGATACATTTGATCGTGTTATAAGTACGTAATATTGAGAAATAAAAGACATGTTAAAACGCCCGATATCGGGCGCTGCCATCTAGGATGCGACTAAAACGCCCGATATCGGGCGTTTGCCAGTTCCAGGGTTAAATGAATCTCATACAAATAAAGTTTTTCAGTAATATGAAAATCAATTATAGTAATTTGACCAAAGACAAATCACAAATAAATATAGACATTGCTGAACATAAATACAATATTACAAAATATAAATTTACAGAAAATAAACTAAACAAGGTGAGTACTCCAGAAACAATTAAAAGTAAACCATTTTCAAAGAAATATGGAAAGTGATATACTTAGAAATAAAGCTAACGTAGACACAAAAACCATTTGTCTTAGGCTTAAACATTTTAATAGTACACGATCTTAGAAAAATATATGAAATTTGTATTAATTACTATATTCAAATAATAAACAAAAAAGTAATTCAATTAGTCTCAGTTCAAACAAATCTATAAGATTTGTTGTAACACTTGGACTATTTTAGAGCATTATGGAGGATTTCCAAAGTCAGTGTCTATAGATTTCTTATGAGTGAATGGTTCATTGAATCATGTTAGCGCCTGGTCCCTCCATTTTTATTCCTTCAGCTATAGTGAATACCCAACCCACAACGTTAAAGTAAACTAATATATAGTATCTTACATTATTGTATATGTTCACAATTTTATTCATTAAAATAAATGTTATAACAATGTTTACTTAAATAAGCAGAAAAACACTCTGGGCATACTAAAAAGATAATTAAAACAATACTCACCAATTAATCACAGGTTCTATTTTAACTTATGTAGTGTACCTGTATTGTACATTTAAATATTTTTCTAAAATATTTTGTAAAAACACAATATATAGTTTTTGATATAGTATTTAATTGCAACGTAATCATTCAGTTGGTTAGTGGTTGGAGAATGACTGCCCAAACAAAACATATATTTTTTAAGTAATCAGAATTATAGACAGTAAACAAAAGTACAAAAGTAAACTAAAAAATACTTTCTTAAGATTAAAATTGGAAATTTGGAAGCATGTGGTGTGTAGAACTCTATAGTCGGATATACTTCAAAGGCACATCTTAAGTGTAAGAACTTTCGATTGATACTTAATATGTAGCCTATATAAAATAGTAGTAATAATAGCTAAATCGTCATACAAAATTCAATAATCTCTTAACTATACAGATACAAACAATGCACAGATAATGTTGAATACAAGCTAATTAACAGAGATAATATTATTACCAATTTGAAAAATAGAACAGAATAACTTTATTAATCTCAAGGACATAAACATGCATCAGATCTTGTCAGTAATACTACAGATACAACTACTATACTAAAGATAAACAACATAAAACAATAGTGCATTTCATAGCATGCAAAGCATGTCAAAAACACAAACAATGTTTATGCAAAATAAGTCAAACTGTACAAGCATTAAAACATATCTAAAAAAGAAGATATAGTATTTACACAAAGTCTACATCAGCAACATTTGATTCATAAACCTCACACAGCCTATAGGACAGATTTGAAATCAACCAGGCATGCATTATTTTCTTAAATCTTATAAAACTAACATGCTGAGCACTCTGAGACAAACAATTAAAAAGCTTTATACTTACAACCTCATAAGCATTTAATACTTTAGAGAGTGTGGTGAAATGTCTAGCAATTTTGCTACTGTTTCTTGTGTTATGTATATGTACATTACTGTTTAGTGTCTAGGGCAGGTTTTTCTTTAAATGCTGCAAGTAGAGAAAGACAAACATATTGACAATAGTCAGAATACCCTCTTGGATAAAAAGTTGTCTGCAGTGAGATCTGAAATCAGCCTTTGCAATAATTCTGATAGCTTTCTTTTGTACTAACAAAATAATATTTACTCTACAAGAATTTCCCCACAAAAGCAAACCATATGAGAAGATACTTTGAAATAAAGCGTAATATACCATTTTTAAATGGTCTTTAGAAATTAATGGTCTTAAATGTCTTAACAAAAATACAACTCTATTAAATCTTTTTAAAACATGCTCTACATGCACATGCCAAGATAACTTGGGATCTAAAAATATCCCAAGCAGCTTCACACTCTGAGTAAAATCACATTTCCTTTCATTTGCCTTTAGAGTAAATAAAATACACTGGGTGTTGTCATGGTTTAAATCAAACAAATTTGCTATATACCAAACATCAGCCTGCTCAATTAAATTAGGAACAGTTACCTACATTAGTTCCAGAAGTCAAAAGAGTGACATCATCTGCAAACATTATAGTTTTACAGTTAATGTTTTTGTCAAGATCATTTATCATAACAAGAAACAATAGTGGTCCCAATACTGACCCATGTGGTACACCAAAATACAAAGCACTGCATAAGATTTGAATATTGACATTACCATCAGATATGATGTATCAATATCATCATTCCCATAGAGTGCAATAGAATTCCTAACAAATACATTCCTCTATTACATCTTATATAAGCATCCCCTCAATCTATGTAGATATTTTTCTGTAAACTAAAGATAAATATAGTCTCTTCTTAAAATATAAGGATGATAATTGTCAAACAACAAATTATCATTCCTTGGCTTTGCTACCAGTTATATCTAAAATATTTGTTTGTGTATGCAATGACCTACCAGGTAATCAGTTACTGAGAAAGAAAAATTTAATTTACAATATACAACATGGCATTATAAAAAACAAGTTTAAGATCACTGCTATCACAGAGTTCCTTGAATCTGTGATTGATGATGTTGACAGAGGAGATAAGGTAATTTAGTAGTGTACATGGACTCGCATAAAGCTTTTGATAGTATTTGTAACTTAACATTTTTGTACAAATTAGAATTACTCTGTATTAAGGGGAAGAAAATAATAATTGGTTTAAATCCTATATCTAAAATGAACGACAATTTGTAAAAATATCACCCGGACAGCAAAAATAAATTTACAACAAAATATGATTCCACACACAGTACGTGAAACATATTTTAGGGTTCCTCAGGATTCCATATTGGAACCTCTACTATTCCTCTTTATTACCTAAAATGTATCCCAGAACTTGACAAATTTTGTTGTTATATTGACAATGTAATTCTACAGGTCAGTGTATCGTCTTAAGAAGAAACTATAATGTTTGCGTTTCACATTTTGACCAATTTGTATACTTTTTTCAGGAAAACAATTTCATTATGAAACTAGTCATAACGATCTGTATAGAGTTTAACAACTTTTACAGTGTAAAAATAAAACATCCTAACATAAAAATGTATCAAATCTCTGTATTAAAAGCTGAGAAAGTTAAAATTTTTTGGTATAACATTCGATAATTTTTCTGATATGTGATAAAAATGAAAAAAAAATATATATATATATATTCTGGAATACGCTCTATTTGTAGAATGCCAGAACTATACACAAATAAAACTCTAAAAACTATGTATTTACACACATTTCATTCATATATAATTTGGTATTTTTCTTTATAAATCAACTTCTGTTTAAAATTTCAATAATGCAGAAATAATAAATATGTATTATTCAAAATTTACAATGGAATCAATCTGCTAAAACTATCTCCCTCAACTAAGGATTATAACCGTATTTAGTGTGTGCGTGTGTGTATGAGTGTAAAATGTGTAATCACGTATATGGCTCAATAATGAGAGCTAAAAATACCACTGCCATTTCATCAATGGTAAGCAACAAGTCATAAATACTTTTAGATTTTATTTATTTTCATGCACACCAACAAAAATTACTAATTTTATATGAATAATTTATTCATTAACTATATACATGTTAGTAATGAACTCAACGGGAAAATATTTGCATGATATCTGACAATATGGAGTATTAGATAATCAAAGCTCTGCATGTTTTTAATGTGAAGGTTACAAATGTATTAACTTTCACAAATAAAATACACTACCAAAATCATTTTTAATATATACATATCTATTTAAACACATGCTATTCTAAATTCTAATTAGTAGACTTAACTGTTTCAGTTGATGCTGATGAAATCAGAAGATTAGGGAAGAGGTTTCGAAAATTAGACTTGGATAATTCTGGAGCCTTGAGTATAGATGAGTTTATGTCGTTACCTGAACTGCAGCAAAACCCACTTGTACAACGTGTTATAGACATCTTCGACGAGGATGGTAACGGAGAAGTAGACTTTAAAGGTAAGCTTTCAATATTGTTAGTTTTGAGATGTATGCTTAATATTTTTAAGAGAACACAGCTATAGCAAGCGAAAACATATCTTGAAGAACTGAAGATTTCGACTAATTTATTGATTTAACTTGTCATAGCAGTACAAATTCTTAAAACTCCTCAATTCTAAGTTTTTTAGTTGAGAATTATTTAACATTTGGCTGAGTTTATTTAAAGAAGATAGTCTTTGATTATGTATGGTAATAAACGATTTATTCGAAGTACTGTTGAAATTTTACTTTTAACTAGCATGAAAAAGACATGGCAGTTTTCTCTCTAACCCATCTGAGGTATGCCCTTCATGTGGAAAGCATGGAACCCTGGTATTGACTATCACATTTTCATTATGTGCAAGAGCAGCACCCTCTCTTTCCATGTTTACATGTTTTGTTGTTTGTTACCTAATTTATTTTATCAATTGGCTTTTTTTACTCGAGCAAGACATAAAACTAAGATTATATGGTCCTACTTTTATCATGGTGAATGGTTGAGGACTTCCGGTATACATAAATAAGTCTTGGACAAGGGTGTCCTATAATCAGGGGTGAAGTATAATCAGTGGTTTAAAATTAATCAATAACAATTTAAACCAATGGTTCCTTAAAATGAGGGAAAAGGAAAGACTCATTTTGTAATGGTAGAATTTTTTAATGTTTGATTCTACTGAGTAGTTTTTTTAATAACACAAAAAAAATATCACATATATATATAAACTTTATATGTTGTATATTACATATTAATATATGGGATGACTTGACATACTACATTTTTTACTAATAACGGAAATGGATAACAAACTTATTATTAAAGTTTGTATTATTTTAGCTAACTGCTGAATTATATTTAATTAACATATTTAAATCTGCTCATCTTCTTTTGTAAGAACAAATTGTTTCACTGTGTTGTGCTTCATAAGCATGGGTTATACTTCCAAGGCACAAATATTCAACTCTATAACCTATCAATATTTTGATAATTGTGTGTTTTGAGTATGCAAATTTGCAATGAAATGTGAATAAATCACTCATTCCTGTGCAAGTTATGGAATTACAAGAAAATGCTAATTGAAATGATGAATTTAATTTCATATACTCATTTATGAATGGTTTTGTAAAGTATCTCCCTATTTTATCCACTGAAGGTTTTTGAAAAGTGTTCTCCATCCAGGTAATTATTAAAATATTCCCGAAATACAGTACATGTATTTAAGTTTCAAACATTTCCAAATAATATAACTTTTGTACATAAGTAACACTACTCGTTTATTGGTGGATAATGAGAAAACATTTTATTTTCTTACAATGCATATCCAAAAAGTAAGTATTGTCTATGATGATTTTATAAGGAAAGTTTATGAATGTTTATCAATGAGTACAGATGTTTCACAATGGCGATGTTTTTAGAAGAATTTGTATAAATTTGACATACTATTTTGTACAAAATTGTAACAAATCAAATTGGTTATCACAAGCTGTGTTGTTAATGATTTTAAAAATGCTCATTGGTGAACACAAAATGACTTAGGAGTGCTTTGGCTTTTCTCACACGGTGCAGTGCAGAGGGGGAGAACTTTTTACACCAATGACAGGTGACACCAAACTTGAGTTCCTTTTGTCACACCTAAATCCAAACAGTCAATGGAATAGAGACATTTAATCTGAAAGAACTACAGTTAAAAAACATGTCAGCACAAAAAATTATGGATGTGCTTTGTGTTCTGGGATGAGAAAAAGGTTTTGCTTACTAAATTTCTTGCCAGAGGTGAAACCATTAATACAGCACAATATTGTGCAAGAAAACTACGGTTCGCAAATAAAATAGAAGGAAGGGAGAGGAATTGTGTTGCTCCATGACAATGCTCAGCCCCATTTTACTGGTGACACTCAAACAGTGATTCACCAGTTTTATTGGAAGCAATTAGATCTCTTGCTCTCAGTTTTTTTTTCTGTCAAAACCGTAATTAATTTCAGAGTATATTGTGTGAAAATCTTTGTATAGTAAACAATATATCAAATATGTTTATACTTCAGTTAGTTTAGTTTCAATACCTTTCTTTTTACATAACCTAACTATATTATGAATTAATATCACAGATGTGAATCAATCCATTCAACTTTCATTTGACATTTTTCATTTCTGTGTATCACCATAATTGTTTGATAATTTTTGTGTAGTACAATATAATTTGTACCCATTTTTCTTTTTAACACAGCCAATAAATTATTTAATACCTTGATATTTTTCAGAATTTATCCAGGGTGTGTCACAGTTCAGTGTAAAAGGTGACAAGGAGTCCAAACTGAGGTTTGCCTTCCGGATTTATGACATGGACAATGATGGCTTCATTTCAAATGGCGAATTGTTCCAGGTGGGTTGATAATTACTGCTATGTTCTGTTTAACATAGAATGTTGCATTTTGTTATTTGTATTTTTGAGTTTTAATTTTTCTCCATGCATATAGTATAAATAAAATAAAATAAAAAATATTTTGATTATTACAAATTTTATATATTTTGGTTTTTATTATAGATGTGTTTTGCTTTTTTCCCTTCCTTCTATGGTGTTGTTGTGGAAAATGTCCCAAAAGTGTAAACATTGTCCTAGACCAAATGAATATACAGTACATACATATGTGACTCATGTTAGCAACAACAGAAATACAACCAGATAATACCAGGAAGTTTGGCATTTAACAGTAACAATGGTGAAATTCATAAAGAGAAATTTAGGTTGAGTGAATCTCTGTGCACTTATTTGAATTTATAAATAATAAGCTAGCAATATTTTGACTCCAATTTGTAAATTAGTTTTTCCTGAAATAATAAAATATATAGATTTTGAGATAGTGAGTTTTTAGCCACAAAAAATTAAGGCACTTTTACATTGAGTGCTGTGACTTAAACCAGTATAAAAAATTAGTGCTGTTAAAATTGAAAATACCTCTAATGTTTATCATCTTTTTAATCCATAGAAACTTGTTATTAATTAAACAATAAATTATGTAAACATTTTAAGACAGTTATGTTAAAATGGCTCAAAGAAAAGACTTTTTACTCTGTTGACGAAATGTTACGTTGTAGTATGGACAATTTATGTTTTTAGACTTCTGACCTGTACTTTACCATATGCAATCTAGTATGTAAGCATAAGCCTAGGAATTATGTGCTTTGTAGTCTGTAGGTTTATTGTATTTCTACAGACAAAGTACACCTTTGACGATGTCAATACATTGTATATGTGGGATGACAATAATTGATTCTTGACATCAATTATATTTCAGGTGCTAAAAATGATGGTAGGCAATAATTTAAAGGACACACAGCTACAACAAATTGTAGATAAGACCATCCTGTTTGCTGACAAGGATGAAGACGGCAAAATCAACTTTGAAGAGTTCTGTTCTGTAAGTATTTAACAGACTCCCAGTTTCTAGTTTGGTTTCTTGGTTAGAATCGGTATCATTATGTCTGAGTAGTAGAATCCCAAAATACAGCCAAATGTTGCAACTGACTCTGAAAATATTCTAAAAAGCCAGATGATCCGTTATTAAGGATAAATCTGTATTTGGTGGTGCAATGTAAAATATGACAATGAGCAGACCACATCACTGCATTCGATTCTCTTTATGGCACCTGTTCTACGTGGGTTACTCCAAAATTTGTACTATTTAGTTCATTCTAGTTAGACATTAATTTATTGTTTTTGTTACGTGAAAGGTCATAATAAAACAATAATATTCCCACACCTACTGGTACATATATAGGATGCCTCGGTAATATGAGTTAATTTGTCACATCTTATATTACAAAGAATATTTTCAGTTGTGACTCATTACTGTACAGACCAAAAGTTAAGAGAAAACGTAGTCAGTAGTAATTGACAGCTTAGAGATGTACCTTACTCATAGTAAAATTATTGCTACTTATGTGGCTACTACTTTAACCCTTTGACTAGTTATCACCTATGTTACTCTGGAGTGCACTTTGTAACACCAGCAGTAAACCTAATCACTCTGTAGGATCTGCTCTGTTACTAAACAATATTTCCTGTAACAATAGTTTGCTTGAATCCATATGCAATCTAGTGGAGAAAGGACTGTCTGCTTTAGCAAGTTTAAGAGTTGCCCAATGTCAGTCAGATTAATCAGTGATTGGATAAGTTTCAGCCAATCTCAATTAACCCCCACCCCTTCACACAGCCTGTGAATGTGCGTTATTGACTCTGCCAGTTTGATAAATGACGGCTTTCCACATCAAGGCTGAAATATTTCGAGATTTTAAATGACATAATTTTTTCACATGGGCTGAACCAAAAACCATAGACAATTGTCAGAATTCCTTTTGAAAGATAGTTGGTATGTTTGAAATAAATGTGCAAGGTGTATAATTTCTGTGTAACTCTGCTGGTTATGAATTCATTGTGATTAGTTGCATTTGTACAAACTCTTTTCAACAAAGTTAAAGATTGATAAATGATTTTTCAGGTGGTCGGAAACACAGATATTCACAAGAAGATGGTCGTGGACGTGTAAACCTCCAGCTACCTGATTCAGTATTCACCTTAACGAGTGATGTGTCGGTTCCTGAAGTCGGTTCTATGTCCCACTGTTTCGTTGGTATAAGAATCCAGACAAAATATTGGTCCAAATTCCAAAACTACTAAGTTATTATATTCCTTTAATTTCTTATAAACATAAATTTAAGGTTTTTTAAAAATGTATGTATTATTTGGTTATCAAGATTCTTTTGTTCAAATTGATTTGTCAATGAGTCAAATAGTAAATAATTTATAAAATGTATCATAATTATTAAACATTAAAAAATCAGGGACTCTGTTTAGACAAGTTAATAGAACCAAAGCACAATATTTGTTGAAAATAATAATATAAATATTTGTTCATTCAGAAATGAATTAAATAATTTGTATCCTGTTACAATTTAATTGATAGTACAGTGATTATGAAATCAATGTATTATATAAACAAATAACATGGTCTCTTACAACCTCCCTGATGGATATGCCGTAGTCATAGATAAAGAATTGATTGATTCATCCATATCTGAATTTCAAGATGATATAATTTAATTGTTCTCAATATCTTGAAATTTAAAAGTAGACTAAAAGTGTTTTTATGCATATTTAATTTTATTATGTATGAATAATTAAACATATCAAGTTGTTTTCCTGTAATAGAAATGTATAATATGGCTGTATGGTATACTTATTAGAATATTTTTATCTGTTTATCATGTAACAATTTTGTAACAGCTGTCTAAGCCAAGAACCATTTACGAAAAAGATTTGAATCGACTAAATGCAACCAACACATCACTTATCATTACCTGCAATATATCAGCTCGTTTAGTTAAGTTTGTCTTTTAAGTGATCCTCATGATAAGTTAATGTTAGAAAACTCTATTTAGAAATATTTTTAAAACGTAAATGATGATGAATGTATTAGTTGATTTCATAAAACATTTTGTTGTATACAGAATTTATTTGTAGCTAGGTAGTGTGGTCTGAAATTTTTGTCTGAATTCTAAAGTTGTACGAACAATCGTTGATGTAATTTTATTCTTATTTAAAATTTCTATTTAAAAAATTTCTTCAAATAATATACAGCTAATAATATATTTTCTTCTCTCAACATTTTTTGCAAGGGGTATTAAAAACAAATTCCATAATCATACTTTGAATTACTTTTAAAACTCCTTTTAATTTAATTTTATCACACTCTTTAAAATGTATTCAAATTATTTATAAACTCCAATTTCTAACAAAATATATAACACAATTTTTGCTTCCAATCACAAGATCTTGGGTTTTGAACTTTTTAACAAAACCGTGTTTAGCATATATTAAAAAAGATTCATAAATTGTGTATTAATAACTGTGTTCAAAGTCAGATCTTTTGCATGTTAAATAATGTAAGACCAAAGCGAAGTAAATTGTCCATATCAGTACCTAGTTACAAAGTGTTCTGAATGAAGTTACAAGATGAACGTGCCTCAAGAGATAAACCCTGTTCTGTGTTACCACTTTCTTCTTATTCGACATAGAACCAGTCGGGAGGAGGCTTCCATTGTTTATTACTTACGTTGGTTTATAACATACACAGATTTTATTTAATGTTTATATTTGAGTAAAAGATTTTTATTTTGTTAAGGCTTTTTAAGTGTTACCATATGAAAAAGACAATGGACTTTTTTACCTTAAGTCAATCAAGTAGCAGATTTTTCAACGTAAATGTTGACTTTAATTACTTCAGTAAGATATTTGTAATTTTTATCATAGTTTGAAATTAGCTTTTTTAAATTTTATCTAGACTCTTAGGCCACATGTATACTGCAGTCACAGTGCGTAGGTATTTTCTATTATTGTCCTCAATTTTTTAAATATTGCTTTTTAATCTATGTACATTTAATTACATATTGTAGTGGATAATTTTCTTGCCAGTAAAAGTGGTAAATTGTTTTTATATAAAAATGTCTTGTGTTTCATTTAATTTTCGATACAATTTTTTTTACTTGTTGAGATGTATTTGGCAGACACAGTGACGTTTTACTTTCTTGTTGATTTGTTTAAAAATGTTGAAGTTACTTTTTAATGATTTTGAATGGATTGTTTATATTGCTTATTGTGTTAAATGCAAGAAGTGATCTACCTGTCAACTCCAATCCAGTAATTTAACATTCTTCAGGATTTGATCTACATACAACTAACAAACTCATCAGAATGAATTAGTTCAATAATACTGTTACTCTATGTAAACTAGTTTTCCCCCTTCTTGGCTGTTCACGCTTCAGTAACGTAGTAAAGCTTGTTCAAGTGAGTTTGGAGTGTTGTTGTCGACCGACATTGCCTCGTCAACTCTCATCACACCATTACTGTACTTTACTTCATTCTCACTGGTGTCATAGGTTGTTACACTGTTGTTGTTTAGTTTTAAACTCCCGTGAGTACTTTAAATGTTGTTGCAATTGTTACGATGCATGTTTTATGTGTATATTATTTATGTCTCAATTGTTGCTTATAAAAATGAGAATCACTTAGATAAATAATTAATAGGAATTAGATTAACACACTGATGGGAAAAGATAATATCTTGTGTAAATAACCAAAACCTAGAAGTATGTTTAGTTGAGCACATGGCTATAGATATTTTTTACTTGTTAGATCAACTTTTATAATTTATACATCATTGAGTCATTTATAGATGTTCTGTAAAATATTTGTATGTTTACAATTAATTTTAACTTCATAATCAAAATATAGAAAACGAAATAGGTACTTTATATATTATGTTTTTTTGCAGTTTTAAAGTATATGTATTTAATGTTTGACATTTTAAATTTAGTTTACTGTAATTCTTATTGGAATATATAAAAAAAACTGTCAATAATTTATTTTGTTACATTTAGACTTAATGCTGTAAATCCAATTAAATGTATTTTTTCTCGCTCTACATATTATACATATATATATATTCCCAAACATATACATACTTACAAGATCTATAAGAGTAGAACCTAGATTCTAAACTAGTAGAAATATCTTGTCTAGCTTTATTAATTCTGTAGACATTTTATACAAATAAATTTTATCACACTATATGTTAGCTATTGTACATAAGCAAATATGGTTGTGTGTTTGTATTTAAGTGTTCTGCATGATCTAATATATTGTACTGTTCAAGTTTTTTTTTAACTTGCACTTATTTCTTTAACATACTTTTCGCCAAAACAAAGTAAATTGCGAATTAAGAGATTGTTTTGTGTTGTTATTTCCCCTTTAAACTATCTAATATACAGGCTCCTTTCATAATAACTGCAATATTCTAGGATATGATTCAGCACATCAGAGTAAGAAACAAACATTTGAATCAGGAATCAGACTAGTGTCCAGAAATGTTTTATGTTTTGTTCTTACCCTAGCATTCATTTTTTATTTCACAAAATGATATCAAGATCAGTTGATTGACTACAATGGGAGCTAGCGGGGATGTACAGGGATGCGAAGAGGTGCACCGCACCCCCAAAATTTGCAATGATACATGAGAGTGAGATCCATATGTTTCATATCTCATGAGATCATATCTGACATTAACAGTAAACCAGTATATTCATGCTGTCTGACAGTAGTAACTCCTATTGTTGCAGTTTATCTTATTGTTGACTTAGCTGACTGTGACACTTGAATAGAGCTGGAAGAACAGCTCAAGGCCAGCTACTATAGCCCAATTAATTATATGATCAACTGTTTGTACCCGATAGTAATGAATGATTGACTGATTAAACTTTTATTGAATATTAAGAAAGGTTTTAGACATAACTTATACCATAATTATTAAAGACTAAAATAACATGTTTCTATACTGAAAATAAGTTATGTTTTTAATTTTAATTACAACAAATAAATTATAAGGATTACTGTTTAAAAATTTTTAATTATAGTGAATTTCACTATACTGTGTTACTGATAAAAAACTATTAATTTTACTGTTCATAATGAGGAATAAAAAACAGTTTCCATGTGGAAAGTGTACTATAAATGTTGGAAAATATAAAGCAATTTTATGCAAAGGGAGATGCTGTAAATGGTATCACTCACAGTGTACCTCACTGACCAATGATGAATTAAAAGGAATATATAAAGGCAATGTAAAATGGACATGTGATTCCTGCATGTCTTATGATGTTACTTTGGGAATAGAACAAGAAAATGAAGAATTAAAATGCTGAGATAAGCCAAGAACTTGAAACTCAAAATGGAATTATAAAATCTCTAAATGATGATCTCAATCAAGCAAATGAGGAGATACGAGAATTGAAAATGCATAAGGCACAACTTGAAACTTTAGTCTTAAAAAAAAGAGGAAAATATAATAATGTTAGAGAAAAAAATTAACGAACTCAATTCAGTAATTAAGAACCTGTCTGGCCATATATAAAAAGGCAACAAAGATAAACAATTAAGCCCAGTAAACACACTCTACACCGAATTTCCAAAGTAAAAAAGGAAAAATTCAAACACATAGCCTTCTGAAACATCAAATAGTGCATGAAGAAGTTGATATAAACAATCACTATGAAGTACTTGAGGATGGTGACGACAGTGTTGATGAGGATTCGGCTGACGAAGTAGAAGAAAAAATTAACACTGCTCATTCTGTTGCTAAATCTACTGATAAAAGAAATTTACTCATCTGCGCTGATAGCCATGGTCGTGATTTAGCATGGCATCTGAATGCAGTGCAGGGAACACATGAGGCAGTAGGTTTTGTAAGACCTGGTGGACTTACTGAAGATATACTTAAAGTAATAAATGTAAAAGAAGATAACCTTAGTAAAAGTGATACTTTAGTTGTTGTTTGCGGAAGTAATGATGTGGCAAAAATGAAGCAGACAACTTTCTTGAGATTTTACATAAAACTCTTAATGAAACAAAGGACACTAATGTAGTTTTAGTAGACCTACCTATTAGATACGACTTGGCAAATTGGTCCTGCGTCAACAAGGAAGTGGTAAAAACCAATAAGCGTCTTAAGGAACTCAGTGAACAGTTCAGCAATGTTTCGTTGGTTAGAGCAAGTAATGCGGTGAGACAGTTACATACACGACACGGACAACACCTTAACCACAAGGGTAAGAGATGGTTATCTAATATGATAGCTGAGACAGTAGCATCTCCACAGATGGGTATATAAAAAGTTCTCAGGGACCGAAGGAAGACCAGCCGCCTGCTCCAGGAACCGAATCTCTGTTGGAAAACTACAGTCTTCTGGAAACAACTGTCAATATATAACAATCAACTGATTTCATGAGCACTAGTACACCTACTTTAAGTAATGATAGTTTTTAGTATCTTGTCAGGAAATGTAAATAAGATTAAATGGTCAAACTAATTATATTAAGAAAAAATAAAGATGATGTAAAGTTGAAAAATGGTTTCTGAAAAATCAAATTTCACAATTTACCATCAAAATTGTCAATGCCTCTCTAATAAAATAAGTATTTTGGAAAAATGTTTCAATTGAATTAAATTTAGACTTTTTATGTCTTACTGAGCACTGGATGGAATATAATGAGATATGTACATACTCAATTAATGACTTAAAACATGTAACCAGTTATTGTCGAACTTCTAAGATCCACGGAGGTACAGTAATTTTTTTTCTAGGTATGATCCAACACGTCTTAAAATAATGGATGACATCAATGGGCTCTCTATGGAGCTAGATTGTGAAATTGCATGTGTCGAAAATTTTGGAAGTTGAGCTTGTATTAGTAACTGTATATCGTAGTTGTAATGGTAAATATTGAAATTTTCTTTGACATCATGGAGAAAGTTATTAAGTTACATAAATCGTTTAAATAAGCAATGTGTTATATGTGGTGATTTTAACATGAATTTTCTGGGCATGAATGATAAAAAATGCAGTAAACTTTGTAAATCTCTGTTGTATGTATGGAATAAAAGGAACAGTTTTTGAGCCTACTAGAGGTCTCAGATGCCTGGATAATATTTTTACTTCTCTTGATAATAATTATACACGATTGTAGTTAATAAGCATGTCAGTGATCACCTTGCACAAGTTTTTTACATATTCTTTTGAGGTTGATCTTGAAAGTAATTTTTATGATAAGAGTTTTAAAACTGTAACTAAAATAACCGAAGCAGGCATTAGAGAATTTAAATATTATTTATTGAAAGAAAATTGGAAGGAAGTACTTATGGCAGACGATGTTAATGGTTGGCTTTAGTACATTTGTACATATCCTAAAGTATTACTTTGATATATATGCTTTGTAACTATTGTGAAAAATAGAACAAAAAATAAAAAAATAGATAGGAAGTGTCATTGGTACAATTCTGAGCTTCAAAGAATCAAAGATAGATTAGATATTCTCTACCATTTTTCAAAAGAAACGAATATTGCATGGTACAAAAATGAATATAATACCTTGAAAAACATGTACAGAAGTAAAATTAAAGAGGCAAAAAAGCATGCAAATACTAGCTTAATAAATAATGCCAAAAATAAAACAAGGGCATTGTGGAGTATTGTAAATAGAAATAAAAAGTGTAAAACAAAGGAAAGTGTAAATAATTATTTTAAGCCTGATGATTTTAATGAATTTTTTTTATAAATGTTGCCAAGGAATATGTAAATGTGAACCAAAATAATTATAGTTTTAAGTATTATTTAAGTCAGAAAATTGTGCCTCACGATACAAGCTGTTTTATTTTTAGAGGTATAACAGACTGTGATATTTTAGATATAATAAAACAATTAGCTCCTAAAAATAGCATGGATCATTTTGGTATGACGAATTGTTTAGTTAAACAAACAATAACTTATTTTGTAACACCATTGACTGTTTTAATTAATAATTGTTTAAATTTAGGAATATTTCCTGATGTTTTAAAAATCACCAAAGTTCATCCTATTTTTTAAAAAGGTAAAAGGAATGAAATAGGAAATTACAGGCCAGTTTGCTATTGTGCCGGTTTTGTCTAAGGTCATGGAATTAGTCATATGTAAACAGTTATTACAATTTTTGGAAATGGAACATCTGCTTTGTAGAGAACAATTTGGATTCCGAAAAGGGTTATCAACAGCTCAAGCTGTTATTTCTTTGGTTGATATGGTTCTAGACTGTTATGAAAAGAAAGACTTTGCTGCTTATAACTTTCTGTGACCTTAGCAAAGCTTTTGACCGAGTGTCTCATAAAATTTTGATTAAAAAACTAGAACATTATAATATTAAAGGGATAGCTTTAGATGTACTTAGCTCTTACTTAAAGAATAGATCTCAATAAGTAGTAGTAGAAAAAGATATATCTCTGTGTAAACCAATAACCTGTGGAGTCCCACAGGGCTCTGTTTTGGGGCCTTTGCTGTTTTTAATTGTAGTGAATGATTTGAGTGTATAATGTACCTGCAAAATATTGTTTTATACGCTGATGATACCACTATAGTAACTACAAATAAAGATTATAACAAACTCTTAGAAGACTACAAATTGAATATTAATCTTGTAGAGAACTGGCTCACTGCTCACTGCCAACAACTTGATTCTAAATAATGATAAGACAACTACTGTAATATTTAGCCTCAGAGAAGATCCTAATGAGACACAAAAAAGATATATTTCCAAAATTTTTAGGTTTGACTTTTGATCCTAATTTAAATTGGTATCAGCAAATTGTAAGGGTTAAAAGTAAACTAAGTAAAAGTGTTTTTGCAATTAAACGTTTATGTGGTGAACTTGAGGAGAAAGCTCTTATACAATCTTATTTCGGACTTTTTCACTGTCACTTAAATTATGGTTTGATTGTTTGGGGCTCTTCTCCTTATGCAAATGAAGTATTTCATCATCCAAAAAAAAGTTGTCAGAATATTGGCAGGAGTCAATAAATATCATAGTTGCAGAGAACTTTTTAAACGTTTTAGAATTTTGACATTATTTTTCTTTATATATACACAACAATGCCTACTTTACCTCCGAGCTAATTTAGAAAAAAGTAAACCTAAGGAAAAAATGTTCACAATTATGAAACAAGAAGTCGTAACAATATCAACTTACCTCAAACTAGACTAGCTAAAACCGACAAAAGCCCAATGATGATGGCTATTAGACTATACAATAAGTTACCATTAGATATAAGGATGCTAAGTGATATGGAATTTAAAGCTAAACTAAATTATTTTCTATGTGAAAGATCATTCTATTCAGTGGAAGAGTACATCTCAACAGCGTGGACAAAACAAGACTTTTAGAATATTCATTGTATTACAAAAGTTGTAACATTGTATTGACGTGCCAATGTATTTGTGTGGAATATTTTCTGGCAGAATAAAATTCTTATTCTTATTCTTATTCTTATGTAAAACAACCAGTACTAAGGTAAGTGTACTAACACTGTGTGAAAGTGTGGCACATTCCTGTGAAATTAAGGAATTAGTGCTCAACTAAATGAATTAATTTAGTTATTTTAAAGTTAACATGTGATTTTTGTCTGCATTTAAAACTGGAACATCAATAACCCTTCATTATGATTGCGCTCCCAAAGATTGCAACCTAAATTCCCCCCATGGTATGGGAATAGGTCAGGATAATATATTCATATGAGGTATGCTAAAAAGGACAGGAATTTTCATTTTTTGAAAAAAAAAAAATTATTCATCTACATTAATGTTGTCATGTTCAAAATAGTCCCAATTAGATATTACACACTTGTGTCCGCGCTTCTTCCAATCCTCGAAACACTTCTCAAACTCTATCTTTGAAATAGTCTTTTGCTCTTTCAGTGATACACTTTTAATGCCATCTATGCTTGTAAAATGACGACTTTAAAATGAAGTTACAAGGAGCCATGTCTGGAGAGTATGGAGGCCGGGGCATCATTACAGTACTGTTTAAGGCAAAAAAATTCATGAACAAGCAAGTGTGAGTAGGTGCATTGTCTTGGTGCAAAAGCCATAAATTGTGTTGTCACAATCCGGGTGTTTATTTTGGATTGCTTCACGTAAATGGCAATGAACTGTAGGTAGTACTCCTTATTGACCATTTGACCTTGTGGCAAGAATTCATGTGATATATTTATTATACAGGATAAATTTATTCAGAAAGTAAGGAACGTTTTGGAATTTATTTAAACCAAGTACAAGAAAAAAATACATGTGAAAGAGGGACTAAAATACCACTTTTCTAAGTAATCACCATACAAATTCAGGCACTTATAGTGGTGGACAAGCTTTGAAATTCCTGTGTCAGAATTCTGCTGCCTGTGATCTCAGCCACTCAGTGACGCATACCTGGAGCTCCTCATTGTTGTCAAAACGCTGTGTTGCTAGCCAGGTCTTCATTTGAACAATTGAAAATAACTTGGAGCAAGATCAGGACTGTAGAGGGATAAGGAAAAACTTCCTAGTTGATTGAGTCCAAGAGTTCTTGTGTGAGATTGGACATTGTCATGCAAACGCAAAATTTTAGATGACAATTTTCCTGGGCACGCTATCCATGAAACTTGTGGGAATCAGAGAAAGCTCGGTTATTGTGAAACGTCTCAGATGTCTCTCTTGATCATGAATATTTGTTCTGCCATTTTTAAATTAAATGCACCACTTTCTGATAGAACTTTTAGTCATTACGTTGTTTCTGTACATTTCACACAGTTCCCAATGAATTTATATTGATTTAAGTTTTTTGCCAACCAAAAACGAATCACAGACTGCATTTCACAACTGGCGGGATTTTTTATTGCAGCACACATTTCAAAATTGAATATAAAAAACGGGCAGCACGGAGATGTTCCCATTGTCATGGCTGGACGCTGCCAAGCACGAGCACACCAATATATAAGCGATTCACGGGTGCCTAGTGACGTCAGGTGGAAACGTTCCTTACTTTTTGAATAGCCCTGATACCATTAAAATCGAAGAACACAGTAAGCATAACCTTCACGGTCGACTGCACCTGTCGAGCCTTTTTCAGTCTTTGCAATCCAGAATGCCTCCACTGGGGTGATTGAGCCTTAGTTTCAATATCATATCTGTTTAACCCATGTTTTATCACCTGTTATAACACATTTTAGTAATTCTGCATCATTGTAAACTTCATTTAGTGACTCCCAACTTCCAATCACTGCTGTTTTTATCCAACAATCTTTAATTTTGAACAAGTTTTGCTACCACACGTTTCATACCCAAAACATTCGAAAAAAAACTTCATGGCATGACCCAATTGATATACCAACATCATCAGTGACTTCTCTGATCATAATAACAATTTCTTCCACTTTTTTCACGTTTTCATCGGTTGTTGTCTGCTAGGGGCGTCCGTCATATCCTATGTCTTCACGGCTTTGAAACATTTATATCACTTGTAAACCCTTGTTTTACTCAGCAGACTCACGACAGGCTTTTGTTTACATTTACCACACATTATTTCATTTTTACACAAAATCTGATACAAATTGCTGAGTTTATAAAAATGCATCAAACCTTAGCAGCTGCCACTGAAAAATCAAACAAATAAGTTTCGTGTTCAGTTAAATTATTGAGATGATTTAGTCTTGCCCTTTTATATGAGAAAGGAAAAACTTCCCATGAATACTTTTCTTTCAATTTCAATAATTCCTACATACAGTAAGAATTAAAAAAAATCTTATACATCTTAGGCCTATAGATTTCCTTATTTTGAAAAGTCATTTGAAAAAAGAATAGTTTTTTTTTTTTAAGTAAATCAACCTGCAATGCTATATTTTTTGTATCATGTATCATTTCTGTTCTTTACAACAAAGTAAGAACCATTGGCATATTTTGTGTCCTTTAGGAAAGCCTTTGACACCATGAATCAATCTTTTGTTTTGTAAACTTAAAGGCTGTGGTGTCAGATATACTCTTTAAATGATTTTTTTTTTTCATTTAAATAAAATGAATCAGTGCATACAAATAATCCACAACAGACTGTTTCAGATTTTAATAAGGTTAGAGCAGGTGTCCTACTTAAGGGTCGATTTTGGAACATTTATTTTTTATCATATATGTCAGTGAACTTGAAAATCAATTGAGGCTCATGAGAGTTGTTGTGCACTCAGGTTGTCTGGAGTCTTTTCCAGGGATTGTACAAAGTACCTCGAACCAACTTCATTCATTGTTTTGTATCAAATCTCCAATTAAATGTTGATAAAACTAAGATTCTAAAATTTGACCTGGAAAATAAATAAGATATTTCTACAATGGAGTTTCTCCTATATTATTAGATTATGTGTCGTTCGTTCTTGAGTATTTAAATTAATTACGAAGTTGATCGTGTTTGCATTACGCTTTGCAGAGCACTCTATAATCCAATTTATAAACCAATTAAACATTTGGAATTGTACATTTCAGACATATTCATCATAATCTTAGTCATGGTATCATATTATGGGGGATGGCTTCAGGCTCTTTGGCAAGAGTTTGTGTACTCCACTAGGTGCTTAGAATGCGCCTTCAGGTGAAAAGAAGCTAGTACAGGTTATTTCTGGTAAGAAGGATGAAAGTGAGAAAGTTTACTGACTTTTAGATTAAATTCATACTTTACAATAGATCATGTGTAAAAACAGTTTTACGTGGAAATAGTCATAAAATTTAAAAAAATTCAGTTTACCAAAATTTATCATTAGGACTGTCCCTAAATTAAGTAATGCCCCAGGGGAAGAGGGACGTTTTCAGCAGCTTTACACACTGTTGTGAGGATGTTCAACGTAGCATTACGTAACTATTAAACAACAGTTAATCGCTTGAATAAATTCACAAAATTTGCCTAGTTCCCCGAAAATTTTAAGGTTAATATTACAACCCTCAGTATAAATATACAAGTTAGTAAAAAAGAACAACATGACTGTCATGTTAGGAGTGACTGGCGCAACAAGCAAGCAGACATCGAATTGTCTGTCAGTGCTCGTGCATTACACTCGAGTGCCATGCCAAGCAATGGTGTAGTGATTGTCTCCTAATATTATGGTTGCAGGCGAGGAAAAACTGTTTCAATCATTGATTTTAAATTACAAAAATGCACATACCAAGAAGAAACAGCAACAGTTAAAAACAATGTTCTACATTTTTGGAGTGCCAATTTTTATAAATCGTTTCACTTTGAAGTTTAAATTTGTCTTTATTGTATTACAATTTTTAGAAAATAAATTAGAGGGGACGAGTATTGATGCATTACAAGTAGAGAAAGGGAGTCTGAAAAGTCCAATTTTAGTGTTATGTAATTAAGGAACATAATAACGTAATATTGTACTTATATTAAACTTAATTCCTGATAATTAGTTATCTTCAACATTAACAGAGCATGAAATTGTTAGATTATAACAGATAAAAATAACTGAAACAGCAGTGATAAAATTAAGAATAAGAAGCAATTTTTAATACATAAAAACATATAAAAAATTAAACATACCAAATTTGAATGCATTTCTGTAAAATTAATTGATGATAAGAGCATTTGAACAATTTTATTCATGTTATCAAGATTCTAATTATTAAATAATTATACAACATAGCTGTAGTCACTACTCATTGCACTCATGTACAAACTGTAAATAAAAACATTTTAATTTTGATTCTAAAGAGAAACTGAAGCAATAAAACCAATCCTTTGGGATCAAATCAAAAAGTAATTTAATACAAAAAATTCTTCAGTCTTACAAACAGGGTTGCTTGTTATCCATGAATACAATTTGGTTCAAACACGTTTTCAGGATATTTATTTATTACTTCAGGACTTTTATTATAAACTTTAATTAAAATAAAGGAAATGACTTGCCAAGCTGTTACTCAACCAAATGTTGCATTACTTCTCTTCCTGGTGTATTAGTGAATGGTACAATTGAAATTGATAAAGTTTTTATTCTTGATTCTACATTTTGCTATATCATAAATGAACAACAGTTAGGATTTTCAATTTAACAAAAATAGGCTTACAGTGATCTAAATGTTTGGATTTTGAAATTAATATCAACACTTGTTTTGTAATATAAATTATTTATTTACTATGCAGTAATTGCCATAAAGAATCAAACCATGCCTAAGTGTAGATTGGAAGGAAGCAAAATAGGCAGACTGAATTAGTAGACACTTAAAAAAGGGAGATGTTTCAACAGGTAAACTACACAAACAAAAATTGCTCATTTAATTACTCTAGGGAATGAAAGAGACCAGGAGTTAAGGGATAACAAAGTCATGTTGTCTAAGCTGGAGGAAGATGCGGAAAAAGCAGCTAAAGTTTACTGAGCAAATAAACAAATTTAAACTTTACACTAACTCCTTTCTTGACAACTTTATGAACTCTAACTTTAATAACTGTTTAAATATTCCAGTGAATAATAAAATCAAATCCACATTGCAAAGACAGAAAAATCCATATTCCTCAGTTAGTAGAGATCTCATGACCGAAACCACAAATAACGACCAGATAAGTAACCCTGTGCAAAAAAAGAATGTGTTCAGTGTGTCTCAAAGCTGCAAAGTACAAAGCTAGTACTCAGGATATGATTCATACAAACATATCTGCAGGTGATATGCAAATGGTTGAATGTGGCACTAGATTTCCCCTTCAACTCACTAACGGCCCTCCCATAACAGCCAAAATAAGGAAGAAAAATGAGAGCATAGAAGACTTCTTCTCAAATCATATTGAAGAATATAAAACACCTATAGAAGACACCTTTCCAAGATCTATAAAGTCCATGGAAGACCTGACTTTGCAGGAAGCAGGACATGAGGAAAAAACTAAACTTTCAGATCCTACTGATGTAACTTTTTTAGAGATAAGCCACAAAAGTCCATGCAAAATGAAAATCAAAAATTAAATCACCAAAATGTCACAGCAAAAAATATTAAAATTCTGCATCAGAACATTGACCGACTTTCTAACAAACTGGACAGACTCAACCATTTCCTCACCACTACAAACCCTGACATATTAGTACTTACAGAACATGGTTTAAATAATAACACCATTAAGGAGGCTTGTCTAATTAACTACATTCTTGTATCAGCTTTCAGCACAGAAGCTCACCTCAAAGGAGGTGTTGCTATTTATAAACACAACAGTTTTGAGACCGAAGTTAAGAGTCTTGGCATAGAAAATCTTAGTGAAGAGCTAATCTGTGAAATGTCAGGGATCAAAGTAAGCACAACAAACAAGAAGCACATTTACATTCTTGGGGTATATCGTCCACCCAGTGCATCTGTAAACCATACCTTTGCCACTCTGACTACCGTTCTTAACAGGATACCTCATGATAATAGTGGTATTTGCCTAGTCGGTGATCTCAACATAGACAGGTTGGACAGTTCAAGGAGAGAAAAGTTGGCTCTTGATGACTTCCTTGCTTCGTACGAGATAACGAGACTGAAACTCCCACCAACGAGAATCTCCAGCAGTTCTAGTTCATCCATTGACGTGGTCTGCACCAACCTTGACCATAACAGCCTTAAAGTTGACATACTCTGCTCGGGCCTCTCTGACCACACAGGACAACTCACCAAATTAAATATTCTAACTCTACCCAAAAAACTAACAACATCGACAAGGAGACATCTAAATACAAAGAACCTCTCAAGTCTAAAAGAATTACTTGCACTACAAACCTGGGAAAGGCTTTACCAGGAACCTCAAGCTGAGGAAAGTTATTCAGAATTGATCGGCACCTTTACGTCAGCTCTTGATATAACATGTCCCTTAAAAACATCAAGGTGCAAGCCTAAATGTCTGAAATTTAAAAATATATCTTACCATGAAGCTGAAGAAGTAAGAAAACTATTTATGATGGCACAAGAAAAATATGTTAAAAGTAACAAGCCAGAAGATAAACTAGATTTCATCCAAAAGAAAAAGGCCTATGACTTAAAACTAAGAGACCTTAGGAGGATGGCGAATGAAGATCATATAAATACAAATAGCAATAAAACCAAAGCCATCTGGGACGTGATCAACAGTGAACGGGCATCCAAAAAACAGTCAGAGACCAGTACATGGGAGCTAAACATGGGGGATGGCACTATAAGCAATATTGACCAAATAGTAAGACTTTTTAATGAATACTTTACATCGATTGCTGAAGAAACACTAAAAAATAACAACCCTCCAAACAGACCCACTAATTTAAACATATCTGACAAAACCGACTGTTTATTAACTACTTTTCAGTTGACAAACCCGGATGAGGTGCTCAAAATTATTCAGTCTTTAAAATCTTCCTCTTCTGCAGGAGCAGATGAAGTTTCATCAAGGATGGTTAAAACATGCAGTTACGAACTTTGCCATCCGCTGAGTAATTTAATAAACAAGTCTTTGACTCAGGGAATCTTCCCTTCAAAAATGAAATTATCTAAAGTCTACCCTTTACATAAAAAAGGTAGCAAACATGAGCTACAGAACTTCAGGCCTATATCCCTTGTGTCAACATTTTCAAAAGTATTAGAAAAAAATTGTACTGAAAAGGCTCCTAAACCATTTACTAACCAACAATCTTCTTACAGAAAGACAACATGGTTTTCTAGCTGGAAGATCCACCACAACTGCCCTTATTGATTTAATAGAGCACATAATCAATAACATTGAAGAAGGAAACAATGTCACCACTACTTTTCTTGACTTAAGTAAAGCGTTTGACTGTTTGGATCATCATTTAGTCTTGGCTAAAATAAGTTCTTTCGGCATTAAGGTGACGGCACTACAATGGTTTAAGAGCTACTTAAGCGACCGGAAACAAATAGTGACAATACAGCACACAACTAATGGAATAACCAAAACAGCAACGTCCCCACCACTAACCATGACTCGGGGTGTTCCTCAAGGTTCGGTGCTGGGCCCTGTTTTGTTTATCTTGTTTACCAGTGACTTACCAAATTATATTGACACATACTGCTACCCAGTCATGTATGCAGATGACACTGTTCTGACCACCTCTCACAAATCGACAGAGCTTCTTGAAATTGACACCTTCATTTCCGTTAGCATGGCCCATCAATATTGCTTAGAAAACGACCTAGTTTTCAATGAATCAAAAACTCAACACATCATATTTGGAAAAAACAAGGACAAAATTACAATCCCACATGACTTTGAAATTTCTTGCTACACAAAACATCTTGGACTGACGTTAGATAACTCTCTCTCCTGGAGCTTTCATATTGATTCTTTGTGTCATCAGCTGAGCACAGCAGTGTTTGCCCTAAGAAGAATAAAATCTGTAAGTACCCCTGAAGCCACCCGAACAGCTTATCATGCAATATTTGAGAGCAGGGCCCGATATGGAATTGTACTATGGGGAGCATCCTCAAACAACAACCTTCAACGAGTCATGGTTCTTCAGAAACGGGCAGTAAGAATAATGGCTGACATTGCACCACGGGACAGCTGCAGAGATGCATACAAAAACCTAGATTTACTGACCATCACATCTCTTTACATACTTGAAGTCATCATGCTTGCTGCTAAGTTAAACTTGCCAAAAAACAATCGTCATGGTCGAACCACAAGACATGGACTTGACTACAACTTACCTGCTCACAGGACCGCTCTGTTCGCAAAGAAACCCTCATATGCTGGAGCTAGACTATATAATGCTCTACCTATCGAGCTCAAGACAATTGAAAAAAAAATCTAAAAAAAGGACTGTATTCCTGGCTTGTGAAGAAATCAATTTACACAATCAGTGAATTCCTTGAACATGCAAATAGTCGCAACAACTGTTAAAAACAAGGAACTAAAGGCAATTGATTTCCATTACATTGTATTGATTTTCATTTATATTATTTTGTATTTGACACCTGTTCTAAACTTGACGTTTATGAATAAAGCTTTCTGTATTCTACTCTTGAGAAGTTTACAACTGACAGTCAATATGTGGGCCCCATAGATTCCCAAACATTTAACAGTAGTAACTAAGAAACATCTTATTATACATTGTTTACTAATTTCAAGCTAAATTTTCATTTTATCTTTATTTAGCATAAGTCTATTAGATGTAACCAAACCAAAGCATTATTAATGGTTGATTGATTGATTTTAATTTATTCCATCAGAACAATTTACATACAAAATCAATGTAAAGTTATATTAGGAATTCAATTCTCACATGGACATGAGATTTGCACAATTGAATTAGTTGATCAAAGTTTTCAGATATATTTCAAAGAGTATCAAGCATAGAGTAGTTAGTGTAGTGGCAGTGGCTAGTATTGAAGTTGGCAATAACAAGAAACAACAAAGGTCCTATTACTGAGCCCTGTTGTGGCACCCTAAAATTTAAAAAATAATTTTAATAGTTTTCAAATAAAAGAAGGGTAATAAAAAAAGGGTGTAAACATTAGCAAGTGTACCTCGCACTACATAAAAATGTATTTGACTTCAATTAAGTACATCTTGTTGCAGGCGATGGTGACAGCAGTGTATTGTCAAAGCTGATTGAGTGTCAGCCATATGGTCTCCACACAACAATAGGGAAAATAGAGTGTAGTGACCATCTGCTATGAAATTACATTAGAAAAATACAAGAGGTGAGGGGTCGGGAAGGAAACTACTTAAGTCCTGTCCCAGGAGCTCAGAGACAAGGTTCTGAGCCGTATGATGAGACTTCTGTGACTGGAGCAGCTAAACATCATAAAACCAATTCATCACAGCAGCCTATTCATGATAGGGTAAAGCAGTTAAAGATTACTACTATGAATCGTCCAAACAATGTATTTGGAGACCGTTCTAAGTGCTAACCCTATTTTTGTAAGCGGTTGAAAGACGGAGACGAAAATTATGTAGAATTACTTAAATCCTACAGAGTTTGGCAAGACATTATGGCAGCCAATACATTCCTAGCCAACTTCACTTATAGCCTGCTACAGTGCGTTACATCAAATATTGTAGAAAGCTACAACGCTAAAGTTTGTAAACTGGTTGGGGAAAGAGGGTGAACTTGGTGCAGAGGAACAGTTACACCGCTAGGAGTGAACTGTCTGCGTTATCTACGAATGACAATAAAGAAGTGCATCGCAGTACTCATAAAAAGTTCACATTTGGCCATAGTCCTAGAATACACTTTAAATGTTGACTCACCGGAGATGTAAGAGGAGAACAAGGACGAGAAAATATCTTATTCATGAACAGAAGATGAAAATAATGAATTAAATTTGCGCTGACCATGATTATGGCAATGCTGCTAGAGTGAACCAAATGAGTTTGAACACAAAAAAAAAAATACTTTTTTGAATTCACTTAAACTTGATACCAAAACCCAGATATAATTAGAATTAGACTCACATAGTCTGCAAACTCTGGAAACACGAGCGCAGAAACAGGGTAACAGCATCACATTTTGGGAAAATCTGTATAATGAAGTCTACAACACCGTGCCAAAAAACAGTGGAACAATTCATATACAAAGAGTTCATTGGAAAAAAAGCCATGAGATATGGTATGGCGAATGAAAAAAAGCCACAAGATATGGTATGGAGAATGAACGCAATGCCATATATGAACTGGAAAACCTCCTAGAAGTCAAAGTGGAAGAGTGCAGACTCTTCGTAGATCTAGTTCATCCATTTTTGGCTGCTTTGCATGATGGCATTATAGACAACAAGGGATTAGTTGAGGTACATTATACATAAAATAATTGTTATATACACACTAAAAGAGAATGAATGTAAAAGTTACTCATTCATAAAGAGTAGCTCATTTTCCTCTGACTATAGATTGAAAACTCACTGAAGTATTATTTTCACTCTGGAGTTAGATATTGATCCATTCTTTACTAATAGTTAAATTTTGCTTGCTTTAGCTCTTAACGTGTACACTATATTTGCTTTAATATGCAATTGTAAGGGATTCAAACTTAAAAACAAGTATTAACTATGTTAATGACTGAATTAAATACTGTTTGGTTATTGCTGACCTTATTTATTAATTCTGTTTGTGTGGAAGTTGATGGTTAACATTTTATTTTGTTTTACAGGTTAAATTTCTAGTTGCAGCAAAAGATTTAATGCCAACAGAGGCTGTTCGAAAAAAATAATCAAATTTTGGATGAGTATGACAAAACTGCAATTAAAAGTGGCTCACAGTTATTATAACCAAGTGCAAGCACAACTTCATGTAACAGAAAAATAATTGTGAACACCTCTTGGTTTATCAGTAGAAAATATTGTGAAAAATTATGAGTTCTGGCTAAAACAAATGCAAATTCCACTTTTAACTTTTTACTACAAATGCATATTGCCAGAACTAGTTAACCCAAGCCTTGAGGGCTTCCTGTGAGAGATAAACTCTAGATGTTTTGTTTTTATAAAGAATGTTATTTATATTTAATAAACAGATATTGCATTTTCTGTCCTATTTTTCGTATGTGTTAATTTAATTAAACATTGATTTTTTTAAACTTTGTGTTTGTTTATTATTGGCCTATTTTACATCATTCTCTTCAGAATTAAATTCTCTACAAGTTTTGGTTAAAAAGTTTGCGTGTTTTATTACCCATTTAATGAAGTTAATGTACTTCAAATCTAAACAAAGCATGTTTTTTGAGACTGAATTTTACTTTTTTTTTATCTGATATCTGATACGGGTGGGTGATCTTACAGGTGTGGGACTTACTTTATTCAATTTTTCAGTTCATTTTACTTAAAACCCCATAAATTTAACAACTATCTTTAAGCTATAAAAACATCAGTTTCGTTTCATTTCCCACCTTTCCCAAAAAATAGGGTGAACCTGAATTTAAAGAAAACTATTATGGCCGTAGACGTGTTCTGTCAGAGTACGGCTGGGCTCGTGCCGAAAGCTGCAGAAAAGCTCCACCAAAGTAGATGAATAGTGTTAACTATATTGTTATGTAGTTGATCGTTTTTGTCCGAAACTTTATTGATACTATTTTTTTTTATCTGTTGTGTAATTATATTATTTCTACTAATACAAATAATATTACAACTAATAGTAGTTATTATTAAGTTACTATTTTTATTTATATAAGTTATATTTATTTACTATTTAGCTTTATTTCTAGCATTATTCTATATATATATATTGAAGTATTTTTAAGTATAAAAGTAAAACATGTTGACCTGGCTGAATATCTGCATTGTGAATTTGTCAAAAACGTTTTATAAAATGAAACAATATAATTACTTAAATTAGAATTTTCTATATTAGAGCATTTTGTACTAATTGAATTTAATTGTTTGGGTGTCGACTAAAGGTATTGTTAAGATGAGTAACAAACGCTTGGGCAATTAAAAAATTAGCAACTTGTATACAAAATTAAAATAATAAAAAATCCTTTATTAATTACAATTATTTAATCGCTGTATGACATAAACAACTGTACTGTTGTACTACTCGTCAACTCCAGTAAGGAAGAAACTGAGTGTCATATCGCTGTGTTCTACTCGCAGATGTATACTCGCACCATCTCTCATGTGGCAAATTACTCTGGTGGGACTCACTTGCTCACAAGTCATGAAGTTTGAGAACTTGCGGACATCCACCCTTGTGATGAATGGGCCAGGTTTTGTGTCTGCAACCGAACAATATAGCTGTAAAAGAACTAGTAGTATTTCAGTAAACAAACAATATACATCACTACTCGTCAACTCCAGTAAGAAAGAAACTTGAGTCTCATATCGATCGCTATGTTCTACTGGCAGATGTATAATCGCACCATCTCTCACTGGAACTGGTGAAGCAAGTGCATTATAAGTGATGATTTTGACAACATTTTGGAGGGTTAGCCTTAAAAATTAATAATCAAGCAATAACAACAAACTACACACAACGGACACACTTCAAGTGGCTACACCTATGTAAGGCCTCATTACTGATCATATTCAAATGATTACAATAGGTGTCATAATCAACGTGAGGCAAAACCGATCTTCATCAGGTTTTTTCCCCTACTAAACACATGTGTGACACCCAGTTTTTTTTCCGAGGATTTTGGAATGATTTTCCAAAAAAACCATAAATCAAATTTTCAAAAATGTTGTTCAATAAGTCTAGAATAACTTTATAAAGAAACTTTAAGAAGGTTACAAATATTTTACGCGGCCTTCGTTAAGCCAGTAGCTCACGTGATGAAACTTCTTCTGTATTTCAGTTTGAAGGCAAAAATAACATATTCATTATTAATAAGAACATTCATTCAGTTTTTTAGTACACACTCTCTTATAGTGCCATTAGCTAGTCTGTATGAGGTTAGTCCGAAAAGTATCTAACCTTGACTTTTGATAGTAACATGAATCACCCAATAGCAAATGTGACCCGGTCCCTTTAAAGTATTCCCCTCCACAAGCCACCACCGTTATCCAACATTCTTCCCACTTCCACAAACATTCCTTGAATTCATATATCAAAATGGCAAACAGATCCCTCATCGCATTTTTGCTGACCTACGTCGTCACATCCTTTCCCTTTCAGAGGATTTTCAATTTTGGCAATAGCCAGAAATCACATTGAGCAATGCAGTAGGGATGTAGATGATTGCTGAAGCTGTCTGTTATTTTGTTTTACTAATAAGTGTGGAATGAGATTTAATGAATGAGCTGGCGTGTAGTTGTGATGCAGGATCCATTCATGAACTGCCCATAGTTAAGACAATTTCTTTTGTATTGTATCTCGTAGCTGCCTTATAACATAGAGATAATATACCTTGTCGACAGTCTGAGCCTGGGAAGTGCATTCATGACAAACAGTGCCATCCTAATAATAAAAAAAGGTGAACATAGTTTTAAAATTGCTTCAACTTTGTGTTGGATTTTTTAACCATTGCTCTTCCATTGAGTCTTCCACTGTGAATTTATATTTATTCTAACTAATTGGATCAACAAGACTAATCAAATAAGAAAACAGTAATATAAATAAAAACCATTACCATTAACTTTAAAGACTTCTAGGTCCCTGAAGTGCGTTGAGACTGAGGCCATACTGGTTTCCACGTTCAGTGTCAACCTCCCTTCTGAACTCGCAACCACGTTTAAGTAGTTGTGTAGTTTCTTCAACCTCTCCGTTATGTTTCTCAAGATCTTCAGGTTTGGCATCTCAATGCTGATCTTCACACAAGACAAACAGCTCAGTGCATGTTATATTTCATCCAAAATAATTTAGCCTAAATTATCACAGTTAACAGAATTACTCAACTTTAGTCTGGAATGTTCTAGCTCTCAAAAATAATCATGTGGTGTGTGATTCCCTCAAATTAATGGAAAGAAGACATATTTTAGTATTGATAGGAAGTGTTTGTTATACTTTGTCAGTAAGCATATATATTAAGAATGGCGTATGTTATAGACCAATACCTCTTCTTTCTACTTTCGCAAAAATATTAGAAAAATTAATGAAAAAGAAACTAGTTACATTTCTTGAAAGAAACAATTATTTTAGTGAAAATCAGTTTGGATTTAGGGAAGGGTTGAGTACAGAGGTAGCATTAAAACGTTTCATGGATTTAGTTTATGAGTCCTTAAATTCCGGAAAAAAGTTAGTGGAATTTTTTTAGACATAAAAAAGGCATTTGACACAGTAGATCACAAAATTCTTTTGGAAAAGTTATATATGAGCGGGGTTAGAGGAAATGCGTATTCCTGGTTTGTAAGTTATTTATCAGAGAGGAGTCAATGTGTGAAAATTAACAACGTTTTTAGTGAAATTGGTTACATCAGTAGTGGAGTACCCCAAGGGTCAGTTTTGGGAGCATTTATTTTTTTAATTTACATTAATGATCTTTGTAATGCAAAATTAAATGGAAAGTTAACATCTTTTGCGGACGACACAGCTTTGTGTTACGTAAAAAATAATTGGACTGAAATAGAGCGAGCCATGAATTCAGATTTGAACGCCATTCAATGGTGGTTTACAAGCAATTGTATGCTTTTAGGTCCAGAAAAAACAAAATACATAAATTTCAATTTAAGAAGTGAGCAAAAATTTGATAATGAAATTATATATAAATGTATGGACTGTTTGCTTAAAAATACCCATTGCGATAATAGATGTGCAACTGTGTCGCAGGCTTATAGTTTGAAATATTTGGGAGTAATTTTAGACAGGGAGGTAAATAGGAAGAAACACATTGAAAGTTTAAAGAAAAAGTTATACAATACACTAAGATGTTTCTATTTTTTGAAAAACATGTGCACGGAAGATGTTTTAAGAATGTTGTATTTTTCATTAGTAAACAGTAGATTGGAATATGGTATTTTCTGTTGAGGTGGGACTTTTGACAACAATTTGAAACCAGTTTTTACAGAGCAAAAGAAAATTATTAGATTAATTAAATGAAAAAGTAAATTTGAACCATCTTGCCTTTATTTGTAGATTTAAGAATTCTCCCTCTAAAATATATGTTAGTATATAAAGTATTAAAAATTTTTACGTAAAAAGTGGGAATTTGAATGAATTAAATAATTGTTACAAAGAAAAATTGAGGTATAAAGAACATATAAAGTACCCAAGCCACATTTAACATTTTTTACAAAAGTTATTGTTTTATGTGTCCTAGAATTTTTAATATTATTCCGAAAATCATTGCAAATTGTACAAATGCTAAGTTGTTCGCAAAAAAATTTAAGTTTTGGCTTTTAAAAAAGATAATATTGATCACCTTATTAATATACAAGTTTAATTTGTGTTAAATCTATATCTTAAAGAAACAAACATTATTCTAAGCGGCTAGGTTTGTTGAAGTTATATTGCCACAACTGCATTTATGTAGTGGGACTTTATGTGGATAAATAAAACATAAAATCTTTGTAGCGCAAAATGTTTAATATTAGAGAAGGAACCTCTACACAGGCTTTACCTTAGAGGCCCTATGTTTTTTGAAAGTAAATATATATTGGATATATGCTAGAATGTGTGTGTTGCATTTAAACTTATATATATAGTATTTTTATTCTTTTAATTATGATAATTTGTGATATTGTACAGTTTAATTGCAGTCATTAATTTAAGACTAAATGTGAATTAATATCATTACCATTTTTGACGTGACAACGTCTTAAATTAGGTTGCGGCTCGGAGTCACTCATGAAAAAGTGTAACGCCCGGTAACGTTACGATGCCCGTCCAGTGGGTCCGCCGCACGGGATCCGCACGGGATAAAGCAGATAACTGTGGGTCCGCCGCACGGGATAAAGCAGATAACTATGTTTATTCGTGAAAATGTGGAGTGCTTAGATTCGTCATTTACAACAACTACAACAATAAAGGTAAATAATTGTACACTGATATTTCATTATCGTAAACTATGATTGATTAATTAATTGTTAGATTGACACAAAAGTTGAGAAACTGAGTTTATAGGTTATGTCATACTATTGACAAATGTTGATAGTAAATTATTAGTTTAAATCACTCTGCAATCAATCGTAATTCAGTCGATTGAGAAGAAACAGTGCGTATTGCTAGTCAAACATTTAAAATAACAAATTATAACCTCTAACCTGTCATAACAGTGCGACCAAACAAACGAACTAAACCGACCAATCACCACGCGCGGAGTTAGAATTTAACTGTGTTTAGCAAGAATTTCAAATTCCAATTTTAGTAAATGTTTTATTCAACTTTACCATTTACAATAACAAATTTTAATTAATTTCAAATTATGTACAATGTTTTAGTAAACAAAATATATTTCTATAGTTAAAATTTGTGCAATTCTTATTTTCATTCAATTCCTTGTTCCTATTGTGCAATTTAATAATATTCATATCAATAAATATTCTACCGAGAAAAAGACGTTGTCACGTAAAATCTTCGCCCGTAAAACCGACTTTACAGGCAACCATAATTTTTTTTTTTTTTGATAATTTTGTACCAGATTATTTTAGTTGTGATGGATTGTAATTACTTTCGAAAAATAAATATATTCTATTCTATTATAACGGAATGTTTCTTGAGAACAATGGTTAATATGCTAATTCCAAAATATTCTGGAATCATGAGCCTATGTAGAGCCCAGCTGCTGGAATCACTGACTTAGTACCATCTTGTGACAAAGATGAATAAAATGGATCCAAAATATCCATATCATCACCAGAGTGCATCATTATTCTGAACTTATGTCAAACAATGCAGTCACTTTGACAAAGCCCACACATCGGCCTATTTAATATATAAAGAATATTAAATATAAAAAGGAAATTTGGGAACAGCTGATTGAATAGAATATTCAAGGTCGAAGGATCAGATAATATTCTAGCCACAAAGATGAAAACTTCAAGATTGTGTGCACTGTCCTCTTTGTAATTTAAATTTATGTAGACATCAATGTTTTTTTATGTTTATGGTGTTATATACAATTTTACCTTGCTATGCTTTTAATGTCAGAAAGTATTTTTTTTATGTACAAAGCAAAGCAGATGCCAAGATTTTCAAGTGATTCTATGATAAATGACAACTTACTTGAAATAAAAGTTTCAATGATGATTTTATATTCTGTATTACGCTTATTTAAAATTCAGACTAGTTGATTTAGACTTTGATGTTGAAAACTGACTTTTAGCGTTCTCCATCTCTGTCAAAGTGTGATAACAAACCATAGGTTCCAAAGGTGACTACCACAAAGTCTCTAGATTCATTAGGGTTTGCAATGGGTAAAATAACTATATTGCATCAAGACATATTTAAAAAAAAACTGTAATAATAATTGATTTCAGTTTCTAAGTTACAGATTCATATATTTTAATTAGCAAGCAACTGTAAAGTAAGACATAAATCTGCAACTTAGAAACTGAAGTGAAGTCAGTTATTGTTGTAGTTCTTCTACAAAACCCTATCACCATAGTAGTATTCCTTTATAATGTAACTAATACAATTGTATATATTTATTTAAATAAATGTACCAAGAAAGTGGCTTACATCAGGATCCAATGTTGGAGGTTCTGCGTAGTCTCCCCATCTTCTGTGCGGAATTACATGGACAGGTACCTCGTGCATGCACAGACGTGATTGACTTGTCTGTGTTGGCTGGGGACATGAGTCAGAGAAACTAGTAAAATTAGATTGTAACTATTAGTGCAACACTAAATGAGTTAACAATACAGCCACACAGGTCAACTGTGTATCAATGCGGTCTCTAGACGTGGTATTGATGGTCAAATATGTGACTGAATAAGGTCCTTCCTCACAGACAAGGTGGTTGTTACAACCCTCATGGGTTGTGCAAGTGTCAGTACAAGGACTATGAGGGTCTGTCTGCATGGTGGCATCCTTTCTCCTCTCCTGTGGAACCTAGTTGTGGACGACCTGCTAATTTCTTTGAATAGTAGCAGTGTCTTTGCACAGAGGTACGCAGATGATACTGTGATTCTTGTGAGTGGAAAGTTCAACACAACAGTCACGGAACTGATCAATGCTGCTCTGAACATGGTGGGAAATTAGTGCGATGAGGTGGGCCTCACTGTCAACCCCACCAAGGCTGCTGTGGTTGCCTTTACCAGGAGGTGATAGATGGAGGGCATTGGTCCATTTCTATTCAGAGACTCTTCAATTGAGCTGAAGTCCGAGGTCAAGTACCTAGGCGTGATCCTAGATAGGGTTCTATAAATTGGGGACCTCATCTAGAAAGGGTCATCGCCAGGGGGAAATGGTCTTTAATTCAATGCAGACGCGTAATAGGTGGGTCTTGGAGACTGAAGCCGAGGTTTTTGTACTGGCTTTATGTTTCTGTAGTCAGATCTGCAGTAATGTATGGAGCTGTTGTGTGGTGGCTAAAAACGGAGGCCAAGACAGTGGTAGCTCGTCTGGCGGGTATCCAAAGGATGGCCTGCCTTGCTATCACTGGGGCTTTTCCTAGTGCGCCAGGTGCATCTTTAGGCTGTTGTCTCAACCTCGCCCCCCTGGACATTGTTATTCGGACTATGGCCAGGAGGAGTGCCTACTGTCTTCAGCAAATGGGACTCTGGTCAGGCTGCAGCAGTGGGCACTGTAGAATTAGCATCCTGATTCAGGAGGATGTTCTGCACATGAACTCCTGATCAGATGCCACAAAAGTTTTCCTTTGACAAACCCTTTAGGATTGTGATACCTTCTAGGGATGATTGGTCGGAGGTAAGGAAACCTCTTACACCAGCGGAGCTTGAATGGTTTACAGACGGCTCTAAAACGAAAAGCGGTACGGGTGCTGGAATTGTGGGAGTGAGACCATGTAGGGAGCTGGTGGTCCCTATAGGTCCTACAGTTTTTCAGACGGAGGTCGCAGCCATTATGGAACGTGCTCGTGAGAATCTTCGTCTGCGGTATAAGAGCAAGACGATTAACATTTTCACGGATGGCGCTGGACTCTTGTGTGATCAAATCCAAACTAGTCTGGGATTGTTATCAAGCCGTTTTCTTCCCTTGCCAGAATTCGTGACCGTTTGTTGGGTTCCTGGTCATGGGGCGATCCTTTGGGAATGAAAGAGCTGATACCTTGGCCAACCAGGGCTCAGCGTCAATTATTTATTTATTTATTTATTTATTTATTTATTTATTTTCAATTTTACATGACAGCTACAGGACATGATATAGCACAAACAAAGTACAAAACCTTCAATTATTCCCATTATGACAGGCCCTCAACCGTTCTGCGGTGTTCCAAGGTGTGAATCCTTTGGGGCTGTCTCGAAATGGGTTCACGCTAAACATGAGAGAAGGTGGAGGTTGCATTCGGGCATGAGAATGAGCAGAATGGTACTACAGTTGCCTTCCTCCAGAGTGGCGTCAGACCTTCTCTCACTAAATAGATCAATGTCTTCTTGGGTTATAGGTCTGATCACAGGACAAGGTCACCTGAGGAAGCATCTTCACAGATTCGACATCCTTCAGGAGGATCTGCTCTGTAGAATGTGTGATGAGCAGATGTGCGCAAAAAGCCATTGAGGCTGAAGTGCATGGCAGTAGGCCGCCCCATAGAAGAAGAAGAAATGAGTTGTCTGTTAAGTCTTATTTGCACACAAATTATTTGCAGGAAAAAAGAGTTTATTTGGAGTTAAATAAGTGCATAAAGAAAAGGTTATTGCAAATGTTGGTTGGAGATAACAAGTTACCAGGAGAAATAATTGAATAGCATTAAGCAGAAAGGAAACAAACAACAATATATTTTTTTACTCGTAAAGCTAGGGAAAGTGAAATTTCTACTCATGTAAGAAAAATAAACTATGAAAACTTTTATAAATTTATACTTTTATAAATTTATATTAGACAAATAAACTATTAAAAAGGATTTATGAGAATAAACTATTACATGAGAATTATTTAAGTACAAAGTCCAAAAACAGTCAATTTTTACAGTATAACTTGTTATGAGAAATATCTGTAGTAAAAAAAGAAATATAATATCTAGACTTTAGCAATTTTCATGGAATGCACTTACCAATTCAATTTCTAAAGTTAAACGTGGTGTATCCTTGTGAGTCAGTTTTATCTTCATAGTTTTTGCAGCACTCACATTAACTCTTAAAGATGATAGAGATGATGCTAGTAAATCTGAAAAATTAAAATTGTAAGACAATATTAGCCAGTTTATTAGATGCTAAAATGTATGTAGACTATTGACAGAAGTGCAGTAAAAAGTCAGTGACATTGATGACAGGTCAGGTCATCCAGTATAGAGCCCCTGTGAAAGTGTTAACTACATGTGTTGTAGCCAGACAGTTATTGTACAGTAGATTAACACATTCACTGCAGCAGATTCCTAATGGTATGGTGCCATCATGAAAGTAGCTCACATCATTCAGTATACAGCCGCAGTGAAGGTGTTTACTACATGTGTTGTAGCCAGACAGTTATTGTACAATAGATTAACACATTCACTGCAGCAGATTCCTAATGGCATGGTGCCATCATGAGAGTAGCTCACATCATCCAGTATACAGCCGCAGTGAAGGTGTTTACTACATGTATTATAGCTAGACTGTTATTGTATAGTATTTTGAATATGGCAGACGCCTTACTGCACGGGATAGTAACCTTGCATAGCCGCAGTGAAGGTATTAAAGGTCTGTTAACAAAATTATGTGCAGATAGAAGTAATGTAGTTTCCTTAAAGACTGAATAAATAAACATTCAAGGGCAAGAATACAAAGGGCATTTCCAGATTTTTTCCCATTGTCTTATTGAACAAAAATTATAATTTATACATGCTTAAAACTAGGATCCATTGCAGATAACCTGTTTTCTGATGATATATTTTTTTAATTTTCCAGCCAGTCCTTGAAAGTTGACAGAATCACCATATTCACAACCCCCATTTTTCCGATTATAATAAAGTTCTGACAATATTATTTTTGTAAGTAAACTTGCTGATGATATTTTTGCTCACTTATCAAAAAACATTTTATAGTTTAACGTTACCACTTTCGATGGTAATTGTTTATTATTTGTAATTAAATTAAGGTTTGAAGAATTGAATGGACATTTTTAGAAGGGCTTGTGTTTCTTGTAAAAATTGTTGATAGTAAATTTACATATCATAAAACTAATTGTTATAATGTTGATCTTAGACGTCTGAAAGATCAGTGTTTGTTTATATGTGAACAGTTTAAATACACTGGTCCAGCGTGTGATAAAGATTGTTTTAATTATTTAGGGTGCAAGATCTGTTAGGGAGGCAAAGAGACTATATATCTGTAATCGAGTTGTTAACGCTAAGAACAAACCCAAGGAAATGTGGTCAATTGTAAAGGAGAATACAAGCAAAAATGATAAGCCTAAATGTATTAATAGCAAAAGAAATCTTACCTCTGACGAATTTAATGAATTTTTCAATAGTAGTGTAAGTAGTACTGTTGATAATGTTCATAATTCAAACCAGTGTATGTCTTGTTTTAGATAAGGTTAAGCAGAGTGTACCTCAAGCACTCAATTTTTCTTTTGAATGTGTGAGGCAAGTCTACAATGTTATAAATTCTTTGAGCTGTAGTAAGAGTCTGGATGTTTATTGCCTGAACTCTGGTCTGCTAAAAATTGCTGCACCTCATATCTCTAAGATTTTAGCCTATTTATTTAACTGTTGGATTGAAAGTGGTGTTTTCCCTCAATGTTTGAAATTAGTTAAGGTTATACCAATTTTCAAGAATGGCTCTGTGTCCGACTACAACAATTATCAACCTGTATCGATCATACTGATAATAACTAAGTATTTGAGATTATTAAAAAAATCAAATTGTTGAATTTTTTTTAATATTTCTTTTTATTGATTGTCAGTTTGGCTTTAGGTCTAAGAAAGGTACTAGTCTAGCCATTTCTGAGTATTTGAGGAGCTGTATTTATGGTCTGGACAGCAAGAATAAAGTAATTGGTGCCTTTTATGACATGTCAAAAGCATTTGACACAATCTCACATGACAAACTGCTATATAAACTTAAATTTTATGGTTTTGATAGTTTCACAGTTAAGTTTGTAGGGTCTTACTTGTCTGAAAGGCTACAAGCAGTTTATTTTGAAGGCTACTTTTCACAATACTTAAATGTAAGAACTGGTGTCCCACAGGGCTCAATCCTAGGCCCATTATTTTTTATTATTACTTATGTAAATGTTTTACCTGGTACTATTGCTACTAACCATATGAGCTCCTTTATGTTTGCAGATGACCTGGCTGTACAAGTTAAATGTAATAATATTTGCTTTGCTGCTGATGTCCTTTGTAATATTAGTAACACTATCGAGGACTAATCAGCTGCCAATTCAATACGCCTTAATAAAGATAAAACCCAGACTAGAATTTTGTTTAAAACCTATCCAACAGAACATTGACTATGTTAAATTCTTAGAAGTCACTCTTCAGAGTAACATCAAATGTAAAATACGTTGAAATGTTATGTAATAAAGTGTCTAAGCAAATTTTTACTTTAATTAGGCTAAGATATATTGTAACTACAGACATCCTCATTACTGTCTACTATGCCTACTTTCATAGTTTCTTATCTTATTGAATTATTGTATGGGGCAATGATTGTAACACAAAAAATTATTAATTTTACAAATAAGTGCAATCAAGATTATAGCTAATGTAAACATTTATTTAAAAAGTATGATCTTCTTACAGTACCTGCACTGTATATTTTACATTGCTTATTGTAAATAAAAAGAAATTTACATGTCATACCTATAAATAGATCTTTTCATTACCATATGACTAGAAACTCAAATTCTCTAAGAATATCTCAATGTAGTCTTAAAACCGTCTTGAATTGTTTTGCTGAAACTGGCATTAAACTTTACAAGTCTCTTCCTTCTCAACTTCTCAACAATCTCTTGAAATTAATTGTTTCAAGAAAAGTGTAAAAAAGCTAGTGATTAATATCAGTCCATAGGACATCAGTGAATTTGAATTTTTTTCATTGCTATACATTGTGAAGACGCTCTGGTAATAAAGAATTTGTATTTAAATTTTGAATTTGAATCGAAATTGTGCTGTATTTAAATAACAGCCGAGTTCACGTCAGAACGTCTTTGCCTCTGTCATGCATACTCATTTGCAACTTCTTACTGCTGCACATCTCTCATCATTCTGTACACACCTTAAGGCTAATATATTTACAAGGGTTATCCAGAAAGAAGATTACGTTTCGCTCTGTAGTCACTAGGGGCAGGACTATCACAACCATTTTAATATCAGAGCGTTTCTCTGTTCAGTGGCTATCCAACTGTGCTAATAAGAGAGGTTACTGTCGCTCCTTATTGTTTTACAACAGCAGTTTAAAATGTGTGATGCAATTGAAAATCCTGGGAGTTGTGAAGTGCGGTCGGTAATGCGGTTTTTGTTAGCTAAGCGCAATAAACCAATTGAGATTTATTGCCAACTCTGTGAAGTTAATGGGAATGATGTGATTACTGAAGGTGGAGTGCATCAGTGGTGCATTAGGTTTAAAAATGGCCGAACTAACCTGCATGATGACAAATGAATTGGACGGCCAAGTATTTTGACAGATGAACTTGTCTCTAAAGTCGATAAGACAATTAAAGAAGACCCTCGATTCACAATAACAGAACTCTCACTCAGTTCTCCTCAAGTTTCAAGAGTTTATTACACGAAATTGTTACACAGAAGTTAAGTTACCATAAATTTTGTGCAAGATGGGTACAGAAAATCTTAACCATAAACCCATAAACATCAGCGTATGGCTGCTTCAGACATTTTTGGACACTTACAAAAAAGATGGTGACTCGATGCTTGATGGAATTATTACAGGAACCTTTTTTCTTTGGATAAAACATGTGAATTGCAAAACCAAATTCCAGTCTATGGAGTGGAGGCTCACACACACAACTTGGACCTGTGGGAGTGTGTGACTATGTAGTTGAAGTGTACGGCAGCATATTTTTATAACACTGGTATTTCAAAACTAGTTCACCGCTATGTTAAGTGCATAAATTTGTATGGTGACTATACTTAAAAATAGTCACTTTCAAATGTATACCCTTTTCTTGAACATTGTTTTTTGTTTGTATCAAAACATATAATCTACTTTATGGATAGCCCTTGTATATTACGTAGTGATCACTACATAACCCAACCAATATCCATATGGATTGCTTACCTGGTGACAACTCAAGATAGATTTCACTTTCATCCTCTGGTGGGCCAACTAATTTATATTCGTTAAAAAAATGAGCTTGTTGCATCATACACCAAACAGATGTTCGAAGTGGCAAAGCACTTTCTTCGAGAACAATAAAGTAGAAATAATCTTTCGATAGCCTCAGCACACACAGCTTTGTTAGCTTTGATATCGTTGATACAATACCTAAAATAACAAGTAAATAATTAAAAAACATAGCATACAGTTAAATGGTTGAACTAATTACATACAAAGTAGAATTTTGAAATGTTGATAATAGTGCAGCATGTACTTGAAAAGAAGGGATGACCATCCAGTAATTTTCTTTTACAATATGTACAGTAAATTTGTTGATTTCAAGATCATAAGTATATTATTAAATTATCTTGAAATCAACACCTTTCTTATATGCTTCTTTACATTTGTATCTAAGTTATATCTAGAATGTAGCCTATATATCTTATTAGAGCTGAATACTCTCTTTTGTAACTTCAGTAATTTGTAACCTCTTTACATGAAAAAATCTAAAACATAACATCATACTTATAGTTTACGGAACAAAGACATATGTTGTACTGAAAATGCAAGAATTATAACAACTTTTTTACGTAATTTGTGGGCAATATTTCTAACACTTAAGTTATACCGTACTCTATGTATTTCCATTCTGTTGTAGATTTTAAACCATTTAATGTGACTGTAACTTATTTCTTGACACCAATTGACTGTTTATGGTTAATTTTATTATTTTAGTTTTTAATTTATAGGTTTTTGGCAGTGAAAGTGGACAGATTTCAACAGAGGGTTTAGCAATTTGTCTGTAAGTTTATTATATGAAGCATTGATTAGTTGATGATTTAGTTATTTTTACAATGTACTTTACTTTCTTCGTTCTACTTAATGTAATGATTTTCAAAACAGTAAATGTTACATATTGTTTATGTGGAATTTATACTGTACTTTAGTACTTGTTCCCCCACACCCATTTGGGAGTTTTCTGACACACACATTTGGAAGAGTTTTTCTTACCGGCGGCCTAGATAACTACATTATTGAAAAGAACAGACTCTATTTAATTTACTGCAAAAAATTACATCTCATTATGACAATCAGTTCTTGGTTATTGATCCCCAAAAGGAAGTGATGTTGGTAAGAAGAAAGTCACTCTGTCCCTATATACTACTTGTTATTACACAATATAAATTGGTTTAGGTTACGTTATCATAAATATGTGACTAGAAGTACCAACGTTAAAGATATTCTTTATGAGAAATGTTTTTTTTTTTCACCGAAGGGGCTACCAAAGGTTCGCCTGATCAATTCACCTGGGCCATTTCCGATCAATATTTTCCTGACCTCAGAGCACTTACCAAAAAGACCATCTGTTCCGACGTCAGATCATGGACGGCCTATGGCACCACCCCACACTTATGGCAAAAAAAGAAAAAATCCCTCTAGATATCACCTAAATTCAAGCTCAGATTACGTGAGCGCTCGTTAACCTTTTATATTTATAATACATATGCATATATTTATTTACCTACTTATATGGCCTAATAACAAATAGTAAATGAGGACAGAGTGGCCTCCTTCTCGAAGTCCTCACTTCCTTTTTGAGGGCAAAAAACAAGAACCTATCGTCATAATGACATGTAATTTTTACAGTAAGTCATAGAGAGTCTGTTCTTTCTAATAATGTAGTTTTCTAGGTATCCAAAAACATTTCTTTAAAAAATAGTGGCCTCCAGATAATACCAACGTACTGTTTTGATTTCATTTTGTAAATACACATGGCATAGGTAGTTTTTATTCACCATTAAATTACTTCTTTGCCAATGAGATAGTAGTTGATACAGATTATAAGTTATTTTTCTAAATTAATTAGCCTAAACAACATTAGTTCATAATAGACCTATGTTTTTAATTTTTTAATATTTTTTATTAATAGCCTATGAATATAAAAACCATACCTATACTTGTTAGAACTAATTTCATAAAATAAACTGGTAATGGTAAATAAACTGGTAGCCTTAATACAATCAGTACATGCTACACCACCTAATTGATTCTAATTACTTAAGAAAGGCCTAGTTTGAATTTATTGCTTAACTGACTTTACTAAATTTCCAATTTCTAAGGTAGGTACCTAGGCCTATTTGAAGAAACATTTAAAATTGTAAATGGCACTTACTTGATAATGTTCTCATGCAAAATACTTCAGACATTTTCGCTCTAAACTTCATCGTAATAAATTACAGTAACACTTGAAAGTTATGCCTGCTAAGCAGTCACTGAGAGTGAATAGGCTAGTCAACTCTGTAGGTTGGTGCACTGCTTTTTTGTTTGTTTATCACTAAAAACATAACCTCTAAAGGTTTAGAGAAATACAAAATATTGTACAGTAATAAATAATCAACACGCCTCACAATACAATTAACGAACAATACAAAATGAAGGACAGCTGTTTAAATTTAGGCGCCAATAAGCCGACCACATAGAGTAAACAATAAAAACCCCAACTTGATACGCCCCCAAAGAGGGATTATTTGGATGTAATCAACACAGCCTATTTAAAATGACCTCTTAATTGTTGATTGTACATTTTCGTTTTTGTAGAACTTAGTGCGAAGTCTACATCATTGCAAGTCTGGCCGTATGAGCAGTTACCGCACTACCTCACTCTCCTTACAGCTTACTCACATAGTCATACTATCTGATTCTCACTTCTCAATATGGGACAACGCCTCGCTTCGTTCCGGTTGTTTACACCCGTCACCCGTTTTGTATATTGGCGTTATATTAATCTAGATGTTTTTGAAGTGACTAATAACACCCCATTAAAAAAGTACACACACACGCGCGCGCACACAACACACACACTGATCGAATAGTCGTATGGTCATATCTCAACGTTAAATTTGAGTTTTTCGGTACCTCTTTTTCAGCAATCATTTGAAATGGGGACCTAAAACGTATACCCCATGTTTATTGTATCGCTGTCTAAATAATTAAACCTATACGGTAGTAAAAAATGCTAATACCTTTTAATTTATAAGTTGTAAAATTTAGCATATATTTGTCATTTAAAATATTTTTTGCCAAATTATACTGCAAAGTTTTAATTATATTGACCTAGATTAAAAACATTCATGAAAAATTTCAGCCTTTAATCTTCTATAAATTCCGAGAAACCGGTAGCCTATGTGTGAAAAAAACAAACTTGTGGAAAACAAGTTTAAAGTTAAAATAGTTTGATACTTTCGTATTATTCGGAGGCCATTATTTTTGGACGAAATGTCCTTATTGGGGAATTTGGGGAAATAAAATACAGTATTAAAAAGAACATACTTTATTAACCCTATTTTGAAATTAAAAAGTCATTACAACGAACGGTTATCGTATCCTGTCTCATAAAATAAAGCAAAGTCGGCGATAATTGATTTCAATTCTTACTAAGAGGGATCCCTCAGAAGGAATCATTGTCAAGGGTTGAATGCATCACCACCAGTCGCAACCACTCCTTATCGCCACACGTATTCTACCAATAAAAATTATCCTTTTCAGTTCCAGGTAAATTAAATATCTTTTATTATTGTTAGAAATATTGTTAATCTTTATAATTTAACCTCTTGTTATTTATTATCAAAATTTTATTTGCATTCGTTGTCTGTTATTAATATTTTATTGCATTTTAACCATCTATTTATTTTATTTATATTGTACATAGATATATATTTTATTATAAACATGTTATTCACTGTTGAAAAAACAATGATTGGAAAACCGTGCATTCTTTTCAACGGTATTAAATATCGGTAGCAATGAATTCTAAAAAATAGGGAGATGTTTTGGCGCTGTCTAGGGAAGAGCTGTGGCGCGTCGATCAAAACTGATGCGGGTATAACACAAGTTATCACCTGTAATCAAAAACACAGTGGCGTACATCCTATCACAATGCGTACCCTCTTATCACCGCTGCTGAAATCTCAAACTGCGACTACTGCATCGCCTGCGGTACCTGCTGTGCCTTGTACACCACCTGCGCTGGATTCCTGTGCAATACCCGTCTGGTCCACACCCGCCTCGGATCTCTCACTATCTGACGATCTACCTGGTCTTAGACCAGAATTAGATGCAGTCAACAAAATTCCTTAAGACCCGATAGCGGAAATTTATTATCTCAGAAAAGAGATTGTGCGCCTGAAGAGTGAATACCAAAAGCTGCTCAATCATACTATAGAATCGGACACGCGTTTGCTAGAGTTCACGGACTAAATATTTCAAGTTAGCACATCCCGCGTCGACCAGACCGCCCGCGCTTCCGCGACAGTGGACCGCGGTGTCCAGTGCGAGCCGGATCTCGCTTTACCAAAGGATCATTTTCCTACTGCGGTGGACTTTGCTGTGCCGGTGCATCGCGCCACTCAGACTGACCGAGCTCCGACAGTGGACTTTGCCGTCCAGAGCGAGTCTTCGCCGCAACCGTCCTACCAACTTACAGACTCGGCTGTGCAGTGCGATTTGCTCGGACCGACGCAACCAACAAGCTCGACGAATTGCAACTCGTCTGTGAAGAACAGAAGACAGATATACTTGTCGTGACCGAAAACGGGTGTAACAACAAAAACAGTGACCTCTGCAAAATTCTAAATTTCATTCAGGCTACTTCTTATTGCAGACAACTCTCCAAATAAGGGGGAGTCTCGTTTTTTCTAAAAAACAACTTCAAGTTCACAGTGTTTTCAATCAAGGAAACAGAGGAAAAAGATTTCGAGGCAGCTGGAATCAAAGTCGACATCAAAAAATCAAAAACAATCGTCGGTATTTACAGGTCTCCCAATGAAAGCGATGATGTTTTCTTTTCAAAATTAGAATCCTTACTGAAATACCTGACCAACCTTCAGCTGAATTATGTCCTAATGGGCGATTTCAATGTAGACGCACTGAACAACACTCATCCTACCACAATATGACTTGTCGATATGCTACGGTCCTTCGGCTTGGAGTTGTTGGTCAAATATCCAACGAGAGTAAAGCCAACGACACAAACTGCTATCGACAACGTCGTATCCAACATTCCAAAAGTCGCAGTGTCTGTGGTTAATACAGCCATCTCAGACCACTACGGCCAAGAGGCTATAATTATGGAAAAACAAATCGAGAGGGAGCCCAACATTACAAAAATCATAAGAGACACAAGGCCAAATAAAATTACTTTCCTTAATGCTTCCCTTTCAAAGGAACAACGGAATTTTTTAAATTTTACAGAACCCGTAGAACAGCAGTTTCAATCATTTAATAATTGCCTTAATTACCATCTCTATCTATGCTGTCCTACAAAAACAATCAAAGTTTGCCCTAAAAAGACAAACAGTAACAGGATCACAAAAGGAATACTGGTTTCGAGAGAAAAATTGAAATTTTCCTCGAAATTTACCGGACTAATGTAAATAAAAATTTCAAAATTTCAAAATTATAAAAAGCTTTATAAAAAGTGATCCAAAAGTGATCGAAAGCATATGATGTCTCGAATAAAATTCTTTCTTGCAAAAACGTTTCCAAAACTGTGTGGGATATCATTAACAATAAATCCAAAATGTCCAAACAAATCAAAGTAAAAATTGGAGATAAATTGGTGCAGGATAAAGCCAAGGTTGCCCATGAGTTTAACGGTTTTTTTGCTTGTGGGCTGGATCCTCGACTGTCTGAGCCTCAAGCTACCCAAACGCGAAGACAGTGCCCTGCAGCATCTATGATGTTGGCGCCAGTTCTTGAGAAAGACCTAACCAAAATTATCCAACAGCTCCCAGCTAAAAAATCAACCGATCTCAAATTTAATGTCCACGTGGCTCATAAAAAAGTGTTCCCAACACATTGTGAGTTCCCCTAACTCAACTAATGAATTTGTCTTTCCAAACTGGAGTTTTTCCCTCACTCCTGAAAATGGCTAAAGTAACTCCTATTTTCAAAAAAGATGGTCAATATTCCATCAATAGTATCAGCCTGTCTCCATTTTGTCAGTTCTGAGCAAAATGTTTTAAAAACTCTTTTTGGTAAGAATGCTTGGATTTCTTAATAGTCACAACCAGCTCTTTGATGACCAATGGGGCTTCAGAAAGGGCAAATCGACGGTAGACGCAGTAGTGAGTCTAGTCGAAAGAGTTGTAGAGGTTTAGAAAGTCGAAACTCCACCTTAAGTGTGTTTCTCGACTTATCCAAAGCATTTGACTGTGTTGACCATAATACACTACTTGACAAATTGGAATCGCATGGCATTCGAGGAGTGCCTCTTTCGTGGCTCAGTTCATTCATAAGCCACAGAACCCGTGGTTCAAATATCAAACCAACTTTCAACAACAATAGAAATGAAGTATGGAGTTCCTCAGGGCTCCATACTCAGTCCAATTCTTTTCCTGGTCTATGTCGATGACAGAGTCATCACTACTGCACGGGAGACTCGTGCAGTATGCTGATGACACGACTCTCTGTTTCAATGGAAAATCAAAGGAAGTGTTGGAACAGGTTTTTATTGACCTGAATAATTGCGTCCAACACTTCCAAAGTCTCAATCTCACAACAAACAACTCAAAATCCAATTTTTTGAACTTCTCTTTGGGATGTGGAGATTCTGGGTGTGGGCCTGCCATAATGTTGGTAGACTCCGTTCTACAAGAAACAAAATCCACTAAATTCCTTGGAATATACCTTGATCAAGGGTTGACATGGAATGCTCACATCGACTTAGTTTATACCAAATTAGCCTCAGGCATTTATGTTATGAGGTCTTTAGCCAAATACTGTCCAAGTCAGGTACTGATGACGCATATTATGGTCTGATTTACCTACATCTTACCTACGGATTGGTTTTGTGGGGCTCTAGTGCAAACAATCAATTTTTGAGAGCCTTCAAACTTCAAAAGAAAGCGTTTCGAATAATTGCAAAATTGAGTTTTAGAGAGTCGTGCCGACCAGACTTCAAAAACTTGCAACTGTTGACTCTGCCCTGTCTATACATCCTGGAAACAGTTTCATTCTGTATGTCCAAATGTACCCTGATGAGGGGCTGTGACGTGAATGGATATGAGAAAGAGGCAGAGACAACTACCGTTACTGGCCATACATAAATTTATTCATTTTAATAAGTAATGATGGGTACATAACAATTGATGAAACTGTTTTGTGTCTGTACAATAAAACCTAAAGCCATGTGTCTGTTTGTAGAAATTTTGGTCCACATTTTCCGAAAATGTTACATTTTAAAATGTATACTATGTTAATTATCTAACCCTTCTCATAAAAATGGATTAACTCAATTAATTGGTTAATGGGTTTAGTCTCAACTAAATCCTGCTGTAATTCCATGTGCTATCAAACCTCTCATTGTATCCCAATCTATATCTCTATACTATTATATAAAAATCTAATCTCGTTCTTGCTGTGTGTGTTTACAGAGTTTACAAATGATTTTATTGTCAATAACATTTTCAAAGCGTACAATGTCATGTGCTCACAGAGCATGTTTGAATAAATATGTAGTAGTGTTAATATTAAAGTGCCATAACATTTACAATAATTTTAAAGTTGGTAAAATGAGTCTCTGTGTGTGTGTGTGTGTGTACGCACGAGCTTGTGTGTTTTAAAGTACTTAAAAATTACTGGACCGATTTTACTGAAATTTTACATGGTAAGAGCCTTACTTAACATACATACCTATTTCGACTTTTTAAAAAATCCTGTGAGGTACGCCTCACTGATCTCTAAAGTTGCATTACAACAAACAAATTGTTAAATCATAGAGCCCGTTAAATGTAGTCAACTGTTCTGTGAAAACATTGTTATATGACAGCACAACCATATAATTAATTAAACTAACCACTATTTTCTATTTGCTTTTTATAGTCATGAAAGAATAGCATAAGCTTGATAGTAACTACACTTCAAATTTTAAACTTTCCTGCAACCACTGTAGGACAGAGTAAGAAAATGCCCAGATAAGAAAATTAAAAGTACCTATTATTAAAAATATACTTTTAATTGTAAAGTTTAGTAACTAACAGGTAAGTATGCAGTGCTTGGTCAGTACTGTAATGCAGATATGACAAGGTACTATATAACTTTAAATATAAATTCAAAGACTGTTATAAAACATATCTTTAGTTGTGCTTTGACAGAAGAAAGCTTCTCAAACCTGCGTATACATTTGTAAAATGTGTATATTTTTTGATCGGGAAACAAGGTAAAATCAGCTATAGCACACAAAAATCTAAGAACGGAGTAAATTACAATGAACATAAATATACACTTTTTGACATATTTTTTATCATGTTAACAAGGCCAACTCAACATTGGCGTTGTATATAAAATTTGCTTGAATCAAAAGTGTTCATATACGTACAAAGTCTATGACATTGCTTGCAAAGGCACGTATATCTGCTAATAACAAATACTTTTACTGAAATTATATACTACATCAACTGTTTAAGATTGTTTCCAGATGGGAACGGAAATTTACCATATGAATCAAAATATATGCAAAATATCCATTGTGAAGGGGTCTTAAAATGGATGGGAGGGTGGGATGGGTTGTGGATTTGAGATTAAATAAGTTCTTGCACAAATAGCATTTCTATCTCTGGCCGCCTATGAACCCTACTCCTATCTTGTTTAGCAATAGAATAAATTTCAACACAAATTATAAATGTAATATGTTAAGTAAACAGGAGTATGGATGCAAATATATATAATAAAGAACGTAAATAATAAATTCCTTTTTCTCAATGTTCCTGTTTTCAATATTTATGAACAAAACTGTACTGCTAACTCTATGTTTCTACAGAAATATTTTTATGGTATTAAAACCAATATGCTATTATAGGGATTATATTGATACATCCTATTAGGTTATAATAATAATAAATCCTAAATTGAAGACCATTTATAAAGTAAAGAACCACAATGACTAAAACATAAAATACATAAAACCACAATAACTTAACAACTGTTATTGTAAAACAAAAATAATAATAATAATAACAAACAAACATTTTATTCATATGTAAGAACACTAAGTTGTCTAAAGAGATTTAAAGAATGATCAGCAACAAAAAAGCTCAAAACCAACCTTTACAATTTTTGACATCAGAGATACCTAGACTATAAGATACAATAATATAGTGTAATCTAGGTGAAGTGACAGTCTCATTGTCTCATCAGGTGCACAGGTGATTGGAGATGAAATGATGAATTAGGCAAATTTTAATACTTGATATGCAATACTCACTTACGATTTCTCAACGCATATGCCAGAAGAATCTTTTGAACAAAAATTATTGATGTGGTCCATAAAATGTAATCTTTTATCAATATAAATTTCTAAAAACTTTGTCCAATTCACCTTCTCAATCATGATTTCATCAATCATAACATTAATGTTAGTGTCCTCAACAGGAAAATGGCAACCAGAAAATTCTTATGACATTACATCTTGCTACATTAGTTTTTAAATAAATATTAAAGAACAATGTCCACATCAGTTTAAGTCAATAAAAATTTGTAGTTCTAAATCATTCAATGTTTTTCATTAAAGCAAAGAGTCGTGTCATCTGCATATTGAGTTAAATTGCCAGATGTTAAGGACAACAACTTCAAAGCATTTATTTGAGAAATCTGCTGCCCAGACACACATTGCATTTAAAGGTGTTCAAGATGGTGTAAAAAAATTACAATTATTTACATACAGTAAAATAATATAGGACAAAGAATCAACCCCCTGAGGAACGCCAAATTCTAATTTGATTGGATAACTCCATCAATTTCTGCTTGTTGAATTGATTGGCTAGTTATGGTTCTAGCCACTTCTGTGGCACTCCACGTATACAATAACTTTGAAGAAAGATGAAAAAGATCTGATGTTTTATACAATCAAACGCTTTTGATAGATCTAGGAACCAATTAATTGTATGTTGGCGTTTTTACAATCCTTGAACTATAAACTCCAGTGAGTGATACAGCATCAATGGTTGATTTCCTTACCTGAACCCAAATTAAAGCCTTGATATGATTTTGTATTTTTATAGATATCTCAGTAATCGGTTATAAAATAATGTTATAAAACTTTTGCTAAATACAGGAAATATACAAACAGGAGGATAGTTTGTACCTTCCATCAGATTTCTCTTTTTGACTACTGAGATAACTTTTCAGTATTTTAGAGATCCAGGAAAATCTAATGTTTGAAAGAATATATTTATTTATTTAGTTAAGAACCCAATAATGTGTTTTGAGCATTCTATTGCATATCTGTTTATTTTTTTTAATGCAAGCTTTCAATAGTTAATGACAATTCTGATAGTGTTACTGGTATTAATAACATTGATGAAACTGGATTAGTGTTTGTCATATTCGCATTATAATAGGTCATTTTTTCTATGATATTAACAAAAAACTTATTTAAAGCATTTGCTACATATAACGCTCATTAATTTCAGTTCCATCAAATGAAAGTTGAATTTGAATTTAAAAATGAAATAAAAGAAATTTTCCCATTATTTATTATATCCCATTCTGTTTATGAAAGATTGTCGCTAAAGCAAAGTTTTTGATTTTCTTCATATGATTTGCTGCTCTAATTACTGTATGTTATATTCGTTTGTACAGTTGTAAAAACTTGTTTATATTTTGGTTATTAGACAGTTTTGCTTGTTTGTGGTACATTTTAAGTTTGTTCCTTGCTACTAGGATGCTTTTAGTAATCTATTTACTCCACTTAATAATGTTTCTAACCGAATAAGTTCGGTAAGGACAGCATTCATTAACGTGTTTTAAGAAACAAGATCTGAAACTATTGTATTCGTACATATCTTTGATGTTCCAGAACATCCCAAGAAACTCCCAATCTTGTTGAATGCTATAATTTAATTTTAGGATATTGTGTTGTTATAATGTTTGTCTAGTTACTTTTACAGATCAAATAGTGTATGCCAATACAGGATCAAATAGTGTATGCCAATTTCCATGAAAATTGATTGTGCATCATGATTAGAAAAGACAGTGTTAAAATATAAATATTTATTTATCTATATTTCTTATGACATTATCAAGGGCAGTTTTTTGGCTGTAGCATGTGTGAATAAATTTATGAACCAAAGTTTCTAATAAGTCTCTGAAACGTTTAAGCTCAGGTTTATTTATTTGTAAGACATTTATATTATAGTCTTCAATTATAAATTTATATTTTTGTGTGTATAAATTTATCGATCAATATTATAATTTTGTGAAAAATACGTCAAGCTGTCCTGAGAGGGATCTATACAGATCTAAAATACACCATATTGTTTTCATTTTTGACACTTATTACACCAGCCAGCTCAAAGTCTTTGTCGGCACAGGTACTGAGTAAGGCTTTGATTTTAATGTAGTTTTTGTAAAAGCAGCAACTCCTATCCATTTAAATCTAATCTTTTGGTAGGAGCTTATAAGATTATAGTTTTGAATTTTAAAATATGGATGATTCATCATTGAATACATGTTCTGCTACCATCAAAATTTCGGGCTATGATTCATAACAAAGTAAATTTATTTTATCTAATTTGTTGGTTGCATTTTGAGAATTCCTATGTAAAATGTGTAATTTTCTTTCTTTAGTTTTATTTACTCTAGATTAGTTTGATTCGACTGATGAATTAGAAATGTTCTTGTTTATACAAGATTGTCTAAAAAAGTCAAATTATTCCCAGGATTTCAACTTAACATTGTTAATAAATTTTTGCAGTGGTTGAGTTTTATGACGTTCACAGCCACATGCTAAATGTTCTATCGTAGATCAAGTTCCACTTGGAATTTCTGAATGTGGTTGCCATGGGTCATGTGTTTTAGTCCAGGTATTCTATTAGTTTTCATTTCTACGGCATAACAATTTTGAAGCTTAAATCTTGGAAAAGTAGATCTTATTCTGTTGTTTGTTAATTGATGGTTTCTTGATTTGGTCTTCTGGATAAGTCAAATCTGTTTTCTAATTTCTTATGCAGTTTGTCAACATTGTGGATAAATATATTTTTCCATTTATTGAAAGATATATTCCATGTTTGGTAAAATAACGTCTTGGGATGGAATTGATGTCTTAACATTTTAATGTTTGCATATTTTTAAGACAGTTCAGCAGTAATTTATATGTTAGATAATGTCTGTACTGTAATTCTTTGATAAAATATGATTTAATTGTGTTTGAACAATATATTTTTCAAAATGTTTGTAGATATTTCATTCTTTCCCCGCAGATGTCTCATTAGATCCTGCCATTATATTTGTGCATTTTTCTTTATTAGATTTAGTACATTTTGGAATAATGTTCATCAATTTTGCTCCTGGTTTACATGTTCCAGTAACATTACTACTACCCTCAAGCTTAGTTTTTAGTATACCACGTAAACTTCTACCATGACTGTCTGCATAGATTGATACATTTGAAAATTAAATTTCTACTCTTTATATTTGTTCAGTTTATGATGACCTTTTCCCATGCTACTAGTTTGTTTACTACTATCCTGGAATGATGTATCTGTATATTTTAAGTGTGTTGTAGGAGCTGTCTTATTTTCTATGCAAATAGGAAGTTTTTGAACATTAGTCTTACATAATGTATTTTGGCTTGATATGTGGACATTTCATTTACTAAAAACTTCATTTAAATTTGTCATCAGGATTACATGACTTAAAATTTGGTTTTAAGGCAATGTTATCAGCTTCTAATACTTCAATTGTAGTTCTAAGAGTTGTTATAAGATCTTTAAAGTTAAAACAATTGTTTTGTAATATGTTATTATAACTTAATTCACTAAGTTGGCATGTTGTTTTTTATGCAGTGTGCTTCATAATATATATTTCTGTTTTTGAGTGCCAATATCTACTTTTAGTGCAATCCCAAACATGTTTTCTAAGATTAACCAAATTTAAAGCAATGTAGTGTACAAGAGTGTCATTTTGTATTGGATCTATAGTTGTGTTAAGCTTGTTAATAAGATTGTCTACAAATTCTTAAGTGATACCCATATTGAGTTTCTTTAATCACTGTGAGGTTTTGTAGTTTTAATGAGACAATTCTTTCTTGATTGTGTTGTCATTTTTGTAAACAATGTTTTAAATTTAATGTTTCACAATCGCTGAGGTTATAGAAAAAATATATATTTGATTGGTTGTCTTGTTTTTAATAACTAATAAATCAGAATAACTAATCTAATACAATTCTAAGTCTATACCTTTGAATCCAATATTTTAGACTTTTGATGTATAATTATGTAAGTTAATTTAAAACTTTCAATAGAAAGATTCAAAATAAACACAGTTTTTCAAGTGTTAAACTGTAACCTGTTACAAAATAATTAATTGTAGCTGAGCCAAAATAACACAGAAAAGTGGCCTTACCGGCATACTATATGTTTGCTGTTAACCAAAGAAATACAAAAAAGACAATTAAAGATCATAATCTGTATTATAGCGTATAGTTGTGCAATAATATTTTTTATTGAGTAAATCACAGAACAAAGAAAACAATTGAATATTTAGATACTATTACATCACTCCATACTTTATTTTGGTAACTTGGTACTTCACACACCATTCAGAAACAGGATATTCTAATTTCCAGTACCAAGCACACATATAGTGCACATTTTAAAAATTAGTTGCATATCCATTAAAATTGATTATTTTCTGTAGAATTGTTTTACCTTAGTACCAAATGAGGTTAAGAAAATCTGAAATAGAAATTTCATTTTGTTTTATAAGTGTCAATTGTTGATTAATATATAAACTTTTGATCACTATAATTAATAATTAATAATTAATCATTATTATATTTATGCTCCATAATTTTAAATAATGGAAGTTAGGAAACCAAATTTATAGTTAATTGAATGGATATAAATGAATTTAAAAGTTTAGTAACTTTATTTTTATATTTAAGATTTTTATGAGAGGTTTCCTGGAGTCTTTCCTTATGTTATAGAACCTGCAGAGGCGCTTTATTTATAAATATTTGACTATTGATAAATTTGTAGTCTGGTTAAGTTTGTTTGATAAACTGTTATGTTTCTTCTGATTTCAAAGTTAATAAAAAAATTTATTTCAATTTAGTTTTGGATTTGAATTTGATATCTTATATAAAAGATAAAATCTATACCTTTCTTGCCCTATCTCCAAAATATAAATTTCAATAAAGATTTACCCACTTGGTTGACAAATTTGTAAAGTGTAATAATATGATAAACTAATCAGATGTGTGATTTACTGATTTCCAAGGACTTAGCCAGCGAGGGGGACCAAGGGGTCCGGATCCCTCCCCAATTGTCAGTTTTTTTCAATTACTTTTTAAGTACACGATTATTGTTATTTAAATAATTCAGCATTACTGACATGTACTGCTGGAAGATTGTTCTCAACAAAGAAACAGTTCAAGAACTTTTGAAGGAACAAAATGGGGTCTTATCCTCTGACAACGGGAAAATATCAGTTATCCTCAGACCACTACGGGAGAATATCAGTTGTCTGGACCTCTCCTAAATTTTTTCCTTGCTACACTCTTGCTGATTTCAATAATTAATTCAATTTGAAACACTTCACTAAAAAAGATTAATAAAAAAAGGAAGTGATGTATGGTTAAAAAAATAATCTCGCTTTATTGTCTAGTCTATGAATAAAATTAGGATATCAATTGACCTTGAGCAGCCATATTTGCTATTACTTTTCTCTTTCATACAAATTTAGAAAAGATATTTAGTGTTAAATAGTTTTTTTTCTTTTTTTTATACTAGAAGTGTTAGTTACTAATTTATTGAACATTTTTATATTTACTTCCATAGTGCTCCATGTAGCTGTAAATTGTGATTTTTGTTTTAAGTGCTGTTTGATCAATAAAAATAAAAATATTAAATTTGTTTTTGTAAAGCCTAATTTAAATGTCAGTACCAGTAAGTGAGATATAAAATTTGTTTTTTGTCATTATTTTAAAGTAAGCTACCATTCAAAATATATTGTAATTTATAAACTCCAATATAACTTATTATTTATCAATTATTTATTTTGGCAAACAGAATATTTTAGGTCTTCATAGTTTGGGTAAAAATGGAGGATTATTTATAAATAAGGGGATACATTCATTATTATTCTTTAATATTTTGTCATGCAGAGTAGATCTACTATTTAAAAATTTTTTTTGTAAACAATATACTCATCAACTCTCAATGTATGCATATTTATATACTAATTTATGTACCTAATTGGAAGGACAAATTTACTGACATAGAATAAAAATAATAGAAAATAAAAAAGGATAAGTTAAACGGATCCAATCAATATTGTTTCTTTATTTACTGTATGTATTACATTTCACAAATTGCACTGAATTCAAATGATAACTCGAAAAACATTGCATTTCTTATGGCACCAGGAGATTTGTCACAATAATAGTCACTGAAAATTACTCTTGAAATGTATTCACAATGGTTACGAAAACGTTGAAATAATCTTATATCCAAAACGTCTGAGCAAATAATTATTTTTTGTTGTTGATAAAATATAATGGGCCCTAGCTTGAGGGGGTTCATTTAGTTCTACATCATAATTTTTCTTGACTAATTAAAGTTTATCGCTTTATAAAATAATTATATCCAACATTAATGTAAAACATGACTAATTCAAACTTTCTCAATTTAATCGAAATAATACAGCATTTAAACCATTCTAAGGTTTAAATGTGTCACAGGTCATTTGAATACTGTCATACCGAAGTGTTACCGTCGAGGCAACGCCCACAAAAAAGTCTTCTATGCCCAAGAAGGGCGATGACATCACTGTACGCAGAGTTTTGGTACTCATCCGCCTAAATGATTTTCATTTTAACTAATATATATTTTTATAAAATGCAATGTTATATACAAGCTTATTGCTTTTTAAATAAACAATTTTACGCCGTTAGTATCAAACAATTCATTAATTGCAGGAAAAGTAATATTTAAGGGAATTGTGATTGGTATCTGCAGGAACTATTTTCTCTGCGGTTAGCTCCATAACATCAGTTGGTAACCTCTGTTTTCAGTCTGCCTGACTGCTTGCTGTGGGTTGTGAGTGGACGAGAGGAGTGTGTTTACGCCTGCATGAGTTTAGTGACTGTTTCCCGGTATTTAAAACAATATTGTGTCTTAAAGTGTTACAGTGTTCAATCGTAGTGTTTTCAACTAATTTGGTAAGTAAATATCACAATAGACGTTTACATTATGAGATATTTAATTGTACATTTTGACGTTTGGAAGTAGGTCTAGGCTACACATTTCTATCAGGTCATTGAAGGATTTATAAACCTAGATGACTATCTCTAAGGAACAACTGTAACTATAATGAATTATTTATAGATATAATTCATTTACTCTATACTATAAAATCACGAGGGAAATGGTAAACATTTTTAGTTCAGTAACAAACCTAACGGTAATTAAAGGGAATCTTGATCCCAATTAATACCTTACTGGAAAATAAGCAGATAGGTAATAACATGCAGTAGTAATGCCAGAGCCATTTTTTTGTCCATTTTCACAGTGAAAATATATCTACTCTTTCACAAATGTCAATATATTGGCATTTTTCTTTCTAATCATCTGATTATGCCATTAGACTAGCTTACAAGTAATTAAGATAATATATTGATTCATTCCAATAGGCTATTTAACTGAGAAACACTATATGATGTGATAAAATAAAGTTATATTTAATTAAATCTTTGTATTGGTAGTAAAATTCCTGTAATCGTGAGCTGTTCTGGGACAATATGCAAACATTCATTTTACATAAGGTAGCCATTTACTTAAGCCTCTTAACAATATTTTGGCTGCAGTATAATAAGCGGCCACCATCATAATCGAATCATGCTAGCTAATTATTGATTTGAAATATATAAACTATTGAATACAAAAACAACTAATTTTAGTTATTTACAATCAGTTATTGCCAGCTCTTTCCAACGTATTGAATAACAGACGTCCTAATTAATTATTCAAAGTAAAACCATTTCTAGGCTGCTTTATCTGAATGATGGCGGTAAGTACAAAGGCGATTTACATGTTATATATGTGTCTCAGCCATCTTTATCCTTAAAAATAGGCTAGTCAAAAGTAACTAAATGTTATGTGGTTTTGTTTGATACATTTTATAAATACACATTGCCTAGTCTTTTATTCATCGTTTAATTAGGCTACTATTTTTTAAGATATAAAAACATCTGACCTATCACTACTATATTTAGAATACTTATAAAATAATTCGGTTTCACATTTTGGTTCCGGAAGTTTAGATAATCATGAATATCAGTGCAATTTGATTGTGATGGTGGCCGCTTATCATACTGCAGCCAATATTTTTAGTTTTTCAACACAAAAATGTTTAAAAAGTAAATAAAAAAGAACAGAAAACAATAAAAAGCTAAAAGTTAAAACAAATCTTGTAATAAGAACTAGGCCTAGTAGTTGAACGGGCTGACAATAATGCCTCCATAGGCTGAAATCAGTGTGGGCTAAGACGGTGATGAACGAAAAACTTCCCTCGACATAACTATTTTGGAAAATATAAAATTCGAAAAGGCTTGAGAGCTAAGAATATTAGGCTACAAACTCAGGGTAGAGTACGATAAGCGGACTCTGTTTTTTTTTATATCTATTAGTACAATCAATATTTAATATTTGGTTATTGAATATGTTTTATAAATCATATCAACATATCTATAGCTATAATCACAATGATATTTTAAATTAAAATAACGGTACTTTGGGATTATACCGACCACACCAGTAGGCCTATGAAGAACACAAAAATATAAATTTATAGAAATAGACATGATAGAAAGAAAAAACAACTCTTTAATTGCAAAATTACAAACTTACAAGCATTTCCAGGTATTGTGATCGGTATTTTTGTCGCTGTTACCTTATCTTTCTCGAGAATCCCGATTACGGCAGGCCGCGCGGCATCACATGATTTGCACTGTACATAATTGCCTTTCCATTGCAATTCAATTTATATTTCTGATCAGCCCCTCTAGAATTTGATATTTTACTGATAGGTAGCCTACTATCTCGAGGGATGTTTTTCTTTCTCGAGGGATGTTTTTCTTTCTCGAGGGATGTTTTGATGGCCGGAGGCACTCGCATTTTGGGTGGCGGAATGTGATCAAGAATAAAAACAAGTTTTTAGTGTTTTTTCAATAAAGAGTTTAGTTTTAGTTTGGCAATGTTTGTTTTTGTTGAATTTTTGTGTTTGGAGAAATGTAGAGGTAAAACACGGAAGTACAACAAAGCGACGAACCAGCTGAACGGGCGGCGAGACTCTGCAATCACGTTATCTACTAGACCGCTCGACTTTGACCTCTGTCTGAGGATGGAGAGGGGTTTGCGATAAGACAATTCCTGTTTTATATTGACGAAATATTGTTTTAACGCTAATCTAGTAATCAGTAGAAGCAAAATGTCAAATAACGATTCATGTCTGGGTGTGGTCGGTATAATCCCAAAGTACCAAAATAACTAATATTTAATGCTCATAGTATTGATCATATTAATAATAAATGAGCTCTAATGATCAAACAAATGTTCTTATCAACAACTGTGTCCAATACTTCCACAGCCTCAATCTAACAACAAACTCTTCAAAAACCAACGTTTTAAATTTTGCCTTGCGCACTGCAGGCAACCAGTGTGAGCCGGCCATTTTGTTAGATGACTCCACACTGGAAGAAGTCTGCTCTTCAAAATTCCTAGGAATGCACCTCGATCGAGGGCTGACTTGGAATGAGCACATTGACCATGTTTGCGCAAAAATCTGCTCAGGCATTTTTGTTTTGAGATCTTTAGCCAAATACTGTCCGAGTCAGGTACTGATTACGGCGTATTACGGCTTGATTTACCCCCATCTTGCCTACGGAGTGGTCCTTTGGGGAGATTGCGCAAACACTCAGTTTCAAAGAGCATTCAGACTCCAAAAAAAAGCAATTAGAGTAATCGCCAAAATCAAATTTAGAGAGTCGTGCAGGGAAGCTTTCAGGAAATTGCAGCTGTTGACTCTGCCGTGCCTCTACATTTTGGAAACAACTTTGTTTTGTGTGAGTAAAAGTGCCTTAACCAGAGGCCAAGACATACACATGTATGAGACGCGTGGCAGAGCAAACTACCGGACTGGGAGACACAGAACGGTAGTTTATGAACGCCTACCCTCGCAAGCGGGTGTGCAGTTCCTCAACAGACTGCCCAATTCAATTAAACATGCCCCAACGCCTAAGGCATTAAAGACTCGCCTCAAACGCTTCTTAGTGTCTCAGGCATTCTATAATGCGGGTGAGTTTTTGGCATTTGACTGGGAGACCGCCCAATTAGAAGACTGACTCTGCTGTGCTAAGTGGGCTGCATTGGCGAAGAATGAAAGAGGCGTGATTGTAAAATTGTAAGTATGAATGTGTATTGTGTGTATGAATGCTTGAAATTTTAGAAACCCCGTATTGACGTTTGCCATACAATGTATATACAATGTCGCTGCAATAAAAAAGATTTTGATTTTGAAACGATTAGAACTGGAAATAGGAAAAACCCCATAAATAATAATGTTATGGTAACAACATAAAAGACATAACAAGAAATATGAAATATGCGTAATTATTTATGTTTTCTCCTGTGTAGCAAAGATTAATCGTTTCGAGAAGTTTTTAAAGCATCTTCTGTAGAAAACCGTACTTTTCTTCTGCAAAAATACTCACATAGATGATCTGAAAGCAGGGTGGCTGATATGTCACTTTTTAAACTTCGTTTCACGGTCCTCCATGAGCTTTCGACTGTCTGTTATCTCCAAATGAAAATGCGTTTATTATATGAAAAAGTATTTATAATTTATACAAGTTAGTTATTGTTCAACAATTAGTATCGGTTAGTTATATCGAAAGTTATAATTAAGTAATATCGTTCGTCAATATCGATATAAAAATCTGGTCCGCTTATCGTACCCTACCAAAATCTCAACTAACCATATTATTGCAAGTAGCAAGGGAACAATGGCTCACTTTGAGTAGGCTACTATATAATAAGCGGCCACTATGACAATCGAATCATCGTTATTCATGAGTAATGAATCCTTGATATAACTACTATGACAAAATTATGTTTTATGTATTTCAAATTACATTATAGTTGGGCTGAGTTGATTTTTAAATTTAAAAGTAATAATTTAATTATGATTAAAAAGCTAGTCTATGTCTTATAAATAAAAATGAATCGCCAAATGTGTTGGTAAGCGCTGATCTCGAGAATGGCTGGACCAATACGATTAATTCTTTTTGTAAAATGTCCATTGAAATCTGTGGAAGGTTTTTATGAAGTTAAGAAAAGTTACCTGCAATTTTTTTGGAATTCAGAAAAAATCGTAGTTTTTACGTTTTTCATAATTCAAATTAAACTGGTACTAAACAGCTCTTGACAGCTATAGTTCGACAAACTTTCTGATATATCTGTTTACATTTAAATTTTATCAATAATAAGTAAACAGTGCTTGATCGGTAGTGTAATGCAGATAGTAAATAAAACATTAATATATAAATTTTACTCCAGATTGCGCTAGTGACGAATTTAAATTCAATTCAATTCAATTCAAAACAATCTTTATTTACAATTTGTACATTATACAATATACAAATACAAAATGGCGTCAAAATTACAATTGAGAAGCTTATTAAAATAATGGTATCTAAATGATCACTAAATAATAATGGTATGAAGCATAATATACACTTAAATAAACTTAATAAATTACATCGTATTGTCATTCAGAAAAAAAAAACTCATCAAAAGAATAAATTGTTTTATGTAATAAATAATTTTTAAGTTTGAGTTTAAAACTTTTAATGTCATTAATATTTCTAATATTTTGTGGAAGACTATTGAAAAATTTTATACCTGCTACTAATGGGTTTTTTTTTCTAAATTCTAAGTTTACTTTTGGAATTGCAAACTGGTTTCGATTTCGGGTCAAGTAGCTATGAGACGAACCCAAAACAGGTAATCTGTCTCCAGCTTCCTTAACTGCAACTGCCGTTTCTAAAATATACATACTGTACCACCGTTAAGATACCCAATTTAGAAAAATATTGTTTTAACTGACTGACGTAGATCTAAATTGAGAATGATCCGTATAGCTTTTTTTTGAAAGAAGAAGAATACTTTGCAAATTTTTTGATCGCTAGTTGCACCATATAGTACAATACCAAAATTTATATGGGAGTGTATGTGAGCAAAATACACTACTTTCAAAACGTCCAATGTACAGAATTTGGATATACTCCTCAACGCATATAAACCAGAAGCTATTTTATTCAAAATTTTATTTACATGTTCGTTCCAAGTTAAATTTTTGTCTAATGTCATTCCTAAAAATTTTACATTGTCTAATTGAGGTCAGTTTTACTTGAGAAATTTCTATATCAAGATCGCTTGAGCATCTGTTTTGCCTTGTATTAAATAAAATATAATTGGTTTTTTTCAAGATTAAGTAGCAAATTTTTTTTGAAAAGTAGTTTTTTAACTGATGTTAAATTACTTTTGGATTGGGTTTCTATTTCTTTTAGAGACTTATTTGAAATTATAAGATTCGAGTCATTCCGCATATAGGCACATTTTACCAGCAACAGTCTTCGGTTAATCCAGTAATATAACATAAGAATAATATAGGCCCAAGAATAGATCCTTGGGGGACACGTTAATTACAGTTCTTAGATTTGAGTTTACACTTATTAATTGATTAATTGATTGAATTCATTTTTAAAAGCTGTTTCTACAAATTGTTTTCGATTGTTTAGGTAAGACTGTATCCAATTTAGCGGAGTTCCAACAATACCCAAATCACTAAGGGTACTAATGAGATTATCATGAGAAACACTGTCAAACGCCTTGCACAGATCCATGAAAATACCTGTGACATATTCTCCTCTGTCCACTGCATCAACAATTGCTTCAATAAAATCAATACCAGCAGTAATAACGGATTTATTTGGTCTAAAACCATGTTGTTTCACTATCAAATAAATTATTAGATTCAAGGAACTCCATTAGTCTTATATACATAGCTTTTTCATAGATTTTTGAAAATATAGGCAAAATAGATAAAGGTCTATAGTTTATTTGGATCAGTGGTATTTCCTTTTCTTAAAAACAGATTTTACTCTTGAAATTTTTAATTTATCGGGGAATATACCAGTTATAAATGAGGAGTTTAATAAGGTGAGTTAACGGTTTAATTAGATTAGTTTTAGCTCTTTTAATGATTAGCATGGGAAACGTCATCGAAACCAGTTGAATACTTGTTTTTAAAAGAAGTAATAATTTTATCTAGTTCCAATTCTTTTATTGGTTTGATACGAAATTTAATTGGGGTTCTATTTTGATTTTCTGTAGTATTTAAAGTAGGTAAGACATAAGCATCATTGGTAATATTTGGCATTACATAGTTATCAACAATGTTTACAAAGTAATCATTAAAAATGTTACAGACTTTTAAAGCATCAGTTTCTGTTTCACCATTAATCGATAATTTTGTTTCACTTCTTATTTCTGTGACTGGTTTTATTTCGTTATTTATAATCTTCCATGCAGATTTGCATGGGTTATCTGAAGTGATAATCTTATTAATTTACATATTTACTTTTTGCCTCAATTATTTTGCTATAGTAAAGTTTTTTATGATCCTTTATTATTTGCTTCATAGCTTTATCCTTAGTAACCCTTATTGTTTGGCTTAAGCTAATTATTTCCTCTTTCTGTCTTCTTAACTCGTCACTTAAACCAATTTATCCTGTTACAATTTCGAATTCTGGTTTTAACTTTTGGAAAACATGTATTAAAGTAGTACATAAAACTGTCATAAAAACATCATATTTTTTATCAACCTGTGCTTGATAAAGATTTACCCATGTCTCAGATTCTAATTGTATAAGAAAGTTTTGTATATTTATTTCTGAAAATTGTCTTTTAAATTGTGTATGATAGTTTTTGTTTGGTCTTTAAACTTTGGTAGGAGATTTCCAAAAGCTGGGCATCATGATCTGATAGCTCTGTGACAAGTCCAGTTACTGGACAATTGATTCTTAGGTAAATTAGTAAAAATGTGATCAATAGAGGCTTTGACAATTCAATGTAATCCTAGTTGCAAAATTTACCATGGAAATCATATTATTCTGAATCAATATATTACTCAGCGTATCTGAAACTCTAGATTTTTTCAAACAATCAATATTTATGTCACCTGCAAATACAATGTTTTTAAATTTTCTACATAGTAAATCTAAAGCTACATTTAGTTTATTCAAAAATACATTATCATACATTGCTCCAGGGGTTCTATACAGTCCAACTATTCCCAAAGCTAGACCATCCAGTTTACACTCTGCTATGCAGCACTCAAACTCTTTATCTGTAGTAAGTTGGTTAATGTTCAGGAATTTCAACTGTTATTACATTTAATGATTCTTGGCACATTATTATAACTCCCACCACCTTTGAATTGATTGAAAGGATACTATAGATTGAAATCATCTAATGCATTGAAATACTGTTATAAAACTAACCTTAATAAACAAAGTTATGAATGTTTTCACATTTAAGTTACTTTAAACTGGTGGGCTTCCTTGACATTATAATATTACATATTAACAATGGCTTATGGAAAAACAGAGAAATGAATACTAAAATGCCTCCACGATTAATTCTTTCCCTGGCTACAGCCCAAAAAACAAGTGCAACACAAAACTTGAATATCGATTATTTTGGAATGTTGTATTTAACCTTAATAAGGATTTAGCTCTTATACCGAAAGTACATAAGAAAGACATAGTAGGTAGGACTTCCCCCCATGTCGTAATAGGCTTTTCAGTCCTACTTATGTGTGTATTTTCTTCATCAGGACAAGGTAAACTCAACTATGTCAATACGATTTTGACCAAAATAGATTTCCGAGAACTAGATAATTGAACGTATCTATAGTATTTTGATCGAGGCGATATGGCAAGCTAAACTGTGACATAATAGATAAGTGAATTTAGATGGTCTTAAGTAGGCACTTTTTAACCGAAGTAGGCATCTCGGTCCTACGTAGGTATATATATATATTTTTTTTTCTTTGTCAGACAACAAGGCAAACTCTATTATGGTACTGGAAATATCTTAGACCTGAAATATATGACAAGGACTGGAAATATACGCTTTTTGACCGAAGTTTCCAAGACCTGTGTGATCCGAGATTTGTGTTTTCTTGATTGGGATGACGAGGCAGATTCAGCTGTGACGTTATGTATATAATTAATTAGAATCAGAAATGCTACTACACGTGCCAAACATGATATAATAATTAAGTTAAACTCTGATACTATTTACCATAAACTTAAATAATATCTACCTGATATATGCCTACTTATGTTTTAAAATTTGTATAAGACTCTCATCATTTACATCATAATTGCTTTTACTAAGAAATATATGAACTTCGGTTCTAAAGATTGCGTGCGAAGCCACGGGTAACAGCTAGTATATTTATAAAATCTAAAAAGTAAAACAGTGTAACAAGTAGCTACTTCTTTACTACTTTGAAGGATAAACATGTTCAACACTTTATGACATAAATAACAAATGTAGGCTACATTGCCATTGTACTTGAGGCCATTAGAGATGAGCAGTTTATAATGTATTAGTGTCAGTAACAGGGTTATTCAGTGGTAGCCTACCGGTACAAAGTGTTACCAGCAACACCCTGTTATTTCAGTACCAATTGGGCTGAATGAATTGGCGTTCTCATAAAATATCTCTAGTATTTTTGTGAGAGGTAACTCAGTACCTCAAACAGCCAAGGCTATTTCGTGCAAGCAATGAAGCTAGGAATAGAAATATTACGCTGTGGAATAATATTATGTGATATAAGTAAGATTCGATTAGATAATCATTAATATATTACTAAGCTTATTAGTACCAAAGTTAAAGAAAATCTTTACAAACGCTCCCATGATCTGAGCTTGAATTTGAATTCTATTTAGAGGATGTTTTTCTGGTCTCACCAGAAGTGTGGGTTGGTGCCTTCTGAAGCCCACAAGAAGCCATGGGTTTTTTCCAATCGCGAGGTCTGCTGCCCGTGACGAAATTATGCGAAGGAGGGTGTGCTATGAAGTTGTATTTTGGCCAACAATGCCCTTTTTGGAAATGCAATGTCAGGCTGTGCAAGAAGAAAGTGGGGTTTCGTGTCGGTAGGTTACCTTTTGTAACAACATTAATGTATTGTTGGTGCGAGGAACTAAATTCAGTTAAGTGGTGTAGCCGACAGTTGGGAATGTCTATTCACACAACAGTGGACTGGAACAATTACCTGAGAGAGGTATGTGTTGAATCTGTTATAAAAAAGAATGTTGGGAAAATTGGTGGTACCAATAAAATAGTTGAAATAGACGAGAGCTTGTTTACCAAATGTAAGAACAATGTTGGTTGTGTTCTGCCTGGACAGTAGGTGTTTGGTAGGCTCTGTAGGGAAACTAATGCTAGATTTTTAGTTAAGGTACCGAACAGTTGTGCAGCTACACTTATGACTGCTATTTTGGAGCATATTGAACCAGGTAGTACGATTATGTCTTACTGCTGGAAAGGATATAAAACCGGTGAACTGAAAGGTGCTGGATTTGAACATTTTTCGGTTAACCACAGCTACAACTTCGTAGATCCCGAAACTGGGGCCAACACACAGTGTGTAGAAAGAATGTGGGGTAGTGTGAAGTGGCGCAGTAAGGTCCAAAGGAGAACTGTTCGGCATCATATGGATACCTACTTAGTGGAATACATGTGGCGGTCGGCAGTACCGGAGACCAGAGGCGTTAGGTTTCATGCGTTGCTAGTGAACATCGTGACCTTCTGGGATGACGCCAATTCACAGTAATAATTTTTTCTCTGTTAATTGTTGTAAATATATTCATATTCATGCTACACATGTTTTTTTCCTCTTAACTGTGCCTAATTTGTAAAAAAAATAGGTGGGGTCCGTATAGTGCATAAGCACCCCACAAAGTGTTGACAAAAGAAAGGGAAGGATGTCTCTCTCTTGAAATTAACTCTGTAACAAAGTGTAACCAATCAGAAGATGAGTAGAATAAATAACACTGAGATGTCCTAATAAGTCGTGCAATGGCAAAACAAACCTGAATAACAGGAAAAACTATGAATAAACTTCTTTATGAAGATAGAAACTGTAACCAAAATGATGAGAAACAGGTAAGGAATAAAAATAACTAAAAAATCAATTTATTGATTAAAAAATATCTAATATTGTATATTGCATAATTTTGTACTAGTTTTATATATATATATATATATATATATATATATATATATATATATATATATATATATATATATATATTACCAGTGCGAAATTCCACTTCTGTTGTATGTTTTGAACTTATGTAAACTTTTAATATACTTAAACAGAATAGTGCAAACTTATTTCAAAAAATTCAAAATGTATTCATTTTCCAGCGTAATAGATTTATTATTCCTTTAGATTTTCTGTAATATACTAAAGCTTTGTAAAGGCTTAGAAAAGTCTGAAGAAAGTGTGCCAGCACAGGAGCTAAAACTGCCAATTCAGTGGTTAATCAGGTCTTAAAATTCTGTAAAAATATCAACACTGTAAAGTTTTGTATTATTTTTAAACACAAATTTACAAAGGTATTTTTACCAGTGAAATAATTATTTACTGTATTCTCTAGAGTTTCTTAAAAATGTAATTTAGGTATTTACCGTCCCTATTAGAAAATATTGAACACTTCAAAAATTATAAATATATGATTAAGTGCTGGCAACCTTCATAACCACCTGAAGATTTCTGTAAACAAAGTTCTCTTTGATACATTTTGAGATAAAAATTACAGTTTTAACAACTATAAGTGTTTCAAAATCATGAAAATGTGTAAAAAACATTTGTTGTTAAACAGTTATTATAAGATAAAAAGTAGTGGTATGTAATTATACAATTTTGTATCAAATAAAAACTAATAAATTTAAAAAATATATAAATTGTTAAACCTTAAAGCCCCAGGAGACGCTCTAATGAGGAAGAAGGATCACATTTTATAACGTTTAATCGTCGCCTTAAGCCTAGAGGTATATAACAGAACTATTAAAAGTAATATTGTGGAAAGGGGAATGGTACATCAGCTGTGAAGCTAAGTGTAAATGTTTTGGAAACAATAAAACACAATTTATATGTTCAAGCTTCCAAACTGGAAACTTGTCAGGAAGTAGTGTGCAGTTTGCCTCTCTTGAAATAAATATGCGGAAACTCAGAAGAAGTGTATATTTTATTCATATCATTGCAGCAGTGGTACAAGAGCTGAAACACGTGAGAAATAAGAAAAAAGAACTAATTTGATTGGTGATGCAGTACTGTAAGTATCTGCACACATGAGATCCGCCGGCGTTTGCTTTGATGTCGTCACGAGTGAAGTACGGTATATCAAAGGGAAGGTGGCGTGTGAGACCTTGGGTAGTGGCCGTGGTGCAGTGCGATCGATGAACGGCAACCGGCTAGGCTAGACCTAGCTATCAGGCCAATAGGTCAACTTACACTGCATTGACATCACATCTCGCTTATACACAGCTGCTGCAATTATTTGGTTATGACATTGTATTGTATTAGTTACACAAGAGATAAACCATCCTATGTTATAAATTGACACAGGAAAAGGTAAGCGCCCGGACTGTCCTCTGTGGAGCGAGATGCTTAACTTAAGTAGCTCAGGTAGTAATTATTTAACGTTGACAAAGTTACGTTGCGCAACCCTAGCGACGCACCTCAGAACTAACAGAAACAATCACCCGGACCTTTGCGCACTTCGTCCGTATGAATGATTTCTTTTTTCGTCAGCCTCCATTTTATCCAAAATTCTCCGTTATCTAAATTGAGTGTTACCGGCTTAGGTAATTGGTATTCCGTATAAGGAGCATAGTAACTGGTATAAAAGTAGTTTGTGATATAAAGTACCATACGAATACATCGTGGATAGAAGTTATAACCTTGAAAAAAAAGTTTGGAAGATAGGACTAAAAAAAAGTTAACTCATTTGTTCAAATTGTTGACGACGAATAGAGTTTATTTTACTCTGTATATCTGTTTGTTTTGATTACTTTTGTACCCAATGTATCCGGTTTAAGCGGAATTGATCTATATTTTCATGGAAAGATCCCAATATTCTTCACACTCAACCTCCTTACGGATTCTATCCTCTATCACAGAGAAAAGTTGCAAAAGAACCCACTGTGTTTGTCCTACCACAAAAGAGGTCAATATAAACGTCTTCGATTTTGAAGTAGTCACCAGGACTCGGTGTAAACGCGGCTTCAGAACAGACCTTATAGGAGTACGCGTAGTGAGCCGTAAGCATTGCACAGCTGCTAATGCTATTATAAGAGCGTAACCAGTCAGATATTATTGTGTGTGTATTTTTAGCGAATGACAGAACGACTAGGTCTGGTCTGTGATGTGGTGTGGTGTTGATTGCTGCCGATTGCTACACAACACTACTCGACCTCTCGTCAAGTCTGCCAGCCGTAGCCACATAATGGAGGCGTTGTCTTTCTCGACTGTTGAAACTTTAGATCACAGTCGCGTATTCTGGGGAAGGACGCCCTTCCCCTCTGTTTTAGTACAGTAACAAATTCCCTTGAGCACTAAAAAAAAAAAAAAAAAAAAAAAAAAAAAAAAAAAAAAAATTGATACAAATGAAGAATTGTAGTATCAAATTCTTCATTTAATTAGTCTTAAAAGTTAACACATGACAGTTTTTTTTTATATACATTTTCTGTTTTGTACTTGCATTATGCACTCAGTTGTCACGTTACTCAACGTAACGCAGCTTTCACTTAGACCGCGCGTGAGTTAACGAGCCGAAACTTATGCGGTACACCATCAGAAGGCGTACGAAATATTCTAAAGAGCAGTTTACGACGCGACGCGACGTTACGTTGAGAAGTACGATCCCTCGTCCAGGGCGTGGCTATAGGTGTCGAGTGAGTCATCTGTGCCACGGACCGTTATAAACATAAACACTTGTACATCGGGTGCTTCTGTTTACCTAGATTTCCATGTGGTCGGCGCCTGGGCTAAAAGTGGCCGCCGCGTCGGCGTCTTGTCACATCGGAGCGCAACTTGCTCTGATACACCGCACTGATTTCATTGTTTCTGTAGCTTCAGTAGCCTTATCTCTTTTTGCGAGCAGTGGTGCGTATTTCAAATTTCTTTTCTCTTCTAGAACACGTATCTTACCGTGTTGTCCAACGCATCAACTTTCTGTACTAAATCAATATCCTTAGTCTTACTTCTACATTGGGTGAAAACTCGCGCCCCTTCTTGCCTATATTGACGGGCGCCGTTTCTCCATGTACGTACATTTTATCACCGCCATAAATATACATACTTAATTTATATGTTCGAATTGCTTATCATTCCGGAAGTTTGTGGTTTTAAATCTTAACGAGTATATGGCTGTGGATAATGATCATTAATTCTACTTATGACATACAGTGATATAAATGCCATATTAGGCAGTGCTCTGAATCTGTGTTTTTGAAATCCAAATTTTCTTTGATTAAACGATGAAAATTACTCAATAAATAGAAGGAGCAGATTTGCAAGAAGTAAGTACCTGTCAAAGTAGACGAACAGAAATGCTGAAAATTATAAAAGTTTCTTTTTCTTGTTATTGTTTGTTGACATTTTACGTAAATTGATATTTTGGTAAGATTATATTATATCATCCTCAGTTTTGACTGAATGTTAGTGAATCCTATCAACATACAGTAAAATGTTGCTCTATCACTCAGGATCTGTCAAACTTTGTTTGCTGGCTGTCCACTTGATATCGCAAAAATAAAGAAGAGTTTGTTTGATGATGATGATGTACAAGTACACCCCTTCATGAAATTTGGCTGCGCGTTGGTGGGGGTATCGAGAGAACAAATTGAGCTATTTACTTGGGACTTTACATAAAACGTTGTTTATTTAGCATCTACAAAGGCAATCCCTCTTTGGGATTAGGCTGAGCTTTACTGAAATCCGCTAAATATCTCGTGAACTGCTTGCAATAACGTATTGAAGTTTAGCAGAAATCTTCTTCATGTATGTAAATGCATGCTTGAGTACGATGATCGATGATCGTGGATGTGCCTCCATAAGCTTTGGCTAAGCGACAGCGAAGCATCCTCCCACGGGGACAACTCGAGAATTAATAAATTGTATTATAGGCTTCAAATTTTGCATTAAACTTTATTTCTACAAACGCAGCATAGAGTTTGATATTGGCGCATGTCCTTCCATGCGGTTTGCCTTAACATCAGTAAAGTCCAGGCCTAACTATCAAAATTTTTATCTCGAGAACGGATTGAGCTATTACAGTACAGGCTTGAAATTTTTACATGAAAATTCATTTAGCAATTAACAACTTCATGAGCAAAATTGAGTTTGATATGGTGGATGTTCCTTTATGGAATCTCCTTAATTCTATCTCACCGAATCCTGTTTCTTAGCGAAGTCTTTACGTACGTCCAGCGTACTTCTGCCTTGTCCCGTGAATAAAAATGTAATTTCCTAATACTATAGATATTTTACAAGATATAGTAACTTAACCGTGTCACCAACGTCCCCGTCCTAATGCTGCTCCGTGACCGTTATAGCGGTCTAATATATCCTGACGTGGTAGTGAAAGGGTTAATAACTGTTGAGAAAGTTCTTGTAACCAATTATAACACATCATGCAATAGAAGAACCCAGTGCATTGGTTCTATTTGACCTGATTCTAAATATTTAATGGCCACACCAACGTACCAATGAGTGGACATGAGCACCTCAACTATTGAACTAATTTAATATTTGATTTGTAACAAAGTTGTTATAAGCAGTGATTTGTTCCCCAGAACTTCGTGATGGTAGAAATACTACTTAACAGTTAACACATCGTTATTCGCCACTCTGTGAAATGCCGCAACGATAAAGTTTCGTTAGTATTTCTTTGTTTGGGGAAAGTAGGGGTGGAGAGTCGATGTTATCCTCACCGTCTACATCCAATACATGTATTTTAGTAAAATCAGTCTGCAGAGATTTTCGTTTTGACACTGATCAATTAATTCAGTTAACATTTGGTTGTGGAGTATAGTTTTTTACAGTATGAGATATTTGCTACCAGGCGCATATGTCTATATATATAAAAATGAAACTGTTCGTGTGTAACAGCATCACTCACAAACGGCTGGACGGATTCGCCTAATTTTTTTTTTAATTTGTTCGTCTTGATCTGTAGAAGGTTATAGGATACTTTTTATCCCTTTCCCGATTCAGGATTCCGCCCCACTGGTTACAGAAATACCCGTAAGAAATGCATTGCAGCAAACATATGTTATTAAGTGAAAGAGTCTTTTCAAATTTTTAATCAGCTGTTCTTTGTAAACATATATAATGCGACAAAAAATATATTTATATATAAATTTCTTTACACTTATAGTTTTAAAGCATAGAGTAAGCTTAAGAGAAACGACAAATTTTGTTTAAACTGTTTCTGCAATCATAATATATAAAAATGAATGTTTGTGTGTTTGTCCTTTATAGACTCAGAAACTATTGGACCGATCACTATGAAAATTTGTATTTTTCTATGTAGAAGGTTTATACGCAATGCCCATTGATGTAACTAACCACCAGGCTGTACTGCAAGATATAAAAGTTATCAAAGCGCCTGCACATTATAAACTGCAATTACAACACAGTAGTTACGTATATTAAAATATCCAAACACTATTTGAAGGCAAAGAAATATACGGGCAAAGCTTAAGAGACGCGTGCGAAGCCGCGGGAAACAGCTAGTACTTTATTAAATTTTACTTGCAGTTCTGTTTCCCCTTCAGTATGTTCAACTAGTTTATGTGTTATAGTGACAGAAGAGAAAGCCAGCGGCAAATCGCTAACATCGCGTGTTGTCGCGGCACAGCATGAAATGTTTTGATTTGCAATGTACCGTATAAGAAAATATATATTTTGTTAATTCAGAAACAATATTTTCATGTAAATCCAATAAGTGCTAAAGACAATGAACTGACAGAGAAAGTTGCTTACGTTTTGGAAGATATTCTTAACTTTGATCTTATGTGTAGCCGTTTATACAAAATGTGAGTAATGTGCACAGTGTACAAACAGTGTGGACGTTTGTCTTGTGTAATTAGGGGACAGCACCGGACTACCCAGCAGACCGCATAAATGTCTTAATACTGGGTTGGAGAGTTTGCGTAATGCTGTTTTCAAAACACGGCCGGACATTTGCACCGTTGTTTATGAGACCGTTGTTTCTGCAGATGCCTTTGTTTAGTCGAGGGGTCAGCGGCCTGGTTTACGCGTGACTTCCGCCCCCTCTCCACCGGTCGGTCTTCTTTCCTCCCGGCGGAACTGGTGTCGGTCGGTTGCCCCGTGTTGTCTTCTCCTTTCACTTTTCACGGGGCTGTTTACGCCGATCTACCACACAAAATGGTTACTCTGCGGCAGCCGTACGCTTACTACTACAAGTAGTGTGCAGTGTGCTGCAACGTGACGCAGGACTGCTGCTCTTCTCGTATCGGCGCATCTGGCAACCGTCACCGTCAACCGCGCTCAGGGGCGTGTGTTAGGAGGGGTTCCAGGTCCCTGCAAGAACTACAAAACACATTTCATAACTCTTAATAACCCTTTATAATGCCATTCGCATTAAACGTGAACAGACCAATTTTTGTGTCTGTTTACATTTAATATTACATGCCAGCGGCGATTGTAAAGGACAGAGGTTCCATATACGCTACATACGCTACTGGGTGTCTGCCAGCATTCGATACCGTTACGTCATTAGCTCGACTGCAGCTGCAAAGCTCCGGCATATCGTATCGCGATAAGAATCAACATTCCAGCCACTTCCAGGAAATACGCAAGTGTAAACATATCAAATCAATGCCACTGAAGATAAAGAAGTCTTTATCTCTTCTATAAACACGTGTGTAGTATAAAACTGTATACAATTATTCTTCATTTTTGTCTTGCGGTGCGCTGAACACAGAGTATTGTGTTAGGTACATCATGTTTATATTTATTAACATTAGTGATTTTTAATTGACCTAAATGATTTCATCACCTTTTAGTGTTGAAAATGTCACGTACATACACTAAACACTATAGTTACATTGCACATAGGCCTTTACATTCGTAAAACTATATTCTTACAATTGTAGCTGCCTTCACGTGCATGCACATGCTGTGTGTAACCAACAACAATAATCAAAATAACCGAGTATGAATTTCAAAGCCAACTCTTTTGAACTGCGCAATATTATTATTTTTAAACAGATAGTTGTGTATCACTTACAGGTTATTGCGAACAACTGGTAATAAGTTTTAGACTACAGTGTGTAGATTCTAGTTTTGTTATGTTAAATCGTGACAACGTTAATAACGGAACACACAACTGTACAGTGACCTGAATCTGAGGCTTCATTAAGGGGCGTAGAAGTGGTAGAAGCGGGTAATAGCGAGCCTGGGCTTGAGTTTTATAACAATAATTGTGTGCTCTAATTAATGAAGCCCTACTCGGTTTCTACACTAATGTGCACGATGTGGGCGGGTACTCTGTACTGCTGTTAGTGTAGTTCCGGATTGTTTATGTTGTAAAGGACCATATGGGGACTATATTTAGCTTGGTGTTTGTACTTGTTAGAGTTTCCCAATGTTGTTCGGATTTATAACATGTTAAGTAGCATGTAAAAATTGTTTAATGTACCTTGTTTGAACTTTTTATTTCATATTAGTATAAAACATTTGTTATTAAGTATAATTTTAATTTTTATTCGTGATAGGGCAGTTCAAAAAATTCTGTATTGTTCAAGTTTATCTTGAACGTATAATTTTTTACCACTACGGTATTTGAATTGCTTAATTGTGGCGCAGAATATTTTTAAGTTTACTGCTGCCGTCGCCTCCTAACATGTAAACCGCTACCATGCCGAGGTAACAACTCCTTGGGCAATTTCCTAATACATCCTAATGTCCAAAAATAATTTCCTGACTGCCATCCCTTTGTGGACGAAGTAATGTACTGAGTAATGTAAAGAGCTTTTTAAAGGGGCCAAAACTTCAATGTTTGAATAAGCAGTGAAGCTGCTGAAGTAGCCGGCTGGAAATAGTTCTTGCGTCAGGGAGATTTCGGTATTCATTCATCGACATTTTTAGAATGCTGCATACTGCACTCAGCTGTGATTCAGTTTTGAAACTCACTTTAAAAATATACCATGAGCTAATTGCTGAAATAATTTACACTTTGTACTGTTCTTTTTCAATGGTTTATAACATTTTAAAATAGTAGGCAGCCTGAACAAGTGCACATGAAGAAATAATAACGATGTGGATTCCTTTTAAATACAACACAGTGCCAATATTCGATAATCAATTCAATATATAACTGTGGATTGTTTATAATTACTTTTCTTACCACATTAGGTACACTTTGGAGTGCATTTAAAAGAACTTGATGTAGAAATCGACTGTCTTAATCATCCCAGAGGTTTATTTTGGTTAATGTTACTGTCCATATGATTGATTGTTTAACTTCACACTAAGTAGTACCTTATATTGTGTTATTTACACAGGAGATATGCTAAATCATGTATACAGGTGAGGTGTGCTGAGGTCTGGGGGATTATTTCAGTTAGTTCTGAGGTCCGACGCTACGGCTGCGCTACGTAACTTTGATTGTTACCGTTCAAACATTTACTACTTGAGCCTTTTACTCCACAGATGGCAGTCCGAGCGGTCACTTTGCCGTGCTTCAGTTTATAGTATCGAGTTATCTCTTATGTAACTAATCAATGGTAGTAATTGTGGTAGAGCGGAATGCTGTCTTGATCATTGACAGATATCTGAGTTGTCAATGGAAGAAGGTCTATAATATAGAACTGAACCGTATCCATTGTTGACGTTGATGTAAACTTTGTGTGATATTTGGAATCTTTACGTTAATATTAGACGCTGATTTTAGATGTCAATAAGATCGAATACAGTCAGCTGCTATCAGAGACGTTGGGAACAGTGGTATTGAGTACCGACAAATATTAGTGAAATTGAATAGTCAAGTGCTATTAACAAGGTTGAATACTGTTAGCAGTCATTAGATGTCAGCGAGATTGAATAGTGAACGGTTGTCGTTGACTTGGACCACAGTCAGGATGTATTAGTCAGATTGACTACCAGCATATGACAGTGTCGTTTAACAATCACTTACTCAGTAGTAAGCATCTGTCAGTCACATTGATGATCTGCATCAGCTTCAGACATATTGAATCGTAAATAAGGACATTGAAGAGCGGATGTTTAGTCAGTTCTAGTTGACGAGATTGAGTAATCAGCAGCAAGCAATACGTGATATTGAGTTTTGTTAGTCTACGAGTCTATTAGTCTATTCGATATGACGATGAAATTGAATAGCAAGTAGTTGTTATCCACATTGAATACAGTGAGACTTGTTAGTGAGATTGTAGTCTATTCAGATAGTTTTCTTGTACTTTTGTACAATACAGTACAGGTTGCGATCAGTACAGTGAGTACAGTTTAGCAATTAATCGCGGGTGCATTATTGTAGTTTCTTAGACTTCAATTTTAGTTGGATATCGTGACTTCTATTACAAGGTATGAGTTCGCCACGCCACACCACGTGTCATTTAACAGGATTCGCTGGGTCGCATGCAAAATTTCAAGTCTATAACTCATTTTACTGATACTCTCGAGATGTCCTGCGCACATATACACAGACAGGCAATTGTACAAACAAAAAGTTGACACGAAAATGACTAATGATAGAACTCATTCCATCTTGTAGAAATGAAGTTTCATACTATATTTAAAGTTTACACATGAAATCTTTCTCGACATTTGTATACATTTATTAACAATAATCTGCTGACAGAGCCAATTTAAAATTAACCGTTAGGGTACAAGCCTGCACTATGACTAACAAGTATCACTATGTCAATGATGGTGGTCCTCTTTCGTAGGCTTGCCGTAAGTTTTCTCTCACCACTCCACATACTCTTTCTTCCTCTGTTCTCAACGGGCAAAACATTCAGGATACTGAGCCTTCTCTAGCGGGTGCTAATAGTCCAACACACAGTCTGGTGGCTTGACCTCTCTGTCATATGCTACACCACCCACAGATTTGGGCCACTTCCTAGGTTGTCAATGAGTATTCTGAAAGAGGTCCTTTTAGTTGCTTCTAACATTGAATTCTAACATTTAGAGTTTTGTTCTTTAAATTGGTTTTCATATCGGTGTTTCAATAATAAGAAACACCAAATCACTTTAAAATGATACGTGTTTTGGGATAGTTATGTGGGATAATATGTGTTAATATGTCACATGCTTGATTCTCTTATGGCATTTTTGAGTTTGTATGCGATTTTTTAGGCTTCAATTTTGTTTCCATCATGGTTGGTTCTACACATATGACGAATATAAAAATATTCGCTAACGCTCAGCCAAATTCCATGGAGTGACAAGCACTATCACCAAACTCACTGTTTCTCATATATAAATAAATCTTCATGCAAAATTTAAAGTCAGTTCTTTTACGAGATTCGTGGGAACATAAAGACAGAGATGAAATTTTTTCCGGTCCCACGATTGATAAGCGCAGCCAGTCGATAGTATAACGATAGTTTAACGCAGCCAATGATATAGTGATGGGCCTTCTTCAGTGAAAGTAGAATGTAGGACTCGTGAGTAACGCCAAGTAAGCTATGAATGAAATTGATGTTAAAGGAAATAGTAATTACGCTATCGTTCGCCGGGTTATTAACATTGGTTCTGCACTGCGGTAGCGAGTCATTACAGGATTAGTTTAATCGGTCTAATGTCACGGCATTGTAACTAGACCTGAACTATAATAATTGTGGCCCCCTTCGTGTTCCAAGAGATGTCTTGATGTAGTCGTGTCTCGAGTAAACCGGTCTATGAAGAGATGTGGTGACCGAAGGATTGCCGACCCCACGGAGCCGAGCCCGCCAGCGTGCGTGCTAAGGCACAGAGTAGGGGCCTTGTATTGATCCGGGCGCCCCAGTGTCCCGTGCCTATTGCTGTAATCGTTCTGTTAGACCCTCCACCCTCGCCGCGCCTCCTCGTCGAGTTCTAGTTGTCAAGTTAAGAAATTAAAATTGTGGTTTTGGTCCAATGCATGTATATATGGATCATCTTCATATATGTCTTCATTGTCCGTCCAGTCCACCCACCTTCATATAAAAGACGTAAAATGGGCCCTCTCAACAGACACTACCACACATCATTGATTCTATTACATGTGATCCTGGCCGAAACCCAAACCTAGGTTTGGGAAATGTGGATAAACAGAGTCAATCCATAACTTACCCAGGATTTTCAGTGATTTACTGAGAATTAGTACACAATGGAGAAGTCTTTGATTGTGGAGGTTAAGTGGTAGAGAGGACTTTTAAGTCCTAACTTCGCCTCTGTAAATAAAGACATTTTTCATTTCATTTCATTTCATTGTGATTCATGTCAACTACAAATAAAATAGCTGGTTGGCAGATGTTTGATTTTATAGCACTGATGTAGTTTTCTCTCGTGTTTTTCGCATCAATTATATTTTGGGGTCTTTTGGAAGAGGGTGGAACCCTCGTAACGCCCTCGGCTATGCTGCTGGATAGAGCAGGCGTCAAATCACCAGTAACGAAATATATATATATATATATATATATATATATATATATATATATATAAACTGGACATCTGGGTGAGGTATTTGTGCTACTTATTGACTTATAAACTATTAGACAGCTATACTCTTTGTATACAAGCCGTCCAAACATTACTAGGCAGACCACTTCACTGACGAGGTCTTTACACCACTGATCCCATACATAATGTGTAAGAGTGCCTCTGTCAAGATAATACTTGATTACCATACGTGTAACACAGAATAAAATATTCAATTTCTTAATGTTGGACAATATTGTTCCCCTCCTTTTGTCAAAATATGTAAAGGAAAATCTCGTCTTTTGTTATTATAGTTTTGCTAACGCCATAAGCTTTGATGGTCTATTTAATGGATAATAAATAATGAATGATTGGTATCCGAGTAAAGCATTTATACATTGAATGTTCGGATTAGAAGGGTCGCAGTGGTGGCTGGCCTTGTCAGCGATGAATATTGAGATCATGATCAACGGCAAAATTCATGAAATCTACATTTTTTTCAAGACCATGAAACTCTCGAAACATTTTCGCGGATGTCTCAGAATTCGGTGGATGACATTGTGGACAAGCGTGATCGGGTACCACAGCTGTTGTGCTAGGCGGGTTACAAACTCGCAACGTAAGACCACAGAAATCACTGGCTGGGAGGCCGTGGAACTGTTCATTGTTCAGTTATCTACACTCAGTCAGTCAGTCTGGAGTTGGCGCCGAGCGAATACCTTTCTTAATGTATATAAAGCATGGCGCACACTGCAGACGCGCCGCGCCGCGCCGAACCGCGCCGCCTTTTGGAAAATTCCGCTGACCGTCGCACATACTGGGCGCGCTGGGCGCGCCGAACTCCTTCCCTCACCACAGCTGCAGTGCTATCAATTAGTGTGCAGTCGTATGGTTATGTTGTGTCGTTTTTGTTTAATAATTTACACGATGAGCAGCTCTGAAGATGAAGATCTGTTTTTATTTTGTCTTCTTCAATCAGAGGAGGAGAAGAGACAAAAAACAATGTGAGTTCATCCTATAAATGAGAAAAGGAAAAAAATACGGGGAATTTCACCACCTTTTCCCCGATTTATTAAAGGACAAACGTAAATTTTTCCAATATTTTAGAATGTCCCCCAAAAAGTTTTATGAGCTATTGAACATGCTTAGGCCTTTCATTGAAAAACAAGACACATATTTTAGACCAGTACAAACAAGACCAGTTTCACCTAAAGAAAGGCTTGCGGTTTGTTTAAGGTAAGTTATTAACTAAGTCTTTATTAAATACAAAAATATGGATACACTTACAATAAAGTCGTTTTTATTAAATATATGCAAATAATGTTTTGTAAATTTTAATATTTTCTGAAACCACAATTTACTCATTAATTTTTCTTCTTCTTCGGTTAGAAAACATAACATCAAATGTGTTTTCAGCAATAAATTATTATTTAACAATGTATCGCTGGTCAGGGCTTTTTTAATAAGGAATAGGCTATTTGTTTCAAAAATGTAATGTATTTTATCTGTAAGAAAGCATAGTTTCAAAAATAACACACAAATTATGCATACAGTACTTCCTACATATTACAATAAGTTTTATCATGTGATGTTGTATCACTTGACCCCGCTGAGTTTGAGGTGTATGGACAGTTACTGGATCCATCAGGTGAAACAGCAAACCGTCCCTCTTGTGCCCCTGGGTATTGTCCCATCTGACCAATAGGAGTTGGTAGTTGCGGCATATATTGGGTAGTCTGAAAAGGAACTAGTGCTGTGGGTGTAGGATCTGAGCGTAGAAATGAATGAGCGGTGTTATATGACCCAGAAATGGCCTCTAGCTTTGCATCATGAATTATTCTGGAAATGTTAGATTTTTACGTCGACTGCTATACCTCACCGACGATGGCCGAGGTAGTACGAAGACACCCGAAAGTAACCGCGGCTAAGAAACGGTTCCGCTGCCTACGCACACTGTAGACGCGCCGCGCCGCCCCAGCGGAACAAATTCCGCTCGACTTCTCCCAAGAGTTCTGGCAGCGGAATTATTCCGCGGCGGACGCGGCTGCGCGGCGCGGCGCGCTCTAGTGTGCGCACTCCCATTTGAACACATGCAAACTATTAAGCCGGAATTATTTCCAAAAGGCGGCGCGGTTCGGCGCGGCGCGGCGCGTCTACAGTGTGCGCCATGCTTAACACACTTTATTTTTTTTAGTTTGATATATCAATTCGTCTCTTGATTAATGGAAAGCCACTGTAACTGTTACTTTACTGTTGTCGGTGTTTCCCGACGGGAATGCATTTTTAGAGAATAAAGTGTTCGAATCGTTGAGAAGTTGTGAAACGATCGCGACTCCTGCTGTGAGAATAATGTGTTTTGTTCTCCAAACCACATTTAGTCCAGACCGTCTCCACTAGTATATCGAGTGCAGTACTTTTTACGCAGAGTTGTATTTATCACTGATCCTAATTTCATTTAAAAAGTAAAATGACATTTCTGTAAATTAGAATTGTAAATTAAGTAAGGCTATACTCGTAAAAATATTTAATCAGGACACAAACAGTCCAAATAGTGTTATAACTACTTATTTTCCGTTCGTGGTTGCTCATACCTGATAAGTGTAAAATAGTCAAGAAACATTTTAAATAGTTAGTATTAGTTTATTTTATACAAATTGAACCCTGCGTGTCTACAAAAGACCTGACATGTTTGTTACTTAAACACCTTCACTGCGCGACACGAGTAATATACCGACATGGGGCAGTAGGGGTAGTGTCCACCGCAGTCAATGTGTTAAAATCGTTGTTATTTTATTTCGTATCTACTTTTCACCTCTTCAGTGGTGGCTTCGAATCGCGAGATGAGCCAATTAAAATGTAATTCAATGCAAAAGTACATTCAATGTATAATAGTACAGTCAATGGCAGTAAAAAGTGTAAACTGTGTATTTATCGCATACAGCACCGATATATGTGAAAGTTTGGATTCTACTTACCTAATATTTCAAAATGTAGGCCTACCCTGTGCCGAGGTATCACACCTATCTGAAAAAATTTTGTTTTGAAATTAAGATTGGAGCATATAAGTAATTGAAATAATATTTTATATTTGGTAAGTGAACATCAATTGGACATTTTTAATATAATTTATTAATCATTGTTGGCCCTTAACAGCCACTCCTTATGACAGAAACCATTAAAAAATAATAGTAAACATGGTATTAAGCAGTTATTTATTCGCGAAAACCCACCTGAAAACCGACAATTTCACTTGTGAATAAGTCGAAAAATATTGACTTTCAGAAGAAACTGTATAGAACAAAAGTTACGTAGAGTTAGTCAATTCATGGATTTCCGCATTTATTATCAATGAAACATTGCTCACTCCCCGAGAAGGGGTGGCACCACCCCTAGGGAATTGCTACCCCTGGCACAGGGTAGACTTTGAAATAGAGGAAAAGTAGAATCTAAATCCAAATTGTTATGAAGATCTGTGCTATATGGTATAAATACAAGGGAAAATGGTCATTAATTGGACTAAAATAAACACAAATGTAAAGTCAATTAGCTTTTAAATTATATTATGTACAGATCTTGATTAAACAAAAGCAGTTGTATCATAAAAATGCAATCCGGCTGAATAATGTGGCTATTTTAAACTTTTTACTTATTAAAGATGAATACCGAATAGGAAATATAATTCTTTACACAAGTATATAAAAACGGACTATACATGGAATTTGGAACTCCATGTAAATAAATGTATATATATATATATATATATATATATATATATATATATATATATATATATAATTTATTTGATCGCCATTTTCTTAATTTGACTAAGCTTACTTTTTGTTATGGTTCTTTTTGTCTTTTTTTGTGGGGGGAAGGGTATTTCTCACCCTTACCTTTTGAGAAGGTACTGTACAATTAATGAAATATAATTTAAATACATATTTTAGTAGCGAGTTAAATGTGCTAAGTGAGAATGAAGGTCGTATATACAGTTGTTGCTATACCAGCTCAGCACAGCTGTCGTACACCTGTGTGTGTGCGTGAACATGTGCGTGAACATGTGCGTGTGCGTGTGTCACTCAAGCAGACGTCTTGTTGCAGGTGTCCCCCGCCCTGGATGTACCCCGGACTCGCCTGAACTGAGGTTGTTCACTTTTACTGACAGGTAAAACTACTGTAACTGCTTTTCAACATTAGCGTTACCAAAAATATGAATAGTTTGAAACCCATGATACTGCATTTTCAATGTGAGTATGTCACAAAACTACGTTTCACGGCAAACAATCTGGAGCCTCGAAGAGACCGCCATTTTCTCAACAATGTTTTAATGTTTTAATGTTGTAAACCATTTACATGTTAAGTAATATACATAATTACATGAACGGATATTTTCACTCTATCTTTTTTATATTAACTCAAGAATGCAAGAATCGCTATTTTGCAATCGTATGTATTTTGTTGGAAAGTAGAATATTGTTGAAATATTTGATATTTGATCATGTCTTCATTTGATGTACTACATGGTATCTGAAATAACACTATGCAAATAATCTTATTCAGGAGATTTCACAGGCAATGATAAAGCCTGTAAGTACTTTTAAGGTTAAAACTGAAGGTGGAATTCAGTTGTCCAAGACGGCCGGTAGGAAACCTCTACTTCTACTACGGTACTGTAGGTTTTATGGGTTTCGGATGCGAGTTGTCGGCTTATAGCGCGTTTCTACTAATGGTGACGTAACGGCAAACCGGATATAACCAGTTCCGAGTGATTTGCTTGGCACTTATTGTCACTATTCAATGGGCGATTACTTTATACGGCTCTTACCTCCGACCTTGAATATCGATGGCGTATCAGCAGTGAGTGAGCAGACAAGGGTGTTGATCGTTTGTCACCATCGATACTTTTGTTGACCATTCGCTAGGAACTGCTAGTGGCATGGCCCCGCGTCCTACTAACTACCAGAGTTTGGTGGATCGCCAGGGCGGTTTTCGGGCGTTTCGCTTTGACGGGTTGGAGACTTGGGTGGCTAAAAATAATATTGGGTTTTCAAAGCAGGGCTTCAACAGCCAACCAATATAGTAAAGACCAGAATTTCCGTCGTTTGTACTCCACTTAAAACTACTGAGATTCCTTAGTTGAAATACGTGTTGTCATCCTGTATTCATAATATTATGGAAATGCATACTTGGATACCTCAGCGCATCAAGGTATTAGTAATTATTATACTCTAATCGACGAGCTGTGATAACCTACCAAAAGGATGATGAACGCCACTAAACAAATTTCCACCGATGCTGTTCTCCGTAACCCTAACTTTGGCTCATCATTAACGTTGTACGGGCGTATAGTAATGTATTTTTATTTTTGTTAATCAATTTTATGATACATGTTATCTTCATGAAAAAATGAATAAAAGGAGTTTATACAGGGCATAATGTGATATGTTAAAACAGTAAATGGTAGTTTTAATATACTCCAACATATTTTTAAAATATTGTTCTACTATATCATTAGTACATACAATTTGGACATTTTATTTATTTTTTATGAAGGATGCGTATAATAGAATAAACTTAACTGGTCCATGCACATCGGGAATACAGTCGGTGATTCAGAGGGTAGGCGACAATTGTGAATGCGCATGTGCGGAGAGCGCTTGGGTCGAAAAGTTCCATTGTTTTCTGGGCAGATTATATAGTACGTACGTATGTTTTTATTTAGATAATGGAATAAATCTCCCAAAATGTGTTAGGGTATTTACTTACCATTTTGTATGCCATGCATTCAAATTACGAATGTTCTGTAAAGGAGCTTTACAATTTTGGGATATGTAAAAAGTATTTGCCGATAAAAGTGCGCAAAGCGATAACCCGCGTTCAACCCTACCGATTGCTTTCTATCAGCGCACTTTCTACTCCGAGATACCCGGAGGTCGCCCGGTCCCAGTACTCAGTTAGCCTTGTAAGGAAACCGGCGTCATCTGGAGGCCATACATCGAGGACGCCATATGGCGGCGAAATGGTTCCGCTGCAGATTACCATTTAAACAGCGCGACGTCGGTCGCACCGAACCGAACCGGTTGTCAGGCTCATATGTCTGGCATTCCCGTGAACTTTCTTAGCAATGATTTAATCGCTCGTGCGATAGAACGTGCACCACAGTGCCTTAGAGGGTTGTGCGGAGATCGGCTCTAGACCCCATGTTTTCTTTCACTGTACGGTACTTCTCTAAAATATTTGGTTAGCAAAAAATATAACCGTATCTCTACAACCACATTGTTCGGTTTTTAACTGCAAGTATGAATGTCTAGGTGTTGTATATAACCAAGACCTAGTGCAGGTCGGAGTGCTGCCCCCCCCCCCATCAGTCGCTACGTTACACTCTGTCCTGCCGGCCGGATACTCCACACTTTTATCACAGCTAATTAAGTAAAAGCGCGCGAATTGTTATTATTTTGTTGTCTGCTAGAAACCCTTTTGTTTTAGAGTTAACCTTGTTCATGTCCTCTGTAGACTAATGGTTATAGTCTCGGTTCTCTAACAGAGAGGTCACGGGTTCAAATCCTGGGGTGGCCAATAATGTATATACACGAAACAGAGTGTGTACTTCGAAAATAAACCAGTGTACATCGAAGCCTACATAGTTGATGCTGAGGCTTAAAAGATAACAAAAATAAAACTTGTTTATGTTTCAATTGTACCAGATAGGTGTTGTATCCCTGGATGTTCTAGAAAATACAAAAGGAAAATAATTCAGTATTAACAATTATGAGGCCGATTGAATGAAGCGGATAGTCTTGTGACGTCACAGGACTCTGGCCTTGATATAACTTGAATTGCATCTAATGCCGTGTATAGCCTACAACCTGAGAATGTAGCCTACTTTATGCCGTGTACATATATAAAATAATACAATCTGTATTATAATTCTATATATTAATAAATTATAATAAATGTGTATTATAACATATAAATATACAGTCTGTAACTGTACTTAACTTTATTACTTTAAAATACTGTAGATCGACACATGTACATAGCAGAAAACTATTTCTCTAAACAAACGATTGTTTTGGCAGGTATGATTGGTCAACCCATTCCATAAGAAAAATGCTTTATCAGAATAAATGTAGAGTATTCCATTTTAGCTTAAGTAAAGAGGATAACTTTAACCGGTGCTGTAGCTCACGTAACAAACAAGTATAAGTAGGCTTATTTTTGCTTTGATCTGCTTGCTGCGGCTAGCGTTGTGCTGAGGTTTGTTTACATTTTCAATCGACTGTAACAACTGAGTTTGTTCTCAGTGTTCACACTTTTGCCAGTTCTTTATTAAACAATTTACACAACTATGTTATCGCACTATTGTTTAGAAAACGAAACATAAGTTATTTATTTCAGTTACAGTTGAGAATAACTGAACTCGCTGTATCGTCCTGCCTGCCACACGTCTTCACATTGACTCAAACCTAGTACTGTTTCTGAAAACCACACGTTATCTTCAAAATTAGTAAAAGTTAGAAGTTTTATGTAATATATTGTTAGCAAAAAATTTAACTGTTTTGAATTATTCTAAAATATTTATTATAACTAAAGCAAGGTTAATAACGTCTTGTTAATAAACATTAACAATAATTGTCGTAAGAGAAAAAAATCTTATGGCTGGAAGTAGACCTACCCTAACCTAATCTAGTACGTGCACCTACAAATTCCCGATAAGACCGAAGAGGCCTCCCAGTAGGTTTACAGTGTTGCCGATACCAATCCCACACTAAACAGCAGATATCCCAAATGAAAAGTGAGAGCGCACATACTGTAGGTTGTGAAATTTGTACAGTAGCCTAAGGTGTATTTTCATTATTACTTAAGGAAATGGAATTTTAATGAAAATCTTTTTCTTAAATAAAATATAATTTAAGGAAATTATAATTTTTATTCTAAACAGATGTGATTCCTGCAGCCATTCATATGCATACGGTAAATATTAAAATCCTTGTTTTGTGCTGGTTTTCTTAAGATCTCATTTTAATATGTCCTCAGTTACTACTTACGTTGCTTACAATTATTTGTTTCAATAAACATTGAATCGCAAAAAGTACTTGCTCCGCCGGGAGTCGAACCCGGATCTCTCACTTGCCGGGTGAATGTGCTACCATTACACCACAGAGCGCTTACTTTTTCCGATTCAATTATTTTGTATTTGGCCGTATCTGTCACATATGCGTTTAAATAAGCAAACTAACACATGATCGGAAGACCAAATACCTGTCAAACGACTTTTATTTACAATTATTTGTGGTACACTTAAATAGTGGCGCTATTTTTCTGTCATCAAAGAAGTAGTCTTAAATGCCGTAACTAAAAATTGTATAATAGTGGTGGCTTAGCCGGAAACCGACATTGGCATTTTGATCCAATGCGCATTTTGATATCATGCTAACGTCGGAAGGGTTGTGTGGACAGACGAGGGAGATTGATATTGCAAAACGGTGATGAACGCCGCCGGACCAGAATAGCAACGTGGCGTCTGGCATTACCTCATCTGTAATTTGGCTCAAGGGTCGAAAAATTTGGCCGCTGTATTTTTATTGTATCCGCTAGTTTAGATGTGACCCCCGCGTACACCGGGTCATTCTCATATACGCGTTCTGAAAATCTAATCACTCGCGTACAAATTTGTGGTTCGTTTTACGTTTTTACTCGCTGTATATTCCTTATTGTCACATTCTTCGCCGGTTGCTTAGTTTAGCTTAATTGCGTAAACGTTGTGGTAGTGATTAGTGCTGTTTTATATTAGGTTTTTAACTTTCCGGAATATGTATGACTTCGGCCTGTGTGAAGTCGAAGACAACGACGTGTATACCGCCTGTTGTGTCGTTGTGTTGGTTTGTTGTTGTGTTATTCTGAGTAACATTTATCGTCGCGCTGAAATACGTTGGCGTTGACTTCTCTACTCCAGGATTATATTCTTCGCTGACAGTTTCATGTGTTTCAGCTAGTCAGTGAAACTGTGTAATAAAACTCTTTGAGGTATGATATATTTTCTAATGTCATATTTTCTCTCTACTGCTGCTTAAGTTATATTTAAATAGTTAAATTACAGGTAAGATATCTGGCGCTATCAGCGTAGTTTAATTTGACGAATTGTGCTTATCATCCTTCATATTCGTATCCAATGCTACGTACTCTTACGTTTCTAGTTTGCAGTTTTGGTTAAGTTTTAAATAGCTGTTCTCCAAATGCAGCATTGCGACACTCTGCAACAATAAAATTGAATTTGACTCGTCGCCAAATGTCTTGTGTTCTCTTGTGAGAATTGGGTCGGCGTTATTGACATGACGGACGTTCCAAGGTCGTTTTGCGATAAGCGAAGCCACCTCACATGCTAGACGTTTCGAACACATTCAATTGTGTCTTTTGTTGAATTCTAATCGTTCTTCGTTGACTGGTAGTTCACTTGTAAATTGTAACACCGTAGTGGTGGGAGTTAAGTTAAAAATTGTAATTTTATAACTGAGACTACAATATCGGGAGAGGTCGGAAATAGTTAAATTTACTCACTTGCGATAACAAATCAGATTGCTTCGCTTGAAAGATAGATTGAATGATTTGCTTATTTTTAAGCATAGTTTACCTCATCTGGTATTAAACGTCAAATTAATTTATCTGAAAATCCAGAATATTACACTAAAGTAATCGTGTTATTCTAGAATAGTAAAATTGATCTCCTCAGTTATGTTTTTATTCTACCGTGACAACTAAAATACCAGACTTTTTGTTATATTAGCGTTTTTGCTTTTTTGTCTTTTATAAGTTTTGAATGTTTATTTTTTTATTTCGAAACGATCGCCATTTGTAAATGTCAAAATATTGATTTCAAGTAAGGTAGTGGTATAAGAAATAGCCATAACACCATTACATTGTTTTAATCGAAATCGTAAGAATATATTAATTATAAATTTTACAATAAAAGTCACAGACATACCGACACTAAACCAAGTTATGTAGAAGATATCTCTAATGGAAATGGTTTAATATATTTGGACACTTCACAACACAAAATCACACCAAGTTTATGAACACAAGTTGGTGGGTACCGGTATGTTATATTATTGTTATGTCGGGCGAGGCAATAACAATCTCCATGCAGTGAAGCCGGCCGACCAGCCGTGGCTGACCGTAGTGTTGCTGTTGGCCGGAAGTGAGAAATTCACTTTGCGTCTTGAGCTATTTTGGGAGGGCCAAGGTTACATTCCAATCCTGAGTCTACCCGTACTGACTGGCTTTTTCTGTGGTCGGATAAAAAAACTTGAAGGAATACAAGCTCACTCGTCTGCCCCCGGTTAATGGCAGGTCTGTGGAACAACTCTCCTACTGTAGTACTGTAGTCAACTGTAGTACCGATATTAAAGTGGAGCTGGAAACAAACGTTGGAGATCACTTACAAACGTTTTTGTTGGAAGGAAACGTAAACTGGGCAAGTACTCTAAACAAAACAACATGTTCAAACACATATATAAGTTTGTTTTCTTCAAATTGCACACTGGGGTCCTTTGGATCACACATAAATTTGTCATTCATATTTCTAACTTTACGTTTGCCTCGAGAATATGGATCACATCCCCCATCGGCCACCGTTGTCAGCTGTCAGTTGAGTGATAAACAAAAATCTTTTTTTCATCTTTGTGTCCAGTGTATCCCTGTGTGGCGTTTGAAGAAATGTCTTCCCCATCTTCTGTATTGGACGTATTGGTTCGTTTTTACTTTGTGATGTAACTTGTATTATTTTTTATATATCTATTGTTTGTTATAAAGTTACAAAATGAATTTACCAAACAACGTCCATAATAATTATGAGGCGTTGGAGGGTAACAGTAGTGACGACAGTGGCAATAACTTTGGAGCGGTTGACGAATCTGAAATCGACCACATATCTCAGAAGTTAATGAAATGGAATATAATTTTTTTTTAATTCGGGTTTTGAAAAATTACTTATATTTTCATGCTCAAATTGTATGTAAGTTTGTGTCATGACCTACCGCATTGTGACAGAAATACATTTAGAACGTGGCTCTACGTACACATGTACTGGTCTACTCTTCTAGTAGACTTTTGTTACAAAAAATATAGCAAAAAACATTCATTTTTAAACCTTAATTTATATTCAATTACGAAAATACATTCTTAAATGAATAAGGCAATACCAATCCCTGAAGCTATCTATGACTCATGTACATACTGTAAATTTTTCACATTTTTATCTTCAGCCATTTTTATTTGGCCCTGATGACAAAATGGCGTAGATTGCGTAATTTAAATGCTTGTAATTGTACTAGGAGCGATGCAATAGCACCAACTTAAGGAATTTGTGTATTCGTGTAAGAATTCCATGTGTGATAATGAATACGGAGACGCGAGGCGAGGCGACGGTGCGTGAGGCTGTTCTCACAAGATGAAGAGCGAAGACGGATAGACGGACGATGGTATCATTCGACACTTGACCCCAATTTAATGAGCTCATCAAGGGTCAACAGCTTATCAGCCTTGGCTTTGTAGTGCTGGGCCACGCTCAATATGGAAGTCCTTAACGTTAAAATTGTCATGTGATTTTAATAACATACGAGTAGGCCTAAATATCACAGGATGAATTGACTTCCACGATTGGTTGACAAGTTGGGTTACCTAAGTGAGCCCATTGTGAGTTGGATAATTCGTGTAGAAACTCGCAAATTTGTATTACTTTTAAAATAGCTTCATACAATTTTGCTTATAAAATGAATTCAGTTTTACGATTTTTGGAATTTTGTCGTATGGATTTGATCAGGTAAACGGACTGTAGGTCCACGTCATAAAACTGCCGGACGCATTTCTTACCTACTTCTTAAGGGGTGGACAGTAGGTCCACGGTCCCGGCCTGGGACCCACTGTCCGACTCACGGGTTTCTTTTGACGAGGGGTTGATAAGGGATAGTCGTACTCACACTGCAGCACTTGAATGGATGTTTCGAGATCTAAACTCTATATCTGCTAAATAATTTTCAGTACACTACATAAGACAGCTGCAAAAAGAATGAAACGAAATTATATACATAAAATAAAGTCAGGTTAGTTACGCCATTTCTAACTTAAGAATGTCTGTAACGATTATAGTGTCTACTGGTATATAAAGTATTATACAAACGATAATCCAATATAAGGAATAACTAATACAAACTTACTGTAGATGTTTATGATTCATTAGGCCAATGCAAACCAAATTAATCAGATAGTAATATAATGCTATATGGAATTCGTTAAGATATAATCCCTATTAGTAATCCACTTCATATGTGATAGCTTGAGTAAACTGTTGTTAATATTTGCTGCTTTAACAGTACGCTGTGCGAATGTAGTGGAAGCATCACTGACCAAAATAAAGAATAAGTGCAGGTAGAAAAACTAATGTACGGCCAGGTCAGTTTTGAAAAGTACGAGTAGGACAGTTAGTCCACAGGTGTCGGCGTGGACTAACTGTCCTACCCTGCAGAAAAGTGACGTCAGCCACCCTCGTCAAACTAGGCGTGGACCTACAGTCCTACAATCATTTGATCAAAACGTGTTGGAATGCTGTGCATTTTGGCATAAATATCTACTAGAATTTAGCTAGGCCGATCGAGTAAATATTTAATTTTAAGAACTTTTATGTTACAGATGTGTTACCCAAAGTTCTCTTCAAAAATATTATTGCCAATAAACTGAGTAAACAGTAATTTTAATCTTATTTGTCAGCATTTTAAAGTTATAGTCTATTACAATATCTTTTTAAAAATCTGTAGATTCGAAGTAACCTGTAGAAGCACGTGCATCTAATGCAGTAATAATCAGTGAAATAGGTCCACTAAACAGAGAACAGCTAGCTAGTATCTTTATACACGTGTTGGCCTACATTTACTAAATGTGCCGTACTGCAGTAGGCCATCTGTAGATAGTCAACATTGTGACAGTAGTTTAGTCAGTGGTCAAACAGAACTTTTATAGCAGAAAGATGATGTAGGTAAACGTCATAGTAATCAATGACAGTATATACTGTTTTAAATCTGAAAGTAAATGAAGCCAGAGAGGTATAATTTTGGTCCATTTTTTGTATTATATCTTTTTACAAAAAATGTATATACCAACAAGTTGAACTCCTAAGAAGTACAGTGTTTGGTCAGGCGGTCCTAATGGGGAGAAAATGGTAGAATGACACGAGTGGTGGAAACTGTACGTTGCAAGTCAACGCTACAAGGCTGCTCAGTCACGCCCACACCCTCGTGCATTGTCTTGGCGTTGGCTTTGCCTTCTCAACCACGTGGCGTAAATTTAAAATTCATTAATACACACACACACACACACACACACACACACACATTGATTTTACTAAATAACGTATACTACTTTTCTGGTCCTAATACACGGACATTTGGCTACTATCGTTGAAAAATTTTTATTCAGTTGTAAAGTATAGATTTTCCGTAGAAAATAAATTATTTTTATAGCAGGACGACGGAATCTGTTTCACAATAAATAAGTAGTATAGAAATATTACATAATAAATAATTATGGTTGAGTCTATAATCAGATGACGTTCGTTAAGAACATAATTACTTCATATTTTTACATTCTAAATACTGTAGTTTATATTTCAAATTATAAAAGTTAAATTTCTCGGTTAGTCGAATACTAGGTCTTCTGACAAGCACTCCTACCAGCGCGACGTGGTACAATCCTTAGCCCGAAAAAGGGAAAAAGTACTGAAACATTTTCACCTGCACCATATATGAGTTAATCATGGTTAACCGTCAGCGCACGTATGCACATACGAAAATGTTTTGATTTCTAATTTAAATAGACTCGGTATAAAAGGATTATCCTCAACTTAAATGCATGTTATAAGTTCATGGTTATTTTCAATTGGATGACAAATGCACAGTGTCTAATGAAAAAATAAATATACATAGGTAAGAAAACGGTGAAACGGTTGATTTTTACCAGTTTTAACATTAAAGTAGATATGATTCTGACTTCATGCCAAGATTTTGCCTCAAACAGTCATTTTGAAGGATTTTATCTGTGTATGTAAAGGTTTACTCGTGGATGGACGAATACTTATTTTTGTATTTCTGATTAAAAAGAGTTGTTCAGTTCCAGACTATAAGCTCGATGTGTCGTTATAGAGAATAATGAATGGATTTGTTAAAAATAGAGACTGGCGATTTACTATTCAGCCGCCGTCGTATCCGCCGTAGCAATAGGCAACACCCTAGTTCCACACTTATCTATGCTAATCAGCCTGCCACTTGCTGACAGCACAGCACAGCCGTTCAGTGTAAACCCAGGAGTTTACAGCTCGTAGCTAATGTGCTCGCCCCGGGCTGGGAGTCGGGCGCGGCATTCACAACCAATCATTATTCATCTCATCTTTCCAACAGTTTCCGCCTCCTTTTTGTCGCTACCATGGCTGCCCTAGTTACTAGGAGCGTTTCACGCAACAATTAAAAGATAAATTACTAAAATGTTTTATATGCTACACACTGGGGTTAAATTTGATTCAAGACCTCACACCCTAGTCACATGCGTTGTAAAATTCACCGAACATCTTGTAGCTTATTTCGTTGTGAAGATATCCTGCGTACAGATAATCACATAGAAAATACATGTCCAGCAATAGAAGGCAGGCAATAGAGATCTTTTAGCCTCTAATAGCCAGGCTTCGCTAACACTTAATAATAATCGGCATCGGGACCGCCGATGTGCTAGAACCGACTCATCCTTGTCTCTGGAAATTGTGCCATTTGTTCAATACTCCACATTACGGAATTCTAGTTAGATACCCCCATTTCCCCCCTCAAAACGAATTGCTACTTTCTCCAAGGGTCACCCCGCTTTCTCCTCTCTATAAAATCGATACGTGCTATTTTCAATGTTCGTCCATCCTTCAGTGCACATAGTTTAAGATAAATTTTAAAATAGCAAAAACACCTAAATTGTATTGGTGTACTATCAAAATCGGACGTGAACTGGTCTAATTAAATTACAGCTAATAAAGGATTTCCGGCAGGCAATGTTCCGATATAGGCACGCCAACCAGCAATCCTGTCCCTACCCGAAGTTAACCCTTTTATTGCTACGTGTAGTAACAGCTTAGGTTTGTGTTCAAATTTTCGTAAGTACGTTCAATGCAAAAGCCAAACACACACACAAACACAGATAACAGATAACTTTCCCTTTTTTAGTTCAACTTGGGGATTCAATAGGTTGGATTAAAATTAAACCAGTCATAGATTTATTTTGGTTAGTATTGGTATAATTAAGCATATGTTTCCAAAGGGACAATTAAGGATATGCACAATCACCAAACTATGTCTTACCTGTATAAAAATAAAAGTACATGCAAAGTGTCAAGTCTAACTCGATTTGTTCTTAAGATATTCACCTTAGTGATAAATTTCACAAACGCTTGTAAAATGTCAAGTCTATAGTTTAAACAACTTTCGAGGTATTCCCCTGAATTACAGGCTATTAGACTTTTTGCTAACACTCAGCCCATATAATCGGTACAGAATTGACGTTTTATATTAGAACTGCTTTAACTCTTCTCTAACGCTTATCCATTATAGTGTTGAAAAGCTTGGCTCAATATATAACAAAGTAAATCTATTAATTTCGTAAATATTATTACATATTCTAATTAAATGAAAATAAATCTTGCTAATATCATTAAAAATAATGTTTTATGGGCGTGTTTAAGATTTATTACATTCATGGTGTACTTTTAGCCTTTAATACAATATCACAACTTACAGCGTACAAAGCTCGTTATCTAGGTCAGCTGTACATAACTGCCTGACTAATACAGTTATTCTCGAAATTAAAAGGGTACTTTAGTATAATACGGATACCACTATTATACAGCGCCCTGTGGTAAATAAGTTGGATTACGTTATCATAAATATTTTACTAGTAGTACCAAAGTTACAGTTAACCTACGAGCGCTCACGTGATCTGAGCTTGAAGAATGTTTTTTTTCTTTTGCTCTGGCCACCGAAATCTGCACTAATGACCAGGGGCTTTTCCGATTGGTACTTTTCTGACTTCAGAACATGTCACATCATCCAGCGTGACCATGCATTTACCCGTGGTCATCGGTGCAGGTGTGGGTGGCCGCTACGTCGCTCATCTGGCGAGAAAAAAATCCCTCAAGATTGTACCTAAATTCGATCTCAACCTAACTTAGAGCTTGTTAAGAATAACGTTAACTTTTTCAATTTATAACACATACGTATGTATTTACCTACTTATATTGCGTAACAACAAATAGTAGATAGGGGCAGATTATAATACGAAAGTAGCTCTGTAAGGGTTCTTGGGCAACAAAGAAGAGTTATACGTAGTAGTAATGAATTAAATAACAGTTTAAGGAAGTTCAAAAATGCAGTTGGCTTGCAGTGTAAAAATGAAAAGACGGACGTCTCTCTATTTTTGGACGTTGGCGGTTTCAATATTGTAATTCCTGAAGTCACTCTTGCAGATGAGAGAAATGTGAGTTGATGTAGGTGTGTTATTATTGTAGAGAACTGTGAAGATCAATCACAATTTATCACAGAAGTTATTTGTGACATGGTCAGCCAGGCTCACAATGGCAATGCGTAGAGCAAGAGAGAGGAAGTCGGTGCTGTCGTCGCCTCCACATTCGAAAAGCAAGCAACCGCACTCACACAATAAGGTAGCGTATAAATAGCGAACCGGCTGGCAGGACATTGCCATGTATAGAATGTGGCTTTGCCGTCCGGCGGTGTCGGCTAGCAGGTTGGATGTGAGTACGGACAACCTGGACGCTGCTAGCTTAAGACCACTCAATTCAATTACCCGATTTAATTTTACATGATACTACAGCAAAAGTTGTTTAATTTTTGACAAAAACTCTTTTGAGTATTTTGTAATAGTGTATGGCACTTATATCCCGCTTTAGTACTATGGTCAGCAGACAAGGAATTAGGCGGTGTTGTTGGAAACCTGTGAGATTCCTCCAGGATACCACCATGAAAAAATCATCCAGACGAGGGGGCTGAATACTTTACGTGGAAGTTAAGCGGACAGTGGAAAGAAGTAATAACAGAAGGGAAATAGTGGTGGGAAATTTTTTTAGCGTTTCATCGTGCAAAATCTCATCTCGGGTACTTGGATTAAGATTCTCCATGGAAACTACAAAAGTGGCAAAGTGCTGGGATTGGCTCTGTGTCAGAGGCAACATTTTGTAGCATTTCACCGCGCATTATCTCGACTGAGTACTTGGATTTAGGTTTCTTCTGCACATTACATAGGCGGCAAAGTACCGTGATTGGCTCTGTCTCAGAGGCTTTCTCTTAAAAGAGGAAAAGATTACCAGAACAAATTTAGGAGTTTGACGGGTTCAGATAGTCCGTCTATATTTTTATTTGTAGAATTCGTATTTAATTGAGTTGGGATCGGCATGGTGAATCCAATCTCTATAATACAAGTGTTTTCTTTGTCTGTATTATTTCCCTTCTAATTTTCTTTTATAAAAAATAATTCTATTTGCAATTATAAAGAAACGAATGTTACAATCTATGTGCTCCTACTGATTGCTCTACGTTAACATTTTCTTCTTGTATTAGCATTACAATAATTCATGCTGTAGAGCAAGTTGGCTGCCATATAACCTGATATTTCTCTGACTAACAACAAACACTAGCAACAATACAATTTATTTATGTTTGAGCATTTGACCGGAAATGGTACAGGTAGCCCACAGTTTCATGTGCCAGTACCGACCGACCGCTTGTCACTACACTCGACGTCTACTGATGGAGGAACCAAGGAACCCACGCGTTCATATCAGTGAACACTGACTGGTTTATCTTCTGCAACTACAGACAGATCAGACATCGCTTGTTGAAAGGGTAGAGCTAATTAACAAGCATGTAGTCACTTGGCGTTCACAAGTGTTGGAATATAAATGTCTGTTTATTTATATTTATGGTATATTAAAAGGTCTAATTTATGTGTGTATAAATATTTATTTCACTAAATTACTATTTAGAAAAGTAGTTATTTTTTAAATAAGTTATTTGGGATGACTCTGTAGAAGGAACTTTTAAAAATCTCTGCGGTAATATTATTACTGTTTTATAATTTATCACTATTTAAATTAAACTAATTTATAAACCGAGCACTTGAAATAATTTTCATTAGCTAACATTATGTAGACCCATTAAAGGTATGGATAGAACTAATACATGGGGATATAAATAATTTCACTACTCTATAAAGATTTAAAAGTGATAAAAGATAGCAGAACACTGATTTTACTATAACATTTCAGTAGTATTGAAACACGCATTCCTAGTTTCACTCCAATCTTATAATTAATAAGAAGATCTATATTTTTTGACTAAAACAATTGGAACCGAGATTTTATAAAGTTGTTTGTGAGGGGGCGTTTATGCATTTTGAGCAATTATAACTAAATATATCCTACTAAATCTGAAATTTTTGTCATTTGCTGTTTAGTGTTTCAACTTTTAATTTTAGATTTTGGATCGAGCATTTGGTGACTGCATAATCAATTAGTAGCATGCAGAAATTACGTCAAAAAAGTAAACTGGAATTTCATCGATTATTCTTATAAAATTGATCATGATTGTCGCTGTAATGGAACAAAAATGGATCCCTCGTCCCCAAACTTAAGTTTAATGCTACAGTAAGAAGTGGTCGGGAGTGGGGAGTGGGACGTGGGCCAACATTTCTGGTGAAATATTAGCCTGCAGTCTATGCCTTTTATTTTTCTTAACCCAGTTTCAGTTGATTCAAATGTATAGCATACTCCGGGAATTGTGAGTGGATAAGTTGGCTGAATAATCCGGTTACGTCGTTACTATTGTTTTAGACCGAGCCGAGAGAGCGCTTTGTGGGAACAAATGGGCTCCTGGATACTATCGGACCAGCGATATTGTTTGCCTCTGTCGCCAACTGGTTATAATGTCTTTACCGAACTTTGGACCAGAGTATTTTAACATTCCAATATCTGCTTGTTCAATGGTCCAGATTGGAGAGGACACTGGACTGTCAAATTCTTGATTAATGAACTATCAAATTAATATAAATACGTTATTTAATGTATTACTGTATAACAGTTTTAATGTTATCTCCCTATTGCAAATTGTGATGCTCTTTATCGATGACAGGTACTTTTATTTCACTTCTTTAAAATCGTGTTATCTCTCCGTCTGCCCGCGATAATAACACTTGATGGAAAAGTTCTACAGATTTGAAACTATATTTAGGTTCCTCTCAGTCCAGTGAAGAAGAACTATATTGATCAAATAAATATAATATCAATAAAAAGGTCAAAATCAAAGGTAAAAGCAAAGTTTTTACATGTTTGGTAACCATGGCCGCAACGAGAAAATCGAAGAATGCCTATTCAAGTTTGTAAAGAAACTGAATACAATTATATGACACTATCATGTGATATGTTGGGACGTATTATGGTGAAGTTACTATGTTACATTGGTCTGTAGACTTTTGTTTCATTTTGTCGGGTTCTTCTTTACTCGGTTTGTTAAAATAAACGATGATTTAGAGTTCACTGGTAGACGATACAGTTATCGCCCTAATGGTTGACATAGAAATTCATAGGTCATTTATTATTGCAACTACTGTTCGTTCTATGCATTCACGGAATAATTTAATCATCTTATTTGTATAATCTTAAATTGTATATTTTATTATTGGCGACCTGTTAAATAATTGTGACAAGATTTTTTTTATCACAACTGTATTTTTTTCACGGCATAATTATGAAAACTGAAAAATTGTATTAAAAGCTGTTAACATAATTTTTGAAATGTCTCCTTAATAATGGCTGCACTCGTGTCGTAACGCTGTATTCCAGCTGCTGTGATTGGAGGTTAAGCATTCGCGAGATTTGAAGCGATGGGGTTTCATTACGGCATTCTCACGTTGTCGATACGTCCGCGTGCCCACCCCAGTCAATACGGAGTCGGGTCCTCAGACAGCTTGAGGATTTTCAGCAGCTTTTACGGGTTCGGAGTCCACCGCTATAGGTCTTCAGATTTCCACTCCCCTGTATATGTCGACCATCATAACAATACAATCCAATATTAATAATATTATAAACATTACACAGAGTATTTCACTCATACATTAATTTATTTTTTGATTCATGCGTATACAAAATTACTGTATGAATATTTTCTTGTATGTGTGCCCTGTGGATACATTACGATTTTTAGTAATTTAGTAGAGTTTTTTTAATTTGTATAAAACTTTTAAGATGTTATCCTAATATGGAAAATTTAGTTAACAATTTCAAAAACTTGTATGAATTTTATACATCCCTAAAGTGTTAACTCTGTCAACTCTTTCGGGAAGTTAGATCAAAGCTTTTCAAATGGTTACCGTTTGTCCACATATATGAGATATATACGAGTATATTCTCACAGGAACTTTTCTGCTTTTTTGTATGTTGCAAATCTTTTACTAAGCACCAAAGATATGTACACATGTTGCGTGTTCAGTTCTAATGTCCAGTCCTGCTAGTAATGCTTATTACTTAAAAGTAATAATCCACCGCTTGGCGGCGTGCCGACTACAGACCGCCCAGTGCTGGCTATAGGGACGGTGATTATGTAAAACGGTAAAGATGACCTCACCTCACCACAACTCAATGTCTACATGAGTCACCGGCCAGACCGGTTCTCTCACTTTCCCTTTCGCACCGAGTCCTTTAAATTACACCTCACGTTTTCTACATTTAAAAAACACCACAGAGAAGCGCGTCCGCTACTAGAAACCACGAATGAGTTATTTTTAGTTAAGTTTTACTGACGTCACGCTTAAAGTAATCTGTGTGCTAAATTCATAAAACGATAACATCGATGTGATTGTCCTAACTACTGTATATTACAAAATGAATTTTCCATTTCACACAGCTTTACTGCTATTAAATAAAAGTCATTTAACCACTGCAATTATTTATCTCGTCTCAAAAAAATAAATCATGTTATTGCCTTGCGTATTTTATTTAATACACAGATAAATTCGCCAACTTCACTTCCAGTAATTTTAAATATGCAATTAACTTGTTATATTTGAACTTGAAAAGGATTCTGTAGGCTGTGTGGGATTAATTCCTAACAACGCCTAATGACAGTGGCTTTATCATACACTTTATGTAACACATGAATTTAGTAATCACACATGCAATGTTAATGATGGAACAATGCTTGTGGACTTATTGTTACTGCCCAACTTCTCATATTCAGTAATTACAACCTGAAAATAATATATTTTTATTACAATCATATAAATAACTTTCGTAAAATTCCCTGTACTTGGTTTTACTGTTGATGTAGGATTGCTTGTGTTTATGTAAAACGTTCAGGTTTACATTTATTTTGTTGGCAAGTTCAGACAAGTATTTATTTTGTTCGCGTTTGAAATCAAGGATGTATAAAACATTGTATAAAAACTTGCACAGTAAAATAAGTCTGTTGCATAACCATTCTCAAATATAGGTCACGCTATTCTGTAGTCACATGTGTAGTAAATTATTATGTGACATAGACTAGAGATAATGCAGACATCTTACAATGGAACGTTGCAACGCTACCGGAGCCGGTTCTAATACTACCACTAGCTCAGCAGTAAATCTGTTGACCGCGTGTAACGATTACTATTCCCAGGTGAGGTGTCTAACTAGCTACAGCTTGTTAGTACCTTAGTTAAGTAATCAATAAGAAATTATATATTACAATTTGTCGATATATTTCGGAAATTGGATGGTAAGAAAAAAAACCAAAATATTCTACAGCTCTTTTTACTAAGAAAATATTGCACTAAAATTTTTAATAAAGAAATAATCCATAAATAGTTTAAAAAATAATATTGGATAAAATTACAAATGTATATATTAAGCATTTTCATTATTTTAATGAGCATTTTTTATTTTCTGAGAACGTTCCTGAGCATAAATAATTATATACTAATATATACAGAAAATACAAACCGTTAATTGTATGTATTGTAAGAATACTGTAACCCTTTTTCAAGCTTTCTTTATTTTTAGTTATCAATTGTCATTTCACATTATATGTCGTTGTTACAATTTGAATGTTGTTCTTTGTGTAAAGTTTGGATTGAAAATTTTGTTAAAAACGTGTATAGTTTTTGCCTCTCTACCAAGAGTCACTAAGTGGTGGAATTTCGCCAGTTGGCTCAAGCATCTGTTGTTACGCGTTATATTTTTACTCCCGCGTTGTCTTATTGTTGTGGACCGATAACTGATTGTTTATGTTCGGTGGTGAGAGACGTGTAGTTGTCATCGCTCTCAGTTTAACACAAATAAAATCCAAACCATGTTTCTGGCTGTCTTCTATCCAGAATTCCGTTCAAAGCTGTTTTAGCTAGTATTTTTGTCTCTAGACTAATATAGTGTTTTTGAAGTTTCAGGAAGCCATTTCGGTTATTATAACCGTAAATAGTTGTATTTTTATTGCTAAAAATAAATTTGTAAATATGGATGTAGTAAATGTATTTACTTTGTGGAATTAAACAAATATGTATTTTAATTTCATCGTCGGCGGTGGCAAGAATTGTTTTATATCTCATTCACGTGGACTTGTTTAGATGATATAACAAGAATAAAATGTAACTCGGAAATTTTCTTCGGTTTCCTTTTTTCCGATTTGTGTTATCACCGGGATACTACCTCTCTCCCAATTATTTGTATTACGTCTAGCCTCAATTGCCCGATTAGGATACTTCCGGTTTCAGATATCCGTATAATTGAGGCTATGTGTGATGTTTGATACCAGGCCGCAGGAATTGCACTTGGAAGTTTTCTGGGACAGTGTAACCGAGCTCGGTCCTGATAATCTAGATGTCACCTCTATTGTTACCGGGTGAAATCCCTCAGGAAAAGTCGGCCAGAGGAGGGGGCTTTCTCCTTCCCACCCTTTCCCACCCCATATTGATTCTCTTGCGTGTTTACTACCCTCTCAGGTGGATTAATTCCATCGCGCCGCTGATCATTTTTTTTGCTGTGTACATTCATTTATCTCTGTTTGACGGATTTATAAATTAATTTACATTGGCTGAAGAATAACGGTTTTGTTACGCTCACACCAAAAGTCAGGTCTAAGGAGAGATTGTTTTACATCGATTTGGGGTTTCTTCATTTTTCATTTTACTGAAACATTAATTTTAGTAATTAACAAGCAAACATGTTTGAATTTATACTTTAGAACTTTACAATCTTGGCCATGAGCTAGAATTCAGTTAACGTTATGCACGTTTGTTTGATTTGTGTTTAAAAAACGCCTGCTTTTGACTTATGAGTATAACGGTTTAATTTGTTAATTGTAAACTTGCACTGTCTAATAATGTTTAACTAACTCCCTTTTATGCCGTAAACGTTCCTTCACCTACTCAAATGAATGCTCTATGAAGGGTCTTTGAGTAATCTTATTGTCTCTGTATGTCAAGTTAATGTCACTAATGTTAAGCGAGAAAACATATTTCTAAATGTACGCCCTTTTGAATATTCTAACTGTAAAACTACCTGAATAGTTAGATTTTTTCTTTTACGATAATTGTAAATTGTATTAAAAATTGTTCTTTTACAAACCCAACCGTGTAATAGCTATATAGGTTTAAAGTATATAAACAATTTTTATTAGTGAGCGGAGTGACATTATGTATGCACTTTGAACGAGCAAATATAACCTTTCCAGTTTACGCTTTTAACTCAAAACGAAGTTTTAAAATTAGAAATGGTGAATTTACTGTTTAGAATATTATAATTTATGCCTATTTAAAGAGGTATTTTTTCTTAAGGACGTCATAAGGAATCCCAACGCTGCGCCGCGGTCATATCTCCGTTATTAAGGGAAATCAAGTGTTAAACAAAAATATTGTAAGGCAGTAATGAACGTCCGTTAATTATGATTGGTGGTGAAAGAGGGGGGGGGAGCTGTAGCTGAATCAATCAGTGATTATATACTGCAGTATATCAGTAGTGGATGGTAGTACTGGCTCTGACATTTTAGTTTTAACGTATGTTAAATGTAGAGTGATCTTTGACGAAACCGAAATATATTGAGATTTTAATTGTGTTAGAATGTTTCGACAAAAGCAACCTATATTATTATATAGAAATGTAACCTTCTGTATGTTTGTATATGTCAAAATCAAGAATAATAAGTATCATAATTTATATGAACTTAAATAGGTGATAATTTAATCTTTTTTGTTGCCCATCTGTCAAAGTCAGTTACACTTTACAAATGTCAAGTTACTTGCGTAGGTTTTCCTTGTATGGTTTGTTTTTACTGGAATTTTAATAAACTACAGTAAAATACCAAAAAGGAAAAATTAACCTTTCTCGACATTCCGCTAGGGCAAGTACGATGTCATCTCTGCGAGAAAGTTTGTATTTCTGCCTGCTATGTTACCATACAAATTTATGTCAACACCGAACTCTGTTAGTACAATATATTATAGCAGTATACGCTCATATGTACCACAACATTCCATTATGTTCTAATATCCCGTATAGAAGTATGGAGCCCTCAGTTTATATACAATGTAGAGGCTGTTGTCAATGTAGTGTCTAGCCCGTGCCCACGCCCGACACGCGAGGCCGCCAGCCAGCTAGCCAGGTGCAGCGTCTCACGTCGCGTGTCTGCCATTACCTACCGCGTCTGCAGTTCAGCGTTACGTCAGGAATATGTCCATCGAAATTCTCTCCTCTCACAGTTTACACGGTTTTTTTATAGGAGTTAAGAAGACATTTCAAATACTTGTACGTTTTACAGTTTTGTTTTTTTGTAAAGACGCAGCCGCTTCACCCATCCACGAATATGAATAATTTATGTCGTGTACAATGAATATGGATTCCGTGTGTTGTGTTTTACAGTCACATTTGTTTCTGAGGAAGCGTAATGAAGTTGTAATCGTCGTAACGAACAGAATATAGAAATATCACGTTTTTCTCTGTGGAAGTAAGTAAACATTGAAGCAACCGTTTTTGAACAGACAACTTTGAATTAGTTGTTCTTAATTGGTGAAGATAAATCAAGGAAAATGATGTGAACAGTGTATTAAAAAATAGTTTTTATATTATACAATTATGTTACACAGATTATATATATTTGTTATAAAATACATAAATGTAAAGCGTCTTAGTCCGAACCTTTTATTTTTATCGCCTCTGTTAATATTTATTTTACATAAATAAAAGATGGATTAGAATATTGACGTTGGAAACTGGCTCACATTGGTAATAGTGTTGTTTGTAGTCGTAACCGTAAACAAAATTGCTAGAGTCTTCTAAACAAATAACATAGATTTTTCAAGTTTAAAATACATTTTTACAAATAGAAAACCTCACAGAATTCAGTATTGACAATTCAGTACGTTCTTTTATAGTGCTATCTTGCTGCTAACCTGGCCTGGGACGGATTACATATATAATTCAATATCTCCCCAAACGGTACTAATTTTTTACGAACCGGGTCTATTTACAATGACAATGAGGTAGGAACAATGGGACCTATGACAATAGGATAAGAGATAATATAAAACGCTGGCCTTCATATGGGCAATAATTCTTTCTGGTACCATATACTGGGTGCACAAGGGCGGCAACGAGTTGAAATGAGAGACCTCGACAGTTAAAGAATAAAATCAAATTGATTGTTATCCCTCGTACTTCAGTAATTTTACATGCCGTCAGTGAGATTATAGGATCTTATTAGAGAAAAGTTTGACACCCTAGTAACCTACCTAGGATCTCCCATATTAAAAAAATGAACATGCATCAAAGTAGATTGCTCAACTGTTACAAAACTAACACTCCTTAGGATTAAATGTATGAAATTACCGGAGTTCAAATAAATTTATAAATTACAAATAAATAAAGATACTACTTTCTGTTACATTTTTAAAGGATAGGTTCTTTTATATAAGTTAATATATGAAAACAATTAATTATTTGTAAATAGTAGTATTTGTGCTTTGCGGCTATTATTAGGGGATTTCGATGTTGATTCTGAGGTCCGTAACTCTTGGCCAGCCAAAATATTGTTTATTTGCATAGAGGGCGTTTTCTTAGTAATATTAAGTAAATGTCTTGATTTAATTACGGCATTTGATTTAGAAATATGAAAAAATTAGATGTTGAAATATCTATAAAAATGGACATTTATATATCCCAACAATATTTTGACTATTAAGTGTCTACCAGTATCAATATTGAGTGCAAGAGCTGTGCATTGTGCCCTCCCCCCCCACGCCTACGTCAACTGCCAGTGAAGGCTCTGAAAGCAGGTCTAGATCCACATAGAAACTGTGCGAAATCTGTTTGGAGCGAAGAAGTGGTTAAAGCGTGATACACTTGGCTGAGAAAATAAAGAATGTCATTGGTTGAGTATGGCGGCGCGATTTGGGTTTTTTATATTTTAAAAATATCTGGATTGTATATAATAATTAAATGTAACAAAAGGAGTTTTTTTTTCATTATTATGTATATATTAATACAACAATTTGCCAATGAAGTTAGTCATAGTTGCTTTAGACACAAACTTTAAATTCATACCTTTTCAGCTTCACATTCACTGATTTTCAATTTATATCTCACTGACGACATTATATATTTAATGTAAAGTGTAACGCTATTATCTGTTTTCGGACTGTTTCCATTCGGGCACTATCCAACCGAGAATTTCAGTGCATGTTCGGAGTTAGGCGAGAGGCAATATCCATTATATACAGTGTTTACACTTTCCTCTCAAAAATACAGTTAAGTACTCCAAATCGTGTTAATTATAAAAGTACAATAGAAGTGAATTGCATTGCGAGTAAATTTCAGTATAATCTGATGTAAAAGACAATTCAATATAAACAAATAATTTAAAAGTAAATTGCGCAAACACATATGCAACTAAATGAAATTATTTATGCTAAGGCATGTTTTAAATGTCACTCTTGACAAACTGGTTAGGTTATCGTGGAGTTCATTAAACATTTTTGGTCCAGAGTAATAGAAGTTTCACCTACCAATCTCACTTTGCGAAAGTGAAGCTAACGGTCATGACGGGTGTTGCGCTAGGATACCTGGTCTCTTGGCAACAATATATAACATTATGTATTGCGACTCTCCTAGTGCCCTGCAGGGGTAACATTCCCATCTCATACCGATAGGAGAACACGTTCTCGATATACCTCAGAGAACACAAAGTGGATAGGATCGCTGCGATTTCAACTTTTTACATTTTCAGAACGTTCTCCCTCGAGATACTGTTTCCGTAAGCACGGTAACAATACTGTTATACCGTCAGGACTATAGACTGCATGAATTCGAGCTTGGCAGTATCTGGCAACAAGCTTCTGAATCTGTACAGATCCATCAGCCTGCTAATTGCTCGTTGTATAGTGTATAGTGTTTGCCTCTTAAGTCAGTTTTTTTTAATAGGTAGTTGGACTAAATAGATTTTAGAACAATACAATTTTTGGTTTCTGAACATTTAGTAGTAACATTAAAACGCCATTCGTCTTTCATAGAGGAAAGCTTGCCGGCTGAGTTCTCTGGTCTGATGCAGACGAATGCTTATCGGTCAGAGCGGCAATTTTTGTAAGAGCCGACGAGCCGCGGAGTCAGACAAGACAACTCCACATTTATCTGGCTGGCTGTTGTCCAGGCCAACAGTGGTTTATTCTCTGCTTCCTTTGTCCTCGGCCTCGGTACCATCTCTTCCTCAACTGCTCATTTAATGTAAATACAAAACTGTTCTAGACTAATTTCGCTTAATTATTGAGTTGTTAGTCACTCGTTAGCCCATATTAAATGACTAATAACTATTGTTATATAGTGCTAAACTTTCGCAACTTTCTTCCTTTTCACACCAGACGTTGTACAAGAACGTTCCGGCAAAAGATTGGCTGGACTGAGAGGTCCAGCCTTCCTTAGTTAGCTAATCTCTCAGTTTACTTTACTTTCCAGACAACTTGGTGTCACGAAGCACCAAAATTCGTCAATTTTATTGTCACAGTTCTACCTTTAACTATGTTTGTTAGGAACAGTAAAAAATAAATTTTATTGGTGTGTCGATACATAGCATGTATGTAGTGAGCGATAATTCGGATTGTTTGTGAGTCGTATTATAGTGTGAAACCTCTGTGAAACTCGAACAATAAATTAATTATTGTTTGATGTGCAGTATGTACGTACATTTTGTGTTATAACAAGTATTTTTTAATCGTGCTGAACAATCTGTTAGTAATGGTAATAAAACAACAATTTAAACGTAGTCGGGTTTGCGGATAGAATATAATATGTATGCTCTAATCAGAACACATTATAGTAATGAAATATGCAATAAAAACTGCAAGGCTTATAGCTTGAGATAGTAATAATCTGTATAATACCCATAAAGGAACATGTGTGTTCTGGTTACAGTCAGTTGTAACATTGAAGTATTCTGATCTATAAAAACATCTTGAGTGAACTCCTCCAGGCATCGTAGCTACAATACAATGAAACACAGCACCAGCTCAAAGGAAAGTATTGTACAACTCAAGAAATAGCAGTCTTTTTCCGTGCCGGTTTCAATGCTGACATATAAAGGAAAATTTTTGTGACCGTCATCCGTATTTTCTCGTCCTGGTTTTACTCAAAATTCTCTAGGAAAACTCTTTTTACTCTCTCCTAAATTAAACACGAATATGGCACAGCTCTTATTATTTCCATGATATTTCTAAAAAACAAGTGAGTGAATTTTCAAAAAAATTAGAAAATTGTTTTTTGTTCCATGTTTTAAATTGAAAACTCAAAATTTTGTTTATGATCTATGAATTATGTTTTTACATGTTTAAGGTATGTGAGAAGTGTATATGTTTGACTAGTTTTTGTTTATTTTTCTTATACATACCTATTTTGTTGTTTACCGAAAGTTTAGTTTTGCGACACGTATGTAATATAATTTCTCGGGAACGGATAAAGATATCTTTGCACTATTCTCTTTCAAATGTTAAGGAAAGGGTTTTGTTGGTTAAAAATTGTATGTGTACACACAGGTAGTACGCACAGGTTTTTTCGTAAAATACTTTTTTAATGTTCAGGGAATAAATTACGATACTCTAAAAATGTACAATAAATAAAAAAACTATCTAAGGATTGTTATTTTTATTTTCAGTTCTAGTTAGATGATACCCAATACAAAAATGAAAAAATCCAGTCAGTTTTGTTTATGAGAAACAGGTAAATAAGATAACATTACCGAGATATGAAAAAATGACCTCCAGACTCTTTTCACTCTCTCCTAATTAACATGAACCTGACACCGCTTTTTATTTCAGTAACATCTTTGAAACAACTTCAAGTTTTTATAATTAGAAGGATTTGTGATTTCGTTATACTACAATCTCGTTTGGCTACGAATAGCACCATCACACGTCGCGGTAGAACATAGGCTAACAATAAATCAATCGTACTGTATAATATAATTGTATTGAGCGGTGTGGAGCCGCCTGAAACTGTCCTGTCATTCGTGCACATGCACGCGACATGTCGTGCAGTGCGTGGCTACTTGGAACACCGTGCTCTGCGAACCTGCACAATACTGATTTTTAGAAAGAGAGAGCTTTCACAAGCATCCCACTAATACATTACAATTAGGTGTTGAACCATATGAACTCACTATATGGTGTTTTTTTTTCATTCATCGGTGTTAAACTGTGTGGAGTCCAACCAGGATTCGCCATAATATTGCGGTCTAGGTTTGATGAATGCAATGACGGGTCCTATCAAAGACTTTTCAAGAAGATTCAGAAAGATGAAGTCTGAAGTGTTTGTTTAAACCTTAGATTTGTAATTTGACCGTTTGGCTGGAGTACATTGAATGGTAATGTGCCGCTTGGCAATCAAACATATTTGAAATTTGACTTATTTGATAAGGTTTTATGTCTAGCTGATGTTAGAAAATGACTTTTTATATTTAACCTTCTTATTTTTCAAACTAAATTGAATTTAAGTTACTGCGATGAGTTTTTGGTTGTGTTAGTTTTACAGTCATGCCTCTCTTTAAGGCAACTAAAAGCAAGAAACTAGAAACTTGCTGCAAATACGTTTATGTTTTCTATAAATTTATTTAGATGTTTATAATTTTATAAATACGTGGAATCCTTCTAAAATCTCGTGTCAATGTAATGTCTACATAAGAATAAAATTAAAAATTTATTGTAAAAAGTGCGAAATTAATAATTAAGAGGGCATATGTGTCACTGAATTACTGTGTCATATTATAAGTTTAATATAGTTGTTGCGGTAAGTGATGTATAGTTCTTAATTACGAATGCTGTAAATTAATTAGTGTTGTACAATTTTATAATCTGTTTCGCTGTGTATTTTAGAATAAAAGGTCTTGGAATATTATTTTATTTTTTTAGTTTGGTAGAGAACCACTGTTCAATATAGCTTATAATTAACTACAGTTTATCAGGTTTTCTATAATCTGATGCTATATTCATTGATGTAACGATTTTCCTTTTCCCTTATTATTTATTTCCGGTTTAGAAATGCTCTTGTGTAGTTTCACTCACCTGTGGGAGTGCATCACTGGTACCGAATATCGTTCTCCATGGCGGGGCCGAATTATTTCGTTATTTTAATTGTGTTAGCAATTTTTCGACCATGAGATCGGCCGCGTACGATTAAGATATAAGATTAGAATATTTACATTAACCTCTAGACCCCCCAAAATCATTTTATTCGTTCTTTTTCAAGAATGTTTAAGGGAAAGAAGTTTGAGTGGCGGCTAGTGTACCAGATTGAAATTGAGATATGTCTCGACTTATATACCAGTAATAATATATGTTTGCTATTGATTATGTAGTGATATAGTTTTGTTTGTTCCAGGTACCGCACATATCCAGTTGAGATGATATTGATTTGAGGTAACATAATAATTCTAGTGGCTTTTAAAAGTATTAAATCGTTTATATTGCTTTGTTTGTAAATAAATACGTGTAGAATTATTATTTCATATATATAAAACGTTCATTCTCAAATAAAATTATATGATTTCTTCGTATGAAGTAAAATTTATACAATTCACGGCAGCGTCATGCACCTTAGTTCCTGCTTCCTCGCACGTTTTGTTTACTTAACGCCAGTCTGGTGGTATAAATGTGGCAAATTGTTGTAAAACTGCTCAAGTAACGGTCGACAGCACACTTTATCAGCGGTTTGTCGGTAACGGCAGCGTCACGCACCTTAGTTCCTGCTTCCTCGCACGTTTTGTTTACTGAACGCCAGTCTGGTGGTATAAATGTGGCAAATTGTTGTAAAACTGCTCAAGTAACGGTCGACAGCACACTTTATCAGCGGTTTGTCGGTAACGGCAGCGTCACGCACCTTAGTTCCTGCTTCCTCGCACGTTTTGTTTACTGAACGCCAGTCTGGTGGTATAAATGTGGCAAATTGTTGTAAAACTGCTCAAGTAACGGTCGACAGCACACTTTATCAGCGGTTTGTCGGTCACGGCAGCGTCACGCACCTTGGTTAATGCTTCTAGCACGCTTTGTTTACTGAACGCCAGTCTAGTGGTATAAAATTTGATAAATTGTTGTAAAATTGGTCAAGTAAAGGTCAACAGCATGCGTTATCTGCGATTTGTCGCTTACTTCAGTGGCTGCTTCCTCGCACGTTTTGTTTACTAGTTTAATTTTGTTCACTGTACGTTAGTGTAGTGATATAGATGTGGCATTGTTGTAAAACTAGTTAAATAATGGTCTAGAACACACGTTATTAGCGGTTTTTGTTTACCGTAGTGACTGCTTCCTAGCACGTTTTGTTTAACATACTGCATTGTAGTGTCGATGAGTATAAAATATGTTTTAAACTGTAAATATACTCAGCACAAGGATCCAATGCATTACCTCTTACTTACTGCTTACAGTTACATGATAAATCAGTGTCTCGAGGATTTGTAGCGTTAGAAATGTTTTAAATTTAACAGTCGGTAATGCTTAATTTTAAGTTCCTAAGAAGTGAATAATTATAACTGTTGGCCAATTTGTTCGATATTTTAAAGGTATTTTGATGATACGAGCATAATAGGATGCAAAAAAAGATCTGAAACATTTTACTCGAACAACTTGGTTTTGAGTCTTAGGTCTTTAAAATTGGCTATTAAATACATCTGTCTGTTTCGATTGTCGGGTGATAAAAAAAGATAAGTTAGTAAACATCACTAACCTTTATTATTCATTACAAGCCAATTTTGTCAGTAAGATTACAAACTAAAAATACACGTAATGTAAACTAATCCGTTCCAAAAAATATGCCTTCACCTTGAGGACATTATATAAGTGATACATTTATGTGTTGAATAAAAGCTTAAATGAGATAACCTTCTTATACTTTTCGTCTCCATAGTATATAACGATGATTAAAAGAAGGAATACACGGGATTTATGGAGGGGATAGTGTGTGCTGCGCTGCGGAGTAGCAGACGAAGGTATTGATTGTACATAGACACGCCATGGTAGGCGCCTACTCTGACATTCTTATTGCTGCGGCTCGCTGTCACTGTTACTAATACGTACAGTCATGATAGTTACCCTAACGGCACGCATGTAGAGTGTATTGTATGCTGAACTGCGGAGAGCAGACGAAGGTATTGATTGTACATAGACACGCCATGGTAGGCGCCTACTCGGACATTCTTATTTCTGCGGCTCGCTGTCACTGTTACCGCTGCAGTACTGATAGTTACACTAACGGCACGCATGTAGAGTATATTGTGTGCTACGCTGCGGAGTGCAGACGAAGGTATTGATTGTACATAGACACGCCATGGTAGGCGCCTACTCGGACATTCTTATTGCTACGGCTCGCTGTCACTGTTAACGCTGCAGTACTGATAGTTACACTAACGGCACGCATGTAGAGTATATTGTGTGCTACGCTGCGGAGTGCAGGTGCAGACGAAGGTATTGATTGTACATAGACACGCCATGGTAGGCGCCTACTCGGACAGTATTATTGCTACGGCTCGCTGTCACTGTTAACGCTGCAGTACTGATAGTTACACTAACGGCACGCATGTAGAGTATATTGTGTGCTACGCTGCGGAGTGCAGACGAAGGTATTGATTGTACATAGACACGCCATGGTAGGCGCCTACTCGGACATTCTTATTGCTGCGGCTCGCTGTCACTGTTACCGCTACAGTCGTGATAGTTACACTAACGGCACGCATGTAGAGTATATTGTGTGCTACGCTGCGGAGTGCAGACGAAGGTATTGATTGTACATAGACACGACATGGTAGGCGCCTACTCGGACAGTCTTATTGCTACGGCTCGCTGTCACTGTTAACGCTGCAGTACTGATAGTTACACTAACGGCACGCATGTAGAGTATATTGTGTGCTACGCTGCGGAGTGCAGACGAAGGTATTGATTGTACATAGACACGCCATGGTAGGCGCCTACTCGGACAGTCTTATTGCTGCGGCTCGCTGTCGCTGTTACTAATACGTACAGTCATGATAGTTACCCTAACGGCACGCATGTAGAGTGTATTGTATGCTGAACTGCGGAGAGCAGACGAAGGTATTGATTGTACATAGACACGCCATGGTAGGCGCCTACTCGTACATTCTTATTGCTGCGGCTCGCTGTCACTGTTAACGCTGCAGTACTGATAGTTACACTAACGGCACGCATGTAGAGTATATTGTGTGCTACGCTGCGGAGTGCAGACGAAGGTATTGATTGTACATAGACACGCCATGGTAGGCGCCTACTCCGACATTCCTTCGGCCCACTATCTCTTTTACTGCTATTCAGAGTCTTTTAATTTCTAAACTTATTTGCATGTCATAGCCTACTGGGAGCGAACTCAAAACGATAGATTAGTTGTTATTTAATGCACGTGTCTCTGTTAATCCTATTTTATATTAGTAAAATTGATTGTTTAATATAAAGTCTCCTGATGCAGAAAAATACTTTTCGTTGGATATCCAGGTGAGTTTCCGATTCATGATCTCACGTTTAATGATAATCAATCGATGTGTTATCCGTGTAAATAAGGTAATTTAGATACATTGCTGAGTTAAATGCCCAGTAAAAGTCAGTCGCAGTCGTTCGGTTATCAGCAGCAACATATCGCACATCGGATGATCGGTGTTGAGGAGGAATGAATGGGGCCGTGTGTGGTGGGGAGGGAAGTCAAGGCCATTACGTAATGAATTGATCATCAGTGGCGGGTGTGGCTAGCTCGGCCTGTCCGTCTGTTCAGTGCACAAGGCATTGTCATTAGAGTCACTGCGGGCTCTATCCATTGGTTTGGAGAGACTAAAAAATAATTTGCATAATCAAGGGTTTTCTGAATTTGTGTCTTGCCCAAAACCGAGTAAACTAGATAAAAGTTGGAGTTATATAAAGCTGCTATGGATAGTTAACTAAAAGCAGTCATTCGGTGTCACATCATTGTAAGGTTTTTTAATTAATATTTGGAAATCATTGGTAAATCCTTCTCTCATACCACCAAGATTCAAAACTTTTCTTGCTAGGTGTTTAGTAAAATTACTCTGTTGACACTCACTCAGCAGGGATCACGTATGGCTGGTTTGTGTCTTCCACTACCTACCACTAGGCAAAGCAAAAACCGATATGTTACTTAAATCTGGGCAACCTTGTGGATGTTAAGGAGCGGCACATCACTAACCGCAAATGTCGATATTCGGGGGTGCAAGGGCAAGGGCAAGGGTGGTTGATAGGTCTACTGCGAGAGATGACTGTTGGAGTTTGGTGGGGTTTGTTCCCTAACTATCAGAGGTTCTTGCTAGCCTCAACAAGGGTGTGCCACCCCCTGCCTGCTTTGACTGGAGAGGCTGGTTTAGAGCTGGCCTGCTCTTCTTCCGGGAGGACATGACTTTGAGATTAGTGCCCTAATTCTTCCTCATGGATCTCGATAGGAAGCGGCCCCACCCCCTAAATTTACCGATCCTGAATACCCTGTCACTCCGGAAGTAGCGCTAAGTTGCAAAGGACTAAGTGCAATTTATAAGCTTCTTGTCCTAAGAAAAAAAGAGAAAAAAACTGTTGACACTCGGACACTTAATAACACTTAAAAGGATATCATAGACTCGTAATATCTTATTTTCTTGAAATCGTAAAAACCACAAGCAGAAATGATAATGTGAACATTCCATGATTTATAAGATGCACTTCACTACTAATACTAGGACACTTAGATAATAGTGATAATATTATCGCAGACTTGCGATAACATTGTATTGAGACACATCTAGAATTTACTTACCAATTTAAGATCAACATGGTGAGTGACCTACACAAATCCTTAAATTATTTGGAGTATATTTAAGGATTACTATGTACATAATACACAATTACTATGTCTTCATAGTAAATAATTATTACTCGCTGTAATTCCATTGTCTTGGATTTAGTGTATGCAAACGGGTAAATAGGAATTGTTCATTTACTTTCAGCCGGTTGGTATAAATATTTTACTCTCACCAAATGTTTACTGTTGGATTTTCAAAAATCATAAATATTGTAACCAATAATTGTTTTAATGTAATCTATTGGTGTGGCAAAATGGATAGGCAATATCATAACTGTTGTTGTTTAATTTTGTACTATAAGTTTGTGAGTTAATTATATAAAATGTATATAAAAATGACGATTTTTATGTGAAATAGACACCAGTTGCCAATAATTTGTTTATATGTGGAAAAAACATTTTGCCTTATTACTCCTTACAATACTGCAACCAGAGAACTACCCGGGCCGGTCCTGTTCCTGTCGTATTGCTGACGTGGGGTCTGCACTCTGCAGTCGAACGCTAACAATCGATAAATCCCGTGGCCTACTTTCAGTTGCGGCACTCTCCACTTGATCAGTTCCTCTCATCCTCTCACCGCTCACCGCCCTTCACTTCAATTGGATTCTATGATACCATCCACCTTACTGTATTCTCTCGCTCAACAGAGTTCGGAATTTTCTCTTCAGATTGATACGTGTTTATACGAATTTTATTCGCCACTCCGCCCGCAAAGGCCATTCTAATTCTCAATCGGTAATTTTAAACTGTGGAATAAACTCAAATGTTTGCTCTCTAATGTGTTTATTATTCACAGATGCAGGATTGACAGATGTGTCTCCCCAAACGATTCTGCTTCTCCATTGTGTACATGTGCGGATCGTTTGACGTGTATATTTAGGAGTCTTATTTATTTCAATCATGCTATGCACTCGTAGGTTGTTTTATAGAATAATGTCAGCTATGACTTTAGTCCTGGGAGTTTCATGACTTGACAACAGGGGAGGTATACTAAGCCCTTTAATTTTTAAATATACACAAATAACACCAATTCAACTAATTTGAAATACACCCGCTAGATGTTTGCTTTAGAATAAAGCATATCTAATTTATTTAAATGTATATTTATTCTATAGCTCTTCGATCAGATTCACCCCTCCCCCCAAAGCCAAGTCCTAGTTACGCCACTGAATCTGGCTATTCCATCAATACATTTCTGGACGGCTTCTATTTGGGTTGGCCGCGTCCTACTTGGGTATTTCTAAGCTTTACCATTGGAGATTATACTATTTGGCAACACTAAAGAGGCACCAGACAGAAACTTTTCTCTTCGTTTCCATAATGTGTCTATAAACTGTACTGGGCGCCCCTCTTTGTCGTATTGTAGATCCGCCACTGGGATTGTGACGTTGCAATCCTTTCTCTCAGTCAGCAGGGCTTATGGACACGGTTCCAATGTATCATCTGTATAAATAAGGTGACATTACTTTTCTACTATTGCCCCGTCATTATACGCAATATAGTTTAAGTAACTCTACAAGTGATTCTTTTTAAAAGTAACAATATTATATCTTTAACTTATAGGATAGATCAAATGTCTGAAAGTGAAATATCTTGACCACAGTTCTCAAGCACGGAAATTTAAGTAGAGCTGTCTTTTTAATTTTTTTTGTGGGGAGTCGATCCCCTTTTAAGCCTCACTTTGTCTGTCCTCATGGACCACTGACCTGTGCGAGGATCCTATCAAACAAAATAAGGGGGAGATTCGATATAGTACAAGGTCGATGGTACTGATAAAAAGTGCAATGGTCACAGACAGGATTCGAACCTGTGCTATCTCACATCATTCACATTTAATCTTTATAGTGCACACTTTAAATAAATCTAGTTAATAGTTAGAATTCGTGTACAAACTGAACCTCTACAGGGTTTGGTTTCATTGTTATTCCTTTCACAAATACTTAAACTTCATCATTCGGTAAATTATACCTGTATATAGGCCTATATCTGTCCTTTTGGAATGCATTGTGACAGGTTACGTTTAACCGGTAATGATAATGGCTGCATAGGGTGAGGTCTGATCAAAAATGGGAATTTTCTTAAAAAGGCATCAATACTTTTTTACTTTTGGGTACTTAATACATATGAATGGCTATGTTTTAATAGATAGTTTGCTGGAAAATCTTCATATTGGGTTGAGTGTGTAGTTGTGTGCTTATACCTGTGAAATAAATTGGGGAGCAATCGGATTACCCCAACAAATATATTACAATTTTATTTTATATAAAATTGTAATAAACGGGATGTGTATTTGAATTTTTTGTAGTACGAAATCAAATTCATACTATAATATTTACGTATTATAGTATGAATTTTATTATATTATTGATTGTATTTATCTTTACTTCATTATTGACGCCTGCAATACAGTTGTGAGAATTGCCAAATTGCAATAAAGAACATTTGGATTTTTGAATGGTCACGCGCAATGTTTTACTTATTAACAATGTGTGTTGCACAATACTGTGACTTATCGAATAAGAGTGATGCAAGTACTACTCATACACTGCCTGGGTACGTTATTATCTGATTGATGCTGGTTGTTAATCAGACTCCATTCTCAACATTGATGGTCTTGCTGGTTTTGATCGTTGCAGTGTTGTTACTTTTCGAAATCAAACAATTAAGGTTCAAAACAGTGTGAGATTCTGTATTAAAATCTTTGTGTAGGAAGGCTTAAGTCGTGAGTCATTTACTTGTAGGCCACCAGATTGGCAACAATAGTGACCAGAGGTCGGGCCGCGTACGTGTGATGTGCATGCGTTGCTGATGTCACCACTTGTCACGTATTCCTGGAACCTCGCGCTGTGGAATGTGCAGTGGGCAGGAGAGTGATCCATGTCGCTATGTAGTGCAGTCGATCGGACTTATTAAACCAAATCTCGCCAAGGGTAAAGGCTACATTTTTAATGAGCTAATTTTATCATATCGTGCGTAGATTCCGCTATAAGCTGTAAGCTTATTATGCATCTCTCAACCAAAAGGAACAATCGCTTTGCCCTGCCTGCAGAAATAGTTTTGCTTCATTCAGGTCCAAGGTATCGTTTATACCTATCAGTAATAACCGGCCCTAGTATCAACCCATGAGGGACCTCTTCACTATCTGTGGAGGTACCACTATCGATAGCCGACACCAAGACACAATTCAACTAATTCTTAATATAACGATGCCAGTCATATATAAACTGAAATCCTCCAAACCTAAAGATTCAGCTTTTACATCAAGAGGTAATGATCCACTATGTCAAAGATTCTGCTGAGGTTTTCGATTTACATACACTTATTGTCATATATAAGTTGTTTGAGTGTTCACATTTTACAAGTATTTATAGCAGAGTTACATAAAACAAGGATGGTAAATTCACTTAATGTTAAAAAGAAATGAGCCTAAAAAAAGGAATCCAATTAAGACAATAAGTTCTTATGCTATAAACTCCCACTGAGTAAAAGTAACCCGCCACCAATTGCTCCGTCAATTTCAGTTTGATCTCCCGATTTGTTGTGGATGCTCTTAAGGCAATCATGAAGCATCCAGAAACACCTGGCGCCGACATTAAGAGGCAGACTTGCAGCTAAAGCTGACTGATGCGGTGTCAGTCGGAATTTTACACGTGATCGGTTTTTGTACCCGGGTGCGCGGATCCATCAATGACTGAATCCGTTTCAAAAATGTACATCGATAGAAAAAGTGTTATCAAATGTAATTCTTTGAATGCAATTTTATGAGTCTCGTTTATCTAGACCCGCAAGAACAAAACCGGCTTTTTTTAATACGAAAACTCTAGATTATAAGATAAAGCATCTATGACATTTGGGAGCATGGCATCAGTTATGGTTTTAATGTTGTCATATTATTTAGTCACCATTGTTTAGACTCTTTGTCTACAGTTTATCAATGACAGTTTTAAAGAATGCCAGGTTTTCGAACATTTACCATCGTAAATGTTTCAAAAATAGAATACTACGTTTCGAGAATTTGAATCTATACTCTTCAGCGGTCAAAAGCCGTATATACCGCCTCGCCTCTACCCCCACACTACATAAGGTTGATTTATATAAAAAAAACCTAATCAATATGTGGCGATGAACACGCCATACAGTACTCGTAGATAACTTCTGTACATGTAGTAACTACGTAAAAAACCTCAGGCTATTAGGCAAGTTCACCGTTGCATATTGTTTTTGTGCCCAACCTTATGCCATAAAGCAAGAAGATGGATAGCTTCCAATCCTTAAAACAAAGAGTTCTATTAATGTAACATTAACGATGTTAAATATCTGAAAACATGTTATTCTTTCCTCCTTACCTGTTATAAAAAACGTTTCGAGAATTTGCATTACTATGTAGGTACTTTTCTTTTGAGGAATGAAAAACCAACTAAGTATTAAATGCCAAAACGCCTAGTTAATAACATAGTTGACATGACGGTTGGTAAATCCAGTGGTGTAACTAGGACTTAGCCTTGGAGGGGTGAGGGGGATGGATCCTATTTAAAAAAAAAAAAACTGCACGGATAGAGTGGAGTAAATTTTAATAAATCTAAATTTAATTAAATTATATAGGCCGAATTCAAAATAAAATAGTTGATTTATGTATTTTAAACGAGTTTGGTTGCTGTTATTCGTGTATATTTTTAACTCTTGTGGCTTTAGGGGGGCGGGAGTTCTACCCCTCCGTATTCTTCCTTTAGTTACGCCTCTAGATAAGTTTATTCCTTTGACAGTGTTAGTCTAATAGGCACTTTCCATAACGCACGAAAATGTCACTACTGAAACACTGAAATGGCATTCATACAGCACCGAAAGATAGTTAAATATTGGAAATTAAATATTTTCCAAACGTTCGATACCACAATTTTTATATGGTGTTTTCAGCCCTTGTTTTCCGTGGCGTACATGTATTGGGTTTTCGAGCACCGTGTCGGAAGTAAAGTTCGTAATGGTTTTTGTTATCAGTTGTCCAACTAAAAAGGGTTATCCCGGTGATCGGTTTGGACTGTTCTCGCGGTGCGGCGGCTCTACAACAATGGCAGGTTCATTGCGGCCGTGAGATATAATAATAGATAGCGATGTAATTATCGTACCGACACCGGCCGCGTGGGTGGTGGGGGCATCCGGCCGCTGTCCGCTCAGGAAGTGGGGTAACTCGACTTTAATATGCACCGACTGGCGGAGTAGCGGGACCAGGGCGGTGGGCGCCCGTCCCCGTACCACAGCAATGCAGCACTCGAGTCCCGTCGTGTGGAGCGGCTGAAAGAAAACCATCCACCCTTTAGATGTCCACTTCAGTTTCAATGCGCTTTTGTCTGAATGCGGCCCTTTCTCTAATTGCGCAGGGAGCTTTACTTCCCGCACGACACTCAGCCCAGCCCCACCTGTCTACTGCCATCAGTCTACACATCTTGTCAACTAAAACAGGATGCACGTCAGCAGTATGATTACATCGCTCGGAGCCGGTAATGAATAATTTATAATACAACTGATTTTAAAGGCTTTCAATTACGTCTTTGCATAAATTATGTGATTTTATTAAAATAACGCTGCTGTTTATAGGACGAGGTGTGGTAGTACTCTCAGCTTTATATGAAAAACTCAGGTATATCGGTATCCTAATATGATACTTGATAACAGAGGAAATATTTTGCGAGGATTAAGGGACAAAATCCTCACAGTAACCTGCGACAAGGTCGGCGCAAGCAATTCTGGGGCGTCCTAGGCAAAATAATGTTTACCGCCCCCTCCACCAACTCGAGGCCTCCGTTCTCCCTTTGTATAATGACGCAATGACGTGCCGCCCCTTTATTGAGTTGATTAACTCTTGCGGTTCGGGGGTCTTTTTGTCAATAGCGTATCCTGTGTGTATTTAATTAATAAATTTACCATCCGCCGTGGGTGGGATTGTTCAATATGCACAGTAGAAATTGTGGCAATAAATCTGTGTAATCGTGGCAGGCCTGTAGGAGTGACCAATGACCACGTGATCCATGCAAGCGGCGGGCGGCAAGGCGGCGGCGGCGGATGCATCAATTGAAGTCTGACGTCACTCGTAGCGTTACGTCATCTTCATCTAACTTTAATACAAGGACAAGAATAACTTGAGTCTCATTCATAGCCGCCCCGCCTCTACCCCCACACTACATTCTTATACTAGACGCTTCACTTTCACATCGTTCTAACGTAGATAGAGTAGCTTTGAAAATTAGAGACTGGATCTGTGTTTGTAAGTCAGAAACGGTTAAAAAAATGATATGTTTAAATAATTCCTCTCAAAAATAATTACTATGGTTTAATAAAGGGTTTGAATCTTTAACAGATATATATATATATATATATATATATATATATATATATATATATATATATATATTATGAGGTGGTGCCATACTCAACTATTTCTAAGTGACAGAAAATAGTTGAGGTACAGGGTTTCTGCAGGGATCAATTCTCAGTCCAATTCTGTTCCTCATATATGTAGATTACTTTGGGTCATCACCACTGTATGGAAAAGTCATGCGATATGCTGTGACACAACACTCTGTTTCAGTAGGAAGTCAAAATGTCTTTGGAAGAACAGACTTTTGTTGATACCAACAATTGCGTTCACATTTCAACAGCCTCAATCTCAAATCAAACACATCTAAATCCAATGTCATGAACTTTGCTCCATGGGCAGCAGACTCAGAATGTGGCCCTAAACTGTCATGTTAGCGGAGTCAATTCTGGAAGAAGTCCACAGCACTAAATTCCTTGGAATACACCTACATCTAGGGTTGACATGGAATGACCACATTGACCATGTTTGCTCCAAATCATCCTCAGGCATTTATATTTGAGGTTTTTAGTCTAGTGTTGCCCAACTAAGGTACTGATGAAGGTATACTATGGCTTTATTCACCCACACCTCACCTACAGAGTGGTATTGTGTACCTGTGCAAATAACCAGTTGATGAGAGAGTTAAAATTGCAGAACAAAGCGATTTGAATAATGGCTCATTTGCATTTCAGAGTAGAGAAACCTTCAAAAAATTGCAGCTGTTGACTCTGCCAAGTCTAAACATTTTCGAAAAAACTCTGTAAAAAATTCTGTATGTCTAAATGTGCCGCACAATGCCGCAATACCTAATGTGATAATAACTTGTTTAAAACGCTTTATAGCATTACAAGCATTATATAATGTTACCGAGTTTTTAGCATTTGACTGAGAGATCATCCAATCAGGAGATTGATTGAATTCAGCGCTGTAGGAGGGAAATTGGCAAATGGATGAAGAATGCATACATGCATGTTGAATTGTATGTTTGAGTGTGATCCTGATAGGGTTAGAATGTACAAAAGTTTAGCTCTGTCTCTGTAATTAACATTTATTGATTGATGTTTCAAACTTCATGGAAATCTTGGAAACAGAAGAAAATTCTTCATTTAAAAAATATATACAAAAAATTATTGGATTCACTATGTTACAGGTGTAAAGCATACCTTTTTAAAATTTTATTATTATATCACAATTATATCAAGTTGAACACTTCGCTATGGTTAGAAACGTTCCAAATACTACAAAACATTATTTTTGAGAAGGCCAATTAGAAAACAGGACTTCTAGCTGAAATCTCTTTGAAAGAATGCCTTTGATCAGTTGCCTTTTGTGACTTTTAAATGACACCATTTAGCGAAACAAGACAGTAAATAAATTGCATAGACAAACATTGTTGTGAATGTCACAATATATAAATTTGAATTGATAAGGAGCAAAACATCTTTTTTCCTTTAAAACAAGAAAGAATACAAACATACAAAAATACAACATTAACCCACATGGTTTTATTGTTAAATTATTTAAACAAGCTAAAGAAAGATATAGAGGGGAGGCAAGAGAAAGTTCTATGCCTGCCTCCAAAATACTGTAATCCTGGCCATGACTCTATGGCATGGCTAATGAATGTTGATTGTTTCAAGTGTAAAATGATGAAGCATAGTTTAACCCATAGTGTGCCAAGGCTGCCTCTGTAAAGAGAATTGCATATGGGAAGCCATGGATAGTGAAGACATTCAAATAGCCACCAACATTTTTATCTGGAAAAATATAAATGTAAGTGTAGCAATTCATGAGGTCTCAACATAGATGAATAAGGCACTTATTTTGTTTCACCCTGCACATTCAGATAACTGTTCTATGTTAGCTAATTTAAGAGTTATCAGTAATATACTGATACTCTTGGTTTATTTTTACAGGGCAAAAATCAATAGTGTATTAAATTATAAACATTCATTGTATTTTATAATTTTGGTCATTTAGCATGGTGTATCTTTTTAAAACGCAATACATATCATGTCTTTTGGATTTTGTACACTGTGAATAGGCTATGTTTAAAAAATGTACTAAACTTATATTGTGGTACGAAAAAGAAATAATTTATTGCTGAAAAAATATGTATCAAGAAAACTTATGACATTGATGCATATCTGTAAATGAGACACTCAAATCTGTATGACCATAAGTAAGATATGATTACAGTTTATTATGTGTTTGTGGACCAAAATTGGTCACACCAGAATAGCTATAATTAGAAATATTTCACAGGAAACTTCTTAATTGCACAATTGCTTCTTCATAATGATTTTATTGTAGATCAGATCTAAGACTTGTCAACAAATCATTGAAACTAATTTTTAAATATCTTTTGAAAGTTTTGAGAAAATAGAACAAAATAATTAAATCCGGAAGTTGTGTAATAAAAGGAAAACATTTCTGTAGTAGGTAATGTTTAATTTTAAAAGCCAAACATGCTTGAATCTACATTTTGACCAAAAGGAAATCACACGATAAGAAATATATTTACACAAATTCATTATTATTTACTCCAATTTTAATATTGAAATAAGTATTCTGATATAAAAGTATTTGTATCTTTTGAATACTTTTAATGTTAGTAAAAGTGTCTGTTTTGTAAAAATCCACAAGTAAGAAAGTTATGTGGAATTTTTTTTCCATTTATAGATTATCAGTTGTAGTCAAAATTACAAGCAGGTTGACCATTCAGCTATTTTTGCTTATATTTAGAAATATTTATTTTAAAGCCCCTTGAATTTAAAAATTAAATAAACAACTTTTGGTACATTAGTATAAACATTTTCTGAAAGTTCTGCTCAATGACAAGTGAATTTATTTAAGATATAGAACGTATTTAATATAAAATCAAAGTAGGGTGTAAATTGATAAAATGAGGTATAAAATGAAGTTGAAACCAGATTATACAGGGTTCATCCATATGAATGGTCTATTTTTTTATTTGGCATTTATGTCTAATTTTTATTCTTATCTTAAAAATTTTTTAGTCACAATAAATGATCTATTTACCATTAATATGACTACCATTAATATATACTGAAAGGTAATAATAATTATGCCAGACAAAATGTGACCCAAATTTGTATTTATGATAATATGTTTGCAGAGCTATGTTGTATTCCTTACAAATAGTTAATTAAAATGATAATTTTAAAGGCCTGCAAATTTCTTATTTTTCATATATTTTATTTTATAAGGTTATTATTAACAATAATGGGCAGTCTGGTAACGATTTGAATGAATGAAGGTGAGTACCCCTAACATTAAAAAAAAAAAAATTATTCACTTTTTAAATTGTTTTTAAGTTCTCGCACATTATATTAATTTCTTAAAAGAAAAAAAACACACACACAAAATTCCACATATTAAATTATGTGTTTGTTTTATTATGTGGACCAAAAAAATTAATTGAGTAGACCATTATTTTTAATTATATGATAATGACATATGTTGTAATTGATGACTTGCTTACTGTATGATGGAGATGCGTTCCTACAGTAATGTCTGGCACCAATTCAGAATTACATTTTATTGCATAATAATTACATACTATATACCATTAATATTTCAGTATAGGTAGATCACTAGCTACATATAAAGAAAGATCAAAAGTGTAGAAATTTTATAAATGGGGTGGTAAGCTTCCAGAACAGATTATTAATATGTTAATAAAGTTTTGTTATTTTTTATATTCCTGTTATTGGCCCGTATAGTTCATTCTCAGATGTCAGGGCCAGATATTCCCGTTATTGGATTACTGTGGTTTGGTTTTCAAGTATACAGTTGGTTCATTCTCAGATGTCACAGCCTGATATTCCTATTATTGGATTACTGTGGTTTAGAACCTGTAGTGTTCATTCTCAGATGTCACAGCCTGATATTCCTATTACTGTATTGGATTACTGTGGTTTAGAACCTGTAGTGTTCATTCTCAGATGTCAGAGCGTGTTATTCCTGTAATTGGATTATCAACTCTATAATTGGTTTATTCTCAGATATGAAGGCCTGATATTCCTATTATTGGATTGGATTACTGTGGTTTAGAACCTGTAGTGTTCATTCTCAGATGTCAGAGCCTGTTATTCCTGTAATTGGATTATCAACTCTATAATTGGTTTATTCTCAGATATGAAGGCCTGATATTCCTATTATTGGATTGGATTACTGTGGTTTAGAACCTGTAGTGTTCATTCTCAGATGTCAGAGCCTGTTATTCCTGTAATTGGATTATCAACTCTATAATTGGTTTATTCTCAGATATGAAGGCCTGATATTCCTATTATTGGATTGGATTACTGTGGTTTAGAACCTGTAGTGTTCATTCTCAGATGTCACAGCCTGATATTCCTATTACTGTATTGGATTACTGTGGTTTAGAACCTGTAGTGTTCATTCTCAGATGTCAGAGCCTGTTATTCCTGTAATTGGATTATCAACTCTATAATTGGTTCATTCTCAGATGTCACAGCCTGATATTCCTATTACTGTATTGGATTACTGTGGTTTAGAACCTGTAGTGTTCATTCTCAGATGTCAGAGCCTGTTATTCCTGTAATTGGATTATCAACTCTATAATTGGTTTATTCTCAGATATGAAGGCCTGATATTCCTATTATTGGATTACCTCGCTTTCGAATCTATAGTGAGTGGTTCATTCACAGATGTCAGGAGCTGATATACCATTTTGATTAAATCTACTGATGGAATAATATCAGGCCTTCAGATCTATGTTCAACTAATTATTGGCTCCAAGATACCCAACAACAAGAATATAATAAAGGACATAAGGTTGAGTTGTAACAACCTGTTGTTAATTGTGTGAAATTCAGTTCATTTAAAGTAAAAAATTTAGATAGGTTAGTTTTTTACCAAAGAGTTGTGTACTAGCTCATTGTCTCTTCATTGCCTTATCTGTGAATATCAACAAATCATAATTATGTTCCTCTAAAGTTTGTCCTTGACTTACTAAATTAAACTGTCACTCACTGGCATTTCTTTATTAATATAACTTTAATAACAGTACAATTACAGTACAGGGTAACCTTAAACAAGTGTGGAACATCTCCTAGCTAGTAACCTAGACAGAGCTGGAGTGTGTTGTACAGTGGGTATTGATCCTGGACCTTCGTCAACAGCCTCCCTCCCTGACTGGGTCAATGACCGGTCACTGTTACACTGTTACAATACTGTAGTACTTCTCCTGCTAGTGAATGTGTATTGTCTGTGGTGTACTGTACATGAAACAGTACTTAATGTAAATTACCAACTGGCGTACTGTGTTAAAGTATACCAAATTACTGTCTTGATTTTGAGATTGGTTCTTGTATTTGCATTTCTTTTTAAAATGTTCACCAATGACATACATATGTATTAAAAAGAATTTAATAGAATATTAAAAAGAATTAAATATTCAACTTAAGAATTAAAATCTTTGAATTAATATTGAACAAAATAAATTGTTAATGAAGGATATATTAAATTAAAAAAAAAAAAAAATACACAACTGCAGACTTTCTTTTCTTTCTACATGTTCATTCAAGTATGTAACTGCACTAGTTATACATATGGTACTGAGAGTGTTAAGGGAGGTCGGCCAGGCCTATCTAGCCCATGTTAAATTCCTCTACTTAAGGTACATTTTTCTCAAAAAGTATAAAAGATAGGTACATCATTTTTGTGTTACTAGAAACTTTGGACATTTTTGCATAGTTTGTATGGATAACTTCAAAAAATACATATATTTTGGATATTAAAACTTTTTTTTCCAAACTACTTTTTTTCCAGGAATTTTTTGTATAAAATATTTTTTTTTTTTAAATATAGGATTTAAAAATAAGGAATTTGCTTCATACAAAATGTAAAGGAAGACCTAATAAACAAAATATTTAAAAAATTGTTCAGATATCTTCAATAGTTTTTTAGATAAATGTACCTTTGTGTTAAAAAACTAGATTTTCGGAAAAACGTGTTTAAAGCAAAAAATATATGATAATTAAAATTAGGCCAACCTCTAGTGCATTCCTGCCCCATAAATGGGGTTGTCTGGGTCCTCTAACTCTTCATATCTATCCTCTAGCCTTTTCTTTGCAATAGAAAGTTGTTTTCTGCACCTTTTCTCTATTTCTTGTTGCGCTTTTTCAGCTTTTTGAATTCGGCGTAGATCTTGCTGTTTAATCTCTTGCACACATCTAGAGCCAGGATTAATACCAAACTTTTCCAACACTTGGCACTTCACTATGTTGCCCCTGTTAAAAGTTGCCACAGCCTCATGCACACCTAGTTCTAAGGTGCTTTTCATTACAAAAGTTGTTTTTGGTACTCTCGACCATATCACACTATTTAGCGATTCGCTAGAATTCTGTGTCCCACCATGAAGGCATTTCCTAAGGAGTTCTTCATTAGACAAATCTCTGAAAATGGGTTTTATTTCATCCATAACAGACACTGGTAGGTGAGTATGGGCCTTAGAGTCATAGATTATCAGCATAACAGTACTATAACAAATAAAGGAACGCCTCATGCTCTCCTGGGACGAAAAAAATGCGAAGACATGCATTTTGAAAAATATTCATAACGCGTTTAATAATCGACAGAAATTAAAAAGTGAAGTATGTTCTTAAAGCTAACGAAATTTGGAATTAAAAACAAAAATAAAAAAAAAATTTGAATTTTTTAACCCAATTTGGGGCCGACCCCCCTTAAAGGTAAATATTTAGCTATGCCACTTCACATTAGTTGTTATTTTATGATAGGAAAATTATTTCTGAATATGAAAATGTATTACTTCAAGAAAATGTTAGAAGTGGTTTTGAGTCCGTTTAGGTAAAGTTGCTAAAATTAGTTTTATAAAATATTATCGGAATGTTTTGTTGAGGCTAGAGTTTACAAAATGTTTGTCTTATGTTTTGTTTTTAAAGTTAATGGTATTGATTTTTCAGCTAGCTGTTTTAACATGGTGTACTTAATTTTTCTTGTACTGATTTATTCAACATACAATTTTATATTTGATTTATTTTTAATGTACGAAAAATTAGACTTTTAACATTTAGACTTAATGTATACATAAGATAATACATATGACTCCATAAATCAATTTATATAAAACAAATCTCAGAATACATTAAATTAGTCATTACAGGTAGTATGTTTTATTCACAAATAGGCTTGTAAAATTCCAAAATTTAGCAGTTTGGTATTGCAAGGTCCTCAGAAAATTAATTTTAAATCACTAAGATGTTTGTTCCTAATAGACCCGTACAAGAAAGTGAGTTAATAGAATCTTTTGAGCTACCATAGATGAAATCCATGTTCCGTCCATCCCAACTTTCATCTATGATCTTAGTTGACAAAACACCGTAAAAATGCCCCTTACCTTACTATGAAGATGACATTTTAGATTAAGCTAAAGTATTCAAACTTTATATAAAACCATCCAATTTAAAAAAGTCACCAAAAAATGTTATAAAATACTACTCTGTTTACTAGAGCAGCTAGCACCAAAATAATCAGCTTATATTTGGAGCGGTGTTGCCAAATCCCTGCTGACCATCAGGAATTTCCGCTATGACGTGGCTTTCGTCATATACTGTCTGCTTCATTAAATGTTGCCTGCAAAATATATGAACCATACGAAATGTACCTGATAATAGCTGATGATGTTGAGATGGATGAGTAATTTTCCACATGTAAAACCGACTACATAATTGGGCACAAGGGTGTAGAGGAGAGATTTAGATGCTCCAGCCACTATGTCCAATATTTTTGTGCATGCTGCTCTAATTTGTTTTATTCTTGTGTTTTTCTCATTACTAAAATGGTTACACATAAGACTAACATAGCCAGGGTCAATTCCTTGATATACAGTACATAATCAGGACCACTGGACCGATATTTAGCATTTTCAATACTGACATAAATGTAGCAGTGGTAAAGATTCACATCAAATTTCAACCCACTGGATCAAGTTATTTGACCCTATCAGGCGTACAGACATACTGAAGTAGGATTTTGTTCATCAGCAGCTGGTGGGAGAAATTTCATTAAACACTCAGCCAATTGATGGTTACAAATGGAATAAAATTTATCATCATGACAGCATACAGAATATGCTTACACATATACATAATAACTCATTTTAATATTCAATATTATAGTTAAAGTAGTACTGGTATATATATAACACATTTGTTAACTAAGGGTACAGTATAGCAGTGCTTGGTAGTAAAGTGTTAAAATTACTAAATATATGGTGTGGTGTATTATACAAGGTGGAATTACACCACACTACATGTCATAACAGACTGTGCTGAGGTTACATGCAAAATTTCTAATTTATAGCTCATTTCATTCTCGAGATGACCTGCTGTAGGATAGATTTAGAGATATTCACACAAAAAAAAGTTAAGACTGAAATCATAGAAAGAGTCATTCATTTCATCATTCATACATAAACTTCATTCATTTGTGCAGAAATTAAGTTATTGCAAAAATTCGAAGTGTACATACAAAATCTTTCTCAACATATCTGTACATATGATACATTAAGATCTTTGTACATTAAATTGGGTTTCATATCAGTGTTTAAATTATAAAAGTCAACCCACCAAGTCACTATAAAATGATGTTATATGTGTAGTTAGGGTACAAGTAAATTATATGTCACATGTTTGAGCCTCTTCTGGGTGTATTGAGTTTGTTTATAAATTTATTAATCATTAGGTTTCTTTGTTGCCATTGTGGTTACCCAATGTAAAAATATTTGCTACTGCTCAGCCAAATCCCAGAGAGTGACATGCACCATAATCGAACTCAGTGTTCCTCATATAGAAACAAAGTTTGTTATTTTTGAGATATCATGTGAACAGACATAAATTATATTTTTCTAGCCCTACAAGTGATAGGCTTCACTGAAGCTCAGTCAATTGTAGAATATTGTTATTGTTACAGAGGCTATTGTGAAGTTGAAATCAGCCCAGTTTAGTCAAAGACCTTTGTTAATATGAAACTGATAATCATTTATTACTATAATATATGTGACATTGGTTTAGAGTGTTTTTATGGCATTTCTCTGGAGTAACACCTTCAGCTGCTCTGTGTCTCCGGACACTAAAGTGGTATTACAACAAAACAATTTAGTTAATCATCATTCTACATTTTTAAATGCAGGAATGCATCTTCAGTACGGTATTAAAAAAGAAAAATTAATGATTTAAAATAAAAAACAGTCACTGAAGTCAATGTTTAAAGCCAATTCTTTAAGTCTGTCAAGAAGTCTATTACATTCATTATGAGACATTACTAGTCCGGTAAAATAAGGATGCAACCTCGGAATGAAAGATAATAAGCTAAAGATTTGCATACGTCTTTATTTTGATGGTATAAAACTTACCTCAAAAGTCTCATATAATCACGTGTACGCGTCTTTAGATATTTAAGGTCAAATTTCACGAAAAATCAGTTTTTTGCAAATATCTCGTTTCCCTTACGTACGCTAAATGACTTTGAAGGTGGTTAGAGAAATTGTAGAACGGAAAATTCTCTTCAACTTTTGTCTGAAGTAATTTTATGTACGTTCAACCCTTTATGAGATACAGCGCAAAGAGTAGGGGACCGCTTACATGTATATACGATAATGCCGAGGTCAGCCAGTAGAATACAATAAATAAATGAGTTATATTGTTAATTATTCACTACTATTATTATTACATAATACTATTATTATTGTTAGCATTATTATCATTATTATTAAATATTTATTATTTAATATACCATACTTATAGATATTAATTATAAATTATATATTCTCTAAATAATACTTATTTTATTTTTACCAAACATACAATATTAAAAGAAATATTTCAAATGAAGTTTAATTATATATTATTATTTATTGATCCAATAATCAATTTATTAAAATTACAAATATAAAATATTTGTTTTCATTATTAATGGTTAATATTTTTGTTTTAATTTTCTTCTTGTTCATCGTCTTCTTCTTCTTCTTATTCTTCCTCTGGCTGTTCAATATCGGATTCATTATCATCATTCTCGTTTACTAAATTATCAGAATAGAAAGATTCAAGAATATCAGGTGCATATTCACTTCTTCATTGAAACCATCTGAAGTTGATGAAGCGTTGAGGCATGATTGTCCATTACACTCCCTACAAATTAAAGTGCATCCTGATTTCCTGCATCCGCAATTAGAACCACAACCTTTCTTGCAATTGGAAAATATTGTATTCAGCAGATCTTCTGGTGCTGGTGGTAATAATGTTGTTATTGGTTCCAGGAGTTCATTTTGCAGTACCCAGCCGAATTTTCTGGGGTTCTCAATCATTTCCCAAATTTGGGTCTGATAATAGACACGAAGGGATAATATGCTAACGAGCTGCTGTACTTGAAGGAAGAAGACTTGATAAACTGCACTGGGTTTTGTTGAGTCTTGTTGATTTGATGAACTGGGTGTATCGAAAAGAGTCTATATCGTCTTCTGATTTCGGAGCATTATATACGTTGCTAAGAAAATACGTACTCCATTTCCAAATAATTCTTGTACAGAGCAGTTTTTTTGTTTAAATAGTTCAGCTGATTGATTTAAATCGTGATGATTTTCGAACATTTTAATAAACGATATTTTACCTTTTCTATAAAGCGCAGAAGTCATATCACATCCACTAATGCGTGTAAAAATAAATATGTGTTTCTTAGAATGAGGGTATTTATCAAAACTTTTCGATGAATACAGTTTTGTCTCCACATTACCCTTTACCCATTTTTTTGAAAAAAATTTCTTGTTGATGTGATTGAGCACGTCCTATCAAGATAACTAGCAAATAAATATCTTCGCCTACAATGACAGAAGTTTTTTTTTTAAGTTCAGACTCTGCAATAGCTGTTTCTACAATGAGAACATCAGCATCATCTCTGGCTTGATTTGTAGTAATATTAACAGCTTTTAATTTGTTGATAAGCATGTCTATAAATATTTTTTTATTAGATGAATTCGATAAAAACTTTTCTTGGCTGATTGGCACCTCCATTGTTTCATCAAAGCGGAGTTCGTAAGATTTTGAAACAACAGCAAGTTCTTCTTAATTGTTCCATTGCTTTAATGTTCTTAGTGTAGTCTGAGTAACCATCAAATACAACAACAATACTTGACCCATAATGTGTTTGTAAATATTTGACGTATTTATTCAAAATATCAGAGATAGTATCATCTTTATTCCATACAACGCGATGCAAGAGAAAAACCACCATCGATGATATATGTTGTAGTGGTTTCGTCTCGGTATATTAAATAATAAATATTTAATAATAATGATAATAATGCTAACAATAGTAATAGTATTAAGTAATAATAATAATAGTAAGTGAATAATTATACAATATAAACTCATTTATTTATTGTATTCTACTGGCTGACCTCCGCATTATCGTATATACATGTAAGCGGTCCCCTACTCTTTGCGCTGTATCTCAAAAAGGGTTGAACGTACACAAAATTACTTCAGACAAAAGTTGAAGAGAATTTTCCGTTCTACAATTTCTCTAACCACCTTCAAAGTCATTTAGCGTAAGGGAAACGAGATATTTGCAAAAAAACTGATTTTCGTGAAATTTGATCTTAAATATCTAAAGACGCGTACACGTGATTATATGAGACTTTTGAGGTAAGTTTTATACCATCAAAATAAAGACGTAAGCAAATTTTTAGCTTATTATCTTTCATTCCGAGGTTTGCATCCTTATTTTGCCTTATTTTACTGAGTTATACACAATAATTAAAGGAGTCTGTGAAAACAGTGTGCTCATTTAAACCCTTTGGTCAAAAGTAAATTTGATACAAATAAGCAATAGTTATCATATTGTGGAGTGTGAGATTGTAATGTGGTTGAACACTTAATTGTTGTCACCATGTGACATGATTCTTCACATTATTGATCCTCACTGAAAGCCACCTCACCCCCTCCCCCTACATTGACCTTTTAAAAGCCACAGCTTCCTGTCTCCCACCCTCACTTGATTCACTAACCTTTATTGTACAAACTGTTTCTTCTTTATGTTTATTTTTAAAATTGTAATTAGTAAAGTGTTTGAGAAATAAAATATTTATCAGCCCTTGATCCTTCAAATATTTTCATTTTGAGTTTGAGATTTTATATTATCTCCTACCTCATTGGTTTGTTCAAGGAACAGATAAAACAACAGTGTATTCACTTATTGCATGAAAGTCATGACTAAGAAACGTGGGATATGTTCTTTAGTCCAAGAAAGAAATTTTACACCTGTCTTGATCCACACCAAGGATTTCTTCAGTGGTGTATATAAAGGGAAAAGGGTGTAATATCTTTAGTACACATAACCTATCTAACACTTTTTTTATAAAATTTTTCTATGAAATGAATCATTAACTCTGAATTTCAATCTTAAGATCTGTTATATTGTATATGCATAGCAAAGGCAGAACAACGGTTATTGCTGGTTGAACAACACTACACAATGAATGCTGCTAAAAGGCAATGTACAATAGATGGTACTAAAGTGAATATACAATACGTTGCTGCTCTTGTCACATATTACATATCTCTAGATAGCTAGGCAATGACTGACATGTTTCATGTTCATGGGTATCATAGCTACAGCTATCTTACCAATTTCTCTCCAAGCAGTATACTGTGATAATTTCTCATAAATGCAACATCTGAGTAGGACAATACTTTATGTATTGTTGGTGGTTTGAAAAATCAGTGTAAAACCATAGTTGGTTAATTTTGTTCATATTGTCCATAAATAAAACTAGCTATTTAAATCAAATAATGCTATAAAACTTTTAAATTTATTATTTGTATGTTCAAAACTTTTTATAGAGTATTCAAATCTTCTACTGATACTTTACAAGGATTACTTTGGAAATTTATTTGGTGTGGCTGCTGCAACCCTTCCTCTATTGAAGCATATACCAAGCCCCAAACGTTGGGTATCCCCCAAAATTAAAAGCCATATCTGTACATGTCACTGAGAGAGATTTATCTCGACATTGCAGAGGTGTATGGAGGAGATGCCTACACAACAATTAGTGTGCCAGTAGGTATCTCAGATTTACCTTGGTAATGCAACACCATGAAGGCCACTTGACTGCTCAGGCTCGGCTCACATTCTCAATCCTGTGTTATACTCTTCTTCTGCCCAGTTTTTGTCGCTAGTCCTTGCATCATTTTAGCGATTGAATTACTGATGAACATGTTGTGCTGTAATAATGGTTGTCCAGTGAATTTCACACACTCGTAACTACTAAATAGTAAATTTCATTCGATCTCATGTTTAATAATTTAAAAAAAAAAAAACTCATGTATACTGTAATATCTAAGAATATCATGGATATGTCTTAACATGTTTCAGTTGTTTACATCATTGTAAACATTGTAAGCGAAAAGAGTGCAAATCCAATGTGTGTGTGTGTGTGTGTACGCACGCATGTGCGTGCGTGTGCGTGCGTGTGTGTGTGTGTGTGTGTGTGTGTGTGTGTGTGTGTGTGTGTGTGTGTGTGTGTAAAGGTGAAATGGTGTCAATAAACATACTGTCTTAGTCTAGACCTGTAATATTTAGCCAATGTTCAGTATTAAATTAAATATATTTTAAAAGAATACAACTACCTGTAACCAGCAATTAAGTAGTTAAAGCTTATTTTTAAAATTCATAGAATTGTCTGTTGATAGGTAAATTATTATAAAATCTAATGCCTGCAACTGTTGGGTTTTTCCCAGTAAATTGTAGTTTAATCTGTGTGGCTGCCAACAATTCTATTTTCTTGTTGCGTAATTGTGAAAAGTACCTAATTTAGGTAAACTGTCATTAGTTAGCCTTACTGCAAGACCTTTTCCATTATGTATAGCCCATAAATGGTTTAAATACGTAAATCCGAAAACATTTGTTTCACTGACCCCTGCCTCTGTAAATTAAGCATAATATGTATAGTATGTTTTCTTTTGCAATATGAATATACTTTGCAATTTTACCTAATAGATGCTCCATACAATAAAACACATAAAATGGGAGTGAATATGAGAGTAATAAACCATTTTTAATTTCTCCAGCTCAACAAATTTTGAAATACATTTTAATCCCTACAGACCAGAAGATATTTTTGTTTGAATTGCCAGAATGTGTAAATCCCAAGTTAAGCTCTCATCTAGTATTTAACCTAAAAATTTAGTTTGATTATCTTTTTAAATTTGAGTACTAGGTACTTAAACAATCATTGGCTATTGATTGGGGATTGTTTTGGTTTTTTTGAGTACAAAATGTCATAAAGTTGGTTTTATCAGGGTTAAGTAAAAGGTCTTTTCTGCTACAGTAATTATTATAAATTGAAAATGAATTTTGGTTTGATGTATTTTCTATTTTACTTAGAATTTTTGAGATATAATAAGGTTAGAGTCATCAGCATATAGACACATTTTACTGTTTAAATTTGTTACATTATTTTGCAATCCCCTAATATAGCAAAGAAATAATATGGGTCCAAGGATGGAGCCTTGATATACTATGTATTTTATTGTTTTCATTGTTAATTTAGCAAAACTTGTCTAATATCTATATGGGGTAGTACTACATATTTTTTTCTATTTTTTAGGTATGATTTAAACCTCAGTAACCTTCAGTAAAAATCCCTCTATCCCTAAATTTTCTAAGGTTCTTAGGTAGGGTACTATGACAAACACTGTCAAACGCCTTACTGAGATCCATGAAGATACCCACAGCATGGTCATTCTGATCTATGACATCTATGTCGTAAAAAATGACATCGCCTGAAAAAATAAAGAGAATTTTCATTTCATCTAAAATTGACTCCAAAACTCCAATTCCTGCAGTAATGACAAGATTTTCTCACTGAACCCATACTGCTTATCATCAAATAAACTATTGGTTTCCAAAAATTCCACTAATCTGATATACATTATACGCTCATATATTTTTAAAAACATTTTTAATATAGACAATGGGCTGTAATTTGTAGGATCAGTTGAATTCCCTTTCTTAAAGACTGTTTTTATTTTAGAAATTTTTAGTCTGGAAATATTCCACTTACATAAGAAGAATTAATAATGTGCATTAGTGGTTTAATCAATTGACATTTTGCATTTTTAATATTTATATACATTGCAATACATTGCAAATACAGTGCAAAGAGCCCAGGTACCCAAAATTGTTCATAAAAATGGTACAGTAGTGTGGAAGAGAAGGATATTATAAACGTATTTTTATGGGTCTTGATCGTAAAGCGAGAAGATATTTATTGAGGTCTTTCATGAAAACTTATTTGTTTTGGTTATCTGGATAAAACATCTCTTTGCACTTAGGTGAAATGGAGATAATTCATTTTATCACTATCAAATCTATCAACACTCAGATTTAGTTCCTCTAGACTTTGTGTGTTTTCAGTACTGATGAGCCGTTATGTGTTACAGAGTGGCGGTGACAACATGACGACAGACATCTCCCTGGTCCGATGGGACCCCTCACTCCCACAGGAGATCGTCGACGACTATGAGTATGATGGAGGCAATTCCTCCTCCAGACTCTTTGAGAGATCTAGGATAAAAGCTCTTGCAGGTCAGTTGATTATTATTATTTATTTTTTTTAATGTATGTCTTATTTGGTAAACTCTTTGTAGAGCATGCAATACATTTTGGTTACGTTACTGACACAAATCAATGTTTAATCAGCGTTTCTAGGTTCTTTGAAGATATCCTATAACCATTGGCTTTCAGCAAAAAACCATTATTTAACACTAAAATTTATTTTATGTGCTTTGAAAGTATCCTAATTTTGAATTTCACCTCTTCACGGTTTTTGACCTAATTTTATGTTTATAGCGACTGCGTAAAATTGTGCTACAGACTTAATATTATACATCGTTTTATTGTTCCTGTTTTATTCTGTTGTCTGCCATAATATTGTGAAAGAAGCATTTCTACGACAACTGTGAGTCGTGCGTGTAGTTCTGGTGTTTTTTACCAGATTCCATCACTACCTTGGTCCTCTTATCGTGAATTATGCTCCCTCACGATTCCCTGTAATCGCTCACAATGCACACAGCTACCACTTGTTACATCTCAACTGCCCTGGAGTATTTTACAGTTTTATTTCTAGTGTCAATTGTACCATGGAATTATCTGACACTCAAAGAAACAATTAACTTTATTTGCATAGTGATGAAACGGATACTGAAAATGCCATAATAGATAATATGTATACAAAATTGAAAAATGACAATAGAAATAACTTTTGAATGTAAAATAGTACATATCTAATCTCCACACACCTGATTCTGTAAAAATAAACAGAAAAAACAACATTACTTGTTCAAACCTCAGTTGTTGTTTATCACGTAATAATTAAAACATTACAAATTACGTTTTGAGGTCTGCAATCTGATTTTACCTCTTGTGGATACTAACCACATGGAACAACAGATAAAATGAACTTGTCATACCAACACAGAGGCTACTAATCACAACAGTCATGTTGTGCATCAACTTGTGTATGTATTATTTATTTAATCATGCACTTAATAAAATGAACACTTTTATTATTATAAGTTGAACTGAAGAACACTGGTCATACCTCATCTTGTAACAACTGTGTCAAAGCAATCTTGTTATCTTCCCATTCTCAAAAACTACAAATATTGTATAACTTTTAAATTAATATGCCAATTTCAAATGTGAGTAAGATGTTTGTATATATCTTAGAGGAACATTATTATAATAAAAATGTTGTGGGATTCTTATCGGATGTGGCAGCTTCCTTACATTTACAAGACATAGTTCTCTGTTCTACTCAAAAAGTTAATTATATGTGCATCACATGCATATTGTCCATGCAAATTTTTTGCCAAAATGATTAATGACTAAGGGAATGGTCTAAAATTATTAGAAGGAATAATTGGTCCAAATAGATGGATCCCCTCCATATCTGGTTGTCTAAGCAGACAACCTGTTATTGTCAACAATTCTGTTATCAAAGTAGTTTGAAATTTCACAATGATGGCCTCTTCTGAAATCTTACCTTTCTTCCATCTGCACAGAAAGGGAGATTTTTATTTTTAAATAAAAAACTAATGACATGGAGTGGAATGTGAAAAGTGCATCTGTATTTGTCATGCTATGCAGGTTAATTCTTTGAGTATCAATTGTCAACATGATCGCATCAATACTAGAGCATATATTAATTATTATTACCAGTAAAATATTGAAGTAACAAGACAAAACATTGTGTTTCTAAGCTTGGCCTAGAAAAGTTTCCATCTCAGACAGTACTTGCTGCGAGAGAATTGTCACTAATGTCTGAGAATAACGGCACCTGTGTGGAAGTGCCTGTGTGTTCACACTTTTTGCCACTACTGTCAGAACAGAACAGATCAGATCATATCAGTTTTGGAATAGTTGTAAGGTTTACATAGTTAAACCTGCTAAAAGTATAATTGGAAATAATGAAAGGAATAAATCATAAATTTTTACAGTAAAACCAAAAACAGTAAGCTGTAACAAACATTTAGTAATATAAGTAGAAATTCACTGAATACTCAGTGTCTGAGAAATTTCTGGAAAAATTAAATTAAATTAAGTTAATTTGATATAGATTTAAGTTATACGTTTGCCTCAGAACATATAATGAATGGAAAATTTGGATAATTTAATAACATGTACCTCTATATAATTTAGTAACAAAATGTGTAATCAAATGTTTATATCATAATAACTAATATAGACATGTAAAGAGAGTTTATTATATTTTTTTTTAATAGCTGAAAGATAATTTTGTGTTTTACTGAAAAATAAATGAAAAATGTAAAGTGGAAATGCGAAACAAAGTGAATAAAATTACTATTAGCAAGAAAAATTAAAAAAGTGTGGAGTCTATAAAATTAACTGCAGCAACTGTGACAGCTATTAATTTGACAAATTTATAGACATTTGATAACAAGATTTCAATAATGCTTAGAAGCACAAAAGATGTACAAATCATGTCAACAACAAGATCAAGTTTTGCTGAATCTCTATTATAAACTAATCATAATTACAACAGTCTAAATTCTAGAAATTGAAAGAAATGGAGAAAAATAGAATAATTTGAATTTAATTAACTTATAGTCCAGATTCTGAAAGTAATGTAAATTAGTTTCTAAAGAACTGGACAAACCAATTTTGGAGAAAATGCAAACATATTCTATTTATCGATTTTGTGTGTTTAGTGTTCTGTTGAAAAATGATAAGAATGATAACTGTGTCACTAAAATAAACATTTAAAATACGTTTAAATATTCCAGATAGTAAAAATTTATTTATTTATTGCACATTAAAGTGGTCTTTAGGTTGTGGGTATGTCACAATACCAAAAAATGTGTTGTATTCAATTTAATAAAATGTTCTAAACCAAGGATAAGAGTTTGCTAAACTACAAATTAAAAATACGTTTCTACAATATAAACTTGTAAAGGATTGGCAGAATACATGTAAAATCAAAAATGCTGTGCTCATACTTCACCTGATAAAGGGTAAAAGTCATTCGACTGCAGTGCAGGTGTGGCATTCAAGGTTATACATTATCACTGTTATCACCAGTTAAAAGCCACATAAGTGTATTACTAATGATTCAAGAGAAGTCTTGGGAATTGTATATTAGTAGGTTTGAAATATCTGTTTGATTTTGATTTAAAGCAAAAATTCTTTTTATTTGCTTGTGTTTATTATTGTTATGTAAATATATGATTGTAACTCCTATCACTCTTCGACTCCCAGAACCAGTCCTTACGTTGTTATTTTTAATTTGTTCTTCTGTTAGTTACCTCATCTAAACTGTTCCATCATCTCATCACATCTTCCTAGGTCAATATTGGAGGCGATTTAATTTTTCATCTTTATTTTCTTTCAGGTTTAAATTCCTCATAACCTAATCAATCATCTTCCACAAATCTGACTCCCATTTCTTCATTTCAGTCTTTGTGCAAACTTCATCCATTGCTGCTTGCTTGCTTCCCAGAACATTGTATTTTCACAGTGCCTTATCATAATATACTGAAACATTGAAGTCACCTCAATAATGTGTAGTCTTTGACTCAGTAGCTTTAACTTTCCCCAAATTTAATATTCTCTTCCTACTCAACAGCCAGCTATTATATTAGAGTTTTGATCTTAATCACACTATAGAATCCGTAATTTCCCACATGCCTTGCATATTGAATCTCAATACTCTATGTCTAATTTCTTGTTTCTAACTAATAAGTTGATGATGTACATACACTATTATAGTCATACGTGTCTTTCGCATTTGTATCATAATTTTCAGCACTGCTTCTGTTAAACATGAGTAGTAAATATACTTATACAAGGAACCACCAGAGAGTGCAGTTGGCGGCGACCAATAGAATGGACTGGCCTGCGCGACGTTGCCACACAACTGCCGCTGCCGCCCGGCACGGCTGGCGCATTGTGGCTGATAAACCGCTGCGCTGTCACAACTAACACTGACACTGAACATTTAAAACTTATCAGTATAATTGAAAAACAATATTTAAAATGCGTTGACAGTTTGCTATATTATATTTAAATTACTTGTATAGTTTATTAATGTTATTACAAACGAACTATCGATTAAAACAAACAAATCGTCCCGTCAGTTAGTCAGAGTAAAGTACTTGCTTATTTCCATACAACTTTTCAGTGATTTTAAACGATTACTAAACACACACAAAATTAATATACATGTTGCTTATATTGGACACTGCATGACGTGTTCCTTGATTAAAAATAATTAAAACAATATAACAAGATAATCAATTTTAAAATTATCGAACAATTATATTTTTAAATTATGAAATAATCAAATTTTCCACTAAATAATTTTTAGGCCTACTATTTTAAAATGAAATACGTTAAAAAGCATGATTGACTTAATAATATTCTTACCTTTGCACTTGTATATTATTTATTCGCTCTCAGGCGGCAACATCGTAGCCAAAACCTCGGAGTCTTCTTCATTTTCACTTTCTGCCTCACTGCTACTCGTGTCAGAATTGTCTGCTAACTTTCTTACAAACCATTTTTCCTTCACTCTAAAGTCAAGGAAGATTCTGTTCAAGTATCAATGAGGCTCTACAAACAATAACTATTTTCAGATAATATCTCAAGCTAAGAATAGCACATTTCTGTCAAACTGTGCTTTCAGTGCTATAAATTTTTGTGTGTTTAGAATAGTTTGCATTTAATAGTATAAAGAGAAACATGGTGCAAGGAAAGACTATTTTGTTGGACATGTGTTATTGTGTTGGAATGTTGCTCTGACTTTAGAATTGGGGAAATGAATCTTTTTACGTGTTAATTATTTACCTACATGTACATAGTAATCTTGTACATAGTAATCTAGCCAGACATAGCTAGTTTATAAAATTTGTTAAAATCATCTAATTATTCTGAAATTCTGTTGTAATTATGTTTACAAAGATATGGTGGAAAAATTAAAAAGTTTGTTATTGTTAAAATACAATATTGTGACTCTTTTCAGGTACCAGTGTTTTTTAGCCATAAACTTTCTTAAATCCTTTATTATTATAAAATTTCATACACAGAGTTCCATTATGTTTTTGTTTTATGTTATTGTTTAATATGTCTTGAGACCTAGAGATCAAAAAAAGATCATGTGTGTCCATCAGTATTGTGTGTCTCTTCATTCTTATTGTTAGAAAGCAGAAACATGTCTGATTTTGATATGCAGTCAGTTATAGGCAATATAATATCCAAAGCTTATGAAATTTGTCGCACTTTTAAATAGTAAAAAGATGATGAGCTTGGGAAGTACTGCAGCAAGTGAATTGTTTTCGGCATCCCGTGGTGTAGGTTTACGCGGTTGGCTGTGGCCACATCCTGTGATTATCACTTGATATCGCACACTTACGCACCACAAGTTGAGATGTTACTTTCTTATGTGTCTGTTCCACCATGCAGTCTCTCGAGGATTATTATGATCATGTCGTGGCTGAACTCAGAGGTATTCGCAATATAGACTAATGTATTTTAAATTCAATTAAATTGTGACTACATACATGTTCTGGTTTGTTCTCTTGACTATAAGTTTATCTCTATGAAGTCATTGATACTCTTAATCACTTGGGTATAAAACTAATAATTTTATTAAAGTTACATCTTAGGTGTAAAAACTGTATTTTTATTTCAGACATTAAATTTTGTTTTCTTCAATAAAATAACAAAACCAAATTTCAAGAAAACTTTTGCTTATTTAAAAACTTGAGCCACAAATAATAATGTGATTTAGAGATTTTCAAACAACTTTTCAGTTAACTCCCTTCTTCTGGAAATAAATTATGGATTTTAAAGGCTGCAAACATGTTTCCGCTCATATATTTTTAAACGTTCCATAGGAAATGAGTAATTGTATATTTTTTATAAGTTACTCCTTACTGTGTAGATTAAAGTAAAATCAATTTTCTCTTAAACAATTGCCAATTGAATATTTTTCTTTGTATTCAATAAAGACATTTTCATTTAATTTCATTTTCTCTTAAGTTTTTTTCACATTTAAAAACCATGCCAAATAGATTTGTCCCTATTACCAACCTCAAGTGCAGAAATGTGTAGTTTCAGTATACTATCTTTAGTCTCTTAGTTGCTAATACTGCAAAATCATAATAAATTAAGACTATAAAACAAAATTTGTTATCATAACAATTTATTTTTCAACTCTGTATTATAATATAGTTTCTTTCTTATTGTTTTGTCTGAAAAGCTTAACTCTTACCTTAATTACTTACCTTCCTTAATTGAAATGTTGTTATAAGGATCAAACACATATAATTATTATAAGTCTACATATTTTATTTCATAATTCATATGAATACTTTTCATCAGTTCAGTTATAGGGATTTCATTAAATTTGCCATGAGATCTACTGAAATGTATCTAACATAGGCAATAAATTAAGTTCCCCTCTTTATTACCCAAATTACATTCCAAACAATGTTCTCTCATAATTAAAAATATTCTAAAGCAGGGGTTTTACTATAAACATCTATTATAGTAAAATTTATGCATTGTATCTACAAAGTCATGTTACACTTTTAAATAACTCTATTTACAAAAGTATACAACACAAGATGGGATTAAAGAGTACTTTAAACAGTTTGATCTTCTCCCATGTTTTGATCAGGACTTCTGCAGTAACTTAGTGACTTCGTTGCTTTAAATGTTCAATATGCAGACGTTATGATGATGCACATTTTCAGATAAGTGAAAGGTAGCCTCAACACAAAAACATTCGGTTTATAAAATTTTGATCCAGTCAATTTTCATACAGAATAAAAACAGCAAAGCCACACCTCTTTAATTTGTCACCTAGATTTAAAGCATGCAACAATAGTTCAGATTTTCAACCAATAAATTTAAGTCTTTTCTTCAAAACCTTGTGAGCTGTATACTTAAGGATGTTCAACTCATGTCCACGTTGCACGTAGGCTTTTTTGTGACTTGTTACAAAACGGCTATGAATGTTTTCAAAAGTTTGAGCTCCTGTTTATAGCCTACCTTTCCGTGTTTTGTCCAATAAGCTGTATATTTCCTTAAACATCTTATCCCATCATTAAATGCTGTGTCTGTTAGGGGGATTTTTATGAAACGCCCGACGATACTCACGCTGCACTGAAATCAAGGTATAAAAGCTTTGGTACCCACAAAATATACTGAACTTTCTTTACAAATTAGCCATAATGGCTTTTTTTGTAAAAACGTTAACCACATATGAGAACGCTGGGTAACTCAGCTAATTAGAAACAAAACTTTATAAACAACTGCTTTTTAATTTATAACAGTTTCATAGACCTGTGATCAATAATAGAGTAGCTATAATTAATTGAAAGTGTATTACATGTCTTTGTGGACACACTATTAAAATATTTGTACATTAGCTATAATGTAAATAGTAAAATAATTGTAAATTTTACTATTTAGGAAAACTAAGTTTGTGTATCTGGAACACGGTCAGCTGTCACCATGTGTTTGCAAGAACAGTGAAGGCTGTCCTATTATCAATGACACTTCATGGCCTTTTCAAAGAATTAACCATTTCCTATACCCAATAGCTCCCAACTGTTGGAGCATTCAAAATCATCAACAGGTTGAATCTGAAACAACTAGCAAAAAAAAACTAATATTTTGATGTAAAAGATTTTACACAGCGTTTTTTATACAATAACAGTAAAGTTTTGGTTTTTCATTAAAAAATTGCTATAAAAGGTTGTACTATAAACTTGAAATAATATAAATTTAAAATTTTTGTGATGCAAAAGCCAGCTGTAGTGACAGGACCTTGAGTCCCCTTTTAGTTTATCTTTTGGATTGTATACTCCCAAGTATTTAAATACTGAAATACAAAAAATTAAGATTTTTTAAATAATAAATCAAAGTATAACAACATTAAAAAGTATTTGTAAGCTTATTAATCATATCTTGGCATTAAAAGCTTTAGTGATCTGAATTTTGAGTTGAGCTCCCGTTCACCTTCCTTTTATTGCAACTTCTGGAATCTGGAGTCATGTTTGTCTGATGAGATCCAAAGAAAGTCAACGACGAAGAAGCTCAAAACGAAACTGTTATGATATTAGTTATGATATTAAATTTTCCAAAATTTCAATTTTAAATGAGAATGTTGATATCTACTTTCATTATGCATTTAAATGGTGAAGAACAAACCATTTTCTGTATTGTATACTTTATTTAAGTGATGTAGTTTTGATATTGATGACATTTTTATTACTTCCACAACATTTTATTTCACAAGTATTATTTCTGGTTAGGGGATCATCTGTTATAAAATGTAAACAGAAAATGTGTAGAAAATACAAAAAATATGATACAGAATTTAAAGTAAAATTTAAATCTTAATGGTAGAGGCCAAAAACTAATACATTTTAAAAGTGGAAAAATTATGTTTACAATTTAAAATTTCTGACTAGATTTCTCCTTTTACCAAAGGTAGGGGAATTCTCAGAAATTTACGGAAGGTTGAGAAATATCATCATCTCTTAAAACCGTCATACATGCACTTTTAATTTGGGTTCTTTTGGACAATGAAGATTTTTAAAAAATTACACTTGATAGAGGTGTAACGAAGGAAGCTATGATTATTCTGGTCAGAAGTGGTTGGTTAATGAACGAGGACAAGAAGTGGACTATTGGGGTCTTGGCCAGGCCTGATAGAACTATGTGTGCAGTGGCAGTGTGATCTGCGAGTAGGTGTACAGGATGTACCAATTGAGCCTACACGGAGGAGCCTTGCCTATAGCCTGTAGCACTACCCCTCCCACTGCCACTAGACACTTCACTGATAAATCTGTCATCTTCACTCAGTCATTTATCTATTGTAAATAAATCTCTTGATGCTTGGAATATTGTACATTCTTACTTGATACTATCAAATTAAGTTAAATATTGATATCAGGTATATTCCACACACCATTTGATCTTTATTCTTTAATATGCTGGATTATATTGTTTTAATGGATGAGAAATCCATTAGGAATTCACTATTGGATGTGTTTAACAATATGTCTTTGTAATAAGTAAAATCCCTAAAGTTTACATCTTTACATTTTTGAGTTTTAGTTCTTCGATGCGCAAACCATTAGTATCGGCTTACTAGTTTTTCTTTGCTGGATCTGATCAAGAAAATATTGTAACAAAAAAAATAAAATTCCTACAATCTCTTTACTATAAAAGTTTTAAATTTTAGTTCTTCAATGAAAGTACAATGCGGGTTGCCTTATTGGATTTATTCTAACAAAGTCGTGGTAGAAAATAAATTTGTATATCACATTGTTTTAAGACTTGTTGAGTTTTTAAATGTTCGTTAAATAAACTGATAATGCCTTCGTGAATTCCATTCATTAGATAGTTGAACCACATTAGTTTCTTCACAGAAAATAAAATCTCTAAATGCTTTGAAAAATTTCTTCAATGACCTCGAGTACCTTGATTGCATTTCCTTGATTAGATTTATTCAACAAACTGTATTAAAATAAAGTACAATACTTGTTTAAATTGAAATACCAGCATTATATGTTTTTTTTATTTTTAACCAATGACAGGAAATGAGTGTTCCACTTCTCACATGGATTAAGTTTTAATTTTCTACTAGAATTCTATTCTTTATTTCATTAGGCTGCACTTCATTAGTAATACGACTATTCGAAATAATGGAAATGTCAGATTCAACAAGGTGGGAGTATGTGTGGCACTAGGAGCTGTTAACTGTAGACCAGCATGTTGAGTATGTGACAGCACATCTTAGTGATAATGATAGCAGTGTTAACAAGGCTGGCTGAGTTGGGTTATCAGCTGGCGCCTGACCTTGAACTAATCTGTTTCACAAATAACCAGCTAAGTTCTGCATTCCATTAGCCTCTGCTATAAGTAGCTTGTACAAAAATCAAGTTTACTTGTGGCTATTTATTCCTTCCTGTGATATTAACTTGTGTTAACTAAATCTCATTAAGTCATGTAATATGATTTAATTATTGGTTTTCGGTTCATATTTTTCTGGCTCATTAATTTACTTATTTTTACATCGTCACTTAAGAACCTACCTTACCACTAATATGATTTAATTATTGGTTTTCGGTTCATATTTTTCTGGCTCATTAATTTACTTATTTTTACATCGTCACTTAAGAACCTACCTTACCACTAATATGATTTAATTATTTGTTTTTGGTTCATATTTTTTCTGGCTTATTAATTTACTTAATTTTTACATCGTAATATAAGAACTTACCTTACCGCTGAGTGCATAGAGAACTATGTTTTTTAACACCATTAATGTTTAATCATCCAATTTTAATGTTCAACAATCAATGAAATAGTGTTTATTAAACCTTTAAGGAAAATTGACGATGTGGACTGTTGTTAATGTATGTGTGTCTAATAATAACAGTATAACTAATAATACCCAAAATAGTACTTTTTTTGCATGAAAACTACACTAATAAATTATAGCTATTTTGAAGCCATAAAAAGTGACTGCTTCCAGCATAGTAAGTGAATGTGCTGAAGTTTGCAGAGAGTATTTTCAACTAGTTTCAGTTCACAATGGTTTAAGTCAATAGGAGATTCCTAAGTTGTTGAAGATTAGAAAAAGCCGACACGTTTTTATGTGGTAAACTGTGCACAGTCTTCTGAAGTGCTAGCTACTACTTCTTTCAAGCTAATACAAGCATTACTTCTAGAAACAAAATCTTCACAGTATTTCAAGTTCTGTTGTACTTTCTCAGACATTACTCTAAATGCATTAAAATGTAATTTTATTTCTTATTATGAGTATTGCTATAAAACTATCACATTTAAATTGAACTTCAAAGGAATTATAAGGCACCTTGTTTATACAAATATAACGTTCCCAAACGTTTCCACTATTTTGAAATAAGAAAAAGTTGCTTTGGACCAGAGTACTATTTATTAACCCTATAGCTGTTTGCCAATTAAAAAAAAACTTTCCTAAGCATTTTAGCATGGGATATACCCAGAACATTCCAGCTCAGTATGGTCTTGGGTTAAACAATTTTAACTTGATAATTGCAAAAATGATATTTGCTTGGAATTAGTTACGTGTTTTTAGGACAAAACTTGCATTTAAGAAAAAAGTACTTCACACCAATATAATAAATAAGAATTAAAACATATTTTTTTATTAGAGATACATAACGTATTTTATATTTTGGTGATAGAATATCTTAAAAGTACATATAATTATGGAGAGATCCTGAAAATTTTAAGTCATTTTGGATGTAAAATAATTTACTCAAGTTATTCCAAAAACGAATAAGTAGTAACTTACATGAATTTGAGGTAGTGTATCATCAATCACGTTTAAAGTCATATGTACATAATCAGGTACAAAACAAATTTTTTTTGTAGAGAATTAGTTCTTTACAAATTGGCATATAGATATACTCATTTGTCAATTAAATTACATTACAGGAAATTATTGTGCAAAAATGATATCATTGTGTAACCACGAACAATGATGAATGGTTGTGAAACAGCCAAAGGGTTAAGTAGCAAATATGATTACATCTACTTCCAGACATTACTAGTAGCCATTCTGATATCTTATGTTATTATGACCTTGAACAATTCACTCTATCACTTTTGGTTGTAAAGTTTGGCAAGATATATAATTTTTTAAGTATCTATCAAATTGCTTTTAATTTTTTTCTATATTAAACAATAACGTTTATGGACCAGGTTCAGTTTTTTTACTATGGAAATAATATTCATATGAAATGAGGCTTTTAAAATATTGAATAATTATGAAAAGAGTTTCTGGATATTAAATACGGGACCTATTGTACTACTTGCCCCATTCAATAAAATTAGACAGTTCATTTTTTGTCTATCATGGATTTAATTACATTTTACTTAAAATTCATGTCATTTGTCATTCTCATCTTGGATCTACTTTTGAATAATTATTACGATATTTAAGTTTAAAGAGCAATGTGTTTGAGCCATGAAATCCTAAAACAAAATAATTTCTTTTAGTAACACTAAAATAAATTGAATTTCAATGTGAAGTTCCATATCATTTGGTTAAATATTTTTGGATTTCAATGGTGGCTCTGAATCATTAAGAGTACTTGAGTGTAGGTAGCCATGAATTGAAGTACATAGCTCCTCAAGGAAGGAGGCTCTTTAATCTAATGTGATGTAGTCAATATGTAATTTTGAAACAAACTCCATATTGATCTAGCATATTATGTCAGAGTCTAACCCACAGTTCATACAATAGACACAAAAATATATTTTGAAACAAACTCCATATTGATCTAGCATATTATGTCAGAGTCTAACCCACAGTTCATACAATAGACACAAAAATATATTTTGAAACAAACTCCATATTGATCTAGCATATTATGTCAGAGTCTAACCCAAAGTTCATACAATAGACACAAAAATATGAGCACTAGGTTTTTGATCGTGCCAGAACTTAAAAACACACACACATGTATACATTTTGTAGCATATAACAATTTCAAATATCTGAAATCCTATTATCTTCTAATACTTCCATCGTCAATATCAAACTATAAACAAAGAACTTTTATACAAGCAGACTTTTAAATAGTTTTTTAAACTCGTTTATTCTCAAAATCGGAAATTAAATTCTATCACAATTTTTACTATACTATCTATATACAGAAATAGAGTCAGTCGGATACCAAAACCATAATGAATGCTGTTTTATTATTACATTGGTGTTGTTCACTATATTTAATCAGGAAACGTATATTGAAGTGTATTCTTATATTTTCTTTGGTGTTTTCAATGATTTGAAATATTTAGTAAATTTCACTGATAACTACTGCTACCCCCTTTATTATTAAAGAAAGTATTTCAAGAGATCTCTAATAGTTGGTATTAATTGGTAGTCAATACATTTGAATACTGTTTGTTTTATTCCAAAATTGAGATTACACATCACAAGTTTTAACTTATAGTTTATATTCAGTATAGGAGTCTCGAAATACAGCTTGTATACAATGCTATTTCTGTCCTCTGTTGCATACACTCCACTCTGTGTTTACATCAACAAGGCATGCTGCCAACATTCTGTACTCTATAAATATCACTTATACCAGGAAATGTTGACAAGTGTGTTTAAGCAAATGATTTGTTTCTTATAGGACAAGGTGACCTTCATCACATATAAAAAACTTATTCATCAGAAGTCTCCAATATTTGATAATGATTGTTATTATTTTGTTCATATATTATCTCCTCAAAAGTCAGTAAAATTAATTCTTTTTTATACATAACTTAACTATGGTGCGAAGCGTTGATTCAATATGAATGTTAAATTTAGCTCCTGTACAGCATCTAAAATATAATGCTGTCATAGACACAACTCCTGGAGTCATGTTCATCTGAAAAGATCCAAAAAAAGTCAGATGAAGAAGCTCAAAACAAACTCCTTACCTTTGTCCAACATCAGAGACACCTAGACTACAAACTATAGTGAAATCTAGGTGAAGACATGTTCTCATTGCCTCATCAGGTGCACAAGTAAGTGTACTACGATGTTTCTGAGCTGATCTCTAAGCATTGTGGAGCAACCGAGCTTTCTTCACATTATGTAGCTATGGTTGGAAGGGTTGATTCTTTGGATTTCTAGGTGCTTGAATACTCTGGTAATCTAAATGAAGATGAAGGTGGACTGTAGCTAAAATCATTCACATTGAATCAACCCTTTCCACCATAGCTACGCAATGTGTAGAAAACTCAGTTGTGCACCTGATGAGACAATGAGAATACCTCTTCCTCTAGATTACATTATATATTTTGTAATTGTCACTAGGTGTCTCTATTATTGAAACAATGCAGAGTTCATTTCAATTAAAGCCCACTTCATATAGATAATTTAGGGGGGAAAAAATTCTTGATTATCTCATTCCCTTTTTGAGATATTTAATTTTACGCTGAGCCATGTTCCCGTTTTTTAAATTGTAAAAAGTTCAAAAAATATTTTTTTTATAATATTTTATGCTTAGCTTAGGGTTATGTTATATATTTTTTTAACTTCCTTATACTTATATAAACCTACCTTGAAAATTTCACCAAGATTGGGTGCCAAATAAGTGAATGAGAATTTTTTTTTCTATCCTAATACACGTTTTACTGGGCACTATCCAATGCTCGGAAACTGAGAAACGACCAAACTTTAAAGTGCCATAACTAAAAAAGTATGTGAGATAAAAATTTAAAATTTGGTGGTGTTATTAATCTCTATATATAGAACAAATGTACCAAGTTTCATAAAAATCTGAGGTGTTTGGTGAAAAAATTATTTTTTTCTGGTTGAATTGATGTGGAATGACCCTTTGAGCTTCTTAGTCTCCAACATTTTTTTTATCTCTTTAAACAAACATGAGTCCCAGATACCAGGTGTCAAGTCTGACAGCATCAAATTCCAAATGCTGCACTAAGAGGAAGATGAACCAGAGCTGAATATGTTCTTTATATGTTCTAAATTTTGTTTCAAAAAATGAACACGAAGTAATACTTAAATACATCTAAAATTCGGGTATAATATTGAGTAACTTAATAGTTTTTGTTAATGTTGTTAATAATTTTAGAATGTTGTGTCATTGTTCCTGCCTGTAGTTCTATGACCTTGTATTAACTGTGGCTAATCATAGCTATCATTAAAGTTTTAATTGTCTTTGTAGTGAAGGTTTTAGTGCGGTGCATAACAATTGGTTTTACTAGAACTGATAACGATACTGTGAATAATTGCCGCTCTCTTTTTAATTTAAAGAAATATGAGACTGCCCGCATGATAGTCTCTTGAGATTAGTATTTGTGTCTTAAACAAATATACAAAGACTATATATACAATTTTAAAATACATGATAAAATAAGAACAGATAAGTTTTAAGTATGACCTGAAGAATGATGTTTTTAATGCATAGCTTACAGTTGTGTTTACGAAAACTGAAACTTGTAATGCACCAGCACATTTAGTATTATTTCTCTTAAAATAAATATAAAATCCATCATTTGATACTGAATAATTACACTCAGTTGCAAGGAAGAACTTCTTAAGTTTCATTGTTGATTAAAGAAAAACTGTTAACAGTCATAAGTGGAATCTCTTCCAGAACTGTGAATATGATAAGTGAAACCATCTGCAGTTAGAGGAAAACATGACTAACCTTGAATTTTTGAGTCATTGGCAGAGACAATTAGAGAGCTTTTGTGAGGCCACAACTTCCACCTCACTACACAACACCTCAAGGCCTAAACGTTTGTTGCCACAAGCAATTCACACTGGGTGAATTGTTCAGGTTGTCATTCATTAGGCTGTGTTTTGGTATGTTACATTAATGTTAATGTTTTCATATTCTTGCTTCTGAATATTTATTTTCTATATGATTTAACTTTTGAGAATTAGCAATAATGATCTTCTACAAACGTTTACAAACCCTTTATCGTATTGAATCGTCTTTTAAATTCTGGGGGGAGGGGAATATGATGTGTTTCATTGTATGATCCAAGTTGTATGACTAAAGGAAATGTAAGAAAGTGGTGTGCTGTGTCTGTTTCATTTGGGTTGCCCATGCCATATAATACCTCCTGAAAACACAAATTGGTAATCAAGTCAAAGTTAACCGATGTTTCATGTTGAATCAACTTACTGATGAATGATTTCATCCTCACTTATCCACGAAGTTATTACTAATTATTGGGATATTGGAATATTTGTGCATGAAAGATCCCAAACCTTTTGACCATAAACAAAAGCGCACGGCAGCTGCAATGAGTTTTCTTGAAGACTACGATGTTAGTGCGGATGAATAGCTGGACAGTTTAGTAACTGATGACAAAACTTGGATGTAACATTTTATACCTGAAATGAAACGCCAATCTATGGGAATGGAATCACACAAACTCTGGAGACCAAAAAAGTGCAAGAAACCCGTTCAACACTCAAACTTATGGTTACAGTTTTTTAGGACTTCCATGGTCTTCTGTGTGAATTCATGCCCCAAGGTGAAACTAAAGGCTGATTTTTACTGCTTGACTCTGAGAAGACTTAGTTACATATTTCAAAACTGCAAACTTAAGCTATTTTCAAAAGAATAGCTTTGATCCCTGACAACACAGTTGCATGCTGCAGAAACAATACAGGCATTGATTGACAGTTTTGGGTGGGAGGTCTTTGATCAACATCCCAATCTTGTACTCACTAATTAGCACCTTTTTCCTAAGCTTGTGACTTTAAGATGGAGTTCCCTAGGACAGTGATAAGATTGAAGATGGTGTCCTATAGTGTCAATATTGAAAAATATATTGTCAATATGCAATGATACGTACCTCAATATGTATGGAAATTACTTAGAAAAGTAGCTTATAAGTTGTTCATTTTTGTTAAAATAAAATAATTTAACTATTTTATATATTAAGAGTTATTTTGTATAATAAAAACATTCCCGTTTTGTTCACTTAGACAAGAAGCTGATAGGTCTCTTATTGCACTTAGTCCTAAAAGTTCCTTTGTGCTTGCTTCCAGAGTGATTCAGGATGGGTAAAGTTGGGGTTAGGGGGACCTCCTCCAGTTGAGCTTTCATGAGGAGGGATAGTAGGCTCTCTCTCTGTCACATCATATTTTAAGAAGGGGAGTATAACTGTTTCAGCCTCTTCCAGTCAAAGTGGACAGGGGACAGAACCCCTCATGTTTAGGTTAGCATCGGTCTTTAACACCAGGGAGACTGTAATCCTTTCAAGATTAATTCTTTATGTGTAGGATAACGTTACCTATCAGTTAACCCTTTACCCCAATCTGGACATTTGTAGTTAGTGATGTGCCACACCATGATATCCATAGGGTCTCCCAGACACATCAGTTTTTACTGTACCTAGTGTAGTTTAAACTGGAAGGTATAAACCAATAGGAAGTGAACCATTCTGGGGAAAACCTCTTACTTTCTGGATGGCCATCCTACTTGTAATCATGGTATGTAGTAACTACTGAAGAGAAAACGAATAATAGCAAAACTTGTTAATTTGTTCCAGATGAGCGAGAGAGTGTACAGAAGAAAACATTTCAAAAATGGGTAAATTCACATTTAGTAAGAGTCAACTCTCGGATTGGCGACCTGTACGTGGACCTACGAGATGGAAAAATGCTCCTCAAACTGTTGGAAGTTCTCTCTGGAGAGCGCTTGGTATGTTTGTTTTATATATATTTACTAGTATATATTATTTATAACATATTATTTAAAAAAAAACTTAAACTTTCTTGAAAATCCATACAATCATGTGTTTACAGAAATTAAACTATTACAAATTTTGAAAGTCAATAATCCAAGTAATAAATGCATGAAAAATTACATGTAATAATATTGTATCTCAATCTACCATGTAAGTTTCTCATTCATGTCAGTAAAATCATTTCACAAAACGTCTTGATCAAGTCATGGAGATCTTTTTCATAGCTTCATAAAGTTTGATTTCGACGTCACGATGCATAACGTAGCTATAGTGAAAATGTTTGTACTTACAATATGAATGTTGAGTTAAGCTCCAGTTCACCTTCCGAATTGTGCAGTGTATGAAATCTGACGCTGTCACAGACTTGACTCCTGGAATCTGGATTCAAAGTCTGTCTGAAGAGATCCAAAAAGTCGGTGATAAAGAAGCTTTGTAGTTTGTACTGTTTCGACATCAGAGACACATAGACTATAAACTCAAGTGTAATCTAGATGAATGTCTGATGTCAAAACGATGCAAAGAGTTTTTTTAGAGCAATAGTTCTCAATCCGGTGGACGTACCCTCCCGGGGTGGTGTAGACGATTCGCAAGGGAGATATCGGTGTATTAGACTAATAGAAAAGTTGGGAACACAGCTTGCAAGCAATTTTCGTAATGCTAACATGTCAGTTTTTGTAGTGTACTGCAGTTTGTTAGACCAGTAAACATAAAAAGTGGGACAGACAGGTTGTATTTTGTTTTAGTAGGCCTATAATGGCAAAATCTTTGGAAATAAAAGACTGTACATTGACGATTATATTAAATATGGATTCATTTTCTTTGACAAAACCCTTTATTTACCTCACTTCGTTATTTACAATGTTGAATCATGATGCCATGCTGCCTAGACATTGGAAAGTCTACCCTACTGAAAGTTTTCAAATGGAAAGCGAGAAAGCTGGTGTAGATACTTCTACTGTTCCAAAGTGATCAATTAATTTAAAGACCTTATATCATAACTGTACTTTCAAATTAAATTGGATGGATCCAGATGTTAGGATAGAGAGCTGGAAGTTTAAGTTATCAAGAGAGCCATTTCAAATTAATAGGGATATACTTCCTGACCACATACAGGAACAGGCAATCAAAATAAAATGTGATTCTCAAGCATTGGCGGAATTTCAAAACATGGGTGTTGAAGACAGGTTGAGTTATCTTTCTGTTTACACACAAGTTGCTTTGGAAGCTGCAAAGTTGTTGATGTTATTTTCATCCACATACCTCTGTGAAATCTTCACATTAAGTTACAGAGTGACTAATATTATAATAGTTTCACTAACTATTTTTTTGTAGATTTCATAAACAATTTTTTATTAGTCCTCTGTTTCATTGATTTGTTAGAAAAAACTTACTAGTGGCAATAAGTATAGGCAAAAACTGTATGTATGTTCAAAAAGGTATAAAGTCTAACCTATACTGTAACTTACAAATTTAAATGTTACCTTGTTGACCACATAAGGTGATGATGGTAGAAGGGAGGCGTGACCAAATGAATTTCTTTTTCGCCAATTTTTTTTATCTCTACAGATTCACGTTGACTCCAGATTCCACAAGTCAAATCTGTGACAGTGTCTATGCACTAAGCGGAAGATGAATTAGAGCCTAAACCCATTGACATAGTGTTGCAGACACATTCCATACCGCTCTAATCAACAAGAACAACTTGTGCATGAGTTGTTTGATAGAAAGTAGTCATCTCAAGATCCAATGAGACTCCATGATTTCCAAGATAATCTTATTAGCCTTCTTTATTTTTCTTGAGCGGAGCTTCACAACATACTCAAAGATACTGGATGTATTGAAACCTTTAAGATCAGATTCATGGTATGGACGATGATTTTATGCAAACAATATGAAACATTACATGTATTAATAATAAATTTAATATTTAACCTCTTTCATTAGAATTTTAATAACTATCTCTTTACTGAGTTACCCTGTAATTCTTTTTTTTTAGAAAGGTATGTTATTAAGATTTGCAATTATTGCTTGTTATTATGTTTTTGGAAACATGCTTTATACTAATCAGTAAAATTTCTCTTTTCCAATAGCTTAAAACACACGACTGTTTTGATGCATCATAAATTTATTGAAAAGTATACATTACATTACTTAAAGTAAATTTAGTTCACTTCCCGATCATAATTGGTTCTAAATTATTATGTGACAACTGATTGGATGGTTGGAGTAATAAAGTTAAGTCACTCTTATGATACACAAGATCCTGAGTTGAAGAATATTCTTAATCAATGTTTGAAGAAATGTTTTGAGAATAAAATTGAAAAACAAGTTCTGAATCTATTCAAATTCAAATTTTTCTATTGCCGTTGAATAATGTAAATATTACCATGAGCTTTATCACATGTCATCTAGATATAAGTTTAGAATAAATACAATGTATGGTCATAAGTCTATGAACAATATCAAAGTTATATATAATAACTTCATTATAATATTGAAATTAATAATGCTTAAATATCAATATATAATATAATTATAAAATTCAAATCAATTAATAACTATAACAATTAATGAGAAACAACAAATAACATCAATGTAACAAAATCAACAACAATAATTTTATAGAAGTAACAAATAAAGGTTTAGTAACATAAATAAATTAACATTCATAATCTAAATAATTAAGGTACTGATGTTACAGGCTAGAAATTAATCTACAGAATATAAAACATTTTCCTTTAGCTATTTTGATTTCAACTTCAAAGTTTTTCAAAGGCACATACCATGCATTTTCTGATAATTAATTGAATAATATGTTTCATAAAAACATGACTACTCCATATCTTTTCAATCTTACTGAAAGTAAGTCAAGATGATGATTTACTGGGTAGAATAGTGATGAGTACCTTTTTAGATGGAAGTTTATCCATGAATTGTCAACCATAATGTTTTGAACATCTATTAGGCAACAGTATACATAAAGATTTCATAATTTTAACCTTTAAAAATTTTGATACAAAACTCCTTATCCGAAACATTCTTAATTGGTCTTAAAGCTTTATTTGCACTTTAAAAGCAGTTTTGTACTACAAATTTTTAAGTAAATCATTATTTATTTTAAAATATTAAGGTTTTGAAGCATATTTCCATAAAATACTTAGCTCCAACTGGATTTCTTCACTTGATCTATCAAGTATTTCATAAAATAACTGGTCACAAACCGGTTCCAATGAGTAAAATATTACATAGAAATATAACAAATAATATTCATTGTCTCATCACTTTTCTATATTTACCAACAATACATCTTAAATAATTAAGAAAAAAAGGACACATATTTAGAGTCCTTGCAGTGAACTACAATGATTGATTCCATTTTGATGTACCAGCCCCGACCAACGAAGGGCAAGATGAGAATTCATTGCTTAGAGAATGTAGACAAGGCTCTTCAGTTCCTGAGAGAGCAGAGAGTACACCTGGAGAACATGGGGTCACACGACATTGTAGACGGCAACCCCCGCCTCAGTCTGGGTCTCATCTGGACCATCATCCTGCGCTTCCAGGTAACGAAGATTTGCTTGGAGTGAGCCTGATTAGATTATCATTAGATTTTAACTTTGTGTTCCACATTTTTGGGAAGTAAATTTTGAATTTGGGGAATATTTGGAGAAATGGTAGATGCACAGTCTAAAACATCAGACTTGCAGTTTGAGTTAGAGACAGTGCAGTTTCAAATACTGTTGGACTGGAAAATTATTTATTATCCATCTTTTTCTATACCCACTCTTTCTTTTCTGCTCAAGTTCCTCATACGAATTACAGCTTTTAATGAAAGACAGAATTTGGCCCAACAGATGGACCTCTTTAACCATACATTAGTCATGCAGTCTGGTGCTTTTTCCTTCATTATTCAACTTATTAGTGTTTTTGTTTGTTAATAGTGGTAAAAAGTTACTTTGAATTATAATTCATTACAATACATTTATAAATGTTGTAGCTTTTTATTTATAGGCAGCAACATTTTATTTATTTACAATGAAAAATTTAATGTAACATTTAAAACACTTATAATTAATTGTTCGTGTTTATACCATATTTACCAGTGTTTTACAAGTGCATTCTAATCCTGTCTCTTAGATTGTGTTCGTCAAATAATATTTCAAAGTTATTACTGCTAACACAGTGTTTATGAAAGAGGAATAATAAGTCAGGTGTATTTCTTGTATATGAATAATATTTTAAATATAAATTTGGTACAAGAGATTTTGTCTTAATTAAGTAGGGTTATGCTGGCTGGCACAGAGTTGTTGAGATAATTTCTATAGAGTTATATGAGTGGCTCTAACTTACTCTCTAGCACCTTTGATTAGTTACATTCGTATTTGTGCAGATGGTCCCTAGGAATAACCATTACAAAATGTTAAAGAATACTTACATGGTGATTTATTATTGGAACATATTTATTTTCATTGTAAAACACTGTCTTAAAGACCTAAAACTGGTGAAAGTAATCAGTAAAAAAAAGTAGTCAGAACTGCTGGTAAAACACTTTGAGTGAGCAGTAATGTTATCAAATGAGTTGTAGAGTTACCACTAGTTGAGAGTTGAGTAGGAGTGGAAAATATTAAGGTGTGTTAATAAGTTGCCCTTTTGTGCAGATCCAAGATATCACCATAGAAGAAACAGATAACCAGGAAACCAAGTCGGCGAAGGACGCCCTGTTGCTATGGTGTCAGATGAAGACTGCTGGATACCACAACGTGAATGTGCGAAACTTTACGACGTCATGGCGTGACGGTCTCGCGTTCAATGCAATCATACACAAACATCGACCGGACCTGATACAGTTTGAGAAGCTGAGCAAGAGCAACGCGATGTACAATCTGAACAATGCTTTCACAACAGCTGAAGACAAACTGGGCCTCACCAAACTGTTGGACCCAGAAGGTACAAACAACTTTATACTATCCAATAATGTGTTTAAGAACTATATTTATGGATACAATTTATGTTACAATAACTTTTTACTTAATTATTTCAATGCCTTCTCTTTAGGATCGACCCACATAGCCTTCTAACCATTCTTGTAATAGAAAAAGATGTTTGCGATAAAAAGTTTCATTACAGTTTTTTCAAATATTCATAATGTACTAACCTTTATTCTGTAAGAACAGCTGTAAAATACGCATTTCAGTAAATTTAATAATATTTTAATGTGTATATTATACAATACTTTTTTTGCAGATGTGTTTGTGGAGCAGCCTGATGAGAAGTCCATCATCACATACGTGGTGACATACTATCACTACTTCAGTAAGATGAAGCAGGAGACGGTGCAGGGCAAGCGAATCGGCAAGGTGGTGGGTATTGCCATGGACAATGACCGCATGGTGCAGGAGTACGAGGGACTGACCAGTGATCTGCTGCGGTGGATAGAGGCAACAATCAGCAGCCTGGGCGACCGTCACTTCGCCAACTCACTCACTGGTGTACAGGCTCAGCTTGCACAGTTCAACAACTACCGCACCGTCGAGAAACCTCCCAAGTATGTACATTTACAATCCACTAATCTATTAAAATTACATATTACCTATTAAAAATTATATAACATTACATATTTTAAATCAATATAGCATATTTTGTAATTGTTCGTTATTTTAAGGATGCCATTATTATTGTATAAATAGGATTGATTATAATTTTAAAGTTCAACCACTATATTTGGAGTGTTTGATGCAAATTTCAATATTTTGTAAATACTTTTGTCATAGGAATATAATAATGAGTTATACAAGAATTTAACTTTTCTGTAAAATACATACTTGCTTTATAGTGCCAAGAGGATATGATAAAGAAAAGACGAATTAGACAACTCCCATTCAGTTAGCTAATTTTTGAGGAATAATTCTAATTTACATAATAGGTATGGGAGAGTCTAGTTCTAGATACTATTTATAATGTATATTTTTATTATTAAAAACTAGTTTGTGCAAAACCACCAATTGTTTAATTTTTTGGTCAGGTTTGTGGAGAAAGGCAACTTGGAAGTGTTGTTATTCACACTGCAGTCTAAGATGAGAGCAAACAACCAGAAGCCGTACACACCCAAGGAGGGGAAGATGATTTCAGATATCAACAAGGCATGGGAGCGGCTGGAGAAGGCAGAACACGAACGGGAGCTGGCGCTCAGAGAGGAGCTGATTAGACAAGAGAAACTGGAGCAGTTGGCCGCCAGGTTCAACCGCAAGGCTAGCATGCGAGAGACTTGGCTTAGCGAGAACCAGAGGCTTGTCTCTCAGGTACTGGCATGCTATAATATTTTTCTTTTCTTGAAGTCTTGACTTGATATATTGACTGCAGGAGATAGCAGTTAACACAATTTAAATACTTATGTTTCTTTTATAGCACATCTTGTGTTATTTATTCTTAACCCTTAAAACGCGGCATATGTATATGTCCCTATCATCAGAATTGTGGTGGTAAATATGACGTTCAAGAGTATCTGTATTGTCGTATTTTAGTTTGTTGTGTACATTATAATTCACGAAAATGTGAATGTGTAGGAATGCCTAGGTGTATTGATTTATGACCGTCAGGAAGCAAATTGGATTGTGTGAAACATCAATAAGAAATCCGTGCTATTCTTTTATCGATGTTTTCTCTTATAATGCGAAGTGTTGCATGCGGATATAACTATATGGCGTGCCCACTTAGGCAGTGTGCGTATTTGGAAACTCAGTAGTGCTTTTTATAAAAAGTTTGTTTATTTGTTATTTCTTGTTCCAGGAATTAAAAATTAAAAATAATATACAAAATTAATTTATAAAATTTTTTTAATAAATTCAACTGGGTAAAAGAATTTTTTTTTTAATGCAAGCTGATTTGGAGTAAGACCAAGTTTTCTTTACTTATTTGATTAAGGAACTTTCATTACAGAACTTAGTCCGTTCTTGTCATCAGTGGGTATTCATATCAGATTCCCTATAGAATTTTTGTATTTTCAACTGTGTCTTATAATGGTTTTTATCATATGTGATTGATTTATATTTTTGGTTAGAAATTACTTGCAGAAAATCATTTAGTTACTACTCTTTTTTTGAAATTGGCTTTTTAATTTATGTGGTACAAATCCCCCTTCATAGAGTTTAAATAATAAATGCAACTGGTCTAGTTCCTATTTATTAATTAAATATAAACATAAATCTGTGTTTTATAGTGAAGCTACAATTTTTATTTGTAAATAATATATAGCTATAAATAATTGTCTGTGGCCTGTTACAGGATAACTTTGGGTTTGACCTGGCTGCGGTGGAAGCGGCGGCCAAGAAACATGAAGCCATCGAGACCGACATCCTGGCCTACGAGGAGAGAGTACAAGCCGTGGTAACGGTTAGCCAAGAATTGGAAGCAGAGAACTATCATGATATTGACCGCATCAATGCCAGGTACATAGGCACTGCAATTTCTTCAATAGCAAGTCTCAAAATTATGAAACTGTATCACACAATAATATTGAGGATAGACTTATTATTATTAGTTAATTCCTATAGGAAAATCAGCTATCGTGGCCATCCTTGTAGTAATAGTAGTGACCTTCCTTTTTTATTTGTACTATTGAAACCCAAATAAGGAAAGAAATTAAAATATATATTTATAACAATTGCAATTTTGAGTTTTTTGTCTGAGTATTTTTTTATTCCCTTGTTAGACAAAACGAATAACATTTTTTAAATGTCTTCAGTTAAAGTCTAGCTTGAATAGAATTTTGAAATTGAAATTTTAATTTTAATGTGGAAAAGAAATGTTAGCTGCAAGCTGCTGGGTTTGTGGGCAGTGGTCTCTTAATTAACTCAAGAAGTTATTTTTGAGAAGTAAAGAATTAATTGCATTAGATTTGAAACAGGCTATAATATTAAGTGTTCACTTTACTATTGTACGGTTCTCAAATTTAGTACATTTAATGTTTTAATGAAATAAGTACTTCTACAGCAGTGTTGTGGTTTTGTAGGAAGGACAATGTCCTGAGGCTTTGGAACTACTTGCTGGAGCTGCTCAGGGCCAGGAGGATGCGACTAGAACTGTCACTCCAGCTCCAGCAGAACTTCCAGGAGATGCTCTACATTCTAGACTCTATGGAGGAGCTTAAGATGAGGCTTCTTTCAGACGATTATGGTAAGACTGTGAAATAAATCCTTTCAGAGTAACCTCATGTCTTTAAAGAAGTTTATAAATTTATGTGTTTAAATCATCAGATATTTAAATTATTACTAAAGTCAGAAAAGTAAAAAAAGTCTCGAGAGTAAAGAAAGTATCCATGTTTTCTTCTCTTCTTCATATCTAAGTAAATGTGCCCAGCATCAGCTAAATACACATTTCCGTTCACTTTAATACCAACTACCAACTGTTCAAATTCAATCCGACAATGAAGTAACTTTGCTGAATGCTTTACAATATGGCAACCAAGGAATCAGTAACACAGTTGTGTTCTGGTCTGAAGTATACATCCACCCCTCCCTCTAATATAAAGAAAATGTCAAAAGAGTAGGATAATGTTCAAGACAAGGCTTTGTATTATTAGCAGGTTGGTTTCTCTTAATACAAAATTTAATATAAATTTTATCTCTTGATGAATATAATAGAATTGATATGTGGAAAGTGTCAGTTCTCTCTGTAATCTTGTCTGAAGTGTAATAAAAATAAACTATACCACCATTAAAAAATGTCAAGAAATATGTTACAGTACATGACTATTGTACTGAACAAAGTGGTAAGCAGTGAGTAACAATGGTGGGGTGTATGTATGTGTAGGTAAACATCTGATGGGTGTACAAGACCTGCTACAGAAGCACTCTCTGGTGGAGGCCGACATCAACGTGCTGGGCGAGAGAGTGAAGGCCGTGGTGCAACAGAGCCAGAGATTCTTGGACCAGGAGACCACCGAAGGATTCCGACCTTGCGATCCTGCCATTATCGTCGAGAGGGTGCAGCAACTGGAGGTGAGTTGTTGGAAAAATTTCTGGGAAAACTAATAATTCATAGTAATTATTTATTAACCCAAACTTGGCACACCAAGTATAAAAGTCTTCTTTTCTCTACCATCTGACTCTTCACGTAATCAGGAAAATGTCTCATAAGGAACAGGTGAAAGTCATTAATGGCATTTTTTAAATTTTTTCACTACCAGGGGTAGGTTGTAAATCTTATAAAAAAGAGCAGAGAAGTTCACACCATTATATGTGCTGCTTGGTATACTTTTTGTCAATGAAAAATATTTACCCCTGGAGCTTTAGTAACTCCTACAATGTGTGTTTTGAAATTAACTGCTGGTGTCAAGTTTAACTTTTTTGATAAGAACACTAGCAATAAAAGCATGAGGTTTGAACATGATAGATCTAATTTTATTTTGAAAACTCACATTGGTTTTAGGTGGATGATATTTCCAGAAGTTATCTTTTCAGAGTAACCTCATGTATTTAAAGTTTATAAATTGATGTTTGAATCGTGAGATATTTAAATTATTACTAAAGTCAGAAAAATAAATAGAGTCTTGAGAGTAACCTTTCAGGTAACCTTTAAAAAACCTGGGAGACATTTTTGGTTATATTTAAGAGTAGGTTTATTCCTTAGGTATTTAAGTGCAGCTAGCAGTTACCCGTGGCTTCACATGCAATTTTAAAAACCGAAGATCATAGTTTTCTTAGTGAAAGCATTTATGATGTAATATAATGGAGCCCTTCTTTTTTTTAAACATAAGTAGACATATCAGATAAATATTATTTTTATATCCATGGTTGATAGAATCATAATTTAAATAATATTTTGACTGGTTCTATTTTAGGTTTGGTTATATGAATAAATATATCAAAAAGTTAATTTGGTCAAAAAGTGTCAACTTCCGTATGTTTAAATTAATTTTCTATTTAAGGTATTTCTAGCGCCATAGTTGAGTTTGACTTGTGCCCAATGAAAGCGATTAAAGAGATAATTTTGGTTTGGTCAGGACGCATACTCAGAGCTAGTGAAGCTGGCAGTGGAGCGCAGGGCACGACTGGAGGAGAGCCGCAAGCTGTGGCAGTTCTACTGGGACATGGCAGACGAGGAGAACTGGATCAAGGAGAAGGAACAGATTGTGTCCACTACAGAGATCGGACACGATCTCACCACCATCAACTTGCTACTGTCCAAACACAAGGTGAGCACTCCCAGATAGCAATGGCCAGGATCAGGGTACAGCTGTCAATATTTATTACTTGTTTACATTTAAAAACAATTTTAATGGGCAACTTTAAAACTAAAAAATCAGCCTAGGTTATATTTTATACTAGATATACCTGAAAAGCTTAATATAAAAAGATTCATTCCAAAAGTATCTGGATTGGAATCATATCTCCTCTGATAAACATTGTAGGTCAATGAAACTTGTCAGAGTTAAACCTTTACTTTGCCTAACTTTTTCCAAGGTTTGGTAAATCTTCGTTGATTAACTCTGAACAGTTATTGAGGTATTTTAGTGTTAGAAAAAAATGAAAGTATTTGTATCCAGTATTCAAATGTTTGGAAATACTTGTAAAGAGGTTTATAACATGTTATTATGTGTTTTTAGTGATGACTGTTTGAGTCATACACAAGTTTATGAGTGGCTTAAATGTTTTAAAGAAAGTCATAACAGTATTTAAAGTTTAGACCAGTGTGGAAGGGCATTGATGAGTCAAAGTTATGAAAATGTTTAAAAGTACAGGCGTTATAGTATGGAAGACAACCGATTGATTGTTGAACAAATCAGTGTTGCTCTAGTTCATAAATTTTTACCAATAATTTGGATTTAAAATGTGATTTTGCAAATTCCTCTCACCTCTGAAAAAAGAAGCTTGTGCCAGTTGATCAGGATCTCATCCAATATTTTGAAAATAATTGACTTTTTTTGTTTCTCAAAGTCCAAATATCATCTGAAAGTACGCCAATTTCAAGATGTAGCCGATATATAATAAAATACATCACAGCAACTTTTTGAGGTTCCAAAAAGACACTTCAAAACATGCTTGGAATAGTGGAGACAGTGCTAGGTGAAGTGTTTGTAATCAGGGGGGACTACTTTGAAGGTTAATAAGTCTCAAAGCTGTTAAGACTTAAATTATTCTTTGTTTAATAATGCCAGTCCGAATAATTTTTGAATATACTTCTTAATACAATCAGTTCTAATATATGTGCAGCTGTAACTAAACTGTATTTTCATATTCACCTAATTTTATTTTATAATTAGTTGTGATTCTACAGCAGTGCCTCTGGTGCACTATTTGTCAGTTGTTAACCCTAGAAAGCTAAGGTTCGTAAAAAACACGTTACAGCTAAACATTCGTCAGGGAGACTACCATTAATAAAAACATTTTTATTTTACATAAAAAGGGTTTTAATGAGAAAAAATTAATATTAAAGCTTACTTACATCAAATATAATAGTTTTTTTTTCAATTGAAAACTTAACAAGTGCAGTCCACACACCACTTCCCTTGGTGTTCGCCACACATTGCCTTTGAGCAGCGCCGGCAGAAATGGGAGGTCATTCGTCGTTTTTTTGAAGGACAAAATGCACAAATCTTTCTTCCCTGGACAAGTTGAGGATCTATTTGGGCAGCAGGAATATCAACTTCCAGGATGCTGGCGATAGATTCGCGTAGACGCTTTGGCAAAGTTGTGATGCGATTTCGATGTTGAAGCCAAGGCTTGACGAGTTCACTGTGCAATTCTTTTGCAAAATCACGTCTTGAAACTGGCTTTGAGCCCTGAGCAACCATGTTATGTGCGTAAATTGTGTAGCAATTGACTAACATTATGTTAATCATGCCATAAAAAACGCACAATGGCCATCTTCTAGTTTTTCGGCTGCACGACATGTTATTGCACATCTGGTCAAGACTGTCAACGGCGCCTTTGGTTGCATTGTAACATTCGATAATCTCTGGCTTCTTGCTCCTTGGGTTGATGGATGGTTGCTCATGAGTAGTTGAGAGCAACAACACGACTCTCTTACTCTTTGCTTTGTACGACACCATTGTTTTATGTCCATCAAAACAAAACATTGAAGACCCAACCGGTCGATCTCCAGCTTCTTTCATCTCTGGAGGTATTTCAGGTTTGTTCCGACGTAGAGTCCCAACTAAAGTCATATTTATTGGTGGATTTAGAAGTTGTGTTGCTAATGAGATCGAAGTGAACCAGTTGTCCATGGTGAGGTTCCTATTTGAACCGTAGACGCATTGTGTCAGCTCCTTTACGAAGAACTCGGCTTGTGGTATATTTCTGGGAGTGGTTCCTTTACCCAAATATGGCATCGCATTTATCATGTATTTAGAACCTGTATCACAAACCATCACAATCTTGATTCCATACTTTGATGGTTTGTTAGGGATATACATACGGAATTTACAACGACCTCTGAATGCCAACAGCTGTTCATCAATTGTTAAGTATGATCCTGGTTTGTAATTGTCTCTACAAGACGCCACAAACATCTCCCAGACTTCCCTTATTGGAGCGAAGCGATCTTGCCTACGTCTCTCATTCCTTGTTTCATATCCATCAAATCGAAGGGCCTCCACTAAAAAATCAAATCGCGCACAACTCATTGTAGCCAGATAACGGTTACCGCAAAATTCTACATTGAATAGTTCATTAGAGGGCATGTGATTATCTTTTTGACTTGCCGTCAAAATCAGGACACCTAAAAATGCATCAAACTCCTCTCTAGTAATTTCTGAAATTGTACTTGTAAAGTTGGTGTAATTTACTTGTTTTCTTCTTATTGCAGAGTTAGTGTGACTTATAATACTGTCTTTCATATTATCTGTACAAAATAATGAAAACACATCCAAAGGGTTTGTTTTGTCTCTTGCATTAACAGTTGGACCTGGCCGAATATGTACTATATTTCTTGCAGATGCTCTGGTATTTGTTGGTCGTGATGGAATGTTACTCCACAAGTGTCCGTTCCTCCCCCGCATACGCTGATTAGGACATATAAAGTGATGTGGATCACGAGGAACTGGTGGTGGTCCATGAGCTACAGTTGGTGGTGAAGCAGGACGAGCTACGGCTGCTTGAGGTACAGGCACTAGTGGTGAAGCAGGACAAGCCACAGCTGCTCGAGGTCTAGGCACTGGTGGTGAAGCAGGACGAGCTAAAGCTTCCTGAGGTCTAGACATTGGTGGTGAAGCCGGACGAGCTAAAGGTGCATTTCCTACCTGAGGAATGTCTGTCGGTGGAGGATGACCATGGCAATAAGCTGCAATAACAGCATTGATAGTTTCATCTATAGTATCCATAATTATCCCTTGTGTAGCAATTTTAGCTGTAGGTATTTCCAGTAAGTCTTCATTATCACTAGCAGAACTAGTACCTGATGGTGAATAGTCCGGGTCAGCGTCTGTATCATCACTGTCGTCTATACCGGAGTAATATCGTTGATCAGTGGTTTCTTCTTCTTCAGATATAAAGTCATCAGATAAACTTTCATTCAAACATTGTAGAATACGTTGTTCCTGATCCGTATCCATTTTGAGAGTTCACCAATAACTATATTACATAAATATTTACAACTTTATCACATACAAAAACACATAGAAACACTAAACATTCGTACATATGACGAGCACGTAAAACACTAAACTATCGTCGGCAAGACGACACAATGCTATTGTAAAAACAACGTACAAGCTAACGTTTCGTCTCCACGACTACGCATTCGATATATTGCACAAACTATACGAGCGAGGTGGCTGCCAAACTACTCACGGACCCGGCGGAGCGTTGACTGACCTTACGTGGAGGGGGGGCGCGTTCAAACAATAACTTAGCGCGCCACACTCGAAAAACTGTATCGCGTCGTCACAGTGACGACGCCTTAGCTTTCTAGGGTTAAGTAACATTATAACTATATTACTGATTGTTAATAGGCTCTGGAGAACGAAATTGGCAGCCACGAGCCACAGCTGATGAGTGTGGTAGCTGTGGGAGACCAGCTGGTGAAGCAACAACATTTCGGTGCCGAGAGGATACAGGAGCGTCTACAGGACACTCTGGGCAACTGGAACCACCTGCTGGACCTGGCAGCCCTTCGCCGAAAACGACTCGAAGAGGCTGTGGACTTCCATCAGGTCAGACACAATCCCTACACGAGCTTGTGCAGACAGACTTAGAGTTCTCACTCTGAATTTCTTTGTCATAAATTAATAAATTCTGCTAACTGATTCCCCTATACAGAGAAGTTAAACATGGAAGTTTAACTAATGAACAAAATTGGATGGACAATTTACCTGATGATACATTCCCAATAAAAATCTGTTTACCAAACCCTGCTCATGGCAGCGTATCACATCAATGGCTCTGTGGTATGAAATTACCACACTTCCATGTACTTAACATTAGGTGATTTAGGTAATATAAATAACATTAATATTTCTTATTAAGTTTTAAAATTAATATTCAGAAGCTAAAACTAATTGACTAATCCAACATTATCATTAAAATGTATTTTAATAGTTTATACAAAATCTCTAAAACTAATAATTATAAATTTAAACCAATTGCCTAATATAACATTACTGGTTTGCCTATATGAATTCAGTAGTGTTTCAAACAGCAATATGATTTCAATGGAAATATTTGTTGCTTTCAATATAAGCAAACAAAATACTATTGTCTTTTTAAATTTATTCTATTGACTAATGCATTTAGCTCATCTTCTATGTTTTCTTTATGGACATTTTAAAGAAGGAATGAAAGTTGTTCTTAATACTGCACATCCATTGACATTCTTTTATGACAAAATTAATTGAAAAACTAATCCTTAAAACTGAAAAATGTACAGTGTGAGAGTAATATTAAAGTAAAAATACTACATTAAAATCGCACAAATAGTCAGACAGAGAAGGATACGTCATGAAACCTAAATGGGTTGGTTGAAAACCTACAAAAGTATATGCCACTCTGGTAATTACAATGACTTTGGTTCTTTTTATATTGTATATCTAGAGCAGAGTACACAAAATGTATGCAAATAAACATTCAGTCTTTAATTCCAGTGGGTTTGTAAATTATTCTAAAATCGTAGTGTAACCGGTGTTGATGCTTAGATTTTGTTGGATATTTCATGGAATAATTGTATTTTACTAAAAGTAAATTATATAAAAAACCATATAATAAAAATCTTTAGTCTCCTGAAGTATTTGGTTTCTTCTTTATCTGTATAAGAAATAATAAATCAAGTCATTAGCATTCTAGAAATGAAATAAATAATTTTTTCCAGATTAAACGACTGAAATATGTAGTAATTTATATTTAAATTATCTTAAACCAGACACTTCATTAACCCTTTAATAACTGTTTTGGTGTGTTTTTTCTCAGTAAATGTGCCGTAAAAAGTAAGTTTTGTTTTTTCATTTTAGATTTTTTTGTCATTTGGGTTTGCTGAAATTATGATAAACACTCAATAAATATTATACAATTTTTTTCTGTATTAATGCAGAAATTAATCTAACTATGCACAAAAGTTATTGTATTCACAAAATATGTAGGAATGGTGGTAGTGGGAAAATACCGAGCAGTGCGTCTCAGTGGGCATCGTAGCCAAAAATTCGTCTGTAAGTGTTTTTTAAGCCATTTTACACAATCAGTAATTACACAAACACACACGTTTATTTACTCACGGTAAACACAACAAAACGTTTACAATCAGTCAACTGGTAACGTAAAAATGAGGTTACAACTCGAGTTCGGAGCGCACGTAGGGCGCTCCCGAATTTGTTTCAGGATTACTAGTCAAAGGGTTAAAGAAAAACTAATTGATCTCCTTCTTTTTTTTGTAAGTTTACATATGAATTCCCATGTTGAGAGTCATATTTGAATAAGGTTAATCAATTAGACGAAAAATTATGACTACAAAGTAATCTCTTCCTCTTAGCCTCAAGTATCTATAGGAATTAAATGACAATAATGGAAAGACGTTAAAACTTAAAGTGGATGGATTTTCTTCCAGTTCTTTGCAGACGCAGACGATGTGGATATCTGGATGTTGGACACCCTGCGCTTGGTCTCCTCAGAGGATGTGGGCCGGGACGAGGCTAATGTCCAGTCTCTACTTAAGAAACACAAGGATGCAACGGAAGAGCTCAAGAACTACGCGAGCACCATCGAGGCCCTTCACACTCAGGTGAGAAATCTTCCTGATCAATAATGGTGTAAATGCATTGTACAAGCTCAATTTTATTTTTAAAGTTATTATTCTTACATCAATATATGATGAAATGATTATGGTGCAGGCTGGTCAGCTGGGAGAGCAGGACCGCACAGCACCCGAGGTGGTGGAAAGGCTCAACTCTATCGACCACCGCTACCAGGAGTTACTGGAGCTAGCCAAGCTCCGCAAGCAGAGGCTGCTCGACGCCCTTTCACTCTACAAACTGTTCAGCGAGGCTGATGGTGTTGAGCAATGGATCGGCGAGAAGGTTAGACTTTCAATTTCTCTTCTAAGTATATGACATTGATAGTGTACAGGGTCTGTGCATATTTATCTACATGTAATAAATGTTCTGAACAGTATTCTCTAGGCTCCATGAATTTTCTTAACTATGTTTTCTAACCATTCCTTACTAACTACTGTATATATGAAAAAATAATCATAATTAATGAAACCTATTAAAACGGAAATTCTTTTAAGCTGATTCCAAAAATATCTTTTGTTTTCACCCATAAGAACGTCTTAACAATTTTTAACTTCCTTATTTTTATTGCATGGTTGAGTATAGAATGGAATGATGGTAAAATATTACTATGCTTAAAAGGAGATTTGGTTGGAAAGAATTGATGAAACGAAATGAAATTATCTACTAAATTGTTTGATAAGTATGGTACTATCTTAATGTTAATTGGAGAGTCAGTGTTTAACTGAAGTAAGTCATTAATTCATTGTTTCTGATGCTTCTTATAGTTAATCTAATTATTAAAATGTTAACACTATCAGAAATATGTACCAAATAATTTTGAGTATAGAGTTGCATTTCACTTAGAGTCGATTGATTCCTGACCAAGGCAATGAAAGCATTTAGACATAAGATTAAACAACAATTTTTTAAAACTAAAGAAATGGTAAAGTAATTAATTATCCATGCTCCATGGTTTTATATCAAGCTCTTAAGTTGGCTTTGTGAAGCTTCCAGTGTCTACTATCTGACATTTTGGATGAGAAACTTTAAATTAATTGATTTATGGAACATGTTTCATCAAGGACTGTCTACTCATATTCATATTCATCATCAGTAGATTAATTGTACCAGTAGGTTGTACCGTATTGTGCATGTCATTCAAACATATCACCGAACACATACAATTTCAATATTTTATTAAAAGAGAGTTGATCTTAGTAGTGAGAACCAAGGCTTGAATTTTGAATTGTTTGTTGTGGGTTGTAGGACCGCATGCTGCAGACAATGGTGCCAGCCAAGGATATTGAGGATGTGGAGATCATGAAGCACCGCTACGACGGGTTCGACAAGGAGATGAACGCTAATGCGTCCCGTGTGGCTGTGGTCAACCAACTTGCTCGGCAGTTGCTGCATGTTGAGCACCCCAACTGTGAGCAGATAGTGGCTCGCCAGAACCAGGTGAGGGGGCAATCAGTACCAACCTTCAGATAAAGCTTCAATTTAAAACATTTTTTATCTATATATGATTTTTAGCTTTAAAATGGCGCCATAAATAAATTTGGAATGTTTTTTATATTTTAGAGCTTTTAGGTGTTAAAATTGTGTAAATTAGAAGGTCCCACAATTAAACGTATCTTCCTGTTAGTTAATGTATGAGCATGAAGATGGGAATTTCCTCCTGTTGGCCAACATGACTGGCAGAAGGAAAATAGGCAAACAAATTTCACAAAAATAAATTTTAAATATAACAAACAGATAATTTTGTCAGTAATAAATGCCATCTTTACTAAACAGATGTACTAGACGCCTTGTTCCATGGCACTTTACATTTTATTTTTACTATGAATTAGATGTTGGATAATTGTTTAAAATTTTAGAACTAAATGATTTCAAAAGGATATTAATAATTAATTAATGTTTTTATCTTGTTGGGTTTATTTAATAGAATTCTTCACTCTATTGTAATAAATACTTTATTCTTCACTAATAACAGCAAATTGTGTGGATTATTTTGACTTTTAATCTTTATGTTATTGAAATGTATGAAACGTGATTCTTAGTTTAATTTTTACTCAAATAAATTGTGAGTACATTGGTGGTTTGTTCCAGTTGAACCACGAGTGGGCAGAACTGCGAGAGAAGGCAGAAGGTAAGAGAGAGGAGCTCAACTCTGCTCATGGAGTCCAGTCATTCCACATCGAGTGCCGAGAGACCATCAGCTGGATCGAGGACAAGAAACGTATCCTACAGTCGACAGACAGTCTGGAGATGGATCTTACTGGCATCATGACGTTGCAGGTCAGTAATATACAATTACAACTGTCTGTCTTATGAGATAAATGTGAATCTTTCCTTTAGTGAAAATTATGAATATTAATAATGTGCAACCAGTTTCCACCAGAAGTGGAATTCTTGTCTGGATTTTACATTGATTTCCAAGTATTGAAAATCCATAAAGCTACATTGAACATATATACAGATTTAAAGGTGATATAAAAAAAAAAAAAATATGAAGTCCCAATTACTTTAATACACTAGTTACTCCTCAAATCTTAACAAGCCAGATCTAGAGCAGATTTAGTTTATGCAAACTTGTAACATTTGCTTGGTGTATTATCTATTTTTAGTATTGTTTTATATATTGGATTTTGTTGTTTATATAATATAAGTGCAGTTTGTAAATTGATTTTTTACTGCTAAAATTATACAAAATGAATTGCTAAATAGAATTAAATTTCACTGTTAGAAACGCTATAATATAGGGATGCAAAAATTTCTTTTTAGCACTACCTTGTGCATACATCATTGATATAGAATTGGCAAGGTCCGGTTTATAAATAGTATTATTTCAGTGTTACTTCTCTAATATTCAATTAAGCAATAGCAGAATGAATTTAACTTCTTGTGTTTAATTTCTTTTACAGTATACTACTTTGTTTGGTTTTCTATTTAGTATTTTATGATATTTGGACAGTATAGTAACTGTATGATGTTGACAGAGACGACTGTCAGGTATGGAGAGGGACCTGGCAGCTATTCAGGCCAAGCTGGACTCCTTGGAGGCTGAAGCCGACGCAATTGAAGCAGAACATCCGGAGGAGGCCGCTGTCATCCGAGAGAGGATCACTCAGATAACACAGATCTGGGAACAGCTCACGCAGATGGTCAGTTCAGAGAGAGCTCTTATCTCGTCTATTTGTAATTCACTTTGCAATGTGTACAATTCTGGGTAGTTTATGTAAGGTTTTTAAACTTTTAAAAGGTTTTGTTTTCGTATCATTATAAAGTAATATCCCGGGACAAGTGGTTTAGGTTATTACTTCTTATTTTTTTTTTTTTTTTTTTTAATTAAAGTTTATATGATACTTTACATTGAAAGCATAAAATAAATGGATAAATGCTGATTTAATTTCATACCAATTAATGCTCCTGGTATAAGGTCTATAGAGAGTCAATTCTAACATATATCTATTCTTGTGGTATGAGCAGTTGAAGGAGCGAGACTCGAAGCTGGAAGAGGCAGGTGATCTGCACCGGTTCCTGCGAGACCTGGACCATTTCCAGGCATGGCTCACCAAGACACAGACAGACGTTGCATCTGAGGACATCCCAGGCTCACTGGCAGACGCCGAGCGGCTACTCAACCAACACCAGGCCATCCGCGAGGAAATCGACAACTACACAGATGATTACACCAAGATGATGGAGTATGGCGAGAACATCACTGCGGTCAGTATTTTGACAGAAATGCAGCTCTAAAATTGATTATTATTTCTATAGAATTAAATTTATCAGATCTTGAACATTGATTTAACTTTAGAAACATGAGATTATTAACACTCTCTGCCTAGTAAATTTGGTATGTTTTTGTGCTTATTTTCATGAAGTATTTATGAAAAAGACAGGCTAACTAAAGCCTTCCTCAACGTAGGAGAGAGAATACAAAGTTAGTGGCTTATGCTATTCGGTGATAAATAAGTTTAATGTGAATGTGTAGGAGCCAAGCACACAGCAGGACCCACAGTACATGTTCCTGAGGGAGAGACTGAAGGCCTTGCGGGATGGCTGGCAGGAGCTGCACCAGATGTGGGAGAACAGACAACAGCTGTTGTCGCAGTCACTAAACCTGCAGATGTACAACAGAGACACCAGACAAGCCGAAGTGCTGCTGTCACAGCAAGAACACGTTCTCTCTAAGGACGATGCAGTGGTTAGTGTCTTTATTTTTCTTTGGTAACATTATTAGATTTTATAACTTCAAAATTAGATCAACTAAAACTAGGGATGAGTTAATTCTTGACTTGGGAATTGATTCTTATTGGAATAGTTCCCAATTCCTTAGCTCTTTATACTCAATTCCAATACCGGTGTTTCCAATTATTAATGTTATTAAATTTGTTATTAAAATATAAATAAACATGCATCTGTTTTTGGTTCTGCCTACTCTCTGTACAGAGAACTGGGTTTTCTTTTTTATTAATCAAAAAGATTGTAATGATAAGACGTTGTTAAAGCTACTCAGGTAGCAATGTAATAATTGTATTGCTTTCTTGCTTTTATATGGGTGAATTTTATTACATGAACCTTCTCCTGTTAATAATACTCAGACTTGCTCTCCTTAACAAATTGAGCTGTTGAGTGCTGGTATCTAGTGGTGATACTAAACTAAACTACTCAGAAAATTTTGAGATTTATGAAGAGTGTGCTAGACTTGCCAAATGTTAGGCATGTTCAGAGTTATACCCTCCACCATCAAAACACTTTTGAAGTCGAAGTTTCCACACATCCACTCATGTTTTAGAATAAGGTCAAATTTTTTTTTATTCTTCTCATCAAATTTGTCTTAAAAAAAAAATTATGACTATGCAAATGTCACTTCAGATTGAAGAAAAATAAGAAGTGACACATAGCAAGATCATTTGAACAATTCCATTGTTTTGATGCAATTTTCAACCAAAAACTCTAATGTTTTTGCAGCAGTTTGATGAAAGGCATTGAGTTGGAGCAAAATTAAACCCTTCAGGATCAAGTCTTTTTGAATTTCTGGGAAGCATTGTTTAGTGTGCCAACTCACTGTTAAATCCCTTTGTCTATACAGCACAATACCCTTTACCAGTCCCTTACTCCTGAAAAACAGCATACATTACTTACTTCATCAATTGTCATTTCTTGACCATTGTGGGGAATTGCTTGTCTTCAAACACCTACAGTTGGAAGGATTCTCTCCTCGAGTTGGAACAACCTGTACGTCTCATCACCAGTAACAATTTTGGAAATAATCCGATGACTCTATTATTAAGCAGTTGGAAGGTCTTCTGGTTGATTCACACTTCAGCTTTTTGCTTATTATTTGTCAAATCATAAGTAACCCATTGAGAAACTTAATAAAGTCATGAAAGATTATTCTCACTTCTGGGATTCAACCCTATGGAAGATTTAATGATTAGATAAGAGCAGTGCCTACTCCCTTGGATCATAGTGCGCACCTGATCAATGTTTTCTTTAATGGCAGCGGAATGTGGCCCTTCTGATCGTTTGTTGTCTTAAAGTGAATTATGGCCCCTTTGAATTTCCAAATACCACATAAAGACAGTAACAAGAATTGTGCTTTAGAACCAAAGGCAATTTTAAGAAGTTTGATATACACTTGAAACAAACCGACTCTAAAATTATAGAAAATCATTGCCCAAAAATGTTTTTTTCGATTAACTTTATTATATTACGAAAATGCATTATAAGTACCAAAGAATAAAAATCAAATCCATAATCTAAAACATACAATAATGAAAAAAAATGAAATTGGGATCAACAATATTTTGAACAGGTCAGTTTGCTGATACTAAAATATTTGAGTTTAAATAGAAGAAATTAAAAACATACCATAACAATAAAATTAAGTTCACATAGTTGTCTTTCATAAAAAAATATTTTAAAGCCCATACATTTTTTCATATTTCATCAGATAACTGTGTTATTAATTCGTTATATGTAAAATTCGTAACTCCTGATTTCAAAGGATCAAACAGGGTTATTTTTATTTTGTGAAACATTTATAGATTAATTTGGTTATGAGTTAAATAAGTGTGTTAGCTCATCTTTATTATCTAAAAAATTATATTTTAATACCTAAATAATTATTTCTTCATCAAATAAATTGTGTAAAACTATGTTTGCATAACTTATGAAGTATTATTAATAGGTAAATGTTTACAAAACTGAAGATCAACGTTCCTAAAGTAATATAAATTTGCTTTCAGCCTTAGTTTAAATATAATACATAGTAAGAACACGTTTGTAAAATTACAGATGAACCTGGAGCAGGCAGAAAACCTTATTAAACGACACGAAGCCTTCCTGACGACGATGGAGGCTAACGACGACAAGATCAACTCAGTTGTACAGTTTGCTGGGCGATTGTGTGACGAAGGACACTTCGCAGGTATTTTATTTGTTTCTTTTTGTCATTTGTACTATTTTATTTTCCATTAAAAGTTAACTTGATATTTCCCTATGTTTTATTTGCAAGGAACTTTTACACATTTTTGCAAATTTACTGTAGTTACTGAGATGGCTTGAACTTTAACAAATCAAATCTCTTATTAATAAATTTTTAACTCACCAAAAATTCATTTTAACAGAACATAAAAACTAATTTGTTGGTTTAAAATCTTAATGCACAAAACTTTTTAAATGATTTTAGAAGGAAATTAACTTTTCAAATTAAATCTAGTATACCAGAGAGATCTATAGTAATGTTTTCAATAATCTTTAAAATGTCTTCAGAATATTCAATGAATTCCGTAGAAAGGTAGGCTAATTAGATGGGATTTAAGGATCTTGTCACCTTAACTAACAGTTTGAAGATTTGAATTTTGAAGTGTGTGTCTCTTTGTAGAGTACACCAGTATAATCTATGTAAATCATGTTTCTCCTGTAGATTGGCAATTTTACACATGTAGTATCCCTCTACACTGTGGCTATAGCTTCTATGTTATAGGCATTAACCACTGTGGACTGAGGATTGGCCATAGTTGCTATAATTATAGGCATTCAACACTCTGGACTCAGGGTTAATGTTTTCAATAATCTTTAAAATGTCTTCAGAATATTCAATGAATTCCGTAGAAAGGTAGGCTAATTAGATGGGATTTAAGGATCTTGTCACCTTAACTAACAGTTTGAAGATTTGAATTTTGAGGTGTGTGTCTCTTTGTAGAGTACACCAGTATAATCTATGTAAATCATGTTTCTCCTGTAGATTGGCAATTTTACACATGTAGTATCCCTCTACACTGTGGCCATAGCTTCTATGTTATAGGCATTAACCACTGTGGACTGAGGATTGGCCATAGTTGCTATGATTATAGGCATTTAACACTCTGGACTCAGGGTTTTACACATGTAGTATCCCTCTACACTGTGGCCATAGCTTCTATGTTATAGGCATTAACCACTGTGGACTGAGGATTGGCCATAGTTGCTATGATTATAGGCATTTAACACTCTGGACTCAGGGTTTTACACATGTAGTATCCCTCTACACTGTGGCCATAGCTTCTATGTTATAGGCATTAACCACTGTGGACTGAGGATTGGCCATAGTTGCTATGATTATAGGCATTTAACACTCTGGACTCAGGGTTTTACACATGTAGTATCCCTCTACACTGTGGCCATAGCTTCTATGTTATAGGCATTAACCACTGTGGTGGACTGAGGATTGGCCATAGTTGCTATGATTATAGGCATTTAACACTCTGGACTCAGGGTTTTACGCATGTAGTCTCCCTCTAGATTGTGGTCATAGCTACGTTTATAAGCGTTTACCGCTGTGGACTGTAGGTTTTAATTCTTTGTGAATAATAACAACACAGAAAGCAATATTTCTTAAATATAGATGACCAAGTCATATTTGTAAATAGCATTAACTAAATTTTTAAGAAAATAAAACGTGTAACACTTAAAATTCATTTTAACTAAACCGTATTAATAAACAGGTTGACTTCAAAGATGAACCGACCGTCTTACAAGTAAAGAAGTTCTGTAAGTCAGTCACTGTAGATTGCTTTGGTGTTATAATAAATAAAGTATAATACTAACAATACTGTTAGTGCACCAAATAATAGTCTTTCCACCACTACACACAGGTTGCCAGCCCCAAAGAAAAGATTTCACTGCAATCACAAAAACTCTGATTTAAACGTGTGCTTGGATATTTCAAACAGTAAGTTAAAACTCCTCAGTCTTGAGAAAAAAGTGACTTGCCTATAGGTCCTATGGCTGTAGTTTAGTGAGAGATGACACACAGAAACGTCAATCCACAGGAGAAAACATGGTCTTCATAGTATGAGCAATAGTCGTTAAATTATTAATCTTGATGAAACAGCTGGTTGTGAGAAAGATTTGTTAACTATATCTTGAGAAAAGCCAGTGTCACAGTTCTTCTTCACACAATATGACAGTTTCTGGACTAATCTCATCTTTATTTTGATAGGTGCTGATCAAAATGAAATCATGAGATAGCCTGTCTTAATGTAAGACATCTCCTGTTTGATTTTTCTGGATAAAGAAACGTTTTTAATTCATTTAAATTAATATTAATACAAAAACCCTGGACTAACGATTTCACTTGTCATTCTACAGAGGATATACTGTTAGATTTTATGTACATGTGTAGGAGGTCCTGATAAATCCAATATCTACCATTTTTAAATATAATTTCAAGCACATGTATATGTACATGTGGAGTAATTCACACCAGTTATTACAGATGGCCATAACATCACTATGGGACAAGAGGTAGGAACAGCTTATAGTAAACTCAAATAGAATGGTGGGGCAAGGTTGAGTTTTGAAAATAAACACATGTGCACTATTATGAAGAATGATCAGCTGAATTGTTTCAAAGCTTGACCTTAACCCGCCAGTTCTATTTGAGTTTACTATAGGCTGTCATGTTACAAGTGCTTTTGAGAGGAACCTTGCCATCTCACTTTAAAATAGGCTTCCGCAGGGGCTTACATGTGGAGAGCAGTATGTATATGTTTAGAAGAAAGTTCAAAGCGTTTTTTATGAATAAATGTTTTTATTATTTTAATTTTATTGAGAATCGTGTAAATTGTGTAATCTAATATATTAAGTAATATTTAATTACTACAAAGCAAGTTTAATAATTTAATAAGTTAAATATATTTTGTAAACTTTACGTTAGATATAGTAAACAATATATGTGTTCTACTTTAAATTGTACGTAGAATGAAAGATTGATTTAAGGTGTAAAATAGAAACAGCAAGAATGTTACCATTTCTTATTGGAATTAATGATGAGCTCAGGGCTTGGACAGCTTTGACGGAACATAGGCAATTGCTGGGATGTTATTTATTGCTATTAAAATTAATAGAAATGATGGTTGTGTAAGTAAACAGTAGTAATTATATCAGTTCTGAGTTAAACAATTGGTATTATTTCAGTTCCTCTGAGAAAGCGAGTTGTACTGGTAATTAGGTGTAATTTTTCCATTATTCCATTTAGGTGAGTGTGGCTATAAATAAAATAAAAACCTCCATCATAAACAAGGCATAGGTGTATACTAATTGTTCTGTCTCATTCTACCTATTCACTTGGAACAGGGTAATATTGTTAGATCATCTTAAAGTGTAACCTTGTTTCTTATATAGGTGTATGCTCCTAGCCCCCAGTATCTCACACAGTACATTTGATCAGTGTTAACATAGGGATATAAACAGTTGTACTTATCGAGAATGTATTGAAAGCAAATGTGCCACATTGTGTTGTAGCTGACAAGGTGAGCAAGAAGGCAGAGAACATTGCGGACCGCCGCAACGCTAACCGAGAGCGAGCCCTGCAGCAGATGGAGAAACTGAAGGATCAGCTGCTGCTGCATCAGTTCTTGCAGGTCGGTAGAGTCAAACAGGTGTTAATTTATTGCGTTTTAACGAATTGAGCTATAAATAATATTCTACTTAAATTTAATCAATTTGCCATACCATACTTTTAACTCATTAATCAACACATGTTGTAGAGGTATTTTAAAGCTGAATAAGCAATTAATTGTTACTACATAAATTAATTTAATCCATTATGTATCAATGTTATCTGATGTGTACAGAACCTAATGAATTTTATTTATTCATTTCACAACAATGTTCCATTATTCTAACATAATTTCTCTTTGAAAATGTTTTGTGCAGTTGGCATAATTAGTATGTTTTCATCACTTTTAATTATTATTAAAATCACTACTTTTTTCAACAGTAATCCATAAACTTGGGCATTGTTGTCAGGAATTGCCAAACAAAGTAAGAACAAAACTTTGCAATGTCAGAAAAAAACAAAACAATAATAACAGATTGGCATATCAGACTCTGGTTTTTCACTGGAATTAACAGAGTTCTGTTATAAGAAATACATGGGTTATTTTCAGTAGTTTTATTTTTTAAATATTGATCTTGTACATTAATATATTTTACACTTACAGGATTGCGAAGAGCTGGGAGAATGGGTGCAGGAGAAGAAGTTCATCGCACAAGATGAGACCTACCGAAGTGCCAAGACAGTACACAGCAAATGGACGCGTCACCAGGCCTTCGAGGCAGAGATTGCCTCCAACAAGGACAGGCTTATCAGAGTACAACAGGTCGGTCATTAACATCAATTGATCTATTTGTATATGCTGATGGAATTATTTTTTTTATTTGTGAATTAAGTCCATAGAAAAAAGAGTAATTCCATTTTACTGATAATTTTTTAAATTCATAATTTTGAAATCTATTAATCAGTGTAATGCTAGAAGTTATATAATAATTACAAATACTATTTCGGCTTTTACAAGGCTATATCTCTGTGATTTTGTGGGAAAGCCTGTTAGAGAATCGGGCACAAAATTGTCATGTGAGTACAAGATAAATTTACTGATCAAATTACTTATAGTTATAGAAATCAAACACAAATAGGAAAAAAATATTTCCTCTGTAGTGTAAATTAGTTCTTAACTTCAGGTATGCAGTAGGAAAATAATTATGGCTATAACATGTTGAGTTTAAGTATAATACTACCAATGTACCATTATTAGTCAATTAGTGTACTTTTTTTGGGTGTTCAGGGGAGAGATATTGTTGGTGGAAAACAGGGTTTACTCTCTTCCAAATATCTGTCAGTCAGCTATTCTATCTAGCTCCTCCACGCTTGAAGCTATCCTTGTAACCATGAATGATTCTTTTAGTAGTAGACATATTTGATGATTGATTTGGTCAAATGGAATTGATCCCAACTGTAATGTTTTACTACAGTTTAAGGCACTTAATTTTAGAGTGGCTAATACAGACAGCATAACAGCTAGAACTTCCCATCTCAGTTGCACATGCACGTGAACTTCTTCAAAATTATGCATATTTCTTGGTAATTTGTGTGTTAACGACATACCAGTATTTGATTTAATTCGTTCATAGTATGAAAAATTAATGTATTGGATCTAATTCTGCTTTATTGGCAACACCAATTCCTATGTTTATACATCCATAGTTCGTTTTACACATGATCGATCGCACAATCTTTTTTTCAATTTGTGTAAACTAAAATAAAACCGTTTTTAAAAGTATGAATTTGAAATATGCATTATTTAGAAAATTTATTTACCCAGACTAATTTTAACACGTTCTGAAAAATACGTATCACATTAAATTTAATACAAATTTAGAGTACACGACACCACATGTTACGTAACAGGCTTCGCTAAGGTTGCATACAAAATTTTATACAGAAAAGAGATGTTTACATCCTCCCAGCAGACACTTTTGTTCCCAGCAGAGAAATTATGTTAGCCAACTGAGTGATAGGATTCTTATTCTTATATGATACCAAGAATAAGAAATGTTGTGTGTTCCTGTTTCCACTAGTGTTAGTAACATAGCATCAATACATTATCATTGTCACGGGCATCTAAGGATTGATGTATAATATTTAGTATTTTACATCGAAAAATTACAAACAAATATATTAACATAGGTATGGTGGGAAGGGTTGATACAATGTGAATTTTGAGTTCAGCTCCTTTCCACCTTCTGCCTGATGCAGTTTTCAGGCGCTGCGCTAAGTGAAACGTGAAAAGAAGCTGAACCTAACGTTGTCAAATATATATTGTTATGTTTTTGTGTATCTTGACTGGTGTTGGGTATTGCAGGCTGGAGAGGAGCTGATGAAGGAGAAGCCTGAGCTGGCGGAATTGATAGCCCCCAAGATCAAGGAGCTGCAGCAACAGTTCCAGGACCTGGAGCACACCACCAAGGACAAGGGCGAGCGGCTGTTCGATGCCAACCGCGAGGTACTCATCCACCAGACCTGCGACGACATTGACTCCTGGATGAATGATTTGGAGAAACAGATCGAGAGCGAGGACACCGGCAACGACTTGGCCTCTGTCAACATTCTCATGCAGAAACAGCAGGTATGTACCTGAGCTTGGCAACTCTTCGGTCATCAGACAAATGTTAATAAGTTATTGCTAACTCTGATTAAGTCAAATGATATTAAGTAGCGCGCCACCAGTAGTAACCTGTACCCCCATGAAAATATTTTAAAGTATATCAAGGAATAGTAATTAATATTCCTTTTTAATGAGATTATATAATTGTTTGTACTTATATAATCATTTCTGCTACAGAAATTTAGTGTAACGTTCTGTTTATGGATTCCGACTATCCCTAATATAACATAGATATGCTTTACAAAAAATTTAGAGCTCTTGTTTGTAATTAATAGTTTAGTATTTGATTATCGAGTATAATATTGTTATTCGTCAAGGACACTAGTCTTGTACAATTATTGTTTAAAATTTTTATTTAATTTAGCAGTACAGTTTTACATGATTTGTTATCACTAAACAGAACAGTGCAATAGGTAACATCAATTTGCTAGTAATATTTACTTATCAAGTCTTAGTATAGTAAAATTTGTTAACCTCTCGGCAATAATCTCGCGAGATATTACCAACAATAATTACTGAGACGAGAATTAAATTAAACATTACACACAACACAAACAAATCTGATTCATCAGTTTGATAGATTAGGATTATTCAACCCATTATCTCATTCACAGTAGTAACACGACTATGATTGAAAGTGTTCATGGAAGTTGTTTCACATTCAAGTATGTTAAAACAATTAATTAATTTGTCATATTTAAGCTTACCTAATGTTACTGCTCTCTTTATTTGTGGAATTTGCAAATGCTATCCTGTTGTCATTTATCCAGCAAAGGCATTTTAAAATCTATTTAAATTTAATTATGTATTGTTTCGGAGGAAGAAAAACAAGATATTTTTATTGACTGGGGGACTATTCGCTTGAAGGTCTATGAAATTCATGACTTTTTCTTAGCTCAAAAGTTAGAAATATTGAAGTTAAAGTTATAAATATAAATGAATTAAAAGCTTTAACTTGTTGTCTTACTGAAATTTTGATCAAATTAGTATTTCTAACTTTTTTATTCAAGTAGTATTAATTGGAAACTTTATTACAATGAACAAAACTATGACCAAATGAAAAGTGTGAAACACAGTCGTACTCCGAAATGATTATGAGAACTACGTAGATTTTTTCATATTAATGTATTATTATAATAATATGTTAATGAATGTTGAGTATATGTAGAGAATGAAAATCAAATTCATGATGTATTCAGTAATATGCAAATGTCACCAAAAACATTTATGCTTGCATAATTTTTTCAATTTTGTGAGAGTTCACTGAAGTAACTATAAATTGCTTTAGATTTATCACCATGAAGGGTTGGATGATGACGAAAGTGTGGTTTTGTAGATGATTGAGACCCAGATGGCAGTAAAGGCCAAGCAGGTTACCGAACTGGAGACGCAGGCAGTGTACCTGGAAAAGACGGTGCCAGAGAAGATAGAAGACATCAAGGCCAAGAAGATAAAGGTGGAGGAGAGATTCCAGCAACTCAAGGCTCCTCTGTTGGCACGTCAGCAACAGCTGGAGAAGAAGAAGGAAGCATTCCAGGTAACGGCAATCCCTAACGTTGGAACGTTTAAGTGTTAGATTGTCCCACATCAGATAATAAATTGTGTTTTTTTGTCAACATAACTATGAAATTTCAAAATCAGTTTTAGTGAATTTGAGGTTACATTAACTGCACAAGATGAAATAAAGTTTAGTGAAAATGTTTCAACGTAATTTTAAAATGTGTTTCTAAATTTCCTGAATATTAACAGCATGCATGTAATATTTTAGTTCCGACGAGATGTGGAGGATGAAAAGCTTTGGATTGCTGAGAAGATGCCTCTTGCTACGTCACAGGAGTATGGCAACAGTTTGTTCAATGTTCATACGCTCAAGAAAAAGAATCAGGTTAGTGTTTTTAAAATGCTTTAACATTTATTTATATACATTGTAGAAGCTTCTTTTTTATTGAATTTTATGAATTGATTTAAAAACAAACACTCCAATACTAATTAAATTTTAAATTAAATACTAGTATTACTGTAACCACTTTAATACTATGTGGGGCTGATGATTTTTTTCACTAAAACGACAGGCCTCACACAAATAAAATGTAATTATTATTAGAATGTTTGTTTAAAAATCTATTTTTCTGCAATGGGTTACACTTGTAGGTCAAATAATCTCCACTGGTTAACTTATTCAATTATTCTAAATTGGAAATATACTCCCATACTGTCATTTATTTGTTGTATTCAATTTGAATATGTTTATTTCAGTCCTTATCAACAGAGATTGACAACCACGAGCCTCGAATCTTGCTGGTGTGTAACAATGGCCAGAAGTTGATCGAGGAGGGTCATGAGGACTCCACTCAGTTCAAGGACCTGATAGAGGACCTCATGGACAAGTGGCGGCAACTCAAGGACGCAGTGGACCATCGACGCAACCAACTGCAACAATCTGAGAAAGCCCAACAGGTACGCTATTACAAGCGTGTTGATTGTCCTAAATATATTTAGTTGATATTAGAATTAATATTCCTTATATTATTAAGGGTATAAAATAATATGCATTAGGTAGAAGTATCTATTTGCCATCAGAGAGCAGAAAGACAACGTTAAAGAGTGTTTGTATTTGCAGTACCTGTTTGATGCCAATGAGGCAGAGAGCTGGATGAGTGAGCAGGAGTTGTACATGATGGTGGAAGACAGAGGCAAGGACGAAATCTCAGCCCAGAACCTAATGAAGAAACACCAGAGCCTTGAGGTGGTAGTAGAAGACTACTCTGAGACCATTCGACAGCTGGGAGAGACTGCCAGGCAGTTGACCAGTGAACACCATCCTCAGAGGTATTAATTAGATAGTTCCTTGGCAAAAACGTCTCAAAATATTAAAATTGTTTGCTGTTAAAATTATCTCATGAAAACTGTCATATTTTAATCTTGTTTGCAGTGAATTGATAGCTGTGAAACAGGCTCAGGTAGACAAACTGTATGCGGGACTCAAGGATCTGGCCGGAGAGAGAAAAGCCAAGCTGGATGAAGCCCTCCAGCTGTTCATGTTGAACCGTGAAGTTGACGACTTGGAACAGTGGATAGCTGAGAGAGAACTGGTCGCCGCCTCTCACGAACTGGGCCAGGACTACGATCATGTCACTGTAAGTACTTAGAAATTAATAGCATGGTGAAAATCATAAATGGTGAAAAATTATTTCTTTTAATGACAACTTTCAATATTCCATTAGCTATTTTTTTTTTTTTTTTATGATTAGAACTTGCACACAATAATGTTTTATTGTTGTAGTTATTATGGGAAAGATTCAACCAATTCGCACAAGACACGGACGTTACGGGCAGTGAGCGTGTGGCATCAGTCAACGGAATCGCTGATTCACTTATTGCTGCTGGACACAGTGACTCGGCAACCATCGCCGAATGGAAGGATGGCCTTAACGAGGCGTGGCAAGACCTCCTAGAACTTATCGAAACTAGAAAACAGGTATTCAAATGTTTAAAATAGATCTTATGTAAGTTTTGAAAATTGTTAGTATTTCTAACCAAAGACTAATTTTGAGTGTTTTGTTGACAACAGATGCTGGTGGCCTCAAGGGAACTGCACAAGTTCTTCCATGACTGCAAGGATGTTTTAGGTCGTATCTCTGAGAAACAACATGCCATGTCTGACGAGTTAGGGCGAGATGCAGGCAGCGTGTCTCAGCTGCAACGAAAACATCAGAACTTCCTACAGGACTTACAGACACTTCAGTCCCAGGTATACAAAGCCTATTTGCTGGTTCTGTTTAACACTGACACGTTTTGACATACTCAGTATGTCTGTTTTATATGTGTTTTAATGTACTCGGTACTTTCTTTGACACTTGATTGAGAATTTCCTATATAATATCCTGTTCTAGCTATTTATATTTAATTCACATACATTTATAGGATGAAAAGCTATAAAAGTAAAATAAATGTATTTCCTTAAAGCATAAACTGTGTATTGCATTAGCTGATAATGTGAGGCTGGCAGTTTCCATTGTCGCTAATTTGCAAGTCAGCTGGTGATGATGTTTACTAATCGTTTACCAAAATTAGACTCAACATAATTGTTTTATTTCATACTACAACGAAGGCTGCCCAAAATGATGTAATTAAATTGAAAGGTTTTTATAAAATATAAAAATGGCATAAAACTTCTCTCTTCAATGTTGTATTAAATATAAATACAAAAATATATTATCTCAGTGATAAATTATAGTTTAAAACTGAAATCCAGGCCAAATTTCCTAATTCACATAGTAGGGGATTAAATACATAAAAAAGTAACGCATTGAATGGTTTATAAATATATATATATATATATATATAAGTTGAGTTTTATAACCAATTTACCCATTAATGTATGTGCATTAAATTAGCTGAACTTAGTTTTTTGACAGAAATTTTGTACTTACAAACAAATCAGTCAAGTAACTTGTTGAAAATATCATCTTGATGTGTCAGGTCCAACAAATCGAAGACGAGTCAGCGAAACTGCAGGCTTCGTACGCAGGAGACAAGGCTAAGGAGATCACCAACAGGGAGGCAGAGGTGCGCAGTGCGTGGGCTGCACTACAGGCCATGTGCGATGCACGTAAACAGAAGCTGGCAGACACCGGTGACCTGTTCAAATTCTTCAACATGGTGCGCACCCTTATGTTGTGGATGGACGATGTGGCACGTCAGATGAACACTTCCGAGAAACCAAGGTGCTTTTATATTCTGATTTATAATCAGCTAGTATTATTTCTTGTATATCTTAACAACATCCAACTCAGGAGATATGCTCCTAAAAAATGTGTTCTGGTTTTAAAGTGTATGTTTTTTTTTTTTCTCCTTGGGGCGGCCTACTGCCATGCACTTAAGCCTCAAGGGTTTTTTGCGCACCCTGGAAACACACCATGAGGCCCACCAGTCTATAACTTGCGAGTTCAACAAACCGCCGAAAACAACCTATCAAGTCCTCCTGGGAAAATTCACCACCCCTGTCCAAACTACCACAGATGGCATACCGCTCTCTTGCTATTGCAGGGCAATCAAAGAGCAGGTGCTTAGCAGTCTCCTCCTGCTCATTACACCTTCCACAAAGCGGATCCTCCTGAAGGATGCCAACTCTGTGAAGATGCTTCCTCAGGTGACCATGCCCCGTAATGAGACCAATGACCTTAGAAGACATTGATCTGTTTAATGAGAGAAGGTCCGAAGCCACCTTGGGGGAAGGTGACTGTAATACCATTCTACTCACTCTCAAACCCGGATGCAACCTCCACCTTCTCCCATGCTCTGCGCGAATCCATTTCGAGACAACCCTAGAGGATTCACACCTTGGAACACCGCAGAACGGTTGAGGGCCCGTCATAATTGTCGCTGAGCCCTGGTTGGCCAGGGCATCAGCTCTTTCGTTCCCAAGAATCCCCTCATGACCAGGAACCCAACAAACGGTTACATTGTTGATTCTGGCAAGGGAGGAAACAGTCTGATAGCAATCCCAAACCAGTTTGGATTTGATCACGCAAGAATCCAGCGACTTCAGCGCTGCCTGACTGTCCGTGAAAATGTTAATCGTCTTGCCCCTATATCGCAGACGAAGATTCTCACGAGCACATTCCATAATAGCTGCGACCTCCACTTGAAAGACTGTCGGATACGGACCCATAGGAACCACCAACTCCCTACATGGTCTCACTCCCAGAATTCCAATGCCTGTGCCGCTTTTTGTTTTGGAGCCGTCTGTGAACCATTCGAGCTCCGCTGGTGGAAGAGGTTTCTTCCCCTCTGACCAATCATCCCTTGAGGGTAAAATAATCCTAAAGGGTTTGTCAAAGGAAAATTTTTGTGGCATCTGATCAGAGATCATGTGCAAAACATCCTCCTGTATCAGAGTGCTAATTCTGCAGTGCCCACCGCTGCAACCCGACCAGAGTCCCATCTGCTGAAGACAATAGGCACTCCTCCTGGCCATAGCTCGAATGACAATGGCCAGGGGGGCGAGATTAAGACAACAGTCCAGAGCCGCGCCTGGTGCACTAGGAAAAGCCCCAGTGATAGCAAGGCAGGCCATCCTTTGGATACCCGCCAGACGAGCTACCACCGTCTTGGCCTCCGTTTTTGGCCACCATACTGTCGTACATTAGTGCAGGTCTGACCACGGAAACATAAAGCCAGTACAAGAGCCTCGGCTTCAGTCCCCAGGGCCCACCTATCACACGTCTGCATTGCATTAGAGACCACTTACCCCTGGCAATGACCCTTTCTAGATGAGGTCCCCAGTTTAGAACCCTATCTAGGATTACGCCCAGGTACTTGACCTCAGACTTCAGCTCAACGGGTGAGCCAATAGAAAGGGACCAATGCCCTCCATCTGTCGCCTCCTGGTAAAGGCAACCACAGCAGCCTTGGTGGGGTTGACGGTGAGGCCAACCTTATCACACCATGTTCAGAGCAGCATTGGTCAGTTCCGTGATTGTTGTGTTAAACTTGCCACTCACAAGAATCTCAATATTATCTGCGTACCCTTGTGCAAAGACACCGCTGCTATTCAAAGAATTTAGCAGGTCATCCACAACCAGGTTCCACAGAAGTGGAGAGAGGACGCCGCCTTGCGGACAGCCCCTCGTAGCCTTCGCACTAACACTTGCTCCCATGAGGGTTGTAACAACAACCCTGTCCGTGAGCAAGGCCCCTATCCAGTCACACACCTGACCATCAACACCACGTCTTGAGACCGCATTGATAATCGCCTGAGTGGCTGTATTGTCAAAGGCTCCTTTGATGTCTAGAAAGACACCCATGGCTACCTCTTTTGCCGCCAGCGTCTTCTCAATCCTGCATACCAATTGATGCAGGGCCGAGTCGCATGACCTTCCTGGAGTGTAGGCATGCTGGTTAGGATGCAGAGGTCGCTCCAAAAGAGCTCCCTCCCAAACAAACCTGGCAACCATTTTCTCCATGGTTTTGAGAAGGAAGGAGGACAGGCATATCGGCCTGAAAGACTTCGGCCGATCCATGCCCGCCCTCCCCTGCTTCGGTATGAACACCACTCTGGACACTCTCCAGGATAGTGGGATATACCTGAGAGCCACGGAGGCTCTGAACAGTCTGCACAGCTGGGGAAGGAGAATGTCCAACCCCCGCTGCAAGCAAACCGGTCTCACCCCGTCACCCCCAGGAGCTTTGTAAGGACTGAATGAGTTAATAGCCCATTCAATCCTACTGAAGGTAACAATACGGTGCGCCAGACTCCACTGCAAATGGTTGGCACGACCCGCATGTCTCCCCTCACTGTCGGGTGGTTGATCACCCTCATGAACAATACAGTCCGGGAAGTGTGTTCCCATCATAACTTTTAGAACTCCTTCCGGTTCAGTAATGTAAACACCTTGATCGTCCTTGAGACTACCAAGCGGCGAGATGGGATTCTTTGCTAATAGCTTTTGTAGCCTTGCACAGCCCTGCACACTGTCAATATCGGTGCAGAGCTTCTTCCAGGCTAACCTCTTAGCCGTACGAACCTTGCGGTTGTACAGTGCAAAAGCCTCATGGTAAGTGTCCCAAGTGCCCCAAGTTTTGGCTCTCCTGAATAGAGCCCTGACCCTCTTTCTCAAAGAGGTCAGTTCAGAGCTCCACCAGGCTACCTTTGATCTATTTTTATTGATAACCGAGCAGCTGAGATCGAAGGAGCCCACAATCGCAGAGGTAAGACTGTCCGCAGATTTGTCAAGCTGCGCTGTGCTGTGAATCCGTTTCCCATTAGTAGAATCAAAATCCAGCTGTGCCCTGAGGTTTTCCTTGTATGATACCCAGTTTGTGTTCCTCGGATTCCTATACTGAACTTTTTCCAGCATCTGTTCACCGATCTTAAAACAGATGTGAGCATGATCAGAGAGGGAAGGCTTGTCAGACACATGCCAGCCATGCATCCGACCAGCCATACCCTCCGACATCATGGTCACATCTAACACCTCCCTTCTTGTCCTCGTGCGAAACGTGGGCACATTTACAATCATTAGACTACGGGACATTATGTATTCTAGAAGTAACTTACCTCTGTTATTGGTGTTGGTGCTGCCCCACGCCTCGTTGTGCGAGTTGGCGTCACATCCCACCACCAGTTCCGATCCACTCCTCCCAACATGGTCCACCAAGGCAGCCAGTTTCCTGGAGGGCGTGGACTCCGCATCATCATATGGTAGATATGTTGCTGCAACTAGCAGGGCTCGTCCAATACCAGCCACCATCAGCCTAACTGTGGCTAGATCCCTGCAACAAAATTCCAGAACAGGAATGCTGTCCACCTTGTTGCTTACAATACATGTCCTGGCATTTTCAACCTGGGCACTAACAATTTTCATCCCTGTCATTGAAAGTCCTGATATTTTTCCCTTGCTGATCCAAGGTTCCTGTATCAGAGCCACATGAAAATCTTCCGACAGGAAGCGTCTGCAGAATACAGCCGAGGCAGCTTTATTGTGCTGCAGGTTGATCTGAAGGACCTTGATCCCCATGATCAGCCGCCCCACGCCGCGCCCTCAGCTGGACCTGCTCCACTCCAATGAACACCCTCCAGCCCCTCTCCTTAAGAGTGGTTGAAGATTGTTCATCTATTAAGATTACAAGTGTTCTGGAATCTCCCGTGTGGACATCTCCAACAACCCTCCAGTCCGACACAGAGATCCCAGCATTCTGTTTATTTATAGCCCTGAGAATGGTCGCAGAGTCCTTCTCGGCCATGGGACCATCAACCCTTAGGAAGACCTTGGTAGATCTTATGAGGTCTTTATAGTCTCCACAGATCATCCCTATTCCCCCAGGACCACCGATCCCCAGCCCCGGAGCCAGACCCCGCAGCCAATCTCTGGTCTCGTCACTGCCACACAGCATGACGAGAGCCCCCCTTTCCGGGAAGCACCTCTTGAACTGCAGGCACACACCCTCTGCTGAGAGTACCTCGTTAAGAATGCGCCCCCACAGCTCCATAGCCTCCTTCTCAGAGAGGCGCCTCTCAGGAAAGTTCGCAGGGACCAAGACTAGCTTATGTCCCGTCAGAACCTCCCTGAATGTTTCTCCCAATCCCTCCTCTGTTGAGGGATTGGTGCTCCTTGCACGCTCTGCTTGCTCAGGAGGTGCGGTCGGGCGCCTCTTCAGCAGGGGTTTTTCCGCCGAAGAACCGCCCGAGCGCCCTCTCTTCCCACTAGGAGTAGAGACCGCACCTGCAGTTGCCTCCGGTGCTGCCTCCCTCTGTTTCCTTATCTTCCTTCTTTTGTTGGCCGACATCTTGCCCGTTTGCCTCCTCCATTGACTGTCCGGAAGCCAGGTGCCGTCGGCCTTCTTCTGCTCCATCGCCCAACGCTTGCGCAGTTTAAAGGGGAGCTTAAGGTTGTAGTCCATTACACATGCTCCAGTGTCTGTGTCCATGGACTAAACCTTTTCGCTTGCATCATCGAGTACTACATCGTCGTCGATGATGGTAGCGCTAGAGGAACAGGCAGATACATCCAAGGCCTGGGTGCCGGATGCAACTGCCTGTTGCAGTTTTTCCAGATCTAAATCTGTTGGTGTCATTTTTGTTTTTTTGTCAGAATCCATAAAGGTACCACGAGTACCGAGAAAATAACAGTCTACCGCATGACCAGGTAAGGCTATTTACGCTTGGGGGGGGTGCTCGACCCCCAAGGGCTCCGTTTACGACGCACAACCCCTGCGCCATGCATCGGTTAGGCACGGGTCGCCTCCCACCCTCAGTCAAAAAAAGTGTTTGTGTGGTGCGATTCCAGGCGGACCCGGACTGGCACCACTACTGCGCGGCGCCGAGGGCCGTCACCGCGCAGAGTGCACAATCGAGGCACTACCCTAGATCCTGGGGTTTTGTCGACAGCAGGGTCACCTCAAGCAGGACGCTAAGTAAGCGTTTATCCGAGCCCAACCATTGGTTAGATGGTTGGATTCGGATCCCCCTTCGGTCTTGAGCGACACCTTGGCGGTGCCGCCCCTGGAGAGGTACTTTCCCAGTTCATTGGGGTTCACCCGAACTAAGGTCAGCCCGTCTCCTAGACCCCAAAGTGTATGTTGGTGTTGATGTAATGTAACGTGTGCTGGCAATGACAGGGACGTGAGCGGTGTTGAGCTGCTGATGAACAACCACCAGAGTCTGAAGGCAGAGATAGACACCAGAGAAGACAACTTCACTGCTTGCATCTCGTTAGGGAAAGAACTTCTCTCGAGAAATCATTATGCTTCCACTGAGGTCAGTTTCAGCAAGTCATTTCTTATTGTACATGTCCATTTGTTATAATTCTATAAATATGTGCATTGCAAATGAAATCACTTATACAATTTTTCAATATTTCATGACATAGTTTCTAACCTTTTTTAGTTTATCTAAGAAACCTTTATTCACATGTTAATTTTAAATTAAGATACAATGATACCTTGTGTTTAGTACTAGTAAGTTGTATGCAAATATTCTTCTAATTTTTTAGCAGAAAAGTGAACAAATAGAAACCAGATAATTTGGAATAAGTTTGAATTCACTGTCAATTATATAAAAATTTAGAATAATTAAATATTTCCATGAAAACAAACATTTATTTGGTGCAACAGTCACTCATGTTGTGTATCTACTAATTATTTGTGTAATATTATACTTGTAGCATCAATAAATTCTTAAATATCTACTTGTATTTTTCCATACGAATTTTAACTATTTGTAATATTTTAGATCTGAATGTATTTATACGTTTTGCTAAAAATTACTGAATTATGACTACAACCTTCTTTATTATTAATCCTTAATAAAATTTAACACTACATCTTCAATATATCCTTAAATTGCTCAATATGAATATATTACTTATCACAGTTGTGTCTTCTGAAACCATGATCATGATCTCCATTGCTTTTTCTTTTTCAAATTTTGTTGTAACAGATTTTACTATTGGAAACATAAAAAAGTCATCTGGTAAGCTGAGTGAATCATGTGGAATGGCCAACACCCTATGCCATAAATGGCCAACATTTACTCCACAGTGAATTTAGTATGGGCTGCTGAAGCTTGATCCTGTTGGTGATTGTCTGTTACTTGTTTTTCCACAACTCAGGTTGCTCTCTCTTTACTTACTTATCGAAGGAACGGATATGTACTTGTAGATGATCCTTATTTACAGTTAACCTTCACTTGATTCTTATACACAACTCTACCAAAAGTCAAAAACATAATCATCATTGCTTTGAACTTTGATTTTGACATTCATTCTTTCATTCTCGGTGAACTGTGGCCCTCCTAGTGTTTCATTGGCATATTTTAGTTTCTGAATTATACATAAAAAGTATGATTCTTGCATTGGAAGCCAACTGCGGGAATGAAGAAATGGGACATCATATGACAAGGCAAAATTCCTTCAGACCAACGATATTTATAAGTTATAAAATCAGTCTCATTATCCGTTGTGTTTTGCTTGTTCATTTGTATACTTTGTTAGTGTTATGCCATTCTTTATTCATCATTGCAGTTGTTCTTGTCAAATTGAATTGCTATCTGACATGACTGAATGATTGAGCAATAATTTTAGATCTTATGTATTTTCGTATCTATATAATAAATATTAACAAGTAAAGTCTACAAATAATTAATTGTTAAAGATTTGATTATTTGCACATATTGACATAGAAATCAATGCTACATTTCATTTTTGTGTGAAATACCATTACTTGTTAAACTAACTATTTTTAATTTTTAGATCAAAGAAAAGCTCCTGGGATTAACAAATCAGAGGAATTCTTTGCTACAACCGTTGGGAGGAAAGATGGGAAAACCTTCAACTCAGTGAGTTTCTTCTTTATAACTTATTTTCATAGCGTTAAGGATTATTCAATCCAGTGACTGATTTCCCGATAAGCCACGGGCTCAGGAAGGTTGCAGGGAAAATCTAATTATACTATCGTAAATTATGAAACATTTAGATTTATTAAAGAACGATAGCAAAATGTTCTTATTTCTTCAGGAAAAAACAGTTTTCCAAACTGCACTATTAATAAGTAATAAATATTATTAATAAACACATGGTGAACTTAACAACCTTTCTTACAGTTTTCTCAGTGTAAGTAGAGTACTTATGTGTACCAGAACAAGAGTTGATCAGTGTATTGTTGTGATGCATCTGATGATTAGCTGACTGACTCTTTTAACAATGCAATCTAAACCAGTCGTGTACTCCTAGGACTATATTTACTTTTTGCTAATTGATTGGGAAATCATCAGGCTTACCTTAAACTCTACCTTCCAGGGTCCAAAAATAAAAAAAAATATCATACCAAACCTTTTCAAACAGTTCAAGGTATATTACCATATTTTTTAGTTATTTACACAGTTATAGAACTGTAATACAAATTAGTAAGTATACCGTGTGTTTATATTTTCAATGAGTCCAGGAGGCATATTCCATAATGTAGGGTATTCTGAAACTGTAGCTCTGTTGATGTTTCAGTCCTGGAAGTGTACCAGTTCGCTCGGGACGCCGCCGTGGCTGAGGTGTGGCTCATCGCTCAGGAGCCGTACCTGCTTAGTCAGGAACTTGGTGTAAGTCCCCATTAGGCATAGAAACACAATATTTACAGTAGTGAAATTCATTTGTCTCTTCATGATTTATCATTTCTGTAAAAAATCAGACTTATTAATACACATATTAATTTGCATTAATTTAAATTAATTTTATCAGATGAACTCAAAACTATTGTTCACTGATATAGATTATGCTTAGCGCAGCATTAAGCTACAATACCAATTTTTAGAGCCTAATTGGTTTATACATAAATTTCTTCTTGTTATTTTACAGTATTAGCTAAAATAATGTTAGTTTTCAATGTTATAATATTACCTGGTTTAATTTAATTTTAAAATAAAAATTATTTCTAGTTGATTTTTTTCTTACAAATACAACAATTTCTCTTAAAATTCAAGTACCACTTGTGGAGTGAGTGATTATTGTATGGTTCTTCATTAGATTTTATTCTAATATTCCACTGCAAACTTTTAAAAATAAACACGTTATTTGTGACTCTAAAAATCCAAAATGTAAAACCATAGTTCTTAGGCTTTTTGTGCTGCCATTATAATAATATCTAAGTTTTCCAGTTCACACAACATCGAAACACCTGTAGTCAACATGTTAAACTAAAACTTGATAACTGAATATCGCTCTCCACAGTGAGGCCGATATATTTCAAGAATTTAAAACAATGTTCTGATGTTTTGTTAATGTGTGAACTAGAAAACTTGGATGTTAGTTAAAACAATAGATGTTTATTTGTTTTTAAAGTCATCTTAAACACAGATTATATTATTTGTTTCACTAAATTGTAAATTAATAATTAAAACCAAAACTGCTCAATGTCCTCTTATGATATTTAACTTAAATAGCTCTTAGGTATTGTGATCCAGTAATATTATTGCTTAAAATTCTAAACACACTTAAGCATTGTCTGGACATATTTTCATCTATGCGCATGAATCATGATTGTTAGCTCGGCTCGTTTAGTAAAAAACAATTTCTGTTTCAAAGTCTACATTTTATGGTTTTACCATATATTACTTCTCAAGAGAGTGCTATTTCTAAGGTTATTGTCCAGTAATAATTCAAGCAATAATTTTTGTATATAAAACACTCTTTATGTACTTACAGATTAAATAGTTTCACTATAACTAAAAATTGGGATTATAAAATGATTCTATAACTAAATTAGTTATTTTATATCTAGTTGTAAATGCTATTAGTTTATTTATTTCATATGTAAGATCCATTTATATAACATTTACATTTTTATTTCAGATGACGATCGATGAAGTGGAGAACCTAATAAAAAAACACGAGGCATTTGAAAAGTCTGCTTCTGCACAGGAAGAAAGATTTATGGCCTTGGAAAGGCTAACAACAGTAAGTTTTGTTAATTTCAACATATTTTTTAAGTTTTTGATTTAGCAGATTATAGATGAACTTATTTATATCTATAAACTTGATTGTACCAGTTACACAAGGAATAAATCATTCAATACTATTAATTGAGCCATGGAAAAAGTGAGTGCTCGGACTTCCATCTTATTCTTTGTAAGGTAACAAAGGTAATAATTAATAAACCGAAAGATCTGATGATTAAATTTGGTCCAATTTAAAAAGTCAACCTTTATTGTCATAAGGTGAGTTTTTGTTATCTAAGGTAGCATAGAAGAAATCCGGAGTATATATTTAACATAATTACCTCTCCTCTTTCCCTAATCCTGCATCTTGAAGTAATTGTTTGATAAATGTAATGAAAATTTATATATCTCATTCAACTCATACTTAGTATTTTAGTGCTTAGTGCTTATTACAGCTAAAATCAGGCAGAATGACATCTGACATTAAAATTGTCTGGTTACTTCTGAAAAGTTCCTTATTAATAGATGCAATTAGCCTACCAAGGTTTTATAGCCTGATCTCAGTTGAGTTAGCTTAGGTCAATGTCTTATATGTATAGAGCTTGACGAAAACCAAGAGTATGAAAATTGCGCCTTAGACTGGGCAATACTTATATTGCCCAGTCTGATAGAACAAAATATCCTAGAGTTCTCTGAGATGAATAGAGGGTGGTCTTTGAGTTCTTTGAGGTGCACTCTTAGAATCAAGAGAGTGGATTTGTAAGAGAGTGAACATTGATGCATTAGTATTTCCTCATTGTTAAAAAAGTAACAAATAAAATGAGTTTTTTTACATTTTCAGAAAAATGTATAGAAACAAATTGGAAAATAATGAAAGAGAGGACAGAAATCATTGAAAAGGTTCTGATAGACACAACACTAACCGTTCATTCCACCCTACTACTATGCGTAGGAGGATGGGTAGATTACTTGACGTCACACACCACTACCTCAGTTCCTATAGCTACCTCAATGAATCATGGGCGTAATTCCTCTGAGGAACTGAGACACAGCATAATAAAAACAACATAATTACTTTCTACACTATACACGTAAAATAGGGCCAATATTTATTTTGATACTTTGTCACTGTTGTGTTGTGCAAACCAATCAACGGAGTAATTCCCCTCAAAACACGACTAATACTATTAGATAAACCGTTGATATTTCTCAAGCACATAACCTACCTTGTGTTGTGTTTGTCTCCTTTTATCCATTCAGGCGAAATTTTTAGTAAAACAACTTTGATTAATTTTCCTTTATTTTCGTTCTTACTGCCACCAGTCCCTCACCTAGATGGGTCTTGCTGTTTTCCTTGGAACAACTTAATTTAAAACTGGTTTCACTCAGAAATGTTTTCAAGATTCAAGATCTTTATTGGTCTTTAAACACATTCAATAGTGCAATAGACTTCGTCAAGTTACTAAAATTTTCTAACCTGTTGAAAAAATTATATGTTTTTATTTTCAGTTTGAACTGAAAGAACTGAAAAGGAGACAAGATGAAGAGGAGAGGAAGAGACAAGAAGAACTAGCAGCTAAAACACCACCTCCCACCTCACCTCCAGAACAGCCTTCCGACAGGTCAGTCACTGACATTGTTGTTTCTGTTTTAACTTCAATGTTTTAACTAAAAGTTCCTGAAAAATGTAAAATGTTCTTTTAGTTATTCTTTGTTTCCTTCTCCTTCAAATAAACTGTATCCACACAACTCCACCCTGCCATATATGTTTTTCTTACTGTGGAAAGAGTTAAAAACATTTATCTGTATAAATAAATCAAAATCAGTTCTAATTTATCAATTTTACTTAATTTTCAGGTTAATTGAAATATTTTAATTTCATACAAGGGCTGAAATTATGGTTGTTTCAGTTTCTTAGTACTATCAAGTCAGGTGAAAAGGCTCATAAAAATAAAATCCAGAATTTTTCTTTAAGATCAGTAATGTGGCAAAGTGTATAATGAAGTATTGTTATAAATAAACGTTTTGTTATAAATAATGTTTGTAAAAATACAAACTGTTCCACCTTTTTAAAAATTGTTTTAAACCTCCTTCCTCCCCCCCCAACTTCAACCATTCCCCCAACAATGACCTCTGTTTAAAATAAATTTGAAACATACATACAACATGTTTCTTAATAGTTACAAATAAATAAATAAAAATAGCTGCAAATATCATACAAATGGTACAAAATATATTGAACCAAAATTTGTCAGTTCTCAGTAAAGCCTGTAGTTAATGGAATTTTGTATGAATGTGTCGGTGCTGTCTGTGCAGGCCTGACGGAGAGGGTGTGGCGGAGGCTGAGGTCCAGCAGAACGGAGAGAAGGAGGCAGAGAGCCGCAAAGGTGAGTTGTACTTGGCTGTACTTTAGAACTGCTTACTAGAGTTGTACACCAGACATCATACATCATACATCAGAACTGAATAATTTGAGATATTACAGTTAATGTGTAATACTAGGGCTACCTTGTATGATGTCTGAAACAATGAATTTAAATCACAGCTCTCCTGTGCCACTTATGTGATATTAACGAAATAGTTGATATTAACACACTAATCTGTAAAAGTTGGGCAAAACACATGTTAGTTCTTTTGTTGATGTAGAAGATATATTGGAGTGCTTTGTTGAAAGTATTCCACTGTGTAATATAGTCTTTTAAATATAACAAACTAAAATTACAAATCAAGCCGTACAATTCACTTTATCCATTTTGTGTGTCATCAAGTAAATACAATGTAGTTTCATTTTTTTTAAATTAACTAATCTCATTAAAATTAGAATATGTATGATAAAAGTCCACTTACTTTAGTATTGAAACTAAATTGAATTATTATTTATACTTAATCTGTACCATTTAGGGTGTTAAAACAGAAAGTAACAAGTAAAAAATATGCAATTTTTTTTCATCTGAAGATTAAATTACAAGACTCTTTCAAAGTAATAATATTAATTTTTCTATATCATAAAATTAATGCAGTAGTTTTTAATGTTTTTGACAATTAGAACAAGTTAAAAGACAACCCAATCATAGCCAATTATTACTGCGTAATTGTTAAATGTGATGTCCCAAGATATTGTGATAACATGAGAGGTTAAACTGAATTATGGTATTCACCAAGGCTTGTGCTGTAGACTTGGAAGTATTATGTCAATGGTACATAATGTTAATAGTTGTGTATATTACTTTTTGTTTCTGGTTAGAATTAGAATTGTTAATATAATTATGTATTTTGAAGAACTTAACTGATAGGAGAGAGCAAGGCAATTGAACACCTGTTTGTAGCATATTTTCAGTTAAATGCAACATTGGTCAGGAACTGATCCAAGTTTTGGTGTAAAGATCGTTGCATTAAATTACTAATTTTTGATCAATCACAAATACAAATGGGTGGGCTGGGCCATTTTCAGTGTTTTACATTGTATTTGTTAGGAATTCACTTGTTATTCATTAATTTAAAAATAAAACTAGTCAATATATCTCACATAATTAAATTTATTTTTTTATTAAAAAATTGTATTATTGGAGTGTTTGATTTTGAATTTAATGAATAACTAAAATAGAAGAAGCATCTAAATGAATTCAGTAGTTATATTTCAATAATTAGAACTGAAAACTAATTTTAGTGACAGCCTGGTACAAGGTTGTAACAAAACAGTGAAGTTTTTACTGTTGCTACAAACAGCTGTTAAAATGAGATTAGAATGGATTGTCAGGAATACTTGTTACAGAAGACATGCAACTAACCGCACCATCTGTTCCTCTTCTGTAACAGTATTGTAAAGGGAGGTCAACCTAATAACTAATTCTACTCACTCTCCAGTGTTATATTTTCCTTTAAATCTAACATGTGTTTTGCCAAGCTCTGTGAATACTAGCACTTCATGTTGTCTGTCTGTATCTAGCGTGTCTACCCACATTCTTGTAACCAGGCCCTGTACAGTTCTGTCAATCTCTGGTGGAATAGCATAAAACAACCCATACAGCATACATTCTTATGGACTGTTTAGAATATAATAGTACAATTTAATCCATTATCATGAAACAATTTTCAATTAGTAAAATGTTTACAAACTCTCTTTCCTATTGAATGCTCATTGTTTACAATTTTTTTCAATAAAAACATGTCTTTGTTTTTTGTACTTTATTGGTTTTTGGAAATCATTGTTTTTGTGATTTCATAATACTGGCTATTTTAAAGACAGTGAGAATATACAGGGGTTCAGAAAAAAATGTTACAAAATTCTGTTGACGATAGTATTCATCATTTCAAACAAAAAATTTCTTTAAATATAGGTTGAAAAGGGTAGTACTTATAAGCGAGTACAACCACAATAAAAATATTCTTACACAAGCCAGGAGTAACAAACAACTGATACCTCTCAACTGTGATATGTTTGGCGCACCCGGTCATGCTCGCTTATGCATTGACGGATTTTTTGAAACAAGTACTGTTGGAATTATAATAATATTGCTCAAATAGTTGGTGTCTTGTTTTTATAAATATTATGGTATTTTTGTTATTTGACTAAAATTTTTCATAAGATGCCATTTTGTTAATATTACAGAAAATAACACAATTATTTGTTTTTATTTTTCACTTATCTGTTCAAACCTATGTGCCAAATTTGGTTTATTTAGCTTAACTAGTTCTAGAGATGTTAATATTTTTATAAAAATTACAAAATGGCAGCTAGTGGCTAAACAACACGTTTCTCTACTTATATATACAAGACACATTTTGCTTGAAATGATAAATACTATCACCCACAGAAGTTGTAACTTTTTTGTGAATAACCTGTATATTTTTATATTAGCACCAAGTTTAGTCATAGCAAGGTAAGCAGCCATATCAGAATACTGTAAAAAATTCATACTGTAACTTAAGAGCCGGCTCTAGAGAAACAACCTTCACTCTTCTCCCGTAAGAACAATGTTAAACTTCAAACTCTTTTATAACCTTTATTTTAATAGTTTAATCGTAGAATCACAGGAGATGTCTTATGGTCAATACACATTCAAATTCTTTTAGTTTTTTCAACATTTGTATTGGCTATAGTATTAAATGTTAATAAAACAAAACTTTCCGATACAGTTTATTTTTTGGTTTTGAAAGGCCTCGTTCAAAAAATAAACCATTTGGGATGTTTTGTTTTCTTAACATTAAATACTATTTAACATTTTTTACAATTGCTCCAAGAGTCTTCAATTTATATTGGCTAGTTATACAAAAATAAAATATTTTAGTATTTTGTTGTTTTAATACTCAAAAAGTACTTACAACAAGAACAGTTTTAAAGCGCTTGGATCAATATTTATTATACCTTTAAAATTAGACATCTCCCATAACAGCTCTTAAACCGCTATTGAGGTATTAATTTTTTAATATGTTAATGAAGTGAGATATGGCATTTTCATTGGAACCTTTTTCTTACTTTACTGAAGAACAATTCCAAAAACTTACCTTTTGAGAGTTTGCAAACATTTTTCTTTTGAGATGATTCTATCATTTTTATTTATTGCCTTTGTTATTTCATCTAGAACTATCTTATCATATTCCTTAAAGTACAGTGAAGAATTTTAAAGTTATTTGCTCATACATTTAGAGATCTTCATGATTAAATGACTGTAATATCCTTCAATGAGTTACCGATAAACGTTTCTTCTTTTTAATTACAACTCAGTATATGAGTTGCTTTGGCCAACTAGTCATAATAATCAGTTGAAGCAGCACTAACGCTAAGCTAACGGCAAGAGCAAGGGTAGACACGACAGCAGCGCGTCGATGTTCTTGTTTCTCTGTCCTCTCACTTGTCTGTTTTCTGACCAAGCTTCCGTCCGCAAACCCCCCACCAAGCTTCCACTCTCGCCTCCGGAAAAGTTACCACCAGGTCAGTTTGCCAGGACAAGCAAAATCTATTTCCACGTTCACCGAGTGGTAGAATTGTTAGTTATTTCGTTTTGTTTCTATCTTTCACTTTATCTTTTTGTTTTAAATTTAATTTCAATCCACTACGTTTGACACAGTTGATATTATGTTTCTTTTGCTGTTTAAGGCTAGTCTACTAATTAGTAAACATTATTCAAAGCCCACGTGTCAAGTTCACAAAAACATAGCAGCTAATACAAAATTTTATGGCCTATTTTCATACACTCAATGTATGGTTGAATAAATTAAACAATGAACAATATAATCATCTTTCTGTTATAGTAGTATATTTGTTTCAATATCTGAAGGAATTACAAGTTTTTTTATAAATGGGATAGTTTTTTTAATTCCATATAATTTTCTTCTTGATACGACGTAAATCTCCAAATTATCTTGCATATTTACTGTACAGTTGCATAAATAAAGCTGTACTGTATGTATTTGAATAATTTTTAATAACAATTTGGAAATTTACATAAACAAATGTAAATTAAAATAAGAAAATTAATTAATAAGCAATCACAAAATCTAATTAATTACTTATAGTAGTTTTGGTATGGGCAGGACAAAAGTAAAAAAATATCAAATTACGACACATATTGTGTTTTCTTAATTCAAAGTTTTTAACAGGTTGTATTGGTTGGCTTTATATTCATATACATTATTAAATAGAGATATTCCTTAGTTTATATTGAGATCCTTTTAAAATGGGAAATTATTATCTATTAGTTTAACACCAAACATTTTAGTAATAATGTAAACACAAATTAATGTCAACCACCTTCTTTACATTTTTTTAAACACAGATTTTAATAATAATTTTATGCTACAGAATAGTATGTCTCGAGCTTGTCCTGGAGTGTAATTTTCGCTTGGCTTTCCGTTTGGTTGCTCTGTGGTGGGTTGCTTGGCTTGTTGTGTTCCTGTCTTGTGTTTTGTAGAATTTAGGTTGAACATCCTCATGTAACTTGTTTAAGTTAAGTCACAACTTCAGCTTTATACTAACCTTGGTATAGATTTTTAATGGAAATTGTTTAAAACTGTATTTTTAATCTTAAGACAAATAATAGTTAACTAAATCACATCCAGATTTGTGTAAAAAACTTACTAGCTCTGTTTGAGTTTATGGCTTTTGTAAGGATCTTATCAAACAGAATGAGGAGATTCAACACAGTATCATAATAGGAGGGGTGAGGGATATTTTGTTACTGTGACACTAAAAGAGTTAAATACAAAATTACAGCCGTTTCATTTGGTTTAGAAAGACTTGGCAATGTGAAAATTTTTGACTGAGAAAATCAGGTATTTATAACAATGTGGTCACCCTGAACGGGATGAATCATCAATGTGCTTGTCTTAGCCATCCAATAATCTTCAAAAGGGAGACTTCCAATTTAAAAACACAATTTCCTCACGAATGGATTGCCACAGAAAAACATCTAGAATTCAAATAAAGTGTTATTTTGTCATTTGCATTAAAATATATTAAAATAAAAGTTTAGTTTTTATGATTTCTTATTTCAGAATATTTTTTTCCCTCTTGAAGCTAACAGGAACATACAAATCTACACTGCAAAGGAAATTAAGTTTTTTATAGATTTGCACATAATAAATACTCTGATGTACCAAAGTTTATAATGTTACAAGAATGAGTTTGATTACAACAACAATAAAATATATTTGTTAAGCAGTTATCCTGTTGCTCCAAATAGAAGCATTTGTGTTCCAGTATCAATATGAAGAAACATTATTATTTTTACCTCTTGAATGTGTTCTTGGAGGATCTATACATCTTCTTTTTTCAACCATTCTATTTTGCTTCAACTAACTCTCTTCTTCTTGGCCCTCATTTTCATTAGTAACTAGTATAAGTTCACCAGCTGTTTTACCTCAGTGCCATTAGAAGGTTGTTAACTCATCTAAAGAATTACAACACTTTTCTTTATATTCAATGTATATTGTTTCTGCAATAAAGTATATTAAATTCTCTAACATGATTTTGGATCTGAGACGTAACAAATAAGTCAAAGGAGTCAAGCAAATCAAATGTGTCAATAGGAAATTGTACTCTAAATTTATTTAATCAAAACGATAGTACTTTTGTTTTTCATTAAAGCCGTTGATTGTGATGTGTAACTTTTAAACTCACACAGTTTGTGAATTACAGTAACAGTGTTCAGTAAAAAAATGATTGTAATTTATGAATGATTTATATGTATTATATTATTATAAGTTTAAAATATTAAACAACAAAGTTTCATGTAAGACAACTTTCTATCTTAGATCAAATTATGCTAGAAACCTTTAAATTTTGTTACTGCTTAAAATTTTTAAAAAGATCATATGAGCTAACATAGCCTAATTAATACAACTACCAAAATTGAAGTCAGTAATTATTATTGAAGAAACACATATCACACTTTTTGTTTGTGTAATCTTATGACTTGTTATAAATAAGGCTGCATGGGGATGTTACATATAGTTAATTCAACACTGTGTTAATACTAACTAAAAATGTGTTAATTAGTTCAGATTAATTTAATTTAGTTAGAGTACACGTTTTTGTTGTATCATTAGTTATAATTTAGTATCAAGAAATGTCACAATTTTGTTAAAACTGTACTATACACACAGTAAATAGCACAAGTTGTAATTTAAGTATTTATTTTGTATTGATTTATTTATGCTTGGTCTTAGAAACTCATGTTTGTCTTTACAGTGCTTTTTGGTTGTTTGGGTGTAAATTACTTTGTTTAACTATGAAATTAACAATAAAAAATGTCTCTTTGTTAAATTACAAACTAAGAATAGTAATATTTTATTCAAACAGTCTAAAGGTTTTGGCACTATATACTGTATTTATTTTCTAATTTATAAAGAATCTAAATTCATGCTTTCTTCAAGGTCTCTTTTATTCTTATATTAAATTTGAATCAATTTTTATTTTTTGATTTACCTAGTTACTTGTCTTAGGGTTTGTAGAAAAGTTATTTTTGACACCTGCCACTAATTAATTTTGCATGGATATTTTTTCATTTTATTTTGTAATTAATACATAATAACTATAATTAGAACTTTGGGTATAATTGGTGATATATAAATTACAAATATAATGAGTGTCTATTTTAGATCTGTTACAATTGATTCTTGTTCATTTTTAGCTATGTTTGTTGTAAGGTTTAGATGCAGAATAAATTAAACTTTGTTTTCATCATTGTTGTAATAATGTTAAATCGTTTGAAAACACTGTGTTTTTAGCACTTAGCTGAAAATAAGTTTTTTAAGAATATTGCTTTTTAAAATGTCGCTCATGTTCATATATAGAAGTTACTAACGACAAGCTGCTAAAGCTTAGCCTAACTGTAACGGGGATGGTAAACTGGTCCTGGTGATGGTCTTACCCTTGCCCGCTTCTATGCGCCGGTAAGTACACGTGTAGTCACAGATTTCACAGTTTAAAACAGACCTAACACTCCACTAGCATAATTATTAATATTTCTCTGTTAATTTTTTGTGTTATACCTCCACTTATCTCATCTTATTCAATTTTGGCTGAAAATGTGCATAAATTGTCCTTTATAATTCTTAAGCTTTTTTCGGCTATAACTTAAAGAACGAACAAAACCATAACAAAGATTGTGACGACCAAACTTTGATTCAGGTAACTTTCATGTTTATTTTCTTAATAATAAAATTTGTTTAGTCAAACATGTTAGCTCCATATGTTTATGTAAAATTTTAATTACTATTCAATTATTTTTTAATTGCATAAAGTTACATTGAACAGTACATCGCAATCATCAATATTGATTAAATCTAACATAACATAAAAATGCTATCAACAAAATCACATTTCATATTACCTAAGAAGAAAAGAACATGAACAAGAAAAGTCATTTACATTCATAATTTAAAACCCTCTGCCAGATAGGAAATCATTTCATTCATAATAGGCAACTAAAGATTAGTGCTTATTAGGTACTTGACAAATTGACACTAATTGATTATCTAAAAATATTTTTGTTCAACAGTTATAGTTAAAGTTTTCATTAAAGCTTCTCAAACTATGATACAGAAGACTCATGTACAAAATAATTTTTATTAAATTTAGCTTGTAAATTAAATTTATTAATATATATCTACATTCTAGCAACATTCATGGTCTAAATCCTTTTTTTTAATCTGTAAATTTAGGTAAATTTATTCGCACCACTTTAAATCAAATGATTAAAGTAGCACAAACTACATCTCCGTCCAACTATGTATTTGAAATTAATTTGTTGTTTGTTTAAAACCAATTAATTGTAAAAACAAGTGAAGCCAAACGACATAATAACAGATAGACTTTTTGAATTTTCTAGAAATTGGACATACACTGTCTGGTCTGTAAAGGCAGAAAGTTCATGCAAAATGTCACTAGCAGAATGGACAAATGTTGTTAATAAATTGTAGTATAAAATTAACTTATCTAAATCAGCTTAACTATGTTTTTATTCCTGTTGAAAACAGAAGTTTTTTAGACTGCAACTCCTGTCATACATTTTGGAAATAGGTGACAGAAGATCAGTAGTTGTGTAACCATCCGTTAGTCAAAGGAATTGATTTATGTGATTAATTCCATTTAAACCGTATTTAATGATCAATAAAGTAGCTTATCTTATAGAGCATTGTGCTTGTAGGTTTGTATCATGCTAAACTGGTGCTGCCTTGGGTTTTGTTGTCTTGTATGAAGTGATTTCTCATTATATAATCTAAAGTCTTGTAATCAAAGTTTCTGTAATTTGTGGTTCTATGTATTTAGAGGTGGTTTTAAAAAAAAATTTCAGTATAAGTTGCGCAAAGCAATAATTGCAGCACATGTAAAATGCTCCAGTACGTTTTCATTTGAGAACTATTTAATCTTGATTGACTATTAGCACTTTATAGTTGTTATACCATGGTTCCTACAACTCCAACTTAGTAAACTGTAAAAAATGTGTTAAGCTAAAATATGTTTTAAAAATAAAAATATGAAAACTAATAAAACATAAAAGGTATTACACTTTTCTTTCTAACAATAGCGTTCCATTTATTTTGTCAGTATTCTTTTAGTGAGATTTTTATAGTTTGATGTATTGTCTGCCCCAACTAGCTTGAGTACTGATACTCAACTTTGTATGTTGCGGCATTGCGCTGAATTATGTTATACAACTTTTTGGTTTAGCAGGCATTTCTCAATACCCAAGCTTTCTAGGTTTGTGAATTGGAGGTCTGTTTTTATTTATATTTTACCAGTGGATTGTTTTTGATCAATTTGGTCCAGTTTTAAACTTTGAAATTAGTGAATTTTATGTACTTCAGCATGGTTGTTTGCTTGTTGGGTTCTTTGGCTATCCAACCTCACAATTGGTTCAAGTGGGATCACACTTGTCTTTTAAATGCGGTGTAGTAATGTAATTTCTTGTTAGTCAAATTATTAAAGTAAGATTTCTCTTCTAAATGATTTTTTTCATTATGAAATTATCATGGCATACATTTTTAAAATTACATAATTGAAATTTATTTTTATTTTTAATAGTTCTCAGAAAAAGCCGTAATTATTATTTTAAGTTTTAACTATTTTAGTGTAATGATAGGATATAGTGAAAATCTACCATGCATCTATACTAAAATTACATTTAAAACACAAATTGTAATAAACATGGTTATCTTTTAAAAGTGAAACAACAGTCTTTACTGAAATAGGTACCGATTAGTTTAAATCATATTGCAGTAGTGTAGCAAATTTGAAGAAGCACACTTGGAACACCATTTTATGTATGACTGGTTTATGGTTTTACAATTCCAGTTTAATATATATGTCTGTTAGTGTTTGTCACACAACTAAAAACTGTTCAAGCTAGCTACAGAATTTTAATTTACTTTGGTTGTTTTTATATGATCTGATTATGAAGGGATAAAAAAAAAAACTTTATTTTGTTTAGAACTTGGATCTATGATCATTACACATCAAATTTTATAAAAAATGACAGTAAAAAAATACATATTTTGGATAATGACCGAGTAATGGCCACAATGGATGGTGGATATTTTGCTTTACCCTTATCAAATTGTGGATAAAGATTTTAATTAAGTTGTTAATCGAACTCTGTATTTGAACATAACATATTTGTACTTTGTTTGGTCAATTCATCATTTTAAATTAAGTTTTATTTTTATCAGGAAAATAAACACATAAGTTTTTTCAGTAGTTTAATTATTTAAAACAAAGTGAGTTGGAACAAGCAGATAGTTAGTGTAGCAGTGAGTGCATGAGTTGATGAGCATGACAGCATGAGTTGGTCCTAGTGATGCATGGGGAGAGTCCCGCGGCGGCGGGTCCACCGCCCAGCCCCGCCCCGAGCCCCCAACCCAGCCCTGGGCCCCGCCCTACCACCAGCCAGACAAGTAAGTTGCAGGTTACTGTTTGTTATCTTGCTCTCTCGCTGTCCTGTCAGCATGCCCTCCATTTGTCTCTGCTTCTCAACCAAGTCATTAGGTTATGTTTTCCTTTTACCTTTTAAATAATGAATTTAATTTGTTATAATGTTATAGTTTTTTGTAATAAATGGTAGCTAAAAAGTTGGCTTAGTGAAAATTGCAGTGTCTGCTTATTAAAACACATTCAAAAACATTCTAACATTGACTACAGTGAACAAAATAATAATTTGTTTCTATAAATTGAAATATTATGTTCAAAATATAGATCTTACTAAGAATCCCATTTCAACAATATTTTCAAAGGTTTGGCAGTGTTTTTTTTTCTTTTTACATTACATTTTCTGTAATTTTTTTTCTTATCGTCCATTAAGTTTTATATAGATTTTTTACAGTATTTATCTCTAAGAATATATATATACACAAAATTACAGCTGTTTCATTTGGTTTAGAAAGACTTGTCAATGTGAAAATTTTTGACTGAGAAAATATAAGAAATATATATATATATAAGAATATATATATCTTTCAGTAATATCACTCCCTCTCACTTACTATGAAGTAGTGTTAAGTATTATTAACAAAAAAAGTTTTGTATTTCTAAAATGATTATAGTGCTTCATGTTAAGTTATAACAAGCTTAACTCAAGAAACATGTATTTGGCCTCGTAATTTTATATGACTTACTTTAATAATCTTAAACATAAACAAAACTAATTGAGTGAAAGTGAAATAACTATGTATATAGTTCCTTATAACCTTTTTTTGAAATGTATCAAAAATCTCTTGGTTATTAATTAGTGTTTTTAGAAATATGATGAAGTAAAATAATTTATCATCAGGCCTTAATAGAAACAGCTATATAGTGTCTGCTATATTAAGGCTAATATAATAATACATTGAATTTCAACTTTATAGGCCGTAGAAAATAATATGAAGCAATTTCAAGTACTATAGAGTAACTTTTTTAAAATTATTTCTTTTTCTAATTTTGGGTTAGCTATTTCAAAACATTCAAAGCAATATTTAATTTTTATAAGCTCCAAATTAAGGCCAAATTAAATATGAATGTTGATATGTTTTCTTTGAGCAAAGTGATTGCCATAGAGATACTTCAGCCCATCTGAGGTGTCATTAAAATTGTTTAAATCCAACAATATTTAAAAGTTTTGGTGACTAGGACCCCATATGATCCATTTTTTTGTATTGTAGATATTTGAAAGTTGTTTATATATTTGTGAAATGTTACATTATTTCAAACATTATATATTTATATTATTATTATATATAAACATTACATATTTCAAACATTATTTCAGTAGGTCATTCAACTATAACCAATATTATCAAAAATGAAGTTGAATAACATAAACATGATCTTTATCCAAAATAATCCACTTTGAACATTTGAATCATAAGCAAGTATCGGTTGCAATCATGTATCCTTAATATCCTTATCATAATACATGTATCCTTAAAAAAGTAAAATGATATAAAAACTCCATTTTCAAACTACATATTTTAGTTAAACCAACATCTACCGTTTCCTAGTATGCTTAAATTTCCATTTTATTATTGAACATATCTGAAACATGTAAAGAGAATGTCTGATTTAATCCGAGTAGTTTAGCTACAATGTTACAGCATGTGTGTGACTCGATGCATGTGCCCGTGTTGTCTAGAAGTGTTGTCGCTTGGTAGATGAGTGTTGTGTATGTGCTAGTTCCCCGCCAGAGCACAAAGGACACGGCAGGATCAACTCTGGGACGGAAGAAAGACCGGTCACGGTCTAAGTCCCCCTTCAGGAGTTTCCGATGGAAGAAATCAACTCCCAAAAGTCCGACACAGACCAGTGCTAGTGATGATGAAGGCAATCTGGAGCGAGCCGCAGGTAACCCTGACTGCCAATGGTGCTGGAACTGATAACGGTTACAATCACTTTCTCAAAGCTAACTTTATTTTCACAAACAACAGATTTTTATTGTTTGATCAATTAAGCAGCTTAATGCACATTTTAGAGAGATGCAGTTTTTTCCGTTTTGTCAAGGATCTAAAAGGCTGGAAATTATTATAATTTATTTAAAATATTTAGATTGATGTTTTTAGAAGATTCTGGTCTTTTACAACAAGTAAAATAGATATTTTTAGACAGTGGCGGAAAGTATGCATGTATTCATGAAATTTTGTACAATTAGACGTGTTTGATTTGTTATGATCAATGCTTATAAATAAAAGATGCAAATTTTCGCTAAAAATTCTTGTTTCAACTAAAATCACTAAATAAATATTTGTACTATAAATTGAAATCAACTTTTTGGACCAATGCAATGCTACCTGTAGGGGAGAAAATAAAAAATCTATTTGTTCTCAATCAGAGGAAGTATATTGATAAATGAATTTGTAGAAAACATTCCAGAAAATAAAATTGGTTTCTAAATAGTAGGTCTGAAGCTAAACTTTATTGTCAAGCCAATGATTACTCTTTACTACTTAACAATAATGGTAGAATATATCAAAGAAATCAATTTTCAAAGTTAAAAATTGTAGGAAGAAGGTCTTACTCAAAATGGACTCTGTGTAAGGCTCTATCAGGAAATAATTCATTATTTATCTGAATTACCAATTTATATAACTATGTAAATTTTTACAAATTATATCCCACTCCAAATACACATTATGTAATTATATTTTATGCTCTTGAAGTATAACTGTTAAACACTTTTTTAAAATTTCATAGTTAACAGTAAAGAGGAGTTTTGATCTGCTGCTTAGAAACCTTTTGTGTTAAATTCCAATATTTCATCCATATTGCAATGGATTATTCAAGCCCACGTAATAATTTGTTTGGAATTATGCACCATACTAGTTTGTTATTTTTCTATTAGATTTCAAAGCTGAGTATGTCCATCTCTAATTTTTTTAATTGGTTTTTGATTGGGTTAGTTTTTTTATTGTAATAGCCCTTGAAGATAACTTCCCAAAGACATTTTTTTTTATTATTCCACAATAAAATTACAACTATTTAGAAAATGTACTTTGGTTAATTTTGTTACCAAACTCAAACAGAATAGTTGAGTACAAAAATTTTGGTGTGTATGTGATTTATGACTGGAGGAAATGACATATTTCATAAATATAAAATACGTCACTCTCTCATTTAGTTTCCATATACGTATATTCAAAATTTCCAGCCTTATCTTATTTTATCTCTGTGCCTTATTATAAGATTCCCCTAAATACTACTTCAAATTCAATCACTACATTAAAAAATCACACCAACCGATTGTGATGTGTCTGAAGAAGATAGCCTTGCTATTGGAAGGCCTCACAAAATAAAAGGTTATAAATGTTGATTAATGTGATTTTTAAATGTAGTGATTGAATTTAAAAAAGGTAATGTGATTAATTCAAAAAATTGGTTTCTGTCTTCATGAAAGCATTGTAATTAAAAACATTTCAAAAAATGTATATAAAAACCATAACTAAAAACTATTTCAATCACCTTAAGACACAATTTGGTTGTAATAATGCTGGAACATATGACAGTGTTTATTTTAATATGAATTAAAATTAAGAGAGCCATTTTTATTATACTATTTAGTGATTTCTAGTGAAGTCTCTACTGAGTTTGAGTAAAGTAGTTCCCAGTACAGGCAGTATCAGTAAGTTAAATGCATGGTAATGGAATGTTATTTTATAATATTTGCTACCGTTGTGTATTGATTTGTGAAAGTGCATCGTATTGTAATGTCAGTATTTCTTATACTTTCTACAACCATCTGAAGGTAGGTGCTTAGAATAAGTAACTATGCTTCATAAATAGTTTTTTATAGCTGTAATATCATTTCATGGAATATTTATAGACTATCATTTTATGTCTGTATCATTATATGCATTTACTAAAATTAGTTCTTTTATCATTATCTACATTAACTTGTGTTTCACCACCTAATTTTATAAGTTTTTTTTAAATTTTACTTATGTAGAACATATTGTATCATTATTAACGTAATAAAAATTACCATAATCTGTTAAGATCCGAGTAGTTTATAGCAGCATAATATAACTCAGGCTGAACCTGCTTTGCCATAATACCATAATCTCGTGGGTTGGCCTTTGGTGTCAGATAGAGCTTTTTAACAAACCGTAGATATCAGATAAAAAGTAAAGAGAGAAGCCAGGCGGGAAAAAGAAGGTGACAATGTAAGCTGGATATTACAAAGCGGTTCATTTAATGGCTGGATTGATGTGCCTCGCCAAACAGTAAAGTCGTAATTAATGATGGTATAATACGAAGTAGGAGAGAAAGAAACAATTGAAGTTCACCTTGCACAGAGAGGTATTGGAAGGTGTATAGAGTACATGAACACCTGCTTCATGTTTACCTGCTGTCGCTATCAGTTAATGAATGTATCAATAGTTGCCAGCTGGTAGCCAGCCGCAGCCACATGGCTTGTCGCGCTTACTCTTTTCACAGGCTTAGCCTCCACGGTGAGTTCTCTCTCATAAGTAACTTTACAAATATTAAAGATTGTCGTTAAGTTGTATTGATTTCTATTAAAAATAGTAAACATTCATTTTTAAGTCTTTCTGAACACCAACTGTACCAGTCTTAAATGCAGAGGAAAGTGAAAATAAAGTATAAAAGAACATCTAATATTATGTCATATTTGACAGTTTTGTGTTTGTTGACTTCTTATTATCACTAGACATGCAGAAGTCTATTTATTTAACTTTTATAAACTTTATAAGGCATTGTACACTTGTTCTACACTCCTAAATATAAAGAATCAGTAATACCTTATAATAATTACATTAATAATGATAATGAATAATACAGTTTGTAATACGTTCTTACCTTCGTAAAATAACATAATTAACAATTCTAAAATAATTCTGTATGCAAAAATAAGTACTTTTGTAGTTGCTTAGATTTCTTATCATTTAATTTTAAAGAGCTGTAAGTAATCAAAAGAATACTCTTCTTTAAAACGTACTATACATTTTTGTAAACTAATATTTAAAAACTATCATTTGAAGTTACATATAGCTCTTTAGATGGCCAGTTGTTGAGCAGTTATTACATAGACAGGTTTTTACATAGCTTTTAAAATCTTAACACAGGTGATATATAGAGTAAGGTGAACCAGTTACCAGGTTAGTAAAACCCCTATATTATTTGTTTTTGCTTAGTTTTAATATCCAATCTAGTAACATAACTGACCAATTAAATCCTGTATGACAGTATATACTCAGATTTTTACAAAATTGCTTGGAGTTAAGGGAACTTTACAAATAAAAATTCATCAACTATTTAATTACATTATCTATCAAACTTCATCAAGATTGATGTCAAGTTTTTATTAGTATACAATGATTATATGACTAACATTTGTTTTTAGTGTCTAAAACAAAATGTCGACTCAATAACCAAAGTAAAAATTTTAAATCTTTATCATAATAAACATAGAAAAATTTTGTTTGCATAACGTTTACAATAAAAGTGTACTAGATTTTTAAATAGAATGACAAGTAAAATAAAATATGTTTTTCGTAGGACTATGTATTGAGGCCGTATAATAAAAATAAACCTCTACTGGTCTTTTGAAGGCAGCATACCTCTGCCGTTATTGAGCTGAATTAATTGTGCCACTTAGCCCCTGGGGAAACACCTATTCACAATTTATAAGTCAACAATTCTATTCCAACAGAACTATTTCTTGTTATACACCATTATAAAGGTTATTAAATTCTGTGAAAATCGGTTATATTATAAAAAGCAACAATCGTAAAAGATTTAGTTAATGAAATAAGAACTTAAATATTAGTAAAAAATTTTTTTCTTCAGTAATTTTGTATTACAGATAATTCCGGTAGTTAAATGAGCCAGCAACACAGGGCAGAATGAACTGGAAGTCCAGCACACTGTTAATGGAGTGATGTTTTAAGTGTTGTATACACTAATCCTAGGTAGCAGCACAGGGCAGAGAGTTATGGTATAGCAGATCATGGAAATTTGTGGTGATTACAATTATTTAAAAATACAAATAATAATTATAACCTCTTAAAAAAATCTGTCATTACTCATTCTAGCAGTAGGCATTGGGAATATTTTATATAATATGCTACCATACATATTACACCTTATAATGACCAATACATTTTGTATAAAGTTTATAATATTAATATTTATATTTATCTGAGGTTTTTTATACTTTTTCTTCACAAAAAAACTGAACTTAAAATGTATTAAACAGGATAAAGTTTTATTGACTTTCAAATTTATTGGAACAAATAGATTAATATTTCATAACAGTTCCATTATCTTCTAAATGAAGTGTGTAAATGTTAATTATAAAAACATGTGGCGTTTCTTACAATTTCAAAGAATCTTAATATGTCTTAATGTTATATTTTTTTTATTTTTTGCTTAAAAAAAATTATAATTACAAATATGTTTACTATTTTTGTTAGAAACTATTTTTCCTATTTTGTGTTTTATATCGAATTTTTTCCCAATTCTTTGGTTCATTTTATCATAATTGCCCAAAAAACTATTTAAAATTATTTTTATGGAGCAATATGAAATTTCAACTCTTGGTAAAAAAATTTAACATTGTAAAAATAAAAATCTATTTTTAATTAATTTTATAAAATAATGTACTATTCATAAAAAATTAACTTTGTCAATTTAGAATAGTTTAATCTCCAATTTGGTCCCAAAATCAAAGAGTACAAGTTAAGGTTCTATAAAGTATAATTAATTGATTAATTTAACTATGTGAAGTGATATTTGCTTCATAGACTGCCAACTATTGTGTTTTAATTGTGGTTGGATAGTCTGTTTCTGTAATAGTTCTTTTTTCTGTACGTAATGTGAAGATCTCGGCTGAAATTGTTTACTACATTATTTCAGGCTAGGCTCACCGCAGATGAAAATCAAATGTCTGATTTACGACTTGAGCCCAGGGTCTATCTACTCGGCTGCCATATACCACATTTAGTGTTGTGGTGTCCTCTATGTTTTAAATATTACTGTACATTATACAATATTAAATTTTGTACTTTTGTGATGAAAAATGTGTTCTTTTACGTGTTTTAATCTTGTAGATATAATTTGGTACAAACAAAAAAGTAAGTGTTGGATTTATAGTCAGAATTATAGTATTGTATGGTCTCTGTCTGCCACTTGCAGAGAGGCCGAGTCCCGCTGCAGAGGAGAGTCATCTAGAAGGGCTTCTGGTGCGCAAACATGAGTGGGAGAACACAACCAAGAAAGCTTCCAACAGGTCAGCACACTGTCTAACTTTTTAAAATCCTTAAGTTTTGGATATTACTGCACTAATTTGGTGAATATATAATAGTAACAATATAGTAAAAACCTCAAAAGGACTTTGATTTGTATAAATGACAGATTGAAAATGAGTAGTTCACAATAATCTTTTTGTAACTGATAGTATAATTTTTTGATTTTGCACCGTTCTTTTTCTATAAAAATCAAGATGACTGTCAGTACAAGTAATTTTTTAATACTTAATTCAATGAATTTAATTTTGGATTTATAAAAGAAGACGAATTATTAAATTGAAGGGTTTTCAAAAAGTCTACTAATTTGTACTTATTTTAAACATTAATAGACATTGTAAATATTGCAATATTTATTTTTTTATCCAAACACACTAATTTTTACATTTTATGCCACACATAATATATTCATTCTTCAATTGAATGGTTTTGAAATATCAATTGTGTCCTTAACTCATGTTGACGAGAATATTTTAAAATTGTATATATGTATTTCACTATTGTTTCTTTGATATAATTTACTTGCATGCGTGCATGTATAATTAATATATTTATATAAAATGTTTGTATAGAGGTTCTATGAACTCAATTTTAAAGTAATGAAGAAACGTTATAGTGCACTATGGTATGCAACTAATATGTCCATCATTATGAATCACTCAAAGTATCCCTTGTAGGAGATAAAACTTGTCACATTATGAAATATTTGTGCATGTTTCATAGATAACTGTTAATGTGCTGAGTTTGTTATGTACAGTTAAACTAATGAGCAAGACAAGGACTACATGACAAGAAAAATGTTGATAACACCAGTCCTTCAGTTTTTAGATTTATAGATCTAGGTGGGACAAGAGAAGAATACAAAGTAGTGGGAAAATTCTGCTTTTGCGTAGGAATGTCTAATACGTTTTTTGTAAAAGATGTATTTTCCTTTTTAACCTGTCCCAGGGTCAATGACCTGTTTTAGCATATTATAAAATCTAATAAGGGCAGGGGTTACAACATTAATTATAGAATATGATTTCATCAAGTTGTTCTTAAATCAAAAAGCCAAGCTTAATGGAATTCTTCTCCAATTAAATTGAATGCTAGTACAATTTTCCAACATTTAAACCATTAATTATAACAGGGTCTGGTCGAATTCAGCAGACTCTTATATTTAGTGAGATTGTGAGCGACCATGCCTTAAATTTGATTAAATCATTAGTGAAGCAGAAATAAGGTATGGTAGCGTACCTTCCATAATAACAGATCATTTAGGTTCCTACTAAATTTGTCCAGATTTCATCAAATGATCACTATGATTCATTGAATACCTGGCAATATTACATCTCAACCTACTATCAGAAATTATCTCTACCCTCCAAAAGTGCTATTTTGGGTGTTAAAATTATTTTTCTGAATTCTGTGGAGTCATAATATAGGAGCTTAGGTTAAAACAAAGAAGGTTTGTTTCTCGGTTAAGCTGCTGTATATCACAAGTGGTCTGCCTTACCCTATATATGTGTTGATATACTTCAGTAATATTAATGAAACATTATTTTATCCTAACATGGTGCTTAATCATAATTTCATTTAACTTTGCCATGGGACACACTGTTAATAAATTGCCTTGTCATTGTGAATTTTTGCTATTAACGTGAGATAGGATTTTTACACACTAAACACGTTGAGAATAAGATGTACATTACATTAATGGTCAAAACGTAACAGTGCTTAGCAAATCACTCACTATCGGAGTATTTGAGTTTAGGAAGGAACTGCATGCCCCTGCAGCTGGACTAATCTGGTTCAAGGGCACATGGAGGGGTAGTTGACTGAGGATAACCAAGTGACTCAGTCTTATTTGATTTAAAACCAAACTCCTGCTTACAATTGTATAAAATGCTGCAATTTGCTTTTTCCATGTATGTGTGTGTTCCCATGTTAAAATGTCTACAATTAAGCAACAACAAAGTCAGTTAACCTGGTGGTTGACCTGAGTCAGTCTGGCTGGTTACTTAAATACATTTGATGAGTTTACTCATCATTAATTGGGTGTGCAAGTGGAGTGTACACAGTGGTACAAGACACGAAGCTGCTGTTCTACAAAGATTCTAAGGCTTCACGAAAGCTTTACACCAAGTGAGAGTGTTGTGTTGTAGGTCATGGGACAAGCTGTACACAGTGGTACGAGGCACGAAGCTGCTGTTCTACAAGGATGCCAAGAGTGCCAAGGCTTCACCGGAGGTTTACGCCAAGGGAGAGACGCCGCTAGATCTGCGTGGTGGATCCTGTGAAATTGCTGCTGACTACACCAAAAAGAAACATGTATTCAGAGTCAAGTAAGTTTTATTTCATTTACACTTTTTTTCTAAGTTTGGCAAGATGTACCTAAAGTGGACTAATGAATACAATAAAATGTGGGCGTAGTTCGGTCAGGTCCCATTTATTTTCCTTCAAATTGAGTTTGTGTTCCAGTTAATTTGTCTATTATTACTCCAGATTTGGTTAGCTGAAAGTGGTATTGCCAATCAGAAAATGATGATGAGCCTTTAGAAATTACTATGATAATGTGAGCAATAATTGTCAGGGTGGCTACCCAACCAGGAATAAGCCAGAATTCTTACTGAGAACCCAGAAAATTTAAAAAATAATTTTTCTGTCTCCAAGAATTAAAAAAAATCAAGACTTAATTTGAGTGCTCCTTAAATCAAGAAATGATTAATCTCGATACATTGTATTTTAGGCAACGTGGATTGTGAATGAAGATCGACATAAATTCACGAGCTTCATTTGAGGGTTGCTTCCTCTAGTGTAGTGGAGTTTATTTTGGTTAGTTCTACTTCTGTGCTGTGGCAAGCCCTAAAAAAAATTTTTTTTTTACTCGTAACATTGCATTGGACAGTGAAAATCAGCTTACCCATCGTTCTGGAGTTGGGCTCTAAACGAGCGGTACTTATTAAGCTGTTAAGCAGCAGAGTGTTAGTGACCGCGGTACAAATAGGATTTTTGTATTTAAGTATTATTCAGTCGAAGTAGTGAGGTCTCCGGAAAAAGTTATCCAACTCTTAATCTTGAGTGAAAATAGTATTTTGAAAAGATGTGTGTTAGATAGATAACACAGGCCTAAAATGTACAGTATTCACCCTATAAATAGGCTTAAGAGTTCAGTTTGTTGAATAATACAGTATGTTTGATGGTTTGATAAGAGGTACAAACCGGTTGTTTGAGTACACCAGAATTTCAGTCAGATTTTTACCAGGCCTGATAAGATACCTTTTGGAGAAGAAAATAGTGGGTAAGCTGCAACAACTAACGCCAACAAGGGGGCATTTGCATCTAACATGATGCACAGCAATAACAGAATTAGCTGAGAGCTGAGCGGCAGGAGAAACATTTAATGTCTAGAATTGGCAGTGGATAAGCGGCATTGTGTGGTACCGCCCTGCCGCTTTCGTCTGTCGTGGTTAGTGTCGAGTGTTCCCCATATGTACAATACAAACATTAAACTTAAGTCGCCGCTCCGATCCAATGCTCACCATTTACCGCGGCTGAGGCCTCGGTTGGTTTATGAACGATTTCTCCTTGCACACACATTCCGATTAGTCATCAGATCACATAGGTTAATACAAAGAAAGTGATGTTATGTTTTTATATCACGGTCACGTCCAAACTGAGGTTTGAACTGCATTTATACTGGCATAAAATTGTGCAAGTTTTGTGTCCGATTGTAAAATGTGCTAGTCTAAACAGACACAAGAACTCTGATGAGCGCTGTTGCAACCAGTGTCAGACAGATAATTGCAAGAAATGGAGATCAGTGCCGGCTATTAAAATTTCAATTATAAACATTGCCGAGACATCGTTGCAGTGTGTGAACAGACTTCGTATTGACTCCCAGAACAACCAGCGATAGAACTGTACTTGCAACAGTTCTCATGAGTAAAATTGCTTATCTTGCTCACATTATGCGGCAGTAGTTGCACAAATTCTTTCGCAAATTTACTTGCCAGGGTAAATGCAGCTTTATGTTGTCGCCAGTCTACAGACGGCCAGCTGACTGAATCAACCATGCACCTCAGTTTTCATTGTCAGAGCGGGATTGGTTGAATGATCAAACCACAGCCTTTCGTGCGTTTATTTACTTTGTACTTGTGTTGTCGTGCTGGGGTGATTCTATTCTTGCTATATTTACATATTATTACAAAAACAGAATTTGTATCTGTTCACTTCTTTAGATGTCAAATCCTATAATATAAAGTTAAGAATCTAATTCTATAATCATTCAAATAATTCATTGTCAATAATTAAAACTAAACAAAAATATATCAATGTTATAGAATGGTGTATTCAGTATGAATAATTTGTTACACCGTGTTGAAGAAGATTGGAGTAAATCCTTAATGCTAGGATGTAAGAGGCACTTCCTACTTCTTTGTACTGTTTCTAACAGTGGCACAACATTGGCAAAACAATTTTGACATTTTTAAAACTATGATCTTTTAACAATTTTTGAGTTTAGTCAATAAATAAAAACCGCTTAAAAAGCAAAATTCAAGAAATGAACTGTGACTGAACTAAAATTTATATTCCCGTGAAATAGTCACTTTTCTGTTTTGTACAGCGTGTATCAAAATGAATGACCTGATTTTAAAACTCAATATCTATTGCTAAAAATGTACTACAAAAATAATATTTATTGCAAAATACTCACAAAATCTTAAAGTTTTAGGTATGTTATTACAAATGTTCTATATGTCCACCAGCAGCAGCACGAACAACATCCAGACGATAGCTAAATTCCTCATAAACCTTACACAATATCTGCGTTCACAGACTTTATTGCTACAGTTATTCTGTTCTTTAGTTCTTCGATGTCATGAGTTAGAGGGGGAACAAACACTTTTTCCTTTACATATCCCCACAAGAAAAAGTCGCATGGGGTCAAGTCTGGTGATCTTGGAGGCCAAGAATGAAGGGCATTGTCTCGAGGTCCTGTGCGCCCTATCCAGCGCTGGGGCAGAGTTTTGTTGAGAAGCTGCCAAACATTGTTGTGCCAGTGAGGCAGAGCTCCATCCTGTTGGAAAATGAAGTCACCAGAGTCTGCCTGAAGTTGTGGGAAAAGCCAATTCTGCAGCATTTGAAGATAGCTCATTCCATTCACAGTGTCTCCCTCAAAAAAGAAAGGACCGTACACTTTTTACGAAAGACTGCACAAAAAACGTTCACTTTCGGCGAGTTTCGTTCATGCTGAATAACGTCGTGAGGTTGTTCGAGTCCCCATATGCGCACGTTATGTCGTTTTACTTTACCACTAGTATGAAATGTTGCTTCATCACTGAAAATTAATCGTGATAAAAATGTATCCACTTCCATGTCCTCAAGTAGAGCATTACTAAATTCAACACGTTTCCTTTTATCACCAACCCGGAGAGCGTGTACTAATTTTAGTCTGTATGGTTTGTACATTAAACGACGTCTTAACACTCGCAAGACAGTCATGTGAGGCATACCCAGTTGTCTGCTTGCACGGCGAGTAGACGTTCGTGGACTGCGCTCATACGTTTGCCGAACTGTTTCCACCATTTCGTCAGAAGTGCTAGGTCGGCCTGAACTTTTACCTTTGCACTAGCACTCTTTCTCTTCAAATTGGCGATACCATCGACGAATGTTTTTAGGTGAAGGTGGATCAATGCCGAAATGACGACGAAAAGCACGCTGGACCGAAACAACTTACTCATCCTTGGCAAACTGCAACACACAAAACGCCTTTTGTTGAGTGGACGCCATTTTACTTCAGATTGACTGGAAACGAAGAAGACGCACCGACCGACATCTAGCGGCGATTTTATGAAACTTTAGGCCACGCCCATTCCAAATACACAGCTTTCCTTGCCCGCACACCTTATGTTTCGTAATTATTACCGTACAAAATCAGGTCATTCTTTTTGATACACCCGGTATATAAATTTGAATATGTATTTGTTTGTAATGTGTAGAGCCGCCAGTGGAGCCGAGATCCTCCTCCAGGCCAAGGACGATGAGGAGATGCGCCAGTGGGTGTCGATGTTGAGTGGACTGAGTGATGCCCAGGGCTCGGGCGGCCCCTCTCGTTCCCACACATTGCCTGCGCCTGGCGACCGCAAGGACGAGCCGAAGAGACGCAGTTTCTTCACTCTAAAAAAGAAGTGAGTCAAATGTGTATTGTCTTAGATTCTCCTCCTTATTCAATTAAATAAGAGTTGTTGAAATTATTAACTTTTCTACTGACCTCTGGATTGTAGTAGAGTAATACTGATTACTTAAGAATGGATCAATTATGGGCCAGATTAATTTTAACATGATTACCTTGGAACATGTGGTTCAATATCAAGATTAATTATTTTTAACTGAAAGTAATATTGAAAACAAAAAATACTGACATTTTCAGTTCCTTTCTTAATACAGCTGAACTGCTACTTGTGATGCTATCCGGAAATTCACGGATTAATTTTTAGTAATGTTAGAAAAGGTTTATCTTTTCCACATAGGAATGCTAGCAGTTACTTTGTTGTTACTCATTCTAAACTTAACAACAGTTTCACATGTCTACATTTATTTAACACTGTTCATTCACTCAACATCTGTGGTTGTAGCTGGCAGAATTGATCATTAAATATTTACATTAACACTTTTTACATTGAGTCCCGTTAACTAAATGTATGTAGAAAACCCATCATTCTAAAAATAGATGTACATAGCAGAGAACAATTACTTATCTTTGATAAAAAATATCACTTCTCTCTCTTTATTTTTTATAGTTCAAATTTCTGTTATTGGTTCTTTTTAGATAAAAACCGTTCCTAATTGAGGTATGTATTAATTGTGCTTACTATAGCCAGGAATCATTAGAGAAGTAAGTCCAAAGAGTTCCTAAAACCTTCTGAGAGCCTAAACTTAGAATTATATTTAAAAATTAAATTAAACAAAGAATAGTAGTTTCAACTTCTTTATAACTTTGTCTCAGATGTATGAAAAGAGTGCTTTTAATGTGAAAAGAAAATATCTAAGGTAAAGATATAAACCCATTGTAGACCATCATTGTTGTTCTCACACTAAGCAGAGGATGGAATGAAAGTTTAATTAAATGTTTAACTCACTGTTGATTTAATTTTTCTGTACCTTGCCTCCCTGGATGTAATCAATTAAAAATGTTGAAAACACAGGGTTTGCAAGATAATATTCTAAATGGTTATTTTTCATTTAAGCTTTATGCTTGAAGTATGTTTCAGGTAATGAAGCAGACTAGAATATGCTCTTATATATTTCAAATCTTAATCAATGTGTGCATAATTCAAGATTTGCATATCTTATTTTATTCTTAATGATCCTATTTTATATCTTGCATATGTGTTGAATGCAAATAAATAGTAATCAAAAAATGTTTTAAGTAAGTGATTTTTTATAATTTAAATTTGTAATATACATTTTATATTCTTGGAGAATTCTTCAAGTTTAAATTTTGTTACTGTCCATTTTATTGATTTTCAAATTGTTGCATTTTTGAGAAATTCCAAGTAGTTTTTGTCAAATTTCAAGGTTAATTTGAGTATGTTGTTTTACTGTAAATTATAATTAATTCATTTTTAATAGCTTAAATTATTTTTTTGAAAATGTTATGAACTTTCTGAATGTTACCTTATGAAACTGTATCCAGAACTTTCCAGAGTATTAAAAAGATTGGTTAGCCAACTTAGGAATGCTTAGTTCTCTGTCAAGTTAAAGAGTAATGTTTTGCACAATCATATTTCTTTTGTTAGGTTTGTCTTGTAATTTAAAAAAAATAATTCAGTGTTTTCGAAAATTAGTAATGGCTTCAGTATTTATTGGAGTGTTAAAAATTAGGTAATAAATTTATATTCATTAAAATATGATGAAACAGGAGCTGGATTATTCGTTTTGTGAAACAGGAACATTGCTCCCAAATTAATCAAATCTATAGGTCTCACGCATTTCAAATAAAATAGATCTACAACAGGTTAAATTTTTGCTGCAAAGTCAAATACATCATATAATCAAATCAAATAAATCAATTTCTGCACTGATTGTGATCACTTGTAGTGTGAGTTTGTTGCATTATTAGGGTGACTTATTGATATTCTAAAACATTTTAAAAATCCTATTTCTGTTTAGAGATACATTTGACTAACTGAATTATTGTCTGTTTCAGCTAAGTGTAAAGTAGTTGGAAACGCGACACTTCAGCGACGATCGTCTGCATTCTTCTTTTTCTGCAATATTCGACATAGATACTGCCAATTTTATGTTTACACTAAAAGATATTTATTCGTTATTTAAGAGCTGTCATTTCTTATCATTTTCGCTCTTTGAATGTCATCAAGAATGCGTGTATTCTGTAAAATATCGAAATGAACGTTACACCTTTGTTGTTCTTTTTTTAAGTGAAGATAGTGTTGATGTCTCAGATGGAAACGTGATGTTTCCATAGAGTTCATCAGTGTGTGAAGGGTACCTTAGTTGTTGTGTATATTGTTGTGGTCCAGGGCTCCCCACTCTGTACAGATTGTGTGCGCTTGTGGTGTCAGTGCGTTGCGTTACTCTCCATCACACCCTCATTTGTTGCTTTTGTATTAAATACTTTAGGTTAACTCATTTATTTAAGCTATTATATAGTATTTTATTGAAAGAAATTTATAATATTACAAAAAAATATATATAAACCTATAAAGAAATCTTGTGTATTTTTTAAAAGAACGCTATATACTGATGTTTATTTTAGATTGTTAGAGGTATAAATAGTAGCTAGTCACAGTGAAAGTTGATGCTTATTTTTCAAAGTCTACCGTCAAGAATGAAAGTGTATAGCTGTAGGTAGATTATGTAATGTCAGCTATACTTGCTTGGTATACGTTGGCAGCAATTTTGAATATATTCTGCTCCTGTCATTTTACTTTTAAGTTTTTTCAATTGGCTTGTCAAAATTACAAATATTATAGAACAATTATCAATATACATGTTACTGTTTTGTCTCAATCTTAATTGAAATGTTATTTATTTTATTTCTTGACTAATTGACAAATATTTCAGTATGATTAAAAGTTCTCCACTTCAAAGATGTATTTTCTTTAATGGTGTAACCCCTCTACACTTAATCCTGAAATCCCTTGTGTTCCAATATTTCTTAAGCATTCAAGGTTTTTGCGAGAAGAGATGGATCAAAAAATATGGTGGCAAAATGAAAATAATTTTGCTTATGCATGATCATTTAGTAAGTTTGGAAGCAAATATTAGAAGCAACACCAAAACAAACAAATACTGCTATGAATACTCATAAACAAGAAATAACATTGTATAACAAACAGTTACAAAACGTTTAGATATAAAACAGAACATTAAAATGTTCAAAAAGTTTATTATTTACTTAAATTTAATGTTTCCTCTATGTATATATATATATATATATATATATATATATATATATATATATATATATATATTTATAGAGGCGCAGGCTTATGACCGCTTTCATATATTTTAATTTCACATTTTTCCTTGGACACATGTCACCTAATTAGATGACATTCAATATGCTGGGATGCACAGCAGAATACTGACTTTCTCTTGAGGTCTATTTCATTTGCACTATGATACCTACTAGTTTGTTTTTGCTCCAAACGTCAAGGCGTTTCAGTCAGCAGCTGCTGTTTGTAAACACAAATATGGCTTCGTGCAAGCGTGAGTTTTTTTTTGACAAAGCAATCAATGAATAATTGACCAATGATTTTAGTGGGTTATCTGAAAGTATTGAAGAAAGTGAAGTGAATATTATCGGTTGTGAAACATGTGATGATTTTATTTTTAACAAGCTAGTTCATGATACAGACTTTAGCTATGATGTAGACTTCTCGATTAACTAATAATAGGACCATCAGGTGATACTGCTATATCTGCTAATTATTCTCTAAACGAGCTTATTTTTAATAGTGTCAACTTGGATGTAAACTGTACTTTATAAAATTATAATATCAGAAATCACTTTACTGGTAATTAGCGTTTAGCCGCTAGCCATTTTGTATTTTTATAAGGAAACTATTATCTCTAAAACTAGTTCAGCTAAAGAAACCAAATTTGGCACATAGATTAGTATAGATAAGAGAAATTTTTTAAAATAATTGTGCGTTTTTCTATAATATTAACAAAACTGCGTTATTAAAAATTTATACAGTCAAATAACAAAACATCATTACAGTTATAAAACATTTACTAGACACCAACTATTTGACAAAATATTATTGCAATTTCAACGGTACTTGTTGCTAAAAAATCTGTCAATGAGAAAACGAGCATAACCACTTTAAAGATATAGTTGCATAAACCGGGAACAGCAAACAACTGATACCTCTCAACTGTGATATGTTTGGCGCTCCCGGCTTGTGCAAGTGTATGTTTAAAGTGGTTATGCTCGCTTACACATTAACACATTTTGTTGAAAAACATTGCGTTGGAATTGTTATAAAAATTATAAAATAATAGATATGTTGTAAAATTTGTATAATCTATATAAAAAAGCTAATAGCTATCAAGAGATAAAATGTTTACTGCTCCCAGCTTGTGCAAGTATACCTAGAAAGTGGTTGTGTATGCTTATTCATTGACGGATTTTGTTGAAACAAGTACCATTGGAATTTTAATAAATTCTTAAAATAGTTGGTATCTAATAATATTTTTATAACTATACTGGTTTTTTATTAATTGAGGAGGTAATTTTTATTACTCAAAATGTCCATGTTGATTAATTTTTCAGCAAAGCCAAAAAACTGCATATCTGTATTTTTTAGACAGAACCTATTTATAAAAAATAATATTGAAAATATGTATTATATACATATTAAATAGGTATAATAACAAACAAAAGTTAATCAATCAATAATAATCAATTGGCTAGATCAATCCAGGTCAACAGGGATGTCGGTACTGCAACAACTTGAGACTCATTAGGTCAAGAATTCTATTCTGGGGACCCGAAAATTACAATACGAGGGGGTACCCAAAAAAAACCGGAATTATTTTATAAAAATTATATATTATCAAATTTTTTACAATACGACCTTATCTCCTTCAAAATAATCTCCATTACAACTAATACACTTGTCCCAACGGTATTTCCATTGATCAAAACATTTTTTGTAGTCATCTTTAGAAATGGCTGCAAGCTCGAGCTTCGTTTTTTCTTAACCTCTTCAACGCTGTCAAATCGTTGACCTTTCAAGCCTCTTTTCATGTGTGGAAATAAAAAAAAGTCGCATGGAGCGAGTAAGGTTCGTGGGGCAGCGGAACCATGCCGTTTTTGGCTAAAAACTGCCTAACTGAGATGGCTGTGTGTGCCAGTGCGTTGTCGTGGTGGAAGAACCAGTCTCCAGTCTGCCACAAATCGGGTCTTTTCTGGCGAACACTGTTGCGCAATCTTCTTAAAATCTCCAAATAAAATGTTTGGTTGACAGTCTGACCTGGAGGAACAAACTCAGAATGAACAATGCCTTTAGCATCAAAAAAGCAAATCAACATGGTTATGATGTTTGATTTGACTTGCCGACATTTTTTTGGACGAGGTGAAGATGGCGACTTCCATTGGCTTGACTGTTGCTTCGTTTCTGGGTCGTAACCATAGCACCATGACTCATCACCAGTAATTACCTTTTCCAGAAAATCGGGATCATTTTCGAGATGTTCTTTCAGAAGGCGGCAAGTTTCAACTCGATGTGCCTTTTGATGGTCAGTCAGAAGTCGAGGAACAAATTTGGCAGCAACCCTTTTCAGTCCTAAATCTCCTGTTAAAATTCGCTGAACCGAGCTCCAAGTTAACCCACTACTCTCTGATAGTTCCTCAATTGTCTGTTGACGGTCGGTGAGCACAAGTTCACGAATTTTCTCAACATTTTCGTCCGTTCGAGAGGTTGATGGACGTCCAGAACGAGGTTTGTCTTCAATTGACATTTCGCCATTTTTAAATCGAGCGAACCACTCGTAGACCTGAGTTTTCCCCATAGCATCATCTTTGTAAGCTGTATTCAACGTTAAAATAGTTTCTGCAGCATTTTTACCAAGTAAAAAACAAAATTTCACAGCTGCACGTTGTTCACTTAAACTTGCCATGATAAAAAAACGAAACAAGAACAAAACAGGGTTAGCGAAAACAGTCACTACGAACGAACAGAATGTACTAGGGCAACGGAACTGGGGTCACTGAACTCGCAATGGGTTGCGCGACACACGCCTAGCGGCAGGAATGTGTACTACACGCTGCCGGCTGCCAGCAATACAATTCCGGTTACTTTTGGGTACCCCCTCGTACATGTACAATGATTTTCTTATTTTCTTCTAATTTCAACTTACTTCGACGTGTATTGAAGGTGATTGGTATTACTGAAGATATATAAAACTGTAAATGTATATTTTAGAATATAAATATTAAAAACATGAATTAAATTGTTTTTGTACAAAATATATGATCGATGAACTGTTGAAAACCTTGGAACTAGCAGTTGATATAGCAGACACTATTATTCTATTTGTGAATATAATCTTTACAGTATTAATTAGTGGAATAAAGTATGCATTCGTATCATATTTTCTTATTCTGTAGTTAAAATGTTTCAGTTTGTATTTTAAATTAGTTAATCTTTTGCATTACAAACCAAGAAAAAGAAAAGTATAAATGAAATTTCTAAAGTAAAGCCATACATACAAAGCTTTTTAGGGAATTAAATACAAAGTATGCAAAAAATGGTTTTTATGCAACATAAAAAAGAATATCACGTGCCAAACAGCTGCTTCATTATATGATGCTTGGCAGCTATAATATGATATGCATTGCCCTCGAGTAGTGTTTAACTACTACAAATCCAAAATACTGTTTATTAATTGTTACTACACTGACAGTCAACTAAGGAACTATCACGAAAGCACATGGTAAAGTTTTACTTGCACTTTAATGGTTTTCTAGATTTTCAATTGCATTTTAGAAGTCTTAACTGTTTTTAAAAATTTTTATTGTGGTTCAGTCGGTATGACAGGAATTGTTTGTAACACGATATGGACATTTTATTAATTCTAGATTTGTCCACATGGGTTGTTAGTTAGGCATTCAGCAGTGTATATTTTTCTCTGAGAATGATGGCAATCGGGATGTGGACTCAATCTATTAATTACAATCTCGAATCATGAATCAGAAGATTCTGGCGATAGTATAGTAAATGAAGATGTTGCTGAAGTTGAGGATGAGAAATACACTACCCGTGAGCTGACTGCAGAGCAGCTCTGTTCATTTAATTTTAATTTTACTTATAATAGTTTAAAGTAAATGTTACTAAAGCAAAAAATCTATTTACAAAAGTTTCTGATCACTAGAGCGATTGTGAAAATTATGGTCCATTTTGTCAGTAATGCTAAAAGCTCACTCACTAACACACACATTCAAAACAACACCAAAACAAATAAATACTGCTATGAATACTCGTAAATAAGAAAAAACGTATAACAGAGATATAGTAACAAAATGTATAGATATGATGAAACAGAATATTAAAATGTTCAGAAAGTTTATTATTTACAAAAATGTAATGTTTCCTCTAACAGTGATGATACTTATTGAGCATATTTTAAAAATGTGATAGCAAAAAACGTAACCCATGTTAAAATACCTGTTATCAAGTGGTGTCATCTAGAAAACAAAACACCCAATATCTGGTACTTTCCAGTTGCAGGTTTAAAGGTTTATGTAATAAATTTCTTAACCCTTAGTGCGCTAGATATTATTTGTCCGTAACATGCAATTAGCTTAAAAATATTAATGGTAATTTGCTTAAAGTTCTATTTGAATTAAGATTTCTGAAGTTAAAGGAAGTAAAAAATGTAAACTGGTTTTTTTATAGGTTTAAAACAAATACAAATAAATATGTATGAAAAATTAAAACATGTGGTTTGTTAATTTACTAAACAAAATCATAATTAAAAATCAAATGAAATCCCAATTAAATTTATTCTATAGTTTTAAAATGTTCAAATGTAACATATAACACACAACTTGACTTAGGAACAGAGGTTGCTTGCAGATCTCAAGAGTTACACTGTCATCCTACCAACATGGAAAAAGCCATCAAACGTGCCAGTGTACGGTGTAAAATGGCATTTGGTTGCTATGACAACCTGTTTTGGATAGATAACAGGCACGGTTCTGAATAGAGCGCATCTGTGTCTTACATTCAATTAACATTATAATGCATTTTATCACTAGTTTTATGAACTACAGTTTGCGATTGAGGAAAAAAAAGTGACATTTGTTGTCATACACATGTGGTTTTTTTCCTTGCTGGATTGTAATTCGCGTCAAAGGGTTAACATACAAACAAAGAAACGTTTACTTGTGAAAATGAATATTGTTGGTGTAATTAAATCTGATAACTATTTTGTTGATATTCAATAGAACTCCTGGTCAACTAGAAATAGATGCATACACAGCAGTGAATATGGCTATCCAATATTGTCATAACAATGACCTAGTTGTGAACGAGAAGAAGTCAAAACAGCTCATTCTAGGGAAGTGTAGAAAAAAAACTCCAAGGCTACCAGAGACCGATGACACCACCTTTACCAAGTACCTTGGGGTAACAGTTGACCAAGACCTTTCTTGGACACCACACATCAACAACCTCTGCAAAAAGCTAAGCACCAGACTGTATGTAATACGACGAATAAAAAATATAGGAAACACCATGACCACGAGGATTGCATACTTCTCCCTGTTTGAATCCTATATCCGCTATGGGATAGCAGCTTGGGGAGGGACAACTTCTGGCAACCTGCAACGCATACTTTTGAAACAAAAAAAAGCCATACGAATACTGGGTAATCTCCAACCACGAGAGTCTTGCAGGGATGCTTTCAAGCACCTCAAAATCTTAACAGTCATAGGCCTGTACATCCTGGAAACAGTAACGTATGTCCACATCAAGACTCCAGGCATAGCAGAAAGGGGTGAGCAATTCCATCACTACAACACCAGACGGGCCACTGACTACTGCCTTCCTGTGCACCGACTCCGCAGCACTGAACATAAGCCAAGTTACATCGGCGCCAAAATGTGGAACTGTTTGCCAGAGATGCTGAAAAAAGTGGATCAACAACAATTCGCTCGTCACTTGAAGACCTGGCTTCTCAATCGACCCTTCTACAGCATTGAAGAATTCATGAGCTGGCAAACTCAACCAGACTTTTGAAAAATTACTCAGAATTGTACTTGCTCCTCAGTAATATTGTATGACACTATACTTATCTTGACGATAACGTAATAAAGATATTTTTGATTTGATTTGAATATTTTGCGCAAGTTTTACATATTTTTCAGACATTTTAACACTGTTACCTGACCACACAACAGTGTGATTATAAAGTCTCTCTCCTACTAATGTTTCAGTGATTGTATCATAGAAATAGGTATTTAAAATTTATGCTATTTCACTCTTATCACTATCAATATTATCATAAATAATTTTGTCTAATTTGTTTACATGTTTTTCTCTCCCAGTTTCTGTAGTTTTTGTATGTTTTCACATATGCTAGAAATACAGGATCTTTATTAAATTTTTCTATATTACGTAATTGTCTTTTTCATATACTAGAGGTAGGAATTCCATTTGTAATTAAGTTTTTTGGGCCAAATTGTGCCATTTAATTCCTGTGTGTTTTGAGTGGGAACGAAGTAAAAACCATTTGTCTGAAGATACCAATAACATATTTATATTTTTCATTTATATCAAAATTATTCAGAATCATAAAAAATGACTTTTAACTTTGATTGTGCTTTTGGTCTACTTCTTTTCTTTGGGCATGCATAGTCAAACGCTCTTGTCACAATTGTCAAAAATGTTCAACATTACAAGCATTGAGCACATAATACTAATCTTCCCCAGCTAGATCATAAACATTTAAGATTATGTGGACTGTAGTTTCTTCTAAGGGAACTTGAATTATTTTTATTATTTTCCATTCCTTGGCAGATGTTGCAAACTTGTCCTGTATGATCTCAAATTCTAGCTTCAATGATTGTGTTATTAATATACTCTTCAGGGATATTTGTACATATGCAATCTGTGGAGGTCTTGGTCTAGTTATTCGAGTTTCTGGCAGAGGGAGTCTTCTGATACCATAGCAGAGTAGTCCTGCATCATAACATGCATTGTCAGAACTCAGAGCTAGGTTAATGGTGTTAACATCACCCATTACCACTAAGTAACTGTATTGTGCTTGCACGAAGTTGAGTATATTATATTAGATATTAATAAAATGACTTGTTTTAATGGTCTACCAGGTGTTTGATAGATACCAAGTATGTAGAAAAACTATTCTTCATGCTCAATCTTCCCAATGCAGCCTCACATACAAAGTCCACACAGTGGTCAAACACATTAACTTGTTCTGCCTTCAAGTCTGATGAGGATTCAACACACATCACAACTCCTCCCAGTCTTCTCTACTGTAGTTAGTTACCAGTGTGTAGCCATCAATTTGTGTCAGTGTTAAGCTGTTAGGTTTTAAGCCATGTTCTGTCAAAATTATGATGTTGGGTAGTGTACTAAGTGGTTCAGCTTAGCTTTTTGATAGACCTTGTATGTTCTGGTGAAATATTCTGACATTTTTTGTGGTAGTGGTCTGATGAAGATTTTTATATGGGCCAGAAGTTTTTAGTTTTTATTTTATACAGTCCTGGGGTTTTAACTGTTAATTCAGGATGGTCCTGGTCTTGTATAAAGTTTTTGTTATTAGTGTGCTCTAAGAAATATGTATTTCCATTATCTCTGGTTTAACTCTCCTTCAGCTCTTTCCCTTGCTCATTATTGGAGGGTATTTTATTTTATACAGTTTTTTATCAAAGAAGATTTGGCTGACTCCTCCTCTGTCATCTTTGAATGATGTTTCATCCTGAGATCCTGTTATAAAAGCCACAGTCAGTAACAGAGGTATGGATACCTAATAATTTCTCAATTGAATCCAAAATAGCCATAATCAGTGAATTATAAATAATGTAGTAGATGTTTTCAAGTTCTAATGACATGCATGGCACTGTTCGATGTGTGGCCGATTCAAGCTGTGAGTACTGCAAAGTTATAAATATTCAACCACACAAAGTTTTGTAGATATTAAAAAAAACCTTAAAATATGTCATTGTTTTAAATGAAATATTTGGTGAATCTGTGTTGATTAGCTTTTTGAGAGTATCAGTTTGTTTCAATGCATATCGTGATCTGTATCACATTCTGATATGTCAGATAAAAAAACAAAGTATTTGTATCCAGTGTTGTCAAATGCTTGTAGAGATTTGGAAAGAGACTTATGCTTTTACTGATGATTGTATGAGTCACACACAAGTTTATGAGTGGTTTGGAAAACCCATGACGAGTCAAAGTGAAAAATACATTGAAAAAGTGTAGGAATTAGAAACATAATACAATCGATTAATTGTAGAAAAAAATCGGTAGTTTAATTTGAAAATTTTGTCCCAAATCAAATGTTATCTGACAGGGTGCCGATTTCAAGATGTAGCGGTCATACTATAAAATGCTACGTAATCACGTTTTGAGGTTCCAAAAAGCAACATCAATACCTGCTTAGAACATTGAAAACAACGTTGGGTGAAGTGTGTGGCATGAGGAGGGACCTACATTGATAGATATTAAGTCTCAAAGCCGTATTAAGTATTAAGTCTAACCCACTTTTTTAACACCAGCAGTGCCAACATCTCAAATTATTTGATACTGGCTAGATGTTCCTCTCAGTCTGTACTAGATTCTGACACTCTAAGGGTTAATAAATAATTTGAAACAAACTGATGCAAAGGTCAAATAAATATTTAAATGTAATAAATTCCATAAGAAATATAACAGAGCTAAGTAAAAACTATGTTATTATAAAAGTAGGCCTTCACCAATGTAGGGCTTATTTTCAGCCATAACTGACTGGAATACAGTATAGAAGAGATAAGGAGAGTAAACATGATACAAAACTAAACAAAAATTAACGTAAGAATAATAATGACATAATATGCTGTGTAGGCTATGCAGGTGAACATACAAGCAAAACTATTAAACTAGACTGTTGTTTGTAGCAGTTGTATTTATGAAAACAATCTGCATTTTTATTGTACACTATTAATCTGTAAACGTAAATACTTTCTTTGGTTCCTCAAGAGCGGGGCCCAGTGCAGCCACATCATTTGCACCTGCCTAGAGCCAGTCCTGATTATTATCAAAGTTAACAAAAGTAATACAATTCTTATAAAACAACAAAATTATAATTAAAGAGTTGAAATCAAAAGTTGAATATATTCAAACACACAGTACATTTTCAATTCAAAAATACAAAAAATATTCTTTTTTTAATGTAAAACTTGCCAAAATCTGATATAATAACAGAGTAACCGATGTATAAGATTCAACTTTAAAGGGACAACAAAAAATATTTAAGACCAGTAATAAACTTTAAGAACAGAGCTACCTGCAAAGCATTAAGTATTCAAGACAATTACTAAAAACAACATTGATTTAAGAGATTCATATAAGTTATTATTATTATTGTAATACATATAATAAATCACAGTAAATATCTAAGAACGCAAGATTGGTATCAATTGACACAGAAGTATGTACTCAAACAGTCCAATAAATTAAAAATTACATTGTCTTAAAGACTGTCTCACATAATAGATAATAAAATATTAAATCGGTGCAGTTTTGAAATTAACAGTTGCAGTAACCCAAAAATTATTTTAGATATAATTCAGAATTGTCTAAACAAGAAAACAGATTAGTATGGGCTCCCCTTTGTCAGGTTTATTAGCAATTATCTTTCTACGTAAATTAAAAACGAACAACATAATAGTGGTAAAACATTCATACCAAAATTCTCCACTAGTAATTTCATCAATATTTGATCAAATCACAATTCATACAGAGGGTGTTTTAAAAAGGATGACCTGGTTCTAAATTGCTACATTTATTCTAATATGTTATCTGGGGATACAACCATATACAACAGTTCTATATTTTTAATTCCATTTTAGGTGTAAATGCATCTATATTATATCTTTTGAGAAGTGGGCAGTGTATATATCACCATATGAACACATCCATGAAATATTTCTTAAGGCCGCATAACAATTATATTTGATAGCATCAAATGCACATGCAATGCATTATAGTCCACAACAACAATTGTTGTACTAAGTGTGGTATGGTGTACCATTTCTTGTGTTACATTTTCATGTGTACCAATGGTGGTACATGATGCTATTGGTACAACAATTGTTTGAAATGAATTGTTTTCATTGTGTCCCTCTGTGTGTGAAAGACAATCAGCAAACTGCAAAGAAATTTGATGACTATATTTGTGACAGTAACAGAAATACAATATACTTTATTCTGAAAAAAGTAGTTTATCACTGGTTAGTTATTCAACAACTTCTTTGAAATAAACAGAATTTTAAAATCCTGTTTGTAGTAGATCAACTCCAACGTGCATGGATCAATGTTCATTTAGTACAGAAAGCCTATGATATATACAACACATGTTATTTTAAAACCATATGTTGTGATGTATTAGTAAACCAAATAAATGTCATTTTATGCTGTTGTTTTTTTTTTATTGACTAAAATATCAATTTGTTGTGTTTGTCTTTTGTAGACTACAAAGAAATTTTCCTTGGAATTTTTCTTTAATATTTAATATTGACATGAAGTTATAGTGTGATGGTAAAATCGTTAAATTACGTAGAAAGGTCATAGATGAAAGGTTAAGAGAGGGTGACATTGAGGCATTGATCAAGAACCTGAGGATGGCAACAGTAGCAAACAAAGGTAGGCTCCTAGCAACAGAATCAATATAACTTGAGGTTGCATGACCGTACTCTTAGTTGCTCTTGGATTAGTGTGCTTCACATTGTTTACTTTTCAGTGTTTATTGGATGTTGTGTACTTTTTGAAAAAAATCTTTATTGTCGATCTGAGATTGTTTTTCTTAAGCAATGTGTAGCAGTACAAGAAGTTCCCGACTTTGTCAAACTTACAGTGGTGTAAGTTTATTGCTTCATCATTTTTTTTTCTCTTTTACATAATAACAAAAATGGTTTTATGAACATAAACTCAATCGTATTTTTAAAATTGTTAACTTATTTCTAGGATTAATATTTCTTATTCAACACAAATAGTTCAGGAGATGACCACATCACCAAGTATATTATAACTAAATTTAGGCGTAGTTACTGTTTTAGAAAATATATAAGAAAAATAGAAGAATTATATGAACGAGTTTTAATATTGTACTCATATAATAATACCAATATGTTCTGTAATAACAATATATTTTTTATTATGCTGAAAACATACTGTAATGCTGTGGTCAAAATGTTGAAATGAAGGTTTGATATTGTAAACTATAGTTAGAATATGTATTACCACATAATCCTTTTTGTGCCAGAATCAGGACCAGTAATACTGCTCTATTTTGCTGCAGGACCTTACGACTGGACATTGGACTGTAAAGGTTTATTATTTTAAACACAGCAAATCATTCTTGGAATATTATAACATCATAAAGGCAATATATATGTTATTTTGTAATTCTAAAATCTTTATAGTTTATTTTCTAACTGGAATATGTAGTTAACTTTTACAAAGAGTGATCACTATTAAATATTTGTAATTATTTAGTTCCATTAATATTTATTAAAATATTTACTAAAACTTGGAAGACAGAAATTGATTTTATTTCCAAAATCATCTAAAAAATATATAAGGCATGTCCAGAAAGTAAATTCTATTTAGTTATAATACGATATATGATATAGCCTTGTGATGACAACTTAAGAGAGTTGAGAACATTAAAGATAACAAACAATGCTTTTTAATGGAGCGGCTGATCTCCTTTTAAATCTTGTTCTGATGGGCCACAGCCCTTTACGATCTTATCAAATAGAATAAGGAGAGTCAATACAGTACAAGGTCGATGGTACTGATAAAAAGTAGAATAATGTGGCGGGTATAAATACAGTTCATCAATTCCATGCTTTTACACTATTTTCCACAAGATTCTAAAATTGTTATTCATATAATTATTATATTACAATCACATACAAATTGAGTACCAAAAGTACTCCTGTATATGAAACATGAGTCTTGGATATGACGACATCTTGAAAACATCTTTGTAGGGTTATATGGCTGTCTTCACTAGCACACTGGTTCTTTGAGAAATGATTGGACAAGATGGCCACTCACTATAACAAGTATCTGTATTCTGGTTGAAACTATATAGAAATATGGTATAAAATATTATTTTTCGTGGAAAAATAAACTTATCTTAAAAATTTGATATTTTTTAATGCATTTACATTTTGGACACAATTGCATTATTTAGAAAACTCCACTTAACAAATTTGATATTGATGAGCCTTAGGTAAAAAAATGGCTTGGCTTAATATCAAGTTGTCTGCCATTATAAAATGATCATTCAAAATAAATTTTAAAATTATAAATTATGTAAGTTTATTAATAAAAAAAATCACTAACTTATGGTTATATTCTAAAATATTTACTGACAGTGAGGAAGTATAAAAAAATATTTAAAATTAAGTTGGCCAACAGATTTTCATGTTTATAAATTAACATGTAGACTGCGACAGACACCTTATGGTGCACAACAAACTACTACTAGTTGGTGTCATCAAGTGTAAACCCACAGTAAAGGTGTTAAACTAACCAAAATTATTCATCTCTTTCCAAAATTTTAAAATTTATGAAAATGGTTTTCAGTTAAAAACTTATTTTTGTTATAGTACTTTTTATTCTTATATGTATAAATAACTTTAATTTGTGAAATTCAGTCAATATGATGGAAACCAGAAGTCAGTACAACCCGTTCTACACGCCACCGTCTTGCATCATAAAGACCAGTGCAGAAATAGTTAGTGAGGCCCGGGCAGCGATGGAGCACAAGGCAGTCCGGGCTGTCAATACCAAGCGGCCCTTCACTCCTCGGGACTCTCACCGCATCCTCTTCGGTAGGAACAACTCTGGCAGGCCTCCGAGTGCTATAAGGTACAAACTCAGCTTGATATCTTTATATGTAGAATTACTACTCCTTACAATAAAAAAATTAGATGTACCATAATCTAATAATAATTTATACAAAACTTTTCACAACATTTTATACTATAACAAACAAGTCTCTCGTGAACTGCTATTGATCATAATAAAATGAATTCATATTATAAAGCTATGTCACTGGCTTATTTGAGTCAAAGCTGAGGTACGGAATAATATTTTGGGGATTTTCCAGTGTCATCAACTTTAATAGAGTATTCATTCTTCAAAAGAGAGCGTTGAGGGTCGTCTGGGGAATGAGATCAGTTGAGAGCTGTAGAGAGCGTTTCCGATCCAGTGGGATACTTACCTTAGCCTCATTTTTCATTCGACAATGTTTGTTTATCAAAATAAAAATCTTTTTCACATTTAAATCATGATCATAACACATGGCACAGAAATTACCTAATTTTAGACAGTTTCAGATTCAACCTTTTCAAAAACTCGATTTTTGTATTTTGGTCCTAAACTGTACAATTTACTTCCAAATGTAATCAAAATTAAAACAAAATGTAAACAGTTTCAAAAGTTATTTAAAGACTTACTTGATCGGGAAGCCTGTCTACAGTCTCCACGAGGCTCTCGTGATACCCATGTCTTGATTAGATTAATTTTTTTGCAGTAGGAATAACTTTAAAATGTTGCAAGAATTTATTGTGTTTTACCTTTAAATTGTATGCTGTTTTGTTGCTTTTTTAAAATTACATATGATTCTGATGTTTTGACTTGCACAGAAAACCTCTGAGTTCTATTGTGTGAATAAATTATTCTTATTCTAATTCAGTATGTTATGGCATAGACTGTCTGGGTGTTTTAGCTCAGGCACTTATTGATAATATGTAATAACTGGAAAATAAACTTAATTCAATAGAAACATCTGTTTCTAAGATAATAGAACATACCTGATTGAGAGAAGATTATCACCAAGCCAGTTGATTGCAGCTACGGGAGGAGCCAAGTACATCTATCAATCTGGTGTCTCCTGGAAATGAGTCAGGAAACACACTATTTGTACTAAACCGCAAAATAATGACCACTCTGATCAGAGCTGTATACCACACAATGTATTGCAGAAGCAAATGTACTGTTTTTTGTTGACTAATGCCATATGATGTAGCATTCCCCTAGGCACTAGCCATTAAACATTTGTTTCCTCATCAACCCAAAAGCATTTTTACTATTCATTTGTTGTTTATTTTTCTGTTCAAACCAATCTGGAGGATGCTGCAGTCCATGTAGTAACCTACAAACTATCTTATAAAAACATATTTAATACATTATAACAGGTTTAGTGGCCATTCTTTTTAAGTGTAGAATTCACAATAGTCAGTAAAATTGACAGAAACTTAAATTAAAAGTTATTTTCTTGGCGAAACTCTTTTATATTTTTGATAATTTGTTAGAGGGTACCTTAAATTAGTAATTCCTGCTTATGGTTTTTACTGATCTCTTTGTAACTACGGTAAATGTGAAATGTCTAAAAGTATCAACAGGTTTTAAACATAAAAAGATAACCACTATATATTAAGTTAAATGTTTAACTAAAATTAAGTTAATGTTTTAAAAATGTATACTCTGAGAAAAAGTTAGTATTAAAGTAAAATTAATTATTTAATCTGTCACATGAAATAATAGCAAATTAAAAAAAGTGTTAGTGAAAGATTTTTTCTCTTTCAGCCTTGGACAAGTTAAGTTTCATGACTTTGAGAGCACACTTCCCAAGTTAAGTACCGGAAATGTTTCCTTCCTCTACGCCGGAGAAAAACTCCCTAAACTACAGAGAACTCGACTACCAGCGATCACTGATGTGAGACGAAAAAAACACTACAAGAGCACAACCTCATTAGACAATTGTGAGATTTGTTATAAGACTTGTAACATGTAGTAAGCAAAGAAAAAAATAACAAGTATCAATAAGAGGTATATTTTTAAATATCTTTAAATTGGTTACACTGAAAAAATTAGCTTTATGGAAAACATAAGTTTATAATTTTTTATGAAGTAACGAATTCTGTGTTTGAATTTAAAAGGCATAAAAATTCATTCATAGCTAACAGTCATTCATCAATTGAGCTGTGTTCTTCATTCCTAATGCATATTTTTTACACAATATGTGGACTCCAAGAAAATTTAATAATTCTGAGACTTATTTTTAAATGAACAAAATTAAAATTCAGGATTAGTTTATGATGAAATAGGAGTAGTTTGGAAAATAAACAGGTTGACTGCGGCTGACGCACTAGTGCATAGTGTCCTATCTCGAGGAGTCAAGACCAATTACTGAAAATGTTAAATAGTTTCATAAGAGAATTCTTATACATTTACAAACTCTAACCATTTCATAAAATGTAAATAATAAGAAATTTTTAAAAATCCATAAGTTTAATTTTTTTATAAAAAGTATTATTATTTACATACATTTAAAATATTGCACAAAACACTTGCAATTAAATGTACAAATATGTGTTATTTAATTTAAAAAATTTCAAAAATTAAAAATGTAAAAAATAAAGAAGTTTTTTTAGATTTATTTATGAATGATGCTTAAAATATTCCATCACTATCGTGCCTTCTATATGATATCAATTCATTTTACCCTAAATTAAAATAATATTATATAACTTTGAAACAAAAATTGTTTGATAGATACAATTTTTAAACAGGATTAGGGCTACATATTTGTTACCGAAACCAATTTTAATTTTTTCTTTGAGAGGTATCCCACTAAGTATAATCACATCCTGATCAAAATATTAAATTTGTTTAGTGCTTCATGGAATCTAAATGGGATACTCCTAGACATCTCACTAATCAGAGTCCAATCTTCATCAAGTTTAAAATTTGTAATAAAATTTTGATCAAAAAATTTCATTAACATTGATTACTTGGTATCAGGACTGATAGGTAAATAAATATTTATGTAATGTCCCTGTATGAGAGTAATTGATATCCACACCACTCTTGAACTTTACGCAGTGGCTGTCATGATAGAGGTAAGCTGGTATTGGTTGCTGTACAACGAGAAAATTGTACTAAACACAGCTTGTGCATTGTTACATAGTAGATACAAACTGTCTGATGAGTTTTCAAACTCTAGATTCAAATGGAGAAATAAACTATACATCTAACTAAAACATTTAAATTAAATATAACATTTTCAAACTTGTTTTCAAATTATAACAATAAGTCTTGCAATAACAAACATTTCAATAAAATTATAAGGAAATTTCAAAACAATTAGAGTAAAAAGATAATTTTGTTTAACATAAATTACTTTGTTAATAATGATAATAGTTTTTAAGGAATAAAACAGTAAAGATAAACATACAAGAAATTAATTGTATTCTAAAATTTAGCTTCAATTAATTTAATTTTTTATGCTTCAACATAAACCATTTAACTTTTAAGTTGTATTAGTGTTGTGTGAATCTACTACCAAATATCTAGTTGGACAATGCTGTTCTGACTAGTGCCCGAGGAGGTGGAGGCAGATGTACAACCTGACGTTGCTGTTATACGCCAGACTCACAGTAGCCCAAAGGAGCGCACCAGTGTGGATATCCTGACATGCTCACCAACACGCAGGCCTCAGGAGCTATGGACCAGCGTTAGGCAACCCATCAGTGAGGAGAGTGGGGAGGAGCTTACTCCCCGGAGGAGGTGAACAGGAGGTAAACATGTTGTAGCAATTTGGTTTTCTAAAATCCCAACGTTGGCTAAGTAACCAAACATTTTGCATTGTCATTTAGCATCATCTATAGTTAGGCTAAGAAAACATATGAAAGACTTTGCATGTGTTGGAAGATTACAATTATCCTTATCAAACATCTGTAGGGGAATTGGCCTCAGCCTGAGCCTCCATGCAAAATTGATTAACAACACTTCTAAATATGAAAACTGCCAGGATCATAAGAAAAATTAGACCAAATGGAGACATAGTTGTATTTCCTAATGGATCTGGGCTAAGAACATTTATTTTTCATCACTTTATGAAAATGAAGTCTAGGTCAAAACTGTAATGTATTTCAAAAGATTCAGTTTTGAGATGGTTTTGTATAAAAAAATTAAAACATATTATATCCCTTTTCAACAACATTCAAGGAACAGTTTGCTGATGGGAAATTCCTTATTTTAAATTGAAAAGTTGTAAAGTTAAAAATTTTGTTTGTATATGACGAAAATGTGGAATTCAGTTCTTCATCCAAAAATGAAAGTTCACTGACTTTGTTCATAGTGCTTTTTATATTCTGATGAAATATAGAGAATTTGTCTGAATACAAATTTTGACAGTTTTTTTAAGAACATGTTAATTTATTTAATTCTTATTCCCACATTTATGGGTAGAAAATAATTTTTATAATTAGAGAGTTTTGATCCTAAGAGATTTAACTTGAATTCATAATTAATAACTTATAATTTTGTAAAAATTACTTCATTTCAGAATTATCTAGTACTGAAACTAATCCATTTGAAATTCACAGGTGATAATACCTAGAGAAAAATTTCCACCAGTAGTGGAAGTTCAGAAGAAGACTGATAGAGGTTTAAGAGATTTTAAGAGTCTGGCATTCTCCGAACCGAGAGGCTCCCCTAAAGGTATCATTGGTATGGACAAACTGATGGAAGCGACTGATAACAAGATCAATGAGGCACGTGTGAATGCTCGCAAACAAGTGGTGGAAATACCTGCCCAAGTAGAGAAAATTAAACCACCACTTGCTGAGCCATCTGACACTTTGGATAGTATCCTGGCAGAGCTGCAGAAACTGCGGAAACGGGGTATTAGATATTGACCGTTAATCACTAAATGTTCTTTAAATACAGCTTTAACAATTGTAATTTACAAAATAAAATAATATATTAATATAAGTTATAAAGTATTTTTTTATCATAATATTTAAAAACGTAGCATGCTGTTTTCTTTTTATAAAAGAGTTTGCCTTCATATCTCTCTACATCAACCGAATCATCCAACAAGCTCCTTGAAAGCTTTGCAATACTTATCATGTTTGAAAACCACAAATGCTGTCTTACTTATAAGTGACTAACCCTTCAGTTGAGGAACAAGATCTAGATGATACACCTCCAATTTTGAAAGGTATTTGAGAAACATCTCTTTATGAAGAAGTACTCAGGTTTAAAATTTTAATACACACAAAATATAATACCGGATTTGAGTCTTTGACAAGAACAAAACAAAATTTTAAACCTTTCTTGTCAAAGACTCAAATCCGGTATTATATTGTGTGTGTGGGTGTATATATATAATGTTTTTGGACATTTATAGTATGATTTAGTAGAGCGTATTCTTGATCAAAAATATTTGTACAAGTTTTTATGGAGGATGAAAATGACATTTCAAATGTAAATTATTCTCATACATTGGTCTTTTAAAGTAAGAATTAATTTATCTCAAGTGGTATACACTTCAGTCTGTTCAGACATGTTTGAGTCCCCATTTGTACTATTTGAGTAGTAGGATATCACTGGTCAGACAGTGAAGAGTAGGAGTGGAGTCTTGTAAAATAATCAGAAAAAAATATTTATCTCTCAATCTTAAAATATAAACCTATGGTGGATTTTTAATATTTGAAGCATAACATTATTCTGCAACCAATAGATTTTCTCTGTATTAAAGAGATGGTTGGTACTATTTATTTATAAAATTACTGCATACTTTTCTTTATGAGTGTATTATGAGAATTTTTTCATTATTTGTGAAAATGTAAAATGTTTTAGAAGCTGAAGACGGAGATGTAATCTCAGTTTTTGAGAGACTTTACAACATTTTGGAGAAAGAAAATATTCCAGCGTCTAAGAACACTAAGCTCAAGTCTCATATTTTGAAAAGTATTTACAAATTTGTTGAAAATGCTGGAGAAACTTTGCTACTCCACATCACCCGCATTGCACTCATGGTAACTGCTTACATCTGTTAACATGAGCTCATTAGATTATTATATTTTTTCTTCATTATCAATTTTCTGTTGGTATATTTCTTAATATGATTGATGATAATATGATAAGATGTTATAAAAAACAGTTTTGTTCTGTAAAAATCATATACTGTGTTTTTGTGTTGTCCAGCTCCGTGTCAGCGGCCACAACCTATCAGCTGTGTGCAAACTTATATTCAAGATCTCCAGAACCGACAAAAATGACAGACTTTTCCAAGACACCAATGTCCTAGGTGATCAATTATGTTTCCATCCTTTTGTTTTATAATGTAAGTAATAAGTATACGAGGTGTGTAACAAGAATTTTTAAGTTTCCTGAGTTTGGTGAGTTCGATTGTCAAGATTTGTTTTTATTATGTTGGTACTCACGTTCCTGAAGTATAATAAAACTCTCAGCTGTATTCATTGTTTACTTTTGCAGTGGCAGCTGCTGTGGTTAGAGATGTTTTATGAACTCAGTGATTTTTGTTTGTAAAAAAGTGAATAAATGTATTTGTATCTAATTTTGTGTGAAAAATTAAATAAAGTATAACAAAGCGTGGGAAATATTAACAAAGGCTTATGGCGAGTCTGCTATGAGTAAAACAAGGGTTTACATGTTTCAAAGCTGGCCATGAAAACATTGAAGATAACGAATATTCTGGACTCCCTAGCACATCAACAACCAATGAAAACATGAAAGAAGTGTAAGATACGGTTATGAACGATCGCCATATTATGATCAGAGAATTTATGCTGATGGTGTTTGAATTTAAATTGGATCTCCATGACATGTTTTAAATGTTTTGGTTATGAAACGTGGCAGCAAAATTTGTTCCAAAATTAATTGTTGAATTTTGAACAAAAACAGTGGCAAATGGAAGTTGCTCAGAAGTCACTAAATCAAGTCAAGGATGATGCAGAATTACTGAAAGGAGGCATTCTGGATTGCCAAGACTGAAAAAGCCTCGACACGTGGAGTCGAACAAGAAGGTTTTGCTAACTTTGCTCTTTAATTTTAATAGCATAGTGCATCATGAATTCTTACCACAAGGTCAAACAATTAAGGTGTACTAACTGCAAGTTTAGTGCTGTTTGCGTGAAGCAATAATAATAATAAAAAAAAAAAAACAACCGGACTTATGGCAAAACAATTCATCCATGACAATGCACTTGCTCACACTTCATTGCTTGTTAGTGAATTTTTTAGCCAAAAAGAGTACTGTAACGATGCCCCAGCCTCCATATTGTCCAGAAATGGCTCCGTTTGACTTCTTTAATTTCCAAAAATAAAGAAAACCTTAAAGAGCCGTCGTTTTTACAAGCATACATGGCATTAAAAGTGCATCACTGAAAGAGCAAAAGGCTATCCGAAAGATCGAGTTTGAGAAGTGTTTCGAGGATTGGAAGAAGCACTGGCACAAGTGTGTAATATCTAATGGGGACTATTTTGAAGGTGACAACATTAATGTAGACAAATAATTTTTTTAATGAAAATTTACATTACTTTTTTAATATACCTTGTTTACTTAAATGGAGTTATTTCAACAAGTAATTGAAATATTATAACATTACACTACCAAAAACAGTTATATAAGAATAATGATTGTTGGTTGAATTGTCTCTCTTTAGTTCTTATTTGTCTGATAGGTACTAAATTGTCAAAATAAGCAATCAGAGGTCTGCTAAGAGGGTTCCCCAGGGCTCTGTCCTTAAGTTGAGTTATCTTTTTACTTAAAAAACTTAAACATAGTACCAGTCCAAATTTAGTATTAAAGGCATAATTTTCACTTTTCCACTCTCACCTTATGTATAGTACACTTCTCTGAGGTGTGTTTAGTGGCACTAAATAGATTTTCCTGCACCAAAAGAAGGCTGTACGTACTTTATAATCTTAGTGATACTTGTAAAGAATATTTCATCGAACAAGATATAATTACTCTTCCCTCTATTTTTGTTGAGATATGATCAATCAAAAGTTTACTAGGCTGTCAAAAACACATACTGTACATACCTACAGATGACATTTGGTCATCAAACTCTTTAACAATTTACTATTAGTAGTTAGAGACCTTTCTTGTAAACATTTAAGAATATCTGTGTCTAAATGGTTAAAACAAATGCTTTTTACTCTATTGAAGAAATATATTCCTGTACTGTAAGTGATTGTATTTTCATATAATCTGTGCTCTGTAACTTCTTATCTAGTACATATACATAATTGTATAAGCTGTATTCTTGTAGGCCATTGTTTAAATTTATTTATGGCTTTGTATTTATATTTTAATGTATGTTTCTTTCACATATTTTACTAAAATATGACTTTGTTAATACATTGTTATATGGCATGACAATAAAATATTCTTGGTAAAACTTTATATCAGCACTGATGTAAGATAATTTTCATAATTCATATATAATTGTAGTATAGTCGTGTATTTTATATGTAGAATAGTATTGCATGGCAGAACAGTTTTAAACATTGTTAAGACAGCTTAATAATCAAGAATTTAATACCATAATTATATAAAAAGTTTTCAAGTTAAAAATCATAGTAATCTATCTTACACAGGTAGTATGATTACAGAGTTAATTGTGTTATAGACTTCAGTATAAGATTGAAGGAGTTTCCTTACATAAAGATTTCTGTATACTTTAAAGAACTTTTCATTTATCTAGTTTTTAATACACTGGCTTTTACTGTGCACAGAAATTTGGGCAGTGTCGGGTTGTAGACAGACTACAGTCTACGTAGTAGGTAACAGACTATGTACTATCATAGACAGTGACTGTGAGACTTTAATCCTGAAATTAACAGTTATTAATATTTTAGTAACATGTACTGCCGTTGTAATTGCTCAAAAACTTGGTATCATGGGATGGCAAATGATTAATTTGTTATAGTAAAAATGAATAATTGACTGTATGAGATATCAAAAATAGGAATACAGTTTTTATTTTCAATCTTTAGATTTTAATATACGTTCTGGTTGTCAGCCACTAATCTTAAATAATCGTAGTTTTCCCATTCTGAGTAAAATGGTTTTCTGGTTATTTTTTCCTTACATAATCCAATAACCCCATGTATTTCCAAATACTATTTCTGCTGACATTTCTGCAATCTTTCAACTATTTTATATTTCTATATAATTTCAAATCTAATGTACATTTACCAAACATTTAACAAGTTGTACAAAACAACATATAATACATTTAAAGAAATTTTTTGAGCGACAAATGGTTTTAAAGCTGTTGTCAGTCATAAAAAACACCCTGCCATAACAGGATGTTTTTCTTCCAGTTCCCAGAATTAAAAAGAAAACCAAACATCAAATTTATTTTTATATTAATATATAATAATGAGGTACTTTTAAGTGGCTAACAGCTCATTGCTACCCATAGTCACTGAACTTTTATGTGTAATTTCATTGCATGGTTATGATTATAAATTATAGTCTATACATAAATGTTACAGAACTCTTTATGGAAGCCTTGGGCAGAGCCAGCCCCTTGGAGGACGCGGAGGCTTGCATCTACGGCTATGGTGCTCTGAAATTCCTGACTATGAACAATCAACTTTTACGCACCTCCCTCCAACATGGAGCCCTTGAGTTGATGGTGCTCCATATCAAAATTGTGAACAATGCAGTAAGTTTAAATTCAAGGTTTCTTGGACCATTCTCTTTACTAATATAAACATTTTAGTGTTATAAACAAATATTAAGGAGATAATTGAGAAATCTATAGTTTTAACTAGTGGTATAAAACACCCATTTTCGTGTCTTTAAATACAATATTTATAAATTATATGAGAAACAATTTTAAATTGTAACAGTGGTCTATGGTTCACACCAATTGAATAAAGGTTCAATAGTAAGCATTTGCACCAGATATTGAAAACCAATATTCTAATAACATAAAAATAAAGCTTAATCTCTTTGGTTTATGGACCACAGTTAATAATACTAAAATATGGTTCCTATGCACAACATTTAATAATAATCAGACAATTTTAATGAAAATTAATACTGGAAAACAATACTATTAGGAAGCCTTCAAAAGTGTAGCTGTTCAGAATTTTAAAATTAGGTGAGCAAAATTTGTAGTTTTCTAACTTTGACCTAAATTAGCCAAAGTAGGGATTTATTGAATGAAAACTTCGCTGTTGATAACATTGCTGGTAAAAGGGATGAGTATCTGCTGTTTATTTTCTTTACTGCCGATAACTATAAGTTGCTTTTGATAAAGGGCTGAGTTTGTCAGATTTTGAATTGTGTTTACAGCAGAGAGAATGACATTTTTTATGGGCAAGAATTATTAAGTCACAATTTTCTTCAATAAGTCAAAAGTAAACGTGTCCCTGAAAAACATATAAATTAAGTATATTAAACTTAATAAAATTTTGTATGAGATAATATCAGAGTCATGTGTAAAATATTTTCATGTTGAAATGATTGTGAAGAATTATGTAAACACTCCTAAGTGAAATTCCAAATTGTTCTCAATGAAATTGGACTTTAAAAAATAAATAGCATCAATATTTATTTGTCTGTCTATGTACACAATGTCTCATATACAACCTACATTTTCATCAAGAGCAAGAGCCTCATTTCCACTGGTTATTGTTCTAAATACAATATTTAAAAATGTAGCAAGTATATATGTTATACTACTTTGTCATAAACGATTTGCAGCTTTCTACAGCAATAACGGAATAAAACAGCAAAATACTTGGTGCAGTTACCTGCAGTGCTTCAAACCACTCTGTTATAAAAGTTGAGAACGGTTTCAAATCAAATCATATTTGTTATTTAAAAAGAAATAATCTGAATCTTAGTTTTATTTAAAAATATATAATTTGTCTGATTTGCAAATTTGAACCAATCTCAAAAGTTCCTTTCCAAAAGAAAAATATGTAAATCCTTTGAAATAGATAGGTACATATATTTATTTAAAGTTGTTTATTTGAATTGTACATCCATTACAATATTGTTGCAGAGACTAGATTTGCTATCCATCCCTGAGCAGACGAGCCATGCCATGTTCCAGTTGACAGGAGCACTACGTAACGTAGCCAGTGAGGAGACCACTTTCCCACAGTTTGTGGCTTCCTCAGGCATCACTGAACTCTGCCGTGCCATGGAACTCTTCTCTGCAGACCTCGATCTTATTTGTAACATTTCTCGTACTCTCAGGTATAAAGAAACCTCTCGATTCGTTTATATACTCTCAAATCATTTACAAATCACTGTTCACGAAGAGTTGCCAAAGGAACTATTTATCAGCTATGAGTGTGACGAATATATTGTTTTTATTTCAGTATTCTTTCAACGAATGAATCGTGTTGTGGAGCTATAGTCGCGTATGACACAAGTTTCCGCACAATCACCAAAGTATTGAGGAAGTTCCCTGGGCGTCAGGACATAGTGGTGAGACTTGGCTATGCCCTTGGTAACATCATGGCTAAATGTCACCCAGCCAGGCTTAAGGTATGGCTCAACTGAACATATATATTGTAAGACACAATTGCATTCAAGTTTTTATTTTTGTTTTCACGCTATCACCTAATTACAATTGTTGTCTCTCTGAGTAAAATGCCACTTTTTTAAGAGTTAAGAAACAGACTTTTCTCATTAATAATATATGATATACGTTAATATATTTGATTTGACAAAACTAATTTTTAAAACTACCTTTATGTTTAAGATTTAGGTTAAAGTAATTTGATAAAGCCACTTGTATTTTATCCTTGTTAAACATGTTTTTTAAATGTGACAACAAAGAATTTTGATTTGGTTACTTCAAGGATCTTGAGAGATAAGTAAAATTGAACCAACAAAAGTTCATAACATCATTCATGGCAAATTCCCAGTAAAGTTCATGGCAAATATATAAAACAGGATATCTGCTAATGATGGCAAATGACCAAAATCCTGTTATTCTCTCAAATTCTTTATATCAGATGAAAGACTTTTAGAATTAATGAGAATGCCCTGGATAGTTCTACGTATTACTATCTAAAGTCAATTGATTTCCATTGGATAGAACGTTCTTGGCTATTGATTTATGAACCTACAGTTTAATTTGGATCACTGAAGTATTTATCTAATTATGTTGATCAACTAATAACATCAACATGAATTCCTATGTTTCTTGAAGTAATTTGATCGCCTAGTTTGTGTTGACTAACCAGACTTCTATAGTTATGTATCTAAATTGACCGGATCATTGACTTAAGGGCCATGAGAATATACAGTACTCAAAACTCATATTTCCCAAATAGCTGGATGAGTGTCGACTATTAGATTAACATTTCCTGCAAAGAACCAAAAGGGAATGTTCAAAAAAATACAAGGTTGTTCTTAGAAAAAAAAAAAAAAAAAAAAAACAGTCATTGACTGAATCATGTAATCTGTATGAAAGCTGTACGAGGAGCCCGGAGGACTTAGTGCCATCCTGGGGCTTCTGGAGAATTACCTGGACAAGGATCTGGAGATGATGAGTGCCAGCGATGACAGTGATCTCCTGCTCTCTACTCCAGAGTTGGGCTCTGATGGCTCTGTTGAAGATGTTATTATTAAGGTAATGGATGACGTCATTCATTCTACTCTCCTCCCATATCGTAGGTGGTCAGTAGACGAATGAAGACGTATTGTGACCTGTATTCCGTAGTTCAGTTATAATGATTAGTGTTTTGTATAGTTTTTTATTAAGTGCATGGTTATAGAGTTAGTGAAGTTGACAAACAACATAGTGGTTGTGATTCCGGACCTAGGCGTGCCACAACGCTTTGGTAAGATTTGTTTATTTTATCCTAGTTTGTAATTATGTATTAGGTTAGTTCTTTACCTGAAGAAGAGATCAGATTGCAGATCTCGAAACGTAGTGTTACTGATTTCTTGTTTCACTGAACAATGGCAAATGTCCGGAAAAATCCTGTTTCCTTCACATTCTTCTCTGTTACAATTAATACACTTAAATAGCTCTTCTTGAATCAATGAGCCATTTCCTACAGTATAAAATAGTGTCTAAAAAGTCAACAAAAAAATTTGTAATGTTCAAGGTATGGAGTAATTTTAGTGACATTTTTCTGTTTACAGATGATCCGTATTGTGGCCAACATGTGTTTACATCCAACTGTAGGAGCTGGCCTCACTTGTGCACCAAGCAATGATGATAATGATGATAACATGTATCCCTTAGAATATCACTCATCAAAAGTGAGTTCTATTATTCGTAGTAACCTACTAAGTTATTGTCTATGGGAATGAAACACCAAACATCCTTGCTAAGATAGACTCTGAAAGCCTTTTGGTAGGGCCGGAGCCAGGCTGTGGAATAGGCTTTTCCTACAGCAAAGCTCTAGTAAATGATTGGGAAAAGAGGATTAGATCCGAGAATTGAAGAAAGGCCTCAGGATTCAGGGAATCAAAAATGTTTATCTCTCCATTTGCAAAAGGATGGTTAAGACTTCTAGATCTAAGTAAGGAGGATATAGTACAACTAGTACTAGGGATGATAACAGGGCATAGCCCTCCTAGGAAACATCTGATGGAGGTGGGTCTAAGCTAGACTGATGAATACACACTCTGCGAAGAGAAAGCAGAATCAGTGGAACACAAATGGCTACACTGTCCTGCCATTTCCAAAACCAGAAAAAAAATCCTAGGAGCTTATCTCCTCAACCTAAAGGGCATCAGAGATCACGAGCCCTCAAGTCTCATAAGCTTCTGTAAAATCCTTAATAAGGGCCTGAAACTTAAGTAAGGGAGTTGCAAAGGTCCTTTCAGGATTAAGTGAGGAGACTCTGGTTCTTCCGTAAAAAAATACATAAATAAAAAAAGTTATTGTTTATCACAAACATGAGTCAGAGCAAACTTATGCAAACAATACCAATTATTATAACCATATAAACAAATAAGTAGTTCAGTGAAATGTTGACAGTTATTTTAGTTTTCTTGCACAATTGTTTCAAAAGAAAAGGAATATTAATTTGTGTGTCACATGACCGACCACTTCTAATACTTATCAAGTTATTTTAAATTATCAGCAGTTTGAGTTATTTGAGCACACACACCACAAAGGGTAAAAATTATTCATGTTGTTGCACAACAGCTGAACTGCAATGGTATATACCACCACTCCACTCGCAGTCTACACTCAATCCTATCTTTAAAATTAAGTAAATTTTTTATTTAAATATGCTACTTGCAATTTTACATTGTAAACGATATAAAATGTTATTAACCTGTACATGTTCACAAGTAATAAAGAAGATAGGACTACCAGATGGATAATATCATAATCTCAATAGAGTGTTTTTCACCTTGAACATAATAGTATGATCTTTTGAGTATATGGAAGTTGAGTGTAAGATTCTTTGTTGTTAAAAATAATAAGCTGTCTACAAAATATTCTATCAGACATTATTATCAATTTTTTTTTATTATTACCAGGCAATATTAAAAACTGTATGTTATAATTACTTGAGCTTGCCATGTGCTGTAAGGCACTATATCAGAATATCTCATCAAAGATCCACAATGTATTAAATCTTAATCCTATATGATTTCTTGAAAACGTTAAAATCCTTTTTAGTTTTAATAGAGGGGGAGAAAAATACTTAAAAATCACTTTGTATATTAAAAGTACAGATTCCATTTCCTATTTTTAAATTGAAAATAATCTCTTGTGGTAAGTAATCTCATCACAAATTGTAAACAAATTTCAGTCTTGAAAGACTTTCTGCCTTGCTGTGAAGAGCCACCCACAGTCAAAAACATATTAGACGAAAAGTGACAAGTTTTTCCATAGCAAGGCTCAAATATTTCATATTTCAATTGTATTAGCAATATTTTAACAATTTATTTGGAATACCTAGATGATAGTAATGTGTATGTTTTTAAAATAAATTCTGTTTCCTGTCAGGATGGTGGCAGGTTCATAGATATTTTACTGACAGTGCTACGGAGGAAGTCTGTAGCCGAGAGTGAGGAACTCATACTCTCTACACTGAGTACCCTCAACAACCTCTCCTTCTACACAGACCCAGAGACTGCTCGAGACAGTCCCTTTGGGCAACGGCAGTTGGAAGTAGCTCAAGGTATTTTGTTTACTTTTACATCACTCCTTCAAACATTTCGTTTTTATGAATTAAGAATTTTAATTTTATTCCTTCCTAGATTCAAGAATATTATGAAAGCAAATTATTGTTAGTTCAGGATCTTATTAATTCTAATTTGAGTCATGAGGTGGAGTCAGTGGATACGTTTAATACTGTATTGATGGTATTAGAAATAAATGAACTATTACAAAACTGGCAGACATTTTTGTTTTACCAAATTAATAAAAATAAAGACAGATATGGCAAAATTCTTCAAAAATGTTTCAATTTTAAATTAAATTACTAGTTATATAATAATAGAAGCATTAATATAAAAAATAACATTACAATTTATGAGTTTTTAAAATAACAGTTGACTACACTTTTGTAAACAAAACACAACAATCAAATTTGATCAACTTATTCTTTACCGTAGTTAAAATAAGTTTTTTAATAAGTCAATTTTCAAACAATGATGAGATGTATTAACACGTTTACTATAGTAGACGCCATAGTGACTACTTTAGATCACTCAGTATAGAGCCATAATGAAATTGTTGAAATCAAAGAGAAACGGAAAAAAATAATCAAATTTATTTTATAAATATTCTAAGATATTTGCATTAAAAGAACAAAGCATACATTAAGAATTCTAAATGTATATAATGGAACGAACTTGTAAAACGTCTATGCCGAAATTTAATTGAACACACACACATACACTTGCATTCAAATTTGCATTTTATTATGTTCTCTGGATCACGACAACAAACCAGTTTTCGGCACCAAAAATATAGTCCCAGCTGATTTCATAAAAAGTAATTACTGCAGTAATACTTGTATTTATTACCAAATATAATGTTCAATTTTTCTTGATGACAATTATAATGTTTCCATACAATTTAAACAGTTTTAATTAGATAAGATAACATATTTGTCTAACAGAAACAAAATCCATAATGAATTAATAACAATGGTAATACTGTCATGCTATAAATAGTCAACATTGTAAATAGTAAATGTTAAAATGCTTGTACCACCAAATGATGCAGTAATTGGTCGCATACAACACTTATTTATATTGGCCACATGTTTATAACATTCTGCTTCTGTGAAATATACTTGTGAACATGTAGCTGATAAGTTAGCAAAGAAGTGTACCTTGATTTTTGGTAACCACCGGCACCCATTGGTGAAGAAAAATCTTTCTTTTACTGTGTTTATTAAATAGTTCTAGAGCAAAACACTGCAGTCAAGAAAATTCTATACCCATATTGATGGAATGTCCAAAAGGAAAGGAACATTTTGAAAAACTGTACTGCACTCATATATGGTGTCTTTTAACTGTGTAAAAATTGTAATCTTCTAAACTATGTGGTATAGAAAAAACTTTAAATGAAGAGTGCTTAATTTTCAGAAAGAAATAATAAGAACCATGTGTAGCATAACAAAAAAGTTCTCACTATTATCTAATAGTTTGTATGCGTGTGTGTGTGTGTGAACAAAAGGTTTGTAACACATAAACAATGGTCACAGGCAGATGCAAGTTTACCAGAAATATAGAAATATAAAAAATTTCAAAGAAAAAAAATTCCTTAGTTTAAAAAAGTCAAATCAAAATTTGTTGTCAAAAAATACCTCTAAAAATAGCTGCAGCTTCCAATTTATTGTTGTTTGAATCACTTATTTCAAAGATACTAATGATCATACACTTGAAAAAAAGCTTTTAGACTTAACACACAATGGTTTTATCAACCTTATATCAAGAGATATAAATGTTATTTTGTGGTAGCTATTTGATCTAATAATCTTTAGGCTTATCACTGACGAAACATTATAACGTATTAATTTTTATATACACTCTAAAAGCACAGTTTGATTTCAGGTCTCAGTGCTCTCTTGTTAACTGGGAATGACGATTGTCTTGTTGAGGTGACCAGAGTATTTGGGAACTTGACAAGGAGCAAGGAGACGAGAGATTATATCCTTGAAACTGGAGGTAAGAGTTTTGTTTAAATCAGTTTTGTCTTTATCAATATCTAAATATTCATTATACTCTATGATAGGACCATTACTAAACACATATTAAAGATCAACTTAATTTTCAAGATTTATCAATGCTATTTATTTATTCTCACATCACTTCTTTGTTTAAAGTTGTGTTATAAATTGATAATGAATGGTTTGAAAGAATAATAAGATTTAGGATGTTTGCCATTATTACCTATATGTTACAAAATACAAGTGTGTGTGGTGTTAAACATTTTGTAATACATAACAATGGAAAATGTCTGAAATCCTACAATCCTCTCTCAAACCACATTAGGTAAAATTTAACTGAACAAAGAACCGCTTCCTTAGATTAATACAAATTTCTAAATTTATATTCTGCTCTAATTGGTAACCACAATTTATTATATTTATAACTAGCTGTTACCCGCGGCTTCGCACACAATCTTTAGAAAAGTCCTTATATTACTTAGTAAAAGCAATTATGCGCGATTAGCCGCGGGTAACAGCTAGTTCAGGTCGTCAATACATTCGTAGTATTTTATAACGAAAAACTCTTGATTTTCAATAAAATACCAATTACAACCAGATACCCAGTTACCCACGGCTTCGCACGTGATTTCCTGCAGAAAATTGGGACATAGGGGGCATATTTCTTTTGAACGTCCTTATTACCCTTCTGAGATAAATAGTCACTGAAAGATACTCCAAGCCCATGAACTATTTAAGATTTAAATTTTAAAACAGTCTCAATATGCACTTGTGAAATAACTGGAATTTTTCTCTAATATTCTATGATTTTTGTATACAATTGAACTATATTAGCCCAGCGTGGACAGGAGTCAAAAGTCAAATTCATTTGCACACATACGATGTAATAAATGATGGTGCTCAATGTAATTTTGAAACGAAAATAGGCATATATTAGGTACATATTATTACAGTCTAATGATTATGAGCTCCAGATGTTAAACGAAATTGCGTATGGTTTTTATTTTATTGAAACAAAATTTGCTGATTCTCTTAAGTTTACTTTATGCTTTCAAACTATAAATGTAAAGAAATTTAAAATCGTAATTAAATTATATAAACATATTTGTTTGTCGCATTATATATGTTTACAAAGAACAGCTGATTAAATTTGAACAGGCTCTTTCACTTAATAACACATGTTTGCTGCAATGCATTTCTTACGGGTATTTCCGTAACTTTTAGAGACCAGTGGGGCGGAATCCTGAATCGGGAACGGGATAAAAAGTATCCTATGTCCTTTTTCCAGTCCTTAGCTACCTCCCTACCAATTTTCAGCCAAATCGGTTCAGCCGTTCTTGAGTTATAAATAGTGTAACTAACACGACTTTCTTTTATATATATAGATTATAAGGGTTCAGGAGAATACGAATGAAAATCAATTTTATGAGATATCTCGTTTACGTTTTCACCAAAACAATCATTAATCAATACTTTGATGATCTGGAGGAGATGAAGGATCACATTTACTGTGTAATAAAATGTTTTCTTGGTCCATAGACTATGTATTACATAACACCTTATTTAATGCAGTAGGTAATAATATATAAACAATAATTAAATTTACTGTAGTTATTTATTTTTGTAAAAGTGTCTACTTTTATTAAATAGTAAGGTAAATATTTCTTGATTACAAGCATATTACAATGTTACAAATCTTTTCTAAAGACAAAGAGGTCTTCTTGCAAATAAAAAAGTTTTATTAGTCTAATTCTATTTTAGTAAAATACAACACTCACTATATTCTTTGTTTTAAGTTTATTATTTACAATAGAAGGTTTGAAACAATAATGGGATTTCAAACATTTACAATCGTTATAAGTTACAAAATGTCTTAGGGTATTTTTTTACACCTGGAAAAAGGGTAGATTTTAAACCTCGAAAAGCAGTATTAAACCTTTTTGTAACATAAAATGATGACAAATGTCCGAAACCCTATTATCCACTATTATTCACTCACTATATGCTGATTTTTGACGTTATACCCCAAATGCTTTCTTTTTACAGCAAATGTGTAACCTCGTCTTCAGGAGTTTTATCCGGTTAAATATGATTGATATAACATACAGAGTATACTCTCACCCAATGTAGTGGAACACAAATAAACTACGATGATGTAAACAAGTTTAATTTAAGGAAAAATGTATATTTTTGTTCAGCACAAACACAACTGTTTGGTCTTTTAAGAGCCAGATGATTTTATAGACAGTCATTCTGACATAGCTTTATGCTGTCATTCTTGTAGACATCATAAAGAATAATAGTCTGAATGAGAATCAGTCATTTTACATAACCCATATTGACCAGTATTTTCATCAGTCCTGTTTGGTCAATCTTGAATATTGTAGCTTATAAAATACACTTATGATATTTTTTACCATTGAAACAAAATTCTAATTGGTTACAATCTAATATGAGATGATATCTGCTGCACGTATTGACGCCAATACATTTTTTGACGCCAATACATTTCTTTGACGCCAATACGTTTTTTAATGTTACTTTAAAGAAAGATGAGCTTGTTTTTCAAGTAACACAGGAATATTAAAGATTCTGGAGTTAAACCCTGAGAACACATAATTATACTGGCCGTGGATTAGGCTTTAACATATACCTGATTTTGTTATTAAGTATGTTTTATAGTAAATAACTTGCACAATTCTTTCTATATAGATATCATAACTGTGGGAATTCACTATCATTCATGTTTCACACAGCCAAAATATCTCAAAGAATATAGCAAGATTATCCCCCTTTAATTATAGAACTAATGATTAATTTAATAAATTCATTTTAAGTGGTGACTGTACATATAAAACCTATATATTGTGTGTTTAATAATTAATCTTTTTCCAGATGACAAAACAGTTTTAAACGCTTTTACTATAGTTTTAAAGAATATTGGAAGTAGAGAGAAAGGTCTTGAACTGCATCCTAGATAATTAATTAAGACTTGTTATGTCCAGGGATCTCTCACCTGGTTCGATGTCTGTCCCACGAGAACCGGGAGTTACTCTGCACTGTAACTGGAGTCTTAGTCAACCTCATGGCTGACTGGGACAAGCGGCTTGCGTTCAAGGAGGATAACGGTATTAACAGGTAATAAACAAACACTGGAAATCAAATGCTGAGTAGCTATTATGCAAATTTTTTACAGATTCTGCATTTTGATTATAATTGTGAAAGTCATCACAATCTTATGAGATTGTTTGCACACACAGCCTATTGTTCTTACGTCATATCTAACACTTCACCTATTTTTTTTTGTAAGAACCACTGTCACCTCATTTGACTGGTTCTTAATCACAGCATTCCCTAAAGGTCTGCTATTGCGTGTAGCTACACCTTCATTGATTGTTTTCATTAAAAGTAAAACCACTTTCCTAAAAAATATTGAGTTTAGCTTAGTGCAGCGCCTGAAATCCTAAACTGATGCAGATTAACTCCTGGAATCTGGATACCATGTCTGTCCAAAGAGATCCATAAAAAGTTGTTGATGAAGACATTCAAATTGAACTCCTTATATCATTTCAACACCAGAGACACCTAGACTACAAAGGGGCTCAGTCTGGTTACCCAGTAGCTATCCAGTGTCATCTAGATGAAGAGATATTCTCATTGTCTCATGAGCTATGAGCACAATTGAGTGCATTTATGACATTTTAGAGATGATCCTAAAGCACGGGGGTGCAACTGAATTTTCTACGCATAACATAGCTATGGTGGGAAGGGTCGATTCAATGCGAATATTAAGTGTTGCTCCATTTCACCATACACGTAGTGCAGCGTCTGAAATCAGACTTCTACATAACTACACTTTTACTTGAAGTGTTGTTGCTGGTGTCATGCCGATAAGTTAGAAAACAGTCACTTCTGCAAAGTCACCTTGCTGCTCTAAATATAATTCTTGCATAAAAACATTTCCCAACCATAAACTTTGTTTTAGTTAACATTATTACAATGTTGTAGTTGTTTATGTCACCGTTATGTAAAATGAACAGATTAAAAGTAATTGCATTTTACAGGGGAGCAATTTTAAATAAATGATTTGATTAAGTTAAAATTTGTTTGTTTACACTGAAGATGTGTGTACAGGCTTCTAGAAGTACTGGAGAGACAAGGAGAACAAGATTGGCAGCTGGCGAGTCTTGTGTGTCAGGCTCTCTGGAACTTCTGCATCGACTCCACACATCTGTACGCTGCCCTCGGTATCCAACCTACCAACCATCTCCTGGCTGTGCTCATCGATTTGCTTGGTACATTCTGACACTATTTATTAGTCTAATTAACTGATAAGCTCAGTAAAAACTACTGAAATATACTGAACCATTGTACTGAAATATACAAGATAGAAAACTATGGACCAGTTTTAACTCTTCGCTCTTTAATTAAAATCTATTGAGATATACAAATGAAATCTCCTTCCTTAATGATTTTGTACTTTACTGCAGTATAGGTACCAAATACTATTGGGTTTGTATGGTTGTGATTGAAATTTGGATTACTTTTGAAAGAATTATTTATAGTTCAAAAAATGTCATTAAAAACAAATGTAAGAATACTTGTATGATAGAAGGGAGAGGTAATCAAGTTTGAAACTCTAATTACATTCATATTTAAATTCATACTAATTAATTTGGGACAAAAAGATCTCAGTTTTAATAAGTCTAAACAACCATTTGAAAAATCCATCACTTACTGATAAAAATAAGGTAACATACCTAAAACATGTGATAATATTATAAATTAAGTTTTAGTGTTATGATAGTTTGAAATAGAATAAATCTAACATTATATGAGATAGATATTATAGATAGAAATTTATAAAAGATCAAAAAAATCTAAACAAAGTTAAGCTAAAAATAAATTTGAATGAGATGAAAAAAGCCACCAAAATGTGGTCAGAAAACTTAGAACCATCAGCTAATAAATTAAATATTTAATATAAATATAAAGAGATACCTACTCTAAAAGTGATTGACCATAGTTATTTTTTAAAATTGAAACTGTATAATAGTGTGCAACAAAATTGTAAGATCATCTACAAAAACAAAAGACAAGAAGTTGGTAGGGCAAGTCTGTGACAGGTCGGATCTCAGATGTGGAGGTGAAAAGAATTTGAACTCATCAATCGCGTAAATCAATCCCCACCATACCAACGTCATGTGTAGTAAAGTTAATAAACAATAATACAGGGGGTTTGTTTTGAGCTTTTTCATCGGTTTTGGACATCTTTATACTAAAGATTTCTGGAGTCAAGACTGTGACAGCGTCAGACATTGCACTAAGCGGAAGGTGAAAAGGAGCTGAACTTCACATTCGAAAGTTTAATACTATTACCATAGCTATAATGTGTAAAGTAATTAGATCTCTAAAGCTATTAAAATGAGAAGTAGACTGATAAAAAGTGTTCAAATGTAAAATTATTATTGTAAATAAGGAAAACAACACAGGATGATTTAGATGATCTCAATTTGACTCCCAGATCACTTCAGCACAAATTATTATCTAGGGTCATTCAATTTAAAATTTAAATTTAATACTTTTAAGAACCAAGACAAAATTATCAAAGTAAGATGTGTTAATAAAGTAAATTTTATTAATCATGGACTACATTTATTGAAACCTCTATTAATTAAATTAACAACTTGATTGTGACACGCCAGAAAAACTGTGCTTCAAAAACCATTGCGTTGGAGCTACACACATATTTAACTACATTTTAGTCTTTCATCACTGGCGGTTTTCGGGAACTGTTTGTTTTCTAGTGTCTACCTAGTGATAAATAATATGTAATGAATGTATATGTCTACATACTACTAGTTATGAGTGAACATAAATCCACCAACACAACAAAGTACTTTACATCAGTTGTAAAAAAATATTGACTGAATGGTGAGGTGTATAGTACTAAAGATATTTATTTTTAAAACAAGGAGTTGGACTGACTAATCACAAACCTATGTGCAATCAAGTCTTCAGAAAAAATAATAACCAAATATGTTACACTCTAGTAGTAAATTTTGATGATAAGAATATCTATTTCTGCCTGAAAAATTATGACACAATTATTTCTAATAGTTAATTCAATGAAATTCCTATAGTAATTTTTCTACTTCATTTCTTGTACTAGATGAAGAGCGGTTGTTTGGAGTGGCAGAAGATGGAGAAATAGAAGACTCCGTGGCCAACAACCCGGAATATCAACAATGGGAGCAGTTTGCTGGAGTGGCCACCAATTTGCTAGAGAAGATAGAACAGTATTTAGAGTCCCTGCAGGCATTTAAGGAAGAGATATGATGTGAATCATTTCAAGCTAGGAATTGATTACAATTTGTTTTCCCATTTTCAGCACTGGAGCAGTAGTACTGCTACTGCTGGGATGTGCCAATTCGTAAATCAAAATAAACTATATTGACCTTTCACTATATTCAATTATTTGCGCATTTATTGTAACTGTCAATTTACTATTTTCAAGTTGGCAATTGAATGTCTCAATTATTTTACATTAGTCTTATAGTAACTGCAGAAGTTTTTTATACATTTATTATACTTCCAGTTTATTACATACTTTGAAATAAGATATATGATACATTTTTTAAATCAGTAGTATACACCTCACTTCAGCAACATTTTCTAGTCTACAGCAAAGTTTAAATTTTGCAAATTTAAAATCAGAAAAATCTTTAAAAAAAACTTTACTAATATAAATGTTAACTACTATTACACTGTTACTGTTTTACAAATTGTTTGTTATTGAGTGTTGTTAAATTCTATAACATTATGTTATTTAGAGAAAAAACTTATGATGACAGAATGAATGTTTTTAGAACTGTTTATTTGTAAGTATATGAAAAACGATTAAAATTTAAAAATAATTAAGAATTATGGTTTTAATTCCTCTTTCCTTGGACTAATATTTCTTAATTTGAAGTGTTCTAACAAATGCAAAACAGATAAGAACATTTTAAAGTATAAAATAACAACAATTTATAGTAACAAAATATTTAATCGTAAATACTATATTATACATACAAACTCTCTAAAGTGTGTTTAGAAATTTAGAAAATTGTACTTAACCACTTATTCATAACAACTATCAAATTTCACATTACTATTTTTGGATAAACAATCACCCACCACTCTCCATATTAATGATGTGTATTAAATATAGAATAAATTGTAGATGTGAAATTTTATATGTCAACATGTTAGACGTTGGAAGGTTGAGACAAAGTTTGGCTCCCTTAGTTTGAACTTTATTTATTTTATAAAGAAAAATCAAACTATTTTTAAAATAACTATAATTATTATGTTATTTGAATCCCTTAACTATCCCAACACATAAATATAATCTAGGTTAAAATAAGCAAACCATACCAGAGTGTTGTGACATGCATAATCACAACCACCATGTTGTGTGTCAACTCTAAAAACATGCATTTAATAAAAACAAAACTAATTTTTAATACTGAACTACAGAGTACATATCACAATAGGTCTGCACTCACCAGACCAATAATCTAGAAGTGACCTGAGGCCAATCATCATGGTGGAAACGAGATGGTGGTGAGGAGGGACCAGGTACTTTATTAAAAATTCATTCTACATAAACTTCTTAAAACCATATTGTGACTCGGAATTGGTTTACTACAAATCTCTAATCTGTTTGATACTTTAGATTTTCTGCTTAGTTCATTTTTCAGAATTGGCAACCAAAGTGGCCTAATTTCGACTGATAGGTTGGTCTGCCAATTTAATGTATAAGGCCTCAATTAATTTCCTTTTAAAGAAATGTGGTTCCCGATGCGTTATGTTGGCTTCATCCCAATTCATACGATAGTCTTCTGACCAACAATGATGTTCAATTTTTGGGGGATGCTGCCTTAGCACCCCCTGAATAAGCACCCTCTGGGCTCTGAAGTCATGCTTAGGAGGGTGCTTATTCAGCGCATGGACACAGTTAAGGCACTGAATTAGCACTCCTGATTTCAATTTCAATAATTCCCTGTTATTTCATAGACTAATGCATTACTGTTCCAATAGAGCACCCTAAGTGTTTAACACGAATGTTACAAAGGATAACCGGTTTCAGATATTTTCCATAGTTAATGTTACAAAAATAAAACACTAAGTTTCAAGGATTGTAGTATTCCTCAGTAATAAACTTTCAACTAAGAACCTATTAACCCGTTTCTTCCCACTGTCGACATTTGTCGACACGCAACTTAAATATTTTTTTGTGGGAAATTTTGATTGTCTAGGACTCTTACGATAATATCCCGCTGTTATGTTGGTATCTCTGAACTAGCAGTTGATGCGCCGCGGCAGTGGCTAGTTTGGTGCTTTTGTGTCAACAACTCTACTGATTGACTCTCAGCCTCACTATGTCACTGATAGACAGGTAAGTGTATTACAACCTTTTAAATAATAATATTATTTACTGTACGCTATTTATAGTGATATAAGATATGTGTATGACGTATTACTGTGTTGAACGTGTAAAATATTGTTTTAGGGTATCGATTTTACAATCATAAATATTGATGTCGACAAATGTCGACAGTGGGCACCAGCGGGTAGGGGTCGATGTCCATTACAACAAATTGTTTTTTTTAGGTTGACGGTAGCTGACATCGCTAATATATTGGAAGAGAGTGAAAATATTATAGATCCAACATTTTTTATTGAGCCACCAGATAATCCAGGCCCTCAGTGACTGTGATTCCGATGACGATGATAGTGGCAACATAAATCATTTATCTGGCAACCAACTCAGAGCTGGTGGTGAGCTGATAGGAAGAAAATTAACTGAAGATGGGTTAGTTACAATAAGAATTGGTGGAATACCTGAAGAAAAAAGTGACCAAGAAGAAGTGGAACAAGTAGAAGATAAGAAATTTGAGGAACCTGTGGACGAAGATGACAGTGTAGTAAGCGTAGATGGTTGTTTTTGAAGAAGAAACCCAAGGAAAAGTTAGTAAAAATACGTTAGAGAGCAGAACTAAAAAAAGAAAACAAATAAAAGATGTTAGAACAAAAAAGAAGGTGAAAGGAAATAAGTCAAAAACGTACATGGGAAGAAAAAGACATTGCAGATGTAAGCTCTATAGAGTTTACTCGTGTGAATTTCTTGTCAAATGATTATTCTCCTGTAGAAACTGTTTGAAATGTTCTTTGATGACGAGGTCGTAGAGTACATTGTTTATTGCACTAATCAATTATTCCCTAGAAAAAGGAAACATAAACTTTTCTACATCAAAAAATGAAATACGTCTGTTTTTTCGCCATTCTTTTTCTATCAGGATACAACACTATGGCTCGTTACAGAATGTACTGGGAAACGGCAGAGGACACACATCATGAAGCAGTTTCACGTGCAATTTCACGTAATCGTTTTCAGGATATCTTGAAAAACATTCACTTCTGTGAAAATGATAAATTAGACAAAGATGACAAGTTTGCCAAAGTTTCGCTCTGTTATGTGCATTGCTGAACGAGCGATGGCTTCGTTACTTCCCAGGTGACATTTACTTATCCATTGATGAATCCATGGTACCTTATTTTGGAAGGCACGGGTTGAAACAACATATCCATGGGAAGCCTATCCGATTCGGATATAAAGTTTGGATATTAGCTACAAGGTTAGGCTACGCTATTCAAGCGGAACCGTATCAGGGCAAAGCGACTGGAGCAACTATTCCTGAGCTCGGTGTGGGGAGGCTCAGTTGTCATTGATCTTATATCTGAACTCCCACAGGACAGAAAATATAGTTTGTTTTTCGACAACTTCTTTACATCTTTAAAAATGCTTGAAGCGTTAAAAAACAGGGGATATCATGGTACAGGGACCATAAGGGTAGACAGAGTTGAGGATGCCCCTCTTCGTAAACCTCAAGATCTCAAGAAAGAACCAAGAGGTACTTTCCATCAAAATAACTGACACAGACACCAACATAAACACTTGTAAGATACATGGACAACAGTGTTTTTACTATAGCGTCGACAGCAACAGGCGTTCATCCTGAGGGGAAAGCAAAGCGTTGGTCCTCTAGCAATAAAAAACACATCGTTGTGCCACAGCCAAACTGTGTCAAATTGGTACAATATGAATATGGGTGGGGTGGATAGGCTAGATGAAAATGTATCTACCTACCGTATTCATATTCGCAACAAAAAAGTGGTATTGGCCAATGGTTGCATACATGCTGAATGTGAGTATGAATAATGCTTGGATTTTATACAGAATGACGCCAAAAGGAGCTGAAGAACAATTAGATCTTCTTGGATTCACCCGCTACATTGTCCGTACGTACATGCGAACATGCACAAGCCATCGATCCTCTGCAGGACGGCCAAGCCAGACAGTATCCAGTAGGGTGTTGCCTGAAATCCGATTCAGTGGAAAAGATCATCATTTAGAAACAGTTCAAAAGCAAAATTCGCTGCGCACTGTGTTCCAAAGCAACAAGGAAACGGTGCAAGACTTGTCAAGTTTGGATGCCATGTGCTTTGTGCGGAGGCTTTCCATACTTCATGAGGAAGTAATCTCTTATACAATCCTTTCTGATATGTAATCTATTCATAAAATACTGTAATGGAACAATAAAAGCATCATTATTTCATTTTTTAACTTATTTTAAAACCACCCCTTTCATTCCCACTGTCGACAAATGTCTACATTAGCCTCTATTCTCTAACTGCACCCGTTCATGCCCACTGTCGACATATGTCGACATGCTATAATTTATTGTTATTATTAAATTTTACATATTTCATACTAAAACTATAGTAAATAACTGATAATAAAGCAAATAACCAAAGGCCACCAAAAAATCTGACAAAAAAATAATTTGGGCAGAAACGGGTTAAGGCAAAGAGGTTATAGTTTTTAAGAAGGTTTATGTAACGTTTTTAAAGCTACATTGATTTATTTTTTAATTGAAACTTAAATTAAATAAAAATTTTAGGATCGAAATATTGGGACTTAATTTTAGATTAGATTGTGAAATGTCAGGGTAAAATCGAACATGTAATCCTTTGGCAAGTTAATACTGGTAGTTTTAAATTGTTAGGAAGGCAGGTTGACTGCCTTGAATTGATTAGAACTTGTCTTATTGTGAGTATTGTTCTCCTGTTTGATACAGCTGGACCAATGAGAGAGCACCACGGACGTCCTGCAAAGTTGATTGGAAAGGGAAGTATTTAAAGCGCCCGCTCATAATTTTCGCCCTTTGGTTATTTTCGTGAGTAAAGTTAATTGCAGTGTGCCGTATTTCTTAAATTTTTTTTCCGCGAGTGATTTTGAGGTAAGCACCAAATTTATTGTACGTTTTATTGAAATAGTCATCTTGATCTGATATTAAATTAATTTTTGTTGTCTTTTTTATAGGAAAAAATTAAATTCATAGAAACTACAGAGCAATCTGAATAACTTATTCTCGAAGAACAATAGAGCATAATAGAATCATACAAGTTACATTTGGTTCATGCTTGCAAGAGAAGTGAATTAAAATTGAACTTTGTTAATAACTTTAATTGAGATTTGAAAAAGTAGTAATTTATTAATATTTAACTGGAACTGTTTTTATTGTGAATTATTAATTGAAAATTAATTGAACTTTATAATTGTTAGAGAGAGAGTTGTAATCTGAATTGCAGAGACTTGAAAGTTAAGGTTCAAATAGTGTAAAGAGAAGTTGAAATTTTATTTTGTATTTTGAGTGAACTTAGAAGTGAACATTTTTATTTTTATTATTTCCAAGTGGTATTTCATTTTATTTTAAAACTTTATTATTTTATTTTAGAAGAGAGCTCTGATTTTTAGTTTGATATATTTGATTAATATTATTACTTCTTGCCAAAGGAATTTTTAAATTTACTAAAAGGTTTGTCAATTCTTTGTGGAAAATAGAGTGATAAAAATTCTGAAACGTTGAACTTATTAATTTGCCAGTTAAAAATAAATCCATTGTTTTTATTTAGAACTGATTTTTATTTTAGACGAACCAGATAATATTTAATAGTTAACAAATTTAGTAATACATTGTACTTAATATTCACTAGGATCTTTACTAATCAAAAAAATATTTTATATCGTCTTGGATGTATTATTGATGATTTAAATATTAATACTCTGGAATATTAATATCAACAATCCAAGTCGTTATAGTTTACAACTTTGTATTCTATTTCTGGAATTAGATGTATTTAAATTAAAAATATTTATTATTCTTATTAATTAAATAAATTATATTTTTTTATTTTTCAATTACCCAAAGCCATTACATGTCTTCATTTTGTATTCTGATTTGCGTTGTTTAATTATGATTAATTTATATTTTATAAGGGCATTTAAAATATTAATTCTTATCTGGAAGGATAGTATAACTAATAAAACGAGTTAATTGGCACGATAGTGTTTAAATGCCTATAATTTTATCAATATCAAAAAGTATAAAAATTTTAAATTGGGTGGATATGAAAGTAATCCTTCAGATAGCTTGCAAACAACTCTAAAACTACATAATTATATGCACTTAAAAGAAACATGTAGGATGTAAACTATTTTTGACATCAAGGCTGGGTGTTCTATTGCCTAAAATGTCTAATAAGGTTATAAATACATTCTGTATTATTATAAACATTGTATGACTTTGACTGGAAATGCAAATTAAAATAATATTTTAGTTAATGTGTTATTTTGATAAAATCCAGTAATGTAAAGGGAGAACAGCATGTCGTGTTCATGGATATAAGAATTAGTGACAATTAATGAACTGTCTAAACTCAGCTACTATTTTGCTGCTAATGCATGCAGTATGAAGTACTATTGTATTAAAAACTTGAATGAAAAGAGCAAATGATGTAACAAATGGCATTAGAGAAAAACTTCCATCTCGCCATCAGGACATTATTTGAGCAATTTATTGAGTATGTTGGAGTGGAATAACATAAATAATTTGCTTGGTTTACGAATTTTTACTAGCTATATGATGCTGTAACACATGCTCACATTGATGTATGAAACATACAACTTAAGTCAGTGTAGTTTACCAACTAAGCTAATAAATAACTTATCTGCAATTTTATCTACATCAATAAAAATAAAATTATGTCTGTTGGTAAGAACAGCTGGACCGACATGACTAATATTACTTTATTTTTAAATGTTCGCAATAGTCCAAATTAATCTTTTTATGAAGAATAGAAAATATGTATAGATCTCAGAGTATCCATCAAAACGGGAAATTTCAATGCGCTTGATTTAACACCCCCTTCATGATATAAAATTGACATCCCCACTCCTGTTCCCTCCTTCTTGCCACCATCTTGTTTCTGCTGTGAAGATTGCCATTTACTATTGGCCTCTGGTCAGTCGTAGGTGGTTGGTCTACAAATGCAGACCTATTGAGTAGTTCATTGACCAGTGACCTGTATTCTGTAGTTCAGTTTTTATAATTAGTGTTGTGTTTAGTTTTTTATTAAGTGCAAGCTTTAGAGGTAGTGAAGTTGACATACAACATGGTAGTTGTAATTCCTGACTTATGCATGTCACAACGCTCTGGTACAATTTGTTTACTTTACCCTAAATTGTAGTTATATCTTAGGTTAGTTATTTACTTGAGGAAGATATCAAATAGCAGATCTTGATAAGTAATGTTACTGATTTTTTTTTATCACTGGATGGCTAGTGTGCAGAAAAATCCTATTTTTTCCTGCGCAATCTTCCCTCATCAAAAGCAAACTTCAAACAAAGAAGTTCTGTTGTCAAATTAGCGAGTTCTTCATCATACGAGGGTCGTCCATAAAGTAACCGCCGTTTGGGCGTGGCACGATAAGTAGTGGGGGTAGCGCCGCCATTCTCACATCGGTGTGCGCAGCCGTTCAGTACGCTTCTAGCTGTGCAAGGGAGAGCATCGTGCGATCGCGCGTTCTTTTGGTACAACGTAAAAAACATGAGCGCCGTGATAGAAAATCCCGCCACGTGTGAAGTGCGTGGTGTAATAAGATTTCTGTGGTCGAAAAGTTACACAGCAGCTGAAATTCATCGTGAATTGAGTGCGGTGTATGGCCCAAACATTATGAGCGAAGGTGTAGTCCGTCAATGGAATGGGGTCATACCGCTTCGCCAAGCAAGCCGAAGAAAGCTCGCCAATCTTTTTCAGCGAGAAAATTGATGGCTACAGTTTTTTGGGATGCTAAGGGCATCTTGCTCGTTGAATTTATGGAGCGTGGTACGACCATTACAGCTGCAGCTTACTGTGAAACCTTAAAACGGCTACGATGAGCGATTCAAAACAAGCGTCGTTGTCTTCTGACATCTGGTGTTGTGTTTGTCCATGACAACGCCCGCCCTCATACAGCTCAAAGAACGACAGAACTTTTGAAAAAGTTCAAATGGGACGGTTTTGACCACCCCCCTCTACAGCCCGGATTTGGCTCCCAGTGATTTCCATCTTTTCCCGTACATGAAGCGGTGGCTTGCATCTCAGAGGTTTGCGAGTGGTGAAGAGCTTCACAACGCTGTAACATGTTGGCTACGTTCTCAGGCGGCAGATTTTTTTAAAGACGGAATTTAAAAAACTGTTAAAAGATATGATAAGTACTTGAATTTGTATGGTGAATATGTAGAAAAGTAGAGAAAAGCTGCAGTTTTAACATTTATATAATAACATTTTTGTATCTCAACTAGTTTATTTTTTATTTCAAAACGGAGGTTACTTTGTGGACGACCCTCGTATATTGTGCTTGCTTAATCTGTCTTAAGTTTTTTTATCTCTTGAAGAAGAGATCTTATTCAAATCCTTGAAATGTAGCATTTATAAACAATGGCAAATGTCCGAAATCCTGTTATTCTTTCAGATCATCCATTATCGAGGTTAAGTGGTAGAGAGGACTTTATAGTCCTAACTTCGCCTCTAATAGACATTTTTCATTTCATTTTTTATCAATATTGAGTATGAAAATATGTTGTATTATATATTAAAATATTTTCTCTAGAAACAAATGAACTTCTTAAATAGCAAAATACATTATTCAATTTAGAGTGCCTTAAAGAAAAATTAAATGTTCTTTCTAACAATAATTGTATATTTGTAAATAAAAGAACTAGTGTCACGTCTTCGTGGGAGATGCGATTGTATGGAGTGCTCTCAAAATATGTACTGACTGCAGATGGTGTACAGTGTGTTTAATCCGATGATTCAAGCAGGCACTCTACACACTCATATCTTAGACCAAGGATTAAAAATACCAAATTATAAATGTTTTATAGGTCATATATTTTTGCTCCACACACTTGAAACCAACAGCTAGACAGATAAATAATATCCTCAACCAACGGGAGAAAGAGACAAGCGAAATAATCAGTTCTTATCTTGTTGGCCAAGCTGACTTAACTTTTATATTTAACATGTTGCAAGGTATATGCCTAGTCCACTGCAATTTTGTTGTCTGACCATATTCTGTTTGGTCTCAATAAAAATATTTTCTTTACAGTCTTCCCTACAGCCATTTACATCTTCAAGGCGTCAATATGAAATTCCCATCTCAGTAGAATTTAGTTCTTCCCTTAGCAAGGTCTCAGCTCTGTTGCTTAGCACTCAGCCAATTAATATCTTTCCCTCTTTATCTAAAGGCCATATAAGAATCAAAAACTGTCCAATTACTGTATCTCTTAATACAAATAATATATCTATCAGTCTAGTTTTTATACTGATCATAGAACTATAACACCTCCATATTAAGTTCCTGATAACATTAGAATTGGGATGGAACACCATTTTCTCGTCAGTACTAATTGAAAGAATTGCAGAAATTTTCACTTCTTTGAGAGAAATCTCTTCTTTTGCCTTAATCAACTCTGTGATCAATGACAAGACCTTTAATTAAAATTAATGAAATAATTTTCATTTCTGATTTCTACTGTAGTGCTTTGAGAGACATCCCAAAAGTATCAGACTTGCTACTTATGGTATGTAAGCCTGAGATTTGAGAGACATAAATCTGCATGCTATAGAGCAGCCACAATGTTAAAATTGAAAGATAAATTGTAACACTAAATTAATTTCTTTACAAAATTCTAACGAGATTTGTTTGTGTTTACGAAAAACACTCATATGTTCTACAAATGCCTCACAGTAGGATTGCAGTTATTAAGAAACCATTCAGTTACCATATGCTGCTCATGAGTTTCTCTTCCTCTCTCTGTTATACTTATTACTTATACAGTTTGTGGTTGGACTGGAAATGTAAACAAAGTGGATGGCCAGGACAGTTCGCCTAGATACTCTAGATAGTGCCATTGATGGATGTGTGCATGTGCACGTGATTGAGTTGTGCTTGATTATTTACAAATAATAACTTTTAATTTTTTATTTACAAAAATTGCAAAGATATTTTATTTTATTGCCTACCTCATTTAATTTTGAATGTAAGTTGTAGAATATACTGTATGACCCTAACTTTGTATGTAAAAACAAAATATTTTTTTAATATTATACTTTTCAACTTAAAAAAAATTAAAAAGACCTGAATGAGACTTACATATTAATCATTTTTCCTTTAAGTTTCCCACAAACAATGGATTGGTGAAACATAACAGATATATAAAACATTCAGTTCAAGATTAACCTTACAAACTTGACAAAACAATTTCTACTAAGAGCTCATGGCCCACCTCCCTCCGACTGAAGGATCACTGATTGCACGTAAAGTAGTTATTAAACTCCTATGTTGATGTGCTTAGTGTATTCTTTACAAGTTAGTTATAATATTTTAAAATAATTATAACAGGCTCAGAATACTATTTATATGTGAAGTTTGAGGTTTGTGGCCTGGTATTGTGTTAAAATATGACTTCTTTCTTAGAGGAATATTATATTAAATCTCAAGTTGAGGAAAACAAAACAAAATTCTACAAAACAAACATAATTTTATTAATTCTAAATATAATACAATGCTGGAATCAAAAGTTAATATTTTACACAGTATGTACACTTATGTCTTGTTTCTGGTAATCATTACAAAACATAAATCTGTAAAAAGGAAAACGGATTCATCACAATAGATTAACATTATATCTAAACTATTGCTGAACAAAATTCCTCTTCATCTGCATCCTAAAATCTGCTGGTATTCCTTGATCAGATCTAAAATCATTCTGGTAACTCTCCATAAGAAATGAGGGGAAATAAGGCATTCCTCAGTTTTCTTTCTTGTACTTGAGATAACTGATAATATTGCGACAACTTACATATTCTACTAAAATAATAAATCGTCCTTAAATTAATTTTAGAGTGCAACAAAGCCAACTGAGATCCTTATTCAATCTGATATTAATTATGTTATCATATTACATATATTTCAAACTGATAACAAAACCCTAAGTTCAGTGTTTCTTATGAGAACAACAATTGCAAAACCTTAAATTTTTCTTGATTAACTTTAAAATATCAACAACAAAACATGTTAGTGAAATATATTACATAAGCAACAATATCTAATATTACTGTTACTAATTGATGGGATAATTAACAGGATTACCTTGAGAACTATGAGAATGCTCTCTACTGGTTGAGAAAGAATGCAGAGCAAAAATTTCTGATTATGTGAAAAAATGTGTACTTCTGTGTTCTTTCAAATCAGTAGACCCTAGAAGATAGTTTTCAAGGTAAGCTTATTGATTTTCTTATCAACTAGTAACAATCCCTGACTTTCAGCCCTATTAATTCAATTTCCAGTATTAGTTTTATTCATCTAATTTTTTAAGCAACTATAAGTGTCTAAACAAGCGTAAATGGAAGCAGTTTCTGCTCCAACTCAGGACAACTGTGAGTTTTGTGTGAAATACTTGATTATAACCATCCATATAGTAATAGGTCTTCACCAAAAAGGAGTTCTTTGGATGATGAAGTAATCCTTCTCCGATAAATGGAACAATAAATATTTAATACGTAAATTGCATTGAAATCAGTTTTTCGAGGTACTCTATCACTTGGTAAAAGTCTAAAAATTCATGAATAAGTCTCAAATATGAGAAGTAATCAGAGCAAAGTGTGGAAATTACTCTCAAAATAGACAATTTTATTCCTTCCAAATGCAGTTCAATAAGATCTTCAAGTATCGTCACATAATAATTATATGAAGATAACAAACTTTCAACTTTTTTAAAGTACAATAGATTATTGAACTACTTTTATTTAAGAATAAAATAAGATATAGAATTTGGGACACATCTATAAATGGAAACTAAACTCTTCAACTTCATACAAGATTTCTAAACCTAATGAGTTTACTAGAAGGAATACTAGTAAGCAATTGTTCAAAGATTTGAATACTATGACCATACCCTGGATTAGTTTTACTCGGAATAGTATTTTTTTTTTTTTATTTTTACAATGCTTTGGAGGAATTATAACAATAACATTTATTATTACAAGTCTTTTACTTCAATTCAAAAAGTAAACAGATCACAAACCAACCAGTGTCACTTCATGTTTTTGTGGAAAAATTCCCCTTCCTTTACCGAATTTCACATTTCCATCCATATTTTTATGTGGACAAAGTTCAAAATTGTGGTATTTCTTCACATTACAGAAGTCTGGGATGTATTCAGAAAATCTTAGAAATTCAAATCCCAAGTCTCGAATATGTGAAATAACCAGTGCAAAGTCTGCAAATTACTCTCAACATAGATATTTTGGTTCTTATGCAGAAAATTATTAATGGAAATATCTACTGGTAAAGGTTATTTGTTCACAAAAATGTTTAGTAGAAAATGAATGCATATGAATTTTCCCTGTCTATTAATATTGGCAAAATATATACTTTTAGCTGATCTACATTTAAGATTATACGGAGCAGCTTACTGCCTGCACCAGACAGCTGTAGAAGCTTCTCAACTCTTCTACAGAGTCAAAAGCAAACACATCAATAGTCTTGTCTGTGGCTGGTGTTATGGCTTTTTCTGCTGTTTCGAGCAAATTCATTTTGTAAATCTCCATTAATTGATGACATCTTTATAGGTTTTAATGACATTTTTAAAATTTCATGTAATTTTTACACAATGTTACCTATTTTCATTGATAAGAAGACAAGTTTTATTAAAACGTACTTTTAGGCTACTTTTTAGTTAAATAATTATAAAACAATAAAATATCTGATGCAACAATAATGGCAATATTAGTTAAGACAAAAGCAATAAACAAATCTAATTTTCATGGAAATTAATAAAATTCTATGCTGTGTGCAAAGGGTTAAGTTAATCTGCACCTAATTTTCCATGTTCACCAATATAATATCTTCTAGTTATGCAAAGAATAGTTTCTTTAAAATTCAACCACTACAGCTATACAACAAAAATTAATTTATACAGCAAATGTTAAGTTAAGCTCCATTTCACTTGACAACTGTCACAGACCTGACTCTTGGAAAAGATTTGTCTAGTTTACCCAACAACCATCCAGTGTAAACAAGATGAAGAGGTGTTCTCATTGTCTCATCAGGTGCACAATTAATGACCTCAGACCTCTTTTGTAGTCTAGGTGTCTCTGATGTTGAAACAATGCAAGGAGTTTATTTTGGACATCTTTGTTGTCAACTTATTTTGGTTCTCTTCAGATAGCCCTGGACTCCAGATTCCAGTCAAGTCTGTGTCGGATTTCAGACGCTGCACCAAGTGGAAGGTGATATGGAGCTATACCCCATAGCTTTAGTTAACTGAATTAATTTATCTTTAAAGTTGAATATCTTGTTTTTACAGAGGGTCACTGTAATGGCTATGGAAAGGTTCCTAACACCACACATAAGCACATCCAACCCCCTCCTCCCCTCCATTAAAAGAATGAATGTGTCACAGTTCAGTAATAGTCAAAAACTCTCCCTCACCATCCAGCAATTCACTATGTAACTTGCTCATAATTTTATAAATTTTTCTAGTATTATTTATTTATGGCTAAAACTAATATTTAAAAAATGTGCAAAATACATAACTTTATTCAGAATATTCCGGACAGCTCTAATATGATTTTAAAATTACTTACTGCGTAGTTAAAAATTTTCTGCACAAGGTAAAATATGAAAAATTCAGTTACATTTCACTTTATTATTACAAAAATCATTTAACCAAAACTATATACCGCAAAAAATTATTAAATAACCACTTAAATTTTTTTTAACAATACTGTATACATTTGAGACCAAATTTTAAACCATAAAATTTATATAGAAAAATATAAAATTAAAACACTATGATGAATAAGTCATTATTCAGAAGAGCTACTGCTGTTTGAGCAATTCTAGTTCAGTGCCATTGAAGAGATGAATAGGCAGTTTTTACAGGTATCAGTTGTGATACATTCTGTGAAGTATACAGTATATTTCAGTGCTTTGGCAATAAACCTTTTCATTAATTATTGCTGCAGACTGAGCGTCAATGAACCACAGAAGTTACATTACAATAAGACTGCTAAAGCCTATAACACACCAATACAAGGGGGCTTTTTATGTAGTTTTAATTTTTAGTACAAGGCTAAATTTTGTATATTGAGATTGATGTTGTATTTCGCTGTGCTACATAAAAAACTGTAATTGTTTTATTACACATTTTAATTGTTTCTCGTGAATTGTAATATGTTGTTTATGGATTGATAACTACCTAAATTATCTTTGTTTGTTACTGTATAAATTTGAAATTATTTAAATTTATTTCTATACTAATAATTATTTCAATACAAATTATATACATTCTACAAAAAATATTATGATGATAGAATTAATTTGTTACCTATTATAGATTTTCTTTTTATGTCAATTTAAGTCTTTGTGAACCGTGAAAAAACAGTATCATTCAATCTTTATATAATTCAGTTGCCCTGGGTTTAAGTGAAAAAGACAGACCAAAATCAACTAAAATGCACAATGTTTAGTCCCCTGTGAAGATTTGGGATTATTTTATTTACACTTACGTAGAGGGCTAACATACAAGGGCTATCCAGAAATTAAGTTACGTTCCGCTCTGTAGCCGTTAAGGGCGGCACTATCACCGCCATTTACTGTCGGGCCTTTTCCGTTCAGTGGCCAAACCAGTGAGAGGTTACTGTCGCTCCTTGTTGTTTTACAATAGCAGTTTAAAATGTGTGAAACAATTGAAAATCCTGTGAGTTGTGAAGTGCGGTTGGTAATACAGTTATGTTGGCTAAGCGCAATAAACCAATTGAGATTTATCGCCAGCTCGGTGAAGTTTATGGAAACAATGTGATTAGATTTTTAAATGGCTGAACTAATGTGCATGATGACGAACGAAGTGGAAGGCCTGGTATTGTGACCGATGAAGTTGTCTCTGTCAATGAGAAGATTAATGAAGACTACCATTTCACAATAACAGAACTCTCACTTAGTTTTTCTCAAATTTCAAAGAGTTTGTTACAGGAAATCGATATGCAGAAGTTAGGTTATCATAAATTTTGAACAGGATGGGTACCGACCACACACGGAAAAACGGATTTGAGAAGTCCAGGTTGCTTTTAAGTGGGAGGTATTTCCACATCCACCTTAAAGTCCGGATCCTGCACCCAGTGACTACCACCTGTTTCCAGCATTGAAGACCTCATTTGCGATGCAGCGGTTTAAATGACGACATGGAACTGCGGGAGGATGTAACTATCTGGTTGAAGTTTCAGATGGCAGAATTTTATAACGCTGGAATTTTAAAGCTAGTTAACTACTGCGATAAGTGCCTAAGTTTGTATAGTAACCATGTTGAAAAATAGTATTTAGTGTCACTTTCAAATGTATATAACACTATTCCTTTCTTGGGTCAGATTCCGTTATATACCCCCAACGCATAAACTTTTTTCAATGAACTTAGAACGTTATACAACGATGTAGTTGAGTAACAGAACTAACATTCCATCAATCAACAAGCATTTCCAGGTATTGCGGTCGGTATTGTTGTCGCTGTTATCTTATCTTTCTCGAGAAACCCGATTACGGCAGGCCGCACGGCATCACATGAATATTTAAGTTTTTTGCACGGTACATAATTGCCTTTCCATTACAATTCAATTTATATTTCTGATCAGCCCCTCTAGAATTTGATATTTTACTGATAGGTACTATCTAGAGGGATGTTTTTCTTTCGTTGACATCAGCGCGGAGCAGCACCAAAGGTGCTGACGAAGACCACACTGATGGCCGGAGGCACTCACATTTTGGGTGGCGGAGTGTGATCGAGAATAAAAAAAAGTTTTGTGAGTTTTTTTCAATAAAGAGTTTAGTTTTTGTTTGGTAATGTTTGTTTTTGTTGAATTTTTGTGTTTGGAGAAATGTATGGGTGTGGTCGATATAATACGTAAGTACCCTTTTTTTCTTAGCTAGTAACCAATTGTAATTCATTATAATCATCCGTAAATGAAAAATTAGCGTTGGGGGCATAATGTTAGTTCTGTTACTCAACTACATCGTTTTATAATGTTCTAAGTTCATTGAAAAAAGTTTAGGCTTTGGGGGCATATAACGGAATCTGACCCTTTCTTGTACTTTGTTTTTTGTCTATATCAAAATCTAACTTACTTTCTGGGTAGCCCTCTTTGTTGCCTAGAGCTGAAAGTGATTTACAAAGTAACTCATAAGAGTTATAATAAAAGGTGTTTCTTTATTATTGTTTCACTAAAATGTTTCTAACTACAAAAAAATTGGATGATATTTTGTTCAGCAATCATCCAATCTTTTTCGATTAATGAAGGAACAAAACTGTTACCAAAATAAATAGAACAAAAAACTAAAGAGAATCTGAAATGACCTTTGGTACAGGTAAAGAAATTAACACCGTACTGAGTGTAGAATGTTGGAAAGCAAAGTACTTTACATCAAGATCTATATAAAGATTTCAAGCCTGTCTTAGAGAAACGGAATGTGGGCTACCTACCCCTAAATTGAGGGTTTGGTGGAAGGTGTGGATGTAACGAAAAAATTATTATTAAAAAAAAAAAAATTAAATTAAATTAAGAAGCTGATGATTACTCCCACCCAAGTGCAAGATTATTTTCATTTCGGGTTGGTATATTTTTTCTCTGTAATTTGTATATTGTTGTATACTGTATTTACATGTATTTAAAAAAAGAGAAAAAATAAACACATTTATTATTATATTATTATTTATTAACTATCTTAATACCAGTTTGTGTAGGCTAAAGGTAAAACAGAGACAGACTGAGTTCATCTAATTTTCTCTTTGTAATATTACTTAATCATTTAAGTCTGTAAATTGTTGGGAATGTGTCTAGATAGTAAATTGGCTTGGCAACTACACATAAAATCTCTATGCAAGAAACTTTCTAAAATTATATTCTTGATGAGAAATCTTAAAAATCGTGACTAACGAAATACTAACTACTGCCCATTATAGCCTATTTCACTCTCTGTTGCTGTATGGCATTAAGCTATTGGCACAGTTCTGCCTCCAAAGTGTTAGTTCTACAAAGTTATCAGAGTAATGGTTGGTTTACCAGATCAAGACTCATGTAAAAACAGTTTTAAGACTATTCAAATTATAACTGTGCCATAACTGTATGTATTTTCTAAAATATTTTGTAAAAAACAATCTTGATAATTTCAATTCCATCACATACCTATTCATATAGAACAATATTGTGTTACCTTTCCAAAAGTTAAGTACAGTGTTGTGCAGCCACAAATATCAACAATATATATTTTTATAATAAATGACTTCTCTTTATTAGGTGACTTAGTATACCTGCTTTTACTAGATGGCTTTCATTCCACAGAGTATATCAATTTTAATTTTATTGACATGATTTGTTAATGGTAAATACATCGTTACCTCTTTGGTAGGCCTATACCATATATTTAGTTACCATCGTTGTCTGGACGTATATGAGGGGGGAGGGGCTCAGGGGGCTGAAGCCCCAAAAAAATGTTGAAAGACATTCCTTTTTAAAGACTAGAACATAATTATAAGGTCTTAAACCACAATATCCCTGGGGAAGAACCGAGCTCCTATTTTTTGAGGATATTTTATACCTCCTAAACCACCCAATATGTCAGTCCTCCCTCTGAAATAATTTTCTATATAAGCCATGATTGCTATAAACCTATGATAAAGCCTATAACACCAATTATGTATATAGTGGCCCAATAAAAGATTGATTGAGAGTTGTGTTGAGGAAAGTACCTTCCTCTCTATCCACCACACTTGCAATATCTACTAGACTACTTATGATTACAATCATGGAGTTACATTCAATGTCACAGGGGGCTAGAATTATGCAATTAGATCTATGTAGTGTAGTCATGGTCAATAGAAATAATCTCTGGATTGGTTACATTTTAGAGCCTAAGTCCATTCACTTTCTTCTGAGTTTTATTTCACCTGACTAGTTTTAGAGGTATAACTATATCACCAGATTCAGGTAATACTATTGGTGTGTATTTAGTTTATATACACATAAAAATGTAATTTTGAAATATTAAAACTAAGTAAGCAAACTTTCCTACTTTGTATCGAACATTTAGAGTAGTATTTTTATAACACATGTATTTTTATATAACAAATGGATGGACTTAAAATTTTGTTTTGGAAACTTATATAATACAAGCGTGTGATGCAGTGAAACAATAACAAAGTGTATTAGATGGATTTTGAATAAAGAGGCAAACAAAATGAAAATCTCAACAATCTTTTCTAAAACCCTCAAAGGAGAATCTTTGTGTCAATGACAATTCTAAGCTCTGTTTCCGTGTAACTGAACATATGAACAGCAACAACAAAATATCATTATTTGTTTTAGAAATAATGAAATTGTTCCAGAGGATACAGCAAAAAAGAATTTAAGACCCTAATTTTGATACATTAGATTGATCATCCTAAACACCAAACACTTTTTATAATCCTTTGCACTCATAAAGAGATTATGTGATTGTCCTCCCAGCTCATGGAATCTTTATGGGCGGCCTGTGTCAGCTCTTAAGAGTTATGACCACGTCCTGTCCCTCAGTTTACCAGACCACACTTAATGGCCCTTGCTGTTTTCCATTTCAGTTAAACAGGCCACTAAATGTAGCCCACTGCATTGCGCAGTTCAAAAATTCAATCCTTATCCAGAAAATTCCTCGGCAAAATAAGGAACTAAATTAATATTTCACTACTAGCATCAAATACCATAGCAAACAACATTTATAGTTGTTTTTATTCAGTGTCAGTACCACCATAGCTGCTATAGTGTATCTTACCAATTTATTAAAATATTAGTGCATTTAGTGGAGTCAAATCTAAAAACTTAGAAAGGAGTTAATATTCTGTTCATGTTAGAGACCTACTTGAGACTAATATTTTTATATTGCAAATAAAAATAGTTTTAAATTAGGTGAAATATAATTTACTACATAATACCCTGTACATTTATGAGAAAATCATAACATAACTAATAAAAATAAAGTTTAAAGTTTACAGTTCTTAAACATTAAAGGACCGAAGATCAAATACTGCCTTTTATATACGAGTCTAAATGGTTACGTTATCACAGAGTGAAGACACTGAACTCAGCCGTGGCCCAATGAGCTGAGAGAACAACTAGCATACCCGAGATTTTCATTTGAGCTAGGCGAGAGATCAGTATGAGCTACACATAGTGGCCTTACAAGTGCAAAGAGTTAAATATTGGAAGTCTAGAGTTACAAACAAGAACAGACAGTATAGAGTATAACTGACATCCAAATAATATGGTGCTGCATTCAGTACTCAGAATTCTGCATTTTAATTTAAATATTGATTGAAAATTCTTTAGTTAGTTAAATTGTTAAACTTGTTGGGTTTGCTATCAATTATTTTAAAAATTGGTCACATTTTAGTATAGATTAAAAACAAAAATACTACAAGATTTCTTAAGTATCAGGAGCGAAAAAACAATATTTTTCTTAGCAGTACATAACTGCAAACATCAGCAGAAAATATACTGGCACACAATAAAAGACCTCATAATAGTGCACAGTAAATTGTATATGTTACAAAAATAAATTAAGTAAATATTGTTACAATATAATATGATATTATATAACATTGAATTAGTTTAAATGTTTTAGTATAATTGGTGCAAACTGAACTAAATCAGTATGAAAAATTGAAATCTCAGGATATTTTAAATAATTTTGTTGGTTTGGCAATTTACAAAAATCAAAAGAGAAAAAGTAACACCCTTATTATCACGTAAATGAAGAAAAAAACACAGGTTCAATGTATACGCTGCACAAAGCTGGGCCCAGTCACTAAAGTAATTTTAATCTGAAACAGACATACATGTTAATTTCAAATCACATTTTCAATGTTTTAGAGGATTAAATTTCTATGAATTATTAGCAATCTCATCAAAGGATCAAAATTGATATTTTTTCTATATTTTAATTAATTAAGACAAATTTTATTTAATAAATGATATCTATATGTGTATACATACCATACATTTTCATAATCAATTCATTTGAAGAATAAGTATAAAACATAATTTATTTTTGGAATTTATTCTGAAACACTCATTGGAAAATATTTGTATACATACATCATACTTTTGCTTAAGGTTGTCAGGATGTTTTACAACCACCGGCTTCAATACTTTAAAAGTAGAAAAATGTATTTAAGGCACAGATTTTAACCATTTTATTACTTTAGCGTGTACATCATAGACACTACATATTTTATACATATTGGCCAAGCTTATTGGTATTAATGACTGCAGATGACGTTCCATTCCAATATTTACCTTAGAGGAACAATATTTGCTTATTCGCTTGCTGGTGACTATATTTTACTTTAAAGTGAAATAACAACAACAAGGTTAGTTTTATTGTATTTTGAGAAATTTGATACTGTAATACGTATTACTTCATTTTACTTTATTTTATTCAACTAAAGTGTATTAAATATAATACAACAAGTACAATTATTAGTTTATCAGTTAAAAACATCGAACTACATTATTTATTCATATATTTTACATAATACATACAAAACGTAATTACAAATTATTATACTATAAATAAAACAAAGAATTAGTATTCAATAGTACAGTGATAGCTTTTGATTTCTTTTTTATTCTTTTGTTCGTAAATATTTTACTGTAATTAGATATTAATGTTCATAATAATTATAGTATTATTATCGATAATGATTGAAATGTTATATATTGGAATAATATTTACATAAATGACAATTTTTATATTTCGTCCATATTCCTTATGTTTTAGTAATCATTTTTTTGAATAATGAAATTAGTTATATTTATGATAATAATATGAGGAAAAATGAATTATATATTCAAGTTTATGTATAAATACAGACAAAAAATAAAATTTAGTTTACGTATATATTTTTATACACATGCAAATAATATCTTTACTTATGACATTGTTGGGTACAGAACGAAGGTCCGTTTTGAATATATGGTTATATTTGATTAGAATATTTAAAGTTTGATTTAGAGGAAAACTGCTTAAACCTTTTAATGCTAACAAATTTGAAGTAAAATGTAGAGATTTTTGCAAAATCTTTATAATTTTCTTAATTGACTTTGTATCTTTATTATTTTTGTATATTTAGGAGGAATAATTAAAGAATAGAAGTAAACAATAATTTAATTTTAAAATCATGTTATCACATACCTTACTACTTTAAATGTGTTACACATTCAAAACAATCAGATGAAGAGAAAGTTAACTCATCACTTTCTCTTTTAATGTGGCAGCCAAATGAAAACATATTGTTGAGATTTTGTGACATGTAAGCGCATTTAAAACAAATTAAAGGAATTTGAAACAAAAAATACTTTATCTTGTATCGTAATAAAAATTAACTTCATAATTTATATTTAACATTGTGGTGTTTTGAGAATTCACATGAAACAATTAAATATGTATAAAAATTCTTGAATAGTACAACACAATAGTTGTGCATCGCGTAAAGTCTCAAGAAACTAAGAGGATCATTCAATAAGTAATGAGACAAAACTTCCTACTGCTCAAAAACAGCTGAATTAATTCATATGAAACTTTCAGGACATAAAGTTGACAGCCTAACAATGGTGAGTCCACTCGAGAATTTCACCAAAAACAACATGCCGTGATCAGATTTTTAGTTGCGGAAGGTGAGCAAGGTTGTAAAATCGACAAAAGAATGTTTATCAGATGACAACAATTGATTGGACCGATTGAACAATTACAAATAGGTATAACAGTTTCAAAGTGGCCGTACACAAGTTTCTGATAAGTAACACAGTGGAAGACTGGCTGAAGTTGGGACTTCCTCTCTTGAATCTCGGATTGACACGTTAATTCGGAACAATAGGTTTATCACTGTTGTACTGATAAGTGTAAAAATAAACACGAGTGTTGGAACTGTCCATAAAATTTAATCATAACAAGCTGTAGGACAAGAAAATCTTTGCGAGATGGGTGCCCAGACAACTTATGGACGCTCACAAAGAAATCTGGATTCTTAAGGTTGAAAAATCTATATTCGACTTTGAAAGAGAAGGTTTCTTGAAAAGAATTGTAACATGTGATGAAATATGGATCCACCACTATGAGCCAGAGTCAAAAAGATAAGAGCCTTGAGTGAAAGGATTAGACTCAGGAAGGGAAAGAATTCAGTGCCCAGCCATCTGCCGGTAAAGTCATGCTTCAAGTATTCTGGGATTTTCAGGGGTAAATTTATTGCAATTTTCTTGAACGCCAAAGAACAATCAACCACCGGTACTATAGTGACCTGGTGAAAAACAAGATAAGACCTGCTATCTGAACAAAAAGCCACAGGCTCTTGACTGAAGGGGTGATTTTGCTTCCTGACAACGTCCGTCCACATACGGCACAGTTGACAAAAGAAAAACTTCAAAAACTGGGGTGGTAGATCCTTTCACATCCCCCTACAGCCCTGACCTCACTCTATCAGAATTCAATCTGTTTCGACCCCATTAAAGAGGGTCTAGAGGGAAACATTTTCAATCCAATGAAGAGGTCAAAAACCAGGTGCAGAAGTGACTTCGAGATAAATAATGTTATGCCAAAGGCATTTACAAATTAGCAGAAATATGGGACAAGTGTAATAAGTGTTGCTGGGGACTACGTTAAAAAGTAACCAAAGTTTTATACTCGTTGAATAAACCGTTTTTGAGCAGTAGTAATTTGTCTGGTTACTTATTTAATGAACCTTGTATACAGCATTCATATGCAATCTTTTTCTTTCATATCAAATCTAACCATTAATAAAGTGTTTAAAAACCAAAAGATTTGAATGTTATTAACTGATACTTTATACTGAAATTACTGACATCTTAGTTTTTAGGTTTAAATGGCTTAGCTATGGAGAGCCAGCCATATCGAGTCAATAGATGCTAAGCTGAAACATGATTAACACTTGAGACATCAGTTTCTGTTTAATATCTGTTTATATTGTATTTGTGTTGTATTTGTTTCGTGGTAGGTTGGATCTCCATAACAAGACCAAAATTTCAAGATATTAACTGTGTTAACAATGTTTTGATGCAATGTGAACTAGAAAATTTAGATGGTAGTTCCTACCTATGTCATGTCACAGTCTGAGGAAGATGACATTAATATTTCCTTATCAATTACTGTCAATCAGTCAAATTTATTACTGTTACTAATAGAATACAGCAGCATTTTTGTAACTATAGAATGAGTTCTCAAAAATCTCCCTCAGATTACTCAGATCCTGTTCTTTGACATAAGCTCTCTAATCACACTCATTATTAATGGTATTTCCACACATTTTTCCAAGCATAATATTTCGAATGTGTCTAAACATTATTATTTTTGAATGTATTATAATGCGTTGTCACAAATTACCATGATTTTATTCAATTTAATGTTATTTTGTTACTAAAACATATAGTTTGTTAACAAATCAAAAAGTATTGATTATTTAGTATATTTTTAAATCAAAACTGACATGCCACCCTTTTGGACTGTAATAAAGAAGCCCTCTGGGTTGCGGCATTTGTTCTTTTACAAAATCCACTCAACACGGGTTTACATTTAACAATTTTAACTTAATCCTCTAATTCCCCATTTAGGTTAGGGGTTGAAGTTAAGGATTGTATCAGATTGAATATAGATAACACTTACATAAAAACTATATAAAACAGTTAGCAGAGATCTCAATTGGCTTTTAATGTGCACTCTAAAAGTAAATAAACATGAGATGAATTTGTAAGCTACACAGACATACCTTTTTAGTCATATCTGGGAAGACTTGGCCATCTGCTTCATTCATGGCATCATGAAAATCAACAAAAAAGAGTGATAAAAACTAATATACACAATTTTACTATATATCATATCCCTATCAAAGCTAACTGCTTCAAACATGTAAATTAGTCAACTGTCCTTTTAAAACTTGTTCCTACACATATAAATGCTTAAATATAATGTAAAACACATTCATATAATAAAGCTTTTATAGTAACAAATTATACATTTCAGAGTTAGCTAATGTTTTATAAAGTTTAGCAGTCTTAAAACAGCATAATTACTATAATATTGATAGACTTTAAAAACTGGCTGTAGTGAAACACACTTGAGTTTTGCCCTTATAAACACAATGTTAAACATCAAACACTTTAATACTCTTATTTTTGATTGCAGAAATGGGAGATGTGGTATATTAAAGATATGATTAATAGGTACTTTGGTATTATCCGGAGGCCACTATTTTTGAGAGTTTTACTTACCGGAACCTAAAAAAACTACATTATTAGAGAGAACAGACTTTACTTGAATTCTTGTAAAAATTATATGTCATTTTGACGATTGGTTCTTTTTTTATGCCTCAAAAAAAAGTGATGTTGATGAGAAGGAGAAGACACTCTGTCCCTGTCTACTACTTGTTCTCACGTGATATAAATAGGTTTAGATTAGGTTATTGTAAATATGTTACTAGAAGTACCAAAGTTAAAGATAACTTTTACGAGCACTCATCTCATCTAAACTTTTCCTACGTAAGATCGCGTTGGCCAATTTGGTACGTGATCTGAGGTTGGGAGAGTACTGATCAAAAATGCCACTAGCCATCAATGTTGGCTTCGGCACCATCCTGCAATTCTGGCGAAGAAAGAAAAACATCCCTCGATATAGTACCTAAATTTAAAATTAGATAACGCAAATGGTTCGCTAAGTTTTGATATTTATAACACACACATTTGTATTTACCTACTTATATAGCCTAATAAAAATAGTAGATAGGGGCAGAATGCTCTCCTTCACTTTCTTTTTGGGAAGCAGAAACCAAGAATTGTTAGTCATAATGACATGTAATTTTCACAGTAAGTCAAATAAAGTATGTTCATTCTGATAATGTATATTTTGTTTTTTAGGTCTCTAGTAAGTAAAACACTTTCAAAAATAGTGGCCTCTGGATAATACCAAAGTACCTATTAATAATATGCATCCAAACCCTCTTTAGTTTTCTTACATATTTCCACGACCAAAAACAGGTTTAAAATTGTTTGAAACATAACTGTCCTCTATAAAAATTTTAAAATATTTGTAAAAGAGTTACAAATATAGAAATTCAAATTCATGTAAAATACAAAAACGAACGCTTAACATTTTTTCCCCTTACTTAAAACACACTCAACAATGAGGTTTTGAAAAAAAAAAAAACTCAATTGATATATTATTTCAAAATCAAGGACAACTTACTGATTTAGAAATTAAGGAAATACTAAATTAGAAATTAATTGAAAACTAATAACATGTTCTTGTTAGTACTTTACATAATTTCCATACAGTATGTGAAGTGTACGAAGTTTAGATATCGTATGTTATAGGTAATGGTGACCTACATTAAAGTCATGCTATTCTGATACATCAAAGAAATACACACCATTTATAATTGATGTTGAAGACGTTCATTACTGACGACATCTGCTGTAAAAGTAAACAAATTTGTTCAGTAAAAAAGCAAAAACATCTATGGAACTGAGAAGTCAAGAACTGTGCTAAATTACACCAGGATAGGCCAACTGTTCAGCCATAAGGCAGTAAATGATTGGCCAAAACAATTACTTATTTAATGCAACATCGCGGCTATTATTTTCTGAATAGATACTGTCATGATTAGGAACTGTTTAATATAAGCTGCATTACTTGAATCTCATAGAATATGTTACATGAAGAAAGCCTATTGGGCTATACTTCAACCATGGCCACTAGACAACTACCATAATTATAATACCAGCTCAATACTCTCAACAATATCTAAGTATGAGAGGCAACTCAACAAGACAGTTCCTAATCAAATATTGACTACCTTTATTCTCAGATAACAGTGTATTTGCTGTTAATAGCTTTTTTATTGACTAATTCTGTTGTATTTGAAAACACAAAATATTGACGCAATTTATAAAATTGCTATTTATAATAAATTGTGCTTGCAATCTTTAAATAGATTCTATGTAAACTTTATTTACACGTTAACTCCCAAAAGAATGTTGTTCTGTACTTTTCTTTTAACTGCAAAGGTAATTTCTAGTTGGCACCGAATATCCAGGTAAGGCTTCGTACCAGCTTTATCTGACTTGCAACTGCAAAGTGGTTAATTTTTAGTTATGTCTGTCTGAAATGTGCTGTGACCTGTGATCATTCTAACACACTACAACTAATCTTCTATGATGTTACCATTAAACACAACTCCCATTGTTGTTCCATGGTTACTTAGTGGTTAATGAAACAGATAGGTGATCAGATAGATGGCCACAGCATTAAGAGGTATTTCTCGATCAGTCATATCTGACAATCATCAAAGTTAAAGTGTTGACAGAATACTATTTCATGAAAATAAGTTTATTAAACATTTAAATTTTTATACAATATAGTAATGTTATCACTCATGTCACATTGGAATGGTTTTAATATATTACAGAACAGAACAACTAAAATTGCTGACAATCTAACTTAAAAAATTTAATAATAATATTAATATTTTAAGTAACAATGATGAAAAATGCAGTTTTCCTGCATAGCAATACACTCCAAGGACCACCTGCCATAAACGTAAAAATAGCGGATGGATCTTTTTCTACTATGTATTGTGATGCAATTCATAATTTGAGATAGACCAAATGTTGAAAATGTTGGTTACTAATGTTTAAAATGTAACTTAATTCACCAAATATCTTGAAACAAAAAATTATTATGCCTATACAACATTAAATTTTAGTGAAAAACTTGCTAGTATTATAGTTGAAAAGTAAATCTATTACAAAATATTTTTAATAAATTAAGGTAAAACTTCTTCACTGTTGCTATTTCCCTAGCTTCACCATACATTAATTCTCCACATTAGCTGATTTGTGTATAGTGCATATGATTTGTGTATGGTGCATACAATTTATGTTAAAGAATTTAAATGCCTATCATGAGTTACTTTAAAAATTAAATGGCAGAGAGCTTGTAAAAGTCATTTAAGCAATGTTACTTAACATACTCACATTAAAAGTCAAACAACGTTTGCTATTTTTAAATTAGAATTTAAATTCCATGAGTATATCCAAGGTTTTTATTTGGTTTTGGAACAGATTATTTTTTACTTTAAAGAATTTGAAGTGTGTACGAAAGTTAAAAAAGAACATTCACAGTGAGGAAAAATGAAATAAGGAAGTTAAGGCAAAAACACAGAGGCTAAGACAGTTGGCTCTAGAACAGGCCGGTTGGCCCTCGTGTATGGCAGTCAGGTCTTGGATAGATCTAAAAGTCATGTAGTTAAGTTTTCATTAGTTTACCTCAAATAACAAAAGTTTAATTATTAACAATACTTGCAGGTAGGCCGTTTGAACCTCGGATAGGTTCGACATGGAGGTACCATAAGGTCTCATTAGTTGTAACCTCAAATAATAAAATCACCTCACAAATCTACTAGAAGAATATGAACATTAACTCTCGAGTATAGTCGCTGTTACTGTTGATTTTTTTTTGTATTGGCAGTCCTTTCATGTTTGTCACCCTGTTATCTATTACTTCTCCTACTTTGTGTTATCTGCCAATCCCGAGATTCCAATTCCCACCGGCCCCCTGGTTCGTTATTCAAAGTTAAGTTACTATTGTTCATTCTTGCAATTTCTTTTAAAAGCAGTTTTATATAGTTTTAAGGTGTCACAAAACCTGATATTTACTAAATTAATTTTAAAGTACGATATAAAATAATGTTTTTACTAAAAATTAAGGCCGCACCTTGTAGGGCTGGCAGAATGTGCAACACCATCCCCCACACAAGAGCTGCAAGCAAAGCTGAAAAACAAATTCCTTTTACAAATACCTTAGAGATAATTACTTGAATTTCATCAATACATTCATAGGCTTATTACACTTGAAAGCTAGAACATACAAATTAATATAAGTTACAATGATTAGGCCTACTTTCTATAGCTACTACATAAGATGAAAAATTATTTTAAATTGATTAAATATTGTACAACTAAGTACATACTCAGTTTTAAGACAGAATAAAAAGTTGTTGCTCAACATTTCCAATATGGTTATGCCATTTACTTAGTTTAAAACCTTTTTCGGTACTTTGGGATTATACCGACCACACCCAGACATGAATCGTTATTTCACATTTCGTTTCTACTGATTACTAGATTAGCGTAGAACAATATTTCGTCAATATAAAACAGGAATTGTCTTATCGCAAACCCCTCCCCATCCTCAGACAGAGGTCAAAGTCGAGCGTCTAGTAGATAACGTGATTGCAGAGTCTCGCCGCCCGTTCAGCTGGTGCATCGCTTTGTTGTACTTCCGTGTTTTACCTCTACATTTCTCCAAACACAAAAATTCAACAAAAACAAACATTTACCAAACTAAACTCTTTATTAAAAAAACACTAAAAACTTGTTTTTATTCTTGATCACATTCCGCCACCCAAAATGCGAGTGCCTCCGGCCATCAGCGCGGGCTTTGGCAGCACCTTCGGTGCTGCCCCGCGCTGATGTCGACGAAAGAAAAACATCCCTCGAGATAGTACCTATCAGTAAAATATCAAATTCTAGAGGGGCTAATCAGAAATATAAATTGAATTGTAATGGAAAGGCAATTATGTACCGTGCAAATCACGTGATGCCGCGCGGTCTGCCGTAATCAGGATTCTCGAGAAAGATAAGATAACAGCGACAACAATAACGATCACAATACCTGGAAATGCTTGTAAGTTTGTAATTTTGTAATTGAAGAGTTGTTTTTTTTTCGTTCTATCATGTTTGTTTCTATAAATTTCTATTTTTGTGTTCTTCATACTAGTGTGGTCGGTATAATCCCAAAGTACCCCTTTTTCTCTTTACAGTTCTTATCTTGCACATAAAGACTAAGATATTTTTTAAAAATTGTACCTATATAAGAAAATGCATACAAACATAAAATATTCAATAATAGATAATAAAGGAAGTTCAAATATAGTGAGTGATTCCACAATCAACTGGTAGAATTATTACACAATGTGACATTTCCGTAAACATAGGGAGATAATTTACATTGCAGTTTTTATAACATGCTCACTTACATCAAACCAAATTTAGCCTTTTGGCTGCAAATGTCACAAAATTCTAGTGATACTTTGTTATTAGATATATGAAAACAAATACCTGTATCATCAAATAAATTTCCCTCATTTTCATGTGTTTCATAACCTCTAGAAGGAGTATTACACCTAAAGTCACTGTCCAAGATCACATTATCAAACAAATCATCTACAGCAATGTCAGGCTGAGAATAAGATAGAGGTCTAGATGATCTTTTGGTGGTTTCTGATTCAAAGCTATTTACGTTTTCATTGTCCAACAGCATATTACTTTGGCCGAGATATAGATCATTGGTGGAGTCATCACTTAAGCCAATATTTGTGACATATGTTTCTGGACAAATTACTGAGGTTTTAATTAAACTATTGGGTGGGTTTAAAAGATGTTTACCTTCCTCATTTCCAGGAATGTCTGTGGGAGTTGAGAACATTGGTTCGTTAAATTTGGAACCAATAGCACTTAGGGATTTTCTTGAAATATCCTTTATCAATGATGAAGATATCTGTAAATCAGTATTTTTGTGAATGCACTTTAGTAGAGAACCAATTTCAGTACTGTTTCGAATTACATTATGTAAATTGATGGCTTGTCTCTTTAAAGAGGCAGCTTCTTCAATACTTTTATTTAACATGTCTTTTAATATTTGATTTTCCCCTTCCAGCTCCGCATTCTTAGTCTCTAGGTCTTCAATGTATTTCTTTTTCTTTTGCCTATTAATTCTAGCCATCAAAGCATTCTTGGACATGCACTTAGTTTTTTTCTTCTCCTTTCTGCAACTATATGCACCTATTATTTGTTCATCCTCATTCACATTTACTTTTGAATTGCCAGAGACTGACTTAGTTTTAGGTAATAATTTCTTCTTTTTTGCAGAATATGGATGCTCTTCAAAATCTGAATCACTATAAGTATCACTGTCTACAGGCATACAAGTTGAAAATGAAGAGGATACGTTTGAGTCCCTACTAGATTCACCATCCGTTTTATTGTTTGAAATTCTAAGCTTTCTTTTAAGCCCTACAATTTTCTCACCTGTCAAATTCTCTATTAAAGATATGTTTTCTGAGTTCAAATATGTGGTTTCCATCATTAAAAATCCCAAAATAAAAAACTCGGAATTCAGTAAATAATTTAAAGGCTAACAGTAAACTTGTGCCTAAAGTAAGGTCACTAATGTTCAGTTTTAACTTCTGAACTAGGCTACGAAAGAACAAACAATTTTCACATAAAAATTATTACTCACGTCTTGGCACAAAAACATTATACACACAATAAATTCTACCAATAAAATAACCACGGAATGTTAACCTAACACTTTATGCAACAACTCAACTCAACACGAATAATATTTTACGATGCATGAATTACGAGTTACGTGAACGTCACTTCACTTCACTGACAACGCTCAAGACAGACGTACATAATACGTACAGTATGCGTATTGTAACTTTTTTGTGTTTGTCTCTTGGACCGGCTTGAATTAAAAAGGCCATGCAGCCTCTGTGTTTCCAAGTATTCTAACTGTAACCAAAATGTTTGTTATTATTTTTTTCTTGTCAAATATTGATATTAAAATTATAAGTTACCCCATGACGTCACTTTTAAATCAATGCATGAGATCTCAATTAACGGTAACATAAACCACAAAAGTGTTATAGAAGAGTCACATCGAATGCGATCTGCTCGAAGATTTCTTGCGCATGGGAGTGGGAGGAGCAGGAGCTCGACCACGCCTTCCGCAACCCATTCTTTCACTGCTCGATCTATTTCTTTTACAAGGCACAAGTGGGAACCGATTGCTTTGTTTCCCTGTGTTGGTGTTTTGGTGCATCACGCTATGTTTTGTTATTCTCGTTGTTATGGATAAACAAATATTATTATTGATATTAAGAATAGTGCATTGCATCTATTTAATATGTTAAAATAAATAAGAAGTATTTTTTTATGTTTATTGTTAACAGTTGTTGTTATGACTGGGTTTGAAAACAGCTGTTATGTAACTCTGTTCAGTACACTGTATGAATAAAGTCAATGTTTTTCTGTATTACAAGCATTTGTGTCCATGTTATATTCTATCTTATAAATATAGAGTCAATTCCAACAATAATTTGTAGTTTTATCATATTGTGGTATTTATTTATTGATGTCTTTTTAACACGAACTATTATTACATTACGGTTATACATTTTGCTTTGGTTTTAATTCAGCAAACTAAAAATAACCAACACCAAAAAAATCCGGTTGTACTTCTGGAAGGCCTCTGAGGAGACAGGCTCGGGAAATAGTGTACAACGTGACTGAATATTTAAAAGAAATGCAAGTTGAAAATAAATTAAAGTATAACCTGGCTGATGAAACCAATAGTGCCACTGGAGTTGGTGCAACGCTCGTCAAACAGATTATAAGACAAGGAAAACAGGCACTTGAAACTCGTAGTAAACGCTCCTTTTCAACTACTAAGGAAAAAAGAAAAAATTAGTAAAAATAATAGAAATTGACAACTTTACAAAAACTTCTTCCTCATATAAAATAGTGTCTGTATTTGGAGATAACCTGTCAAAATTTACATCACATACTAAAATGATTGGTCTGGTTTCAGATTGTGCTGTAGTCAGTATGTTATATTTTATTTCAATTGCTTGTTTAGCTTGTCCTCCAGGCGAACGATAAACTCCAAGCAAGTAAAGTGTGTGACCTTTCAAGCTTAATTTTATTAGGGCACAGGTCAGTTCTACACAGTGGGCAGATGTGTCCAGTGCACTGATCCCCTTGTTTGTTGTTTCTGTACTCCACCCAGTTTGTGACAATCACTGCTGTAATCTGCCATTAGCACATAACCGTTTATGTTTGCATTTTGAATTTTACTGGTGTTCAGTCCATGCTCTGTGAGGACTAGAATATTGTGGGCTTGTGTTAAGCAGATGGTTGAGTCTATCAATTTTCATGGTCAAATCTCTAATATTTTGGTGGAGTATAGTTATTTTTGTAATATTATTATCGAGTATTTTAGAGCCGAGTTTAAGAAAATTCTGCCGTATGCCCTGATTTTTTAAAGTGATTTCCTGGGCTGAAACCCATATAAAAAGCATGGTCTTGATTACAGGAGAGAGAGAGAGAGAGAGAGAGAGATGAATTTTACTCTAAATTCCGAATTAAACACATTTTGTTACGTATCTGTCAGGTTTAACTAATGGTTATTGTAATGAAACTAAGAAAACCTTTTTACAAACTAAGGCTTAAATCAACAAAATTCAACTAGATAACCTTAAATATTCAATCAGAATGTATAAACAATTACTTAATATCTTCTTTAAAAATAACAGATGATCTAGTTATGTTTACATGGAGTAAATTATATAACATTCTCCCCCACTGAATTTAGGAGGTAGTCATTGAAACGTTCAGGGATCCTTCTTATTCTTGATCCTCTTCGAGGAGAAACTATTTTATTTTCTTCATTGAACTGTTCAGATTCAACTTCAGTGTCTTTCGAAGAATCTTCCTTATTTCCTTGTGATGCATCTTCGTGTTCATCCTCCGCCTTCTGTTCTTCCGACCAATTGGATAAGTCTGTCACCATTAGACTTTTATCACCTCGGGGAGCTAAGTGTTTTAGTGAAACAGTAGATTCTCTTCCATTGGTGTAACGAATTAGTGAGTATTGTGGATTTGCTTCTACTAATTCAACTTCATCAACTAGTGGTTCGTATTTGCTGCTTCTTACATTTCCCCTAGTTAGTACTGGACCAGGTTGCAGTAACCATGCTGGTAGTGAAGTACCTTTAATTGATCGGCGTGGATGTATGAACATTCTCTCGTGTGGAGTGCAGTTTGTTGCTGTGCATAGTAAAGAGCGTATCGAATGTAGAGACTCTGGAAGTACAGACTCCCAGTATCGTTGATCCAGTCCTTTGGATTTTAGTGACTGGTGACATTTCCTGCAGGATTGTATGGACTGGTTAAACTTGTAGCAATCCCCTTTTGATGAAGATATGTCCTTATTTCATCAGACAAAAATGATTTGCCTCTATCAGAATGGATGTAATTTGGTATCCCATAAACAGAGAACAAGTTTTCCAAACATTATATCACAGTACTCGAAGTCATCTCTTTGCAGGGGTAAGAGAATGGGAAGCGAGAGTACTCGTCAACAATATTTAACATATAACGATTTCTACTTGACGATGGTAGTGGTCCTTTAAAATCAATATTGAGTCTTTCAAAAGGTGAAGTGGCCTTTGTCAATGTGTTGGTTTGTTTGTGGAATCTAGGTTTGACCTCTGAACAAATAGGACAAGATAAAGTCATTGATTTGATCTCATTCAAAGAATATGGAAAATTCTTGCTGCGTACCCAGTGATAGAAACGCGTTATTCCTGGATGACAAAGAGCCTGGTGCATTTCAAAAAGTTTGTTGTCAGTCGTAGAGGCATTACAGATCCGAGAGAGTGCGTCTGCAGAAACGTTTTCTTTACCAGGTCGATATTGAATGTCGTACGGGAAAGGAGAAAGCTCTAGTCGCCAGCGCATGATTTTGTCGTTTTTAATTCTGCTAGAATGTTTTTGGTCAAAAATAAATGACAAAGCTTTTTGATCAGTTAAGAGAATAAATTGTTTCCCTAACAAAAAATGTCTCCATTTCTTAATAGATTCTACAATGGCCTGTGCTTCTCTTTCTACTGTTGAGTGTTGTTTTTCACTTCCAGACAATGTCCTAGAAAAGAAGGCAACAGGACGTCCATTTTGGCTCAGTGTAGCAGCTATTGCAACTCCTGAAGCATCAGTTTCGACTATCAATTGATTTTCCGGTTCAACAGTCACAAGAAATGATCTTTCTGTATCCTTTTTAATGTTTTGAAAAACACTAGCGGCAATGGAGGTTGGTTCAATAGGAAAATTCTTACAGCTTACTAAACTTCTAATCTTGTCAGAAAACATTGATATCCATTTGGAGTAGTATGATAACAATCCAAGTGTTCGTTTAAGAGAAGCAGCATCATGAGGCAGAGGCATGTCCAAAAGTGGTTGTAATCTCTCTGTGTCGGGACGTATAGTTCTATTTCTGATTTGATAACCAAGGATAGATATAGTATCTTGAGCAAATTTACATTTCTTCAGGTTCAATGTTAGATTGTATTTCTTAGCCACAGCCATAAACTTTTCTAAATTTTTATCATGATCTTGTTTACCCATTCCTCCTATTGTAACATTATCAATATATGCGAAAGTACCTTCGAGTCCTTCTTCTGAAATAATCTTATTTATAGTCCTTTGGAAAGCGGACACGCCGTTGGTTACTCCAAAAGGAATGCGTTTGAACTGATACAACTGCCCATTAGCTTCAAAAGCGGTAAGTTGTTTTTCATGCTCTGGAATTGGTATCTGATGATAAGCACTAGACAAATCCAATGAACTGAAAGTATCAAATTTAGCAATTTTTAACACAAGTGATTCGATATCTGGCAAAGGATAAGCATCCAATAATGTAAATTTATTTACTGTCTGAGAATAGTCTATTACAAGTCGTTTCTTGTGGTTTTCATTTTTGGTAATGAGCACTTGAGCTCGCCATGGAGAAACACTTTCCTCGATAACACCATCTTTCAAAAGAGAATGTATTTTACATTGTATAAATTTTCATCTTCCCCAAAAAACCGCCTTGTCTTAGTCACAACAGGTCGAAAATCTTTAGTCATGTGCTGAAATAATGATGGTGGTTCCACATTAGCACAGGCAACGTTACAAACTGAGAAAGATGATCTTGGTCCCCCAAAGTCTACAGTAACATTTGTATGTAGTTTCATGATATCATGTCCTATCAGTACATCAGTACAGAACTTTTCAATTACAAGCATTTTGATTTGTTTGTAAGCATTGTCTTGTACATACAGATCTACCATATCATACCCTTTAACTGGTGAAACGAGTGACGTAGATGCCATCGACACCTGTTTGACTTCTGGAAATGTTTTAAGGTTGTTAGCCTTTAGAAAACTGCTATCAATAAAACTATCAGAACTTCCAGTATCAACTAAAAACTTAGCAGAAATTCCGTTTACATTTCTGGATACAATTGCTTTAGATAATACTTTGGATGTTACTGCTGACGTTATTACGGGACATGTTGTTAAAGAGGCTGAATTTATCTTACCTTTTTTAAGATTCTTAGATAAACAAACTCTGAGAAAATGACCAGTTTTCGAGCAACCTTTACAAATAGCATCTTTTGCAGGGCAGTTATCTCTTGAAATATGTCTTGCTCTTCCACAAAAATAACATTTCTGTCGGAGTCCGTGTGCTGATACAGCAGCAGCAGTAGAATTGTCTTCCTGAGTTTTTATTTTGTCTGAAGGAATCTTTAAATTACTACTCGTATCAACGTTGTGACAATATGATTGAGGTACACCTGAAATCATGGAATAAGCGTACGCATGTTTCTGAGCTGACTCTAAGGAACGAGCTATTTCTTCAACTTTTTCCAAAGTTAAAACGTTATGTTCCAGAATCCGTTGTCTGATTTGAGAAGAATTTAAACCACTAATAAAGGAATCTCTGATAGACTCATCACTATAGGTTTTAGCACCGACATTTACGAAATCACACTCCTTACTAAGAGATTTAAGCGTTTGCAAAAAGTGATTTATTGATTCTCCTTCTTGTTGTTTATGATTAGCAAGCAAGTGTCTAGCAAAAAGTACATTTTTCTTAGGTATGAATAATGTTTCTAAAGTTTGTATAGCATTGTTGTAATCTTTACACTCACTGATAAATTCATAGTTTTCATAGATTAGAAAGTTCACTAGTACTCCAAGTTTCTTATCTTCTTTAACTTCAGCATTTTCTATGAATGTATTGAACGTTTGAAACCAATGTTTCCATTGTTTAGAAGCATTTGTTGTTTCAGGGTTGCATGCAAATTTCTCAGGTTTCAGTAGTTTTTCTATTACAGAGTATTGAAGTTAGTATAGCAAAATTGTTGATTAAATTGTAATGAAACTAAGAAAACCTTTTTACAAACTTAGGCTTTAATCAACAAAATTCAACTAGATAACCTTAAATATTCAATCAGAATGTATAAACAATTACTTAATATCTTCTTTAAAAATAACAGATGATCTAGTTATGGAGTAAATTATATAACAGTTATTTACACTAGACTAAATATTTTTCATTCTATGGCTTCGCTCCCTCATGCTGTGGTCGGTAATTGCCATTGGAATGTAACCAAATCACGTCAAGTAAACCAAGGACTGTATTCTAGAATTCTCTCAGAGAAGTGGTTTTCTTAAAGGTTTTGCCCTTGGGGCCCCGCCTCCTTGGCTGAAAACTTAAGGGAGATTAGACACTTGAATCACCACTTCCATCCTTCACCTCCCCCTCATTTGGCCATATTTAATCGAATCAAGTCATAACTTTGAGATCAACCTTTATAAACACTATGCCAAGTTCTTTTAAAACTCTCCCCTAACAAGGCTACCTTTGGCTAAAAACAAGTTTGCCAACAATTCTAATGACCATTTAAGTCGTCATATTCATGCCAAACTAAAAAAAGAATATCCGTTTAATAATATACTTTCCAGACCCGTCACTTGGTACACTGCTTCCATCAAGGCCTTCTGTCCCTCCAATAAAATTAAATTGAGATTAGGCCATATTCTTGGGATGATTGCTTGAATATTAAACCTAGTATACAATAATCGTGGAATGTAGTTTTTATGTTATGGCTATCCCCATTTGGGTTAAATTGAGTTTAATGGCGAACTGAAGATGTGGATTTACAAGAGGAAACGTTGAACCAAATTGAGATAAAGTAGGACTAAAATGAGGTCGCTTGTGTTTCAGAATGATTTGTAACACCACTTTTAGTATTTGGGTGTTCAGAGTCCCCACTGTACCATTTGTGTTCCACGAAAACTACTACACCATAGGAAGGATGGATGATCACCCAAACTATCTAAATATTGTACGTAGACGGACCTGGATCCTGGATCTGTCCCTAGAACAGCAGTTGATTTATTTAGACAATTTAGTTTAAATTTGCCGAAACCTTCAGTATACTATATTATTCATACAATATTTACAAACTTGTTACTCGTTGTTATTTCCATGTTCTAAAATAAAATCCGAGTCAAGGATAATATACACAAGGACTTAAAGATAAAATAAAATGAGTTTAAAAATAATAAAAAGAAAAAATACAAATAAAAAAAGACATTTTCTCTCAATTTTAGTCCCACGAGTTGCATGCAATCGTAAGCCGAAAAGAACGAATGAGCGAATGAATGACTGGAATTGACGGGTAGAGTACGGAGTGTTGATACTTTGTGTTCAATATTTCTACTTCATTGGTTTGTCCATTATATTTGAGACTCTATTTGTAAGTGTTAGTCTAAATAAATAGTAATTCAATCAAAATAGCTATATATTTTTTGAAGCATTCTTATTCCATCTTCGCCATTTTAGTAATTTAGTTCTACCGAAAGAAAATACTTTTTCCATGTACGTGTTTTAAATTTACTTAGCAAAGCATTTCATCTATTTATAATATGTAATAATTATTTTAATTGTTTATATGTACGTCTGTCATTTAAGTCTGAATCTATAGAAAAATTCTGAGCTCCCCTTAAGATCTAACCTTAAAGAATGGTACATTTCAGACGAAAAAGCTCTGAACCAAATTGTGCTATATATTTTAAAGTTATATCTAATTCACCTTGGTGGCAGCATTAAGTTTCATTTAGCAGCACACTTCACAGGTCTATTTCCAATGAAACAAAAGTTTGTGTATACTCATGCTAGGCCTAGGCTATATGTAATTTTGAACTAAATTGTGGTAGGTTGGATCAAGGCAGATATGTTTAGTTAGGCTAATTCCTGAAGAATAAATTCTTAAACTATAGAAGACTGCTTGGACTAGGCTTTATTTGTAATTAGTCTGAACTCTAGGTTATGAACACAAACACCCCACTGGAAGAACAGATTTTCCCTAAAAGATGTTAACATCCCCACTGATTATGTTTAAAGAGATATTTGATATTTATGAATAACCCAAGTTTTTTCATACATAATGTGATAAGAAGAAAGATTTTGTTTATAATTATCAATGTTCAAATAAGCTAATAAGCTAACATATAAATATTTGAAAAACTCATGAATTCTGTTGTTTTGTTTGACCATTGATTATATGTTGTTATTTGTTAGTTAAATATTATAAGTATGCTAAAATCAAGTGCTTTGTCAAGTTGTTTGCGGATACTTAGATATAGGTTATTTGAGCTTCGTAAGCATATAGTCCAACCTTGTTTATCCGGACCTCATTTATCCGATGTGGGGTAGGCTACAATTTTTTCGATGACACATTTAAAAGTTTTAAGTGTAATGCATTCCACATAGGCCAATAACAAATTAACTATGTTGTAGTAGGTCTATGAGACCCATTATGTTGGTAGTTGTAAATTTGGAAGATGTTAATGATTGGCTTCATACTGACAATTACATTGCTAGAATGAGCGACATTGAATTTGTATTAGCAGATTGTTCTTCAATGGCAACAGAGGAAAGTGAAGTCAATTCCACATATGAAGAACTGGAAGATGGTATGACTCATTCTGATGCTGCGGCCCAATTAGACTGGCTGATGGTTTATTTTGAGTAACAGTTCAAAATTTTGTCAGTGGAAATAACTTTATATCTATGTTATCATACTTCCCAGAGGCAATGTGCTAAAGTTAAAACAAGGGTGTACTATAACATGGGAGGATGGTGTAACATTAACTAGGTACGGTAAATCTCGGAACTTTTATTGTGAAATGAGTAAACATGCAAAAAAAACAAAATGTCTAGTGCTATATAACTTTTTAGATGCCTAACATTTATTAATACTTAGGTATCATCACCTACAGGAGCCCAGTATGTTTGGAGGAGATTTTTTTACCGGAGACCTAAAAACTGTATTATTATAGTTTTAGCCCCCTGGCCATAGTGCGGGCTTCGGTGATCCCACACTTCTAGCGAATAAAGAAAAATATCACTTGAGATATTACCCAAATTCAAGCTCAGATCACGTGAGCACTTGTAAAGGTTATCTTTAACTTTGGTACCACTAGTAATATTTTAATGATAATCTAATCTAAACCTACATACTTATATTGTGTAATAACGAGTAGTAGATAGGGACATAGGGGCCTCCTTCTCGCTTCGTTTTGGGAGGCAGTGAACAAGATCATAATAATGACATGTAATTTTCACAGTAAGTCAAATAAACTATGTTCTTTCTATTCTGGTTGGTTTATACCTTCCAGTTGAACCTACCACTGACACAGCAAAAAAACCAATGTGTCACTTAAATCTGGGCATCCTTATGAATGTCCAGGAGTGGCACATCACTAACCGCAAATGTCGAGATTCTGGGGTTGAAGGGCAATTCGATAGGTGTAGTCTACTGTGAGAGATGACTGTTGGAGTTAGTGGGGTTTGTTCCCTAACCTTAGAGGTTCTTTCTAGCCTTAAGGTTAGGGTGTGCCACCCCCTGCCTACTTTGTCTGGAGAGGCTGGTTCAGAGCTGGTCTCCCCTTCTTCTAGGGAGACATGACTTGGAGATGTAATACCCTAATTCTTCCTCATGGATCTCGATAGGAGGCGGCCCTCACTCCCTAACCTTACCCATCCTGTCACTCCGGAAGCAGCCCTAATGTTCTTATAGGACTAAGTGCAATTTATAAGCTTCTTGTCCTAAGAGAAAAAAAAAATTTCTTTCTAATATTGTTTTTAGTTCCTGGAAAGAAAAACTTCCAAACATAGTGGTCTCTAGATAATAACATTTAGTACTCATTTATTTACCATTTTATGATTTTTAATCTACTTGTAGACTATATAGTTTTGTACATATTCTTATAATAACTCGTAAATGATAGAATTATATTATCCGTTGCACATTAATGATTATAGTCATCAATAACCTTTGTCTGATCCAAGTTAGTTCAGAAGTGGAATGTATATTTTTCTACAAATGCACCTCCTTTTCAAACTCATAAAAAATCTTTGGAATAATTTAAGAATGATAAAGATGTTTCAAAGCCCAGAATGAAAAGATTTAATAATTATTTCACCTTATAAATAATATTCAGAAGTAGCAGACTTCTGTATGAATTTGTCAGCTATTACAGGTTTTTACTTGGCCCTGTTATGAATTTGATCTTGTAAATAAATGTGTGAATAATATCAATAATAATAGTTATGAATGAATAATTGTGTGCTATAAATAAAGGTGATTCAGATATGTGCATTAAAGTTCAGACCTTTTGGAATTTTTATTCATTACCTGATAATCTTTTGGGTTGTTTTGTTTGTTGCCAGTAGTACAGGAGTAGCATTTTAAGGTTACCTTATTTTATATTAACATTTATTTTGATATTTTGGTCATCCCAAAGTTTCCATTTTAAATCAAATGTATTTCTTGGGAGGGGATTGCTCTTATACCTCCCATATCCTGTGGTAAACCTCTGCAGTAGAGGTACGTTAAACTGTAAAGTAGCAAACAGCAGCTGTTCAGTACTTATGTCATAGATAAAATTACATTAAATATGGATTATTTATGAGCCGATAGTGGTAATAGTGATATTTAACAAATATTAGTGGTGATCCACCACTTCCTTGTGTCTCTTTTCAACATCTTGTAAAGGTTATCGGTCATTAGATTAATGGCTTATGTTGGACGAACATTTCAAATTGGTAATTTACTCAATTCAGGCCATAATCATGGCTGCAGTTTATGATCTAGACAACTAGTTCTTTATTTATATTCTTTAGATAAAGTTTTAAACAAATCCATTACTCACCTAATACTTGATTACCACCAACTACCAAAATATTATACTATTTTCAACCAAACCCTTTTGAGGTTTATGTACATTTTGTATGGTAGTAAACCCTATATAAATAATTGATAGACAAAACAATAATAGTCCAAAATCTAGTTATTATAATATTATTAATTTGTGTTTTTTTTTTTTCAGAATCCTCTTGCACTTTCTTTGGTGAGCTCATGACGTGGTGTTCCATATGGTGTCATCAGTTGCTGTAGGAATGGATACTCGACAAGATCAGTAAGTTAAGCTTTTTTTATATTTTGTAATATTTGGCAAAAGTCAATTTGCATAAATTTTATAAAAATGTAACTCAAGAAAAGAATTTTCCCAAAGAAAAAAATTATTATGTCATAATTTTAGTAGAGATTTAGAGTAGACTAGCTAAGGAATTAGAAATACCAAATGATACATTTTTTCACAGATCATATTTTTCAGCTTGCATACTTCCAGTCGATCATTAGACATATAAACTATTTTATTTCAATGATGTAAATAATAGTGTTAATAAACAAGGCTGAAAATACAGTATGGACATTGGTTAATATCTCGTTCGTTGTAGATGGTTGAGGAATTTTATTTTATTAATTTTATTATAATTAACCTTTTGAATCCTGTCTTTTACAAGACCAAGAGGTCCTCCCGTCTCAGGTATATTAAAAAAAATTCCTCTTTGTACTCCTTATTTTGTTTTAGCATTTAAACTCACCTTTAATGTAGCTTTTATCAGTTTTTTGAGTATTACCTTTATTAAGTTGACATATTTCTTTTGTTATATTTTTGTGTATGACTCATATTTTAAAAGTAAGTACCATTTAGGAATTCTGTCATTGTATCATTGGGGTAGGCATTCAGTGCATGCGCACCGTGTACCTGCTATCTGTCAGTAATCCACAACTGCCATTATGGATCCATTGAACAATGCTTAAGGCTGAATGAATCTAGGAGCCAAGTCAGGTTTTAGATGCTGCACTAAGAGGAAGGTGAACTGGAGCTAAATTCAACATTCACATTGAATCAACCCTATCCCACCATAGCTATGTTATGTGTAGAAAACTTTGTTACTCTACCATGCTCAGAGATCGTGTCAGAAACATCGTAGTGCACTCAATTGTGCACCTGATGAGACAATGAGAATAAATTTTCACCTAGATTACACTATATTTTGTAGTCTAGGTGTCTTTATGTCGAAACGATGTAAAGAGTTTATTTTTAGCTTCATCGCCGACTTCTTTTTGGATCTCTTCAGACGAACTTCAGCCCAGATTCCAGTAGTCAAGTCTGTAATAGCATCAGATTCCAGATATTGCACTAAGGGGAAAGTGGAAATGGAGCTAAATTCAATATTCACATTGAATCATTCCTTCTCACCAAAGCTAAATTAATGTAATGTTGACACATGTACTTTACTTGCTTTCTTTGACAAATATTCACTAATAGTGTCATCAAAGTTAAGGGCAGATAACATTTCTACATTTGTATTGAAACTAGTCCTGAAGGCTTGACAATTGTGCACCTGTGACTGAATTACAGAGGTAGTTTTAGTTCTTTTTAAAATACTGAATGTTTTTTCATGAGAGGCATTTGTTGAGATCATGGATAAAAACATTCTTAAAGCTACATCAATGTTAGGGACAGGAGATGTCACTTTTTGTTGCTTAACAATTTTCAAGAATTCATTAGGCAAATAATGCTCTTTTACGTTTATATCAAGTGGCTTTATAAATGCTTTTAAATGAGAAGTATTTCTCTGACTCCAAAATTTTAAGCAAGGTCAGCGGGATACTTTTGTATTAAGACAAAAGCTCTATCCCGAACTATTTCTCAAAGTAAACCGTTTGTATAAGACTGCTGAGATACAAGCACTTTATTGTGCTCGAAAGGTTTTCTACCTTGTTAGAAATGTTGTTGATTATGAAAATAAATGTATTAAGAATCACGTCCTGTCTCCTATCGAGTCTGGCGATATCATTATCATCACCTAATTCATTATAAACAGATTTTTTTCATCCTTTAAGTCTATATCATAGGTGGCTGCTGCTTTACTTTTGTACAGCTCCATGCCCTTTGACTCATATTGATCAAACCTTTCTTGTAAGTCTTTTACATCATCTTTGAGAGATCTGTGTAAATTGCCAAAAACGCCAAGGCCAGTATTAATGCTTTGCTTACTGCATTAAAGTGTTCCAGTATATTATGCCAAAACACAATAAGTTTACTTAGACCTTTAGCTGTGAAGCTGGATTCTGGTTTTTTCTGTGGGTTTTCAGAGATTACTGTAAGAGCCTAATGACACAGGGCTCTGGTTTCGTGCCCATCTTGTTACTTAAGTCTCATAAATAAAGGTAAACAGTTTAGTTAAAATTGCAAAAGTTGTCCCAATTTTAAAGAAAGACGACCCAGCTTCTATAAATAACTACCGGTCTGTCTCAATTTTGCCAGTATTCAGTAAAAAGTTTTGTTCTTATAAGAATGCTTTACTTTTTGGACAAATACAATCAGCTCTCAAATGAACAGTTTGGGTTCAGAAAGGGTAAATCGACAATCGAAGAAGTCGTTGGTCTTGTCAATATGATTGTAGAGGGGATTGAATGTCGGAACCACATAATGAGTGTATTCCTGGATCTGTCCAAAGCATTCGACTACGTTGAACACAATATACTGCCCGACAAACTTGAATCCCACAGCATTCAAGGCGTGTCTTTTAAATGGCTGAGCTCATTTCTAAGCCACAGATCCCAAGTTGTCAAAATATCAAATAAATCATCCAAGCTAATAGATCTTAGCTATGGAGTCCCCCAGGGGTTTATCCTCAGTCCTTTGCTTTTCCTGCTTTATGTCAACGACATAGAATCTTCGTTTCTGTATGGAAGAACAGTGCAGTTTGCAGATGATACGACTCTCTTTTTCAATGCAAGATCAAGTGAAGTTTTGGAACAACGATTTTGTTTATATCAACAACTGTGTCCAATACTTCAACAGCCTCAACCTCACAATAAACTCTTCAAAATCCAATGTTTTAAATTTTTCTTTACGCACTGCAGGCAACCAATGTGGACCAGCCATCTTGATGGCTGACACCACACTTGACGAAGTCAGCTCTTCAAAATTCCTAGGAATGTACCTTGATCGAGAATTGACATGAAATGAGCACATCGATCATGTTTGCGCATAATCTGCTCAGGCATCTTTGTTCTTAGAACTTTACCAAATACTGCCTGAGTCAGGTAGTGATTACGGCGTATTATGGCTTGATATATCCTTATCTGACCTATGGAGTGATACTTTGGGGAGTGCTTGTGCAAACACTCAGTGCCAAAGAGCTTTCAGACTTCAAAAAAAAAGCAATACAAATCATCGCAAAAAACCAAATTCAGAGAGCCCTGCAGGCAAGTTTTCAAGAAATTGCAGCTGTTGACTCTGCCATGTCTCTACATATTGGAAACCACTTTGTTTTGTATGAATAAATGTGCCACAACCAGAGGTTAAGACACACACATGTATGAGACACGTGGCAGAGCAAACTACCGAACTGGTATAGACATAGAACGATGGTTTATGAACGCCTCCCCTCACAAGCGGGTATTCAATTTCTCAACAGAGTGCCCAATTCAGGACTTTTCTCATGTTGTTAAAATCCATGTTGAAAAAGTATTTTTCTAATCACTATAACATTGAAGAAATGCATTTTCAGAATAACCTGTTTGGAAAAGCTTGCATGGGATAATAAAAACAGCCTTTACTGTTTGAATACAATAACCACTCTCTTTTTTTATAGTTGTCCATTTTGTAAATGAGTAATTAACAGTTTTGTAGGCATATTTATTCTTAATATGTTTAGATTGGGAAGTGTTGTGGCAGATAAAAAAAATAATAATATTATTATCTCTTAGATTCGTTGGTAAATGTTCTCAAAAATGTGGATCCATCCAATAAATCAAAATCAAGGTTTTTATCTTCTACTTCTACTAAATACGTGGTAATATTGAGTATCCTATTTGGATCTGAAATTTCAGTTTCAGTAACAACAGTAACTCTATAACTTGGCCAACAATTAAATTAAGATTTTCAGAATTATCATTACTTGTACTGCTGTAGATGGAGCTTATATTGGTCACTGTTAAATTACATTAAAAACATAAAACCAATATTTAATACATTTTATTGTTTTGTGAGGCCTTTCGATATCCAAGATATCTTCTTCAGACACATCACAAAATAAAATTACTTGTACTGTGCACCTCTCTGACACCGATTTCTGACTCTGAACCTTCAGATTCACGATCACTGCCCCCTTGAGCTTGCAGCCATATGCCCAGGTCTAGTGGGCGCCTATTTATAAATCTGTCACTGGTTAAGGCACAACAATGTCAAACTTACTTGAATGCAGGTGAACAAAACAATGTTATTGTAGACTTTTTGTTTAACTTTAGCATTTGAATTATTCTTAGAAATAATGCATCTGGAGAGAGAGAATGAGACATTTTCAGTCTTACTATTGTTGTTATTGTTTTGTTTCATGTTAATATTTCTTTGTTTACATTCTTTTTGAGACAATCACATAGCGAATGATGGGTATTAATCACACATAGTGTATTTAGTTAAGCAATATAGTTTTAGTTGTAAAACAAAATTTGAACATTGCTTCTCACTTTGTGAATGATGGTATTAATCACACAGTTAAGGAATGCAGTTTCAGTTTTTAAAAAAGTCGGAACATTGATTCTTACTTTGTGAAAGTAAAATTTGTCAATAAAATTAATTGAAGCATTATGGGTCGGAACAATGGCGAGTTTTGCTGTTTTAAGGTAATTTGTGTCGCTTGTTATTGCTAATTTATTAGTGATGTAAACTAATAATGTTTCAGGCATGAAAGAATAATTTAGTTCATTGTTGCTTGTAGGTAATACCTAAACTGAACCAACAACAATAACAATGTTAATGTTATGTTTTACTGTTGGTAGGTAATGTTATGTTTTACTGTTGGTAGGTAACCAAGGCAATTACAATTTTCAGAAAATTGCCACATAACTTACCATGTTTTATTAGTATAAAAATAAACATGTCTAAAATAAACCCAAGTAACTATACTTTTAATGGAACTAATTTGAGTGATTTGGAGTATTTAAATATAATACCAATTTTGTCAGCTTGGATTCTTTCCCAAAATAAAGGAAAAACATTTTTAACGAATATTTTTTTGTAAAATTAAATTAAAAATTTGTTTATTAAAAATATGTTACTAGAAAATCAAGACTCATAAAACTAGTGATGTATGAAAATGTATAGTTAAATATGGTTTTTAATTTTACTATATTAAAAAAAGTTCCCTTACAGAATCAGGAAAAAGTTCTCTGACAGTACAGGTTATCTACTCAACAGTCGTGATAGATCGATAGATGTTGTAGGAAACTTGAGTTATCCGAGTTTCACATCTAAAGAAGAAGTATTATTGAGCAGATTCTCAACAAGAGACAAAGCCAGTCTTGTATCCATGAGATACAGTATTGTGCTCGCCTAATTAATGAGTCACCTCTGTTGAATACATTAAATCTCCTCACTCATCTTGCTCTTTCATACATAAACATTTCTGCTTTGCTGCCATCTAGAGGTATGAAATGATCCTGAAATATTCAAGTGAAGTTTTTCTTATTTTACCTCACATTTAATATACCAATGTTGGTATGATATGGAGGGCACTGTTTTACTCCTTCTCTATCTACTACTTAATATTACACGATATAGTGAGATTAAATACATACGGATTATAAATAGAAACAGAGTTTAAGTTAAACTTTACAAGGACCTCACTTGATCAGAGCTTGAGTTTAGGTACTATCTTGAGGGATGTTTTTCTTTTTTACCCCAGAAGTTTGGGTTGGCGTCAGCTACCGTAGCCTGTACTGATGGCTGGGGCATTTCCGATCAGTACTTTTGAAGGATCAGGTCACGTTGAAGGATCTGGAACATGATATATATCTTTTCAATATTGTCTTGTTCGTTTCTTTAAATGTTGCCATTTGTGTTTGTTTCATATATTTTTTTTAAAGCAAAATATTAAAAAATTTGAATCTGAAATAGTAATATAAATATTACTATTTCAGATTCGTTTTCTTGTGTTGTTTATTCTTTTTTAAAATTACATTTTGATTTCAAGTTATGTTATCAAAGTTGTTTAATGTTTTTAAAATTTAAATATTTTGTACCTACTTTTAATTCAAAATCAAAAAGTATTTCATGTGACCAGCTCAACATCCAACAATGATAAATTAAAAAATTTCCTATTGAAACAGTTCCAATGCCACACAACAAAACTAGCATTTTTATTTTTATTTTCTTAAAAGTGCATTTACAAAATTGCTATACATAGTTTATATTTTTGATAAGTGATTCTCGAAATTTCAAAGTGGGAGGCTAATAGGTTCATAGCTAAATATTAATTTTAATTGCACAGTAAAATATATGTTATTAATCACAGTAAATAATATGTTACATAATAATTATGCTTTAAAATAATACAAGGCCAAGTACAAACTCTAACCTCTTTGTGTGAGGTTTCAAAATGTTTTCTTCCATGCTTTGGTCCATGCAAATTAGTCAATAGTATGGTTGAAGTCAACTCTTTTTGTTACATCGGCTTCGATGCAAAGAGAGAGCAAGAGAATTAAGTCACACCTGTTGCTTTGTTGACCTGTGATAATTTTTAACCTCTTCAAACAAGAAAATGGCCTTAAATAAAAGAACATTTTGTGAAAAACTATTAAAAAATCTACTTATATATAGGAACAAGATAAGTATAATTAATTGTTATTATTTGTAAGCAGAGTTAGGTAAAATATAGAGTTTAAAAAATATTTATAAGATAAGACTAGCAATAGAAAACACCTGTAATATTAATAACAAACATATCTTAAAAACCATAATTATTGTTTCAGCAGATAAAGGAAATACTACAGTAATAATGAATATAGTTGATTTCTGTGTCAGAAATAAACTAACAATTATGTGATGAAGATAGATATAATAAACTGGACAAAAACCTAACAGAACAATTCTATTCAAACATTTCTTAAAACAAGGCTTAAATTTTAATTGCCTTAACATTCTTTGCACGCTTTTTCTTGATATTTCTAGTTCAGCAGATACCTTACGACTCGATTTACCAGGACTCGCTACAAAAGCTCGAGCAAATGTCTGCAGGTTTTCTTCGTTGCAAATTGATCGTGGACGATCACACTTCAGGGCATTTAAAACGCTGTGTTTTAAAATTTCTTATTTAACTTCCACATATACCGTTGAGTGGGTATTGCAAAACCTGGATATTTACCACTAAATTCTTCAATTATTATAGCAGTATTTTTATTATGCTTCCACCACAACTGAAGGATGTAAACTTGTTGTTGGGTTGTAAACATTTTTAAAACGCACACAAACAAATAGATGCAAAGAGCATCACTTTACACTAGCCACTGGAACAGACAACAATGAACTTACTCCATGTTGCTGCCAGCTTAACATTGTTACCAACCTATCAAAACGAAATATTCCAATTTATGGGGAAACTGACATATGCGCCACTCTGTATGTATACAGTACGGTATATACAGTGTGTTTCAGACCTGCAGTATATAGCACCCAAATAAACCGAGCTATATAATTTGTTTCAACAGACACTCCCGTTTTTTACCCCAAACACTCCAGTAAAATTATTTTTAAGCCAACAAAATTTCTTAAAAGACACTTTTTAGAGGGCAGGGGTCAAGAACTCAATATTATGTTTATTCATATCTACAGAGTGTGACAAAAGTTTCTTAATTTAGACTCTTAACAGTAAAATATGGTGTCAGTCCCCCTTAAGACCTAGCTCACCAATTTTTTTTGGTATGTTGTTTATTTCATACCCTATCAGGAAATATGGGGTAGCATAACGTAAAAAATGTGAAAAGTTTAAAAATTTAGTAATGTTTCATGGTCTATAAAATTAGAAAAGAAAGTACAAAGTTAGGCCACTATACATTTCCTGATTGAGTATGTAATAAACATTGTGTACAAAAATTGGTACACCTAGGTCTTAAGATGGGCTAACAGCAGAATTTACAGTTAAATTAAAGACATTTTGTCACATTCTGTACATATGAAAAATAATATTGAATTTTTGGTGCCAAAATGCTCAGGGTACATAGACCTTGAAAATAAGACATCTCATAAGCTATGTTCCCATTTAAAAAGGCCCCTACCCCCTCAAAAAGTGCCCTTTTTGGCATTTTTTCCGGGTTATAAATAAGTTTACTGAATTCTTTGGTGTAAAAATGGAGGTATCTGTTCAAACGAATTATGCAGCTCAGTTTGGCATGCTACAGATGCTGCACAGGTGGTCTGAAACGCTCTGTATATATATATATATATATATATGTGTGTGCGTGCGTGTGTGTGTGTGTGTGTGTGTGTGTGTGTGTGTGTGTGTGTGTGTGTGTGTTAATATAATATAAAATCCTTATTTAAGTATTAAATTTCATTCATTAATAATAGCTGTATTTCTAGATTTTCTGGCCAAACACATATGAACTGTCACTGTTCTTCAATATTTTCATAACTGACAGCAACTGCAATATAAAATGTCAATGTAATTTTACTCTAACAACTAATTACCATTGTTTTGTCAGTTGTGGACAGCCCATTGATTGATATGTCACTCAACTGTATCACAAAGGGTTGCTATTGTTTTCTGTTCCTGTTGATCATCATTGATTGTCAATATATCTGGCTGCTGCTAATTATACCTGGCTCCAGTTCCATTGTTGTTTGTATTGTCTGTAGACTGTGACTGGTTGTATGGCTACTAACAAAAACAATTTACCATTCTAAATTATAATAGCTCTTCCCTGTATTGTAACTTCTAATTAATCAGGGAACAAAAAAAAAATCAATTAAAGAAAACCGCTGATGACAAACAAGATACCACAAAAGATTCACATTAGGGTTAGTTAATTTATATACCCTAAAAACTGTATTAATTACTGTCCTTGTTTTGTTATAGCTTATTGTGGGCTAATATAACTACACTTGTCTTATGGAACACTAGTTTGGATAAAATCTGACTAATAGTGAATGCCATAAACTATTTGTTGTACAAATGAAAGCCAGAAGAATAATGAAGAAATTATAACTAAAAGAGTAAAAGTTGAAATACTTTCAGGGAGTTGCTGATAATGACTACCTAGTATGTATAATATAAATAAATACAATTGTATATATTCGTCTTAAAAAAATAAAGTAGGAAAGAATATTCATGATTATAATACATAATCTAATCTAATTCCTACACTGCAACAGTATATGTAGATTAAATGATGTGAACATCTTCAAATTCAAGGTAGAATAAAATTATTCTACATTTTACATTTAATGAATAAAATTAGAAATGAATCAACTTTATTTAAAAGAAAGCTACTTTTATTGTACAAAGAGAATTCTACAGTATTTATGAGTCATAATAGTAGTAATATAAATTACTAGTGATGGTCATACTTGTTGTGTTATAAATTATACATGACAAAAGAATTGTTTACTTTTTAAATTCACATTTACTAAAATCTTTTACCAAATGTACTGTAAAAGTCTTCTTTATAAATTTATTGTACCTATCCCTTTTATTTTTTTCTTATTCCCTATAAGTAAATTAAAATTATTGTACAGTACTACTTAACATTTGTATCTATATAAATAATAAGGTTGTATTGTATTGTGTATATTATTTTTGCAAAGACATAAATTATTTTCAAGAAATCTGACATTACTATATTTATATTAAGATCAGCATCACAGACTATCTTCAAGACAGTAATTGGCACAACACAACTTGGGAGGCTGAAAACTGGTAGTGTTTGTGTTTATTTTGAGGAATAGTCAGCAAAATTCAAATACCATTGTTTTTGCTTGCAAAAAAATTTCTCCTTTGCCATTACTGAAGGGTTTGATGGGATACAGTTTTCATTGGAAAAAGTGCAAGTCCACACGAACGCACATTTTGTGCTATGCTATACCAAAAGTACCACTCCTCCACCTGGGTTGATAAAATTGTTAAACCTCCTAATTGATAAATGAGAACATCTAAGAACGTTTTTCATGGATTTCGAATTACCAATTTCTCACGAAATAAGAAATAGGTAGCCAAAATTGTCAATTGTGACAACCTATTGATTTATAGGTCAAATTAAATGTCTGTAAGAATGAAAGGCAACGGTACTAAGCAAGCCAATTTATGATCATTTATCCAAAATGGTTTCAGTTTAAACAACAGTTTGAAATTAGGTGCTACGTACGATGAAGTCAACTTGGACCATTTATTATTGATCAGTCTTTTATTTACGAAGACTTATAAAACGACGTGACTCTCGATAAGGTTACTGTTACAACACGTGGGCAGGAGTCAATCGGAAATGCATGGCTTCCCCAGGATGTCCTGGGTAGTTTCTCTTCGTGCTTTGTACTTAGCTGTTAAACAAAATCATTCCGATCAGCTGTACACTGGAATGAATGTGTTGAGCAACGTTTCTAGCTAGGTGTAGCCAGTAGTTATATCGAGGACCAGGACTTGCGATGTGCGGCGATGCGCGTTCTCCAACTCGGATGGTCCCGTCACGGTCGGCACTTCCTTTATCAAGGTTATTGAACTCACCCTCGCCATGACCTCTCACTGTCAGCAGCGCGGCTGCACCAGTACGTCGCATTCGCGGAAGTATCCTTCCGAACAGACGAAATAACAACAACCCGCTTCTATGGATTGATGTGTACATCACATTAAAAACTAAGTTCATTAACTTTATGGATTGGTGAATCAGGCAAAATATTCGGGCCTAATTCGGAGTTTGTCAAAACTAATATTAACAATAAAGCAGTTTAAACTATGAATCACATTAAGTTTTTTTTTTATTTTCGAAATGAGTTGTTAAAATAGTTAACATAGATTTTTGTATTTGTTTACAAAATTTATCTACAGAGTTTCATCTTCCCCTATTAAGTCCATTTAAATGGTTTTAAAAGTTTTAACCTTTGTTAGAAACTCAAAATTTTCAATTTAGAAGTGGTGAAAATGTGAATGGTAGGAAAGCATGTACCTCTTCGTGGCTCACTAGGTATAAAGCTGAACGGATTGATTTGGTTCAAAGATGAAACATTCTATAATGTATTATTACCCTCAAACTTTCTCCCATTACGAAACAGTTAAAGAAGTTTTGACGCAAAGCTGTGGGTTGAAAACGGAAGATTTTGTCTTTAATTTGCTCGCCAAAAGTTAATTGTATTTACTGAATGTACTTGATTAGAAACCGGTTTTAACGATTTCGTCAGTTAATATCAGTTGTAATTGACATAAGTCAAAACTATTGACGCCAACGAGCGTTAAACAAAATATGTCGTGAGATTCGACTGACGCATAGTTGTTCCCCAATGTAAAGAATAAAATATGAAATACGTCATAATATTACTCATAAACAAAAGTTCCATTAGAGTGGATTCCCACAGTAACAATGCTCCTCAGAAATCGAAGCCGCAGTGAAGTTTTAAGAGACGTCTGATTGCATTTTCCTTTGTGGTATTAATGCAGTTGGCTTTGTCGATACGGTTTTACATTGTCAGCAGCTCAGATGGCAGAGAGTAATTAATTTTCCTTACCATCTTCCCTGATCGCAGAGACTGAACTATCCTCCTGGTAGCCGTGGGATGAGTAAATTCGCTCCAATCGGTTGTCAAGGACTCCCTATGCTCTTCAATTGGCGTATGTCGAGCGAGTGACCTGTTGTTCTAATATCTTCTGGTGAATACCATCAAAAGCTTTTGAAATATCAGGAAGAACACGGGGCACCTTTCCACGTTTAAAACCTGAGACAAAAGTTCAATAATTATTATAGTATAAATTGTACACCCGTCCTCTTTTTTAGTATCGTGAATTTCAAATTATTCCGAACGATTGTTTGGAAGAAAAATTCAGGATTTCAAATTCAAGATTGATTATGGTCCAATTGGCTGAGTTATTGAGGCCTATCTCTCAGGAGTTCGGCAAAATATCTCTTCCGTCTGTCTGTTAGCAGGGATGGATCGAGCTTTAGACTTGAAATATTGATTTATATTTACATCAGCAAGAGTTTGAGGTGGTGGTCCTCCATGGGACCATTTCTTTCTATATATCCCTAGCGAAGTCTGTTACACTACATATGGTATGGTGTATTCCTTCCTACCTTCTCCCATAGTTAATTGAGAGTAGGCTATAATAAGAATCATTGTATCGTTGGGAGTTTCAATTTATGAGCTACCAAAGGGATTAAACTCATTAGTCATTTTTAGATTCTTGTTAGAAATGTCCTGGAGATTCTAACTGGAAATGGTCGATCCACAAAGGACTTTTCTATTCCGAAAGTAAACTTATTGGAACTAACCCCAATCCCAAATCTATGCCGCGGAAAACTAGAACATACGATACAAGTTGGCATGTTAAAAACTCTTTGTTGTAATTTTTTCCCTCATTTCCCCCACAGAACATAACGAATAACGTTCCAAACGGGAAGACACAATATGAATTTTAAATGAACCTTTCTCGTCGAGTTGCAGCCAATTCGACTAATAATAGACCAAACATGTTCTTCTCCCCGTGTGATTTGCATAATGGAGTGCTCCTCCAATTTGAATTGCAAGCAATGTTTTAAACATGACCAATATTCCGACTTCACTGAACTTTGATAATTCTCTACTTTGTTCGTCCGAAGAAATGGAGTTTTATGTCGAAGTTTTTGTGTTGGATCATTATTTTACTTCTTATCCGGATTTATTCACTGAGGTTATTATTTTAAACTTGGCGTTCATTTCGAAACTTATAATTGTATCGAGGATCGATACGCTAAGCCGACTTAAGCTAGGATTGGGTTAGACGGGGCTGGAGGTCCTGTTGTTATAACTACCACAATTAGTTACGTTAACCTCTCATAACCTCATTACTCGGCCTGGCGGGGCGCGGCGCGGCGCCTGTTATACTGGTGTTCGGCACGCTATTATCTCCGTTTATTCCAACCGTAACGCAAACATTATGGTACTGATTTTGTAACAAACATTCCAAATTTATCTCTCTAACGTATGATATGTTACAAAGGTGAATTTCTAAATGTCATCGCAAAACAAAACTCACTTAGCTGTATTTTTGCTTATTTATTTCATTATATGCTGCTATGCAAATAAACATTACCGAATCTACCGAAACATAAATTAAATTTTTCAACTATCCAACTATGTTAGACACGGTATACGAATTTTTGTTGTATTTCTCTGATTTCTGATTGAAAAAAAATTATCCAATTAAAAACAATAAATTTCTATTTATTATGCTTTATACACATAAGTCAAAAATATGATTTTAACCCAAGAGAAAATATTGACTTAACTTTTAAACATTTCGGGGAGTTGGTATAATTCACGACCTCTCTTCTAATGACAGCGAATGCAATAGAGTATCGAATAACCAGACAAAATGTGAACATTTTTTATGGAGTCATTTATAACTTGCTACCCTTACACATTTTTACCCCAAAAATCCGCAAATTTCTTCCTTGTGCCAAGTTTATAATTTCTTGGATCTTTCTGTCAGAATTTATCGCACAGACGGACATCCATCCACACGGTTGTAAGAAGGAATTGTCTTTCGAATATGTATATATTAATATGTTGACCAACTTATAAAATGAATATAGTCATACATTGAATTGCCGAAAAACAATAGAATAAATTTAATACAATTTTAAATATGAACGTTTAATTACGCTCAATTGAACAATGCAGTCATGCGGACATGCAAGGTGTGCTATTTCTGCTGTTATATCGTAAGGCGATATGTCGTAATTCATATGGTCCAATACCGTAATGGGTTGGACGAAGTGACAAAATCATAACGTTGTTACAGGTGTTGACATTTTATACTCCCTAATAAGGGTATCTATGCCCTTATTTCCCTGTACTGACGTCACCACGTCGTGTCGGGTGTTTATGCACAGTGTGTCCCGGCAGCACCCGTGCAGACTAAACAGTCGGCAGAACTGTCACCGTTAGATTATCGCTGTCGTCACCAATGGTGGGCGCTCATGCAGAGATATTGCAACCGTCTTCACACAGCAGTCCTCACATCTTTAGTATCTCGTATTTTGAAATTCTGTCAGTATTATTTGTTAGTTGTCTGGTCGAACATTATTTAGTATCTTACATATTAATATTACATTAAAAATAATTGAAAAATAAAATTAAAATAAATTTGTTTAATTGCATCTAAACTACTAATATTTTTGTGTCCTGATGTTGTGTGCGTCTAATGGGTTCACAAACTTGTGTATGAATGAAATGTTTTGTTTCCTCAATGTTGACTGAGTCTCAATGATATTCAAATCGGCTAAAACTATTTGACCAGTCAAAGACACGAATTCTGGATTATGTGGAATTTCCAAGTATTATTTAGTGTATACGTCATGGAATCAAAACTTTTAATATCTACAAGTGTTCATGAAAACATAAGATATAACAAAATACAGATAGAATTAGCCAAACACAAAATAGCATTTGGCAACACAAAAGTAGTAGTATGTTCTATATTCTATACAATTTTGCTAGGATATTTAGATACTGTATAACTTAAATTAAGAAAATAACCTCAATAATAAGGCAACATTAGACTAACAAAAACTTTTAACAGTCGCCGATTGGTCATGTTGGTTACTGAATGGTTAAGTATCAGCCAATCACGACAAAGCTCGGCCCCCTCCACTGAGCTGTATAAGCGAATGTGCGTTACTGGCTGTGCCAATTTCATTTAATAATTGTTAGTTAAAGATGGTTCTGCACAGCGAGGTCAGAAATATCTTAAAATTTCCATTGTGATAGTAGTTATTGGTTGTGGTGTGAATCGTTAACTTTTATAATAGTTATTTCCACTCTCAAACAGACGCCATAATGAAACTTAAAATCAGATTCGGTTGGATTACAAGTCAACAATCATTAGATAAATATTCCATAAACCTATCAAATTTGGCTAGACTGAAGTAAGAATTACGATATCGTTTTGACTTGAAAAGTAGACATGCCACCTTGTGCTGTTAAAAATGTTTACAGTGCTGTCTTGAAATTCAATGAATAATACAAATTAAATATAAAAAAAAACTTGTGTTCACAAGTTCACAAATCATTCATGATTTGAGAATGTTCTAAAACACGTTAAGAGATTTAATTACGAGGTTTCTAAGAATATATAACAATTTTACGCAAGAATAAAATGTATTACTAATTTTGTTTTAAACCATTAACTTTCGTTCTATATTGGGCCAATTGAGAATAGAATGTTCAGGTGTGCATGATACTATCCATTACACATGTTAGTATAAGCTCTATACCAAGTTTAATTGGAATCGATTCTGTATTGGGGGTAGGTTGTCACGTTCACAAGCTCATTTATCTCGCATAAACCAATAACAATATGTGTCTTCTGATGTGCAACTAATGAAGGTAATTACGTTATAATGCTCTCAATGAAGGATCTTTAACACGATTTAAACGTGTTTTATAGTTCAATTTGCATGTGGTAGTTATTAATACATAATATGTTTATGAAATATCCAAATATGTTTAAAATATTATTGAAACTATCTGGGTCAATGACTGTCTTTATTTACAAGGACAGTATTTTAAACACGTCTTGTTGAAGTTCTAGATTGGATTTTGATGATCAAACGTAAGCTATGGTAACAGGACATGTTTGCTTGGTCTGCGGTCAGTTAGTAGTTAGTGCTGATAAAACCAAAGAGGTTCATGAATAATGCAAACTCTCCCACCACCACAGCAGGTAATATTAAGGCTGCCCGAATTCTTGTAACAGAACTTGCAAACGTGTATGTCTAACTTGCGCTAAGTGCAAGTAAACGTTTTAGGCACATTGGGTCTGTTTTGTTTGGCTGTACAACAGAAACACGTGTTTGTCAGTTGAAAATTAAATTTACACCCTTAAGAACACTGGGAGATTAAAAACACGCTAAAGGGATTAAATTAAAAAAAATATTTTCTCTTTAAGTGACTAGAAAACATGTTCTCAAAACCTAAATTCTTAATAGATAAACTTCTTCTGAACAAACTTATTAATGATAATTTAAAATTGAAGTTTTGAAATGAAATGAAAAATGCCTTTATTAAAGAGGCGGAGTTAAGGTTGTCAAGCCAATCATTGTGTCAAGCCCTCTCTACCACCCAACGTCATATCATATACAGTAAATGTACAATAATTGAATACAGACATTTTACCATATTATGATTTATATTGAAACTAAAAGGAAATAGCTTGATTTACGAAAAATAACTAATAAAGTATATATATTATAATTCTTCTAGTTTTGGTACAAAATTAAAAAGAAGTAAACTACTGTATTGGTTCAGCTGTCAGAGGCATCTTTAAAACATTTTCTTAGATTAAGTCCACAGTTTACCTTTCCAGGCATGTGTGCACATCCTCAATGCGTCAGTTCTCTGTAATAATCCTCTAATAATAAGAAATGTTCTTGTAAATGCTTTTTGACGTTACACATAATCAAGGATACGTATGGTTGACGATATAGTACTCTATTTATTTTGCCTGATTATTTTCGTTGTTTCTTCAAATCGTATAAATTTACATAAGTATTTTTGCTTAGCCTATATAACTTATAAGAAATATATATTTTTCATTCATTTTATTCACATATTCCTTCATATTCATATATTCCTTGACATACCGGTGTCATTTTTCACGGACGAAAATGAAATGAATGGTGCGTAGAATAATATACTGTCTAGTGTTGCTACTATCGCAGGTCGACTACCTTTTGTAAGTGACTAATGAATAACAGTAACATCCTCGTGTAGCAGTAACATTATGTATCCATTGTATGATTCTAAATCAGTACAAATACATTTTGCACTCGGTTACTGAAAATACTGGGCACAGTTAGAAACCACGAAAAATATCTAAAACTAACCCTCTTTGTAGTTGCTTCGTGACGGTAAAACTCAAATATTTAGCGTTTTGAACAAAATTGAATTGTTATATGTAAAGTGCCGTGTAATTCGTAATGTATAGTTTTTAAATTTATATACTTGATTATTATTTAATTTAAAGATCCATCATAAATGTCATTTTTAGTTGAAAATAAACTATTAGGCTATCGATCTTTTTGAAATAAAATGCTCTTGGGTGAAAGGGGGGGGGAGGGCAGGTCCGGTTCGTCCTCCCGTCGGTGCGCCCCTTATTGTGATTTTCAAGATTTGGTAGTCGTTCACAGTGTACAAATTAATTTAATCTGTTGTATGGTTAAGTATACATAATTAATATAATAAAATAAAAGAGTTTAAATTTTGTTAGCGTATAATCGTTCCATGGTATTCTAATGGGTCATAATTATATTACAGTAATATTTTCCTATGAACAAACAAGTTGTTGTTTAAGATACGTAATTTTCCATAACTGGAGGAGTATAGCCTAAATCTTAAAACGAGAACGACTCATCGACAATGAATTGTGAAGACTACGCTTTTGGCATCTGAGTTTTACCTGCTATTTAACAACTTGATATAATAAAGACAGAGCTGCAAGTAGAAATGTGACGGGATAGTCAGAACACACCAGTCTCTCAGTAAGATTCATGGAGCCAATATTTCAGGAGATAGCTTACTGATACTTCAGCTCCACATGTTTACGTGACACATCTATATTGGATATCTTTTTCCTTTGCTAGTTACAAGTCTTTCTGGTGTCACAATTTATGATTTACGTAACATCACCATATTTGTATAAACCCTAATTATATTATAATTGTGAGTGCTTGGTTGTTTTGCACTCAGGCGTTAACTACTCAACTGATTGTACTGAAAATTTACATATATATTCTTACGTTTCCTGGGATGAATATAGGTTTATTGTTATTTCGAGAATCCCTCTGGGCTATGCCTGGTCTTTAAAGTAGAGAAAAATCCCATCTTGGTCTCTAGTCGTGTAATATTAATTGAATGAGCCTGTCAAATGTATTCTGTGTAAACATTGTATTATGACAGCACAACAGTGTTTTATTTATTTAACCATTATTTTACCATAATAGTTATGTTTCATAATCAAAATTTAACTGACACTAAACTCCTATTCCCATTCCTAAGATACATGTATATTTTCTTTATAGTGACAAGGCTAACTCACCTATGGCACGGGAAACGTACTAGAACAAAAATAGATTGCAAGAGACATAATTAAACCCTTGTTTGACAGAATTCGTTTTCTGAAATCGATATATGTATATATATTTTCTTCGTCGGGACAATAAAGTTAATTCAAATTTCAAACCATAAATACATTAGCCCGTTAATTTAAACCGTAGACGCTTTTTTGGTTTTGGCTGTAGTATGATTCTCAATTCTACAACGTGGGGAATTCTAATATACAGGAAATATCTGGAGATACATCTACAAGATATCAACATCTTTTGTTGATCGAGTAAATAAGGTAAACCCAACTGTAGCACTGTACATACATTACTGATGGCGAGAGAAAAGAAGAGACCTGGCCCGTGCCGGCGCACAGCTGTGTACTAGTGTGTTGCCGCGCAATAATTTCAGGCGCTTCGCCCCACAGCCAACCCTGCGAATTGTTTATCCTAGCAATGGAATAGTGAAACAATAATGGAATTACGAAACAAGGCGCGGCAACATACTAGTAGTAGCGCCTGCAAATTTCAGATAGGCCAGAATCCAGGTCTCTTCTTTTCTCTCGCCATCAGTACACTAGGAGTTAATTGAAACGCCTGGAACTAGACACTCTTTGACCAAAGTAGGTAAATATATTTCCTTCGTCGGGACAACTAGATAAACTCTTCTATAGCGCTGGAAATGTATTAGACCGAAAGTAGATCACAATAGCTGGAATATTTTACTAAATTAGTATTTTTAGACCTATTTATATATTTTCTTGATGAGGGCAAGGAGGCAAACACCGTTGTGGTATCGGAAATATAGTTAATTTGAACCAGAAATGCTCCTAAATACGCCATACTTGATATAAGATTTACTTCCTCGACCTCTGATCGTCTAACCATGAACACAGAAATAATATAAACTTGATATGCCTATGTACGTTTGAAAAATATCACAGAGGATCTTTATATTACATCGTAAGTGCTTTGACAAAGTAAGCTACGGACTTTGATTAACAAAACCGCGTGTTAAGCCGCGGGTAACAGCTAGTAATGTGTACAGCCTATGTGTTACTGTACATGCGACTTTATGAAGTAATATATAGGTACTGTACAACCTACACGAATTCAAGTGCCCTGTATAAAGATATTCATCCTGACATGATGTAAAACTTGTATATATACATGATGCCACATGTATACACAGACGTATGAAATGTGTATTTACACGAATGCAGACTTTTGAATGTAGGTACCTCCTTTGTACATCACTGTATACATGACTGAAATCAATGTTTACGTATATTTACATAAATCGTTTTAAAATACTTTGAGACCATGCGTACAGGTATGTAGGCAGCTTATATTCATTAATGTATTCAATGAATGTGTACATCATTGTAGACCCATGCCTTTATTGATGCTCCTTGTGCAAATCGATAACTTCTCGTAGGCACTTTCTCTGTATGTGATCATAGACAAATTGTGTAGACTATAGTTTAGCCTGTAAACATGCACAACCTGTATTCAATTAGCATTTACTAGGATATACACACCTTGTGTACGTGACGATAGGCACACTATGTACACATGAATCTAGAAATCCTATGCAATGTGTGTTATTGGATGAGCAGTAGCAATGCCTACTACCCGGAGGGCTGGACAAAATTTCTGTATGTATGTATGTATGCACATCTCGAGGACGATCTCACCTACAGACTTGAAATTTTGCTTGAATCCTTATATAGACAGCATCGAGTTCGACGCGTAGATAGACACTTGTCACTCCATGGGATTTGGCTGAGCGTTAGCGTTTTTACTTTGGTCTTATGGAAATTTTATGATGGAAATTTTGCTTGCAGCTACGTGACGCATGGTGGAGAAAACCACGACCATTATAGTTTTGACCTTGTTCAATATAGTTCAGTATACACGACTGAAGGCACTAAATAAACGTGTTGTTAGAGTAAATGTGTTTCTGTAAGAGATGGTAGAGTTAGGGTAAGTGCTAAGTAATTCCCTGCTCAGCCATATGTAGCGGTTTAGAAATCTCCACGGACGTCTGATGTGTTGCAATGTACGCTGTTACAGCTCTTTCCTTACGTGCATTGCCTCACTCACATACATTTCTTTAGATAACACCACTCATTTGGCCTACAGTTATTTATGGCTTTTATATGCGCAAGTATTTTTAGATAAAAAAAAATCAAGTTTCAATACATTGTCCTGTAATAATTTATAAATATCTAAATCGGCAGAGAGTTAAGCTGTATAGGAATCCCTGGACAATAAAGGGTAGTGGGACATAATGCTGTCCAGATAGCAGTGGTATCGGCCTTTGGTGTTTCCAGTTTTGTTCAGTTTGACAGTTGTATGGCTGAAGTGAATTCTTCCGGAATAAATCTATTGTTGATATTATCGATAAATGGCTTAACCATATCGAGGGCATATTCAGTGTTTAGCTTTGCATTATTGGCCTTCCTGTATGACTCAGTGTGTAATTGAAAATCTACGGCTTTATTTTCATGAAATGCAATACAGAAGTTGTATTAGCGTGAATATAAGTGCATTAAGTCACAAAGCATTGAAAGGTTCTACGCTTTTCCTGATGAATATTTTATTTGAAGCTAGGGCTGTGATACAGTATGTGCTGAACCTGTTCATTGCTTAATTTGTCTATTTTTTCATAAAAGAAACGTGTAACAATACAAGCGTTGAAACTGTGATAACGATATACCACTATTTCTATATATTTTGCTAGTCTTTATTGTCAGGATAGCACTGAATGCTTCATTTAAATACGAAGTAGTATAGTAGTATAGTAGTAGTAGTAGTATAGTATCACATTTACTTCTGCTTCTTCAAGGTTCAATACCAGGTCGCGTATTTATTGACAATGCGAGAGCTGTTCTTGAGGTTTCTGTTAGAGAAGATGTAGGAAATAGAAGGATAACTCAATGTAGCTGTTTTGCAAATTTTCTGAAATCTAACAAGGACTTCATTTGACCTTCCGCTTAGTGCAGTGTCTGAAATCTGAAACTATCACATACTTGACTCCTAGAATCTGAAGTCTACGTCCGCCTGAAGAGATCCAAAAAGGTCTGTAAGGCTGCTGGATTAACTAGACAGACTTAATTTGTAGTCTAGGTTTCTCTGATGTCGAAATAATTGAACGTTTTCATCGCCTACATTTTTTTGATCTCTTGAGACGGACGTGGACTCCAAATTCCAGAAGGTCTGTTACAGTGTCAGATTTCACACACTGCACTCAGCGGAATGTGATATGGAGTCCTTGTTATGGAGCTTAGGTCATAATTCACATTGAATTAACACTTCCCACCATAGCTACGTCATGTGTTACAGGGATTGCCACCAACGTGTCTGAAACCACTACAAACCTGAGTACAGCAAGATCGATACAATGAATGTTCATGGATATTTCTGTTTCAGTAGTTTCTGAGATTTTAGTAGTGGTGGGTGATCTTTCAAAAACTACCTGGTCAAACATCATATCATTTCTTGATGACAAATTATGAGACACCATGTACAAAATTACATGGCATATTGTTAGGGAAAATCTGTTGGGCGGTGCCTTAAACCTTACTAGACTTATGTATTATTCGTATTTTAAATTAAAATAATGCACAATTAGAACTTACGTTATTCATCTTCATCAATATCCATCCACTAGGATGTTATCACATACAGTGATGTAGGTTAATTTGCCATGTTGAGTAACTAATCTTGTCTAATAAGTGATACAATCTAATCTTGTTCAGTCTTCGTGTTGTAAGACAGTTACATAACAAATAATTCTTGTGAAGTTGAGGACAAAGTTTTTGTCATTGTTCGCAAGGTTCGCACAGTCGTAGTTTAAATTGTGATCAGTGATGTGAACATAAACATGTTATATAATCAGATGGCACAGAGTCTCACGCACTTTATGTGTGCCTGTTGGATGCCTGTCCTAGATGTTGCTCTTAGTGATCTGTAATAATTAGTGAGTAACGTACAATGTAATAATAGGCTTTAATTTTAATCAAGGCCATCAGTGTTGTCGGTTAACCAATACAGGATGACACTTAAATGAATCTCCCATCATTTTATACACATCTTCAAATATTTATAACGCATCAATGTCGAGCATGTTGAGTAATAGATACTTTGTTTTACACAGACACATGTTTGCTGCCACATTGGATCCGCAATGTTGGATTTACTTTTTCGTATAAATATGATCTACGCTTGAATTCTGACTATTTATTCAGGCTCCAGTATAATAAGCGGCCACTAACACAATCAAATCAGCATTATCGAATCCTCGATATGCATGCATATTTAAAAATACTGAAAGCAAAATGTCGAATCAAATTACTTAATAGGTATTTCAAATAACAATATATTTCTGATGATTTTACATCTTAAAAATTAATATATTAACGATGAATAAAAACTACTTAGGCTGTCTTTATTTCTAAAATATTATTAAAAAAAAACAGTGTAACATTTACTTACTTTTTACTATTTTTCAAGGATAAACATGTCAAAGAAAACTTGTACATTACCATTGTACTCAAATGCGAAACACATGATTTTATTTTGAATTAATTTGGAACAATAATATCGAACTAAATAACGTCATAGGTTTTCCAAATCGTATTATGGCGAAGTTTTATTCCTATATGTAACAAAATGTATGTAGTTAAGGTTATACGAGCGTATAAAATTACTAAACTTTATACTATGTTTGAGCAGCGTAGTAGCTACTTACAATTCGTTTAGTTTACAGAATAAACATGTCTGATAGCATGTAAAAAATGCTCGAATTGTTCACCATCAAGGTCATTGTCTTGGAACCATTATAAACAGTGTCCAATGTTTATAAATACATTTTGAGACCTAAATCGCATGTTCGCAATTGTTCTTACCTATGTTACCAGCCTACTCAGTACGTAAATGATTTTACTTGATTGAATTAAATTAATTATTTTCAGCAGTATTATTTTTCTAGTAAATAAAAACATCTGAGTTGGTAATGATAGATTATGAATATCTATAGATCACACGGCGTTTTTTCAATAGTTTAGATATTTCTAATCGATAGTTGATTTGATTGTGTTGGTGGTAGCTTGTTATACCGCTGCCTTTATTTTAGCTAAAACATCCCACAAAGGCACAATAAAGTTATTCTAAATGATACATGAATATAACAGTTTACATTAGAAAAATAAGCTAGTTCCAACAACGTCAACTGTGTCAGAATACTGGTTAGTACGTTAGATCTTGTAGGGACAAGGATCTGTCCGTAGTCGTTTCGCCCGGGGTGAGTGCAGGTTTCCGGCGGAGTGACAGTGCCTGCTATAAGGTCAATTAATTAACCGTTGTCTGAATCATTACTGGCTTTTAAAATAAAATTGGCTTCATTGGAGATTTTGCTTAATATAAATTAAGTGAATTCATCTATTTTCTCTGACCGATAATGCTGCAGATCCTCTGTGGGACCTAGCAGTATGTTTAAAACAAACACTGAACCTCATCGTTCTGTTAAAGAATGGCAGCGTTCCTGTCGAACGGATGTTATTTGTACAAATGATATGGTTGTGAAAGTCAATAACAATATTGGACATTAGCAATTCTGTCAAAAACTTGGAAGAGATGGGTCTACGACCTTTAACCGTGATTCAGTCTTAAAATAAAACTCTTAATAATCTATAAGAGAGTACATTAGACAAACAAAACACTTGGCCACGGAAGATCAGCCGTGTCAAAACTTTATTACAAAACCAAACATGTCGTAGAAATATTCAAGAAAGAAAATAACTTCAATGAAGAAGATAGCGGTCGGATCATCAATAAGAAGACAAAGATAAAGAAGCCTTATTGATCACTGGTGGTACTGATGGTGGTCGCTGATTATTTGCGCTTGAGCCAATCACGATATTTCTCTTAGGTTACATTTATTTATAAGGTGATTAGTGTTACTGGTACTGTCAGTTTGTGTTTAATATTTATAGACTGAATATGGGTTTCATCCTGGAGATGGAATTATTTCAAGATTTTGATGACGCGTTTTGAATCTAAAGACTTCGTGATAGTCATGATATCGTTTGCGTAAGCCTAAGAACCTAAACATATGTATTGTTTTAATTTTTATTAATAGGTGTCACGTCTGGGAGGTTGGAAATAATTTCTTAATTGTAAAGAATTGTTAAATAATTTTATACACGATTGTTTTACTTTTTGTGGCAATAACTACTTAGTTTCTCTTTCCTGCTAAGACGCCATCTTTTAAGAGCCTGTGTCGAAACGAAATTCGGTTACTCCACAAGAACAACTTTAAACTCAAAACACTTTTACATCCATATATTGTAGTCTTAGCGTTGTGGGAGATGTCTCATTTGAATAATATCATCAATGTGCATCCAAACGTTTTTAATATTTGCATGTACAGATTTTACTTTTTGAATACATAAACAAAGAATATCTAAAAGGTATTTATAAAAGGAATGTATAAAAGGTTATTATTTTTCTGAGTAACCAATAAAAATATTAAAAATTAACAAGCGTTCGAGTGCATATTAATCACATTTTTTCAATGAGACATCGTCAATGATTCTATGCCAAAAAAGTTAGGGTGTAATAGTGTTTTGATGTTATTATTGTTCTTATGGTCTAAAACTAAGATGGCCTACAATACCTCTGTCTCTTTAATAAATGGGATAGGATGATTATTAGTGCTTCAGGTGCTGTACTAGGTCAGATACTCATCTGCTTCTCAATGCAGTTAAGAGGTCTTGGTACTATTAGTATCTTTTGTGTTTATTTTCCGTTTTATTTTCACTGATACTATTGAGTGTTTAATAATTGATTATATATTTTGATATTCATGGTGAAATGAGATATAATTATAATCGTAATTGGAGACTGCAAGTATTGATAAATATGAAGTATGTAGCACATAATAAATACTACAAAGTCTGTAAATGTTGTTTCAGTTGTAGTTTACTGTTAATCTGTTGTCCGTGACTAACAGTTTCATCTTGTTCGCAGGTAAGTGTCGGCTGCAGTCGTACCATCATTCGTCGTAAGTGCCCATTCATCTCTACCACTATAATTATAGCAATTGTTCACGATCTACTCATTATGCCATTTGATATGTTTTAACACTGGATATTGGCAGACAACTTAAGTGTTTTTTGGCCGGAGCGTTTCGAGTTGCTTTGTTTTTTTTTTTTGTACAGTTTCAGAAATATTCAGATTTAAAAGGGAGCAATTATACTGCTCACGTAAATTCAATTAATAAATATTCAGGTCAAGGTTATTCACTGCAGGTCTTAGTATGTTCAATTGAATGTTTCCTTCCATATAAGTAAACGGGACACAACAAATGTCTATACTAGAATTAAAACAATGTATCGAACAAACTGTTGAATTTAATCTTAATAAACATGATATTAATACACCTTAAAGTTAATTGTCACCCTGTCGTAATTAGTTTGAAAACAGATTTGAGAACAGACAAAATATTAAAGTATAGTTGAATTTAATTTTTAACAAATTATGATATTGGTAAAAAAAATACGTATAAGTATATTTGCTCTAAAACAGGAACAAAACAGTAGATTAAATAGTAAATAAATAATGTTTCAAAAAGAGCATATTAAGCCTACAATCGTAATCAAATATTCTCTTTTTTGAGTGCGGGTCTTGAAAAACAGAATTGAGTGAAAATTAAGGCTAAAATACGTTTAAGCAATATTTATCTATATCTATCAATATCAATATATCTATTTGCAAGTAAAAATCATTAAACAGTCTGCCCTCCCACTATGTTTTAAACCATTGCAAATATAAAACGTACTCTAGCTTAAAAATACGTAGAATATATACAATATTTTGGATGCTTCTCAAAGGGAAAATATTTAACTAATAACATTGTGGATTACGAAATACCCGTCTTTGTGATACATATTTGAAATATAAAGAAATATACGCATTAATTAGAAGTCCCTTTCATGTTCAGAGACAAATAAGAATATCGATTTGACATATTAAGTAAGTAGTAAGACCATAAATCTCTTGTCTGAAATTTCGCGTAAATGTTGAGAAATCATTGCAAATACCGTTAAAGTAAAATTACAGGACAAACTACCATTAAAGTACTGTACAATAACTGTCTAGCTATAATACATGTATGTAACTCCTTCACTGCGCCTCTTGTCGTGAATGAGTCATCAGAATGAGACAGTCAGCGCACGAGGGCGTCTGATGCAGTCAACGTGTTAATGTGCATTTTTATCAATTAACACAATATATGAGTTGTAATAACTTTAATGTTTATGTGTTGCGGGTATTTTATCATACAAGCTTTTACGGGGTTGAGAATTTTCAAACATGGTTTACCATTTTACAACTGTAATTGAGGACTTGTGATTTAAATGTGTATTATTAAAATGTTGAACTGAGTATCTAGAAAACAGGCAAAAACCTAAAAATATGCAATTTTTCCAAAATGCTTATTTTCTGTTTTTGTTTAATAATATATCCAAAACGAGAATTGCTACGTGAAAGGGTTTGGTATGGGCACTCACTCCCTACTTCTGAGGATTTCCCCCGAGACATTTCAGCGGGAACGGTTAGGTAATACAGAAAGGATAATTGGTGTAATGGTAATGGTTATTCCACTATATGGCTGCAGAACACATTATGTCGTGTACTAGTTTCCTATCTCTCTGTAAGTACATCTTATACTGCAACACTGCATGTTGCGTTGGCCGGCTGCCATCATCTATATATATATATAAAAATGAAACTGTTCGTGGTGTAACAGCAATCACACACAAACGGCTGGACGGATTCGCCCTAATTTTTTTTTTAATTTGTTCGTCTTGAATCTGTAGAAGGTTATAGGATACTTTTTATCCCTTTCCCGATTCAGGATTCCGCCCCACTGGTTACAGAAATACCCGTAAGAAATGCATTGCAGCAAACATATGTTATTAAGTGAAAGAGTCTTTTCAAATTTTTAATCAGCTGTTCTTTGTAAACATATATAATGCGACAAAAAATTGTTGTTATTTTTGACAGTAACTAAGTAAACATAAATATTTTTGACGTTTCTATGTAAACAAAACATTTTTTGACATTTACAACGTGTCACAAATGTCAAATTTTTGATAAACGTGATTTGATATCTTTTTTACAATTTCCAAGAACAGTGTTATTTTCCATCAGTAAAAGGTTTTAAAAAAATAGGCAAGTATTTTTTTGTTTCTCATGTAAATATTCTTTGAAGAATGTTTTTTTCTCAACATTTTTTTTTAAAGAATTCCTTTGAGCAGTTTTTTGACGAATTTTATTGGAAATAACATAATGCCGCCAAGAAAAAAAAAAGTGCTTTAAGCCGTCACAGCGCACGTGCGATAGCAACAAAACGAATTCGTAATAATCAAAGCAACGACCAGCGCGCAAAGGTAAACGAATTGAATCGAATACGAACATCAGCAATCAAGAATGATGCTGTCGCAAGAAGAAAGAGAAACATCAAATTTGAATGATAGATTGAGAATGCAAAAGTAATCGAGCGGTTGCAAACAGATCAGGCGATGCTCGACTTCAACATGACATGTAATAAACAAGCTTTTAATTACGATCCTTCAGCAGACTACAATCAACACCCAAAATGAATATCGGTCACATGAATGTAACTTGCCCACATTGCCATGCACGGAAATTTCCAAACGAGGCACTAGGAATGTGTTGCAGCAACGGGAAGGTGTATCTGCTACCACTTCAAGAACCTCCTGAGCCACTTTTGTCTTTAACATCCGGAACAACTCCCGACTCTAAACGTTTTCTACAGGATATACGAAAGTACAACTCTTGCTTTCAGATGACATCTTTTGGGGCAACCAAAGTAGTGACACATGCGGGGATACATGCCTACGTTTAAAATTCAAGGACAGGTTTATCATCAAGCCGGGTCATTATTACCTGAACCCAATCAAGAGCCACGATTTTTACAAATATATTTTACCGGAAATAACGACATTCAAATTGATCAACGGTGTGTGGAAATATTCCAGGAGTCGACCGCAAAATCGTAGATTCATTACAACAGATGCTACAAGAAAAAAACAATTTGGTTAGAATGTTCAAAAATGCTTTACAACGAATGCCAAGCGATGAATATAAAATTGTTATCAGAGTAGACAAAACACCAACAGGAGACGACATTGACATAGTGGATACTGATGTTGTACGCGAGACCAACTACAATCGAGATGAAACTACATAGATTTGTAGAGACTAACGTACCTCTTTTGGTAGTAGGACAGCAAAGAACGTCATATAACATAATTATGGATCGAATTTCAACTCAAAAGGGAGGTATATTCTTTCTCGATGCTCCAGGGGGAACAGGAAAAACGTTCCTCATTAACCTCATACTTGCACAAGTGCGAAAGAATGGCGATATCGCACTTGCTGTTGCGTCCTCTGGAATAGCCGCAACTCTTTTGGCAGGAGGAAGAACTGCGCATTCAGCGCTAAAATTACCGTTGGATTTTTTGTGCAACTGATACGCCAATTTGCAACATCAAGAAAAATATTCTGGACAAGCCACTGTTCTAAAAACATGCAAGGTTATCATTTGGGACGAATGCACGATGGCAAACAAAAAAGCTCTTGAGGCTTTTGGATAGGACTCTGCAAGATCTGAGGGGTCAAGAAGCAACAATGGGAGGAGCACTCTTGCTACTAGCTGGAGACTTTCGTCAAACTCTTCCTGTTTATTCCAAGAGGAACTCCAGCAGATGAACTTAATGCGTGTCTCAAGTTATCATATTTATGGAGGCGAGTTCAGATATTGACGCTCACAACAAACATGCGTGTTCGCCTGCAAAGTGATGCGGCCTCACAAGAATTTTCGGAACGGCTTTTGCAAATTGGAAATGGAACCTTCATGAATTCGCCAGGCAATTACTCCATAACATTTCCAGAGGACATCTGCAATTTGGCTGAATCAATCAATGATGTTGTTAACAGTGTTTTTTTTCAAGACATTGCCACTAATTACAAAAATCACGGATGGCTTAGAGAAAGAGCGATTCTAGCACCACGAAACGATCAAGTAACTAATCTAAACATATCTATTCAAGACAAGCTACCGGGAGCTGTGACGACGTACAAGTCCATTCGACACCGTCATTGATCCAGAACAAGCTGTACACTACCCTGTGGAGTTTTTAAACTCACTTGAACCATCAGGAATGCCGTCACATCAATTACTCTTGAAAGTAGGATCACCGATAATGATGTTGAGAAACTTACGACCACCAAAATTGTGCAACGGCACTCGACTAACCGTCAAAAATTTACATCCAAATATCATTGAAGCAACGATTTTGTCGGGAACATCTGCCGGGGAAGATGTCTTCATCCCTCGCATCCCCTTAATTCCATCCGACTTGCCATTTGAATTTAAGAGACTTCAGTTCCCCGTTCGACTTGCGTTTCGCAATGACGATTAATAAGGCACAAGGACAATCACTTAACGTCGCAGGAATCCATCTGGAACCCTCATGTTTTCTCGCACGGTCAATTATACGTCGCTTGCTCAAGAGTCGGAAACCCGAAGAACCTTTATATTTATGCTCCAAATAATACAACTAATAACGTTGTTTACCAAAACGCATTAAAATAAACAAAAAACTTTTATAATAGATTTTATGATATGCTACGATGTATTAGTAGAGCAATAAATTAATTGGAAAAACGTATAATAAAATTAGTATTTCTTTTTCGATGCTTGATTGATGTAGCCCTCTCTACTGCCACGCGAGCGGAGCCGCGGGTTTAGGCTAGTAATTTATAAATGCAGTGGCGTGTAAAAGATTTAAGTTTTTTGGGTGGGAGAAGGGAAGCAATCCTACCATCTCATATTTCATGGAGAGGCAACTCAATTTTTAGTGGGAGAGGAGCAGGAACGTCGGCCGTCTTTTTGCTATAATATATAACTTTACGTGTAGAAAGCTTAGACCAAACTTAGAACATTTTAAAATTGGACCATTAAGTTATATATTCTTCGTCATTTACTCAGTATTACATATGAATGCATGTGTTTTATTTTCTTTAAAAAATTAATTAACAAGAATATTTACTTTCTGTAGTTTTATACGAGTTGCGTTGGCATTGCCAGTTGTAATATAAAAATTCAAGCATTCACGCGAAGCCTTTGATTACGGAACAGTCTATGATAACATCATGTCATCCAATGGTGAAATTCTTTTCTGCTATCCAGCGGTAAATGGAGGAAACTGTATTTATAATTATATGAAAGAAATTGTCGCACATATTGAGAAAATTATGTTATTTTTGTATATGGTAAATAATTCCTAATTTTTAAATTTTATCCGTGACATTCTGCACTAGAATGCACAAATTAAACCAAACAATGTGTTAGGAATGGTAGAATTGGATTATTTAAATAACTTTAATTGGCTGTAAAATGTTGATGCTAATATCATAAAAACGGCAGAAATAGAATTAGACGAGGAGATAGAGAGGACATCATCCACTTATACGACAGGGTAGGAGTATGCAATACCACGTAACAGACCTAGCTGAGTTGCATGTTGATTTGAAATCTGTAGCCTACTTCGCTAGTTTTTCTCGTTGCATCTTACTTACCCGTACGACAGATGTAAAAATGTTCGCTAACGCTCAGCCTAATTTCATGGAGAGACATACACCACCATGGAACTCGATGTCGCTTAAATAGAAATGAGGCCTCATGTAAAACTTCATATCTGTAAGTCAGTTTGTTCTCTAGATATATAGTGCGGACAGACAGATAGACAGAGACTTAAATACATCTTTTATTGGCTGAGCTTTAGCGAAGCCTACCGTTTGTGGGGCTGGAACATTTTCAATTCTGTCTCTGTCCGTACGACATCTCGAAAAGGTACTGACCTAGACTTAATATTATAATTGCAACCATGGAATTTGGCTTAGCGTAATTGATGCGAAACATAGGCTAGCACAATTTCATTTTTGTCTGCGGGGGGATGTAAATATTTCTAATATGTATGATTTTATATATGTCAGTCAATCTGTTACCAGGATATTTAGAGAATGAAAAGAGGTATATAGGTTTGAAATTTTGCATGCAACTTTAGCTATACCTGTTACCCGACACGTAGTGTGTTACCTTAGAAATATAAAAAATGTCATTCCATGTGGATCATCTTTCATGTACGTAAAGTAAATATTTATATTTTTGTCTTTAATGGGATTTTGGGCCCAGTTATTGTCTCATAATCTTTCTTAAATTCTTGCCACTCCTTATGGAATAATAATGGAATTCTATTTTCTCGTCTTCGGAAATGGTATCGTACAGAGCAATTATCAAAACTTTCTTTTCAAAATTATAAAAAAAATATTTGTACTGAAAACTTATTCTTAATATCAAAAACAAAAATATCGATCTTTCCCCTCTCCCCCTTGAGAGTGGGTTTCGGTATACCCAAATCAAATTCTGCATCCCTCTGTAAATGCACGATTAACATCAATCCAAATTTGAGTGTGCATGTAAGTGCATTGCTGTAAAGAAAAATACAAATGACGAGGTGCCAGTATACGACAATATGGTGTTGCACTGTTGGCCAGCCTGAGAGCGCTACACTAGCGCCCCGCAGCTTCAGTAGAGCGCTGACGTTTGATCGTGTCGTGTGTTCCGTGGTGTGACCTCTGACAAAAGGTGTTTTGTTTCGTTCTGTGTTGTGTTCTGTTTTTCTTTCATGACGTCCGCCTTTGGATTCTATTGTTTTCTCCTGTTTTTATTCCGTCAATAAATTAGGTTTGTTTTTTATTTTATTTTCCGTTCTGGTGTTGGTTTCTCAACGTTAAATAATTATTAATACATACAATAATAAAAAATACCACTCTCTATTCAAATATCAAATTTGATTCATAACAATAATTATTATTTGATGTTTCTCAGTATACTCAATAGCAATAAATTGCAACATTACTAATGAATCGCATTGGAAGACAAGAATATTAGTTTCTTTGTGTTTCGAATAGTTAAAATAAAGACCAGTTTACTATTAAAACACGAGTTGACTATTATTTTCGTATATTTATTTATCTATAACAGTATAATGCGTCACCGTTTAAAGTATTTAGTGTATTACAATAACCTGTACGATTTTAATTCTTATGTAGTAATTTAAAAAATAACGGTTTTCTGTCAATGATTGCCAGTGAAAGTATTATGTATGTGCCATGCTTTTACCGTGACGTATTTGAAATAATAACGTATGTCGTTAATATTTCACGATATCAATGTAATGGGATCCGTTACACATTCATAGCGATGACTGTGCATTTGTGTGCATAATGTATTGTCATGTATTGTATTTGTATAAAAATGTCTCCAACCACTTTCATTAATGGATACATTTATGTTTGGCTTATATTGGTTGATTAAGTTTTCATACAAATCATTATGAATTTGCGATTTCAGTTCATATATTGATTGCCCTTCTCTAAAAATGAGTATTTTCGATTCAATTACACATCATTTAGGCAATAAGCGAAGGATGTAATGCAATTTTTAATTCCCAACTAAAACTAGACGAAAACCCAAAGAAAGAAAGTCAAGTTATTCTATTTTATATTTTTGGAAATAACATCACGTATGTTGAAAATAACTATAAGACATAAATATATAGGGTGTCCCTTAACTCTCTGGACAAAGTTATACTACGTTATTTTTCAGGGCAGACAAACATATTTTACCATATGAACATGGGTCTCTTTGATGCTTAGTGTATTACAATAACCTGTACGATTTTAATTCTTATGTAGTAATTTAAAAAAACCTTTCCCATCTGTTTTTAATTTAAAAAATTAATATCTTTAAAACTAATAAGTTCAATTATACCAAATTTGGTTCTATATTTTATTATAACAAGGCCAATTACCATAAGAATTATCATGAAATTATCTTTATTATTTTCAAAGTGGCGGCCATTAAAACTTTTAAGCTTTGAATATTTATAAAAACCAGCAGTTTTTCTCAAGAATTACACGAATAACAGATTTTAGAGGTTATTATCACAAATTTAATGACACCATCATTATTTAAATCGAATAAACTCTATTTATTTGCTCTAAATAACTGATTTAGAGCACATTCACTGTGACAAGACATGGGGTTCTCAGCGAATAGCCAAAAAAAACATAAACTGAAAATTCCAGGATATTGTCACAGTAAATCTGCTTAAAATTAATTCTTTATTATTCGATTTAAATAATTTTAGTGTCATTAGATTTGTGATAATATCCTCTAAAATCTGTTATTCGTGTAATTCTTGAGAAAAACTGCTGGTTTTTATAAATATTCAAAGCTTAAAAGTTTTAATGGCTGCCACTTCGAAAATAATTAAGATAATTTCATGATAATTGTTATGGTAGTTCTTGAGAAAAACTGCTGGTTTTTAAGATATTCAAAGTTTAAAAGTTTTTATGGCCGCCTTTAAAATACTAAAGATAATTTCATGCTATTTTTTAAGTAACTGGCCATGTTATCATGAACTTTTTAGCAAAATTTGGTTTACTTTAATTTAATATTCTATGACATAAATATAACTAAAATACTTTGTTTTCATTCAATTTTAAACATAATGATCTATTTTGTAAAATATGTGTTTAATTAAATTGTAATTAAAGTGGATAATTTGTAATTTTTGTGGCGCAGAATTGTGTTTTTGTTCTTAATGGCCCAAAACTAAAAGAGACTTACTTCATTATAATCACTTCCACAATAGCTTTATGTTATAAACTTCTAAATGTTAGTTTTCGTTCATAAATTATTTTGACATTTAACATTCTTGAATGATGATTCAATGTTTCTGCTATTTACCATTGAGGGTAAGAATGTAGTTAAGTGAAATGGGAGATACTCACATTACAATAAGGACAAGGCAGAACGCTATGCGACGCGGTAGTGTTGGTAGATTGCCTATTGTTATTGTAACTGCAATACTCACGCTCCCCTTTCTCCTCACAACGTCTTGCTCTGTGCTCGGGAGATGGGGTATTTTGGCCTGATGGGGAACACATCTGTGGGAAACAATATTTCAACACTTGTTTGTCGTTTGCGATTGATATGTCTTAAATGGGAACATATTGCTATGTATCATACTGTGTTGTTTGTCATATTGCTTATTCGATGTATGACACTATTGTTAACCAGAACAGTGTCTGTTTAAGGACCTTAAATTGTTTTTGGGGTGATGTATTTAAAAATATATCGTAATTATCATTAAACCTCCAGGTCGATAAAAAATTACCCTTCCTGTTTTATTACTTTATAGCAGCTGATTAGGAAATAAATTATTACGAACTTAGAAGTTGTTTTTCTCGAATGGGTCGTCCCTAAATAGAACTTTTACACTGCAACCTTCAATTGATACAGAATGAAACGAAATAAAAAACATTCTCAAGACATGGCATAAATTGGTTTTGCATTATTTCTGTTTCTAGTTAACCTAGACCAAGTTAAATTTAGACACACAACATTTATGTTATATGTATTTGACAAACATACAAATATCAGTTTTTGTAATAAAAAATTTAAGAATAAACACTTATTAATAATGTTAAGCCTGAAATACAGATATGAAAGTAATTCTTTGATATATGAGAGGGATTTTGAGTTCAATAGGTGGAAGATGTTAAGTTAGTGGTCCTTCTTTGACCTAAATATTGTAACCAAGTTTTATTTTTTTCTATCGGCAACATTTAAATACACACATAAGATTATTATCTAGTGAGGTAAATATCATAAATAAAATAAAATTCTGTTTCATGAAATACTACCAAATAGAAGTTTGGTAGTATTTTCTTCTCAATGCATCACATTTTTCATTAAAATGTAATGAAAAACAGTAAATATAACGTGTATTTATCGTGTATTGCTATATTTACGTGGTTTACCTCATTTCTACAAGTTGTGATGGTACTTTAGGTTTTGTTATTATGTCACTTTTTGTGAAATTTGACACTTAGGTGTTGCAATAGTCGGTAGTTTTAAACAACAAATTTTTACCCCATAGTTCCTAATTCAAACAGACAGGCAACGAAACAGGCTCTTACTTCAATTACTAAAAAAAACATTGTATGATACATAATACCGCGAAGTTTGTAGGGACAGTTTGAAGAAATCCTTACCTCCGGTCGAGGTGAACATCTGGTAATAAATGGGGTTGGTAAAACATGCGTGCAGGGTAATGGCAGATCGATAGCAAAACGAAGGCCAGAATCCACGCCTTCTTATATGCCGGTATGGATTATTGACGCCATGAGTGCCACTGGAGGTTATAACCGCTACTTGTAACACAACACGGTGTAATGGCGAGTGTTGGAGGTTACGGTGGTCGTATGCCCTGGAGTATAATTCTTATATTGTTAATCCAACTAAACAAATTATTAAATTAAATTAAGTGTTTTTTACATACACACTGTTAGCGGTAAACGGACGTAGTTATCGTTAGGAAATGTATACCCTCGCATATCGTTTGTTTCAATTAATAATAAAAACAATATTTTTACACGTTTATTAGTATGTTAGTGTTTTATTTTTCTCATAATACCTTGTAATAGTTATATGTTACTTTTATTGTCCCTTTAATTACGTAACACATTTTTCATATTATATTTACCTAACCATATTTAACATTTGATTCATTAGCGTGCCATGGGATATTTAACGTTTTTTGGGGAAAACGCGGAGTAAAATTTGTGACCCAGGAGTAGGGAACCCATGTCCTCTCGGCCAGAGTGGTGCGATCTATCCTGAGGTTACGAAATAGATCTTGTTTGAATTTAAAATTGAAATCGGCTGCCTCAATTCAGGACTTGAAATACTGGACTTTGGTTCTGCTTTGTTTTATTCTTTGAACATAAGAAGAATAGTGATTATTCCATGTTTCTTCTAACATTTATTCACAGTTTTGTCAGTACCAGCCGCGTTCTGTCTGAGGAATTGTTGACACTAACTATGTGTAGTCTACTGAGACTGAGAGCGCGAGGGCGGGACTGGTCGGCCTTGAGTGGGAGGTGTAGGCGGATCAGCTGAGCGGCCGCTCTGGGTTACTTCCGCCAGTCTACTGTCAACTAGATATTCCAACCAACCTTGCAGTGAGGAGTTAATGTTTCAATATCAAACTGCACCGTGTATACTACCTTTACTAGTTCACAACATGAAAGTTTTTACATGAAAGTTACAGTTTTTAGTTTTGGCTTTGAAAAAAATAGAACTTCGGGTTCTGTTAAATGTCTGGAATGCGGCTGTATAAAGCGAAGCTTGCTCACTCATGAAGCGAAGAATATAGTGTCGTGTTGGGGGAACCAAAATAGTAGATGACGTTTTATCAATCTTATCAGAAAGTAAAGTTTATCTTATCACAGAGATTCCATTAAGTATAAACAATACTAAAAAACGAATTTATCTATAGATAATTCTGTTCCGCAACTCCCGCGGTATATGCCCCAATTTTAGATTTCAGACTTGATTGTCATCGCGATAAGCTTGTAGAGATCGCCAGAAGACCCTAACGTTTGAGTTGTTTCTAAAAATATATGAGATAAAACAGTATGGCAGCCTTATAACAATATAAAATAATGAATGATAAAAAGAACCCCGAGCAATCCTCTGTGAAGTTTTTAGAGTAGATGGTTAAACACTTTGTGTGTTTTTTTTTTTTTAGAATGGGCTAAGTAAACTGAAATTCCTTTTTCACAAAAACCTTAAGTGGAAAGCCAAGTAAGATGCGGGTTTTGACGCCAAATAAGCCAGATGGGACAACGCCATTGTAAGCCCTGGAAAGCGCCACTTGGCGACTCTCCAGTAACTGACTTCTTCACAATGCTGAGGTTTTGTTAAAATATTTACCATCGGAGGTCTGGTGTTTGTCTCCGTTATTAAATTCTCTGCGTGTTTTACAGACTGACCCTTTTGTACAAGTTTTGCCATTCGAATAACATTGACCTTGATTTCTTAATGTAATAATCCAGAACCTTTAATATATTAATCAAAGTCCGAAAGATAACAATTTTTTTTAATGTAAAAATCTGTGGACGACTAATTCATTATTTAAATATAATTAACAATTCTTTAAATCGGTATAGGAAAATGAAACTTTTTGTTTTACCACGAGTGATTTTTCCTTCTCAAAGGAGTGGATCGACGTGGGCTTAGTGGGAAATATATAAACAGGAATTTTATTACAGTACAATAGTATTAAACAAATTTAACTTAAAAATGTGATCATGTAAAGTTTATTAATATTGACTTCTAAATATTTTATATCATTCTATAAATTGCATTTATTGAAACATTTAACAACAGAATATAGCAGATATAGTTAAAACCTGGCATTTTATTAGTGAGTTATTTTTTAAATCAAAAATAGGGCACATTCTTTGTGAGCGTAGAGGGGGGTCTACCGCTTGCCTTTGACTAATTGGAACGTATTCCAGATGCAAAATATATAAAAAGACAACATTTGAACGGCTGGTCGGTGTGCAATAGTTTTTACTTACCCTATTGTCGTACATCCATGAATGGACACTAACATGTCTGAACTATTTTATTATCTTGTGAATGAAATAAAGGAAACTGGATTGAATAGGATGGCAACAGCTACAGTCACTGCGGTTGTGCGTGTGATACGGAAATTACAAATCATGTGAAGTTTTAGAATAGATGCGCTCAGCGTTCTTATAATTATGCTTTCATGATTTTTTGAAAAATAAGTACGATCCACCAGGGAGCATGTATGGCGGCATTGCACACATTGTCTCCACTGACTACTGTAGGGTTTCATGTAATTAATATAATATGGTTTTATTTGGATATATTAAATAAAACTGACAGTGATCTGTCAGTTTTATATTCAATCCTTTACCCACCTTATGAAAATATCCAAAAGCCTTAATACGTATGCTGCATTCCATTATTGTGTTTTGCTGTTATTGTTTTGATTGAAACCTGCATACTTTCACTCCCTCGTACGTTTTTTAGAGCAATTTCTGGTTTTTAATAGCTTATTTTTATTTAAACTTTTCATAGTGCAATATTGTAATTCCACTAGCTTTATTAACATAAAGTTTGGTCCGGAATTTTTTTTTAAATAGTTTATTTTTATTTAATCTTTTCACAATACAATGTTATAAAGCCCAGTAGCGTTTTTAACACAAGTGATAGTTTAATTAAACCTTGGTTATTGCTGATAAACCCAGACAATTTCCAACTAAATATCTCTATCAGTAGGATGTGGTTTAGTAGAACGGAAATTAGAACGGAGTGAAGCCTTTCATCCAGGAAATGATCAACAAAGTCCAGATAGGGACCATTGTATACAATGCGACTGAGGCGCTCCGGTGTATTAAATCATAGTTAGACGCGCCAATGTTCAATATTTTTTCAATTAATTGTACTATAGCTCAGTTTTAAGTGTACCAAGCGGACCGGGACCGCTTTTTAATGTTTGTACGGCACGGCACACAAACTCCGGCGCCCACGCGTCGCCTTGCCGTGATTTATCTCCTCACCTAGGAGTGTTCCTTATCTGTGCCTTGATAGCGCTCACTTCCAAGTGTTCTTTTCTGATAAGTAGACCTACTTTTGGCTGTACAAGTACAGTGTTTTCATTACAATCCACATTTAATCTGTACAATAACCATTATTTTTAAGTCTTCACTTTTCAATCAAGTTAATTCTGATTTAATTAGAATCTAGATTGAAAAATTTTATATTAACATTGTTTTACGTCAATAAAATTTCCAAACTCTAGGCGATCTAACAATTAATGGATTACGTACTATTGAGTTCTGAATCACTAGATTGATTATTTGTATTTTAAAATTTTTCGTGTATCTACTGGACCTTTCATAATGTTAAAAAAAAAACATTAATTAGGTGGTGCAATCAATTTTGAGTTTAAATTAGTACTTGTATGTTACATTCTTAGCTTAAGATAACTTATCTGAATACAGAGATTGTAGACACATTTTTTTATCACACTCCACGTGTATTACAGGTATTTAAAGTTTGGGAATTAAGTGTTTTGTAATAGATCCCACATAGAAACGGCTGAGGGTTAAAGGTTGTCATTTTTACGGCATGTTTGTTATTGTTGTAGTTATTAAAGTAAACTTTAAAAGTAGCAAAAAGGGATTTTCTGAAATTATATTTAAACTAACCCCAATTCGTCTTAAATTAATAATGGCATTTTCTATAGCTGTAACTCATATACGTACTGTAAACATTTCACATTTTTATTTTCAACAGTTTGTATTATTTGGGCTTGGTCACAAAATTAACAAAATTCTTACTTTTTAGTATCTGTAATTTCATGTGTATCAAAATCGTTTTCTTCTGATTTCTATTCAAGAGAGTTATATTAAAAAGCTATTAATTTAACATAAAACAACATTCCAAACCTAACATCTATTTCAATACTTTAATGTACGAGTTAAAGTGATTTAAAGTAATACAGTTGTCACTTGAGCACAGGATACAGATGTGTAACACACGGTGTCAGGTACGATTGATTACCAATATGAACCGGATTGTGATATATTGTTGGTAAATAGCGTTGTTTTACCATCACACTGTATACAGTTGTCACTTGAGCACAGGATACAGATGTGTAACACTCGGTGTCAGGTACGATTGATTACCAATAAGAACCGGATTGTGATATATTGTTGGTAAATAGCGTTGTTTTACCATCACACTGTGTGCAGTTGTCACTTGAGCCCAGGATACAGATGTGTAACACACGGTGTCAGGTACGATTGATTACCAATATGAACAGGAATATTGTTGGTAAATAGCGTTGTTTTACCATCACACTGTGTACAGTTGTCACTTGAGCACAGGATACAGATGTGTAACACTCGGTGTCAGGTACGATTGATTACCAATATGAACCGGATTGTGATATATTGTTGGTAAATAGCGTTGTTTTACCATCACACTGTGTGCAGTTGTCACTTGAGCACAGGATACAGATGTGTAACGCACGGTGTCAGGTACGATTGATTACCAATATGAACCGGATTGTGATATATTGTTGGTAAATAGCGTTGTTTTACCATCACACTGTGTACAGTTGTCACTTGAGCACAGGATACAGATGTGTAACACACGGTGTCAGGTACGCTTGATCACCAATATGAACCGGATTGTGATATATTGTTGGTAAATAGCGTTGTTTTACCATCACACTGTGTACAGTTGTCACTTGAGCACAGGATACAGATGTGTAACACACGGTGTCAGGTACGATTGATCACCAATATGAACCGGATTGTGATATATTGTTGGTAAATAGCGTTGTTTTACCATCACACTGTGTACAGTTGTCACTTGAGCACAGGATACAGATGTGTAACACACGGTGTCAGGTACGATTGATTACCAATATGAACCGGATTGTGATATATATTGTTGGTAAATAGCGTTGTTTTACCATCACACTGTGTACAGTTGTCACTTGAGCACAGGATACAGATGTGTAACACACGGTGTCAGGTACGATTGATCACCAATATGAACCGGATTGTGATATATTGTTGGTAAATAGCGTTGTTTTACCATCACACTGTGTACAGTTGTCACTTGAGCACAGGATACAGATGTGTAACGCACGGTGTCAGGTACGATTGATTACCAATATGAACCGGATTGTGATATATTGTTGGTAAATAGCGTTGTTTTACCATCACACTGTGTACAGTTGTCACTTGAGCACAGGATACAGATGTGTAACACTCGGTGTCAGGTACGCTTGATCACCAATATGAACAGGATATTGTTGGTAAATAGCGTTGTTTTACCATCACACTGTGTACAGTTGTCACTTGAGCACAGGATACAGATGTGTAACGCACGGTGTCAGGTACGATTGATTACCAATATGAACCGGATTGTGATATATTGTTGGTAAATAGCGTTGTTTTACCATCACACTGTATACAGTTGTCACTTGAGCACAGGATACAGATGTGTAACACTCGGTGTCAGGTACGATTGATTACCAATAAGAACCGGATTGTGATATATTGTTGGTAAATAGCGTTGTTTTACCATCACACTGTGTACAGTTGTCACTTGAGCACAGGATACAGATGTGTAACACAGGATGAACTGGTAAATAGCGTTGTCACACTGTGTACAGTTGTCACTTGAGCACAGGATACAGATGTGTAACGCACGGTGTCAGGTACGATTGATCACCAATATGAACCGGATTGTGATATATTGTTGGTAAATAGCGTTGTTTTACCATCACACTGTGTACAGTTGTCACTTGAGCACAGGATACAGATGTGTAACACACGGTGTCAGGTACGATTGATCACCAATATGAACCGGATTGTGATATATTGTTGGTAAATAGCGTTGTTTTACCATCACACTGTGTGCAGTTGTCACTTGAGCCCAGGATACAGATGTGTAACACACGGTGTCAGGTACGATTGATTACCAATATGAACAGGATATTGTTGGTAAATAGCGTTGTTTTACCATCACACTGTGTACAGTTGTCACTTGAGCACAGGATACAGATGTGTAACACTCGGTGTCAGATACGATTGATTACCAATAAGAACCGGATTGTGATATATTGTTGGTAAATAGCGTTGTTTTACCATCACACTGTGTACAGTTGTCACTTGAGCCCAGGATACAGATGTGTAACGCACGGTGTCAGGTACGCTTGATCACCAATATGAACAGGATATTGTTGGTAAATAGCGTTGTTTTACCATCACACTGTGTACAGTTGTCACTTGAGCCCAGGATACAGATGTGTAACGCACGGTGTCAGGTACGCTTGATCACCAATATGAACGGGATATTGTTGGTAAATAGCGTTGTTTTACCATCACACTGTGTACAGTTGTCACTTGAGCCCAGGATACAGATGTGTAACGCACGGTGTCAGGTACGCTTGATCACCAATATGAACGGGATATTGTTGGTAAATAGCGTTGTTTTACCATCACACTGTGTACAGTTGTCACTTGAGCCCAGGATACAGATGTGTAACGCACGGTGTCAGGTACGCTTGATCACCAATATGAACAGGATATTGTTGGTAAATAGCGTTGTTTTACCATCACACTGTGTACAGTTGTCACTTGAGCCCAGGATACAGATGTGTAACACACGGTGTCAGGTACGGTTGATTACCAATATGAACCGGATTGTGATATATTGTTGGTAAATAGCGTTGTTTTACCCTCAAACTGTGTACAGTTGTCACTTGAGCACAGGATACAGATGTGTAACACACGGTGTCAGGTACGATTGATCACCAATATGAACCGGATTGTGATATATTGTTGGTAAATAGCGTTGTTTTATACTCACACTGTGTACAGTTGTCACTTGAGCACAGGATACAGATGTGTAACACACGGTGTCAGGTACGATTGATCACCAATATGAACAGGATAAATATATTGTTGGTAAATAGCGTTGTTTTATACTCACACTGTGTACAGTTGTCACTTGAGCACAGGATACAGATGTGTAACGCACGGTGTCAGGTACGCTTGATCACCAATATGAACAGGATAAATATATTGTTGGTAAATAGCGTTGTTTTATACTCACACTGTGTACAGTTGTCACTTGAGCACAGGATACAGATGTGTAACACTCGGTGTCAGGTACGCTTGATCACCAATATGAACAGGATAAATATATTGTTGGTAAATAGCGTTGTTTTATACTCACACTGTGTACAGTTGTCACTTGAGCACAGGATACAGATGTGTAACGCACGGTGTCAGGTACGCTTGATCACCAATATGAACAGGATAAATATATTGTTGGTAAATAGCGTTGTTTTATACTCACACTGTGTACAGTTGTCACTTGAGCACAGGATACAGATGTGTAACACTCGGTGTCAGGTACGCTTGATCACCAATATGAACAGGATAAATATATTGTTGGTAAATAGCGTTGTTTTATACTCACACTGTGTACAGTTGTCACTTGAGCACAGGATACAGATGTGTAACGCACGGTGTCAGGTACGCTTGATCACCAATATGAACAGGATAAATATATTGTTGGTAAATAGCGTTGTTTTATACTCACATTGTGTACAGTTTTGTATTCAGGACGCTGTAAATATAAGTTTTCATTTGGTGAACATACTTTTTGCTACACATAATTTTTCCCCAGGAACATTGAACAGATTTACTGCTTTACCAGTGTTTATGGAGATTGCAAAATCTATCATCTCTTTATACTTTGTGGCACGGGAAATATTATCGTTATGTTCTGGAGTAAATTTCAAAAGCAGTGTATCCTTTTCACGTTCCGTGCGTGAATGTTATTTCATGTGTTATGTATGTCGTGACAACGACAGTTCGTATTATTTCTTCAAAAAGTAACTGTTATTGTTATACAATATTTATAATATACATTAGTATTTTTCATATTTCGACACTACCTATTTTTGAAAGAAATAACACAAAGATTTGTAGTTTTATTATGTGTGATTAGTTTTTAATACGACAGACGAAGGTTATTGCACTGTTATAATGCAAGTACGAGCAACACTGATTTGTTGGCGAGTAAAAAAAATAGAACATTAATTATTTATAATTAAGTGGTATATGTAAATAAATGATCATAATTGCTACGTTTGATAGTGTAAGCTCCACCGCTTGTGGAATGAACGGTACTCAATCGCAGCTCGGCCATCATTAGCGCAATACAGTGCGAGCCACGCCAGGGAATTATTGGAAACGTGAAATGTAGGAATTATGATCCTCTCTCTACCCGTAGGATGCAGGTTAATGAAAAGCTGAGATCAGACAACATATATCATATTTGGATTATTTTGTTGTTTTCAGAAACATATAGCCTAATGTGATTTTGATTAAAACTGAATTAAACCTTACCAGTACTGGTTTGTGAGGGTTTCAAAAGTAACCCGTAATCAAGAAAAAAATTAAAATTAATTAATTAATAATAAAAGTACTATAAAATTAATATGAATGTAATTCCTGTCCGAGTGAAAACTTACTGTGACTCAGATTTGAAATAGACATCCTAACGGATTATCATTGCGTACACAAACTTTATAAATGCAATAGTTTCATTATAATATATGAGAGTTTCGCTTTGAACATGAGGATGTACGTTACAGACGTGTTGCCTTAGACAATGAGTTTGTCCTTCGACAAAATAGACGGAGCACAAGGCATCGAGAGGACCTGAACCCGCCGACACAACGAGCTAACTGCTAACACAATTAGACCCTCTCGGGGCTAATTCCGTTGGTTAGACAACACTTCGTGTAGGCCAATTAGTCACTTCTGTAGTGAATCCGTCCATCGTTAAGTTTCAAACTACTTCAAATTTCCGCGAAGCACAAAGTTGGATTGATAAAATAGTAATCTATGATTGTTTTATTGTTGTAATTGGATAGAGTTTCTCGCTGGAAAGTAACAACTGCCCGTCCTAATCTTGGTGTTCGGTTTCCTTCTCTGCTGGCTAGTTTCGAGTCACATGACTACTATGCCAGTCATGTCAAGGCAGTACTTTCCCGAGATTTGAACCCATGATCTCTCAGTTCAAGAGCCGTCACTATATCCACTGGTTCACTGAGGAGGACCTACTTATACAATGTAGTAATACAAAAAATCAGTTTTAACAAAATTGGTTTCTTGTATATTTGTTATAGTGAAGTCCGTGTAAACTTAAAAATCAGGTTGACTAAAGGGTTAGTAGGAGTTTCTGTTAGCCTGAAAAACTCCGTAAATAAAACCACAAAATGGCAGATCAGTGGTTTAGAGAGGCGATTAATTGTTACCCCATTGTCTCCCCCCTACCCACAATTAAATGTCTGTGTGAGTGGGTACGATTGTTGCACTTCTTTTTCAACCTGACTAATGTAAAATATTTTATTTCTCAGGCTTACGTGGCTATTGTCATGAACATCATATTTTTTTTTTATTATTATTGTTTAAAACTGGTGTTTGCATTGTTCAAAACCGGATACAGTAGATTTTGATAATACAAAGTAGGTGCTTTGTTAAAACTTGTGTTATTGAGGATGGATCGTTTAAAAGGATAACGGGATTTCGTACATTTGCCATGGCAACGCCACAAAAAGTATAACTTTACAAAAGTACGAAAGCTAGGAAGAGGAACACTGCACATTAGGAAGTGTAGATTCATTCCTCGAAACGCAGTGTTCTACTTTTTGTAACATACGAGTATATTGTTGGCAAATGTCCAAATCGTAGTATCCTTTCAAAAGCACATACATACGAAAATTACATATTAATGCGTTAATATGATATGATGCGATACTGACCAAGAAGGAAGATCACTTCAACAAAGGCGCCAAATTATCAACATTTTATCGCTGATTTGCCTTTCTAATGACTGCTGATTGGTTTGTTTTTCTGCCAATCATAATAAAACTCTGCCCTCCTTTCCTTACTTTTCATAACCAGATGTGCACTACTGGTCTGCCAGTTTTGATCTAATATCTGTTGATTTTACGTAAAATAGCTTTCCACATCGAGACCGGAATATCAATTATAGATTTAAGTGTGATAGCTATATTTCGGCGCGTGATAAACCGTAACACGTAGACAACAAACATATTTAAAATTAAAAAAAAAGAATTCCGAATTGTAATTCACGTTTTTACGTACTAAATCATATTAACCTATCAGCCAATATTCTATTGTAATATAATAGTACCTACATAATTTGCATTTTCATATCATTAAATAAATAAAGTTGTATGAGTAATGATAATTATCTAAGTGTTTCATCAACAATGCGTATTAAATCACTTTTATAACACAACAACAAAATAAGTTTTAGCTAAATAACACTAAAGACTGAATACGATGTAAGAGTGATGATGAACTAAAACAATTCTTTACTAACTAAACTTATTTCCATCTAATAGTTGGTAATAAACATAAAAATCTTAAAACGTAAGAAAAGGATCTTTAAATTATGTTTCTTAACAAATATGATAGATAACATGTAAAACATTGGGTTTCCGTCAAAATCACAAATCAACGTGTTTTATTTTTGTTTATTTTACTTTATGTTTTAATTTTTTGTTACATTTTCGTTAATGCTTTATTAGTTGAGTTGACATTTGTCGTGTGACCCACTGAAGTCCAATGTAACAGGCGCTCAGTGAACGGTAGTGTGCGGGCCGACAGCAGATGTACTACGGGCGAGGAGACGGCGACTGAGGCCATGCTACGCGGCCCAAGTGTACTGTAACAGCATGTCCAAAACTATCAACGCATACAGAGTGTGAGTATCTTTGCTACTGATGTAGGCGCAAGTAGCGTTCGCCCTCAGCAGGAATCACGCCACTTTGTTCTCTGCCTCTAGTCGCTTGTGTAGTTTAGCTGTCTTTTACTGAATTTAGCTAGTTGTAGTGGTGTCCAGGCAGTCTACATGGGAAGATGTGAAAAGACAAAGGTTTGTGAAATAACCTTCTACAAGGTTGAAGAAAAAAGGAGTTCCTGTCTTTTTTTAGTTGTCTGTATTGAACCAAACTATGTGGAGGGTGTATGTATAAATTTACTGAAGGAGGTATTGGTTGGCTTTGTATGGTAAAGCTCTCCATGCAGTTTGAACTTTACATAAATCCCATCTTTGAACGTTCTAAGTAATAAAAAGTAGGTCATTCGAAAATAAATTCTACACCAATTAAAAATATTGTTAGTTTGAGAATGTTGTATATTAAGATTGTTAAAACAATGGCTTATTTATGTTCTCCAACTGGCGAGGTAGTTAACATGTAGTGGAGATATCACAACTTTGAGTCTATTTTGAGGTACGGTTTTTTATTTTGTAATTTTCCAAAATTTGGAAGTGAAAATAGAGGTAGCTTTAAATTTGTTATTTTCATTGTAATTTTGCTACCTTTGCAACGGAATACAACGAACTATCAACGTGGTTTACGAAACCATCGTTTTCTTGGTCACATCCAAAATAATAGTTTCGAAACTTTATATTCTTTATTTTTCTAAAATTCAATATAAGGAAGAAAATTAGTTTCGGACCTCTAAGGGCAAAATGGATAATTTATCATATTTTCGTTATTTATAAAAGTACGAAGGGGTGAGACAGCGTAAATATCTGGGGCATCATCGTACGTCACAACGTTGCATGCTGTGTGGCACGCCAACTGTCTCATTGTAATGTGGAGCTTCCGTACCGTACAATAGAGGTAGAGCTCGTACAAGTATTGGAAGTTAATTTACTGTAATGTATACTCAATATATTGTTATTTAATATGGAAGATTATTTTGTAGTAATGACAATGTGTGTATATATATTGTAAATACAAAATTGTTTAATTATTTTGTGTACTTTATAAAGGTAGTTAACCCAAAGCTATAATTATTTAAAAAAAATTGTTTTACATTCGTGGTACTTAGATAGGTCACGTTTGGTCCACAATGTTTCGTCTGCGACCCACTGCGCCTACATATTAGTCAATTCTAGTTTGTATCATTTACAAGTGAACCTTACTCTACTTCATGTCCAGGAGTACAGTAGTGAGCGTGAGAACCGTGTCTCCCACGTACTCGGGCAGACAGAAAGCACTGTAAATCAATAACTCTCTATTGTTACTGCAGTAAAGGCTTCGGGTTAGTACTGAGCAAACTGTGCTGTATCCAGTTATTGGATGCGACCTGTTTAACATAAAGATTGTTTTCTTATCTTGTAGTCACTCGATCGTTAAGTCTTTAAAATATTCTTTGCTGAAACACTCTACCACTAAAGAAAGCTACATACAGGTCGGCATGGCGTCGCACATTGTTATTTTACAATTTAGGGCAATTTAATTTTTACGATTGATCATGTATTTTGTCTACCACTCATAGGATTTACGTTGATTTAAATAAATATTTTCATTTTTTCTCGCATCAGTAAAAGTTAAGATAAATGATAGTTGATAGTACAAACTATCTTAAGTTAAGGTGGTATAATCGATTTTGGGTATGGGAAATACATTTCTATTTTAATATTGTTAGCTCTGAGATAGTACCCTTTTTTTAATCACGCCTGAATAACAATGACTGAAAATTAAAATGTGCAATTGCAACAAAGTGTACGTCAATTGTATAGCTACAGGAAATTACATATTGTAGCCTATTTATACATAATAATTTCGCTAAGAAAAAAATATTTGTATGCATGTAATCTTCTTAAATTGTTTTCATTGAAAAAATAGATGTTCAACTTTTCTGTATTTAGGGAAGTTAGCAGCCATTATATTATTACGAACGATATATTCGGACATATTTCGAATGTAGATGTTTAAAACTAATGTTTTATATTTGTACATTACCATGGTCTAAAACATATTTATGGAATAGGAATATTTTTAATTATTCCAAGATTGCATTATTGTTACGGGCGGGACTTAAACTGTTTAATATAATCCAATATTGCTGTCAGTTAAAAAGTAAATAAATATCTGTATTTGTATAACTTATTTATATATTACTTTTATATATCTTTTCAATGTTCAAGTTAATACTACAACAGGAATATCAATATTAGTTTGATTATTATAAATACGAGACAGGATAAAAAAAAACTGCAACTGAGGTATACAGAAAGGCGTTGTAAATATGAAACTAATTTACTTCTCTACGTAATCACCCCTTAAATGAATACACTTGGTCAACCTGTTCGGAACACTACTATGCCTTCGTAAAATAATGTTTCCTCCTGGTCCACAAACCACTGTTCTGTAGCAGCTTTCACGGACTTCCAAGTCCTCAAATCCCCTTCCGTTTTTTTTTCAAGTTGGAAAACAGGAAATGCCAGATCTGGACTGTTACAGTTCAATTACCCTACAGTAGGGTGGGTAATTGAACTGCTCGAAACCACACTCCCGCAGGCATCCTGTGCAACACTGCAACATAAGACTGATGAACTGCAGCGTTATCGTGTGCAGCATGAGAATAAGCTGATTATCCCTCGTCTCTTTTCCAATATGGCTTGTCTGAAATTCCGGAGTATTTCGACATAATAATGTCCTACTGTTGTCTGGTGTTTAGTGTATTTCAACAGGATGATTCCTATTGTCTTAATTGCCGGATGATAAGCTCTGGCAAAAAATAGCGTGGTTATAAAAATATACCAATGCAATATATTTACTTCATTTAGATTATCAAAGACAATATATTTTATAGCTATATATATATTTATAGGTGTGTTTGGATAATGAGATATGTATAAATAATGAGAAGCTCAAGTGTTTTAACATTCCAATTCTTAATACATTTTATGTTATGACTTCTAAAAACTGTTATGGACGGGGAAAATTAAATCATAATTATCTGATTGTAAATTTTTATCAATAGATTGTAGGTTCAAAATATTCAATGTCCTAAGTTCAAATTTTGATCGGTTTATTGTATTGGTGTGCAGTCTCTTATAAATATACATTTTTATCAAATAAATAAAAAACCAATGCCTTTTTTTACGGATGGGTCGCTTAAAAAGGTAGCCTACAGACTTTAAAATTCTTTGAACTTTGAATGAAAAGTATATAGAGACACGTACAGTACAACAATAAGAACATGTTTAGTTCCCTCTATTATCAGCTGATTGTACGTCCACAGCTTATAATATGAATGAACTTGAGGACCAAAGAAATCAAAACTAAAATCCGTATTATCTAGTACAGTTAAGCCTAGTTTACATCACATACATAAAATAAAATTTGAAAAACTATTTACCTTTGATCAATAGGTAACTTATCATTTATTAGAAAAAATAAATGTGTTTACAATTTACTGTAAAATACTTTTCTAAGATTTTAGTTTTATACCATGGAATGGCTATTATTTTAAAGTGCTGTCTATTATTTGAACATAAAAATATATATTCCAAGCCCAAATTCTATTGCACAGCCTTATTAAAAAATATAATAAACTTTTAATTTGAGTAAACAAAAAGCTGCAAAATAGGATTAATACCAAGATTCATAATAATACAAACATTCATAAATATTAAGGACGATGCGAATTGAGCAGATGTCTAATACTGTGATTACTAGACTTTTATATGAAAGTATTTTTGTTATTTGTGAAGCAATTTCAAGTATAAAATACTCATCTTTAATTTTACCTGTGAAATATTACTACATCAAACTGATCGTATTTATTGATATGTTAATCTGAGAATATACTGTATTAAAACAAACCGGTTTTTGGCTTATCTTAATTACTAAATCCATCATGTTGGACAAACCATTATGACTGATTCCTGATCAACGAATATTTATTAAAAATTCTATTGGTGCTAAATAGAATTTCATACTTAAATTTTTACAATTAAATCCCACTCACTATCTCTATACATACAGGCGCGTAACTCATGTAACATACGCAAAAACCTGGTATATTCAGAAATATTGAACGCGAAAATTTGATAGCACTTCCCACATGCTTCTATTTTGTATTTGGAATTCAATGTAGTAATATTTTATACATTATCCTAATATAGTATTTAAATGCCTTTAATTATTTTCAGACGGGATCATTGTAAAAAAATTCAAAATAACTAATTTTGTTGTCTTTATATTACACAGGTATAACACTTTTAATAACTAGTTTAGTTACATGAAGGTAGTGAACAACTCGATAGAATCTGTATTGTGTAAATCGATAAAAAGATATGATTAATAAAAATACAACATGTACATCAAACAATGACAGTATTATATACAGCACATACAGTTCTTAGTGTTTCAATACATTATAATTTGCAGTGTGGATTGTGTGTGTTAGGGTCGGCCACGCACACATACAGTATTATGTGGAGTCAACCCAGCCCACACTACACTCCCAGCCGCAACGCGTGGTCTCGCTATCTGAGACCGGTTGGTGTTTGATGTCATAGTTGCGTCACAGTCAATACTGTTTGTAATGTTGGCTATACACCTATACAGTAGATGTGGGGTCAACCCAGCCCACACTACACTCCCAGCCGCAACGCGTGGTCTCGCTATCTGAGACCGGTTGGTGTTTGATGTCATAGTTGCGTCACAGTCAATACTGTTTGTAATGTTGGCTATACACCTATACAGTAGATGTGGGGTCAACCCAGCCCACACTACACTCCCAGCCGCAACGCGTGGTCTCGCTATCTGAGACCGGTTGGTGTTTGATGTCATAGTTGCGTCACAGTCAATACTGTTTGTAATGTTGGCTATACACCTATACAGTAGATGTGGGGTCAACCCAGCCCACACTACACTCCCAGCCGCAACGCGTGGTCTCGCTATCTGAGACCGGTTGGTGTTTGATGTCATAGTTGCGTCACAGTCAATACTGTTTGTAATGTTGGCTATACACCTATACAGTAGATGTGGGGTCAACCCAGCCCACACTACACTCCCAGCCGCAACGCGTGGTCTCGCTATCTGAGACCGGTTGGTGTGTTTGATGTCATAGTTGCGTCACAGTCAATTACTGTTTGTAATGTTGGCTATACACCTATACAGTAGATGTGGGGTCAACCCAGCCCACACTACACTCCCAGCCGCAACGCGTGGTCTCGCTATCTGAGACCGGTTGGTGTTTGATGTCATAGTTGCGTCACAGTCAATACTGTTTGTAATGTTGGCTATACACCTATACAGTAGATGTGGGGTCAACCCAGCCCACACTACACTCCCAGCCGCAACGCGTGGTCTCGCTATCTGAGACCGGTTGGTGTGTGTTTGATGTCATAGTTGCGTCACAGTCAATACTGTGTGTAATGTTGGCTATACACCTATACAGTAGATGTGGGGGTCAACCCAGCCCACACTACACTCCCAGCCGCAACGCGTGGTCTCGCTATCTGAGACCGGTTGGTGTTTGATGTCATAGTTGCGTCACAGTCAATACTGTTTGTAATGTTGGCTATACACCTATACAGTAGATGTGGGGTCAACCCAGCCCACACTACACTCCCAGCCGCAACGCGTGGTCTCGCTATCTGAGACCGGTTGGTGTGTGTTTGATGTCATAGTTGCGTCACAGTCAATACTGTTTGTAATGTTGGCTATACACCTATACAGTAGATGTGGGGTCAACCCCAGCCCCACTACACTCCCAGCCGCAACGCGTGGTCTCGCTATCTGAGACCGGTTGGTGTTTGATGTCATAGTTTGCGTCACAGTCAATACTGTTTGTAATGTTGGCTATACACCTATACAGTACATGTTGGGGTCAACCCAGCCCACACTACACTCCCAGCCGCAACGCGTGGTCTCGCTATCTAAGACCGGTTGGTGTTTGATGTCATAGTTGCGTCACAGTCAATACTGTTTGTAATGTTGGCTATACACCTATACAGTAGATGTGGGGTCAACCCAGCCCACACTACACTCCCAGCCGCAACGCGTGGTCTCGCTATCTGAGACCGGTTGGTGTTTGATGTCATAGTTGCGTCACAGTCAATACTGTTTGTAATGTTGGCTATACACCTATACAGTAGATGTGGGGTCAACCCAGCCCACACTACTCCCAGCCGCAACGCGTGGTCTCGCTATCTGAGACCGGTTGGTGTTTGATGTCATAGTTGCGTCACAGTCAATACTGTTTGTAATGTTGGCTATACACCTATACAGTAGATGTGGGGTCAACCCAGCCCACACTACACTCCCAGCCGCAACGCGTGGTCTCGCTATCTGAGACCGGTTGGTGTTTTGATGTCATAGTTGCGTCACAGTCAATTCTGTTTGTAATGTTGGCTATACACCTATACAGTAGATGTGGGGTCAACCAGCCCACACTACACTCCCAGCCGCAACGCGTGGTCTCGCTATCTGAGACCGGTTGGTGTGTGTTTGATGTCATAGTTGCGTCACAGTCAATACTGTTTGTAATGTTGGCTATACACCTATACAGTAGATGTGGGGTCAACCCAGCCCACACAACACTCCCAGCCGCACGCGTGGTCTCGCTATCTGAGACCGGTTGGTGGTGTTTGATGTCATAGTTGCGTCACAGTCAATACTGTGTGTAATGTTGGCTATACACCTATACAGTAGATGTGGGGTCAACCCAGCCCAGCCCACACTACACTCCCAGCCGCAACGCGTGGTCTCGCTATCTGAGACCGGTTGGTGTTTGATGTCATAGTTGCGTCACAGTCAATACTGTTTGTAATGTTGGCTATACACCTATACAGTAGATGTGGGGTCAACCCAGCCCACACTACACTCCCAGCCGCAACGCGTGGTCTCGCTATCTGAGACCGGCTGGTGTTTGATGTCATAGTTGCGTCACAGTCAATACTGTTTGTAATGTTGGCTATACACCTATACAGTAGATGTGGGGTCAACCCAGCCCACACTACACTCCCAGCCGCAAACGCGTGGTCTCGCTATCTGAGACCGGTGGTGTGTGTTTGATGTCATAGTTGCGTCACAGTCAATACTGTGTGTAATGTTGGCTATACACCTATACAGTAGATGTGGGGTCAACCCAGCCCACACTACACTCCCAGCCGCAACGCGTGGTCTCGCTATCTGAGACCGGGTTGGTGTTTGATGTCATAGTTGCGTCACAGTCAATACTGTTTGTAATGTTGGCTATACACCTATACAGTAGATGTGGGGTCAACCCAGCCCACACTACACTCCCAGCCGCAACGCGTGGTCTCGCTATCTAAGACCGGTTTGGTGTTTGATGTCATAGTTGCGTCACAGTCAATACTGTTTGTAATGTTGGCTATACACCTATACAGTAGATGTGGGGTCAACCCAGCCCCACACTACACTCCCAGCCGCAACGCGTGGTCTCGCTATCTGAGACCGGTTGGTGTTTGATGTCATAGTTGCGTCACAGTCAATACTGTTTGTAATGTTGGCTATACACCTATACAGTTAGATGTGGGGTCAACCCAGCCCACACTACACTCCCAGCCGCAACGCGTGGTCTCGCTATCTGAGACCGGTTGGTGTGTGTTTGATGTCATAGTTTGCGTCACAGTCAATACTGTGTGTAATGTTGGCTATACACCTATACAGTAGATGTGGGGTCAACCCAGCCCACACTACACTCCCAGCCGCAACGCGTGGTCTCGCTATCTGAGACCGGTTGGTGTTTGATGTCATAGTTGCGTCACAGTCAATACTGTTTGTAATGTTGGCGCTATACACCTATACAGTAGATGTGGGGTCAACCAACCCAGCCACACTACACTCCCAGCCGCAAACGCGTGGTCTCGCTATCTGAGACCGGCTGGTGTTTGATGTCATAGTTGGCGTCACAGTCAATACTGTTTGTAATGTTGGCTATACACCTATACAGTAGATGTGGGGTCAACCCAGCCCACACTACACTCCCAGCCGCAACGCGTGGTCTCGCTATCTGAGACCGGTTGGTGTGTGTTTGATGTCATAGTTGCGTCACAGTCAATACTGTTTGTAATGTTGGCTATACACCTATACAGTAGATGTGGGGTCAACCCAGCCCACACTACACTCCCAGCCGCAACGCGTGGTCTCGCTATCTGAGACCGGTTGGTGTTTGATGTCATAGTTGCGTCACAGTCAATACTGTTTGTAATGTTGGCTATACACCTATACAGTACATGTGGGGTCAACCCAGCCCACACTACACTCCCAGCCGCAACGCGTGGTCTCGCTATCTAAGACCGGTTGGTGTTTGATGTCATAGTTGCGTCACATGTCAATACTGTTTGTAATGTTGGCTATACACCTATACAGTAGATGTGGGGTCAACCCAGCCCACACTACACTCCAGCCGCAACGCGTGGTTCTCGAGCTATCTGAGACCGGTTGGTGTTTGATGTCATAGTTGCGTCACAGTCAATACTGTTTGTAATGTTGGCTATACACCTATACAGTAGATGTGGGGTCAACCCAGCCCACACTACACTCCCAGCCGCAACGCGTGGTCTCGGCTATCTGAGACCGGTTGGTGTTTGATGTCATAGTTGCGTCACAGTCAATACTGTTTGTAATGTTTGGCTATACACCTATACAGTAGATGTGGGGTTCAACCCAGCCCACACTACACTCCCAGCCGCAACGCGTGGTCTCGCTATCTGAGACCGGTGGTGTTTGATGTCATAGTTGCGTCACAGTCAATTACTGTTTGTAATGTTGGCTATACACCTATACAGTAGATGTGGGGTCAACCCAGCCCACACTACACTCCCAGCCGCAACGCGGTGGTCTCGCTATCTGAGACCGGCTGGTGTGTTTGATGTCATAGTTGCGTCACAGTCAATACTGTGTGTAATGTTGGCTATACACCTATACAGTAGATGTGGGGTCAACCCAGCCCACACTACACTCCCAGCCGCAACGCGTGGTCTCGCTATCTGAGACCGGTGGTGTGTGTTTGATGTCATAGTTGCGTCACAGTCAATACTGTGTGTAAATGTTGGCTATACACACTATACAGTAGATGTGGGGTCAACCCAGCCCACACTACACTCCCAGCCGCAACGCGTGGTCCTCGCTATCTGAGACCGGTTGGTGTTTGATGTCATAGTTGCGTCACAGTCAATACTGTGTGTAATGTTGGCTATACACCTATACAGTAGATGTGGGGTCAACCCAGCCCACACTACACTCCCAGCCGCACAACGCGTGGTCTCGCTATCTGAGACCGGCTGGTGTGTTTGATGTCATAGTTGCGTCACAGTCAATACTGTTTGTAATGTTGGCTATACACCTATACAGTAGATGTGGGGTCAACCCAGCCCACACTACACTCCCAGCCCGCAACGCGTGGTCTCGCTATCTGAGACCGGTTGGTGTGTGTTTGATGTCATAGTTGCGTCACAGTCAATACTGTGTGTTAATGTTGGCTATACACCTATACAGTAGATGTGGGGTCAACCCAGCCCACACTACACTCCCAGCCGCAACGCGTTGGTCTCGCTATCTGAAGACCGGTTGGTGTTTGATGTCATAGTTGCGTCACAGTCAATCTGTTTGTAATGTTGGCTATACACCTATACAGTAGATGTGGTGTCAACCCAGCACACTACACTCCCAGCCGCAACGCGTAGTCTCGCTATCTAAGACCGGTTGGTGTTTGATGTCATTGTTGCGTCACAGTCAATACTGTTTGTAATGTTGGCTATACACCTATACAGTAGATGTGGGGTCAACCCAGCCCACACTACACTCCCAGCCGCAACGCGTGGTCTCGCTATCTGAGACCGGTTGGTGTTTGATGTCATAGTTGCGTCACAGTCAATACTGTTTGTAATGTTGGCTATACACCTATACAGTAGATGTGGGGTCAACCCAGCCCACACTACACTCCCAGCCGCAACGCGTGGTCTCGCCATCTGAGACCGGTTGGTGTTTGATGTCATAGTAGTTGCGTCACAGTTCACAAAAAAATTTATTTTCCAAAAATTTTGCAAAAAATATAATTCCATGTGCTACACAAAGCACGTGTGGAAGAGAGAAAAACAAATTTCTTTTTTAATATATTAGTATTATATATTAAAGCTGGTAAAGTACATTTAAAGCATGTATTTTGTAATGTTCATTCACTACTGCCTTGTTATGTTGGTTATACACCCATACAGTAGACCTTTATAATATTCCCTAAATTTAATCAGAATTTTGTTTGAAATTGTGATATATGATGGACAAACACTAGAATTGGTCGGATTTTTTTTAAATTCGGCTGAGTCCCTCGGAATTATAAATCTACCATTACTCCTTGGTATGTTTCGGTTTTCATTTTTGAACAATGTTATACCGCAAATAGGTTTTTTTTTGTAATTTCTAAACAATTGATTTCGAATATGTTCTGCAATCTATTATCCTACCCTAATTACCCTACAAGTTTCCAACAGTTCACATATATTGAATACAATTGTTGGACAAGTGGTTGTTGCCATGGTATAACGTATCCCGTAAGACGTGGGATGTTATTTTAAGTATATATCCGGCATGCATCTTTAAATACTTATAGGGAAACTGTTAGTGTTTCAATTGTTTAAATGATTTATTTAAAATTGTTATTCCAATTTTGACTAAGTTTACAGTTTTTGTATCAATCGTAGAGTTTAATATAGAATACAGCAGCAATCTATCTAATTTTATGGGTAGGCTAAGTATGGTGGCTCATAAGACGTCTCTAGCCAACCTTGGCATTCCAGAAGTGGAAAAATGAGAATCATGGAAATGACATACAATGTCTAGTGTATAGTAGCAGTAAGAATGTCTCTTTGCACCATCACCAATGTAATTAAAACTCACAGTGCAAAAGTAATGAAACCAGTATTGTAAGGATAACGTCGATGTGAGTAGTTTGCATGATAACACAATAAGCAACTTGGCTTACAAACATGTGCTCAAAGTATGCAAGTAATAACAATGAAACATAAGTAATGTTGGAAATCTCGTTCTGTGCGAACAGCAAACGTCTGCCGCATTCGCCACAACAGCGCTATAAACGTCGATCGGCATCTGCCGCAGCACAAAGTGCATTAGGGTAGCTGTGGTAGACAAGTTGCTCTTGTTTCAGTGCATCTTTATTTAAAAAGCGGGTTGCCAATTTATAATGTTGAATCACTAGACAATTTACAGTCATTTTGAAATATTGTGATGGTCGTTTTTGTCACAATCTATTCTACTGTTAACTGTACGAAAATATCACAGATATGAGCTCATATTGTGACGGGTGAGATCCGTGTCCGCATCCGACCTTTCTGGAAGGTGTAGCTTTTTACACTGAATCTCCTCTACACATTTCTACACTTCTACGATCTCGATCAGTAATAATCGAACTGTGGAAGATTACTGGAACGCTCTATACAGCGCCATCCAACGGCTAGACCTAGAAACTACTATTGGGGTAAGAGGGAGCATATCATCACTAGAGTGTTGACAGGTCCTGGCTATTAACCTCAGAATACCTCTAGGTTGGGAGCTTTTTTGTATTTGTAATTGTGCATTAATACAAATAATATAGGTTATATTGCTTTTATGTGTGTTTATGCAATGGATTATTTTGCACTATGGCAATCTGTGCATAATAGTTGTAAATCCACGATATAACACGTAAATTAATATTCTTTTATTAATTAGTAGCTTTTATTGGATCCTAACAGAGTCAACTTCCAGATGGATTACAGCCAAACACCAGGATGTGTTCATTGATAATAATGATTTGTTATTGTCTGCAACATTGATGGGAATGAACGGAAGGAGTAGTAAAAGGTGAGGAAAGGTCACCCAAATCCCACACTCGGTGTGTGGACTGCCGGGCCCAACAGTCCCATTTCGTTAGTGCTCATTTTGGTCATCCTAGAAAGATTCCTACAGCTGTCACAGAAAACAAAAAATGGCGATTCTTCGTGCATTTCTTGTTGTTGCCCTTCTGTAGATGTACCGCCCACGGGATGGCTACCAGTTCTGTAAGACATGACTGCATCAGACTGTTATTAGTTTTTACTTACACTTTATTACAAGGCAGCGGTGTGTATATGATGGTGACTAATCAGTCTAATAGTAGTCCATGACGAATATCTAATCAGCGAGTCTACACCACGGTTCTCGTAGTTTAATTGGAGTGAATCCGCCGTTAACAGCTCTTGTTACTAATTATTGGCGTGCGCATCGTTGACGCACACAATATGTACTGGAGATTATTATAAACTGGACAATGACTGTAATATGTTACTGTATTTTACACATGCTTTTAGCACACGAATTGTGTAAATTCGTAGTTATTCATTACAAAAATACTGGTATTTCATCTGTGGCAATATACTTTTTTTATGAATTCTTCTTGTATATGAGTTCACAAACGTGTGAATTTCCAAGGTCATGGTCGATAATAATCGACCTTGGCGAAACTTTAGTGCGTTTGGCAATCGCTGTGCTAAAGCGAAAATAAAATAATGGAGGTGGAAGCAAAGCGACGCTGACGTCGGTTGGCCAAGAAAAATGATGAAGGGAAATGAGATTCCTAGCATTTCCGGCGTAACGGAACTGAGACTGAAGAGTGACAGCATGCTGCTGCCATGCCGTGGCGTGATAATGTGCATTTACTGACATCGCTCTGCCATTGTGTGTCACAATACCCACTCACTATTGTTTTACATACGATATCTGCAGGAAGGTTAATGCTGTTTGATACCAACTAGGAATTATATAGTATTGTGTTGTAAATCTAAATCGTTTATACTCGAGTCCTCATATCCATGGAGGTTTCAAGTTACATTTAAATATTTGTATGTACAACCTTGTCAAGTTACAATATACAATTTTAAAACTGGTTTCGTATTTTTACGTTGGTTATGTTCGACCCATAAACACAGTTTGTTGGGACTGTCGTTCAAAATTTTTAGAAGAGATTTTGCTTTTATTCCAGTCTGTGATCACCCCAGTATTATGTAATTATTTGCGTCGTTTTTCCGAAATAAATCTGGAATTATTTTAGTAAAAACATTAATTTACTATTACTACATCATGTAGTTGCATTTTAGGAAAGAACAGTTATTGTTTAAATCTAATTATAAAGCATAAAAAAAAACAAAAAAAAAACGTTAAATTCTTAACACTAGTCACTCACATAGAGAGGGGTAAATTAAGGTTTTAACATCTCTATAACAATAGGATAAGTCTATGGCGATCCGTAATTATTTCTCTGTTTTCATTTTAATAACCTTTACTGGTTATTAGTAGATAGTTTATTATTTACAAAAAATTTGAAGAGACTGGCCACTGTCATTGTATTTATTGGTATCGAAGTATGACTGAGATTTAGATAAGTTAAAATACTGGAATTTTTCTTTATGAATTTTCAAAATTAGATTTTATGTAATATTTTGTACGCTTATTGTGAAACTGCAGATATAAATTTTCAAATTAAGGATTGGTATTTATGGGCATCAATATATTATCAGGTGGTCAAAGAGATAAAAATATTTTTGGATATAATAAATTTAAAGACTCTTGAATTAATCAAAAGATTTAGCGTTTAGAAGAGAAATAACTAGCTCATACAGAAGATTTGCTCACCCATCAAACACATGAATTATTCATTAAACCAGCCAGTAGGTTTTGACGTTTTCCCATGAATGAATCATCCATATGAATGCGCAGAAACTACTAACGAATGGATCGGCCGTTTTCATCCAATAAACCAACCATTAACTGCCAACCTGACACGGGTGTCTTTGTTGTGTGGATATCTCTTGAGCAATTAAGTGCATCACAGGATGTCAAGTTTAATGATTTATCAATAACTTTGTGTTTCATAAAATTATGAAACACAATGATTAATGAATTATTATGAGTAATGAACTATTCATAATATTAATTATTCTACAATTCACATTAATAAAAGCAAATATAAAATGTTTTCCTCGAATTACTACGAATCTACTGTCCATAAACTGTATTGATGGAAAGGCCGATGTGTGTTGCCTATCAAAGGGGTAGCTGCATCGTGTGGTAATCAATCCGCCCTCAGGAACTGGACTGTTTGATGAAGCCGGTCCGATCCGACTGGCCTGTATAGTGAACACAAGAGTACCTCTATAACCCGTGGCGCCGACTTCGCTATGCTAGGACTAATCAATATCCCCGGCTCGGCCCCGCCATCTTTTTATCGATACCCTTTGGGAAATTTGCGTCTGACTGGATCATAAAAGTACGGACGGGCTCGGCGCTTGTCGGTTCACTAGCTTTCATTTATCGGTTAACGGCGGCGACAGTTTTTGTGTTATCAGATTATTCACACTTTAATGAGTCCTGATGACGTGGTCAGATTGAGCCTAACATGTCGCAGTGACGTGGTGATTATTACTCACTTACCGCAAAAATGGGCACACCGCGTTATCCCGTATTGCTAATGCAAATACCAAAAATAATGTTAAAAATGACTGGCACTTCCTCTTTTTTGTATTTGCATTTTTCCGTTTTCCAATTCTAAGAATTATTTCAAATTTTGTTAAGGTAACTTAAATTTTGGGAGATCTTTCGTCGTTGAGGCACGAAAAAAACCAGAACACTTAAGTTTCGATATCTGAATTCTGGTCTCTTCCTCAGTTTGATAACTTAATTCGCATAACTGCAAAAAAGGTGAAAGTGAACAAATCATACCAGTATGTTGTGACACGTGAAAGCGACTGTCATCTCTACGCACAGTGTCTCCAAACCATTTACTAAATGGAAATCACAGTGACACATCCTGACTCCTGTGTGACTCAGTATTTACTTTATCTACTTTGTTGTTCGGGTTGGTTTTCCACTTGAGAGGTTGGAGGTCTCGAAATGTAGCGTTGCTGTTTTTCGGTTTACGTTATAATTAAAAGTCTTATCGTATAATGTGCCTTTTTCATGGTATAGGAATTTGTTATTATGTATCAGTGGCGTAGCTAGGAGGGATGAGGAGGATAGAACCTCTCCGAGCTCAAGAAATGAAGTAATACACTTATAGCAGCAATCCAATTACTTTTATACACAACTTAAATGTTTTACTTTTAGGGCTATTATTGATCTCAAAATGTAATTTATTCAGATTTATTCCGTACCTTTGGTATAATGTGCTCTTCAATCACACCCTCTTACCATCCAAATCCAAGTCCTAATTGCGCTACTGTTATGTATGATATGAATTCGTAAAAAAATAAATAACATCTGTTTACAATGGCCAGGAAACACATAAAATACGAGGTAAAACACTGTGTTGAGACGTGAAATGGTCACAAAGGAACGTTGCACTCAGCGAGCGTCCGAGTCCTAGAACAATCAATATACATCATGCAGGTCAGCTGGAAGTGACACCTGCCATGACCAGCACTGTCTTAGCCGTTGGGGTGGTTCGTAATTAATTATGTAACGCTGAGATATCATATTACCATCTGTAGACCTGAAAGTAACCAGGTACTTTCTAAACAGACAATGCGAAAGATGGTTGTTTTGCTGTATGGGCGAGATATAGCCGTCAGTATGCATTACCATTAATACATGATATTCAAATTTGCCTTGCCACGTAATGCCCAATGAAATAAAGAGTTGATGCTATGCCCACCCCCTCTCTCAAAACTCAATCCCGGGTACACCCCTGCTAGCATTGCCCAGTCATGTGGTAACATTGAAGTTCTACAATCATAATTGGTGTAAAGTGTACAGAAAGCCGAAGTCAATATTAAATGATGTACAATATAATAATACCAGCACAAAAAATTGTGAATTGTTCCTTCGGTTTCCCTGCTATTGTGGGAAAAGTTGGCGAGTGGCCCCGAGCTCCAGACGTGCGGCAGGAAAGGGATCTCCCTCCCCCTACCCCCCCCACCCGATAACTCGGTGTTTTGTAAGTTAGTGTAAGGAAACGAAAGGAGATCCCAAAGGCCAATTGGTTCCGGAACAGTGGAGTAAGTTATGGCCTCCATGATGGCTCGTGTCGGGATTGATGGTAGATAGGACGGCCGGAGCTAATACTGCTGCTGCCGTACAGAGTCCGCCTCTCCTCTCTCCCTTACACAAACATCTCATGAGTTTTGTAGATGGGGGTTCATCAAATAACGTGACATTTATAAAAGACAAATATTTTACCTCACTGAATAGTCCAACTTTGTTTTCACTATGCAATTATATTTTCTCCTAAATTGAAACACACACACACACACACACATATATATATATATATATATATATATATATATATATATATATATTGTGTTTTGTTACTATGAAGAACACAGTTTAGGATCATATTAAACGCAGATGTCATACTCGGCGTTTTTCATTGATAAATAACTAAAAAATAATCTTTTAATAGGTACGCGTATATAATAAAATTGGGAGTTGGTGAGTAAAAACAAATATTTCCAAGCATTTTATTTTATCAATACAAATAATATTTTGTTCGAAAAATTTACAAGTTTCCGTGGCAGACCCAGGTTTGTTTTTTTTTTTAATCGGAAAGTTTTATTTCTTACTTAGGTGTAGTTGTTATCTCAGTTTTTTTTTACTGTTTAAATCGAAGATTTTATACTATCTCTACACCCTCAATATTGGAGTTATAATTTTAAAATCTATAAAATTAAGTGTTTTATTATTCCATAATTACTTAATTTTATACTTAACAATGAGTGCTGATCAATGTACTTTGGCTAGATGCGTAACAGTCTTAAGTTGTACATGGGTTTTTGTATGAACAGAGAAATTACAATGCTTACATGCTTCAAGCTATTCATATGCAGGATGAGTGGGAGTGCAGAGAAGGCTAGGTTTGTGTTTCTGTGGCTGCATTTCAGATTACCAGGAAAGCACCGCGAAATCGGATCACGGATAGAGAGTACACGTCTGCTGCAGATTCATTACTCCGCCGTTGCACGTCTATGTGGGCCTCTCAGAAACGAGCAAATTATGACATGGCTGTGGCCGGGTACATATGAAATGACATGTGGCTTTCCAAAGTGGAGTATTTTCTTGAAACACGATGTAGTTTAAAATAAATGTCATGTAAAAGTCTTGTGAAGGAGTGGAGAGACAACATTTCCATTAACCTGGTCTTTCTTGATAAGATAGAGGAATTTCATTAGCTGCGTTAGTTTCTGTGGAATACGAAAATGAGTGGGCATCGAAAGGGTTACAAACTATAAAGGTATATGTTTTCCATTTAATTCAGTAACTATATTTCCTAGCTTGGTGCACTGAAACCGACGTAGACACTCAAAGGGATATCACTATCCATTTACGAGATAAAGAGACAGGAAGTCACTTTAAGGGTTTGCATATGATTAGCTAACGCTGAGTTAGCATATATTAAACAACGAAAACTCGGAGCAGATGATCCATTTCTTTTTAAGACGTTTTCTCTATCGATTACAAAAACCAGGTAGTGTGCTTATACGTTGCAAATAGGCTCTCGACTGTTGTGATGAATAAAACAACATTATGTTAAAAACCACACATTATGTGAAGTAAAAAAGATATATATTATATAAAACGTTATATAATGTATTTCATCAAAATGTTGTGTTTATTTTTATAAAAATATACTATATAAACGTAACAGAATATTCTTGTCCACTCCACAAACTCATCCGGGTTGCTAAGTACGTTTGTTGCCTAGACCAAACCATTTTTGATTTACGAGTATATCTCAATTGTAAATTTATATATATATATATATTTATTTATTTATTTATATTGATATTGGGTTACCCTATACATTAACATAACTGCAGCCTATAGATAGGCAGAGTCAATTAATAATTAAATTGCAGGATTCAATTTTCTTAATCCAAGAAGTAAGTAAAATATTTCTAACATCGATATTTATACTTATGAAGACAACATTGAAAGACCAATACAGTACGAAATATATATTGTTTATGAAAATGAACCTGTAAAAGTTTATTAAAAAAACAGACGCGTAACATTTCTTTCACATTAAGACTTGTATAATAGTCCTTTGTAATATCGAGCATATGCAATATTATACAGGAGTTTTGTTTTGCCCTTTATTGGCTGAGATTTAGTGAAGTGTTACTACTCGTGAGACTGGACACGTTACATTTCTGTCTGTCTGCTAGACCTGTACAACTACAGGGTGGGCCATAAGTCAGTTGTCACTAGCAATCCTTAGACTTTGTTTTTCCTAGCGTAGTAGTTGTGACTAAGTCAAACACTAGCATTTTGAGGTTATGATTGTTTATTGCCGATATCTGAGAAAGTATGAATAGGAAATTAACAACAGAACAGCGTGTGTTTGTTTTGCAAACATGGTGGAAACATGATCGTAATTATAGTGATGTTTATCTTGCATTCCACGGTCCCCAGATATAACACCGATGGATTTTTCAGTCTGGGGTATACTAAAAAATGATGTTTATTCAGTCAAGATTCGTAATGTTGAGCATTTGAAGGAACGAATAAAAACAGAATTTGAAAACTTACAGTCCAGGAACATTTGCGACAAAATTTGTAAATCTGTGTTAAAAAGATGCAATCTTTGCTTAGAACAGCATGGAGACCACTTTGAGCATCTCTTGTAAGTTCATTGAATACTACATGTGTTCCTGTATTAATAAATTGTATTTGTACTACATAGTAAAATAAATGTATTTGTATTTTCGCTTGTTTGGTATATTATTGCACCAAATGCATTTCTGACAACTGACTTATGGCCCACCCTGTATATTAAAAAAAAAAAAAAACAGACGGGTAACATTTATTTCACATTAAGACTTGCATAATAATCATTTGTAATATCGACCATATGCAATATTATACAGGAGTTTTGTTTTGCCCTTTATTGGCTGAGATTTAGTGTTACTACTCGTGAGACTGGACACCTTACATTTCTGTCTGTCAGCGCGATGTCTGAGCCATAAACTTGCACGAGGCTTCATTTATATATGCTGGACATTGAGTTTGATGATGGTGCATGTCTTTCCATTGGATTTGGCGGAACGTTAGCGATATTAATTGTACATTAGTATTATTGGTAACCGTTTTAGCAACGAGTAAATAACAGAATAAATAAATATGTAAACAAACTCAATACACCCGTAAGAGATTCACACTTGAGCCTAACTACCCCGACATATACAATGTAATTTTATACTGACTGCGTGTGTAGATTTTTATTATTTAAACAGTTATACGAAAACCATTTTAATGAACGAAATTGTGAATGTGTCATGCAGGAAAATAATGCGAGAAAGATTTCATATGTAGACTTAAAATACTTACAAGAAAATATATTTCTAGAACACTGAGTTCTATTATGGATAATATATATTTCAACGTCTGCATACAACTTAAGCGAAGCCTGTTACAACACGTGGTGGAGCGTACTCTTGCCTTGAAAAGATTTGAAAAGATAAAGAAAAGATTATGCTGTTTTGTTCAAATCTCTACACAATTTCTACAATATGATCAGTTAAAATTTAAAACGTATAGCGCAAAGGAAATCTTCAGACAACATACAATTCAGTTATTTAACACTCCAGAGAGGTAGTGCGTGACAACCAAATGGAGCTGCTGTTGCAATATCGCCTTGCTTATTGTCACTTTGTTTACTATTATTGCCCTTCTTTCCACTTGAACCGGAGACAATCGTCCACTTTAACAAACGTAAACGGTAAATATAGACATAACTAGACAATATGGCAGACTATCCTAGGCAATAACAACTTGTAGTTTTAATTAAGGAAACCACCTCCAGGTCGCCTGGCAATAATGCAGTGAGTGAGTGGCACAAGAGCTCTTGTGTCAGATTACTGTATACTGTGCAATTGGGGGAACCAATAGTATTCCAAGAAGTGTTATTTAAAACAAGAAGACAATTGTTTGAACTGCACTCTATAAACATAATTAAATCGTGTAACCAAGGAAACGTTCTCACTATATTATTCTAATTTCCAAAATATCTTATTTGTACTTGGATTAAAAAATTTATCTACCTTGCCATAGCCAAGCCCTTCAATCAGTTTAGGGCTTCCGCACTGATTCCAGGAGACCCGCCAACCCTCCCCTCCTCAAACTTGTACTGAACACGCAGCTTCCTGTAGATGGTTAGAGGGCTTCTATAATTTGTTCTGAAACTTTCCCCCACTGGCACTACATTTACGTACAAATTGGAGCAAAGTGATGTAACGCCACTTTCTTCTTGAAGTTTGATATGAGCATTATCACCATCGTTACGGTACATGCCAGTGACTATGTGCAATATACTAGGACTACGGCTGTGACTACAATGGGGGTTTAAGTTGTTCAACCAGAGACTTAATTCAGTAGTAATTAACTAAATTTAACATTATTAGAGGTCGAGCCGTATGTGAAGGAGAATTTGTTCATTGACTTGCAACGCGAATGGGATGTGTGAATTAAATTGGTTTGTGTTAATAATAATGAACGTTTAAATGACATTTGTTTGGGAGGCCCGGTTACCGAGTGGTGTATGGCGCCCGGTTTGGGGCCTGAGTTAGTGATAGCGCAGGTTCAAATCCTGTCTGTGACAGTTACGCTTTTTATCACTACTGTTTACTTTATACTGTATCGACTCTTCTTGTTCTGTGTGATACAATTCTCGTACAGGACATTAGCCCGTGAAGGCAGAAGAATGAGGCTATAACGGGATAGGCTCTAAGGTCTACATCCTGTAGATTCAGTTTATGGATATGTATTATCATTCAAATATATACAATATTTATTCTAATATAAGACTATTTTTCCTCCAGAAAGATGAGATTTTTGTTTAAAATTCTTGTAGGTTCTTTCAAGTGTTTTACTTTTTATAGTGTCTTGTAACTATTTAAGTTAATTTGAAACGTGTTTTTACATGTTTGCTACACGTAACGGATTTTACATAAAACATAACTAACGTTTAAGTAAGTGAAAGTCCATTATCCCGTAAACCACATGACGAGGAGAAAAGCTGTACGCCTGAGACACTTGAAAACGGTAGCAAGAACTTGGTTTTGTTTTGCAGTAATAAGTAAAGGGTCGAGGCATTTTCTGGGACTGCAACGGCAGCTCGCAGTGGTTGTTACAGTAACCCTACCGAAATGATACCCCTAGCACCGTGGACCTGCATACAGATTCAACAATATCCAACCGCTGAACAGGCATTCAGAGAGAGAATACTTGATGAAGCACACAAACATTTAACTATTGTATTATATGAAAACCCTGGTTAGACATTCATCATCGAATAGATCAATTAAGTTTACGTAACAAATTCCTGGTTTATTAAAAAATAAAAACTGCTCCAGGTTCGGTTGATATAATGTTCAATGAGTCAGAGTTCTATCTTTCATCCCCAGACACATTCTGCTGAATTTAGAAAAAATACAATTTGTTTTTGTTTTTGAGGGATGTGAGAAAATATCCAATTTAAAAGATAAAATTAAAGCTATATGTTTATTTGTAATTATTGTTTTCGTTTATACATCGCCCAAGTAGGTTTATAATGATAAAAGTATATTAACATGATTTTATTGTTATTATTGTTATTTACATACATCTTGTGAGTGTACTATAGTAAGGAGTACATTAACATGTTTCCTTCTTTTATTACAAGCTAGAACAACTAAAAGTATCATTCAATTGCGTGTCTAACGCTTTATATTGCTACTAGTTTCTATATCTTTGTATTGCTGCTAGTTTCTATATGTATATGAATCGAATGACAATGTGATTACGATACAAATAATTCAAATGCACATATAATGCTGTTTTTGTGCATGTTTCCCCTTAACTTCATTTATAGAATGCAAGATCTGTAAAAATTGTAAGATACAAGCGAACAGGACATTGTATGTGTACTTGTAACCATGTAATATTGCGTCCCAGAAGAATTAAAATAAGGATTCCTCATTTACGAATATCTACTAAACATGATGTAAAACACTTCTTCAAGGTTTTATGATTTCCCAACGGCACTGCACGCGCTGACTAAACGTTGTTCCAGATTACGAGCGAAATCAGTGGCAGAGCGATTCTCCCGGGACACGGGACGTAAGAAGGAGTATCAATAGCAAAAGAGAGGAGTGGTGGCGGGTGAAAGCAAGCTCGGCGAGGTACGAGATAATGTAGCGTATCGAGGCATTGTGCGGCCGTTCAACCTTTCCTGGCGGCGGCACTGCACAGTCTAGTCAGAGCATAGTCATTCTCCCAAGACACGGGATGGAAGTCGTATCAAAAGGAAAGAGAGGAGTGGTGGCGGTTGAAAGCAAGCTCGGCGAGGTACGAGATAATGTGGCGTATCGAGGCATTGTGCCGCCGTTCAACCTTACCCAGCCGTGGCACTGCACAGTCTAGTCAGAACATAGCGATTCTCCCAAGACACGGGATGGAAGAGTCAGTATCAAAAGCAAAGAGAGGAGTGGTGGCGGGTGAAAGCAAGCTCGGCGAGGTACGAGATAATGTAGCGTATCGAGGCATTGTGCGGCCGTTCAACCTTTCCAGCCGCGGCTCTGCACAGTCTAGTCAGAAGCAGTGTACACTGTGTAGTTTCTCGGACAGCTCGGTGTACTAATGATGGTTAAATTAATTCAAATATAGAACTCCATTATTTGGTAACTATCAATTATTTGAGATGAGTTTTTATGCTACTAATTTTGTTTACTACCTTCAAAAATGTGGAAATTATGTTACGTAATAAAATAACAATACAACCATATGCCTTCTATCGTCTAAAAATTTCTTACTACTGTCTAACCCACAGCAATAACTAGAACAATTGATGTTGGAAAGCAAATATGTAAAATAAAACATTCAGTCAAAGCACACGGTTCTATTATCATCCACAATTTGAATTTATCAGTTTTATACGTGCTTATTAAAACTCCAACTTCCTACATAACATGTCATTATAATGATAACATGATGTATGTTTCCTACAATAACAGGCAAGATACGTCATGGACTTGATAATATATTTTCAGATACGGTTTAGAACATATTGATACAGATTGCTCGAAGCAGTGAGTCATGTATCTTGATTGGCTTTTCGTTCAGAGCGAAACTGTGTGCGAGATACTGATATATTCATACGAGTTACGCGTCTGTATCGCCGAGGGTGGTCTGATTCAGTTATGTTGCAACTCAGAGGCGCGTGGGTTTAGATTGATCGTTTCCGAACATCACGTTCTTATTTCCACAACAGACTAATCCTTTCTTTGTTTGTTTGGCGATTTGAAAGTACAATGGGATTTCGGAACATTGTCATCGTTCTACATATACCATAGCTCTACGTTAAGCTCCATTTCACCTTCCGCTTAGTACGGCGCCTGAAATCTGACACTCATCCAGGTTGATTCTTGGAATCTGGAGTCCACGTCTGTCTGAAGAGATCCTTAACAAGTCTGTGAAGAATACGTTCAAAATGAACTCCTTGGACATAATTTAGACATCGGAGACACCCTGATTACAAAGGATTACAAAGGTTTGTCCAGTCTAGATGAAGAGATTTTCATAATTCGGAGATTCTCATCCGATGCATAATTGTCAGATTTCAAACTCTGGACCAAGGGGGAGGTGAAATGGAGCTTAACTCAAAATTCGCATTAGCGAATCTTTATTATTACAAAAACCGAAGCACTGACTTTTGGAGGTGGCGTGTCCTCTTATCCTCAGAATTATCAAACCAACTAGACATGACGCACTAATGTCATACTGTACAACAATGTGTACGTAAAAATTAATCACATACTTGAGACCTTGCACCAAAGGTGAACACAAGCAAAATATCATTACACAATACAGGCACGGATAACAGCAGAGAAGTGGGGACTACATAGGTATTTCCTTTTAGGCACATCCCGTGTTTAGGAGGCTGCAGCATATTAACGGGAAAAAAGTCAGTGAACATATTGAGAAGTCAAATTATCAGACGCATTCGGCCTTATAATTTTGTTTGTATTCTTCTCTCTGTTGTACTGAGTGTGTTATGACATTTCAGGTGTGCCTGCCGAAACGGTCTTTTTTACGTTTTAAGGAGTTCTTTCTATGCTTATGGCATTGTGTAATTGATTGTGCTAATCATATTTAAGGGACAACTGTCCAAAACCATTTATAAATGTAATGACCTCTCCAAAAATTCAAGCTATATCCTGAACTAAGAATGTCTTAGAATGTTTTCCGTAAAATAATATTTAGACAGCGATGCTAAAATATTAGATACTTCGTGAAATATATAAGTGGATGCAGTAGTATTTGTGGCATTCGTCTTAAGTTCAGTGGCTAAAAAAGAAATTCTGCGTGTTGTGCCTTAGTAGTTATAAAGTTAGGATACAGCTATATTTTAGATTTAGTGCCACACTTCTGTGGTAAATTATTATATTTGAATGATTCTGCAATGTGTGAGATTGCAACTTATTGCGAACAGAAATCTTAAACTTACAAAGGTAAACTAATTACTTGGTGTATTATGAATAAACCATTTCACCCATTAATAAAATACTTCATATTATACTAAATGTCAGAAATTATCAGACACTGCTATCTAACATTTCCCCCTTAGATTTGTCATCGTCAGTATATAATTATTTCTTACTAGCTGTTTCCCGCGGCTTCGTACGCGTCTCTTAAGCTTTGCCCGTATATTTCTTTGCCTTCAAATAGTGTTTGGATATTTTAATATACGTAACTACTGTGTTGTAATTGCAGTTTATAATGTGCAGGCGCTTTGATAACTTTTATATCTTGCAGTACAGCCTGGTGGTTAGTTACATCAATGGGCATTGCGTATAAACCTTCTACATAGAAAAATACAAATTTTCATAGTGATCGGTCCAATAGTTTCTGAGCCTATAAAGGACAAACACACAAACATTCATTTTTATATATTATGATTGCAGAAACAGTTTAAACAAAATTTGTCGTTTCTCTTAAGCTTACTCTATGCTTTAAAACTATAAGTGTAAAGAAATTTATATATAAATATATTTTTTGTCGCATTATATATGTTTACAAAGAACAGCTGATTAAAAATTTGAAAAGACTCTTTCACTTAATAACATATGTTTGCTGCAATGCATTTCTTACGGGTATTTCTGTAACCAGTGGGGCGGAATCCTGAATCGGGAAAGGGATAAAAAGTATCCTATAACCTTCTACAGATCAAGACGAACAAATTAAAAAAAAAATTAGGCGAATCCGTCCAGCCGTTTGTGAGTGATGCTGTTACACACGAACAGTTTCATTTTTATATATATAGATAGATCTATAACACTGTAGCTGTGCCTATATAATATAATAAAACAAAACTAAACACCTCTGAGAAATGTGAAAGTCTAGTTACAGTTAAACTGAGTGTTTTGTAATAAAGCGGTGAATTCTCAATTACTCGCAGTATATGTCGGGAATATAATAACTAACTTCAATAGTTGTCGCAATGAGAATAACACAAACTAATAACAAGAGCAGTCATACAAGGGGTGAGGCACAAGGGTATCGCGAACTGCAGGAGTGATAGTGGTAAAGTTTTTTTATTCAACAACGGCAAAGTTAACTTCTTAAAGCGCGGTGGGGATTACTCTTTAAACACGGGTGAAATGGCAGCGTTTCTCATTTAAAAGCTTCAATATTACGTCAAGATCTTCCTGAATGTCTACCGGTTTCAACCAGTTATCCTGAGGTAAAGACTATAGCTGAACAAGCTGATATGAAATTACAATTGCTTAGGATGTGACACTGTCATTACATTTGCATAGTATGTAGAATAGTTTGTCAATAGGCTTTCATATAATTTACATATCTATTTGGCCCACTTTTGAACATAACTTGTTTGTATATACCGCAATAATAAACACAATTATGTAAAGTTGCGCAAAAAATCTGGTACCTTGCTACACTGTGAACGCAAAGTGGCAGCTGTATAAGTAACCGTCATTATGAGCGCTAAATGTTAATGTGGTGCACTCAAGTGTTCTGCTGAATTATTTATCACTTCATACCGGTCCAAGACACTCTTACATTACAGAGCGCTAGTCGAGCTTGCGGTATATATTACACTGTGTACTATTGTATGGTATGTTGCTAGACCGTGAACGCTAAGTGCAGTGCTACAGCCCAGGAAAGTGGCAGCTGTATAAGTAACCGTCATTATGAGCGCTAAATGTTAATGTGGTGCACTCAAGTGTTCTGCTGAATTATTTATCACTTCATACCGGTCCAAGACACTCTTACATTACAGAGCGCTAGTAGAGCTTGCGGTATATATTACACTGTGTACTATTGTATGGTATGTTGCTAGACCGTGAACGCTAAGTGCAGTGCTACAGCCCAGGAAAGTGGCAGCTGTATAAGTAACCGTCATTATGAGCACTAAATGTTAATGTGGTGCACTCAAGTGTTCTGCTGAATTATTTATCACTTCATACCGGTCCAAGACACTCTTACATTACAGAGCGCTAGTCGAGCTTGCGGTATATATTACACTGTGTACTATTGTATGGTATGTTGCTAGACCGTGAACGCTAAGTGCAGTGCTACAGCCCAGGAAAGTGGCAGCTGTATAAGTAACCGTCATTATGAGCGCTAAATGTTAATGTGGTGCACTCAAGTGTTCTGCTGAATTATTTATCACTTCATACCGGTCCAAGACACTCTTACATTACAGAGCGCTAGTCGAGCTTGCGGTATATATTACATTGTGTACTATTGTATGGTATGTTGCTAGACCGTGAACGCTAAGTGCAGTGCTACAGCCCAGGAAAGTGGCAGCTGTATAAGTAACCGTCATTATGAGCGCTAAATGTTAATGTGGTGCACTCAAGTGTTCTGCTGAATTATTTATCACTTCATACCGGTCCAAGACACTCTTACATTACAGAGCGCTAGTCGAGCTTGCGGTATATATTACACTGTGTACTATTGTATGGTATGTTGCTAGACCGTGAACGCTAAGTGCAGTGCTACAGCCCAGGAAAGTGGCAGCTGTATAAGTAACCGTCATTATGAGCGCTAAATGTTAATGTGGTGCACTCAAGTGTTCTGCTGAATTATTTATCACTTCATACCGGTCCAAGACACTCTTACATTACAGAGCGCTAGTCGAGCTTGCGGTATATATTACACTGTGTACTATTGTATGGTATGTTGCTAGACCGTGAACGCTAAGTGCAGTGCTACAGCCCAGGAAAGTGGCAGCTGTATAAGTAACCGTCATTATGAGCGCTAAATGTTAATGTGGTGCACTCAAGTGTTCTGCTGAATTATTTATCACTTCATACCGGTCCAAGACACTCTTACATTACAGAGCGCTAGTCGAGCTTGCGGTATATATTACACTGTGTACTATTGTATGGTATGTTGCTAGACCGTGAACGCTAAGTGCAGTGCTACAGCCCAGGAAAGTGGCAGCTGTATAAGTAACCGTCATTATGAGCGCTAAATGTTAATGTGGTGCACTCAAGTGTTCTGCTGAATTATTTATCACTTCATACCGGTCCAAGACACTCTTACATTACAGAGCGCTAGTCGAGCTTGCGGTATATATTACACTGTGTACTATTGTATGGTATGTTGCTAGACCGTGAACGCTAAGTGCAGTGCTACAGCCCAGGAAAGTGGCAGCTGTATAAGTAACCGTCATTATGAGCGCTAAATGTTAATGTGGTGCACTCAAGTGTTCTGCTGAATTATTTATCACTTCATACCGGTCCAAGACACTCTTACATTACAGAGCGCTAGTCGAGCTTGCGGTATATATTACACTGTGTACTATTGTATGGTATGTTGCTAGACCGTGAACGCTAAGTGCAGTGCTACAGCCCAGGAAAGTGGCAGCTGTATAAGTAACCGTCATTATGAGCGCTAAATGTTAATGTGGTGCACTCAAGTGTTCTGCTGAATTATTTATCACTTCATACCGGTCCAAGACACTCTTACATTACAGAGCGCTAGTCGAGCTTGCGGTATATATTACACTGTGTACTATTGTATGGTATGTTGCTAGACCGTGAACGCTAAGTGCAGTGCTACAGCCCAGGAAAGTGGCAGCTGTATAAGTAACCGTCATTATGAGCGCTAAATGTTAATGTGGTGCACTCAAGTGTTCTGCTGAATTATTTATCACTTCATACCGGTCCAAGACACTCTTACATTACAGAGCGCTAGTCGAGCTTGCGGTATATATTACACTGTGTACTATTGTATGGTATGTTGCTAGACCGTGAACGCTAAGTGCAGTGCTACAGCCCAGGAAAGTGGCAGCTGTATAAGTAACCGTCATTATGAGCGCTAAATGTTAATGTGGTGCACTCAAGTGTTCTGCTGAATTATTTATCACTTCATACCGGTCCAAGACACTCTTACATTACAGAGCGCTAGTCGAGCTTGCGGTATATATTACACTGTGTACTATTGTATGGTATGTTGCTAGACCGTGAACGCTAAGTGCAGTGCTACAGCCCAGGAAAGTGGCAGCTGTATAAGTAACCGTCATTATGAGCGCTAAATGTTAATGTGGTGCACTCAAGTGTTCTGCTGAATTATTTATCACTTCATACCGGTCCAAGACACTCTTACATTACAGAGCGCTAGTCGAGCTTGCGGTATATATTACACTGTGTACTATTGTATGGTATGTTGCTAGACCGTGAACGCTAAGTGCAGTGCTACAGCCCAGGAAAGTGGCAGCTGTATAAGTAACCGTCATTATGAGCGCTAAATGTTAATGTGGTGCACTCAAGTGTTCTGCTGAATTATTTATCACTTCATACCGGTCCAAGACACTCTTACATTACAGAGCGCTAGTCGAGCTTGCGGTATATATTACACTGTGTACTATTGTATGGTATGTTGCTAGACCGTGAACGCTAAGTGCAGTGCTACAGCCCAGGAAAGTGGCAGCTGTATAAGTAACCGTCATTATGAGCGCTAAATGTTAATGTGGTGCACTCAAGTGTTCTGCTGAATTATTTATCACTTCATACCGGTCCAAGACACTCTTACATTACAGAGCGCTAGTCGAGCTTGCGGTATATATTACACTGTGTACTATTGTATGGTATGTTGCTAGACCGTGAACGCTAAGTGCAGTGCTACAGCCCAGGAAAGTGGCAGCTGTATAAGTAACCGCCATTATGAGCGCTAAATGTTAATGTGGTGCACTCAAGTGTTCTGCTGAATTATTTATCACTTCATACCGGTCCAAGACACTCTTACATTACAGAGCGCTAGTCGAGCTTGCGGTATATATTACACTGTGTACTATTGTATGGTATGTTGCTAGACCGTGAACGCTAAGTGCAGTGCTACAGCCCAGGAAAGTGGCAGCTGTATAAGTAACCGTCATTATGAGCGCTAAATGTTAATGTGGTGCACTCAAGTGTTCTGCTGAATTATTTATCACTTCATACCGGTCCAAGACACTCTTACATTACAGAGCGCTAGTCGAGCTTGCGGTATATATTACACTGTGTACTATTGTATGGTATGTTGCTAGACCGTGAACGCTAAGTGCAGTGCTACAGCCCAGGAAAGTGGCAGCTGTATAAGTAACCGTCATTATGAGCGCTAAATGTTAATGTGGTGCACTCAAGTGTTCTGCTGAATTATTTATCACTTCATACCGGTCCAAGACACTCTTACATTACAGAGCGCTAGTCGAGCTTGCGGTATATATTACACTGTGTACTATTGTATGGTATGTTGCTAGACCGTGAACGCTAAGTGCAGTGCTACAGCCCAGGAAAGTGGCAGCTGTATAAGTAACCGTCATTATGAGCGCTAAATGTTAATGTGGTGCACTCAAGTGTTCTGCTGAATTATTTATCACTTCATACCGGTCCAAGACACTCTTACATTACAGAGCGCTAGTCGAGCTTGCGGTATATATTACACTGTGTACTATTGTATGGTATGTTGCTAGACCGTGAACGCTAAGTGCAGTGCTACAGCCCAGGAAAGTGGCAGCTGTATAAGTAACCGTCATTATGAGCACTAACTGTTAATGTGGTGCACTCAAGTGTTCTGCTGAATTATTTATCACTTCATACCGGTCCAAGACACTCTTACATTACAGAGCGCTAGTCGAGCTTGCGGTATATATTACACTGTGTACTATTGTATGGTATGTTGCTAGACCGTGAACGCTAAGTGCAGTGCTACAGCCCAGGAAAGTGGCAGCTGTATAAGTAACCGTCATTATGAGCGCTAAATGTTAATGTGGTGCACTCAAGTGTTCTGCTGAATTATTTATCACTTCATACCGGTCCAAGACACTCTTACTTTACAAACCCTGTGTTCGGCGCATTGATGCGTCAATGACGGCAGTGTGGCCTAAATAAATTGTGGTTGTGATTGGTTGTAACATAGTTGGTTTTCTCGTAGGATGTAAATAAAAGATTCCGTTTGAGCCCAAATATTTGAAGAATAAAGTACAGTTATTAAAAATTGTAGTTAACTCACTGAAAGTTTGCAATGAAAATAGCATTGAATACATTGCATCTTTTTAGGCGATATGATTGAGAGACTTGTGACACGAAGGTGCTATGTCTGTGTTGGCAGTAATGGCCGCTAGTATCATAACACACGTGTGGGGGTTAAGTGATCACAAGGAATTGATTTTAATATATTTGTCCTAATTTGTTGTATACATTATACATTTGGGATTCTTGGTAACAAAAGTGATAATATCAAATATTATCAATATTATTAAGACTCAGAAATAAGTATATCTTCTGAATGGTGGTTGTATTTTAATCGCACATTTTACATATCATGTTTATGAGCGACTGCCAATAAATATTAGGTGAACACGTCAACAGATTATACTGTAAAAGTAGTGTGTTGAATAAACAATACACACTAATGTGATAATTTTACGCAATCAGTAATCCCCTAGAGGCCTGCAATTGAGAAATTAGCAGTGGCATTACTGTTTTATGCAATTCGCTGGGATTAATTCCGTTTCACCATACATGTTGAGCGCCGCGTCGCCTTAATTAAGCCAAAGTTTATTGGTGGTGGTGAATATGCGTGCTGTGAATTAACTGTTTGTGATTGGCATGTACTCGAAGTCGTTATCGATTAGGATAAATTGTGGCAATATCAACACGTGTGGTCCCGCGCTATAGTAATTAATTACCTTCTCTCATGGGACTCGTCCGGCAGCTGGAAATCTTGTCTCTCATTCTCTGTAATTACTAGTGTCTGATCTCCATTCATTCTTTTGTGTCGATAAATGTCCTTCTTCACTGATTGTACAGGTTCTATGTACGTCTCTTAATCAATTGATCTAATCGTATTCTTGCAATCCAAATTCTTATCGAAATGTGTGTCCATCCTTCGTTAATATTTTTAACTCATGCACATAAAAATGCATTTTTGTAATTTATTAGGTTCTGGTATTCAAGTTGAATGTTTCAATTTTGATTGAATCGCCAATCAGCTCTCTCTCTCTCTCTCTCTCTCTCTCTCTCTCTCTCTCTCTCTCTCTCTCTCTCTCTCTCTCTCTCTCTCTCTCTCTCTCTCTCTCTCTCTCTCTCTCTCTCCCCCCCTCCCCTCCCCTCACCACCTCTCCAATATAATTTGTTTCTACCCTTTCTTTACGTTCCTTTACGTGACTCATTCTATACATAATTCATCTCATATATCCTAATTTACAGTCGGACATCCTTAGTAAGTAGTAAATAAATTTGTTATCCAGTTCCTGTTGTAAAAAGCAACGGTGCGTGCAAAATGCTGGACATCACGAGAACTCTAAAGTAAAAATACGGAACAAACTTTGCGACAACTCCAAATGGGACGGTTGTTACCTCTAGCGGATGTCAAGACTTATGACCTTGCAAACTCCTTACAGTGCTAGATTTATTTCTTAAATACACCAATAAAATCATTTATTAATACCAGATTGAAGTTAGTCTAACTAGAACAAATCACAAAAATTTAATCTCAAAGTTCTATACTCTAATACTATATATACTATAATAAAGTCTGCGTAATTTTTAATCTTGATTAATTTGAATTTCTTTTGCCCTCTTTCGAATTCTCATAGTTAAATAAAAATTGTTTCCTGACATGTTGCATTTTGCACCTATTATGATTTCGTCTGTGAAGTATTATAATTTCTTATAAATTCACTTTAATCTTTGTATAATCTCAATACTGGTGATGTATTAAATTTTTACTAAACATTTTTGTTTTGTTGCATTTAAAGATGTGCAATGATATTATTTGTTCTAGTTTTGATACGAGCCCCTTCCAACTGTTCGAATACGCCAGTGAATAGTGTATGTCTTGATGCATCACTATTTGTGTCTTTAACATTCCCTGTTTGAGACCAGTTTTGTACTAGTAGAAGGTGGAAATTTTCTGGTTGGCTGTTACTCGATGTTCACTGAATGTACTGAATAAAATTTGTGTTATATAAGTGTAGATTCCATGGGATGATTAACAAAGATGTTCGAGAAAGTTTTTACATATAGAAATACATTGGTAATACTTTTTTAAATCCTTATAAAATGCTAGAGTGTTTAAATGAGAAGCCGGCTCACTTCCGGCCGTGTTTAAAAGATGATTCCCGCCGGGCACTACAAAAAGTTAACTCCGTTGTTGTTTAATAAAAAAAGTTTTTCACTAACATCCCTTCGGCGCCACAATATCTGACAGTGCCAGACTTCTGTTTTATCACTCGCTTATTTGTTAGTCTATCAAACTTAACAGTTTTTCATTGAGTAAACGAAGTTGTTCGGATACGTATTAAATGGAAGTTAAATATATTTTGTACACTTGTGGATGCTTAATAAGAAAAGTTGAACGCCCTGAAATGTAATATGCTTATTATCTCCGTCGTCGATCTGGTGGGTGGGGGAAGGTTCATTTAATTCTTAGTAGTTATGAAAATTACGCCCAGATAGAAGACGACTACATGAAACATTGCTTATTTTTGCAACATTAGAACCTCTGGACCAAACGTATGAATGGCACGAATATTAACACGAGGTGTCACGCTCTAACTCATAGTCATTCTTATATCTAACATGTTCTAATTTATCATCTAATTTAATATGTTAAAAGTTTGTTATTGCACGACTTGGCTCAATTGATTGCTACTATAAACACTGTTTGTTAGTGCCAAACGGTTTTATATTGCTAATAAACTTTACAATGTTGGATATTTTGCATTTAGAATTTTATTTAAACACGTGTATTAAAGTATGTTTTACAGCTTTTGAATTTTTTAGTTGACAGATAATTCCCGGTTAGCTATTTAGTAGATTTTTACTTTACAATAGTTTAAAGCAATTTATGTACTTACAGTTTTTGATTAGGTTTTCCTCAAGTCCTCGAAAATAAAATAAATTGAAATTCATGAATTTCTATCTCACAGTTTTATTAACTGTCTGCAACCCAAAAAGAGATAATCCTGCTTTAATTAGACTTGCTTCAGTTTTACATCAATGGTCTCAGTTGGAAATAAACGAAGGACTTGCTTCTCTGAAGAAGAAGTAAGAACAGTTTTTGGCACGTCCGACTTCCATTTAACCGATGGATTTCTCATTCTGCCCACGTAGTGCAAAGATCAAGAGTAGAGATGGCGCTCGAAGATCAAACCTCCTTAATGAATTCCGTTATATATCTTGTTTGGCATTATACTATTGATCGTGGAGTATTTATCGAAATTTTTAATGTTCCACCTGGACAAGTACTATACACTATTGCTAATAACGAATCTATATTAATCGGACGGAAGGTTATAGCATAAGATTGACTAGGATTAAGTGTTTGAAATTGAACTTCTTTCTACATATAAGTAGTTTGTTTAGTGACTTTTAATCACACATCTGGTTTTTAGTTTTCTAAGTAAATGAAAACAAAACCTCAAGTGAAATTAACATTGTATGTTTCAAGTAATAAACTATCAACAACGATCAAATAAGAATAATTAAGTATATGCCCAGTAACCCAATTTACAACATTACAATGCAGAAACCATTAACTGTTACCGAGCTGTGACCTGGTGTCTCGAAGGCCGTCTGAAGGCTTTAGAAAGCTCTTCCGGCGGAGTAGCTATGAAATAAGCCTCTGAAATAAAATTGTAAAGTATTAACGATTTAAAATACCGTATAATTGAGTAATTATTCAATACAATAGACGTTCTATTTCTGTTATAAAAAGACAGTCTGTGTTTTCACAGATTAAAAGGTATTGAATTTAACTAAAACTTTTAATAGCTTTCTTTACATTACAAAATTTTAGTTGGGAAAGAACGATTCATCTGAAATCCACCAAGATATAGGATTGGATGAGAAGAGGTGGCCGAGAGATCTGGAGAGAGCTGTAGCAGTCCAGTCCCACGACACGTGACGTGGCGTGAGTCAGACAACAGATGTGTTGTCATCGTCACCGTCATCGTCAGCCCTGCAGCGCTCCTGGAGACGAGCTATAAACAGCTCTTCGAGTAGACTTTATATACAGCGTATCAGGAAAAAATGTATAAATATTTTGCTGTTAATGTATTATACTCTAGTTTGTTTCTCGAGTTTCACTCATTGTTCTTTGCATGGCACAAGGGTAATCTTTATGTTCTACGATTTACAAAGTCCCTGATAATTAATAAATATTAATTTTCGTTCACGATTTGGTGGAACGAATAGACAAGCGCCGGTTGTGTCTCCAGGTCTCCCCTCCCTCCCACCGGGCACCGGTGTAGATGAAAATATGCAACACACCCGGCACAATTCCATACTAATCACCCACAATCCCAACAGAGAACCGTGAACCTTAATCGTTTCCACCATGGGACCTTAACGACGACGACGTATCCTTGCATCACTGGTCCTTAAGTCCACAGGATCTCAAGGTGTGACTTCTTCTTATGGAGTTATAAACAACGAGTTTATGTTCTTCCTCCTACATTGTGGAAGTGCGTAACACCATTAACTAAGCTGCAGTACCAGTGGCATAAGATAAGGTCACTAGAGTTTCGAGCCACAGGAATTTCACCACAATGGAGAGTTTGAGTATATTGAGCGGTTATGATTCGGTATGTAAGCACAACTTAGCGTCAAGCTATTATATGAGAGTAGTTTTAAAGGTCGGCGAATAGAATACGATAATAGAAAACGATCACCTATGTTACATTAAAACTATTAATTAAATAGTCATAAAAAGTTATTTACCGTTGTTTATTAAGGTCGATAAGATTGATATCACAAAAAACTGTTTACGGCATAGTAATACTCAATTCATTGTTTTACAAACAAATTTATGACAATGAAATGACAAATTTTAATAATAATCATAAAGTGATAATATATCATAATTGTTTTAATTCATACTGTTATCTCCCCTATTAAATATGCACGGTTAAATATTTAAATAAATCATTTATGTACTATATATTATGTATTTACTATCGTATTTTGTTAAACGCTTTAACGAAATTGTCACGTCATCCACTTTCTGTCTTTAGTCACTTCTAAAATGCATACAAAATTTGCATTCTTGTGCATAATAATTTTCCTGAAATTAAAGAATTATTGCAGATATTTTTGAATGTGTATGACGTTGTTATAAACACGTTAAATTAATCGTAACAAAGATTAAGTTGTAGCGGTTCAACGCATTGAATATATCATCCGAAACGTACAGATTAGTTCGGTAGACGGGTAAAGTTAAGTGGAACATTTCGGTTTATTGCAATGGAAATGGAGTACAGGATGGATTGAAGAGAGTTTTAAATTGATACTGGCTCCCGGTGATTGGATAGCTGCTTTATCTGTACAGCCGTGTTTGCTAATGCTGGGTATTGAATGACCGGAAACTCGATTTTAGCACGCTTTTCTTTGTTTAGGTTTTCCTTTAAAATTGGGGCTGAATATTAACAAAATGGTATATATTTATGTGTGATATTATTGTACATTCAGATTGAATGTGAAGTAACCCACTCTTAACTCATTGTAAAACAAATAAATGTAGTAATTTACGTGTGTTAATGAAAAATTTTGAATTATACTAATTTCACACAAAAATAATGTCCTTTTTCCTAAACTAATTAAAGAGTTTTGTAAACTGTGCTGTATTTATTAATTTGTGTTCTTTCGTTTGGTGCGCCTCAAGATGGCGATTTATGTTTCAAAATCTTGGATCGGCTCGCCTTATTTTATGTAGGTCAAAAAGCAGCATATAGAATTCTTAACATAAATTCCACAATTAGTCATCATCTAGGATTTTTGTTTCATACCACATCGAGAAACCTGCTAACACAATTAACACCATGAGATATTTCATTCTCGTCGTACAGGTGGGATTTTGAGGGAGGGGGCTGTATCGTATCGTGATTTGCTGGGAACAGGCTACCAGCTGTTAGATCATTGGATGCTGTCATTTTCGTTATAGTTATTTCCTTGTAAGCCTTGTGTTATTATTCTTGTACAGTATAATACAGTAGTGAGCAATATTTGTAAGTTATTTTGTTTTGCATGTTAGGTTTTCCAACTGTGTTCGCTCCAATTTGTCCGTATCAAGAATATTCTATGTTTAAGGCTCTACTTAAGGATATTCAAACTCGTGAAGATAAACTGTTTCCCCTGTTTTATAATATTGGTCATATTAGTTGTTGATTAGTTTACACTTAAAGAAAGTCACAATAGATTTTCGCCATTTTATAATAAGCTAATGGTGTTAACTGGGAGTATTGATGTAACATATGTAGAAAAATCGAGGTCGAATTCTTTCGTTAACGTAAATGTAAGAATCTTTCGACGTTTTGTGAACCGAAAAAATTAATGATAGAGATGACAAAAGCCTAAGTATATTGTATTTTAATTGCTAATAATATTTATAAGTTAACACTTACCATAAATTCTCGATTTTAGCCGATTTGAACGCTCTTCTTTAAAATTAAAAACAAAACACGAACTGTTCATTTCTCTAAAAATGACAGGTATTTGAAAATTATGCCAGTTTCCTGTACCAGTAATGTAGACCTAACGTTTATGAGAGTTATCTGATAAATATGATATTTGATACACAGTCACTGTATTCATAATTATGTACAACTTAAATCATAAACCAAATTCGTGATATTTGTAAATTATCTTTCAATCTGATTTTTTTTTTAATTGTAAGCCGCTTTTCTGGCATTGGTTTTCTCATATGCATGATGATGAAAACTGTCCGTTCGTTGAGAAATGGCATTCATCGATTTTTAATTTGGGGTTTTTTAACGTTTAGGATGTCTTGAGGCCAAAAGAGCTTATTGTTTTGAAACTTTCGCCTCTACAGGCTTGTTCCTCTACAAATATAATTAAAAATAGTATCTTCTAAATAAATTATTGTGTGTATTTTATAGTTTTAAGTTTTTCTGAACCATTAAATGGTAAAGTTTCATTATAGGAGTGGAAGTATGGCAATGGTGAAAGTCTTGTTGCAAAGAACTTATGTCAAGTTTTTCATTTTGTATTATCCTGTGCTGCAATTACTGCTCTGTAATGCGATTTAGGAAATCAAATTAAATTTAAATATTTTAGAAAAAATGAATGCGGGAAATGTTTACAGTGCACAGTGTTCAGCCGGCACCTCATGGGCACTTACACAATTCGCGTCGAGCACTTAAAAGTTAAGCGGCGCCGTCGTTGTTTGAAAACTTGGCTCATATTATCCCAGCTTCATCATCCGACATGCTGAGTACTTGCGTCAGCACAGCCTTCATATACTTCAACTTTACTTCTTGAACGTTCTTCAGTTTATATTCCTAGTCAGATGATACACAACTAGTACACAAGTGACAGAAATGCAGAATTTTACAAACGAGCATTCTCAAGAACATTTGAACCAAATGTACTTTTTATATTACTTTATAGTTTTGTTTTTATAATTAAGTTGAGTTTTAATACAATGGTGGTGTTGGTAAGCCGAGTCTAAAAGAAGGATCATGTACGTTAGTCAGTAAAGCGCCTTATCGGGCGAGAGAGGACGACACAGATGTCCGCAGGGCCGTGATAAAGCTGCGGATTGATGGGGTACCGCAACTCAGCTCTCGCAGGTTCATTTATATGGCTCGTGACTCCTCACCGAGCCCTTATACTGTCGTTTTTCATTTCTGACTCTAATCTGAAGCTGTGTGAACCTTACTTGACTGCAATACCTAGTTTTATTGTGTTTGGATACATTGCTAACTGTCCGTTGTTATTATTGTAGACAATGTGTTTGTACCTGGAGAGATTGAATCTGTATTTATGTGAGAACTCGCTTATTAACTTGTTTCTGAAGAAAATGTTATTAATGTTTCTTGTTCTTTCTAGGTAAGTTCCCGATATGACGGGTCTGCATTATGTAAGTTTTCTGCTTTTAGATTTAAACATCATACTTAACTAATGAGGAGGTAGACAAATAGTTTTATTTTTGTCAAATTGGACTGCATTTTGAACAGTTAAAAGTTTGAGAGACACACCACAAATGTTTGTATCAAGCGTCAACCCATTACGTTCACTAGAAAAACTTTACAGAAAGGAATACCTTAAACCTTACGATTTATCAAAACATTGTTATTTTCTTTAGAAGTTACAATGCATGACAGAAAGATTGACGAACATAAACATCTTTTAAATATTTTAAGTCGTGCGGCATAAAGACTGTAACCGAGCAATATAACTGATTGCGACGGTAGCTAGCTGTAACTAGGACAGCCCGTGTAAACTGTGGGGTTATTGTGGCTCTGATGCTATCTGCTGGATCATTATCGAGTGCTAACTGTGTATCGGCCTTTATTGCTTTGTACCTATCTATGATTACACTTCACTGTTGTGAGGCTTTAATCTCACGTGCGGCATAGAGACTGTGACAGAGCTGTATAACTGATTGCGACGGTAGCAAGCTGTAACTAGGACAGCCCGTGTAAACTGTGGGGTTATTGTGGCTCTGATGCTATCTGCTGGATCATTATCGAGTGCTAACTGTGTATCGGCCTTTATTGCTTTGTACCTATCTATGATTACACTTCACTGTTGTGAGACTTTAATCTCACGTGCGGCATAGTAACTGTGACAGAGCTGTATAACTGATTGCGACGGTAGCAAGCTGTAACTAGGACAGCCCGTGTAAACTGTGGGGTTATTGTGGCTCTATGCTATCTGCTGGATCATTATCGAGTGCTAACTGTGTATCGGCCTTTATTGCTTTGTACCTATCTATGATTACACTTCACTGTTGTGAGGCTTTAATCTCACGTGCGGCATAGAGACTGTGACAGAGCTGTATAACTGATTGCGATTGTTTGCAAGCTGTAACTAGGACAGCCCGGGTAAACTGTGAGGTTATATTGTGGCTCTGATGGTATCTGCTGGATCATTATCGAGTGCTAACTATGTATCGTTAACACTGTTGTTAGGCTTTAAATCTTTGTACGGAATGAGCTCAGTATAAAAAGTGCATCAACACAAAAGAGACTTCCATGTTGTTTATATTTTGAGGTTTACAATTGCAAAAAATTGTTGGTAATTTAATTTGTTTATTTTATCATAACCTTTTTTTAATGCTTGCATCTAATAAAAAATAAATATGGAAAAATCAATATAAGTTTTTAATTAATTCTAACTTATAAGTTAGAAGCCCGATATATCGTGTTTCGTTTTAGTATTATTTCAAGTAGTGTGTGTGTATATATATATATATATATATATATTTATATATATATATATATAATATATATATATATAATATATATATATATATACAATATATCCTATATTCTATATATAATATAGAATATAGGTATCCACAGTATGATTTTATTCATTATGAATTCCCTCCTAGAATGAGGATTATTTCCTTATGTTTTGTTCAATAGGCGAGTGAAAAATGTTTGAAGTTATTGTACAAACTAGTTATTTACTAAAACACTGACTCGGTCAAACCGACAAAAGTACGATGGGGTTGAAATTATTTCAATGTTATCAAATTTTAAGAATACAATTTTTTTCGTAAGACAGACGTGAAACAGTCCAGGAAAAGTTTAGTTTTCTTAAACACAAAAACGAGTGCAGGTTTTCTAAGCTGCAAACCTGACTTTACTGTACTGAAATGCATCCTAACAATCTGCCAAACCAAACACACATTTAGATCAACCCGACCGGTTGACACGTACAACGTCAGGTAGCCACATAGTATTCGACAGAAATTGATGACTGTCAGTCTCACAGTGGGGTGATTATTATTTACATGTCGGTTTTACGCGTATCAAGAACCGTTAAAGTCACATTAGTGAAAAATACCTTTGATATATCTCATTTCGACCTCCAGAAGAACTATAACGACCGACGATTAATATCTTTCTTAGAGGACACTTGTATCGATTTCAAGAAATCCTGGTTATTTGCTTACGCAATGCAAGTTGGCTGTTATCGGCTACTAAACTATTATAATTGCTGAACCAACGTGGTACTGGTGGTGGCCAATACAAAGTTAATGCTGATAACGGTTCACCACCAGTAACTTTGATGTGACGCAACTATAGTTCGCCTCTTAATTAGTTACACGCCGGATGGCTTTGTGTGTCTTCTCTGTAGATCTTGTGTATATTCCATAATCATTACTTGCAATACTAAAGATTAACGACTGCTCTGAGACTTTCTGTATTGAATAAAGACTCTTCTGTCTCACATTTTATGTAATACACAAGTCGTTGTTTTATTCATTTAAACAACGGCCATTTATGCAAACACAAGGAAGTCAACTTCTGTGATGGTTTTTGTGTCGGTGACTATTACCATTGGCGTGACATTGCTATTCTAGTTTGTGATGAGTGCCAAATAGTGGTAACATTTTCTCATTAGACACACTTGTTCGTTGAAATTCTCCATTTTCTTTAATAACATATGTTAAGTTATAGTCCATCGTACATTGTTTGTTTAGTGTGAAAGATTATGAATACATTTGCACTCCTTACAGTCTTAAGTAGCCAAGTAACTAACAAACAATTACAGGCACTACTTACAGTATCTAAGCAGCAAACTATTCTGACAATATCGTGAGTACCAGTATTTATGGCGCGGTATCCGCACCGCACTGTAAGCTGGTGTTAATGCGTTCTGTCAACATAAACATGTCACCGCTAAGCATAAACAAGCCTCACCTGTAAACATTTTCATCGTCACGATCCAAGCCATCCTCTACAGGTATATTAATGCATAGTTGTTTCGTTACTGAACTATCACCATTATTCCACTATCAGATATTTCACTGGGAAGTTGTAATGTGTGTGATACAACAGTTATACAAAAAGGTCACTCTGAAGGTTTAAGATAGAGTTAACAAGAGTCGCGCGTAGCAAGGTCGTTGATGGATTTTCGGCAGAAAGCTTCAAATTTTAGCAGCAGTATTAGACTAGGCAACGTCGTGGTGCACATTGAAATCCGTTATGTTCAAGTCCTGAAGAACATCTAGCAAGCATTGTTCAGTGTACCAACTTGATGTGACTAGTCATTTATTTCTCGAGATTAATATTCTCATATTCACCGACCGTTGTTTTTTTACTATTGCAGGGGATGGCTCGTATTATATACGCAAGTATTCCCTCGAGTTGGCACTTCTTAAAATGGTAGGTATCACCGATTATCACCAGTGAAAATATTTTGAAGTTTATTTTTGAGGATGGAAGGATTATGAAGGAAAGAGGATTTTTCCGGACATTTGCCATCGTTCAGTGAAACAAAAAATCAGTAACAAGTGTTTTCCTTCACCAGTGACAATTTTTGAAATAATCGGAGGGTCTGCTGGCTGGTTATCACACGTCTGTCAAATTGAGATGTGCCAATAAAGAAAAATCTGTCATTGAAGACTCTTGGAGGAATTGGAAACATTTTAAATTAACAGTTAGTAAGGTTTTGTACTAACTGCTAGTCATGATATTCGCTTTGCTGCGAATCTAATCCCTTCAATAATCGAATAATTGCAGTTTCTGTCCTCTTAGATCACAGCGCGTACCGGATCAACGCTTTCCTGAGTGCGGAATACAGCTTCCCTGAATGATGGACGCGAATTGCCGCCACTTCGAATTTCTACCTATTACCACCTAAAACAGGATGGTGCTCCAGAACCGAAGACAAGTTTGAGGTGTTCGATGCATCCTCTTGAGATAAACTAACATTAAAATCACAGCGTGAAAATACTCTCTAGAAAACGAAATTGATCTAGGAAACAGACGGCATAAGTACACTGATGAACTCAAGTTGCTGTAGATATTGATAAGCGCTCAGACAATCAGATAAGAATGATGAGAATATAGCAGTAAGCATGGTTTGTCTCTTTATTATTATTTATTCTCTTATGTTTGTCCACCTACAAGCGTAATACTCCTTACTTGCTCGCTCTATTCTACTTGCAGTACCTGAGCGTTGACTCTTCACTTCATCCGGCCCCTCTCGAAATCTCGATGATTACCCAAATTATTACAAAGCACATAATATTTTTCTTGCGGACAGCGATGTTCAATTGTTAGAAGATTTCTTTTATCATATTATCACAAAAAATAAAAATATAAAAATAAAAATGTAATTGCTTTATTTTACACTACGTTAAGTAAAACAACCTGGATTATCACTTTTATTAAATTTTTAAGTAACATTGTTTACTTACTATACCGAAAGATTTCTGTTTTTTGCCCGCTTAGTAGTTTGGTATGTAACAACACCGGTTAGATACAAGCCGTGCAGTGTAAAATACGATTTTAGATAGTTAACATAATATGTTTCTCCATATTTTCAAAATCTAGTTTATTAGTAATAATTTTAGTCTTCGAAACCTTTTAATATAATACTGTAATAAAGAATGTCTACTAATATTTCTTAAGGTTACGTTTGATTGGCTCTAATTATGTAAAGATGCTTCAGAGTAATTGTCAAATATTTATTACCTTATATAAATTTGAATAATTACTCATAATTTGATAATTATTGACACTAGAGGAAAGAAAAATAACTGAAAGCTATGGATAAATGAGAAATAAATTTGTTTGACGCCTTATATGATAAAATGTGCCGCTTATCAGGGATGGATGCATTATTGCGAAATATTATAAAAATATATGTTACATTTATACTACATTTAATTTATCACGTACATTTTACATTTTAATCTAATTAAAATTACTAAAATTGAAACTAAACTTGTAATTCTATTTATACTAAAACAGGTAAGATACCTTCGTGTCTTATAAATTATGTATGACACGACCTCCACGCTGGCTTATCAGCCCTCGCCCTCCGGGTCTCCCGATTCGGCTCTAATGCGATAAATCCACCCTCGTTACGGTTTCAAGTTACGCCCCCCGCGCCACCCCAGTACGGCAATAATTTTGGTGGCGTTATCTCGCGCTGCAAAAAGCTTGTCTGGAAACTCGCTACGTAGCGTTGCCAGCCAGCCGGCACAGACATCTGCTTGTTTGTGATTCATCAACGAGTTGTTTTCGAACTTTTCAAATCAAATATAATAAGATTTTTATTATTAAACCATTTATTTCCGTTAGAATAGTTAAAATATTGCCGCGAAAACGTGTGTGCTACCTGAATTCGCGTTAGTAACTAAATAAATTGATATGAATAGTATTTATGTTTTACGAAATTAACTGAAACACATTATTTCGGGATCATTTTATACAATTTAGTTATTTTTAACGACTTTAACGTAGTCGAAAAACTCCCAATCAAGAATTATGAATGACAGAATTCTCGAAAAAAAAAAATTAACAGAATCTGTCAATTTGTACTAAATTTAAAGAAACTGCTTATAATAACTATTTTCTAAGAGTCGCTAACTAAAGTTGATACGATAAGTGATTTTTACGACAATGATTAAATATGTTTAATTTAAAAAAAAGTTTAGAGGGTTGAAAAAGGACTGAGGTTTTAGTGTCTAATTATAGTAATTGATTTCATCGTAGTAGAATACCTGTAAAGGAATTCGTACTTGGCTAAATATTAAAAAAAAACTACACACGTATTGTATAGTTTCAGGATGGAACGTAGAAATTCATTTACTGATTGATATTCCCTCTCTCCGACGCCAGTCGAACCGGAAAAAGTAAGAGAAATTTAGGATTATTGCTGTAAAACAGGAGTGTTTTTGTGAATCCAGTGATATAGATTGGACGGATTTTAAAACACATCGGCGACTGAGTGATTTGATTGGTTTGTGTGCAGTTTTAAATTATTAACTGATCTCATAGTTATTAATAGATCATAAATTGAATTGAATGGATTACATGATCGAGGGATATTTGTCATGGTCAATTGTTAAAATACGTAGTGTCTGACGTTTCGAGAAGTTGTATCTGTGCTCTTCGTCCGGCGTGCTTGGAACCCTAACGTTGCATAAGTTATCCATAAAGCATAAGCATGGAACCCATAAAGCATGCATTAAAGTTAGAACAAGTGAAGATTCATGTCACCGATCACGTCGAAATAGTTTTTTATTTGATCATTTAATCCAGTTTAGTTCCAGATTTTGGTTCTGACGCTTGAAGCGGTATCCTTGATCAGTTTACTTAAGCATTCTTAAACATACTTTTTAGGCATTCGTACCTGAAGAAAATAGCATATGTACCTGTGGCAATTGTGCGTAACCATTATATTAAATTATGTTCTATGCATAATGATGTACAACCTATAAGGCCGGCAGAAGATAGAAAAAGTAGGTCTATAGTTGTGTGTTTCGGAATTATAGCATTCTTAGAATTACTTGCGTAGTTACGTTTAACGTAGGAGGAGGCGTTGTAAAGAACGACAGAGGAAAAAAACAGGAGACTAATTTGTCCTTGCGTTTAATTGAAGTTTGCGAATTCGGTTACTAAAGTTATTATGGTCGTAGAATGTTTTTTAAGACTAACATGCATAACAAAACGTGCTGTAAACACCTAATGCCACATAACATTGTTGAATAAAAATTAGTATGAAAATCTTATCCGAATACTAAGTAAAGAACACATACAGAGTCTCGAACACACGCAGTAGTAGGATATGTCTAGGCTAGAAGCATCACGTACACGACGTTAGGGGTACAGACGTGGAGTGGCCGTACAGTGTGAGAATCGACGACGCCATTAAAATGTAATTATCGCCGCCGCGCCGCGCAAACGTGCGGTCATAACTCCAAACAGCGCTGCGTTGTGCTCTGTGCCGTTCCGTTCCGTGCTTTAGCAGCGCACAATGTCGTTTCAACGTTAACGCTACACGGTAATGTTGTTTCGTACAATGCGGCGCCCGATTCTAAAATTTCGTACTGTCAACGGTGAGTTTTCAAAGTGACTAACAGAGTACGTAGTGTTGCATGTACATCTGCAAACTAAACTACGTTTGTAGTGTCATAATTTGATTTTACAACAGTATTTAACAGATTTAAATAAGTAATTGTTTCACTAGCCCAGGCTGGTTTAACGATAAGTGCGAACCGCGAGATATTACAAAGTCGGAACTCGTTTCTTAATGAGTCGTTATCTGATTGAACTTTATTCAAAGCATACGGGAATGATACGTAAAACACAATTGAACTGTTCAAGGCAATTATTGGTGTACTTGAAACATAATAATTCTTAAATTGATGATTAGTTTTTTTACTAGAACTATTTTAAAACTTAACTATTCACGAGAATTCTGTATGCCACGAGTGTGTCAGGTGGACTTTGTGAAATACTAGCACATTTTTTCACCTGGAAGATAATGAATGATCTTTAAGTGGTTTACATAAAAAATGCCAAAAGCACGCATTTCTAAGAATAATATATCAGTTGATAAAATCACAAAAGGTTAGCATCCGATAAGGTGTTTGAAAAGTTACATCTCCTAATAATTATTCTAAATTTACTTTTTAAATAGCATTAGTCAAACCACCTGAGTTTTGTTGACTTTGGATTTTAAAACAACTGAGTTGTAATAGTTATTGGAAAACTGGTAATCTTCAAGACATCCACAGATTTTAGCAGGCGGAATTCGGAACACAATTGCTTACAACAATAGCATAATTGTAAAAACTCGGGATAAATTTGAAGCTCGAGGAGAATTGCAATAGTATACATTTACACTTGTAAATTTCCAATTAAATTAAAGTACAATATAGAACCTAATGTTAGAAAACAAAGTAAAGAAGCGCCAGATTAAATTGAAACTCACTTTATCAGAGCGTATTCAAATGCCCTAAACAATTATTGTAAATTCCTTTTATTGCGAGCAATCAATGTTTTTACAATTGTGAGTTATGATAAGTCGCTAAAACTGACATCTAGCGATATAATATTCGTCACTTAATAGATTACTTTGTTTCGATTATAACTTTAGAGTACTGTGTATTCTTGTAAAGTCTTTTTCTGAAGAAAATATCGGTCTTTTATTATAATTTTTCAGTATTATATTTCGTCCAGTTACAGAGGAAAACACTCATCATGGGAATGGCTCTTGGGAGACAGAAATGAGATCTGAATTCAATTTTAATCCACGAACAAAGGAAAGAGTTCTAAGAATTGTTCTCTTTGACGTATTGTCTATTGGCGTTTAACTGTGAGGGCTGTTGTGACTCGATCCCTGATAGATTCTCTAATCCATTTAAAGCCCGCGTTAAATTGGAAAACTACGAATCGAAATAATGTTTTTTTTTTTCAACTTGCACTGAACAGAAATTTCATACAATAACGTGCTTATCGTGTCTGACGTCACCGAACGTTGGCATTCCACCGCAAACTTAAACTATATGAGTTTTATAGAAATTAGTTTTCAAAATAAGGATAATACTCTCATGAATATAATACCTTATAAATTATGGTCTCCCAATAAGAATGGAACTCATATTCGTCGAATTGGAAAACCCGTCCACTATATTCGCTGTACTTTCCAGACTAAAGGCTCACTGACACTGGCTGATTCGCCAACTGCTGCTGATCTTAGCTACTATAACCAGCTGTATATATCAGCATGAAAAATAACAACTGACACTTGGCTGTTTTGTCAGCGCCGGTTATAAGTGCGAGTGGGCCAGTTGACTTGATGTCTCCAAGGGACAAGGGAACCATTCATTTCCACTAGGTCTTTTAAAGACCTAATTTTACTTTTAAGTTAGTGTGTATCAACCAAACCCTTCGCATTCAAGATACGAAACTAACACACTCACGATTACATCCCTGGCGTCTCTTTTATAAACAAGAATACACTTTTAAAATGTTCAAAAGCCTTACCACAAGATTTACGATCCACTTTAAATTGGTGATTTAAACACGACTCTGCAACAACTCGACCAAGCAAACAAGCTAGTTTCATTCCATTCATACGATGATGGCGAAGCGCTGAATTACCAGCAATGATGATCACGTGACCTATCCCCGCATCGTCACCCCTGGCAATATCAAACACGTTGAAAGCTACCAGCGCGCGTATAAAATAACAAGCTTGTTTACTTTAGCGGTTCCACATGATTCTGATTTATCAGCGCTGGTAAATTGTAAGTGAATACCAGCTACGTGAGAATTAGCCCAACACAAGTAATCTGTCCAAACCGGGCATGCAATTGCGTAAAAAAAACACTTCGGTTTTAATGCTAACTTCCGTTTTTAATATTATTATAGTTACGATAGTTAGCCACTAAAACTTTGTAAACATTTAAATATCCAATTAACCGTAAGAACAGGCAAATATTTTCCCATCCTTTCGCTAACGCTTAGCCAATGTAAGCCAAGGTAATTGTTTAGCTTACGGGTCTTGATTCTATTTTTCTCAATCCATAAATTGTTATATGGATTAAACCACCCCCCCCCCCCCCCACCCCCCCCCCCCCCCACCCCCCCCCCCCCCCACCCCCCCCCCCCCCCACCCCCCCCCCCCCCCACCCCCCCCCCCCCCCACATAACTGTACCAAATCATCTGTAATCCATGGATTTCGCCTTCTATTACTACTATTAATCTTCTTCAGTCTACAAGATTGATCATAACATGTATTGTAAATATTATAGAAACATTCGACACTTTGATTTACATCAACAGACTCATAAACGCTAGACCAACTCGCAGCAGAAAGCCTATCGCGAAGTTTATTGTAATCCACAACTTTACAAAACATATACTTAGAATAGTTATTTATACTGGGAATATTATTTTTAATACTTATTAAATTGGCATGATGATCAGTAATACTTGACTCTACCACTTCACAATCAAAATGTATTGCCTTTGTGCTGCGAATTAGTACATGATCCAAACAAGATACATAATTGTCAACTATTCTGGTAGGTAACTTTACATAATTTATAAAACCATAAGAGGAAAACAAATCAATATATTTAGGTCCAGAGCCTTTTTCTTTAAGAGTACATATATTCATATCTCCAATTATTAAAGTTGGGTTATGTGTGATTTTCAATATATTTTCAAATTCGTCTTTAAATTCAGAAAATGTAAATTTGCAAGACCTATAAATGCCATATATTGATATGTCAATCCCAGTACCATTGCATAATGAAACAGTCAGTAGGACATTAACAACTTCAGCCGTTCGAAGGGAGATAAGCTGGTGTTTGTAGTGAAGGTCAGAGTCCACATAGATGATAACGCCTCCTGACTGATTATCAGCTCTAGGTTGTAAGAGCAAGTCGAATCCTGGGATCTGGAATTTACACTCTTCACCGGTTCCAATCCATACTTCACTTAGTATTATAATTTTGAATTTAATGTTAAATGTCTGCAAAAAAAAATTAATGTTTCGTCAAAATGCTTACGTACACTTCTTACATTTAAATGAAATATATTTATGTCCGAGTTTTGGTTGCAAGAAATCATAATTAAATAGAAATTAAATATACAGTTTATCCACCAGGTACAGTTTTAAAAATATTTAGGTTGCTCTCCCTCCCTTCATCATCCTTTCTACATCCTCTTCACAGGTCACAACCACAGTCCTGCTAGTATGATCCCATCTAACAAATACCTTTCCCTCTCTGAACCAGACATACTGATAACCCCAAGTCTCTAAGTTTTTTAGTTTTATATAACAAGTCTTTATTGTAGGCGGTAAGATGTTTCTCCAACAAACACCTTAGCCTGTGGTACATTATTCACAAAAGCAGTGGACTTTAGGCGATCCCTATTTTCCTTAGCTTTGGCCAACACTAAATTCCTTTTTTTTCTGTTTACAAACTGAACCACAATTGGTTTTACACCTGTTTTGTTCTTCGTAGGAACTCTGTGGCATGCTTGAATATCCTTAATGTAATCTATAGGCTCCTGAATAATTTCCGCAACCTTAGAAAGAACCTCAGGCATTGTTTCCTTCTCCAATTCGGGCACACCATCTATCTGAATATTACAATTTCTATTGTATTGATCCAAATTTTCAAGTCTCTGCTTCAAAAAACGGACTTCTTTAGAAAGGGCTACATTTTGTTTAACAATTTCAGCATGAGAATCATCTACAGTCTTTAATTTATTCAGAAAGGTTTTAACATTTTCTTCATATGTATCAATTTTGCTAGAAAAAAACTCCAAAGATTGTTTAAAAGTGTTTATTTCATTTGATACATCCTTAGCATGAATGGCCAATTGTTGCTTAATAGTACTTTCCATCTTTGTCAAATATTCCTCATGGAGCTTAGTGATAAGATTAGAATCAACGGAGTTACCTGACCCAGTTGATCCTGGCTTTACCTGGCAGTCTTTACATTTCCACTCACTCCTTCTTTTCTGCCCCCAGCGTTTCCAGTTATACTCAGTGATGTTAGCACATTCAAAATGAAGTATACAGTTATTCACAGAGCAAACACAACACTCTTCCAAACTAGGAACGGGATCTTCACATGCAGAACAGATATTCATTTTGAGGTTAACTCAGGAGCAAGCAGACAACAAGTGTGTGTGTGTGTGTGTGTGTGTGTGTGTGTGTGTGTGTGTGTGTGTGTGTTGTGTGTGTGTGTGTGTGTGTGTGTGTGTGCGTGCGTGCGTGAGTGCGTGCGTGCGTGCGTGCGTTGCGTGCGTGCGTGCGTGCGTGCGTGCGTGCGTGCGTGCGTGCGTGCGTGCGTGCGTGCGTGCGTGCGTGTGTGCGTGTGGTGCGTGTGTGTGTGTTACGGTGGGTGGGTGTGGGGTCAATGAAGGGGATATTGCGCGGTCGTTGGCTCAGTTGGCTCTCGGACTGCCGCAGTCATCAGCTGTACTGGTAGCAACTTCAGAGATGAACTGTTTCTTTCATACATTTTACAGCAATTAGGTTTCACTAAGGACAAAGCTTTCTTATTTAAGATCGTACTTAAATATCGGACAATTTATTACCATAATTCAATATTTGGAATACTTTGGCCTCACTGTGGAGAACCGTCTTTAATAAATCTATAGAATAGAATATCGAAGGATCCGACTGAACAATTCTCGCCGACCAATATAATAAAGTAACTGCAACAAATCTGTAATATGTCACTTAAAATGTCAATGATAAAATGTTATATGATTCTATTTATTCTTCTTATTGTCATTATGGTTTCCCATAACCATATTTGTTTTGTCCAATGTGCTAATGTAATATTTTTAATTTTTTTTTTAATCTTTTTAACCCAAACCTCGATGAGTTCTTCCTGAGACCAACATAAACCTATGTAAGAAGTTTTGAGTTTCAAGTGTGTAGGACTTTCTATCAAGAGTTATCGCACTGACAGACGGGCCAAAAACGTATTTTAGAAGACTGTCTTGTCTTTGATAAACTCATATCTCAAGGCAGGTGAGTTGACGGGGCAGATCTCTCCTCAACCAATCAGTCACCATTATGAGCAAACGGTGATTATTAATTTTTTAGCACAGACTTCAAGCTGTTTCTACTTTCACACGCTCGTATCTTGTTTGTTGGTTATTTTAGTAACAAGCCATACTGATCGTTAATTGGTTAAGCTCAAGTAAATCACGATTCAGCTCCGCCCCCGATTCAATTCGTGTATATAACCAGATGTGAACTATTGGATGTTTCGGTGTAATCTGTAATTGGGTCCAAAATATTTCAAGCCTTTAATTTTGGTAATAATAATAGTTAACTTGGCGTGAACAAAAAAACCTAGATGACACTCACGACACCGACTGTGCAAGTCTAATAATTAAAATAATACGTATTAACTATTTTCTCACAATTGAAAGTGCATTCTAAGTTTTAAATCCATTGTAAACTGCAGGTAAAAGTGATATATACAGTTTAGTTTAGCTTAAAATATGTGCACTAATAACTGATGAGTGACAGGTGACTCAAGTGCAAAAGTAATACATAACCAGGTAATGCCTTACCCCTCCAACGTCCATGTAAAACGTGGAAGAAGAGCAATATACAGAGTGCCGACATATTATTGTAATCGCTAATCATAAAGCTGTGTTATATGTTTAATACTGTATGTAATTTTAAACAATAAATCAAATCCCCTGTCGTGTTTTTTTACTAACATTTTTGTTCGATAATCTACTAGTATTCCAGTGTTGTATCTTGGAACAATATAGGCCTGAATAGGAAATGATTATTTCATAAATTGGAGTTCTTCAGTAGTTTGATGGTCGGCCGAAATCCAATTTTGAGTATCAAATTCCTAAATACTACCAACTCTCGCTCACATAGACAATTTTAGATCCATATTGTAGAAGGGATTATTGCGTATACCTGCTGATTGTTAGATTTAAATTGGATCAAAAGACCGATTGTAAAACGCTGTTAACAGTTACGAATCTGTTTGTTGGATAACGCAAACAGTCCTAGTGTGGTGACTAATATTTAGTATATTTGTATAGCTTTATTCTATATTCTATGTTTCCGTTTACTCCACACCAACAAGAATAATAAGTTGGATCGGTACAATACAATACACTATACAATTATTGCCATTTTGAACTAAGTGTGTTTCAAAATATCTTTAAGCGTTTTCCAAGGTTTTCGAACGACAACAGTATTTTAATAATGTCGATGCTATTACTACCTCAGACTATAATATACATGTCTCCAGCATCAGAGCTCCTCAGCAATCGGCTTTTCCACACCATCGATAACAGTAGTTTTCGCGTCACTGGGCAGATGAATTTCGTGGATGAATTCACGCATTTCTTTTGGTACATATTAACATTGATATCTCTGGGATAATTTAATGTTACAAAAGAATTGTTTTATGCCCTACTTATTTTAATAACTTGAGACTGGTTGTAAATAATATATGTCCCATTAAACAGTTTCATGCTTTAAAGAAGTTCACTCAAGTTGTTATTGGAAAAATAGGAGGATAAGTATATTTGTTCCTTTATTAAAGATTTAGGTTATCACAACACAAGCAGATTGCACTGTGTTATACAGAGGTAACATCATAAAGTTTCATAAATTTCACAGTAGTAGATGCTGCGCTGCTAGGTAACTGTTAATGAAACAACCTTTTTGATGTTGTCATTGCTTAACCAATAATATGAACACACTAAAAATCATTATGGTGCTTTTAAAGTATTTATTAGTTTCGCTGTATGAAATATTTTAATTTGAGCTGTTATCTAAAACAAGTTAGAACCGTTACAATACAATACAATTAAAATAGCAACTTTTAAGATTTGAAATGGATATGATTCACTAATTATCAGGATAAGGTTGATATGTTAAATTGCTGGATCAGTGCAACCTAAATCTAGGCAATACAAACCTGAAATGGATTAATAGCAGTTCTCCATATCAGCGAAGTCGGAGATATTGTGGTTTAGACAGTAAAACGTCATCTTTAAGACGTTTAACTGACTCTAGTACAGTAGTATTTGTGAAAGGGGAAAGAGTGCACGTGTCATTTACAGATTAGATTTGTTATCGTAGGGTTCATATTACATACTCACTGTCTCTTACAGTTAGAGAGAGGTTCGTGTTATAAGGGCTTTCATTTCCTTTGTGGTGAGTAACTGAAGTCTCCTTATTGAGGGTTTTTACCACAATACATCGTGTTGCTAAAATACCTTGTATAACGTTACCAGACATTAGCGTACATTGGGAATATTGTACATAAGGAAGTTTGTAATGTTGAGATCGAGCTATATACATTTCACTGTACCACCTTAGATAATGGTTCTTACATTGATATGGTATGATGATAATCATTCCTCGTTCCAGTCGAGAGTTTGTCCCGATGATACAAGAGTGCACTAGTGTCGGTCGGCTCGGCGCTGTAACGTTCACATGTAACTCTGTCTCGATGCCGCTAGAGACCGCTCTAATCAGTTGGCGCCAGGCCTGATTGCGTGTCTTGTCTATAATATGTTTATATTTTCTTGTGTACCATGTTGGAAAACAGTGTTTTCTGTCTCATATCAACGTATACTAGTATTGTGTAATTAAACCACTGTAGCTGTAAGTGTGTATTATAACGCAGGTAGTGCACGGTAATTTACCGCACTAATATTCGCTGTTTATGTTACAGGTAACTGTGTATTATAACGCAGGTAGTGCACGGTAATTTACCGCACAATATTCGCTGTTTATGTTACAGGTAACTGTGTATTATTATTTGCCAATGGCGCAGTGTAGTGGGTACGGCGGTTATCGCAAGATAACCAGATCAAGCAACGCCGAGCGTGGCTGCTGCTTGGACAGGTGACCGCTGAGCGATCCTGTCCTTGCAAGCGGCCCGCCTGCCCGGCCATTGGTGGTGGTTCGGAAGTCACCTTTAAGCCGTTGGTCCCCAGGTTAAGTGTTAGAGAGAGGGCTTCTTAGCCCTAACTTCGCCTGGTAAAATAAGACATTCTTTACTTTTTTTTTATTATAACGCAGGTAGTGTACGGTAATTTACCGCACAATATTCGCTGTTTATGTTACAGGTAACTGTGTATTATAACGCAGGTAGTGCACGGTAATTTACCGCACAATATTCGCTGTTTATGTTACAGGTAACTGTGTATTATAACGCAGGTAGTGCACGGTAATTTACCGCACAATATTCGCTGTTTATGTTACAGGTAACTGTGTATTATAACGCAGGTAGTGCACGGTAATTTACCGCACTAATATTCGCTGTTTATGTTACAGGTAACTGTGTATTATAACGCAGGTAGTGCACGGTAATTTACCGCACAATATTCGCTGTTTATGTTACAGGTAACTGTGTATTATAACGCAGGTAGTGCACGGTAATTTACCGCACTAATATTCGCTGTTTATGTTACAGGTAAGTGTGCAGTGGCTCAGCATAGGAGACGTAAGTGCCGCCTCGGCTCCCTTCTATTCTGGTAATGATTTGCAAATACTGTACAATTAAGGTGCATTCGCTCTCAAATTTATCCTGCGTTTACTGTTTAAACGTGTAACTCCCCCCCCCCCCCCCCCGGCTACAACATGAAACGACTCCCAGTGGAAAATTAGTGCTCGGAGCACTCCTTTAATCTTGACTCTGCTTTAATTTTAACACAACAATAATAATTTAGGGGTGGTTGTGTGTAATTACGTGTCGCTACCAAAGAATTAAGTATTAATTATTAAATGTCGTAATTCATAATACCCGTTGTATCGTATTTGGGAAGCGTAATAACATCAGTATTATTTTGTAATTGTACTTGCAGTAACTGTGTTGCAGCTTGTGTTGATTACGAAACAAAATACAGAATATTTTTTAGAATCAATAAAATTCAATGTAAACTGAGGTATGTCCAGTCTCCGTGCATTTGCCTCAGCGTAGATTGTTATCGCACAGCATTCGTGGATAAAATCTCTTTACATTCATGCTGGTGTTACAATGAGCACCAATATTGGGGTTGTGCACTGTATAGCTGACTTTCTACTTGTCCTTTTACAGCGACATATTTTTTTTCTCTAACAGAGTATTTTACTGTGCCTAATGTTATTTTGTTTTATTCATTTTTTGTAATTGCATTCTTATGTTAAACGTGTTTAATGCATCTGTAGAAAATCCGTGTTTTAGTACAATTGCATTATACTTTTAATAGAAACGTAAAGAAATTGCAAAGCTAGCAAATTAATTATAACTTTGGGTTGGATTACTTATATATTACTAACTTGTTAGGGGTGTACTGGCTGTAATGGTTTTACGAATTAAATAAATTAAAACTGTCATATAATCAATCAGAGACCTATAAGTTATATGCTTCTTAAAAAAATCGTACTGTTATTAAGATTTTTACATTTCTGATTCTTAATAGGATCACTTGTCACATGTTTGAAAGACGCTTAGATATTTTAACTTAACAACGTTCAATAAAATTTAATTGTTCTGCTTATTACTCATTTTGGGATATTGTTTACACTTAACAGTGCACAAATCATAGCAACTTCGAGTCATCCAAATATATTTTAAAGTCCAGGAAAAGGCCGGTCCTAGGAAAGTTAAGAAGTAAAAATTTCAATAATACAAAACAAAGAAATATACTTTCACCGTTTAAACTGTTTACTGGTTTTAAGTAGCCTATAAACTATGCAACTTTTTACAAAAATATTTCAATTTTTACTTACGGTTTGGAGAGAACTGTAAACATGTAACATGAATGCCTTATTTTTCAATAACTCTTCTTTAAAATATATTCATAAAATTTTATATTATTTAAAGAAGTGGTTTCGCCCAAGTATTGTGCTCAGTCGGCACTAAATCGGCCAACATTTTTACTATTGTGTTATTATGAAACACCGTCGCAATTTTACCAGTCAGTAGTTAATGATTTAACACTAACCCAAACTTAATTATCTGCCCCATTTGATAAATGAATATTAAGTAAATCGGTAATGCCCCTGCCGTCACATGCCAAGACCAGTTTCAAAATAAATCTATTCATAATCTATGTATTCAATAATTCATAATCTTCAAATAAATACTCGTACCTTCGCCGACCGATCTCACCCTTCTCCTGACGCGACAAACTGACATCTCGAATTCTAGTTAGATGGCAGATTAGCGTATCAGGTGCCATTAATTTCCAGCTATACTGAGGCAATTTCCGTAACACTGTAAAATACAAATAAATAAATGGTGCTAAAAAGGGCAACACATTTTTTATGAGGGTTTTTTTATTCATTTGTTTATAATGATCGTCCCATTACCCTGGCTCAACTGAAGAACAGCATTCTTCAAGCAAATGTGCCAACATGCCCGTCAATATGTTGGGAAAGGGTGAGCGAAACTTTAGAATCTGATTAACGTATTGACAACAATGAGCACCATCTATGTGATTGCATATTCTAAACTAAGTGGAAATAAATGTTAAATGTTTTTTTTTTATTATATGAATAGAATGAGATATTCTAAAACTGTTTAAAAATATTCTTCATTACTTAATTTTCAATCTAATTTTTGATAAGCAAGTTCCTCTGCCCCTCCTTGTATATAATGACAGCAAATATTAGCGATCATATTATCCAAGAAATCACCCATATATAAACATCAAACTTCTTTGTCGATACATTGTATGGTGTTCCAAGTCCTGGGACTATAGACGAAACAGAAAGAAAATCCAAGACAGAGTTTGCAGAGCAGCAGAAATTAAACTAAATAATTACTGTCCTTTTACATGGTAGGTACAGCATCTAAGACCTGCAGTGTTTTAAAGCTTGTAGAGTACAGTGTGGTGGATATAAGCCATTAATATTAGAGATGATGTTATTGAAAATGTGGTAAGCGATGACTCCCCTGTGTCCTACACACGGCAGGTACAGTATCAAAGGTCCGGTGTGATGTAAAGCTTGTAGAGTGCGGTATGGTGGTTACAGGCTATTAATATTAGAGATGATGTTATTGGAAGTGTCATAAGCGATGCGATGACTCCCTTGTGTCCTACACACGGCAGGTACAGTATCAAAGGTCCGGTGTGATGTAAAGCTTGTAGAGTGCGGTATGGTGGTTACAGGCCATTAATATTAGAGATGATGTTATTGGAAGTGTCATAAGCGATGACTCCCTTGTGTCCTACACACGGCAGGTACAGTATCAAAGGTCCGGTGTGATGTAAAGCTTGTAGAGTGCGGTATGGTGGTTACAGGCCATTAATATTAGAGATGATGTTATTGGAAGTGTCATAAGCGATGACTCCCTTGTGTCCTACACACGGCAGGTACAGTATCAAAGGTCCGGTGTGATGTAAAGCTTGTAGAGTGCGGTATGGTGGTTACAGGCTATTAATATTAGAGTTGATGTTATTGGAAGTGTCATAAGCGATGACTCCCTTGTGTCCTACACACGGCAGGTACAGTATCAAAGGTCCGGTGTGATGTAAAGCTTGTAGAGTGCGGTATGGTGGTTACAGGCTATTAATATTAGAGTTGATGTTATTGGAAGTGTCATAAGCGATGACTCCCTTGTGTCCTACACACGCTAGGTACAGTATCAAAGGTCCGGTGTGATGTAAAGCTTGTAGAGTGCGGTATGGTGGTTACAGGCTATTAATATTAGAGTTGATGTTATTGGAAGTGTCATAAGCGATGACTCCCTTGTGTCCTACACACGGCAGGTACAGTATCAAAGGTCCGGTGTGATGTAAAGCTTGTAGAGTGCGGTATGGTGGTTACAGGCCATTAATATTAGAGATGATGTTATTGGAAGTGTCATAAGCGATGACTCCCTTGTGTCCTACACACGGCAGGTACAGTATCAAAGGTCCGGTGTGATGTAAAGCTTGTAGAGTGCGGTATGGTGGTTACAGGCTATTAATATTAGAGTTGATGTTATTGGAAGTGTCATAAGCGATGACTCCCTTGTGTCCTACACACGGCAGTTACAGTATCAAAGGTCCGGTGTGATGTAAAGCTTGTAGAGTGCGGTATGGTGGTTACAGGCTATTAATATTAGAGTTGATGTTATTGGAAGTGTCATAAGCGATGACTCCCTTGTGTCCTACACACGCTAGGTACAGTATCAAAGGTCCGGTGTGATGTAAAGCTTGTAGAGTGCGGTATGGTGGTTACAGGCTATTAATATTAGAGATGATGTTATTGGAAGTGTCATAAGCGATGACTCCCTTGTGTCCTACACACGCTAGGTACAGTATCAAAGGTCCGGTGTGATGTAAAGCTTGTAGAGTGCGGTATGGTGGTTACAGGCCATTAATATTAGAGATGATGTTATTGGAAGTGTCATAAGCGATGACTCCCTTGTGTCCTACACACGGCAGGTACAGTATCAAAGGTCCGGTGTGATATGAAGCTTGTAGAGTGCGGTACGGTGGTTACTGGCTAATATTATTAGAGTTGATGTTATTGAAAATATGGTAAGCGATGCCTCAGACAGTATCGTGTCCGGTCCAATGAGACTGATGATACACAAGGAGCAGTGTCGGTGTTGTATTGAAGAACAGGTCGTCAGTGCCCCTTATTTTTTCCCACCACCGGCGCTGGCGTCGACAAATTTCACGTCAGTTATTGGAGGGAGGCGCTTTCCTGTTTTCAATTATAGGATCGCCAGCGGTGCAAACGACCGTAATCGGATTTTTGCCCTACGGACGTAACTGTCTGCTTTCTTCAATTTACCCCAGAATACTGTTTTTAGACATCATACTTTTCGAACAAAACTTTTAAAGGCGTGTGTGTGGTTAATGGTTTTTGTATGCTTAAAGGTACAGTTTTAGTTTGTTCTAAAAGATTTGAGTGTAGTGCATACCTGTACGTCTATCTAGTGAAGTATATCTTTGCATTCCTCTTTTCTATTCGAAAATGATCAAATCGTATTCAAAATTCTTTCCACATAATGCTACATTGTTAATTTCTACTTTTTTGTCAACTGAGTGTTTTAGTTTCTAATTACAGTATATTTTAAGGTTTTTTACTGAATATTACATTAGTAACCCGTACTCGGGATGGAAGTTCGGAACTTCATATCACATGTGCTTTTACATTAACATATAATACTAAACAAACTATAATCTTCTGGTTAAAAAAAAAACTGTTTAGTGATAAACTAAAGTACTCTTTTTTATCATTACGAACCTGTAGAACAATTTATGAGCTGTCATCCTCTCCCAGTTGTTTGAATTGGGGTTTTGTGTTGTAGACAAAAATTAAATTGTCAATATATAAGTCACCTCGTACATTTTTAAAGTTTATTGACGATGGGTGATTATAAAGGATAATATGATTTTAATCATTAGCCATCTTTGTATGTTACATATATGGAACACTGAGTTTCGAGGATATGACTTTATCCACTTCTTTAGGTGTTTAGGTGTCAAAATTCAAGACAACGTTACACATAGACAAAGGCCACAGACAAATCCGTAGCAATGAACTCGCTATCGTCTAACTTGACAACAGAATAAGTTCAACGTAAAACACCAACCATATTACTATAGGTCCAAACTGACGCGAATGAGTCCAAAATATGTCTAGAACCATTAGCACTGCACAACACATGTCGCACGCACTCTTGTATATTATAACAATATAATCTCTTATTCTACGTTACGGAACGTAGTGTTGTATTTCTTTACATAATTATAACAATGGTCAATGTCCGAAATCCCATTATTCTTTTCTCGAACTAACTAAAGATAATCATATTTTTGAATTTATGAATGAATCTTAGTTCATTTGTTATTTACTTTTGCCTAAAGCATTAATTGTGACCAGGAAGAATGAATGAATCCCTTGCTTCCGCTTAAGGATGTAAATAGAAAAAGGATGAAAATATGGACGCTGGTATTTATAATTCAAACACGTGTCCCACACATAGGAGATGTATAATAGTAATAATAATAATAATAATAATAATATAATATTAAATGTTTTATTTGCATTAATTATTATCTATAAATTAAAAATGTTCCATCTAAATCCATGTCTGAGGTTGTAGAACTATCTAACTCCGCAAAGACTATGTAGATTAGTGGCTTTGTATTCCGTGTTAAAGTTCACACGGGTGCCTTAGACAGAACCTTAGTAATTAATTGAAAATTCTCCTAATTGGTTTAATTTAGAAAGTGTCACCGAGTTATTCTGATTTCCGCAAACATGAGTTTCGTCTAACTATATGTCGTGACACTTTTTAAAAATATAAAAAGTATTTAATTTTTGTAGAGAAGTGTAGGAAAATAACATTACACATCGAAAGTGTATTTCTACAATAAACACAGCGGACAAGCGGGTGAGCGGAAACGATCGCTACCAAGGTCAGAGAGTCCGCGTCTACCACCAGACGGTCGATACCCGATACTGCGGCCTTGCGTGCCATACAAACACACCACTACAGCTGTACAGGGTGAATAAAAAGTCAGGACTCGTTCTATTATGTTCTAAAGTTTTTATAAGGAGATATCTTTTGGGTAGTGGTGCATTGTGGAAAGGAAGATTCATTCGGTGAATTTGAAAATGTTTTTTGTGTTCCTTAAAAATGCAGGATTTTGGGGGGCAATTCAAAAATTTTAAATATTGATGAAAACCAGATATCACTATCTCTTTCTCATACAAAATAATAAGTTGTCAACATTTTACAAGTCTTTACACTTACATTTTGTTGTTGCAAAGTTGCTGTCTTTGTGGAAACCGGTTTATTGGTTGTTAGTGTTCAGAATCAATTAGGAATGCAATGGACGAAGGATCTAATGGAGATTAGAAAGTACACTGATTAGAAGTGTATTTGCAAAGAGTGACCGTGCTTTGCCGGTTCGAACTATGGTTTAGTACAAACAAGTCTCTTTGTTTCAATTTCATCAAAACAGGTCATACTTTTTGAGTGGATATTATCTAGTGGATCATTATTATCTAGTGGTATCATTATTGTGCGGTTACTGCTTCGTGAAGTGTTTAGAACATGTTTTGTGTGGTTCAGTATTATTGCAGTTAGTGATTTTGTTGAATCACTTTGTCATTCTTACTTTTAATAATATTCTCAAATTATTACTGCATACGAGTAATAATGCTTCGAATAATAAAAAAAATGCGATAAAGTAGAAATTATATTTACTTTCGGGGCTTCGAATAAAAATAATCATGAGGCACAAAGGTGTTAATGTTGCACATCCTGATAGACCTGTGACAAGGTTTAGTAAATAAGTTTCGAGTATCTGGATCCATTTCATTGCTCATGTCGGCCTCCTTTAACCGAAGGATAGTTTGATATTGTTGCACAATTTATTGAAGATCCGCAGCAGCCCAACAGATCAATAGTAAATCTCAGTGATGTTTCCCAATACTGTGTGGTACGCTTACTGAAAAAAACCAATTTCACCCTTATAACATTCAGCTTGTACATGAGTTAAATGGAGACGATTCAGCCCGCCGTCTACAATTTTGTGAGGAAATGAAAGCACTAAATTTCTGCTCATCTATTATTTTTTCGAAACGTACTGGGACACTGAAAATGCAATGTTTTCTGTGAATCATGTACCCAATACACCAGTGGGCCGGTATTTTTGTGAATCACATTTTAAGAACATTTTTTATTAATGAGAATCGTGATGAAAAACTACACCTGCAAATGTTACAAGAATCGATTTTCCCTGAAATAACTACTTTTAGAGAAAATGAACATGAATTTGATGAAGATATCGTCTACGTCCAGCAGGATGGTGCCCCAGCACATTTTCACCTTTCTGTACGACATAATCTGGGGAACTCAACTATGTTGTCAGTGGATTGGTAGGCGTGGTGTAATAGAATGGCCTGCGCGGTCTCCGGACCTTACACCCAAGAACTTTGGTCTATGCGGTCACATTAAGTCTATAATTTACAAATCACCAGTAGGAAACGTTGAAAATGTAAGAAACATGATTGTTGAGGACTACAAAAAAATACCACTTGAGACTTATCAAAACTTGAGAAAGTAGCTCACCCTACGCTTGTCTCATTGCCAAATAGTAGGAGGACTTCAGTTTGAACATTTAATTTAACTTGGCAATGTATTGAGTTATTAAAAATATTGTTCTGCTACCTCTGCTAATTATTTTGGATGGGAATAAGATAGCAATCTCTAGTTTTTCAAATGCTTTAAGATTTCTGAGCTCTTTAAAATGAGGGATCACTTTCAAGGTATATTTAATATTTTTGAGTTGCTCCCAAAATCCCAAATTTTTGGAAGACACTATACATTTTCAAAATGTACAAATCAAATTTTCTTTTCACCTTGCACAACTATTAAAAGGATATCTTCTTATAGAAACTTTAAAACAAAATAACGGGAGGGGGTCCCGACTTTTTATTCACTCTGTATGCAGTATGTGGTATTTCTAGAATAAACGCAGCAGTCAAAGAGAGTAAACGGAAGCGACCGCTACCAAGGTCAGAGAGTCCGTATCTACCACCAGACGGTCGATACCCGATACTGCGGTCGATGTGTTGGTGTTGCGTGTCGTACAGACACACCACAACAGACATGTAGTATTTATACAATAAACGGAGCAGACAAAGCGAGTAAACGGAAGCGACCGCTACCAAGGTCAGAGAGTCCGTATTTACCACCAGACGGTCGATACCCGACACTGGGTCGATGTGTTGGTGTGCGTGTCGTACAGACACACCACAACAGAAATGTAGTATTTATACAATAAACGGAGCAGACAAAGCGAGTAAACGGAAGCGACTGCTACCAAGGTCAGAGAGTCCGTATTTACCACCAGACGGTCGATACCCGACACTGGGTCGATGTGTAGGTGTGCGTGTCGTACAGACACACCACAACAGAAATGTAGTATTTATACAATAAACGGAGCAGACAAAGCGAGTAAGCGGAAGCGACCGCTACCAAGGTCAGAGAGTCCGTGTCTACCACTAGACGGTCGATACCCGACACTGGGTCGATGTGTTGGTGTGCGTGTTGTACAGACACACCACAACATAAATGTAGTATTTATAAAATAAACGGAGCAGACAAAGCGAGTAAACGGAAGCGACTGCTACCAAGGTCAGAGAGTCCGTATTTACCACCAGACGGTCGATACCCGACACTGGGTCGATGTGTAGGTGTGCGTGTCGTACAGACACACCACAACAGAAATGTAGTATTTATACAATAAACGGAGCAGACAAAGCGAGTAAACGGAAGCGATCGCTACCAAGGTCAGAGAGTCCGTGTCTACCACCAGACGGTCGATACCCGACACTGCGGTCGATGTGTTGGTGTTGCGTGTCGTACAGACACAACACAACAGAAATGTAGTATTTATTCAATAAACGGAGCAGACAAAGCGAGTAAACGAAAGCGTTCGCTACCAAGGTCAGAGAGTCCGTATCTACCACCAAACGGTCGATACCCGACACTGGGTGATGTGTTGGTGTTGCGTGTCACACCACTATAGCAATTGACAACAGTTATATTGGTATTTGCTGATGACCATCACGTGTGTGCTGATATTTGTCTTTGTACAGGGGCAATTTACTTGACAAAAGAATTCAACAAAATGTTGTGGTGGGCAATGGATGGCGGTATAGTCTGACTTGATGGATGAATATCGCAATTTTTTGTTTGCGCTTTACTTTCTATATCAGTTCAGAAAACAAATATTGGTCTAGAATTGCACATTATCATTTTTCTGTTGTATACTTGGCGTTAATTTCCATGTCCACACGTTCATAAAGTAGAATGGGATATGATTGGGTAGCTAGGATTTTAATTGCGGTTTACATTTAATTGGTTACAGATTGTAGAGATATAACATTACTTGTACATAAAAACACTTACGGTAGACATTTAAAAAATAATGTTTAAAAATCTTAGCAGTGTAATAAAGAAAATATTTTACAATGATAACATTGTATAACGAAATATTCATTTAGGTAGAATGTAACATTTGCCTAAATTCGGTCAAAATTCTTGTAGTCCACTAAGCTCTGAAAGTCAGTTATCACAATACGTTGGCGTGTGGTGAGTGAACGTGCCAGTCAGTTTGATCAGATTTCTAGTGGCTTAGTAATGTTAAACCATCAGATTAATTTCACTGCAAATTAATTTTGTTCATCAAACATTTTTACGACTAATTTGTAAAGTGTAAAATAATGGTCGGATAAGCTAGACATATTAAGAAGGAAAAGATATAATTGGTCCGTTATTTGGAAAAGAGACATTAATTATGGGCAAGATAACGAATCCATTCATTAATTCGCCGGGTCTCGGAGTGCTTTTTAAAACGTCACTGGCAACTTTATCACTGTAATGAACACTGTTAAAGAGTTGACTTAATTAAACAGGGAAAGAGCCCGGAGTTATTGGAGAGGTTGGAGAAGCCCGGCAAGTTTGTAGTAACAAGGCTCAATTACAAGTGATTTATTCATCTGCAGTGCGACTCGGACACAATATTAATGAAGCAAGGTCTCTGAGTCCACACAGGAGCTGAGCTGTCCCCGGCCGGGAGTGATCCAGACAAAGTGTTGTAGATTCTGGCAAGTGGATTCATTTACCATGTGACACCTCTGTAATTTTATATTCGACTTTCATCACAACGGCTAAACCATGGCTTAAGTTATGTCTGCTACTAAGTTGGGAGTATTCAGTATCTAAGCATTCATTGCATTCGCACTGCTTTTAGACCATGTTACAAAAGAATCGTTGAATACATAAGGTACGAATATACAAACAGCTTCTCCTCAGTAGAATAATGGTTATAGTCTCAGCTCTGTAACCGACAGATTATGGGTTCAAATCCCGGAGAGGTCCAATAAAACTTTGACACTAAAAACCAGTACAATTCGAAGCCTGTATAGCTGACTCTGAGGCTTAAACGAGAAAAAAAAGAAAAAAAACAGACCGCGTCGCGCTCTGTGTATTTTAACCATAAGCATCTGTTTGATAGTTTCGCATTGCATAACTATCTGTGTATTTGTACCCTTATGATCAAAATGCTAGAACTAACTTTATTCGACTAATAATAGTTAATTATTGAAATCTTACTATGATTCCGTCTAAAATGAAGCAACATATATATGTTCATGTTGTCAGATTATGTAGCAACTACATTTTTACAGAAGTATTTAACAAACGAGGTTATCACAACTTGCAGAACACTTAATAAATGTTGTAACACCTAACATTCTTGTTCATTGTAGCTTCCAGCTTTATACCTTCCAACTTTGATGAAAACTGCCTAGATTTGACAAAAGTGCATTTGGAGACGCATCAAATATCTTTGTATGATACGCTCTGGTGCAAACGCAGCCAAAATCGCGTAAATATGAATTGAATAAACAACTGTGCTATTGGGAGGATTATGTGGGCGGAACACTTATCTTCAAGTATAAGATTATAGCAGACTAAACACTGTGGAAACTTGTGTATTCAACAGTCTTGGTTAACAATAGAAACTGTATTATTAAATGAACCTGTGTTGTCCTTGCCGAAGGGATAATCATCCCCAAAGTAAAAGGTTTTAAACATTGCTGTTATAGTTAGAAAAAAATAGAATGTAAACATATGGTTCATTAAGTGCTGATTTATTACCATAATGTTTAGATTGTCAGTGACTGGTATAACTTTGTTGTTGATCTATAAATTAAGACTTTTACAAATTTTAATTTTTTTTTCATTTAACAATCATTAGGTTAGAATGCTACAGACTTGTTCTGTTTTGTCATTATTTACTGTATAATGTTGAGCGATGTTCAACTTTAATATACTTTAAACTATGTTTATTAGATGTGTTTTATAAAAGTGGTTTGAAACTCACAAAATTATACTTGAGGCATCAACGTGCTACTGAATAGATTACAGGCTGGAAATGTGTTATACAATACAGCCTGAACTAATACATTTAATAGATTTACTTTTGCCAAAAAAAAAAAAACATTTTTGAATTACTAATGATTGGTCTAGTGGTTTAAAGCATTCAACACTATATATATTTTAGTATTGAAATATAATTTTGGTCAAATTTGTCATGAAAGAAGAAGCAATGAGGTGAGTTTTGGGATTAGTATAGGTAAGATACTGGTAGTTTGGTTATTTTAATTATAAATTATTATACTAGTTCTCATGTTGAGACGTGTTTTAAGGTACGTTAATAACTAAAGGTTAATTAACGATATATTGTTTTCGATTCAATCTATCATTGGAGTGTCTAAAGTAGGTCATAGTGAGTTAATTAAGAACGCAAATTAATTAAAGTTTGTTATAGAACTGTCGAACACATCAGCTCTTGTAGGAAGGAGGGACAGAGTAAATATTGTCTTGGCAACACCGAGATGAGAGCAGAAGGGGCTGATTGATTATGGGGAAGTGTTTGTAGATCGTGCCTCAGATTGTATACTCTAGCTATAATTCAAGATTTTATAGACAACTCGAGGAGTTTTTTTTGTTACAAGTGGAGGCTTATTTATGTATCGAAGTAAATTCCTTAAGCATTGATTAAAATTCACCATAGTCAAATTTTGCAAGATTAGGTGGTACCCCTCTTAATCTTCTATGAAATTTACATTTGGGTTATGTACTGTATATCAAATTAAAATTCTATTGTTTTAGATGGTTATTGCCATCCAGTAATACTACAGTACGGCGAGTTGACATTGGCAGTGTAGGCTGTGTTGAAAAATTAATTGTAATTTAATGGACTCTGACTTGCAAAAATTACAAAATTATGAGAGACGTTTTTGAGAAAACTTTTTTGACAGACCAATGTTAAAAAAACATTATCATAGGTCACAAAATCATAAAAATTAAATAAATATAACAAAATACACACAACTTAAAACATAAATAAGTTTTATTTATAAGCTATTCACTCATAATGAATTAAATAAAAATAAACCTGTGCTTATGATTTCTCGTACGTTTTCAGCCAAAATTAATTCTTCTGTAAATTGTCGTGGAATTTTTTATTCATATTAGAGCAAGACTTTTTCATTATTTACGGGATATTGTATAATTTAAGAATTAAAAGTAGCTATCATTTACATTTATAACAGTTGTAAGAACGATTTTCAAATATAGTAGTAAATGCAAATCAATAAAAAATCTTTGATTACATTGAAATTTTTAATAATGTATAAAACTATTTGACTTAATACAAAATTGTTGGCGTGCTTTTTAGGTAGATTTCGTAGACATCTGTCTATAAACAATTGCCCCATCGATGTATAATAGAACACTTACACAGGGATAAAAGTTTCGTGACTAGAAATAAATCATTGTGGAAAAATAAGAAATTATTCTGTCAACTTATTTTTAACAAAAGGTTTATATTCTGACTTTGGAAAAGAAATAATTATTTATTTTGAACGTTTTCCATATTGTAAGCATGGGTGGAGTTTATCCTAAAATGCAGTTTATTAACATTTCTGTAATTGTACAAAAGAATTCAACGGTGTGTTTGGCTGAAAGGCGTGTGAGAGTTGGCTTGGAGAGTGGACGGTTTAATCATAGAGATAAATTCAATTTCAGCTTCGGACTGACAGAACCAATAAATTCCATTACCTGAAAAATAAATGGATTCCCTCAGACCTTGTCACTTTACCAGTTTACTTGGCTTTAATCAAGTCCTGCTTTGGAAAAAATACACTATTTCTTTACTCTGCACATTTTTCAACATCTCTTTCCGATTTAAAATGGTGTTTCAACTAGCTTCGAACATGGTAGTTTTAAGTTTTATTTAACACATTAGATTTTGTTAAGTTGAAAATATATTGGCAATTCAAGGACCACAGTTATATAAATTGTAAAATTTGATTTTTGTAATAAGTGCTTTATTACAAACAAAACTAATAATGATTCATTTTTTAACAGTTCCTTGTTAATATTGCATATAGCGGTTGATCGATATTATATATAGTAGAATTACAATGTCGTTATTGATGTCATTTTTGTACACATTTTTATAGTTCTAGGTATTAACAGAATATTTATATATTAATAGACGAGGAGTCGAGAGCCAAGTTGCACTGCATATGGTGTTAGCACATAGCTTTGCTTTCCGTGGAATCGATAGAGTAGTTTGTTCTATCATGTAAGCAGCGTTAATTTTGGTGGGTTATCGAAAGGGTTAAAATACTAATGTGAACATTTGTTCGAAATAATATTTTGGAGCTCCAATTGTTAAAAACATCGTATTCACAAAATTGACGAGGGAGTGGTTAAAGGTTTCATAAACGTTCGTTCTTTTATAAAAATATGTGATTTTCATAATCCGCATGTTTTTTTACGCTCATATGCAATGTAACGTGCTTGTTAACCTCAATTCTAAAATTTCAACAACCACTAGTGCTCCGCGTTTTGTGTATAACAAAGTTGACCTCTTGAAGTATTTAGATAAGAAGTTATTTAAAAGTTTTAATTAATTGTGAAATGTATTCTGTGAAAGTGGTTCACTGCGAGTACCCTGTAGTTTAATTAATGATCCGAAGCTCAACGCTGGAACTATGTAATTATGTGGCATCCCGCTAATGTGTCGGAGCTGAGTTATAGTCGAGGTGAATGTGTAATGTTGTTTACTCTACAGCTTGTGGGGGGGGGGGCTATTCGCTTAGCACATTAAATATTACTGAAGCCGATAAACTAGTTCCGAAACTTATAAAACATTCCCTAAGGCGATAGAATATTCTAAAATGATTGGATATTCCCGCAGCAGTCAAACTATTTCCTAAGGCGATAGAATATTCCCGAACTACTAAATTTGCCTAAAAATAATTATCATTTGCGGACGTTGTAAATTCATGAGACTGATTAACTAGTCACGAGATGGTTAATTTTTCCTGAACCTGAAAAACTATTTTCTAAATTGTACACCCAGCATTTTACAGTTACATTTTTATACTTTTTAGAAATGTAATACTTTGTAATTACTGTAATATAATCGTTACATATTACACTGATGAGAAATTCCCAACTACCGGAGCTAACTTAAATCCTGTTTTCGTTGTCAAACTACAAAAAAAGGTAATTTCGATCTTTGAATTATGAAACATTTTATAATATATCTTATTGGTCCGCTATTGTGCTTCGGCAAGGAATCTAAACATAATTGGAATAAAATCGTTTAACCGTGTGTATTCGTAATAATGTTAAATATAATTTACCATTCTCGTGAAAGATTTTCGAGTATTTTGTTTTAGTATTATTTCCAAATAAAATTATGCTTCATTAAATTTAATTGTTTAAAGTTTAGTTATCAAGCCCGTATTATTTTATTATAGAAATTCCTCACTGAATGTTCCTGGGACAGTTTTTATATAATTTATTTTTTTTTTTTTTTAGTTGTACACATCACAATATGACCCGTTTTTTGTTAAATAATACCTTCGCGTATTATTCGATTATTACTTTCTCCTACATGAAATTGATTCACAGCTGTTTTTATTAATCATACAATTCCAGAGCCATATGATTGCATGGTGTAAGTGAATTAATTTGTTGTAATTTATATTTTGTTAGTGGTACCTTTATCAATTATAAAAGTGTTTAAAAACACTTTACATGCTAGAGAAGTCACAATTGCTAATGCAAGCCCACAAGAGAAGAGCTGAGGGAAGTTTTGAAGGGCTCTAATTAGGAATGTCTTCTAGAAAGAGCGGGTAATCTGACAACAATGAGAAGCCCCCCTCCAGTTTCTCTCTGCTTTCATCAATACGGTTCCTCTGTGTTGACATCATTCTCGCAGATAATTCTGCACACCTTTTTCAATTCGCAGCAAAAACAGTAATGTAGTAGATTTAAAGTGAAATTTTTAACTATTTTAGGGTCTGTAAAGATGTTACCGTTTCATAAGTAAATACTTTAGTTTTTTGTATTACAAAACCATTATATATACGATACATTTCTGCATTTCATCTCCACGCAACTCTGAGAAAAACTTTATATATTCCAAGCCCCAATCTCATAATTTTTTTCTTGATTAAACAAACAATGATTTCAGCACTTTCAGTTGAATATTAAATTCTACTATTATTACTAGTAGTACTCTATGATTTAAGTACAATATTAAATGTTAAAACTGTTGAAAAACATAGCACAATATATTAGGTGTGTCGAAACACGGGAACCAATACAAATTGAAATCGTACAGTGAAATTTTTATTTTAGACAACAATTTTATACAATGGGTATAGATGTCTTAAAATTAATGACGCGTTTATATCCCTACAATTGTTCATAAAATGGTTTAGCTTTGCAATTTGGCGTGAAAAATATTTTAATATAATGTTATTTCAAAAAACATATTTATGTATTTTTTCAATTTTTGACAGCCCCCGTTTACAAAAGTTTGTGGAAACCCGAAAGCATTGCCATAAGATAGTAGCTTGTACAAATTTCTCAATTGCCTTCATTTGTTACAACAGATAAGAAATGAGTCTTTTACTGTTTAAATCAAAATGTTACTGTTAAACACGTTTCAAGCCTTTAATCACATTTATTGGTTCTCGAGATGATACGTAATCTTTTTTAACTGGAAATCTGTAGCTCGTTGAATATTATTATACAATATTCTCAGTTATTTAACTTACAAATAAAATTAACTAATGTTGAGGTATAAAGGAGATTCATCTGATTGAATTAAGATCGTATTTTAAAATGTCAGTTGAAATACATGGAACTTTGTGTATTAAACGGTGTTCGGAATTATTGTGAGCTGTGACTGAGAAAGTATTTATTGTATACTTCAGCACAGTTTGTCTTGCTACTTAGTGTTGATAAGAACATTGATATTTAGTGCCTTTGCATAGTGACGCAATAGCTATTCGATCAGCGACAGGTCATTTGTGATGAATAATGCAGCAGGCACTGAACAAGACTGCAGTAACCTCCTGTAGCTGGATGCAGACACGCGACTCCTACTGAACTTGTCAGATGTTATAATAGTTTGCTGCAGGTGAGGACTGTGTTTACGCTATGTGTTTTCATGATCATTGATTTGAAGTCGGAAACTTTCTCGCACTTGAAAAATTCTTTGAAGAGGTTTTGAATTTGTGTAACTGCCGTACGCAAAGAAATATTGCAACAGAAGAATTAATTATCGGTTTAGCATAATATATTAAGACGCTAATATAATTCTCTACTTGTATTGGCTACCTTAAGAGCACAACAAGGACTACCATTACTCTTTTTTTTAATTCAAGACAAATTTAAATTATTAAAGAATTTACATTCTTAAACCAGTTTTGTTCTTGTATAGAGAAATACTGGCAAAATATGATTGCTCAAAGAAAATCCGCAAAATACAATGTTTGCAAGTGATTCAAAACTTACTAGTATTTTGTGGATTATAAGTTCTCTCTAGTATAATGAGTGATACGATTCGTGCCACAGTTTTTCATCATCTGATGGCAGTTTACCTTGCAGAGTTTCTACATAATTATCACACTTTACGCTAATGGTCCAGGGATTACTACAAAGGAGACGTAATTTGCTTTTCCGTCTACTGGCATTCACTAATAAATATTGCAAGCCTCAAAATGTGAGTACACTATATAAAATTTGTTGGACAGGAAATATATTTGTTCTTATTTTAACACGTAGAAAAAAGAAAATGTTTAAATAATAAAGACAACAGTTACCTTAAAATCTTCGGTATATATGTTTGAAACTACGTGGTCGTGTGTCGGTTGATAACTCTAGGCTCTCCAGAACAAACAAAGCCTCAGCCTCTTCCGTGTGCTCAGAATTGGAATGACGCATTTTGCCACTAATAACTCTATTGTTCGGTGTCATTCTTGCGGTGTCATACCACAATCTGATGGCTGTATAGATGTACTTATATACTTTATTGTAATATTAAATATCATTCAAGTTGAGGTTTTCATCTTAATATACCATTAAGGTGGAATAGTACCATTAAGATCAAAAGTGATATATTGGATTCTCTCTTAAACCTCTCAAACTTCACAGAAATTGAGTTGGGTAAAAAAAAACAGACGAAGACATGCGCAGAAATATTAAAATAACTAATGGGCATGTGTGGTCGACAAGTAATGTTCCGCCACTTCTGGGTTTTCATGTGCAAGACTGGTCTGTATTAACAGCTGCTAATAACACCTCCTACAGGAACCTGGTGATTAGATATCACACTGTACGAGATGTGAAGTGGCCGTGGCTGAAACAGGTCGGGACATAAACAGAGTTTTATGTGAGGGACGCGAGCCCACGCATCCCACGGGAGCCTGGTGATTAGATATCACACTGTACGATTTGTGAAGTGGCCGTGGCGGAAACAGGTCGGGACATAAACAGAGTTTTTATGTGAGGGACGTGAGCCCACGCATCCCACGGGAGCCTGGTGATTAGATATCACACTGTACGATATGTGAAGTGGCCGTGGCTGAAACAGGTCGGGACATAAACAGGGTTTTATGTGAGGGACGCGAGCCCACGCATCCCACGGGAGCCTGGTGATTAGATATCACACTGTACGAGATGTGAAGTGGCCGTGGCTGAAACAGGTCAGGACATAAACAGAGTTTTATGTGAGGGACGCGAGCCCACGCATCCCACGAGAGCCTGGTGATTAGATATCACACTGTACGAGATGTGAAGTGGCCGTGGCTGAAACAGGTCAGGACATAAACAGAGTTTTATGTGAGGGACGCGAGCCCACGCATCCCACGGGAGCCTGGTGACTGGTGACGGCAGCCCTTTCAATTTGTACTCCGTCTCTCACCTCCATGTTACACTTCACGTTCTCGCTGCTACATCACACAGAATTTGTTTAGTATCCAATAAAGCATTGATGGAATAAATTATTACCAAAGATGTAGCACAAGAGGCTTTTTGTGGTATATTATGTTAAATGAAAGTTGTAATTTTATTTCCAATTGTATAAATAGTAAAATAAAAATAACAGTTTTTAAATATAGTGTTGTTATTATTATGGTATCCGTGTTTTAAACTGATGATCGCTTCAGTACTAATTAGATTGATTTTTTTGTTTATTTAAATGGTGTCCATCTCTACTAATATTGATAGAAGTAATATTTTTAAATTCTGTTTATTTTTACAAAACACTGTAGGATGACATCAGATTTGACTTGTTATTCCAGTTTCGTTTAAACTATTCTACGGGAAGAACAGAAATATTTTTAAGCCACCTTCTGGAGATTCGGCCCTTCTCCTCTCCAGTGACAAACACATTTCGTCACATCGAGGTCGTCGTACATTGGAGTAGATGTCATAAATCAGGGTCATTCAGAACTGACAATGGGCATTATTGCAAACAAGATCGTGTAAGTGTTTGTTGTCTACGAGCACTTGTACGTATCAGTTAGATCTTAAAAAAAACAGTAAAGAATGTCTTACTTTACCAGGCGAAGTTAGGGCTAAGAAGCCCTCTCTAACACTTAACCTGGGGACCAACGGCTTAAAGGTGACTTCCGAACCACCACCAATGGCCGGGCAGGCGGGCCGCTTGCAAGGACAGGATCGCTCAGCGGTCACCTGTCCAAGCAGCAGCCACGCTCGGCGTTGCTTGATCTGGTTATCTTGCGATAACCGCCGTACCCACTACACTGCGCCATTGGCACTACACTGCGCCATATATCTTAGAACCCGACTGATAAAGTGTAACAATTCAAAATCAGTTCCGCCGTTAATTTTATAATTGTGGTGTCGTATAATCAACGTGCTTAACTTTGTGTTTATTTTGAAATAAGGGATTTAACTCGTGTGTACTGTTATTTGATATGTGGATGTGTATCGATCTCTGTACGATGTTAATGACACATACTTTATGTAATGGCTAGTAAGTATATGTTGTTTCCTTTAAAAAATATACAAAATAAGGTTAGTTAGCAGCAATGTAAACGTTTGAATAGTAACAAGACGTATTTGTCAAGGACATTGTGAAAAGTCAAATAATAGGTAATTCATTTTCGGTGTTTGGGTCCCTTATTAAATTGTATCATATAAGACTAAATTACTGTAGAGTATAGGAGGAGGTCAAGGGAAAGGATTGCAGTTGTTGGTGATGGATGGAAGACAGAATGATCCCGTCGTGAAATTACAAACAAGATAGATTCCCTGCGGTTGATGACAGATAAATGAAGACTTGTGGTATCCATCGAATTGATGGGAAACTGTGTTCGAGAGGGGGATGTGATACAACTGTAGACTGCGTTCTAGTACTGTCACATATTCACCTGTCAGTCAAACTGCGACTCTTGCGGGACAGACTGAACAGTGTTCGAGAGGGGGATGTGTTACAACTGTAGACTGTGTTCTAGTACTGTCACATATTCACCTGTCAGTCAAACTGCGACTCTTGCGGGACAGACTGAACAGTGTTCGAGAGAGGGATGTGTTACAACTGTAGACTGTGTTCTAGTACTGTCACATATTCACCTGTCAGTCAAACTGCGACTCTTGCGGGACAGACTGAACAGTGTTCGAGAGAGGGATGTGTTACAACTGTAGACTGTGTTCTAGTACTGTCACATATTCACCTGTCAGTCAAACTGCGACTCTTGCGGGACAGACTGAACAGACTGAACAGTGTGTTACAAGATGTAGACTGTGTTCTAGTACTGTCACATATTCACCTGTCAGTCAAACTGCGACTCTTGCGGGACAGACTGAACAGTGTTCCACTTACAATACAAAATGCAATAAAATCTGTCACTAGTATTGTGAGTGGTATGAATTGTCCCCATGAATATAATATAGTGTAGGGCCGGCATGCAAACCGTGATAATGTTTCTCCTGGCACCAGTTACTGCTTCATAGTCCCAATTTATTACTGGTTTTGTGAATGATGCATTGTCAAGCTTGCTATATTACAACTATTGGCGATTGTTGAGTGGTAAATAATGTTTCTGTAATAAAAAACCACTATTGAAAGACAACATTGTTGTAATTACCGTAGATGATTTTGTATTTGCATTGCATTTTGTTTAGAATAAATATTAATTGGAAATAGTTTGTTATTTGGTACGAGTAGAAGTACTGGTACACAGCAATGTTACTTCTCAGACTATTATGTTGACATTGAGAGGAACATTTTATTTTGTGAATTACTTAAATAAATATACGGTCCAAGTGTATTAATTGTGTTGTTTAAAGCAAATAGAGAACATAACTTCGTCTTTCTTTTCCATTGTACGTATATAATCATATTTACACTTATTTTTTTGGAGGAGGCTGGAATGTTTTATTACCTTTTTAAACCTTGCTCGGCATTGTTAATCATTGATAATAAACCGTTTTAAGTGTTCATAATTTTACAAAGTGTCTTCAATACGTATGATGACAACTTTGTTATAGTTTAAAAATTGAGCGATCCGTAACATTGATGTAAGGTTTTCATGAAAACCTGACACATTGGATGGAAATGTCTGGATGTAACATAGTCGATTGTCAACTGAACTTTGTATTCATCGGTTTTAAACACCAGTAAGAGAACTTTAGAAATTTAAATAGGCTGTTCAGATAAATACATTAATATAATGTTATTAATAACATTAATAAAGTGTTAAATAATCATGAAATCACTGTTGGTGTTTTTCTAATCCAAACAAATTAATAAGGTATCAACGGCTTATTTTATCCTGTTTTCTACGTGTTTTAGTTTTTTTATCACCAATAACTTTTGATTACCTGAAATTTTGTTTCATTGTCAGTTCCTAACAAGATTATAGGAGTAAAATTTTTAAAGAAAACTGACCCATAAACAGTGTTACTGAGTTATCAATTAAGAAAAAGAAACATGGGTCACTTACAAGCACGGTTTAAAAAAATTTGAAATAATGTTAAGATTCAACTTCAGGTCGTGATAATATTTTGAAGTTTACCCTGTAGTGAGTAACAATAAAGGTTAAAAAATATATCGTAAGTTTAAATCTGACTACTATCTCCTACTGAAATATATGAAGAGAGAAAGGCGTATACTCGGGGCCGGATAAGTGCGGTGGTGAAGACAAAGTGATACGAATGAGTCGCAGTTTGTTGTGGTGCACAGCTATCTGGAACCACCAAAGTAATAGGTTTAGGCCGGCTGTGTTGTCGTGTGACTCGGATAATTGGATTCCACGCTAAATTGGATTTTTGCCCGATAAGCTTGGCGCCAGAACCACGAAGGAATACAGTATCCGCTGTGGGGCTCAACCGGTGGTTAGGTGTGAAGACCGGACCGGAAATATTACAAATACAAAAAATATTGTTTGAGACATGGTTTACATGTATAACAACAGTCAATTTTATTACAATTAATTATACTACGTTAATAATGTTACACGAATCGTACTGTTACGTAATTAAATATATTTAGTTAAAATTGTAAAACTATGGTTTAGGTTATATTTGAAAACCAAGACAAGCTGAACTCAATATAGCAAGGTTTTAGTACTTTTACATACTCATTTAATAATAAAAAACCTACATTAAGATCATTACTGGCTCAGAAACTCTCCAACCGAATAAAACACATTTTTCAAAATATGATTCAAGATTTAGGTTCTTAAAGTACTGGTAAGCCTGACTAAGTGTAACGAATTCACTTCAAGCTGTTCAACCTTGTCAAACCCACTGTACACTGACTTTATCATCAGCATAGAGAGTTGGGATTCCTTGCTCGATAGCAAAATTAAAATCATTGACCTATATACTTTACGGAAAGGGTCTCAATACCGAACCCTGAGGCACACCACTTACAATCGGCTGACATGTGGAACTCACTTTCTGAAGGCCGAGACACTGGCTTCTATTGTCCAAGTAAGATTTTAGCCGTGAGTAATTCGAGAACACCCATCATCTCAAGCTTTACCCAAAGTTTTTAGTGGCTGACAGTGTCAAAGCCTTTTTCAAATCAATAAAAACACCCATAGTTCTTTTACCAGCGTCCAGATGTTGAGCCACATTCGTCAAGTGGCGATATTATTTATATAGGTCTGTAACTGGATAGTTTGACCTTTGAACCTTTTTTTTAGTACTGGTTTAACCAATGCAACTTTCAATTTTGAAGGGAATACGCCATCTAGAAATTATGTATTAATTAAAGATGCAAGTGGTTCAGAAATGTGTTTAGCACATGACTTTATTAAAAAGTTTGCAAAGCGATAGAAGTCTTGTGATATAGAATTCTTTAGACTCAGTAAAACACGCATGACCTCAGTCGCATCAGTGGGATTCAAGGCTATACTGTGGGTTGGAGAAACTGCGACCATTACCATCAGAAGCTGTCCTAAGAAGCGGCTCTCCACCACCTCTCTCTTTCCTCTTCACACCAGAAAAATATTCATTGAACAGTGACCAGTTACGTTTAACGTCGGTTAGTGAACTGTCATTCTCCATAATTTCAATTGATTGGATTTTACTTCTAGACTGGGTGTCCCCCTCATTATATTAATTGTTGCCCATGATTCTTTCGTTTTCATGAGGAATTCTTTCAAGAATAGATTTTGACTTTGCAGCGGATACAACCTTGCGACAATTAGTATTATATTCTCTATAATATTTAAGGTTTAAGGTCAGAAGGATTAGACTTTATTGAGGTCGTTTCTTTAATGTCGTACTATTTATCCCCACTCCTCTTTACATAAATAGTAGTTCAAAAAATCAACAAATTTTTCGAGCATGATCTGGTATAGTTATGTGTGGACTGAGAAGGAGAGGCAACAATGTCCGCAACGAATACCCGTTGAGTATAATGCTCTGACATCCAAGTGGCGAGCCAAACGCCGCAGACTGACTGGTGAAAACCAAGTCAATTGTGGTAGATGAGGTGGTAGTCACCCGAGTTGGAAAGTTTACTATCTGTCTCATATACTATCTGTCTCGTATTAACTTGCAAACAGATCAGACAACAAGAACATTTCATGGTTACTCTTAAGCCAGTTCACGTTTATATCTCCCAAAACTATTATATTTACCTTAGAACACTTTATATTTTTCAAGGCCTCATTGATTCCATTTATAACAGCGCTTAAATTAGAGTTTGGAGAACGATATGTGCCAATAATGATAATTATTCTCCATCCTCCCAGTGTTACTTTCATACCGGCTGCCTCAAAATCTTCCTCAGCACTTAGGTTTGAGATACAAGTGGGACTGAATTTCAGTGAATTTCTGGCCAATATTATAACACCAACGCTTCTAAAATAATACCTGAAATAGTGTGAGACAATCATATATCCATTTATATTAATAGCATCTATTTCGTAAGATTTTAGGCCGTGTTCTGTTAACGCCATTATATCAGGGTTCTCTAAATGTAGGAGAATTTCAAGTAAGTCTAGTTTATTCCGATGAGAATGAATGTTGAGGTGTTGGACTTGAAAAACCATGATTGTTTTCTTTGATTATAAAAAAGATTCTGATGTTTAAAAAAAATTCTGAGGTTACGTTGTATTTGTTGAGAAGTCTTTCTAATAAAGGGCGATTGCCACTGATAACCTCAATGGTTCCACTTTCACAACCACTGCTGTGCTTTAACATATTGCAACACCATTAGTCGTCAGCATCTTCGTCGTCGACACCGTATCGTGCCATCAGTACCATTAGGGATGTTAGGGTCGTCATGCGTTGAATCAGATATTGGCTTCTTGACTGGGCACAGCCGTTATTTCTCCTGCGCCTTGCTCAGAACGTGCTTTCAACTTCTTCCTCTCTTTAGAACGGTTGCTGTTGTGTGCTGAATTGATCCATTTGCTCTATTAGGTGCATCTTTTAATGGTAGAAAGTCTTGCAAGGAGGCATTGATTGCATTATTCCGTATACATGTATCCATGTGGTCCTAGATTGTTTTGATCTATTCTTAGTATACGACTGAGTTGGTAAAGAATGGTATTTTCCTCTTTCCAATGTTGTTATAGTGTAGTCCATGGTGTTTAAAGTCCATTCGACGGAGTGTTTTGTTACCATCCCCGAGTTGTAAGTTATATACGATTTTGTATTTGTATTTTTGACAAATCTGGAAATGTGCTTATTGACTTCAACTTTAGTTTTATTCAACCTCTCATTGTAAAAATAGAATGGTACAGAAAACATTATGACTTTTGTTTTTCTGCAATTAATTTAACTCTGTCGCAAACTTCCCGACGATTTCGATGACGAAGAATTTAAGATTGAATAACTTTTTGTTTATTTTCGACATAAGAGACACTTAGACTACAAAATCAAGTGTAATTTCTACATATGAGTGGATTTTAAAGAGATCTATATTTACATCGTCATGTAATGAAATCGTTATAAACGTCTTATTAGGTTTTGTGAATTTAGTTCATACTCAAATTGTTTCTAAGATATAGTACAACATTAGTTGAAGTAGGACCTTTTTCTATGTGAGGTATGTTCGTGTGTACTGACATGCGTGAAAGCTCTCCTGCTCACAGAATCGCCTCCAGGCTCGATTAGGATCCCATCAGAATGTAGAGGAACTATGCTTGTTGTATTGAGAAATGAGGTTGCTGGTGGTCTTGCAAGAAGAAAATTAGCGATTTTCGCCTTCGGTTGCTGTGGAGCAGATTGTTATATTCTCTTCAAGATTTGTGAAAGGGATAGTAAAGGAATAGATTCATCGAGTACTTAATCGGAGAAGGAAGTGTTTGTTTATGAGCAGGGAGGGTGTTACTGTCTTAGTGAAACACTATAGAGATGTCCTCTTCTAAACTGGAACTCACTTCAAAGGTGTCTTCCAGGCACTGAGATTTGAAGATGGGTCGACTGGTTGCAGGTGCGGAGAGAAGAGGGATAATTTTATGGTTTTATTGTCATTGATGGCTTGGTAGGAGGAACAGAAGATTTGTTGTAGAAGATCATAATAAACTAGACGATTCTGGTAATATCATTCTTGTTGTAAGTAGAGCCTGGCTGTTTTTTCATTATGACTTTGAAGGTCTATTGCACACATTCTGGAGATAATTTTGTGCTATTATATCTAAGGCGTTCAGAACTGTCAACTGGTTAGAATTACTGTGTCTGTTCTGACCACATTATGCAATTTTTCATAAATGGAGGATATGTGAGACTTAGTTTCTAATATAATTTCCTTTTTAATACAAATATTTTGAATTTCTATACTTTTAATGAACAAACATTTAGTGTAGTTTTTGGAATTTGCCATCGTTATATGTTACAATTAAAAATCTTATTATTGACGTGTAAACCAACTAATACATTAATAAACTAGTAACTGCGACAATGGACTCATTAAATATATAAAAAATACCTGGTAGACGAACTGATTGAAGTCCAGAGTGGAGAGAATGAACCGGTATTCCACCATCGTTAGTTTCGGTGTGATGTGATTGTTTGTGGTGTAGGCGCATGTGCGGATTTCATGCTGTTCGCATAGTTCGGTAGTACCTGAAGCATAACATATGCGAAATGCAGCGTGTGTAGAGAAGCAGCTGTCAAGGACAGGTTGCGTGCCTGTCATTAGCACACATCACCACACCACCAATCACATGTGTGTCAATGGCAAGACGTGAGATTTGATATGATAACCCAACTTCTCAGTTTCAACAAGTGTTTGGCCTACAAGTATTCCTAACTCTCTCCGTGAATTGTGTTTTTTAATGCACAGAGCGTAGTGAAATTATGTGTCAAGGTCTCAGACAATTCCCGAATTCAATGAAAACTCGAAATTTAGCCTATTCGAAAAGGTTGCGTTAATTTGTACATACGAATTGAACTTTCAGAATTCCCACTTGCCATCCTGTAATACTTTACTGTTGAATATTTTGTTCTGTTTTTTTCCTTAGCGACAGGTACCCGTTTTACTGAAATTATTCAAGTAACAGCTTTATCATAATATACAAATAACAGCTATTTATGTTACTAAAATTAGCCCATAAAGTGGACTGACGCTGTAATAGACTTGACTCCAGGAATCTGGAGTCATGTTCGTCTGAACAGATCCAATAAAGGTGAGCAACGAAGAAGCTCACAATGAACTCTTTACATCGTCTCGACATCAGAGACAACTACACAACAAAATATAGTGTATTCTCGTTGTCTCATTGTCAGGTGCACAATTGAGTGGGAAATAAGTCTAAAATACGATTAATATAGTTGTGATATAAGGTAGATCTATAAGCGGATATGACCATCTTATCAACTCAGGTCTGGATAATACTTGTTTGCTATATATAAATAAAATATTAATAGGCTTTAAATATGTTCTACTTTAAAAATATGTATTTATTACATGACTAATATTCTGCTGCAAAAAAGATTCAGAATTTGTTTCAATACTAACGTAACCAAATCAATATTAACATCTAGTGGATAATAAAGTACGAGATGGGACATGAAGTTATTAAATCTAATGAAAGCTTATTTCTTTGCTTCGAATCTGTAATTTTCCATGTGTTTTAAAAGTATTGCGTTCTACCTATACCAAATGGTTTTTTATATGAAATGTGTGAAAAAATTGTATTATTCAATTGTACTGAAAATTATAATTAAAAATTAAATTGATGCTTTTAGTACTGTAAATATAAACAATTTTGAAATGTTATTTTCAAACGTTGCACGTTGGAAGGAATTTTATCCATGACAGTAAATTTCATAAAGGATTCCGGAAGAGTGCAATTAACTTATACTAGTGCAGGTTAAGCATTATGCCTTTTGCTACAGGTGTAACAACCTGAATTTGACACATTATACACTACATATTACAGTTTCTAAGTTGTATTAAATTGTAAATTATTGAATATTTTGAAATTATACAAAATCTTCATTATTACAAATCTAAATTATTACAATACGTCCTTCATACATGAAACCTGTTAAACTAGCATCTGCTATAACAGGCCAGATTATACATTAAGCATTTAACAGTTAAGAATAGTTTCTTCTTGGTGCGTGCTCTCTTTTCACACAGAAAGAAGGCGAGTGGAGGGGACACTCACTAATTACATCTTTCATCACATCAAGGCTGTTGAACTTTCCTTGGTGTTCTAAGTTGTTCATAATATCTCTCGGCTGCCAAGTTCTTAATTGAGGTCTTCATATGTTCCTCCAGCCACTAACTCTCTTCAGGTGGTTCTGAGATTGTCGTTTGTTTAGTTCTCGATGGTTCAGCTGGAATGTTACTACTATATTTAATTTAATTATCTCTTCCCAAACAGTGACATTTGTGTCTTTAATCTCATATTCAGTTGGGTTTGGTTCGCTTTGTTCTAAAAATTGTTTAGTATCCCACATTATAACGACACTAGCGTAAAAACAACCCCATTATTAAAAAACATCTTTCTGATCACCGGGGTTCCAAACTTTTTTATATGTATTCACGCTGTCTATTACGTAGCTAGTGAAAATATTTATGAAATTGAGAATGATATATATATATATATATATATATATATATATATATTTTAATTGAGTAATAATATTGTGTATATAGCAAGTATTGAATAGTCCAGTGTAGAAAGAGTGTTAGTGCCCTTTACACTCAAATTGGTTTGTTATATGGAATAAAATATTAGTAAACCAAGAAAATCATTAAAAAAATATATGAACCTCGATTTCTTTGTTTCATTTTTCAGTATCTATGTTACTAGCTCAGAACGTTCTATTCCAACACACGCCAAATCGTTCATTGCAATCGAATAACCTTTATTGTTTGTATAAAAGGTAGAAATAAAAATACACACAGAATACATACATATAATGATATTAAATGCACCGTATAAAAATGATACACACAGTCAGACTACTGTTCCAAACCTAATTAAGACTGGTTAAGGTCTGTTATTGCCCTATACCCAGTGATAACAGTGAAACATGTGTCTGCAAATAACTGGCGACCGCCACCATCAAGTACGTCCATTCGCGCTTGTCACAACGAGTTTGATAAATACCTCTAATTGTGTTTACTATAGACAATTAACGTTGACAAATATCGTGTTGAAAGAGTCTTTTAATAAGATATATTAAAGTAATTTTTATATACGTCAAATATGTATATGAAGCTGTTATGTGGAAATTATCGAGTACAGATTTAATTATAAGCTCCTTTTGGATGCCCCTTGGATATGTATGTGTGTATATTTTTGTATACTGTATATGTGTATAATGTCTGGTTAATTTCACATTGACCAAATTCACTAATCGAAGTGATAAATTAATGATTGATAATAATTAATTAATGATGACATAATAGCTAACACGATTTGGCTGAGGTAAATATAATCCTAGGGAAGTAGGTTACATTAGTTTCTTATGTTAAATTGACAATTATTATGCATATTGCTTTGTTAGTATGCATATTGGTTGAATAAAGTAAGTTTAATAACTTTGACCTACTTCAGTCAGATAATAATATGTGGATTGAGCATATTAATTACTTTGACCACAATTATTTGCTCTTACACGTATTGATTGGATATATATATATATATATATATATATATATATATATATGGATATTATATATATATATATACACCCTGTATACATAAATATTTCAAAATCTTTTAGAAATAATGAACGTCAATATTAGAACAAATATTGAGATGGTTAATACAAACATGTATCACAGAAGAGTTTGTTTTACCTAAAAGTTCGCGTTACCTAAGTAAAGAAGTCAAAACTTTGTGGTATTCATTGTGGAATTGTAGAAGCGACGGTCGACTCTGTTCTGTTTGCCAACTTCGGTTTACAGAGAAACCAAATTGTGAAATCCATCTTATGTAGCGTTATATTATACTTCTCTTCTAAAGATGTGTTATAAAAACACATTATTTAGCTTATATTTGACTTAAATAGAGTTATAGTGATTTGAAAAAGATAGGTTTATAGAGATTTGAATCACTGTAGATTTATTAAAACATGTGTTTTTTAGTTCTGCTTGACAAATAATTAATTTATGTGGACAGTTTGCAAATTTTGTATCATAAAAGTGTTATTTTATTATCTAGATTAGGATATTATAATTTTGAGTGTACTGTTGTGTCTGTAGGCTAAAGAATTGTTTTGTCTCATAACAAATTTAAGCACACAGTGTATAAAAGATAAAACATACAAAAGCGCTCTTGCGCGTGGGCGGTGTAAGAGAGAGCACGAAGATCGCTCTGGCCACTTCACACTTCACGCTTTGTGATCCCAGATCTAATGACAACCATCTTGTTTTTGACAACAGGCACATTTCTCATTCATAAATACTTGTTGGATGTATACAAATTTATGTCATAACTTACTTTTAAGATGCGTTTCTTTCAATATTCTTACATTTCATTATAGAAATTAATAATCAGTTGTAATGAATGTCCGGGAGTTTTAACACACCCGAAAAATTTTAAACCTCAAACACGTTAAAGTCTTTATTTCGGTATGACAATTACAGGAGTGATCTCACCTTATAGATGTGTTTTAAATGCACCCTGAAGCTTTATAGTTTTCTCATGAAGTTTATACTGTTTTAATATTTTAATAAGTTTTTTTATACTTAACAAAAACAACAGAAAATATCGAATATGTGTAGTCAAGAGTAAGTATATCTTAAAATTATCCAAAACTCATAAAAACACAAGGGTTAACAGTATTTAAGGTTTACAATTATCCTTATGGACCTAACATTAAGATAGTCACCAGTAAATACAATTCTGAACACTTTCACTGCGGCTCCTTATGTTTACTGAGTGAGACCGACAGGTGTCGGTTTGATTGTGTGCCACAGTCAACGTGTTTAGGACGGAATTTTGGAATTTTTCTAAGCGGTGAAGTGTATCAGAATGTATACGCAGTGTTTGTACCTTGCCCGGGTTTTACTACTTTACGGATGATTATTGACAATGTCTGATTAGAAAGATAACAGATTGTTAATGTTTGAACTAAAACCATAACGTTTCATACAACGCAGGAAGTGTTAAATATGTAAATTTTATTGCAACCACGGTGACGTGTATCAAACAAATCGTTGTAAAACAAGCACAAAGGGAATATAAAACTAAATAAAGTACGGTCTTTACGAGAAACCACGGAGAATCGTTTTATGGAACATAATTTACGTGTTTTCATAATTGACTGTAAAATCAATGCCATCGACGTCATTTTAATAAAAGGTGCTTGTCCTGTTTCAGGAAGAAGATCGAGTCAATAGGCAGGATGACGCAGATGACGCAGGAGGAGATCATGAGCAACACCAAGACGGTGGTGCAGGGGCTGGAGGCGCTGAAGAACGAACACAACTCGATCCTGGGCGGACTGACGGCCGCGAGCGTGGAGTTGACGGTGAGCGCGGTGGAGCGAGCGCAGGCCGCCGTGCAGAGTGCTGAGGCCACCGTCATCTGCGAGAAGAAGGGCATCGTCCAGAAGTCCCTTGACATGATCGAGCTCGGCCTCGGTGAAGCTCAGGTACGTACATTGCTATACTCGTATACAATACAGTTAGAAATATCACAATCGTGTCACTACTGATCGTACTCAGCCATCAACGTCCGTGGTGCAATAAAATTCTGATGTCCATTGTACGAGAGCATTCCATTTTTTTTCTCTAGACTGAATCATCCTAGAGATGATTGAAAATAAAGAGGACAAACGTCAGCATAAGACAAGTCCCTGAGGGTAAGTACAGTCAGGTTAAGTAAGTGAATTGTTGCAGAGAGTAGCTCGGTGGGAGGAGGGGAGCGTGTTTGTTATGCTGGCAACACAGTCCCTGGCTGGCCGTCATGTCTGAACCAACCTAAACCAATTGTCTTCATAATTCTTCACATTGAACAATATAACGTATAATGATTTTTCTAAATATAAACTATATTGAACATTTCATTTCATGTTAAAAAGTCTGAATAAACGGTAGTGTTGACATAACATTGTTTTTTATCATGTACTACCACCAAAATAAACAAAATTATAATAGTCTGTGCATGTGACATAATCAATGCAGTATTAAAAAGGAGACTAAATGTAAGCGTTGAAATCTGAACTGAACAACCATTCAAGAATAGACATTCTTGTTATTCGGACAATTCCAAACGTTAGGGTATCAATTGAAAATCACCGTATTTATTGTAGCTGACGTCAGAATATATTTGTAATGAAGAATTTACTTTCTTGTTTTGTTTATATTGCCGTATCAAGCCATCCTTTCGTCCAATCCAATGTGCTTATGGATGTTGTCTCTCCTCATAGACCAGCTACAGAGATTATGCGAAAACCAATTGGAGTTATATTTTATTAGAAACTATTCCAAGAAATATTCATGTTCAGATGAGTTTTAATATAAACTAGTCACTTTCTATAATTTTAAAACCAAATATAAAGTAGTACGAATGTTTTAAGTTTAACATTTTTTTACGGGAAAACTCAATGTTGTTATACTACTGCTGTGGCTCTTAACAAGTTGAATAAGTTTATGTACGTTTTATAAAACAATTAGTATCCTTATTTACAGCCGATTTCCCGCGAGTATGATTTCTAGATGCCATAAAACATTGCATGAACTTTGTTGGAATTAACAAACAATTAACCTAATTGTAAACCGATAAGCACCATATTAATAACAGTGATGTACATTTCGACTCACTTAATCTTTATTTATAGCGGTGTATGCCTTGTTTTTAAATTAATACATTTGAGCTAACAGGATCACCTTGATAATTAATACCAGAAATCTATATTAACAGTGGTAAAAAATCAGCATTCATTGTTATTTGTCAACTATTTAGGAAGTTAATAATACAACTAAATTTAAACCACCAATAAACAAATTAATATTTTCTCTACGTTCTGTTCTATGTGCAAGTTGGTCAGTAATGAATGATGCATTGCTGTGGTCGGTTCTGAGTTTGACAAGAGCTTCAAGATTTATCGGCTTCTTTGTTGTTTTGATGAGAAACTTTTCAAAGGATCATCGATATTTCCATCAAACTTCCTAACGCTTCAAAGCCTTTCCTTGGTTGTTGGTTATGATCAAGCCTTATCCGTCACTCTTTGTTCTTAGTAAAATAATACTGACGTAATTTCCTTACTTTATACCTTCTTTCCATTTTCAACCCATTGTAATCTAAGTCCTAAATTAAACCAGAACTTGAGGAAAGTTTCATAATTCATTATCTATTCTACATGTTATTAGTAATTAATAGAATAAATAAGTTTTCTAAAAAATATATGAAATACTTCACGGCAAAAGTGCAAACACAGTGACGCCCACCATAAAACGGCACATAGTCTTTATTATGTTTACTTGGTCCGTAAACAATTTAGAAATGTTGTATATTTTTATGTATGTGACCAGTTTTTGTATATTTTAAATTAACTAAAGACCTAAAACGGGCAATAGAACGGTAACGGTCCTATATACCTCTGTGACTGAAAATGGTTTAATTTAATCGAAACCGATCTCACACAATTAAAACAACAATTAACGAAAGTAATCATTTATCTATTAGTAAACAAATCCGGTTGCTTTCACCGAGTATTGTTATGCATTTACAATTTCTTTTTGGTATTTCTGTGACAGTATTTTTAGCCACTAGAAAACTAACTTTATTATTCACGTAACAACAAATACTTTTCTGAAGATCTGTACAAATCCATATTATTTAATTTGTGAGATTGTCTGACCAATGTGATTAATGTTTGTTGGTTTATTTATTTTTGGGGGAATTAGTGTTTACTAGGACGAGTTAGATGTCTGTTCTTAACTAATCAATAAACCTATAGACTAAATGTTTACGTAGCTCCGAACATCTTGCGTAACTAGTTTAATGGCATCATTGACAAAGCTAGGCTCGGTTCTCATGTTATTCGTGACTTACGCACTCCCCGGTCTACTTCTCCATACAAGACTCCTCAAGTACAATAGTTGTCTGGGCACGGTACACGGACTTATAAATAACAGGAGAATGTAGAAACCGAACTGTTTCAATTCGAATTTTCGGAAATCTGGTCTCTGGGCAGTTGGTTTACATGGGACGACATAGGAGCCAGCCATTATGGTGGGTGGGATACATACAGAAGTGATAGATTTAATAATATAGATTAATATTTAATATAGTAGTATTTAATATAGATTTAAAGGTTTAGCTATTGATTTGATTGTTATGATAAGATATGTGGAATTGTCAAGTATTCCGATCCTTCCATAAGGTTCAAAATTGATAAATATGTTATTGTTGTGTTTTTCTACTCCCCTTTGATTCTTCAATACTGCCTCCAAATCGGGACCTTTCTTAGTGTTGTGTTAGAACGAGTTGTGGTCAGAGCTGAAACAAGAAGCAAGCCAAATTATACCGGCAACTGGATCAATGAAGGGCAACGAGTGGCTCATATTGCCTCTAAAAATATACTCACTAACTTTGTTTTTCTACGACTTATTGGTCCTTCAATATCACTCCAAATAGGTACACTTCTGAGTGTTTTGTACAAGGAAGCTCTGGTCAGAGGTGAAACTAGAAACAAGCCAAGTTTATGCCAGCAAGTGGATCAATGAAGGACAAAGAGTGACTCATATTGCATCTAATAATACACTCACTGACCTTGTTCTTCTACTCCACATTGATCCTTTAAATTGCTCGAAATTTGTAGCTGTCCTAGAGTTGTATAAGAACGAATTGTGATCAGAGGTGAAACTAGAAGCAAGCCAAGTTTATGCCAGCAACTGGATCAATGATAGACATAGAGTGACTCATATTGCACCTAATAATGCACTCACTGACCTTGTTCTTCTACTCCACATTGATCTTTTAAATTGCTCCAAATTGATAGCTGTCTTAGAGTTGTTTAAGAACGAATTAATTGTGGTCAGAGTTGAAACTAGAAGCAACCCAAGTTATGTCAGGAACTGGATCAATGATGGACAAAGAATGACTCATATTGCATCTAAAAATACACTCACTGACCTTGTTCTTGTACTCCCCATTGATCCTTCAAATTGCTCCAAATGGGTACCTCTCTTTGAGTTGTATAAGAACGAGTTGTGATCAGAGCTGAAATTAGAAACAAGCCAAGCCAGCAACTGGATCAATGAAGGACAAAGGATGAGTCATATTGACACTAAAATACACTTAATCGTCAGAGTGGTCAATACCGTTGTTATTGGTACGTTGTTATTTAGTCCCCATTATTCCTGACATACAGATCCTACTCGGTTCCTTTTGGTCATAAGACAAACATTCCGTTCATCGCTTAAGATGCTGAAATTGTTGAATGAAATTGTAGTATAGTCTTTATTTTACCAGGATAATATCAGGAAGCTATTTATAGGAAGCTAAAGTTTTTTTAACAAAATATAAAATGAGGAGATGGGAAACAAAATGGGGTTTGTATTTCTAGCAACAGTTCAACTAGTAAAATAGAATTACTTTGTTACCAAACGCATTAAAACTTGGTTCTGTGAACTTGAATCTGCAAAGTGCATTGTAATGCTCAGGGCACTTTAACTGAATTTTATTACATTTTTCCTCCCAAAATAGTCTTCAAAGTCTACAGGTTTTAAAATAAAAGTTATTAAAAGTATTTGAAACTGTAATATTCCTTTTTTTAGTTTTAAATATTTATATTGATTTTTAAATCTATTACTACAACTGGATGTTTCGTGGCTTAAATATAAACAAATCAGTCATACTCAAAATTGTTGTCTTGATTAGCATTTTCAAGAAATGTATGAAATGTTCTGTGTGTCACTTCTGTAATAAAACACAGTGAAAAGGGGGCCAGACGAAATATTATATGACTACTGCCTTTGGTTATTCATAATAGCTATACAGCTGTGGTTTTAGTTATATCCATATTTTGGTAAAACATTATTAATCAGGAATGAAATGTCGTTCATGTCTTTAATGTATGGTTTAGTGCTATCTCAACAAAAGACTGTAATAGACAGTATTGAAAGTCACGGTCTGACTGATGATCGACATAAATAAACCACGTATATCATACCAATTCACTATTTTCTTGATTCCGTTTGAGCCTGAAGACGGTATGCACTGTCATGTAGGTTTGATTGCTAAACTCACACTAAATCATCTTGACGCATGATATCAATTCAAGACTCGCACTAATGCAATATAAACAAAGATTGATGCGTGAAATCAATGAATCAGGAGTTTTGCTAAGCAGTCTGAACAAAGATTGGTACGTGAATTCTTCAAATCAGGAGTTTGGCTATGCAGTTTGATCAAAGATTGATACGTGACATCTTCAAATCAGGAGTTTGGCTATGCAGTTTGATCAAAGATTGATACGTGACATCTTCAAATCAGGAGTTTGGTTATGCAGTTTGATCAAAGATTGATACGTGAATTCTTCAAATCAGGAGTTTGGCTATGCAGTTTGATCAAAGATTGATACGTGGCATCTTCAAATCAGGAGTTTGGTTATGCAGTTTGATCAAAGATTAATACGTGACATCTTCAAATCAGGAGTTTGGCTATGCAGTTTGATCAAAGATTGATACGTGACATCTTCAAATCAGGAGTTTGGTTATGCAGTTTGATCAAAGATTGATACGTGAATTCTTCAAATTAGGAGTTTGGCTATGCAGTTTGATCAAAGATTGATACGTGACATCTTCAAATCAGGAGTTTGGTTATGCAGTTTGATCAAAGATTAATACGTGACATCTTCAAATCAGGAGTTTGGCTATGCAGTTTGATCAAAGATTGATACGTGATATCTTCAAATCAGGAGTTTGGCTATGCAGTTTGATCAAAGATTGATACGTGAATTCTTAAAATCAGGTGTGTGACTATTCAGTTTGAACAAAGATTGATACGTGACATCTTCAAATCAGGAGTTTGGTTATGCAGTTTGATCAAAGATTGATACGTGAATTCTTAAAATCAGGTGTCTGGCTATGCAGTTTGAACAAAGATTGATACGTGACATCTTCAAATCAGGAGTTTGGCTATGCAGTTTGATCAAAGATTGATACGTGACATCTTTAAATCAGGAGTTTGGCTATGCAGTTTGATCAAAGATTGATACGTAGATAATCAAATCAGGTGTCTGGCAAATCAGCTTTTGACAATAATTTTTGTGCACTATAATAATTTTGCCATACCACACATTCAGTACGAACCCATTGATTTTAGTTAACTGTTTTCGTGAAAATGCCCCAACGGTTCGAAAAATGTAACGAAAAGAATGGAATGTCATGGAGTTTGGTTGGTTTATATTTTTTATCTAGAGTAAATTAGGTTGAATTCGAAATAACATTGCCATACAATATATATATTATATATATATATAATATATATATATATATATATATATATACATGGAGAAAGGTACAAAACATTCAACAAATAATACATTGAAAGAGGTATGAGGAAAAACGAAATATTTTATAGCAGGAAGGGATTCATACCTACGTATCATCTAGTAACTTATAACAAAATTAAACTTATTTTATATAGATACACCAAAATAAATATTGGCTTTAAACCGAGTCACTCTGAAGTCGTGACTGAGTTAGACCGGTATATTGATGTAGAGGGATACCACAGCCTGTGCCTGTGTACCACAGACAAGAAGACTGTATAGTGCTCACACCTGGTGAGTGGTTTGTGATCAATGTGTACCACCTGACAGGACTGGGACTGTATTTCCAGTTTAATGGTGCGTGATCACTAAATAGTTATTATTTATGTCTCAAAATCTATTTATTTGTTTTCTTGATACTCAAAATATATGTTGGAAAGTCCAGCTAAACTTATAGGTCCCAGACCTATTTGAAATGTCAACATTGTCCACACTTTTTTAACTAACTTATATAAATGCTGTAGATGGAGCTTATATTGGTCACTGTTAAATTACATGAAAAACATAAAACCAATATTTAAAACTTTTATTGTTTTGTGAGGCCTTTCGATAGCGAGGCTATCATCTTCAGACACATCACAAAAGTAAATACAAAAAGTAAATTTGATTATTAATAATAGTTAACATATGTGATTTAATATTAATGTGTCCTGTGTGGCGTAGTATGTAAATACAATTAAATTATTACTGGTATTATACTATATTATGGTATTATGTTATTTTTGTAGTCTTCGTTTAAGTAATATTGAATTTTGTATTGGTCCATCTTCTTGATTTAATAGATCTTCTGTATTTGTTTGATTAATTTAATATGACTCCCATGCATTTAAATATCTTGGAATGTTAACATGTTTTAATAGTTTTAGGTTTTTCTGTGATATAGTGTGTCCAGTATTGATACAGTGGTGTGCGACGGCCGATTTTTCTTTTCTGTTGAATTTTATGTGGGAGCAATGTTCTTTATATCGTGTATGAATTTTTCTTCTTGTTTGTCCAATGTACTTTTTGTTGCAGTTATCACATAATAATAATTACATAAGTTCATTAAGTTATTAAATCTTGAAATGTAGGACAAATTCTAGTCAAATTAAATGTTTGTATTATCCAATAATAGAGCATCAACCTGGAGAGTTGTACAGCTCTCGTTACAAGCAGTAGGTAAGTGTAGTGCTGTGATTTCAGGGAACTGTTACACCTGTCATTTTATGCTTGCGTAAATAAAGTAACAACTTGGGAAATTGTAAAGCTCACTTTACAACCGGTGCGTGAGTGTTTTGCTCTGATTGCAGTACTGTTACACCTGTCATTTTATGCTTGCGTAAACAAAGTAACAACTTTGGAAGTTGCAGAGCTCACTTTACAACCGGTGCGTGAGTGTTTTGCTCTGATTGCAGTACTGTTACACCTGTCATTTTATGCTTGCGTAAACAAAGTAACAACTTTGGAAGTTGTAGAGCTCACTTTACAACCGGTGCGTGAGTGTTTTGCTCTGATTGCAGTACTGTTACACCTGTCATTTTATGCTTGCGTAAACAAAGTAACAACTTTGGAAGTTGTAGAGCTCACTTTACAACCGGCGCGTGAGTGTCTTGCTCTGATTGCAGGATACTATTACACCTGTTTGTGTATGCTTGTATTGATCACAACCACGGTAACTACATGAGCAATGTTACAACTAATTTTACAACCGGCACTTGAGTGTGGTGCTCTAATTTTTATAACCCACCAGACATCGAATAGCACACTTAGCCTTTACCAACCAAATATTAAATCGTTCTTCACTGTTTGTTATGGGATTAAATTAAAGTGTTTCATTGGTAAATTAATCAAAAACTAAAACATGAATTGTACTACAATCTAAGTCGAAAAATAATCATTCAATTGAAAATATTAAAAGCAAATGGACTATCAAGATATTATAGTTACAAAAGTTTGCAAATTAAACAATTTTGAAATTAAACATTATTTGTTTGACTTGCTTAGTTTATGAACAAACACTCCAATAAATGAGAAATTTTTATTTTTGCAGGATACTGTTAAACAAAAATAAGAAATTCTCATTTATTGGAGTGTTTGTTCATAAATTAAGCATTTGGTTTCCAATAAGAAGAAGCTGGTAAAATGTATTTGTTTGACTTGTTATATATTTTGAACGTTTTTCTAAATTGGTTGAGCCACCTCACACAGCTAAACCATAGCGTATCGGCTTTCACATTAGCTGTGATACACGTCCTGTAGTGTATGTAGGCTCAATGACAAAACTTTTAACTGTCACTCTGAAGAGAGGTACAGCTGTCTCACGCTGCAGATGAATATAATGTTGTAGTCTACCAGTACTTCACCAATATCTTTGCTATTTTTTTATCGTTTAAGAAATTAACAACCTGCCTGACGTGTAGGAAAGAACTAGTTCTATTTAAATGAGGCATGTAGTTCCTTTGTAGCACAACCTATCACCATATTTGAGTTTTCTCGAGTCGAGCTCCAGTCACATTATCTGAATACCTGACAAGTTTTAAATCCGCAAATCATCAGAGAATCTCTGATTACAAAAATGTGACAGTTTTACTAAAAACAAGCTGCGCTAAAAACATCAATAAGGCAATCAATCACGTTTGTTTACAAGCAATAACTGCAGTTCTGCAAGACTTATAAAGAATATAAATAACAGTATGTATAAATTACACTCTCAGGATATTAGATGTGTTAATTTTGTCGTAACGCATAAAAACAATGTTCATGACAAATATTATAAAAACGTATACGTTTCTGAATTGATTCTTGAAGTTCACTTGGCGATGCATCATTTGAATAGAACCATTGTTATAAGATTTGCCGCCAATATTGCTGTTTTAGCTTAGGCCCGGAATAAATCAGAAAAAGAAAACATTTTATGATATTTTGTCAAATATACTTGTAGTAGAACCCATACGCGTAAAAAACAACACACAATATTAGATTCGTTAAAGACGGATATTGATCGGTCATGCCGAGTTCATAGTGGCAGATGGCCTCGGAAAACCCCATCAACATTTCCAAGTGACAATCCCATTCTGCGTAGTAGTTTGGAGACGAAGCGTATGAATCATACTACTCGCTCGCCTACGTTCACGCCATCTTCCTCTTCGCAGATCAGACGCATCACCAGTTACTGTTGACATTTGTGACAGCTATCTCTGTAGACATTAATACAAAATGGATTGTTATTAGGTTAAGATGGCAACAATTTGTAGCAGAAAGTAACTCCCACTGCGTAGACGATGATAAGTGTAAGTGAGGATGTTGCATTTCCACCTTCACCCTGTCCTTGTTTTATAATTTGTTGTTGACTTTAGCAAGTGAAAATTAATGATTTTTTGGTGTACAATTTTATTGGCATTTGTTGATAAAGGTTTATACTTTCCAATACATTTCAGCCCTTTTGGTGTTTAAATTGAAGTACAGAGGTGTAACAGGGATGCTACAGGTCAGGGAAATCAGAGAAAAAAACAGGACTGGAAATCAGGAAAAAGTCAGGGAATCCGATCTCAAGTCAGGAAAAAGTCAGGGAATTTCGACGTTGGTCAAGGAAAAATATAAAATCCATTTACACAAATAAACTTACTGCCGCCGCGCCGAGTCCAAGCCTGTAGACGACGCGGCGCATGAAGCAGGCAGCCGAGGCGGCTCGGCTGGCCCGGCCCGGCCGGTGCGACAGACGCGCCTACCAGCCTTACGACGGCAGAGATTTTGTGGTGCCTTCAGGCCGTTGACAACCACTCCTCGCTAGCAGCGATGGGTAAGCAAGCGGCGTTCTTCGAACGCATGTTCCCCGACAGCCAAATCGCCAAGAATATGGGCTCTTGGCCGACTCAAAGTAGGCTACGGTATCACTTTTGGTCTCAGTCCCTACTATTTTGAATGTGTCCTTAACAGTGCGCGGAACGCAGATGCGTTTGTTATTTCATTTGACGAGAGCCTGAAGAAAAAAATCAAAATTACTTCAGATGGATTTTGTGATAACAGATTGCTGTAAGAAAACAAATGAGGTGGAAACACATTACTTTTCATTTGCGTTCCTAGGCCGGTCCCGCGCCAAAGACTTGTGCAGTGCTTTTAAGGAAGAACGAAAGGATTTGTCACTCCAAAAATTATTGCAAGTTTCAATGGACGGACCTAACGTGAACTTTTTCTTTTCTGAAAGAGCTACACAATGATTTGAAAGAAAAAAATGGTCCTTTATCTCCAATCTTTCTTGAGCTAGGGTCATGTGGTCTACACACTGTTAATAATAGTTTCAAGTCTGGCTTTAATACTGTTCCATGGAAACTAGCTGAATTCATTCGTGGTATATACTATGTTTTCAAAGACGTGCCTGCCAGAAGAGCTGAGTATATACGGTTCAGTGAAGAAGAAAATCCTGTTTTTCCGGCAAAGTTTTGTGCTGTTCGGTGGCTGGAGAATGCTGAAGTAGCTGAAAAGGCTCTTAAAGCACTGCCGTACCTAGAAATGTTTGTCAAGGGTGTAGAAGAAGAAGGTATCAAAATATCATTAAAGAGCTACAGTAATTTGGCTAAAGGACTGAAAGAGAAAATCTTACCTGTTAGGCTTGCCTTTTTTATGTATGTTGCACAGCAATTGCACCCCTTTCTTAAAGCTTATCAGTGTAAAGAACCAATGATTCCCTTTCTGTACAGTGATCTCAGTGCACTAATTAAGGACCTTATGAGTCAGTTTATCAAAAGTGACATCCTTGACAAAGCAAAGTCAGTAACAGATGTAGATCTCAAAAATTCTGCCAACTTTCTAGCAGAGAAACATTTAAAAGTTGGGAATGCGGTAAGGGCTGAAATTAAGAAACTCAATCTTAGTACAGATGCAGTAAAGGAATTTAAGACTGATTGTAAAAATATTCTTGTCAAAATATGTGATATGCTTGTTACCAAATCTCCTATTAAGTATAGCCTTACTAAGAATGTCACATTTTGTGATCCTGCTTTAATAGCTAGTCATTATTTAAGTGTTTCTAGGAACAGACTGGAAAAGTGTGTTCACAATTTTCACTCTAAGAATTGGATATCCAGTCAAGCAGCTGATAAGGTTGAGGGCAAGTTTAGAACTCTTACAAATAAATCTGATGTAATAACATTGTGTAAGTCGTACCGCAGAAGTGACCAGCGCATTGATCACTTCTGGAGGGGAAAGATGCTTACTCCAACCTGTACTCCTTCATACAGAAAGTCCTAATATTGAGTCACGGACAGGTATTTGTAGAGAGAGGTTTTTCTGTAAACAAAGAATTAATAGTAGAAAATCAGTTACCACGCTCGCTCATTGCACAACGTAGAGTATATGATGGCATAAAATCTTGCGGTGGAATTGATAATGTTGTTGTTGAACCAAAAATGATTCAGACGTTAAGGAGGGCTCGGACAGAGTATGGTGAAGTTCTAGAAGAACAAAAAAGGCAGGATGGAGAGAAAGCATCCGAAGCCTCTAGAAAGCGAACTATTTTGCAACAAATTGCAGATTTAAAGGCAAAGAGAGCAAAAGTTCTTTCTGAGAAAACTAATGAGATTACTAGTGTAGATGACGAAATTACGTCTCTTATGTCCAAACTTGGGTTGCAATTGACAATGTTTGACAATAATTTTCATTTTTTATAGTTTTAAAATCGTACTAACAGTTATGCAACTGTGAAAGGTGCTTTTAGTATGTTAAGTTAATAAAAAGTTCCTGCAGTAAAGCAAATACATGCTTTTACCTACCTGACAATTTTGTGATTTTAAAAGTTGATGTTTAAGTTATGTACCTTCTTTAGCTCTGTAATTTCTATGTGCTACTAATTACTTATGGTGCAGTGTTCTAAAGTATTTTACTTCTGTGTTGTAAAAGATCATTTAAGTCAATCTTTTTGTACGTATTAAACTGTGTTCACTTTATTTTTTGCTTTTTTATATTTGCCACCCTGTTAGCCTCAACACCGCTTTTTTCCACCCATTAATTGCCAAAAACCCTGAGGATTGCGTCGAAATAAGAAAAAAGGAAAAATGAAAAATTTGGTCTGGAAATCAGGGAAAAGTCAGGGAATTTCATTATTGGAATCCTGTAGCAACCCTGTGTAAAGTTACTTCAGTTTATTTATTTTAAAATGTTTCAATATATTTTACTATGTTTAAATTAATTAATTAATTTTAAATTCAGGACAGTGTTAGTCGGGATGGTAGTCTATATTCATGGACTGGGAGTAGAAGACAAACTCATTACAAAGGTAACAAGCGGGCTCCACCCATCCTGCTGTGCAATTGTATAATCTGGAGAATGCTCCCTGCAGTCGGAGCCGGTAGTCCGGGGAGTAGGGAGACAAACTCATTACAAAGGTACCAAGAGGCCTCTACGTATCCCGGTGTGCAATGGTATAATCTGGAGAGTGCTCCCTGCAGTCGGAGCTGGTAGTCAGTATTAATGGACTGGGAGTAGGGAGACAAACTCATTACAAAGGTAACAAGAGGCCTCTACGTATCATGGTGTGCAAAATTGTATAATCTGGAGAGTGCTCCCTGCAGTCGGAGCTGGTAGTCTGTATTAATGGACTGGGAGTCGGGAGACAAACTCATTACAAAGGTAACAAGAGGCCTCTACGTATCATGGTGTGCAAAATTGAATAATCTGGAGAGTGCTCCCTGCAGTCGGAGCTGGTAGTCAGTATTAATGGACTGGGAGTAGGGAGACAAACTCATTACAAAGGTAACAAGAGGCCTCTACCTATCCTGGTGTGCAATTGTATAATCTGGAGAGTGCTCCCTGCAGTCGAAGCTGGTAATCTGTATTCATGGACTGGGAGTAGGGAGACAAACTCATTACAAAGGTAACAAGCGGGCTCCACCCATGCTGGTGTATCTCACCTGCCGATTTTCTGTGCTATGTAAACTGCAAGAAAACGGCATTGTTTAAGGTGCCTTTTAGTGTCGGAAAACTTTTTATTTCAAATGACATGTTTATGTTTCTACTTATTCTGGAGTTAACACAGACCTGTTTCGTATTGCGTGGGAACGTTTGCAAACTCTGACATTAAATGCTGAATATATTTTCACTTAGAACAAATCTTTTGTAGTCTACAACTAAACTTACGGCTGCTATTAGGGCATTTATTGCAACTTAAATTTACACGTTGTATTTTTTATTTTTTCAAAGTTATGTTCATTGTACTCACCAGCTGACTGAAAGAAACATATTGTAGTTGTAACTAGGAATCAAATTTGGCGATGTTATTTAATAATTCAAAAGAAATCTAAATATTTTGGTTAATATGCATCTTTGAAATTTTAGCAACCTGTTGATGCAGATGTGATTTAGCATACCGTGTTATGTAAACGGAAGGCTCTAATCTGATTAATGTTTGTATTTTTCATAACGAAAATTAGGTACTTTTTATTAAACCATATATACACTTTTTACATCCAAATTAATGTTGATCTAACGTTAAACAGGTGGCTCAGTATCTTGAAATTACTAAACGTAAAAATTATCTCATGAAGAATTCTGAAGACAACTATTTTAGGTTGGATATTACGGCTAACCAGGGACTGTGTTGCCAGCATAACAAACAACGTTTCTTTCATCTGTGACGTTTTACCGTCTTAGACAATTCACTTTACTGTTTTCTTCTACGCTAACAAATCAGCTACCCTTCTAGAATGACAAAAACATGTTCTAATGAAACTATAGATATTTATGAAAAGTAAGTTTTCTACTTTAATAAATTCCATGTCATTGATTTCATAGAGACTCTTAGAAGTGTGCTACTTTTAGGGTTCGTAATACAGTATAATTGTTTGAATTATAACATGATAGCTACGTAATGGAGACTCGCTTTACACGGCGAGGACTTTCGCTCTTCGCCTCTTTACAAGTTATATGGTAAGAACATCCCCTCCTCATCCCTTTATACGTGCTGTGTGGTGAGAACTTTCCCTCCACCCTTCTACAAATCATCCATGGCTTCTCGACCTTGGCCCTCAAAAAATGGGTTAGCTTCCAAGTTCAGTCCTAACATACTACTTCTGTATCGTAGTTAATTTTTTTAACATTATAGAAAGTGATAGTATTACATATTATTTATGAGATTAGAACAAGCCAAGTGTTGAAACATACGTATGTTAAATAGTAATACGTATATTAACTAGTTAGTTAAGTAAGTGTTTAGTTTTTAGTTATTATTATACTTGCTATTTTGAAATAACGTAACTGGATGTTATATAATTTATACAAATCTATTTAATTATACTGATAAAGTAGTTTTTGTTTGATATGAAATAGTAATTTTAGTTGGAGGACATCAGGAAACAGCTCTAAATCTTTAAGGGAAGCTTACCCACACAAGGGTTTACAGTCTTTGCCGACAAAGTAAAACTTCTAGCTCTGAGAATAACTTAGTTTGAACTTTTTACTTAGTAGGGCAAAGATGTAGTTTCTTTTATTTTTACTAAATGCTTATTCTATGTATTTTTAAACGAAAATTTAATTCCTAAGTTTACGTACATTTAAACGTTTTGTTTGAATTGTATTCTCATTTTAGATCTAGTGTAAGTAATATAACGTTTAAATTGTTAGAATTTTATTGTAATTATGAATTTCCGTGAAAAACTAATTAGTATCTGTCACATAAAGAAGATTATGCATAATTTCTAAGTAAAATTTGAATAGTTGTTTCAATAAACGTATTTGAGTTTATTAAAGTAATATTCATGAAAACTAAAAAATTATCAGTCAAAGTTAATTATCTCTGTACCCTTTTTTATGAAATAGTAAACTGAGAAAACCTTATGTGTTCAATTGGACAGTCTTGGAACTTTGAAAATTGTTTACAGTCCGAAAAATGGAAAAGGTTGATTATATCTTAACCCAGAGCTAGTTACAATATAGTACATTTATTAATTAGTGACACCATTACGTTACATTATTCATAAACCCTTTATGTTGCTGTTGTTTGTCTATGTGCCATTCCTAATCGTCCTTTCGAACGACACCAGGTGATACAATAAATGATTTATGTCGCCACAACGTATGTCAACACAATATCTATAGAGTACTATAACTCTAAGATAAAACTGTTGAAACTTTTATCGAGCTGACATAAAAAAAACTGTTACGCAAGGTATGAGAAGTGTTATGTTTATTTTAAAGTTTTAAATTGTTAATTTAATCAAACCACTTTTAAAATACAACATTAAATTGTTGTCAGATAAAATTGAAAACCTTCATTTTATTTCAAACACTGTGGATAATGCAGTTGTGACATGTTTCTAAATAGCTGTTCTAAATACAAATTCGAAAGAGTATTTAGAGCTCAAAAAAAGCTGTCAGAATTATTTACAAATTGAATTTCATAGAGTCGTGCAAAGATGCCTTCAGAGAGCTTGGATTGTTAACTTTTCCCTGTCTCTATATTCTCGACGTCGCGTCGTGTTCTATACTGTCGACTCAAATGCGAGTTGGTCCAAGGCAGTGACGTCCACCAGTTGTACGAGACAAGAGGCAGGGACAACTTTCGGATTGTACAACATAGAATGAGTGCATTTGAACACTTGCCGTCCCAAGTTGGTGTGAAACTAATAAACAAGCTGCCTGAGGGAATTAAACATCTCCGTGATTCTGAACGATTCAAATCTCGATTAAAACACCTCCTGGTGTCAAAGGCGTTTTAAATCCGTTGAAGAGTTAATCTTGAGTTGCTGGGAAGAAAATTATTGAAAACTATTGAATAAACTATTAAGAATAAAATTAAAACCCCCAGTTCTGTTGTACGATTAAATAGCTATAACTGCAATGGAATTGTATATTATTATGAGTGTACTTGACGCATGCATGCAATCTTATAATTGTTGACGCTATAAGATTATTATTATCCTGAGTTTTGACGTTAGTAAGATTTTAAACCTTAAATTATTTTCTCTCTTATTTTTAGTTGTTGAGTGTTTTAAAAAGAAGAATTTAAAGATATGATTTAAACGCATTCAAACGTCTTTTATAAAGTTGATAGTGTGTGTAGTTATAATAATTTATACGAATTTGAAATGATTCTGTTTAATAATCTGCAGTAAGTATTGAACAATAAATAGATTTGAAAGCATAAATTATACCTTTAATATGAGGCATATTTCAAAATTCCTGAGGCACAATGAAGAATAAAGTAAAATAGTTTCAGGAGTAAATAGTGTGGTTCTTATAGGACAAACGTTTGTATAATTGCTATTAGACGCAAATCGTAAGTACAAATGACAACTAAGGGTTAAGAGTGTTACGTCATGTCTGATTGTTAATATTATATTTTGTAAATGGAATATTCTAATAATAGTGTAAAATTTGTGAATAAAAACAGAACAATTATATAAAAATGCTTCTGTTTTAACGATTTAGAACATTGAAAATGTTAAAGTTATGCTACCTATGAAAAATATTAGATTATTGTAGGTTTTAGTTATCTCTTGCATAAAACTAAAAATCTTAAAGTACAAAAAAGTCAAATAACGAATTTGAATAGAAGTGTATTATTTGTTTAGCTGCACATGAATATTTTAGATAGTTTTCTAAAGAGCAAATTCTCAGAAAACTCTGTTTGGACTGTTACACTGGGAGGATATGTGTGATATGCGAGAGAGTGAAGGTGAGCTGAACCTTACATCGCAAGTGGCCACACAACTTAGTACTGAAGTTTGTTCCTAACAAGTCACGACTTGCCAACTTTTTTTGTTAAATGTTTTCTAACTAGTCCCTGACGACTAAACTGCTGATTGCAGCGGGAAGAAGTTATCGATTAACAAACAGAATTAGCCAATCTAATAATTTTAGATCGCAAATGATATAACCATTTAAAAACGTCTTTTCCAGCGACTTTAAAGCGAAAAAGTAAATAGTTAATAAACAACTTAGTTAATAAACAAAAACATAATTACTGTGATGAACAAAAAGTGCAAGTAACTCTGTACACGTTATTAAAAAATTTATATGTTTCAAAGAGTTTGTAATGCCAGTACATTGTAGGCTCACACCCCAGAGCCCCACAGTAGGATTCATTACTGATTGGTGTCGTGGGACACCACTAGTAGGGTTCATTACTGATTGGTGTCGTGGGACACCACTAGTAGGGTTCATTACTGATTGGTGTCGTGGGACACCACTAGTAGGGTTCATTACTGATTGGTGTCGTGGGACACCACTAGTAGGATTCATTACTGATTGGTGTCGTGGGACACCACTAGTAGGGTTCATTACTGATTGGTGTCGTGGGACACCACTAGTAGGGTTCATTACTGATTGGTGTCGTGGGACACCACTAGTAGGGTTCATTACGGGTTGGTGTCATGTGGGATTCCCCAAGTAGGGTTGTAGTGGTAGCACATTATAAAATCGGTGATTTGAACGCAGTCATTTAGCAGGAGATAGAGGTAGCTGTTATCATATAGTTGCTATTACTGAGTAGCGTGTGATTAGAGAGTTCGTTCGACCCAACAAGTGTTTCAGTCCTTATTAATGACTCCCTATTAAATTAGATTCTTGTAATATATTAATATCCAAACAGGAATATTAAAAATGAGATTAGAGTACATTATTTTGATACCGAGCAATATAGTTGATCATATTAAGATTTAAGTATCCCGCATTGGTAAACTGTAGTACCTAATGAATACCTCATTCGCAAAAGAATTCGATAGCGGGAAATAAATTCTTTCAGGGAGGAAAGTACTACAGTTACTGTTACTGAATTGTAAACAAATTGCTTAAAAATACTATCAAAGGACTACCACCACTACTACTACATTTTTTGTTTGATAGAAATAATTTTCCTGTTTAGTTTGAAATATTTTACCAATGGTTGTTTTCCATGTTCCAGTTTTATAATCAATAAAGATTAACTTAACGATATAATTTTGTATAGGTATCAGTAAATGTAATATATCGATGGATTTATTAATGTGATGCCAAAAACTAACTTAAACTATATTGAAGCCGAGAGAAATATATATTAATGTTACTCTTCTATTTCATAATTTCCCATAGGGCCGGCCGTGTTAACTCAACTGGGTATAACATTAATTCTGAAAGCCATAGAAGATTATACAACGTTTATATTAATTTTGTTGTTAGTAAGGCTTTTATGACGAACGGTTTGTTTTTCCAACATTTTTTATATAACATGATATCCATAAACACACATGAGAAGAAAAAAATACAATGTTTATTTAATAGAAAATCTAGTAAGAAAATGCGTATTCAGTTGGATTTGTTTATAAAAATATTGTATATAGTATAAGAATATTTACATATTGTAACACCACAAGTTATATTAATTTATCCACCCGTAAAAGGTACTAGAAACAATTTATCGCTTCAAACAGCATAATATCTAGTGTATTTCTAAAATGGTAATAAGTTGTAATTGTCTTGAACTCCTGGATTCTTTGTGTTGATCACTAACGTTTATTACTTTTTTTACAGTTGTGTCATAACTGTTTTACCTTTTTGACAGTCGTAGTCAATTTCTTGGATATTGTTTCTTAAGTTTTTACTCTAGGAATTAATGAAGGAGCTCTCTTAGTCCAAATAAAATGTTAATAAAATAGATAATTTTGATAAAATATGCTCACTGTCAACTCATTCACACCGCGCGGAAACATTTCTTGGCAATCCAAATTTTCAGATATTTCAGCCCCTCTGATAGTAGCCATCTTCACATACCCTTTTATAGAGTTGTGTTAATGGGTTGGAGCTGTTTTGTGGTTTGTTGAACCTCAAATAAACAGAGATCTATATGACTTATCGCAGTCTGTCCAGTTTTAGATAATCTATCTGAAGCTTTTTTGTTGAATTACTTTCACTCTTCATCACGGCACAAGACGTTATGGGATAATACACACAGATCAATAAAGGTAGTTGTTGCTCAAGGTCATTTATTAAACATGCTTTAAATACACCCGATGCGATGTTAGGGTCATTACAATGCTGCCAAGCTACGAATAGACAGGAACCGGCGCGTCGCGTCATCATGATAGATGTCAACGCAATTTGTGTATTTCTTTTATATGTTAACTACATTTAATAGTTTCGAGTCGATGTGAGTGAATTCGCGCAGATGACTATGGACATGTGTCAAATATGCCGATAACTCCTTTAGTAATTATACTTATTTTACATTTTTTCAGGACAGTTTCCCTTATAAAAGTACAAAAGTTGTCGTTATAAATAAGTATTTTAAGATCGCTTTACATCGTTGTTTGCTTTTTAAATCAGAGACGTAACATAATTGACGATGAGACGCGCTGATTTCGATGGTTTAGATCACTGCGGGAACCGGAAGGCATGTAGCCATTCTAGCCTTGGATGTGGTCTTAGATTTCGATTGCCCCGATTACCATTTTTTGTTAAATATAAATGTTGGTTGTTATAAATTAATAATACCAATACGGAGTATCTATGCGCTCACGTATAAAAGTATGTTTAATTGAAGGAAACCCTTGAATCAAAAGTGATTGTAAGGTTCTAGATGTGGCATGAGTCATTTTGATTCGACGCGCCAGACCAACGCTTTGTAGTGTTGCGCTGGCCATGGCCTAGATTTGGAAGGTCGAAGTAATTATCCTGGCAGTGGCCCAACAGCACCCGGTAGCGACGATGCTGACATTTTGGATTCGCGCCTTTGTTTATTGGCCGCGATTAATGAAAGCCGGCTAGGGGGAAGCGACGGTTTGGCGCCATCGCATCGATCCTAGCGGCCCGTCTGCCGCGCCGCACAGCCCTGGTGACTCACAGCGCACACCCACGCCCCCTTCGCGTGCCCGGGGTCCTGGTAGCAGCAACTGATACAGTAGTTTTTACACATCTATCCAAAAAAGTAAAAAAAGAAAATTAAAATATGGGTAGGGAAAGTGTTTTATATTTGCCCCAGTTACTCATTATCAGGATTTTGGTTTGTATTTAAAACCAAACTATCTGTGACATTATATTTACAAATATATTAATTAGTCAAGTTGTTTGGTCTCTATTAAATATTGACTATTATAATTTTTTGACATATCATTTTTCAGTTAGACTAATAAGTTAGACTATTTGTTAATGTTTTTTATATATATTAAAATAAAATATCAAAATAACAACAACAAAAAGATTAGATCAAACAAATTTAATCTTTATGGATCGGAATGACTATTTAGTACTAGTGTTATTATAGAGAATTTTTTATGGATTAGAATCTATTGTATCGTGTTTCTATCCCGTTCAAACAAATTTAACTTTAATATACAAAATGGAAATGTACAAATATGTTTCTTTTAAAATACGATAGTTAGGCCCTATACAAGTGTTTTCATGACTCTCAGGGTTTTCCATAAACCAAGGCAAACTAATGTATGTGAATAATTACGGTATGGCAATTATTATATTTCTTATGAAAGTGTTCCTGATAACTAAATCAGTCCTGGGAAATCTTACTAGGATGGGATAGAATGGAGATATCTCCTCATCCATGTGGCCGAACCTGGTTTCTTCACTAGACAGTGATAATGTCTCCCAGTAGTCATTACTGACTGCAGAGACAGCTGTGGAGATATCTCCTCGTCCAGGTGGTAGTGAGATTGATGATGTCTCCCAGTAGACATTACTGACTGCAGGGACACCTGTGGAGATATCTTCTCATCCAGGTGGTAGTGAGATTGATGATGTCTCCCAGTAGTCATTACTGACTGCAGGGACACCTGTGGAGATATCTCCTCATCCAGGTGGTAGTGAGATTGATGAATGTCTCCCAGTAGTCATTACTGACTGCATGGAAACGTGTGGAGATATCTCCTCATCCAGGTGGTAGTGAGATTGTTGATGTCTCCCAGTAGACATTACTGACTGCAGGGACACCTGTGGAGACATCTCCTCATCCAGGTGGTAGTGAGATTGATGATTGTCTCCCAGTAGTCATTACTGACTGCAGGGACAGCTGTGGAGATATCTCCTCGTCCAGGTGGTAGTGAGATTGATGATGTCTCCCAGTAGACATTACTGACTGCAGGGACACCTGTGGAGATATCTTCTCATCCAGGTGGTAGTGAGATTGATGATGTCTCCCAATAGTCATTACTGACTGCAGGGACACCTGTGGAGATATCTCCTCATCCAGGTGGTAGTGAGATTGATGAATGTCTCCCAGTAGTCATTACTGACTGCAGGGACACCTGTGGAGATATCTCCTCATCCAGGTGGTAGTGAGATTGATGATGTCTCCCAGTAGTCATTACTGACTGCAGGGACACCTGTGGAGATATCTCCTCATCCAGGTGGTAGTGAGATTGATGATGTCTCCCAGTAGTTATTACTGACTGCAGGGACACCTGTGGAGATATCTCCTCATCCAGGTGGTAGTGAGATTGATGATGTCTCCCAGTAGTCATTACTGACTGCAGGGACACCTGTGGAGATATCTCCTCGTCCAGGTGGTAGTGAGATTGATGATGTCTCCCAGTAGTCATTACTGACTGCAGGGACACCTGTGGAGATATCTCCTCGTCCAGGTGGTAGTGAGATTGTTGATGTCTCCCAGTAGACATTACTGACTGCAGGGACACCTGTGGAGATATCTCCTGATCCAGGTGGTAGTGAGATTGATGATGTCTCCCAGTAGTTATTACTGACTGCAGGGACACCTGTGGAGATATCTCCTCATCCAGGTGGTAGTGAGATTGATGATGTCTCCCAGTAGTCATTACTGACTGCAGGGACACCTGTGGAGATATCTCCTCGTCCAGGTGGTAGTGAGATTGATGATGTCTCCCAGTAGTCATTACTGACTGCAGGGACACCTGTGGAGATATCTCCTCATCCAGGTGGTAGTGAGATTGTTGATGTCTCCCAGTAGACATTACTGACTGCAGGGACACCTGTGGAGATATCTCCTGATCCAGGTGGTAGTGAGATTGATGATGCCTCCCAGTAGTCATTACTGACTGCAGGGACACCTGTGGAGATATCTCCTCATCCAGGTGGTAGTGAGATTGATGATGTCTCCCAGTAGTCATTACTGACTGCAGGGACACCTGTGGATATATCTCCTCATCCAGGTGGTAGTGAGATTGATGATGTCTCCCAGTAGTCATTACTGACTGCAGGGACACCTGTGGATATATCTCCTCATCCAGGTGGTAGTGAGATTGATGATGTCTCCCAGTAGTCATTACTGACTGCAGGGACACCTGTGGATATATCTCCTCATCCAGGTGGTAGTGAGATTGATGATGTCTCCCAGTAGTCATTACTGACTGCAGGGACACCTGTGGAGATATCTCCTTATCCAGGTGGTAGTGAGATTGATGAATGTCTCCCAGTAGTCATTACTGAATGCAGGGACACCTGTGGGGCATTTCCATCCGAATCAACATGCTTAATGGAACCTTGTTGCAGTTTACTGACCTCCAGGCTCAGTACATCAGTGGTAATGCCTGCAGATTCAGGGACTCTCGTTTTAACCATTACTGTCAGTTGAGTGACTCCATTATTGTAATTCCACTTATGTGGAGGTGCATCTTGTCATCCAGATGAGGGTGGTACCCATTGCATCTTTATTTAGAATTCCTCAACCTGTTGAAATTCTGGGGTCGATGCAATGAAATGGCACGGGTTGCAAATGCAGTTTTTCCTAAATCTCTATACCTGCCTTAATAATGCTTCACAATATCTTGGACTTTCATAAAAGATTTCCCATTTTTTCTCAGAACACACAAACTTTCAGGTCTGGAGAAGTGAAATGGGTTTGAATGTGCAGATTAAATGTTCTCACATGGCTGTTACTGGTTATGCACATTTTGTAGTAAATACTAACATATTAATTCTTAGTTTGTAGCATATTTAATGCATAAATAATTTTATTTTGGTTTATTTTATACATACTTCTACTAAATTTTCAATTTTTTATGAGTACCATGTGAGGACTAAATATGACAAACTAACTGTTTTGTGTAGGTGATGATGGCCCTGGCATCGCATCTGCAGATTGTGGAAGCAGAGAAACAAAAGCTCCGCACACAGGTCCGCAGGCTCTGCCAGGAGAATGCGTGGCTGCGCGACGAGCTGGCCAACACTCAGCAAAAGCTGCAAGCATCGGAGCAGGCAGTGGCACAGCTCGAGGAGGAGAAGAAACACCTCGAGTTCATGGCATCAGTGCGCCAATACGACCAAGATCTTACGGTACAGACATGTTGCTTAACTTCATCTATATGCTTAGATGCTTTTGATATCAGTTGTTTCAAAGTTACGGCCTCATAGAAGTGAAGTAGAGCAGGCTATGGAATTATGGAACTCCAATTTTCCCTCATCAATAATTTTATGCGTGATGGTTGTGTGACACTGTAATAGAGCATAGACATTGTCCGTAGTGGTATAACTTGATGGACACCTTTGAAAAAGATTTCCATTAACAAATTATTGTCACCAGTTTTTAAGAAATGTTCTTTAAAGTCTTAAGGAGCCGGCTGCAGTGAAACAACCTTGAGTTTTATCTCATAACAAGAATGAGAAAATTTTAAAAACCTTTCCAGTCATGTTTTGGTTTTTAAATTATGATGGGGGTTTATCTTAAAGATATATTAATACGTATCTAAAGGTTTTTGATTTTTTTCTTGTAAAGTTCATACTTTTATCAATATTTAACCAATTAAAGTTTCTGATTAATAAATAATAATATAGCAGAAACTAAAAAGCCATTATTAACGTCTAGACAGTTTAAGAGGGTTTTGTTAATAAGTTTTGAATAGTAAAACAATGAAGTAAAATAAGTTATGTAATATTTTCTTGATAAGGAATAAGATAGTGGAGAATAAGTCAGAGTATTAATATATTTATTTATTATAAATTTAACACTTTGATCCCAATATAGAAAATATCTGCATAAAATCCTATTGTTCACAAATAATTGTTTTAAAATATAAAACTTGCACTTACACTAGTGCTATACCAAAATGATGACAGTCATCTTTAATAAAGTTGTGGACTAAACTTTATACAGTACTTACTATTAGCTACCCCCGTGGCTTCACACACAATTTCATTTTGAAAACCAGGGACACCATGAGCACATAGCATTTCAAGCAATCTTGAGATAAGTGATAGACACTGAAAGATATTCCACGCTCTTGTACCTTTTTGGATTTAAGTTTAAAGATGGGGCCTTAAGTCAGAAAGTGTTTTTAATATGTACTTCGGAAATCTATTGAATTTCTCTCCAAAATTGTATTGAATTTATTCCAATGATTTCAGTAACAATTGGAACTATTTTAGGCGAGTGTGGAGAAATTCCAATTCTAAAGGGAGACAAATGTCAAAGTTCTTAGCTTTCCAGTTAACAAACATGATGGCATTTTACTGTAGTTAATAAAATGTAATAAAAACAAACCCATACAAAGAAAAGCTTCAAGTAAATCATAACTTTGTAAAGTAGAACTATAGATGGTACAGGTAGATAAATAAATAGAAACATTTACTATCATCTATTTAAATATGTATATATAATTATGCTTATTAATAATATTTTGTGTAATTTAGTAAATATCATGCCAAGTAAAAATAAATTTAAATCTTGAAAACTACAATGTAAATTGTGTGTAAATTTCAGGGTGATGATTCTACTTCTGAACTAAAACAAGACAAACCGAAAGCTGATGACCCGGTGGTGGACCTGTTTCCCGATGATGACACGGAAGAAAGAAATAGTAAGTTCATCTTGTACCAGAAATTGTTAAATTACTTGACAAATATATACGTGTGTAATTAATTAATTTATAATAATAAATAATGAACTTATTAAAATATAATACTAAAGAGCAACTCACATTGTGTCACAATAAACACTGTCATATAAACAGATAAAAACATTATGTTTATAACAAAATTGAACATTTTAATCATTGTACCACTCATTAATATACTAAGATAGTTTATAATGTATAAATTGTTTCAACAAAAATTAAAAATTCCTAAATTAGTATAATTCCTAAATTTTATTTAGGCATATTTTATAAATGTAATTTCAATTAAGATCAAAAAAGCTCAGAACGAATCATAAAAGACTCTTTATTTTAATGAAAATTATTCATTTTGTTAAAGTGAAATACATTTCCTTTCTGTATCGTAAGCTTAGGTATACTGAGTTAACTGATGAGCCGTTCACACAGAAGTGTTGTTGCTCACAGTTTGTGGAAGTAGAAAGTGCAGTTTCAGTGCAGCTGTGTCTGAGGCACTGGCAATTGTACAACATTGGTATACTGAGTTAACTGATGAGCCTTACACACAGAAGTGTTGTTGCTCACAGTTTGTGGAAGTAGAAGGTGCAGTTTCAGTGCAGCTGTGTCTGAGGCACTGGCAATTGTACAACATTGGTATACTGAGTAAAGTGATGAGCTGTACACACAGAAGTATTGTTGCTCACAGTTTGTGGAAGTAGAAGGTGCAGTTACAGTGCAGCTGTGTCTGAGGCACTGGCAATTGTACAACATTGGTATACTGAGTAAAGTGATGAGCTGTGCACACAGAAGTGTTGTTGCTCACAATTTGTGGAAGTAGAAGGTGCAGTTACAGTGCAGCTGTGTCTGAGGCACTGGCAATTGTACAACACTGGTATACTGAGTAAAGTGATGAGTTGTACACACAGAAGTGTTGTTGCTCACAATTTGTGGAAGTAGAAGGTGCAGTTACAGTGCAGCTGTGTCTGAGGCACTGGCAATTGTACAACATTGGTATACTGAGTAAAGTGATGAGTTGTACACACAGAGGTGTTGTTGCTCACAATTTGTGGAAGTAGAAGGTGCAGTTACAGTGCAGCTGTGTCTGAGGCACTGGCAATTGTACAACATTGGTATACTGAGTAAAGTGATGAGTTGTACACACAGAGGTGTTGTTGCTCACAATTTGTGGAAGTAGAAGGTGCAGTTACAGTGCAGCTGTGTCTGAGGCACTGGCAATTGTACAAAATTGGTATACTGAGTAAAGTGATGAGTTGTACACACAGAAGTGTTGTTGCTCACAATTTGTGGAAGTAGAAGGTGCAGTTACAGTGCAGCTGTGTCTGAGGCACTGGCAATTGTACAAAATTGGTATACTGAGTAAAGTGATGAGTTGTACACACAGAAGTGTTGTTGCTTACAATTTGTGGAAGTAGAAGATGCAGTTACAGTGCAGCTGTGTCTGAGGCACTGGCAATTGTACAACATTGGTATACTGAGTTAAGTGATGAGCTGTACACACAGAAGTGTTGTTGCTCACAATTTGTGGAAATAGAAGGTGCAGTTACAATTCAGCTGTGTCTGAGGCACTGGCAATTGTACAACATTGGTATACTGAGTAAAGTGATGAGTTGTACACACAGAAGTGTTGTTGCTCACAGTTTGTGGAAGTAGAAGGTGCAGTTTCAGTGCAGCTGTGTCTGAGGCACTAGCAATTGTACAACATAGGTATACTGAGTAAAGTGATGAGTTGTACACATAGAAGTGTTGTTGCTCACAATTTGTGGAAGTAGAAGGTGCAGTTACAGTGCAGCTGTGTCTGAGGCACTGGCAATTGTACAACATTGGTATACTGAGTAAAGTGATGAGTTATACACACAGAAGTGTTGTTGCTCACAATTTGTGGAAGTAGAAGGTGCAGTTACAGTGCAGCTGTGTCTGAGGCACTGGCAATTGTACAACATTGGTATACTGAGTAAAGTGATGAGTTGTACACACAGAGGTGTTGTTGCTCACAATTTGTGGAAGTAGAAGGTGCAGTTACAGTGCAGCTGTGTCTGAGGCACTGGCAATTGTACAAAATTGGTATACTGAGTAAAGTGATGAGTTGTACACACAGAGGTGTTGTTGCTCACAATTTGTGGAAGTAGAAGGTGCAGTTACAGTGCAGCTGTGTCTGAGGCACTGGCAATTGTACAACATTGGTATACTGAGTAAAGTGATGAGTTGTACACACAGAGGTGTTGTTGCTCACAATTTGTGGAAGTAGAAGGTGCAGTTACAGTGCAGCTGTGTCTGAGGCACTGGCAATTGTACAACATTGGTATACTGAGTAAAGTGATGAGTTGTACACACAGAAGTGTTGTTGCTCACAATTTGTGGAAGTAGAAGGTGCAGTTTCAGTGCAGCCGTGTCTGAAGTACTGGCAATAGTACAGCGTTGGTATACTGAGTAAAGTGATGAGCTGTATACACAGAAGTGTTATTGCTCAAGTAAAATGTAATCCACCAACAGACATAAAGATTATTTAATTAAAAACATTAAATTTGGGGGTTTTTGTTCTATTAAAAGCCACATTTTTTAGCTGTTTTTCAACATTAATATTTTAATATGAGTGGTGGATCAAATACATAAATATTTCATACAACAGTCTAGCTAGTGGAAAATCTTCATAGCCTTTGTTAAACTCATTTCTAAAATTTAATGATTATTCGTGCATAAAAGGACTCAAAATAAGGACATTTTTTGTTTCTGAATTGGTAAACCAATCTTATAATATCTCTTTTGTTAGTATTCACATTTTTTCACAGTTTTATCTCCTCTAATACACCTTTTATGGCTCTCAAAGAACACAATATTTCTATTTCTTATCTTCCTCTAATGCCATTCTGTTAACACGTACAATACTACAGTTTTCGCTTTTTGTTGCCTTTCCCTTGTCTAGCACACAGATTCTCACTGCTTTGAGCTAAGGATACAGGTTAAGAGAATGTGCATATGGCTGATCAAATCAAATCAGACTTTTATTGCCGGAACATTATACAATACATGGCAATATTTTTGTCAAACACACCACAAGAAATCTCATTCAAACATACAATTTTGCAAACGTACCTACATCCATTCATTCACCAATTATTCCCACTTCCAGCGACAAATTTTATCAGTCTTTTTAATTGGTGGTCTCCCAATCATAAGCAAAAAACTTGTCAACATTATAAAATGTTTGTGACACTAAAAAGCGTTTCAAACGAGTTTTTAACACTTTGAGCGTTGGAGTGTTTTTAATTGAATCTGGTAACTTATTGACGAAATGAACACCTGCCTGTGAGGGCAAGTGTTCATAAACCACTGTTCTGTGTCTACCAGTTCGGTAGTTATCTCTGCCTCTAGTCTCATACACATGTATGTCTCGGCCATTCCTCATGGCACATTTAGACAGAGTTGTTTCCAAGATGTAGAGACTGGGCAGCGTCAACAGTTGGAAATTTTTGAAGGCTTCCTTGCACGACTCTAAATTTCAACTTAGCGATAATGCGGATCGCTTGTTTTTGCAGCTTGAACACTCTCAGGAATTGATTGTTTGCACAAGCTCCCCACAACGCCAGCCCGTGAGGTGGGGGTAAATCAAGCCATAATACGCCATCTGATATAATAGAGATGGATTGTGAGGCAGTGTCTTTTATATGTATAGTCTATATGCACTCAGTGTGATACAGGAAAAGCAACAAAAACTACGATTCTCTAAAAGGATCCACTTCTGGCTGGTTCATACTTTCCAATCAAACCTACACTGGGTAAAGCAAAACTGAAGTGTCACTTAAATCTGAGAAACTGTATAGATACCCGGGATCAGCACATATTGAGATATCGGGGTGCAAGGGTAGATTGATAGGTATAACCTATTACGGAGGATGACTGTTGGAGCTCCCTAAGTGTTAAAGGCAGTTGCTAGGCTGGACACATAGGAGTGCTACCCTTGCCTGCTTTGACTGGAAAGGCTGGTACATAGCTGGCTTCTCCTTCTTCCTAGCTGACATGACAGATACAATGCCCATTCTCCATCCTCGTGGATCTACACAGGAGGTGGCCCCTACCCATACTGAATATCTTTTCACTTCGGAAGAAAGCCCAAAAATCCTTGGGCTGTGAGAGGTTTCTTAGCTTCTTGCCCTAAGAGAACAACAATAAAAATCTAAACACTTGCTACATATTATCTTGTTAACACTGTTTTATATTGGATAGCCTAAAATATCAAACAAAACTCTACTATTTAGTTTAGAGTTTAATACATTTAAAATTCATTCTACATCTATTTATCAATACTTTTGTAGAACAGTTCAATCTCTTATACCACCAGGTAAATGGAAATTCTGGTTATTAACTTTTTTGCTCCCATCATATTAAATTGCAGTTCTTGTTACATACAGATTTCAAGGTTTAAATAACGTTTTTCTTTAACTTTAGTTCTTAAGAATACCACGTTCAATATGTTTTTAAGTGACTAGAATAGATGATGGTTGTTTGTTTGCACAGATATGTCGCCCACACCACCCAGTCAGTTTGCACAACAAGTGAACGCTGGCTATGAGATCCCAGCGCGTCTGCGCACGCTACACAACTTGGTGATCCAGTACGCCAGCCAGGGTCGCTACGAAGTGGCTGTTCCTCTGTGTAAACAGGCCCTGGAGGACCTGGAGAAGACAAGTGGCCATGACCACCCGGATGTTGCCACCATGCTTAACATCCTTGCTCTCGTCTACAGGCAAGTCTACAGATAATGGTTTTATTTTTTTATTTTCACTCATACACCCCTTAGGAATCATAAACTATTTTTCTTTGTGATTTTTCAAGAATGAACACTTAAAATATATATATATATATATATATATATATATATATATATATATATATATATATATATATTGAGCTTATCTGAAAGTAGTTTAAATTTTAGAGCACCAATAATAGTGATGTGTTCTACATAAATGATCACAAAGAGTTGTTAAGAGTTGTTATTTATATTTCGTTTGTGTTCCATATTTTATATACGTAACATTACTTGTGATACAGAATACATAAAACATATAATAAGCATGGCATAGCAGCTTGTATTGTTTCTTTTTGCTAATCAGCTGTGAGTTACAGCAAACTACTCATTTTATTGTTAAGGGAGTGCTTCACTGTTCTTTTTTCCAATAATTCGGCCTGCTTGCAAGTATTTTTTTTTTTTTTTTTTTTTTTTTATTTCTTCCATCAATCCAGTGCTTTTTTTATTCAGGCTAGTGTTAATTGGTATCATTAATTTTTTCTGACTAATGTTTACCTAATTTTAAAATTGGCTTCAAGAATATAATTATGATTCTTACTGGAGTGTTTCCTATCAGGACTGTGGATGGCTGAGCAGTCTCAAGATGTCAGGCTTTGGATCTGTGGTAGAGATAGTGCAGGTTCAAATCCTGTTTAGCACTTTTTATCTGTATCATTGGCCTAGTACTGTATCGATTCTCCCCTTATTATGTTTGATAAGATCCTCACACAGGCCAGTGGCTCATTAGAAAGGGCAGAATAAGCTTAAAGAGGATTTAACTCTCCTTAAAAAACACACAAAAATCTTAAATCAAATATTTATATATAGATAACCATTATTTATATACATAATCCATAGCCAGGTGCCTGAGAGCATGCGAATTCGTCAACTAGGGAAGGGAATAGGAGTGAATTTCAGAGGAAGATGGTTCAGAAGCCTAATGGTTACAGATACTGTTGGCTATTAGAGGCCAAGATACCTTATAACTCAGGCTTCAAATAAAAAAAAAAAATTTTGGATATTTTCAGAGACAGGGAGTTGCCAAAGACTAAAACCAAGGTATCTGAAGCCAGTCTAAGAATCTTTTATTTGCCCTTCTATATTGTGTATTCTTTTATAATTTAAATGATGTAGTAATCAAATTAAGGGATTTTATGGAATGACAAATTACAATATTAAGATTAAACTAAACATATAATATCATACATAATACTTCCACCGATCATAAAAGCATAAAGTTTGGTGTTTAACATTTACGGGGCCAAATCAAGATTGCTGTCAGTAAGCCAACTCTTAACCCCTTAACGGGTTTATTTTGTACCTTTACTGAACTTTTCTTTGTACTTTTATACAGATACAGTTTTGTAAAGGTTACTTTTGTCATGCAAAAAGTAATTTTTTACTGTCTTTTCAAAATTTTTTATATATTGTGTCCGTGTCATCATCAAGCAAACAAAGTCAATAATCTATTTGTGCGTTGATATTTCCATGGTACAATAAACAAAAAAACAAAAATATACTCCAAGACGAATGACATGCAACAACAATACGCAGTAGCTGTCTGCACTGTGTGACTACATCGAACTCACCAAGGTGCAAACACTCGTGAAATAGGACAGTGCACACCACTTCATGCACAATGAATAATTTTCATTGACATGCTTCTTGCGCAATATTCAGTTGGCAACAGATTAAAACAGGAACAATATCATTTTGTGTAACATTACATCTGTAGCACACTTTTATGCAATCGCTATGAACGTAATATCACATCAAAAACCACAAAGGAGTTAAATTTTACGTTGCCACTAAAATATAATTTTTATTGGCATAAGATTTTATTATTTTTTCTTTTATTATAGGGATCAAAACAAGTACAAAGAAGCAGCAAACTTGTTAAACGATGCCCTTGCAATACGAGAGAAAACTCTTGGAGAGAACCATCCTGCAGTAAGTTTTACTTTAGTTTCTTCTAAACGTAGTCAGCATGTCTGCTCTTTCTTAAAGTATTAAACTTTTTATGCTATAAAATATTCACATTAGTTCAAAATCTGTTTATATTGAATTCGATTTTTAGTAATTGTTCAGCTTCTATACAATAAACCTTGTTTTAAACATTACAAATTTAACAGCATTGTTTCAAATATTGTTTTACAATACACTTGTTCAGACTTGTAATTATTGTTTGATAAATTAGGACCAAGAATATCTATTGACTTTTTGTGTTGCAATAATGCAAAGCATATCTAGAGAATAAGATATGTTTTCTTGTCAAATAAAACAAACATGCATTTATATTTTGGAGAATGATCAATAATTAGATTTGCAACACAAGAAGACATGATTCATTTGAGGCATTTAGCATACATTATTTTAGCAATGTGATTGTAACTTTGTAATGCTCATGGCTAGGTTGATAATAGGTAATAAGATTGTTCATACGTTCTTTTTAACATTCTATTTTATTGAATATACTGTGTGTATAGGTTGTTTAATTGGGATACTACAATATTGTTACTGTACAATCATCATGTAAACCTATTTGAATTTGCTACGAAGGAAAAGTTTTTTACTTTTGACCTCTATTATGGTTATTTTAGTTTTTGTTCTCCTTTATTGCTATTTTGTTTCAAAATGTTAGCCTATTAGCTAAATGCTTTCAGCATCCATAATTAGCAATTGGTGCAAAAAACCTAAACCCACTTTATTAAAATTAATTATTTTCTTCTGTTTACTAATAAGATTTAACATTACCATTTTCATAACAAATCATATGTTCCTTTGAGTTAATATTTTTAGACTAATACAGAAATTGCTACAAAGTATATTAAAATTTTAGTCTTCAATATTTTTAGAATTACTTTGAAAACACCATTTTTTCTTAATTTTTATTATTACTTATACATACGTTATCTTTTGAACAGAACTAGAGAATTTACTTATTTCAGTACTGTGTTTACAATCATTGTTCATCCCAGTCCCAACTATTAATATAAATATAAGGCAGAGGTTGATTATCATAGATCTTAATCAAACCAAATATATTATAGGTGGCAGCTACCTTGAACAACCTAGCTGTGCTCTATGGCAAACGGGGCAAGTACAAGGAGGCGGAGCCACTCTGCAAGCGGGCTCTTGAAATTCGGGAGAAAGTTTTGGGCAAGGATCACCCTGATGTGGCCAAACAGCTCAACAATCTCGCTCTGCTTTGTCAGAACCAGGTAGGCAATTATGTATTTTTCTTGTTATTTTACATATTGTAATTACCTATCACTTGTTAATCTAAGAAGGTCTAATAATCAATCTAACAAACAAATTTACTCTTTATCTTAAATGAATCAATTTATTTGAAAACATTAATTTATGTAATGCATGTTGTCTCAATGTTTTCACACACTTGAATTTACATTGTCAAAACCGTAGCGTGAGTTGTCACTCAAGAATTTCGAGAGTTGGTCACTTCCTCTCAATGTTTGGAAAGATGTTCATCTTTGGTGGTTTTGTTTACACTCATATACCGGTACTCAATTTTGTAAACACTACCAAACACAGAAGCAGATGTATGATAAAGTTCATTATACTAGAGCAATCTCATTCATGGATTTGTTTGAGTCTCACAGTTGAAAATTGTATTATTCGACTTTCCATGTTACCTGGAACTAAGCTCAGTCAATAAAATAATCATTTTTGTTACCAGATGGATTTTATATAATAAAAATACTCGGAATGACACATGAGCTATGGTGCTAACTTAGTGCAATTTTGTGATATTTGGGTGAGCAGATGGCACGGAAACTCACATCTGTGATACGATGCCATAGACCTCTCGCTTACACGGTTTCTTAAAATAAATCAATTGAACATACCTTACCTCCCTCTATTAATGGCATATGGGGAGTATCTCCTTACATTCTTTACAGTAATTTTTTTTAAACTCATACAGGGTAAAAATGAGTCATTTACGATATACTTAAATTGATGTTTTTGACAAAGTTTAATTTTTAAGTATATATCTTTGTATGTCACATGATGGTTGTGAAATTTAGTTGACATTTCAATACAGTTAATTAACTACTTCTTGTTACAAAAATTAGTATTCCTTGATTTCAATTCATGCTTTCAGGGAAAATACGAGGAAGTGGAACGATATTACCAAAGGGCATTGGAAATCTACGAGTCAAAGTTGGGTCCTGACGATCCTAATGTAGCGAAGACCAAGAATAACCTTGCCTCCTGTTATCTGAAGCAGGGAAAATACAAAGAGGCGGAAATCCTGTACAAGCAGATCCTGACACGGGCTCATGAGCGAGAGTTCGGCACCATCGACGGTAAGTGGCCAACCACAGTGGTCTAGTCTCAGCCAACCAAGCACCTGACAGCCTTTTATTGAACATTCCTTTTATTGTTTGCCTTTATTGTTTAGCATTGTGTTTTGGAGAAATTAATTCAGAAAACTGTGTTGTATTTTTGTTTCAAAAAATTAATATATTCTGTATAAAGTGAAATATTACTGGTAAATTATTAAAAACATAAATTGAGTAAAGTGGTGTTTATATTTTGGATCTTTCAAATTTTAATTAAACCTCCAAATAATGTATTACCGTATCCTTTCCTTGAAGCGATTGGTTTTCTTTTTTTTATTTAAATACAACATTTTTTTGTTTGTGTGTATTAAATTAAGTATTTTTATGAAATTTTTCAATACATTTTTTATTTATAAATTATAGAGTCAGTTGAGTTCAGAGTATCTCTGTTCTTTTTTTTTAACTCTGACAGTAATTTTTGGTGAATGGCTAAATAGTTATTTTGAAGTTGATATTTACAAATGTATCAATCTGCTTCACACTCACACATCCCTTCATATAGTTTATCCTTCTACCTTCTTGTTGTTCTTTGTTCCTTTATCTCATAATCTGTCTTCTTTATTATTTTTGTGTAACGAAACCAGTAGACGTATCAAATTCAAGTACTTTGAAAATGTTTTGGCTTTACATAGGTATATCACAGATTTATGTAGTTTTGGTCCAAGTACTTGTTGTAATTGTTTTTAATAAATTATGCACATAACAAATGTAACTTGCTAATTTTTTAAACTTTTTTTACTCTGGCTAGTTGAAATGAGTGTACAAAATATTGGATTTTAATGAACTCAATCAATAAGAAATGTTTTTTGTGGGCTGTCCCGGTGTGTTTATCGTGCAATTTTTGTCAGTGAGTGCTACTATATTGACTCTTGTACAGTCCTGTGTCGCTGCAAGTCATATAGACCTTCTTACATAGTGTTCAATTATTGACTGAGTAACAAGTTTATCTGGTAAGGATATTTATTGTAAGCCGCTTTTACTGTATCTGTTGTAATATTTTAAGTTACATGGGCTTGCTTTTAGATTTTTGCTTGATTGAATGAGTTGCTCTTCAGTGAAATGTACAATTAGTTTTAAGTGTTACTCTTACACCTTGTGTCCTGGTGGCCAAATCAGGTGATGGTCAGTAACAATAATCCTTGAATTCCAAACATTTTAGGGCTCCTGAGTTTCTGTTTCCACACAAAGTTGAAAATTACATCACTGAAGTCTGGAATTAACTTAAACCTAGTATTTAAACTCAAAGTTTATTTCTAAGAAATTGAAAGCAATTTCCGTAACATGTACCAAAAATTGCATTAAAAATGAAAACTTTTTTATATTTCATTCAGGGATATTTTATAAGTGAAATAGATGTAGGGAATCATTAAAACTAAACATGCTTATTGTTTATTGTGCTAGAGAATGTTGAAATGTAAATTATTAACTGAGATCTCATGGTGAACTGTGTACATCATCGGCAACCTACAGGTACATCACTGAGTATCAGCAGGGCTTAACACGTCAGGAAATAAATCATTCGCATATGTTTACTGCTTTTTATGTTATGGACACATATTGATCAATCATGTATTGTAATTTTTTAGATAATACATATCTAAATTAGTCAAGAAGTCAAAAGTTATTTCTAATATATATTATTACTAACATCTATTTTGATGTATTTAATTTAGCATTTTTGAATCTGTGACAAAATTAATACAAGTGAATTATGATGCTCAATCTCAAATACTAGCTCTAACTAAAATAGAAAAGGACCAAGAAGTGTGTGTTGGACGCTCGGACTAGGGAATACTGTGTGCACATTGATCTTAGTTCATATTATGTGTTACTGTGCTACTCACCTGATTTGACCTCCACAAATCTACAACATTATTTAAGAAACATCTAATGTTCATTTACTTTTACTTCTTAAAAATGTGGGTAGATTTATATTTAGCATTAAGAACCTAAGTCATCTTTACTTAGTTTAGGCCAAGGCGACCTGTATTAGTGAAGTGATCGAGTAACTGGGAAAATACACAAATGTATTGAAATCTTTATAATTATTATTATCTCTAATTGCTTGTACTGAACTATTTCCTAATTAGGTAAGAGATTGCTCTAATTCGCAGTTCTAAAAAAATTGAAATTCTTATTTTAAAATTAGTGTTTTTCACATGCATATAAAAAAATTTGTTATGACGTGTAACAATGTGCCTGTTATGTTATTCAAGTGATGATGCTAATTCTATTTTCTATCTTGGATTTTTATGAAGTATGGTGTATTTTCATTTCTTTACCTCTTGTAATCAATTTCAATATTAATATTTATTTCTATCATGTTGAGCCTCTGGATATTCATATTTTAAGAAAACGATTAAAATAACTTTAATAGTGCTAAAACATCCAATGTTGTTTTTCTAGTGGGTAGAGTTTTATGGAAGAGCAGGGTTGATGAAATTTAGGTCCTTAAAATCATACATTTTACCTTAGAAAACCAATCTCTTTAGTTTATATGTGACGAGAGGTTTTCCTCATTAATTTTTCTGTAACATTGTTTTATTTAATGTTTTATAAACAGATGGTTGCTATGCTCACATGTAACATCAGAAACTGTAATCTTGCTCTTGTGCATTTCTTCAATATTCGCTGAATTGAACTGTATTTCTGAGTGCATCCAATTTAAGGGGAACATGAGAAAAAGAGCTTTGTTTACTCAGTGTTTAGAGATTTTAATCAATGGTGTATACAGATGTGTCTTGTGGGAACTCAATATTATCACTTTAATGGAACAAATAAGCAACTCAGGTTGACTGTACGAGGGTTTTTCTCTTTCAACCTCTGATGTGTTACAAAAATAAAACTAATGATTATCATGAAATAATTTACTATCAAAAGTTACATACATATATACGGTTAGTATTTAGTATAATCGCTATTTAAGTTGTGGCATACTTGTGAAGTGAGCATTCTTCACTTGTTCTGAATGGCTCTCTTCAGCCATTGTAGTGTTTCACAGTTGCCTTCTGCATTTATCATAGTCCTTGACTCTTAGAATTCCACAAACAGAACATCTTGCATCCATGTCAACGCACAACATCTCTAAAACCTATCAAGCGCAACGTTTCTTGTAGCCTAGGTGTTTTGTTACAATACTGTAGAGGGCTGGTCTTGAAATTACAGAATATTGATGCGACACTAATGGTAGACCTCTGATTATCTTTTAACTGTTCTATCAATTCGCTCAATGAAATCTCATTTTGAGACAGACTGGTGACCTTGACCTCCTTTGCCATGAACATCAAGTTGTTCATCTTTACATTTTCTGCACCACTCAATGTCTTACACATCACTCAAAAAGTTTTCACTGTACTCATGACACGTTTTAGCGAATTTTTTAATAATTTTTCAATTTTGGCAGGAGAATCAATTGTAGTAGCCATGTTCACATTTCGTTAGATAAACTTTTAATGGTGTCAGAAGCTCGGAAATGCATGAGGTGTTAGTTGAAGATGCACTGGTACATCATACTGTTTGACTAGCTGTATCACAACATGATCAGAGGTTGAAAGAAAATTAAAAAGCTTGGATACATTTCAAGTGGAGTAAACTGTAAGTTATTTTATATGTTTGAAGATATAGCTGGATTTTTATGTATGGATGATGTATCAATATGTTACAAACAATGAGCATATTGGACAGAATACCCAGTCTAGCTGTAGCCGTTGGAAGCGAACATGTCAACATACTAAACCATTGATACTGGTGAGCGTTACAACACAATAAACCTTATTTATTTAGTGTTTCACAATGAAACTATAACGTCCAAACTGAATTAACACTCCATTTTCAAATAAAAAATGTTTTGATGGAATATTTGGTTTCTTTGTATAGTTTGCATTGTGTCTATTTTTTGTTTGTTTTTTTTTTACTAGATTAAAACAGTGTTGATATTAAATACAAGAGGTCAAGAAATTTATAATCAATCGTTCAAAATTTTTGTTTTGTTTTTGCCTAACTTAATCTATCAATGATAATTTATTTTATTATTTTAATGTCTGTTAGTGTGTAATCTAAAAACATTTATTATTCAAATTAAACTAATTTAAACAATGACAAAACAATTACAACACACAAAATACAGCTTTTTCGATTTAAAAGAATGAACAGTTTGTTGATTGTTGATATTAAAAATAATAATAGAATCAGATGTTTGCTTAGTTATGTTGCTCTGTTTTGAAATACGTATACTATAATAATCTAATGGAAAATCACTGTACTTTGTACTGGCTCAGATTGACAGCTATTTTTTAAACAATTTCCAGTATCAGCTTGAAGTGTCAAACACATGTAAGGGTTACATAAATTACAATCCATGTGAATAAATACAGTGAAGTTAAGCCCCTTGTTGAGTGCAGTAAGCTTGTTTAGTACACTTTTCTTTGGCTACAAATTAATTGGAGATGATTTGTCATGTGCATCTTTTTAGTCTGTAATAACAGTACATATTAGTATTACATATTATATATGTGTGTCTTGTTTGATAGTTTTGATATTGAAGGCAGCTGATTTTTTCAATCAGAATTCATCAGTTAATGTTCCAAACAACACGATTTAACATATTTTTATTTATGTCTTTGAAATTGGACTAATAATAGGTAATAATACAAATGTTAGAACAAACTTCTTAATATTGGTCAAGTACCTTTGTTATTCTTAGTTTCCACTTTGATATGTGATTGATATTAGTGTAACAAGTGCCTTAAATGACGAGACAGCATAGTCTGGCTGGTAAATGTACAAATTCAGTGTTAGTGTAGGCGATGTAGCATCACATGTTTGTGTTACATGTGGCTTGTGTTACACCCCAGGTTGTGTTAGGGTAAGGGATTCATTCGCTTTTTTCGTGGGGCATTCGCAATCTAGTTGTAGTTTTTACTATTGAAATGTGTATTTCTATTTTTGTACAATGTTGTTAATAATGGCAGTCTATGCTTTGTTGTTTGATGGTAATAATATTTTTCTTGTTGTGCAACAAAGTTTTATTGCTGTTAAATTTTTGCTTGTAACAATTGATTTTGAATGCTAATCAGGGCCTTTTACACTGTATTTTAACAATATTTCATTCTTACAATAGAGATGTGTTACTTATAAGATTTCTAAACTGTTAAAGTATCTTAACAAAAAATTATTAGATTTGTTCTGAGTTGTATGATTAATATTTTGATATTGTATAAAGGAAATAATAATGGCATGTGGTAACACCTTATACTAAAATTAACATACAAGGAGTAGTCAACCTTAGGGAAATTTGTTAGTTTTTGGTGTTTCAGGGGAATCTTGAAATAAAGGCAATTTTTATAACAATACTGGATATGTTAAAAATATTTAACTAATCAAGATTGTGCCTTCTTAGTTTAGTGGTCTAAGCCTTTCCCCCTTTGACCAATGAGCTTCAACAGATCTTTGGTCCAGGCACAAAACAAGTCTACATCTGTGGCAAAGCCACTCACACTCAGAGTGGGTAGGAATAGAGTTGGTCTATATGGTAATTATCGGTATCAGTGTGTTTTTCTATAAAAACACAGACCCAAAACCGGTTGACTTAATTCTTAGAGTAATAAAGGCAAAATTTATTGTAACCATAACAAAATTCAAAAGCTAAGGTGTTAAATAAAATATTACTTGTTTAATTGTTATTTATTGTCTTCCATATATGGAAACATATTTTCTTCCAACATATGGAAGAAAATTCCTATTATTTCTGTGGGAACTCAATCTATGTCAAGATCTGACAATAAATGTTATCAGTTTTAAAATATTATATTTAGATTTCATAGTAAAAAAACTTCAATATTAAAATTCTTACCTAGGCTATGTAATGTAGGTAAGTCGGGAGAAGGGCCCTGGGGTTTTCTGAATAATTTTTAATTTTGTTATTTGCAAAATAATTTTGTGAATCTGAAGTAGTATGTGAGCAAGGTACAATTGGAGCTGAAATATTCGAGACATCGTGGTCAGTATATCCATGCTTGACAAAACCTACTAGGTCAATCTCCTGGCTCGCCAACAGTATTTTATTTTAGTACACTGTTAAAGAAATATTTTTATAAATTGATTTTATAAGTGAAAAAATATTGTTTAATCAGTTATTATGTGGTAAAACAGGTGCAAATTAGTTGTAGATTGTCTTGTCTATTGTTATTACTGTATTTCTACATCAGGTGTTAGTGTGATGTACATTTTTCATTTAACTTTAGGTTTTGTTTGATCTGTTACCTTAAGTTCCTATTTCTTAATTTACTATTGTCATAGTTAGTGTAATGTCAATACATTCCTTTCCATAATTTGAGTGCTGCTATTATGAGTGCATGTGCGTCCTTTGCACAATTTATTATTATTTAGTTTGTTCTTGTGTGTGCTCGTTCTCCTTGTAAATTGTTAAAGTTTGGTGTATTTATTATTTTATTTATTTGGATTATTTTTGATTGAAGGGAATATTTTATAAACTAAAACCTAAAATAACTCATTTATTTAATTGTATTTTACTTACATTCCATGTGAAGAATTTTTTGTAATTTTTTTTAACCAATCTAAATGGAAATGACTAAGAACATTCCACAATATTGTAAAATCTTCAGATATTTTGGGGATACTATGTTTATTTCAATTATATTAAGCTCAAGAACACATGTAGGACATCCTATAACAACATAGTAGTAAACTCAAATAAGTAGTATCTTGCATTTAATAATTTACAAACCAATTATTGGTTTGGTTCAAAACTTGTGAAGTTAAAATAAATACATAAAGTGAAAACATTTCTCTTTTTTTTATTTGCTGATAATTTCTTTGTTCAATTTATAAAAAGTATTAATCTGATGTTATCATATAGACAAAATACGATCTTATACAGATACAGTGACTTATTCATTGCTGTTTATGTTATATTATACTTAATTGCTGGATGAATTTAACTTATAAAACACAACCTAATGAACTCATTCAAAGAGAATGTTCGTCATGGCTTGTAAGGGTTAAATGAAAGCACATTTAAGTCAATGTTTTACTGAAGTTAACTTTTGGGTTCTTGATGTGATAAATGAATATCTAGTGATAAATTAACAAAATGTAACTGAACCAATCTTTTATTTTGGTAAAAATCTTAGTAAAAACTTCAAAATGCTTCAGTAAACTGTTTATAGGTATATTATTAGCTTAAATAGCAATTTATGAATTGGTTTCTAAATAATTGTAATTAAGGCCAAACTAAACTAGACAACATTTTAGAATATCAAGTTGAGGCTTAAAATTTATGTTATAAAGATGTTTAATTTTGTTCATTTAACATTATACAAATATAATTTTTTAAACTATTCATGTACTTGTATCCAATTCAAAAATACTGCTAGTTATTTGTTGTCTAGTTTTTCTTTTTTTTATTTATCCGGATAATGGCTTTTGATATCATCAATTTTATTTTAAAAAAGAGCACACCATTGTCCTTTTCATTGTGTAGTTAACGAGTCTCAGGACTAAATAGTGGAGAAACTGTGAACTAAATACTACTCTATAGTTTCCTGATTTTCCGTTGGTTGGTGTGGCTATATTCTACTGATCATCTCTATTGACGACTAACATTTGACTTTGTAATGGACCAGGAAACCTTGACAGCAGTTGGTTTATTGTTGTTTGCATGTGGACATTCGTATATACTTAGACAGCATTCCTCGTACTTGTTTGAGGTGGGTGTTTCTAAAGAAAGTATATTTTCATACAAAATTAAACTGTCTTAATAACAGCTCTCAATGTCAGTGAGTTGGCCAAATCCATTCCAATTTTTCTAGTTGTTATCCCTGTGATTCTAAGTGATGATTAATTAAAAGGTTTTCTACGTGGTGATTACACATCGCACTGACAGTGATGATGACGTGCAAGTAGTTGATGACAGATGTAGGAGATGACAGACACTACACAGGACTAGAGTTCTGTACTTTCAGAGCTTACCAATATCGTAACTATGATGTTAAAGAGCGCTACCCCTCTGAAATGCTCAGAATTGAAGAATTATCAACACTTAACTGGTACACAGCAGTTAAAGACCGATTTTCCTCCACCTGATATAGGCCTAGATATCCCTAACAATAGTTAATTGTATAAGTTTAATGTTTAACAGTTTATTGGAGTAGAAACAATATTGTAAAACAAAAAAATAAGTTAAGATACACATATTCAATAAAACAAATATGATTTGATGCACCAGCAGCTTTAAAATATACATTAAACTTGGGATTTTGGTTAAAAAAAATTTTTTTAAGTATTGAATTACAAAGTAAAAATATAATGGTGTAACAAAAAACATTGTTTTATACCTTGTTTTATTCTATATTTAAAGCCTAATCATAAAAACCATTTGTTACCCTACTTTTTTGAAACAAAAAATTTTTGTTTAAAAAATACAACACTACTTTAACTGAATTAAAGTACATCCAGATAGAGAAGTTTGCACTTCTTAATGAGTCCCGAAAGGGTTAATAATCGTAACATTGATCTTTTCTCTACCTTAAAAAATAGGCACTTTTTAATTATATTTTATAAATTAAAAAAATTAAGAAAGTAAATAAGTAACTAAAATAATAAGACAATGAATAAATAAGTATATTTTTATGTTCAAATAAAAGTTATATTATTCTCTGTGCTAAATAAACATTTTATTTAGTGTTTTGTAATGAGCTAATGCGATAGAATTTTAATGTAATAAATTCACTTTTTAATTCTTGCAACATGATCATACTGTGAGAAAACTAAGTTAATCATTGCTATACTGCAGACAACCACATTAAAATGAAATAGTTACATATGCACTTGCAGTCTACATTGCTGTGTCACATCCATCCATTATCGGGTCTGTTCTAACATATTAAGTAATGATTGGACTTGACTTGATTTTTGAATGTTGAGTTTTACCAGATCGCACTTCTGTACAATACTGAGTTCCCACACATCTCTACTGTTTCTATTAGAAATAGCATCAAGGCAAATAGTGACCAATCTAATTCTGTTTGCTGTTGAATTTTAATAGAAATTCAGTGGGAAGTGATAAGCCATGCTGTGTTATATTTGAAAGTATACATTCATCCTCAAACATATCTTATTTTTACAAATCCTCATTGATGCCTGTACTACAAAATAATTATTTAATTGATGAAATATTCCCTTCAGTCAGATGTACCAAAGTGTGGTTGTCGCCGCTTGTAGAGAGGCCTGCCATATCCAGGCCAGTACTTAAGCTTGTATTTGCCTCAATAAATAGTTACCAAAAATTCAAATGTCTCATTTCATTTCCATTTTCTCTAATCAGTATATTCAAATAATGGTTCAAAATTGCTGTTAAAACAGAAGTAGCATATAATTTAAGTAGTCCTTAGATTGTGTGGAAACTCATGCTCTTTCCTGGGTCCAACCTTTTTGCTATTTTCTTGCTCAAACCACTATTATTTTAAGTAAGTAATCATATCTTGATCGTATCTTTAAAATTACAGTAGAATCCAACCAACCTTACATGTTCAAATCATTAAATAACATAATTAATAATATTAATTCATTTAAAATACATCGAAATTATGCACTAAAAATAGTACATTTGTTTAATGAAATTGTATTTAATGTCAGTAGCAAGTGCACAATTTTTTCAACTGTCAATTATTCAGATTTGTCAGAAAAAGTATAAGAAATAACTGTAATCGATTACATAAATTTCGACATAATAATACAGAATATTATTTATAAACCTGTAAAAACTTTGTGAACGAAAGAGCGCCGGACAAAACAACATTAGTCATTGTTCAGTTTTTGCAATGACTACATATCATCCCTCAACCTAGATTTTATCTTAGCTCTAACGTTCATTAATCCTCTCTGGACAATTTGCCTTTATCTGCTTTGTGCTGTAATCATACAGCAGTTTTTGGAACTTACGAAATAATCTATTCTTGGTAATGGTGTCTTTCTTTACCAAATTTTTTCGTATTGTTTTTTCTCTAAGAGTAGAAGTATGAGAAACGTTTTGTACAACAATCTATTTACAGTGAGACGGCTCTTCCTTTAAAATTAAATGTTTAGTTTCAGTAAAACATAAATATAGTTCCTGATCTAGCCTTTATGATGGAGAAAAAATGAAAACAACTGAATACAATTGAATAATATGAGCTGCTCCAAGCTGCTTAGCTAAACCATAGTGTATATGCAATACATGAGATGGCCATGTCAATGGACAAACTATCAAGCATATTACCATATTACAATGAATGTTGTAAAATTCAGTAATAATACGATAACAAAGATAGACAATTCTTCGCGTGGTAAATGTTCTGAATATGCTTACCCCTAGTTTCTAGAAACCAGTGTCAACATTTGATCAATTGAATATTTTGAAAAACTATTACATTTCTCCTACCAATCAATTTCATTCATCTAAATTCAGTAAAAGTTGGTAAAATTGTGTTGGTGGTACTGGTTAAACAAAAAAAAAAAACAATTATTTCATAGTTGGAGGCTTGAGACAGTATGGACATTATAAAGAATACATTTACACCTTAATGGGAAAGAGACGTGTGAAATTTAAATTTATTTTGTGTAGCAAGCATAAGACAAGATACAAAAATAATGTAACAAAGGAGTTAAACAATAATTGTGTTGATAAATAATTGTATAAAAAAACATTACATGAAGACTATATTTTTATCATATGGCTTTGAAATTAAGTAATAATTATAAAAAATATATTCACTTTTAATAAGATTAAATGTTATGTGTAAAATATTTTTCCTAAATATATATTTCTTATAAACCTAAAATAGAACAAATGTAAAAAGTTAATCTACATATATATGTAAGTTATATGTTTTCACAACATTTTTCGTGAATAATTATTTTGTAGTAACTATAGTACTGGATGCAGAGATACTGAAATAAAAAACAAAATTTAATTTTCTACTTAGAATATTAAATTAATTATGACGTTTTGTGACGAATTATTGCAAGTTATGGAATTTTATCACTGGCTCTCATAGCAACAAACACTATTGGAATTAGGCACTTGGCGCCCAAAGGGTTAACTGATAAATAAAATACACAATGATGAAGACCATTGAAACCATTGTTATAATTAGATGTTTATATGAATGTGAGTTTTATACTTTTAAAGCAGTAAAAGGACTAAAAGCACTACTTATAGCTATGTTGTTAATAACAGAGAGATGTTATTACTATGTGATATAATAAAATATCAAATGTTCAGTGGTATTTTATGTTAATTTAATTTTTGCGAAACTTAATAAAATCCCTTATACTAATATTTTAAGCCACAAAAATTATTTTATTTTCTTTATGATTAAAAAACTACAATATGGTATAAATGGTGTACTGAAAACTGTCTTATAATCAATCAATCCATTTTTGAATTAAGTTAATTATACTTTAATAAATAAAATTCCTAGTATTATATTTTGTTTTTACACTTTGGTTTGTTGATCATGGACTTTTTGGTTTTTTAAGTGCTTTATACATTGGGTTACGTTTTAAGGCTTTTTTGCATGCATTTTTTTAGTTTAAGAGTCTTTTGTTTTGAATTGGAAAAAATATTGTGCAACTTTTGACTCTGGAAAATGCATTCAGTGGCAAAAGTTATCGTTCTGTTTGATTTTATAGTTATTGCTCTTTTATTTATGTTTGATTTTGTTGTCTTTGCTCGTATAAACTATACGTAATATATAGCTAATGTTCGTAATTGCTTGAGTTTTATTAACTGCAATTTTCTTATCTTTTTTACCTACTATTAAGTCTAAACGCAATCACAATAAATAAAACCCATATTAATGATTGTTTATGAATCTGAATAAATGTATTTATTAACCTGAACAATCTTATAAACTACTAATTTATTTATATACTTATATAGAAGTACAAATTTTTTTATTGTATGAAATATTTGAATTAGTAAATAAATCAAATATTCATACTGATTATCATACTTTGGTTGAGGATTTCCGAAGTTGCAGTTGATTTTGAGGTTTTCTAACCGCCAGTATGAAGATAGAATGTTGTGTCGTTGCCACTGGGTGTGTCAGGGTCAGTTGTGCAACATTTGGCTGACGCCGGTGCTTGTGTTGCAGGTGACAACAAGCCGATCTGGCAAGTGGCGGAGGAGCGAGAAGAGAACAAACACCGGAACAAGGAGAATGCCCCATACGGAGAGTACGGTGGGTGGCACAAGGCGGCTAAGGTGGACAGCCCGACTGTCACTACCACTCTCAAGAACCTTGGAGCCCTCTACCGACGCCAGGGTAAATACGAAGCTGCAGAGACGCTTGAGGATTGTGCCTTGCGCTCCAGAAAAGAGGTTTGTCAATTATAGTAGTCAGCTCTGTGTGTATTACACAATTATTTGAAAAGGTGTCAGTTCTTAAGTGACAACTCTAGAAGTGATAACGCCAGATATATGGTGCAGTAGACCGTTCAAGTGGAAGAGTTAGGTTTCTGGCCCAATAACGTCGTGTCGTATTACGTTTTTGAAGGAGTAAGTATTATCCGATACTCATTGTGATAAATACTGTATTGTGATAAAACTCATGTGTTTCCAAAGAGGAAGAATAAAACTTTACATTATAACCATGTTTTACTAGGTTTTATTGTATTTTAGATATGTGTATGTAATGATTTATTTTTACTTCACTTATAAATTAAAAGCAACTGTGTTTGTACATTTTCGGAAATGTGTATAAAAAGTCTAAATATGTATTTTCAAAATCATATAAACTATTTTTTTGAAATCACCACTAAAATGTTGATAAAATTGAAATATTAAAATTGTTTCTTTATGCTCTGAAAGTCAAATTTCAAACAGAATTTGAGTATAAAATTTGTTTATAATTTTAATTTTGGTACATCATACACTTATGATGACAAAAATTGTTTGGATATAAAATATTTTTTGTATTCTTTATTTAAAAAATTATATATAATATGTTAAGTTTAGAACACTGGTTGAGGTTGTATATGTTAAAAAAAAATAAATAAAAATAAAAAAAAAACAGTTGGCATAAAACACTGCTAGCCTGACACTAAAGAGAATTTACATTGCCACCTCTAGAATTAAAAGAATGAAAGTTTATTATTCTCTTGAATATTTGTTACATATGTCCCAGCGTAATTATCACAGTTATTTGTGAATTAATATTAATGACTGCAAATATCCTCTTTCCTCTTTTTATTTGATAGGAATGCCTTCATGGTGATGCTGCAAAATACTTGCAGTGAAAGGAAATCAATGCAAGCTTCAATTTTAAATAATTTGTCAACATTAACACTTTTATCCAGTGACTTACTATCTCCACCTGAGATGTGAATAGTGATTTGAATAAAATTAAGAGTACCTTTTAAAGGGGTACTTTTAAACAATCTTCAACTTTCACCTCCTTGGGCCTAAGGTATACCAAGAGTTTGTTTCATGATCATGTTTGATCATGAAGTGTAGAGTATAGAATATAATTTTAAAGCTTACAACAGGCCAAACAGTTGTACGATACATTCAAAATTAAAGCTATTATATCCAAAGTGGCATTCCTCAATTGTTTAGTGGTAATTAACTATGAAAATATAACATGTTAATATGATGCTATTAAATTGATGTAAACATCAGTTTCAACACAAGAATATTTTCTTGTTTTAAAATTAATTTTAGAATGCCATAATTAATTTTTATGAAGTTTTTGTGAACATTTCCATGATTTATATTCCATTGACCTTGCCAAAAGAAATAGACGAAAGAAACGTATGTGCAGTTGATAAATGTCAGAATATATTTTTCATATTCAATGTATATTTTAGATTATTACTTGTAAAAAATATATTACATTTTTGTACCAAAATGGTTTTCAAAACCAATCTTACAAATTTGTATTATTTTTATGAAAACCCTAATTCCAAATACTTTTAAAGAATGTATTTATTTTTTTTAAGTTTCAGAGATTTTAAATAACTTAATAAACAAAATAATTCAGTTTGGATCTAATAAGCAAAGCTATTTTAAAGGCTTAAATAGACTCTTATTAAATCTTCATTATTAAATAATTGAACATAGCATAAGCCACATGTGTATACATTTTCAAATTAAAATGATTTATTTTGTGTTAAAGTCTACTTGAATTCACAGGGAGTTACACAATGTAACGGTTCTTAGGTGGATAGAAACTGTGAAATACAGCGGTAACTTAATATTAGAAACTAGATTAAAAGCACACTAACCGGACAAGCTAAGGAACCCGTGCTCACTGTGTAGGGGGGCCTGGACATAGTGAAGCAAGCCAAGGTTACGCAGATCCTGGGAGGTGGTGAGAGCAGGCGCAGCACCGGCAACCGAGGCCCCAGACTTGGCTCACGAGAGAGCCTCGAGTCCATGAGCCAGTACGAGGCTGGAGATGAGGTGAGAAATTTGCTCATTTGTTGCTGAAAATAGCGTAACAGTGTAACAAAAATATTACTTTTCCTCATATTGCAAAATTATCAATATCACTAAATGAATATCCATCCACATGAATAAAAAATAAATGTAGATCTGAAAATACTAGGTAATTTTGGTTTTTGAAAGTCTTAACTGTTTTGTGTATAAAGGATTAAAAATATCCATTTAAGTCATTCATGTGATATATAAGTATATTATTTAGTTAGTTAAGATTTTTTTTATGTATATAATTGATCTTAATATTTAAAAAAATATTTTAAATCGTATACAAGTTTTAATAATTTTTGGTGCTCACAAAATGATTACGCTTTAAAGAATTCTGTAAATATTTTGTATCGATTATATAATTGGATGTGTGAAGAACAAACTGTTTTATTTCAGTAATTTTTTTTAAACTGGAGTAAAAGTTTGGTTGGTGACTTCTTGTTAAAATGACCTAAACATGGTGGTTCATTGGTAAATTATAGAGACATTCTTTATCTAGCTAATGATAATTCTGTTAATTCTATTGTTTGAAAACTATTAATGCATAGAATCCATGCCCACACTTTGTACAATTTATTGATCCACAATATATATATATAAAATACCAGGCATTAAAAAACCATTTACGTAGCGAAAACTCAGCATAATAACATGATAAGTCATAATTTGATTATGACAACTCATTACTGTTGTATAATAAATTGTCCAAATGTAATAAATCTGTTTTAACTAAAGTAGAAATGAATTGAATTACAGTCAGTTGAAAATCAGAGGGAATGTTTGTGTACGTCTCTGATTTTAGCATACTAAAAATATACATGTGTTTGTATGTCTAAATAAATTTAACTCAGTTAAATAAAGTTACAGGAAATCATTCCATCATCAGACTAACTACAGGATAAAATGCTGAATAGCTCTGTTCTTGCAGTTTAAATCATGTAACACACAACACAACAAATAAATGATCATTTGACAAAAAATGTATAAAAAGTTTGTAGGCCTACATATGCTTGGCATGATATCAGACCGTGACATGAACAGTTTCATGTCAGTTTAAGTAACTGTGGTCTGCTGTTAGTTGTGCCGTTTATTTTGAGGCATGTAAACTTTTAATATGTTTTTGTAAAATAAGTTGTTTGTTTTTTGTGTTTAATGTGTTATTTTAACCACAAGAATGAAGCCATTCGGCAGATCATACTGTCTTTATCCTTTACACCACACACCACAGTTGTCGATCTTGGATTTTACGGAAGTAAGAATACCTATTTAGTTGTCAATTTCATCCAAAAGGGGCATTACCAATGAATTTAAGACTTATTAATGGGAGATTTTTATTTGTAAGCTATAGAATATTTTATTACGAGGGAATTAATTTATTGCAATCCTTAATAATGTTGTGAAAGGGTTTGATTGTGCTTCTATGACTGGAATAAAAATGATCTCAACTTATATAAATGATTGTCAAATCATTAAACAACATGTTTTACACACAAAGCCGTGGAGGCAGAGTTTATTTAATTAGCATATCCTTATAATTTTTTAGGTAATTATCATTTAACATATAAGAATTAGTTTAAAGTTAATTTAAATTTACATTGTTGGCTTCTTTTTTAGCAATAAGATAGTTAATTGAATTTTTTTGTAGAATCAGTTTTGAATTTTGCATTAATACAAGTTTAATGTATTTATAACATGAAATCTGTTTTTATTTGTAAAGTTGTAAGAATGGTCTTAAATTCTTAGCATTCTTATTTGTAAACATTTTAACTGATAAAAATGTATATAATTATTTTGATTCAATACCTTTAATTTTAAGGTTTATTTATATAAGGAAAGTATAAAATTCCCTCTTTGAAACATGGTCAACATGAGTAATGGATTACATGAATCGATATTTTCCTGAATATAGGTACAAATCAAATATATATTGAAATATAAGTATATAAAACCTTTTATTTGTTTTCTTTCTGAACAATGTATGTACCGGTAATATAAACAGGTAGATCAGAAGTCTACAAAATTCCAAGTTACTAAATAATTAATAAAAAAGTACCATAAATATAAAATACTGAGTGCTCTAGTGTATAAGCCTGCCAGTGACCACCGGACTGAAGGTAAGTGAATGTGCATGATTGTTAAATGTTGTTTTGCACTTGATGGTGGTAATAATCACAGTCAAAACATGAAATATAACTTTAAAAGGTATACAAGTAGACTGAAAATATTAAACATACTTTTAGTACTAGGGGAAACAGTTTGAAGCAAAAGAGAGGAAGCAAACATATAAAGGTTTCCATATAATTGTAAAATCCCTCAGAAGTGTGTCTTGGAGTTTATTAGACTTTTTCTCTCAGTAACCATGAGTTTGCTACAAGATTCCAAGTTTACCTTATAAAAATTGCCCCTTTCCTTCTGCAACAAAACTAATTGTTTAAACATTGTGAACTTTGACGTCTTGAACTATGTCTGTGTTCTAAAATAAAGCAAATTTTTTAGAACAATTATTTTAAATTTCACTTTTACTGTGAGGATAAAAATATAACAAATTTGGTTTCTTTATTCGTTTAAGCTAGTGAAAACTGTTCTTTAGTAAATTTAAAAATTCTTTCCTGTACTATAGAAGTTCATGTTTGCTCAAGAATAGTATAATACCATAAAAAAGTGTCAAGGATTCATAAATTTTTTAAACATTTCTGAGAATATTACGCAGCAAATGATATTTTTATAACTGTATAACATGTTTTTCCTTTCAGATTCAATACAATAAACAAACCACTTTGGAAGGGAGGTCACAAGTAAAATGTTTAACTGCATAATAATTATAGTTTGTTAAAATACTCTCTTATGCCAAACCCTTGCCAAGCCTCAATAACTTTTTGGTCACAGTAACAAAGTTATTGTAGGCTGCATTTCAAAAGGAACTATCGGCAAATACATTCATAATACACACAAAAGGTCTTATTTAGAGCTCTAGAATATTCCCAGTAAGTTTATACAGATTGATAAATATGTTCCAACTTCAAGCTAACAAGACAATTTATAACTAGTGAACCTTTCTGTGACAGCGTTGAGATAATGTCATATCAATATGAGATCTAATCACGCCATAATGTATTAATATTTTCTTTGTATGAAAAGATATTTTTTTATGTTTTGAATTTAGAGCTTAATTGTTAATGGACAATGTATAGGCTAAAATTAATAAACTTTACCCTGGCCTGCCAAAAGTTCTTTAATTGCGATATTCATCAGTGAGGTGGGATGGAAGCATTTAATCTGGAGTTGTAAAACGTTTATTATTGTAATCATACTACTGTAAACTAAATTTATCATTGATTACAAAAATTATTTTGCTTAATTAAATAAAAATAAGAAAAAAAAATCTTTATGCAATACTATTAAAATACATGGAACACTGGTATAACAACAATTTAGTTTATTATGTTTTGAAGAGTGGTTTATAATTTATTTTTGTTTAAACTTTATTTTAGCTATTTAAAAGGAGTTAACTGTTTTCTCAGATACTTTCACCTATCAATTTTTATTAGTAAACTGTTGTAGGATCAATCTACAAAATGTTTGTGTGTTTATTTTTGCTTTTGCAATATTGACAAAATTGATAATTTATTGAAAATTTTGTGATTCTTATTCTTTTGTGACTATAATTTATTAACTGATATGTATATGTATGAGTAGTTAATTTTGTAAGCAATTTAATATTAACAAATAATTATGCAATGAAAAAAATTTTTTTTTAAATATTGTTTGTTTCTAACAAAATACTTTTTGTCTTTGAAAATTTTAACTTTGCCACTAGCTTTTCTTAAATAATTTTGTATTACAGTTTTGTTATTTTGTTATTACTGGAATAGCAAATGAGTTACACAAAGATAGCAACAAAACGTTGAAGCCATTTGTGAATATTTTAATTCTTTCTCTTGATCTAAGATTTTTTAAATATATTTTAATTAACAACTCGTTTGTTGGTGTATATCACATTTGAATTTTAAAAATTTACATGATGAGTTACCGAATATCAGATGGATAAGTTTAGGTAGAACACTTGTCTTTCATCCTTATACAAAGGATGACAATTTTTCAAGGAGACGTTAATCGTAGTAGTTTTGCTGATAATGTTAGTTATGACATCCAAGAACTGAGTAATTTTGAAATTTTTAGAACAATTCTATTTATTTTCTGTGTGAACAAAAAATGTATTTTTTGAAAAATCTATTCATATCTACTATTACAGTAAGAAAATAATAAAAAATTAACTCCATAACAGTTTTTAATTGATAAATAAAATGTAATGAAGATCTCATTTTTATTTTCTAATACTTTTATCCATTAAGTAAATGACAAAAATACCCGTCCAGTGTATGTGGCTCTATCAAAATCACGATCAGTGTTAGATGTGACATTACCATGTGATTCCAATAAGAAAAAGCTGGTAGAATGTCCAATTCGTCATAATCTATCAAATCTATAGTTCTGATAAACAGATTTTGAAAAAAAGTTTTCCTACTCACCAAAACTGAAAACAATGAGAGTTTTAAAATGAAATTGAGTGGCTATTGCTAATTTTGTTTGTACTGGAAACTAAATTTTAAACAACTCGACAGGTGGTAAACAAATAAGTACTACTCTGTAATTGAATAGTAAAATTTTAAATAAACTAATGGTCATTGCTATATAACATGCTATAGCAATAGTTTTATGAAAATATGAGCAATATATTGGACTGTGGGGGGGCTTACATAGTAAATGTTTTGAATGATAACTGTATATATTTTGAATTAACTACAGGCTGGGCCATAAAAGATTATTGGATTTGTATATTTCATAAAATATAGACAGTTGTATGAAATCTAAAATTATTCTTCTCTGAATTTGTAGGACATTTGGTTGTGAAGGATGAAAATTGAACATACTCTTGATAGCAATAGTATTGAATTAAGTTACATAAGAGGCAGTTTACTATAAATTCAATCACTGATAAATTTACGAACCACCAAAATCGCATCTCTTATAGTGGTTTTCTGGTCAAAGTTGGTATAGTAATCTTCAGGTAAGCCAGGAGAACAGATAGGCATAGTTGATTTCATCGCAGTGACAAGACAACCAGCATAGTTTCTGCAGAACTTCCATTTGTGTTCTAGTAGAATTGATGATCATTTTATGGATTCCCCTTTGAAACCTGAACTTGAAGGTAATCTTTATCTTATCAGAGGATATGTTGAAGCCCATGCCAGATGAGCATGATAGCAGTAGAATCCGTGCAACGTTTCCCTAGATGTCTGGTCATCCTGGTAGTGAAATCTAGACACTTGCCTATCATCCTGCTTTCGATCGTTGCAAGTGTTTCTCTGTGGGTATCTCATTGCAGATACTTAAAAAAAAGTCAACAAAAAATCTTGTGAGGCCTAAAGAAAACCATGATAAGAAATATGATTGTAATGAATCCTAGAGAGATAAATGGCTAAATTATGCATAATCTTTCTTTGTTTCTATAAATTCATACCCAATGAAGAGGATGTTGTTTTTTCACCCTTATAACTATATCTACTACATTTTCTAGAATATTTGTATGAACATTTTAAGTGCGGCCTGGCTCTATAAGCATAATTTTGCATGTTTAAGAACTGTGATTATTGTCCATAGACTGCACAAATACATACAGTGCTCTAGTGTAGACTCGAGGCAGGTAAGTAAACTGTAGTAATATGGTAGTTGCTGAAAGTTATGCTGGTCCGTGTTGTTCCCTCATCACAGACATTGTGGATGTTAACTGAGGCCAAATTTCTTTAAAAAATAAATATAACTCAAAATTTTGTACATTTTATTGTTTATATGTTTTGTAAATTCAATCATTACTTATTAGAAAATTTAATAGGAACCATTTTCATATCACTTGAATACCTTTTAGAATCAACTAAATTGAACACTGAACATTCAAAATTTAAATTTTCCAAAAATATTTTTATTCAGTAATTTATTCTGAGATTTGTTCTGTTTCTTAATGAATTGAATGATTTATTAATTCTCAGGAATGATGTCAAGTATTGTATTATCAAATCCGACATTGTTTTTTTTTTTTCATAATAACCTGTAATAAATTGTAGAAACCTAACCACCAAAGGGTTCACATATTATCGGTACACTAGTTGCACCTCTTGGACAACATTTTGACATTTTGGTTTGTCGCAGGGGACTGGTTATGTACAGAGAACAACCGGGGCATTGGACCCACGTACGGGTGGACTCAAAAACAAACTTTTCAACGTTCTCGGATTCAACAACAGCGCGTGATACCCATTTTTGCACATTCTAGTCTAAGTTCATATTCTCTACTTAATTTGGTCCGTTCCAAGCTTGATAGCCAATACATATAATAATATTTATTGCTTCGTTATTTATTCTGTTACTATAATTTTACTTATGTTTTACTTTGTCCTTTTTTTTACATAAAACTGTGTTAGTTAATTGTTAAGTTTCAATAATTTTAATTTTATACGTTTGCTTAGGATATAATTTACTATAGACACCTGTAATCTCAGTTATGCTGTTAGGTTCTTGCTTTGACTTTAAACACGACAGATTGTTTAGGAACAATAAAAACCAGATCGGTTTACATGCCACATTAGTTGTGGCATACACAATATTGAGGTTCCTCCTTGCATTTTATACAGGCGAATTCTCATTTTTATTTCAGTGTATATTATTTGTGATGTTTTTAAACTATGCATTAAATATTTTGTTTTACTCTATTTTTTCAAATTTTTATATAATTCCATATATCACTAATAAAATGGTGCTCTTTTTTTAAACGGGTGTTGTCAGGTTTGTATGAAAACGTTAAATAATAATCAAAAAAGGAAGTAATTTGTAATAGTTGACAATTATGTTGTTAAGCCATGAAATAATCAAATGATAGTGCTTAGAGTGGCTAGATGATGAAATGTTATGTTGATTCCGTCGTGATATTGTTGTACGCTTAGAATGCTCAAGAAACCCTTAGATGTGATGCCTTTATTAAGTTTTAGAAGGGTCAGTTACAACATAAAAATGGTCATTTTGGAGGATATTTCGCATGACAATGAAAGGTTTAATATCAATATGCTAATTGAAAACTGATTTTGTAAGCTTTAAAAAAATGAAATGCTGAAAAAAAATATTTCTCTACTGTATCCCCCCTTTTGTTTTATTGAAATACACATTTTCTCTCTTTTTAACGTTTACATAATTGTTATGTCCAATCAACCTAATCTGAAACTTAAATTTATTTTAATCTAAATAAATGTTGAACACAATAGTGTATTGATCTTTCATTGCATGACGCCAACACAAAATGTCCAATAACTATTTCTTTCATAGTACAGTAGTTTATATTGTAGATTTCATGGGCTTTCCAGTACTACTTTTTAGATTTATTTATTTTATTATTGTTCTACCAATGCTCTTAATATTTCAAGTCAGGCATCCTATATTGACTTAACACTGTTTTGATTAAATTTCATTACCATTGAGAAACCAAATTAAGTGTTTTTCAATTTTGTTGTAGTATTTTTCATTCAAATCCGTTTGCCGTCTTTTTGACATGAGAAATTTACTGTGTACAGAATTAAAATTTTTATTGTATATGGTTTGCTAAACATAATGTTCATTTCTGTAACTTTTCCTTCAATAGTAGAATGCATTCAGATAGCAAAAAATGTTTGGTTCTTTTATTGTTAATTTTTTATTAAATTAGATCTACATATTTAGAGCTACATATAGTTAATTAGTTGTGGACAGAAGTTTCCACAAACTGGACTGGCGGAAAGTCCCATGAGCCTCTAGGGCTGTAGACTAGCGAGGTATGTTTCACTAAGTTACCTTGTATCATACTCGTTGGCTCTTGTTGTGTACACATTGTAATTACGGAGAATTTTGTACAATAAAAGGACCTGTGATTATGAGTTTGTCTTTTATTTGAGCACCCAGCGACAAGCGCCCCGGGGTTCTCTGTACATCCTGTTGAAGGGTGGGTTCACAAGTGTAAGTGGGTTGTTTTAAGGGCAAACTGAAGCGAAGCGGGTCCCTCTCCAAGCTGCGAGCCTCGTTACGCCGCTCTGGCGCACGTCTGATGCACAGATTCGGAAACCGTTCGGTTGAAGGGCAAGATGCCAGGTAGGTGACAGCATCACATCGCACAGCTATGCATGTAGCAACCTACACCCCAGTCTTGTGTTGGTCTTTTGTGTCTGTTTCCAGTCATAGTTTGGTATTTAGATTTGTATTTTTCTTAGGTCTTAGTGAATGTGTTTTCGGTAAGATTTCTGTAGCATGTAATTCAAGAATCTTTTTGTTTTACATACAATAAGTTAAATTGGCAGGTAAATTCCTTGCAAATTGTTTTCAAGTGACAAAATTATTATCACTTGAAAATAATTTTTCATTGATATCCTCTTGACTAATTTGTATTCAGTTCACTGGAAAAGAACTCTGGAAACCATAGAATAAGCACAAAAACACTGAGATTTCATTATCATTCAAGTAGTTCTTTTCAGAGCAGTTTAGAAAAGAGCTTACTTGGCACATTGTTGTCCGTTATATTATGAGTAAATTAGTGTTATTTCTCAAGAATCAACAATCACGGAACACTCTAATTTAGTTTAGGGTAATAATTATTGCTAATGTGGTAAGTCAGAGGGATAAACAACTGCCATTACAAGTAACTAGTAGTTGTTTGGCACCAATAATACTTTACATAATGACAAATTAGTTGTAAGACATGTACATTTTACACATTAAAAATATAAAAAGAGGTTTTCAATTTTGTTTATTAACAAATAAAATTAATATAGATAAAATCTAGGTAAATTATAAACTTTGGTATATATTGTGAATTTTTTATATACATAAAAAATGTAATATTTTGAAATAAATACTTTTATGTTACATACATGTATGTAGAGTTAAGTAAATCAAAGTTTTCCTATTTACTAATAGCTGCAGTACGACACCCAAGTAACCCCATTACAATATATGCGTTACTTGAAACTATTTTAAATCAAACATTTTAGAGAAAATAACTTTTAAGCAAAGAGTTCCGGAACTCCTATCGAAAATTTGCACCTAAAATATCCTTATTATTGATTCCACTTATGTCTTTTTGTTTGAACTTATTATTTCTTCTTCCTCAGGCTAAATCGTAAAACCTTCTATAGTAGATATTGTTTGAAACTCTAATGAGATCTACAAAACTAGTATTATTAATTTATTTTTGAAATTTATACACCTATCTACCAGTAGGGAATGTGTTCTAAGATAGTGACAATGCCTTGGTTCTGGCAATTTATTCTGATGTTTCATAATAATAACTCTTTACAGTACCTTCCATAAGATGGGCAAAATGGGGAGAAATGTTGCTTATCATTCCACAGAGAATTATTGACATTTAAAATGCAGTAACTCATTTTTGAGTTATTTGCAGTCACTATGTAAAATAATTTGCTGAAGATAAGGATATAAGTGTTTACTATATGTTTATAAATTGTGATTGATGAGACTGACACGTTTTCTAATGATTAGAAATTTTTCTCCTACATAGAATGACTTTTTTTAAATTAACCTAACTAATTGCATCACATGATGATAATCAACATCAGTCTCGCTGATATGTGATACTAGGACAGTGAATATTAAAAGAATAAGTTGATTTCCTCACATGATGCCAAATAGTTGTTATATAGAAAGAATCTTCTTATTTATGAACAATAAATTACCTGTGTCTGCACTTTGTATAAGTGGTCTTAATTCATTCCACTTAGTTAAGTTAGATTTTATCTTTCGCCTTCAAACAATTTTTACCATCTTGTGAGTAGTAAGACAACAAAACTGTATTTTAAATAGTTTACATAATAATTAGGCAAGTAAAATTATATTCAAGGTGTTTATAATAAGAACAAGAAATTTCAATTTCATTATTAAAATTACTTTTAACCTCTTGCGACGTAGTTTAATCTTGATTGGGTACTGTGTGTGGTAGCAACCAACAAAATATGCTGTCCCATTCAGCCAAACACATTTCACATCTCTAACCAAGAATATGTTAAATAATAAAATCAGATTCCCAATTATCAGCAGATACATGAACTATATATAGCGGATCAACTCTAATGACTTACTAAATAAAAAAGTATGAAAATCCTGACGAGAAAACAAGAAACATAGGCTATGAAGATCAGGTCTTTGAAATGTTAAGCTATTATAGCAATAAAAGAAGATGTTTCTAGTTTTCCTTCTTCCTTCAATTAACTCAATTATTATTAAAACAATTTTATTTCAAATAATTTTTTGAAGGAGAGATTTGGTTTTTTATCTGGTTTTTTTGTAGTCGATGAAGGGATTATTTATGCTGGCTTTTTAAATTTTATGTTATTAAATATAGACACAGAACAAAAATTGTTTGATGTAATTTTAAATTCAAATAACTATATTTTAATAATGACACCTACATGGTTATAATTTGATGTCACGTGTTTCTATAATTATTGTATTTTTTTATACATATATGTAAAGGAGAGCCTGATCCCCTTTTAGGTTTTAATCTGCCCATCCTCATGGGCCACTGACCTGTGTGAAAATCTCATCAAACCAAATAGAGTCGATGGTACCAATAAAAAGTGCTTTGGTCTGAACCTGTGATGTCTCTAACAAAGAAAGCGCTATCTAATGTTCTAATGTCTTAGACTGCTCAGCCATCGGCACTCCCAAAATGTTAGTTTTAATCTGGCCACCTCATTCACCTTGTTTCTGGATTTCTGTACACAAAAAGGATGTGAAAAAATAACATGAAGTAAAAGAAATTTGAGCTAAAACTGGATAGAGAAAATTGAGATGATATACCTCGATATCTTTGCTGCAGGTGCTGTAATCTTCATAAATACGTTAACTAACTAGAGCTGCCCACACCAAAATAATCTGGAAAAATTTGAGGAGGTTTTGCTATTTCCTTTTTAACCATTGGCTGTTATTTCTATGACGTAGCTATGGCCATTACTGTCTGTTCGACTTATAATGTTTGCCAAATATATGAATAAAAACAAAAGTACATGTATTTTTTCAGTAACAACTATGTTTTTTTATTGCAACATATGATGAAATTGATCATACACGTAAAACTGGCATCAGTTTTTTATTCAGGTATTGAGGAGGAATTCACATGCACCATCCACCATTGGACTTATTTGGTGTGGGCAGCTGTAGCAGCTGTGACGTTTATATGAATTTTTTTATGAAAATACATTCGTATTAGTGCACCTGATATTAATATTATTAATTACTGTGCTTTTATTATAAAACTTTATCTCATATAGTTATTTCATAAAAATTTTCCAGCTATTAAGTATTTTTTACTGATAATCATGAATTCTTGGTTCCACCCCATGTGGGAGTGTTGAATTTTGTACCAAGTAATTTTGTTGTTGTAGCATTGTTTGATTTGAAGTTGAAACTATATTAATGTTATATTTTTGAATATATAACAGATATAAGTAATTTTAGTTTGTAAAGTTATATTTTTTTGTCAAAGAATAGGTACATAATATCAAAACATACCTACATGTTATGTTCCACTATCATGTCAAAAGTAACACATACCAATAAACGATAAGTTGACTCCTCAATTTGGAAAACAATGCAGTATACATTTTCACATGGCCTCAAATCAACCAATGTTTTAGGTTTATTCTAAAATTACATGGGATAAATGGAAGGGGACTGTATTAGAAAAAGACAAATTTGTACTTTTTCCTGAAATTAAAGACAAATTTTAAATCTATCGTTTTTATGTGCACAACAATTTTAAGTGTTTTAAAACTTGTCCCTTTAGCTACAGAAGTCGTGGAACTCTGACCTCAAATCTGCATACAATAAATCTGCAGCCATGTTTGCTTCATCCCGACCTAAACTTAACGTTGGTAAGCGAACTTGTACATGCCATCAACACGTTTGTGCAAATTCATTTTGTTCACACCAGCACTTTGAAATAAATACAACTTTAAATAGCGAAATTTAAATTAGAGCAAAAAGTACTATCTGTAGTTTGGTCCAGCACTTTCACTTCAAGCAGTTTGTTCAGCTGGCATGCTCTTTTAATATAAATTTTGTTTCAACGCTTACCAAGCACAGAACATTGTTTACACAATCGTTTGAAGTTTGGTTTATGAAAATGATCAACAAACCTATTACTCTGTGATTTATAATTATAGAGTCATTGACTCTTAATGTGGAAATAGTCAGCTATGTTCTGGTTGCTCTGCAGTATAATTCATAAAGTACAGCACTTAATGCACCTTTGTTCATTTTTTCAAATGATATGGTTTAACTTGGGAAATTAAAAAAATAGAATAATTTATTGATAAATCAAGTTTTTTTTAATCATTACAAGAACAGTATCAAAGTTTTGTACATGTTTTAAATTCTATTAACATGAGATAAACTCAAAGTTTGAAGTATTGAATGTAAGATGCAATTATAATTTTGTAGTTAATTAATTATTGTTGATATTGCAACTCTCTAATGCTGACATTCAAAATATATTTTCAAAAATGTATGGAAGCCCATCACCTCAAAACCCTTTGACATATCCAAAAAGGCACAACTGTGGTTTTTAATAATTTAAGAATTTGTTAATGACTAATTTTGCTCTGTATGGAGGGTCAAGGCTTAGATCAAAATGTTGTGCAATTGTAAAAGTCCAAACAATAAAATAATTTTACTGAATATTCTATACTGTGAAATAAAGGCATTTTTTCATAAATGGATTATATTTTTGAGATTTATAATTCAATAGAAATGGTTTATAATCTTATTCAGAGCATATTAACACTTGCTGCTCTAGGCGTCTTATGATACTCAACAGTGAGTGTAATTATTACAATGAATTGAATTCAGTTAAGACTTGTGGTTGTTATCATTTTCAAGAGGTTTGCCAGGAGTGCTTGTGTATAATTTTCTGAAAAAGTAAGATTATCTAGTAGAGGTTGAAAAACTTTCATTTGGAAGAATCTCTAAAGCTGCAGTGGATAATATAATATATATGATATATTATACGAGGGCAGTTTGATAAGTCAGTGACTTTGAATAAAACCATTTGTTTTTTGCAAATCAAATTTTTTTTTAATATAATAATCTTTAAGCTCGATACATTTAGTCCAGCGTTTTTCTAATTTTTTAATTCTCACCAAATACTAAGTTTTCTTAAGGCTCTCGAAATAAGCGTTTGTTTCAATGACTTCATTCGATCTAAATCTCCTACCGCCCAGCCATTTCTTTAGGTTTTGGAACAAGAAATAGTCGCAGGAGGCTAAATATGGAGAATATGCTAGATGGAGTAGCAGTTTGTGATCCAATTCATAGAGTTTTGCAATCCAATTCATGGATTTTTGCCTTTGTGACTAGACAAGTGTACACACGTGCATTGTCTTGATGGAACAGCACTTTTTTTCTTCGCCAAATGTGGGCATTTTTGCTTTAAATCAATGTCAAAACTGTCTAAAAGCTCTGAAAAATATTTGCTGGTGATCGTTTTACCCTTTTCAAGGTAATCCATTTGAATGACACCCCGTGCATCTCAAAAAACCACGACCTTGTTGGCTGACAGACTCACCTTGGCCTTCTCTGGTCCACATTAACCCCGAACAACCCACTGTTTAGATTGTTTCTTGGTGTCTGGCGTTTTGTGATGGATCCATGTTTCGTCCACAGTGTTACAAAACAGTGCCAAAACAGATTACGGCTGAACATCACTAAACACTTTTTGAAGTAGTCACAGGGCCAAGTGTGAGTAATCACAGCATCCATCTCGCTGAGAGTTTTTATGTCGAAATACTTGTGTAAAATGTGATGTACCCATTCAGGTAAAATACATACAGCATGATCCAACTCACACACATTCATTCTCTGATCGTCCAATATCATTTCATGGATGTTATTGATGATTTCTGGTGTGATCACTTCTTTTGGGCGACCTGAACATTCTGCATCATTAGTGCTGGTATGACCACAACGGAACACTGTAAACCACTTTTTAACCATTGAAATTGAAGGTCCTGAGTCCCCCTAGTATTTATCAATTCTTTCCTTAGTGTCAGTGATTGATTTTTTAATGTAAAAAGTAATGCTTAAGCAGCACATAGAAATCCTTTTTTTGCATTTTCGTGAAAATTTACGAGATTGTTTGCTTTGGACGGCTATCAAACACCAAATGCACGACACAGCTTGCTCAAAATTAGAAATATGTCCACCAATAGATTACAGTTTACTGCAGAACTGTTGCATTTAAAGTTACTGCAAGTTAGTTAAATTCAAAAAGTCACTGACTTATTAAACCGCCTTCGTAATATATTTTTATAACAAAGGTGATAGGCACAAAAGTTCTAAATAAAGTATAGTTCCTAAAGCGTTTTCAGTTTTTATACAAAATGCTTAAAAACTGAGAAATAACTAAATACTTATGAATCTTTGAATGACAGTCTTCTTAAGAGACATTTTAAAAATATCAATTGCTAAAAAAGTTATGGGAAAATTTTGCTGTTGGCGATAATCATATGAATCTTATCTTATTGTCCAAGTGTAAGTTGGTACTTAACAACAGAGTATGGGTCTGTCAGTTTACCTTTGCTGTCAGTGTGTGAAATTCTAAATTATCAATGGATTCATTTATAAAGAGAGCTGATGATTAACTGTTAAAGTAATTTACAACAGAAAATTAGGAAATATTATGTGCATTTCAAAATGCTTTTTACTTATTCTCTATGGTCATCACTAAAAATTTGAATGACCATCATATTGGAATGAAATGGCATACCAAACTGGCCTACAGATCAAGCCGAGGTATTAATAAGATCAACTGTCATACCAAGTTTCAACTTGTTTGGGTCTGTTATCATTTCCACAAGCTGAGTTATATATAGTGTATATTTCGATTCATGTTATGTATAGGGTGAGTCAGCTAATGTGTCTTAGTTGTATTTTTAGAGTATGATTAGAGCTACAACAGGCTTTCAGGTTGAGTGGAAGAGAGGACTAAATAGCCCTAACTCCACCTCAAAAATAAAGTTATATTTCATTTCATAACGGTGGGTTACAAAGAAAATGTAACCCACCGAAATCACATAAAAAGAATTTATTTTAGATATTTTCATCAAATTTAAAAGACAGAATGTAATAAAAAGCCAGAAGAAGTGGAAGGTGAAATGGAGCTAAATGTATCATTCGCATCAAAAATGAAGGAGTAAAGAGGAGATCAGGCACCTCGAAAACCAAAATTTGTACAAGCTACGAGTTAAATAATGGCTACAGTATTCTGGGATTGTCAAGGTGTGTTGTTGGATGACTACTTGTCGACAGGCATGACAGTAAACAGCACTCACATGAACTTCTGGATAAATTTAAATGATAAATTTTTCGTCATCCATCGTACTCACCTGACCTGGCTTCAGGTGACTTTTACTAGTAGAGATAACTAGCTGAATGAAGCATTTTGTGGTAGTATCAATTGATACTGGAATAAAAAAAGTTGTTGTCAAGATTTAAAAAAAATTAATCGAGATGATAACAATTTAGAAAAATAAGGACATAACAATAAATATAAAAATATTTTATTTACAATTTTTAACCAGTTTTTAAATATTTTATATCTTCAGGAAACTTACTTTTTGGACACTATTCCTATTAGTTCAGAATATATATAATTTGTACAGTAGAGTTTTGATCATTGGCCTGTGATTATTCGGTCAGGGTATTGTACAATTTTCCACCATAGAAACAAAAAAAAATAATGGTTAAAATTCTTCTTGAAACAAATATGAAAGTGTCAGATATATTTCCTTAGCATGTTGCACTACTTTCCGCAGTACATAATTTGCTGTACTGCTATTTGAGTTGTCCAGAAACAAAAGTGCCCTGTTATTTTCTTATCTCAGATTTGTGTACACTGAACTGTTGACTGATATTTTTAGTTTAGACAGCATCTGTCAACTGGCTATTCATCAACTGAGCTCGCTACAAGGAAGCAGAACATTATTTGTGTACTGTGCAATTGTGCCTCATTTCACATCGGGCGTTGAACATTTATTAACTGAGAGCAATGGTGAGAGCTGAAATAAGAGCACTGGTTTTTTTATCTACTTTCGTAAAATAAACAAATATATTATTTACAGTTTGAAATGATAAATTTTAAACTAGTGCTGTACACAAGTTAAAGAAGGTTTTAACCGATTTAAACCTTCCATTTTTATTATATTTGGGCTTCTGCTATTCAGGCTGACAGACTTCCATATTAATTCAGGTATCCTAGGGAGAATCCTGCAGCATGAAGCATAAGAAATGTTTTACTGTTGGTATGACACTTATAAAAAAAATAAATAAGTAAAATACATAAATAAAAACTGAACGACTGGCATTAAGACTGATTTGATATAAACATCTTTCACACATACATATATAGCCTTTGTATGTATGTATTAAAAATTAATTTTCTTTACTTATCTGAATGTATTTATAAAGTATTCATTAAATTTGTATAAATAGCAATAGCCTAATTTAATTTCAGTAAAGATTTAATCACAAAAAGTACTTGCTTCGCTGGGACTCGAATCCTGATCTCTCACAATAATAATATATAATTTGTATCACAAATACAAATTATTTAATAATATACATGTATATTTTTATGACTCAGCCTTTTTTAAATTAATTTAGGTTATTGCCATTTATACAAATGTAATGAATGTTAAAAGTAATTTGACAGGTACACACAACATGTACTACACAACTGCCTGTAGTGGGCTCTAAATGTTATTTTTGTAGATTGTTGAGACATCCATGATTTAACTGTCCCGCAAAAGATAGTACTTGTTATAACTATTCAAAGAAAGGTCACTATGCTAAAGTCTGTAAGGCAAAATGTCCACCCAGAATACCATAAAGATAACTCTCTGTATATTATCAGCTCTAGTGGCTAAGGTTACAGCAGCATCGCCCTCTTGTCTCAAGAAAGATGTTAAAAAACAATAAGTGGCAACTCTGTAGATGCACTAATAGACACTGAAGATCTGAAAGTTTTCTTAATCAGTCTGTTGTTCAGAGACAAATTAGCAGTCACCCTTGGACAGGGACAAGTATCAATGGCATTTACTTCCTTGTGTTCCAGTATAATTGGATATTGTACTAACACGCGAGCACACGCACCCGCGGCAAATTGCCGCATTTTTCCAATATTGAGTGCAGCTGTTTCATTTTTTGCGGGAGAAAGTTGGGCGGCTTTGTAATCCTCGGCAAACTATCCCTCTACGTGACCTTGGGCTGGGTTAGTGTCTTGCCGGCCGCCGGGATGTGCAGTCCTTATGTTATGTCAAGCGCTACCCCAATTGTGAGCAGTTTGCCTACGTGCGTGCTGTCGCGTTTTTACCGTTAGCGATCTGCTCACGCGCGTGCTGTCGTGTAATTTGGTGTATTCAATATATTATTATCGATACATTGTGTTTTAAAAATTAGTTTTAGTGTGCAAGTTTTGGATATTGAACTTAAAAAATCTTTATAAGGTAAAATATGGATACATATGAAGAGGAACAGAGACGCATACGAGACTTGTTAGAGTCAGTTCCAGAACCACGAACAAGCGAATTAGACGATGTATTATCTGACTTGAGTGATGTGAACGAATCTGAAATTATACAAAACTTTAGTCAAGACAGTGATTCTGAAGAGAGCATTGGGGATCTATTAGACGAAGACTATGTTCAAGAACGTAGCGGAAGTTGTTTATTAGCAGCCGATAGACCCAGTCTCCAGGACTTGAAAACCACTACACCTAGTCTCCAGGACATAGAAGCCACGCGATCTAGTCTCCAGGACTTAGCAGCCACTAGATCCAGTCACCAGGACTTAGCAGCCACTGAACCGAATCACCAGGACTTAGCAGCTACTGAACCGAATCACCAGGACTTAGCAGCCGCTGAACCGAATCGCCAGGACTTAGCAGCCGCTAGACCCAGTTTCCAGGACATAGCATCTGCTGGACCCAGTCACCAGAACTCAGCAGTTACTGGTACAGGTAACCAGCAGTTATTACAAACGAGTGCAATAATTAGTCCATGCTATACTGGTAGAATAACTAGATTAAATCCCAATCCATTGGTTTGGTCCAAAACTCCTCAAAAGAAATCATCACAAGCTAGAAGTCACAACTTGATAACACAACTTCCTGGCCGTAGGCGCGAGGCAATCAGAGCAAAGTCAGAGCTAGAATGTTGGATGTTATTTTTCCCCGATTCTCTAATAGAAAACTTAGTTTCATGTACTAACAAGAAAATTGCCCAAAATAAGGCAAATTACTCTCGAATTCGAGATGCCAAAGAAACTGACTACGTTGAAATGAGAGCATTATTAGGCTTGTTGTATCTATCTGGTGTTTGTAATTCAGGTGTACAAAATACTTTAGATTTGTGGCGAAGTGATGGTTTTGGATTAGAGATATTCAGACTGGCCATGGGAGTGAATCGTTTTAAGTTTTTGTTGCAAAACTTACGGTTTGATGATGTAAGTGGTGATGACAGAGAATTGAGAAAGTCCCAAAACAAAATGTATTGCTTAAGAGAACTGTTTGAAAAGTTTGTTCAAAGCTGTCGGCAGCACTACTCTCACGGAGCATTCGTCACATTGGAAGAAATGCTGCCAAACTTCCGTGGCAAGTGCCCCTTCCGTGTGTACATGCCTAAAAAACCAGGAAAATTTGGTATTAAGGTTTGGGCACTGACAGATTCTAAGACTTTATACTTCTAGTTTAGAAGTTTTTATTACAAATCAGCATAGAGGGCCCTTTGCTTTGAGCACATCCACTCGTGATGTAGTTAATAGAATGACTTCTCACATAGCTTACACCGGCAGAAATGTCACATGTGATAATTACTTCACTTCTATTCCCATTGCACGTGATATTCTGCAGAAGAAGTTAACACTGGTTGGCACAATCAGAAAGAATAAACCAGAAATCCCTCTAGAGTTGATCACTGAAAACAAAGGGAACGAGAGAGACCAGTAAAGAGCTCCATGTTCGCATTCACACAAACTGAGGTATTGGTATCCTACAAACCTTCAAATAAAAAGTTAGTCCTAGCTTTGTCTACTTTCCATGACACAGATGACATTGACGAAGAGTCCGGCGATAGCTGCAAGCCCTCCATCATTACATTTTACAATAAGACCAAATGTGGTGTTGATGTAAATGATGCCATGCAAAAACAATATTCCGTGTCAAGAATCTCTAACCTTTGGCCACTAACACTGTTTTTTTTTTCCTTCTTAATGTTGGAGGTATTAATGCTTATGTGATACACAAAGCAAATAATCTAAGAGTAGCTGACGATATAGTCCTTCCAAGAAGAGTGTTTCTCTCGAATCTAGGGCGACAACTTTTGACAGACCTTGCACAAAGAAGAGTAAATGACAAACTATCATTACCTCGTCAAATCAAAGACAGATTAGCTGACATATTCAAGATTCAACCTGCCCTTATTCCTGTCGATGTGCAGCAGGCTCATCAAGGAGGCTATGCAAAATGTGGTATATGTCCGAGAAGGAAAAATCGAAAAAAACAACAGTTTTTTGCAATAACTGTCAGACACCGATCTGCAAAGAACACACTGTGTCTGCATGCACAAGATGTTCAGGTGAACCAGAAGACACCAATAATGAAAGTATGGATTTTGAGTAGAAACCCAGTTCATCAAGTTTTCAAGTTTCATACTAAAATTATTCTTCCTTTTTCTACACAAAAATAAATGCGGAAGTGATTTTCTTTGTATTTAACAACAGAGTAGGGCTACACAGGTAATTTAAATATAATTTTGTTTTCATTTTTATCAAAAGGTAAATAGTTTATATAATTTTAGAAATATTCTTGTATATCAGTGTAGTCCTAGTTATGAAAATAGTATAAAGTAAGTTAAATTTTGTTTAAATTATACTTTTAGAAAAATTCTTGTATATCAGTGTAGTCCTCGTTATGAAAATAGTATAAAGTAAGTTAAATTTTGTTTAAATTATACATATAATTTAAAGTACTCTATTTCTAACAATAACTAGTACATCATTAGGATAAATATAAAATTATCATATCATAATGATATATTTGTATCTTTTTAGACACTAAAACATATAAATTGTACTGATTTTTAAACAATTGTGGCATTATTATTACTTTTAAACCTGATTCAAACAAACACGGCAATATGCTAATGGCGCGTGCTCTCGCGCCACGACCAGAGATTCACAGAGACCGCGGCAATTTGCTAACATGGCGTGCCACGGCGTAGTTAAACAAAACTATCATTTTACAAGATATTTGTAAAATATTTATTTAAATAAATTGGAAAAGTATTATCAAAGAATATTAATACCTAGAATAAGTTAAGATAACGGACTACACCCAACAATTAGTACTACAGCATAGGGATTAATGTTAAGATCATGAGAAACAATATAGTAAGATGTGTAGCAAATTGCTGTAGTGCGTGTCCTCGCGAACAAAAATGGGTGCGTGTGCTCGCATGTTAACATGAAACTCAAACATCACGAATACATCAATGTTACATTTGCTGAGCTAATTTCTGTGGTGATGTTACTTATTGGTCACAATATCTTATCCCTAACTTCTCAAATCCTGCTTGATTTGGTAGGGATAAAAATCCTCTATCAATATCAATATGGTCTTTAGCACAAGCCAAAATTGAACCGCAACCACTCTTTGCTAACCTAACTCTTGATGTAAAACCAATAGCTACTAGACCATGGACATATAATTCTAGTGATGAAAGGGTTATAGGAAGTGTGGTTCAACGGTTGCTTTTGGAAGGTATAATAGAGTAAACTCAAAACCATAAGAAAAGGCTTTAATAAGTGATATGGACTCTGTCATTACAGTTATTGATGACCATTATCTATTTGTTGTAGAAATTGATGCTTCTGAGCATTCTACTGCAGTTTTACAAAATCTACTGGAGTGTTCAGATTTATTCACAATGTTTGGTGTACCATCTTATATTCACACTATCAGAGTATCACCATTTTATGTCAGAAGAATTTAGATCATTCCTTCGTTCAAGAGGAGTAGCTACAAGTAGGATGACACCTTACAACACACAGTGAAATGGGCAGACAGAGTGGTTGAGTGGTACAATCTAGTGAGCAGTTTGTCTTGCACTAAAAGTCAGAAAACTGACTACTCATGATTAGGAATATGTTTTAAAACATTCTCTTCACTCTATAAGATTGATACTCTTTATTGCAAAAAATATAACACCTCATGAATTGTTCACTCAAAGAAAATCATCAAATGGCTTGTATTTGCCTAATTGGTTGATGAATCCTGGTAAAGTTCTTCTGAAACGTCATGTAAGACAAAGCAAGTATGCTCCTTTTGTGAATGAAGTATACCTCATTGAATGAAATCCAAACAATGCATTAGAACGTTTGAAGAATGGAAAGGAGACATCAAACACCTCGAGAGGATAACAATTTAATTCTGAGTATAATGAACGGTGTCTTGATCACAATCTTTGGTACATCCAGCATCCAATACTGAAACGGAAACTACCAACCAAAGTAATTTAGAGGGTTATACACAAACTTCAGTAGATTCAACTAAGACTAATCCAAATTACGTTTCTCGAGACAAATTTATAAATTTGAAAAGACCATCAAGAGTGAAATATGCTCCAAAATATTTGAAAGATTTTGTTATCTCATGAATGGTAGAATGCGATGGTAATGGATTTATGAAAATATTTAATCATAACACCAAATGTTTTATAATTATTTATGTTAGTTTCCTCTACAATAATATTACTGTTTTATTATGTGTTATTCTAGTTGAATAAAATCTAAATGTATAGGTTTCAATAATTTATTTTCTTACTACAAATGATGTACAGACCCGGCTGTGCTGTCTGACCAGCGGGATTTTGGACAAATCTCACTCACTCGTATTGTTCCAGTTTAATGCATATATCACTTACTGTTTGTTGATGGTTTGAATTATGTTTTATTTGTAGCAAACTGAACTACCAAATTTGGAATGAATTAAACAGACTTTTTGACCAATTGTGTATTTCAATAACCAATCAATTTGATGTGGTTGTTTTATCTTAGAAATAATAATAATAATAAGCACAGAAAGATTTCCTAATTTACATAGGATAAGTAATTTGTCAAACTTCTTTATAAATAATATATGTTTGATTCATATAATTAGAATTTTCAGCAGCATACGAGTATGTTAGTAATTATTTTAGTTATTTAGTTATATAGTTACACCAAATCCAAATACATTGTGATTTTTTTTAAAGCTATTGAGCTAGGCTGTATACAAAGTGTAATACATTACATTATTATGTATCTAACAATATTTTTTATTACATTGTTATACTAATACCACTAATTATTTATTTCTCAAATAGATTGATTTGTTAGGAGAAAAACATACTTAGACAGGTTTTAGCTCTTATATTACCAGATTTCCAGTCATCCAACAATAATAATCATTTAAAAAAGTGAGTTATATGTTAAATTTTTACTGTACATTTTTAAAAACTTATATAGTACTACTGGCTGTTACATGCAGCTTTGCACGCAACTTTTTAAAATCAAAGTCCTACTTAGTTAACACTCTTATGATGTAAATAATGGTTTCAATGTTCATGGATAATATGATCAGAAGATAATAGGCCGACTCTTATGCCATGTTTTGTGGGTTTTCCGGTTCAATAAAAATATATATACATAGGCCCCAGAAACTCGCTTCAGTAAAAAAACCATTTAATTCTAGATCTTTTGGAATCTATTTCCATTAAAAAATACATGCGTGTCTCAGAAACCTACTTTGGTAAAAAAGGATATACTTCTAGGTTTTGCCTTTTGTTGTTTATTTATAGTGCTGTATAGAACATATTTACAGTACCATAGTTGAGTTTGCCTTACTGTCGTAAAAAGAAATGATACATACTACTTAAGAATGAGGAACCTACTACTGTCTAAAATCTTATGTAAACATTAGCTTGGTAAGCTAATTATTATGCATATTGAAATAATCTTAAATAATAGGTTTTACATTAAAGAAGTCTTGTTTTCAGACAGTAGTCTGGGAAAGAATGGCTCGTTGAGGCATGGTGGTGTTCATTCCGGTTTTTCCTTAAGCCACTATAAAAATGCTATATCAAAATGTCAAGGAAGCCAACCAGTTTTGTGTTTCTTATGTGAAATCATTCACAGCTTTGTTCATTAAGGTGTATTATAACTACATGTGTTAATTTGTCATTGGCACAATCTGACTTAAAAGTTAAAGGGTAACTTTTTCTTTGTTATCTGCATTACACTACTGATACACTGTGTAATTAATATTTTATAAAATTCAAACGTAAACAATTTATTGTTTCAGTTTCTTCGAATTTTACCTGAGATATCAAGGAAAGTTTAAAAGTGTTAACAACTGTTTAGTGTCAGTAAAATTTGTTATATGAAACATAAATATTATCTTTCTAAATTCTAAATTTGTTTGGGAAACTTTCCCGATCTTTTTCTTCATATAAGAATCTATCTTGCCAAATTGGTTCAGCTGTTCTTGAGATTAGTGCTTAGCAACACATTTAATGATTAATTTTTATTTATAAGATTACGTTTTGTTGTACTGATTTATTTATAAATATTCTCTATACTAAATTTAATTTTGAATAAACACTGAATCGCTAAAAGTACTTGCTCTGCCGGGACTCGAACCCGGGTCTCTTACTTGCTGGACGAGCATGTTACCATTAAACCACAAAGTCCTCTTTTTTATAATTCAATTATTTTGTATTTGACCGTTTCTGTCACATATGTGTTTAAATAAGCAAACTAACATATGATCAAAAGGCCTGATATACACATAATATCTGTCAAGCAACCTTCATTAAAACATTTATTAATTTTGTATACGAGGCAATAGTCTGATTTAATTTTCAATAATCATAAACATTGATTCACAAAAAGTATTACAATTTTAAAATAAATAAATAATAAAGAATCCATAATTTTCTGAATATGAATTTTTAGTATAAAGTATATTATATGAAGACTGTAAATGGCAATTAAGGTTCCAAATTTCCCTATGAGTATTTTTTATGAGTTTTATACAAATAAATGAAAATATTGAAATCTCAAGAAAAAGCATGCAACTAATAATGGCAACATTTTTTTCATTACAACCTTCTCTAAATTAATTAAATGAAAATAATTGCAAATACTAGATTCCAATTTTTTTTTATAAACCATGTTTTATAATTTCTTTGAAGATCCTGTACATTCTACCAGACCTTTATTTTACCCCATATGCACAGTGTCATCCAAAAGTCATTGGCCACCCCATTGGTTGTTTCTTGTCGGTTTGACCCAATTTAAATAATTGCAGGTTAATGAAACCTACCTTTTGGCATATAAAAAGATTTTGGGGGACAGTCCTCATGGGGGGAGGTGTATCCCAACTCAAAATTTTAAAATGGCAACATCTAACATGTGACACATTGTTGGAAAGAGAATAGAAAAAGAAACATTTTGTGGTAAACCAAAACAAACTGAAAAATATTTGAAAATAAACATAATGTCCACAAAAATAAAATAACTCAAATTGTGCGATGATTACACCACTGTACTATCAAGGCAATTAGTTCATCTCCAAACCATGGTGATTATTATTAGCCTTTAAACAATTCGTCACAAATAAAAATTACATGTAGAAGCAATAACACAAAATTAAAGGAAAAATTAAACAAAGTTCAGAGAAACTCAAAAATATATAATTCATCAAAACCAACAGTTTGCAAGCCACTCAGGTTCAAATACATTGATAAAACAACAAATAAAAAATGAAACTGAACTTCGAAAATAAACTAAAACTAAACTTACAAATAGTGCTTAAACTGGGTCCTGTTTGTCTCCTGGCAGTAGAACACCTTACTTTCAAATGCCTTTTGGACAAAAAAATTTTGGCAGGTCCACTTTGTCAATTCCATCAATGAAGGAATTCTTGATCCAGAAACGCTCGAACATAGAGATGATTACAAGAGTGCGTAATACGGTGGGCCCTATTCTGTTGGAACCAAGGGCCAATGACTTCTTGAAGCATATCCAAGTAAAGCTCACCAGGTACATTGCTGTCGATAAAGGTGGGCCTATAATGCGATCACCGAAGATATCACACCACACGTTTATCTTTACAGGAAATTGTGTGTGCGTTTCCCTGGTAGCGTGTGGGTTTTCGGGTGCCCAGAAATGACAGTTATCCTGTCAACAAATGCGGATATACAGTAATCAGCTTCTCCGCCTGTTTTTTAAATTTGATATGACAATCAAAATCATTCTTGTAGCTCTTGAATTAGTTTAATCTTGTATGGATGAAATTTATGCCGTTTCAATGGCTACAAAATTTGTGCTGTGCACTTGTGGCTAAGACTATAATGGTTAGCTACTTGGGCAATTAACTGTTGAGAATTTTCTATGAAGTCAGTCACTAAGTCAATTTCCAGTTCCATGGCTATATACCAAGGAATTTTTACATTCAGATTTCTTAATTCTTGAAAATCTACCTTTATTATTATTATTATTATATATTATTACCCTAAAAATGTTAACAAACGTAATTATAATGTTCATTTATGAATCATTAATAATAAAAAAAAACAATTTGTTATTGTAAATGAAATAACACTCTGAGCTTAGGATATTTCTGATGAGGATGTACACAATGTATATTCATGTTTCTCGATCATTGTTTTGTAAAGAATCAACTATTGATAATTATTGTTGTTATTGAAAAAACACTTGGGATTTCTTGTTAATCTTGTGGGCCCCAGTTTGGAATGTGTAGTTTTAATGTGATAGTTTTGAGTTCGTGTGAACTGTCCAGAATTTATTTTTGTATGAAGTTGTTCGCCACTTCCATGATTCAAAGCAGAGTTCAAAAATATAATTAAATTCCATGAACTGTTTATGTAATCGATCATTTTAAAAATCAGTAATAAGTATTTATAAATGTAAGATTAAAGATTGATATTAGTTTTGGAATGACATTTAGGAATGTAAATAGCTACTTTTAGTTTTTATTTTTGTAATTTGCATACCTTCTTTCTCTGTTGGGTTTATGTATTTGTTATAATTTTGAGTAATGTACAATTCCCTGTGTTGAGTGTTACACCTTCTAAGGTAAGTTGAATTTACGTGAGTTTGTTTTGTTTTCACAAAAGGTTTTGTGATTCCATCAGCTGTGCTAATGTGATGTCTTAGAAGGATTAGAATATTTAAATGTTAAATGTTTGGTTTTTGTGTTAACATAACTGTTGACCTAAACACATGGGTCTTGGGGCTCCTTAATTTAAATATTTTGTAATTTTAGATGTCTGAATTGAATTTTTAAAGTCTATTTTTACAACAAAACTCATGAAAAATTAAACAAATAACAACATTTTTAAAAGATAAATTGTACACAAATATTGTATGCAAATTTTTGAGCACATGCCAAAGGCTCAGTACGGCAATTATCGCAATATAATCGAGTCAAGCAACGTCGAGTGTGGCTGCTGTTTGGATGGGTGACCACGCGATCCTGTTCTTGGAAGCAGCCCGCCTGCTCAGCCAATGATAGTGGTTAGGAAGTCACATTTAAGACTTTGGTCTCCAGGTTGTGTTAGAGAGGGCTTCTTAGCCCTAACTTTGCCTGGTGACATAAGACATTCTTTACTTCTTTTCATATCAAAATTTAATTGTGCATATATTTTGATTACCTATAAAATATTGTAATAGTTTCTTCATTTCACCACCCACAATCAGTAATTACTGTATATTTTACTAGAATATGAGAATGGTTCATCATTTAATGGAGGCAACATAGTTATTTTATACAACATGGCACTGACAGTCGAAAACATGAAGAAGCAATTTGGTATTTTACACAATATTTTTCCAGGTATGAGCATGTTTTTTGCAAGAATTTGGAGTAACATGACACCAGAATTGTTTGAAATTGTTGAATAAAGATTGCGTTGTACATTTTGACAAAATTCACTTGTTTTAACATACTTCTAATTTAAGTTGTTGTATAATTTAGTGAATGTTTTTGCTGTTCAACATCTACTAATACAGTATGTTTAGTGTCAAACTTGTACTGGTATAAAAGAGGGGTTCTTGTATTACAAGAATTTATTGTTGCCTAACAATTTTTGTAACTCAGAAATAAGATTTGTAAGTAGTAAGTAATATTTTCAGTTTCATGAACAGTTGTACTCACCACAAATTTTAAAAAGTTAGTGAAATAAATGGTAGTGGCCCTAAATAATGTGGACTGTGAAACCTGAATAGATTCATCAATAACTTTGGTTTTTTTTGTGCCAATATAAAATCTTGAAATATAAATTGGATCTTCAATTATAAAAATTAAAGGGCCATAAAACACAGATGTTATCATACATTCATAGATTATAACCAAACTTTATACAGATTTGCAAAGCTCAAACTCGTGTTCTGAAATAAAAATTTATATATCTTACTCCAGTGACTTGTGCAAGTCGAATGTAAAAGCGTAGAACAATAATTCACTAAGCTATGCTTCATAATGGTTGCTGGCATGGCTATTTTCTTCTCGGGATTTGTGTTATCAAAATTCCATTATATATTAAAGCTTTAAAAATCAAAAGCTTATCTAAACATCTAGAAGTTTCCAACAAATAATCAGTTATGACAAAAATACTATGAGAATTTTAAAGTTTTATATTAAATTTGTTTTTAGACTTTGTGTGCAAGTTCATCTCTAAACGTGTTTAAACCTGTTTCAGCATGAAGCGCGCAAAGTCACTCTCAGGTCTTAGTACTGCTACACATGACAAGGTTGGTATTAGAGTTATGTTCTCTAGTCTATTGTAATAAAATCAATTAATTGCAAACCAGTTAGCTAGATATTTCACAATCCATTTCCCAGATCTAATACAATGAAGAGTTAATCTTCCTTTAGTGCTCAAATCTTTTTTGGCTTCCATGTGTTTTCAGCATTTTTTGCTGAAATGTAATTTTTTATATCACATTAATTTGAAGCATTTCAGTTAATTATTAACTAACAAAAATTACTGGTGGCGCCACAGTTTTGGGTCCATCGATTGAGGATAGCCACTAGATCAGGTACATACAGAATTCAAATTAATTGTACTAATTGAAAAATAACATTCCAGAACTTTATATTTAGTTTTAACCTTTCCAACATTATGTTTGTTATGGTAACCATTGGCACATCAGATAGAGTTTGACTTATGTGAATTCAAAATTGTTTTTTAGACAAAAACTACTAGAAACATATTCCTTGGCTAATTGTAAACTGTTTTGTTTTATGAGGACTATCCACAAAAATATTATTTTCTCGTATGAAATACAAAAATTACTTTATATATGTTTGGAAGGGAAACAGCCTACATAGAAATTTAGGTACTTATAATAGCCACTGCTAAACTTGTTCACTAAGAAGTTTAGAAATTGGTCCTTCTGTAGTTACATGTCGTCAAAACGTTATGTTGCAAGCCACATTTTTATTCAAGTGACGATCGTTTCATACAATGTCCGGGCTGTATGGTGGGTGCAGAAACACCTCTCACTATTAAAGTCAATCTATCTTACCAGAATTTCAGGGGTACCTTGTTTTACATGGTGAGCTGAAATCCGGGCGAAATCTTTCACTAGGCCTAACTCGCTAACAAAGCACTTTCGCACCCCTGTTTATATAAACATATTTCATTATTTTTACAAGTAGAATAAGGTCCCACAGTTTCTGCATATCTTTGTGAATCACCCTGTATAACAATAATAACAAATAGGGGTGGCAGAAAACAAGAACTGACCGTCATAATGACATGTAATTTTCACAGTAAGTCAAATAAAGTCTGTTCTTTCTAATAATGTAGTTTTGTTAGATCCCCATTAAGAAAAACTTCAAAAAACAGTGGCCTCCATATAATATTAAAGTAACAAGAGAAATATGAAATTATTACAAAATTTGAACCTGAGTACGAAGGCAGTCCAGAACATATCTGATATTTTAATATTACTGAATAACTAGCTTACTGATCACAACAAAAACTTTAGTCTCTTTCAAAGTACTCTCCATTGGACACCAATGCACTTGTTCAAACAATCCCCCTATTTCAAAAAACATGTTGCAATATCCAAACTAGGGATTGCCATTAGCTCAGCTGTGGCATCCAGTTTAACCTCTTCAACTGTTCAAAACCTGATTCCTTAGAATGGATATTTCCATTTCGCGAACAGCCAGCTGTCACACGGTACCATATCTGGACTGTATGGAGGATGTGGTACTTAAGCTGTGCCACAGGTTCATGATCGGTGGTCATGGTTTCACCACCATGTTAAGTCTTGCATGACTACAAAATGCTGCACCCTATATGTGAGAGTGAGGAGAATTGAAAGTGGTTATTATGGTTACCAGCATCCATCTTCCCTTCTCCTATTATTATCCCTTTTCCTGTTTCATTCCTTTTATATTAATGGCAATGTTAAATAAAATTGTATTTTCTAACCAATCAGGACTCTATAATGAGCGTACTAAATAAACAGTGATTGTAATAGATTATTATTAAATATAAATACTGTATTACCTTTATGTTTGTTTTAGAATAACACAAAAGTGACGCACGTGCGCACGGCTAGCTCCGAACATCTCAACAAACAAGCCTCTTAGTATTTATTTACCAAATTTGTTAGTTCTAAGTATTACCGTATTGGTGTAGATGTGTATTGTAGCTTGGCATTGCATCTACTCGTATTGTTTTGTAAGTTTTCCAAAATTGATGCTGTGATTGCATTGTATATAGCCATTCATGATTTCCACTGTCTACTTGTTATCGCCATCACTTGAATGGTGTAGTTTTGTTGTACTATGTCTGACACTTGAATATCGCTAATTTATTTAAGGATTATGTGACTGGTATAAGGCTATGTAATAGTTTTCACTAGTTATTATGTTTTACAATGAATCAAATAACCAAAAGAAAGGTGTTTTTAGTTATATTTATGATATTTCTGGTTTTTAATATTTTTATAATTTATTCCAAAAGGGTGGGATCACTGACTGTTTAAATTTAAGTATAGTTTTACTAATTATTTTAACAAACTATTTACATTTTAATATAGAAACATTAATATCTTTGCTTTTTACCAATGACTTAAATTAAATAATGAAGTAAAATTTATTATTTAATTAAACTAAATATTTTTTTGTTTTGTTTCAATAATTTTTATAATACAAATACAGGATAATAAAAACATTTTTAATTACATAACAGTTACTGCAGTATAAACATATTTCGTTTTATTATATTATCAAATTAACTCTTTTGCTAGATTCTCTGTCTCTTCTGTTGATTGTGTGAAATCTAAATTATTTACTAAATATATTTGAAAGTTTTATTACCATAGATATTTCTTGTTTGTGGTTTAGTAATTTTTGTTGGAGAGGCTACTTTGGGCTGCTAATAGACAAATTTATATTAGCTGCATCAGAATCAGCATCGGGTAATGGTGATGGAGTCTTTCTGACTGATGCAGTCTGAGAGAGGAATTGAAAATAAGAACTGATTATTCCCGTGATAAAATTATTTTACCTAAATTATTCAGGAATATTCCCTGCAGATGTGATCCCATCATATGTTTTCTTATGTACATAATAATTAGTTGTAGTTATTTATTTCTTTGATTCTTGTGTTATTTATTTATGTTGAAAGTGTGTACTTAGGATCATTCGACTTTAAAAAATAACTATTTGACAGTTGAGTCCATAATTTTGTTTCACTCAGTATAGTTAATATAAGCATTAAGCATATTTTTTATTTTTCACTTTTTGTTAAATACTCAGATATTGGTTGAAATTTAAAGCTTAACCACTCTATTAAACAAAACAATTTACTGTATCAAATTGTAATTGTACTTAATTTGTTTTTTAAAATATGATTTTTCTGTAAGCAAGCCACCTCTGTAGGCACCAGGAGCTGGCCAGCGATCTTGTAAATGGATCACTTATTATGTCTGAGTTTATGTAACAGAAATAGTCTATTTTATTAGCGATTTTAACTCATTAGTGAGATGAACTACAGAAAATATTCCAAATTCAGATTAGCAGCTTGTCTGACTGTGCATGCGCACAATGTAAGTTCACCAATATAATTTATCACATGCTGGATACATTCCTTAATATAAGCAGTTAGCAATATTTTGTAGTTTTCTGTTACTGAAGTTTTGTTCTGCTTGTTTTTAATAGTGTTTTAACTTATTTAAGTCTACACATAATATGTTTACAAGAGCTACAATGTTTGATTTAATGATTTTTTATGTGTATTTATTATAAAAACAATCATAACTGATAATTATATAGATTTGAGAGTGATATATGTAATAGATTGTTTCCTCATGATTAGCATCGTTTATTGATATAAAGAAGTAGTTAAGTATGTAAAGCCTGTATGCTCTAAACTCAGCCCCTTGTCAATAAAATATAAATCTTTCATTCTTTAACTTTTCAGTAGCCATTTTACAAAATGGTGTTGATAATAAGCGTTCAGCAAATTCCTGTATTTTCAACTATTTAATTAAGACCTAAATTATCACTTGTAGTATATGTCACTCTCAAATCATTTAACATAACTATTTAATTTGACTGAAAGATACAAATAATCCTAGTAAAAAATATAAGCAACGCTTTTATAATATCTTGATTGTCTGCTTCACCTGACCAAATAAACAAGTTTACTGATGTTGTGTTTTAATATTCAGCCCTTGTGGAAATAAATTACTAATCTTCTTTCAGATCAGTAAAAGTTAGATGCTTCTAAAAGTAAGCAGGTCAAGTTTTGTTATTATTTCCACATTTGATATAATATTACCTCATTACCTAAGAATATGACAAGAAAAAAGTGTATTTTTTATTTAAACCATTCAACTTGGATTCGAGTGATAGTCTCGGCCGAAGAACGAGCAATACTGCCATAGTTTCATGTAAATGTCACGTTTTAGTGCAGACCGTTTGCTTATGCAAACTAGTGGCTTCAGTTGGAAATATTTCAAATAGTTTATTGACTCATTTCACACAGGTTATTTTATTCTATGCAAATTTACAAATTAGTCCACTTATTTTATTTAGAGCAGGATAAAGATTAACCCTTTTAGTGCCAGAGCATAGTAAAAAGGTTTTTCCAAGAAATGCCAGAGATTTCTCTTGAAGTACAGTACTGCCAAGGACATTTCAGCGATTTTGTAACATTTTACTAAAATATATGTAAAATCATAAAAGGTTTAGATAGGCTCTTAATTTTTTTTTAAATTTTTGTAGGTTAATTTTTTAATTAAAATACATAAAACATACATATACTGCTAATTTATTACATAAAAAACAAATGTCATTAATTTTATAAATGTACTAAAAAATCTTTGGACATTTTTCCAGTTTTTATGCTAAATAACACTTGAAAAAATAACAGTTTCCTCAATACAACTGATACTACTATTTGCAACAACTAAAATTGTACACATACATCAACAAATATTTTATTATCCACAAAACAGCAAAGATAACAATACTTTTTGTGTAAACCTATGTTTTCACTTTATCTCATAGGCCTAAACAAAACTCTTGAGATTCCCAAAAATCTATATATATAAAAATGAATGTTTGTATGTTTGTCCTTTATGGAATCGTGAACTATTGGACCGATCATGATGAAAATTTGTACGTATATGTATTTTTCCACGGAGAAGGTTTATAAGCTATGCCCATCCCTTTCCCGATTCAGGATTCCGCCCCACTGGTTACAGAAATACCCATAAGAAATGCATTGCAGCAAACATATGTTAACGTCTTTTCAAATTTTTAATCAGCTGTTCTTTGTAAACATATATTACACTTATAGTTTTAAAGCATAGAGTAAGCTTAAGAGAAACGACAAATTTTGTTTAAACTGTTTTTGCAATCACTGTTAAACATAGACTTTACTATCCAGATAATACAATTCAAATTTGACGTAAAAATTCACCTTTAACTGCAATATTTATTTAATATAAACCATGCTCATGCTTGATCAGAAGAGTAATGCAGATATCATAATTACTATCTTACGTTGGCTACAAATATAAAGAATGTTATAAAATCAACCTTAGTTGTTTTTTTTGACAGAAGTATGGTTCTCAAAACTCCGTGTGTACATATTCTCTCGATCGAGACAACAAAGCAAGCTCAATCGTGGCATCGGAGATATAACTAATTTAATCTAAAATTTATTATAGTAAAAAAAAAAATTTACTAAGTAATATAAGGACTTCGGTTCTTAAGATTTGCGTGCGAAGCCGTGGGTAACAGCTAGATAGAGGCAGGAATATGGTACATACCTTCATAATACGCCCAAGAGGCTCACGATGGAACGACTATCAATTATCTCAGCAATGTTTAGAATGTGATAGAAAAAGAATAAGTGAATATAGTGTACTGTTTTCAACGGGAAATTGCGTGCGAAGCCGCGGGCAACTTTTGCAAAAAATTATTGAAATGCGCAGCAAAGCGCGCCGGGCCCGCTAGTAGTATATAAAATACACAGGCAGGCTATCACTAAGTGCTGAATAAGTGTAGACTTGAATTAAAAAAAAAAGAAAAGTGTATTTAGAAATAAAACTGTCAAGTCCAGTGAGAAATAATTAACATATATTATTATATTTAAATGTAATGTAATTTAATTTTAAATATTAAAATGTTTACTAATAGTATATATTTTTTCGGTTTCACATGAGAAATAGCAATGGAAAAATTATTCCACTATAAACATAATACCAATTTGAAAGACAACATTAAACTTTGGAAAGACCACATTAATGAATTACAAAAGAAACTGACTCCTTGTTTAATATCAATGTATAGAATAGGCAACACGAAAGACAGAAAATTAAAGATAACAATGTATAAGGCATTGGTTGAGTCAGTTATTAGGTACGGTGTAAATGTCTGGGGAACAGCTGCTAAGACACATTTAAATAAAATAAAAAAAGTACAAGATAGGTGTTTAGAGATATTACTAAGATAAAAATAAAAATGAAATTGTACAGTCGGCAGACCTAAGAAAAGAAGCAAAAACACTCTCTCCAATTGGTATATATACATATAGCACAATAATAACAAATGTACAAAGAAACAATCTTAGACGCATTATTTACAAAAAAGTAAACACAAGGAGTAAGGAGACCTTTGAAGTGCCTAAATCGAATACATTTTATGGAGAGCGTCTACCAAATTTCATTGCCGTACTTGTATAATAAGATTCCTAAATATATTGATGATACCTCTATAAACCATTTACGATTTAAATCTAAAATATTTAATGTGCTAATGGACGAAGAAAGTGCTGAAAGCTCAAAATGTGTAATAAAAGAGAATAATGTAGCTAGAAACTCACCCCATACACTACAACACCACTGACACTTTAACCCTTGAAACACTGCACTTGATAAACTCCTGCATAAACAGTTTACTTACACAGAACTATACACTACGTACTACTGACATATTGGTGGACATGGATGATGAGCACGCGACGGGGACAGGATGGGAACAAGCTTAAAAAGAATCATGACTTCAAAACAAAAGCCATTAGGAAACTAAATGGACACCAACTATTTGCCATCTGCAGAGACGCCTACAAGACGCTTAAAATTCTTACGGTGCTTGGCCTTTATATCCGTGAGATGGTTTTTTTATCTCGCCCTACAATACCAACAAAAATACCATGCATCGATGTAGCCACTTCCAACTCATCATCGCACACTGTATGAAATTAAACCCAACATATAAGGGATATATAATATATAACTGCCTCCTCTTATCTTTTCTACACAATTGATGAATTCCTATTAAGAACAGTAAAATTTCACTATATCATTTTAAATACTAGAGTATTTTACTACTTGTATTTTGTAAATGATACAATTTGTTTTATAATGAATAAGTTAGTAAAGATGATTTGTTTCTGACTTTAATGTCATCAGAGTTTTGGACAATTTGTCTCTCAAACTATTTGTATATACAACAAAGCAAAGTTCCAAGAATGTATAATTCAAGGAAAACACACCTGAATTTTTCCATTTACGATATATGAATTATAATTCTTAATATTCCTTTCAACACCGTTAGGATAAAAACTGGTTTGCTTGGGTCACCTTTCAATAAAGGAATGACCATTGTTGAGCACAAGAACTACCCTCTCAAATAAGCATTAATTACATAAGTTCAAGAAACCACAAGCAAGTTGACATAGTTTTTTAAGAGCCAAATAGAGATGCCACTGATGCTCATTGAATTATAAACGTTCATACTTTTATCATATCCACCACTCAGTAACAAAAGCCAAAACTATTAAAGCTATATGGAGGTCTCTTACAGGTCCAAGGTTACGTAATATTTAAAAAGTATTTATTGAATGGTTGCATTTATTCTTTATGGAATGAAGATAACTATAAAGAACTTCTTAGTAAGGTTTACTGAAACTGGAGCTAACTGGTTTTTGAGGCTCTTCGAGCACTCAACAAAAACCCTTGTACTGAACGTGAACTTTCAAAATCCAGAAATGGTTCAAATTTAGCGCTTTACTGTGGCCATTTAATATCTAAGAAGTGGCAGTGCCGTAGCTATGGGGAATGCCCGTGCTTTAGATGGAGTCACATTCAAAAGATTTTATGGCTTCGTAGGCTAGGAATTGTTTGAGACAATTGTGGTCGAACCTCGTGCCACAACACTTTTGGCTGGACCAATTTCTTTGTAATCGGTTTGGTTATTGACTTTGTACGGTAGTATGTGACATCACTTATTCTGAGTGGTGGCCAAGACGCTATGGGGTTTTCTCACCTCCGTCGTTAGGAGATACCCACTCATTAAAAAATACAGTGATTCCCAGTTGATCCAGCTGTGGTAGGATTCAACAATTTCTTTAGTGGTACGAAGTCATTTTGTCTATAGTTAGAGTTTAGAGCATTTCGGTGACTTCCTTAAATATGTGGTCAAACTAATTGAATTGAAACATTTAACAAATGCCATTTATGTTATCGCTCTTTGCCATCAATCATTTCTGTTGCCAATGTTTTTTGTGAACACTTGACTTAAGCAACAAATGTCATGACTTAATTGTACACTCTACACAGCATAGCTATGCGGAGTAGCCTGTGTGCAAAAAGTATTACCTCCACATTAGCAACAAAATGGTTTATAACGGTACATAATTATTCTTGCTGTTTCCATCTTATTTTGGTCTCATCAGGTGAGTATAGAACGCAGATTACAGCGTCCATCTCATGACACCTTCAACATTTAAAAAGAGCTCAACAGGAAGGAGTAAGAATCTTCAAAACAAATCTCTTTCTCTGCAACCTCTTTTCAATTTCGCATCTCCAAGAGGGGATCCCTTCATGAGGGATCATAACAGGGATCTTGATATGAACATAAGGATGTATCAAAGGAAAAGGACCTTTGCAACCTGTCCTGTTATGCTATGTCAAGATACATAGCAAAAATGGCTGCGAAGATAGGATTCATCTGAAGTGACATGAGAGATTTCTTCTTGCATCATTGAGGTAAGTTTTAGTAATTGAAACTCAGAACTCAAAAATCTTTATTTTTACAGTTTTTCAACCATACAATAGTGTCAACCAAAAATAAACGAAGTAATCCAGTACAACAGTAATTACATATGATTATCACATTGCACATTTCTATGGGTTACAATAAGAGAAGAGCTATCTACAACTAGCTCGTTCCCATACCTATTTACATTCAATTCGTCATCAGGACAAGAAATCCCCGATGCTGAAAGAAACCTCCATCTATTATAGCTTATTGTGTATTGCTGCTGTATGAAAGGTGTTATGTAACAAGGCATTACTTACAAACGTGATACACATGGAAAAATCCTGAGGTTATCCATGGTCATTGGAAGGAATTATTTATTTCTCTGATGTACACTAAATCTCATGTCACTAAACTCTATTAATAGTGTAAAAATTATAATTAATTTACAAATTTCATTTGATTTGTTTTTACTTCCAATGGACATCTCCAATTGTATCTACAAATAACACAATGTATTCAGATAGATTAAAAATACATTACTAATATATTTTTTGATATTTTTCAGATAATCAATGCTATTATTAAATCTCTCTGGAACTTTTAAATTTTATTGATTACTTTATTGTCATTTATGGAATGAGCTCAGCAAGTAAAATTTTTTCTGTCCATACACCATTTATTTGATATAGCAATTATGATTGATTGCTATGTTAACAGTAGGGTCAATCGGGGCTAATATGAAACAAAAATGTAAACTTTGCAATATAACTTTTAATCTATTTGCCCTAACCCACAAACAAAAATTCAGCAATTTGTAGCTTTGTTTCCTCAATAAGTTAATGGTATCAATAATGTTTTATGTCATAAAATAAAATCATGAAAAAAATAAAACAGTGTTTCACTTTAGCCCCAAGAAAAAGGGGCTATTATGAAACAGCCAAGGGCTATTGTGAAACATCTCAATAATTACCATATTATGAGCATCTGATTACTTAAAAACATATCAGCTTATAGAAAATATATATAATCTATTATTTCCATAACCTTTAATTTGCTTAACTTTATCTTTAATGATTTTTTTTCATGTTTTAATATGGAAACTAAAATATTTCACTAATTATAATACGAAAATAAAGGAAGGATAAAATTTTTTTGAAATGGATTTAGGTATAAATAATCTAAGGGAAATTAGTAACAACTCTCAAGCTTTAAATTTGTAAATGTTTTTATATATAAATTAGGCCAAAAATAATGGTTCACAGAAATAGAAAGCTTAAAAATCAGAAATCACGATATAAAATCAACATCTTTGTTCATTCATTGATTCAAAAACATTAACACAACCAGGGAAAACATAGGTAATTTTTCTATTTTTGAATGTTGGTCAAAGGGAAAGGTAACACAGCTTCTTAATCCATATAATCAATATTGAATATGTCCCCTTCATTGTACACAAAAATCGGTAATTTCCATCATTGCAGCACCTTAAGCCTTGTACGTGTAACTTTCACCAATCATCCATATCGACATGTTCTATGAGGCAGACATATTTGTAATGGGTTTGATTTCCTCTTCCACCTTTAACATCAACTAAAACAAAAGTCCCTTTCTTTATATTTTCCTGAAAAAACAGGTGCCTCATATGCAACAGGGTTGATTATGTCCTTTTTGGAGTTGGAAATTAAATCACTTAACGATTCCTCGTCAGTATCACAAAGAGACGGTTCATCACTATCAGAGGTATCTTCATCTATTTCTATCTTGATATGTCCTGCCTTTCTTTGCTTCTTTTTCATGGGCCCTACTACTGTTTTCCATTTTTAGATACAACTGGTTGTCAGTTTGGGTAATTACTGTTGGCCTACCACTCGATATTTCATCTAAACTTTTCTGCATTGGTTTTCTTACTTTCAGCATTTGAAGTTAGAGGATTACCATTACCCAGAGGAATAGATGATAGGAGGTTTTGTTTATTTTTAGGCCTAATCTTTTTGTTTTGCGTTAGATTTCTTAGCAGTTTTTTCTCCTTTATTTAGCTTACCAAGACATTTCAGTTCTTTTGTTTTCAATTTGTCATTTTCTTGGTCTTTTTTTTCAATTGCTCGGCAGCAATCCATTCATCGCTTGTAATTACTTTTGAGCTTGCGTCTACTCTTTTTCTCTTCTTTTTTGGGAGCAAGAGTTCTATTAATTTTTTGGAGGCAGTAACATCTCAAAAGACGAAGAAGACTGTGACCCATCACCTACAGGTGATCCAATAAGAGACTCGGAATTGCTAGTACTAGGCTTAGACATTGTTTTATCAGATGTAGACAATGATACTTCTAGATCTCGTGGCTTATCTGATGTCGAAGTGCAAGGTGTTACATTGCCCAGAGACAGAGACTCAGTGACAGTATTTGGGATTTTCAAAAGATTCAGCTGTTATGCATTCTTGGTTCCCATCACAGTTGGACCTACCAGTTTGTTTAAAAGCCCTATACCTGGCCAGCTTTTCCGCATCAAAGCGTGATACAGGATATTTAGCATGATCACATGGAAATATGCCTACATGGCTTGAAGCCTTTTCTAACGTTATCTGGTGTCAAAACCATTATGCCAAACCTGACAAGAGTAAATCGACAAACATCATTCTTTTGCATCTTTCTTTGATTCAGTCTGTACCACTCGGTTACTTTTAAGTCCCATGCATATTTCAATGTTTTGAAACATGTTGTGTCCAAAGGTTGGAGAACGTCTGTAGTGTGTGCTGGAAGTTTAATTATTGTAAACCTGATTCTGTCTAGCATACATAGCAGTGTGAACATCTAGAATGGGTCATATGGCCATCGTAAATCAGCAGAAGAGGTCTCTCTTTCACTTCTTGGCAGAACTTCACAAAAAAATCATTGAATATATTTGATGTCATCCATCCCTTTTCACTACACTACAGCATAGAAGGTGCCTGGCAAATCATATTGCCCTTTCCAAGAGGACCATAAAATTTGCTCCTTGAAAAATTATTAAAGGAGGAAGAAAAACTACTCCTGCTGCATTACAACAGCCCAGTACAGTAGTATTGTCCCTACCAGTTCCTTCTTGAGTACGGTGAGCTTTTTGGCCAATGCCTGATACAAACTTGACTCTTGAGGGATCCCGAGCAGAATGATGTCTCGTCCAAGATTGTACACATGTGATGGTTTTATTTGCAATATCCAATTCCTCCTATTTTTTTTTTTCAAGCAAATCGTAAAATTCATAAATTAGAAAAGGATCACTTGTGTTTATTTTGCGTGCTTTCTCCAGAGGCTCCATTTTTTTTTAAGCTTAGTTTATGCCTTTTGCAAAAACCAATGTACCAATCATGACCTGGACGATTGTCCTTGAATGGAACAGTTAACGAATTTTGCTCAACATATTCCTTAACAACGTCCAAAACTTCAGTCTTACTCAGAGCAAAACCATTTTTTAGCCATGACTTTCAAGTGATCAGCTAATTTATTTTCAATCTCATTACTCCAAAGCATGTTTGTGACCTGGAGGTCTTAAATCAACTGCAGTTTCACACTTTTTTAAATAACGAAACAAGAAAGTTGTTTCAATACTGAGTACTTTAGCAACACTACGCAATGATTCACCTTTAGTTACTCTTTTCTTAGCTTCATCCAAAAATGTTTTTCTGGATAAACTCTTCTACTTCCTTTCTTTTTGTAAGTGCGCACCATTTTCAAAATAACAAACACAACACGTTAGTTACACATCGGGTGTTTTGAGGTTAGCTACAAATGGTAATGAACTAGACAATATTGTGAAACAGCTGATTGGGAACTACCAGCTGATAAAAATTCCCCACCTTTAACACAGAGTAAAAAAAAGAAGCTGCATGAAAAATCAAAAAGATATGCATTTATTTGTGTTCAAATGTGGTGGGTGGATACAAATTTATGTTGTAGAATAGTGTTGTTCAAGTTTTGTTTCTAAATAATCCTGGTCAGCATTTCAAATTAGCCCAACCACTGTTTCACATTAGCCCCAAACACTGTTTCATATTAGCCCCTCAACTTTGGTGGTTAATATTTTAGGTTATGTTAGACTTAAGACAAACATTAATAGCTAAAAATACTCACCAACTCCTCTAGAATGCCTAACAATTTAGTTATTGGGTTTTTGATAGTATTTTTTATGACTGAGAAAAAGTTTTTGCATTCCGTTTAAAATTTTTTTTACGTAAAATTCCATGACTATGATTTTTATTTTTTTCTGTATATACATAAGTGGATATCTATGTATGTTTAAAATGGGTTTAAACTAAGTAATATACAAGCTACAAAATGACATTAATTTTTTAGATATCCATCTAACAAAAACTTAATAATTATTTACATGTTTCAACATTAACCCCAAATTTTTGTGTGTTTCACATTAGCCCCGATTGACCCTATAGTTATTTTATTGACGCCTATGTATACAACAATAAGGACTGGTGGAGTTACTTTGCTTTCAATTAAGATTATTATCATAAAATGTTTAGAAATAGAAACATACGGTAAATTTAATAGTTTGAAGCGGAGTTTTATTTGCTAGGTTCTATTAATTAGAATAGATGTAATCACATAAATTCTTTGAATGAAATTAAGATTTTCAACAGTGTTCAGACGTTGTTGTTGATAAATACTACATTTCAATAGAAAAATCGATATGGCTTAACTTCATACGGTATATAATATGAAATTATCTTGATTTTCATTGTCTAAGGGATATCAATAAATTATACATTCTATAAAATAGTTTATAGCTAGTATCAAAACAAGATACACACCTAAACTAGGCTATCATAACTCATTACCATTCTTCTGATTACGCTCTAAAGTTGAGTAAGCCAGTGTCTCAGCATTTTTATGAAGTAATATAATTTTATATTACTTCATAAATATATTCAAGAACTTATTAATAGTTCTTACAACCACTCTTTTATGAATTGAACATTCAAATCCAAAAAGGCCATTGGTGGATTTTCCTTTCTTAAACTCCTCCGCCGAAAACAATTGTACCCCTCCCTCAAACACTTGTTTGTGAGTATTGTGAAAATTCTTCTACCAAAAGTTGACAAAAATAATATATTCTTTATTTTTATACAATATAATATTAACCATTTTATAAGAAAATACCTACATAATCTTTTCAATAACCAAACAATAACAAAGTCCCTAATGAATGATGCTAGAATAGTAAACAGTAGCTAAATAGTAAATAGTAAAATTTTCTTGCTTTCTTGAGGAATACTTACATCATCAAACTTCTTGTCAGATAATATTTCAACATTTGCGCTGACAATAGTCAGAAGTAATAATTTTATTCTATCTTGCGCCCAGACTCAGTGAGTTTATTAGTGTATATTCTAATATCCATAATTGAAAATTTGTGCAATGCCATCCACCACGTAAAAATTAATGAATTGTAATTCCTCCATGTTCATTAGTTTACTTACACCACAACATCAAATACTTCACAAAAATACTGTAGGTATTTTTGCAGATTACCAGGGTAACACTTGGCGTACAGTATATTTCATATATTCCATTTCTATAAACTTTTATGCAAAACAAAGTGCACAATAGAAAAGGATAGGTGGGCCTACATCTAGTTGACGTAATAAATGATGTCCTGTTCCACCATTTACACATTATAATGATTAAAATTTAAATAGGACTCTCACAATTGTGTTTCTTGTTTATGTCCAAAAGGATTGATCCCACAATCTCTCGGAAATAGTCGCAATGACGGAGAACTGGATTTTAGTGTTGTGTATTTTTGGTTACGGTAAATATAATTAACACGATTCTGTGAAAATAAATTTGTTTTGGTAGAAAGCATGCCTTCTGCATGAATAAATACAGTTACTAATAATAATTGTCTGGTAAATTAATTCTTTTTATAATCAGTAAATTAATTTTCTAATATTGAAAAGCTACCTTCTATAAGGAGCAAGTTAGTTTTAACATTAACAGCAGGACATTAATGATTGTTTAGTACGATACAAATAGCAAACGTTTTCCGTTACAAGTAAATAATGAGAATAAGCTGATTAGCGAAATACCGTTTACAGTAATGTTGTCAATTCAATATTCAACGATCAAGCTTAACAGTCAGCTGTTGCTGTTGGGCGAGTCTATACAGAGGAGGAGAACCATACTCCCCTTCTATTGGACTAATCCATTCCTTCCAAACTCGACTCGAGCCAACTTCAAGCTAGGAAAGAAAACAACTCCATTTTGTTTGGCTAAAACTTAGTGGTATTTTATTCTCGATCTCACTGTGATTTGTGGTTTATTTTATAACAAGTGTTGTGTAATGTTACTAGTGTTTACGCATTAAATTACACTTACGAATTTGTATGGTGTTTAAAAAATAAACGTATCTAACATTAGTGTTTTATTTTGTTTTATTCCGTAGACTTTTAGCTGCCAGACATGGCGTTAGGGTTAGAAGAACTTTTTAGGTAGAAACGCCATTGAAGAAGATTAATCATTTTGTAATTGGGAAAATGTAACAATACGAAAGGTTAGATTCAACTAATTATCGTAACTGTCGTCATTTATATTAATTAATTTGAGTCTTAGCCTAGTGTTTGATATGTCTACATTCAGTTTAACTGTTAATTATGATATATATATCAGAGGCTAACGCATCACAGTAAGAGTTTAAACTAAAGCAGCAATTTACTAACAAGCTTGTAAAACAAACGGGACGTATATTTTTAATAATTACTGCATTAGTTATGATTTTTCGTATTAATTATAGGTACTATAAATGTTAATTGTGTATACCTACCCTTTCTCTCTTATTTATATCTACTGTTACCTATATAGGCAATGTTTGAGTTTTATTTTAATTCTTAATTCCAAGATTTTTTACAAGTATACCAGATTCAATGGTATTTATGGCACGGCACATTAACAGGTAAAATGTAGCCTTACAGTAGTCTTGTTAAAAAAAATGTAAAATATTGCATCAAAGTGAAACTCGTCGGTACTAATTAAAAACATTAGGTAATTAATCATATTTTATGTTGCATGAGTACACATAGTTTACATAGGTTATCAATTATCAAAGTTTGTAGTATGACATGCAGATTATAAAAATTGTCATTTAACTATATTGTATAGATAAATGATAATCTAATTATAAACTTAATTGAGATTACTCTGTGGTATCTAACGTTTTACATGGTTGTACACTTCATGATAGTGGTGTGACATTCGGATCATCTAATTAATCGGGTTCTGTCGGTCTCGTTCACTGCCGCGACCCGGTCAACTAAGTTACTGAGCCTTCCCGCTAGAGCGTGTTACAGGTCATCATGTGAACGACCGAACGAAATTTCAGTTAAGGGGCCCCATACACGGTCAATATTATTGTGCAATATGACACAATATTATTGCACAATAATATTGATGAGTTATATTGAAAGCCAAAAACTGGTTGTGCAATATATTGGATGAAGTCAAAAAGTTTATAAATCTATTGCACAATCTTGAAAATATTGAGTCGTGATGAGCAGTATTGCGCAATATCCTGTCAATTATCCGATGGGCAATTCTCCAATGACTATCTAATTGGGTTCATTTGTACGAAGCTCATTCAGCAGTATTTCATGAGTAAACTGGTTCCTTCTTTTTAACCACTCCTTCATCCATACCCGCTTCTTTCTCTTCTTCTTTGGCTTCACTAACAATGCGACCACAACACACGCTGCAGCACCCACATCACACATCTTTACAATACACGGCACACGAACTGCCTTGCTCCTCGGTAATTCTGATCACTCTGATTGCGTAAAATTATTGAACTGTGTGTGTCCGATCCTTCAATATCATTGCGCAATATATTGCACAATAATATTGACCGTGTATGGGCCCCTTTAGATGCACTCTTGAGCTACTTTTCCAATGGATAAGGATTTTTAAGTTAACTTAATTGTAATATAATTTTTTACGATTCTTAAAAATAAATTATCTGATTCGTAAGAAAATAAAAATTTTTCAGTTAGCGGGGAAAGAGTGAACGTTTCATTCAGGCGAACGGGTCTTTTTGAAACAATGTGATCAGGATCACTCGTTCATTTGACTGATCCGTTCGAATTGAACAGGTAATGGACCTCTAACGACATATCTCTACTACGACATCGCGTCGGGTTGCTGTAGCGGTGACTGTGTATTTGCAGATACCGTCGCAATTTCTCAATGTAGTCAACCACTAATTATCGATATTGCTATACTGAATCCTACCTATAATCCAAACTCACTTAATGATAACTATTTGTTTAAACAAAACGTGTTTTTTTTTTAGTCAAAAAACAATTGCAGCAAGATAACCCATTTTCACGCGATTCTTGAAAATGTTCAGTTATAATGCATATTACCTAGTAGAATATTTTGAAAATTGAATAGTTAATTTCAAAACGCCAATTATTTCTTCGTATTGTGAAATTTGTCTGAATAGTGTTATGCATGGTTGGAAACTGGTTTACATCGTCAGTGGTAGACTACTTAAATCCCTATTAAGGAAATGTTGTTTGTCTCATTCGAGATAAATTACTAAAATTAGTGATTTTCATAAGCAATATCAAGCTGATAATAACTTAGGTACTAGTTAAGAATTTGTGTTATATATGCCAATCAATGTTTTATCAGTCTGGTTAGAAGTATTATCTACTTAGGTTTTCCAGTTTATTTGTCATAACACTAAGAAAAGTTTACTATTGATATTATGGTGTTAAGATCGTTTTTTGCGAATGCCTATTTTAGCGCTTCACACATTAACACCTTGCAGAGGTCTGCCTCTGGTGGACCACATACGATTGTTAGGCGATAAAAAAACAAATTGTAGATCGTTCTTAAATGAAGATACATTTTTTTAAACACATTTTGTTCATACTTAGTTTTAAAGTTGCAACATTGCGTTTGCTGTAGTACTTTAGAAAAAGTATCCTGAAATATTTTGAAATCTCGCTGCACAATAATGTTAACTCGAGATACAAATAAGTAATTCGTCCAATCAGGTCATAAGATTTAAATATTTTGCTCGGTAAACGCAAATATGAAATTTTAGTAAATTATCGTTACGTGCGATATTTTATAAGTTTGTATCACAAGAACACAACTAAAATATTCAATATCGTACTCTACACCACCTTCAATCCCCACCCAGATGATCAAGAAATTGACGGCTTGTTGGGACCTTCACAATATTGACGGCCTAACTGCTTCCATCTAAACGCGTGCGACTGAGTTACTCATTGGTTGTATATTTGGTTGATCAAAATACTTGTTAGATTTGTTTCGCAGTTTACGTCCTTGTTAGCCTCTGATCTCATCTGATATATTGCCTAACCATCACGTGATTCGACCTTGGACAATCTACGCTCCATTCAATCATAGCTTTGTGTTAAATCGCTCTCAGAGCATGGTTTGTTTACAATTGATGGCTCTTCCGTACCTTTTACCGGCAACTTTAATTTATCAGCCTGCAGTGTACACGCTCACTAAGAAACTAAGACAAACATAATATTTTAATCCCCATAAGGATCCAAATAGGCACTATACATTTTCTGAAACTTTTTGGGTTAAGATTGGACCTCTGATTGGTGCAGTTTCGACATTTTCATTCGACGATATTCTATGAAAAAACCTTTTTTCGTATAGGCCTAATTTTGTAAACTGTTTTTATTTTAAGCATATATGCGGTAAGAAAGCTTTCCCAATTGTGCTAATCAGTTAATTATTAAAATCAGTTATGATGTGGTTATTTTAAGAGATCCAAAACTCAGTTTTTATGCGAATATGGCGATAAGAATTAGCATCGTAAACAAAAGTTGTACTCTGTACTTGTAGTCAAATCAGTGCAGCTTCTTCTGTCTAAATTTAAATAACAATAAATATAGAATAAAACAATGTTATATTTAATTAATTATAGAATAATTCTATAAAATGACGTATAGCCTACATTATTTGAATTTCTACATTTAAGCTGGACGCCATGACAGATCTGTTAGGATGCATTCATCTTCGTCATGATAATAGAACTGTATAGGTAGACAAAAAGTAAGGCTCTGTCTCATGATGTAATGGTCAGCACCATCGCAGGAGAAATGAAAGATCCGAATTCGAGTCCCGGTTGAGCAAATTATTTTGCTCGTGATATATATGTATTACGCTATTATATATTTCGCTTATATATATATATATACTGTTATATATATATATTTGTATTAGTTTTACTTCACGTATCATTGGCTCGGGCGTAAGGTAGCGCAGGAGTATAATTTAACTCAAGCAATTCAAATTGCGACCTCTATAAATAAACATAAAAAATATTTCACCTGTACATTCACCTTCAAGTGCTTTTTTTGTTGCCACTATCTTGAACATGTACTCGTATATAAATCACCTAACCTAGAAGGAACGTGAATGGGGACTCTGTGATGATTGATTAATCGAGCGCCTGAACTGCTATTGTAACATAAACAGGAAATGTCAATCATCGAGGGGAATCAATGAACTCGCTCCATTCGGTTAAGTAATGGTTAGTCATCATTTGGTACTCTAATTAAAAAAAGATAGCCACGACTTCTTTTTAGCTGATGGACTATTTTCAAACAGATAATTATATTATTTTATAATCATGTTACCTACATACATTCCAGCATTAAAGAACCAAATACGTCTGCGCGTAAGTTAATAAGTAAGAATATTTTTTATTAAATATACTATATACAATATTGTGTGATTCTGTAGAGACAATGGGACGGTTAATACTACTTTAGTGTGGAATAGATTAAGTTTCCTCCAAGATTGAATCTAACGAATGTAAGTTATATGTGTTGGTGGAATCGCAATAGATGTAAATTCCATTAAATGCATGGAATATTTTAAATTAATACAAATGTAATATAGCCTACTATCTTTATGTTCGTTATACAAATGTATCCTTAGGGCATGTTGTAATGTTCAAACATTAAGCAAAATTATAAAGTACGTTTTAAACCTTTTATGAGTAGCCTAATATTGAATAAACATTTATAATTGGAGAATAATGTTAGTATTCAGAAGGATCCATAATCAAGGGTGTTACTTACTTAAAAATCGACCCCGTAATTTAAGTTTTTCGTGTGAACTACTGTTAGGTATTTGGTATAAGATTGAAATTTGTTTTACAAAGCCTCAAACCAATTGATTCATCCATAGCTACTTTACATAGATATTCAGAAACTGAGCTTTGGTAAATCACGCTATTCTAGAAATTGAGCCGGAGCCTTCTGTTTCGTACTTCAGTATAACCTCCACTATGCTCCGTGAAAAGGAACTTCCAACAGGGTATGGGCGTATTGAGATGCAAAATGTGAGTAAACATTTTGGGTCATTTGGGATTGAATTGGGAAAGCACAGTATTTGGATGAGCGAGGGGGTTTGGGAAGGGGTGGTATTGTGTTATGAGCGTCCATGGGACTACCTGGAGAAAGCGTGATATTCTAGATAATGTCAATTCTAAGTATTCATATGACCGTGACCCCTGAAGTATAAAGGACTCTCCAAACTAGGAGTATATTGTCTACAGTATTAGGGATTGGGGCTGAAGGGCCAGGTAGTTGTTTCGCACGCACGTACCCCCACACCCACACGAGTGCAGAGGGTAGGTGCGAGCCTAGCACCTTATCACTTAAGGATAAAATCACAAATAACAAAATTCTGGGTTGATTGGGAACGTGCACTATGTTACTAATAGGGCGGCCCTAACACCCTGCGCGTGTGTTGTGCCTGCGTGTGTTTTGGTGTAAAACTACCTGAACTCTAGTCGCAGTCACTATTTGCTAACACTACTCGTATTTAATGATGTTGAGTTCAACTCCAGTTAACCTTCCTCTTAGTGCAGAGTCTGGAATCTGACGCTGTCACAGACTTGACTACAAAAATCTGGAGTCATGTTCGTCTGAAGAGATCCAATAAAAGTCGGGCGAAGAAGCTTAAAATGAACTCTGTACGTCGTTTCGGCATCATACATACTACAAAATCTAGTGTAATCGAGGTGAAGAGATATTTTCGTTGTCTCAGGTACACAATTGAGTGCACTACGATGTTTCAGACGCTGCACTAAGAGGAAGGTGAACTAGAGCTAGACCCAACTCACATTAAATCAACCTTTCCCACGATAGTTAACTACAATCAAACCTCGATAAGGCGGAATTTCAAGGGCTGCGGAAAAAATCGTCTTCGAGCTATTCTTAATGAAGAGATACGTTTTATCGAGATTTAATTCTTATCTTATATATTTAAAAAATATACAGGTTTCTCCTCGCTCTGAGATAAACTCTATAAAACAAAGATTTTTTTGAGCAACCTCTATAATACGAATAATTGTTAATGTAACTAAAGCTATTTTTCAATGTTGGCCTAGGTAAAAAAGACTGCAAGAGTTTAAAAAATACAGTATCCATTGTGTATTAAATCACTGGTACATACGGTTTTAGAAACTTAAGCGTAACAGATATATATTTCATAAACAGTTTTCAATCAGGTCTTAAAAAGTTATCAATTTTTTATTGCTTAACGGCACTAATGGTTGCTGTGTCCAAAGTGGAATTCCAACTCGACGATACTTCGTGGGATATAATTAAACGAAATCGTTCACTATACTTTCATTAAAACAATTCTTCTCCATGAAAAAAGAACTTAAGTACATCAATCTTGCGTCTTCCGTTGTTAGTGGAGGTCGATGATTATCCGCCCGTGCATCCTCATCATCTTCAGTTGCTTCATGTTCTTGAAGGTTGAACAGAAGCCAGTATATTCATTCGTTAGATCTCCACTTACTACTACATCATCATTGAAGTCAACAAATTCTTTAAACTCAATTTCTTGGCCCCCAGTATCTCGTTATCTTTGTTCCAGTCCTGAAGAGGGATGGGTGAGGTGCATCAGCTGCGATGTCATATCCAGACACACGTTTTGATTCACCGTTTATTAAACAAAATATAATACAGTTGTTTAGTATTAAAAAGTTTTATAAGAGCATAAGCTTTTGTAGGTAGTACATTTGGCGGACCTAGAATTTATCTAATTAACTATTTAACTATTAAATAATAATAAGAAAAGGAATTTGGACTCGCTTTTTATGAACTATGATAACCTATGGGACTAAATTGAATTGTTCTTTCATGATTTCGCATTGGCCATCTGTAGTAAACGCACTAGAGTTTTATCTCATTAGAACACTGTTCACTTTTCTTGGATGTAGCAGTAGGGTATATGTCTTAATTAAAAAAGTATTATTAATATGCATTTAGATGATTTTGATTTCTTCTAGCCCAATAATAGACTATATACATTTTTTTAGATTTAGACTTTGAATCTATAACATGTTTGAGATTTTTCCAACAACCGTCAACAATTCCAGGAAGGCAAATGTGTTTGAGTTGTACAATAGTTCTAATAGGGCTAAAATCTAGATAGTTACCAGTACATCTTGGCTCTTATGTAACCAAAGGTTAGTTCACTGGTGGAACGTATACTTGATATCTAAATACATATTAAGTTTTACGTAAATTTTTTTAGTGTGATATTAAAACAAGTTTTTATCCCAACTTCCCTTAGTCTAAAAAATGTTGTAGCTTTAATAAATTCTAAGCTCTTGTAGTAAATTATGCTTAGATTTTCTCCATTTTAAACTTACGTTTTGTAAACTTGTACTTTAATTTCTAAGTGTTGCAGTAGCGTCATGACAAATTTAAACTCATTTGAAATAAAAAAATTATCAGTTTAAAAATTGTCAATGCTTATTTGGGTTACTGAACGAGAAAACATTTTATTAAAGTTTAGAAAAAGTAATTTTTGTACACAGATATTTTGTTTCATGTGCTGTATGCTAAGAAGTCAAACACAATCTCCATTAAATGACCTATCGAATGGAGCATTATTTTTGGTTAATCATTTAAAATAATTGATCAAATGTTTTAAAACTCATTAAAATGTACTATTGTATTGTATTACATTCCGTGTAGTATTAAATTCATTAGCCCATATCCAGAGACATTAAGTAATTTTATTTAAATTTTTTCCTTATTTTAGAATAGCTTAAATAATTTAAATTAAAGTTTTTAGATAGTTAAGTTTTCGATAACGTTTTTAAGAGTTCCTAATTTTATTTTGTCTGACGTTTTTTTCACCACTATCATTATACCTATGTGTTTATTTCTTTAATTTTATTTGAAAATATGACAGTCTGCCCCACTAAGTCAACACTACTTATCGTTGGGAACATGGTATTCAAGAAAAGTTAACTAACACAATTATGTTCATTTAAACTAAACTTGTAGTTAAGAGTGATTATAGTTCAGAACATAACCCAATGAAAAAGTGAGTGGTGGTTAACTAAAAAGAAAGGAGAAAGACTGAAATAAATGTTCAAAAAGAACATAAACAGCAACTAAGTTTTCCCAAGGTTGCAACGAAAAAATACAAATTTTGAAGATATCTCCATCGTTAAACTGTAGTTTAAAAACAACACGGTTAAAATAAGATAATTTTGCTGTTGTACTTAGAACTATGATGTAGAACTATTTCCGAATTATACAACACATTTAAATATAGTCGGTGGTCGGTACTGTACTAGTGAGGAGTATTAATGTACTAATGACCTTGTTTTTATTAAATAAATAATTGTGAGTGTGCAGAGCATTCAGAATATATTATAATTTCTTATATAAATATTAAGTACTTCTATCAAAAACTTAAAACGCGAATCCGACTCACTCTGTTTATTCAGATGCGAAACCAATAATTTTCGTAGAAGTATTAATAACAATAGTTCATTTAAAAAATGCAAAATATTGTACGTGAATTAGAACTTACAAAACAATTTAAGTTGTATGCACGTGGATTGTGGTGACTAATCCAAGATGAAATATAGTTCCAAAGAAACCTTGTTGAATTAAATTAAATGTAATGAATTGAATTACATATAAATTCGAGTGTATTTAGTTTGTTCAGAATTTACAAAGAATTTTATTTTTTTGTTTAAAGTGTCAGGAAATGACAATATTATATTGCGAATATAAATCTGTCATCAGTAATTTGTCCTAACTATACTGACAGCTCGTATTGTCATTTTTTATTATAAATAATTGCTTTCCCAATGTTATCGCATATAAGTATTAAATTTTCAGAACACTACAGTGTATGGTTTGAAGTGTTTTTTTACGAACAATTAGCCTAACTGTTGGAGCAGTAAGCTCAATCGTGCACAGTGCTCGGAAACCGAGCAGATTAGGGGCTTAGTTTGTGAATCGATTATTTCGGCTACTCTGAAGTATAGAATCTTGTGGTTGTTTGAAATGGTTGCATTCTATTTTTTTAAATCACTAACAAGTTAACAAGATAAATGTTTTTACATAACAAGAGTATGCAAGCTTTGATAGACAAAACGTGTTTAATAAACCAAAGGATATCCTAGTAATTGCTCATGTGATAGTGTTATTGCATTATACTATTGCTATCATTTGAAAGATATTTAAACGTGGTGGAATTCCAAGATGCTAATAAGAATATGTGCAAAAAGGCTCTCATTCAATTTAAGGCAGATTTTGAAAAAAAATTGGTATAATTGGCTTCATGGTTACATTACAAATCTTTTATCAATTAATTTTAGACTATTATAGTGAAAAACTGCAAGACATTTCAATTTTCATGAAAGTTTGAACAGAAAGTAAAAACTTTCGTCATTTTGAGCTAGAGATAACGTAGTATTGTCATTTAAAAATGATCTTGAAGGATAATCACATATCTACCTACACAAGAAGCACTTTCGTCAGTTTCTAAATTTTTCATCACCTTGCCGGACAGAGCCCCATCGACATTTTGCTGATAAATCGCGTTATAGCATTATTGTGCGGCGACGGAGAATGAATTAGTGGGGTGCTGGGTCGTTAAAAATATAACTATCTAAACTGATCGTATTATTTACAATGATACAATACCACGTGTCGCGTAATAAGGTTCGCTGAGGTTGCATGCAATGATTCAAATGTAGGACTGTCATTCTCAGAATGTCTTGCGGACAGATAAACAAACAATTATACAAAAAAAAGAAATTGTCAAAGTCTGTGAAGTTGGTCCACCCACTTAAGACTGGATGGAATCGTTAGTTTACGTTTGTTTAGACATTTTAAACTTATTGTTTCGATCTCCTTTTGGTAGTTTTGACTTAACATTTTGGGTGGCCCATCTACCATGTATCTTCAAGACAATATTCATACCAGTCGATAGCTTTTCGTTACGTTTGTCTAGGTCGTTTTTTATTTTTTTGACGTGACAACGTCTTAAATTAGGTTGCGGCTCGGAGTCACTCATGAAAAAGTGTAACGCCCGGTAACGTTACGATGCCCGTCCAGTGGGTCCGCCGCACGGGATAAAGCAGATAACTATGTTTGTTCGTGAAAATGTGGAGTGCTTAGATTCGTCATTTACAACAACTACAACAATAAAGGTAAATAATTGTACACTGATATTTCATTATCGTAAACTATGATTGATTGATTAATTGTTAGATTGACACAAAAGTTGAGAAACTGAGTTTATAGGTTATGTCATACTATTGACAAATGTTGATAGTGTTAAGTAAATTATTAGTTTAAATCACTCTGCAATCAATCGTAATTCAGTCGATTGAGAAGAAACAGCGCGTATTGCTAGTCAAACATTTAAAATAACAAATTATAACCTCTAACCTGTCATAACAGTGCGACCAAACAAACGAACTAAACCGACCAATCACCACGCGCGGAGTTAGAATTTAACTGTGTTTAGCAAGAATTTCAAATTCCAATTTTAGTAAATGTTTTATTCAACTTTACCATTTACAATAACAAATTTTAATTAATTTCAAATTATGTACAATGTTTTAGTAAACAAAATATATTTCTATAGTTAAAATTTGTGCAATTCTTATTTTCATTCAATTCCTTGTTCCTATTGTGCAATTTAATAATATTCATATCAATAAATATTCTACCGAGAAAAAGACGTTGTCACGTAAAATCTTCGCCCGTAAAACCGACTTTACAGGCAACCATAATTTTTTTAATTATTAAAAAGCCTTAATTTGCCGTGTCTTTGAAGTTGGCCCACCCAATATGACTGGAATCTTAAGTATTTCGTTAGTTTACGGTAATTTTAACATTCCTACATTTCTTAAGGTCGTTTTCTATTTTTAAAATTATTAAAAAGTCTTAGTTTGGCGTGTCTTTGAAATTGGCGCACCCAATGGTTGGAATCGATAGTTTCTCGTTAGTTTACATTAGTTTTGACATTCCCGAAATGTGCTTAGATCGTTTCATATTTTTTTTAGTTATTAAAAAGTCTTAATTTCGTAAAACAAATGAGTAATTGTGTCAGCCTATTGAATGATAGGGTTTAATGGCGCCTAGCCAAATTCCATGGTTGGGCATGCACCATCATAGAACACATTTTTTACAATGTAGTAATGAAGTTTTATGCAAAATTACAGGTGTCAGATGAACTAATTTTCGTAATATTTTGCCTCATGATATTTTCACATTTTTTGTTCATTAAGTTTTACAGCAGTGTTCAAATAATATAAGTTCCGGTGATATAGGAAGGGTTTTACAAGGCTGACATAAAATCTTGTCACCGAATTTTAGCATTGTATTTCCACTCTATTATTTTTTTCTTTTTACTTTATGATAAAAAAATGTCACAATATGTTAAAATCTCATACGATTCTACTTTTTTTGAAAATTTATTTATTCTACTATTTTTTCTTTGCTATCATGGTTACCCATAAGACCGGTGTAAAAATATTCGCTAACGCTCAGTAAGATCCCGTAGAGTTACATACACCATTATCAAGCTCAGTGTTTCTTATATAGAAATTAAGCTTTGTGCAAGATTTAAAGTCTAAAGGTCTATTCGTTTCCGAAATATCGTGTGGATAGAGAAACACACAGATATGTAGTTGTTCTAGGCTCTCGAGTAATAGGCTTCGCTAACGTTCAGTCAATTATTAAAAATTTGGTGTCGTGCAGTTTAATTACCAGAAGGATTACTAATAAATTATTGATTAGTAATGTTGGGACACATTTTGCGTTTCATCTTAATCACAATAACGTTTGTGTACGTTAACGTACAATAACAAAAACATTGAAGCAAAATTATATCCCTTATATCTGTGAGGTACCTTTTGTGGATTTAAATTAAGCATCTTGGATGCGTTATAACTTTTAATTTCAGAACGTTTAATTTTAAGTTGCAAATATATAATATAGATTGCGTATTGATCATATGTTTAAAATGAGACGTCTCGCATAATTATACGACAATAAGGGCTTTAACATTGTTTTTATGGGGTGAAATTCAACGTCGCGTTGCTTCACACACGAGGTTAATACTTCTGTAGGAAATTAAATATACGTCAGTAGTGTACTATGATTCTTCTTGGACATATTTTTATTTTTATACTGGTGTGTTAGCATATTACGGTGTGGTTTTAAATTACGTAATTATAAACATAATTTTCACCAATACAAAAAAATGACTGAATAAGTTTGAGGTCGAGGCGTCGCGTCGGTCGCATTATTCGCCTTGACGTAACTAACAAAGCGCGAACCCTTCTGACAACTGAGGTTTATAAAGTTGTTGATGTTTACTTATTAGTACTATATTACTGCAACGGAGAACGTGGAAATAATATTCGTCGCCAATTCTCGCTTTAATGACAGGCGCAGCTCTTTTTTCTGTAGGGATATAGTTTACGTATGTATATGTTACACTCAAACACCGAATTCGGACAATGTCCGAAATTTTTACTCACTCCGCGATGTGGACAACGTGAATTACCCACGTCGCGTATTGAGCATTTTTTTCGGACATTGGCCGAAGCGAAATACCCAGAACGCGTTGTGGGGTAAGCGAAAGTACTCAAGAGACGAAATAAAACACGTTCATCGGAGATTGAGCAAAAACCATAATACCCATAACCCGACGTGGGTAATCTAATTTGCCCACGTCGGGTTGTGGGTATTTGTAATTTGCGCCAAACGCCGAAAAGCCTCCAAACACAACCATACCATACCCTACACTAATTCCATTATAACAAGTAAAATAAAATCAAATTTTCCTTGAAATTCCATTTATTTCAATCAAAACAAAAACTAAACAGTAAAATACAAGTATCTTATTATTGAAAATAGAAAAAAAAGTTATTTTTTCACACATGTACCACTTTCAATGTTTATTAAAGTTCTTTTCAGAAAAGTATTCACTTTACTTGTTAGCACAAGAAGTGCTACCGTGACATTTAGAATTGCATTTTAAATTTGATTTTACACATTTGCAAGATCTGCCCGAACACTTCTTCTTGCATCCCACATCTGATGAAACCTTGTTTGGACCCGGATGACTTCATTGCTTCTTTACGGACATTGAGCTGTTCATCAGGTACATCGATGTTATTAATAAATTTATTAGGAGCTACCTGGAACTGGTTTCTGGAAAACTGTTTGTCAAGAACTCCATGCTTTGTACCAAGGGTATAGGAATCATCGTTCTTATTTATTACAACAGCCATTACATTTCTTGGAGCTAGTCGGCCCCGGTCGACATCAGGAATGTTTACCAAAACGTTATCGCCGACTGAGACTGGAGTTAATTTTCTTTCAGTACGCTTTAACATTTTGGCTGCCTGACTTTTTCAATGCAGTTACACAGTTTTCTCGTATTGTGTCTATGGCAGATTTTCTTGAGCAAAGAGTGCACAAAGGTAAGCCTAGGTCTTCGTTATTTAAAACTTCATAATGTATGTGCTGACCACATTCAAAACAGCTGTTTGCTTTGTCACAATCTATTGCTTTGTCACAATCTAATATTACAGAGTGTTAAGTTATCGCTGGACATAGTTTCTTTTTCTACGTGTTCATTGTTTTCTACAGTCCTTGTCAAAATCTCCGAAGCATCTTCATCCACAGCATTTATTTCTTCGTTGTCTTCTTCATTAAAAACTTTTTTCAAGCTTAGAGAACTCTCCTTCTAGTTCTTCCTCAGTAGTTATTTTTTTTACGACGTCGGCTGTCAAAGGGGAATCTAATAATCCATTTTTCTGTGGTGAACCAAACATTGCCTCATAAGGGGTTCTCTTGATCCCACTGTGGTAACTATTGTTCTTAGTATTCTGAATGATCCTGAGACCATTTGCCCATCCTGAGGTGTTGTTATCAGTCATCCAAGCCACAAGACTATCTCGAACGTCTTGATTGGCCCGTTCGACAGACCCTTGACTCTGCGAGTGTCTTGGTTTTCCATGTACTAGTTTTATGGCACTCCATTTACTGGCTAGGTTCTCGATAACCTGAAAACCGTACCATTACCATTACAAAAATACTAAATTCTAGGGTGGAATCTTTCACTACAGTAATTTGTTTTTACCACTTACCCGGTTACAAAATTCCCGTCCATTATCACTGTGAAGTATGTATGGAGCCCCAAATAAGCAAAATATATCCAAAAGGATGTCGGATACTTCATCAGCAGTTTTAGTTTTCAAGGGACGTAGAACAACAAACTTGGTGAGATGATCTTGATAATTAAGGATAAACTTGTATTCGCCGTCAGGCTCTGATTGCATATCAATTAGATCCACCTAAAATACAATAAAAATACATAAATCGACTCAACATAAATGTTATGTCAAACTATACCATATACCTCATTATAACAAACTGCCAGTGCGTAAATACGCTTAGGTATTTGTCAGCAAAGGAGAAACTGTCTTATTTAGAGAAATGCTATGATATCTTACCTGGCAGCGTGAATTTAATGCTGTCATAATGATGGGTTTAACAACCAGCCCTTTTACTTTTTGACTTTTTTCTTAAGTGCGCAAGGTTCGCAAAGATCCAAATATATTTTAATTACCTCCCTGGTAATGTTACAAAATTTCTTTTTTAGCTCGGCTTCCATAGCTTTTTCTTTTTTATGACCAACTCGTAAGTGAGCTGAATGAATTGTGTCATACATTTGATCAATGCGACAGAAATATTTTATATCTGTCATTTCTTCAGTTGTTTTTTCAATCAACATTTCTTTATCGCCAATGGTTTATGACATCAAACCGATTGATTCGGCGATAATCTTTAGACATCAAGGACTGACCATTTTTCCTCTTCTGTTTTTGCCTCCTTTACTTCGCTGATAATTTCTTCATAGCGTGGCTCCTCGATAATAAAATTTCGACTTGTGAGACCATTCTTACTTGGACATCAGATCTTCCAATTTACTGTGAAATGATTCCTTCATTTCAAACAAAATCACAAAACACAACAGCACTTTAAAATAAGTCAACACACGCCACTTACGCACAGAACAAAGAAAAACTGCTTGTGTATAACGACAGTGCACTAATGTCAATGAAAATAGACAGTAGGCCTATTTGTTGCTAACAGTGACGATAGTGGGGGGGGGGGGGCGCATGTCTCGACCTGCACGTCTGGACTGTGGGAAACGGATTTCGGCGTTTGCGCAAATTACAAATACCCACAACCCGACGTGGGCAAATTAGATTACCCACGTCGGGTTATGGGTATTATGGTTTTGCTCAATCTCCGATGAACGTGTTTATTTCGTCTCTTGAGTACTTTCGCTTACCCACAACGCGTTCTGGGTATTTCGCTTCGGCCAATGTCCGAAAAAAATGCTCAATCCGCGACGTGGGTAATTCACGTTGTCCACATCGCGGAGTGAGTAAAAATTTCGGACATTGTCCGAATTCGGTGTTTGAGTGTAACATATATACCTTGAAGTTTTCTTATTTATCACTTGCTGTAAAAACTAATTTCCAACTGTGCTGAAAATGACCATTGTTGAATACCAATTACCATATGTTCCAATTTTAAACATGTGATAATCTTGAACAACCCGCTACATGTTTGAATAAAATGTGTTTTTGTTATGTGCGTGTACAATGATTTACTCCTACATAACTAATACTTTTAGTGAATTGCAAGTTCTTCCGAAGAACTGAAAATCGCGTGTTTAAACTTAGTGTTTATAAAAACCTAGTGAGTTGTTACATTTCACTGTACTCATTGTCTATTTAAAGTAAGGACTAAGTTTAAACTTGCTTTGTTTATGAGTCCTCCATTTGGCTGAAGTAAGTACAGATCCCAGACCCCAGTTTGGAAGCAAGTTAAGGCGAACTCTCATTTACCTGCCACAACAGGGAATAGACGTTTATTATAATCTCCGCTGAGAAAGACAACCGGGTATTGGAACTGTATCATCGTGTAATATAGTGTATGTAGTTGGTTTTTCATCGTATGTGATTATTATGTAAAATAATATGTATTTATTATATGTATTATTTATGTATTAATTATTTATAGTGCCATATTAATTATTTACACTGTGTAAATTATAGTGGTGATATATCTCATGTTAGTTTTGAAGTTATAAACAACAATCTTCCACACAAACACTTGTTACTAAACATTCACACAAAATTATTAGAGAATCCTCTCAAGTGTATGTTTGCAGTCATAAAGTATAATAAGATAAATTGTAGGCGTCCGATCGTAAAAATATTAAATTCCTGTAACCAATGGAAAATAATGTTTAATTAAAAATTAAGGACTACCGTCCTTTCTGGGAACTTATTGTTTGATGACCAATCTTAGGGTCTATAATTATATCCCAATTTCACTTTTTGGGACTATAAAGTCATAAAACGCTATTTAGAAAATTGGCTTTCAAAAGATATCCCCCTCTCAGAAGGCTTATCTGGGGATCCCTTTCGATTACTCGCCTTTCAAGATTTGTTGTTTGTCCGTGAAGCGAACTATTACAAAACTATGATCAAGTTGATTTTATTAAGGTCTGTTTTAATAATGTGTGCCAGGCTCACGGTTTTAATCTGAAGCGTGTTATTAAACAACGCTACAGCTCTGCAGTAACACCGTGTACCACAGCGGCGGCTCAAACTGACATTTTCATTTTTTCGCGCACTAGCGAGCGATTCAATTTATAAGAACGCCCTTAAAAATATTTAAATTATATTTTATTCCTAATTTTGTAAGCGCGTGACCTCCCCTTACTCCGTGTATCGTATGTGGCCATAAAACTGCATCAATACATTTCTATTTCGTGCTACAGAATAGATTGATTACAACCCACAAAGCTGTAAATACATTCTTGTTTTCGTTAGATGTGTGTTTCATGAATTATGTGTAGACTTTGTTTCTCGCATTTTAGTTACTTTTAGTGTAGATAAAGTTTGATAAATTATTTTACTGGCGCAACATTTTTTACTGTACTATCTTTGTAATTTTGTTTTTAGAGATGGCTAAGAATGTTTATGTCATTTCTGATAGTTCGCTTTGAATTTAAATGTCACCATAAACTATAAATAAGCGGGACTACTGGACATTTTAGCTATTTATAGTGCAAATACACTTTCCCAACTATTTTAATGATTCAGCTAATTATTTTCTTTTTCTTTTTAGACGAGCCTAGTCGATATTTTGGCGTGGACTCCCTAAGTTATCGGTAAGTTTGAAAAGTAATCATTCTATATCCATTTTTCTGTTTTTAAATTCATTCTCTGGTTAGATTTGCATGTTATAATATCGTTGTCTTCATATAAAATAATTAATTATAAGCTTATATAAACGTAGATTGTATCAAGAAAGAAGAAATAAAAATAGCGAAATTCTTAATCTGGATAAGTTGAACCTCAGATTCCGTATTAATAACGTATCTACCCACCACATAACTTGTAGAGTAACACTTTTCTATTGTAAGCTTTGTATATACTGTGCAGTAGCCTAGATCTATATTCTAATTTCCATTTGTTTAACCCAAACGCAGCTTTATACTAATTAGTTAACTATAATTGTGGTTTTAGTTTCATTTTTATCGTTTAGTACAAAATATATTTCTTTTGTTTTATGAAGCGATCTTATTATTTTGACCCGATATCCTACCCCTTATATATTTTCTTTTTTTCATTTTATAGCCAATAATAGTTTATGATAAATCGTTTTCTGTTACGGTGCCTGATGAGAATAGGATTATTTTTGTTTTTTAGAGGATTCTTCCCTGAGCATCATCCTCCTCGATGTATTGTGTCACTTGAATTTAATACAAAATAATACTATATAGCCGGTTCTTGCAATTTTCATTGACGTCAGGCAACATTATTGTCATTTTATTGGTCAATATAATAATAATCGTGAGTGGAGCATTTGCTAGTTTCTGGCCTCTTTATCTTATTCTTCTTTGTTTCGGTTTCAAGTTTATTTTAGTCCCAGAGGACAGGTTCGTTCAAGACATTTTTATCACAAATCTCGCTATCTCTTCCCAATTTTTCTATTTTTATTTTCTTTAATTGGAAACACTGCAGGTTATGATAATTTTCCATAATTCAGTCAAGAAAATATGGCGGGAATTGGTATTACAAATAATTTAATTTGTTACTCTTACCAGTTTTAAAAATGTGTAAGATAATTTTACTTCCTGGATATCCTGTATCCTGTTGAGTAAAGGTCTTTATATACACGTGTAAGATAGATTCTTTATGGTGGGGCTCCGTTTAGATTGCATTGCAAACAAATCTAAAATCGTCATTTCTGTCTTGTATTATTGTAACAAATATATGCTATCTTTTTTAAGCAGAATTTGATTAAAGATTTTTCTCCATAACATTCAGTCTTACTGTTGTATTGAAATTGTATTGTGCAAGTTGGTTTAAAATTTTATCAATTAAATATTTATGTTTCTTGATTTTGCAATTGCATACTCTTATAGATCTGAAGGCTGAAATCGTATCGTTCTAAGGATAGTCTGATTTCTACTTATTTATTGGATATATAATTATTGTAAAAGTAAATTAATGGTTTAATGGATAATCTGCTCAAATACTATAATTATTGTAGTGGTGTTTTTAAGTATCAGTCACTTTCAAGAGTAATTTTCAATATACAACAGGAAAGTTGAGGTCGAGATCAAGTATTGTACAACATTTTACTGGATACTGCTTACAGTGTTTCACATTCGTTCTTCTGTCACAAATGTCGTGTGACTTGCCAAACTAATCATTGGTCTGTCATCGGTACTTCTGCACAAATTGGTTATTGGTTATCCGTGCTGTGCGATATTGTTTCTGTTCTAAGGTGAGAAACAGGATTTACAAGAGATTATTAAATGTTGTTTCCACTTCCAATCTTCTACTTTTGCATAACATCCTACTACGAAGTTAAATTCTGAGGCACCGTAACAGATACTTCAAGTCATTACCTTAGCTACATTCTGGTTAGTTGCTCGCGTATTTATAAAAGTTTTATGCAATCCCGTATGTTTCATTAATCTAGTGATTGTGGCATGGCTATCATGGAGAGAATAGTGTTACATTCTTTAACAATGTTTAATTTTTCTTCTTTGGGTGGTCTCATTAAACTTGAAACAAACTACGCTTAAATTATCACAGTAATTAGTAACAATGATAACAACTAAACTGTAAAATTCGAACAGATACGATGTTTACAAACATCGCCTCAGAGCGACAACGCCGACTGACTGTCAGTCGGAGGACGAACGAGTGCAAGAAACTGTTGTTATTCTTTTAAAGTCGATAAAAATGGTGATGCAAGGGTATTATTCAATTACGTATATTACGTACGTTTTAAGGCGATTTTTAAATTCATTATATTGGGAGTGCTTTATAAGGGAACTCCATTTAAATTTTTTCTGTAATATTGTAAATACCTATAAGTTGAGAGGTCACTACAAAACTGTGAGCAGTGAGTCGAACTAAGGAAGTTCTCTATTTTACCTCCAAGAAGACACGGTAAGCCATTCCGCTTCGGTGAGTCACAGCGCATCAGCCAAGGTCTCACTCACATCCGGTAGATAACTCCTGCATACTGCAGACTGGCATACAATGGAATACAATGAATTCTTATTGTCAAGACAAAGGTGAGACTGAACATTTGAAGATTGTGTAGATAGTAATTCCAAATCTGAACACACCATGCCAATCACGAATCCATTCCAAAGAGCAGTCAACGTCTTACAACACGTTAGATACAACACACAGACGAGGTTGGTAGTTTTAATGAAAAAGGAATCTATTCCAAATAAAAGTAACTTGAAACCAAAGTTTAATACGAAACTCTGCTGGGTTGAAAAATACGAAGCTGTGAGTGAGTTTTAAGAAGATCTACCAAGTACAAATCAGATAAAACCACATATAAATTAATACAGCAGAGGGTAAGCATTGTTCCAAGTTGAAACGGCAATGCCACTACTTCTGAGGCAAAATACTATATGATATGAAATCACGAATTGTTAGTTGGGATGGCAATATTTATAGTAGGTATCAGTGATGTTCTGAGCAGGACTAGTCAATATGCTAGAAGAAAATATCGATGTATGCAGTGCTACAGAAGTCGATCTAACGACGTCTACAAGTGGCGAGGAACTCCTAACGCCATCCTAAATGAATATACGGAAAATTTTAAGATACAAAGAGCTATTAATAAAGGAAGCTATCAATGTTCATGGAAATCGATTCTTTTGAATAGTTCAGAGAGAAACAAAATTATTCATATAAAGTCTTTGTGGAATATCATCATACGTAAATATACAGTTACTTATGACATCGTAACATACATCATGGTCGTAGGCATACATTTAAAGATGCCAGTCTTAAATTTATGCGTGCATTGTTTGATCGTATCAGTCTAGACACATTATGTAAACGTGGAGATATGAACGAATAAATGAACAGTTTTCAACGCGTCACGGGTAAATGAGAGTCTCGTGAATTAAAATGGGTTGATAAAGAATACGCCCAGTTTAAAAAGAGTAATGCTTTTAATAATCAATAATTAAATTATAATTCATTAAGTCTTATTTTAATCTATAATATATTTTTGTCAAGAGATATCCATTACGACATGCTTTAAACGCAGCAGTAGTATAGTATATCATCTAGCAATCAGCTAGCGTTAGCTACAGTTCCATACAGAAGACAAGAGATTTTTTTTAATATATGATACGCTATTCAATATACAATTTATGTCTTACAGCAATGTACGTATGATATATTTATTGTGTAGTAAATACGACGTTCATTTCGGGATACTTCCGTCGCGGCTTCTAACGAAATTTCCTTTGTTATGGTTCAATTTAAAATGTTTACCGTAACCGAAAATAAATCGACGAAAATGGTATATCTATGTTATACCATATCAATATCTACCAATTTAGTTTATATATGTATGTATATATATATATATATATATATATATATATATATAAGATATAATACTTATGATCACTCGTTAGTGAGTTTGATTAAAAAATCCTTAACACAATTGTATTAATTTGACGCTAATTAAAAGCGCACCTCCTCCCTTAAGGTCACATCCGCCACCAACATGTTGACTGTAATGAGTTGACTCCTGGACACCCGCTCTAGCCAGCGTGTAGCGTGTCTAATACAAAACATGCTACAGTCAGCGATTATAAAAAGTTGCAAAATATACATATTTCAAGATTTCAGATGGTGCTATCGATGACTAAAATACACGTTTAGCCATCAGAGAACCTTGGAAGTTTTTTCGTGTGCTGAGATTTCGAATTATCAAATATATACTTACTGGTGTTGTTTAATCCACCTACTAGAATTCGAACAGCGTCAGATTTCAGACGTTTACTAAAAGAAAGGTGAACTGGTCTTAAACTCATCATTCACGTGGATTTAACTCTTCTCGTCTTAACTATCTTATTTAGCAAACTCGGTTCCTCCACCGTGCTTAGAGATCGTGTCTAAAGCATCGTAGTGCACCTAATTGTGCACTTGATGAGACAATGAGAATACATCTTCACCTAGATTACACTATATTTTGTAATCTGGGTGTCTCTTTGTTTAAACGTTTTCATTGTCGATTGTTTTGGATCTCTTCAGACTAACATGACTCCATATTCCAGGAGTCAAGTCTGTGACAGCGTCAGATTTCAGACGCTGCATGAGGAAGGTGAACTGGAGCTAAATTTCACATTCACTTTGATTTACCCCTTCCCACTAAAGCTACGTAAAGTGCACGTACTAGAAGTTGCAATAGTGACAAATGGATCGTCAGACGTGTGTGGTACCGTATGTTAAAACATGATTTACGACCCATGTCGTTATTTAAATTAGTATATCAAATCCAATGATTCTTTACAAATGAAGAATGATTGAACATGGTTTACATAAAGTGGAATGTTACTTTTAAATTTTAAATATCTGGAGTTGAGTGATTGGCAAGCGCCCGCATCTTACAACAATTTATATATTATAATGTGTCTGGTGGAAAGCTCTGCTAACAACAAATAAGTAAAAATATTCAAATCTGACAGTTATTATTTAGCTTTAATTAAATTATTTACTATATTTTTCAGAAGTAGTATTTGCGAAAAATGTTTTTAATAAACACATTTTACACTAAATTGTCATTTAGTTTTGAAGAATAACAATTGTTTACACGTATGGCGAAGTCCTTTATCAACATAACTCACACGAAGGATAGGGCCTTATGTGACGTGAGGGACAAGATAGCGAACCGCTGGGTTGCCAAGTTTTGCCAAGCCCAAATTAACCTAATAATATAGAACGTGGAATATAGTAGCTGCATTCTGTGGTCAGTCAGGTCTTATTAAAATTCTCATGCACCTTTTTAAAACCTATTTAAAATTGTTTACATAAATTTAATTTAGTTATTGAAATAAACCTAGGGAAGTAACATTCGTTTGTTTTATTACGGTATATAATTATTGTGATAAGCTATAGATTTTTTTGTTACCTACACAAGTTGTTGAGTAGGGTTAATATTATTTACATGTCTTTTTATAAAATATTCAAGGATTCCATGGAAGTTCCATGAGTATTCAACTGTAATGCTAATTGCGGTTGAGGTTGCCACGAACTGAATGAACCATCTGTGCCTGGACGAACTGGGTGTATTGATCTCAGGGCGGGGTTATATTGGTGACTCGGCTGTCTGAACCTTGAAACTGTAGATGACTGAACGAGACGCTGAGGCTAGAGTGATGGGGCTTAACTGCTACTTTCCAGTAGCAGGTATAACTGCTACTGCTACTTTTAAATAACTGCGGTTTTTAACTGCTACTCCGCGATTTCGACATTTGACTTGTTTTTCTACTATGAGCCACTGAAGTGTAAAATGAATAGATTCTTGCTTTTGCATGTAATATTTTCATGTATATACAATCTGAAATGTGATTTATAAAATAAAGTCATACTGACACAAAATGGTAGGCGCATATGCAAGTATGTAGGCCTATAGTTCTATACCTACAATTATTGTGTGTTTACTATTCATTTCAAATTAAATAATTTTACTAGTATAACTTTATTATATAAATCATATTTCACATGTTTAAGCTATATTGACCAATATTTTTCATAGCTATAATACTAGTTTCAAATTGTATTATTAACGGCGAAGCCCTAGTATGTGGAAAACAAAGTACTTTTCATTGACATGCATTAATTTTACAATCAAGATCAGTTACAAAGTTTAAATAAACAAAATTGTTAATATAAATTAATACACCTTCATTTATTAAAACGTCTTATTGACTCTTAAGAGAACGAATAAAATAACACGAACTACTGTAATTTCTTTGATCACCTGTTCATGTACTCATAGCGATAAAGTTGCAGTCGAGGTTCGCGATCACTGCAGGTCTATCAGGTACCGCGATTTCTTACCTACCGAATTTATCTCTCATTTCAGCCATTTGGTGTTAAGGTTCTTCAGAATAAACACAAGTCTATCAGGTACCGCGATTTCTTACCCACCGAATTTATCTCTCATTTCAGCCATTTGGTGTTAAAGTTCTTCAGAATAAACACAAGTCTATCAGGTACCGCGATTTCTTACCTACCGAATTTATCTCTCATTTCAGCCATTTGGTGTTAAGGTTCTTCAGAATAAACACAAGTCTATCAGGTACCGCGATTTCTTACCTACCGAATTTATCTCTCATTTCAGCCATTTGGTGTTAAGGTTCTTCAGAATAAACACAAGTCTATCAGGTACCGCGATTTCTTACCTACCGAATTTATCTCTCATTTCAGCCATTTGGTGTTAAGGTTCTTCAGAATAAACACAAGTCTATCAGGTACCGCGATTTCTTACCTACCGAATTTATCTCTCATTTCAGCCATTTGGTGTTAAGGTTCTTCAGAATAAACACAAGTCTATCAGGTACCGCGATTTCTTACCTACCGAATTTATCTCTCATTTCAGCCATTTGGTGTTAAGGTTCTTCAGAATAAACACAAGTCTATCAGGTACCGCGATTTCTTACCTACCGAATTTATCTCTCATTTCAGCCATTTGGTGTTAAGGTTCTTCAGAATAAACACAAGTCTATCAGGTACCGCGATTTCTTACCTACCGAATTTATTTCTCATTTCAGCCATTTGGTGTTAAGGTTCTTCAGAATAAACACAAGTCTATCAGGTACCGCGATTTCTTACCTACCGAATTTATCTCTCATTTCAGCCATTTGGTGTTAAGGTTCTTCAGAATAAACACAAGTCTATCAGGTACCGCGATTTCTTACCTACCGAATTTATCTCTCATTTCAGCCATTTGGTGTTAAGGTTCCTCAGAATAAACACAAGTCTATCAGGTACCGCGATTTCTTACCTACTGAATTTATCTCTCATTTCAGCCATTTGGTGTTAAGGTTCTTCAGAATAAACACAAGTCTATCAGGTACCGCGATTTCTTACCTACTGAATTTATTTCTCATTTCAGCCATTTGGTGTTAAGGTTCTTCAGAATAAACACAAGTCTATCAGGTACCGCGATTTCTTACCTACCGAATTTATCTCTCATTTCAGCCATTTGGTGTTAAGGTTCTTCAGAATAAACACAAGTCTATCAGGTACCGCGATTTCTTACCTACTGAATTTATTTCTCATTTCAGCCATTTGGTGTTAAGGTTCCTCAGAATAAACACAAGTCTATCAGGTACCGCGATTCTTACCTACTGAATTTATTTCTCATTTCAGCCATTTGGTGTTAAGGTTCTTCAGAATAAACACAAGTCTATCAGGTACCGCGATTTCTTACCTACTGAATTTATTTCTCATTTCAACCATTTGGTGTTAAGGTTCTTCAGAATAAACACAAGTCTATCAGGTACCGCGATTTCTTACCTACTGAATTTATTTCTCATTTCAGCCATTTGGTGTTAAGGTTCTTCAGAATAAACACAAGTCTATCAGGTACCGCGATTTCTTACCTACTGAATTTATTTCTCATTTCAACCATTTGGTGTTAAGGTTCTTCAGAATAAACACAAGTCTATCAGGTACCGCGATTTCTTACCTACTGAATTTATTTCTCATTTCAGCCATTTGGTGTTAAGGTTCTTCAGAATAAACACAAGTCTATCAGGTACCGCGATTTTTTACCTACTGAATTTATTTCTCATTTCAGCCATTTGGTGTTAAGGTTCTCCAGAATAAACACAAGTAATTGGTTTATAGCTCCCTTAAAAACACATTAATCAATAATAAGCTTAACAATAGATTTTTTCATAAAGTATAAACAATAAAAGAATTGTTTATTAATAATACATTAAAAAAATTATTAATATAATATTGTTATCATATCTTTTTAATTATATATTTTAATTAAAAATGAATTTTTCCGTAAAATATAACAAATTAAATTATTTATGTAATGAATCACTTCTTTTTCCCAGTACTTGGATTTGAACTGATCAAAACAGAGTCTAGCTACGCGACCGCGATTTCTTACCTGTTACTTTTATTCAGTAGCAGTTAACGATAACTGCGATTTAACAGCTGCGTGGTAAGTAGCAGGTAGGCGAATTGTAACTGAGGCAGAGTTGGTGTTGGCACATGCAGCGTCAGGCTTGCACTCGTTTCTCATCACCTTTGTCAATGCCAAGGTCAAGGCCAAACGGATCGTGTGTCGAAACTAACAAACGAGGCATGTCGCTCCTCTGCTAATGTTCATTTTCCTTTCGATGTTAGTAATTTATTACGTTAAACTGTAGTTTTTGGCAGTTTAACTATTAAAACATATCTTATAACCTGTATTAAAGTTCTTGAGCATGTTTCCAATTAGTTACTTATGTATTTTTATTATTTATGAAACACAAAAGTAATTTATTATTCAAAATTAAATTTAATTCGAGATCAGATACATACCATACAGAAAATCAATTATATGTGTGCATCAATCATAAATTTAGGTGGATAACTTTCAAAATCATAAACATTTGATTATAAAAGGATTTTAGGTTGGCAGGGCTGGAAACCAGTTGTTTATGATAAACACATCAGCACAACCTACTCGTTACCGTGTTGATACCAAAGGAAGCACTTTCATGTCCAGAGAAGTTTCTCGTTTGCATTAAAACCCCCCAAAAAACTCCAATTTGCGCTGAACAGAACTCTACATCTTGATTTATTTCGAAGGCAAACTGGTAACGCATAATTGTTGTAAACGTTTTGCAATTTCTTATGCAATTCAGATGAATATTTCTGGGTCGTTTAGGCCATTCTTATTGCAACCAACTTAATCGAGCTTTTGTTGTCAGTTTCAGTGTATTGTTAGAAATGCCGCACTCCCATACACGAGCTTTGTTTCGCTAGTCTAATGGCGTTGGAAATAATAAATTGACCAAAGCTGTAGCATTTCCAGCCATTAACAGCTTCTTAATGTCATGCAGCTACATGGCAAGTCGCCGTGTAACCTTCCTTGGGGAAGGAGGTTGTCACACATTCTATGACGTTAGACTTTAGAGATCCGAAAATTCAAATCCCGTCTGGAGATCACGCGCAGATCAACGGTAATTTTGATTTCGAGTTATAGGCTATACACTGAAGGTGAACAATCAGTTTTTGGTTGATACATTGTGTTATATTTTAAATTCCTAAGTAACGCCCCCATCTTGTTTAAGGTAAGGAAGGCCTTTTTATCACGTATTCAGGAATTACAGTAGAAAGTAGGAAATTTTGAAACTTTACTGGTGATCAGACTCCAGTTAAAAATTTAAGAAGATAAAAATGTGTGTTTTAACTTAATGTACATGATTTAATGCTTTTTAAAAATAACATATTTTGTAATGATTTATGGCTTTAAAAAATTAAATATAATGGATGAAAGAAGCGTTTTTGTACAAATAAACCATTGATTGTTTATAATAAAGTTGCCTATAAATAAAACAAGGCCTTTCCCTTCAGCTATCCTTCATATACATTACTCCAACTAGGGCCTCTTTAAATTAAATAAAATAAAATAACATGCTCTTAAATTTTGCTTTAAATTTCACCTACAACTCCTTGAGGAATGAGCGAAAAATCCATCATATTTTCCTGTCTTCAATAAAGGTACTATTCAAAGGGCTGCGATTAAACTTTTAAAATTCAAAAACATTACAACCGAAAACCGTTTGTATCATGTAAAAGAAGTAATTATAATAAATGTAAGTAAACGATCAAAATGTTTTGTTGTTCCTAGTTTAAGAATAAATGGACTCACTAATTTCAAAATCTCATTCAATTTAGACTATTTATTTTTATTACGATCAGCTGGTGTAATATCCAGGCAATATTTTATTACAATACTTGCAGTTCTATTATTAATATTAAATAGACATTGTACAATGCAATAATAAATACTTTGAGTTACCGAATGACTGTTTTAAACACAGAATTGCATTTACAAAATGGGTGACAAAAGAATAGCTAGAAGTATGATAGGTTGTTGGTATTATTAAATTCAACCACATGAATCGGTATAAATGACAAATCTGTCCGCCGTACAAGAATAATAACAATTACACTTAACAACACGCAAATTAATTTTGCGCCTTTATTTTTTACTGTAGGGTTATGAGAGATGCCTTATTTTAAAAATATCATCAGCATGCATCAAAACGTATTTAGGTTTTTAAAATGTAACATCTTTATTGGTTATTTATGGAAAAATATTAAACTTTATTGTATTATATCGTTTGCTTATGAAAAACTTTGGCATTTTTCTTAAAGTATAAACTTTACAAGTAAAACAAAAAAGCGTTTGTATGCTCATGAATCATGTACCGTATTTAAAATGAGGCATCTCTAATAATTTTATGACAAAAATAAACCTACTATTATTTGTGGTTCACATTATTCTTATAGCGTAAAACTCATGGTAGTTTCACTAACAACAGTCGGCTCTTTGTAGCTGCCGTTGTTTTATACTTGTCGTGTATATTGATAAGTTCTTATTGTGTTTCCTTTATTTCTGTGGCATCAGTGTTCACTATTAAATCTGGGCTGTTTAGCTTTGACTGTGTCTGCATTTAGACTACCGTAAACATGTGTACTTAAAGTTACTCTAACCTACAAGGAAATAACGATGCGCACAATTTAAGTAATTGTTGTGTGTGAACAATGTCATGTGGAATCGTTAATGGTCATATTGTGATGAAGGCATGTTGCTAGATTTTGAAATGCCTACAGATAGACAGTAGTAGAATATGAACGTTGTACACTTGATGGCATAACGTGACGTATTAGTTCACGTAACTGTGACGTAATGGTAGCATTACATCACAAGGTTAATGTGTTCACTTGCCTAAGGCAAACAAACTTGAGTGAGGGGTCTGATGATGTTGAACGTGGTAAATGCGTGTGTATCTGTCACTGCGTGTACATGTTACAATTACCGTTTCGTGTAACACTATTTAACGTGTACTGTAACACTAGAACGTCACTGAAGTCAGGTGTAGGTTAACACACAGTTGACGGCACTTAACCAGCTGCTTTTATAGAACAGCTACAGGCCTTGTTATACAATCTGCATACACTTAATATACGGTTTGAAACCCAACTATAAGGCTGTAATAACCCTTGTAGATAAAGGTACACTTCACATTCGGATAATCTATCATCTCAAATTGACTTATCTCCTTGTGCCACTACACCATTGGTGCTTTAATACAGTCTTTTAGAAACGAGTATGCAGCATATGACATCAGGGAATGCTAAAAAATGGCTATGTATGACATAAAGAGAAAAATAAATGTTCAAAATATTCATAATATATTAAGAACAACGCCTAATAAGTTACCCTCCAACATCAGTAAGGTTGGTAAAATATTCATTTTTATTTTTGATGAACAATATCGTATAGTTAATTGTGCTACGATAAATACTAACGGAGTGTGTCAATTTACTAAATATGATACATATATAAATATGATATATATGTATCATATTTAGTAAATTGACACACTCCGTTAGTATTTATCGTAGCACAATTAACTATATATATATATATATATATATATATATATATATATATATATATATATATATATATATATATATATATATATAGTTATATACATATAACCCTGTATATATATATAACTATATGTACATATACAGGGTGACAATTAAGTCTGGAACCTCTTTTTAATTTTTAAACCAATATAAAAATACCAAAGTTCACACGTGCTTACTGGTGATAGTAACGCACACATGTGCCCAATTACCGACCGGATAATCCCTTTGGGGGACGGTCCACAAGGTGTAAGACAAAATTCTTAAATAGCAGCATAGGTATCAAGTTAAAGGTCTTACTTAGCAGAGTACAATACCGCAAACCGGACTTCAAAAGGTGGATTCATTCAGTAGTTATAGCTATTTGAATTTTAAAACAATTGAACATTGTTAAATTATTAAGTATTACAAGTAAACACAAATTTTTAAGTACCTGTGATCACAGGAACATTTTGAACACTTAGTTTGATCAAACTAAGTGTTCAAAATGTTCCCCTCTCATCATCTGACAATGTAGTAATCGAAGCCAGGATTCAATAATTATTACCTCTCGGTATGGTAATTAATCAGATGTACTCGGTATGCCTTGAAAGCTGCCTTTTTCAACACTTTTCTGACTGAATCTCGAGATATTTCATGAGTTCTGCAGCAGATCTAACTCATTCATTTGGATTCTCGACATCTAATGATGCGGCTTCACCCGTCACTGTTGTTGGTCATGTTGGTCCAGTTCTGACACGATCGTTAACGCTACCAGTCTCTACAAAACGGGCCACTGTCTTTATTACTGTGGACTTAGAGATAGGATGTCTCTCTGGAAAAGTATCATTGAATAAATTTTAACTGCTTCATATGGTCTTTCATTATCTCCCCACCCACGCATCATTAAAAGAGTTATCCTTTCACGTTCACTAAGTGACATAACGGTAAATAAACAAATTAATAACCAATTTTAAAACTTGTTAATGACTGAAAATTATTCCGTCTGCATAACTAAACCCGGTGAAAGCTCCAGTGCAACTGAACTGTTACATTCCTAACAAAATACAGATAACAACGGTTGCAGTCAAAGTTCACTTGGGGGTCAAAGTTCACTCTTTGGGAAAACCCAAAGAGCCACTTTCACATTCTAACAGTAGTTGTGTTATTGGTAATAATTATTGAATCCTGGCTTCGATTACTACATTGTCAGATGATGGGAGGGGAACATTTTGAACACTTACTTTGCTCACAGGTACTTATAAATTGGTTTTTACATGTAATACTTAATAATTTAACAATAATTCAATAGTTTTAAAATTCAAACAGCTATAACTACTGAATCAATCCACCTTTTGAAATCCGGTTTGCGGAATTGTACTCGGATAAGTGAGACCTTTAATTTGATACCAAACTTGACCTATGCTGCTATTTAAGAATTTTGTCTTACTCCTTGTGGACCGTCCCCCAAAGGGATTATCCGGTCGGTAATTGGGCAGATGTGTGCGTTACTATCACCAGTAAGCACGTGTAAACTTTAGTATTTTTTTGTATTGGTTTAAAAATTAAAAAAAGAGGTTCCAGACTTAATTGTCACCCTGTATATTTGTAAAATAGCGTGCAACAGCTCTTGCAGTTCCCAATAATAGTATACTGTGATATTCGCCAAAATTGTCATTTGCTTTAGCCATGTACTTTCGTAGTAAAGGTGTGGCATTGGGAAAACGTGATCAATGAATTAAAAAAATAGACTGTTATAAATATCGCGTTACCGCGATACGTAAGAACGTAAAGAACTGAATGTGCACAAAAAGTGTTGTCTGGAGTGGATGGTTCACACTGACGAGCTGTCCATGTGATGTGTCTCGCTATATTGATCACCACCCTTGCACAAACCTCCCACGTCACCGATGTTCTGTTTACGAGTGTTGTCTGAAGTGGATGGTTCACACTGACGAGCTGTCCATGTGATGTGTCTCGCTATATTGATCACCACCCTTGCACAAACCTCCCACGTCACCGATGTTCTGTTTACGAGTGTTGTCTGAAGTGGATGGTTCACACTGACGAGCTGTCCATGTGATGTGTCTCGCTATATTGATCACCACCCTTGCACAAACCTCCCACGTCACCGATGTTCTGTTTACGGGTGTTGTCTGAAGTGGATGGTTCACACTGACGAGCTGTCCATGTGATGTGTCTCGCTATATTGATCACCACCCTTGCACAAACCTCCCACGTCACCGATGTTCTGTTTACGAGTGTTGTCTGAAGTGGATGGTTCACACTGACGAGCTGTCCATGTGATGTGTCTCGCTATATTGATCACCACCCTTGCACAAACCTCCCACGTCACCGATGTTCTGTTTACGAGTGTTGTCTGAAGTGGATGGTTCACACTGACGAGCTGTCCATGTGATGTGTCTCGCTATATTGATCACCACCCTTGCACAAACCTCCCACGTCACCGATGTTCTGTTTACGAGTGTTGTCTGAAGTGGATGGTTCACACTGACGAGCTGTCCATGTGATGTGTCTCGCTATATTGATCACCACCCTTGCACAAACCTCCCACGTCACCGATGTTCTGTTTACGGGTGTTGTCTGAAGTGGATGGTTCACACTGACGAGCTGTCCATGTGATGTGTCTCGCTATATTGATCACCACCCTTGCACAAACCTCCCACGTCACCGATGTTCTGTTTACGAGTGTTGTCTGGAGTGGATGGTTCACACTGACGAGCTGTCCATGTGATGTGTCTCGCTATATTGATCACCACCCTTGCACAAACCTCCCACGTCACCGATGTTCTGTTTACGAGTGTTGTCTGGAGTGGATGGTTCACACTGACGAGCTGTCCATGTGATGTGTCTCGCTATATTGATCACCACCCTTGTACAAACCTCCCACGTCACCGATGTTCCAAACAAATTGGAAAATTATTTAGGAAAAACAATTAAACGTTTCAGCGACATGACAAAAAACGTGGCCAATACTGACACTCACAAATATAAAGCACTTCTAATCAAGTCTTAAAGAACATTTTTCAGACCAGGCCAATAAAAAAAACAAGTTTAAAAGTAGAACATTTTTAAACTCAACTAATAGTCCTATATCAAAACATTTGCGGCCTAGGCAAAAGAGGTAGATCGACTGTACCATATCCTTAATAGCACATAATCTTATCTGGTAATATTAGCAGAACACGGACTAAAGAAAGGGGAGGTGTGAAGCACCCGAATTGAAGACTACTCCTTAATAGCTGAATACAATCGGGAACACAATAAACTGGGAGGGTTCGCTATCTACGCTAAACAGCCTCTGGTACAAAGTTCCCTATCTATTGATATGTCTCACTAATATCAGGAGTTCTTTTGTGAGTGACATTGGCCAAGATTAAAAGCATGGAAGAAAAGAATTACCTTCTTGGGATCTATAGCTCTTTCTCTCTTCTCTGTCTAAAAAAAAAACACGATCCTATAAAAACACCCTGACAAATATTCTCGAATATATAGAAACCCAAAATAAATCTGATGTGATCATGGGAGATATAAACATAGACAACCTGAAAAACACCGTAGAAAACACCCAACTGAAGGATGAACTAAACACCTATAAACAGACATCCCAAGACTGTCCCTAGCTGGAACACGCATCACGCATGACACGGCCACTTCCATTAACTGTGTATGTACCAACATATCCGACAACGACAATGACACAAACATAGTTTTGTCAGGGTTGTGTGATAACACTGCACAAATACTTAAAGTTAACACTTATAAAATGAGCAACAGTTTAAAGAAAACCAAACCAATCTGGATAATTGTAAATAACTCTCTCTGTAAACAAAAATTGGGACAATATCCACTATGCTCCTGATACAGACACAGCCCATGACATTTTTAGTAATACACTTCAAGTAGCTCTTGGCATTGCCTATCCTATAAAAATAGGAACAGAGAAAACAGATAAAATTCATTTGTCCTTAAAGAGAACTTTACTGCGGCAATGTATACATTTATAACGAGATAAAACCACCAAGACAAAGAAGACATGGTAAGAAAGAAATAGGACTATGCCAATAAAGTACGTGGCCGTAATTAAACATAGAGCCAACTCTAAACTAATAAACTCAGCTGGTAACAAAAGTAAAGCCTTGTGCCATATTATAAATAAAGAAACAAAAAGCAAAAAAGCTTATTCAGATCAACTCTGCATATCAATAAATGGCTAATAGTTAAATAATCCTTTCATAGTCGCAGGACACTAACAAATGTTTCACTAAAATAGCCGACCTGATATTAACACAAAACAAAGATAGCCCAAGAGCTGACAATAGTAATAAGGCAGACCCTACTCAGATAACAATACCTGTATCTCACTACGATTACAACTGACAAATAACTAAAGATGTGACATCTGTTATAAACTCCCTTAATGAAACGTCTTTGGAGTTGATGTTTATTCATCCAGAATTGTGAAGCACTGTGTGAATGAGCTTGTACCACATCTAGTGGTACACATATATATATATATATATATATATATATAATATATATATATAATAAATAAATAAATATTTTACCCTCGGTGATTTCTTACCATCACTAAAATATCAAAGTTATCTAAACACAAAACCTGCTACCATTATGAAAAATGTTTATCCCATTTAGTCAAATGCAAGAGAAATGATCTAAGATGATATCATCATGATTCATATTTGTGCATAATTATATTTATTTGTGCTCATGACACTATTTTCTTTAGTTGTTAACTGTTACTTATTACAAACATTAATACCTAATACAGAGGGGTGACAAATTATTAGTCTCAACATGGTTTTTCAATACATTTTATTAATTTTTAACTTTTACACACATCTAATACGTAGTATGTAATCCCTTATTTTTTATAAGCAATGCCAATCTGTTTGACATACTTTCCACCAGTTTTTCGCAAGAATCCTTTATTTCTTGGTCATGGTGCCAAATTATTATTAAGGTCTCTATGAAACCAGTTTTTGTTGCAATTTTCTCTTTTTTCATCCTGTTTTTAACTATATGGCCAAGACTGATTTCTTTTCAATTTAAAAAGCTGTTAACTGTTTTTGCTTGGTGACATGGCGCTCCGTCGTGCATAAACACAAATTCATCATCTGGAAACCAGTTTTTGGCATGTGGAACCATTCTTCGCTGTAAAACATTGAGGTACTGGTCCTGTCTCATTGCTTTCTCAACAATATATAGCCTACCAGGCCCATATACCGACATTTAACTCCAGACCATAACAGAAGTTGGATGTTTCACTGTTTGTAGCACACAATCCTCGTGAAATTCTTCTCCTAAAAATCTGATTGAGTCTAATAATTTGTCACCCCTCTGTAATTAGCAAGCAAGGACATGTATTAACAATACACTTACTATATTTAGCCTACATTAACATACATATGACAATATTCACCTCTACAAACCATAATCTGTGGAAGTATTTTACGTTAAAAACGTTACTTAAAGTTTGCTCACCAAGGGACTCGCCTGTACAGCAGGAATACTAGCTATACTATATATTAATTTAGTTAGCTAATACAGTACAATAAAGAGCACAGTTTGTATAAATGCTTATTACTAACTAAGAACAAGAGAAACATTCAATGCCAATACACTTATGACAAGACTCGATACTAATATAATCGATAATCTGTGGAATTATTTAACTTAACAAAAAGTGTTTTGCAGTTGGTCCTTCGAGACACTTGCCTGTATACCAAGATCATTGCCTTTACTATATATTTATTTAGTTAACTAATACAGTAAAGAGCACGGTTTGTATAAACGCCTGTTACGAACAGAGAACGAGCGGGACATTCAATGACAGTACACCTACGAAACTCGCGTGTATATCGGGAACGTTATCTATACTCATTCCCGTATTTAGCAATTGTGCGCCCCTGTGCCATTAGCCTTTTACGGCTTCTCCAGTCCTACCTAATTCTTCCCATCGTCCATCAGCCAACCCCGTACTCTCATTATACATTTAATTTTTACTGTGCAGTTTGTTTTTTATAAATTATGACGATATTAATTCAATAACTTACTTTTAGTTCTAAAGTTTGCATAATTACATATGCACGACAATATATATCAGGTTTTTTTTAATAGACCTATTTATTTCCATAAGATTAAAATAAAAAAGACAACAATAAAAATAATCATTAGGTATAACACTTTCAGGATTTAAGAAGTCTATCTTTGAATTAACTTGCTTTAGGACAAAATCGTCATTTACTTAATCGAAACTTAGATGGTTTGTTATATCATAGCACAGAACTAGCGCAAAACTGGTAAATGTAAATACTGTACATAATGTTGAACAACTATTCATAACAAGCAATTCATAGGAAATGCACAAGTATGTATTAAAACAACAGTTATTGCAGCTTCATCTTAGAACAATCTGGTGCTTTGCAAGTTTCGACGAATTGGCGCCGCCGCCGTTGCGACCCTAGTAAATTAACAATATCTGTTCAATGAAACCGGCGCTAAAAATACAATTTTTAAATAGGTTTTAAGCCACACGCCCAAGATACAGAGTTTAAGAACTCAATAACGTGACCAATATCGATATATCGTTAGTTTTAACAGTTCGATCTAGAACAAGATATAAAATGGTACGTAATTGTATAACAACATTTAATTCAAATATTCTTAAATTGCATACCCATAAACATATACTATATTTTACATACATTTGGTCTCAATCGGATCACAAGTTTCAGAGTTACGAATTTTTAAAGTTGCAGTTTAGTTGAAAAGCGACAAAAACAGGAACCTTTATGAGTTATCGAAATAAAAATAATAGTAAATGTTTGTAGATAATTTGATTTATATGTCTAAAAAAGAAATAAACCAGCAAAATTTTAATGTAACTCCCGGTAATGTTTACCTCTTGTTAGTTCGTGGTCAATGTTCAAACGCGTACTTTTTGAACTGAGTGTAATAGAGCGGCGATGGCGGATACCCTGTAGAACAATATTTGTTTAAATACAAAAACCTATGTACGTTACGGCTCTCGTTCATAAAGGCATGACTCATGAGTAATGTAGCCTAACGTATTTTAATTATTGTGATAATTTACAAATATTTTATTATGAATATAAACAGTTAAATTATAAATTATGCTGCGCGCAAAATCTCCCTGTTCGTGTTATAAAGAATTGAATAAAAAATGCCTGTTGCAGAACAAGTGAAAACATTCATTACCATTTCACATATGACGCGAATCGCTGCTACTGTCATCTGTGGAATTATTCTGCCCTTATAGTACGATTTTTATTGTTGGTCCTCCAGGACACTCACCGGTATATCAGGAACATTACCTTTGCTATTTGGTAATTTAGTTAACTATCACAATACAGAGTACAGTTTGTATGAACGTCTGTGTTCGGTGAAAGAATTTTACTTTAGTCCTTTCATACTCTTAGTCCTGCAAGACTTGACTGACTATCAGTTTGACGATGGTGCATATCACTGCATGGGATTTGGCTGAGCATTACGAAGTATTTTTTAATCAATAAAATAACTTTTAAACAATTTAAGAACATTCATATAAGATTTTAATATGACATGTGAATGTTTAGGTGATATACTTATTCATATACAAAAAAAGAAAATAGTAGGGTGGTTAGTTAATGTTAAACGACGATGACAAGATTATATTTCGACGCACTCTTGCTTTGCAATACCCTTCCTAGCTCACTGGAACATTTATTGTTGATATTAAATTAGGTTATTAAATAAAGATTTAATGTAATATTGTATGAAAACTTATATTATATATAGTCATATACTTTGTCTTGATTCTTTTATGTGAAAACACCAAATCCTGGATAGAAAAAAAATAAAGTGAAGTATATATTAAAAGAGGAGTTTGATGATAAAATGGAGAACTGTCCGGTGTATGCGAGGGGGTGGTACACCCTGTGATCGATACAGGACCTCCACATCTCCTGGACTGTAGCTCTTCTGGTCTCTCTCTCTATCCTTAGTCTGTTACGAGTTTATAGAAGTAGCACCCAGTTTGAAATGTCTTTATATTCTAACAGTTTACGATCTGAAATTAAATACGTAATATGAAGATTTATGGGGCTTTATAATCAAACAAAATTTTACGTTGGACAAAATAATGAAGTGATGATATTTTCAAACGAAATCAAAGAAAACCGAAAGCTTGTAAATGTATAATTAAGATTTTATTTATTTCTGCTGAACGTGCCAGTATTCTATGTGACAAAACTCGTTCTTCAACAGTACCTTGACACGTTTACATTTAAAACACAAATGGGCAAAATTTGAGAGATTTGCAGAAAATGTTATAAAACATGATGTTTTAAGACATATCCTTCACTGTCTGAACGGAGTGTAATGAAGATTGTAATGAAGCTATGTAAATAGTAATGGACTATGGATGATAATGAACGGTAACCATGTAGGTAATTGCACAGATAACCCCTACATAGCCCGTTTCGATATCACTTGATCAATCGTGAACAACCTCAGAAGTATGTGATGAACCGTAAGTTGTGTGATCACTTAAAATTCTTGTTGTTACTAAAAACTTTAATTACCGTTTTACAGCTTTATGGCTTTTTATAATCATCTAGAAGTGTTAGTACGAGTAGTATCTAATAATTACAGAGACAAATTGGTCTTGAGGAATCAGATTATTTCTATAAAACAGAACTTCCTCGTTACTGTGAAACTTCTTCATAGGCGACAATGGTCTCTTCTATCACTGATGGCTAATGTCCGGGAAATCCTATTTCCTTCACAATCCTTTTATCGTGAAACACAAACTTAAAACAATAGGGTTGTGATAACCTGTACCGCCCCTCTTGATTGTAATTTTGAACGAAAACGATCACTCATCATGCCAATGATACCAACTTAAGCTCTAATAGTATTAAAATTGTTTTACCAACCTTTATTTTGTCCAGACCAATAAAATTGTAAATTTAATTATTGAACTTCCCTCCTACAGACATATTTTATGCTCGAACACCCGACTCCGCCAAGCACTGAATCTTTAACCACAACATGATGTGGATATATTAATTTACACACAACGTGGGAGAAATTTGTATTCGGTCACTGTCCGAAATTAACTCGCTTGCTCAAAGGCAGCTATAAACTTCCATTTCGGTCTTTGCGTAGATAAACATCCAGAATACCATAATGGTTACGTTAAAGTTGGAACCTGTATCAAAATCTCGTACAGAAAAAATTGACTATAGACATCTGAATTATGGCTATTATATTAGTACATTTATTTATTGCATTATTAATACTCATGGCAGTTTTGTAAGTATGCGTGGATATTATTAAGTATTTTGTGATGTAATAAAATACCCTTATACATAGGATACCCTTATGTATTTGTTAACAAAACCTGATAGAGCAAGTACTGCTTATCCGCTTACAGAGATTAGTGGAGGATACTGAACTCTACACACTGATTGGCACAAGCTCAACCTATCAATCAGTTAATGTTGCCAAGCAACGATCAACAAGTTCATTATGACAAGCTATCAGCTTTTTGTTAAAGTTAACAGAAGATTGTAACACTGTACTTAGTAGAGGTACCACCCAAACGTAATGTCTTTCTGGTTATCACTTATTAGAATTAATCTATATTTTATTAATATGTGCAATAAATTAAATTTCTGAGTACTGGAAATCCATAAATAAGGAAAGTAAACAAAATTCATGTAACATTTTTAAATGTATTCTGTGTTGATCCATTTGTACTTTTACTGCTCAAATTATCCAAGTTAAGTACAATAATCATGTTCTTCACAAAATCCAGTACTCATGGTTTTACGTTTTTGCCTTTCGATATAAACTACTGAATGTATTACTTTTTGTATTGTTTCATAAACGTTCAAGTATAGATTTTATAAAAAATTACATAATGATGATTTTATTCAGTATTATAAAACATTTGATCATAAAAGTACTTTAACCCTGGGCCAGCCGTAATAAAACCACTTTAATAAACTGTTTAATAAAGTTTTGAGTATAATATAATCGTTCTCTTAAATCTTATACCTTATAAAGTCATTATATGCGTTTTTTTGCCTAAAGCTTAGGTATAGCCTATATATGTTCATTATTTAGTTTGTATATATTTAGTGTGTGTGTGTGTGTGTGTGTGTGTGTGTGTGTGTGTGTGTGTGTGTGTGTGTGTGTGTGTGTGTGTGTGTGTGTGTGTGTGTGTGTGTGTGTGTGTGTGTGTGTGTGCGTGCGTGCGTGCGTGCGTGCGTGCGTGCGTGCGTGCGTGCGTGCGTGTATATACTTATTATATATAATTTTTTAAATCAGAATGTAATATAGTTTTCCATATTTTCAGAAAAGTAAGCCATCACACTTAATAAAATTGAATAGAGTCTCAGATTTACTGTTAACTTCCTTCAGAAAAAATGTCATTGTTTTTAAATGTACGAGAAAATTATTTAGTGCACACGTATGTAAAAATGTGACTATTAAGAGAAAACAATAGAAGAAAATGTTTGCAGTTTAAAAATATGTAGATAAGACTTTCCTATACCATTGAACAAATGGCGTAATTTACCACTAATGTTAAATTTTCTCACATAATTTACAGGCTTTGTTATTAGGCAGTACTTTCTTTGTTTAAACTAAGCTCGTATATTTCTTATGGCTTACAAGCTCCTTTTAAAAAGCACATATGTTAATCGTAATTTTGTAAAGTGGGTTTTCATTTGAGGATTTCATATGTAATACAGAATTAAAAATTAATGTTTCACTGAAGCTGGGAGTGTATAAAGGTGTAACGGGAATGAAGCTTATATGATTGAGGTAACTACTTGTAGTTTACGTTCATATTATGTAAGCTATAAAGCTCAAAGTTTATGCAACGACGAGGACCTCAATATCTTTCATAATAATGCCTTACAGGGTGCTATATTATTGCATATCCTTCTGTATATTAGACTTCAATCTATAGCGTGTAAGAACATTGTACGGCACATAGTAAGTAATATATAATTTCTTGTAACTTCTATTGGTTCTTTGTGTTAAATAGTTGTAAACAGTTCTGGACATTTTGTGTTAGAGGAACATATTTCATTACAAGAACACTGTTAACATTCGGCAACTAACAATACGCCACACAAATATTGTTAGCTAGAGGCTGTGCCCGCAACACTAAAACTATTCATATAGATTATAAAAACACACACACACACACACACACACACACACACACACACACACACACACACACACACACATATGGATATAGTTAAATTAAATTTGTTTATGTCGCATTGTACGGGAAGAACAAAAAACATTTTCCCCTGTGTAACTTATTACTTGTAGTTATAATACGAATTATAACTGCTCATATAATCTGCTGCAAAATAAAAAGAATCAGAAGAATTGAAGGAACTTTGATCAAAATATACAATAGATTATTATAGTAATTGAAAAGTAACTTACTATTATAAAACAAACTCTGCAGCAACGTATAGCACTACAAGGATGACGGTGCTTGTCAACAAAGAAAAGGGGTGAACTGAACGTCTTAACAGTCAAAGAAACAAGTGAACAGAAGTAACAAAAGAAGACAAAGTGCTGAGTTTCAATATCTTGGAATAGAATCATCACTACTGTTTGAGAAATAGCACAAATAATTATGAAATTGATCATTATGTAATAAACTAAAAGTACCACGTACAAAATGTATACCAGTAAAATACAAGTAGTCTACTGAAAAGAGCTGGTTCTAAAAGATTAAATCTGATACTATAGAATACTGTACTTTTACTGGGCAAATACGAAAATGCACACTTAACTTATACAAATAAGTAATACATTGGAATACTGAAATGCTCTTTAGCATACGTGGAAAATATATTCGCATCTTACAGAGAATGTATTTCAGAATTACTTGAACGAATCACTTCGGAATTACTGGAATGCTGCTAGAAGAGAAAGAGAAATACACCAACATTGTTAATATTAGGTTGGTGCACTGGAATTCCAGAAATACTTTGTCAAATTAAAAAAATATATTTATAATAAAAAAATAACATACGTATTACTAGAATACTACTGGAAGAGTAAGAAAATACACTAACATTGTTGATTTAGTGTGGTACATTGAAATTCCTAGAATCCTATCCGGCAAAAGTGAAATGTACTTTCATGTTTTACAAAGAAAATACTTCGGAATTATTGGAATGCTGCTGGAAAAAATAAGAGGATATACACTGAAAGTGACAAGATAAGGAAGACTTATTTACATTTAAACACATAAACCAATATTTAAAACTTTTACTTTTGTGAGGCATTTCCTCACAAAAGTAAAAGTTTTGAATATTGGTTTCTGTGTTTATTAAAAATCAAATTTAATTGTTGTATTTACTTTTGTGATGCGTCTGACGAAGATAGCCTTGCTTAAAGGCCTTTCGATAAAGGCCTCACAAAAATAAAAGTTTTAAATTTTAGTTTATGTGTTTAAATGTAAATAAGTTAACAGTAGCCAATACAAAGCTCCATCTTCAACATTACAAGATTAAGAAGGTAGATTAGTGTCACTGGGTTGCTCAACATTAGAAGATTAAGAAGGTAGATTAGTGTCACTGGGTTGATCAACATTACAAGATTAAGAAGGTAGATTAGTGTCACTGGGTTGCTGTTTATTATGTATGTAACATAAATCCATAATTTATAATAAAGTACTTCATGAGTATTGAAAATTCAACTAGGAATGCTTATAAATTATTACGTACAAACAGACCGGAAATACGGGAATGAAGTTCACAACTAAAGATAAATACTCTTAATATTTGATCACGCGTATAGGAAGAAAGAGTATTTGGCATCTTAAAGAAGGTGAACCTAAACATGATCCTTAAATTTATTGAAAGGCTGTAGCCTATAACGAAATTTAATATTGTGTTTTTAAGCAATTATATTGTTTAAGAGAGGTAATTGGAGTCACAGGAATACCGACAGACATCTAACATTTGCGTTAAGATTATATTACCAAAAAATATGCGGGGAAAATGTTTAATCACATGCTTTACGAATTAAAGAACGACAGGTTTAAATTTAAGGTATGAATTAGTATCTGAAGTAGTCCCAAAAAAAAGAACATTAATCGATCTGAATAAGATCAACCACATTAATCAATTAAACACATTCATATTGACGAACCTATGTTCAGCTACAGCTTGTTCCTTCAATAAATATAATAGCTTAAGAGTGTAACAGACAAGACCCTAGACATATGCTATCGCTATGAGTTACATAAATGTGTATTAAGGATTTTAATCAATCCTTTTATTTAGGTGTCGAAAAATTTTAATAAATAATGTTATACATGCTATCGTGTCTCAAAGCATGCTCATGTCTGAAGGTTTTTTGATCCTTACGAAGTTGATAGTACACGTAGTACTTGACACGTAGTGTTATATTAGTTTATAAGGCATAATAACAATGGCAAATGTCCGAAATCTATGATTTGAAATCACCCACCATCAATAACATTAGTGTTCTTGTCGATGGATGATATTTTCATAATCCGGAATAGTTTATCGCATTACTTTATGCTAGGCTCAGATGATTATTTGTTAGATGCGAAAATATCGTGCTCCAATCGGAGCTCGAACCCGGGCCCCAAAGAGGCTTGTCACTCAGCTACCACCGACAGCTGTGTTCCAGTCTTCTTCGTTACGTGTTCAACAGAGGTACCTTACGCCATTAACATAGATAATTTCGTGGTAACGCAATTTTATATTCTGATATTCTAGTTTACAGGGTCATTGCCGTAAGTTTGATAAAATATCTGCATGACGTAATATCTCACAGCGGAGCGGCGCGGCGCCAGGGAGGACTGAAACTTCGGTCGCTGAATATTGATCACGGGGTGGAGCCACTCCCAGCTACAGACAACCTTGAACAACACTCGATCCACCAAGTTTTACTCTCGGTTTAACTGAAATGTAACTGAGACGTACATTTATTGTATTTTTCTCTTCGTTAACTCAATCATACACACTATATCATCTTTTTTGCATTTTATTCATACATTTAAGATAGCAAAATTAATTAGTACACATAAAATAAACTCTAATAGGAAAATAAGTATAACATAGGCAACACATAATTAATATTCATAATAATATCATTAAAAACAAGTTCTAGACAAAGTCAACATAAAATAAAAAACACAATAAAACTTTGAATCTACAAATTACAACATTAAATACCGTACTTAAAATTCATATTCTTTTGCTTAGTTTTGTAATGTCCGCGAAGTATTAATCAATAAATCCTCGATCAAAAAACACTTTATATCAAGTGGAAATAACTTAACGAATTTTGTCATTAAAAGAAATGTCAACGTATGTACTCCTACCTAAACGAATACTAAATTCTATAATTTTCCTGGTTCAGAAGAAAAAGTGCGTTGTTAAATAAATAAAAATTTAAACTAGAGTACCTTCACAGATCGTGGTTTGTTGTAGTCATAAACGTTCTCACTTAGTAACAGGCATTTTATACAAATTACGCTCTTTATTATTTTAGTTAACTAAGTTAATGTACAGGGAATGTCCCTGATATACAGGCGAATGTCATGGGGGATGAACAAGTAAGACATTTCTTTTTAATAGAATAATTACACAGATGATGCCTTGCAGTATCGAATATTGTAGCATGTGTATTGCCAATGAATGTTTTTACTTGTTCTTAATACTAATAATAATTTATACAAACTGTACTCATTATTATACAAGCTAAAACTCGTGTCGGGTGACAGTCTTCGCTGAGGTTGCATGAAAGTTTTTAAATCTATATCTCATTTCATTCTCGCGGTATCCTAAGGGCAGATAGACAGACAGACAATCATACGCAAAATAAATATTACAATTGCCCTGGCAGACAAAGAGAAATTATATCAGCGTACTGAGTGATAGGCTTTAACGATGCCAAATTCTTGGTTGGAAACGGATCATCATTCTTGTCTATGTAGTAATGAAGATTCATGCAACTCAAGTTTTCAGATAAGATGTTTTTCAATATATCTTACCACATGATACAATCACACTTGTCTTCATTAAGTTAGGTTTCATATCACTGTTAGGATGATTAAGTTAAGCTATTTTCAAGTATGAAAATTTAATATTTCCTTCCATTTCACAGTTAAACACAGTATTTAAAATTAATTTAAAATAATTTGGTGGAAGACACAGTACACGTTGAGGGAAACCCCGTTTGTGGTGGTGCAATTTGTTTGCTATATTTTTAATTACAACATTGTTCGCAGCCTTTTAAAGTATGGTTTCTGGTGATAAGAGAAGTAGGAAAAATATTGTTAATTATTCCACAAGGAATTTCTAGCATAAATTTGGAACCGCTCGTAATTTGGCCTAAAGAAAACCTGTCAAAGATAATGATATGAACGTTTTACAGTATGACAGAAGAGAAAGCTATGTTTTATATAAATATAAAACATAGCTTTTATTAAATTATTAATTATTTAAACAGTAAACTGTTTAAATAATTTAATTTTTCTTAAAAAAACAAATTATTGATAACCATGTAATTTTCTTTAATTAATTTTAATTAAAATTATACAATTTCCTTAAGTTATAAATGCAGAAGAAACCTGTTACTCTCTGAACCTATAACTAATAAACATAAAGTAAAACATTTATAGCAGTTTTTATTTGAGCCTGATTACAAAACTTTCTACTTTAAATGCCCGTAATTCCTCGTGAAGAGTAGAAACATATTTGTTTAATATTTTCTATATATTTTTGGAAGTTTTTTTTAAAAAGAGCTCTATACATTTAATTCGAAATCATTTGCGTAACAAAAAAATCTATTGGACTACCTTAATATGTACACGTTATGTCGTGAATACATTAGCAGATAAATCATCCGTATATGAGGATACTGCCCTTGCATGAAATACTTACAAAACCAAAACAAAAATTTCATAGAATTCGACAAAATAATTGCAGTAATTCCGTGGTTATCTTGTCAGTGCTTGCTAGGTGATGACACTCCTCGTATACAACCTTCTGTACCTTTTTTGGCATGTTTTATACGAGACTACGAATTCTCTTGAGCGACTCGGTTTAATTTTTCTATATGGGTGAAACATACAATGTTTTTCCTATCTGCAATTATTCAAAATTGTGGAATAGTTAAATATTATTTAAAAGATTTTTAGACAGGATGTAATTTTTACATGCTATGAAGAAAGTAATTAATAATGCATTAAATGTTATAAATTATTTTATTTAAATTATTAACAAATTATGAAATATACGGTGGCTCAGCTACTGTCCGATTACAAAACAAGTTGCATTTCTTTAGGGTTGTTTAAAAGCTGTTGTTATAGAATATCATTGCGCGATTAAGACGCTATGGTGTAATTGTCATATTCTGAGAAATCGCTCAAGTTACATATAGCATGTTTACATATATCACTGTCAACTTGGTTTATTTTTTCAGTGATGACACTCCTCCTAAACCTCCTGTACCCTTTTCTACAGAATTTAAACAATTTTATACGAGACTGCCAATTCTGTTAGGAGACTATAAATCGAAATATTTTTACTTTTAATCAATTATACAACACTGATTAGTAAGGAATTAGTATAACAATATTTTAAGAAATATTACTGAAATTTATTGGTAAATTTTTATTACATTTAGCTTTGCTTCACAATATTTTCTACATCGTAGTAATGAACACTGAAAATGACAGAATAAATATTTTCTGGCAGCTAGAAAATAGTTAAATATCATTTAACATATTTTTGCACAGGATGTAATTTTTTCATGATAATAAGAAAGTAATTAACAATGTATTAAACGTTATAGATGATTTTAATTACATTTTTATTCTTACGATTAATGAAATTAACTTCTTCTGGTAAATGTTTTCTTTTTTTTCAAATTTATTTAAGGTTACATTAAAGCTGCAGTTATGGAATACCCTCGTTGCGCCATTTAAAACTGTGGCTAAGACGACTGAAGCTATGATGTAATTGTCATATATTATTCTGAGAAGTCACTCAAGTTACCTGTAACTGTTATTGTCCGCTTGGTTTACGCCAATTTTTTTCAGTGGTTGCTAGGTGATGAGACTCCTCGTAATTTTGAGTCGTTGCTAGGTGATGAATCCTATACCTTTCTCGGCATGTTTTATACAAACCCACTAATCATATTAAATGACTCGGTTTAGGTGTTGTACATAGGCGAACTTAAAAAAATGTTTGTTATTTTCTGCAATCATTCCCTTCACTTTGTCTTATATTAGTTCAGTACGGTTATACTCACAGTGATATAGGGGAAGTCTCACCACTGTACTGTGTGACCCGTTAAGCACGCCAACACGTCCAGCCCGTCAACTCTTCCTCTACGTGAGAGTACTGTCATTAGTAGGTCTGGTACTGTGTCACGCTCACGCGTAATCTTACAATTGTTTCCCTAATCTACTCTTGGATGTTCACTTTACGCCATTTTGTGTCTATAATAATCAATATTCCATATTTTTACAGTATGTTATGAGGTTTTAGTTACCCATGGAAATTTATAATATTTCTTCGAGCAGATTTAGAAAGTTTTTGAACAACTTTATATTCGTCTTCTCATACTAGTCTTGGTTTGTGGATATCCCCCCCCCACCCCCCCCCCCCCCCACCCCCCCCCCCCCCCACCCCCCCCCCCCCCCACCCCCCCCCCCCCCCACCCCCCCCCCCCCCCACCCCCCCCCATTCTTCAGTGTTTCAGTTTTTTAAGAACGAATGGATCATTTCCAACAATTTCGTTTTTGGTTGAACGGCAGGCACATCATCGCGTTAACGATTAACTTCAAGTGATTCATCGTAGCCCGGGTACTAGTACGAGGCGAATTGCGTATCGCACTGGTTTATCGAGAAACAAAGTGTGGCGCATCTTGCGTAAAGAGAGGACTTCATCCTTTTCACCTGCAAAACCTAAAATTAAACTTGTTTTTGGACACCGAATTTTGCGTATTTCTTCAGATATCTTAAAAATTACTGCAGCTAGAGGTCTGTGGTACCAATTTTATTCAATTTTTCAGTTCAATTTGCATAATATACATTATAGTTTAACGTCCTGGGTAACGCCCAAAATAATTTAATTAGGGCTCCCTTTTAACGGTGGCACTGAAATCTGGGCGAAATCTTTCACCCTGTATAGCTCGCTAACTAAGCGTTTTCTGGACCTATGTGTATATGAACTTTTTTCGTAATTTTCACACGTAAGAACAAGTACTGACAGTTTCTCCGTTTCTTCATGGGACACCCTGTATAATATTAATATATTAGATATACTATTATGTAAAAATGTAATTGTGTCTGTCTGCTCTTTCGCTCTCGTGTGTGTTACTAAGTCGCCAATGCATTAGTTTTGTAATTACAGGCTAGAATGAAGACTTAAAGGCTGTATACATACTTAGTACTGTGTATCATTTTTGAAGATTGAAAACTGTGTGTACAAAATATAATATCAATATATTAGATACTAGCTGACCCGGCGAAACTTTGTTCCCGCCTTAAAGGCAATATCACATGATCCACATTTTTTACTTTTTAAATTAGGATAATTGTAAATAAAAAAATATAATTTATTTGATTCTTTATTTGCCATTTATTGTAAGCACCTTGTGATAAACTACATTTTTTGTTTTTTTATTAGGCGCGAAAACAAATAACGCGTATGGTCTTCCCGACCCGTGGACATGCCACATTTAATTGGCCATGGGAAAAAACATGGATGTTTGAGATTAAGACCACAAACTTTCAACGATTGGCCTTGTGACTTATTTACAGTCATGACGGATCGGAAATTGAAACCGTTTAAACTCAAATGGCATGTCGGGTGGGATCATCGGGATCCTCGGAATGAGAATTTCCTCACCTTTTGAGTATTTGTGGTGTAAATCAAATTGTTCATCAATTTACTTACCACCAAACTTGTTCCGTTGCACAGTTTTGGTTGGTATAAGTTTCGAAGCATGATTACTACAGAACCAATATTTAGTTGTAAATTGTACCAGGTACATCCAAGGAGTTTAAACATTCAATTGGATAGTTGGTGGCATCATCTTCATTTGTTACACAGTCAACAGATTTGAAAGAATGCAGTGTACCAATGATCTCATTTCTGAATTATGTAGTTTAAGTCATCTACATCTTTATTCTTAGCTGCCAAAATTGCTCGCTCACTCAACCATTCATTATTTTTGAGGTTAGTAATGATGTTTGGGGAATTACTTTGTTGATGAGTTCGTCTTTCGAAGAGACAAAGTTACAGATATTCCGAGGAAATGAAATCAATCCGCTCGATTCGTCGACAGGTACTCGACCATTACCGATAGTCAACAATTACTCAGAGAAATCTTCAGCAGATATATCGTTCAGCAATGCAACTCTCATGTTTGTTGTCAGCTGAAGTTTCCTAACATAGCGCCATAGATTCGATGATTTGAGGCAAGCGTTTATTTTGTCGGCAGCAGTCGATCTGGGAATTACTGGCAATGTTTGGCAGAAATCGCCAGACAGTAAAATAGTTGCGCCTCCAAAACACTTTGAGTCATTACGTAGATCTTGCAATGTTAGGTTAACTGCTTCCAATGCACGTTTATGCGCTATTGTGCATTCGTCCCAGATGATGATCTTCGATTCTGATAAAACTTTCGCCATAGCGGAGCGCTTTGTAATGTTGGCACCGTTGGTTATTCAAATTATATTGAAGATTTAACGGCAATTTTTAATGCAGAATGTGCCGTACGACATCTTTCTAACAATGTGGCTGCTATTCCAGAAGAAGCAACTGAAACTGCAATGTTGGATCTTGCACGAACAGTGGCTAAAACTACTGACATGAGGAATGTCTTACCAGTTCCACCATGTAAATATAAAACAACCGTTTCCATCATCAATTGCCTTCATTAATGTATCATAAACTTCCTTTTGTTGGGGGTTCATCAGGGCATATTTGTTTGAACTACTAAATCTAATTCCTGGTGATCATATTCACGTTCCCATTCCAATTCTCGATTAAATGCGTCATTCATTTTACAATTTGGCGCTGGCATTCCTAACCTGACTAATAAACTACCACACATGGGATAACTCATGTCTTCGATCAAGAGCAAGGCCCGATTATGTATCTCCTCATTCATTTCAAGATCGTAAATTTTATTGAACTGACACGAATTTGATGTAAAATATCTTCTGCCATATGATCCTTGTATTTGTGCCACAGGTTAGATGGGTTCGATGGAAAGCATGTCGAAATGATGATAGCAAATTAATGTACGTATCTGACTTGGAGATGCAGAGATAACTGCTTTGAATTGTAAAAAATTAAAATTTGATTCGTATTATCTGGATACTAAAGTCTATGCTTAAAAGTGATTGCAGAAAAACAGTTGAAACAAAATTTGCTGTTTCTCTTAAGCTTACTCTATGCTTTAAAACTATAAATGTAAAGAAATTTAAAATGGTAATTAAATGATATAAACATTTATTTCTTTTGTTGCATTATATATGTTTAACAAAGAACAGCTGATTCAATTTGAACAGGCCCTTTCACTTAATAACATATGTTTGCTGTAATGCATTTCTTACGGGTATTTCCGTAACTTTTAGAGACCAGTGGGGCGGAATCCCTGAATCGGGAACGGGATAAAAAGTATCCTAATGTGTTTTCCCCCAGTTCTTAGCTAAACAAAAAAAACACCTCCATACCAAATTTTTCCAGCCAAAATCGGATCAGCCTGTTCTTGACTTATAAATAGTGTAACTAACACGACTTTCTTTTATATATATATAGATACTATTATGTATAAAATGTAATGGTGTCTGTCCACTCTTTCGCTCTCGTGTGTGTTACTAATTTACGTAAAAAGCACTGAACCAAATCTTTTTGACATGGGTTTTATTAGAGTCCCTGGTAAACGTATAGCCCTGTTCTTATTTCGAAAATCCATCCAGGCTATGCCCAAAGATCTTGATAACTCCCTTTTTAACTAGTTCAGCATATTTTAAAATAATGTGTTTTGTAATTAACTGTCTTTTTGTTTGTTTCTTTTTTGTAAACATTTAATTTGCAACACAATCATATGTTTAATTAATGTAAGTGTAATTTTTAAAATCTTTACGTTTTAGCTTGAAAGCATAGATTAAGTTTTAAAAAATAACACTTACTAATTTTTTTTTAAATCACTGTTGAGGCCAGAGGAAGTTTTAATAAAAATACATTTTTAACTGTAAATTTTAGCCAATTTTCAGTATGTAGTGCTTAATCAGTACTGTAATGCAGATGTCAAAGACAAAATTAATCTCACTTTTGCTACAGATTTAAAGACCGTTATAAAACCCATCTTAGTTGGTTTTCTTTTTATAGAACTAGGCTTCTCAGAACTGCGTTTTGTATAATATTGCCTTGATCAGGGTAACAAAGCAAACTCAAATATGATACCAGAAATATCTTAGACCTGAAGAAAATTACAATTGCCGAAAAATGGTCGCTTTAATGACGGAACTGTGCTTGTCACACTTGTATATGTATATATATTTTGTTGGTCAGGGCAACACGGCAAACAACCATGCTCATACACGCACAACATATGAAATAAAGATGTACGGAATTTCGTCTAACATCTAAAGCTTTTAACGAACAATAATATGTAACCAAAATAAGGCTACTTCCGTTTCAAAATTCAATACAGCCCTACCATTGAGTATCATAAAAGCGTTAGCTGAAAAGCAAAGGACTTAAAGATCTTCCACACTTAGCTAAAACAGCTCAATTGTATTGTTATTAAAATTGTTGTAGCTAATCAATAACAATTAAAAACACATTGAAGAGAAATTCTAGTTATTTTAGAGGCACTTTTAGAAACTGTTTCACCCTCCGACGTGAGAGTCCGAAAAACTCCTCTTTAAAATTTAAATCTAAAAAAATGGATAAGAGTTTTGAATGCCTTTCAGTAACTATTACATATATCATAATTGTTTGGATTGCCTTATAAAAAGAGTATACTCATGTGTACCAGTTGTTCAAAATTAAATGTCGTTCGAAAACACGGGTAACATAAGGTAAAGGACTTTAAAATGTAATAAAAATTATAATAAAGGATTAAGTTTGTATTAGCTCTTTTATGTTCAACATTATCATGATCAAAATATCGAGTTAAGTATTAACAACACGCACAAGTAGAAATGCTAAATGAACAAAATGTAGTTGGACACATCTTCAATAAACAGTTCGTTATCACTATCATTCAGCACGAGCACTCAATTGATGCTAGCAACTTTTACAACATTTTTTAATGACATGATTATTTTTAATATTTTCTTATGAAGTGGGTAAATAGAGTGCATTAATAGGTAGTGTAGTGTACGGAATGGATGTGAAGCACATTCAGGTATTCGTTCATCAGGATTCCAAAGCTTGTGGTTTATTTGCTTCAACTTCCGTAAATTATACATAAAATGGTATCAGTGTCTGCTAAAATAGTATCTTTAATAAAAGCAAGAGTTATGAATGTATCCAGTTTTAATTTATTGAACATTAATATGACAGTCGAGACCAAAAAAGAGGATGTTGAGCTCTCTCCTCCCGGCCAGGAGTCTGGCTGGCAATATCGACCTCCCCGGGTGTTGGGGAGGGGGCTCAGCCACCCACATCACCAATGTTCTGCTCGCTCGCTGCGCTGGGATTAACATTTTGAAGAGAAACATTGCATATTTATTATAGCAGTTATGAGACAAGCGCACTAATATATCAGAGGGGAACTTCGTTATGTGATTTTTTTTAAAGACTCATTTAAAAAGAGCTTTTGCATGTCTGAATGTGGCCGTTTTGATTGGGAATTGCTGAAATACAGAAAGTCTCTCATTTTTTATAAGTGTCATGACTGTGATATATAGATGGTGCCCACTATCCCTCCTCATGGCTTGGCATATATATACACATGGACAGAACTACATAATAACACAATCTCATGACATTTATTTTTGTTAACGTGTTAGTCGTAGTACATTTTTACTTACTAATGATATTCTAGCCATAAATCTGAAGTACTTATAGTAATTAGTTAGTATCAACGATTTTATTAGCAACCGTTGTTTATTTGTAGTCACTTTAATAGTTTATCACCCGATAATATAAAGAATATTAAAATGATTAAATCACATTGTGAATTATAATTTTTTTTATCATATTGGTAAAATATATCTGACTCAATAAAACTAAGGATAATATCTATTCTGTATTACAACCTTATAATTATTTAATAAATAAACTAAATGTATTAATTGTTTATCATCCTTGCTAATATTCATTTATTGAATAAGCAAATAGGTTATGCTATCTCAAGCCACACTCAACACTGTAAGGGAAAAATGTAAACTGAACAGTTAATACTACACACTTACAAACTATAAGTACGTAAACTACTGTAAATACGCCGATCGTCAATAACGTTATCTAACGATCTGTGGAATGTACTATTCAATAAAGTTGTACAACATTGGTGGATTGGCTATCTACATTTGGAGAAAATCAATTCTGTGGACTTAAAGGAGTATAGAACCTGCAAACCTGCAATGAAAATCACATAACCAACTTCGATTTAAGTTTAACCTAAGTGATCGTTACGAAATGCATTTAGTTTATATAAGGAGCATGTAACAAATTTTAATATTTGATACGTAAATCACTTGTTGAAACCAGACGTGTATGTAATATATAGCATACAGGATTAAAACAAACTGATATAACGAAATATAGAAAGTCTCCAGAGAACGTACGAGGAAAATAAGTGAGCACAGACGGATGGCCTTCCATCTGCCCTTTGGACCACAAAATTAATAGAGTTCTTCCTTGAGCGAAGACTAAACTATGTAGCAATGTTTAAGTCTTAATGTACTATCAAGAGTTCCGTGCACAGGCAAAAGGTACGTTTTTTTTTATTTTGATCTCAAAATAAAAAGCGATCTTCATAGGAGCAACCTTATATGTATAGATCAAAATATAAAAAAAACATATATACATATATATATATATATATATATATATATATATATATATATATACATTAACTTTGTATAAATGGCAATAGCCTTATTTAATTTCAATAAACATTGAATCGCAAAAAGTACTTGCTTCGCAGGGACTCGAACCCGGATCTCTCACTTGCCGGGTGAATGTGCTACCATTACACCACAGAGCCCTCACTTTTTACGATTCAATTATTTTGTATTTGGCCGTATCTGTCACATATGCGTTTTAATAACCAAACTAACATATGATCGGAAGACCAAATACCTGTCAAATGACTTTTATTTACATTACATTTGTATAAATGGCAATAGCATAAATATTTATATATATTAACATAACTACATAATACAATCCTGTTAATCTTATTTTCATTATCGTGTTAGTCCTAGTGAAGTTTTAATTACTAATTATATTCTAGCCATAAACCAAAAGTATTTATAGTTCTGTGCACAGACAAATGGAATGCTCATTGTTCATTTAACCAGAAATTACTAGCAACCTTCTTAGGACCAAGAGGCGCGTATGTACAGTTTTAGGTCTGTAGTCTTTCTATCTAGAGTTATCTATCACCCGGGTGGGCAGTGTCTTAATAAGCAACCTTTACTTCATCACGAGTGGTGTAATTAGTTAAACTTGTAACGATTAATACCAATTATTTGAGGATTAAAAAAAATGTTCATGTAAAATACAAACCAGTCTAACTTATGAAGTCATGTTTAGTGGTATAATCACGCGATTGAACATAAAACTTACAAAACAATATTTTAACCGCATAGATAGGCTCATTCTATTCCACCAGCTAAGCAAAGAAACTAATTACAAAGGCACTTTTGCAAGTCAAGAATAAACTAATCGCGTATATAACTTGAATAAAAATGCGGCTACAACTTGGGGAAATGTGACCTCCCAGCTGCTTTTACAGCCCTACAGGAGGCAGATATGGGATTTATTCACCAGCCGATCTCAGTTGATGAAAAGTTCGACATTCTGGAAAGTTCCTTAGAGAAAATCGTCAAAAATGCAAGTCCGTTGAACAAATTTGGTATCTCACGCTTCCCTAGGTGGTTTAATAATGATCTAAAAAAATGCATTATCGAAAAAGAAAGCTGCGCATGCACGTTTCAAGAGAAGTTTCAATCTTGCCCATTATTATGAGTTCTCGAGGCTGAGAGATACTTGTAGGTCGCTGTCTCGTGAATGCCACATTCGATATTTGTCCAATGTTCAATCAAACATATCTTCTAATCCACGAGCTTTCTGGGGACTAGTTAAAGCTCAAAGAAATACTCCTGATATGCCATCTAGTCTGCATTTAGATGATGAAGTGGCCAGTGACACAACAAGCATTTGCCAGCTGTTTCTCCAGTTAATTTCAACTCAGTCTACTCTCCCTCGTTACGAGTTTCACCTAGCTTTAGCTATGCTGTCTTCGATTCTCTTTGTGTCATAACAACCTCAACAGAAGAAGTTCTCAGCAAGCTTAAGAATCTGGACACTACAAAGGGAGCTGGAATTGACAATATACCGCCATCTATGCTTCATCACTGCCGATCTCTCTTAGCTGAACCCCCTCACAGTGTTGTTCAATGAATCACTTAACAAAGGAATCTTCCCTAGCTCTTTAAAGTTGGGCTTCATCATTCCTTTGCATAAAGCAAATGATCCCAGCGACATACGGAACTACCGTCCAATCACTATTCTGCGGCAATTGGCAAAGTTTTTGAAAGTATCGTGGTAGATAGACTGAATCCTTTTCTATCCAAAATAATCCATCCTTCCCAACATGGTTTAATGAAGGGCAAGTCTACTGTCTCCAACCTCCTGCTCTTTCAAGAATATGTTTTGTCTGCTTTTTCGCAAGAACTACCAAGTTGATACAGCTTACATCGATATGGCAAAAGCCTTCGACAAGGTCGACCACACAATTCTTGTGTCTAAGTTGCTGGGTTACGGAGTGGCTGAACCTCTTTTGTCATGGATTTTCTAGTTATCTTCAAAAACGTTTCTCTGGTCGTGAGGATTGGTTCCGCCACTTCCACTCAGTTCTCACCTTCTTCAGGAGTTCCACAAGGTTCTTTTTGCTGGGACCTTGCCTCTTCAATGTCTTTGTCAATGACCTACTAGACAAATTAACTGTAAAGGCCTTACAATTTGCTGACGACCTGAAGATTTTCATCGCTGTGTCTACACCAGAAGGACTCTCAAGAAATTCAAAAATAGCCTTTTCCGGAATTGAGGATTTGGTGTGTCAGGAATAACATGTCTGTAAATCCCAGTAAGTACTCTTGTATAACTTATCACCGCATCAAATCTCCAGTCATATACGTATACTCCATTTCTGGTACATCCATTCCACGGTCCCAGTGTATAAAAGACCTAGGCGTTATATTTTGCCAGCGACATGGGATTTTTCTGGACATATAGACCACATTCAGTAGCAAAGCAAACAAGATGCTTGGTTTCATAGCAAGATTCTCCAGAGGCATCGACAACCCTTCTGCTCTTTTCGCTCTCTGTATTGTTCCCTTGTGAGACAGCTTGTGGAATATGCAAGTCCCCGTGTGGTCGCCTTACACTGTTGGCAATAGACGAGACTGGAGGCTCTACAAAGGCGTTTTTCTTCGCTTGATTGGTGTCCGGCTGGGTTTTGCCTATCTTGATGTGCCTGTGGAGGAACTGTCCAGCAATCTGAACTTGTCCACCTCTTGCCCTGCGACGTGACGTGGCTGATGTTGTCCTTCTCTGGAAGATAGTGAAATGGTCGCATGAACTGTCCCAGATCTCCTAGCTGAAATCGACCTCAGAGTTCCGGCAAAACACAAGATCTCGAGATCTGCTGGGTCGAAGATACCACTCAACCAATTTCGACTTCAACAGTCCTTTCGCAAGGTTTATTCGCCTGGGGAAATCGGGTTGCGTCTGGGTGTGACCTGTTCTTCGATGGACTTCACCAGGTTCGCCGGCAGGTCTTCTCTCTTCTTTCTGCTGGGGTTGTACAGGCGCGGACCATCGCGCGGGGAGTGGAAGTTCTCACCAATTAAGCTACTGATTATACAGCAGTGGCCAGCTGTTCAGGAGGAAGGACACCTCACTTATCGCAGCTCAAGAGTGATTGGAAGCGCCTCTACGGAGTGTCGTGTACTGCAATTTTATATAATAATTTATTTCCTAGCTACTTATTAATTACTCATTTTTAATACTAATATATGGTATTCTTGTTATTGCTAAATTACATAGTTTATTAGCTGTTAAATAAACTATTAGTTCTCATTGCTTTTATATATTTATTATATTTTATTTATTCCTGTTATTGCACTTTTATATAGTTTATTATTGTTGGTATTTATTATTATATATATTGTATTGTTAGTATCTGATTTTTGTTAATTAATTGCTGTATTTGCAGAACACATCTTGCAGTTTCATTGTTTATGTTTCAATAGTTTTATATTTTTGTTTACATCTTGTTGTTTATAAGCTTCATAATGTTATTGTATCGCAATTCTCTCGATTTATACACTTATTCTTTTTTTGTATTTTTATTGCCTTATCGCTTGTAATCAGCTATTGTGTAATTTATTGTAAAATGGTTTGTCCGTTAATAAATAAATAAATATCAAGAATCTTCGATTATCTGAATATGTATATAGAAAAGTCTCAAAATATGGAAGTTATACGATTAGTAGATAATAAGTTATCTAAATTGTGTTTTCTGAATTTAAGTTTGTTACCATTTCTTATGTTGACTCCCATAAGTCTTATAGCGATCAATACTTTATATAAGGTGAGGTATTATTTTGTTAACATAATCTCGGCCTCGTTCAAAGAAGAAATAAATATGTAATATTTAGTTTCTAAAACACCCTGCCAAGTAATTTGGTAAAATATAGTACATTATATAATATATAATAGCAACTGTTGCATAGCTACAGAGTAGGATGTCCAGTAGGCCTACTGTATTAACAATTTAAATGATATGTACACAATGTTGGCCAGTATAACTCAATATTTCATGCGTAAATGATCAATTTCCAGTTATCGTGAAATATACTCCAAGATAGAGATTAATGTTTATTTTAGGATGCGGCATATAGGATTAGATTCCACCCTTGCTTAAGTCACAGTGAATGACTGCATCACTGGGGATGTTGTAAGTAAAATGTGAAGACGATATAGAGAATTTGGGACAAATTGCAACTGATGAAATACCAGAGCGTTGACTGGTTTTGAAGTCACAGATGGATTCATATAATAGTTCAACTGCAACGTCATAAACATGTAAAGCTATACAGAAAATACTCTGAAATTACATGCGTTATTGTAAGATTCGCCAGTCTTAAGTTAAAACTGGGAGTGTAACTAGGGAGTTGAGGGGGTTTTAGTATTGATCAAAGGGTAGCGCCACCCCCTTTTTAACAACCCTGACAGAACTCTGTAATTATTAGTTTCATGTTTCCCTTTGAATTAACGTTTAATGTGCATAAATTTATACCGCAACATAACTGATGTTAAATATATGGTGAACAGGCGATCTTATATGCACTCTAGGGCATAGTTCTCTAGGGGCCAAAATACAAGTATTTTTGTTCACTAAAAGTAAAAAAGAATTTTTCCGACTATAGAACTTTAAATTGTAAAGATATCATATTATATTACGATTTTAACAGGCCAAAAGTAATGTTTATACTACCGTAGTCTGTGCTTTGAATCATCAATATGGTATTATCAGATTTAGCATAACAAAATAATAACGTTTTACATTTTTGAGAAAAACGAATCCACGAATCAAGCAAGGCTGGTCTGGTGACCATATTAAGTTTGCCTAAAGAGAACAATATTATAAACTATGAATCAGCGCAACTGTTGAATTGTAAAACCTGATTCTCTAATTATCTCGTCTTAAAGGTCCGGTTTATATCAATTAAACGGCTTTTGTTTTCTTCATATTACTGCTGGTTAATGAAACGTACTTGCAGAAATGTCATACTCTCATACAAAAATAAGGAAACCTTACAAATAATCGGGATAGACATTAAATTTCAAAAAATTAACATCAGATTATCGAAAAATTGGCAGCCTTTGATATAGAAGCCGTATTGATCGCTGATTGGTTAAGTTGCAGCCAATCACGATACAGCTCCTCACCCTGTGGCTGTGCATTACTGCTCCAATCAGTTTCAGTTAAACAGGTCTTCACTAAAGATGGCTTTCCATAACGAAGCCAAAATATCTCAAGATTATAATTGTATAAACAGTACTCGCCTTCGGCTCGCTGGGGACTACGCCCCCAGGCTCCCTTTTGGGTGTTCGCCAATTAGGGGATAAGAGCGATTTGGTGATTGGTTAAATTCAGACCTGAGGTTTCCAAGTTTTATGTTCACAGTTGTATCCGTTCTCGAGAATGTGCGGGTGCTTTGCTAACGCTCAGCCAATTTATGAGTGATGTATAAAATAATCAATGGATTTCGTAGAAAATTAAGTGATGATGTTTTAGCAAAATTATGAGATATGAAGATTTTTGTGATAACTAACTTACAGTCCGTGATTAGATTTGCGAGGAAGTGGAAAATGGAGTGTTTAATTTTAACCAAACTTTTGAGTTTGAGGACGTTTTGTGGCTTAACCGTTAAAGATACAAGAAAAAGTCACTAACCTTTCTTGTCGGAAATTTGATTTTATTTCAATTCTAGCCTCAGATCTGAGCTACGACGTCTGGTTTAGCCAGTACAGAGCATGGAAGGATTGTCTGCACTGGTCAGTTATGGTGATTTTTTTAGTATAAATATAATAAATAACGATCTTAATTAAGTATTTTTAAGTTGTTTACGAGGTTTAATTTGCTCAGGAGTTAATATAGCCATGCCAAGAAATTCCCAGGGGGGGGGGAATGTTACCGGGGAAATGTTATGTCCGAGCTTAAGATTACTGGTTTGGGAGTGAAAAGTTGACCAACTTTATCGAATTTTCCAGATTAATTCAAACTTTTGACTTCAAAGGCATTTTGTGGCTTAACCGTTAGAGATACGACAAAAAAGTGACTGGAACTTTCTTGTCGAAAATTTAATTTTATCTTGCAATTCCGTCGTCAGATTTTAGCTGCGAGCTTTGGTTTTGCCAGGACTGAGCTCGGAAGAAAAGTCTGCACTCTGGTCAGCTATCTTGAGTTGTTTAGTATAAACATAATAAAAACCGACCTTAAGGCAGTATTTTAAGTTGAACAGTTGGTTTATTATCATCAGGAGATTATTTAGTCAAGCCAGGAAATTCCCTGGAGGGGGTTAATGTTACCGGGGGTTAACACATCAGGGGGTTTAATTTACTCAGAATGTTATCTGGTCATACCAGGAAATTCCAGGGGGGTTTAATGTTACCTTCTCTAACGCTCAGCCAATTCACGATGTGGGGTTGTAGTCACTCGTTAAATTAGTAACACAAGTTAAATCCAGAACAAGAACGGATTGCACAAATTACAGTCGCATCATATTTACAACTCCTGAAATTGCTAAATACGACCAAGATTTTGCCATTAAGAGAGATTTTAGGGCTTACGTAAGGATATACGACAAAGAGCTACCTAACCTTTTTTTAGATCTCTAGATTGTCTAGTTATTGAACGTTTAGGATTTAAGTTATGATCAATGGTTCGGCTGCTACCGCCTCCAGAAACAAAATTTTCACCTAAAAATTATAAAATATTTCCTTTTTAACAAGTTTTTCGGCCAGACCATTTAGGATAGGGCAAAAAGTTACTGGACTTTTTTTGTAGAACACGTCGTTTACTAAAACTTATTAAATCACGTGTTTTGAGCTACGACCAACCGTTTAGCCGCTATCAAGCCCGGAATGTAAATTTGTAGGCGAAAATTTCCAAATATTTTCACTTAATCGCGTTTTGCGGTCAAACTAATGGAGATAGAGTAAAAAGTCACTAAAACTGTTTTGTAGATCATCTTATTTCCTAAATCCACCTTTTGTTTTATTTTGACCTACGACCAATGGTTTCACCGCTATCTACGCCAAAAACAAAATGTTCACGTAAAAATTACACAAAAAATGCACGTAATTACGTTTTTCGGCCAAACCAATGGAGATAGGGCAAAAAGTCACTGAACCTTTTTTGTAGATCGCGCAATTTGCTAATTTGATGGGTCAATCAGATTTGAGCTACGACCAACGGTTCGGCCGCTATCGGGCTCGTAACATTATTTTTAGCGAAAAAATCTCTGGAATGTCAAATATTAGAGTGTTTTGTCGCTTAACCATGGAAGATAGACTAAAAATCACTGGATCTTTTTTGTAGTTCACTTCATTCCTGACTATGAATTTTTCGTCAGATCCGAGCTAGCTCCAACGGTTCGCCCGCTATCGGGCTTACAAAAAATGCCTGCAGGGGTGAAGAATGCATGAATTTTCTCGAATTTTTTTGAGGGGTTTAAAAGTAAAAAAGTCCGGTTTTCAGACTTTTCCTCCGGGTCATATTGCAAAAGGTACCTGCATGAAAAATTTCAAGTTTCCAGCACTTCTAGAATTATGTTAGAATTTGTATCTATATATCAGTGAGTCAGTCAGTCAGTCAGTTTCACATGCAGCTGTATAGTATATTAGATTTTTATTAGATTTTTACGCAGTGTAAAACCTTAAAGCTTACAGAATATTCATTAAACCATTCGCTCACACGCCTAAATATTACGGAGATAATCATGCGAACAAATTTAAATATAATATTTAATCAACATTGCCCGTCTATTGCTTTTGGTTACGGTGTATACCGCGAATGTTTTCATGTTTCATTTACAAAAATAAAACACGAGTATTTATAATTTATACATTACCAGTATATTGTAGTATAAAAAAAACCTATGATTTTATTATCACTTTCACTATAAGAAATCAATATAAAATCGTAAATGTAATCATAGGTCAAGTTATCTATGATGTTAAGGACCTCAACACTCTAAAAACAACTTCATTTATAAAGAAGTAAACGAGAACCCCATAGATTGTGTGATATAAGCGGAGTTATTGAGAATTTATATTTGCGTACAAAGTTTTTTTTACTTCTTTATAGCACAATTCTATATCGAAAGTTATGCAATAAGGCAAAGCCAATTTACACATCTGAGTTCTGCAACCGCTTTACAATACAAAATGACAATTTACAATACATCTTCCCTCTATACGCAAGATGTTTAGCAAACCTATGGAAAATACAAGAAAAAGACAATAATTTGTACTTCTTCGTGTAGATAAAGCAGAATTTAATTACTTTACATGGTAAACATTCGATACACTAAATGAGCTGTGTTAATTCAGTTTTTATAATGTAAAGCAAATAGATAAATTTTAAATTTGTACATAATTATGTTCCAAAGCTAGTAGATCGATTATTAAAAATTAATGCAATGATTCTATTTTTTTATTCTCTCTCAAGATTAAATCATAATAATTTGATCAAACCGTCATAATTTATGGACTTCTTGCGTCCATAGTGAGTTTCAGTACACAACTCTACGAATATACGGGTTTAATGTGGGAGTATGATTTTAGGAAATAAATATAATAGGGATTAAAATTAACATTTTAGGGCAAGATTATATGACATACAGTTAATCAATGTTCACCCAAATATTTTTATGAAATTTTTAATAGAAGTATTTTTGTTTTATTAAATACTGGTCATACGATACAATAGACACAACATTACAATGCATTAAAATAACAGTTTTTAAGTATAAAAGTATAGTATTTAAACTCTAATAGCTCCATAACTCAAATAACTCGAACTCAAATTTTCTCGCTCCAGCTTTATTTTCTCACTAGTAATAATTATTTTTGTTAATTCGTCTAGGATTCACAAATTCCTAAACATATTATACTATGTATTGTTTTTCCTCGAATAAAGCCACGTGTTTTAGAAAGACTTACCTGTATGGATATTTTGGCACGCGTTTTGTCTCTTATGTGAGCAGTCTTACATCCTTTAACTGATCACATATTCTTCTTAAACTAATTACTTTCACTATGCTATCAGAGGTTTGCCTTTTGGTTGGATTTCATCATGTTTGAAGATTGTAATTAATTTGACAGATATCACCCTATACCTAATATAGCGTTAGACTTCCTATTGCAGATATTGCTTTTCTTAGTACGCATTTGTTTGTATGTTTTTTTTTTTACCTTACTCTATGCTTTCAAACCAAAAACGTAAAGATATTTAAAATTCCACCTAAATTGATTAAACATATGACCGTGTTTGCACGTATTGCTATTCTTAGTATTCATTTGATGTGTGTCACTGCATCTTTTCAAATACAAGAGTTAACAATAAAAAACAGGAAGGCCACATTCTTTTAAATTTTTATCAAGATAGTAATAATATTTTAAAACTATTTGACTTGATTTTTTTTAATAACTAACACTATAAGTAAACAAAATATTTGTATTTTTTTGCCCCTAGAGAACTATGCCCTAGAGCGCAAATTATATCACTTGTTCTTCAAATATTTTACATCAGTTATGTTGCAGATTCACATTTACTCAACGGAAAATATGAAACTAAATAACTACTGAGTTCTGCCAGGGATGTTAAAAAGGGGGTGGCGCTACGCTTTGATCAATACTAAAACCCCCTCAACTCCCTAGTTACAGGTTTTAACTTCAGGACTGGCGAATCATACAATAACGCATATAATTTCAGAGTATTTCTGTATAGATTTACATGTTTATGACATTGAAATTTAACTATTATAAGAAAAACTATTATCACTCATTTCCTCCGATAACGCTGTGTGCACATGCACTTAGATCGATGTTAAGAAATATTTAATGTTGTATATTCTTACGTAATTATAAATCTTGCTGTATCTACCAGTAAGTAGTTATAAAATACTAGTTACGCTTTTGTGAACTAGTACACTTATAACATACAACAAACAGTTAAATCAATTTTAGGTTGTGTTAACAAGTTACGACAATCCTGGGAACTGTCATTGTGAATAGTACTTCAGGTAAAGGCTCAGACCACTTCCTCATGGAATCAAATAAAGAAGTAAAAGGAACGCGACTGACGCTAACTTGACAATCAATCTCCACCAATCCATTAAAGCTACTTTCATGTTAGATATTACCTGTATAAGATCTCATCTCACTTCAAAATCTGAAATCTTACACAAGAATTACTTTATAAAGGCAATCTTCTTCTTACAGGAATTTTCAATTTGTTATCAATGGTTGAGCACATTATTGTATTACCTTAAATAATATTAAAAACTCAGACAATCCCGGAAATCCAATAATTCTTGTCACCATCAATTTACTCTACGTTCCATTAACGATAGAATATTGTTACCTTCCTTATACCATCTTTTTGGATTGTCATCACGATATACTTTAACGACGCTGTTATGGTCCTAAGAGAATTCATTCCTAAACTACATGGGGTGGTGGATTTGTGGCTTCTGAACGTAAGGGAGAAAAAGAATACATCAGGGGCCTTTCTCGACGTTAGCGCCAATTTTGAAATTAAATAAATAAATATCATGCAAAGGGAAATTACTTAAGTTTAAATTATTTTTTGCGTGATTTATCAGAATGAGGCAGAATCCGTCTGCGAATTCAAACGATTTAACGCTCTGGTGTTCCAAATGTTGCAATTTGTCTCCAGTTCTCCAAATCGTCGTCACATTTGACTTACAAACATCCCCCAGGCACCTTCACAGCCACATTAAACGGCAATATAATTTTATTATCTCCAGATTCCCCAAATATACGGTCTTAACAATTTTTAAAAATGTTAAGGTAAATATTAAATGAGATAAGTATCCTCAAGTAACCTTCTGTTCTATCAGTAACATAAAGGGATACTACATACGATATACTTATCCCCCTCGTCCCATTTTGGGCCTAATGTACTATTGTGTTTTCTCAATATAGAAAAATAAACAGTTTTAATAATGAAGAATTACGCATGTCTTTTACTGTAATATTAATTTGAAACATTCCTTTCGTTCCATTAGTTACAACCATTCCTTAAAAAATCTAGTATAACATTGGAACTAAATCGTTCATTTATTTACATGTGTATTTTTATATGGGACTGTAATACCTGATGTATCTAAAACATTTCACACTAACATATAGTGGTGTGTGATAACTTTGAATGTTTAAACTTAAACCATATTCTATCCTATCAATCTGAAGGGTGGAACCTAATCATATATGCCGCATCTTAAAATAAACATTACTCAGTATATTGCAAAAAAATGTTTCACAATAACTGGAAATTGATAATTTAAGCATGATATATTACATAATAATGGCCAACATTGTGTACATATTATTTAAATTGTTAATACGGTAGGCCTACTGGACATCCTACTCTGTAGCTATGCAACAGTTGCTATTATGTACTACATAATAATGTACTATATTTTACCAAATTACTTGGCGGGATGTTTTAGAAACTAAATATTACATATTTATTTCTTCTTTGAACTAGGCCGAGATTATCCCAACAAAATAATACATCACTTTATATAAGTGTCATCGCTGCTATAAGACTATGGAAGTCAACATAAGAAATGGTAACCAACTTAAACTCAGAAAGCACAATTTTAAAACTTCCACATTTATAGACTTTTCTATATCTATTAAGATAATCGAAGTATCAAGTTATACTCGATTAATTTATTTCTTTAATGCAAAAGTGCGGTAAATAGTGTCTTTGCGTTGCTGATGGAATAGAACGGGGCTATTTATGCGTACAAATATTGTTTTGTAGGTTTTATGTTTAATCGCGTGATTATACCACTAAACATGACTTCATAAGTTAGACGGATTTGTATTCTCCGTCTACGGAGTTGAAATCGTTACGAGTTCAACTAATTACACCACTCGTGATGAAATAAAGGCTAGTTGTTAAGACACTGCCCATCCGTGTGATAGATAACTCTCGGTAGACAAAACGGTAAATACGCGCCTCTTGGTCCTAAGAAGATTGCTAGTTATTTCTGGTTAAATGAACAATGAGCATTCCATTTGTCTGTGCACAGAACTATAAATACTTTAGATTTATGCCTAAAATATAATTAGTAATAAAAATTTCACTAGGATATTTAAAATAAGCTTAACATGATTGTATTATGTTTATATATATATATATATATATATATATATATATATATATATATATATAAACAATCTACGTGTTCGTATATTAGTGGTACAATCGCCATGTGGAGGACTAGTAGGCATTATCTCAGTCATGCCATCTTGGAAGAATGGGATGATTTCTATGTTTCTGCAATTATCAGTCAGTCATATTAAGACTTGCGCTTTTTAAGAATGAGTCTCTTTGGATAACGTTATTTACATTGTTCCCATTTACATTGTTGAGTGTGGCTTGAGATAGCATAACCTATTTGCTTATTCAATAAATGAATATTAGCAAGGATGATACACAATTAATACATTTCGTTTATTTATAAAGTAATTATCAGGAGTAATAATAGTAATAGATCTTATCCTTCAGTTTTATGAATCTGATATATTTTTGACTTCGATAAACTATTACAGTTACTATAAATACACAACGGTTATTAGTTACTATAAATACTTCAGATTTATGGCTAGAATATCATAAGTAATTTAAAAATTGACTAGGACTAACACGTTAACAAAAATAAAAGTCATGAGATTGTGTTATTATTTAGTTCTGCCCTTGTATATATTAGTATTAATATATATATATATATATATATATATATATATATATATATATATATATATATATATATATATATATATATATAATACCCTCCTCCTCCATGCCATGAGGAGGGATAGTGGGCACCATCTATATATCGCAGTCATGACACTTATAAAAATGAGAGACTTTTTGCATTTCAGCAATTCCCAAACAAAACGGCCACATTCAGACTTGCAAAAGTTTTTTTTTTTAATGAGTCTTTAAAAAAAATCACATAACGAAGTTCCCCTCTGATATATTAGTGCGCTTGTCTCATAACTGCTATAATAAAATATGCAATGTTTCTCTTCAAAATGTTAATCCCAGCGCAGCGGGCGAGCAGAACATTGGTGATGTGGGTGGCTGAGTCCCTCCCCAACACCCGGGGAGGTCGATATTGCCAGCCAGACTCCTGGCCGGGAGAGAGCTCAACATCCTCTTTTTTGGTCTCGACTGTCATATTAATGTTCAATAAATTAAAACTGGATACATTCAGAACTCTTGCTTTTATTAAAGATACTATTCTAGCAGACACTGATACCATTTTATGTATAATTTACGAAGTTTAAGCAAGTAACATCGCGAGCTTTGGAATCCTGTTGAACGAATACCTGAATGTGCTTTACAACCATTGCTTACACTACGTTACCTATGGATGCAACATATTTCCCGATTTCACAAGAAAATATTAAAAATAACTATTGTTGTTAAAAATGTTGGAAAAATTGCCAGCAATAATAATTGAACGCTCGTGTTGAATGTGATAGTGATAAACCGTTTATTGAAGATGTATGTAACTAATTTATTGTTTATGTTGCATTTGTAAATTGTGCGTGTCGATTGTTTGTTGATGCTTAACTCGATATTTATTTCCCGATAATTTTGAACATGAAAGTATGCTAATACAAATGTAATTAGTCATAATAATTTTTATTATATTTAAGATAATTTCTTTACATATGTTACCCGCGGTTTTGCACGAAATTTCACTTTGAAAAACAAGTTCGCACGAGCATATTCTTTTTAAAAGGCATTCCAAACAATTATGATATACACAGTAGTCACCGAAAGACATTCTAACCTCTTGATCTATTTTAGATTGAAATTTCAAGAGCAGTATTTGGGAATATGAAGTCGGAGGGTGGAATAGTTTTTTAACCTATAAAATAACTCGAATTTCTTTTCAATATTCTTTTTACTTGTTATTGAACAACTTAAACAATTTGAGTAACAATAAAATTCAGGTATTTTAGCTATGTACATAATTAAATATGTTGTAGAAATTGCTAGCAAAAACTTGAGGGCTCGTGTTGAATGTAATAGTGATAACGAACTGTTTATTGAAGATGTATGTGACTACATTTTGTTTATTTAGCATTTGTACTTGTCCGTGTTGTTAATGCTTAACTTGATATTTAAATCACGATAATATTGAACATAAAAGGGCAAATACAAATGTAATCCTTTATAATAATTCTGATTACATTTTGAAGTTCTTTACCTTATGTTACCCGTGGTTTCGCAAACAAAATTTCATTTTGAAAAAAAGTACACATGAGCATATATTATTTTTACAAGGCAATCCAAACAATTATGTTAAACGTCATAATTACTGAAAGCCATTCAAAATTCTTGATCCATTTTAGATTTAAATTTAAAGAGAAGTTTTTGGGAATCTGAAGTCAGTGGGTGAAACAGTTTTTAAAAGTGCCTGTAAAATAACTCGAATTTCCCTTCAATATAAAATGGCTTCAACGATTTCAGTAATAATTGAACTGTATTAGCTCAGTGTAAAAAAAATCTTCAAGTTAAAGTAGGCTACTTTACTTTTCAGCTAACGTACTTATAATGCAATAAATGGTGAGGCTCTATGTAATTTTGAAATTGAAGTAAGATTATTATTATTAGTAAGATTTTGCGTGCGTGCGTGCGTTGCGCGCGCGCGCGCGCGTGTGTGTGTGTGCGTGCGTGTGTGTGTGTGTGTGTACACATACACTGTTTTATATATAATGTATATCGCTACCCCCCAGAGCAACAGTGGGAAATGTACCAAACACCCTACTTTCGGGAATCAGCGATCAAAGTTTTTCATGTTAGATGATAGCAGTTTACTTCTTAAACATTTGCCTAATTGAAACTAAAAAAATACCAAAGTGTCATCTGATACATCTTTAAACAATTTTTGCAACAGTTACTTGTAATTAGTACCTCAATTATAGACATAAAAAATATAAAATAAGACCTGGCACGGATGTCCCACTGTAGCACTAATAAATCATACTTTTCCAAATCCATGTCTCAAGTATAATCTTTACACTATTATTTAGACAATTAATTTTAATGATAAATAATGATGAAATAAAACAATGTTTTTTAAATATTTTTTTATTTACATTTTTAGAACTTTTGTACATACAACTTTAAAAAAGTATTAAATTTATCAAAAGAACATTGTTTTAATCATCTTCATCACTGCTGTTCTGGGCTATTGAAATGACCTTCTTTGAGCTTTGTAAATTACAATAAAATTGGTGATGTGCTTTAGGAATTAAGTTTGCTGAAACACAATGATAATAGATCCTTTTCTTATTATCTGAAATATGAGGTGCTTCGGTATATAGCTTTCTTCAAAACTAACTCCTTTGCACTCTTTTCTAGATTTTTTTCTTGTGTCAATTTCTTTGAAATGTTCGTCTTTATAAGATGTCTTGTAAAACAATGAATATTCATTTTTCTTTTCTAACTTCTACTACCTTTACATCGTTCCCATGTACATTTCTCATCATCTTTGTTTACAGAAAAAATTTTTGGCTATGTCTTCAGAAAGCTTCTTCCAATCGTAGAAGTTCTAGAGTTTCCATTTCTTTTACATTATACGGTTCCCTGATTTTTTGGAGGTCCTAATAAGCATGGATATTTCACTAGGAATAAAAATTGGACCACTTTTCAAAATTCTTTGTTTTTCTCTTTCAATGCAGGGAATGAATACTGTCTGCTTCATTTTCCGTATGACCGACTATTAGATATTTATGTGTAATACTTTCAATATGGCATGGTTTTAATGCAAAATAGGTACATAGCAAAAGACATACTTGTTCTTATTTTGTGATACAGTGTTATCACTGTAAAATATTAAATTCTTCTTGTCCTTACAGTGTTCCTTAATAAATTCATAAACGCAGCTTGCAATTTCTACACCACCTCGGTTTGCAATACCTTCGTGCCATAAATAACAATAACCTTTTCTTTGTGAAGTATCCTTATTAGAAATGTCAGCTATTGTTAAAATTGTAAGCATTCAATTTAGACTTGTAATAAAATAGTGATGCTTTACCCTGTGGCAACTGTAAGACTGCCTCTAAATCGTTTACACTGCTAACATCAGGTTTTTGTCACTAGCACATTTTTCCTTATCCTTTTCTTTCTCCATTCTGGAAAGTGAAACTTCTTCTCTGTGCTTTTTCAGCATGATCTTCCTTTTTCTATTTTTTCTTCATCGTTCAAGAGTTTGTACTCCTCGCATTTTACACATAAAATCCTTCTTTGGCTTAAAAAAACTTATATTAAACTTGGTATTAAAAATTGATTCATACAAATGTTTTTTTACGTAGTTCAAACCTTTAGTCTTGTTTTTTTCTTCTTCATACATCCTATACATCATTGATAAGTTTAAACCCACCTTCCAAGTACTCCTTATTAGTTCTTGCCCTACAGTAATGGGATTCAATCCGTGGGAAATTATTTATGTGTTCCATTACTGAATTTACTAATGCTTCTTCAGTTTTCTTCTGTTTCCCATGCTTTCCTCTAAGTCTCCTCCTGTAAAACCATTAACATCACTCTTTTTCATGACAGTAGATATAAAATTGTTAGAAATAGCCAAATGTAGATTTAAACATTAATTTACAAACTCGCTCTCTTCTACCATCTATCTCAAGATAAAACGATGCATTGCGTTTACGACCTGTAAGTGGTCGCTCATTATTGTTACCGGGAAAAAGAAATGAGTTTTGATATGTAATCTCTTTTTCTAGTAATGTCACCCAGATTGTAAAATTTATCAAAGATTGTCTTTCTACATGCATTTGAAAAATTTCAAATTACACTTTAAAATGCATTTGTTAGTACATGATACGCCTAAAACCTTAGGTCCATGATCTTTACCAAGTCTCGATACATACGCCAAACCAGAATTAACTTTCTTTTTCTTTATATTTCGTGACCAGTTTTCCACGTTCCTTAAACGCTTTCTGGTTAACTTTTTATTTAGGCCTATCGTGTTTTCCTTAGATTTTCATCTGACTGCACGTTAGGTAAATCTTGCTGGAGGTTCATTAATTGCACTACTGTCAGATTCTGAGCTTGGTACATATTCTGGATCTCTGTCACTGTCATAAAAAAGATCATCGACTAAATTTAAATCATCCAGGTTTTCATCATTTTGGGTAATCTAATTCATTGTCTACTTGCAATGGTTGTAAAACTGTTAAGTCTGTACTTCTCAAACTGTATTCAGGATCATTTTTACTGGGGCAGGTTATTTGTTCAGTAGGTGTTGATTGAGATCAACGGAGTCTGTTGCTTAGAATAAATTCATCTAGTTCTTGCTAATCGAGCACATTGTCTCCTTGTATGGATACTATAGTAGTTGCCTGGTTGCTTATCTATACACTGCACAGCACATTTACCAGGTATTTCAGGGCATTGTCTCACTTTGCTCAAAAGTCTCCATAACGATAGAATCACCACCATCCAGTGCTCCTGTATAATTTCATCATCTGAAACATAAAATGGAATTAGGTCCTTTTAAACGTAACTGAATAAAATATCATTAAATTATCAAACTGCTTAATTCAATTGTAGTTGTCGTTAACAGTTACACAATAGGTTACAGAAATTATTTTAATTTGTAATGAAAAGTATAATCCGCCTGAAACTAGATTAAAATAAGTTGTAACTGTGGGACTTGGTTAAGCTGATAGCGTAGGTCTTCAATAATTTTAGCTAATACTTTTTACAAAGTATAACGGGAACTGTATAGTGTGCGTTCTTAATAGGATTTATCAAATTAATCGATTATCTAGATTAATTGCGAGTCTTCATAATATAAGGTTTAGGCCTAACATTCTGCACAGTTATTCTTAAGCCTACATCTCTAATTTCCTTTTCACAGTCACCATCACCGGGATGAAGGTCGTTAAATTATATCCAATATCCTATATTCTTCGAGATAGATAGCCATGATGTGTAGGGGAGGATATTTGATAGTATCCTATTTAAGGCGTACTATAGCTAAGGTCATCAATAACTTAAATAATGCAGTGCAAGTAATCAAATTCCCAATATTTTAAGCCTAGATCAGCTACCATATTTTGTTTTTATGCGTGTGTAGCCGATCTAACACAATCTTAATTCTAAATTAAAATCTAAATAAAAGTTATATTATTTAGGTTATGTATCGGCTATAAGTAAAAGGTCAAAGCACTTACCTTTCACAAAGTCTGACTTTTGTTTCTTCAATATCAGCCAACTTTTTGGAATTATTAATTATTTTTAATGTTCTGGAAGAAAACATTGCACAAATTGTGCTAAGAAAACACTTTTATCATAAGAATAAAACTAAACAGTATGAACTTAACCTTATCTCAACACAAAAAACAGCTGGTGTAATATTGGGACAACTTCAGTGCACTGAAGACAGAAACAAAGGAATAAAAGAGCAACACTGGGATAACTCAGATATCCCACTGTTTCACTATAATATAATGGAAAAACAACTAAGTGTTACACCAGGATATCTTTTATATTGCTTTAATTGTTAGATATCTTGGGAAACCCATTGTAGCACTGAAATCTACATCTCCAATAGAATGAAAACCTATCATAACCTCAAAACACTAAAAATCTCAGATGTCCCACTGTTGCACATGAGGTAGCGATATATAATATATAAACATACTTATATATAAAATATAGAAGCTTTATATCTCTGTTTTTATTTAAATAAGTAAAATACTATATTATATATTATATATATATATATATATAATTCAATTATTTTGTATTTGGCCGTTTCTTTCACATATGTGTTTTAAATAACTAAACTAACATATGATCGGAAGACCAAATACCTGTGAAATGACTTCTAATTTACATTAATTAAATTTGTATAAGTGGCAATAGCCTAATTTAATTTCAATAAAAATTGAATCCCAAAAAGTACTTGCTCCGCCGGGACAAGTACAGTCCCGTTGCTTACATTATATTATACTTACATTAATTAAACATATCATTGTATTGCACATTAAAAAAAAGAAGTTAATTACAAAACACATTTACAATCTGCTGATCTAGTTAAAAAGATAGTTTTCAAGACCATTGGGATGTAGCCTGGAGGGATTTTAGAAATAAGAATAGGGCTATATGTTTACCAGGGACCCTAATAAAGTCTATGTCAATAAATTTAGTTCTGTAGTTTTTACGTGACTGAGTAACAAATACGCACATGCGTGGCGCGCGCGCGGGCAATGAAGTAGGCAGATACCATTACATGTTTATATAATAGTATATCTTGTATATTAATATTATATATTGTACACACAGTTTACAAGCTTTAAAATTATTTGCAGTACTAAGTATATGTATAGCCCTTAAGCTCAAACTTTGGTTACGTAATTGTTTTTATTGGCATGTTATTAGAAAACTAAGGCATTGGCCACATTAACATTAACGTGAGGATTACATGCATGTAAGAGACCATCCTATGTGATAGAGGGAGTAGTCGCACACTCTAATGGACTTGAAATATGAGAAACCGCAGATTCCATCAAAGTTCTGTCGAGAACGGAGAATTTTTTTAATCATTAGTGTCCCCCTGTACACCACCGTCTCTTCTTTCCCGGATAGATTAGTGGTATAATTAAAGATAAATACAGAGAACCGACGACGGGTCAAGAGATCAAACGGTGTTGTTCTCTCTAACCAGATGAATGCTGCGTTAACAAATTGTCCACCCGCCGGACAGACACGGAGCTTGACTTAATCTTTACCCTCGTACCCCTAAAAGTTATGAGAGCTGTTTTGAATGCTATATAGAAAAAGCCTGAAAAAGATGTTTTGCAAAAAAATAATTTCTATTGGTCCCAAATTGACCACTGTATATTTTGTAATATAAAACGTGTACTTTCTTCTTCTAATATTTTCCCCCTTGTACTGCCAGACTAGAGTTGTTTACAAAATTAAAACAAAATTAGTTCGTATTAATAAATTCATAGTTGTTTATTATCCAGATACAACATGAAGCGACAGTACGATATATTAAAAAAATAATTGTTTTTATTTTTTCTTCTCACTTTTGTTTTTACTTTATTTATTCTAATACATAATGATAAAAGGAGAAATTTTATCTAAGTCGATATTTATCAGGTTTAGTTCATTGTACGCTATTGTAAATTTATGTTTTGTGGTGGCTAATAATAATATATATTTGTAATGCAAAATGTGTGAAATTATTCTTAGGAGACTCAATTATTAAATGTTAAACAAATTGTATTTTTATTAAATGTTATAATGCATCGACAATCCACAAAATATCCACAAACCAAAACTAGTATGAGAAGATCAATATAAAGTTGTTCAAAAACTTTCTAAATCTGCTCGAAGAAATATTGTAAATTTCCATGGGTAACTAAAACCTCATAACATACTGTAAAAATATGGAATATTGATTATTATAGACACAAAATGGCGTTAAAGTGAACATCCAAGAGTAGATTAGGGAAACAATTGTAAGATTACGCGTGAGCGTGACACAGTACCAGACCTACTAATGACAGTACTCTCACGTAGAGGAAGAGTTGACGGGCTGGACGTGTTGGCGTGCTTAACGGGTCACACAGTACAGTGGTGAGACTTCCCCTATATCACTGTGAGTATAACCGTACTGAACTAATATAAGACAAAGTGAAGGGAATGATTGCAGAAAATAACAAACATTGTTTTAAGTTCGACTATGTATATGTTTTTTTAAACAACACCTAAACCGAGTCATTTAATATGATTAGTGGGTTTGTATAAAACATGCCGAGAAAGGTATAGGATTCATCACCTAGCAACGACTCAAAATTACGAGGAGTCTCATCACCTAGCAACCACTGAAAAAATTTGCCGTAAACCAAGCGGACAATAACAGTTACAGGTAACTTGAGTGACTTCTCAGAATAATATATGACAATTACATCATAGCTTCAGTCGTCTTAGCCACAGTTTTAAATGGCGCAACGAGGGTATTCCATAACTGCAGCTTTAATGTAACCTTAAATAAATTTGAAAAAAAAACATTTACCAGAAGAAGTTAATTTCATTAATCGTAAGAATAAAAATGTAATTAAAATCATCTATAACGTTTAATACATTGTTAATTACTTTCTTATTATCATGAAAAAATTACATCCTGTGCAAAAATATGTTAAATGATATTTAACTATTTTCTAGCTGCCAGAAAATATTTATTCTGTCATTTTCAGTGTTCATTACTACGATGTAGAAAATATTGTGAAAGCAAAGCTAAATAAAATAAAAATTTACCAATAAATTTCAGTAATATTTCTTAAAATATTGTTATACTAATTCCTTACTAATCAGTGTTGTATAATTGATTAAAAGTAAAAATATTTCGATTTATAGTCTCCTAACAGAATTGGCAGTCTCGTATAAAATTGTTTAAATTCTGTAGAAAAGGGTACAGGAGGTTTAGGAGGAGTGTCATCACTGAAAAAATAAACCAAGTTGACAGTGATATATGTAAACATGCTATATGTAACTTGAGCGACTTCTCAGAATATGACAATTACACCATAGCGTCTTAATCGCGCAATGATATTCTATAACAACAGCTTTTAAACAACCCTAAAGAAATGCAACTTGTTTTGTAATCGGACAGTAGCTGAGCCACCGTATATTTCATAATTTGTTAATAATTTAAATAAAATAATTTTTAACATTTAATGCATTATTAATTACTTTCTTCATAGCATGTAAAAATTACACATCCTGTCTAAAAATCTTTTAAATAATACCCCCCCCCCCACCCCCCCCCCCCCCCACCCCCCCCCCCCCCCACCCCCCCCCCCCCCCACCCCCCCCCCCCCCCACCCCCCCCCCCCCCCACCCCCCCCAATACAATATGTATTATTAATCTGATAATTGTAACTTAACGATTGTACTTTAACTGGCAGTTAAAATAACTATTATTATTTAATTAGAACTTGGATTATTACTTTATATTATTTAACTCCCACATACGAAAAGTGTACTTAAATACAACCATGTATTTTGACATGAGTGTAAGCTGGCAATGAAATAAACACTTCTTATTATTATGTTTCATATGTAAATGGGAATTAAACGTTTGAAGAGGAGATGTTCATAAGAGGAATTCGTTTTTTAACATATTTTTTTCATTTTCACCTTTTTCTAAAACTGGAGACGGTGTCATGTCTCAACATTTTCAAATAGTAATAATATTTCACAACTCATCAAAACCATGACAGTATCCCAAACCTAACAAAGTTAAAAATTTACCTTGATGTTATAAATTTGTATCATCTTGAGATTTAGGCATCTGTGTAGCAAAATAAAATTGTTTTGTCTTAATATATTAATAAAATACACTAAAAATATTTGAAATAGTCCTATTATACAACTAGATGTTTATTAGTATTTTTATTTCGACTTTTCTCCAAACTATAAGCAACCCAAAATTTTAAATTGTAACCTCATATTGTGATCCATGCGATCAAAAGGACATTAAACACTTAATCCTAATCTGATATAAAATGTGCGTCTCAGTATACGTACATGACTAGTGCCCTCACATTTTCTGATCGCCAAGTGATCATTTCCCCACTCACATTTAATAGAAAATTCAATAGCTATGATTTATAAGTAAAATGTTTATTATTTAGAGGAAATGATCAATTTTAAAGTGCTATAATTTTACAAAGATATATGATTTGATAAATAACATGTACGATACGCGTATATTACACAAAGTATATCTCATTTTAAACGAGAAAACATTAAATGTTGTGGTCTTCGTTGAATAGTTTTTACTCAATCCTTGCATCGTTTACAATAAAACGAACATAACAATTAAAAAATACTTAAAACAAAACTTCGGCATGGCTGTTACACACGTCCTACTATAGCTTTGTTATTATTTACATTATTAAAATATTAACAAAGAAGGAGTTTCTTATTTACGCAGATTAAATATGTAGAAGGCGTTAAGATTCTGTTAGTAAAACAAACACTGATCATTTATATTTGCCACCAAATAAAAAAATATACTGTTTTTATAATTGGAAATAGTTAATGAGAGTCCAAACTGTAATAATATTGATGCTTTCCATTGTTCAAAGTTGGAATAGATTTTTTCAAGTAACTATGTTGAGGGGCAAAGCAAATTTAATGAAACCCGTCCATATTTTATGTGGTCTGAAAGGACACAGGCTATTTATTACACGTTAATCCATTAAAGCTACTAGTATGTGAATCGCTAAAAATTTCAGTGTGTATATCAGATATCCATAAATACTAAATCACATAACCTCAGGGACTGGCTTTTGTTTGGTGCACATGCTGCATCGTCGTTTGCCGTGGGATTAAGCAATCAAAAACAAACACAACGAAACTGTAGTTAGTGCCGTTTGAGATCATAACTAATTAATAGTTAATAAAATTATTTTCTCTAAAATAATATAAACAACACTAACAGTTACCGTTTTTTTCCGCGAGTTCCTGCCGACCAACAAGTACAAAGTAATATAGACAAGTCTGGAAAGTCTCTTTTTTTAGTCAACAGGCACGTCTACTTTTATTTATAGTAATTTTCCTCACCGGTCTTAAGTATATCAGGCGTCGTAGTAGCATTTGCATTATTGGCCCCAATCAAGAGCGTTTCGTACCTATTGTTGGTTGATCAGTATGAAAATATTTTCATTTTCTGTTGAGAGCATGAGATACATGTTTGTCAAATTCTATCATTGTTCTAGGCTATCTGACGGTTGATAAATTAAAAGTACAGTTTTTCTAGAGTTTGCAATACTATTCCAACTTCTATTGGTGGTTCGTTTTCATGAAAATACAAATAAGCTGTTCTGAAGTGCTATTCCTAACAGATTGTCTCAAAGAAATGTACAAACATTTTACTGTCCTGTATATAAAAGGTCGCTAATATTTCTTGTTTGTTTTAGGATTTACTGAAGTAAACGCATTGGCCTGGATATCAACTTAGCTTTTGAAAAGAGAAAGTTTGTTTTTAAATGTTGAACGGAAAATCGAAAATTAAACGGAAGTGAGGCTACAGAGACTGTTCCAGAATGGAGTTCTACAAACTGCCACAACGCACGGACGCACGCATCAGAAATAAATTTTTTGAAGCAGATGGAACTGTTCACACACACGTCAACAAGAAATCCCCTTACGGACATCTACCAGATCCTAGACAATGAAGAAGGTGCGGGAAAGTCCTTCCTTCGAATCACGCACCGAAACATCACCTAGGACACACTGCCTAGAAGATACAACGCATATCAAAGGACTAGCGTCTATCCGCATGTATTTTTCATCACGCTCCTAACACGGTCCCATGGTCTCAATGAAGCCGGACCTACGGGTTCAATTCTTTGAATGAGCCGAAAATCGCAGGGTTCCCTCTGAAAACGAGAGGCCAGCGTTTAAATTAAATGGCACAATTAATCACCATAATTGTACCTACTGGGAGTCCTGTAAAATCCTCATGTAGCGGAGTTGAACACTCATGTGAACTTACCAGGTGTTACCGGTGTTTGGTGTGATATCTGCATTGGCCATCTTAGGCTCTTTTCTAAATGACTATACTTATTTTGGTCGGTTAAGGATGTATGTTTTACACTGGAAAAAAACTTTTGTTTTCGGCGTCACGCGTCAACGTCAAGCTTATGTTTCGCTCTGTAAACCGCTAAGTGAAGGTGGGGACTTATCGCGAATCATTTTGATGTCAGGGCGATTCTAATCTCCGTCCAGTGGCTAATCCAGGCGTGCTAGTGAGTGGTTATTATCGAAGTGACTACTTCTTTTGGCGGGATGTGTAGTATTTTTTACACGCACTGCTTTCTTTCAAAGTAGAATGACAGCTTTACCAAAACGTAAAACAAACCGTATATAAACATCTGATCTGAATTAATAAAGATTGGCCATAATGAGAAATCAGTTAGGAAAGATGAAAAAGACAATATAAACCACAATAACATATAAAAACGTTATATATAATAAGGAAAATAAAGAAACGCGTCTCTAATCTAGTAGCATTTTAGGTTGCATAAGCTCCAATTTAAAAGCTGTCAAAGTTTACAAAATTAATTCATACTCTGCTGTGAGTATCTATGTTGATTTTAACACACCAAAAAGCTTCCTATGCCAAACAGTCGTTGGGATAAAATACTGGTTTGAATACATCTACGAACTACTAATTTATTTATTAATGAATCCAACGTGAAATTGATTAAGTTGCTGCATCTTTTAATAGCAAAAGCTCATCGGATCCTAAATTAAATTTCAGTACGATTAATATTAACTCCTATTACAGTTTACTACTAGTTTCGTTCTGACGAAATTTAAAAGAGGATTAAAAATAAATTGATTATATCTTTTCTAGCTAACAAAGCTGTAGTGTTTTAATGCTGTAAGAAAGTGAGTCTTTCTGTTGTTTGTAACTATAAACTTTTCTCAATTATTTTGGGCCTTATCTTACATTCACTTAAAAAATAAATTACGTAAAACAAATTTTAATACACATTTTGCTGAAGGAACGTCAAAATCATTAGTTGACTTGTTAAAAGATCAATTAAATTGTACGATAAAAACATACGTACAACGGGATATGGAACAGCAATAGATGCTGTGTTAACAAGTTATTTAGCAACATTTTGTTCCATAATTTGTATATCTTATTTCAATTATTATAAACACATAATTTCGTTTTTAGAATATAATGACGATGAAAATGAAGAAATTAGTTCGGAAACTTAAGATTGTAGTGAAAATGATACTAACCAATTTGTAGAAATTAATATAAACTATAATAATGGAAATTTATTAATAATACTTAATATTTAGAAGTCAGTCATCATTGTAACATATGAAATGTAAAAATATTGTAAAAATGACTACAAAATTATTATAAATTAAAAATTTTAATGTTAAAGAATTGAATATCTCATATTATTTTAAAATATAAAAATAACTATTTAATAATTAGCAAATGAACTTTTTCAAGATATATATATATAATATATATATACCCGGCGGAGCAAGTACTTTTTGCGATTCAATGTTTATTGAAATTAAATAAGGCTATTGCCATTTATACAATTTAATTCACATCTATCACGTAGTCACAGTATTCACAGTAGTCACTTCTGTCTGTAAGTCCCGCGATCTCAGCCTTTCCAATTTTGTAATGGAACCGTCATCGGTGGCAGGTACCTAACCTTGCCTATATAAGTCCATCTTCACATTGCATAAATGTTTAGTGCTGACTAGGTGTACTTTCAGCACCATCCGATGTCAGAGCTCACCTCGATGCCAGCTCAATCCGTGGTATTGTGGACACAAGCGATCCCATCGGAATACCCCGCGCGGTTCCCAGATCTAACTCTAATGGACTTCTTTTTATAGGGACAGAAGTTTTATCATCAAAACAAAAACAAAGAACAATTGATGTATTGAAATTGGAAATTGAAAGATAAATGTTCACGAAATTCAAAATAATATCTTTATCCCTAACCGTTTATCGAATCGATTGGTATCCGCGTTATCAGCATTGTCTGTACACGTGAAAGGTCATCAAGCTTGAACATTTGCGCAAAAATGATCATCCTTGGAATTACATATTCTTTTTCTATACTTGAAACACACTTGAACGTTTCTTTTATGTTCATGTAAATAATCATTAAAAGTTTACATCATTTCAGGCACTCTTGTAGGCTTACGAAGTGATGAGTTACATATGTGTTAAACTTCATCTTTCTAGGACAGCAGGGAAGTTGAAAGAAACTAAAATTTATAGTCTTCTATAGGGGTATACAACCCCATTTGCAACCTGTCTAAGAAAGGTTGCAATCTCTTAATATCACAAAAGCTTTAGGTATTTCTATTCTTAAAGTCATAAGGCATAACCACCGTAGTGCCTAATTTGACCACTTTATAGCCACCATATCTCGAAGCTGGAGGGAATTCAGTGAGCAAACGATTTATCACTCTTACGCATAGAGACACTGTCTCGTCTGTCGACTAGAAACCTGCCCCATAATTAATTAAGCATATGTGGGGAACCAATGACAAGCTTTAGCATGCACCCATAATGCTTACACCCCAACTCATCAAAGGATGAAGAAAAAAAGCTGACTAGTCGAACCTAAAGCTAAGGACAGTGCACAGTTGGTGCTGGTCGAAGAAGCAGAGGGGAGGTCCTTCTCTTGTGGCTGCTCTGACAGATAACTATCTACCCGTATAGCCATTCATCATATTAGGAACCGAGGGACTGTTTATCAAATTTTCATAGTTTACTCGCTGCGTTCTTTACACGATAGATATAAATGGACATATGTTAGGAATTGCTAACGTCTCCGTGGCCATCTAATACTCCGGACACAAATATTTGAATTTTTAATATTGAAGCAGTCATCAACATAGTGGCCACACATTAATTAACTCATTAAAGTGACTGGAATCGGACTAAAATTAATTCGCAAACAGTGACTATGGAATCAACATATATCTCCAAGATAAACGATGAGTATACCGCACACTTTCTTTCAAAGTTTAAAGGTGGCCCTTCTTACTTTCTACTAAATATATCAAATACCTAACTACCTGCCATGATACATAAGATTCGTTTTATACACTTTAGGAGATTTCTTACACGCTACGTTAATCGAAATTGCTTACCAATTACAGTATACAGAATTTTCTTTACTTCCATTAATTTCCTAACGCAATAATACCATAATTCACTAAGCGTCCCATCTTGATTCTCCCATGTGTTCGTCTTCGCCACACTATTATGTATTATGGCACGGGCTCGGTTTACGCCGATATTAATTACAATCAGTAATTTTAACAAAGTTTTGTTAAAATACCGTTTGATTTATCATCACATCGGTCACTGTAAAACATGGACAGACCGAATCTTACACACTGTTAATTCTGACTCGTAAAAGCGTAATGTGCGTTCCCACAATAAATAACAAGATGAGCAGGCTATATCGACCCTCATCCCCGGGTGCGTGGGGCGGCGATCAGCTAACCCACGTCACTCTCGAATGTTCGCGTATTGCCTATGAATTGCGCTAACAGAATCGTTGTAGAAGTTTGACATATGTCATCATTACGGTGTTTCTGACATACGTAATTGAATTATCACTGGTATGATAAACTGACTGTATGAGTGATCAAGGCTATCATCACAGTGGTATTAATTAATAAATAACAATATAAAACAGTTTCTGTTATACGGACCGGAATCCTATATTCCCTGTGGTGTTTAATAAATTACGTCATAATACGTCCATTCGTGTACATTCCCCCCCCCACCCCCCCCCCCCCCCACCCCCCCCCCCCCCCACCCCCCCCCCCCCCCACCCCCCCCCCCCCCCACCCCCCCCCCCCCCCACCCCCCCCCATTTTAAGGCATTCCTTGATAATTTCATTTGTTGTTTGGTCAATAATTTCAAGTTGAAGGGATGGATGCACAGTATCAATATCACACTTGAATGGATTTTGAAATATGTTGATTCTACCACACTCTTTGTCAAAATCTTCAAATATTTTGTTAAACTGCTGACTCAATTGGCTGACGACCTTAGCAGCGAACTCAGAAGGGAACGGCACACTAACTTCGGATACAAATTTTTTTACATGTTTCTAAGTGGTCTAGATTCTTATTACTTAGCTGCTTCTCAAAGAGGGCCAGTTTTTTTCTAAAAGCATTTACGTGGTGGTATGCATCGGTAACAAGAGAATTAGGTCCCTGTAGTTGTAAGTTTAAACAGTTGATATGCACTGTGATGTCAACTAAAAATGCTAACTTCCACAACCACACCGGATTAGAAAGTACTGGCTCTTGACGACCTTGTTCTATCATAAAAATATCTATTGCTTCATGAAGTTCAAAAAAACGTTGTAAAACTTTACCCCTACTAAGCCATTGGGCCTCACAATGATAGGGCACGTCTGGGTAGTTACTGTCTATTTCTGACAAAAATGCCTTGAACTGGCGGTGTTTTTGGGAGGACGACCGTATGTAGTTTACTGTTTTCACAACAATTTCTATCACTTCTGATATTTCCAAATTTTTTCCACACAAAGCCTACTGATGGATGATACAATGTAATATGATGGGTTTCTCTCCACTAGTGTCTTCCACTGCTTTGTATACGTTTCAAACTTCACCTGTTTAGGTATCACTCATGTTTTTACCTCATCTGTAGTCACTCCTTTTAATTTTGTAAAATCAAGTCCGAGACCTAAAATAGTTTCCTTAATTTTAGAAAATATTTCCACGCCAGTTACAGTAGTTTTCATTGAATGAACTCCAGCCAGTTCTTCGGTAATTTGAAATTCACTATTTACACCTATTACAAACAGTAGAATCTGAGCTGCATCAGAGTTATCCGTGGATTCATCCAAAGCAATTGAAAAACATTAAAACGTTTCACAGGCTATCATTAATTGATTGTAGACCGTCTTTGCCGATATCTTCGGTTCGGCTAGTCATGGTGTTACGAGACAGACTAATAGAGCCTACCAAAGAAAGTTTGTCAGGACAAAGCTCTTCAACAGCTTTCAAAATACAACTTTTGACTATTTCACCATCACTAAAAGGTTTACCTTCCTTAGCTAAAATGTGAGCAATTTTGTAGCTTGCTCTTACAACAGACTCATTTTCATCATGACGTTTAGTAAATATATTTCTCTGTGATGACAAAGATGCTTTCATAGCATCTACTTTTTCTATTCTAAGTTTACCTGAAAGCTGAGCATATTTACTTTGTTTGTGTTTCGTGTCAAAATGCCTTCTGATGTTGTACTCCTTTAACACCCTATTGATTCGTTACAAATAAGGCACAAGGCACTGTTTCTGTTATTCACAACAAAATATTGCTCACTCCACTTCTCATTAAAAATACAAACACTCATTTTCAATCTTCCTCATTTTGGTACTACACATTGCGATATAATGTTTTTAAATAATTCGCACTATTATTAAAATTCAACTGCTGCAGTATTCAACACGTAAAGACTGACACCACAAACACTCTTGTCTGCATAGAGGGACACACGGGCAGTAGCACTAGCACTAGGATTGCAGGGGTGGGGTGGGGAGGTAGTGGAAATAAACAAGTCACGTTGCAAGTGATGACCTTGAGTTGGGTAGGGGTTACGTCTACGCATCGCGCGCTGTGCCATGCTTTACGCGCGTTCTATTCGCCAGCCGGCAGCCACCACCACCGTAGTCAGTGAAATCTGTCTGCAACTACTTTACTTCTTTCGACACTCATACTCCACCAAATGAATACGGCTCGTTCTAAGTGAAATCGGCTGGACTGCTTGGTTCTCAAAATTTGTATTTATTTAATATTTCAAATGCTTTTAAACAAATTTGGTTGTTTTGGCAACAAGGCGGGCCACATAAAACTGATTCGTGGGCCGCATACGGCCCGAGGGCCGTAGGTTGGGCAGCCCTGTTGTGTACGTTGCATGTAAACGCTGCAACACCATCATTCAAGCCCAGAATTCAAAAAGAATATTCCATATAGGTAAAACAAGTATGAAATATGTCGCACTGCCATATCGGGTAGAACATATTAGGAAAGGTAAAGAATGGTGGTTTTCAGAGTCTAGAGACTGAACCACGAGTAGGGTGTTAGCTGTTTGTGTATTACATGCATGGTGGTCGCGAATCTCCGATGCTGGCTGGGGACTGGTCAGGAACCAGTTATGGACAGCATCTTGTGTGTTAGGACAAGAAGGTGAGAAATTCGTGAAAGGACCTTTGCGCTGATTTCCGATTTTGACAGGATGGGTAAGGTTGGGATAGGGGCCGCCTCCTGTCAGGACCCATTAGGAGGAATTTTGGGCATTATTCTCAGTCACATCTCTTTGGAAGAAAGGGAGGCCAGCTCTGAACCAGCCTCTCCACTCAAAGCGGAGAGGGATGACAAGCTCAAATGTCTAAGCTAGCAACTGCCTTTAACACTAAAGGAGCCGCACCAACTCCAACAGTCATCCCTCACAGTGTAGACTAGACCTTTTCGATGTAGACTTTCACCCCAATATCTCGACATTTGCAGTCAGTGATGTGGCGATTCTGGACGTCCATTGGGTTTTCCACATTTAAGGTTCACATTTACTGTACCCAATGTTGGTTCGACTGGAAGGTTTAAATCAGCCAGAAGGGAACTCTCCTGGAGATACATTTAAGTGGGTTGCAAACGGCGAAAGTAACCAAGCGTTGATATACCGCAACATATATTGAGATCGGGGCACTTTGAATACATTGTACTTGTAGGGATCTCGTGAAAGAATTTAGATTACTAAAAGAGTTAGATTACTAAAACTTCATCACTATTGTAGGGATCCTCCCATCGTTTCTATTATTTGTATTTATTTATGATAATACAAAAATAGGAAATTGAAGGGACATGATTGTGCATCCCTACAGGTAGGTTATTGTTGTTGAAAACAACAGACGCCAAATTCTGACTTCAGTATTCGGTTGTTGATCAAGATTTAGAGTTTATCTATTTAATATGTAAAATTGAATTCCAATATGTATTACGTAGGTCTAGAAGCTATGTATTTGTGTACTATTATTCACTTTGACACGTTAATTACTATTATTGTGTGATTTTGTAGACACGTACTTTGCAACCCATTATGTTCAATGTAACGATTTTGCTGTCATACAGTGGTTATTGACGCTTCCATAGGTTGGTTGGACAATAAGAGTTTTTTAATAACAGTTACAACAAGAAAATAACTGAAAGGATTGCGCTTTTGTATTTAAATGTTGGGTTATGTGTAAAATGTGCACAAGGAAATATGTTTCCTTTGGTAATTAATCCATTACATTTTTTGTTTCCTATCAGCCATTACACTCTGTTGTTACGTTGTTTTTTATACTTAAAAATGTTACCGTATGTATCATATTGTTTTAGTGGTTACGTATGCTTATTACAGGTTTATTTTTCACATAAAACACATGCATTGTATTTGTTATCACATCAACTGTATAAAAACTGTATAAAAGCTTAAGATTGTGTTTGTTGAGTTCGACCGTTATCTGCTTGAGCTATAATTTAGGCTAACGGTTATTTATGCGCTCCTTTGTATTTAAATACTTGTAGCTTAGTGAGTTTTTCCGCCCGACGTGTGTTGTTTATGTTTATATTAATCCAGCGCTAACGAACATATTCACAGTACACGGTGCGTGTTTTTTGTTCTGGTAAATCATGGATATGTGTTAATTGTAATTTACACACACATACACACACGCACTCACACACGTATTTGATCTTCCGATCATATGTTAGTTTAGTTATTTAAACGCGGTTATATGACGGATACTGCCAAATACACAATAATTGAATCGTAAAAAGTAAGGGCTATGTGGTGTAATGGTAGCACAATCATTCACCCGGTAATTGAGAGGTCAGGGTTCGAGTCTCAGCGGAGCAAGTACTTTTTGTGATTTAATGTTTAATTTTTATATATATGTATTGTTTATAATCTATATGAATAGTTTCAGAGTTGTGCGCACATAACAGATATTGACAGCCTCTAGCAAGTAATATTTTAGTGGCGTATTGTTGGTTGCCGAATGTTAACAGTGTTCTTGTCATGAAATATGTACCTTTAACACAGCATTTCCAGAATTTTTCAAAACTATTTAACACAAGGACCAATAGGCGTTACAAGCAAGGATATGTTACCTACTATGTACCGTACTATTTTCTTACACGCATGGCCACCACAAGGGTGGGGCTGGGAGGACCTCTGGCCCCAGGGCCCGGGCTCTATTATAAAAGCTAACACTTATTGTTCAGTTATACATTAAATGAATTAAAAAAATATATATCCAATAAGACAACTAAAATTTGCAATTAATTATTCAATATTTATTTTGAAATATCTAGCTTTACATTATATTCTTCTACCGGTGACGTCCAGAACGTAATTGACGCTTGCCTTACCAAATCGGGATTCTGTTCCAAACATTAAGGCTTGATTTAGTACTAAATTGGAACCTCAAAATGTCAGAAACTAAAACATATGTTTTAAACGGTAATAAGTACAGAATTTACGCGTGGTAAATTTGTTAAGTAATTTTTAGATTTAGGACAATATAATAATAGTTATGGCTTAATCTGTATTTCTAAAGTTTACTTACATATAACATCTATAAATACTCATATATATATATATATATATATATATATATATAAATTATTTTACTTCTTGGTATATAATTTCCTTTAATATTTCGGCATTTACCGTTTTCAAAAAGGTATAATCAAAATATGTGTGTGTACATATATTATATAATTATAATATATAATAATAATAACAAGGTTGGTTTATATTATATTATTATATGTTTTAAATATATATTTGTTTGTTTTTATATAACAATATTTATGAATATAGTTAGTTTATGAAATTTGAGGGATATACGCTACGTAATCTTCTGGAGTAGAATCCTGCAAAAACATGGTGTTACTGTTAATCATAATAAGCGTTGTGTACATAAATTATCTGTGTTACACCTTGTGGATATGAACACGCTATGCGCGGATTTCCGTATCTAATGTATAACAAAATGTCATGCTACGGGGTATATGTTACACACTAAGATAAATGTTATACAATGTGGCTTGCCCTGTTATATATGGATTCGAGTAATCTAACTAATGGAGTTTGTCCTGGTATATATAGAGTACAGTTAGACAAATAATAAAATGCGTCTTGCCTTGGTAATTATACCATACACTAAAGTTAATGTTATACTATGTGGCTCGGATATAGATAATACACTAAAGTAATTGTTTCAGCTTTCATTGTTCAAGCAAGTTGATCCTTTATATTTTATTAATGTATTATGTTAAAACAATACGTCATGCCTAGGAATAAGGGGTTTTTCATGAGAATGTTATTGTCAAGTGACTTATGTAGATTTCAGTAATAAGTTATATGTATACAGGATGTTCACAAAAGGTTTTCACAAACTTGTGTGGATGATAGTATCCATAATTAAAAAAAAGTCATATAAACGTAGATCGAAAAATGTCTCGTTTAGCCGCTAGCCGGTATTTTTCATTTTTAAACAAAAATTAATATTTATAAAACTAGTAAAGATACAGATACCAAAACTTCGCACATTGGTAGTAATCTATAAGAGAAAAGTTAAAAAAACATAATTTTGTGGGTTTCTTTATATTAATAGAATGCCGTCTGTTGAAATTGTCATTAAGTAAGAAAAAAATGCGTAAGATACCAACTATGTAGTACTTGTTATAACCATTCCAACTGTACCTTTCGCGATGAAATCCGTCAACGCATAAGCGATCACGATCACGTTACAGGTATGGTTGCACAAGCGAGGAGCAAAAATCAACTGATATCTCTGAACTGTGACACGTTGTGCGCTCCCGGCTTGTGTAACCGTACCTTTAAATTTGTCGTACTCGCTTCGACGTCGACAGACTTCGTTGAAAAAAAGTACCGTAGAAAATGTTATAAAAATTTTAAAATAATTAGTATCTTGTAAAATTTTTACAGGCTATATAAAACAGCTGATGCCTATCAAAAGGCTAAATGTTTGCTGCTCCCGACTTGTACAAGCGTACCTTTAAAGTAGTAGTAGTCGCTTATGCATAGTTAGTCAAGTTTTAATGATCTCTTAATAATCAGGTACAGGTCAGAAATTCCTCGTTTAGCCGTTAGCCGCCATTTTGTATTTTTATAAAACAATTATTATCTCTAAAACTAGTTAACCTAAAGAAATAAAATTTGGCACATTGGATTGAATAGATAGGAAGAAAATTCGAAAAAAATAATTGTGCTATTTCACAATTAAATAATTGTATTATTTAATATTCACAATATTGCATCTGTTTAAAATTTTTAAAGTTAAATAACAAACAAACCAGTATACATAATGTGCTATGGTAGGAAGGGTTGATTCAATAGAATTTTGAGTTTAGCTCCAGTTCACCTTCCTTTATATTGCAGCGTCTGGTATTTGACACTGTTTCAGTCTTGACTCCAGGAATCTGGAGTCATGTTCGTCTGAAGACATCCAAAGAAAGTCGACGACGTAGAACAAAACGAAACATTGACATCGTTTCGACATCAGAGACACCTATTAAATCAACCCTTTGTACCATAGATACGTTATAAGTAGAAAACTCGGGTGCTTAGAGATATTGTCTATCACATCGTAGTGCATTCACATATTTATAGGTGTTGACACTTTAGAAAGTCCAAAGATAAATTACTTATTATAAATCTACGGTTTTCTCATTTAACGTGCACGCCTGTAAGGCCTTTCTACAACATTCATAAATAACACCATCACTCAGGATGTTTTATCCGTAAAAACGGCAAATTCTCCGATATAAAACAGTAAGAAAAATTAATACAATTATTCTATTCCCGATGTATACTATGCTCGATACAGGAAGAAAAATTTTGATACAATGCTTCTTGTTCCGGTATATGTGGAGAACAGTAAAGAAACTTTTATTACAATGCTTTTTGTCCCGGTTTATGTGGAGCACACTAAGGAAACCTTTATTACAATGCTTCTTGTCCCGGTATATATGGGGCACAGGAAATTTTTTTATACAATACTTCTTGTTCCGGTATATATGGAACATAGCAAGGAAACTTTTATTACAATGCTTCTTGTCATGGTACTTGTGGATCGCTAAAAGATAAAATTTAACACAAAGCTTCATATGCCGATATATGTGGATCGCAGTAAAACTTATTGTAACGGTACTTGTGGATCGTTAAAAGGTAAACTTTAACATAAAGCTTTTTGTACCAATAAATGTGGATCGTAGTAAGATAAATGTTAATACAAAGCTTTTTGTACCAATAAATGTGGATCGTAGTAAGATAAATGTTAATACAAAGCTTTTTGTACCAATAAATGTGGATCGTAGTAAGATAAATGTTAATACAAAGCTTTTTGTACCAATAAATGTGGATCGTAGTAAGATAAATGTTAATACAAAGCTTTTTGTACCAATAAATGTGGATCGTAGTAAGATAAATGTTAATACAAAGCTTTTTGTACCAATAAATGTGGATCGTAGTAAGATAAATGTTAATACAAAGCTTTTTGTACCAATATATGTGGATCGTAGTAAGATAAATGTTAATACAAAGCTTTTTGTATCGATATATGTGGAGCAGAGTAAGAACTATGTAAATTTGTACTATTTAGTAATAATTAGTAGTAATTCTTGTAGTATTATATTTTTTAAATAGAAAGAAAATATTAATACGAAAGCTACTTTTACCAATATATGAGGAATGGAATAAGATAAATACTATATAACATCGTCTTATATTGTCAGTGTCATTTATATTGTTAATGTAAAAAAACTAACAGTTTGCGATAATATTTTCGCTTTAAATGTAACACGATGATTGAATTTTTACTTGGCAAGATATTTGAATTCGCTAATGTAATTACGATCAGTGTAAAAGTTGAGAGATACGCCCTGGTGCTGGGGGTGGCGCCGCGCCGCACCATGATCAATACTGCGCCTCCCACCGCGCCCTCCCCCCAGTCTCTTGCTCAGAGTAACGTTTCTGTACATACTTTTGCGATAATCCTGATCAAATAAAATCTAAATTTATCACACTTAATGGGTTTTTTTTGGGCCAGGTTGTTGTCATGCTTATAGGTAGTGGTTGAGAATTTAATACAGTGCGATCGATTTTGGGTTTGGAAAATATTTTATGTTAAAGTCAGAGCTATTTGAGATAACTTACCTGAATACAGAAAAGTTGAAAACCCTGCTTTATCACTTCGCGTGAAATTGCAGGCAGTATGAAATTTAGACAATTTTATATTCAGGCCAAATAACGCCTGAAGATTAAAAATATGACATTTTTTGGGTGTTAATATAAATTGTAGCTTCAGGGATTGGCATGTTTCTTATTCTCTTATGGAGGAAATTATAGTTTTAAATAAACGTTTTTCAATGAGGTTTCTTGAGTAGATTAAATTATTTTACAAGTAAAAGAATCATATCACTCCCTGAACCTACAACTTATGTATATACTGAAAAGGGATATTATTCTTGCGTTTCTTTAGTTCCTAGTTGAGCCTAACTACAAAATTACCTAAATTTCCTACTTTAAATGCCTGTAAAGTGGCAAAAAGTTTACTTTTACTGTATTTTTGAAAGTCATCTTAAAGGGCTATAAATTTAACATAAAGATATTCCCCAAGTACAAAATCAATTGCACTATAATAACCGTCCTAATCTCAACCCGTGTTTTTAAGAGACCGAAAGTCATCATTGCCGTGATGTTTGGTCTTCCGTTGACTTTCTTGTATCTTTATATCACTCTCGAAGACCCAAACTTGTGCTTTGAAGCCGTCTTGTCCAATATAATCTCGAACATTCTAAATTTTATTGTGAAGTGATCTAGTCTTTAAACCATTGTAACGTATGCGCGTGTTATGTTAGTTTCTCTGGTGGAAAAATCTTTTTTCCTTCACAATCGTATCCTCGTCAAGAACAAACCTCAAACAAAGAGTCTCTCTGATATTAGAATTCATACTTTAATACGATCAAGTCCATATCTCTATTTTAGTCCACCATTATTTGTATTATCTCTGCGTCTATAGTGCTCTGAGGACGTGGTGTAGTAAAATCTAGTTACTATAATTGGGTTTATAATCTCTTTGTGTGTAGCCGATGACCTCCCATGAAATTGTTTAATTCTACGCAGTTGGTATTGTCTATCTACCAAGGAATCCGAAATTGTAATCTGAAATAGTCAAGTTTCTGCCATTTTCACCTTCGTGATGACTCTAGCGACGGTCTACTAGTGTTTTTCTCTCTAACTTTCACAATCCCTGTTTTGATTATTGGTGGGATAAATCGTAATCTGCAGCGGCATCCCGTCCCGAACGCGTGAGGAGCGGACCGTTTATGTTCGGAATACCCTCACTCCATTGGTGGAGAATAAGTGTTTATTATTCCATTTATTAAGCAACTAAAATGACAAGTGGTGGACTATATGACCTTTATGGTGACAGACGGGTTTTAACTCAGGAATTAATTATCATTTCCACACAGCCCTTATAAGTTAAACTGTTCCCAAGAAAGAAAAATATTAAAAGGGTATTACGTTTTAAATATATATCTTCAAGGTCGCGCAGGCTGTCATATAGGCTATAGGAGATTGTCATATGTGTAAAGCCACATAATTTATGATCGCGTCGTGATGTTGCATGCGACACGGTATGGCGGTGTCTTTATCCAATGCTGGCTGAGCAGCAGCATGAAAACAGTTATCAGACGCGTGAGGACGCCGCCGTCAACCCCATGTGGTGGACAAAAGAGGCGAGGACCTATTTTTTATTGGCGCTTCGGAACTGATTTTATTCCTGCGATAAGTGGTTCGAAGTGTTACAATGTAGTGTTAATTGGCAGGTTGATTGTACGCCACGAGTATCTGGAGGCTGACTTTTTCAGAAAGTGACGTTTACTTTGATATCACCATCTTTTCGTCGTGCTTAATGACTTTTCTATGTATTTTTCGAGCGCTAGAGTTCTTAATAACTTTAGGTCTAATATCTTGGCTAAGTTAGGGAAATCACTAATGAGATTTTCCGAGGCAGCCGTGAGGCTTGATGCATCAAAATAGCCACTGGACCTTTGCGGGGTCGGGTAGCCCATCCTTACATTACGTGTCTTATATAGGGTTGGGTTAAAATGAGTCATCCTTTATTCTGGGTCTATCTTATATTCTTTTTTTCCTCTAGTAAAGTAGAATTGGATAATTCATTCAACATTTTTAATCAGGAATTTTGGACAACTTTATTTTAGTCTCTCAAATTTCTATGCAATAATAACAATAAAAAAGTTTCCATAATGCAAAATCGTGGATAACTCCAACTTGTTTATTGGTCACTAGAGCTTTGATCTATCCAAGTTCCACTGGAAAATTATTCAGACCTAGTTCCATAATTCATTTCCTGTTCGTTTCTGTGTCTTTTTGCGTAGAAATCTTATTAAGGATGTGTTATAATAAAATATGCAAAACATGTTTTTAAAGTGTAATTTTAAATAGGATAGTTGTGTAAATATTCTTCATGATGAATATCTCCGTTTGTAACCAATCTGAGGATTCTATCATATCATCTGAGTTACTTAATTACTGGAAGTTCTTTAAGCTCTTGCTCGAAATGTCTTCCTTTTTCGCCTAAAATTTTACTTTTTTGGCGTATTATGTGTGAATATTACTACATTCATGCAAGGTTTTTGAGCACCAGTACCTGCTGATGTGCATATTGGAGCACCATTTTAGAAGAAAGTGAATTTATTACTAAAACGCTGATTATGGTAATCGTCAATCAGTTCATGTAATATTTTTTTAGTAAGGATGAAATTTATTCTTTTTTAAACATTTTTTGCTTAAGTCTTCTTACTGTGATTATTCTGTGACATCGAGTAAACTTCCAACTGTGTATCTTATTCTTGTTTGAGTGTTCCTGATCTTGGATAACCTGGCCGAAAAGCCGTCATACATTTCGTCACAGCGTGGCTTAAATACTTTCTACCAACTGGCCTTTTAGCACAAACGTTGTTAAAATGTCACACTACTTAATGACAATCCCTTCCTACTTCACCAAAAAATAAGAGCACCTTGCCATTATATACATTTGGTGGAGGCTGGCACGATGAACAATTAACGTTGATACAGAAAAAGGTGACTTCAGTTTTAAAAGTGTTCAAGGAAACTTTCTTTACCGTATTCTCAGGTTTTTTATACTTTTAAACGAAAAATGGGATGATCAATCTCAAATCTATTTAAAGCAACAAGCTAATCTCCCTATTTAATGAATTAAAAAGGATCAAGTGAACAAAAGCGTTAAAACACAAAATCACAATATTTCACTTAAGGATCACTTATTACCTTAATTTTCTCAAACACAAGAATAAGTTCCAATGACAAACTGAAGATTATGCAGATGTTACTTACCTTCAGCTGACCTAGTCTAATTTTTAGTTTGATCGTTAATTATGTCTACTGTAAATTGGAAATAACTATTTCTTATCAGGGATGCGTAGTTAAAAGTTTAATCAAATCAGGAGTACCACCCACATGCTCGGGTTAGATAGCCCACATGAACTCCCTGCCTTTGTGTGAATGAGCCCGAGTGGGGCTTTTACTTTCACACGATTCATGTTTATAACACGTCTCTATTATCTTAAACCTAAGAATTCGGGATTTCATTGGGGTGTTTTTGCTCGAAATCACGTTTAATATCTAATTTGATGTCCACAAGGTGTTTACTGTGAAAAGTGTCTTATATACGTAAAGATGTATACGTTACACCTCAGGGTTTTAAAAATGTCTTGTATATTTCTTTTAAAATTCTTATAACGATAAACGTTTTGCACCCAGTGATTACTTTTAGCAAACATTTTTAAATCGATTTTTTTAATGATATTGTGAAATTTGGATTTGATCCTAAACCAATAAGCGTAAAGACTTAGTTTGCCCTAAAATTCTGTTTTATACTCTTTGCGAAAAGGCGGTATCAATTTTAAAATATTGAGTTAGGAAGTGCCCCAGCCTCAAGATTGATTTTTTTTAAATGAAGGAACCCGTATTTTCTTTTGAAATACTCAAGTTTATTTAAAAATATTAAATGTTTAGGCCTTACACTCAGTACTTAGGCTATAGAGCGCTCTTGTTATTTTCATGAATAACGCCATGACGATGGTCATCGTTTGTGAACATTGCAACTATTACATCATATCTCTGGTGTTGATCAGGACAACAATCAGCGCATGATATGACAGATCAATTGTAAATAAAAGAAAATAAACAAGACTTGATATGAAAGGTAGTTTATCTTCATGCGTCATCAATTGGCTGATAACTGTTAAAGAAAACAAAACAAAACACGCAAAAGATAAGAAATATATTTTGATAGTCACAGGGCTATATTTTTAAGCCAATATTTTGATGTGGATTGTTCACCTAATATTATTTAGTAATTATAAACTATATTATTTTGTAATGCAACTCTTTTTTTAAGAAAGAAAAATACTATTTATATGAAGTGATATATCAATGTCCTGCTTAGTCAGAATAAAGGTAGATTTTAGATGTGGATCTCATCTCGAAATGTCGCTTTTCTTTAGTTTAAATATTTAATTTGCTTCACCCTAATGTAGAGTACGATGACTCTCAAGATTGTTATGATAATATACTATGACACTTTCAATATTTAGAAATCTTACAAGACAAACATAAGCAATCCAAAATTATTTGTTTTTAAACATATTCATTCACTTACAACGAATCAATGGTATTGCATATCTATAAAACATTTCAACGGCCTCCATCTGAAAAAATTAAGAGTTATGAAAACATTTGTTTCGATTAAAGTTGTTTGAAAACATTATGAAACGTGTCCATTCTGATAATGTTGTGAAATACCCGAAATAAATATGTTGCATGAACTGTTCCATCTGGAAATATTTTATTGGTTGAGACCAACTTATTCGAGCAACTCGTAAATACTGTCTTAGTACAATTATATAATAATAGTAGTATAGGCATAAGAACAAAATTACCTGAGAATTAAAAATTAATTTTTATTTAACTCTACGATGCAGAATAACTGAGCGGTTGTATAGAATTATATTCTGATTTAATATTTTTACACATTTATATTTTCAGATCTGTATTGAAAAGTCGAGTTATAACCTTTACAGAAATGTGCAAGTATAGTCTCTGTTCCAAAGTTAGTTTAGATATATTTCTATTAAGTAGATTTATTTCATATTTCAACAGTTATTGTGTTAACAATTTGATTATTAACGCAATGTTATATACTACTCAAAACTTTGTACGAAAAATATCTAGATATACTGCGATATAAGAAAAAAAACACGAAAATTCAAACATTATTCTACAGGACCTGGGAATTTTTAAACAGCGTTTTTTTCTTTGCGATTTTGCTATAACTGAGGTACAACTATTCCATTTCTGTATTTTTAACTCTCGTCATCTTGAAATCTTAATAGATACCGGAAAAAGTAAAAGATTAAAGTTGTTAATAAAGTTACTTAATATTCTTGAAACACGCATCATTTGGGGTACTTATCTAAATAATCTTGGGGTACTTGGTAAATATCTGAGTTTAAATGTTTCCACAAATGCGAATGGCCTAAGACTAGCTAACGTTTCATCCAGACTATTTGAATATAGCCTACTGTGTTAATTCCAAGTTTAGTCTGGATCCATAAATAATTACGGTAGTTATCGTATACACAAGCTCGTGTTATATTGCATATAAACAATTTCTGATTATAGTGGTTTCGAGTTTTTGGGAGCCATGATCGGAGAAAATGCAATCTCGCGAAAAGCCATGAGAGTGATTTCAAATAGCGAGAGTTCTGTTAAACCTATTAATAACATGTTGAAGTACATTTTACTTGATTGTCTGCATTTATTTACCAAAATTAATATTACAATGTAACATAAATGTAAAATATATATTACATATTTAATTATTTTAGAATAAAATTCTACCTCATTACTATGTATTCAAGTAGTAACGGTAATTAATTGTAGTGGTTTATAAAGTTTTAAAGTCGTATATAGATTTATCTACTACCATTTCTTTCACAAAATTATAACCGTCGTAGTCAAACCCATAATGTGATATCAATGCATTGTCCTCAATTCAAAAATTTATTTCACAGCACTTTTAGAAATCAGCCATCAAATATAGTGTTACTGAAATTAAACAAAAGGCTCGTTTGGGGTTCACGCTTCATCTACCGTTCCAATTGCATAAATATTATACCCTAAAAACATTTCCTATTTTTTTAAACTATACTTTCCTCTAAAATGTCACCAAAACAGTTGTTTGAAACTTTGCGTTTTCAAAAACATTTAATGTTGTCTGCACGTCTACAAAAACACGATAACAAAGCAGGCGGCGTGCACGAGGCCTGTTATGTTCCGAACATTTTAATTTGGCATACTTATTTTGGTTGATATAGTTTTGAGATATTATATAGGTACTGTTAATTCGGAACAGTTTCGCAGTGAACATCGTTACCTTTCTCAAAGTAAACCGATATAAGATTTAGAATTGTTTAGCATGTCATATACATTACTACACAAATCATGTGCATTGCGACAAACATGATATTATGTATACATTGTAAATCTCAATATCTCGACGATCTTGTTGGATTATTTAGAGTTCTGTTAATGTTTGTAATTTATTTCTAGTATTTATTTAGGGATACACAGAATTATTCTTAAACTAATTTTTCTGACTCCGATTCCCTTGATATGATAGTTCTGTATTTGGCTGAGGTAAGTTGTAAACCTCTTAAATCCACTTAAACTTGTCATAGTCTCAGCTGTTAAAATACATCAGTGTGAAAATACATCTCAGTGTGATCCACAAAGGGATGAATATGTTTTATAGTCCTACAAATGTTACCATTTTCCTACATTTTATCAGAAATCTCGGAAATTCTTTACATCACCAGGCATTTCGTAGATATAAGGCCTTACGAAGTGTAAAATATAGTCAAAATTTAATTTTTAGCAACCTGCACCAGTAAATCAGTTATAAAGAAATAAATGTTAAACTTTGTTTTAATTCTTTAATTTTGATCTTGCACGTTTTTATTGTTAAATTCACAGAAGTAACAAGCACTGTAGGACAAAATGAACGTATCTAAAACCCAATGGTTCATAGACTAATTATTAAAGTTTATGAATAATGATGGTTTGAATGGTAATAGAGGTTACAGAGGTCGCTCATGAAATCTGCCTCTTTGGATGATGGTGGAAAGTCCATTCATTAGGCCTACAGCTAAACTTTTCTGTGCATTAATATATTTTCATAACATAAGGTAAACATACCTGTTCTCCTATAATGCATGTAAAAGTACATCTTTTTTAAGACTTGATGTCAGAAAAGTAAATATTTAGCTATTGTTTGATTTGTGTCCTATCATTCAATAATTGATCATTTTTTAGCTATTCGTAGGTGAAAGAACAGAATAATTCTTCAATAGTAACAACTTTTCTCTAATAGTAGGCCTAACAAGTAACAGTATAAACTATACATTTATAACAAATCAGAAGTCGTTGTGAAGTGCGTTACTAAGTTGAAAGAAACATTGATGTTTATTTTGTGATTGTTTTTAAATAAACAAATAAACGTAAAGCGGTTTTCAATAATAGAAAACTATTAGCAAAAGAACCATTGCTTTTAGAAATAGCCTACGTTACGAGATCCTGATTTAAATATTTTAAGAGTGGTTGGGTATACAGAATATAATATAAGAGTATTTAGACAAAAGTAATAGATTTTGGTTTTAAGAATTCTATAAACTATTTGTTTTATTCCACGGCTTGTGGGTTACTTAAACTAGGTTTAAGTAGGCCTAATATCCGTTTAATAAACTGTCTAAACAACATGTAAGCACTTTTTATTAAATACTATTTCATTAGCTACCGTTATGTCACATTTTTAAGTTAAACATTATGTATTCTTTTTTAAACTTGTTAATATGTTTGGTCTGAGGGTCATAACCGATATTTAAATAAATGAAACGATCCAAAAGTGCCAAAATGAGAGTCAGACAAACAATAGATTTAATAGACAAATATTACAACAACCGCAGACTATATTACGGTAAACCAGACATAGACAGATATACAATTAATAACATTTTGTTTTCATAAATTAGTAGCACACATCTATCAATACACATACAGTGTTTACTGGTCAAAGTCAATGCTTTGCGCGGCTAACTCAGTGCACAGTACAGGATTGTGAATGCCCGTGTGGTTGCCATGACAACGTCACGTGACTGCCCCTTCCCCCCCGCGCACATGTCCTGTCTGGCGTCTGCCGTTCTCTGACACTCAACTCGTTCTCTTGCCCTGTCTTGCCGGCTGGGCTGTTTGTTCGCCATCTTGGCTTGTGTATTTGTGCAGTTCGCAGTCACCTGTGTTGTCTTGTGAATAAGTAGTGTGAAGTTTTCTTACTTGTATGACTATATATTGTTTGTTTTACATTGACTTGTGTGTGTTCGTGTATAGAGTGATCGTTTATTGATCAAGTGAACTACGCAATAATGTAGTCTAACAAACAAACACACACCATGTGAGGTAAGCGTGTGTATTTGAACTAGGTAGTATCTCACTCTGCCTGGGTTTTCTCGTATTCATTGCATGCTAACATTTACGTGACACTAATTTAGCCAAGAGTTGCAATAAGAAGACAGAATTATACCTTCTGCTTTCTTCTCAACAATTTGAACACACTAATGTGTGCTGTAAATTTTGAAGTCGGATTTACTGGCATGAGTAATATTTTGTAACGTATCATTAGATTTTGATATTACTTTTGTTGGTTGAAAAGCAAATTAACAAAATATAAATTTACACATAACGTTCTTTTGTTCAGTTTAGGTCAATATAGCCCACCAGTGTGGCTAACCTATTCATTATATTAATAAATTATGAATACAACTCCTTGTTATGATATAGACTATTTGTATCTATGAATAATCAAATAGCGTTACATGTAAGTAACAAGCTTGGAAAAATAAAGTGCTATCGTTTATTTGTTATTTAGTTTATATTACGAAATACAATTTAATATACAAATAGTTGTAGTCTTTTGGTTTACCGTAAGTTTTGTGTTGGGACATGCATGTTGTATATTCCAACAATAGTTATAACCATGTACAAGTTGCCGTTGTACTTGGCAGCCATTAACAGTACCAATAAAATGAGGTTGTATACATAAAAGGTACACAGTATTCATGATTAACCTTTCAGCCTAAAGCTCCACAAGTAAATAATTAAACTTAAGCTAGTTACTATACTAATTTCTGTATAGTATTTTGGTATACCTATGAAATAAACGCTTTGTTCCCTAAAGTAAGGTAAATAAGTCAGATTGGAACAACAAAAATGAAAACGAGAATTTAAACGTGTTTAATTTATATTGACCATACAATTTGTAATGCATGCTTAACTTTATAATATACTTCAAAACTGAACAGTATTAAAGAAATGTATGAGTCTGAAATTTGAAGTTGAGCAAATGTGATCAAAATAAACCAGAACATAGTAGATCGATTCCATGCTTTTTAATGTACGTTGTTATAAACGTATATTATGGCGTTTATTATTATTTTTACAAATTCTATATTAGGCCTACCGTTTAATGCAGAATTGTTGACCGCTTAAGAATCCAGCAAATCGTAGGCCTACTGAATTGTATTTACATGTATATTTTGATTATAGATGTCAATTTTAGGATAAAATAGTCTTAGATTTTCCATATTTTTAAGATTAGTTTCTGGTAGGCCAAACAATTATAAAACATAAACTCTTATTAAATTCATTATTTGTGTTACTAATGTGCTTCATAAAATCTTTGAAATGCTCAGCTTAGTAAATTATGGAAATATCTAAATAGCTGTCATGTAATTAAAGAAAGTTCACATTAAAATATAAACTTGGCACTGGAACTGTAATCTTCAAAATGTTGACTGAAACATTTTGTCTACAACCACTCAATGTGGTGAAATTCATATAACATAAAATAATATGAATATTTTAATAAAGTTGACAGGCCTTTATAATTGTTAGAGCCGTCCAAACTAAGTACATTGTTTCCTCCCTCGCAGGTTTATAGTCGTCTGCAAACCTAATATGTATATGCTTAATATTACTCATTTAACATTTTTCTTCTTAGGTTGTTCCCCTCAAAAATAATGGTTTTGGTTTGAATATTGTTTTATTTGTTCGATTCTTCACTTATCATTGGTTCATAAGATTTACATATCAGAGATCCCTAGTCAACATAGTAAAACAAACTCGCCAAGAACATCTCGTCACGCTCAGACCTGACAAAATCCTGCGCCAAGTGGTCGTGCACACGAGAAGACGATTGATATGGACATTGTTGTACTCCTGAGGCGGGGTCATCGTCAATGATGATGGGTTTTCTACATTAATACTTTCTCAGCATGCAAAACCTACTCTCACCTGGGTGTTAATGACACTGGTCATTCATCACATATGTCAGGTTCACAGTCTCCCTCTTCAGTGCCATAGTCCAACCAGCATCAGTTGTCATCACGTGTACAGCCATGTGTACGGTGTCAACTCTGTTTTAATACGTAGATTACGAATCTGTACCACAGAACTAAATGCAGATCGGTCGCTTAGAACATGATTCATGTCCTAGCTCTTAACCTCCGAAATGCAAATAATCTTTCAGCTATAACACTTTTAGCTGATCCACAATAAATTATATGAGACATATCTAGAAAGTAAGTGTACTGAGGCTCTCACGGCTGGAACGTTTTTTTCGACATTGGGTACCGTGCGTTGATCGTTTAAAACGCTGTTTAGTATTACATGCATTTTATAATGTCGGCGAGTTTCTGGTATCTGACTGGGAGATCACCCATTTGGCTGGCTGACTTCGAAGCAGGGTTTGGGGGGTAAATAAACAAATACATAATATTGGTGAGTGAATTTGCATATTTGTATGGAGAAAACTGTGGTGAGCTGGCCAAAATTAATAATATTAGTATCGCTGACTTTTTAATGTAATATATTATTATATAATTGCAATAAATACGTCTGAATTTGAATTTTGACTACCGTGTAGCCTGATTCCTCCTCTCCGCTACGAGACCAGTTCGAGGTCAGTACGTTGAAAACTGCCGATGCGATACGTTTCGTGAAAAGTTTCAATCCAATCTCCCGCCAAGTGCGAAGAACGCAGCGTCATCCGTTATATTGTTTAGAAGGGAAAACTCCGATTGAGGTGCATAATGAGGTAAACATTACATAATTCCAAACGATGGAGTGGAGGAATTTGTCTCTATGAAGTTTGTAGCGTCCCAAAAACTCTTACCCGGCCTTCACTCGATTCACGAGTGTTGGGTCTGTCAACTGTTTTGGGACCCATCTTGCGGACATTTTCCGATATCTGAGGATTTCTGTGATGGTTTCGTTTCGTGTAGCAGAGATCTGGAGATTTGTGGAAATATTACAGAAAGTTCATCTTCAGTCGATCTGTGATCGTTAAGGAGAACATTTTCAATTTTTTCTAGAATTCAGTCACAATTGAAGGCCCGCTCTTGTAACCATCATGCACAGACGTACGACTGTTTTTAAACTCGCGACACCACTTGAACACACTCATACGACTCGTAGCTTTATCACCATATGCAGTTTTTACCTCATTTATACCTTATCACCGTATGCAGGCGTTTTACCTCATTATAAACCGAAGTATTTCCCTTACAAAACGAGATAACGGATGACGGTGCATGTTTCGCATTTTGGGAGATTGCATTGGCATATTTCACAAATCGTATTGTTACATCGACAGTTTTCAACGTACTTACCTCGAACCAGCCTTGTTGTTGGTGGAGGGGGGTGGGGTGGGGAATCAAGCTATACTGGCAGTGTAGCCAACAGAAAATACCCTCCGGCCGCCAGAGCCTCAGTACACTTACTTACGAGGAACATGCCTCATATTTTTTTTTTTTTAAATGAGCTTGCCTAATGTACATTTCTTGTCTGACAAGAAAAAATAATCCTATCAGGATTTAACATGAATCTGAGATAAGAAGTTCAACGTTTTCTGCAAATAGCTGTTCTAGTGTTCATTGAACAAAAATTGCAAACACAATGATCATTGAAAAAATATCATAGTTTTGTATTTCTTCAGACGAATACAACTCTAGATTTCAGGACTCAAGTCTACAGCAACATCAGATTCTCATATGTTGCACGTAAAGAGGAAGGTGAACTGGAGCTAAATTCAACATTTACATGAAAATGATGTAATTTCCATTCAGGAATAAATCTGAATATCCTGGTGTAAATGGAGAAGTTTGTGATGTTTGATTCTCAATCCCACCAAACCTAGGGACGCGTTTGGCGTGTACTTTGCTTATATAAGTATTTACTCTGATAGTTCAAGAGTATTGTATAGTAGAATATATTCCAGAAACAGATGATTCCAAGCGTTTTGCGAGGTATAGTACTACCCGCAAATGGCACTAATATTAGTATTATCTAAGTTTACCTTACTTACTCGGACTTAATGTAGATGGCGGGCATGACTAATTCAAACCATTTAATTTATTCTGAATTTGCTAAACTTTTTTATAAAATTCAATTTGACTAAATAAAATTGTAAATGTGTCCAAGTGAGAAGGTACTCGAAATTACCTCTTGACATTGTGGAACGGGATATTTATAGGTACTAGGAAGGAGTAAAAACGGAGGAAATGGGCTGTATCATGACTCAAGGAGGTATACACTCCTTCACTTCAATTTGAATTGCATACAACGAGCCCGCAACAATGGGAAAGGATACCACAAAGCAATCGACCATACCGTGTATAACATTGATGGTGTAGCAGATACGTTTTGCACTAATGATGGAAAATGTTATTCCTAGACTGAACTAAGGATGTAGGATGGTCTAGTGAACAGATATTTGAAAGCAAGAATATATATCAGCTACTATATTGTATCAGGTTTACAGGTAGTATTAATTTCGAAGAATGGTTACGGGCATATAGATAGCGAGTTGGCTGATCCGCGAAGCAGCCAGATTTTTTTGTGTGGAATTAAACTAATATTAGATATATGTGTATTAATTGTAATGTTCATGTTTCTGTTATGTAAAAGCTACTAGGGTACTATTCTGTTGAAATTTTATGTACTTCAAATACGTGTTCTTTGATTTCAAAATTATCGTAGAGCTCCAACAAATGTATCATAATAAAATTATCAAGAGCATTCTATAAGACAGCTACGGACTCCGCTTGAGGATTCTTCACACTGTGCTAAACTAGATGGTGTTATTGACAACGTTGGAGGTATTCAGTACAATATATTCGGATGTTACATAGAAGTTTTATTAGCAAGTTATTTCATTAGTTCTTCTAAAAACAGTTTCACTCTGCTAGTTAAGAACTCCGAAGCTCTTTCTAAAATTAAAATCCTATTATTTCAAAATGGATCAGGAGATTAGAATATCTTCCAATGACCATCACATAAGTGTTTGGTGTGCCATTTAAAAACGACGTGATTATGATGTCCTGTTATTCAGCACGATCGCGTGCTATATGAATCGTACATTTTTACATTGTTATTACAGATTAACAAAGTGTAAAACTGTTGTAAGTATTGAAACATGACTGATTTAATCAGTCTGACGGCCGATGCACGGCCTCGGTACACAGAGGGGTCGTGCAACATCCGTGCTCCTGATTCTGATTTCTCAGTAAACCCGTAATGAACCAAGCGGAAGTTGTTTTTGTATACCGGTATATGAACTTATATAAGATCTGCAATAATTAATCTGTATGTACCATCTGCACATACCAGTTGATCTTGTACAGCATGAACACAGCCTACAAACATTTACTTCCAACTCTCCCACCATTATCTAGAACATCATCTAGCTTCGTATTTTACTAGCAACGTAAGTCGTCATAATGTTACAGATAAGGCCAGCGCTGTGCACCAGACAAGAGAGATATTTGCCTATCTACCAGTGGTGGCAAATACGCAATTACAGTCATACAAATGTCAACTGTGCATTGTTTGAATAAAATATGTGTTATTATGTATTTTATTGAAATTCCTATTGTTATGTATATTTTCTCAAATAAAAACCGAATTCATCCTCGTATATCATCCATCTGTATGGCCCATGAATGTCCCTATCAAGCTTATAAACCGAATAAGATGCGAATCGGTGCTGTAAATAACGAGCTGTATTGGTTACTATTCATAGTCAAATATACTTTTATTCCATTCATCTTCCAAATATTAACGTAACAAACTACTGACATACAGTACATTCCGCAAGTAACAATGTTTGTGCATGGAGATGAGCTACCAAAAATAATACTTGCTCTACCATATATTCGAACTATTCTGCCGCCAACAAACACAATATTTTTAAGAAAATACAAGTGCTGATATCTAAATAACTAAAATATCAACATGTACTAATTTAAATTAATCTAATATTTTACTGCCATGCTGTCCGTCCAGTAGGTATACAATACTCACGCAAAATTTCCCCCTTATTTATCACGAGAGTCTTTAAGATTTGGAATGTACAGATAAGACGAATCATAACGCCTTTGGAAATTTTGTTAAATTATTATATACATTATTGAGCGTTCTGTCTACTACTTGGTGTGTTGGATTTTATATAAACTAATATTTAACAAAAGTAAATGGATGTGGAATACATATAAATCATTACTTTGGACATGTCACATACAAGTTGACAATTCAATCTTCTGATAAGGGTGCAATTGTTTGGGCCTATCAATCAGGGAGCTGGCAAAATATTTCTTCTGTCAGTCTGTCCGAAGGGAGTGCCAAGTAGGACTTTGGATGTGACAATTTACTGCCATCCTGTCCGTCCATTAGGTATACAATACTCACGCAAAATTTCCCCCTTATTTATCACGAGAGTCTTTAAGATTTGGAATGTACAGATAAGACGAATCATAACGCCTTTGGAAATTTTGTTAATGAGTGAGTTAGATATAGCGCGGATTTATATAGTCTGCCTGTGATCGTAGCACTTTTCTCGTAACATGGACCTTGTTCTTTATCAAGTCTACCCCTTATCATGTTTGATAAGATCCGATTCTCACACAGGTCTGTGGTCTACGAGAACGGACAAAGTAAGGGTTTTACGAGATAGATCTCTCCTTTTTTGGAAAAATATATGTCGAGAACTAATTGAGGTATGGACTTGAAATTTGGCTAGAAACAATTTGTATATAAATTGAATTCGATGATGATACATGATGACTCTCCGTGGAATTTGTCGGAGCGTTAACTGGGTGTCTATCTTTTTCCCACAAACTTCTAGCTCCTCGAGAACAAATAGAGCTACAGACAAGATTTGTTCATTTCTACACAGGTAAGAAAGAATTTGATGGCGGTACATTTCCGCTCATGGAATTAGGCTGAGCATTAGCGAAGCCTATATCTCATTGTGTTATGAACACTTCTCTTCTGTTTGTCTGTTCGTAGGATACCTCGAGAACGGAATAAGATATAGATTTGATATTTTGCATTACAATTGAGAGAAGACTGCATACATTTTATAACTTAATAAGCAATAATTAATATTGTACGTTTCATGGATTTAATGTTTAAGTGCTAAATAAAACATTGATTAAGAGTGATACACGTATATTAATTACTTCCACGGCATCTTAAGACTAAACGGAATCCCAATCGGTTCAGCGCAAGTCTAATAGTTTATATATATATATATAATTTTTCAATAAACATTGAATCACAAAAAGTACTTGCTCCGCCGGGACTCGAACCCGGATCTCTCACCTGCCGGGTGAATATGCTACTATTACACCACAGAGCCCTTACTTTTTACGATTCAATTATATTGTATTTAGCATATATATAATGACATCTAGAAATAATTAAACAGCTACATGAATCCCAAACTTTGTATTTTACGCGACATGATTCTCACATAATTGTGAATGGAGATCAACAACGTGTGGTAATCATGTCACCTATTAGTTAACTGAATGCGTGGACAGTCGACTATTTAATTCGGCCAACCGGTCGGTCGTCTCAGTTTAGTTTGTGAACAATTGATCCTCAGTCATGTTTTGATTTGTCGAAAGATTGTATAGACAAAAAAGTGAGGTTATGTTCGCATTCGGGGGGCAAATATGGAAAGTACTGTTCGGTACCGGTATGTATTCAAGGTCATAAATTTACCGCATTTCGAAAACTTACGTACCAGATAAATTTCGGATGCATTCACCATATATCGATCGGCAGTGTGAAAATCTGGGATTATGTGTGAATTTTGGGCATTCAGGAAAATTGTTTGTGTTATGCCTGAGTTTTTTATAACGTCCCCGGAACATTTACCATGGATAAGTCGATTCCGATACTCGATAGCAGGGCCGGCGACAAGGGGGCAGGGGGTCGAATGCATAGGGGCCCGGACCGACGAATACATATAATATATGTCCATAGTTAAAAATTCAAATGAAAGATTAAGTTCAAATGGTTTACAGTTGCTCTTTTAATCAACGTGCCTAATATGCAGAGAATTCTTAGTTTAGTTTCATTTTCATTCTAAACCAATTGTAAACACTGAGGGTGGTGGCGCGACTGTGAGAAACTTCCAAGAACCGTGGTGCCTGTCTGTCGCTGGTCGCTCACGGGCCCCGCGGGTAGGCGTTGCCGCGGTAGCAGTGACTCACCACCCCTTCCCACCCACCCATTCCTTGCTACAGGTTGCAACGTGAACGTCAAACAACACAATACCAAGTCTGTTTCCTTCAAGCTCTCAGTGCTGTTTTATGTTCTTGTGTGAATGGTGTTGTTACAGATCTGTGTACAACTTGTATAAAGGTAATTTAGTAAATATTTTTTTTCCGTTTGTTTCAGAAAATAGTTTTATGACAAACTTTTTCTATCGACTATTAAGCCTAATAGTTTTTTGAGTTTACTGGTCCGACTGACAACTGAATTGTTTACTTACAATAAATACTTATCTTAAAAGTACGCTGTCAATTTATACGAAAGTATATTATGTTATAGATAATGTGAATAAAAGTAATTTACTTTTTCATACCTAGGAGCAAATAAAAAATTGCAGTTTACTACGAAAAAATCCAGTTTTAAGAGCTAGAGTGTTTAAAACTATCGATACATAATACAAATAATAAGTGGCTAGCACAGGTCCCATAATTCGCCATAAGAGGCTATTTTCACTGCGTTCAGCTGGTGTTTCCCACCAATCTTCATTGACGCTTTAAGGCCGGGCCACACATATCCACACCGCGCCCGACACGTCGTGTGTCGAGTGTGTGTTGGCCGCCATACGGTGAAAGAATTGCAGCGCAGTTTTCAACCTGCAAGTCCACACATGGACCGCACCGACACCAGACCGTCGTGGCCGCACCAGCGACCAAAGAATACCTTTGGTCGCTGGGCCGCACCGTGCCCGCACCATCACCGATATGTAGAGTTTGAATTTAGAATTTAGAGGGCACGGTGCGGTCTACGAGCGGCATCAGTCATGGATATAGAACACTTATCGAAGAAGTAAGGAAGTTTCCTGTTATTTATCTATTATTTATCGTATTATTTAAAGTTATGATCAATCATGTAAAAAATATCGGAATGCAGAGTATAATGAGAATGTGTGAAAGAAGATTACGGAAAATGAGGAGTTGAAAAAGCATAAATTTGAATAGAGTTTTGAAATATAATTCTATGTTGGTTATTGTTTCATTATTCTTTTTAAAACTATTTAAGTAGTCTAAACGTTCTATTTTATTGAATTATTTAGTATAGCGTACTAACTTTAAATCCTGCGTTCGCGTACAAAATCATATTTATTGATAAAAGGTAAAGTATTAATATTTTTTACATATAGAGTAAACTAGTCATATGTTCTTATTGTGCTAAAATTACAACAAATTTAAAAACTGTAGTACTATTGTTGTAGTGATTTTAAACAACTAAATTCGAGTTATGTAAAATCTATAAAAGGTTTTCATTAATTAAGATATAACAAGGATATACTTATTTGCGCAAAATTCTAATTATCTTGGATGTATTGAAGTTAGTTGATAAATTTATTCTGGTATTTTGTATGGATCATATTTAGAATGCTTCTATGACATTTTAATTTGTTATTCTTTTCACTACAATAAAGTTGAAATAAAAATATTATATTTGCAATAAGATTTTCATGCAAGACAAAACTGTAGCATTTCAATGTTTCATCCACCACAGTGATTAATAAAAATTACAACAATAAAATTAAAATTCTTCATCTCAAGCAATACCTTAATCTCTGAGTATTTTTTTAAGTGTCAGTCACTTAGAAATCCAAAAGAAATATGCTCTTGTCAGTCTTGTCTAAACAGTAAGATTGTTGCGCTCAGACTACGTACGGACATGTGTGACCTCACAGTAACCGAGCCGAGTCCGCACCGCCACTCGGCCGACTCACGTGTCGGGCGCGGTGCTGATATGTGTGTCCCGTCCCGACCTTTGTTAGATTAGTCGTTACCGTCCCTGTCGTTACAAACAATCAATGAATTCTTCTTGCTGTGTCACAGGTTGTTGCTTTTTAAAATGCCAATCATACTATTTAGCTGTAGTTAAATGTTACCGAAAAATTCTTTATAAATGCTATACCCTTTGTAAATTTGTTTTTTAAATACTAGGATTGATAACCTTCTTTTCCTCTTAGCTATGTAGGCGTATATGATTACAACTAATTAATTAATTTCATAAATTATTTATAAAAATTCTTATGGATTTTTTGTTACAGCATTATTAAAAATAGAATCCCAATTACATAAAAAACAAACAAAAATGCTTATTCGCTCAGTTATCACAGTATGCCCTACTTTTTCTAGTTTTTCTATTGCTTTACTGCATACCTCAAGAGTCAAGAACACTGTTATAATAAAAATGTACACTTATAAACAAAAATCTGGTGCTCAAAAACGCAAAGAAAGGCAAAAGAAAAGAAAATGTAAAAAAAGGATGTAGAAAATTATTTGACGTGGGAATTAAAGTAGACGAAGCCACAGCCAGTTCTAGCGACGATCCTAATGACCCTGGTGCAGACGTTTCTCGTAGTTTTGATGACACCCAACCCCCCAAACACTGAAGAAAGCGACGATCGTAATAAATGTAATGTTGACGAAGGAAAAGATAGCTTCACCTCAGAACCTGATCTTAAAGAAGATATTTTTTTGGAATATCACGATACCCTAAATACTGTATCACACGTGGATTCTGGGATGGGAACTATCATTACAAATTCAGATTTGGGACTTCTAAAAAAGAAGGTGGTGACTAATAGTATGATTGAGACATTAGTGGAAATGGGTCCACCTGTGTTGCCGTCAGACCTGCCAAGTGATGGAAAAAAATCTTTTCCAAAAACAGTTCTTTTTTTTCCAAAAAGACCAAACGGGGAGAGTGTTAGAAGAGATTGGCTTGTATGGAGTCAGACTGCTGACTCCTTATTTTGTTTTCCATGTAGGTTTTTTCATAAAAGTTTTGGGGGCGAGAAACCTGATCCAAATAAGTCTGTTTTGTTAAGTAATGATGGATGGAAAAAGAAATATGGATGGCGGAAGTTGTACAATAAGTTACCATCACATGAAACAAGCACTTCTCACAAAAGTAGCTACATCCAATGGAGAGAGTTAGAAAGGAGGCTAAGTTCCGCGTCAGACATCCATTCTCAGCTTGACTCAGAATTGGCTTCAAAAACAATATTGGAGGGATTTATTCAAAGATTGCTCTCCGTAGTCATGTTTCTAGGAGAGCGAGGATTAGTTCTCAGAGGGACCTCTGAAAAAATAGGCGATCCTAACAATGGAAACTTTTTGGGTCTGATAGAGCTATTGGCGGAATATGACACTTTACTGAGAGAGCATATTTCAAAAGTAAAAAAGACCCAAGAAGAGGGGATGCGGGTACAAGCTTATTATCAGTCTAAAGACTCACAAAATGAGTTTATACAAGTTTGTGGTGAAAGAGTTCGACAGAAGGTTTTGGAAGAAAGGAAAAAAATCAAAATATATTGCTATTATTGCAGACTCTACCCCCGAAGCCTCACATACTGAGCAAACAACATTGATCTTGAGATATCTGTTAGATTATGAATCAGAATTTAAAATTTGCGAGCGAGTTTTGAATTTTGTTAACTGTAACAAAAAAACTGGAGTGGATATGGCTAACTTAATCATTGACGAACTCAGCAAACACTCAATTCCGTTGAAGGAATGCAGAGCACAGGGATATGATAATGGGTCAAATATGGCCGGAGTTTATAAAGGTGCTCAAGCCATAATTGAACATACCAGTTTGGCCTTTTATAACAACTGTGCTGCACATAGCCTGAACTTGCGTGGAGTTAATGCTGCTGAATGCTGCGAGGAAGTGATAACATTTTTTGGGTTGTTGCAAAAGACATACTACTTTTTTTCTAGAAGCCCTCAAAGATGGGAATACTTAGAAAAACGTATAGAATATTCCCTGCATAGTATTTCCCAAACGAGATGGTCGGCCCGAACAGATAGTGTTCGAACCTTTTGTAAAACATTTGCCACTCATTATTCATGCTCCGAATAACTGTAAGGAGCTTAATTTAACAACAGAATGTAAGACAGATTAGAAAGGTCTAATGAAATACCTAAGATCGTTTAAGCGTATCATGATGTCAACAATATGGCTTAAAGTGCTTGTTGCAATTGATAACAAAAATAAAGTGTTACAAGCTCGATTAGCAACACTTGACATTGAGCTAAAGAACACTAGTGGCCTAATGGAGGAACTAAACGTTCTGCGAGACAAATGGAGTAATCTCTACACTGAGGCTAAGCTAGTAGCAATAAGCATGGCTGAACATGTAGAATGTGAAACGGATTTCAAGGAGATAAGACTGAAGAAAAGACTGCTTTTCCATGGCGAAACCAGAGATTCTTCATCAACATGATGTGTACCGGAACATCCAGTAAAACATGAAGAGGAAAATTTCAGAATCAATAATAATAATAATAATAATAATATTCTTTATTGCATCAAAAATCAACAATTTCACAATTGCATTGCATGCGTCAACATTTGAGGTATTAAACACACAATACTTAAATGTGAGAGTCAATAAACAAGGCAGTTAACAAGTATTTGGAATTTCATGGTAACTGGACATCAGGACTGGGAAATTGTTTGTTGATAATTTCAAGGATTTTCATCCCAGCGGCCCATCATGAACTCTTCAACGGAGTAAAATGCCTTTAACACCAAGAGGCGTTTTAGTCGAGATTTGAATGTTTTGGGCTCTTCGAGATGTTTAATTTCCTCAGGGAGCCTGTTGATGATTGTGACACCAACCTGGGATGGCAAATGTCCGAATGCTGTTGTCCTGTGTTGCTCGGTTCGAAAGTTGTCCCTGCCTCTTGTTTCATAGTGATGGACGTCCCTGCCCTGCACCAACTGGCATTTTAGTCGACAATACAGGGCGACCTCGAGAATATAGAGACAGGGTAAAGTCAGCAATCCAAGCTCCCTGAAGGATCCTTTACACGACTCTCTAGGATTCAGTTTTGAAAAAGAATTCTGATGGCTTTCTTTTGTGTTCTAAATACTCTTTCGAATTTGTATTTAGAACAACTTCCCCACAGCCTAAGGCCGTAAGATAAATGTGGATGTATGAGACCAAAATAAGCCGTTTTCAATACATCCATGGAACAAAATTTTGAAAGGTTGCGTAAAACATAAATGCCTGAAGCAACCTTTGAGCAGACTCTATCAATGTGATCATCCCATGTCAGTCCTCGATCAAGGTACATTCCAAGGAATTTGATGGATTCTGCTTCTTCCAAGAGTACGTCATCCACCATCACTGCGGGTCGTTGCCCATGCTCTTGTTGCCGAAGGCAAAAATTCATCACATTTGATTTCGAACTGTTTGTTTTCAAATTGAGTTTTGAGAAATGTTCAATGCATGAATTCACCTCAATGAATGATTTCACCTCGAGATCTTGTTTTGATTTTGATCTGATGCAGAGAGTCGTGTCGTCAGCATACTGAACCACTTTTCCATTCTGGATTGAAGAATTCAGTCTGTTGACGTATAATATGAAAAGGACTGGCCCTAATATTGATCCTTGAGGGACACCATAGGGCATTTTTACTTTGTCTGACAGAGCATTCGCAATCTGCACGCACTGCTCTCTGTCCGCGAGGTAAGACGAGAGCCAACGGTGCGGCAGACCCCGAATACCACTTGTCCACAACTGGCGCAACAGTGTCGCATGATGCACACAGTCAAAAGCTTTGGAGAGGTCGAGAAATATGCTGAGCACATGTTCTCTCCTCTCCAGGCCATCGACAACGTTTGTTGATGAGATCCGTCACAGCATCAATGGTTGACTTGTTTTTCCTGAACCCAAACTGTTCAGGACAGATGATTTCAAAATGATTGAGGAACTTTTCAAGTTGTTTGAGAAATGTTTTTTTCGAAAATTTTGCTGAAGGTGGGAAGAATTGAAATCGGACGATAGTTGCTGGATATGCAAGGATCGTCCTTTTTGAAAATTGGAATCACTTTTGCTGTCTTCAGTGCAGACGGAAAAATGCCTTGTGCAAAAGAGAGATTGATCAATTTTGTGAGCGGTGTCAAAATATGCTTGAAGCACTTTTTGATTTTTCAATGTTTTCTATAAGCTTCTTGACAGTCTTAGGAGGTCTTAGTCAAAGATTTGAAATTTCCGGAAAAATCTGTAACCTCTTTCAATGTCTTTGGACGTATTTTAAGGAAGAAGATGATGTTATTAAAAAGCAATGTTTAAGTTTGTGCCAGACGTATAAACAAGACATAGATATTGACATTTTCAACGAAATAAAACACTTGAAGTCGATCCATAAGACCAACGTAGGAGAAAAATCTCTTCAACCCTTACAACTACTGAATGTTCTAAGGAAGACTAAACTCGATAGTTTGTTCCCGGACATTACTACAGCAATCAGGTTGTTCTGCTGCATCCCTGTATCTGTAACTCAAAGAAAGAGACGTTTCAGTTTGGTGAAAAGGATCAAAAGTGCTAGTCGATCAACGATGAACCAAGAGAGGATGAACGATCTCAGCATTTTGGCAATGGAATCTGATTTGGCAAGGAGTTTAAAATATTATGATATCATTGATGATTTTGCAAGGAAGAGGACTAGACGAGTTGTATTTCCATGATGTGTTGTTTTAAAATGAGTAACACGAGCCTAATGTTTCATTGATGATTTATATGAGGTTAAATCAAGTTTTTATTTTGTTTGATATACCATATACTGCATTTTCTTATATATTACAAAATGTAATGTTAAAATGAGTAACATGAGTAAATAAGTAACACCTAATGTTTCAATATTGATTTAAAGCGAGCTTCAATGAAGTTTGTATGTTTGATAACACCTATACTGCTTGTGTAATAAAAATGTAATCGCTAAACATCCATTTTTTATTTTCCATTTTCCATTTGTTTACTAATTTACTATATACACACGCCCGCGCTCGCGCACGCACAAAAAATTAGATTATGGCTTTGGCATATTCGTTAGAGGGGAGTAAATCAGTTAAGTAACAACAAAGTAAGTTAGGTAACATTTTAGTAAGTTTGGGTTTTAAATATTGCTTGCAATGTTAACATACAACCAATATATGGTTTTGCTGTACTGAAGGGAAGTGAATTGTCAAGGTAAGTAGGTTGGTTGCCTGTATCTAGGGGCCCGGACTTCTGAATTGCACAGAGGCCCGAGAATCCTGTCGCCGGGCCTGCTCGATAGCACTCGGTTCCAATACCAAGTACTTAAAATCCGCTTGGAACGTTCACAATACGCTTCATACCATTTCACAATATTACGATTAGTGATGTGTCGAAGGTGAATCTGAATCCAAATAAGTCCATTCGCAGATAACAGCTGATCTGCAGTTCGCAAATTACCGATCCCTAACACGTGTATTTTGTACTTTCTGTATGAAAAATATAGATAGATAATGAAATAAACAAATTGACGTCGTTTTACAAATCATATTATTTTTGGTTATGCTTTGTATGTTCTATATTTATTTTATCGGAATCGGTAATTTTCGCCCCGGAAAAGTGAAAATTTGAAAAGTGGTTCCTAGTGGCCACTCTGATAGAGATACTTAATACGCTTTTTACGTAGGTATCTCATACATGGTGATGAGTATAAAATAATGGTAGTACAAGCTGTTTTGTTTCTGTGCAGTTTATGAGTTACTAATAAAACGTATTTACTTACGAGAGAAGGATACACATTTCCCAAACTTCTATCTTTAATACATAATATTAAAAAAGTAAATATTTAACCACCCTTTTTCTCAAAAAATTAATATGTTTAGCCCCTCCAAACTCAAATGCGACTTTGTAAATTACACACGTTATGAACGCCTTCTCCACTTTCAGTTTATAACAAAATACTGAACTAAAACTTTGTGTAACTGTTAAGAAATTTGGTGGAGTGGTCGTTACGTAGCGGACATTTAAAAAGTAAGAGGGGCGTCTGGAATGTTCCTTTCTCGTTATATTTGTGATGACCGTGGGAAAACCCCTGAAGCTGATGAGGTATCAGTGAATTCGTGACATGTGTAAGTGTCCTGACTCAGTTCGTTATCAAACTTAGTCTCTTGTTACCAACTGTTGAAGCGCAATTGTCTGATTTGTTGACAATTGAGTTATCAGCCACGTCAAGCTTTTTTACTGAGGCAAATCACTAAAGAAATTCTTTCTTTAATTAGTGATGTGTACGGTAAGCAATGTACAGTTTTTGAGTAAGTTATTTTGTTAGAGTAGGATCTTAACCTCATAGAAGAAGAACACTCACTTCTGAAAACGTTGCTGCAGCAGATGGTAGAAGATCGCAAAATAAAAGCTTAGCATTTTGCAGTAGCTCTAGATATTAGCAAGGAATTAGTTCATCCGTCTTGACCATTTACAGATATGAAATTTCTCTGCCGTTGAGAAATTACTTTTATAAGAAAAGTGCTGGCAAACGGCAAATGCAAATTTTGATGTCTTGTTGAGGTTACTAGTAGAAGATGGTGATAGGCCTACTATTTATAGAATAACATTGGAACGGGGAATGAAACATCGATTCATTAGTATGACCCAGAGTCCTAAGATGGAATGGAATGGAGTAGGTGGGAAGGGTGAGAATACTCTTAGAAAATTTCGGTCTCAGCGTATGGATTCTAATCCTTGTGCTGTATGACAATGCCCCTGTCCACATTACTAATGTTCCACTCACTGCATTTCGTGAAGTAGGACTCAAGGAAATTGATCATCCAATTTACATCCTGGGACCTGGATCTAATTGGTTTGTTCTTATTCAGAAATCTTAAAAGAATATCAGAGAGAACGTGTTCTTAATAAATAGGCTACGGATTGCCAGAAAAAAGGAAATACTTTATTTAAGTGGATTATTTAAGAAAGTTAAAATTTACGTTCATTTTAGTGTGTTAATACACTATGAGATTATGTTAAATAAATAGGAATAGCTTTGTTACGAGTGCTGTAAATAAATATCTAACACTAGGAACTATCCTTATGTACTGTATACAGTAATAGGAATAAAAATAGCTTCTATAGAGGGGCCACACATATGGAGTGGATAATTGGATTCAAAGTAAGGTCTTTCAGGGGTTAAGTTTATATCTCGGGCCTGCCTGCGTATACTGATAGAAGACGTTGTTTGGTTTTTGCACATGTTCTAAATAAACAAATACTTTTATTCACTTCTCAAAATTCTGGTTTCATATTTCTCGAATATTCTTCTGTAATAACCCTTCCCTACGAAATAAGAGTTGATGATTGTGCACCCCTCCTGACTCTAAATCCTAATTAATCATGCCACTGCATTAATGTATTCGAAAGTATACAACTAGTCGAGGCTAGCAATTAGCTAACCAGGCAAAATTGAATGCGCTCCAACTCCTGTTTCTGAGGGGTACGAATACTTAATACCTTATTACGAGTTGGTACTAATTAAGTTCTGTTTATTAGCTGAGAGTTAGCGAAGACTACGCTCGACGGGTTGAAAACAATTTCATTTTCTGTTCATTTCAACTGTCCGCACTATATCTTGAAAACGAATTGGGCTATAGACTTGACATTTCGCATTAAGCTTCATTTCTATAGAGGAACAACTGAGTTCGATGTTGGTGCATTGAATTCCTAAAAGGAAAACTTTTGGGGATGAAAAAGGAGAACAGAGTTAAATTTTCGTATATACTTAGAGAAAAATATTTATTTATACATTATTAAAATAATTAGTAATGTTTTGCTTGTTAAAAAACTCAATTGGATTTGTTTTGAAATACGTATAAATAGAAAAATGTAAGGAATTCATATTTTTTAAGTGTATATGATGGATAAAAGTATTATCTTGTATGTGGCACACAATTGAATTAATTATTGTTAGAATCTTTCTCTTTAAAAAATTTAACTAATTTGAACTCAAATTTGTAGAATGATATTAAAAATACATTTTGTGAAATAATTGGAATTTGTTCATTGTATTAATTAATTGCATTATTAATAAGTTATACTAACAGACATATATAAAAAATTATCACTACAACAGAAAAATAAAAAAAAATTAACCTTTCATTCATAATACATAAATAAGAAATCAAGGGGTAGTACGCCAGCGCACCTAATTAGATAGAACCAACTTTGAGTCAGTAATACTATAGACAACACACAACATACAACTGAATCTAGCAGTTCTCATGCCATGTTATTACGCGTGTACTCCAATTATATTTCAAGGCCTATCTTCGGGAATTTGGAAGGACTTTGTAACTTGATGCTATTATTTTTGAAAAGCGTTCGCCAAAAAAATCCAGACATTTTACATAATTTTCAAAAGGCGGGAGGACAGACATTAAAAAGGAGGACACGTCCTCCAAAAGCTGGACGTATGGTCACCCTGAAACAATGGTTATAAGAGATTTAACATGTGGCATATTAGCACACGAAGTCTTTAACTACCTCAACACATACAGCTCCATAATTTGGTGCCTTTGTGTGTATACCTTTATTATTTAAACACTGCTATCGAACCCAACTTAATGAACAGAACTGTCAATGTGTCATGTAGCAAGATATCTTAAGAAAGATTTCACCTGTAGATATTATATATAACCAAGCAGCAAGCGTTCTGAGTCGCTATGTCTTAACGATAGATGCTACAGTAGAAGGTAGAAAGTACTGTTAGCTAGTACGTTTTCTATCCTATCTATTCCACCTTTCTTACAATCATATTTCCTCAGGTTATGTATAACCTTGAAATTTTATAGCTTACTGAGTGTCTGTTGCTCTCTACCTAAATATCCGACTGATATTCGAATTCTCCCCCCCCCATGTTTGTTTGTTTATTATCATGTCGTTGATGACTGAAGATACTGCAGTAACAATTCTCCCGTGAAGGTTGGAGACATTACGTCCGAGGCATTTATTACTGGCTGAACGATAGAGCCTACTTGGAACTACTGTCAACGCTGCACGAACACGATTAACTGGAAAACCATTTTGTATGTAATTTGACCTTTTCCTTCCTCATTTTTGTCCGACAAGTGGAATTCGTAACCAACAGTTGTTGATTTATCAATAACACAAACGGCATTTTTGTTCTTTAATTAGTATCAAGCATGCACTTTGGGAGAGTCTTTATCATTTTTTTGTTTCTTCTCATCAATTCCTGCAAACATACCCGACTGATGTGGTTGAGAATGCTACTTACGTGTCGTGTGTCTTCATCAAATATTTCAAATTAATAGCTCATTTATTGATTATAGTTAGGTTGTGTTACTATGTCACACGTTGCAATATTATAAGGTTATACTCTGTTTCTTTACACATTAATTTTATCTGCGATTTTATCGTTGCCATATTGGTTACCCATAAGACCAGTGTAAAAAGTTCGCTAACGCTCAGCCAGATAACATGGAGTAACATGCACCATCATCGAACTCGGTGTCGCCTATGTAGAAATAAACCTTCAATTTCAAGTATATAGGTCCATCTAGAGATCTCATACGGACATACAGACAGAATTGAAATTTTTCCAGACCTCGAGTGTTATGCTTTGCTGACGCTCCGCCAAACATTCATAACCACATAAACCAAAAATTGGACAGAGAAAATTATTATGTTGCCTTTACCATTAATATGTCATGCAATAATTGGGTCTCGTAAACATGTAACTTTGACATCATGATCTATTTGGTAATTGGTGTTATTAACTCAAACTTAAGACTTTGTCATGGTAATGAATTTTAGGAATACGCCTACATGAAGCTCATATTACTTAACCGGGTTTTTATAACTTGTGATGATTTATCACACAAAAGAATTGCTGTATTGAATCGTCTTATACAACCACGAAATGTTTTGTGATCAGTGGTGTGATCAAATCGTCTTATACAACCACAAAATGTTTTGTGATCAGTGGTGTGATCAAATCGTCTTATACAACCACAAAATATTTTGTGATCAGTGGTGTGATCAAATCGTCTTATACAACCACGAATTGTTTTGCGATCAGCGGTGTGATCACTACCAAATCCACGTCTGTTCCGTCGCACAACGGTGGCAAACTGTCCGATATAGGGTCTTGTCGCATGGCCTTACGTAACTCTTTTAACGGCTTTATATTGTGCTATCCATGCGCCAATATTGAAATAAATAGATGAATGTTTAATTTAAGTAATCATTTAAATGTTCGGTGCATGTCTATACGTTTTATTATCACTTGTATACATGTTCGTTTACATCACCCGCTGCGTTCCATTTTACGGGCGAACAGCTGGTCCACTCCGCTCGTGTTACTCAGTCCTTACAGATTTTAAAATTTTTTATCTACGTGTATTTTACTATAATAGTAATATTTGTTTGATTTGATGTTGTTGTGAGTCAGTTGTGCTGACGATACTTAAGATGGTAGATCGTAATAATTGTTTTTAAATACCACGATATAGTGATGGTAAGATTGTGTAAATATTAATGGTAAGTTCAAGAAATATTATTCACTGGATTGAACAACCAAAATTGAACCTTGTAGTTTTTACATTTATATTAGGCACAAGTTGTTTTGATCATCTGTCTTTACTTTTTTTACTATATGTGAAAATTTTTAAACCCTACTATTATTTTTAATTTTTATAATTAAATGCATTTTATGTACCTTTTATATATTTTGTTTATTATTTTAACCAATTGTAATTTTTGGCCAGATAAATAACTTTTAATTCAATTTGTGAAAACTTTTAGGTTCTGAAGGATGTAATGACAAATTTAATTTTCACAATACACCGCTATATTTATTGTTTTGTAAGAAACATATTCTTTAAACATTCCTCAACGAAATTATATATATATATATATATATATATATATATATATAAAATAATTTACTTATTTTATATAACACGATAACACGATAGTAAAATAAAGTAGGTACCATAAACTTGCCAGAAACAACCCGCCAGTTCTAGGGTTCAGAGTCGACTATACGGACCAGGGAGGATTTAGCCCCATGATAACAATATTAAACTGTATGCACTTTTACGCCCTTATTTTTGGTTATAGAATGATGGGGAGTGCTTAATTTTAAAAATAATATCTGTATATTATATTATTACCCCCCACCTGGCGAAGAGGATAGATTACAATCATCGAAACTGTGTGTTATAATTTATGTAATATATAACAATGACAAATGTCCAAAATTCTGTTATCCTTTCATTAAAAAAATTATACGAACGCTTTTAGAGTTTTTCGATATTTTTAAAGACCATTAAAAGCCCTCAACATTTTGTTCTTAATTGTTTAAGTATTACAAAAAAATAATAGACGTTATATGAAAACGGAGTGTTTGGATGCGTATTAATTTTAATATCTTTAAAATGAGTCATCACCCATAACGCTTCGATATAAAATAAGGCCTCATGTGTGCTTCCGGGGTGTGCAAAAGGCCCTTGAGGCTTAAGTGCATGGCAGTAGGCCGCCCCATAGAAGAAGAAAGGCGTAAAAGTGCTGCAGGTTTAACATAGTTGTTATGGGAATAAACATAAGGTTGTATAGTTGTTTAGCTACAGCTGGGTCTTAAGTGCATGGCAGTAGGCCGCCCCATAGAAGAAGAAAGGCGTAAAAGTGCTGCAGGTTTAACATAGTTGTTATGGGAATAAACATAAGGTTGTATAGTTGTTTAGCTACAGCTGGGTCTTAAGTGCATGGCAGTAGGCCGCCCCATAGAAGAAGAAAGGCGTAAAAGTGCTGCAGGTTTAACATAGTTGTTATGGGAAATAAACATAAGGTTGTATAGTTGTTTAGCTACAGCTGGGTCTTAAGTGCATGGCAGTAGGCCGCCCCATAGAAGAAGAAAGGCGTAAAAGTGCTGCAGGTTTAACATAGTTGTTATGGGAATAAACATAAGGTTGTATAGTTGTTTAGCTACAGCTGGTTCTTAAGTGCATGGCAGTAGGCCGCCCCATAGAAGAAGAAAGGCGTAAAAGTGCTGCAGGTTTAACATAGTTGTTATGGGAATAAACATAAGGTTGTATAGTTGTTTAGCTACAGCTGGGTCTTAAGTGCATGGCAGTAGGCCGCCCCATAGAAGAAGAAAGGCGTAAAAGTGCTGCAGGTTTAACATAGTTGTTATGGGAATAAACATAAGGTTGTATAGTTGTTTAGCTACAGCTGGGTCTTAAGTGCATGGCAGTAGGCCGCCCCATAGAAGAAGAAAGGCGTAAAAGTGCTGCAGGTTTAACATAGTTGTTATGGGAATAAACATAAGGTTGTATAGTTGTTTAGCTACAGCTGGGTCTTAAGTGCATGGCAGTAGGCCGCCCCATAGAAGAAGAAAGGCGTAAAAGTGCTGCAGGTTTAACATAGTTGTTATGGGAATAAACATAAGGTTGTATAGTTGTTTAGCTACAGCTGGGTCTTAAGTGCATGGCAGTAGGCCGCCCCATAGAAGAAGAAAGGCGTAAAAGTGCTGCAGGTTTAACATAGTTGTTATGGGAATAAACATAAGGTTGTATAGTTGTTTAGCTACAGCTGGGTCTTAAGTGCATGGCAGTAGGCCGCCCCATAGAAGAAGAAAGGCGTAAAAGTGCTGCAGGTTTAACATAGTTGTTATGGGAACAAACATAAGGTTGTATAGTTGTTTAGCTACAGCTGGGTCTTAAGTGCATGGCAGTAGGCCGCCCCATAGAAGAAGAAAGGCGTAAAAGTGCTGCAGGTTTAACATAGTTGTTATGGGAATAAACATAAGGTTGTATAGTTGTTTAGCTACAGCTGGGTCTTAAGTGCATGGCAGTAGGCCGCCCCATAGAAGAAGAAAGGCGTAAAAGTGCTGCAGGTTTAACATAGTTGTTATGGGAATAAACATAAGGTTGTATAGTTGTTTAGCTACAGCTGGGTCTTAAGTGCATGGCAGTAGGCCGCCCCATAGAAGAAGAAAGGCGTAAAAGTGCTGCAGGTTTAACATAGTTGTTATGGGAATAAACATAAGGTTGTATAGTTGTTTAGCTACAGCTGGGTCTTAAGTGCATGGCAGTAGGCCGCCCCATAGAAGAAGAAAGGCGTAAAAGTGCTGCAGGTTTAACATAGTTGTTATGGGAATAAACATAAGGTTGTATAGTTGTTTAGCTACAGCTGGGTCTTAAGTGCATGGCAGTAGGCCGCCCCATAGAAGAAGAAGAAAGGCGTAAAAGTGCTGCAGGTTTAACAGTAACATTAGATGTTAAACATGAACAAACATAAGGTTGTATAGTTGTTTAGCTACAGCTGGGTCTTAAGAGACGCATACAGTAAAAACGTTTTACCCCATAAGGATAGTGTGAAACTTCAAATAGCTTTACGCTCTTATACTTGGTTGTAGAATGATGAGGGTGCTTCATTCCAGATAATATCCATATGCATTAATAACAAGCCACTGTGATATTATCCTTGAAATGAAGCACCCCCCCTAATTCTAAGACTAAACATAAGGGAATACAAGTGTGAGAAGTTAATATTGTTGTTATCGCGCTAAAATCAAGATGGCCGCCAACACAGCCAGCACAGGGGAACAGCAACTATCAACTAACCGTAATGACAGCGCTCCCATGTTGAATGGTTAATCAGGAATCTGTACCTAGATCAGAACGTGGTACCGACTGGTCATGGAAATATCTGTAGACAATGTGCTCTGTATTAGGGTATTTGTTTTCCGGTATACACCAGAAAGGGACGTACAAGTTACAAATACATTGCTGGTTAGTCCGTGGAGCCGAGAATATAATGGAGCAAATAAATCTGTAACGTAATAACACTGACAGTTCTCCGGTGGTACAAAAACCGCACGTTTGCCATATGGGTGGGATTACGTAACAAGTGAGTGATTTATATTCGCACTCGAGTCAGTAGTGGAACTGGATTGTCAGACAGTGTGTAACAAGCAAGTATCACGGTTGGTTGATATACATCGAGTGACGTGACCACAGAATATGTGGGAAAACCGCATACGCTAAAACATAGAATAATAGTAGGGTAGATTACGCTATCTCAGTTTGTTGATATACATCGAGTGACGTGACCACAGAATATGTGGGAAAACCGCATACGCTAAAACATAGCGTAATCTACCCTCGCTATCTCAGTTTGTTGGAATTACAAAATTAACGAATAAGGAAAAATAGAATGAAAAATATATCAGTTATTACAACTATTTATTTTAATTTAGAAAGGCTTAGCAGAAGGTATTATGTTAATCCTGGATAAAGAGTGACCATCCAGAACATCCCTGAAATATTTCGCTAATGACTATTGCATTTTGAAAGAGGTAGGCTTGAAGAGTGCCATTCATTTTATCTCTTCAACAAGTACCTCTTTAACAGCTTCATGTAGTGAATTCCGTTTGGATTGATGTCATCTTACCCAATCTCTATTATCACAACAGTAAATTAACACTGTTTTTTTAAATCTGCACTTTGGAATTAATGTATAATGTGATTAATGGATTTTAATGATTAGACAACGTTTTTGTATAATCCGATTACAAAATACAAATATATTTTGATAAAGCTACAAAGCATACAGTAATTTATACTGTAGCATTAGCTTAAAAATATTCTCCTAATGATTAGTTGAGCGTTAGCGTAGCCTATCACTGGTGGGGCTGAAACAATATAATTTCTGTCTGTTTGTCTGTCCGCACGATGTCTCAAAAAACGAATCTCAAAAACGAACTGACCATAGACTTTGAATGAAGCCAAATTTTAGATGAGCAACACTGTACGATAATGGTGCATGTCATACTATGGCACATGGATTGGCGTTAGTGAATATGTATGTATGTAATTTCTATAAACATTGAATCACAAAAAGTACTTGCTCAGCCGGGAGTCGAACCCGGATCTCTCACTTGCTGGGTGGTGCTACCATTACACCACAGAGCCCTCACTTTTTTCCGATTCAATTATTTTGTATTTGGCCGTATCTGTCACAAATACGTTTAAATAAGCAAACTAACATATGATCGGAAGACCAAATACCTGTCAAACTACTTTTATTTACATAAATGGCAATAGCCTTATTGTTAATTTCAATATATATCTTCTTACATTTAATTTGTGATTAAGATCTTCCATACGGTAACTGTACATCGTTTAGTGACAGTAAATAAATCATTGTGTCTAGTAACATTGGGATATGTAGCAACTGTTGTTAAGGGGGTGTGCCTTCCACCATCCGCTCAAGAACAACTACCCGCTTCCTCCCTAGGCTACTCATTGAACAATTAGTGAAGTGTAACATCGAGACATGTGGCTACGGTAAACGGACTGTCGGGACTATTTCTTACCTATGTTGAGGGGTGGATACTGGACCCACGGCTTGGGACTCATTCACTGTCTCATTAACGGCTGTGTTTTATAAAGGGTTGACAAAGGACTGTACTCACGTTTCAGTGGTTGCAAGGGTGTTTCGAGACCGAAACCAGTAGGACTGTCATTCGTAAATGTTAAGAACCGGCCGTGCAGATTGCGATCTTGGTTTTAGACCCATATTAACATTCTTAAACTTCACTCTTCTGACCTTATTTTCGATTGTATAATAATTATGGGAATGCTTCGTTTTAAATATTTAAAATAAGAAACAAAAACCTTTTTAGTTTTGTCAATATTTTATTGGGTATTCAGAAAATGTGGCATTCCCTTTTACAACTTAATCGTTTGAAGATTCAAAAAGTATAAATATTAGAAGACAACTAAAAATGTTTGGATTCGTATTAATGATATATTTAAAATTATCTTGTCGGTTTACCACTTTAAGGTAAATAGGCACAGTCAGTATATAACAATTAGCTAATGTCAGCAATTTACATTTTAAATAATTTTAATTATTACTATAATTTACCTCCTGTAACAAATCTTAGTGGGTTATGAAATAATTTAGCTTCTTTAAAACTCTTGGTGTATTATCAAAGATTAATTTGGGTTTATAAACCGTTCCAATGTTTAAGTTAATGAAACATTTTTGTGTTGTATACAATTAATCTTTGAGTAATTTGAAAATATGAGAACGTGAAATATGAGACAGGAATCTAAGTTGTCTTATAAAACTACAAACTATCCGCTACGGCTGACTACTGGTATATGTTGTACAAACGATTGATCAGGCTTAGATTTTTAATTTTACTGTAATATAAATCCATTTACACTTCATATGTTTACAAAATAAGTTTATGCGCTAACAACAAGCGAAAAAAAATTATTAATGCTAGCATTCTGCATTAGGAACCCTTTTGATTATAGTGCAGAATTATTGTTTACTTATACAAAATTATGCATTAGTACTGTACATTACTTTATTATTCGAAGAGTAATATACTGTTGTTAGAAGTTTATTTAAGGTAATCTCAATTGATTATTTTTCAATACCATTTTATTTGATAGCTCAAATTTTGATTTTAGCGAAGCGCTGTTAACATTTACTACTTCAGTGGAAGCATTACTAGATTGAAGAGTGTTCAGGTATAAATACTAATGCACAGCCAGTTGAGCGTGGACTCTCTTTACCACCCTGTATATAAACGTGACTGTAACCACCCTGGACAAAATTAGGCGTGGACCTACAGTCTTGTAATCGTGTGGCAGCGACTGTTGCTAGGGGGCGCCTCCCACCGCCCGCTCAAGGACAACTCCCTCCCCACTCCACTCGTGCAGTTTTGTTGTGTAATCAATGTTTTTGGTCACATCACATCTACCGCCCTGTCACCTTGAACTGATTGAGCCTAGCTGTTCAGTTCCGTTACAAAACCATTGACATTCCAACACTGTGTGCTACACGAACATAACCCCCTTTAGATTAACACTTGGCTACCGAACGACCCATTGTTTAATGTGGAGAGCTCAGGAACATTGTGAAGTGGTTTCTTCCAAATACCACGTATTTTTCATTTGCTCAAGACTGAATAGAAATTCTGTTATAAAACAGTACCACGTGTTTTGGGTAATTAATTTCAGACAATGAGAGAATACAGATTTAAACAAAGCGTTATAGATATCATTCTTTTAGAATAAGCCGATCCTCTTGTAAACCTTAACCTGCACGCCATGTTGGGTTCACTGGCGTGTGCGAGGATCTTATCAAACTTAATAAGAGGTAGAGACGATACAGCAGATAATCGGTGGTACTGATGATAAAAAGTGCTTCGGTCACAGACATTATTTGAACATGCACTATCTCTAACTCAGATCCATTATCCGACGTCTCAGAATGTTCGGCAATCGGCACTCTGATTTTGTTTACCACATAGCACTGCTGAGAAACATTCATTGTCCAAAGTGGATTTGTGAGGGTTACGTGTAGTATATAATAGTTTTATTGCTATTTGTGTGACATTGTGTGAGTATGAATCCAGTGGTAACGTGACTGACTTGTATAGCCGTCTTCGCATGCGTCAAATGACAGAAACTCTACGTTTCAGACCTTTAAATTCGATGTCACCGTTAAATGAGAGGGTTTAGTGTTGCATTTGTTCAGGTGGATAAATAAATTAACATTTCACCGTATAAACAAGGCACAAGCTAAGAAGAATTTCGGGCTCTGACAAGTAAGAGCATGCACGAGGTATGTCAGGTGACCAGCAAACAGCCAGCCATACACGCACGGTCCCGCCGGTCTACGGTCGGCCACAGAAGTAAACTTGATCCTGAACCCCAGTCTGGTGTGTAGTGTTGAGATGTTCGAATAAATACTAATTAAAAAGATTCGAATTAATTTGTGCGCCTTGCCGTGTGGGATCGCTTCTAATTACTGTATTAACAGCCAAATTATTCACTACAAATCATTCAAATAATTACATTCTTAACCTTACACAATGAATTTGAAATTCCAAGACATAGCGAATGACTATTCAAAAACAAAGTACCTTTATTATTTACCCATCCATTATCCATTTTGGATCCAAATAATGTACATTGAGATTGTATTCTTTTATTTAAAATATTTTACATTCAACACGCGAGAGAAGACATGCCGATTTAAAATTTTGGGTGTAACGTGATACATTAATTCATGTATACAATAACTTATTAAAAAAACTACTTCTAATATCATGGTAGTGATCATTCAAGTACTGTATGTGTTTAAGAAGTATAGACATCGTGGCGGTCCTTGGTTAGACAGCATTCACCTACATCCGCTAAAGTATTTCGAATCATTCATCAAAGTACTGTACTCGAAAATTCCATACCTTTTTATTCCAGTGACCCATCTGTACTTGCGTGTCACAGAGTTTCGGTATTGTATGCTATCTTGACATTATTTGTAATATTATGTATACATTACTAATCCATCTGGCAAATCAATTGTGAACGGAGAGGGTGTCGTTAAATTTGTAGAGCGTCCATCTAACAACGTAGATAACGGTGATATTCAAAGCCTACAATGGTCTAAAATAAACCGCAATCAAAGTGTGTATGAAGTATCACATTATGTGACCTGCAATAAATTTAAAAGCCCGTCACTCTTGTCAGGACAACTGCACGAGGTGACCTGGTTGACCTTGTGGCAGCGCTGCTGACCTGTCTACACAGAGGCTTGGTGTGTAGTCGTGTGTGTGAGAAAACGTCATAAATAATACCGATCTTCAATCAGATAAACAGCTTAGTGATACGCTACCAAAAAATAAACAATAATACTATATTTTTACTGTTTTTCATTGTTTGAGAATATCACAACATTAGTATTTCTGTTATACTGTTAACTCCGCAATGTAGGGCCTTTTTTATAATTAATACAAAAATAAGAAATGAAAATCCCTTTAAAAACATTTAATACTCTAGACACGTATTTTGTAATGAAGCTATCTTCAGGGCACATGTACAATGTAATAACTTCTTAAACAAATAAGTAAAATATACACGCATGGAACATTTAAAACCATGTTGCATTTATAATGACATAGTTGTAATTTTGACCAGATTCTCTTTATTTAATATGTTAAATTTTCAAATATTGGGGTTGTCTTGTTTTTCATATTTATGTTTAGAATATTTTGAGGATATTTACAATGATTTAGTAGTTACGTATGTAATTCTTCTTTTGTGTTTTTCTCCTCCAACTTTGCTCCTATCCTTTCAATATCTAGAATTCCCATGATCTTTCAATATTTTTGGAACTATGGTCATTTCTTATATTAAATTGTATTTCTGATACATTATGCTCTAACAGCACTTTTTGCCAAGATTAGTATAATAAAATTAAGACTAAAATTCGAACACTTAGTAATTTAATTTATAACTTTAGTTACAGAATAGGATTATAACAGTACCGAAAGAGGGCCCGGGCGCTATCGTGTTTTACGGGCGAGGCGTAAGTTGGGCCGCAGATTAAATTTTTAATCACTTATTATGTTTACAATAATAGTAAAAATAAGTAATGATTGCAAAGTAATAATTTTCCACAACGTTTAAATTGTTTTAACATTGTACTACTCACTAAATTAAAATAAAACTGCTGATTTCGCTGGTTTTAAGTACATTATTACTACTGATATATAAGCAACAGGCTACTAGGGCAACCGGTGTTAAAATCGGCGAACACAGCATAACATAGACACCTGTACATAGCATTGGATACACCTGTACATTATGCGAAGTGAGACCGGGTCGGTATCACATGTAAGGAGACATAAGCATTTTAACTACATCTTTAATTTAATTTTTTAAATGTTCGAATCTTACATTTTATTCAGCGTTACCGCCTTGAAAGATTTAAGACTTGGAATACGAATACACCGTCTCATCAATGTAGGTCTACATGTGTCATCGTCTTTTCAGAGAATTGAACAAAGCCTGGTTCGGAAAAGTGTTAGAACTAAACTAATCCAGGCACTATAAATTTAACCCTTTGGATGCGAGCACTCCAGAGTTCGGTACTACTCAAAACCGCCGAGGCCTGTTTACAATCCTTTATGTTTCGTTTCGTACTGCTCTTAGTTATTCTTTTTTGTAAATTAAATTATTTCTTTTTTATTTGTAGTTTTTTTACATTGGCTATCGATAAGCGTAAATTAAAATTGCATTATATATATATATATATATATATATATATATATATATATATATATATAATATATACATACATATGTCAAAGTCAAATTGTTTATTTCGAAAACATGGTAACATGCATAGCAAACGTCTAGAATTTGAATTAAAATAATTTTGTCGTTTATACCACAATATCCATTCCTACATACAGTTTGTACATTTTTTCAGTCTCATTCATATGCCAATTCTATCCACTTCCAACGTCGGCGTCAGTCTTGTAAATGATCGGTCTCCCCGTTGTGTGCCATAAATTCGTCGACATTATAAAATGCCTCTGACGCTAAAAAGTGTTTGAGGCGAATTTTTAACGCATGGGGCGTTGGGCCACTTTTGATGGAATCTGGCAATCAGTTGATTAAATGGACACCAGCCTGTGAGGGCAAGTGCTTAAAAGCAACCGTTCTGTATCTTTCAGTTAGGTAGCTGTCTCTGCCTATGGTCTCATACTCATGTATGTCTCGGCCGCTTATCAGGGCACATCTTGACTTACAGAATAGAATTGTTTGCAAAATGTACAGACTCGGCAGAGTCAACAGTTGTATTGTAGGATTTTCAAAAATTTATTTTTGTAATTATTCGAATTGCTTTTTTTACAATTTTGTACGCTCTTAAAAATTGATATATATATATATATATATATATATATATATATATATATATATATATATATATATAAATTTGACAATTACATAATAATTGCTACAAAAAAAAGAAATTTACATAAAATAATAACTTTGTACCAGAAACATCTTTACATAAAATATCCATTGGACGTATGTTTAATTGATAAAGTGGTTATATCTTAGATTCATTATTAAATAACAAATTTTTTAAAATAGATTAAGAAGAAATTCTTACAAGCTTTGCGTAAAGTGTAAAAGAATTTAAATGTAAATTAGTTGTGTCAAGGTCTTTAGTGATAGCAACTATAAAACTGATAACGGTAGTCCTTATTTACTTCAAAAACAAAACCAAACCAAATCATTCGAAACAAACGTTAAAATCTTGTAAATAACAAAATAACTAAAAATAATACTTTTTCGCTAAACGGCAGATTTATCGAACGTTGCGTCCAATGGGATAAATACATTTTGTTTTCAGTTCAAAATAACATAAAATATTATCACTAAAGACCTCGGCTGTAAGGAATGTTACAACATAGTGGCCGTGTGGAACTGTGGCTCTAGTCCCGCGAGGTGTAACATTCAGATCTGCTGACTGGCTGTGACGTCACCTCGCCGCCAGTGGCTCCACCTAGATGCGCAAGAGCACACCCTTGTCTATTTAAATCTTATGTCGGTATAAGAAGGTTGAAAGGAACCAGTATTTGAAATCAGATTAACAAATTAAACAGTATTTGTTACATCTTGATATGGTTACACGAATCAATATCGATTTTTGCTACTTATTAAACTATTGTTCTGAAATATGATCCTAATTATCGTAAAGTTGACATTCGTTCACAAATGATTTTAGTTTTACGCAATCTAACTATGTAACCTGCTACATACTCGATAATGTCACAGTGAATTTGCAGATGTTGTAACTGAATATCTAAAAAGTCCTTTTTTCGTTTTTTTCACAGGCTACAACAAATTCTCGGTCTTCTCCATCACAGACGTGTTGACATTAAACGTTTCACAACCTGCCTGTTTATATAAAAAGTGTAATCAAAGTGAATGTGCTATCAATGTTGGACTTTTAAAGTTGTTGAAGAATCAGTATTCTTTTAATAACTTCCAGTAAACGCTTTGCACGAGTAATTGTTATTGTGCTCTCGTTTGCCCCGTGACCGTATACAGGCAAACTTAGGTTAGCAAAAATTACCTCAATTGCTTATTCACTTCAAAAACAGTTGTTGCTAAGTCAAGGCAGCAGATACTACTTTTTATTCACTTCGCCTATCGGAGCGGTATTACCGACCCTCTACTGTCGGCTTCACTAATTGCCGCACTTGCACAGTCTGTGACGGGCCGCACAGGAACATTCTCCAGCTGTTTTACAGTCCTAGAACGGGAAAATACCACTTTAAATATTCACTTCCTACGTTTAGTATGGTATGGTGCAAAATTGTTTTATTACACAGTCAGTGAGGGAAGAATTGAACAGCTGCGTCTAAAAAATGTTAGCGTTGACGACACGTGTTTGTTAGAACGTAGCCTACTGGACTTAGCTTCGTTTTTGTACTAATGTATTTGGTCGTTGATTTATGTTGTTGTTACCTTATGGATTATTTTTAGTTTTTTTTCGAGAATGATAAAAATATCGTTTGTATGACATAAAAATGTATTGAATAAGGTAAATGAGTTATGTGTAGCATAGAGTTATCATGGTGACGAAACTAATTCTGAGACATGACGAATTCCTACACTATTATTGTTGTATAATGTATTGTAAATATTCCTTCTGCGTAAATGAAGATGCAAAACTGCTTTATTAACTTTGTTTAGTTGACATCAATACCAATAGTATGCTTTCCGCAATGTACACAAAGAAAACATACTTCTTTGTTACTACAATACCTACTGTAATCATAGAACACCACCAGAATGGAGTTAGGACCAAATTTGTTATACAGATGTTATTGACTGCAGTGTTAAAAATTCCTGGTCAACTTGTTTGCTAATTTGTTTATTCTACGATATATTCGCTGATGTCATGGTTACCCATAAGACGAATGTAAACATGTTCGCTAACAAGCCTCATGCACCACTATCAGACTTAGATATTGCCTATGTACAAGTAAAGCTTCCAGCAAAATTCAGATGTAGAAGACGGTTCGTGCAACAGATATCACGCGTACAGACAGACACAAATGTTCACAATATAATTTTCTTCGTTGACGCTCAGCCAATAACCAGGTAACAAAACGGCATTGGAGATGACATTATCTAAAAGGGCGTTCGAAGGCTAAGCGGCGTAATACAAATAACCTACCGCAGAATTAATGCACTCTTTAAAAGAAAAATATATTGTTATGCAAACTTTGTATTAGAGCAACAAAAAATGTTACTAATTAATTGACTTAACTGTACAATACGCCAACTTGGCAACTGTTACCGTGACCGGCATGCTTTTAGTCATTTAGTGGCTGTCTGAGCGGCCAGGATCAGCCAGTATTGTCACTAGATTCATCGATGGTAGTGACAAATCCAAAATTTGTGTTAATACGACTGAATATTTAGAGTACACACTGGATAGATTGAATTTCTAGAATTATAGCTTTCTATCTACAGGTTTGTCGACCCATCAGTACCATTGTACAATTTTCAATTATAGACAGTAATATTGCATGTTTGTGGTATCCTGTAAAACTGTAATAATAATTAATAGCCAGTTTGAATGTTTAATTTATATTGTATAATTATACATGACATTGTTCGTCGTAATGTAAGTGACGTGCTCTGACTTTTAGATTTTAATTTTGGATGAATTTAAGTTTTTTTTTTCTCCTTAAGGAATTCATAATTTAATAATATAATAAATAATATTTCGCAATTTTTAATAAACTAATATTTCTTTGTTAATGGAGAAAGTCATACGGTAAACCATTATCAATATTTGATTAAGTAAATGCATGCAGTAAAACTATATGTTTCTTCATTTTTTATTTTTCCATTACTGTTTATACCATTTTTTCATAAAATTGTAATCGGTTATATTATTCCAATAATATTAATATATTATTACATCTACAAAGCAAAGTTATCGCGTCAGAAAGGTGGACACAGCGTTCATTACATATATGCGTACTTAAATATGCATTTTAAACGTTGTATTGGTTGGGAACACAAGCGAATTAACTATTATAGAATACACTATGATACATAGGTATAATATATTTATACATACAAAAAATTTGAAAGGTATCTGCAAGTTTGAACATGCATGTGTACCATGAAGGTATAAGAAGTTTTTTGGTCAACACCAGCAAAATATTTTATGTGTAAGATTCCAAGTTGTTAAAGACTTAAATTGCATTTTGTATGACATCGACGCGTTTATTGCCATTGTTATCGTTAAGAAAAGAGCCGATGAAAATAAATCAGTGCCTTTGATATTCCATGATTCCTTTAGTAGTTGTGTTTTTAATTGTGTATCTAATCTCTGTACATTATTGTCGCTTTGGAGGGAAAATGTTATACTATATCTGATTTATGTACCGATACGTTTCATATTATATTCGTATACTCGTATAGTTTATCATTTCAATGTTTATCTTTGATTTTATATAATGAATTATATGTGATAAGACTGTTCCGCAACGTTCGCCATTTGAGTATGTACAGTACAATTAAATACGAAGTATCGTACTTTTAACTCATTTCAGCTAAAGTACTACAGTTTAATTCGCCTACAACCATGTGCAATACTTTCTCCTTTACCGGAATCCCAAGGGCGGGAAAGAATAAGTGTCTACCACTTATTTTTTCCATTGACTTAGTTTTCCAACTTACTAAACTCATTACATAAACACTTAATTGTATGTTTATTCATATTGGTGTTAAAATATGTCTTACAGTAAATTATAATGTGTTTGTATCTCACGAATATTTAGAAAATTGTAAAAGTAATTCATGTTTCATATTAAAATTAGCATATAGCTTATCCTGTATGTTTCAGGAATAAAATGGTTGAAGAAACTGCAGTTGTCGACATGGAGGAAGTAGAATCAGAAGACGGAAACTCCGAAATAGATCTAGATTTTGATTTCAACGATGACATAAAAGAGAGTCTTGACATACTACTTAGCGTGCCATTGGTATTTGAGGATGACAGTAGTGATGAAGAAGGAGATACAGTGGAGGAAGCTAGAGCCGATAAGTCGCGAGGAGACAGTGTGGAAAGACAGTTGGAAGAATTGTTTGTCGAGGATAAGGATGGCCGTGAAGAGAGTGCGAGTAAGGACACGGGTCTTGAGAATATTTCTGACAACGAATTCGATGGACCAGAGTCGGGGGAATGTGATACTTCGGACGGTGAACTCCCTGACAGCCCGAGTATTGTCGTCACCTTGCCAAGCTCTCATTCGATTGACGTGCAAGGGGCTGTGGATGTGTCACTCGACGAGGAAGACAGTGATATAGAACTGTTGGATGAATACACAAATAAAAGCAGGAGTTATTATGATGCATCTCCTCATAAAGTCATGTCCAAGCCTGAACGGGAGGTCATTATTGAGTGTAGAAATGATCAAGAGAATATAAAATTCAGGGACAAAAAAGAAAAAGGCTCGGGTAAAGCTAAAGCCAGATATAAAACCAAAGACAAAAAAGACAAGAACAAAAAGAGAGGCGAAAGCGAAATAACTGATGAAGATACGAAAAGAAAGCTAAAACTCAAAAAGTATGTCGCAAGATTGAATCAGTACAAAGCAAAATGTTTAGAGTACATGAATCAAATTTCAAAGAAGTGTGAAACTATTAGAAAAGACGAAAAGAATAAAATAAAATCCGAGAGTAGCAAGATAAGAGCTCTTAAAGAAGAGGAGTCTAGGCTTAAATCTATTGTGGGGAAAATTCGGAGGGAAAGAGAACTTTCACCGCAAAGTTCAACCTCTTCCAAATTTGACAAAACCTCGCGTGTTTTATCAGTAGACGATTTGTCGAAAAGGAGATCAGATTCTACCGACAAAGAACGGAAGTCAAGATCCGAGAAGAAGTATAAGAGTAAGTCAAAGGAATTAAAAGAACACAAATTAAAGTACCAACAGTATATTAAATACTTGCAGTCTGAGAGAGAAAAATGTTTTGAAGAAAAGATGGTTTTCGACAAACACAAGCACAAATCTAAACGAAAACATAGAAAAAGTAAATCGTCCAGTCCTGAAAAAATGAAAGAAAGAAAAAAGTTTCGTCCTCCTGTTTTGTCTTTTTCAGAATTTTGCAACAGTCGTGAAAATCCTTCTCCGGAAAACATTATACTGAGAAAACCTATGGACACTAGTCCCCCAACCAAATTTGAGAAAAGAGACTCAGCTGTATCTGTAGACTCATTAGCAACATCCTCATCTGTACATAGCCACATTGATCATGTTGATGATGACAAGGAACTATTCATAACCTACTCAGATCTTGTGGAACAAGATAAGATTCAGGAAAGCAAGAAATTGGAAGAAGATAAGGATAACGTAGAGAATATTTTAGAAAAGGATCCAGAACTACAAAGCATATCTGTGTTCACGAGTGTGTTATTTAAAGGTTCAAAAGATTCTGAAGGAATACCTTTTATGGAAGAAGGCCAACCGCCAAGCCCAAGGAAGGAGACCTTGAAACCAAAGCCAACCTTTACACAGCCCTCTGGGCCCGATGAAATTTATGATTGGAATGATGACTTATCAACAATTTCCCAGTCTAGTTTCTCGCCATCTAGATCTCCCGTACCTAAGCTACATAATAGATCGATTTTGAATTATTTAGAAAACCAAAAAGAGCGGTCTGATAAAAAGAGAATTAAGCTCGCCGAAGAAAAGACGCACAAATCTTCTCGTTCTCGATCGAGAAGCCCAAAAGCAGTAAAATCTAAATTAAAAAAGAAAAAAAGAAAGCATTATTCGTCCGTATCAATGTCACCTTCACCACCTCCCCTGAAAGTGAGATCTCCGGACGGTTACAAAAAGAGGACATCGCCGCCAGCATACCTGAAGGAACGATGGAAAGACTATCCTTCTCCCCATGAACGTAAGAGAGAACACTATGAACGACCATCAAGAAGTCGTCGGCGGTAAGTTGCACACAGTTTTAAGTATTATTAATAAATAGTAATAATTATATGTTTTGTGTTGATTGACGCTATATTCAAAGGCAGTGTAGCGAGTACGGCAAAAAAAACCGAATCAAGCAACGTCGAGAGTGGCTGCTGCTTGGATGGGTGACCGCCGAGCGATCCTGTCCTTGCAAGCAGCCCGCCTACCCATCCATTGCCCCAATTAAATGTTAGAGAGGAGGCTTATTATCCCTAACTTCGCCTGGTAAAATAAGACATTCTTTATCTTGTTTGACGCTATAAAACTGTATAATTGTACTTGGTATAATTGTGTTTATTTAAGACTTGATTGCATTTAAATAGATTATTTTTAACCCATTCGGTTGTGGGACACAAAGATTTAACTTGTGGAAAGTAAAAGAAATTCCTCAGAATCATTCAAACTTAAAAATGCAAACCCGAAACTTAAAGTGTACGGTTTTTTAATAGGCTATGAATTTCAAATAAGTTTATTTAACTAATTTATCTTTATTATAGCTTTACCAGACACATTTTCCGAAAGATACAATTCTCGTTTATATCTACCTATTGGCGCGACCCTTTCATTCAAGATTCAGTCTTAGTCTTCTCTCCCTCCTGTTCTGAAGCCAGCTAAAATTATTAAAATTTCATAAAAGTCGATCCCCTCATTGTAGGTTTCAATTCTTAGGGACATTGAAAAATGAGATAAACATGAGTTCTAAATGTAAAAATTAGCTTCTTTGTTTAAATTTCGTTGTTGACGGTGGATATTTGAAAGAATAGCCGTATTGCAGATGTTTGTCATTGTTATATGTTAAAAAAATATAACACTACGTTCGATGATTGGAAACTATCCTCTTCTTTGTGTATCAAAACCTATGACGTAAGATCAACCTTATGCCTTAACGTTTTTAACACCTGATGAAGAAGATAGATTCCAAATCCTCGAAAAGGTAGTATTATATTTTTGCAACATAAATAGCTTGTCGTTAAGAAATATAAATTGACTAGCTGTTTCCCGCGGCTTCGCACGCGTCTCTTAAGCTTTGCCCGTATATTTCTTTGCCTTCAAATAGTGTTTGGATATTTTAATATACGTAACTACTGTGTTGTAATTGCAGTTTATAATGTGCAGGCGCTTTGATAACTTTTATATCTTGCAGTACAGCCTGGTGGTTAGTTACATCAATGGGCATTGCGTATAAACCTTCTACATAGAAAAATACAAATTTTCATAGTGATCGGTCCAATAGTTTCTGAGTCTATAAAGGACAAACACACAAACATTCATTTTTATATATTATGATTGCAGAAACAGTTTAAACAAAATTTGTCGTTTCTCTTAAGCTTACTCTATGCTTTAAAACTATAAGTGTAAAGAAATTTATATATAAATATATTTTTTGTCGCATTATATATGTTTACAAAGAACAGCTGATTAAAAATTTGAAAAGACTCTTTCACTTAATAACATATGTTTGCTGCAATGCATTTCTTACGGGTATTTCTGTAACCAGTGGGGCGGAATCCTGAATCGGGAAAGGGATAAAAAGTATCCTATAACCTTCTACAGATCAAGACGAACAAATTAAAAAAAAATTAGGCGAATCCGTCCAGCCGTTTGTGAGTGATGCTGTTACACACGAACAGTTTCATTTTTATATATATAGATTACACGAGTTAACATTCGACACCGGAAAGACTTGACTCGCTCGTTAGTATTTCGGTTTAAAATATCTACAATTGTCTCATGGACCATACTGTTATTAAATTGACCTACGAGTCTATAAAATGGAAACAACCATGTATTGGTGAGTTTTTCATTTAATAACGAATATTATTATATTATCGCTATATACAGTAACTAGTGGTTTAATTTTTTACCGACTATTCAATTTCCACTGTTATGCAAATTTGTCAACTGTAATTAATTGAGTACTTGTGCCTTGAGATTTAAGACCAAGTTCATTTTAATCTTTTAGAGCTCGTTAGTAATCCTCATTATAGTTAAACGTTTGATGGTGAAAATCAAGTTATGGGATAACTTATGGGATAGTTTCATCTAATAAACCCTGGTATAACACAAGTCTATGTAAAAATAGATTTTATTTTTATTTTTAGCTTATATTTTACGGAACAGCACGTCCGGAGTATTTATAATCCCGTTGTACGGATATACTCTCTTTACGTGGAATTTGTAGACAAATATAAAGTTCCAATTCCAAGAATTCATATCGGAAGTGTAATAATTGCAATTATAAATGTGGATTACCCTCTCACCCGCGTACGGCACTTCTAGGGTTTGAATATAAATTAGTATTGAATTATTTTAATATGAAATATTAATATTTCGTGCAGTATATGATAATATCGGGAGGGTGGCTATGTGGGGGTGCGCGCGGCGCGTCTCTACTCCCTATCGATTCCCGCCGCCGCGCGAGGCTGGCTGCTGCTCGCTATTACAACTCAACAACTTCACTGTTTGCCGTTATTTATATTAGTAACGATTAAATCCACGTACCGTGTCGCACGTGTCCGGTTGCAGGTCGATCTCGATTCGTGTCCAGAATAGAGTTCGCCCGTGCGAGGCGTCGGTCCTCGATTCTCTGGACGTGTACCGTTTGTAATATTTTCCTGTGCAGTATAAATCCACCGCGTGAATACGTTCGAGTGGTTTGTGACGATGGACCGCGCCAGGTACTTGGACGTGTGTATGCGACTGGGCAGCGGTGCCGTACCCCCGCGTGTGTAATGTCCAGGGACCCGATGGGGGCGGCCTGAGGCATGTTGGTATCGGACAACAGCGTCATCGCTCTCGAACAGATCCTCGAGGACCTTGAGCGAAGGTAACAATAGTACATAAGTGCTCGACTTGTATAGCAGAATTGTTTTTGGTTATATTAGAACTAAACTGATAATTTATATGTAATATGATTTAGCATAATCGGTCTCTGTCGAAGTGTTGTCAATGTAATATTATGTAGTGTACTAATTTATAGGGTATTTCATTATATCTATCATCGATCAAATAAGAAATTATGTCAGTGATCAAGTATGCTGAAACATTTCCCTGTAGACAAAAAAGGTTAAGCAACATTTAATGTAGTACGAGTCTGCATATAATTAATTACCTTTTTCCTAAGGATTAACAGTGACGCAAATTCATTTGTGGTCTGCAGTTCTTAATCTTCAGCTATAAAAAAATACGTTTTGTGTTCCTCTTTTAAGGTGTATTCTAAATGTAAAATAATTGAAAATAGTTTTAAAGAAGAAGTTTCTAATCACGGTTTAAAGGGTTTGGTTGTTTATGGTAGCTAAATAAGTGGTTGCAATGTACTTAATTCATTAAAGGATATGCGGTGGGAGAAGTATTTTATAATGTTCATAAGGAATAAGATCATATATAGAGGCTTTAAAATTGTTCCATTTAAATCAATTTAGATTTGTTCGTTATTAGTGCATGTACACAACTGATTTTGAAAGTTTTAGCCATTATATAAGTACAATCTAAATTAATTTACGGACTTGAGAGCTCGCGAGTAATTTTTCATTGTGCTTCGACGCAAGATAGTTAACATCTAGGTTAAAATCAATTAAGGAATATTCGGTTTACTTGTGTGCAAGAGTACTAACTATATCAGAGACCTACTATATGTGTTTTAAGTACACTCTTTTATGATAAGTTTTTTTTAGTATAAAGCTTTTCATGATTTTCGTATTTGTGTAACGTCCATTTTCTACATACACCTCAAGTGTGTGTGTGTGTGTGTGTGTATATATATATATATATATATATATATATATATATATTTGTACAAAAGATCATATAATTTCTTATTTATTGCATATTTCCATAATATTTTATTTTAAACTACTGTATATGTGGTTTATTTTTTTTATTTTTTTGTGCAGATAGATAAATTGAAATTATAATTATTGAAATTGTAATTATGATTATTAAGTACACAAATGGCACTTAAATCAAAATTAAATAAACGATTATTATTACATTTGTCTCTGTTCCCGTATGTTTTAAATCACATAAGTATAAATATTTGTTGGTCATACATTTGTTTTACGTAATTTTATTTCCAAATTCCGCCTTAACGTAATACTTTTATATGTTCTTCTAAACCACAATAATTATTGAAATAGTAAAATACTTATAAGAAAGTCTTCTTACAAGAGTTTATAAATACTTTAAAATTATTGTTTTTTTTATAAATTTCGATTGTGTCGTTTTTTTGGTATGTATCCAACTAATTTTCAAAATTATAGCCGTTGTATAAATAAAATATAAATCAATTTGTTGCATCCTCAAGAGCTGGTTGTACTCTTAGCTGTATTCATACAATATGTACCACTAATTATGGCGCGTGAGCATGTGTATGTGTTTATATAAAAATATACAAAATATGTATATTTATATAAACTATATAAAAATCAGAAAAGTTTGAACAAAAACTACAGTTATTTCTTCAATATTTAGTTTTTTTTACACTTTTTATACACAACAATACAATTAAAGACTGTATAAAATAAACAATAAATAAGAGAAGAAACACCTAATAAATTCTTTCAAGATAAATTAAGATAAGTTTAGACATGTTTGACATATGTTGATAGGTTGTGTTTTCCATATAAAAATATAATATAAACATACTATATATATATAAAGCTGTAAGAAAAATTAAACCTTGTGATAATGGCTTACGAAACTAGTTCATACTACAATTTAAACAACCACACATACTTAAATATACGCTACATTATTCAATTCAACTGGATTTCTAATATCTAGAAAATTAACAAAAATATGTTTATGTGTGCTTATATGTGTTGTTGTGTGTTTATGGTTATGTGGTTTTATATATATATATAATTACATATATATAAAATTACACAATTTTGTTAGATATATATATAATTTTGTTTCGCTAACGATTAATTCAAATAAAGCGAACATTCTACGGCTACAAATATAGTCTGTATATTGGAATAACAGTTAGACTCAAAGTAATATTGTGTTAAATTTGATTGGTTTGCCTTCCAAAGATTAATTTTCTGGTCAAGATTTAGGATGCTTAATTAAGAATATCGTTTGCGTAGAAACAGCCGCGTAGAAAAATACACGTACTTATATCATATCAGCATAACGTGATGTACTATGATAATAATATTAATATAAAAACGTTAACTGAAATAAAATAATGTAAACAAGGCGAAACTATGTAAACGTCGATAGAAATTGTTTGGACATTTATTTGTGAAATAGCAATTAATTTTTTTTTAATCGACTACAATTAAACATTAGCTATGAATGTAGTTTCAAGATGCATGTAAATATAATATTCAACATAGAACCATTAACTATAATCTAACTATAGTCTACCCCTTAGGACCTGTAAACGCGGCAGGTTTATGGCCTTATCTTATCACTAAAGGCGCACTGCAAGCTCGGTTTAGAATGACATTGGAACTTTAAAACATGAACAACAAATTCCTTTTCCTGTTGCGTCTACTCCATCTGAGTTATACCAAAAGTAAATATTAGTGTTCTTAGTTGCAAGAAAATTGCTATTTCCCACTTGAAAGTTTCAGTCATCTGGCGTAAATTAATATTGTAAGTATTTATTTCACTTAACTTATTAAAAATTACTTACATATTTATAGTATTTTTAGTAACTAATATTTTATTATATTTACATTAACGCCATTTTTTTTTTAATATCGAGTGTCCAAACTTACGATAGCTTTTTAAATATTGTATACATTTATTTTATGGTTATTTCACCGGCCTTGAAGAGATTGTCTTCTTTTTCCAAAAAGTAGTGTATATTAACGTCCTAGTATATTAATGGAACGACGTTTAGAAACTCTAAACATTGCTTGTCTAAGCGGGTGCGAGAGCTCTCCCGAGGGGTGTCGTGGCTGGTGTCAGACAGTCGATCGTGAGAACTGGAGACCAGTGCCAGACCAAACATTGCCGAGACATTACTGTTGTGTGTGAAAATATTTTGTATCGAATTCCACAACAATCAGCGCAATTACTTGCGACAGTATTGCGATTACATTAAGCGACAGTGTAGTTGCGCAAGTTCTGTCACAAATTTACTCGTTAGTGTAAACGGCAAGAGGCACGTTCATTCTTATTTACATTGAAATATCTTCAACTTATCTACGGAATGAGCCAACCTTATAGAAAAACATACGGAAAGTCGTTTGTGTATACATGTCCGAATGATCCGAAAACCGTTCAAGTTTAGAGTATTCAAATTTAGCTTGGATAAATATGTGATTTTACAATCGAGAGATCTTCATTGTTTTAAAGCGTTTTTACTCGCAATTGTCAACGGGACATCCTATAATTATTGAATGAACAGATTTACGCTAAAGCTTCCTTCGTTTTTCAGGTAGTTTTCATAGAAATCGCCCTCATTGCGGAATTCTCGGGAGATTTTTTGGGGTTTTTTTCCGATCATGACCACCCAGATTCCAAAACCACCATAATCTGATAATGTATATAAATATATATATGTATATACGGGCTTATGTAATATTACGCGAGCCGGTGAACACGATAGTTGACGTAATTGTCCAAATATCCAGATTTAACTTGGTACAAAGTACTGGATGCAGTACTGGCACATAGCTTGGATGAGTTCGTTAGTCAGTCTTAACCTATGAAACTTTCCAAGATGGCGGCCATTCACATTTAAGCAACAATTTTAACTAAACTAATTCCCCCAACATCGACCCAAATTGATAATTTCTTTTTATATATATATATATATATAATATATATATATATTAATTAATTACGGACAACTTTGACTTTTTCACTTCAGATTTCAAGAAGACGGCTATTAATAGTTTGGGAAAGGAAAGGTTATATGTAATTATCCATTACAGCGCGAAATAAACAAAAAAATGTTTTAAAAATTATCAGTTTATTTTACAGTAATATTTGTTCCAAGTTATTTTTTTAAATCACATATGGTTTCCAGATAGCGGGCTTACAACATTTTAACAATTTGGGGGGAATATTGTGAACACGATAACTACCGTGGTTTTTAATAGATACAGACACTACTTTGTACAGTGGCTGCAATTATATAGGATCAGTTCGTTAGCCAGTCTTAACCAATAAAACGTTTCAAGAAGGCTATAATTCGCATTTGGGCAAAGTCTCTAGTATTTCAAAAGATAAATTAAAATAGATACTTTTCAAAAAATTGTTAATGAATTTCGATCAACATTTTTATTCCTTCTTATTTTTAGATAACTTAAGGTTTCAATATGGTGGCCGTTTAAGTTATTGAAGGATACATTTGAACCGTTATAAATGAATGTGTATTCAAACAGCTTCATATTAATTGTAAATAAATAAAGTCCACTTTTACGAAGAAATGTGTATGGTTATAATAATCTTTGTCTATCAAGGTTTCATGATAACTTTCTAACTGATGTTGCATGTCAATACTGATGGTTATTGTCCCATCATTTTTATGCGAATAAAACACCTCTAAACTAACAATGAATATTCAGTTTGAGATTTCGAGATGACGGGCCTTTGTGAAGTCTTCGTCCTCCGACTGAGCCGGAAGATATATTTGTATTTGAGTTTAACTTAAATACATCGATTTATGTCAAGGAATTAAAAGACCATTTGGATGCCTGAGAATCAGGATTACCACGTGTGCATTGTTCTATGTCTGAAATGGTTCTTCCGCGCATTCGCCGTTTCGAATTAGGAGCGCCAACGTCGTAAATAAATGTTAAATTTCTTGTTTATCATTTTATTTAGTAATTTAATAATATTAGAATTTGAAACTGTCACTGGATTGACTGAGCAACAAGTAGTAATACAAAGGTAGCAGAAGCCATTCTTTGCCTGTTTTTGTACAGAGCCGTTATAATATCTTTGTGGCTTGAGCAGTAATCTTATCTTTGTGCCTAAGCCGTAATCTTATCGAAGCAAGTACGGGTTTACAGTTTGTGTTTGAGATGAGTTTATTTTCATACCCATTAAAAATGTAACTATTTAGACAGTAACTGTTATTTTTAAGTAAGTTGTCGAAACAGATTTTCAGTTAGAAGCGGATTTAAACTTTTTTACACTGTGTTATATTCAGTAAAATTTTCCATTAGTTGTCTGTCTATGTATAATGTTTCTTAACTCAATTAGGAGGACGTTAGCTATGGTCATCAAGCTCTCTAACCCTCCGTCCTTCCAAGACACATCCTACATAAGCCTTTTTATATTATTGGAGTAGTTTTTCCTCAAAAGATACTTTTGTGTGTTTGTAAGTATTGTATTTTGTGCTGCAGATATTATTGTGCCTTCTAGTTCTTAGGGGCGTTAAATACCGGTTCTAGTTAGTAGATTTATTGGCAGTAATAGTGTCAGCTGCAGTAGTGTAGTGTAGCAGTGACGTATTTCATTCAATAAGCTATCTCGTAAGTCAAATCTTATGTACCAATGGTAATGGAAGCTCGCTCTCCCCCCCCCCCCTCTTTCTCGATACATGCTACCTTAAAGTTTGCTAAGTCACTAACTAAGATTTAGTCCAAAACTTTGTTTTTTGCTCTTGTGTGTTGATTATTTATTGTTTGTTATATTTAATTTGTGTACAATTATAACTCTCGAGATAGGTACGAGTATGTTGTCCAGGCATGCACGAATATTTTAGTTGATTGAGATACAATAACGCTCAGCCACCAAGTTGTTTCTATTATTTCACGGGTATTAAAAGACTTTAGCCCAAGTATCAAGATTCTGTAAAAGGAAGTGTATAGTACTAATTGGGGGAAAAAATTGTTTTCAAAATTGGGGATGCTCACCCCCATGCCCTCTCTCCCCTGTAAACAAAGTCAAAATTTTGAATTGGCAACTAATACCTTGTGACACCTCAAATTGATTTCATAAAAATGCTGTATTTTGGTAAAAGCATAATTATTGAAATCGGCCAAGCCGTTTGGTATCAGCAGCCAATAATGTAATTTCTTACACAATATTATTAGGCTACAAATTACTGTACTACTACTAAATTAGTAGTAGTACAGTAATTTGTTAATAGCAACAAAATTACTCACTGATTACTTTTGAAAATCCTCTGTAAACTTCAAATCAAATGTTCAAATTCGGATTTTGATACTTGGGCTACTTTTCAATACGAGTTTGAAGTTTTCAAATGAACACCTTGCGTAAGCTCCATGTCTGACTACAGAGGGATACAGTCTGCTACGAGATAGGGGAGTTCACAGTTACACTGGACAAAAAATCAGTAACACTAAATTTCGTTATATTTTTATAACTTTGATACTATTTAAGAGTGCGTTTGAACGGTACAAATTCTTAGAAATTCCCTTTGTAAATCAAGATTAAATTCTAAATCAAGATTTCCGTGTTTAGTTGTGAATGTTATAAATTACCTGTTTAATTTGTTATTTCGTTCGTTTTATATCCATAACAAATTTTCATGCGATTTTTAACTCAGTTTTATGGTATAAACAAACGTCTGATACTGTACGTATTTTAAGACTTAGATATAGAGACTGTCTGGCTGGTTGGTTTGATTTCGCTTTAGAATGTTTCTTACTAAAACGGGAGATATTCGCTGGAAGAATTTACAGCTAAGTTGCGATTTTATGATGACGGGATAATACGAACATAAACATGCTTCAATTGTACCATATCAACTGATCAATGTCAATTGTCAGAGTAAAGGGTCAAGAATGTACAGTAATTATAATTTGACTTATATATTTACTACTGTTATTTTGTGTCAGTAAAATATAGTTACAAGTTATAGTACAATGTAAATAGTTTAATTTTTTAATTTTGTTTGCAAACATAAATAAATTGTGTAATACACCATTTTTCCAAGCTATCATACATACATATACATATATATATATGCCTGGGTAAGTAATAAATATACGTGGTACAATAACATCAACTGTTAAAGCTAGTCTATATGTTTAACATAAATACGATGAATACCATAAAATGTTGCAATGTATAAAACACGTATATTTTCTTTTTTCCCAAGTTAAAGATAGACATAACATTTAATTTCCCCGAAGACAAATGTTCATTCTACTACGATTTGCAGGCATTAAAAAAGTAGGAATCTTGGTTAATGTGTTAATCAAACCAAAATAAAAATGGCTGAAGATTATAATTTAAAATTTTTATCGTTCATGAGAACACAAGTCGTCTGTCATAATATAGTCGCACTGTAATAGACATATATCATTTTCTGTGACGCTTTTTCTCTTTATCTGCCATTATTTTATAGTGGCTCTAAATTCTGCTTCAACTGGTAACAGTTATTTTCCTGTTCCTCTAAATGGATATTTTTCTGTTTTCAGAAAAGGCAGAAGGGCTACGCTCAAATGCTTTTTAATGTACAAAATTATTCCAACTTATAATTAATTGCACTGCCTTAAGGATAACCTCACAATATATCCTTCTATCTCTCCTACCTGACACACTTATACATTTACTCCCACAAAAGAGTGTTCGACCTTGAACTGATGTCACTTTTACTTCATTTTCAGCTGATCTGCGATGTTACCGGCTGTTGTTTTGTGATCGCGCGGCGTTCTCAGGGCTAACGCGTTCACATGGCTTAAGCCAATTACCACACAAACGTGTGAGGAAAATGAGGATCTTCATAGACAAACTGTTGTTCAGTCCATCGTCACCACCGCCACTATTAGCTGTTGGGCCTAGGCCTTCACTATCTTCACTTCAATCATGTGATCAACTTAAGATGTGACAGTAACTTGTATCCCCGTTTCTGTTAATCTTATCAACACATCTCCGCTTAGAGACTGTTGATCAGTCCATCGTCACCACCGCCACTATTAGCTGTTGGACCTAGGCCTTCACTATCTTCACTTCAATCATGTGATCAACTTAAGATGTGACAGTAACTTGTATCCCCGTTTCTGTTAATCTTATCAACACATCTCCGCTTAGAGACTGTTGATCAGTCCATCGTCACCACCGCCACTATTAGCTGTTGGGCCTAGGCCTTCACTATCTTCACTTCAATCATGTGATCAACTTAAGATGTGACAGTAACTTGTATCCCCGTTTCTGTTAATCTTATCAACACATCTCCGCTTAGAGACTGTTGGACTTCCTCATTGACTGGGTAATCCTGGCTACTTGATCACGCTCGCGGCTTGCAAATCGCCCAAAACTACCACTTCTGTCTTCAGTTGTCAATAATACACTCTTGTGCAAACTATATCGGGTTTATGGTGACCATTAACAGCGTCTATCTAACGCTTCTATGTCACAATCCAGTCAATATCGGATAACGCCACAGCCACAAATAGTATGATGCTTAATGACGTGTAACTAACAAAATAGCAGCTTGATGTTTAATGTCGAAAAACAGACACGCAGTATGGTGCTAAACGCGACCACCATCTGTTGTTACAACGTGCTGCATGTTATCTAAATAATACCGGCTTCCTTTTGCAGTAGAGATGTCTTAGGACGAATCTGGGGACCAATTCCTCGTCCTCAAAAAGACAAATTTCTCGGATGAGGGCTTTTACTCACTTAAAACATATACTACTCTAATAATCGGATAATTAAATATGAACTTTAATTTTTATAACTCAATTAAAAACAAAACATTGATCTTGATCATTTACATTCGTTATTTTACACCCAATCCCAAGACCGTGATGAAAACTGTTAGATTATTTTATCGGTCCAGCGAAAGACTCGCTTGACGAATCTTAGTACTAAAATTCTATGCCAAAAAAGTCATTTATTTGTTGCTAGTCCATCTAATTATTTGGTATCAGGGCGCTTTTCGTATTTTTATAAACATGTTAATTCGAAAGAATAATATTATAGAAAGATTAAAATGGAATAATGTGTTAATTTGTCTGCCTTTAATAATTGAATTTTCTGAGCTTAAACTTAGGAATTTGTATTGAAATGGAATCTGATTCGGATGTATTTCCAAAAATAACCGTCTCTTATGTGAGATTATGAAAATTAAATGTGCTTACGTACTTCACATCAAATTGCGTAGTAGATGTGGACGTATATCTTCATGTAAATTACCGTCTATGAATAAGAAGAGGACATACTTTATATATACGAATACATACGAAGGACATACGAGTATATATATATATATATATATATATATATATATATATATATATATATATATATATATATATATATAAAATACTTAATATAATGTTTTGATTAAAATAAAAGTCTCTTAATTCCTTCTCTATTTCTTGAATTCTTTGTACTTTTAAACGTTCATGTAAGCTTTACCACATCAAAACAAGATATACTCTCCATGGAATGTGAGATGATAGTTGTCCGTGAAGTCGAATCGTGAATAAGCTGGTTGGCCTGTTTGTGTTCTAGGGTCGCGATCATTCCGAGTTGATGGGACCAAGCCTATTTCGGATAATCGGCCCGATAAAGTAGCATCACATACAGACTTGCGCGTACGTGCCTACAGCGCGGGTCTGAGTATACTATTTATAGCCTTATAATGTAATCAGTTCCTAACGGAAAGCAAGCTAATAGCTTGTATATCCAACAGTAGTCTAATTCATACAATGCAGATCGGATACTTCAGATAACCGCTTCTTTTAGAATAATCCTGTCCATAGTGTTGTGGGCTGAGCTTTAGCGAAGTATTTATTTCTGTTTGTCTGTCCGCACAATATCTCAAAAACGAACTGACTAATAGGCTTGAAATTGTGCATAAGGTGCATTTCTTACAAGGAACATTGAGTTCGACTATGATGCTTGTCACTCCACGGAATTTCGCTGAGCGATTACTTTTACATCTCATGGGTAACCATGATGGCAACAAGAATATTTACGAGTAGATTAATAAGAGAAGAAACGCGTAACATATTAACACCTATAGGCTAACTATCCCTCCTTTTATGATTTAAAAACTTATACGAAACCCAATTTAATTAAAGCTTGTGAATGTATCGTGTGAAAAGAAATGTTGAAAGAATATGTAGATTTTAAATTTTGTATGATACTCCATTTCTACATCGATTGCCTAATCGTATTTTTTCGGCTAAAAAGAACAATTATGTTGAAACTTTGATATCAGTCATAATATAATACGAAATACCCGGCACTACACATCTAATAATTCAATTTTGTTCAAAACACTAAATATTTGAATTTTACCGTCACACAGCAACTATGAAAGTGAGGTTAGTTCTTACTATTTGTTTTGGTTTTTATCTGTACATGGTATTTTCTAGCCGACCACAAAATGTACTAGTACTGATTTAGAATCATACGTAATAGAGTACTCCTAAAATACAAATACTCCTAAAGTACAGGTACATGTTCCAGTACTGTTACTGGTAAACTTAGGAACGACGGTAACCGTGCATTGTACTCGTTGGCGTACTTGTTGAGAATCATACGTTACAGAGTACTCCTAAAATGGTACAGTTACATGTTCTAGGTACTGTTACTGTTAAACGAGTATGATTATTTTGTACCATAAACGGCAATAAACGTGTAAAGTATATGTATCGTAAAAGTGCCTTTAGCAATAACCTTTACCCGGGCACTTTCCGGCACAACACACTTTGTACCAGACGAGTATCCGGTACAAAGTATCTGTTATAGTAGTCCGTACGTGATCGGTTGTCACAGTAGTGACTGAGTTTCCCCGAACTCTGAGCAGTTCTGTACTGCGTTAGTTTGTTGTCATTCGTTGTCACCACCGAGGCAACACCACCCTGGGCGCAGTCTAGTGATTTGCGCCTTAAAACTAGCAGTTACCGGTAAATTCACAAAACCTGCTTAATTTAATATGTGTTATAAATTAAAAGTTTTAAATAATAGATTATAAAATTACAAGATTAAGATAATGACTCTTAGATCCGTAGCGTGACCAGTGTCGAATCGTGTGATCTACTGGTTAAGAATAAAGGAAAATGTGGTAACTTAATAACAACTTTATTTTTACACTATTCTAAATTCTAAAATTATATATTCAATTACAAAACACTTATATATAATATTTTGAATGCATATTTAGTCTTAATCGGATTCTACAGTTTTATTTTTAGAAAAGCATAAATACACGAACTAAATTTTAATACAACTCCCGTTATCACGTAGTTTGCGGTGAACTTGTAAACTCAGATATTATTAGTTTTTGATCCGATAGTAGACAGATTTTTGCTCTCCTTTTATTAGTTCAGAAGTACTATGAAATAACGATTATAGAACCTGATATTTCAAAATTTTCTCAAGGGAGGGCCCGAACACCCCCCCCCCCCCCCCCCCCCCCGATATTGATATCGGGAGTTTCCATGCTCCCGACTCCTCGATGTTCCGGATATTTCCCTCCCCAGAGAAGACTTCTGGGTGCGCCACTGAATCTCAGTGAAGCCTGTTGCGACACGTGGTGTGGCATACTTTTCTACTTTTTATGTAGATGAATCAGAAACCACGAAATGCCCTGTTTCACCCTGTGGGATAGAAATGAGTTAATTTGATCTTTAAATGAGACAAACTGATTGTGATAGAACTTAATTATGGGAGCGTAGGTGTTTCCACACACAAGGTTAGAGTACACACAAAGTAACAGAAACAACACAATTGTATAAAAGAAGTTTTATGAACAGTCTTTGAAAATAGAATGAGATACTATAACAATAATTTCACTTCTGTGATTCCTATGTTAGATTGCCGACAACCTAGACTAAAGTTAGAGGTGTGTTCAGATCTCGATCACGTACGCGGACAAGGATCCCGACCCACCACCGCAGCCGGTCGTCCAGCGAGGAGCGCCACTATCGCCGTCATCGCTCGCCCAGCCCCACCATGGTGCAGATCTCTGTGGCGGAGAAGCGCCGCAAGCTCAAGGAAGAGCACGAGAGAGCCTTGGCCTTGCTGAGGGTCAGCAACACCAAGCCGCAACCGGTCAGTATTTGAGTGTTATATTTGACAACCCACGGAAATTTTAGAAAAAAATTACAAAAAAGCATCAATCTTGTTTTAGCAATATGATAAAATTTTTTATGCTAACCAAATAGTAAAAGCATCTTTGTTCTAGGGCTTGTGCTGCTGGTGCTATGTATATAATTTAAATGTTCCGCTTCACACTGTATGTCAAAATGTTGCTTAGATAATAAATCGTTATAATATGTTTTTGCCTGTCTTAAATCAACAAATGTTACACCAAAACTGGCAGAGCCAGTGATGCGTATCCACTCACATAGGTGAGTAAGGGGGGGTTGTTTTGGCTGCAACTCAACCAGTCAGAAATAAATTTCATTAATCAGCTATAAATGTGGTTTCTTTGTCACATGCAGCCGCAAACTCATGCTATCATGTTGATTGTTAACTGGTTCAACTTCAGCCAACCAGGATACAACGACCCCTTTCTACTTACTTTTATAAGCAGATGTACATTATTGGCTTTGCCAGATTTGGTTAAGAATATTTTTTTAAATAAAGTTGTCCACAGCTATAGTTTAAAATTTCAAGATGTTTTATTGCAGAAATATTCTGATGTGGTCTGAACTAGAAAAATTAGGTGGTACTAAAAACATTGCACCATCTCATATCAAAAACGTGTTGTGGCGTTATTAATATTGAAAATGGTATTGATGGGTATTTGTTAAAAAGAAGCAGATAATTGGATGGATTGTTTAAAGTCCAGTTGTAAAAATTGTTTATAAATATATATATTTAGGATAATATTAAATTAAAACAACTTTTTACTATGTACATTGTTTAAAAAGATCAGTATTTTATGATTGCTTAAGATATTTCTATAGTAACTGATTTCAACAATCAGCTGGAATAGGTAGTTAAGGATGTCATAAAATCATTTGTATAATCATATACAGTAAATACACACATTTAATAGTCTCTATTTCTGACATGGAGCTTATAGTATATTTAACACTTTTTAGACATTGTATTGTAATAATTTTCCTCTTTTGTAAAACAAATATATCTCATCTGGTGTAATAGTAGGGGAGTCCAAGCAGGGATTTTTCGCGTTACTAGAGCGCGTCAGAATATTATATGGGGAGAAATGTTGTACCCTGTAATGTACCCCTAGCACATATGAACCTTTAATATAGGGGTCTGCGTTGAGGGCAGACCGTCAGACTAGTAAAAAAAAATCAATCCTCAGAAAAACTCGTGCGCGTCAGATAAATACAAGGTAAGTTAAGCACATGTAGAACAGTGTAGATTTCAATAATCTGACGATTTAAGCGTGGTATAAGGAAATAGGCAAGTCACAAAGGTGTAAAAAAATACGTTACCTCGAAATACTCAAGCGCGATTGAACTGTTTTTTATTTTGGAGGAAATCTTTCAAGGAATACGGAAAAAATATAATCTGACTATTTTCATGGGGTGAGGTAGCTAAAACCATAAATAAAGAGTGGAGCGTACAGCCGCTGAGAACTGTGTATTTCCCACTCCGCACCTTTCTTTCCTTCTCATTCTTTCTCTGTCTTTCACTCTCTCGTGCCATCCGCACAATACCATCTGCCGCCATCTCAGCTGATCACAATAACAACGTATTTTTGTAGAACAACGTTTTTATTTATTTTTGTTATTGTTTAATGCAATAAGTTTTATATACATTACAATAATGAGTGAAGTGTTAAATGTGTATTTTGTGGAAAAGAAACGTGTGAAAAAAATTTTTTTTCAAATGGTCAGATTATCTTTTAGAATTGTCAGGACATCGAATTGAACCGCCTGTATAAATATCTGATGCGCTCAAGTATTTAAAGACCGCATTTTTTTAAATATTTTCGCAAATCTGTCATGACTTTTGATCACGTCCAAATCGTCAGTCATTTAAATAGGATACTTTTTTGAGTTTACTTAGCATTCCCTCTGAATATCTGACACACTCGAATAACTTTTTTTGTTCTTCTTTTTTCTATCCCTTTTTATGGCCACCGTCCACTAATTACTCGTCAGATTAATAGCGCTCGGTTATCAGAAAGACATGGCGCGTATACATTATGAATGTCTGACATGCTCAAGTTCTTTTTTTCCATGTGAATGATTTTTTTTAGATTTTTGAACATTTGTCTACGCTTTTCTCCACACTGAAATAAAAAACTTAACATAAACTTTTTTTGTTTTAAGACTTAATTTTCACAATCCTATAGGCCCCCATGACGCTTTAGTCATTGCAAATTTAGCATCCCGGGCTCCTCTACTATAAGTTAAGAGGATTGTAAGATGCAAGGTCTTTTTGAAACAGATGGTAAAGCAAAGTAGTAGGCCTACATGTTGGTGGCTAATTTGAGTCTGGGATAATTTGATAAATTACTTGAGGCTAGGTCAGATAATTATTTGTTAGAATATGAAAATGGCATGTGCAAACCAGATCATTGTTATGATCCAGCTGATTATAATCAGCTGACATGTATAGTCAGTTTTGTGTATTATGATGTATAAAGTTATGGTTTATTAACCTCCTAATCTCTTCCCTCTTTGACCTTCCCACACTATTGAGCACTCATAGTTTGTGAAGTACTAAACTACCAAACTTCATTGCTTAAAGTTGAAAAGATGAGCGTCTTTATAAAGGTGAAACTAGACCTCATACATTTATAATCACTGTCATTATTTCGGTATTAAGTCTCTAACAAAGGCTATAGTATAAAAATTTAAACCAGAAAACTATAACAATCAGTCTTTAGCCTGTAAGTAAGATGTGAGGTCTGAATTATAAAGATTTCATCCTTACTATATCAGGATGTTGGACTCTAGATTCCTTCATTGGCCAATGTGATCGGTCACAGTCACAAGGACAAGGTCTGTATTATCCAATGCGTTAGCATGGATTTAGGCAACATGGGTAGACTCTAGTACCATCCTTCTAGCCTCAACCCATCGTTTCTTCAATCAGACATCCAAGTAGATGAATCAGTTCTAGTCAACTAATATAAATTATTTTCATTTTATATTTCCTAAATTTTTTACTGGTGTAATGGCAACTTAGTTCCTATTGTAATTTAAAATTATAGAATGTTAAATTAATTATTTTTGTAGTTAAGGGCAATCTAATAAAATCAAAAGTTTAATAATCAAAAGCATAAGTAAGTGTTCTAAGATTATTGGAGAGTATATACTCGTAATTTTTAATATATATGATTTCATCTCACTATTTTGATCTTGAAATATATAATAAGTTACACCTGATTTCAGACAACACCTTTATCCATCACCTTCACATCGAATGGTGACAACTATGAAACTGTCCGAGACAACTATGATCCTGTCGTTATGAATGAGGTATAATAGAATACAGTTTCCATCAGAAAACTTCTCTCACCTAATTCTCTCATGTGACTTTAACACAATGACTAAATTAACACATTTATTATTTCACTTTATTGCTTACTTTGCACGACCGTTAGTTAATGTAGTTTATTTGTTTTGGTTTTTTTCATTGTTGTATGTAACATTGCCTGTCTGGTAGTTTTCATTAATTTAGTTGCTGCTTTTCTTGATGGTCTTTTTATTGAATTTCGTAAAATTATCAACGAATTTGCTCAACTTAAAAGGTGGTTTATGATGAAGAATGAAATAATGGGAAGAGAAACAAATAGAAGATGGATTCTACAATTGAAAATATTCGGTAAGTAAAATAATTAATGCGAAAACATTTTATCCAAACATTCCAGTTTCTGCTGACGCACTGTTCAAAACATATTTTCTGAGTTATATTAAAACTTTCCAAAAATATACTTATAAAATATCACAGAGACTCTGTCTTAAATCAATTTTTTAGTCTCAGATATATCCATTAACTTATTTAGTTTAATTAAATTGTTGAATATCACTTATTCAACAGAAACTGGGATTCCAATGTTATGATAATAATTTCAATTCAGGTATCTGCAAAAAACTCAACTGCAGCTACTAAGTATAAATGTAAAATTCCATCTATAATCAGTGGTGGATTAAGAGGAGGGCGGATTAAGTGGAACTGCGACCTCCCTCCCACAATCCAGTAACATCATGCTAGGGTGGCCACTGAACCAGGAATTTAACACACCAAGAAACAGGAAAATAAGCCACGAATCTCTTTGTACAATCAGGGAAATCTAAAACCCGATTTTCAGTATCAACGAGTTTAAAAAATCAAGAAATAATTTGAACAGCTTTGTGAATCGGGAGGTGATTAATTCTGTGTATTATATTTCACATCTCTTTGCTCCTATTGAGAATTTATGGTTAATGGGCTGAAGGATTGTGATTTACAACAGTTATGAAAGCAGATAAAGTAGTAATAGATGTAAATAAAAATAAAAGAGTTAAAATTTAGCGAAGCCTATCACTTGATGGGTGGAAAATTCCACTTCTGTTAGTCTGTCTGTCTACACAATATCTCAAAAATGAACTGACCTATAGACTTCAAATTTTGCATGCAGCTTCATTTCTATATAGGTAACACTGTGTTTGGTGATGGTGCATGTCACTCCAACAAATTTGGTTGAACGTTAGAGAATATTTTTAAATTGGTCTTATGGGTAACCATAATGCCAACGAGAAAATAGCAGAATGAATAAATTTGTAAACAAACTTGAGTCCAATCATATAAGACTTTAATATATAATTTACATAAGTAATTTATGTTGCTTAACCACCCTAACAGATGCATTATATTGTGGTGATTTTGTGTTTGGACTTTTATTGTAAAGATAAAAAGAATAAAATAATAGAGTGGAAAGTTGATGACAAAATTTTATATCAACGTACTCTTATGTTATGGGATTCTCACTAGCTCATCAGAACTTTTATTATTTAAACACTGCTATGAAAATAACATATGAACAAAAATGTGAATGTATCATATGACAATATATCTTGAGGGAAAATTTTGAATGAGACTTCATTTTAAGACATACATACACAAGAATGAGTTCTATGATGGCACATGTTCATCCATGGAATTTGGCTGATGGTCATTGAAGCCTAAAACTCGGTGAACTGACAAAATTGCTCTTTTTTCTGCCGAAGGATGTAAAAATTTCTTTTCTGTACAATTGTCTGTCTGTCTATTTGTCCACAGAATATCTCGAGGATAAAATGACATATACCTGAATTTTCCATGCAACCTCAGTGAAGCCTGTTACGCAACACATAGTGTAACCTAGTCCCACCTTGTAATCATTTTACTAAGTAATAATATAATTGTACATGAATTTATGTTATATTATATATATTCTTACTCAGAATGAAATACCAATTCAATAAAAAAGCAACAATAAAATAAAATTCACTATAGACTTTTTATTATGATTTATCAATTGTACAGACATATTTCATATGTTTGGAGTAATACAATATTTTGTAAGTTGCTATTATAATGAAAATTATAAATTTCTGGTATCTAACAGATAAGAATTTTATTTTTTTTCTAGAAAACCATAAACTATACCCAAATACATGGAGTAAATATTTCACATATAAAAGAAAATGTGAGTAGGAAATAAGGAATATGGTAAATTCTAAACCTGAAGAAATACATTACTTTACTTTTCCAATATATGACGATGTATGTCACACTCCCTGAGCTTTCATTAGCTCATTTCTCCTTGCTATTATTTGTTTTGCTAAGTGGTTAACATCTCAGTTTATCATCCCAGGGACCTAGATTCAAATCCCACTTTGCTTAAGGATTTTCACATGCTAACAAATAATTAGTATTAAAATACTAGCCAACAACTAAAGGTATTTAAAAGCCTATTTTAGTACTGAGTATCATAATCCAGCAGCTAGCACAAGAATTTTTAACCAATTATTATCTGAGAGTTGATGTACAAAAGCTGGTTGGTCTCTTCCTATATCTGGTGGAGTTAAATCAAACCAATACATCAACTGACTAGCCTATATTTTTAGAAGATATGTAAATCAATTTCACTAAACAAATTATGACTTCGTTATGGGCCATTATTAGGTGAAGGCTTTCTGGGCAGAGCATAGGATACTGTTATTGCATTATTGTTTGAAAAGTACGATTAAACCAAAATATTTTCCCAGGTAAATATGGCAAGCTGCTACCCAACACGGTTATTACCTGTCAACGGAGTTAACACCTACTATACCGGATACTCAGCTCTGTCTTTCTATCAGTACTGTGAATCTCTTCCGAAGCCACACCACTACTACCATCCTTCTTACCAATACTACTGATAGTCTTACCAATTTATGTTACCTTTTTATTTCAAAATATATTTTTTATCTTTTCAACTATGTTTTTTATTTCTTGCATGCCTGCTTGCTTTATATTCTCATTTTTCATTGTGTAGTCTTTATGCATAGTATCTTATCACATTTCTATAGTCATTGTGTCTCAAATAGAATGAATGCACTCAATTTAATATTTCAAAATATAAGGAATGTAATAAATTATGTATAATCTTTAACAAATTGTATACTCTTTTTACAGCACTGTTTGACATGAAAGTGGTAATAAAAATATATGAGATTTCTTGTAATCAGATGTGGTTACAGGCCAATTTAGTACCTCATTGAGTGTAAAATTAGGTAAGAATGAGTTTTGTGGATTCCATCACTTGATTTTTTTCATCATATAATATTATTTATTAGTTTTTATTGAGATTTGATAGCAGACTCACATTGAACACTGAAAATGAAGTATGATTGAAGAATGATTGTAATGTATTAATATTATGCTAAAAATGTACAAATAATCAGCCTATCATCGCGGAATTAAATAAAATTAATAGAGAAATTTTTAAATAGGGAATAAAAAGACTAACAATAAAATTGTCAAACCCCAAATGCAAGTTACAAAACTTAGTCTGTTGTAGACTTAATTTAGCATATGATTAAATAAATTCATTCAATCACAATTTTCTATACTATAAAAAAATCATTTCTGGGTTGATCAGATGGATAATATAAGTTATTCGAGAGAAAGTGGAACTAAAAGCATTACATCTATCAGTATTGTATTGTATATCACATTTTTTATATTTTAAATTCAAAATGTCTTTATTCACAAATTATTTTTCATATTCAGTATAAATTGTTTATATGACAGAATACATTGCCCATTAACCTTTGAATAATCAAATTCAAATTCAAATTAAAAAATCCTTTATTCAATAAAATGTACATTGTACAATGAATAGCGTCAACCTACAATAAGTATAATTACTAATAATTAATAATATTGAATAATAGTTAAGATTAATAATCAAGATCGCACATGCACATGTATGGTAGTAGTGGATGGATAGTATGACATTTCTAGTCTGCACATTGTGTATATGCAAGTGCATTTTATGTGCTACATCCCATGGATAATCAAAACGCTTTGTGTTTGGTATTAAACTGTTAGGAAGATTTTCAGGAATAGGTTCTTTTCCTTACATAGTTTTGATTATCAAATGTGAAAATCAAACTCAACTACAAGCCTAGACCAGTCATGCTGTTGATCAGGCTAATGTTTGTAACCAGAGTTTGATGTGGCGTCAAAATCTATGAATACTGCAGAATCATGAATAATGTAGAAAAGAATGACGTCTCAATGCAATCACCAAACAATTGGAGAGTAAAGGTAGTAGATGTGCATCACTGCACATTTCGGTTTGGTTGCATCAATGGTGTATTTAGGTGAATAGTTATTGTGTTTGCTTGTAAATGGTGGCCCATCAGCTTTGTAATGACAATATCTATGAATATATTAGTGAACTATAGGAAACAATTGTGCTAAATTTGATTTAGTTAATATTTTTAATTTTTTGATATTTCATTTTAAAACACGTACAAATTACTTTATATTAAAAATTTAATTTTTATTGAACAGAATGTTTAAAATCTAATAATATTAAAGTTGAGTTAAAAGTTATTTTAATGTAATGTTTTAATTATTTTTATTGTCAATTTGATGGATAAAATCTAAAACAGTCCTTCTTAGTAAAATAAAAATGTAATTTTTAAGAAGTTAGGAAATTTAATTTGGTTTATCAACATCCTGAAGTATTATAAAATGTTTAATTGAACATATTTATTATCTAAACCTAATTTATATATATATATATATATATATATATATATATATATATATAAGTAAGTTATTTTTGAACACATCTCCTACTATTTCTAAAATACATTATAATTAGATTTGTTTTATATTAAATATTGAGTTTATTATTCACTGTTTTCTTTTATACTTGAAACTCATAAATAAAATGTCTTCCAAGTCAGAGAAGTATGTAAATGGGTTTCCAGGGCAGTTCGTCACCGAGTGTGCCAGATGTGCCAGTTGACACGTCCACACCTGCACTGCCCCCGCTGCCTCCAGGTCTGCCTCCAGAGCCGCCTCCAGTGCCACCCCCACCAACTGCCAGCGACTCTACAGTCGTCACCACTTACACTTCCTTTGTTCCTCTTCCCAACACCACTCTGATGCCTCCTCAGCACCATCCTAATGATATGGTTGTTCCTATGGGTTATCCTGACGTTCATCAGATTGGTCCTGCGTTTAATAACTGGATGCCGATGGGGGATATGGGGTCAAATGTGCAGCACCATATGTATACACAGCCACAAATGATGAGTAACTATGATCAGTACAGTGCTCCCCATCAACAGGCCTTTCCGTTCTTGAATCAACCGCCACCACCTTTGCCATATCAGATGCAAATGCCTCCTCCATGCCATCAACATTACCGGATGCCTAATCAAGGCCACTTGTCAAACATCAATTTAATAAGTGTCCATCAAGAAATTAAAAATGTAAACTCAAAACCTGTGGTCATAACTCAATTGCCTGACAGTCCAGACAATGATTTTCCTAAAAGTCTGCACAATGTACATCCGATTGAGTCCAGCAAGAAATGTAAACACAATCCACTGGGACAAAACAACCAAACTGTACAAGAAGCGATAAACAGTGTTAAAAAGTGCCTAAAAACCTGTGATGGAATGAAAAACAAAGACCCAAGACTTGCTCCGGTGGAAATCAGAAGCAGATCACCAGAAAAAATTGAATCTTCATCATCTAATAGTGGCAGTGTTAGCCAATATGATGATAGAAAGGTGAAAATCAAACTCAACTACAAGCCTAGACCAGTCACAGCTGTTGATCAGGCTAATAGTTTGGAACCAGAGTTTGATGTGGAGTCAAAATCTATGAATACTGCAGAATCAAATGAAACTGTTAAAACAGACAAATACATAGAGAAAAACTGTAAAATAGAAGGTATTGTTTCCAAGCTTAAAGATACTATTAGTACAAGTTCGGGTAATGTAGAAAAGAATGACGTCTCAATGCAATCACCAAACAATGGGAGAGCTAAGGTAGGAGATGAGCCTTACGATCCTTGTAACAACAGTGATGAAAATACTGAAGAATGTGTTATAAAAGAAACATCACAAATAAGTATATCAGAAACCATCATTAACAAAAAAGTACAGAGTAATGTAACAACAAACTCAAAACCTAAATTGTCAGAGTCTCAAGTAAAACAAATTAATGCTCAAGTTGACAAATCTTTTGCATTTGTTTTGTCACATTCAATTGGAAGGAAGCGTCTTACACCAACTTTGGAAAGTATTAATGCAAAGAAAACAGAACATCAGAACAGGTGTAATCTTGATTCTAAACCATCTAATCAGACTACAACGCTTCAATTGAAGCAAAAAGATAAGGACACTATATCTGTAAAAAGTACTGAATTAAGTGACAGTTTGGTGAACGTCCAGAAAGATAGTGAAAATGAATCCTTATTCAGTAAACCTCATGAGCCAATAACAAAAAAGAAATCGGAAGAGCAGCTCTCTTTATACAAACCTCGTCAGGTGATTCAGAAATCTGATTTGAGTATTTTTCAACATGCATTTAAAACTGTTCATAATAAAGAAGGAGAAGTTAATTCAGAAAAACTAGGCAAAGATAATGTTCCAGACTTAAATGTAAACAATTTACATAATAAAACAGAAGTTCTATCAAAGGATTTTGGAAGAGAGAGTAGAAAAAAGAACAATGATAAACGAATAAGTGAAGTAGAACAAGTCGCTGATTCTGAACAGAAAGCTACAAACACTCTTAAGCATTGCCTTCCTGGTTCCGAGGGTAACTCAGTAATTCCTCAGTTATCTAACACTATAGATGAACTACAAAAACTAGAACAGGAGTCAGATGTAAACGTTCTTACAGATGTAAAAACATGTTTATCTGATGAGAAAGATAAAGATACCACTGACTCGGCTAAGAATAAAGTTGCTACATATTCTGACAAAAACCAGGAAATAGACACTGCAAATAAAAATTCGGCAATAGTTGTGGCCAGTCCTCATTTGGAGAAAAACCAACAAAACAAATCATCTACACTGAAAGACAATTCAGAAGTTGGTATAGGTGATAGTAAAAATCAGGTTAAAGCTTCATCATTTTCTCTACAAATTCAACAGGAAGTAAACCCTCCCAAATGTGATGTTGAAAAAGAGCAACCCTTATCTGATGTGAAGAGTAGTTTAACCACTGAGAGAAGAATACCTGTTCTATCAATCCCAACAAAAGGAGAGTTAAAACGGTTTCCTACCCCTGAAAGAACTGATCCAAAAATATCCAAATCATTAATTCAAGAAAAACACAGTGATAAGTCCAAATCTGTAGAAGTCAAAGTTTCAATGACAAAAAATAACACAGATAGAAATGGTGTTAAGGTCAATTCTAAAGAAAAAGTCATGGAATCTGAGTTTTCAAAAAATGTTGTCGAGTCTATTCTTCATGATTTTGAGGACAGTAATTCTACTGGATCAGATTGTCAAGGTAGTGGGAATGATAAACATAAGCACTCTAAGAAGAAGACGAGACACTCATCCCACTCAAGCAGTTCTGATATCTCACGAGAAACAGTAGATAACATAAATATAGCTGATATGGTACATATTACACCACCAATTAAATCTTCTGTTGACGATAATTCGAAGATAAATACAGATGAAATGAAAACAGACATTAGTGAAACTAAGTCATTGAAGTACAATGATGGTATTAATAGAAAACCCAAGCTGCATTTAGAAGACACTAGCTGCACTTTTGAAACTTCACATGACAGTAAAGAAGCAAATAATTCATCAAGTACAAGTGACAATAAGGAATGGCCCACTGAAGTTTCTGAAAATAATGAAAACATGGATTCTGAGAAAATGAAAGACAATGTAAATTCAATATCAAAAATAGTCACACACGGCAAAGAATTTGTTATTGACAAGGAAGATCATTTCACACATTGTAGGAGAAGTAAACGTAAATCTAAGAATGACAAGTTATCAATAATTACTCAATTACCCAATGATATGAAGGAAAAAGAAAATGAATTTTCCACAGATGGTGAAGAAAATTCCATTAAAATAGTGAAGACCGTAACAGATTCAAATGTAAATTTAGAAACACTTCCAAAAACTATATTCAATGAAAATTTGGATAATAGTCCAGTAATTACTGGAAAAGAAACATCAAATGAACAGCCTGTTGTTGAATCTCCTATAAAACATCCCAAATTTATCAAAATGTACCAAACCTTGTCCCCTATCTAAGAAAAGTGGTTCTTTCATTGAGAATAACCTGCCTACCACCTTTGTTCTTTCAACTGATGGATATTTGATAAAGAAAGGTAATTGTTGTTAAATAGTATTTTTATTTTGTAATTGAATAGTTCTTTAAGTGGTTATTTCTAACATCCCAATAGCATACATACAATATTTTTAAGCAGAATGTTTGTACTTTATTATGAACATTAAAGAACAACGTTTTTGAATGACTTAAGAGGTCACTTGAATTCTTTGATAGATGGCTATGCATATGGAGGTAAAACATCATAGAAGTTAAATAAACAAAACCAATATACTTCAAGACCCTATTATTCATATGTCTGGATAAAATGTTGTATAAGCCTGCTCAAAGTGAAATAGAATTACTCAAACACTAATGTAGTTTATACAAGTTGATTCATAAGTACCCTAACTATCATAACTGTAATAATACACCAAAATTATACCTTTTTCTGAATTTTTCTATCACTTTTAAAAGAAATTATCAAATTTACATTCTTACTTTTGAGCACCATGCATGCTCGGATCCCAGTTATAAAATACAAGGTCCAATGCTCAAGTCCTTAATTCAGTTGTTCCTTCTCTTATTGTTTGTGATGGAAGGGCTAGGGGGTTACTGAAAAACAAAACCTAAATTATTCACTCTCCCTGACGTTTTCGAGTAAAGAAAATGTTTTATTATAAATAAAAATTATTATTTACACAATTTACGACACACTTTATTGTTTTATTGGTTTTTGAATCTGTGATAACCTGTGAAGCAGAGCCATTCTGCAGTCATTGCACATGTAATGTGTCTTTTGCTGCTTTTGTTCTCACCACATTGTATTTTTGTACACAACACTGTCTACAAGGATCTTGTTTCTTCTCTGTTGGTGGGGCACAACTGAGGGAAAATTTCTTTGTGATAATGTGAAGGGTATGCATTGACATATCAGTATTTTTTCCAATGCATGAAACAATATTATTTCACCTCAAAATTTAGCAATAACATAATTTATCAATAATACCTTCAAATAACACAACATACTTACAACAAAAAATGTAAAAAAACTACCAATAAGTAAACTACAGCATAGTAATGACAAGAATGAAAATAAAAATACAATAGTCAAGTATTTATTGGGAGACAAAAAGTACATTTGTATAGCAAACATCAAGTATCTAATACTTTTGACACACATGCTACATCGAACTCTCATTTATACATACATTTTGATACTCACTCTCTCCATTCATTGCCAATTTCTTCCCACCTCAATTCGAGAGTAAGTGATTTTGCAGACTCCCATTTATACACCATAAACTCGTTCACGCTATAAAACGCGTTCAACACTAAACAGCGTTTTAAATACTTTATGCATAGGCGAATTTGTAATTTTATTTGGCAAGCTGTTGATGAGATGAACTCCTGCCTGTGAGGGCAAACGTTTATGAACTACCGTCTTGTGTGTCCTGGTTCGGTAGTTTTCTCTGGCTGTTGTGTCGTACGAGTGAACATCCCGTCCGATGGTCAAGGTGCATTTAAGCACAATATGACGTTGTTTCTAAAACGTAGAGACTTGGCAGAGTCAACAGTTACAATCTTTTGAAAACTGGCCTACATGACTCTTAATTTTAATTTTGCAATGATGCGTATCGCTCGTTTTTGAAGCTTGAACGCTCTTAAAAATTGGTTACTTGCACATGCACCCCACAGCACTAGTCCATAGGTGAGATGTGGATGGATCAAGCCATAATAAGCCATCATTGTAAACTAAATAGGGCAGTATTTAACTAGAGACCTCAACACATAAATGCCTGAGGCTAATTTAGAAGAAACGTAATCGATATGAGCATTCCATGTCAAACCTTGATCAAGGGTAAATTTTGAGGAATAGACCTCTTCTAATATGGCCTCATCCCACACGATGGCCAGGCCATATTCGCAGTCTGTCGAGCACAAAGAAAAATTTAGAACATTGGATTTCGAAGAATTTGTTTTTAGATTGAGGCTGTGAAAATGTTGGACACAACACTGTTTACTGCAACAAAGGTTTTTTGTTCTAAAACTGATTTTGTTCTTGATAAAATATTCTTCTTCTCTCCAACTTGCATCAGAGTAATAGTACCAAACTTCATACTAATCGATAAATCGATTTATACAGTATCGAATGCTACCATTACGTTTGTCGAAAAGCATTATACACTCCTGGACAAAATGAACACAGTCGCTAATATTTTCAATAACATAATATTTTTATGATGTAATATTCACTTTTATCAAACAGAATAACAAGAGTGTAAGGTAAAAAGGGTAAAAATTAAAAGTAGTCTTATAGTTTGAATCACAATCTACTTTATTAGTGAAACATTAAACAGAGAAGAGAACAGTGTGTACTATTGAATGGAAAACCTGTTCTAAGTAACATATCATTAACACAAATATGACTTAGCTTCTGCTTAGTAATGGGTGGTTCTCCCCTCTTGTCTGGTTGACTGTTTAGAGTCTTCTAGGAATTCCTTCTATGAGGTGCTGTATGACTTCAATAGGCATTCTCTCCTACTCCTCTTTCACAGCTCGTTCCAGCTCCACGAGGTTGTTTGGAGATGGATTTCTGGCTTGGACATGACTATAGTGTCCCACACATGTTCTATTGGGTTAAGGTTTAGGCTTCTTGGTGGCCACTCCAGAAGTCTAATACCAACGTCCCTTAAGTAACCCGATACTGCTGCCGCACTGTGCATGAGCACATACTGAGGGCCAAGGAAGGGAACAAAAGGAACAACATAGACTTGTAGAATAGTTTCTATGTATGTGCATTTAGAGCTGGTCTACACCAACTCAGGCCTCATAATTGATTCCTCCCCAAAACATTATTGACCCTCCACCAAAGGGGACCTGTTGCGAGACACAAGCCTGAACAAAGCATTCTCCATGTCTTCTCCACACTCGTTAACGTCCATCTAGAGACCATAGACACACTCTTGTCTCATCATTGAAGAGTACTGCTTTTACATTGCTCGATAATCCACTTGATGTGCATTTGAGCAAACCTCAATCTCATTTCTCTGTGTCTTCTGGTGAGAACAGGACCTCTAACAGATCTTCTGATGCTTATCTGAAAAAAAGGCGTCTATAAATGATTCTGCTTGTAACTTGAACATTACGAACCCTTCTTAACAATCCCTGCAGCTCTGTAATTATAGAAGACCTTAATGTGTTCATTCAGTCTTAAAAATCAGTTGTCAACTTCACTTGTAACAAGAGGTTGACTCTGACCTCGCCTTCGGTAGTTACTCCTGGTCTCCTGAAACTGCTGAATAACTCTCAACAGTTGTGTTGTGAACTCCGTACAAGGCAGCAACTTTTCTGTATGGCCACCCTTGTTGCACTAACAATCTTACTCTAGCGGCTTCTCTGGGTGTCTTATTTTGAGGAATGGCTTTGGCTGATCTCTCAACACAGGAAACAAATTTAATTATAGACTCTAAAACAATAGCATCGTTCTGACAGATATATGCAATGAGGATTCAGCACAACAGGACATATGATCATGTCTCTAAATTCCCGAATGTACTTTGTTCTGATAAGACAGGATACTCATTAGATTAGTAATTAAGCTGACCCAAATTTATTTTTTATCAAATTGATGTTTAAGAAAGTAATACTGAAATAGATATGAAGTTATTTTAGTACTGGTGTTTGAATTGTGTGCACAATTTTAAATTTTAGGTGCTGCATTAATTTTGTCCATGAGTGTAGTTACTTTATAAAGTGGCTTTTTCATGACGATGTTAGACCGTTGCTGTAGCGATAATCATCAGTACCTGGTTTCAACATGTCGTGCTAATGGTTATTTTTTAAATGCTAATTATTCGTAAAAATGTAAATTTTAATTAACAATCTTCACTGCATAGTACTTTTATCAAATACTGAAAACTAATTAAAAATCTCCTGCCACAAAGTTGAAGCAAATAATCATTTATAACCTATCTCATCACAATGAAGACTGGCCAAACCATCTGGGAAATACTGCAAGAGACTTTATTGTTAGCATGCTCTCCGTAGTTAAGCCTCTGTACCTTATTCACATGATTGCTCTTTTATCAATCACCATGTAAATTTCCAGTAGTTACACATCTCCACCTCAACATGGAAATGATTCAATTAAATCCCCACTCTTTCAGTGGAAAGCCAATGCACACCATTGTTGCAGTTGATGGATTAAAAACCAATAGGTTCTGTTTCATAAACAGTCCCAGAAAATCAGCTAATTTGTCTTTGGTGAAAAGTTTGATATGATTAACCGGAAAACTGTTCATAAGAGTGGTTTTTTTGGAACTTATTCACCTTATTGGTCATGGCATGACTGGGAAAATCAGGAGATGCAGGGCATATGAGATCGTTTGAAACTCTTTTATTAATGCCTCCCTGATCCGGGAGAGAAGTCGCCATGAGGGTTGTACTTATCATCATTATAGCACTATTCAGTTGGACATCAACCTCTTGTACATGGGAACTAATCGGTTATATGGGAGCATAGTATTCAGTGCAAGAATAGACAACACTATTCATTAGTTCATAGGACTTGTCCGCTGGCTTCTCAAGATGATCTGGCAAGTTGCTATACAATATTGATACAATGTCTTTACTGCTGTTTTCTGAAGGTGGCTTTTAAATATTAGAGACCAATCCATTGTTCCAAATCCAATTCCCATGTTTCATGGATTTTCATTATGATTTAATCTGATACCATCTAAAGAGACATTAAGGTTTTGATCAGCTGATTTGTTGTTTAGGTGAAAACAAGCTATTTTGGTCAACTTTCATCTTCTAAAATATCTTTGAGAGTGGCAAGATCATTTATGAACGAGATCTCTAGTAGTTACATTCTGATGTTATGTGGCAGGAACAATGTTATTGTCTTTGTAAATGAATTTTCTCGATGGTGTGTGGCGGAAATATTGATGTTGTGGTGGGAATATCGATAGTGTGGCTGGAATATCAGTGACATACATATGAAATACCAGAGGAGCCAAAATGGACAACTGATCAATGGCAGTTCATCGTTTAATTTAAAAGAGCTTTCCTTGCAAACCAGGTATATCTGAAATTAACCCATTGCTGAAGATGTTGAATGTGAAGAAATAGATAGAGTAAGGAATTAATTTTTATCTTATTACCATCTTCTGTGTGCCATGGTGATTTTGTGTGCCTCAACAGATGTAGTAGGCTGCATCTATTATAAATTCCAGTGGCGCTCACTTAAATTTTAATATCAAAACTTAAATATCTTAGTTTATCTGAAAACTGATTTCTTTGAAAGGAGACAAGATTATATGGAATAAAAGGGATTGAAAAATAATTCTAATATTACTTGTCGTAATAAATATAAGCCAACATAATACATCACAGTATTAATAGGGTCTTTTGTAACATAAAGAATTACTGATACATATTAGTAATGCAAAATACATAGCCATATAAGAATTTGTAATAAATATACACCTTTTTATTAAAAATGACTTACCTAAGCTGTGGTACATTAATGAAATCAAAAATAATGGCAATGCTGAGGGAAGGTGGGAGTGTATGTTGGAGTAAACAAAACAGCTGATAAAGTTAATAGACACAATGACTGTGTTGGTCTTGCTGATGATATGAGAGCCATCGGTAACCCAGTCATACAATTTTTATAGTTAATTGCCATAGAGGAGTAATACAGAAACTAGTTTTTCTTGAAATTGATTGAAGAAATTCCCCCTAAGAAATAAATTCACTTGTCCGCCATGCTACCTTTGGAGGAGAGGGGTCATACGGGAGGGTATCCAAAGAGTCAAATTATGGAACAAAACTTTTTCTAAGATCATTATTTTTTTTAGCTTAGCCCACTTGAAAGCAACCAACCATCATACGTAAGAAATAGTTATGATGATATGATATATCATCAAGTTATATTTATTGATTGTTTTTGTAGGTTTTTCATATATTGGACATTTTTTTTACTATTCAATATATAAAAAAACTGACATTTCGGAACATTTTAGTAATAAGTATTACTCTCAATTTAAAAAATTGAATTCAAATAAATGTGGCAATATGCTTACATAGTTCAAAAAATTGTCTGTAGACGATGATAGACCACTGTAATAAACCAGGTTATGACTTCAGCATACAATTTTTTTTAATAATATATCATTTATAACGTCAAGAAGCATAAACCATTATCAAATCAAAATCATTTAAATCAAATCTTCTGCAGGTTTCTTGTCTATATGAAGTACTCTTACATGGTGTTAAGGTGATTCAAACATATAGCTATAACAGCAATATATGCAGATGCTAGTATATTGCTGCAATTGGGTGTTTTCACATTACAAAATGTATGTGTCTGCTTGTGTGTTGATTACTGACATTAAATTCTGAAGAGTTGACATTATTGTAGAAGCAAACATAATACAAATAAAACTATTGTCATTGTGCGCTTTGAAGTCTCTAATATAGAAGCGTGTTATCCACTAACTTTTACAAATAATTTTCAGTCAACAAATGATTGATTGTTTTAATTTTGTGAGTAGTAACACATAATTTCTAATAATCAACATTAGAAACCAGCTGATTTGGTTTGTAGGTGATGTTTTGGATCTGGTTAGTCCATGTTTACAATCTAGATTATATGGTTAGTACAATCTCATTGTAGTTAGTGATTTTATTTCATAATATTGTGTAGTTATTTTAGTTCAGTAATCATATTTATTTAATTTTGTCCATAAAAAATGTGTCTATTGAACATTAATTGAGTATTGTTTGTTATTTTTTTACTCGTTTTTTGGTCATGTATTATTTAACCCTAGAACTGGCGGTCATTTCATCCTGTAGTGTCGGGCTGTTTTGGAGCTTCGCGCAAGGTTTTTTTAAAAAAATTATTAAAAATATAAAATAAAAGCAATATAAATAAGAGTATATATATTTTTGTGTTCAGAATTAAACGTAGAATTGCACTATATTGTAAAATTAACCATAAAAAATGTTCTAATAAACACTTTTTTTTAATCAAATATAAAATTTACGAAAAATATTTCTTAAATTTGGGGGGGACCATACCTAGCAAATGAAGTTATAGTGAAAAGTCAAATTTTATCTAGTTTCAGAAAAACATAAACATTATACACATTTATGAAAGCATCATAAAGCTATAGAACAAAAAGCAGCGATGCGTATAAATTCTGAAAATTGGGTGTACACGTAAGACTTTGGTAAAACAAGTTTTGCTAATACATTTATCTATGAATACATGTTATATTGCATATTTTATTACTTAGAATAAAATAGAATATACAGTACTAATGAAATAATTACCATAAATTATTTTTTGAAAAGTAAAAAAAAGTTAAATTTTGCCATTATTCAAAAATTTTGCGAAAAATTTTCATTCAGCAAAATATAAAATCGTTTCTAAAGCTTGTACTATATCAAAATTTATAAATTTATGGTTTATAAGTAATAGGAAATATTATGTAGTTAGAAAACTATAAATATAACTAAATATATTGAAAAAATATAGAATAACCCAAACAGTTATTATATATAACCAAAGAAATTACAGGAAATATATATTTTATTGTGAAAACTATCTATTTACCAAAAATAAATAGTTACTTCAGAGCTAAAAGAGTGCTATAAATAACGTTTAGTAAGTGAAAACAATAACAAACTATGTGAAATGAATTTTAGTCAAGTCATTTTGCCATAGCCTATACAGAGCCGGAAATTTCTCAAACATATTTCAGTAAATAGAAATTGATTTATTCTAAAATATATATGCTTACACTACTACGACGTCAAACAACACACTACACATTAAATACGACACTAAAACACGCGTAAAACTATTCAAACTTACAAATATCCACAGCTAATTTGTGTCGAAAGTGATACAGAACGGCAGCGGCAATATGGCGGTCACAACAAACTGCGTCGTTTTCTTTTACGTTCAAAATGACAAGCTTGCTACGTCATAACCATAATACAAAGAGGAATAAAACTCATCTGTTCCCTAGCATTTTTCTTCCCGAATCCAATGGTGCATGAATTATATCGATACGTTACCGGAGTATATTGTAAAAAGTAATTATACGAGGGAATGTTTGACCGACAAAATTTTGACGGTTAACACTACAGAAGCGGCATTGACCGACAAAATTATGTCGATTAACAGTTCTAGGGTTAACCACTATTTCAGTGATATTATTAACTGTGATTTCTGGTACTGTTTTATTTGTTTTATTAAAAAACTGAATTAAATAAATAAATGTATATAATACGAGCATAAACCTGCAGCTATGCTCACAATTTCATGCTGAATAACATGGACATGTTTGGCATATCCTTTTTAAATGACATACCAAACATTCCTGGGATAAATGGTCAGTAGAAGATATTTCAATCTCTAGTTTGGTCAATACACATATACTTCCAGCCATAGCAGTCTACTTCCACTCATGTTTTTTTAGTGCTAAAGTAGAGTTTGTTTGATGTCCTGAGCAAGAAATTGTGTGCGTGCGCACATGCATTTGCACATTTGACTGCAAATTCTACTTTGTTAAAAAAAATGTGTATTTATAGCCATTTTAATCTATTTCAGCATTATGTTTCAGCCTCTTTTGCAAACTTTTACTAAGAGTACCAATAGCTGTTTTAGGTCAGTTTGATTAGGATTGTTCTTCTATTTTTATTATTTTCCGTGGAAAAACTTTTCCAATTTTTCTCTTCATATGAACTTTCCTCGGACTTGAACAAATGTGAGGAAAAAACAGCTGAATAGGTCCAGCCATTCTTGAGTAGTGTGCTTATCAACATTTCATTTTTATTTATGTACATGCAGAGTTTGTTTATTTTATAACTTCACTAGTTCTGATATATGGCCCTGATTTTTAAAAGTATTTCTTGTTTTAATATCAATATGTACAATACATTTGAACTAGAAGTGAAATTTGCCAACAATTTTATATTTATGTAAATGTTGACTAAAGAGTGCATGTTAAGTAGCAAAAAATGATCCAAAATCTCATATTCATATGAATGTAAAATATTATTCATTCTTGGAGATGCTCCTAGAGCTCTTATATCATTAGCCAATGACAAAAATATTATATTGATTTTTAAACTTCACTTTTATATCCTAGTGCCAAGGGAATATCCTTTTAAATAATTATACAATAATATTCTAATAATAGACCAATAAACTATTTTCTTTAGTTAAAAGGTTTAATGGTTTCAATAGTTAAATTATTTTACTAATTTGTAATATGTAAACAATGAAAACAATCAGACAAGTGGAGATAAGAAGTTGTTGATAAATACAGAGTTCAGAGAACTACCTGCACATTCATTGCTGGTTATTACTTGACTTAAACTTGACCTTTGACTATTGCTATCTTCTTCTTTGATAACAAATATAAATATTCTCATTAAAATCAGAGTCATTCATAGAGTGTGCTATTTCGAGAAATGTTGCTATAATTGTATTTTAAATTAAGAAGGGTTCTTTGATGCATTATTGACTACATTATGGTGTAATAATAATTCACATGAGACCATTTCACTTGAGTACTATGTGTAACTAAACCAATAATAATAGGTGAGTACTGATCGTTCTTAATAAATTGTGACAGAAAGTTTTTAGTACAATTTTCAAAACTACTTTAATTTTTGATGGTATATTGAGCAAATTTTAAATGTGTGAAGTTACAGTAAAAAACAGAATTTTTATTATATAATAATCATATTCCAAAATTAAATCTTTTGCCGTAAGAAATGATTTCGAAATTATTATAAAAAGGAGCTGTTTGATCAACTTGTCAGGACTTTGTATTTATGAGGAACACTGTGGTTCATTCAGTACAGGCCGTCACTTTACTCATGTTTTCTCTTAAATCATGTTTTATAATTTATATGCTGCTTTGTTTATTTCCACAATGATCATTGTACCTGTTGGAATGAGTGCAAAGGGTGGAAATCTAGAGATGATGACACCGTTAAATTGGATTTTGTCTCGGACTATTCCAACAGTGTAACCAATAATGAAAACAAGATCTTTTCTTCTGACCTCCTGTTTTGATAGACAATATTATAAATAAACAGTTGAGGAGTTAGGAGTGACAAAGTACACAATCAGCTGTGACAGGCTATGTAAGCTGCCAACACGATATGCTTCTGCTAGGAGTGTAAACTTGGCTTTAACATTTTAACGTTAAAAAACATTCATGAAAAAGCCACTTCTTTACGTAGGAAGAAATAAAAGCTTATCACACATATTTTTATATGTAAATTAATTTTTATACTGTGTATGTTTATAAAAGGTGCATAGGTCTACATTGTAATTTAATACAGTATGTAAAAGCTGAACTATTTTGTTTTTTGTACTTTTCATAAACAAACATTTTTCTTTTACTGTAAAATAACAATGCGAAATTATTTCTTTTGTATACTTCATAGTCGAAGAGAACATCATAGTACATTATAAATAGAATTTTCAGGATTTTCCCTGGGTTCTGTAACTGGCAGACTGTCAAGAATCAACTGTTGTAATTAAACTCTACAACACCATTGATCAGCGAAATATCAATGAACTAAGATGTTTAATGAGTACAGTAATATTTACATACTAAAGCAAACTTCTCAATATAATAAGTTTTCTTGCTATGTCAGATGACCTTTTAAGCAAAAAGATTATTGATCTTATGTTAATCTCGTTTCAAGAAATGTTTATTTTGGTATTAAATGTTTTGAAGTGAATAGTTTTATTTTGAACTTTAAATTTTATATATATATATATATATATATATATATATATATATATATATATACAAGAAAATCTTTTTGTATTTGACTTACTGTTAAATGTTTTATAAAAGCTCTGCTTTCATGTGGGAAATTATTAATTTAGTTTTCATTTGTAAGCAAAAATTAGTACTTTGTGCTCTCCTTGAAATAAGTTATACAATATATTTTTGTGTTTAACAAATGCCACGTAACCATTATATCAATTTTTTATTGATATTTTTACTTGTTAATGATTTTTTAACATAAAAATAATTTTGAGCTCATTTTTTATTCTAGGATTTGGTAACAAATGTTACATTTATAATCTTGGAGTTGGCATGGGAGAAATGAATTGTTTTTGATTAAGCGGTCAGAATCTGAATCGGAATCTCTTAAGTTTATTTAGTAGAGGCTAGGCGTCATATTTGGCCAACTTTGGGTAATACCGAATAGACTCGAGTCACGTTACTGACCATGGTCGTCGGCTGCCAGCCTGTGTAACCAGTTGCACTTTAGTATCAATTCAATTGAGTGTAGTAATGGTAGGTCAATTTCACAGTTAATGTGCTCAGCACAAGTTTGTGATAGAAGGATAACTCTAAATTACTGACAGCTCGGCACTGCCTTGTGAGATACTCAAGCAGTGGCAGTATGGTACAGGATGAACCGGGGTGAACACACCCTCGACCTTGACCGTGTGCCACCCAATTTTTATGATGTGTGGACGTTGCTCTATAAATAGACCGTTCTTCACATGTAATGAGGACTACCGGAAGGCTATATTTTAATAATAAAAACATATTTTACTGTGATTGTTTGTTTATTTATGATGTGTACATTATTTCTGTGTTATATATCCAATAATCCGGCATGTTTTGTAATTCAGCATACCTCAAGTCCTGACCGTGGAGGATTAATGGAAGTTTACTGTAATAAAAATTAGCATTACTGTTATTCTCTGTAACGTTTTCATAACTTTAACCTTTACAGTGCCACAGGCAAACTAGAATGGTTTATACTGCTACAGGACGATTGGCTCTGGCACTTAGAGAATTAAATTTCTCCCAGAATTAACTAATAATTAATTAACAAAAATCAATTGTTGTTAATCCTTTAGAACAATATTAAATACATGCCAGATTTTTAATCAGCTTTGGAGACTTTGTGTTCACAGCAGCATTTACTGCCCATTTTCTCTGAAATGTAACATTTTTAATATCAATATTGAGAAAGTTATCATTCGTGCACACAACATATACACAGATAGAAGTCAAGATTTTGTCACCAACTGGCTGGAGAGGCTTCGCAAACATTTAGCCATTAAATTTTATAGTGGCTAATTTTGATTACATGGATGTATTATAACTATCATAGATTTCACAATCAATAACCATATCATAACTTTTCATCAGTAATGCCAGTAAAAAATCTGCAGTAAGTAAAATAGAAAACTCTGCTCCCTTTGCCTAGTTTGTTATGAAGATGACACTTCAGGCTAAGTTAAAAAATTGTAAGCTTTTTATGAAACCAACAAATCAAACAAAGTGACTACATCACTCATGCAGGTAATTTATAGAAAAATGTCATATGATTAACCTTCACTTTATGCTTTGTTTACTAATTTTTTTTATTCTGTATTTTCCTTGTTGCCATCATGGTTACCTATAAGACCAATTTAATCAGAGTCACCTTCTTGACAGACAGAATTTAGAATTCCCAACAGACTGATGTTTACTATTTTCAGTATCAATGTATAGGTTCTAGAAATAGGAGATTCAATCCTCAAGGTCAACTTTTTTACCATTACCATGTGTACAGACACAGATAAATCACATTTCGTCATCAACTGGTGTCACCTATTTTTCATTTGATCAAGAGGAACTAACAATTTAAATTTAAACAACCTTGAAGAAGATTGTGGCCGTTTACACTTTTAATTTATAATTCTTTTCCCTAAGTTGACCTGGATTTTGTGTTTTAAGTAAACCAAATGTATAAAATAACATTGCCTATTTAACCCTTTGGATGCCAACGTACCGGTATTACGGCCGTCGGCTACTCAACTGAAAATCGCCAACGGCCGTAATATAGGTACGTCACGTTTTTCACTTGTAATTTTCTTATAGTTCATCTTATTGCCGCGAAATTTTGACTAATCGATAGTCGATTAGTTGCTTTGCAACCACAAAGTAGTTAATTCGTTTATGGACTGTTTGTTTGGTCGTATTTGAGCTTCGCAGCTGTTGAATTGTTTGGTCGAGATTGAGGTTACGTTCGTGTTGCTATGCGTTGTTTACGTTTGTAATTCTCTCATTACTTTTGTTGTTAGGGCATTTTTACTATATTGATAGTGTCAAATATTGATTTGTGAATATAGTGTAACATTACATACAACGTCCATGCAAATTACAAAAACTGTGCCCGTGTCACATTTAGTGAAAAAAAATCATAACTGGACTTCTATATAAGGTAGACTTTTGAAATTTTGTAATTAGGTTAAGGGTTAGATATAGTTTACTAGGATATAACAGGAAATCAGCATACATTTTCTTTTAAACCACTTATTTGTGCTAAAAAAAAAATGTTTTTTTGGAAATTTTAATTTTTTTTTTCTTAATTTTTAACTTTTTTATAAGTTTAAATTACATTTATGCAACTAAAATTTACCAACAGAACAAGGGCATTTCATAAGCAAAATAATGGTAAAAAATCATCAATATCTGTTAAAAAATAAAAAAGTTATGATACATTTAGTGAAAGCTTGCAAAACTGCTGTAAATGCCCTTGGCGTTTCTGGGTAGTACTTTTGGAAAATGGGCTGGCATCCAAAGGGTTAACACTGGCACTGGCAATTGACATTATAATGTTGATCAGACACGCACTTGTTTTGACAGTTCATACAGTACATAAATCAACACTCCAATAACTATTTATGAACCACTTCAAATGGAAAGAATTGGTGATTTGAATGGTGGAATTTGTTTTGCTGCTTTATCAACAGTGATCTCATAGTAACATCATAAGATTTGCCAGAAAGATTGTCTTCATCTTACTATTTTTGAAAATTAGTGATATAGCATGAGTATGGTTTATCATGTTGGTTTGTAGCTTTTTATAGCTTTGTTTTTAAGCTATGCTAGGCTAAATTTTGATATATTTTTGAAACATTTAGTGTAAAAATTAAATTTTTTGCCAATTTTCAAAATGATCATAATCATAGTAACAAGTTTCTGTACATCTCACTACTTTTCAAAAATAAAAAAAATTTAGAGGTTATTAATTTATTTATTATTTTGTAGTGCATACAATTCTCTAAAATTTTGTATATTTGGAAAAATTTAGTGTAAAAATTATATTTTTTGTAAACTTTTGGAAATAATTGTACCCATAACAAATTCAGCCCTTCCTTGTACTATTTGTGGTTTTTACAATATATGTAATTTTTCATTAAGAGAACCTGGATACTATTATATATTTTCTGAACTAGATAAAGTGAAGAATAAATTGACTATCCCAAATTCTAATAATTAATATATTATCACACATTATCTCAAATAATTGCTAACACACATTACAATTGTTTTCATTATATCAACATCCTTAATATAATAACAACAAAACCTTCACTTACATTTAAGATTTTCCAATTCTTCCGTAAAGAGGTAAAGTAGTTTTTGGTGTAATTAAATAGATTTTTATATCCTATGTCAATGTAACATAAATTATTCAACTAAAAGATTCATAAGTTATCACAGAACTTATTCTGAACTTGCATATTAAGTGCAAATAAGCATGTAACTAACTTTGTAAGTTTAAAAATATTCCTGTTTGTGTTGCAGGCTTTAAGAAACTTCAAGTGAGCGTGAAAAGGTTGTCATCGTCACAAGGTGTAATAAAGAAGGCAGCAGATACGAGTTCATCTCTTTCTGAAAAACCAAGTTCTTCTGAAGAATATGATAATTTTGCAAATGTATCCAAACATAATTGTAAAGTAAGTTTAGACATAAGCGATTCACTTGTTAAACCTCAAGATAGTTTTTCAAAACAAAGCACAATCTCAGATAAACATACTTCCAAAAAACTTAAGGTTCATATGACCAAATTGAATTCGAGCTCCCCAAATGAAGAATTGTCTAATATTAGCCCAGAGAAAATGCAAACTTGTGAAGAAACTGTTCCTAATTTAAAGGCAGATATTGTAGCCGATGTATTGATACACACTGAACAGAATGAGCAGGAATTGAAGGAGAAAGTTAAATCTAAAAAGGATTTAATTCATGAACATGAAGATACCATTACTAAACCAAAATTAAGGAAGAGAGTTACATTTGACATGAATGTTAGTGAAATAAAGCCTAACTCTTATGAATTATGTTCTGATGTTTGTGAAAAAAATCATAGCCAAAATGAGATTCCTGATCAAGTTGAAAAAATAATTGGTATTAATGAAACTCCCTATGCTATCGATCTTATAGAATCAACTGAAAGTGAAATTACAGAAAATTCATTAACATTGGAAGAAGATACATCCATAGAGAATCATGACCAGAAGAAAAGTGAAACTCTAAATTCAAAATTATTGAGAGAAAATTCTTCAAATAATACTTTTTTATATTATAAGGGTATAATAGAAACATTGAATTCCTTCCAATCCTTGCCCTTGTCTAATGTTCAGAAAAAAAAATCATTGTCGCTAACTATTCCTAAAGCTGAAGAAATGCCAGAGGCAAAAATTCTAGATTCTCCCAAGAAAACATTAAAGAACAAGAAAAAGTTTGATACACATGAACTTCAAGATGATACCATCAGTGCGGATCAAAATGAGAAAGCAGATGTTAGTTCTGAAAAGTTTGATAAAAATGAATCTACTTCAAAACCATTATCTAGTAATAAGGCCATAACTGAATTAGATAATAACAGATACAAAAAATTAAAAAATAATAATAGTAGATCAGAGCAAAATGAAAGTGATAATGATGATTCTGTTATACTAGACAAAGAATTATCGGATTTAGCAAAAGGTTGTTTGGATTCCGATAGCACTGTTGGTGGAGATGATGATAGTGTCCTTAATTTTAACATTGCAGCATCAGATGATAGCACATCAGATGTTAATTTTGATCTTAATAAGGAAAAAATGTCAACTTCAAAACTATCTGTAAATCAACAAAGTAAACTTTCTTCTCCACAAAATATCAAAAAAAGGTTCTCCAAAAAGATTAAGTCTCTTGTAAAGAATGCAGATACTATTAACGATTTAGATCAACTGAAATCCTCAAAAGGTGTAAGCAAAGTTTCTCCCCAATCAGAGAGTGATTTTCCTATAACAATGGCAGAAGAAGATGATGAAATTGTAAACAGAACAAATGATGATATGGTAATCTCTAACAGTGAAGAGCCAAACACACATATTATTCATGTTAATGCCTCAGATACTAGTAAGCCAATTTCAGATGTAAATATCACTGAAGATTCAAAAACTGAACATGTTGAAAAGCATTTTAAAAACAGTAAAGTTCATAAAAAGAGAAGAAAAAGACTTGCTAAAAAATCAAAAATTAATTCAAGGGCTATTTCTTTTGTGGAAAAGAGTGGTGAGCATGAACTTATTCAGAGCACTAAATGTTTACCATTCTTTGAAATAGAAACAGACGAAACCTGCCATGAAGTAAAGGACAATCAGGATTCAAATAAGGACTCTATTATTGAAGAAAACTTGAAAAAAGTATCAAATACAATTGTTGGTACTGTTGAAGTATTGGGAAAAAATGAAATATCTAGTGATAATGTTTTAGAACAACAACTAGTACAAGAAGAAATACACAATAATTTAGAAGATTTAAAACCAAATAATGTTTCTCCATTGCGGAAAATACGGAAGACAAAAAGTAATATGAAATGTATTTTATCTGATTATAATAGTTGTGAGAGTGGGAATAAAATTACAAATTGTATCAGTAGTAATGTAAAACAAGATTTAGAGCTTAATAAGTGTCCTCTAAGACAGAGAAGAACTGTAAAACATACAGAGGAAGACTTTTCTCATAAAATGAACCATAACACAGAACATAATTTAAAGGTTACAGAAGAAATAAAATTACCCGAATCAAGATTGAGAAGAACACGTACAGTGAAAGCTACAGAAAAAAATTTATCAAGTAGCTATGAGGTGATTGAGAAGGATGAATTGAAGAGTAGAATATCAGAAAATAAAGTTGAAATTGGTGCTGAAAGTGAAATATTTTGCAATTATGAGACTGAAGAAATAAATCTGTCTGTAAAAGTTAACCAACCAGATCCTATAGTATCAGACGTAAGCCTTTCCTCATTAGCAAAAAGAACACGCAAGGGAAAAAAAGTTAACTATGGAATTTCTTCTGATATAAATGTTGAAACAGCTACTGAGGTATTGAAAGAAAATGATGTTAAAGACAAATCGGACATAGAAAGTAGTAAAGAAGAACATTCTGAGAAGGACATATCTTCAAAATGTAATTTCAAACCTAATTCAAAAAGGCAAATTTCTAACGAATGCATTTTAGGTGAAGATATAAAAGAATCATTGCAAGGAAAGAAAATTTGTGTGCAAAAGCAGGAGACAGAAACATTAAAAAGCTTGACATCTTATGAAGCTGTATCTAATCTAAAGGATGTCCAAAAAACCAAAAATGATCCTGAAAAGAAAATGACTATGCATCAAGATCAGACTAAGCAATTTGGAACACCTGATAGTCCTGAACAAAAAGTCGAAGCAATAAACCAAGAAAAAATTTGTGAAATGACACTAAATGATAAACTCAATAACTTTGAAGAATGTCAAGATAAAATTAAACTCAAAACAAATTTTATAAAGTCTGATTTAATGATTAAAGAAGATAAGACTGACACTAAAGAACAACTAGTAGTATCTAGATCAATGTCTACTGATAGCACTGACGAACCGCTCATATTTGTGAAGCAAAAATTATTATCAGACAAATTTGAGGAGGAAAAACCTCTCCAAGAAGAAAAAAAGTGTGAAGAATGTGAGGAAAAGAAAACCCTTTGTAAATTAAATGAGGTACAAAATATAAATATTCAAGGCATTGTTAAAACCTGTGTATCTGATACTCCTAACAGGACAGGAAACTCTAATGACCAGAAAAGCAATAGTTGTAATGAAGAAAAAACACTAAGAAATACAGATAATGACAAAAAGCAGTCCAATTCTAGAGTAAATAACTTTTCTAGTGGAAATTCTAATACCAAATCTTGTAACAATGCAAACGATGTATCTAGTTCAGATATACTACCTGAAAAAAGCCTTCCAAGTTCACCACAAGCTACAGAAGATGCTACTAGTATTAATAAAGATTTGTACCAAACTGCTCTGGATGTTTACTCTTCATTTTCTAATTCCACAATCAATATTAAGTCCAAGGATGCTCTCAGGAAGAAAAGAGATAAAGCCGAAGTTGATGCTGAGATCAAGAGAAGGTTAGCTGAAATAGATGAACTCGAAAAATTAGCTAGAAATCAGCATGCCAATTTAGTGGATAAAATTGGAACTAGGACTCGAAGCAAGGCAGCAAATCAAAACAAATCCACAACTGATGATGTTGTGAGTATCTCTAGTGATGAGTCTAATAACTCACTAGAGGATACATCCAGTATTATTTGTCAAAAATCCATTGAAATAAAGAAATCTGAAGATGTTGTAAATGAAGAACCAACTACCACTCATGTAGTTGAAACAGAAAAAGTACAACTTGAAGAAAATAAATCAAAAGACGACTTTCTAAAAATTAATTTGTGTGAAGATAATTTATCCACTATAGATGTATCTACTGATACAACAAAAAAAGTCAAGAATAAGAAGTCAAATGAAATCTTTTCAGCACTCAAATCACAGGAGGCCTCTTCAGAAAGTCCTAGCATGCAGTCAAATGAAAATGTTGAAACAGATGATCATAGTGTTCCAGAGACACTTCAGACAAAGAATAATAAACCAACAAATGAAATACTTGCAAAAGCTACTATTAATGGTGAAAATGTTACATCATTAATAACTATTCAAAATAGTGGACAAGATGATGAAAATAAACCTCTCTCTGATATTATTGAGGAAGAAAAGAATTCTTCTCCATTGGTTGAACAAAAATCTAAACGGGCCAGGAGAAATGTTGTGTCTATATATCAGTTTAGAGGAAGTGATGATGAAACAAACTCTAAGAATATAACTCAAGCCAAGTTTAACTCTAACTGTTTTTCTAAGAATAGACATGCAATAGCAAAGGATAAAAATAAACCTATAACTTCACCAGAGATTTTAAAATGCAAGCATCCATTTCAAGAGGTTACTGTTAGGAAAACTAGAAATAAGACTTCAATAAACAAGATTTTACCTAATAAGATTGTTGATTATAGCATAGAATCTGGAAAGAAAGACAACCATTGTGATAAACTATCCGAACCAGCATCAGAACCTGAATCAGTCAGAAGTAATTCTACAAATGAAATTCCTGAACCAGACTCTAGCACACCCGGATTGAATACTACAACAACATTAATTAGTTCAAAACTGTCACCAGTTGATATCCAAGAAACTTCAGTTACTAGAATTGAAAATGAATCGGATGTACACAATTTTATAGAGTCGGATCTTAATAGTATTAATGAAAAACAAGATGTAGAATCTACACCCAAAGAGGTTTTTAGACAGCCTTACAGAAAATCATTGATACATAGAAGGAGGAAGAGAAGAAAACCAATATTTGGAAGGCATGTTAGTATTCAGAAAAAACTGGTACCTCAGGAAAGTGAACCTAATGTTATGAATGAGAGCAGTGACATTGTCAGTACACAAAGTGAGGAAGCTGTATCATCCTCTAATAGTTCAATTCAATTAATATCTGCAAAAACAAAAACAAGGAGACGAAGAAAAACTGTTATGGATCTTTTGATGGAAGATTCAATGCTCTCGGTTACTAGAGATTTTCCAATGTCTCCAAATCCGTATATTTTGCCAACATTTTATAGAGACATTGATTTGTCAAGTCATAGTAATAAAACTGTTCCTTGTAATGATTCTTCTGTTTCTGAGCATAACTCAAAAGAGTCAATACAAAACCACGAATTGATCCCCAAACCAGATATCATTGCACAAAAATTAAGGCTGTTAGAAAAACTAAAAAGTATCAGCAGAAAGAGCAGAAAAACTAGACAGTGCAGGACATTGGTTTGTTACAATGAAGATTCCTTACCAGAAAGTCTCGTGGAATCTCCAGTGGGTGAAACAAATCCTAACACTACTGATGTAGGAATATTATCTCAAGAATTAGTTGTAACACCAAATGACAACATGAATGAAAATGAGTCAAATAATACTTCATCTTCATCAGAAAAAATAGATTTGTTAACAGAAGACCAAATAAATCTTACTCATGGCAGTATAGTTACATCACCCGAATTAAGGAAAAGGGTGAGAAAAACTATTTGTAAAGCTCATCTTAAAAAGTCAAGAAAATCTAGGTTTGTTAACAACTTAAAAGAGAATAGAGAAGAAAACCAAAAGGAAACTTCTACTATTTTTGAAGAAAAATCTGACACTTTAAAAGAAAACCCAGTTGAAAACAAGAATAACTTCCCAGAAGTTCAAAAAAATATTCATTTGGTAGAAATTAATAATAGCTTGTTATCTATTAGCAAAAGTAACATAAGTGAAGAGCCTTCAGATTTTGATAAACTTCTACAAAATAAACCAAATGAGACTAAAACAGAACTTTATAGTTTTGAGCAATCTTTCTCTCAAGACAATTTTGATGAGAAATCTGATGATGGTTCAGACAACTACCACAGTGCTTGCCCTTCACCATTGCCATCTGATAGTGAAGATGATGAAAATACCGTGTCAGAGGCACTTGTTAAGGAGCCTCCTTCAAGCACTAGTATTCTCAGTATGAAGCCGTTATCTCAAATACATACAGATAAAATATTGTGTAGCATTCTTAAAGCGAAGGTTGGGAAAATGTTACCATACTTTGGTGATACTTCAACAGATGAAGAAGATCTTGATGAAGATACTCCTCTCTCCGTAAAGCTTTCTAAATGTAGTGAAATAGTTAACTTATTGCCAATTGATGAAAAGAAAAATAAATCAAGCTTCGACGGTAAAGGAATATTAAATCACCAAGCAGGTCATTTTCCAACAACAAAAAAGAAAATGTTTAAATCAGAAGAACCTGCTTTTCAACATAGTCTACGAAAATCTGAAAGAAAGATCACAAGAAGTAGTGCTATTGATTCATCTAATGAGGACAACAATATCAAAACAATGAATAAAGAAGAAGAAGATAATGGCTTGTTACCCTTGAGCGCTACATCTCCTGCTTTACTCAGAAAAAGTACTCGAAAATCAAGAATTGTTAATTTTTCATGTCATGAGAAACATGATATTCAAAATAGCAATGATCTTATAACTGAAACAAAAAGCGAACTAAGTAATGATGTAACTAATTGCAATAATGAACCAAATTTAGACATACCAGAAAAAATAACAATATCTAAAAGAAGAGGAAGACCTCCCAAGGCAAAGCGAACAAAAACTGTACATAATGTTGAAGAAAAATTTGAAGAATTAAATACTGAAAATACTGAGAAATCCTTAAATGATCAAGATCATTTGGTTCATTTAGGAAATAATGAAATATGTGGTACTGAAATTATTGAAAATATACACATTATTAGAAAGAAAGGAAGGAAACCAAGAGCACATAATATAGATTTAATAAAAAAATCATCTAACAGTTGTGATGAAATTAAAATTGATGAGGATAATTTGGATGCCTCATCAGACACATTCAAAGTAAATCAAGACTCAACTAGATTGGAATTAAGTGATTTGGACTCAGCCATTCAGAAAAGTATTAGTCTCAGACGAACAAGATCAAGACGTACAAAATTGAGTGAAGACCCGCAAAAAAGTGGTCAAGATCTGATGAATGATAACTTACAACATGAAGAGGACATAAACAAAGAAGAGAGCTTGGAGTTGTCTCTGACCGAGGAAACAAATAATCTATCTCCGGATAAAGAGTTTGATACAAAGAGAAGAGGCCGAAAGAGTAAATCATTACTATCCAATAACAATGTGCACTTGCTGGTAAATGATAATTCTTTTGGTGATGAGGGCTCAAATGATAATTGCGTACAAATTCCACCTACTGCAAAGAACCATGAACTAGCCATAGAAACCACTTACAATGAATTACCTCCTGCTTTGGTAAAAACAAGAGCTAGAAGACTTAGAATTCAGACACCAGTTAATGTGTATTTAGAACCACCAAATTTAGAAATTCCTTACACATCCTCAGCTAAAGACAAACCTAGTGAAGTTGAGGTAGACATTGACTCGACTTTGGTCAACAGTAGTAGTAACGTAATTTTGTCAAATAAGAGACAAAAAAGAAAACTAAGAAAAGTGCTTGATCCTAATATACAATTGAAAGGAGATACTGAACATTTGTTTGTTTCTCCTGAAGAAGTTAGAAATCCATTAGATGGGTCTGAAAATAACGAAGAAGAAAATAAAATTAGTAGTTCAAATGAATCACATTTTAATATTGAAGAAAGGAAAACACTACCTAAGAAGAGAGGAAGGAAAATAAAAAATAAAATGAACTGTAAAAAATCATGTATAGAACCTAATTTTACAAGAACTGAAAATTACATGGAATCTGATTTAGAAATTGAAATAAATATTCCAGTATTAAAAGATGATTTCTCAAATGATGAAAATGTTAAGGAGAGTCCTTGTTTGGAACTGGAGAATTCATCAAAATCAATTTTATTTGAATCAGAAATTCATTCTGAAGGATACGTTGGAGCTTTAAATAAAAATGATTCAGAAGTAAGTGAAAACACTAATGCTTTAGCAAGAGAATCTACAAAACGAACAAGGAATTTGACAGAAAATGCTTTGGTGATAGAGTCAAGTAGCAGTGTTCAAACTGCAGTGTCAGAGGATGAAGAAGAAAGAGAAGGTGATGAAAATGTAACCAAAAAAAGAAAAATAAATGATGTTCAACCAGTTCAAAGGACAGTTTCAGATGAAATTAACAATAAACCATCTTCAACCAACTACCATGAACCTTCTTCAGATACAAGTGTCAACCAAGCATTCCTGTGGAATAAGATAAGTGGTTTCCTCAACAAAACAACAAGGTCAGTTGGAACGCAGGTAAAAGTCAAGAATATGGCTTTAAAAGGGTTTGATACTTCTGAACCAGAAGTAAGTTTACAGAGTGAGTTGACATTACCTCAAGTCATCAAAACTTTATTTGAAGAATTAAAATGTATAGACAGCAGCTTTTTAAATCCGTAAGATAATGACACTTTTAATATTTAAACCCACAGGTATACCTTTATTCTAATAAACATTGGATAAAATAATTACTTTTAAATTATTTAATAGTTCATTTTTACGGAGAATAATAAACTTTTCCTTTCTTAAAACAAATTATTTTCAAAAAGTTATCTGTTCATATATTGAAATAATACCACTGGTTACAAGAATTCAGGCTGTGAAAAACTTAGTATTACTCTTCATTTTAGCTGTTTAGGTATATTTTTAAAGTTGATAAAGCTTACGTACAAAACACATGTAAATATATAAATAAAATAGACCAAGTGCCTTTACATGTAAATGGACAGAATTACTATGTGTAGTTGCTATGTAAGATATACATTGTATATGTGTAAGTAATGTATATATTTCTTCTGTTAGGATCTGAGTTAGTCGTATCTAAGTTTATGTACTTATTGTTATCATTTAAAATCTCAATATGTAAAATCTATGAAAATATTATATTTTGCTGTTATTATATTGGATGATATTATTCAGCCAAATAATGTCCATTATATTCTATCTAAGTAATACATAATTGAAGAGTTTAGTATTATAATGTCTTTAATTTGGTACAATAAAATTTAATTAGAAATATTACATTTATGTATTATCTCAAACTCAAGCCTCAATTTTTATTTCTCAAATTGCTGCCATGGAAATGAAGTATTTAACAACTACTTTAAGGAGGTATTTGTTTTGGTAGGGAGTTTTTTTTTTTAGGAAAATTATGTTTAGTTAGGACTTGAAAGAGTTTGCCTTTTATTCTTGTATCATATTCCCGTTGGATGTATTGAAAGTCTGGCTTATTTACTTTAAACTTAAAGTAAGTCAATGGTTTTATATAGCTGTTATATTTTTACTATATCTGTTTTTAGGTCATTACTTAGTAATGTTTGTTTAGCACTAGTTTATTTTATCCTAATTTCTCTTTCAAAATAATCATTTTTTATTTAAAACTTTTACGTTAGCAGGAAAATGTTCAATGTAACAACGGCTTAACCACATAATATAAAGGGTGGATAGCCTATTGTAATAGTCTATTTACCATGTTTAACCAGAGTTCAAGTTAAATGTTTTTTGACAAAAAATATATATCGTTTACCTTTCAAATGCTCAATACAGCACCCATGAAATTGACGTATCTTTATTTACCTATTATTGAAAGTGCGATCAAGGTGATCCCTTTCACTTTCTTTCTCTCACTATTCTATCTCCCAGTTTCCATTGATGATACTGTAAACAATCAAAGATGTGTTTGTACCCAAGGTATGTCTATCAAGAGCTTGAACCTTGCACCTCCCCCCCTTAAAAACGACTTATTTTCATAAACCATATATACCTTTACCATGTTCAAAGAAAAAGGTCATCCCTATCAAATGGAATGGATAATAAATTTTTTTTTTTTATTTTAGTGAATGATGGAGTAATACAACACAAAAAGTTGTATTTGGATTTTGTAGATTTCTCTGCTTGTAACATTTAAATGACAAATTCTTGAATGTGTTTTAAGGAGAAACAATGTAGAATATAACTTTAAGAGTTATAAGAATTGAACTTTTCTATAATTTTACTTGTTAGGTAACATACTTAAGGTTTTTGTTTTATAGCTTTAAAAATTTAATGGATCTCAAGTACTTGATTCAAACATGTTTTGATGTTTAAAGGTCAGTTTGGAGTACTTGACTATGGCAGCAATCTCACACAATTGTGTGAATTTTATAAAATAATGTTTAAAATATACTTTTTTACTGATAAATCTGATTTTTATTACATACCTGAGTCTAGATTTATGAATCAATGGATTCTTTCAGATGCCCAGAACACTAGCAGGTTTAGGTCATGCATCTGTTTTTTTTTTTTATATCAACTTGGTTCAAAATAAATGGAACAAATTTAATTATGTCCTTTTCCATTATAACATTTGTAAACTCGATTCTTGGATTTATCATGTAAATTACAGATTTACATATTTTATCCTCAAATAAAATATATGTAATTGTATATTTTCAGCTTAATATATTTAAGATGACCGTCAACAAAAAAACCAAAATGTCCAAAATGTGTGTTGTGTGATTTTCAATGTGAGAACAATGTATAAACTGAGAAACTTATATTCTAATGTCATTGTAATTTTCCACTCCTTTATAAGCAGAGAGAGTTTCTGGAAAGTCTAGGTTGGTCATTATCTGGAGGTGCTCATGGTTTTTAAATTTCATGTGATCTTAAACCTGGAACTGGTGTGGAATTTAGTTGACTTGAACAGCAACAGCAGGTATCCTAGTGAGCTACCTCCTGTATTTTGTGAGAGAGTGAAAGTAAAAAGTAAGAGGGAAATCATTTCCATTGATTTTAATATAATAAAACGAAAATCCAAGCCAATATTGAATTTGAATTGTGTGTCACCAAAATAAAACTTGAATTAAACTCTCGTAATTTCCTTTGTAAAAACAGTATAGTTTTATAACTTGAGACAGTAACATTCTGAATAGAATATACATAATGTCCCAGAACTCTCTATTAACCTTATTATTCCTGGACCAAATACAGACCAAAATATCATATTTCAATCTTCAATAATTACCTGAACAGTTACCATTTCAGTTCATGTTATTATTGTTTTATATAACAGTGTTTAATTTGATAATGTCTTGTAGTAATTAGTTGAAATTTGGCATTATTACAGAAATTTTTTTTACAATTGGTTTCTATGGATGAAATTGTTGGATTGTGGTGGTAGTATTCTTACCAATTGTGACAATAGACAATAGACTTTATTTGTACAATTCATTGAGAATAACATTAGCGTCAAAGATACAATATTAAATAATTAGAAAGAGAAAACAATTTAGTCATGTCAGTTATCACATTAGGTTTATATCAACAGTTCTCCAAGTCCATAATAATGGTTGCAAATTCTTCTAGACACCTGGGTAGTTCATTTGTAAAAAGTACAAATAAGACCGGGTCCAGAACTGAACTTTGTGGTACGCCTCTCAAGCTGGTTAGAGGGCTAGATCTCACTGAAGAAGTCAAACCATGTCTGAATGCACAAACTCAACCATTTGTTGTCTTTAGTTAAATAGCTGCCAAACCAATCCACTGAAATTCCAGAAATTCCAAACGCTTCCAGTTTTCTTAGGAGTTATTTATGGTCAAGGCTGCCAGTGCTTTACTAAAGTCTAATAATACTGATGCACAGGCATTGCCATCTTCAAGTTTATCAATAATGAGTTCTATTAGACTAAATTATAATTGTTGATGTAGAACGTCCCTTGATAAAGCCATGTTGCTGACAAGCTAGTAAATTATTTTCCAGGAGGTGAATTATAAGACGAATCAGAGCTACTTCTTCAAAAACTTTAGAAATTACTGTTTAACAGTAACAATGTGGGATTTATGCTTCTTTTGATTCAAATATAGTAAAATAAAAAATAAGTATTCCCTCCATTTACATATTATAGGCATATCCACTCATTTGAATGCAATAAGCAGCACAAGTGGCGGCAGTTGACTGATTGATAAAAGAAACTATACTATCCTTATAAAAACATTACCTTGACTCTGCTACAAATCTGCGCGTAACACTGAATACTTAGAAACAAGACATAAATTATACTACACTTTAAATAATAAAAAGCTGAATTAAATATTTGAAATTTGGTATGAATTAGGTCAAAAGGCACAGGTTGGGCATATAAAATGTAAAATGTTATTATATTTTTATTTATATATGTAATGAAGTATCAAACTTTTAGCTCTGTAATGTTTAGTTTGCCTTGGATTAAGAAGTTAAGAAAACAGGTAATACCACACTGTGGCAATGTCACAAACAGTATGTCCGCTCGAATTATGTATTTTCTACATTGGGCATGTACAAGATACGTGTGCATTGCTGTCATCCAGTTCTGAGCTATATTCAAAACTTCATGGCAGTGTCTTTGCAAAGTTAGTTTAAAATAAATAAGATATCTGCACTTAACAGATACAACAAAGTGATTTAATGTAAACTTTCAAACTACTATACAAGAGATCCCTGCTTAGATCATCCTTTTTTCATTAGCAATCTCCAAATAACAAAATACATTAAAAAAGCACTGTAGTAAGTTGAGCTTGTTATGAAGACAGCACTAAGTTACACAAAAATGTTCAAGCTTTATAGGAAACCAACCAAACCATCAAAATAACTTCATCATGTATATTGATAAGTTACTGAGTAATGTCATATTATAAACTTCACCACATGCTCTGTTTACTAATTAGCTTTGTAGTTTTCCCATTGTCAACAAGTTCACCCATAAAACCAATGTAACCAGGCCACTATCTTGACAAACCGAAATCAGGAATTCTCAATGTTTGCAATACCAAATGTTCCGAGTTAGTGAAAAATACAGGAGGCCTCGGAAGCGTGCCCCTCCCAAACTCGGAGCAAATCATAAAAAAAAACAATCACATGCCACTAGTGGGAAGAGACAAAAACGAGACAAGATTTCGAGTACAAGAAATATAATTAGTAGGTGGCAAACATTTCCATGCAAAATACAATTATGCAGCACCACGGTGCACCGTGTAACTTAAAAACTAAATAACAACAATAAATATAATTCCAATAATGACAATAACATAATAAATAAATAATATAATAATAACACAATAAATAGAAATTTGGTCTATAAATAACATATATCAGGTACGGCAGTAGTAAATCTAAAAATTTTAACAGGCAATCTTTTATGAACTGAGGGGAGGGAAAAGGTTGTAGAATTTCTAGGCCCACTAATTTTAAAAAGTAATTTGGTTTCAAGTTTGTAGCCGAAAATTAAAAAAAAATATTTAAAGCCAATTTTCGAAGGAGGCGGGGGCTTAGTTGCCTCCACGAATCCGAATTAAAGATTAAATCCTCCCCTTCAGTTCATGTAACTAAACTAAATAATACTGGCTAATATACTGGCCCTCCTCCAGATCTAACATCTGGCAGCGCTCCATACAAGCCAATCCTCTCAAGTGGTATAAGAAGTAAAAAACATTTCTGATCCAACCTTGTTCCAGAAGAAATTAATGGGAGCACTACACTCCGGTTGGATGCCGGTCCAATAGCGCTGGCAGGGCGCGGGCATTCAGTTGGCTTCAGTGCTGTGGGCAGACTCGCCGCATCAGTCCCGCTGACGGCACTCACGGGGACCCTATAGAATCCCAACATAACCAGTAGATATTTAGAAAAATATTAGTATAACCCGAGAAATAATAAAACTTAATTATGTTTGCCACAAAGTATATATAAATTTTTTTTTTTTAATTTAACAATTAAAAATAACGATCTGTAACTAACAGTACCTTTTAAGTATTGAAAACTGTTTCCTAAAAATAACTCAAGACACCAAGTATTATAAGATACACTACTTGGTGACAATATTAAATATTAAAAACAAAACAAATTTTCAAATATATAAACATTTACTTATAGGCTAGAACAGCCATACTAAATGATTAAGCGTGATAACAATTACTTGTAACTATAATTCGCTGGATTTTAATCATTCTATTATAATATTATAATAATTTACATTTTGCTATTAAATATTAAATGTAAGGTAGGCATAATAATAATTATATAATTTACAAATAATAACAATACATTATTTCCCAAATAACAATAATTAAATTCTAATCAGTTCACGCTACTATAAAGGCAATAATTAAATAATAAAATTGAAATCATGGATGTTGCCACCCAAATTTGCACGCAACACAAAACACGAGGTAACAAAAATTTGCAAAGTCTGTACCGTCTCGCTTACACTAAAAAAAACAAAGTGTGTACACGGAATAAATAATTTCCGTTCGCCAAACGGATCAGTTAGAAAGCACTAGAGCAAAAGATAAAAAAACTAAACTAGCATAGTAAATAAAATTAACAAATTTAGAACGTACGGTACGAAAGACAGGAACGAACACTTTGCGACACGAACACGTACACGAGGAACACAAGTTACAAAATAAATATATATAAATTACTTATAACTAAACTACGATAATATATGTCTGGATGGGGGAGAAAAACCGCCAACTAATTAAGTTAAGAGAGTGAAAAAGACAATTACCTGCCGAAAGTCGGTGAATTAGCCAGCCATGGGGAAACGGGAAGAACAGAGAACAGCCAGAACACAGTAAGCTTCTCCGAACGTGTCTGACCGCTCCGAACAGTAGCCAGAGCCAGTGCCGGTGCCGGTGAACAGCTGGTCGGTAAACTAGTCAAGGTCAACCAGCTGACCTCAACCAGGCAGAAAATCAATACTCTGACGGAGTGACTCCCCCACCGACTGACAAGAGTGGGCCTTTCGTGGGCCTTCCGCCACAACTTCCCCGATACGGGATCAACCAACTCAGCAGTAACTGGGGAGAGAAAACGAAGAATCCGGTGAGGACCTGTCCACCGATAGCAAAGTTTGGCTGCCCGTTTATCCACGGCCGAACTGACCGGATGGGCCTTACAAAAGACAAGATCCCCCACCTGGAAGGGGTTAGCAATACGTCCCTTATTGAATTTTCTCCTCACCCTTTCCCTAGACTGTAGGAGCTTAACCCTGACTGCTTCCCAAGTGTCACTCACATTGGGAGTACCAGGCACTGGTAGAAGACTATCCAGACTCCAGAGATTAGACAAGGGATCAGAAGAAGGACGACTAAACATGACCTGGAAAGGCGTGGAATCATGACTTTCGTGAAGAGCAGAATTGAAGGCTAACTGAAGCCAGCTCAGGTTTTCATCCCAGGTAGTTTGTTTCTCAGCGTGATAAGCGATGAGGGCGGCTCTGAGATTGCGGTTGAACCGCTCAGCATGAGAAGGCTGGGGGTAGTAAGGAGATGTCGTAACATGTTTGATTCCATGCCCAAAACAGAAGCGATGAAACTCCCTCGACACGAATTGTGTGCCGTTGTCTGAGACGAAGGTGGCGGGCACTCCAAAATTCTGTAGAAGGCGGGACTTGAGTGCCTTGACGGTGAGCGACGCCGTGGCACTCCTAAGAGGAATCAACCAGCAAAACTTAGAGAAAGCATCCACAGCGACAAGCAGGGAGGTGTTCCCTGACTTGCTACGGGGAAAGGGTCCCACATAGTCAATGAACACCTTTTCAAGAGGCCGCTCCGCCACCTCGGAGGAAAGAAAACCTAATTTGGTATTTTGTGCAGGTTTACTGACCGAGCAAAGATGACAAGCTCGTACTCTACCAGCAATGTCTCTGTCCATACTCTTCCAGATGAACTTATCTCTGATTTTAGCGATGGTCTTGTGAATACCTAAATGACCGCCCACGGGAGAAACATGAAAGTAGGAAAAGACCATCGGTATGAGGGCACTCGGCAGAACAATCTTGGGACCACCTCCGCGTCGGGCACGACAGCAGAGGACACCCTTGGACAAGAAGTAAGGAGAGTGGGCTTCTCCCTCCTGGAGCTCACCAATGATGTTTGACAACTCGGGGTCTTGAAGTTGGTGAGAGCCAAAACTCTCAAAGGCAGCAGGGAAATCCAACATCACAGTCCCACACAACGGTGCTTGAGAATCAACAGGATCGCTGGGTAGATGATACATTCTAGAAAGAGCATCGGCGACGACGTTTTGGGTGCCGCGAATGTGCTGCACCCTGAATTTAAAGGCCGCAATTTTGACAACCCAGCGACCAATCTTCCCGAGTTGTCGAGGATGGGCCAATAGCCAGGAAAGAGCCTGATTGTCAGTTTCCAGCACTAATTCGGAATGCTCTAGGAACCTCCGAAACTTATCCATGCCGAAAACGACCGCCAGACACTCCAGCTCATAAATAGAAGATTTCTTTTCCTGAAGGGTCAAAGTCCTAGATGCAAAAGCTATAGGTTGCCGAGCGCCGTCGAATTCTTGAGAAAGCACAGCTCCTACAGCACAGGATGAGGAGTCAGTCTGCAAGATGAAGGGCCTACTAAAGTCCGGTATTCGCAGCACAGGAGGTTGGATAATGGCCTCCCTAAGCAGTTGAAAAGCACGTTCTTGATCTTCACCCCAAACGAACTTTGCGTCTTTCCTTCTTAAGGCGTTCAGAGGGGCGGCCACCTCGGCAAAGTCAGGAATAAACCTACGGTAGAAATTAACCATGCCTATGAATCTGGCAACACCCTTGGCATCCTTCGGAGGAGGGAAATCCCGAATGCCTTGGGTCCTGGCAGGGTCTATAGATACACCCCTAGACGACACGAGGTGACCGAGGAACGATATTTCAGACTTGGCGTAAGACACCTTCTCCGGATTGACTGTAAGGCCAGCCCTACCCAACCTAACCAAGACCTCCTCAAGATGTTTAACGTGTTCCGTGAAAGACTCACTGTAGACCAGAAGGTCATCAAGATAATTAAAGACATACCTGAACTTCACATCGTGGAAGATGGAGTCGAGCAACCTAGTTAACGTTTGGGCCCCCACAGCTAGCCCCATAGGCACAGATCGGTACTGATACAAATTCCACGGAACACAGAAGGCCGTGAGAGGACGTGATTCCTTCTTCAACGGAATCTGATGATATGCTTGGTTCAAATCAAATATAGTAAAAAATTTGGCCTTACCGAACCAATCAAAAGCAGAATGGAGATCGGGGAGAGGCACTGAGTCTATTTCAATTTTGGCATTAAGTTTTCTTAGGTCAACCACCATACGATGTTTTCCATTAGGCTTTGGAACCAAGAACGCTGGACTGGCATACGATGAGTTTGAGGGCTCAATAACTCCTTGATCCAAGAGATCCTTGATGATACCACGCATAACCTCCATCTTTGGAGGAGCCAACTTGTATGGGTGGGAGCGTACTGGCTGAGTGTCAGTCAGACGAATTTCATATTCAATGAGATGGGTAGAACCGAGCTTGGGTGTGAGGACCTCCGGAAATCTTGAGCAAAGCTCACGGAGAACCCCAGCTTGCTCCTCATCCAAGTGACCGAACGGGTCCCCAGGGGCAGAACCTTCCTCACACTCCACCTCCACAACCTGCGGCGTCGATTTGCATTTATCAGAAAAGGGGACTGACACTCGCCGATTGAATTTGAAATAAGACTGGCCCGCCTGAAGATCCAGCACCAAACCAGTCTTTTGAATAAAATCCGCCCCCAAAATACAATCCATACTCAAGTCCTGGGCCACAAGGAAGCTCCACACCCATGAAAAACATTCAACCTTAAACTTGATTGAAGCCTTCTTCGAAATTGGAAGAGGGGAATTAGAAGCAGTCCAGCAAGTTAAAGAAGACTCCTCGGTGTGCTTCACCAAACCTAAACTTGAAATGGCTTCAAAAAGACGGGAAGAGATGAGGCTACAGGCTGACCCGGAATCAACTAGGGCCTTATGCACTGAGTCTCCCACTAAGATATTGATATAAGGGCACACCGAAGATGCTGTCCTAAGCCGTAGGTTTCCCTTTTCTGCTAGGCTCATAGTGTCCAAACTATTAATCAAATTTTTCGCACAGGTACTATTTTTTTGAAATTTTTTCTTAGACCTCGGGGGAACTTCAGAGAAAACCCCCCTTTGATCTAGTTTTTTGGACCAGTGCGATATCTCCTAGGACACTCCCGACGAGTATGACCTCGTTCACCACAGGCATAGCAGATGGGTGGATGAAGCCCACCAGAGTGATGTGGCCCATCCACGGGATTCTGTACGGCCGTGACAGCCCTGGAGGGCTGGATGGAACGATGATTGTTCCTCTCCGCCCTCTGCCGGTCAGCAAACTGCACGCTGCGCGAAGCAATGCACAGACGGTCCAGTTCAGAAAAGGTGGAAGGGCGACCAGCAAAAACTAGACGGGACCTCTCTTCAGGATTGAGACCCTCAAGAATGGTGGTGACCACAGTACTTTCGGGGATATTGAGCCTTAACACCCTATCAGTGTCCCTCACCTCGGCCACAAACTTAGCCAAACTCTCTCCGTTGCCCTGAGGCCTAAAGAATTTCTCCACACGGAGACGTTCCCTCAACTGACCAGGAACAAAGAAATCCAATGCCTCCCTATGAAAATCATCCAGGGTACCACCCCTCTGGAGAACTCGAACCAGACAGTCACCCAAAGGTGGCCTACAAAACGGAGAGATGACATGCAGGAAGCTCGCTCCCTGAAGACCAGGCAAGTCATGCAGTCGCAGGATCTCAGAAAGAAACCGCAGCAAGGCTTCAGTATCTAGACCATCCACCGTTGGTAGTCGCTGCAGCAACGGGGTAAGTGGGTTCGGAAGCTTGTGATACTGAACAAAGGATCCCGTCACCACAGTCCCCAGTCCCCCAGATCCAGCAGGCATTTGGGTCACAGGCCCCCGGGCCCCGTCCACACCAGACACCCCCGACGCCACGCCCACATCAAAATCAGCAACAACTGACCCAGGGATCCGGCATTCACCCTTAACAGCCGCAGCAGAATCAACCGCAGACACAGTTTTTTCAGGAGCCTTTGCCCCCTCGTCCCTCTCGAGTACAGTCAGCAGGCCGTCAACCAAGGTGATGTGTTCCTCCAACCACTCCTTATCACCAGAACTAGAAAGCTTGGCTCTAAGTAGCGACAGCCTCATATGTAGATGGGTAAGCCGGGACAAATACCTAGCCCTCTCTCGGCCAGTAGGCGGCGACTCCAACCAGTCCTCCTGACTATTTTCAAAAGTCTCCAACTTAGCCTCCAAAATAGGCCTCTGCTTCTGGAACGCCAAATCCCTAGGCCAGGTAGTGTCCAGGTCCATGTTATCCCGCAGTTGCTTCCGCATGGACTCGCAGTCGGAACCCGGAGTAAGCCCACGAGCCAACAACTCAAAATGGAGATCCTCCTTCAACAAGTATTCAGGCACCAGAGAGACAGGCATGATAAATAAATAAATGACACAGACTAACAAGTAACACACACTGACTCGAAGTCAACGACTAACAAAGTAATAACTAAGGCGACAAGTGAATAACTTAGTGAGACAACACTCTCAGCAGGGTCCCCAGAATTCCTGCCGTCCACGAAACACGGCAGCGAAACCAAAATACCGCAACAAAACACTACGCCGTACCAGAACAAAACCAGAAAAAAAAACAACGATGACAATGTATAACAAAAACACACAAGTAACAATAATCAGGAAATAAATAGGTTCACACACTTCCTGTCGATCGGCGGAAAATAGCACAGCGAGACGGCACAGGCGCAGGAAGTCAACTAACAACTTCAACTCATCTCTCTCACCACCAGTGGCAAAACAAAAACCCCGGGCCCGTAGAGGGTAAAAACACGTAACCACGCTCTGCTACCATTTTGTTCCGAGTTAGTGAAAAATACAGGAGGCCTCGGAAGCGTGCCCCTCCCAAACTCGGAGCAAATCATAAAAAAAAACAATCACAGGCCACTAGTGGGAAGAGACAAAAACGAGACAAGATTTCGAGTACAAGAAATATAATTAGTAGGTGGCAAACATTTCCATGCAAAATACAATTATGCAGCACCACGGTGCACCGCGTAACTTAAAAACTAAATAACAACAATAAATATAATTCCAATAATGACAATAACATAATAAATAAATAATATAATAATAACACAATAAATAGAAATTTGGTCTATAAATAACATATATCAGGTACGGCAGTAGTAAATCTAAAAATTTTAACAGGCAATCTTTTATGAACTGAGGGGAGGGAAAAGGTTGTAGAATTTCTAGGCCCACTAATTTTAAAAAGTAATTTGGTTTCAAGTTTGTAGCCGAAAATTAAAAAAAAATATTTAAAGCCAATTTTCGAAGGAGGCTAGTTGCCTCCACGAATCCGAATTAAAGATTAAATCCTCCCCTTCAGTTCATGTAACTAAACTAAATAATACTGGCTAATATACTGGCCCTCCTCCAGATCTAACATCTGGCAGCGCTCCATACAAGCCAATCCTCTCAAGTGGTATAAGAAGTAAAAAACATTTCTGATCCAACCTTGTTCCAGAAGAAATTAATGGGAGCACTACACTCCGGTTGGATGCCGGTCCAATAGCGCTGGCAGGGCGCGGGCATTCAGTTGGCTTCAGTGCTGTGGGCAGACTCGCCGCATCAGTCCCGCTGACGGCACTCACGGGGACCCTATAGAATCCCAACATAACCAGTAGATATTTAGAAAAATATTAGTATAACCCGAGAAATAATAAAACTTAATTATGTTTGCCACAAAGTATATATAAATTTTTTTTTTTTAATTTAACAATTAAAAATAACGATCTGTAACTAACAGTACCTTTTAAGTATTGAAAACTGTTTCCTAAAAATAACTCAAGACACCAAGTATTATAAGATACACTACTTGGTGACAATATTAAATATTAAAAACAAAACAAATTTTCAAATATATAAACATTTACTTATAGGCTAGAACAGCCATACTAAATGATTAAGCGTGATAACAATTACTTGTAACTATAATTCGCTGGATTTTAATCATTCTATTATAATATTATAATAATTTACATTTTGCTATTAAATATTAAATGTAAGGTAGGCATAATAATAATTATATAATTTACAAATAATAACAATACATTATTTCCCAAATAACAATAATTAAATTCTAATCAGTTCACGCTACTATAAAGGCAATAATTAAATAATAAAATTGAAATCATGGATGTTGCCACCCAAATTTGCACGCAACACAAAACACGAGGTAACAAAAATTTGCAAAGTCTGTACCGTCTCGCTTACACTAAAAAAAACAAAGTGTGTACACGGAATAAATAATTTCCGTTCGCCAAACGGATCAGTTAGAAAGCACTAGAGCAAAAGATAAAAAAACTAAACTAGCATAGTAAATAAAATTAACAAATTTAGAACGTACGGTACGAAAGACAGGAACGAACACTTTGCGACACGAACACGTACACGAGGAACACAAGTTACAAAATAAATATATATAAATTACTTATAACTAAACTACGATAATATATGTCTGGATGGGGGAGAAAAACCGCCAACTAATTAAGTTAAGAGAGTGAAAAAGACAATTACCTGCCGAAAGTCGGTGAATTAGCCAGCCATGGGGAAACGGGAAGAACAGAGAACAGCCAGAACACAGTAAGCTTCTCCGAACGTGTCTGACCGCTCCGAACAGTAGCCAGAGCCAGTGCCGGTGCCGGTGAACAGCTGGTCGGTAAACTAGTCAAGGTCAACCAGCTGACCTCAACCAGGCAGAAAATCAATACTCTGACGGAGTGACTCCCCCACCGACTGACAAGAGTGGCCGAGGTGGGCAAAATAAAAGACAAAAATAAATAGTCCAAACTGAGCCCCGGCTCACAAAGTAGAAGTAGCAGTGACACAGCATTTCAAAACAACCGTTAATTACTATTAAAATAAATGAATGCATTATCTTTAACAGGCTTAGGATAGTTCCAATAAATAAACAAAAAGATGTTCCACCTAAAATTATTTTATTTTTGCCTATATTCTATGAATAATTTCACATCAAGGGGGTGCATCTTCAATAGAAGTGTTGAACGAGATACTACTTTTATAAAATATTCTTATATTTGAAAGCAATTCTTTAATACATTTCCCACAAAACATTTTCTTAATAATTTCTATAACAGTTCAGTGTTATGGTGTTTATAAAATTTAGGCACAAGAGGATTCAGTGCCAAGTGCAAAGTAAGTTCATTGTACATTTACTTTCTATGGTGAACTTTATTGATCATGGACGTTTTTACTGAATATATTCCTTTTCTTAAATGTAAATTAATAGCCTATACATGTGTTGCACCACACATCCTAATTAATATTTTTTTCACACATAAACTACTTAACCAATTTTACTGAAAGTTTATGTGGCCATTCTTACCATTCCTGGGATGAATATAGGCCTATACTTTTTTTGGAAAATCCCTCCAGGCTACACCCCACTGGTCTCTAAAGCAACAAAATATCCCACCTTAATCTCTATAAAGTTGTGCAATATGAACTGAAAGAGCCTGTTAATGTAATAAACTATTAAGTGTAAACATTCTATAATGACTGCATGACCATATGTTTAATTAATTTAATAATTATTTTCAATTTGTTTACATTTATAGAGAAAAAATAACAAAAGTAACAACACAATTTAACACCATGGCAACAAGGCAAATATAGAATATTAGGAAATATAAGCAATATACAGTACAAGACAATAAATGAAATTTTCATGACAGGGAGGGGACATCTCATCCATTTTTCACTGATGGGGAATATGATACTGATATAATCCCTAGACAAAATAATAATAGTATGATATAGTGAACATGGATTGGGGAAACAATAACATGTACTTTACTGTATCATGTATCATCTTTACATATGGATAACACCTTAATTAATTCAACTAAAAGTGCAAAACTTGAAATTATAATTACTTGCAATTTTGTTTAACCTAAATTGCAATTGATCCTATTAATTATGAACACTTAAAAATGGGTACCTGATACATGAACGTGACTAATTCCATTTAAAAAATTAACATAGGACATTATTGTATTACACCATAAATGGTTTCACTAAGAAAACCATGAACTTTGACTTTGAAGTACCTCTACATTGATATAAAATAATTCAAATGTTACTGAAATTGTGTGAGCTATTCAAACAAACACAAGAAATGTGTGCAGGCATGTGCTAGTAAGAACATATATAACAATACTAACTTCAGCTCCAACTTTATAATTAATGTTGGTTGTGAGAGGAAATATTCAATTGCTAGTTTATTCTTGTTCCTAAATAACATAGACAGTCACCTAGGGCTAAAAGTGTGTATAATAATACTTGACTACCTAAATACAGTTTTCTGATGATTGAGATTTCAAATTTGATACATTATTACTTCTCTGAGATTTAAAAACTTAGATTTGTTATTTTTTTTTAGTTTTGAGTTTGGGAAAGGGAAAGTCTTGCCCATTTTTTAGGACTTCAAACTCTAAAAGATAAGTGATATATCAAAACCTGTACTGACAGGCCTGGATCTATCCTTGGATTCTGAATATCTTGTATGAATTATTTTTTTAACCATCTAAATCTGACTAGGAAAAGAGTTTTAGTCATTGTCCACTTGTAAAGATTTCCATTTTCTCTCATACTCCTTAAACTGTTATTCTTGATAATTACAAACATTTAAAACTTATCTTATGCTCTAAAATCATTCACAATACAAAGTACTTTTAACATATTCACATTAAACAGTGTTAGAGCTATATTTTCTAGTTTGTGTTCTGTTACATGAAGTAAATAAAAGGGTGTGAAATCTACGTTGAAATATGATTGATGTCTTCAGATGCCATTTTATTGGCCAATCGTTGCTTCATTTGTGCCAATCCTATGTAGAATGATATCATCGTCTTCATAACCTGTAAGCAAATATGTAACACAAGGATATATAAAAATTTGTGTTAGCAATTTAAATTGACAGGTTTTAGAAGGGGTTTCAGACCAGGTGAGAGAAGGTAAAGTTCATACACCAGTGCATAAACTAACGGATTATGTATGAACTATACTTTAATTTATAACTTTAAGTACTGTAATCTATACAATCTTTTGTTAAAAAATATGCATTGATAAAATGATTATGGTTATTACAACATGGATTTGACCTAATAATTCTAAAAAAATAACTAACTAATTATAATGATCCAGGGAAGTTTTCATTAATATGAGAAATTGCTAGTCACTTATGTTTGTTAAATTCTTAAAACAACATATTCAGGGTGAGGGCCTAAGTCTCCCCAGTCCCCAGGAGGGTCCATTCTGGCTATTTTATACCCACCAGTTTAACCTACTCTGGGTACAGCAAAATCTAATGTGTCACTTAAATCTGGGGAGCACTATGGATATCCAGGAGCATCACATCACTAACTGCAAATGTGGAGATAACCACAAATTGGGGTCCCTAAGTATTAAAGGCAGTTGCTAACCTAAAGCAACCCAATAACGATGTGCCATCTCCTGCTCTCTTTGACTGGAGAGGCTGGTACAGAGTTTGCCTCGCCTTAATCTAAAAAGATATGACTGAGATTCATGCCCAAAATCGTTCCTCATAGATCTTGACAGGAGGCGACCCCTATCCCAATCTTGTCCATCCAGAATATCCTGTTACTCCAAAAGCAGAGCAAAGGTCCTTTTAGGACTAAGTTCAATTTCTAAGCTTCTTGTCCTAAGAGAACAAAATAAAAAAAAAGTCCCCCAAACTGTCTGTGGAAAAGATTGTGGGAAATCTTCTGACAAGTGTATACTTCAGTAAAACTTATAGCTTAAGTTTTATATCATATTTTGAACTTCAGGCATTTTTATTTTTTTAATTAAAGAAAGGAAAATACTTTTAGGAATGGCATATTTAAGTTGAATAAATCAACCCAATCTTAATACAGACAAAAACTCACCTGAAACAATATTATAATTATTCCAGCAATGGTAATGAAATTATGATACTTGGAAGCTGTATTAAAGGTTAAAAGATTAATCCTTATTTCTTTAAACTTTTAACAGGGAATGGCAGTTTTTACAAAGATAGACATGTGTACATTGATGCAATAGACCACATTTTCAGCTAATTTTCTACAAATTTGTCACAAACCTTTTATGAATTATCTTAGTTCAAAAACATCTTCCATTAGAAAAGAACTTTGGGAGTTTTATTTTTACAATAGCAAGCAGTTCATGGAAATTTTTTCTGGCACCCTTCCTAGAGAAAAATTGAAAATTCTGTATGCTCTTAAGTATCTCTCTTATACATTGCACAAGATCATCTGAATTGTTCTTGACACTTATGGTTATCCAGAGGATTACTGGTAAAATAAATTATGAGTTCCACGCTATGAGACTTCTGAGTATCTGTACTATGGCTTTTAAACAAACACATTGTAGAATTAATGAATTTATTATATTAGATTAGGCAATAGCATATGGGAGTGAAATCCAGAATAATTTGTGAATAATGTGTTAAGCTCCATTTTACCTTATGCTTAGTCCAGTGTCTGAAATCTGACTGGTACAGACTGGCAGGAGAGTGAGGAGACAATTAGAAAATCTCTTCATCTAGATTACATTGGATAGCTGCTGAGTAACCAGACTGAGCTCCTTTGGATCCTAAGTATCACTTATATTGAAACAATGCAAAGAGTTCTTTATGAAATTCTTCTTCACCAACTTTTTATGGATCTTTTCAGACAGACATGGACTCCATATTCTAGTAGTCAAATCTGTACCTGTGTCAGATTTCAAATGCTGCACTAAGTGGAAGGTGAAATAGAGCTTAACACAATAATTACGTTAAATAAACCCTTCCTACCATAGCTAAGTTATGGACAGAAAAACTTGATTGTCTAAATTAGCTCCAATCACGTCAGTGATTCTAAGATATGACAAGGATCATTATATATTCCATCTGTCACAAGTCTCATATACACTACATTTCTACTAGTATCTGGAATCTATTATGGAAAGTAATTTAACATAGCTTTACTAAGACTAAATAAAACTAGTTTCGGTTAATAGGAATTTGCGTTGATAGTTCTTTTATTTAACTGTAAATTTTCTCACCCGAATGAAAGTATCCAGTGACATACTGAAGTTTTTAGAGCCAAATGCAGCCAGTCTGACTGGTCTTTTGGAGACTACACTTATTATCTTCAGTGAGGACTTAACTTCTGGGCTGCAGTCATACCATGGTGCATGGAAAGCATCATCAAATACACGAATACTCTGAAATGAGATTTTAAATAAATGTAATTTAACATTGGGCTCGACAAATTTAAAAGCCATAATAATATCGTTTCATTATATAAATATGATATATTATAAAATAAATAAGCTTATAAAAAAACAAATTTTAGTAGTGTATCCAAAAAATAACAGGCATTTTTAAGTTTCACGGATTTAGATAGTCTGATTGTCAATATTTTTATGTTAGTACTCATGTTCCTGTAGTAGACTAAGATTTCCAGCTGTATTCATTGTTTACTTTTTCAGTGGCACCTGCTAAGGTGAGATGTGTTTAATGAACTGAGCAATTTTTGTTTGCAAAAAAATGGATCAAAAAATTTTATCAAATTTTGTGTAAAAAATTAAATAGAGTGTAACAAAATGTGGGAAATATTAACAAAGGTCTATGGTGAGTCTGCTAGTGGCAAAGGAAAACAAGTGTTTACGAGTAGTATAAATGTTTCAAAGATGGCTCTGAAGATATTGAAGATGACAAACACTCCAGAAACATCAACAACTAATAAAAACGTGAAACAATGTGGATGAAATAGTTATGAACAATTGTTGTATTATGATCAGAGAAGTCACTGATGATGTTGGCATATCAATTGACTCATGCCATGAAATTTTTGTTATGATTTGGTTATGAAATGTGTGGCAGCAAAATTTGTTATGAAATTGTTGAATTTTGAACAAAAATAGCGGTGAATGGAAGTAGCTCAGGAGTCACTAAATCAAGTCAACGACACTGCAGAATTACTGAAGTGTGTTATAACAAGTGACTAAACATGGATTTATGGGTATGACGTTGAAACTAAGGCTCAGTCATCCCAGTGGAGACATTCTAGATCGCCAAGACTGAAAAGGCTCGACTTAAACATGAAGGTTATGCTTACTGTACTCTTCGATTTTAATGGCATTTTTTCTTGCCACAAGAGCAAATGGTCAATAAGGAGGGTTACCTGAAAGTTCAATGCGATTTTTGTAAAGCAATCCGAAAAAATAACTGGATTTGTGGCAAAACAATTCTTGGCCTTCTTACCATGACAATGGACCTACTCACACTTCATTGCTTGTTTGTGAATTTCTGGTCAAAAACAGTACTGTAACGATGCCCCAACCTCCACATTCTCCAGACTTGCTGGCTCTGTGTGACTTTTATTTCCAAAAATAAAAAGAACCTCAAAGGGCTGTCATTTTAAAAGCACAGGTGACACTAAAAGTGCATCACTGAAAGACCTAAAGGGTATCCAAAAGGGTTTGAGAAGTGTTTCAAGGATTGGAAAAAGTGCTGGCACAAGTGCATAATATCTAATGGGAACTATTTTGAAGATTACGGCATTAGTGTAAATGAATAAATAAATATTTTTTCAAGAATGAAAATTCCCATTACTTTTTGTACTCATACCTCGTACATAGGGTACAGTATATTTTTTTAATTTTTTATTATACTTATATTATATAATTTATTGCATAACATTTAAGTATTAAATAGTCAATTTATAGTCAATTTTTTCTTACCTCTAAACTCAGATTGGTGCCAGCGATGGATAACATAAACAGATTAAAAATTATTCCCAAAAAGTATAATCCAAGCAAAATTTCCTCTGCTAATCCATAGTAGTGTTGATTCTAAAATCAAACAATTGTGTTAACCACAATGATTTTTTAAAGATTTAAATATTGTTGATGACTTTCAATTTTGATCCAAATACTTTTTTTTATTAATAATTTGTAAACCATGTATGCTTTACCAAATGTATTTGTTCCCAGTCATTTCAGTCCCAAGGTCACATAAAAATATCAATGCAGTAGTTATAATCTTAGTCACTAACATTAGAATTGTTTTAATTTAACATTTAAAACTAAATTTTTTAATAAGTTTAAATGTTATGCTACATAGGTACTCCTCTCCTAATATTGTTTGAGTTTTGAGTATTTTATATTTTTTTTATTGTTTATTTCTGGAGTTAGCTAATTTTTGTAAGTATGGTTAATGGTTATACAATATGTCATTTCGAAGAAAGTTCATTGCAAAATAATAATTTGTAGTTTTATATTTTGTTTTACAAACTATGAAATTTTCAGGTGTTGTGCCATTATTTTGAGGCAGTTTAATTTATGGAAAAGAATTTCACCAAAACATTATATTTTATACAGGTTACAGATAAAATTATGAGATTCGAACATGGAACCTCAAGTTTTGGAAGCCACACATAAAATATTAAAGAACTGCTTTAAATTAATTTCCTCAAAGTGATTAGAGATACTGGATACTGTTGTAGTTGTAATCTTTCTTTTGTTTTACATTAGAACACCTTAAATGGCTCACCCTACATATACACCTAATGTAATAATGAAAAAAATAAATGATATCTAAAAAAAACAAAAAGAAAGTTGCACTTCTACAAAATACTAAATCCCATCGTCAAGCCATTCTGCAATCCCAAATTACCTTTAACACAGATTAATTGGGTTAGATAAGTGAAACCTTTAATTATAAGTTAATCTTTTTATTAAAAATTCCATACTGACATTAGTTATTAACAAAAAAAAATAAATTTAAAATTGCAATACAAATCAATACTTTGTATACAGACATTTTTATGTTGTTGTAATTTGTAAGAATTTATTCATATTTAAAATTTAAAAAGTGTACTTCATTATGACTGTAATTTTTGCTTGAATAGCCAAGGTATCAAACAAATAATTTTATCTTAATAGTCAAATAACATTAAATTTGTGTTACAACACACAATGATAATGATTTGAATAAAGATTTTATTAATAAAAGACTCAAAATTATAAAATTAAATCTAAACATATTCATTTATCCCTTAAGTGTTAGCATGATCTACATTCATGTTAATTCAGGTTTTAATAAGTGTCACCGTGGTTCTATAATTTCCATTAGAGAGGTTGAACATTCATTGTGTAAAATAATTTTATTAGAGTTATTATAGATCAAGTTACTTTATAAACTATTATTAAGTTTAAATAACACAAACATAAATTGTAAACTTACATCATTACATGAACATTTTTTTTGTTTTAGAAGTCTTATCTTGCACTTTTTTGTATACATTCAAATTACTCAAAGAACCCCATATTTATTTTTGTTTATGCTAAAATTTGTTACAAGTTTAATGATTTTCAGTTATGTTACCTTTTTGAAGTAGTACTTTCCTATTTCTTATCTACAAGTTACACTTTTAGAAGCTGTTAGAAAATAATAAAATAAAATGAAATACTGGTACACTCATATTAGTTACGAAAAGAGATATATAATTCTTGGTTGTAAAAAGGAAGAATATGGCTTTATTGAGTGAAAATTTCCACAAATTGCAAACAAAACTTACCTGAGTAATTGAGAATACTCCACTGATGAGAATTACAAACATCACAGAGAAATAAGAGATCAGCAATGGTGTGTAGATCTCCACAAATTCTTTACAAAGACTGCAAACAAAATATAGTATGTTACTGTACAATTCCTGTATTTTACCTTTTTTGAGCTCACTCAATTAGCAAATAGAAAATTAGCGAATTTACTTTTTCTTTTTAAATTGCTGAGAGGTGAAGTAATGGATTAATTTTGCTTGTCAAAAATTAATTTTTACACTCCATCATTTTATAATAGATCCCAAAATTTGTTTCACATTAGTTTTTCTCGTACAATGGCACATTTTTCATCACCTTTGAATACAATGATGAGATTACATAATTCTTTGCCTGGGGAGGTTGATATATTTTTGCATAGTATTAATCAATACAAAAGACTTTGTCAGAGGGATATAAACTGAGCTAGACTATCTAATACCTTACATATACATATTTAACAAATATACTACACTACAATATTTTTATTAAGATGTTTTTACTTTTAATTACACACGCACACACACACGCACACACACACACACACGCGCATTCTTTTTGTTATGGCTTATCTTGACTTTGTTAATATTTATGATTATTTATTATTGTTGTTATTTTGTTTATAATTTTATTATAGTTACGTTGTTATATCTATATATATATATATATATATATATATATATATATATATATATATATATATATATGTATCTGTTATTTATCTTTAGGCTTAATTATCTATTTAATGGGAACTATTTTGAGTGGAGCACTGGACTGGACTGGATTATATTTGATTGTGTGGATATTATTGCATGTCATCTTGATTTAATCATGCACAATGTAATTGGGTGTGTAACCTGTATTGTTGCATGTAAATAAAATAAATAAATAAATAGGGCTTTTTGTGTGGTCATTATTCTTAATGAAAAGATCACTTGATGACTATTTGAGGTATCGATTTGAGAATGATGATAAACAGTCTTGAACTGAGATTTACCATTCAATAGTTACAAGTGTTTGGTCTATAGTAGAGTGAAGAGACCAAACACTCTACTCTCTCCCTCTCTTTCTTTAGTGTGGTGTGTGAGAATGATGATAAACAGTCTTGAACTGAGATTTACCATTCAATAGTTACAAGTGTTTGGTCTATAGTAGAGTGAAGAGACCAAACACTCTACTGTCTCCCTCTCTTTCTTTAGTGTGGTGTGTGAGAATGATGATAAACAGTCTTGAACTGAGATTTACCATTCAATAGTTACAAGTGTTTGGTCTATAGTAGAGTGAAGAGACCAAACACTCTACTCTCTCCCTCTCTTTCTTTAGTGTGGTGTGTGTGTGTGTCACAATAGAGTTCATTCCTTTATCCCGTGCAAAAAGGGATTTTGTTACCATTGGAAACAATAAATTTTAGGACCTTTTAAAGGAAGTCTTTCCTTTCATATCTGTCACTTCAAAACGGAGGTGAAAACTTGTAGACTTGGGAAGACCAAAATAAATCTTTTAAATCATGGATTTACGAAAGAGTGGTTATGCTTTCTTATTTCCATAAACAAAAGAATGTTTAGGCAATTATATTGAAAAAGGGCCCATTAGTTGTAAAGTAACACATAGAACTTTTCAAACCCAACACAACTCCATAACAAAGATGTTTTTCATTTCATTAATTGAAGCCAGATTGCAATACAATGTTGGGATAAGCTATTTGAGATGCTTTCTTGTAGTTTATGTTTCCTTGTAAAACAGTAGAATGAATAAAATAAATGTTTTTTCCAGATTTCAGTGTGTTTTGTTATGTGTAGCTTCATCAACAAATATAACAAAACATTTAATCTTCCTTATGAGCCTTTAAGTTGTTAAGCTTTCAGATGAAAAAAGTACAAAATGTATCTCCATATTAGGTGATCAAATCAATTTTTGTAGCTTTCTCTAAATTAAGTGAGAGTTTTAAAATGTTTGTAGATAATATTTTAATAAATATTATATATACTATACAGTGGTCTGTCTTACAGTGAAGTGACACGTAATTTATCACTATAGCCACAATTCAGTCTAATTCACTTAAGACTCTATTTGAAGCAAGTAAAAAGACTTCTGTCAAGCACAACATAAAATAATTTGGATGCCAACAATATGTTGATCGAATGTATTGTAGAATTTAAAACACTGTACATCTTAAATGTATGTGTCAACGCTCAAATGAGTGTATGTGTGTTAAAAATTCATACATATGTGTTCATGAAAGGATGTGTCACTTAGAACCTACTCCTTTTACTTTGCTTACCGGAAAAAGATTGCTATTTTGAAATTTTCAGATTACTAATAGTATAAAAATTACTATCTATCACTTTGAAAGTTATAGGGATGATAGCTGCATGGTCTGATCTAGGACTTTAGGTCTAAATCAGAGATAGCATAGGTTGGAATCTTGTCAATGGCTGGAACACTTTTATCAGTACAGTATTCCAACCCTGTAATATACCAACTCTCACCTTTACAGTGTCTGATAGCTAGTAGTCCATAGTAACAGACAGAACGTTAAACAAGAAACTGGCCTCATGTGTTTATATGAAAATAGTTAAAAATTAAACTATTAGCAATTTAAGTTTGTTTTCTATTCAAGTTTCTATTTTCACCTTTTTAGTTTGGCATGCCTTTCAATCCATAACTTCACCATCATCACATCTTCATATTTACTTTCAAATTTCTTGTGGTTTATGAAGTTCTTACACTGCTTGTTCATGTTAAAGAATGTCCCACTTTTCCTATAACAATAATGGTTTTCCCATAAGATATGCTTCAGGCTTGTGCGAAGATGTATGAAGCATTCTGTTTTCAGAACCAACATCGACTGCACATAAAGAGAATTGGTTTGATCAACCGCGATTAAGAAACAACAAGAAATGATTTGAATAATCAATGTAGGCCAGTAGCACTCTCTGTTGGAAACTTTGTAGACAACTTGAAGAATCAACAAACTGTCTTCTTTGTTGAAAGCAATCAATTTCGTGTAGGAAAAAGCCTTTGTTGCAAACTCAAAAAACCCGACAGTGTACACGAACAAGAGAGTGAGTTTTGTAAATAAATTCCTACGTTCGGAACATATTTTTAATCTTTGTTCAAACTCGTTTTCCAGTGAGTCCCTAAGGCATTCATCAACAAAAGTTGAAATACTATTAAAATGTGCTTTTATTTTGTTTCCACGGTATATATAATGATATAGAATCGCACTTGTGTTTACGAACATTGAAAACACAGTAATGTTGACAAATCCATCATCTGTATACTGAGGTAAATACAGTAGGTAAGCCACTTGCACAGCTTGAACTAAACACATAATGCACATTAACACTAAATATACATAAAAGAACAATTTGAATTTTCTTGAGCACGTAGTGTTTGCAATAGATAAAATTCCAGCAAACCTACTGAACCATGCTAATGTACGAAAAACACTCTTTGTTGGTGACATTTTTCATCTCATTTACCTCCTCAGTTTTGTAAAGGAAATATGGACAAGAGCCTTAGTGGCTGTATTACTAATTCAGGAAATGGCCACTCGTTAACTGCATGTTTTGTTTCTTTTACTGCAAACTTATAACTGAACATTTTCATTTTATTACTGTAGAATGGGGTTCATATTGATGAATATTTATTGTTTCCTTTTACAAAACAATGCAAACTATTAAAACAAATATTCACTCCAATACAAGTGTAATATGTTACAAAATATGTTATACAAGTAGGATTTATAAATATTTTATACTGCAGTGTGTTTATAAGTAATTTGTATTATATTTACATATTCTTTTAAACATTTTTGAAGTGAAGAGATTAATACTATTACATACATACATAAAATTAAAAATTATGAGAAACCGTAGAAACTAAGAAATGCCTATTTAGAACACATTTTGATAATGAAAGTAGTAAAATCTAGAAACAAAGTTAAGATCAAAATGAAGAGGTGTGAGGATGCTTGCCAACATAAGAGACTCATGTTTGGGAAGAGAAACACGGTGCTTGATCAAATTAAACCACCTCTTGAAAAGCTGAATCTGCCAGATCCTTGTCTTCATTTAACTGGAAGAGAAAATGAGACAACCAAGAAAAGTTTACCTGGACGACCATGCCACCTGGAAGAGCATGTGGGAAAACGTAAAAGGATATGACAATCCATTGACAATTACTGAAGAAGTAATTCCCTCAAAAAGTTCAACTCTAAAAGAACCTCTGCATTAGTTTTGTAAATATATTAAAGATAACTACATTATTTGTAACCAAAATCTCCAGGTAGGAGAGAAATTATATTTGGTAACAAAGGCAAAGACGCTTTAGGAAATGTTGTGGGAACCCAGGATGATCAGTACCTAGTGCTGAATATTAAAGAGACTACCTAGAGAAGCCGAGGACCTTCAAAATGCAGCATTGAAAGTGCTATTTACAGTAACAGTTTACAGTAATTATTCAACATGGTTTTAACCAGAAAAACTTGTTTACAGTGTTATCTTGTCAATTAATGTTACTTTCATGTATATTGTACATATACATTTATAACTTTTATTATTAACTTTAGACTTGTTACTGATTCACATTTTATAATTTTTGTGCTTTATGTGTATCCAGATCATGTCTTTTACACTTTTATCATAAAAGGAGGGATGTGGAGGGACATATTATAAATGATCTTGTAATCATAAATGTTTGTCCCAGAAATAGGCCTTTTCTGTTTGATCTCTAATCTGTTTGATAATTTAGGTTTTCTTGTTAGTTTATTTTTCAGAATTGGCGACCAAAGGGAGCCTAATTTCAACTGATTGGTTGGTGTGCCAATTTAATGTAATTTGTCCAATGACTAGTTATTCTTCCGTTACAGCGGATCACAACCCAGGCTTGTATTGATATGTCATGTATAGCTGAACAAATTTGAAGAGAAATATTTTTTAATGAGGGAGCGAATGTGTTAATTTTCTGCTACAATTTGTTGTTAGTCGGTGTACATGCACGGCATTGTGTATGTGAATCCTGATATTGGCGGCTGTTTCGAGACCTCGCAATATATTGATAAAATTGTCTTAATTTAACAAATTTCTCTGTATTTTTCTCTTACAAAAATGTACTTATTACTACTCCATACTTGTGGCTGTTTGTATATTGTATATTGTTACGTAATATGTCACACAGTGTAGGAGTTAGAGTTATAAAGTTTCTTTAGAAACTAACTACAAGAGTAACATTACAGTTTTTATTAATTTTATAATAAATAATACATCAGATGCTCTACGAACACATAATGTTTACCTGAGCAATTTGACATGATTCTTGATCCAAGAGTAAATCCTGATTTCAGTATTTTTGTTATTTAGATGACTCAACCTCCTTTGAGGGGTAGAGTTTGTTTGAAGTTGATCCGACAATTTTAATTGTATTGAATAATTTTTTCCTTGAGTTATAGATTTTGACTCACTAACTATTTCACGTAAACTGGAACGAAGGTGATGAAAACACAATGCCAGCAGTAACATCATAGCAAATAGATAATTTCGATGCGTCTGCTGAGTCGTCAGCATACAGAATAGTGTGAAACTTTGCAAGAGCAAGGTACTCCAATAAACGTTGATGTTGTTTACACTGTAAAAAACTTCACAGAATAAAATTCGTCCACTTCGAGTGGAGCTATCTTCTGAGTAAGAAAATACTTTTATAGTCACTTCCAAAACCAGAACAATCAACCAAAGAATCATGGTATAGTTCAGGAATGTGTTAAGCCTTTCAGAATAAGTTATCAGTTTATTCCTTACAACATTCTCATTCAAATCTGCAAAATTTGTTGGCACAAAATCAACGACTTCTTTAAAATGTCTCTGTATTACATGTCCATTCAATGCATAAAACACTATGAGGCTACAAGAACTAACACATAGGCAAATAAAGCACACCAACATTGACCCATCCTCATCATAATCACTCAAGTTGATTAGGACGTACATTGAGGTGACTGATTGGTACAACATCACAGTAAATGAAGTTGTCCGCAACATTCCCAACAATAAGGTCGATAATTTTGAAAGCTTGAGATCTCCAAAACAACAGAACCCCGCCAGAAAACTGAGTTTTATCACTGATGAGAACAAAAGTCTTGGATCAACCATTCTTCAGACAAGTTCAAGTAACAACACCTGGAGTAAATGACAATGGAATGTGTTTTATTATGAAGTTTTATGACCATATTGGTCAGTATGTTTAAAAAAACTCCGGAGCTGTTATTGCTCTGATGACCTTTATATTACTGGCATATGTGTCTATTGATTTAATGACTATGCCCATGTTCACCTAACATGTTTTCCTCTATGACCTTCTATAATTTTCTTTTCATATATTATTCCACTATGGTCTATAGCAGCAGGGAAAACGGTATTTATCACTATGAGATGGTTTTACATACTTTATACAAATTACAACAAAAAATTACTTTTAGGGAAATAAAATGTTTTAAATTATATAGTTGAATGAAGTTTTTTAAATCATATACAAAGGGTTTTAAAACAACATACTAATTAAAAAAGTTAAAAGAAAATAATGTTTAATTTACTATATATATAGTAAGTACGATACAATTTTGTATTTTTAAGTCCAAAAGTCACTCAGTCAGTTGGAGCAAGAACTAACATCACTGGATATAGAATAAAATAAAATTATTCACTTCCTTTTCTTGGGGGCACCCAGGTATAAAAGAAACATTTTTGAATTTTAAAGGAGCTGTATTTAGAACCAATAAATATTATACCTACAAATATCAAACTGTTAATTAAAAAGAAACTAGTGTGAATGTGTCTAAGAATGTAGTCTACAGAAATAAAAAAAACCTTAAGTCTTGGAAAGAAAATAATAAACCTGTAGACGCTAGTAAATATAAACTAAATTTGAAAAACACTAGTCATCAAAGCACTAAAAATGTTTATTGAACTCTATACGTTTTAAAGCTGTCTGTGAGGTAGCCATGGATTAATTTATTTTAATAGTCGTGACTCTAAAGAGTAGATGTGAAATCTGACATAATAGACAAAATAAGCGAAATTAGGGGCTCAACATTGAAGTTTCAAGCTAAACTGTTGGAAGAAGGTGAGAATATCATGGGCTATTGAACATCACCTAGTAAAAAATGATTTAGTAAAGATACTTACTGGCAAGAACCTAGACAAGAAAAAGTTTTGGGGGAAGGGGGTGACCAGACAACTGGTAATTTCCTGCAGTGGACAGAGAGTAAGACCCCATTTTGTTCCTTATAAAGTTCTTGATCCATTTCTTTGTTGAGAACGATCTTTCATCAGTATATGTCAGTAATACTGAATTATTTAAATAATAATAATAATAATCGTTTACTAAAAAGTAATTGAAAAAATTTTAAATTTGGAGGTGTCCAATGCAATTGAATTATTTTAAGAATAAGTATTTCCATTTGATTTTATTAGCAGTCTTAAAAATTGTGTAGTAAAAATTTCTCTATTCTACATTCACATTCAGAGTATTGTTTAATACAGTAGAGTCCCGTTAATCCGACCTAATTGGGACCGAGCCCTATTCGGATTATGTGATTGTTCGGATTAGCCAGAATTACAGAAAAATACGGTTTTAAACTTGAGAATGGGTCTATTTTGTTATAGAATTATCAACATTGTTTATTAAAACATGTTTTCTGACTGTTGCATTGTATTTCTTGACAAATAAAAGTGTTTGCGAATACTAAGCACATTTACCGTATTTAGTGTGAGAGTTCTATTGTTAAGCAATGTGAGCGTACTGGATATTGTACGGGTCCACGCGTTCAATAGTTGTACGAAACTACGCGTAATCCAATAGACTCTCTTCAATGCGACAGAAGACAATAACTGAATTTATGTCTTTTAACAATTAATATTGTACTCAATAATAATATCAGTACTGTACGTCCAATTTTTGTTTGATTTCACTTCCTAATACAGTAATTTAACTCATACTTAACCTATAAGTTTCAATTTGAAACTGTATTTAACTTCATTATTTATGTACTGTACCGTACACAATCTGTCTTAATAAAATACTGTACAGTATGTCTATTTAATTAAAGTTTTCTTTGTTTATGTACGAAATGATGCACCCATTTTCATTTTTTATGTAATTAGTTCCTATAACTGTTCATTATCGTTATAAATAATTCCTCCTGGACCTGTTCGGATTAACCGACGTTCGGATTACACGTGTTCGGATTAGCGGGACTCCACTGTATAATATTAAATGCAATCATAAATTTGTTAAATGTTTCCTAATACTAATAAGAAGTTCAAAGATAGAAAATAGTTTACATTATAAATGTTTTATATAGCTGCTTCTGTTTACAATTTTTTGGTAATTCAAATGTTTTATTCATTTAAAATTTTTTTCAATTGGATTAAAAATATTGAGCTCACAATTTTGAGAAAATATTGTAAGCTATAACTAAATTAGCAAAAAATACATTGAGTAATATAACTCGTTGAGTGTTTAGCAACTCAAAAATCTCTCCTGCCGGTTACTAAAGAACAAAATCTGATTTCTCAAACTGTATGCATGATAACTGATCATTAAGAGGATTGAAATGTAGTGTAAAACTTTATCTGTACCATGTCTACATTGCTATTGATAATGGTAAACGTTGGGCTATCGGGAGTTTTGATTTCTGTCTGTCAAAAAGTGACTCTGGCTATATCGGTTATAATATGTCTGAACATGTTAACAATGAGAAAAACAGAGAATGAACAAATTTGTTAGAAGAGTTTATTATGAAGCTTAATCATATGATATTTTTTAGTATGGTATCAACATATATGATAAAGTTCACTTTGTTCAATTGGTTGGTTTCATACAAAGCTTGAATATTTTAGTTTAACCTGTCATTTTCACACCTAACTAGGAAACTTTGTGCTCGTAAAGAGGTTTTTTACTGTGTTATGTTGATTGCTGATGAAAAATGGAATGGACAGACCATAGATTGTAGCTCACTTTATTGCCTGTTATGTATAAACATTTTATTAAGTTTAAACTAACTTTTCAAAGACTGCCTTGTTATTTGGAACAAAATTGGATAACAGTGTGATAATATGCAATTTACTGTGTTACATAGTAAACATTCGTATTTACATAAGTACATTCGCTGTATCAAGAAATGTTTGTTTATTCGTAGGATATTGTCCTAAAACAGAGAATGTTTTTGCCACTTTAAACTCAATAGGTACTTGTCAGTGGATAATGCAGCTTGGAGACACAAGTGAACCTTCTGTCAGAGACCAACAATAGAAATAGACTGCCGATCCATACTGGAGAAGTATTTGGACTGACAAATAAGTGTCTGTCAAGTTGTGTTGTTGACAGCCCACCTTAGATTACCTTGTGCTGTGCCGTCCCCTCAACCCCGCACATCTCTTACCTTGCCGCCATCCTACTCTGTACACCCATTGTTATTTCTGCCAGACTGAGTTACAGTTCATTTAAAGAATAGATCCACTGGAGTGATCTGTAGTCATACTGTTCTCAGCAGCCTCAAATTAAAACATACAACTACCAGTCTACTGTATATCTACTTATGTGCAGAAGATACAAAAGGATATGCTACTATGAATTTATTCATTGTAAAAATGTATTGTTGTGCACTTAAAAGTATTCATATAATAGAATTAGATATTATGAAGTTTAATTGGCTGAGTATTTAGTGTAGTCTCTTCTACCGATTGACGATAAAAGCAGATTTGTGCCTTTGTGTGTGTCCATCTTTATCCAAAATACCTCTTGAGTGAGATAACTTGGAGAGTTAAAATTTGATGTGAAACTCCCGCTCTACCACCTAAGTCAAAATTTAAAATGAAAACATTAGTCCATTAGGAGTCGCTCTTTGGGCCAGGATATTATTTGTTTTGTAGTGAGTACAAAGCCTCCCATGTTGACCCGAAGTCTGGTGCGCATTTAACCTTGCAATATTATTACATTTTCCTCAAAACACAATTTCTTTCTGAATACACATTATTATAAAATTGTTATGAATAATAGTTTTAAAACTTTAATCAATAAATTTGTATACTTCTTTTTAACATGTTTGAGTTATGATACACTCTCCTACATTTGACGATGATGAGAAATTACAAGTTAATTTATTGAACACAGCCTATTTGTTAAAGAACAATTATAATAACTTCATTTGTATGTGATTTGATTATTCAAATTATAAATCATGTTATATTTATATACTATTGCAATACCTATAATGTAGCCAAAGCAATGAATTTTCTAAGACGAATAAGTACTGTAAATGCTAAGTTTTACATCATAAATCTAAGAAATATAAAATAACATAAATTTTTAACTATTGACCTATGGCAATTGCCTAGAATTATCTGTTTTACCTTCTTAGTTTTGCATGTTTTTCAATCCACACGTTCATCAACATGACTTGTTCACCATTATAATCTTTAGTCCAACTTTCTTCTCTACCACTTCTTATATACTGGATATATTGTTGATCCGTACTGAAAATAAGCCTATTTCTATGTTGCCTCTGTGGTTTACACAAAATATCCTTTAAACTTCGGCGAAGATGTAGGAAACATTCTGTTTTGAGAACCAACATTAACTGTAGGTAAATAGAATTTGTTTGCTCAACAGCGACTAAGAAACAACAAGTCATAATCTGAACAGTCAATGTCGGCCAGTAGTATTCTCCATCAGACACATCATACAGAACTTGGAAAATCAACAAACTGTCTTCTTTGTTGAAAGCAATCAATTTCGAGTAGGAAAAGGCTTTTGTTGCAAACTCAAAAAAGGCAACGCTGTATACTAAAAAGAGAGCTAGTTTTATAAATATGTTTCTTTGATTACGACGATTTTTTAAGCTTTGCTTGAACTCATTTTTCAGTGAGTCACAGAGACATTCGTCAACAAAAGTTGACATGTTATTAAAATGCGTTTCTATAATATTACCTCGGAACACATAGTAAAAGAGAAGCATGCTTGTATTCATGAACATGAAGACTACAGTCACATTAACTATTCCATCATCCGTGTAACGAGGGGAATATAAAAGGTAAGCCACTTGTAGAGCTTGTAACAAAAATATTATATACATTAGCGTTAAATACACATAGAACAATATTCTTATTTGTCTCGAGTATTTAATATTTCCAATAGATAAAATTCCAGAAAACTTACTAAACCTTGTTAATAAGGCAAAAAAAGTATTTGTTGGTGACATTTTACTACTAGCATCACCTACTACCATTTCACTGTTCAATGAAAGTGACAAAAGAGACTAAAAACCTTAGAGTCTGAATTACAGATTCAAGTAATGATTTTGCACTTCTTGACCGCATGTTTGGTTATTTACTGTATAGCTCATGGCCAACCATAAACGTAATGATTTTATTCCGCCTTTGTGTAATTGGTTTTCATAACACCTAACAAAATATAATTGTTTATTAATTAAAGGAATAAAAGAAAACAAAATCATAATTATTGCTTAGAAAAAATATATCTTGGAAGTAGAATATTTTTATAAAATGTTCTCATACTGATTTGAGAGTACTTAGTACTTGCTATTTAAAGTAATTGTTAATAGTAATATAAATTAGGCAAAAACAAAATTATACATTCATTACTACTGACTCAAAATTTAATTAATCAAATCATAAATCTTTCTTTGGTCTGTTACTTATACAGATTGCTAGGTTATGAAATACATTTAAGCAAATCAACATATTGGTTTTGTTATGTGAAAATGTTTTTAGGCAAGTTGACAGAATCCTTTAGTTTCTGGAGTACAAGCCAGTCCTTCCTATAGCTTTTATCTTCCTTAGGTTGTCTGATCTAAAATCTTGTAACAAGTTGTCGAAGCAGAGCTTAGATACATATGTCAACACAGTATCACTGTGCACTGTGGAGTGTCTTTAGGTGAGGGTACACTTTTAGAAGCTATGTAAACAATGGTAGCTATCTTTAAGACTGCCATCTTGAATTTGAGTAGAATTTATGAAATGAGAACATGGTCATATTTAACTGGTCTAACTGGCAAACAACTTTAACAAGCCATAATGCCTACAAAAATAAATATATTTTTAAACAGTTATCACATTTTGTATTCCTGAGAATGAGGCAGTTCATGCCCATGACGTGTCACATGCCCTCTTTCCATCAGAAAAATTTTAACCAAATCTAAAATGGCAGATTTCAAGATGGCTACTGTTGTCACCATAGCTCCTACAAGTTGCAAATAGTTGAAATTGTGCTAAAATTCTTCAAGGATTTTGAGGACTTTACAAATTGGCTGGGAAAATATTTTAAAAATTACATTAGTACGGAAAGAGTAGCTATTACACCTTACCTCAGAAGTTGGTTATGAAGAACAATCCAAGACGTGAGACTTTTGCCAGCTTCAATATTGTTATCCCGATTAATGGAATGAAAACATGGATCTACACCCTCCATTTTATACAGTGGCTCCAAAAGTTTAAGTCTTGAGAGGTTGTGTTTTACTCCCACTTTAGTACTTGAATGAATTATATGAACTAATTTTTGACGTAGATGTTGAAAACACACCATTTGTAAGATCATCATTGTCAAGATATAGTAGTGGTTTGCTTGTTGGATGATTGTCATCAGAACTGTTGATATGGTCTGGAATGTTAAAGTGGGCCAGAAGTTGTACACATCAGGCTGCCAAGGGAATACATAGATAAGAACGCTTTGGTCAGGGACTAAACTAACCACCTTGGCGTACGTTAGTCCTTTTACAAGAAACTCTATCAGCAATAAAATGTAAACATTAGTCACATACAGGACAATCCACTTGTTGATATGTTTTGCATGCTCTGTTATTGTGCTGATGAATCTGTCATGGGTGCGATCCTCCAAAATGGCATCGACAATTTTTGAAATGTTTTTATAAGTTTGCGCTACTTCTGTGTCTCTTACCATGTAAAATATGACAAGGAAAGAGTTGTTGATCATTATTGCCAAAGTACACACTATTCCAGACCCATCATCCAAGTTGTACCTGAATATCAGTACAACTGACAAACACACGATTTGGAAAAAGAAGATGAGAAATAGTCCTAACAAATATAAATATGTCAAGTACTTTGTTTTTCTTGAATACTTTGTGTTTCCAATAGAGAGAAATCCTGCATACTTGCTAAGTTTTAAAACATTTTTAAAAATGGTTTGCGTCAAGAACATTTTTGATATTGTGTTACTTAAAAACGTAACCATCGACTGAATAATGTTTGTATTCCAAGCTGTTTAATTAGCATCAGTCATACGTCAGTAATAATTATTATGCCAATAGGTGCTGTAATGCGTCCTAACCTAGCATTATCTGTTTCATTATCAGTTAATACCATGGCATAAATAGTGAAAATAAAAGCTAGATATGCCATAAACAAAATTTGTTTACAACCGTAAGCTGATATAATTTATTATGGTTTATTATCAAAATCTATTAAGTTGAAAGATTCTAATTCGTTGTCAAAATTATTTTCAAAGCACACAATTTCGATTTTCAACCATGATTTCAATCAAAATCAACAGATTTGTATTAAAAACCATGATAATGTTTGTAACATTACCTATATGAATAGAATTGTGCATTAAAAATTAATAACTGAAATTTAAAATAATAATAAACCGATACAACAGAATATTCATTGAAAAACCCGACAGAACGTAATGAAAGATTTATCGTACAGAGGGACAGATTGCTTTTTACTTAATTAATAGAAACCTATACACCAAGTTTCAAGTTCTTAGGACCTTTTTATAAAGAATTATCTCACAGAAAGACAGACAACAACACAATTTTAAGAAGGCCCTGTTGTGTATTTAATAATTAAATACTTAATTGAATAAAACATAAACAGATAAATTTTTAATTGTTTCATGATAAAAATACTCTGAGTTGGTTAAAGTTTGAAACAGTAAAGAAAATGGCCAGAAATAAAGTATGGAGGATACAATAATTTTGTTTACTGATTGTTTAGCAATTTGGATGGTTAGTGATTTAGCTAGAGGATCCAGGGGTAGCGCAAATGTATTTTTAAGGATTGGAACATCAGATTTCACTAAACCAAAAAGATAACACTGTAAGCTTGTCAAATGATATTGTTTTGGGATATACTACCATATCTCCTCCTATATGGCCTTTGCTTCTATGTTAATATGTTCTATTTTTTCTAATCTTCAAGATAATATAAATAATGAAATTGTCTTTTGTTTACTATGTACAATTTTACACCAGAGTAAGATTGATTGATCCAAAGAAGATTGGTTTGTTGGATTCTCTGCAAACTGAAAATGTAATTAATTATCTCTAAATCTATTGTTGTATGGCTAATTATTTATCTGTCTACTATATGTAGTAGATATATATGTATGTATATGTGTGTGTGTGTGTGTGTATATATATATATATATATATATATATTATATTATATATATATATAATATATATATATATACCAATATATAACCAACCGTTAAATACTTAAATAAATGTTAAATTGCTCTATTGCAGACCCTTTAAGTGACGACTTTCATAATTTCATCAAAAATTATTTGTAGATAAAAATGTATATATATACATTATATCTATACATTTTTACAATATATATACATTTTTATATATATATATATATATCATTAAAAATTATTTGTAGATAAAAATGTATATATATACATTATATCTATACATTTTACAATATATATACATTTTTATCTACAAATAATTTTTGATGAAATTATGAAATTCGTCACTTAAAGGGTCTGCAGTAGAGAAATTTAACATTTTTTTAAGTATTTAACAGTTGGTTTTAAATATGTCAAGCTAAGAAAAAAATGATAATTTCACATATTTAACCCTCTTGATACCCTCACATTTCGACCTACACCAAAACTAGTGTTGCTGATAATCAATTTCTTTCTTAGGGAAATTTCACTATTATTAAAAAAATGGGTTTTTTTCTTATTCAATGCAAATTAGCTCTCACCTCCTGGACTACTAGCATTGAAAAAACCACACAATTATAAATTTTAAGTCTGATAGCATCATTGTTATGTAGCACCATAAACTTTAATCATAATAAAGTAGTGCGTGAATGGCTTAAAGAAAAGTGAATTGATCTGAGTATTAGCATAAGTAAACCTGCAAAGCAAAAAAACCATAATTCACAAAACTGTGTAATTTTTTTTTGCTAGGAAACATTTATTTATCATTTGCGCAATATAGCTTTTAAATGGCTAAAATAATAAGATCTTGTACAAAAACATAGAAATTCTAAGTGATGTTTGAAGAATCCTTAAAAATTTAATTAATCCTTTAGAATATAATTTTTATTATTATTAAAAATGTGTATGTAACCCTGTTATATATGGCATAAATAAATTTAAAATATATTAATTCACATTTCTATCATGTGTGTATTTTTAGCAAAAAAATAAGCAAGTATTGGAGACAAGTAGCAAATAAATTATTTTTTACATTCAAATGTAAAAACTACAATGATCAAAACTTGTGTATATATTTATACGCATTAAACAAGTTTTAAATACCTATATATGAGCACTGAAAATAGGTGATTTATATCATTCATTTATCGTTTTTTACTGATAAAGACTTTATGTTTCAAAACCTTATTAAATTTAGTGCACCCCACACAACTAAGTAAAATAATTCTATTTTTTATGTGTCGTTATTGTTTGTTTAATCATTAGTAATGTAGACTCACTAAAAGACAAACTTAATTACAAAGTGGTAATCAAGCTAACGATAATTATCTCATGTCGTACAGTTAACAGCTATTTCATGAATAATTAGAATATGATTGTAAATTGCAGACTGGGATGATAGCCAGCAATTTTAGTATAGCTTAAATAATAGACCTCCAGTTCTTTTTGTTATCACATCATCTTGTAAGTACAAGTAGAGAATTATTACAGTACTTCTTGACAATGCCTCCTTCAGAGCACATATTTAAAGAAATAACATCCGTTGCAGTGTTTGCAGGAATTGTGTGCATCACCTGCAAGCTGCTGACAAAACGTAGAATCTTTTATGGTTTTATATTTCTTTTAACTGCGATTGTACTGTTTATACTCAGCTTTTTTCTGATATCCAGCATATTTTGGAAATTCAGTGAGGGAGGACCATCCAACTTCACGTTAGGCATTATGTACAGCTATGGTACTGTTCTTGCTATTTACTACTTGGCTAACGGAGAAAGAATTGCAACTCATCTACAGGATCTGCTTGAGTTGAAAGAAATATTCAGTGCATGCTCAGGACTATGCAATTTACACTCGTTTGAGCGCATTTTAGAGCCACATGCAATAAGATTGAACGCTTGGATAAAACTGCAGTTTTGGTTAAATTTTTTGGCACTACCGGCAAATTTTGTGTATAAAGCAATGAGCAGGGTAAAGATGGTAGATTTTGGTAATGAGAATGACCTGGTGCATGCCGTCTACTTTGATACTACTGATGATGCTTTGTTCTGGCCAACTGTGATATTCCAGTGTGTCTCTCTACACACAATGGTGGTGATGCAGACTGTCAACGACCTCTATATTCTTAATGTGACACTTTTGTTGGTGTTGTTTTTCAGATATCTTCGACATCGATTGGGAGCAGTTGTTAACTGGAGCCGATTTTCTTTCAAATCCGTTACTCACAGCTGTAAAAATGAAAACCTAACCATGTTCTCTAATCCGATGATGTCAATGAAATATTCTGGAAGGTTAAAACACAGTGATAAATTAAATCTTGAGATGGTAGATAAAGATATAAAATTTTGGATTCAATACCACACACATCTTTTAAGGTATGTACTGTATTATAAATTAGAAGCATGCTTGTGCAGTATAGTCTTTTCAGGAGAATATCCTGAAGGATATATGGGGTATTAATCCCACTCTGAAATTCTGTTATATCTTATGAGCAGTGCTCAATTATAGAGGTAATATAATTGTAACCTCCCAGGAGTTTGGGATACTTTCCGGAAGAAAGGGAGTCTGGGAGCCCCTCAAGGGAAATTTTAGCAGAATAAGGTTTCAAAATAGTTTTTTCATATATTTCTGAGGTACAGATAAAAGTTTCTCACACAAACCACAAAGTTGTGCTACTTCAAAATAAAGACCGTAAATGAGTATTTTTAGTCATATACTACTACTAAAACCGTTTAAAATTGTAGCAATATGGTAACAGACATATTAACACACATCTTTTTCATATTTGTTTGCTTCTTTGATTCTTTATAAGAAATAAACTGTTGGGTACACTGTTGACTTTTTAATACGGTACATGACAATCACTAAAGTAGAGGTTTTAATGTCATAATTAAACCTGCTAAAGATGTTAATAAAATTTGGTATAGATCCTGGCATTGTAATAATACAAAAGTTTTATATTTGAAATTTTAACTGTATTTTATTAAACCCATTAAAGGCAACTATTAAAAATAATTTAGTAGTTCATCACTGACAATGGAAGCAAGATTTTGTCACATATTAGGTACAGCCATTATCAATGGTGTAATACAATTTTTAAACATGCACAAGGGTTTGGAATTTAACTTATCTTCCTCAATATAAAAGTTGACTTTTTTCTCATATAATATGGTGACTTCAGTCTTTGTGCTCTCAAAGGTGATGTAAACAAAGTTAAATTTCACAGACTGAATGTGTGAATCCGGATACATTCTCATATATGTTATGTAGTGTAATTGTAGTGAACTGTCAAAATTTGGGTGATCTCAACATGAACTTTTTCTATAAATATCTTCAACAGTTTACATAAAAAAATAAAGGTTTGTGAATCAGTCTACACAAGCAGCAGAAGCAGTCATACATTAATTTGTTGTTTTTAATAAACCATTTATTTTCAGGCTGTGCAGGGATTTTATCCAACTGTATACTCCTGTACTGGTTGCCTACTTCATCAATGTGTTCTTGAGTGTGTCTTTTGGAACATTCATTGTTACTCAGGTATTTACTTTATACTGATCATTGTTTTGTTAGTATGTTACCACCAGTCAAAAGACAATTGACTAGTTTCATCTTTTAAGAACCAACACCATTTGTACAACAAGTAATACCAAATTATGGTACAAACTTTCTTTCTTTGCACATTATAAATTTTATTCTTTGAACCACATTTCTAGAGTTCTAGTATATCTATATTGAGATATCATCCGTGTTTATATGATTTCAATTAGTATTTTGTACAAAACAAAATACAGTTTTAAATATAATTTTTCTAAACACAATTGAGCACTACAATGTTATAGACAAGATTCCAAAGCATGGTGGAGCAACCAAGTGTTTACACATAATATAGCTATGGGGTTGATTTAATGTAAATGTTGAGTTTAGCTCAAATCTGATGCTGTCACAGACTTGACTTGGAATCTGGAGCCGTATGTCTAAAGAGATAAAAAAATGACATTGAGCACCTGACGAGACAATGAGAACACCTCTTCATCTAGATTACATTTGAGTTTATAGTCTAGATATCTCTGACGTCAAAACAATGAAAAAGAGAGTTCGTTTTGAGTTTCTTTGTCTCCTACTTTTTTTCATCTATTCAGATGTACGTGACCAGATTCCAAGAGTTGTGACAGGGTCAGATTTCAGTTGCTGCACTAAGCAGAAGGTGAACTGAAGCTAAACTCAACACTCACATTGAATCAACCCTTCCCAACATAGCTATTTTATGTGCAAAGGAATGGTTAAAAGCAATCTCGAAAATAGATTTAGTGAGATTCATTTATTTTTATTTACAGTCAAACACGAATTTTAAAATGAGAACAAATGTACTGGTGGCGAGAGAAAAGAAGAGACCTGGCCCGTGCCGGCGCACAGCTGTGTACTAGTGTGTTGCTGCCGCGCAGTAATTTCAGGCGCTTCGCCCCACAGCCAACCCTGCGAATTGTTTATCCTAGCAATGGAGTTATTTGTTTTCAGTAATGTGGCATTCCTGCAGAGTGTGACTCATCTTAGACGCGCCCATTATTTCAGTCTGTCAGTGTTGCATCACGTGTTCTGAAGATGACCCTAGTGACCCTGAGTCTGATGAAGAATTAGCAGTACCATTGCCGATGGACACTGATACAAGCACAGAGAACAAAATGTTTTCTAAATTAATGTGAACACACTTGTTTAACTTTAAATGTAAAATAATGGGTTATTAATTTCAACATTACTAACAGTAAGTTTTTTATGTTATCTTCCGAACATGCTTACCATTGGAGGATTAAACTGTGTTCTCTCGGTTTCATATTCAACAATTTACAACTTTAGCAAAATTAATTATTTTCTTTTGATGTGGTATTTTTAAAGCTGTTAAAGCAAATTTATTTTATCCAATTACAAATGTTCCCATTTTTTTTGCTTAAGAGGCTTTTTGTTTACTGTATATTCAATATTGTGTTAGTCAGTAAGGTATCAATGTTAAATTTTATAAACATAAAAGCACTACATTTACATTATACATAAATGAACATTAGTAATTGTTATCTTAACAATAAAAAAATCTTCAATTTCAGCAATCCATTCCTTTAATTATTGTTTGTTTACAACCACTGTAGAGCCTAATTATTAGAACTTATTACAAACATAAATTTTGCTCAATTTTAATTGACAGTACCGTTATTATAAAACATAACAATTAGGCAGCAAATCAATCAAAACAGTGAAACAGTAATGGAATTACGAAACAAGGCGCGGCAACATACTAGTAGTAGCGCCTGCAATTTTAGGATAGGCCAGAATCCAGGTCTCTTCTTTTCTCTCGCCATCAGTAACTGCTAACATCAATTATATAAAAATGGAAATAACAAACACCTAAAAAGCTTTTTGTAACACAAGAAGTATTACAGGGCTCAGAGTTAGATCCAATCTCTTTATTCTACTAACACTACTATCCATCTTATTCTAAATACAATAACATCAATATTATAATTATGCTGGCAACATGACAACTATCCTCAAGACCAGTGTTGCTACTTATCTACATGAGTAAGGTACACAATTGACAATGAGATATACGTATTGCCAAGAAAACTACTTTCCTTAATAGGAAAGTAATTATATAAGGTTAATATTCTAATGAAACAGTGAATTTTAGTGAAAAAGAGAACAAGCTGCAGAAATAGAGCACCTACACAAAACATCAACTATAAGATACATTTTCTATATTTGGCTATAGATTTTGGCCTTATTTCGGCTACACATATACTCATAGATGTTAATGAAAAATCACTGACATTTTTGTAATAATGAGAATAAAATGTAGAAGCAGCCAAAATAGCTTGCTATTTGAAAGTTAAGTTATGGAGGGTGGCATATCCACCACAAGATTCTTGTCCAACAGAAGAAATCAGTGAGTATAGTTTTAATATATAGGCTACTGAAAAGTAATCTTGAGAAAAATATACTAAGGGATAATTAAACCTTCCATTATTCTATACACTATGAAGTACAATTTAAATCTATGACTTAAATTTTTTATTGGTTTTCAGGATCAAATCAACTTTTTCAGCCCTGTGGAGAAGATAATAATTAGCTCATATTTCATTGGAAATGTAATTAACTTACTATTCATGTGTATTGCTGGTACACATTTAATTCACGAGGTAAGATTAGCAAATTTGAATACTGCATTATATCAAAATCCATGGCTGCAAAATCTATAGAGTAACTATTTGTCCTTTTTATGAGTAAATGGTCACAGAAATTACCAAATGGTGCCTAAATGAGGAAAATCTTACTTATTTACAAAATTTATTCTATAATCACCATTCCCATTCTACCAGACTCCTTTAGTTCCAGACTAATCATGTTTGGTTCTTGTAGGTTTCAATTGTATTTTTATACAAAATAAAAGATTAAAAAAGAATTTTAATACAGACCAGTTTAACCATTTAATAACACTATAAATGGTGAAAATTTAAAACAAAACCCATAAATATAAGCCAATGTATGTATATCAATACAACATATCATTATTGAATGAAAGTATGAAGGTTGAAAGATAGTTTTAGTTCATTATTGTGTTTGACTTTTAGAAATATTTCAATATTATGTAAGGCAATTATGTATAATTGTGATGCAATTTAAAATGTACTACAATATTAGTCAGGCACCAAAAAGATTAACAAAATAATAATAATTTTGGTGTGTAAAGGATCTTTAGGAATGAAAATATACTAAAAAATAAAAAAAACTTGGTTGGGTTAGACAACATGATCTTGGTAATCTTGGTATTATATCAAGTATTACATATATACTTGGTTTTTGGTTTTGATAAGATTAACAAACAATGAGTTAGGTCAAAAATCATAGAATTATTTATCCGTGTAGAAGGGTCTCTCTTGTATCCATTCAGTCAGTGCTTTCTTGAATTGGTTTGGATGTTGTTGCTTCCAAATGTTCGGCAGCTTGTTGAAGTACAGGGCTACTTTTAATGATTAAGGGTGGTCCTTCCGTAAAGGCTTAGATGGTGGTATGTCAGATTGAAGTATATGATATTTCTTGTGTTGTGTTGGTGTACGTTGTTATGCCTATGTTGTCCAGAGTTGACTGCTCGAAGGATGACATCTTGTATGTACAGGGCTACAATAGTAAGGATTTTGAGGATGTTAAGACCTCTCAAGATTGGCATTGTTAATACCTCCCCATACTGCCAAGCCATATTCACTGAGTTCATGCCAAATTTGGTAAAAGTCAGGCCATTTATTTGGTCACACGCTATTCTTACATACATACATAAACTTATGCACAGTAAGAATAATAACAACTCAGCAGGGATTACTTCTGGCTGGTTTATACATTCCAGTTGAACCCACCACTGAACACAACAAAAACCAATGTGTCACTTAAATTTGGGCAACCTTATGGATGTCCAGGAGAGACACGTCATTAACTGCAAATGTCGAGATTCTGGAGTGCAAGGGTAACTCAATAGGTCTAGTCTACTGCTGCAGGAGATGACTGTTGGAGTTGGTGGGGTTCATTCCCTAAGTGTCAAAGGTTCTTGCTAGCCTCAACATAAGGGTGTGCCATCCTCTGCCTGCTTTGACCGGAGAGGCTGGTTCAGAGCTGGCCTTCCCTTCTTTCAAGGGGACATGATGAGATTAGTGCCCTAAATTCTTCCATATTTCCTAAATATGGATCTCAATAGGAGGCCGTCCCTGCCCCAACTTTACCCATCCAGAGTATCTTATCACTCCGGAATCAGTGCAAAGGTCTTTATGGGACTAGGTGCAGTTTATAACCTTGTCCTACAAGAACAAAAAAATAAATTAAATAAAAATAATTGTTTATTCCTTTATTTTGACATGGAAAGTCCAATAAAGTATATTTTTATTGACAAGACAACTTTGTATAGGGACCAGCAGACAATTTAGTAAACTTAGATGCTAGGACATTTGGCTGGAAAAAGACCAGGATTCTGTTCCCTAAGATTGTAAAAATATCATTAACAATATTAACTCATAATGGTATTTATAAACACAGCAATACTTTAGTATAATATTAAAAAGCTATCCATAAGACATATCAAAATCGATTTGATGTTTGGAGGTTAAAATACTGATCTTGTTTATTATTGTATTTTATTTTTATATATATTTCAATACTCTATAGTATTAATTATCTGATACAATGGCAAATATATTTTATTGTACTAATAGTATCTAGTCACAAAATAGATCAACAAAATAATTTGCTAATGCTTATATGATAAAAGTATAAGATTTTCAGTCATGCACTAAACAAAAGAAAACAACATCCTGATCTGAGCACTGGATGGTATTTCGAAGTCACATTGTGATTGAATGCATGAATTCAAAGTAGGGGTAACCGTTTGGGCTATTATATTAATATTTATACAATGCCTCTTCTGCAGTCTATGAGTAAGACAGGGCTCTCTAACGAAGAAGGTAAGGGTTTGGTTCCCGAGGGGGTAATCTATTCTTTTTAAAATATTATTTAACAGTTTTTGTTGCATTTTTTAGTAAGAATATTTAAAAGCGTTGAGCAATAAACATTACAACTACCATTTAAAGAAATCATACAAGAACAAAAAATATACAGAAAAAATAACAATAACATAAAAAGAGAATGTTAAAAGTAGAATGGATAGGGTAGTCTAATATTTTCCAATTCACCAAAGTATGAAAGGGATAAAATATTTAATACGGTTCTGCTTCATTATATTTTAGAAACACAGGGGTTTTTTGCATTTATTAAATTTCATACAATCCTGACGACTGCTTTATCACCAAACAAGAACTAAGCGTTTTTACTACAGCTGATAATGCTCATTGTAATATGGTAATTAATATCACGGCCCCTTACACAAGTTACTAAGATGAAACTATTCTGTCGCTGTCGCTGTTCACCTCTATTTTGTCAAATGAATTGAAAGCATGTTCTTATGTTCACTATTATTATTTCTAAGCTGAATTTCTGATTTTGTACGTTTAAAGTATTATCTCAAAAATGAGGGTATTGTTATAGATACGGTTGCCATAGGTAATTAAATTATATGTTGTTACTTTTTGGTAATTTGAATTCAAACACTACTCTGCATAAACATTATAATATAATATTATGATTTATGATTGAACATAATCTTATAAATAAAAATAAATCGCTGAAAGTGTTGGTAAGCACTAATCTCGAGAACGGGTGGACCAATTTGGATCATTCTTTTTTTTAATATTCATTAAAGTTCAAGGGAGGTTTATAGCAAAAGAAAGATAGGAAAAATTTCCCAGAACACTATGATTTGGAAAAAATTATGATAATATTTATGTTTCAAAACACAAATTTTACTCACATTAAACATCTGTTGACACTTTTAAACTTTCTTTGATTTTTCAGCTGAAGTTCCTCAAAGAGACAAAGATTTGTTAACATTTTAATTTTATAAAATATTAATTACATAGTGCTTGGAATGCAGATAACAGAGACAAAGTTACCCTATAACTTTTATTCTAGATTTCAGCAGTGACAAATTTAAAACATCTAATGTATTGGAAACACTTTTAGGAAATACTAATAAAACACTGTTGTAAAAACCGTCCTTAATGAACAAAGCTGTGACCATTTGCACACAAAGTAATAAAAATTGGTTAGATTCCTCGACATTGTGACATGGTATTTTTATTGCAGCTTAAAGAAGAACAGAGGAATGAACACTAACATACCTTAAAGAGCCATTCTTTCCCAGAACTGTAGTTCTGAAAAACAGCAAGACTTCAATAATGCAAAATCTATTACTTACATACAATATTTTGAAATGTTGCATGAATTTAGTAAGGATTTTCCCCTTACATTGGAAGTAGATCATTTTTTACCTTAGTAGGTTTCTCAGTCCTAAATATGTATCTATATTTTCTTCGTCGAGACAATAAGGGAAACTCAACTATGGCATTGGAAATATCTTTGACCTGTTGCAAGTGCCAAAAGTAGATCCTTTTTGACTGAAGTACGTTTCTGAGACCAATATAAGTATATACTCGTATTTTCTTGATCAGAATAAAAAGGCAACCACATATTAGACACCATAAATAAATTAGAATAGACATGAATTCAAAGGGATGAAAGTAGACACTTCTTGATCGAAGTAGGCTTCTCAGTCCTACATATGTACATATATTTTCTTCATTAAAACAACAAGGCAAACTCAACTATGACACTGAAATTATCTTTGACCGGAAGTAGATTACAAGGGGTAAAATGTATTTTACTGAAGTGTGTTTGTGAGACCTATGTTAATGTTTTCTTGATTGGAACAAGGCCAACTCAGCTGTGGTGTCGGTAATATAATTCATTGGAACCAGAAATGCGTTTAAAAATATCATAGGACATCATTATATTACATTATGAGTGCTTTATCTAAGTAGGCTAAGGGCTTAAAAGTTGTTTAATTGTGTGCGAAGCTGCAGGTAACAGCTAGTACTTTAAATAAATTAAGATGTCAAAAATTATTACCTAAAAACAAATGCATAAAAAAGTAGAATTGACATTTTTTTCTTATGTTAGTAAGCAGTAATAAATATATTTTTAACATGTATTTTATGTCAAGGCTTATCAAACAGATTGAAAAGATGGCAATAGAAAAGTGCATCTTTCAACTCCTAAGAAAATGTATGATGTTAATTTGTTTCTCTCCATATAGAGCTCTCACGTGTTTGAAGATGCTTTCCATGGGCACTGGTACAAATGCAATAAGGCAACCAAAGTCAATCTTGGTATCATCTGTACGGCAACCCAGAGGCCGATCAGGCTGACCCCACTCGGCAGCCAGACTGCGGAACTTTCCCTTAAGACATTTATTTGGGTAAGTCTTACTCTTGCCTATCTTAGTTGAATGTAGTGAATCATGTTTGGGAAGTTAATATCATTTTTCACAGTTGCTGCAGTACTGTGAGTCTTGCTACTCTGAAAGAGTGTGCGTACTGCTCTACTTGTCTCTCTCTGGTTTGGCACAAAAATCCATTATGGAGTCAGAGGGTTGCATTTATTGTTTGATGACATTGTTTAAAATGTTTAATTAATTGACTCTCATGATGACTGTGGATGGGATGCAATCAGTCACTGTACTTTATAGTCCAAGAAACATGAAACTGACTTAGGGTACAGTCTGTGCTATTTATAATATAATAACACTTGAGTATAGGAATGGTGAGCAAATCAGAACGGAAGATTCTGAGTCATGGAGTAATGAAAATGAATGTCCACATGCACAAATTATTGACCATTTCACCTTACAGCCTGGCTCCTTCTATCACTTGTTTCTTCAAATGATGTGGTTCTATGGTGATAAGCATCATGAGAACAACAAAAATGTCACAAATAGTGCAATTAATTTATCAATATATGCAGTGGATCTACATTAGCAGCAGACTTTTGTGAAGAGATTCAAAAATGGAACAACTGTATAGAAAAGTAGCTGTGGCTTTTCCAAAATTTGAATTCAAGGACTCTGACCCTTCATCTCATACTTCATGAGAGAGGGGAGATAAATCGACCACTATTTTATTATTATGTGTACAAAATAATTATAAAGCTTGAATCAAAATGGTTACATGGATATAATTTTTAAATAAGTACATAAAATAAAAATGTTTACTATTACATGTCCTCCTCATCATTCACTACAGGGTGGCGCATATGTCAGTTCCCCATAAATTAGGATATTTTGTTTCGATAGATTGGTAACAATGTTAAGTTGGCAGCAACACAAAGTAAGTTTATCGTTGTCTGTTCCAGTGACTAGTGTAAAGTGATGCTCTTTGTATCTGTTATTTGTTTGTGTGTGTTTTTAAAATGTTTACAACCCAACAATGAGTTTACATCCTTCAGTTGTGGTGGAAGCATAATAAAAATACTACTATAATAATTGAAGAATTTAGTGGTAAAATATCCAGGTGTTGCAATACCCACTCAACAGTATATGCAGAAGTTAAATAAGAAATTTGAAAACACAGAAAGCGTTTGAAATGCCCTGAAGTGTGGTCGTCCATGATAAATGTGCAACGAAGAAAACCTGCAGACAGTTGCTCAAGCTTTTGTAGCTAGTCCCGGTAAATCGACTCATAAGGCATCTGCTCAACTAGAAATATCAAGAAGAAGCATGCAAAGAATGTTAAAGCAATTAAAATTTAAGCCATACCGTCCATCTTTATTCCAAGCGCTTCACAAGGATGATTCCGATAGGCGATTGAAATTCGGTGAGACAATAATTATCAGCTCAGAGGCTGATCCAAATTTCTTGCAATCAATTTTATGGTGTGATGAGGCATGTTTCAAACTAAATGGATGTGTTAATCGGCATAACAGCCGAACTAGTTGGATGTAAATCCTCATAACGTAATCCAAGCAGAACTCAATATGCTGGTAGAAGTAATAGTTCCCAAGCTCAGAAAAAATCCTGTTTTCAATATTCATTCACTCATTGGGCAACAAGATGGTGCCCCAGCACATTTCGATATCCAAGTTCAAGATTTTTTAATAATACATTTAATGAATGAATTGCTCTGTGGTACAATCGATTCGCCAGACCTGACCCCATGTGATTTTTCATTGTGGGGTATTATAAAGGGGACTGTGTATGCTTCAAAACCGCAAAATCTTGACGTACTCAGAAAACTAACTAGAAATGCATTTGAATTTGTTAGTAACAATAAACCTTTATTGCTAAAAATTTGTGATTCTGTTCTCAGTCGTTGTATGAACTGTATACAAAATCAAGGTGGACATTTCGAACAACTGCTATTACATTGTATGGTAATATGTAAGTAATTTCATATAATTAATTTGTTTTCTTGCCTAAAAGTGTTTTATTCAACTAATCTATAACTCCTCTAAATTTCTCTAATGGGGAAACTGACATATGTGCCACCCTGTATATAGTGTAGCCACAGACTGGGAGAGAGAGGAAAATTTTCTGGTCAGGGAAAATTAAAACAGTATGCAAATTACCGATAAATAAAGTTGTACTTTGTTTTTGAAAACCCATAGATAGATAAACTAACAAATTATCATAATTTTGTAAGTAAATATTTTGGTTACAATTAGTGTGTTCTACTTTGTATATATATTTATCGCAGCGTGTCTGCTGCGTCTTATAAACAATATTTCGCTAGTAGTTTGTATTTTCAATATTTATGTACATAGATTGCTGCATGTCAGTTGCGTCTATCTGCAGATGATAGCCAAGTGTCACTATACAAATTACCCATCACTACATATTGTTTTTTCATACTTTGTGTTTGAAAAACTGTAGATAGATACCCTAATTAACAAATTATTGTTACAGTATTTTGTACATAATATTTTACATTCTGCTGATAAACACAGGAATATTCCTCCTCCCAGTAATGTCAAAACCACGAACTTCCATTTGCTTGCAAATACCGTTAAATATAAAATGTATGCATTTCAGGTAGTGAGAGCGATGGTCTCATTCTATATGGCCTTGACTCAAGTGAAAGAAAAGTTCAAGAGCAAGTAAGAAACCTGGGAAAGCATTATACTACTTATGTGCTTTTTATATAGTTTACTATATTTATTACTAAGCACTCAGGAAAACATTAAACATGTTTAAATTAAAAAGCATAAAAATTCATACAGTAAAAAGTATGTATATATAAGTAAATGAAAAGAAATCAAACACAAATATAAATAAATACTTTAATTACGACATTAATTTAATTATTATAAAGATTCCCTTTCCAAATTTGTACAAGGTACGCATAGCAAGTATACAAACTAGTATCAATCTTTCATTTGCCAATAATGTTTGGCAGCTTCACAATGTTTAACATGTATAAGACTAAGTAATATTATACACAAAAGTATAAGGCAATACACATATTAATACTGTTTTCTTGTTCAATTCCCTAAAATTACTTAATAATAAAAATATTAAGTTATTAACATTACCGGAATTAAATATTTAACTTTATGTAGATTTCTCCACTTTGTAATAATTCAACAAAAAATTCTTAAAATCATAAATGTTTAAATGCAAACCAGGACTTATGCCGATCACCCTGTATAAAAAGAAAATATTAAACTGCATACAACCTGTTTACAGTGTACAAACTAACATCCAAATTTTAAATACAAAACATTATTATTCATTTTTCATTATTTTAGTTCTCACTCAATCTATTTTACTTTTTAAAATTTACTAAGGCTATTTCAATTCTTGATTTACTTTACACAGTAAAATCACAAGTTGACGTTTCAATATGAAACATTTAATAAAACGTGACAAGCAACAATTCATTAATTGTTACCAGGAACTCTGAGTAAAGCTTCATCAAAGTTACAGATTACGTCTTCCCCAAGGAAAGGATCACCCTGCAGTACAGCACGTAAGATCTTCACTGACGACCCTGAATGTGCGACCAGGTAGGGCTGCCGGCTCACTTTTGATGCCAAAGGCAAGGAAAGTGATATAAAGTCTGAGGCTTCTAATTCAGCTGATAGTCTAAGTTGAAATCCCTCTGAAAACCATAAAATTAGACATTGATTTAGTTTAGAAGTAACAAGCTATAGAGAATAACTTCTCAATATTGCCATCCTTTATAAAACGTTCTGCTGTAGCTTTAATTTTTAATAAAATTATAAAAAAAGAGTCTGTATCAATTGAACTGGAGTAGAGCTTGCCCAAGTAGCTCTTATCAAATGATTAACAAGAAAATAAAATAACAATTATGTTAGCCAACTTTATTTATCACACAACATTGCCAACACATATGTTAGTACCCTACAAGAGACTACTTGTTGTAGTTGATTGTAAATATCCACTTGCAAAAAATGAACAAAAGCATGTGAGTTGTGAGAAATGAGTTGTTGAGGTTTGTCTCTATACGCTTATTTGAATAGTGTTCAAACACTTTACATCATTAGAGTTTATTGGAATCATATAGTTAGTTAATCTAGCTTGGTTTATTTCGTTTTTGTGTAGTTTACTTTTATAGGTATTTGAGATTTTGGCCATTCACTCATAACTATAAACCAAATAAGACATTATTTGTAATAATTATGCGGTATTCATTTTTGGATATTTTTTAATACAATGAATGATAGAATAAAGTAATGCTTTTTACTTCTTTTGTTAAAAGTTTTAAACACTCTAATTTTGCTTGCTCTTTAGCTTGCATCATGAACAATTACACGAAATATTTTACTCATGTTCAATAAAGCCTCATCAATGAAAATATTGTTGATTGACGTGATGACCTTAACTATTTAAAATCTGAGTATTTAAACAAGCTGTTATACTAGAGATTAAATAAAAAAATATAATCACAAATAACATTATTGTATTAATCAAATACATTAAAAATACTACTCTAGTACTACATTATACTAATCTAGTTTAATTTGTTACCCTATCAAATTAATTTAGAATATTTAAACATTAAACATTTTTATAACCAGCACAGTGTTAAAACTCATCTAAACATCAGAACACTAAGCAAGGATATACAGGGTGATTCATAAAGAATACCACAACTAAATTTGTATTTAATGGAAGAAACATAATAGAACCTTCTGTTATATATCATTACAAAGAGTATTAAAACAAGTTTATTCACTCAAAAACAAGTTCAGAGATGTTCTATATGACCCCTTCCAGACACGAGCAATATCAATCTGATACCCAAACTCATTCCGCACTCTCAGTAGCATATCAGGCGTAACAGTTTGGATAGCTGTGTTATTTCTTGTTTCAAATCATCAATGGTGGCTGGGAGAGGTGGCCGAAACACTATATCCTCAACATACCCCCATAAGAAAAAATCGCAGGGGGTAAGTTCAGGGCTTCTTGGAGGCCAGTGATGAAGTGCCTGTCGCGGGCTGTCTGGCGGCCGATCCATCGCCTCGGGTAGTTGACGTTCAGGTAGTCACGGACAGATAAGTGCCAATGTGGTGGCGCTCCATCCTGCTGAAATATGAATTGTTGTGCTTCTTGTTCGAGATGAGAGAACAGCCAATTCTCCAACATCTCCAAATACTATAGTCCAGTTACAGTAGCACCTTCAAAGAAAAAGGAACCAAAAACTGTATTGGCTGAAATTGCACAGAAAACATTCACCTTAAGCGAGTCACGTTCATGCTCAATTGTTTCCCACAGATTATCAGTACCCCATATAAGGACATTGTGCTGGCTGACTCTCCCATATGTGTGTTCATCACTAAACACAATATTTAGGCAATTAGGGTAATAGCACAAGCACAACCACTGGACCATTGCAAACCACTTTTCATAAAACTATAATTGCAAACTGTTATTAACATATATATATTTGACTCAGTATTATACATTATCAAATATATTCAATCCCAAACTTTTAGCAGAAATCTTCATAGCCATAATACCAGAAATAAAAATAATATTGTAATGCAACATTGTAGGCTAAGAAAAACCCAACAAAGTCATAATTTAATTTCCCAACACATTTACAACAAATTAAAAGGCCTAGTTAATAAGTATTCTGTAAATATTTTTAAAACTAAGCTATATAACTGGTTAATACAGAACCCATTTTATGAACTTTCAGAGTTTTTTTAGTTATTATGATATATATTTCTAGATTGTCCAATTGCATATTCCAATTTGTTAATCTAGTGGTTTAAAGCTTTCATCTGTATACTGGAATTATGTTTTATTTAACATCAAATCTAAAATATATGTACAGTATTTTTATGTATTAGAGTAATATTTCTTTTGACTATGCCACTTAGGTGTATTTATGACTTTGTCAATGCATTTTGTAAAATGACAATAAACATTATTCTATTCTATTCTATTCTTTGAAATGAAAGATTCATCTGTTTCCATTTGAGCAAGGATAAACTCACAGAAATCGATTCTTTTAATCTTATCAACTGCACAAAGGGCTTGAACCAATTTCAGACGATAAGGTTTCATTACTAACCTTTTTCATAGGACTCTCCATACAGTTGTAGCTCTTCCGAGTCAATTTACCTGGGCTGCGAACAAATGCTTGATATATACGTGCTACATTATCATCACTCGTGCGCGGCGGCCGTCTAGAAATTTTCCCTTTGCACAAACACCCATTCTCTATAAACAGTTTATACCACCGTTTGATACACCACCTATCAGGAGGTTGAACACCATACTTCATTCGAAATGCACTCTGAACAACTGTCGTCAGTTCATTTCTGCTGTACTCAATAACACAAAACGCTTTCTGTTTAGCAGTCCTCATCTTAGCATCAACTGACGCTGATGCCTTGTCAACAACGCCTCAAGTGAACGAATGAGCAACTAAATGAAACCTTAGAGCTTCCTTAATTCGCCGACAGATAGTGCTTAGCTCTCCTTTTATTCTCTGCAGAGTTATAAATTTCTAAAGTTGTGGTATATTTTTTAAATTACCCTGTATAATATTTGCCTCTAAATTTTTTTTATGGTGCATTATGTTTTATTCAGACTTAACCCCTCTGTTTTGGCAGAACATTTCACTATTTCAGTATAATGTCTACAAATTTCACTATTTCAACCAGGGCTGGTTTAAGGTATAAGCAAATTATGTGGCTGCGAAGGAAAGGACAACTGGTTAAAGAGAACGCCTAAGTGCTTGATATGATTTACAGATCATGCAGAAACAGTTTTACTTCAATGTTTATTATACTACAATCTAAAGAAAAAGACATAGCCTAAATTGAGAATAAGATTGTTTGTATACACCCACATTTATTTCTAAGAAATGCAACATAAACATCACATCATTAAATGCTTTGGATATTTTGGGTCAAATAATAAACCCCCACATAACTTAATATTTGTTATGTGATTTGGGGTGAAATTCAATAGATTTGATTAAAAGTGTTCAGACACTTTTGGAAAACATAAAATCTGATAAAGGTTTCAAAATACCATTACATGCTACAGTCTGCACAAAACTTTACGGTGTTCTAATTGATGGAGAGGAAAAAGATATAAATGGGAATAAACACAGCAATGAGAAAATACTTGTGTCAAACTGCTAACCTAATTTCTCTCATTTTTACCTCAACAACCCTATTTTCTTAATCGAAAAACTTATTACACAAAAAAATCACTACTATTCTTGACACAGTATAAATTTTAGACTAAAATACTATATAGTATATAAAGTTGTAACCTTGAAAATGGAAAAGCTGAAGAGTAGAGTTGTTCTGCATGAATACAAGCCAAGTCTGGTAAGGAACATGGAGCCACTGTAAGTGAGACGGTCTTTGTGCTGGCAACTTATCCAATAGCTGAGCACTCTGCTTGTACGAGTATACCTGGCAACAAGTTCTGCATGAACAGCTAGGTATCGATACAGGTATCATAACAGGTCTCAGTGTGAGTGGGCCACTTTATAGACCTGATTGTGGACTGCAGTAGAAGACCATTTACAATATGGTAGGAAGCATGATAAAATTTGGAATATAAAATAAATAACATCAATATATCTGTTAGATGGACTAATATTGAGTTAATTCAAAATACTATTCCTGTATCTACAGTGATAATGGAGAGAAGAAATCATTTTAAAATCCTTTAAAAAGTGAGAGTTAGCCATAATCTTAAAAACAAAAGTAATTATATAATGGAAGATATCTGAGCAAAAAGAATTTACTATACACACATTAAAAAAAAGTAAAATTATAGAACACAAAAAATTATAGTTTTCTATAGAAATTTTGATTTAAATGGAAGCCTTCAGAGACAATTTTAACAATTATTTGTCATAAGTAAATTGTATAATGTATAGTAACATAGTTACAAAACACAGATACCATATTCAAAGTTGCTCATATTAATTTAAAATAATATTAATATATAGTAATCGTACTATATTTGATCAACATTATATTCTAGGTTTCCTTTTACTTCATAAAACAATTTTTAAATATTCACCCATACGATAATATATATTTTTAGTAATAGATCTCTGATGGTTTCTCTCGTATTTGTTTACTTTTTGTCAATATGATGGAAGTTTATTGTAGAATATTTCCCATACACTGTGATAACATTAAATTACCTTGACATGGTCGGAGTATCTGGGAACTTGTGTTTTCTCTGCTGTTGCCACTGCAATAAACTGATGTGTCGGGCAGACAGACAGACTGACAACCTCACCACCGCAGCTACTGAGAAGCTCAGGTATTGTGTTGAGTACAGACTCCATGCTCACCACCTCTGTGAAGTTTACTGTTGGTAACCCTGCCATCTGGATTAGCGGGTTATCCTCCACTACTGATCACCAATAAAAAACATGTGGTCTCATTAAAATACATCGACAAAAATCATGATTGCCACCTTTAATTCCCATACATTTAAAGCATATTTACAGGTATTATGTCAGTACTTCTCTGACACAGAGAACTTTTATTGAAGAATAGTTTTAATTTCCTTATTAATTAAAGTTGGCTATATATTTTTGTTTAAAATATTTGTATTAACCATGGATGGTTTTAAGGGATAATATAATTTCGGACACTTGCCATTGTTACACATTACAAAAATAGAGCACTATATTTCGAGGATTGGAATCTATCTTCTTCATCAGATGCCAAGGCATAAGGTCAAGCATGCACAAACATTTCTAAAAATCTTTGAAAATTATTAATACTTTAAAATACAATATAAAAAATTAATTAAAGACTTAAAAAATGTCAGTTCCTTAAAACTCTGACTCGCGGTCTGTGAACTCAGCAAGTTTCTGACTGATTTTCATTTAGCTGAACATATTGGTATTTTTCATGTAACTACAATTTCAGTCAAGTGAGTGGTGCACCTCGTACCCCACAGCTATTCAATTTCAAGATCAGAATTTGATAATCCATGTAGTCAAAAGCCTTTGACAAATCTAAGAAAATTATGATTGTAAGTTTTTTGTCTAGACCCAACAGAATAATATCAATATGCTGCATGACCGCATCAGTTTTACATCTACTTCTCCTAAAACCAAATTGCTTTTTGCAGAGGGTCTCAGATCGGTTCAAGAAGAGATAGGAACAGCTTTTCAAACACTTTACTCAATGTCAATGCCGGAATAATGGAGATCAGGTGATAATTATCTCTAGCTTGAGGATCACCTTTTTTAAACTGCAGAAAGAAAAACTGCAAAAGACACAGAGAAAACAATTGAACTAGAAATAAATGGTCACAAAACCAATGATCCTCAAAAAGTTGCTCATCATCTTAAGTTCTTCACTAATATAGCCAACAAACCCCTTAAAAAATCCTCAATGCCACTATCAGCCAACTGAAAATACAGAAGCGCAAGATCAGATATCCCAAATGTCTCTTCAGCCAACAAACGAGCACGAGTTGAGTCACACCATAAAAAACAAAACATCAGCTGGAATTGATGATGTATCTGCTAATCTCTTGAAAAAATGTAAAGAAGAACTTGTTAGACCACTAACATACATCATCAACTCCTCATTCCAACAGGGGATTTTTCAAATAACAGGGTGTCCAGTAATGACCAAATCTAAAATTCAAGCACATTTTAAGGTTTTCAAGGCTCAAAATTATAAAATTCAAGGCTATAGTCGCGGTTTACTTTTGGCTCTTTATCGGTAACTAACAATTTTACAAGCCAAAATCAAGTCACGAAATAGTGTTTACTTTCCATGTAACAATAAAGATTTCTCATAAAGAAATAAACAAAAAATTTATAAAACTTCATCATAATTATAAAAATTATGATAAAGTACCAAAGCCTAATTTAATGTTTATATTGTAACAATTTGTTGCAAATACATTTTAATATCCAAATAGGTAAATGATTTCGATTTTTTATTTGAAGTCTGAAAACAAACCCTCAAAAACACAGGATAGTAAAGAAATAGTTTTACTTTTAAGTTAAAGAAGTTTTACTTACACTTTCAACATCAAACCCAATACTATTCTCAACCAGTCGAGGATAGGTTAGCTTTAGGTGAATTAAGTTTCATAAAAACAAAATAACTATTAAAATAAATAAAAATATATTAATATTCATTTTGTAAAAAAGGATTAAACTCAAAAAGTCCAAAACATGGGCTATTCAAATGTTGAACCTTTTTACAATTTATTTTGTGTTAAAAATAAATTTGTCACAGAAAAAGTTTTACTCTATTTAGAAAACATGTGTGAAAGTTATAAAACTTTAACAATTGAATTACTAATGATGTATTGCACCTTTACTCGTTGCACAAATTAATTTAAACAAATAAGGCTATTGACAATACGTTAAATGATAACAACCATTAATAAGTATAGCAAGGGTAAATAAACACCTAGATTACTACAAAAGTGTTGTATTAATTATATATCTCAAATAAATTTAAAATAAATCCTATAGGCATCCAATTATACACCATAATTGATCACATGATCACGTTTTTCGATTACCTTAAAATGAAACATTTAATATTCATCACTATGTTTCAAAGAATTGGGCAACCTCTTCAACATGCGAATATTATAAATGCAATATATAGTCACGTACCTACGCGTGGCTATTTAACCACTCTTCAAATTACTTTAACATCAAGCATATATAAATGCCATCTCTCTTCAAACCTACTACAACGCCATTTTTGGCGACTGCAACGAGAGCGAGTTGCTTCCAAATTTCCTTTGTATTCTATCAATTTAACATTGATGTGAACATAATCGAACTGTTGCTTCAATATCTTCATTAGTGTTAAGCACGGCGTCCACTGCGACCGGCCCAGTCCAGCCCAGGCCGGACTTTTATACTCTGTCAAAATGCATACGATCAAATGAAAACCCGCCCACTGCAACCGGTCCGGGCTGGGCTGGACCGGGCCGGTCGCAGTTGGTGGGTGTCCATTTGATTGCGTGTATTTCGACTTCACAAAAAGGCCGGGCCGGGTTCACTCCGGCCTAGCACCGCCCACTGCGGCCGGCCCGGCCTTTTTGTTAAGTCGAAATACACGCAAATCAAATGGACACCCACCAACTGCGACCGGCCCGGCCTATCCGGCCTCGGTCGGCTCTTCGGGTGCCGTGTGGGCCGAGTCTTCCCGGGCTGTGCCGGGCCGGCCGCAATGGGCGGGTGTCCATTTAATTGCGTGTATTTCGACTTCACAAAAAGCCGGGCTGGGCCGCCCGCAGTTGGTGGTTTTCGATTTGACTGCGTGTATTTCGACTTCACAAAAAGGCCGGGTGTCTATTTGATTGCGTGTATTTCGACTTCACAAAAAGGCCGGGCCGGGCCGCCCTAAGTGGGCGGGTGTCCAATTTGATTGCGTGTATTTCGACAAAAAGACCGGGACGGTCGCAGTGGGCGCCTAGCATTAGTAACGGCAGCGGCGTTAAAAAAATCAAAACTCCCGATTTTCTACAAAATACAAGCATAATTCCCGCCCTATTCAAGGCATGTAAAATTCAAGCATAATTCCCGCTCTTCCCGATTTTCAAGGCTGCTGGACACCCTGAATAAGCTGAAAATTGCTAAGGTCTATCCAAAATTAAAAAAAGGAAACATCTGAATACAAAGAATTACCAACCTATCTCATTGAATCCCACATTTTCCAAAGTTTTTGAAAAAAATAGTACTTAACAGACTACGACAACACCTACCAACCAATCAGTTGCTTACGTCACATCAGCATGGTTTTGTATGTGGGAAATTAACCACATCTGCCATAATAGCATTAACCGAGTATGTATTAGACAACTTAGAGAAAGGAAACACACCACCTGAAATTCTTCTTGATTTTAGTAAAGCATTTGACTGTTTGGATCACGCCCAATTATGTAACAAGCTGAGAGGAATTGGAGTGGGTGGGAAATCTGCAGAATGGTTCAATAGCTAATTAACGGGAAGAAGCCAGATGGTTGAACTTAAATATACTGAGAGAGGGGTTACACAAACAGTGAGATCAAAGCCACTACCAGTAGTAAGGGGTGTTCCACAAGGCTCAGTACTGGGCCCATCCTTTTTATCTTATTCACAAATGATCTCCCGCACTACATGGAAGACTACAGCAAGTCTCTTATGTATGCTGATGACACCGTACTCCTCCTTAGAGAAAAAACCCTGGAGCCCTTGAAATTAATTCCTTTGTGTCCATTAACATGACAATACAATATTGCTACCACAATAGCCTAGTAGTTAATGAAGAGAAGACACAACAACTGGTGTTTAGCAGAAGAAATAATGCAGTAAATAGGATCCCGGATATCAAAGCTCCAGAAGAAGCCAAGTATCTAGGTGTAATATTAGACCAGAAACTGACATGGACCCCTCATATTGACAGCCTCTGTAGTAAATTTACTACAGAGACTGCTACTCAATTGAGTAGCAGTCTCTATGACATTAAAATAATTAAAACTATAAGTGACACCAACACAGCTAAGATTGCTTACCACTCACTCTCCGAATCACATCTTCGTTATGGCCTGGAAGTATGGGGAAATTTATCAGCAACCAATTTACAGCTTGTCCTTATCCACCAGATAAAAGCAATACATATACTAACAGAGATTGACCAAAGAGAAAGTTAACGACCTAAATTCCGTGAACTAAAAATCTTAACAGTAGCCAGCATGTACATCCTAGCTGTAACAACCTACGCCTGCAGACTGCAACTTGAACGAGGCATAGAAAGGCACAACCGAAACACTTGAAGGGTTATGAATTTCACCCTACCGGTACACCATCTTTTACTCTTTGAAGAAAAGCCTTCTTACATGGGAGTGAAGTTTATGAACCTACTACCAGAGACAATTAAAGGCCCCAATGTAAGCAGTACAAGACAGTGTCTTTCGGCTTGGCTTGCAGAGAGACCATTCTACTCAGTTGAAGAATTCATCAATTGGAGATCTTCAGCCATGTTCCAGTGACAACCCATCCCCGCACAGTTGACCGCCACCACACTCAAAACTTCATTATTCATTAATATTACACTGTAATACAAAATTGATGTTACTTGTAACTTCAATTTTGTTATTCCTACTCCTGACACCTATTCTGTACTTGATGTATACGAATAAAGTATTCTGATTGATTGAACAAGGAGCAATTTTGGCTTCTTGTATGCTGTTGGGAAATTTTCCATATTCAAAAGAAAAATTAACTATTCTAAGGGTCTGACAATTTTGTGGAACAGTGTTTAATAAGCAACATTGATATTCCATAAATGTCAGTGGAAAGTTTGGGTTTCATGTCTCTAAAGACTGCAATCACCTCCTCTTCAGTAACAGGAGCAAACATGATTGTGTTATGTTGCCCTACTTAAACTCGGTTAATTTGCAGAACAGCCTCCATTTTGAGACACATTCACAAAAAAATCATTCAATTTATCTGCAACCATACAAAGATCTTTCCTACCATTTCCGTCAATCTCAAGGTAAATAGGAGTGGGTGGAACTTCATTTTTTCTGAGTTTATTAATAATGCTTCAGACTTTTTTTAACACATTTTCTGATTTAAACAAGTTCTTTACATCAATAGGCCTTTGAGACAGCTATTACTTTTTATCAAATTTTCTAGTTTTTAAAGTATAGTTTTAACTGTTTATTGTTTGTAATTTTAAAAATTTTGTTTGTAATTTTAAAAATGTTGTAGTAATCTTTCACTTTTGCTCTGAAAAGTTAAAATTCCTGTAGTTTACAAATACTTTGCAAATCCAATTAACATTTTAAATATTTCTTATTTTTCTAAAAATCATTAAATTTGAAATCAATCTTTAACACTTCTTCAAAGTCAAAGTCAAAGTCAAAAATTCTTTATTAACATATACATTGAGTACAGTTTTGGTGTCAAAATATCATACACTTAATTAATTAAACATTATACAATCAAAAGGTTACAAAAAGATACAGAGTCAATGAGATAAAATAGTTAAGTTACATTGGATATTTGATGTAGTCAGAAAGGTCAAGCATTGAAAAATTCCTCTAGAGTATAAAATGATTTCTGTAGCAGCCAGGTCTTGAGTGATCTCTTAAAGTTCTTGTCTTCTCTATTTCTCTTCAGTTCTTCCGGGAGTTGGTTGAAAAATTTGCTTCCCATGTAGGTAGGTTTCTTTTCAAACAGGGTCAGGTGATGTGTAGGTAGGGCATAGTCATAGGTGTTTCTAGTGTTATAGTTGTGATTGTTACCTAGGTGTTCAGGTTTCTGAGTTATTGTGTAGCAGATGGCCTCGCAGATGTAGAGTGAGACCACTGTCAAGATTTTAAGTTCTCCAAAAGCTTGACGGCATGACTCGAGAGAAGTCAGTCCTGCTAGTATTCGGATAGCTTTTTTTTGTAGAACTAGAACACGGTCCCTGTTTCTTGCTGAGGAGTTGCCCCATGCTAGTAATCCATACCTCAGATGGGACTCAACTAGAGAGAAGTAAGCTGTTCTTGTAGTTTCATGGTTACAAGAACTTTTTACTCTTTTAAGAGCATAAATACTAGAGTTAAGCTTACTACAGAGATTGTCAATATGTGGATTCCAAGATAGCTTGTCGTCTATTGTAATACCAAGATACTTTGCTTCATTATCTTGAGTTATTTCTGGTAGACCATAGTAGTCATTTGTTCTTCGGCCTTTCCATATAAGTTGCTGAGTTTTGTTCTCATTAAGGACAAGATTATTGTGTTGGCAATATTGTTTTGTCATATTTAGAGCTATAAAAGAGTCCAGTTCGAGGGATATTGTGTCTTTTTTTGCAATAAGAAGGGCTGTGTCATCTGCATAAAGCATTGCTTGGGCCCAGTCAAGAAGATAGCTTGGAAGATCATTTGTCATTAGAATAAAAAGCACTGGTCCCAATATCGATCCCTGAGGGACACCTCTAGTGATTGGGAGTAGGGTCGAATTTGCTTTATGGGATGTGTTGTTGTTGGTCGTATAAGGCACTTCAACTAGTTGTTGTCGATCCTTCAGGTAGCTAGCAAGCCAGTTTTGTGATGCTCCCCTAATGCCCATGTTCTCTACTTTTTGGAGAAGTAAAGAGTGGTTTAGGTAATCAAATGCCTTACTAAAATCCAACAGCATGGCAGTCACAGTCGCACCTTCTTCAAGTTGGTCAATGATGAATTCTGACAGTTGTACTATTGCCGTAGTTGTGGATTTACCACGGAGGAAGCCATGCTGCTGGGTCGTCAAGATGTTGTGAGTAGTCAGGTGTGTTATAAGTTGGCTTAGTACAATCTTTTCCACTACTTTGGATAATGTTGGGAGAATTGATATTGGTCTATAGTTTTCCACTGATGTTACGCTACCTTTTTTGTGTTTAGGAAAAACTTTTGCAAGTTTGAGTTTCGTTGGAAAAATGCCTTGTGAAAACGAGAGGTTGATTATGTGACATAAAGGACTCGCTATTTCATCCTTGCAGTGTTTCAGTAGTGTGGAGTTGAGTTCATCGACTCCTGCTGACGGTTTTGATTTCAGAGATGTGAGTGTGTGGGATACTTCTTCTGGTGTGGTTGGATGAAGGATGAAGTCAGGTATTTCGCCATAGTCTTTGCATGATGGTAAGTGATTGTTTATGGCTTGGCCAGCATTGTAGAGAGTTATGTCAGCTATTTTTGTAAAATAATGGTTGAAATGCTCTGCTATTTTGTTGGGATTGTCAGTTTGTTTTCCATTGATTTCAAGTTTTAATGATTCGTCCTTTCTAATATCTTTGCATCTTTCATAGTTAATGACCTGCCAAATAGCCCTTTGTTTGTTGTTCGAGTTGTCAATGAAATCTGAAGTATACTTTTTTCTTAATTTTTTCAGATAGAGGTCATAGTCCCTCTTTCTGGCAGCAGTTTCTATTTTATGTTCTTCAAAACCAGTTGTCCTTTCCATTTCCAGAGCTCTGAGGAAGCATTTTCTTAATCTCTCAGATTCTTCATTGGTTGCCTTAAATCTTGAGTTTCTTTTTAGACGGGATTTTTTATGAGGGCATGTTAGATTGAGGATTTGTAAAAGGATTTCATGAAATTGGTCATACGATTCTTCTGCGGAAGGGGTATCGTAGACATTTTCCCATGTCTCTAAATTAAGTAGGTATTTAAAATAATCCATGTTTTCCCTTGAGAAGTGTCTATTAGATAAAATGGGCAGAGGTATTTTTTTATTTGTAGTAATTACAGTACAGAGCTGAGCTATGTGGTCTGATAGGCCAGTGACAATTAAGTCAGTGTCAATTTTACGCTCGTCAAGGTTCGAACAAACAAAGTCAATTGATGATTTGGTGTGTGGAGTGACTCTAGTTGGTGGAAGATCTATCCTATTGATGTTATGACTGGCCAACATGTCTTTTAACTTTCTGTTTTTGTAGTCATGATTTAGCCCATCAACGTTGATATCACCCATGATAATTGTGGGGCACTTCCAGGTAGGGATGAGGTCTAACGTGCTAGACAGAATTTCAAGGGCATTGTCAAGATTTCCACTTGGTGGTCTGTAGACACCAATTATGTAGATTGTCGTTTTGCCAATTTTCATGTTTACTACGTGAGTTTCACACGTAAGTTCACTCGCAAGGTCAGTTGTAAAATTGTATATTTCGTTTCTCAGCCCTTCACTAGCAAAAATTGCTACTCCTCCTTTTCTGCAATTTTGACGACAGAAATCTCCTATTAAGTTGAAGCCTGGAAGTCTAGTACTTGATAGCTGTGTCTCTTTCAGCCCATGCTCAGTTAAGATAACCAAGTCAGGTAAATGGAGCTCTAGGACATGTGTTAGTCTGTTTATTTTCCCTCCTAGGCAGTCAATGTTTTGATGAAAAATCTTCAGTCGGTGTCCTTGATTAGTGGAGCTGTGTTTTGCTATGGTTTTGTTTTCATTAGGTGCTCTGTCTGTATTGTGGTGGAAAGTTCTAGAGGGGGGTTTATTTTGTTTTCCGGGTTTTGTTCCCTTCCTGTCCATTGTTTTGCAACAGCAGTTTAGGTTTTGGGCCTTCGCTTCTCTCTCAACCCTAAAAAATAGTTGTCTCCACCTGTCATGTCATTAGTATTCAGTTTTTTTGTTGAGGTGGTTTGGCTGCCTCCACCTGTCATGGCGTTAGTATTCAGTTTTTTTGTTGAGGTGGTTTGACTGTCTCCACCTGTCATGGCGTTAGTATTCAGTTTTTTTGTTGAGGTGGTTTGACTGTCTCCACCTGTCATGAAATTGTAATTCAGTTTTTTTGTTGAGGTGGTTTGACTGTCTCCACCTGTCATGAAATTAGAATTCAGTTTTTTTGTTGAGGTGGTTTGACTGTCTCCACCTGTCATGAAATTGTAATTCAGTTTTTTTGTTGAGGTGGTTTGACTGTCTCCACCTGTCATGAAATTAGAATTCAGTTTTTTTGTTGAGGTGGTTTGGCTGGCTCCACCTATGTCACTATTATTTGGTAGTTTCATAGCATCTTTCCTTTCCATGCTTCTGTGAGGTAGGAATGGATACTTTCCTACAGAATTGTTTTCTTTACAGGTTGTTTCCATTTCTTTGTGATGTTTTGCAAGATCTACTTCAGAACACTGCTGACCATAACGTATCCATTTAGTCAGGATATCCTCTTGAGGTGGAGCAATGTACGTGAAAGACTGAGTGTGACAAGATATGGCGACAAGACAGTGTGGTACTGAGTTGTAGATGTCTTCGTTGTTGGATGATGTCCTCACTACTACAATGTGTGGAGCCTGCTTACCTTGATATTCGTGAATGGTAGAGACGTTATGGCCTAATTTCAAAAGTTGTGCTTTTTCAGTTTGTTTAAAAACCAGCATTTTGGTGTCTTTTTCCATGACTGGTATAGTATTGATGTTGTCAAAAACATGTTTTACAAGCTCTCTTTTTACATTGCTGCTTGTTGTCATACCTTCTGAATAATATTTGGAAAGAATGCAGGCAACTGTCATCGTACATCTGTAGGAGTGACTTAAATACCTCAGTAATTAAATATCTTATTAAATTAAATATCTCAGTGATTTTTGTAATGTCATGGAACTGAGTTGAGTGGCCTGTGACTCGATTAATATAGGGGATTTGGTTCATGTCGCCCACCATCATGACCTCTTTTGCTTGTGAAAGTTCGACTGCGTATAAGATTTCGCCAGCATGCACCATGAGTGCTTCGTCTACTATCAAGTGGTTATAAGTTCCTCCATTCTTCAAGTGGTTTGTCGAGTTTATTAAAAATGAGTGCACAGTTCTACAGTAGTTCTTCACATCATCTTGAAGTTCAGGATGGCTTGTCTTTAGCCGGTTTGAGAATTCAGTAGCTCCTTCTTTTGTGGGATACAAGACCAAGTCTCCTATTTTGAAGTTCTTCAAGATGAAGGATGTTTTCCCACATCCTGGCACACCTTGCACTAAGTTAAACCTAGCCTTGGAAGAGTATGTGTTATCGATCTTGGTAGTTTTTGTACTATTGTATAGTTTAAGGTCATTCATTAGTAGTGTGTCATCAGATACCAATATTAGGTCATTAATTACACTAGCGTTAGAGGCAGCGGAAAATTTTGATTGTTCATCCTTTGTTAGATCTACAAAATGTGCTCCGTCAAAGCCGCACTGGTAATTCTTGCTAGGGTCCCCAATAAGAAAGTTGCCACTTTTCAAATCAATGAGAGCAAAGTTGTCTCTGTATTTTAATAATGTGTCTCTTATATCTTGCGTAATTTTTTCTCTTTTGCTTAGGTTGTACTCCTGGTACATTTTTGAAAATCTTTTCAGGAGTAATTCTTCTTTTATCCTCCATAGGTCCCTTTGTTCCACCATAGCAGTTCTGACAAAGTTAGATTTAGAGTCATTTTGAGCCAGAGGAGTGTTGTTTGTAGTCGGTGCATGTGGGATCTTTGTTCTCCAAGTGTTGTAGCTTCCTGAGTTGTTGCTGCTGCATGTAATTTCAGAAATTTTTCGTTGATTTAGCTGCTGTTTGTCCAGGATTTTATCAACTGATTTTTTCAATTTTTTGTCACTTGAATAAAGTCTCATACGATGCAAGTAGGCATTGCTTGAGAATTGCAACAACACTTGTAGAAGGTCTCTTTCATTTAAGAAATGTTGTTTTAGAAATCCAACAGTTCTTTCTAGGTCAATAGAAAACAGTACAGGGAATTTAAAACAGTCATTTGTTAGTTCCAAAAATTTATAAAGACGTCGCTTCCAGTTTCCTGTTTTCATGGATTGACAAATGATTATATATGGTTTACCAGAGGTCGAGGTAGTGGTAAAAATGTTGTACGAGAGTTGATTTAGCTCAAGTCTTCTTTGCAGTGCTTTTAAGGACTCTGGGGTAAGTGAAATTGAACATTCTCCTGTATCTTTGTCATAAAAACACAGACCACAGCTTTCTCTCCAATTGTCATCCATATCAAGTTGTGTTGTCACAAGTGGTGTTTCTTCCGGATGAAAGGAAAATAGTTTTAGATTTTCCAGAGAATTTTTATCAAGTGAGTGTAGTGATGACAATTTACCGGTATTTGAATTAACAGCAACACTGCGTATTACTCTTTTCATCACAGGTCTGGTCTCTGCTGTAACATTTTCATCTTCATCACTGAGATAGGCAGGAGAGTCTATATTTATACCCTCGATTAGTATTGACTGTTGATTATTCCTTAGACTAGGAAGCCTCTCTGTTTGTTCATTTTCCCTGACTATCTGTTCTGCAGATCCTGCAATTACATTGCAAATCTGTGTAGTTTCATTGCTAGATGAAGTTATTTGTCTTGTATGCTGTTCTTTTGATTGGGGAGTAGTCAAATTAGTTATAGTATATTCACTGTTTGGCTGTGGTGTGGTCTTCTTTCTAGAGCATAGCTTATTTAAGCAGGTTATTATGTTCGCATAGGTTTTATAACCTTTGGTGGTAAGTTTTCCATGGACAGTTAGGCATTTAGTTGTCAATCTTTTTTGTGTATTACAGAAAACCACTTGTTTTTCTTTACACAACCACTTGATATTTGAATTTGCGTTATTTAGAAGTTTAGGGGGAATTTTCCCATCTTTCATGATGCTATTTACTATTATGGTGGAGTTGGGAAATTTGTTTTTGTCACATTTATAAGAGTATAAAGATAGCCCATGGCATCATCCGGTGATTTTGACAAGTACAGTATGTCTGCACCCTCCTGAAGTACCACAAGTTTTGGATTCCAAGTGTCTGGTAAGCTTATAATTTTTGGGAAATCATTTATAGTTTTAATTTCAAGGACTTTAGTTTCAACATTTAAAATTTTTAGTTTCCCAATAGGCATGTCAGTGATTACCAAGCAGTCCAACTTCTCAGTGATATTTACAGGGCATGGTACTGTCTTGTTGTCTCTATATTCTTCAGTCTTACATAGTAATGTGTCATACTCAATTTCAAATTCGTATAAAGTCTGCCTTAGTAACTGAATTGTATTCTCTGATTTTGTAAGTTCCTTTTGCGAAAATTTGATTCTTGTAGAAGTTATTAAAAATACAAATTAATCACAGTGATGTTGCTCCATAAAAGTGTAATTAATTTTTTATCCACCTGAAGTAACATTGAATTTTATTACTGAACAAGATATGTCAATATAAAAAGACCTGGTTATTACTATAAAAAATATTGTTTGTAAGAAATATTTTGCAAATAATTAAAATTATTTATTTTAATCAAAGTTTTGCATTTATTAATACAAACAATATCACTCAAAATATTTAGTGTAGGTTAATTTAATTTATAATTTGTATCATAACCATCAGTAAAAAAAATGAAATCTTCCAGTAATCCTTTAGTTTCTTAATAATTTAACTATTTAAAATGGGCCAAGTTATTTCCTTTAATGAAATTATCTCATATCCTCTAAAAAATGAAACAATTTTAATAGCCTACAGCCAGTTACTTTGTTAGATTTTTAAAAGGTAACACATTTATAATTGCAAAGTATTCACACAATATCATTTTAAAAATGAATTTCTTTCACCATACAATTTCTCTCTGCTAAGACACTGACAAAAACCGGTGAAAATGTGGTTCCTAAATGTTTTATATTTTCACTCAATGACTCACAGTTACAGCATTTTCCCATTATATCATTGGCCGATCGTTGATTAACCCTCCAAGTGATGACTAAACCACCTCAAAGTGCTAGGCCATTTTCGAGCATATGACATTTCTTTTTTAAACAACTTTTTATATACAAACATATGTTCAAATTCGCTTGTATTACATATGGTTTTTTACACAAACATATGTTCTATAAGATTAAGTAAAAATAAAAATGCTTATCTTTTATCATAAAAAAATCTGGTACTGCTAACCGGTTGTGTAGTTTTTTATATTTTTATTTTTCAAAATCCTTGACGTATAGTTTTTACAAAATGTAGTAGTCCTAGTTCTAAAAATATGCAAAATGTTCCAAATATAATGCTGAATAAGAAAAATATCACTTCTTAACCTTTTGCACAACATATCACAATACTAATTGGTAAAAAACAAAACAATGTTTTTTCGCAAAAATTTTACTAAAATGTTTACCACATCAACAAGTGGCAGTAAGTAGTTGAATAGTGATTATTGCCTCAAAATAAACACATATTTAGTTAATGATATGAGTAAAAGTAAGAAAAATGACAGATAAAGTATTAAAAATAAAAAAAAAATGGCTTATATACATATTTACATTAGACTAAAAAAATTAGTCTGAGTCACTCTGTGGTGGGGGTGCTGCTTGCATCGCTATCATTTCCACTCAAATCGTCATCAAAACAGCGCCTAATGGCACTTGAATTACTAAGTTCACTCATAGCACTCATACTCAATAAACAATAATATAAGTCACTTACAAATCAAAAGAACGAAGCAATACAATAACGTCACAGAGCGTCGGCCGCGAAACGACCGTAACAGACAAACACGCATCGAAATCAGCTGACTATTCTTCTTACTCTTCCTCGTAAACTTCTGAATTACATAGTTCTAATTACGTTACTTGATAGGGAATTTATTCCTACATGTAGCTTTATAAACCACGTCGTTATTGAGCGAACCGTTCGTCTGTGATATGAAAAAAACGAACATATCGCACAGTGCGATAGTAGCACTTTGAAGTGGTACGAACATATTGCACAGTGCGATAGTAGCACTTTGAGGGTTAACTGAGATCATACAAACTAATATTCTTCTTTCTCTGTTCTCTTCTCTGAATGCAACATAATGTGACACATTGTCTTAATCCTAACTTAACATCTACAAATTTTATTATTTTTATTTTCATACACTAAAGTTATTTATTTATTTTACCTGAGTTAGTTTCCCACTTTTTAGACATCTTAAATAGAGTTCCACTCAACATATCTAAACTCCATTCGAATACTCCTGTAGAATTCATTGTGTAAAACAGATCAGTATGACCTTGTAGTATTTTACCGGATAGAAAATCCACTGAAGAAACATGCTGGAACAGAGAACAAAAAAAATTAATTAAACACTTTCAACATTTCAATCTATTTTGTATAATGGTGAACAGTTTTGGACTTATTATTGAATTCCCGAGAAATTATTATTGAACTGTCCGAGTTACCCTTGAAGATTGGAATATCCAAGCCCAGAGGGTGAAATGTGGACTGATAGTAACCTCTAGAACTTGTTATAGATTTTGTTACCACTTGATCTTAACTCATCTGGTATTTATCACTATTATTATTTTATTTTTGGTTGGATTTTGGACAAAATTCTACTACCATATTATGAAATCAGGTTCTCCGATTTCAAGACTTCCCACAGTTGTTAAATATTTATTAATGACTATCAAACAGAATTTACCATAGTACTTCATAGGTGCTCCATAAGAAGATGTTTCACTCCAATGTCAGAGCTCTGAATCAATAGCCTTTAAATTTAGATTTTCAATGGCTCACAAGTTGTTCTGGAAATGGAGATAACTTCCAATTACCATCATTTATCTTAAGAATGTTCAGGACACCCTTGTTATACTGCAAATAAATGTAAAGTGTGGCCAACAGCTTATAAACAAACAACTAGTGCAAATATTAGGAAATTCCACCAATCAAGTCAGCACCTCAGAGCTGAAAGACTAACTAATTTATTATGTTTAAATATACAGGGTGACACAGAATAACGGGAATTTTTGTAACGCGTCATGGCAGCCGTGAGCAGGTGGCAGCACTGCGGGACAGTGACAGTGACCAAGTAAAAAAGCCGTCATTACAGTAGCCATGGACCAGTGGAACTGGCAACAGCGTGTGTTAGCTATAAAAATGTTTTATAAAAACGGTGATAGTTTTAAAGCTGCCCAGATTGAGTTCCGACGTTTTTACAACTTAGGACGTCATGATTCTGTTCCGTCACAACATGCCATTAGAGGTTAGATTAATAATTTTGAAGAGAGTGGATCAGCTTTAAAGAAGAAACCAACGGGACGACCAAGAAGTGCTCGTACTGCACAGAACATTGATGTTGTACGCCGATCTGTATTGAGGAGTCCACGCCGTTCGATTCGTAAGCAAGCAGCTGCGGTTGAAATGTCCCGTGAGAGTGTTCACAGAATTCTTCATTTAGAATTAAAATTTCATCCCTACAATCTGCCCTTTACACGCTAATAAGGTTACAGTATGGTGTGCTGTTTCATTACATGGAATCATTGGACCTTATTTTTTTGAGGATGAACGGGGGATTGCAGTAACTGTCAATTCTGATCGTTACGTGAAAATGTTACAACGTTTTGTTACACCTGAATTAAACAATTTTCCAGATGTTCAAGAATCCTGGTTTCAACAGGATGGTGCGACATCACACACTGCATGACAGTCAATGGAAGCTGTGCGAGTATTGTTCAGTAACCGTGTCATCTCAAGATTCGGTAACGTTTCCTGGCCCCCTAGATCACCAGATTTGACCGTGTGCGATTTCTTTTTGTGGGGCTACCTCAAAACTAAAGTGTTCACAACTCGACCAAGAACTGTAAATGAGTTAAAACAGAGAATTCGGGATGAAATTAACAGTATTCCAGTTGAGATGTTGCAGCGGTCAATGGGGAATCTCCACCGCAGATTTCAAGAATGCATTCGTAGACGAGGACGCCACCTAAAGGATGTTGTTTTAAAAAAATCATAAATTCCATCAGTGTTTCATAAATGGCAGGTTTTGATGTTTCATTTAATACAAATAAAACCATTTTCTTCCATCACTCTTATTTTTTAGAATTTTTTAAAAAATTCCCGTTATTCTGTGTCACCCGTCAAAATCAACAGAAATAAACAAAGGTTGAGCAAAATGAGGATGGTTGTGTATTGTAAGTCAATGTTGAAGCAAAACTTAATTAAAATGATTTACATTAATAAATTTACATTATTTAGAAAGTTTATTGTACAGTACAATGAAACTGAAGCAAAACAACTAACGCAAAAGAAAGAAATGACGTCATATTAACAGGATATCAGCAATTTTGATGTATCCAAATTAAAACAGCAGACAGAAAAAATTGTATAAAAACCAAATTATTACTTTGTAACTATTGGAATATTTTTTGAAAAGTCTGACACAATATCTTCAAAGATTTGAGAGTTCATTGCTTTTATGTGGCAGGAAAGTTTTCAGAAGGCATATTCTTGATAAGATTTTTAAGAAATAAAGTAACTCAGGATATCCTGATTAGTGTCTATTACGCCTTTGTACAAAGTCAGCTAAACTATGTAATCACCCTTTGGAGAAACTCTGGCTATTGTGATAAGTTGTTCGTTTTGCAAAAAAAATCATTAGGCTTATTTGCAATTTGCCAAATTTGACTCATTGTAAACCATATTTTATCAAATTAGACATTCTTTTCTTCCTATCCCTGTACGGGTTTTCTACACTAATGTACATTAAAGAAAACCTCTATGCTTTTCAACATATAGCTGACATTTGTGGCTATGAAACAAGGAATAGGCTAAATATTGTTAAAAAGAGATTTCATTATTCTAGCACTCAAAACAGCTTTGTATAGCAGAGCATTTAGTTATTCAATGCATTGCCTAGTGACGTCAAAGGCATGTCCCCAAACAGGTTTAAAACCACTATTAAGTTATGGTTAACTGAAAAATGCTTGTTAGTGTAAGTGAGTACAGGGTATAGGGTAACTTTTAACCTGGTTTTAGTCCTTTGGCATCACTGTATGTTATAAACTTTTAGTTATGTTTAGTTATAGCCTAGGCCTATTAAACAAAATATTCACTGTTTTGACAATGTCTTGCAAAATGACAAACAAATTTTGCTCTTGATATATTTGTATATTTGATTGTTTTGTAAAGAAAACAGGTATTTAAAGGGTTGATGAATTTAAAAAATGTATTTGTACTTAATAATTATGGGCTAGTGTGGATTGTTGTTGGCTAGTGTTATCCTTTAACTGACGATGTTGTTATACACTTTGTGTTCTGACAATAAATGATTGATTGATTGATCATCATTCAAGTAATTTAAAATTCTATATTTGTTCTTTGTTAAATGGCACAGCCTGTGAGATACACTTAATCAGTGATTTTCATCCAAATTATTATAAATTTTAAAACTAATTGTACGAATACATATGGCACACTCTATATAATTTAACAGTGCCTCAGATCAAGGTAAAAGTGTCAGGCACGGATCCTTTAGCTTTGTACATGAATAATAAATGTGTTACTATTAAAATACCATTTTTTACTTGTTTATGTTTATTTTAAATCAATATTGTTTCAGGTCAAATAGAAGACAGGTCCATATGGTCCTAATCTCACTTAAATAGAAAGTATTTTCTATTCAATTCAATTTGAATATACAGAGTGTAACAAAAAGGTTGGGCTGGCTATGTATTTTTAAATTCTGTGTATGATTCTACGTTAAACTGAAGAATAAATTTTTTCCCAATTTCCACTTTGTTTAGCCACTAGCAAACATTTGTATTTTTTATTAACAAATTATTATCTCTAAAACTAATAATGCTAAAGAAACCAAATTTGGAACATAGCTTTGAATAGATAAGAAGAAAATAAAAAAATGTGTTATTTTCTTTAACAGTAACAAAACTGCGTCTGTTAAAAATTTTAAAGTAAAAAAAACATAAAAAAAACCAGTATAGTTATAAAAATGTACCAGACACCAACTATTTTGAGAATTTTATTGCAATTCCAACGGTACTAGTTTCAACGGAATCAGTCAAGGAATAAGCGATCACGACCACTTTAAAGACACTTGCACAAGCTGTGAACAGCACACCTTTTTCTTTTGAAAAGTATCAGCTGTTTTCTAAGATACCAACTATTTCGCAATGTTTATAACAATTTCAACAGTACCTTTTTCATTGAAATCCATCAACGCTTAAGCGAGCAGACCACTTTAAAGATATGCTGAGAATATTAACAGAGATGGCTGCTAGACAAGGCTTTCTACACCCTAAATGAATTCTTTACTTGGGGAGACCCCACATAACACTGAAGAAGCTTTTTCATTTCACTTTGTACCTATTATACAATTTGACTTAAATTTGACGCTGTAACATTTCTTGAAGAAATTGTAATAAAGGATATTGACTATTGTCTATTGTCTATTGCTTGCAAAAGCATACAAACATCTGATGCCTATGAAAAGACAAAATTTTTTATGCTCCCTGCTTGTGCAAGCGTTCCTTTAAAGTGATCGAGTTCGCTTATGAACTGATGGATTTAGATGAAACAAGTACCATTAGAGTTGTAATGAAATTAGTCAAATAGTTTGGTGTCTGGTACATTTTTTATAACAATACGGGGTTTTTGTTATTTGACTTTAAAAATTTTCAACAGACGTCATTTTGTTAATATTAAAGAAAATAACACAATTTTTTTCTATTATCTATTCAACCATATGTGCCAAATTTGGTTTCTTTATTTTTACTAGTTTTAGATATAATAATTTGTTAATAAAAAATACAAAATGGTGGCTAGCGACTAAACAAAGTGGAAATTGGAAAAAAGTTATTCATTTTTAGCTAAGATTCACACATAAAATCTGAAAATGCATAGTCAGCCTAACCTCTTTGTTACACTCTGTATATAATAAGTGGAGTGATTAAAAAGTAGTTATTGCTACCACTTCAGTATTTTATAGTTAGAGCTTCACTTAATGTGATTAAAAAGAAGCTAGAAACTACCCCCTGTAGTTGTATCTTAACTTTTCCTAGAATAGAAGTTGTAACTTCACTTTTTGGTGTGATTAAAGTATAGTTACATCTACCTACCTATAGATATATCTCCATTATTTTGGAGTCTGTAGATAGGCACACTTCACTTTTATGTCTTGCGTGACTTTTAATGGCGATGTTTATGCAAGTACGGGAAAGAAGAGTGTACGGTGAAAGAAGAGTATTGACTAAGTGCAAGGAGCTGATGCGGTTTGAAAGTGAGAATATAGACTTTTTAGCAGAACAATTTTCTACCGCCTAGTGACGAAACTCGGGGGAAAGCACTCACTCACTCCAAGACAACGATTGGAGATTTTTCTTCGTTATACAGCTGATCCGGGGTTTTCAAAGTGGTGTAGCAGAAGATATTGGAGTGACCGTTCGACAGTTTTGTAAGAACATTAATTATGTGATGAACTGTATTTTGGAAAACGCAGACAACTGGATACATTTTCCTTCTACAGTACAAGAAATAAATAATGCAAAGTTGATGTGGCAAAGAAATTTTGATTTACCAACTGTTGTAGGTGCATTAGATTGCACGCATATCGAAATAAAAAAAAACCATCAATGTTCGGTGATGAGTATATAAACCGGAAGGGTTTACCCCAGCATCAACGTGCAAGCAACATGTGACAGTCAAGAAAGGTTCACTAGCGTTGCTGCAGAGTGGCCAGGATCAGTGCACGATTCTAGAATATGGAGAAGGAGTCCTGTTCGGGATATTATTTCTCGTTATGACGGTGCTGCGTGTTTACTTGGTGACTCTGGCTATGGTATTTCTCCTTGGTTAATCACCCCGTTCAAACCTCCTCAAACCGATATTCAGCGTCGATTTAATCGTGTTCATGCAAAGGAAAGGGTGGTGATAGAAAGGGTGTTCGGACAGTTAAAGAAGAGATTCCCGATACTTGGCAACTGTGTTAGATTGTCTCTAGACAGAGTACCAAAAGTAATTGTCACCTGTACTGTGCTGCACAATGTAGCTAAACACCTCAGAGATCCTTTAAATTTTGAAGACGACGCGAATGAAGATGGGTGTAACGAGGATGAAGGAGGCGAAGAAGTGTTCGAAAAACCAAGCAACAAAACAACGTGGCGAACAGAAGCGGAATGAAATGCTGGGTTTTTATTTAAATGTAAGTAAATTGTACAAAAAATAAAATTGTTAAAAAGTAAAGAGACTTTTTGAAAACCTAGATTAAAATACAACCATACAAATACAAAATAAAACCATAGGCCTAGTACAAATGTGCAGGGCCTTTGACATAACCCACAGCTCAATGAACACTGTTGGCAGGCATGCACATAACGTACGTGGTGCATTCATGCCATGTAAGCTATAAGGATAGTTTATTATTGGGTAACTGGAGTTGGGTTTAACTAACCGCTAAGTTACATATTAAACATCAGATTAAATGAATAGTCAATCATTTTCTATTATTTCACAAAAGAAAACTCATCATGAATAGTCATCAGTTTGAGTTTCTTTCTCAACTGTTCCTCCTTTTCAACTTTTGTAACTCAATTTTTTCTTTTTCAATTTGAATTTTCTGTAATTCTAACTGTTGCAAGAGAACAAGTCTCTGTAGTTGCGGCGTATTCAAATCTTTTGTTTCACCTGTTTCGTATGCCAATAGTTTTTTGTTTGCGGGCCTTGTATACGAGTTGTCAGCTTGAGTTCTCAACTTTTTCTCAGGTTCAGATTCATGAGGTTGGGTAGTTTATTGCGATTGCGGCTGCAGCTAAGTTTTTCCACTCGTCACTGCTGTCATTTCTTGTCGCTTCTACTGAGGTTTGACTGACATGCTCCAGCTGCAAAACTGCCTGGTACTTTTGTAAAAACTGGGTTTTCAGCCTCACCCAATAATGCCAAAAGCATTTTTTTCCCACTCACGTAGTTTTAATTTTTTTATTTCCTGTAGCTTTCACATCAGATTTCTTTTTTATTTTTGTTTTCATATTTTGGAGCATTTTGTTCATTTGAGTAGCATTTACTTCATTTCCTGTAGTTTGGGAATACGTAGAACACAAGGTTTCCCACGCTTTCTTCTTTTCTAATAAGACTTTGGGAACCCTTGACTTTTCCAACAACACAGTATTTTCTGATAATATTTTTACAAATAGCTCCCTATCCGCAACCAATTTCTTATCAACGTCTCCTTCATCTTCAGATGATGTCATGATACCTATAAACAGGATAAGCAAGAGAACACGAGTGGTAACAGGAACACGACTCAGAACGGCACGTGAGTTGTCTGTATGGCCTGCGCCGCACTTCACCGCTGCAGACTGGAAGAGTGCGGAGTGGGGGAAACAAGTCTGAACATGAAAAGTAGCTGCATCTACACTAGAGTTGTATCTACCCGTAGTTGTATCTCCAATTTTTATAGAATAGGGTAGTTGCAACTACGGAGTGTTAGCGCGTGTTTTATCACTCCAGTTTGAGATAAAGCTATCACTACACTGTAGTGTCTACTATGAAGTTGCTACGTTTTAATCACTTCACTCAATAGCTTACAATCATAAATTTTGTTAAAGTAATAAAAAATATTTTATTAAGTTAACTTTGGAGCTCTATAGCTACCAAAGAAAGCATTTGAAGACCCTTGTTCACTAGAAAAATCATTATTATACCTTTAAAATATGCTTCCGAAAGGTTTTATGTGTATTTATAATGCCATGCTTCAGACTCCCCCCCTCACGTTATAGCAGTTTACTAAGAAGCTCTTCATTTATTGCACCATTTGAGCTACCCTGTAGCAATAACATGAATTACAAAAACCACTAAGTTAAGCTCCAATGAAAATGCTTGCTATATATTTTACTGGGAAACTGATCAGAAAAGGTTTAGACAGAAAAGGTGTAGATAGGAAAAGATAGTTGTGGTTCAATTTCTATTCTTTGTGATCTTGTTCTTATTTTTGTACAACTGTTGAAGAAGACACAAATCAAAAACACATTGTATAAAGAACATTAAATATTAATAAAATAATTTACCCCACTGAAAAATACCATATATTTTTGTTTATAAGTTAGTTACCTTCAATTGGTCTTCTAAGAACAGCCAAAGTTGTTTCCCCGTGAACAGACAGTCCTTTAACTGCTCGGAAGATTCAGACAGAAGGTAAGTCTGGTTGTTGTCTTGCAGCTCTACCATTTGACTGACACCGAAACTCAGCGCTTGGTTGTAGAGCTTGGAGAACATCCCACTCTCTTTGTCCCATTTAAACATTGTAGTCCAGCAACTTTCTTCGCATACAGCTAGGAAATCTTCATGTCCACTCTATAATATCAATTACAACTATCATTTCACACCCAAACAGTATTATTTACACAAGAATTAAGTACTAGCCGTGAAGTGAGTGAAGAAACTGAACATGTTTAGGAGAGTGGTGAAGACAAGTTATAAAAATCTAGAAAAAAGATAAAACCAATCTTGTAACTGTTAATAGCTTTTATTTTGGTATATTTGATGGTTGGTTTGAGTTAAAATTCCGATGGTAACAATTCTGTTATGTTATCTGCAACTGCTGTTTTATAGCGTAAGGCTCTAAATACAAATGTACTTAAAATGGGTAATACAGGCTGAATAGTTGGAATAAATAACTGCTAAGAGTGGAAATAACAGCAAATGGTGGACACAATTACTTTGGCTGAGTGTATGTGTGTCATTTCACATATCTAAGCATAACTCTATCAGTTTCTTTATTCATCTCATGGGTAATACTTCATAAGAAAAGGCTGTTATATTAATGATTAATGAGTTTACATTTCTGTGTTTTAAATGACTGCATATTGAGATTAATACTGTACATGAAATATAGTATACAGACTATTTTTAAGTAGATGAGTATTATACAATTTATATAATAAGGCAATGTGTGGAACTGTATATCGTTACTAAATTATAAATAATTAAGGATTTATATTATCTTAAAATAATGTAATGATATAAAGATTAACATTAATAATGTGAAATAGAACAAAATATCAGAACATATTTTATATAACAGTATATTAATGAAGATGTTTAATAAAAATTGAAAAACAAGATGAGAGGAACACCAAAGAAACATTGTTATTAAATGTTTAGAGTACTCAGTAATCATAGCTTTTGAGATTTCTATTACGAGCTTGTTTGTTGTACTATTATTCAACAATGATACATTGATTCCTTGAGACCTAATAAGAATGTAAGGAACCCAAGGTTGGATTTCCTTCGTTCATAATGTCATTTTGCATCCATTTACAACATTGTTTGTCTTATATCCCAATATATTTATATATTTCTGGGGCTAGCACTTAGTTATAAATGTACGTAATTGTAACTACTCCTTTGTTTGAAGTTTGTTTTTGACGATGGAAGGATTGTGGAGGAAAGAGGATTTTTCCGGACATTTGCCACTGTTCAGTGATATAAACTATCAAGTTAGGTAAATTGGGTAATCCCCATAATTAATATTATTCACATTTTTACTCGTCTTTTTCATATATTTATCATGATGTTTTAAACTATTGTAATCTCTATGTATGTTTTCATGCCATTCAAAAACTTAGAAATATCAATATGTAAACAATTAATTTTATTGATAAGAAAAGGGACAAAATAGAAGTGTTTTCTAAAATAACACCTACACTTTAGGAGGGAGGAGCTCCGATAAGTGAAACTACTTCTGGTAATTGTTACAACCATTTAATCTTGTATACATACCTTGAAATATTTCACAAGAGACACTACATTACGCATTGTAATTTCTTGTGTTATATCAACATACAGTAGCTCACTGGTCTGGTTCCTCGCTTTATTGAGGTGTCGGTTAGTATCCTCACAAACTGTGCTTAAGTTTCCCTAAACAACAAACACAATTAACACATAATTAGGCATTGTAATTTCTTGTGATTTATCCACATACTATAAAGGTTCATTATAAAGTGCTAAGGACTCCAGCTATAAATTTTCATTACCCATTGTTCATTAACACGATCAGTGTGGGCCTCGCAGATTCGTGGGATAAGCGGTGTGGAAGCAGTGTGACCACAATGAAGAAGCTCAAAACGAACTCTTTGCATTGTTTCAACCTCAGGGACACATGAAGCTGAACTCAACATTCGTACTGAATCAACCGTTCCCACCATAGCTACGAAATGTGTAATATCTCCTAATCGTAAACCTGAAAAAGTGCTACTGACTATGGGGCATCAGATTTAGATAGTGAATCAAGAGGAAACACTCCTGTCAACAGTTCGGGTAGTTCTAGCAACAATGTTGTAACAAGCACCTCACGGGCTATCAGTATTTATTATGATCTTAAGAAATTTCTTTTTAGCAAAATCAGTGGATTATTAGTAGATATTCCAGATAACAGTTCACAACTTACTGCTTTTTTTTGTTGATGTGCAATCAATTTCTGGGAAAAAATTGCATCAAAACAAACAAATATGCATTGGAACTAGTTTGTGGACCAACTACTTTTATACAAGCTCGTGTTAAAAGATCGAATGACATTGAAGTGGTAGTGTTGAAAACTTTCATTGGCCTATTGTTTCATACTGTTTCTATCGGTCTCAACTGACTTCAGGACTACTGAAAAACAATTAGGTTATAATATTTGCCAAAATTTTAAAGAATAAATGAGCCAAGATCAGTTCGTTCTTATATTCAGACGCATAAATATTTCATTCTCAATTGCAAACACATTAAGTAATCGTCTAGAAAAAGTGAATCTTGTGGTGGATCATTTGAACAACAAAATTAATAAGATATATTATCCTTGTAAGGAGTTGCTGCTAGATGAAGCTATGGTCTTGTGGCGAGAAAGATTGGTGTTTCGCCAATACTTTTAAGTCGAACATAAACCACAAAAACCAAATCCACAATCTTATACAAAATTAGAAACAGGATAAGAAGGGTGACTGAAAATTAAAAGATTTTAGAGTATGCTACAAAAATGAAAAAAGAGAGAAATGACAAGATACACTTATTCTGCTTGTCAGGAAAAAACCAGGACTTTGTACTGTCTATTGTTTTGACAAGTATCACAAATACCAGAAGAAAGCCCTCAAGACTAAGTAAATATGTATATAGTTATATTTATGTTGATTCTAAAATGGTAAATGAAATCATTTTATAACTGGAATATTTTTTTAATTTCTGTAAAACACTGTGTAACAAAACTCTTGCTGTGTGCTATCCCAGCGGATCCATAGTCAGTTTGTGACGTCATCTAAGCAGCCATTTTCTATTTCCCCCATAACCTGCCTCTGGATAACATAAGGTAAGCTTCTTAATAAAGATTAGACTTTAGGTTTTAGTGCAATGTACATGTATTTTCCGTAGCAGTTAACGTGTTAAATGGACCTTTACCTTTACTCTTTGGTACAGTGCATATTATTTGAAAGAAGAAAGATTACACTATATTTAGTCACTAATTATTATAAATCCAAGTTCTAATCACCTTCATCTCTTCATGCACGTTCTATAATGTTCCTTGTGATGTTATCTGTCAGTTCCTGGAGGTCAACATCTCCAAGCCTGCCTGGACCTGTTACAGAACCCTTCAGATCCAGGTGTCTCTTTATTCTCCACACTCCTGTCATTTCCTGTTGCTTGTCCTGAACTACCGCCATCTCCTTCCACTCAGACATGTTCAGCCCTGACACCTTCCCTGTGGCTGACAGATTCTGCATTGCTTCCACACACTCAAACTTGTAGCTTCCTACAGAAATCAATAGGAACTTAACATTGGGTTTTAAAAGTTACCATAATCTTTATTAGTAAAAAGAAAATGATATAACCCAAATTCTCTTATAGATATCTTGATTAAAAAATGATCATAGTTATAAATTTACTAGGACTACATACATTCATTCTTTCCATAAAAAGCTTCTCAAATTTAATATCATCACTGCGACACAAGTAATGTACTGACTCTTAGAGGAGTCGGAATAGTGCTAATGTGCGTCCACCACAGTCAGTGTGTTAAACTATGATACACCTCTAGCTATAGAATACGTTGTTAGCACATTCACTGCAACACAAGTAATGTACCGACTCTAGAGAGGTGGAATAGTAGTAATGTGCGTCTACCACAGTCAGTGTGTTAAACTATGATACACCTCTAGCTATAGAATATGTTGTTAGCACATTCACTGCAACAAAAGTAATGTACCGACTCTAGAGGAGTCGGAATAGTAGTAATGTGTGTCCACCACAGTCAGTGTGTTAAACTATGATACACCTCTAGCTATAGAATACGTTGTTAGCACATTCACTGCGACATAAGTAATGTACCAACTTTAGAGGAGTCGGAATAGTAGTAATGTGCGCCCACCACAGTCAGTGTGTTAAACTATGATACACCTCTAGCTATAGAATACGTTGTTAGCACATTCACTGCGACACATGTACCAACTTTAGAGGAGTCGGAATAGTAGTAATGTGCGTCCACCACAGTCAGTGTGTTAAACTATGATACATCTCTAGCTATAGAATACGTTGTTAGCACCTTCACTGCGACATGAGTAATATACCGATTTTAGGAGAGCCGGGATAGTAGTAACGTATGTCCACTGCAGTCAACACATTAAACGATCCACAGCTTGTGCTTATTTTAGTTTTTGCACATGTAGGAACCTTTCTGATTTTAAAGAATTGTAAATCAACTCCATAGTGGAGTTTGCCTTGATCAAGAAAATGTGATATGTATATGTAGGTTTGATCCTACTTTGGTTCAAAAGTATCTACTTCTGGCCCTTATAATTGACTTCCAGTCTAAGAGGTAGGGCGAAAACTCTAAACTTCTGGCCGTGCCTTTCTATTCAATAGACCAAAACTGGTGCTAAATCTCTCCGCTATACGTCAAACCATTCTTGAGATAATATGTGGATAAACCCACATAGACACACACACCCAGAGACATGCAGACAAGTAAATACATTTTGTACTTTATTATGAAAAATACCCACCAAAACAGGGATTGAAAATAATTATAATAGAATATTGAAAAGAGTGTATGGTCCATTATGACCAGGAGACTGGGACACACAAAATTCAAAAAGGTGTCTCAATGTCCATAATGATGCAAATTGATGAAAGTTTCTTGTTGATGATAAAACTTCATTGATCAAGAAAGTTTATTCAAATTTGGTAAAATGTTTTAAGATTTTTAATTTACTGAGAGAAAGTAAATCGTCCAATAATGCTCATATTTTGCAAACTATATTAAAAAATTGTTAGAAATGAATCGTGAACTAAAACCCATCTTGATAATTTTCAAAAAGAGTTTTAGTTCACGATTCATTTCTAACATAAACGATAAACCTATAATCTGGAGTTATTAACATAAAAAGATTTTTATTCTCTACAAACAAAATTCATGTTACAAAATCATTAAACTCTGGTCACCAAATTCAAATTTTCAAAACTTTTTCACAAGTCTTATTTCTTCAATAAACAAAATTTATTTTATAGATTAAAATTTTAACTGAGTTTTACTAGATTACTTTTAAGTTTATCTGTGAAAATAGTTGTCCTGTTGAACCACTAATACTACACAGACAAAGACAAATATTCTACATACTTAAATATTTAACTTACATTATAACATAAAACCAATATTTAATACTTTTATTTTTTTGTGAGGCCTTTCGATAGCCTCATAAAAAAAAATAAATAAATAAAAAACAATATTAAATATTGGTTAATTATGTTTTAATGTAAGTTAACAGTAACCAATATAAGCTCCATCTACAGCATAATTAAGTATGTTTTACTTTGAATATCAGTTTTATACTAAAGTGGTAAATGTTTCAAGCTACCTGTTTTCAGAAAGAGTTCTAGGTACCATCAAATCAGAGTTGAAGTCCTCACCACCTTGGGACTTGCTTTAAATGCTTATAATAAAGGATAATACGATTTTGGACATTTCCATTGTTATATGCTACATTTTGAGGATCGGTATACACCCTCTTTTCCTCAAGTGTAAAGTTTTTTTACAAAAACTATCTCAATCCTTGAAACGCAGTGTTATACATTTTGTAACATAATTCACTTTGATGGCAAATGTCTGAAATCTTACTATGCTTAAATAACTAAAATTTTCAATAATCCTGCAATTTTTACTTCTTACGATAAAACTTTACAGAGTAAGCATATAAGTTAGACAGTTTAATTTTTAAGTATTAATATGACCAAATATTTAAAGAATAATTTTCATTAAATCAATTACAAACGTTGGCAAATGAATACCCTGAGTAACTCTCAATAAAATCTGTGGCAAGTCCCTAAAAGTCAGAAATGTACATCAGACACGACATTTGGTCATCATACTGATAGAAGAACATGAACCATATTGCACCAACCATGGAGTGTCTGGTCGGTGTTCAGAGTGACAACATCTCGCAGGTCGATGTGGTTGACATGTCCTAACGTGTCCACACTGCCAGACACAGAGAAGTCTTCTAGAATCACCAGATCTGCGGTCACCATCTGATCACCTGACACCTGCATCATATACACATCCCAAAAATCTGATCTAAAGAGTAAAATATTGTGAACTCAAATGCAGAAAATTCCTTAAAAATGTATAGACTCATCAAACGGTTTAATAAATAAATCCAATACAAAAATAAAATACAATTAAACTATTTAAACAAAAGGTACAAAATATTACTGGGTTCTTTGTACTTGAAAATTTATTGTTATCCCCAAAATAATCAGATAAGTTTAAATCATGTTTTGAGGCAATTCCTTGTTTGAAATATACAATATTTTATAACACCAATTAAGTTTAAATTTAATTGTAAATAGTCTATAACATCAGAGTTGGCATTAAAAATAGAATAAATCTTGCATTTTTTGGCTATGTTGTGCCATTTTCAAGAAAACTGGGTTTGAATGTGAGAGCCTTCGCATGTAACTAATATGTATCCAATAGGCTGAATACTGCAGTGTAACTGCGTATAGGTTATTGGCTGGACACTGTCTACACATAGAAGATAAAAAATATTCATGTGCTACAAAAATATTACAGTTTCAAATAGGAGTGCCAACTTCAATTTAGACACCATTGAATTATATATGGCAGCTATCATTTAAGAAGGATTACAAATCTGAAAGATTTCATTTCTAAGGAAGAATATTGTGAAACATGTCTTGTTTTGATGCCTATAAAAAACTTATATCCTTTAATTTGTTCACAATTTAGTTTAACAGATTTCTGTTGATAGCATTTTGAGAATGAGTTATTTACCGAGACTGATCAACAACAGTGTTGATTATATTAATCTGATAGCTAACACACTATTAGAATATTGACAGTTTTCAAACACATTTTAAATATTTATCTTGGTTTTATTCAGTATTTTGTAGTGAAATATTTTGGGAATATTGATATTGGAATCAAGTGAAGTCACAGTATTGAGAGTTATTAATAACTGATACAATATTATTATATTCAGGTTTCAAGTATCTCAAACTCAAATTGTATTTATTTAAAACAGTATACAATGTACAATAGCGTCAATTTTCTACAACAAGCTATACTTCTCATATTTTATTTTATAACTATTTCTAATTTTAATAGCTATGTTCTTATAGCTAAATATTTATACGCTCATTGTCAACATATTTTGTTAAGACAAAAACTCCTCAATACTGTAAGGGTTCTTTGACAAGTTTCCTTAATCCCTTCCCAAAAACCTTCCCACTCTCCTGCCTCAGCCCCTCCAGGAATGAATTATAAAGCATGACTCCATTATATACAAGCTGATTTTTGAAAAACGTGGTTCTTCTAGGTTTTGGAATACAAAGATTTCGTTTATTGCGGAGGTGGTGCTCACTATAGATGGCAGTGTCAAAAAGATTAATATTCTTCTGAACAAACAAAGCTATATATATATATAGAATGTGTATGGTGGGAATGTTACAAGATTGCTCTCTCTAAATAGCATGAAAGGATTTGATTTGTATGAAGAAATGCAGTTAGTCTATTCAGAAATATTTTTTCCATTACCTTAGATAAGGAGCATACCAACAAGATCTGTCTAAAATTCTCACACTCAACTTTATTCCCTCTTTTGTATAGAGGTTGCACTATCGAGTGTTTCAAAGATGAAGGGAATTGACCAAGCTGGAAAGAGATGTTAATTAGATAAGCCATACAATTAGAAACCAAGTTACTTATTTCTTTCAGAAGTTTTGAGAAAGTTCCATCAGGGCCAGTGGATTTTTTTGTTCCTAAGGATAAAATCTCCTGCCTGATTCTACCTCAGAGGTTTGCAACAAGAACATTGAGCATGACGCCAGATTCATCTTGTTGCCATTTGAAGTTGCAGTTGATGCTTGCTGCCCTGCCCTTCTCCAATTGAGTTGTAATATGAGTTAAACATAATATTTGTGACAAAATAGGGATTTACAATCTCACCTTCAATATTTTTTTTGACAGCTGTCATTTTTAGTTCGGGCCAATGATTGGTTCTTATTTTTAATATGTTCTATATGGTTATCGTTTTATTTAGGAAAGTTTTTATTTTATTTGTTATAAATTCGGATTTGGCTTTATTTATTTTTTGTTTGTACTCTTTCTTTTTTATTTTATACTCTAAGCAAAGGGGATGGTTTGGATGGCGAAAAGCATATAAAAATAAAATTTCCTATACTAAAAAGCTTGCAAATGAAGAATATATTACAAATTCCTGTAATAAATGTAAGACACCATGGAACCTGATCAAATCAGAGTCTAATTGTAAAAAATGAAAACAAGAAATATTAATTGATTCCAATGCTTTTAACAATTATTTTGTGAATGTCATGAGTAATTTAAATGTAACCACTGATAAGCTTGTATTCTATAGACGGGTCGTAGAATTAGTAAATATATATATATATATATCCTAAAGCGCTTAAAGTAACAAAGGTGAATCCAGTTTACAAAAAAGGTGAAAAATTAAATGAATCTAGCTACCAACCATTTCTCTAGTCCCTATAGTAAATAATATATTTGAATCATGTGTAAAGTAACAGTTAAATACATGTCTTATTGCTAATAATCTTTTTTGTGTTAAACAGTTTGGATTTGTTCACAGTAAAAATACAATTAAAGTAGTATAAAATATGGTCAATGAAATACTAATAAACTTAAAAAATAAATTCTTGTCCCGTGCATTATTAACTGATTTAACAAAAGCTTTTAATTGCATTTGTCATGAGCTTTTTTTTAAAAATTTGTTGTCTATGGTATCAGGGACAGAGAGCCAAGGTTGCTGCAGTCATACTTGACTAATAGAGAGCAAGTGGTTGTCCAGGGGAGTGACAGATCTGGTTTAAAAAAAGATAGAAAGTGGTGTTGCACAAGGATACGTCCTTGGCCCCCTATTTTTTATAATTGCTGTCAATGATTTGGCTTCTAATGTCCCTTGCATAACAATACTGTATGCAGATGATACTACACTTCTCAACAGTAATCAACATTTGGATGTATTAATAGGAGAAGAGAGCTATGCTTTTAAAAGGGCCTTAGAATGGTTTGTTAAAAATTTCTTTGTAGTAAATGACCAATAAACAATATTTTCATTAAACCATAAAATTTACAAAGATATCAGACCAGTTAAGTTATTAGGTATACATCTTGACAGTAGATTAACCCTTCCCACGTGGAATTTATCTTTCAATTTTGACTCATAACGCGTAATTAACTTTAAAATTGTTTTTTACATTTTACCAACTCTAATTTTTTTTTAGTTAGTTAGTGGTGGCTATTAGAAATAAAAAATAATATAGTATCAAAAAATAATCAGACCCCTATATTGTTAACAAATTTTCAAATTTTACAAAAAATCGTCAGGATTCGCCATTGCATAGAACAATATAGGCCTATAACGACAAAACAAATAAAGTAACAACAAAATAAAAAGATAATATAATGCTAAATACAACAGGAACACAAACGGTAAATAAGGAAATATGGCAAAACAGCGTTAAACACTAAAATATGCCGTGCCGGGATATATCCGTTTACCGCGTAATGGTTCGCCGAAGACTGAGGCTAAATCACGCCACGAGGGACAAAGCCACGCCCTCCCACTACTGCGACGCGCCAATGAGGTTCAAACTGTAACATCTGCTTTTCGGAACAAGTATTCAACACTCCCTTGAACTCTAGCGGATTCCACGGCACCTACAATTTATTAAATAACACAAAATAGACTTTGAAGGATATATCCGTTTACCGTGTTTTGGTCAAAAATAGACCAAACGGATATATCTCTCACATAAGATATGGAATAACAAACATTGACCCTCAACAAATACAGACATCAGTTATAGTATCAGGGCTATCAGACCACACAGCACAACTAGCCACAGTAATCACCAAAAAACCTGCCAGAAACAACATTAAAGAAAAAAACGAATTTTCAACAAAAAAGCAATAGACCTACTCAAAATACAACTACAGGTACAAAACTGGGAAAGTGTGATTCTAACTAATGATACAAATGAAGCCTACAACAAATTCCATAACATAATTCAGTCCATACTAAACTATGTATGCCCACTGAAAACGTCAAGAGCCAGACAACCAAAGAAAACTCAGTGCTGGGATCAAGAATGTACTAAACTTAAGGATGAGTACATAAAAGCCCTGGAAATGGAGCAGACTACAGGATTAGCAGAAGACAAAGTTAGAACAGCTGCAAAAAAAACGGTATATGACCAACATCTAAAAATGCTAAGGAAAGAAAAAGCTACAGACCACATTAACAGAGCAGAAAATAAATCAAAAGCACTGTGGCGTACAATAAACTGTGAAAAAAAGTTAAATTCAGTCCAGACAAACCGCTTCACTTACAAATTAATAATAAAATAGTAGACGACCCAGTAGAAGTTTCAAACTATCTGAATGACTTTTTCTCAACAATAGCTGAAAGGACACTTCAAAATAGTAATAACATAAGAATTAATATGTTACCAGACTCATCAACAACAAATCATATCTTCCAGCTCAGACCAGTCACGCAAGACGAAGTCCAAACAGCCATTGACTCCCTAAAACCGAAAAACTCAGCCGGAGTTGATGAAATATCAGCCAAAGTGATAAAATCTTGTAAATATGAAGTGTTATTACCCTTGACAGACATAATAAGCAAGTCATTCTCACAAGGAGTTTTCCCAGACAAACTGAAAATTGCAAAAGTTTACCCAAAATACAAAACTGGACCAACCACTGAAAGAAATAGCTACAGGCTAATCTCCCTGATCTCAACATTCTCGAAAATCATTGAAAAGGTAGTACTTAACAAACTCCTACTCTACCTTGAACAACACAGCCTCCTCAATAAACAGCAACATGGATTCCTGAAAGGTACATCTTCCACCACAGACATAATTCAGTTAACAGAACATATTTTAGGTCAACTAGAAGAAGGTTGCACTGCTACTAGCCTGTTTCTCGACTTTAGTAAGGCTTTCGACTGCCTGAACCATGATCTCCTACTCTTCAAGCTAAGGAACCTGGGTGTGAGAGGGAGAGCAGAACAATGGTTTGCCAGTTACCTTAGTAAAAGAAAACAACTTGTAGAAATAAAATATATAAAAAACAACACAAAATACAAGGCCCATTCCAGAACTGCTGATATACAAAGGGGTGTACCACAAGGATCGGTACTGGGACCAGTCCTATTTCTGCTTCTCACAAATGACATGCCAGGATGGATAGCAGGAAATGGACACACCGTTATGTACGCAGACGACACTGTCCTCACGTTTACAGACAGAACACTTGAAATGCTAGAAGAGAAAACAAACTTACAATTCCAGAGAACCAAACAATACTGCTCCACCAACGACCTAGTTTTAAATGAAAGCAAAACAGTGCAGATGACCTTCACCACCAGACGCAACAGCACAACCATATCACTACCTGGACTACTTACACAAAACAGCACAAAATACTTAGGCATCATAATTGATTCAAAGCTCTCCTGGAAACCCCACGTAGACCAACTCTGCAAGAAGCTGTGCTCAGGCCTCTATGTCATCCGCAGAATCAAGCAAGTTTGCAGCCTGGACTCAGCCAGAGTTGCCTACTTTGCCCTTTTCGAGTCCCACCTAAGCTACGGCATTGCAACATGGGGAGGAGCATCAAAAAACAACCTATAAATGGTGCTTCTAAAGCAGAAAAGAGCGATTAGATGCCTAGCAGATCTTAACTATCGGGACAGTTGCAGAGAAGCTTTTAAAGAGCTGAAAATTCTAACAGCAGTTTCACTTTACATCAGGGAAACAATTATGCACACCATCTCAACAACGCAGCCGAGACATAGAGATCTTCACCAGTATAACACCAGACATGCAGCAAACTTCTCACTTCCCCAACACCACCTGAGTCTGTTGGAACAAAAACCCACCTACAAAGGTGCCCTCTTTTACAATAACCTGCCAGAGCACCTAAGGAGGGAACATCCAAAGCGCCTCAAGAAACAGCTGACAGCATGTCTTCTGGATCGACCGTTCTACTCGGAGGGAGAATTCCTGAATACCTCATTCAACGTATAAATTGATACTGAACCTAATATTGACGCATGGCTGTTCTCTATGAATATGTCAAATAAAGAGTTGTCTATTGTCTATTATGTGGCAACTGTAGCAGTGCACAAAATGCTTTCACGTGGCAAAAAAGGCTTTAAAATCAATAAAGAATGTTTCTGATAAAGAGTCATGTTTAGCAATTTTCAAAGAATTAAAAATAATGACTCTTCCAAACCTGTATATTTATTGCTGCTTGATAAATGTCAAGGAATCTTTAAATACCCTTCCTACAAGAAAACAAAATCATGATTATTTTACTAAAAAACCATCTTCTTGACTTAGCTTGACCTAGTAAGATTAGAAAAAACCAGAAGTAGTCATATATGTATGAAGATTAAATTATTCAATAAACTGCCTAAGAATGCATGGGATGTGCCCTTGAAATAGTTCAAAAAGTAATAGATAGATGGTTGAAGGAATATATTTTTTACTTCATTGACAAATTTTTGGCCTGTGATATTAGTAAATTAAGTTTTTAACGTCTACATTGTAATTATGTGTTTATCTAATTTTAATAGCTATTATATGTCTTTATTTTAGTATTAGTATTTTAATCTGAAATCACATTGTTGTCTTTTCTAAATGTGTTATCTATAATAACATTTATAATATATTTTAAATGGGCTATTGTTATTTTTTAATCTCATTTTATTGTTAGTTTGTGATTACATTGTCTGTTAAAAAATATACAATTCTAATTGTTAGTAAGTACAAACAAAATAATTATAAGCCTATGAATTTGTCACTTACACTGTTTGTGTTTAAAGACAATAAAAAGTTCTTAATCCTTGATGTGAAGAATTTTCTTTTGTTTTTGTATAAAGTTCTTGTAAATGGCCTTTAAGCTGGGCTGTGCAATAGTTGTACTCAATGGAACTCTCAACAATAAATCTTGATCTTTTGTTTTACATTATTTTAATAAGAGGGAAGCATTTCTCATAGTAGTACCCTAATGTGTTTAAAACAGTATTACATTCTGAATTAAAGCCATATTCAATAAACAACTCCTGCCATGTCTTAAGACAGTATCTGACGGTTTGAATGTTGTTGAAGGAACATCTGTGGATTTTTTGGAAACTTGTGGTGGTTTTAGAGTCTTTTTTGGTAGTTTTATTATAGCCTCCTGTCCATGGTGGTCTGAAAGAGCTGTAATCAAAACTTTAGACTGTAGTAGGTTATCCTTAATATTGGTGAAAATATTATCAATAGCCGTCTGAGATTATCTTACCTTGCATGTGAATGAATTTATTGTGTGTTTTAATCCATGTGTTGCCATATGTTTTTTTATACACTGAGGTATTTTGGACAAAATATTTATGTTGAAATCAGCTATGACCATTGTATATGTGAATTTACAGTGAGAGCATCAAAGCATCAACTCAGCTGTTCAAAAAATGCCCCACAGTAGTATGTAGGGATTCTGCAGACAGATACCAAAAGTACAAAGGTCTTAGAGAGAGTATCCAAATTTATTTTAGCAGCCACCAATGAACAGAAATCCTTAGAAGAAAATTCAGTGAATTCCACTTTCTCAACTTCAATAGACATGTAAGCGAGAATACAGACTCCACCTATGAGTATCAGAATCAACACATCTCTAATATTATTGTATTAATTGTATGCGATTTTAAATCAGAGGTACAAATATAATTTTAAAACTTAACAATTAAAATACCTTACAGATTTTAGTGTCAACAATTTTTTTCAATTTTTATTAAATGAAAAAAATATCTTCATACCTCTCTTCATACATTTAATTAAATCAGCTGAAAGTTTCAAAACTATTATGCAATTTGAATTATTTGGAGAAATAGTCTAAGAAATCAAAAGATTAAATTTTTGTTAGTAATTTGTAACAGTTGAAACACATGATGACGTTTATTAGTATATAAAATTAATTAATTTGGTCAGGAAAAAAATATATAAAAAAGTAAGTGTGTGTTAATTTAGTACTCGTAAATATTGTTTAATTCTCTAAAAATAAATAAATAAGGTAGAATCAAGAGTGATGATAGTTTACCTTAAATGTGTTTTTCTGTAAGGTCCTAAGTTGGTGACCATTAACAGTGCTGTCAATGTTTGCCTCCTCAGTGACTGTCACTGACTCAAACCTCAAGTTGTTCATTACAGTGTCAGTGTCTAACTTGATAGACTCCAACTCCAGGTTCAAGTTTCCGTACTTATCCACTGTTATATTACCCAGGCTGCTCGCACTTTCTAGATGGAGAGGTTCTGGCACAAAAAGTTAATGGATAAAGTAACTAACTGTACAAAACATACAATTTGTTGCATTTATCAAACATTTAGCTCCTTAAAATATCATAAATTATTAAACAATTATAGATTTTGTAACTGTTATCAACTAACTATCTAATGTGTATAAAAGAAAACTCCTTAACTACATAAAATTAAAGACCAATGTTATATTATTAACATTTTAAACATATTTGCTTTTTACAATAATATATGAATAAATTTACTTCAAATATGTAGTCCAATCCTTTCATCTCAATAGAGATTAAAAAATCTAATTTCTTCAATTTAGGGAGTAAAATAACTAAATTAAGTCTGAAAGGAATTAAGTTATACTAGTTCTTTTAGCACCCTGTCTGAGGGTTTTTAATGAGTAAATCATTAAGTACTTTTACATAAAAGTAAATACAATACAGAGTTGTTAGTTATACAGAGAATTAAATCCTAGTGTACACTTTCCAAGATCTTCAACATATGTGCAGATTGATCAGTAGTATACATTGAAGTGAAAACCATCAACCATGTGAAAACCATGTGTATTGTGCTGTTTTTCACAGAACAGATATATCTGAAAGCTATTAATTACAAATAGCTTGGAAATATAATGAACGGTTACAACTACAAAAGCAGTTTTTACAAGTTACAAAATAACATTGTTTTTATTTTCTATTCAACCTAGTATTTTATTAGTTGAATACTTGCAGCTATGGGATCACATTAGTTGACAAACAGATTATGGAGAATATATACACTTATATATTGTGACGAGATAAATAAATTAAGTCGGTTAAACAACTTCTGAGCCAATAAAACAGATGACTGCTGTAAAACTTAAGTTTTCACTATTTTTTTCTGAAATATTGTTAACTATTAATTATCATTATTATTAAAGAACACATTTCTAAAATTGTTATCAAAAGTTTTTATTAATAACATTTCATCTGAAGATTGTAAATATATTAAAAAAATTATTGTTCATCATATTTTTATATTACATATATTTTTATGCATATAGTACAAAAGGGCACTGTTGACAATTTCAGTACCACCTCTAGCACAAGTAGGCTAGTATTAGAACACCTAGACATCTAGAACCACATGATAGCAGTGAAAGGGTCAATATATTCTAAGACTTACTTGACACTGTAAAGTTGCTCTTGATGTAGATAGCATTGGATTGCCACTCATTTAGATTTAAACCATTTATGGAATCAGCATCGATATCATAATCAACAGATATTTGCTGTGCAACCACTTTCTCTTCAAAAGTAATCGGTGAATCCACATCTTCAATAGCATTTTTATTAACTGTGTTCAGTACAAAATCATCCCAGCTGTGGTTATTTATTTTCCTAACTATTAATTCATTTATTACTGTTGTCTGAAAACATAAAACTTTATTAAAATATATATATATATATATATATATATATATATATATATATATATATATATATATATATGTGTGTGTGTGTGTGGAACTAGATAACTTCATCATTTTAAAATGGTTACAAGTGAGTAACATTATGAATATTTATTAAAAGTATAAAAAATCTAACTAGTTTCTTTGATTATAATACACCTGTTATCACCAAATGAGTCACTAAAGCTCCTTTATTCCTGGATAAATGGTTTTATCAAACAGTTTCAGAAACAAAGAGACTCTGTGTGTAGCTAAGTGGTCTAAAAACCCTCTGGTTTGGGATGTCTACAAATTGCTTTGGAATAAAACTCAACAGCAAATTGGAAATGATAAGGATTGATATTGTCATAAAACTCTGTCGGAGCATCTGTCTGCTAAGTCATTGTGGAATAGGATCAAAGAGATTGGCATTTGAAAATCAAAAGATTGCATCCTTGTACACTTCAACTAAATAACATTATTAATAATAATAAAACAATTATTTTTTAATGTTCCTGTTACTGTATCTGTAGCTCGTGACAATGTCTCCGAGGGTATGGCTGTTCCTCATCATAGTACCGATCACTAGTTTTCTTTCATTCTCATGGATGGGACTGACTGCAAATAGAAGATGACCAGCAATGCAGTTGTAGCAGACAAAATATTTTTGTGCTTTCTGAAAGATACTTCACCAGTCACATTGAGTGTCTTAGTTGGAATCTTTAATCAGTTATTTCCTACTTTTTTCTGATACGAGTATATAGAAATATGACTTAGACTGTCCTTTTTTTCAATCATCTTGTCCTCAGACATCTTCTAATCTCCAGCCAATTGGTAACTATACGTTTTGAAAGTCTGGTCCATCAACAATTCATCTATTATCTTGAAAGCCATAATATCCTGGCACAATTTCAGTCTGGATTTCACTTTGATCATAGCATTACTGCTGCCTTATTGAAAATTATTACTGGAATTTCATCGGCAACAAATAAACAAAAGCAAAAAAGAACTTTATTATTTTTCTAAGGCCTTTGAGTTTATCATCTCCCTTATTCTTATCAAACTAAGAAGTTATGATTTTTTGCATTCAACTTGATTGACTCATACCTTATTCGACGACGATATATGATAGAGAGAAATAGAATATCTGTTATTTGCGGGTATCTGTTATCTGCCCACGAGTTCTGTTCTGGGTCCTCTATGTTTCGTGATATCAATAATTAGACTTTCAAATTTTACATATGCAGACGATTTACAAATGTATCTATACTTTTGCCCTGAAAGACACTTGAGTCTCACTGCTGAATTAAATAAATTTATTGTTTCTTAACACAATCAAGAATCAAGAAGTTTATTAGCCATTGGTCACAACAATATGAAATAGGCATCGTCAAAATATACAGCACTGATATTTACAACAACAAAATTAGTTATTACAATATTGTACTATAATTATACTAATTTTATGACCAAGTAACAGGTTTAATATAATCTATGAAGAGTGTGCACATGGTTTGTTAATTACGTTATAGCTAATACAGTATAGAAAAATCAGAAATCTACAAATCAAACTAATCAAAAAATGATATTTATGTCAGAATCTAAAAATTCTTTTAAAGAGTAGAATGGATTGCATATGAGCCAGTTACTTATCTTTAGTTTAAAAATATTGAAAGGAGTCATTGTAGCAGATGCAGGCAGCTTATTATAAAAAGTTATGCAATTGAATTTAAAAGAGTTGCCGGTTTTGACTAGCCTGTGCTGAGGGAGATCTAATTTGTTTTTACCCCTGGTATTGTGTTGATGAAAATCTTGTCTGGTATTGAAATCTGTAATTTGTAATTTTGTATAGACTAGTATATGAAAAATGTAAAGGTTAATAACTGTCATGAACTTGAGATTGATAAAAAGTGGTTTGCAATGTTCTAGAGAGCTGCTTCCACTGATGGTTCTAACTACTTTTTTTTGAATGAGAAGAATATCATTCACAGCATTGGAGTGACCCCACAAAACAATGCCATAGGAAATGTGTGATTGAAAAAAGGCAAAATATGCCACTCTCAAATATTCACAGCTAACAAAATCCCTCAGTTTCCACATTAGATACAAGACTCTAGATATTTTTCTACATACATGGTCAATGTGTGATTTCCAATTAAGCTTGCTGTCAAGATGAAAACCCAACAATTTTACAGATTGATCTTCATAATTTTCAGATAAGCTGAGAAGCAGATTTTGCGTTTTCTCCTGATTACATATCAGTCTATTAGAAGTGAACCAATTTAAAGCCAAGCTGTGAGATGCATCCATGTTTTCTTTCAGAGTATTCAACTGCTTATTAGATGAAAAAAGAGTGGTGTCATCAGCATAAATAACAATGTTAGACAACACATTAGAGGGCAGATCATTTATAAAAATGATGAATAAGAATGGTCCTAAAACTGAACCCTGTGGTACACCTGTGGCCACAGAAAGAGTGGTAGACTGCTGAGCTTGAACAGAAACATATTGTACTCTATTCGATAGATATGACTGCAATATATTAATGGAATTTTCTGATATACCATAGATCTTAAGTTTGTCGAGGAGGATGCCATGATTCACGCAATCGAACGCCTTACTTAAATCAATGAGTGTTAAAGCAACTGACTCCTTTTGTTCAAAAGCATGAAGTGCTTTAACGACTATTTCTGTAACGGCATAAGTTGTAGATTTATTGGTACGAAAGCCATGTTGGTTATTACTGATTATATTATTGGACTCAAAATGTTGATTAAGTTGATGATACATTATAGATTCAAAAACTTTTGATAAGATGGGGACTATAGAAATTGGGCGATAGCTTTGGGGCAGAGATCTGTTCCCTTTTTTGTAGACTGGCAATACCTTGGAAATTGTTAGAAGATCAGGAAAATATCCATGTAATAAGCATTGATTGAAGATGAAAGCTAATGGTGAACTGATGTGTTTTATTGTGTTCTTGACAATATAATTAGATATACCATAAAAGTCGGAAGTTTTAGAGTTTGACAATTTAGCAGCTACCTTAGTTACATCAGTTGGGGTGATTAATGACCAAGTAAATTGAGGTACACAGTTAGTTAAAGTGTTAGCCAGTAGGTTGGTTGCCAATATGTCAGTGTTATCAATGTTAGTTTGAATGTCTGCCACCGACTGTATGAAATACTGGTTAGTTAGGTGTGGATCAAGTGTTGTTGGTGTCACACCTGTGTTGTTTTGTGTTTCTGAGGAAATTACCTCCCAGGCAGCCTTACATTTATTACTAGCTCCCTCTATATGATTTTCAAAACAAGCCCTTTTTGCTAGGTTGAGCTTTTTTCTATACTCTTTTTTGAAGAATTTATAAAGGTTATATGCGGCTTCCATATGCTGAGACCCAGTTTTTCTAAGATTCTTAAAAACATCAAAATAACCTAGCATTATTTCTCTACCTCTTTTTAAATCTTCATTGTACCACAAAAGTTTCTTTGTCTGCTTGCTTTTAACACCAATTTTAACTAATGGAGATGATAGATACCAAATATTGTTATATGTTTTTAGAAAACTGTTAAATAAAGTTTCAATGTCAATCTCTTTTCTTTTATAGGTATCAATTATTTCCCACCTTTCACTCTCCAAACTTTCTGCAAACAATTTAATTTGTGTCTCATTTTGCTTACGCATACATTTTTTTGAGGATGTGACTGTCTCATTTGGTCTACATGATCTATCAAGTTTTAGATTTAATAGAAGAGGATTATGATCGGAAATGCAGTCATTCAAAACTTTTAATTCATAACAATCCCTTGAAAAATTTACGAGGATGTTATCGAGACACGAATCATTTCTTGTAGGAGCCTTATTTATAGCTACCAAGTTAAGAGAGCGTAAGATGTTTACAAAGGTGGTTGTCACTGTGTCAGTGGTTTTATGGAATGGTATGTTGAAGTCACCTCCAATGACTAACTTAGAGGTATGTTGCAAAACCTTTTTAATAGCTTGTTCAAAGTTATCAAAAAATAAGTCCATATTACCACAAGGTGATCTATACAGAGAAACTATTGCTACTTCTAAATTGGCCAATTTTATTCCTGAAATTTCTAAATTTTGCTCTAGATTAAATTTGCTTAGGTCTAGTTCACTATATTCAAGCGAATCTCTTATAAAAATACCAGCACCCCCATTTTTTGAGGCTTTGCGACACACCATACTTGCAGCTTTGTAGCCCTGAGGTGTAAATAAAGATATCTGCTCTTCTAGTAACCAGTGCTCACAAATGTTTATAATATCTATATGCTTAAGTTTAGACAAGTGTTCTAATTCTAATAATTTATTACGGAGACATTGGATATTAATTTGTAAAATGTTAAGACCGATGTGCAAGTTTGATTCAATGAGTGAACTAGATTCATTGTTAAAGGTTGTTAAATTTTGAAACAGACAAGGGGTTTTTCCATTATTTTCAACTAAGGTTTTTTTACATTTTGTACTTTTTTTCTTAAAAAATAACTGTTTCTACCTTGGGGTTCTACTGTAATATTTCTTTTACATTCATCCACTAATTGTTGAGACACCACTCTTTTGTCTGTTTTGGGCGTTTCAAAACCCTGAAAAGGTGAAGAAATAGAAAAAGAGCTATGCTTCACTAGAGTTGGAGACTGTAGACAAGTCCCATTGTCTCCCGACAGGTGAGGGCTGGTGGAGTGTCCAGGTGGTGGTGTCTGTAGGGACTCAGTCACGGTAGGGTCAGTAGTCAGCTTCACTGGTGATGTCTGTTGAAATACTGCTGAGATGGACTGCTCCTCCAGAGTTGACTCCAAGCTTATCCTTGGGCTGACCTCTATCACAGATGGGCTGGTGGTTTGCTCTTGAGTAGGTATTTCTCCGCAGAGGTCAGGATCAGACTTTGATGTCGCTGAAGTTCTACCAATAGCCTGAACTATCTTCCTGCCAAGCAATTTTTTTTCCCATCTTGTTCAGATGCATTCCATGGCGAGTAAAATGCTGTCCTCTCAGTTCAGTCCCATCAATAACATTGAAGCTCTCCATTTCCTCCAGTTTACCGTTTAAAATTGCAATTTCTTTGTTAATGAAATGTTTTTTCTCCAGGTCGTGTCTTTGAAACAATGGTACAAAAATAAAGTTGGTATGGTTATTTTGCTGACAAAACCGATGTATTTGACCTGGAATTACTTGTGCAGCTCGACGGTTTCTGTAGGTAACACGGCTCATATCATTAGCCCCTCCGATTATTACAACCACGTCCTGGTCTGTGAGGTCTGTACACATTGCGTTAGTGTTCTGCAGTATGTGGGTTATTGGGGCTCCAGGACAGGCATTGACAAAAACCTCAGAATCTGGTACTAGTGGTTGCACTGCGTCATACAGATTTTTACCATGACTGTCAGCAAAAATTTGGATTTTTTTGGGTATAAAACTGTTTTTAATTGTTTCTTGTTTTGTGTATGTTTTAGATTTAATAATAGGCCTTTTCTGCTTTAATTTACTTTCATTCTTGTAGTCACTGTTTAGTGTGTTGATTTCATTCTGGTTTTGCAAAGGTTCATCTGTTATCAGCCCTGATAAAATGTCATACTTGTTTGAAAGTGTGATAGAAGTATTTGGGAGGGTTGGCCACTCATTCAAAGACTTTGTATTAATATGTTTACCCTTTCTGATTACTTCACAGAATGTTTTTCCTGATTCGTCCAGATGATTTTCTTTATGGGTATTAGAGAGGGTTTTTAAGTCCTCTTCAAGTAGTTTGGTTACTTCAATTAGATTCCTATGATCTAGCATTAATTCTGAATAAAGGTGTTCAAGATTTTGGCATTTCATTTCTTTTAATTTATTTTTTAATTTATTTTCTTCAAATATATTTTCAAGTTTCTTCTTTTCTTGTATAAGTTGTTCTTCTGCATTTGCTCTTTGTTTAGATATCCGTTCTATTTCGTTCTTCCAAATTTTCTCTTTAGAGTCCAGCCTTAATATGTCAACTTCTTCCTGTAATTTCCAAATTTTTTCATCTTTTTTGCTGCAATTTTTCTTGGTTTCATTTAAACTTGAAAGAATGTCTTCCTTTTCTAAATCCAATAATGACAGTGTTTCTTGAAGTGATTTATTTTCAATAACGCTTTTGTCAAAGCTTTGAAGCATATTTGTCAATAATTTAAATACATTGTTGAACATGAGTGGATCGCATTCCTCTGTAATCTTGTTAAATTCTCCATAAAGCTCAATTGCTAAGTGTTCAACTTCCTCAGAAGCCAGTGCCATTTCAAGAGAAATCATTCTTAAGATAAATCACATTAAGATTACACTAGAATAAATGAGAGATAAATACTTTGTGTATGTGTAAAATTAGAATTTATATTGGATTGTCAAAAAATATAAAATTCAATTAATAAGTCATTGTATAATTGTTCACAAATTATTAATTCATGCAAAAAGATATTATGTCAGTTGTGGGAGTTTAACCATCAACTGTTTACACTGTAAGCAGACAAGTTGTACAGCAGATGGACTTGACAGCTGATAATGTAAACAAACTGCTGCTATCAATTAGGCAACTGATAAGTGGACAAGCAGCTGGCAGAGTACAGCTGAGTAGTGCAGGTAAATGGTGGGGGGTTGGCAGTACTGAACAGGAAATAACTGCTCCAGTCAGACAAATGCACCAGTTATTTACAATTTTAATTAATTTTTCTTTTGTTCTATAAATTCCAAACTGTCAAAGTCTTAAATCCCACATATATAAAATAACTGTTATATCATGAAAGTGATTTGTTATGTGCTATTTACACTTAAAAAAGGCTATTTATGAGTGGTTGAAAAACATGTGCTATAGTAGAGAAAATAATGAGTGTTTAAATAATCAAAATATTATTTAGTCTGCAGTAAAATAAGTTATATTTAACTGTGCTCCAGGTAAAGTACACTTCACTCAGTAAATATAGTAAAATTCATCACTGATAATTTAGTATAACTGCTTTAAAATTAACATTGTTTAAGCACTAAAATAAACACCACTTGAACTGGCTTGCATGCAGAATATATGACTGCAGTAGGCGCTTTCTGGCACATAGTCTTTATAATATGTTCAATATCACTCAGTATAGACAAGCATTTAAGGTGTTAAACGAAGTGTCTTGTGTTGAAGCTGAAAGAAAGTATAACTAAAACTATGCTTAAAGGTACTACAAGACTCACCAATCACTACAAAGTATTTTGTTACTGTTTAACGCTGATTCAGTAAGCTTATCTTAGTTTTAAATGTTCTGCTTATAGATGAGCTGCTTTGAAAGCGACCTGTGCGAAGATTTCTTATGCCTAAGGGGAAGGGAGGAGCAGAAGCTCAACCATGCCTACCATCACCCCTGCTCGATCCATTTCCTTTACAAGACACAAGTGGGAACCGAGTGCTTTGCTTCCCTGCGTTGGTGTTTTGGTGCATCATACTTTGTTTTGTTATTCCCATTATTTTGGAATAACAATTATTATTATTAAATATTATTATTTATGTTAAGAATAGTCCATTGCATCTATTTAATATGTTAGTATAATATTAAGAAGTATTTTAACAAATGTTTATTGTTAACAGCTGTTGTTATTATTACTGGGTTTGTAAAACAGCTATTATGTAAGACATACCCTACAATTGGTAAAGTCGCGACTGAGGAGTGGTTGGTAAGGAATTTGGAGGGGGAAGTGAGTCCTCACTTCTTCTTCCTCTCCACATCTGCCAACATATAGATCACAATGACCCACTTCTATAATCGATCAGAAGCATTCTTGATTTTTCTTTATCTACTTGCATTGTTCAAAACTTACACAAAAATATAAATGTATTGATAACCGAATAAATATTGTATGCTGTATACATGAAGTACGCATTATAATAAGTGTATTATAGTAAGCACTTCAGTTATAATATACAAAGTAACCATTGAATTACTACTTACCTTCCCAGTAAAATTCTTAAATCCTGAAATATAGCCTATATCATTATACACTCCGAACAGCGATTCAGTGAAGAGTTCAAAGTCTATTTCATTTATCAATCCCTCAGAGATAAAGTGTGTTACATTCACTCTGTCTTCAAAGTGGACATCACCTAAACAGACAAACTTAGTAGTAGATATGTATAAAATATTAGTATTTTAGGAATAACATACACAAAATTTACACAAGCTTTTATACACAAAAATAACATACAGATTAGAAAGAGAAGCTATAAGCACAATAGGCAATTTGAATTGAAGAGAAATGTATGTTTTGAGTAAACAATCAAATAACTACATGAGATTCTTTATGCCCATTGTTGATTTAGTTTAAACAGTCACAATACATGGCTCAGGATTTCAATTACGATGCATTTGCAATTTATACTTTTACCATTTATTACAGAAGGTTTACTCGATTGCAGTATGACTTAGGGTATGGTATCATTTCTTAAACATTAAGTTACTTAAACAATTGTTTATAAATTAAGTATTAGTATGAGTATTTAATGGTATTATATTGCATTGAATCTTAATTTAGTAAAAATAAGTATTGTATTGTTTTTAATGTAGTATATTTTAAAATATATTAGCTAGATATTTCCAGATCTTCAGAATCATTTTCTTGTATCATTGAAACTTACCAGCACATGTGACAGTAGAGTTTGCTAGAACGCACTTGGTGCCAAATTCGGATATGTTTCTGTTATTGAGCAATCCCTCAACAGCAAACTTTCCAGCTACCACCATCTCACCATTTATAAACATATCACCTGCGGAATATAATAGGACAGTAAGAAAAATATAAATAACTAAATAGAGAGAATCTGTACATTCACCTTTTAAAAAGAGGAAATTATAATTTTAAAATTACCAATACAGTTTTCAAGCCCATTTTATTTTTATAAGAAAAAGCACACCTATTTATCAACACAACCAACTTGTTTACCTAATAATGTTCCAATCTTGTATAGCAGGTGATTGAACTGCTCTCAACTGAATTGTTGAATTAGCGCTTGAGTGTCACAACAGTATCAAACTGTGGAGAGCACTGTTTAACTGAGGGTTCTTCTTCTTCTAAGGGCCAAACTATTGTCAAGCACTTGGATCTTGAAGTTCATTTGCACACAATGTATATAAATGATAAAAGCTAGATTATGACAGTTTCAGTAGTTTATCCCACAAACTGTGTCGAAAACCCCACTAGGTCTTTCATAAATGTTATTACCCTTTTCCAAAGTGCCCAACATGGCAAAACTCAACTCAACTACTAAATTTTCGAACGGTACAATTAAAGGAGGGCTATAATAAGGATGTGATTTTCCATGGCCAGCAAATAAAATTATGTGATAGCGTAAAATTTTTAGGTATTGATCTGGATATAAACTTTTCTTGGAAAAAGTGTATTGAAAATATTATTAGAAGGTTGAACTCGGCATGTTATCAAATGCTAGTGTTACGAAATTCAATTAATTTGGAAACTAGAATAATAATTTACTACTCTTTCTTTTTTTCAACAATTCAATATGGTATTGAATTTTGGGGATCATCTTCTGACTTTGATAAAGTTTTTAAGATCCAAAAAAAATTATGGGATTAATGACCTTTTCATCATTTAGAACTTCTTGCAAACCTCTGTTTAAAGAATTAAAAATCTTATCACTTCCAAATTTATACATTCTGAAAACCCTACTAACAGTACAATCAAATTTTGAAAGCTTATCAAGTGATAACTTTGATCATAATTACAATACAAGATTTAAAGCTAATTTTCAATATCCCATACATCGACTGCGTCTGGTAGAAAAAAACGGTCCTCTAGAGCAGGACAATTAGAAAGCAAGAGTTCAGCAGTTTTGACTGGCATACAGAATGGATTATTCCCATTCTGACATAATTTTTGACAGATATTCATGTATTAAGCCCACCTGAGAAGAACATCCTGTTCAAGGATAAAAATATTCAGATGCTTTCTGTTTCAGAGCTCTCAATAAATATTGTTGGCACCCAGGAGGCAAAAACTGGGGTAGCCTAACATTGTGATTTCAGGCACAACTTTATCCAATATAACCCAAAATATTATACATCTAAACATTTTGAAAGTTCATACATTAGTTATTATTGTAAACAAATTATAAGGAACTCAACCTTTCCAATACATAAGAATAAAGATTTCATTTCTAGAAGAATTATATAATACACTAAAATCCCATAACAATGACAGGTTGGAAATTCATCTAACATTTACAAAATATGTTTCACCAAATTAAACATATAACAGCTGTTTTTATACATGAAATAGGTTAATGCAGTGAGTGTTTTGTATTACCATAATTATAACCATATTAATGGACCTAAAATAGTCCTTCTGGTTTAGTTAGAAGAGATACATAGTTTATTAGACAGTTGAAATACAAATAATTTATTTCTTATGCGATTTATATCTAATCTATATTACAAAAATCGTTCAAGAAATTTAAACGACCGCTACATTGGAAAATAATGGCATATGAAACTGGCTAACGAACTTAGCTGAGATGTTTTTGAGATACAATTTTGCACAAGTTTCAACTTATATAAGCTTTTTTGGGTCAGTTATCATTTCCACAAGCTAAGTTGTATACATATACATAAAATCTTTGTAATAGGGGTGGTTCTGGCCTCTGGGATCCATGTTCGGTGGTTATGTAGAAATTTTCCTTAAACGCTATGATGAGGACATCTGTAACAGGCTCATTTTGTATACAAAATCAACCAAAAGCAGCACAATTACAGTAGCACATCCAGAAATCTCTGGGGGGTTTACAGAACACAAGGGAATAAAGCGTGTATAAAGTTTATAGTAACACCAATTTACCACCAATCACCTGGAAGCTTATAAAGAGATATAAAAATACTCTGCAACAAATACAGTTTACATGAAGTGTGTGTAACTTAAAATTTAATCATTACATTAACAAAATATTTAATGTTTAAATTACAAATCAAGAATAAAGCTAAATCTTCATGTCTGCTCTAGAATCAAAAAGTATAGATATCTGAGTTAAAAATTGACCACAAACTAACTAACACAGCTATAATAACGTGAGTTATATTAAAATTTCACTTGTTTATTTCTGTGTTTCTACATATAAAATTGTTTACTAAAAATAACTTCCAGTTTTTATATTGATAACAACGAAAAATAGTGGTTTTTGGCGCTTTTCAACTAAACTGCAACTCTGAACATTCATATCTCAAAAACTTTTGATCCGATTAAGACCAAATGTGTAGTATGAAAATAAATTTGTTATTATCATTATCATTATATTATTACATATCAAATTGAGCAGGTTTTGTATTTACTATAACCGCCAACTGCTTGTTTTAAAATGCAAATCGTCAGACTGCACAAGGTGGTGTTGCCTCTTGGTAACAACAAACTAAAACAATACAGAACTGCTCATAGCTTGACAACTCACTGAATACTGTCATAACTGATCACGTTGGGACTACTACAAAAGATACTCTGTACTGGGTACTTGTCAGTCTCGAGAACTCTCGAGACAGACAAGTACTGAACTGAACTCATTCATTGCAAACTGGAAGTACCCGGTACAGGTACTTTTACGATATAGATACTTTACACATTTACCACTGTTCCTGGTACAATGTACTCGGATTGGTTTAGCAGTAACAGTAACTGAAACATGTCTTTACCATTTTAGGAGTACTCTTGTATTGTATGATTCTAAGCAAGTACGAGTAGATTACGCAGTTACCGTTGTTCCTGGGTTTAGCAGTAACAGTACTGGAATATGTACTTGTACCATTTAGGAAGTACTCTGTAACATATGATTCTTAATCAGTACGAGTACATTTTGTACTTGATTACTGAAGGTACCGGGTACAGTTAGAAGCCATAAGAAATAGTACAAACTAACCTCACTTTCATAGTTGCTGTAATATTTAGTGTTTTGAACTAAACTGAATTATTATGTGCAGTACTATGCACCTTGTGCATTAAAATAGTTTAAAGTTTGAATTTATATATTTTATTTTATTACGATTGATTTCAAAGTTCCAACACAAATGTTACTTTTAGTACAAAACAGACTATTAGGCAGTGGATTATATTAAAATAATATTCTTTTAAAGAGAACATGTCCCTTTTGTCCCTCCCCTTCCACCCATCATTGCGCTCTTGCACAATTACACAAGTTCTTTTGCAAAATCCTAACCTCAAACATTATTTTTCCCCTACAAATAACAGCTGTTTTTGATTTGTGAATTGGCATTATAGTCATGTTGAGTTATTACATAGTAAAAACACATAAAACGTAAGTTTTATTTTGTTTTCTGTATAATAAAAACATTGATTGTTACATGGAGCCAAAGTGGCTTTTGGCACTTAGTTAGATTTTTTAACTTGGCTTCATTTTGTTCCAAAAAAAACAAAGTTGTGCATTGAAAACAACCGCTTTTGTTCTCAGTCACCAAAACTATTTACCAAATCAGACATCACTCCATATTGTTTGTTCTATTTTTACTGTACCTGATATCTCTTGTTCAGTTGTTTTTGTGAATATATCATCAACTTTATTCCCATTGATCTCTTCTAATAATAAATCTTCTGATACATTCAGGATGTTTTTAAATTTAATTTTTCCTAAAAAAGATTTCAACATATTTTATTTTTCCTTAAAAATAGCAATACTAAGATTAATTACTAGCACTTGTAAAAACGTTACTAAAATGTACTAGATAGTGGTTATTGAAATACACAGTATGTAAAGAAATGGTGTGAATCATTTAACCATTAGTATTTTCAGTACTTTTACACTTTTAAATCCGTTAAAATTACCAACAGCTGGTACAACGTAGTGACACATCCTTCAATATTGGCAATACTGTCTTGTTTCATTTATTTTTACAACTCTTTGTTTAAAATTTGGAAGGAATATGAAGGATTTATCCATACATTTGGAATTGTCCATTGAAACAAAAAAAACAATACAACCATGTAATACATAATTACTATATAGTTTAAAATGAACCAAGATTTAATTTACCAAATTATACCTGTTGTCAGTGGTTGGTTAATCTGGGATACATATTGTGACCTGTATAGTTCAGTTTGTAACAATTAGTGGGTATCTTAGAGATAGTGTGTATGGAGTTGACACGCAACATGTTTGTTGTTATTCCTGACTTATGCATGCCGTGACACTTTGGTATGATTTGTTTGTTTTAACTTACATTGTAGTTTATGTGTTAAGTTAAGTTAATCATGTAGCTGAGGAAGAGATCAGATTGCACACCTTGAAATTTAGTGTTACTGACTAATATTAATGAATGTTAGAAAATGCTGGTATAATCCTGTTATTTCAACCATGTAGTTTAGGTGTGGCTAAATATTAATAATATTTTGATTGATGTTGTTTCTGCTCTCAACTATAGTAAAATTTTGATTCTCCATGGAGTTGACAGGCAATGATTAACTTTTTAAATCATGGATAAGAAAATGTAGCAGATAATATATAAAATTACTGATATTAGGTGCAAAGTAGCAATTAATAGCTAACAGTTTATTCTTCTATTATTTTGATCACTTTTGTTATTGTCTTCAAAAAACTTATTAGCTAACAATTAATAATATTTCCTAGGTGTTTTTACAGTATACACCCTTAAAATGTGTATGGTACTTTTATTACCACGGATGCACCTGATAATTCACAAAGCAGATGAACCAGCCATGAATAATCCAAATTCATAATAAATTAATAGGTAAGCTTGAGTATTTACATAGTTAAACTGAGTATATATTTTGAGTGAATAATTTTCAATGTTTAACTTAATACTTAGCATGAATGTAACAAGTTACATCTTCTCCCATGACAAGAATGGAGGATTAATATTGAAAAATGCTTTAAATACAGTACATAAATTATTTAGCTCTTACTAAATTAAAAAATAACATGAAAATTATATTTTTAATAAACTGAAATTCTAGTAAAACACATTCTTGTAGAAGTACAAAAAGATCCGAGAGTTTGATTAGCAAATAGTTTTCTGCAGTTTGACCGAGGAACTGGTGACCATCGAAATTTCAATCTTTCTATCACTTTCAAGAATTACTGACCGATAAATTCATGATGCACAAATATCACTGTAAAATAGACACTTTCTATGAGAATGACAAATGTTATGTAGTCATTGGTTGATGAATCCATTGGTTGGTATCAATTTCGATGTTTATATGTTTTTGATGCAAGCTGGAGAAAAAATATATGTTACTACATATTTTGTCAGCCTTGTCATTGTTGTTTTTGGTTTTCGGGTCGGTATTTTATTTGCTTGCATTCTCGATGCAAGTAATTTACATTATTTGCAGTTATTATGCAGTAAAGTAGATATTAGTAATTTTCCAAATAGAAAATTTCAAAATTTCTTATAACTTTGTGAATGTAATTCATATTTGACATAATATCAGAAAATTTAAATTTTATGGATCATTAAATATAATGAGATTTCTTATAAAAATGTTCAATTACGTTTTACTGCTAAATGAAATATTATTCCTAAATTTTGATGTAAAGTAATATTATTTTACGTATAAAAAAATAAAACTATGCGTATATAACAGGTTATCAGAGCATGCCAATTTTCAAGAACTGCGTTCCAAGTTTTATTATCATAAAAATCATAAGTCCATCAAACAATAGATTTTCTGAAACAAGATAACATTTTTAATAATTTATATTTTATATTTATATATAACGTATACCAATTACATAAGCAAAGTCCATTCCTCTGAAAAGTATATAAAAAGTAATTTTTCTAAACAAACCAAAAATTGCTTGTTTTAAAAACATTTATCAAAAAATTATAGACTTTCATGAAAAAACTACCACACAATTTAATAACGTTTAGCATTTTTATAAAATATCCTTGCAAAATCAGAGAAAGTGGCCTTCCAGCAATGTAATATAGTTGCCAGTTCTTCAGTTAATTGATAGTAATAATTAAATACAGATTTCGTAGAAACTCCTGTAAGCAGTACAAGAGATACAACACATTAGTTTTGTATTATCTCAAGGAGTGCCAAAGTGTATTCCATAATAGAAGCATGAAACCCAAAATACTATCTTGATGCCGGTTAACTTGTAAACTACAGGTACGGTAAGAATTTTTTATTTATGTCACATCCCTGTTTCATTTCAATTCTCAAATAAATATGTATCAACAGCCATAGGGGTTAAGAAATGTACATAATGCACATTTTCCAGTTTGACATACACAGCTTAATACTCAACTACTTTAAACAACACTGGGTAGATATATGAAGGTAGGGTTACCAATTAGAAAAGTGTTGTACACTGATTTTACACATTACAATCTTTTACATTTCACAAGAGATTTTTCATAAGTGGTCACCACTTCCCTACATTTATCTACAGCTTATGTCTTTTGTATATCATACTATTAGATTGGGTTGAATGAACCAAGTAATTAGATAGTGCTGTAGAACTTTTACATTTCACAAGAGATTTTTCATAAGTGGTCACCACTTCCCTACATTTATCTACAGCTTATGTCTTTTGTATATCATACTATTAGATTGGGTTGAATGAACCAAGTAATTAGATAGTGCTGTAGAACTTTTACATTTCACAAGAGATTTTTCATAAGTGGTCACCACTTCCCTACATTTATCTACAGCTTATGTCTTTTGTATATCATACTATTAGATTGGGTTGAATGAACCAAGTAATTAGATAGTGCTGTAGAACTTTTACATTTCACAAGAGATTTTTCATAAGTGGTCACCACTTCCCTACATTTATCTACAGCTTATGTCTTTTGTATATCATACTATTAGATTGGGTTGAATGAACCAAGTAATTAGATAGTGCTGTAGAACTTTTACCTGACAGATGAACAGTTCCATTATTTTTATACACCACATCAGTATCATCAAGTCTAGTCTGACAAGGCTTGTTGTTGAGAAATCCTTGACATTCCAACAGGTTTACTGTCAGTTCATCCTAAAAATTTAAAGAATATAATTTACTACAAGTTTTTACAAAAACAAAATTAAACCTCTTTGAAATACCATTTTTATGCATTTGTGGTTAATTCCTTGCCTTTTTTTAGATAAATTTATTGGCTATTAAAGCTAAATAAGTAACTTAAATCTACAAAACCAAATTTTGAGACAATTTTTAAAAACAAAAAACGGAATTTAAATACAATACACAGTTAATTTAATTTTTTAAATCTTGCAAATTAAAAAGTTATTTGGAAAAGTTCATAAGGTAACACATATCCTCAATTTAATCGAAACAATACTGTTTGTACTGTCTCTCTCAGTCTCAATGTAAATCACAAAAAATAAAATTCAATCTTTAGTAATGTTTAAATGAGAATTTACAGAGTTGCAGTTTGGGCATAATGCTTAGACAACAACAATGAGGTGTTGTGTTCAATAATAACAGTGTACATTATTAGCTGGTCTTTAGTGTAACCAATAGAGTAGTTTTTAAAAAACAAATATTTTTATAATTTTACAATCTAAAAATCTATATATACATATAAAATAGGAGGTTTATACTGTAGGATATATGTAGGACATTGATGGACTGAGAAACTATTTGACCGATCATTATAAAAATTTGTATGTATATGTATTTTTCCATGGAGAAGGTTTATATGCTATGCCCAATCAAGGGCGTATATAAGTTATTTGAAACACACAAAAAAATATTATAACTTATATACGATAATTTATTTTTATTTTCAATAAGCTGTGCTTCTATACTTTCGGACTACATTAGTATTATAGTTTATAGTGGAATTTTAAGAATACATTATGATACTACCTAACAATATTCAATATTTATTTTTTTCAGTGGTTGAAATTACTAATATTTTGTAAGCATGCAAATAAGCGTTGCAACTGTAAAGAGTGCGAGGTAGCCTGACGCTCCTGACTGTCGCGTCGGCCGCTCGTGTAGTGCCAGCGCCAGGCATGCGTATATGACGATGACGTGTCGCCGCGGCCCCGCTGCCTAGCAACCCTCCTCCTCCTACAAACCCCCCACCCACTCCCACCACACCTGACCTCATTCCGCAACTACCACGCCATTTGTCTGCTGTTGTCTAGTGCGTATCACCCGTGGTGACATTTTAAGTGCTGTATGCATATGTGCTGTGATTGTAGAGACTGTTATCAAGTGATATGTTTTGTTGTCGCGTTATTTAAAACATGATCTGATTACATTTATAGTTGACAGTTTACGTGTGAAGTACATAGGCTACATTAAACATTTAAAATGAAGAGACAGAGTTCGATTCAAGCTTTTTTCGTGAAGAAAAAAACGTGTTTCGTCTGGAGATCGACGAGCAGACATCGTTTGAAATAACACCGAGTCCCTCCACTTGTGCTACATCAACTGGCAGCGTTGTTGAGATCAAGGATCACACAGGTGAAATTGAACATAACCTTAACGAGAGTAATCACACTTTGTTAGTTCACAATATCAATGATATTGGTCATTACTGCTCCTCAACTTCCTTTTCACTTCAAAAATGAAGAGAAAATTTCAATTATTGAGAACTGTTGGAAGCCTCAACGTAGTTACGAATTTCCTAAAGTTGAAAAATAAACAGAAGTTTTCAATATAAGTGGTTGGAAGACTTCAAATGGTTAGCTTATTCGGAAGCAAAGGAAGGGGCCCTGTGTAAATATTGTGTTTTTTTCTCACACAACACAGGTGGGAAAGGAAACCATCAGAGTTTAGGAGTATTAGTATCAAACCACTTACTACAAAGCTTAAGAAAGCTAGGGAGGTTTTCATGCAACATGAAAATAAACAATATCATAAAACTGCAATGTTAATGGCTGAAGACGTAAAATCCTTAGTACATGGAAAAACAGAAAGTGTGATAAAACAGTATCAACATGCAGAGAAAAATGAATGTTCAGGGAAAACAAAAATAGAATTATACCGATAATCCAGGACAATCAGATTTTGTGGAAGGCAACAAATTGCTCTTAGAGGGCATCGTGATGGTGGAAGAGTGGATCTTGACGAGCCTATACAAAATGATGGTAATTTTCGCTCTTTATTAAGGTACAGGGCTAATTACGGGGACAATAATCTTAAAAACACTGCTAGAAAACTGGTGGTGGCAAAACTATGTATACTAGTTCTGTTATCCAAAAATGAAATTATAGGTATTTTTGGTTCCCAAATACAGTCAAAAATTGTATCCAACGTGAGAAAATCTGTATTTTATTCAGTATTAGCAGATGAGACAACCAGACATTAGCCAAATTGAACAATTTTCCCTCTGTGTCCGATATGTTGATGAGGAATTGTTTAAAATTAGGGAAGATTTTCTGGCTTTTGTACCCGTGTATGATGTAACAGGTCAAGGTTTAGCCAATACATTAATGTCAAGTCTAACCAGTCTTGGACTTGATTTAAACAATTTACGTGGTCAAGGATATGATGGGGCTTCTGTCATGAGTGGCCAGTTCAGAGGGGTACAAGCATACATAAGTGAAAAAGTACCCTCAGCCATATACACACATTGTTCCTCTCACTCTCTTAACTTATGTCTATCTGATGCATCAAAAATCCCTATGATAAGGAATTGTAATGGGTGTCATCAGTGAGGTGTGTAGTTTCTTTCACAAGTCAGCTAAGAGAAAACTGCGATACTTAAGTCAAGTATTTCTGAATGCTGCCCTGAGATGAAAAGAAAAAAACTTATATGTCTGTGTGAGACTCGCTGGGTGCAACGCCACGATTCAGTTATAATGTTTAAAGAAGCTATGGAGCCTATAATTACGCTCTATCAACTATTGAAGAAGAATCGACTGCAGAAGCTTCTGTAAAAGCACACACACTAATTGCCTCCGTGACCAGTTTTCAGTTTGTTGCATGTCTTTTTATTTTGAACAACTTGCTTTCTTTGACTATCCGCCTTTCAGAGATGCTCCAAAAGAAAGATATAGATCTTGCTCAAGCCAACAAACAGATTTCCAATGTATTGGAACTAGTAAAGGAAAGGCGAAGCAAAGCAGAAGAGACATTCCAGGCTTTGTTCAGTGAGCTAAAAGTAAGCACTGACAAATTAGGTATCAAAGAGGAAACCCCCCGTACATGTCGCAAGCAAACTAATCGCTGCAATACTCCTTATACAAACGTGGAAGAATACTACCGGCGTGTAGTGTATATACCATACCTTGACGATTTCTGCTGTTCACTTCAGGAGCGTTTTTAAAAACCACAGGGAAGTAATCGACTCACTACAGAATGTTCTTCCTGAGCACTGCATTAAAACGGAATTTTCATCCCTGGAACCTGCCCTGACGTTTTATGAAAAAGATCTATCTTTCAGAGATGAGGTACGAAGTGAATTTCTACTGTGGAAACAAAAGTGGAATCGTGAAGAAAAAAAAGAAAGTTTGCCAAAAACTGCAATTTCTGCTCTTGAAAAATGTGATAAAGACTATTTCCCAAACATGTTTAATATTTTGAAATTGTTAGCGGTTTTACCCGTTTCAGTGGCTTCTGCAGAAAGGAGCTTTTCATCTCTCCGAAGACTTAAAACGTATCTGAGAAACACAACTTCGGAAAACAGGTTGAATGGTCTTGCACTTTTATCTATTCATAGAGACATTACCATAACTGATGAGGAAGTTTTAAAACAATTTTCACTGAAGTCTAGAAATTTGGATTTTGTTTTGTAAAATGACAATAAACAGTGTTTCATGAATACTTTTAGCTATATTTCATTTTTTCTTCCCTTGTAACAGTTCATAAAGTAGGCCTACAATAACTGGTTATTGTAGCTTGGAAGGCTGTTTGAGATTTTAGTTTTTTAACGATATAAATATTTGAATTGTGTGCATACTGAAATTACTATTTCTGATTTCATTAAGGTAACATTAAAAAAAACTAAAATAACAATTCAATTGCTAAAATAAATATAGTATATAGTCAACATTTATTAGTTTCAAACTTATAATATTGTGGTGTGTTGTGTTTTAGATACATAGGACAATATATTTCTTTGTATAACAACTATTTTAAACCAAAGATTTTAAAAATAGGGACTTTATAGCCTCTATTATTTTCTATTTTAACAACTGAAAACTACCAAACTAGCAGACACTTAAGTTTTGAATTTTAATTTTATACAAAAATAATATACAAAGGATACAGGTCCTTCTATATAAACATAATAAACGCTAAAATGGAAAAGTGAAACCTGCTCGAAAAGAAGGAAACTCGCCATGAAAAACTTAAAAATCTCTCCAAAAGAGTGATTTTCATTCTTTCCATTTTAGCGTTTATACATGCCAAAAAACCTTAAACCTGTGTTTTTAAGACTTAAATTGGCAAAATTTTCCCGGGGGAGGGCCCCCGGACCCCCCTTCTACTGGGGGGTACTCCATACCCCCCAGACCCCCCGGTGTTTCAGCCCCCCCAAAATATTTTTCTATATACGCCACTGTGCCCAATAATGTAACTCGCCTCCAGGCGGTGCTGCAAAAGATAAGTTTTCAAAACACCTGCACATTATAAACTGCAATTACGAGACAGTTACATATATTAAATAGCCAAACACTATTTGGAGGTGCTAAGTGATGATATCTTTAAAATAAATTTCTGGTTGAACTTAAAGCCTGAGTGTTTATAATAGACCACTTTATAATAAAGTACATGTACTTGTATCATGCACCTTTTCATAATTTTGTTGTGGTTCACAAAACCCCTCAGCCTACCAAAAGTTGTAAATCGTCCATAATTTGATTTATAAATATGAGCAGTAATGACCATCATGAAGTAATTTTATTATTTATTAAACATTATTTAAATTATTGTGTGTTTGTAAAATTAGCTTTATTTATATCATACATTACATATTAGAACTGTCGCAACAGATGATTTTATTTTTGTTAGAATTACTCATCTAGAATGGCTATAAATATCAAATTTTTGACGTATTTTCTTGATCGTGGTAACAAGGCATGTACTCAACATTGGCGTCAGAAATATAATTCACCAGCTATTTGAACCAGCAGTGATCATACATGTACAACACCTACTAAATTGCATGCAAAGGAGCAGATAACTTCTAGCAATGCTGATATAAGAGACAATGTAGCCTAACCTTTACTTTACATTAAATGTTTATTTTTTTAATTTTAAAAACTGTTATCAAACCTAAATTAGTTGTCTTTTGACAAAAGTAAGGTTCTTAGAGTTATGTATGTATACATATTTTATTGATCAGAAAAGAGGCAAAATTAGCGATGAAATAAAAAATACTAACATCAAAGTAAATTATAATAACCATGAACATACACTTTCAAGAAGTTTTTTTTTTTTTGTTATGATATATACGAAAATGTAAAACTTAAACTTTACATAATATACCAGTTCATTCCATTCATTTTTGATTATCTGATGTTTACTAAAACACAGATATACAAATATTTTTATATAAAACCCACTTTTTAACTTAGAAGGAAGGGAGTCACTTTAAAAATATTTCTACTGGAAACTAAAATTAATTTTTTTGCCGTTACTTTCTTCTACACTATAAATGGGCCAAAATGTAAAAAGAAGGTAAATGTTGTAGATACCAGCACCTCAGTTGGTTACGGCACTAATTTGTGCATTATCCGAACATGCTGTTACCAGCTTCTCAATATATCAAAATATTAACATTTTACATTGAGTCTAAGTACAAATTAATAATTACAGATATCTTCAGAGATCTCTTCACAGCTTATGAGCTGGAGCAATAATTGTTTCAGAACTTCCCCACGGTCATATTCTTGGTACAATAATTGTTAATATCCATGTTGGTAACATTCTAGATAAAAGGGTAAGAAGTTCCTATGTGCTGTTGACATTGCTGTTACATATCAACAAAGATATTTAGGTATATATGATGGAAACTTTATTCACTTCATTCAAAAAACTATTTCATATCATGAAAGCAGCTATTTCATATCATTTTGAAGCAGCTATGATAGCTCTTCCTAAAATTAAACTAATAGTAGTGTCAGTGTATCGAACTCCTGATGCAAATATAGATTTGTTCACAGAAAAAGTTGCAAACCTTTTGGACATAATTGAAATTAATTATAAATACAACAATTTTAAGATTGTCATTGCGGGTGACATTAATATGGACCCAAGTAGTAATAATTTTTATATCAAAAATGTTGTAAATATGCTGAAATCCTACATCTGTTTCTGCCTGAACTCTGAACCCACCCGGTTGCACTCGTGTCTGGACAATTTTATCTCTAACTTTCAGCCTGGTACTGTTGCGTGTGAAATAACTCAGCCTCACCTCTCGGACCATTTGGGACTTCTTCTCAGAGTCAATTCACGATACCTAACATTGAACAATGAAGGAGTTTCTCATAATAGCAGACCTAGAGTTATTACATACAGATTGACAAACAACTTTTGCATCAGTAAGTTAAAACATAGGTTAAGTAGGATTAACTGGAGTAATGAGTTCTCATTAGCTTGTAATGTTGATGAAGCCTTTAAATCATTCATGCAAATTTTATCTGAAAATGTTAATGAGTCATGTCCTATAAAAACTAAGATTTTAAAAAACAGTGGTGTTAAAAGCTCTAGGTCAGTTATAAAACAAAATTGGTACACACGATACCTTCGTAAAATTAGGCTACTGTTGGACATTAGTTATGATAAAGTTAAAGCAAACCCTAGCCTTATCCTAGCACATAATAGACTTAAAAAATTTTATAGAATGCAAATAGACTTGGCAAAAAAAGCTGCAAATGATAAATTTATATTAGAATCTAATAATCAATGTAGAGCAGCGTGGAAAGTTATAAATTCTGTAACAGGCCGTGTAGCAGATAAGAGTGTAAATGCCAGTATACCCATTACAGCAAATCAGTTTAATAATTTCTTTGTAAATATTAGTAATAGTTTAAGTAATTTGCCTAGCCAAAATGTAACTAGTTCCTTGGATATTTTAAGCTCATCTTCTATCAAAACTCCTGTTTCACCTTTAAAATGGCAGGAGATTAACAATGTTGATATTCATAATACTGTAAAAGAATTTAGCAACTCTAAAGCTGAAGATGTTTTTGGTATGTCCAATTTTTTGGTCAAAAATATTATTGAAGATATCTCCTTTCCTTTATCATACCTTATCAATTGGATGTTTACTGTAGGCACCTTCCCACAATGTTTGAAAATTACAATTACTGTTCCAGTTTTTAAAAAGGGAGATAAGTCCTGTATAAATAACTACCGTCCTATTTCCTTAATTGCTGTAGTCTCTAAAATAATTGAAAGGTTACTAAAAAAACAGATGGAATATTTTTTTGAAAATAATCGGATACTGAATCCTGCTCAATATGGCTTCAGAAGTAAATTATCTACCATTAAGGCTCTTGAAAATGTCATATCTACTGTTCTCGAAAGTTTTGAAAACAAGGAGGAAGTTGCAGCCTTGTTGTTAGACTTAAGTAAAGCGTTTGATTTAGTACCACACAGTGAGCTAATTGATAAATTAAAGTATTATGGTGTAGAGGGGCGTGAGCTGTCTCTTCTCACCTCTTGTCTGATCGTTATCAGTTTGTAAAGGTTGGTGAACGGAGGTCAGATCTTCAATGTGTGAGAAATGGAGTCCCTCAGGGCTCCGTTCTGGGTCCTTTCTTATTTGTTATCTTTGTTAATGATTTGCCCGATTTTGTACCAAATAAAAGTGTTCTTTATGCCGATGACACCACTCTATTGTCATCAAACAAGGATAGCATGCTAAATAAAGTGATAATTAATTACATGAGAGAAAGATCCTTCCTCTGGTTTGATGCTAATAAATTAAGAGTAAACTATGAAAAAACTCAGGAGATTGTCTTTAGCTTGAGCTCAAAGGTGGACAGTAAATCTGTAAAACTGCTGGGCATAAACCTGGATTCTAAGCTGAATTGGTGGGTTCACATAAACTCTCTTTGCTCTCGCTTATCGAGGGTTATTTTTCTATTGAAAAAATTAAAGTCCTGTACAAGCAAAAATCTAGTTATGAATGCTTACTTTGCTTTTTTTAATGCTCACATTACTTATGGCACTCTCTTGTGGGGCAACTCTGCTGGTGCAAAATTAGTTTTTAAGACTCAAAGAAGGGCATTACGAGTTATTGCAGGTATTGGTGAGAGAGATTCTTGTAGGCCTGTCTTTGTTGATCTAGGTATTCTTACCCTTCCATGTACATTTATTTTGCAAATCCTAATTTTCCTTAAAGAAAATCTTAATTTATATAAATTTAGAAGTTATGTCCATAACTATAGTACTAGATCTCAGAACTTGATAGACCTCAAATACTTTAGATTAAGTAAAACTCAGAACAGCTACATGTACATTAGTGTAAAACTTTTTAACCTCCTACCACCAGATGCAGTTACCACTACTTTAAGGAATTTCAGAAGTTGTCTTGTGAAATGGCTGAAGCAGAAGGCTTTCTATTCAGTAGAGGAAATACTTTTACATGATTTAAGTGACCTTAAATTTTAATAATGCTATGTTTTAATTTTTAACAATTATTATTTATTGTTTTTATTGTTATCTGTTGTTTGTTAATTCTATTATTAATTTATTATTATTTATTTTAGCATTAAGTTTTAATTAATACTATATTTTGACAATATTTTAATTGTATATTTATTTGCATTTCTCTATAGAGATGGTGTTCTTGACTGTTGATTTAATAGTACATTATTGTAAACCTTATCTGACTTTGTCAATGCATGCATATGTGGGACGACAATAAATGATTCTTGATTAAAAAAAAAACAAAACAAAACAAAAAAAAGCTACAACCCAACCATCAAAAATGGGAGTAGTCAGTTTCATCTTACCAGAATAGCTAATAATAAACTTAATCCTGTTACACTCATCAGTGTTTGCACACAAAGTGCTTCAGACCAATCTCCCTTCAACAATCATCTCAAAGAGATAGCATGCAAAGATTATGTAAGCAAAGGTATGTAGAGATTAATAACTTACCTTGAAAATTAAAGGCCCTTCGATCTGATTGTTTGAGAATAACCAGACAGCATTTGCAGCAATGTCTGATAGGTTTTGACCATTCATGCCAAAATCTGTAGTAATATCACCATCTACATGCAGTGCTGTAAAAATTAAACTTCATTTCAGGGTTTAAAATTTAGTTTTCATATATATTAGCCAGCAGAATCAAGATAGGATAGTACGGCTATCAGATTTTAACATTTTACTGTATGTTTGATTAAGATTTTGTAAATTAGAAATTTTATTTTCTCCAATTATCTAACCTGACACAATATTTCCAATTATACATTGTATTATTGTACACATAATCACACGAGGTCTGGAAAAAATAACTGGATTAGGACATTCATTATTTTTACTCTTTATAACTTAACATTATCCTCTGCAATAGTCTCCTCTCCTCGATCCTATAGAATCAATAATTTTATTTTCATTGAGAACTTTACATTGAATAGGCAAAGTCAACTTATTTTTATAATTTACACAAACTTAATACATTTTAACATTGAAAAATAAAAAAGCAAAAATCAGTTGTTATAACACAACGAAAACTATTATAAATCACTATTAAGAATAGTTCATGTAGGTCAGTTATTTTGATCATTTATAAGAATACAGTTTAAAATATAGTTAAAAATAAAATAACACCTACAATTATTATTATAAAAAATGTACAGTTTGAAAATATATTATTTAAAATATACTTTAATACATACTAAATAAAACAGTATAAATCAATAAATTAATGGGGTTTTCTAAAACTACTTAATCACAATAATTACGAGCTAAAATTGTACATCAAAATTGCAATTCAAAAATTCATTTGTACTATAAAATGGGTTTTGAATAAGCCAATTATATATATATATATATATATATATATATATATATATATATATATATATATATATATATATATATAAAATGTTTTATGCTGCCCAATATGAATTTTCTACAGATCAAAGCAATTTTTGAATTTCTCTTCTGAAAGCATGGTCATAGCTCACCTTTTTCATGTCTCAAAAATCATGCTTCAATTGTCTCAAATCGTAGATTGCATTTTCAAGAGGAAAAAAAATCAGAATACATTAATGTTAACTAATTGATTAAGACGCATTTTTTCAAACAAACACAATAATGTTTGCCTTCTTGTAATAATCACAAATAAATTCAAATTCATTTATTCACACAATGGAACTACAACAGTTTTCTGTGCATGTCAACCAAATTTTAAAATAAATTTAACACATCCATACATATAGAATACATTCAATTTTGCATTAGATTATAATAGGTTATATTACATGTACATTGATACATTAAGAGGACATTACTAAATGTTGGAAATTGGATTGTTGGTGTACTCAAGAGCCTCTCTTGCACACTATAATAAACCTTTCCAGCCATTTCACCCAGATCGCATTTCACACGTTTTCTGAAAATTACCACATTCTGGGCTGATTTAATACTATGAGATAAAATGTTGAAGAGTTTCAGACCTAAATAAAACAAACTTAACTTAACTTTTGAGAATATCAAGTCTGAATCTATCTGTGTTTAGCTGAAGTTTCTTTATTGTATTATAGCTATGATTAGGAGTAAGGAAAAGATAATTGTTGAATGGGAAAACCAAACAATGATAAATCAATATGCAAGGAAATGTAAGAATAGAGTCTGACCAAAAGTGTTCACTACAACCTACTATCCAGAGATCCAAGTCCCCAGACCACCCACACTAAACCCCACAGGATTATGCCATATCTCAGCCTGGACTTGAGAATACCACTGTAAGTGTCTTGAGAGGAGGAATTAGAAAGACAATGCAGAGCAAATATTATGGAATTTAATGTTTTACATAATAATGACTTATATGTGTTTTCCATTTTAAGTTATTTCCATGGTAAGTTATATTTGAATGGGCTGGCTAAGGACAGAAGAAAAATGGGCAAGTCGTTGATGTAAAGACTGAAGAAGAGGGAACCTAAAATGGAGCCTTGGGGACCCCGGTTTTATGTTGAAAATCATAATCTGTAATTTGGCCATTTTTAATCATTTTGATGCATTGGATTTGATTTATTAAATATGAATGAAACCAATATAATATGATTTCACAGATACCTTAATGAAGAAGTTAGTGCAATTATTATATGTTGTGGGTTACAATATCAAAAGACTTTGTCAGATCATAGATACAGGAGGGTACGAAATGTTTGTAATTTACTGAATCACCTTTGTTAAACTTAATCCTTAATTATTTAAAAACAAGACATATAAAAAGTATACTTATCTATAATATTAATTTGTTTACCATGCAAGTTAAGTTCTTCAATGTTATTTAAATTTCCAAAGAGATCATCTATCAAATAAGACACTTCTCTGTTATTTAACAGTGATACATTCAAGTTGCTTTTTAAATGTACTTTATCAATAAAAAACTCTCCAGTAATGTTTTGTTCTTGTTTTATACTGAGCCTGGTTTTATCAAATTCATTCAGACTGTAACCACAAATCTGAAACATTCAGAACTGTTATTAATAATGGAAATCTTGTAAAGGTATAAATAAAGTATTTGAAATAAATCAAGTATCATGCACTAATCGGTTTAAAGAGATGTTCTTAAATCCTTGTGATGTTAAATCAATGTTGCTACCAAACTGCCCTGTTTTTGCAAAGTGAAAGGACTGATAGGATTACACTAATTAACTGGATTTGTATTAAGATCACAATATTAAATCTAAAAAATGTTAAAGTAACTGATGAAAATAAGTAACTTGAACTAATATAAATAGTAAAAAGTAAATAATCAAGTTTAAAACAAGAATTAATAAAAATCAAGAAAATCATTATTACTTACACATAATTTGACAAACAAGTAGGGCTGAATTAAAGAATAAAGAAAAACTCTTAAAATGTAAAGGACTATGCTCAAAACATAGACATAGTAGTTAATTGCGCTTATACTGTAAAAGATTATAAAAGAAAATTTATTCAACATTACAGTAAGTACTAAATTGTCAAACACCAAAAATTAAAAGGATGTAGGAAACTAAATCTTAAACCATTTGAAATGGTTAAAAATGTTAATTGATGTAATGTTAAAATGAGCAATTTATAAAAATAGGTAAGAACAGAAAGAGAAGAGAAATAGCCAATTTAGCAGGATACTTTCCTTCATCAGTCCTGTCTGTGTGAAGTAAAGTATTAAAATACACAATAATGACAGAACTGTTGAAAGAACCCACATAGTAAATACAAATAATTGTAATTTGAGTTAAAAGTGTCTAAACTGTTCAAATATACAACAAAAATTGTTGTTCATGTTTATTTTGCATGATCAATTGTTACTATTACTGGAATATATGAGGGTCGTCCATAAAGTAACCGCCGTTTGGGCGTGGCGCGATAAGTAGTGGGGGTAGCGCCGCCATTCTCACATCGGTGTGCGCAGCCGTTCAGTACGCCTCCTGGACCAATAGCCCTAATCAAATAACTACTAAGGAAGCTTTTCAGATCCAGTCTAAAGAATCAGATGAAGCTGCATTTCACGCACCTAGAAACTCACCATCTCATTTTTTATTCTATCGCCAGACAAAGAAATCAAGAAACGAAATGATATTCAACACCAGAACTATAGTAAATTCATCACTGAGAACATATACTTAAGAGAAGAACAGTTGAGACAGGTTGTGAAACCTCTGAACTTGCGTAGTACTCGAGAGGCTGTTCATGAATTTAAACAGACAAACAGAAATGGGCTTACAATCTTTCATCAAAACACAGATAGAATAAAAAATAAGATTGACAGACTCAACCATCTGCTTCACATGATGTCTCCTGATCTACTAATTGTTACTGAACATGGCCAGAACAATATTGAGATGGCTAACACTGGGCTTAGTGACTACAGTTTGGTTTCATCTTTCTGTCGGCAGAATATCCTAAAGGGTGGAGTGGCTATTTATAAACACATCAGCTTGGAGAATGAAATAGAATCGTTGGAATTTGAAAATATAAGCATTCCTTTAGTATGTGAGGTATCAGCAGTCACAATCAAACTTAATAAGAGGGAAACTATTAACCTACTAGGAATTTACCGTCCTCCAAAAAATGACAAACAATCTTATACTGCTGCGCTGCGTACTCTTTCCTCAGTGCTTGACAGGTGGATATCTCAGGATAATATTATTATTGTCATGGGAGACTTCAACGTAGATTCCATTATCCCATCTCCTGAAGGAAGACAGCTTGTGGAACTTCTGGCGACCTACAACATCCATAGGTTGGATCTCCCTCCTACATGAATTACTAACACCAGCAGCACCTCTATAGACATCTTCTGCATTTCTGCTGAGCATAAAGATTATGTAAATATCCAAATCACTAATACCGGAATCTCAGATCACACTGGGCAACTATGTACATTAAATTTCAAAATGAAGAGGACACCTACAATTTCATCAACAGGCAGATGCATAAATAGCAACTCCTTGGAAAATCTAAGGATCTTCCTCTCGTTGCAATCCTGGAAAGAGGTCTTGGAATGTAACAACTTGGATAGAGCATATGGTGTATTTTTAATGATTATCACCCTAGCTCTTAACACTACTTGTCCATTAAGGAAACTCCGACAGAGACCAAACAGCTCAGTAAAGCATATATTCGATGCTGAAGCAAGTCACCTCAAGAAACAATTTCTTGCTGCACTAGATACTTATACACTAAGTGGACGAAATGAAGACAAAAAAATATCATCTGAATTAAAGAAATTGTATAACTTAAAACTCAGGACCCTCAGGAGAGAGGCATGTGCTGCTTTTATTGCTGATTCTGACAACAAATCCAAAGCAGTTTGGAGAATGATCGACAGTGAGAGGAAAGGCAAAGCTGAGCCAGCGGACATTAGACGCCTAGAGTTTGGACATTTATCGTTGACTGAACCTGTTGATATTGCCAACCAATTTAACTCCTACTTTACCACTATTGCAGAGGAGACATTGAAGGCGAATCCGGGAGAGGGTGGACATCGCTTTCAGTTCAAAGACTGGGAGGTGGAGAGTCCCACATCAACATGGGCGCCAACATCTGGGAAAGAGCTCCTTGGGATTATCTCTTCAATGAAAAGCAAGACATCTGCTGGCCTGGACGATTTCTCTTCACTGATGCTTAAGTACTGCCGTTATGAATTATTGACTCCATTGTTACATGTTTGCAATCTCAGCCTTGACCAGGGTCTATTTCCGAGTAAAATGAAGACCTCTAAAGTTGTACCCCTACATAAGAAGGGCAGCAGACACAGGTTAGAAAACTACAGACCCATTTCGTTGGTGCCTACATTCTCCAAGTTGATAGAGAAAATAATATTGGCAAGAATATCGGTCCATCTGGAGGCCAATAACCTACTTTTATCAGGGCAACATGGGTTCATCCGGCAAAAGTCTACTACAACTGCACTCGTAGATCTTGTAGAACACATGATAAATAAGATCGAGGAGGGTGAAAGCGTCGTAGGTTTCTACTTAGACTTAAGTAAGGCCTTTGATTGCTTGGATCATGCAATGATACTGACTAAGCTTGAGTACTTGGGCTTTAGGAACACTGCTTTGTCATGGTTTGCAAACTATTTGAAGGATCGAGACCAACTGGTTGAACTTAAGCAGAGCATGAAAGGAATAAAAGTCTTGTATAGATCCAATAGACTCCCTGTAAAGAGAGGTGTACCACAGGGTTCTGTCCTAGGGCCTGTTCTGTTTGTCCTCTTTACATCTGACTTTCCAAGATACATGGAACCCTACAGTAACACCATAATGTATGCCGATGACACGGTTCTTCTGATTTCTGGAAAGAATAGAGAGGCACTTGAAATACAGTCATACATTGCATTGAATGTTGCTGTTGAGTACTGTGCAGTGAACGACCTTGTTTTTAACGAATCAAAGACGAAAACAATGACTCTTGGCAGCTTGAAAGAACAATTGTCAGGATTCCCCAACCTTGACTCTGTAAATTCAGTGGAGCATCTTGGTGTTGTGGTTGACAACAGAATATCGTGGATGGACCATGTTGATAAACTGTGCAGCAGACTGAGTAGTGGCATCTTTGCAGTTAGAAGAATCAAGCATGTTGGCACAGAGGATACAGTGAGAATAGCTTACAACTCTCTGTTCGAGTCCTATCTCAGATATGGCATTGTCTTGTGGGGCGCTACGGCGAGTGGCAACCTGGAGCGTGTTCTCATCATTCAAAAAAAGGTTATAAGAATACTGGCTGATCTTGACAGGAGAGACAGCTGCAGGAGTTCTTTTAAAGAAATGGGAATATTATCAGTCACTAATATCTACCTGCTGGAAGTGATCTACCTGGCATCCTCAAGACAACTGCAGCGCCACATGGATACTCACACCTACCAAACCAGGAATGCCACAGACTTTGCTCTGCCGATTCACCACAGTAGTCGCTTTCAATCAAAGCCTTCATATGCTGGTGCCAAGTTTTTCAACATCCTTCCTGACACAATCAAGAGAGCTGACCCAATTATCTTAAAGAAAAAACTTCAAGCTTGGTTGCTCCAACGACCGTTCTACACCATAAATGAATTTCTGGACTGGCCAAATTTTACTATGTAAAGCAAGTTCTGGACTGAAATTACCATAACAAATGTATTGTATTAAGTGACACCATTTTCAATCTTGAAGATTGTAAAATAAAGATATTCTCTCTCTCTCTCTCTCTCTCTCTCTCTAGCTGTGCAAGGGAGAGCATCGTGCGATCGCGCTTTTTTTGTTACAACGTAAAAACATGAGCGCCGTGATAGAAAATCCCGCCAAGTGTGAAGTACGTGGTGTAATAAGATTTCTGTGGTCGAAAAGTTACACAGCAGCTGAAATTCATCGTGAATTGAGTGCAGTGTATGGCCCAAACATTATGAGGGAAGGTGTAGTCCGTCAATGGGTTCGTTTTTTTTAAATTGGAAGAACGAACGTTCACGATGAAGACCGGAGTGGTAGGCCATCTCTCGTCAGTGATGACTTGGTGAACAAAGTGGATGAGAAAATTCGCAAGAACCGTCGCTTCACAATCTCGGAACTTTCGGATCATTTTCCTGAAACCTTTTACTGTGAAACCTTAAAATGGCTACGACGAGCGATTCAAAACAAGCGTCATGGTCTTCTGACATCTGGTGTTGTGTTTGTCCATGACAACGCCCGCCTTCATACAGCTCAAAGAACAACAGAACTTTTGGAAAAGTTCAAATGGGACGTTTTTGACCCCCCCCCCCTCCTACAGCCCGAACCTGGCTCCCAGTGATTTCTATCTTTTCCCGCACATGAAGCGGTGGCTTGCATCTCAGAGGTTTGCGATTGATGAAGAGCTTCAAAACGCTGTGACAGGTTGGCTACGTTCTCAGGCGGCAGATTTTTTTAAAGACGGAATTTCAAAAACTGTTAAAAGATATGATAAGTGCTTGAATTTGTATGGTGATATGTAGAAAAGTAGAGAAAAGCTGTAGTTTTAACATTTATATAATAAACTTTTTGTATCTCAACTGGTTTATTTTTTATTTCAAAACGGAGGTTACTTTGTGGACGACCCTCGTATAAAAAACATTACTTGGGAAAGCCTCAAGTGACGTATTCTAATTTTCAACTTAACAGAGGGCGGATTCTCTATTTGCTACTTTCCACAGGAAAATCACTATTCATTATAATTTTTGTGATAAGTACTTTGTAATTGGAAAACACTAGACTCATTTGGAAACATAGAATTTTGGCCTTCAGTATGCCCAGACTTCGCCACATCTGTATTCATTTTACACTGTGTTTGTGAAGAAATTTGGGAAAAAATGAAAATGAAACTTCTGCGGTCATAAGAAAAGATTTAAATTATAACAATTGTCAGCATCTATGACGTCCCACATTGAATGTTACAAATCTGGCTTCTTCTATTAGTCCCTTAGCATCAATTTCGAAAATTGTACTACAGTAGTTCCTCAATAATCCCACACAATTCAGACCAGACACATGTTGGATTAGTAAAAAAAAATGGATTACTGGAGTTCAATTTAAAAACTCGTTTAATTTACATAATAGAATACATTGTTACTCAAAAAGTCAATTCTTACCATAAAGATTTACAATAAAGTCTTAAAATAAAAAGTTAGCACGTGACATAAATGTCATTCTTTCTTTAGAAACTTATCGGCCTGGAGCACTAACTTCAGCCTTACGCACAAGTGTGTGTTTTTTTTTTTTTTAAGTAGAGCCTCCAAAAAGTCCACTTTTGTTAGCATTATGCACCTGGTCCAGACCAAGTTTCAAATCACTGACAACCTTTATAAAGTTTTGTACATAAGGCTCAACTGCTGATTTATGAAAAAATAGTAATAAAATGCTGATTCCAATAACAGATAATATTTCAAACCACAAATAAAGTCACAGTACTGGATAACTTCACTGTGTTACTATCAATAAATACACAGTACAAAAGTTATCAACTTACTAACCACCTATAAATTATGAACGACACAATAAATAAAAAAAATCACCAAAATATCTTACAAACTTCATCTATTATATGCATACTATTCATAAACAAGAAAAACAATGCTGTTAAATACACTGTCGTTGAGCTGGGATCGCAAATTGTCGGCTATGATGACACCCTGCCTTTGTCTACTTGCCAGATTGGATTACTGAGGGGTTCGGACTGGCGCAGGGCTGAACTATAGAGGGACTACTGTATTTTTTCCTAAACAAATTCAAATTTTTTATTGCCAGAACATCTTTACAATGTATAGCAGTGTCAGAAACAAATTCAGCATGAACTATCATCTATGATATACATTGCCTAGGCCTAGTAACAAGTGCCTATCCAATTACAGCATATTAATCACTGATGTCATATGGGCTGATATTAATCAATAGCTTTTTTACACTTTTCTTGAAACAATTAATTTCAAGAGATTTAAGATGAGAAGGAATACAGTTGTAAAATGTAATGCCTGTTTCAGCAAAACAATTTAAATTGGTTTTAAGACTACATTGAGATATTCTAAGAGAATTTGAGTTTCTAGTCATATGGTTATGTACAGAACTATTTGAAGGTATGGCATGTAAATTTCTATTTGTATACAATAGGCAATCTAAAATATAAAGTGCAGGTACTGTAAGAATACCATACTTTTTAAATAAAGGTTTACAGTGAGTACTTATGTTTACATTAGCTATAATCTTAATAGCACGTTTTTGTAAAATTAATAATTTTTTTGTGTTACAATCATTACCCCACACAATAATTCCTTAAGATAAGAAACTATGAAGCATAGTAGACAGTAATGAGGATGTTTGTAGTTACAATATATCTTAGCCTAATTAATATAAAAATATCCTCAGACACTTTATTGCATAACATTTCAACGCGCCTATCTTATTTGATGTTACTCTGAAGAATAACTCCTAAGAATTTAACATAGTCAACGTTCCATTGTCTAGACGGTTTTAAACAAAATTCTAGAGTCTAGGTTTTATCTTTATTAAGACAGAGTGAATTGGCAGCTGACCAGTCCTCAATAGTGTCACTAATATTAGAAAGAACATCATTAACAAATAAAATATTATTACATTTAACTTGTACAGCCAGGTCATCAGCAAACATACAGGGTGATTCATGAAGTTCTCCCCCCACTTTTACAGCACATTGTACTAGTAAAAATAATGAAAAAATGTTATATAAACATAGGTCCGAAAACGCTTCGTTAGCGAGTTACAGCTAGCGAAAGATTTCGCCTGAATTCCTGGTTAAAGAGTAAAATAAAGCCATACTGAACTTTTGGAAAGGTTAATTAAGTAAGAAATATCGTGGATTCTTATGTATTTTTACCTGATAAAGCTAATAAAATAGGTTTCAGAACTGTACCTGTAGTAGTTTTTGAGGGATTCAGGGTTAAATGCAAAAAATTGGGGCACGAAACAATGTTTTTTTAAGTTTGATGTACAATAACTTTGTTAAATTGGTAATAAATACATAAAATCAACAAACATTAATTGTAGCGAATTTAATTCTGAGAAAATTGATATAATCAAAGTCTAAAATAAAACAGAAATAAGTACCAAAAAATCGATTTTATTCAGTATAATACATTACTAGCTGCAAAGAAATACCGTACGGTATTTAGTTAAAATAAAACAAAAACAAAATGTTTGTTCCTTAATGATGAGATAAATTGAGAAAACAAGATTAACTATTAAATAAATTTGTTTGTAAATAAAAATATCATGTTTTATTACGTTGTATTATTTTTAAATAAAAATTTACATCAAATGTTCGAAAATAAATGAAGCAAACATTTTCCTATTATTGTTTACTAATCATCGAAATGCAGTTTTTTGTTTTATTAATTTCTAAGTTGGTAACGCACGAATAACAGCTGATCAACAATGGTATTCTGTACTGTTACGTTAGAACTGTGTATTAGTGGTGTTTTGCAAGCTACAGCAGGAGATCGGGTTCTGTGAATCGTGTTATTAAATGCAATTTTTCTGTGAGTTATAATCCGATTGTTTATTCAGCGAAAAAATGCCTTACTTATTTACATTAGAGGAATACGCTGATATGGTTTTTATTTTGGGTTACTGTAATGGTAATGCTAGAGCTGCTGTAGAAGAATATGAACTACGTTACCCTAATAGGAGGATTCCAGATACCAAAACAATTTCAGGAACTTTTCGTACTCTTCGGGAAACAGGATACTAGAACCAATTATGAACGAGCTGTCCAACTTGATGATGATATTGTTATTAATGCTGTTCATCGCAGTCCAGGTGTAAGTACACGACGTATTTCTAGGCGGATAGGAGTTTCGCAGTCAACGTTGTGGAGGTCACTTAATCGAAACAAATTGTATCCGTTTCATAAACAAAAGGTTCAACATCTACAGCTAGGGGATGGTCCGCTTCGCTTGGAGTTTTGCAACTTTTTGAATATTAATAATCAACTCTACAAGCGTATTTTGTTTACGGATGAGGCACAATTCACTCGGGATGGTGTCAATAACTTGCACAATGAACACTCATGGGCAGAAGAAAATCCACATGAGGTAGTGGAACAGAACTTTCAACACCGATTTAGCGTCAATGTCTGGTGTGGCCTTTTGCACAATCGGCTGATTGGACCTTTCATATTACCTGGACACCTAAATGCTGAGTTCTATTTGCATTTCCTTCAAGAAGAGTTGCCGCAGCTGTTAGAGAATGTTCCTTTACATCTCAGACAAAATTTGTACTTCCAGCATGACGGAGCACCTACCCACTTTTCACGTGCCGTTTCTGCTTACTTAAATCATCAATTTCCTGGACACTGGATTGGTCGTGGAGGGCCTCACCCTTGGCCACCAAGATCACCAGATCTATCTCCATTGGATTATTGCATCTGGGGATGGATGAAAGACATTGTATACAAGACAAAAGTGAATTCTCGTGATGAATTTTGCCCGTATTATAGATTCGGCTGTGCAGATAGAGGGAAGTCCTGAAAAATTAAGAAACGCAACAAAAGCAATACACAAACGTGCTGCAAAATGTATTGATAATGATGGCCTCATTTTCGAACATCTATTATAAAAAGGTGCGTACGGTTGGCCCAACCTGATTAATTTTGCTTAAAACTAGTAATGTATTATACTAAATAAAATCGATTTTTTCGTACTTATTTCTGTTTTATTTTAGACTTTGATTATATTAATTTTCTCAGAATTAAATTCTCTACAATTAATGTTTGTTGATTTTATGTATTTATTACCAATTTAACAAAGTTATTGTACATCAAACTTAAAAAAACATTGTTTCGTGCCCCAATTTTTTGCATTTAACCCTGAATCCCTCAAAAACTACTACAGGTACAGTTCTGAAACCTATTTTATTAGCTTTATCAGGTAAAAATACATAAGAATCCACGATATTTCTCACTTAATTAACCTTTCCAAAAGTTCAGTATGGCTTTATTTTACTCTTTACCCAGGAATTCAGGCGAAATCTTTCGCTAGCTGTAACTCGCTAACAAAGCGTTTTCGGACCTATGTTTATATAACATTTTTTCATTATTTTTACTAGTACAATGTGCTGTAGAAGTGGGGGGAGAACTTCATGAATCACCCTGTATAAGAGCTTGCATGGTTAGTAGCAATAGTACCAGGTAAATCATTTATGTAAGTAATACAAAATACTGGGCCCAGGATTGAGCCCTGTGGGACAATAGTACTTACATTTAAGTATTGTGAAAAGTGGCCTTCATAATAAACTGCTTGTAGCCTTTCAGACAAGTAAGACCCTACAAACTATCAAAACCATAAAATTTAAGTTTATATAGCAGTTTGTCATGTGAGATTGTGTCAAATGCTTTTGACATGTCATAAAAGGCACCAATTACTTTATTCTTGCTGTCCAGACCATAAATACAGCTCTTCAAATATTCAGAAATGGCTAGACTAGTACCTTTCTTAGATCTAAAACCAAACTGACAGTCTGTAAAAATACAATTTTTTTCAAAATATTCAACAATTTGATTGTTTAAAATAATTTCAAATACCTTAGATATTATCAATACAGGTTGATAATTTTTGTAATCAGATACATAGAGCCCTTCTTGTAAATTGGTATGACCTTAACTAATTTCAAACATTGAGGGAAAATACCACTTTCAATACAACAGTTAAATATAACAGTTGAACAATAAATTATTGTAGAATTAAAATATATGAATAATTTATTACTGCTTTTTGTAATTATAATAAATTTCTTAATACAAATTTTTGTTATTTTTATTTATTCAATTTGCTTAGTTTTGAGTTAAAAGTATATTTTGAGCAAATAAATATCTTATATTCATAAAAATATTATATTTTATTTAAAATAATATAGTTTTGCTTTTTTGAGGGCAATACATTATAAAAATAAATTATAAATTACCTTTCCAACCACACTGATGTCCTCTGTTACATCTGCAGTTGCTGCAGCGAGTTGTCTCACTGATATAACATCATTGTTTGTATACACTAACTCAGAAACAGGTGCTCCATTAAAAGTTTCAGTCACTCTCAACTTGTCCACAACTAGCTCAGTCTGAGACAAGTGACGCAAATCTCTGATGAGAAAAGATGACAATTTGCTGTCACTGGAGCTCGAAATGTTTACTCCATTCCATAAACCACCGAGAGTTACGTTTCCTAAGATTATATTCCCTTGTAAAGTAGTCGTACCTAGAAAAAGTATAAAACAACTATTAATATTTCATTTTTATATCGGTTCACAATTTTTTGTACTGATAAAAACAGTGTGAAAGTTATAAGTTATGGTAATCCCAACATAATGACACTATCTCATTACTGTTTATAGGTAATTATATACATGTGCATTTGAACATAATTAGCAATCATGTAAATCACTCATGGAATCAACTGGCTGTGCCATTCAAGGTTTAACAAGAAAATAAATTAAGCCATAAGATAAAGTCGAATTGTTTTATATGTTCAGCAAGTGTTTGTTTAGGATGACTTTTCTCTAGTTGTAATGCTATTGGAAGTGCTGATACATCTGGGTTCTTGCCATTGAAAGCTCCAGCCAGTTTCTGATAAATACATATGTTTATTCCTTGAATGTGTTGTTTCTATTCAGATGCCATAATATATGAGTGCTGAAAATTCACCACTACATCTTCTTACATTTTTGACAATGAATCAAGCCATCAACACCATATTTGGCATGTCCATGGACAGGTTTAATCTTACTTCTTTTTGTTTAAGGTATGATATTTTTTGAGAATTATGCAAATGTACAATGCATCAAGAAAAATGCTGTGAACAAACGCATGTAAAATTCCAAGGTCGAAGGCCATAACATTGATAGTTATTTGAATTCTTGAGTATACAATTCTACCAAAGTTGTCTTCTTAGCTCATTGGGCCACACATAATGCCTGGCTGTGTTCTGCGTTACCACTTGGCCCTTGCATAACCATGTACATCACTTTTATTTGGATTCAAATGGCAGTATTTGACATTCAGCTCTCTAAATGACAGATTTTAAACTAACCAAATAATACGTAATTTAAGTTATAGCTTGATCTGTTTTTAAAGCAATTTTATGTCCACAGTAAAAATACAATCCGTCTCTATTAGATCTCTACTATCAACAGAATATAAACTAGTTTCTATATTTTGAGCTTTGTCTCCACCAAACACACTAGTATTTTAATAAGTGGATAGGATACACTATAGCAGCTACTGCGAGACTGACAATTGAATAGAAATAATTCTGAGCAATGTATATGCTGCAAATAGAGAAATATTAATTTAGTTACTTATTTGGCCGTGAGATTCAGCACTTTCCCTACACAACTGGATATGGGGATTAACCTTTATATAGTGGGCCATATTTAGTGGCCTGACAAGCTGTGAGGACCACAAGGTGTGGCACCCTGAGCTGAGGGACAGGATGAGGTCATTAATCAACAACCTGACTGATGTGAGGCACCATTGTGGCCAGGCGATATAAGAGGCTAATAATGCTGATACCAAAGGGTTAACATTGTCCTTCGCTGTGCAAATAAAGACACTCACTCAAAGGGCATCTTTGTTGTTGAGGCTTTCACAAAATTCTTATGCTAATATAACACCCATTTATTATCTTTTTATACTTGATGCATAAGATCTATATATTATTTTAATTAGCTTTCTAGCACACAATTAATTTTTGTCTAAGTAAAAAAATTACTCTAGACAGTTTTTTTTTTATTTATCTCCATAGAGCACTCACAAAACTTTTACCCCAATACCTCAACATTCGTGATTAGTGATGTACCACTCCTGGGTGTCCATAGGGTTGCACAGATGTAAGTTGCACATCGGTGTTTGATACTCTCCATGTAGGTTTAACTAGGAGGTATAAACCAGCCAAAGTTAATCCTCCTGGGGATATAATTTAAGTTAAGTTAAATGCTTAAATAATATTACTTGAAAATCTGATATAAACATTACCGTCAAATACTTGGTGTGTATCTGAGGTAATAAAGTCTTTCATGGTCACTCCAGCCACAGAACCCTTCACATCCAAATTGTTAGCTACACTGATACCAGACATGAAAACTTTGTGAGCTTGAATTTTTATCGGGTTGGCAGTACTGAGTACAACATCAGCTGCAGCCTCTCCCCACTCACTCTCAGCACAACTCACTGTACCCAATACTTCAAGATTCGAGAATATCACATCCCTATCAGGATCAATAGGAAAGATTTCTTCTAACAGCTGAAAATAATCAAAGATGTTATTTTACTTTATATATAAATTAACTGAGTTACTAATACTCATCATAAAGGTAAACATACTATATTCAAGGTTGCATCAAGTCTAAAATTTCCTCAATTGACATTTTGAACAGTTTTAGATAGAAACATGGGATTGTTACGGTGAGAGGATTACACTTTCAGGTGCAATCCAAATGTTTGAGACCAATTCCCTAGTGGAAGGGTATGCCAATGACTCAAAATAATCAATAGACATTCTTCTCTTCTATTAACCTTTACAAAACACATAAAAAAACTAGATCTTAACACAAATGGAGGTCTTTTTGATACAAAACACAAAGCACACTAAGAGAGGTACAGGTAAAACATGAAATGGTAAGAGATTGCTATTTAAATGAAATTACTATTTTAGAGGTGGCATTATAAGACCTAAAAGGTGTATTGGATATTAGAGGTAAGTCAGTTGCATTGGTTTCAGGAACTGGATGTATCATTTATTGATCAACTACGTTGTGTAAGTGGTTAATACTTAAGCCAGTAAAAATTTCAAAGTTTTTGGGGAAGAAAAAACTGGCAATGGATGGTGTTTTTCATCATCAATAAAATACAGGATCATGAAATTATTGAGGTTTTGTTTGTGACGAATTATGAAAATGTTCCTTTTATGAGTAGACTATGGTAAAAATGGAAATGGTACATTTCAATATAGAAATGTTGTATGTAAATAGTAAACAAAACTGTAATAATTTACTTAAGTAGTACTCATCCGCTTTTGAGTCACTGAGTACAATGCTTTGACCGTATTGCATAACATAAAGGAGAGAGTGTATCTAACACTTTTGCACTCCTCAACAAATTTCTTATTTTATACATAAGCGAAATAAAGAACTGAACAAAATGTTTTTATAGATTACAACCAGACAAGTCAAAGAGCATTCTTACTTGGAGATAGGTGTTCTCCTATTATAAAGCTAAAAATATGGCAGGATACTTATTTGCATAGGTTACACAGAACTGAATAGATTTGCTACATAAACCATCTGCAAGAACTTTTTGCACATATTCTCCAAGAACTAAGTACTGAATTTTCTTATTTCTCGTTCCAATTAATTCTAAAATTTTCATCTTATTTTAGCCTAATAAGGATAACCACCACCTTTCATACTCCTATCCTTAACCCTTACAGGAGAGTGAAAGAAAGAATGACAAAATATTTAAAGGTCTGCAGTAATTACTTGGAGCATCCAAATTATTAGTATTACACAGACCTTTGACAGTGTAGGAACCATTAGTACATATATTGGTTTATATCCACGGCAATAATTATTTTATCAGGAAAATTGTCTACATTTAAATTAGAATTTACCAATGTGGAAGAGGGAGCTTCTATTGGGTTCTTATGCTGTAATCACAAAATTTAAAAATCACAACAAACCAATACTCAAAACCTTTTAATTAATCATACAAATAGGTATTACATCACATAAAACTTTATATGTGAAGTAAACCAATATAATGTATCAAAAGACTTAACAGTACGGTATGTAATGTAAGTCGTCCAACCATTCCAACCAAGTAACTACAACACATATCTTACTATGTCACATTATGAAATGTCATTTGACGGTATTTAGTTAAGCTACGTTTTCCTAGACGCGCATTATACAACTCTGCGTATTTTCCTGCGCCGCGCATCTAAATGCGTTGTCGACATTCTGTGATCGCGGGAATTAAGTGTCTTCCTAGACGCGCAGTGCAGCAGTCTGGTCCCAACCTAAAGTCATGTCGGACTATATACATGTGTGTGCCGCAGCTTTACTTCTTCTTCAAGAAGCCGCTATAGACATGGAAGTAGACTGTGCAGTTTTACATACGTTAATACCTAGCAGAGAATCATGCAGAGAAATGTTCAAAGAAAGAGATCACGAGGGAGCTTACACTATTTTAGTTAAAAGACATTTGCTTACTGATGACGTTCAATTTAAAGAATATTTTAGACTTACGCGTGGACAGTTTTCACACATTATTGACCTCATACGTGAAGATGTAACCGTGCAGCCTTCTAATCGTGTGAAAAATCCCTTAACTGCTGAGGTGAAACTTGCCGTCACATTGAGGTAGGTGAAACAGGTTGTTAACAAACACACATTTTTTCAAAAGGGTGTATTTATTACAAATTCTGGATACAACTTCTCATATACATACAAAAATCAAAATACATTTAAACTTTATAGCTGTGTCAACCAAGAATCGTCAGTTTCCTCTCCCCAGGTTGTTGATGTGTGAGATGAATACGCAGAAGTTGGACGGGAAGTATGAGGGGTCTGTGTAAACGATTGATCACAGAAAGACAAATTACTTAGTTCTATTTTAATAATTTAATAATTTCTTTTGTTAATCCATTCTTTCTTTTAACATATTCACAAGTGTAGTTTGGTTTTTAGTCTTCTTGCCCACTTCTTGTGAAGACTTTTTCACCTGTTGTTGGGGCGGAGGTAGAGCTGTTTCATCCAACTCAAAAGTCTGTCCAGCTTCCAAATCTTCATCTGGTCCACCATCACTTTCCCCTCCAGATGTAGTGTGACTGATAGGTACTACATCTTCATTATCAGTAGCAGTGATTGACTCCGCAATTGTATTATCAGTAGCATCTGCGTTCGTCAATCCCCTGAAAATTACCGACGCGACGTTTAGAATATTGCATTATTGCCGATTTAACACTGGACGCGATGGTCTCCATGGTGTTGCGCGGCGCAATGAAGGTGACTGACTGCTCTCGGAGCAGTGGTGTGGCGTCGTTGCGCGGCGCCGTATATCGCGCCGACGCAGTGACGCGCCTAGGAAAACAATTCCACTTGATTCTGTACAAAGCAGTGCTTGGTTACGCGACGCAGTTAGATGCGCGGTGCAGGATAATACGCGGCGCTGTATAATGCGCGTCTAGGAAAACGTAGCTTTAGGTTACAAATTTGTTTATTATTCGATTTTGAGATATATGTAAAATGTTATAATTTAATTTCATCTTTAATCTTGACCTTTGGACTCCAAAATTAAGAATTCTTCCTATGACCAAGAATAATATATGTACCAACCAAGTTTCAAATTCCTATAAATTCATGACTATTGTCATTTAAATAGTTTATGTCAGCAGATACTTCTTCAAAAATGACATGAACGAACACGAAAAGTACATGTGAATGTTTATGCTTCAACTTGATACTTTAATAGACTAGATGGTTACCAAGTTTACAATTCTGCTAAATAAAAAAAGAGTTAACCCAACTGTAGTCAAATTATAAACCATTAAATAAACACTATCCAAGAACAACAACACAATCTTTTTACTTGTATATCATGGTGGCTGTGATATACTGGAAGGTCTGATAAGTGTATATAAAATTAACAGAAATATTACTTTGTTTTATTCCACATGTTCTAACTTCAGCTACTATTGATCAATTTAATGATTATTTATTATTTATAAACTACCTTTTCTGAACTTAATATTGTACAATTAAGTGGTAGTAAGGTAGTAATTCATGATGGAAAGCTGGGTTCAATTGCATCAAATGTAATTCTTAACTTGATAACTAACACCTACAAAATAATTCAAAAAATAAGTGACACCATTAAATACCAAATAAAGCTACCTTACCATGCTGCCACCTGAAGGAATCTTCCTATCTGGAAGCATTTGCAGCATCATGTTCTGTGATTCATTTTTATGTGGCTTATATTCAATTTTATGAGTGATCACTGGCTCTTCAGATGACAAGATCTGCAAAACACCAAAGTCATAGTGATACTGATATGGCAATATAAGAGGAGTAATGTTTCTGTGATAACAAACATGAGCAGTGATAACTAACAGTGAGTAGTGAGTATACCATAGTGATTGAGTGATTGATAGGACACAAGTTTACGGATTGTCCCAATACTAAAAAAAATTATTAACGATGGGTGACATGAAAGGATCATAGGATTTTGGAGATTTAAAATTATTATATACTACAAAACTAGAATGTTTCGAGGCTTGGAAGCTATCTGCTTCCTCTGGTGTCAAGAAAACAAAAATAAATGACATATGGTTAATCAGGCACAAAATTAAATAAATCAGTTTGTGGTGATGAACTTGCCAAAGTTAAACTTGGCAAAAAAACTTTGTAAGTAAAAAATTAAACATATACCTAAAAACATCATCAGAAGTATAAACTACACCACAACAATACACATACACTACACAACACATGCTACAAACACCACAGAATGTGAGAGATGTGAGAGACTGGGGGAAAATCAATATCAGTACATCCTTTGTTGTGGAAGCACAATACTTAAAAATCAGAATAGTGATGGTTGAGATAAAGGGTAAGAAGTAGCAGACGCCTTAGACTATATGGAAGTTCTTGATCTCAAACTCAAGCCTGAGATTATATTGTCATTTAGTTTTAATCTTCTTAGGGGCTAATTAAACTAGAAAGACGAGTTCTTTTAAAGAAAATAGAAGAAACATTCTTACAAAAAATTCAGTCTTTATAAACACATGTCCAAGAACACTGTCCCCATAGTCCATTATAGTCATCTTATGTCCTAAAAACTACTCACCCCCTTAACAATTATTGTGCCAGGTACATTTTGATATCTATTTTTGTAGACCACATTTTTGATTAGATATTCCCAAGTAATTCCATTTACTTTTATGACTGTCAGATTCTTGCCTCCTAACACTTTCTCCCAAAGGTAGTCTTCGGTAACTGAACTATCTTCCTCGACTGTGTTGTTAAGATCATTGTATTGTTCTTGATACTGCAGTGGATAAACTACAAAACATTATTAATATAATAACAATATATGTTACTGTTCTCAACCATTACAACTAATTACTTTAAGTTCGATACTAATCATTCAGCTCAATATTTTTGAGAAAGTAATAAATAATCTGATTTTAACTTTTATTTCGAATGCCTTTAGAAATCGTTTGTTAAGTTTGTATTGATTATGCATTTATTTATGTGGAAGTTCCTACAGTAATCTGATATAAGCAACAATTGTAAAATTGACAAAGCACTACATTCCATTGTTTGCTACCCAAGAAGAAGATTCTTATTTTAAAATGACAGAGATTACATTATGACAATTTGGTGTAATACGTACTCTGATAGAAAGTGAGGTTCAGTTCAAGGATTCTTACAGTGTTTATTCCATTGTACTAGTTTTTTTTTTTCACTATGAAATGTTCATAGATAAATTTATCAAACTGATGTTACATATTAGACTATGTTGGATGATCACCAACAAGGCTAACATTAAGTTTCATATGTGAGAGTGTCTTGATGTAAAGTGAAGTTTTTAGTGGTTAAAACAACAGAAAACCATCTAACTACTCACCATTTTCATATATTAAAACACTTAAGTTTGATATAAAGATATTGTAACAGTACAATTTGAGAACTCTTGTATGTAGTTGAGGTTTTAAGAGTAATATTTACAAACCACGTAAGTAGTAGATGTATTGATTAGATTTGGTCTTTAATTTTATAACCTTGGTGTTAATCGCCGTGCAAACCATTCATCAAGTACATACACCAACATCCAATCATATGTCCGTCGGTCAGTGAACGTTACTTAATTAGGATCGATTATCGTGACCTTGAGGTTGTTACCTTCCGTCATTCATCACAATCGATCAATCAAACAAGCTAAGAAAACACTAGAAATGAACTGACACATCACAGCTGACCTACTTCTCAAAGGCAGCAATATTGACAATTTTAGTAACATATTTAATTGAAAATCACCAAAAAAGAAAACAAATTTCCTTAAAACTCAACAGAAATCTTTTTTTTATATTAAGCCTGAGATAAATTACAATAAAACACTGGAGTGAGGTCATGCCTTCTAGATGTGCAACACACAAATAATGAAAACTCAGCATCTCTGTGCCGACTCCGCATTGGCTCGCATTCCTACAGAGCCTACCCCAACAACAACCAGACTTCCTAGACAACAACCTCTGATGACAACTTTTGGCAACTTCTTACAACTTCGAACATAGAGGAAACAGACAATCCTCTAAATAAAAAACTGAAATTTCTTTTTAACTTACTAATTATAAATTTTGATAGTTAACCTTTAGCGATCGGATGGTCAGTCAGACTGGCCACGCGTACACTAAGACAGCTCAGAATAACTACATCATGAGTTGTCCTCGCCGTTTGGATGGCCAATGTCACTGCCCACGGCATTCTCAATGTCAGACAGGTATTCGTTATGGCAGTTGTTCCCCACCAACTCGGAATTATTTTTACTACAACCTGCAATGTATAAATGAGGGATTTTTAATTTCAATAATTAAAAACCAATTATTTTAAAACCATTGATTTATTGCTACATATACAGACACAATAAATGTAATCATAATATACTTTTGGTTTACATTTTAAAGTGGAATTAGATACTTATTGAATAATGAAAGAAATTATAGTTTATATTGCAACTTATGCAATCACTATGATGGACTTTTCTTTTATTGTTCTTTTAACTTTTTGCTTGAGTGATATTTCTCAAAACACTCGCCTATATGGAGTCCTGGATTATTGGAGCATGTTTTACAAAAGAAATTAGTTCTTTTTTTCTTTAAATTCCTGGTCTCCTATCACTGCAAACAGAGCAGTCCTTAGTTTTGCCAGTCTGTAGAGGATAGGGCAAATGTAATTTGCCGTTAAATCTTTCGTTATCTACACTGTTATGGTTTTCCTCTTTTTTTCACATTTCATACTTCCCCGACTAATTTTTTAATCAACATTTTTCTGTAAGATCTCTGTCGAACTTCATGTTCTTGGTCTTGATTGGCATTGTAAAGTACAAATTAGCTGACGGTGACAGTTTCCAATAACCAGAAGAATACTTTTCTCCACCACTTGATGGACTTCCTGGTAAAAGAGTAGGATGATGTGTAATGATCCGCAAGGTTAACTCCACCCATGGACTTATTGTACTTGCAAATGACAGTTGGTTTTTTTCATCTCTTCTACTACATTATCTTTCTTCTGTCGCCTAACTGTCTGGGTGGAGTTATCACCATACAGTGTACTTAGCATTGATACTACCTTTTTGTCTTTCCATAGTAACAGAGAAAACTGTTCATCTTTCCTGAAGGATTTTATGTCCCCTTGTTTCAGTTTAAAATTACAAGTGTTTTTTGGCATTTTTCCTTTGTGGTTTCACAATTACGGGTAGGCTATTTCTATTTAACATTATAGTACCAGTTAGATAAACCTTCCACTCTAGAAGTTCTGCTACCAGGTCCATATTAGTATACCACCTGTCAGTGAAGACATGGAGGCCCTCAATTTTGCCATATAATTCCTTAAGTTTAGCTACAAGATGTAGGACAATGCGGCTTGTAACTCCAAAATCTGGCCTATCTAAGTGGTCAGTCGTTATCTTACCAAAATATGGTTCAATAGCGAAGATGTAACCAATTGAGTACTCAGACAGCACAAACACCTTAATACCCCACTTAATAGGCTATTCTTTATTGTACACTTTAAAGATAATACGTCCTTTGAATCCTACAGTGCTTTCAACTAAACTGACTTCTTTTTGTAGGACATAATATTCTCTGAATTTTTTATCCGGATAGAAAGCAACATTTCTCATCTTATCAAAACGAGTTAATATCCCTAGCAATGGGGCCAGAAAGGGGTTGGCATATGTGCAAATTCCAAAATATTTGAAAGAACCTTTCCTTGCTGAACACATCCTTAAAAAATGATTGGTAGTCTACCTAATCTGTGGAAAAGTAATCAGCCATTTCTGGTTTGCTGTTCATACCCATGTTTATGATGATTCCAAGGAAAGCTTATAACTCTGAAATTTGTTAGTCGTACCCATGACCACCATACCAATTTCTTTTGTAAAGGCGTGTTTCTGAATATTTTCAACAGCATATCTGTTGGTTTCTTATAATTTCTTTCAATAGGCTATCATTAAAGAAAAGCTGGAAAAACTCTAAAGGTGTTGAAAATTGCTTGCAAATTTACAACCACTACCCTGTGTCCTTATAAATTTCTAAAAGTTTCTATCACCTTCAGACCATTTTTTCCACTTTCCAGTCACTCTAAGCCTACTACATTTCCATTGTCTGTCACATTTAGGCCTACTACATCTCTATTGTCTGTCTCGTTTACTTCATAATTATGTTCGATATATTGTGACTCTTCTTCAAATTCTTCTTCAATAGTTAAGTTACATAGTTTTCAAATTCACCACTGAAATTTAGACTGTACATCACTGTCATTATTTGAGTCAACATCACTATTTTCATTAAATAATATCTCTTCAAAGTCATCAGGTACTAAAGGTTTATCCATGTTGACATACAGTGACGATGAAATCTCAACAACTCTGTAATTTTCGCTACCAGCTGCCAGTACCAGCTGGGACCGGACAAACACCTGTTTATTTCTACCATTCTTCAAGTCAAATACTGTTATATGTAATGAAAAAGATTTATTATTTAGTTCAATATTTACTTGACTAGGTTTCAGAACTTTACAGCCATCCTAACACAAATAAAATATTTCTAAATTCAGAACATATTTCTTGGCCAGTGACACTTGCCATCCGACCGTTGAAGGAATTCTATGTTGGCCAGTCTCACTGCCATCCGAGCGCCGAGGACAACTCATGTGGAAACTAATACGACTTGATGCGCAGATGGCTGTGGCCCGTCAGACTGGCCACAATAACATAGAGGACATACTATAAATACTGTATACGATCGCAAAGGGTTAAATAGCAAACTAAACCTGAGGAATCAGACAAACCTCCAATAAAAAACTATACTTGAAGTAATACACTAACTTGTATTACACTTAACATGCCTTCCAAGTATCCCTGTGGCTCCTGAGATAAACCCTTATGAAAATACTAAAGGTAAAAGCCAATCTTAGTAGTAGGTATTGAAAAATCTAAATATTTCCCTCCTTCAAGATAGATTAGTAGCAAATGCTTACTTACCCGCACAATTTTCTTTGCCTTCACACAATGCTGAAAGATACATGCCATTGATTTTACCACTAGCACTTTTTACATCTCCATCGACAACAACTGGACTCAAAAAAGTAACATTTCCTTTCATTACCACAGGTTTGTTATTAAATTTCAAACTCTCTTCAACTGCATTGTTATTTATCTTCTTAACGATAATATTTTCAGTTTGGACTGATTCGTCAATAACAGTGTTGCTGAGAATTTTTTGAGGCTTGCTTTTTCTAAAAACCAATTTCAGAATTTATAAATTATAATGTAAAATGTAAGTGAAACAGAAAACATATTGACACTCTCATTGAGAAATTAATATTAAAACATTCACCGCTGACTTAAATTGTATAATTTGGTGTGTCATAATTTTTATTTTTTAAATTGTATTTTGGTTTTTAGTAGAAACATCTGTGTTGGAATCACACAAATAAAAAAAGTGATTTTCGAGAAAAATATGACTGTACTGAGCAATTGTGAGTGCACGCTTTGGCATGACCAAAATTATTTTATTCATTAATTTAAGTGTTTCCAAAACATATTGTTATTTTTCGTAGTGCAAAGATAATATTATACACATAGAGTATAATATTAGTGAATATAACATGGCTATCTCACTATATCTAACAATGAACATTCAACATCAAACTTAATCCTTAAAGCACTGAAGAAAATCTGGCCTCAAGTCAATTAGCGGGGTTTTTGGAGTAAAAAATTCTCTTTTTGTGAAAGTTACTTTTTTCTTGGAAAAAACAAATAATTTTTTTTAAGGCATTACTGGTTTTACATGTAGACACGTTCCGTACAGTTATATTCACATGCCACACCTTGCATTTAAGAATATAACGATTGTTAAAAAATAAATGTTGATAAAAAAATAGCACTGGTTTATTATTGATTTTTCATCTGACACATCATTTACACATTTACAGCATTTTTGTGAAATATAATGTACACCACAAACTAAAATAAGATAATACGGATATTCCTGAATTACGTGTTCACCACAATTCCAATTGTACGGATATATACATATGCCTTTAAGGATTAAATATTATAAAAATCAAAAGAATATAAAATTAAGAAAATATACTTATGATAATGTATTTAAAATACAGTCTCTTATTGTTATTTTTAAATTGATATAATTACCTGTTTTAATGTTATTGATGAAACTGGTACCAAATTAATACTGAAAAAATGTAATTTTCAAGTTAACTACTTCCTCTTAACCCCCATCCCACCATTATTTTGTATGAAGACACCTCATCCTAAATTTCAGATGTTATAATTTATGAATAAAGAACATAAATAGAGTAAGAACAATTGAGTAAACAATTGACGTCTTTCAAGGTCGTCTAAGTATAAAAGAATGAATTTGTACTCCTTTCCAGACTTCCAACCAAAATCACATTGAAATTACCCTATATAATTTTGAAACATACCTGAATGTATCACTAAGGAGGTCGTCCATTGAATGCCCATTGAGATAGCCAACAGTCAGATTTTCAATAACTAATCGACCTTTTACAATAACTTTCCCCCTGAAACCTTCCAGGCCCCATATCTGTCTATCTCGCTCGTCCACAGCCTTGATAAGCTCTTTGCCTCTCCTCATAGTGTCATTCACCAGGCTTTCGACTGAGGACAGGTCCATAATGTCAGGCTCTGTCTCACCGGACATCTCCCGCTCCGACTTAGGTACGACTAAACTGTTTAGGTGTAACTCAGGAGTCTCCAGGTTTCTGATCTTCCACTTGGCAGTAATGTTGTTTCTGCCAGTAACATTCACTGTGTACTTCAATATTTGTTCAGCTTCTGATATCTGAGATTGTAATTTTTTCCAGGTACCCTAAAAATAGAACTAAATTAAAACATTGATTAATAAAGAACATGTATGTTGAATCGGTCAATTGAGAGTAAATATGTGGAAGGCGATCTAAGTTTATTGTACATCCTAATAAAACCAATCTGTAGATATTTTAATAAAGTAAATTTATTGTGCTTTAAAATCATAAATTCCATTAAATTAGTTTTTTTATGGAAAGGCTGATCTTTGACAGTTCAAATATGAATTTTTGATTTGTTTCATCACTGCTTAGTAAAGTTTAAATAAAACACTGAATTTAATTAAGTTTTAGGTCATATACATTAAAATCAAGTTGTAATATTAATTTCTTTTTAATATCGAAGTGTAAAAAAAATAAAAAAATAAAGATATGGAATTAGTAGATATTTATTAACCTCTTTTTAAAGACCTAAACAAACAGTTTTAAAAATCCAAATTTCCTTAACATTTATTCTTACACTTGACATTGAATATATAATCATTATTGGAGAGTAAAGTTTATAGCAAGATAATTATTATTTTTGTGTTTATATATGTCCAATTAAATGCATTTGTTGCAAATAGTAATAATTATATAAAATATTAATTTGTCTCAGATTGTATATAAATTACTCAAGTAATATACTATACTGATGGCGAGAGAAAAGAAGAGACCTGGATTCTGGCCTATCTGACAATTACAGGCGCTACTACTAGTATGTTGCCGCACCTTGTTTCGTAATTCCATTATTGTTTCACTGTTTTCATTGATTTGCGGCCTAATTGTTATGTTTTATAAGATAATTTAAATGACGGTACTGTTTTGATCAATTAAAATTGAGCAAAATTTATGTTTGTAATAAATTCTAATAATTAGGCTCTACAGTGGTTGTAAACAAACAATAATTAAGGAATGAATTACTGAAATTGAAGATTTTTTTATTGTTATGATAACAATTACTAATGTTCATATATGTATAATGTAAATGTAGTGCTTTTATGTATATAAAATTTAACAGTGATACCTTACTGACTAACACAATATTGAATATACAGTAAACAAAAAACCTCTTACGCAAAAAAATAGGAACATTTGTAATTGGATAAGAAAAATTTTCATCAACAGGTTTACAAATACCAAGTCAAAAGAAAATAATTACATTTTGCTAATGTAAAATGTGGCCCTCTGCAGGAATGCCACATTACTGAAAACAAATAACTCCATTGTTAGGATAAACAATTCGCAGGGTTGGTTGTGGGGCGAAGCGCCTGAAATTACCGCGCGGCAACACACTAGTACACAGCTGTGCGCTGGCACGGGCCAGGTCTCCAGGTCTCTTCTTTTCTCTCGCCACCAGTACAGTACTGTACATTTTCAACGTTATCTTGTTTGGCTTAATAATTTTTCTCTTATTAGGTGGTGGCTATTGACAAGTCACACATATAACAAGCACAAGAGAACACGTGCCATCAAATTCCAGTGTGGGATCTCATATTTAAATGAGTGACTCAATGACTCTTAAGTAGCCAGATATTACTGGAATTACTAACTAACAGTCAGCCTTTAAAACATATTTCTTGGGCCTAAGCATCAAAGACTCTCACCCTAGATGAAAGGTTCCTCTTGGCTGATTTATACCTTCCATTTGTACCTGGGTACAGCAAAAACAAATCTGATACTTATATGAGGTGTGGTTATCAAATAATGAGACTGACGTTGTAAAAAATTGTATTTGATACATAATCACTTATATTGTCAACTTCAATATACACTCCTTCTTTATCCCTACAATGTTCCATGGAATTTTGGCTCTCAGTGAAGTTGGGCTCTTCCAGGGCACGGATTGGCATTTCATTTTTGGATCACAAGAAAAAAACTATGTTTCATCACATGTTATTACATTTCCAAAAACATTTGAGTAATATTCAATCGCAATAATATAAAGTGTCAGTACAAACATTTTTACGAGCTTCTTGTTGTTCAAATGTTAGAATTTTTGGCACCATTTTGGCATACACTTTTCACATGTTAAAATTGTTATGTAAAATTTGCTTTACACATCATTCATCAATACCTATAGTTACATGAATTGCGCGAATACTTAATCGACGGTCAGACCAAATAAAATTACCGACTTTTTTAACATTTTCATTCGTTTTTGATGTTGAAGTGCGACCTGGTCGCGAATCATCTTCAACTTCTTCTCTGCCATCTTTAAAACGCTTTAACCATTCAAAAAATATGTGTCCGCAATAAATATTCACTGCAATACTCTTCTTTCAGTAAATTATAAGTTTCGGTAGGAGTTTTTCGAAATATAAAGTGAAATTTCACAATAAATCGTTGCTCTACTATTACACTAACCATTTTATCTGGAAAAACAAAAAAACAACATTAATGCGAATGTAGGCTCTGACTAAACTGTGTTGTTTACAGAAGCGAGACTAGCTGCATACTAAAGAGAAAGGTTCACACTAAACAGCTGTTGATTAATGGCGGTTGACACATGCCTCCTTGATCCACAGCAGGGTCAGTCTTGTTATTTAATAGCCACATCTCATATCTGGGCAACCCTACAGATGTCCAGAAGAAGCACATCACCAACCGCAATTTTCAAGATATTGGGGTAAAAGATTCAATCGATAGGCTAGTTGTAACAGACTGAAAATTAATAAATATATTAATATTGGATTTATAGCAAATAAAAATTATAATAATCAATCTTAAAAACAAAGCAAATTAATAAACATGATGTTTTAAAATACATAAAAAATATAAAACAAAAGATATCAAAATATAGAATAAACTGTGTAGTCAGACGAGTGACTCATAGCTAGTATCGAACAGACAGGCTACCATACAATGTAATCTAGCATCTGATTGGTTCACGGGATTGGCAAATGGGGAAGGAATGACATATTGGGCAAAAGTAGTTTAGTTCATACTAAGTTGTTCGTGATTATTGACCACCCGTTATCAATCCACTGGTTGTTATAGCAACGGAATGCCATTTCTCCACTGAACTTTGCACTTTGATTTTAAAAAGCTAATTATAGCTAGGGGGAAATATAGAAATTAATATACAACACTCTAAGGGCTAATTTTTAATATTAAAAAATGGGAAATAAAATAAAATTTCATTTGACAAAAGCTGTAATTTTTACCATTTTAATCGCTAGTACAAGCACTACACAGGTTACAAATATTAACTACAACAACAGATTACACAACTTGAAATCATAATTTTTTTACAATTTTCATGGTTGGATAGTGTGTATTGAGATTATGGTCTGTCCTGGAGATTAATAAACCTGGATACTATCATTAATTATATTAGTTACACAAGAGACAACTCATGAAATGCTATAAATTGAGGCACAGCAAAAGTGGGCTCCATCTGTGGAGCCCAAAATATGGGCTTGAGTATCTGGTATCAATCAAAGTTACATGGTGCAGCCCAAACATTGGACCTCAGAACTAACTTAAATAATCCTTAAGACCTCAGCACACATCATCAGTAAGAATGACTGTCCTGTGTAACTAATACAATCAGTTACATGGTGCAGCCCAAACATTGGACCTCAGAACTAACTTAAATAATCCTTAAGACCTCAGCACACATCATCAGTAAGAATGACTGTCCTTTGTAACTAATACAATCAGTTACATGGTGCAGCCCAAACATTGGACCTCAGAACTAACTTAAATAATCCTTAAGACCTCAGCACACATCATCAGTAAGAATGACTGTCCTGTGTAACTAATACAATCAAAGTTACATGGTGCAGCCCAAACATTGGACCTCAGAACTAACTTAAATAATCCTTAAGACCTCAGCACACATCATCAGTAAGAATGACTGTCCTGTGTAACTAATACAATCAAAGTTACATGGTGCAGCCCAAACATTGGACCTCAGAACTAACTTAAATAATCCTTAAGACCTCAGCACACCTCATCGGTAAGAATGACTGTCCTGTGTAACTAATACAATCAAAGATACTAACCTAAACACTGCCAAGTATAATGGAAACTTGCACATTGACAAATGACCACAAGACGAATTGATTCTGAATAATCATACCTCATAGTGTTTGGTGGAATTGATCAATTGGATCAAGACCGGGTTGGCTTTCTCGACCAGTGAAGTGACCACAGTGATGAGCGAAGATGTGCTCTTAGCTTGTGGAAGCAGAACACTGTGTTGGTGGTGGAGTGGTACAGATGTTGCACCCAGCCAATTCCCGTCTAGGCATGAGTCACCTGCAAGTACAGCAATGTAACATAAACTACACACAAACATTTCTCCGCTAATTTCAAATTAAAATAATTTTAAAACATTGAAAATCACAACGTTTTGGTCCTGATTGTTAGCATTGAAACACTACAAGGTGCATGGTGCTCTAAGCAAACCTAATGATTATACCTTTAGAAACAATAATAGCCTGAATCTTTAATGATTAATACACTATAAGCATGTTATATTTCCTCTATTACACAAAGGATATATTCTAACTCACTTTGGTGCAATAAACTAGTAACTTATAATACACTGTTGATGTGTAAGTTTAGACAATATAATAAGCAATGTTAAATAGTCTCCAAAGGTTTTATTTATAAAATTAGTAAAGATCATAAAATACTGATTGTATTCCTTTTTTATGCAAGATACTCGCTTTAACATCATTACTGCGGCTCTGAAATGAATAATCCTGACTTCTGTAACAGAACACACTAACCCCTATGAGACAGTCAACATTTTAAACTCCTGTATAATGATCGTTTAGTGATACTGCACGTTTTAACACATTTACTGCAGCTCTAAAATGAGTAATCCTGACTACTTGTACCAGGGCTCACTAACACATCTGGTGCAGACAACATTATAAACTCCTTTCTAATGATTGTCTAGAAATATTACATATTGTTTCTAGACCCCCAACTCGGCTGCACTAGATTCAACAACTGCATGCCGAATCTATCTAGCTAATATATAATCTGAGTTACTATCATACCTAACTCTGAAAAAACCTGAAAGTAAAAGTCCGAAAATCAGGGCTATGGATTAAGTTGAAGACAAATATGATTTTGAGCTTAAAGAGAACGACTCTATTCATTCTCAAACATCGACCGAATTATATACAATTATTTCAATTGTGTACGAGTGCGAAAGTAACTAAAACTCAGACACAAACCTCGTAGTAGAAAGTGTGAATCCCAAAGACCCAGTTGAAGACCAATACGATTTTGAGTTTGAAGACCCTTCATGGTTTCATGGAATATAAAGAATGGATTGCAAGTAAATAAAATTATAAGTTCTGAATTTGATCAAAATCTTCTGTAAGCTGATTTTTCAAGTCTGAACATCACGGCGATGTAAAAAGTAAGGTGAAACGAAAGCTTTCGGTTAATTTATTTTTGTCACGCTTCCGAACGGAGAAAATATCAAAGATACTGGCTTAATTACTCGCAATCAACAGGGCAGATATTCTGTAAATTCTGCCTCATGCTTCAACCAGAGGACAAATCCACATCTTTTAGCAAAGGGTTTAATGATTGGAAAAATTCCTTTACATTAGCTGAGAAACATGAAAAATCCAACGACCACAGGGCTAATGTTTTGAAATTTATTTTGAGGAAAAAGACTACATCTAATGTCACCAAACAAATTAAAAGCCAATAGCAGGAAGAAGTGATATATTGGCGGGAAATATTGACGAGAGCTGGGTCTGCTGTAAAATTTTTGTCGAGTAGAGGTCTCTCATTTAGAGGTGATAACCAAGCGTTTGGATCTACATCAAACATACTTTTTCTAAGCTGTCTTCAGCTGATAAGTGAATTTGATTCATTTCTCGCCCAACACATAACCATACATGGTAAAAAAGGCAAAGGTAGTGTATCATACCATTCATCTGATATTTGCAGTGAATTTATTGGTATAATGATATTTAATGAGATATTGATAATAAAGAAGTACTGAAAAAATCGTAAATGAAATCAAGCAAGCTCGCTATTCATAGACTCCACACCTGACGTATCGCACACAGTATTGGCTGTAGTATTTCGGTATGTTTCATTGCCCAATACTTGCGCTACCGAACGCCTGATACAACTCTTACCAAGTGTATGCCAAATCTGGAAGTTTGGAAGAAGCAACCCTCAGTTTACTTGAGAAACTTGAGTTGGATGTCGATAACTGTCGTGGACAAAGTTGCGACAATGCATCAAACATAGCGGGCATATACTCAGGTCTTCAGGCAAGGAATAATAGTAAAAATTATCTTGCTGACTATGTACCATGTGCAGATTACTCACTAACCCTTGCTGGTTTTTTTGCTACCGAGCAGGGGTGTCGAGAAGCCACAATATTTTATACATTCATTCAAGACCTGTATACTTTTTTCTCGGCATCCACTTAACGGTGGATCAAGGAAAATCAAAGAAATATCAGAGAAAGCTAATGGTAAAACCCCTAAGTGACATAAGATGGTATGCTAGGGCAGCCAGACGCCCTTCTAGCTTTAAAAATAAGTCGACATGAATTAAAAGATGTTCTTGAAGAGCTAAATAAAGACGATACTCAGAAACCTAAAACACAATGCGCAGCCTCTGGGTTTCTAAATACACTTGGAAATTTCAAAACCACGTTATTAACTGTGATCTGGGACGAAATTCTCGAGAGAGTTGATAAAACAAGTAAAACTCTTCAAAATCAAAATTTAGACCTCTTTGGTGTTACAAAAGAACTTGAAGCACTTGAGTGAAAAAAGACATTTATTTGATGGTTTCGAGTTCAAAGCATTGAAACTTCAGAAAAAGAAGAAGCTGTATACGACAAAGTAAGAAAAAGAAAGCTATTGCCCGATGAAAAGAAGGACAGAAGCATGGAAGATACATCTCCTCGAGAAAGATTTCTCACTGGGATGCTTATTGCCATTGTTGACAACATAGCTTCAACAAAAGAAGAGAGGCCTATAAAAATTTCGACACAAGATTTAAGATCTTACAAAATCTAGAAGAGAAAAATTCCAAAGAGGTGGCTTGTGAAGCTAAACTATTAGGAGAAGTATACAAGAATGATATTGATGGGCAAGACTTTGCCCAGGAATGTAACCTTTTGAAGCAATACATGGTTTTGGAGAACCTTTCTTAGATCAAAGAAATGTACGCCTACATAAAATCAAACAGATTAGAGAACACTTTCCCCAATTTGGAGGTCGCTCTCAGGACATTTCTAACCTTGCCTGTGACGAACTGCATAGCTGAACGTATAGCTTTTCAGCTTTGAAAAGAGTGAAGTCAGAAATTAGATCATCGATGGTTGATGAAAAGCCTAATGGCTCATTGTTGCTGTGCACCCAAGACGACATTACTTTAAAATTAGACTACACAAACATTATTTTTGCAACACGGAAAACCAGAAAAAGAGGGAGACAAACATTTTCATTACACTAAATGAGCAACCTGGTGAGTATGAAATACACAAATAGATGATAGCAGTCAAATCTAATATTTGTGAACTGTGCATTAATTAGTTAACCCGATGAAGTCATGTTTAGTCTGTAGTGGTAAGCCAACAAACCAAAAATAATCCAAAGAAAATGTGATTAAACGAATACTGTAAATAATGTAAACACTTCAAATGTAAAGAAGGGAGGGTGGGTGATCTGTGATGCCGTGAGGTATGTTACACGCATTCCCACCAGAGGCTAGTAGATACCTAACGGCTACCGGTTGACAGTCCGGGACACGGCGGGTCCATAGGTGGTAGATAATGGGGAGGCTCTTGAAAAGGATCAGGATAATTTGTGAAGGAGAGTTAAGGGATATTGAGTCTAAAATCCCTTCCGAACCAAAACTGGCATTTCAGACTAAATCTAAATTTACGTTGGTGGGGGGGAGCGTAATCAGCTGGCAGGGGTATAGAAAGGGGCACTACTCTTCGTTGTGCCTAGGGCGCTGGCAAGGTGTAAAACGGGCCTGGTTAACACCATTACTGTGGCTCTAAAATGAGTAATCCTGACTACTTGTAACAGCACGCACTAACACATCTGCTGCAGTCAACATTTTAAACTCCTGTACAGTGATCGTCTACTGATATTACATATTTTTAACACCATTACTGCAGCTCTAAAGTGAGTAATATTGACTATTTGTAGTGTAAAAGTACAATATGCACAAACACGTTAAATATACATTTTCATTTCATGTATTTCACAAAATTAATATTCATTATCTCCCAATGTATTTAAGAAGAGAAACATTTGAAAGAAGAGTTGGTGAAATGTTTTACATTTAGGCACTGGTAATGACTTGAATCCTTTCATAGTTCCAGCCCAGACAAACAGTTCTGTGCGGTTGGCAGATCTGCTGAACAGAGCGACATCATCCCTGTAGGAGTTGACGGGGATTGCCAACCACTCATTTGCATAATCTAAAACAAACAAAAAATAATCTCATATGTAGATTTACTGTTTACCCAAAAATATTCCACTTTGTCAGGAAAAAGGATTTCATTTATACTGTCATCTTAAAATGATGGATGACCTTTTCAATGGCAACGTCCAAGTAACCAAACATTTTAAGAAACTACATAAATTACCTTCATTGGATGATAGGATTTAAAAAAAAGTAAATAAAATGCTGATGTCATTTAGAAAAGTTTTCTAAATGTATGAACTTTAAGATGTTACATGTCGATTTTATATCAATTCAAATTCAAAATAAATGGTCTTAATGTTGTTACCGTGCTGCAGCCTGCATGCAACATCATGTGCAATTGTGTTTTATGTATAAGCAAGTTATATATATTTATTTATTTATATGTGTGTTGTGTTGTATAATTTCTAATTTTATGACAAAGCCATCCACCATCATGGCTACTACGATTCAACGATGAAGGTTAACCCTTCAAAACATGTCACCATAAGAATATATGCAATTGAATTGGATTGATCGTAGGACATAAAACCTATTATGTTAGTCAATATAATTGATCTTAGGCTAATCACACAATCGTGTTTTAGGAATGAGGTAAAGCTGGGGTCGGAAATTCGATTTAGTACCTAAAGACACGTTTGCTGTGTGTGGTGAACAATTAAAACTTAAAAATTTTATTAGACTTTAACTCAACACAGTATTACTTCCAAATTAAATATAAAAAACAGCTGTGTGTTTTGCATTTACTTCTACTGAAACTATAACAAAATTTGAGGTTAGCACATGCAAAAAATTTGATATTATGTGTATGCAATGTAATAATTGTTAATTGCCTATTTTGGCTATTTAACAAAAATGTCGTTTTTTTTTTTTTGTTTTCATTTTTTTATATTACACACATTACAAAAAATACAAGTAATTAATTAATACAATTTGAATTAACATAAATTATTAAATTGATATTTAAGTACATTAACTGCTGCCAAGATTTCCCGCCCTGAAATAAAAACAACAGATATTGCATTGTTATCCACATGTTCTTTGTTCTTTGTTCCAGGAGAATGAGAACCAATATCATATAGTGATAAACCACAAAACTAGGTACTGGTATTTAGTTTCTTCACTTATTAAATCCGAGATTCTCAAAAGAAATATTGAAGAACAGTGTGTCAGAATTACTAATCAGCGGCTCTTTTCAGTACAAAATAATTAATTAATAATATTTCAAAAGTTGGATGTTTGAATATAAATCAATATGAATATAAAGACAATATAAATCAGAAATTAATAAAAAATGTCTTTAACAATGGAAAATGAAAACAACACTATACAGTCAAAACAACTTAACATACTCACCAAGAGACAACTCTGCGATGAAGTCACCAGACTCAGTGACTCTCAAAACATATGATTTGTCTCCATTAACAGCTAGGTACACCTGTTGAGCCAGTTTGAATGTTGATACCTGTGAAACTCGTGGGAGAGTGAGGGTTCTGTGATGTTCGAAGAGAGGGGAATTGGCAACAGTGACTAGCCAATGGATAGCCAAGCTTTCGTTACAAGGTAAAGGAAATGCCAGAAACAGCTGCTGACCAACAGTGAACACAGTCACCGATAAACATGCACACATCAGCGAGAAGTTCTGCAAAAGACTGCAAGCAAAACACCAATTGAACTGTGATTTTTCTGGTTGCAAGATATAAAACAGTTAAAAAGGTTTAATATTAAAAAGTTAAAATAAATAAAATGATGACTACAAAAACAACTTTACAGTAATGACTAAAACATTTGTGATAACAATCAATTCTCAGTTTTGTTACTTGCTGTTGTATTTTGTTATAAACATACTAAAACTTGAATTTTTCACACAAAAACAATTCTATAGACGAAAAATAAAATAAAAATATGTAGACAAAACTTAATTAAAAACAAAACAAAAATCCCTTGCCTCTATTCTATATTCTATGATAAAAAGAAATTAAATATAGTTTATGTCACAGCCGGAGAAGTATTTTATGGCAATTTGAAATGGCCAATAGACTAATTAGGTTGCTGATAGTTTTGTAGTTTGTATAATCTTGTTTGGGAAAGTTCCAACAGGTCCTTATTGAACCCATGATGATGGGATATTTTAAATATTTTTCACTATAAAAAGTATTCAACAAACAATGTATTTGCATGGTTTTAAGTAGTTTTAGCTAAAATTTGAAAGTAGCAACTTAAGAAGTAAATTAACTATAGAAGAAAAAATATTTATATTAACACATTGTGAAAAACAACTAAGAAGATCTTGATTTTTTCTGACTGTTCCCAAAAAAACAAAACTATATAAAAAACAAACAATATGCATGAGCAATTCATCTTTATGTAACCTCTAATGACCGTAAGGAACATCAATTTTATATAGAGTGAATTCTAGAACTACAATTCATATCAAGAAACATTTTATACTTAATAATGAGAATTATAAATGTACCTGAGGCCCAAACTGCTACCGCTGGATTCAAACACTATTTCAAAAACATCCACATTTGCAGGCGATCTAGTATCAACTAATACCAGCTGATTCCTCCCACCAACACTCAGAGCTGCCATGGCTGTCGTCCTTGTATAATGATTTCTACGTTTGATCAATTCCTACATGGAAAAAGTATTAAATATTACAATACAACTTTAAGTAACTAGTACAAAAAAACTTAAATCATGGGATAGAATATTATGTTTTCATTCTGGTATTAAAACTGTGGGATAAAAATAATAAATTAGTGGTGATTTTTAACACAAAGCACAATGTATGATGAATTAAAAGTTTTATTACTGTTAGGATTCCACTGGAAGTCTTTCAACATGCATGATATTACAATAATACAAGAAAACCAGTCCATAGGTCAGTCATACTTCAAATAAGCCTGTATAAGCTAGCCTACAAACACGCTTAAAAACATAAAAAGCTGAAAGCATAAATAGATGTATTAAGTTATTTTAAAATATGTGTCTCACTTTAGATCACAATCAAAACATCTACCCAAGAACTTAATTGAATTAACTCCATAAGTTATGATGATTTATTATAAAATAGATATTTTGTTTGATGTAACAAAATCCTACTATATATTTTGAATAGATTTAACAGGAGATTATTTCTAGATAATTGTATGAGAGGTCTGATGGTACAGTAGCCTATACAAAGTCTCATATTATGTAATGATTAATAATCAAACTAGTATCATCGGTATAAAGGGATAAGGTTGATTGTGAATAATCAGTAAAAATTGATGAAGAAGGAGGGTCATAAATGGAAAGAAGAAACAGAAGAAGACCCAAATTTGGACACACAGAATGCACCTAAAGAATTTTATAATCGACAATGTCAATGGCTTTTGTGAGATTACAAAAAGGTCCAAGAATATCTTCACCATAATCGGCCGCAGTGAAAAGACCATTGAGCAAAATGAATGACAAGAAGTATTCGCACATGTCTAAAACCAAACTGAACCAAAGTCATGTTCTTTTTGTCTTGGGTCCTGTTTACGGTCTTTTCAACAAAAGGACATAAGAAGTTAAAGTCCTTCTTTAGGGTTTCAACAAAAACATTTCATTGATTAAACTTATATGCTCTAGAAACCTTCCAAAATGCTTCTGTAATGAAGACTTAAAATTATTTATATTTCTTTTACTATATAAATGTTGTTCTTGTTTAACAATGGCATTAAATTTTCCAACACTTTGATTGAAATAATTTATTAGGTGGATATATTATCCAAGAAAAAACCTCTGTTTCCATATTTATGTGTTACTTCCCATATTATGATTTTTAAACTAATGATTTTAGAGTTAGTGATTAAGGTCTACAAATCCGAAATAATCTTTTAAGGTAATTAGTGTGATTGTATTAAAATATCTAGCATTAAATATATTATGATTCTGGTCTTTTTCAGAAATATTAGAAAAACTCTTGATACAGTAAATCTACAGTAAGAGGTCCAATCAACCATTTAGGGACCTGTAGAGTCAGACAATAGTGTTCTTGAGAATAGGGAGTGAGTGAGATCGCTGCAGATTCACAATGCAACTAAATACTGTGCCGCAATATGATGTCCTGACAAAGATTGGAGCTACGTGAAAAATTAAGTTTAACCTGTTTGCGATGACGGCTTATTTTCAGATTTTTTTTTACCATTAAATTTTCAATAATAATGTCAAAAACCGTAATTCTTATACGTTTAACGTCTAAGTATAACAAGAACAATATACAGGGTGGTGCATATGTCAGTTTCCCTATAAAATGGGATATTTTTTTCGATAGGTTGGTAACAATGTTAAGTTGGCAGCAACATGGAGTAAATTCATTGTTGTCTGTTCAAGTGGCTAGTGTAAAGTGACATTCATAGCATCTGTTATTTGTTTTCGTGTGTTTTAAAAATGTTTACAACCCAACAACGAGTTTACATCCTTCAGTTTTGGTGGAAGCATAATAAAAATACTGCTATAATAATTGAAGAATTTAGTGGCAAATATCCAGGTGTCGTGATACCCACTCGACAGTGTATGCGGAAGTTAAATAACAAATTTGAAAACACAGGAAGTGTTTTAAATGTCCCGAAGTGTGGTCATCTATGATCAATTTGCAACGAAGAAAACCTGCAGACAGTTGCTCAAGCTTTTGTAGCCAGTCCCGGTAAATCAACTCGTAAGGCATCTGCTGAACAGAAATATCAAGAAGAAGCATGCAAAGAATGTTACAGCAATTTAAATTTAAGCCATACCATCCATCTTTACTCCAAGCGCTTCACGAGGAAGATTCCGATAACAAATTGGAATTCTGTGAGACAATAATTATCTGCTCAGAGGCTGATCCAAATTTCTTGTGATAAATTTTATGGTGTGATGAGGCATGTTTCAAACTAAATGGACGCGTTAATCGGCATAACTGCGTGTACTGGTCAGACTCATAACATAATCCAAGCAGAACTCAATGTGCCTGATGTTATGGTATGGGGAGTTATTACGAGTACTGCACTGATTGGTCTTTATTTTCTTCAAAGAAATATTAACTCAGAAAGTTACTTACGGTTGTTGCAAGAAGTAATAGTTCCCGAGCTCAGAAACAATTATGTTTTTCAATATATATTCGCTCATCTGGCAACAAGATGGTGCCTCAGCACGTTTCGGTATCCAAGTTTGAGATTTTGTAAATAACAAATTTAATGAATGGAATGTTCACTGTAGTACAATCGATTGGCCTGCGTGCTTGCCAGACCTGACCCCAGGTGATTTTTCACTGTGGGGTGTTATAAAGGAGACTGTGTATGCTTCAAAACCGCATAATATTTACGAACTCAGAAACCCAATTAGAAATGCATTTGAACTTGTTAATAACAATAAACCTTTATTGCTTAAAACTTGTGATTCTGTTCTCAGTCGTTGTATGAAGTGTATACAAAATCAAGGTAGACATTTCTAACAACTGCTAAAACATTCTATGGTAATATTTAAGTAATTTTATATAATGAATTTGTTTTCTTTCCTAAAAGTGTTTTATTCAATTAACCTATAGTGCCTTTAAATTTCTCTTCTGGGGAAACTGACATATGTGCCACCCTGTTTATATATATATATATATATATATATATATATATATATATATTTCATGTGTGCATGTGTATTTCACTGAACTCCTCCTAAACGACTGGACTAATTTTGAAAATAATCTTACCACTGCATGGCAGCTGCCTGGTTGTCAATGCCTTCTATATTTGAACCAAATAAACAATAAAAAAAGAGATAACTATATTACTATATATATATTCTTAAGCTATGTTTTCTTGTGATGAGATTAAGTAATAAATATGAACAACTTAATAATTAATAATATAAAAATAAAATACAAAACGTCCGGTTATCCCGATGTTAGTTTTTCTCAAGAGTTATGGGCATGCCCGATTAATAGGACATTAGTATTTCTCACCACTTCTCTAAACATTGTTAGTACTCAAAGGGTTAATCTAAAGGTATACTGACATATTTGATCCATATTATCTCTCTGTCTAGTATAGAGTTGTCTGCAACAGCCTATTAGTAGTTGAAAGTGATGTTTATATAATATGTCCATATTAGTTTCATATCAGTTAAACTTTTGAAACTTGAAGATTTCTGAACACCTTGTGGTTGTTCATACCTAAGCACCCCAATTTACTATTTAGCACTTAGAAGAAATAGTACGGTATACTGGTGATCATTGATTGCACTTAAGAGCTTCAGTAAAATTCTTACACTATTTCCACAATGTTATCTCTATAAATTCATTTGAATTTATATAGTGAGGAAGGAATTATTTCTTGAATTACCAGTGATAGGTTTAGCCATAAATATATCATTTATATATCTGTAGTTAAAAGTTACTGTATGCTGTAATTATGTGAATGTGCGTGCATATGTGTGTGTGTGTGTGTGTGTGTGTGTGTGTGTGTGTGTGTGTGTGTGTGTGTGTGTGTGTGTGTGTGTGTGTGTGTGTTCAGTCCACAGTTCACAAAAATCTTTATTAACCAAAACTTTTACAAAAAAATACAATTCCATGTGCTGTACAAAGCACGTGTGAAAAGGAAAACAATTTCTTTTTTAATATACTAGCAGTTTCCCGCGGCTTCGCACGCAATTTCCCGTTGAAAACAGTACACTATATTCACTTATTCTTTTTCTATCACATTCTAAACATTGCTGAGATAATTGACAGTCGTTCCTTCGTGAGCCTCTTGGGCGCATTATGAAGGTATGTATCATATTCCTGCCTCTATCTTTCGTGGTTTTTGCTAGGTGTTGATAAGTTATGCAGAACAGTTACTGTATACGGATTAATCTCGGTAAACTAATTAGGTTATAAAGAATCACATTCGGTCTGTTAAAAAATTAATTTTCTGTCTAAGATATTTCCAGTATTATTTTAGGAGTGTGCCTTCAAGAAAATGTATCAAAGAAACCAAGTTTCGATCATAAAGTGTCTTCTTTCGGCTCTTTTCATTTACCTTCGATGTAACCAAATTCGATTACCTTATGTGCAAACATTCACGGATTTGTATAATGAGGTTGTTTTCATAATAGCGTTTAATAGTATTTTCTTTGAATTAAATAGTTTATTGATCATTGATGCAATCTGAATTTAAAAACATTACTGATCAAGCACTTTACAATAAAAATGTTTTAAATTTTAAATGTAAACAAATGTTTCTGCCTCTTTGATGAACTTCAGCTGAAAGTATTATCAGCTGTTAAGTATCAGTTCGCTTTGTATACGTGTTGTAGCGCAGTCTGTCGGATCCAATATAAAACACACCAACATCAACAACAATTTATAATTAAAAAATTAATGAAATAAACTATTAAAATTGGACCAAATACCTCTCTAAAAGTATGCCTATGTTACTTCCAGGAACGTGTACAATCACTGTACAAAATTTCACGATGTTTCGTGCATTGGTTCCAGAGTTATAACGGAACATACAAACAAACATTCGCATTTATATATATATATAGATTGGCATTATATATTACAGTTGGCAAAGCACATTCAAAGCCTATTGAGTCTCTTTTGGCAGAGGGTGAACTTAAATTTAAATAATTTGCATGTTTCAAAATATTTAGATATTATAAATATATAAACTATTACACAAATTAAACAAAACCAAATAATAGTAAAAAGCTTAACAAATATAAGGGCTAATTAGGCAGATTAATATATATATATATATATATATATATATATGTATGTATATCAGTAATACATGATTAAATACAAACATTAATCAACTGTAACAAATATATTAAGTTATTTAACAATAATACCAACAATAACAGGATTTTATATAAAATATATAGAACAGTTTCAACAATTACAGCTTAACAGTAGACATTCATAACAAACATAAAACAAAACAATTTTTAAATAGACTGCCACCATAGTTCATTATGAATGCATTGAAATGTTTAATTGCTGTATAAGTGAATTGCTTTCTTGCCAACTCCTTCGTGTAGTTTGGCATTGAAATTTTCTTTACTTGCGATGATCTTGTATTAACTACTCTCTTTTTAATGTCGAAACTGTCTAAGAATTTATGGATGTAATTTAAACAATGATAAACTTATGTTTATTAGTTGATAAACATAATTAGTTGATTAAAAGTTAAAATGTTGTTTTCCTTAAATAAATGTGAAATTTTATCATATTTCTTTAAATCATAAATATTTCTCACAGTAAATCTTTGTGAATTTTTTATTGGTATTAAAATAGACTCATAGGTACCTCCATAGTGGATTATTCCATACTGCAAAGTGCCTTCAAACCAAGAGGTACCTATATAGTTGTCTTAGCAGATTGGGTTTCAAAAAACCACTCATATGATATATAGCATAATTAATTTTTCTTAGTTTAGTGCTTAGTGTATTTATACAGACTTTCCATTTTAGATCTCTATCAATAGTTAGACCTAAGTATTTTACATTATCCACTATTTCTATTTCATCACAGTTACAACCATAGATTGGTGTTTATGACAATAAAACTTACTTTCTTTTTGCAGAGATTTACAAGACATATTTCTATAAAAAAAGAGTATATATTTTGTTTTAGTAACATTTATTAGGAGTTTGTTGTTTGACAACCATTGCAAAAGCTTTTCAAGATCATTTGAAATTAGATATCTTAACCTATGTTTATTGTATGCAGAGCATACCACTGCAGTGTCATCTGCATAAGCAAAAATCTTTGAGTTTAATTTAATTTTCAGCAGCTCGTTTATGAATAAATTAAACATTATTGGTCCTAGATCACTGCTTTGAGCCACTACGTGGCTCAACCCTAATGTATTGCTAACATATTTGTTCACTTTTACAAGTTGCTTTCTTTTTCTGCAAAAAGAATTTAACCAAGCCAATGCATTTCCAGCTATACCATAGGTTTCAAATCTTTTCATGAGTATGTCTATTTCGACCAGGTCAAAAGCCTTCTGAAGATCAAGGTAGACAGCTGCAGTGAATTTATTCTTGTCAACAGACTCTGCTATGTACTGAATGTGGTTTTTTATGGCCAAGTCAGTCCCCTTATTTGGAAGAAATCCAAACTGATATGGGGATAAGATAAGTAATCCAAAAGCTGATTCTTAATTAAGGTTTCAAATAATTTAGCTAGAGTATTGATGAGCGATATAAGGCGATATGATGAAAATTCGGTTGTGCTTCCATGTTTGAAGATTGGTATAACACAAGCTATTTTAAATGTATCAGGAAAACATTTTGAGCAAGTGACTTAGAAAAAGTGTGATGCAGAATTGGTAAAAATATATCAATATTGTTCTTTACTGTTACAATATCAATGCCATCAATACCACAGCTTCTTTTATTTTTCATTTTATTAACAACCTCAAGAACTAAGTTTTGTGTTACCAAAAAATGTTCAAATACAGCCGAACTATTGTGAAAGTTGTTTTCAAATAAATCATAGCCAAATTCATCCTGTTTAGCTTTGATGTCACATTAACAAAATAATCATTAAAACAATTAGCAACAAAAACCTCATTGCCTGCCACCTCTACATCTTTACCATTACACTTTATATTAGTAAATTTCATTGTATCTTTTTTCATTATATTTTTCACAATTTTCCAGTAATATCTAATGTTTCCATAATTATTTTCTATTAGCGATGAGTAATAGTTTAATTTACATTTTTTTTATTCTACTGTTTACTAGTTTGGACATCTCATGATACTGGGATTTTAAATTTATATTCATTTTGTTAGTAATATATAATTTATATAAGTAGTTCTTCCTATTCACTAAGTTGAACAGTTCCTCAGTTATCTATGGGTTACTTTTTCTGTTTTTACTAGTTAATTTTTTAAACTGAAAGAAGCATCATAACATACATTGTACAAATCATAGAAATGCTGTAAACTTACATTGACATCATCATTAACATAAACAGGCGTCCAATCAGTACTTATCAATAGTGTACGCAACTTTTTATAATCTAAACATTTATAAAAGGATGATTTTTTAGTAATGTTTACATTAATTGACACTTTTAACATCCAATACCCAATGATCAGTTAAACTTGCAGGAATAACATCACAGCTAAATTTCATATTTTTTGTGTTTCTAACTAAGACATGATCTAAAGAAGAAGAAGAAACACCATTACAAACCCTAGTAGGTAACTTTACATAGTTTTTAAATCCATAAGAAGAATATAGATCATTGTATTTTTGGCCAGAGCCTGAATTTCTTAATGTACATATATTTATGTCACCTAATATAACAGTTGGGTCAATTTTGTTATTTAATAAACTGTGAAAATCTGTTTCAAAAGCTGCATAAGTATGTCTACAAGAACAGTAAATAACTTAGAGTGAAAATTTAAAGTGATGGTTGTTAATGGAGATAGGTAGAATAATATTAATTATTTCAGCTGTAGGAAAGCAAATAAGCTGATATTGATAATGCAGGTCAGAGTCCATATAGATTATTACCCCACCAGCTTGGTTATGTTGTCTAGGTTGTAGATGCATGTTGTAGCCAGGAATATTGAATTTAGTCTCTTCATCATCTTTACACCAAACTTCACTACGGATTACAATGTGATAGTTTATATTTTGTGATTTTAAATACTTGTATGTTAAAAGTTCATCATTAAAAGTTCATCAAAGTGTTTACGTATGCTTAGAATGTTTATGTGAAAAATATGTAAGTCCTCTAGGTTATTTAACTACCCAGCAGGGGTCACTTCTGGCTGGTTTATACCTACCAGTTGAACCCACCACTGGGCACAGCAAAAACCAATGTGCCACTTCAATCTGGGCAACCTTATGGATGTCCAGTAGTGGCACATCACTAACTGCAAATGTTGAGATTCTGGGATTCATGGGCAATTCGATAGGTCTAGTCTACTGTAGAAGATGACTGTTGGAGTTGATGGGGTTTGTTCCCTTACCTCAGAGGTTCTTGTTAACCTCAACAAGGGTGTGCCACCCCCTACCTACTTTGACTGGAGAGGCTGGTTCAGAGCTGGCCTCCCCTTCTTCCGGAATGACTGAGATGTAGTGCCCTAATTCTTCCTTATGGATCTCGATAGGAGGCGGCCCCCCCCCCTAACCTTACCCATCCTGAATATCCTATCACTCCAGAAGCAGCGCAAAGGTTCTTACAGGACTAAGTGCAATTTATCACCATAACACCTATTTAAATGTATAATATATTAACAAGCTACATACTGATAGGAGCTATTCAACTAGAGTTCAGTAGATTTTTTATGTTAGTTTGAGAGAATATCTGGATGATCCTAGTTGTATCTGTCTTGCTAGTAAAGATTTTACCATCCTTTATCCAAACATACTTATAGCACACGTCCCATAACTTTTTTGCCTCGAATAGAAGTTCTTTGTAGAATCCAGTTAGGTGTTCATTTACATAAATTTTTGTGTCAAGGGCATTAGGTACAAATTTTGTAGACTTGAGACCAGCCATATTGTCCTTACTTTTGGCTTTCGCAAGCACTGCATTTCGTTTTTGCCTATTCGCAAACTGAATTACTATGGGCCTTACACCCGACTTACGTTTTGTAGGTACTCTATGTGCCACCTGAATGTCAGTTGCATAGTCAATAGTCTCATTTAGTAACCCTGATAACTTATTCACAACTTCAGATATATTTTCTCCCTCCAGTTCTGGTACGCCTATAACTTCAATGTTTTTGTTACGACCATATTGTTCCATGGTTTCTAATTTAACCTTCAGGGAGTTTACTTCTTCAGTACGGTGTTTATTTTCGAGCATGATATTTTCATGATGATGTTCAACCTGAGAAACTCTACCCAAATAATCAGATACCTGAATCTCATAAGCATCGATCTTAGCAGAAAAAAATTGAAGGGAAGTTTTAAATTCATCAATATCTTTTTTTAACTCCTTGGTATGTAAAGCTAGTTATTTGGTAATAGTTTCTTCATTTTAATAAAAAAAACCAAATGATCTGAAGTTAATACAAGACTATATATATGAAGAGAAGTGCTATGATCAGACCTGATGAACATAGCAGTACTGGACACATTAGCTCCCAGATCTGTAATATATATTTTATTTACCATTTTATTGCCTTCGACTCGGAACCACAACAAATCCGCAGAGGGATTGTCTACGGCAATAACAGCAATGACATCAGGATGAGAAGTGCTATGATCAGACCTGATGAACATAGCAGTACTGGACACATTAGCTCCCAGATCTGTAACAAAACAACATTAAGAAGAATTAACCCATTGCGGATTACTGACGAGCTGGGCTCGTCACGAGGCGTCCGGGCCTAACGATGACGAGCTCAGGTCGCAAAAGAGGTCTGCTTTAAAATTTCCCTCCAAATAGTTCTTTTAATGTCTGATAGATCGGGCGATCGTCTTCACTTGTCTACTAAGAGTGTTTAACAACGGTCTACGTTTAGAGTTTTCAAAAGTTTTATAAATATCCTACAGATCGCAGTTGTATGTCGAAGTTGAAAAATCATTCATATGAGTTTACTCTCTGCTTTTTAGCGCTTCTGACTGGGTGTTTTCCTAAGTTGTTACTATAATACTTTTAAGGTTAGTGACACAACTAAACGACGCAGATGTACATATTAGCGGGTTTAGTCTAGACAATGGCGCGGATGTTGTAATCGCTTCGCCCGAGCCGCTTTATTTAGACTATGATTCAGACATCATCCCTGCCACCCCAGAACCTTGCTCGCGTGTTATTGTTCCTATATGACGGATACCCCAGCAGGTCCTTGTTCCATCTGAACTAATACCTTTACAGCTGAATATTCTAGTACACAATAGCGAGCGATACGATGTGGCGCACCATTGCTGTTCGTTCGGCCGCTGACCGTAAATTAATTCGTGCCCACTGGTACCCGCGCGCCAAAACAATACGATCCGCAATGGGTTAACATATGTGTACGAATTAATAATAACAGTAAAAAAGTTGTTTTCCTTTCTTTTAAATAGCTGTCACCTACATTCTCCAGCTGAGCTTTACTGTATTTCTAAAATTTTATATCGGTATAGTGAATTGGGTTTAAAATATTCAATATTTTTGTAGCTTAAGGACTTTGCATAATTATTTTTGAACCTCTATGCAGTCTTGACTGAGGTAGTGAAATGGATGTGAGGACAGCCATTGCAGCAGAAAAATGAGAACTTTTATTCCCAGACTCTTCCCTCCTGCTTCTCCTTCCCACAGCCACCATCATGGATTTATAAACTGTGAATAACCAGATTGGTCACTGTTCCAAAACAACCATGTACTGACAATAAACTGTCCTTTGCATCATACAATAAGGTACAAAAACTCTCAATTTATAGTTATGCTAACTATATTAATTTACTTGTATACACAGCACTTTTTTAACTATTTAACCCTTTGAACCCCAGGCGACGAAATATCGTAGCCGAGAAGATATGCGAAGATCCCCGCGGCGACGATGTATCGTCGCCAATGAAGTTGCGAGAATCCCCGGGCGACGTAATATCGTCGCCATGGTATATGCGTTTAATACATATTTATTTGAAATCGTAAAATACTTATTTTATGAGTATTAATACATATTTATATGTATTTTATTAAAATACTAATTTTTTTATTTATTTATTTACTAATTTATTTATTTAGGTAATATCAGTGATTTTTGTGTTGTACGCCTAAAGGTTTTTACAAGTCGCATACTTTTATATAAAAATTTAAAAAAAAGTTTATTTTTAGAGATATCAATATAATTTTTTTTGTACATACACAAAACTAAATTTAGAAAAATAAAATGTGGGTGCCCATGGTAAAAATATTTCTTATTTTTTAATTAAAAAATCTTAAAATCAATTTTTTTTGCCTAAAAATCTATATACATATATTTTAAAATTATTTTAATGCTGTTAAACATTTTGTTATACTTCAGACTAATCTTTTTCTGTGTATACAATTTCATTCTGGACATTTTGGTGTGTAATACAAGACAATAGCATAAAAAATAGCAAAAGTATTAATTTTTTACAAACAGTATGCAAAACAGCTGTTTCTGCTCCGGGGATTCTCGGTAGTTCTTAGGTCAAATGATTTTGGTATGTTTTTTCCACCATCAATATTTTGGTCTGGGGTTCAAAGGGTTAATTGGTAAAATAGTTGGTAATCCAAAGAGAACTCGGTCTATAATGCTGGACTACAGTAAAGCCTTTGATTGTCTCAATAATACTCTTATCCTCACCAAGCTACAATCACTCAGTGTAGTGGCAAAAGCTGCAAAATGGTTTTTAAACTATTTATCTGACAGACATCAGGTTGTAGAATAAAATTGATGTATCAAGAAAAAAGGTATGAACAAAATAATTCTTTCAACGCCTTTACCAGTAAAAATAGGAGTGCCCCAGGGGTCTGTCTTGGGCACAGCTCTTTTCATTCTAACAGTCAATGACTTACCAGCCTATCGAGGAAACAATTGCACAGCCATCATGTACGCAGATGACACCACCCTGGTGCTGGGTAATGACAACCTTGAACAACTTCAACTGAACGCTTTCATTGCCACGCTTGGATGAATTCTTTTAAATGACCTGGACTTAATTTTATACATTTTATTGTGTATTTTACAAAAAATAATTTTGTACATATCACACTATTACATTTCTTGAAGAAATTGTTAATAAAGAATATTCTGGTTCTGATTCTGGTCTGAATTTAGTTACATTAACAGTACCATACTGTATCCGTACTAGTTCAAAATATAAAAAAATTATAAAACTAATTCAAAATGGTATAAAAATATACTATACCTATTATGTGTTCTGTGAACTGTGCTGATCTGTTGGATAAGATTTGCGTCGAGGAGACCACTAGACAGACAGAGGTGAGTTTACGTCCGAGAAGGTAAAGAGATCCTGCAAACTGTACTGACTGCCAGGATAGCACTCCTTCTCCAGCAGCAAAGTGTGGATTCTTTTTCAGCATTTCTACTTGTAGCTCTATTTACAACACAATGGTACATTTTAATGAAACTATAAAAACATCCCCACATCATTGCTATGATTGTTTGGATCAAAATATTGTTCATACAATATAATACACCAAGTAATTTTAGAAATGATTTAGACATTTTTCATAACATAAATTTAAACATACAACAAAATTAACAAGTCAATATGGCAATGAACACACCAAAATCCAAAGATAATAACAAAAATGTTATACATCAAAAAAGAAAACAAAAAATACCTGAGAATAACGAAAAAAGCACAGAAACAAATGATTGTGCACCACGTCTGTTTCTCTACCTGAATTGTTGTGTTTCTAATCTACCTAAAAAATAATATACAATGAACATGAAAAATCTGAATTATCTAAAATAAAATTCAAATTATTTAGCCTATTTTAAAATTAAACATAATGGAAATACCAAGGGAACAGAATTAAGTTTTAATCATCCACTAGTTTGAATTAAAAAACATCTATCATATTTAAATAATTTTACAACAAACCGTTATTATTGAAATTTAGGCTGAAGTTGAGTTGAGAACCACTTCTTTGTGGAAGGAATACTGATAGGAGTAGTAAACTATAATTGTAGACAGATTTTGGATGCCTACAGCTTAAAAAAAAGCATTTTGCAGATCAGTGTATAGGGAGAAAAAAGTTCTCCAGAATGCACTCCAGAGATGTTCAGAAACACTCTACATATATTTTACTAAGACACAAATCTTTACGATCAGCAAGAATTTTTTTTTTTAGAAGTCAGCATTCATAAAGTTGAATTCTTCTTTTGATACTATTTAGGATTTGTGAATTCATATTTTCGCACATTATGGCTGAATTTTAAGAGTGTCAGTTTCATCAGTGTATTCTTTTTTTAATTTCTTTAAGTTGAATTTTGGAAATCTTACAATTTGAAATATTTTATATTGAAGTTTTTACAATACAAGTGAATACAGTATCTCTGAATCTTTAATAATGGACTCTGCTTGGTCTGTTTCTTTTCTAAACTGTTCTGTACCTATTTATTCTACTAATTATTGCAATAACTTTATGTACACTTTACCAATAATGATCCAATTACAATTTAAATTATGTAGTAATATAGAACATAAAACCTAGAGGTCTTACTGGAACACTGTACAATAGTATCCGACAGCCAGACCTAGGATCTACCATTGGCAGGATATAGTGAATTCTATTGACTGGTCCTATTTACTAAACCTCAGGCACAGACATCTGGAGGGGCGCACCGACAGGGGAGGGAACGAATCAGACCTGTCCTCCTAAGAGCATTTATTTTCAAAATAATTGATCTCATTATAGTCTATTTGCGACTAAAAAAATCATTTACGTTGGAACTTTGAAATCAATCATAATAAAATATATAAATTCAAACTTGATAACTATTTTAATTTACAAAATACACGGCACTGCACACATAATAATTCAGTTTTGTTCAAAACCCTAAATATTTGGATTTACGGTTATGGAGTGGTGATTTGAGCGTTAAAACAAGAAGTTGCCAGTTACGGTAAATTAACAAAACCTGCTCAATTAAATCTGTGTTCAATATTTACAAATTTTGTTAATTCACCATTTAACTGGTAACTGTTTGTTATAACGCGCAATAGCCTGACTGCCAAGGGCAGTGTTGCCTCGTAGTAACAGCAAATGACAACACAATAACACAGAACAGAACTGCTCAGTGCTCAGCAACTCACTAACAATTATGTCAACTGATTACGTCAGGACATAATTCTACTTTTTGTACTGGTTACTCGTATGTACAGAGTACAAGTTATACAAACCGAAATAACCCCGGACAGGTTACTGTTACAAATACTTTTACGATACAGATATTTTACATGCTTACTGCCATTCCTGGTACAAAGAACTCAGACTGGTTTAGCAATAGCAGTAACTGAAACATGTACCTGTACCATTTTAGGAGCACTCTGTAACGCATGAGTCTAAATCAGGACGAGTACATTTTTTACTCAGTTCATGAAGGTACCAGGTACAGGTAGAAGCCAGTAGAAATAGTAAGAACTAACTTCACTTTTGTGGTTGCAGCGTGATGGTCTAATTCAAATACTTAGGGTTAAACAAAATTTGATTATTATATGTGCAGTGCTGTGTATTTCGTAAATTAAAATAGTTATAAGGTGAGAATTTATATATTTGGTTGAGATTTATTTCAAAGTCCCATAATAAATTAACATTATTTTTGGTCTAAAATAGACTATTAGGCGATCGATTATTTAAAAATAAAATGCTCTTCGCAGGGAACAGGTCCCGTTCATCCCCCCTCCACCGTCGGTGCACCCCTAGCTATAGTAGTATTTATACATAACAAATTTGCTTCCAGAGCTTGCACTGGAATCAGCCCAATAACAGCTATGCCATTTGACGCCAAAGTGCCAAATGTTAATGTTTAAATAGCTATCATTTAATTTCAAATCTTATAGCTCAAAATTAATACTTTCATAATCGTTAAAAATCCTTAAAACATTTTGTTAAACATAATCTATACAATTTCAATATTTAAACTATTTCATTACCTTCTCTGTTACCAATGCCCGAATTGAAAATATAGGAATGATATGGATGAGTATTTGAGTCTCTATCAATCAAGAATTTTTGGGTCATTTCATCAAGCTCTCTTCTAAGCAGCACCTAAAATAGATGAAATTATTCTCTTCTTTAAATTCAAGAAAACAACACAAATAATGCAGGGAAATTGTTAAATAAACGGCTCAGGAGGATCAGCATTACTTATAAATTTGTAAACTACAATTGTGTTTACAATGCAATAATTAATTCAAGTACACTTACCCTACTAGGTAAGATTTCTTCTTCTTCTAAAGTAGGCAGTGCGCAAATATTTATTAACTTGTTCGAAACAAATAACAATATTAAGCACAACCAAGAAAGACAATGTGGCATTTTTTTATCAGTACAACAGTCTTCTTTTGAAACCTGGAACAAAACTTTATATATAGAACTTCGAGGCAACTCGTAAACAACTTGAAATGCCTAGCTAACTTAGTACTAAAAAGGTTAAAAAAGAGGTAAATTAATTAATTACTCGAAACACCCTGAGAGTGGGTTGGAAGCAATCTTTTAAAATATTTTCTAACCAACTTAACAAAAAATATGTAACAATAAAAAGAGAGAACCCTAGATATTGGATGTTAATGGTATATTAACTAAGATTTGGAAAATAACTACTGGAAATAAAAATTCATCAATCTATTGTTATGTGATTTTAATATCAATCCTCATAAATCTGTATTTTACACAACTTACCTTACTATTAGTAGATGTTTTATTAAATTTAGCCAAGATAATAATTATTTAAAGTCATTTACTATATATAAACCAAAGACATATATAGTTTAAAATTAGAGTTGCACAAGACAATAAACTGTAGACTATTAAAAATATTAATAAAACAACACGAACTTGAAAAGACATGTTTCAACATCCCAGGGCAACAATCACAACATGCATGATGTAACTAGCAGACAGCAGACAAGAGTGATCACCTGGTCCATTCGATCCTATTTTTTCAATATGTCATACACTTGCCTTCTACATAGCGTCTTCACCGTAGAGTTTGGGGCTTCGTAGAATCTGGGAAATTTGTATATTAGCTGAACTGTATTTCTCAATATGACGGTAATTTATTGTATACAAAATTACCATAAAATAATCTAAAAACAGTTTTCAAATTTGATCATTGATCCATTATTGTCATTACGCTATAAAATTCACTGCCTTATATGCTTACACATGTTGATCTGATATATTCATACACAAACGGGTGCGCATAAAAATTAAGTAAACCAATGCAATTCCTGTACCGTTATATTGGACTATAAAACAACTATGCATATCCTGATATCTAACTTTTTCAGTCCATGTCATGTTGAAACATTGCTTACAAATTAAACTCTTTAAATATTTCGCTCTTTCTGTGGAGAGCAATCTTCAGTCTCTCGGTGATGTGAAGATATAGATAATCATTATCTATCAATACCAGAATTTTAAAAATCACAAAACTATTCACCCACTGAAGTCTTTATAATTATAGGTTTATTGAACAAGTAGATGGTGTATCAATTGATTTGACACATCAGGTAAAGTAAGGAAGGAAAGTAATACTTGATAAGCATGAAAAATGATTCTGCAAGCCATCTCACCTTTATTTACTTTCAATTCGTTGAACTCTGTGTTATATTTTCAACCAATCAAAAACGTTTTTTAAAGTTTTAAACTAGGTATTCAACTACGTCAGTATCGGTCTTATTAGGAGTATAAAACCACGAACAAGCTCTTCAGATGAACTCTCAAATACTTCGTTTTTACAAAATTGTAAAGGCCTGTGTGTATAGTAGACAGTAGTGCTCATTGTACTCACTAAGAAGCCAGGGGTAGTTATGTTGGTAGTAAAATTGGCTTGGTGCTCAGCTTTTCTAAATAACTATAATATGCCAAAATCGAAAGTCGTTTGTTGTTTGCATTTTCTTTATTCCAAAACAAAACTGTTATACTCTAATGTATTGTTGGTATTATGTTTGCAAAACTCCGTGGAATGCTACTGCTAATACTATGCAAAAATTTTAAATGATACAACTTTTCTTTATTGTAACAAAGAGAACAAATTGCTATATGTTTTAAACTACACTTTTTCAATATTTAAGAATTACGTACCTTCACCTCTTCATCTGTCAAACACCTATACAATATGCTATAGTGGGGTCATAGAAAATGATCTAGGTTTTATTAAACTGTCACTTTTATTATTTTATTCAGACGCTGTCAAAAGTAAAATATCATCACAAGGTTAAGGAAAGTCTGTTGGCAGGAAATATTAACTCTATAATATAAGGGATCACAATCGAAGATGTTGAAAACTGTAGATCTCCTGTAGTGAGGTCTATCTCATGGTACCATTGAATAATTAATAAGTTTATGTGCCTGTTCTAAATCACAGACCATAATTTGGACTGAAATTTATTCCTTGCGCACCGAACTAAAAATTATAGCAGTATTGGCTAAAAATACCTTGCCATAGAACCCAGAAAGAAAATTCATTTACGCGTTTGGATGTATAAATATATCATTATTTGCTTCAACAGAATATTAGTTACAACATCGTCAACTTAGTAAAAATGTTTAAATAAATCATTTTAACACAACATACGCGTATAATCAAAAACCAAAGCACGAAATAAATTAATATATGTTAGTATGTCCGATTAAAAATTACCGGCGCGCGTAGAAGACGGTCACCCGGTCTATTTAAATATAATGTAATTTAAAATCTGAACTATATCTTTAAACGGCAACACTATTAATTATAATATAATAACAAGATACACTATAGACTGATCAAATGATATTAGAATTTAGAACTAGTAAGAAGATACATTTATAACAATATAGGGATTGATTGAATCTCATTTCACTAACACTCCACGAATTTGTTTTTTTTGAATTAGGCAAGACATACTCCAAAGATGCCAATCTAAGAAAACACGAGACTTCCCTCCCTCGTCAACCTCGGCAGATCGCTATTATCGCTGTACCTTGTAGAAAGACATCTTCCCCTAAAGATGGATGTGGATCTATTACCACAAGGGACTGCAAAGTCAATATGGTATAGCAACGTAGGACAGTCAGTGAGGCCGTTCACCAGTTTAAAGAGCAGGCCGATGTCAGATATCATGCGCCTGAACTACGGAAACTGCAACTTAAAGAGCCTCTCCAAAACAGCAACAAAGATCCCTAGACACCCATAACCAAATCTCCAACCCAACAGTTTGATAAAACATACATGGATTTCTTCGAGAACATTTATATGACTAGTTTTGTAAGTGGACCAGTTAGATGAAGAATACTTGAATACCTGCAAATCTAGGTACTTGAAGAGAATAAAAACCGTAACAACAGAGAGCTGAAGTTTCTGGTTAAACGGAAGATGAAATCCAATAGTTGACTTACTCTGGAAATAACATGAGCCAAGTAAGTGTTCATGTGGGCTTAGTATAGTAGTCATAATGACTCCCAACTCCTTAACTTTAATACTCTCTTCAAGGCTGTTCCATTTATATGGTAGATGAATAGTAGTGTAATATTGTCATGGCCGGAGAACAAAACTTGAAAGTTTGAGATATTGAGATTCATAGCGACAGAACTGCACCAGTCTGCTATATTAGCCAGATACCTCTGGAGAAACTCTTAATCCTCGACATTATGGACTGTAGAGAAGATATTTACGGTATATTGATCTAGATTATGAGGTAGATGGAAGAAATGGCAGTACTGATGTCATTAATACCGATTGAAGAGCAAGGGACCCAAATGTGATCTCTGGGGAACCTCTGACAAAACTGGGAAAGGCTTTCAGATGTCCAATCACATTTAATAATCAAGTCTCTGTTACTCTATGGAACTCTGAACACCACAACCAGCTAATATGGGAATTAGAAGATGATGGTGAACCTTGTCAAAAGACTTTGAGAAATCAAAATAAAGGCAATCTACATGGTGATGATTAAAAAAAGCTGACATAATAAATTCTTGTAAGACAAGCATTTGATGTTAAGTGTTGTCTTAATTATAAACTAAGATAGTCAGGGCAATACTCTCAAATATCTAAGCTATGGTGATTTAATGACGATCGGGCGATAGTTTCTGATATTACTCATCTCACCAGACTTGAAAAAGGTACAACAAAGCCTCTTTTAAGAGCAGAATGGAGAATAACAGACTTTAAGTAGGCATCAAATATAACTGTTAGTTGAACTGCAAGCAGCGAGGCACAATTTCTAAGTAACAAAGGAGGAACTCCATCAGGACCAGCACTTTTGTTCGGATCCAGAGTTTGAAACATGTTTGTACATCCATGGCAAAAATTTTGTATGCTGGAGAGTGAACTATTTCTGCACTTAAATTCGGTGGATGGTATGACAATCTCAGGTTTTGAAAACAGATGCAAAGAAATACGTAAAAAGGTTTCCGCAATAAACTATTTGACTTTGACTTTTGACATTACTGGCGAGTTTGAAAGTTTTGGGAGAAAGTTTCTTCCTAATAGTAAGCCGTTTCACTTCACAGGAGGACCATTTGGGGAGATTGAATGTAGTAACTTTCTTCTTTAGTGCATTCCTTGGTAACTGTCTCTGAATGTAATAAAGGCCGTATCACCAAAAAAAAGGATCACTGATCATAGGAATCTCAAGATTTTGCAGTTCGTCTGGTACAACACCGAGATTACAGCGGCCAAAGTTAAGTTCATTTTTAATTTGGGATCGTTTGATACCAGTTTGTAATAAGATATATCTAGAGTTTGTAATATCTAGAAAAACTACACGTCCCAGAGACAGATTAAAGAGGCTGGATGTCGAACAAGAAGTTCGTAATATGGTTTAGGAGGGATGCCATAGAGTCACATCCGGTATCCAGGTTCAGAAGTTTCCTCTTTACATCTTCCTCACACAGTCTACACTTTCTTGCGTTAACAAAGTGTTAGAATCATAGATAGGACATGGATAATGAGCTGGAGAAAACACACTTGAAAAATATTTAGAAAAAGTCACACACTCAATAGGATTGGAGACTAGCTGGTATTTCCACTTGACATATGTAGGCAAAGATAGCGCCTTTAAAGTATTACCAACGTGCCTACAGAAAATTCGAGGATTCGATTAAATGTTTGCACATATGTGCCTGAAGTAGCTGAGATAACAGGCCCTTATATATATTTACATATTCTTTTTATAAAGTTAAATTTAAGATAGTTTGTATAGATTAATAAAATAAGATCAAGTATAAATGTTAATAAGATGAATATTTTGCTTAAATTAATATGATAAATTACAAAAATGTCTCATTTAATTACATATAGGTTTATTGATGTGTTGAACAGTTTTTACAACGTTGCTAGTTTTTAGTAATTATTCGTAGATTTAAGGTATTTTAAACACACGCTTAAACTGTTTTGAATTTGATTTCGAAATCTAATTTTAACTGGTAGGTTGGATGGTTTGGCAGGGTAGGATCGAAAACTTCTATCCCGATACATACTATGAAGATAGTTTACATTTATAATAATACTGGAAGTTACAAAACGTTTTTAATTTGTGTTATTGTGATGTTAGTCCTTAATATTTGTAATATTTAAGATTACATTTGTTACCTAATATATATGTATACACATTGTCAAAGTTGTCTCTAAAAGTTGGTATTAGTTGGACATCCTGCTATGTCCGTTTGTCTCATTCTTACTCTCACCGTATATCCATGTAGGCGTTGTAAGCACAGCACATCAAGGTTCCTTTCTTTCCGGTTAATCGTCAGCATGGTGAGTATTAGATAGTTTAGTAGAGTACAAATTATCATCTTAAATCTTACATATACTATTGATTATAGTCTTAAAATGTTTATTTCTGTTGTTTTGATATTATAATACATTGGTTTAGACCTTGCCAATTAATCAGAAAGTGTTCAAAACTGGTCTTGGTATTATTCATCGGTAGAATAACCCTACTACTCTAATATCAAGAGTTTATAATATTATTATTTGCAGATCATTCATGATGGTCAAAGGCCATTAATTATATTGAAAGGTTTGATTGAATAAGCTTCAAGTTTTAGGTCATATATAATAGTGGTGTAATTGTATAGTAGAATTGCATGTTGGGCGCTCTTAACCTTTCACTGCAAACATAAGGTTGATTATTGTATTGCTGCATTTTTGTAATATTACATGTGCAGGTAATGTAGGCTGTAGGCCTATAACAAATCTGTAATTATTGATTAATTTTAGATAAATAGTATTTTACCCAGTGCTTGAGTTCAAATTGTTTGAGTGAATGTTGGCATTATATGTTCCTATAACTAATTCTTTTCTGCTTCAAGATAATAGCACTACTGTTATAAATGTCGCACTTAAGTAAAATGCAACGTCCTAAGTAAAAGACAGTTGTCTAAATAATGTTGATCTTATGTGCTTGTTTAATATTTGTGGTAATTGTAAGATATTAGACTTTGGTCCACTCAAGTAATGTCAATTTGGTTAACACTTGAAGTGAGGTTTCTAATAACACAAGGTAAGGAAATGAAACATAACTAAATGATGCAAACATGAATTGATTCCAAATCAAGTGTCAAGAGAATAATTCACCTAACTTAACAACCTATTTGATGTAACTTAGGTCCAACAGAGTTATGAGTGTTGTTTATAATGTTACCGTTCTTATATTAGGTAAATTAAAACTCTTAAGGTAGAGTAAATAAGTGGACCCGGGTTTTTATATTGATTAGTGCAATCATTGATAGTTAATATTCATTTATCAAATACGCGTTTATAAAAACTCAGTTTCAAAGAGCCCAAAACACATACCTCGCAAGTGGGATTGAAGAACACAAAAGAATAGCATCAAACTTAAAAAATGAATTTGATTTGCAACTACGACAAATAAATCATATCAACATCGATAGCCATAATTACAATTATATTTTAAATTAAAATAAATAATACAATGCTTATAGTGATAATCTGATAACTTAAATAAAAAATGAGCTATAACAATCAAACTATTGGAACTGGAAATAGGAAAAACTCATAAATGATATTGAAATGATAACAATATAAAAAACATTTATAACACAAAATATATTGTGTAATCATTTATATGTTTTCTCCTGTATAGCAAAAATTAACAGTTTTTGAGAAGTTGTTGAAGCATTTTCGGTACTTTGGGATTATACCGACCACACCAGTATGAAGAACACAAAAATATAAATTTATAGAAACAAACATGATAGAACGAAAAAACGGTACTTTGGGATTATACCGACCACACCCAGACATGAATCGTTATTTCACATTTCGTTTCTACTGATTACTAGATTAGCGTAGAACAATATTTCGTCAATATAAAACAGGAATTGTCTTATCGCAAACCCCTCCCCATCCTCAGACAGAGGTCAAAGTCGAGCGTCTAGTAGATAACGTGATTGCAGTCTCGCCGCCCGTTCAGCTGGTGCATCGCTTTGTTGTACTTCCGTGTTTTACCTCTACATTTCTCCAAACACAAAAATTCAACAAAAACAATCATTTACCAAACTAAACTCTTTATTAAAAAAAACACTAAAAACTTGTTTTTATTCTTGATCACATTCCGCCACCCAAAATGCGAGTGCCTCCGGCCATCAGCGCGGGCATTGACAGCACCTCCGGTGCTGCCCCGCGCTGATGTCGACGAAAGAAAAACATCCCTCGAGATAGTACCTATCAGTAAAATATCAAATTCTAGAGGGGCTAATCAGAAATATAAATTGAATTGTAATGGAAAGGCAATTATGTACCGTACAAATCACGTGATGCCGCGCGGCCTGCCGTAATCAGGATTCTCGAGAAAGATAAGATAACAGCGATCACAATACCTGGAAATGCTTGTAAGTTTGTAATTTTGTAATTGAAGAGTTGTTTTTTCGTTCTATCATGTTTGTTTCTATAAATTTCTATTTTTGTGTTCTTCATACTAGTGTGGTCGGTATAATCCCAAAGTACCGAAAAAACAACTCTTTAATTACAAACTTATAAGCATTTCCAGGTATTGTGATCGGTATTGTCGTAGCTGTTATCTTTCTCGAGAATCCCGATTACGGCAGGCCGCACGGCATCACTTGATGTTAAGTTTTTTGCACGGTACATAATTGCCTTTCCATTACAATTCAATTTATATTTCTGATCAGCCCCTCTAGAATTTGATATTTTACTGATAGGTACTATCTCGAGGGATGTTTTTCTTTCGTTGACATCAGCGCGGGGCAGCCGAAGCCCGCGCTGATGGCTGGAGGCACTCGCATTTTGGGTGGCGGAGTGTGATCAAGAATATAAACAAGTTTTGAGTGTTTTTTTCAATAAAGAGTTTAGTTTTTGTTTGGTAATGTTTGTTTTTGTTGAATTTTTGTGTTTGGAGAAATGTAGGGGTAAAACACGGAAGTACAACAAAGCGACACACCAGCTGAACGGGCGGCGATCACGTTATCTACTAGACCGCTCGACCTTGACCTCTGAGGATGGGGAGGGGTTTGCGATAAGACAATTCCTGTTTTATATTGACGAAATATTGTTCTACGCTAATCTAGTAATCAGTAGAAGCAAAATGTCAAATAACGATTCATGTCTGGGTGTGGTCGGTATAATCCCAAAGTACCGCATTTTCTCTAGAAGACCGTATTTCTCTTCTGCACAAATACTCGCAGAGATGATCTGCTAGCAGGTGGCTGATATGCCACTTTTGAATCTTCGTTTCACGGTCCTCCACGAGCTTTCGGCTATTTTATCTGTTATTGTCTGCAAAAGAAAATACGTTAATTATATGGAAAAGTTTGTATAGTTTATACAAGTTGGTTATTGTTCGAAATCAGTATCGGTTAGTTATATCGATAGTTATAATTGAGTAATATTGTTTGTCAGTATCAATATAAAAAACCTGGTCCGCTTATCGTACCCTACCCACTCTTTAAGCTGCTGCCATATCTACCTGAGAGCCAACTGGCCCACTATTTGATAACTGACTCGTAACTCTCCATACAATCCTATTCAATGTTTTTTCAACCTGAATACTCATTTTTAAAGACAGTTTGGTCTCATCTCTGCTTTTGGGTTGGGTGGTTGGTCCTTGTGTAAGTTTTACAAGTAATTACCTAGATCTGGTAAGTTAGCATTATTTTTTGCCTATCTCAAATACCAGTAGTTAAATGCTAAACAATAAATTTGAGTAGGCTGGTTGGCCTTTCAGTGTAAATATAATAAAGTTATTTTGGTTTTTACAATGTTGCTGATAACCATACAAAAGAAATGTAAGCAAGTATTTGTCTCTACATTTACTAATCATTTATTTGTGTTGTGTTCTTTTTATTTGATGTATTGTGATAACTACACTATTACTATGTAATTTCTAAACTCTGACATATGAAGTACAATTTATAAAATGTCAGTACCGGGCAGCATTTTACTTATACATTTAGTGACATGTTTGTTTTTATTGTAGAATTATATATTATTATGCATGGATTTTATTTAGAATTTTAAAGCCTTTATCATGGTATAAAGCAAAAGAAAATCTTTAAAATACTGTACACTCTCAAATTAGGTTTCAACTTAACTTGGCTTTTTATTAAAAAAAGTAAAACGCTTTGTGTTAACTGAAATTTTTATATTTTTATAAAGCAAATTTTGTTTGTATTGATTTGTCTCATCTTCATTTAATTAGAAAAAACAACAATGAAATTGTGAAAATCTGTTGGGTAGTTATTTTACAACAGCTATTTTCCCAAAAGCTTACAAATATGAAAAAAAAAAAAAAAAAAAAAAAAAAAAAAAAAAAAAAAAAAAAAAAAAAAAAAACAGCATAGGACTTTATGCTTATGACTTGAGAAAGTGCCAGCGGCACTCAAAAGGGTTAAACATCGAATAGCTTCAAGGTGATGATCTTGTCTTGTAAATCCAAAGTGTTCAGTTTGTAGTGAGTAGATAAAGAGATGTGGAAATTAAATAGTGTTTCGTTGCTAGTAAAGTCAAAACAAACACGAAAGTACATAAACGCTCTTGAGAAAACTTTTTAAAACTAAATTTGATTTAATGCATTTATTAACAATCAAGTACTAGTTTAGGCTGCAGTATAATAAACTGCTACAAACACAATCACAATTAGATGATTATCGAATGATACGGAATCATCGATATTCATGACCATCTAAAGGACTGAAAGTAAAATGTCGGGCCAAATAATGTTGTGGATATTTCAAAGAACAATATGGTTTGGCTAGTTTTCAATCTTGGAAATGTATGTATAAATATTAATTTAATTTACTGATAAAATATAATATATAATTTAAAAAAAACAACATTTACTTACCTTATGCATTTTTAAGGATAAACCTTAGTGCCTGTGAAACAAAGAAGACATGTATGTCACTGTTCTTGCCACCATTAGTCAATAATAAAACCCATTTTTTTAATTTATTTCCAAACACTTTTTTACTTTGAATAAATTTTGAACGATGATGTCGAGCTGAATTTCGTTTTAGGCTTAAAAAATGTTAATATAGAGAAGTTATACTTTTATATGTAAAAGAAATGTGTTTGTTTCAGATAATTTAAAATATCAAAACTTTAAAGTCTGTTAAGCAGTGTAGTTTCTACGATTACTTTAACCAATCTAAAATAGTACATGATTTTCGGTATATTCATAAGACAAAATTTTAAATGTTCATAAATCTTTTCAAGTGCGTTTTTTGCAATGTTCTGTTTGTTCTGATGTTTACTTGTAGGGAAACAGTATTTGATATCCACCTTTAATTCCTTCAAGTTTTCATCTCTTCACTACAAACAGGATACTTCGGATTTAAGGAGCTAGCTCCTTTTCCTGTAGCTATTGTAAACATTGCTAGGTGTTTATAAAAACATTTTGAGCCAATATTTGTATAGTACAAGGCAACATGTACATTGTGATTTATATGTATTGTCTAAGTTCATTGGCCAGCTTGGCCAATCTAGTTGCAATATAGCGGATGTTTTAACTTTTTTTTAAATTCACCTTCTGTTATTTATGAACTTAGAGGGGAAAAATTGGTGTTCTGGAATGCTTATTAAATTGTATCTTAACCCTTTGAGTGCCACGGGTATTTTCCGAAGGCATATGCATAAAGTGCCACGCTGTTTTTCGCATATTTGTAAGCTTTTGGGAAAAAAGCTGTTGTAAAATAACTACCAAACAGATTTCCATCATTTTGTTGTTGTTGTTTTTCTTATTAAATGCAGAATATGATACATGTCGTTACAAATAAAATTTGATTTATAAAAATATAAAAATTTCAGTATGTATAAAAAAAGTTTTTTACTTTTGTATAAAAAGTTAAGTTTCGACCTAATTTGCGTGTATACGGCATTTTTTAAGATTTTTTTTCTTTATACTATAATAAAGGCCATATGATTCTAAATAAAAACCCATGTGTAATATCTTATTCTAGAATTTTAAAAACATGGCATTATATGTATTAACAAAATGCTGCCCGGTACCGACATTTTATAAACTGTACTTCATTTGTCAGAGTTTAGAAATTACTTAGTAATGATGTAGTTTTCCCAATAAATCTAATAAAACATTAATACAACACAAATAAATATGATTAGTAAATTTAAAAACAAATACTTGCTAACATATTTACGTAAAAGTTTACATTTACTAAATAATAACCCTAATAATATTTACACTGAAAATTCACGTTTTTTCGCTTGAACACAGCTCAAATCATACATTACTTTTGTAAAGAAATACAGTAAAATACTGTATAAGTTACTATTTTATTTTGTATTTACTCAAATGCTTGGTTATCGGCACGTAAAGAACAAGAAAGGCCGTTACGCAACACAGTACTCATCCGCTACGTCGCGTGACTGGAAGACAGACAGAATCATCGTACAGGTACTTATAACAGCCCCCCACTATTTTTGGAGGAGTTTTCCTTATCAGAGATCAAAATAAACTTCATTATACGTTCCTTCTTCCATAATGAATCTAAAAATACTCGATGAGTCATACTTCCTATCTCCAAATCGTCTCCAAATAGACACACGAATGACTTGACATTTTCGAATAATGAAACGTTGTTCTTATAGTTTTTGATTTAATTGATTGTCGTAATAACTTGGAAATTCCAAAATAGGTTAAATAAAGTCAGTTGTTCTTAATACTATAATTTATTTTGTCCCCGATAAGGAAAACTCGTCCAAAAATAGTGGCTTCTTGATAAGTACCCAAACAACATAATTTTCACAGATAAAATAGTAGAGAAACAACATAAAACTCGTATTTATTGATAGTTTGAAACCTATTGAATACAGCCGTCTGATTATTTGGCCAAAATAATCTTGTACTATATAAAATATTATCGAAATACAAAACGTCAAAATTGGCGACGCTGGCACTTTATGCACTTTTCGTACCGTCAAAATTAGCGACGCTGTGGCACTCAAAGGGTTAAACAGTCTCATATTTATGAATTACATATAAATCTCATGAATTTGCAATCACTAAGAACTGTCAAGTAAAATTCTGAAACCAGTTGAAAGTTTGTGCAAAAATTGATGTTATAAATGATCTCTGGCTACATTTGTTGGTTAGCTTTGTATGTTGGCTTTGATTCTAGCACATATGTTGGCCAATTCAACTTCAAAAATAAAACAAAAAGTTCCTTAACTCCATTTTGTATGGACTTAAAGGAAAAATTTAAAGATATGAACTGCCCATAACACTTTCCACTTTCTAGAACATTTTTGTAATTGGCAATTTGTTGTATCAAGTGGTTTTCAAGATATTGATTGCATGTCCTCATAAAAATATAAATTTTTTATATTCCAATTATTAAATTCTACAAACTTCCAACTGAGCCGAATAAACTTTCACATTAAAGTTTGTATAGCTTACATAATGTCATTCTGCTAGTGTAAACTAGACAAGAGTAGCCTATAATCTGTTATTATGTCTGGTGATAGATAGCCAATGCTAGGGTGGAATGGTTAGGTGAGAGATGGAAGTAATCAAAACTGTAGCTCGGTCTTGCAGAATGATCAGCCTTCAAAATAAGGTACTGGGTACTCTGGTAGGATAGGTGGGATCACATGCATAATTAAAATTCATGCGATTTTTTTTTCAAGAAGTACAGTAAGGTAGTTTATTGGTTTAATATAGTATAAATAACTATTGAAGATCATTTATAAGATCTTTTAAATAGAATTTGGAAAATAATTTATTTCCATGGGTTTCAAGAACCCATTGATTTTGGGGTCAAAGGACAGTCCATCTGTGCAATAACTTTCAATAGAAAGGTCATTAAAACTTGAAACTTGGTACATTTGTCTATCTTGATCTAAGGAGTTATACAATTTTTATGTTGCAAACTGAAATTGCCTTAAGTGTTCATGGATCTTTTTCAGCTTGTATATAAGTGGGCACACTGGAAAAATGTATGCTTGGAATAGTCCTTGATTGCCACCGATAGGTTGGTCAATGGAATATTGTCTACACAAATCATGTAGTTTGCATAAAACTACAAAAGGGTCACAAGTTTGCTGATTAAGACTGTTGTATAAAATTCATTGAGTTTATGTCATGAGTTCCTAGCTACCAGAATTACACTTTATTCCATATGTAAATTGAACTAGATTAACTGTTGATTTTTATATTAGTTTTAATCGTTATATTCAAATGTTATTTTTTGTTTACAGGCTCGTGGGCCCAAGAAGCACTTGAAGCGTCTTCACGCCCCCAAAGCATGGATGTTGGACAAGCTGGGGGGAGTCTATGCTCCCAGACCCAGCACTGGACCTCACAAGCTCCGTGAATCTTTACCTTTGGTAATCTTCTTGCGTAACCGCTTGAAGTATGCCCTCACTAACTGTGAAGTGAAGAAAATTGTCATGCAGAGGTTAATAAAGGTTGATGGAAAAGTCAGAACTGATCCAAATTACCCTGCGGGATTTATGGGTGAGTTTTTATTACAATGTAGTAGCAGATAACATTTAGTTTTGCATTGTAACTTTAGTGCACTGTTATATTCTTTTTCACTTTGAAGTAGTGGATAGTTTAGGTTAACCCATTGCGGATTGTATTGTTTTGGCGCGTGGGCATGAATTAATTTACGGTCAGCGGCCGAATGAACAACAAAGGTGCTCCAAATCGTATCACTCCCTATTGTATACTCACAAACCCGCCAACATGTATGTCTGCGTTTGTTAGTTCTGTGTCACTAACCTCAAAGTCGCATGCTTCATTCACGCACTGGCGTGGACATAAGCGCACTATGTCTTCATTGTCACTGTCTAGGCCATTACTCTCACTAACACTCTAATATATATCGATCAAGTTTAGACGATCGTAAGTTTTCCATTTCGATGAGCATATATTATGACACGCAAATTATACCATAAAATGCGATACTAGTTACTATTATAACAACACCTGAGGAAAAGAACCAATCAGAAGCGCTAAAAAGCAGAGAGTAAACTCATATGAATGATTTTTCAACTTCGATATACAACTGCAATTTGTAGTATATTTATAAAACTTTTGAAAACTCTGAATGTAGACCGTTGTTAAACACTCTTAGTTGACAAGTGAAGACGATCGCCTAATCTAGCAGACATTAATAGAACTTTTTGGAGGGAAACTTAAAAGCAGACCGCTTTTGCGACCTGAGCTCGTCATCGTGCCGTTAGGCCCGGCCGCTGCGTGACGAGCACAGCTGATCCGTCAGTGATCCGCAATGGGTTAACCCTACATCGGGCGCTAAACGGAGTTTTCCTCCGTGTATTTTTTATTTTTAAAAATAGTACTACTTTTCTAATGTTGGCAGTCGTTTCCCGCAGTGTACTTCACGAGCATCTTTCGCGGAAGCGGAACAATAGCCTCCCGCTTATCTTTGTCAAAATCTGTCAGTATGAGGTCTACTTCCGTGCGAGACTGGACGATTCCTCCGTGAGCGCCCGATGTTGTGTTTGTAGTGCTTGGACGAAATCTCCGTGAGCGCCTTATTGTGTTTACTTTTTATGGAGTAATAATCCGTGTGCGCCTAAATGTGTGACCTGTGATGGTTTCTTTTTAAGTTTTAAAATATATTTTATTTGAATTTTGTGAAATGGAGAATGAAGACGAGAGACTTGTCAGTACAGTACCCGTGTGCTAGGGAACATTTCAGTACTGTTTATGGAGTGAACATTGTCGTTATAAGAACCAGAAGGAAAATGTTTTGAAACTTTGTGTAGTGTTTAAAAAAATTGTTAGTAAAGAATACATTTTTATTTCAGAGTAATAATTAACATTACAATTATATAATATCTCAAGAATTGAAGTAAGTCGTTTTTGTAAGAAGTTAAAACTAAGTTAATTTCCATATATTATTATAGTAGGTTAAACATTTTTACAATTAATTGCATTATTCCTTAAAATAAATCATGTTGTTATTTTATACAATAACGTTTTTTAAGATTTTGAATTTCTTATTTGAGAAATTCATTACATAAGAGAGTAATTTTTATTTAATTTCTAAAAATTAATATATTACATTGTAATTAAATCAGTATGAATATTTAAACAAATAAAAACAGTTTAAACAACTATGATACCCATTATTCGCTAACCTGGAGGAAACCTCCGTGAGCGCCTGATGGTGTTTCTAATTTTAAGCGCCTGATGGAGGGTTAACCCTTATAACGTCACAGACGCCGTATGGCGCATAGACAAACTATCTCCAAACGGCAAAGACGCGGTACGGCGCATCGACACAAAACTGCGTCTATAGCAAATTTAAGTTCCTTTTAAATCCGATCAATGTCACTAACGGTATGCGTCAACCATGTGTGTGGGTTATTGACCTATGTCAAGCGTCAAAATATAGCTGTCGCGTTACATTGTTTGAAACAATAGACGCGGTGTCTAGACACTCTCCCCGCCACACGGCACAGACGCCGTACAGCGCGCGCGCTTTTGTTTGCAGTTTGGCTTCAGGTAGTGCGTGTCTAACCATCGCTGAGTCGGTTTCCTTCGTCGTGTTTTCTGTTTATATGGTTTTTATTTATTTGTTAAAAGTATTGATATCTTAGTTTTAGTATTCATTTAGTGTTTTTAGTGTCATTTTAGTGTTTAGTGTCACCTATTTAGTGTTCAGGTACTTTGGGATTCTACCGACCGCACCATTATGAAGAACACAAAAATATAAATTTATAGCTAAACAAACATGATAGAACGAAAAAAAAAAAAAAACAACTCTTTAATTACAAAATTACAAACTTACAAGCATTTCCAGGCATTGTGATCGGTATTGTTGTCGCTGTTATCTTATCTTTCTCGAGAATCCCGATTACGACAGGCCACGCGGCATCACATGATTTGCGCGGTACATAATTGCCTTTCCATTACAATTCAATTTATATTTCTGATCAGATCCTCTAGAATTTGATATTTTACTGATAGGTACTATCTCGAGGGATGTTTTTCTTTCGTTGACATCAGCGAGAAGGATTGGCACTCGCATTTTGGGTGGCGGAGTATGATCAAGAATAAAAACAAGTTTTGAGTGTTTTTTCAATAAAGAGTTTAGTTTTAGTTTGATCATGTTTGTTTTTATTGAATTTTTGTGTTTGGAGAAATGTAAAGGTAAAACACGGAAGTACAACAAAGCGACGCATCATCTGAACGGGCGGCGAGACTCTGCAATCACGTTATCTACTAGACCGCTCGACTTTGACCTCTGTCTGAGGATGGGGAGGGGTTTGCGATAAGACAATTCCTGTTTTATATTGACGAAATATTGTTCTACGCTAATCTAGTAATCAGTAGAAGCAAAATGTCAAATAACGATTCATGTCTGGGTGTGGTCGATATAATTCCAAAGTACCGTGTTCATTATTAGTGATAAATAACATGTCTCGTTAACATTGACGATCCTGAGTACAGTGACTTTATAATTTTAAAATTTTTACTTTTTTATACTTACCATAATTATAGAAAGTAAAAATAAAAATGAACTTTACACATTTAAATTTTTTTTTTTTATATATTGTGCCGTTTGCTGGAAGTCGTGAAAAGATATACTGACGTTATAAGGGTTAAACATCTGAATACTAGCCACAGTGACAAAGTAAAAATATCTCAAGAGTTGAGTTGCTATTAGTTTGATGATATTTTATAGTTATCATAAAGTGATGTACAGATGATTACAGTATGTGGTTTCTCTATATTTTTTGTATCATTATAAAAATGCAACATTAAAATACATAGGAAAATATACAAAGGAACATGGTGATAGTGAATAGTCCTACTTGTGGCTGGTGACAAAACATGGGATTTCTTCTTTCATATACTTCTTTCATTTTGTAAGTTAGTGATAAAAATTTTGTCACCCTATATGAATTACAGTTTAATACTGCTTATGTAGCATTTAAAATTTAATCATGAATCGGAAATTTTTTACCTGGTACTTGACCCTTAAATGCAGCATACTTATTTGTCTGTAACATCGGAATAGTGCTAAGTGCTGCGAATGTGTAGGATTGCGTACATGTATTGATTTATGACCATTGGGAATCAAGTTGGCATGTCACACAAAAATCAATTACTAACCAATGCTATTCCTTTATGATCGTTCTGTCTGACAATATTACTGTACAGTATGTCTACACGTAACCATGTGCTACGTTGTTATCTTAAGACGCAACTATCAGTACTGGTAGAGCTTTCTAAAAAAAAATGATGTTTTTTGTCCAAGAAACAGGAAATTAATTTTGACAAACTGGATTTTTTTAAATCAACTCAAAATAACATTAGTCTTACTTACAGAGAACTGAAACTCAACATTCATATTGAATCAACTCTTCCCACCATAGTTACGTTATGTATACATTAATTTTAAAGTAGGTACTTTATAAAATTAACATTAATAAGGGACTTTGTTTCTAGATGTTGTGACAATTGAAAAGACTGGAGAATTCTTCCGTTTGATCTATGATGTCAAGGGAAGATTTACCATCCATAGAATCACAGATGAAGAAGCCAAAGTAAGATATTTTATTGGTTGTAAGTTTATATTTTCATTGTTGTGACCAAAAAAACAAACTGCGTTGGTTCAAAGACAATCTTATATGATGAGATTTTGTTCCAACGTTATGAAATATATGATTTTTTGCTTATAACTGAAGAGATTGTCATATAGAAGGAAAGTACTTAAACTTCTTAATTTTTTAAGACTTGTTAGGTAGCAAAAATGTGAATTATGTTTCTATTGTTAATGAATACGTAAATATTCATGGTGTCCATCTTAACTGTGTTACCATTGGTGTCTAAAAACAACTTTATTCAAAAGGAAAGTTTGAATGAAAGAGCCACTTTTCTGTTAGCATTTAAACATGATTGTTTTACAAAAGTTTTCAGTATGATAGCTAACTTGTTGCAAATATAACAGTCTATATTTTTTCACAAATTTGGTTATAAAATGTTTTAAAACTTAACACGTTTGTTGCTGAATTTTTGTTATCTTTTCCACATCTACCAGTGACATAAAAATGCATTATATCTGTGTGGTATGAGTCACTGATGACTCGTGAAGAAAGTGGACTTAAGCTAATGATAGGGTAGTGGAAGTCAGCACTACACTAGAACGCTGTAGGTGAAGTCATAGAGTTTATATGCGCAGCATGAACCACTCATACATAATTGTACTGTTTATTGTAATAAATATAAACTATATTACTTTTTACTTCAATTCCTAATTAAATCTTTATCAAACTGTTAAAAAATACATTCTGCTAAATAGAGTAGGTTTAAGTGTACTACTATTAGTCACTCATGCCGCAGTGGACATGTTAAATAAAGCTAAGTTGCTTGTAAATAAAATTGACTTAGAAGTGACTCAGAATCAAAATAATTCTTATTTTTAGTTGTGCTAAATTCTATATCTGAGAAAGAACTGTTTGAATGTTTAGTACAAGCTGTGCAAAGTCAAGCGGGTTCAGACCGGTCCCAAAGGAATCCCATTTTTGGTGACACACGACGGGAGAACCATCCGGTATCCGGATCCACTTATTAAAGTGAATGACACAGTGCAAGTTGACATCGCGTCTTCGAAAATCACAGATTACATCCGATTTGATTCAGGTCAGTGTTATATTTCAGGATTCTAAAACATTAGCTACATACCTTAAGCCTTCATAAAATTTCTTCCAGTCTTAATCATTTCTTAATAGGCTATCAAATTATTGGTTGAGCAAGTTAGTTATAGACATGAAACGGCATGAGAAATTTGTTTGAATTGTTTTGAAATTTTTTAGTCATAATATATATAAGCTTCATTTCTGGACACTAATATTATAATCATGGATTTATTATATCTTGTTGATAGTGAACCTTACTTGAAATTATGCTTGTTAAAATTATTAATTAGAAACATAATATTTCAGCAGTCTAGAGAATATAATAGATTACACCAAAAACAAAAATTTGAGTAAAGTTGTTCAGTGATGATCTTACAGAGCCAATCCTTTGAAATGCTGTGAAACATTCTTTCTTCTGAGAACAACAAAACATAGGTATCGTAATGCTGGTTATCAAAAGCTTAATAATTTCAGCTAATTAAGATTAAATGTACTGTAATGAAATTTGAAGACCAAAGACTACATGAACAAATTTAAAAAGATTAACACTACACATTAATTTATCCAGAATGAGACGTGATTCCTACAAAGAAAGGGTAATGCTGTGTTTTTTCCTGCAGTTATTACTCTGTATAAGTTTTTGAGTACTTAAATGTATTTTTCTAAATCATCTTAAAATAACAGATTTTGAGTTATTACTACTGTAATAGGAAATGGCAATTGACAATATTCTTGGAGAATTACATTAGCGTCAAATGTCTGATTAGAGAAGAAATATTCCATAGTTTCCCACGTTGCCATGCCCACTTGTCTTATTTAAGTAGGTTTTTAAAGTTGTTATGCACATGTTCTTTAAAAATAGATTATTGTAGTGCATTTAGCTAATGATAACGAAAGCATTATAATGTTCAGTTGCACAGAAAAACTTGTAAATTACATGAATATATTAATAAAACTTAAAAGAGAAGTCTTTTGCTAGCCCTTCGACGTACGCTGTATGCATCGCGCAGTCTGATCTTATAACGAATATTTTTCGGTGTAATACATTCAAGTTATACATCGTTGGAAAGAAGATGAAATGAACTATCGGTGTATCGATACCTATTTATCGAAAGCCATTTCAACATGTAGTTTATAGTAGACGAAAAACATCGATCAAGTTGGCGCTTGCTGTCAGCTGTTTCTAACTACGCAATTGAATGTGAAATGACTTTGTCTGCTGGCATGACGATGTTATTGTTTTAGCTGTTTATTTGTTTGGTATTGTAGTAGAATATAATAAGAATATGGGGGGTGTGGACCTTAGAGATCAAATGCTAGAGAACTATCTACTGGAAAGGAAAAGAGGTACTAAATGGTACATGAAAGTCTTCAAGCGTATGCTAAACATTACAATTCTGGGCTGAGCCTCCACCAATGTGCCTAACTGAAAGACATTTTATTGAAAAGATTCCACCCACTTGGAAAAAAGCAAAGCCTCAAAGGAGATGTGTGGCTTGCTACAAACATGGCAGAAGAAGGGACACAATCTATCTACTGGTGTCCCCAATGTGAGGTTGGCCTATGTCTAGAGGACTGCTTCAAGACATATCACACAGTTGCAAATTTCTAATATAAGTACAGCAAATAACTTCCAGTAAACTGTCTTAAAACATTTTGTAATGGTATTTTGTACATGTTTGTATGGGTATACTTATATTTTAGCAATACAATCACTTTTACAAGTATAGCTTATCAGAAAATCATTTAATGTATGTATAGGTAATGTTGTCACAAAACTGTGAAAAACAAGAAATTAAGTGGACCACTTAAGGGGTGTTCAGTTCAAATTAAATAGTGCGTTGAAGGGATAAAATGATGTAACATTTTTAGTGTTAATTATGATTCTAGCGTTCTGTGATTTTTTTTTTTTTTTTCAATGCATTATTCAGGTGACTTTTTTTAAGAAACTTAACTCACTTTTAAGACTGACCTTTATGACAAATAAATGCGTGCAGTTTCCAAACTTATTTATAATAAAAGCAAAATTTCTAGATTTGTTTAAAAAAAAATTCATCTCTACTGGTTTTAAACTAAATTTTTTCTTAAAAACTACTTTTGGTACAACAGTTAACGCTTCATTACTCTAAGAAAATACTTGACATCACCACTGAAGACCACTCAGTTTGCATTTAAGCTTTGCTAATATGATAACATCAGCAATATATAACTATGAAGCTTATGTAACATTTTGCTAGTTACATTATGGTAGTCCAGTTTGTTGGGCCCTAATTGGTTCCACATTTGTTGGAAATTAAACATTGCTGATAGTTTAATACAGTATATGGTCAAAACAAGGATGATACACTCATTCAGTATTACTGCAACCAACTAAAAATGAGTAAAAGGCTAGGTCATTTATACTTTTAAACAAAAATTTATATTTAAGTTGTTCAGTGAAGATGTTACAGAGCCAATCCTTTGAAACATTGTGATTCATTCTTTTTTCTGAGAACAACAAAACATAAGTATCATAATGCTTTTTATCAAAAGCTTAATAATTTTAGCTAATTTAGATTAGATGTACTATAATAAGCTTTGTAAAACCAAGACTACATGAACATATTGAAAATCGCCTTGAAATAACAGATCTGAATTATTACTACTGTATGTAATAAGAAATGGCAATAGACAATATTCTTTATTTGTATATTCTTGGAGAATTACATTAGCGTCAAATGTCTTATTAGAGGAGAAACATTCCATGGCTTATTTTCCCATGTTGCTAGGCCCACTTGTCTGATTTAGTAGGATTTTTAAATTGTTACGAAGCATGCACATATTCTTTAGAAGTAGAATATAGTAATGCATTTAGCTAATGATAACAAAAGCATTATAACATTCATTTGCACAGAAAAATTTGTAAATTACATGAATATATTAACAAAACCTAAAGAGAAGTCTTTTGCTAGAATCAATTTACAATGTCAGTGTTAATTACAATTCCAGTGTTGTGATTTTTTTTCAATGTTCTATTTTTGTGAATTTTTTAAGAAACAGCACTTTTAAGCCTGCCTTCTATGACAATAAAGTAATTTCTGAACTTAATTATAATAAAGCAAAATTTTTAGATTTGTTTAAAAACATACATCCTTTCTGGTTTTAAACTAAAATTTTTCTCAAAAACTACTTTTGGTACTTCGGTACTCTAAGAAAGTACTTGTCATCACCACTGAAGACCACTCAGTTTGCATTTAAGATTTGCTAATATGATAACATTAGCAATATAACTATAAAGCTAATTTAAAATGTTGCTAGTTACCTTATGGTAGTCAAGTTTATTGTGTTCTAATTGGCTCCACATTTGTTGGAAGTTAAACATTGCTTATTAGTTTAATATATGGTCAAAACAAGAACAATGCATTCATTCAGTAGTACTGCAACCAACTAAAAATGAATAAAAGGCTGCGTCAATTATACTTTTAAACAAACATTTATATTTAAGTTGTTCAGTGAAGATGTTACAGAGCCAATCCTTTGAAACGTTGTGATTCATTATTTTTTCTGAGAACAACACAACTGAGAAATACTTGTAATCAAATAACTGAAGAAGGTTAATGTTAGTACAAGGGTTTGTAATGGCTTGGGAAAATTTAACATCTAGGCTACTGTCAAAGTAAAAAATATTGCGTTTCTGCATCACATATAGTAAATAGCATTACATAAATCTTAAAATGTGAGAGTTTAATTTAATTATTACTTACGAATAATTAACGTTTTAATATTCATCTTTACAAAATATTTCTTTAATTCCAGTTCACATTTTTAATTTCTTCTATTTTTAATGTTAGTAGTGTTTATCATCCACAGAACAGTCAGCGCACAGCCAGAGTGACTGTGTGCGTTACATCTGTGGTACAGAAAGCCTGTGTCTGTTAAACTGTGGCCTCCTGTTCTGGGTAGGTCACTGTCTACACAGCACTTCGGCAAGGCTCTGAGAGTTGGCTGCAGTTGTTGCTTCTAGCCATAGTATTGAGCCAAACATGTACTCATTACATCATTTCAAGATATAAATAAATAATTTTAATATTTTTGATCAAAATTATAAGCCTCTGATTATAATCAAATAAGGAAACAGTTGACCAAGAATTAGTACAAGGAAAATTAACCCTTTTAACCCCGGCCATTAAATCAAGTGATGTGCCAGAAATCCCAAGCCATTTTCAGACAAAATGTATTGGGTTTTGTAAAAAATTCATAACTCAGTTATTTTTTAAGATATTTAGGTAATTCTTTTTTTGTTTTACTTCTTTATACATGTAGCTTACAGAAATATACAAATAAAATTATTATTTTGAAAGTAACTTTTTTTACATACATATACATATATAAAAAATAAATAAAAATGAAAAAATTTCAAGTTTGATCATAGAAACCATATAGATAAAAAATACTTGACACAAAAATACTCATTTACTTTATGATATATTTAATCCTTAATAAAAGGAAACAAAATTTATAGGCCTACCTTATTTACAAGTGGAGTAACATCAATTTTTGTAAAGCTGTGTAAATTTTTCTTTTTGCCATTTCTGGGCAAGGCAATGTAACAAGACCTTTGAAATTCACAGTACTTAAAATAAACATAAAACCAAAGTTATTTCTGACAAAATAACTAAAACTGTTCATAATCTAAATTTAAAAATAATTCCCCTTCTGGATTCAGAAGAAATGTTTTCAAGATATCCATCACTCAAATCGTTGTCACTAATCACATCCACACCATTTGCAACTAGGTTACTAATTAGTGTATTTTCACTTACGGGAGACTTTGAACGATGTCTTTTACTCATTTTGAAATCAAACAAATAATAAACTAAACTTTAACTGCCGTACTTTACACTGCTTTAACCTAAAACTGTGAAGAAAACGGAATATTCACAACCACGTGATATACAGCTGTCTGCAACAAGCGTGAGCAGTCAGTCGAGACGAACTGCAATTGCTCAGTCACAGACTGACAAAATACGAAGTCAAACCATTACAAACTAATATATTTCGATGCAAAATATCTTTGTGCACAAGTCTGTGAAATTTCAAAGCATTTGGTAAAATAGGTGGCCAGTAAAGTAATAAAAAGTGCACGTCCGCACTATACGGACGTCGGGAGTTGACGCCATTTTTACGAAGTCCGTATAGTACGGACGTCGGGGTTAAAAGGGTTAAGCATCGTCCACAGACAGTGAGTGCACAGCCTGGGTGACTGTGTGCGTTACATCTGTGGTATAATAAACCAGTGTTTGTATACGTTTGTGTGCGTGCGTTACATCTGTGGTATAACAAACCTGTGTTTGTATACGTCTGTGTGCGTGCGTTACATCTGTGGTATAACAAACCTGTGTTTGTATACGTCTGTGGACTCCCGTTCTGGGCAGGTCTCTGTCAATACAACACTGGTAGTGCTCTTGTTCCTAGCCATAGTACAGAGCCTAACATTTTTTTGATGACTACTTTCATTACTATAATGTAAAATTTCTGCACTTTGTAAGATCAATAAATATGAAATGTAGCACAGTTCTCCAGACCAGGTTAAATCTTTTTAAAAATTTATACTTTTTGTTGTTTATTGACATCATTCGGCATACATATGGATTTTATTGTTTATAATTTGTTCGGGTTTGGTCATTTTTGGTATTATGCTTAAATTTGTAAATATATGAGGTTTGTTGAAATTCCAAATTTAAAGAAATTTACTGTATGTCTGAGCTATGAAACATTGTTTATAAATCAAATGCATTTTGCTCAGATGTTTGGCATCCACATAATGTACACGTTTAACTTTAAACCTAACCTGATGTATTCAAAAATAAATTACTCATTTGTGTCACTGTTATATGAACTGATGAAGTACAAGTTCAAAAAATATACAAATGGTATCAAATTTCAAAATTGTTATCTTATAATACATTTAACAATTACCTTCATAGGCATGTTTTAAAATTAGTATCCATATTATGTATCCCATTGCCTATTTGTAATTTGCTGCTTAGCCTATTTATACCAAAATAATGATGTTTTTTTTCTTTGTTACGTTTATTTTGTACTTTGCTTGTCACTTTCATTAATGACCAACAGAATATAAAATCTGTGATGTTCTATGCTGTTTTTTATTATAAGACCTTTGCAAGTTAATGTAAACCATTTTTTTAATAATATGGAGCTTGCATTTTATTTTACAAATTACATATGTTAGTTTCATATTAGAATCTTATGTTGCTGTTTTTTAGTAAAAATATTTACTGAAAGTTTCCACTTATAACATAATATTAGTTTATCACACAAAAAAATTGTTGGAGTAAGAATTTCAGATTACATTTTTCTGCTAATAGAAGTAAAGCCTACCGACAAAAACCAAAGAAAGAATAAAAAAATTGAATATCAATACTTTTCATACTATCTTAGAAATAGTCTAAAAACTAAATAAGCATTGAAAAATATGTGTAACCACGTACAACTCGTAAATGAGACTTGTTTTATTTCAAATGTGTTAGCCATATATTGGATTTTCCATACAACATAATACTATGTAGTGGCATTGAAAGTTGACATATCAACTCAATAGATAAAATTGTACTTCTGTGTATTTAATTGATAACTGCACTATTCCTTTTATTGATTAAAATTCTAAGATGTATTACTTTGAAAATATACTAAATACTTTAACAAGTTGATGCAAGGGAACCAGCAAAAATTTAATGTGACAAATTGTCGTCTTAATCAAATTGTTATGTTACAATCTGTTTGTAGGTCTTATACTAAGTAAACCTAACTGCTTATGAATGTCTCGATGATTTTTATCGATCAATTGGTACTTCTGATACCTAGTGAAGAAATATTTGAATGAGAGACTGATTACCCCGTTAGTGTAATTAGTTTTATAAGCAGGTGCTCATCTGGACCATGGCTGGCATGCACTGATGTCTTAAATTATTCACAGTGTTTTTGATTATACTAAGTAAACCTAACTGCTTATGAATGTCTCTATGATTTTTATCGATCAATTGGTACTTCTGATACCTAGTGAAGAAATATTTGAATGAGAGACTGATTACCCCGTTAGTGTAATTAGTTTTATAAGCAGGTGCTCATCTGGACCATGGCTGGCATGCACTGATGTCTTAAATTATTCACAGTGTTGTTTTTTATAAGATCATGGAATGTTTTTATTGCAAGTTTTGTACAAAGTCTCGATGATTTTATTTTTTCAATTGGTACTTCTGAAAGCATATGAAGAAACCTTATTATGAGAGGCTGAGATTAGTATATAAATATTCAAGAGTTAGTATTGTTTTAAATTATGCGTTTTATATGATTTTAAAATTTTGTATGGTGGTGCATTGCATGTAGATTGCTCATGTAAGCTGTTTACTCATCGATGAAATTGCAAACAAAATATAACAATTAAATTTAACTAATTAGTCGAGTTTGATGTCTTCCTTTATATAATTTTGAGCAGTTTTACAGTTCTTAAATCGAATGAACAATTTAAAATGTAGGAAAAATAAATGGGCAATGATTTGTTTTAGGCAACCTGTGTATGATCACTGGAGGCAGGAACTTGGGGCGAGTGGGAACAGTTGTCAACAGAGAACGTCATCCCGGGTCCTTCGACATTGTACACATCAAGGATACCAATGGTCACACATTTGCCACCCGGTAAAATATTGTAACTTGTTCTATACTTAGTGTAAGACTCAGTATAGGATTTAATATGACCATCCTTATTATAGATGTAACTTGGGCTCGTTGAGAATTGTTGCAAATAATTAGTTACAGCCAGATAAAAAATATTTTTAAGATGAGGCTGATTCCCCTTCTTTTGCTTTATTCTGCATGGCCTGTGCAATGATCTTAATCAAACAGATTAATGTTGAAACTCTACAATCCAAGTTCTGCAGTGCCGAAAGAAAGATTGCATTATCTATAATTCGGATCTAAAGTCTAATGCCTTAGGTCGTGAGGCCACAGGCTATCCTCAACAGGCATAGAATTAGAAACTGTTGTAAAGTATCTAAATTCATTTCAGTACATTCTAATGGTTTGGCAGGAGGTAATTATTTAAACTCTGTCTCAGGTTCAATATTTTTGTTGGTTTCAATGATGTATTGTGTATTTGCTACTATTGATCCAAGATGATAAAAGTTTTAAACTGAGAAACCTATTATAGAATTGTTTCCCTCTATTGGTAACCTTTTGGGGTCTATTTGTTCCCCAGTGGATTGGCTCACCAGGCCCAATTAATTTCAAGTTAATATGCCTATATTTCAATATTCCTTTTGGCAAGAGCATCGTCAGCTTAACAGCGACTGCCATATCATCTCCTTTACTATGCTTAGGTTCCTTTACACTATGAAGCATGTTTTAAATTCAGCCAATACGGTTGCTTGTCGTGTACCTCATTTGTGACGAAGTCACAGACACCATTATAAAACTTAATTGTCATCATTTTTTGTGGGAATGAAAGATTCTTCTTCTGCTGATTGAAAATCTCAATAGTAAAATATGTTTTGTGGTCTGTTTTCTGGGTACTAATGGCATTAAATTAATCGTAAGGATTGTGGAGAAAACATGAGTGACATTATAATGTAGAATTTGTATTTGTCCATATGTATTGCTCATGGTAAGGAACGAATTGGGTGGTCTTCAGATCACTAAAAAATTTGGTTTCATAAAAACAGCCTTATGTGAAAATTAAATTGTTAAGATATATATTACACTCATTGATATTGATTTCAGAACATTGCTTACTCCATAAATGCATTAGTTCAAACTTCTTACATTATGAAAGGGTTTAATCTTTATATAATTGAAATGGACAAAATAAATATTGGGCAATTAGACAAAATCCAACTACTTAGTGTTAAACATTTCTTTTATTTAATTCATTTGTATTCATGTAAAGTAACAGCACATTGCTAATTCCAAGTTCTTGCCAAACTATGCTGTTATTTGTTTTTTACATGTCTTGGCTACAAGATCGATTTAACGTTTTTAGTACTTTTACAACGCTAAAATAAAAACTAATACAATTAATAATAAAGAACTAATCTGTAACGTGTGACGATGTTTTGATAAAGTATCCTTGTTCTCAGTTATATTGAGGTAATAGAATTATAGTTTTATTTACTGTAATATTGTTTTGTATTTTAATTGCCTTATTGAAAATATTGCTGTGAAATAAAGAAAATAGTTTATTGCCACAGAGAAACTAAGATAAGTTATGCTTTCCTTGGTGAAAACGGTGGCATACAGAAAAACCACGACTTCCATCTTTTATGATGTGGATGAAATAATATTATTCACTAAGATGTTTGTGGAACACAATAAGTATATGTTTTTACCATGTGCATCCAATAAAATAACTGAAAGTTGAATCTTAAATTTTGTTTACTCCATGAAAAGGTGGTAATTGGGAAACAAAAAAAAATTGAACGTGGCTATTATCGAAGCTGCACTAGGCATAAATGTCTGCTGCAGTCAAAGTTGGCCTACAGTAAAGATCACTATTGGTCACTGGATGGTCTCTACCATATCAGTATTACCCATAGTGAAAACAGTAATGTTGTAAATTATATGCCTTTTCATCAAATATAAATTAATTAGCAACTGCTTTGGAATACAATGTCGCCCGTGTAACTCCATTAGCACTTTTAAAATTATGTTCACCTTTCTCATCTTATCTCTTATCTGAAGTATTTTCTTAATTCAGTAACATTGGGAAACTTAAATAAGATGGCTTGGTAGAAAATTAAACCATCTATTAGAGAGAACTTCATTCTATTCTGTATTTTGAATTTATTTATAATTATTGCATTGAATGGTGCCTACAACTTAAATACTATTTTTAATTATCTGTATTGCCTTTGAAGTTTATGTTACTAAAACCAATTAAATATACAAGCCTGAAAAAGATAGCAAAAATGGTTTTAAAATTACTCACTTTTGTATTTAATTGGATTGCATATTGCGCCTAAAATAAATCAATAACTGGTGCTATTTTTCATTGTCATTTCGTGTGGTGATATGTGACATGCTGAAGGTGAATATAGCTGTACAATGCATCAGTACCAGTAGAGTTATTATATATAACTTTTTTTCTTTCAAGAACAGAAAATGCATTAAATTTAACAATGGAATTTTTTAATCTTGTGATGTGTGCTTATTGGATCCAGGCCAAATCCTTTTTCTGTGCTTTAAGGGTTATTTATAGAGTAGCCCACATTTAAATCACAGACATTTAAAATTGGTTTCAACAGTAAAAGGAATTTATATTTAATGTGCGTTTTAAAAAGAACATTTTATTTATTATGTCAATGCAAATTTGAAAATCATATGTTCCCGTTCTCACTCTTTTCCAATTCATCCTCATTTTTAAATAATGTTTGCATTGGTGAGGCATTGATTTATTATTTATTATTATTTAGTAAATTATTATTGCCACATTCACACTCAGACTGTTGTTATGCTACAGTATAACCAGTTTCAAACTCAAGATCTTGATTCCTTAATAATAATAATAAGTTAATAATAATAATAAAAAATAGTTATTATTAACTCCTGTTTTGGTGATAACAGTTAAGTTCTGTGTACATTTTAAGAAAACTTACTAAACTAGTTTGTTTTACTGCTACCAGACTCCCAATTTCATAAACAATTGCAGTGACTGTTATCTATTGAAATTATACCGGTATACTGTTATAGCATTCCGATGATTTTGACAATGTATAGGCCATTATCGAAGCTGAATTAGATATAATATCCAGTTCAGTCAAAACTTGGCCAACAGTAACTTGCCACCTAAGGTCACTGGAAGGTTTCTACCTTATTAGTATTACCCAAGGTGAGTTACATTAGTAAAATTTACACTTTAAATGTGTGCGACTTAATTCAAATGCGCCGTAGAAAATATTGATGTGACCAACAAAATTCAAAATAGGAGTTAGATTGAAACATCGTTCTTAAATATATAAAATCAACCGCTTTATATTTCAGTTAAATTGAGTTGATGCCTCAAGAATTGGGGAAATGTTTACATAACATTGGATTCAGGTTAGTTAGGTTAGGCCACCTCCTATTGAGATCCATGAGAAAGAATTTAGGGCACTAATCTCAAGCTATGTCCCTTCTAAAGAGTGGGGGGTGGGGCAACTCTGAACCAGCCTCTCTGATCAAAGCAGACGGGGTGGCACATCCTCATGTTGAGGCTAGCATGAACCTTTGACACTTAGGCAGCAAACTCTTAAGTGTCAACAGTCAACAATAATGTCAACAGTCATCTCCCGCATTAGACTATGCCTATCAAATTACCCTTGCGCCCCAGAATCTCATCATTTCCGGTTAATGATGTGCCACTCTGTGTCCAGTGATGGGTTTAACTGGTATAAACCAGCTAAAAGTGATATCCCTGCTGGGATACCCCTCACCACAGTTATTATACGTATATGGTATGCAAAATTAATTAAAGAATAATATTTTTACTTGTTAGTGAGGGCAAATAATATATTTTTTACCTTACTCAATACAATTGTCCAAAACAAACCATTTACACTACAAGATTATACATTAATAAGTAATAAAGACTAACAACAGTATGAAATAGGATTAAAACTAATAATTAAAATGATATCTGCATAAATTATAAAAATAACAAATGTTCATCCCCTAACAAATATGTGCATGTGCACGCGTTTTATAAAAGCGAAAGTGACAAATAGAGTGAAATAAAAACTGTTCACTAGTGGAAGTAAATCCATGTTGGAAAAATAACTTGTCCGCTGCAGACATCTTGACTGGTTTGTCAATGTTGACTTCGGTCCATTCTGAGTCAGATCTCAGACACCGCATTAAGCAGAACATGAAATGGTGCTTAATCAATCAATAATATCTTTATTCAAGACATACATAAAATGTACATGAATGCGTCATTCTTAATAAATAAATTCAAGGTGATGTTATATTAGTTGCACATATATACAATCCTTTTAATGTAAATTATTTTCAAAATCTTACCATAGTTGAAAATAGGTTTAATATTATTTAAATTGTTTTTATTACCAAATTATAATTAATTCCACTAGACTTCAGAAATCAAAATACATGGCTCTGGGAGTAAAACTCTTCAAAGTTATAACATGATAAATCAATTAAAAACTGTTTAAATTTATTTTTGAATCTAACACTATTGCTAAACCCAATATTTACATTGAATCAACCCTTCCCACCATTGTGACGTTATGTGATAATAAATAACACTATTTATAAATGGAATAGTTAATTAGATATGGATACTAGAAATCTAAGATATGTGGTGTCTTCTATCTTAAAATTTCTATTTCTTCCCCATGTCCATATTTAGGTCATTATCGAAGCTGCAGTAGATGTAAATGTCTGCTGCAGTCAAAGTTGGTCTACAGTAAAGATCACGATTTGTCACCGAATGGTCTCTACCCATGTCAGTATTACACATAGTGAAAACAGGAAGTACAGAAATACTTTAATACATATAAATTTTTATTATATTAATATGTTATTTAAGCATGCTGACAAAAAAGCCAAACAGAATATACACACACAAGCAAGCACACGCGTTATTGTCCATGAGTCAAATTATTATGCTATGTTATTTCCTGACAATGCAACATGAAACTCTTCAACAGGGTTTCTGTTATTTATTTCATACACATAACGTAGTACAGGAGCAAGGTGAACTGGAGCATAAATTTACCACCAATGTGACGTTTTATGATTCTCATTGTTAGAATCTGCCTATAGCCAACACAGGCTAAGGCAGATTTTGTCTCTATGATGTGCATAATTATTAGCTCTATATGAGAATACTGATTATAACCACAACTGAGAGACTTTGTTATATAATAAATCTGAAATAAGTATCAACGTAAATAGTATGAAGTCTTAAGAATAAATAATGCTATTTCTAAATGTAATAGTTAATTAGATATGGACACTAGAGATCGCAGATGTGTGCTTCTAACTTCACATTAATCTTAAAATTCCTATTTCTTCCCCGTGTCCATATTTAGGCCATTATCGAAGCTGCAGTAGATGTAAATGTCTGTTGCAGTCAAAGTTGGCCTACAGTAAAGATCACTATTGGTCACTGGATGGTCTCTACCATATCAGTATTACCCATAGTGAAAACAGTAAAGTACAGAAATACTTTAATATGTATAAATTTGTATTAGCCTATATTTAATATTTTATTTAAGTATCTTGACAAAAAATTGAAATGAAAGATGTTTGTTTTTATTGTTTAGTGTAGACTTCTTATGCTAGCATTGTAACATGAAATGTAGGAACATTTAACCCTATAAGTGGCGGTCATTTGTGGTCTCAGTGGCAGGCCGTTTTTGGGTAAATTGCCGTGATCGTTAAACTTATTTTTAGAAAATATTATCTAAGTGATAACCTAGCAACATTATATATTTTTGTTTTCCTTATGAACTATAGAATAAGAATAAATATAATATTTGGTGCCTTACCATTATTTTCAGATTAATATCATTGTACATGTGGAAAAAAAATTTTTTTAGAAAAAATAATTTTTAAGTTCTACTGTCCGTCACTTTGAAACTACTGGAGCTACAAAATAATGTCAAATTCACAGAATATACACAATTTTATTCTAAACAAATTACTTCTTATACATTTTTTTCTATTTACAAGAACAAAAAATTTAGATGGGAAAAACTAAATCTATGTATAAACTGGTTTTTTTTACTCCCATGTCACTAGAAGGGGCTTGTCTTTTCCTCCCAGTAGTGTAGGGCCTATAATAGTATAATAGTGGCTTAGTTTGTCATAGCACAGTATATTTCGTAAATATAAAACAGGAATTGTCTTATCGCAAACCCCTCCCCATCCTTAGATAGAGGTCAAAGTCGACCGATCTAGTAGATAACGTGACTACAGATTCTCGCCGCCCGTTCAGCTTGTGCGCCGCATTCTTGTACTTTTCGTGCCGAAGTGTCTGTCGCTTTGTTGTACTTCCGTGTTTTACTGTGTGTGTAATAGATTGGTGATGGATGACACTATGAGAATTTGGGATTTACCCATTCGTTTTTTACAAGATCATGACTAGTTACCTACATCTAAAATATGCGTTGCCGGTCGGCAGTTGCTGCTGAAGGCGGAAATCCACTAGACTCACTCATCCTTGATATTGCTGCTTTCTGGGCATCACAGGAAACCCATTAACAATTAATAATCATTGTAAGTTTGTAATTGAAGAGTTGCTTTTTCGTTCCATAATGTTTTTTTTCTATAAATTTATTTGTTTGTGTTCCTCATACTGGTGTAGTCGGTATAATCCCAAAGTACCCCAACATTTTCCATGACGAACGAATAACCTAAACATTTACTGGTAACACGATCAGCGCGATAAACAATAATATACTGACAATAACAGTACGCAAAGTCGCCAAACAAAACAGTGACGAGACGAGTAGACAGCTGTTCTCTTGTCTGCCGCCAGGTCATACGAAAACCGTCGGAATCATTTAAGCCAGCAAACATTAGTAACATGAATACACGCTATACTATATGATATGTATAGGAAATTTCATGGAGAATACGATAGTTCAAACTAGGCCTAAAAATAATGGACGGTTGCGGAGCAACGGCCTTAAATGTGAAGCGACGGCTGTGACGGCGCTTGCCACTTAGAGGGTTAACTCATCAACCGGCAATCAATGGAACATCTGTTGTTTGCATATTTTGCTTTTGTCACTTATTATAGTAATTATACTGGTGAATATCGATATGATTTATAATATACCATTGGAAACGGGAAGGAACACTGAACGTTGTAATGCTTTTTTTATTCAACTTTGACATCACAGAATTCCAATTCAAAACTGAGTCCCGCTCACACCATTTTAGTTTGAGTGAGTCTTATTTCTTGTTGCAGTTTGTTGATTTTGAAGGTAAAATATGTTGAAATAGTGGTTATTATGTGTTAGAATGAATGTAGTAATCACTAAATTGTGAAATAATATGGTTTAGGTAAATACTTAGTGTTTTTATAAGATAGTCAACTACGTATTAACAATCTGGGCTAAACAGCAGATGCTGTGTACTCTCATTCGACTATCCTTTGGTCAGAATTGATTCAGTTAAAATTTTGTTCGAGTTCTTCATCATGGAGCTAAACCCTACATTCGCATTGAATCAAGCCTTCCCACCATTGTAACGTTACTACATGGGTCGAGCCTATAGTTTACACAGAATAAGACACATTTTGTCTCAATTCTTTGTCTCTATGATGTGCATAATTATTAGCTCTATATGAGAATACTGATTATAACAACAACTGAGAGACTTTGTTATGTAACAGATCTGAAATAAGTAACAACATAAATGACATATGATATTAACAATCTGAAATAAAATTAAAGCCAGTTCTAAAAGATAATATTTAATTACAGATGCTTGAGAGCTGTAAGGTAGACATTTAAGCCTATTGAATAAATACATCTTTATATTTGCAGGCCATTATCGAAGCTGCATTAGATGTAAATGTCTACTGCAGTCAAAGTTGGCCTACAGTAAAGATCACTATTGGTCACTGGATGGTCTCTACCATATCAGTATTACCCATAGTCAACAGTGAAGTATAAAAATGTATTCCAAATCACTTATGTGGAAAAATATTTCAAAAAATTTCAGAATATACACTATACGATCTGTTAAATAAGTAATACGTGTAATCTTTTGCTTCTATCATCGAGGTAGCAACAGATAATAAATTTATTTCAAAGAACAAACAGAAATATAAAACCGTATACAGTTTATTATGTTTACCATAATATAAAATACAAATGCCAATAAAATATTTTGAGACCATTCAGAAATTAATGCCACTAATTTTAGGCAATGTTTTCCTCTTAATTCAGGTGGTAATAATTTATGCAGACTTAGTTTCATTTTTGTATTCTTTAACACTAGCTTTCTTAATGTATTTTATTTGCTGATATTTTACCTTATTAATTACTCCTTGGGCCTTGGTACTTACTAATGTCTCGCAAAGCTTAGGTGGTATAATCATCCCTCTGCACACTGCTGTGTTCGGAGTCTCCATTCGGCGATTCCATGTTAAATCTAACTCTTATTATCAGTTTTCACAATAGTAAAAAAAGACATTGTGGATGTAGTTGTTTTTAATTCCTTATAACATTACGAACATTTTTTGGTAGAATACATTTTATGTTCCAAACATGGCTCTGAGGAGAAGACACTCCACAGCATACGTGGTTCACTGGAGATGTTGACCTGACTTCTAATAATTCAATCCTACTGTTCCTATTGATAAAGCACTCATTACTAATTTATCTCTTGAGTCTTATTATTCTCATTTATCTCTAACAGCCAGAGCTGTAGACAAGTTAATATGTACAGTATTGCCAAACCATTACCGCAACTGAGTGGGGGAATTGCTGTATGGTTGTTCCAACTACTTACACGTTTAATTAAAATTGAACTGGTTACATTATTCCCCAAACCAACCATCATCTTCTGACAACCAGGTGTTTTCATTGTCTATGTTGTGAACAGGGTTCTTAAATAAATTGTTTTATTTCACTTTCGTTGTGACTATCAGCTGTAATTACCTCACACTCTAAAATAAACAAATCATGACCCTCACAATAAAACACACACAGTACTAATAAATAATGGTGAGGCACAAGTTAATTTTGATGAAAACACGAGGCTGAGACAGCCAATGCTCCGTAGGCATGAAGAAATAAACAATAACCAGTCATATGTCTTAAATATGTTTTAACACAAGAGTAAAAATTCCAAGGCTTGAAAACATTTTAATAAATATAATATTGTTTCAGGTTAGTGAACGTATTCATCATCGGCAAGGGCACCAAGCCGTACGTATCACTGCCTAAAGGCAAGGGAGTCAAGCTCAGCATTGCTGAGGAGAGAGACAAGAGGTTGGCGGCAAAGGCTGCCTCTGGTTAAGATTTTTGAGATTTTATTAAAAATATTTAAAAACCTTGCGATGGTTTTTATATTTTATTTTCTCTTAACAAACCATTTATCTGGAAACAGTCCCATCCTGATACCTGTATCTTCCTACAAGTAATTAAATAAAGAAAACCGTCCCATCCTAATACCTGTATCTTCCTACAAGTAATTAAATAAAGATGTTACAAGTTCTTCAAATTGAAGTAATTTACTGTCCAATTATGAACTCTGAACTGAAGAATATAAAAATAGCTTAAATAAAAATTATCAATTAAAGTAGTGTATCATTTGCTGATGACAGATTCAAGCATTGGAGCAGCCTACTAGAGCATGGGCAGACTGCCCCTAATGGCCATAGGAGTAAATTACTTGCCAGCAGTTCAAATTAATAGTCTTTCTTCTTGTAAATCAATAACATACATTTACATAAGTGTAACAAATTTAAAATGTTAAAAACACTATAAGGGATATCAGTCATGACAAACGTTTAATTTTTCATATACAATCTGTTTCTATTTTCAATATGTTCTTTTATTAACTAAAAACTTTCTTTTAGGGATGAATAATTTTGATTTCAATTCCTTGAAACTTATTTTTTTTTTACAATTGTAATTTATTGTTAAATATTATATCAGATAAGAAAAGATTTTTTTGCTCGATTTTATTAAAACTTCAAATGTTATGTATCCGCCTCTCACTGCTGGCCAATTGCCAACCAACTGTTATCAGAAGGTTGTATTCTGTGTACTGCACCAATCCAGTGAATCACTTTGTTCTGTCCTGCTGTGTTCCACTGACCTGCTGGAGCGCATATAATAGTTGTTGGCACTCTTGAAGGGATTCTCCCTCAATTCCCATGACCAGTCTGAATCAAGCAAAAGGAGGTCAGATACTTTTTGAACAATTTTGATATGCTTAATGAAGAATAAATAAATCCAATCTTAAAAATAAGCCTTTTGTATACCTGATCTTTAGTAATTTCTTACTCTGTCAGCATTTTAAATTACACTTGATTGTCTAGTATTTGGATTTGGTTAGATAGGTAGACACAGACAGGCTTATCTGTCAAGTATTTCATATGAAGGATTAATAACAAGTAACTTAGTTGACACTGAGTCAAACATTGATTGAAGTATATATTCACTACTACTGGATTATTTATTTACAACAAGATTATTTTACAAAATAGTTTCTTTAATAAAATGGTTAAAGAGAAATTCCGAATTCAGTAAACTAATTGATTAATATTTTAATTAAAAATTAGCTTACCTAATTTCCTAACAAAACACCTCAGTTCACACATGTGTAAACATATTACACAAATTTCACCTGTAGTTGTATATTACTATAAATGCATTATGAAACAATTGGCTATAATGGCCTCAACGTATCATAAAGGTAGGAAAACAAGTCTAAGAAAATCAATCCATATTATAGATGTATGAAAATAAAAAAGTGTTAAAAAGGTTTATGATTATATACATACTTAAAATCCAATTACCTTGTATACATAGGGTGTTAATTAGAAAACTTCTAACTTGTATTAAAAGACTTGCAGCCCAAGTATCAAAGTTCTCGCAACTAATACCTTGTTGCACTTCAAATTGGAGCTCATAAAAATTCTGTATTTTGGTAAAACAATTGAAATCTGCCAAGCCCTTTGGCATCAGCAGCCAATAATGAAATTTCTTGTATTACAATAAATTAGTCTTGTAAAACCCCGTTTCCATTCAAACAAATTTGTATCGCAACATGTGCCTCCGAAACTTGTTTAAATGGAAACAGTCTGCAAATCATCAACTACAGAAATAGTTGCACACTCGAGCTCACTGAACCTGGTAAGTATAATTAAGACAAGGTAGTATCTTTTATAACATTTTAATTAGACTCGTTAAAAAGTTTGTACAAATCGGAATACATATAACTATATTAGAAGATTTATTAATAACTGAACAATATTATTTTGAGAGTCCAGTATCACACCCCATGTTAATGTTACCACGGTATGTATTTTTATTCTGCACTTAAAAAACTAAGGTTTGCTATTTTTTGTGCACTTTAGGCAGGGCCCGGATTTACCAGTTTGCCGCCTATAGGCTTAAGATAATTTTGCCGCCCCAAAAAAGGGGAGCACACCCCCCCCCCCCCCGCCAAAAAGTGGGTCCGGGCCCCCCCCCCCCCCCCCCGGGAAAATTTGCATTTTTCCAGGACCAAAATAGTAATTTGGATGGCGTTTTTAAAGCATTTCGTAACAGTTTTAATGTATTATAAATTTTTTTAATGTTTAGTCAAATAACGGGGAAATATCGCGACGCGGTGGTTAGGTTAGGTTATTTCACGTTATTTACCGACCGAGAAACACAAAATAACGTGAAATAACCTAACCTAACGCCGCGGCACGATGTTTTAGCTTGATCAACAATCGATATGTTCGTATTCGATTGTGCCGGTGGAACTATATGGAACTGCAGCCCAAATAACACACATTTTAGAAAATGTGTATTTTTTGCTGACTTACACTTACTTGGAATGTTGTTAAATATTTTCAAATCTTGGAAAATTGTTTAATTTAAATCAATCAAATGGTTTTACAAGGTGAAATTAAAGTTGACAAAATTATTTGAATAACTGGTTTATTATAAGCATGGGTTGAAATATTTAAAAATAACGTTTTGTACATTCTAATACAAGTTCATTGTGTGATTAACAGAACTAATTTATTGTATATACAGTAGGCTATTTACATTTTACAGAGCTTTCTTACGAGCCTTTTTAATTGAGAACTCTTTAATTAAATCTTCATAAGAGAGCTTCTTTGTTTAAAATTTGCTTCTATACATAGGAGGGAAAGTGAATTGAGCCTGTTTTTCAGAAATGCTTGTCCGTAAGTAGTAGTTTTTAACTCTTCGAAGGCAGGAAAAGCTACGTTCTCCCGCGCAATTAGTTGCAGGTATGCACAAACTATTTCGTATTACTGGCTATGTCCAAGTTAGGGTAAACATCATGCAACGAGTTCTTTCTCAAAAAGGTAGAAAAGAAATTCCTTCCAACGTTTTATCTGAGGGATTGTCCATTTCCCACCGCACAGTGTTTTTGGAAGTGAATGCACTCTTCAATAAAATCGGAATCTAAGTCATTTTGATAAATTTGATGAAGTTTCGTTGCCTTGTTTCTTAGTTCCTCTTCTGTGATGTTGATGTCTGTTTTGCTGTCACACAATTGAGTCAGGAAGTAGAATTTATCTACAAAGTCACTATAGGCCACTTTTCTTCTCTTAAATTCACAAATAAAGGAGTCTAGAATTGGAAGAAATGTGTTAATTCTCAAGTCATCTCTGCCAGTCAGGTTAACTTCTTCACTCCGGGGTTTCGTCTGGCCAGACTTTTCGCTTGGTTTGTCTGCTTGTGTCTTTTTCGTATGAAATCGTATGTTTCAGTTTTGGTTATCTTCATACCCATTCCTCGAAATAAGAAAAGTTGTTTCTTTTCTGACACAAAATATTGCCAAAGGTTGCTAAAACCGCAATGGTGAATCGCCCCTTAAAATTAAAGTTATTAAAAATTGTATATATTGGGACCTCGAAAGGACAGTTGATTTGACAACGACCCCACATGTTATTGCAATGGTTACTTGTTAGCTAAAATTTTCCATTCACCTCCACTCTTACATCTAAGTCTCATTCAGATTCAATCATACTTACAATTGATTGTTGACTTTAACATTGAACTAGCTGAATACAACGAGTCAACGACTTATATAACACCGTAACCGTGCCGCCGTGTGCACAACACTAAACATCAACCACCAACTGACAGCGCAGTGTAGTCACTGTAGACTGTAGTGTAGTGTAATCTGTGGATGTGTGAGTCGTGAGTCAGAGGGTGCGTCTGTCGGTCCGTGACTATCAGCTGAGCGCCAGTGTTGGAGTGGTGGGGAGGGGCAGGGGAGCGGAGAGCTGTCGCGCCAGCCACCCAGGGCTGCCGGCTGCCAGGGGGTGTTGCCAATGTAAATCGGCAGATCGCCGCTCGTTGCGCGAAGGAACAAGGCGTTCGTACATATTTTGTAGTAATACATACAACGAAATAGGAAATTAAAGTGTATGTGTTTTCCTAAAAGCTCTATTTATATATAACACAAACAAACTCGTATAAGGAAAATAATATTGTATTTCACAAATATTTCATTTTAATATTTTAATTTTTTTTTCAAATCTGCCGCCCCTTAATTTTGCCGCTCTAGGCTGCAGCCTACTTAGCCTATTTAGAAATACAGCCCTGACTTTAGGCAAAAGTACTATAGGATGGTTGTTATAAAGCCTATGCTATATGAAATATATCTCAACGTCAGCTATGTCATTTTTAAAATTAAAATACGGCACTTATCGGCCTGCGTTTAAGAACAGTTCTGAAACTGTGTCTTTTAAGGCTTACAGCATGTGATAGATTTTTCAGCACTGTATTATAGTAGTTTCTGAAAAATACATTAATAGACTACATTAATTAATTACCACAAGCCTTGGAAAGTTGGTATTTAGATCTATTATTGAGAAAGTCAAATATAGAAAATATTACAACAGGAAACCAATGTAGCTGGCCGGATCCATTATTTATAGTGTTGCGAGAATTTTCAGACCTTATTTTAAAGCTGTGTAAATAAATAACAACAGGAAATCTACTTCATAAAAAAAACCCATAGATAATATAGTCATAGTTTACTGTATCAGGTTGTGAAAAAAAAATTACAGGTTCCATGTATTGATAACATTTTTTTAATTCAAACAGCACTTTATTGTCTTACAGTAAATTAAAGCAAACAAAATGGTGAAAATGTTTAAAACATTACTAAGGGTTATTTCATATGTACTAAATTCACAAGTTTAATTTCATATGTACATATAACTCTACAAAATTACTTCCTACTTACATTATATGTAACATTTTTTATTCCGAGATACATAATTTCCTTAACTAGAATTAACATAACAACATGTCGGTCCTGAGATGTAACTTCGTGCATATATGCATATCGATTTTGCCTCAAAAGTGGCTGACTGTGAAAGAAGTGAGCTAGTTCTTGGCGGACGAATATTCCGGGATTTTCTCCTCTCTGCTTACACCATAGAAGTCCACAAAGCTCCACGCCTTCATTTCTCCATGTTCCAGGAATAACATTTCCACTGTCATCCTCTGAGTCAAACACTTGAGCAGAAGAGTATGTCTCAGCAGACGAGTTCTGTCTCAAGAAGTTATGCAAATAAGCACAGCTTAACGTTACCCACTTTGCTGATTCAGGTTGCAGTAACATTGGTTTCCTGAGAACTCTGAATACACTGCTCATTATACCGAAAACATTTTCGATGACCCTCCTAGCTCTAGAATGTCTATAATTGAAAGCTCTTTCAATGAATCCTTGAGTATGTCTGCCCACAAATGGTTTCATAATACGCTCGGACATAGCAAATGCATCGTCAGCGACTACTACAAAGGGCATGTCCACATCACGTCCTGGTAAAGACCGTTTCGCTGGTATTTGTAGTGTATTTTGCTCAATAGCGTCATACAAATCCGTATTCAAAAACACCCCAGCATCACATTCACGTCCTTGTACTCCTGCGTCAACATACAAAAAGTTGTAATCTGCGTCACATAAAGCCATGAGCACAATACTAAATGTTCCTTTACAATTATAATACAAACTACCACTGTGTGCTGGAGCTTGAAGAACAACATGTTTGCCATCAAGTGCACCGATGCAATTCGAGTAGTTCCACTTAGAATAAAATCTTTTTGCTACATTATCCCATCCTTTTTCATCATTCGGTACCTAAAAACAATTGACAGTTAAATGGATATGTTATATTACTTTGTAAATACATATTTTTTTAAATTTTACAACAAATTGTAACATATGAGCAACGTTTTAATTCGATGGCGCAGTTAAATAGCACCTCATTTCAGAGATCTAGATAAAATGTCTAAACTAAATTAAAGTTCTTTGAAACTTGTCAGTTCAACTATTTTTATAGTTTACCACAACTACAGACACATGCTCAAACATAAAAAATATACAAATGCGGTTTTATTTGTATTTAAATTATTTTGTTCTGATCACATTTGTCTTTTTTCAGGCTTTGCACGACTCGCCCCAAATTTGCCAGGACGAGGATGTCCTTGACGAACCACCTGCAGAAGACACCATTAATGATAGGGAAGCAGAAAAATCAGTGACTATTATAGTGTTGGAATCTTCAGCAGGAGTACCAGAAAAATCCTCAAATGTATCTCAGAAACCAGAACCAAGCAGTAGGAAGCGCGAAAGCGCACGTCCTGTGAAAGCTTCCAAATATTCAAAACTGGAACAAAATTTCAATCACGCATATGATCTATTTACATCATCTATAAACAAAAATAGAGACAGTGACACCTGTTTTGGTGATTATGTAGGCGAATCTCTGAAAAAAATGAGGACAAGAAAGTAAAGGCTTGGGTTCGTCACAGCATTTCGAACATTTTATACCAAGCTGAATGTGAAGGATTAGCAGGTCATTTTCCTCCAATAGTTAATTATGGATTCAGCAACCACGTGCACCCCATCCAACATCCTCCCCCTCATATGTATAACCCCCCTTATGCCAGAAATTCGTCATCCAGCTCTCAACAGTGCAGTCCCCAGGGATCATACACTTCTCAAACAAATCCCAACCAATCAACTTCGCTAGATCAAGAACATAAGAACATGACTTTAAAGTACTCGATTTATATTAAACAAGTTAACGTTAAAAGTGTCTTAAAATGTACTAAAGGATACTTGCTTATGTAATATTACACATACTTAAATTTTGTTACACATAAATATAATTTCATGTATATATAGACTAATAATGTTTTAAGTTCTGGCAATGCATTTTTTTACCGTATTCCGATTTCAATTAGTCATTATCAGAGGAAGTAACATGCTGTGGTACTCATACAGTTTTCTTAGTAAAAATGCTCTCAAACGATCTTTATTTACTATGTTTTCTCTATGTGCAATATTATAATATTATTACACTCATTTTTTAATTACATATTATTTCTTTATTACGAATGTACATTACTACTATAGCTAAAATGTTACGTGTTAAATGGGTAATTTTTTCTAACAATTATTCTTACCTTGATGCAATCCCTTAAAGCGAAACAATGGCTTTACAAACTTCAGGTATAAATCTTGAAATGGCTGATTTGGAAACCCTGTGTAGGTACATCAGGGAACTGTAGCTATCACCTGTAGCTAAAAAACGGAGGGTTGTCGCTAACATTTCTCCAGGAGTAATAGGTTTTTCGATATTTAAAACTTTTCATGATTTTCGGTGCAACAAGATTAAGTAAAGTTTCAAAATCAAAAGCTTTCATTCTCAAAAAATTATAAAAACCGCTTTGCATACGTAAGTCTCTCATCAAAGAGTTATATGCTCCTTCCGTTTCTCTATTTGCTAAAAAGCTTCGAATCCACCATATTGGACGTTTACGCTTTCTTTTTATACGTTGGAAGTAAGCGCCTGCCATGACCACGAAAGCTGAGGTAGAAGCATTGCTCATATTCACTCACAAAATTAGTAGATAAGAACTTAGAAAACACTATACTGTATCTGTATCAACGCTGTACTGTTGAACTCTACGCTTACAAAATGTTGCAGATGTTTCAGGGAATTTAGCCGGTCAAATTTTATGTGCCACAAGTTGCGCAACATGTTTCAGCAACTTGTGTTAATGGAAACGCACCTTAATAAGAGTTAAAAGTTTTCAAATGAACACCTGGAGAAAAAAAAATACAGTTGGTGCACCAAAGAGGTAAGCATAATCCTTGGTGTTAAATATAAAATATGATTTATAAAAATTGAGAATAATGTATAAGCGCAATGTTTATTTTAAATGCATTCAATTGATGCTTGAATATACAAAATATTCATAAATTGTATGCTTTCTTGTATATGATAATCATATATTTATGAAGTATTTTGTATAGCTATATGATTGTTTCATATTTTGCAAAGAGAATATTACTAAAATATTTGTTTTTAAAACTATGAATAATACCATTATATTATACTTTCATTGTTTTTTAAGTACACTTTAAATCGTACTTTTCAACTACTTATATGTTAGTAGTTTTTTTGTAATTAAGTTGTATAAAACTGAAGTTGAGTTTATTAAATAAGATTAACAACGTAGGTATTACATCAGCTTAGAGAAATGCATATTTATATGAGGTCAACATATAAAACGTTGCCCCCCCCCTTCGTTGCTTGCTGTCAACCATAGCAAACTACTACAAGTGAGTAGGCCATTTCCAAAACCTGTTATTTAGAATTTTTGTAATTTTACAGTATTCATTAAAAACGTATAAAAACATTACTAATTAACATATCTTTTTGTTTTTTCACCAAAAATTTTAGAAAAATGTCCTTTTTTATTTAACAAAGTCTGTATAATCACAAAACTTTTGTTTTTTAGTAATTAAATATTGAGTTTTGGATATAGCTGGTTTTGGAAATGATAATTAATATAACTGGTTTTGGAACTGTACAAGAAGCCATTTTGTTTTTTGGTACATTTCCAAAACCAGTTAAAATGATTTTAATTTCCAAAAACAGTTAAAAAGGGTTGAATAAATAAATTACCTGTGACAAATTTTAATTTTATTCATATTTATTAATAAGTACAAAAGACTTGATGATTTTATTTTAATAGTGCCCTTTCATGGTTGTGAATACTTAAAGACAATATAAAAATAAAAAGTAATTAAAAAGAACTTTAACCAACAACATCATGAAAATTTCACTTTACTGTCGACAACATCAATGTAAAAAGGTTTCTATGCAACCACTTCATCTTCATCCTCCATTAAATCGAAGTCAATATCTTCATGCTCAATAGGTGTACCGGTATTTAAGTTGGCTTGCTGAACAAATACATTTGAATAGTATTGCAAAAGTTCGTTTTGGCTCCATTCTTCTCCAAAATGAAGTTCTAGAAGTCGTTTCACATCATCAAGTTTGGCGGATTTTACAGGAATTCCTTTGCTCACCTTTTCTGATCGTATATTCTTCAAAGTTTTTCCTCTTTTGCATAGAGTTTTGCCCTTCCCACTTTAAAAATTATAAAAAGGTTCTCCTCGAACCAAAACAGTTGTCAACGTTTTGTTTCTTCTAAAAACAATCTTTTTTGACTTTTGGAATTGAAAATGCCAGTCAGTCGTCCTCTTCAAAACTTCATCTGAAGACTGTTTCCAATCAATAACCTCACAGTCTTCTCCAAGTTGAATAACTGTTGTAACTTTCCGGAACATTTCAAGATATTTATCAGGATTTTCAATAACACTATTACTTTTGAACTGTCGCTCAAGGATTCCGAAAACCCTGTCAGGTGGGATAAACGAATGGCCAACGATGGGAAAAAATAGAACGACTTCTTTGACGTGTTGTGGAGCTGTATTTAATAACCAGTCAGACAGCATGAATATTATAGTGCTATTTTTATTTTGGCCACCACAACCGTCGGAAAAGAGATGGACAGATGTGATCCCATTCATATCTGTAGAACATAGTCTATGGTTCAGGGCAGAAGCAATTTAAACTGATCCCTTAGCATATTCATTTTCACACCATACATAAGCAAAAGTGTTTTCCTTATTTAAATTGGCTTTTGAATCTCCTTCAACAACTGTGAAATTGTACAAATACATCTGGCGTCGATAATATGCTTCCTGATCTGGTATTTTAGGAAGAACTAAATTTTTTTGGCAGTCATAACTTAAAATTAACACATTTTCTTTCTTTTCTTGCAATGCTTTAAAAAATGTATCAGCTCTTCTTTTGTGAGCAAGAAGTTGCAGCTTTAGATTGTCTCGTTCTTCTTTGTTGCGTTCTAAGTTCAGCTTATTCTCAAGACTAGTGCAAGTAGAGCATTTGTCACTATACGGGGCATGAAAACTAATATTACAATTTTCATTTAAAACATTCCTAAAAAATTCATATTCAACACAAAGATTTTCATCTTTTTCCCTAGCTGTATACATCTCCCACATATTTTTTACTGATAGTTCACTTGGTAGATATTGACGTATTTTAATTTTCCCCCTTGAGTAATGATTCTGAATCGGCTGGAATGTTTTTATAAAGTCTATTACAGCTTCCCTTTTTTTTGAACTTGTCAACTTGACGGGCACCTCCTCGTGTTTCTTGGGGAACCTCACCTGTTTGCAAATATTTTTTACACCTTTGTAAGCGATCACGCCCTTCTTGTATTATTCCCAAAAATGCAGTTCTGCAGACCCTTATTTGCTCGATCTCTCCTTCACGTTGTTTGGGTAGGAAGTATGAAGTGCTTACCAGCCGTTCACGAGAGCTGCCTGCATCATTGGGCTTACCTCTTTTTTGGCAGATGAGATTGATACATGCCGCAGGATAAAATTTTTCTTCGTATCCAAATTTGCATCTTTATAGTACTTTTGATGAATTCTCCGTGCATCCTGTAGTGATAGTTCATTGCATCTAAACATGCTAGTTCCTCCATGTTTGCATTTGGGTAACTCAGGGAATCCTTTTGGTAAATGTCTGAAACAATAAAACCAATTATTAGGTTATTATTATTATTATTGGCTTAAGACGCTGACTTCAAGACAGGCGAATATGAGATGAATGGTGAGTGTAGAATGAATGTGGCGCGATCTTGTAGTCTTGTTACTAACTAAGGTCGACATTAACCTTAGAGAGGACTGTTAATTAATAACCCAACAGCCAATGGAAACTTACGGGACCTACAGTTTATGTTAGGTTCCATCTGGTTAGGCTAACAAACGACCAACTCATAGCAGTTTGGCTAGTAAACAGAAATTATCCAATGGTTAAAGTCCAGTACATATGGATTAGAAAAACAAAACAAAAAAATCCTTTGAAGTGTTCAGACTATGAATTGGCATGTTGTGCATTTATTTTGTACATAAAAGAAATCCATAAAACAATAGTTAGGCCTACTTATTAACTTTAATAATGTTTCGAAATGCATTATAGCTACAAGGGTTTTAGGCCTAAATAAAAATCAGTTTAGTTACCGGTAGAAAACAACTAATAAATATAATGTTTACAGAACTAACCTTGCTTTCTTTGCAACGTTCTTCTGCCAATCGTCGGGGTACCTTTTCCTTTTCCTTGCTAGTTTAGGCGTTGTCGTTTGAACATTTTCCACAATATCAGTAGGCCTACTATTTTGTAGATTATCTAAGACTGTATCCTCAGATTCCATTAGATAAAACTTAAAAAACAAACTAAATAACTGAGAACAATATAATTTTCAACTTAACCACAACAAACAATAAACGCTGTTATAGATCTTGATGTTGGCGGCAAAATTAAAGCACAGCTGGTAGAAAAATACGTTAAATATTTTGTTTCTGCAGTATTGCCAACACTGGTAGTAAAATATTTCATAAGTAAAACTCAAATAATTATTTTATAAGAGTGCAAAAACTTCATTTTGAAATGCGCCTAATCATATGAGTGAACAAAATAGCTGGTTTTTGAAATGTTTTACTTTGACGCCATTTACATTTATTGATATATAACAGGCTTTGGAACAGTAAAGATGGATAAATAAATAACAGGTTTTGATACTGAAGCTTGAGTGTAAATAACAGGTTTTGGAAATGAAATCAATTTTTAAATCCAATTTTCTTGCTGTTTTAGCAGGTTTTGCAACTTGAAAATATTTCAAAACGGTAGCAAATTCACTAAAGTTACCATGGCAACCATTATCTCAATTTCTTTTTTGACGGAAAGCTGGTTTTGGAAATGGACTACTCAAGTAACAGTTATGTTGGGAAGTGTTATTCACCACAATTAAGTCTTTGCACTAACATGATATAATATTGATGTAAAATATATGCATATCACATTAAGTAAAGTAATTAGTAAGGTAGATGGTAGGATCAATTTCCTATTAGAGAATTTGAAATTAACTAGGAACTGGAACATCCAGTTTCCAGTGAGTCACTTTTATATTTGTTACCATTGTGAAATATAAACCATGAATATTCAAACCCTTCCTCGTTAGAACTCAGTCAGTCGTGTAAACTCAACGCTGAATCAAGTGCGGCGGTATCACTCACTCCCAGAACATCCCAATCAAATTCGAATGATTTCCAGTACTTCCGAGAGATTACGCTCAAGCGGCAATACAAAACCGATCTCCACCCGGGACTGCTGACGAACCTGCAACAATCGAAAATGATAAAAATAATTATTTACTCTTTTCAAACAACGAAACATCAGCTGAATACGACTATACTACCATCCCGATTACTTGGCTACCTACTATATGAGAATTGTTAAGTGGCCGCACCAATTATAGTTCCACCTGGGACTGGATGCACTGCCGACAAACAGCCATTATGTTTTTTGCAGAGTTGCAGTATCAGTTGAGGGACAATTCCAAGTCTGCCTTTCTAAGCTATTGAGGAACTCGTCCTAATTCAAGTCGAAACACTTCAATAAAGCGTCGCATAGCATCCTGGAGTAATTGCCAAAAGAAATTGCTCAATCTAATTTCTAATTAGTTCAAAATTTAACTACCATTAATTGGAATTCGTACAGTTGAAATTAAAGATTGTTTCATGAACCGCCATAATATAGCCTAGATATCGCTTGTGTCACTGAAATTCATTTCATTCAAAACGGACGTTTTAATATCACCAGCTACTCTGAAGACAGTAGTTGCGATATTTATTGATAGAAAATTTAGTCATCATAGTTTATTTTTATCAAGGCTTTTTCAATCGAAGCTGTTCAAATCAAGCTTGATTTAGAAAATGATCATAACGTCAATATTATTTCTCCATAACTATCACCAAATCGACATTTATATCTGCAAGATCTTTTGAATTTACTTTAAAGATATATTGCAGATCCTAGTTATTCGAGTATGTGGCTTTTGGGATCTCCAACAATCATACTACCAATTAAACAAAGTATTTGGGAGTGATATACAGAAGGGCAACGAATTTGCTGATCATTTTGACAAACATTCAGACAATGTAAACGTAGCTAACCTAAAAACTAACAAAACAATATTTTCGAATTTCTGAATGCAGTTCCTGGTGGTGTTCAGCAGCCTATAAAATGTACATACTTCTGGATAGGATATAGTCTTCTCTGGGTAGAATTTGACACGCAAAGTACTCCTAATAATGGGATCAACTTCCAATGCATGTATTCCAGACATGTAGTGTCTTACCAAGCAAGTAACTTGTAATCCAGTCAAGCAGTTTTCCAACAGATCCATATGTTTCAAGCTTTCTTAACAACAGCGTATGACTGATATGATGGAAAACCTTAGCAAAATCAAGTTCGATAGCATCGACCTGGGAGCGCTCAACGAAGGCAACAAATATATCAGACTGGAACATCAACAAGTTTTAGGCTGAAGAGCGTCCCCGCATAAATCCATGAACGAAAGTAATGTGATAGGAAAAGGAGAAATGTGTCCTATTGAGGAAGATCTTTTCGAATAGTTTGGCGATAACTGAAATTATAATAATGGGACGACTATTCTTCACATCATTAACTGGACCATTTTTGTTTCCCATTAATAGGAACAATGAAACGTCTTTTAAGGATATTGGCAAATATCCCACCTGATAAAGACTTGTTGAATAACATAGCGAGAGGATATTCTGAGTTGACAGCAGTATTTCACAGTCCCTGGAGGAATAGAGTCAGGCCCACGACCCTTGGACTCGTCCAAGTCTTTGATAGTCTTGACCACAATAACTCACTGTCTTCACATAAGTTCAGAAGATATTAGGATTTGTAGAAGGAACCTCTTTCATATGGGAGATATAATTTCTGTTGCACTCCCTGGGAGTACCTTGCAACGCATTTTGATTATTGAGAAATGATAGTAATCAGCATCGTATAGTGAACTCTTATAGGCGTTGTGCATGATTATTTTGAATTACAAGCTACTTAAGTTGAGTTGAGAACTAAATGGGGTATTTTCCAGTGCCATTGCTCTGAAAAGGTGAGTTCTTCAATATTAAATGGTTAAATATAGTGATGGAGCCATCAAAAGCCAAATTGATGTCATAATTAGAAACCAGGAAAAAAATATCTATAGAAGAAAGGTCGCAATATAACTTCTGAATATTGCGGAATCATTGTTGGCATGTTAACAGAAAGACAAAGAGCTGGATGGTCAATATCCTCCTGTTTTATCACAAACATATGTTTAATTAATGTAACGACTATTTTCAACTTGTTTACACTTATAGTAAGAAAGAATAGAGTATAACTTAATAGTAATAACACTTTTTATTGAACCTTTTCTGCGAGATAAGATAATTAAAAGTTTTAGTAAAAATATACTTTTCAATGTACATTTGAGCAAATATTAGGTATGCGGTGCTTGTCAATTGAGAGTACTGTAACGCATATAACAAAGACAAAGTTCTTCTATGGGGCACCCTATGTATATATATATATATATATATATATATATATATAAAACATTTTGATAGGAAAACAAGGTAAAATAAACTAAAGAACAAATATGATTAAGACCGTAGTAAATTATATAATGCATAAACATCAATACTTACTTTAGTATTATGGCAACAAGGTAAACTCAACATTGCCATCGGAAACAAAACTCACTCGAAGCAGATGTACTTATACACGTGCAAAGTCTTTGAACTTGCCTGAGAAGTCGTATGTAATTGATAGTATTTAATAATCATGCGAGGTTTTTTATTTTACAAATATAGCGTGATTGACTCCTGCTTTCTGTTATTTTATTTTTATTTCTTCAAAAATCTACATTTTTTATAATACTTGTTGTAAGAATCCTTTAAACTATGATGCAGTTATTTTTGTGATATTTGAAGGATAGACTAATAGTTGCTTTTAACCATATTTCTAGTAACTACAGAACTAGCCTAACCCTTACAATCGAGATATATTTCTTGGAGGATAAAACTGTTTTGTACAATGAATAATTCATTTAGTACTTGTATAGCTACTTGTTTTTAATATATTGTCTTGTTATGGTAAGTATTCTCAGGATTCTAGGAGTTCTAATACAACAAATACTCTGGACATGAAAGGGCTACATGGTACTACATTGGATATCATTGTACAATAATTTATTTTAGTTGCCTTTGGGCTTAATTGTCTCGTGTTTCAAATACAATTCTCTAGTCTCTATGCAGTTGTCAATTTTTTACTTTGACTACTACCAGCCATTAGACAGGCAGGCAGGCAGGCATCAGATCATTTCCTTTCCAGCACAGCATCTGCAACGTGAGTTGCGGTTCAATTTCACATTTATATTTTCATCATGGCTGTTGCTAAATCTGAAGAAGTTGAGGTAACTTAAATTTACACAAAGTATAATTTTAATGCTATGATCTACTATATTATTGCACTCTATCTAAATTACATTAGTTTCTATAATGCTTATTAGTTTTAGTGTTTTAGAAAGCAATCTATTCCAAATGCTCTACTTAAACACAATAACTTATCTACCATATTTCTATTTATATTAAAAATTGAGGTTGCTGTATATCATAGTGTTTCTCTTTACTGTAAACTTCAAGTTGTTATTAGTTTAATGTAACTAGGCCTAGCAAATTGCATGCCCATATATTCTAAGCCTAGGATTATATTGTTTTCTTTAAATCAGATAGCCATAGCCTAGGTCTATGTTGTCATTTGTTATTTATATTCATTTTTAGTCCATTATTACTAAGGCATTTGTTACTGATAGATTAGTAATTATAACGTCCCTATTTATTTTTGAAAGACTAGTTTATTTACAATGATTGAGTGGCTGAAATAGTTTATTTTTGACACAGTTTTTAATTTAGTTAAACCCCAAACAACCAAGGCTAAATAAATAGTTAATTTTCAATTTCAATGTTTACAAATTGTACAATTACCCAGTAACATTCATCATATGATTTGAGTAAATCCCATCAATTTTGTTTTAAGTGGCCTATTTCAAGATTTCACCTGTGTAAGAAAATTTCATGTAATCACAGGATGTGTATTTCTAGTTCTCAGTTACATTGGCGTATATAGTCTATTAATTTATTGATTTAATTTATAATTTCAACTAAATAGTTGAAATTATAAATATTTTAGGAGTCTATAGTGCTGTCTTCTCTTTAAAAATTGTTCTGAGGGTTGGATTTCCATAAGAAGCTGGCAAAACAATTGATTACGAATATAAATTTTAAATGTTATTGATAATGTGCAAGTAAACACAAATATAATAATAATATATTAAATAAATATGAAATAAATATAAATACAATTAGGTAATAATAAAATTATTTTCATCATAGCTGTGGGTAGGGTACGATAAGTGGACCCGGGTTTTTATATCGAAGAATATACTCATCGATACCTAATATTCGCATCTCAAATCCTATTAGACTATCAATCGATATAAAAGTGCCTATAGTCCTTAACCCTTTGAATGCCACAAGGCAAAAAATTTAGTACAAAAGAAATGCACTAGCAACTATATTGCAAGTCATATGCGAAAAATGCCAGGGAATAATAAGAAGTATTACCGGGCTTCCGGAAAAAGAATATATTTTTTTTATTTTTCATACTATTTTTATGAAAGAGGTATCAAAATGTTTGTAAAAAATTGTATTACAATAAAATGTTACAAAACAAATGAAACAACATAAAATAATATTAGTTTTGGCATGTCAAAACCAAAAAATGTATAAAGCAATTTTGATTTTTTAGTTTTTATTTTTTTTGACAAATTAATAAGAAACAATTTTACTATGGGAAGAATTTTTTAAATATTCTTTATAACATTGTTAATGTGAAAAAAAAAATAATGGTTGACTTTTTTATATAATTACTATAGTTACATAACAATGCTTGAAATTATGTACATAATGAAAAAATCATTTTTCAGTACTGGTAACACAACACTAAAACAAAAATAATTAATGCATTACTTACATTTATCCTTTGGTTCTAAAGTATATCTAATATAGGCTATGGTCTTCATATTTTCCCAAAAAATATGTACACACACACACACACGCGCGCGCACGCGCACGCACGGGAGATATCAATTTAACAAAATCATTTTAGAGATCCTAACCTCAAAACGATGTATACACAACCATGTGACCGAACGTATTATTTTAGATATTACGCATACTATACGTAGCGAGTTGTTTACGCGCCAACGATGTTACGCGCCCGGTTGATCACCGCCAGCTGTTGTTACTTCTATTATTCTGTGTTTTTTTATCTTCACTAATATAAAGTATTATGTGAACTATTATTTATCTATTGCAGGATAGTTAACAAATAAAACAATATCGGTCGTGAAAAGAATTCATGAAAAATAAAGCGTTAAAAATTACGATAACAGACGGCGACGACGGATCGTCGCCTTGCACTTTTCGCAAGGGTTTTTGGCGACGATGTATCGTCGCCGTGGCACGCAAAGGGTTAATAACAATAATATGTTTTAAATTAAAATATGAATTTAATATTTAACTTACAGTGATCAAATAAATTATTATAACCAAAATTAGGAAAACTGAATATGACCATATTTACTCGTCTCGCAGTTACAGTTGCTTCTTTCCCACAAATTTCCATAATGGGTTTTTCGGTACAGGTCTAACATGTTGAAGCCACGAAAAAGCAACGTTGTGTAGTTTTCTAAAATTGACTTATTTTTAATAATCAGAATTACTTATGTAAAATTGAAATATTATCCTATGTGTATTATTTTAGAGTGTTTACAGTTGTTGTTATAGATTATTAATGATATAATTCAAAATAATTAATCAGTATCGATTGATTATATAGATGGTTATGATTAAGTAATATTGTTTGCCAATTTCAATGTAAAAAACCGGGTCCGCTTATCGTACCCTACCCCATAGCTGTAAACAAAATACGTATTAAGGGTAACAGTAATGTAAAAGCAGGAGTGCCAATCAAAATTTGAACGTTATTAACAATTCTGCTTGTCGTCCTGAACAAAACTATGTATTGTTTTAGACAGTGTAAATCATAAATAACTGTGGTTTTTAATAATTGAAATGGAAATTACATTTTGTGGTTATACTTGTGTAGACCTACTGTGCTTGATATTTATGATATTCAGCGTTATCTGCGTCCAGTAGCTTATCTGAGTGTTCTGTGCTTAGCATAGAACCAACAACTTTACAATGCAGTAGCCTTCACTGCCTCATTGATAACAATCATGGTGGCAATCCAGCTGGAATTAAACGGACCGAGGAAAAAAAACCGGGAATCTTCCTCAGAACCAGGAAAATTTCAAAAACAGTTTTTCTGTCTCCAAGAACTCATAAAACCAAGACATAATTTGACAGCTCCTAGAATTAAGAACTGATTAATCTCGATACATTGTATTTTATACGATGTGGATCGTTAAATTGTAAATGAAGATCAACATATGTTTGCGAGCTTCATCTGAGGGTTGCATTCCACTAGTGTAGTGGAGTATATTTTGGTTAATTCTACTCCTGTGCTGTGGTAAGCCACCCTCTTCCTAAAAAAGATGTAAAAATACATTGGACAATTTAAAATCGGCCCACCGAACGTTCCGAATTTCGACTGAAAGAGCGGTAAAGTGGCCTATGTCGCCCAGACATAACTCACACAATAATAGCGCCTTAAGTTAAAACGAAGGAGCTTAACCCTAGAACTGTTAATCGACATAATTTTGTCGGTCAATGCCGCTTCTGTAGTGTTAACCGTCAAAATTTTGTCGGTCAAACATTCCCTCGTATAATTACTTTTTACAATATACTCCGGTAACGTATCAATATAATTCATGCACCATTGGATTCGGGAAGAATAATGCTAAGGAACAGATGACTTTTATTCCTCTTTGTATTATGGTTATGACGTAGCAAGCTTGTTATTTTGAACGTAAAAGAAAACGCAGCGCCGTTTGTTGTGACCGCCATATTGCCGCTGCCGTTCTGTATTACTTTCGTGCCGAGCTGTGGATATTTGTAAGTTTTAATAGTTTTACGCATGTTTTAGTGTCGTATTTAATGTGTAGTGTGTTGTTTGATGTCGTTGTAGTGTAAACATATATATTTTAGAATAAATCAATTTCTATTTACTGAAATATGTTTGAGAAATTACCGGCTTTGTGTAGGCTATGGCAAAATGACTTGGCTAAAATTCATTTCCCATAGTTTGTTATTGTTTTCACTTACTAAACGTTATTTATAGCACTCTTTTAGCTCTGAAGTAACTATTTTGTTTTGGTAAATAGATAGTTTTCACAATAAAATATATATTTCCTGTAATTTCTTTGGTTATATATAATAACTGTTTGGGTTATTCTATATTTTTTAAATATATTTAGTTATATTTATAGTTTTCTAACTACATAATATTTCCTATTACTTATAAACCATAAGTTTATAAATTTTGATATAGTACATGCTTTAGAAACGATTTTATATTTTGCTGAATGAAAATTTTTCACAAAATTTTTGAATAATGGCAAAATTTAACTTTTTTTACTTTTCAAAAAATAATTTATGGTAATTATTTCATTAGTACTGTATATTCTATTTTATTCTAAGTAATAAAATATGCAATATAACATGTATTCATAGATAAATGTATTAGCAAAACTTGTTTTACCAAAGTCTTACGTGTACACCCGATTTTCAGAATTTATACGCATCACTGATTTTTGTTCTATAGCTTTATGATGCTTTCATAAATGTGTATAATGTTTATGTTTTTCTGAAACTAGATAAAATTTTACACAGAATGGCTATCTCACTTATAAATATTTCTCACTATAACTTCATTTGCTAGGTATGGTCCCCCCCAAATTTAAGAAATATTTTTCGTAAATTTTATATTTGATTAAAAAAAGTGTTTATTAGAAAAATTTTTATTGTTAATTTTACAATATAGTGCAATTCTACGTTTAATTCTGAACACAAAAATATATACTCTTATTTATATTGCTTTTATTTTATATTTTTAATAATTTTTTTAAAAAAACCTTGCGCGAAGCTCCAAAACAGCCCGACACTACAGGATGAAATGACTGCCAGTTCTAGGGTTAAAATAGGTGATAGTGACAAATGGGTTTTTTTGTATTTTTATATCATTCAGTCATTGAAGGTGGGGTCTCTGGATGATGTTCTCTAACTCTTAATCTTTAGTGAAAAAAGTATTTTGATGTGACTTGTATTAGATACATAGCACAGGCCTAAAATGTACAACATTCATCCTATAAACAGGGTTAGTAGTTTGCTTTATTAAATAATATAAATGTTTACTGTTTTGATAAGAGTCGTAACCTGGTTTTTTAGTACACCAGAATTTCAGTTAGATTTTTACCACGCCTGATAAAGATACCTTTTGGAGAAAAAAAATATTGGGTAAGCTACAACAAGTAATGCCATGAAGGGTGTGTTTGCATCTGACATGTTGCACAGCAATGACAGAATGAGCTGAGGGGGCCTGAGCAGCAGGAGAAACTTTAATTTTCTAGAATTGGTGGCAGATAAGTGGCATCGTGTGGTTCCGTCCTGCCACTCACGTCTGTCATGGCTAGTGTAAAGTTTTCCCCATATTTACAACACAAACATTACATTTTTAACCCCTTGCCCGCCACCGTCGTAATACTACGTCAGTGGCCTGTGAGCATTAAAGTGCCGCTGACGTAATATTATGTTTAGTGCGTTTGTCCCGTTTTATTTTATTTCTTGACGTATTAATGCGTCAGTATATATCTTTCTCTGCATAGATCAGTTTCCAAGTAGTTTCCGTTACTTCTGCAAGGTAGCAGCACCAACTAAGAGGATGATTTTTGCCGCTTAGGCACCGCCTTTGTGGGTGTGGTCTGGCTGTCCTATCCGCCATTTTGTGGTGTATTTGCCATTACGTTTGCTAGCCTCACTGTGTTTGGACAGGCCTACATAAGTTTTAGTTATAATAGTTTTTTTCATTTTCAATAGTTTTTTTATTGTTTTCAATTAGCCTAGTTTATGATTGTTAGCAGTTATAGTACTCAGTGAATTATTGTTCAGTGATGTCTTGATCGAAATATGGCTGCTTTTCAAGCGCAAATTGACAATTGGTTACTAGACTCTGACTCTGAGAGTGAAGATGACCTTCTTGGCGATGAACTGCATGTAGGCCTATCTTCTGATGAAGAAGACCAGCCTCTACTACCTACAGATGGAGTGCAAACTGTTGGAATAAGGGTAAGACCTTTACAAATTACTTGGAGTGAGCATGCCGACACTTCGCCTGATTGTAGGCCTAGGCCTACCGCGTTTACTGGTACTCCAGGGATAAAAGTCGGATGTTCAGGACAATAACGATCCTTATGAATTGTTCAAAATCTACTTTACAGATGAGTTGGTAGAGTTGATTGTTCTTGAAACGAATAAATATGCTTAATCAGTTTCTGGCCAATAAACCGTTACTACAGTTTTCGAGATTTCACGCCTGGAGGTCTACTACTAGGGACGAGATGCACATCTTTTATTGGCTATCTACATTCTTCATGGGAATAATATGGAAGCCAGAAGTCGATTTTTACTTCACTGAAAAATCTTTGTTCTCAACTCCAGGTTTTGGTAGTTTGATAAGCCGGAATAGGCTGTCACTCCTTTCTCGTTTTCTACATTTTTCAGACAATGAGGTGCCAGTTGGAACCAGGTAGCCAAAAGCTACAAAAAATAAAGCCTGTTTTGGGCTATTTGTGTACCAGATTTGAAGAAGTTTACACACCAGAAAAAAAACCTAGCCATTGATGAAAGCCTTTTGTTGTGGAAAGGTCACTTAGGCTTTCGGCAGTACATCCCCATAAAACGGGCACGGTTTGGCATCATATCATACGTGCTGTCAGAGTCGTTTGGAAATTGAAAGTTTACTGTGGTTCAGGGACTGACATTCAAAATAACAACAGCCTTGGCCACGCTATCAATGTAGTTCTCACTCTGGTGAATGGCCTTGAGAACAAAGGTTACTGCATTTATGTAGATAACTTTTATTGCAGCCCAGAACTCGCTATTGAGTCCAAGAAAATATTTACAGATGTTGTCGGGACGGTTAGGAAAAACCGTAAAAATGTCCCAAAAGAACTTGTTTCAAAACCTCTCAAAAAAGGGGAAATGACCGCGATGTATGACAGCACTGGGACAATGATGGTGATGAAATAAGCGACCTGTCCTTTGTCTAAGCACTACTCACGAACTTGGGGTAACGGAAGTAGTTAGAAAAGGGAAACCAGCTCTCGTTCCAAATCTAATTTACGACTACAACCGTTGTATGGGTGGTGTCGACAGAGTTGACCAAATGCTGTCGGCCTACCCTACAGAACGAAAACGCCAGAAAAGGTGGTATAAGAAGGAGTTTAGGCACTTGATAAACATGTGTGTTTTCAATGCTCATGTACTGCACACGTCAAGGAAAACTGACTTCCTATGAATTCAGAAAAAAGCTTATAGAGTCCCTTGTCCGAAACCATCTACGGGAGGGTGAGAACGTCGCTCTTAAGAGCGGTCGTCCATCACTGGAAGATGATCCCTTACGTCTCAAGGAAAGACATTTTCCTGAATATGTACCAGGAACAGAGAAGAAAGAAAATGCAACAAGGAGATGTGCAGCCTGTTCCAGTAAGAAAATAAGACAGGAGACACGGTATCAGTGAGGAAGTTGTGACGTTGGCCTTTGTGCAGCGCCTTGTTTCAAAAATAGTAAAATGTCCATATTTACAATCCTTGTAATCTACATTTTTAGCAAAAATAAATAATTCTAAAGTAAAATGTGCTTCTTCTTTACTATAGTAGGGATTTCATACCCAAAAAGTTTTTTAAATAAAAATAATAAATGTATTTAACACGCTTTACAAAAAATAATTTTCTTTAAGTTAAATTTGTTGCTTTTTTTTACAATTGTTTCTTTAAACTAATATAATTCTATTTAAAAACTAATTCTAAACGAGTTTCAGCAACAAAAAAAATCAGCAAAACACAACAAAATCCTGTATTTTTATGTGGCGGTTAAGGGGTTAAGTCACAGCTCGATCCAGTGCTGACCGCCCAACGCTTATGGCTCATATCGTGGCTGACGCCTCGGTTGGTCTATGAATGGATTGCACTTCACACGTTCTGATTGGTCTTCAGATTACATAGGTTAAAACAAAGAAAGTGGTGTTATGTTATGATCACGATCTAATACAAACCTCGACTGAATTATACAGCCGTGTGCGAACAGACTTGGTATTGACTACCGGAATACAACTGTAGCATGTCTGGCGAAAGTTCTCTTGAGTAATATTATTTATCTTGTTCATATTATGCGACAGTAGTGCAAACTCTCTTGTAACTTTACTTGCCAGTCTAATTCAGCTTAATATTGTCATCAGTCTACAGACGACAGCCAGCTGACCGAATTGCCCATGTACAACACTTTCGTCGTCAGAGCGGGATTGGTTGGGCGACGGCTGGAAATCCCGTCAGTTCTCTGATCAACTCTTTATGTGAACGACTTCCCCGCACACGTGAAAATCAGTAGGACGATTTGAACTGTTCAAACCAAATAGTCCAACATGTGCAAGGAACCTAAAACATGTCATGTTGTTTTGTAGTCCATGACTATAATCTAATGAACACGTTGTGACGAACCACAGCCTTTCATGCATTTATTTACTTTGTAGTTGTGTTTTGTTTTGATGGGGTGATTATATTCTATTTCAGCATTATATTAAGGGCTGACACAAAATATTTAGGAGCCAGTAATTGATAACATGTACTTACTGTGCTTGTATTTTGGGTGCAACTGTAGAAGGTACTGTAATGTACCGGGATTTGTTAATAATATTTAAATTGATGTTCTTATTTCTATGTCTATATTTGTCAACACCATTGTGTCTCTTGGTTCTATGCGCTGACATTAGCTGCTCAGCAGAAAACTGGCAATTGCTAATTTTTATTTTAAATATATTTCGTACTTTAGTGTTGAACATAATTCTATTCTTCATTATAATAAAGACTGAAACAAAATATTTAGGAGCCAGTAATTGATAACATAAGGTACTGTTCTGTACTTGTGTATATATGCTTATTCTACAGATCGTGAACTAACCGTACTTCAGCAACTTCCGTAGCAGATAACTTTCTGATGCATTCTTCATGTATTGGCCGTCAGTGGGATATATATTTAGAGTCACGATACTTTAGATCACATGTGTGGAAGATGCCTCTCGAATCCAAAAAAAATCTATTCCAGGATGATTACTGATCGGCAGTACTCAAATTACTGATTGCTAAAACATTTTTGTACTTTCGGGATGAAAAAATATAGATAGATAACCAAAGTAAACAAACTATTGTAGTTTAACAAATAATATTTAACCATAATTCCATTTATCCTTGGACAAAAACGATCGGCAGTATGCAAATTACCGATTGGTGAAACAGGTTTTTGTTGTTCTGTGTAAAAACTATTTAGAAACATATAGTAACAAAATATTGGGATTTATCAATAATATTTAAATTGATGTTCGTATTTCTATGTCTATATTTGTCAATGTATCTCCTGGAACTAAGCAGCTTGAATTAAGTGATAGCGATAAATCGTCAGCAAATCTTTCGCATATCGTTAGCGACAAATTGCTAGAGCACCACAGTTTTGTGGCATTTCTTGCAAATACAACTGGTGAGGATAATCCGTCACCGTTGAACTCTGCGTAAGGGTTAAATACAGTATTAAATTATCAACCTGGAAAACCGGGAAAAAACTGGGAATTTGAAAAGAGGTTTTGAGCAGTCACCCTGACGTTGTATAGTATGTAACCAAGAAACATGTATTTCAACACAAATCTTGTTGACAACAGTGAATGAGTACACAACAGTTATCAGATGTCTATATCCACACAAATTTTGTTGATATGATGAATTATATGTTTTAGTGATTTTTGTGTTATAAATGAACTAGAATGTTGATAAACCATTATTTTTTTTAAGTGAAATTGTTTCTGGTAACTAGTGAGAAACTTGAAAAGGAAATTTACATGGTAAACCTGCTATTACAATAAAAACAGTTTTCAAGTGGTTTCTAAATTTTCTGAACTTAATCACAAGTGCCGCTGAATGTTCTGGACTCCCTATTGAGGTTACCACCTGAGAAATCATTGGTCGCAATCTGACAGGTCTGCAACAGCCAGAAATATAGAAAACACAATTCACTTTCAAATCTTCATTTAAAATTTTACAAATTGCAGATTTTGAGATGCCAATATCTCTCAAATTCTATACAGTACATTTATAGTTTTTGTTGATTACCTCACACACACACATTCACTATTTGTATGATTTATGCCTGTTAGGACTGACAGACTCCTTTCTACTCAAATGTCTAAACTACCACATGACATGAGATATGTGATCTTTGAACTGTCTAAACTACTATTTTATCTGAATATCGCCCATAAACTGGATCACCAAAGCTTTTTTTTATAATAGAATATTAAAATTATTATAAGCAGAATGACCACATTTCTGGCAAAAGTTCATGTCAACTCGTTGCTCTTGACTTTTAATCATTGTAAAATGCAATCTAAAGCATGCGTACTGTATTAACATATGAACGGATTTGTGACTCACTGACTGGATAGAGCACAGTGAAGTCCTGGCAATGTTTTTGGATGGTTCCCTCTTGGTCCTCATCCTGGCTTGCGAAGGATACTTTTCTGACAAATCTCATGCAATTTTGGGTTATAGCAAACTAGAATCAAATAGAATCATATCAAGCACATTTTAAAATTTACAGTAGGATAAGTTTTATATCTGAGAAACAAATAGACCCAATAAAAAAGTTGTGTTAATGGAATTTTTGATCTTTTTTTGCTTGATTGTAAGTTACGAGATATGAGTTATAAATGTTGTATTTTTGATTGCAGCAAGTAGTGGAAAAAGCCGTTGTGGCTGAAGAGATTCAACCAGAGCTTATGTATAAACATCCCTTAAATAGTACTTGGACCCTTTGGTATTATGAAAATGACAGAAAGAGATCCTGGGAAGAAAATCTAAGAGAAATAATAAGCTTTGAAACAGTGGAAGATTTTTGGAGGTAATCTATACATATTGAAATAGTTAGACCTAGAGTTTTTAGAAAAAGTTTGAAGGGCCACAATACTAGCCTAGAGCAGCCTGTTTCAAAATAGTCTGATGACATTTGAGGCTGGTGAGCTGGTAACAGTGTTAGACACAGTGTGTAGAGTGGGGATTATTACACAACAGCCACCAGGACTATTTTGGTGCGGGTTGTTCTAATAAGGTTTTTTATACAACATGTTCTCTTTGTAAACATTTTTATCCCATTAAAATGGTACACATTTAATAAGCTTGATAATAATTGTTTAAGCTCGTGTACTATTGGAGTCTCATTATTATATTATAATAGTTTTATTTTCTGAGGAAAATGTTGTATATATGATAATATATTACAATGCCTTGTCACAATAAATATTAATATCTTCTTTAATTAAAGTAATACAATTTTGTTTAACCCATTGCGGATCGTATTGTTTTGGCGCGCGGGCACCAGCGGGCGCGAATTAATTCACGGTCAGCAGCCGCACGAACAGCAATGGTGCGACACATCGTATCGCTCGCTATTGTATACTAGAAAATTCAGCTGCGAAGGTATTCGTTCAGATGGAACATGGACCTGCTGGGGTTTCCGTGATGTAGGAACGATAACACGCGAGCAAGGTTACGGCGTGGCAGGGATGATGTCTGAATCATACTCTAAATAAAGCAGATCGGGCGAATCGATTGCAACATCCGGGCCATTGTCTAGACTAAACCCACCAACATGTACGTCTGCGTCGTTTAGTTGTGTTACTAACCTCAAAAGTATTATAATAACAACTGAGGAAAACACCCAATCCGAAGCGCTAAAAAGCAGAGAGTAAACTCATATGAATGATTTTTCAACTTCGACATATAACTGCGATCTTTAGGATATTTATAAAACTTTTGAAAATTCTAAACGTAGACCGTTGTTAAACACTCTTAGTAGACAAGTGAAGACGATCGCCTGATCTATCAGACATTAACAGAACTGTTTGGAGGGAAATTTAAAAGCAGACCGCTTTTGCGACCTCAGCTCGTCACCGTGCGGTTAGGCCCGGCCGCTGCGTGATGAGCCCAGCTCGTCAGTGATCCGCAATGGGTTAACATATTTTTTTATACAATTTAAAATGTTTTTCAACAAACCTGGCAAGGTTCCCATGTTGTACACAGTTTTTGTTGTTTGTGTATAATTTTTCATTTTAAACCTAAACTTAATATGTGCATTTTATAAAATCGTGAACATTTCATAATATTTTCCATGTGTTACCAACTCTTATAGCATTGGAGCAACTCTTATAGTGTTGTAAAAAGATAAATTATTTTTCAGCACTGCAGATATTTTATTTGTAAAGAAAAACGTTGTGTGCTAGATAAACAATCTTCAGTCTTATATATGGCGATCAGATCTCAAAAGACAATGCATGTTTGTCTTTTATTAGCTTGTATTTTTATAAAGCAATATTTACGGTCAAAAGTTATTACTGTGATGAAGGGATTTAAAACTTAAATTTCAAAATATTGTTTATTCCACAAGTCTATTTTCAATATAATTGGTATGTCATAGCAAAATATCTCAATGTGGCAACAGTGTATGGTGCCTTGGCCAGTAATACATCTAAATGACAATTAATTTGTGAAATTTGATTTTTGTATGTTAATCTTCAGTGTTAGAACAGGCTGTGAGCGAATTGTCTGTTAGTGAAACGTTAATTTTTGGGGCACACTTGAGACGATTTAGTAAATGTTTTGTACTGTGTTGTAGCCTTTATAATCATATCAAACTCGCCAGTGAACTGAGGCATGGGTGTGACTATTCACTATTCAAGAAGGGAATTCGTCCTATGTGGGAGGATTCGAGTAACGTCAAGGGTGGAAGGTGGTTGATAAGTCTTGATAAGAAACAACGAGAGCACGAGCTGGACAGCTTCTGGCTTGAGATTGTAAGTATTCATAACGAAGACCAATAAACTAAGATTTAAGTTACAATTTTGTTGCCAGAATAATGAGTGGGGTGAGAAAGGGAAGAAGATTTTGTTCCCTTTACAACAATCTCGCTCACATTATTTTTAAATACAATTACCTTGGCAAAACTATTATTTCATTGCTGTTGTGTCAACTTTTGTGTTGTAGTGGTGGAATGGTTTTTCTCTTTCTTTATCAATACGTTAAGATCTGCGTTATAAGTAATGTACATAAACACCTTCTCTGCAACATAATCATGTACAGACTTTAGGATAGCTGGATTAGTTGAGAGGAGCGTCCACTGCAGTCATTGTGTTAATGAATGTTTCACTTTAAAAAAAGTTAACTTTATTTTTTGTAGCAAACACAAATAATAAAAGTATTTAATGTATTAGTTTAGTTTTAAAGCTTTAATTAGAACAAACTTATTCTTTACATCATATATAGATTTATAAAATTTCGCAGAAAATAGTTGCAGGGCAGTATTCAACATTTTATAATAGTTGTGCCTTCAAAAACAAACCACAACATGGAAGTGCATTTGCTATAAATAACTTTTAGGTTCTTATTATTACAGTTCTATATCCGGCTTTAACAATATCTGGTCTCCCCAATCGTCACATATGACAAATTTCACTGTATGTATTTTATATAGTTTACGCCATCATAGTAAAATTTTTATTTCAGCTGCTATGTATGATCGGAGAAGCTTTTGATGACCATGGAGATGAAGTGTGCGGAGCTGTGGTTAACGTAAGAAATAAGGGAGACAAGATCGCTGTTTGGACTTCAGATGCCTCGAGATCCAATTGCGATGGAGTGATTGCTATCGGGTAAAATTATTATTACTTTCCTTGAACCATAGATTGATCAAAAAGCTATACAGTTACTCTTACCTTTGCCTTCATTTCACATTACTAAGAACTAGGGTGTCGGTGGCAAGAACCCACATTGGTTATTTTTAAACAAATAAAAATCAATTTTTTATGTCAAAAACTTGGTTCACAGTTTGATATATTCTGAGTTAAGTTTTCATTTTGTTTGAGTATTAATTTTAAATTATTGTTAAAAGTTTTATACTATCCATTGTAGGTCAAGTTTAAAATCAATTATACCAGGAGTTAATAAGCTTGAGTATTATAATTTAAATATTGTTGGATGTTGTTCCATAGTTGTTAACATCTGACAGAGTAGTGCACATAGAGATGGATGTTTACACCTAACAGGATTGCAAGGGATCAATATTAAACTGTGTTTCTAATCTGCTGTTACTGTTTAGTGTTTACGTATACTAATAAACATATTAATATGTCAAACTGTGATATTTAGATGAGATTTCTTTACCTGCACTCGAGTTTTTAGTTATTTAATGGCTTGTTTTGTAATTATGTGTTTTTAATGTTTAGTTTTAAATCTTTCACTCAAGGCTTTTTGGTTCAGTTTATGACATTTGTTGATTGTAAGTCACAGTATTGCTAATACTTAGGCTACATATTTAAATAAGTTAGGCTGTGATGTTGCATTTGTTATTTTTATTTGTATGAACTGTAATTTGGCAATAAAAATTTATTCTTATTCTAATATTTAATGTTAATGGTAAACAAATTATACTTACTTACAAATTACCTGTAGAAAATCATGTATTTTACATTACTAAGATGTTTGTAAAATTGTATATACATTAACTGTTAAATGTCAAAATTTGTTGAAAACACGCCCATAACAGAGAAATAGCTGATTGCCATCATCTTGAAAGTGTGTAGTTGTTCAATGAACCTGGCTCCTGTCACCGATATTCCGTGCAAATGTATCCAAAAGTATCTCATATTTATTTTACCACATGGTTACAAAACCCAAAGTACTAAATTTTGCTAATAGCATGTTTTTTTAGAGGTAAGGAAAGAAAATTTTGTCTTCAACAGGCTAGTTGTTTGGGCCTGGATATGTGAGGGCTCGGAATTCTTATTGCTATTATTATAGTTCATAACAAGATTGTTACCAACTAAAACCGTGTTCCTCTTTCTTCAGTCTCTAATTCCCTGTGGAAATTGCTGTTAGGCATTACTTTAAGGGGATAGGCTCTACCACAACAGCTCTCCTGTCCCTTAGATAAATCACTTGTGACCTCCACTTGGAGGGGTGAATGGAAGTATTAACCTCTTAGTTAGAGTCATCAGTCTGTGTCCTCTATGAAGTCAGGTCAGGGTTACTGAAAATCAGGTATCTCACTTTCTGTCAATGCTGAATGTGAGCTTAGTCAGAATCCTCAGTCTTGGACACATCATTGTCCTCTATAAAGTCCAGGTCAGGATTACATAGAATCAGGTATAAGGGTGAATCTCACAAAATAGGAGAAAATGATTATGTAAAAGAAATAAAAACAATTTAAATCAGAAGTTTGTTATTATTGGTGTAACTGTTAGTACGTATTATTGTAAGGAATAGTTATTTGTGAGTAGCAGAGCTAAATTTGAATCATTTCTATTTTTTTTTTCAATTTTTACAAAGTTTCAAGACACCATATTTTTACAAATCGGTAACGTTTAAAAATCCACGATAAAATTGTATTAATATTAATTATTACCAATAAATTAATCATTGTTTTAAGATTTGAAGTCCTAAAAACTATGAAAACAGTCACTGTCACAAAGTTTGTAATAATTTTTACCATTTTTAATGCCTTTTAAGTGGAAATTGTAAGCTATCTAGTCATTTACATTGCAAACTTTGCAAATAAAACCCGAAATTCTTTAAGTACTTTAACTAGCTTGTTATATGTGAAAAGGATAAGTTCTTAACACTAAACAATTTATAGGATAAAAAAATTAAGAGATAAAAAATAACACCTCAATATTGCCGATTTCACGAGCGTCACCGACTTGTAGCAGCCGTCACCGATTTGTAGCAGCCGTTACCGAGTTGTCGCGAGGTTACCGATTTGTAAGATCAAAGTGACAGAAAGAATTCTAATGATAAGGAGTAAGAAAAAGCACGCAGTGAGTTTTATATGTTTATAATCTATAACATATACTCTCAAATGACAATAGTCAAGATGATGTTTTTTAAGAATATTCTGATGAAAACTAGATGACAAAGTGTTATAAATTCAAAACACTCTATACAAAACCCCATTTGAAATAATTATAAACTAATAACTAATATGATTATCTTAAAAGAATATGTTACATAGTTAGTACTATAGCAAATAATAAAATGTCCTATGCTGTTAACAATATCTGGACATAAATTGTTTGAAAAAACGTCTTACTTAGAGTAATATTTAATATCATAGTTTGAGAAAAAACTGGGTAACAGAATATTATAAATTCAAAGCACTCGATACAAAAAAGTAATGCAATAATTATATCTTAGTAACTAACACAATTATCTTAGAAAACTATGTTGCATAGTTAGTATTACAGAAAATAATAAAAAATATTCCAATGCTGTTTACATCTTGACAAATTTTGCTTGAGAAAAGTTTCTTTTTAAATTTAGGGTAGTATAATAAAAAAAATTAGAAGGATATTTTGTTACAACTCATACAATAAAGTGTGTTTACTATTAACCTGTGTGATATTAAAATCCTTCATTGAAAACAAACACTTAAAAACTTAATAGTAATATTTAATTAGTTAGTCCACATTTGCTTTTTTTAAATTTGTAAAAAAAACCCGATTCCCTTTCATTACTACAGTTGGGTTGGTAATATGGCCTTAATTTGATCACATGAACCGAAAACAAAACATCTTTTTCATTAGCAAAATATTAATTGGTTATCTTTGTTGTTGCAAAATTTTAAAAAACATCACGGTGACATCTTCTTGAGAGAGGTCGTTCTGACATACACCAATAAATTGTTCAATCTTCGATTTCTTTCCTTTGTCAATTTTGTATTCAACCAAAACATGAACTCCAGAAGTAACTTTCTTTGCAAAATCTTCCTTGTTTGTGTTACATTTATACATTTGGGTCAAATCCTTTTGTTCCTTTAATTCAGGTTGGTCATAGTGGTTGATATACTCTTCGTCTTCTGAAGATGTTAAATACGTCATCAACTGACAATATGTTTGAGGGGTTTTTTTGTTTTGAATCGATCTTATTTTGAGTAATTAATAATTGATCATCAGTTGGCAAAGACTTCAGAGAGTTTGTAGTGTCTACAGGATGTTTTCTGCTGAACATTCAAAACAAGAAAGTGTACGACAATACATAATGCCAGTACAAAGTCCACAAGTTACCTGATGAACCTGCATAATCCCCTTTATAAGGGGTTATGCTGAGGTTATTCACTTCCAACTTTAAGTCTTCTATAACTGCTGATGGGATCTCATACAAATCAATGTTAAAACTACTAAGAGCATCCACAAATCTTTGGCACAAGTTATGGTCAGATCCACGTAACACCTTTTTATCAGCTTCCCTTTTAAGAGTACCGCCACACCCCGTCCATTGGCCCCTTACCATGACCGGCCTCAGTGAAGTTTCCAGGTGAACGATTCCATTTGGGTAAAGTATTTTGGCAGAAGAGTCTTCAGTAAATAAAAAGGTTTATCCTGTTTCTATACTGACTAGATGGACTGTCAGTAAATATATGAACAGCGGTAGTTGCAGGGAACTGTTGGGATGCGTTTAAAAAAAACAGGTTTCATGTGACCCCAAACGGCGTGGGCTTGGTGGTCCAAGTTATCGGAGGCAGAGGCAAAACATGTTGTCTTTGTGGTGTCACCTACTTTAGCATACCACACACCAGTATTTAAGGATAGCTGCCTTTTACTAGCACCAAAGTGAAACCGATTGTACTTCCTTTTCGTACTTGGCTACATAATTTTCAGAAAAATCTAATCTGAAGAGAAGCTCTCCTTCTGAAAGATTTTCAATTTGTTTTTTAGAGCACCTGCCTGGTGTTTTGCGTAAAAAACATGTTTTTTAAAGATAGCTAACTCGTTTTTTAAATACGTTTTTAAGACAGATACTTTAGCTACTTCTTTCACCTTGACAGTTTTCTTAACAATTTTCTTTTGATTTTTTATTACTTTTTGCTCTTCTACCATTTTCCACTTCTGGTATTTAACCCAAAAAGTCTTTTTCATAGCAGAACTTGACTTCATTACTTTTGCACTGTGAACACATATTTAACATGCATTTTTTGCTATCAGTTGAACACACAACAAATTTCACTACTTCAGCAGGAGACCGCTGCGCTATAACATTAGTTACTTTTAATGCTTTTATTAGCAAATCCATATTTGCGTGTTTCACGCAGGCACATGTTTCCCTGTCAATCATTTTGGGAAATGTAACCCAAAAGGGTCTGGAACGACAGAATGATGCCTTCGAAATATTTCCATGAGTCTCCTTTTGAAATTTTTTGTGAAGATTAGATAAAGTGTCCAATAGAATTCTTCTTTGTTTTTTAATGCTACCCTTTTTAACAAACTCCTTTTTCCCTGGGCACATTTGCTCACACACGGTCGTCTTCAAAAAAGTTCATTAATTTTTCAGACAATTCTTTAGTGATGGAAGTTTTAGTTGGCCGTGTATACTCAAAAGAGGTACTGGGGCTGTTCTCGATAAACTTTGTTTGCAGTATAAGGCACTAGATCTCTGAAGTGTGTTTGTACTCGGTATTTTTTCAATATTTGGTTACCGACCACTTTGTGTAATATTTGATTTTTTTTTATTTTTGAGTGTGTGCGACTTCTTTTGTTTGGGACTTCAGCTGTTTTTCCAGGGGCATAGCCCAAGAACAATTGTTTCCTCACTCGCGGGGAGACTTTTTCACCTCTTAATATATTACGTACTTCTTTTCTTGGAGATGGGGATGAGTCAATTAAATGTTTCTTTTTCTCTCTGTGCAACCGCTTTTTTATACTTTCCTAACTTTTTTTCTAATTCTTTAATCTTCTCTTGTTGCTTGGCTATAGTTCTCTATAGGCCTTTGCTTTGTCTTTTCGGATTTTTTTTTGCGCCCTCTTCTTTTTTGTTCAGATTCCTCTCTCACGTCCTGTAAAGGAGAAGCTGGGGGAGTATCTGTAACTTCTTTCAGTGATTTATTTTTCAGGCTTCTAACAAGATTTCTTTCTTTCCAATACTTTCGCATTTTTCTTTGTTCTCTAGGAGTCATGTCTGATATTTTCTTTATTTTATTTTCTGCTTTCAATCGAGCAAGACGATCTCTGTCATTACTTCCTCTTTTCTTCTTTCTTTTCTTCACTCATTCGTTTCTCTACACCTTCGCGCTGACGTTCCTTTGTCAATGCTTTCTGTCTCTCATACTTTTCCTTTGCTGATAGCTTTGAGGAACGTACCATGGTTCTTCACGACCTAGAATCAAAAGCAGAGAAAAGTGTTGCAAAGTTTTTAAAAACGTATGTTTTTAAATTAAAAATAAATGTATTAGAGATTGGTTAATTTAAGATTTTTGAGGAAAATCAAAAGTTTTTATAATTACAATATGCCAATAAATAGTAATTTAACAAATTTGTTGTTAATTTATAATCCAATTGTTTGTTCTAAATCAACATGCTACAGAGCATATGAAAACTGTTAAAGGTTGTTTATACTATTCGTAGTAATCACGTTAATTTAGAAAAAGGAAAGTAACATTAAAATGAATTTTAATCATAACTTTCAAAACATTATATAAAATAAAAATTATTTAACAACAGTTATTGCAAGTCACACAGTTTAGAAGTGTATTTCCAACAAATCGATAACGCTATACCTCATCGTTAACGTCACCGATTTGTGCGTCACCGATTTGTAATATTTCAGATATAACCTAGTACTGCCGTGTTTAATGTTGAGGAACAAAGGTTAGGAGATTGAGGTTATGTTCGTTACTAATAACGGCGGCATATGAAAGCTTTTCAGAAATGTTTTAACTGTATAGTTTACACAAAAAATAGCGTTACCGACTTGTTGAGGAATTAAGGTACTGATAGTTTCTTACCTGAATATTAATTGTTTGAAGCTTCTGGATTCGATGCAATCTTCACTAAAACAGCAAGTAAACTCGATTATATTCGCCTCACATACAAAGACGCAATTTTTACCGCTCAAATCAAGTCTTGCTAAACTTTTTGCGGGATCGTAAGCTAGTAGGTCGTTGACGTAGACTTCCACGGTGACAAGGGACCAAAGGCAAATGATATTATTAATGAACTAAATTTCTTTTGTAGGACTTTGGTTTCACTGAGCCACTGTCTTTAGCTGTATTGTTGACTAATAGTTTTTATTTTAAAAGTACGTTTTATGACTTTATATTTTGAGGTGAATTAGCAGACGATTAGCCCAAAGACAGTTACCGATTTGTATTTTTCTTCCAATAAGAAGGCATAATTAAATAAATCATATGAGTTTATTGTTTTAAATTATTAAAGAGCTAAAGAAAGGTGTTTAGGTAAATAAAATAACAGACTTTTACCTAAAATAATATATTTATTTATGAAAAAATTGCCAAGGACTTAAATTACTACATTTGGTGAGATTCACCCATAACTCACTCTTTATCTCAGCTTCTGGGGGCCATGATTGGAGAAACTGCATATATCTCCCCAAACTTCCTTCATTGGAGTGATTGCAATTGGCAGATTTCTATGAAATATATTTAATTTGCAGAGTGATTTTCTTATTTTATGATTTTTAACATATAAATCTATATTGACATAGTAATTATTTATGTTGCAGGAAAAAATTGAAAGAACGGCTGAGGATAGGGCCTAAGGTCCAAATTGGCTACCAAGTCCACAAGGATACCATGGAGAAATCTAGCTCTGTAGCTAGAAATATGTATACGGTATAACGTTGTCATTTGATATTAGTTTCTTTTCATTGAAAGACCGTATATTCTTTCAATTCAAATGTAAATTTTCTGTTTAATTTAGATTTCTTTTTGTTTGTCGTTTAATTTTATATTTTAGTTTGTGAATATTTATTTTTTTCTTGCTGGAAGTGGTATTTGGTATGTAAATGTGTATTATATTGACTGACATGTTTCCACAAAACTTAAACTTATGTCATAATGTTTGTTTTACATATCCAACTAATGTAAACAAATAATAGCCAAATAAGTAATTCTATATTTTATTCAATATGAGTTTGTTTTGTATTTATTTTTAGACAGTTTATGAACAATTTTCCAGATCTTTATTCTACTGTTAAAATTTAGAAAGGATATTTTCAAAACATATTACAAAAATAATATACCTACATGAAATATGTTTTTAAGTAAGAAATGAAAGACTGTATGTAGATAATGTTATTTCAATTTTAGCGTTAACTGTTCTTTCTTAGACATGATTATTTCATACTGTGAATTGTTATAAACATTCTCACACAGTGTTTGGTTAATTATTTTTGTAATAATTTTTTCAATTTAATTGTAATATACATTTACATCAATTTGTTTAATCCAAGAATAGGATTAGAAAGTTTCTCATCAGTTTTGTAAATAAAATGAATAACAATTATTACATCCAATGGTACTAATAAAAATGTTTCTGGTAAGAATTTGTTATTTCTTACTTCCCTACTACATGGATTAAACGTGCAATTTATTATGAATTTTTTCTTAGATTGTACATCTGAGCATGCTTCTAATTCTGTCGTTACTGTGGTTTGTTTGTTTTGGTTATGTTCTTCTAACCTATATGGCTTATCCGTGTCATTCGAGTGATATCGGAGATATTTTACAGAAGGAATATTGTAGTACTAATGACAATAGTAATTTACCAGGCGATGAAATACCAGATGATGTTTGTTAGACTTTTCAGGCAGTGATAGTGATCATGAACTGCCTGTTGGTCTCGGTGAGTTAAGTGATAGTGATTCATATCTAATTGTAGCATTCCTGTTGTGAATAGGATTTTCACATCCCAAATGTGTTCATATCCTACCACCAGAGCCAGAAATAAACATTGAGAACTAGTTTACTGCTAGGAATGTAGGCATGCAAAACTCTTCCTAGGAATTTTAGGTCTATAAACTATTTTTACTTCTTATTTGTATGGGACTTACTGACAATAGAAACAAATGCATGTGCTAACACCAAAATTGGAAACAAAAGAAGCTGAGGTGAATTGAAACAATTTTCTAGTCTAAGACAATGGAAGGAAGTTATCTATCAAGAAATGAAAAGGGATGAAAATATTGGAGTAAGAAGAAAAATAGAGCTATGACCTTCTTTTCAAGTACTATGTCCATAAATAGATTTCAGTTCAGAAAGTGACTCTGATTAGGAACTCATTCCAGAAAAATGGTGGTGCAGAGTTTTAGTTTAGTGTCTAATTTTTTATCTTAAGTTTACCCTATGTATGTATTTTAAAACATATTGTCCTAATTCAATTGTGAACATTTTATTTGTTTGACATTTTATCCTAATTCCTATGGCAAAAATGTGAAAAATATTTTCTTCAATATTGAACTTTTTGTTTTCTCTGGGAGAAGATACAGATAAGTACCTTGTTTTGTTACATAATAAGGTTCTCCAGTCCATTACAGATCAAAATGATGTATAACACCATGTTTTTTCTGTTCATGTATTTTGTATAAATTTTTAAATATTTATGAACAAAACTGTCAAAATCGTTGTATCATTTTGGGAAATTTAAATTTAAAAACGTATCAGTTCCAGGTTTAAGAATCAAACAGATAGATTGCCAGGAAAGGTCAAGAGTAGCAGTAAGAACAGTTTTATAAGGCCAACTCACCGACGTAGGTTTCGCTTCAGGCCAAACACACGTGGGTGATATGTCAAGCTTGGATCCTCAGGGCTCCCATGGGGTCGACCGATGTAGGTGGTTAGACTGTTGGTAACACCTCTATCAATCCAAAACAAGTCATTGGCATCGGGGTTGGGACACGTGGTTAAAAGGATTTCAGTAGTCTTATCACAGACTAACGGGGTACAAAGGAACAATCAAGACAGCGCCTGCACTTTGTTGAGTGAGTGACTGCTATCTGACTATGTTCTATTGAGAAGAGCCCCTCGGTACACTGGGGGCAAGCGTCCAGCAGATGCTATCGTAAACGATCAGACATCATGCCCTTTCAGTCAGACAACGGGAGACTATCACTCGATCTGGTGTCGGGGATCAAAGTACATGTCAGACCAGTTTATTGATTATTTGAGAGAAGTCAAATGCACTGAACTATTTTAACCCTTTGAACGCCGATATAAATTTAGTAATTTTTTAGATTACGCTCATTTAAGGTGAAAAAATAAAAATGAAAATTCCTTAAAGCTAATTTTTTTATTCATTCCTAATGACTAATAGTCACACAAAAAAATTTAACAATAATATAATACTTGCATTAAAATAATCACATTTTTTCATAATAATGGAATACTTCAATCAAAATCAAATTTAGGTTACAGAGTAATCAAATGCATGTGATAAAAAATATGAAAACTGTGTACAAGGATAAGAAAACAAATAAAGTGTAATATGCTGAACTTGATTAGTTTTATAAGTTCTGATAATAATAGATTTAGGCAGTTGTACGGTAAACTACGGTAAAATCGGGATGAAGCCGGATGGGTCTCGGGACATACTTGCAGCCATAATTACACAACAGAAAAGAAACAATAAAAACTTTATTATAACAACTAAAACATGGTAACAATAACTTTTTACAACTGTTTGTATAAGGAATGACAACGCAAGAACACTTCCCAAAGGCACAATGCGTGCTCCACTGACAGTCGGTAATGGCGGATAGTATCGTCATCGGTGTACAGATGGGAGTGGGAGAACAGCTGCCAGCAACAAAACAATTTACTGTTTACCTACTGCGGCCAGCTGATAGCTGCAACCGGATTATTTGGTCAAGCCAGTACAATACTTTGTATTGTGGCTTATGTATTGAACTTATAAACTTCAAAAACAATAATAAAATGTATTTGTATCGATCGGCGGATTATTTCGTCTTTGGCGTTATAAGACCAAACAACATCGCGAATTATTCCGTCTACGGCGTGCTAAGGGTTAAATAATAAAATTGAATCTTATTCTAACCAAACATAATTGTACTTAATTGGTACACACTTCATGTTAAATCTAGGCTGTATGGAGGATTATTGAATATCCTATCCAAGAGCTGTCGTGTACAACTGTGTGTGGACGTGCATTGTCATGAAAGAAAATTGTTGAGCTCAGTTCATCAACCAGAATAATACTCAGTATACAGGAAACAGTTACGATGATCTTTCTGGCTTACAGTTTGGAGATTGAAAATGTTCTGAAAATTCAGTTGGCAGTGAAACTGCGATGTCACATATTTTTATCAACTTTGATAATCAAGCTAGTTAAGCCCCTGAATCATTGTGAACGTTGATGTGGTCATATTTAAAATTCACACACTACTCATAATTCCATTTCCATAAATGTCAAGTTGCCAATAGATTTCAATCAGTTTGTAGTTTTTGCCACTGAATGCACTTCACAAGTGGCGGGATTTTCTATAGCACCACACATTTTAACTGGTCACAGTGAGAAAAGTAGTGGAGATGTAGACCACCCGGTATCTCAGCTCATTGCATACTGAATGTAGGAATCTTTACACCAAGATGGTAGCTAGTCCCAAACATCTGTTATGTTTTGGATAACCCTCATATATCACGACCATAGAGAAGTTATAATAAGATTTCGTCAGCAAGCTGGCATGTTGTGGTGAATGATACAATCATGATCTGTCCATAGTTCATGTGTTCCTTAACACAGAATCTCTTAGCACCTTATGACATCAAAATAATATTCCTTATTGACCTTGTGGAGCGAATCCATGATCAAACCATGTCAACCTAATAAAAACTTGTTTGTCTTCCAGTTGAACCTACCACTGGCACAGCAAAAACCGATGTGTCACTTAAATCTGGGCAACCTTATGGATGTCCAGGAGTGGCACATCACTAACCGCAAATGTCAAGATTCTGGGGTTCAAGAGTGTGCCACCCCCTGCCTACTTTGACTGGAGAGGCTGGTTCAGTGCTGGCCTCCCCTTCTTCTGGACTTTGAGATTAGTGCCCTAATTCTTCCTCATGGATCTCAATAGGAGGTGGCCCCTACACCCTAACCTTACCCATCCTGAATATCCTATCACTCCGGATGCAGTGCTAAGGTTCTTACAGGACTAAGTGCAATTTATAAGCTTCTTGTCCTAAGAGAACAAAAAAAAGCTAAAGATTTACAAACTACAGATTTTGAGATGCCAAGATCTTTCAATTCCTGTACAAGTAATTGAAAGTTTTTCATTGATTACTGCATGTATATGTTGAATGTTTGTAGGATTTCTGGCCATTGCAGACCTGCTTGCTCCTGAATTGCACTCTACTGAAGTGTGATTATCTATGAATTGCCTACCCATGCTGACTAAACATAAGTTAACCACTTAACAGACTTTTTGTATCTTAAACTAAAAACTGTTGTTGCAGTTTTTTTACAGAGTCAGGTTTGTAGAATATTATATCAGTAGCACACTTGTACGCAATTGCTATGAACATAACATTACATAAACACTGTAAATGGGTTAAATAAGATTTTGTTTTCTCTTATGATTACGTTTTTGACAGTATGCAATATATTATGTTACAGACTCTACTTGATTATTAAGTAGAGCCGAAATACTGTTCTATAGATAAGTTTGCATATGAATTAGTCTGGTTGATTACCAATAAGGATGAGAAAATTCTAGTAAATTGTAGGCCTGTCACATTGGTTGAATAGCCACAAATATTTGGACAAGGTACGGGCAGCTGTTTTAAAATGACATGATGTCAACAAATACGGTATAAAAAATAATTCCTGCCATCATTTTTTTACTTTTAAACAAGAACCTTAAACATTGTATATAGTCCTAAAAGGACCTTTGCGCTGCTTCCGGAGTGCCAGGATATTATGGATGGGTAAGATTAGGGGTAGGCACTGCCTCCTGTCAAGATCCATAAAGAATTTAGAGTATTAATCTCAGTCATTTCTTGGAAGAAGGGAAAGTCAGCTCTGAATCAGCCTCTGCAGGTAGGTGGGGAGGCATGCCCTTATGTCTAGGCTAGCGAGAACCTTTGACACTTAAAGAGCCCCACCAACTCAAAGTCATCTCTTGTATCATGTGATATACAGCCACCTGTATACCACATGATACAATGTGATAAATTTGTCAATATCAGTATCATACTGTGTATCAACAAATACATAGAATTAATAAAGAGTTCATGTACTATGTGTTAGTTTTAACTTTTTAACAACCGTTACTTTTGAGCTTCAAAGACTGGCAATCAGGCTGTAGTTAGCCCCTGTGAAGAAAACCTCAAATATCTACAGACTAAAGTATTAAAAATTCATAAAATTATATCAATTAATGTCTGGACTAATTGCACACAATAGTAAGCCAGGCTGACGTTATTAGGAGACCATAAAGTACCAAATTAAAATATATAAATATTTTACTCATCATTCTCTTTAATAAACCGTGTAAAATAAAAAATGTTACATAAAGATAAGCATACAATAAATATCTCTAGTAATCTTAGAAACACTGAAATTGACAAAAAGTGATGGCTTAATTATAAAATCAATTACTGAAATTGAAATAACACTTCAATATAGAGGCTATCAAGAAAAAAATATGAAAGAAATAGAAACAAATTAAGTGAAAATAAAAAAAACATTACTTTGGAAATTAATATTAACTATAACTTTTGAAATGGACCTAAATAAAGGTTCATCCATATATTTAAATAAAAATTATTTAATTGCAAAAATATGTGAAATATTTAATTATAATTAACTTTAGCTTATTACATTCTGGTAACAGAACAAAAACTTTTCAACGAAAAGGCAGAATACTGTTTTTCAAACTTCTAGTCAAAACAATAAGAATTACCTGTTAGGTTTAAGGGATTTCGTAAACATGTAAAAAGTCCAAACAATTTATTTAAAAATAGTTATATGTAATTTGATGTACATTCTAATAAGGTGATAATTACGGTATTTGTAGATAGCATGTATGATAATATTTTTTTTAGATGAAGAAATGAACGCCTTAGTAATGAGAATGAAAAGTATGTCAAAATACTTCAAAAAGTAAAATATAAGATATTTTCAAAGAAATCACAAGTAAACACAACTTTAATGTAGATGTGCATTAAAAGCCTCTCAATTGGAAGCCATAATCGGTTTTGTTAAGTTATTATATATAGGCTATATAGCGAAGAGATTATTTCAAATTCAAATTATCTTTATTCATATTATTTGTACAATTACATTTGAATTTATACAAATAAGGAATGGAATCATCTTACATTTTTTATTTTATTATATCCTATGTGTCCATATATTCTCCAAATGAATACAAAGCCTTATCTGTCAAAAAATTTTTAAAATGTTTTTTTAAACAATAAATTCATTTTCTATGTTAAATAAATTTCTAGGGACTTGGTTTATAAAATTTAATACTGCCGAGCTAGGTTTTTTATAATGAAATTCCAATGCATGTTTATGTACTGCCAATTGATTTCTATTTCTAGTAAAAGTAGTTGTGATTTGACCCCAATCGGGGTAATTTGTCAAAATTTGAATCTAACCATCATAACAGTTTCCAGTATATACATTCCGTAAATAGTTTAAAATTCCTAATTTTGAAAAAATACTCTTTCACAGATTCCCCATCCTTTAAGTTCATGATTATCCTAATTGCTTTTTTTTTTGAAGTTGAAGAATGCTTAACAGATTTGAATTACTAGTGGCCCCGTACAACACAACACCAAAGTTTATATGAGAATGTATGTGGGCATAATAAATGGTTTTCAAAATTTCAGTTGAGCAATATTTTGACATGGTTTTTAAGAGCAAACAATCCGGAAGAAATCTTTTTTTGCAAAGCCAAAATATGTTCGTTCCAAGTTAAGTTCTCGTCTAGAAGTAATCCTAAAAATTTAGTGTTAGTTAATTGAGAAATTTGTATATTGTCTATTGTTATGTTTGGCATAAGTTTTTTTCTATTTTGTTTTGTGCAGAAAGAGATCATATTTGTTTTATTAAAGTTTAGTAATAAATTTTTTACTGCAAAAATAATTATTAATACACCATGAGTTCCGTTTTACCTGTAATTTCTATTTCATTCAAACTTTTTACCCAGCAACTATTAAATTAGAGTCATCTGCATATAGACACAGCTTGCTCTGATCTTTTGTCAGAACATTTGGCAAACCCAACATATAAAGTAAGAAAAGAATTGGCCCCAGAATGGAACCCTGTGGCACTCCATGCCTTGATATTTTTAAAGAAGATTTTGCATGAGTGATTTGATTTAATTTGGTTAAAAACTGCAAGTCAACATACTGTGGTCTATTTGAAATATAAGAAGCAAAACCAGTTTAATGTAACATCTTTAATACCAATATTTTTTAAAATTTCTATTATATTTCATGTGATACACTATCAAAGGCCTTGGTAAGATCCATAAAAATGCCAACCACATAATTCCCCTTATCAATATTGTCCACTATGGTTTCAATAAAATCCGTCCCAGCAGTTATGACAGACTTACCAGCTCTGAAGCCATGCTGTTCTCTGTCAAATATATTATTGGTTTCAAGAAAATCAACTCAGTCGTAAATACATTACACGTTCAAAAATTTTTGAAAAAGTAGACAAAATGGACAAAAGGTTGATAATTATTAGGGTCAGTTTCACTTCCTTTTTTGAGAACGGTTATAATTTTAGAGATTTTCAGTTTTTCAGGAAAGATTCCAGAACACAAAAGAGGAATTTATAACATGAGTCAGGGGCTTGATCAGGTACATTTTAGCTTGCTTGACAATTGGCTTTGGAATTTTTCATCGTGGCCTGCTGAATATTTGTTAGGAAATGACATTATAATCTGATTTAATTCTTCCTCACTTACTGGTTGGGTGTGGAACTTTTTAGCATTAGAAGTTTTAAAGGTACCAGTGTTAACAGTGATGTGTGATTGACAAGTTTGGCAATATTTCATTATCTACAATGTCAATAAAATGATTGTTAAAAATTTCACAGATTTCCTCTGGTTCAGAATATTCATGGTTTTCATAAAATCAATTTAATATGTTTATTAAAATTGTGATAATTTTTTGTTTTCATTATTAATTATTTTCCAAGTAATTTACATACGTTTTCAGAATTTCTAATTTTATTTTCAATATATTCCTTTTTTGAAGAGTTTAATTTTTTGCTGTAATTTTTTTTTCAACTGTTTTAATAGCTTATTTAGTGTTCTAATCTTTGGTTAATCTTGTAGTTTGACTTAAACTTATAATTTCCGCTTTTCTTTTTCCAAATCATAATTGATCCATTTGTCTTTATTAAAATTTACCCTAGACTTGACCAGAGGAAAACTAACATCAAAATAGTACATCAAAATTTTATGAAAAACATTGTATTATAGTGTCTACTGTTTGCATTGTAGACTTCCAACCAAGTTTCATTGCTCAACATATTTTTAAAGATCTCAATGTTTTCTCTTGTATATTTTCTACAAAACTGTGTTAAGGTCTTAAAAAGATGTCGTTTTATTACTACATACATTAATTTTCAAAAGTTGGGCATCATGATCAGAGAGCTCAGTAATAACACCTTCAACCATAAGTGACTTTTTCGGTAAATTTGTTATAATATTACCAATTGCACTTTCACAATCCAGGGTAACTCTAGTCGGAAAATTCACCAAGTACTGCATGTTATGTTGCCTTAAAATATTACTTAATCTATCATGACTTTTAGAACAATGCAATACATTTTTATGTTTATATCCCCAGCTAAAATTACATGCTCATAAGTTTCAGTTAAAATAGTTAAAACAATATCAAGTTTATCCAAAAAGAGGCCATCATAAATTTAAACCTGGAGTTCTATACAACCCCACTAATACAAAAGAAAAATCAAAAGCTCGGCAGGAAACAATACAGCATTCAAACTCTTATCTATACATAAGTTATTAATTCTAGGAATTACAACTCTCTTAACTTGGTAAGAGTTGCTGCCCAAAATCATAACTCCTCCACCACCACATGTTTGGCGGCAATAGTTGGTTATAACAGAATAGTTATTAACTTTAGCAAATTTTTATCTCATCAATTTTTAGTTTATGTTCACTCAACACTATTTAGGTCTGGTTTCAACTCTTCAAGAACTATTTCCAAAGATAATTTTCGCGATAAAAAAGTGTTGGATATTTTGATGTAGAATTTTTAATTGTAAGATTTGCATTTCTTGAATCCAAATTTTTTTTATATATTGTGGAGGAGCTATTTACAGTATGTTTTGATCTATTTGAAATATCTCTACTTTAATGTCTACTTTAATGGTGGAAACTGATTTAGGACTTGCTAAAAAAAGGGAGTCATTGTGTTGTTGGTGTGGCGTATATAGTGTTGGTGTGGAGTATGCTGTGTGCTTGTGGATACATTGAACAGTTTGTTACAGATGGACTTAGGAAAGAACTTTGAAATTCAGGAGACACCTTCCCACTCTCCCTCACACTCTCCTTCACTTATCACAAAATCGCCCATTTCACTTTCACTACTCTCACAGACACTTGCTTCAGTTGTTGCTGGAAGTGAAGTTATTTCTTGGGTTGGAGTATGTGAGGAGAAAACAAGTTCGCTCTTATAGGCCTGCGGCTGCGGAGTCGACCAACCTCTCCATACTGGGGAAAATGGAAACTTGGGAGCTTATTTCCAGTTTCATTACTCGCAGTTTCGGTTGAAGGCTGTGATGGAGTACCACGAAGACAATCCATAGAACCCTGAATCTGCTCGAGAAATTCATCATATGACAGTCCTCTCCTGAGTTTTCTCTGAGATTTTTGATCATAAGAAAACTATGGTTACTGTAGCTCCAGTAGCCAATTGAAATTTTGAGAGATTGGAAATTAAGTGTTCAATAGTGATCTCATCTCGAACAGCACCTATTGGAGAACAAATCAGGTGCTTGAATCCCCTCCTCTCAAAATCCATAGCAATTGATGAAAGGCCAAATCATAATCAGTTTTCTTTGGCTTGTTGTAGTACTTGGGTTTAGTAATGAGGCTGTAAAATTCCTGCACCATGTCTGTGATTCTGGTACGTAAGATGTGAACTGACACAGTTTAAATCGGAAGGCTTTCCACATTGCTGCTTAAATATCACGGCAAACTCCTGCTGTCATGTGGCGATCATGATCGAAGTCTGCTGAAATTGAATGAGCAAAAGCCACAGATGCATTCTCTTGATGCTTGACGATAATATCTTTCATATTTGCAACAATTATTTGAAAAGGTTTTTTTTCTTTTGAGATTTCACAATCATTGGTGGGTTCCACAGTGCACACTTTATTCAGTAACGAATAGTCACAATTATTTTTTAAACCAGTTTGTTTCGGAATGTCATAGGCATTTATTTCCTTGCATATCCTGTTAACTATCAATTGCTTTCCTAAGAAGTTTAAGTGGATGCCATCTCTCGATTAAAACATTTTTCAGATAAAGCTGTCATGTCCACAAAAGAAACATTCTTCATTATTCTGGTTTGCTCATAGTAATGTAGATTTAAATTCATAATTTCCTCATTTATTCTATGGAATAGGGGGTAGATCTTGTCTAAAGGGTATGCCACACAATATAAACTCTACAATGCCTATAAGACAGTAAGACAGATTTTAAATTATGTAAATGGTTTGAGTGCTTCCATTGTAAACATCATTTGCACCTCCCATGATAACTAAAAATTCTTCTGGTGCAAAAGTTATATTTCTTGTTTGGTCAATAATATCCATGAATTTAGCTCCAGGTGATACCAACTCATTTACCTTGGAGGTTTTCTCGAGTTTATCATGAATTTTTCCTGGCTAGATACCTGCCATGGCTGTCACCAACTATAGTAACATAAGGAGATGGTATTGGTTAAAATGTCCTGTTTAGGGTAACCTGTAGTAGGGGGGGCCTGTTCAGTTTGTATAGCTTTTTCACAGAGTATTTCAGGTTTTGTTTGGTTCTGAGGGTTTTTTATAGACAAATCATTTTCCCCGATGTGAGTTTTATGCTATCATAGTCATTATTAGAACTTGGCTGGTTAATAAGTGACAAAACAATGTCTTTAGGAGTTAAAATTCCATTTTTTATAACATAAGCAATGTAGGATCGTTTTTTAGCACAATCATTTTCAGAAAAATCTGGGATCTTTATGTTCTGAAAGAAGTTCTTGCTGTTGAAATTAAGTAAAATGTAGTCAACTGCATGTAGAAGATACACCCCACAATCAAATGAATTATTTTGATTAGGGCCATCAAGTGATATTAAATCAGTTGTTGGTGAGTTCTGAAAATAATGAATAAGTTTCAGAGACACCAGCTTAGCAATTTCAGAGTTACCACTACTTCTCATAGAGTCATAGTGATAATATTTAATTTGCCACTTTTTCATACACAAGTAGACTCCAATGTGAGCCATTTACGGACTTATAACTATCAACTTCCCACTGTCATATTTGGCATTGTTTTATAGGGATGAGTAGGATGTCCTTTTCATGTAAGGCAAGGGGATCCAGAAGAAATGATATGTCCTTCAGTTCTTTAATTGCTTCAACAACTATTCTTGGGTTCATTAAAAAGGGGTTCTCTTTATTCCCAATCACTTTAACGGTAAGTACCTGGAAATAAGAATTTATAGTGTCATCTGTTAACCAGGTCTGGCCTAAAATATCCAGTTTTAGATCTGCTGATTTACCTGTTGTTTTAAACTCTCATTTTCTTTTTGTAGGGCTTCATATTTTAACTGTAAGTCCGAAAAATTGGTTTCAGACTTATTTTTGCTATTTTTTCTAAGGTCTCCTCTTGATTTCTGTAATTTTTGATAACAAGGGAGATGGATCCTGATGGGCAAAATTTTTTGTGGGTACTTTTTCTGTTGATGTTTTATTTGCATATTTCAAGTTTCCACCTTTATTCCTGCAATGAAGAAACTTCTCAGGTCCTATTTGTGTTTTATTTTTAAGTTGTGCTCTTGTTTTAATGAATGGACTAGTTCCTGTGTTGTCCTTGATTGAAGATTGTTGTGACATTTTAAATTATATATAGGCTATGTATAATATTAATAAAACAATAAAAAATGTCTATGTAACTGTTTACTATCCAGGGATTTATTTTAATATATTTTATTTAATAATTAATATTTGAATTCACTCTAAAAATTACTTTTAAGAGTAGCAAAAATTATTCAGATTCCAAATGGATTTGAACCAGGTATCTTGAGTGTGGAAAGCAGTCGCAATTGCCAACTGAGCTACACAACCCTATCTAGGGTAGGACTGAATAAGCTTCACTTCACTCATTCAGCTTTACTACAGATAATACTGGAACCTGTTATCTCTGGAAAACCCCAGGCCATTCACTTGTTAATCACTTTCATAAAAATGTCATATCAGCTTTTTAGTGTTATCTTTTGATGTTTACTTCTTTGAGCTAATATATTGTCTCATATAGTGTCATTGAAATTGAATGAATATTTAAAGGTAAATATTAAAATGTATACTTAGTTTATAGGTTAGTCCATCAGTTAAAACTTTTTTGTCCTGTTAAATAAAATAAACTTAGCTCAAAAAGTAAGTCCTGATTGCTGAGAACTTAAATCCTATCATAGCCTATCATAGTCTTGAGTTATACATTAAAAAAATTTCACTACTTTTTATGATTTTACATTTTAAAACTAATAATAATACCAGTCACTATCAAAACAAAAACATGCACTCAACATACTCAACATTTATATTTCACATACTTGTTTCTCTTTAACAGGAGAGACCGATCCACTTTTTAGCACTGTTCTAGCCATTCATGGACCATAGGCCTTCACAACGATCATATAAAACAGTCAGAGACAGAATTTAACCTGTGCTAACTCTAACTCAGACTCAAAGTCCGACACCATAGACCACTCTGATTGCTAGTTGAGGGAAATCATTAAATTTTCTTAGTTGATGGAAGGAAGATAAATAAAATAAATACAGTTTTATTTAGTTTAGAAAACCTTCCAAGTAAAATTCAAAAGAAATTCTCAATTTAACAATACCTTATTAGAACAGAGGTATAATATACTAAACCGCTAACATATGTGGACACAAGATTTTATAATTATTTGCCCCTTGGTCTTAAAACCAAGTAAATAAAAAGTAGACATTTTTAACAAGATGATGAATTTTGTGTTATACAAAATTCATTGTCTAAACAACAAGAGCTGTGTACAGAGAACAAATTAAAAACATCACTAAAAATATTTAGTATGAAATATCTTTTAGTTTTTAGTGATGGTAACTATAAAAAACTTTAACTGATAAAACATGATAAATTTAATTGTGTCAAAAAAATTTTGTTTTTGTTTTTTAAACTTCTAAAAATTGTATTCCAGTTATACATAAATATTTGTGATCCCACGTATAAACAACTTTGGCCTATGAGATATTGTTAATACTACATAGTGATAAAAAATGTATTCAATACATTTAAATAAATATGTAAAGGTTACAGGATTGTGTAATTAATTTCAATTTTATTAATTCTTTAAAAGTAGGTAGGACATAATTTCAGTAGAATAGAAAATAAGATAAGATGCACTTTTAACATATATGATGAGCAGAGTTCTCAACCAATTAAAAAACAATTCAATTCAAACTCTCTTTATTCAACAGTATGTATAAATATGCATGAATGATGTCATGACAATAATCTTACAATTCAATTTCCACAGGTAATTTTCTGTATTTTTTTCTTATCCAACAATCACATAGCCATATTAGCTTTCTACAAAACTGTGTTACTTGTATACAATTGTAATCTATAAACAATATTGTAAAATACATAGTATCAAAAATAAATTATTGTTCATTCAAAAACATCTCTTCAACTTTGTCGTGGAGTCTTATCATATCCAACAATCTTAAAGCACGTAGCAGTTTAACTTTAATTTCTGAAGGCTCTGCTTTTTCCTGAAATTCATTCATTATCTGAAACAGAGGTAAATTAAATATTTAAATATGCAATTTAACTTCTATGATTACAAAAATATATTCAAGTAAAAAAATGTATATTTTTAATTATTACTCAAATAAAATAAATATGATACGTTCTAGTAACATGTAATGTTTAAAATTATTATAAAATCACTGATGTAACCACATTTAACATAAGAACATAAATAAAAACAAAGGTATAAAGGTGCATACACACCTACAGTTCACCATGTTTGGAGGGGGCTAATGAGTGGTTCATGAACCGCTCGGGATGGGCTCATCCGAGGCTGTTTTTTCTATGAATACAAAGATATTTTTATTCCATATCTGTTATAGTATAGAAACCAATTCGTTTTTGGGCTCATGAGAATTTCATGGAAGGTTTGCTGAAACCTAATTTTCCACAAACTGATTGATTCCGAGGTCTGGCCAGGCCTTAATAAAATATCTTGAGATGGTAAACATACAAGGGTCACTCTGAAAGTTTTCAGATACCTAATTAATAATTTAATCATTATTATCTTATTGCGGGATCACTGTATCTGACAGCAACTTGGGTTTATCAATGTACTTTAATTGTTTATTTTGAAAGATCAGTTTCGGGCTATGATTTCAAAATAAGGGTGTCTTTAGAGTAGTACATCAAACATCTCAAAATTGTATTTGGTTTTGAAGCACCCATGTTTCTGTTTTTAGGAGTTTTTGGAATTTTGAAGTAGCCGTTATTCACTTCAAAACGACAAACATTCAGGATGTCAGCAATCTACCGTTACTCAAGAATACATTCATCAGGCCCTATTATACAAATGGACTGGATTGTCACAGCTTGTTGGTACATTAAACAATGCTTGATGGAAGTTCTTCACAACTTTAACATTAATGGTTAAATTTTGCACGTCAATGCCTCTTCCCACCTGCTGCAAAAACTTTACAAAAAACACCCCACCTTATTCTCCCGATCTCACTATGTGAAGTTTCTGGTAATTCTTTAATCTGAAGAAACATTAGCATTTGGTCATCACTTTTCTTTGGAATCCAAAGTGAATATGAGATTCATAAATATTTTTCTCTATTGTAAAAATAGAATTACTCTTAATGAGTGGAAAATCCAACTTCAAAAGTGTATTAATACTGGAGGGGATTAGTTTGAACACGTCTATGTTTGGTAAGCCTACCACAAAAACTCTCCATATAAATCTCAAAACTTCAGAGCGACCCTTGTATGAATATCATAATCCTTAACTATCCTCACTTCAAACAAGGTCTCCATCCGCCCTAGATGGCATTCTATTTTCATCTACTACACTTTCACGTTTTCTCATTTGGTAAAGTTTTTCTTTTATATTTTGTATTTGCTCTCTCCACAATAATTTCACTTCCACTTCCTTTCAGAGGTTATGTTTCATATTATTAAAATATAGGGAACATTCTATAATCAAGAATATTTCAGCAGGAGTATTTGCTGTTGCTTTTTGTGGTGAGTTTCTATAACTAAACAACACACTTAGAAGCGCTAACATAGAATCTTCCTCCTCTTTTGATGTGTAATAAAGTTCATTGCTTTTTAGATGGTAGAGGGTTATTTTTACGAGTTTATAGAATTTTTAAGGAAGTTCTCATTTGACACAATTTGTGGATCATTATAAGTTAAACATTTGGATGGGAGTGAATTACCTGCTAAATCATGTTCTCAGTCATTATAATAGCTAAAGTTTCTGTCTTTAGACAGTCTAGCTCAACCTACTTGGACAGAGCATCAAAACGTATGAGCTACACACATCCATTTACTGAACTTTTGAGATAATGTGCACTTGTTTTATAAACAATGCAATATCCTGGTTTATATTTGGCCACTATATATGACACCTTGTAATGGATTCCATATATGTATATCCAGGATGTACTGTGTAACACTGTTATTACATTGGACCTCATGTCTTTTGACACAATAATTCTTCGAAAACTACAAAACAAGCCACCTACTGCAAGTTTTTCTTTTCGTTGTTAAATAAGGTAAAAAGAATTTCTTAGAAAGCAACTCTTGACTGTTTTAATTTCTTTATTCGCTGATGTTCTCTGTTTTAACAGTTCAAACAACTTATCTAGTATTGGTTTTACCTATGTTCAACACTACTTTGGATTGTTTCTCTTTTACCATAGAAACATTGTATACTCGTAGCGAGTCCTTTGTATGTGTTCCTGTTGACAAAAGACTTGTGGCGAGCCTTTTGAACAAAGTTTTTAATAATGTACTTATTCGACTCCAAATACAGCTCATGATGTAGTAGTCTATATATCATTGCACTCAGAAAGATGCTAAGCATTTTGATATAAGATACTTGAGATTTACATATACAAACAGCTTTATAACACATGATAAACTTTGGTAAAAAATCATAATTAATTGTAGTGGCAGCACCAATAATAAACATTTCATATAACACACCATTTTCTGGCTTCATTTTTGAAGTTGAATATTTTTCCTGAAGATTAATGCTTGTAACACTGTGTTCTATGCTTCTTCAGCTACAAGGTTGCAGTGTTGTGGACAAGGATTACCCACAACACTGCAACCTCAATTGACTGTGTCTGCACAAACATGGCACAGCACGACATTGATGTGGAGGTTGTCCCACACAGGCCTCTCAGACCACACTGGGCAATACTGCAGCATGGCAATACCAACACAGGCAAAAAAGACACTAATCTCAAATCGCAGACACTTCAACAACAGAAATCTTGAGAACCTTAGGCAGCTTCTATCGGCTCAGGACTGGACAAGTGTGACCTCAGCGAGCGGTATGGAGGAAACCTATACCAACTTCTCCAACATTATGACTTCTGCCCTAGATATAACATGTCCCATATAAAAGATCTCGGGCAAGGCACAGTACCCAACGAGGAATAGTAAATGACACAGAGGCCCAGACCTTAAAAAAAGAACTTCCAAATTGCTTGGCAAAAGTACATCAAACCAGCAGAGATGAGGACAAAAGGGATGCTGTAAAAATTAAAAAAAAATATGACTTGAAGCTCAGAACCCTCCGACACCTGGCTAGCGAAGAACATATACATCAAGCCAATAACAAGAGTAAAGCTCTGTGGGACATTGTTAATGGCGAGAGAAAAACCAAAAGGTGAACAGACATCAAACCTGCAATTGCGAATCAGAGGGAGATTAGTAGACGACCCTAAAATAATAGCTGACCACATTAACACCTACTTTGTTAATGTTGCTAATGAGACCCTTAAGCAGAATGACAGTGTAACTCAAATGCCCCTAGACATGAATGACGTCCCAAAGCTTACAAACCATGTCATTACATTCAACTATGCTCAAGGAGGTCCAGAAGATCATTGACTCACTAAAACCCAAAACCTCAGCTGGAAATGATGAAGTGTCAGCGAAACTATTAAAATACTGCAAAAATGAACTATCTCCCATTCTTGTTCATATAGTCAACAAATCTTTCGCCCAAGAATCTTCCCTTCTGGCTTAAAAAATTCCAGAGTATATGCCAAACACAAGCAAGGTGACAAGCTAGAACTTTCAAACTACAGGCCAATCTCACTGCTCTCAACCTTCTCTAAAGTAATTGAGAAGGTTGCCCTCACCAGACTACTGGAACATCTAAAGTGGAATGGACTATTTAACAGACAGGCAGCATGGCTTTATCAGTGGCAGATCAACAGCGACATCCCTCATTGATTTAATTGAGCGCACTGTAGACCACCTGGAAGCTGGGGACACTTATAAGCCTATTACTGGACTTTAGCAAAGCCTTCGACTGCCTGGACCATGACTTGATAATAAAAAAACTGAATGCCCTTGGAATACATGGAGTGGAGGCTAAATGGTTTTAAAAAACTACCTCAATGGAAGAAGTCAGCTGGTAGAAGTAGAACACAACACCCTGAAGAACACTATCACCTCAGTCAGATCAGACCTGCTTCCAATCCAAAGAGGAGTCCCACAGGGCTCAGTGCTTGGCCCCGTATTGTTTGTCCTATTCACAAATGACTTACCACAGTATCTCCAAGACTATGCGTACAGTGTAATGTATGCTGACGACACAGTGCTGCTAACAGGAAAGAAAAACACAGAAGACCTGGAAATTGACTCATATATTGCACTGAATGTGGCTGCTGAATACTGCATAAAAAATGACCTTGTACTTAATGAGTCTAAGACAAAGCAGATTGTTCTGGGAAGAAACAGAGAGAAAGTCTCGGAACTCCCCAACATCACAGTGACCAGCGAAGTGAAGCATCTGGGGATTATCATAGATGAAAAGCTATCCTGGAAATGGACACCTGGATAGGCTTTGTCAAAGACTGAGCTCAGCCATCTTTGTAATAAGGAGGATTAAGACCATCAGCACTCAAGCAGCCAGCAAAATCGCATACTATGCACTGTTTGAGTCACACCTAATGTACGGCATTGTGGTCTGGGGAGGCTCAACAGCAAGAAATATACAGCGCGTACTGATCCTACAAAAGAAAGCCATAAGAACAATATCTGGGCTAGGCACAAGAGACAGCTGTAGACAGGCTTTTAAGGACTTAGGGATCCTCACAGCACCCTCCCTTTATATCCTAGAGACAATACTTCATGCCTCTTCTCGAAACCTTCCAAGACACTATGATAGGCATGCTTACCAAACTAGAAATGCCACAAACTATACATTACCTCTACACAGGTCAGCACTCTATGAATCAAAGCCTACATACGCTGGAGCAAAATTGTTTAACAACCTCCCAGAAGCACTGAAGAGTATCAGCCGCAATCTGCTTAAGAAGAGACTGACAACCTGGTTGCTGGACCAATCATTCTACAGCCTGGAGGAGTTCCTGAATTGGAGAGAACATTAACCACAACTGCCTAACCTGGAAACTAATTATTGACAAATTGTAAAATGCTTATACTGTTTGACACCCAATTCAGATCTTGATGATCTTGTATTAAGTTCTATCAATATATCAATATATCAATCTTATACTGCTACTGCTGTCATTCAAGCGACGAATTTCATCGTACAGAGTAGTTTGGCAAATTTTTATGTTGACAAGACTCATATACAAGTCTTTCAGTTTTTCCTGTTCAAGGGTAACCAATAAAATTTTCTGTTTAAGTTCATGTGTTATGTAAAACTATACATTCAGCAATAAAAATAAAATACACACTTTTCAGTCGTCTTACTGTTTCTACTATGTTTTCACTCCTATAGGAGACGGATTAGTGGAGCTTTTTGTACATCCTTTGCTGTCTTCTAGAGTTGGTATTAGACATGTGCTACAAAACTCAAGGCTGTTGCAGAATCATTTGAATATGGTTCCATTGATAAATACATTTTAAAAAGTGATTGATTTTGTTTTAAAATGATGTTTCTTTTTGTAAACACATCCTGTATACAGCCCAAAGAGCTGTCTACTTGTGTTGATATTTGGCTTACTAAACAGAAATTTTAATAGCGAGCTGTACACATGATTTTTTAGGAATAAAATGAAGATATCCAGTGGACTATTTATATCACAAACTCATTAAAAGGCTAATGATTTATTTTGCAATTTATTTTTTGTTTACAATATTTCTTTAAATAAATTCTGAAAAAATAACTTGTTTCCCACCAGCTCTGATATAAATTATATAACTCCTAAGCAACCAACCAAAATATATTGTGTACTTGATTTTCTTTAGAAAATTTGTTGCAACTCATTAAAATGTAATTTTTGTATAAATAATTCTGTCCAAACATTTTTCTTGACAAAAAATAAAATTATGACATAACATAAAGAAGTTTTTTCTTATTTATGAAAAAAATAAATAAGGAAAAAATACAAAGGGGTAGACACCCGTGTTCGTTACGTGCCGAGCAGCCCGGACTGAATGTCGAATCACGTGCTGGTTTCATGGTTTATGTTTAGATACTCTTTATTGTTGGAGCCACTCTGTTTGAGTGACAGAAATGGTAACCTGTGTGTGTCGCGTGCGTGTCATACAACTGAAACCCGATGCTTCACTTACCCCATTAAAACTTAAATAATGTAAAAATAGGTTCACAATATTTGTTCATCATAACTAAACAAAGTGGAACAGTAACTTACCAATCTCGCTCGGTCCTTGTTGTTTGTAATGTTTCGGTTATCTAATATTTCATTTATTCTGGATTCTATTGTAGTGCCTAAAATTCGAGCAAGACTTTTCCAGGAACCACCTACATGACAGCAAACTGTATCCACCACTGGAACAAGCATACATTTGTGCAATAAACATATTTAGATGTTAGTTTTGAAAAGGTTTATGTAAATTACATATTATAATAGCATAACTAAAACTTTAAGCTCTGCTTCCATCAATTGACTTGTAACTAAAGCAGAATAACCAAGTTTCTGCAAACTCCTTGCTCAAGACCAGTCATAGTGAAATATGACACAAGCAAGCACATGTAATATCATTTGAAACGGAGCGCTATAACTCACTGACTGGGCAGAGCAAAGACAATGCTTCGTGGTGATCTCGGAAAGGTGCCATCCCTATGATTGGTCTGATACAGTCAGTTGGTTAACAAATTGCCAGCAAAGGGAGATCAAATACGTTTCAAACAAACCGTGTATTGTTATGCTCAGAGGACAAGCGGGCTGCTGGAACAACAGGCCTGAAACTTTTGGCGTCACCCTTTTCCATTGTTTGTGCAGAAGGTAGAAAGTTTAAGGCTGCTACAGAAACTCCTTAAGCTAATGAGTTTTTCAGAATAATGTCAAGACCAATTTCTTCATCCCAGAATTTCAGAAGCTTTACCAATCATTATTAATTATAAAGATAAGCTGTCAATATCTGACAATGTTGGATTTCATGTTTCCAATAACAGGTACTGGTTCTCTCGCCTGTGATAGAGGTGAAAATAAGCAGGGTTCTTAGTGTACAACTTTTACATAAGATTGGATCTTGGGTACTGTTAACTTAAGAACGTTTCTTCGGCCACTAATGTGAAATATCATTTGATTAGGTATTGATGTTTTATCTTTTGTTAGCTAAACAGATTTACTAAGTTGGAGTTTTTACTGTTTTCCTGTACATCTTTTCCTTGTACAGTAGAACCCCTCATATCCGGCCACCACGGGACCGAGCCCCTGGCCGGATAACTATTCGGCCGGATAAACCAACCTACAGTACTCAGCACTTGACGAAACAAAACAATTGTACTGTACTGTACTAACCGCACTGGAAATAATCAACGAACTGTTTACAGGTTAAACCTATTAGCTCAACTGAGGACAACACAGGAAAATGTAAACAAATAGATACACCAAAATAACGCAAGAGTCGTGGGAGACTAGTGCGTGCAACTGCGCGTCTGCAAGCCGTGGTAAATAAATTTCGATATTGGCTTCCGGGAAGTGGCTGGATAAACCGAGGTGCGGTAAAACCGAGGTGCGGTAAAACCGAGGCCGGATATGAGGGGTTCTACTGTATTTTTTTATCTAAAATCCAAATAATTAGTTTTCATTATATTAAAGGTATTTTGTGTTATACCTTCATTATAATAATACACTTTCCTTAGAATACATGATAAAATAAATGTATTAGGTTTCAGCGTCTATTGCACTGTAAATCCTGTCCCAAGATTAACAGGTAGAGTAGGATTTTCCCAAGGCCTTGATGATGGGTTTGGTTTCAGATGTTTAGTTTCTTACAACTCGATGTAGTTACCTTTTCCAATCTGATCGAAAACACTTGTATTCAACATCTCTATTGGATACCAATAACATCACTGGAAATAACATTAATAATGTGACAAAGATTAGTGTACAAAATTCTTGTATGTCGTTATAAGACGTGTCTATATTTGGGTCAAAAATTCATTTAGAGGAGCAGGGGTAGATAAACAGTTAAAATATAGAGATAAAGATCTATTTCTGTTATCATTTGTACCATAACAATTTCACAGATCAGTTCAACACTGTACTCTTAACCCTCCGACTGCCCTTAGTGTTTTCCTTAAACACCAAGCCATTTTTGCAAGCTTTCTTTCTAAAATCTGAAAAGAATAGTTTTTACTGCAAACCTAACTAACTGTATTTGGTGTAATTTTTTTCACAATTAACAGTGCAATACAATAATAATAAGTAACTAGGGAAATATTTTCATATGAATTTTTTACAGTGAGTGAGGAATGGTTTTGTTTTTTGTATGTACAAACTGGGGAGGGATGTGCCTGTAAAATACAGTTAAGTATATACATTTCCGATTCCAAGATAGCCTAAAGGTCACAAATTCAGTCTAGTTTAAGAAAATGTATAGTTTTGTATGAGTCTTTGGGTAAATAAATTAGTTTTAGCGCAAAAACTGAAAGTAGTATACAAAAAGTGTGGGTTTTGTGAAAAAAAAAAAAAAAAAAAAAAACATAAATTTGTAACACTGTTTATACATTGTTATAAACTGTATTTGGTATCATATTATTATTTACAATAAACTATAGAACACCATAATAATAAATATTGTTAGAAACCCCCAGGTTTTTATTTTTTATGGTTATTAGAAACCATAATTGTTATAATACATTTAAAAATATACAACAAACAACAAAAACATGGATTAAACTACCTTTTTCTGTAGACGAAAATAGCAACATCATTCTAAAATTACTTTGCTGTCATAGAACAATAAAAAATCCAGTGCTGTATTTGGTAATGAATCATGAATCACGTTGGGCGGGGCGGGCCAAATCAACGGATATCCGTTGAATGGCAGCTGGAGGGTTAAAGAATAGATCTAAACTGAATTAGCAAGTGTAGCCTATTTGTTTTTGTACGTTTCAGATGACGGTCTCTGCTGTATGAAGAGACTAAACTGTTAGCATGTCAGCATGGTATTTGGTAAAATATTTTGGTTTAGGCCATGTTCAGTGATAATTACTTTAAAATACATGGGTTTTTTCTTAAGAAGTTGTTCAGCCTTTCAGTTTGGATATTAAGATGATCAAAATTTTGGTAGTAAATTATGATTTCTTTAGAACTTTTTCCCCATCCCAATTGCTCTTTGGGAGAATTTGTAAAAACAATTTGAATGTACTGTACAATAGGTTGATTTTTATCTTTATGCCACACAAAGTAAAAAACTTAATAGGTTGTATTTCATGGCAAATTTTGAAATATTTTAGAGCCTACAGTTTTCCATTGGTGATTTTACCAGTACTAATGTAGATGTTTCATGTCATATACTACACAAGTGTTTTACTGTTTGTCAGTCACAAACAATGACTGTGGTTATTATGCATGCCACCTTGTGCAAGCAGTCGATAAAAGCCATAGTAAAGCTTTGCACAAGTAGATTATAGCACTCTATCACATTACTGAATAAGATGTATTGGTTTTATTCCCTCTCTACACATGAGACAGCCATTGCAATAAAACTCTTATTATCTTATTTATAAAACAACAGCTGATTAAAACCTGAATAAACGTACCTGTACATTTGTACTCCTAGCAAATAAACAACATAGTGATATGTTATTAATATTTTTCCGTTAAAACTAATCTCATGCTCTTACTCTTCAAAACAACCAAATTATCTTAAAAAAACTCCATAAAAACCTACTTAAAATTACCAATATACAAAATCTAATAACATCTAAGTTTAAAGATTTCCCAATACTTTGGTACTTAAAATCCAGTTTAAAACTCCATAGATCAAGAAAAAACTTTTTGGATAAACCAACTTTCTTAATTTTTGTATACTGAATTTGAAAATACAGTTTGTTTTTATTTTTATAATTGCAATCTTTGATTTAGGTAGTATTTTTAAATGATCCTGCCGTGTCATACTAACCTGCTTCAGAGAGAACTTGTGGTCTATGTCTAGGCCTATGCGTTGTATCATTTCCTTGTGTAGGTACACCATTAACATAGTGCATCAGATGATCTGACAATTCATAATCAGGCACTTCCGGCCCTTGTTCACCATCTGAAAACACAAGAAAATCAAAATTAGGTATCCTCAGCAGCCTACAAAAATTAACTTAAAACAAATTTAATAGACAGAAAAATATGAAACACCTTCATCAGCTGCATTTTATATTCATTTAGTCATTTTTTAAATCCAATTATGTTGAAAATGACTAGTGATTTTCAGCCTGATGAGACAATGAGAATGCCTCCTCACCTATTTTACACAGATAATTTTTAATCTAGGTGTTTCTAATGTTTATACGATGTAAACAGTTCTTTTTGAGCTTCTTCGTGGCTGACTTTTCTTGGACCTCTTCAGACAAACATGACTCCAGATTCCAGGAGTCAAGTCTGTGACAACGTCAGATTACAGATGCTGCAGTAAGATGAAGGTGAACTGGAGCTAAACTCAACATCCACATTCAATCAATCCTTCCCACCATAGTTGTTATGTAAAATAGTACTAGTCAAGGTTGCTGCCAGATGTAAGCAGATAACGCCGACAGCTTATAGCTGCCAGTAGTAGCCTGATTACGATACCACTTTCAGTGCAGTCATGTAGCTTGCTGCAATTTATTTCTGTGTTACCATTTCCGTTAGTTCTATTAATTTAATAATTTAACATTTATAAGCGCTTATGATCTGAGCTTGCATTGAGGTACTGAGGTTTTTTCCACAAGTGTGGGGTGGTGCTTAGTCCCACATGTCTAGTTAGAGGCTTCATGATCTGTATTTTTCATACCAAATCATCAAACATGATCTGAGCATGAAAAGTACAGATAAAATATGCCCCTAATGGCAACAATGTGCGAATATCTATCACAAAACCCCTCAATTTAGTACTTTAATTCAAGTTTACATCACTTATGCACTACTGTACAATATTACAGACACCTAAAAAAATCATAACTATTAGTATATTGTCGTTTCCCCCATAAAAACCATACATTTTTATAATTAAAAAGTACCATAGAAATTAAGTAATGGAAAACATCATTTAATTATGTGTTAAAAATATCTAGGTTTGTGTAGGTTATTTGATTACTTCAACACAAAATACAATGTATTTATCCTTAGTATTTTCCAGTGTATTAAAAATAATACCCAAATGATCAGAATTAATTGGTGTCAATATACAGGGTGTCAATTAAGTCTGGAACCTCTTTTTTAATTTTTGAACCATAATAGAAAAAAATACCAAAGTTCACACGTGCTTACTGGTGATAGTAACGCACACATCTGCCCAATTACCGACCGGATAATCCCTTTGGGGGACGGTCCACAAGGAGTCAGACAAAATTCTTAAATAGCAGCATAGGTCAAGTTTGGTATCAAATTAAAGGTCTTACTTAGCAGAGTACAATGCCGCAAACCGGACTTCAAAAGGTGGATTCATTCAGTAGTTATAGCTACTTGAATTTTAAAACAATTGAACAATGTAAATTATTAAGTATTTACAAGTAAACACCAATTTTTAAGTACCTGTGATCAAAGTAAGTGTTCAAAATGTTCCCCTCCCATCATCTGACAATGTAGTAATCGAAGCCAGGAATCAATAATTATATTACCAATAACACAACTACTGTTAGAATGTGAAAGTGGCAGATTGAGTCATACACAGCATCCACAGAAACTTAACGTTTGGGCAGGTATTATAGGAAATCAAATTATGGGCCCATTATTGATCAATGGTAATTTAAATGGTGACTCGTATCTAGCAATGCTCCAAAATGAGATAATTCCTGCACTACAAGCTGCTCTTGGTCGACAATTTCAAAGAATTTATTTCCAACAAGATGGCGCGCCACCACACTTTGCTCTCCTTGTTAGAGAATACTTGGATACAATATTCCTTCACAGATGGATTGGAAGACGTCGTGCAGTAGAGTGGCCTGCTCGTTCCCCTGATTTATCTCCGCTGGATTTATTTCTTTGGGGATACCTCAAAGATAAAGTTTATCATACTAAGCCTCGAGATTTGGCGCACCTAAGAAATCTCATAGTCCAAGAAGCTCAAGATATTCCTTGTGACTACCTTCAAAATGCAGTGGATGGCTTTTACAACCGCCTAGGACATTGCCAGACGATGGTAGGGGAACATTTTGAACACTTACTTTGATCACAGGTACTTAAAAATTGGTGTTTACTTGTAATACTTAATAATTTACATTGTTCAATTGTTTTAAAATTTTAATAGCTATAACTACTGAATGAATCCACCTTTTTAAGTCCGGTTTGCGGCATTGTACTCTGCTAAGTAAGACCTTTAATTTGATACCAAACTTGACCTATGCTGCTATTTAAGAATTTTGTCTGACTCCTTGTGGACCATCCCCCAAAGGGATTATCTGGTCGGTAATTGGGCAGATATGTGCGTTACTATCACCAGTAAGCACGTGTGAACTTTGGTATTTTTTTATATTGTGGTTTAAAAATTAAAAAAGAGGTTCCAGACTTAATTGACACCCTGTATATATTCTGCAAGATGGTGGTTAATGTAATCACTCTTATTTCCAATTGTTATAAGTCATTAATTATAACTCATTCAATTATTTGCATGTTTACAGAACTCAGTGGACAACAATGTTTTTGGTGATTGAATGTAAAATAAGTTATATCACTTGTAGTCAGAAAAAGCAAGCTTTCTGTAAATCGGTTAAATTGATTCCTGATATATTAAATATAAACAGTTTAGTATAGCACCAACAACTTTTCCACACAGTAGCCTTCACTGCCTTATACATTAATCTACCGTGGCGTGTTGACTAGTACTGTTCATTAGTTTTGAAAGTTAATATGCGTTTGATTGTGAATTACATAAGCAGTTAAAATATTAGGAAATTAAGTAATTCTTTTTTAATCTTGTGTTTTTCAGAGTGAGAGAATTAATTCGTTGTGTAATCGTACGTTATTTTTAAATCGAAAAACGATATTTTTAAGTGATAGGAGGATTGTATAATTATGATAGATGGTTTGTAAATAGATTATAGATACATATTAAGAAGTTATGATTCATTAGTTTTGCTTATTTAGGCTATTAAACTTGTTTATTTTACACTATTTATTCATTTATAGAAAGTTTAATTACATTTTTTTAAATTATTTTCAAATTTACTCTTATCCACACCATTAACGAGATTCACGTTATTAACTTATTGCAATCATCCTCTAGAACAAAGCATTAGGGAAGACTTTGAAAAGCGGCATACATTCGTTCAATTGTTATTATTGAAGTATTCAATATTATCCAAATTCGATATTATATATTAACCGTATGAAACAAGAATTATAATACATTAACAACAAGAATAATACAGGGTGATTCAAAAAGAATACCACAACTTTAGAAATTTATAATTCTACAGAGGATCAAAGGAAAGCTAAGCACTATATGTCGGCGAATTAAGAAAGCTCTAAAGTTTAATTTAGTTGCTCATTTATTCACATGAGGCGCTTTTGACAAGGCGTCAGTGTCAGTTGATGCTAAGATGGCGACTGCTAAATAGAAAGCTTTTTGTGTTATTGAGTACGGCAGAAGTGAATCAACGACAGTTGTTCAGCGTGCATTTCGAATGAAGTATGGTGTTCAACCTTCTGATAGGTGGTGTATCAAACGTTGGTATAAACAGTTTATAGAGAATGGGTGTTTGTTGTGTTGGGTGTTTGTTCTGGACGGCCGCACACAAGTGATGAAAATGTAGCACGCATACAGCAAGCATTTGTTCGCAGCCCAGGTAAATCAACTCGAAGAGCTAGCAGAGAGCTGCAACTTCCACAAACAACTGTATGGAATTTCCTACGAAAAAAGTTAGTAATAAAACCTTATCGTCTGAAATTGGTTCAAGCCCTTTCTGCAGCTGATAAGATCAAAAGAATCGGAAGCAGATGAATCTTTTATTTCGAAGATTGTGTTTAGTGATAAAGCTACTTTCCGCATTAATGGGAAAGGCAACCGGCACAATGTCCGTATATGGGGCATTGATAATCCGTTGGAAAAATTTGAGCATCAACGTGATTCACGTAAGGTGAACGTTTTCTGTGCAATTTTAGACGATAAAGTTTTAGGTCCCTTTTTCTTCGAAGGTGCTACTGTAACTGGACTACAGTATCTGGAGATGTTAGACAATTGGCTGTTCCCTCAGCTCGAACAAGAAGCACAAAAATTCATATTTCAGCAGGATGGAGCGCCAACACATTGGCACTTATTTGTCCTACCTGAGTGTCTGGAGGGGGTCATATTGAACATCTCTTTGTTTTTGAGTGAACAAAAATATTTTTAAAACTCTTTGTAATGATGTATAACAGAAAGTTCAATTATGTTTCTTTCATTAAATACAAATTTTTAAAGTTGTGGTATTCTTTTTGAACCACCCTGTACAGTACATTACAAAATAACAAATCCAACTATGGGACCTACACATCAGAATAACGTTTTTTATAGATAGTGTGGATAGCAGTGAGCAACCGCTTTTGTGAGCTAAACCCACTTGTATATCTAGAAATTTGTCACATAATTTCCTCATATTCATTGTCATTTTCAAATTCTCAACAAATTAGTTACTTCTTGCTGTTATTGTTTGTATGACAAATAACTGTAATTAATAAGTAGGAATCATATGTTTTGTTAAATAAATTGTGATGTATTTTTATTTAAATAAAAACAACTAAATAAAGAGTATAGGCCGCTTATTACAGTTTACCTCGACCACGTGATACCCAGCACACATGTAGAACAATAAGTAATACTCCATGAGAGAGAAGCAGTTGCACTTTTAATGTTCTATAACGTTTCACCTCTACAAACCTTATGTTGGTTTGTTCAGAATGATAGCAATATGTTAATAGGTTAAATTCGTCTTTTGCCACTATGACTGTTTATTTCAAATTTTGTACCTTAGTTATTAATTTGATTTGATGATTCGATTAATTAGACTGCAGTCACTGACAATCTAATTGAACTGTAGATCTATACCAAAAGATCTGGACTTGTAAGTAGCTTCTGTACCGTAGTGAGACATGTGGGTAGACTTTAATAAGCGGCCTACACTCGTTATTCGGTTGTTTTTAAGGAATTTTTCGATGTTTTTATCCGAAGGCATAATTCGATATTACAATTTATTTAACTTAACATGATTTCACCTTATTACTTATAGCAGTTTTAATGTAAACAATAAACAGCAAGAAGTAAATAATATTTTGAGACTGACAATGGCGATGAATATAAGGAAAATATGTGAGATGTTTCTCACAAGTGACGAGATTAGTTTAAATGGCTTCAACATGTACGTTTGGTTCCTGGTAACCCATGGAGAGAATTCTTTCCTCCATTTCACAAAAGCTATTACTCACGGCTATCAAGCTGGGCATGTTATAAATATTGTAAGGTTTCTTTGATATGTAAGTCTAGGCCTTAGTTAGTTTTGTAATGTTAGTGTTAAATTTATGTTTTTAAAATTGTAAAATTGTTTTAATTTGCTAGCTCTAATAGTGGATTGACTTACCATATCTGTTTAAAGCAATCCATTGTCGATTAAATAAAGAGAATAGTTCTTTATGTTCATTTAATACGTTCTCATTCAATGAAAGTATACGATAGAAACTGACGAAAGCTCCAATGTCCGCAGGACTTATAACACTTCTTTTTTCTAAAACATATATTAAAGAATTAAAGTCATTGATTTGGCTAAATGCTCTCGGTGAATCAATGCAGTATCTATAGGGTTCCTTGAGGATGCTGATAGGAACAGGGCAATCTCTGTTGTACTTTTCTATTGCTAGTTTTTTTATATTCTCATAGCTTTTTTGGACACAAGTCATATTACTATTTATTCTGCTATCATAATATGCGACAATAACGACCAATACACTTCACACAAGGATTCAGCCTACCAAGCAAGAATAGTGATTACTGAACTGAATTTTAATAAACTTAAGTCCTTTCTACATAATCACCTCACCACCACCAGTCATACGAAGTCGTCTATGAGTATGACTCACCAGTTAATCACAAGATTCACAAGTGTCATTTTTTGAGGTTATGTTATGTGAAGTTGTCAAACTCGACACTTTTAGTTTTTTTTATAAAGCATATATAATATCCCATAGAGTTAAAAGTTGGCAAAAACTGATAACAGCCAACTTATATAATGAAAGACATATCAATGCTCGGTACTTTGGGATTATACCGACCACACTAGTATGAAGAAACACAAAAATAGAAATTTATAGAAACAAACATGATAGAACGAAAAAACAACTCTTCAATTACAAAATTACAAACTTAAAAGCATTTCCAGGTATTGTGATCGGTATTGTTGTCGCTATTATCTTATCTTTCTCGAGAATCCTGATTACGGCAGGCCGCGCGGCATCACGTGATTTGCACGGTACATAATTGCCTTTCCATTACAATTCAATTTATATTTCTGATTAGCCCCTCTAGAATTTGATATTTTACTGATAGGTACTATCTCGAGGGATGTTTTTCTTTCGTCGACATCAGCGCGGGGCAGCACCTTCGGTGCTGCCCCGCGCTGATGGCCGGAGGCACTCGCATTTTGGGTGGCGGAATGTGATCAAGAATAAAAACAAGTTTTTAGTGTTTTTTTAATAAAGAGTTTAGTTTGAGAAATGTTTGTTTTTGTTGAATTTTTGTGTTTGGAGAAATGTAGAGGTAAAACACGGAAGTACAACCACAGCGATGCACCAGCTGAACGGGCGGCGAGACTGCAATCACGTTATCTACTAGACGCTCGACTTTGACCTCTGTCTGAGGATGGGGAGGGGTTTGCGATAAGACAATTCCTGTTTTATATTGACGAAATATTGTTCTACGCTAATCTAGTAATCAGTAGAAACGAAATGTGAAATAACGATTCATGTCTGGGTGTGGTCGGTATAATCCCAAAGTACCCAATGCTCAATACACTCGCTACTTATTGAATTTGACGTATATGAAAGTTCTAAGTAATACAGAACTTTACAGTAACTTAAAAATTAAATATTTTACATGGAGTGAAGCTAATCCTTCAGTTAAAATCAGTTTTTTGGAGTGTAATGAAAAATTACGCCGATTTGAATAAGAGCAGTTTCACAGTATGAGTCTAAATTATAATATTTGTTTAGTCAAGTAGTCTTTACTGCGTAACGTAGTCACTTTTTGTGCTTTATAATAAACCCACTAGTTGCATGGTAGGGTTGGTTACTTATACTTTTCAACTTACTGTACATCTTATACTTTCCAGTATTTGTGTTAAATTGTCTCAGATCATATTCATCTAAAAATTGTGATATCTATTTTTACTTAATTATTCATGTTAAATAAATAAATGTAAACATAAATATTTAATTAATTAATTTCATTTCCCAACTACCACTCTTTAATTTTTAAAGTTCTTTTACTGGAATTCTATGGATAGCTCTAGTTTGAGAAAACTTGTTTTTCTTTTTTTAGATGAATACGTATTTATTTATTACTATTTTTTGTTGTATAAAAATGGAAAGAATTACTGTCATATGGAAGAATAATCGTCAAAATATGGGAATAACAAATCTTATTTACCCCTTAATTTGTAATCCTTAAAGCCTTACCCTTTCGATTATGTTTTGATGGTACCAAATTTACCTCGCACTGCTGATGATAAAATAGTAATTACCTATAGAGATAATAATTATCAATTAAACTAAAAATATCAGAGGATTTGGTCACGTAGCCTCCAACCAGCATAGCAGTGCCGCAATCTGCCAAGTATTTCAATAATGGTCAGAATTTATACGCAACTTGTTATTTATTTTGAAAACACATATAAATAAGTAAAAATATTAACAAGAAACATTTCAAGAGAGTTCACGACAATTATTATGGTGAAAATGTGTGGATGATCCAGAAGGCAACTGCATAAAATAAAATAAATACTTTTTACAAATTTGGATAATTTAGTTAATATCCAATAAATAAATATGCATTTTGCTAAATCTCCATCTCTAATGTGAACAAAACGATTAGTGAAATAAAACATAATTACAAATTAGAAACACGAACAACAAAATAGTCTACTTAATTCTAAATACTGTATGACAACTTATCTTAAAGCAACACATTAGGTAGCATCAATCTGCTGAGATTTGCGACTAACTAACCTCCATGTGGTACATAACCTTCCATATTTTGGATTGCATTGCTTTCATTGATTTCATCTAGTTCATTGATAGAAGTTAAAATACTATTCGGGATTTTAGTTTGTGGGTGATTAGGAGAGGCTGGGTTTAGGTTATCAGGATTACCTGAAACAGGATCAGAATCTTTAACGGGGCTAGGAGTATACCGGTTAACACTTTCAGGATAAGCAGTTGAATTGAAAAAAAATCTGTATTCTGGCTCGATGTTATTACACACAAAACATACTATAAGTATGAAGTAAATTAACACGCAGAAAAGAACTTTATTGAGGTTGCTTCATTTGAAGACACCCTGCAACTTAAGTGTAAGAAGTAAACATTATACGTTCATTGACAATTTAAATAAAAATGACCTTTTTCAATGAATGTCCTCCAATGAGTTTAGCACGTCTTGAGTAGTCTTGGTTTCAGATGTCATTTTAAAGTTTACTCTCCGTTATGAAATGTAACTGCTCCGGAAGCTCGGTGTAAATTAGTCTAAATTTCTGAGACAATAAACTCTTCAATTGAATGAAGTCTTAATTCTTCATGGAAGATGGCATTTTGAATGCACCATGGAAGATTAGCTGCAATATTCAATTGATTATGTTGAACATTTTAACATATGCCAAAAGAAATGCATAGTCCCCAAACTGGGCAGACATACATTATTAGGAACCTCAGTATAGTTTTATAAATAGTTAGTGGGCAGGTTGGATTTAAAGTAGAATTCCTGTTAAGTTACGAGAATAGAAGAGATGTGCATAAGGTATTCATTTTGTATTCGAATATAAGTTCCATGTTAATTTCATATCGAGATACACATCGAAGTACTTGATATTTCGATCATAAGCATTCCATGGTATTAATACGTCTTCTATCACAATTTATGGTAGTATAACGTACTTTCTCATTGAAAATACCTTAGTTTCAAATTTTGTTGGGTTTAGAGCGTGTTTTCAACTGTCAAACCAAGTTGTAACACCAGTAATGTTGCTGCTTCATTATGTAATACTACTGATTTATGATGGCTGTGTCATTATCATACAGACCGAGAGTAGTTTGGAAAAATCTGGTATATCAAACAGACAAATATTAAAAACAGGTCCCAATATTGATCCTTGAGGAATCTCTGTTCTTACTGGGTGAACTGTTAAAATCGTACTCTGAAGTTTGACGGAAAAGATGTAATCAGTAAATAAAGATTGTAGAAGAAGTCTTTTTTACAAACCCAAATTGGTATAATTTATAAACCAGCATGCCAAACTTTGTTAAATGCTTGTGAGACATCTAGGAACGATGCAGTAAAATGAAGTCTTCTTTCAACGCCTTAATTAATGGTTTCAATGATTCTTAATATTTGATTAGTCGTAGAATGTTCGACCGAAATTCAAATTAGTGAGGAGGAATAACATTAGATGAGTCTAAATACTTCAAAATCATTCTGAATAATTTTCTTGAGCAACTTTGAAATTAATGAAAGGAATCTAATTGGAAGGTAGTTATTTGAGGAATCTGAAGGTTTGTTGAGCTAATGGAGGATAGTAATTTCAGCATGCGTGGAAAACTATCCCAGTGATATAAACGCATAGAAAATTTATGCAAGTACTGAGAGCGCTTAGCGTGTTAAATTCTTTAAGACTAAAGTCGGTATCAAGTCATACCCAGGAGTCCTTGTTTGGGAGCGTTTTGATAAAACTTCTAAATTTAGATGTTGATGTCAGCAAGTACGTTGCACTTATGTATGTCACTCTCAAATATCAAGCAGTTTTGTTTGTGGTGGTGTCATTACATAGGATTTGTATTAATCCGATATTCATCAAGTTAACGTTTTATCATACGAATAAATTCGTTCAATCGTTGTTTAACACAGGGAAGTCTATATCTCTGCTAAAGACGCCTCACTTTATTCTTTTCTTTAATTAATAGCAATATTCTTATTGGATGATTCAGGGAATTGTATGAATTTGGGGAACAAATTTTAACAATTACTCCTTTTGTTGACCTTATTAAACATTCCGCAGAGTAATTAACATCACTATCAATACCATCGATTTTATACAAGTCTACTGCAGTAGTCAAGTGTTTATTTAGATCAGTAGAAAACAGTTTAAATAAAACGTTTCTAGTCTACTTCACCGTCGATAAGTCTAAGATGAGTAAAGAATACGTAGTGAGAGAAAGGTTACAAAAAGAATGTGATTAGAATCAAGTTTACTTAAATGCTCTTGCATTATCGGAGCTGAGAAATTTTCTTGTCAAAGCGTAATTTAATGTCGAGTAAGTCTGGTTGAAAATTGTTTTGCCAGCGGTAATGTGTAGGCTCGGATTGGGTGGAAATATTTACACGAGTTTCATTAATGACACGATTGAGATTAACTCCGCTTGTGTTGTTGATTCTACAACCTCTGAAACGTTGTTTCTAATTGAGATCACCTAGAATAAGATTTGCGGTACACCCATGAAATAAATACAAAAGATCTTACTAATAAAAAAGTTGATTTGGTTACTTATATGCAGAAATAATGTTAACGTTAAAATCATTTTCTAAATTGAGCTAGATTCCATCCACTTCAGATGAAAATCCCCGCTAAAAATATACTATGATGACTAATTTTGTTTGAACAAAAATCACTTCTCCCGATGCTTGAGGAGCATTTGTGACTTCCCTGTATATACGGGAATATTAAACTGTTCGTTTTGTATTAAACGAGTTTTATTGGCAACTGAAGCCAAGCAATATCTAAATTATGTCCGGCCATGAAATATGAAAAAAACACTTTTCTTTAATTTTTTAAACTGTTCCAATTCCAAATTAATCTACATTTTGAATAATTGATTGAGTAGATTGAACCATTTTGAAATAATGGATTGGTTGATTTGGATGATCTGCAACATTGGGTGTTGCTCCCCTCCCCCCCACAGCCAAACTTGGTTTAGCGTTGGATTTGACAGAGTTAGTGCAAGGGGGAGTTTTATTCAGAGTATTTTCCTTGATATATTTATGAAATTTGCAGCCTCTGTAGTGGGCAGTATGGATCTTGTATCGGGGGGGGGGGGTGTCCAAAACACCGGAGAGTTGGAGGTATGGTAAACCCTCCATACTAGCGGGAGGGTCCGGGAGCTGAAATTTTTGAAATCACAAAATCGTAAAAAATAGTACTTATGAACTAATAAAAAGAGGGCAAAGATCAGGTCAGATTGCATAAGGTTCACGGTAAAACCACTCTACTACCAACCACAGTTTGTATAAAGTGTATTTAACTAAAACTTAATTTAATCATACAATTAACAAAATAGATACCGTACCTCTGTATAAATTACAGATCAAGGTCAAAGCTAAATCTTGATGTCTACTTTAATCAAAACGTACACATATTTGAATTTGAAAGTTTACTACAAATTAATTAATAGAGCTACAATTACGTAGTTATATTAGGACTTAGCTTATCTATTTCTGCGTTTCTACATATCAGACTGTTAAGTAACAATATCTTCAAGTTTTTATATTGATAAAAACGAAAAATACCTCATTTTGGCGGTTTACAAGCAAACTCCAACTTTTAAAATTCGCAACTCGGAAATTTGTGATCTCCGATTAAGACCGAATTTCTATAAAATATAGATAAAAGTGTACTGTAACTGTAGTTATGCTAGGTAACTTTAAGAATAGTATGAAAAAGTTATTATTAAATTACCAACTTTTATTCTTGACCGCGTGGCCCATAAAATTCGGCACGGGTAAGATCGTGGAGCTTGGTCATTATCTTAAGCGTGTTATTCTGTAAATCACGAATTAAAACGTTTAATTTTTAACATATATTAAATTAAGCAATTGTTGTTAGTTAATGTTAAATGTTAATTCACGCGTTCGTTGTAACGCGCAATCGCTAGTCTGCCCAGGGCGGTGTTGCTACGTAGTAACAACAAACTAACACAGTACAGAACTGCTCAGAACTGTGACAACTGATCACGTCGGAACTATTGCAAAAGATACTTTTTGTACCGGTTACTGGTCCGTACAGAGTGTTCAAGTTACCTCAAACTGAAAGTACCCGGTACATGTTACTATAACAGATACTTTTACGGTACATATACTGTGCACGCTTACCGCCATTCCTGGTACATGGTACTCGGTTTAGCAGTAGCAGTAACTGAAACATGTACCTGTACCATTTTACGAACACTCTGTAACACATGACTCTAAATCAGGACGAGTACAGTGTAGCTGTAATATTAAAATATTTAGGGTTTTGAAATTGTTTAAATTATGATATGTGCAGTGCCATGTATTTCGTAAATTAAAATAGTTGCAAGGATTGCAAGTATATATCCGATTGTGATTTGTTTCAAAGTTCCAACATAAATGTTATTTTTAGTTCAAAAAGACTACTAAGCGATTATGTTTAAATAAAATGCTATTGGGGGAGGAGGGGCCAGATTTACTTTAAGAGTCCTAGCTTTTATTTTTGTGGAAATCTGTGCTTTATTATTGTTTTAATATATTTAATTATTTATTGATAAATGTTTACACCTTGAAGAAATACAGGTGAAATATTTTCCCTTTAGAGTAGTTATAAAGAAAAGTGTTGTTATCCTTTTCTAACTTGGTTGTATTGTCAATTATTGCAGCATAATTATGTTGATTAAAAAGTTTCTTTTGTATACATAGTTGATCAGAGTTCAGAATGTATTTCTTAGGTTGAAGAACACCAATTGAACTTGTCGATTTTAGTTTCTTTGGAGTGACGAACCCTTCGTTTTTAGTCTTATAATCAGTTTAACAGTGATGTATCACAGTATAAATACTACTAGTTATCTGTTTGGATTTCATTGTTGCCATTTTCAAATCACAGGAGATCCAACTAAAATGTTGAAAATGTAGGGATGATGTTGAATGCAACATCACAACATAGAATAAATACTTTTTTACACATTTGGATGAATTGATGACCAATAAATAAATTATGCGTTATGTTGTATCACAGACTAAAGATATTCTATGCAGACTTTTGGAGCGCGCGCACAAAAACTTAGTTAATGACGGACAGCATAGAGCACTAGTACTCGTAGTATCGCTAGGCCTCTCATTGACATGTCTGCAGTCTAACGTGTGATAACCATATCAACACGTATTTAAATGACGGAAAACAGTAAATATGAGTTTCCTCCAAAAACAAAGCACTCGAGTCTTTTAAAACTATCAATAGAATTCTTAAAAAATTAAGTTTTGGAACCGTAGTGTTAGTCGATAATTTTAACGTTAACCGCAATTAACTGTCGCGTAAGCTAAATATACCCTGAGTATGCTCATTTATGATAAGAGCGCTCACAAAAAAGCATCAATTCTAGAATAATATATTGCTAAGCAGTTATATGCTTTAGTTACTCCAAATAAAACTCAAATTGTACCCTCGTTGTATATTATACTTGTATATGTATATAAAAAGCTTGCTTCTCTCTTTGTAGAGCATTTTTCTAAACTTTCTTAAAAAACATGCATGTTTATATTAGCTTCCTTTGAATCAAAGTTCACTGTATTCATTACACTAAACTGACGTGTTTCCACTTTTCTTGAAATGGGCACTTGTCCTGTAAACATTTGTCTGTGATATTCTATACGTTTATTATTATTCTTCTATCGACTATCAATTTAGTAGAACAAGAACATCTTGTTGGATTCCTGGATTTTTGTATTAAGAACATTTAAAATCTGTAAGATAAATTAAATTCTAAGAGTAAAGAGATTGATATTATAAGGCTTATCAGTATAGTATAATCGACTTACTTATATACAAACTAGATTTTATGTAATAGAGTATCAAACAACCAAACATACAAGTATCCAAACACCAAGCATAATCTATCACAAATTTTCGCATTTGTAATATTAATAAGATAGAGACTGTACGGGCGAGTAGGCTGTATCCAACTCAAACTTTTACTCTTCGTTTGAAGTTTGTTTTTGACGATAGAAGAATTGTGAAGGAAACTGGGGTTTCCGGACATTTGCCATCATTTAGTGATACAATACAATCAGTAATGCCTTTCGAGATTGCACTCATCACTTAGTAATATAATCGGGTTTTTATTAGGTTTACTGTTTTGTGTCTTAGCTACAGCACCTGGCAATTTCCATGAATACAGTAGAAAATATATTTTAAAAGAAAAAATACTCTTAGGTTATCATTGCTCGAAAGTAGAAAATAGAAATACATTAATCTATTCAGAACCATTAGCTTTTAAAGACAGAACTATTAGCAATGTTGCTACCGTAACGTGTAAACTATTCAAACGTTTGTACTGAAATGTTACATGGATATTCTTAGGATCTCTGGTATTAATATAGGCTATTCTTATTTCGAAAACCCATCCGGTCTACTCCCCATTGGTGTCTAAAGGAGATAAAAATCGCATCTTGATCCCTAAAGTTGCGAAACGTTAATTTAAAGAAACCGGTTAAATGTAATCAACTGTGTTGTGTTTTATGACAGCACAAATTAATTTAACCACTATTTTCGATTTGCTTAAATTTATAGTATACTAGCTGTTTCCCGCGGCTTCACACGCTTATCGTAAACTTTGCCCGTGTATCAGCACTTCTGGTTCAAATGAATTATATTTTAAATGCCGATGTAGAGTTTACCCTGTTGCCACGATCAAGAAAATCTGTTTGTTTAAAGGCAAATATACGTCAAAACCTAGTGCCTTCAAATAATGTTTGGCTAATTAAAATACGTAACTGTTACATGATTGCAGTTTATAATGCGCAGTCGCTTTGATAAATTTTAAATTTTTGAGCGTCGCCTGATGCTGAGTTGCATTGATGGACATAGCATATAAACCTTCTGCGTGGTAAAATACATATACATACAAATTTTAATAATGATCGGTAAAATAGTTTCCGATTCCATAAAGGACAAACACACAAACATTCATTTATATATATATATATATATATACTTGAAAAAGGTATTTTAAATGGCTGCATCTATTTTTTCATTAGACCAAACCAACCGAACTCCGACACAACACTTTTATTTAAAGAAAATATTATAAATGACCAAACAGTACTGAAAAGAATAAATGATGAATACACGTGCGAATGTCGAGTTTAGCTTGATTTCGCCTTTCACTTGGTGCAGTATCTGATATCTGACACTGTCACAGACTTGACTCCTAGAATCAGGAATCCACGTCCGTCTGAATAGATGAAAACCAGCGACGAAGACGTTTAAAACATAATCTTCATCATTTCGATCATTGTGCACTTGATGAAACGATGTGAACACGTATTCATCTAGATTTCGCTTGATTTTGTAGTAGCCTTTGATGTCGAAATGATACAGAGTCCGTTATAAACTTCTTTGTCGCCGACACCTTTTGGATCTCTTCAGACGAACATTGACTCCAGATTTTAGGAGTCAAGTCTGTGACAGCGTCAGATACCAGACGCTGCACTAAGAGTAAGGTGAGATGGAGCTAAACTCAACATTCGCATGTCAAAACTTAGTAATTTCTTTTTCAAAAATAAATAATTACTAAATATAACAACTAGAAGTCTTTAAACATACATGTTGAAAAATTTAAAAATAACCTTATACAGTTTGTTACTGTTTTGCGTTCAGTTAAGGTACCTACGACTGAAAAGTAGAAACTGGGTATAAATAATTACTGTATAACTTCATTTTGAAAATGTTTGGATGTTTTTGTATTAGGGGAGAGGAAAACCATCACTGCCGAATGAGATGAGGATTGGACCGTCTGAAGTGACAGGATATGGGGACCTCGAGTGGCAGGGACGCCTCAATAACATTTAAATAGCGGGTCAATTGCTACACACAGAGGCTACTTAAAATGCGTTTTCTCTTTCTTGGTGGTAAAACAACTTGTCGCTGAAGGAACCTCTTCTAACACTCTCTAAGTAATATATTCTATTCAACTGATTACGATCATTGCATACACTAAACGTGCGATAATCATAATAGGATAAGACATGCAGCAAATGATTAATATAATGGAATCGACCAAAAGGTCCGCTGCGTTTTAAAACGTACTTATCTTCTTATACTCCTTCACCATAGAGAAACATTAGGTGTCGCAATTACATTTTTTGTAGAAGTAGTTAGTGTACAAATTCACATCAACACATTTGAGTGCTTCCATTCACTCGTACATTTGTAGTGAAATACGTTTCAAAACATTTCCTTTTATTTAATAACTTTGTGTTTGTATTACTTCATAATGAGTCATTTTGTTAAACAGAACATTTTACACAATCCTCGTGAGTTTTTTTCGTATCATGGTATGATTTCTGAATGAGCAGTGTGTGATTGATATACATTTGACGAGGCACTCTGTGTAAAGTGTACATATATGCACAGGTAAAGTTTGATGAAATTGGGATGTATTGTATCGTACTTAATGAGGCATGAAATGTTTTCTTGAAAGTTCAAAATATCATATAAAATAGACTAAATATATAACCTCTATGATCAAAATGACTGCAATAACGTACCTACACAACTTTTAAAATAAATTACCACTCAAGCGTTCTTAATTAACATACCAATATGTTTAAATAATAAATAATGATTATCCTTAGTATCAACGGATTTTTATCAACAACATTAGATTTTCTCTTTCCAGTATTTAATTTACCCAGATTGCTACCATCAATTTCTTGTTGTGTCATGTGTTTTCGTCATATTTTTTTATCCATATTCGTCTTCTAGGATACCGTGCTCTGAGATTGAAACGTTCTCATTGGAAACGTTAACACCAGTTATTGTAGAAACATCCCTTCTATCCATCGAGAGTAGATTTCTACGACTTCCACAAGAAGTTATCTATTTTGTATCGTGCATCTATACGCCTATGTATAGTACAGTGCACACGCAATATGGGGGATGGTATTTGCTTTGTAGTTGTACCTCACTTTATCACAATTTTTGCAATAGCATTAGAATCGTACACCATAATATAAAATATCGCGTTTGATTAACTTATGTAAAAGTATGCCTCAAATCTCGGAGAAAACAAAAAGGAAGATGTGCGAGTTCATTTAGTTTTGCAAGACTTTAAAGAGATAAGTTTGAAACAATATTTACTGATTATGGGATAACCAATATTTTTGGATTATTAAAAAAAAGATTTGTTAAGAAACAAGAATTGCCTTTCTTAACTTTGTCACGTTATCTATTTTGAAGGAGATATGAAAAGCGTATTTAATGTAAAGTAGTTAAAGGTTTAGTTATGCTGTATTGCATTTTCACGTCTTTTAATATGAACATTTGCTAGCAAAGGAACATTCGATGTCTGAAATTTCGTTAAAACAAAAGTAATTGTTATAGTTACGTAACATGGATAGCCTACTCTAAAGGAAGTCGGAAGTGACATAAACATCAAATGATGTATCAAAATCGCTATGGCTAAGTACAAACACCTTACGTTAACTTAGAAGTTAGGTGGGTTATTGAAGTGCACCAGTCGACAGGGAAGCCGTGGCAAGTTGAACGTAAAGTTGTACAGGTAAAGGCTTTAGAACCTTCCACGCGGCTAAGCAGCCTCATACATAAAACATCAGAGGAGAGCTTCTGTCGGCTCTGTAACCAGGAGACTGAGTTCTCTTTACGCGGTTCAGGGACACCACACACATATACTAAACTTGGATGTGATCTAACTAGCTAACACCTTGTTGGGAATCATGAGATATTTAACGCCACATTCAGTTTGTCAGGAAAGGGCATATTCACAATCAATCTGTATCCTGAGATTGATTCTGAAGAACTGATATATTAAGACATTCATATAGTCAAAGTTTAAAAGGCAATTCGAATGGATGGGTGTGTAATAATACATCATAATGGGTACAGAACGCACTTAGACAGTATTTAATTTTAAATATACTTTCTCACTATTAGTTAGAACTCATATATTTAGTTAACTCTATTACTCATTTAGCGTTATCTCTGATAAGATTCTGTAGTCTCTCCCATAGTAGGATGAGTCAAAATCCGAACGGGTGGATTTCTTACAGTACTCAGTAACAGTACTAATTTCCTACAACGTGTTTGGACTGCTCTCTTTCTCACCCTTGTCACAAAAAAGGGGCACAAATACGATGATTGTGTAGAAAATAGAGTGTGCCGTACAAAGATGGGTAGACGGCTGGGTAATGATGAGTTAAGGATGAATTTCTTGTGAGGGGTTAAGGCCTTGGTATGTTGCACAATCTCAAAATGTAAACAACTGTCAAATTCAGTATGTATTCCATATATACCCAAAATCTTGAGAATGTTACTTAGCCTACACGCCGTTGTGCTAGTAGAGGGTCGATACTGCCCTTTTGGACTTATCATTAAAGTACGTAGTTTTAAGGTTAATTTGATTGAAGGATGAGACTGGTGAACGAACGAGACAGGAAATAACAAGGTTCTTTGTTACTTTAAGAATTGAATGATTTTTAGCAAATGCCATTGAATTCTATGACTAATGAAATTAGAGGAGCACAATGACCATTAGCGACCAGTTCAGTCCTACACTTGAAGTATAGAAACATGGGAAATAATAGTATGAGATACATTTACAGTGTTCTGGAAGCCATTTCCTAAATTTATCTCTTTATTACAAAAAAGAGATGTTCCACACTATTCCAGGGACATTTATGTTTTAGATGAGCTGAATCGTCCAATAAACCTCACGCTAATCCTCGAGATCGACCCTCCAAAGAGAACCATATAACCTTCCCGAATTTAATGTTTAATAAGTTTTATAAAATTAGAAATTGTATAGTAGAATATATTTGAAAAATATAAAATTGAATAATGTTATTAGTGAATGACCACAGTGTATATTTTGTTTATACCTTTACGATATTTATTTCCAATTGTAACCAGATTACTAATTAATTATATTGCTTGGTTATAAGTGCATTACGTCAATACTTACGCTACTGAAATCTATTATATTATATATTATTATAGTAAAAGTTTATTCCTTAAATGCTTATTATTATCGAAGGTAGAATCGAACATACATGTACGTTCCTCTAAGGTGGCTGGATGAGGAAATGTTCCTCACACATTCTGTAACATATAAAACAATATAGGTGCCGTTTTATTGATACAGTCTCAATAGAAACATAAACAAGCTGAAGGTCTGCTCGGCCAATATTCTCTGAGAAGAGATGCGAGTTTTATTCAATGGTCAGTTACGTGTGGAATGGGGTCTTTAGGCGATGGCGGGCCATTCTGCACTGTGGGGAGCACTTTCGGCTGGTTTGGCCACTTTTGTCCGGGGAAAATAGAATATAAATGTGTGGTTAGCAGCCCCAAACTCCCTCCTATGAGATACATGTCTTCATCTGATAATAAGATAGAACCGGGAGGGGCAAGAAGTTATTGAAAGTCTACGTCTTGCTTGAGTGGTATTTTGATCACTTGTTGTTTATACAGTTGGTTATTTTTAGGTCGGCTTTAATAATCGAGCATACTCATTACATTAACATCAGTCTTGGTGATTTGTAAGTGCTATAATGAGTTTATGTCTCGTGTTTATTATAGCACGCGTGTGCTATGTATTGTACTCCTTCTTTATACAGTACTTTCTGTTTTGTACTGAAACATAATTTTCTCTCGTGCATTATTCATCAAAAAGTAATTCGATGATAAAAAGTTAGAAATGGTTGTGTTTGAGACCTCCTTGGTTAAAGATGTACTTTTAAATAACCGGTTATGTATTTAAAATGTTTTAAACTGTTATATGTAGGCCTACATTAATGAAATTCTAAACAAAAACCATTTTGATTAAAGTGACATTAATTATACCTACCTGAGTGTACAATTTCCAGTACATAAAGGTCTCATCCACTTTCACAATTCTTATTAGAAAAACTTTAATTTCAATGTTGGGTTAAATGGAGTTGAAAACATGATTGTATTATTTTGATAAAATTGGAAGTGTAAATCCACAGAATACCTGTTAAAAATATTGTAGTATTACAGATCTATAAAACCAATGTTGTGATTTTTTAATCTACGTTGTTGTTATTTATTAATAACAGTGCACTTTAATTCATTGTGGGATGTCCTTTACTTTAAAAAAACAGGCAGAGAGAGACTTTTTAAGGAGAAGCTGATCCCGGTCGTTTTCATGGGAAACTTGCGTGTGTGAAAACCTTAACAGACTGAAGAAAGGTAGAGAGTCGGTGCAGACGAGATTCTGAAGGTTCCGGAAGAAGTCCGACGCCCCAAAGAGTAAGGCGACCGGCTACACTGAACAATGATGTTTAAAATCGCAGCTATCAAGCTGATTAAGTGACCACTTTAGACTTACGAAATTTAATACATGGAAACTAAAAAAGGCTCTTTAAAATACTTACTGGTGCCAAGAATGTGTGTATTTACAGAACACGAATCAGCTTACTATACAACAGTCACACTAAGAGCGAGGCACAGAACACGGATCAGCTGACTGTACAACAATCACACTAAGAGCGAGGAACAGAACACGGATCAGCTGACTGTACAACAATAACACTAAGAGCGAGGCAAAGAACACGGATCAGCTGACTGTACAACAATCACACTAAGAGCGAGGCAAAGAACACGGATCAGCTGACTGTACAACAATCACACTAAGAGCGAGGCACAGAACACGGATCAGCTGACTGTACGACAATCACACTAAGAGCGAGGCACAGAACACGGATCAGCTTAATGTACAACAATCACACTAAGAGCGAGGCAAAGAACACGGATCAGCTGACTGTACAACAATCACACTAAGAGCGAGGCAAAGAACACGGATCAGCTGACTGTACAACAATCACACTAAGAGCGAGGCACAGAACACGGATAAGCTGACTGTACAACAATCACACTAAGAGCGAGGCACAGAACACGGATCAGCTGACTGTACAATAATCACACTAAGAGCGAGGCACAGAACTCGGATCAGCTGACTGTACAACAATCACACTAAGAGCGAGGCACAGAACACGGATCAGCTGACTGTACAACAATCACACTAAGAGCGAGGCACAGAACACGGATCATCTGACTGTACAACAATCACACTAAGAGCGAGGCAAAGAACACGGATCAGCTGACTGTACAACAATCACACTAAGAGCGAGGCACAGAACACGGATCAGCTGACTGTACAACAATCACACTAAGAGCGAGGCACAGAACACGGATCAGCTGACTGTACAACAATCACACTAAGAGCGAGGCACAGAACACGGATCAGCTGACTGTACAACAATCACACTAAGAGCGAGGCACAGAACACGGATCAGCTGACTGTACAACAATCACACTAAGAGCGAGGCACAGAACACGGATCAGCTGACTGTACAACAATCAATTCACCAGTTGGTGACATTAGCCCACAATATGGCCTCCTCACCTCCGAAATATTCTTTCCCCCACAGTAAGTTTATTGCACGTTTCAATGTTATTTAGGTTCTATGCTGCTTTATTGCACTTTTTGGAATGTTTGACAAATTTATTTTTACATTTCAAACGTATTCGGCCATTATATGCACTTCAGGACTTTAACAAATTTCTTAGAAATGTTGATATTAAGTGGACGCAAAATGGTCAATGGACTGAATGATGAACAACAACGAACATTTTTCATTGGTCTTATGAGATGATAAAACAATAACTTTGCTCAACTCAACATTTTGCATGCAACCCCAGTGAAGGCTGTAAGGTGACAGTGCATGGCGTACCTAGTATATATTATATTCCACACTGTAAAGGATTGAACAGCCCAGGACAGAGTTACCTGGGTCTCAAAGGACTGCATTTTTATGCGAAACAAAATGTAATATTTTAAATAAGAGGTGTTTATTATTGGAAGGAATATGAATTATATTAATTTTATACATTTAACCATTTTAAAGTTAAAGGGTTGTAAAGAAATGATTTTTTTGCTTGTCAGAGTTAGGTCATGTTATGCCAGGTAATTAAAGAAATATATTTATTATAAAGAATAGGCTACATTAGAACGTAGTGTTTTTCAAGCATAGAAATGCCTAAAGAAACTTTAAAATATTAATTAAAGGATAAATTAAACTGTTACTGCTGTTTTAATTTTGCACACTTTTAACTATGCATCTTATTAGAATGTAAAGTTTTGTTTTGTTAAAAGATGAATTGAAATGTTTCACTCTCAGGAATATAATATTTTTACTAATCTTGAATTCGCTAGTAAATCCAGAGGAAGCGCACGCCCATATTATGCGGAGCAACTATTTCAATTTAGATTTTTATTTATTTTTCTTTATTTATTTAATTTGTTTTTTAGATAAACAGTTTATATATATACTTTTAATGAGTACGTTCAGAAACAACAGAAATCGTTTAAATGCTTAATCCTCCAGCACATAAATATACGAGTAATTTAAAATTTTTAATTGCATCTTATTTCTTCATTTCGCTGTAAAGTTCTCATCGTTTGTGAAAGATAGTAAATACATTTTTTTCCAATGGAACATTATGTTTGTTTTAATCACGCTGTTTGGAAGGAATAAAAGAAGCTGTATGTAAGTTTATTTTCGTCTACGTTCAGATATCAAGTAAATTCAAAGTTTTTAACTCTGCATCCTACAAAAACCTGAGTATGCTTTTGAAACGTACAAAAAATACGAACAACACATTGAATTACAATTATTTTAACAATTTTACTAATGTATAAATCTTTATTAATAAATATGGTATTTAGAATACATATTAAATAATTATATTAAATTGAAATATAGTAATAAAAATGTAACATTTTAGTACGAATTTAAATGCATAACAAAAATTGTATGGAATAAATAAAATAAATATAAATAGAGCTACCACATAATTAGTATAATTTACCCTCTTCCTTTATACTTTCCTTTGCATAAACAATCTACTAGAAGCGCTATTGGTATAATGAACTGAACATTATTAAGAGTAATGAAGTTTTACAAATTAGAATGTAGTTAGATATTACCATTTTTAAAATTTCACATTGAACAATAGAACGCAACGTGTGGTTTAACCAAGAGCATCAATCTCGTTACATTGGCTAGATATGACATCCCCTGTCCTCTATAGGAAGGAAGCACCTGTGTTGAAGGGTTGTTTTAATGTTTCTCCAACATCATAAGTAACCTATATTGTCTCCGGTGGGTCACGGCGGAGGGGGGGGGAATCTCATATGAGATCCAATTTACTCAAAACGTGACGTACTGCAAAAATAGTGGAGCAAACTTTGAGCACAGCACAATAGTGTCGTTTACATAATCGTGTACATTATTGAATTAATCCCTTTATAGTCCAGGAGTTGAGAGCAAATTTGCATTGTATATGCATACGACTAAGTTTTTCCTGAAAACATCGAGAGGAATATTCCTGAACAGAAAACCAACGTTAGCTGCGCCAGTTTAGGTAGATGTCAAAATGGGAGGATAAAAAGAGGGTTAATAATATTAAACAATTATGATGTTTTCTTTGCAATCAGTGAAGTTATTTATAGTAATACAGTGACGTCAATTTAAATTTTATACGAGTTATTTTTGAAAGGGAACCCCAGAGAGAAACTGAACTAATATTTTACGACAGCCAAAAGCAGTTAAATGGCAAATAAAACGAAGGCCACTCCGTTGTCAATTTTGTAAACACGTCGATGACCACACAACACTTTGTTCACATTTAATTTATTGGCAATTTGTTTAAAATTAAGTTCCAATTACAACAGTAACAATCGAATTTAATTGTTTTCGGGGTTCGTGTTTTAAATTGTACACGGTGACTGTTAATTATTTTTACAACCTCAGTTTCTCTGTTCTGGATCGTTTGTACAAACAATACAAACGATAATACAACGTTGGTTTCCGCACTTTTCAAAATTCACAATCTGACACTATTTGTAATAAATTTACTTAAACTAATCATGTTGAATATTGCAATTAAAAATTTAACTACTCTAAAACACTAAAATATCAATTTTAGTATAAATTTAAATGATCTAGTGAATTAGTGAAATGTAGGATACTATTATGTTTAGAAACATGAAACAGATAATAGTTTTAGATAATAGAACAGCATTTTAAATATTGGAATTATATTTCCTTATTAATGATTCTTATAGATTGATGTTTGAGTTTTTAGCATGATGGCACTTACACCTTTTCCCCATACAAAAATACATTACGATAATACTATGGATGAATATCTTATGTAGTTAACAAATTTTCAATATTTAATTTATACAATTAATGTTTCCTCTCAATTACGTTATTACTTTCAATGTTGCGTTTCATGTTTTATTACATTCTGAATTAAAGTCTGTTTCTGAATTTAAAATCCTCCATGAATGTTTGTACCGAATGACGATAACACATGGGGTTGGTGACTTCTGAGGTCGTAGTAATAAATACTTGAATTGCAAAGTTTACTTATAAGTTCAATTTAATTAATGAAACTTACAAGCACCACTTTTAGTTGGTAAATTAAATGTATGCCTTGCCACGTTGCTGCCAATTAGAGTACAAGAACTAAAAATGTATATCTGATAGGTGGGCCTAAAATATCCAATGTTCTATGGAATTATGCCTACGATATTTTACTTTATAAAACTTTACGATTTTACTTCCCTTCGCAATATGTAGACTCACAACCCGGGCGTCGGCGTCTTGGCACGAGACATTGAAGCTGTAGTCTAAGAAGGGTTATTTTTAGTCGTTAATTACTAGAAGAGGAGTAGAAGTTATGAAAGTGGTAGCCATATATTCAAATAATACGTGAGCTTGCCTAAAACAAATTCGCGACGGTATTAGCCATTTATTGAGACAAAAAAACTTATCACGACAACGTGCTCGTCAGAAGGACGACGCCACACAACTTGTATCCATTTCAATCAAGCAAATAAAAGATCTTCAAGGGTAAGTTACTTTACTATTTACAACTTTACTTTACGTTACATTCATTTTTATATGTTTGGCATCAAAGGGCTAATTTAATAATACGAAAATATAAATTTTACTTACGGACATAGCGCGCGAGGTGAAATCGGTCACGTAGTTGGGCTGCTACGAAGGGTTACAATAAAATATTCATACGCGTGCCAATTAGGTAGTTAGTCCGTCGATAATTTAGTTCCGGAACATTGGATAAAAAATAATATTAAGTTGTACTGGCTATCTAGGTTGTGAAATTTTGCATTATATAAAATGGAACTAACTAACGGTACATGTTTTCCAAGTAACAACACAAATAATTATAATAATAAAAACAATTGTTGAAGTGTACAGAAATGTTCAGCAACAGACAATTATAATTTACCAAGATTTCCTGCAGTAAAATGATTCGTAACAATTAAAAAATAATAGTATAATATATATATTTTGTAAATATCCAAAAGTTTTAGACATTTAACATTAATTTTAAGTCTTAAATTTAGTTACATTGTTATATCCCATATATTTGTCTCAGGCTTAATAATTGAACAAAATAAGTAATCGAAACTGGCAGCATTAATGTGCCAACATTTAGATTTTTTTAATATGCAAGAAATATATGGCATCAGTACCAAAAGGTAGACATAAAATATACATCTTTTTAATAACAGAGTATGGAAGATATTTTATTGCATTTTCTTAACTAAACTTGCTCAAAATTTGGTGGGAGACTGATGATACGTCAAACTTCAATAAAACTTCGGATTCGCATGGTAAACTTTGGTTTAGAACAATAGAACAATGGTATGTAGTGCGAGCCGTGTATCAGTGTACAATCAGTAAGGTCCATGTTTTAATTGTGTGAACCACCCTCCCCTCATCACCCCTGATCTGCATATTCATCAACTCAGGCCCCTGTTAACTCCTTCAAAATATTATCATTACGCGCCAAATCGTTATAATGCGCGGTCATTAATGAACCGGCTCGGCTGTGAGAAGAGCTCTTTAGATACCCGTGCAAGCTGTGTCATCAGTAGTCTATTGTAAGGAGGAGTAGTTGTACAGAAATTACTTTATGTATCGTTTTTATTGTGCATTTATTTTTTGTATTATTCTGAATACACATAAATGAATTAAAAAATTCTAATAATATAAATATGCCAACTTATTAAAAATATATAAATAACTCAAAAATTCACTTTACAAAAAAAATGAAACACTGAAATAATTTTGTCTCAGTAATCCAAAAATATTTAACTATAAACAAACTTTGAATGATTAACCTAAAATTTCCTTATAAGAATAATATTCTAAGAAGCCGTTTACGTAAAATAAAACAAACTGGCAATTAAATATAAAATAAAAGTTTTAAACAATCAGACTAAACACTTGTATCATATACTATATCAAATTTAAAAGTAAATCAAACGCTTCGCCTGTGTTGAAAAATTACCTTGAAAACCGTTCGAATTAAAACAAAAAAAGTGTTTATTACTAAGTGTTTGTTTAAGTAATTTCAATTTTTGATAAAGTTAAATATTTTTTACTTACTTTTAATATTCATATTTAATTTCTTTATTATTTTGTAAAAGTTTATAAGCATTCCAGAACACTTTTGCTTTTTAAATGAAAGTTATATAAATATACAAGAATATAATAACGAATTTTTACGTAACCTGTTAAAATAAAAATAAGAATAACTAATAAATATAAAATAAATAAATAAATAATAAATATAAAATAAATAAATAAAGAATAAATAAGAATAAAATAAAAATAACATCAACTCTTTCAAAACTCAAACAATTTTGCACAAGTTTTCCTGTTCATACTAGTATGCAGCACATGTGGCTGCATTTAATTATTAAATTTTATAATTAAACCCAATGTTTAACAAATGTCTTTATATACCTAAAGAAATTAATCGAATTATGCTGAACTTCAAAGTATAGAATTTGAGATGGTCATTAATATTCAGTTAATTACTTCAACCAATTGAATAAAAACCTATTACTCTCTTGAAAATAAAAGTTTGAAGTATTCAAAATTGATGCGGCATGTAAAGTTTAAAATCCCAAAACGAAACAAAAGCCTTAGACTTGTTGAAGGCTGAGCATTATACACTTTTAATAAAAGGCCCTCAGTTCTTAGTATTAGAATATAGAATTTTTAATATTCCTAGTTATACCTTACATCGATAGATCTACACTTTACACTCCAAAACAAAGTTTCAGGAAAACTTTCAATAATTGGTCCCCATAGTTGTTATCCAACTAAATGTATTAGACATTTTCTGAAAACTGATTAAAAATGTCACACCAGATTGTACTTTCATTGAAGTTAAAGGAAACTAAGCCATGCCAGGTTACAAGTGGTGACAATTCAGGTGAGATTTATATAAAAATTGTCGAAACCAGTTTCAAAGTGTTCGAACAACTCCAAAGGCTGGAGTTGTAACGCACTTGTGTGGCTGGGAAGTTTAATGCCGCGTGGCTGGACACGGTGGGATTACGTCTACTGGAAAAACAACAGCACATGTGCACTGCTGCTGGCTGTTGGCCACGAAACGAAACACAAACACAAGCTACAGTAGTACACGAGCGAGAATGGACGCTAATTTATTGGGTTGGTTGTCGAACCGTCCAAGCCTCCGGCATCCATACTAATGATATATTATATAGAAGCCCTGCACTCTATACTCTGTAAGCTAGCAGATTAAGTGCTTTATTGTGTGGAGCTGCCAAATGTTGTGTGTTAAAAGTTTATATAATGCCAAACTGATATATAAATATATGAATGCTATTTGTATATATAAACAGACTATCGTACACAATACTGTCTGTCCAAAGCGAAAGGTACGTATTTCTAACGTATTCCTAATTTGTAAAGTCAAGGGAACACTTTGAACAGATACGTAGCCTACACTTTTTTTTTTTAAATGAAGTAGTAATTTTTTACTACCTCCGACTAATAATAACAACTTCAGATCAACATTTTCCTTGGGCTTTAATAGAGAAATTTAGTTTTGCGTGGAAATTTATATTAATTGAAATTTCTTTCATAGTAGTTTTTATTTACAGACATAGAAGAGAAAATGACATAATTCCGAATAAAAAATTTTGTAACAGGTTTGAAACATTTGCCTGTATCAGTCATGTTAGCCACATACGAGTTAGGAGGGCATAGAAGATAACTAAAAGAAAATCCTCCACAATGCTTCCATCGTAAAAAACTTTTAAGTAAATAAAAATTACAGGTTTTGTTTTGTAATAAGGTTGTTATTTTAGTTTATGTCATTTTACTAGTTTGATTTGACATGCGATTACAATTATTCGTTAAAAAATTAATTTTACATTTATTTTAAACTTATTTCTTGATCTATATTGACGTACACAAAATACTGTACGTTCAACTATGTAAATTCAGTTCCATTCAGTTACATTCAGACTCATATTAAATTTGTGTTGGGCTCATAAGTGAGGCATGATTATTGTTCGTTGGGGGCACGAATTATTATGTAAATATTATATCAAGCCCAATTAAATAAATATTTAAATATCCAGTTTATCTGGTTATTAATATACTCACTTATCTTTATTTCAACAGTAAAAAGACTAAATAATTAAAGGCAGTAAAAATCGTTAAGGATTCAACAAAAATGTTACTTAAAAGTTCAAACCATGTTATTTTTCGAAATAATAACTCTCTAATGGAATAAATTTGAAACAAAGAATGGGAATTAAAATTAGCTGTATTCATTCATCTATTAAACTATATAAACGCCACACCACTTGTGGCGTTAAAGGGTTGCACGCACAATTTCATATAACTCAATCTGAAACTAATTTCATTAGTTTCAGATCTCATTAGGACAGTTAGACAGACAGAACATCATATTGAGAAAAACATGTCACACAAGTTACGCTCAGCCTAATTCTATAGTTGGACATGCACCATCATAGAACTCATTTTTGTCTATGTAGAGATGAAATTTCATACAAAATTTAAAGTCTACGGATGTAATCTTACTCGGAATATCTTGCCACATGATCCATTTACATTTTTGTTCATTAAGTTAGGTATCATAGCAGTGTTCACATGATACAATTTCCGGTAAGCTAGGGTGGGTACTACAACACAAGAGTGTGCTAAACTCATATCTTGTCACCGACTTTTAACCTTTACTTCCACCCTATTATTTTTTAGTTTTATTGTCTGAATAAAAATGGCACATGTTCAATCTTATATGATGACCTAATCATATAAGATTGAACTCAATACTCGGTTTGTTTAAAAATGTATTTATTTTTATCTAAAAAAAATTCTAGTTATTATGGCCTTAAGACCAATGATGACGCTCAGGCAAATCCAATGGAGGAGTTCATCATCGAACTCAAAGTTGCTTATATACGAGAAGGTCGTATAAATAAAGCTGCATAAAAATATAAAGTCCATTAGGTCATTTTGTTTTTGATATATCGTGCAAACAGACAGAAAGCTTCCCAAATGATAGGTTTCGCAAAGGTTTGCCGATTGGATAAAATATTTAATTTTAAAACTAAATAACTAATTCATATAATAATGTGTTCAATTTCATCAATATCGCTTCTGTACAAATTAAGAAAAATCAAATATCCTACCGATTTCTAGCAGTATTTGAAACCAAAGAAGATAAATTACGATTTCGCCAGGAGTTGCTTTGGAAAGGGTTCTTCAAAAGCCCTCAACAAATCGGTGCATACAAATTTCTTACCCGGAATTAACGCCGTGGCCGACCCTTTTATCCCGTCAAGTACAAAGTTTACTTTGCTCACAGAAAAGTTGGAGCTTTTAAATCTAGACCTCATACATTTTTATTTTGCAATTACCATATTCGATCCGTTGTTTTCGGAGGTGCGACACTTTTATTGTAAAAGGTTTCTCGACTGCGGTGTTCTGCTAGTGCGATCCAAGGCGGCTTTGTCACTCCCCCCTAACCCCCCTATCCCTTCGCTTCCAGTTCCTTTATTTGCCTACAAAAGTGTCAAGAGTATCTACACGAAATTTGTTTTATTGTGTTCTGGATTTATTTAAACTAGTTTTTAAATATGATTGTTTATTTATAAATCAAAAACATAAAAAACTCCACGACTTACTAATTGTTTTAAAAATTACTTTTGAAAACTTATATAGTTGGTTTAAAAATAGAAACTGGCCCGAAACCATCCCTTTTTTGTGAAATGTTTTAATAACTGTAAGCGTTATATGTACCGTAACAACGGTAACCATTACACGTAGTCTGTGTCAAATTTCATTTTTTGTCCCAATTTTTTTATATACACCTATTTAACGCAAAACGAATTTAATAAATTATTCTGTACACAGCCGACGATCACTAAGAGTAAGTTTTAGGACGCTATTATTGAAACTACCCAGTCAGAATTCTTATCGATTTTGTGCTGGCAGACATACGGTCGCCCGAGCTTGGACTCCATATTTTTTGCAGAAATACATGTATGCAAATTATTTTATAATATTTGATCAAATATCAGGTATTTTTTACGAACAGGCAATGTAGAACTTTATTTTGTTACTAGGCAGGCGGTATCTCGGGGATGTTTATAGTTCCCCCATCAGCCAGGGGCAACATCAAACATGCTGATGCAAATGTTATAATATTATGGCAATTTAACTCACGAAGATAATTCGAAGTTAAAATACAGTACCGATAATCTTGTAAAAATGTATGATTATTTAAATAATTTTATTCGATGAAGATCTAGTCCACAAAAGCTGTACAAAGTATACAGCAAGCCTCATACATATATTTTTCGTTTCACGATAGTTTATAAAAGTTTTTGCCTTATTTGTAAAATAAATTATTGTAAACCGTCTTTCAAATTACACTGATATTTTAAACGAATCAGTACTAATACTGGTGAACTTTGAAGTAACTCGGAGAGGAGCTCCTCTTGACTCCAGGGCGTGGATGATGCCGTGAGAATCTCAAGATGCAGGATTAGAATAACGAGAAGGGTAAGGAGCGGAGGACACGGTTGGGTGACTTCTGTTCCTTGGGGCAGGTGAGGGAATTAACATATCTTGGACTGTGCAAGACGAGGGTGAGAGGGTACTGGAGAGATAACCATAACGCAGAGACTGTTCAGTTTATACTGACACACACACACACACACATATAAAACAATACTTAATACACAGTATACATAATTCAGAATATAAGGGTATACAAATAAATAAAAGTAAGATTAGTCTTTAACCCATAAAAAGGTAATTAAAATTACCGTCGTTATCCTTACAAATTTTGAGGAAGGGTTTCTTAGGAAGAAAATAGTATAAGACAATAACTAAAATAAATTATATAAGACATGCAGTACTCGAAAATATAGATTTCTTCTCAATACATCTCTGAGACCAATAATAGTAATTGTAAAACCTCTCCTTATCTCTACAATACATTTAGTGTGGTATTATTTAATTTCATAACGATGCATTTCTCATTTCTACAAACATCCCAATTTTAACATTGGAATCAATCTCAATCTTTGCTACCTATAATCTGGTTGCACTAGGATCGAAGTCCAAGACCTCCAATAGGACTTAATCTGACACCTTTAGACCGTTAAAAAGTAGTCTTCGGTCATTTCCTAAGTCTGTTGTGGACATCAAGAGGATTGCCCATACACAACCAAAATCCATTTCGCTCTATCAAAATTCGGTAGGATGGGTCCTCCAACAGTGGCTTCCAGGTGGAACAAATATTCTCATCGGAAACCAACTGAACACCACTGGTTTGGATGTGGTATTTCAGAAATGTCATCTTGCATAGACTAATACATTTTAGGAGACTTAAACCAAAGCCGCCGATTAGGGAAGGCGGCCTGAAAATGTAAGATTTATTAATTCATTTTTAAGTTAGGAGATTATGGTTTACTTTAAGTTATACTTCAGTACCATCGCCATTATATTAAGTTTATTTGTAGATATGTAGGAAATGTGAAGATCCCATCATGAAAAAATAAATACAAAAAAATAAAATTTAACATTATGCATTTATTTTTTAAATTCTGAATTTTATAATAATTTTTCAAAACAAATTTAGGAATCTTTCAAAACAAATTTAGGAAGGTTGAAAATAATTAACTCAGGAATATTACAACATTTGGATTAGATTTTTACCGACTTCTTCTCAACAAGATAATCTTCAATGCTAGTAGTGTTTAATCGTCAGCACTACTCAAACCCCTATATGGTGTTGCTCAAACCTGAACTTGGTAAGCAGTCGGATAGTTTTCCGTGGCACTAGGATGCTCGGCCTCGAGGAATGTCACTGGTGATCATATCTTTGATAATCAAGTCTAGTCTATTTTCTTAAGTAACCATGTTGTAAAGGTAAAACTCACTGGAAACTCTGAACTTCGAGACAATCACACTGAAAATGTGTCTGTGTTCTGAAACAATTAGATTGAAAATTTGTTAAATGAGACATTAGTGGTGTTAGACATCTGTAGACCAGAGTTATAATTTAGAACCCTTATTATTCTTGTTATCAGCGATATTGTTTCTTTTTCTCCTTTGTGATAGTTCACTATCATCGCTTTTGCTCAAGTAAATTCGTACAAACATTTTTTGGCAGAACGAGACAATCAAAACAGTGCACAAAAGTCATAAAAAAACTTATTCTGTGATTTTGGATGTTCTGACTAGACTTATATCACAGAACAAAACGTGGCAATACTAATTTATTATTCATATAATAATTCTATTAACCTGAAATTAGAAAGTTTGATTTATCAAGTCGATTGTAAACTCTATTAAATTATCATATACCTATGGAACTTACGACTAGGTTATGAGCACACTTAACCTAAACTTCTCCTGCCCAGGCGACACTCTCACTGTTACTACTCTTACGTACTAACTAAGTGGAACTAAGTTATGATGGTACATGTTACTCGGTGGGATGTGGCTGATCGTTAGTTAAACCTTGCTGTCCGCAGTATATATCAAGAACGAATTAATCTATAGGTTGTTTATCATGAAACTTGACAAAATAGAGATTGATATTTTGCATTGAACTTGAAATTTTTCATAATCCTCCTGTGAAGCCCATTACGCGAGACGTGGTTTAGCGTAGTCCTACTTTGTAATAACTACCGATAACATAATTTATTTTGATCGGAATTTCTTGTTCATGTTGTACCCTATTGAACAGTAAAAATAGTACATAATTTATTTCTTTATTTAGGATTTTACCATTTAAGATTTAAAATTTTGAATTTTCTTGGAAATTGGTACTTTTTTGCTGTTATATAACAAAATACAAAAATAATACAACTACTTGATTCTAAAATACTATAAAGTAATAATTAGAAATAGTTCCTTGGAAATCATGCATACATATTTACATTTTTATAGATTTTGGAGGAGTAATTTAAATATTTGGCATATATTTATTGTTGTTTTTAGTCAGAGTTTCTGCTAGTATGTAAAAACGTACAGAATATTTTTTAATGTTTGTAGATAATATATAGGACAATCTTATTGTATGCAGTATATGAAAGTATAAAACGGAAGTGTACAAACCCACACCTGTAGAACCTAATAACTTAAATTCTGAATTGTACAACACGACTAACTCAAAAATATAATTTGAACGCAAACCACAATGATGTTTGAGGACATGAGATGTGGCTGTCAAAGTTAGAGTGTGTGGCACATGTGGTGTGTGGGGCGTGTTTCATTAGAGGGTGTCGGTGTCAGCAGCACATGTCGCGGTGTGCGGTGATATTGCAACCCTTTACTTCACCTCACCTCTCTCCCTCTTATTGCTTCTACTTACCGCACTTCGGCAAACAATGAGGTGGGCCTGCTTGAGTGGTCCGTGTCACTGTCTCCTTTGTAGATCCTTTTCTCGTCTCTCCTGCTCTAGCAAATTGTTACACATCAAACTTAGAATATAAGCACACTTTGAGACAACCAGATCAAACTGAGAATATATGCGGACTTTGAGACAATCAGATCAAATTGCTGATATATTGGAACTTCAGTACATTTCAGTCAGATGAAACCTAAAGTGTGTCTCAACTTCAGGTCCAACTGAGAATATTTCCGGACTTTGAGTCGGCAAGATCGAAGATTGTCACGATTTGTATTTTTGAACGAATGAGAAGATTGCGACACGATTAAGAATTTAGACTTTCGGTTTGTTCATGACGGATGTTACAAAATGATTAGTAAAGTTCCAATGGCTAAATGATTTATGCTAAATTCCGGCCAGTGTATGAGTAACGTCACAAGATCAGAGAGAGTGTACCGTGTATTGATCATAACCTCTAGACACGTTTTGGACTTTCAAACTTATTGCTTATAACTTAACAATCTCACTTTTAATTGATTTTTCTCAAATTGGAAACAAATTTATATTTGTGAGTTCTCTTGGAACTAGTCCAAGATTATTTTGGAGATATTTACAAAGATTTGTGTAAAATCAAGTTTGATCAAAACTATGATCAATTTTATTCATTACGAAAACCCCTAGGTTACATTCGATCAACCATCCAATTACATTATCAAAGTTGATAATGATGTAGTTATCAAATCTCGATCAAATTCGATCTTTTAGCTTCAGAATTGATAACAGTTTATCAGGGTTTTAACGCCAAAGCCTCAGAATCTCGCCCTCCAAAATCGGATGTTTCAGGAGGAAGGAGTTTCTTACTCTGTTCACTTTCCTGCAAGTGGCAACTCATGTGGGCTATCGTAGTTTGTACCGCAGTTCGACCCTAGGCTCCGTGGCTTCCACCCTGTCCGCACATTTGTTGCCGATATATTTACGGATGATCTGGTGCGAACGACAGATGTGTGCTCGGCCGCCTGGAATTGTCAAAACATTTCTTCTGTGGTCGGGGGAGGATGCCCCTGCGGCCCCAATTATTGCTTACTGAGCCTTACAGTCTTTGGGGGTTTTTGGTTACAAGCTGTCGATATCATTTAAATGTCTTCATAATTTATATTATGAGATATAATATGTGAATATATTATGGGTACTGTGCAGAGGGTATGTACACGTTCCTAAAATACCAACCATACCGTTACGTACTTGCTGAATTGAAAAAATGTTACACATTTCGTCCTTATTGAGAACTTCACCGTTGAAACAAAATTGAATCATAAAATTGAATTTATATTCCGTAAAAATAAAAATGACCAATATATTGATAGCATTTAACAATATAAACCGTATACAAGAAATGCATCAATTGCACAATTGTAACGTTTTGATTTCTTAAGGAATTTAGTTCGTGACTTAAGTTTTGAATGTGTCTATGTCTTTTATGTTGAAGGCGCTTAAAGACATTTGAATTCAGGGGTACCTTTTGTCAACATATTATCAGGAGTGTATTTAAAATAATATTACTTTGTTTCATGACATTGGAATCTAACACGTTGCTTGCTTATATAATGGATATTAGTTGTACTTATGTTGTAACTAGTGTAAACGATATAGTGAGAAATGTCAGTGGAAAATACATACATATAGTCTGTATTCAATTGAAAAATAACCATAACAAAATAAAGTCAATAGTACAAAGACTAATAAAATTACATCAAAATAAGTAGGTATTTTTTTAATCTTGCTTAAATTAAATTGAATTCATTCTTTTATCTTCTTAGAGAAACGAATTGAAAGTAATTCAAACACATTTTGGTATAGAAGGAAGTATCATAGTGGAATATAATTGTAATATATCTCTAAATAAATTTCAGTTCAGTTGCAGATACAATGACTCGCACCATTGTAGAGCTAGCTCAGATTAAAATCGCTTCATCTGTCATGCTCGCTGAATTAAGATGGGTGAGTGGACTTAACTTGTAAAATAAATGTTGATCTTGACTGTCAATAAAACAAACATCAATCAATCATCACTTTCAACAAGCTGTGAGATTATGATATTGGTTGATATTTTAATGAAATTCCAATATCATTAAGACAATAACACTGTGGTTATTGTCGACAGTATTAGTAAAAGTCGATTGGTTGAGGTACAAGTTCACTAAAAAGTAATTTACGTTTTTAGATATCTTTTACTGTTTTAACTAACTATGGTTAGTAATATTCCCATAGTCAACTCTCCAAAGCTATTTCCCTATTAGGTAATGTTTAACAAATTGCATTAGATTGCATTGCTTGGCTACTGGACCAATAGTATAAGAACGTTTAAACTTTCTTTGTGTAAAAATGAATACAGATTATATTTTTGTTACTTTACTTTCTAACTTTACACCCGCCAAAATTACTGATTTTAATACAACATTATATTAAAATATAATACTTTTTGTAAATATAAATTAATAATTCACAAAGTGTATTGAATTATTAATTTGAAGAATAATGCTATTTATAATATACTAAAAATGTTAAAATATACTATTTTTGAATTAACTATTTACACCTCTGTGTACACAAAAGTTACACTCTTCGTACACAAAAAAAACGATGACATCATATACACCACAGAGGGTTCTGTTAAAAACCACCTAGTCGTGGAAGGCGGGGGGGGGGGAGTTATAATAACAGACTAACTGCCGCTTCATGGATGTCATACAGGACACAAATTGTGTGTTCCCGCGTAAAAACAAGAGGAGAACGATGTTTTGGCGGCAAAATGGCAACAATAACCGTGAACATGACGCAAACCGGCCCACTGTCGCTTTTAATATCTGCATCTATAAATTAGTGAAACAGCAGGGCCGGTGCACTGCAACGACTGAAGCACAAGCACAGTGTTAATATAGGGGGGTCTACTGGGACGTGTATTATGAGTTTTATGCGATATGCTATTTATGTAAAAAAATCAGAAATATTCCATATAGTTCTTATAATTTGAATTACTTTTAGTATACTAATACTACCTTCTCGTATACGTGCAAGAAGTATGGATACACAGTTAAGTCACCGTATTTAATATTTAGCAATTACCTTTTCTCTTTGAAAAACAAGTAAAAAGTTTGCTAAAAAATACGAATTTTAAGGTAACAGAAAATTACAAACTGTTATTTTATTTCCTTTCCTGTGAAAAATGTTTCTTTGGAGGATCTTTAAATAAATGTTATAATGGTACATCCTCTGATATTTTCGATTGATTTTTAAAATGATATGTGAAAATTAACTGTGAATGGTGAAACACATTCAACTTCATATCGGCTAATCTCTCCTATAAAAATTTTAATTGAAATTATGGGTGGTTGGAGTTTGAAATCAATGCTACAACATAAATAATAATTCAATATAATAAATATTTAATAATCTCACATATTAAAATATCTCAACAATATGCATTGTTGAGTTTTATGCTATTGCATGAAACAGTATTATCATAAAAACAGTTTTATGCTATTGCAATATTTCTCTTCCATCTTGCATAAGCAAGGTATACAAGAATCGATTTAAAATTAACGGTATTGCATGGTAAAAATGCAATTTTTATTAATGAATTAACCGATTAATTAATACATGTAAACGTTTGAGATAACGTGACAGTATAGATAACCAAAGGAGAGTAGATATATCTACTATGACTGAAATTTTAAAATGTGTTTAAAATTAGTAATGGAATCCCCACTCATAGGACCTATAATTAAAAAAAAATGGGTATATATCTTTGCTTATCACAATTTATGTCAAGCAGAATATATTTTTGATTAATATATATTAATCAAATTTATAATTAATATAAATTGATGAATTAATATTTTTTAATTAAATTATGATTAAATTAATATTAAAATATTTATGTTTCAAATGTTTTGTGGTCTGTGTACTTAAGAATAAAGTAAAACATTATAAGGATACGGGGGAGATATTCAAAATATAACACGAAATGTGAAATAAGAAATAAACTAATTAATGCTTTTGCCATCATAAGATCCAATAATATATCATCCTCACTTAATAATTTGTAACTTTCAAAGGTGGGAGGTTTCTGGTCATAGCGACAAATTATTTTTTAAGCAATACTATCTAAATGTTTGTAATTAAAATTACCTAAAGTAATTATATATATATATATATATATATATATATATATATATATATATATGTATATACATTTATGACACATACCTAAATACAAAGTACTGTACTTGCTTATACGTATTTTATGTTTCTCTATGATCTATTATAATATATTACTAGATTAACATAAGGAAAAGGAGCAATTCCTCTAAGGGTCATAGACATGTGCAGAAACATCTAGCCGCGTAAGAGTTGAATGTGAGCAGATATTAGGTCCTAGATCACACCATGAGCAGAATTTCACCTAAATATACGAACATACGTGTGTACCGTTTGAGAATCTACTATCAAAAACCAACTAGGGAAAGTCATGATGGGCATATTTTATCAAAGTTCAGTTTTGACAATGTTTGAGTGATTACACATAAAAGAAGAAATAATTGATTACAACCTAATTTTACCATAAACTAACATTGAAATCAGTTTCGTAAACGAATATGATATAAAATAAGATATATGTCATAGAGTATAAACGTAGGGGTCAGCACATTTTACAATATTATTACATTACATGTTTACACTTTTAAATAGTATTGTACATTTTTCTTCAATATTGTAAAGTAATTATTGCAATTTTTGCAGTTTATTAAAATTATTTAAATTTAATTTACAAAATCATATTTTATTGATGAATTGATTAAAAATGTTTATAAAATATGTTTGATTAATTTTATGGAATGGAAATTCTTCTATACTCTATTCAAATAACAATAGACGCCGTACAAATTTGATCCTATTATCTCGTAGGGCTCTACAATTAAAAGGTACTAATATAAGAACATTTACAGTATATTAAAATAGTTTTCATAAACAACTTTTGTGAAACATTTGATTTTTAACTTTAGTTTCAACGTACATCGATAACTCGTTCCAATAAACATTAGCTTTCTTGGTAATATTTTTAGTGTACACTTAGTATATAATTTATCTTAAAAACAGGTTAAACTTGATTATGTTAAAATCAAAGTAGAGTTCGAGGAGAATATTTTTTTTTAAAGTCACCGAGTAAGATCGCTAATATTATCATTGCCATCATTTAATTTTTATTAGAATAGTTGTGGGGTTTAACTCAACATTTATAATTTTAATTTGATGTTGAACTGTAAAACATCTGGACAAACTTTGCTCTTTCAAAGAACAGTATAAAAGATAAGATGGTCGTTCTTCTATTTGTAAACTGACACAGTCGATGTAATCGCTTACATTTCGACCTCGTTTCTATTTAGCGTGGATCAGGAACTGTGCGATAAATACACAGCTTAGGCCCAAGGCCCTCCCACTGCTGCATGCATTAACATCTTAAGCTGCCCAATTGGTTGTCCCGCGAAACAATTTTGACTCTTTTGTCGAGAACATTCGTTTAGCATTTAAATGACATTGCTCCTCATTTTCTCACTGACAGACTACATTTGCAGACGGATGTCTCTTTAAAAAATTACTGATTTTTAAATAAATTTAAAACGTTTCTATATTTTGTTAATGTTCATGGTAAAAGCGATCGTTTTTATATAAAATTGTCTTGTACTTGTCCAACAAAACTATTATAATAATAATTAAGGTTTTATGAATATTAATTGGTATACTTTAAATTAAATTAATTATACATAAAACGGTTTGCATTTGATGAGATGTTTACGTTAATAGAACATTAAACAATTGTTTGAACCCATGTCATTGTAACATTGTAATGTAGTATTCTTCCAGTTAAATGTTGACAAATCAAAGCAAAGAGTGTGTAATAATTATGATTCTAAAATTAATAAATAAAGATATAAAAATATGATTCTATTACTATTAAGAACATGAGCATCCCTTATAGACGATCTATGTGACGAATACCAAGGTATTTTATTACTGGACAACATTAGTCCGTCCATTCGTCAATAATTGGATTTAAGTTAATATAAAAAATTTCTTTTTAATAATACTAATATAAATCTTTTTAATAGCACAAATTAAAACAATCCTATAAATAGAGTGAACTTCATTCATTGTAATAGTGACTTGTGTTGCGGCGAATGGATTCACACGGGAATTCAAGAAAATTGATTATTAGTAGATACTGATATTCCTGGAACCTCCACGGTTCGGGTTCTACATGAAACTGAAAGGCTCCTTAAATTGGTCATTAAGATAATACCTATTAATTACCTTTGCTACTAATAGCCCTAATACCATCCTTTTCTGCTATGACACCTGTTATTCACAAATATTTATGTTCCTTTTTCAGATAACTTCTCCCAAGGCAGAAAGATTTTAGCCTCGGAATCTTAGGCAGCATTAGTGGATATCTTGTAATCAGATCTAAGAAAAACGGCTGAATATTATGATTGTGATATCTTGCAGTTCGTATAGTAGGTATGAATTTAAGGAATAAAAAATTTGTGTTGACTAAAGAAAATATAATTTTTAATGTAGTTCAACTAACGAAATTTACACGTTTTTAAGACAATATTACTTTAAAGCACTATAATTCATCAAACAAATCTGTAACATCCTTTAGTTATTTTTCGTCTATATTATGTAAGAATTTCATATACAACTGTTTTACTTTGGTCTGATTACAATATACCACATAAACTACTTTCAATGCTTACAATTCTTCGTCGAATAACGAAATTAAAAAAAAATAATGTTTCTTGTGAGCTATGTATAAAACATTAAAAAACCATACCAAAGCAACAAATTTTCATTAGAAAATAAGTAACTGTTCATATTTTTGTGTCAATTTTGTAATTACCAAACTGGTTTCTCTTCAGATAATTAACCATAAATATTACACGTAAACACCATAACTAGAAATTTAATTTGAAAGGACGTTTTTACCAAAGCATATCAAAGACGCCATGATGTTCCAACCTTTGGAGTCTCGTTGGTACGATAAACCTTGGTTGTGGTGGTGAAGGGTAAGGGGGGTCAGAGGGGATAACGGTCAATATTTGACTCCTCCTCGGAGGGGGGCTCCTATCCCGGTCGAGGGCGGTACCTCCCCGTGCTTGCGTCTTGAGATCACCCCCCTCCTTCTCCCAACACCCCCAGCTCTCTGGACCAGAACACTAAAACAAGAATACCTTAGAAAACCCGTAATCAATTTACTAGGGTAAACTTTAATAAAACTAGAATTTTATTGATATCTCTCTCTTAAACAAGACAAATAAACGTAATTTATAAATTGGTTATATTGCTTGTATAATGTATGAAAATCACTAGATCAATTTTGTTATCTCACACCAAACTTCGCGAAGAATTATATACGAAATCAGCATTGTAATTAACTAGGTTTTATATTCGCGGAAGTATAATCTAACTTGTCTTACAAGAATGGTCCTCGGATAACATTCATATCTTATCTAGTAATGCATCCGGCCATATCGGTGCCACATACTTTCAGGAAAAAATACTTTCTGAAAAAAAAAAAAAAAAAAAAATACTTTCTGAAAAAATACTTTCTGAAAAATGTACATACTTTTTGAAAACCCCATAGAAAAGTTTGAGTGGTTTGGTGTGAGCTAAACAAAGACCCAAATCTAGTAATGCATCCGGCCATATCGGTGCCACATACTTTCAGGAAAAAATACTTTCTGAAAAAAAAAAAATACTTTCTGAAAAAATACTTTCTGAAAAATGTACATACTTTTTGAAAACCCCATAGAAAAGTTTGAGTGGTTTGGTGTGAGCTAAACAAAGACCCAAATCATTCATGCGTCTGACATAAAACTCACTGAATAGGATTATTTGAACATTATGATGAATGGTGTATACCATGACTTTCTTAACAAGGGCAAATGCAAGTCCTGAGTTGATAACTAAATGGTACAATATCAAATCTTTACATCGTAAATATATTTTCATTGGATTGTTTACAATTTTATATTATTCCAAATGTAATTTAAATCAATTTAAATGTTAAAGGTTTTGAAGTAGTTTTTATGTTTGCTCACAAACAAGAGACATGTTAAGCAATAGTAATATGATATCACTAAACAAAATGTAATTTAATGTTTCAAGTACATTTTTACTTATTTGTATAGTATAACATCTAAAATTATGGTAATAATACTTCGTAAAGTTTGCAAGGAACTCAAAAATATTAACAAATTATTTTATATACATACAAGAATAAATTATCTATCTACTGTATAATGTTATTGCAACCATTACAGTTTTAATGCTTTTCATGTTTTTACGTATAATTAATTTAAAATTCAGTAATACTTGATTTCAAAGATCTTTTTACTTCAAATAAACTCTGTCATTTCGTAGTAATTTAGCAACACTTTCTTTCCAGGCAATTCTTTAAAACCTTCAATCTTTGCCTTCTTTTCTTCAGACTAACTCGTTTATATTATATACTCATTCCTATTAAGCATTATAAAATTATGTTGTAATGAATATAGAGTCCTGATGAACTTGTACATATGAGTGGTATGTACGTACGAGTGATAGCTAATCTAATTTAGGCAATGTGTATGTTCTTGCAATATATAATTTTATTATTAATATATTTAATACCAAGATTTAGTTAAAAGTGATTGCGTCACATTAAATTATGCTGTTACCATTTTTGATTAGACAATGTAATATTTAATTAGGTATATTAATATTTTAACAATCTTTTCGCTTGTCTAAAGTGGGAAATTTTGTCTCCCATCCGTCGAATGTTTAAAAAGATTTCATATATTTCAATTAATCATTACGTTTTTCTTAATAAACCCATTTGATATAGGTACGAATCCATTAGATGATGTCGATGAAAGAAAAGTTTCCAGTTTTGAATTTCAATATTGATAGGCAGCGTCTGCGGTGTACATTAAATATCTGTAGTACGCAGTAACAAGGGTGATTAAGGTGAAGCAATCGATTTTAGGACATTTAGGACATTTTTTATGTCAATGAACACAAAACGGCTAAAACGTTTTAACACGTTAAATTACATGCGTTTAAAACTGGAAATTTATACATTTTGTAACCAGGCCCAAGTAAACGGAGATACATTTTTACAGTATGTATATGTGTTATAGCTCCACGAATCGACATGTTTTGAATGTATTTACGACTTAAGAATATTATCTTTAATTAAATACAATTTTTAAAGGGATACGCCACTATATATAATTTTTATTTCTTGGCCAATTTTGATTTTGGCCATTATAATACGTGTAAAGGTCAACAATTAAGCGATTTTATCAATACATTTTTAAAAATAAATTTCTCCTGTATATAGTTTTTATTACTTTTTATATGTTATACATTTTTAGTGTTTGATCAAGTATTTTAATACACTTTATTTCATTTTGATCTTCATCAAATAATGAAAACTTCCGTTATTTAAACTATCCTAACAAAAATTAAAATAAAATTACACATTTTAAGTTTTCTTAATTTTTAGTAATATTTTGTACATTTTTATTTATTAAAGACAAAGAAAATGTGATAAAACGTTCTAGATACCACAAATACAGGTACTTCATTATATTACTATAAGCAATGGTTAAATTTCAAAGGCAAAGGTCAGTTACTTACAGTATTATTCAAGAAAATATATTGAATAGTTTTTTGGTAAACAATGTTTAATGATGTGAAAGATGTAAAAAATGACCCTTAGAAGCTCCTTGGTTCTTATGCAACTCGACTCCTGGCTCTTTTCTACTCTTCCTCTTTTAGTTTAGCATATATTTTTCTGTACTTTTTGTATACTTTTGTATACTTTTGTATACTTTTTGTATACTTCTGTACCTCTAATATATTTCTGTACTTTTTGTACTTTTCAGTACTGCAAACCTTTCGCGATCGCCGTACTTTTTCTCTGCAATGTCAAGATGTCGTCTTAAAACCTCCTGGCCTTCCCATTTTCCGCTGGTGTATCATCCACATTCACATTGCTAGAAGATTCACCAGTCTTTTTGGATGTGATCCTACTCATTAGGCCTACTCTATCTCTTCATAATTCGAATTTTATTTTGTTCAACAGTTATTTTGTAAGCTTTCATTACTCTTACCGTTTTGTTGTTTACAATAATAAACACAATATAATTATACAAAAAATGTTCATATTACTTCACTTCATTAGTACATACTAAACAACATACAATAAAAAAGCAAACATAACCTAAGGCTCAACCACAACCAATCATGACCAGCAGTCAACACCAAACATGACCTCAAAAAAGAAATGAGGTGAATAAGAATAACATAAATGTTCAAAGAGACAGCCGCTTACAAATACAATATAGCATTCCTCCATCACCAAAAGGAATAACCAAAACCTAAAAGATGTTTTGTTTTATATAGAACATTGAAAAAACAATATTATGTATTATAAAGATACATGTGCATTTGATGTTTTTATAAAACATGTATGTTTCCGTGATATGTAATACATAGCTACTAGAGCTGTATGCATAATTATATTTACGTAATATTATAATTAACCCCTAGAATGAAATTGGAACATTTGCCAAAAAGAAAGTTCAATACACTGAATACTTTGTAATTTCTATTCCCATTGTAGCACTACTCAGGTTGACTTGAAACTTTGTATAAATGTTGAAAATAACATAAGCTGCAAGTAAAAATAAAATAAAATAAACAAAAAAATGTATACAATTTCAAAAAAGAGAGTGTCAGATCCCCTTACATACATAACGTTTTTAAACATTTTTTCTGATTAAATTTTATTTTCTTATACATAAAAAACATGTCACTCAATAAAACTCATGTAAAAGCAGTCAAAATGTAACTAAAAGCTTTTAAAATTATACATTTTTAATTAGGCCTAAATACATTAAATTTATAACTTTAAATGCCTGTAGTTTTAAGTCGAGTGATAAAAACCAATTGGTTTCTATTTTTTCAGCATTCAGTACTGTATAGAAGTCTCGGTTAGAGAAGGAGTAGCAAAATTCAGTACGTTTGTGTTTTATTTGTCCCCTTATTTAAGTAGTTGTATTCTTTAAAAAATATACTGTAATCTCAGGCAGCATTGAAATAATAAGAATGGAGGTATGAAAAAGTCGAAGGTAAGAAGTAGGGTCCCTTCCCCCAGTTTCATTTAGGGCGGCATTCGTGAACCAACATCACAATCAAGAAACATAACGAATCGACGAAAATAAAAGTTTAAAGCAGTTGAAAAAGAAGACGACTTATTTGCTATGTTAAGCCCTGTGCTGGAGGGGGTGGGGAGGGGCCCGATAAAAGAACATCTAATGAATGCATATCGGCTTAGCGCTGTGAAAAGTACGCCAAAGAAGTGCTTAGCAAAATACTCTTAGACAGTATGCTAATGTGGGGAGTTGCGTCTCCTAATTTGTATAAAGTGAACAGAACTGTGCGTATCGAGTAACGCGTGGATGTACGAGTGATTCTTTCTCGAATTATTTACATTTCTCTAAATGCAAAGGAAGCTTCTTTATGGAATATTTTACTGCATAAAGTTGTGTAAATGGGTAGATGGAAGTTAACGTTCAAAAGTGTTAATGTAAACAAGTCAACAGTCAGATTGAAGTTAATTAATAATTTATATTTTTGTTTAAACGTATATTTTTATTGCACCCAATTGAAAATGATAATCCAAAGGCACGTTAAATAAAATAGGACATCCTTTGTCGAGATAGATGCTGTATCTGCATGCAAAATATTTCAATAGTTTGATTTATGCAATTTAGACTAAGCAAAGCACTATATGTTTTGCGCTTCAATTTATGTTAACATGACTCATTTATCTAATCCTATTTGGTACACAATTAACTAGATAAATCATAATCACGGAAATACTTCAAATATAAATATACAATCAGTGAGATTTGTATAATACGAAAGAAATGGGGTGGGATTTTGAATGAAAGTAGAAAATGTTCTAAATGCAAACTAATGTACTCGAAAACTGAATTTATTATACAGAGCTAAAGCTAACGCTGGAACATAGGCGTACAGTGAATAAAATAAATCAAATTTTCCAAACAAAACTACTTTAAATTAAATTTTTGAAAGTCCAAATTAGAAATTTGCTAGGAACAGTATTCTTCTTTTGCCAAAATTTAGTTTTTATTCCCTCAAAGAAATCCGAGTAAAAAGTAATTACAAGATTTTTTAATTTTAAAACTTACATGTCACACTTTTACACTTCTGTTTTTAGAATACGTGGTGTTTCATAATTAGTGAACATTTATTTATTATTGCCACTTAAAAAAATATGTAATGATACATATTTTGAGTTCAAGTGAGAAAAATCCATGGTGATGTAATAATAAAAATATAGATATTCACCAAAATTTAAAAATGCTTGTTGAACTGCCACAGGCAGAGAAGTGTTGTTGGGCCGTGAGTCTAAGAATTGGTGTTGCTATTATCATAGGGATCCGAATTGTAAGTATAATTTCAATACGTATACGTTATTGATTTATCATTATCTTTCTAATATATAAATCTTTCTAAATTATAACTTGTTACAATACAGTGTTTCCATGATTACAGCAGCCTATGGAAACACCTGTGAGGGAATAAAATATAACATGATGCAAATGGAAATACATTTTTCAGATCTATAATTTATATTTGTCGAATTTCACTACACATTCCAGTATGTTAATAATTTTGTAGACTAAAGGTAATACGGCAATTCTGAAATTGCAATTTCATCATTTGCGTTGTCGGACATGCACCATCATAGAACTCATTCTTGTCTATGTAGAAATAAGGTTTTATTACACATTCAAAGTATGCAGATGAAAATTTCTCTATGTAGATATCTTGCCACATGATACATTGAAATTTTTGTTCAGTAAGTTTGGTTTTATTACAGAGATGAAATAATAAAAGTCCCGGTAACCCATCGAGGGTACTTCAACACAAGAGTACACTGAAGTATAATGCTTTACTCAGTATACTGAAGTATACTTTATACTTTACTGAAGTATAATGCTCCACTTATATGCTCCCGTGGGATGATACGCACCAAAATCGATCTCAGTGTTACTAAAATAAAAATGAAGCTTCATGCAAAATTTGAAGTCATATACAGGGTGAGTCATAAGACGGTATTTTTTTATTAGATCTTTAGCAAATTTCATACTTTTTCTCAAAAAATGTTCACACTACAACCTCTAGAGTGGTTTTATTTGATTTATCAGGTGATTTTCCTTATAAATCCACCTTATTTGAGTTCAAAAGTAAGAACAAAACATTTCAGAATCACTTAATTTCACCAGGTGAACTGAAAATAAAGCAAAATCTTTCGCCAGCCATTACTCACTAATGGAGCGTTTCCGGACCTACCTTTATCATAACATTTTTTTCTTATTTTTAGCTCTACAATCACGTCTTAAAATATTTTACCATATTTCTGACTCACCCTGTATAGGTTAGTTCGTTTTCGGGATATCGTGTGGAAAGACAGACCAAGAAAGAAATGAAAAATGTTCAGCCCCTTGAGTAATAGACTTCACTAGCGCTCAGCCAGCTAGTTACAGAAATAAATTTGGAAAGAAGTTAAACTGAAATCGATTCAATTTGATTAAAGTAAAGTAAATTAGAATGCCCAAGACAATTGAAGGGACGCCTGATTCACGCAAGGCCCGCAGTACATACGTGTACCCGTATTGACATTTCGCCTTAATATTAAGTTGTTTTACAGCGACGATATGATTACTCTGTAGAAGTGAAACATTTATTCACGTATATTAATTATAGCTAAGAGAAATATAATTTAGAATTACATGTGTCTCCTTACACGTTCTTGTTATGGTATTGATATTGTAGCTAGTTGTTAAATAAAAAGACAGTAAATTGTTAATAATTATTACTAAATTCCGTTAAAAAGCGAGTTTTTTAGAGTTTTTTTTGGTGGGAATACAAACCAAAATTTCAAAACGATTCCTTTTACAAAATTGTATAATAAAATTATCGGATAGTTTGGCAATGTATAGTGTAACAGTATTTTTATGAAACAAAACTTAAAAATATTACAGTACAAGAGGATCTTATTCTAATAAATCTAGTATTACTTACTAATAATACTGATTTCAAAACTTCTTTATTTCGAATAAAATTTGTAATTCAAAGTAATCCACGTTTTTTATTTTATATAATAACTAAACGCTACGTCCAAATGTTTCTTTATTTCTCAAATAATATTACACGCAATCTGATTTCACAATTACTTAAAATCTACTTAGTTTAATATGGGTCATAATTTATTGTGTTTCAGATTTTGTTGCTGCTAGTAATTATAATGCAAATTAATTTGATTTCCTTGACTGACAAAAGAAGTACAAAAGGTAAAATTCAACTTTATATTGAACTTTGTATTATTTTTACAATTATTTTATACTTACATTGTATTACTGAGAAATATTTCTTTTTATAATTTACGAAGTACAAAGTTTTTCTCAACAGAAAAATTAATAAATATTGCACTAATCAAATAAATATTAATGTTATGAATTACATAATTCACGAGAATTTGATTAATTATATTGAGTTAATTCTTATTGATACCATTATTTTTTCAAGTAAACTTACATTTTCAAGTTCTACGAGATATTTCTAACTTTTCCTCTTAATAAATTTTTATTGCATTACGTAATATTATTTAAATAACTCTAATTCTACACTCTCGAAAAAATAATTTTTAACAAATATTGAGTTATTTTATATTATAGATCTTCAATATAATTAGATTAATATTACTAGACGTACTATAACGATTTGTGTTTATGATGTATTTGTAATTGGAGTTTTATAAGTTAGAACATTTTGTTGGCTACGGCCTGATAATGAGGTATATTCGTAATATACCGTATATATACGGTAAATTATGGTATTTAACTTTTTTTACTTAACAAATTATTTTTCGCACTCTTCAGATTACTTCAAGGTGCGTCAGGTGTTCAGCAGCCGTTTTGTTCAGCGAGCTCATGAGAGAACAGGCCGATTAATTAAAAACCAAGTGCCGGAGCATGATTTAGTATTTAACTAAAATCGGATTTATTGAAATAATAACTGTTATAACACATTAAAACTTTCTGCTGGGTATGTACATAATCAAAAAAGTCACAACACACCATAATGATAGTTCAAAGAAGTTTTCTCCACTCGAACTTGTAACATTTTTGACTTTATATGAACATGATTAATCTATTCTTTTTTTTAATCAGTACATATGGAAAATAGACCATGCAGTAACTTTATTTTTGAAGGAGATCTCTCCAATCATATCCTACAGTACTAATTTACATTATTGACGTTTCAGAACCTCTTCCACAGCTTCTGCCAGAGGAATGGAGGTGGTGTTACGACTTAAAACACAATAGGTCATCAGGTGACGTTAATACTGTATATTCCTCCTTTTAATAAGCATAACCATTGCACACCTTTTTGCAATACTCAACAGTATTTTAAAATTAATATCACATTTTGAATGAACTAAGTCTTACAACTGTTGTAGATCTACTTATAAGCGATTTGTTATACCTTTATTTATCTACCTGAAATAATATGCATTTGTAGTGTATGTAAAGTAAGTTTAATTAAGCATCGTATTGAATGGTATTCGCAATATATTAGAAAAGGAATTAGAAACAGACAGTGGATTTAGGACATTTCCCATCGTATGAAAAAATAGAACACCACTTTTCAAGGTTATACATGCATAGAGACTTTAAAACTAAAAGTGTGGCGATGAACTAATTTAATTAAACTAAATTTGACAGCAAAATATGTTATCCGTCAAAAACAAGCAATACTTGACCATTACAAACAACAAGATAAAGTCCAGACTAGTGAGAATGAATCCACACGATATCACTGCACAGAACTAACAGCATCACACAACACATGTCACACGCACCAGGGAAGGTGGAATAGGAAGACAATCGAATAGTGTTCTATTTTAACCAACTTCAAAAAGGCGGAGTTTATACAATTTGACCTGTTTCTATGTTCCTTTTTATAAACGTCCAGCAATAGTTACGAAACTACCAAACCGATTTGAATGAAACTTTTCAACGAAAGAGGACTGCCCCTGTTAAGTGTTAAGTGTTAGAGAGGGCTTCTTAGCCCTAACTTCGCCTGGTAAAATAAGACATTCTTTACTTTTTTTTTTTTTTTTGCCCCTGATCGGCTTCAAGTATTTTTATGGATTGGGCAAGTATCTGACCGGGAAACCACTTTGGAAGTGTTACAGATTAAACCGGAGAATCCAGACAAAGGAATTTGCGAAGATGCGATTTTTACAATTACTACAACCTGGGATCAGAATTGCTAGGAATGGTCACTTTTCGTTCGAAATGATAGAGGCAATGTATACAAAACTGTCCTGAAGTTACGGGTCAATATTGCGGAGTTTGAAATTTTCCTAATCACTATACGTTACCTCATATTCACAGTGGAATGTTTCCTAGTCTACACAAGGGTTCCAGAGGAAAATGCTCCCTTAGGAGTACTTTGAAACATGACATTGACCAACGAAACGGAATAAAATGCCGATATATGGTTTTCTTCCAATGCCCACATCTTACATGATATATTCTAGGGAACATACCGTTATTTGTGTTAACAATCCGAGTGAGATTACTTTTAAAGGCAATTCCTGTTGGAAAAATGTGGAAATAGGATGGAGTGCGGGGATAGGGATTTTCTAAATACGTTACCTCAGAATTCCTGTAGGAAGTTCCCTCCTAGTCTACATCAGGGTAAAAACCCCTGTAGGAGTTCTGCGGATTGTATAATATTTGTATAATATAATATTTGTATAATATTTGTATAATATTAATATTGTATATAAATTGTATAATATTTCATGGTAATAGTTCGAGTGACATCACTATTGGATGATGTAATAAAAAGCCATCCTGCAGTAACGGAGCAGGATTGAGTGCGCAGATTGGAACTCCCCCTATCATCATACGACACATTAGAATTGCTGTGGGAAAGTTCTTATTCAACATTAGGGTTTCAAATAATACTCCTATGGGAGTCATTTAAATGAAACGTGACACGGAGTAACGAGACGGGATAAGATACCGAAATGTAGTTTTCTTCGAATGAGCAAAACTTTCATCACAGATGCTAGGGAACATACCGATGTTCATAGTAATAGTCCAAGGAACGTCACTGTTGGAGGCAATGTGTAATTTCTGTTGGAGCAATGCGCGATTGGTGCGAAGATTCTACTTTAATCACAGTTACTTCAGAGTTGTGAGAGGCTTCCTAAGTATACATTACTTTTCCAGATAATGGTGGAGTCCATCGAAGAGAGAATGGAGCAACAAGAGAGAATGGGATGTAGTTTTCATCCGATGGAAATATCCTACATCACAAATGGCGGGGAACTTATCTTTGTTAGGAATAGCGGTCAGAATCTCGTCCCTGTACTAGCTAATTCATCTGGAGCAACGATAGAGGGTTGAGTGCCGAGATTAGAATTGCTCTGGGTTGTTGTAGGAACATTACATCAGAATTCAAAATGACGTTCATGTAGGAATTCTTTGAATTATGCACGAATTACGGGATGGAATAAGTTGCTGGAATAAATATACTAAAAAGTAATTAGGTATGTGATAAAAAAGAACCAATTTGAAGATAGAACGCTATTATGTAAACAAGTTTAAAAAAGGATAGTTTTCTTAGAACACGGTCTTGTGCATTAAATCATGTATAACATTAAATTACTTTGCTAACAAGGCAGATTAAATACCTGGTACTAATTCAAACTTTCATAGGGGGTCAACCTCTTATGTACATAAACACACAGTATTATAATATGCATTGTACCTTGAAAATAACGACCAATGCAGTGTACTTATCAAATATAATAACTTATATAGAAATCATCAAACCATGAAGGGATTAGCCAATGTTTGTATTCTATATTACTCTTCTGTCTGTGCAGAAATGGTGTTGATGACGGTGACCATGGTGTTGATGATATTGTGGCTTATATTAATGATACCAGCTGTCTTATGGGTAATGTTTCTACAGTAAAACTAATGTTTAGTGGACCTAGGAGAAAGTAACTTATTGTCATCGTCACTTGCTTAGTTGATCATTGAATATGAAGGACTGTTGGAAGAACATTTGGAGACCATTTTTACAAACCTTTCCAATAGAATGCCAAGTTGTAACGTAAAGTATTTTATATTTAAGAAATACTATTTTTTTACAAATCGGACAAAATATATATGTAAAAAATCCTTTCTGGAGATGTAAACTGAAATGTATACAGAAAATGTGTAGACATGCAGTTGAACTGAAGTTTTTATTCTTTTTTTAATCTACATTAAAACCACCCGAATTACATCAAAACCGAATCAAATTTATATATATTCTAGTAACGCTTCGAACTTTAACGTTGTCGTAGTTGTGTAGAAAATGTCGGGACGCAGGGATCATCTGAAATAAAAACTAGACATTAAACAATAAAAATGTAATAATTGAAATTTCTGTTTGGAGCGAACTAACCATTATATTTGCAGTATTAGCAGTAATACAAAAACAAAGTTGCAATTTTATCGCATTATTGGCTGAAGTTAAAATATATTAATTTAATTATTTCACTCAACTTTATTGTTTTCATTATTTATTTCTTGTGTAGGAATTCTCGATGATGATTCTTCTGGGAGCACTTTTGGAAGTTTTTATCTGGGCTTGGTTCTTTTTCATCTCTTCATACCAGCTTTCTTTGGCTATACTCGGGTAAAGTTCAACTTTAATTTAACTAAAAGTCACAGTAATATGTCAGCCATAACATAATAAAATCCAGTTTTCTCTGAATAGTAGTGATAAAAAGTGAGTATCATTCCTATTAGGTCAAATTATTATAATGAGTATCATAAAAAATAATAAAATGTGGATGTTCAGTCTTTGCACATAGACTGTGTACATTTAAAAGATACTTGTCTACGATACAGTTAAGTTATGAACTTCTCAACAACGATTTTACTACTAGACGTTTTAATTTAAGATAAACCCGACAAGCTATATCACACAGTACTTTATAAAAATAAAACATAAGTTTGTTGTATGTCATTATTTAAGAAACGTAGTGTTATACCAAAATGTTTGTAGATTTTGTATATCAAGATATTCTATCCCTTATGTTTTTATTTAAATTGTACTATAATATACTTTTGATAACATTTTTACTGCATATGATCCCATGAGCTGTAGTGCAGTATGCATAGTTGTTCTTACTTATCTGATAACAATTTATATAAACTACAATAAAATGATTTATAATAAATGTACATGTTTCAGTGATAACTTAACCTAATCCTTGATCAGTACATAAAACGCTACGATACGGGTTTTACAACATCCTTTTGTAAACTTCTCCTTGGATATACAACGAGAAGAAATGTTTTTAAAGATGAGTCGCTAAATAACCAACATATTAAATTGGGATCTTTAAAAAATAAGCTTGAATACCAACTGTAAAATATTTAGGTATTTATTTTGCCTTGTTTGGTTACTGAAAGTATGAAACTGCACACAAAATCAGTTTTGGAGAATACCTGTAGTCGATTTAAAAAAAAACTAGTAGTTGGTTTTATAAAGGAATACTAAATTACGTTTCGATAGCAAATTAATTCTTATATAAAATTTGTTAATTAAAATTCTTAAGAATTTCCAATCATCTATATGTTTATTTTTAGGATATACACAGGACTTCTATTCTTATACTCGGTGGTGTGCCTGTGTAAGTATATCAAGTATGAGTAAGTATTTTTCTTACCTGTTTTATTTACACTGTAAGAATATCGAATATTCTTTCCTTCATAATATTTGGTAATTTTGAACTGACATACAGATTGTCATGCTGCCCTCAATGTGTAATTACTCATACCTTCTTACAGTTTTGTTAACAGTGGTCTGTCTCCTTTTTAGCCTTATTCTTCCCGTCCTCACGAGGTTAGTAATGTGCGAGGACCTTATGAAACTGAATAAGGAGGACAACCGATAAAGTTCAAGGTCGATGGTACTGATAATAAATACGGTCACAGACAAGATTTGAATCTGTGGTATCTCTTACTCGGATCGAAAGTCCGACCTCTTAGGCCACTCGGCCAGCGGCTCTCCCAAAAACAGGAGACAAGCTTCTATTTTAGTTTACAATGGAATAATCCAAGTTTTGGTGTCTGGAATGAGGTTTGTTTGGTAGGATATCCAAATAAGTGGTTAGAAAGGCTACAATTTCTCACATCACATAAAAAAACTCGTCAAGAAATCAGATAAAGTAGGTTCAGTTAATGCAAATCTAGAATATTACAGAATATTAATATCTTAAGTAATATTGAAATATTGCAACGAAACAAATGTCCTTGAAATACATGGATGTTGTAGTGGTTGGATGTTGAAGTGTAGGATGCTGTAGTGGTTGGATGTTGAAGTGTAGGATGTTGTAGTGGTTGGATGTTGAAGTGTAGGATGCTGTAGTGGTTGGATGTTGAAGTGTAGGATGTTGTAGTGGTTGGATGTTGAAGTGTAGGATGCTGTAGTGGTTGGATGTTGAAGTGTAGGATGTTGTTGTAGTGGTTGGATGTTGAAGTGTAGGATGCTGTAGTGGTTGGATGTTGAAGTGTAGGATGTTGTAGTGGTTGGATGTTGAAGTGTAGGATGCTGTAGTGGTTGGATGTTGAAGTGTAGGATGTTGTAGTGGTTGGATGTTGAAGTGTAGGATGCTGTAGTGGTTGGATGTTGAAGTGTAGGATGTTGTTGTAGTGGTTGGATGTTGAAGTGTAGGATGATGTAGTGGTTGGATGTTGAAGTGTAGGATGTTGTAGTGGTTGGATGTTGAAGTGTAGGATGCTGTAGTGGTTGGATGTTGAAGTGTAGGATGTTGTAGTGGTTGGATGTTGAAGTGTAGGATGCTGTAGTGGTTGGATGTTGCAGTGTTGGAGTGCTACATCCTGTGGATAGTCTGGAGCTACTACGTGGAGGTCAAGGAGCTAATATGGCAGGCCGAACACCTCGGCCGGACGAATACAGAAGACGATACTGATAGTGGGTGACTAACGACACAGCCTGCGCCTGCTCACTACCAGTAATAAATATTTACATATACTGAAAGTGTCTTCTTTTAAACGAACTAAAAAATTATAGAGCCGAACTAAAAATTTTAATGAATACAATACAAGGCGCTTTAGGATTTTCCAAATTTAAATACGGTTTTGATAAATTATCATTGAATTGATCATAAATAAAAAAAGAAAAGAAAAACGGTAAGATAAAATCCGTTGTGAGTGAATTTAGTGAAACCATTTTGGTCTTAAGTAAGAAAACTTAAGTTTTGTTCGGTGGCAAATAAAATTATAACACGAATTTATTCACAATCAACCTAAATGGGAGGATATGAAACTGGAGTTTTGGATTACAAAGAGTTAGATTGGCAAAGAAATCCCAGAGAAGTGGATTTAACCATCTAATTTAATGTAATGAGATATACGAAGTTAATTTCCCGGATGTGTGAGGGGATCCATGAACAAATATTTTTCTTTGTTGTGATTTTGGAAAATTCAGTATCGTTTGAGGCGAATGGTGCGAGCTGTAACGTTTATATAAAATAATATTATTTTCACTTCAACTTGTTATCGAAACAATTGAGCTCTAGTTGTATTGACGGGCGTTCCCGCAGCACCGCCCTAGGGGAGCGGTCAGTGGGCCGTGTGTTTCTTTCAGCGCGCAGCGACTGCGGCACTCTCCTCTCATTTCCTTGCAAATTGCGCGCTCCTGGACACATCAAACACTCTCATTGCATTTAGATAGCCTGTCTTAAGCTTCGTCCTCCTCGCCTCACCAGAGGGTTTTTGATCAACACCAGTCACTTTGATCAAAGACGCCTTGCAGCTGTTATTGAGTGATACGGACCACTTACTGCAGTACACAATTATTGTCTCACCTAGTCTTATTCGTTTAGTAATCCTGAGTTGAATAACCATAGTACTTATGCAAATAAAAATGTCATTTATTACGTGAAAGAGTTTTGGATGAAAAACCGTATCAGCTGTGTTATGATTTTTTTTGCGATGTTTGTTGATTCTTGATTTTTTTAAATGTTTGGTGGTAACTGAACATGAATTTCTAGAGACAAAGGTGAAGAATTTAAAACTCACTAAACCTAAAGTTAAGGTTTTAAGTCAATATGATTTTTAAAACATTGGATTATATGGTACATAAAATTTGGTTTATACAGTCAGAAAACCAGACAACTGGATTAACACATGGAGGTTTTGATAGTACTGCCAATTCAATTACTTAAATTTAAAAACCTAAAATATTATACCCAATGAATTTTATTTAATGATGTTATCAACAAATCCTGATCCTTTAATAGGTTTATACCATAGCGTTGTTTTACAAAAAAGAAAAGAAGACGTTTCAAGAACTAGTACCTCTTTTTCGCCCTTAGCAAAGAACTTGACAAAACTATATGATATATTTAATAGCTATATTTATTTCACTTACACAGTTTACATCATAACCTAGCGTTGTATGGGTTTTCAAAAAACCCTTTTCGTACAGCAGTCTGAAAATATGCAAAGAACATTTAAATGAATATATAAATAATGGACCAAATTATTTCCTAACAAAATACAAATACTAGTACCAAGACAAAATCATATAAGTATTACAAATCTATACTAACATAAAATGACGTTCTGTTATGACAAATCAAGTACTATTTTCCCTAGTGTAATAAAACTATCCTAAAAGTGTAGAGTTGAAGAGCTTGTCAATAGTATTAAGTCTAGTTACGTTATATTATAAAAACATGACAACTAATCCATACCTTTCTTCGATAGGATCATGTTACAAACCAAAGTAACAGCTTATCCGAGTCTGTGCTGACCCGGGGGTTGATCAGGGCCAGTCAATTACGGCAGGGGATGGGCGATGACAGCCCACAAATCAGGACGTGTTTTACGACAAAAACACTCTGGAGATTCGAGGGAGAGTGACATTAATCCCATTCGACTCGCCGTCTCCTGCAGTCCTCCGCCGCGTCGCACGTCCTCGGTCGCGTTATAGCGGGCATATCCTAGCCAGGGTAGAAATTAGACATTGCGGACAACTACGAAAATATTTATTAAGGATGAAACATTCTTATTCGTGCATTCTATCTTAAACATTTTCTCGTCTCAAGGGGATCCTGTAAGAAAACTGTTTTTCTTGGATTATTTTTCAAAATTTGACAGTAAAATAGAAAGGAAACAAGCAAAGACAAAAAATGGGAATAGGAAGCGTGCTGATATTAACCCATTTTTATTGCTTAATATCTCACACACAGTGTGGATTTTAAACTTTACCAACTCTACGCGGCTCCTGGTAGTATCTCCTCCCCCCCCCCTGGTGTTTCATTCATTAAGTTTTTAGTTATACATAACTCACAGCACTATAGATGCTTTATCTGAACAGAAAAATATAGTGTTTTAACATGGATGAATTTTCATGCATTTATCTTAAATCTATTATAATATCAAGGGGATCCTGTAAGAAAACTGTTTTGCTTGAATTATTTTTTTCAATCATGGAAGTGTTGGCATTTAATGTAGTATTTAGTAACATCTTGTCCCAAAGAAAATGCCTAAAGACGCATTTTTAAACTAGCCTACGCATAACAATTATAATTTTAGAGAATGGAATATTATTATATAATTCAAAATAATTATCTTAAACGCTTCAGGGAGTATGATCCATTTGGGTACATTAACTTTAATATTTACTTAAAAGAATATATTTTGGTCCAAATTTGAAATAAACACCCAGATGGGCCCAATTATCTTATAAGTTGGCAACACTGTTTGTTCTTATTACTGGAATATTTTTCAGTTAGCTGTAGCAGCTGATTTTGTGTCTCCACGTTGTGTCTTAAGTGTGTGATTCTTCAATTTTTAACATGTGTTTGATGCATTTTTATCTAAGTTTAAGATTGGGGGGCTACCTGATGCTTTATACTTTATTTTGTTGAGCCATTTGAATGTTTTATGCAAAGAAGTGGGACCAAGGACCAAATGTGGTCACAGTTGTAACGTTCTTATTTGGGCTTCTAGATTGATTGATTGGGGATTTAGGTCGATTTAGACTTGCTAGTTGACATGTTTCTACATTAAGATGTAGTTTTTACCATAGTTTTATACTGGTATGTTATACACATTAATTTTATTACCAAAATATAAAAATAATTGAATATTAGTATACCCAAAATAAACAGAATCTAGGATGTGGACCTTAATTGCAACATAATTTGGGCTTTGTGCCTAGATGGGCACATTTTATTTCCTACTATAAAATAAAAAAGATAAACAATTTTATTTGTTGTATTACGTTTTTTAATATTTAAAAAAAGTATATATCTATAAGACAAGAGAGATTCAAGTGTTTCTGAAATTTAAAAAGTCGTTCCTGAATAGGATTAGTATTTCAAATCAAACATTCCATTTTATAAAATTATTTTAATGCACAATTTTCATTTCCTTATATCATAAATCATACGTCATTTCCTGAATTTGTTAATTAAAAATTTAAACCTTGGAGTGATTAAAAATTTATGATATATATATATTTTAATATATATATATATACACACATTATATATATATATATACAAACAACAATATATATATATATATATATATATATATATATATAAATTGGTTTGAAACCACTATATTTTGTAAGTGCCCGAAAGTCATGATTTGTAACGCAGTGGCCAGTTACGCAAAAAACGTATTGACTTAACCATTTTAACTTCCTTACAAAATTACAACAAAACTAAGTTTGTATTGTTAAAATACTTATCACAAAATTCGACCAGTTCAAACAGTGAGGTAGTGCGATGCTCAATCGACTAAGAACGCTGAAGGATGAACTCCACCCAAACCTCTTGTAAAGAAGACAAACGGTTAGACGCGACCTTATTCCCGTGGCCGGGAGTTTTTCTGCAAGACTGGTAACATGCCACCGAGGAGGCATAAATAAGTAATAAATAAAGTTTAATGTTTAAAAGTTACTACTCGGTACGGTATATATCGCATATTGCTTCGAAGGGTGCATAGGAAAACACCCACATCTCAACAATCAAGGACTATCCATTCAAGACTTTAGACAAAAGCCAAAATAATACTCGTAGTAAATACAACAATATATATTCATCATCACATATGTATTTTTCTCACTAATTAACTTATCTTCCATGAAATAACTATATGTATTATTAATGATAAATGATTTATCAGAGTGGAACAATCTCTCAAGAAAACATGAATGAAATAAAAATGTGTTTATTTACAGTGTGTGTAGTAGGTGATTATTATAGAACAGATAATAAAATTAAGTGGAACAATAGCGATTGAACCATTGTACTAAAGCTTTTTAATATGGTTTTATAGGATTATGAAAACTATACCTATAGAGCAGGTAAACAAAGTATTCCAGAAATAAAATCTGCTGAAAAGAAATAAAAAATTTACAATATTTTACAATTGATCGGTAAAACTGAACCACATCGTATTCATTTTACTGCTTAAACGTGGTACTGCAAATGGTAACTTTGTCTCTATAGTTACTTTCAGAAAGATACGAGCAACCCCAGGGGTGGCGTGAGCGCACCAAGGAGGAGGAACCGGAAGTGGGGGCTGACCGGAACAGGAACACAGCCATGTTGATATATTCTGCTTCCGCCACAACCCTTCATCATCTGAGTCTAATCACCAGTGCCATCAATAATAGTCACATTTCAAAGTATAATATGCGTCTATCTCGGTAGAAGACCCGGCATTTCTGGTCGGAGTGGGGCATCCATTCACCCCCGTGATAAGACGCGGCGATTCCGCTGAATTACTCGAGGATGCGGCGGTTTATCAATGTCAAAACGATGTTCTTCATTTTGGTAACGCACATTTCAACACCACTAAGTAAAATTTTGAATCATACTCCTTGAGGCTTGCTACTGACAAGACTGAAAACTTTTCTATAATGTGTAAAAATTATTTTCATTTCTTTGTGCGTATTTCACAATACTTTCAGATCATACATTTTTAAATAGGCTAAATAAGGTCTTAAAAAAGTTTAGCACCTCGTAACATTTGAACAGTCATGGATAGAAGACAAAATCTTTGATACATTTCTTGGTCGAAGTAATATACAGAGCATCTTAAATAATTCGAAACTCTATAAACCAGTTAAATACTAAAATTATTCAGATATCGAACCATGTAGATTTTACTGCACGTATGTGGATGTCCAGGAGAGTCTACAGGTACTTGATAGTCTATTGGATGTTTAAAGGCTTTTAGCCATTGTCATTTTAAGATTACTTCTTTTAAAGCACAGAACATTTTTAAAACTTCGTATAAAGTAGGAAATGGGAAAAGTGGGCAGACAGTGAATGTCTTCGTTAAAAGTAAAATTTTTTGTATAAAATTGTTGAAATGTAGAAAAACTTAACCAGTCTAATTTTTATCATCCTCAGTGAACCAAACCAGTCGACATAGCGATCACCTTTGCGATATATTAACATTTTTACTCAATAATGAGCTATTCCTAAACATCCATTATGATTTTCAGGTTTTGTTGTATCCAGTACTAATGATATCTGGTCAAATTATGATCCATTTCGTGAATAATTGTAATTGCACAGTACACTAGTTTAGTATCCGAGTTAAAAAAATAATGTCGTTAAATTACGTTCTGTATCTCTATATGGCGTTGTTATGACTCATTTAAATATTGCTTTCGTGACGTAACAAAACTGAGTTTATAACTTGGTAAGTTGTATGGTTCTTCTTGAATATAAATCATTGGGAGAGTGTTACAAATTACAACTATAATAGTTAAAGATAACACTTTATAAAATCGGCTTGCTTAATGTGGCGTAACACAAGAAACACGTTTAAGTTTCAAGTTTGGTTTAGTTGTTATGTTATTGCTCCAAAGTTACTCAACCAATTGGTTTAAGGCTCCTCGGCTAACAGACCAGGCTAGCTATCGGAGCAGAAGACTAACTATTGTAGCCAGTCGGTTCCATCCACCCTAACCACTGCCTCCACAATAACCCTCGTCTCCCCCCTCCTACCAATGCTAATTGTATCTTTGTGACCCTTATCTGCCCGAATGTGCATCTTGCTCTCATTCAATTTACTTATTGTAATCAACTAATTTCGTTGCTGATTTCATTTTTGCAGTGGTAGAGTAGTTGGTAATTGGCAGAAACCGGAAAGCAGAACAGATAAGTCAATCTGGTTATGCCTGTTTTTATGGGAAACCGTAATTATATATTTCCGTAGAAAGTAAGGAATGGAAATTAATTATTGAAATATTTTATTAAAAACCAATCCCAAATTTACGTGTTTTTCTATGTGAATAAATTAAATGTGTAAGGAAGATGTGTTGTATGATAATTTATCTAATTTTAATGATCATACAAACTCAGCAGTTAATGTTCTTGCAAACCAAATTATTGGAGTGCTATAGTAAAATTTAAAGAAAACTATAACTAACTTAAAAATGAGTTATATCTTATGTTTACTACTTATACGCAAAGAAGAAAAACTGTGGCCTTTTAATAATTAATTTAATATGATTAATAATATTAATCATAAAATATATTTCAATGACAAAGGAAACATCTTATTATTGAAATCTTATTACAATAAATTATGTTTCATATCGGTCAAATTTTGTTTTTGGTTTGTATTAATTTTTAATTTTGGTCAGATATCGCTGAATGGCCGGTCGGTAGTAAAGATTGAATGATATTGTCATCTGATTTCTTAAGTATTAATTACAAATTAGTGTTAATCCTTTAAGGCATGGTTTAGTAGGTATGCTGTGCAAGGTGTAGTGACACAACATGTTATCTGTGATCTATGACCTACAAATCAGAACGGTTTGACTTTTGTTCATTTTAAACTAGTTTTTACTTATGTGTCAGTTGTTCACCTGAAGACGAGATTATACTGGGGATCTCAGAAACAGAAATTCATTTAATTTAATGACGGGAAACGTCCAAAAATCTATCACATCCATGAAAATAAATGTTAAGCAAAGAATAAATGTATAAGGCAAACATTTCTGCCCAAAAATTATACACAATATCAAAAGATTTATATATTTTTTAATAAAGTCTTAGGGAATCCGTAAACAATACCAAAATTTGGCAAGACGCGGTAATATGTCTCGCGTCAGTTAAAATTTGTCTCGTTTATCATATTGTGACGATCTGCAAATTAACTTGAAATATTACGCAGTCAAGGGCAAGAATTAGTGGGAATTCTGTAAGGATGTTGCGCATCAGTCACCATTCGCATACCAGGAAATTAGTCATAAGCCAAAGTTAAGTCTTTGTAAATGGCTTTTTGAGTAATTGCACGGCTTAAACGTCTAACTTTACTTTAATACGAAATAATTAACGATGACTCTAAGAAATTCGTGTTGTTTTAATAAGCGTGATTAATTATTTTGAATGTAAAGGCCAAACTATCTGTCGAATGATCGAGTTCAAAAAGCGAGCCAAATTTGCCAAATACGTTGTGTAAAAAATAGTATTTGTAGTTATGATCATTTAAGTACTGTATTTTTTCTAATTGTAATATACTAAGGGTATTTTTCTTAGGAAAACAAAAGCAATAAAGCGTTTCTATAAGTTTGAGTAATAGTAATTTAATATTTACACAGTATAATTGACTACTATCTCAAACCTTTGTCATCAGTCTTTAAGTATTTTATTCTATTATGTGTTAGTCACTATCTGGAGGGATGTTATACTCTCACCTTTAGTAGAAAGATAAGATAACATAAGAACGTTACTATCCCATTGTTGTAAAATAAGGTAAATTATACTTTTGCAGAATATGAAACATCATTAATTACAGTGTGGTAGTTTGGTAGCCTATTACAAGACTGAAAGGTTTGGTGTAGACAAACAAAGTAGACCCCAAATTAATACATTAAAACAATATAACACGTTATAAATTTAATGCGGAAAATACTATTGTGGTGAAGGAAGGTAGTGGATGATGCTTATGTATTTTGTGGAACAATAATATGGTTGAATATAGATTATGGTAACGATTTATAACTTAACAGATATTCTTGGTTTCAAGCTGAACTAGAAGTAGTTGTAAGTCAGAAAACAATAAATACACAATGGAACTGTTGTTGACTCTAGTTTGCAGCCAATGTTCCATTGTCTAAGAAAGAATCGCAGCCGACATCTTTGATAAAATATCTCGCTAAAGCTGAAGGATTACGATAAATGGATGGGCTTTTCATAAAAGAGTCATTAGTCGAGAAGTATGACTTGCTATAACGGAAACGTCGGAAATATGAAAAAGTGACGAGTGTCGGGCGCGCGGTTGGGAGGCGAATCATACATCATAGTCATAGACGTAATGACGTCATCATCTAGCTCATACATCCCTCCCCAGGCCCGTGGATCGCCTCCACCGGTCCACAATTGGATCGTCATTATTTTATATGTTGACCAACTACCCCCCAATATCGTGTTTTATGTCGGGGTGGCGATGACACACGGATTTTTTCACCCTCGATCCTGGGGGTTTTAGCCACGCTTACTTGCCCCTGGTTTATGAACTGTGCACTATAAATATGTATTTTTATTGGCGCCGAGAGCTTCTCGGTTATCTTGATTTATGTAATGCCCTTGACTTACTAGTTTTTACGAGTGGTTCCATCCTAGGATTTTTGAAATGTACGAGCACACAAAATGTGTTCGCAATATGTTTCAAACTTTGATTTGTCTACTTTGGTTTCTGTAACTTTGTTTTGGTAGAGGTCGGAACTTAGAGAAGGCACTATGTACCGTAAATAGTCCTATATTCTGTTTTGTACTGTTATCTTACAAAAATAAAAATTTGATAAAGACCTACACAATGGTTTGGATTTTGTTTTGACCTTTCATATACCATTAGATCATTTTAACACAATGGCACAAGCCGTACCTCTCTATAACTATTACAATATATGTCAAAATTTATAAAAGAGTTAATTTACATATTGCGAGAAAATCTTATTTAAGCTACGGAATGAAAATAAAACTATTTACTTCATCAAGGTCAGGGTACAAGAAACCACGTGTTGCGTAACTGAATACGCTAGAGGTGCATACCAAATATCAAATTTATACGTATAGAATTATTTATATAAAATATTTAGATAACCAAAAACATGTTTCTCTCTAATTAAATGTTTAATATGTTTTCTTTACAAGACACTATTACTCGTAATATTATTCCCTGAGTGTTAGAGAAGAATATCACTTTAGGGAATGGAAAGATTTCATTCCTGCCTATCCCTATGTATATCTGTCTGCATAATATCTTGAAAACAAACTACCCTTATATGGGAAACACTGATTCACTGTTTCACTGATGGTACGAGTCACCCCATGGCAATTGGCAGAGCTTTAAAAATATTTTTTTATTGGTCTTAAGGTAACCATGATAGCGACAAGAAAATAGCAGAATAAACCAATTTGTACACAAAATCAATAAGAGATTCAAACATGTGACATATTGTCACATGTAGCCTAGCTATCCTGTATGTGTAGAGTTATATTATTGATACGTTTATATCAAACCTTTAATATAACGAACAAAGATGTGAATGTATAATGCAAGATATCTTGAGAAAGACATCTGTTGAGTTTAAACTTTGCATGTAACTTCATTTCTTCATAGAAAAAAATGGGTTCTATGATGGTGCATGCCCGATCATGGAATTCGGCTGAGCGCCGTGGAGGCCTATCACTCAGTATGTTGACACAATTTCTCTTTTGTTTACCGGGGGATGAAAAAACCTTCTCTGTAACTCATTGTCTATCTTTATAACGAAATGGAGCTGTAGGCTTGAAATTTGTCATTGAACCCTAAGCGAAGGCTTTTACGCAACACATACTCCTACCTTGAAATTTTTTAAGTGTGTGGTTTTAAGTGATTTTTTGTAGAAATAATTAATAATCTATTAAGTCTATAGGTTACGTAAGACAAATCTTTATTTAACAAGTATTTTTAAAATACGTTCATGATTAGGTCACATATTTGAAAGCAATACTCCGGAACACCACCTTAGTGCCTCAGAAAAGAACAGTGAGATAAGATTATGTAACCTATAAACATTACATAAAGGATAAGGAGCGTGTCCTGTGGTCATGGTGTGTCCTTAGTAGTCTCGGTGAGCTTTATAGCACTCAGAACGTGGGTCGTTCCTCTGCATTGCAAACGTGATGCAAATAGCTGGCGGCGTTCCTGTGTTAAAGACATACGTGGTTACTGAATTAGAATATTCGAAGTGGTCAGAACCTCTTAAAGGGTCTGTGGATCCTGGTTTCTACTAAAAAACTGTAAATGACTTAATTTACAAACAACAATAATGCAGATATTCACTGTTCATAAAATGGCAGTAGACACTAATAAATCTTCTGAAGTCACGTGACAAAATATAGCCTTGTGGTTAGTGCTAGGTGGAGACAGTTTTTAATGCAAACACATTTGAGGGCTGACCGTCTTTCTAACAAATACGTATGTTTAATTTTATTCCCCTTTTGGCCATTTTGTGACAAAACATAATTGGATACCTCATATTATTTTAATTTTAGTTCCACAATTATGTCACGTTGTTCGGTGGGGTTGGCCGTCTTTGTAACTAGGCTACAGATTTGAATAAAATTATAACTTGTTATCCGGTACATAGAGCGTCGAGAAATCGCTATTGCATTTTAAATCTTGGGATGCTTCAACCTCGATCAAGAAGAAAAATAATTTAAATAAGAAAGGCAACATCATATTATCGAAAAGTTAGCAGCCCCCTTTACTAGACTAACGATGCGCACTACGATTTAAATTGTACTATTACTAAAGGCAAGCTGAACTGTATTAAGGCTTTAATTGTGCGCAGTTTTTCGACACAATGTGTTAGGAATATTATAGATGATAGTCATGAACCCTACCACTTAAGCCTAAGAAGAAGAGTTTCATCTTCTCGTTATTTATAAAATGTTTTGTTTCAGTAACACATTTGAAACAATGCACGACATTTATACGTTTGCGTTTAGTTTGTTTTTTGACCTCCTTCAAGTATGCATACCATTTTTTTCAAGTAATACTTAGGAAATACATTTCAATTAGAAATACAGAGTCATTTATATTACCTGACATTCTTAACTAATTATGTTATATCTTCAAATGTTGAAACATGCAAGTAGTTTAGCGTCAAATATTATTTAAAATAATACTTATTTCCTTAAATATGTAATTGCCAAATCTATAAGTGTGGTAAGAATATAAAATTTTTATTTTTATTACGTTTGAGTTAAAATCCTGAACTTTACATCCACAATTACCAATTTTATATGTTTAATAGGCCCTTTGACGTAGTCCTGCGAAAACATGCATCACGGATGTCGAAACATGTTGTATATGTATTTTGTACCCTTCATACTAGTAATTCGTATTAATAATGTTACTATACAAGGGCTATGTACAAGGGCAGTATGTTGAGGAATCGTAGTACACTACCACTTGAAATCCGTCTTAAGTAAAAATGCTAGTGGTTGAGAACAATAATGTGGTTGTGGAGAGGTCTGGTAGCGCTCCACCACAGACAGAGGGAGATATCCCAGGATCGCAGCACACGGCAGCTGGTGCTCCTCCACTCGAGTGGCGATCAAAACATGTAAATTCAGCACCCCGGTATCGAGGGGCAGACGTACTCAAAGCAAGAATATGTTGGCAAATATTATGCGAGATCTCTTAATATCATGCATATTCAGATCCAAAGACACCCCTGCGTCCCACTTAACACGTTTTCAAAAATAATACCCTCTCAAAAGTGGTTTACAAAGACTGGAGCGCATTATGCGACCATTCTTTGTCGCGTGCACTCGTGCCGTGCCCCGCACAACCCTTTCGGTAATTAGCCGGGGAGCGCGCGTATCCACACACCTCGCCGTCAACACTCGTATAATAACGTCACATTTACATATGTTAGTTGTGATTTCGAGTGTCCACTCCACAGATCACAAACACCTCTTTGTGTGATACGAGTGGCATCCGGTGCAGTACTGGCCGTTATAGGTAACCGGTATCCGTTTAATAATTCATCGGGCTTTTGTAACGAACAAACGATGTTATTCCTGGTAATAGATTTACAACAGCTCCTAAACATCTACTTATCAATAATTCAGTGTAATTTTTATTCTGTTAGATCCGATCCTCGCCACTTGTTATTCCGTGATGCAGTAGTGTCTAGGCCTACTCGTACATCAATCATAGTTTATGTTTAAATTAGCCAAGCGTCATATACGGTACAGTAACCTTATATACATCACAACTATTTTGTGAGTGAACTGGAGCTTTAGCCAGGAACCATTTATTGAGCCTATGCTCAGATGATTATTAGTTAGCGTACAAAAATACTAAGCCGTAACCGGGATTCGAACCCGGATCCCTGGGGCGGAAAGCCGACGCCCTAACCACTCAACTACCTTTAAGGATGGTTTTAATACGTAATCCAGCTATTTATTATTACTGTATATTTACAGGTCAATTTATTATTTCAAGTAACGTAACATATACTTTACTGAGTTTGCATAGTAGTCTAATGTATATGGTGTGGTTTTAAAACTTATATAAACAAATGTAAGGGCTTAAACTCATAATACATACTAAAACAAATAGGCACCAAATTTAAAAAATTATAGTTTTATTATGATGCTGATCCAATTTCTTTTGGTATAATCGTTTTACTCCAAATGTGTGATTAAAGTTTCTTCTTGATATAAAAAATTAATTTCTTAAAAATACATTTTAATTAGTTCATCAATCATATTTCATTCTAAAATAGGTAGTTAACTTTGGTAGAGCTTATTTAGACTCTTCAAATATACATTCAAAATTAGGGATATATTAAATAAATTTAGTAATACCTGGTTATTGTAATACAAATGAATTTTGTATATATTGAATTAAAAATGTAAAATTCTGTATGTTTTTGACGTGACAACGTCTTAAAATTAGGTTGCGGCTCGGAGTCACTCATTGAAAAAAAGGGTAACGCCGGTTAACGTTACGGATGCCCGTCCAGTGGGATAAAGCATTGAAAATGCTTTTGCTCGTATGACCAGCTTCTCCGTTTTTTGCCTTCGTGGAACATTGGATAGGACTTAAATTAAATTATGAGTTTTATAAATTTTGTGGTTTCACCCTAGCGTCTATTTTTGTCAGAGAGCACGCAAACACATGGTGGTGCTGTATTTATGTTTTAAAGACTGCGGTTAGATTTATCCGTGTTATTAATGTGAAGCAATTCTGTATTGAGAAGAATTTTGTAAGTCTGTGCGATTAAACTTTTGAAACCATAAAATGATAAATTGTACTATCTACAAGCCAAGTGGTAGTAATGACAAAATATTTCCTTGAACAACATTGACTTGTTCTAGATTTCTTTGGTTCATTTTTGGTTTGTGACCTGGTATTGACCTCGGCGATTTCAACCATTGAAGTTCATGTTCCTGGGAACCTTGTTCTAGGTGGCACAATGTTATCTAGGTCTGCAGGTATTATACTGCACTAATTTTTAAGAACCTACCCAGAGGCTCAAAGCTTGCTTCGACAACATTGCTACCAACCTGGATCCTTCTTCTTACAAAGTAGATGTTCATGATACTTGGTTCACATATCGGTTCACAGTTTTCTGAGTATGGTAGATAACTGAGGCATACTCAAAATTGAACACGGAGTCTGTTGGAAATCGGAACTTCAACATATGAAAATCGTTTCCATTGGAATATCGACTGACTTCCCCTAACTATGTTGGCCGATTTTTCACGCACCTTAAGTTTAATGATTGGGGACTCTGACTCTTAGGGGTTTGGAATCTGAGGCTAATGTATGATAAATTTCCAGTTATTCTTTATCTGTTGGATGACATGTCCCATTACCAGTCAAGCGGAAACTTTTAAGCCAGACGAAAGCGCAACTCATGGTATTCTTCCTCATCTAAAAATCATGAAAGACCGTGTTCATGGCCATGCTTTATCGTTCGCGTCTATTGGACAAAAATGCTGAATAGAAGCATATTATAGCAAGCAAGAGGACCTGACAGACAAGCCCTTTACAAGTTTGCGAGAAGGGAGACAAATGAAGGAATTCATTAAATACTGCGGATAACCAAGTTGTAAGCTGCTGGACTATTGTGATGGGAAACCGGGCTCGAAGATAGACCATCCTACATCTCTGTGCAACCCTATGCTGAGGGACTTCAGTACGTACTGCATCAGTGTGTGGACGTCTGATTCGACAGAGCATCTCTCGTCCATTCTCTTCTGCTGTCGATCTGCTGCAACGCGAGTTACCCCGGCAGCAGGCATTCCGGCTCTTCAATTGGCAGAAGTGACTGGTGGTTGAAGGTGAGTAGTTTGGTTTTCAGGTTTAAATCCTCGGGAATAGCTGTGACGTTTTTGGCATTTCTGTACAAGTTTTTGTGAAAGGGTAATCGATGCAAATAGCTCATTCCACTGGATAAAATGTCTAATTGATTGGTCTACTGGTGGGATGTTGTGTACCGCTATAGTTTAAAAATTGGTCTATCTAAGGTTGGATCCTATTGTTAAGAAAGGTATAATCTGACGGTGGGATTATAACAGCTACAGTGCGTGTCTCTCTGGTTCACCGGTTTGTCCTAAAGGGTTGCGAAAATAGTCCTGAATACTCTATGTGTAACTGCGAGTGTTCGATTTATTTTAATCAGTGTCGTGTGTCAGTGAAGACGGCTGGGCGGTGGGTGGTGGGGATGGCCATAGTCGAGACGCAGGCGCGTAGGGAAGGGGGGACCTCAGTACAGGGCCTTGGGGGTGACGTGGGGGTACGTCTGGTCGCCTCTTGTGTGGTGGTGTAGGGTGGTGGGGGATGGTGGAGGGGTTAGGGGGGGGGGGCTGCTGTGGGGTGCTGTCGTGGGGGGGTGCGTGGTGTTGGGGGGTGTGGGTTATCTGGGGGGAGGTGGGGGGTCGGAGTTGTGTACATGGTGGAGCGGGGGTGGGAAGTGGGCGTGGGGGGGGGGGGGGTGGTGGGGTGGGTTGGGTGGGTTGGGTGGGGTGGGATGGGGGGGGGGGTGGGGGATGGGGGTGGGTGTCTGTATGGCGAGGGGGGGGGGGTGTGGGGTGGGGTGGTGGGGGATGGGGAGTGATGGGGGAGGGGTTTGGGGGGGGTGGTCGCTGGGGGGTGGGTGGATGGGGGGGGGTGTTGGGGGGGGGTTGGTTGGTCGGTTTTGGGGGGGGGGTGTGTGGGCTTGGAGGGGGGGGGGGTGGGGTGGGTGGAGGTTGGTGTGGGAGGTGGTGGGTGGTGGTGGCGGGTGGGGGGTGGGGGGGAAGGGGGTGTTGTCACCCAAATCTGAGCTACACTCGCCACCACAAAATCACCCACTACTTGTAGATTTTATTTTTTTTTTTATTTATTTTTTTTTAGTATTTATATTATATTAATATTTATTTAATTTTTTTTTTTTATTTTTTTTATTATTTATTTTTTTATATATTATTTTTTTTTTTTATTATTTTTTTTTTTATTATTTATTTAAAAATTTTATTATTTTTTTTTATATTGATTTATCTAATTATTTTTTTTTTTATAAATTTTTTTTATTTTTTTTATTTTTATTTTTTTATATTAAATTATATTCTTATTTTAGTTATTTTTTTATATTTATTTTTTTATATTTAAATATTTATATTTATTTTTTTTTATTTTATTAGCTATTATTTTATATTTTTTATATTTATATTTATATTTTTTTTTAATTTTCTAATTTTATTTTTATATTTTATATTTATTATATTTATTTTATTATTTTATTATTTATATTTATTTCATTTTTTATTTTTTTATTGATTCTTTTATTTTTTTAAATTAATTTAATTATATTAATTATTTATTATATTATATTATTTATATTTATTTTTTTTTTTATTATTTTTTTTTTTTGAAAAATTTATTTCTTTATTTTTATTATTTGTAATTTTTTTAATATTTTTATATATTTAATTTTTATTTTATTAATTATTATTTTTTTATTATTTAAATTTCTTATTATTTTTGTTTATTTTATTAAGATTTTTTTTTTTTTATATTTTTTTATTTATTTTTTTTTATTGATTTTTTCTTTAGTATAAGATTTAATTCTTTTATTATTATCAATTTTTTTTATATTTTTATTTTATTTTTATTTTTTTATTTTTTAATACATTTAGGGTATTTTCTTTTTTTTTATTTTTTGTCTTTAATTTTTTATTATTTTTATGTTTTTATTCTAAAATTTCTTTATTATTATAATTTATTTATTTTTGTTTATTATTATTTTTATTTATTGTTATAAATTTTATTTTTATATTATTTATTTTTATTATTTATTTTATTTTAATTTATTTTATTTTTTTTATTTAAAAATCTATTTTTTTTTTTTCTATTTAATTTTATGATATTTTTTGTATTTTTGTCTTTTTTATAAATTTTTCAATTTTTTATTATTTTTAATTTTATGATATTTTTATTATTATATTTCTTATTTATTTATTTATATTTCTAAATTATGTGTTTGATATTTCTAGGGCTGTTTGACTGCCGTCGACCGGGGGAACTTTTTGTTTGAAAGAAGTTGGAGTATTATGGAATAACTGGTATTGATAATTCCCTTTTTTATTCCTATCTCAGTAATCGCTATTCTAAACAAGTATTCAGCAATAATAACCTACTCTAATTTGGCTGAGGTTTGTCATGGGGTACCACAGGAATCTGTTCTGGCCCCAACTATTGTTTTTAGTCATAGTTATTTGATTTAGTGTTATGTCAATTTCTAGATCGGTTATGTTTGCTGATTGACGTTTTTACTTTTTTTACAACTCAACCTTCATTAGACTTAATTTTTTAATGATTTTAAAATTATTTTAAATCAAGCCGATAAACTGGGTAATAAAGCCAATATGTTATTTATGAACACAGAGACGGACCCCAACAACTTGGTATTACTCCTTAAAGAGCCATTTTGAAATGAAAAAACCCAATTGAGAGTGTAAAACTATTAGGAATTTTTCTTAGATTCCTACGCTGCTCTTGGCACATACCAAGTTGGTTATGTTCATAAAATAAAGTGAAGCAGGGTGGTATATTTATTGCGGGGAAATTCTAGAAACTTTTGTTTCCAAAAGATACGCTGAAGTATGGTTTACTTTGCATGTTTAGTGCATTCATTAGTTATGGTTGCGCTTGTGGGGCATGCTCTGGTATTGATAAAATTTTATGTCAGAAAAAAGCCATGAGGAGTTATAGCGGATGCTAATTTCAAAGATCATTTGTAAGCCGAGTTTTTAAAAAAGAAGCCATTTGACAGTTATAAATCTTTACATTTTTTACCTGCTTGATCCATGTCAAATATAATTTTTCAAAACCTGTCACTGAATAAGAAAAATGACTATTACACAATCCGAGTGCGACGAACCTGATAAAACAAACCTTTCACAGACTTTTCCCAAAATTCACCAAACTTTCATATGAGGCCGGTTGGAATAGATTCTATTCAATAAACTACCACTGCAATGTCAGAGTGTTAAATTCAGAATAAATTTAAAAACTGTTATTTTTAAGTGGCTGGTAGAGAGGGCGTTTTATGACTTTCAGGTGTTTTATTCATCTACATCAGTGAGATAGTATAATTTAGTGTATTGTATGCTTTAATAGTACACTTCATGTCTGCACTAAAATTATTGTATTAAATTAATGTAAAAAAAAACTATTGTGTCTTCTATAATGAGTGTTTAATTTAAATTGTAAATTTATCTGTGTAAAGGTATCAGTATTCTGAGTGATCTATTGCATGTATTGTCTAATGATCAATAAAAAATCTTATCTTATCCTTTAATTTTATCTAAATAGCAGATAACTGTGGGTCCGCCGCACGGGAATATAAAAGCAGATAACTATGTTTATTCGTGAAAATGTGGAGTGCTTAAGATTCGTCTTACAAACAACTACAACAATAAAGGTAAATCAAATTGTACACTGATATTTCATTATCGTAAAAACTTTGATTGATTGATAATTGGTTAGATTGACCACAAAAGTTGAGAAACTGCGTTTATAGGTTATGTCATACTATTGACAAATGTTGATAGTGTTAAGTTAATTCTTAGTTTAAATCACTCTGCAATCAATCGTAATCAGTTCGATTTGAGAAGAATACAGCGCTGTATGCTAGTCAAACATTTAAAATAATACAAATTATAACCTCTTAACCCGGTCATCAACAGGGTGCCGACCAAAACAAACGAACTAAAAACGACCAAGCACCACGCGCCGGATGTTCGAATTTGTAACCTGTGTTTAGCAAGAATTTCAAAATTACTCCCAATTTTAGTAAGATGTTTTATTCATCTTACATTTACAATAACAAAATTTTTAATTAAATTTCAAATTATGTACAATGTTTTAGTAAACTAAATATATTTCTATAGTAAAATGTGTGCAATTCTTATTTTCATTCAATTCCTTGTTCACTAAGTGTGCAATTTAATAATATTCATATCAATTAATTAAAGTTACCTCCGAGGAAAAAGGACGTTGTCATCGTATAAAAATCTTCGCCCGTAAAAAACCGACTTTACAGGCAACCATAATTTTTTACAATGAATGAGCATGGAGAAACATTGTGGGGTGAAACATGGACCATGTCAACTTAGTTTCCAGTTAACTATATTTGAACAATGTATGTAGGCTATGTAGGTAGTGCCGATGGCCGAGCAGTCAAAGACGTTTTTGGGTCTAATTTAGAGATAGCGCAGATTTAAATTTTATCTGCGACCGTTCCACTTTTTATCAGTACCAACGACCTTGTACTGTATCGACTCTCCCCCTTATTCTGTTCGGTAAGATCCTTATACAGGTCAGTGGCTCACGGGGTTGGGAAGAATAAGGCTTAAAGAGAATCGGCCTCACATTAAAAAAAAAAACTTGACACAGACATTCTTCTGAAAATAAATATGCTTGTAAAACTTAAGATTGATACTGTCATTCTGTGAACCAGGATGCCTGTCTGAGTCAAGTTTTGATGATAGTTTGAGGATATAATGAGAGTTGCGTTGGGTTGGGTATCACCTGACGTTGCTACTTAGGGAACCTCATTTTATCTTTGAGTGGTAACAGGATAGAAACTAGATGTCAACATCCTGGTAATACAATTCATTCCGGAAACTCCATGTGTCGGATCTTAGCTACATCTCTTTCTCTCTTCCTTCGTCTAACCTTAAAAGGTGGTGCAATCTGTTTTCGGTTGAGTTCATAAAGAAGAAGATGAAAGCACAACAGACAGATCAAGTATAACTTTAGGTATACCTCTGTCCGCTTCACGGTATAACCACGTCTCTCTGCGCTCGCATTGTTTCCACGAAGCCTGTTATAGCTATTTCAATGCTGATTAGATTGGTTGGATTTTTAAACATCAGTAAAGCCTTGTAAGGCAATTCAGACTTATAATAACTGTTAACTTTTTAACGTCAATTACACAGGTTTAACTATTTAAAGTGTAATAAAATAATTATTAGACTGTATGGTTTGGGGGACTTTTCGGTATTAGAGAAAACGTAACAGAATGTTACAATTTAAGCTTTTTGTTTAACTGACTCATGGATTCAACTGCAACTTCATTTCGAAAAACAGGTACACAATGAGCATATTCTTTTTAAATTGCACTCCAAACAATCCTAAGATATGTGCAGTCACAGAAAGATTCCAATCTTTTGGTCACTTTTAGATTAAGTTTAAAGATGGGGCCCTGAAGTCGGAGAGTGAAACTGTTTTTTTAGGAATCCTTGTAATTTCTTGAATTTCTCTCCAATATTTCATAAAATTATTCAATAGCTCCAACGTTTTTAGTAACAATTAAACTATTTTGGGGCAGTGTGCAGAAATCTTAGGTCTAAAGGGAGAGTTAAGTCCTTAGCTTTTCAATTATTATAATGTAATAATTTATGGCATATTACTATACCTAGTTGATTAAAATCCCAATAAAATCAAATCCATGCAAAGAAAAGTTTCTACACGTAACATGACTTTCACAGATAAGTAACAAAAAAACATTTATATCACCTGTTTAAATGTTTATAAAGTATAATTATTGTACTTATTATTCTTTACTTTATACAGCGGATCATCTTCTAATGAAATGTCCACAATTTGAATATGCAAGAAACTCATGTTTCCAACAAATTAGAAGAATACCTGATGATGATACCTCAGAAAAACTCAAAAAAATTTTATCTAGTTTTGATGAAAGATTATATAAGGAAATAAATCGATTTCTGACAACCATAAAAAGATAGCAATATATGACAACATATAGCATAATAGTGAAATAGTGATCGAAGGCAATCGCAGATGAAACCAGTGCAAAACATTCTTTTAAGTGAAAATTGAAAATTGACTTCATGGTGTAATGCCAAGTCATCCGTAAGGCATTTAGATAAAAAAAAACCAATATACCGTCTGCTGAATAAGTCAAGTCTATGAATATAATGGATAACTAGTGTTAAGGGAGTTTTCAAGACCTTCGGAAGGTACCCAGGAGAGATTTTCGAAATAGGAATAGTCCTAATGACAACCTGGGACCCTAAGAGTGTCCATAAAACATTTCAGAACAATCAGTCCAGTAGTGAGTGACGTGAGTGACTTGTAAACACAAACACACAGAGAGACACCATTAGATTATTAATAATAGTATAGATAACTACCTCAAAATCGGTTTCATAAAATTTCCAGTTTTATTATACCTTTCAAAATCTAGACTTTTAATGGAAATATTTTATATCCGTTCCTTTTCTTTCGAGTATTAATTTTATTTATTGTGGGCAGGACTAATGTATTTTGGTTTTCAGTCAGAATACAAGATACATATTCGTGCAGTACTATCGTTGGTGGAGATCCAGAGAAGGTCTGTATTCAAAATATCTAAATATTTCAAAATTCATTTAATTTTTTAATGAAGTAACAAATGTTTTCATGGAAAATACGCGTTTTCTTATGAAGTATCTTATGAATTCAATATTAAAGTATATATTAAAAAAAATAAAAGAGTAATATAATTTATTGAAATTGTGCGAACTTCCACGCGCACTTCACCATGAAATCATGTCATCAAACTAAAATGCAAATTGAGGATGTAACAATCTGTGTGAATTTCAGGTATTCCGGCGCGGCGCGCAGTTTGCACAATAAATCATGTCTGGGAATCATAGCCTAATCAGGGCAGTGTTTGCGCGCCGCTAATCAACGCACTCCCGTGGCGCACGCGCGCACTACTGCGGCTTCACGCACCGCCAGCCAGCCGTGTTTGTTCAACAATCCACCAACAGACAGCGCAGGCTGCCTCGCCTCGCGCCCACACGACCGGAAACTAAACAATGCCGGGATGCTTGTTTTTGGTTCGTTGATTTTAGCAGCCGTTGATTTTTGTTGCATTGTTTTGATAGCAGCAATGTTTTCATGTCTCTATACACCCTCCGTGATTGTGTCCGCTTGGCCACGGCGGGCTCGATATTTTGTTAAACAATTTTGTCCCGCTGGCGAATTATTTTAATATTAACCCCCGAAGGTCGTGTATTGGTGTTGAGTGTCTCTTACACTGTGCTCCTCTCATTAAATTTGTTCCATCAAATTGCACTTTTAGACATTTGCATCTGTGACTGTAATCTTTTCATAAAACTTATAATGAATATGAAGTAGAACCCAAGGTTTAGAAGAATACTAAGTAGTTTGCCTGTGTATTGTTGTCTACTTACTCAGACTGCTGTGCATCATGTCGGTCTGCATGATATTTTGAGAATAGTTTGATGTGTACAATTCAATTGTATAGTCTATTGTACACCTTTACTTTTAATCAGTTGATTTCAGAAGCCATTACTTAATTCTATCTGCTTGATTTTTTTTCTAACCAGGTACGAGAAAGTATACCTGGCAATAAAACTTTTGGTTATCAGTCCGAAACGTAGATAACCCAACAAATAGTTATAACAATTAACAAGTAATTAAATTGCTTGTCCTATTAAAAACAGTAACTAACTTATAGGCGTTTCTTTGTTCGTTCTAAGACTGAAATATTCATACATTAAAATTTGATTACTACAGATGGCCCCTGTCAGTGGCGTAGCGAAGGGGGGGGGGTCCAGGGGGTCCGGACCCCCCCCCCCGAAAATTTTAAGACGTATTAAAAAATAAAGCATGGAGCAGGAGAAAAAAAGGAGAGTTTATCATTTACTCTTGTCTACAAACATTAAATTGATTGATTTAATTGATTAAAGTGACCGTTGTTAAAAATATAATTGTCCTTTCGTTTAAATCATAAAGTATCAAACGATACTTTTTGGGCTCGGCCTTTCGGATAGTGTAGTGTAATCACGGAATTGCTATAGAGCGCGGCGTCGCACGTGACGTCGCAAAGCAACCTAAATTGTAACACGGCGAACATTCGACCCTCCAGCGCTCGTTGTTTAAAACAACTACTGGAACAACATGAGTGACATCTTCAAGAAGATGGCACAGCGTGCCTTTGGAAGCGCCGGGAAGCCAGCTAAGAGGCCTAGCTCTCCACCTGCCAGCTCGGCGCCTAAGAAGGTCGCTGCTCCAGCAAAGGGCCTTTTTAAAGGCCACGTCACCACTGCTACTGTGACATCTGACCAACCCTACGGCTTCGGTTTCTTCGCCCAGGATACCCTTGCTGCTCCTGGACAGTGTTCCAGACTGGCCTACCCACGACAAGAAGTTGGAGGAGTTGGCGCGGGACGGCCTAACGACAACATTCCAACCGTGCTCACTATCGCTTGATAGTGACCACCGTGGAGGACTTCAGGGCAGTACAGCGGTACCTATGTTCCAAGAAGCTGCCCTTCTACACTCACAACCTTGGGCGTGAAAGATCGCTAAGGTTGTGATCAGCGGACTGCCCGACACCGATGATGTGGAGCTCTTCGATGTCTTAACTGACGAGGGCTTCGCCGTCCGACGAGGTTGCACGACTTCGGACAGCCAGGGAACCTACCAGGAGCTGGCTGATCACGGCTGACCAGGGACAGTGAGCGAGAGAATCCTGACACCCAAGCGAGCTTGCCAAATCTACAACGTAACAAGCCTGCTCCATGTCAGGGTCTCAGTCACTGTCCTACAAGAAGCCGGTCGGCCCGCCGCAGTGCTACCGGTGCCAAGATTTTGGCCACGGCTCCGGCAACTGCGGGAGGCCGAGAAAATGTGTCCGCTGGGGGGGGGGAATCATCTGAAGATGAACTGCCCCAAAGTCTCGACGGAGAAGGGTCACTACTGCAATTGTGGCGGCGATCACAACGCCAACTATCGTGGGTGTCCAGCCTACAAGGAGGCCAGAGCGGCAGCTGTCCAATTAGGCTGCAAGTCCCGGCCTACCAAACCAGCGGCGAGGCGATCAACGGCCCAGCCGCCCAAGCGACCAGCGCGAGATGAGTCACCAGCGGACTCCGTATCGGAGAGTGAAGCTGAGGACGACATGCCGCAGAAGAAGAAGCGCCGGAGGAAACCCCAGAACCCAGCCAACCGACTTCCTCGCCCGCCGGCATCTGTGGCTGACCTTCCGGTCACACAGAGGCCCAGGGCGACTCCCAGGCAGAAACTAGAGTGGCCACATACACCAGCCACTCTGCCGCAACAAACGGAGGCGCCAGCAGCTGATGCAGCAGCAGAACCAGCCGCCCCCGCCCAGCGCAGCCTACAAGCCGTCTTGAAATAGCTGCGCAGCTGACCGCCCTCACGCCGGCTCTTCAATGAAGCTGTGGCCCTCAGTGGCACACCCGACCAGCTGCTAGACTGCTGCAGGAGCAAATTGTACAGTTGACAGTCAAGTCATTGAGCTCAACTGCTCAGATACTGCACACAGAACCAGGAGGAGCGCCCAGAGGCCATCCTAGCGCGACCCGACTTGGACTAGGACAGTTTAAATTAGCGACCACTTCGTTCAAATTGGTCTTGGGGACGTAAAATGGCTGCTTAGAATTAAGGTCACGACGTTGATTTTAGTTCATTAAACTGTAGACGTGTATATATAATTATCGAAAAAAAATATAAAAGATCACTTTCGGTCGGAAAAATACACTTTAAAAGTTCTACTGATAAGAAGTACCGACTACTTTGGATTTCACTGACTGAGGTTATTTGTCTTTGCCTACATTTTCCTTAGTATATTCCGATCGGAAGTGATTATTTTTTTGTTTTTTTTCTTGATAATTATATATTTATTCGTAGGCGTTGAATTAATACCTAAAATCAATGTCCTAACAAAATTATAAATACCACTTTTACCTCAACCACTCAACCAGTGAAATCCAAAATCGTCAAAACTTGAATCTGTAGAGAGCTTTTTCTTCGGTATTTACCGACCGGAAGTGATTTTTTGTCGATAATTATATAGGTAGTCGAGTACATTTAATGATAACAAAAAAATCGTCGCCCTAACTCAATCAAAAAACCACGTTTACCTCTATAACTGAAGTCCGAAGTAGTTGAAGTTATAATCATTAGAGTTTTTCAGGTGTATTTTATTTCCCGACCGAAAGTGATTTTTTGGATTTTTTTTCCGATAATTATATACTCTTCTACAGTGTAATGATACAAAAAATCGTCATTATAACTCATTCATAAATACCTCAATCAGTGAAAATCCAAAGTAGCCGAACTTCTAATCAGTAAGAGTTTTTCCGGTACATTTTTCGACCGTTAGTTTGATCTGTAACCCGAGCAACGCTCGAAAATTGCCCTCCTTTTCTAAAGGGTTTCGGCCGTCAGTGGCCCAATGTCCCCGAAGGGGTAATTTCATTTTTTCCACAGAATAAAGTTGTGTCAATTATATGCTTGAGTGAAGCTCTGTTTTGTTCTTTTTCTTTCTTATCCAGTGAATCCAACGTCACTTTGGAGCCTTATACTCGGCCAGAATCGTACTTCGTAAAGTTTCTGTAGCTATACAAGAAAATTTGTGGTACTAGAGTTGCTGTGAGAGTTGAATTTGCCTATTACATCTTTCCACTTTCTATAAGGCGTAGTTACTAAAGCTCCATATTTTTGGTATTACCTTTTACCAGTGAACTCATTGGCAAATAACACACAAAACGTCCCCCGGATCTTCCAGTTTCGGACCCCCCCCGAACGAAATTTCTGGCTACACTACTGGGCCCTGTTCATATTAAATAAAGTAAGTATTCTTATTTCTGTTAGATATATGGCAACAAAAACTTGGTAAACACGTCTACATCTACTACTGTATTAAAGGGTAGGAGTACGCGACACCACGTGCTTTGCTGGAGCTGAATGCAAAATTTAGTCCGCAGCTCATTTCACTTTCGAGATGTCCTGCGGGTAGACAGACAATCAGTCAAAAAGAAAGTTTTAAAAGTTCCAAGCTGACGTAAGAGAAATATTGTTATCTTTCTGAGTGAAATGCGTCAATGAGAACCAAATCTCATGGATAGATGCACAATCATAGAACTCAATATTCTCTAAGAAGAAATTCAAAATTTCAATTCCACATATAAAATTTTCCTCGAGATATCTTGCCACATGATACATCCACATTTTTTTTTTCATTTAGTTAGGTTTCAGAGTTAAAATAATAAAATATTGTACGTTTTTCTTTCTCCTCCATCATGCACAGCAAGTCATTAAATGATTACGATGTGTCTTTTGAGTTAGTTAGGCTGCATGATTTAATATGTCACGTCGAAATCTTTTATACTAGGTTTGTTTACAAAATTATTTATTCCTCATTATTTTCTTGCTGCATCAAGATTGCAATCAATGTAAAAATGCTCGCTAACGTTCAGCCAAATCCCATAAAGGGAAATGCACCATCGCGTATCTCAGAGTTGCCTACATAGAAAAGCATTTTTGTGTTGAAAACTACAAATTGTGCAAGACAATGAAAATACCTCTTCTGCTAGATTACACTGTAATTTGTAGTCCGTGTACTTCGAAACGATGTAAAGAGTTCATTTTGACCTTCTCTGTTATCATAATTTTTTTGGATGTCTTCAGACGAACATGACTCCAGATTCCAGAAGTTGAATCTGTGACAGCGTAATATTCCAGACGCTGCACTAAGAGAAAGGGGAGCTCGAGTTAAACATTCTCGTCGAATCAACCCTTTCCACCATATCCATATTTTTGTGTTGATAGGTATACGAGTGTTAGAAATAGTAAAAACATACATGGTGCTGTGTCCGATGCGAGTGATCTAGATGGCTTGGATTCCGCAGAATGGAAGCAGAGACCTGTATTAGACTCTACTTACTTAAATTTTCCTAATTTAATAAATAATACATTACGTTACATTTTACCACAATGCAGAATGACTAAAAATATGTAGCATCCACCATATTCTCATTCCAATGCTTACCTATCAATGGCGTTTTCAATAAATACCCTTTTAACTATGAGGGACTTCATTCAAACTTGTTTTACGTTTCATCCACAGAGAGTTTAATAATTTATACAACTATTATCCTACTATCCGAGAGTTAGGAAAAGGCTAAAGGATAATGAATAGAAATAAAGATTTTTAATGGTTGTTATTTGATGAAACCAGAATTGATGGTTAAAATTTCAACTTTATCTTGTTAATGTTTTCCCTATCAAGATCATTAACCATTTTAGGAGTGATAACGAACCGGTACGTACCCAGCAGCACTACGCTTAGGAGCAATAGACTTACTGTCATGAGAGAGTAAAACAATTTTTTTATCAAACTTTGACTAAAACAGTCTTATTAAGTTATATCAGTTAATAATATAGAAGGCATCCTACGCTTATATTTAAGTTTCTTTCACTGAGTTCTCTTGCAAAATGCTGAAGGTACACTAGACTGGTCTTCATATGAGTCCATGGTATACGCGCTTATTACAAATTTGAGGTCAGATTGTTTTCAGACAATTGTGCCGATAGATACTGTACATGGCTGAACAAATTGCAATAGCGTTCATTGAAAGTATTTATACCGTGGAACGATATCTTCGATTTTTAGAGAAAACGGAATACCAGAGGAAAAATATGGAATATTGAAAATGTTAATCTAGAATTTGAAGATATATCCCGATCCTGATGTATTCTTTTCTGGGTACAGACACGATTTTGTCGCCTATATCGATGGCTCGCTACAGTCAGCCAATTAAGATTTAAGAGATGTTTTGTCTCTTATAGAAATTAAAAACATGTTTATTGTCTTTGAAACAGAGATAAGAAAAAAAACCTAACGTTTGTGAGTGTTACCAATAGACAATAGAAATACAATTAATAATAGAGGATGTGATTTTGGGATTCACAGTCCGCCTTCCAGCACTAGAGGGAGACACAATGCACAATTACATAAATTGTTGGTGGAGACAAGATAAGGAGAGGTTCTTGTGCTGATTGGGAGGGCGAGGAGGTCATCTGTTACAGCAAGGACCGCCGCCATGGACACTCGTCCTTAAGGAACACTTCACCCTCCCACTCGTACCCCCTCCCCTGCACTACCAGCGTCTGTCCATGATACCTCTGCAGGAGGGGTGCTTTTTGCCATAAGTTTAAGTGTATCTGATTTAAACATAATCAAGATCCGGAACGAATCGTTCGGAGATTGAAAAGTCTACTTTCTGTATCAAATGGAAACACCAGAATTATACAAAACAGCTGATACGATATGATTAAAAAATCTACTATGTATCTAAATTTATAGTCTGTAGAAAAATAATGTGATTATCTCTTTAAACATTAGTTCAAGATGAAAACGACGTGCTGTATTGCTTAATCATTCATAACCTGTTACAATATTCATGTTGTACAGAGTAACATAATTCACAATATAAGCACAATTTTTTCGGATCCATATTTTACATTAAACAGTTTTTTCAATACTTGACAACATTTTGGAAGTATAATTGATGTGTTTGAATTACTTTGTGGCCAAAACTGAATTTTTTGTAGTGGTTTTATATTATGTATATAGAATTTATTGTTATTAAGAGTTAAAATGTGCTTGACTCAATTATTTTCCATCCGGTTGTAGGACATGTCATACCATTCGCAACCCCTCACTGATTGTCTGTCTGTCAGACCTATATCACTGTCCTAAAACACTGAGATCGATGATGGTGCACTTTTTGGGATTTGGCTGAGCGTTAGTGAATAGTTTTGGGGGGCCTTATGGGTAACCCATGATGGCAATTAGAAAATAGTAGAACAAATAAATTTGTAAACAAACAGAATACAACCATATTAAGTTTTTGGTGAGATATTTACACATGTTGTCTAATTATCCTAGCACGTACATATCTTAATAAGACAACCCTATGAAACCTAAATTAACTCTAATGTGAATGTACCATATGACTAGATATCTCAAGAAATATTTCATCGCTAGACGTTACTTGACTGAACGTCATTGAATCCTATCACTCAATAGGCTGACAGAATTTCCTTTTGCCTGCCAGGGGGATGTGTTCTTTTCTCTAAAATTGTCAGCCTCTAACAGTCCGCAGGGCATCTCGAGAGTTAACTGAGCTTTAGACTTGAAATTTGCCATGCAACCTCAGCACAGCCTGCTACGCTCCACGTGGTGGTGCATAATCCTACCGTGTACTCGTACAGCGTACCAATCATTAAAAACCTACTACTAAACGGCTGATTGTTACCAAGCTGTTCAACTATAACCTTAAATCCAAAACTGATAACTTGTAAAAAATCTTTCCTTTTAAAAAAACTGCCTTGAAGACAATTTTATACTGCCATAAAATCGTTATAATTCTATTCCATCTGAAATCCATTTCACGAAAAGAATTATTAAAATGTATAACAACATAAGACTTTGAGTTACGTTGAGTTTTTTTATTGAAATAGAAACTAAGTTCACTGTTAAAAAAATACTTTACAGATTCAATTTTCAGTTGAAACCCAGGCGTTGTACTTTTGCACAAATAAATAATTTCAAAGTATTGAAAAACAAAAACGTCTAGTACTTTATTCGTCAAGCTAGCACGAAATGTAACCCTAGAACGATAATTTTCTACGATGTCAACATAGTTTTAATGCAGTTTTTAAGTAGGATTAAACATGAGCGTTAAAAATTCGCAGGTTCCCAATTCTCGTCTAATTCTGGTAAATAATTTACAAGAAAATGTAGTATTCATGTCAAACTTTGGTGCCGTTATCCGTTATCCGATGCCTTTTCAAACTAATAAGTTATCTAATATAATAAAAGATGAGACCTAGCGCTATTATGAAAGTAAATAAACGTTTATAATTTCTAACCCTAAATTTGGCCTCAATTAAACATATATTCCAGAAAGATAACCATGCTACAGTTCCAAATAAAAATAAACAACTAAAAGTAAACAAAAGAGGTACGCTGAACGAAAGGGGGGTCTTAAAATTTTTTTCAAGTTACATCCAAATTGATATCCTGTCCAGCACGTGATGTTTTATTAACTGCATGTACAATTTATTTGGAAATTTGGAAGTCAGCGCTTTCCAACAAATAAAGCAAAAAGTTCCTACCCTTGAGATGAGAAGAACTTCTAAAAGAAAGAGCCGTAACTCGATCAACAAAGCAGACTTATTCTGCTAGGAAAGTGAGAAAATTAACAAAAGAATAAGACAATTAAAAAGAAACAAACTTTCCTCAAACTAAATTCCTCTAGAGAGATTGGCGGATGGAAAAGTTGCTTTTTAATTAGCTTCACATTAAGCTGAGCTCTGTGGTTGAAAAAAGTCTGAAAGGAACAACAATTTGAAAAAGTTTTCATTAGTTAATTAGTGACCGACCGCTACGTGAGGGGACTGAGTCACTCCTCAGGACCTCCTGTGATCCTTAGAATATTGTCGGATTACGCAAGGATAAAACTGTTATTTCGAAAGCTTTGAACACTGATATATCTCTCAATTTCATATCATGATCTTTCTCGTTTTGACAATATGTCGTTCACGCTTTGACTCTAACCCTAACCCTTATCTTACTTCATTAATCATATTCGTACCTTTTTGTTTTATTTGAAAACTACATAACTATAAATTTGTTTAAGTTACCTCATTGATATGTAGGGTAGGTTTCCTTCTTTGTGTTAGAATATAATATAATATAATAACTAAATTGATAAAAATCCATCACATGTTTTAAATTATGTTTATTCTTATTTATGACGCATTTCATGCACAACAGTTCAAGAAAAAAGTGTATGGATACACAAAAATAGTTCAAAAAGACAAAACAATGTTTGTGTCTCTTGACGTTTAAGTACTCATATATACTGTGTAAATCCAGTTTAGATGGGATTGTACAAGAGAAGTTAGTGACTTTTATCTACTATTTTTTAACTGATATTCATAAAAGAAGTGCTAATTTTCGTTTTTTGAGTCATCATAGGTAGCTATCTAGTTTTTTTTATGTATATGTATCGTCCAATTTAAAACAGTAATTTCTTTATACTAGGGGATAATATGTTTTTGAGTAAGGTTTCTTAAAAGATAACAAGACAACGCTGTAATTTAACATAAATTAGTAATTCATTATTTTTAAAGAAAACATATAAAGAAATAAAACAAAGTGAAATGAAACACTCCAGAGCCAAGATAACATTATCGTTTATTTTAACATACTTGAGAAAACCAGAAACTCGGCTAAAAATAAAATTGTGTTAAATTTTGGCTTCATACGAAATGCCAATAATAGTTTAAGTAGCATGCCGGTGACAGCTTGTCCGTCAAACTCACTCTTACACACGCGTGTACACACGCTGCGCCGATCGCCTATTGTCCACAAATCGAGTTAAATTGGCAGAAAATTGCGATCTGCCCGCCATAACGAGTTATTAATATGGAAATGGAGACTGACAGCCAGTGCTGTAGTTGGCACCCCCCTCCCACTAACCCCCGCCAATCCTCTGTCGCCGTGAACACTCGAATATCACCCCTTTCAAGCGACAAATCTGGCTCGAGTAGTGCTTACAATTGTGCCCCGGTATAATGGGATTGCGGCTTTGAGTTACTTTGCTGAGGTATTACAAGAAACGAGGATGTAATATTAAATATATTTATGGATAAACGGTACCAAAATTACGTACATGCATTCTCTACTTTTACGCACTGGGTATGGTCTTCACCTCTACTTCACCATTCTGGAAGGCCTAAGTTGGGGTACCGTTTGAATTCTAATACTTTCGATTATAACTTGACATGAAATGGTCTTTTATAACGATTTATAATACGATTATATGTTAAAACTAAAAAAAGTGCTTATTTTTTTGACCAAAACCATAGTTAACTCAAGATTTTTAATATGTCTTCTTAAAAATTTAAAAATTGTAGGGATTGTTGTGTGCAAGGAAAGAGATTCCCCGTAACTTTCACCGACCTCAGAGAATTTAAAGAAAGTTAACAGTTTAAGAAGAGGTTTCGATAAAAGCCTTTTGAAAGTCTCAAATTTCAGGTTTGGAGGAGGAAACTGGTGGATTGTGGTTATAAAATTTTACTAAGATGACAATCACCTAGACAATCACTAAGATAAGTTCACAATTTTATTGCTTTGGGGTCAACTGTACCAAGTATGTGTTCCTTACCGAGTCTCCGATGAAATTCTCGAACTTCAGGGTGAAGAGCAGCGAGAATGTATATTTTTGACATTTTTTGAAAGACCTCACAATCCTTTGAGAAGACTTCAATTTTAGGATCCATCCCTGTTTGAGACTTTTAAGCTTTCATTAGAAATGCATGCTTGGGGCGATAAGGATCAGAAAAGCTTAGGCGTTATTATACAATATAGTCGCGCTATCAAAGTTCTTTTTGCCAGATTTACCCTTCTTTATAGTTCTAAACTTTCAATTCTGATACAAAAGGCTGAATGAGTGCAGAGATTTTAATTCTTCCAATATTCATCACTGACTGTATAGTTGCTCCGCGAAGGATGATTTCTTGGCAAGTTGCTTAAAGGAGTGCACGAAATTTAGGGCACTCTGCAGCACAGACAAGAGAAAACACAGAAGTCTCACTGGAGCGACTAACTGTTCACAGAGTAGTCTAACGTCCAGGACTAGCTCTGCCATTCATAAAATTAGTGTAGCAATAACGAATTCCGTTGATTGATCTCAGTTACTAACCCAAATAAAAGTTTAGGTTTGATTGTATTTGCTCTGCAGAGGAATTGGTCTGATGTGATTTTTTTCACCTTTCACCTCTGGCATGCTTGGGACGGTTCATGGGATACAATAAGTTTTTCAGTAATTAATTCCCTCCTGATTTTTTTGGAGCCCAAGTCTTGATATAAACTAGGTTTAAGATACGATCATTACTTCTGATGGATTGCTTCCAACAACTCGCCAACAACATATTTCCACCATGATATAGCAAACGAAAAGTTTCAGTTGATAGGGATTTCTTACAGTGACTATTATAATTTAATAGAATGTTGAATCCTTTTTGGAAGTGACAACGAAAAATCAATTGCGTTTAATATGATGTGATCGCTTTTTAGTTAGGTCAATTATTTTAAATCAAACTGCATAATAGCCTCTGAGATGCCTTCTCCAACGTCGTTAAAAATAGACAAAGTCTTTGATCACTTAACGAGAAGTTCTAGTTTTAAAGTGTTTCATTTCGATTCACACTTAAAAAAGGCTAAAGACCAGAATGAATTAACATTACTTTGAGTGGTTATACCACTACTTAGCTGGCATTATTCGTAACCAGGGAATACACGATATTTAATGAAATATAACCATCCTAAGTTAACCCATGAAACATTTTATATTCAGTTTACTACTTAAAATTCCCATACTTCCATATAAATGTATACAAAATGTTGTATTTCCTGTGTCAAGGGATGTTTAAGGAAATGCGTTTCCTGTTAGAGGAGTTTTCCTGATTGGAAAAAAAACTTAACCTGTAACGAATGACTCATAATAGCGTTTAGCTTATGTAAAACCTCTTTTCTAGTTATAATTTGCGCTTTGGGAATTCTAAATTTTAACCAAAATTTGTGTTATGTATGTTATCCATCAAAGGATAATAATTTTTATTTTATTCAATAAAACGAATATTTTCTGTCCTTTTAAAAGCTATTTATAAAATGAAGCGGCTAAAGTTGGACAATAAATAAGTAGTTGTATCAAGGAGGGTGAGGGGTAGGTTATGTGATATGTGGCTTACGTAATGGTCAGTAATCAATTAAGTCCCTACACGATCCTGTTATCAGCATTTTGCTATTATCAAGGTTATGACTTATGGTGGGGTCAGTTTCTCTAATGACATAGCTGATGGATCATTGCACACGGAATTATTTATAAGCCGCAGCCTGCGATATCTCCTTGATGAATCGTACTTCTTCCAACTCTGACGTAATGGCCTCTGTGACTTACAATTAATTACAAGATATGTGGTGTTTCTAAGTGACATTGTCACAACGACATATGTATGAGTTTGCAAATTAAGTTGACTGCAAAATTACTTCTTCATCGTGTATAACTTCTTTACTCACTTAATACTAAGTGCCATTAAGGGTTTGATTGTTTTATTTGACATTTAATGTGATGTACATATTATCAAACAATTACAGTTTGTAACATACTGTTATGAAAAATTTAAAAGTATTTAATTTAATACGTTAAGCACGCTAATAGGCTGTTTGACGGTCAGGCCCGAAAATATGAACTAATTAATAATCCTAATATTTAAAACATTTTTGACAGTGATCTGAACTTTAAGTTTATTCAGAAAAGTTACTATTGGTGAGCAACATAAAGTAATGGACTGAAAACACTAACATACACATAACAGATTCAATAGAAATTTGCATATATTTCTTCAGTTATCGTCTGTCTGTTTTTGCTTTTTCCGTAAAATTTCATAACCTAAGAACGACTAAAAGCGAAATCTTTTTACGTTTTACATTATGTTTTAGTTACTCGAGACATAATAAAAATTAAACTTTATATGGTAGGCCTACTCAAAACTAGAGATGATTTATTATATAATTTTTCCGGTTCGCATTACATAGAAAGATTGTTAATACAGTAAAAAATCTTGAAATATTTAGACCTCACAGCCACCTTTAGTATATAGATGTTAAACTGAAACTCTCAATAATGTTTATCCGCTTATACAGGCCAGTTGAGGGGGTGGGACTGTGCTGTGATGACTGCTTATTGGTTGGCTGACCTATCAACAAACCAGCATGACCTATAGCGATCGAATTGACTGCTTTATTAAAATATTGTGATAATTATAATCTATCTTCTTAATTTTTGTATTGGTTATTTTTAGGGTTTCCTTATTACAGTATGGGACCTTTCCATGTACTTTTTATTTGTCAAATTCTATTGCTTCGTTCCTTGCAAATCGTTTGTGTTCCTCTATGGCTGTATTTTCCTGCCATGATCATCGTGACGGAAGATGACATTATTATTTTTAAATTTCTATATTAGGTAGTATGTTAGGTTTTAAAAACAAATTGTAAAGTAAAAAATGTAACATGATATTTTAAACTTCAAAGTTGTTTCAAAACAACCGATGTTATTTTTAACTGAAAAGAACTATCTAAATTATCGTCATAAGGCAGTGATTGTTGAATTATAGTGTATTGACACTTAGTGTTTAGAAGAAAATCTACCTTTAAGACAGCGAATGGTGTTGATTGGGTGAATTTTTTCAAAATTTTAGTCACTGCATACTTTTTTTGAAAACAGAAAATTCCTTGAGGATTGCTAAAAGCAATCTTCAGGCAACACATATTAACAGAGACTGCTGAGAATATATCAAGAGGAGATAGGGCCTGTAAGATAAAAGTGTATTTTTGAAGCTTTATCATTTCAATGTCATCATTTTTAACTCTTTGTCGATAGTTCCGTTAACAATAAAATTAAATGTCAACTCTTATTGACGGCTAATTTATTCTGCAATAAATTCAGTTTTATGTTATCATTCTAGAGAGTCGTTACGGCCACCTTGTACATACCATGACCGATCCTGGAAGTACTGGTTTGTACACCCAGAGCTGGAACGTCAACTCCTCCGCGTAACCCAGGAGTCGATCCAGATATGGAATCGAAGTGGGCGGGTGACCTCACATAAATCTGTAACTGAGTTCCTGCACCTGTGTTTCTTATGAATCATCCACATTTCTTCTACTTCGTAACTCATTTCTCAATTACCTTTTTATATTTAAATCCTTATAACAAAAACATTTACTCCTGTTTTTAGGTAGAATTTGTATACAAATTCAACCTATTGTAATTGTCCTCATGACAGCACTGACCCAAAATGTCTGCACACCGCACCTAACATAACCCACTGCTCCAAATATTCACCCCTCAGTTTATATATGATAATATAAAACCGAATCTATCTATAAGAATAAATCAGCCGTCAATAACATAAGAGTTGACGAAATTTTATTTTATTATAATGTTAGTATGATCATGGCATAATCGCCGAACACGTGTAAAGAAATAAAAAGTTACGAAAGGGTGCTATATTGTTTATTTTCTTTATATACAATACATAAATTAAGAAAATACGAAACTTCTGATAACTTTTCCATAATTGTTTATATCTTGACACGTGGTTCGGCAACTAAATCATAATCACAGTAACATTATGGCCTCAGAACAAAATATAAACAAATACAAATAATAACACACATGGAGATGATAAAATGTAATGAATTATAAATATTTGTTGGTAAAGTCTTTGTTCAGGATTACTTACACCATTTTGTTTCAAAATTGCGGCCATTCAAGCTTAAAAAAATGACACCTCCGTTAATATGAACCTAGAGAAAAAAATAAAATGGTTATCTGGAGTGTTTTTAACATTTACTAAACGTTTTGTAACTAACAAATGCTCTGTATCTGCAAATGTTTTCCAGTTATCGGTTACATGTAAATCCCATAGGAACAGAAATGCTGAAAAAGTTCGAACTTGGTATAAACATTTATCTAATGAATATCTTGACTAAGTTAGTCGGCATGTTTTATACATAATTTCATTCCATTATGACGGTCGTTCAAACTCTCTTATTTGTGAACCTCGAGAATATAGAAAAGGTGTTCTGGAATGCTTACAACATTTCCTACCCTTTTGTTATGATTGTTTTTTGTATTTCGAACAGTACATGTAAATATCGTGAGAATTAATTAATAATATTTTCAATTGTCACAAAATCTACCAACTTATTTCGACTGAGCCGGAATATACAATTTAAGTGAATAGGGTGATATTAAAATGAATGAGTTAATTTCGTGAAACATGGTAAAAACTTCCTAGATATATATCTTTTTAATTTTGTGCCTAAAATACAAGAAATAAATTTTGAAAGCATAAGAGAAGGGTATGATATACATTTCTTGCTCTTTTTGTGACAAAATGAAACGTATAACTCTGGTTATCTATAATAATCTCACCATTCCAAAAGATTTTATTTTTGTTCAGCTACAACGTACATACATGTTCATTAAAATTATTCGAAAGATACATTTTTGAAAATAATGGAATGAATTATTGCATAAGGTCAATTGTTTAGTTAGGCTATATTAGAATTTTTAGTTGCATCTGTTACATAGAATGTTCTAAAACTTCACCTAAATATTTTTTTACAGAGACAAAAATTAAAACTGCAGATTTTTTTATGCCAAAGAGCTTACTTGTAGATGATTTTAAAAGGTTTTAAGATATTACGTCACGAGGAGGAGCAGCTCAAAATTTTCTTGTTGAGATAAATTGTTGGGTAGGGGGAAAAAACAAAAACAATATTATTTATTTCTACAGATTAACTGTTAAGGCTATGGTAAGTATATAGTAATTTGATTCTAAAACTATAGAAATTTTCAACGTTTGTAATTTTTGTTATAAAAATAAAGACAAATTTTCTGATTAATGACGTTGAATTTTGTATGTGTTTTGTTGTTGTTGTTGGGAGTATTGTTTGAATATTTAAATTCTCTGTTTACACCATATCTCACATTGGGAACTAGGTGGGATTTCCACAGGTCCCTATGTTTTTAGTTTTTAGTGAATCATTTAGAACAGACGTTCATATGTTGTCATAACTTTACTTAACTATACTGACGTGATAATATGAACGGGAGTAAGCCATGCTAATGGCATAACGGCTAGGGAGGTCACGTGATATAAAATGTCTCGTTGTTTCAAAAACCATCTTTGACGTAACACAAATTGGACCACTAGACTTAATAAAATTAAGAGCATTTCACTACAGCAATAAAATGAGACAGAATCTGCTGCAAAACATTCCTCTAAAATCAAAAGGAGTTGTTTATAGCCGTGTGTTTCTTGCAGCAGTTGCACTTTTTTTTGTCAGGAAATTGAATGTCAGAATGTGCTGCGATATTACGTTTCGAGCAAGGCGACACGATTATAGCATAGTTGCACAATAAGACACAGGCGGCGTGGCATGCGGCGGGCCGGTGGAGTAATAAAGCAATTGATCACGCGTTGAGCATGCCGAACAACAAAAACCTCGGGGAGAGTCGACAGTGCAGTCGGAGCGTTAGCTAAGAATGAGAAACAAAATCTCAGTCCGTGTACAAAAACGCACGCCGGGCCCGCCAGACAGCGCGGTAGACGCTCACTGAATTATGTAATTATTGCCGGACAGGTGACTTTATTTGGCAACGTACGGGCCCGGTTTTTGCCGAACGTTGCCGAAAGTCGGGGACCTCCGGCGGTGGCGACAAAAACCGCTCCCGTACGTGCCGGAATTACAGATGAGCTTCTGAATAAGGATAATATAATCGCCTGTATCATGCCGAGGCGGGGTCCAGTACAGAGATACTGAGAGTGAAACGTCACGTATTCAATAACCACCTGCAAAACGATGAGCGTACGCAAAACGATTATGCCTAAAGAGAAAGGATAGTACGGGATAGTTTAAGGTTTATCAATAATGAGTTTGATCGAGTTATTACAACTTGAAAATGTATTATGTATTTTCAACCATCGGACCGTTACGCAGTTGTCAGAATACTTTAAAAAATTATATTTACTAAAGATGTAACCAGTTCTTAGATCACATAATCTGTGAACAGTAACGACGAAACCCGTTAATAACCTCTGGATCGTTGCTATACTCATTTGTCTTTTCACGATATTTTGTTAAATATCGTGAGTGAAGACAGTGTTACATATGCAGAGTGAAGACAGTTATGTACTAAATTGTAGAGACGACACTTTACTCAGTTTTGAACGTAGAGGAGTACTGTAAGGTCGCGAACACTCGCCATCTCTGCAACACATTCTTTCCCGCTAACAAAAACAGAGACTTCATCAGTGATTTCATGATTCCTGCAGGAATAGCACCGAGAACATTTGCGTAGATAGTGAGATGCCCCTGTAGAAATTAAAGAGATTTTGGTCAAAAATTAGAGTTGATTTGAAGAAATCCGATCTCAGCACCCAATCGCACCTCGCTGTTTGGCTCAAAAGCTTACGACCTCCAACACGCATGACCATCCCCACCTGGTTGGCGAATTCGGGTGTTTACGACCATTGTGAGGGATTCTTCTCTCTGTGATCCATTCCGTCAGCTGCACCAACTCCGAAAACTTAGGATAAGCGTTATCGTGAACCCTTACCTATCATAGGTCATAGTGACCTTAGTCTAGGCTGCAACACTTTCTCGGCTTGAATGAATTCACTTGAATGAATCAACGAACTCTACATTTTACAAGGCGCAATTAGAACTACATAGTACTCCCTTACACTTAACCTTAATACTTAACTGTTTTAATTCCCTTGGAGGTCAAGACATATTTTCAAGTGGATTTTCACCATTGTCTTAACGTTAGTATAATTCATTAAAATGCAATTAGCATTGAAAGAATCCTAAAAAATATTTAACTGCGCTCGGAGTTATTGTTTCAGGAATATGCATTACAGAAAGTTTTGTAATACAGTACTGTGTAATCGGCATAGATTACTCTATTAGAACAGTCTCATTGACCAATAAACGTTCAAAAATCAATGTCAATTACATAAACCTCGATTATATCTTAGAAGGGTTTACTAAGAAGTTGGTTTATTATAAACCAGTTAAGTTAAAAACTTTAGTAATGTTATTACATCCAAGTATATTTATGTTATTTCATAAAAATGTCGTAATAAACAGAACACTGAGTGTAGTACATGTTTAAAAGGTTTGTATGGAATATTAAAACTATGAAATGTATGGGTTTTTTAAATATTTTGAACTGTTTTGTAAATAAACTGGAAGAAGACAGAGGTACATAATCCCAAAATAAAGTAAAGAAATACATTGCACATTAAATTAGATTGAATCCTAAATCACAAAGGGAACCGTGCAACCAGTAGGCATTCTTCATTCTTGGTTTAATAAAGTAAGAAAGTAGCGGGCGTGCCTTTAATTCTTGGACGGCTTCTATGCAGATTCTGGGCTAATAAAGACTTGCTTTCATTTGGGGCTTAAAGAATCAAGAAACCGCAAATAAAGCTAAGAAGGGAGTTGTCTGGCGGTAATACTATGTAAATGTAGGCCCTCGCTCGCTGCCGTCCGACAACTTCTGTAGACTCTGCTAACTGTGCAGTGAACCGTACATCCTAGCTCCTGCAAACTTGAGCTAGGTCTGACGTGGATAACCCGGTAGAAAACTATTTATCATTTGTTGAGATTTGGTTCAGTCACTGCACTTTCTGGCTCAGTTGACACTTGATATATAAGAAATAGGTGGTGTAGGGCTTAACCAACTAGGAGTGTTTATGTTTTAACTTTTCAAATTTAATTACACCTTATCCCACCAAAAAATTTTGTAAATGAGAGTTAAAATTACGAGTGATTTAAAAATTCATAAGCAGTTTACTTAATTCCACATTTACTATTGAAAGAGTTTAAGGATAATAACAGATTTTAATTGTTCAGTTATTCTTGAATGCTGTAGTATTTACGATACTACTCAATAAACACAATTATACATTAGTTTACTGTAAAAAGAACATCACATGTATTTTTACATACAAACTGGATGAACTTTCAATATTTTTGGATTTCTGCTGAAATTATCGGCAAATTTTACATTTTGTTAATTTTTTAATTTAAATAGCAACTTTTGAAATATTCCATTAGCCTACATTCACATAAACATCATTCTGGAAACTTTTAAAACTGTACCTTTGATTTATTAGTTACATAGGAGAAATAAAAGCGTGTTAAAAACATTCATACGGACGAGGTGTGGGAGGTCCGGTGTGTTGTTTCAGTTAGTTCTGAGGCCCGACGCTGCGCTGCGCCACATTACTTTGAGTATTGCAGTACAATTATTTACTAACTGAGCTACTTGAGACTCTTACTCCACAGAGGGTAGACCCTTATTTTTTCATGCCTCAATTCATAGCATGGATGAGCTATCTCTTGTGTAACGAATACAAGGCGCTACTAAAAAATTTACTAAAATATATGTGTTTAGTGATAATTTTGGTAAAGATAACGAGAAAATGTCTAAAATAAACGAATTCCTTAGCTCACATTGTTTTAATTATTTAGGGAAAAGATGAGGAAGACCACTAAATTGGATTTTGATACTCCGAAAGTCTTTAACAGTTATTGTATAGTTCTTATGAAGATTTTTTGTTGAACAGTTGTGAAGGAATTAATTTACGAAACAGGTAATTCACTAAAACACCTTCCGTTATCGGTACCTATCAACATCTGCAAACATATTTAAAAAAACCTAATTTTTGTGTTAAATATTGTTACAAACTAACTTCTGTACAAGTTCCAACTTTATATTCTTTTTGGTTTTGTTCGGAACATTGTGAAGTTATTGGCTGAGATTTAGCAAAGCCTATCACTCCTGGGGCCAGAAAAGTTGTATTTTTGTCTTTCCGTGCGATATTTTGAAAACAGAGTTGCCTATAGGCTGGAGATTTTGCATGAGGCTTCATTTAAATATGAGGGGAACACTGAGTTCGTTGATGGTGAACGTCACTCCATGGGCTTTGGCTGAGCGTTAATGAATATTTTTAAATTGGTCTTATGGGTAACCATGATTGGAACAAGAAAATAGCAGAATAAATACACTTATAAACAAACTGAGTAGAATCATATGGGATTTTAACATATACCATTTGTACGTCTGTCTATCTGTCCACCTGACGTCTAGAGGACGAATAACTCAATATAGATTTGAAATTTTGCTTGAAACCTAGCGAAGCCTGTTACGCGACACGTGGAGTGGCGTACTATTATCTTGTATTTAATATTCTACTGGTACAGCTTTGCAGTTAAGCCTTTAGATAAGTATTTCGTTAAATCTAGTAAGTTAGGGATTTCCGAATCAGGAACAGTGCACGCAATATTGAGCTTGAAACATACTTCATCTGCAGGTATGCCTTATTAAAAGGCGATTACGCGACTTTCGGTTTCGTTCTCTATACTGCTTTATAACCACTTAAGCTTGCACTGTTTGCAAACAATGAGAAGTGTATTTTGAGTATTCACCGAAAAGTTAATTTAAAAACACAAGGGAATTGATGTTATTATAATTATACAACTCCGGATGTCAATACAAAGCGATGTCACAAAGAATTTCTTAAAACATGTTTTGCGTCTTTAGATACATTCTTCTTCCACATAAACCGATGCAAGTATTCATCTGATAACGTTTAGTAAACATAAAATACAGAGGAATTCTTTACTTTCCACATACGCCCCGCAATTTTCGCTCAACGAATCTGCTCGTCACACGTATAATAACAACTAGCGAAAAGAAACCAACTGTTTTGTTCACAACCTTGTTTTAAAAAACCATTTAACTGTGTAATAATCAGAAAAACAACCTTATTTCAATAATGCCACAAATAACAACGAGAACCAAGCTATCGTGTAAACCACCTTAAACTTCTGGGGAAAATTGTTTAGTCGGTTTCTTGACGCCTCATACAATTAGCTTACTTAATTAAAACGCTATTATTAAAATCCGTCGCATTAAAACAGCCCATCTCCGCAGCCAGATGCTGCGCCCCTCCCCTTGCGAAATATTAAACCGCAGTGTAAAAAAAGTGTTTTGCATTTTGATTAGGTAGAAAAACAAGTTTTTAGAAAATCAGGACTAAAGCGAGTACGAAGTTTGTTGGGCGGTTTGGAGCTCTTCATTATTTTGAATACCGTAATTCCTCCACATCTCGCCGCAGCGTCACGACGCTGTGTTAAATTACTCTTTAATCTGTTTCGCTTTTCTTTCTTGGGCAGATTTTCATTCGAAAAACTTTAGTAATTTTAATATCGACAGAGTGCTGAATACTTCAGCGTACCTGTCAGATGTTTCTTCTAAGAACTTTCCTTAAACTTTTCTCCGTTTTGAATCAAAAGAGGCGCAATATCTAGTTAAAAGTTTTGGAGTTTAAAATGTACTTAGTAATTTATTATTCGTAAAAAATCTCTCTGGCGTTGATTAGACCATTAAACCGTTAACACAAATAATGAAAAATGTCAGTGAATTTTAATACTAAAGACATTAAAATGTTAAATGCGAAACACGTATACCTTCCTTTGTAGAGAAATAGATTTCGTGTTGTTTTATTATAATCAGTCTGGGCATAACTAAGATTTTCACAATTAAGTTTTATTAGCGTATTCAAACAAATTAAAAATGATTACTACCACATTTATAATTTTAAATTAGTAGATGTGTTACTTCGGGAACCCTCAAAGCTAACCTCAAAAAGGGAATTTTTATTCTTATATAAACTCAAAATGCAGATGGTGATTGCTATGTTAAAACTCCAACTGTAATATAGGAACCAATAAAAATTCCTTTTTAGGGCAAAAATTTATCCAGGGCTATCTAGTTCTGGGGATGAAGGTATTAAACCTAAAAATCGATTTATTTAATAAACGTTTGTTTGTTCTTATAATTAAGTAATGTTATTTTTTAATGAATTCTTATTTGGTATTGGGTAATAGTGTTCTTTTTGTAAAAAATGGTACGAGACATTGCACTTATGTGTTAAAATTTAACATATTGTTTCTTTTAGTTCCAGATACATGAATAATCTTGTGTAACTTGTCGTTTTATATGAAAAATTATCATAATATCACTAAACCCTATCTACTTATTTATATCGGCAATAAACACTCGATCATTTGAAAAATGTTTTGGTGCTTAGCCCGTTATTTCTGAGCGTCAGCGAAGCCTACTACTGGAGGCTAAGGAAAAATATAATTTCTATTCGCACGATATCTCAGTAATGAACTAACACAATAACACGATTCTACAGACATGAGATTATACTAGAAGCTTTATTTCTATACAGGCAACATCGAGTTCGATGATGGTACATGTCACTTCATGAGATTTGGCTGAGCGTTAGTGAACATTTTTACAACTGTCTTGTGGTTCTTGAGAGGATGATGGGAACGAGAAAATCTCAGAATAAATAAATTTGTAAACAGACTGAGTACAACCACATGACAGTTACACGTGTGACATAGAAACTCATATAGACTAACCTACCGTAAGTTATCTATCTAAGATTTCATATTCAGAATTAACATTTTGCATTTCTACTTGGAGAAGATTGAGTTATATGTTGTTCATGTCTATTCATGGGATTTTATAGTGGCATTGAAGCGTATCACTAAATGGGTTGACACAGAATTTCTTTTTTGTCTGCCGCGAAGATGTTAAAATTTCTGTTCAGTATAATTGTCTGTGTCAGTCTGCAGAACCTGAGAAGAATAAAATAGCCACGACCTAAAATTGTGCATGCAATCTCAGAGAAGGCTGTTACTAGACTCGTGGTGTGGCGTACCACGTGTATAACATTCCAGTAATTTATTTATATTACATATCATTATTTATCACGTCTAAGTATTAAAAACACATCATAGAAAAACATACAAATTTACCTGCAGATACATTTACTTGTGTTTTTGTTATTACGACTTTTTAGATCATTAGACCATCTAACTGGTTATAGGTTTAAGTTGAGGTTTCTGTAAAGTACTATCGAACTCAATTCCGAATACAGTCTTTTTCTGAACCATTTGTCAATATAGCCGTAAACGAAACTCCTACTGCAGTGTGGGACACTAAATCTGTTATTTATTTCTTGAGTAAGAGGGAATGTATAGATGCAAATAGAGTTTTGGAAAATGGATTAATAGATAATCTATAGATTATAGATTAATAGATTAAAGTAAAATAAAAACCCAAAAATTCCCGTTTTAGATTATATATGTAACCTACACTTTTGAATAAGGTTATTACAAAACTACAACTTTTGTAGTCGTGCAAACCATTCAAAAGTCTGAAACTGTTGACATTGCCCTGCCCCTATATTTTGGAAACATCTAGCTTTTTCAAGACAAAGGACAATCCTATAAGAGCAACATACACTTTTATGAGGCAGAGCTACCTACCGAAATCAGAGACAATGATCGAGAGCTTATGAACGTTGCGTTCTTAGGCAGGAGTTTGATTTGTCAACCAACTGCTCAATTCAATTAAAAATGCCGCAATACCCGAGGCATTAAAACTAATCTACAGCCGCGTTTATTTCAAAAGTATTCTACAGTATAGATGACTTTATGACTCACGTTAAGGAGAACACATGGTTGGCTGAATGATGTTGGGGCAAAAGTGGGAAATATTCGGCATGAATGATATTTGGAGTGAGTGTAAATATTGTATATATGAATGAGATTGTAAGGTAGTGGTGAATGCAAAAGTTTAGTATGTATTTTGCTTTGATGGTTGTGATAAGATGTAAGTCAGTGTTTATACATAATTAACAAAATATTATTATTAAGGCACACGCAACAACACAGCGTCACCGTAACTTGCACTCTTCAGTTATACATTCATAATTTATAATCACTTAAGTGCTTCTGTTTGGTTTAGATTTGATGAGGACTCTGGAGAAGTGTCCGGGATTAACGGAGCAATCAGCAGCGACTCGGCCTGTGTGAGATAATTGCGAGAGGCCGTTAAGACGGCAGTAAACAGTGCCATTAACTGAGGAACTGGAGCCGCGCGAGATACGGAGGCAGAGGAAGCTCGTAAAACAGTTCTGACTTCCTACTTCTGTATATTTGTGTGGAACTGATACATCTTAGCGTTTTTAGAACCTATTATACTTTATAATGGAGTACCTTGATAATAAGCGCATCTCCGTATATTGACTTCTTGTTTTTAAGGACCCTTTGCAGTAAAATAGTGAAGTCGGTTTTTTATACAATATGTTTTTTTAAGTTCTCAGTCACAGTCCTTTAAGATAACTTTCCTGAAAATAGAAAACAAGAAAGAGTTTTTTATTATCAACACATAGGAAGTTATATTCAATTAAAGTGGGAAATTTTAGGCAATTAAAAAAAAGATAATAATGTAAATCTTTACAATGTCTGTATGAGATATAACTTCATATAACATGTTTGAATGATTTAAGGCATTGAATTGTTCAATGAAATATTGCTTAATGTCATGTCAGTAAAATACTATTAAAGGAAATTGTAAAAACATAAAAACACACTATTCCTTCCCGTAATCTTGTATACATATTGTAAACCAGGTAAAACGCACTCTTGGGCCCAGACCGGGACAGCGCCCACAGACGACAACATCCTGGTCCCGAGAAATGTTCAATAAACACTTACACGTTTATCATTTAACATTTTGATACAGATGTATTTGAGGTAGAGAGGCAAATTTCAACCCTCCAAGTTAACTCAATCGATACGATTCAGACGATCGAATACAAAGACAGAAATCTACCCTCATCAACTGACCTCAACATTCGTCCATTTTAACCTCGTGGTGGCTAATTTTAAATATATAATAATATAATATAAGTACGATATAAAATCGTAATCCTAGATTTTGTAATCAATAAGTGAATTGTAAAATTTTCCGTGCATACCATCTGACCACAAGCATATACTAACCGATATCACTTGCGACTTCTAAACAATGAAAATAAAATTGGTTTTAAGATGGACCTAAATTCTACTACAAATACATAAAACTCTTCGTGAAATAGTTCATAAAAATGTCACAAAATCGTTGTGACTAGAGCATTTTTGAAAATTAAAAAACGAAAATTATTATACTAGTGGAACACTAATGCACCACGTTTTAATGTTTGTGAAAGTAGTTAGGTTACGCACAACGCAAACGTGGTGGAAAGGGTTAAATTAATATGAATGTTAAGATTACCTCCAGTTCACTTTCGTCTGGAATGGCAGCTGTCACAGACTGTGGATTACATTATATTATTATTCACCTGAATTACACTGTACTTTTTGTTTTGTAATTTAGGTGTCTTTGATGTCGAAACTATGTATATTGTTCGTTTTGAGCTTTTTCATCTCAACGTTTTTCGATTCTTCAGACGAACATGGCTCCAGATTTCAGGATTCAAGTCCGTAACATCATCATATTCCAGACGCTGCATTATGAGGAAGGTGAACTAGAGGTAAACTCAAAAAGTTCATTGTTGTTAGGTTAGCTGAAAAAATTCAAATACTAATTTCTTTAAATAAAATGTGAAACTTTACTTCTGTTTTTAATTTTTTTAAAGTACTGTATTACATAAAACATAGAATATGGCTTTAACCTAATTTTAAAAAGGACCAGTGTATTGAACACCCTTAAAAAGAAATGTTATGCTGCTCAAAGGAAACTAGAACACGCGTTTGATGGAAATATGAACTTAATGGTTTCCTCGTTTCTACAAAATCAATACAATCCAGACCAGGACTTTCGTCCTGGTAAATCCTGTAATCCAAATATTATGAGATAGGATTTTGTGGATATATTCAAATGAGGTTACTCGTATTACCTGGGTCTTGTAAAGGTATCCAGGTAAGTTTCAGGTAACAGAGATTTGGCAATGGAAATAGGATTACATCAGTCTAACAATGCTTGCACTTCTAATAAACAAATACAACGGATTATCGAAGGACCTGACAAAACTAACGAAAGTTTTGCTAAAGCAAACCAATAAATTAACGCGACAAAATATTACAAGACTGTACTCAGTTCATTCAGAAGTGTGTTTATTCTACGATTTTCACGTTGCAATAATGGTTATCCATAAAACCGTAGTGACAGTGTTAGAATTTTAGTTCTAACTTTATTCTTAATAACCTTTTGAACCCAAAATCAAATAAAGTTCTTTCTTGAATCAAAATAAATCTATGCACCAAGTTTTCTCTAGAACCTTTCTATCAACAGTTATCACACGGATAAATGTCACCATTTTATGAAGAACCTTTTGGATCCTTGATAAGCCAAAATCTTTATTGTTCAGACCCCACGAATTCGAGACTTTTGTTTTCCATTGGTTTCTGGGCTGTTAATAATAATACTTTCCTAAAGAAAGCGCTTTTAGGTACTACAAAAGTAATCTAATCACTCTTATGCCTTATTTACCTTCAATACGTACTTGAATATGTCAAGTAGGTAATAATATACTTGGTATCACAATTATGTGGTACAAAAATGTCTACTTATGTGGTATGTCGTAACAATCTTCATCTGTGTTGTAGCGTTTACTTGCTTACTTCACGAAATTTGACAATAGACGACAGCAGTACGGCACGGCGTAGCGGTATTAGAAAGAGTGAACCTATTGCATTATCTCGGATTGTTCCCTACAAGGGTAGAGTCCTCCCCAATAAAAGACAACAGCATTGCTTTAATTATCCCGGTGCTTGCTAAGTTCCCGGGCACACTGTCGCCGCTACAGGGAGATAACGTGGCCCTGCACCACGCTTTCTGTCGACTTTATGGTACCTATCGGGACTGCTCCCGTGCTTTTACAGGTGTCGACGGGATTTCCGTGGCAATTACTATAAATCAGAATCCCTCTCGCAAACAGTTACGGAAGAGAATTCTCAATGGAGTGGCAGTTGTTAACATTTTTCTTATTAACTTTCTTGCGTTTAGTCGGTCAGAATGGAATTTCATTTAAATATGAACTTCTGAATTAACAATATTTCAATCAGTAGAACCAACAATTTACTATGTTGAAGGAAAATACATAGGTAAAGGTACTATATAAACTATCTTATTTTACGCTTTTATAGCTTCATCGTTATCAATTAAATGAGACAAACAAGAAAGTTACAAAAATATTAGAAATTTTCACGTTTGAAAATAATGGTAGTACGAAACAATCCAATGATTTTAATATAAAATTGTTATTTATAAAAATGAATTGAACTGACTTGAAACCACCTAGGAGAATAGGTAGATTGGTCTAGTCTATTCTAGCCATTTTGGGAATAAAATGTAACTGTGCACACACGTACTTGTTACAATATAGTTAACTATTAGGGATTTTTTTTAATTAGACACAAGAAAGTTACAACATTTTTTAATTGTTACGTTAAAAATTATAGCAGTCTAGAACAACTTTGTTATAGCTTCATACTTGTTAATGTCCCAATATTTACAGGATAAGAGGCTTCAAATAAACAGACACATTCGTCATCGTTGTAGAGATTTCAAAGATCAGTTTTATTGGTGGTGATTATACTTTTTTTTACCATTATATGGTAGAGGACGTCATTCAATTTTCACAATGCAGAAGTAATTGGATCAGTATAACTGTCTGGCTATGAGGTTCATGTCTTTCCCGGAGGACGAATCTTTCAGTAATCCAATCTCCGATTAAGGAGAATTTGACGGAATCCCTGGAAATACATCCTGAGCTCGTGGGCCAGTCCAACGCTTGTAACTTTGATAAATTATGAAGACTACTTGGAACCCAAGCATGAAAGCCCATGTCTCTGTAACAATTTCAATCTTGATAAATTGATTCTGATCTCTCTGTTCAAGTGACTTCCGTTTGGTAGTAGTCGTGTCTGCCAAAGAATGCACCTAGGAGGGTTTCCAACCTAACGTGTATCGCACACGTTAGACTAAGCGTCCACTTTATGGGTTTTTCATTATTCCTAATTTCACGATAAAAAAAAAAAAATAAACTGGCCATCAAAGTTGCATGGACCATCCAGGATCAAGTAATAGATCCACTTTTCCAACACGTAGGAATCGGATGAATCAATAAGCATCAGAGATGTTACTACCAACAAATCATCCATCCAGAGCGTCATATAACCCTAACCATATCCGTACTCACATTCGTTATCCTTTATATCTCTTGAACTTCATTTATTTCTTATAAGAAACTAAAAATCCTTTCATGAGAGCCGTCTAATAGTGATATTTCGTACGGAACCTCTGTGAGTAAGATGTGAGTCAGCCGACTCGACTCGACCAACTCGACAGTTCTCTTAAAATCGTACGTCTTTGCAGCAACTCTTGATTGAGAAGTCCTGAAGACTTGAAACCTTAGTACACAGGTCCTATTGGTCCTAGGAACAGGTCCTAGGTCTATCGACTTTGGGGTTAAAACATAAAAAACTGATCAAAACCTTTGAGTTATGTTCTGTCGGATCCTTGGATACTACGTTAAATGTCATAATTTTGATTTACTTAAACAGACCTGTTTTATTAGCACATTACGACTTAATGTAGACTATAATTTTTTATGTAGAGCAAAAAGAGGGCCCGTAAGATTATTTAGATAAAATCCGCGTATACTATACGATCAGAGCGTATACGAGTGAGAAAGCCAAAACCAATTCTACAAGCATCCTGTTGCAAACAGAGGCTTCCGGCTTCCCCTCGTTTAAGACGGCAAATTGGCGAAACCAATTTCGAGCATTCCCGTGGCGAAGATAAGAAAGGGGTTATCCAGCTGGGCTTTTACGGCCGAAGAAACAATTATTGAAGATGTAGATAAGCTTAGCGTGACGAGTCCAGCTGAACACGGGCGAGACAGGTGAAACACACGCACGCGCGCACGCTCGCGCAGCTGCAGCCGCCAGCGTCCACTGGTCAAGGACTGCTTGGAACCTTGTTAATGTCTCATCTCGAACGATATCTTTTTAATTGACAAATTCTCTAAATATTTTGAAACAAAATTGCAGAATAATTCGAAATGATTTTTGGATTGAGGAATTACGGAGAGATTACTGAAACATTGCAATGAAGATTTCGTATTCACTAGATATATATATGGAAAAAGAATGCCATATTAATTAAAAATATAAAGTTATGTTATAATAAAACAAAGGGCATATTTAACTTTTAGAGTGCTTAATAATATTATAGTGTAACTCAAAACCGCATTTTACACTTTACACAGTTTGTAAACCAAGGATTAACACCAAATAAAATTTTACTCTGACCCATGATTTCATGTGTTTTATTGTTTCTTTTAAATAGGAAATTAGCCTCAAGCTGTTTATCTGAAACGTAATACAACCATTTATAAATCCGCTCCATACCTGATGAAAGAAATTTGCTCTTCCTATAACAGTTATTTTTCCTGTTACTTATCACACAGAATTCTTTTTGTTAGATTCGGGTGACACTCTTAAGAACACAATTTATAGACCTTAAGAATTTGCGATAGCTTTCATAAAATGCACTACAAGGTTTGATCTTATAGACAATTGGTTTAAACATTCCCCTACTTGTTTCACTATTCGTATATTTCTATAAATCAAATCTCTCTTGAAAATACATATTAGTTTATCATTTTCACAACTAGGGAAGTTCTTGTACTATAACTATAGTACATGCAATGGAGATAGCTATTTTCTTCCTTAATAAGGCAATAACGTTTATGAATCACACAATTATCATATCCAATAATGTTAACATGTCAACAATGAATCCTACACAAAAAAAACCTATTCCAAGACCCCAAGACGCTTGAGATTTTATCCCATTATATTCGATATCAGTCAACTTGTGTTCGGTTATGACTGAACATGTGTTGGGTTTCAACTAAGCATATTCTTTTCCAAAATAAATATTACAATTAGGGGTCGACTGCACGGATATGTCCAGTATAAATATTTTTTGTACATACGTTTCATTCGCAACTGAGGTAACTTCTCAGGCTGTCTTTGGAGTTGTTTGTGACGGGTAGCTAAGTCATGTCGGAGCCAAATAAATACATTTTAAACTTTTATAATCTAATATCATATTAGTAGATTTTTTTGATAAACTGTTGTCTGTTTAAAGTATTTCTATGTTTACGTAGACTACTTGGATATACTGGTTTGTAGTCTAGGTATTTACCATGATCAAGACATCCGCTTTCGTTGTACGAGCGTCAAAACAACGAAAAAACAAACTTTCGCAGACTGGTATCTGATCTCTTCTTCAGGTGTAAATTCCTAAAACAAAAGGATACTTTACATTAAACCACATGAAACGTGTATCATTCAATAACATTAAAAGTAAGAAGTTCATAGAGGGTTGTATTGGGTAAACGTGATGGAATTGTAAAAATCTGCTGAAATCCCTTACCAGGTATTTTTAACTTTCCGCTGGAGACTTAATTTCTGTCTTTTTCAATACCAAGTTTGAATGTCAACATCCAATTTTAATCCTAATTCTGCCCACCCTCATGGGGCTCTGGACTGTGGGGGGATCTTATGAAACAGTATAGGAAGAAGAGTCGATACAATACAAGATCGATGGTATTGATTAAAAGTACTACGATCTCGGACAGGATTTTAACATGTGCTATCTCAAACTCAGATTGAAAGTCCGACGTCTTAGACCGCTCGGCAGTCGGCACTCATACTATATTCTATGGATACGCTGTTAGCAAAACCATATTTGTTAACATTTCGTCCGCTATTAATTTATCTAAATTTTGCCTCATAAATGGTCATTACTATTCACCACAGTTGGAGCTCAAAATCTCTATATTTATTTCAATAGTACAGTATGTGTCGGACGAATCAATCACGTAAATACCTCTGGAGTAGTGACCGTCACCTGAGCGGGAATTGTCTATTATCTGCTATTTATATGATTGATTGATACATAAAGGTCGGCTCAGGCAGGAGAGCCCACTTAGCCGCCGGACAACAATCATTACCTGCGGGCCTGACCAGGACGGATCTGCGCTCCTCCATTATTCAGGGGCCGCACTCTATGGCGAGATGGCGCCAATAATCGACGATCATGTTGTTAATATTGATACGGTGAGTCAACGGGGACGTGAGGTTCTTTAGTTTCAACACCTCCACCTCTCTGTCAGAGATAGGATGGCGGCGAGCCACATTCGGCCCGGAGCACACCTGCCAAGTATCTCTGACGCTGATGGGTTCTTCCTAGTACGATGGATCGCTCTGCACAAATCCGGCTTCACCAATTCAGCAGTATCGTGACACATACAATGAGCCACAATCGGCCCGGAGCACACCTGCCAAGTATCTCTGACGCTGATGGATTCTTTCTAGTACGATGGATCGCTCTGCATAAATCCGGCTTCATCGGTTCATCAGTGTGAGCTACATTCGGCCCGAAGCAAACCTGCCAAGTATCTCTAACGCTGATGGATTCTTTCTAGTACGCTGGATTGCTCTGTACAAGTCCGGCTTCATCGGTTCATCAGGTGAGCTACATTCGGCCCGAAGCAAACCTGCCAAGTATCTCTAACGCTGATGGATTCTTTCTAGTACGCTGGATTGCTCTGTACAAGTCCGGCTTCATCGGTTCATCAGGTGAGCTACATTCAGCCCGAAGCAAACCTGCCAAGTATCACTAACGCTGGTGGGTTCTTTCTAGTACGCTGGATCGCTCTGTACAAGTCCGGCTTCATCGGTTCATCAGGTGAGCTACATACGGCCCGAAGCACACCTGCCAAATATCTCTAACGCTGATGGATTCTTTCTAGTACGCTGGATCGCTCTGTACAAGTCCGGCTTCATCGGTTCATCAGGTGAGCTACATTCGGCCCGCAGCACACCTGCCAAGTATCACTAACGCTGATGGGTTCTTTCTAGTACGCTGGATCGCTCTATACAAGTCCGGCTTCACCACTTCAGCAGTATCGTGACACATACAATGAGCCACAATCGGCCCGGAGCACACCTGCCAAGTATCTCTAACGCTGATGGATTCTTTCTAGTACGCTGGATCGCTCTGTACAAGTCCGGCTTCATCGGTTCATCAGGTGAGCTACATACGGCCCGAAGCACACCTGCCAAGTATCTCTAACGCTGATGGATTCTTTCTAGTACGCTGGATCGCTCTGTACAAGTCCGGCTTCATCGGTTCATCAGGTGAGCTACATTCGGCCCGCAGCACACCTGCCAAGTATCACTAACGCTGGTGGGTTCTTTCTAGTACGCTGGATCGCTCTGTACAACTCCGGCTTCATCGGTTCATCAGGTGAGCCACATTCGGCCCGAAGCACACCTGCCAAGTATCTATAACGCTGATGGATTCTTTCTAGTACGCTGGATCGCTCTGTACAAATCCGGCTTCTCCAGTTCATCAGGTGAGCTACATTCGGCCCGCAGCACACCTGCCAAGTATCACTAACGCTGGTGGGTTCTTTCTAGTACGCTGGATCGCTCTGTACAACTCCGGCTTCATCGGTTCATCAGGTGAACTACATTCGGCCCGAAGCACACCTGCCAAGTACCTCTAACGCTGATGGGTTCTTTCTAATAAGCTGGATCGTTCTGTACAAATCCGGCTTCTCCAGTTCATCAGATGAGCTACATTCGGCCCGCAGCACACCTGTTAAGTATCACTAACGCTGGTGGGTTCTTTCTAGTATGCTGGATCGCTCTGTACAACTCCGGCTTCATCGGTTCATCAGGTGAGCTACATTCGGCCCGCAGCACACCTGCCAAGTATCACTAACGCTGGTGGGTTCTTTCTAGTACGCTGGATCGCTCTGTACAACTCCGGCTTCATCGGTTCATCAGGTGAGCTACATTCGGCCCGCAGCACACCTGCCAAGTATCACTAACGCTGGTGGGTTCTTTCTAGTACGCTGGATCGCTCTGTACAACTCCGGCTTCATCGGTTCATCAGGTGAGCTACATTCGGCCCGAAGCACACCTGCCAAGTACCTCTAACGCTGATGGGTTCTTTCTAATAAGCTGGATCGTTCTGTACAAATCCGGCTTCTCCAGTTCAGCAGTATATTGACAGAAAAGCCACTTACTCGTTACCGAATACTTGTGTGATGGAAGAAGGAGCAGCTGTCCCGCTTGAAGGTGACTGAAATACTAATGACCAGCTGATTGGAGTATTCATTGTTTTGGCCAGAGACATCTGCTGGTCATTTGGACAAATTTGTCACTGTCTTCATTACTCCACCACACCTTTACCGTAACTCAGTAGTAACTATTATAGATTATTTTTTTCTGGTTTAAAACTTTATACTAATGAGCGATTAGTTACAACAACAAAAAATGTAGCCATTTAGATAGATATTTACAACAGATTTTGCCTACAATTCGAATAACGAATTAGATTCTAAACTAACTGTAAGTTGTCAGATTACGGCCATATAAAAATAAGAAATTGATAGCTTTGAAAAGATTGAAACTTTCAATAATTGTCTTCAACATCTTTTAAATCCTTTTTTGCCTTTAAATAGATTTGCCTCTTCTAGTCCTTAATATATTGACTCTGGAACAAGGTTTAAAGGAGTTAACAATTTCTAAAGGTGTCGATATTCTTTAGCTCATAAATTAATTGTTGATAATTAGGTAGAACTGGAGTGCATGGCATGATGTTTTTGAGATATGCAAAGACAAATTGGGCACAGCAATAACACAGAAAAGAGAGAACCATCAGTATAAAATTATTATAGACATGATGAAGCTCCTTATAGCTTCATTGGGATATACGACATGCCACACACACTATTCTTATTGGTAGGATGGACCTATTTTCTAGCTGTAGTCAATCATATTCATGTGTTACTTAGATCATTGTTTCTTAGACAGAATAAACAGATTAGTAATCAGAGTTGGTTGGTTTTATATAAAGTGTAATCTAACATATAATTTTCCTAACAAGGTAAACAGAAAAGAGCTTTATTTCTGAGATATATTTTGATCGAAATCACTATTAAAAAATGGAATGGATGGCATGAACCTTTGGTATGGTAGTTCGAAAGTTTCTATTAATTTAATTTCTTGTATATTAAATACACATATTTTATATATTTTAAATAACTTTGCGAAGATCTACAGTCGAGCTTTGGAACATAACTAAGAACTAGATAACAGTACGATAATACGCATTCTCCTGCATGTAAGTCTCTTATTTCTTAGATACCTGTTCGCTTATTCTTAGGGGAGTTCCCCTAAAAGGAGGACACATTTTCTGAAATTGGAAAATAAATTTTTGTTTGTCACTGGATAATGTAGTTTTTATTTATTTGCATGATTTTGTTGTAAGCAAAATGTTGGTTTGCGTTGCATAACAGAAGATAATGTGGACTACAATTATTTATTGAAAAATATGTGGTTGTCTCCTAAGAGAGTATATATATATACAGTGGCGTAGCAAAGGGGGGCGGCGGGGGACGCGCCGCACCGGGTGTCACCTTTTTTGGGATGACACCCACCCGGTCTCTCAACTTTAAGAACAATGTACAAATAAACAAAAAATAAATACATCGCTACCACAAAAATTTCATTTTCGGGGATTCCTCCACTAGTACTAGCTCAGCTCTATGTATAATTCGGGGATTCCCGTAAAGGACCCTGACGCTGTCGTGGGGAATTCCCCGTCCATACTCGCGATCTTTGACGTTTCAGTTGCAACATTTCTCATTTGTTTCGTGAAGTGTGTTGTGTTTGGTTGGCGTGAATTTTTAAACGTGTATTATTCTATAGTGATAGATAATAAAAAGAAAAAAACACATTATATCCATGGCCTTTATCATATAAAATGTTATTGCTTTTTACTTTCGATGGGGTGACACCACCAACTACACCGCACCGGGTGCCACTCAAGGTAGCTACGCCACTGTATATATATATATATATATATATATATATATATATATATATATATATATATATATATGTATATATAATTATAAAATTACCCTTTACGAATTTTTGTTTTCTGAGCGTTGGTTAGTAGTCTTTATCACCAGTTGACTAAAGCAGATTTCTGTCTCTGTGTGAGTCCGTGTCTATGAACGATACCTTTCGAAATTTCTTTGGTCCGGTAAGATTGATTTTAAGGACAAAAAGTAGAAGAGTCATCCGTTAGCCTTCGATACTCCGTTGCATACGGATAATGTATTGCATTTATGTTTAATGAAAATACTATCATTAAACATATTTGACCAGATTAAATGAATAAAACAGGCATGAAGAGTTTCTCTCACAGATAACAACGTATGCCATTACCGATACACGATGTTGTTACGAAAAAAAAAAAAACAATTTTATTTCACACCTGGACGAGTTCTTGGTGACGATTTGCTCGCATTGCAGATTTCGGTTATGACAGAACTCCGCTGTGTGGAGCAATATCTAACAAGAGAATAGGTGCTTTAAATATGACATGACGTCAAAATGCTAACTCATGTCCTCTTAGGATAATACCAGGACTATTGAATTATTGACGAATTTAGAACTTCTCTCTACCGAATCTTGCTTTTTGGCAAATCCTTACACTCCAGAGTCGGGATTGGTGGGGACTTGCCGGAAAGAGCTTTCAGGAGGTTTCCAAAGTTGAATGTTGACGGAACCCTACTACTACCGTGTATGTCGGCTGTTTGCGTACGTCTGTGTGTCTGTCTGTCTGCACAACTAATGAAACTGCTGCCGCCGCCGCCCGGCTCTGTTTTGACAGCGCTACACGTGCTCCGCTGCCCGCGTATCTCCGCTCCCAGCTCCTTCATAATTTATGTACCCTCGATCTGCAAACTTTGCATTAGCTGCAATAACAGTCGCCCAGATTGCGCTGCTGCCTTCGCCACTTAGCCGATTGATTCCGCAGTCTTTGCTCTGCGGCCAATAAAGAGATTCCTATTGTCTCTGGGAAAAGTCAACCCCGGAAAATAACGAGGGCGGTTGGAAATGTAATTAGGCGCTTCTCTTAAAAGTCAACTGAAGCCACGTTTGCACGGCTAGGAATTCATTATCTGAGCGAAGAACCTTTAGCAGTGGGAATTTCCGTTAACATTTCAACTGAAGAGCTGACCGTTCTGAAACGACCTTGATAAAAATCTATGAAAACCATTTTGAACCTACAGCAGGATTACCATCCACTTTTCTCACACAAATCATTTTAATCACATTCAAATTTAAATTAAAAAACGTTTATTTATGTTCTGCACAAAATATTGAGCTATGCTCTTGTAAACACAAATTTTATGCTACAAAAACATCAACAGCAACAAGTCACTTATTAACAGATTCAAACAAAATCTAAAAAAATCTATTCTAACTTAAAATATTTGTGACTATGAGTTAAAGAAAATACATTCTTCTCTACTTGTTTATATTGTTTTAACGGTAAGAGCATTGAAAAAATTTGAAAACTTGATACAAAATTAGGCTTTTCATATTCAGAATGAAAATCGTAGTTTAAGGATTACAATTTGTTCTAATGTGACAAAAAGTTAAGATTATCGTGATTGCAATTGACTTTTAAACAAAAATATAAAATCTTCCATGAGGGTAGTAATTAAACAATTACAATGCCATATATTCTACATAAAAAATAATAGGTTCACAATGTTGAGTCTGCGCCATCTCTGACTCAGATCCAAAGTTCGACGCCTTAAACCACTCGACATCGACTCTCCCGATTGTCTACTTTTCGTTTAAAATGTTTACTTCTGTTAAATGTGAAAAATACCTATAAACGCCCTGTGATTCATACACTTCGTGTGATGCACGCTCTTCAATAGTTAACATATGGTGATATCTGACCGACTATGAAACTAGTATAAGTATTACATAGCTTACCTCGAAGTACTGTGCACATGAATGGCTCAGTAAAACTTGCAGTGGGTGAATCTATTGAAAGGCCTGTACAGCTGAAAGAAGTAATAAATGTTCTATGATACGCCCACTTGTATGTGGAGACTGCAGGGAAACCAGGCTCTTGCAGCCTCACTCATCAGGAACGTATCTCATGGGTTCTTATAGATTGTCAAATTTTTTTAGCAAGTGTTCCGGATGGCTAATTCCTAGTCATCATAATGTTACAACCAACTCAATTTTCAAATGTTTAGTCTTTATAACACTTAACTTTTTAGTTTTAACTTTGTTTGGACAGTTCGATACCCTTGTAAGCCTTATTCTGACCGTCCTCATGGGCCATACGTGAGAGTCTTATCAAACGATGAATAAGGGGGAGGGCTGATACTGTACAAGGTCGATTGTACTGATAAAAAGCTCTACAGTCAAAAACAGGATTTGGACCTGCGCTATCTCTAACTCAAGTCCAAAGTTTGGCGTCTTAGAGCGCTCGGTCATCGGCTTTCCCGAATGTGTTAATTCTTCTTTAAAATACGTACTTCTTTTTAGTAAAAAAAAAATACTTGGAAACACCCTCATTCATGTTGTCATTTTTACATGTAACAAAACAGCAAATAGAATTTTTGCAATGCAAAAATGCTAATCGATTGAGAGCGTCAACATTAGGGTGGTGGTGAGGGAGGTTCTCACCCGCTAAAAGACATACCACCCTAAGTATTGCTTCCTCTCGGCATCGCTTTCCACAGTCCCCACAGGAGGGTAGCTCCTAACTCCTCACAGGACTCATATTGTGATTTGCTCCACCAGGTTGGGAAACACCGATGTAGCACCACATTTTTCTAATTTCTTGGTTTCCATCATCATATTCGTATATGCAAGGACATTAGTCAGAGCACATTTGTAATAAGACCTTCTACAAACAGGAATACATTTCTTGAATTCAACTTGCTTTACGTAAGAATAAACGTATGTTTTCTGCGTTATTGAACTCTTCTGGTTTGTTTAACAATATACGTGTTTTATTTCGTAATAATCTTTACTTTCCCTCTTTTCAAATTTTATTGTTTAGACTGTATCGGTGTGCTAGATAGTATACTCTTACTAATCCACCACATTACTGATGGTGAGCATTAAAGTCTAAAACCTAAATTCTTTAGTCAGTCATGACACTAATTACATTGCTAGTCTTACAAAACAGTTGAAAATTAATAAAACTATTGTAAAACAATCATTTACCCAGATTTTCTTACCAATGATACAAACTTAAAATAATGACCATTTACGTTAACTCTATAAATTGTCAAAATAAAAAACTCTATTCCAAAGAATGTTTTTAATTTTGTACGATTAAAATAGTAAAAACCATCAGGTACACGTGAAAGGAAATCTAAATAGGCAGTTCGGAAGTTAATTCAATTATAATTTCATTATTAAAAATATATATTTATAATTTCACATTTATAAATAAATAATGATTATTATCATTATTGACTTCGGTACGTATACCTTCCATTTATCTTAATTTCTCCCACATCTTCTTGTATTTTGGAGCTGTTTTAACTGGTTAATATTCTTTTCAATCAATACCAATATTATCATTGTTCGTTTTTCACTAATGTTCGTTTTATTTAATTCTTCAGCACTGTGAATAGTGATAAAGTAAAACTGCTGTTGATTTATTATGTGCAGATGAGAGATTCAGGGTCAATTAACAGATTATGGTGATCATATTAATTATTTTCTCTAATAGTGGAACCACAATAGTGACAAAAATATATGTTTTATTGTTTTCAACTAATTCTAGTTCTTTCGGGCAGATTGTTATTGGTGCTACTGGTGATCATTTTCAGATCATTCCCAAGTGAAAATGATCTGAAAATGATATATTTTTCTTGGAAATTTAAAATACTGCTACAAATACATTGAAAACAATAAAGTAATCTTAGATTTTATTAAGCCTAGACGTGATAAGTTGCACGCATGTTCTTTAAAATTTCAATTTTGAGATTCCAGCTCCGATTTTTCCCACAAGAACTGGTGCTGACCATACCTAACTGATATGATGTCCATGAATGTGAACAGGGACTCAAATGGACAGGGGACTTGTGCCGTGTAACAGTCGAATCGTGTTCCCAAACACTGGCTGCTCCCGTGTTGGCGTACACACGCGCCGCGGCACGCAGGCGGACGTGGCACAAATATTATCGTTGGAGGGGGCGACGGATTATACTAGAGGGGCAATTTTTCCAAATGAATTGGACGTCGGTCTTGGACAAAAGAGGGGCGAGTCAGTTTGTTTAGATGCGAGGTTAGGAAAAAACACAATGTCGCCCCCGACTGTCGGATTATGGTTAGGGGAGTCTTTGTCCGCACACCCGGCAGTCGACACGGACACCTAATACACCCCTTCCGCCATCTAGCCGCGATAGCCTTTCTTTGGCCAGTTGCACATTTCATACTGTATGACATTTTCACTAATTTAACTAAGGGTCGTTAAGACAACGGCCCATCTTTTGGAATAGTCAACTAAATAGACGAAAGGTTGTGTCGCAACGATCCCTGTTGAGTAATCGACCCTTTTAATTCAAAGTAGTTGGTTCATTGAAACAACGAACCTTTGAAGAAATCTTAATTATAAAAATAGGATTGCTGTCTCAATCTCTCGTCGAGTCAGCGATTAGTAGTGTAAGAGACCTATCACCAACCTTTTCCGATTGTACCAGGAACGTTTTCTACGTACTTCTTCATCCTGTATTTAGCAGTATGACTAATATAAGAGTATGTCACACCACGTGTCGCGTAACGGCTTCAGAGGTTACATGCAAGGTTTCAAGTCTGTTTTCGAGATATCAAGCAGACAGACAGGCAGAAAGAAATTATTTACTTCATCCTCTTGACTGATAGACTAAGTTTTAGCGTATACTTCAATTTAACTTTTTGTCCTTCTTTACGCTAAGAGGTACTTACATACCAAGTTTCAAGTCTCTAAGACGTTTCCGTTAAAAGTTATCGCATACTAACGACATGACTTTCAGATGTGTCAGATCTTTGATAACGTTTTATAAACAAGTTGAATGACAATCAGTATTAAATAACAGTTACAATCGCTACATAAATAAAACATTGTGTGTTTTTGAACGATTAGAATAATTCCATTATGCTATATGAAGAACAGAAAACATCGGGTTTCTTTTTTTACAGCAAGAAAGAAAACGTTTTTATTTTGTTCATTATTTAAAGCAATAATTAAGTACAACAGTAACAGTAATATAAATTGTACTAGTCAAGGCTCCCCCCTCCCCCCATAAAATGCGGGTAGGGAACTGTCATGTAAAATTGACCAGTAGTCTAAGTGCCTCCGATATTCGGGCAGACGAAATGTGTATAGCCGTAGAGTGCTATTCTACATTTTACTCATGAATTACGTAATAAGTGACACGGGCATAATTGATTCTATGTCCTGTTACCACCAGGAGTACTGGTGCATGTTAACTAATGCACTCTATTATAGCACCACTAAAATATGAACGGCGGTAGTGTGACATGATCATTAATATTGATTGTTGTTAACAAGAGGCCACTTTTCCCCAGACCGGCCACTGCCTGCATAATCAGCAATCATCACCTGTTTTATATACATTTGACTACTACTCCAGCATAATTTCATCTCCATCAAGAGGTATTTAAGTGAGATTCTCATCGGTTCCAAAATATGCAAATCCTTAAAAAGTGTGATTGCTATAAGACAATAACATATTTTGTTCTGATTCTATATTATCTTTAAAATTCGGTCTAAACTTGCTAACACTAACGCGCTAGAAACTGTGGTAAGACATTGTTAGTTATCGTTAAAATTTAAATACATAAATGAATACGTGTAAATTTGTATTAATGAAATATTTATTACGTATGCAAAACCATTCTTTGTTATAGCTATAAAACTCCTGTTACGTTGTAATACTAAATGTCGAATGAAAAATGGTTGATTTTTATAATCGATGAAGACTATATAATAATATATAATGATTTGATGGACTCGAAAAAAAGGGTGACATTTACAAAAGCGTATATCAGGGGTATATGAATTTCGAGTGGATGCATTTTGAAGCCATTGGAGGACTTTGTGAGAGTGCCGATGGCCGGGCGGTTTATGACGTTTGACTTTAAGTCTGAGTTAGAAATAGCGCAGGTTAAAATCCTGTCCGTGATGAAGCACTTTTTATCAGTACCATCGACCTTGTACTGTATCGACACTCCTCTTTATTCTGTTTGATAAGATCCTCACACAGGCCAGTAGCCCATGAGGACAGAATAAGGTTACAAGAGGATCGGCCTCTCCTTAAAATTCAAATCAAACATAAGTTTTATTTTGAATTATTATTAATTACTTAATTTTTATTTCTAGTAAATCAGATATTGTAGAATCAACTTTGGCGCAAATTGATTATGACCTACTGCTGAGCGAAACATTATGATGCTGATGGTGACGGGTTAAACGTCAGCGACGAAGAAGCTCAAAACGAATGACGAAGATTTTGGTCTTCAGACGTCGCCGAAGAAGAAGCTCAAATTGAACTCTTTACATCGTTTCGACATCAGAGAAATTAGACTACAAAATATAATATAATCCAAATGAAGAAGTACTCTCATTGTCTCATTAGGTGCAAATGTCAGGAGTCAAGTTTGTGACAGCGTCAGGTTTCTGGATGACAACTAGATATAAAATCGACCTTTCCTCCGTCTGTGTCTGAAAGGATATATTTCATAATCCGCTGCTTAATAGCAAGTGTATCTTTAGTTTAACTGAGAAAAGTTTCCAATACCAAGAGATTAAATTTTATAATGTACTACCTAATTTCATTCAAACTCTACCAGTCAATTTGTTCAAGAAACACATAAAACAAATTTTGATAAAGAACTGTATCTACAATGTAGAATACTTTTTAGATATATACGACTATTTAAATTAAGCATAATGTACTTTAGCTTCATTTTATTTAATTTTTTACCATTGTTACACTTTTTATTAATGTTTTTGACATAATAGATTGTCTCTTGTCTAACTATGTGATATAAGTTCATTAATGTAAAATGTAAACTTTATATTTAAAAAATATTGTATCTTTTTTAACGTTTTTTTAATTTATAAACGTGTTCAAGCGGTAATTTTAATTGCTTGAATTTTAAACGTTAGTGTTGAAGGTCTTTTGTCTTACTGTTTGTACTAAATTGTTTTTTCCTGGTTTTGTGTATTTCTATTTGATAGCTTGTGTATTTTAGATGATCACTTTTTAATTTTTAACTTTAGAATAATGTTTATCTTTAGATTACAAATACATCAACCACCTGTATTTGTAATATAATTTGTAAAGGAAAATAATTGTATTTTAATATAGTTTTTATTTATAACACATGTTTACTATGTGCATGACAATGCCTATTGTACACTTGTGTATGTAATGACAGTAAAGTTTCTTGATTCATTGTGGTAAAGACGTACATTTTTAACATTCTTTTTGTTACTTCACATAATCTGAAAGTTTAGCAAGAGCAGTTCACGCGCTCGTTTAGCATTATTTCACAACTTAAATCTGTTAACAAATAAACAATGGCCAGACGTGGATTTGAACTCGGGTATATAGGACAACCAGCTGAGAATAAATTCATTCAGCTAGAAGGGAAAACGGCACAATTAACCAAATCTTTGTTTATTATTTATTATTTAAGATGAATGATTTGAAGTAATAACAGGATTACTTACTATTCTCCATCGTTACAAGAATAAAAAACAAGAATTATATAAGTTTTGCATCTTCTGACTGCTTTGAACTTCAGGTATATGTATACCCTTGCATTTCTTTCATGTAAAATTTGTTCTGTTGTCAAATGTTTAGATTTTGACGAGTTATCGCCATAACTACCTGTATATCGATTTTTGCTTGTTTAACCTTATGTATAACGTGTTTTGAAACCTAAAGAGAGCATGGGTCCTAGAAATATTTTCTATTCTTGTATTATAAAACGATGGGGAATGGTCCGAAATTTTGTTATCCTTTTGTTTCTTTTTATAAAGAAAAAGGCGTAGCTTATATCCTTCTAATCTTTATTCTCCTCGTCCTCATGAGCCACTGGCCTGTGGGAGGACCTCATAAAACACAATACGGGATAGAGGCGATGCAGTACAACTTCGATGATACTGATAAAAAGTGCAACGGTCACATAGAGAAGTTGAACCAGCGCTATCTCTAACTCAAATTTGAAGTCTGACGCCTTATACCGCTCAGCTATCGTCACTCCCATCTATTAATCAATCCGATGTTTAATCTTGTTTACGAACCGATGCGAGCTGTATTCCTGGTTTAGTTGCTCCTAAATTATTCGTCACTCGTCACATCCCCATTACGCTATAACCCAGCGAGGTGTCTAGTCAGAGCAATGTATCTCGGCCCCACACAAAGGGCAGAAGTTAGCATGGGTAATGCAGATCTCACCCTCCCACCGGCCTGTTATTTAGCGCACAAAACACACACACGTGGACAATTTTGCGCTCGGCCGGCCAGCGAGGCGCATTGTCCGCTAATAAAGCGCAGTGTGGCCCGCGCGGTGCGGCAGGGACGGGGACATTAATCACGTATCTGACAGGACTCCACCCCCAGATGGGGTGTGATATCGGTCCATTGTGCTATCACAGCTGATAGCAGCCACCATGGCCGAGGTGTCTTATCTGCCGGATTATCAGCTCTAGCCACCCCTGGAGATGTCTTGCCCACTCGTGGAGATATAACTTATCTCCGATCCTCATCATGACAATGTAAAAATCTAGCTTTATAATCTGACGTAACAGTGATAATGATCGTGAGAAGGAGCGTGGAGTGTAACCACCAGCTAGTGGCTCTCCAAGTCATCATACAGTGTTTGGTTCATTAAAATATATGAGTGGCAAAGTAGAAGAACGCTATGTCAAACACAATGTCAATAACAATAAATAATTTTCGGTTAAACCTGACACAGCTTGTCTGTCCATACTTGAAATTAAAACTTTGCAATCCAGAATCAAAAAGAGACATACTAATCCAAAATTATCCTCTAACTCTTCCAGATAACTTTAATTTTATAAGATTGAGATGGAGATCTCGTTAACCTTGTTATCACTGGTGCACAACTAAGTATTTCAGACAAACCTTAGTTAGATTATTTTGAATTCATCATAACAGTTAGTATGAATTTTGCTTAATGTTGACTAATTGGTAGTGCATATTGACATTCATTATCAGTATACTGGCTTGCTTATTATGCCAAAAACTTAAATTTCCCTTCCTTATATGTTCCTTCCTGGGATGAGTCTGTTCTGTTGTCTCCAACAACTGTGTTGATTTTTCGTACAACTTTCTATGTACAATCACCTTTCAAGTCTATTACATGTATTTCATTTTACACTTCATCACTCAATAACTAATATATAATACAGTACATACAAATACACACCGGCATCTTATCGATGTAAGATGTAAGAATTTAAAGGTATTGAATTATAGATGAATTAAACATAACATAGCTATGGTGCGAAAGGTTGAATCAATGTATATGTTGTGTTTAGCACCATTTTACCTTACTCTCAGCGTCTGATATCAGACCAAAGATCTGTTATTAGAATAGAGTGGTCATCGCAAAATAAACGAGCCAAGCAACGTTGAGCGTGGCTGCTCCTGGGATGGGTGACCATTTAAGCAACTTCCTCGAACATCGGTGGTGGTAGTTGGGAAATCACACTTAATAAGGCATTGAACACGAAGTTGTTTTGATGTTACCCTTAGTGGGAGCAAATTCAACACTTGTAAATTCACTGAATGTTGTCTTGTATATGTGACACCATGGCTTTGGGGTTGCTTGCTTCATTGGGTGCTAAAGAAGCAGGACATATATATTGCCCAACTGTACAGTTAATGTACTTAGGAGGACAACCAAATGACTCACATTATCAACTTTGATGATACATAATCCATCAATTTCTCATCCAAAAGAAATACCAGGAAAACATAAGATGGTTTTAATAAAAAAAATATTTCCTGTGAGATGTGTTTTTTCTTTTCGCTATAGTTTTTTACAGGCTGTGTGTGTTCTTCATAGGATGTGCCATGCATGTTCTTAATTTTGGTGGTGTAGTACTTTTGGAAGAACTGAGGAAACTAGTTCGAACTCATTGTAAGTTCACTGTATAAATGTTGAGTTCACTTTGGGCTTCGTATCAAGCAATTTAATTTATCATAATAGATCATTTTAAAAATAAAGTAAAACTTGTTGTATTGGACAATAAATTAGAAAGCATAGGTAATTTCTCTTGAAGCAGATGTATTTAAAACTAAGTAGAGGTATATTCCAATGTCAGCCCTGTTCTGCCAATTCGTATCAGCCACTGACCTCTGCGAGGATCTTATCAAACAGAATTAAGGGGGAGAGTCGATATAGTTTAAGGTCTATGGTACTGATAAGAAATATTATAGTCATAAACAGGATTTGAAACTAAGCTATCACCAACTCAGATAGAAAATCCGATATCTTAGGCCGTGCGAACACCGCTTTCAGATTTTCAGTGTGTTGTGACAGCATGCATTCCAAAGAACTTATCTTTAAGAGAACAACTCTTGTTTCTGAACACAATGTTCGTAAGACGAACAACATTTAGCGTTATGTTACAAATCTATATAAAAAATGTTCTTTCTGAAGTGTAATTCTTTCTGGAGATTGGAGACCACCATGGCTAGTTGTACCCTATTTAACGCTGGCACACACCTCTCTGAAGTTGTCCATCCATGATACTCTTCTTCTTCTCCCCTTCATTCTCTTCCCAATAGTTTTCTCTTGAATTGTAGATGTATCTTGAAACTAAAACTAATGGTCTAGAAAGATATATTTGTTCCCTCTCATGATATGGCCAAAAATGAAATTTTAAATCTTTCGGTTTATTTTATAATTTTGTCGTCAACTTTTATAGAATATAGTTTCTTACACTACTGGTCCATTTATTGTATATAGAGTACTTAAGCCGTAGTATTTATAATTTTTTATATAAGTGAACTGATACGCTTCCTCGACACTAGTTGTTAGCGTACGAGCGTGCGTGTGTTCGCGCTCCCGTCCACAAAGCTTAATGCCGGCCAGCCAACCATTTTATTGTCCTAATCCCTTCTAATGCTTAGCTGTGTGTGTCATCCACGTAGTCCCCGCCGCTCGCACGATTCTTATAACCCTTCCCCTCCCCCTCTGTAACACCCCCGTGGTCCATTCATTTTTAATTTTAAAATATCGGCAATAGTGTATTACGCCGTAAGTACATACAAAGCTGTAGGCCTACTGTTCATATGTAGGGGAAAAGCTTTGTAAAATCCTGAATCAGTGAAGTCATGAAATACTTAAACCTTCAATCGCTGTTACTTTTAAACTGTCTTACAAAATTCTAACCCAGGGTATCATTCATGTAACCTGCAAAAATTTTAAATTATAGCCTACACTATTCAGCGCCTATATTTTTTAACTGATTATAATGTAATATAACTAGTTAAATACATTATTCACGTCATAAACGTGATTTTTCTGAAAGGGATTTTATTATTGCTTAATTATCTAGGCTGAATAATGTTTATCTTGATTAGTGTAAAAAATATTGTTGAACTTTTAAAATGTAATATTTTTAACACGTTTAAAATTCCTCCTTTCGCAAGATTAAACTCACATCTATCCATTTTGACTAAGCGTGACCAAAGGAATTTGTGTATTTATTGACCCATTAGCACCTTAAAGTATGTAACAGAGATATTCAAGGCCAGTGGTATTGCAGAGATACATCCCGATGGAAAAGAAATGTTAATGAGAGAGCCATGGAAGTTTTTCACTTTCATCAATTATGCAGAAATCTTCACGGAACGCGATGAGGCCTCTTGCTCAAGATGTGTTTTAATATAAAAAGTGTCAAACAAGAATATCCTTACTTTGATCATCAGAGGTTTTCTTTAAGTTGCAAATTACAATTCATCCCAGGTTCCAAGGGGAGTGCGAGATTAAAAACTCTCAAATATTGCCTTGGTTTGACGCCATCATTTCCTACTTCTTCTCGCTTCGTTTTTGCTCTTGCAAGATTCTATTTCATGCTGTAATGCAATTATAAGGCATCAAAAGCTAGAAGTTTAAAACTAAATGCATTAATTAAGCTGATTCGTAATTAAATATTACAAGAACAAACTGTTTTAATAGAAGATGGTGCACTGAAAGATAAACTATACATAATTAATATTTTGTATTGTTTCTTTGAATGACATTATAATGTCTTTGAGTACAGAGTAGGCTACATTACTTTCAAAATCTATTGCATCACAATGCAGACTTTAAACACTTTACATTGTACAACTGATTATAACTGATATATGACTTAACTGATAGGCAAATGTTATTTTAATATGGTATGGTTCAAGGTAGTACATTGGGGCTTCTACTATATATACTATATATATTCATATATATATTCATATACTATATATATTCATATATATAGTATAGAATATATACTATATATATAGTATATATTCATATACTATATATATTCATATATATAGTAGTAAATATTCATTGGAATTCATTTTTATATCCATGAAATTTGTGTTTCAAATCATTTGTCTCCTTTTTTTTTAGAAAACAACCGATTACAGAAACTGTCAATAAATTTATTTTGTTATGGTAGTGTTTAATCATATAGTTCTATAACATGATTTTGGTTTTTATTATGTATTTCTCGAACGAGTCATAACTCGTTATGACTGCCCTACTCCATAGAGTAGACGCACAATAGTAGTGACAGAACTTATAGTCGCGCATCTTATGTGGCTCTTTGTTCACAACATAACGTATAATTTTAATACAAATCAAGATTTCTGGTCTTTACTACAAGTCTTTACAAACAACCGATCGTAAACGTAATATCTCGTAAACAGTTTCGGACATTTGAGTTTCGACCCATTTTCTAAAAATTAAATGGCCGCTCTCGTCAGCTCATTGAATTCCAGAAACTGAAACAGATGGTAGTTTAAATATCAGTTAGTAAACAATGAATTATGCAGGCTGTGGTTGTTATAAAACTGTTTACATTAATCAGCGTGGATGCAGCGGACCGGCGCTTGCATACTTCTCCATCGCATTTATATGCACCATATGCAAGTTATTAACTCATGATTCACTCATATTTAAGCTCACCAGTTTGGTCGAGGAAAATATTGACTTTTACAAAGATATAAGAAGATATATTCTTTTTTGTTTCTCTTAACCTCTTTAACTTAAACATAATCTATAATAACTGTGTATTGAGTTTAGCTCCAGTTTACCTTCCTCTTAGTGCAGTGTCTGAAATATGAAATCTGGAGAATCTGGAGACAATTTCGGCTGAACAGATCCAAAAAAGTCAACGACGAGGAACTCAATGTGAACTCTTTACATCGTTTCGACATCTGGGACAACCAAACTAAAAAATATAGTGCAATCTATAATGAAGGAATCAGTTTGTGACAGAGTCAGATTTTATACGCTGCACTAAGAGGAAGGTGATCTGGATCTAAACTCAACATTCACATTGGTTAAACCCTTCTAACCATAGCTACGTTAGGTCTATAATGTATATTACTCATTGTAATAGAAAGATGTCTGACACTTTTATTGCTGAATTCAACTCAAAAGCTGATATTAAAGTGATGATGTACCAAAATCTTGTATATATAACATTAATAGTGATCAGGATGTAGGTTCAGTAATTCTGACCTTGCTTAAGCACTATGTAAACAGTCGTACAGGTTATTTTCAATTAATAATTTCTCGTGCTTATGTTAATTGGAAAGGTTCTAAATCTAATAACCTTTCGGTTATAAAGTAACAATATAACGCGTATATTGCATAACGCATCAAAGACGTAGTAAATGGCAGTTTTGTTGTTAAATTGTTCTTTCACTTAATTTTTCAAAACATGCATGCCTAAATTTATCGGTAATGTAATGAACGTAATAGGCAACGTTTAAAAGATTAGCCCCTATTTTCATGACAGCCTCGTAAACACACGAATAATACAATAATGTTAAATCGATTTTTACGAAAACCTCAAATTTTGTTTTATAAAATAACTTCATTTCAGGTGTTTGAAGAGTTTCTCTCAGATTTAATAGGTTGATTAACATAGGAATTATCAACACTTACACTCGTTGGCCAATTCGAGTGGAACAAATCATATATAAAACATCCTCTATGTATTTTTAATAACACCAATGGTGAACGATATTATGAGCTGGCTCAAGATTTCTACGCGAAACCAACTAGAACTTAAGCGATTCCACGTCATTAAGAATACTAGGAAATTATATTGAAGAGTAGGTCTAAAACCCCTAACTGGACCAAAACTAACATATTTGGCATGAAAGTCTAAGGCATGCATACTCTCTGGGCAGCAATTTGGCTAACCTATACTGTAAAACGTTTTGGAAAACCACTACTTAAATTCATTCTTTTACGGAGCTAGGTACAACTAGTGGGAGTATTAAAATTAGTCCCCATTCAAGGACACAACCCGAAACGTTTGAAAAGGTTTTAGTGGTGTAACCGCTAGCCCTGTGGTGAAACAGAAAAACTGTTTCGGGCCAATTCGAGACTGGTGCAGGTAAAGTAACTTAAAGCTATACAGCTATTTCGTGCTCTCCAGTCTGATGCTGTTAAAGCTACAATTAGCATTGGTAGCGCGATTCTGAAAGTAATATAGCAGTAGTTAGCATAGATGTTATAGATAACGCAGTCTCCAGCGTTACATTTGAAGGGCTTCATAAAGATCAGGCCAAGTGGACCAATAAGTTTTAAATTAGAATATTTTAAAGTAATTTTTTAAAAAACTTTGGTTATGGTCTTTTTAAAATTTTTCTCTCATTCTACGAGGAGTATTGAACATACCTAATGGCAGATTTAAGAAGTATCTTAAGTATAAGATACTTAGGATATTCTATGTATACTACTTAGGATACTTTCTCTCTGAGTACAGGGAGAAAAGTTGAAGAACAAGGGTGTTAGTTTTGTATTGCATGTATATGAAATACTATAACTGAAGGCCATAGTATGTTTTATTAAAACCATGTATTTAAAAAAATTAATTTTCATTAAAAAATATAATTTCCTTCTGTCATCGTTATATAAAATAAATATAAAATGTTTAAAATTCCTTCAACCTAGTACGTAGTTCATGTAACCTACTTACGTAAAAATCACATTTTAATCATTAGCTGTTTTTATTTATTAAAAAGTTACAAGACGCCTAAATTTCCCATTTAAAATGACTATTACTCCTACTGTTTATACGGCAATACGATATATTCACCATAGAAAGATAAAATCGATAACAGAGTAAATCGTTAATCCAAGCTAGTGAATCTTTTTTTCATACTAGAACTCGCGATCGATTATTTAAATCAATGAACATAATAGAAGTGAAACATAACTGACGGCCTCGCGGTCTAGTCTAAGGCGACGGACTTCGTGTCTGAGTTTAAAAAATACCTGTGGCTATCAAACTTTTATCAGTATCGTTAATCTTGTACTCTGTATTCTTTTTCATAAGATCCTAGCACAGGGCCATGAGGATGCAGAATGCGAGGAAAGAGTAAATTCGTCTCTTCCTAAAAAAAATTAATTACCTGTTAAATTACTAAACTTATAAAAATAAGAAATAAACTGTAATCTGCCATAACATTGAATTGTATTTCAGAACCACATTTTTAAAACATAAACAAAAAAACATCTGATGGATTAATTATAAAAGGCAAAATTAAATCAATCATAATGTATCAATTCTCCCCCCCTAAACTTCACATTTCAATAGCTGGTCAACATGCCTCCTCCAAACACTTCCATCGTCCATTTTAACTTTGTACAGTAGCGAACTTTCTTTTTCCATAATTGTTCCAAAACTCCACTTGTATCTTGAGTTGGTGTAATCTCGAGCCTGTACTCTGTCTCCCACCTGAAATTGTCTGCGTACGATTCGTGTAACTTCTTGTGCATTTTTTGCTATCTGGTAGTAATAGGCTCAAGTGAGTTCGAACACTTCTTCCAAACATTAAGTTGTATGTGAGTTTGAGCCAGTTGTGTTTTGGAGATTGTCGAAGTTGCATCAAAAGCCTGTATAATTTTAGCTCAATCTTTCCCCCCTTCATCTTCCATTGCCCTCAGTGATTTTTTTAACTGTTTGGACATAACGCTCAGCTTGTCCATTAGACGAAGGATGGTAGGGAGCTGTAGTTTTGTGTACAACACCATTAGCAGATAAGAACTGGCGAAATATTGTAGATGTAAATTGGCTTCCATTGTCTGAAACTAAGACCAAAGGAAGGCCGAATGTAGAAAACATTTTTCTTAGCTCCTTCATACACCATTCTGCTGACGTGTTTTTTAGTAGGGATTACTTCAACCCACTTGGTAAAGGCGTTCACAACAATGAAATACCACTGACCTTGTATCGGGCCAGCAAAATCTATGTGTAATCTCTCCCATGGTCCTTGAGGGGTCAGCCATGGATGATTTCGGTTCTTTTGCAGGTTGATTTTGTTTTTAGTCGACATTGTTTACATGTACGTACCATTTGCTCAATATCTCTGTCAATACTTTTCCACGTGCAAAAACTTCTAGCAAGGATTTTTCATCTTCTCCATGCCTAGATGTCCAACATGTAGTTCATTTAACACTGAGTGTTGTAAAGCTTCTGGAATCATTATCCTGTAGCCCTTGAATATGCAACCATTTTGTAGTGTTAGTTCGTTGTCGTGGAAACCAAAAGGTTCGACCGTTTCTCCTGTTTCAAGGGCATGTAGTACTGGTTGTAAATATTTATCTTGAGCAGTTGTTCTGGATATAAAGCATACTGTCAATCTGCAATGAATCAAGTTGATTAAGTTGAAAAAGGCTGCAATCGTCCACAAAGTTTGTAGTGCTATGTTCAGTAGGAAAACGAGACAAAAAGTCAACGTTGGCATGGTCAGAGGTTCTTCTATATTCAATTGGAGTTAGTCAAAACCTGATAAAAAGTGTGCATAATTGAACAGTCCTTGTAGCAGATATTGTTGAAGGGTTTTGGTGGGACTGAATATTGACACTAACGGTTATGGTCAGTCACTAAAATGAACTTTCGCCCGTAGCAGTAAGGGAAAAATTTCTTGAGTCCCCAGTAAATACCTGTTGCTTCCTTATCAATTTGACTGTATTTTTGTTCACATTTGGTCAAAGTTGCGTGAGGCAAAACTAATTGGCCTCTCACTTCCATCGCTGTATCGATGTGAAAGACAGGCTCCAAGGCCCACTGGAGACGCATCGGTTGCAAGTACTAATGGGAGTTCTGGATTGTAGTGGACAAGTACATTGTTACTTGGTTATTTCCGACTTAACCTTCTGAAAGCTTTCTTCACATTTTGAAGTCCACACATAACGGTTGCCTTTCTTCAGTAAATTATTGAGTGGGTGGAGGATTGTTGCTAAATCTTTGATGAACTTGTTGTAATAGTTTTGCCAGACCGAGAAATGTTCTAAGTTCACTTATGTTTTTCCGGTCTTTTGCTGTTCATGATAGACAAGACTTTGTCTTTGGTTTTTGTGAAGTCCTTGAGCATCAATGACATGCCCAAGATATTGGATACTCGTTTGAAAAAACTTGCATTTATCTCGGTTCATCTTTAAGTTATTGTTTCTTAATCGTTCTAGAACTTTACGTAATCTAGCCAATAATTCTTCAGCTGTTTTACCCTGAACGATAATATCGTCAAAGAAACATTGTACACCAGAAAGTCCCTGCAAGGTTTTTGTCCATGAATTGTTGCCAGAGAGATGGTGCTACCACTCTCTCACCCCAAACATCAAACGATTTACTTTGTACATACCTTTATGGGTGCTGAGTGTCTGCATGTGTGCACTTCTTTCTTCGTCCCATTTTCATTGTGGAGGTAAGCATTAGAAATATCCAAGGTACAAAATAATTTTCCCTCCGTTCCATTTGAGAGAAGATTTCTTCAATCCTGGGTAATGGATGGTTTTCGTCTTTGATCACTTTGTTTAAAGTCACTTTATAGTCAGCACAAATCCGTGTTTGACCGTTTGGCTTGACAACAGGTACGATGGGTGTTCCCCAGTCTGAATGATCTACTTTTGTTATGATTCCACATTCTTCTAGTCTCGTAAGTTCATTTTCTACTTTACTTCTTAGGGAAAATGGTACTTGTCTTGGTTTTACAAATATTGGCGTCGCGCCATCAGTAAGTCTCAAAATGTCCCAGATATTCAGGTATAACACCAATTTTTCCATCAAATAAGTCACTAAATTCACTTAACAAGCTTCCTAGATTTTGAAGTCTGACTCGTTGTAAGACTTTTAATCTCACCCCAATCTAATTTAACTTCTCTCAACCAGTCCCCTTCCCGAATATGGCGTCAACGTTTTGATCAATTAGGTAAAGTTTTCCAACAAACTTCTGAGTCTTGTTACGTGCATTTAACAAATGTTACTCCTTTCGGTTTTATGGTTTCTCCTGTATAAGTTCGAAGTTCAATGTTAGTAGAAAATATTTTCTGTGGGATGGCAAGCTTTTTTTAAACTCGTTGTAAGACATTGTACTAAGAGCTGCACCCAGTGTCTAATTCCATGGTAATGTCCTGCCTTCGATGTTGATGTTAACCATAAATTTGTCATTATTTCTGTCACTAATTACATTAATCTCTCATATTCATTCTCACTATTCAAGTCACTTTTGTTTTCAGTTGGATGTTGTCCCAGGTTTCATTTGTAATTGAGATTTACTTTGCAAACAAACACTAGCTATGTGTCCAACTTTTTCCACATTTTCGACAAGTTGCATCTATGAATCTGCAGCTATTAGCACGATGGGAGGGTGAACCACAACGATAGCATTTTTCCTTTGAGCTTTTCAATGGCTGAATTTGTTGAACGTGGACTAAGTAGAGGTTTTGGCCGAGGTGAGACTCTCTTAGATGTGTTTTCTTCATTTGAATGTCTTTGCTGAACCTGATTTAATTCAATGTGTTCAGTACGTGTTCGGCTAACAGTCATACTTTCTGCTTTGGCAAGCTCTATAGCCGAAGCTATGTTCACAATTGTCCTGATAGGTGTGTTTCTCGCGGTCTTGGAGTAATTTAGTCCGAATATCTATGTCTTTCAATCCACGAATAAACTGTAACTTGAGAAATAAGTCTGCAACTGATTTACCGCAACCACAATTGAAGTTACAGTTAATTGTCATCTTCTTGAGAGCCACCGAGAACTCACTAACTGATTCATGTTCTTGTTGAGTCCGTGAAATAAATTTATGCTGCAAGGCCCACTGGCTTGGTTGCGGGTCGATAAAATCCTTAAGAAGCTGTACTAACCTCGTCGTAATCTTTATCTAACGGGTCGTTGGGAGCACAAATATCGTACAGTTGTTGGTGCAGTTGGGGAGTGAGAGCATGTAGCAATGTGTAAACTTTAGTTTTATCATCAGCTCTTTGATTCTTTAGTTGTAAAAACACTTCTAAATCTTCTCACAAAATTTGAAATGGTTTCATCAGGGTGGTAGGGATTAAAATTTATATTCCCTGAATGTAGTTTGAAACCGTACAAACAGCTTCACTTGGAGATGAAGTAGATGTAATGTTTGTGTCTTTGAGATTGTGTACCATTTCTTGTAATTTTTGTTGTAAGGTTTAAATACTCATCCTCCACATTACATCTGTATTCTATTTCATGTTCTAAATAGTTTTCATCTGTCAAACAATCAATGCCATTCTGAACCTGCTTGTAACGTTCCCAGTATTCAGTCCACAGCCTTGATTTTTATATTTAGTTCGGTTAATGTAGGGTTACCTTCAGCAAGTCTTTTGCCCTTTGAAAATTGGCCCTTAATAATAGATCGAGCTTTTTTTTAGTTTTTTTGTAACTCTTCTTCTTCTTTTAGTCATTTCTCCTTCTTTTTACCTCGTCGCCACTGTTAAATTACTAAACTTATAAAAATAAGAAATAAACTGTAATCTGCCATAACATTGAATTGTATTTTCAGAACCACATTTTTAAAACATAAACAAAAAAAACATCTGATGGATTAATTATAAAAGGCAAAATTAAATCAATCATATGTATCATTACCTAACTTTTAAAAGTACTGAATCCTACTCAATATTCTTCGTACACGTTGTTTTCAACAATAAGAACATATTTGACATTACAATGCGATCAGTTGTAAACTTCTTACTCTTGGATACCTGAGAATTTCATACTTTGTTTTTCAACATTCTCGGAGGGACCTGCAGGGGTAACAACTGTATCGACACTATCACGTTCTCTCGTCTCTGTTCTGCTGCATTCTGCCCAGACATTATAGCTTAATTGCCGGGCGACTAACCTCCAAATAGCCTACACGTTCTGCAAGGCACTCGTTAACGCACATGATTGTCCGAACGAGCTGCAGGCATTTCATTACCGCCTGCTCGTTGGCAAAAACAATCGCGCGAACGAGCGACAACGTGGGATCCCCAACACAGACAAATAGTGGCATTCATTGCGCGAGTAAATAATTCGACAAAACGATTACCATGACAACCACAACTAACACAGAACGGTATAAATTACACACCCCATTGCGTCCGCTCGCAATGAACGGAAAACCGCGGGACAACAATAAAATTTGAACCAATCCGGGAGGACCATTTAGTTAATTGCATTGTTTGTACGGCCAATCGCGATTGCATACTTGGCAGGCGGATTAGAATTTCAAATGTCCCCGGAAGATAAATTAACAATAAGATTTTACACATGCTTTTAACTAATTGGACGTTACTCTTTACCACAGCGCGACTTCTCGGATTAAAATGGCCCTTCTTGACTTTTACATCGGTTTCATTTATTTTTTGGCGAGGGAAGGCCGGGGCCTTCATGAATTATTTAAGTCCGAGATAAATTTAAGGTATTGACCGGGGATCTTTATTGTTTGTGGCCGCCGCTGCCCTAACCCTCTCAAACTCTGCCGCTTCCCTGTCGTTTGTTGTGCTGGAAGTTACCACTACTGCACACTCCGTTTATTTCCGCCTTTTATACGTAGTGATTTGTGTCTTCCATACAAGTACTATTTTAGTAAATAAAGTTTAAAAACTTCATTAGCATGTGGATATTTCAAAACATATGAAAATATTTCAAGAAAGTGTTATAGGTTACAATTGGTATAATATTCCAGCTTAAAAGCCGCCTGTTATGAAAGGACTTTGAATTTTACCCCATAAGGAGAATGTTTACCCTCAAACACTTTTATGATCTTATATTTTCACATAGTATTTTAGGAGATAGTTGATTTCAATAATTCGATTATTACGCATCCAGACGATATATAGTTTTTTTTATACTTTATGAAGACAAAGAGGAAAAAAGTTACTGAAAAATTAAAAGCGTTTAAGTTTTTATTAATATTTAAAGTGAGTTTTCTTCCATAGTTCTTCGACTAAAAACAAGGACGTGAATGTTTGATTTGAAAGAAATTGTTCCTATATAGGCCTATACATATAAGTAATAACTAAATGCTCGCCAATGCAGCAGATACATGTTTAATATATTGTTAGCTATATTCTTTGAAAGTACTTTTATTAAATAATAATTTTATAATATAATACAATATTCAGCATTTAGATATATCCCACACACTATTTAACACGGCGTAAACTATATATATATACACATGTGTGTGTGTGTGTGTGTGTGTGTGTGTGTGTGTGTGTGTGTGTGTGTGTGCGTGCGTGCGTGCGTGCGTGCGTGTTAAAATTATTTTTTAAGGAGAGGAAGATTTTTCTTAGACCTTAATTTGTCCGTCCTCATGGGGTACTGGCCTGTGCAAGGATCTGATCAAATAGAATAAGGAGAAGAGTCGATACAGTACAAGGTCGAAGTTACTGATAAAAAGTGCTACAGGTCTCAGGCAGGATTTGAACCTGGGCTATCTCTAACTCAGATCCACTATCCGACGTCTTACTGATTTCGGACTACACCGCTCGGAAGTCGGCACTCACGAATGTGTAATTCTCCTTTAATTTGATTTATTTGCGATGAGTAATATGAAGGAGAAACCAAAACGGCTCAAGCGAGGTCCACATCTACAATCTATTTTTTGGTTGCTAGTGCTCACTACGAGACATTGTAAGGCACAAATTTTGTACCATATTTGACACCATTTATTACAGTTATTACGGCCGTAACGTGGGCGGACAGCACAGCTGCGGAACCACAGTGCCATATGTGCTCATAACCATTACTTGTCGCCGGAGATTTGTGCCCGTCATTGCTGACAAATCGGCCACAAGTAGCTGCTAAACCTTCTAATTCATTAACAACCCCTCCTCCCTCCCTCCCTCCAGGACCCCCGGGCAATCTGCATCTGCACAAGCCAATCTGTTATATGGCCCAAGATTGCCCTCTGAGGATAGCACAGTTAGTTGATTCATAAATTAGCCCCGTGTTCTAGTTGGTGGAATTGGTGAATATGGTAGTTGCCTAAGCCTGTGTCTTATTAAACGAACCTAAAAGTGATGAAATTTCAGTTCCAATAAAAAAAGTTTACATGTATATTCTGAGTTGATTTTGAATCAGCTGATTTACAAGATACAAATGATCTAAGTAAAGGCATCTGCTGTTGTCTATAATGTGTCCTATAAAAGATAGAGATAAAAATAAAACATAAAAGTTACTGATAATAAACATATGTGAAAGTTCATTATACACAACCGTATTTTAACGATACTTCAAGAAAATAATTACAGATTTATGTAGTAACTATCGACCATACTCAGTATAACTGTGGTTGATTTATTATAAACAATAACAATTTTCTTTTATGAATATAAACAATCTTTTCTTCAGCTGGTTTTGAAAAGTACTTGTAGGGAACATGAAAATTCGTGTGAAATATAATTTGTTGTTAGTTACTCATATCCAGATTTTTTATAAGAAAATGTAATTAAAAACCTCCTTCTAAAATATATTTTGCACATTTGAAATAAAATTACGCCTTTCTATGCAAGTAAGATATAAAATTTCAGTTTGTGTCTTTCATTTATATATTTTCTTTATAAGCACTCATTTACGTTTCCTATTAAATCTGTGAGAAGAAATATCTAGATAGTTATGTAACTAACTTGCTGCCTTATAACAGTGGTAGTGTTTAAAAATTTTGTTGTATAAAAATCATTTATAAAGCTTGAAATAATGGTTTACCGGGTTTTTCAAAATCGTCACAACTAAACAATGGATTCGTCATTTATGTGTTTTTAAATGTTCAACTATAAATGTCATGAAAAAATACTGTATGGTTCCGTATGGTTCTTCTACGGTTTCAGTGAATATTTACCCAAAATAAAAAACTGATATTTACGAATTTTAGAACAAGAACCTTTCAGGCGTACAATTTTCGTAATTTTTCTTACTGAGTTATATTCCTGTAAATGGATTTATACTTTTGGAACAACTTTTGGCAGACTTTAATTTATTGATAAAACTTGATTTTTATCCAATAAAATTTTGGTTTTTATTAAAAGTCATAAAGAGGGTCTGAAGGTGTTTTACTATCATACATACATGTCAAAGGAAATAGACCCTGGGTTAGCCTTGTTTTTGTCCTTACATAATAAATACACGGAAATTGGAAAATTACGATTTTTGGTATTGCAGGACACTATACAGGAGACGAATATAATCATGTATTCTACTTACAATTTCCTACACTTTGTATGGGAGAAAACAAACCAGATGCATTCTCATAATTTTACATTAACTAGGCTTTACAGATATATCAGCACTGAATAGACATCAACGGAATAAATTATGATGACATAGAGTAGTTTTGGTTTATAGCTGGACAGATGGGAGAGCACATGGCCACAGCCACCTCGATTCGCCACACGTCAGCTGACTGCGAACTGGGCGGACAGTGCCTTATATATCACCGAGGAAGGGAGGGTGTTTTCTATATGGAAATACAGACATAAGTCACCAGAATGTCAACCCTTGCTAAACCCCCCGCAAGATTTCGGCTTGTTAGCCATCTTTTTATGGACTCTCTGACCGCCTTAATTTGTTCCGAGTGGCTACCTGTTATATACGAGACTCGACGCTTTAATTAAATTGGGATGCGGAATTCTAAAGTATGGTTTTTATAGCTGTCCAAGACCTTTTTTATGTAAAGTATTTATTTTCCTTTATTCAGTGAAAATATACAACTGTGATCTATCACTTATACTTACATTTGACCAAATTATGTTGTTAACGACAACCCATAGTGTGTGAAGTATTCTAAAATAAATACTATCACAGTAAAAAAATTATTTATAAACATTCATTATGATGGAGTATCAACGGAACGTAAAGAAAGAGTTTTTGCATACACAGACAGGTAGACGAACGGACTGCCATTTTATCCTTCAGTAGTTTCAAGTTTCAAACTACTGATATTCTAGAAATTTAAGGAAAAGGAGAAAAATCAAATAGATTACAAAAGATGAATGCACGTTTATTAAAGTTATAGTGCTAATATTTATTTAAACAGTAAAATTTGGTATGAAAGATTAACATTACATAGAAAAATTCTTTTCACTAAAATACAAATTTAACTCACACTTAAAATGTTCCAACATCTAAATATGTATTAATTTTATTAGAGTTTATTTGTGTTTTTGGAAATTTCCGAATTCATCGACCCCATCCAACATATATATTCGTCTCATACTTGCTGTAAAATACGTTTGTATATTTTAACATGTGTGAAGGAAACGATATACTTAAAGTCCTATAGATAGTGTAAGCTAAATCTGAAATAAGAACTTACGCCAACAAAATAATAAGAATTAAATTTTCAGCAGGTCCTTTACAATAGTGATGTACAATGAAGAATTTCCGAGTACAAAATTGCAAATTTTCCAAAGATTGGAGATAAGCGTATGGATGGAAATGTGTAAAATACCACAATTATGCCATAAGAGAGATGAAGTGGATTGTCTGATTTTAATTCAGGAGCCTCGAAAGGAAAGTCTCAAATTTTAATAGACAATATAACGATTTTCTATTTCACTTTGTTTAACTTATGTCAAAAGTTTTGTAGATTTGCCTTTTAAAGTACAGTTGGTTTTATTGATTTCTAAATGGCATAACATTTAGAATTTTAATGTGCTCTTAAGACGACTCAAAAACAAAAAATTCCAAGAGACCAAATAACTGTACAATGCATTAAGTCTTTCATCACGTTTTGATATAATTGGATGAGAGATAATAATAATAATAATAATAATAATAATATGCAATCTATTTCAATATCCACAAGATTTGTGTTTAGGTAAAGGTAAAACTACTCTTTTTCAATTGTTTTTCCTCCATTCACAGAATACCTGACACTGCCTTTTGAACTCTGTTGTATCTATTTAAAGTGTTGCAGAACATTTTTAAAACATAAATTTTTAGAAAAGTTATCATATTAACGCATAGAAAATACTGTCCCTTTTTAGTACTGGGTCAGGTTATAATTGGTAAATGTGTATGAAAAATACACATATACAAAAACTGTATCTTAAAAGTTTTTAAGTTTTATATTTTAAAGTAAAGAATTATTAATGAAACATATATCACTAAAAGATAGGCAAAACATATTTTTTTCTAACTTAATGTTTGTTGTACGTTAACAATCTTTTTTTAAAGTAAAGCATATTATAAATCGAGCACCCTGCGTATTTATAATCTGCACCTGTTATAACAATGTATCTATAACAGTGTAAATATGATTTGTTATATCTATAAATACAAAACCGAGATTTATGTAGCGATGACCCAACAAAATAAATTCCATTGAAAGTTATACCAAACAGGTGTTCTAGAGCTCGCTACAACCCCAGGCTCACGTTTTAACTCAGTTCCCAGATAAATCACCCTTGACTTTCAACAAAGTGATCACTTAGCACGATAAATTGTCTGTGGTGGAGGGAACATTTCGACCCCAAAATGCAGTTTTCACCCACAGAACACCTCTCAGGCAGTTGATCAGAGATGCGCTGTAGCGTGGACGGGTGCAGTAGGTGCACCCCTGATCGCTGATGAATGACCTCCCATTTCCCTATGAAAGACCGGCTGTGCGGAGAGCGGGGTACGGGGGTGCGGGTCACCCTATTGTGCGTGGTTGTATGGAGATCGCCCGGAACTCACCCATCAACAGATGTCCGTTTATTTTGGTAATTTGTCAACAAATTTGCGCGATTGTTCCGGGTCGACTCAGCCTTTACTGCGACAAAGGGTTTAGTGAAGTACTTTAAAACTCAAATGTAGTTGAACACGGGTTTGAACAAATACAATACAAGGCAAGTACACCCTACTTGATCAATGGATTACAGAGGCATTTTTCTGTTCTGAATTAAAAACACCTTGACAATCAGAGTTGTGAAACTTAAATTGTTTGTTTAAAAGGGCTAACAAAACCGTAATCACAATGGAAAAACTATATTTTTACTATTTTTAGCCATTTTTTTTTACTTAGAATAAACAATCGTTCTACGATTCATACAGTTTTGGAGGTGCACTTTTTAAATATAGTATATGTTCTGAAACATGTTAAGGACCGTGCACAAATAGGAACAGTATAGTGCCGGAACGTCTATTTTCATACATTTGAAGCAATAGTTTCTAATGATTTAGATCTATTTCTATTTTTGTTTTCAATAATATAAGCCTTAATATTCCCATCAATATAATACAAGAAACAAAAAAAGTTGCATAATTCCTAAACATAGATTAAAACTCTTCTAAAAACCATTATTCTATTTGGGACAAAAAATATTTAATTTCTTGTCTGAAACCATAAAAAACTGCCCTGACATTTGTATTTTTAAATCCACGCTGAGATCCTTTCTTATCAATGGTGAAGTTTACAAATTATCTGAATTTTGTAACTCTTGTTTATAAATTTAAGAAATGGTATTTATTATACGTTATGACTATGTTTGATATGTTGTAATAGTATGTCTGTGAATAATAAAGTGTTATATTCTATTCTTTAGTGACTCTTGTCATAATCTTCACTGTATTATTTAACTCAATAATTTATTTTAAGTATCAGGTTTTTTTAACACCCTCCAAGATCCCGCGAACTAGACTATTGCTGGAGATGTTGCTAGGAACTTGATATAGCACGAGGACGACAGTAGAGGACGAATAAAATTGGTTAAAATAATCTTCAATTATGCAAATATGTAGAGATTGAAATGGCAATTTTTCTGGGTGTTAGTGTAAAAGTCGAGATAATTATAACGACGAGAGGCGGCCACTACGACACGTACCGGTCCTGCATATACGTGTGCTGATGATGACATCAGCGCGAGCCTGCAGGTGACGTCATTTACATGAGAAAGGCACACTTTGCAGCGCACCGCGCGTTCGTACATTGATAGTTAATTAGTTTAGTGCCCCGACTGACCGCCGCCCGAAATCTGATTTGTGTTTTGTAATTGATCTCCATTAACCCGACCTGAAGTGGTACGGAACTGAACTCATCACTGCTTTGTAATCATGATGATATATGTTGTAGATTGGTTTGTCACTGTTTACAAACGCCACACTGATTACAAAGCGACTCTTTGTTTCTATGAATGATTACGTTCGATTGGTTTCATTTTGAGAGTCCGATTTGAATTTCAAAACCAGACAGAGGTAATGGTAAATTATTGAAGAACGATTTTAAACTTTTGTTAAACTCATGACTGCAACGTGATTGGATGGAGTTATACATTTCATTTTTCCTTATCAATATTCCATTTGTAATAAAAACAAGTGGGATAGTGGTTTTAAGATAACATAAACACGCAAGAGCTCACGTACACATGTTAATTTGTAAATTATACGCTTATTACATATTTTATTCATATAAAATGTAAAAATATTAGTATCGTAATCTTTGCATATTACAATTATTAAAGAAATTGTTCTTATGTATAATATAGTAAAATAAATCCTTCCAGCTCAGCCGGAGACAGTAGCTAGATTTTGATTTTGTGACAACTGAAATATTATTTATAATGGGATCTATATATATACTCAATATATCAAAGATATATAAAATTGTACATTAAAGATACTTTACGAAATGTTACGCGAATTCCAGAATATATTTGTTTGTTGTTGTGATGTTTTGGTTTGAATAGCCGTCTTATTAAAATGAAATGGCGTACTAAGATGGTTAAAAAACTTAGCCTAAATATTTACAAGATCAATTTTTGTACGTTTCAAATTATTTGTGACAATTATCATTTCTATAAGCCGCGTTAAATAACTTTAGAACTGGGGGTGGTTTTAGTCTCTGGGGGTCATGATTGTCAGACGATTATCACATACTTCAATATAAAAAATAACTAATTCTGCAAAGTAATGAGTGCTCTGATAACATAACGTTTATGATATAAATATTGTATTTTGAAACATGGCTCGTATCGTCTTCAGGCACTCTTCTATTGTCCTCCAGTCAATTGTGAGGATAATCGTAGTGTCGTAGTGTTTGTGAGAAGTCTCCATCACATTCGGTAACTTTGTATACTAGTATTCACGCACTTCTGAAGCTTGTAATAGGCACTCGTGTACGACATAGAGAATGCGAGCACTTCTGAGACTGGTGATTGTCATTGGAAGAGATCCTCTCATCTCACTGTAACAGTCCAGGAAGTAGGAAACTCCGAGATGGACATCATCGAGCATCTTGAAGTGGACAGATGAGTCTCTAAGCATATCTGAGGTTTGCTTTCCACTTTATTTATTTATTTATTTATTTATCAACGGTAATACACCATTTTACAGATAAGGATATTAAGATGGCAATACAAATTATAGAAAAACAATACAAAGGTATCAATAAAGATCAAAACAATAACATGTTGCAAGCACGTCAACCAATCTTGCCAAACTTGCAAATCAACTTTTTTTTGTCAACCAACAATAAGCTAAATCAATAAGCAAACTTAATAAACTAAAACAACAATTCAATAAATAGAGGTAATACGAGGAAAGCGATATTAGTAATAATAACAATAACAGTATTAACAATAATAGCAATAGCTAACATAACAATGACAAGAAACAACGTTAACATACATAAACATAAAACAATAAGTAAGCTCGAGATAATAATTTATTTATTTATATAGGAGAACTCCATTCCGGAAAACAAACATTCACCGGGGAACCCGACTCTGGAAGATTCCTCTGATCACAGATTACCCTTTAACTTTAACTTTAGCAGAAATCCCCATTTTTGCAAAGCATCCTATCTCGTTGCTCTAGCCAACGATGCTTTTACACTCCAACAACATAAATGTTTTTCCTAGGCACTCCTGAGAGCGACAATGGAGAAAGTTACCATCGCAGAATCCTATCTTATTTTATCCCGCCCGAGGTTTTTGGCTCCTAACCTCTACCAAGTTTCTAGGTTATTTATTCAAATAATGAAATATCATTAGCATCGCTAAAATTTGCTATGGCTATTGGAAGAAATACCCGATTTAAAACCAATTGGAAGCTTGGAGCTTACACCAGAGGCATTATACGAGCAGACATTCTTACAACGGCATATCTTTAACTCAGTAATCTCTTAATCAGTTTAGTGATAAAGGAAGTGGTGAATCTCATGTATCATTCAGTATATGTACTCGACATTGTGTTATAAAGACTGATACACGAAGATTATTCTACATTCTTTAGGAAAACGATGTAAAGTTGTTATAATGAAAAATATATAGAAAATCCTTTTTATAATATTCCGTTTCATCATAATTAGCTTTGAAATAATAAATATGCTGGAATCTCAATTCTATTATCCTTCTCTGTTCGTCATATATCTCTCTGGTGTGTTTGGTACTTTTTCTTCTTATTCTGATACCCCTTTCTCTTGCGTTGTCTGCAGAAATGTACTTTTTTGGAGACGTAGCTTCTATTTCCGTCTGATTCTCTTTTGAAACTCACCTGATGGCTTTCATATTTTCTGATATATCCTTGTTTATTTTATACTTATTTTTAATATTATTTCTTTCCTTTCTACTAGTAACGACTATCCTTGGTTATAAATTGGTCTTAATTTCATCTTGTCCTTTTTATAATGAAAGCTGAACCACTGACCAATTCTACGCGGTGTAGTATTGACCCATTTGTCTTTGTGGTTTACTGCTTTATAAAATGTACTATCATGTCGTTTGAGATAAAACATTTTCATCTTATTAATTTAGTAAGCCAATAATGTGATTTAGACTAAAATAAAAATTCCTGCAATGCTATAACAACATTTACTAACTATTGTATTTTTTTATTAACGTGGTACAAATCAATGCCGCGCTCTAGCAGTATGAATAGTATCAGTGGAATCTTTTATTTCCGTTTTAAAAGTAGAACATTTCTTATTACTTTCTTGACTGTATTGTTTTACATCACACACCTTTATTCGGTGAAATAAACGCTACATCTACCAGTATGTTACACAACTAAGTGTGAACAAATGGTTTTTTATTTTGGTATAAAATATTGTTCTACATTGTGCTAGGTTAGTGGTAGGTAATAGTTAAAAGAATAAGCTTTTAAAATTGTAGCTTTTTATAGTTTTTATCGGTTTCCTCTACGTTAATCTTTACATTTAAATACATTTACCTATTAATCGCTTTCGAAATTTGAAATTGAAAAGCTTTTTGAAATAAATCTAATAACGAAGTATCAAAGGACCCTATAGAATGTATGGTTATAATCACACACATGAACAACAAAAAATAAAAAAAAACAATCGGACATCTCTTTGACATGTGTAACAAAAAATACATAGAGTTCATCCATGTATCAAGAGGAAACCAATACCAACTATACCAATGTTCAAGTCTCAAGGACCTTTCCATCGAAAGTTATAGCATAAGCGGACGGATAGACATCAACACTATAGTCTATCAATAAGGCCCTGTCGTGCATGTAATAACTCGTTTAGTTAAAAGTGTTCTGAGCCTGAAATTAATTAAATAACGTTGTGTTCCATGTCATTTCATTTTGTTGTGGCTAGTTTCCCTAGGTTTACCTGCAGTTATTCGGTTTTATGCTCCAAATGTACCTGGGTGTACCTTTTAATCACCCACGTGTTACATATTTACGCAGAAGCCTACCCATTTCTATATGTTGAAAACAGTAAATGACTCGTATTTTGGGTTGGAAACTGTGCTCTATTGTAACCCATTAGTGTTTTTTCAGTTTGTTATTTGAAGTAGTTTATATAAATTCCCCTTATTCATTGCTAATTTATAAATTGCCTCTTAACTACTTGTAAAATACAGTGTGTCCACTAAGTCATATCAGACATTTAAATACCTTTGTGTACAATATATATATATATATATATATATATATATATATATATATATATATATATATATTATATATATATATATATATTGTACACAAAGGTATTTAAATGTGTGTACAAAAGAGTATACAGCACAGGAATGAGACATACAAACAGTTGAAGAGTAGACTACTTTAAAACAGTTTCACCTCATTTTATCTCAGCTGAACATGAACACTAGGCTATGTTTCTTTTTTGTATTTCTTACACAACTCGTTTTATTTACTGTTTTGGCCCACAGTCCGCGTTTTGACTAATAACTGCCTGTACAGTCCATACAGAATGAACTTTTCTTTGCAGGATATTTACATGTATTTGTAATCGTAAATTACAGTTCTATATTACAATTATAAAAATTTAGAGCTAGACAGTAGCATAATCTTTGTAACATTTAGTGTGCACACACAAAATGTTATTTTGATATTAAACAATTACAATTATATAGAAGTAAAAATAGATCTAAAATAATTCACAGTTATAAAATGTATAAAATGTCATAAAAGCAATAACTAATAAACAATAATGAAAAACAATACAAATTTTCATGATTGAAAATTTACTTATTTAATTTATTGGGGACCATATTTTCTGAAATGCCATGATTAGGGCTCGATGTAGTATAATTTAATTCCTAGATTTGTTAGTAAACTACATCAATGTAATGTTAAAGGTTTTCAAATAAATAAATCCATCACATCTTCATTTTGTAAGAAGACTGTGTGAATTAAAGAGATCTAACTAATGATATGTGATACTTTGGTGACTATGAAATTGCAACGCACGCAATGGTGTTTGTCAAGGAATGATTTATGAGAGTTAAAACTCTCGTACATCCAGTTTGATCACATAGATTCTAGCTTCCCTTCTACGTAGATCTAATCTGGGTCAACTGTAAACCCAAATGAAATATTTCAGACTCGATGTGTATAAGTTAAACGCTTCTAAGTCAAAGAACTTCAAGCGTGTCTTTTCCACCACGAGAGTAATCGCACGAATTATTGGCAGCAATTTATTTCTTCAGGAAGTGCGCGACAAAACTTGTTTCCAATGTGTACTGGTTTCTCTCCAAGCAGTTACAAATCATGTTGTACATCTATGGCGAGTGTTGGATGACAAGCTGTCAATTATCGCACTTCTTCTCTCAGAACGCTGTTGTACATATTATTCGTTAGGTTTAATTGCTCAATATGGAGAGACCACAAATAATTTAAAATTATAATTATAATAGTTTATTACAGAGATAAGGAATCTGTTTTATCAAGAATAATTTGCTATTGTTATTAATACAGATAAATTTATTTATAATTCTTAATGTGAATAATTTATTAATATTTATTTCAACTCAAACTAGTTACTCCTAATGTCTTTGTAAATTCCATTCCCAAAAGTTGCTTTTCTTGATAAACGGGCAGCTTTCACAGTTGCTTGAATTAGTTTCATGATTTTCAAATGTGCAAGAGTGCAAAAACATTTGTTTTCTCAACATGCTAAATTATTAGATATTATCGCAAGTTTGCAAACTTAAGGACACATATTCTGACATGTTAACTTTCGATTAATTGCTACACTAGTGAGTTATAACCGTGAAAATGTCTGCCAAAACCTCATTAACATAATCGTTAAATTGTTGCACTTTAATTTTGTTTCAATTTCTTTACAAAAATAAGTATTTCTGTACAAAATTACATCAAGATACGCACTAAAAGGTTCTTCTTGTGTATACAAAATATCGGTCCAAAATATTATTGTGATTTTGTGATTATTCAACATGAAAGTTGATTTCTGATCACTACTGTATATCTGCGAGAATAGTTCGATTTTTAATTTTCAAATACAGTTTGTAGTAATAGTGTTAAGTAAATATGTGAACTCGTTTATAAGATTTAAAGTAGTGCCCTAGTACTTAAGTATAAATACGAGTATACGAACAAAATCCCTGATTACCTATAAATTCCTTCCAATTTATGAATCATGTACTTACATTTATTTACAGTCGACTTTATTAGAACGTTTTTTTAATTTTATGACGACAACACTACCATATAGTTTATGGCTTGTTTGTTTTTATTTCCATCTCTTGGGACTTAATCTAATTTATACCTTCCAGCGTCCAAATTTACGCTCCATATAATTCGAGTGCCGGCTACCTGTTGTGTTATAGCCGGACCCCATTACTTTATTTGCCCGCTGTTTATTTGTTCTCCGCCGCGGGCAGCGCCGCCGAGCTACGTTATGGGCGGGCTGGGCAGCGGACGGGACGCGGCAGGTCTGGACAAGCTGGAGGCGGCATTTCTCTTGGCATCTTTTATCAAACCGAGTTTGCAGCTCCGTGATTGGCCGGAGGAGGCCCCGCCCTCCTCCTCTCTCACTCTCTCCCGTTCTCCCACTTACCACACTGATTACGTCCAAGATGTCAAACTATTTCTCCAAGATCTGGAAACCGTTCTCGATCAATCCTGGCCCGAGGGAGTTATTAATTTCGGCCCGCGGCCGCTACCACTGGCTCTGCCGTCTGTCTTTGTTATTTCTCTCCACAGGCCACATTTCACTGACAACTGGTTCGCTATCTTCATCTATCCCATTAATGGACTGTTTTCCTTGCAAGATATCTAGGAGGGAATTGCGATCTGGGTCAGATACGGACAGCAGCTACATCGAAACCTAAACTTTAGAGTTGGTACTTCCAGTAAAGTAGGAGTTTCATTCTAAACTACGGGAAACACAATCTAATCAAGTCTCTGGGTAGTGGACCAATTCAGTATTACATTAAGTAAATATAGATAATTTTTCCACCAGTAATGTGTGTTCCAGATCCGTATCAGAACGTTTACTTACAAATTGAATGTTCGGTCTGTAAAATCGGTTTTCACCATATCTGGGTTTTCATCATAAGTTTGGGATCAAAGTGATAATTCATACAATCAATAAGGCTACTATTTTTGGTTCCATAACAAAATACCATTGGATTGACAAAAGGAATGGATGCATGAGTTGATCTAACTTATTATGTGATAAAACTCAACAACATTTCTTTCTTGTAAATACATATTATGATATATGGTTAATTAAAAAGTTCGGCGCACCCTTGGTCACAGAAAATAACTCTTTAGGCTGTTAGACAACTGATAAGTTCGGATATAAATTTGTCAGTTATTGCCTCTTTCTGAAGCGATGAAGTCAGACTGTTATAAATAATCGCACATGACTTGCGTTGTTTTGCAAGTATATATTTTTCCACCACCTTCATGTAAGCCTTGTAAATTTTTGGTAATAACGTAATTGTTACAGCCCACGCCTTGGTGAATAAATTAGCTCTATTTTATTATAATACATTTTCCATAAGGAGTATTATTGATTTATTGTGATCATGTCTATTTTAATATAGTATAGCCTATACGTAGACTAATAAAATATTCTGGTCACCGGACAACAGTGGATATTACCTAAAATGCTCATTCACAGTTTCTTTTATACTGTAGGCTACTAGTATATTTCTTGAAAAGAGCAGACAAGTGTAGAAAATGGAAAATGGATAATAAATTATTAAAGACCTTAAAGTTTTAATTATTTAATATATATGTTATACAAATCTTTAGTTTTACTTCTTTTATTTATTATATTATTTATGTATAATTATTACTTTTATGTTTGTATTTTTAGGATAATGCAGTGTGTGATATTATACAAATATTCACTATACAAATAATAAAAAACGAAGTATGTTATTTAATGCTATTTTAAATGTAACACACAACAGAAATCGTTCTTACAAAATGAACTATGTTTTAAAGTTGTCTAATAGTGCAAAATTATTAAATCTGTCAGAAGATAGTGTAATTTGTTCAAAGTTTCCATTGCCTTCTCAGTTAAATGTCATATACGATGCAGCTTTCAAGAAAAAAAATATTTTACATTTATAATTTTCAAAGTAGGCCAAATATAAAAAATATTTTGTTTTATTTATGTATCTAAAAATGGAATACTCAAAAATATAGTATTAGCCTACTCGTGAGTAAATCAATACTTTTAAAGTAGCTTATGATTAAGAAAATGTTATTTATCATTGAAGTTGTTGTAATTACTGTTGATTCCGTGTAAATAAAAAAAAATACATTCCATGACTGAATAGCTATACCCAGCTATAATATACCCAGCCTCATAAGGGCTTGAGGTTTACTTCATTAAACAATTTAATTTCTTCTTTTGAATCTGTGATTATTGTAGCGGGATTGGTACTTTGAGATAACTGTTTAAAGACACAAAGATCTGAAAATTTAAATATTTAATGATTTATTGTCATGTAAGAGATAAATTAGAGTCGAATAAAGTTGGTATAAACAAAATAAAAAGTAAAAGCGGATAGGGAAACTGCTGTTATTGTGTTATTTATGTATTAAACGTATTATTCAAAGATCTGTATCCATATTTTATCTATTATCTTAGAGCCTGACATGTAGCTTTAAATATTAATTTGGTTATGAAAATATTGATTGTTTTACGCAAAGTAAGTGATTAAATTTTGAATAAATGTCTACATTTTTAGATCAGGACTTAAAATTTCTACATTCCTTTTTTAATAACATTTCATAAGTTTATATTGTAGCACTTAGTTAATACTCACAGTAAATATGTACAAAATGTGCATGCACCAATATGTATTTTATAAGAAATATTTGACTCCAATGAACATTTGTATATTGGCAGGCATTTTAATTAAAATAAATATTGGTAGTGGAGATTTATATTTACTCGGCGAGGGAATAGGTTTTATGTTAAATGGAAACAAATTTGATGTATGGTGAATATTGGCATTTATTATAACTAACATAAGATTGGTAGTGCAGATCTAAATTGACTCCGCGAAAGAGTCAGTGTTATGTGTAGTAGTGATAAATTTGAATATTGACAAGTATTTGAAGTAACGTACAGATTGGTAGTAGAGACTTACTCTGACTCGACGAGAGAGTCAGTATTATGTTACATGGAGACAAATTTGAATATTGGCAGGTATCTGAAGTAAGATAAAGATTGGTAGTGGAGAATTATATTGAATCGGCGAGAATGTAGGTATTATGTTAACTGGAGGTAAAGATGAATATTGGCAGTTATTTGAAATAACATAAAGATTGGTAATGGAGATTTATATTGACCCGGTGAGAGTCAGTGTTATGTTTGATGGTGAAAAATTTGAATATTGGCAGGTATTTGAAATAACATAAAGATTGGTAGTGGAGACATATTGACTCAACGAGGGATTCAGTATTATATTTAATGGTGAGAAATTAGAATATTGACAGGTATTTGAAGTACCATGAAGATTGGTAGTGGAAATTTATATTGACTCATCGAGAGAGTCAGTATTATGTAAAATGGTAACAAATTTAAATATTGGAAGGTATTTGTAGTAATATAAAGATTGGTAGTGGAGATTTATATAGTCGGCGATTTAGAGTCGGCGATAGAGTCGGTGTTATGTTTAATGGTGACAAATTTGAATATTGGCAGGTATTTGTAGTAACATAAAGATTGGTAGTAAAGATTTGTATACTCGGCAAGAGAGTAGGTGTTATGCTAAATGGTGGCAAATTTTAATATTGGCCTGTGTTTGAAGTAGCATAAAGATTGGTAGTGGAGATTTATATTGACTCGGCGAGAGTCAGTGCTATGTTTATGGTGACAAGTTTAAATATTGACATGTATTTGAAGTAACATAAAGATTGGTAGTGGAGATTTATACTGATCCGGTGAGAGAGTCAGTGTTATGTTTAATGGTGACAAATTAACTGCGGGCTGTAACAAACAAGTGAAGTCGCCGCCATAAAGCGTGCGGTGTGCGAGAGTGTGGACCGAGAACTGTCGATGTGTGAGCTCCCAAACGGGTCGTGTCGGCGGTATTAATTCAAATGTTAGGTTGAGAGGCAGCCTCAAGACAGTTCCGTAACTCCGGTGTAATTTAGCACCGCTATTAGCATAGGCACATTAACATTGTAATACATGCGCCTGTGAGGCAGAGGCGCGCTGAACCCACTGGCCGAATTCTTCCCGACTGGCATCATCTGGACCGCGTAAACCGGTCATTGTCGCTCACTTTATTAATTGATTTGATATAAGTTACAAGCGTAAGCTTATATTTTCAATTTTTACGCGCTTAGCATAAAAGGATATAGTTAATGTAGATGAACAGTTGAATTTCTGTGATAATATTTGTTTTTATACTTAGTTGTTTGAAAAAGCGATTTAAGAAAAAGGCCGACAATATTGGGGATAATCTGTTATTAATTGCAATAAATCAACAGACTGATTTCGAGAAAATTTAATATGACGTATAGTAGTACGGTAATTGTTTAAAATTATTATATAGATTTTTAATTGTAGCTTTAGGATTTCAATGAATCTGCAAATTGTTAATATAGAAAAAATTATTAATTAATTTTAATAAAATTTTACTATTTATTGTGAACTATTAACTTAAAAAATTGAATTATTTTTATAGTTTTAGAAACATTTCGGAAATCAATGATGAAATATGAAATATTAATTTTGAGAAAAATGCAACGGGGCGGGTGTTAGAGACACTATGGCTTTGGACTGATTTTTATGAAAGTCTGTGTGTAAGGGAGATTTCTAGGACTTACAGGACGAAAATCTCCGAAAATACTTTTATACCCAAGAAATTACTGTTTATGGACAAAAATAACTTTTATTGTTTACAAAGGTGTTGGCATGTTTGATGAATTAAAATTCTTTAGTTTTACGGGCCATAACCTTTTTTCATAATGGTTCTTTGGCTGTAATGAAAGAAATTTTGTCATCTATGCTTTCAAACTCTATAGTTAAACTATGGTTATTAAATCTGCACACAATCACAGCTAAATTCTCTAAAATTGATATGCCTAATTATATGCATCTTTAATTTTTAGACGAGGTTTTCGTATGATGTAGTTTTTTTACCCCTAGCCTTAATTTCCTTGAATAAAGGGACATCTCTTAGGTATCAGAGGAATTAGTAATTACGTAACCTTTACATCTTTTAAGTACACAATTTTTATCGTCAACTAGGACTACCTCATGCCAGTATACTACTTGGTTGTGATTAACCACTACAAATGTCTGTATACTTGTATAAAACCTAAATTCCTGCTCGACTTTACTTACTACAGTTTATTTATTTGTATAGCTAAATTTTCCTATTTTTTGGAATATTACCCAACTAGATAGAAATCAAATGTGTACATAAATGTTAAAATTAAGTAAGATTGCAATATTTATGTAATGTGTCGTACATCTGCGAATTGTTGTATCTTGCAACAAGACAGTCTGTATTGTGAGAGTTATAATTATAAAGGACATCCTTAATATTCTTCAGATTTATGTAAAATTAAAAATGTAATAAAGTCTAACAATACAGTTTATAAAGGGGCTGGTATTACGAAGTAAATTTGCTGGCTCAGTGAAATCTGTCCTTGTTCTAGTTATTGCCAATGCAAAATTAAATTCAAAATCTCTTTAATTATTGGTTGGCTATCATGGTCATCGCCTGCAGAGATTGATTGCGCTCCTGGGGTTAATTCTGAGGGTTAGACAGTTCCAGATCGACTGGAGACTCTAGAAAGTCTGGAAAATCTAGATGTTCTTAAATTTCTTTCAGTTTTAATTTTAAACTAAAATAATTTAATGTACGTTTTTTACTGATTAAATCGTGGTTTCTTCCTGAAGGTTACTTGAAACTCATAATCGATTTAGTATTACTCAATATATTTAGAAACTCTAACTAAATATTAATATGAAAAAATTATTAATACTTAGTATTGGGTAAAACTTTTATCAGATTGAAATTCTTAATCAATGCGAAATCCTTTGAAACAATATTATATTTATCTTTTATTATTATCTATTATATATATTAGTATTATCATTCCGTGTAAATATTGATATTTCATAAGAAGTAATTAGATATTCAATTGTTGACTGAATATTTTGAAATTGTATGTTAGTAAATAGTGTAATGTAAATAACACAGTGTTAATAAACGAAATTAATGTAAATTTAAGTTGAGATGGATAAATCAATAATAATATATGTTCGAAATACGCTTTAAACCCGACTATAATGACATTATTTCCCCTACATTCAAATTGATTCATCATAATCAGGTAGTAAAATTGTGTATCAGTGATTGTAATAGATATGAACATACTTTTACAATTCAAAATAAAAGAACTTGAAGCGTAATAAGTAGATAATTAATACATGAATAATCACCAACAATGCGTTAATTTATTTTTGGTGATAAATAGTACAGAAAAATAATAATACTTTGCACTATTTGACGACACATATCATTATAATAACAGTGTTTATGATATGGGATTTGAGGTTTGATTTTTTTACCCATATCAAGAGAAAACCCAAAAAAGAACAAAACCATAAAAGTAATTTTTGCATATAGAAATATAGAAAATTGTAATATTTACTCACCTCTTCACAATTTATTTTTCCATTATGTTTTTTATTCCATTTACTTATTCATCGTCGACTTCATATAGTATAAAATACATAAAAGTGTAAGTGTAAAAGTGTACATGAAACACATAAAAGCACAGCCCCTTTCACAAATGTACATTCAAGTTAGACACATAATCAATGGCAGCGTCTGTTGCCCTCAGGAAGTAATCGAATTTGCCATCATATTTCATACTCGGACACTGCATCACCATGTGTTGTATGGTTTGCTCTTCTGCTCCGCAACCTTGTACATTGTGCTTTGTCCCTGTTTTAGGTTTATTTTGTTTTTCATTATATTGTAAAGTAGTTAGAATTGATCTCCGAGCTTTTGTCCATTTTTAATCAATTCTTAGTAATTACCATTAAAAATAAACTTAGCATCCGTGCGTTTGCACTGTATTAATAAACAATACGTGTTACGGCATTCATTATACTCTGAGTTAGCACATTAACCTCTTTAATTACACAAATCATTAAATCATTTCATGTTAAAGAAAATTATTTTTATAAAATGTATTTTTATAAGATTTTTCAATTTTAACCTAATGTTTAAAATAACTAAAAAAAAACACAGTAAAAATTTCACAAAACACAGTATAACTACAAGATATTCAAGAAAATATACGACGAGACATCCTCAATATTGATAGAAATAAGACAAACTAAACATAAAATATAAACAAAAATTCACCTGACTTAATTTATAGAATTTAAAGTGTTATAAAGTCATAAATAGAATAAAAGACACCTATATTTTTATAAAATTAAAAGTTGAAAAGAAAAGTGAATAAAACTATAAATTATATCACGATTTAAAAGTATATTTTAACTCAATATGAAATGTTAAGAAGGCTACTGCGTTAAAAGTGTGAAGATTGTATTATGACAAACACCGTCATATGTATCAATTTCAATAAAATGAAAAACCATATGTATTAACGTATATAACGATAGACTTCAATTATAAACTATATAATCAACAGGAACGACTATCCATAGTTAATTGAGCATATAAACTCTAACAGGACTAAATGTTTAATAGTATGGATTGAAGATTTCAAAGGATAAAATGACACTAAATGAAAGTTACGCAATAACAAAATGTATAGTACTATATTCAGCTCATCAACAGAAAGATATTGAGTACGTCACTTATGGTGGTTTACTTGCGTGTATTTCTTTATTGATTTCAGGTTAATGCTTTGACATGATTTCCTTACTTGTTCAACAACACGTTCCTTGATGGACTAACTTGCATACAATATTTTAGCAGTACCATGAAGAAGACGATAGACCCTAGTTCTTGAAATCTTGTAATTCCGATTAATCCAACATATATCAATATCAAAAGACTGTAAAACTCCCGATGTACTTACATATCATCCATAGAAATACAATTTTCACTAAAGATTTTAATATTTTGTTGTTGATTTTAGTCAAGAGTTCAGTGTTTTTAATTCATCATAGCAGTGTTAAAGCCCTGAATAAATATCGCTGAAGACTTTAATATTATAATGAAACTTAAAATTAAAATAAATAGTTAAAATTAAATAAAATTAAAATAAATAAATGAGTTCCTCTGACTCTACGGTGGTAATACGTGTCCGGGAAGCGGGATCAGATATCATCAGGACGTGGATCCTCTGACAGGCGGAGATCTCGCGTGCAGGACTCGTCACTTCCGTATCCTCTCAGTTCCTGTGTCCTGCAGTCATGTCCTTGGTCAGAGTACTGGAATAAATATACCACTGACCAGATCCTAACATCTGAAAACATCACTCTGCTATCGTAACTGAACTATTTCCCATACTCACGTATAAGAAATTATAATTGATTGCGTAACATTTATAATTTGATGTGTTTTTATCTTTGCCACTACGATCTTTAGCTTTATATATTACCTTTTCCTTCAGTTTTGTTAATTTAAAAATGTTTTAATGAATAACATTTGAAACATGTTTCCTAATGAAAGGAACTCATTCTTTCACGCAAAGGTGTGGTTCACCTACACATGGAACTATTTTTACACTCATTTAGACTACCTATTAGTACATAAACTTCTTTTTACAAAGTTATAATTAGTTTAAAATTGTAAATCAATATAGATGATATAGATGGAATCGTGGTCATGCGTTATATATGTTTGTTTACATATGATGGAAATAAATCTCGTATTTTCGAAGTTCTTTGTTGTACTTTAATTCTTTAGCATTCTATGTTCGAGTTTGAAAATCAATTAAATGTATTTTAGTTATGATTTCGGATTCAGTATTATTACTTTAGGAGCGTTAGCCATCACCGTATTGAAGTTATCAGATACAGTTGATGTAGGAATATATCTATATCAATACTATATCGGAAACTTTGTGACGTATTAATCATAAATGAGTGGCAAAATGACTCTAAGTTAAAAATTTACATATTTATAATACTCAGAATGTATAAGGTTAAAAATGAAAAATCTTCGACGCTTTGTCACTGTTATTATGACACGTATACGAGATAGGCTGTATGAACTAATCACGAAACTCCCGAGATCTCCTCTGCAAATGTAAACACTTAGAGGACATAAAACTGTAACAGAAACAACATAAGTGCAGGTTCTGTCTCTCTGTAATGTAATTATGTAAAACTGAAACACTTCTTGCATTAAGAAAATTCCTCCTGCATATTTAGTAGACGACTTTTATATTTGTTTTTCATCCACTGCTCGGCTTCTCTTGAAACACCTTTCCTTTTACTTACATCTAATGTGAAAGAAGCTGCAGTATTAGAGTGAGTTTTATTAATCGGAAGCATTTAATACTCTTCTATCTTTGGGGTGCGCATTTCTGAAAAAGACAGTATTTTTGATTAAGGATCCGAAAGATTCCTTTTGTAATCATGTCGGTGTCCATACGTCTATCTGTCTGTGCGATAAATGTTAACAGAAAGGCTCTAGAATCATGAAACTTGGTCCTTATACAGGTTCCTCTTGGTCCAAGGATTTTGAAGTCCTTGAATTTTTAAGAAAGGTCCTAGATTTAATATTTGGTACACAGTTTTCATTTTGGACAAGGAACAGCTCTATTGTTTTGGAGTCAAAACAGTTATAGGGAAGTCTGTCTGCCCGTCTGTGCGATAAATGTTAATAGAAAGGCTCTAGAGCCTTGAAACTGGTTCCTCATACAGGTTCCTCTTGGTCCAAGGATTTTGAAGTCCTTGAATTTTTTAGAAAGGTCCTAGATTTAATATGTGGTACACAGTTTTTCATTTTGGACAAGGAACAGCTCTATTGTTTTGCAGTAAAAAAGGCTAGAGGGAAGTCTGCATATCCATCTATGCGATAACTCTTTAGTTACGTTCTGTCGTTCCTTTAACACTCAATCGTATCGGTTTATTATTTTTAACATTGTTTTGGACAAGGAACAGCTCTATTGTTTTGCAGTAAAAAAGGTTAGAGGGAAGTCTGTATATCCGTCTACGCGATAACTCTTTAGTTACGTTCTGTCGTTCCTTTAACACTCAATCGTATCGTTTTATTATTTTTAACATTGTTTTGGACAAGGAACAGCTCTATTGTTTTGCAGTAAAAAAGGTTAGAGGGAAGTCTGTATATCCGTCTACGCGATAACTCTTTAGTTACGTTCTGTCGTTCCTTTAACACTCAATCGTATCGGTTTATTATTTTTAACATTGTTTTGGACAAGGAACAGCTCTATTGTTTTGCAGTAAAAAAGGTTAGAGGGAAGTCTGTATATCCGTCTATGCGATAACTCTTTAGTTACGTTCTGTCGTTTCTTTAACACTCAATCGTATCGGTTTATTATTTTTAACATTGTTTTGGACAAGGAACAGCTCTATTGTTTTGCAGTAAAAAAGGTTAGAGGGAAGTCTGTATATCCGTCTATGCGATAACTCTTTAGTTACGTTCTGTCGTTCCTTTAATACTCAATCGTATCGGTTTATTATTTTTAACATTGTTTTGGACAAGGAACAGCTCTATTGTTTTGCAGTAAAAAAGGTTAGAGGGAAGTCTGTATATCCGTCTACGCGATAACTCTTTAGTTACGTTCTGTCGTTCCTTTAACACTCAATCGTATCGGTTTATTATTTTTAACATTGTTTTGGACAAGGAACAGCTCTATTGTTTTGCAGTAAAAAAAGGTTAGAGGGAAGTCTGTATATCCGTCTGTGCGAGAACTCTTTAGTTACGTTCTGTCGTTCCTTTAACACTCAATCGTATCGGTTTATTATTTTTAACATTGTTTTGCTCTGAAGACCGTTCTGGAAAATCGAGAATTAGCCTCCACGTAATTAGGCCCAGAGGTGAATTTTGGCGTGTAACCAATTTTGAACGTAACCCGGCTGAATAGAAAGGTCCGTGGTCATCAATCCGCGATATCCCTCAATTACGGTCAGTAGGGGCTTGCACGACCACTGCGCTACGGGCGTATCGTGGCCGGCCAGCGCTACCGTGCCATCAGACCGGCGCATGACCACCGGCGGCCCTGGCGTCGTTGCCGCGGTCGTGGGAACAACTACCGGCTCTGCCGCCACCGCTCGCTGCCGCGATTTATACCTCAAACTGATATTGAGGCTGTGACGTCACGCCGCGGTGCGATCAAAAGGTGGGCAAGAGTGATTACATCAAGGAAGTAGCCTGTAAATTTTAAAGTGGGGCCTTGCACAGGATTTTCACTCTGCGAAAATCTAAATTTGGTTCTCTATGTGGAGTAATAAACTTTCTATCTCAACAGTTTGACATATATTCTATCCCAGTGTATCAGGTTTCAGAGAAGAAACGTTAATTCATTGTATCGAAGTGGTGTTTTATTTCTACCTCTTCAAATCCAGGGATAGTGATATTATTTGCAAATTCTTCAGCAGTCCATAACAACATCTAAAATTGTTTCACCACTAGTGGTAATTTGCTTCCATTGACATACGTATAATAATGAAGCAGCTAAACTTTTTATACTTGTCGGAAAATGCACATAGGAGAACTTATTAGGGAAATTACCACAGCCTTCTGCGACATAATATGCACATACAGAAAGATAAAATAATAGAGTTAGCGCGCAGGACTTAGAACTCAATATTCTTTATTGCAAACATGTTCAACTGTACAATAGCGTCAGTAGATTCAGTTTTCACAAATAAATTAGTTATTACTGTGTAATAGTTAGTATTACAAAGTATTAATTATTAATAATTTAAAATACAGCGCAGTGTAAAAAAAAGAGATTTCACGCCTCTTTCAAAAGTTGTTACGCCAGTTTTGTCCTTAGGGGACTTAGACAGTGCACTATAAAGCTTAGTAGGAGATGCCGATCAATGAAACTTGTGCGATGCTTTGGAATTTTCATGTTTTTGGACTTGTGGTGAACATTGTAATGAATTGGGGTGTTTATTATTTGAAACCAAACAAAACGTTTTCGTACACAGATTAAACAACTCAAAATGTAAATAGACGGAAAGGTAAGAATATTAGAATTAGGCCTGCAGGAAGATCGGCGTGGATCCCGAAGCTCTAAACGCCCTCTTTTTAAGTTTGAATATTAGCCAAGTGAGTTCACATTCGAACTCCTAAAATGCACAGCATAAGACGGGTATGTATATATCATCCCATAATATGTGGCCAGAATTACTCGAGTGTCCGCAAACTTGGATAAGGTATAAATTTAAAATATTCCTGAATTCAATATCTTACAGACAAATTCAATTGGGTTATGAAATTTTAGTCGGTTATCAATATACAACCCAAGAAATCATAAAGTTATACATCGAACTCTCCCAAAACCTATTTTGGCTGCTACGATCGTTTGGATTACATTTGATGGCTGCATTCAAAGATAACAGTTCGTTAATAAATAGGAGAAAAAGTAGAGGACCCAGGACTGACCCTTGGGCAACCCCATACTTTATTTCTTTTGGTTAGTTGGCAATTATGTAAATCCCTGAGATTAGTATAACATTACTCAAGTTTTTAATTGTTCATTGTTCAGAATTTCAGAAGAGTATAAGTTAAGTGCTATAAGTTTGTATTTTAACGTCATTACTCCACATTAAAAAGCTATTAAATATGCATCGTGTTCTATTTTCTATTTAGAAATTATGTTGTACAAAGCTGCTGAAGCTGTATGTTAAATTTTATTTGATTTAAAGGGTGATACATTAGATTTAAAGAAACATATAAGAAGAAATCAAGATTGGAATGTGAGGAAAGTGTTAATAATCAAGACAAGACTGGAATAAGTTTCTTAAGCATCGATAAATTATATTCCACAAGCCTGTTTCCGATTTTAACTTTGTGGTAGAACGTTGTTATAAATTCCTTTTATTTTACGTGGTGAAGCAAAATAAAGTGAAATAAATAAACATAACCCACGAGAAAAGGTGTTGAAGAAGCGGTTAAACCTAAAGAAGTATTACAGGTTTCTACCATATTAAGAGAGACAAACAGCCAAACACATGGAAGGTTTAGAGATGTAGGATGATAACGCCGCGCGGCTCAGGATCAAGGAGCAGACGCTGCGAGGGAGAAGCGAGTCTTCGGACACCTTTTGCTTCTGATAGCATCGGAATGTCAATCATGGGCGGAGCCCCGCCACCGGCCAAGTGAGAGTGAGCCGGTCACAGTTTTTACTGACTGCCCGATCGGTCTGGTATGATTGATAGGCTACTAGATTCAGGTGTATAACTGGTCTTCCATACAGCTACTTAAATAGGCCTACTTCTTGAACACTTCGTGTTCCTTTTCTAATATTCAAGATTCGATAAAATCAATATAACTTCATTTAATTACACATAGCAACAAGTATGATGAACGTTATTAAACTTTAAATCTTCAAGTATCTACTACAAATATAGTCTATTGTATTATAATAAGTTTTATTCAAGGCCTACAAAATCAGGACAGGAACAGGCACTGCGTGGAATTACAGTTGCTGCAGAATCATAATGGGAGCCCCTACACCGGTATGAATGTGCACTATGCTGCAGCCGCTGGATTCTCTAGCGCTCACTTCTCTCGGGACGATATAATATATCTCCTGTCTAGTGTGAAAGTTGAGAGAACTGGCTTCAGAACTACTTCTTGGGCATGGCATACTACTCTATTCGTAGAGCAGATGGTAGGGTATATGTAATTGTATCCAGTGCTGTACGATTTTTATCATTTGGAATGTTTGTGAATGAGAAATCCCCTTTTTAAACAGCCATTTGGAAAAAAATAAACGGGTTTGCTAAATAAAAATGTTTTTTACCCCCAAAATAGTTGCCCACTGTTTTTCAAATATACACCTTCACAATTCCCGCTCTGGAATGGAATACCCCTTTCTCACCAAGTTTGTTTCCGCTTCTTCTACAGCGGGCTTTCAGAGCAGGGGCTAATGAAAATCAATATCTATCGGAACTGTAGGTCAGACATTTAAAATATTATGCTAGTTTCAAGAAACATTGGTTTAATTACAAAACTTCACTTAAAACTAAGCTGTAATAATAATGCGTAACTGGAGAAAAAATAGTGTTTAATGTTGTGCCAAAGTCCCATTTTGGAAGTTCCTTCCCCAGCTACAAACCTATATTATGTCCTGTAGCCTATAGTAGTATCTAATACAAAAGTGTTCCATACAAACTACTCACCTTAATTCACCGCTCAACTGTTACACACTTGCCTGCGTTAATGAGACGTTTACTTTGCAGATAAATAACAGGCAGTTTAAGAATTTACTAAAAGAATAAAAGTAAGTAAAGATGATAAAATGTTACACTGTGTTTAAGATCGGCCTATAAAGATTTAAAATTGGCTTATATGGTTTAGTGTTCCCAAATATGATAAAATACTACAGATTTTTAATTTTCTCGTGAAATCACTCACCTCTATCCAACTCCATATTCCCTCAATATGTTTCCTAAGGACGCAAAAGTTTTTTTATGGACTGCAATTAGTTGTAGCTTTTAAAACTACAATTAGAATGTATTTTCTAGTTAAAATATTCAATAATACAAAGTATTCTACTTTCAATCGTATAAATTTAAAACCTCTTCAGCCAGCAAATTGTAAATCGATATATCAGTTTCAAAATATTTTAATACGATTCGTTATACCTTCTTCTGAGTCTGACTGCTGTATGATTGAACTCCTAAATGCGTCATAAGTTTACAAAAAAAGCACAATCTTCTTTGGCGAGGGAACCCAGGAACCTTTCCATATTTGAAATTTTCGTGATGTCAGATGTCGTATCAATTCAATCTAAAACTCAGGATGACTCAAAAGTTCACCCTCGGCAATAATTGTAAGGGGATCAATAGAGCCCCTTGTTCGTCATAAAACCTGCCACGAACTAACTAAACTGATAACGTTCGTAAAGACTTTTAAAAAGTTAAAAATTAAAGGAAGGGGGAGGTAATTGGCGGGAAAGAAAGGGGGCTTGATTAACAAGGGTGTTCTTTCAAATTGGAACTGTCCCTCGGGCAAGGGAAGGGGTCATGAAGGGTGTTTGTTGTGCTAGCGGTGAATAGATGACGCCACAGCTCTGATGCTGAACTACGCTCCACAGAGCATTGCTATATGAGAGAGCCCTTTGATGAGGTCTCAAGTAATGCCGTCTGTGTAAACTACGGCGTGACGTATTCTACTGTCTGTTCTGCTAGCAACGAATAGATGGTGCGAAACAAGCGTGTCTGAGAACTGCTACGATTATGAAACAACCGCAATGAAAAATCATCTAATGTTAGTTGTATTTGGATTTTGCAGACCTAAAATAGAGACGCCAAAACACACTATTTAAGTGCGAATCTAGCATATTTTCATCACCTTACACATTAAAACGAAGGTAGAGTCTTAGAGATCATGCCCAGTTGACTCATTTGTTAAAGTATGGAACTAATAATGCTTTATCTATCAGCAGTTTTTTTTAACATTTTGACACGTACCTGAAGAACCAATACACAGTCTAAATCCTGCAATTTAGTACATTACATTAGAATATCATTTTGAGATTTACAATTCACGTTTTAAAGGTGACGAGCCCTAACATCTAATAGCAAAATATAAATGAGCCGGTATTATTTCATCGTGCAATATCAAGACTACATCTAATCTTTTAAATCAGTTTTTTATAGATCTGCGAAAAGCGTCAAACTTGATGAGATTTGTTCATTATTTAAATTTTACAATTAAGATGGTCAAGTGTGGTAATGTTATTAAAATAATTGATAAGGTTTGATCTAGAAATACTCTTTAATTCTATCACATTGCATTAAACATTTGACTGCAGTAAATATTTGAGTTTAGCTTCAGTCTCTTGCTCTTAGTGCAGCGTCTGAAATCTGACGCTTTCAAAGACTTGACTCTTGTAATGTAGAGTCATGTTCATTTGAAGATATAAAAAAAAAGACGGTAACGAAGCAATTTTTCAGACTGTGCATCAGACGCTACACTAAGAGGAAGGTTAACTGGAGCTTAACACAAAATTCACATTTATTCAACCTTTATCACCATAGCTACGTTATGTATATTAAATACTAGTGTGCCACTACCTGCTGTCGGTGAGCAACAGAGGTCACCAGAGCTGGCACCAAGCAAGAATGTTTTACATGTGGAGTGTTGCGAATTGCAGGCGGTAGCCGAGTCTTGTTCAGGTATAGTGTAACAAGGTATGTTATGAAACGGAAAATTTCAGAATATTCCAAGTCCCGTTTTTTGGCTCACTGACAATAACTAATTGGAGGTAAGATATTTGGAATACAAGACTATTCGACCTCAGCCAAATACACAATTCGGGGTCGGATACTAAAGTGGTTTGGAACCAACGTTTGTAGCTCCCACAGTGTTCCTAGTATCTGGACAGTTCACTCTTTCTCCTGTGACTACTACTGCCGCCTGCAAGAGGAAACTCGATATATACAGCCGTGGCAGTGAATTTGCAGGTATGTGGAATCATAGATCACACGAAGGCACGTAGTGTTGGCCTTTGACCCAGAGCGCCATTGTCACACTAAATGCAGACCATTGTATCCCATTGTGGCATCTGCAAGTATAATATTCACACTATTGTCTGGCAGCGAAGCCACTCTGAGAAATTGCCGGCTACTGGACTTGCGAGATATTCTCTAGATAATCCCTTAAACGGAGTTTGGATTTGTAGTAAACGCGGCTAAATAGGTAAAACAAAAATATTTCAACACTATTTTATTCGTAATGGCAGTGATTTAGAAAGTATTTATGAAGTTTATCTCAATGCCAAAAATTCTTTTCGGATATGACGTATCAAGGGGTGAGTTTCACATTAAATTAAGTGCCGGCTATAATGACACTACCTAGCCTTTTACCCCATTTTTTATTATAAATTTCACTTAAATACGTATACAAACGCTTTTTACTTTATAAGATTGTACTTTTTCAGTATTTAAAGAATGCCATATAAAAAAAGCTGTAATGTATTTTTTAATAACCAGTAAAAATAGAATAAAATAAAGCATTTGGATGAATATTAATCGTATCTTCAAAATGTTTCTATTATTCTACGACAAAAATACAGGCGCAAAGTTTAAGAGGTTTAACAATATTCTTACGGGGTTAGAATATGATGGCCGCCTCTTAGGAGTTTGTTACTGGCAGGCATCTTGAGTCTCATAAGAATAAAATTAAACCATAAAGTATAACCTATTCTTCTCCCTTATTTCTAGTCAAAGAAATTTTTTGCCACATTATATAAGGTTTTATATATTACTCTTAATTATTCAACAAACAACTAACTTTTTAAAACTATAACGCTCAATTACAAGACAACTACACAATTTACAAAAAAATCTATTCAGGAATTTGAATGCGGCCACAAAATTAAAAGAGAAAATACTTTTATACTTTAACATTGTTCTTCTAGGACAAACATCAGGTCGTTTTATTATAGCTGGCTTTTAATTTATTTCTTTTAGCACAAATTGATAACTTCATGTCAGCTCTTTAGGAACATTTTTTATGTCACTGTGATCGTGTTACTCAAACTACAAAACATGCTACCAGTGTGAATGAAGGTCGTGCCCTTGTGGAAATTGTATTTTAAAAATGCATTGGGACTATTTCGTCCCAATGCATAACGATAACTAGAATTAAACTATTCACTTGATTGCCAATAATTCAAGTTTTTTGAAAGCATTCCGTGTATTGCATAAATAGTGTTTGGGATAGTTTTAAAATTTCGGCATTTTTTGCCCTTATTTCTTAATAAACTATTTATGCACTATTCCTGACTAACAATTAATTATTTAACTGCACAATCCCCTATTTAATCCACATATGGTAAAGTTGTAGCCCACAGTTTTGGTTTTTCATGGTAAGTTCTTAATAATTATTTTTGTCCTTTCAATTTATGAAACATCTTGTTTAATAATCTGCAAGAGCAATCACTCGAAAGGACCAGATTCAAAAACACTTTTTCATCAGCATGTACAAGCAAAGCATTCAATATTTTAGTACCATTGTAGGAAATAGTAGTGTAAATACATTCTAAAAATGAATAACATCAATAAATTGATTACTTTGTTGAAATGTTTAATATGTAAATTCATGATAGTAGTGGAATGAATTTCCATTCCTTCTAATAAATGATGTGCATGCCACGAATACATGCTAGTTGGAAAGATCGACTAATTCGAGTTAATGTTTCTTTTAAATTTATTTCAGCTCGAAGCAATAATTTACTGTCGTACGATTAATTACGAGACATCTCTAATCGAGCATGTTGACCTCGTTAGGTAAAACCATAGAACTAGACGAGAAACATCGGATTCCTCCACAAGATCATAACTTTCAGTCGGTTATCACGACAGTTGGCGCACCTGTTCTGTTAATTGACTCACACCAACTGTACTTCTCGTTTATTTACGATTTGTGTTGTCCTTCTAACGAACATAGTTCCGTAGTTAAGCGAATGCTGAGATGCAGGAATGTGCTCCATGGTTGGCTAATTTGATAATTAATACGCCCCATTAGTACTTGTTGCGGGTCAAATGGTCGATTACTCGTTTTAAATTCATAGTAGGAAATGTAGGCTACTCGTTCTTTACTTCCACTTTGAAACACGGCAAACAGTGCCCTACTACACGAGTGAGTGGTGTAGTACTGGGAATTGAGAAATGAGAAACGATACCATCGCTGACGTAGCAGTTAGGGAAACGACAGTAACGGTTACAAATTGTTGACAAGTGGTGAGATAGCTGACACGCACCGCGGGACCTGTGACACCGATAGCGACGCGGTACCCCACAGGGACGCCTCTTGGGCCTTTTGCTCTTTATTAGTATTTATGTGTTTAAAGACAAAAATGTTACCTCTACTTGCAGAGTAACTTCTTAGCATACATATAAAAGACTACTTTGTTTCTTTTCAGAATTTTAAAAGTAAGTTTGATTTGATAAAATTGGTTATTTTAATGTACCATAAATTAATGGATTAAACAGCAGTACGTTGCTTGGAAGCACTGTGGTAAAAAATGTATATGACTTTATGGCCATACACGATCTTAAATCTCACAATTATGATCTTAATTTTAACAGTATTGCTCTTAATTTAATAGTTAGTAATATCAAATCACTGTCTGTTGATCACTGTAACTGTCCTTTATTGTCCCTACACGGCACCGTTGTTTGTAGCTTTTCCTTGCAAATATATACTTGTTAATAATTTAACTAAACATAAATCTATATTTAACACTAATTACTGTTCTGAAAGCGTATTTTAACAGCATGTTTAACACATTTACGAAATGTAATTGGAATGAAGTGTAGATAGTGTAGATAATGTAAATAGAGCTGTGAATGAGTTCTATAAAATAACTTTTACTGTTTTTTATTAGTTTGTGCCTAAAAAGGAATACATAAATATACGTGTTGGTTTACAAAGGATGTTATTAATTCTATAAAGATAAAGAATAAATGTGCTAAGAAACGAAAATATTATAAATTCCATGACAGTTTGTTCAAGACTATCATGAGAGTTATTAAATTAAAAATACATTTGGCTTTTAGACAATATCTGTACGTATTATTTAGTATTGCATTAATGTAGACTCTAGTTTTATTAAGTCTAGACGCTCTTCTTCTTATTTTGGAATTTGGGCTTTTTTTAAATGAAATTCAAAGACAAAGCTTTTTCAATTAATCACATTTCCGATTCGTTTGCAGTCTTCTTTTCTTCAGTTTTCTTGGTAAACTCCGGAAGTAAACCCATGACTATGAGTACCTACTGAAAACTTACATATGGAAAACAACCAAAGTGTTTTGTTTACAGTGCCAGATGTGTTAGGAGCGATAAAAAGATTGAAATCAAAGAAATCTCCAGGACCTGGCTGTATTCCTACTTATGTAATAAAGAGATATGCAGAGATACTATGTGAGCCTTTGTGCTATTTGTTAAATCTGTCTTTAACAAACTGTATTTTACTGGAGAAATGGAAAGAATAAGTTGACTGTATTAAAATGAAGCTGCATGCAAACTATCAAGTCAGACAGAAATTAAATTTGTCCGGTTAATAAATTTAAGTCTTCCGTAATACCCACTCCTCTACGAAGTCAACGTCAATAAAATCTTCAACCACATATTTCAGATAAGGAAAAAGAAAAGCATTGTTTTTTTTAATTAATTAAAAGTAGCAAAATACAAATCAGGATTTTTATACAGAAAACTTTGATCGAACTTGAAATATTTAGGTAATTGAACTACAACTGAGACAATTGTAGTCTATACGTCCCAAATGTCCAAACGATGCAAATAGTTGATTTTTTTATCTCTTCAAAGGACTATTAGTTGCTATTTTATATTAGTTCTATTAAGAGCACTTTTGCTGTTTTAATTACGTACATCTTAGCTATAGTTAAAATAAACAAAATGGGGTCCACTTTTACCTGATTATTCCACACTTAAGTGCACAAGAATGGACAGGGCGTCCCATTTTTTGGGCGTTTTAGATTGACGCTTTATAGGCAATATAAATTTTCATCGTTGACCATAGCGACCGTTTTTCGTTCCAAAAATGTGGTGTGTAAGTAAAACTGGTTAATAGAAAAATAGTCGCTTTAGGAAAAAATAAATAGTTTAAACAATGTTTAGTAAAGCATTATTAATACACTAAACCAAAACGTGAACAAATAAAACAACACGGTGAAGTTAAGAGTGTGACCACACAGGTTACGCACAAATATGTAGACAGTCAGACATATATGTGGTTCCTATTTTTAAATGAGGAAACATTGAAAATATTGAGAATTACCATCCGATTTCAAGGACATTGCCGAACAAATTTTAAATTTAATTTTATCATAAGAGGATCCTATAGGATGTTGGGTTATGTAACTATAAACACAAAGTGTTTCCAATCAATTGATTATGTCATTAAACTACAGTAATGAGAAGTAGGCTGGAATATCGTGCAATAATTTGGAGTTCACGTTCATGTACTCAATTATAATGTTAATCTTTATTATTAACTTGCACTGTCAATATCGTTGTTTTGGGACAATATTCATGTAACTACTGTACAAAAATAAATAAATAAATAAATAAAAGTAGCAACATTCTCCTGCAGACAAAATTAATCAAGTTTTGAATTGATAGTTCGTTTATTAAAAAGAAATAATAGAACAATAAGATTTAGTTCATATATGTTTCTCATATTGTACTAAGTATAGTAACGAAAAATTGATTTTATTCTAGGTCTAGACCTTTACAATACATTAAAGCATTAGGTTTTACAGCATAAATTAATATGTTGGTCAAACAGTTAGAACAATAAAAACAGATCAGGTCACCACCAGCAACTGCAAGAAATATATTGTCGAATCTTCTATTGATCTATATGCTACATATAAGTAGCGTTGCAGTACTATAGCTGACAGGTTAGGGTTCGATTTCCAGGAAGGTCATAGGTGAATAGATTGGAATCGTTTTCTTTTTAAACGCGTTTATTGTAGTAAATTATAATTCCAGTGGTGTAGAAATAAACCCCTCAAAGAAACAAATACGCTGTTTAGTAAAATATGGTATATTTATAAAGTATAATTTGTTGTCTCTTCTAAATATTTTTGAATTTGCAATACTTAAAAATGAATTAAATAATGGCCTCATTTCTACTGTAATTAGTTCTTGGACTTTTTTTGATAACTTTAAGTCTTTTATCTTTTAATCTGGTAATTGTCTAGTCAATGTACGTAAAATAAGAAACAAATTATGTAGGCTAGTGATGTATAATTAATTTTCCTAGTGTGATATATGTCTTAAAAACCATAATGAAATAAATAGATTATTTCTCTTTAAAAATGTGGACTACATACGTACAATTTGAAAATTATAAATTTTGGTCTGCAACTAGCAAGTTTTTTACGATATTAAAAACAGAGATCCATTGTTGTGAAGCTGACCTTCAAACGCAGAAGAAGAACCTCCCGTCGAAACAAAAAATGTCCTTTCGGACCCGCAGATGGCAAAATTTGCCAATTAAGGCAATTGGTTAATGAGGCGTAAGAGAAAGAAACCAAATTTGGGTCAATTACATCGATGGGTGCAGGTGGTCGGGAATCATATCGTCCTTGTCCATATCCTCCTCCTGCAACGTGCCGCCCGTCTGGACTAATGGTGGACAGCTGGGCCTCCACCTGTCTGCTACTGGACCACTCAGCGTTCATGCCTTTCTAGATAAACTTTACACGTTTTATATATTTTAGAAATTATTTTAATGTATAATATTTATACTTTGGCAAATACACTGTCCTCAACACAATCTATGAATTGTGTATAAAGCTTAACATAATACACATAACATTGTCGGGTTTTGCTATTTCCTTGCGAATTATGATTAGATTATCCTTGCGACGTCATTATCGTATTGTTTACAGAATTCCATTTCTTATTTTATGTTGCCTTTTGTTGTCTTATTATTCACTCATTTTTATGGTGATCTTACCAAACAGAAAGTGTGAAGAAAACTGAGATAAAACTATCCGATCTAGAAAGGTTTGGAACTGTAATCTAGCAAGAACTCAAGATCAACTTCAAAAGATTACTAATCACCTTATACTGGAAATCGTGGCTGGACAAATCTGTGTATTAAACCCTAAAATTGAAAATCTATTTCCGCCAGAGTGAGATAAATGAAATATTAGTTTTTGGAGTATACGAAATAATGATTATGAAAATTGATTTTTTGAAGCAACTGAATTTTTGATTTAGAATAATGAATGATTTGAAGTTTTGGTCATATTTTCCTTGTAAAAGTAACTTGTACAGGAATATTTGAAAATAGAAGGCCATTCATTAAAATTTCCTTAAATTTACTAACTAGTAGGTCTGTTTCTTACTACCTTACTAAGTTTATTATTATATTGTTAGTTTGCTTGTTCTCCATACGCTTGGTGTTTAACTGAATCATATCGTGATCCATCGGTCGGACCTATTACTACAACTGACGAGACCTAATGCAATACTAACGAACTGTATTGACTGTTCTTATCAAATTTATAAAAAGCAATAATTGCAGCCAACACTTACAAAGATTAAAAAACTGTCCCGCAAAATGAAACGTTGCAACAATGACATGCATTTCTATTGCTCTTGCACAATCGGATAAGTAAAAATTTACTTATGTAAATACATAAGGTTTGTTTATTTTTAGACAAAAGATAATTTTCTCGATCGTTATCATCCCTTAGTAAGAAAGGTACTTAACCATTTGTTAATTTCAAGGTTCTTATTACGTTTAAAACATCTTAGCCTCGTGGTTAAAGGTGTTCATGAAGATTGGCATCACAGTTTTAATGTAGCCAGAGGTTAGAACATCAGATCATAAAATAAATCTCGAACAATGTAGTTGCGACGCTTCAAGTTCACTATAAATTGAAACCAAACATTTTCTCCGATTTAATATTTGAACTAAAGCAGAGTTTACATCGCAGACACTTGACTGTCCAGTGTCCGGGCGTATATGACAGCGTGATACGCCCTGGGGCGTCAACTAGGGAGCGGTGACTTGACGCTATTTATTTACTCGGCAGCCGTGGAGCGTGTGTGCGGCGTGCGCCCACCCCCACTTTGATCCCCGTGCAGTATGAACCGGCTCAAAAAACTACCCCTATGTCCTCACTTCATTTATTTCGTCCCCTTCCCCACGCTCCGCCGGCCCAATTTTATTGCCGCATTAAAGTCCGATGTCCCGCGAGGGATTTGCGCTCGGCTCACGGATCTATTTAATTACAATTTAAGTTTACTCCTTGTACAATTGAAAGCTTAAACGGTTAATGGGCCGTTGACTCATTGAGCCCCGGGCTGATTTAAATGGCGCTAAATGGCGAGAGCTTGACGGCCTCCAGTCGCCGAACTCAGCGCTCAGTCCGCGCGTATTCTAACACTGTACAAGCGTAAGCACACTATACGCCTTATGGGTTCTAATGATAAAATAAAATAGATCAACCATCGATAGGTGATGTGATTCTTTTCATTCATAATTTGTAAGAATCTGCTCGAAATAAATATTTCTCATTATTCAACACTTAATCACTGCACAACATGAAACAAGTTACACAAACTAAAAATTATTTAGTTTTAATGTCTTTTTATTGTATCCAAATTGCTAACTAATGTACTTATTATGCAATGAACAATTAAATTACAAAATATCACTTCCGGTTCAGTCGGAAGAAAGGTGGACTTCACACGTGGCCGTTATCTCTAAATATCAAATTTAAGGTGCATTAGTTTACATGTTTAATTAGCGCTGCACTGGTGGCACAATGACTCAATTATGGCGTTATCTTAAAACGATAAATTGGTTACGACTTACTAGGTAACGAACTCAGTCAAGCTATGTACTAATACTACCTCCGTTCTTTGTTTGATGGTTATTTTTGACGATGGAAGGATTATGAAGGAAACAGGATTATTCCGGACATTTGCCATCGTTCAGTGAAACAAAAAATCAGTAACACTACGTTTCACTGATTTAGGTTAGTTGAGGTTCACTGATTTATGATTAGGTTAGTTCTTTACCTGAAGAAGAGATCAGATTGCAGATCTCGAAACGTAGTGTTACTGATTTTTTGTTTCACTGAACGATGGCAAATGTCCGGAAACATCCTGTTTCCTTCACTACCTCCGTACTAAGTTTATTAGGAATATATGAAGAACTACGGTAGTTATCATATTCCTAATTATTCCCACAGTTATGTAAACTACTTAAAATTTTGTGTGTCCGCTATCTTTAAATGTTAGGAAATATAAATAATATCTAAGAACGAACGTTACTTTGTAGATGAGCTAAAAATTCTAAAACATTCGTTTTATTTGTCCCATATTGCATAATAACTTTTATATGACCATTCCTTTTTTAAACTTTGAATGGCACTCATCTTGAAACTTTAAAGTATATCAAGTAAATTGGAAAAAATAAATTTATAGTTAGCTAATACATTTTTAATAATTCATGGTTTTGTGCATCTACATCAAGTTTAGTCTTGATACTTAGATATTTAAGGCAGTTACCGTATTCATAAGCTCGAGCTATATTATTTAAGCAAATCTACCAAGAACTTTAAATAGGATACTATTTACCCGGCAGAACATCGCATTTTGGAGTTGATATATTCGATCAAAACCTCTAAAATGTTATTAGTCGATTAGCTGTTACCCGTGCCTTCGCACGCAATCTTTAGAACAGAAGTCCTTATATTACTTAGTAAAAGCAATTATGATGTAATATGATGGGAGTCCTATACAAATTTTAAAACGTAAGAAGGCATACATCAGGTAGTTATTATTTAAGTTCATGGTAAATAGTATCAGAGATTAACTTAATTATTATATCATGTTTGGTACGTGTAGGAGCATTTCTGGTTCTAATTAATTATATACGAGTACATAACGTCACAGCTGAATCTACCTTGTCATCCCGATCAAGAAAACACAAATCTCAGATCACACAGGTTTCGGAAACTTACTTCGGTCAAAAAGCGTATATTTCCAGTCCTTGTCATATATTTCAGGTCTAAGATATTTCTAGTATCATAGTAGAGTTTGCCTTACTGTTCTGACGAAAAAAATATACATACTTACTTAGGACCGAGATGCCTACTTCGGTTTAAAAGTGCCTACTTAAGACCGTTTAAATTCACTTACCTGCTATGTCACAGTTTAGCTTGCCATATTGCTCCAATCAAAATACTATATAGTTCGATTATCTAGTTCTCGGAAATCTATTTTGGTTAAAATCGTGTTGACATAGTTGAGTTTGCCTTGTCCTGATGAAGAAAATACACATATAAGTAAAACTAAGAAGCCTATTACGACCTATGGGGAAGTCCTACCTACAGTACTTACTATATTGTACTTTCGGTATAAGAGGAAAATCCTTATTAAGGTTTTGCAACATTCCAAAATAATCGGTATTCAAGTTTTGCGTTACACTTGTTTTTTGGACAGTAGCCAGGGAAAGAATGACTCGTTGAGGCATGTTAGTATTCATTTCTGTGTTTGTCAATAAGCCATTGTTAAAATGTAATATCATAATTTCAAGGAAACCCACCAGTTTAAAGTGACTTATGTGAAAACATTCATAACTTTGTTCATTAAGGTTAGTTTTATAACAGTATTTAATGCATTAGATGATTTTAATTCGTCACTGGCGCAATGTGGAGTAAAATTTATATATTAATGTTTTATGTACTATCTGAATTACACTACCGATCAAGCACTGTTTACTTATTATTGATAAAATTTAAATGTAAACGGATTTTTCAGAAGGTTTGTCGAACTATAGCCTGTCAACGGCTGTTTAGTGCCAGTTTAATTTGAATTATGAAACGTAAAAACTACAATTTTTCTGAATTCCAAAATATACCAGGTAACTTTTCTTAATTTTTTTCATCGTAAAAACCTTCCTCGGATTTCAATGGACATTTTACAAAAAGAATTAACCGAATCGGTCCAGCCATTATCAAGATTAGCGCTTACCAACACATTTGGCGATTCATTTTTATTTATAAGATAACTTGGTAAACTTTAATATGATTGTGACAAAATAAGCTGATTATAATTTTCTTGTAGACCTAATAGGCTATAAGGTAATGTATTAGTTACCACAGCTCTCTCAATTCAACATCAAAGAAATGTTTGTTATGTTTAATGTTACTGTAACAAGACATAAAACAATACTTTCTCTTATTAATAGAAGCGAAAAATACAATTAAAATACATTATAAGTATTTAAACAATAAATGTGCAAACTTTAGAAACACAGGTAGCACGTGAAGGTAATTAATGCTATAGTTTGTTACAATTCAGACAAATATAGGTCGTTCCCCATTTTAGAATTAATCACAGTTACTTTTTAGTAGTTCACTTAATAGTTTCATAAACATGGGGTAAAAAAACATTTTTTGGGGTAAAAAACATATTTTTACTCTTTATAATTTGTTTTTTCTACGTTTACCTAGTTTGTTGTTTTGCCTCTCTTCGAAAATTCAAAGGGTTTTTATAGAATTGCAGTTATAGAAGTGTGGGCGTACTTCTATCTTGTATATAGTAGAGATAGATAAAACCATCGCCTTGCGGACTCCAGAACTTACAAGCGATCACCCTGTACCAGGTTTCCAAGTTCAGTAAAAATTCAAATAGGAAAATAAAAGGCACCGTTTTGGTGTCCAAAACGTGTTTTATTAGTTCCATTTTACCTGCGCGGCTTTGGGTGTTACGATGTAAGCAACTGCAATTTGGTAAGGTAGAACATTAAGGTGTTGTCCAATTTATTTAATATAAGGGTCGCTGCCCTTCTAGAGAATATTCTTGACAATATAAAAAATACAAAATATTTTTACTACCCCACCAAGATTTGTAGTAATTTAAAATATACATTTCCGCAATTTTGTAGACAGTATACAGAAAAGACGATCGAATTAGGAATGTGATATGTTTTATAGTATACATCTGAATTACAATGTTAAGAAAATACGTGCTTTTAATTATTTATAACGTGAGGAAGTTACATTTGTAACGAATTGCAATTTAAGATAAGAACAATTTTCACTAAAACATTACTCCTGAAAATTGCATTAAAGTATGTCATTCCTTCAATCATATTTCATATACATACTGTAAAGCTTATATAAGCTCATAAACATACTCCATGTTGTTATTTACCATTTGTTCTGTTGGTAACTCTGATTACGAGATGCACCAAAATTCGTACTGTAGCTAAAATTCCTCGTGGACGCATTAACAGTTTGTTGTTAAACCTTGTGCACAAAAAGGTATTAAAGAACTAAGACTAAAAACTTTTTAATTGGCTGAGCGTTAGCGAAGCCTATCACCGAGGGACTGGAGACATTTCATTTCTGTCAGTCTGCCTATACGCGCCTGTATATCCGCACAGTATCTCGAGAACGAACTAACATATAGACTTAAATTTTGCAAAAATCTTTTTTCTATACAGGAAACATCAGGATCGATGATGGTGCTTGTCTTTTCATGGGATTTGGCTGAGCGTTACAGATAAGTTTCATTAGTCTTATGTGTAATCTCATAGGTACAGTAATAGCAATGAGGAAATTGCAGAATAAATAAATATATAGAACTTATGAAATTTTAACAAGTGGCATAGTAAAACATGTAATGAAATGAGCAAAAGACTTGAAATGTTGCATTCTATGGAACTCGTTTGTAGCCTAAGTACCAAAAATGATTAACACGATCAAACACCAGTTGTACACCCATGATGTTTCTCATGCGATTTCTCTAACAATGTTCTCTGTTGTACCCAGTTGACTCTCTCCTTCATGACTGACAGTTCCCATGTCTCGGTCACGTCCGGCGGGTCAGTCCCTGCCAGTGGTCGTGGTCGTGGTTCTGGTCGTAGACCGGGTTTACGACCACTACACGCCGCGGCTTGGAGTTCCACCAAACGGTAACGGTCGAGCGCTGCGGTCGAATACCAATGGACAGGACATCGCGACAAAGAGACATCGGTCACCAGGAGGTTGTCTTTACTGTCTTGTTACTCTCACTCCGCCTCGTCAACGAGCGGAAATTCCTCCGGTATCTAAGTCCCTTGCAACTGCATTGGCAGAGACTGCTTGACGGAAAATAACATTAAACTTAACTTGTAACTGATGGGATAACTATAAGGAAAGAATAGAGCACATATTGAAATGATTTCTCGTCAACTTCATGGCAATGTAGATGAGAATAGTGGTAGAGTAAGCTCTACGATGGATAAGATTAGAAATTCGATTTCATTTTACATGATGATTACCTAAGAATATTTCTGTTTCTATATCCTACTAAGGCTATGAATATTAGTGATGTTAACCTCTGTATGTGTTCGAATACCAAAATTATCCTAAAACAATTTTAAGGGTAGGACTTTTTTCTTTATTTATGATACATTAATTCCCAACGCAAACTTTATATTACTATTTCAGATGACAACCTCACATAGGTCTTATCTTAGGACTACAGTTAGATATTGATTAATGACAAGGAAATTATATATTTCTAATAAAATATATGGTGTAAGAAAAATGCATGTTTATAATAATTTGTTTCTGAAGTAAATTCATAGTTTGTAAATAAAATATGTTCTTTCTTCCAGCCATCTTTATGCACATACATGAAATAGTTAATACCCATTACCTAAAACGGATGTTCTTTGGCCATAACTATAAGAAGAAAGCAGGAATTCTGTTTGAATGTTTTCCTACCCTCTGTGGATATATTTCAGAAATGCTATCTTAAAGGCCTGTAAACAAACCTTTTCTGTAAAAGTAAAAAAATCCAACCGAACAATCACTAGCACCACCTTAACAGACGAAATTCAAAGACAGCTTTTCAAGGGATTTTTTAACTTTTGTTTCCTACTAGCAATCAGACCTTGCTCGCAATTCCGTTTTTTATCAATTCCCAGTACAAGGTGCTCCTCGCTAAAAGCATATTATTTCAGTACGTTTCCCATTGCGGGGATGATTGCTACTTGTAGACGGTTCAGTTCGATAGCACCCACTAATCATAACGGCAGGTGAGGAACCGCACCGTACCGCACCGGCCCGGTCAGCGCCGCGCGGGGATGCAGCTGCCGCCGGGGTAGTAGCCTTGGCCGGCTAGCTGCCGTTAAGCCGGAAATCGTAATGAAGGCTTGCAAGGCTTCGGCAATGATTGGCCATATTTCATTACATACCGTGTGGTCTCGATCTGGCTTCTAAGTCTTGAGCTCGTCAGCTGGATGAGGACCTTCGGTATCAACTTCCCGAGTCGTTCCGAAGAAGTCGGAAAAAGAAAAAAAAACTCCTGCAGTACTATCGAGTAGTATGGTTCTGGACTGTGTTTCTCACTCCACCACGCTATATAGCCAATCGCTAATATCGCATGGCTTATCCTCCTACTTAGGAGTGAATAAAGTTAACACAGTACAACCATCCCTCTTAAATCAATATTTTTCTTTTTATCGAAGTGTCTTCTACAGAAAATGATTTATATATAGAGTTTGATTGAATACGATATTGAAGTTATTAGTAAAAATGGATTGCTTAAATTATATGGTACAATGGAGAGACACAAATCTCCGGCCCCAGACATCAATGGCGCAGTATATTAGTTACGGCGGTTGTCGTAAAATAACCAAGCAACGTCGAGCGTGGCTGCCGCTTGGATGGGTGACCGCTGAGCGATCCTGTCCTTGCAAGCAGTCCGCCTTCCCGACCAGTGGCGGTGGTTCAGAAATCACCTTTAAGCCGTTGATTCCGAAGTTAAGTTCAGAGAGGACTTCTTATCCCTAATTTAGCCTGGTAAAGACGTTCTTCTTAAACTTTTTTTGTTTACGCTGCTCAAACAACTTTTCCAGCAGTCTCCACGTAACATAATTAAAACAATAGATTATCTTTCAAAACAACTAGTCAATCAAAAATAAAATAAGTAACACGATTCAGGGAATAAACAACTTTGAACCAGCGTGTTGCCGGTAAATAGAGCTGTCAAATTAAAAAGTAAAAGTCAATTTGTAAAACTACAACCACTTTATTCAAATGACTACGAAATTCCTGTCACAGGTCGCCTAGTCCCCGGGACGGTGAATATGTATAAGCTATTTCCGGTACACAGGCGAAGAGGTCTGCCCCGATATACACCGAGTTAACACTACGTAATGACAAATAATTACACTAACTCATGTAAATGGGCGAGGTAAGTGGAGTCATTATGTCAGTTTCTTTGTCTGTTGATGACTTGTTTGTTGGCTGGTAGACAGCGCGGCATTCCTTCTTCTCCAGCGTCCATAGCCCGCCTTGAGTTAGAGTCCCCTGGAATCTCTGCTTGATTTACACTGTTTTAAATTAGAACACGCGTTCCTTTGGAATTTTACGAGCAGCGACTTCATCAGTGTTTTGAAAAAAGCGATGACTTCACCCATGGATTTAGGCTTTCTTAGAGAACACGAATTTCTCTCATGTATGTTTATATAGGTTGTTCGTATTTTATTCTTTTTCTACACCATTTGTTAAAACAGGAGTATTCAGACCTAATATCTTTTTAGACCTAAACTTTTACCGTTAAAAGCATTTAAATTCGTTTTTTAATTAAGTAATTTAAAGCATTACATATCACACATATGCATTACATATAACTGGAAACTAATATAAAAATGTAGGGAGAAAAAAATAGGAGAACACATTTAATAGGAACGAATTATCATGGTAACCTAAAGGCAGAGGAGACAGGTTACGTAAGTTTGATTCTTAGCTTTGTAATGATATTCATTACACTTTGTTTTATCTTTATTGTTGAATCTAAAGGGACCAATTAATTGCACAATAACAATAAATTGCCCTCAATTTATCAAATTTTGTGATAAGCTGGTTCGGTTTGACTTTCATTTTAAATAACACCAGTTAGTTTACTTAATTTACTAAAAAAAATATTGTATGCAATTAGAATGTTTTTTTAAGTTTTAAACAATTGTATTTTATAAAAGAAAGCATTTAAATTTTTGATATTTATTTTTGATGTTTAAGAATACGTTTAATAATAAACGTACAAAACGTAACTATCCTACAGATTCGTTGTACTTATATTATTCATGTAAGTATAACAGGAGTTCAGTCATTTGCTACCGTTCTATGTTTGTATGATTCAACGATATATCTTAATGCTTTTAGACGTTTTAACATCTGAGGAGAAGATATACTTCAATCCTAGAAACTTACTGTTCTATTATTTGTATTGTACCACAATGGCAAATTACTAACTTTCGGTCATCTTTAAAAATATTCATTATCAATAAAATACTCCAAACAAAAGTTATTTGTCTTATAGATATTCTTCTATTGATATATGTTCTGGTAGTTAAGTGTCAATTGGCCTAACTTCTGTTTCGAATGCAGGAAATGTATGGGATGCTGTTAATTTTTTTGCGAATTAGTAGTCTCAGCCTAGAAATTATAGTTATTCCTAATAAGTTATTCATTCATCTTGTCTGCACCATCTTCACTCGCATTTAGTCTTGGAATGTGCAATTTGAATTTATTTGATAAAATTTCATCATATTTCTAAAGACCTACCCCATAAATGCATTGTCTGAGAGATTTCTTTGGGAATCTTGTACAATTCTGAATCACTTAAGTTGCATTTTCAAAACGTGTGGAGAGGTGTCTTTGCTCGTACAGCTCATAATTAACATTTTATGTAGTTCCTTGAGCTTGTAGCTTATCCTTAATTCTTACAATAATTGTTCCGAGTTTAATTTGCCAACCTCTCACCTAGTAACTTTGATCAAAATACAACTAAATACAGGCAAGCTGACAAGTAGTCCATATATCCTATATATATATATATATATATATATATATATATATATATATATATATATATATATATAGGGGGGATTTGTTATCTCCATTGTAATACCGCCGTCGCACGTATAGGACGCTTGAGTGTATGCTAAAACAATTAGGATGTTGTTTTACTTTGTAACTGTCTCTTTATGCACTCCTAAAGACAAAACTCAAAGTCTGATAAAAAGCTGTTAAACTACACATTACAAACATAAAATTATTAACCTACCCATCACAATCATTAAGCCACAGATTTCTAAAACATATGTCTCCAAGTGTGGCTATTGTCGCTGGTATATTTCACAGGTACTGAATAGATTTTGGGAAAGGACGAAATAAAGAGTCGTTGTAAGAAAAATACAATGAGTTACAGTTATCAATTTAGTTATTCATTGTTAGTTTCTATTCAAATAACTAAAGAAGGTTTCCAATTTCTATGATAATTATAAAAGGGTGTAAATTCGATAAGGAACTTTGCCGTATCACGTAATAGAACAGTATTAAAGAGGTCCAAATATTTAAGTTAAATTTTCTAAGACATTACCCACAGCTAATAATTACTAGTTTATAACAATATCATTAGTAAATAAGGTGTTAAACAGTAATTAGATTAGAATAAAGTTTGTTGCGTTGATCATATGAATTTCTACAGTTCTAAATCTGAATTATGAACATCAATTACAAATTAGAAGGTAAACTCCCAAATGACAAAACTTTTCTGTCCAAGTAAGCGCAGTTTAAAGTAACCAAAGACAGCCGAAGTAGAGAAGTAATAAACTGGCAGGTTTACATTTAATATTGGATTACTAAGAGAGCGCTCGCGCAACTTTAGCGCCCTCTCATCACAAACAAGTTAAAGACAAATCCGAAGTTAGAGATTAAGCGAAGAACTCATCAAGAATTCCTCCAAGAACAACCGCAGACTTGTTAACACTGTCGTGGAACATGTAAATGTAATCGTTAACTCAATCTGGGAACGTGTTAAGTGACTAACTGTTAATGAGCTTTAGAACAGGTGCGAGTTGATCGCTGTTTTAGATTAAACGTCACTTTTTGGATGTGACATTGTTCTGGAATTGTGTTCGTGGCTGATTTACAGTGTTTTAATCTTTCTCGAGACAACGTCAGTTTTACGCGTGACGACAGCTTCGTTCGAACTGCCTTGTTTGATTTTACGGGCGTCATTGAAAAGTAACTTGTCCAAAAATATAGTCTCTTCTAATTATGCACCGATATTTGCATAGAGGCGAACCATAGATTAAATTAATTGTATTATAAATTATCTATTTTATTGCTGTTACTCTCTAATTGTTATGTCGTAATTTTGTGTTTTTATTCCTTTATTATATAAATGTTGCAATATTTTATTTATCTATAAAAATATTTTAATTGCGTATGTTATGTTCGGTAAATAACTTAATGAAGTAACTTATAAATGCCTTAATTATATTGAACATTGACTATTTTTATTTTAAAGTGTTCCAATAATATATTTCTGTCAAAGGAATTTTTTGGATTACTATAGTACTTTTGAATGCTCTTTATTTATTAACAAACTAATAAAGAAACAAAACAACTTCTTTGTATTTGTTAATTTACTACAAAGTAACGTAGAGGAATTTTTAAGCGAAACAACTTGGGGTATATTTAATATACTCGCATTATATTTTAAAAATATATTACATTTTGTTTTTAATAAAATATTTATTTGTTTCTTGAACCAAAATGATGAATATTCACCATGTTCTAAATACCTTAGGTTGGTTAGGTGGTATATATATATATATATATATATATATATATATATATATATATATATATATATATATATATATATACGTCACCATTGTTGTAAATATAAACAGTAGTATTATTTCTTAATATTAAGAAGTGATAAGGATAAATATATTGGCGCTCGTACTAATAATAATCTTTTAACCATATTTTTTATATATATATATATATATATATACGTCACCATTGTTGTAAATATAAACAGTAGTATTATTTCTTAATATTAAGAAGTGATAAGGATAAATATATTGGCGCTCGTACTAATAATAATATTTTAACCATATTTTTGTTTTCCAGATTTTAGTAGAATTTATTAACCCAATTCTAATTTTAATTTGACTGCATTAACTTATACTACCACCACATCTTAACACATCGAATATGGTAATTTAATTAAATTTTCTTCCTATTGTCATTAATTCTAATAACAACCGGATAGCGTAATTGAAGTATCTTATCTTTTATCTGTAAGTGTAACTAATGCAGAGTTTTTAACACATTTTGGGTTGTACGGTAATGGTAGTTTTAAACCAGATTTTTGGTTTTACTCAATTCCACTTCCAGTAAAAACGCGTTTTGGAATCAATTGGAGTGTAAGACCATTAATCAATGAACTAACCAGAACCAAATGCAGCGTAAATTACTATGCAGACAGACTAAACCTGGATGTATTATTTTAAGATAGATAATCATCCACCTCTATTGATCATTAAAAAAAAACGGAAAGCTAAAAGCTGTTTTTATTATGACTCCTGATAGCATACATATTTAAATGAGAGCATTACCTTGTTAAGTAAAAACACTACAAGAAACTTAATTTTGAATTGAGGTTTATAATTATCGTTTTTAGCCCTGCAGTGTGGGCGAAGATAATCTCTCAGATCAGGGGTAAGTGCTCAGTATCCGCACCACCTGAACGTCATCAGAACGTAAACGGTCTGAACAAAAAGGGAGCACTGCCCTGTCTAAAACACTATCAGAGAACACCTGTTTTTGTTTGACAAATGGTAAGTACTTGTAGGGGTAGTGGTGGGAGTTGGGGTTGGCCAGCAGGTGAGCGATCAGTTGGCTGATAAGGCACCTGTTACACCGACCCATAAACATTAAATTAACTTGTCCGCGGTAATGTATTTTATATGTCCATGGTGGCGCGATAAAGTGTTTAGGAGATACGACGTCGCGCCGCACCGCCCCAACGCGGGAAAACAGTTCGGCGCCCTAGATAATCCTAGCCGAGCTGCATGTAAACCTAGATTGCTCTTTGTCGATCAAATTTCATATTTCAATATATGTTTGAAACATCTGATTACGTCTCAAAGTGGGTAAATTGAATAAACTGAAAAAAAAAAAAAAAAAAAAAAAAAAATACAATATCAGTTGTCCACTTGCTTGAAACCTTCCCTATTCCCTCATTAGTACAAAATCAAGTAAGTATACCCAAAGTATTGTCCTTGTGCAATCCGGTTATACGAACGAGGTTTCTTTAGCATTGTATTTGCATAACATTGGTTAGTTATTCCAACAAAGAAACAATTAAAATGTGTACTTGTTTGTGCCGTGTATAATACATAATGTTCTGGTAAAGCAGTTTTATTTTGTTAATTAATGCCTCGGCTTAAAGCTAATTTAGTTTGCGGTTGTTTTATGCGGGTTTGCGGTTAAGTACTTTGTGGCAGCGACATTTCGTGGTCGTGAACATCTCGTGGTAACTATCCAATCTTCGTAGGGCTAAGGAAAGTATTTCTGTTTGGAATGTATTTGGAAACGTTACATCCTCTGAAATGTATTCAGGAATGAGGATATTATGACTATGTGTTTCAAAATAAGTAAGTCAGCCATCTTTAATCCCAGGATTGATGTCCGTACAAACATCAGAGTATTACAATAAATTATTATTATCAGCTCTGAAGTTAAATATTGATTTATTAGCGTACATCCTCCTGTACTACAATTTGGACTAAGAATGTAAAAACAAGCATCCTGGCACTTAAAAGACTACGCCATTAACTAATTTAGGATGGTATTAAAGCAGCATAATGTGGAATGTTACATTCCTGTATGTCTCACGAGTTCCTAGTTTTCTAGACTTCTTGATATGAAAACGTTTTTCTGTAACGAAATAAGGTGGTTCGACTCCTAGGATGACGAGTAACAATAGGAAATAATGTTATTGTAAAATTCATATTATGTAAAACCATATAAAAATTATGACTTTAATTTCACATATGACTATCAGTCTTTGGTAAACTGGAAAAAATTAGGTCTGCTACTCACAGTTGCGAGAGAAGGGGAGCGGTTAAAACTGGTTTACCCATCTGATGACTATACAAATGTTAAAAAGTGGATAACATCCATTTAATTTGCAACAGACAAAACCAAACAGCCAGCTTCCAACAGACATTACCCGATCATAATACAATAGTTTAAAAATGCATTTGCTTATCGAACAAGTGTTTATAGTGTAGAACAATCTATAACATCAAGTGCATGTCAATGAATCCTTATGTATTCTATTGTATACTTCTGTGAATAAAGAGTTCTTTAAATAAATGTATTATATCTAGATAGTCACTGTACAGTAGTTCGACACGCTAACTGCAGCAGATGCCCTTAAGTGCTCGCTGTCTTATGACGTGATCATAACTCAGTATAGACCAGCAGTGAAAATGTTAATTAAAAACTTTTCTTTAAAAAAATACAACACAATGTTCGAGTCCTGTAGTATTTTGAGCAGACCATAAAAGAGCCTGGTTGAGTACGCGGCTTTTCCTGCGCTTTATGAATGTTTGTAAATTTACAACAACTATGACAGCCAAAGCTGACAAACTACTGAACATTTTTCAACTATTGAAGAAGAATTCATTTTGTGGAGTGACTTTTTTAAGTATAAGTACTAAGAATTATTAAATAAGAAGTTAAGAAATGAAAAAGAACTAACTAACATAGTTATTTATATTTTCTCCAAATTTAATTGATCTGGCTAACAATTAAGTGAAACTGTTGTACAAATGACAGGAACTTCTGAAATCCCACCACATTTATATGATGATTGTGTGTTAGTTCGATGATTCCCCAGAATAATAACAACAAATTGACGTAGAACTACGCGCTGAGATGCGATCTGAATCAACACAGATACGATAAATTTTGATCTAATTGTGTAGTTAATCTAATTAGCCGAAAACCTTAACAAAAACGTTAGTCAAATTTAGCAGAAGTTATGAAGTGTAAGAGGAACACTACGGTAAAACAGTATAATCAAATTATGTAGGTGACTTTGCAATGTTTCTAACTATTCTAAGGATTTCAAGCAATAATTATAAAATATTAATGTCTCCATCTACACCAAAGTTGAACATATTAGGGGCTTGATTAGAGATTGCGTGTGCTTAAACGAGAGCATCTGTTATGAGTATTATTGTATAATAATTTCGTCGCACAGGTTTTCGCGTAGTGGGGCACACAAAATGCGATTGAAAAGTCTTTAAAATATCATACGTACAGCAGCAGTCTTTAATACACTTTAAGTGACCCAAACTCCTTCCTCTTATTATGCGTCTCAGAGGCAGGGGGAAACTAACTAGATTAAATCCAAATCCAACGTCCCTGTTAGGAAGCAAGGTTCATTCAACCAGTCTGTATTGTCACGTATACCTCCACGAACTTTCACTAATCAGAAGGAAGTATAGAAAATATATCTCAGGTTATCTTCACTATAAAGGATACATGAAATGGAGGTTTCATAGAAGTTGAATTTTTGAATGCTGCACGAAAGATTGACGGAAGAAACGTAATTCCCCGGCAAAAGGAATCCCGGTCTAGGTGAAATCTTTGGATGTTGTAAAATATTAAAAGTGGAAACTGAGTTTTTATGTTAGTGAAACGACCTTGAGTTTTACTACATAAAATATTAAATTTAGATTTTTTTATGTATTATATTACAAGTAACACAATATATGATTAAACCAAATCTACACCTTTATTTCATCGAAAAGTTATGGGAACTTTTTAATTCAAAGATATAATTAATTCACATACAAACGCTGTTTTTTTTAATATTTTTTTTAATTTATAATTTTTAATAGTCAAATGACGAAAGATAAAAAAGTAATGAGGTCTTTAAAAGGGATATATCCCATAGTTAAACAATAAAAAAGTAAGAGTTTAACATTGTTCTTATAAGGGTAAATAAAGATGGTCGCTGGAACAACTGACTCTTAACGTTCTAGTTGGAGGTGAAATCGCCAAATTTATGTTTTATATATTGAGAATAGTTCAATAATGTCAGCCCATTTAAAAAATGAACATCATTACAAATTAATCAATCTTCCATCAGGTTGTAATTTATATTAATCGTAGATCATCACATATTCTATACCAGTGACGATGCATTCAGTAACCTGTCCTGTTTATGCTAACCTTCAAACTATTAATGTTTCTCCAATATGACATACGAGTACCAAGGACGGGACTCCGCTCGTGAATTTGTTCTTTACGCTGTGGCGAAGTGGATATCACAAATAGAGTGAAACATTGGGCAAACATATTTTTATTGGTGTCCATTCCGGTATTAACTCAGGCGTATTGAGACGAATATTTCCAGTTCAGAGTAAATATTACAACGCTACTTTTAACATTATCCCTGATTAATGATAGTTTAAATAACTATAACTTAAGCACTTTTAACATGGTTACTGAACCCAAATCACCAAATTTTCAAAAATAACTTAGAACAGTTACTGTTTTAAACGTAGTTTAAAGACGAGATACACGGCCAGGGTTGCGCTGCTACTACAGGTTATTGAGCTCAAGTCAAAAAACTACTAAACCACATAAACTATGGAACATGTAGAATGGCTGGCTTCTTCTATACGGGCAATGTGACTGTGTGCCTAAGGTGAGCGAAGCAGGGCTTGAATGACTGAAGGTGTTGGGCTTGCTGCTTATTTTTGTTCTTAAGATTTAGGCATGATGCAAGTACATTTTGATATTATCTTTAATTTTTTTGTGTGCCGGCTTTTAGACGAGAATAATAGTTGACGTAGTGAAGCAGTAAGAGATATACAAGGTGTAACAAAACCTTTCACACGAACATTAGGATATTCTTTCGATGAGCTAAAATATATCGCAATCAATAAAATTGTCTATTTATTTTCGCTTACTGTATGTTTGTGATTTTTAGTTTTTATTGTTATCTCAGAAACCAGTAAAGATAAAAAAAAATAAATTTGGTACAATTATTTTACTTGCAGTCTCAAATTAAGATGTTACAATAGTGTTTTTTTTAAAATCTGTAATAGTTTCTGAAATAAAAGCAAAAAAATATACAAACAGGCAGTAAAAGAATTAGTGTAGGCATGAGTTGTATTTAGTTTCTAGCTCATCTTGGTCCATGTAAAGATATCCTAAAGTTTATATAAAGGTTAGTTACACTCTGTATAGACATATATACTAAACCAGATTTTATATCCATTTAAAGAGTGATTTGCTTAAAAATTTATACATATATACCTTGTATTTGCGGAGCTGTTCTTATATTAAATTGGAATTGTATTGTTAATTTTGTATTAAGAAAAGATTTGATATTTGAAAAATGTACGTAATTGTTAAAAGAAAAACAAAAGGGGTTGTGATTTTCTCTCAATCCGTGTACTAACACCAAATATTTCTATAATCCTATTGCAACTCCTAAAAGATGATTAAGATTCAACTTAAATTTGGGTCCTGATTATCACCTATAACAAAATAATAAGTGCCAGATGTCATTCCACGCGGCAATTATTCCGGAAATTCTGCCGAAAGACTTGCCGTAGAGATTCCCATTTACACATTTAATTTTATTAATTTTAATTTCAGTACATAGACAGTATTTTTAAATACCTACCACTTTCACACACGATCTCATGGTATGTAAAATGTTATAGCTGTAATATTTAATCGAATTTTATTGACATTAAAAAATATTGCTTTAAAAACTGTCTTTTAAAATATCCTTTTTCAAATTTTGAGGACCCTAGCTCTGAGCAGGGGCGCTAAAAGTCATAGAATACCAATATATATTGACATAAGAACACGCGGGCTCTATAAACATATTCCGTGTACAATACGTAAGACAGGATCCTGTAATGACAAAGTTTTTGCTATAAAAATTAAATTTATTGCAGAATACCCGTGTTATAGGCGTTAGTGAAATCCATAATAAACAAGTCATAATATATAAGATAATAGCCAATACAAACGATTGATAACGGTCAATCAAGATGAAAATTGATTTACCGTTTCATTTTGCGGTTTCAATACTATTTAACTAAAAATAAAAGTGTAGTTCAATGTAAGAAATTTAAGTTTTATCTGTATTCTTAGTAATTTCAATTATTCTTAGAACATGTATATTTTAAAAACAATGATATTGATATTGAGAAAAAACAATAATATGGTCCTATGTATGCCAAATTACGGACCATAAGTTGCCATAAAACTGGCAAAACGTTTTTCGAAATTTTAAATATGTGCTTCTTGTTGTAAATAGAAGCTTCACTGCTTCATTAACAATGAACAACTTTAAACAATCAACATTATCATTATTATCAAAAGGCTGTAGGAATCAATTCATAATCATAAACATTATTTAACTTTACAATAAGTTAATTATAGAATTTTGGAATATGTAGAACTACACTATTGCTACAAAAGTGGCCGAGTTGCACAGACTTTTAGATTAAATTAACGAAGCTTTATTGACTGATGTGTAGGTTTTACCATTTTTAAAATCCATTTAATCTTTGCTGTATCTCTTAATGTTTCCAATATCCTTTCAGTGTTTATAAAATTTGGAACAATTATGTAATACCAAATTGGTGAACGTCGTTGGATTTTGAAAAGAATAAAAAGCTGAGAGTAAGCCATTTCTTGATATTCAGGTGTCGATTTACTTCAACTTTAATTAGTTATGAAATATTAAAAATAGGATGTAATTTATATACTTATGATTGGCAAAGGATGGACGTGTTTCGAACTGAAAACTTCAGCTCAGCAGTTCGTTTTGCCGCCAAGTCAAAGAATTAAAATATTGGTTAAAAAGTAAGTAATGGTTGTATGACTATGTTGCAAGGTGTAGGTCGCGTCATTAGTCATCTAGATTAATCTAACAATCTACAAGGTCACGCGAGTCTAGTGTTAAATAAATTCACATATACGACCAAAGTAAGCGAGCAATGTATTCATTTATAAAAAAATGGAACAAAATTGCAATTTGAGCGTTTTTACATTTGAACTAAATCGTGCACTTTTAAATTAAAACTCTACACAAATTGGTTGAATTGCGGATGTAAGCACAAATTTAGTTGAACATAATTGCAAAAATGGCATGAACAATTATATAACAATAAAAGTGAGTGATTCTAAAAATGATGACCATGTAATGTTTTTGAATGCTGCATTCGTACATTACAAAAGCCATAATTTTCCACAGATAGGCTATAATTGAAAAAACCTTTGTAAAATTAAAGTACGATGGGGGAGCTAAAATACTAAAATTTACCATAAGTGGAATCTTCTACAACAATAATTTAGGCTATTCTTTGTCTGAACTTTGTTTTTGACGGTGGAAGGATTGGGAAGGAAACATGATTTTTTGTGAGTTACCGATTTTTTTGTGTCACTGATCGATGGCAAATGTCAGGAATATTGTAGGCTACATGGATTAGGGTGTCTATTGTGCCATTTCTTAAAGACAGGGGTCCAACTAGGGGAGTGGGAATTCCATTGTACTAATTATTTTTTTATTCACCGTTTCATGAACCTTGCGTATAAAATCTTATGGCTTATTCAATTTTCAGCAACAAGCATAACTTGGCCAATATTTTCAAGGTCGTCTCTATTTCATATCACTGCTCCAGCTATTATATCTGTTACATAACTTGGCCTTTTTACTCTTGATTGTTTGGTTGATTGTTTTACATATTGATTAGGATTTTTCTTGATGGAGCAAAGCCTTAAAAATTTAAAAGTGAGAAAGAATGTTAAATTTTGAAGTGCAAAGGTTTAGTCATTTTATTGGTTGAGTCATTACGCTTTCATGACGACGGGTTTACATTTCGTTTATACAATATGGTGGTGTAATAACAAACATAGTAATACACTTTGGCCTTGTAATCAATAATCAATGTAATCAATAGAAATAACAAAAAATACACAAATACATAATACATAAATAAAAGGAAAACCTAAGAATTTTTCGCTAAAACAAAGTTTTTGTCAACTGTACATAAATAATATACAAGTAGGCCGTTTCACTTGAACTGCGCTAGTAAACCCCTAAAGGGATGATTGTATTTTCCAAAAAGAAAATACGTCAACTATGTTATAAAGCAAGTGATTAATTTTATTATTGACAGGACTGTAAGTATATAACTATCCCTTTTAATGTCTTGAAACAATTTTATCACATACTGTTTTGAGAGAATAACTGTTAAAGGGATGATTATAACGTACACAAGTTAAAATACAATATTGTTACTATTCATCCTACATGCACACTATTTTTGCCTATCAATTTGGATAGTGTTCCTTGGAAAAGTACCTAAAAAATTAATTAAAAAAATATTTTAATGGTAAAATAACAATAGAACTTTTAACAAAACAAAAAATTAAATTTTGAATAAGTAAACTTTTTATGTTAAACGCATTTGAGTCTGTCAGTTACAGGAAATGGTAGGAAAAAATAAAGCAAAACTATTTTGAAAGTTTGACATTTATTACTCAAAACAAAGTAAAAATATAACAATAAATTATGAATTAAACAACTAAAAATACTTTGTGAATTATTGTTAGGTTCAGTGACTTGCCTCTCTATCACGCAGCAGTATCCTCTTGACCACACTTTCACATTTCACTTTACTTTCACTTAAAAACAAACTGGCTTCACTTCACAAATAAAACTGACTGATAAGACCCAAAACATTTGAAAATCAATACAAAATAAACATTCATAAAGTTAAAAACACCTCTTTAGCACTTTCAAAATAATCATGTTTAATAAAGAACACACAGATTGAAAAAAATTGACGATGAAGAAGAAGAAATCCGAGAGCGGAGAGGGTAGACAGGTGGACGGCCAATAGGAGAGTGGAAGGCCAAGGTCATCAGGTCGGAGACAGACGACAGCGGCACTGCGCGGAAGACACTCCGAGGGCGCCAGAGGGAAGGCGGTGACCGGAGGGTCCGGGAAGATGGTGAGAAGGCGACGGCCGCTACTAGAATGGCACCAAGCAGTCGCTCCCAATTTTATATGTAAGTCAGGAGGGAAGGGGAAAACCCTCTTTTTATATATATATTCAGTATTATTATTCATCCAAGGAGCGGTACGCGGCGAGGCTCATCTGCAAGTCCTATAACCGAGCTAATTATCAAGTTAATATGGACATTCTATATGGAGGAGGAATAGCGAGCGGGATCGATGTAGGGAACTTCGTGAGTACGAGAGAGACAGAGCTACATTGATATTATAAGTTGACTCAATCGCTGTATTCATTTGTAAACTTAACCAGCCCGGCCGGGGAGCTCTCTCTTTTTCTCCCTCTGAGGCTTATGGCTCATGTAAGTTTCATACAATTTAAAGTGGCTGCCCCACTGCTGGCTGCTGTTATATTCAACATTTGAAGCATGGTATTATGCAGGCAGCACCGAGCCATGATAGCGTTCTCCACCAATACGGCGCCTCCAGACACCCCCACCACGAGAGGAGGACTTCTTAATTAGGCTTCAACCATGTCGCAGGCACGCCGACTCGGAAAAATGCCACGTCACGCTATAAGATACGTGTCGAGTGATGGTTCCAAAATTTAGGACATGGTATTGGCCTACTTACGATTTTGGTTGACTCGGGTGAGGGTTTTGGACAGTCGTTGAAGGTAGAGCGATATTGGAGTGAAGGGTAGGTGAGGTAAGTGAAAAGATAAAAATAACAATTTAGATTTCCGTAACTGCTAATTAAAAAGAGCATTTTCGCATATTTACAACAGATTGATACAACAGGAATCTTGGAATCCCTTTCGTTTAATGTATTCAATATACGACGAGGTATGGCCGTCTCTAATATTTACGTACAGCGCTATTTGAAAAAAGTAAAATATTAGCCCAAATGAAAATTCAATAAATTAGTGTTTATTTATTTGATCCAAAATAACAATCACTGATGCTATCCATAGCACTAACAAAAGAATTTCATTATTGATGCGTATTCACTTCCACAGCCATAACGAAGAGAACATTCGCAGCACTCAGGGGTTGTTCCCCTCACTGGTCCCGACTGACACACTGGCCGTAATATGAAGCCCTGCTTTCCCTACGTGAACACCCACTAAGCAGGAGAAGTTAGAATTCAGTGAAAGTCAACAACTTCTTAACCAGGATAAAGCAGAAACAAATTTTGTTTTTAATTTGATTGAAATTAGGCCAAAACCACCACTATAATGGGAGTACTTCCAGAAAGTATCCTAATGTTTTACCCCACTATACCAAACTATAAACATAGGATTGTGCAATATATAGTGCAATTGTGATACGATAAAACTGTTAATTGGAAATTTTCTATAAACTGAGAATTGTGTTTGTCTCGTATTTTCAATATAACAAGATCTCTTTATCTATTTTTCTGACGATGATGTAAGTAATATTTTATGTGACTGTTGGTTTTCAATTTATCAAACTAAGAAAAATTTCATCTAAGATAAAAGTATTGTTTGATATTTTTAACCCTTTTCAACCATTCCAGTCCGAGTACTTAAAACTTTCTTAAAGAAAATTCCTCTACGTCTCCAAAAAACTAGGTTGTATGATTGTACAATGCAAACTGGATATTGGCTCATTTGGAAGAGTAGAATTATTCAGATTATATGCCTTAATCTGTTTTAGATAAACATTTTCAAAGTGTTTGACTCACGGGATCTATTTTACTGCTCAATTGTTCAAATGCAGTAACAGATAATATAAAAAAGTTTCGTCGTGAGTACAAATATGATCACCAATAAACCGCCTTCTCTAACATATAGCCCTACATTTAAATTTAATTAGGTGCAAGAAGTCGGTCTAGGAAATATCACAAGGTTGTGATACTGTATGTGATCGTAACACGTTTTACCACTAATCTACTTTGTTTTATACTGTCTTCCCTAATCTGTCTGAAAAATACTCGCACACGCTAGTTGCTCAAGAGAAAGGGCAGGTATGACTAAAAGGGCACTGGTCTATCTAAAACCCCTCAACAAACCACAACAGCGTCTAACCTACGTCGCTAGTGACTGACGTTGTTTAGTGTTGATTGTTGTATCAAGAGAGTTACCTTATGATGATTAAAGAAAATTAATAATAACTACAGATAACAAAATGAGACTCTAGAGATATTAAAAACTCTACTATTAAAAACCAAAATAAACAACATAATTTAATAAAGGGGTAGTGTATAAAAAACGAAAATAAAGTTTGTCAAAAAAGGAGTGACTTACAATGCATTGTTTCTAAAGACACTGTTTGTACAGCAAACACGATATTCATTGCAATTAATCAACATGCGATAAAATTGCTTCAGATTTATTCTAAAACCTCTCCGTAATACCTTTAATTTATATTCAAGTCAAACACGACTTTTGAGTTTCTTGAGCCGGCAATACTTTAAGGAAGTAATCCTTTGTACACTCTTCTCAGGAACTCGAAGGAAACCTTCAGTGAAATCCACGAAAAACTTAATTAAGTCGCGGACCGACTGGTTGGTTCGTTTAGACTCGAGATCAACCCTTTCTTCGATCCGGGAGCGGAGCCTCTCCTCCCTCCGCCACCCCGCAGCCTCATTGAATTGCAATAGGACCTTAGATTTATGCCATTTCTCATATTGCGTAAAGTGAATTCAAAATGGCGGCTGTAGCTTACATATGTCGCTTGGTGACTGAGCCCGGACTTTATTCTGACAGCACGACGTGGTGCGGTTCACCCCAGACATAACCCACTCTTTCATCTTCGTCATGGCGCTGTTAACTTACAGCTGCGGAATCGCACAAACGTAAATAGAGTGGCTTTCCATTAGAAGCATGTTGACGATATGAATTTTTATCGAATCACGTATTTGATTCTGACGTTACGAGAATGTAAATGTCACTTATGAAAATTGGCCGTCTTTCTGAAGGTTTCCCTTACATTCCTATTACATATTGAATTGGATGAAAGAAACAGATGAAGAGGTCGAAAAGATTAGTTTTTATGCCCGGTGAGTGTTATATTTTACAATCCAAGTAGATTTTATATAGCGGTTAAAGGATACAATTACAATTTTGTAAATACAATTGAGCGTCGAAATATACTAAAACAAAGTAAGGTTATCTGTTTCAGCTATATTTTCCGACGCGGGAATTACAAATGCAATCCTCTCGGCCAATAAACTTCGGAAAACAGCGGCGCTAAAGAAAACATTACGTAAAAGGAATCTTCGCAAGGGGAAAGAGACAAACAAGATAAAAACAACAGTGAGATGAAATGGGCCAGGTTAGGTTGTTTTGAGACGCGCGACGTAAGTGTTCTCAAAATGAAACGGTGTTTACGGGCACCTAAGGAGAAAATCTTTTCAATTTGCCGCCAGTACATTTCCTCACATACATTTATGCATCGCTCCATTTTAAATTCAGATTTCCCCCACCAGCCCGTCATATATTAATGTAAAGCGTGTTATTATTCCGTGCGACGACAACTTGAATGCATAAGTAAGTGCAGCTTTTTCCACAATGGACTCGGCCGGTGATGGATCAGTCAGACAGCCCATGATTGATGCTCTCGCCACGACATCTTTTGACGACGGATTTAATAAACCCCGCCGAGGAAAAACCGACAGATAAGCTCTCGGCCTTTGTGGGCTGTGAGGCCGGCCGCAGCTTTTTGCGACAGGGCACGGAGACGTCCGCTAGAAATAAACGAGTGCGGTAAAAAGCCCCCGCGGTGGAGTCGAAATTGAAAACGTGTCGACAGAGGTGACCAGTTTACACTTAATGGACAGTCCTGCCTGGTGTATTGATATTTATATATTCGTATACTGATCATCGAACTGAGTAGTTGAGAGAAATATATAGAAACTTATGTGGTCTTAAAATGTAACATGTAACATATGCACAGAAATAAATATACTTTCATGATCATAATAAATATACCACTTTTAAGGCCCTATATTTAAGGACCCCCCTAAGGTTTGATTGCAAAACTGCATTCGGCCCTTAGTAAATGCTGCACAAAGACAAAAAAAAAACCTTTCACTTATCTAAAACTCTTTCTAAATTGAGTAAAATGTATAGCAACTATTTAACACTGCCATTTAAAATCGACACAATGCTGGCTTTAGTTCATTTACAAGTAAACCTGGTTTAAATAAAACAACTCAAAAAGGGTTATATGTTGTAAGTAGTACCCAGACGTTTGGTTTGTACACGTCTTTCGACAGGAAACACATCAAACCTATAGTTAAGCCTTGCCAGACTTGGAATTAACAGATCAATTTACTTAACAGCTTCCGAAATAATTTACTAAATTTCAGAAGCATATAAATTTCCACACTGCAAATACTCGCGGGAAAAAGTTACAGAGGGTGTTTTTGTTGGTTACGAGAGCTGAAGATCGAGGTACAAGTTCGTGAATGGTCCGGTCCGGCACGACCTTTCCACCTGTTCGGCAGGTGATCTCAGATCAAACATCCAGGTGTCTGTAGGACTAAGCAACTGAACTGTATCTGTCTCGTCGAGGAAAGAGCCAGTGTGTATATATAATAACATTATCCTTATTGCTGTTGGTTAAAGAAGAAAAAAAGAGCTGCACGTTTTGTTGCAAGTGATGGAGTACAAGTTATTAATATGTCGATATTGATGTATTCTTCATTCAATATTGAACAGACTATTTTCTTCATCACACAAGTGGAATAAGGCTTCATTTCAAATACTTGAAAAGACGTTACAATAACAGGCTACGTCATTTGATTTGAAAATTGGAGAAGATTAATGTTTACGGTTTACGTTTATCTATTTTTCATGATATTCCTAGCTCTCAGTTGTCCTAAATCTGAGGCTACCTGTGTTGACTACATAAACAACTTTCGTTTGGCTTCTTCAGAATTCCATCATTCACTAACTGGTCTAGCAGTTGATATATTCTCACAAGTACAGCTGTATATCTTATGATATGGCAATAACTTAAGTATTGAATTTAAAAAAAAGTTTATAAACTAAAATACAAGGAAGTATTCTTGTGTAAGAACAATAGACTGTCAATGCTTACTTAAGTCCAAACTCAAGACAGAATAAATTCTTTGAAATGATTAACATATGATAAGCACGAAGAGGGAGCGCAGTGAGTTGGTGGTGGTTCGAAAGTCACTTTTAAGTGTTAGAAAAGGCTTTTTAGCCCTAACTTCGCCTGGTAAAATAAGACATCTTTACTGGTTCACTTTTACAATTAAATAAAGGGAGTGGGTAACTTCATTTTCTTTCGTATATTAGTATGGGAAGTCCTTAGAAAGAAGGAAACATTAAAATGGGATGTAAGAAAGTCATTATTAATGTTGTTTAGCGATAAGAAGGTCCGGAATCCACTCGTTATTACTGGAATGTGTGAAACTGTTAAACCAATCATTTGCAGTCATTGGCGAGTCTATTACAATTTATAGATGAATACAAATATAAACTTATCCTTACCTTATTTTGTTAATCAATTAAATGCTACTTTTGGACTCGAAAAATTACCATCCGGTAGTATTATCGTAACTTGAATTACGTACTGTTCTATTTTGAAAAACACCTTCCAATTTGGCATAAATTGGCTTAAAGCTGTGACAGTGTCAAATTTTAGAAAAAAATTTGCTTCCAATAAGATAAATAGCTAATTAAATGATCAAAATATTGCTTAAGATTTTGATGGAAGTATAAAGTTAATGAAATGTAAACAAGCAAGTTAAAAATAAATGTATTTTTATTTGGAATCAAATCTATTACTCATTTCTAATTTTAGACTATATATTCCAACACAATCGTTGATACAAAGCACTTTTGAAACATTTAAACCAATACGAGTTCAATTTGTCACTTTCGCATAAACAAGGCAGAAATACGCCATGCATCGTAACAGGCTTCGCTGAGGTTGAGTGCAAAATTTCAAATATAAAGCTCATTTCATTTTCGAGATGTCCTTTAGACAGATAGACAATAACACAAAAAATAATTTTATACGAAAATGACGGCTCATAGAACTCATTCTTGAAGAAATGAGGTTCGTGTAAAATTTAAAAATCATATTTCTTGCCACGTGATACAGTCAGATGATACAATTCATTAAATTGGGTTTCATATCAGTGTTAAAAATCAGTGTAATAAAATTATACACACAAATTCACTATAACATTATGTTATGATAGTTTTGTTGTAAAATTATGTTGTGTTGGGATAGTTAGGATACATGTGTTAATATGTCACATTATTGAGTATAATATGGGTGCATTGAGTTTGTTTACAAGCTTATTTATTATAATATTTTCTCGTTGCCACCATGGTTACCCATAAGACCAATAAGAGTATTCGCTAACGCTCAGCCAAATACCATTGAGTGACATGCCCCATCGTCGAACTCAATGTTTCTCATATATACCATTGCTATAGCTTCTTGTACAATTTCTAGTCTACAGGACAGTCGTTTCCGTGATATCGTGCGGACAGACAGACGGAAATGATTTTTTCCAGCCTCCCGAGTGATAGGCTTCGCTGAAGCTCAGCCAATAAGTGATGTTAGATTAGAGGCATCCACAGTATAACCCAAATATATAATAGGCCACTGCATCAAGAGCTGCGGAGTCCAGATCCATGGTGATACCCACTTAGAGAATAGTAATTACATTAAAACTAGAGAGATTAACACATTTGTTATGTTATGTCTAATTTATGACGTGTCTTGCTGTATACAATAAGTACATAAAACATCTCTTTCTCAAACTGTTGTTATTATTGGCACTGGAATATTTTCTTTCTTCTGAATCAGAGTACTCAATCCAAACAAATGTTATTCATTCGTAAATATTTAATTTATTATTACACTAAAGAACCCTCAACTATTAGTAATTAATTTCATTTTTAACCGTTATTATATATGCATGGTTTTATTTTCTAAAAAAGAAAATAACATTTTACAACCGTATTTGGCCTTAGGAAACTTTAATTTATAAAATCCCGTTTTCAACAAATTTAACTATTATAAACAAATATCTTCGAATCAGCAATAACCTTTATATTAACCTTAATAATAAAAAAATACTATAATTATACTAAATCAACACGTATTAAAAGTGATTTATTTTATTAATCGATATGTAACACTTATAATTTGCAAACTCAAAACATTTGAGTAAATGTATAAAATACTATTTGAGTAAATGATTATAAGATCTATGTAAACAAACATTTTACTACACCCGCAATTAGCAATGTAAATAATCTAAAACGAACAGTGATTGTATTTCCATACAAATATTTTTACCATAAACCTATTTTAGAAATAAAATTTAAGGTTTTTTAATTTTTGTTCTCCGAGTGGCTCCAACAGTGGGAAAAATTTGAGATACCCCAGGTTCGCCCTCTTTCTTATCAACATTTTCTCCATAATTTACTAATTTCGGGCTCCTCTCATTTTGTTTTATTCTTTTATAAATAAACCAATTAACAACTAGCTAACATTTCACATGGCTACACTCATTAACCATATCTAAAACGAGCAGCGTTTGAGTGTGTGATCGATTTTTGAAATAACACTTACTTGTTTTAATAATTATTTATGTCACTCGAGGGTTCAAAGTGCTCGCTGGAAAACTTCCAAAACACCATTTACTATTAACAGTCTATGAGAAGATAGACTGTAAAATGTAAGAAAGACTAATGGGAATTTTATTCCATTATAAAATCTGTTGTCCCTTCAAACGTTCTCGTTGCTCGATATATAGAATCAAACAATAGAAACGGAAGTTATAAATATATTAAATAAACTTGTTAAACATTTTGAATTGAATAAAACTTTAATAATAACAAAAATACTCGTCTTTTACTAAAACATTCAAATGAATTACAACTCCTAAGCAAAGTATTACCGCGGTGGTACAGTTTACAAGTTGACTAGCCATTGTCTCACAAACCCTTTACCACACATTCCTCATATAGATGCGAAGGTTCATTCTCTTTTGCAAAGTCAAAGATATTTCTATTATTGAGGTTTATACATAATATGTACTATTTATGTAAAACAAATATTAATGACGACTAGCCATTGACTCACAAACCCTTTGCCACACATTCCTCATATAGATGCGAAGGTTCATTCTCTTTTGCAAAGTCAAAGATATTGCTATTGTTGAGGTTTATACATGAAATGTACTATTTATGTAAAACAGAACATTAAAAACATTAATATGTTTTATTGTAGGCGTAACATTTAATTTGAATTAAACCGTTAATAAACACACAGTTTTAATATTTGCAATATAGTAATAAAGATATTGAAACCGTTCCCTTTTTTAATTTCGGCCTCCATCAGAATAGTGATTTCTGAGATCAATGTACACCTCTGGTACTCCCATTAAAACGTTGTCTCAAAATGATTGGTAAAAGGAGTCGGTAAAAACGGAACGAATAGACATTATCGTAAGACACCTAATCGTTTTAGCTGTAATGAAAACGATGTTTTATACATTACGATGACATCTGTTTTACTAAAACAGCATCTAATAAAAGCAGTATTAAAATTATAAAGGCAAATCTACGTGCGTTTTTACACATTTTACATTTAGTATTTAGTGTAAATTGCTACTAGTTAATTTAAAAAAATCTCTATTTCACAGGGTATGATCGAATTTTTATAAAAAGATATCCAAGTACCTGAAGAAATAGAAAGTTCTTACCACCCAACTTCGAGTGGTCTGCGGTATAAACTCCATTGTTTAATGGCATGTGCTTGGTTTTAAACGTATAAAGGTAAAAACGAAGATTAATATTCGTTGACAAAACTTACGACGAATTGTATAGGCTATGTATAGTAGAGTATGAGATTTATACAATGTATGGAATGAATGTTTACTACAATATTTGGAAAAACATTGAACGTCATAAATAATAATTAGCAAATTACTTTTTAATTTCAGGTTTTGATTGTAAAACGTATAAGTTCAAAGTTTTGCTTTAGTAAAAGAATTTCTCCTACTCAATAAACACCATCATAAGTTTTCTTAAGAGTTGCACTACAACAAACTAAATCATTATTTATTAGAAGCTCTCTAATGTCAGCCGAGTTTTGGCAAGACGTCATGTCTTCGCGTTTAACTGTAAAATGATGATAAAAATCTGATTCAAACTTCGGTGGAAACATATCTCTCAAGTTTTCAGTCCACACTGAAATTCTAAATTTTGGTCTCCAGTGGGCATACTAGGTGCAGCATGACATTGAAAATACATATCAGATTACTTTTATGCCAATTTTGCATGTAGGGTAATTTCCATGTCGTATTAGTATAATTAGGCATGTGACGACCTTTTATAGAGGTAGTAAGCTGCGTCGCTCCTTTCCATGGATATCTTGTCTAAAAGGATTGTACTGTACAATTTTTATTCTGTGTCTACTGCAACTGTCATTAACCTATTATACAGTTTACGTTAGGTGTTACTTTGATCTGTTATTTGTGACACAATTAAAAGAAACACAGCAGTTACCTTCGCACGCAATTCCTGTTGAAAACAAGGACACCATTGGCTTATTCTTTTTAAATTACACTCTAAAACATTCCAGCGATAAATAATAATCACTAGAATAATTTCCAAACTCCTGATCCATTTTAGATTTGTGTGTAAAGAAAAGGGGTTTGGACCTTAAAATCGGAGAGTGAAACCGTTTTAAAAGTACCCATAAAATAACTCGAATTTTTATCAAACACTACACGATTTGATTGCATAGCTCCAACGATTTCATTAAACATTGCTTTAGCAATCGTAATGTCGAAGCTCTTAGCTTTTCAGTAATAAGTGATAGGGCTATACGTAGTTTAGAGACGGATGTAACCATATTTTAGATACATATTAGTCCATGGTTAACAGCTACAGATTTTAATCGACAGTGCTAATGGCTCTTATTTCAGGCTTTGAAGAATGGATACTGTATTTCTGTTTCGAACAGATCATATATCCGAGTTTATCTTGTTTAGCCACTCAAGAAAATATAGACATACACAGGATTCAGATGCCCAATTCAGTCATAAAGCGTCAATTTTTGGGCATCGTAATTTACTTCCACTCTTTAAAATATTTATGGTGCCACGATTATTCTGCTTTATTGCGCCAACCCATATCTGACAAGCTTACTTTAGTAAAAAAATTGTTATAATAACAAGTCTTTAAATCAGTAGAAAAAGTCAGATTGTAATTTTGACTTTGATATCTTCATTTCATTACTTATCACACACAGGACACTTAATATTTGCTGAAATGTACAGTTTCAAAGTATATTTTCACTGAAACTTATAATTCTATTATGTGGATAGACTGTGCTCAACAGCGATTGCAAAAAAGGTTGTATTGATATTGAACTTACTCTATACTTCCAATACTATAAGTAAATAAACAAAAATGTACCAAATTTCATGTCTCTATGTATACGGTGTCTGCTGGACGTTGATGGATCTTGACAGTTAGGACAACTCATTTTGTACATAGAAATAGCATATTTTTGTAAATTAATCGTGACGTGTTGTTTTTCTTTCTTATACATTTTTGTTTCATATCCATGTCTTTTTAAATTCTAATATTCTGTCAGAAAATGCAAATTCAGATTTCCAACAGACAACGTCCTTTTTATTGTATTTTTGTGTATTGTTATGTGATTGTTGCCATGAACCTCGTCCAAACTACATATAATAAAAAAATGTTACCTATAAATTAATATTCAAAATTGCGTTTTATACGGTAGGATCAGTCCATAATTACAGATCACGTCATCATGAATAATACAGGAACAAAGTCCAATAATTCTGAATCATTTGAATTCAATGCCGATCGAACGTGTAGTATATAAAATTGACAACAGTTTATTTATAAAACAGTTTTCGTACATTAATTTACATTTGAAGAATAAATGGTTAATATCCTAGTGCCTCTTCGGCACTCAGAATTTAGTTTCATCACAATCTTAAATCATGCGCTTGATCCTTGATAGGAAGTGGTATCACCTTAGTGGGCCAGTATTATTTAACCGGTTTAGAAAATGTTTGCCATAAGATTTTGGGCACGTATATTTTAAATGTAAAGCATGTTAAAGTCACATCAATTTTGAGATTTTAAAAGTATGGAAATTGTGATAACCAAATATTGCTATCTATTTCCTAAACAAAATTATGGCCAATCAGTTTAAATAAGGATTTTACGTTACTAACCTTTTCTTAGTTCAGTAGCCTATTAACTTTTATATTTTATGCACAAATCAGATAGTTTGTAGGAGAGATGATTAATAAATGTATGTCTTACAAGGGATGCTAAGAAACTATTTACTAAATAATTTTTGTAGCTCGGGTTTTATCAATTGTTGACGTGAATCTCGTTAAGGGTAAAAGTCTCCTCTTTATTGATTGAGCCTTATAAAAAAGTTTTTACTTTTAAAATTCGACGGTTTTATCTCAAAAACACGTAATAAGTTTAAATACATCAAATTAAGTATTTTACTATTTGCGTAATACAAAAGTTAATTATTTTTAATGCGTTCTTGTATTAAGTTATTAGTTTGGATTGTTTTTCTTCCTAATTTAAAATCATTATCCATAAAATAATGTATCCCACCATCCTGTTGGCAAGTTGAAAAATGGAGAGTAAGACTGCGCTTCCTTAAATTTTGAAAAAATATATTTTTATGAAAATATTTTGTGGAAAAGAAATGATTTCCAAGAGAGGGATGGAGGTGTTAAAATACACTCGTGTGATACCAACACACAGTTTTCTTTGCTTTTTTTAACGATTGAAGTTTAGCAATAAGAGAATCTCTAATGACCCTACATACTTTCGGCAAGAGAAAATACCTATACACATTGAACTGAGATACATCAGTAAAGTGTAAATTTCAAGAATTCAAATTGTTGGTTGATTTTAAATAGCTATTGCCAATTTCTCCTTTAATTAAAAAGCAATCAAATATAAACATTTCGTACGACCGCCATGTGTTACAGGCTTGTCCTAATATTCTGGTTACTTTTCCATAAAGAAAATGAAATAGTCAATCCCACAATGCTAAGAGCAAACTTTCTTTTTACTCGAAACGTTTTTCAAATTTTTTTCAGTTCATGCGTACTAACAGAAACACAGTTCAGATTACTCGAATGCTACAAGACATCCAAGGTGCTAAGTATTTGATACAAATTATTAATTTGGAAGAGTGCGTGGACTCTGAGCCTAATTACCTTCTACTATTGTTGGATACTTAAAATCTCAAAATATTGAAAGTATTTATTATTAATTCTTATATGGTATTATCTCGCCACTTACAAGAGCAGACAAGTAGATAAGTTATCTAAGCCGGGTGCACTTACGATCTTCATTTAAACCTCAAAACAATGTTGTTGTTCCCAACACTTGTACGACCTTATTCTTAGCCGTACAATTATAGCTGATGTCTCGTATTAGAGAAAAAGTAACATACATCCAAGAACACTTCCAGCATTTTTATGAGTTAATTAGAACAAAATATAAAACATTCAATGTTTATATAAGAAATATATATATATATATATTTCATAAGGAAAGTAAAAAGTCTTTGAATACGAATTAATATCTTTTAAACTGAACACCTACCTTAACACCAAGACCAAAAATAAGGTCGGTAAGTTGTTAGGTTTGGGGTTAAATTCGACGTAGTTTCACTAGAGCCAGCTTTTAAACTCATTGATTTATTACTTGTATTTGTGTTTCTAAAATTAAAAAAAGGAAAAAGATAAAAGCAACACTGATTTACATGCTGCCACCCAATATACCTTTAAGTTAAAATAAATTATAATTTACCTAAAAGGGTCGTCCAGCATACCAAATCTACGTGTTACAAGGGGAAATAAATAACACACAAATCCTATGAAGACGATATATTTAAAGCAATGTCAATTCTAAGCAAAAGGAACTAATAATATACAATTATTTACATATCTTCATATAAAAAAACAATAAAATTAACAACACATTTATATATTTTAAGATGTATGTGTGAAAAAACAAGTTGGTTCACTATACAATTTGAAATGAGCAATATTTACAACAATATTTACAAGTTTAAATTCTATCAACAAATTACCACAGAAAGAAAAATAACTCTTGATACAAATACGACAAAGCATGCAATTTTTGTTGGAAGTCTTAATCTCAGTTTAAGTAACACAGTAGTAAATTAATTATACACAAAAAACCATTGAAATTATAAAAAAAATACCTAAATAGAATTCTTTTTTTAACATATTTAAGTGCAAAGACTATTCAATGTCCAAGTTGCTTGATGAAAATAAAATTATTTCATCTCCCAATGCCAGAATAATATCACAAACAGGTCAGAAATTTTTAAATCACAGATGATGAAACAAGTCTTATAATATAACGAAGATAAAATAATCGTCATCATATTAGATAACCAAGAATATCACATATAATTTTGAAGAATGTTTCAAGAAAATATTCATAAATATGACGTATTTAAAATCCTCTTTACTAAATTAGCTACTTTCATTTAGTATCGTATTTCCAAACGTTAGCCTTAAAAATAACCAAGAAATAGACATTTATTTCAATTATTTTCAAATATATTTTGATAGTGTCGGTAATAAAAACTGTATACAAAACCCACCTTCTACTCAGTTTCATTTGTACTATTAATTACGTTTAACATACTGTTCTAAACATGTAAAAATCTTAGCTATTATTTTCATCAATTTCTTGATACCTAATGTACATCATTTTTCGGACACAATCTTTATATGTTTCACCAGGACCTGGAACAACGCCTGTTGTTTTAGTTCCTAGCCCTGCTGAGGCAGATCTTCTTTCTGCCTGAATAATAGTTGTCCGCCCCTGATTCTTTTTACCCAAACCCATTCCTTCTTGCCAGCCCATCTTCTGTAAAAGCTTGTTCCCTAAATTGTCTGCTCCTATGCCCATTTTTGTAGGCTCTTCATAACTTATAGTTGCCTCTTTCGACTTGATATAACTCTCTTTTAGTTTATTCGGTTGAGGTTTGTCCGGTTCTCCGTACTTCAATCTCCTCTCTTTAGCTCTATCTCTGTACTGCAACGACCGTTTTTGTACATCATCCGGGTCTAAACCTCTTGACTTGTACCATTTATTTAAGTTCTGTTTGTGTAAATCTGATATCTGTGTATGCTTCATTAGGACTTCTCGGCTGTTGAATTGTCTCTTACACAACAGACAGTTTAATTTATTCCAGTCAACATGTTGTTTTTCTTCTCCTTCAACAGTTTCTTCCATGTCATCCTCACTATCGCTACCAGCGCCATACGCTGCTACTAGGCTATCAGGCTGCTCTGGGAGACTGGGTGGTGATACAACGGCCATGCCACTTGGAACTGAAATGTCTTTCCTTTCCAGAACAGCAAACCCAATGTCTGCAGCTCCTTGAGCTTTTAACGAAGCTGTGTTCACAGCCGCAGCAGTGACCAGGTTTTGTTTAGCAATTTCTTTTTTGTGGTTTAATGTTTTAGCCCACTTTTCCATATCTTTGGCAATTCTTTTTGCTACTTTAACCTTATCTTTATCATTACTTTTATCTTTACTTTTCTTGTCTTCCTCTTTCTGTTCTTCCTGGTCTACATTTTCAGATATAGATGCTTGTTCTGAAGTTGTTGCTGCTGTTGGTGCAGGTAAATATGTGTTTTTCACAGAATCCCAATACAAGAACTTTCCTAACTTTGAGTTGTAATAATACTGAGAGTTTGCATCATAGTAAAGAGTTGTGTGAGGATCGTAGTAGTAGCCTGAAGTTTTGTCATACTGATAGGTGCTTACGTCAGGAATATTGTAAGTTTTGGATCCCGATCCATCCGGAGCTTCCGTTAGTGGTGTGCTCACATCTGTTTTCATGCTATCATTTGGTTTAGCTGGATTTGCACTTGTTGAGTCAGCTGGTAATGATATTTGTTCACCTTCTGAAATCATCTTTTGGTAATATTGTTGATAGTATGCTAAATATGTGGTTTTTTCTTCTGGTGTTTTAGCATACAAATTAGCACTGTATTCAGCTAGTCTGTTTACATCTTTCAAAGTATACTGGTTCACATCGCTAGCACCTGACTTCTGATGACTCCACTGAGCCGCTTCAACAGCTGTATTCCCTGCTTTAGAAGCCTGAGCACTAGCACTTTGTGTTGCAGCATCAGATTTGTAGTAAGATACAATTGGAGTTTTACCATCAATTTCAGGTGCAGCCATAAGCAAAGCATTATGTAAGAAAGTGGCATCCATTACATAATTCATTTCTATGTAGCAAACACCCAATGATGTTCCAGTTACAGGATCTCTTCCAATTCGAACACTCTTTATAGGAAGATTTGATAGATCTTGTATGGACTCAAGTACATTTGATTCTATAGTTAGAGTATCTAGTCCTCTTAACAGCACAGTATTTGTTGGATAGGCACTTACTTCATCCGCTAATGCGTTCTCTCTAGTGCAACCACACTTATAACACACGTCTCTTCGTTTGAAATTATGAGCTGAACATTTACAATGCCAATCACTGTAAAACCTTTCTCTTGCATCTTTAGGCAAACTAAACTGCATGATTGCCCTATAATGATTGTTCAGCATCAATTCACCATTTTTTGACTCCATACACTGAACAGCTTCTTCAGTTGTTGCAAATTCTACAAAAGCAAATCCTCTAGAAGTACCATTTTTTCTTCTTATCATTCGAATGTCTGAAGGATCAAGATTACATTTTGCTATTTCTTGCCTGATATCATTTTCAGTAATGTGCTGAGCAAGACCTCTTATAATTATAGTTCTGTTCTGCATTGGCTGTACTCCAGGGGGTAACTCAGCCCATTCATTTCTGTAATCATGAGAATCATTGAAAGATGAACTGCTCTCATTCCCATCCGACTTTCCCCATACTTTTTCCAGCCATTCATCTCTCATATGGATTCCTCCAGAACCATCATTCCAGTCCCTGCCATAGTCCCTATCACGTGCTGCATCATCATCCCAACTTCTCCTATCTCTGTGACCTCTTAAATGATGCCCTTCTTCATTCCAATTTCTAGACCTCTCACCCCTATCATATTTATCATCATCTCTTCCTCTTCCAGGAGAACCCCTGAAATTCCTCCTCTCCCTAGACGAAGACCTTCTCCTTTCTCTGCCACGATCTCGGTCCCTAGATCTGCTCCTACAACTTCTATCTCTAATACGCCTCTCCTCTCCATCAAGAAATCTATCAACCGAATTTTCCCACATATCCCTACCCCTTCTACCCTCCCAATCACGTGCCATGCTTGCTTCTCGCTGCCTGGCATACTCCTCAGCATTATCACATCTCTGGTAGTAGGCGCTCCCTCCATCGTAGTGTCTCCGGTCCATGGCAGTCTAATGTTCATAATAACCAACATAATCAAAAACCAATTAGTCAAAAATATAGAATTGACTACATAAAAATAACTCAAGCTAAATACAATGTCCACAGTCGTGTCTCTGCCCACTGGGGCTATAATTAGAAACCAGAATAAACAACAATGCAGATCAGGGCAGCATATCTCCACGTAGAGAAGCTGAAAATTAAGTTAGCTTTACATTTTAAAAACAATTTACACTTCCTTTCTAAAATTGATAAAAAGGAAGATGTCCCTTTCCAGTATTTCATATTAAGAATATTTTCAGATGGTTTGACAAATTCCCACTCAATATAAAACTGTAAACATTTACACCAAAACAGTTAATTGAAATATTACCATAAATAGGAAACCTATTACAGGACATTCCGTTATATAATTTGATATTTAGTATCATAGAAAACACTACCAATACTTACTTTGCTTGTAAAAAATATTACAGCTTTACAATTTTATACCAGTTTAAAATGTTAGATCCTTTTCAAAATACCTGACCTTAGTACATGAAAATGGTAAAACGAGAGAATAGTCCTACTTAAGATACGTTGAGGTAAAATCTATAATCTAAAATAATTATAATTAACTAATGACATAATTTTTCAAAACCATATTTAAAATCATCATTATTGTTAATTTTAATAACTAATAATTTGTTTGGATTTCATAACTTTACTAACTTTTTATGTAACAACAAAGTATGCAGAACATTTAAATTATTCAATTAAATTACCAATAATAAATCAAACAAACTTTTACATCATTTATGGGTGGTGCAAATTTTAGTATTGTACTTGCTCCTAAAGTATTTTAGTATTTGTTCCTAAAGTAAAGTTCTTTTTGTGGTTCAGCTGTTTGGTCTGCTCCCATTAAACATTTATCCTTTTGTGCTTGAAAGGCCAGCAGCACTGGCCACACTAAGCTTGTGTTAAGTTTTGCCGTAGTTTATCCTCGCAACTCATATAGCCGGTAGAGATGGCCGAGCTACTTTCATTGACAGCTCGACTCTTATTTGCACAATGTTTAGAAAAGAATCATAAGCTAATTTAAAATGTACCGATTCATTACCTAAAAATTACTTTGAAATACAGCTGCTCAATAGGTTTCAGCACTAAATGACTGCTAGATTTAGTGGCTAATAGTGCTGGCCTTACGAGCTAAGGACATATTATATCTTAGCCAGTACAGCTGGACATAAGAGCTGAGATGACATTACAGCAAATATTAATCTGCGCTTCCTGGTAGCCAGTAGAAGTGGCCATACCAGCTCCAAGGACAAATTATAAATACTGCCTTCGAGTGCATAGGGTTAAGAGCAATAATCCTACTGTTAATTTAAACAATTTTTAATCATTAAAATAGTTATTATTTTTATAAAGTTCTATTATTTGAAATCCATAGTCCAAACTAATTAAATGATCAAAAGGTTTAAGTTATAATTCTCTAGCCCTGGTTGTGACAGGTGTTGCTTACACAACTCTTGATAGACCAATGAATGGCAGGCATTGCCTAATCAACTCCTAGACACTCTATTTAAATAGTGGTGAGACAGGGACAGAAGCTTTGTTTTTCAACTGCTATTTTTAGAAAACCGTTTGATTTGACTGTGATATCAGCCATAACTTTGCCTAAAAAAATAAAGTCATTTTTATTTCATATGAGAGAGCTGTAATGTTGGCTTTCAAAGGTGCATTGGTAATTTAAGGAGTGTAAATTACTTAACATAATTTTTTTGTAAATAAATATGTATTTATACTACTCTGAATTGTATTTTATTGTAAATACATAAGCAAAAAGTTAAAAACATCCAGCCCATTAATTTTGTTTTTATGTTGTCATAAAATAAATCTTTATCGACCACAAATTTATAAAATTTTTGTAGGAAACAGTTCCAGCACATAATTCTATATTTCCATAATTACATAAGAGCAATGAAAATGAACTGCAACAGTGGCAGTGTATTTGCTATAAATAACTTATGTTGTTCATATTAAAACTCCATATCCGGCTTTAATAATATCTGTTCTACACCATCACCAATTGATTGACAGGTTTTACTGTATTTAACTTAAAATATTGTTATAAATATATTTTTGAATTTTAAATATACTACCAATTTTTAGCAATCTCATATTTTAAAAACTTTAAAAATAGCAGCATATGTTTTGGGTCAAACATTTTAAAACAATTGTTTGAAATGTAAAATATGTATTTATGTTTATTTTAAACCTAACATATTTGTCAGTAATTTTGTTATATATATATATATAACAAAATTACTATATATATATAAAACATGCAATTGTATAAACACCAGTTACACCTCAGTACATACTGTACTCCTTTAACACCCATAGCATTTTTAAGGCACTTTCCGTCACTTTAGATGTTGTATATTCGTATTTTTATTGAATTTTATTTAGGTGTGTCACGTATTTCTTTCCATATACAGTTCTAACACACTTTTATTAAATTAAATCCATATTTTATTAATGCACAAGTTTTGTGTCTGATTATATAACTTTGGTACTTTGATTTTACACGAATATACAGGACACATTGATTTCACTTCTATAATAGAAATATGGTAATTTTAGCCAGCCTGTATTTAACTCTACAATGTAAAAATAGAACGTAGCCATTCTTGTTGCATATGACCTAGTACCCGAGTACTGTTGCATTACTTCAATGGGGCTCAGCTGTGACACTTACTACAACAAAGGAAGCTTTCACTATATTGTTACTGTTAACAAGTTATTACTGGTTTTAAAAGTCAGTTATATTTAATCTAACTCCAGCTGAAGTAATAAAATGAACAAGTTCAAAGCTAGAGTATCATCCAAATCAATCCCACCCACAACACTGAAGAATATCATATAGTATCCAAATGTAGAGAATGGTTAATTCATGATATTTTAGCTAGAAAAATTAAAATTACAAGCTCAATAAGGTACACTAACATAGCAGATGAACGCATACTACTATAGTCAACAATTGTACCAGCACTTCACTTTTAAATTGTAATTTTGCTGAAAATTCGTTATTATAATAAAACTAAAATGTTAGTAAATAATGAATTTGTATGGTAAATGTAAACATAAATGAAAAATTCAATAAATGAAGTACAAATTATGAGTTGTATTCCATTTTACCTTAAAGATGCTATAAACGACATTAAAGTTGCTATTATTTTGATACGAAATAATTTATACATAATAATTATTACAATGAATTTTGTTTACACTAGTTGAAAAACCAATTTAAATAGAATAAATTTGTCAATGTCGTTCAAATTAATATTGACAAAAAAAAAGTACCAAGGAAAAAAGTAATAAACAACCAGTTATGAAGAGGAATACCTGCAAAGTCAGTGATTGAAATAAACAAAGGATGGCTAATAAAATGTTAAAGCATCATAATTCCTTACCGTAAATGCGAAGTTCCAATAGCAAGGTGAGAATATTGGCACAATCCAGGAAGACTAATTGAGGGGAAATGCTATCCAGAAAGGAATTCTTATCTGTAACAAGTTGTGTAATTGCTGTGGTAAAAGGCTCAACAATATCACAAAAACTCCAATGAACCCTTCGAAAGTCTTGCCGAAAGTATACAGTCCAAAACCAACTTTCACTTTTTTTTTAAAGTCCACAGTACATTAAGATGACAAGACGACTCACTGAAGACAATTACTAGATGAACCTCTAAACTGTAGCTGGTCTCTCTATCCATTATGTAGAACATGTGGCCAATTAAAACACTTGTAACAGTCCACATAAAAAAACACATTTTTATAGGCCAATATGTAAACATTATTAAAATATTAATTTTGTTAATTATTTCTTTTGAAAAACCTGATATAAGATATAATTTGTCTGAAATTAAAAAAAACTGATTGTCAGTGAATATGAACAATATTACAACTAACTACAATATATTGTAATCCACAACTAATAACGGATCTTTTCTAAGTATTTTTTTCCATTTCCATTTACCAAAAAAATTTGAAATTTTCTTTAGTTAATTCTTTAACTTTTACTTGTACCCAATCAAATTTCTTTAATAATGACACAACAGTGCATTCTTGAAATTGTGTTGTTGTCCGTCTCTGTGATAACTCTTTTAGAAAGTTCAACTTTAAAGTCAAAAGAACAAAGAGCAATCCGTCTGTCTGTCTGTACGATCACTCTTAATATATCAGTTCTAGAGATTATAAACTTGATATGTAGAGTTTCTCAAGTAAAACCCTATTGACTTCTAAGCCAATAACTCTTTTGTTATGTTCTCTTAGATCCATTGATATTCTGTTTTATCAGTTTTTTTACTTTGTGGTAATCGTAAAACATCATTTAGCAGTTTTTCTTGCTAAATTAGAAAATAAATGTGCCACTCATTTGTATTTAAAAATTTGTTCGTTTGATTGTAAAGATATAAAAGAGGATCACTTATAGTTTGCTTATATATGGTTTATTTAACAGAAACTTAAAAAATTGTAGTACTTAAACATTGCCTTACAAAATTTACACTCGTAATGAGGATTATATTTTAACTTACTTGATAATAATTTTGTATAATAAAATGCAAGAAAATTTTGTATTAAATATGAGTATAATGGTACACTAAATGTAAAATAAATGTATGGATACTTGGACTTTTTTGTAAAATGGGAACAAATTGGAAATATCCTGCAATATACTGGATACATACATGCTTATTTACTACCAACAATTTTTATTTCAGTGTTTTATTGGGAAAAACATTAATAGACTGAAAAAGATATAGGATTGAACAAAAATCATATAGTGCTAAATCATAAAATGAAATTTCATGTTTTCTACTGTATTTACAATTGGACTGGATTAAAATTACTTCATGAAAAAGTGTTGACTAGTTTCTGTGATAGGAAAAACGCACATCACAGAATAGCCCATGCATAAAAACAACAGCTTAGGAACTAAGACCAAGGGAATGTACCTCAGAAGCTGATGCTGTTCTATTTCTGCCAAAGAATCTGTTTCTGTTGTCCAAAACTTAGCAGCTGCTCTGCAAAACAGGAGTCACAATTTTCAAATTTATGATCAAACTTTAAATCATGACAATTTTACAGGACCTGTCAATGTTGACCTATACAGCAAATAACAACATCTAATTTTTTAAAATTAGTAATGGGTGTAAACTAAGAAATATCTCATTAATATAAAACTAAATGTCTAGTACGACACTAAGCCTGTCAGTCACCATTTCCAATCTATTATTAATCAGACTGTAATATGGATTAAAATATTAAACGGATAGAAATATATTGACACACTGAATTGGATAATTATGCAAAAACGTTAAAACTATTCATTTCAAAGTGTTTTGTTACATTATGCAATACACTTGAACCACTGATAAGTGATATTGCACTATGTAACGTTTTCATTTTGACATGTTACAGACAGATGGTTTATATATATATATATATATATATATATATATATATATATATCCATGTCCTTCAGAAACTAATATTTTTTTATTTTGAGCAGTTGAAATAAGTAAGCTGATTTAAGTCAGTGTATATATATTAATATTGTTTACAAATTTTACTATTTAGTTTGAAGAAATATCCATTGTTCATATACTTTATGTTCCTATTAACAGTATATGTGAATTTTAGCTGATGAAACATGATTATTTTAAAACATATTTGTTCTAAAAAACTTTGGTGTATTATTTACCTTATTCAGAATAACAATTAAACTATTTACATGTATTGGAATTTTTATTACTGTTTTTAAAAACATTTACAGTACCTTATCAAGTAGGAATAAACAGAGCAAGTACACCTCTTGCATGAACACGTGTGTTTACTTGAATCTAATTTAATGAATTCAAATATAACAATGCTGTACAGTATTTTGATGTATAGCACTGAATAAATTAACCATTTCATTGTGCAAAGTAAGGATTATCATAAAACTTGTTTAATTTGAACAAGATCTAAGTTCAATTTGAAGTTATGGGGAAAGGAATCACTAGCACGTTCGCTACAGTTGACTGCCCAGACAACTAACTAACTGCCAATTGATCTCTTCTTTTACTTGCTGAGACCAACCATAATCTCTCTGAAAATTTTAAATTTATTCTATATGAAGTGCACTGTCTTTCTGATAATATTTTGAGCTAAAGGCTTTTTGAATAGTTGTTCCCACAGTAACAACATAATAGTTGTCTCTCTCTGTTATTTGAAAGTATATTATAAAAACTAGAAAAAAAAATAATTATTTTCCATTTCCAAGTGATTAGTTATTACTTTTTTTATATATTGTCATATAAGAAGGACATTTAAATGGGCAGTTATTTTAAAATATAAAAACCCAATTAAAATTTTCTAAATTTATTTTTTTGTTCTGTATACATTTCTTCATTGTCCTACATAGTTACCTTATTTATTTAAGCACTTATCATATATTACAACAAAATTTGGAATTCCTTATTCAAAAATTTTGTCGCCTGCACTGGCAATCAAGAGTTTGTGGCCATTCTAAGTTCTTTAACATTGTTGAAGTATTTCCTGACAAGATGTTCCTTGTTTTAAATGATGAAAAGGTGATAAATTTGTTCAGCAAAACTCCTACATTAGCTAACCACGTCTTTTATCCTATATCATTCAGCAGAGCTTGGTTTGAGTGGTACAATAGGCTTATGCACGGATTGTTGTTCCTCGTGGCATTAATTACACCAGTAAACCACAGATAATCCCAATAAAAACTGTTGCCACGATATTTTGCTGTGACACATCTCACACTGCTGTCCAGACCCAGGAAATGATTGACTCTTTTAGATGGCAAGTTTTGGGTCATCCACAGTATAGCCTTATCTAGCCAAGCGATTACAAAATTACTTTGTATTTTTAAATACTGTTTTATATATATATATATATATATATATATATATAATTGATTTATTTACTAAAAATGGTCCTTGCTTCCCTACATTCGGAACAAATGTCTGTTCCGGTGACTCTCTAAAAAAAAACCAGGAGCAATTGAAAACAGAAAACTACAACTCTGTACATTCAATTTAGCAAGTGAACAACATTGGTTTGTATTTTACTTCTATTAATCATAAGTTTTAAAATGTAATATTTTGGTTGCTCTGGTTTATAGTTGATTTTCTTCAAGTTGTATTTTTAAATTTTCCATACATTTATTCATCTTTGTTTAGTTGGTTGATAGGCCCAGCATTATTAAACAAAGATATTAAAGTGCAAAAAGAAAAATTGATAGGAAATTCATCATGGTGAAAAAAAGTTAAGTACCAAAATGTAGCTGATACTAACATACCATGGTTTACTTGATCTTGTTCTGAGAACAAGAGTTACCCTGATTAACCAACGGAGGCTACATTAGAGAAGTATTACACATATTACTCATTTGCTGACCTGGTATTACTATGGACAATGGTGAGGTTATTTATAACCTAAAAAGGAACATACATGTCATTAAATATTACTAAATGTTAATGAAAACACTACTTTTCCAAATTGTTTATTTTTTGGACGAGGCCTTTCGAAACCAAAGGTTTCATTTTCAGGCAACTCCACAAATAAGTATTTACATATTGTTTGTTACAATTAATATTAAAATAACATGTAGTGTAAATATGCAAATACAGAAATTTTGGAAATATTTCAGCGAGTATGAAAAATTAGATTTGACTATAGTTTAATTTTTGAATAAATTGAGAAGAAAGAAGACTGGAATTTTCAGTAGGGGCCTCTTCATTTTTCATGAGTTTTTCTTTATTTCAGTTTATGTATAGTGTTTCCCAAGCATTTAAGGTCATTGGTTTTGTTACTTCTTTTAATTTTAGATTTATAATTGATGTTCTGTGTCCTGATTCAATGCAGTGCTTGGCTACAGCAGATTTGTCAACTCTTCTATATTTTGGTGTGTTGATAAGTGCTATTTAAAATTGTGTTTTTATTGTTTTTTGTTTGTTCAATATAAATTTTGTCAGTCATCACATCTAATTACATAAATTTCTGATTTATTATCATTTGAAATTTTCTGTTTAGGATCTAAAATTTGGAATAGTTTGTTGCTTTTTCTGCAAGTGACAGTTTATTTGTTATGCTTTTTGAAGGTTTTGCATATTTTGTTCAATAAAGTGCTGTATGTTGAGCAAATAAATTCATGTTTTGTGTCTTGATGTAGCCTTAATGTTGTCTTATCTTTTCTACTTCTTCTTTTTAATGCTCTTTTTAGTATATGTCAATGAGTTTGTGTAGTGTAACCATTGAAACATAGCAATAGATTTTATGTAAATAGTTTCTCTCTTGTAGTTTTTCTGTTGTAAAGTGGTGTATTTAAGAGTCTGTAAATCATTGAATTAAATGTTGCTCTTTTTGGTGCAAATGGATGGTTAGATTCATTGATGATGTCCTAACTGTATGTGTTGTTGGTTTCCTGTAGACATAAAATTTAAATTTTGTTTCATTTCTAATAACTAATATGTCTAAAAATGGGATACTATTTTTTTGTTCAATTTCATATGCAAATTTAATAGTAAGGTAAACCTAATTTAGAGTTGTGATAAAATTTTATATGTTTTCATCTTTATTAAATATTTTTTAAACATCATCGATGTGTCATATCCATTTTCTTCGAAATATGTAATTTTAGATTTTGGCAGTAGTTTTCAAAATAGCTCATAAAAATATTGGCAATAAAACATGAAAGAGGATTTCCCATAGCCTTTCAATCAATTTGGGTGTAATAAGATTCTCTCTATATTAGAATGTGCTTTGATTCATATACATAAATTTATCATACTCGAGTATTCATCAATTATTTCCTTTTGTAAATTTTGAGAATTTAAACCAATCTGTAATTATTTTCATTGTATCCTTAATTGGAACATATGGATAAAGTGATGTTACATCAAAAGAAACAAGATATTCATCTTCATATAGAACAACGTCTTTAATTGATTCTATAAAATCGTATCTGTTCCTGATGGAAAACGAAAGAAAACTTACTAAAGTTTAAAGATTTTTCAACAACCATTGAGACAGAAAATATGTTGGGGAATTTTTACATGACACTATTGGTCACATTCAATTACCAGGTTTGTGTATTTTTGAGAGACAGTGTAATTTTTTGAATGGTAGGATTAGGAACTATGTTTTCTGTATAATTGGTTGTTAATTAAATTTTTACAGTTTTTTAAGGTTTCTGATTCTGAATTAGTACATTTTTTGATTGGATTTTTTCTGAAGGACATTGTATTGTCCAGTGATTAACATTTGTTTAACTCTTTTATGATATTCTTCTTTGTTCGTAATGACAATATCAGCCTTCAAATAAAATACATAATTCTGTTTAAGACTTTATTGTATTTTGTGTTATGTAAATGTGAGGGAACGTTTTTCTTTTAGATTCTTGAAAAAGGTTAGAGTATGTGTCAGATCTGATGGCAGTCTTTGTACTGTCATCTAAATATTGAATGTTACTTTCTATATCAGCAATTACATTTTCACTGTAATTTCTACTTGTTAGGTTCAAATTTAAACCTTTGTTTTGAAAGATTCATTTTTTTCTTTGGTAAATGTTTCTGATGACAAGTTACACACAAGTTGTTTGTTTTTTATAGGAAATTTGGTTTCTTGATGAATAAATGGCTCATTGGAATTTAGAAGTAATTTAAATGTGTGTTTCCAACTTTTCCTGTTTCTTTCTGTATTTAAAATCAATACTTTTCAGCATATTACAATATTTTTCTTGAAAAAGTTCATGATAGATCGTTGACAAGTTTTTACTTATGTCCAATTTGAACAAAACAATAGTATCCCATTTTTAGACGTATTAGTTATTAGAAATGAAACAAAATTTAAATTTTATGTCTACAGGAAACCAACACATACAGTTAGGACATCATAAATGAATCTAACCATCCATTTGCACAAAAAAAGAGCAACATTTAATTCAATGATTTACAGACTCTTAAATACACCACTTTCAACAGAAAACTACAAGAGAGAACTATTTACATAAAATCTATTGCTATGTTCAATGGTTACACTACACAACTCATTGACATATACTAAAAAAAGCATTAAAAAGAAGAAGTAGAAAAGATAAGACAACATTAAGGCTACAGATCAAGACACAAAACATGAATTTATTTGCTCTACATACAGCACTTTATTGAACAAAATATGCAAAACCTTCAAAAAGCATACAAATAAAACTGTCACTTGCAGAAAAAGCAACAAAGTATTCCAAATTTTAGATCCTAAACAGAAAATTTCAAATGATAATAAATCAGAAATTTATGTAATTAGATGTGATGACTGACAAAATTTATATTGGACAAACAAAAAACAATAAAAACACAATTTAAATAGCACTTATCACACACAAAATATAGAAGAGTTGACAAATCTGCTGTAGCCAAGCACTGCATTGAATCAGGACACAGAACATCAATTATAAATCTAAAATTAAAAGAAGAAGTAACAAAACCAATGACCTTAAATGCTTGGGAAACACTATACATAAACTGAAATAAAGAAAAACTCATGAAAAATGAAGAGGGCCCTACTGAAAATTCCAGTCTTCTTTCTTATCAATTTATTCAAAAATTAAACTGTAGTCAAATCTAATTTTTTATACTCGCTGAAATATTTCCAAAATTTCTGTATTTGCATATTTAAACGACACGTTATTTTAATATTAATTGTAATAAACCGTATGTAAATATTCATTTGTGGAGTTGCCTGAAGATGAAACCTTTGGTTTTGAATGGCCTCATCCAAAAAATAAACAATTTGGAGTAGTGCCTTCATTGACATTTATTAATGTTTAAAGAATTTTCCAATTGCTCCAAGAGTCTTCAATACATGTCATTGTTACAATTGGACGTGAAAATTCAAGCAGAGTTTTAGAGAAAGTTCGGTATGTTCCTGACACAGGTAGGAATTTAACATCTGTGAGTTGCTTAGGTGGAAAGGGTTAAATTATCAAAGCACAAACGGTGAAGTTAAAACCCCTCAGTAGTTAGCTCAACAACAAAACTAATATAAGTTGTATGAATTGGATATAGAAGTTTTAATGCAAGTCATCAGCTGTGTATTGTAATAATGTGATTAAAACCATGTAAGACCATGTAAAATGCCATGTTTAATAGAAAAAAACACATGTGTCAAAGTTTTTTAAATACAGGAATATTATTTTTGACACAGAAGATGAGTTTGGTGAGGGATGTGTTGTTGGTAAACAATACAGGTACCTTTATCACACTCGTACTATGAAATGCACTGAACGAAGTGAAGTAATCGATGCAGACTTTTTTGATCCTATAGAAATTTTATCCTTTGCAGGAAATCTATACTGCCTTTATGTGTTCCAGGAATACTTTTGCAAGTTTTAGTTACATTGGAAAGACACCTCGAAAAATGAAAAGTTATTTATATGACATACGGGCCTCGGTACTTTATCCTTAGAATTTCAGTAGTGTGGAGGTGAGTCAACCAACCTGATGATAGCTTTGATTTTAGGGTTGTGAGATTATTGTATATTTAACTTCCACATGCACTTACAAACATTTCTGCATGTGTGCCGTGAGAAACCTCCTAAGTTGTACCCTGGCAGTAGTACTTGAGTGCTGTAATTCCTTAAGCCTGTGCTCTGTCAAGGTCACCAGATCAGGTGAATTGACCTCAAGAATGTGTGTTAGTCTGTTTATTTTCCTTCCTATACATGTCCAATGTTTTAATAGAAAATCTTCTATTGGTGGTCCTGGATGTGTTTTATTTTTTATTTGCCTCCATTTTTGGGGGTGAGGGATTTAAAAAAATGGTTTCCAGGGGGTGTTACTTATCAATTTTTCTGGGTGAGAAAGAGGAGTTTTGTAAAGGAACTAAGTTTAATCTGGTGAGGTTATTGAAATAGTTGTCATTGATGGTTTTGTAAAAGTCTAAATATTTAGTAAAAAATACTTCTGCATTCACCATTGGGACAGAATTTTTAAGTAGATAGAGGATTTTTGAGCTGTGCTGAATAGAGGACAGCTATTCAGTTTTTTTTAATGAGTGGTTTAACTAGCTCCAACTATGTCAATTTCAGGAGATTGTTCTGGAAGAAGTGTTGTGCTATTACGATTTTAGTAAGTGGTTTGTCTGGCTCCAACTGTGCCAATTTCAGTTGTGCAATTAAGTTTTTTTATGCGGTTTGTCTGTCTCAAACTGTCAAGTTCAGAGGAACAGCTAAGTTATTCTGGAAGAGGTTTTGAGCAATTCAGTTAGAGTTGTGTTTGGCTGGAGGGATACATTGAAAACATTTTGATCCTTATCTGGATCGTTTATTTCATGTGGTTTGGTACAAACATTTTACAAATTTTTTGACCAGGTTTACATTTATTTGTCAATTTCTTGTGTTATCAGCTCACTAATATTGCAGATTTTAGAAGTATTACTACAGAAAATGTTGTTCCTAGAGTTAGGAAATATAACAAACATTCAACACTGCATGTAGAATTATTAAATTTACTTATATCTGTCACATATATCATATGAAAACTGATCATAGCTGAAGCAATGTGATTTTTTCTCAAGTTCATACTCCTTGAGTTTATTAAAAACTGAAAATGAATGAAAACAGGTTTGGCTCCCACCTAAATTGAGTTATTATAAAAACTGAAAAAGAACATGATTACATGTGATGAAATTAGCGGACAGTACCTTTTTTATAGGCATTCAGAAGAACCATTTGTCATGTTAAGGATGCTCTTCTTCCCACTAATTCATCTGTAATTAACAAATCAACATGAAAATATGAATTAAACACCATAGAATATTACCCAACACACTGTTTCGTGTCACAAGTTGTTAATAATTGCTAGTAGAAGAGGTGGCCTCAAACCCAACCACCAACTTCTAAAAATTATCTAATTGAATACAATTATCTATACACTACAAAACTTACATTGCATCTGAATATTATTACCACAAACATTTTACACTGTGTAACTAATCAATAAATGAAATACATTATTCCCAACATTGTGGAGCTGTTCCATCCGGAGAAAACTGAAACAATGAAGTTAGAAACGACATTTTTACATCGACATACCTCTGTCCCCAGACAAAATGCCCATATTAGAGTGGCATGTAAATGTTGAGTCTTTTGAGAAAATAGGCATATAACTGCCCATACTAGTTTTGCAAAAAAGACGAGTGTGCATATTACATCTGCCCGCATGCTAACATTTGTGTAATACTCGTATGTAGAAATAAAAGTATAAAAAACTAAAATGACTTGCTGTATGGGAGGGGCATATTCTGTGACTCTAAAAATATAAAAAACCGAAAATGACTTGCTGTATGGGGACATATTCTGTGACTCTCACAAAAGTATTTCACAACTTATTTTGGCAGTACAATATATAAAGCATATGTCTATTTTTACAAGTACATACCAATTGTAGTGTCAGTCGCCAGTGTGGTTGTAAAAATACATTTTTGATAATGATTTCAATAAAATGTTGTATTTGAATAAAAAAACAACATAAGGAATAGAATATTAGTTCCAACAGTAAAAATGATTTTGTTGACATAATAAACTGATGGTGAACTTAAATAACAAATAAATGGATGATTTTCAAACTATTCTACTAAAAAAATTACTGATAAATGTCCATGTTATGGACAACTTAATTCTTTATAATTAGGTAACGGATGGTGTATGTATAATACATAGCAATCTACTTATGATTAATCCTTTTAAACTACATTTTCCCCACTTTTACAAAATCTTCAATATCCTAAAAGGGTTACGCTATATTTAAAGTTTAATAATACTAAATAATATATTTCAATAACTGAGAAAGCAAAGCAAAGATATTTCAAGAATTTAACTGTAAAAAACAATGTTTGGATGTAGTGCGAACCAGAAAACATAGATTGGTTGTATCTAAACCAAGTTAATGTTTTAACAAACAAATTTATATGCTTATAACGATCTTTGTCATGTGAGATGCCTAACTTGAGTCATTGTACCAGTGTTGTACATATTAACTATCTAAACTAAAAATGCATTTTGCTGATGGCTCCATGGTCTAATACACAGGACTTAGGATCTTAGTTAAAAGAGTTAGTGCAGGTTCAAATCCTGTGTAACTGGAGCACATTTTATCAGTACCATCGACCTTGTAATGTATTAGCTCTCTTCCTTGCTATGGTTGATACGATCCTCACACAGAACTGTGGTCCATACGAATGTTAAAATAAGACCTAATAGGTTATCAGAATTTCCTTTAAAAATATCTTCACTGTGACATTTTAAGATGATAGCTAAAAATGAAATTTACCTTTATTCTGACTAAGCCGGAAGGGATTTTTTTAAACCAATGCAAATTTGAAGTCAAGGTGTAATCACAAGAGATGTCTTTCTCTTAGATCTTACAATATAAATATGATTTGCTCACTAAGATTACCTTTAATTTCGGTAATACTAGTAACATATTTTTGTTGACCTAATTTAACCTTTATATAGGGACAGAGAAGCCAAGCTTCCTTGCCGACATCGCTTCCTCTTGGAAGGCAGAAAACAAGAACTGATTGTCATAATGACAAGTAATTTTCACAGCAAGTAAAATAAAGGTTGTTATTTATAACAATGTAGTTTTTTAGTCCCTGGTAAGAAAAACTCTTCCAATACAGTGACCTCCTGATAATAAAATGAGAAGGCAAAAGATAATGGTGAATATAATTAACTGAAAAGCTACATTTGAAGCATCGATATAGTGAAAACGAACATTTAACATTGTATATGGTGTATATGGAATTCAAACTGTTGTAATCATTGGCTAAAATAAATGGAAATTTTACTAAGATTGGTACTTGTTTACTGAGAGAAAATTTGTTTTAGAATTATATTTTTTATTACTTGCATTTCAGATATTTAATCGGTATGTCATTTAAAACAAGACACAGTTACCACATCGCAAATCTCTACCTATGTAAGTATTAAAAGCAGGCTGTAGTGAAATGACAGAGTTTTCCCAATAGGAAATATGATGAACCTCATTTACTTTTACGCCTCATTGTCAAGATATAATTAATACACATACAAACCTCTTTTTATTTTTTTTAATTGTGCATTTTTAAATAGTATTTAAACAACAGAGTATGAAAAGTAGTTTTTCATGAATACTTTTAAAATACCAAAAAAGAGATTTCTACCAAGTGTGAAACTCGCACTACTGATTACACTTTAGTGTCATGAAAGGCTTAGGCTAATTAACATAAATGGTAAATATTTATACTAATAGAGTTAATACCCGTATGATGAAGAAGATAGGCACTTCTTGTCTAAAGGTTCAAGCGCCACAAAGGCCAAGAAAATGGACTGCTCGTCTTCAGACGAGTAACAATTTAGTTTGCATATTTATTACCAGATTAAAGCATACAAGATTACTAGTTTTTGGTAAATGTTTATGGCAAGTCCCAAATCACGTTTTTTTTTAAGTAGGCTACATCAAAAGTGCTAAGGATAGCAATATATTAAAGAAAAAAGTGAGGAGAGAAGAATAAGAAAAATGTTTACACAAGGGAATAAATTCCTAAATGTAGAGAATTCTTTTAATCTTCCCAATACTTTATATCTGAGATTTTAATTAAAACATTATTGAAAATAGATGAGAATAAGATTAAAAAAAGCTATTTTGTTCATGAAGTTAACAAAAACTGACCTAACCTTACTGTCTCGCCTAGCCAAGGGCCAACTAACTTACTATCTCGCCTAGCCAAGGGCCAACCGCATGGAGCGATGTTTCGAAATATATTTTTACTTATAAATAAAACATGTAGCCTATGAGTGTTAACTACTAAAAACTTCTAGACCAGGGGTCCTAGCTGTTAATCTCTAAACTTAATCTAAATAGGTTAATATCACTGACATTAATAAATATTATTGGTGTGCTTTCGTGAATCCTAGAGTTTACCCTACCTCACATTGGCTATGTTCTATTATTATCTGATAGTTTAAAAGTTATAAAAGTTGCAATTAATTACGTAGATTATTAGCTACCATCGATTAAATTGAGGTTTAAAACTCCCAAGGTACATCAATATTTTCATATTTTATGAAGTTTATGTATGTTTTACTAAACTATAGTATTAGTAATTACAGGTGAAGGGCTAGGTAGTAACATCGCATGCACATATGACCCACACTTACATGCACTGAGGGCTTGGACCAGCCAGGGACCTGCTGTGTCCATCCCATTTTTCACCTATTGCCTTTATGGCCCCCTTAGGATTAAAATCGTTTGAAAATTATAAATAAATGTTTTAAATTTGTTCTGCTCTTCAATAATAAAAAAATTACACAAGTTTATATAACAATTTAGCAAGAGTTCTATGCTAAGCCATATTTTAATGGTAGTAACGAATAATGTTTACTTTACCTAGTAATAAAAAATATCTAAAACCTCTTTTAACAATTTCTTAAAATAATATACTTTTATTTCAAGAAATAACTAGTTAGGCCGTTACAAACATGCACCGAAAGTGTTTTAAAATTTAGGTTACATACCTCACTCTGTCTATTGATCTAGACAGAAATGACAAGTTAATAATATGAATTAAAATTTTTTGTGTACTTCTGGAAGAGTTAGGATATTCGTGTAGAATAGTTTAGTTAAGAGAGTTTGTAGTATTTTCTGATTAAACGGAGGCCACCAGTTTAACAATTAAAAAAGTAGGTATATAAGTAAAATTGGATTATCAACACAAAAACTATACCTTTAAGTAATTTACAAAATTATAAACACACATTTATATTTGAGTGTTCCAAAAGACGACAAGGTCTGTAAAAAGTTAGCAGAAAGTACCAAAAAAACATAACAAATGAGTTACAGAGTTAGGTTATGTTTGATAAATCAAGACACGAATCTGATAACAGCACTGTATTTACTCCGGGTAATGACCTTCGACTTACCATACTTCTACTTGATTGTTCGAGAAGGTAACAATTGCTATAACGAAATAATTGTGTACAGATGATACACATATATGTTCTACAGTATTTTTTGTGTCTGCCCACCTAAACTTGCTAAATTCCTTTTATTATGGGTTGCCTCTGTTTAATCAGAAAGTACCGAGTTTGTTAATATTTTTAGTTCTAAGCATTAGTGATCAATATTTGGAATTTTATATTCGGTACTAACTCAAGGGATGTTTTTCACGGTACTTTGGGATTATACCGACCACACCAGTATGAAGAACACAAAAATATAAATTTATAGAAACAAACATGATAGAACGAAAAAACAACTGTTTAATTACATAATTACAAGCATTTCCAGGTATTGTGATCGGTATTTTTGTCGCTGTTATCTTATCTTTCTCGATAATCCCGATTAGGGCAGGGCGCGGCATCACATGATTTGCACGGTACATAATTGCCTTTCCATTACAATTCAATTCATATTTCTGATCAGCCCCTCTAGAATTTGATATTTTACTGATAGGTACTATCTCGAGGGATGTTTTTCTTTTGTCGACATCAGCGCGGGCTTCGGCAGCACCTTCGGAGGCACTCGCATTTTGGGTGGCGGAGTGTGATCAAGAATAAAAACAAGTTTTGAGTGTTTTTTCAATAAAGAGTTTAGTTTTAGTTTGGTAATGTTTGTTTTTGTTGAATTTTTATGTTTGGAGAAATGTAGAGGTAAAACACGGAAGTACAACAAAGCGACGCACCAGCTGAACGGGCGGCGAGACTCTGCAATCACGTTATCTACTAGACCGCTCGACTTTGACCTCTGTCTGAGGGTGGGGAGGGGTTTGCGATAAGACAATTACTGTTTTATATTGACGAAATATTGTTCTACGCTAATCTAGTAATCAGTAGAAGCAAAATGTCAAATAACGATTCATGTCTGGGTGTGGTCGGTATAATCCCAAAGTACCGATGTTTTTCATTCGTCACCATCAGTGTCACATTTTCAGCATTTCCCTCTTGAAATACATAAAATATTGTATATTTCAATATACAGTAAACATTTACTGTGTAGTCACTTAAATGTAATAGTCTTGAGACCATGTGTCCTGAAGCCATAATCTTTCTCCATGTGATTTGTTGGACCTAGTCTTAAATCAATGTACGTCAATGACTACAAAATAGTTTTTTTTTAATAAGTAATCTCACTAAATGGCAAAAAGTTTGGTACGTAGACATGACAGTTTTTGACACATAGCTTATGCAATGTCATAGAAGAAAACATTTGAAACCTAGAAATAATTATAATAAACTAAGAAAATTACGAGCTGTTGCATGTTGTAACTTATAAGCCAGCTCTACAGTAGACGTATTGATTTTAACCCCATTAACAATCTCAAAAAAAAATTTTAAGTTACAGAGATGTCTCAGATCAAAATATAATTAATACGAATACAAAACGCTTGTTAGTTTGTTAAATATTTTTTTCTGGTTATATAGGGTATTTGTAAAATAAATCTCAAAACTTTAGCAAATTTGGGTGGGCAGTTACACAATAAATACTAATGGTTAGGTTAGATAAGTAAACCTAAATCACCTAACATCAGCCGCAGTGTGCTTTGAATAGGTGGCAGCTACAGTATAATAAGAGGTCACCACCACAATAGAATCATAGTATATTCTTAAAAACAGTAAATAGTAACTAAATGTTAAACTGTTTTGTTTGTTACATTTTATAGATACACAACATAGATAGTTTTAATATGACTAATTCATGTAAACATTTTTGTTTCTATAGTTTAGATAATAATAAATATGAATCTATTGTGGTGGTGGCCTCTTATTATACTGTATCCTAGGTGGCCTCCATTTTATCAGAAAGTACCTAAAATAATTTCTGTAGTGAGTACACCATCAGCAAGAACACCATTAACGCTCACAACAATCTTGCTCCTTTAAATGGAAAGTGTGCAATTTGTAGTGAGGAGATAAAAACTAGAATTAAAGGTGGAAATCCAATAGTGTTTTGTTGCAAGTTAAAACAAACATAATTTTTTTAATCTCATTTGAGAAGACTTTTATCACTATAAAATTTGGGATCTATATATATAAAAATGAAACTGTTCGTGTGTAACATTTTGCATCTACTCACAAACGGCTGGACGGATTCGCCTAATTTTTTTTTTAATTTGTTCGTCTTGATCTGTAGAAGGTTATAGGATACTTGTCTTATCCAAACTTTCCCGATTCAGGATTCCGCCCCACAGAGGTCAGAAATACCCGTAAGAAAACGTGCATTGCAGCAAACATATGTTATTAAGTGAAAGAGTCTTTTCAAATTTTTAATCAGTGTTCTTTGTAAACATATATAATGCGACACAAAAAATTTATTTTGACAGTAAAACAAACATTTACCAAACTAAAACTCTTCTATGTAAACAAACATTTTTTGACATTTGAAGCAACTTGTTTTGTATCTGCCGGGGAAGATGTCTTCATTCCCTCGCACCCAAAATTGCCTCCGGCCATCAGCGCGGGCTTGACAGCACCTTCGGTGCTCCCCGCGCTGCGTTCGACGAAAGAAAAACATCCCTCGAGATAGTACCTATCAGTAAAATATCAAACGTCGCAGGCTAATCCATCTGGAACCCTCATAAATTGAATTGAAATGTCAATTATACGTCGCTTGCAAATCACGTGAAATGCCGCCGAAGAACCTTTATATTTATGCTCGAGAATAATACAACTAATAACGTTGTTTACCAACAAACGATCACAATACCTGGAAAAAACTTTTATAAAGATTTTATGATATTGAAGATGTTTAGTAGAGCAATAAATGTAATTGGAAAAACGTATAATAAAATTAGTATTTCTTGTGTTCTTGATACTGATGTGGCCCTCTCTATAATCCCAAAGTACCCTTTTATCACTATAAAATTTGGTTTAGTGAATATATTAACAATCATGTACTATTTTGATTGGAACCAGACCAACTAGGCCTAACTTTCTAATAAATGAATTTAGTTTTGAAATCAGCATTACAGGCTGAAATACCATTTTAGATAGGCTTTTATTTGGTATGGTTATTAAAATATAACTATAAGTAGACTACAGTATACAACACTCGAATGATTGATATTCACGACTAAAGATCCTTGATATAACTACTTAGAACAAATTCTGTTATAGGTATTTGAAATAATTCCACAGTATAATATATTCATTCCTAGCCTCCTTGCTTGTACGAAATGGCCTTAGCTGTTAATGGTTACTGAGTAACATAATACTAGAAGTTCGTTATGAGAACGCCAAATCATTCAGCTCAGCTATTACAGAAATAAAGGTATCTCGGCAATAGGTTATCACTGACTTACCTATATATTTCATTTTTGATACGTTCATTAGAGACACACACAAACACACACACACACACAAAACACATAGGTTACTGACACGAATACTGTAATAGGAGCATGTACATTGGCTATGTACATGTTTTATTTGTGTCAGACATGTCTAGCCTATCCTTTAAAATAGTAAAAAGTAAGTAAATTTTATACTACTTTGTTTGTTATATTAGGTAGGGTACAATAAGCGGAATTGCGGTTTTTATATCGAAATTGGCAAACGATATTACTTAATCATAACCATCGATATAATCAATCGATACTGATTAATTATTTTGAATTATTAACTTAAATAGTCTAAATATCAACAGCTGTAAACACTTTAAAATAATACACGTTGGGTAATATTTCAATTTTCCGTAAGAAATTTTTATTATTAAAAATGGCAGTCAATTTTAGAAAACTACACAACATTGCTTTGAAAGATGATAAGACATAAATAAAATATATTGTTTTTGTGGCTTCAACATGTTGGACTGGTTCCGAAAACCCCATTATGTAAAATTTGTGGCAAAGAAACAACTGTAACTGTAAGAGGAGCAAATATGGTTGTCTTCAGTTTTCCTAATTTTTGTTATAATAATTTGTTTGATCACTGTAAATATTAAATTCATATTTTAATTTAAAACATATGATTGTTATTGAAGGACTATAGATACTTTTATATTGATTGATAGTCTAGAATTTGAGATGCGAATATTAGGTATCGAAGACTATATTCTTCGATATAAAAAACCGGGTCCGCTTATCGTACCCTACCCGTTATATTTATAAATACACATAGCCTAGATTGTTTTTATATTGACTATAACATTAATTTTTATAGCCTACTTAATTTGAAATGCCTATATAACGTATAATGGTTTACGTATTTGTATCAAGAATTATTCTAATCATAAATACCGGTCATTCGAATATTGGAAGCTTATTATACTGCAGCCTATTTTGGTTTTAACAGTTATAGATAATCATGACTACCGACGATTCGATTGTTGTGGTAACCGCTTCTGGGTAGGGTACGATAAGCGGACCCGGTTTTTTTATATCGAAGAATGTAATCATCGATACCTAATATTTCCATCTCAAATCTTACACTATCAATCGATATAAAAGTATCTATAGCCCTCAATAACAATCATAGGTTTTAAATTAAAATATGAATTTAATATTAAGTGATCAAACAAATTATTACTTATAACCAAAATTAGGAAAACTGAAGACGACCATATTTACTCCTCTCACAGTTACAGTTGTTTCTTTCCCACAAATTTCACATAATGGGTTTTTCGGTACGAGTCAAACATGTTGAAGTCACAAAAAACATGTCTTATCATCTTTCAAAGCAATGTCGTTTAGTTTTCTAAAATAGACTGTCATTTTTAATAATAAAATGTTACTTATAAATAATTGAAATATTACATTATGAGTATTATTTGCAAGTGTTTACAGCTGTTGATGTAGATTATTTAAGTTAATGGTTCAAAATAATAAATCAGTAATGATTGATTATATCGATGGTTATGATTAAGTAGTATCGTTTGCCAATTTTGATATAAAAAACCGGGTCCGCTTATCGTACCCTACCCACCGCTTTTTATACTGCAGCCAGTATTTATAATCAATAGGAATAATTTGATACCATGATTCAATTATGGTTTTGGCTGCTGACTATACTTCAGCCTTATGTCAAAAGGAACAGACAAGCCGGCTTTCTACTTTGTAATGGGAAATAAAATTCTCTGTATATGGCCTATTGTTATTCAATACATTTAAAAGATGTTGCTATAATTAATTGTAAATACTTCGATAGTTTACATATTTATAATCGATAATTATGTACCCTAACTTGATTGTAGTTGTGGCCACTTACTATTTAATGCAGCCTGTAAGATTAGTGGAAGTTTCACATTGTTCTTATAGGGTCCAACCGAATGTCATTTTGAACTTGCTCTAACCTTAAACTAAAACTCAAACACACTGCTAGGCTATTCCAAGCCAAAAATTGAAGCATCACAGCCTAGTGTACATGGTGGCTACAGGTAAGGCATGATGTTACACAAATTAGACAGACTTGCCTACAAGTTACTACCCACAAAAATACTTCCAATATCTGATTAAATATATGCTCACAGTATATCTCTGACATAAGTGTACAATTAGCACTGCCTCATTACAAACTTATGTGTAGGCATTTAAAGTTTGAAAATAATCTAAATCATTCCCAACAAAAAGCCAGTATAACTCATCACGACCATCTAAAAGGTAACACAAAACTTATATGATTGAAACAAAACAAGCCCAGACATCTTGAAATAGAAATGGTAATTAGAAGCTGGATTCTGCAGTTATAACTGAACCATCGGGAAGAACCTTGTAGTAGTTGAAAACTTTACATACGTGAGCAGTTCGGAAAACTTACCTTCTCACCCTTTCATAATCTATTAAATCAGGAAAACACAAAAGACTAGTTATCTAAGTTTAACCTTAAATTCACTGTGATAAATCTGTATACAATCTCAAAACTAATTTCTTAAACTGAACAAAAATGGCGTAACACACAATGTCCCAAATTGGTATAAGGGAGAGAAGAAGAAGTACGATCTCGATGACGTACGAACAAGCTCCGAATAATCAATAGAACGGAGTTGCTGGAGAATAGTATGTTTTATATGTAAAACAGTAAATAGAAAACCAACAATAAATCCAAACAAAGTACTAAGTTACGAATCCGCACAAATTAATTCATTTTATATCCAATAAATTCTTAAATAATAACAATAATAAAAAACCTAAAATAGTCTACAGGAAAGCGTAAAATTTAAATCTTGCAATTTTATTTCATTGCTACCAGCTTTAGTATCGCCATAGAGGAACCAAAGTTAAGTATAATATTTTTAATGCACCTTGCAAATTATAAAAGGGTAGGTCTACTTTACATTAAAATTGCAAATTTTGAAATATGTAGTGAATTCCAATATACTGCATATTCAGTTCGTTTTGTATTTAGTGCTCATTGATTATTCCAGGTGAAGCTTTAAGTCGTTCAAAGAAAACAAAAGTCCGCACCACTAATTACTCACAAAGCTAGATATTGATTTTTTTATATTAAGGAATACAATGTTCACTGAACAGGAAATGGATTAATACATTAGGGCATAACTAAATAATCAATAACTAGATTGTAATTCTCCTAGAGGCGAACTTTTAACATATCTGCAGTTATTAATCAATAACTTAATTTTTGAATTTGTATTAAACATTTTATTACATTTCTATGTAGTTACTTTTCACACAGAAACTAAAATAAAAAAATAATGAGAAAAACTATTTGTTTACATAACGTAGCTGCAAAGCTTATTGTGTTTAGTAATGTGAAGATAGTTGTAAATTATACTACTATAGCTATTTTGCTTAAAGTTACTCTTATAGCAATTACATAAGTTTTAAGTATTACATTTAACATTATAATTATTATTTTATTTTACTCTATATAAACGTTTAATTACTTTTCTGTGACCTATTTAAACACTATTTGTTTCTTTTACCATTATATAGAGCACAACCATTCCGTGTTTAGTAACAAAAGACTGTATTATTGGTTGCAATATCTTCTCATTGGCTATTACCTGAATAAAAGTTTTTTCTTAGATTAATGCAATTATTTAGAAGACTCGCATACGAAAATAAAACATGAGGGTTTTGGGCTTTTATGCAACACACTCTTTTTCTATTATAATAAATATCAATAATCTTACAATTTTTACAAATATAAAATAAACACTAAACTTTCTTAGGAAATATGTTTGATCTAAAAACTATTTAGAAGTGGTATGTATTGCAATTTACACGTATGAGATGTTTTTAATCATGTGGTTTCATATACATAATTATGTTCAATGCTTGTCACCCTTTGTTTATTTTAAAAATTTTGTTCTGTGTTATTTTATATGTTCAAATTTTCAGTAAAAGCAATTTTGCAATTTACAATCACAATTATTATAATTAATTACATAATCTGATGTATTCGTTCGTGATCGACAGTTTTGAAACTGATCACCACGTATGTAATAAAAAGATACGAAAACATTAGAAGAAAGATTTTCTCGGCGTTCTATATTTAGTTGAATACACGAAACACGCTAACCGGACGCGTATAACCGGCAAAATTTTGAAGTGTAACGTTTCAGCCCATGTTTATAAAAAATAGAGTAATGCACTTATTTTTAACAGGATTTCCTTACGAAAAGTAAGGTATTTACTGGGCACCAGTTAGCATTCCACGACAACTTTACTATTTAGTGGCTCTATCAAGCAACCGTAACCTTTGAGTTAGAGATTAATTTATAAGTAGCCTTCAATTACCTTGCATAAGGCAAATATGTTAAAAATTAAATTCTGGACCTTAGTGATGCAGTAAAACAGGTCCTCTCCTTAGAATATGCTGGGAAGTAGGCGGGTCAGGATACTCTTTATCCTGGACACACTGCCCTCCTTGTTAGTGTCGAACACCCATTCTTTGTTGCCTAGCTCCTGCCACAATCCCTTGTGACCTCCTTATACCATTCTAAATCAGCCTCATATCTATGATTAAGACTGCAGAATTTCGCCTCATAACTCACCTATACTCTTCGTGCTTCAAATTTTATTTTTGCGGAAACATATTTCACGTAAGAACAGATGCAAGAGACGCCACTTGTAACCGGTGTGGGAAAAAAATTAACATTATTCAAAAATCTGTAAAGCAACACTACTTTTAATAGTCTATTGCTTCCTTATTAGTATGATCTGTTGTGAGGTCAAGGCTCTTTGCCCCCTTTCGCAATGTTATTGTTGAATTCTACTTGAATAACGTCTCAGCTATCTTTCACATTGACACAGCCAGATTGTCACTTACGTAACTTGCTATTTGCTCATCAACACAAGTTGAAAATCCACCCTGAAGTCAATAATGGCCCTAACTGGTTTAACTTTCTCGCTTGAAGGTTTTGTTATTGCCGATTTAAAGTTGGTAAGTTTTCACAAACCCAGAATTAAGTTGATCGTCTGAAAAGAGTTATGGGCAGGCATGCGGATGAGCTATGATCTTCTGAAAGAGCACGAGAATATAAAAAATAATTTCTTGACGTCAAACTTGATTCCCTTAAAGTTCAAATCCTTACCAGCTTCAGTCATGCCAACTTTACACGTTGCTTTAAAACTTGACCCCAGATTGGAGACATACCGCAACTCGATCAAGACCCACCTCGCATGAAGATTCCAAGTTCGTGAATTCTGAAATTTCGAAACTATTATCCGAAGGAGTCATTGTAGAAAATAACTTTCCGTGGAGTACAAATATTCATTACTAAGAGTAAACATCACAAGAAAAGGATGGTCTCCTACCTTGTATTAAAACTTATTACACTAATCAATAAAAATTTCAATTTGTTTGCACTATTAACTTAAAAACAGCTCATCACCAGGTCAGTATCTATTTAGAGGAGATGAAGTTCGTAGTTTTTGAAGCTTTGTGGTAAACTCTATGAGTTGGCGTTAATCCCTTTCGGTGTAACAAATGGTGTTGCTGTTTTATAACGCACCATTGACTGCTATCAATGAAGGTTGCCCCCAAGAAACGTTTGCTTACCTCGATGATATTACAGTTTGTGAAAAAATCCCAACCTGGCCATGATAAGTACCTTTTAAATGTTATGGATTGCGTCAAAAAGTACGGTATAGTAATTAATGAGTCAAAGTCTATATTTTCCAAAGAAACTGTGTATATTCTTGGACAAATTGTGAATTACAGAATCATCAAATCTGACTCTGAGAGAATGAAACACATGCTTGACCTTTCTGCTCCCAAATATTGAGGCTCACTCAAACGTGTAATGTGGTGTTTTGTCTACTACTCTAAGTGGATTCCCCGTTTTCCGATCAAATTAACAGTAATAATAAGAGATAACTCCTGCAATACTTTTTCATTGTCCCCAGACTCACTAAACAGTTTTTAAACAATAAAGCAAAACATAGCCAATGCTATAGTCACAACCACAACTCTAGTCTCTCCTTTCGTTCTTGAAACAGATGTCTCAGATTTCCCTCTCCACCACGCTCAGCTAAAATAAGTGGCCTGTAGCCTTATTTTCTCGTACCCTATACAATAACGAGAGAATTCACTCTGCTTGGTGAAAGACGCTCCAGCCATAATTTAATCGCTCCTAAAACAGAGAGTGTTTTCGTTAGGAAACCCCTTCAAGCTCGTAACATATCATCATGCATTAATTTTCGACAAAAAGCGATCTAGTAAGATAAAAATTATAGCATTATGAGATGAGGACTGCAGTTAAAATCTATGATTTTGAAATTGGGACCGAGAATGTCCAAGCAGACATGTTGTCTCGTACTTGTGGAGGTAATAAGTACCACTTCCACGGAACAATGTGCCACCTAAGGGTAATGGCTGTGTACCAAATCCCTGCCATACTCTCTAGAAGAAGTAAGAAGGAAGACATCAGATAGTCACATCAGGTTAAGCTTCGGTTTTAAAACACAAAGGCCACTTATTAAAGTAACAGCATATATGGAACTTCTTAAACGGCCAATCGGCTTCAAAAGCGTTGATCTCTCCAGATCTCGTTATCGTTACTTCCTTAATGTAATCGATGAGTATTTTCCATTCTACCTAATTGCTACAAGCCTTACGTCTCTTTACAATCCCAGAGGAAAAAGCCAAGTAGAAAGGTACAATAGGGTACATTTGGATCACCGTTACTCTTACACGGAATAGTAAAAAGCCCACTACCACTCACTTGGGTTATGGTCGTGGCGAAGGCCTTCATGTCATTCGATCCCTATTATGTACTTCGACAACTCTGTAGTACTCCTCGTGAACAATTCCTGTCTACTTAACCACGTCGCACTTGAACCGGTTCTACCTTAATCTCTTGGCTCTTAAATCAAGGAGAGATTCTTCTGTAGTAAAATTTCCGGCCTAACAAGTACGATGAACTGGTAGGAGAAGCAGAAATAATAGAAGCCAATCCAGAATGTGCATAAGTTAGGAAGAATAATGTCACTGAAGGTTACTTGGAAATATATATTTAAGGTTGGCATCTCTGTATGGCCCTGCTCCTAGAGAAACATCCTACCCAAGAGAATGAATGGGGGAAATGAAATGATTTTGAACCATTTGCTGTATTAGATATTGATGCTTGTCACATTTTGCTTACTATTCGTTCACTATAAGTTTTAAGTAGTTTAAAGCCTAATGTATCGGTTTAAAGCTTGCCTATATTTTACCACAATATGCTATTATGTACGTTTATTTTAATTATTTGGTAGTAAAAAAATAAAACATGAGACTGGTAAAATTAACACCAACTGAGATCAGAATCTTTCAACACAGAAGTTTATAATTAAAGAGCATAGTTATAAAATGTTTTACATTTTAACTAAAATTCAGGGAAAATAATATTATTGCGATAATTAAATTACGATGTCCTTAATCAGTCAACAATAGCTTAATACCATTAATTTGAAATTTAACAAATAATAACATTGATTATAGCTAGGTCAATGTTTTATGTGGTTTCTAATTGATCTAGTGTAAATTTAGTTATTTCGGTGTCAAAAGGTTAATTATAATTTATATTTGAAATTAGAAGATGTATTGCAAGATTCATATTCATAAATCTTAAGTAAGTTAAGATATGATTTCAGATTACATTCAGTGGTATGATATAATGGGTAAATGTTACATCTTGAATTATGAATTATTCCCTCACCTGCATATTATATCGGCCTTTTAATTTGAAGTTTTCGTTCTATGTAAATATGCCCTAGGTAAATAAATTAAAATATGTGGGATTCTGTTCACTAATATTATCACACACACCTTAAATTCCACAATAGAAAGCTGTTTGTACATGGATTCATCTATGTGTTTTTTGAGTTGTAGTTCAATGCTGAGCTGAAATAGACGTATGTGCAATTGAATTAAGTTACGTAACAACCTTTTTTTAAGTCTGTAGAAATGTTTGATTGATTATGATTGATTATAAAGGATTTGTATGGATGATTTAATAGATATTTATGCTCTCGTCTTTCGTTAAGAAGTACACTTCGTACTCGTATATTGTGGCTAATATTTCGTCTATCAGCCTTTATGTGATTTTACATTAATTAAGAAATTAATAATTCATAAATGCATTAGATTACGTTGTAAGTTTGCTGTATTATTATCAGAATTACACGTAAGTTTATCGTTAAAGAATAAAACACATTGATATAAATTATGGTTGGGATTAAAAAATATTCATGTAAGATATCACAAAAGCATTTGAATGCACGCAAAAAATTAAAAAAGAAACACAAACTTTTGGCAACTATTTTTTCCAACCATACGAAAAATATAAGATAATAATATATTTGTATTGTAAAAATAATCTAATTGACATGAACTTAAATGTTTTTGGTTTGTTAAAGAGTACTACAAAGAATGTTATCAGTTATTTAGAATTCTGCCCTAAATATAAAGTGCCAACAAAATAAATGACAATGAATAATTTACGGGGTATCTTTTAGACATTTCTTTAATTAAATTTTTTGTTGGTTTTTGGAACAGTTATCATTTTCACAAGTCACGTTATGTAGCATAACATTTTGTAGGGGGTGGTTGTGGTTCATTTTCAGTGAAGTTACGCAAAAATGGTCGCTTATTGATACAATGAAAGTGATTGCAATAGGCTGATTTTGTGTACACATCAGGACTGTGAAGTTGAATAACTGACATATTACATGAACAGTGAATGAAAGATGTAAAATCGGAGACATATGAATTCGCTTTTGATTGATTTCTAAATGATTTTCAGAGGGAGTGGTGCCACTTGCAAAGGAAAACAAAAGTTGTAGCATGGTACTGGCTCAATTAGTTTATACCAGATTTTACATCTTATAAATAAAAATGAATCGCAAAATGTGTTGGTAAGCGCTAATCTCGATAACGGCTGGACCAATTCGGTTAATTCTTTTTGTAAAATGTCCATTGAAATCCGAAGAAGGTTTTTATTAAGAAAAAGTTAAGAAAAGTTACCTGGAATATTTTTGAATTCAGAAAAAATTGTAGTTTTTACTTTTCATAATTCAAATTAAACTGGTACTGAACAGCTGTTGGCAGATATAGTAATTCCACAAACTTACTGAAACATCTGTTTACATTTAAATTTTATCAATAATAAGTAAACAGTGTTTGATCGGTAGTGTAAGGCAGATAGTAAATAAAACATTAATATATAAATTTTACTCCGGATTGCGCCAGTGACGAATTAAAGTAACCTAATGCATTAAATACTGTTATAAAACTAACCTTAATGAACAAAGTTATGAATGTTTTCACATAAGTTACTGTTACTATAATAAACTGGTGGGCTTTCTTGACATTATGATATTACATTTTAACAATGGCTTATGGAAAAACAGAGAAATGAATACCAACATGTCTCAACGATTCATTCTTTCACTGGCTACAGTCTAAATAACAAGTTTTATGCAAAATTTTAATAACGATTATTTTGGAATGTTGCATAACCTTAATAAGGATTTTCCTCTTATACCGAAAGTACATAAGAAGTAGGTAGGACTTCCCCCTAGGTCATAATAGGCTTTTCAGTCCTACTTACGTGTGTATTTTCTTCATCAACACGATTTTAACCAAAATAGATTTCCGAGAACTAGATAATCGAACGTATATAGTATTTTAATCGAGGCAATATGGCAAGCTAAACTGTGACATAGTAGGTAAGTGAATATAAACGGTCTTAAGTAGGCAGTTTTAACCGAAGTATGCATCTCGGTCCTACGTAAGTATATATACATACATATATATATTCTTCGTCAGAACAACAAAGCAAACTCTACTATGGTACTGGAAATGTCTTAGACCTGAAATATATGACAAGGACTAGAAATATACGCTTTTTGACCGAAGTAAGTTTCCAAGACCTGTGTGATCCGAGATTTGTGTTTTCTTGATCGGGTTGACAAGGCAGATTCAGCTGTGACGTTATGTATATAATTAATTAGAACCAGAAATGCTCCTACACGTGCCAAGCATGATATAATAATAAGATAAACTCTGATACTATTTACCATGAACTTAAATAATATCTACCTGATGTATGCCTACTTACGTTTAAAAATGTTTATATGACTCCCATCATATTACATCATAATTGCTTTTACTAAGTAATATAAGGACTTCGGTTCTAAAGATTGCGTGCGAAGCCGCGGGTAACAGCAAGTTTAACAATAAAGGTAATACGAGTATTTTACCTGGCGAATACAGACTTTGTGTCACAGAGATGGTACTAAATAAAGTAAATCAATACGGTAATTTTGGAAAGAATATTTATGTACAACACAAAGACTAAAGGTTATCGATAGTAAATATTAAATTTTACTTTGAACCGTCACCGTTCACTCTGTTCGCATGTACTACAAATAGGATAGATGTCTACTTGCAGCCTCAATGTGTTCAGTGGCTTTATCCAGTGCTAACTGTATTGTCGCACAAAAGTTCTATAACACTTTGGAGATAATTAATAAACGTCTTATCACGTAAATAATTTTAATTGTTTTGCCGAAAACTGACTCGAGTCACTACGGAACATGCGTACTACTTTCACTGTGTTCCAATATTTATTTGTTAACTTCTTCTCCATGAATATAAACAATACGTTATTTTAATTGCAGTGAAATGTGATAAATAAAGCCATTCTTGTAAAATAATCGTGTAAATCTTGTGGTTTGAGTTATGTAGGCCTAAATTCACAAACACATGTGCGGACATTTCAAACGCCCGCCATATTAAAATACAAACATGAAGAATTTTAATTGTAATTTTAAAAATTTGATATTGTTAATGTTAACATACATGCAAAAAAATTTTAATTGTATGGATAATGGGTGTAAAGAAAATGTTTTAATAAAAATACATAAATACATACAGACAAGATAGCAAAAATAAAGAAATAAACTATATAAAAACATGAGTTTACTGTAAACATAGCAATGATCCCCTAAAATACTCGGCAATAGTTCTGAAACAACCAGTATAACACTTGCAACATAACATTTTGGATATAGATATATAATTACATTAGAAGTAGAAATTTACATTGGTGCTTTCCCGTAAAATTCTCATTGGGTATTTTGAAAAATGCCGTTCGTCTTTTTCGATAATATTACTGACTGTACTGTCATGGAGGTGGTCAAAGGACCTTACCGATATAGACCTCTCCCCGGTTTGTAATAAGAGTTGTTAATTAATTTTTTTTGTACTTATTCTGCCCGTCTTTAAGGGCCACAATCCAAGACTGTTGTTCTGTCTTCTGCTGACAGCCTCAGAATCATGTTCTGTGAGATTTCTGTGCGATAGACCTATCAATAGTTTGTTGTGTTAATTCATCTATTTACTCGTTGTGCTTTGGACTGTGTTTGTTAATGTTAAGCTATGACTACTCCAAATTTATAATCCCAGATTTTAATACTTGACGAAAGATGCCTTGATAAAAGTCGTAACTGCAGTAGTGTTTATGAATACTATTGAACTGTTTGACGAAGGTATGTGTTATAAATTGCAATTTTTAATTGCTATTCTAACCTACCTAAAAATCAAATTGGTTTGAATGTGTGCTACTCTTCGACTTTTAAACAGCTCGTATCTCGGTTGTAAAATACGTCTTATTATGTGTCTAAAGAATGTAAATCCCTTAAAATTTGTGATAGCCTATATGTCCTAAATGTAGGTGCTGAAATTTTAAGAGACTTTATTGTTTATTACAAGATTTTTCCAATTTGAATATAATTATAATTCATGAAATGATGTGATAACATTTGAATTTGAAACACTAATGTCCTAAAATTATATTGAAATTAGCACAATACACATTATTGTTTTTCCGTGTAATTAATTTAAAAAAATCTATATTTCAGCTTGTCTAGGCTATTGTTGGAAACCTTGAGTGGATAAATAAAATATTTTTCTGTGAAATCCATAATATTAGTTATTATTCAGCGTTCATTCGAGGGAAGTAATTTGTATCGGTGAAATCCAACTTCCAATCAAGGGATGTGGAATATAAACATTAATGACCATTTTAATCTTAAGTGAGTAGTTACTGATAGACAATCTGTAAAATATTGGTTAGAATAAATAATAATGAGAATGCTCTGGGCAAGGATACGTAACTTTGAACAATTTATATTTAAGTTTGTATTACTACTTAGAATATTAAAACTTTACAAATGAAATTATTAAAAGCAACCATCGTTGATGGGTTGCGAAATTAGATAAAAGGCGTGGAGGTTAAACCAAAATTTTACAATTTGTAACAGGGTGTATTGTTATAAATGATTAGTTTTTGATAACACAAACCGTTTAAGATTGGTGAGGATTATAACCAATTAATTGGTTTTATGTTAATAGATTTTACTTAATTTTCAAACGTTTAACACAACAGCTTGCATCAGCTATTGTGAGAACTTTACTTGGATAAATGAAATCTTTATCACTTAGTGGACTGGCACAATTTCTCTTTTGTCTGTCTGTCTGTCAGCAGGAATATCTCTAGAAATAATTGAGGTAAAGATTTGACATTTTTCATGAAGCTTCATATCTATGTAGTTATAATCAAGTTCGATGATGATTCATGTTCCTCTGTAACATTTTGGCTGAGCGTTAGCGAAGCCTATATCATTCAGGAGTATATCTCGAGAACGAATTGAGGTAGTGACTTAGGATTTTGCTTGAATTATAATTTCTATAATATAGGAAAGCTGGGGTTCAATGATGGTGCGTGTTTCTACATGGGATGTTCCTCATTCTTTTCTTAGTAAAGTCTGTTACACTACTGTTGTCTGCCGTCCTCCTTCTTCGTTTATATAGAAAACACTCAAGACAGGCGATGCTGAATACTTGACTAAATATGTGTTTATAATACTTCTTATGGGCATAAAACAAAATAAATATTAAATCAAAGTAGGTCCTGCCGAAATCAATTTTGTTGTAGTAGACAAAACTTAATTACAAGTTATCACGGATTCGCATTATCATATTGTATTACGTTTGGATACTGATGCGTAATCAACTCATGCCAAGTGCTTGTTGATATGCAGTTCTAAATATTTTTCCATTTTAAGCTAGCCTTTGTAACATTTTAATGTATTGTAAATTTGTCATACAGCTGATCCCAAAGTAGTTATTCGGTCACATATACTTAATGGATCGTGCCCTTCTTTTATTATAGAACGGAAAGTCGATGTATAAGTTGGTGACATGTTTGATTTCAGCGCACCCTTGCGTTGAAGTACTTTCCCTAGCTCTCCGGAACCTTTATTATTTGATCAATGCTATGAAACAACTTAATGAACACAAATGTAAGTGTATCATGTGGCAAAATATCTTGAGAAAGATTTTATTTTTTTACTTAAATTTTACATGAAACTTTATAGACGAGAATGAGTTCTATGATGTCCAACCATGGAATTAGGCTGAGCGCCTAATTCCATTGTATTAAGTAGCCTGACATTTTTTTCTTATGTCTGCCGGTGTGTGTAAAATTCTTTCTGTACGATTGTCCGTCTGTCTACCGGGCGGCAAGATATCTCAAGAACGGATGAGCTATATATCTGATATTTTGCAGACAACATCAGCGAAACCAATTACGCGACATGTGATGTTGTATACTTTACTTTATACCTACTTATTTTTAAAGTTGTATTTATTACTAAAAACCCATTTACAAGTTAAAACCATAAAATTATACCATAATTGAAACTAGATATTTCAGAAGAAGACTTTTAAATTATATATGTATAACAAGCTAATACCTCATGTGGTTTGGAAACATTTTATCAAACATGTCGTAATAATTAGTTTATATTTTATATAAATTAATATATCATAAATAAAAATGTATACGTGTTACCGTATGTAATTATATTTCTGCAAACCACAATTTTGTGTTTAAATCTAATAACTTTTGCAACACTAATTTTTTTTCTTCGTGTGAATACAAATTTTGATTTAAAGTCTAGCAGCATTATTAACTGATTTAAATTAACTAGTATCCCTTCCGGCTCGTCGGAAGAAAGGGAGATTTTACACGTAGCCGTCATCTCTAGACGCCAAACTGAAGATTCATTGATTCAGATGTTCAATTCCTCACAACACTGATGGAACGATAAAAAACTGTCATTGTTGGCATGTTAATATAATTGTAACATTTTCATTTAGAAACTCCGTATTCTTGAAAACAAAAATTGTAAAATGCATATAAATTTCCATATAAAAGTTACTCGATTTAGAAATTATGTTTGTAAACATATTTACTTAAGGATAAACTGTATACTTCTATAACTTTAAACGGTAACCATCTTGACACCTTCACAGTTATCAAAAATAGTAAAATTACACGTTGCTTGAAAGAAACTTGTCAACGTTTAAGAAAACTGTCAAATTGGATTTATATTATGAAATGTACAAAGTTTAGTTTTTATATTTTAAACATTATGGCAGTTATCGTGTTTACAAGCTTGTATTATATTGTGTAAGCCCATAGATAGATACATACATAATTTTTTTCTGTGCCCTCATGGCATTTATATTTTATTTTTATTTATATACAACAACTCCTATTCTAAACTTTGAATGGCCGTGATCGTAAAATCTGTAGAGATATCGAAGAAGTTCAGAATAAAACTTTTCTAATTATAATTACATAATATATTTTTTTAATATGTACCGTACTCGGTCTGTATTCAGATTTAGTGGATATAAAACTTTTGCTTGAATATGAATGGCCGCCATATTGAAATTTTTTATTGGTTAAAATTGATTCACGTACTCATCCAAGCTATGTACTAGAACTGCTTTTGTACTAAATTTAGTCTGGATATTTAAGAAATTACGGCAGTTATCGCATTACCAAGCTCGCGTTATATTGCAAAATCCCATACATATACAATAAAAATGTAATATATATATATATATATATATATATATATATATATATATATATATATATATATATATATATATAGTTTATGCATATTATAGCGCATACATATGCCTGCAATATGATTTCATAGAAATCTGCCTATAATTGTTTTGCAGGACACAACATGGTAGTTTTACACACAATAGGTAGACATTACATGGTAGTTTTTTATGTGAGTAAATTGAGATTATGTGAGTGGTCTGCCTATATTTCTAATTTGGTGTACTGTAGTGGGGTTATTCACAATCATCGCCCTTAGTCGCCTCCCACAGGAAATTCCTAATAGTTAAATTTCCTAATTACTAATTCGCTAATCTTTCAAAACTGTAGTTTACGGGTGGTATGAGCCAATGTAAACTGCAAACCTCATTAACAAAACGAGCCCAAAATGTGGAGTCGGGACTTAATTACTCGGTCTCGCGGTGGAGGTGTAGGATGAGCAAAGTTCGGCCAGAAGGTTGTGGTTCCCCGCCTCACTGACTCTGGCCCACTTCTCTTTCATCTCTTTAATCGTCTCCCCACCTTAGCTCCGCTGCTCCATAAAACATCAAACCCGCCAACTGCTAACTTATGGATACTGATGACTCGCCTCAATGAAGCGCTCTCTGCGCGTCTCTCCTGCGACCGTGTGGAGGTAATGTTATACGGCAGCGAGTACGGGCTGACAGGGTAAATCTACTGTGCTTCTAACCCCCTCCCCCCACACCTCCCCCCACACCACCCTCGCACACAGTGCACGGCCACCATTCAATATGATGAACTTACCGCCAACTGAAATCTGTCCGTGAAATTTATGTCGCAACTTTGTTTTGAAGGGGATTTACCCGATGATGCCAGCCTGCGGGTGGTACAGGAGTAAGTGACTTGGAGCCACAAAATACTGTATAGTTTCTTTAACTTCTTAAAGGTTATACAGTACGTGGTACATACCACTGTTGTAGTTTGAATTATAAAAAAATAAACTCAAACAATAATATAAATACCATTATTAATATATTAATATCAATGATACGTTAAATTAAATATAGATTTATAAATTTATTCTACAATAAAAATTACACTAACTGTCCAGTAAATTTAAAATCGGTGTGAATTTTCTACTACAAATGTGTTCTTTAATAAAGAAGAGCTCCTCCTTTAGTACACACATATTAATTAAATATATTTAAAATATAACCTAACGCGTGTTTTAATAGATTATTATTTTTTTAATTCTTCGCACCTATTCTGTAAATAGTATTGATTCTCTTTCTAACGTGTTATAACCTTCGATCCTTAGGGAAGGATTATAAGTATTTATGTACGACTCAGCAAAAATACGGCGTTAAACATTTCGCACAAATAACTGTAGATAAGTAAACATTGTTGAAGGTAGTACAAAATTAATGTATTGCACTATAATCTCAAACAATTAAAAAATGGAACTTAAACTTTTAAATATTGATTTACTGCAAGTAAAAATTAATAGATTTTGAGAGGGAATGATAAAAATTGTTCTATCAGAATTACGTTAGGTGGCATGTGAAGTCAAGTTACTTTGTATGTACAGTATACTGATATACTGTACACCATCTTAAAAAATAAAGACATATTTTATTTAATTTTAATTTTATTTCATTATGTTTTTAATGTTTCAGCGACTACTAGCTAACTAGAAATTGAGGGACCTATGGCAGTTTTGAGTTCCAAACCATTCAAGTATTGTTCCGGCTGTATTGTGTATTTGATAAGGCCGATTATGAATACTCAGTGTTGGCAAAATCAGAATGCCCTCTCCTTACGACACCAAACTTGAACCCACCTCATTTCTCGATTTGTTTTAAAATTCTGGAATAGTTTTGCTTAATAATTTAATAATTTCAGTTAATCTGGGCCAATTTTCTTGAATGTTAAAAAAATGTTTAGTCAGAGTCCTTTATGAAAATTTTCCTGAAGACAGGCCACATAATAGTAACTAATGTTTTAAGGCTTTTATAGTATGTGTATTAATGATTCAAGAGAGTGTCATGGATCTTACTTATAAAATAGCATTTTCCGTATAATTAAGGCGATGCAATTTTTATAAATAAAATAAAATTTCAAATGCCGTAATCTTAAGTAATTAAAAATTATTCATGAGTCATTCCTCGAAGTTATAATCCATATACGTAATACACAAATTCAAATTATTCTATTTTTTCCTTGTCCCTAGTTGAAAAATTGCCGAAAATTCCTACTTTAAATACATATTTTGGCATTGCTCATGATGTAATGATAAAAATTCTGCATTCAGTCTTTAAGATATTTTTTATTGTCTAAACTTTGAAATTGTCCAAACACCGCTGTAAGGGTTTATTGGACTAAACGTTTATTCCCATAAACAATCTTCCGCCGGCTTATCTCGTCAAGTGGCGCAAACTTTTCCACACAATAAAGCCACCGGTGTAAATTTAAACGGGGCAATTCGTCGACACAGCCGACTGTTCAGCACTAGGAGGGCAGACTGTGTCTTAAACGGGTGATCAGGGGCGAAAACGAGACGTGGCGAAATGAGAGATGAAAAATGCAATAAAAGTGAAGGATAGGCGTAAAGAATGATGGCTCGCAGAAAAGGACTCGGGGGAGAAAAATTGTTGTTTGTTTTTCAAGGGGCGGTGGCGCAGACATCAAGAGCCGAGGGATAAATCTTCACTCAATAAAATCCCCACCCCAGCGCTCCAGGAAAAATGATAATAAAAAACAGAAGGGTGGCATAAAGAAGCAGAGGGATAAAAAGTGTAACAGGAGAGAAGTAGTTGGTGGATGATCCACAAGATGGCGGCACGGTGTGTGCAATGGAGCGCAGACTTAATAAATGTGATAACAAACCGGCTATGCGCGGTGCCCGGCTTTTGCCCCCAGTGAAATATGCGATTGTAGAGACATTGCTCAGAAAATATTCTGCTTGGAGCGTAATAGTTTATATCATTTAAAAAAGCATAAGATTTGCCGTATTTATGTTAATTTGTAGCCAACTTCATATTGCTTTGGTCTAGTCGGAGTTATTCAAATGATTAAAGCGGTGGAATTAATTTTTTCTAGGAACAAATGATTTTAAAATTTGAAATTGTAGCCTTTTATCTCACGAGGAGTTAAAAGCAATATTAAAGTACGACATTTAGACAACTTTGTACCCAGCGATAAATATTTAAAAAAAAAAAACTGTAGTTTGTATGTACGGCAGCTGTGCAGTATGTACAGCTTGTGTGAGGGCATTTGATAAAGAAGTATTTCTTCGTTAATTATAATTTGAGAGTAACATGTTTTCCATAAAAGTTTTCTTAAGAAAACTACTTTTTGTTATAAGTAAAAATTGGGTTGTTCCAGTTATACTTCAAGTATGTCCTGAAAAACTCATATCCTTATCTTCAACTCTTTTTTCGGATTTTACTATAGGATACCTCAAAGTTATACTTTAAATAAACTCCTCGTGAAAAAATCAAAAAAGGATTTTCTATTTTCCTGTCTTCAGACAAGACATCTTAATAGTTGTGGCAAAATGGTAAAAATCAAAAATATTGATCCAGCCAAAAACCGACTACACCATCCACGAGAAGATAATTTGTACCTATTAATTAATTTTAACTAAACATTTTATTTTTAAGAAATTCCCCTTATACCATGTATTGAGAATAACGGTTGTAATTTTAAAGTATTGTTCAGCACAAAGTAGATATTTAATCCCTTTAAATATAAGGAGTAAATATTTATGCTACTAGAGAAACAAAACTCTTTTTTTCCGAGGAAGAAAAATAATACAGCTGCTTTATTGTTACTAGTAAAATCACTTACGACAATAATTCGTGTAGGGTGGACATTTTATTGTGAATTAAATTTGTATGACCAGTAATGTGTAACTGTCAACATGGTAACCCACTTTGTATGTGTAAAACAACGCATTAATTTAACAATTTAAGTTAATTTTGCAGATAACCACTAGGCATCCAATTAATAAATTAACTTGATTCATAAAAGTATACAGATAAAATAAAAGTAAAATAACTCCACTTTAGGCCGCATTATAAAGTAAGTATACAAGGCCAGCCAAAAGGCATACCGAAAAAAACAATAATTGTTGACGGAAACAAACAATCTTGAGATGTTGAGGTCGTAGTATAAATGAGTTAGTTACAGTGGATCAGATCACAATAGGCCTCAATGCACAGTTCATTTTAATTGGGAGTGGAAGAAAAATTGAGTGCCATAGGATTTCCTTACTTGTCACTCTGGCCAGAATTACCACCCTCGACTCAACCTTGTGCTGTAAAACCTCTCGCAGCTTAATCAAGCGACGTTTGTTACTTAAGCCATAAATACGTAATTAAATACCTGTTCTAATTTTTACCTAGTAATTATGATCAGTAGTTTGTATGGCAGCATTATGATTATTATGTTTATTAAATAGATTTTGTTAAAATAAATAACGTTCTACAAGTGTTTATTTATGTATTGCAATCAGATAAAACGCAATATGATATACGCCAATTACTGTTTTTACGACTTTTATATTTCTTCAGACCAGATACCGACACCGAACGACCCCTACAGTTGTTCAGTATTAAACGTTTATATTTTCTCAAAGTTGAGATTTTTGTAATATAGATCCTGCGACTTGTTTTTTTTTTTTTTTTTTTTTTTTTATTTATACGTGGTTGTTGTAAAACGTTTTCGGACTGTTTTATTTTTTATTTTTTAAGCGACGCCGTAAACAATTTAGAACTATCTCTTGTACGTGTTGCGTAATAGGCTCTGCTCAAGAACGTAGCCAGGAAAATATTTTGGGGGGATCCAGACATTTGATATTTTCCCGTATTGGACAGAGAGTAAGGCCCGATTTTGTTCTTTAATAAGTTCTTGACCCACGTATTTGTTGATCTTTCAGTAGTACATGCCAGTAATACTAAATTACTTAAATAATAATAATTGTTTACTAAAAAAAGTAATGTGGGGTGTCTGGATCCCTTCGATATCCTCGTTGCTACGTCCTTGGCTTCGCTGTGGTCGAATGAAAAATTTGAAGTCTGTAACCTATTCCGTTCTTGAGTTGTAGTTGTCCATGCGGCCAGATAGACATAGCCTACAGAGAACCATAAAAAACTGATACTTCATTGACGCTTTAAATTCCAGGGTTAGAACTGCAATCATTAAACTCATTCTTGTCTTTGTAGAAATGAAGTAACTTGCAAAATGTAGTGTATACAGATAAAATGTTTCTCGTCTCTTTTTGCCACATGGTAAATCACATTTTTGTTCATTAATTCAGGTTTCATAACAATGTCTGGTGAGTTGGATGGGTAGGGGGGGTTATATAACACATGAGTGCGCTAGACTCAAATATTGTCAATGACTTTTAATACTGATCTTCAATTTTCTCTTTTAGTCTACGAATATAAGTCAGGTGCTGAAATAGCATATGATTTGTCTCAGTTTGTTTACAAATTTATTCATTCTGCTATTTCTCCGCTACCCTTAAAACTAATGTAAAAATATTCGCTAACGATCAGTCCATCTTATGAGGTAAGATGCACCATCGTTGAACTCAGCATAAAATATAGTGTATTTTTACAATTTAAGGAGTTAGAATAAAATATAGTGTAAAGAGTTTGGTATACTCTAAAGATACGGTTAACCACTAGAAGCTTAAACCACAAGACCGCTGAATTTCCGGTCTATTGTACAAATCAGTATTATCACTACCGGTCGTAATATTGTAAGTCAAGTGCAATTTAATTAGAGTTAAAATGTTTCTGTTAAATAAGTCACGTAATATCGTAATGTCCTGTAATGTAAACGAGTGTCATACTGCAGCGCTATACACAGTGCGGTAAGCCGGGAGCGCGTCACTCACATTCCCGTATATTGTCACTCTGGCCGAGACGTTTTACACATCATTTGCCTCCCTTCCTCAGTGTCGCAGTTCCGCTTCCGGCTGGTCGGAGCCAACTTTGACAGAAACTTCCCTCGGATCCTCTGACGACTTGTGGTTCACTGGCTTCACGCAGCGCGTTCAAACTGTCAGGGAAAGGAATATGTTTGTTATCGTTCCTTTATAAACTGGCGACAGCCGTTCTCTCGTTGTTCACTCGTTTAGTATTCCAGATCTTTCTTTAGTTCAGATATTTTAAATTTTTTGTTTAACGTAGACTATACTATTTGTAAATGTTTAATAAATTTACTGTTTGAAAAACAATAAAACAGAATTCCAATTGCGCTTTATGAGGGAAAAAGTAGTTTGAAAGCTGCATTTATTAGTCTAACTACTCTTTCAACTTTATATCCAATTTTTGTTGTTGTAGGCAACTCAGATGAGGCTTATCTATGCCATGCTTCGGTAAATATCCAGTTGGGAGCTATAATTACGGTACTTTGTTAGTCTTTATATTAAAAAGCTATGGCACAGACATGTTAAATGAGGAGCATTTTGATAAGAAAACGACCCAAAGCCCTTTTACAGATATTAGTTAATCTTTCCAAGAATCGAACCCATGACGTCTCGTTTGGGGGGCCTCAGCCTTGCCCTTATGCTAAGGTGATATTAAAAAAATGTATAAGTTATATTACCATTACCGTAGATGTTTGTTATTGAAACTCGTTACGAAAATATAGTAAAGTAGTTTCGGTGCACTAACGATTGAAAACCAAAGGGGTCTTCCCTACATTTTTTATAATTGACAATCGTTATTCATTATGTGATAAGAGCTTCCGATTACCTTCCCGTGGATTCATTCTAACAAATATCTAATCAGTAACAGAGGACAATTACAAACTTGTATTACAATTGCCGTGTATTACAAACTTTTAAATCTTTCGAAATTTTTCACGTAGAGGTCTAATTGATACAGCTAGTGTGGCCTAATTAAAAGAATAATGGGATTAATGGGATTGTAGATAGCCGAACGGCCTTCGGACTTTGGATTTGAGTTAGAGATAGCGCAGGTTCAAATCCTGTCTGGGACCGTAGCAGTTTTTGTCAGTATCACTTACCTTGTACTGTATCGACTCTTCCCATTATTCTGTTTTCTAAGATCCTCGCACAGTTCAGTGGCCCAAGAAGACGGGCTGAATAAGGGTTAACAGAAGAACAGCCTCCAGCCTCTCCTTAAAAAAAGTGAAAAGCGGAAAGAAGTTTAAAAAAATACTTAATTGGAATTAATAAAATTATCCTGTATTATCAAATGCAAATATGGCAGTATACTATGAAATGAATAATGAAAAATACGCAAGGGGGTCCTTAAATGAAGTGGAATCAACACTGCATTGGATTAATATTTCTGAATAATTAAAAAATAGTCATAACTCTTTATAACTTTCCTGAAAACAATAAATCAACATTCATTACACAAGGAAGTTTAAGCAGTTGTATACAAAATAGGCCAATAAGTCATCTTGTAAAAGGTCAATAGAAAGACCACTGAAGATAAAGATATGAAATTCTTAATGTACATATCGACAGATTACTGAAGGGAGTGACATGTTTTTATTTATAATCTAACTTTTATGTAATATATGTAATGCCTATATGTAATATGTCGTTAAAAATGCATTTCTATTAAATTATTATTCACTTAAAAGTGTGATTCCCTTGATTCGTAACTCATGTAAATATAATAAAACGTTCTTAGCCTTGAATCCTGGATTTAAAAATTTGTAACATCTCCTTAACTTTATTGTCTATAAAAAGACCACAGATTTAAGCATGTGACTCTTAGTATCTCAAGTGACAGTGGAACAAAAAACTAGCCAAACAATATAAAATAGTTTTTTGTGACTCGCAGGAGATATAAGAATGTTTTATTATACTCATAAAGCGAACTCTTTGGAACAATGAAAACATTATCCAAGTATGTTCAAAATTATTTTAGTTATACAAGAAAGCTTAGCAAGTTAAATACACACAGGTATCACCTGGATATGTAAGTTTTGTATGGCCTGTTAGGTTTGTGAGAAAGAGCAAACTAAAGGTAAGCAATGAGCCAAATCAAGGGTTTACAAACGCCAAAAACAGTACTGTATTTAATTATCATCTGCTGATTTTTAACCCGAATGTGAGGACTTTGTGTTAATATTACATAAGAATCATCTTAAAAATGAAAGTGAGAAATCATTATGGTATGTTGCTTAGAACTGAGCGAATTATGAACGATCATAATATATCAAGTACTTTAACCAAATATTCTTCTAAATATGGAATTTGTGTTGTATGTGTTTGTGTTGTATCCTTATTAGGTACGTTTTTGAACACTAAAAGTACTTTTATTCAATAACTGTTTGTTTGATAAAAACAAAAGTATGAAGCTATTATTCATCGGGCAAATAAATTGTGCGTCTTTAAGTAAACAAAGATCAAAATCTGTTCTGAATAGCATTGGATCATACTAAAACAGTTAAAAGGATACTATAGCTTATATGAAATGTGTATGTGACTGTATTACTATTCAGAATTATTGAAATTACATATAAAATCTAGTTTTTATAGATATACATTATTTTAGTGCGTTTAGACTTAAGTAAGTCATCGTATTACATATCAAGTATTTTAGATTATTCGTGTCTGTAGTGCATGTTTCTCTACGTTTATTAAGGTAAACAGATATTTAAAAAATAATAAATACTTTACCATTGAAAATAATTTTACTTCGTCCCTCCTTTTTACTGCAATCTTTTACGTTGTGAGGGGAGGAGTATCAGTTGATGTTGACTTTCTCTGTTGACTACATTGCCCTCAACAGGTGTGAGACAGAGGTATGAAGAATGTCATGTTGATTTTACACCTTCTTGCCTGAGGCATAGAAATTTTACACAACACTGTCCAATTAAACCTATTTCCTTTTGTTAGTAAATACATAGAGTAAACTGAAAACATCTAACTTACTACTGAATTATAGGTGTGGTAAATGTTTACCGGTGTAAATAATGCATTCATTAGACCCTTTATTAATACAGTTTTCTTAACTTTGGTAGTATTTTTTTAATAAAAAAGGAGAGGCCAATTCCCTCTTTAGCCTTATTCTGTCCGTCTTCAACTCAGACGTAAGACCGGTGACTTAGACAGCTCGTCCACTAGCTCCTCAAGGAGAATTAATAATAATAGTAAGTAGGCTTTTAATGCTACATCCTGAAAACTAAAGACCCGTCGTTACTTTATTACTTCCACTGGTAACTTAATGTGCCTTAAACTCTCCGGAGACGTTCTCCAAGTCCCTCCGCGACAATCGTAGAATGGCTCTTGGCCTCCGTTACTTGCAGCCTTGCACCGTGCACCGCTCCCTTCGGCGGGCATTTTCAATACAACATACATCCTAAGGACAGGATGATTCACACAACTGCACCTGGAGTCCGACCGGAGTGACTGTGATGAACGCCTCCTCCGGGCAGAACTCCGCAGAACAAATCCTAGAATGATCTGAGACCTCCAGAAGCCGAGCGGGACAGCCGTCTATCAGTCTGACATCATAGCTCTCCCGGCCCCGACACTGACTGTCGTGACGAATGCTGCTAGTTACGTATTCCTCTCCTGCCTTCGCTCCCGGTCTCCGGCCGCCGGCAATTTTGGAACTGATCCTTTTATAGGTATTGCGGCCCGACTGGGAGGTCCTCTGCCCTAACTTGTCATACTCTTCTCCTAATTGGAGTTCGGCTAGGGACGCTTTATGAATAAGAAATAGGAACAAGTGCTCGGCGTGGACTTGCGATAATAAGAACACAAAAAAGAGGAAAGGAATCTGACGGAATCTTTTTGAGATTTATTTCTCTTTGGAGGCATCAATCTGGGACGGAAAAGGAGACGACGCTTGTTTCTACATTTTGCAGCCGATACGACTGGATTCTTGATCGAAGCCCTTCAGCACACCTGTAGGACTAAAGTGACCAATTTATTCCGGCAGTGTAGGAATACAAAGAAGTTTATTCATATATTTGAAAAGAATATCCCCTACCTTTTAATCTAAACAGTTATAATAGTGGATCTACAGGTTTTTTACTCACTGTAACGTATGACACGTTAAATTTCTGGATAGGAACTTTAAAAGTATCTCTAATCGTGGATAGCACACAAGATATTGCCTATTTCTTATTGCTATTGTGATATATCAATTAGCAATTTGCGTGTTGTATATCACTCCGGTTAAGATTTATGAAAGGGTTTAGCAGTTGCGTGGTAAGACGATTCTACCGGATTGGCTCTCTATGAGCGTATAAAATTAGAACTTGACAAGTGAGGCATTTCTAAATCAAACATTGTAGCCCTCTCATCCGACGGAGCCAATTACGTGAATGGACCCTACAATGGTCGTCAAGGTCATTTAAAACAAGACAACAAATATCTTATCTGTATACAACAGTGAACGTACAAGCAGAGCACCTATTTGGTCTTGTAAAGGAATCCGCTGTACGAGTATTCTTAAGGTCGAGCTACAAAAGAATGGTCGTTTGGGAAAAGGAAAATAAGAAAAAAATATAGTGTACACGATAAATTACTGAGACGCAACAATGGAGCTACGAGGTGGTGGACATAACGCGCTTTCTTCAATTATTGACGAGTTGGTTTTAAAGAAGAGAAAAAGAAACAAAAATACAGAAGTGTATTTAATGTTTTAACGGTGTTCAAGGACATATCGTGTGGACAGTGGTGTAGCCAATACATTATTTCAGAGGAGGAGGGCTTAATAAGAGTAGGAGGTGTTAAAAACGCCAGAAAAAATGAGGATCCGAACGTGCTCCATCAGAAAGTCGAAAAAATATAATGGATAAACATTACTATTAGGCATCAATTTATTGTGTGAAACCCTTTACTAATTAAGGTTAATACTGAATAAAACAACATTTTAAATCAACACATTGAAATCAAAATGGCAATTTGGTTCAAACATATGAAGTAAGCAATTAAGCTTCTGAGTTCATCTTACAACAAAATTCTTCTCATCCCTGTCTTGCCATCTCGTCAAGTATTTCAACTGCTGTTATGAGAACTGAGTGATGCACTGATAGTACAGCTGATCCCGTGATTCGACCACGTTCAATGGAATCTATAAGGTGCGTTTTTATCCTCTTCAGTGACGAAAATGATCTCTCAACTTCAGCTGTAGATACTGTCAAAGTTGCGAGAACCCGCGATAAGTAGTTTATGTTAGAGCAGAAAAGTTGATCACAGCTGTCCAAGAGAGTCATAATTTGCTGTGGATTATTATCGATTTGTACATCACACCATGTTCTACAACGTAGTACAATGACTCAAGATGGTAATTGTGTTAGCACTGTTTTGACGTTGTTCGAACCGAATAAGTTAAAAGAAAATTATGAAAATGGCTACAAACTAATGATAGTATTGAAAGATAAATCACAACTTAATGACTTTTACTCATTTATCCATAGCTCTTTATTAATGTAATGTGTATATTTTAACATGTGTGTATAGATAACAATACAGAAAATACGACTGAGAAAGTTCATTAGTACGACATATAAAGTTTGGGTTTATTTATTAGCATTGTACATTTAATTTATATTTCTAAGTAGAATAAAGTACGTCTAGAATCTCGTTCAACTAAATATTTGTCTCAAAACGATATTCTATAAAACACACACACACACACACACACACACTTGTGCCATTACCTGTCTACCTAAGAAGGGTTACTACATTAAGTAATGTTTCTGCTTAAATTCATTGGCCTTTCGGATACTGTTTCGTCTCTTATTCTTAACACTGTCTTGATCTCTAATAAATTCATCCATATAATAAGAGGAAATAAAATTTAGTGCGCATTGAACGTAAATTATTGAGTTTTCTATTCCTTCACCGTCAAGGCCAAGTAGTATAACATATATGTTTAATCATATATGAAAGTAGCTGGAGCAAATCTAAATATTTATACAGCTTTAAATTACTTACTCTCTGCTAGAAAAATTCCATCAGGATTTTTGTCCGCCAAAAATAGTGTTTTTATAATTTTGTAATTCTGATCCACTGTAACCCGAGTATAGCCTAATACACTTCTTGAAAGTATTAAAGGATTTATAATATATGTCGGTTTTGTCTTTACTCGATTTCTTAAACTTACGTATCCATTCGCAATATCCAGAATAGAAATAGCCTAATTTGAAAGTTTTACTTACTTTTGAACACACTATTTGTAGTAAAATTTAACTTTTTCAATTGTAATTCTGATTTTTTAGTTCGTTTCATAGACTTGTTGTAAATAAAAACAATAAATATAATCAAAACGTTTATTTAGGAATAACCCTCCGCCACCCCCCCCCCCAGTACAGTAAATACTTGAGTCAACTAAGCTACTCGTATTAGACAATTTGAAAGAATGCCATAAAGAATAAATTACCAACAATTCAGGGGTTACTCTAATGTTAACACTGGGCAATATATTACTTGTCATCTAAGTAATGTGTTACCAACATTAATTTATGCGTTTTCAATGAAGTCCGGAGCAATAATTGATATTTTCAATGTTAATGTCACAAACTTCTTCTTAATTGACTAGGGTTTTGGCGTGTGACTGTGGATGAAAATGTTCTTTGGCGACGGAGAATTTCTGGCTGGATCTTCTAATGATGTCCAGGCCGGAATGACTGGGTTTTGGCATGTGACTGTGGATGAAAATGTTCTTTGTCGACGAAGAATTTCTGGCTGGATCTTCTAATGATGTCCAGGCCGGAATGACTGGGTTTTGGCGTGTGACTGTGGATGAAAATGTTCTTTGTCGACGAAGAATTTCTGGCTGGCTTTTCTAATGATGTCCAGGCCGGAATGACCGGGTTTTGGCTGTGACTGTGGATGAAAATGTTCTTTGTCGACGAAGAATTTCTGGCTGGATCTTCTAATGATGTCCAGGCCGGAATGACTGGGTTTTGGCGTGTGACTGTGGATGAAAATGTTCTTTGTCGACGGAGAATTTCTGGCTGGATCTTCTAATGATGTCCAGGCCGGAATGACTGGGTTTTGGCGTGTGACTGTGGATGAAAATGTTCTTTGTCGACGAAGAATTTCTGGCTGGCACTTCTAATGACGTCCAGGCCGGGATGACTGGGTTTTGGTGTATGGCTGTGGATGAAAATGTTCTTTGTCGACGGAGAATTTCTGGCTCGCTCTTCTAATAACGTCCAGGCCGGGATGACTGGGATTTAGAGGGCTTTAGCAGTTAAAATTTCTTTTTCTGCGCAGAATTTTGGTTCTTCGAATGAGTCGATCACGGAGATTTAGAGTATGGATGTTAGTTGAAACACGTCTTTTATGACGGAGTATTACAGTGTCTCAGAATGGGTTTTGTCGTTTGCCACTGATTTGAAATTTGTAGACATTAAACTTATTTTTTAGAATTTATAGTTGTATATTTTCTTTAGACTGACATTTTTTGCCCCAGTGATTGTATTTCTAACACTTCAGAATTTGTACAAGTCACGCTTACTTTTTTAGAATTTTAAATGAAATTTTGTGGAATGTTTAATCACCATAGTTACTAATTTCAACAATCACACAATCAATATATAAAATGTGAATAGTTTACAAGTCTATGTGGCTGGATTTGATAGATCCTGATTCCGTGTGCAGTTGGTGGACACAGGTTTTCAGAAGAGAATTTTTGTTGATCGGTCTCAATTTATTTTTTGAGAAATATATAGCATTAAACATTACTGGATTTATGACTTAACCTTAACTTCCTAACCTCCGTAATTATTTATCTCCATTGCAAGACATATATTTCATGGAGCGATCATGCCTTGTCAAATCGAGATACAAATCGGTTGCAGTACACGGATTGATTTTAATCATACCCGAGTTGATTATGTATTGATTAACTGCTTATTTAAAATTTAAGACTCTGTTCTATGATTATATTATCATCATTATAATCATATACAATGATTGATATATATTATACAATAGCATGTATGATGCTATATGATGTCATATATTAATACTAATTGTAATAGTATTGTAATTATAACGGAAATAAACTTTCTTTCATTTCATTTCATATATAGATTGATTTAGAGCCAGAGATGACAGATGAAGTTTAAGGATAAAATTGGAGGGTGAAAGATGTATATGAGGGAGACATGTTTGCATTTTGTTTCTGTTATGGATGCTCTGTCTAGAGACGCCTAACATGAGACAAATACAGAACACAAGAACTATTGCAGTATAAGGCAATGCGGTGTAAGATTTCCTAAGAGCTAGCTATCAGTGAAAATTTACCTCCAGGATGTCTATATTATTCATCTAGATTATTCTCTCTGCGATGATTTTCAAAACCTGATTCCGTGATGTATTTTCTCGGAAATGGTATTATAGTGTAGAGAACCTCACAATGCCCAAAAATATACTTTCTTAAATTTCATGGCCTCGTAATAGACGTGAAGGTCTAGCAATCAACAGCAGTTTATCCTGAATACCAGGCTGATGTTAAGGTGAAGGATGTCCTTTTTAACCTGAACCTGTAGGAACTGTTGCAAGTTATTGTTGGGCAGGGGGAGCCGCCAGGAAGCTGTCTAAAAAGGTCGAATAAACAATGACCGATAGGTTTTTGCAAAAGCCGACGAAGGACTTTTTGTTACTTTGGTGAGAAGTGAAATAAGATACTTTTAGTCAATTATATCGTAAGGCGGTTCATTTTCGAAACGTGCTGGTGCTGGTGATTCTCTATTACTGATGGATTTAAAAGTTTGTATTTGAAGTAAAGTAAAGTAATCTCTTATTTTACCAGGCGAAGATAGGGCTAAGAAGCCCTCTCTAACACTTAACCTGGGGACCAACGGCTTAAAGGTGACTTCCGAACCACCACCAATTGCAAGGACAGGATTGCTCAGCGGTCACCCATCTAAGCAGCGGCCACGCTCGACGTTGCTTGATTCGGTTATTTCGCGATAACCGCTGTACCCGCTACACTGAGCCATTGGCAAGAATTTAAGAGTCCCAACAGAATCGTGTTATATAGCTAAGGATCTACACAGGTTTTCTGTGGGTGAATCTGAAGAAACAGAAGTATCAATCATTGTTTATAGAATTAGAGACCATGTGTATACAGGCTTAATGTAGCTAAGTCCAAGCTTATTTCGTACCAAGATCGCAATATATTGTAAAGAGTCACATCCAACCAGAAGCCTTAATTTTGAAAAACTTTACGGAACTAGTGGGGTGACAGCATCTCCTAATTCTAGTAATGTCATGAGTGGAATCGATGCAAGCATATAGAGATCTTTGACCTTGTCGTGAAGAATCGTTTGTGCAGGGATGTTTAGCGTCTATAAAACATAGCCTTCAAATACCAGACGATCTCTTAAAGTAACCTACACGTATTACATTATTTGTGGCTTTGAAGAAGTGGAAATATCTTTCTTTAGAGACTGTGGATTAACGTGGAGAAGAACTAAACACCGAAACAAGAAATCTTACTTCTAGGAAACATCACCGTCCTGAGAGAGCTGATCTAGTGAAACACTCGTCCCGCGAAGACAATCGACATGCCGATACAATCCGCCAAAATAGACTTACCGAATACGAGAAGAATTTAACGGAGATGTGACAGAAAGTATAAATTCAGTACCACCTGCTTAACCTTCTGAGACTGACCATTGCAAACAGGAAGAAAGTACACCGCATGGAATAGACGCCAAGACACTGAACATATTCTTTTGCCCTCACGGAGACAACTAGAGGATCTTCGCAGAGGTACTATATCAAATAGTACAATATTCTCTCGTTGAAGAGGACTAAATGTACTGATTAGAGCAACAAATGTAAGCAAACCTATTCCTCTTAACTGACTATTTACAAGTGTTTCTCGGTTTAACATGCTTGTTAAATGAAAGTCGAAAAAAACGGGATTAAGATTTAATTACTAAGCATGTGTACAGATAGTAATATTACCAAGGATATAATTACGTGTTTTACACGATTTTAATGTTAGTTGTGAAAAATAGGGCAATTGCATATGATAACTATAATGTATGTGCAGTAAACTTTAATGTATATGTAGTAGCTTAATTAATCATTGTAATTTACTTGTAAACTACATTGATATATATATATATATATATATATATTATAAGCAGTTTATATTTTTCATTTCATTTCATCAACCGGTCAATACATAAATTTTTTCTAAACAAAAATTAAATCCCAGAATAAACATTAAAAGGAGTTAATTACAACTGATGTTATATAGGGAGTGGCTCTTGGTATGACCAAATTTTTTGGGTTATAATGCAATGCAAATTTTATAAAATGGCGGTTATAAAAAAGTCTAACTCCAAAAATTAGGACTGAAATGAATTATTTTCAGTTTTTCTAAAAAAAACCGTGTTTTTGTACGTATATCTGTACTAAATGGCAAAGTTTTTAATATAACTTGACACATTCTTGTGTACAGGGTGTGGTAAAAAGATGGGGTTCAATGATATTTCAATTTTACTGAAACTTTGCCATTTGAATCGACCTGAAGCTTAATTTTCCTTTCTTACCGTTTGAACCGATAACTTTTTCAAATTGAAAATTTAACGGAGAATCTAAAAATGATGTAGTTTGCTCAAATATGTCTATACGTTGCTGGGAAATATCAGATTTACGTACAAAAACACGGGTTTTTTTTAGAAAAACTGAAAATAATTCATTTCAGACCTAATTTTTGGAGTTAGAATCTTTTATAACCGCCATTGTATCACATTTACATTGCATTATAACCCAAAAAAATGTTGACACACCAAGAGCCACTCACCCTGTATATTAAAACTTTTCATTGCGACACAATTTCCGTGGCTTCCTGCCTTTTGGCACACTGTTTATTTCTCATAATGGCTAACATGTCGTTTGAATGCATATATGTTTAGCTCCCAGACATAAACTCTTCCACTTATGTCTTTAGAGTATTACTTTTTCGTTACGTATATAATAACCACAAATTAATTAACATAACACGATTTTAATTGAATGTATTTCCATAAAGGAGTTCAAAAGGAACCATTTCTGAAATTAAGATTAATCTTTTTTAAATGAACCCACTCACTATTAATCTGCGTCAACGTGAGTAATATCGCGCCACCAGCGATATAATGTTATCGGGTAGGAAGCCATCTGTTTGTACTCCAACACTACAATGAGTCGCTTATGACAGCCAACAAATTACAGCTGCTCACGCACTTCTTTAAGTACCAAGTTATCTTTGGTACATTGTGTGCAGGTCGACGTGACTGACCTGAACTGACCACCACGAAGGTCACTTTACAATCGCAAACGGGTAGTACTTAAACCTTAACCCAATTAGAAGGATTTTAAATTCGTTTTAAAATGTCTTAGTGTAGATCAAAATTATGTTTATATAGTGGCACAATAACTTATTCGACTCTTTGACACATTTAACTGGGTGGAATAAAGTTAATCTTTTTCTTCATTACCGACAAAGATTTGGAATGGTATTATAAATAAATATTCCTTCTTAAACCATTATATTCTTTGTTTGAAGTTTATTTTTTACGATGGCAGGATTGCGAATGAAACATGATTTTTCCGGACATTTGCCATCGTTCTGTGGTACAAAAAAACAGTAACACTATGTTTCGTTCTGACAGGCGTGTCACAACGCTCTGGTATTATTTGTTTATTTTAACCTAGTTTGTAATTATGTGTTAGGTTAGTTAAATTTACCTGAAGACGAGATCAGATTGCAGATCTCGAAACGTAGTGTTACTGATTTTTTGTATCACTGAACGATAAAAAATGTCCGGAAATATCCTGTTTCCTTTACTATGAAAGCTGTCTGTCCGTCTGCCTGTATAACCTTATGTGCAATAACTCTAAATAGTAAGGTTCAACAAACTTGTAACTTTGTACATAGGTTCCTCTTGGTCCGAGGGAAAGTTCAATTGATTTCTGGATCAGAAGGTCCAAGGGTTGTCCGTCAGTCCGTTAGTGTGTTAGCTGTGCGACAACTTTTTTGTTAAGTTTTGTCGCGTTCTTCAATACTCCGTTGTATTGATTTCGATATTTATTTTAACAGTTTCTCAGTTTAAACTTATTTTCAGAGCAACTATTGCTTATAAAAACTAAATAAAAATCCAATACTAGTGCAAAATACAAGAGATTTATAGGCCTACTAGTAACAAGCCTAAATAAATTTTAATAAATTATACATAAAAACAACGAGAACATAAATTATAACACTTAACGTACGACACAGCTAAACCATAACAGACGTCATAAACCAATAAAGTAAACACAATATTAACAATAAAACAAAAATATATTGGTCACAGTGACCAAGAAAGCTTTTGATTTAAATTTAAACCCTTACAAGTACCAGCTACCTTGATATACTCGTAAAAATCATTATACATATGTGGACCATTATAAGAATAACTCATTCCTCCCACTACAAACCGTACCTTAGAGAAATAAGTCTCATTCTGGCATGTGCCATGCTGACATCTTCCTGATGTCCTGTGTGCCATAACATACGTAACCACGTACTTGCGCATTCGGTCTCCATAAGCGGCAGGTAATAACAGCAATTAAATTGTACTGTTCATGTAACGTGTCTCAAATATAGTAACATATCGAAAAGGATAGAAATAGGCAATAAGGTAGTGGTTTTAAAGGCACTGGTAATTATATATATATAAATTACACGTTTTAATTACTACACGTTTAATAAAAATATCTTTGATAAGAATTACGAATGTATTCTTTCTGTCGCTTATTATTACAATAATTTATACAAAATTCAAACACGTTTGTACAGGAGGATCGTAATTTTTTGTGCTTAGAGGCAATTAATAAAAATATCTTTGATAAGAATTACGAATGTATTCTTTCTGTCGCTTATTATTACAATAATTTATACAAAATTCAAACACGTTTGTACAGGAGGATCGTAATTTTTTGTGCTTAGAGGCAAAAATGGTTAGTATTAATTCAAACATATGTATAAACATTATAAATTTGCGTAATTTCTATTTTTATAAATAATTGTTTAAAGTATGTTATTAAGAACGTTGTATCTGTCACCGAGACGGAAAGACGTTCTGTTACACTAAGTAGGATACGGGTGAGGAATTAGGCTGACGATGTTTTTCTTCTTTTCATGTTAGGGTACGAATGTAGACTGCGACTCAATTCGTGTACTTTATTCTATGCATACTGCATTTGATTGCTTCGCGTCACATGGCATCGCGATCGCTCTCTGTGTTGTATTCGTAACCAACAACACACAGTTGTTCGTAACTGGTTACACGAACTTTTGGGCTGATTGTGGATTTAATCATAGAAGTGTGTTTAAAAACAACATCTACTATTTCTATTTTGTTATACTGATACGATTTTATAATTATTGTACGTAGTACAAATTTAATTTTATTGTAGTAGACTTGATTTTAAATCTGAAATATGATTACTAAATAACTTGTTATAGCGTCAAATTAAAGTATTGTTGTGGCACTTGTTTTCACACTACTTTTTTATGCTGAATTCTTTGCCATAATCTGTATTGTTATCTTTTAATTTTCAAAGGATAGGATTTTAAAAAGATTTTATTTGCGTGTATGTTTATAGACGACGCGTGAGCCGATTTTGTCCATAGACCACAACCTTGTTTTTCATGAAATAGATAAAGAACTTTCCCCTAAAGATGGAACTAATTGTCAGCTATGTGTAAGGATGAGGGTTGAAATGGAAGGATAACGAAAAAGGAAGGAAGGATAAATTAAAATATACCAGATGATAAATTTGTCATAATAAAATTGTTATAGTATGCTTGGCTCCTTTTTGTGTAGGTACTAATGACCTAAAGCTACTGAAATTGTTCTTTAAACCAATGAAACATTTATTATAATTATATCAAAATTAGAGAGTATTTATAGATTACTAACCTGAAACCATAGTGGAACTGCCATCCCACGAGATAGCTGTGCGAGCTATCAGTCGCATAAATTATCGTCATTCAATAATAACCCAATAAGATGAAAAGGTGGGAAAAGATGAGAAACTTGTCACATTTGGTAATATTTAATCTTATTACGTCATTGACTAACACTGATATAACTAATATATACTTGTAAGATAATTGGTTTTATACGTGTCAAGCTACGTAGTTTTTATCTGTGAAACATTTATAATTTTATATTATTAATTGTTTTGTTAACCCTAAATTTTGACCTCTAACAAAATTAACAATTTATTTATTTATTAGGAGAACTTCTTATACGGATTTCCAGAAAAAAATATACGAGTATAATCCAAATTGTGTCTCGTCTCCTGAATTATTATGGAGCTTTCCAAATATTACGTCAGAGACAAATATAGCACATGGTGATTGTTTTATTTTATTACAAGAGTGAAACTAGTTAAATAGTCACAAGAGTGTTTGTTTAATATAATTTTTAAATATAATTATTTTACATAAAATCCCAAGACTCCTTGATATTTGATATAGTATTGTAACTTTTATATAATATATAGAAAATATAGATTCCATTGTACAATTTTTTGTTATTCCTACGGGAAAAAATGAACGAAATCTGGTTTACGTGAATATATTCAGTGTAAAAAGCAGTCTGTAACCATGCGACATAACACATTTGAGTTAGTTGCAACAAGTAGATTCAAGATGATGGAAATTGAACAATAAAAACCCCGCTTACGACCAAAACATTAGGGGTGTTAGTTAGGTACCCTTATTAGAATAAAACGAAGGAAATAACAAAGGAAAGTAATATATAACCAACTACAATAGGTTTTTGTATCTCAGATCGATTTTTCAACTTCAGAGTCACGTCCCTTTATGATAACTTCCCTGGAGGTAGAACAATATTAAATTAATTTTGTTATTACTGCACAATGACTTACAGAAGTTTTAAGTAGACATTTTGAACAGCTTTGTAACCATGGCCAGAAAAAAAAACTGCTGCAGACAAGAATGTAATTAAAAAAATTAATTCCATCAAACATCGCTGGCATCACTTGACGATATGGCATGACCGCGTGAGTCATGTAATACTTGGCTCATTAGATGTAAAAGTGGCACACTGAATGCATTAAAAGCAGCAAATAAATTAGCTTGGACGATAAAAAATTAAATGGACATTACAAATTATTTTTAATGCATCTAAATAATTACCGCTGAGCTAGACGTTTCAATTGAAAAATAACAAGGAAGCGACTCGAGAATTCAATTTAGCTAAACACCAAGCCTAGTAAATTGCGAAGCAATTCAAATGGAACAGATATAGTATCCAATTATGGGGTAAGTAGTGCTGGAATTAAATTCTCCATTTTCATCGAAACCGACCGGGCGCAAGGGGAAAAAATTAATGTATGTATCTCGACTTCCGTTTTCCGGTAGTAAAAGTTAATTTTGTCGGTTTTGTCAGGATCGGTCTGGGGACCCAGTTTTTACAAGTGCTGGTAATTTATGCCCCTCCATATTCATGAACTACAGGTGTGGGGCATGTGGCGGGTCCGTTACCGCAACTATATTATTTGTAATGACCCAGCAATTTCGCTTGGCATGCCGACGCGATGCAATGCTATCGTGGAATACTCTTTGACCTGACAGACTGCGAGGGAAAGGAATTAAGAAGGTAGTTATTGCGGGAAATGATAAATGATGGGAGGAACAATTAAGCAAATTGCTGTAGTTGAAATTGTTAATTCTCGAGAGGTCGTCAACATTAACATAATTTGAGAGACGTTTACACACCTCATAATGTCCGTGAGTTGTGCTGCGTTAGGGTAAGCTTTTGTGCTCCTAATTAACATGGTCATGTTCTACAATCTTAGGATAGACGTTTACACACCTCATAATGTCCGTGAGTTGTGCTGCGTTAGGGTAAGCTTTTGTGATCCTAATTAACATGGTCGTGTTTCTACGATCTTAGGAGAGACGTTTGCATACCTCATATTGTCCTTGAGTTGTGCTGCGTTAGGGTAAGCTTTTGTGCTCCTAATTAACATGGTCGTGTTCTACGATCTTAGGAGAGACGTTTGCATACCTCATATTGTCCTTGAGTTGTGCTGCGTTAGGGTAAGCTTTTGTGCTCCTAATTAACATGGTCGTGTTCTACGATGTTAGGAGAGACGTTTGCATACCTCATATTGTCCTTGAGTTGTGCTGCGTTAGGGTAAGCTCTTGTGCTCCTAATTAACATGGTCGTGTTCTACGATCTTAGGAGAGACGTTTGCATAACTCATAATGTCCTTGAGTTGTGCTGCGTTAGGGTAAGCTCTTGTGCTCCTAATTAACATGGTCGTGTTCTACGATCTTAGGAGAGACGTTTGCATAACTCATAATGTCCTTGAGTTGTGCTGCGTTAGGGTAAGCTTTTGTGCTCCTAATCGTCGTGGCGTTTTCTCCGATGTTAGGCACGAGCTCTGTCTGACGAAATAAAGAGCGAACACCTCCTACACGTCTGTTCTGTCATGGTTCTGTAAAGTCTTTCTGACTGAGTGAGGAATATACAAGTAGTCTACGCCTAAAGATGAAATATTGTTAATGGTATTATTTCATGTACCTTAACAAAAAGACTGAACCTATTTATAGAATATTATTTTAAACCTGTATAGGATTTTTAACAAAAAATCAAAGTTGTATAACAAATTAGATTACACTCTTCAAGTATTTCTCACATGTGGGGTTTTGAAAACAACACACTTGAATGTGTGGGGGTTTAAGTCAACCAATTTAATACGATTAGATTAGAACAGGTTTTGATTAATTGGTTATACATTTGACTTGAAGGCAATAAGGGTTAAAAAATATAAGTTTATGAACAAAAATGAAATATTTTCACAATTTTATTAAATACTATAATTACGTTTAAAAACTTGTAAGCAATTGATAAAAAATAGCTTTTTATTTAGAATTGGCCTGCACAGTCCTCTTACAGACAGTCACCCACGACCTCTTCATCCTCTGAACCTGAGGGGGAACCAACGATAATGTTGATATACCAATGCAGACTTGGGGTTTCTTGCCAATCTTGTTCAAAGAGTATGATTAAAAGATCACTGACATCCTTCTTTTTAGCGGCACTGATATGGTGCTTTAGTGGGATTTCTTCCAGAGGAGTTTACAGCATTTTTAGGTCCATTTTCTGTTTTTTCAACAGACTATATTTTACAAGATCAGGTTGAAAACAATAAAACTCATTGCCTGCTACCCAGATTATTTTTGGTTTCTTGCTCTTACAGTATTTTAGAATTTCTGGGTAACAATATTTTTCAAATCACTAATTTTAGGTAAGTGCTTCAATGAATTATCAAGGGACCAATCACGGCCAAGAACTTTTACACTTCATATTTTTTCGCGTTCCTCACAGTATTCTTCTTTATTGTTGGTTTTTTCCCTTAAGAGCTTTTCCAAAAATCCTATCAGCAGATAAAAATGAATGGCCTCAGACTGGAAACGTAATAGATATTGTTTTTCAAGCAATCTTCATGTGATGCTAAAAGTACATAATGGTATAACTATCATGATATATTCGTATATACTGCAATTTATTTGAGAGGTTATGCTTTTGGAAGCGTTTTCTTTCATTGTTTTTAAAATGCGTTCATAGAAATATGTGTGGTTTCTGATTCTAAACCAAGAGCGAGCACAAACTCAAAAATAAAAATATGGGGTTATAAAAATTGCCTCCACAAATCATCTTCCATAATTTACTTACTTATAATTCCATTGAATTTTTTTAATACTGTAATGTTTTTCTATTCCAGTACTGCAAATAGTATATATGATTTAATAAGAAGAAATAAATAAAACCACAAGAAATCGCTGTAAAATGTACCTATTTTGTTCTGATTGAAGGAAAAAAATAACTCATAGTCTTTTTACCTACTAAAACTGCCAAACTTTTTGGCCCATACTACATTTGATTTGTTATTGCTGTACAACCTTGTTATTACATGTCAATAGATTTTGGCATATGTCATCGTTAGTGGAATTACTCTGCCATTATTCGGTGCTTGTATTTTACTTGTATTTTACGTTTCATATCGTCAGTGATAAAATTAGTCGCGATTAGGGAGCACAGAGTGAGCCATAAAATTTCTAAATGGGACAACGTTAGTATTTACGTACGTATTTACAGACAGTAAGTACAACTATATTGGTTAAATGGGTATGTTTCAATAAAACAGCTCCAAAAATTGATTTTGCTCCGTATTTTCTGAGGTAATTAACGAAAACTATACACAGTACAGGGGAAATTACAAATCCCTGAGGAGTGCCTTGCCTTACTAACTAAAATTTACGTCAACGGAAAGAACCTGCTTTCTGTTTAATATGAAATACCCTAATGTCCAGGGTAAAACACGATACTATTTTAATTAAGGAAAGAACTATTTTAACATCGTGTCGTGTTTTTTGCCCTCGAACAGCTTCCCGACTTCAGATCGGTCTAGTCCATTCTCTCATTTTCCACTTTTATCAGAATCACGAATCAATTTATATCTAAAACATAGGTTAGTTCATCCACCTGATGTTTGTGCGGGTGAATTACAATGTTTGGGAATCAACCTTTAGTACATATTCTTTCCACCATTTAGGCAATGGTTTCGTATTCCGTTGTCTATTACATTATGACTTTTAATGCCACTCTGAATATAACGATAAGATCTGATCTTGCTCATTCTATAACATTGAGGTTATATATCTGCTCGTAGGATATTGCGAATCAGATTGCGAAAAATAAACTCATTACAAATAAGAAAATACAAAGTGAAAACATAGTTTCTAGTCGTCTCATGTTGTTTTTAAATCATAACCTTCCTTGAAGGTCTTTATTTATCGTCATGTATTAAATATTTTGAAAGCAAAAGTTAAACATTGTTACTAATAAAACAGTTTTATAACTTTTAATGCTGCTCATCTTAGATATAATTTCCAGGTGTATTGTCTGTTCTCTTATTATCACATACTAATCTATTGAATTTATTTCAAAGTCACTTTGCCTGACACAAGCACAATACGAAGTGCACACAGGGCAGATTTTCTCCTCTAGGATGTTAATCTCCGCTAAGTGGTGGAGGGGGGAGGGGGACATTCCAGACAAGGAGCGGATTGTAAGACAATTATAAGGGAATTGGAACGGCGGCAAATGTTCTCGGTTAATACTTTGGAATCTTGTTCGCGGTGAGGTTCGATGTTAGGGGGGTCACGGGGGAGGGGGTGGGCCGGGAACTTCGCCAGTATCAGGGGAAAAGTACAGTCGTAGAATTAAAACCTTGATTACTTCCATTTAAGCCTCCCGTTAAGACAAGAGGAACAATAATGCTGAAATATGAAAATTCCTTGGGGATTAAAGTACTTAGAGGGATTTTTCTGTCAGACACTTTCCTATACGCGGTAAGGCAACTTTAACGTGCTGAGAACTTATAAGTTAGTATACGATGTTAGAGTAATTACTACTAAAGTGTTATAGTGAATAGTAATTATAGTTATACTTAGTAAATATTGAACAGATACACTCTTTCTGGGGAGGCTCCATACCACCATCTGCCTTCTCGTACTGAATAACTTAGGAATTTGACTCAATATGTTCACTATACTTCCCCGAAAAGTTGTTAAAAGTTTTGCTCGGCAAATGAGGGACCCAGGTTCGAGTATCAGAGGAGAAATTTTTGCGATTCAATGTTTATTGAAAATTAAATCTGGCTATTGCCACAAGTTTAATAAACACACACACACACACACACACACACACACACACACACACACACACACACACACACACACACACACACACACACACACACACACACACACACACACACACACACACACACACACACACACACACACACACACATATATATATAGAGAGAGCATAGTGGACAACGTATTGGACAAAAGAGGAAAAAGAAACAAATTCCTTTTGGTTATTAATGGTTTATTAGCGAGCTAAAAATACCGAACTTAATCAAGTTTTGCTAAATTTTCAGTTACATATCAGTATAAATACACAAATATTCAGGCGTGTTAGTAGTTTATTTAAGACAAATGTTTCAGCTTATTCAAAATAAAGTAACGACCTTCTCTTTGTATAAGTGGCGTTAAATAGAAATGTTAAAAAAAAACTGATAAATGTTCAGTAGAATACTTAAAAACTTAAAGATATTTTTATAATATTACTCCCCATTTCCTAATGGAGACTGGGGAAAAGAGTAGTGATAACCTCTTCTGTAAGTAACGACAGCCAATATTTGAAAAAGAAACTACTTCAAATTTATAAACATCATAATTTTCTGTTAACGAGTATATTCCTCCAAAAAAGATCGTTCTAAAATGTAATTTCAAAATATAGTTTAGGTAATGTTATTTTGTAGTGTCACCTTTTAAAAATTAGCATTGAAAGATAGAAATTATATTACAAACAACATTGTACAAGAGAGTGCGTGTGTCCTGTCCATTTAGACCCGAGTTCATCAGTCACCCAGGTTGACGGCCACAAGTGTTTTATCTCTTGGTTTGCCTGTTTTGATTACGTGTGAGTCAGCTCGAAATCTACTGACAGTGTTACACTTTCTAGACTAAGTTCTGTCCATTTAGACCCGAGATCATCAGTCACCCAGGTTGACGGCCACAAGTGTTTTATCTCTTGGTTTGCCTGTTTTGATTACGTGTGAGTCAGCTCGAAATCTACTGACAGTGTTACACTTTCTAGACTAAGTTCTGTCCATTTAGACCCGATATCATCAGTCACCCAGGTTGACGGCCACAAGTGTTTTATCTCTTGGTTTGCCTGTTTTGATTACGTGTGAGTCAGCTCGAAATCTGCTGACAGTGTTACACTTTCTAGAGTGAGTTCTGTCCATTTAGACCCGAGTTCATCAATCATCCAGGTTGACGGCCATAAGTGTTTTATTTGTTGGTTTGTCTGTTTTTATTGCGTGTGAGCCAACCCGAAATTTACTGATAGTTTTGTATTTTCTAGAGTCAGTTCTTTACATTTCGAGCTACAATTAGCTCTTATTTGTTATTTTCTTTTTCCTGTTGATTTTTTTCATTGGCTTATGATAACCCGAAAAGCTTCTCGAAAGTATATCACATAACTGGACATTAAATATAACCGTAAAACGAACACTTTGCTTTTGGGAGAGATTACTAATATTGGATATATGTTGCTGTTCTTGGAAATTCCAATTTGGTCTCCGAACACTTATCAAAGAAATTGGATTTCATGGCGGTATTTGTTCCTCAAAAGATCTACTATCCAGCAGCTGTTAATCCTCAACAATGGGAAAGGTGGTGAGGTGTAAACGTAAACTTTAAACACTGCAAAAATAATTTTCGTTAGCATAAAACTTAAACAAACACGTCGATATTACAAAAGTTAACAATGCAATTTGCAATTTGAGTTTGGACAGAATGAAACAGGTAAAACAAATCATGTTCATAGCCTACATTGTAAAAAATGTACTTAAATTTAAATTGCATTAATTTGTATTCAGAAAACAAAAATAAATTTGCAATGTACAGCCGGTTTTATAAATGGATCATTAAACAATTTATTATATTATGGGCTCTTAGTTTCTTTTTATATATAATATAAAACATTTACCTGTGTATTTATTATTTCTGGATTTTTCAAATTTTACGTGAATTTTCCCAGTATTTGCAATAAATAATTTGAAATATTGTTTTAAACAATCACAATATAAATCTGTTCATGAAACAATACTCCTTTGAGAGTTTAAAAATAAAAAAAATAAAAACAGAACCAGACACAAAAGTGACAAATAAGCGAACAAGTGGACAGGTACTTTATTTATTTATCTCAAATCATTACATCTTTTTCCCGGTATTTCGGTTTAAATATTTGAAATTCCCTATATACCATTAACAGATTAACCTTTGATACTACTCCCTCATACTAGGAAGGCCCCGAAAAGGCGGGAAACCACCACTGTGGACTCCAGTGAGTTGATAGAAACTGGACAGCAATAATTGGATTAGTTGGAGCACGTGAGGACAGAGTGCACCAGTTGTTCGCAAGAAATATGTACCACTTCCTTCCTTCGCATTAGCATAGATAGCGCCAGTCGAACTGCTTCCTCTCCCATACATTTCCATACATTACCCGCTATTTATTTTGGTAATTAGCGGCTGCTTGTCTTCCGTCAACCGCACCGAGTGGCTTTTGTCAGTTGTCGAGGGCCAGGACTCGGGCCACGGTCATAGTGGTGACTGGTGATAGTCCCGCCTAGCAACACAGAGCAGGACATTTCGCGGATTTTCATCCTAGTTTGACCGTTTCACGATAAGACCACGTGAGGTTATCATGATATTAGTACTCAGTTGTATAAATAAAATGTAAACCACTACAACACTGTGATTATATCTCAGTAAGCTGAAAAGATTGATCATTAAAAAGTAGCAATACTGACAACAAACTTTTAAAAATGATTAAGTATATAGTTATTTTTATAAATTGCACATTCAAATTTAGTTTTATAGTAAATTATTTATGCCAGAAGGACGATTAAAGTCCAAAAGAATTGTATTTTACCCATATTCGAGTGATTAGAACTTTTACAAAAACTATAACTTTGTACGAAGGCTCCCTAAAACCACATTCTTCTAGTCGAGTTTTGCCTACTAACGAATATTTCATAGATTAGTCAATAAAGGTTTGCGGAATATTTGAACAAAACTAATTTGGTTGTGTACAAGCTTCGATAACGTACTGATGAAGTTTGTTAAGTCTATAACAAATAGCTTCTCTTCTTCCCGTCTTCCCTAATTTAAGGACGTCCACCATTGCACATGTATCAATGGGAATTTGTCAATAATTGTGTATAACACAAATTGTATACCAAACATACTATCTGTTTTTTTAAATCTTTTTAAAGAAATTAAAATTACACAGCTCCATTGTTTACAAACTCATCATGATTAACTATACCCAAAGATACAGGTTTATAAGGAAGCCATCTGTTCATCACCAACTGTCCGAATGTTAATACCACCACGTTAAACTTAGAAATGGAAACCTCTTAGTTACAAATCCCTTGTTAACACGTTCCTGTTATCATCTACTGTCTCGAGATTCATGAAAGTACGTTGTATCTGTCTATATCTTGAGTTGAGCTTTTTCCTCTTAGGATTCAACCAGAAGTGGCGAAGAATAGAATAGGAAGAGAAGATATTTTCACACGTACACTCTGCCTATTTCGTTCGTTCATCGCCTTCCTCTAATAAGCACATCATATTATGTTTTAACTTAGGACTGAACATCTGATCTTATTAAATTATAATATTCTATTAAAATATTCAAGCCTGTTACAAGGAATGGTCTGTGAATATTGTAGTACGTTCCGTTTAACTGCCGGATGCAATATTTTTTATCACAAACCGAAAGAGAAACGTCTTTTCAAAACTGATTCAAGGAGATTTTCGCTGATCTTGGAAGACAAGTGGGCATGATGAATTAGGTAATCTATCATAGTGACATATCGGCTGGGCAGTTGGCCAAGTGATGTATTCCACAACAAGATCGATTGCTTGAGGAATTGAAACTGAGTAGCAACGCAGTTGGGGCGAGGGTAAGACTGGCTACCCATCAATCGAGGGGATGTCTTAGGGGTGTCTTCATTTGTTTAGCGGACTTGACTCCCTCCTGTTGTAACAGGTGGTCTGATCAGTAACCTCCTCCTCGAATTGTAAACAGAATCTTGCTTAAGGCATAGAATCAATCGATTGAAACCCTTTCAAGGAACCAACGATAGCAATCAACGTTGATTGCAGATTCTGTTATCTCATTTATAAAAGTTTCTACACATACTAAAATAATGTTTACCATTATTTCCAATCAATAAAAGAGTAAATGATTTTGTATAAACATGCACTGTCCTTATCAGTGTTGTTATCTTGACTGTAGCGAGCAAGCCCTGTAAAACGATAACGTGACCTATTCAGTTCGTCACATTGAGTGGAGAAAAAGTTTTTAATATACTAAATAAAATGTTATAGACAACTGCACTTGTGAATATTTATGTACTTCGCTACTATATTTTCAGGATTAATATTTTAGTACCCGCATGATATGAATTAAGTAAACATGTATTAAGTTGGAAATGTGTATTATAGCGGTATATTATGACAATTATTTTAATCTCTACTATTATACAAAATGTAATGGGGTACGTGTGTGTTTTACTCAATCATGTAGCCTACAAACTACTAGACACACTTTACTGAAATTTAACATGAACATTCTTAAGATCACTGGTTAACGTATACGACTATTCCTATTTTGAAGATCCCTCAGGGCTACGCCCCGTTGGTTTCAAAGTTCTCCTAACAGTCCATTATCCATTTTATTTACTGACTTTGCTTTATCACCGGATGGTATATGTGTTTTAATCACCTGTCGAAGTCAAGAATAATTAATGGAATAATTTATAAAGGTGATAATAAAATGTTTATTATTCATTTGTTAAAGTTTGGTTATACATCAAAAGTGTTTTGTTACGTACAGAAGTTTTTCTTTGTCTTGGTTTATTTTTATTAGGATTTTAATAAAGTACAGTAAAATGGCATAATTTATTACATCATAAGTGTGTCAACAGAATGGTTATGAACTTCAACTTTAGTCTCCCTTTAGACTTATAATTTCTCTACATTGGCCTAAAATAGTTCAATTGTTAATGAAATAGTTGGGGCTATTTAATATAATATCATGAGATATATAAGAAAATTCAGAGGTACTTTTCAACCCTAAAACATTTCAACCCTACTTCCGGGCCTCATCTTTAAAACTAAGTCTATAATGGAGCAAGAGATTAGAATATCTGTCGGTGATTATTGTCTCAGGATTGTTTGGAATGCAATTTAAAAAGAATGTGCTTATGGTGTCCCTGTTTTTCAAAATGTACCTACGTGCGAGCCGCGGCAAATGCTAGTGTCTTCATAACACAATTCTAAGAAATGGGGTAAGAACTGACTCCGACCATACTTCTTCCTACGTTTGTCATTCACTGTCCAAAATATTATTCCAATTAACTAATTGTAGCATCATCAAACCACGAAAAGTGTCGAATCGATTTTACATCCCAGTGGAAATTTATTTTGTAAATTGGATGAGCCATACATAATATGTCTTGTTTGTTATCAAGACAATAGGGCAGGTGACCGATATTCCGTTTGTATGGACTACCAGTATCTTCCTTGAAAGATGTGGAACATATACCCTAGCGTTTTTCTTTTTCACACCCAGTAAATTTGTAGAAACAAATCCAGGGATCATGCCAAGGATGTCTACCATTGTGTCTGTAGAAAATACTTCAAAGTTATGTATGAGGTAAATCCGTTTTTAATTTTCATACAGATCAATGTTACTTTTGTATGAATTAATAAGGCTAATTATGTAAATACAGGGTGTTCACAAAAGGGCGTCACAAACTTTAGTGGGAGATAGTATTCATCATTTCAAGCAAAAAATGTTCTGTGAACATAGGTCGAGAAACATGTCGTTTAGCCTCTATTTTGTATCTTTTATAAAAAACTAATATCCCTAGAAATAGTTAAGTAGTAGTTGTTACTCATATTGTGGCCGGGTCTTCCAACACGTAACTTATTAAAAAAAACTATTTTTGCCCTACATCCGACAAAGGTGAATGTTAAACGTTTTCTTGCATGTGTTGCTGTTGTTAGGCAATAGAGCATACTTAGCCTAACGTGATAGGGATACTTAGTTCCTTAAAAGGGAGAATTTTTAGAAATGTATTATCTTTTGCAAGTTTTAATAATATTATATTGATTTTATTATAGGGAGGCGTTTTAGTAATTACTTTATATTATAATTTTTTTATAGTGAAAACCACTACAACCAAATGATATATTTAGTCTGTGACGTTAGATTCCAGACGCTGCACTAACAGGAAGGAGAATTACGGCTAAACTCAAACATTTCCCTTGAATGAAACCTTCCCGCTTTAGCTACGTTATGTGTGATCGTTAGAATGATAATGTATTTCTAAATTTCTGATTTTTCTGGTTAATACATCACATGCAGAATGACTTTCTACTTGTTTCCGAAAGAACTTCTATAAAGTATTTTTAGTTACAACTAAAACTGAAGCTTCGAAAATCTAATATGGATAAGCTTGATATTAAAGCAATTAAGCATGTGTGGAAAGAAGTGTAAAATTTCTTAGAAAAACTTTGAAGTGGTGAAAATATTAAAATAATGTTTTTATTAGCAACGTTGCAAACAAGCAATAAAAAGAGAGGACTACCAACTAATTAAGTTTTGAAACTAATTATTGCAATTAATTAGTGCGAATATTAATAACCTTCAAATAACTAAGAGTACTCGTATTAGCTTCATAATTTATGTCTCAGTACTCAGTCCAATTAACATAATTTTACATCTTACAGGACGTTATTATAGTGTAATACGAGTATGTTAAGTAGTGATCGAATTTGTTAGTTTTGAAAGAAAACATGAACTAATTATCACCGCTCAACTGCAATGTTATACATGAATACGATCCAGTCATTAAGGAAACAACTACAGCAATAGGCACATTTATTGTAATACATTACTTTATCAATTGTGTACCTTATTTTAGAAAGATATAGGAAAATTATTTCAACACAATGAATATATAAATGCACTTTTATTTACAAAATTTAAAGTTACACTTCCAATAGCTAGTCATTTTCTTAAACGTTTTGCCTCTCTTGAACCCCAAGTCAGCATCTGAAACAGAGAAAACTCGTTTTAATACTCAATGTAAATAACAATAGTTCTTTTGGAATATTTTGGAAAAAAACTTGATTTTATTTGGTATATGTTTTTATATAGCTTAGTTTTTTTATTATTGGTTTTTGCATAGTAAGTTTATGTAGCTCACAGTCCTTCAAGATACCATTTGTAAAGATTGGAAATAATAAATTTGTTGTGTATTGTACTAAAAGTGGTTGGAATTTAAGCAGAATTTTGCAACGTTGTACAATCAGGTACAAAGAAAAACTATTAAAAACAAGGATACATTTTTCTGCATGTACGTGAAAGATGACTGGAGGAGGTGACAATGTTTTTGTAAAAAATTAAGTTTCCTTAAGAGAATAATAATAAAAAAGCCATTTATAAAATATAATTTCCTTAACTCATTAATGAATAAACAAACATGTACAGGTATGTTACTTCCTGCCGCTATAACTCAATTACATACCGCTACTGTAAAACGTCTTCAGCAGTTTTTATTTGGTCTTAATTACAACATTGTCTAAACTTTCTACTTTAAACGGCTGCAACTCTCCGTGGAGTGATGCAAAATTTCTCTTTATCCGTCTTCCGGGAAGCTATCTTAAAGGACTATGAATTTTAAACTAAAAATAAGTTTTCCCAAATCAAAAATTGATCGCACCGTCTTAATCAGCCATAACAAAAACGTACGCAAATAGCCGAATATGTTTAATGTCTCAAAAGAAAAGGTTTACATACTTAAGTTTAGTTCCATTCTTAAAATGACTTGCCGAGACAAAAACAGATAGTAAATTACGATCTAGATGAACAACTGAGACGATGAAAGAGCTATAAGCGAGTTTCTCGGATATAATGAGATTATAAGCAGGTGCGGCCAGTCAGGCGCTAACGTAGTTGTGACATGTGAAGGTTACCGTTCCCGCTGCTTTACTAGTGACGACATTCCTATTGTATCCACGTAACAATTAATAATACGATTAGAGCGAGTATGCGGGGGCGCAGCTGGCCAGGCCCATACCGGAGCGGCTCCGCGCGGCGCCCGCATCTCTGTGCCTAAATTCGATTAACATCAGCAGGTGAACTCAGCGATGCCTTTGGTTCGCCGCGGACGAAGCTCTTTTCGGATATGAAGCGGCAGAAATTAGGTTTGTGTCCGGCAACACCTCGTTTTGTCTCCTGGGGGTAATTATATCGGACTTTATATCGTTACATCAATTAACACAACAATGTTAATGGTGAGAGACTGTCGTTTTTATGGGGGCTATCAGCTGTATAAAGGCGACTCGGACTTCCACCTGCATCTGTCAGAGCAACAGGCCGATGACAAACGGTTTTATATTATGACCTTTCTGAACTCAGTTCGTGTAACGCAGTCATTTCTTACACATTAATAAAATATATTATAGCGTTGCTCTGGACTGGTTTAGTTTATACCTTTCTAGTCGAAGCCAGTGCGTCCAAATTAAAGATAATTTCCCAAACTAAGAACTCGTATGGGAAAGCCCTCTCTCTATTTTTGTCCGTCACGAAAGGTGTCCCTCAGGGTTCAGTAATCGCCCCCATTCTTTTTCTTATTTATGTTATAGATCTCCAGAACTCAGTTACAGGTCACACGGTTCAAAATTCCGATGAACCGTATTCAGTATTGTTGTAAATACTGAATCATACACTGCACTCAACCAGAACTTTCCTCAGTTCTGAACAACCTTTGTGATAGGTTCCAAAACAATTACTTGTTTCTGAATACAGATAAAACAAAAATAGTGCATTTAGTCTAAGGACATAGTCTGATGATGACGTTATCCCGAATGTCATACCATGATGAAGTCAGTTTCTTTGGTCTTCATATGGATTCAAATTTAAACTGGAACTGTAACATAAACATTCTGTGCTGCAAACTCAGCCGCTGTTTATTCTTTGAGGTACTTACTCGTATCTACTTTCCTCTGCAAAAACATTTTGCTGGTTCTATACTTTGGCTACTTTTACTTTCTTTTAAGTTATGGCATTATTTTCTGGGGAACCGCTACTAAGTCGAACTACGAACTTGAAAGAGCGTTTAAATTACAGAAGCAGGCAGTTCGAATTATCTGTGGGCTGGGATGTTGTGACAGTTGCCGAACTGTTTTCCTGCCGGGGACCTGTTGACTCTGTTGACCTTCAATTTTCACATATTCAGTCTGTTAGTTCATTTTTAATAACCTTTCCAATTTTCCAATGCATACCCACAGATTTGAAATTAGGCATTAGAGTAATCCTGTCATACATGTTCTTCAACTGCCTTCCTGAAACAAGAGATTGCTTAAGTTCAACTTCATTCAAAAAAGTCTTAGCTCTTTTATGCCGTAAAGGAGGAGACTTATCCTAGTTTAGTTTTCTTATTGTGCACCTTAGCTCTTTCATAGTCTTAAACAACTTGTATTACAATCTCCAGTGATGATGAACTGCCTTAATTAATTTATACGTCTTTGTTTAATTAATATGTTCTATACAATTTTTGTCAATGAACAATAAATAATTTGATTTTGATATCGCTCTTACTGACGCTTTTTATGCTGATATTTTCTACTGTTTCACACAGCAACAAACGTTGACAATTTATTATAACCCAAAACAGAGCACTCCCACCACCTCCCATAAATGACGTCATGACACTATGACCTCACTCCGTGAGTTAAGATTATTTAAACATTCGTTTATCTAATCAATATCAATCTCCGTCAGTTAGAGTAAACACAGTAATACTGGAAGAAGATTGCACAGTAAACATAACCTGACGTTTGATGAAATAGATTTAAACACGTAATAGTTAAGAAAATAAAGAACTCTTCTATGACATCACCTCAACATTTTTCCGTGGAGAAATTAAAGCAAGTCTAGTAGTTTAAAAGATATTTTTATTTTAAGTAGATACAAAAGGAAAAAAATTGAATAAAAATTAATTGTTTCAGTGTATTGCAATTTATTATTTCGTTTATTATTCCTTCAAATAAATTAATTTCAGGAAGACACCAATTAATGTGATTAATATCAACTTTAATATTTATGTTTTGTTTTACCAATAATACATTGCTTAACACTGTTTAGCTGATATTTAATTCACTCCACCTGTTAAATTTTCTAGCCCTAGTATATTAATTACCACACTAATGTTAGTAGTACTTCATATGGTGTAATTTGGTACTTGTGTAGCTAATTATTTGTATTGCCAATTACCAAAGAAAGCCGTCTTGAAATAGGATGTTACAGAGTGGTAACATGGAACTTGGGACTGGATTTAGGTGAAATCCTTGTACTTAACGAAAAATGTAAACTACTATTACATAATAGAAATATATATTACCTAACAAGTTACGTAATGGATTATATAACACAAGTAGTAGTCACTAATAACTACTAATATGTAGAGGTTTTACACAGCATGCATAGTGCAAACATTTTTAAATCCCTTTTCATTCATTCTAAGTTCTAAAAGTATTATTTTTATAAATTAAACCATGGACAAATTAAGTACTTAATTTTCGGGATGATCAATATCGAGTTCATTTGTTATCTAAGATCAACTTTCACCAGAGTCAGGGTGTAAATGTTTAATTTCTCATTTCATGGTATTTAATCCAGTCTATCGCCTTAGGAAATCGAACGTTGTATAATCGATTATTACCACGCATGTTCGGTAATGCGTACAATTACGTGGCTAATAGGATGGAAAGAGTTAGGAATTAGTAATATATATTTTGTAAAAATTTATGAAACAGAGCAGTTCTTACAAGCGTTGCATTATTATAATAGAAGAGTTTGAGATAAGATATTACAAGTTAATGTCAGCGATCTTATGATTTACAAAATAAGAAAGTATTTAATTTTATAAAATGTAAGTATACAAATAACCGACCACACAATACAATATGAAATGTAAAACTAATGCTGTATTGAACGGTATTCTAGTATAACAAATTGTGTGCAGAAGGAAGCTTAGGGGACGATAACTCAACTTGATTAAGAAGTGTGTATTAGGGCTAGGCCCGGCCAACTTGTCAATATGCCGGTGAATATGCAAACAGTGGATCCGACCGCATCAGCTGACTGTGGCGTAGAGTGGAGCGTAGTCGTGGCGTAGCCGGGGCTCTTGAGTCAGTAGCAATTACCGCTGAAATCCGCGCTCCACCAAAGCCAGTACGGGCTCAAAACTCATGCATTTTCATCAAGCTGCTAATTAGAATTAACAAGGCTGCAGTGCTCAAAGCGACTCGGGTCAAAGCGACCCAAGATTTTGGGGCGGGGGGAGGCGAAGGGCTGCGAAAACCTCAAACTGCACAAACAGCTCGCTTCAACATCTCTGTTACCGGTGTTTATTTCTACAAGAGCGGGTTACCTGGCACATCGTCCTCCGGTGTTTACATTGCTCTCTGGTGCTCCAGGGTGAATTCGTGTGCCTCCCTCATCTCACCGCATAACAAGTACTAAATTTAATATTACTGCTTTGTCATAATAACACACCGTACACTACTGTAATCGTGTCGTGTTACAAAGGGTAGGGACTCTGACTCCCTTCTTGGTTCTAACCACCGGAATAATGTTCTGGGTATTTCCTCTCTAGGTAATTGGCAAAGCATTTTGATCCACACGCAACCCTTTGGTTAGTAGATTTGAGGTAGAAGTTTGTAGTACAATCTTTAGATTGTTTTGAAAATGTAATTGGGTAAAAGCTCTAAAATCCGAATTTGGATTCACGTCCTACAAAATCCGGAGTAAAATATATTTGCAAGCAAATGTTAAGGAATTATATGCCTAAAGGGCGTTCTATTCTATATCTTAAAAACTTGAATTTGCCCACGAGAATCAATAATTTCGAAGGCGTGGCTTTGTCGAGGTTTCATGTAAATTTTTACTAACTCGGCCTATACAAATATTTCTCATTTAATCGTCATGTTTGATTAACAACAAAATTATGTGTATACGATGGTATAATAAACCTTTTCCACTATGGCTTTGAAACGTTTGCCACTTGAACTGAAATTAAACCAGTGAAATTCACATACATTTTTAAGTGCTTTACAGTATCTAAGTTTATTTTTTTTTTTATGAAATTTCTCATGCAACATTTGAGTTTAAAAACTGTGGATATTGAGATTAAGTATCATTATTGTGGGTGAAATAAGTTAACCTGCTCATCGAACTTTATCTTTTGCCGACAATCTTTATCAAATAAATTCTACACCTAAATCTTTATTTTCCAAAGAGCAAACTTTGCATCCAAATGGGAATTGTGTGAGAGAAAGTTTGTTCTGTAAAGCGTAAAAGTAAAAGTGTGTAGTAAATTCTTTGTTTATAGTAAAGTTGTAATCAATTTTGATCTTATAGTAATTACTTGATTTCCATTTATTGAAATTACAATATTGGGTATTTTGTATTATTGTGAGAGTTTACTTTATTATAGCAAGAAGTTTAATATTTTCCTGTAATAACCGTTGTTTTTTTCGTATGCCGTTAAGTAGCACTTCCAAAATGCCACCGTGACGTTTCAAGTTCTTCTAGGTTGTTACATAACCAAAGCCTAAATTATCTGGAATTAAAATATTTCATTCGATGCGATCATAAGAAATGAGACATCACCTTAAAATATTAATTGAAGATGCATTAGTGCTGAAATTAATAGCGGCAAAGTTACTACGAGCGAACAATGATAAACTGCATTTAGCTGTGTGCAAAGTCTTCAAAATGTAGTTCACAGTTCTACAGCAATGAACGATAACTTTGCTAATCAAATTGCTTTGAAATAACGCTTAGCTTATTGCTGTAAATTGTCAATATTCAATACAATCCTTCCAATATTGCAGTCAGCATATTGTGCTTTTTTTTATAATACAAGTAAAATAAAGACATGATGGTACAGTAGTTTCACTCGACTTGGATCAATTTTAAAACAATTTCCCCCCTACTAGTTAATATTTTACGATGACTTTTTATTTCAAAACCATTACGGGTTTTGAAGGTTGTGTGGTTACTTTAAGGTCACAAGGACGTCGTTTTGTTGTAAAACATCTACTTAAGTACGCATTTCTGCCCTAAAATGGAGTCGCTTTAGCGTTGGAAGTCAAGAAATATGGGCAGTTAAGTTCAAACCCGTAAACAACTCCGAAGGGCAATTAATAAAAGCGTCGTTAGATTATTGATAAGTGTGGTAGTAATTATGGCCGAGGGCAATGCATCATTTAGGCGACCATCGCCATCGTCCGCCATTAATCCACCAAAAGTGCGGCTAATTGCTGTGTCCAGGCCGAGGCGGCGAGGCGGATACCAGCTGGGCTGTCCACTGCTCTGGGCTACCACCGAGACGACTTGACCGTGACAAGAATTTACCGGTGGTTCTGACATCAACACCTGCTCCTGTAGCCGCAGTACTTATCTACAACAGCCAACTCGTACACCTTCCAAGAAGTATATAGTTTTCCGGTAGTATAGATGATTTTGGGGTTGTTATGGTGGAGAGTCATGGAAAAGAAATTGCCCAGTCACGTAGCAATTTTGCACGAAGGAGGTTCTAATCAAAGAATTTCGTTGAAATCATCACTATCAGTCCTTTTCAAGTGATAATTTGAACTAAAATGGACTATGAACCAAGTTTCCTCCTCAGTCTGAGTCTTGAAATTGCCCAAGGGTATTTTAATTTTGGACAGCATTTTTTATTTCATTACCCAATTTTTCAACTTAAATTAATATTTTTCGATATTGTTTAAAGGTTATAGCTTTATAATAACTGACAAATATTAATAGAGACCTTGTGTAGAATATGTCTGAATAGGGTATTGGTTATGAGAAACCATTAATTTGAGATATTTTATATCTGGTTTGTATTTTAATTTGACAACCTCAAAGTATTAAACATGGTATTTAACCACTCGGAATATGTTGAAACTATGGAAAAAAATTCTTAATGCTGTGAACACATCTGAAATAAAAATAAAGAACAAGCCATTTTCGACTTCCAACAAATGCGTAACAAACACTAGTTGTTTGAGGTTTTATACTGTATTTTTAGTAGGAATTTGTTAAAGGAGTTTGCCACTCTTAGCATTTTAAAGGTTACTCTACCTTTTTCCAAATTTTTATGAATGTGTATAATGTCCAAAATTGAAACTATGGCCACAAAAACTCTCAAGTTTTCACTAAAATCCTTGATTTTTGTATCTTTTTAAGTTTTATACAAGAAAAGGGGTATAATATATATATATATATATATATATATATATATATATATAATTTGAGATGCAGGCGCTCTCTTTAGTGACATATCAGTCTCGAATAATCTAAAATTAGTATCCAATGATCTAAATGTATTCCCCAAGTTCACTTCTTCTAAAATATCTTTCAAAAATAAATGGGGGACAGACTTTTGAATCACTTTGTAAAACAGTGTCTTATCTTTGTCCGAAGTATTTTCTGTTCGAAAAATGCATACGGAAAACGAGAAACTACAACACAGCTAGTGTAAACTTACACCTCATCAAATATTATAAATTAATGGAATGATTTGTCTGGTTTGGAATGGTTTGATCTGTTGTTATTAATGACGAGTAATTCTAAAACATGTACACCTAAGGGATGATTATATATAACATTGATTAATTTTACTTCACATAATAATCGAATCGTGTATGGCAGGATTCTTTTAGTCCTCAGATCCTGTTTGTCTCCTCTCCTCTTTGGTACAATTAATTTTTTGTTGGGTTCCCCTTTAAGACAAGCACATCACACCACGTGTAGCATAACGGGCTTTTCGATGAGGTTGCATGCCAAATGTCAAATCTACTGCCCATTTTATTCCCTAGATGTTCTGCTGACAGATAAATACAATCATACAGAAAAATAAATACCAAAATTACGCTCACCAACTTCCATGGTCGGGCACATAGAATACATTTTTGTCCATGTAGAAATTAAGTTTCAAGCAAGATCTAGTCTACGGTTGAAATACTTCTCGATATATTTTTTCCACATGATTCATTCGAATTATTGTCCTCTGAGTTAGGTTTCATAGCAATGTTCAAATATGAAAGTTACTGTGAACTAGGGAGGGTACTACAATGCAAGAGTATGTTGAAATCAAATCAAAACCGACTTTTAACATTTAATTTCCACGTTATTAATGTTTCATTATATTCTATGAATAAAAGTGTCACACGTAACAACCTCATATGCTACCATGGTTATCCATAAGACCAATGTCATAATATTCGCTAACGTGCATCATCGTCAAACTCAATGTTGCTCTTATAGAAATGAAGCTTCCATTTGAAATTAAAATTAACATTTATAGGTCATTTTGTTTTCGCCAGTCATAAATTACATTTTCCAGCCTCTTTAGTGGTAGGCTTCGCTAAAGCTCAGACAAAAACTTCCCTGTAGTTAAGAAACATTATTTTTCATTGCACAAGGATTGAGATTCGTGCTTAAGATAGAAAATTTTGAAAATGGGCACAAGGAAAACTGGCTGAAGATAATAATATGTTGCTTGTTTTTTTAGTATTTATAATAGTTATAACTTCAAGAAAAGACTTTTTTATTCATTTATGGCTCAAGGACCTTTAAAATTTTAAAGATATATAACTGATTTTCTTCATACTTCTACAATACTTTTAATAAAATATTACTTAAAGAAAGTACGTGTTTTATGAATAAAAAAGTCAACTATTTCCAGTCATATTTCAAGTTTAATGAATACAATTCGTGCTGGAATCACCAAACAGCTTTATTCTGTTGTTCTGGTCTTCAGAACGGGAATTGCAAAAAATATGGGTGACCTTAAAAAATAATTCAACCAAACATTAAAAGAAATACCCTAATGGCAAACTTGTATTAGAGTTTTCAAACTCAACATAGCTGTGATACATTAATACGCTTACTATACTTGCGTTACCCAGAAATATAGCTGGTCATACATCGGCACTATAATATACTCGTATAATGATACAATATAAATATATTGAGATATATAACTAACTGATATTACTCTTACAGTAATAATATTGTAATTATTGCAGTGTTATTTTTATGAGCATATCCTTGTGATTTGAAAAAGGAATGTTATGTTTAATTTGTTTTATTGTTTCATGTATTTTTATAAGTGTATTATTCTAGTTAACTGAAGCAGCACTTTGTGAGACGGAAATAGAGTAGCGTAGCTCTAGGTAAGTTGTATACTGTGCTGTATACTTTTTATTTTTAAAGCAAAGCTGAACGGTTCCATAAGTGATTGGAAATAAATGTTTGTAGTAATTGTAGTATTCAGTGATTATAAGGATGTTAAATTGATAATGTTTTAACAGAGAATATACGGTATGTAGCCTAACAGGAATTTAAGGTAGGGTGAGAGTCTGCTGTATTTTTCCTCGATCTTGCTAAAAGGAAGATTAGATTCGAATGAGCGATATTTCGAACACATTACATATATTGAATATATAAACGCTCTTGAATAACTCCTAAGACCGAATTTGAACACTAAGATTATCTACTCAATTATCCTTCAGGGCTAGCATTGAAACATTACCATCTTACTACCTCGTCTAGTTTGGCTTTAAAGGGTTAAGTCTCTGTACGGTACGTATTTTGAGGTTAGGCGTAACAAGGCGGCCGAGGCCGTGACGGCGATGAGAGTTCAAGAGCATTTCCGGCCCTCCGCCATATCTAGCCATCTATAGCGACGTATTTTGTAACAACCATCACCTGCAGATACCATCAGCTGTTCACCTGCCACAGCCACAGCCACCGTGAACTGACACTTCCGCCAGACAGATTTCCACTGCCCACTATATCAAGGTTCGTGACAGTTCGTCTTGAACTGAACTAGAGCCATTTAGAGTACTCCTGAGCTGTGTCGGCGGAAAAAACAGAGATGCGACATCGCAAAGACAGGACTCAGGACTCGTTGTATGTGACAAAACAGAAGAGTACATGAGTTTAAAGAGATATATCATAATTGATGGGTTACATTTAAAATTAACAACAGCCAAATTGGAAACCAAACTAAGGAACCCAGCTATAATAATGAGAGTTACACTATAAATTAAATGTTGTACTGTTTACATAAAGTTTTGTGATCAAAAAAACGGATATACTATATTTAAGGAAAAAGAAAACACATAATGTTTAGTCCTGTTCCACCTAACCGCAACTTTGAAATGTCATGCAAATTTCCCGTAATAATATCAATTACACATTTTAACATGACGTAGTTACGAGTATTAGTTTCAAAATATTTTATTTAGGTATAAAATAACTGTTCCTCTTGGTTAAACTGTCGCAACGTGAGAGCTTTTTAATTTTAGTAGTTTTCACTGATTTGAGACTCACTTAATAACTTCCCTGGTGCCCTTTATAACATTTTTCAGGATACAACAGCTCTAATATTTAAAATATCCTTACATTTTACTACTTTACGTTTACATTTTACCAGCGTCTTCTTATTGGAAATTCTAAATGCTTAATATATGATCAAACACTCCAATAAAATGAAAAAGTTTTATTTTGTGAGGCCTTTCGTGCTCAAAGAACACATCGTCAGACCCACATAACTGAAATAAAAGTAAAGTAATAATACAAACAATTTAGACTTAAATGTGGGTCTGACGATGTGTTCTTTGAGCACGAAAGGCCTCACAAAATAAAACTTTTTCATTTTATTGGAGTGTTTGATCATATATTAAGCATACTTTACGTTTGGTTATTTTTTTAATCCAACTCTTATGGATAAAATACCTACCATAAAATAGTACCAGACGCGTAATTTTTATTAATAACAGTGGAAGTTAATAAATAATGGTGTTCAAGTTGCCATATGGAATAAATTAAAAGAAGAATGAAAAAATATGTTTGCAAAAAGTTATTACAGCTCGGGGTTTTACCTTTATCACACATTATTGACTGTCGAGGGGCTGTCAGACACGATACAAGTCGCCCGCACGCGCAGGCGCGCTCACCGGAACACAATTAACTAACCACCTGTAAGACAGCTGAACGTTCCTTAATTATTGATATTAATATGTAGATCCTTCGGGGTGATAAGAGATAGCGTTGCCAGCTTGGTGTCGTTCCGCGGTTCCATCGTTCCGCGTTCTGACTCAGCTAACCGAGTTTAATTATTATGTTTAAAACCACCCAAAGCGTAATATATTAAGTAAAACCATCATCATACATTAAAACGGTCGTCTTGGGAACTCTACGTGATGGTCGATCTAAGCATGCGGTGAGGAGTTCACCAGGGTGATGTATTATGTCCTGTGTTATTTATGAAAAGGCGGTTTTTTTTAACTTGGTGAAATTATTACGTCTCTTGGTAAAGTTTCATTACAAATAAGCCTGCGCTCTATTCTGCCATGTATTACACAAATTAAAATTAAAATGTTAAACTTTTGTTAAATTATGTTAAGCTTGATACAAATTTTATGGAATAATGGAATATTCCTAGATCAAAGTTAGCCAACTTTTAATTATATTATCTAACATAATTTACCATGTATAACCTGTTCACTCAAGTTGAACGGCTGACGTGAGGACTTGGTTGATCAGGGTTTGATCATGGAACATTAGCCATAAGACTTTCATCAAGATATAGGGGCAGGGCTGTGACTCTCTAACCGAAAAGTTACGGGTTCGATTCCTAAGGTGGTCAACAGAAATCTGGAAATGGAATTGGTCCTTTTCCTATAAAAAAGCATTTAGTAAAATCAATTGATAATTTCATTGGAGTTTCCCATAAAAATTGATCAGTGCTAGTAAAAGATTATCACGTGGGGTTAATTGAAAGTATGGGACAGTATTTACGAATTGGCGTATCGGTTGTCACCTCATCTGTACCAATACTTGGAAAATAATGTTCTTGAAAATTATCATAATTGACTGTACGCGTCAATTTTTTATTTGGTCCAGACCTGCACTGGCAAGAAATGTGTGGAGTGTACTGGTAGCTCCAATGAAGTCATTAACTTTGAGGAGTGCAACTTTAAGATTCCACACAGGCGTAATTGTGGGAGCAGAAAAACTGAACCATTGGCGCAGCACCCATTGTTAGTAGATGTAAATATAGATTTACACTCAATGGAGGCTTAAACCTGGCGTAGGCACAAAAACTGTTTAATTGGTTTTTCCTTTTGTCCTTGGACTTGTCGCCATCGTTTTGAAACACTGACACTTTTTATTGGTAGATCCGCCATTTTGTGGCCACCGGAGCGTCACCGTAACGACTCTTTGTCCTGGGGAAGCCACCGTTACCGCCGGTACCTCGACTGCTGCTGAGTCCCGCTCCACAGACAGACAGACAGACAATTAGAGCTGGAACTGTAACGACCACGGGAGGGGGAGGCTATGGCCACCCGACTCTGCACTGTACGCAGAACGGGAGTAAATGTTCATTTCATTGTACATTTATTTTCTCTGCACGAGAACCTTCCGAGGCAAACAGAGCATAAAGTGCCTGGATCGTTGAGCAGTGAGCTTAATCTAAAAAGCTTATATTGTAAGGTAGATAATTTTCCAAGATTCTAGTTTAAATTTCATATTTACAATGCATTTAGGCCTGCCTGATGCGAAGGATTGAGAATATGAGCTACAGACCTTACGATTTTATTCAGCGTTTCATTTAGTTGAAATTAACCTTTTGTTTCAAACGAAAATTACTCCAACTACGACTTTCCGTAGGAATATACTAAGTTTAACGGAATATTTTCAATTAAACCGCAGCTAAAAAGGCGTATGGTGTACATTAGTAATTCATTCTCAACCCTTTCAGTACAGTTATGACAAGAAATTTTAAAATTTTCTTGAGAAGCTGCAGTTCAATATGCCGTATTTACCAAATTTGGTTCTATTATTTATGGTCGGAAATCCTCACAAAGCATTGTTTGCTGAATTATCAGCAAACAAAAGTGTTAAAAATATGAAATACGTAAATATAAAAAATGTCTGTAGAGTTTTGTATAAAAAAATGATTAACAATATTCCTCAATTAATCCACACGAGATTTTCATAAAAATGACCAAATCAGTTAAATAATAATTATAAATTCGCATTAATGTATAGACGAGAGACGTAGCGTCATAATAATCAGTTGTATCAATAAACGTCCAAGCCACACCATGGCATTTGTTCCAGCGTACAGACAGTTCTTGCCAGATTCTTTGCCAGAAGTGGTGTGCTCATCTACTAAAACGTTATCTCCTATAAGCAAATGCAAATAATCTTTTTTCTCTACTAACTGTGAATTACAAATGTTAAATTTTACGAAGCTTCTTCATATGTGTTACGGATTTGTTGCCAAGGTTTCTTATCGCCACATATATAATCTTGATAGATTGAAATTTCGATTGGTAATTTAGAATTTATTATGTTGTAATGGAATCTGGCCTTTAAATGAAGTCAACATATCAGTTACTTAGATGACATAAGATTTATATATTTCTCTGTGAAATAAAAAAAAAAACATTTGGACGTTAATACTTTGTCATAGAGTTAGCTGAAACTGCGTATGATATCCAACATTCATCGCTACCAGAATAAACTACTCCATTAAGATTCCAACTAAAGAATATCAACTCAGGGTTGCGTATGCCATAAAGGGCTAAGCAATTTCCCTGGAATGAACTATTGTACCCTTATGTACACCGAACTTCCATTAACACATCACCTTGATTTACGTTTCGTACTAATTGTGAATATGAAAAGGACTCATTTCGTTAGAATTTCGCATAGATTTAGCTCAGTACTGTTATAACTATAGCTGGGTATTTCAATGATACCAAGATTACTTTTGGTGACTTGCCCAAAGTGAAAATTTATTAACTTAAACGTATTGTATTTTTTGAGAGAGATCCCATCTAAATATTTAAAATACAGTGATTCCCTATTATGTTGCATGCTTCTTTAATAATTTCCTGAAATAGGAGCTCACAGCTACGATGAATTTTCTTTCCTGACTCTTTAGAAATCATGCCGTAGTCGTCATTTTTAGTCGTTATCCAAACTTACTCGCATATATTGGAATGGTTAAAAAATTGTTATTACATCAACACAACAGGTGATCAGTGATATAATGGCTTACACAGACAGTTATTTCGGAGGGGGCTGACACTGGGTGGCTTAGAAGGTATAAAATACTCTTCAAACATTGGGGCTCAGAATCTTCCTCCAGAAAATTGTTAACCTTTAAGACCTCATGAATGTGTTCTAGCTTAAAACGAACTACTCGGTAAAATTTTGATATTTGTTTTTTTTTTTTAACTCCAGGAGGATGCTTGAGTTCCCTTAGCCCCCCCCCCCCTTAGATATGGCCATGGGTGGTAGCGAAGGACCAAGAAACTTGCATCAGATTACAAAGTAGATTCGGTTTTCAGGGTGTGGTCCGAGCTGGTGAGATGAATGGTTGCGTAATCACGGATAAGAATGAAATTGGGCGATAGTACTCTCGGCCAGAGCAGCGCCCACAAAAAGTGAAACCAAACAATAAACCAATTTGTCGGCTAATGATTCACACCTGGCCACAGCTGAAATTAGAGATCTCGGAGTCGGATGACAGTGTTTGTGTACGGGTGGAAGGGGTGGAAATGGGCCACTTGTAGTGATGACACACATGTAAATCGGATCTCGAGAGAAAAAAGTGATTTGCTTTTCAAATGCGACTCGGAGGTGTGGCATCGCGCGATTATAGTGCTGGGGTTATCGTGCACTAAGCTGGCGATTGTCATGCGTGACACACTCTTCCTCCTCTTCTGATCTGTGTACACCGCAGGCTACAACCGTCTGAAAATAGCATTTGTCTCATTATGCTTTGTACAATACCCATAACCATATACAGTTAAAGCGAAGGTGCTGAATTTATGTCATACGATGAATCGTTATATCAGGTCAGATTGTTTATACTAACATAAATGTAAATACATTTCATTAGCTTCATTCCATCACTACTTTGGAACCATTTTCATATTCTCAGTTCATAAGATATTTTGCGGGTATATGTCCGTGATGAGGGGACGGATGTTCTTTATTACACAATTAATTCGGTTCAACGTCTATTCCACCTCTTACATTTGTAAAATGGAATTAAAATTAATATACTTTGCTCACTTTTACATAATAATTCCAGAACATTTTCAATGTTCACATACATTGTATTAGTAGAAGAGTCGAGAGTCAGTTTTCATTGTACATAAGCATTTCGCAAAGTCGATAGTCATTTCTCGTGAGAAAGAAATCGATCATCAGTCAAGATAGTTATGGCAATGGTTTATAAAATGGTTAAAAATATCAAACAAACAAGTTACACTTACCCTCGCTTCATATTCACACGCCATTAGTATATTTTGAAAGAACTTTAATGTCTTCCCATAAATATAACAGAGCAGAAATTCTTCTTTATTGAGGTAAAATTAGGGCTCTATATCACATTTAACCTAAAAAAAATTGTAATCTGAAATAAATACAAACAATTTGATCTGTATTAAAGTTAACTATAAAACGACATTCATAAGTATTTACAGTAAGATACAAAAATCAATTAAAACCTAATTTTACTCACGCACACCTCATTCATTAGATTTCACTCGCGTACAGACGGGCCCAGTCATCAGCTTGACCCCGACCCGTGACCATACGGTTAAGAAAATATTTCTTCAGCTACGCCACGACAAGAGACAGACGGTAAGGAATTCCACGTTTTACGGGCAGTGTCAGTGAGAGACCAGATATATGATCAAATAATATTTTCCTAAAAACATAACTTAAACACTCACAAAACTCAAAAATTTACTAATGTAGAAGAATGTGCATTGTTGCATTATTATAGTTCTTCAATTTGTAATACAAAAGTTCCAATAATCCAACTTTATAATACTAAAGGAACTGCTTGATTTCTTGAAACAAAATTTAATATCAGTAAAAACGTATTTAGAACTGTATTTCCAATAAAATGAGACAATTTAAAAAACCTTTTTTGAAACAATACACAATGACTCAATTGAGGTTAGTTGTATTGTACTATTTTGTTAGAACATGACTAACATCACAATATTGATAGGGTAGTGATGAGTAAATGTGATGGTGCAATACTCATAACAATCCTGGGATGATAAGCGGATGATTCTTACATGGAACAAACCCAATCCCAAGTCGGATGACATTACCTGTCGGTAGCAACCCTTGTTTAGATAGCGGATCAGGAGAGTGATGGTTGTCACAGGGTACGGGCGCGGGGGTGGCTAGAGGGGGAGGGGGTAAGCCGACTGTGGGAACAAGACATACCCCGACACTCGCAGTCGAAATAGAAAAGCACCTTACGCTTGCTTTATGCATAATATATAGAGCTAAGGGTTAGGCTTATGCAAATACAAAGAATGACGCAGAGACGCCATCTTGGGCCGGGTCTCGCCCAATCATCTCGTGCTAATGAACTCTTGGCCGACTCGAGAGCAATTTGCAGCCCAAACAAGGTTTTGATCCGTGTCGGAGGATAATGAGTGAGTGGAGACAAAGGGCAGGATTTTGGATGACATAATGTGGGATTCAAACAACGCCTTTTCCTGGTTTAGCGATATCTTGAGATTGTTAAAGCAAAGGTTTGTTTGAACCAGCATTTGGTTCTAAGGAGTTCCAGATACCCTATTCCCTGAGAGTCGTCCTTGATATTGTATTGCTTACAGACTATGTCTATAACTAGTCATATCTAGTTAAATGAAATAAACATTGTAGAGTACTGCAATATTATGATATAAACTAAAAGTATCTCAAACTAAGCGTACAAAGCAACAGGGAGAGTTAATGAATTGCTCCTAGCGACTAGACACGACTTTTCTAGACAATACAAGGAATTAGAAAACAAAAGGACTTTTTATAAGAGTTTTGAGGTGATTTTCGCTTTCCAATTATTTAATATCTCCAAGAAGGCAGTCGATCAACCTGACACCAATTAGAGATTGGTTTTTAAAAATAAGCGGTTATCTGATGCTAAATTTTAAAGTTGTCTTTCCCTCTAGGATGATAACCAAGGTCATTCCTAATAATGAAATAAATTTTAAATCGCAAGTACATCGTGACCTCAACAGTATGTAGAGTTAGGTTAATGCCAGCAATTTTAGGCATCTAAATACGTCTTTATGCGGCTTTCTTCAGTTCATAATTGAAATGAATTACTCTGATTGCTTTTTTTGTAGCCTGAAAAGTTTTTGAAATATTGTTTTTCGAGCAGATTCCCCACAGTCTTATATCATAGAGAAAGCTGCATTCCCAGAATTTTGAGAATTCAAAATTTTACAATAACATATCATTCAATAAATGACGTAATTGTGTAATCCGCTATTTCAGAGGATTGCCGAATTTTGAGAGTGATTTCATTGCTTTGGAATCGACCTTCCTGTAACGATGTATGCACTTACAGGCACATGTATGGAAATGCGGCGGGTCAGTTCCCTGAAAATGTATAAGAAAAACCATTAAATATTCTGGCAACGATGTACTTCTATCAATAACTTAAAATTCAATAAAAACAATCAAGTATCCCCTTTCATTCATTTCTTTTATAATGAGGCAAAATGAAAGCGTAAATGTTGGAGTGCGCAATTTGCAATGGTTTTCACCCAACCCTAGTATCTGAACATATCCCCGATCGGATCGTCAGGATAATCACAACTATTCAGACTCCTAAATTTCATTAATTGTTAAACTCCTTTCTTTCACACCAGAATAAAAGAATTTCTGAACAAACTGAGTACAAAAATATGAGATTTTACCATGTCATATAGTAACTCATATAAAAAGAAGTATTTACATCATTCCGGTAGACACAGAGATAAATTGTGGTAACCTACTGAATGATAGTCATCGACGACGTCCATCCACATTCCCATGAACTCATTCTTGTCTATTTGAATACTTGCTAAAATCTCATATGATTGTACACAGTTTATTTACAACTTTATTTATTCAGTTGCAATTTTCTAGTTTTCATCATGGTTACTCATAAGTCCAATATACGAGTAAAAATATTCGTTAATGCTCAGCGAACAGAGAGAAATAAAATATTTATAGACTTCGCCAAAACTCAACCAAATATTATTAGCTTTCATTTAGCCATTTACACACCATATTTACTAATATACCTAAACCGGAAGTAAACATCCTATTACTCTTAACAAGATGATAATTACTTAATTGTAAAGGTCACAATCTTACGGCTAAATCCATAAGCTATCTAGTACATACCTTTTTTCTCAAAATCGTAAGTAAAATTCATATGTTGTTTAACTTACATATATATTCACTATCTTTAGGACATTAATAGTAAATATTATTATAAAATCCATGAACTGATTCGTCTCTTATGTTGTCTTCAGGTAGTTCATACCCTATTAAACTTCCAGTGTTATGAGGAATCAGAGAAGCCTTAGTAGTTCTAATTAGCCGTTATGAGGTCATATAGGAATAAACTTGCCAATGGTGCAGTGTAGCGGGTACGGCGGTTATCGCAAGATAACCAGATCAAGCAAAATCGAGCGTGGCCGCTGCTTGGATAGGTGACCGCTGAGCGATCCTGTCCTTGCAAGCGGCCCGCCTGCCCGGCCATTGGTGGTGGTTCGGAAGTCACCATTAAGCCGTTGGTCCCCAGGTTAAGTGTTAGACAGGGCTTCTTAGCCCTAACTTCGCCTGGTAAAATAAGACATTATTTACTTTCTTTTACTTTTAAACTTCAATAACTAGACGTTGAAACATAACACTCCTCATGGCAAATCTTGCTGTTACTGTTAACCTTTAAGTTTATAAATTTATAAAATCAGCAAAGCAATTACAATAAAAAAATTAAAACATGAACTAATTGATGTTTCTTCCTTGAATGTTTGCATTATTATACTTGGTTATTTCAGCTTTTACTGAGTTTTAAAAGTGTATTTAGTTAACAGTTGTAAACATTCTTATGTCTTTGTCTAGGTTTTTAAACAAAGCTTGTATGTCAAATGTTTTAATGGATCCAAAAATTGAGTTAAGACCTGATAACAACCACGTGCAGCGTAGGGGTGAGAGGAGGGGGTGGCGTGAACTATCTACGCCAGGTTGCCATGAATATGTATATCATAACAAGATAATATAGTAGGGTGTAAATCAATACTGTAGATAGCGCGGGTAGACTGTTCGTCTTAATGACATCATCCTTGACCTAGCTGCGAGCTGCGAGTGCTTTGTAAGGATTTCTTATCGCGTCAATTTGTTGTTGGAGTCAGTTAAGGATGTAGGTGTTCTCAAACCTGCGTTAAACCACATAACGAAAACAGATGGTGACTTTTGGGGTCTGGAGTTATTATGATCTGCATGGTTTTGAGTAGGCGTAAACCTTTTTTCGAGGTGTGAATGAGTGAAAATAACAAATATCTTTGAAATAACAAAAACAATAACTTTAATAAGGAATAACAGGCGTTTCTATCCTTGCAGGGTTATTTTAGGTTAATATAACCTTGGTGTAATTTGGTCTACTAGAAAAACTCTCTTTAAAATAAAGTGTTAAACCACCATACAGCAACTAACACCACTTTAAGGGAATTTAAGGGGTTTAAATATATACGAAAACTATCGAAATGGTCCAAAATGGCAAGTTTACGAGCTCAGGTTCGCTACCTAGGTGAGATTAATCGTTGATTCTGATCTAATTCAGACCGCCTGATATATGAATTGCTGAATTCAAGACATTTGATAAACCTACAAATTTTTATAAACGTTAGTCAGAAAAATTTAGACTGGGGTGGTTTTTGTGCACAAATCAATATTGTTACAAATCTACGAAAATATTTTAAATATGGTTATGAAATTAATAATATGATAAATATAAATTATGCAATATAAACACATAATGTGTAAAAGTTTTAATACTCTTTAAATCATAGAAATAAAATGTAGAATATTTGCACAATTTTATACAGTTGACCTGATCAAGTCTTTATGTAATAACCAACAGAGGTTTACATGGTTGGGGGGAGGAGAGGTTTGACCGTGGAGTGCGTAATGAAAATCTTAAATGAAAGCCTAGGTCAGTACGCATATAATTTTAAAGATCTTTATTAGGAAACAATTCCGCACACCACCCGTCAGAAGCTTTATTAATTGGCGGTTGTGAACATAACATCAGTATTGCATTTTTAAGCGGCCACCATTTTATTTTGTATAGGATAAACGTTTATGAATGAATCATTTTACAGAAATGAGAGTACCTTAAGTATTACAAGTATTGAGTTTTGTAAAATGAAAGGCCATCTTTGTGTAATGAATTATTAAAAAGAATAGTTGGGCGTTTTCAGGCATTTACCCACCCTGTATATTGAATATAGAAAGTCAAAGTTGTATCCGTGACCGTAGTATTTTTCACTTTAAGTTACAAAGATTAAAAAATCACGTACTATTAAGAAAGTCTGAAATATAACATGGAAATAATATACTATAACATTTACCTAATTATATTTGCTTAATTAAGTCTAAATTTACACCCTTATTAAAAAGAATTATAATATCGATTTATCTGACTTTGTCAGCCTAATTATGATTTTATAAAATTTACTGTTCTGTGCACAGTATTTAAGCATAATTATATTAAATTTAAGAGCTGCATAAAATAAACTCTCTCAAATGAATAAAGCTCCTAAGTGTGAAGAATATATATATTTACAAAATTCACAATTTCCTTTAAGTGAATCTCAGTGGAGAATAAAAGATTTGTATGGATTTAAACAACTGTTATTTATCAAAAACTGTAAACTAAAACATGTAATTTCTTTGTTAAGAATTCAATCTAAAATTGACTGGAAATAATATGTGTCTAATTAAGACTTTAAAGCCATTCATTCATAATACTATATAGTAATATTAATTTTTTGAGTCAACCCTTCACTGATCAATAAAACAAACAATTACTAAGTACTTAAAAACAAAAATAGTAGTTTAAATTCCAATTGAGCTGTTATTGGCTGATTCTTTAGATTTGAAATTGGACAAAAGTACTCTAAACTTACGCTATCAAGAAATTTAAAATACACAATTTAAGTGCATTGAATATTTTACGAGTCCAGTCTTTGAGGCCAGTTGAAGGCGCTTCGCTGTCTTTGTAGTCCTTTGCTTATTTTAACTTATCATTATCTCAAATATAAACTTGAATGAACAAACACTACTTTTGATCTTAATTTTTATTACACTATTTCAGATTACGACATAGCTTAAAAAGTTAACATTTGGATTGCAAATCAAACCGTGTAAATATTTTACAATAACTTTTCGTGGTTAATTTTTTACACTTTTGTTGAAATATTTTAGTCAAATGTATCCGTAAAAAGGTCTAAATAGTGGGGTTTTACTTTAGGAGTTTGAAAGACATCGTTGTTTACAGAAAAATCAAGAACATAGGCTACTAATAGACAAGTTCTAAATGTTTTAAAGGAGTTTATTTTTTATAAATGAATCGAATGACTACAGTGAGTTTTGAAGAAAGTTATAATTCAAAAGAATGTATGCGTGAAACGGGACCAATTTATTGACCGACACGGTTATTGAAAGTAACTTCAATCAATATAAATCTGAATATTTTTAATAAAAAAGAGTATTTATTTATAGTTTGCATGCTTTAATACAGGTTAAGACCCAATTTACATTAAAGCAGTTAACAATTGTACACAATATAGTTCTTTCGTGGGTTTGCAAGGTCCATTTTCAGTACTTAAAATAAATGTAAATGTATAAATTTTATAAATAAATGAGTAAATGTATAATTTAGCAAACACTAGGGTCGGAATGAAAGTGTGTGCCATTATCTGACGTCAAGTTATGGGTAGTACAGTAAAATTAACAGTGGAATCAACTTTGATAAGGAGTACGTCCAGGTGTTCGGTAACCTAACTTGTAAACTTACTCATGTTCCGTTTTAGACTAAGTAAAGTGTATTCAATCACAGGAATTCTTTGGTCATATATAAGAAACAATGGATCTTTAATCAATTCTTATTTTTTATTTATAATGTTTTGTATTATTTTTTCCATTATATTAAAGTTAACGTTTATTTACTTTATTAAAACTTTATCAATAATCTTCGTTCCTGGCTGATACAAAGTAATTTACGAGCAGCAATATAAGCAACTTACTTTCTTTGCTAGTAGGCTAACATATTTTGAATTCATATGTATTTTTGACTCAGTCACAATTTAAACTACAGCTAACTGTACTCTTCAATTTGGAAATACTATTAATATTTTTCAAGTAAAACAACACTATTTTAGTCGTAATAAATAAAATTATACAATAATTACTGTCAAGTAAAGACTTTTTAAGGAAAGAATAAATATAATACAAACACTGTCACACAAGACTCCTTAAGGGCTCTGATATTTACAAGAATCGGGTGTAATTAATACGTTAGGAATAATTTAGTTTTATAACAGTTAAATTTGATGTGGCTGTTACGTTAAAAGTGTAACTGTTATGTTGTTTTTATTTTAGAAACGTTAGAGTTTAATACTGGAAGATAACAGGTTTAGAATCTTTATTTGGTTTGGATAACAGAGGTAAATAGGGTTTTAATAGATATATTCATGATGTTTAGTCTAAATAATAAACTAAAACGTCTTTTCTTTTTTTTCTTCTTTTTGATCATTAAACATTATTTTTAACGACATGTGATTCGTCAACATGAACAATATAATTAAGTAGATAGGTATACGATTTTAAACAAGATTCACGCCAGATCTCTTATCACACTGTAACATAATAAAGTGGTTGGTCAATACTGTTTTTTATAAATCTAAACTTGAAAGAAGCAACACGCTGGGGTTTATTCCTGGTTAGAGTTTTATAGACCATCTTAACGCCATATTTCCCGGGGTTGAAATTGTAAAAGACTTGATGAAGCCCTCCCCCAGCCGGTGCGTGTCCAGAGTGTGCGTAGACCGGAAGTCGTACAGGAAGACATTTCCATATTATCATAGCCGCTGTCACATATTATGGTCATATCCATACATTACTGGCGAGGTTCGGAGCGACTGTCTAGCCCGTACACGTCAGCCTGCCGCCGCGCCGCTAAGTTCTCACAGTCTAACACACGTTATAGTTAGACGTGTTCCATCCAAATAACACTGCTATTTGATATAACGTTACGTCACACTTATATCAAAGTGCAGTGTCATATCGAACAAAAAACATTTTTCTATATTGCATGCTTAAAAACTACCCCTTTCGTTTTTAAAAGCCATTTAAATCTTTTTAATAATTAAAACAAATAAGTCATTGGAAAAAATTAATATTTATGTCAATAAAAAGTTTTATACAATCACAGACATTTGTTTTACAGTGATATTTAATTCATATACAAAACAATACACAATTGTGTGATAACCGTTGGTATCAATTTCAAATAATATTCAATTAAAACGCAATTGTTTCATACATGATATGATATCATTTTTATAGTTTAACTTTAGTGTATAAACAGATAAAAGTGTATCAATCGAAATATTAAATATTACCACTGTCGTATGGTACCTTCGTCAAACAGTAGTCATAAAACGCGTTTTATGACCATTCTAGGTAATACGGAAATGCTGCGAGATTTTGTTCAAACAAGTGGTTTCAAGTGTTTTCGAGTAATGTATAACACTTTTGTAGCATAGAAAATGTTTGTTTAAATATTACGTAATTTAAATATTCTGTAATTATAGACTAAATCTTGGAGTTAACGTTTTAGCTTGCTACTTGCAATAAAATCAGGTTTTCACCAAAATAAAGTTAGATATTCAAATTATATGTAAGCGGGATTTGAATAGGAACAAGTTTATCTCCAAATAATGTACATAAATAAAAACTAAATTAAACAAATTGTTTGTTTATTCCAATAATGCCTAATAAATAGATAGATACTGTATTACACTAGTATATACTGCACTGCCCGTTTCACGCACTAATGTGAGTTCACATTTTCCCAACATTAAAGCCGAATTCTTTACATTGTTAAATTATGGTAGGCATTTTTTATTTTGAAGATATATTGAAACACTTTACTGCTTATCTTATGGCGACATTCTGCGACCAACTTTGTAACTTATTACTTCATCATGTTAAGTGTTACAATATAAAGTACTGAAATAATGTATACACATCACAATTTTTATTCTTACGTGTTAATAGTACATTTTTAATCAGTGTGAATTTATGCGATTAAATATACTTATTAGGATACAGTGTTTTACTTGATTTTTAACGAGGCTCATAATTTGTTAACGTAATTTTACTATTTAAAAAAATATGTATGTGTTTTAGAACATCTTTACATTACTAATAAGGTCATATTGTGAGTATTGGGTATTACAACAAGTAGGCTAAACGCAAGTGAATGCGTCAAAATAATAGCAAAATCATTCTAATTATTGTAGAAGTTTGGTGGGCATAAAATGTTTAATACGCAGTATTAATTTAAGTAACAATAATTAATTGCTGTACTGAAAAATGGCTAATAATCAGTAAAATAATTTAAATACTTAACATCAAATTTTAAAATAATGAAGAAAATGAGTTATCAGCAATAGATTTTGCACCCGATGTGTACCGTCCTGTTCTTTTCATTAGATCATGACAGTATACAAACATACAAATATTTCGTGAATGTTGTGGCAATGCACTTGTAATATAACTACTGAAGAATTGTATAACGATTTAAACGTTTTAATGTAAATTCGGCAAACTTTGAATATCTTATAACAGTTTTAAATGTAAATTCGGCAAACTTTGAATATCTTATAACAGTTTTTAACCCTTTTAGCCCCGGCGTCCGGTATATCGGGACAGAGGTGGTCTAGCTAAAATGCCCAACGTCCGATATACCGGACGTCTCGAGAATTTAATGTAGCTGGCTAATAATATGTCCAAATGCCATCAGTTTCGGTATAGTAGTCGGTGAAGAAACGGGCTACATGCAAAAACAATAAACCTTCCAATTAGCATCGTATTTCGTCGTCATTGAGCGTAGTTTATTTGTCGATGTCAGTTGTCAGACGACTTCAGTTGCATTGTTGTTGTATGCTGACTTATAACCTCAATTAGTTTGCGTAATTGAAAGCGGTTGTTTTTCGTGTGATTTATTGTATTATTAGTAAAAAAACATGAGTAAACGTCGTAGAGAAAAGTTACCAGTGAGTGAAAACACTTTGATAAACACTGGTACTTTGGGATTATACCGACCACACCCATACATGAATCGTTATTTGACATTTTGCTTCTACTGATTACTAGATTAGCGTAGAACAATATTTCGTCAATATAAAACAGGAATTGTCTTATCGCAAACCCCTCCCCATCCTCAGACAGAGGTCAAAGTCGAGCGGTCTAGTAGATAAGTGATTGCAGAGTCCCGCCGCGCGGCCTGCCGTAATCGGGATTCTCGAGAAAGATAAGATAAACAGCGACAAAAATACCGATCACAATACCTGGAAATGCTTGTTGATTAATGGAATGTTAGTTCTGTTACTCAACTACATCGTTTTATAAGGTTCTAAGTTCATTGAAAAAGGTTTAAGCGTTGGGGGCATATAACGGAATCTGACCCCATTCCCAAAGTACCATAAAAATGTATATATTGTAAATATTATTTCTTTTACTTTTTTGAAAAATTAAACAAGTTTTAGTCTTACAAACCATTACAATTAGTTTGTGTTATTTTACAATTGTTATTATTTCAAAAGTGCAAAAACAAGTAAACATATCTGTATACTTCTACTGACGTGTATGTGGAAATATATGAAGAAGTGCTTATGCAGCAATACAATTAATTGGATATATCTCCTGCATTTATCAAGGAAAGTTCTTAAAATTTTGTTTGTGTAGTAAGAAATATGTGTACAACAAAATTGCTTCATTTTTCAGGGGCTACAATTTTTTTTCTACCGTTTATGTATGTCCAAACTATAAAAAATATAAAAAATTAAAAAATTTTTATATATAAATACGCTAAAAAAAACAAATCATTCTGGAAAAGTACTTTTTAACTATTACATCTAATAGTACACTTATTTGTGAACAATTTAAAACAAAAACCTAAAAATTATCTTCAAAAATAAGAAAACTAGATGAATTTTCCCTCAATTCTGCACTACGGTCCCTTATCGCCATGGGCTTTCTGGCAAGTCCATGGAAAAATGGCTGGGGTTAAAAGGGTTAAGCTGTGCTGAACTATTTTTATATTGAAAATTATCGATATTTAATTTTACAAGACATTTAAATATTACATATTTAATCTATACTTACTTTTATATTTTTAATTAGTAATATAGGTTTGTAAAGAAAATAATAATTTTATTAAATGAAACAAAGCTACATAATTGATTTTAGACAACACAGTTAAATTTTTATAACGGAATGTAATTTATAATTATATTATAATATTATATTTAATAATATATTACTATCTAAAAATCGTAACTAAATTAAAAAAGACTTTAATACATTATTTAATATATTGATGTTAGTTACTATACTATTATTTTTACGTATACTATTATTTACAAATACAATTTCCAATTAATATATTTTGTAATGTTTTCTAGCAATGTTATTATCAAGAACTAAAATTGCCATTTATTGTAGGTTTTAAGTGCACTGAATTAATATTAATTCAGAACGTACATAGTCTTTTTATTGTAGCTTTAATGCTTCGATAATTGGAGTAGAGCTGCGTAGATGTTTATGTTGCGTTATTATTATTGTATTGCAATTCGGACAACAGAATACATTTGTATAGGTAAAAATACATATATTTACGTGACGAGCGTCGTGTCGAAGAACGAATGGACGAGAGGCGTCCTAGCAGCACGACGCTCGGCGCCCGAGTAACGGAGCCGCGTCGCGACGCCTGCTCTATATACGGTCACGTGACTCAACCCTGCCACCCCATTGGTGGGGAACCGGCCAATAAAAGAGAAGTGCGGCTTGCAATAGTCTCGTGGAATTGATCACGGCGTCTTCTGATATAATATTGTAATTTGGAAAAATACCGTCCGGCCAAGATGTTTCCGTAGGAGATTACCGACCACAAATTTGATGTCCTCAAATTCCCTGCAATTGTGTTAGATAAGAGTGTTTATTTATTTTCAACACGGACATTCTTATTTTTATGTTAAAATGCGATTTGGCGACATTTCCATTAGATTGTATGGCATTTAACTTGTCGAGCACTTCCTTAGATACCCTATTCTACTTCTGCAAATTAAAAAAAATTACAAATGATGTCTTCTTATCAAAAAGTTCCAATTGATATTTTTCACGGTGTGCAAATATTATACTTTTGTCAACTTGTGGACTTACTGACACGGTATCATATACCGCATAATACAGTTTCAATCCATACAAACCATTATCTATGTAAGAATACAACATAGCTGAAGGACTAATGATTTAGGTGGTCCATCCTGATTAGGGCCGTTCAGTGTCTATAAAGTGGTATTTATTGCAGCTTTGATATTTTACAGTTTGTAACTAATTGTTTATTCATATTCAACCATAAATAGTTCCATGTAGGCCTACTTTTCTTATTTGTTACGGTACGTGATTAACTGTCTATCTAATTATTGGAAAGTACACAACGATTGTAATTTCGTCATGGATTACTGTATCTATTGTCACCATATTTCTTACTTAGTATACCATAATTTTCCGGAATATAATAAAAGAAAAAGAAAAATCAATATAGACCTATAATAGGACAAAAATAACTATTTAAAAAACCCCTAGTGCTGGTAAGCTTAATTTGGATCTTTTAAAATATCCTAAGCAATATTGAATAAATGGAATATAATATAGGATTTATCGAAATATGGAACATCAGTATATCATTAGCGGAGAAAATATGAATACAGATGTATGTATCCTCTGATGATTGTATCTTTATACCAAAACACCTAAGCGGTTTTAGCCTATTATAATTGCACGACAAGGTACATTTTAGCCTAAAATTGTTGAGAAAAGGGGGAAAAATTTATTTATTTACTTTACGCACAACCGCGATAAAGACAAAACAGGTTTTATGAATGTTTAGGAATAAATATATTTATCAACTCGTTCATTATTATCTCTCATTACCCCCACACTCCCCCAATTAAATAATCTTGTAAATAATCATATAAAGCTTTTCAGGGATACCGCAATAAATCTAAAATTTCATACAAATTACTGTTTTGTGTATAGTAAATACAATTTTTCATTTTATTTTATAATTCTTAAAACATAGTAGGGTAGTCCGGGTACCTGGACCAGACTACGTGATGCATGACCACCATCGGCCGTTTTTAGGATTTATGTAGAGCATAACTTTGAAAATTTATGTCTCAATTCGTGTATCGAATATTTCCGGAGTTATAGATTTCTGTAGGCTAGATTTCTAATGCTACCAAATTACATGGAGAGACATACACCTTCATTGACCGCGATCTAGCTTAAATATAAATTAAGCTTCATGCAACCTTCCAATTTTATATGTTTATTTGTTCTCCAGATATACTGAGGACTTACTTATAGATATATACAAGAGAAGGTTGTGCACCTACCTCAGTTATGTAGACGTGGTTGACGCGCGGCCGACTAAATTTCCAAGTATGTAATGAGATGCATCAAACATGTTATTATTGAACTATGCACATACAAATTTTTATATTTTACAAATCTTCCAGGCAAAATCAGTTTAGGGTACTAAATATAATTAATATTAACATAACGGATAAGTATAGAAAAGAAATATTGAGTATGTTAATTTTCATTAAAGGATCATCAGTATGGAAGTTTCTACCAGCGAGATTGGCTCAAACCAAACTGCAATTATTAATTTTTTTTCTTGAATCCATTAGATCAGTATTGAAAAAAGGTAAATTGTAATTGTTTTCATCGTACGTAGTATTTATATTATATGTTTACAATTTAGGTATTATTGACCATTTATAGCCTACAATAAAGAATATAAATCTTTAGAAACTTCAAAAATCTCTCCTTATTAAAGAGAGTTCCTACATGTATTAATTCGAAACTGGATAATAGGCTAAATTGCAAAACTATATTAACATTTCATCTAAACAGAAAGTTTAATAAATAATAAAATGTTTACTGCTAAACAAGTTACGGTATATTACAGAATTAATAATATGTTACCTAATACTAAATATAGTACAATTTTACTTCACTTTACAGCTTTATTATCTTTAGTACTAAAACTAAGATTAGTGTGACGATGCATCAGTTTGTATATGATAACCAATTTTTTATGTGTAGCAAACTTTATGTGCAAATATTTTTGACTTATATAAATGATATAGTGGTTTTTCCTGCCTGGTGAATTTGATTATAATTTCATTAAAATGTTATTATCGTATAATATTTAATCATACTTTAATATTAAGATTAGGCTACTTTAAAAATGATAAAGCAATGACAAAGTAGATAAGTTTAATTAACGACAATAAGCATGCATTCGCATAGAACGTTTATGGATTGCTCGTGAAAATTAACGATTCAAACCTAACTTTTACATTAGTACTATCAAATTACTACTAACACACTACACCATTATTATCTTCAATCTGCTTTAAATGGAAGATCTGAATATTAACTCTAAACTGGGTAACATAAAAATTAAGTTACTTATTAAGTTATTAGTTTTGTTCTAGACTTTACAATAAACAATTTTAATGTTGTATGTTGTACAATACGCTACATGAATTACGAGTAGTCATTCCGTGAATCATTAATACCATCGTACACTTAAATAGTCTACATATTGATGGTAATTTGTTTGTTTCCGGAATATATTCTGATGGGTAACTAGAATAATAATAATCAATGATTTAACTTTTTCATTCTAAGTATAGGCTTTTGTAAAGTTCGTATTGAAATATTTAGATTTTTCCAACAACCGAGTCTTTTAAGAATATTACTATTTTTAACGAGATGCTATGTATAGAAATGTAAGATAATATTTTTATAACGTCAACATCTTGCTAAAAGGTGAGGAGTGTTACATAATTAGGCATTTGTGAACCATATCGGTATGTAGTTAGCGTAAACCCACATTATACTGATTGTTTCACGTTTAGACGCATGTACTGGAAGTCTGCTTGACAATCATCGATGCTGTCACTTAAGAAGGATAAAATTCTCCAAGCGACGTAGTGGATGTGCATTATTATCTGCCCACGATTCTCCTGATAAAACAGAAATTCCTCCACAGCAGTTGTACATTTTTGCAGGCGGATGTTATCCCAAGGTCAGTGACGTGGTTGCTATTGGGTTCACGTCGCGAATTTAACTGGGCGTGCATGTGCGTGTGGACGTGTGCGGCATGCTGCTACCCCTCCTAGCGACGTGTCAGCAGCCGTCATACACGGGGTCAGCATCTGCCAGGCTAACCTCGCCTTTCAGCGGTCTACACCGACATATATCGGTCATTGTTCTCGATATAATCGAATGTCGATAGTGTTACAAAATTATAAAAGATGATAGGAAGAATGATTCTTTTTACTTATGCGGTTTCAAGTATTAGCCAAGAAAATGTGTGGAAGTACAGTACTGGTCTTCCTATCCTCACACTGGAAAAAGATGACCTAATGACTACGCAGCGTCTGTAGCTCTGGTGATTATTATATTCTTCCAATCTGAATTCATAAGATAACATAGACTCAATCTGATAACCTTTACAGGAATTTCCTGCAGCCCAGAACGAGGACCTTAAACTTTGCCCTTTAAAACGATCAGTTTATTGTCAATCAATCGAACGCGACGAAATCCTATGGCATTATTAGCATCTTTAGTGTTAAAGTAAATTTGCTGCAAAATAACTTTCATGGACTCAAACCGCTGCTGAGTTACGGTTAAACCTAGAGGGACATCCTGACAGTATTACTGAATAGTTGACACACAAATTAAAAATACACAAATATAGGCCTAGTAATTTTTGGTAAAGTTCGAGAGACAGAACTCGCTTACAATAATCCCTGCGAGAAATGTAAAGGTTCGTTAATAGCTATCAACTTATACGCCCTAAAATGTTTAAGATGGATTTTTTTGCGGTACATTAGTACAAATATTTTAAACAAAAACGCACTTAACATTGCGCTGCATTTCCCTTCAAAATTTTACATGTGATATTTTATTTAACAGGATAAGTATAAAATGTTTTTAGTTTATTACTGTACAAACACATCGCAATAAAATTGTGCACCTATTAAATACTCCATTTTAACGATATTAATATGACCTTGTAGTTTAACGGTTGAACAGTTTTAACAGAGTTTAACAGAAAGTAAGAACAAACGCCAATAAAAACGTAAGTGATCTGCCTTATCGTTTGAAGAGGTAGACCGGTATTAGAAGATAGGTCATACCTTTATCAAGAATAGAACATCTTTTAAACATAAAAGATTTGTAACTATTACATACCTAAAATTGAAGTCAAAATATGTCATATTTTTACATTTTAAGAAGTGTACAGCAATAACCACACAACTGTATCTTGCTTTAGGCTAGGAACTTCAAATTTAATTAAAGCTTCTATATATTTTAAACGTGTTTCAAAATCATGTATGATATCGTTACGACTCTGTATGACATTACATTATGTAAATGCTAAAATAATTATAATAGTTTTAAAAGATTAGATTTTTATACTATCGTAAATCTTTAATAAACATTGAAATGTTGTAAAAAAAACTAGGTGATTTTTGTCGTTATATAGGCTACTTGTAGTATTAAAAATGAGAATAAGTGTCTTTAACCTGATTATCATAAATTACGATTGTCCTTAGTGCGTTTTAACTTGAGATGGCCAAAATATATTTTATATAATTTTATACTGAGATAAGTAGTAGCTACGAGTAGTTTTGTACTTATGCACAGTTACTATCTATCATAGAACTCGAGCACTTTGACTACAATGTCTAACGTTTTCATTCCAGTGTAAACACTCGATTCGTAACTTAGTTTTACAATAGATAACTCATCCTACGCTATAAATCGAGGAATGGAAAAGTTAGCGCTGAAACTGCCTGCTCTCTGTGGAGTGAGAGGCTCAGGTAGGTGGCGCCGTCCTACCGTTGGACCTCAAAACTAACTGAAATCCTCCGGACCTCAGAACACCTCGTCAGTATAACTGATTGATCTCCTGTGTATCTGTTACAATCGAAGCTTATTGTATTGTACAATGAAAGTTACGTGGCGCCGTCCTACCGTTGGACCTCAGAACTAACTGAAATCCTTCGGACCTCAGCACACCTCGTCAGTATAACTGATTAATCTCCTGTGTATCTGTTACAATCAAAGCTTATTGTATTGTACAATGAAAGTTACGTGGCGCCGTCCTACCGTTGGACCTCAGAACTAACTGAAATCCTTCGGACCTCAGCACACCTCGTCAGTATAACTGATTAATCTCCTGTGTATCTGTTACAATCAAAGCTTATTGTATTGTACAATGAAAGTTACGTGGCGCCGTCCTACCGTTGGACCTCAGAACTAACTGAAATCCTTCGGACCTCAGCACACCTCGTCAGTATAACTGATTAATCTCCTGTGTATCTGTTACAATCAAAGCTTATTGTATTGTACAATGAAAGTTACGTGGCGCCGTCCTACCGTTGGACCTCAGAACTAACTGAAATCCTTCGGACCTCAGCACACCTCGTCAGTATAACTGATTAATCTCCTGTGTATCTGTTACAATCAAAGCTTATTGTATTGTACAATGAAAGTTACGTGGCGCCGTCCTACCGTTGGACCTCAGAACTAACTGAAATCCTTCGGACCTCAGCACACCTCGTCAGTATAACTGATTAATATCCTGTGTATCTGTTACAATCAAAGCTTATTGTATTGTACAATGAAAGTTACGTGGCGCCGTCCTACCGTTGGACCTCAGAACTAACTGAAATCCTTCGGACCTCAGCACACCTCGTCAGTATAACTGATTGATATCCTGTGAATCTGTTACAATCAAAGCTCCTCGTCTCTATTCTTCCAACTGCACTGAAGCCACAATATAAACATGGTTTCCCGAATCTTTACTACCCTTCAAACGTGTGATGTCCTTGTTCAGCGTGTCCAGGATATCCAAGACCGCGTTTTGGTTATTGTTGGAGCCAAGCTAGGCTTTTACCATGGAGCTGTAGCTTAGCATTTAATAAAGAATTCTTTTGGTTTGGATCTTCTGTCCACTGGACAGCACTACTCGGTGGAGTAATCTTTGGATGGACTTTCAGCATTGACTTGTGGATTCTAAAGCCGTTATTCCGTAGACAGACAGCTTTCACGTCTCCAAAGACTAGCATTCGCGGTGAATTCTTTCTCAATGGCATCTGCCACTTAAAAGGAATGTTTCCTTACTAATACCATTTTATGTATCCAATCATATTACATGAGACTGTCGGAGACTGAATGGGGATATGTGAAGTATATAGGCTTACATTGATCTTATTTGAATAATCTGTTATCAACTCATTTGTTCTTATCGCTGATGTTATTGAATACTTTTTTATGGCCATCTCGCTATTTGTTAAGTCTAGATTTATAATGTTTATTATTGTCTAAAACATTGTATTACTGTTGATCTTTTTATTTTATATTCTTACGCTCTCAGTGTCCAAATCTCAACATTTTGACCCATTTTTTGCTTTTGCTGTGTTACACGAATTCAAATAAGTTACTTAATAACATGATATTGTTATAAACCTTATGCAAACATCTTGCAATTTGGTCGAACATGCTTGCAATTGAATATTACTTATATTCTTAAAACTATTCAACGAATATAAAATATAAGCAATGATGGTGTAATCTTATTTTTACATGTATGTTTAGCATATTTTACTATATGTATATTTAGTATATGTATATATATATATACATATATATATATATATATATATATATATATATATATATATATATATATCCTATGTGTGTCTTCATGTCTATAAATGTGTCCAATATGTAGTTATTCATGAAATCCATTTCTGTAAGAATTACATATAGGCCCCCTAATCCTGTAGTTTTGTAAATACGTGTGTTTGTGAAATGGGCGAGTTATATTGGCTTCAAAGCCAGATTGGCATGATCATAGTAAGAAACCTTTAGACCACAATACCTCCTACTAAGTAACAAGAACAAGATGACACATTACACTAACGAACGGAACGCTAAAATCTATATATATAAAAATGAAACTGTTCGTGTGTAACAGCATCACTCACAAACGGCTGGACGGATTCGCCTAATTTTTTTTTTAATTTGTTCGTCTTGATCTGTAGAAGGTTATAGGATACTTTTTATCCCTTTCCCGATTCAGGATTCCGCCCCACTGGTTACAGAAATACCCGTAAGAAATGCATTGCAGCAAACATATGTTATTAAGTGAAAGAGTCTTTTCAAATTTTTAATCAGCTGTTCTTTGTAAACATATATAATGCGACAAAAAATATATTTATATATAAATTTCTTTACACTTATAGTTTTAAAGCATAGAGTAAGCTTAAGAGAAACGACAAATTTTGTTTAAACTGTTTCTGCAATCATAATATATAAAAATGAATGTTTGTGTGTTTGTCCTTTATAGACTCGGAAACTATTGGACCGATCACTATGAAAATTTGTATTTTTCTATGTAGAAGGTTTATACGCAATGCCCATTGATGTAACTAACCACCAGGCTGTACTGCAAGATATAAAAGTTATCAAAGCGCCTGCACATTATAAACTGCAATTACAACACAGTAGTTACGTATATTAAAATATCCAAACACTATTTGAAGGCAAAGAAATATACGGGCAAAGCTTAAGAGACGCGTGCGAAGCCGCGGGAAACAGCTAGTAAGTTATATACTTTAAGTTACATTACTCGCTTTCTACATTCGACAGTAAATTACCAAAAGTTTAATTTTTTTCACCTAGCTTTGATATCCTAGATTTTTGAGAGTATCCTCAGGATCTAGCCTAATTCAACTGACGTCTATTAGATACACAGTACTAATTATTAAATAAAAACATATTTAGATTTTGCACAGCAATGTAATAGTAGTAATAGTTAATCTGAAATGACGCATAAGATGCTTCAACATACACGTTTGTAATAGTGAAATATAATGTAAAATATACAAAACAAATAAGTTATTTGTAACGTGTTCAATAATTTTAATTGTAGTAACACAATAATTATGTTAATAATCTTATTTAAATAATCCGATAGAGATATTGGATTTTTCAATAAGATTTAAACGCCGAGAGTCTAGTTTATAAGTTTACCAATCGCAAGTAGGTGTCATTTTTTTGTGCAGCACACAACGATTTTGTTATTAGATCAATATATTTTAAAATATGTTAATGTGGGCTGTTAAAAATATCGTATTTGGTGTTTAATAACATTAAAACAAACGGATTTTCGATTTATGCAACGATGTCAATTTACGTGTGTTTCTAGTATTTATATATTAGGTACATATTACGTTATGTTTTGTGAATTTTTAATGTAGCATTTTTCCGTTCACATTGCACTGAAATCGGTCAAAACAAACAAATGAAACAGTAAATTATTTTAAAATTGTGTTTAACAATCTAGCCATTATATTGAATGTTTTTATATTGTGATCATAATCGCCTTCAATAAGATATGTAGTTACCCATTGTTGTAAAGTAGTGTAAACTGCGTCCAAGACATGTGAAGTGGACACGGTCAATTAATTAGTAGTTTTATACCATTTACAGTTAACGCCACATACAGAGAGTTATTAAATTATAATTGTACCGTTGAACATCCGTACATAATTAATTAATAGTCAGTTCGTGTAATCTGGAAATTAAATTTTACCCACAACGTGGACGCATACCGTCTGAATGTCTCGAGGTGAAAATTTTGCCATTAAAAACAAAAAGAGGGATATTAAATAAAACAATGAGTCAGTGTATGTTGGTTGCAATGCGATTTGAATGGGAGGGGTTATGGCTCAGGTGAGAGCCGACCAATGGCAGCGCGCGCTGAGGTGGCTGGCAGCCCGCCGAAACAAAATGGTTGACGGCGACGCCTAGTTCCGCCAGATCCCGCTAGATCGCATACACAGCGCTGTTCTTGCCTTATCGGCTCTACTGCAGCTCGACAGCAGCACACCCAGGTCTGGCGTCTCGCTTCCAGATAGTGTAACTGTAGCTAGCTAACTCCCTTCTCGCTATGCCTCGAGTAAAATAAATAAATAATTTCTAGCTTTGTGCCATCAAAACGTGAAGCAATACATGCAATCTTGTAAAACTAGAGTTTCTTCAGAAGGAGGTAACAAATTAATTTTTTGTAATTATCGTGCATAAACAAGAAACTTTAAATTAAATTATAGTCCGTTAAAAAACTAATTGTTCAACATTTTTGGATAAAATACAACGTAGCTAATACCCATACATTCAGTACGCTAATTCAAATGAAAATAAAAATGTTGGATGATGGTTAAAGAAGACCGAATTAGTATTCTTTTAACAACTACTGGATTTGGTTGTAAAAGATTTTATGTATATTATGGTAAAATTCTGTCTTAATACACCAAAATCGATGTTAAGTAAGTAGGTTACATTATATTGTACATTGTATGTATTATGTATGAGGATGAATGTTAACACGCAGTATAGTCAGACATAGAAGAGCTGTAGTGACTTCACATATTGTAGGGTGTAAGTAAGTGATGATAGTTCATTTAATCACCATTACGGTGCATGCGCTTTATAGTGGAATTCAATGAGATAACAATGAACGTTATATTAAGATTGTATGTACATCGTGTATTTTTAATTTAGCATTCAATATAACAATTCTTCTAAACAAGTGACAATCCAGTATTTTAATAACGTATAAACGGTGTTTTACAGTTTTTTTTTGTATTTAATTAAAATTCCTTAAAAATTACCTCATTACATAGTTATTTTTTCATCACAACATAATAACTATAGGGAGGGATGAAGTAGCCTAGACTACAACTGAAAATGTTTTAAAGACATTGAGTTTCTCTGACATATAAACAGTTTCTTGTACTGTTTTAAACATCGTAAAGACAAAAATGTGATGTTTCACAAAACAATTAATTCCTGACAGTAGACTCATAAAAGGAATTTTCGGGTATTCCGAACTCTGGGCAACATTTAATTTATACAACGCTTCACAAATGTAAATGCTGATGTTACTGAGAGTGTAACATTTATATATGTATTATTATTATTATATGTACCAAACTGCATTATTAGTTGTTAATTTGACAATAATCGCGTATTCAATTTAAAAATAAATTATTCATTAAGCATATATGACGTACGTACTACATCTGCACACTCTCATACAAATGAAGAAATTCTGACTTAAAACACAAAACTTAAGGACAAGATCTGTTAAAATAACTTTATTCCCCAAATAACTAATTTTCAAACGCAAACAGACAGCATTAATTAGTAGGTGAGCCGTGCTGTGTAAGTACAATAATAAAAAATTGAGTGTAAAAATCGTACAAGTAACATGAATAGTTAATCTACTAATCGATTAAAATCCTAAATAAATGTTTTGTTTGAAAGTGATTATTAATCTACGAAAACTTTGTAGTAAGTAGTGTTTATTCTATTTGGACGAATTCAAGCTGTTTTGAAATCTTATAATGAGTGAAAACAAAAGCAACTACACCCGTAATTACTGAATTGATAAGTGCATAATTTCGAATTGTAAGTTTTTGTTATCTATTCAATTTGTTTAACTTCTAGCTTGAAAATCGATTGCATATACTACCCAATACTGTAAATCATTTCAAACAAACACATTTCTTGTAGCTGTTAACATATATTTAATAGTAAAGCTTTAAAACTTTCCATAGCAACGAATAAGTAGGTGTTAGGTGTTAAGTAGTTTTTATTTGAGTAGTTATGATGTCTAATTATTATGACATAATTTTTTATAACTAAATTTATGATATAATTAAAATGTGAGTTAAGCAAACACAATTACTCAAAATGTGATTTCAGTTCAGTTTTGAAAGTTATGCATTTTTATGAAAGTATGTTAAAGAAAATAATAATAGGTTTTTTTTTTTTTTTTTTATATTATTTTACATTATACTAAATGATCGTTTTAACATAGGTATGTAATCATCTTTTTATTTTTTGTTGCAATGTGCCAATTTTGACGTGTCTATCTATGCTTTAGGTACGTTTGTAATGATGGCATGATGGCATGAAGGTATGATTTGTTTTTTCTTAGTCTTATTATTTCAGTATATTATCGACTTCAACAAACAGATTATTCTTAATTATTTAGAGTAGGCTAGTATTTTGAAATTTTCATTAAAAATACTGATTCGTTCACAAAAGTAGACTACTCTTGTGAGTTAAAGTTTATATTTAATTTCTACCGTAAATCTATAGTTAGTGTGACTTAGCTGAAGTATTCGAGTGGTAAATAAAGAAGTAGCGCCTTTATGAAAGATGACGTCTCCGATACACGCCTCTCATTGTTGTAAACTTGTAACTGTTTGAGCTGCGACACAACAAACCGACTCGAAGGTAGTTTAACATTTATTTCGTTGAATATACTTTTGTAGCCATTCGTTACGTATATAGAAATTAAACAACCCAGTTTTAGGAAAATATAATTACCTATAAAAATATAAATATATATAATTTATTGCACCTAATAATGACAATTTATCGAATCTCCAAAAATAAATGTAAAGAATCTAAAAATTAACATGAGTATATATCTTATTATTCAAGTTATGTAAAAGTAGGTACCTATTAAGATATAATTTAGTAATTAATCAATCAGCTGAAAGTTTTATTTCATTTTTTAAACAAATAAAAGTGTTAAAATGTAAAACAACATTTATTTCTATTCACTTTTGGCGTATACTTAATAGTGGGTTGGTGGTAAGTTTGAAAATAGTTTCGAATAATTTATCATATTTTATTTACTTACTTCCAAAATATTGCCGATGGGTGCGTGATCCCCTCAGGGCGTTCATTTCGCAAAGGAAAATCCTACAACAACAAATTCAATGTTATAATGGTATACAGGATACTTATTATAATAAAAACTAAAATTATTTAACTTATTTACTAGTACTAGACTGACTGACATGAGTTATCATTGATATGTCGTCTACATCGCATGAAGATAAGTAATAAGTATAAGAAGTAAACCAGTGAGTTTAGCATACTATTTGAGAAGATTATTTAGCCTATTTGTTTATAACTAATGGTCTGGACTTCATGTCGATTTATATTTCATGTTCCCCTGATCTGATGTGAAACATCTGTAAGAAGGAACAAACTCATGTGTATAATTTACTAAACGCATACAAAATAAAGCGTACAACCAGTTTCGGAACGCGGCGCCGGCTCAAAATTACGAGAAATGAGCTGGTTTCTATATTTATAGAGCCCGGAGCAGCCGACTAAAAAGGAAAAGTTTGCATATAACGACGATAGGAAACATTCAATATTTATTTTCCCCGGGTTTTGCCACGTGATAGAAATATTAGCGCCGGTAGCCATGTTGTTTCAGCTACCGCACAGTAGCCGCGGAGATAAGAAAAGGAACAAGTGACGGAATAAATTATAACTGGTGTAGCAGGATTAAAATATCCTCCGGTATATTTATAATGGAGTCCGGCCGGTGCGTAGATATACGCGTTGTTCCCCGGCAATTCATTACTCCATCGAATCGAACGTGAAACTGAAAATATTGGTGTGCATCAAACGTGGGAGGGTGGTGAGGACGGGGGGAGGGGGCACAGCCTCATGAATATGCATCGACGTCGAAGAGCGCGCGGGAGCGGCGACGAAATCCTCACAGCCTCCTGCCGTTGCCGCGCTGCCGTCCCGTCACGTGCTGTTTACATATCTGTCTGTCTGTCTGTGAGCGTTGCTGATCGTTTATTTATGTCCTGGCCTTTGTCGAAGCTTAGGCTCCAGTTAATATATAAAGACACCTAGTTCGCACACAAGGAGAAAACTCCTCGGAAAAATCTTCGCCATCGATTTAGCCACTGCAAAAGGTGATCTTCAAATTCAGTAATTTGGTTACTATTCCTTGAATGGGAATGACGGATAAAAAGCGTATAAATAAGGCGTTTAGTATAAAAGCGGATATTACTAACACTAACACCCTTTACCCAGTAACAACCCAGTATACCCATATGGATGCAGTAGTACGCACAGTATTTACACCCTTATGTGAAACTCACTTTAACATTTGGGCTATCAAGGAATTGGCCCTTCTCTTTAAACGCCATGCCATCTTGCTCCGCCTGTTAAGGTTATAACTTCCAGAGAACGCAATCGTTATTCTCGAAAGATTCCGAGATATAAGTAACAGCTTATCAAGAAATTTGTATGATCTGCATAAGAATTTATCGGCCAAGTCTCTTGCCTGATTATTGTACATATAACTCCAGGAGACAAGAGCTAATTTCTATTGTAATAGCGCGTAATCTAGTTTTTCGTGAACTTGATAACGGAATTTCCTTCAAGAAAGAAATTGATCGCCATCCACGCTACTTTAGGTGGGAGTTTAAATGATCAAAAAGTATCAAAACTGTTCAAAATATCAAACGCTAATATGTTGAGATCACATGTTTAAGTTTGATACACAAAACATTAACTGCCATAAACGCTAAATCAGCAACAACGAATATAGGGACCGAGCATTAGTTATAAATAATGATTTATCTCGTTAGCTGGCAGCAATGTAACGTTTATTTATGTATTTGGAAATTGGTTTTCGTTTGATATTTTTAATTCTTCCGATACCCTCCAATTTCACCCCGCAAAACTTACACTTCTGACGATGAAGTTCTCTCTTACAAAACATTCTTCCATCTATTTAATGAAAATGTATGCTGTGCCATATAAGGTGCCATTTATTTTCGGTTCCTTAACAGGAAGATAAGTGGATAAGGGTCTCTGGATCATAAGTAATTTTATAAATATTCTAACAGTGTACTCATATCAGTGCATTTTTAATAATGAAGGGAAGCCCATTTCTTCTTCATGGCCGAATTGCAAAGTACATAAAGCTGGTTAACAATTTTTATTTTTTGGGACATACTACATACATGGAGCAAAGATATGATCAAGGCGATAGATAGTCTTAATAGTAAGTAGACTTGCGACTAAGCTACAACAATCTAAGCTACTCAATTATTGGTACTTGTATAAATATAACCCAAAAACTTCCAATCATAATTCTAAAATTTAAAGAAAAACTATTATTGAATGATATTCATGACAGCATTAAAATATAAGGATTTAGGGTATTTATATTCCATATGTTTAACATATTATAGTAAACATCCGAAATCTTGTTGGCCTCTCAAATTAACTTTCGTCGATAATGAACTTTTAAAAGAAAGGGCAGGATGGAATATGGAACAACGTAAAGGCATGCGTCAAGGTTTATAATTAATTGTATTTCAAAAATTGGATTTCCTATAAAATTCATTACACGTATTTCAGAATCAGGCTTAGAAATACACAAATATGGGTAAAATATTCTCCTATAAATTTATGGCTAAGTCAATGAATTGCTTCTAATCAAGCGGTCACGAAATTCTATCCTAATGAAGTACTACTTTGATTAATCAAATGTTTTCTACCACGATAACAGATGAATGGCCAAGTCATAACTTTCTTAACAGAAAGAACCCGGCTTAGATAGAATAATTTATGCTGAAGTCAGGCCATATTTCCCGAGAAGGAAATCATCCCTAACGCAGCGCTGGAGCACTCCCACCCCCGACCCAGAGAGCAAACAACGGCAATGTCGCTACGGACTGATAAATTGAGGTCTCTGCTAAAGACAGCATCTTTGTTCGCAAAAACAAGAGTCAACCCATAGTCCTCTCTGAGCAGAACAGGTAATTATGTACGAGAGGTTTGCCACTCGTGTCCACCTCTTATTTTCACCAGTCCGTTCTTTCACTTCTTCTTCTTCTTTCTGAATCAATATAGCATTTCCTTTCTTGAATATCAATTTGCCACCGTAAAAAATTGAATGAGGCAAACGATGTAGAAAATCCATATTTACTTCTTAAAAAGATATTTTATGTTTTTAAATACCTCAATGTAAAACTTAGTGAAATATGCATCGTTTATTTGTTCACGTTCTTGGAAAGCTCCAAGAAAGAAGTACTTATGATACACCCTTTATTCACGATTGTATTTAATTTAGCTCACACAATGCTAAATTCGTTTCGTGATTTTATTTTTGGAGAAAAATTATAGTTATGCCTACTGAACGATTCAAGACATTAACTGTTAGAATCTTCCAAACGTAGTAATTACCAATGGTAAAAGGTAATTAAATATTTCTTTGTTAGAACGTTGTAATTGTCCAATTTTTCATATTAGTTATAAAAGAGATACACCATACTTGCACTATAGTTGGCATTTAACTAATTAATCAAATTAAAAAATCCTTCTTAAAACCCTCAACTGGTTGCATTTGATTTGAAATGTAAATTCGTAATTTTCCACGATTTCGATTTTCAATAATATTAAAACTTTAAATTTCGTTATATAAATAAAAAGTACTATGTAGAAGCTTGAAATTTGAATCCTGATGAGTTTGGTTAAACGTAATTTTTAATCAATAACAAAAGCCATAGTTGTTTCATCGCTCAACATTAAGGACAACAAAATGATTAGCAACTCTAATAACAATATATATCTCAGAAAAATAAACATATTCTAGTAAAGAGAAATTTATAAAAGTCAACTAGACAAAAGAATAGTGCAGGTTAAAAAACTTTAAAAGTGGTGTGACATATTTAAATGAACTAAAACAGATACTATAGTTGGGTGGCAAACGTAAAGTTAGTTGCAGGGGGAAAAGTAAGAAAACAGTAATAGGTTTAATCGAAAATTATTTATGACTAGATATAAAGTTACGTCGTATTTAAATAATTACATGAAAAAAACCTTGAAATGGTTAGGGTATATTTACCTAGAACGGAATTGAGTTATACATTATATTTTATTTACCGCATCGTAAAGCAACAGTTTTTTACAGCAATATTATATTTTGCTTATTATTCTTTCATAGCAACGACTTATGATGAGAAAATCATAAAACAAAATAGTTTAGCCTACATCTTGTTTATAATTCATCTTTATTTAAATGGCTCAGGAGACATTGATGCATGAACCTCTATGTACTGTCTGAGTAGGCCTAATTATAACACGAAATAGTACAAGTTCTAGTATATGTTAAAGGTACATAAAACGTTTTGAAAGATTTGTAAGTATTTAACATTTATTCCAAAAATACTTACAACATTGGGCAAACGCAATGATTGAGATATTTCATACAAGAGAAGCTATTCTTTCATTTTGGAAGAGCCATTGTCGGGTCAGATTATTAGTATCCCCGATTTTAATTGGTTGCTGGAATATATGGTGTTATTGTGGTAGTTCCCGGGGTGGGGGAGGGGAGCTTTGAAGTAGCAGTTACTAGGCAACGGTACGCGCGCGATAACCAAATATAACGAGGGGATCAAAAAACTGCCTCACAGCACTACACCGCTCTCCAACCTGCAACATGTAGGTAGTCTCTCTCCTAGTGGTATCGATATATCGAATGTCTAATCCGACTCGTATGACTATTCGATTAGTTTTATCAATTATTAGGATTATTCAAAATTGATTGTAGCGTTGTGAGAGATGATGTCTCATTTAGATAGGGTGTTAATGTTAACATCTACACATGTACAAATTATAAAATAGTAATTAACTAGTATTATTATCAATTAATTTCCAAATTATTCCACGGCGAACTAGAAGGACGAACTAATTTAAACTTTCAGTAATTCTTGTAGTAAAGCATTCCAATTTTACCTTTTGGGATTGTATTAGTTGGTAACTTCGCAGGGATGACACTTAGACCTTTTATTTTCCCCTCGAAAGTATATTCCTACGTGCCCCTCTCCCTTTCCCTAATCTTATATATGTTACTGTACCTTGCAGAGGGCGCATGTAAAAACAGAACATTTCTAGTATGAAATTCATAATAAATGAAGTGACGTGTAGCATGTAAGAGTCGTTCGGGAAGAGATAGTAGGCCTAATATTCCTCGTAATGGAGTAGAAGTTTCTGTTCTACTTTTAAAAGTCAATTCAGTTAAGACGTCTAAAATAAAAGTATATGACTTGCAAATAAAAGAACAAGTTCTCAACATTCATTCATTTTAATTAATTTTGAATTGTGAATAAACTCTAAGATGTTTTACAAATAGTAGAACTCCACGTTTATGGCTCTTTATGTTCCAGAGACAAATATACTTTCTTACGTCAGAAAAATAGAGTTAGATAACAATTTTGTAATTATTACTACTTCTTGCCTAAACATTTTGGCATAGTCGTTTAGGTCCTTTGAAGTATAGACCATAACAAACAATTTATTATATTAAAACAAATTTAAAGTTGTCTACTCTTTTGATTGCACTCGGTTTCACGAGAACAGGACAAATTGCGGGGAAAACATCCCATCTGTATTGTAATACAGTTTGGGCACTAATAATTCTTAGTTTGTATTCACGAGAACAGGACAAATTGCGGGGAAAATATCCCATCTGTATTGTAATACAGGTTGGGCACTAATAATTCTTAGTTTGTATTCACGAGAACAGGACAAATTGCGGGGAAAACATCCCATCTGTATTGTAATACAGGTTGGGCACTAATAATTCTTAGTTTGTATTCACGAGAACAGGACAAATTGCGGGGAAAACATCCCATCTGTATTGTAATACAGGTTGGGCACTAATAATTCTTAGTTTGTATTCACGAGAACAGGACAAATTGCGGGGAAAATATCCCATCTGTATTGTAATACAGGTTGGGCACTAATAATTCTTAGTTTGTATTCACGAGAACAGGACAAATTGCGGGGAAAACATCCCATCTGTATTGTAATACAGGTTGGGCACTAATAATTCTTAGTTTGTATTCACGAGAACAGGACAAATTGCGGGGAAAACATCCCATCTGTATTGTAATACAGGTTGGGCACTAATAATTCTTAGTTTGTATTCACGAGAACAGGACAAATTGCGGGGAAAACATCCCATCTGTATTGTAATACAGGTTGGGCACTAATAATTCTTAGTTTGTATTCACGAGAACAGGACAAATTGCGGGGAAAACATCCCATCTGTATTGTAATACAGGTTGGGCACTAATAATTCTTAGTTTGTATTCACGAGAACAGGACAAATTGCGGGGAAAACATCCCATCTGTATTGTAATACAGGTTGGGCACTAATAATTCTTAGTTTGTATTCACGAGAACAGGACAAATTGCGGGGAAAACATCCCATCTGTATTGTAATACAGGTTGGGCACTAATAATTCTTAGTTTGTATTCACGAGAACAGGACAAATTGCGGGGAAAACATCCCATCTGTATTGTAATACAGGTTGGGCACTAATAATTCTTAGTTTGTATTCACGAGAACAGGACAAATTGCGGGGAAAACATCCCATCTGTATTGTAATACAGGTTGGGCACTAATAATTCTTAGTTTGTATTCACGAGAACAGGACAAATTGCGGGGAAAACATCCCATCTGTATTGTAATACAGGTTGGGCACTAATAATTCTTAGTTTGTATTCACGAGAACAGGACAAATTGCGGGGAAAACATCCCATCTGTATTGTAATACAGGTTGGGCACTAATAATTCTTAGTTTGTATGTATTATATAAAAAATTATAACTTTGCCATCTTCGCCGTATTGTAAAAATACTCCTCAAACTTGACACGTTAGTGACAGGTCTCAGTTGGATTTTGCACTCATTCTAATATTTAGTTCAAAAAAGAATGAAAAGATGAATAATTTGTGTACCTTCCTGCATGCCACATCTCGCTGGGCAATACTAGGCTTGGACATTGGATAGCGCTGCAAACATTTCTACCAGGGAGACGACTGTGTTTTTATTTACTGTGGTGTAGTCTACAAATCTAGTTTTCGTTTCATCGAATATAGTGATAATGTCACAATCTATTTTCATAATCTTAAAACGTGATGTTTCTAATAATAATAAATGTTTTATGTATGGGCTTAAATTTTCTTTTGTTTTAAATTTAGACAGTAAAATCTCTAGATTTGAATCCAATTAAAGTCATATAAGTAATTTTAGTCCCTGAAAAAACGAAGTGATGTAACGATTTAGATGTGAAACGAGTAATTTGACAACACTTAGCTGCAATATATACATTGTACATTGTACTGTATATGACCAGTAATGTAATAGTTATTGTCGGCGTGGATGAGTACATGGAGAGCTATGCGGTATAGCGACCGGCGCGCGCGTTACTGTGGGCCTCATCAGCGTCCTTCCGCGTCGTTTGCGGCGTCTGATCGAATTAGGCGCCGCGACGCCTAACCTCATTACCCGACGGAATCCGGTTATCATAAATATATGTAGGGAGGTCCGGGACGGCCCGGCCGGGCCACGGGCTAATGCAATCGCTCTAACAGGCTCTTGTGGTCATTTGAATATCTACAACCCCCTCCCCCACCCCTTATTGGCTCTTTTTGGACCCGTAATTTGTTTAAAGGGGACAAAGTTGGGGTTCTCAATCATTCCGGGGATAAATTCTCTTTTGCGTTCAACACATAAAGCGATTCATTAACTTTGAAAAATGGATACTAAATCATCAATTCGAAGAGTTGACGACAGGCGGTAGCAATGTAAAAGTGAAAAACAATAATACAGGTGCGCTTCTCAACAAGTGGGATTTTTTTTATGAAAAGGAACTTTATAAACAGTATGGTACGACTAACGAGTAGAATGAATTTAGGATGCCCTGCATAGTTTTCGTAATTTAGATCGTATGTTAACTCACTGTAAGAGGGCTTTAATTTAATGCGGATTCCGAACCACTCACCTTTGGTATACTCATATTTATTATATTGGTAAGGTTTAGACTCCCAATCTCATTGAGTCATGATAAATGTACCTGAGCTTCTCTTTTATGACCAAAACATAGACTGGAAACAAAGATCTATCAGCTTGTGAATACCGTGGTAAACATGCCAACCTAAGTAAACATGTTTAGAAATTTACATTTATTGTTAGAACTCAACAAATTTGTCAAGGTGTCATATTTAATCCAGGAAAGGGCCAAAACAGCGTTAAACACGAACTCCAAATAAACACTGTAATTGAATCCAACAGACATAAACGCTGTTATGTTTTCAGGGAGTGATTTGTTCAATTACAAAACTACCAACCGTTCCACCCCATAATTAGTAGTATTTTCGCGGCGACGTTGGCCCCACTGTCGTGCAGGGTGACATGCCAACCTCACGTTACCCCGTACAGCTGTATTATGTACTACACTAATAATCCACGCCATTAACCCTAATGAGCGACTGTTTCTGCCGAACGGCCACGAAACGCGCTACGGTACTTTATAGGGTTTAGCTATTCACGTCATAAAACACGTCATTTGGACTTAACTGTCCAGGAAACGGCGCCGTGGCAGGACCAATGCCTGGCGAGTGATGGCAACTGATTGGTCTCGGAGCAATGAACCGAGCTGTAAACGAAAATATAACTCCTAGTTACTCGGTTCGTGACTGTAATAAGTGTCGGTATACTGTTTATACGATTACTGGCTCGACCCCGACACTAATTTACCATTTTACAAATTAATACAGTCGTGACCTTTTTAAAACTAATACCCTAAGTGGGAAACTATTTCAGGTAATTTACGTTCCTATAAAGATATGGAATAATTATGAAAGTCACATAAACAAAATTAGTTTTATTCAATACTAGAACTGTGATGCATAAAACATACACAATTAGGCTACAAATATTTTAAAACCTTTAAAAGTGATTGACATTTTCTGCATGAAAACCATAATGAACATTAAGTGAGCATTCATACGATCGGTTAGTGGACAATATATTTACTGAGGAGTACGTTTTTGAAAATTTCCAGGTCGTCCTTTTCGAGATCGCTTATAATTCTTACTTAATAGTCAACGTTGACTACAATGTGAAAATTCTTTTAATCATACTTCAATAGTGAGAGCTTCCCTTTGTTAATTTGTATACCCATTGTTCCCATATTCTCTTTTCAAGAGCTTCCCAATTAAAAACTTTAAAATGTGACTTGACTTGGATAAAAAAGAAACACAATAAAGTACGACTTTAGAGGGCAAGATCTATTTTCTGCAAAAAATCATCATAATCGTCTTTATCCGTCGTGTGTTTGTAACTGTCCCTTTTTCAAACAAACGACTAGCATCCTAGATTGACTGTTTTTAGCAGACAGTTTAGTTGAGAAAAGGGCGGAATACGATAGTGATTTAAAAAAATCAGTAGCACTACGTTTCGAGATCTACAATCTGATCTCTTCCTCAGGTGAATAACTAAGCCAGCACACAACTACAAGCTAGGTTAAGACGATGGTGTCAGTAATAATTTTTATATCTGAGACGAGACTCTTGTTTTCCTGTTGGTTCTTCTAGCTAACCAGTCTGACAAGTAATAATTGTGAATATTGTACATTTAGGGCGCACATACAAATAACAAAACGGCCGGTAGCAGAAGCAAAATTAATACGAAACGAGCGAGAGGCGGCGAGGCAAGAGTTAAGAGTAGCTTGTAGGGGAATGACGCAAAATTACAGCCATTTCCTCGGCGAGTGAGTGCAACAAGAAAATGAAACTAAAAAACGAGGAATGACAAACGCGAGGACGCGTAAAATCGACGGAGATAACAATCATAACGATAGGCAATAATGGAACGAGGTAATTTATAGTGTTGGACAAAATATGTGCCATTAAGAGCCGAGGAGGGCGTTCACAGCTACCGGTGTTGGACTCATCAATATGCTTCTCGTGCTGCAACCTACCGGCTACCTCATTATACCACCGCAATAATTAAAATGTAAAGTGATTAAACACAGTCCACAATGATATATAAGTTAATTACCGGCCTTCCTGCAATTCGCTTAATTGATATTCCGCCGTTTTACCCGTTCCTCGTTTTCGTTCTGAGGACCAAAAAATGGAGCGTTTCCGTAATGGCTGGATGAGGTGAGATGGCCATTAGGAAGCTTGGATCGTTGTACAGCTCCCGCCAGAGCGCGGAATGTCTGTAATTATAGCTGACCATTTTCGGTACAAAAACTAGGATAAACACCCTCAAATTGATGTGAAAGTACCCCCGGAGAAAATCAATGTAATAATTTAGGACGGAAGCTGAATATTACCTCACAAAATCCTATTTTATCCTCTTATATTAATCTGAATAGTCGTATAGAGTTTAAAAAAGTGTTTCATAAAAAATGTTAAAATTCATGTTTCAAAGTCTATTTCACATGTGTTTATTGACTTTTTGAAAGCATATATCATTAAAAGTGAATAGGGGAGAAATGGAAGACTGCTCTAATAGTTTATGATCTTTTACTCATCTCTAATTCGACATGTTTCATATATTTGATGTACCAACTATTTTTGTTATCATATATGTATTGGCATTGCAGTTGGAAATAAAAACAAAACAAAATAAATGGAGAACAAATAAAAGTGAAGAAATCTCTCAACACGTAGAAGTATAATACAGTTGTAAACCTATTCTAAACCTTTTCCTATCAGAAAGTGAGACCAATATTGAATAAAAGATGGGTGTTGTTTTATTAAATTATATTTTATCCTGTTACTTCGTTTAAATTTGTAGCAGAAAGGATTTAAATGGATAATTCAAAAAATGTAGTTGTCGATTCTTTTTAGCTATACGAGTGATTTGAGTTATTGGACATGTTAATTTCTTTATCCGTTTTTCTAGCATTGTCCTTGGGATTACTCAAAATAAAACTCAATATATAATAATGGGTATTAGGGGGTTTCCTCCTCGAAACTTTGGGTAGAAAATAATGAATAATTTATATACTAATGCTAATAATCATTCATGCTGCGAGTGATTCCACCTTAATACTAAAATAAAAATAAGTGCGCTGATATAGGAAATTCCGATTTGCATTATTTGCTTTCTCTAAGCCCTAAGACAAGTATGAAGCTATGAAATAGTTCATTTTGCCATTTTGTTGCCTCTTGATGGGAGGTACACAAGAGTATACTTAATTTTCAGACTTAGATTTATTTGCTCACTCAGAACCTCTTTTATAATTAATGAACACATTAATTAGTTTGACACATTAGTGCGTAGTAACTAAGTTAGTACTAACTTAGGACTAAAAGTTCCGTTTAGCTCCAGTTCACCTTCCTCTTAGGGAAGTGTCTGAAATCTGACGCTCTACTAGGATCTGAAGAGATCAAAAAAGTCGCCGACGAAGAAGCTTAAATTGGACTCTTAACATCGTTTCGACATCATAAACACTTTGATTGCACTATATTTAGTCACCCTAGTTGGTTTATTTGATTATTTTATTCTAACACACACACACACACACACACACACACACACACACACACACACACACACACACACACACACACACACACACACACACACACACACACACACACACACACACACACACACACACACACACACACACACACACACACACACACACACACACACACACACACACACACACACACACACACACACACACACACACACACACACACACACATATATATATATATATATATATATATATATATATATATATATATATATATATAAGAGTGGACTCTTTCGAAATCCCACCGTATAGAATGGCTCTAACATAAATAATATTCATTTAGCCAAAATTTGTTTTTTTTTTAGAAAAAGTTCCAGAATTCCCTTAAAATGGAAATATTTTGCTTGTTACTTGGATCGACCAATGGCTGCTACTTTCTACCAAAATCGTGATAGTAAAATTTGGAAACTGCACTACGGTACGTGACAGGCAAGAACAAAACACGGAGGAATCTGTGATATACGAGGCAATACGCGTCGGGAGAGAGCGAACTGGAAGTATTAACAGGTGATATTGAAAACCGGCGAAATAAAGAACAGCTGATTTATTACCAAGTTTGTGTCAGCCACAAAATAATGTCTCTCTCAATAAATTGTATTTTAAATACCTTCTGTGGGCGGAAAAGAATGGGGCCACCTGCGTAAGTATTCACTTCGGTAGACTGGTACGGTTTAGTTCCTGTACTTCTTCCGAGAGTATTCAATGCCCGCACGAGGGGTACTGTCGTACGTGCTAATCAAACATGGTGAACTCGTATAAATTACGCCATGAATCAAGAACGAGTAGTTTGTCTCTTAATCCACAGCTGCAGTCTGTCTCTTTGTTCTTAAGAAGATTGTTACTGATTGTAGCCTATATTTATTAATTCCTTCACAAATCTCTTATTAAAATACGTACTCTAGTTTGTTTGGTTAATACTATTCTATGCAAATATAAACACTTTCTAACAAGTGTCATGTCTATTGAACCGGCCCGAAGTTCTTTCTTCTTAAGTGTGAATTTGTGGAAAGATTTGGAAGAAAAAAGTTCATCTATTGAGTAATAACACATAGTCGGGTGTTGGGATTTTTCATTCCCTTAAGCCGAAAGTAGACTGCAGGAAGTAGACGCTTTTTCAGCAAAGTACTCGTAAGGCGCGGATATTTTAGCCTCAGGCTGTTACAGGAAGAATGATCGAATTCTTTATCCTTTGTGCTGTACATAAATAATGATATTATTTACCGTAGGCTAATCTGGTGTGTGACTAAATAAAACATGAAAAACGTGGTAACAGGAGAATAAGGCTTCCGAAGTTGGCATTCTTACGAACAGTCAATGAACTCCGTCCTAACCTTCAGATGTGTTGTTTACTCAACTGTTAATTTCCAGTTTCCAGACATGTATTATAGTTTGGTTAGTATATCTTATTTGTAACGAATCAATACTAAAATTTAACATAGTAATAATAACATCACTTCTAAAGGCGTGTAAATATTATCTAAACTAAATAATAAATGAGCCACAAACAATATCTCAGTACCTAAACAAAATAATACAGAATGCAACAACATATAGACAATTAATCCAATATTTCCTTTGTTATCAATATAGGCTATGTGTGCATGTAATTAATAAATAGGTACATTAAGAAACGTTCAATGTTTTAATTTATAAGATTTAAAGACACATAAATCTTATAAATCTCAAAGACACTATGATGTTAAGACACAATCGCAAAACAAGACGAAACTTCGACTTCTGGATTTCTTCAGACGGACGTCGACTAGAATTCAGGAGTCAAATCTGTGACAGGGTCAGATTCCACACGCTGCACACGGTAGGTGAAATGGAGCTAAAATAATCTCCAAACTCGGATTGAATAAACCCTTCCCACCATAGCTACGTTATGAGGACTACGTTGTCTCTAAGGAGTCAAGTCTGTGACAGGGTCAGATTCCACACGCTGCACACGGTAGGTGAAATGGAGCTAAAATAATCTCCAAACTCGGATTGAATAAACCCTTCCCACCATAGCTACGTTATGAGGACTACGTTGTCTCTAAGGAGTCAAGTCTGTGACAGGGTCAAATTCCACACGCTGCACACGGTAGGTGAAATGGAGCTAAAATAATCTCCAAACTCGGATTGAATAAACCCTTCCCACCATAGCTACGTTATGAGGACTACGTTGTCTCTAAGGAGTCAAATCTGTGACAGGGTCAGATTCCACACGCTGCACACGGTAGGTGAAATGGAGCTAAAATAATCTCAAAACTCGGATTGAATAAACCCTTCCCACCATAGCTACGTTATGAGGACTACGTTGTCTCTAGTAGTAACAGAGATCCTGTCAATTGTATACTTTCTTGAACGCCAGAAACATGTTTTCCCACTGAAATTATTTTGAAACGAATTGATGAAAATGCAAAAAATATATTAAAGGAATTATGTTATAAACCCATGACCCAAGAAATAAAAAAATACAAAACTAGATTCAAAATGTAAACGTATTAAAGTCCCAACTACTAAGATAATGGATTATTTGCTAAATTGTAGTAAATAATTTAGCAGCCTCACATCAAATATCAAGTTCACAGCTATACTGTAGTCAGAGTATGCGTATAAGATATCTCAAATCGTATCTAGATCGACAGGGGTGCACGAAATCCAAGCACCTCAACCAAATCTCTCAATCTCAAATATCAAGTTCACTGACACACGCACAGTAGTCAGAATAGGAGTACAAGTTCAAGATATCTCAAGTCTTTTCCAGATCGACGTGGGCGACACGCAATCTGAACACCTTAACCAAATCTAACCACCTTATATCTCATAATCACCTCACTCCTGAGTGGATGACCGTCATAGTTCGACTTGAAGTCGTTGTTCCTATAAATCCCCCGGACGCCTCGGTCAGTGACAACTAAGGCAGCACGAACGAGCCGGGCGGCGATGTTTGTGAATGGTCGCGCGCATCCTACGCCACGTCGAGCCGGGCCGCATTGTAACCGAAAAGCGCTCATAAATATCTGGGCCGAACAAAGCCCTATCATTGTTTCCGGGTGGCAATTGATAGAGGCCCCGGGGCCGGGGCGGTCTGCTCGGCGCACGACATCGCGACAAAAATTATCTCCGCATCGGTTTTTAATTCATTCATTCTTCCTACGGTCTCGGCAGTATTATAATTACATATTATTATATTGTAGAACATTTTATGCACGGTTACAATTTTCGCGGTTGATTAAGCCCTGGGCGTTTCGGCTTTATTGGTCTGAGCGCTCGGCACGCCGCGCCGCGCCGCGGTCCGTCCCGTCGTGAGGAAGAGGAGGTCCGAGCTACAAATGGTTCATCAGTCTTGTTTTGTACTCCTATACAGTCCGTTCCGATACTACTTGAACTCTATTTGTGCTATTGTATTCACTGTTTAATGCAGTTTAAAACTCGATCCATGAACGATTTGTTGATTTATTTAACAAGGACAAGAAATCAAGTAAGGAAACTCGGCTTTATTGGAGGCGAAGTTAGGACAATGAAGTTCTATCTTACATTTATCCTCAAATATATAGTAGTCAGCAAAATCTATAGCTTAAGATATTTAAATGTTTTAATTGATGTAACAATGATAAATTGTTTAAAGTTGCCTATTCATAATATTAAAGACTCTATTATTATGGGATTATAAAACACATTTTTTGTATTATGTTTTAGCTTAACAACGAAATTGCTTTTTAATCTTCTGTAAAATGAATAAACTACTTTATTACTTTTGACATTTTATAACTACGTGTGTGTACTATTTCATATACGGACTTTTGTGATTTAACGATCTTCTCAGTTTATTATGAAATATAGATGTTTGATCAAAAATATCTTAAATATATTTTATTTATAGTTGTTTTTATTGTAAAGATACGATGAAATGTTTTTATATGGGTTTTAATTGCACGTTTTATGATATCAGGCTTCTGTTTAATATAAAAAATACAAACCTTAAATTAATAACATTTAGTTTCGGAGTTGACCAGAATTTTTTAATTGTTGGTTTTGGTTGCTTGGTGCTCCTCCCTCTTCAGACATATAAAATGTAAAAAGTATCAGTGGGGAAATTTTTGTCTCTAAACATTATAATCTCAAAATAAAATATTTTGTAATGTTTAGCATAGACAAATATTGTGTAAGAATATCTAGGCAAGCACAGTCGGCTCATGAATGTCTTACATTTTAATAGTTCTTAAATACAATTCAAAATGGTCTAAAATGATTGCAATTGATTAAAGAAAAAAGACAGGAAAAGACACTTTATTTTCTAAGGTAAGGAATAACTAAATCTATAGCATCATGACAATGGTGCGTTTGTATAGTTACATCTCCATTATGGTTTATACTGCATGATTCTCACATAGGCTGGCTTTTAATGTTAATTTAATCTAGTTTTTTTAATCATGATAAAAGCATTTAAATAAATGAAAGTAAGTAATTTATTTGTGTTGTTACATTAAATTATTAGTAACTTTTTAGTTCAGTTTTTAAAAAGTGATAAACATTTAACTATAAGCCCTGAAAACAAAATGGCTTGGATTTATAAACGTAAAATACAATATTAGATCTAAAAAAAGATTCTAAGGAAATGACAATTTTGGACAGACTATTGTTAATTAATCAAATTAACAACATAATATTTATACAATTTCAAAGTTAATAACTCAAGATGTTACAAACTTACTCAATTAAAAAATGAAATTAAATAAAAAATGCTTTACTTAACAGGCAAAGTTAGGGCCGCATGGCCCTTTCTTACACTTATCATCCATTGCAATAATGATACAAATATTTATAAATACAAATATTTTCACATTTTGATATAAACTAAAAATAGCCATTAACAACTAAAAAACTAAACATAGGCCTAACATATACTGAACTAAAAAGATTGGCATAACATCTATTTAAAAGGATTTATATCTCTTCTGTATAAACAAATATTCAGTTTATACCGTAAAATTAATATGAAATTCATGCAAACAAAATCTCTTGGTAAATCCATTGGAATTAAATATATAGCCTCACGTATAATGACAATACGTATGCATTACATCATGGAATGTTGAAGATGGAGTTTCTTATTTTAATCATTGTATTGACACATCACAACATCCAATGCGTATAGCTGTTTAATTATTTGAGGCCTTTCAAAATAAGGCTTGGTCACATCACGAACACATTTTATTTTCGAAAGGCCAAACAGAATAAAAAAGTCATAAACACAAGTTAGATTGTTGTGATTTTTCAATAAATTTGTTAAAATTATTGATTGTTTCATGAAACACAAACTTAAGATTGAATGCTCACCAAATAACATTATTCTTATGACTGATGTCTAAACGGAACACGGAAATCATAGTTCCACCCATAACAGAGTTTAATACTAACCGTTAAAACTACATAAGGAACAGAAGGTCTCTAAAAATGAATTAGAACACGATAAAGCGTGGCAAGACGGCTAGAGGGTAGACTGATAAAATGAATCTATAAGAGAAATTTATGACGGTTGGCACGATTCCATTTCTCGTGGCGTTCGACCTGGACTTTAGATAAACTTGGATTTATTTCACTTTTACATCGGCTTGTAAACGACAAGTCGATACAGGAAGCTGTGGATCATTCCGTACCTTCTCATCATCTTGAACCTCCTGCAATAATCGGAGTCAACGGTCATTTATCAAGGAAAGTAGAGTCGCTAATTTGAGACCAGAAGATGGAAATAAAAAAGCTGCTAGGTCAGCCATGTTGAATAATGCCATACTCTAGCCAACTCCTGTGTGAAAAATGGTGAGAGAAGTCAACTGGATAGATTAAAAAGAAACGTTTCCTGAAGGACTTGCAGTTGATGTTGTGTAAAATTAAAGGTAAAATACTTCTTTATTGCAGATATATTAAGATCTAACAGTTCTTATTGAGGGAACTTCAGTGGGTGGTGATCAACTTATTAAAGAGGACCAAGAGTAGCGGGCAGATCATATGATCCACGTCACAACAAAAAAATAAATTTTTTTTGTGTATGTACTAAAAATCTGACTGATCTACCGGCAGAATTTCTGCTAAATGGACCCATATCACACAACGTTAGGGAAGTAACATCTGTAGTATCTAAGCCACATTGGAAAGAGTCCGACGTTAGCATGTTTGTACTGTCAGGGGTGGATCCAGTGAAGAACTGAGGGAGTAAATGGCGAACACCCTTTCCCTAATCAGAAATTGGCTTAAGCTTTACAAAACATGCAGTGAGCATGAAAATTATTTCCAAGAGATTCCCTGTAGAATATTCCATAATCTCAAAGAGATCGTCGGAATCCCCCCCATCAGCTGTAATGAAGTTCTTGATTCGCCTTTCCATTTCTGCCATGCTAAAGAGAACATTCCAGTTAGGTTTTAGGACGAAGAATACGAAATAAGTAGCTCTATTGATTGAGACATTAGATGGTTCAAAGTTTAGTGAAATAGTAATACACTAATCTGAGAGCAATGGTGTAACAAGGATTGAGTTTTCAAATTACTTAAATAACTTTGTATTTCATCGTAAGCTAAGGCGGGGTAGCTCGATCTTTCTGTGTTTCAATATTATGCTTTAAAGGTACAGAGTGATTAGATAATGAGGATCGCAATATTAAGAAATGGTTAAATGGATTTTATTAAAATGGTCTCTACTTTATCCCCTCCTCGTCATTCAATTGCAAACTCGCATGAGCTTTGGGAATATATTGAATACTTTTTAATATATTGGAAATCAATTAAAATGTAAATATATTGTGAACTTACCTACATGGGAAGAAAACTATATAATCAACTCATAGACGACCTCGATAAATGCAGAGAATAAAAACATTTCAAGACATAGAGAAGACTTGGCTGCTGCAGAAGTCTTCTTATACTTTATAAGAATTGTTAAAATGCCTGACTTTTCATCGCCCCATTACTCTAATCAATGTCATTTAATTACAGAACCTGATTGATTAATTGTGTTGCGTCGAATAACATGAAATAACTAACATATTCATATTCCCTAATCCTATGCAATTGAGTTCTAACTGTGATGAAAATTTCTTAACTTAGTGTGGAAGAACTATTAACCGACAAATATAAATTAACGTATGGTTTTACTAATAGATTGTGATATGATTTTCCATTGGTTATTTATACAAAGACAGGGTTTTCTGACCCAATAATTATTAGTTGGCTGAGCGTTAACGATGCACTCAGGAATTGACAAAATATCTTGACAACGGGCTGAGGTACAGACTTGAAATTGTCTTTTGTTATCACTCTAGAGGCTGGAAACATTTCTCTTATGTCTAATTGCATTTAAGTTCTGTCAATTTGTCTGTTTCCCGTAGGTTATCTGGATAACGAATAGAGCTATATACTTGACATTTTGAATAAAACTTCACAAATACTGTTTTAGCTGATTTATCACTACCTTATATTAAACATAATGTTATAAGGTTGTAGTGTAAACTACAACTGTTCTGACTTTGTAAATAATACAAGTAACTAATACTAACTAATACAACAATATTACAACCAAATCTTAATCGATTTTTAAAACTGAAAGTGCATAAAGTGTAAATTTCGACTTGTACATTAAATTTTACACAACCCTACGCGTGTTAAATGATTTTACTAGCTTTTATAGACGGTTTGGTGTTCAGAGAGAGTTAAAGGCAGAAGGAATGTGTCGGTGGTTTGACGGGTTTTCCGTTCTTTGAAAGTGAATGAAATATCTCCCCACGATGTTACGTGAAGATTTATGTTCTACCTATCACAGGGCCTTGTTGATAATTTCGCTAACTATGAGAGAATCACAAACCGGGGTAAGGAAACTAGGATCGTTTCTCTCCTGGCAGCAGCAAGTATCAGACGCTGATAGCGTGCCCGCTGGTCACGCTGACCGTTCTAGCGTGCCGATGCTGAGGTCTGCTAACGCTTGTTAACTCTTGGTAGATTTACAGTCTCAGCATTATATAGCGTCAAATAAATTAGGTGGAACGTTTTTAATGAAGAGGAATTTTTGTAGAAATTGTGAAAAGTATCTGCAATAAAACTGGTAATGCAGTTAATGTAGAGGATTAATTTAAACAATGCTTAATGCATGATGGTAGTATGGTTGTCGACAATTCACCATGGTGAGTGGAATCGCGTGAAGATCCCATGAGAGACAGTCCATTAACTTTGAACTGTACATAAACTCTTTTCTCCATAAAGATTTTGGGCTCTTAAATCACCAAGAAAGCTGAGTTAATTTAAGATTAAGATGTAATAGGCGCTCTATATATCCATTCAGTATGTGGTCCCCTGCCCAAAATAAACTAATAAGTTTACGCTTAAATATACTTGAGGGATTGACTATAACAACGTAGTGGAGAAAGTGACTTATAATTACTTTATTTGTAAGCCCCTAAAGATCTTCGGAGGAAGATATAAAATACAAATGTATCGATCAGCGATGACACGGACGGCATTTTACAAGTCCCACACTCATAGTACCAAACAAAATATGTCTAACAAAGAGAACAAAGTTTAAAATTCCAATATGAGAAACCAATTATCAAAAAAAGTGACACAGCATGCTATAACATAATGCACTAGTGGCCACGAACAAGGGAGATGAACTGTCATTCATGTGTGAAGAGCTCGATCCCGACCAGCTTGTTGTAACCGAACACGGTTTTAACAACAACAACATTGAACATCTCAAAACTCTAAATTATCAATTGACAAACTTTGTCGCAACTCTGTCAAAGGAGTAAGTGTAGCAATTTTTTGAGAACCGAATTTTCCTTCACCCCTTGCACATTTAGCGAACCTTCTGTCAAAAAGTTTGAAACCACACGGTTTGAAACAACAAACTAACCACAAATTGATGTGATTTGTTCATACAGGTCTCCCAGGGAAAAAGAGGAATATTTTTTTACAAATCTTGAAAACATTTGACAGGCAAGACGAAAAAAGTCACAATTTTATTATCGTTGGAGATTTTAACATCGACGGTCTAGATGTTTTGAAGGGCGATCCTCTGTTCACCCAAAATTATCGCCCAATCTCAGTGCTGCCGGTACTCAGCAAAATTGTTAATAACGTCTTTATCACTCGATGCCTGAATTATTTTGAAAAACACAATCTACTGTCAACAAACCAATTCGGATTCCGAAATGGAAAGGCGACAATATACGCAATCGCACGACTGGTCGACATGATAGTAGAGGGAATCAAAAGTCAAAGGGACACTTTGAGTGTATTTCTTGACTTGGCATTGACTGTGTTCAACATCAAACCCTCATTCACAAACTGGAACATTGCAGGATACGAGGAGTGCCACAAAATTGACTTAAATCGTATTTTAGTAATACGAGAACACAATTTGTTGATATTTAAGACGATCGATCTGAGGAGACAGGGCTGCGTTATGTGGTTCCCCAGGGTTCCATATTGAGCTCTCTATTCTTCTTGATCTACTTCAACGATGTTGGTTCATCAGTCACCATGGACAAATCGTCCAGTGTGCTAATGACGCAACTCTCTGCTTCAAGGGAAATTCATAAAGAGAACTCAAAGAGGTTACATTCGTTGAACTCAACAATGTAATTCAGCATTTTAATGTATTAGACGTAAAAACAAATCAAACAAAAAAAACGTTTATTCAATTTTGTTTGCGACAGATTTTCGTCCTACAGTCATATTGGATGAAATTAAGATGGAAGAAGTATACTCAACAAAGTTCCTTGGAATACAACTGAACCGATGGTTGACTTGGGAATGTCATGTAAGTTATCCTCAGGAATTTATGTTCTGAGGAATCTGTCAGAGTGTTGCCGACTCAGGTACTGATGGCAGCGTACTACGGAGTAATCTACCCACACCTCTCTTATAAATTGGCTTTGTGGAGAGTTTGTTCAAATACAAACTTTTCTAAAGTCTTCATTCTAAAAAAAGAAGTCAGATTCATTGCCAAGCTCCAAAAGAAAGTCGTGCAGACAAGCGTTCAAAAGTTTGAGACTGTTGACGTTACCCTGCTTCTATATATTTAAATACGTCACTTTTTCAAGCCAAATTGCGACAAAATAAGAGGTAGCGAAATACACTCTAATGCAACAAGGGTCAGGAAGAGCAACAGAACCGGGCGACTGAACAGTAGCTCGTGAACACTTGCCATCACAGACTGAGCTGTTTGTCAACAATTTTCCAAATTTATTAAAAAGTACTCCAATGCTTAAGGCATTCAAAACACATCTGCAAAGTACGTTGATTGCAAAAGAATTCTACATTTCGAATGAATAAGATTAGGCTATATACCGCTTTCGTAACAAATGTATTACGGGTTTTCTGACGATTGACATACAATGTCAGATTGTCATCGAAATAAAAAGGTTATTATTGTTATTGTGTCAACCAGTGGTGCAGTATCAAGTGGACCATGAGAACTTAGTGTCCCAGGTAGTAGTCTACACATCGACTGTAGTGATGTCCATGCTGTACGACATGCTCCCTGACTTGGTAGACGTTAGACAGAGAGTGGTGTGGTATGAAGTGAGTGACAATGACAACTTCGGTGTCCCACACAGTAGCCTACACATCGACTGTAGTGATGTGCGTGCTGTACGATAACCCGCACCCTGACCTGCTAGACGTTAGACAGAGAGTGGTGTGGTATCAAATGACAATGGCAACTCCGGTGTCCCAGACAGTAGTCTACACATCGACTGTAGTGATGTGTGTGCTGTACGGTATCCCGCACCCTGACTTGGTAGACGATAGACAGAGAGTGGTGTGGTATCAAATGACAATGACAACTCCGGTGTCCCAGACTGTAGTCTACACATCGACTGTAGTGATGTCTACGCTATACGACATGCACCCTGACTTGGTAGACGTTAGACAGAGAGTGGTGTAGTATGAAGTGAGTGACAATGACAACTTCGGTGTCCCACACAGTAGCCTACACATCGACTGTAGTGATGTGCGTGCTATACGATAACCCGCACCCTGACCTGCTAGACGTTAGACAGAGAGTGGTGTGGTATCAAATGACAATGACAACTCCGGTGTCCCAGACAGTAGTCTACACATCGACTGTAGTGATTTGCGTGCCGTACAATATCCCGCACCCTGACTTGGTAGACGTTAGACAGAGAGTGGTGTGGTATGAAGTGAGTGATAATGACAACTCCGGTGTCCAAGACAGTAGTCTACACATCGACTGTAGTGATGTGCGTGCTGTACGATATCCAGCACCCTGACATGCTAGACGCTAGACAGAGAGTGCTGTGGTATCAAATGAGTGACAATGACAACTCTGGTGTCCCAGACAGTACCTACACATCGACATCGACTGTAGTGATGTGCGTGCTGTACGATATCCCGCACCCTGACAAGCTAGACGCTACACAGAAAGTGGTGTGGTATCAAGTGAGTGACAATGACAACTCCGGTTGTCCCAGACAGTAGTCTACACATCGACTGTAGTGATGTGCGTGCTGTACGATATCCCGCACCCTGACAATGCTAGACGCTACACAGAGAGTGGTGTGGTATCAAGTGAGTGACAATGACAACTCCGGTGTCCCAGACAGTACCTACACATCGACTGTAGTGATGTGCGTGCTGTACGATATCCCGCACCCTGACAAGCTAGACGCTAGACAGAGAGTGCTGTGGTATCAAATGAGTGACAATGACAACTCTGGTGTCCCAGACAGTACCTACACATCGACTGTAGTGATGTGCGTGCTGTACGATATCCCGCACCCTGACAAGCTAGACGCTACACAGAAAGTGGTGTGGTATCAAGTGAGTGACAATGACAACTCCGGTGTCCCAGACAGTAGTCTACACATCGACTGTAGTGATGTGCGTGCTGTACGATATCCAGCACCCTGACATGCTAGACGCTAGACAGAGAGTGTGCTTCAGTAAACAAATCGTTAGTGGAAGCGAGAGGGTAGGATAGGTTAAGAAAGTGTTGATCAGGTATGTGTTATAATGACGGGGTGCCGGTAGGGTGCGGGTGGGGACTGCTCGATACAGAAGGTGGGATGGGGTGGTGGCGCCGCGCCGGCGCAGCGTCTTTAGCGCTCAGCGCCAGCACAACCCTTCCACTTACACTAGCACTTCCTCCACGGCGTCAGCAGGAGTGCCGCCCCTCTTGGCCTGCAGGGCAGTCCAACTGCTGGCTTGGCAATGGCAGCAAACTTCACAGTTCAGTCCGTAAACCTCTTTTGAATATTCACACATTATATAAGCATCTGAAGAAAATTGAATGAACAAGACACTAGATACAATTGTATTTATCAGCGAGTATATTTAATGAAACAGCGCCCACACAATACATCACATGGAAATAGAAAATGACATTCCGATAATTTAAATTAGTTCAGTAATTGAAATTCCTCTCTGTGGTAAAAGAGCATGCAACTTTTGAAAAGTTGAAAACGTAATAATCAAAAAGCAGTATAGTTATACTCCTACAAGTATGTTTAATAAACAAGTAAGTAAGTGACATTTTTAAAATTATGTGATTTACACTGATTATTTGTACTACTTAGCATGGTGTTAAACGGTATGGCTGTAAACATGTGTATGCTTGTCCCTATTTTGTAATAAAAATAACTTATTATAAAATATATAATGAGAGAAAACCATAAATTGTGCTAATAAAAAGAAGGGGCCTTTTTTAGATCGCGTTAAATCATATGAACTTGTATGTTTTGTATACGTTTCCAATAATACTTGATTGCACTCTAAGGAATTGTGATCACACGCTGTAGAAATTCATAATATTGCATGATATGCACTATCTCGAGGGATGATTTTCTTTAGTCGCCATCAGTGAGGGGTATCATCGATGGTGCTGGTGCCTTCCTCACTGATGGCTGAAGGCATTCATAGATAAGATAAGATAGGAAAGCAACCCGACCCCCATTCTACCTAAAACAAGGTAAATTACACTGTCACAGGATAAAAATATTAACGTTTATCCAGCACCCTGACATGCTAGACGCTAGACGGAGAGTGGTGTGGTATCAAATGAGTGACAATGACAACAATGTGTCTTTCAAGTTTGGTATTGGCTAACAAAATATACCCGAGAGAAGTATATAAACAGTATATAAGTAGGTCAATAGATAACATCATATTAAATATTTACATCGATTAATTTAGGGATGACATATCGGAAAATAATAACCAAAACCACTATACGATTGGTCTTACTAATTCATAACCAATGTTCATATTATTTTTTTCTAGAGCAAGGTTTAAAATAAACAGGGTTGTAAGTATTAAAAAAAACAAACATGTCTTGCTTTTGACATTTGATGGCGATTTAGAGGTACGCCACCAGCAGGAACGATAAAAGTCAATCGATGGCAAAACAATCTTGGATCTGCACTAGTTCACCTACAACAGGAAAAATGTGGAAAAGTCACAAAAATCCAGTTTTGTAAACAATGAATACGAAAGTGAGTCATGACTGTGTCCGAGGACAATGGCACCCCTCGCCCCCTCCCACACAACCCCCCTCATGAAACATTCATGAAGATGCAAAATAGCCCGCCCCCCTCGCCCATAGTGTCCTTAAAGCTGAACCGTCGAGCCAGTCATACCTATACAGGCTGATAACACGGCATTGTTATCAAGGGCACCACTACAAACTGGCAGGCAGGCCGGGCAGCCGGGAGACAACAGTATACATTTGTGTTCAGAGCGGAGTTTCTAATCTCTAGCCGAGCGGTGCCATATCGACAGTAGACAAGATGATATTACATCAAAGAATAATTTAAAAGCATATTTAAATTAACATGTTCGATAAATTCATTGGTTAAAGTTACAAAACTGAAAGGGGAGGGATTGTTAATATAAAGCAACTTTTGTTATGAATTAGATTAAATCTTAATTATGTTTTATAACACACTCCATTAGAGCGTTATATTCATGAAGTACTATTATATTGATTCAATTATTTAAATGATTGATAAAATAGATATTGCTCAACACTGTGATTACACAGTGAAGGTATAGTTGTGTCAACAGATTTATGCATGGTTACTATTGTATGGTTTTGTATTGTCAGTCTCATAAAGAACTAGTTCATTACATTAGAAAAGCAAATTCTAATATAGCGTTATAAAGATATCCCATACTTTATAACGAAGAACTCATCATCACCACACTAGAACATATTGTAAACGAAGGGGCTTTTATTAACTTCCACACATAGCTCTGAACTGAGGATTGACTAATAATAATACCTACGTGCCTTGGTCAAACAGTAGTCATACACTACTATAGTTTCGACTTTTAATAAGTTATCTTCTGACGTCGATGTCAATAAATATTAAAAGCGAGGATTATCCATCTGGAGTCGTCTCGGTTAGACATTCACGAACACATTACAAACGTAACAAATAAATAAAGAGTACAAATTAACTATATTTTATACTATGACGACTCGAGTATGACAATACGACTAGTGATACTCTTGATTAGAATGGCAACACCTTGGTGCGGAAAATGTTGAGAAAATTCTTTGATAGACTTTATTGCTAAATTCGAAAGGTATTCCTGCTTCCGTATGTTGATGACGTCCATACACGGATCATAACACCTCTTGTTCTGCAACACACAATCGTTCAAATATATAAAGCTAGGACGAAATCATCCATCCTCTATCATCAATACCAGCATTTACCAATGTTGTCGTGAAAGAGAGAGAGAGCGCGAGATAAATGTTGGGCGTATCCGATGTAGCAACACTAGTACCTATTATTGCCTCGTTTGTAAGGATACTTTATCTCATCAATATCAGCCTTTAACAATGTTATCGTAGAAGAGAGAAAGCGAGATAAATGTTGGTCGTATCCGATGTGGAAACACTAGTACCTATTATTGTCTCGTTTGTAAGGATACTTTGTTTCATCAATATCAGCCTTTAACACTGTCGTCGTAGAAGAAAGACAGCGAGATAAATGTTGGGCGTATCCGATGAGGAAACCAGTACTTATTATTGTCTCGTTTGTAAGGATACTTTATCTCATCAATATCAGCCTTTACCACTGTCGTCGTAGAAGAGAGAAAGTGAGCTAAATGTTGGTCGTATCCGATGTGGAAACACTAGTACCTATTATTGTCTCGTTTGTAAGGATACTTTGTTTCATCAATATCAGCCTTTACCACTGTCGTCGTAGAAGAAAGACAGCGAGATAAATGTTGGGCGTATCCGATGAGGAAACTAGTACTTATTATTGTCTCGTTTGTAAGGATACTTTATCTCATCAATATCAGCTTTTAACAATGTTATCGTAGAAGAGAGAAAGCGAGATAAATGTTGGTCGTATCCGATGTGGAAACACTAGTACCGATTATTGTCTCGTTTGTAAGGATACTTTATCTCATCAATATCAGCCTTTAACAATGTTATCGTAGAAGAGAGAAAGCGAGATAAATGTTGGTTGGTCGTATCCGTTGTGGAAACACTAGTACCTATTATTGCATCGTTTGTAAGGATACTTTGTTTCATCAATATCAGCCTTTACCACTGTCGTCGTAGAAGAGAGACAGCGAGATAAATGTTGGGCGTATCCGATGAGGAAAAACTAGTACTTATTATTGTCTCGTTTGTAAGGATACTTTATCTCATCAATATCAGCCTTTAACAATGTTGTCGTAGAAGAGAGAGAGAGAGCGAGATAAATGTTGGGCGTATCCGATGAGGAAACTAGTACCTATTATTGTCTCGTTTGTAAGGATACTTTATCTCATCAATATCAGCCTTTAACAATGTTGTCGTAGAAGAGAGAGAGAGCGAGATAAATGTTGGGCGTATCCGATGTAGAAACACTAGTACCTATTATTGTCTCGTTTGTAAGGATACTTTATCTCATCAATATCAGCCTTTAACAATGTTGTCGTACAAGAGAGAGAGAGAGCGAGATAAATGTTGGGCGTATCCGATGTGGAAACAGTAGTACCTATTATTGTCTCGTTTGTAAGGATACTTTATCTCATCAATATCAGCCTTTAACAATGTTGTCGAAGAAGAGAGAGAGAGAGAGAGAGAGAGCGAGATAAATGTTGGGCGTATCCGATGTGGAAACACTAGTACCTATTATTGTCTCGTTTGTAAGGATACTTTATCTCATCAATATCAGCCTTTAACAATGTTATCGTAGAAGAGAGAGAAGCGACATAAATGTTGGGCGTATCCGATGTGGAAAACACTAGTACCTATTATTGTCTCGTTTGTAAGGATACTTTGTCTCATCAATATCAGCCTTTACCAATGTTGTATTAGAAGAGAGAGATAGAACGAGATAAATGTTGGGCGTTTTCGACATGGAATCACTCGCACCTATTATTGTCTCGTTTGTAAGTATACGTTGTCTCATCAATATCAGCCTTTACCAATGTTGTAGAAGAAGGGAGAGAGAGCGAGATAAATGTTGGCGTATCCTATGTGGAAACACGTCTTGTAACTATTATTTTCTTTTTTTAGCATATTTTAACTTAGGCTATCAATATTGCCTTTATTGTAGGAAGATCTTTGTGATGATATTAAATATAATGATACTTACTGAATAAACTCTACAAAAATTTAAATTTGAATGCATACAAATCATTCAAAATAATCAACGATTCTTATTTACTTTATATTCTTTATTACTTCCTTCAAAAACATTTCTCAGCTCTCAGCTGAAGATGTGGTTCGCTATTTTGACACATCCTTTAGCAGATCTGGTTGGATTTCTTCTTTTCGTTTGATGGGTAGTACATAATACATTTTCATCCGACGATGTAAGTGCCTTGGTTTCCTAATATCTGGAAAGTATTATTATTTTCGTTGTTGTAAATCATTGTTCTTTTAGTGTTTTACCTAGGGTTGTTACTCTGTAATGGACCAACAATTGTCATTGGTTAATGGATGTTACTAACTAGACTAACATTCCCTCAGACAGTGCTGTAACTGTGCAACGTACTTGGTTTTGTCAAATTCTAGACTATGTTCGTGCATTATGGTTAAAATTCCTTTTTCAGTCACGTTTAACTCAGCCGTAATACAAAATTTTTCTTATTTTTTTATATGAAGAAAATTGGAAAAATCCATTAACTAATTTGTTAGGTTAAATATTTTTGTTTTTTCAATTCCAATGTTGTTTATCAATCGTTATGGATATTTACATGAGATAGTATTGTATTTGTTCAGCTCCAATGTCCACCCACCACTAACGGTTATGAAGTGAGTTTCTATGCCTGCACTAGAACCAAGACGTATTACTCATTACCTACTTCCTGTACCAAGTTGACTCTCGCTTGGCGGCGCAGTGCAACTCGACGGTCGCAACCTTGAACAGCGACTCTGCACGCTCGCTATTTATGTACGAGGAAGAGAAGCCTTTATATAGCTTGGCAGCTGTATATTGTTTGCGCACGCACACGACAGTATCTCCGGCCGCCGCGGCACCTCCACACATAGCTGCACGCTCGCCACTCCCCGACCTACCTGGGTCCTGGTGCACAGATCGTACACGTCACAGAGTTTGGATAACTTACTGGATCAGTGGTGTGTTCCAGTAATCCAGCTGGAAGGTCAGTGTTGTGGCTGAATGTATTGGAGGTCAAGATATGAGGATGGTCCCTGGATGTATTAGAGGTTGGAATTTGAGGATGGTTTGAGTCTAGGATATCAACATTTCGAGGTTGAGGATGTTCTAGGGTGTCTAAAATGATTAATTACTGGATAAACCTGGAAAGATATATACCATTTGATTATGTAAGAATGGAATCGGGCATTGGAAATTAAACTCCTGCAACCTATCAGTATTGCAAATACATAATCATACCGGTCTTAATCTTAACTAACTCCATATACAACTTTGAACAAAACTAATAGACGTGTTGTTATTGGTATTTTAATATGGTTGTGTGTTAGAGAATTTATATTTCTTAAAAACAATTCTTTGCTAGTAACAAGATCACCCCACTACATCCACCCATCATCCATATTTGTTTTGAAAGACGTTCTTGGGTGTGATGGCGTTTAAAGTTGAGAGACTGGTTAAAGTTTCCACAGCGTTTTGCGTAAGATTACATACGAGTACATACACAATAGGGTCTTATTGAGTGTAAAGTTAACTTTTATAAAACATGCAATATTATAATTCCATGTATTGTCAATCAAATACTGTTCAAAGATATAGGATGAATACAAGTTTTATGTAGTGTTATTTATGAACATGTTGGGTACAAGAAATCCCATGTGCTTCGCGTTTTAAGGCGTCGAAATATGGATCTTTGGTACAGATAACACAGCTTCAAATCCAGAATGTGGTTGTTGTACTGTTATCGATACCATATAGACCCTAGCTTATCATATACGGTACCGGCTTTATTCCTTATTTCGTTTCTCGCACAGGACTTGGTTTCCAACCAAGCCGATGAGGACGGGCAAAATAAGGGTAAAAATGGGATTAGTCTCTACTTAAAAGTGTAGCTGATTAATATTATTGGGCCTATTGGAATGTAGACTGAATAAGACAAGTCGTATTGTTATATCGTAGGAGTATGTTAGGGCATAGGCTGTGTACGAGAAATCGTATACGCTATACCATAAGAGCAGGCCCATACTCAGACCTGTTTATTTTACAATTTTACAAGAACCCCACCACACGTCGTCTACGGCTGAATAGCCTACTTCCCTGCATATAAGTTATAGTTTAGGCTGTACACATAAATTTTATATACTATATTATAACAGTGTGTTGAAGTGTGAACTACATAAGGAGAATCGTATGTTCTATATTGTAGCAGTATCGTACATTTTAGACTTTAAACGTGGAGATCAGAAGTGCAATCTCTGTATGTATTTGCTACACTGGAAATGAGTTTGAGGATATGCTTTAGCCTATACGAGGAACCTTATTTGCCGTATTGTAACTGTGTGTCGAAGGAAATGTCAACGTAACAGACAATAAAGTATATTGAGTGTAACATCGCAACTCTCAGAGATAATGCGTTCTCCTGCAGGAAAGTCTGTTGCGTCTCCAATCTCGGCGTTGACCTCTGTTATGACGCAGGTTGAAGAGACTCGAGGTGAGGTCCTGAGTGCGAGGCGCGGAGCAAGGACGTGTAAATAGCGTATAATTGTTCACCACAGCATCCTCCTCGAGTTTAAGCGACGACAAATCTATTTGGGGGCGAGGGTGGGGGCTGACGACATCGAATCACGGCGTCGCGACGGTGGGAGGGGCGGAGGAGGGGTAATGGACTGGTATCGATTGGAGGCAACATGGCTGCCGTGGTATGGCGGGGCGCCGCTAGGTGGCGGTGGCGGTGGAGGCGGCGCGCCGGCGTCTCCCCTGGTCGTACAGGTGACGGTTGTACTACTCTGTTGACTCCTTACCCCCTGTCAGAGTGATGGCGGGGGGAGGGGTATCATCACATGACTTCCACCCTCATCACACATCAGACAGCTGATTGAGATCAGCCCATCCTGATTTCAGGAAGCCTTCCTGATTTGAAGGGATTCTGTACTCAGGTTAATTTTGCAAGATTACAAATACTCTGTACACAATTTCTTTATATTTTCAAGGTAGTTGAGCTGTAGAAAAGTGTCAATACGTTTGGAGTCCGAAACATTTCCAATGCGTTTGCGTATTGAGTGTTCCATTGTTCAATTATTTTTAAGTGTAACTTCTTCCTTACATTTCGAATAAATTAACTGTTTTTGCATAAGATACCAATACTAATTACACAAATCAAACTTTTAGCCTAAAATTTACAAACAATTATTAGGCTATTATGATTAAAATATCGAAAAAAACTTAGCAAATTAATTATTGCAATTCTCATACATTATTCCTAAATTGTTGTAAATACCAACACACATACGTGATTAATTACAATTTTGAATAATCTGTTAACATGTACAGTCAACGGTAAGAAATGGAAACTGCCGAATCGTTTACAACAAATACAGTGTTAACGATAACAAGTAGCTCATTTAAAGGCTTCACATGTTGCATAATACTGTATTACTCTTTATTAATTACTTTATATTCATCATATCCTTTTCGATATCAGTGTATGCATTCTCTTTTAACCGCTTTACTTAGCTGTTTCAAGTGATTTTGATTTGTACTTAGTTATCATGTGAAACTATTATATTATGTATAAAGTTCACAACTAAACACTAAAGGCTCAACGCCGTCTAGTGACAGATTTCAGTTCAAATTTGAATTCTAACCTTAACTTGTTAATGAATCACTGGTACAGCTGGAACCTCTTTAGATAGTTTTATAACATTCAATTCACACAATTATTTTAGTAAGCACCAAATAAAAACAGGTATAATCACACTGAGGGATAATAACCCATCGATGCTGAATTACTCTTTGTTGCTTCGACATAAAATAGAAATGATTCATTTACCTACTCAACGATTATAAGTACATAATATTACACTCCCATGTAACACCACTTCTATTGCTCCAAACATAACACGCCGTGTCATATCATATGATTTAGGCTAGATGAACATTTAAAACTCAAATTTTGATTTAATTGGCTTTGTTTTTATACAAATAATAAATATTTTAATATGGCACGTATTTTTAATGTATAAAATACCGGGCTATCTAACACTAATAATGTTAACAGCATTTAATGCCAAAATATTATAAACAAATATAATGTTTTGATTATTGGTTGTAATATTGAATGCATTATGCTTTAAAAAGAACATTTTTATGATACACGTATAATACAGAAGGCGAAGTTTAATTTTATTTGTATAAACACATAATCTGATTTTAGAAATCGATACAGACATTTTACCTAAGAATGAAGTCGATAGTAAAATGCGCTAGTTATGGTGGAGGCCGAAATGAGAAGGTATTAAAAGGGTTTAAAAATATGTAATAAAATTATTTCTTAGAATATATTTTTATAGCTTGACACACCCAACCGTCAGAAAAGTAAAAAAATTTAAATCTGCCTCAGCAACTACTAACCATACACAAACTCAGTGCCGACTTTCAGTCTTTTTAGCTAGCTGCCTGACGTTTATATAGCTACTATTTGTATCTCACAATCGATTTCAAGTATATAAAACTAGGAAAAATATAATCAGAAAGAATTAACGTTTCATATTTTATATCCTTTTGATAGATACCCTTTCAATTCGTCCTCCACCAAAACTAACACAGCTAAAGGTGGATATATTTCTTACAACATATTCTTCAATCGATTTCATTAAAAGCCAGGTTGCGTGATTATCTAGTGTAATGCTTATGGACCATAAAGGCCTATTTACAATTTGCGGGTGTTTATTTATTACAGATTATAAATAATGGGAAAGGCGAAAGAAAGGTTTCGTTAAAATTGAATAGATTATTTTTTATAATCTTATATGTAAACACTGTGCTAAAGACCTCGAGGGACGGATGACTAAAGCCTTCGTATTTTCGCTAATTACAGGAATATAAAAAAGTAGACTGTAATTATAGTTCGTTTTATACTACTGGATCATCATTAACATTCATAAATTGCAATTTACCTTCTAATAGATCCTTTCCTTGTAACGTTACGTATACTATAATGCATCCTTCCTCCCTTAGAAGGGAAGACAGGAAACTATATAAGTGTAATGCACGAAAAGTAATACGTGTACTAGAAAAATATAGATTTCATTAAAAGGAAGCAAATATTTATAATAATTGATGAAGCACTGCTATAATTATAAACAGTTTCGTATTCATTCACCATATTCGATCTAAAATGCTACAAACTAAAGATCATAGTTTGTCCCTCCCCCATCCTTATATATTCAATTCTATAGGTACTGATGTATAATCGTATGTTTGTACACCTCAACTCCAGTATAACTGAAGAGGATAAATATTAAAATTTATTACAAAGTATAAATTATAAGTAAATGATCGAAAACCCCACTTTTTTGGGGTAGTTAAGACAGTAAAATAGATAGCTAGACTATATTTGAGATTATTCATTCACCCACTTTATTGGAAAATATTAGGAACATTTTTCTAATTTAAAAACATATATTTAAGATTGAAAAAAATAGAAAACAGTTTGCAGTTTAACATTTAATATTTACAAACTCCCAATAGTGTTTTCAGTTAAAGTAAGTACTGTTCATGCATTGCATTTTACAAGCAACTGAAATATATGAAAATATTCGCCATAGGTATTCATTTATTCTTTAGCAGAAAAATAAATAATTAATATCACTAAATAAAACGACTCCATTTTATATAAATCATACTAACACATAGGATTTTAGGCATTCATGTTTTATTCAAAGGCCATTTATTTTGTTATTATGCACAATGGGCAACTACGTAACCAACTCAGTCAGTAAATAAATAAATTTTAAAACTTTAAATATCAGAAACAAAAAAATATATAGTCATACTTTTTAACACTCAGGTATATTTTGATACAGAAACTAAAAAGGGGAAACCATACACTAATATACAACAGGATTAGGCAGCATTAGTCGTCATGATGGTAATTATGAACATTTTAACAGCGTACATAAGTTTTTGCAATTGCAAGAAATGTGCTGAGGTACCACAAATAACACAATAGTTCGGTGAAAGATTTGTAGAATCTGTTGTGTTGAGAGTGTGATGAGTGAGATAGGAGTTGGAAGGGGGTGGAAGGGGGAGCAAGCACATTTCGAGTAACGAGGACACTGTGAACAGTTACAAGTACATTTTTGTAAATACCATGTCTGCCACAACGAGTTCACACAGGCTGTCAAAATAAAACAACGCGTTGACGTTGCGGTGATGGCAGGGTAGATGGGGTGGGGTGGGTGGTTCGGGATGTTTTATTATGACCTGACTGTACTGACGTGAACATACAAAACACTCTCGCGTAGACGCTGAATATATCTGTCTGCTGGAAAACATTATTCTGGAGTCGAATAAACCTCAGTGAAAACGTACAGTTCCTCGCGATAACTTGTCAACGCGATGACGTTTATTTTCCGTTGCCAAAAATCAATCTTTTTTAGTCATAAAAATATCATGCCACAAAGTATAGTGAATTTATTTGTTTAAACATAAGGCAGAGTATTATTTTAGTACCGCTTGAGTGCCAACGTCACTCACTATTGGACACTAACTAAATGTTCCTCAAAATCTACGTGAGACTTCGACACTGTTAGGGTTAAACAAATATAGTGTGGCCAGTTGACTATCGATGTTTGATTACTGAAAAACATTTCAATATACAGTACTTTGCAGATCTTGCCAGATAAAACACCTGCATTAACCTGGGTTTGTCAAATAAAAGTTACGAAACATTTAATATCGGTTAGAGTAAACTTTTATAATGAGAAAATTGTAAAATGATGTTATTTAATAAATTACACTTCTATTAGGATACCATTATATAAAAGTTTACTCTAACCGTTACGTCTTATTACTAATTTGCTGTGACATGCGCTTAAACATTTACCTGTAAGAATCTGGCGCAAAACTTGAAATTTTTAAAGAGATGGATAGATAGAATAAATCATTAAAAGTTTAACATTTACATGTTTTTATTATAATGCCGTTTGGGGGGATCAGGAAGTTCTATTCGTGTGCATGTATTGCAGCAAACAAATTATTGAAGGCGCCCAAATAGATGTCAGTTCGCGGTTTGGTTTTGAAATTTAAAAATTATTATTATGTAAATTATAAATATACATAAATTAACGTCATGTGTAATGAATAAATATTATAATGTATCATTATTGTTTTTATAAAAGCTTTAGTAGTCACCATTGGCCACCAGCTGTTTAATATGACAACCATGTCCTTCTCTTTCATTGGCTACTGCTCAATAGACTTCTCAGTAGTATTCCATCATCACTTTATTAAGAATTAGTCAATACAATTATTATAACAGTTGACGCGCATACTTTAGTAAACTAGACAAAATGTAAAAATGAGAACTTTTCAGTCACATAGGAAAAAAAATTCTGATATCGTTAGAGGTTTATTTTTGGTCTTCAGTGAGAAATAAGTGAAATGTAGATCTGAGTTAACACCGTAGTTTTCGTTAAAATATCTGTCAGTTTTACATACTGTATACAGTGTTCAATGAGTAAAGGATTATATTGAAATGTGTTAAGTTATACGTAATCAGTGACTAATCCAAAAACATTACAGATATTTTAAATTATTATTTAACTCACTATTGTTAGAAAAACACGTTTCTTCGTATATTTTTTTCATTACAATAAATTTATAATATTGGTAACTAAGTTAGAGTGTTGTCATTATTTTTCTTTCAAATGACATTATCGTTGTATGTACTAAAACACCCAATAATTATATTTTACTATTAAGGAATAAAACTAGTTCTTTCCTATACTCAGTTACAATCCCTAAACATGTTTTCATATTGTGATACATTAAACACATATAACAATTTTATATAATATTTTTAGGGAAACTGAGCTCTCCACTATATTAAAAAACTATAACTTTGAGAAGCCGTTAAGAATGTGAAAGTAAGAAAATGATAAAATAAGCATGGCATTGTTTTAAATCTAAACAATACTTAATTTTTGTAATGACATATACTCATATGTCATTCCAAAACTTTAAAACTGAAATTACTTTCAGGTTTGCAGGAATAGTGATGACAATTTTGATTTTGAACTACGTCTCAGTTGCATGCAATATATACTCATGTAAGTAAGTTCAAGAAATTCTAGTTTTTAAGTAGCAGTGAGTAACGTATTCACATAAATAATCCTTTTTGCGAATGTTGTTTCTCGAAAACAAAGCAACTTTTACTAGAATTCTGTAATGACTTTTTTGCTAGTCATTGGCTCTCTCTGAAAATAAAACGGTACATATATTAGGAGTTTTAATGTGTGTATGTTTTTTAATTGGCCTCGACTGCCTATATACGCATGAGCAATTTCGAGTGGTTCCGTTTATTATATCGGTTGTTTAGCAATTTGAAACATTGGAGGTACCTGACCTCAACCTGATCTCACAATAAAATAATTATCAATTTTAGACTTCCTATTACATCCACTCTGAATAAAAGCAATGCATCATACTCAGTCACTATTTGGAAGAACTCAATATCTTAAGCGTAGTACATCAGTGAGTCATTTATTATGAGAGTAGATAAGGGAAGCTTTATTGAAGTAGATGTCCATTATACATCGTACTATGGGGGAAGAGAGGGGTTTATTCCACTTATTTACAAATCCCTTAGCTTTAAAATACCAAAAACGTGAGAAAATGATGACAGAAAATTATGAACAGGAAGATAACAATGGGAAGGGTCAGTACTTATAAGAAAACATATTTGGCAGAATATTGTAAAATTGCAATACTGGGTTGATTTAAGAATTATTTTACTTGTGCTCAGATATGTGCAAAATGTACAAGTGTTATATTACGTAAGTAGTTACCACGTCGTCTTGAAATGAAGTAGGAATAAACCCATACATCCGGTAGGATGTGTTGCAGCGGATGTTGTGTGCAAGTGCAAGTAGTGCAAGGCGCGCAGAGAGCAGAGACAGATAGACAGACGGACCGCAGGCTCTATCGATTGTCAGGTCATGCATATTCAGCGCGGGGGAGCCAAGACGCTACCCTACAGCGGACCCTCCCCCGTAAATATTGTTTTTATTTCACGCAGGGCTCGTTATTCCCAAAACACACCGGAAATGACATCGAAAATGATCCGAAAAAGCTTGACGTTGTGACGTGTTTACTTCCGGTGGAAAGCCGAAAATCCTCCGTATGATTCATGGGCGCGTGCTTCAAGCGGTTTGGTTTTCGGTAATGTCGTATTTTATGAAGGGGAATTAGGGGTGGAAAGGAAAAGTACCAAAACCAGTGCTGTGGTAGACACTTCGTGTCTTAATGGTAGACACAGTTTCGATGTAGAACCTGGTTGAATTCCGGTGTCTCTATAATAAAAATTAAATAACCAGGAAATAAATTACTAGTTAAAATGTATCTCATAGACAGAGGAGGTATTAAAAATCTTATCAGTGATTTATTCAGCATTAAAGTTTATTTTCTGATAATAAAACAAAAGCGTTTAATTGTTAAAAGGTTGGTACTACAACAGCTTATTTTATTTAGGCTTACTACCTATAGGTATCAGTTAGTTTCCATTTGAGATTAGAAATCGTGAAATCTAGTCTTAAACAGCCTGTGTATTGTTATCAGTTTTGACTTTAATTTTAAAATATTGTTTTATGCTCCATGATTACTTTGCGAGTTTAAGTAGTTCACACGCCTTAGTTTTCTGAGTTTGTCCAATATATTTGAATTTTATGATCAAAAACGGGAAATGTGTGGCTGCAAAATGAACAATATGTAACGAATATTTCAAACCCAGAGCATCAATCAATAATCTCCCATGTAATTTTACATTCTCGTTGATGCAATCGCTGTTTCCTATATCTTTAAGGGGGGAAATTAACCACAGTGAGTAAAGATTTTACTTCTTAGCTATACTTTAGGAGGAAAAATGCGCAGAACGTACGTAGGGTGTAAAACACACAGCTTCTATAACCTGTTTATGAGCAGTCGCCTGTAGTAATTCTTTTCTTAAAAGGCGTTTTATGAGGCTAAGACTTTTAGTAAGAGTGTGCCGACGGTGTGAAAAATGGCGGCCATTGTTGAGACAAAGGCCGGACATGGGTTCGCATTTAATCAGTTCGTCATGAGCGAACATAACGCTTCGCTTCCGCCTGAGGAATGATCGTGCGATGACAACGGGCTAACAAAACCAGTGCCGAGTAGATAGCGTAGGAATTAATCACGGCTGTCTTCTGCCGCCTGGCGTCACCACCGCCACTGCCTTCTATACTTCGTCTCACTATCTGACCTAACCTCAAGATAGCAACAATAATGCGACAATAGCACTCATATAATATAACGTCAAAACTGATGAGAAATGCGACAAACGACCAAAGTTGGAAATGCATATTAATGAGGTAGAAATAATACTTCGCTATAAAGCACACACCTAACCTAATCTCAAAGCTGACAAGAAATGCGATAAACTACCAAGGTTTGAAATGCATATTACTGAGGTCGAAATAATACTTTGCTTTAAAGCAAACGTCTATCCTAACCTCAAAACTGACAAGAAATGCGACAAACTCCTAAGGTTTGCAATTAATTCATGTTATCGGAAGGACGTTTTTTCGAGTAATATAAGTATGCTACAACAAATAATAAAACTTCACACAAGTTCGGATAGGGCGTTATAAAAGTATTTAAGGCCACAATTGGAGTTACTTTTACTATTATAGTTTTAGGTTACTGATAGGGTGTTAAGTGTAAATCTTAAAAATATTTACGCGTACTTAAAAATTTTGTAAAATATCTTTTAACTATAGTTTGTGAATTTTTAACTTGACGGAAAATTTAAACTAAAAGGAACTAAACTAAATAGTAATTACATAAAATAGACGGAATGTTGTGGTGCTACGTTACATTGTATAATGAAGATGGAAACAAAGATGATTTTGAGGGTTTTTGTCTTAATGGAATAGTGAGACGTCTGAAAGAAGTAATCAAAACCGATCAGTTGCCAATTTCTTTTTCTTTCACATGTTGTACTAATAACAAAGATTTTGGTAGTAGAATGCCTACCAAATCGTAAATAACGTATATTACAGTACAAGTGTGGAAGTTGTGCAACAAGGTGAAGCTGAGTTGCTATACCACCCGAGTGTTGTGCACAGGCAGAGGATACATTTTACGTGTTGGGTGCTGTAATCTACCTAACTCTATTTTCAGTGTTCTACAATCTAGTCTATCTTTTTATTTCTCTATTAACCGATTGTTGAGATTAGGTTAAAAGAGGTATATGGATCCAATAATTAAAAAAATTATGGTTGCCTGTAAAGTCGGTTTTACGGGCGAAGATTTTACGTGACAACGTCTTTTTCTCGGTAGAATATTATTGATATGAATATTATTAAATTGCACAATAGGAACAAGGAATTGAATGAAAATAAGAATTGCACAAATTTTAACTATAGAAATATATTTTGTTTACTAAAACATTGTACATAATTTGAAATTAATTAAAATTTGTTATTGTAAATGGTAAAGTTGAATAAAACATTTACTAAAATTGGAATTTGAAATTCTTGCTAAACACAGTTAAATTCTAACTCCGCGCGTGGTGATTGGTCGGTTTAGTTCGTTTGTTTGGTCGCACTGTTATGACAGGTTAGAGGTTATAATTTGTTATTTTAAATGTTTGACTAGCAATACGCGCTGTTTCTTCTCAATCGACTGAATTACGATTGATTGCAGAGTGATTTAAACTAATAATTTACTTAACACTATCAACATTTGTCAATAGTATGACATAACCTATAAACTCAGTTTCTCAACTTTTGTGTCAATCTAACAATTAATCAATCAATCATAGTTTACGATAATGAAATATCAGTGTACAATTATTTACCTTTATTGTTGTAGTTGTTGTAAATGACGAATCTAAGCACTCCACATTTTCACGAATAAACATAGTTATCTGCTTTATCCCGTGCGGCGGACCCACAGTTATCTGCTTTATCCCGTGCGGATCCCGTGCGGCGGACCCACTGGACGGGCATCGTAACGTTACCGGGCGTTACACTTTTTCATGAGTGACTCCGAGCCGCAACCTAATTTAAGACGTTGTCACGTCAAAAAGTAAATTAACCTCGTCAAATGTCAGGTTATAAATACTGTATAAACTCTAGGCCACTTGAACCTGCCTAATAGTCTAATTGTAACTTAAGAATCAATATTTACGTGGCATAGGATAAGGTGAACTGAAAGGATAATGTCTTTCCCCACAACTGATGTGTACAGAATGTGTTGTTTAACTTGAGTATTTTGTGCAGTGACATGGTTTGCTTTTATTCTTACCACTCTGAACTCTCAGCTTGAGTTTTTTCTCGTAACTTATTCCATTGTCAATGTTAGTTTTGTCGAGTACATCCACACTCACTGATTAATTTTTAATTTCTTGTTTGTCTTGGTGTTTTCGAAAGCTGAAGAAGAGGACAGATTTCAATCCTTAAAACGTGGTGTTTTGTTTTTTTTTTTACACGTAACGATGGTAATGTATTAAAATCTGTTATTATTTAAAATTATCCATTGTCAATAATAAACTTTAAACAAAGAATAAACTTGATTGTTAAAAAAATTCTGAAAAATCAATCCATTAGAGTACAATATAAAGATAACTCAAAATTGAAAACTCTTGCTGAAGTCCTTTCTCCTATCGACGTCTCAGAAGTCCTCACTTATTCGTTATATTATAAATGCAATACAAATGTTAAGACTTTATAATGATTAGATAATGACTCAAACCTCGGTTATATTAAATTGGAAATAATAGCCTAAGGAAAACGAGCACTTAATTGGGTTTAGAGTTACAAATTTGAAGACTATAGGATTTTTTTGCACATTTGCTCTTGTTTGTTGAAGATGCAGTGAGCATATGCGGATAGTGCGCATGAAGTTGACACAACATATTTGCCACACGTGACACATGTCACATTTCAGGAGGGTTCACTTCTGGCTGGTTTATACCTTCCAGTTGAACGCACACTGGGTACAGCAAAAACCGATGTCACTTAAATCTGGACAACCTTATGGATATCCAGGGGCGGCATATGACTCCGCAAATGTAGAGATTCAGGAGCGCAAGGGTAATTCGACAGGTTCATTCTATTGCGGGAAATGACTGTTGGAGTTGGTGGGTTTGTTCCCTAAGAGTCAAAGGTTCTTAAGGATGTGCAATCCCTTGCTCCCTTTGACTGGAGAGGCTGATTCAGAGCTGGTCTCTCCTTTTTCCAAGGGTACATGACTTGAGATTTGTGCTCTAAGCTTTTGATCATGAATCTTGACAGGTGGCAGGCCTTACTTCTATTCTTACCCATCCAGAATATCCTGTTACTCCGGAAGCTGCGCAAAGGTCCTTATAGTAATGATGCAATTTTCTAAGCTTCTTATCCTAAGAGAACAAAATAACGTGTTACTAGAACTCTTCGATATGATTTGTTTAATTTAACCTATTTGTAGTTACGTGTTAGGTTAGTTACCTATTCAGGAAGAGCCTTTGTTTATCTTGATGTTCCCTCAGTTCGCTAACCAGTCAATCAGTCTGCATCCTCCTAGTTCATAGGGTCTGTAACTCATCCTTCCGGAGTGTGACGAAGACACCCTGGCTGGACTGGGGTGGACCTGGCGCCGACGATTGCAGGGAGGCTCGCATCCGGTGGTCCGGCAATTGTTCCGCCGAGGTGTGCCTGTCCTGGCCGCGATGGCCCATTGGTTATCCGCCAACCGTTTCATCGGCCCATAATTACCTCAACTACAACCCCCGCTTCAAGGGTGAAGGGACGGGCAATGACGCGTCCCCGACACCCTCGCCTCGCTCGCTCGCCCGGCCCGACTTTATAGCTTTGTGAACCCTTTATTTTTGTCACACTCGGAACGGTCATCTGTCTGGCTTAGCGAGGGCGTATCGGATGCTTAGGCTTATCGCTGCATCTTGGCGGGTGCCCCTTCTCCCCCACCTCCGGTCACGTGACTCATCAACATTGAATGGTTCTCTCTCAGATTGCCACGACGGATCGACTTCCATTCCATTTATCTGCCGGAGAAGTGTGTCGTTAACACTGTGTAGGCAACAATAACACTCTGGGTCGTTGCCAGCCTTGCCTCTGTATCAGTTCCAGTGAGTTGCAGTGTTTGTCTTTCCACGCCATATCACGACTACAGTTTCACGCAGAATGTTTGCACTAAGTACACCTGTTTTAGATTTGGATACATTTTGTAATGAGTAGGTATACTACAACATTCTTATGGTGCAAGATAAAAATCATTCGATAATAACAAAGGGAGTGGTGCATGACCACGAGTTAAACATACATAATTGAAATCTTCGAGCGAATTAAACATACTTGTAAAGGCCACAATAAAAAAGTGCGAACATTTCGGGGGCGTTAAAAAAAATTCATAAATTGATAAGATTGGTAAAAACTGTAACATTGACACAAACAACAAACATACATATTTTACCTTTGGCTAGAGTTGGATTATAAATGTTACTTATTTTTTATGGTTGATCTGAAACTTAGGCAGGAGCCATTACTCACAATACTTCACGCTAGACACAGGTTTGTTTTAGTATACGAAAATGCAGTGCCAAAGACGTGATTCGAACATTGGTTCGTGAGATCAGCTGATTCGGTAACAAATTAGGTACCATAGACGACAATCAAATGTCCCAATGAAGAATGATGGGACATTTTGAAATTTATTGGCTTTAATTTTTAAATTAAAATTTGAGTTTTTGCATGCCTATATGTTAGTCTGTATGTCTGTCCACATGATATTTCGAAAACAAACCGACCCATAGAATTGAAATTGGGCAAGAAGTTTCGTTTGTATAAGAGGAACTATGAAGGCCGAGTTCAGTTATGGTGCACGTCACTCCGTGGGACGTTTGGCTGAGCGTTAATATATATTTTTACATTGGTCTTATGGGTAATCATGATGGCTACTAAAAATTACAGCATAAATAAGTTTATAAGCAAATTCAATATACTTAGAAGAGATATTAACAAGTGTAGCCTAATTATCGAGCCAAACACATCCTACATAATTTTATGGTGACTGCGTATACTTTTATTATTTTAACACTGATAAAAGACCCAATTTAATGAAAATGTACCATGTAGCAAGACATATCGAGAAAGATTATATGTGTAAACTTAGTAGTAAATTTTGAATGAAACTTAATTTATAGACAAGACAGTACAAGAATGAGTTCTGTGATGTTTTATGTAGAACCATGGAATTTAGCTAAACCTCGTTGAAGCATATCACTCAGTAGGCTGATTGTGTGTCGTTCTATCTGTCATTAATAAAATGAGCTTGTAAACTTGAATTTTTACAATAGACCTCAGCAAAGCCTGTTACGTGACACTTGGCGTGGCGTACTCACAACACAATAATGATCATACTCTACAAAGTACCTCAGTCGATCACTGTGGATGAGGATAGTGCCCGGGTCGCACGAACCGGTATTATACCAGGGAATCAGAACTCTGTCGGAGGAGGAGCCTCGCAGCTGTTCGGCGGCTACTGGCAAAATCAAACAACAATAAATCGCAATTAACCGGAGATGTGATCAGCCGTTATCACGATCTCCGCCGAGCCACCAATTAAGGCCCAGAAACCGCCCACAAATATGTAGCCTCTGGTCCATCTCAGACAGTCGAGTTTGTATCTACAGTTTGAACCTCGATGTTCCTCGGCCTGAAAGTGGGTACCAATGCACTGTGTACGTACACGACCTAATTTTATAAGAAAGGAATCGCCCCCACCCCCACGGTAGTTTTAACGGGGTTGAAATTGTATGGTAGCGTATTAAATCATATCAAATGGTAAATTTTCACAGGTAATGTTTTCAGTCTGGTATACTTAATTTACAGAAAACCTAAAATTGAAATCACGTAGCAAGACAGTTCACAACGCTATCTTACGGCCAGACTACTATTTACTACATATAGCACATTCTGTTTACTAATCCTAGCACTAACCTCAGTAAGGCGTCTGGGTTTCGACTGGCATTGTTTAAAGCCAATAATTACACACGCATACGAGTATCATCTAATGAAATTAGGTGACAAAAATAGTTTATTAGAGAATATAAAAACCTTACGAAGTATGTAGGGATAGCATGTGACGATGACAAATCAGATCCAAACCATTTAGAGTTATAGAAATACTTAAAATAGGTTAGCTAAAAAAATACATGGAAATGTTTTCACAAGCTTCAATGAGCGAACTTGATTGTGCGTAGCAACGGGTTAATTAGATCGCTATATTATTTCTACACATTCCATAACTAGCTGAATATTGTACAGAACACCAAAAAAGCTTACAATAATAATAGTTTAGTCAAAACCTGTTATCAAATGCTGCAGGAAGCAATATTTTACTTGATTTGAAATTAATGCATCGGAAATTAATTTCAACATGGCATGGAAGGGGTGTGGGACCCGACTGCATTCCTCCAGTTGTACTTCGTTATTGCAGCGACTTGATTTGCACCCCACTCTCGCGTTTTGTCAACTCAAGTTTGCAGGAGGGATTCTTCCCATCGTCTTTAAAAACAAGCTTTGTTGTCCCAATCTATAAGGATGGAAGAAGGGACTCAGCTACATGCTATAGGCCCATCACTATACAGTCCCCTATCACGAAGATGTTGGAGGCTATTGTCCTTGAAAGTCTAAAGCCCCTCATATCCACTATCTTGATACCAAGGCAGCACGGATTTACTAGCGGCCGGTCAACCGTCACAAACCTTGTCCAATATGAAGAATTCATTTTATCAGCCTTCTCAAGTTTCGCTCAAGTCGATGCAATCTACCTGGACTGCAGTAAGGCATTTGACAAGGTTTGTCACACTCTTTTGGTCTCCAAACTTGATTCATATGGCGTATCTGAACCTCTTTTATCCTGGTTTAAGAGATACTTGACCGGAAGATTGTCTATAGTCAAGTTTGGTGGTGGTTATTCTAATCCCTTTCTAGTCAAGTCTGGAGTGCCTCAGGGTTCTCTACTGGGACCTTATCTTTTCAACATATTTATAAATGACATTGGGGAAGTCATCGAAAGCAATTTTCTTATGTTTGCTGACGATATCAAGCTGTTTAGTGTATTGAATTCAATTGAGGATAGTGCTAGTCTCCAGAGATCCCTTGATGGGGTCTCTAGATGGTGTGATGAAAACTTCATGCAACTAAATGCTAAGAAAAGCATGGTGATGTCTTTTCACAGGGGTGAAGAATTTGTACATGCCAATTATTACATTTAGGGCGAGGGATTGCAGCGGGTGCAGGTTGTGAAGGATCTTGGCGTGCATCTCAATCACGCACTCTCTCCTGATCATCACATTGACATCATATGTGCCAAAGCTAATCGTTTGTTGGGTCTTCTGTCACGTACAGCTAGAAGTGGCCTATCTACACACTCCATCTCAATCTTATATAAGTCTCTTCTACGTCCGATCTTAGAATATGCTTCAGTTGTTTGGAACCCCTACTACCAACATCACATTATCAGGCTTGAAAGGATTCAAGGGAGATTTGTTGGACTCGTTGGAACTACATTGGGCTTTCCTTTCCATGAGGTCCCTGTCGATGACGTTATGAAACAGTTCAACCTCTGCCCGCTGGAAGTTCGCCGTGAGCTTGCTGATCTAGCTTTTCTCTCAATGCTTATCAATGGATCCCTTGATTGTCCTGATCTTCTTGCCATGATTAACTTTCGAATTCCACGCACTACCAGGTCAACTGAACTCTTTGTTCGCAAATATTATCGGACAAACTACCTGAAGAACGGACCCATGGCCAGACTGCATCGCGTTGGAAACTGCGTTCCTGCCGAGCTAGGCCTGTTCTGCACGAATCTGAAAACACTGAAAAAGAAATGGGTGTCCTTATCTGTGGATTGAGAGGAATGAGGATAACCAAGCTGTCCAAACTCTTTGCTACACTATCCACCACCTTCTGCAGCTCAACATAACTCTTCCCCATCCACTGACCAAACTTCCTTTGCCTTTACTTTGACCCTTCCTGCCATTTTTCTCTCTCTGACCTACATAACCCAGTTCATGCTCTTTTTTACTCATAAATACTGTGCTTACACTTGCACTTCAGTTGTCGTAGTTTATACTTTTGTGATCTAATTAATGGATTTGTTGTTACGTCATATATTATTGTTGTGTATATATTATTGGTTTATTATATTTTTACTTATATATTGCAATTTATTACATTGATATAACAAATTGTATTATTATGTTATTACATACCCGTATTTATTATTATCATTATTATATATTCTATTATTATGTTATTTAACACGTTTATATAATTGTTTGTAGTTATCTTAAGCATGCAATTTTGTTTCTTTGTATCCATGTATGTTTGTACCAATTATTCGCATGTCATCAATTCATTGTATTTTTAAAATGGCATTGCCGTTGGGATGTATAAATAAATAAATAAATAAATATGCTATTTCATTAATAGTTAACGATTTCAACCATAAGTGTGAACAGTATAATTTAGTTCTTTATAATAATGTTAGTTTTATGTATTAGGTTAGCTATCCACCTGAAAAAAATCAAATTGTAGATTTCGAAACGTAGAGTTACTGATTTTTTATATCACCAATGGTCAATGTAATGCATAAAATTTCAGCGGTACCAAGGTCTGCGACGTCGTGTTCTACCCCAATATCAAAGAACGTTTCAAGTGCAAATACTCTTTTCGAAATTACGAAACAAAATACTACAAAATCGTGTTGTAAGCTTGAATATCTGTCAAGAAGTAATAATGTGGACAGATAATGTTTTCAAGATGATCGTATGTTTAGTTATAAGATCATCCTATACAATAATTTAAAGTGACCTACGTAATAATAAGAAAAACGTGAATGGTAACTTTCTTAGTGTTGCTGAATAAAACGACTTAAACAATCGTTGAAGATATCAAATGATCAATCTTGATTACTGATGGTGGCTGCAGTAATGAGGCCTAAATCTGAGTGCGATCTGCGGAGCAGCTCAGATGATGGGGCCTGATAATAGAAGAATAACGGGAAACAATTGCTGCTCTGTCCGTCCGACTGTTATACTTAATTAATTGGCGAAGATCCGGACTGTGGAATAGGCATTTACAGCACCACAAGTGTACGAAACATCGAACTAGATTCTTCATGATCACAATTTGATCAGTGATTATGTGATAAATACGGCTACTCCGAAACTAGTATATTTCTTTAGCGCACACCAAACCTCTTATCACATTGTAATCTGTGAAGGAAACAGGATTTTTCTTGACATGTATTTATTAGTTTAGTTCTTTACCTGAAGAAGAGATCAGATTGTAGATCTCGAAACGTAGTGTTACTGATTTCTTGTTTCACTGAACGATGGCAAATGTCCGGAAAAATCCTGTTTCCTCCACAATTTTTCCATCGTCAAAAATAACCTTCAAAAAAGGACATTGTAATCTATTAACCAGGTCTTGTATTTTACGTTGTTTTGATTGGAAAGAAGAGAGATTGTGTTAGGGTCCTATATAATCTTATCTACTGATGCTTCTAGGCAACAATGCGGTATAGGGCAACAGAGTTTCCCCGCACTGAAGGAGACGGAAGAAACAACCCTCGAGATAGTGCAGATTACGTAGCAGAATAAATGTCTCGAGCGTTTAATCATAAATGCCCGAGAGCACATTGAAATACCAGAATGTTACAAACCTATAGAAAAGTTTGAGTGGTTTGGTGTAGACTAACAAAAAAAACCCAGAAACTACTGGAATATAGCTGTATTTCACCGACGGATTTTCGTCTAAATATAATCTTTTACGGTTGAAAAATATACTCATAATCACTAAGAGATCCTAAAAATAGAAAACATGAATAAGCACATTTAGGTACAAATTATTCAGGTTACTCAATACCAGATTTCAGTATAATTAACGTTAGTCTCTTAAGTAATGATTTATTTTGAATTAACCAGCTGTTATTAAAAAGTAATGTGTAGATTATCCTTTTGCGCACAGTGAAATTTAAATCTTGTGCTTGTAGATTTGTACACAAAATGAAATAACAAATATTAAGAAAAAACAAAATAGCACCACATAGCGGTCAAAGACCATTATATGTCCACAAAACAAAATTTGCTATACGAATATTTGACCCTAAAACATTTTCATAGATTATTTTACATTGTTCAAAACGAGTGTTGAATAAGTCTGTCCTTCTCAAACGTCTTATCGCTATAAGCGGACTTCCAACTGGCCAATTGGGCTTGAAACTTTGCTCAATTGACGTTTCTGACTCGGAAGTTTCCACGTGATCTACCTCTTCCTTACCATAAATTAACTTAGTTTTATTTAAAGTAGGCAGGTAGCATGGGCGTTTCAAAATAAGGTACAATTCTCCAAGACTGAAAAAGCCTTGTGGGCAAGTATACAACACACACGGTCTTTGGACACCTAATACATCTACTATTTACATCACAAAATATCTAAAGTCAAAATCAAAAAGGAAAGAAAGTCACTAATAGTGAGTTAACAGAGTCTATCTCAAGATTTCCACTACTCGAATAATAACGAGATGTCGAGAGACGGCTGGAAGATCAGGAACTGATAATGAAGAAACAGTACGGAAATGACATTCCTGATAGAGGGGAAGGATAAATAAGCACCCAATACACCCTTTCACTCAATGGTCCCTTATTAAAAGTCACTTTGAACGCGAGGGGAACCCGCAGTACGGCGGGGGGAGGTGAAAAATTCCAAAGATTCGCACCAATTAAGCGGGACCCGCCAAGTATTTGTGATTATGACTCGCGGACAAGTGTAGGCTCGCCGTGGAATCTTCCCAATTAAATAACAAACGTTCTCTTCTTCTCGTCCATTCAAGAACCCTTTACGCCTCCATTGTCGAGATCTCGGGATTTTAATGATCTCGCTGCCGCTATTTTTGGTTCATTAGGCGCTCCTACTTGTCGCCTAAACGATGTAAGACTTGATGGAACATCTCAATTGAGAGGAGTTAAACTACACATTTCACAGGCTAAGTTGCGGCCGCAATTTGTGTGCCTAAACCAAATATGTTTTTTTCTTATGTAAATTATCGAAATGAGCTAATATTTAATTATTGAATGCTTATAAAATGTCTGATAAAAATCAGTAAAAATGAACCAAATTGCTCGGTAAAATCAGTAATTGTGACTGTGACCAACACGCCATTATGCAGAAATAAGTTGGGCTTCAGAGTTCATCCGCGAGTTGGTCAGTAATTAATGGAGAAATTCGCTTCCTGTTAGCTGCTCAACTTTCTTTTCATAACTTAAAGAGATGTACTGAATCTAAAATATGACGCCTCTAATAAGGTATTTTCGTTTTACCATCATATCAAGCAAATTAAAACAAACATATCTAAAATTATTAATTTTTGTCCAATGCATATCATTGTTCTTGAAAGTGATTAAAAATTAATGTATAGAACTTATATATAAATTAATTCATTTTACTAATTTTATGCAACTATACCTATTACTTATTCAATAGGAAGTCGCGTGTGGAGCCGCGGGTAACTGCTAGTTCTACAATAAAATGAGTACATATTTGAATGTTGTTTATATAATATATAAAACAATTCATAACATTTTTAATTAAAAAATAACCTTTAGTGAATGTGTAACAGATAATATCACAACAGTTGGAGTTAGACGAGTGCGAACGAATTTTATTGCAAGTATATTTATCTGGATATTTTTAAGAAGTGGTTGATTGACAAATCCATTTCAAAGTAATAAGAGCCCGCTTCTAGTTCAAAGGGACTGCTCAAATCTGACATTGATGTTTTGTTGTATAGTAAAACATTTTAAATCCTTCCGACTCCAAGTTTGATTTCGATTTAAAATGTTGTTTCCGAGGTGGACACCCCGTTAATGTGCACCTGTCCGGAGGAAGGGGAAGAGGCGATGCGATCTGCGGGGTATGACAAATTAGACTAAAATCTTGGACTGTGTTTAGAGGAGGGGGCCGATGACACAGATAAGTACACATTTGGCCGACGATATTTACTGCACGACCGAAGGGGAGGTCTCCGCGTGATAAATGCTAACCACACACCCGGCTTCGCACTGGCCGGGGCCCGCTTGCTTTCTCAATAATTACAGGTTCGGGGACAGGGACGCCCGCGCCCCGTGCCCGCACTCTGCCGTCCGCCTAACCTTTTTGGGCCGCCCGGACACGTGAGCGTTTTCAAAATTTGACCTTAAGTCGTCATGGTAATTTTCTATCGTTGTAAAACTATCCCTGCGGGTCTGCATGACACGGGATGTTGATTCACTGAATAATAAATTATGCGAGTGTGCTGGGAACTGTGTCCTATGAAATAAAAAAAGGCATCAGTGAATTTATTCGTACTCATCTTATCACGACAAACATGTAAGTAATAATACTTTCTCGGGTGGCTCCAAAGATTCTCATGGGACCCCACAAGAGACTGTTCAAGAGATCCTTTTACCAATATGTTTATGTGGAATGGGGTGGTTTGATGTTTTTTTTTAAATATTTAAACAACAGTTTTAAAGATGTTTATTACTTTAAAAGTTTAAATTTACTCACGGGGCACTATAATCACCCAAGTAATTATCAACAAAAAACACAGTAAAAATCAACCAAGGTAAATATGAGGATGTTTTTCAGCAATACGTCAGAAGTTTTACTGTTGACCGCAGATACAAGACAGGACGGGAATAAGGGAAAAGCCTGTACTTATGCTTGCGTAAGTCTGAATACACAAATGCGAGTAAATAGAAATATCTTTACTCTAAAATATTGTAGCAATCATCTGTAATCACCTTTCAAATTTGAAGGAGCTTGGCCCCCTTGAGAGCCCCTTTATATACGGCCCTGGATGGATGGTGTAGTTTATCAAACTAAAAATCTCTTAAATAGAACATTGCGATCATTTATATTGTAACCCATTTTTCACATGCAGGAGGAAACGGACTCCTATTTAACCAACATCTGCCTTAACAACCATCGGGATATTTTCGCTCTTTGAATTCTCTGTAAATTTAAGACTTTAGACTTTTCACTCTTGGGAGACATGAATATTAACCATGACTTACAATATAGTCTACAGTTTCCAGTATTGTATTGCACGAAAATGTTCTATAGCTTATTCGGTTATTGTGCATCCAGTTTCAAATTTGAAAATTAGTTTGAATGGCTAAAAGTACATTTAGGATTGTTTTAAAGAGAGGTTGATCTCTTTTAGACCTTATTCAAGCCGTCCTTACGGGCTTCTTGCCTTACGAGGATATTTTCAAACAAAATAATGCGAAGAGTCGATAAAGTACAATAACACTGAAAAGCGTTACGGTCATAGATAGGATTTGATGCACAGTTCCAAAGACCGACGTCTTAGACCGCTCAGCATTGGCACTCCCAACAATGTAGGCACTTTGTTATTAAAACGTTTGATTGCAATGATAAGAACAATTTGTCTGTCATAATCGTATTGTAGTGAGTAGTTTAAGTTTATGATGAAGTTTGTTATTTAATTTGATTAATGAATGTTCGATGTGATAAATTGGTCTTAAAACACTTGCACTTAGATGCCTTTAATATTAAGACCAAAGGAATAATTTATTAGGTACATTTTTTTTAATATTAGCTTAGAGTGGTATCTAAAACTGAACTTTTTTACAATAATCATAAATATACTGTAGTGTAATTTATAGTATTTTAAAATAGTAATAGTAGAGAATACAGGTAGAGTAAATAGGTTCAGAAGAAAAGTACGTGTAAACGAAGCAAGAGGAAGAACAATTATGTGAAGAAGTTTTAACTGTCAGAGCTTTGCCTCTCGGTAAATTGAGACTAAACTTTGTTTATAATTAATATACAGTACTGAACAATTACTATGATACTGTAATTATATTATAAAATGATAAATCTAAAGTCTTCTTTAAGAAGTTGATATTTAAGACCCCTCAAACGGTTAAAAAAGAAGAAAGAATAATATGTACGAGCGTTGTTATAGTAGTAGAAGTATTTGTATAACATGAGCTCTGTACCACATACAGTAAGTAATATTGATTGAGATGTAATAAATAAATACTTTTTATTTGGATAATTTTAAAAGATTAATGTTGTATACAGTTGAAATGAAATTCTGTGATGGTGTAACATCAATTATGATATAAAAATATATAAAAACGATAAAATTGGATTATTTCGTAATAGTCTCATCCGGTAAAATCACCAAAATGTTGATGAACCTTTGTCTCGGCGAACCCGGAAGTATTAACATGTTCCCACATGCCGATCCACAAGTTAGAGTGTGACAAACTCTGTGGACATTCCATAACCCCCAGAACACCCCACGTCACCAGTCAGCCGCACTTACACTCTGGAGTCCCTGGGGATCTCGACTAATGACACGTTGAAATTTTAATCGAAGTTTGGAGGTGGCGTGTCCCGTAATTGATAGCTTCTTCCCCGGGGGCGGCGTGGCACGGCGGGGGCGGGGAGCTGGTATCGGTTTCAACACTGGCATGATGCAAGGGTTGTCATGTCGCGCGCATTGTTGTGACACGTGATGGCCGTCTATTTTTGAATGACCCAAAGTTACTTTTAGTAAAATGATCCAATAACAAACAAAATGTCACAGTTTTTATCAGAATTTGGAAATTTGATTTATGATATGACGTAAGAATAAGAAAAGTAACTTAACGACATTTTCGAGAATTTACTTAATATTCATAATAATGTTTTGACACATTGGTTTTTCCATGACATTTAAATAACGTAACAAGACCAAGTTACACGTTGCAGGATTCGCAAACATAGAATAAATGAGTGACGTTCTCTAAAGGACGTGCATTATTATCGAACTCTAATGGTGTCTACATACTCGTATGTTATGTTTCAGCTTAATCCGTTCTCCAGATAACTTGTTACAGACACAAAGCCAAACAAACCGACACAAAGTAATCTTTGCCTGCCGCTGAGTGACATCAAAATATGTCAAATTTAAAGTCAATAGCTCAATCTGTTTTCGTGCTATTCTACGCAAAGTCAATTTGACGCTATCCCATGGAGAGAAACGCACAATCATCGAACTCGATGTTACCTGTTTATACATAAAGCTGCATACAAAATTTGTCTTTAACACAAATTCATTCTTGATTATTATCCTCTGGACAAACAGACGCAAGGATAATACACAAATATTGGCTTTGCTAGCACTCAGCTCCCTCTTAGTGCAGCGTCTGGAATCTGACGCTATCACAGATTTGTCTCCTGGAATCTGGAGTAAAAAAGCGACGACGACGGAGTTACATCCTTTCGATATCAGAAACACATATAGTACAAAATATAGTGTAATCTAGGTGAAGAGACATTTTCATAGTCTCATCTGATCTTGTTGTCCAATTGTGCACCTGTTGAGACAATGATAATACGTCTTCATCTATATGGATCTGGAATCAGGAGTCAACAGTGTTAGATTCCAGACGTTGCAATTAGAGGAAGGTGAATCGGGTAAACTCAACATTCACAATTAGAACATTTTATCTAGGAAATTGTTTTTATAGAATCTAAAAAAATTTATTCTGTAGATGCTGTTATTTGATCTTGTTCATTCTAGCCCAGTATGCAACTCAATGTTGGAAAAGTGTTTATGAGACCTATATTTTGAAATCCAGGAAAGCTCAGTATCACAGTATTAGAATAATCAATTATAAAAAATGATATAGTAAAGTTTCATTGTCTTTCTTGTTAAAAACTCTAACAATTAAACATCTTTTTATCTATAAAGCCTTTTAGGTTAAGAATTTATTACTTTAAGAATGGCAATATTGGAACTGAAAATTTGACCATAATACAAGAACAGGTGGTTCGAGTAGGATATGAATCTTCCAAAACCCTCAAATATGAGTTTTAAAAATATTTCAAATATTATTGTAACCAGTTTAACTGGACTTAAAATGTTGCATAAATTTAAAAAACTTTTCTGCTAAGTTAAAAAAAAAATGCCTTTTACGAAAAAGAGGTGGATTAAATAATCCACCAAATGTGAGCATTATGCGTGTAAATTTGGTTGAAGTGGTTAACTTTTAAATCATAAATCTTGCTAAAGAAGTAAATGTTTGTAAACTAAGAATGTAATATAACAATACAATTGCAGCGTCCGAAATAAGACACTAGTACACATTGACTCCTGAAATGTGAAGTCAATGTCTGTCTGAAGAGATCCCTGAAAGGTCGGAATCAACCCTTCAAACTGAACTCCTTGTATTGTTTCACGATCAGACACTAGTACACATTGACTCCTGAAATGTGAAGTCAATGTCTGTCTGAAGTGATCCCTGAAAGGTCGGAATCAACCCTTCAAACTGAACTCCTTGTATTGTTTCACGATCAGACACTAGTACACATTGACTCCTGAAATGTGAAGTCAATGTCTGTCTGAAGTGATCCCTGAAAGGTCGGACTCAACCCTTCAAACTGAACTCCTTGTATTGTTTCACGATCAGACACTAGTACACATTGACTCCTGAAATGTGAAGTCAATGTCTGTCTGAAGAGATCCCTGAAAGGTCGGAAAACAACCCTTCAAATTGAACTCCTTGTATTGTTTCACGATCAGACACTAGTACACATTGACTCCTGAAATGTGAAGTCAATGTCTGTCTGAAGTGATCCCTGAAAGGTCGGAATCAACCCTTCAAACTGAACTACTTGTATTGTTTCACGATCAGACACTAGTACACATTGACTCCTGAAAAGTGAAGTCAATATCTGTCTGAAGTGATCCCTGAAAGGTCGGAATCAACCCTTCAAACTGAACTCCTTGTATTGTTTCACGATCAGACACTAGTACACATTGACTCCTGAAATGTGAAGTCAATGTCTGTCTGAAGTGATCCCTGAAAGGTCGGACTCAACCCTTCAAACTGAACTCCTTGTATTGTTTCACGATCAGACACTAGTACACATTGACTCCTGAAATGTGAAGTCAATGTCTGTCTGAAGAGATCCCTGAAAGGTCGGAAACAACCCTTCAAATTGAACTCCTTGTATTGTTTCACGATCAGACACTAGTACACATTGACTCCTGAAATGTGAAGTCAATGTCTGTCTGAAGCGATCCCTGAAAGGTCGGAATAAACCCTTCAAACTGAACTCCTTGTATTGTTTCACGATCAGACACTAGTACACATTGACTCCTGAAATGTGAAGTCAATGTCTGTCTGAAGTGATCCCTGAAAGGTCGGAATCAACCCTTCAAACTGAACTCCTTGTATTGTTTCACGATCAGACACTAGTACACATTGACTCCTGAAATGTGAAGTCAATGTCTGTCTGAAGAGATCCCTGAAAGGTCGGAAACAACCCTTCAAACTGAACTCCTTGTATTGTTTCATGATCAGACACCTAGACTACAAAGCCGCAGTCTCTTTACCCAACAGCTATTCGGTGTAGTCTAGACGGGTATACTCATTTTCTCATCAGCTGTGTTATGAGTGGCACGAAATGTCAGGCTGATTTAACCATGAAGAAAAACTGCAGAAGTCTTTTGTCAATTTTATTTGGAAATTTATTTGAACCAATTGAATAAAACATCGATAGGACTATTTAACATACACCATTATTGCCTATTTAATATTTTTGAGTTATCTCTCATTGACAGATCCTCATTTCTTTCTTAAAAAATCTTGTTCAAAGAATATATTTTCAAAATAGCCGACGTATGTATTTTAGGAAATGATTAGTATATAACCTTTATTTCACTAAACCTTCAAACTGTGCAATAATAAAAATCAAATTGTACGTAATTTACCAACAAGTATATCGTTTGCATATAAGGTTCAGCCATAAGGTAAGATGTATATATCATGTTGTATTGTATAAGGAAAGAATATAAATAAATACCATTAGCTCCATGCTGATAGGGTTTGAGTGTACAATGTACATAAAAAGTTATAGGCTGATAAACTTTGCTATAACTTTATACACACGTTACGCACAATTATGTTTACAGCACTTGGTAAGGTTCGTACTGTAACTCACTTTATTAAAATATCAGTTTAACCAAATATTATTAAGTACTTTGTCAAGTTTTACTAACTTTAATAAAATTTAAGTACGGCAAGGCTTGTACCGTAAATTTCAGAAGACATTTTATTATTTAACCAACGACTGTATAAATCAGAATTTACAACAATAACCAGTTTGGTTACCTAAACCGGTCACATTTCAGTCAATTACGTAAATAAATCACAAACTTGTCTTACATGAAACATCAGCGAGTGCAGTTACCACCCTTGTAGTACTCCCGCCCCGGTTTGGCCACCACATCACAGTATGATCAATATTTTCCATTTACCAACCCCAAAGACAAACCAAAAGGGCTAATGACGAGAGCATGTGTCTGTCGGCGTTAGGATCAAGCCGACACTTTGTTAGGGGGTGTTAAAAACTAGGAGAACCAGAAAATAAAATTTGTGCCATGAGAGTGGGCAGAGCCCCATGGGGCATAGGGGCCGGGGCGGGGGTCGCTCACAAAGCCCAATCTCCTACGCCATCGGCGACCGCGTTTTAAATTTAACGCCTTCAAAGGAGGGTTGGTGTTATCTAGGAAGGCATCTAAGGGTTGATGAAGATCGGAGGGCGGCGCGCCGGCCCGTGGACAACTTAATTTGAAATTATGTCAAAATATGGCTATAAAATAAAGATAACGATACCCATTTCGGCTCTACATGCTCAGGGCCGTAATTGAATTTATTAATTGCTTAATTGATGGCCTTATAGATAGTCTAATGGGCGATGCAGCTTTGGGATGGGAGGGCTGGACGCATCCCCTTTAATTAGTTAATCTGTTTCCCTCTTGTATCTATTTCTGCTGGTGTAATAAATAACACTATCTCACACGAAGCACGGTATCGTGTACACTTAAAAACTATATTGTTATTTACGACCTGGGTGGAACTCGGATTTGATTATTACAACGATATATAAACAACATAGTTGGGCGTAATAGTTCAAAATCGGGTTGTAATTAGATATCAAAGAATGAGACGATAGATGTATTGTATTAACTGCTATGTAATATGTTTTATAAAGTTTGTGTACTAGTGGCGTAATTAAAATAAGTAAATAAACATCATTCCGATGTTTTGTTATCTCGTTAATATACTGGAAAAACGACAAAAGTTTCAAGATTCGTTTCTAATACACTATTAAATACAAGAAAAATGTAGTTATTTGTCTAAAACACTTAATTATCAAGTTTTTTGTAAAGAAAGATTTTCCAAAGATTGCAGCTTCAAAACAATTTTGGATCTAAATAGAAATTAAAAGTAAAAGGAGTAATTATTGGTATTAAACCCAAAACTTTTTGAAAGGCTGGGTATTTTAAAACTGCAGTAATTTTACTAAATGATCAGGAAAAGCGTGCAATTTGTGAACACAGAGAATTTAATTCTAAATAATCTGATCGTTATCAGTAAGTCAAATCGTTATATGTGGCAGTTTAATTTAAAATTCATTTATATTAAATCGAATGTTCTTTGATGTCACTGTAATTGACTTATTTTTGGTTTGAAATAAGTTATATTACTAAAACTGTTGACTCAATTGATAAACGTTTCTTTAGAATTAAATCAGTATATATTTCATTTACAAACTGTACAGTTTTGTAGGAAATTTGTTAATTTATTAAAATTAATAAGTAAAACTCCACTTTTCATAGGCTTTGTGTTTATTGACATTTATTTTAGATACTGACTTTTGTCCTGGAAATTAGTTATTTATAAAAAAAATCCTTTTTACAAACATGTCTATTCAGATTAATTTTCACTCTTGAAGCAAATATTTGTGCAAATGTAATTGATTGGCTCAGCGTTAGCGAGGTCTATCATTCTTGGGGCTGGAAAAGTTTATTTCTGTCTGTTTGTCTGTTCGCACGATACCTTTACACAGAATTATAGATTTGAAATTTTCCATGGAGCTTCAATTCAAAATATGGAACACCGAGTTCAGTTACACGAACATTTTACGAACGAACATTTTTACATTGATCAGGGATAACCATAATGACAGTGATGAAGTCGTACAATAAATATACGCGTATATAAACTAACCTGAGTAAAATCATATAACGTTAGTAAGATAAGTAACTACAGTTTTTAAATTTTGCATGCAGTCTCAGCGAAACCAGTCGCGTGACATGTGGGATAGCGTACATAGAATACCTATGTTTTTGTTTTTTTTTTTCATATATTTTAATACTAGAATTACATGAACATTGTGTATTGAGTAAGAATATATTTAAAAACTTATATATTTAAAAATGTCCTTCGTGTTTTTTTGCGTATTAAAACGAATAAACTTAAGAATATTTGTACTAAAATTCCGCAGTAAATCTTAACACATCTGAAACAGTCACTGTCGCCTGAGAAATCTCTATTCCCAGCACGATCAGAATTCCACAAGGAAAGTGACAGCGAGCATGACCTTCCTTCATAGCACGTGATTGTGATTGTCCACCACAGAGGTATAAATTAATCAAGAACCCTTACACAGAGGTATACAAGCGATCAGTGAATAAAACATGCGAGGAGTGCCGATATGATCGTAATGGCGATGTGTTGTGTGGAATTGTGCTATCGGCGAATTGATAAATGGTCGTATGGCCTGTCTGGCTCTGACTCCGTCATGATGATGACTTGACTACCGTCTATCAGTCATCAGGTCGACCTCAACTCAAGTGTTATGTGGCTCCAGAAATTCCTCACTTTCTAGAAAGGTTATATTTATTGCCTATTTAAAAATGTAAGCCATGTACTTGGCGAGCCGCTTTCAGTCTCGTTATCTCTTTGCTAACGCAGATGTAACTGTTATTTACGTGTCTGAGTAATGGTTTTAAATTGTGTTAATTGAAAAAAAAACACTTTGCTAATTTTTATCCTAGGATTTCACCAAACTTGAGCCGGTTAATAATCGATATTTTCCTTACAAAATTATTGTAGCAATTTAAATAAAAACAGCATTTATAAAATCAATTAACTTTAATTTTTCGGGTTTATTAATTTTGTTGGGAGATAATTCTACTTTTAGCAAGAAATTTATTAAAAATTATGAGGAATCATAATTGTACAACTACGATACAAACTCACTATTTAAACACATTAATATCCTAAATCGTACTTCACTTCGGTTAAAATAACTATATCTAAAGCTTAAGTACGAGATTAACGAGGCAGAGAATTTTCAATATCGAATGAAAATTATCACAGTAAGATCACATGGCTTATCCTAATACGAGTAATAAAACTCCAGCTATAGAACAATATCGTCTGCGATTTAGACTGAGGTAGAGAGAGGAGGTTCTTCTCGTCTATAGGACATGTCTTGATTTAACTTGGATTTACATGAGCATCTCTGACATCAGAGAAGCGCGGATGGATAGGAAAATGCCATCACATGGGTGGCACATTTCCCTATTTAAGTTGTTTTGTTCGTAGAGCATCTCGGACACCATGGCTTGCGAAATGAATACTAACTAGTAGGGCACATTTTATGAATGGCACATTTCTCAATTTAAGTTGGTTTGTTCGTAAGCACCTCGGACACCATAGCTTACAACAGAGATAGTATATAGTAGGGCACATTTTATGAATGGCACATTTCTCAATTTAAGTTGGTTTGTTCGTGAGCATCTCGGGCACCATAGCTTACAACAGAGATAGTATATAGTAGGGCACATTTCATGAATACATTTCTTGATTTACCGTTGGCTTTTTCGTGAGCATCTCTGACACCCAGGATTGCGCCATGAACGCCCGAGGCAGAAAGGAGACCGTTCGTCTCCTGGATGACACACGGCATAAATTCCAGTCATGTCGGACAAGCAGCATTTAGCTATTGAGGCGTTTTGACAAATGTGAGAGTTATTTACTTTGTGGTGCCGCGGCCGACACGTGCCGCCAGGTATTCCGGCCCATTCGGCATGCTCAGACAATGGCATTACCGTCGTTTCACAGGGACGAGGAATCCGTGACTTAGAGGCCGATTTGTTAAGGTGTATTAATTGTCGGGTCGCTAAACAAAAGGAGGTGACTGTCACCCCATCGTTCGTTAGTCCGACTGTCTCAGGAGACGGCCGTGAAAGTGGAACGTCCGTTATTTTGTATCTCAGGCACATTCATGCATCTTGAAGTTGAGCTGTACTGAGCTTATGTTGACCCTGAGCATCTGTATTAAACAGTAGCGGATTCATTAGGCTTTTATCATGCATTCGATATCCACTGTCCGGTCAGACGATACTGAATATAGAGAAAACAATGGAATATATTTCACCATCAGTGTATTCCCATTGCAAAATGGAAATATTTGAATTTAAATAAGACTCCCGGCACAGTCGGAAGAAATAGGTAGATTTGTGATAACTGATATATTAGTAATTTATTTCTTATAGGATCTACATATAATAGATATCTCAAAAATACGAAAAAATTGTTCATTACAAAAAGTTTAGGAAATGGTATAAGCATTCCTGAACGCATTTTATTTTTTCTATCGGCCAATTAATAACGAGGTTTTAAATTGTTTAAACTTTAAATGGTCGTTAAAATGGAATTGTAATTAGATGGCATACCGAGCTGGTCAAAGAACGTAGCCGAGATGTTCAGAAGGAAAGTCTGTTTTTGGGAGAGTAAGTGTTTCCACGTTATATAGCATATTACAGGGAGCATGTTCAGTGACGTTATGTAGGCCATGACTTTATCCTTAAGTGTTACCATGACGTTAATTGCAATAGGCGGTTTGTATAGAAAATTCACCTAAAAGTGGAAGCAGTGGTTGGATTATATTATAATTTAAATTAAATGCGATACAAAGTTTACAGAGCGTTGCCTGAATTTAAAAATATAGTTTTAATTGAATTTGTAACCATTTTTTGCAAAGCTTCAAAGTGTATGGTGAAAATGTAATCGAAGATTCTGAAAGTCTTATTGTGGATGGAAGAGAGAATCAATTAAATTTAACCAAGGTGATAAACAACCCGACTTTAGAGCTCAAGTTTTACTTCAGCTATTTAATGAAAACTGTATGTACAGTATAATGAGAACCATTGTCAAGGCAGAAGAGTGATTTTAGAAATCAAAGTTGTGAGACTTATTTGTTTTCTTGAAGTTGAGTGGAAGGCAATATTTCAGTACTTATACATGAAAATGCCTTTTGAAGGTTATATCCAAACAGCTAGAGAAATCAACAGTTGGTCTACAATTTAGGCGATTATTTATATATTGTAGAATTTATTTAGAAAAAGCCCCAGCAAAACTACTAGGGCTTCCTATCTAGAATATATAAAACATTTAAATACCCAAAAGTTGAACCAAAAGTTTGTGTTTAGTTTGATCATACAATCTGCCACTCGATCTCTAGTGCCCAAGAAAAAGGATGGCATACCATATTAAACATTTGAATACCTTCGATGATGGATTAACCAAAAACCTTTGGCAAATGGCTGATTGAACCATAGAAATGCAGTGCCTCACAAATCGGTTCCAATTGGTCAGCGAATCGTTGGCAATTACCACCTATCGTTGGTCAGACCGCCGCTGCCTCTCGTCTGTCACGAAGAACGAAGACTGGAGAAGCTGTTCCGGAAGTGTCTCTGTCAGATCTGCAATTAAAACGGAGGATGTCGGCTGGAGTGTGCTGCTGGAAGCAAAAAGCGGAGACGACGCGCAGGCTATGTCGAGACGCCGCGCGGGATTCCTCTACTTCTTGCCGAGCCTGTGGTCGATGACACGATACTCTGGATAATCCAGAGACTATAGAATGGCTACATGTAATCAACTTCTGTTCGTACTTCTTTATCGATAATGTTCATGATTACTTAAGTCTAAGAAAAGAAAAGTTAGATTTTGTGAAGACATCAGTGCCGTATTTCTTTTAAGAGTTAGTAGTTCAAAGACATACATAACACACAAGTTGTCATATCAATATATTATCCCTTCCTTCTAAGTCCTTCTAATTATATTTGCTTAAACCTTTAAGACCCAATTTTTATAATCAGAAGACTAAATTTCATTGATGTAATTTTACAAATAATCAATACTTGTTGAGCTATGCCTGATCAAAACAATGTTTAGATTGATTATTCAATCTTACTGGAAACTCTTCACAATGCCCAAGAAACAATATTCATTTAAGTAGTTTTCAAAGTCACACCCACGAGATTGTATGAGGTCATAAAGACAAGTTGAAGTTGAACATCTGCGTTGTTGTAATTAATTAGACCACAAATAACACTAAATTATAGATAAAAAATGCAACTTTCTATTTTCAGGCATGTAACAGAGCATCATAATACTGTCAATACCATTTTTATAGCCTATCCATGCGTTCGCTGGCGTAGTTGATCACACACGTAAATCTGCGATAATATTGTAGAGGGTCTGGAAGGCCAAAGACTCCTGTTTCTCGATATTTGCAAAGCCATTTACTTTGTTTATCACGGCACGCGTCTTCACAAATTGGAGATTTGCTATGTCAGAGCACACCTATATCGTGACTTTAGTCTCATTTTACGGAAAGAACAGAAATTGTCAAAATGAAGGTGCTCTGTCGAATGGAGAAAGACTTATGGAGTCCCTCAGGGATCAATACTCAGCTCCTTTCTATTCCTGATGTACATAAACTATGTTGATTCACCCATACATCTCGATAGCCTCTTGCAGTATGCAGATATCACAACTCTGTGTTAGTACAAATATGGGTCAAAATAAAGAAAATCAAAAAGAATGGTATGTATTGAGCTGAACTGGATCTGTCAAGCATATTCAGTAAATTTTAAAATAAACTTAAAAAACTTTTATCTTGAACAATTTGGTCATATACTACGGATTTCAGATATTGATGATTGTGCATTGCTGTGTAATCAGCCCTCATCTCTCCCATTTTGTGTAGTACAGGGTAATCACATATAGACCCGTTGTTTAGATTTCAAAAGAATATGGGTAGGCGTGCTGCCAAACTACAAATTACGGATTTGTGCAAGCAAATTGGTATATGGAGTTAGATACTGTTGACTATGATCTTGCTCTACATTTTGCAAACAGCAATATTCTACAATATCTGATGCATCATTAAAAGAGGTAGAGATGGAAACAATTTTAGCATCTTTTTTACAATTGCTCTAATGTTTCTGATATTTAAGAATTGTTGAAGTATGTTGTCGAGTAACAGGTCTTTACAGCTTTTAGTTTTTAGTCTCCAACTAAGAAGGTCAGTATTTTAGCCCCAAAAATACTGACCACTTTGTGAGTAATAAACTGGAGTAACTGCACGAATTGTTTGTTTGAGTGTGACAAAGTGTCAGAGAGAATTACCATTTTTAATAAATCTTAAAGTGTAAGTGAAAACTATTGCCTGAACACAATAAAAGTAAATTCATCCCTTCACAACATTGTGGTGTAGTTCAGAAACTGCCTTTACTTACACAATTAAAGACACTTCCGATAAGTCGAAATCCGGTGACTTCTACGAAGCCCTGATTTATCATTATTTCCCAGATTCAGTGGCCGATGTAGGATACAGGGGGACTCTCAGTACTTCCAATAGTGGCCGGAAAGCCACTATTAGAGCACAAAGACTGATCAAAGTGCGCAGTAATGGTGCTTGAATAGCGCTCGTACAATGCCAAGTAAGCAGATAGCTCGAGGCGCGCGGCGGGGGGTGGTGCCACCCCCTCACCCCACCTAATCAGATTACCGGCTAGTTTTGGCGGGAGATCTCTTTGATAAAGCTTGTTATGCTGCTCCAACACCTTCTATAAAATAGTCATTTCGGACGGAGGCATTCAGATTGATTTGGGGTGAGACTTCATTCCTTGGTTAATTACTGAATAATGATCAGGTAACAAGTTTTCGGCCTTTCGCTATCTTTGTACGTTACATAGACTACTAAGTTTAGGATCTACTATTTTCAGTAAGTGTAAAATACCTAAATCATCGAAACGGAGTGTTCTATTTTTGTAACATATAATGATATTCATATCATGTTGTATGTCTGAATTCTTACATTTTCAAATTGTTCATCGTCCATTAAGTTGAATGAATATTTGATTTATTTAAATAAAGAATTTACAATTATTGAGCGTGTTTTACAAGTAAATACTATTAACTCTATTCTTGGAAGTATATAGTGAGTGTATGACAATACCGAGGTTAGTGATTATCAGGGCGATTTATCTAGATGATGATAAGTAAAGGGTTAACCCTCACTAACCAAATTAATATCAGTTGGTTAGTCATGTCCAACATAGTTGATTGGAGTAGTGGAAACCTTTACGTTTATGAGAGTTTGATGTCGGATGTACAGTACTAGGCAAGCGATTGTCGATAACTCAGCTACAAACATTTGCAGTTTAACTATCATTTTTCCGTCGCGTCGCATCAGTAGATTAAAAATTCAGTTCTTCTGTACCTCTTACTTGTATGAGGAAAGCTTTTGAATTTGGAAAACACAGTATGTCGTGTACTTTAGACATGTATATTTCGATTTAAATTTGTTATATAATCAGCTTTAAGTCTTGTAATAAAATCTGGAAGTAACACGAGACGTATGACAGTCGATGGGAAGCAACCATTCAAGAATTGGATCGACAATTAACAATCCAAATTCCATTATTATAATACTCGTAGGAATATTATAAAAATAATTAATAATATTATGCCTTACAGTATACTATTACATGCTAAATAACAATTTTAGATTTGATTCGTTGAAAAGGAGTTAAATACGGACGTGGTGCAAAAGTTCGAGGGTTATTTCAGTTAGTTATGAGGTCCGACGATAGGACTGCTAGTAACTTTAATTGCTACCTTTCGAATATTTGCTATCTTAGCTCTCACTCCACAATTCGAGTGCTTAGATTTGTTGTGCCTCATTAATTTATGAGCTACCTCTGGTATAACTAATGCAATCAAAGGTAAAACTCATCCATGCTGCTTAAATATATTTTAAAGATTTCTGAATAAAGTGTGTGTGGCTGAAGGCTTTGATGTGTCAGAGAGACAATCTCTGTTCAATAAGCTTCGGTATCAAAATTGACATATCTGCCGCATCACGGACCACACTCCTGCCCAAGGATCAGAAGGATTAATCCTGGCCGTCCTACCAGTATTGTCACGGGCGTGTCAAGGTGCCTCTGACTTGCAGAAGTAATTTTACATCTTACTACTGCTTTATTTTTAAGATCACATATGGATAAAGGGCGGGCATTTCAAAAGAAGTAACTGAAATTACTATTAAGTATCCAACCAATGCCAGCCCCTTAAAAGTTTTGGTACAAAGTGAAACTTACTAATAAAAGTACCAAAAACCATCGCTATTGTTCTTGAATATTAATCAGTATTTACATTTCCTAAGTGGTCATTTATGGAGTATTTCAAACAAACGCATAAGTTGTTAACAATTTGTTTTTTAACAAGCACATGGATATGCTTTTCAAATGTTGGTTCTTCTTCGAAAGAAGTGCATTTATCATTCATAATTTAGTCATTTATTTTTTTTAACCTTTTGTAAATAAATCCCTTGACTATAGACAATTTCGAAGATTTATGACTCTACTATATAAGACACTAAGGCATTTGCCTTCTTAATATTTAATGATGTAGTAATTTTTACATTTTTACCATATAAGAGTGATCTAATGTACACGGAATCTGTACACTTTCAATCAATTGAAAACAATCAAACAATTTTAGTTTGTTACTTTTTTTAAATGGAGGAGCCTTTCTCCATAGAACCCTTTTTGTGTTCGTCCTCATGGGCCATTGGCCTGTACGAGGATCTTATCAAACAGAATCGTTACAGTACAAGGTCGAAGGTACTGATAAAAGAGTGCAACGGTCACAGACAGGATTTGGACCTACGTTATCTCTAACTCAGATACACCGATGCCTTAGACCGCTCCGAAAGCACTTAAAATGACTCAAATTAAAGCACTTCCAAAAGGTGATCGAATATTAATAATAATATATTTATTTACTTCTGGCCGAATAATGGTTTGTTAATCTACATTTCATTTCCGAACATTTAATCTTTTCGCTAGACGATGTCAACTATTGTTAAATATTACTAAACAACGTACATCTCGAAATATCATTTATTTTCCTACATAAAAGGATTGAGATTCTACTAAAAGTGAATGGATTAATTGGGACAATATTTCAACTCTGTTAAAAGAGGCATAGGTATTATAATAATATTATAAATTTGAAAGTGGCATTGTTATGGTCGCTGGTATGAATATAGGCCTATTCTTATTTCAACAATCCCTCCAAGCTGCGCCTCACTGGTCTCAAAATTAGCGAAAAGTCCCATCTTGGTCTCCAGAGTTGCAAATATTAAATGAAAGAGCCTGTTAAATGCAATCAACTGTTCTGTGTAAACACTGTTTTACGACAGAACAACCATATGTTTAAATGATTTAATATTATTTCAACATTTTCTGTAACCACTGTTGAGCACGTAGGGAGAAAATATCCCATATAAGAAAATAACAACTTTTAGTCAAATATACTTTTAACTGTATATTTGAGCAAATATTACGTATGTAGTGCTTGGTCAGTAGTGTAATGCAGATATAAAAGACAAGGTTACTACTATCTAACCTTTGCTCTAAATTTAAAGGCTGTTATGAAGAACATCTAAGTTGTCTTTTTACAAAAGTAGGCTTCTCCTCAGATCTGTGTATGTATGTATGTATGTATGTATGTATATATATTATTTTGGAAATAAGGCCAAATCAACTAAGGCGCAAAAATACCAACATCGGAGTAAATTACACCGGCCTTAAATATACACTTTTAGACAGATTTTCTTGATCAAGGCAAACTCAAAACTGGCTCCGGAAATGTAATTCACTCGAACCAGAAGTGCTCATACACGTGCAAAGTCTATGAAATTGCGTGCGAAGCCGCGGGTAACTGCTAGTTTTTATAAATAAACAAAGTATGTAAGTGAACGAATCAAAAACGTTTCTTCAATGGAGTGACCTGGGAGTGCGAGAATGTATCTTCGTGAAATGTGCAGTATACCTGGCATATATGCACAGTTGGAGGTATAGAATTTACGGAACAATGCAATTATATCACACATTGCGTTATATCTATTTCACAAGTCCAAGGTGGGAGGGAGTCAAATGTCGGCAAGGGTGTGAGTGGGAAGTGAAAGTATGGGAGGAAATGGGAGGAGGATGCGACATCGTGACTGGACCATCCCCTTGCGAGTAGGAGGAAGATACGAGGCTGCCAGAGCCCGCGTAGACATGGGTGGCCACACATCCGTCCAGTCATTGTCACCGCAGCTTGGCGCTGTGCGGCCGTGGACATCGCTATATAAGCGGCCAATCGTGGAAAAAATTATAAAATATAACCCCAGTTCACATGAAATTTCGCAGGTCAAAAGAAACAAGTAATATAACGAAATATAACTATTATTACAAGAAGCATTCCTGTCTGCCGTCTTGAGGGTTTATTTAATTTGAAAATTTACAGTTCTTATCGATTTATGTACAGGTCGTAATAGTCCAGGAGCCACAAGCCAATTTTCATTATATAAGGGCACATCCTGGTTTTCTTGAAACCGGTAAAGGGATTTCCTCTAAGAAAGAAATTGATCGTCTAATGAGCTAGTTGGTGATGGAGATCGTAATTGAATAGTATAAAAGTGTTAAAAGTACTAAACAATATTTTTTCTGACATGATACTTTTTCAAGCTTGACAATTTTAAAAAACCGCCGTCGTATCGTAAGGTACGCAAATAAAAGTTAAATTAACACCAGCTATTACATTATACAATGTTGGGGTCAGGCACTATGTCCAGATCGGCTATGTTTCAGTAAATGACGACTTTCGGTCTTTTTAACTATTTGCCTGGCGTTAAAAAAATATTAGGAATAAGCTATAATAATGTATTAGAATAAACGACGCAAACCTATTCTACACCCTTTCATTATACCTTTACTAAAATTGAATGCGGTAACGATCAATTTCAAAGGCGTAAATCATTCTAAGGCACTTTAGCACTCAATAAAACGCACATAAAACTCAGATAAAAATCATGGAAAAAACGGAGAAATTTAAATATATACTACAACATATGTCAACATACAACTATACATACTATACAACATATGAGTTTATGTAAAACACATTTAGTTTTAATGCTACAAAACTGGTAAACATTCATTTTTTTAGCTATTTTTCACTAAATTCCAACAACTATTTTATCAAACGAGAGTCTACAGTGTTTCTGTTGTCAGCATTTAATTAAACTTAAATATGTCATCCAGAAATTAGGAAAAATCTAAGCCACGCATTAGAACGCAGTAAATACAAGTATTAATTTTACAAAATTATAAGTTCATCAGTTTTAGCGCTGCAAGCTTTCATAAAAAACACCTATAGACAGGCAGAAATAAAAATACACACTCATGTTTACAGAAGTGAATGTTACTTGTTTTTTTGGCCCACGAAAAAATATTTACCTAATTTTTTATAAAGAAGAACTCAACAATGTTTGCGAAAATGATGCTTACAAAACACAGGTTTTATTATTTAATATTCTTGAAATTTGAAAAGAATTAATGAATACACATCTTAATCTTTTATAATAGGCTATTGCTGTAAAGGACTAACTTAAAAACACAACCAAACATGATAAGTATAACAGTGTGTAAGAATAATAACAAACTTAAGATCCTTATTGAGTTCACATGCTCCTAAGAAAACACTCCTTAAATAAAAACCGTTGATCAGCAATTATTATACTTGGAGTCTTGTTATTGACGGAATTCAAACGAACTATAACAACGAAATAATCGTCTGTTAAATAATCGAGCATCCATGTACAGTTAATATAGAGTTTGCCTTCATTTTAAAGAATGTTATTATATAAATACCCAAGAACGGATTTTGCTATACAATTTTAATGTTGTCTACAAGAATAAAAATAAAATAGAAGTGCCTGGCAGCAATAATATAGCAATAATAACAATGGCTCAAACTCTTACACTCTCCAGACGACATAAGGTGACCTCTGAGGAATTGTTCACTAGCCTATCATGTATTGATTTCTTAGTATTTAAATCTTATAAAGGGAACTGATAGCAATTTGGAATCGTCGTATTTTAATGTTTTTGCTCGTAAAAATGGAAAATACCTACTCTTGTCTATTCCCTGGAATTGTTCATTGGCAATAAAAGAACATTGGCGTTGTCGTTCATAACCATTAACAATAATATTTACAAGTATTCGTGTATCTAAAGTCCATTCTATGAAGCAAGCCACCTAATAATATTATATTTTACATTTCTATGTATCCAAGAATGCACATTCTTATTCCAACATATTATTATCAAAAGTTTCCGATTAGGCAAAACAGATTCCTCCAACAAGTGTATTTCACTGTTTGATTAAAATTTGAATCCTTTAAATCATACATGAAAAGTCCACTTTGAAAGAGATTGCATTTTATGAATTAATTGAGCGTAGCTCGACTAACAGGGTATCCATATGTATGATAATGCAGACATCAACTGGAGGATGCCCTAGGGGAGGAATTAGCAGAGTATTGGTGGGGAACCTCCATCCAAGAGCCCCTGCTGAGTCTTTTTGATATCAGAGTTATTGGCTTTTGTCACTTCGACAAAGGTGGGGGCGAAGATGAAACATAGATGACTGACGGGTGTGTTACTCATCTTGTGTTAGCAAAACTTTCAACTTTATTACAAGAAAAACATAAAGAATTCGGGTGAAATTTGAAAAGCAATACAAACGTGTAAAAGTAATATATTTATAAAAAATAATTGCCATTTCTTGCTGAACTTAACCTCCATATGTAATTACTTTGAAATGGATTTTTACAAATTTGGACATATGGCAGCTACACTTATCTGAACACTTCTCTAAGTTCCTTATACCTTCAGTAGACTTCTCATTACAGTGAAATTAAATTTGATTTCAGAAAGAGTGATTTGATCCGAATTTCGTATATATCCAGAGCTGTAATAATGAATAAATCGAGTCCATCAACTAAAATCTTTCCTCCAACGGTCGCATTCTTTTTTAAATAGTATACTTTTAAATACTTTTAATATAGTATCAGAAATGACAGGTTTTCGGTAGTGTTTTACGAAGTGCACCTAGTTGGAGGGTAAACATTAAGCAACACATTTAATAATAAAAACAATTAAAAACATTAAAAACTGGTTCTACCAGACATACAAGACAAAACCCGTCACACAAGTGGTTAAACTGAAGGATTTACTAGTATATCTATGAAAACACTTTCTATATTCACCTTCACAATCTATTCACAGTACCACCAAATACAGCCAACAATATAATGTAGGTTTCAGCTACGTTTACTTAACCGATTACATTAATGTGAACAGCTGATTTAAAAAGTAAATGTATGCTGGCGAAACACTGCCTGCGCAACTAGTGTATGGAATACATGGATTCATAGCACTAAGCGAAAAATATTTAGTAGCATTTCCGAATATAGGGGGTATTTTATAGTTTAATAATAAATTGTTGAAAGCGAAGTAGCTGGGAGAATATACAATAGTAATAATCGTTCAGCATCGTGCGTGCAGAAGTGGCAGCAGTGTCCAAGGGTGGTGGCCAACCCCAGATGTACAAGTGTTCGGCCTCAGGCCTTAGGCCTCTAGCCGCTCTCGGTTCAACACTCAAATTTGATTTGCATGGTCCTCGAACAGCCTGAGGCCGGAGCCCGGCCCACTGCACCAATTACTGGAGCGGCACCACTTGTCCCGGGCCCCGGGCCCCTCAAGTGTAACTCGTAGTTTCCCATACAATCATCGATAAATTGGCTCACCGAAAACAGTCCTCCAATCTCGAAGTAGTATAGTTGTACGTAGGAAGTTAAGTTTCATGCGGTGTCGGTGCATGGATGGCTTCCTTGCCATGAATTCCCATTTTAACAGATTTCGTATAGAAATAAGGTAGTATCCCTGCAAAAATACTCAAAAAGTAATATTTGATCAATTATAGCCAATAAAAACAAATTTGCGTGGCTTTGTACTTGAGTATGAACGAAGAGTGAGGCCATATCCATTCATAATCAAAAAGTGTTGCAATTTTTTCATTGTACATAATTTCTAAAAACTTGGTGCATAATTTTTTCCCAATTTTTCGAATTCGTCAGACGAAATCATGATCTGTTTTCAATGTTCATTAACAACATTCAAATTAAAACGAAAGCAAGCAAAGCAATGATGTATGAAACTACTCAAATTCTAAAAAAAGAAGAAGACATAGCTAAATAATAACTGGTACTGATGAAACAACAATAGTTTACAAAATTGTACAAACTATAGAGGATTTTTAATTGCACAACATACCTGCATAATTAATTGACGATCACGGCATACATTTGAGGGAGTCGCCACCTGAAAAAGAAAACTCCATGAGTAAAACAGAAAATCAAATTCTGCCTCCAATTCAGAATGGAATAAACCCGAGCTAAACTGGGTAAGAGGACGACTCAGGCGTCCGTTTTTGCCTCGCTCCTTCAGTACTTCGCCCGGAGAATATTTGTTTACCGAGTCCGGGCGGGCCGAGAGCGAGTACGGGTGCGGACAAACAATAAAGTCAGTCGCAGTCGCAGTTCGGGAGCGAGAGAGCAGATAGGGAGTCCTCCGGAGGGAGCGAGATGGGGAGATGGAGGGATCAATACGATGCGATACGCGAGAAGCATGTAAACCAGAGTCTGGTCTGCCGGCCACGGTGTTGTGATTGCTACCACGTGACCCCCCCCTCACCCACCCAACAAACTCTGGTCTGTATAAACAATGCTCTACTTCACCATGACAAGTTAGATGCTATTGAAATGTGTAAGGTATTCCCCAGAATGTAGTAAAATAAACTACTAATATTACTTATAAGAGTGCCGCATCCAATAATAGGAAACAAATTTATTCAATCATGACAGGAAAAACATTTTTCATTGTACCTTTGACTATATAGCAAAGATTATATATACTAGAAGATATTGCATCCAATGCTAAAAACTGTTGCCACTTGATAGGTTATGCTTGCGCACTATCTAGCGGCAAACGAAAGAAACGGGATTTTAAGATATATACCACAGAAAAGTATTAAGTCATATTGAGTAAACTGTAACAAATTTTAATTTTAATTTATCAAAATCAGATTGTGAGAGATCAAAGAAATTATTTAGGATAGGAGCGCTCTCTCAAGTCTCCGTACAGAACTAACTTTGGGGCACAAAATCCTCATACAGATGAAATGTCTATTCTGTCTTAAAGTCATAGCTAGTAAGTACCGAAAGTGATCCTACCAGTGCGCGATGATGTTTCCGTGCTTGGATCGATTAGAAATAATACCGTTACCATAGATCCCCAGCGAATTACGAATACGAGAAGTTTAGCCGCCTAAAAATACGTAACAAGTTTAACAGTTATTAGGTATGACAATAATATTTTTAAATTCATACAAAATGTTGCTGAGCTATGTAGCTCCTTAAATCGTTTAAGAATAAAAAACGATACATTTGTTTGGAATTAGGGATTTACTTTAATTAAGGATCGGCTAATCTTTGAGCATTATGTAATCTATAACACATGTACAAATTGTTTACAAAACATTAAAGATAATTATTTTCTTTATTTTAAGTTACTATAGTTTATTGATGAGTTACTAATGAATAAAATGTTATTAGGCAATGGATTTATTGTATATTTATTGATATATATATATATATATATATATATATATATATATATTTCTTTGATGGATGATTTATTTTGTAGAATATGAAGTGTTTGAATTGCTGTTTTGAAATGTTACTATCTCAAACTTTCAATGTTTTTGGAATTACAAAATCCCAAAATATTGACAGTAACAACTTGTTTTAGAGTTATACCGCTAAAATAAACTGATAAGAAAACCAGACTACAGAGATATCAAGTACATTACTACTACCGATAAGCAACAGGCTACTAGCGCAACTGGTGCTAGGACACTTAACTACTATTAGTAGGCTATATAGTGCAGTCATTGAAGCATTGCTCAGAATTTTTTTACTGTGAACCGAATTGCATACAATTTTGGAATTAGGTTTCATCTTACCCTTAACTTCAAAAGTGAAAATGAATTGTACTCCGCAACCACCCTGGGGGTGATATTTTGTTTTTCAAAATAACCTCGGATATCAATAGCAGGCCTAATTTTAAGCAAAAAATCATCTATAAAAGTTTTTGAAAAATCCAATACTTTTCAAGTTATTGGCAATTGAAAATTCGCAATTTTTTCACGTTTTCCATCGGTTTTTTTGTAAATATCTCCAAAAATATATGTTTTATTATCGAAAATGTTATAAAAAACAAAATTGTAGCAGGTAGAAAAAGGAAACAATGTGGTTTTTATAAAGTATTTCTAAGTGCAATATTAAGCTATATATTAAAGATCAAAGCCGTTTTTTTTATTTTGTCTGACATTTAATCGATGTGGTCAATGCCATCTAGCGACGAGCAGATGCATTTTAGGCATTCTAATAAAAAAGGGTTTTGTAGTGCTTGAAATAAGCTTTAAAATGAATACTATTAAAAGTTTTTTTTTTACGTAAAATAAGTGAGCTGTATTGCAAATAAGAGGGAGCATCTAATGCTTTTTCTTTTAAATCAATGGGTTTCATAAGTGCCATTTCCACCAATATTAAAATTAATCATATTCTGCCTAGAATTAACTTTAATATGAAGATTTTGATAGATTGTATTAGTTTTGGCTGCTTTCAGGACACATATTTTTTCAAAAAAATCACGATTAAAAAAAAAATTCAATTTTAAAAAAACCACCTTTTTTCATAATATCTCAAAATGACGACCGATACGTATACGTATAAAGTGTAAGGTTAAAAAATGTAGGTATTTTTCTGACAAACAATTTGGTTTTTATGTTTTTTCTTGTTTTTTCTGCAAAAATTAAAATTGACGGAGAATATGCTTGTTTAAAGAGCGTGTGGCAGCGCAAGCACAGCCTATCTTAAGCCCTTTAAACCCTTCACCGTTTGGGGAAAAAGGTTTTTTGCAATAAAGGATGTTGTAGCTCTCTTAATTAACTTTACAGTGGTTTTTTTATAAATTTTGATATCATGGAAATTGAAGGAGTTATGGTCCAAAAACTGATCATATTTTTTTTCTACTTAGTAACTGAAAATGTAGGAATATGAATATTTGAAGCAATGTGAAAGTACGCAGTATAATAGAGACCCCAAAAAATATTGAGAAATGTTGTATATACATATATATATATATACATAATATGGCTCATATATTTTGGAAACGTAGGCATGAATACATAACCAACGTTCTTATATATGTATATAACACATTTGAGTGAATTTTATATAATTTGTAAATATTTTATTCAGTAAAATGGCAATTTTTTACTCTAAATTAAATTATTTTTAAATATGTAAATCATATATATTTACTGTTTTAATATAGGGGTAGTTTTAAGGGTTAGAAAAGCTTAAGAATACGATAATCATTTTCAAGAGTGTGGAATAAGATTTAAATCCTTTTCATTTTATCAAAAACAATTTTTTATCAAGGGGTAGTTTTCAAGGGCTGAGAAGGGGTTAAAAATTTGATAATTATTATAGAGAATATAAAATATTATTTACTCTATACTTACATCTTTTTATGTCGTACCAAAGTATTTTTTGTGTGTTTTTTTCAATTTAGGGGTTGATTTTGCAAGGGTTGTACGATTTTAAAGGGGTTGAAAATGATTTTAATATGAGGTAATTGTGTTAGAAAACACTTTACAATTTCACCACTTACTATTAGACATGTTTTTCTAGCGTTAAAATGGCTTAATGTCAATTTTTTCATTAAGGGGTTTTTACACCCCTTAAAACAATAGGCGGAGTTTCAGATCATTTTCACTTTTGAAGTTAAGGGTAAGATGAGCCTAATTCCCAAAATTTCAATGCAAATCGGTTCACACAGTAAAAAAAATCGGAGTAAGACCGTATTTTTCGCTTCAATGACTGCACTAATAAAGAAAAATCTTCATCAGCTGTTTTATTAACCTACACCTGGAAAATGTCATTTTCTCTGCTTACAATTATTGTTATATAGTTATAATATAATATTGTAAATATTAATAATTATTATTAAACATATCGATTTTCGATAAAATTTTATTAAGAAATTGGCCTGTCATATCATCGGAATAATATATTTATGAGTTTACTTGTAAAATGTAGTGTATAATTTATTATTAGTGGCATGATACTGTTTAACAATCAGTTCCAAAAAATAAACAACCAACAACTTAGAGATTATAATTAAAATTTCCCAAATATTTTACCTATATTTTAGTACTGTGTCATAGGTGGACATTTTCACTCAGTCAATGAAGTATGGACCATCGTGTATGATGGAACAGTTAGTACTATATTTAATCTATACATTATTATAGAATGTAATACAAACGCGTTTATGTACCACAGCTAGATTTTACAACAAGAATGTATGGAATTTCTCACTGGACAGAGGATTTGCGTGTGTGCAAACATTGAATAATTATTGTTTATAAATTGAGATGGACAAGGTAATTAGTGTACAGGTATGTCAAGAAATGCAGACGTAGGACTGGCCGCTCCACCGCATCGCGTCGGTTTACGGCAGGACGACCCCAATCAGCTGGCTGTCAGCCCGATTTGCGTGCGGCGGGGCTTTGAATCGGAAACAAGTGACCCTTAATATCCCCTTCAACCCGACCCCAGGGGTCACTCCGCTCCTCACCGCACCGGAGGAAAGCCACTCAAAAAATTTAGCTTCGTTAACAATTTTGAAACCGTTTGACAGCTGTCACCGGCAAGTGTGAGCGGGAGGGGGAGGGGGAGGGGGACGTCAGTCACCACCCTCTCTCTGGAATTTCCTCAAAAGTCACGTTCTCTGTGTCTTGAACATTTTAAAAAAAGGTCGTGACCCTAAAAAAAATAAAAAATCCTTGCTATCCACCCTACAATAATGGCACCTGCAAAAGTTAACATTTAGTCACATTATGCTTCTTACAACTAAAGAGGTTTAAATTCTTTAAAAAAAGATTAAGTCTGAACTATATATATAAAATAGGAATTTCCATGATTTCATCATGTCATATATTTTGTATTATCTAGACCAAATATAATTATAATAACTATTTATTGATGACAAACCAAACACGAGTAATTTATTCCAGAGAGATGAAATTCTCAAATAGGAATAGTAAATACCAGATGTGGATAAACCATCCATAATATAACGTGATAAGGATAGATAAGGAGTGATAGCTTATGCATAGCAAAAATCAGAATTGAAAAGATGTAAAAATAACATGGAAAACGAAACATTATGAACTTTAAACTGATGCTGACCACAATGAAAACCTGGTTTAAAATAATAGATTCTATTTTTATGGAAGCGTTAATTCATTTTGGTGATTTTAAACATAGAATAGTTGTGTAATTTAATCACATGGGTAAACTTATCACTATGCGAACTGCGACTCGGTTTACCTATTTTATGTTACCTTTGAAATAAATGTTTTGTAATTCTATGACTTAAATCCTACCTATTAATTATTTGGTATGATTGTCGGAATAATTGACAGCATAAGAGCTTTTACTGGTCGATTCTCGTCTTCATGCGGGTATTGAAATAATTATTTATTTTATTCAAAGCTTTCATAATCATAGCTAAAATTACATATTTATAATATTATTGATGTTTTGCTGTTGATGTTGAATGGAATTAGCACCAAGACATTCTGCGAACTATTTTGGTTTAAATATAAAAAAAATTTCTGTACTTTTAATATACTTCATTAAAAGTCTGTTTAATTTCTTTCGTGTCAGATGATTAGTAACTAACAAAGAAACTAACGAAATTAAAATACCACAGTGAGCGATAAACCTCAATACACTGCCCAAGTCCATCGTTAAACATCATAGAACATTATTCTTGACTATGTTGAAGTGAAGTGTCATGCAAATTCTGCTGATGAAACCTTTCTCGGGATATTTTGCCAAATGATACATCCACGTTTGGTTGGGTTTCATAGTAGTGTCTACACACCAAGTCACCGAAAGAAGATGTGTATGTGTTAGGTTAGCCAGGATACATGATGTCACATATTAAAATCTCATATGATTATATTCTGTTTGTTACAAACATATTGCTATTTTCCCGTTGCCATCATGGTTAGACAAATGTAAAGTCCCATGGAATGATATGAACATCCAACTCAATGTTGCCTATATAGAAATGAAGCTTCTTGCAAATATTAGTGTTTAAGTCAGTTCGTTTTCGAGTAATAGTGGAGACAGACAGCCCGACAGGATTTATATATCTCCAGCCCCTCGAGGTGATAGGCTTCACTATCGCTCAGTCAATAACGATTTATCTTTGTCAGAATACTTATACTCATACTGAACATTAGACAGTTTTGGACATTTCCCCATCAATATAAATGTGAAAGTTGGAGAGGAGTTGCAGATTATCAAATTACACGCCACTATTGGTCCTCACGGTACTGCATTTTTAATTCACCCAAAACCCACACGTGTGGTATACGCTGGAATATTTCACCCAGCATAGTTACGACAGTTCCTAGTCTTTGTAGATGCCACTCTGCCTCATATCTAAGGATGTTCATACGGCTGCCTCCGGGGACCGTTGCTGTGTTTGTCTCCACAGTTGATCAAACTTATTATGAATTTGTAAGTTTAAGATGGTACTTTTACATAATTAATCTATAGTTAAGTCCTTCTAGGATAACTTTTCTGAAGAAATAGAACAGAAAATAATTTCCACAAGGAACTACACGTAGGTGGTTAAAGAAAGGGAATCTCGACAGATTCAACCATGTTCAAATAAAAACTATCGAAGATTAAATAAGAGAAGGGAGTTATATCAAATGTTAGTTATATCATTACAAACACATGAATTGTAGTTTTATTGCATTGGTTACATTTTTCTTTTGAGCCAGCCTCAGTGAACGGACTTTTTAATATTTTTTCCACAATGCAGCCTGCAGTCCATTCAACGCAGGCCGCCCTTGCTGCCTAAGTGTCGAGACACGATTGTTCTACTTTTATAGACCATATCAAGTTTTCGTCTTCATCAGTGTCGAACAATTGTTTCTGTGTATAACCTTAAAATTATCAAATTGGTGAGCCACAGCGCCGTATCACACACAATATACCAAAATTCCAGAAATAAATACAGACGTAGCACAAATTAAAATAGAATTGTGTATAAAAAAGATCATCAATCGTAAATTGCAACGAGAAAAACAAAACAACAGGTTTTGGAACAGGATGTTACAAAAACGAAACAGTTTAATTGGTCCAGGATGAAGTTGTCGAACGCGGAGTGGCTGTGCGGGGATGAGCGTGCCGTGTGGGCGAGCGCCGCGGGCGTCACTCCACCATTTTAATTCGGAATTTCAAGGCCAGAACTATAATTGTCGATTGGACGCGCTCCGGCAGAAGACGAATCGCAGCAAACCGCGTAACCTCCGGTGGAAAATCGATGAAGCGTCGGTTTTGTTTTGGGAAATTAATTTTAAGATTTGTTGCGCGTCCGGGCGATAATTTATTCCGGGTTTGACATGGTTTTAATTATCGGTTTGGGCGGCGCGGAACTGTGTACGGTAGCCGCGCGTGTGGAGACTCCCGATGCCCGCTCGGCCCGGCCCGATCATGAATGGGGCAATTATATCTGTAATATGTGGAGACGGTTAATTGAAAATATCATTTTATTGCAGTTCCTCCGGCAAGAATGGTCTGCCCTATACTTTATAAATCCTCTTTGCCTATCTTCTCTACGAGCCTACAGGCCTTGTGTAATTAAAGTTGCCAAACAGTCTTAAATAATGGAAACATCGCTTCAATTGATAATACAACCAGGAATTTACTGCCTTCGAGGCTGTTAAAACAGTATTACATTTAATGAGACTCAAACTAAAGGTTTTTAACTTTACAGAGGCAGTCGATGAACTGAGTAGTAGTGGCTAACCCTCCTTAAACTTCTTGCAAAACAATATCGAGAAAAAAAAACACTTATGTGAAAGAAAGAGGTTTTTTCCCAGCATGTGTTATCGTTCAGAGATCTTATTTCTGCCATGACGATCGCCATTTATTGTTGACTTCTGGTCAGTTTTCAGTAGTTGATGGTAACTATTGTAACTTGTATTCGGTTTCAATAATCACTGTTTGTTTGTTTTTTAAGCACATGTTTATGATATTTTGTGCATTGAGTTAACACACATCTTGTTTGTTGTGATTCCAAACTTATGCGTGGCACGATGATCTGGTCTGATTGCTCTTTTCATCCTTGCTTGTAGTTATATTTTAGGTTATTTTTTTCTGAGGAAGAGATCAGGTTACAGATGTCGAAACGTAGTGTTTCTGATTTTTTGTATCAATGAACGATGTAAAATATTCGGAAAAAGTTGTGTTCCTTTACAAGCCTTCCATCGCCAAAAACAGAGTTCAAATAAAGAACACTTTTGTAACAACACATTTGTGTGACTTTTGTCTTAAGCTCACTCGTCACCGTTATAAAGGCATAATGTGATTAAAAAGTAAGTTACTGTTGTGTTGACTTATCTTACAACAGTAAAGTAGAAAAGTAAAGTAAAGATGTCTTATTTTACCAGGCAAAGTTAGGGTTAACAAGCCCTCTCTAACACATAACCGGGGACCAACGGCTTAAAGGTGACTTCCGAACCACCACCCACGGCGGACTGCTTACAAAGACAGAGTCGCTCAGCGGTCACTCATTCAACCTGCAGCCACGTTCGACGATGCTTAATCTGGTTATCCTGTAATAACCGTTGACTATTTATAAAACAGGAAGAAGTAATGTTAAATGTTACAACCCTCCACAGACATAAAAAGTTTATAAAATTATTATAATGTTCTGTTAAATGTTTAACATTTGTATTTGGGCCTTAAAATTCCGTTTCCATGGCATTATTGCCAGCAAAATAGATTGGCGCACAGAGGAATTTATACGAAATTTCGAGCTTAGTTCTTGATTTACTTAGTTGTTACAGAGTGGACACGGAAACAAAGAGGGATCGAATATCCAACCAATCTGCGAAAGGTTAAAATCCATCTTCGCAATAAAAAATAGTACAATTGATCTTTTTTTAGTTGAATTTTAAAGATTTCTACATTTTTAAAATATTAATCGCAAAAGTCTAAGACGTAGCAAAAAAATTTGGAACTCCGCGAAAATTGTTTATAGGCATTTAAAGTACTGATTGTGTAAGCATAAACTTGAAAATGTTTATAATAATGTACGAATTTTGACAGTGAATTATATCTTTTTAAAATTGTAAGATTTAATGAAATTATAAATTCAAAACAATATGTGTTATTTAATACATTTATTACTTTTAATGAAATTATATTGTTATAATATAATTAAGGCCCATCATTTAATTCGCTCAGACATATTTGATATTATAACTTTTGCATAAACATTATCGTAACATTTCTCCATATCGTTATTTATAACAGTTTTTCTGTGGGGCTGTTTACAAGATACTTTACAAACAATCATTTAATTGCTTACAATTCCAAGTAAAATAATAAACAATTTTTTCATTCTTAAACACTGTGACTACAAAAAGCAATAAAAAACCGTTTAAACAACAACAAGTAATTTCAAAAGATTTCAAAATTAAATTCAAATTTCCTAACGATATAACAAAAATACATATACTTGTTGCACACTCTTAGCTCGTATTTATTTGCAGTAAAGGATAGAGTAAATCTCTCACTGTAGGGCCCGGAACTTGGCAGTGACATGGAAGGGTCGAGGAGGCAGGACAATTCTCCAGCTCCGCTGGACGTCTCGGAATTCCTGTTTGTCAACCTTACATAGCTAAACAGGGCGCTGTTTCTCCTTGGAAGTAGTTTGTTTTAGCAAGCCTCGTTAAATCTGTACAATAAACAGCTGTTTTATTATAAGTACAGGATTATATACATTTAGATTATTGTAAATAATTAATTCCATAGTCGCTTATTGATCGGTTATAGAGTGGATGAAAGTAATCACAGCCGAATTGATAGAGACGAATGAGTATAGTGGCGAATTAATATATTATTTGTTATTGGCTACTTTTGTTGGATCTGAAAGGTATTATTGGCTGAGTTGTAGCGAAGCCTATCACTCATGAGGCTAAACATTTTTATTTCTGTCTGTGTGTCCCCACGATATCTCGAAAACGACTGAACTATAAACTTAAAATTATGAAAAAATTCCGGTTCTGGTGGATTTTCTATACTTATTAAGTTTCCGGAATCTAATAACATTTTAACTTCAAGAATGTGTTTAACAGACGTCGCGTCGCATTGTTATATAATTGCTCCAATAAAGAATTGTTACTAAGCTGAAAAATACGTTTGTATGGAATATCTTTGTGAAGCAAATAAAAACTATGAAAAAGAAATTGAATGCCCATGTCTGGGAACTTATTCAAATCGATTTTTAGTGTTGTATTTGTAAAAGATCTATTGTGTAAAAATATTAAAATAAATATGTTTTGTGGCTAAGGTAACTTCTCTTGTCCTTCTAATATTTTACATCGATCATGCGATGTTGAATCGTAAATACTTGACGCATTTATCTATATACGTCGCCATGTTAGAACCTAAACATATTTATAAAATTTTAATTAGTTATTGTGTCATAATTGTAGACTAGTTGTTATGCAATAATATTTCAAATGTATCTTCACGTTTTAAAATGCAGTTTATGCGTTGTAAATCTTATCAACTAGAATAAAAAAATACAGTGATGTCTTTTTATGACTTTCCATCTATCATTTATATGGTCATTGCTAACTTTAAAGAATTCCAAAGAAAGGTAATAAGTATTAAATTAATGATTTCAAATAAAAATAAAAATATTTGCTCTTACCTGATTGAATTTGTATGTACAATGTTCACTCAAAACTATTTCCAAATAATAATAACATGTGATTACATTTGATAATTCTCTAGATAAAAGAAAGTGGATTTTGGTATCATGGCGTGAAAAACAATACCAATTTAGTGTCAAAATGGAAATAAGATATTAAATTTGTAAAATTAAAGTATTTGATACTATACACTGATTAACGACGGTTCTATTTGCATATTCGTAAACTTGTAGATAAAAGTACGCGGGACATACAACACACACCATGTTCAATTTTCGTTCAACACACGAATAATGGGTTTGGTTGAAAATACTCAAGTACTTGTTGTAGTATAACCAAAAAAGCATAGATTGTACTGGCGATATAATGAGTTGAATGATTTAGTTCGGCAAGGTCGTTTACAAACATCAAACACTTGTTTTGTATGTTATGATCGACATTTTTCACATACTCCCCTCCCACAAAATAGTATTTTTTTTTTATAGGATTATGGAGAAGTATTTTAGCTTTTCAATAATTTTTCATCCCTGCAATTTTGTGTTCCTATACCAGAGGCGGTAGTTGCGGCCTTCGAAGGTGAAATCGGTGGCCAGCTCACATTTAGGCCGACAATCTACAAGCAATTGCGAGGCCAGATACAATATTCTGAAGAATTCTCAGTTTGATATCCATTTATGTGTTGACTTAGTAAACTACAACAGCTGTTACAAAATAGAAAATTTGTATAAAGCTTTATTTTAAAATAATTACATTTCATCAGATTGGATCATTTCTCGGATATATATTCTTGTTATAGATTTATATCTTTACAGAGTTTAAGTACTGGTATGGTATGTATAACTTACATCTACTTATAAATTATATTTATGTAAAGCTTGATAATTTGCTTAAACAATCGATCCGGACAGCGTTTTTAGTTTTCGTGTTAGTTAAATAATAACAATGCTAATATTTTATGTAAAATTCGCCTTTATAAGCTTTTTAGAATGTAAAGGCAATTTGTATTCATATAGAATTTTCTCTAACAAGCACATACCATGATTAAGTGAACCCTGTGCAACCACGAATTTCCATGTTCTGCTGTATACACGCCAAATCTTACTGGATTTAAAGATTAAAATGAACTAATAAATGATAAATACAGAATATTGCATTTTTTCCAGTTTAAATTAATACTTTATTAGTTTTTATCATTCTCATTATTGTTACATTAAGTGTTGTTTTATCTATTTACATCAGTTTTGAGAAAACCCGTACTTTTTACACTGTTGATATTTAATTAATTTGAGAGTTATATTAGGCAGTAAAGTAGAAATGTAATATTAAGAACATATTGAACGTAGCAAATAGATATTTTTAAGCAGGTAACAATTTGATTAGTACAAACTTACTCTCTCTAATTATAAGACTCGGGTATAGGCCTACTTGTGGTGAGCAATAGTTCTCAAGTTTCTTCGATAAGATACAAGATTGGAGTTAAAAATGGGTTAAATTAATAGTTTTTAAATGCAAAATTCCATGGAAGGCTTTGTGGCGAACACAAGAAAGGGGAATACATTGTCTCCTAGTATTCTCTGAGCCCTATATTGGAAGTCCATGAAAAGTTTCACTACGTGCAAACATAATAGCTAGCCAAAAGAAGATATCCACTTGCAAAGCTTTAAAATGCACGCAATATAAAAATAACACTGTATAATAAATTTGTTACATAAGTCGAGTTATTCATGTACAGGTAATAATTCTGGCTTGAAACCTAATTGAATCCAAGAGGCCTATGTATGGTGACGAGTTAATCACAGATTCACCTTTAATGGGGGATAATTTTCCACTAACACAATTCATAGAGCTCTGCTATTAAATTCAACAAATACTGTATTCGTGGTGTTCACGGGTTATATTTCAGCCATTATAGCAGACAACTACCTTATATAAAGAGTTCGTGTCCCAAGGTTCTCTAATGTTTGTGTTTTCTACAAAAATATTGTACTGCTGAAAAAAACAAATAACAATCAAAAACATTTATTTATGGTTGGGATTAGCCACTAGGCTCAGGTGACATTTCTAACTTTCATTTACACTGCTAACACCATGGACAAACTGTGTAAATTAGCATATCTGTACAAATTATTTTAATAATTTGTGTTAACGCTGAGCCCGGTAGCAGTAACGTTATCGGGGGAATCAGCAGTAATCTGCTAATTGGACATGATCGCTATCAGCACAGTATCAGCAAGGCAGTCGGTCACTGCCACGGGCACGCTACCGCTGCCGCTACCTTATCGACCTCAGCCATAAATCGGTCTGCAATGGTCCGTCTTTACGGGCGACTGGCGTGATTAGGAACACTACTGGAGACATGTCTGCACGCCAAATTACATGTATTTTAGTAAACTCTTGTGTTTATTGGATAAATTTTTGCCACTTCGTGACGATCTAGAATGGTCAAAGGGATAATCTTATCTCAAATGTACTGAGCCCTGACATTGGTGTGCTTTGAAATGCTCCAATTATTAGTTACTGTTATCTATAAGAACACAGCTAGTGATTTGAAACTCTCTCTGATCTCAGGAGACGTCTCAAAAACAACCCGTGAAAATGTGGGGAACAAGAAAAATCCCTGTACCTTTCGAGGTTTAGCTATGGCTATAGTGGTAGACCCTTTTGATTTTGAATTATCACGGGCACCTTATACCATGAGTTTTTATGTAATTTATAGATTTGTTATAACATCTAGATCCACTATGTTCTATGATCTTCAGAGACACTCTGATCTACCCCGGAAGAAGAAACCGTGTCAACATCGGAAATTATAATTCACCCCTTTGAAATACAGAGTCTGAGTAACCTGTATATTTACCTAGCCAGTTTCCTGGATGTTTCCGGTCTCCACTGCTATCTACGGTCTAAGAGAGACCCCCTTGCAACTGCGTCAAGTTTTATACTTAATAACCTACATAAACTGTGGTTTCCCAGATTATATGTATTTACCATTTTAATACATACTCTAAGATTTAAAATCTCTTTTTGCATTATCAAAAATTGTATTTTGTTTCAAAGGCAGGATTACCAGAGTTCATAATATGAATGTAAAGAACGTTTGGTAAAGAAATTGATACACGTTAAAGTACTATGAGTTACCTAACTGTTACTACTGACTGGCATCAAGACTACACAACACGTGAGGACTTCATACTGGTGGTGATGTTTCCGTCCTGATTGATATATTGTGTAGGTGTTGTTTGAGTGAAGCTTACACACAATTGAAGATGTCCATGATAAAGTAAATTCCATGATTTGAGAAAAATAAATTAAGTCTAGCCAAACAATGATGTGTTTCCCATCACAGGAATTCCTGAGAATAGAAAAATAAACAGAAAAACTTGTCAACTTTTTACGAAAATAATGAGAGTATTAAAAGTTTTTGAATACCTAAAAAAAATACCACACATACTCATAACCCAGGTGTAAAATGTTACCTGCATTTAAACCTGTATGCAAAAGCATTGTACTGTTTACGTATCTAAACACATAGATATAATAGAAGTCACGAATTTTGCATATTGATCTCATAATGATAAGTACATTTTCACACACAATCCATCCACAACTGATACTGTAAGAAACTTATTAGAAACATAACAATTACTTTGCATATCATAAAGTGCCATTTTCTTCTCAATTATTTTCGGGTGAAGGAAAAACCGGCGTCGAGTCCTGTAAGGGCCGCCGGGTAACGAGCTGGAGAATGTAGGAATGTCGGAGACAAAAACGGGGGTCGGTCGTCCAGTCGATGAAATAGAACAATCGATTGTATATATCGAGAGGAAGTGATTAGCTGCGTGGTTTGCTTCTGTAAGCAGTGTCCTCCGTCGCTCAATGGCATCCGCAAAAACCGGACATAAATCACATTCCGGTATCGGCGATTGGCGATTGATTTAATTTTATTTGCGAGCAGCAGGATGGATGCCTTCCTGCGTGGGACAGCTGCGGATGGCGAGGTATGTACCTTTGTTGGTGTGAGGCCCTTACTTCTCCCCGCCCCGCGCCCTCGTGGTTCTCGGTAGTCGCCGTTCTTGCCGAGCCGGAGTACAAATGTCGCGTGTTATCATGGCATTTGTTTGAAATTTCAATCACATCCTCCGAACACAATCTTTGAGTCTTGGATCCCATTTAATAACGCGACAGGCTCAACATGGATTCCTTCTCTGGGATCGTGGTCGCCTATGTAGAGCACGAAGTCTGCCTCAGTATGAATTCTTGATCTGGGAACTTCTGTAGAGCACGTAGTCTGTCTGGTTCAAACAAGGAATCGTTTTCCAAACTGATGGCCATTGGAGTCGTGCTTATTGTCTTAGAGGAGATACGCCGAAGAGACTTAATTTTTGTTCTTGTTTTCTCAAATTTATCAGTATTCTTAGTCAGTAGTTCAAAGTTGTAGTTGCCCTGAAGCTTTTGGAAACCGATTAAAAGTGACCTAGAGAAATTGACAATTTACTCAAGGAACCAGAATAACTAAACGTCTAGATTCCTTGACCTTAGAGGGAATTATTATCACGATCCACTCAAAGTACAAGCACTGTTTCTGTTGGGCAACATTTTGCTAGATCGGACAACATCTGAAGGCGCGGACCGTGAAGCCAAGAGTAGCAGAAGGCAGTGAGTATGTGGTCCATGTGCAGTTGCAGACTCCAGCACCAGCACCAGTACCAGTAGCTGCTCACTTAGCATTGATTTACCGGTTATGTCAGATAACATCAGGGGCTAACACGGCCACGGCGCTATTTAAATATGGCGACCGGCCGACCGCGGGAGCAGTAGCGCGCTCTCATGTCTGCCAGATATAAATATACGACTGGTGGCGCCTCTGTTGGCCTAATGTCCACTTATTCATTGCCTCCCTTCCCTCCTTACATTGCCCTTGTTCGATCACCGGCAGAGTGCTCTCGTGTGGACCGCTACTCTTACAGGCATCTCTCTCGTTTTTGGTGCTTCCTTAGTTATGTGTGAGGAAGATTTCAGGTTGTTCACAAAACAATTAACTAAATACACCTTTTAAAATTTGCACGTGTTATTTTAATTGAACTGTTATTACTCCTAAACGTATACAAGTACCTGCAACCATAAAGTGTAAAATAATACGTAATAAACATTATACATTACTATCTTACAAATTAAGAGGAACGCCTTTCGCGTTAATGAATGATGGCCTGTCACTTTCTATTTGATACGCAAAGAGAATAGGACAAACGTAATCACCGAAGGTTCTGGTTTCATGAACTTTCTTAGCCAGTAGTAAGGTAAGCTTATAGCAGTTGCTTTTATGAATAACTCTGGATTTATAGTATATATCACTCTTTATATAGATATAGGCTAAAACACCAAAGTTATTCATAATACAACGACTAATGTACCAGTGAAATCAGGTGGTAAGAGGACTCCTTAGTTAAGAAGTTTGATAATTATGGAGATAACTAGTCACCAAGGCTGCTTCTGTCTCAGAAATTCAATGTCGATGCACTTTAATGTCTTCTCGTCGTGTACGATTAAAGTTAAGTATGCTCATGTTAAAGAGTGAAGTTCTTAGAAGTAATACTCAGCCTAACCTAGCCTAATGACATAACCTATCTTAACCAAACTGCAATATAACATAACATAATCCAACCTAACATAAGGCGACAATAACCATTTCTTGTAAGTGGCTATAACCTACGCACTTCCGTAGGTGGAATACAATGCCTCTGTGTGAGGCTACCAATTCGTCCATGTATCTGTGTCGTATAAAATCAGCAGAGGTAAATACTGTTAGTACTAGCCTCCATGCTGGCATTCCTTCCTATTTAAAATTTTATCCTTACCCACCTTTGTTTTCATGTGTGTTGTGGGCAGTGCACAAAGAACTATCAGATGAGCGGGTGTTGTAAAGACAAAGCCAATCATGCTATTGCTCAGGTACTCGAAAACGTTACAAATAATGTCAATATATTATGTTACCGGTATTAGACTAAACCAAATGTTGAGAGAACGTGGACCAAAATAATAATAAAAAAGTAATGCAAATTTATCGAGTGTTGTGTTTGAAAGATAATAATTTAACTTGACGAATAGTGGTAGTATAATTGCTTCAAACCTTTTTTTAGGATTAAAACCCATAAAACTAAGCCTAATTAACTGGTTGTGGCTAGGAAATGTGCTCCAATCTGTCTCTCCAAAATACTTTGGAAACTCCTTTAACTAGAATCGTTCTAATGATATGGTAGGACACGAAATTGAAATGTCGCAATGTGTATACGACAATTGTAATTTGCATGAGCTTAGGTTTGGTTTGAAACAAGCCTCGAGAAACTTTTTTACGGACACACTTCATCGATTGAAACCTGATGGCTGTTTTTATTCCGTCCGAGTTCTAGAAACAAACAATATCCATCATTAAAAGAAAAACCTGAAAGGTAATAAAATATGGCAACAAGAGCCAGATAGTATATCTTCTTTTTAATATCTTCTTTATCTAAAACAATAGGATACTCGAGTAGGAATGGCAGTAGCTCATAGCAGAATGTGGCGATAACCACGACCGGGGACAAAAAGCCGGGGATGGCCAACAGAATGCGCTAATGACAGATTTGGAATGTAAGACCGATTGTAGGAATCAAATCAATGCTGCAGGAACGCGCCCGGCTCCAGATTTGATTAGTTCAAAATGCTAAACCTCCTCCAAACTCGTGCCTAAATTTCATCACAGCTTCAAACATTAAGGTAATTAGTCACATCAGTTCACGTTTTTTTTTCTAAAAGCCGAGTAGAGCAAATTTATACTTGATAGTAATTAACAACCAAGAGATAATTACTTATTCTTATTAAATCAAGCCAAAGCACCGTTTCAACGCTTTAGACAATTAATATAGCAGACTACGATGTAAGGTCGAAAAATAAAGAAATTAAGGCGGCCTACGTAAATAAGCTATTTTTGTACAATAGAAATTGTATTTAACTGACTTTTGGTGTACTAACTTTAGTCATTTTATGATATAGATAAAATGTGTGATAAAATGTTTTAGTGTGATAAATGTTTAAATGTGATTTCAAAACCCTTTTAAAATTAAAAAAAATAATTACATAATTGCTCATATTTTTTAGTAATTTATTTTTCAGAATAGAGCATAATAACGTCTCATTGTTCTTTACTGTCCTGTTAAAAGAAATTTAGAAAATATTCATTAAATTTCCTGTAAAAGTTTTGCTAAAGTGTCAAAAGTAAAAAAAAGAATAACTTTTTAAGGACAAAACATATAAAAATATTTATTTCGTTCGGGACAGACCAAAGAATCAAAACGGTACAACAACTTTTCACTTTTTGTGATTTGGATGTAATAAAATCAGCCACAGTTGCAGTGAAATCTAAAGAACATTATATTAATTAATAGAGAAAAACTAGTAAAGCGTATATTTGTTATAATTTTACTAAAGAAAAACTAAATTTATAAAATATTTTTAAATAACAAAAATTTTAAGCAGTCAAAAAGTCCTTATTTTTATACACATTTGTTTTCAATGATCTCTTACGGAAAAAATATAAGCTTGATACCAGTTTAAAATTTTTTATTAGTAACAATTTTTACTGCAGTAGTTTTGTTTAGATTGTTTACATAATTTGGGTAAGTAGCCAGGAAGATGATTTCATTTCTGTATTGCGACCAGACGTTTTACATACACTTGATTGCAATTCGTTCTAGAATTAGCACCGTAAAATATTGCTGGCTTACTGAATTTTAAGTAGGTTTGTTTTTGGAAATTACTTAATATCATATTTTGGAATTAAAACTTTTTAAATGTGGCTGTATTTTCAAAAGTGCAAAACCTTTTTTAAACTCGACTTAAGGTAGACTCTATACTGGAACATACCTGCTGCTCAAAGTACCTTGGAGTGCACCTTGATCGTGGGTTGACATGAAATGATCACATTTACCATGTTTGCTCGAAATTATCATCAAGCATTCATGTTTGAAGTCGTTAGCCAAATACTGCCCTACTCAGGTTCTGATGACGGCGTATTACGGACTGATTTACCCCTGTGAAAATAACGGGATGACGAGAGTGTTTAAACTGTAAAACGAGAATTTGATGAATCGCTCTATTGACGTATCTGAAGGCCTTGCAGAGAAATCTTCAAAGATTTCAGTTGTAGACTTTGCCAGCCCTCCATTCTAAGAATCTTAAGTCTATTGAACGTACAAATGTGCTCAGTGGCCGATATATAGATCCATATGATACTAGATGCAGCGTAAATTACAGAACTTGCAGGCGTTGCCCTAACAAACTGGTGTCAAATTCTTTAACAATTTTCCAAACTGTATAAACAATTCCAAATCACAAATGGAGCATAAAACTAATATAAAACTTGCTTTTTATAACTATACACATTTTATAATAAAAAATACTTTTTAACATACGACTAGACCAATCGGAACACTGGTAACGGTACTTGAGGTGGGAAATGTTCGTATGTATACAAGTATATTATGTAAATATGTGTATAATATACATATATGTATATTGTATATATAACTGAGTTTTTTATTTTGATATGATGAGGGAAAGAGTGTTACTATACGACACTTGCTGTACATCATCATATATAATCATTTCTTTACAACTAAATAGCTTGACTTTGACATGACTGGATACCAATTCAGTTATAAATATTTGATAGGATATATCAGTATCAAACTGAGTGCGTGTGGCCGTTTTACTATACAGGGTGTTCATAAATTACTCTATAAAACCACCAATTGATTTTCCAGGTAGAAAGAAGTAAAATTGCCACACAAAGTATACTCTCATCTTGCTTAGTTTAAAGTCTGTCTGTGGTTTTGAAGAAAACATTATATCTTTCAATTAAATAAAGGTTTTAATTGGACAAAACGTTTTGAAATAGTTTGAACTTTATACATTTATTCAATTTATGTAACAATATTGTCCTAAAAACACAACCACAGACAGTAAACTGAGCAAGATAGGACTACATATTAGAAGACATTTTTTACTTATTTTACTTAGCAAATCAAATGGTGTAGTCCTATAAATTAGTTAAGGACACCCAGTATGTTTGTCTTTTTAACTGAACAAGAAGATACTATCTTTAACCCTTCTCATTCTATCTAGGCAAATGAAACTAAACATTGAGTAAAGGGATATCATTCCATTCGAAGTAACAAGTAAAGTCGATACCCTCACAAATCTGGTAAAAGCTAATTGAATAACATCATAGAGTCGATGTAAAGTGATACTTCATCTTGATACTTCCTTCTTCATTACTTTACTACATTCATATAGATATATGCTGTATTTAAGCCTGTTTTACGCTACCTTTAAGTAGTAATTTTCTGCCTTCCCCATCTCGAGTCATTGGCTGTAGGTTTTCCCTAATGACAAACACAGGAATCACGGTGCTTGTTATGACACAAACTTTGCATCCTTCTGACCTTATCTAATCTATAATTGCCATCTCCACTTGTACCGCTATACTGTACCTCCCGCATGTGAGAGCCGACTCCGATGGACAGCCGAGATGCTTACACGATTGTCTACGCAGCTTCCTCGTCTATCGCGTTATCTTTATCTCCAATTCGCACGCGGCCGCCCGTGTTCGCTGCACCCCAGAAGCCGCGATGTAAACTCTGCAAGTTATTATCCTGCTAAATAAACAACTCGACAGCGGACGGTGCTCAGCCCACAGTATTATTGGCCGCAAGCCACAATTTATGACGTGGAGCTTGCTAATGCAAGGAGAACCCGGAGATCGTGGTAAATCATACTTGAGACAACTGGTTCAATAGCAACACCCGCCGCATCCCAGCACACCCTCCCCGCGTCGCTTACGTTTAGTGTGTTCTATGTACTTGTCAAAACATTTCAGGTTGCGATATCATGACTGCAATCGAATAAATAAGATTAAGACGATGTAAAGAAACTAGGAATATAACCCAAAATAATTTATTCCCCCACAGGAAAACCAGAAATCTCAACTAAGAGCACTACAAGAAAGCAACCCAGAAAAAATATGTTCTACAGAAAAATTATCCTCACAGGATGACTCAAGTGAGCATAAAACAGAAATAAATAACATAGAAGGGTGTAACCTAGAAGAAAACTACCCAGAAAATATGTGATATAAAAGAAACAATCCAGAGAAGAAGACACTAATGATCAAAAACTAAAAAAAAACTCAGAGGAACACGGCCTACAAGAAAACAACCTAGAAAAATATGACGTGCAGAAATGTCACCCACAGGGGAATTGCTCAATTAATGACCAAATGCAGAAAAATCAAATATTAGTATCATGGCCTACAAGATACTTCCTAAGGAAGCAAAAACAGAAGATGACTAAAATGAGCATAAACCAGAAAAATGCAAATCAAGAGCATGGCTTACAGCGATACAACCTAGAAAGATTTACGCTGCAGGGAAATACATTTATATACGGTGTATCCACAAATATAAAAATATATAATACTTTTAATTGATTACAGATACTCTATTTTTAGTGGCTAGTCTATGAAAAAAATACAAATTCAAATAGTGGTTTACAAAGTTTTGTTTTAATTGGCTGAGTTCCCCACTGTTCTCATTTATACGGTTATACGAAAACAACCATAATGGAAACTTTGTAACGAGTTGAATATATTTTGGGGCTAGAAAAGTTTCTTATTGTGATTTGTGTGCAGCGTGAGTATCCTCGAATGTTTCATAAAGTGCCTCTGTCAGATGCAGCATTTATAGATGGGATAAGACGTTTAAGGAAACAGACAGGTTATTAGACAAAACGCTGACAAGTATGCTAAAACAAGAGATCAAACTGTCGAAAACATTCAAAACCGTTTTCTAAGAAGTGCAAAAAAGTCTGATCAGCAACATGAACGTGAATTTAACATCCCTAAGTATACAGTTCACTAGGTTTTGTAAAAAAGACTTAAGTTTTGTGGTGAAATACCTCAATTATTGCATGCTTTGAAGTCAGGTGAAAAATTAAAGAGTTATGACTGCTGTTGTTATTCTGTAGGAGAATAGAATGGAAAAACATTTTAAAAACGTTTTTAGTGTTGAGGCTACCTTTCACTTGTCTGGAAATGTCATAACGTTTGTATATTGACTACTTAAAGCAACAAATGCGATTGAATCAGCTACCCCAGAAGTCCTGATCAAAATATGGGATGAGGTCAAAGTTCACTTGGCAAAACTGACACAAATTGTTTAATGTACTCTTTAATCCTATGTTAATCTCATTCTTGTGCTGTATATACTTTTGTGAATAAAGTTATTTTAAAGTGGAACATTACTTCGTGAACACACTGTATGTATCATAACATCACATTACAGTGAATTAATTTGTATAACGATTAAAAGTATAGTCGGATATAGACTGTTCACGGTTCTCTTTTTTCAAAGAGAGAAAGACAAAGTTGAGGTCAATGTTTAAAAGGTATTGTTCCTTTTATTTTAAGAATAGCCAACAACTAATTTCGGGAAAATTTTATCACGCAAAATCAGTCCCAAGACAAACAACCAGTTAACCACATCGTTTTCATGGTCCTTACGATTCAGCTTGATCTGGCCGGTGACCAATAAAAACCAGGCAACATTTATTGGTTCCCATTGTGCCGAAACCAGAAAAACAAAATTTCCTGTTTGGTGGACGTTTTAGGAGATGCAGGTCGGGACACAATGCCACAGCCGCGGCCGCCTGTGTACGGGCTTCTGATAAATCTTGAGATATTCTCCTCAGCGTTTTTCTCCCTTTGAACCCCCGATTCGAGTATTTTCTTTTATTTATATCACTCGCCATTCTGCTCGGTTTCATTCCAAATCAAGCATCAGGTTTTAACAATAGGTTGCTTACACTACCCAACACGTCATAATGCCTCCATAAAATGTATCTGTTTTGCAGATTGTATGTGTTTCAAAAGGGATATAAACATTCACATGGCTACAAATAATGAGTTCTAATTGTTTAAAACAGGTAACCGATCATGAAATATGGGTACAGTTAAGTTAATTAACGATCTCGGTTATGAGCAAATTATTAATGAAACACCAGATTTTTTAAGACGAAATAACCGAGTACGTACGAGATAAATAAATGCAAATCAAGGGCTTGTTATATATATATATATAAGAGATAATTAGACAGTCTTGTAAGTGACGTAACCGAGGGGTTTGTTAGGGTTACAAATACTCCTTCAAATATTGTATGCGCCATAATATTAAAAAGATAAAATAATTAGAAAAAATGGCCCTACACTAGATTAATCAGGTAGTGGCCAACGAACTAAATTAAAATTAACATAACAAACAATCGTGGGGGTTTTCTGAGCTTATCCACTGACCCATGTATAAACTTCCGGTAAACCCACCTTTTTTCAAAATCCTAGCGAGCTATATAAGCTATACTGCCTCGCAACTATTAACACCCTGTCATCATCGTATCATTTTTAAAATACTGTAAGCTCCCCTTTTTGCAGTATAAGACATGAAATAATACTCGAGGAACTGAGAGCCAATTTGTATTGTATAGCACACAGCCTGTATTTTCGTGACATTGGTAAAGGAATTTTCTCTGATGAAGAAATCGATCATCAGTCGCGTTAGTTATGGTAGATCGAAATGGTAAGGCATTAAAAGAGTGAAATGTGTGACACGAAACTCTTTCTAAGATAGTATTTTTGTTACCTTGACATAAATAATGTTGGATGAGATAATGAAATTCATCATTTTTAGACATATAATTGGTTTTTTTAACATTTATTTATTTGGTTGGTTTTAAGTTGTCAAACTAAGAAAAGTATTATGTGGGAGAAAAACTTTCGTTTCATATTTTTAACTCTTTTGATACCTTCCCATTCATTATTTCTTTTCAAAAGAAAATCCTCTACCGATTTCAAGAAAAGCAATATGCTCGCACAATGATGAGTGTCTACTGGACTATTATGTTCTATAACACAACTCTAACCTGTCTAAAACTCGAGGCTCTCCTTACGTTTGCGAAACCCTTTACATTTTTATGTGTTGGTCAAGACGTGATAGGAAGTCACAGCACAGAGGTGGATATAAATGAACGTTTACAACAAGAAAGAGTGGCAAATAAAACGCAAAAAAAAAATTATTAGGGATATATAACGGCTTTTGAAAAAAATAGCAATAAAAGCATGGATATTTTTTAAAGTCAAGAAACAAAATAATAACATCAATATAGTGAACAGATTAATTTATATTGCTAATAAAAATAAGTACTGTGCCTATCGACCAAACTAATCCCAGGCCATTAAGAAGAGTCTGCGGACATCAGAAAGCCGCCAAACGTCCAGAAGAGAATGCACGGCCCTTGGATTGACAGACCGCGCCGACCGCCGAGAGATTGACAGCGTAGTCCGCCGACAGTCCAATATTCGCGGCCTTCTATAAAGTATTCCGGATGGGTAAAACATTACAGTCAAAATTGATGTCCCACGCAGAATCTATTTCCAGTTAGGTCCGGCGAGGAACAATAGGCTATAAGATCCACGAGAGATTGTGAATGGCAACTTAGAGGAATGTCAGAGCCTGTCAGCGAGAGCCTGGCTTTGTCCGCTCACTGGAGAACATGAATCAAGGGGTCCACATTCCAGTAGCAGTGCCACCTGCAGATCACCTCCACCAGATACTGCACAACCCTGCGATTTTGGCCAGTTTGGCCTTCGAAGGTTGCTTCGAAATTAAAACGGATGTGAACGAACAGCTTTGGACATTATCACTATTCTTTCATGTATCTTATGCGGTTTACATTGTATCAGTTGAATCTGCACGGGTTGTGGGAACATTAACCACTTTGGCTTACGAAGATTGCTTCAGAATAAAAACGGATTAATAATATCGGTGGCACAATTACTGAAGAAATATTGAGATCTAAACCAAGCACGTGTATAACTGGAGTCACCAGCTTCTAAGCAACATTGGGTGTAGTCATTAGACTTCTTCGGATATATTATGATGAGGTTCTCATTCCAGTAGCAATATATTCTGCGATCATCCACATATCGTGCAACCCTAGGAACTTGGCAAGTTTAGCTTTTGAAGATTGCTTCGATAAATTCGGGTGGTAAAGATGGTGTAGAACGTTTGAATTGAAAATTAAAATATAAATTTTAGGGGTCCACTTAATCAAGCAGATGTATAATTGGAGTAAGCAGTTTCTGGGCATCATTAGACTTCTTTCAATAGAATTAAGCACAGGTAGACTACTTCAAGTGGTACACATGCAGTGCGTAGATCACCTCAACTAAATTCTTCTCAACCCTGCGACTTTGGACGGATTGGCCTTAGAAGGTCTTTTTCAGAATAACAAAAAATGAATGAATATCGAGACAAATAATAAGATTGTCAATAATACAAATAGTAAGACAAGACAAATAATAAGATAATATCGAGACAAATAAGTTTTAATTGAGATTTAATATAATATTCTAGTATAATTGGAATCAGTATCTTCTGAGCTGGACTTATCTTCATTAAGTATATGAGCACACTTTTTAAATTAACATTAAATTACCATATTGACACAAAATAGACATTCATGACATCATCATTTGAAAAGTATTTTGAAAAAGGGAGTCAAGTCTGTTTGTGTACTGAACATTGTATTGGGAAGTATTGTCGAAGAAGCAATCCTTGGATGTCGAAAATGGATGGATGTAGTTGGTGTAGTTACTAATATTACCTACTTTCTAATACGGTTTCTTATACGAAAAGTGAAAACCACCGCCATAAAAAAATAGATTCCATACTATTGGAGAAAGATGTTTATTTAAAAGTGAATTAAGAAATAAAGATTAGAGTCATGTGTTACAACTTCTACCGAGAGGTATAAAATATTATCGCGAAAGTCTTTTAAAAATAAAAAAGTTTATTGTAACAGCTATGCTCTACATCAACAATCTACATACGTAAATTGTATTTTTAAATTTGTATTGAATTCACTCATATTTATTCAGTCAGATTGATTGTATGATAATTGTTAGGTGATGTTGACGGCGAGTCCCTAAAGAGTCTTTAGAGACAGCGGTTTGAAAATGCAACCAATAAACAATTTACGGCAGGAACTACACCGTTCTCGCTTGACGAGAACTGTAAACTTGGGCTGCAGTTAAACCACTTTAATTGCTCTGTTGATAACTTCAAGAAAAATGCATCCACACTTACTGACTTGAGACGGAGAAGGTTTTGGTTAAATACTACCTACTTTAAGACTTTAAGAAATAACATAAATTTCATTAATTCAATAATTTCTTATGTAAATTTCCAGTTACCAATTACTACTACACTAAGAGACCCTATTCAGAGTTGGTAGACTAATAGAATAATTGGGAATGATTTTAACGTGATGGGGAAAGTAGGTATATTTTTCCAGCTAAATCATCAACTAACAAATCAGTAATCCATGGCAACCTAGGTAGCATACAGAATAACGCAGATTCCAAACCGCGAAAATTTCGGCATATTCTGAATTGATGAGGTATTGAAATCCTATTTCTTTCTCCAAATTCTGTCCTTTCTGACCTATGGGATAACCCTCACCCTTTCAGAACCCAAAGGATGTTGTGCGTTGGAATATTGAGGAGGGTGGCTTTCAACGCAGGGTAGGACTTGAGGCTCTCTAACCGAGAGATCACGGGTTCGATTCTCCTGGAGGTCAATAAAAATTAGTAGGTTTAGACAGTTTCCCTTAAAAATGACGTTAGTTGCAAATGATTGAAATGATTCTATCATTTAAGAAAAAATATTGGCTCCAATACACAGTCTAATGGTCTACTTTCAAAATCATATCCAAAAGAAAACCTGAAAGACCTGGATTAGAAAAGAATTTTACCAGTTTATTCGTAACTATCGAATTATTTTTCGTTTGCTTCTAACAAAGCAGGACTAAAATATATTTATTGATTGACAAAAAGTGTCTTTTTTGCCTGGAAATTAATGTTTGAAGCCTCCATCGAACCTCTCGTTAAGCGATTGTCATCAGGATACACATACAAGCCTTTGCAATATCTTAGGCAGTAATTATTACCATCACAGCACTTAATTGCGGATAAGCTTGCTGTCAACACACAAAATCAATCATTCCACATTCCACGAGGAATTGGTTATTACGGTATCAATCAGCCGGGGAGGGAAGGTGTTATTACGGACTTTGTAACTCGAAGTACAGAAAGATTCAAGTACCCTCGGGGCTGGGAGGAGGTTAATAATAATCGAACCAGAGCGATAAATCTTACAGCCATCACCGCCATCTTAGTTTATGGAGAAACGGCAGCTCGTCAGGCCGCCCGGGGGTCGGACGATGCTGCCCGCGAACGGCTTTTTCCTCCGACTAGACGAATCGCATTATCATCAATTCTAACGGCCCAATCGTTTTCAACTTTTTCCGCACGGTTATATCCCGCAAAATAGTTTATTGGATTGGTGCGATCAATGTCTTCTTCAGAGCAAAAGAACATGGGATCTCCGGTCAATCGCTTCCAACAGGACGCTGCTTCTCCATGTAGGGCGTGTTCCTCCCTTGCTGGCTACCGGGTCAGGAGGCGACGGCGGGTCTGGGTCTCGTCTGTAACGTATCCGCTGTCGAGACGAGACGACGTGTTGCAACGGCTTGCAAGTTACTACAGTGTGCAACATAAGTGACCTCTGCACTGAAGAAAACATCAGGGAATGTTCATTACACTACTTCAAGATGGTAAGACTCTATTTATTTTACTTGTCTTCCCAAAAGATTTATTGAGAAAATTAACATTTCAGTATGCCGACCGAAACAAAATAAACAAAAAGGAAGTTCAATTCCCAAATAAAAATTCCGTTTGTATAAAATATTATGGTAATTTAAAGCATGAAATTTAAAATTTCATTAACAATTATTCCTTTTTTAAATCGTATAATTTGACCTTTCATCTTTCACAAATTAACACCATACCACTAAATCTTGTGTCTACAATTTTAATAAATGTGTTCCTTATACTTGTTTCCTTAGATGAGTCAAGAATGTGATATTTCCGACAAAAATTTTCGAATCTTCTCTTACATCCCGTCACGTTATTTTGGAACAATCCCAAAGTAATGAATCTAAGGTTTGGGACGAGATGTAAAACCTTGTTTATTGGCGTTACATTTAGTTTACAATTCACTATAATGTGATAAGTCAAAAGGTTTTTGAAAAAGTTGATTTCCCCCTCTTTAGTAATAAGCAGAAACATTTAAAAACGTCCGTTAAAAAGTTGTGAACATAGCATATGGCTTTTACTTTGTTTCTTTATCGAACCATGTTAGAGAAAAGTGGTTTATTTGATTTTTACTCTGTAGAATTAAAAAATAAATCAACTTTGTACACGTTTCGAATTTACTATAAAACCCTTCACAACTAATTCCAAATAAACTCGTGCCAGTTGCGCCGTTTTCAAATTAGGTGATGCCCCACTACATGTACTATTAAATGGATAAGTGATAACGGAGACTGATACAAAGAGACCTAAGAGTTATCCAAATTTAATCACATAATCTTCAGCAATTCATTCTTCGACATTAACGGTAACGTGGAACGCTCTCTTTGACCTAAGAGTATCCATCTTAAGTAATCGTTTATATGTTTGTTACGCTAGAATGTTCTGCGCAATGTCGAGTTTTGACCATTCCAGCGATGAAATTTCCGTACCCCTAGACAGTGGAGGCACTGCTACTGGAGTCCCTGGAGTAGCGGGCGCTGCGCTGTCCGGTAGCTGGGGCGGGCCACAACTGATCTATGAGCTTATTAACATTCCTCTCTTAATGAGAGTCTGTGTACAGCATCCGGCATTCTCGCCTAAACACTCGACGGGGCCGCCACGTCGGTAAACACGTCTAGGTTCAGGTGTGCCAGCCCGGACTAGGTGTGCCGCTGCATCCTAGCCTCCTGGTGCCAGTGGTGCAGTCGCAGTGTTTACATTGACTCCGACACTCAATCACAGTCAACTCTTGTAGGGACGGTGAGGTTACATTGCAGTATCACCAACACACCATGGCGACTTGTATCGGTTATAGGGTCTAGAAGGTCGGGTGGTATGCAGTCTTTCTAAATTTGAAATTTTCAATTAACTGCCTTTGAATTTGTTAAAAAAACGACTTTCTCAAATACCCTATGGTTATATACTTTTGTATAGACCATTCTTCACATTACAATATTTATATTTAATAACAAAATTTAATTCTGAAAATCCTAAACTTCAAGACATATTTTAGTGGCTACACACCCGTTTTAGTCATTCAAATAGCAACATTTTCAACTACCTTTCTTTGAATTTAGTCAAAATACCTTTCTCAATGACACGAGCCTCTGGAACATATCTTGAGTAGTTATCATATAGGCTACATTTGTGTATAATTATTGTAAATGGTACATTTTCAAATAATTCCCTTTGAATTTGGTAGAAAACTTTTTTCTGGATTATCTTCGGTGATGAGCTGGAAAATTCCACCAGCAAGAGGTTTGCCCTTTCTGTTCAAAATACAGCATTATCACCAGGAGTTAATTTCGACTTTTAGTACGCATTTTTTATGTGGAGACCTCAAGCAGCAATGGTAACAAAAATAATTTATTGATAACTGATGTACTTGAAAATCTTGGTTCACTACACTCAAAAGTTTGCTTCATTTTAAATCCTCGAAAACAATATTGGTTCACTTAGATCATTAGTTTATTTTAATGCATTCAGATCTTTGTTTGTTTTTTAAGAGGAGAGAGGGTACAAATAAATTTAAAGCTCTTTATTGAAATCAGCAAAATATTTTGAATCATCTAATTAAAACCCTTAAAGATCAAATTATACTATACAGGGTTAATAAAAGTCTGGAGACCCCCGACTAATATTGTAACGGCTCACACGAGAAAACCTAAACTCGCCACACGTTTATGTTATATTATGAGGTACCTTTTGGGCATAATTACAGCTTCATTCACAAACCCAAAATGGGGGATTTTGGGGGCAGCTAAAAAATTTTAAATGTAAAGCCCCATCAAGTGACCTGTCATTTTCAAGCCCCTGATAAAAGAAAACAAACAACGCAAACTAGAGGTCTCTATCTTAACCCAGTAAAAAATGACTGCCAATTGAAAATTTTATAAGCCAGAATAATCTACTTACAACATAGGAATAAGTAACGTTTGGGGCAGCTAAAAACTGTCACTTTTAAGCACCACTCAGTTGATCTCTCATTTCTTAGGTATTCATAAAAGGTACAAACTAATGCGACAATTTAATGCGAATATAAATTGGACAATGAGCACTAAGATAATTAATTGTAATTATGATTCAACTGAACTCCCGAACGCGCCGCTTGAGGTGCACTGGGAGGTAAATTGTATGTATATATGTATTTTGAGAAAATAAAGAAGATTGAACTTGAACTTGAACATATTAGTCCAGTCGTATTACCTGATTGAAAAAAATAAATGTTTTCTTACAGCAAACTAATGGCACAATTTAGTCAAATACATCATAAATAAATAGAAAAAACCACTCCGAACCAAAATCGTCTATTAGGGGGTATAGGAGGGGTGGTTTTTAGGGGTAAAAATGGTTTTTTGCAATTTGTGAGTAAAAAATGCATCCTATTGAAAACAGTCAAATGTAAAAGTTGTTGGAAATAAAAAATCTACAACTTATGTAGTAATCATTTTTGCTCTAACCTCAAAAATTTCCCACAAAATTTAAAAAAAAAACCGATTTTTTTGTTTTTAATTTTTTTCTTTTACAAAAATGGTTTGATTAAGCTGAAAATTTGATCAAATATACTTTGTGCTATTCTAAAAATACTGTATTTATTTCATTAAGAAATATTCTGCCGTTATAATCAAATTTCACTTGAAAAAAATATTTTGATAATTTTCAATCACCATTTTGAAACATTTTTTTTAATCAAAAAAGATTCTCTGACGGCTCATTATTTTCGGTGTTTTGTCTATTTTGAAGAAATTAAATAAAAAATATGTAGTTTAATTGAAAAAAACTGCAGTAAACTTGAAAATAAACAAAATGTTGACATTTTTCATTATACATTGTATTATTTATATTATCCCACAAACATCCAAGCACCCAAACCTACAAATATACAACACCAAATCCCATAAACATCCAAACACCCAAACCTACAAATATTTAAGCACTCAAATATCCAAACAACATTCTTTAAATATTTTCGAATTTAGATTATCAATATGGTAAACACAACTAAATTTAATTCGTTTATAACAGCTTTTTTTAACTGTACATCGTAAAGTTCAAACTTTATTGTATCATAGCTATAATGTAGTCCGTATTATACTGTACATAAATAAACCCATTCCCAGATGACCATAAACATTGATATGTAGTTTAATTTAGTCGTTTTTGTTGGCCTTGACAGTACAGTATGATTTTTCATACAATTCAAAAATTGTTCCTTAAAATTTAAAATTTTTGACAAATCTGTTCGAAGCGATGTTTTAAGGGACGTAATTCAAATAGGCATTTTAGCAACGAGATGCTAGATAGTAATATTTTAGAACAGTGCAACAGTTTTATGGTGTCATCAAGTGTCATAAAAAGTTGCATTTTAGTAAATATGTATTTCTTAATCTAGTTTGACAAATACTTGACCCTGAGAAGAAATTAAGTATTTTTATGAACAATCATTATACTGCTTACACTACGAGTGTCGTATATATCCAAATTGTGTGTTTTGGGTGGTGGGAGGGGGAGTGGTTATAGGAGAATGTTTTGTGTGGATACAAGTAAACAATAAAAAATATAATTGATTTTTGAATATTGATCACAGATACACATTAAAAACAAATTTTATTACTGTGGGTTAGAATAATATTTAAATTAAATTTATTAAAAAATATATAGATGCTAATGCAGCTAAGGTTATACAATTCAAACTTTCCTCAATATATTATTAGTTTTAGGCGATTAGGGTCATGCCCGCTACAGCCAATTTATTATTATCAAACGTGTTCGCTAGAATTGCCCTTTCCTTTTTAGCCCTATTCTGGTCCGCATGGACCAAAAAGCACCTCTGAGAAGCTGAGAGTTTCTGATCATATCGATCATAATTATTTTAATTTATCAAAAGCTCAGTACAATTTCGAGGCTTGAGTACCTGAGATTATTGTCCACAAGTAAAAAATAATTATAAAAATAATACAGGAAAACATTTAATTTTGCACTTTAAGAATTTTTATGGGGATGCAATTAGCATAAACGTTAGTTCCCAGTAATACTAAAAGTAAATGGTTTTAAATATAGTTTTACCTTTATTTTTTAAATGGTCATAAATAGTGTTTACAAAATTTGAATTTGAATAGCCTTTATAAATGAGTCAGATGATTTCGTTGACATGGCAGTATTAAATTCCCGTACGATAGAATATTTTAAATAGAATTATGGCTTATTTTAGAATAGACAACAATTACAATAATGATAACAACTTTAGAGTGGTTTCAATGTTTGTTGTGGTGATTTTTATTAAGATTTCTCAAACGGTAAAAAAATATGTTAAATTATATTTATTTTCTTAAGTTGTCACTTGTAATGCGTTTTGCCTTATATAATGCCATTCATACAAAAACAAAACTATTTAATACATACAAATTTTATTGATTAAATTCATAAGCAGAAAATTAGTTATATCAAAGAGTTCTGAAGTGATTAGAAGAATTGATGTGTTGTTTTTATGAATAAAAACGCAGTGGGGTCGAACAGTGTCATATTGAAATAAGTTAAATGGAATTCATACTATTCCAACACATAACTCAAAAATATTTAGAAGAGTAATATGTAAAAATCATGTAATATGTTACACGATTTTTCAACTTTAGCGAAAAAACATGACTAATATCTTAATAAAATGTAATAAAACATAGACCCTGGAGTGCTTTGATAAGCAGATTTGCAAGAACGTATTTTGTGTTAAATTATTTGCTATATTTTGGGATTTTATTTCTCTCAATGAACAGCACTGTTTGGTTTCCAGTATTTATTACACGGAGTGTGCTTCCTTTAATATTACCAGTTTATAACGACCGACACCACTTCCTGTAGTAGAGTCGGTCTTAAATGCAAAAAATTACAACACAAGTAGAATGATTTGCATAGCTATTATGTTAAAAAGTCGTGTTAAACTTCATTACACCATGAATAAGACATCTATCAATAAACATCCGCTAATATATCACTCGATCCTGTTCGTTTATAGTTGAACCACTGTTTTTTCGCTAATGCATTCAGATTCTACCGGTCTCCTAATGAAGTTGTACCGACTCCGTTAACATATCAGGCTCATATTTAAAAATTTATCGCTCAAGGGCTATCGCGATATCGCGCCAACTGATGACCGCCGCTCCGTACCAGTCCCCTGTGACAATATAATAGTTTATGACAAGATATGTCATCAAACGCTATCATCTTGTTGTCACTTGTCACAAAAGAAACAGGAATGATAAATATATTACAGAAAGGTATCAACCATGTTACTGATTAAAAACTCTGATAATAACAACATTTCTGCTTCACAACCCTTACGTGGATGCGCTGTCTATTTTCCTTTAAAATTTCAAAGCTGCGGTTTTTCTCTAAAACTACATGAGATAACACTGTACCGTAGTCACCGCTGTTATCGTTCGTGTGACGTTTAATAAACCTTTTATATGTATTATTATGTAAAGTACCTGAATTCAAGGATGAATTACTGTTTACTTAAAATAAATTGTTACATTTTGTCCAATGAAACTGAAAATAATCATTGAATAAAAACGGAATGCACAGGATGAAAATAATAATACTACGTGGCGGTTCCTGTAATGTGATATTAAATAATACTTAAATAACACAGTTCAACGAACAGTGATTTTTGTGGTACGAATTATGAGAAATACAGAATTGCATATAAAATAGCCAGTGTTCAAACACAGCACTCACTTTCATAATAGCTATAACATTTTATGTAAGCTACCGTACTGCTATTAATCACATTGATTATTTTGAATACATGAGTTTATTGGTGTGGAACATGATTAAAGCAGTTTTCTTCGCAACTGCGATCATTATAGACTGTTTAACGTTTAGTGTATTGGTATGTTTAGTTGCTTAGTGAATGCGATCGGTCTAAGGCGTTGTTGGACTTTAGATCCGAAGCAATGTTTTTACGACTGGAACAAAGTTTTTGTTGTCTTTGACTTTTGTATTTACATCACCGTGTTTGAATTATTTGATTTTGATACCTTTAAGCTTGTTTTAGAATTTGAAAACTTTGAAAGTAGTGGATAGATTCCAGACCACAAAACGTCGTTTTTATTTCATGAATTATTATATTAATTAATATAAAATGTTAATAATCTTTCTATCTCTTCAAATAATCCATAAAGGAATAATGTCCGGGGGTATAAGTTACATACTAAATACGTTTTTGTTAAATCAACTCAAATACTTATTCTAAGTCCAAAGTACCCTTGACTTTATGTTTCTTCGTTTTCACGAATACGATTACGGAGGGCTAAGTGAAGTGAACCGACTATTAGTATGCATTTACTCGTGTAAGTCCTGTCTGGCTTCTTGGGATCTGCGCATGCGCTGTGCTGCGGGCATTCTAGTCCCAAATCCTACAATGGAAAACACTTGTTTGAAATGGTTTTTACTTGGTTCAAAATGTTCCTGCCATAACTATTGATTTTAGATTACAATATATTAAGCTAATTGGTTTAGCATTTATACACCTTAAAAATTTAAAAACCTACTAATAATACGCAGTGTAAATTTTTATATGATTTCTAAAACTTTTAGAGAGAATCCATTTTTTTTCTTCTGGTAAACTATTTTTTATATGTTCAACTTTCTAATTACGTTTATAAATAGCTTTCAACTGATATAAAATATAATAGTGCCCCTGCAAGCCACACTAAAAATAAATTAAAACAAAATATTTTTATTCTTTTTAGATGCAAAAGGTAGTCTGAATAACAGGTTTTACTTTATATATGAAAACACATAGGTACACTGTAAAGTTATAAAAATGGCGGAAGTTTATTTTCATTAAGAAAAAACATATTATTAAGAACATGCCATTTAAAATAACTATATTTGATACAAAAATATAATATATGTTAGTCAATAATAAATGAATAAAAAAATGTATTTTCTGAAGCTATAACTGATGTACATACTGTACAAAGTTCACAATTTTTTCTTTAGCCATTTGTATTTGCACTTGATTACAATTACCCTTTATTGTCTAATTTAAATGCAAGTAATTTCACATCGAGCAAAAAAAGGCATATACGCGCATCTAAAACCATAGAGATTCGCTGCAAGGACGTACCAAGCGAGTAGGTCCAAGGGGTCCGGACCCCCCCCTAAAATTTTCAATGTTTTCAATTACCTTTTTAGTAAACGATTATTATTATTATTTAAATAATTCAGTATTACTGACATGTACTGCTGAAAGACCGTGATCAACAAAGAAACGGGCCAAGAACATTTTAAGGTTCAAAATGGGAAAATGTTTTCCTGGCTACGTTCTTTATTCCCTGCAATAAGTTTTTTATATCAATGATACACAGTATGTTCCAAATTTTATGCACGCTGAAGGGATCTTAGCAACTATAAGAGATACGGTAAACATTATATGGACGTAATAACAAGACTAAAAAATCATTGTGGTCAATTATTGGATGCGTCGTTCATTCGCTACGCTCAAAAAACGGTTTATTATCAAAATTTCCAAATTGTCACATCTTTATTGTTAGTACCTATAATGGAACATTTGTATATGAAGTCTGCATGAAATTTATTTTATCTGGTTGTTAAATATAAAAATGAAAAAATTTTCAAAACAAGCAAGCATAATGTGTTAGGTTCAAGTAAATATTTTAAATACAACGATTGTTTATTAAAAGAAAGCAGACTTTTACTGATCTCCAAAATACCATATATTTTATAATTCTCTTGTGAGTTAGGTCAAATAATACATAACACCCGTTTTTTTGTATGGTTGTATAAAGATAATTCTATTTTACTTTCGGATGATTGGTAAACTGATATTTCACTGCACATAATGTTGGAATCAGCTGTTTAGTGAAACAGAAATTATATGACAAGGTAAGTCTAAAAATGACTGTTAATTACAATTTTGAGCCTGATTAGCACAATAAGAATTTTAAATGGTATCATATCCCTTCAGTGTGTATACACTTTGGAACTTACAGTAGATATGTATTGATTGCTACCTAGTTTCCTCCAAAATACTTATCTGGATCCCAAACCAGCTTTCAAAACATCTAATGTCCGAGATTGTTCATTATCGTCTGAAGCCCTTCCTTATCACTCTTAGAGTACTTTGAAGAGAGCTCTAATAATTATTGTAGTGAGGACATGAACTGGGACAACACGGAACATCTTTATCACGATGGAGAGATGTTCCACAACATTCCGAGAAATAAGGCTCAATAGTTGGAGCAATCCCCGCCTCCGCGACTCCCTAAAACCTTGTACGATCTTCCCTGTTACTCCTACGTGGTTTTGTTGAAATTTTTACTTTTGCTTTATAAATGAAATTAAGTTCTCTAGACATTCGTCACTATAGTTAAATAACTGTTTATTCAGATCATGGCAATGCTCTCAAATGCGTTAGAGACACATAATATCTACCAGACAATATGACAGATAAATAAAATTTTGGAGACTGACTGGCGCCCCATGTACAAAAAATGGTAGGTACATGAGTTAACCTTTGTTTTTTTAAGCAAGACAAGTCTGAGTGATGCAAGAATCCAACGATTCGGTTAAGTATCGTACACATCCATTGTTTTTATTAACCTCCTATGAATAAACGTTTTGAATTTGTAGTTATTATAATAATGGTTTGAAACTTTTCACTTTTCACTTTGAGCTTGCAAACTCTTGTGAAGTTTGTGGTTTTTTATTTTGCTCTTATTATTCCTTAAGTTGATTTTAAGCTTGGTAGGTCGAGAATCCTGCATGTTACACGATATACATTCAGAGAAACACCAGAAAAAGACTGTCATTTCAAGTTGTGTTCTTGTGTGATAATACTGAGAGTTTATTTGTTACTAATAATGCATTTTTATTTTTTTACCAGTTATATTCAATTCACAATATGTCCTTGATATAAGGGGGAGGGTTGGGGAAGAATATAACTTATATAGTATTTAATTGATTTAGTAGTTATCATATTTTTCAATGCATAAAAATCAAACAAAATATTTAAATGAGTATTAGTTATACTTGCAATAAGACAAACTCAAACTTTACGTTTTACGAATTTATATCTGGATAGGTGAGAGGCAACACGACGAGACTGACAATATTGCCACGAGATACTACCAGCCCCTATCACTACCGCTCGTTCAGTCAATGAAGCTGATATCGTAGTAGTAGTTCCGCCTAATCACTGTCAAGTTCACAAGTCGTGGTACAGTACACGACTACTGAGACTGTGACAATATTGCTACCAAATACTACTAGCCCCTATCACTACCGCTCGTTCAGTCAATGAAAGCTGGTTACCGTAGTAGTAGTTCCGTCTAATCAATGTCAAGTTCATAAGTCGTGGTACAGCACACGACTATTGAGACTGTGACAATATTGTTTATTACCAAATACTACTAACCCCTATCACTACCGCTCGTTCAGTCAATGAAGCTGGTACCGTCGTAGTAGTTCCGCCTAATCACTGTCGAGTTCACAAGTCGTGGTACAGCACACGACTACTGAGACTGTGACAATATTGCTACCAAATACTACTAGCCCCTATCACTACCGCACGTTCAGTCAATGAAGCCGTTACCGTAGTAGTAGTTCCGTCTAATCACTGTCGAGTTCACAAGTCGTGGTACAGCACACGCCTACTGAGACTGTGACAATATTGCTACCAAATACTACTAACCCCTATCACTACCGCTCGTTCAGTCAATGAAGCTGATATCGTAGTAGTTGCCTAATCACTGTCGAGTTTACAAGTCGTGGTACAGCACACGCCTACTGAGACTGTGACAATATAGCTACCAAATACTACTAACCCCTATCACTACCGCTCGTTCAGTCAATACCGCACGTCGAGTTCAGTCAATGAAACCGTCAATGAAGCTGATATCGTAGTAGTAGTTCCGTCTAATCACTGTCGAGTTCACAAGTCGTGGTACAGCACACGCCTACTGAGACTGTGACAATATTGCTACCAAATACTACTAACCCCTATCACTACCGCACGTTCAGTCAATGAAACCGTTACCGTAGTAGTAGTTCCGCCTAATCACTGTCGAGTTCACAAGTCGTGGTACAGCACACGCCTACTGAGACTGGAGAGTAAGTGGCAGTGGCAGTGACGGAGGTCAAGGCAAGGTCACGGGTGCCGGGTAATTGAGAAATCAAGGGCAATGCCTTGTTGTGGCTAATTAAATAACATCGCTCGTTGAAACAATTGCATAATTGGCAGGAGCGGATCTGCGCTTGGCGGCTCTGCGGGCGCTCTACCATACACTGGCCGGTTCGGGCCGCGCCGGGCGGTACAGCCTGTGCCGGTACCGGTGCCGGCTTTGTCTCCCTGCCGGCTGTTGTGTCAACGCTGAATTATGGTAATCAGAGCTTGTCGTGCAAATAATAGTATTCCGGAACGTGTGTGCTAGGTAATGTTTCATATCAAGTAGATGATTATTGCATCAAATATTTCTACGTTCGTGCAAATCTGAATAATCCGATAACTCAGTTTGCTTTATTCTCGTCAATATTGAGTATATTTTGCGATTATCCTATAAAAATAATTTAATCGTAGGAAAATAAATTAAATCATGAACAAATAGTGAAGGAAAATTATGAAACATGTATAGGTCGTTTTTTTATCTTAAAATCTTAAAGGTTATATATGGTAGCCTAACACACGATCTGGTTTACTTAAAATCGATAGAGAAATTTCTTTTAAGATAGATATCGATCGTTAGCAGCGCTTGTTATGGTGGAGGTAAAGGTTTGAGGGTATCAACAGAGTTAAAATAACAAACTTCTGTATTTTTCCTCAGTATTTCTAATTTTATTGCACTTAAATAGTACTCAACCTATATCAACGTCAGAGAACTCGTTAAGTAGGCTGAAAGTCGACGCTTCCCGCCAAATAGACGGCCAACCGATACCCTCTAATTTAGACCTTGCACAAAATTAGCGCGTCTGACGTCCAACTAATTCTTAGGAGATGTGAAAAAACTAATTCTATAGATAGAGAAAACCGGATGTGTGCTTTCACAATGCAAATTGGCTATAGACTATCGATTAGATTGTTAACAATAAAGATTCAAAAATTTTCTTATGAACCGTTATAAGGCATAGAGTAAGCCAGTGCCTTGTAGCCTAACAGTGCTTTGTGCCACTTTGTTTAGGACTGTGCTACGCGAGTGCTTTGCCATCTCCTGTGTTTTGTTTGTTATGACGGGTATTACACACAACCATTACATCTTGACGCTTCACTCAAGCATATTGGTTCTTTATATACTTTAGTCTAGAGTATGGTGAACTCACGATAAGGGATTCCGTGATAAAAAGGAGAGAAGATACGGAATCTCGAAACGCCGTGTATCAGTAATCATTTCGTACTTTTTACGTTCTTACGATTCATACAGTACTTTGTTTGAATCTAATTACGTAAAAAAAATTCTGTCAGAATACACAAAGACAGTACAATAAAGTAGGGTCATATTTAAAATCTCAATATCAACAATAATAAACCGTTATATTTTGCCATATTTATTTGATACATTATCTGTATTTAGAAAATAAATGAAATCTTTTCTAAATAGAGGTTGTTGGAAGAAACAATTTTAATCCAGGTAAAGATTTTCCATAAACGTAACTGTTATCAAATCGATTATTGTTAGATTAGCGATCTACGGTAGGTGACTAAAACGTTACTAAGTAACTAATTGAGTAAACTATTGTAACCCTATTTTAAAGTTTGAAACTATTTCACAGTCACAAATTTTTGAAACTGACCACAGATGCTGCATTGTTATTAAAGTTCAATAAATTAAGAAATTTATTATTTTACGTAAACTTTATTGTTAACGATGCTTAACAGTGGATTGGAAGGGGTGAACAATATTTAGCGTAGAGTGATTTTTATAATATTTTTGTCAAAGATAAATCCAGTGTGTTCTACAAATCTACATTAAAAAGATAAATTTGTCATTCAATGAAATCTAACATGTATACAGATAGACGATACGTTTGTTCAAAATTACCACAAAATGAAGGAAGAGAACGTAATGATGACCTCTAGTTCTTTTATAAATAAATAATTTCATAGTCCTTTATGTTTTGAACGTCCAAAGGCACATTTGCTGCACCTTTGTTACCAGCTGTAATAGTTTTCAATGTAGTTTCATTTAACGTAATAACTAACTTCATTACTAGAAAAAATAATTTCAGTTCTAAAATAGCTATAGCATATGTCAAGTGAATGTAAAGGTCCCTGACAAAAGTATGCTATCTGACAAAAGTGAAGCAGTTTTCTGCTATTTTGTGACGGATTCTTAATGTTAATAACTTTTTGAAACTGTAATGAAAATTCTGAGCCCGTTTTATCCTTTTGTGGTAGTAAGTACTTTTTCACTTGGACACTTCAACTCAACGTCTCAAGGCGTACATTTCAGTACTTAGTACATAAAATAAAGTCATTGAAATCAAAGACAACTGAATGAAGAGGGAGAATCAGCTGATTTGGCTATTGCATTTCCACAAGTACACATATGAACCAGTCACATGATCTGAGAGAACAATAACTAGGCTTACCATCAGCTGTTGATGACGTCACTTAGCCCCGCCCTCCACCTGTGTTGGCTGCGTGGGCCGCTTCTAGCCTCTCCTCTCTCACACCGGGTCTCTCGGCCTTCCTGGAGTCTTGGGGCTCCTTATCACGCTCACTCTTCAGCATCGTGTTCCACGTGTTGTTTTTGCACTTTTTTGTTACCGTATCAACGCAATTCTTTTGGAACGTGTCATTGTGTTAGTAGGTGTGTAAATTAACGTTGTCTGAATTGGTTAAACTTGAGTTCCGTAAAAATCCATTTGGAATTGTGACGTTTTTTGCGTACGGTCTTACGAGAACGGGGACAGGACATTCCGACCGTTCAATGGCGGAACATAACCTCACTTATATCACGTGATGGCGGCGATCGCGAGTCGTCACGCCACACGTCACGGCGTCCGACGTCACGCGTCATCTCGGTGAACACAAAAAGTACACAAATTCCCGCCCAAAAACGTCGGCCATTGTTGAAAACACGTCCTCAGCACTGTGTAGCCGGCGTGGAACTGACTCCCGGACTGAGCTAGCAGGCTAGACAGCCTTTGCATGTTAAAAAGGACTTGTGTATGCAAAAGTATGAATGAGATACAGTAGAGGACGCGCATTAGCAATTGTAATAAGGCGCGAGTGAGAGAGAGAGAGTGAGTGAGAGAGAGAGAGAGCGCGCGCCAGACACAGCCTGCATACTAGACAGCGCTGCTGCTGCGCCACACCACGCGGAGCAGGTCAATGGACCAGCACACCTGTTCTCTTCTCTCCTCTCACACAACCTGCCCCACACCGCAGCGTCGCGCTGCACGCGGTCACACCAATATGTGCTCTTATCACACCTGTTCTACATTCGTACAGTATGATATCATTGTGACATGTAACTAAATAATGCGAAACAAGTCACAGTTACCAATTATCTAAAAATCAATCACCAGTAATAGGTTTATATATTTATTTGTTTATAATACTTTGTGTTGTGTGCTAAATCATAAGTATTTATGTGATTTACAACTGGGGATAAACCAGTTAATATAATTTATCAAATTTTACTACTCAAGAAATTACCAGTAGAGATACAGTACTTACTGGTGGTAAGTAATGGAAAATATAAGTAATTTAAAAAATATAAAAATGTGTGAGCATTCGATCAACAACTGGCAGTTATCTTCGATTTTGCGCTTGATTTCATATTAAAGAACAGGTACATATAAGCATATCTTTCTTAAATAGCTTAATAAACAAACAATCCTGAAAATAATTGTTGGTCACAGGAATATGTTCCCGTCTTGTGATTCATCGGAGAATAATTGGAGTGTAAGTTTAAAGACCATGTTTAGAGGTTCTGAAGTCTAAGAGTAAAACAGCTTATTTGCTGATGAAGTACACAAATTATTCTGCAAAATCTCACAATATTTGAATGAATAGCTCCAACAATTTCAGTAGCATTTGACATATTTTAGTGCAGGAGACCTAAATCCGTCGTTATAGTACAATTGAGTGAAAGCACTTCTAACGTAATAAGCAGGAGCCATATAATATTTTTGAATCGGAAGTTGACATGTTTGTGGTACAATTGTTAGGAGGTTGGAACAGGTAAACAAAATTAATCACTGGCTTTAATTTGGGTAAGAGTGTGAAGTAGAGTATTTCACACGACATAATAGAGTTTGCTTTGTTGCCACGATTAATAATAAACAGTGCGGGTTAAAAATAATGGATACACTCGGTTTACTTTTTTGGTGGATAAAGATAGAGGGATGGAACTCGGGACGCCTTTCTAGGTAATAATAGCAGCATTTGCATTGTTGGTAGGTAAAAAAGCGCCTACTTCCGGTCTGACGTAGGGCTTCCATATTCTGTTGGGATTATATGTAAATATGTGTAAAATTTAACCATTTTAGGAAGTAGAAAAAATATTGTTCTTTCAAGGGTTGGGACACTATTTAAGAACCTAGTGCAAATGTAGTGGAAGCATCACTAGAATGAGTAGTTAAAAAAAACTAATGCACGGCCAAGTCATTTTCCACGATTTCCAGTCGTTTTGGAAAGTAGGATCGGTAGTCCACGGGTGTCGGCGTGGACTAACTGCCCTCCATGCAGAAATGTGACGTCACCAACCCTCGTCAAAATTAGGCGTGTGCCTACAGTCCAACAATCATTTTTACATTGTCTGCTAAGAAACTAAGGGAAGTGAATTTTAAATTCCACCATTGTATAATATCTGGAAAATTTGGGTTTTCTAGAGACACTTTTCAGCCCCTTATGGGTGGTTGATCTTTCGAAAAATGCTGTTATTTTAATGTTTAAGTCATGAGGTACACACACGTGTGTGTAATCTTTCGAAGACATTGGCTAGTTGGAAAACAAAAATAGTTATTTTAAGGGTTTCAATCGTTTTTCAAGTCCCATGCGTTGATTTAATAGCATATGAAAGCACAAAACTAATACAAAATTCAAAAATAAAATTTTTTACAGATAATAGTCAGTTCAATGAGGGCCCATATATCTCATGTGTACAGAATATCTCCAGAACATTTTTACCTGTAGACTTTAAATGTTGCACGTAACTTCAGGATATATGGATAACAAATTGAGATATATAATTCCAGTTTTGTACCTTTTGCTATCAATAATGGGGGTTGGTAGAAGTTCTGTCTGTTTTCCATACAATATCTCAAGAGCTAATTGAGCTATAGACTTGAAATTAGCATATATCTAATCCTTCATAGACAACGCCGAGTTTGATGATGAAGGCGCTGTATGGTCAGGCGTATTTTCACCTTTTTTAAATTTATTAAATTAATAAAAATGTATACATCGTTTATAATAAACATTTTACTATAATACTTACGCCTTATCTAAAAACCTAATAATTCGTTCCATTTGGAGTACCATTAATATAAAATTGAAATACCAGCATATGAGAATTTCTGTGAACTCCGAGTTGTACATCAGTAACTAATCGAATTTGCGGGGGTCGTACTGAAATATTGTTGATCATTCCAAAGTCAATGTTGAAAAGATGGAATAAAACTAAATCGATTTTGGAAAAAACTTATATAGAGGCCAAACGGCCTAAAAAATTGACACGCAATCGACGACGGTTCATCACCGACAAAAGGATCCACTGACGTGCTGTTGTCAAGCAGGCTAAAAGAAAGTCCGATTTTGGGTTTAATAGATTTTATCTCGTAATCCCTCAAAAGCCAACAAACAATATTTCGGGTTGATCGAAGCCTTTGAGACACAAAGTTGGTCGATAAGTATCCGTCTCCGGGCGGCTAATAGATGATAATCCCCCTGCCGCGGCGAGTCCAGTCGCGGCACCGAGTCTACTATAGAGCCGGGGTCGGGATGTATTTACATGCCTCACTATCAGATGTCTGATGGCCGGTGTCAGTCTGCCTCTCCTCAGCACGCGGAGAAATCCTCCTTCCATCAGATTAGGAGTTCATTAGGAGAACTGATTTAGGGGGCGACTGCAGGAGTTAATTGCCCCACACCTGGCGAGCCCGGTACATCTTCATCATTAACCCCCCCCCCTCCTACCTCACCGACGTCCGGTGTTTGCTTTACTACCAGTTTTTCGGACTGTTTGGAATTTCTCCGGTGCTGAGGAACATTTTCAGGATTCGTTTGGATCGTACGGTTCAACCGCATTCCACTAGTTCTCCCGTGGTTCAAGAGTGATTCGTTGCGTTTGCATAAAAATACTGAAGTAATGCTACTATTACTTTTCTGAAGGACCCAAGGAAGTACTTTAGTATCATAAATAGTATACCTAGGTTTGCTTATTTCTTAGACAGTTTCAACTGCGTGAGGACTACAAGCTTCAGATGTATTGGTCTGATGATGACATCTACTTACAAATGCCGAATTTCTTTACTTCTGTAAACAAAAGATGACCTTTACCATTCATTACCACAACAGGCGTTAAATTAAATCCATCCATGCGGACATAGAGGGGGATAAGACATAATTTATCATTTTAGAATTCAACAATACAAGTGCCACTGACGGTTTTTGTCATTTACTTATTATTCTAACCTTAAATTTTCAGTATTATGACATTTTGAAATAATTTTTATAACTCTTTGTTAGAAATAACTTATTAAATTTTACTTTTACATGTGTATAAAATACTGAAATGAAGCATCTGAGCGAAAATACACAGGTAAACGCCAGAAGCTCATAAGATGAAGAACTTCTATGTATTTAAGATTTTTGCGTTCTAGTGACTGCGTTCTAGTTTTAGCCTGAGTTTAGTGATAACTTATCTCAGGAGTGTAGTCCACCAGTATTACAACTTCGAGCTTTTTTTTTGTTTTTGCTTTTTTTATATTAGCGGTGTGGTCATAGCGTGTGTTCGAATGTTATTGTGTTGACGTTTGTTTGATTTAAACATTTTTTAGGTTTCCTAGTGTTTTTTTTGGTTTTTTATTGATACGTGCCTAATAAAATTTTGAGTTTGAAAACACTATTATAATGTTTAATGTTTGCCTACTGTTCGTTACGACAGACAGAGAATACCAATTTTATACAAGATCGGATTCAACATTTATGATTTCTTCATTTAATCCATAAAAAACCTTTAGTTAAGTGTTTCAATAAGGGAGATGAAGCTAGATTATTTTGTGCAAAATTTTCCATAAACTTATTTGGGAGATGGGTGACCCCACTGTCATTCCCTCATCTGACTCAAAATAGTTGATTTGTCATTAGAACAATGTTAAAAGAATTATTTTATCCTACAAGATTCGTCATGATGCACTAGAGGATTTTAGATCACTTCTATACATTAAATTCTGAGAGCTAATTGTTGGACGTTTATGCCAGGTTTATGAAATTTGGAGAGACACGTGCGTGGAAATTTGGAATGGTAAGGGGTTAGTAGTTTTTATCTGAACAGATATTAAGAATGTTTTAAAAACCTTTTAATGTTCGGTGTATATGTCTTACAACGACTCTTTAGAATTTTTGAAACTTGTGGAAGAGGATAGATAATCCAATAAACTTAGTGTTAAATTTTTACTTAATATAAAATGATTTTATGTTTCAGACTGCGTATGTTGCTATTTATATGCCAATGTTTCACCCATACTGCATGGACTTCTTCAGGGCAAGTAAACATTTTCAGGAGAAAATCAAGTAATCAGTAGATGAATAAGTTTATTCTTAATTTTCTTTTAGAGTCACATAATTAATCTTCATATTAAAAATAGGTAAAGGTAAAGCATGCCGTATTTTAAAGGTAAAGGAGGGCTAAGAAGCCCTCTCTAACATTTAACCTGGGGACCAACAGCATAAAGGCGACTTCTGAACCACCACCACGGCCGGGGAGGCGAGCTGCTTGCAAGGACAAGATCGCTCAACGGTCATCAATCCAAGCAGCAGCCACGCTCGACGTTGCCTGGTTAGGTTATCCTGCGATAACCTCTGTACCCTCTATAATGCGTCATTGGCAAATAATAGTATTCAGATATTTCGAACTATTTTGTAACACAGCCTAACTAAATTCTTAAGAGCTGATGGCGTGCGTAGTGTATGTGTGAGAGAGAATTATTGTATGGAAAACAAAGACAAATGTTCTTGTTTGTATATTCCAGTCACCAAAAAAACGCGACATGGAGTTCATTGTATAACTATTCACTTTGTTTGTACCGTATACATGCATAAAGAGCTATTTGCACACGTTTGAAGAAACTAGAAGAAATAGAACATACAACTATAAAACAGCCTGGTCTACGTGATCGGTCAAAAATTGGATACTATTTATAAACTCACACGTTCGTAAGTAAAACGTGGTAGTTAAAAATTGTGTAATTTGTGTGATAATGTTACGTATTACATAGTTGTGAATGTTAAGTTCAGCTACCTTCCTCCACATATAGTTGACTCCTGGGATCTGGAATGAAGTACCTCTTGCAGGAGCCAAATTCATTGGAATGTTAGCCCCAACATGTTGGCGAGGCACTAATATTCGAGACAAGTGCTCGGGCGTATCAGTAACTGAGGACATACCGCTTGCGTAAAGTCCTGTTTAAATCTCAGATTATAGAAGGGAAGGGTCATTAACTAAATAAGTGCAAGGAAGGGAATGTGGAAAGGTTTCTATATCTGTGTCTACTAAAGACACGTTATCTGATATGTGGAAGTGTAGTATTTCTGATGTAAACATTCAGGTATGTAGTGGATCAGTTTTGTGAAGAACATTTTGTAAATATTCAAAACCTTTTGAGGAGTGAAATAAAATTGAATATAGAGACAATTTAGCTGTAATTTTTAGCGTGTTGTCAGCTAAATAATCAAAGTTAAAAAACAAATCTGTATAGTCTATTTGTTACAAGAGGAAATTCGTGTAGCCAACTTTAAATAATGAATAAACCTGTAAATCCTATCTTGTTTTTATATTTAGGTTCTATGAATATACCAGTTGTAACTCTGTTTAGAAGTATATTAAAGAATTGCTATTAGATACATTGTATATTTGCGGCATGTAAATTAAACAACGTAATAAATACATTTAGCTTTAACGTCAATGTCTGAAATATTTATGATAATGCTAATAAAAACTGTTTACTAGGCGTATATACTGTGATGTTACCATATATTGTATACATATATGTATATGTGTATTGTATATGAGCATACATTATGTACCGGTAGTGAAATTTACGATGCTTCAGCGGGAAATCAGCAGGGCGCGCCAAGATGCGGATTGCATGCAAAGCGCGCAAGTGTGTTACCTAGTTATAATATTATTTGCATAGCTTTTGCAAGAATATACACTACGAACTAGTATAAATATGGTAGTAGTTCAAAACATTTGAACTTTTAAAAATGACGTTAAGATTTTTAAATCTACAATGTCTCTAACAGCACCAAAAGATATGTCCTGCCGCCGTTACGTTTCATTGTAGGATCATAAAAAATATTTGATTTTCAAGACATAATTAATAAAGTTTGAAATGCTTTAAACCGAATATTTTGTACTTCTTCATTTAAATATTCATAAAATAAAAATTATACTACCAAAATTAAAAGCATTTAAATGTGTATTAATCATATCTTAAAAATGAAATACCTCTCAAAGTTCTGCGATACAAAATATTCAAATAACGTATCTCAAACAATTGTGCAATTAAAACCTCAAGGATGGTTGGATTCCTATTTAAAATATCTTTAAAATGAGGTATCTCACACAATTCTTATATTCAAGGCGTTTGCATTTGTATTAAGAATATCTTTAAAATATGAATCTTTCCACAATTATACGATTCAAACCTTAGTACAAGTTACTAAGGTTAATTCAACAAGCTATTTCAATCTAAATTAATAACATACGGGCTCGTCAAAGGTAAGTAAATGTTGTAATGGAGTAAACGTTAAGGACTTAATATACCATAGCCGGTGCATAATTTTCCACGCACCAAATAAAATATCATTACATAGCAATTGTCAAGATCACAATATAAAATAGAACACACGAATGCTGGGTTTAGCTCCAGTCCACCTAGGAAGGACTTAGAGAAGTGTCTGATATCTGGAGGCGTGTTCGTCTGAAGTGATTCAAAAACTTAGGCGAAGAAGAAGCTCAAAATGAACTCTAGATCTTTTCGACATCAGAGACACCCAGACTTCACATTGAAGTGTAATATAGGTGAATAGGGTGTCTCTATTCTTTCCATATAGGAGAAAACATATTCACCTAGATTACACTATTATTTGTAGTATAAAAGTCTCAGAAGTTTTCAGACACTGCACTAAGAGGATAGTGAACTGGAGCTAAACTCAACATTCGCATTGAATCAACCCTTCCCACCCTACGTTACTTGAAATGCATCACATCGAAAACTAAATCAAACGTAGCCTTTAGTTCATAATAACATTCACTCTTGTTAATTTTCAACTATCGGTAGTTAATCTTGTGGTTGAAAGTCACAATAATATTATATACCTAACAGCTGGTCATTCCTGAAAATATAGTTATTTTTATTGCAATATTTTAAACTTTTGTTCTATAGGTACCATTAATATTGTTCAAAAACATAACACTTTTAATATGTGTTAAATAATGAAATAGGTCGACAGTTTCAGCGACTGTTTCTAGTGCCGACGCTACCGCCTCGTATCATTAGCGTTCCCGCTGCGACCCCAACTATATAGTGAGGGTGGCCACCCCAGTGGCTGTTTTGTGACGAAAATGATCCACATAGAATCTAATTAGAAGAGCCCTAGTGACGTCATGGTTTCGTTACCATAAATACATAATAAAAGATTCACTTAGGGGGATCGATAGTGTTTGGGATCCCATGGGACTGATTTGTCACGTAGTAGTATTAGGGTACTACTGGCCCGCCTGCCTCTAGCTGCGAGGTCCCAGAAATGTCCACACTGCTGACACTACTCACTTTGGGATACTATCTATGTAATGATTGTATGTCCATGTGAATTGTTTTGATATTCATCTTGAATTTAATGAAACGCGCAAGAAATATATGTAGGCATTGCATTAATTAACATGAAGTACTTTGTGCTATCTACATTGTGCTTTAATGAGAGTCCTAATCGTTAAAATTTATTGTTTGTAAACCAACGCAGTTGCAGCGACTGGAGTTTAACTTAATAACAATATTAATGTAAACTCAGATATTTTTACAGTTTATTGCTAGTTTGCAACCAATCTTGTACCTGTTGTGCTAAAAGGCTTGTATCACGTTCCTTTAATCTTAACGTTAATCCTTTAACGTTTATAATAATATTAACTGCTACAAACATGAATAGTTAAAATAAACAATTTCATGACATTAAACTGTTGAACTCACAAAAAATTGTTATCAAAAATAATTGTATATAATATATATTTAAAAACTAACACTAATAATATATATGTATGTATAGTATATATATATATATATATATATATATATATATGTATATAAAATATATATATCTGTATGTATATAAATATATATATGTGTGTGTGTATATATATATATTATATACTTATATATGTAATTATATATATTGTTGGTGTGTTTGTTTTTAAAATTTATAAATAATTCCAATAAGAAGACAACTTCTAGAATGTAACGCTATAGAATTTTAACACTGTATGTCTCTTTCTTGAAAGACGTTAAACAAGTCTAAAAATAGTCTATTTTGGAAAAATATCTAAATTTTAATGTAAAATTTGATCAGGTACCCTATGGTAAATCATATAAAGTCAACTATAACAATTTATTCATTAGAGCTATATTATAATTATAACTTATTCTAAATATTTTTTATTTTGAACCTGTGGCAAGTAAGAGATAAAAGTAGAACAAGGAGAACGCGTGTGTTTGTGCCGCTGTGATCAGACGCCCGTGCCCGAGATAAAGTGGTTATCTGGGATTGGCAATAAACGAGGATACCCGGAATTCAGGCTGAAGTTTATGCTCAATAAAAGTGACGTTAAACTAACCCATTAAGCACAGAACTAGCAGAGTGTAACTGTGCTGGCTGGACATCGTGTGTGTGATTAGTGCTGGCCACTGCTAGCGCGAGTATGCGCGGCACTTGAGCTGGCCATTACTGCCTCGTAAACTGTCACATTCCTAACCAAAAATATGATAAGAGCAACAGTAAGAATGATAAGTATTTGCTCAACATTTGGCATTTAATGACTTACTCAACAGAATTCTAAACAAATATATAAACTTGTAAAATCGAGTCAGGAAGGGGACAGTTCAAATATACGAAATATTGCACTGAGGCTCAGAAATGTATTGAGGACGTTTCATTTTTATATTCAATAACTGGAATATGACGTTCAAGAGCAATGCCTGTTTAATTCGTTTTGTCAATTTGTACTGCAAACATTGAGGATAGAAAAAAATTACAAAAAAAAAAACACGGTGTTGTAAAAGTTTAATAACAAAAGTTTCCTCGTAAAAACACGAAAGCGAATAAAAAATCGAGCGAAATACTCATATGCAGTTTATAAGTTGGCCTTCAGAGGCGTCTTACAAGGATTCAAGATTCTCTAAGTTTGGTTGGCAAGAATATCTAATTACTTGTACCTACAAATAAATTTGGTAAGTACTTCTCTGCTAGGCGGATGGTTTGAAAGAATTGTCGCTTAAATAATACCAACTAAAGGAGAAGTTACATTTATATGCCCATTGCTGTGGGGCCGTGATATATCAGAAACTACTGAGAATATAAATTCCAGTACATAAGAACTAAGGGACATGGCATCCTGTTAAGCATCTTAATGAAACTGTAAAGGTTAGTTAATTTCATGTTTAAAAGACTGAAGTAAAAGGTAGATGAGTAATGGAAAACCTGAATCCCAATACGATGCCCAAAAGAGTATAACCACTTTGTCATTGAGAATGTTACAAGCACAATTATTCCTGCAATGAGCTGTTTTTATGTAATGAAACTGACTAAACTTTTGGGGTAACTGGTTATTAGGAGTTGATATGACCCGATAATAGAGTTCCTGGGATAAATTGTTTGTAGTCATGAAAGTTGTCATATTTTTAGGGGTCATTAGGAATGGCTGTGCCCGGATTAAAGACTTCCCGCAATGAGTTGTGTGTACGTCATGATATATACTAAATTTTCGGTATAATTGGTCATTGGAAATGGATCTCCCCCGATTATAGGGTTCCTGCAATGAGTTGTCTTAAAACTTTCCACGTTTTTGGTATAGCAGGTCATTGAGATTGGCTTTGCCCCAGTACTACAAGTTTAATTGACGCAGCTTACATCGTCATCATAAATGCTTAAGGCTTCTTGATAAGACATCTTACAATGATATTAAATGGAGCAGTTCTTACAAGAGTATTAAAACGTGACACACTGCTATACATACCTCTGTGACACACTGCTATAAAGCACCATAAATCCAGATTATCTAGTTGTCGCCCGAGTCGCTTGAGTGGCTCGATTTAGGCCTTAGTACTGACCCTTCTCGCGTGTGGTTCACCATTTCTGTTTACATTACCTTCAGTCGCACTTTTTGATAGTCTATGCAACATTAAACACAGTTATGACAAGTTTAAAATTGACTCTTTAATAAAACTCTTCTTTCAAACATAAGTAACATATAAACCTTTCATCACCACGTTCTAAGTCTTTCATCGAATTATTACATCAACTGAATTTAGCTCTCCTCCTGTTCGTGCGATGAACTCTAACCTACAATTCGGCTACTGAAAACAACAATAGTAACTCATCATCACTGTCACTGTAATCACTTTCCATCCTACCAATGCATAGCAAATCCAAGCTCAGACCAAGGCAGTAAGCGCAAACACTGGGGAATGAGTTTACATCCAAATCTCTCAGCTTCATAAGGGTATCACACTAGATTTCCTTGGAGAAACAAAATGCGCTTCTCTAGGTGATGACGGCCATATGGACTGTAGGAGCTCTGCATGAGTTGTAATTTCTTTATTTTCTATTCCCCGTCCAGTTTATTGCGTTATGTTTCTTTGAATGTTAAAAATGAAAGATCAACCAACACTGAATTCCCAAATTTCTTAATATGGTACAGTTGCGGAGATTTTCATGTGGAAAAGGTTGTTGTTTATGGTTACGTTGTGAAAGGCCAAGTCGGAATTAGTTGTGGAGGCGTCATAAAGTGATCTACACACTAAACAAACACAATACTACCCAGTAACTAAGAGGTAAACTAAGACACAATTACGGATAGTGACTTGTAGAGAGGGTGCTGTTTGTGGTTACAGCATGTTTGATGGTAAAACCTAGTCGGGATTAGTTTTATGACGTCATAAGGAGATTCATAGAACACACTACACAACAATATATAGTAACCGAGAGTTACATTAAGATACAGTGTCGGAGAGTGACTTGTAGAGAGGGTGCTGTTTGTGGTTACAGCGTGTTTGATGGTAAAACCAGGTCGGGATTAGTTGTAGTGACGTCATAATGAGATTCATAGAACACACCACACAACAATACATAGTAACCGAGAGTTACATTAAGATACAGTGTCGGAGAGTGACATGTAGAGAAGGTGCTGTTTGTGGTTACAGCGTGTTTGATGGTAAAACCAGGTCGGGATTAGTTGTAGTGACGTTATAATGAGATTCATAGAACACACCACACAACAGGATTCGGTAACTTAGAGGGTACATTAAGATGCAGTTGCGGGGAGTGACTTGTAGAGAGGGAGATGTTTGTAGTTACAGCGTGTTTGATGGTAAAACCAGGTCGGGATTAGTTGTAGTGACGTTATAATGAGATTCATAGAACACACCACACAACAGGATTCGGTAACTTAGAGGGTACATTAAGATGCAGTTGCGGGGAGTGACTTGTAGAGAGGGAGATGTTTGTAGTTACAGCGTGTTTGATGGTAAAACCAGGTCGGGATTAGTTGTAGTGACGTTATAATGAGATTCATAGAACACACCACACAACAGGATTCGGTAACTTAGAGGGTACATTAAGATGCAGTTGCGGGGAGTGACTTGTAGAGAGGGAGCTGTTTGTGGTTACAGCGTGTTTGATGGTAAAACCAGGTCGGGATTAGTTGTAGTGACGTTATAATGAGATTCATAGAACACACCACACAACAGGATTCGGTAACTTAGAGGGTACATTAAGATGCAGTTGCGGGGAGTGACTTGTAGAGAGGGAGCTGTTTGTGGTTACAGCGTGTTTGATGGTAAAACCAGGTCGGGATTAGTTGTAGTGACGTTATAATGAGATTCATAGAACACACCACACAACAGGATTCGGTAACTTAGAGGGTACATTAAGATGCAGTTGCGGGGAGTGACTTGTAGAGAGGGAGCTGTTTGTGGTTACAATGTGTTTGATGTTAAGGCCAGGTCGGGGCCTATTGAGGTAAGGTATGGTAGATATGCAAAGTTGAATCACTAACTTTATTTGAAAACTTTAATTTATGTGAGTTGTTCGCACGAAATAGGGTAACCTTTTTCACACATATATTCTCTTAATAGAACATCTTTTGTCATTCTAAATAAATACTGTTTCTTTTAAAACTCGCTATTATTTCATCGTTTGAATAATAATTACATCTTCGTTTCAATTAATTTAGATTCTAAATCCATATTATTAGAGAATTTATATAACCTTTTGATAGTCCAGCGTTCAAAACCAATTTCTATTCCTTATTTACAAATGTACTAATTATATGTCTGAACGACGAGTTCTTAACTAATTGTTTACGCTACTTGTGATACAAAAACCTCTCTGGTATAGGAATGTGCAAAAAGACATATATTTTGAAATAAATATATATACTTTTACCTTGTGAAAGCACCAGCAGTCAAAAATTTGTATGGAACCTTACCCCAGGTCGTTTTTAAGTATAATCTTCCTAACAACAGTGATGGCAATTGGGAGAAATTGGAAACATTGTTATTTCTTTGCTCCAGGTTTCTGAACTCTGTGAGCTCTGTAGGTCTGCAAAAATGTTTATGATGAGGAAATTGAGTATATATTATTTTAAATTTTAAGCTTGACTGGCAATAAAATTGGACAAATCAAACGATACTCCTTGTTATTATTCAGCGACTCTTAGAAACAATAAAAAAGTAACTTAACCTTACTTAAACAGTATCAGATTAACAAAAACCTTGCATCCTGTCATAATGAAACCATACTAATCGCTGATTGGCCAGCTTTAGCCAATCATGGCAAAGGTAACCTTGCCCTCACGTACTGATGTGGATTATTACCTTTACTGGATTTGGTTTATCAATTGTAACTGAAGATGACTGTATATGGCCAAAGTATTTCAAAATTCAAATTGTGTTATCAATGTTTCCACTCGGTGTGAACCGGAAAACATTGCACGGAAGACTTGCATTGTAATATTAATGGAATACCTAGAAAGTGTTTATCTTATACAATATACCAGATGCTTATGGAAGTCACGAGTACGAGGATATCAGCTACTTAAGCTATGGTCGGTAGAATAATGCGGTATGTACTATGAAGGTAGTTAATACATCTATATCACTGTAGGATTTAAGCCTGATGAAAGTGGTTAATATTCTTGGTGACCAGCCAAGAATACTAATAGTTTTATCTCCTATTCCCGCTCTACGTCTTGTTAACCTATACCAATAATGTTGTTAACTAATATTTTTTAATAATTGGCTTTGGTTCTCTAATTCTTTTTTAGAAGACGCCGTTTCCCTTATAAGTCTTATTCCGCAAGTCCTCATGGGCCTATGCGAGGATCTTTTCAAACAGAATAAGGATGAGAGTTTATACAGAATAAGGTCGATGATTCTGATACAAAGTGATACGGTCACAGACAGGATTTCAATCTGCACCATTTACAGCACAGATTCAAAGTCCGACTTCTTAGACCGCTCCACCATCGGCACTCCCAATTGTTTAAACCCTTCTATTTCTTCACTTCATAAAGGTACATTTTATTTCCTTTTTTTAATGGAAATACTTTCTTAGAAAATTGAAAATAATATCTATGATCTATGAATGCGTTCGAACGATCAGCGCTAAGAGCTATCAGAATACCCTTGGTGACAGGTTTCCTTACCTCCTGACCAGAAATCAGTACACAATAAAAATTTTTGAGACAGAGAACCTGAAACGAAGCCGAAACGGAAAAAAAGAAGAGACAAAGCACAATAGCGGCACGAAGCTGAATATTTATTAACAATGGGAGTATTTACTGCGTGAGTGAACTGGACCTCGCATCGAAAATAGATGAAGAATCAGATAACAGGGCTACTGTTGAGGATCGCCTGTAGAGAGTTCCTTGGAGGATGGACGAGGCCTCTTGTTCGTGTGGAGATTGGAGGTACTACTATGTTGGGTATGTTTGTTTCATCCTTACATTTCATAAATAATAAGATTCATACAAATCGTTTTAAGGTGATTCTGATATTCCAGCTATTAGGTGCTCAAGACGTTGGAAGCACTTAGCTTATGGAACTCCGTTTTCTTATAATTTGGCTTATGGAATTCAGTGTGAAAGTCTCAATTTCTGAGAATTCCCACAAATCCTGGTGTCTGAAAGCTTTTAGTCTTGAAACATTAAACCTATAACATCTTTGGACCTTTGGAAGTAATTTTCATAAGTCCAAACTTTAAGTTGGACACAGACATTGTGCAGGTGAATTTTTATTGCCCACCCTGGGAATTGAACCAGTGGCCTCTCGATTAGAGCGCCTTACATTTATTCCATAGTAAAGCTCTTTTACGGGAGGCCTCAGCACAAATGCGTCGGTTTTGATCAATGACACACAATATGGTGCAGATATATATATATATATATATATATATATATATATATATATATATATATATTTTATAGACCGTTTCTTGGAGGATAGACGAGGGATTTGGATCGTGTAGAGTCTGCAGGTACTTCCATATTACATGGTATGTTTCTTTTTTACATCACGCTATTAATTTGATCCAAATCTTCATTATTCCTTGTCCAGTTAAAAAGGAGGATGACGATGAGGTCTGAATCGTGTACTGATTGCAGGAACAACTGATGTTGAATGGTCATAAATTTTTTACTTTAACAATTAATCGTATATGAATTTTTGTTTAGTTTTTTCACAGACAGCTCCTTGTAGGATGGACAAGGGTTAGAATTGGAAGAACTACTGCATGTATAATGGACATTTTGTCCCTTTTTTACATATTGCGATACAAATTGTATGAATCTGTAGTTGTATAATACAGTGTACTCGGTGAATGTTACAGATAAAGAGCCCCTTATGGTAGGTTGGGTATACAGTGTTTTATTGTCGTAAATATTTTGCTCTTATGGATAACAATGAAGATAACGAGAAAGTAGTACAATAAATATAAGTGTACATTTAATAAGATTATATGAGACATATTAAAACTGTGGCTAAAAATGAGTGTTAAAAAGTTATATATCCTAACTACCCTAACATATAAAATATGATATTTTCATGACTTATTGTGTAAAGCATTAATAATTGAAACCTAAAATAAAATTAAAAATAAAATGTGAACTTTTTTGTGGCAAAATATCTTGAGGAAGATGTCATCTAGAGACTGAATTATGCATGAAAATTCATTTCTATACAAATAAGAATGAGTTCTATGATGGTGCATGTCCAATCACGCAATATCATTGAGCATTATTGAAAACTATCCCTCAGTAGGGATAGTTTTCAATAATTCCTGTGTTTTCTGTACTTTGCGCTATAGACTTGAAATTTTGCATTAAACCTGAGCGAAGCGTGTTACGAGACGCGTGGTATGGCGTATGGCGTACCTTGATATTTTACTTAAGCTATTGGTTAACTTCATATTTATCATTAATCTTAAAAAAAGTATAACTGTCCAAGTATACACCTAGCGCATGGTATTTGTTAGCCAAAACTCATGATATTTTTACGTTCGATGATTTTAGTCTCACAAATATGTTAAAACCCCAATCACTCGAACAAGTAAAGAACTCTGTTGCCTGGAGTTGTGTTCCTCTATTATAGCCTCTAGCATGTCTTCAATTCCTTAGAGTTCCTGTTGTCTGCAAGACAGATTTAACATTTGTATTTCCAACGTATGCAGCACTGTACCAGCTGCAGTTTCCACCTCTCTAAATGATCTCCGTGTTTCATTAATCCTCCATATTTGTGTCTGTTCCAGGCAATCATGACTCTGGCTCCTCAGCGTTTCCTGTGAATAACCGTATTTTACCCCGGACTCTCCCAGCCCATTTTCACACCAGAAAAGTCACGAGCTGCTCTAGGTGCAGAAGAAAGGGTCTATTTTCCCAGGCGCGGTCAGGTACGAGGAATGCGTGTAGTCGTGGTCTTATCGGAGACAAGCGAGGACAGGAAGCAGTAAAGTGTGTTGCAGCGGGCGGCCAGATGCGTTGTCAGGTACACCGGAAGTACCTTTACGTGTCTTCCGGTCTGTCTGTGACGCCACAATTTGTTGAGATATCATCTGATCGGTGTCCCCACTACAGCCAGGACACTTTCCGCTCCGGCGCCAAAGCGGCTCTTTCCGCCGAAAAAATGGTATAATTGCGACGACTAAGCTGTTATTTAGTACCTGTCAACATGACGAACACTTGTTGACATTTTTATGCTCTGCCGCCGTGACGCCCCGCGGCTATCGCATGCATCCCACCTGCGTGACACAGTGGCCACACTTACATGTTGTCTCTTTGTCGCCATGTGCATCCACCTTGTATGCACTGCAGATCTGATCTTATCCAACATATATACGTAAAGGCGCAGATCCTATGAAATTATATACTTTTTAGTTGTGATATTTTCATAATTGGCAGCAATTTTAACATTTTGTAAGGAAAATAGTATTCAGTGCGGCACATTAGGAGTAAAAAAGCATACATACTTTCAAGATTATTTGTTATAATTTTTCTTTTTTTAACTGTTAGTTGCTTTGTAACTTATTGGGTCAGGAGTTAGGTAAAATTGAATGTAAATCATTATTGTCCTACGAGAATACATTATTTCTGTGTCTCCTCGAAGAGTTTTTATTTTTAAATTTCAAGACAATTAGAGCAGTATACGAGGTAGACTTCAGCAACACCCGTCCAGTAGTAGAGTTTATTAATAATTTGAGGGTGAGTGCATTTTATAAAGTGTTAATAACTAGATTATCGATTTTGTATTCAATATAAAACAGTAATTAAGTGTTAAAATAATATTTAAAATATAAGGGAACTAAATACAAAATTAACGAGACAAAATTTAATTATTTTAAATTCCAGAAGGTACCTTTGGAGTTGCCTATTTAATTGATCTTCTTCAAGAATCTAGTTCAGGCCTGATTAAGTGTTCACAAAGATGGCCTTCATGAATTTCGGGGAATACTTCACTGTGGCTTATTTAGTGTTCTCCACCCCTCATATAAAGGATTCCCTATAACATAATGGATTCGTGGAAATCTTAATTTTTCGGTTGGTTCATATTCAGAGTTGGAGGTCATCACAGGAGACCTCCTCATGACACAATACCAGTGAGGACATTTGTCTAGCACAGTGCTTTTGTAAACAAAATCACTGTTTCTATCATTATGATCAAGCTTCAAAATCTTAATAGACCTTTAGAAAAACATTATGACTCTCTATAAGTCATAAAGAATGATAATTATAAATATTAAGGTCAGGTTCGTTGCTGGATACAAGTGGGAGGAGGCTCGGAGCCAAAGCAGCATACAATCTAGACGTCTTATGGATGGATTGATTTAAGAAATATTGCCATGAACTTACGACAGAATAAATATTACCCAAAGAAAGGTCGTTTTGGGATTTTGAGCTATATAGCAATTCCTTATTTTAATCCATAAACTTTAACCCGAAATTGGGGTTGAATAAATAAATTTTTCAGATAACTTAGTCGTTTAGCGCTCCTAGAGTCATGGGGATGTGCTTTTAAGGCTAAAAACGGTTTCCACACTATTAACATGCACGGCATATTAAAGATGAGGGAATCATCTCAGGTCAGAGCTCCTACTATTAGCTGAAATCTTCCAGAGGCAATTGTAGGCAGCAAATCGTAAAAAGAAGGTGAAGACTCACAGTAGAGTGCATTCTTTTAATAGTAGTAAAATTTGTTCAGACGGTAGATGACGACGGGGTTCTTTTAGTGCACTTTCTTAGAAAATAATAGTAAATTTCAGTTCGCGAAGCGTTGGAATCCATTTAATCAAACAACGATGTCAAATTGCCTCAACATTACTGTTCACTGAGACAGATTTGTTCTGTAAACGATGGGAACGAGAATAAGAATCGTATCACCAATAACAGACAATAAGGAGCACCGATCGTATGTTGGCTCTGAACAATAAACAACGATTCCGCGACAGTAAGCGCTCCAATATGGTCTCATCTGATAATATAGAGGAGTCCAGGCACAGAGCGCTCAGGCCGCCTACTTCGCTCGCCTTATTTCCTCCGTACAGCCGGAGTACCGATTCCTTGACATCATTCTCGTACAGAAGAAACTAAGGATACGTTTAGAAACAATTGCTTACTTTTAAAGAGGGCTTCTGATTTCATATATGTTTTTCATAGTACTTTTGCAAATATTTATTAAAGATAAGCAAAAGTCGAATAATTAAATAATATAGTAAAGAAAGATATGCACAGTATATCTAATAAATATATATTTATATATTATATGTTTATAGGAAAAAAAAATTACAATCATTTTTACTGAATGATAAAGATTAGGTGTAGCCCTAGTAAGATTAAATTAGCCATAGGCAGATAGACATACAGATAATCGTACAAAAAAAGTAACTGACAAAAAACCTACTCCGAACGAAATTCCAGAGCTAGACATTCACCATCATGGAACACATTTTTGCCTATACAGAAATTAAATTTCATGTAAAATTATATTTTAAGGATGAAATCTTTCTCGGAATACTTTGTTACATGATACATTCGCATTTATGTTAAATTTAATAGCATTGTTCAATTAATAAAGTTCTAGTGAGCTAAAAAGAGTACTACAGTGTAAAGGGCGCTAAAATCAATGCCTGTCACCGTATTTCAACATTTTCTTTCACTCTATTATTTAATTTACTTTATGAATAAAAATGACATACGTCTAAATTTTATATGGCTTTACCCAGTTTGTTTACTAATTTATTTATTCTACTACTCTTTCCTTGGCATCATGGTTACGTATAAGACCAATATAAATATATTTACTAAAGCTCACATAACGCCTAGGCGTGATATGCACCTCACCAAACTCAGTTTTGCTTGTAAGTCTTTTATTTTTTGTATTTATTTATTTTAATATATAGATTTATTACTAACAAATATTTAAAATTTTCTCCTAGATATAATTTTTATTTTTGCACCTATCCGAAATATTCTAAGCAATTCCTAACGCTGATGAAATCATATTGTTTTGTGGTTATCTACTAACATTGTTGTATATGCTTCCAAAAACCACAAACTAGGAACCTCATTTTTCAACAGATCCATGGATTGAAACATGAAACTTGTTACTAAGCGTTGTTTGGCTGTAGAGTAAAACTGGATGGTACAAGATCTGGGTCCATAATTCTAGTCTTACCTTTTAAGAATAAAACCTGAAGCCACCCATGTATTGTAGAGAGGGGGGGAAGCAGCAGGTGACCCCACAGCCGGCAGCCCACCTCCTTATACGGCCCTGGGTCACTGCATTACCAGCTTTCCTTAAAGGATAACTAATTACCCCTTACCCCAATTATCGTTATGGTCTTTGTATTTTAAAATTCTAATTCACCCTAAATTGGGGCACTGGAGTCATGTAGTGCTATAATTCATTGTTATAGTCGCAGTTTATTTCTCTCATTCCTAATGTTACTCAATCTAAATTGAGTAATGTTGTTTTGTGTGAAGATTTAAAGACCTGGCGTTCTAAATAAGGCCTTCCTAAAATATTGTTACCTTTGCCGATTTAATTGGCAGTTAAAATTTATTGGTCCAAACCTACTTCGTTATTCTGATACCTCCTTCTCATCTTAAGGATAGAACAAGGTTAAGTGTAAACATAATATATTTGCTTGACAGTATGAAGTCTTTAAAACAGTACCAATATTTTAATAAAATAGTTTTAGCGATGGCACGTACATTCTTGAAATGGAGGCTTATGATATACTACTTAAGAGTTATACCGACATCAAAGTTTCGTCGTTTATTACTATATAGCCCAAATTTAAAGGGCGATGATAGTTAAAGCCTAATTGTACCATACCAGACATGCTTAAAATATGCTTAGTTGTTATTTTATAGAATTGAATAATCGTAGATTTTAAATTCAACAACAAACCTGGTAAAATGCAATACACATTTTATATTTATTTATTAAAATTGGGATTTATACATTGTTTTACATTTATATTTATACTATAGTTCTTTCTCTTCATGTATGACTTCAATAAGACTGAGGCTTTTTAAAGGGACCCTACAGAGTTCGTGGTATCTTAAAAAATTATTATTATTTTATTTGAAATTTAACACAAATAGTTTTAAAAATTATTAAATACATTTTTTAGCATTCAATATAAAATATAACATGCTGTGGTACAAAAATATATAAAAAATTTGTATTTGACTACCAGTCATTAATACTTAGAAAGCACTTTATTTGATTAAATCAATACGGGAAATTAGTTTATATGGTAATTATACTTTATTGGTAATTTTATTTTTATAAAGTACAGACGTAAATACAAGTTTTAACTGGGACGCAAGTAACTCAAATTCTACAGATTGCCACTTCTTCCATTACAAATGGAAGTGCGTCGTCTCGTCTTAGGCAGCAAAGTAAATGGATACTGAGACCACGTCAGCCTACAGACCTCTTCGTACGATACACATGGCAGAGATGCTTCTTAAATAGGCTGCTGAAAACATAACTTATCCAGGGAATCCAGGAGGATCGTCTAGGACGCTTGGACCGTCCAGCACACACACACAAGCTATTCTTGTCTGTGGTGGAACGATCTACTTTAAGTTTCAACGATCTACTCTACATGTGCCCAGTAGACTCAGCATAGAAACTATTCACTCATTAAGGTTGGATTAGTTGATCTCTCCGCCTGTGACGAATACCTTTATCTTGGCTTCCATGCTGGGCATCCTGAAAAATGATGTTAAGAAAACTCAGGAATAAGCTTAAATTGTATTTAACTACTGATTTGACGCGAAGGAGGATGATATCATCCGACGTTGTCCGTACGTAATCCTAGGATCAGTTTCATAAAACATCGGTTACAATGGTATCACCCGGACGTCACTGATTCGAGCATACTTCCTTGTGGGATAAACAGACGAATCGCTGTTGCTGTTAATTCGAGGAACTTCACCCAGAGTCGTATCCTGTTCGATCGAGCCAAACGAAGAGTGTTAATATTGATGGAAGATTATTGCTTGAGTTGTAAAACAGATAATATTAAACTTTTTTTTATTTCTCAAGAAAGAATTAATACCATAAAACAAAGACAAAACGTCGTATCTGGACGTGATGTTTGACACGAATTCTGGGATCAGATCTTTTTGGTGGCATTTGGAGACAGTGTCACTGCAGCAGAACAATGAACAACATGCTTATAAGAGGAAACAGGATGTAATGCGGCACTAAAGCTCTTAACTGTGTCCATGCCCGAATATAATACACAGCATAGGTGACTTGGAACAACGCTCATAGGCAAGGCGCTATGAGTGGATAGGCTGTACGCATTTTGGAGAGACCTGAAAAATTAGGACTAGAATTTAGGTACCTAGTTTTCAAATTTAAGTTTAGCAGGATTAACAGCTCGCAAAGTCAGTTTGGGGAAAGAGAGATGACGCCGGGTCCCACGTCCCTCCTTCGCGGAGAACACAGAAAAATGTCGAAGGCGGATATAGGCCGACTCTCGACAGTACAAATATCCGTTGGTCATAATAATTTCTACTTGGCGGAACTGGAAGATACATTTCCATACGTAGAGAGAGACAATTTGGTATGGGTATAAAATATCTACATATTATGATTTGAACGGTAAAGCGTTTCAACCAGTGTAATATGATTGGTGCTTTTAAAAGGGTGATATGCATTTGGTACGTTGGTGGAACTTGACGAGGCTTTAGCAAATATATTTTTATCTTCTTAGCAATTTTGCCTAAAACTATTTTAAAATGTGTAATATTTTATACTTGTATTAAGTGTGACTTGAAATTCGGTGTAGTAATCCATTTTGGGAAACATGTAACAGAACACGTTCATAATTCCCAAAAAGTCGTTGGAAATAAAGTACGATTGGAAAGAAGCATAGGTAAGAAACATCAATTCATGTAATAATCGATAATATTCTCGAAATTTACCAAAATTCGCTATGTTTGTTTTAAGTAGAAGTAAATTAAAATAGCCGTAATTATAAACTTTTTGACATATTTTATTGATCGTGGCAACAAAGCAAACTAAACATTGGCATCGGAAATATAATTCACTCAAACCAGCAGTGATCATAAACGTGCAATGCCTATGAAAGTGCGTGCAAAACTGCGGGTATCGGCTAGCAGGGCAGGTATAAGAAACAATGTAGTCTAACTTTTACTATACATTTAAAGATTTTTAACTAAAGTAGACTTTTCTGAGTTGTATAAGTATATACATTTTCTTGATCGGCAAAATCAGCTTTGGAAAAAAAAAACACACTTTAAAACATTTTCTTGATCATAGGAAGAATGCAAACTCATCATTGACATCGTAAATAGAATCCACTCTAACCAGAAGTGCTCATACAGGTACAAATTCTTCGGAATTGCGTGTGAAGCCGTGAGTAACTGCTAGTTTTTCATAAGCTAAAAATAAAATAACTAAAAGTCCACTGGAAGCTTTTGCAGTGGTACTCGAATGTACAGAACAGGACTGGTGTTAAGCCGTGTATGGCCTTCGGTGTGTACCTTTAACCGTTTATCGGCAGCCATGTCGCGGGATTCCGAGCAACGATGTGTCCGCCAGGCTTGCTACAAGCACCTCATTAAAGGTGAGCTATGACAATAACATTGATTGTTCTACTACTCACTACAGCGCAATCTTGATTGGTATGGTTTAAAACCTGATTGGTGGGATTTTAGTTGCGACACCGCTGTAGGAATGGAGCGAGCATTCTGCAGAATTTGTACCCACAGTGCTGGTTCAAGCTATGCCGAGCTTTGCAGTCGACACAGAGACTGTGCACGTGCGGTTGATGCTCAATAGTTGTTTGGTACATATTTTTTAAGAGAATTCTTTCCATGCCAGTTGCGTTTCACTAAACGTTATTAAGGGAAAAGGATCCCATGAAAATTGAACCCATGACCTCTCTGTTAGAGTGCTTTAACCTTGCTCCTACTCTACGGTAAAGATTTCATTACGCAAGCATATGTACGATAGACGTTCTATAGTTGCTTCATACAAATCTTTTAAGGTGAGACTGGTATTCCATCTAATAGGTGCTTCCACCGTTGGTAGCACTTAGCTTATGGAACTCCGTTATCTTAAAAATTGACTTATGGAATTCAGTCTGAAAGTCTCAATTTCTGAAAATTCCGACAACTCCTTCTCTCTTAAAGCTTTCATAGTCTTGAAACATTAAACTTATAACATCTTTGGACCTTTGAACCTATCTAGCTTTTGGAAATAGCTTTCATAAGTCCGGACTTGAAGTTGGACATAGACATTGTGCAGATGAGATTGATGCTCGATAGTTCTTTGGTACATATTTTTTAAGAGGATGCTTTCTATACCAGTTGCATTGTTAGCTGGTCATACTAAAAGGTTTCTCGTACCCATGATGTTAAAACGATGCATTTCTAATTGCAAATTGTTATTGCCCATCCTGGGAATTGAGCGCCGTAACCTTACCCCTATTCTACAGTAAAGCTCTTTTACAGTAAAGACTTCAGTACAAATGTGTCGGTTGACTTAGTTGACAAGTAAGATTGACTTCCGGTAGCTATTCGATAAAAGTCTTGAAAGTGCGACTGATGTTTCGACTATGGGAACGTCTGACGAGTGGAATCTTCTCGTTTGTAGAAGCTGGACGTCTTTAGGTGGTCCCTTTGGAAGTACTTGGCCTTCTGGAGCTACGTCATCTATGAATTTGAGCTATGGCATTCAGTCTGGAATTCCTTACATTCGGAGGATTTTAGCAACTCCTGATCCCTGAAAGTTTCCATAGCCTATAAACATTAAGCCTGGAAATCGGTAGTTAAATGCATTTTTAGCATATTCCTGAGGTTTCTTAGCATCATTTTTTAAATCCAGATAGAGATATGATCGCCGAGATGAAGGAATTTGTCACAGGTAGAGGGATCAACTAATTCAACCTTCATGACCACTCATATGTCCTAAGCTGAGTCTGCGAGCGTAGCAAAATATGCAGAGCATTAGCGTTTAAGGGTAACTATATCTCAAAGGTGTAATTCCAAGGCCAATAGAGTCGTATTTTGCCACTGATACTTACATTTACAATCATAAGGTAGCTTTAGAGAACACTCCTCTGCCTGAAGTTTAACTTGACGTTAGAGTTTAAAATTGAAAAACGGCAATATTTCAGTTCACAACACTACATTATAGTCGCAGGTTTGTAACCTTTTACAACAGCAAATGTCTGTAAGTAAACATCCAACTGTCCTTAGTTAGTAATGTATTTGAAATTTAAAACAATCTGATAAGCTTAATTGCATAAAAAAGTTTTACTTTTAGTAATTGTAAATTTAATGGACTAGCCTTACTTCCTTTCCTTGTAATTACAAATTTACCTGTGTATAAATCTATGTAACTAAAGCTAAAAAGTAAGTTGAAAATTTGTTAAATACATCGGTTTTTATATTTTAAAGGGTTTCATGTTAAATGGTCTTCTATAAGTTAATGCTTCTCTGGTGCAAACAGTGTGTGTTGTGCTGTGATATGCTTTATATGTGGATGTGACCCATACTTAGTTTTTTTTTATGTAAAACCTTTTGTGATATCAAGTTTACCTTCAGGGAGTCCATAGCCGTACATAACTTTTTGTGCATGCTTAACTTAATGCCTTAAAAGCCAACTGAAATGAAATGACATTGTTCCCTCCCTCCATAAGAGTAGTGATAAACTCCTAATACTTTTACGCCCTTATGTATGGTCGTAGAGCTGTGGAAGGTGTCTCATTTTAAAAATCAATCAATCAATGCACATCTAAACCCTTTTGATTTTATTATCAAGTTTATACTTTTTGAGCACTGACACTTTAAAATATTAAATATATTGGATCGGTTTTTCAGAAACCAGTAAATAGAAGCTAAAAATATTTTAAAAGCGTTTGGAGACGTGTTAATTGCACCTTTGTTAGTCTCCCATAATTATACGACCAAACAATAACGTTAAAATGTTTAAAAATTATCATTGTTTTTATGGCGCTTAAATTTTCAAATATAGGCGGTGTTTATTGATACTTGCACAATATGTATTTTATTTTTCAACATATCACAGTGGTAACTGTCCGGTATATTGTTATACTTTCAATATATCAATAGTAAACTAAAAAAAATAGAAGGAAATGTTTTTTCATAATCTTGTCCACTTGTGTTTTAGTTATCAACATACAAACTAGCGTAAATGTGACTGTTGTAATAAAAGTAGCTAATATAGCCAGTGACTAGAATACATCTTTAGCACTTTGACACTGGTGGATCTCCCTCAGTCTTACAATGGTGCACTCAGAAGCAGACTTGTCACAGGCAGCAACCCTATCATCACCCGTAGCGCGCACCAGCGCAGCGTAGCGCCTCGGGATTTGCGTAAACAAGCGTAAAACGCTGATTGTGGGCAGTGGCGCGGCGTTACACCTCCGACAATGCGGCTAATCCGGCGACAATGCCGCAATTTGGTGAATAGCCGTAATCAGCTGCTGATAAGGGTTGCGGGGCTCATGCATGGTGTGACGTCATTAAAATGTCAAATACTCCTGACGCGGTTCACGCCCCGCCGGCCCGCGGTGGCTCGTCTTCAGTCAGCTGACTAATAGGATCGGGTCGGGGTGAATTTTGATTGGAATAATTTAGTTTCCTACAGGTCCACACCCTCTTGGGCGAGGAGAGCCGCAATTGTCACGGTGGTTTTGGAGAACAGAAGGGATCATCTGGAGTTTGGGATGCAAATGAACACGGTTATTCCAAAGATAATTGCCTTGAATGTTCACAGAAAAGTGCCTTTCTACCGGCAAGTTGGGTATTGTGAAATAACTAAGTTACAGAACAAATAAGAATTTTACTAAACTTTACCACCGTATATATTTTAAAACAGAAATACATTTTTATAACTAATATCAGCTGTCTTGTTCAGTGAATGGCGAATACGAGCGTCTTTTACAACTTCAAATTCTACATAAGCTTCATCCTGTATGAAATTTTTGACGTGTTTAACGTTACATTCTACTTGTGTTAGTATGAGGAAAAAGGCCAATAACAGTCTTCAATGGCCTTGCTAACATGTGTATTTACTATATAACATCGGTATGAATCTGAACAGTAAAATTGTTCAGACTTAGTCAAAATATTTAACTATAGTTAATACAATCTTTATCAGCGTAGTAAAATGTAATGCCATCTCAAGTGCACTTTTAAATTTGTTTTCTGTCATGGTTTATTATCTGTCATGGACGTTAAAATTAACATTAGCATTTCAGAACATTTATGAAACTTAAAATATATTGGTCCAACAAAAAGGAAGATAAAAGTAGAATTATGGAGCATAAAAAGCATACCTAAAATATCAAACAGCAAGAAAGATCGTCTATGGCAAAACAGGCCCTTCATACTGAACATTGCTTTTCACAAGTAACATTAAAAGAAATCTAAAATAAAAAATTTCTCGGTGCTTACAAAATTATTTTGTATATAGAAGAACCAAAATGAATAATTAAATAATGAACCTGACTCTTTCAAAAATTCACCGTTAGTGCCTTTAATCAAATTAAATATTATTGTTTACATCTACAGTAGACATACTTCCTGGTCTTTAAAATTATATCTGCTTATATTTTTAATGACTTTTTTTATTTAAGTACTAAATTGTTTGTATTATTACATTAACCACTATTATCTCAGTTATGTGGGTCTGATGATGTGTTCCTTGAACATGAAAGGCCTCACAAAAATAAAATTCAATGATTATTGGAAATTTTGTTTTTAAATTAAGTAAAAGAAGTTATTTTTCGTTTCAAAATTGTAGGACAAACATTGTTTTGTTCTTTAGTCTGGTAGAGAGGTTGTAATTTTAAAATGTGTCGTAAATAATCAAAACTAACTGTTTATAGTCATAAATTGGTTTGAGACATTTATTTATTTTTAACAGTTGAGTCAAGCTTTTATAAAGGTCTGAAATGACCTGTGGATTTCCAATGATATTTGAAATGATCCTGTCGTACAAGTGGTTCAACCTTGATCCTTCACTCGCGGAAGCTGGCGGCAACTCCTCCCAGATTGCACAGTCTGCACTGCTCGTCCAGGCGCCTGCAGCCATGTAATCCAACCTAATTGGGCGATATTAATTATATTCATAACATATTTACTCGCTGCGGCTACGCGAGGTTCTCATAGGCTCTAAATGTTGGTTGCAATTAGGCGGGAATCTGATGGGAATCGCATACATCCGGTGGGAACAGAAACAGGTGGCCAGTCTTCGGGTGAGGATCAGCACCGGACAGGTCTGCGCTTCCTCAGGATGTCCTCGGTCTCACCTCCTATGGTCTTCATGGTCTCTTCTTCCATTCCTGATGACTTTCAAGAACGACGACTGGTTTAGTGGCTTCATTACGCGTGAATAGGAGGAATCGCTTAGTTAACCTCCATTAAACATTGAGATTACACATTTCTGAAGTTTTTGAGAAATATATAAGAATTGAAAAACTTGTTTCAGAATTTTTTGTTTTTGTTTATGTGTAATAATTTGGAACATTTGTTTTGATTCTTAATATGAGCTTGTACGAGTACAGACAGCTCCTTGAGACACCTTTTCTGAACAATTCCTTACGTTATAAATTATTTCAAAAACACGTTACTCCCTGAAGCATAACACTGATCGCACAGGGAAAAAAACTTTTCTTTCTTTTCTTGCATTCGGAACAACTGTCTTAAAGGGCTAACTGTTCATTGTGGCTAACTGTTTCAATTATTGCAAAAAACATACACGAATTGTATTACCGTGAATATGTAAAACACAAACAATAAGGCATATATTATTTAAAGCTCACTTTACAACGTTATTCAACAGCCAATTCTAGTACTATCACCGATTTCACTCAGAAAAACGCTAGCGAACTCTGTTGACTACTTCCAGGTACCAATCTCAAACGTGAGACGTGTAGGTATAATACTGCCTTTGCTCTGCAATGTCTTCAAGTAACTTTTTTGTATCTTGTATTAGTTGAGTTGAGTGAGTTTTACATCAGTTTAATAACCGTTTGAACTTATATTATAAATGTAGAGGACATTCAAAGTATACGAAGCCTAAAACAGTTACACTCGTATTTCAGTGAAAGAAAAATAAAATACATTTTGGAATCATTGTTAAATATATGCAGCAAGTCTCGTATATACAATGTCCTATTATTAGGAACACATTGTCCACTCAAATTTTGAGTCTTCATAAACCGCAATATTGTCTAAAATAGTGTTTATTCTATAAACAATTAGATTTGTAAGAGAGAAATCTTACACTTCCACGTCCTAGACTATAAAGTATATATATTATATATAATTTCAATAAACATTGAATCACAAAAAGTACTTGCTCCGCCGGGAGTCGAACCCGGATCTCTCACTTGCCGGGTGAATGTGCTACCATTACACCACAGAGCGCTTACTTTTTCCGATACAATTATTTTGTATTTGGCCGTATCTGTCACATATCCGTTTAAATAAGCAAACTAACAAATTAGCAAACTTACATATGTTAGTTTGCTTATTTAAACGGATATGTGACAGATACGGCCAAATACAAAATAATTGAATCGGAAAAAGTAAGCGCTCTGTGGTGTAATGGTAGCACATTCACCCGGCAAGTGAGAGATCCGGGTTCGACTCCCGGCGGAGCAAGTACTTTTTGTGATTCAATGTTTATTGAAATTAAATAAGGCTATTGCCATTTATACAATTTTACGTAAATAAAAGTCGTTTGACAGGTATTTGGTCTTCCGATCATATGTTAGTTTGCTTATTTAAACGCATATGTGACAGATACGGCCAAATACAAAATAATTGAATCGGAAAAAGTAAGCGGTCTGTGGTGTAATGGTAGCACATTCACCCGGCAAGTGAGAGATCCGGGTTCGACTCCCGGCGGAGCAAGTACTTTTTGTGATTCAATGTTTATTGAAATTAAATAAGGCTATTGCCATTTATACAATTTAACGTATATATATATATATATATATATATATATATATATATATATATATATATATATATATATATATATATATGGGTTATAATGTACTCCGATACTAATTAAATACGGAAATTGTGATCACAATATTAAACCTTAATTTTTATAAGAACAGCTCTGTGAGGTTGTCGTACTTTAATGTATGGGTGAATTTGAACTATTGGAAACAATAAATACTTTCAACAGGTTGACTATTTACATGTATAAAGTTGCATCTCCACTGTGACCTATAAGCTAAAACAAAATGTTTGAAAAAGTTGTATAATATAAAAGACGTTTTTTTATTCTTGCACAGTAAATTTTAGAAGTACAAAAAATGTCTTATATTAAAACCTGGTGACTTCCATCAAGCATGCAAAGCAGAAAATTGTATAATGTGGAATTTCATACTAATTTTTCTATGTACTCGTATACCTTTCACGTTTCATGCTGATTGTTACATATTCATATGTTTAAAATGTTGATAAGGTGAACAATTTCTGCCATAATTAAAATTACCTTGATATTGCATTGCAACTTATTAATATGGAGACTATGGCAAAACTGGAACTCTGGAATCTGTTGCAAGTGCCGATTAACGAGCGGTCTAAGGCGTCGGACTTTGAATTTAAGTTATAGATATCGCAGGTCCAAATCCTGCCTGGGATTAAAAAGTGCTATTATCCTTGTGCTGTATCGACTCTCCTTACAATGTTTGATAACATCCTTACATAACCCAGTTGCTCGTGAGAACGGACAGAGTAAGTTTTGCAAAGAGATCGACCTATTCTTTTTATATATAAAAAGAAAGAAAGATGATTTAAGATAGCATACAGTATCTTAGCTATGAAGCTGTCACGAAAGTCAACTGTTCTCTATAGTCCTCTTAATTTAAGAAAGCAAAATTTGATCTGCTCAGTTCTACGACATTGTCAAAAATTTCAAAATGGCGTTCGCTCTTATTATAGCAGTTAGTAACTGATTTTAACCGTCCTGAAATAACAATGTCTTCTGGAGTCATTACACCATATTCCTTATCCCTACATACTAATTTTCAAAACTGTATAATTTGAAATTTTAGATAGTTTCTGTAGTTGAAGTCTACCCTTCATCCTCCAGCTATGTAAATGGGAATAGTTTCCTCGAGCTTGTAGCAGTCTGATCATGAAAGAAGCCGAAAGAGCCCAGGTGACCCCATGAAGAGGTCATCAGCCCGAGGCCGTAGAACTAGTCACTGTGACAGTGTCATCCTTGTCACCATCTCCCTCACTGCCCATTAAAATGCCATCGGTTCTGTTCTCGCTGTTTTTGAAGAGGGGCTGGTCGTCATGGCTACAAGCCCGATTTGCATACCGCTGTGGGGACTCGGCTCACACGTACACTCACACCCACACAAACATTGGGTTAGGGCTAGGGCGAGTCCTTCTTCCCTTTCCTGATATCATCTTTTAATACTCACTATCTTTCTAGGGCTTTCTTATTCCTTGTATTAGTTGCATAGACTTTACTTAGGCTTGTCATTTAACTTCTTGTATGAATCAATTTTATGGAATGTCGTTACTGAGGTTCAAAAATAGTTATAACAAAAAACCAGTAAGTTTCTATACATAAATCTGAACTACATCCAGTCAAAATAAGTAGTTTAACCAATTTTGAGGTATTTAATTACTATTAAACTTGTTTTGGTACACACCGCTACGTTTGTATGTAAGTGCTACGGTACACACCTTCTCAGCCCTAAAGAACTATAGCAACAAAAGCAATACCTCGAAATTTGATCTCCTTGCTTGAGATGGGTACTATACTTAAAAATATAGTTTCTCTCTGACTTTTTATAAGTATCTTTTGTTTGAAGTTTGTTTTTGACGGTGAAAGGATTATGAGGAAAACAGATTTTTTCCGGACATTTGCCATCGTTTAGTGATACAAAAAATCATTAACACTACGTTTCGAGATCTGAAATCTGATCCCTTCTTCAGGTAAATAACTAACCTAACACATAATTACAAACTAGGTTTAAATAAACACATCAGACTAGAGGGAAAAATCCTATGTAAGTATGTATGTATGCCTATGAAGGATGTAAACAGCTAACCTAAGTTGTCCTTTGGAGCGGTCGAGGTCTCCTCTAGTCACTATTACGATAGAATAAACTTTTCAATTTTGGGTCTATTCACTACTAACTTCGCTAAAACTTTTTAATTTTCGGTGTAGCTATTAATTATTTGTAACGTCGAAGGACCTTACTACTTAATTTAACTTAAAGGTATAAGGTTGTCTTTGGTGTTGTTACTTATTTGGATACTAGACACCACCCAGTAAGTTGAAAGAATCTGGATGCAGGTATGATTCAGAGCATTCCTGACACTACTGAGTTGGTGCCAAGGTACTTAGAAGGTCGGGTAAGTAACATTCCAATTCAAAAATTATGGCTATTTCAATATTTTTCACTTACTAATTAATAACAGTTAAGTTATTACTTTTGCTGGTTAAAATTTTATTTACATTATAGTTTGTATTTTCGTATAATTTATGTTTGTCTATAATATGAAATGTGTACTACAAAACAAATAAATAAATTTACAACATTTATATTTCCTATTATGACTTTTAATGTACTTTTATATAGGCATTTAATAACATTATGGATATAAGAACACCAAAAGATTACTTTTGAAAAACTTGTGAATATTTACATTACATTTGAAATTACACATTTATTTTTTTGCCAGTTACTTTTTGTTAGAATCATTCCAGTTAGTAATGTCAGTAGTGGTTATTGTTTTGATAACCAATAACTGTATGATATGAGACGAGATGTTCCCTTGTTCTTGATGAAGTCTCATAATCACAGATGCAGGCTGAAGGACAGACTCACTCTACACTAGTTCAGCACCTGAGTGATGAGAGCCAGTATCGCGAGTGGGTGTCCCCTTGTTGTTGATGAAGACTCCTAATCACCGCGGCATGCTGATGCACAAACAGACAGACTCACTCTCATCTCAGCTCAGCACCTGAGTGATGAGAGTCGTGGTATCGCAAGGGGGTGTCCCCTTGTTTTTGATGAAGACTCCTAATCACCGCGGCATGCTGATGCACAAACAGACAGACTCACTCTCAGCTCAGCTCAGCACCTGAGTGATGAGAGTCAAGGTATCGCGAGGGGGTGTCCCCTTGTTGTTGATGAAGACTCCTAATCACCGCGGCATGCTGATGCACAAACAGACAGACTCACTCTCAGCTCAGCTCAGCACCTGAGTGATGAGAGTCATGGTATCGCGAGGGGGTGTCCCCTTGTTGTTGATGAAGACTCCTAGTCACCGCGGCATGCTGATGCACAAACAGACAGACTCACTCTCAGCTCAGCTCAGCACCTGAGTGATGAGAGTCAAGGTATCGCGAGGGGGTGTCCCCTTGTTGTTGATGAAGACTCCTAATCACCGCGGCAGGCTGATGCACAAACAGACAGACTCACTCTCAGCTCAGCTCAGCAGCTGATGATGATGGAGGGACGAGCAAGGTGCCGTCATTACTGGGGGATAACCGCGTGCGTCAGCGCCCCTGGATTAGGTCCACCCTTTATTTCGACTTAAACTTCAATTTATAAACTCCCCTTTCCTCCCCTCCCACCACGTCAACACTTGCAGCCGCCATATTATAATGGTATTAATCTTGGAGGCTCACTTTTATCATTGTTTGTTCTTCACCCGGTTTTTGCACGGTGGCTAACTTCGTCCCTGAGTTCTCATTAAAACGTTGCGTACTTTGTGTCTGTAATGTTTTTAATTAATAATCCCTTCCTCCGTCGAATGGAGTGTCTAGACCTGTAAACAACTGCGGGATCTGCAAATTCTCAACACAATTTACAAGTCTTGGAAAGTCACATTTTGTTAAAAAAACATCAGATCTTTCATGTGAATTATGCTAAATATTGAGTTAAGGAAATTTAGAAATTAAATAAGCACAGCTGTATCGTGATTCCATAGACTCTACGAATTTTTGGCTTGCTGATAAGTTTATTGATTCTAGGATAACATAATTATACCGAGTTACAAATATTGAAATATGACGTTTCGTTAACAGGTTTCTACTCTATTCTTCAGGTGTCAAACCTAAACTTTAAGTTTAAGCGTGTAAAACACTTGATGAGAGAGCAGATACCAGTCCAAAAACATCAGCCATGTTACGAACAATGTGGAAGATAATCGTAATATTGCATTAGGCTCCATTTATAACAAGGTTGATCCCTGTGATACAGCTTAAGAAAGTATTTTTTTGGTTCTTGAAGGACAATAAGGTGACTGTGGAAAGCACCCCACCACCCAGGGCCGAGAGGGCGGGCGAGAAGAGCGCCTACGCCGGTCGTGGCTGGAAGATACGCCCTACAAGACAAAGGTTCGATTGTTGTTAATTGAGCGCCGGTGTCAGGTTGTGGGTAGGAGGCAAGAGCCCCGGGGCTGCACATACACGCTCTGTAATATACCATACCGAGGCCGTACTGTGTCAAGGAGAGTCAATCGGATTCGGCCGTTTGATCGCTCTTTGGTAACGGCAAAAATGTCACGGGCGATAATGGCGCGTAGGCCACGACAGTGAAATACCACCGGGGTAATTTACTCTAATACTGGCCTGACCTATTGTTCTTCACTTGGTCTTGTAACTTGGACACGGTGGATGTAGAGGATCCTTCCCACTCTGGTCTCCTTCAGCAGGTTACATCTTTACTCCGCTATCTCTGCTTAGTTTTTAAAGAACCGGCTGTACATGTGGTCCCATAAGAAGAACGGTAAACGTCATACATCTTAGGTTCTTATTTTGGTCGTGTAATTATCGCATGTGTCATATTTTAAATATATAATTAATACGCATCCATACGATTTTTACTTTTTTTCGATATGTTTATAGGTTATTCTGAACAAATCTCTTATTTTTGTGTACTTCATCTTTTTAAAATCTAAAAAGTATACGCTTTTTAGAAATACATAAAAAATCAGTTGCTTACGTATTAGTTACATCTTTAACATTATATATTTCCCATAAACCTACGATCACCAATAAGAACGCAAAAGACCATAAGGTAACATTGCACTCATGGGAAAAAGTTCAAGGTTGTTTCAAGACAGCCAGATCATAAGGAAGCAAAACAGTAGGCTAATATTTAAGTGAATTTGGAAATGGTAGATAGCCTAAAAGTAAACTATTCCAAAACCTCGTTGCCTTATTTAATTCTTCATTTAATCCTGGAAAAGTTTAGGGTTATAAGTGATATATGATTAAATAATTTGCCACGTAATCATATTATAAAATACTGGTAACCTAATACTTCACATTTTAGGAGTTCTTCGTTTACAATATTAGTTTTATCCACGTCAGATTATCTAATGTATAGTGTATTGTTCTATTTACAACATAATGTGTATAGTTTTTCTATTTGTAGATCCTTACGTGGTTAAATATAAGTTATTTTTTTCAATGTCTCTGTTGGTCGAGTGATAGTAGTGAGTACTCTGTAAAAAGATGTTTTATTATATATTACAACACAAACTAGTTTCTTTCAACATGCTTCGATACGTCTTGTACTTGTACTTTGTAATAATGCCAAGTAGTAAAGAAAACAAAGTGAAGGGCCTAGTAGGCAAACCAAAGCACCTCTTAAGTTTATATAGTAAATACCTTATGTAGCGTAGCAAATGAGCATTTATTACCAGACTGTAACCTAACACAAACCAAACCTTGAAAAATGTCGGTATATTGCCAAACTTAAAACGCAATTATCAACCATTTCCTCTTTTCTGTATTTCAAGATAAAATGTGTAAATGACTGCAGGAGATAGATCAATGACATTTTTGGAAATCACGTGATGATGTTTTCTACATATTGGGGGATTCTAAAATTTTCTTATATTTTGAGACCATTTGACATGTTACTTTAAGTAATTATTTATGTTGATATAGCCTATATGGAATTTATAAAAATTGGAAGTAAGGTTTACACATGAGGATTTTAAATACTTTTTTATAGTTATCATCATGAAAATATATGTCCTTTTAACTTCCATTTTACAAATTATATTAGTCCTAAAACACTAAATTTGGTTCATTAGGTTGTTAAAAATATTTATAAAAGTATATTTTATATTTTTGTTACATAGATAAAATCTCAATAATTTTAAACTGCATACTAAACAAAAAATAACAAAAGCGAGGCAGTCGTGGGGCTGACCGACAGAAGTGACTAATTCTTATAACAATTTTCTCTTCCATAGCAAACAAAAATAAATTACTTATTTCACAATTTAAAATCAAAAACTGATCCGATACTACTTAGAATCAAAGTATTAGAAGAAGAAAATATCACTAATTACGTGTAAAATAGTGAGTACTGAACAGTTAGCAGTTTTCATTCCACTAGCTACTTGGTGGATGACGTTCTCTTGGAAGAAGCTGAATCCACCAAGTTCTTTGGTCTATCGAGGGTTGGCATGCTTTCAGTATGCGTGTCCTGCGCAAACTTCCAAAATTTTGTTCCATGGATGTAAAACAGCCTATTATGGTTTGATAAATCCACTTTTATCTTACGGTTTAACATTAGGGGACAGTTATTCTGAATAGAAACTCGAAACAAAACATTTAGGGCACAAAAGAAAGAGGTCAGAATTATTTTAAAATTGAACTCCAGAGAGTCGTGCAAAGATGTTTTCAGGGAGCTTATAGCGTTATCTATGCGAATTAATCAAGGCCGGGACGTCCAAGACGAGACGAGAGGTAGGGAAAACTTCAGAAATTACCAACACAGAACAACAACGTTTAAACACTTGACTCAAATTGGCGTGAGGCTAATCAATAAGCTCCCTGAGAGTATTAAACATTTAAATAATCCCAAACAATTAAATACTCGATTAAAATACGTCATGGTTTCAAAGGCGTTTTACTTCGTTTATGATAGGCCGCAGGGACAAAAATACTTTTATACAAAATAATTGTAGTTTATAATGGATGAAAATCCTTAGTTCTTAACCGAAATGACATGCAAAACCTTATTGTTGTATTAGTAATATGCATAGTAGTATCGAACCTGCTGTGCAATCGTATGAGTGTTCATGCGACACAGGATATTATTATGATGATGTAGTATATTTACTCTTCTATTCGTGATCCTTCTCATTACGCAAAGTTGCGGTGATTAGATCAGGTGTCAGGCTCATCCCGGCGAGCCGCTTGTCGCAAGGTGGCCAGCACTAATCTTAATGCCCGTGTCCAGATGGCCCATTATCGCCAGTTCATTAAAACTATATTTAAGTCAACTGGAGTCAAGTGGTCATCATTAATCCGTTTTATCAGCATTACAAATCTGAAAGGTAAAAAGTGTAGCAATCTCCGTGACAGCGGATACTGATGTGTAACGCGCGGTAATGGGACAGGTGCGACGTTATTGCTGTATAACTATAACCCCTACATCGCGATATGAGACCTGTCAAGTCTCCAATTATTCTTTAGTTTGTTTTTAAGGATATATTTCCCACATGTTGCGCGATACACGGAGAACCTGCAATTAGTAACAATGGTGGTCTCATGTTTAACTGATACATGTTGTGGCCAGTCAGTCACTGTCGATAGAGTCTTTGTAACATTTAAAATTTTACTGGGTAAAAATAATTCCACCAACACATCTCAATAATCATAAACATTTTTAAGAACAATGCTGTATGAAGAAATAAACTGAAGATAGCTATCTTTTATTTATATTTTGGACTTAGCCATTTTATTTATTTTTGTTTTGTTTGTGAAGTTCAAGGTGAATTGTTCTCCAAACAAGTTATAACGTACTTATGAGTATTTTTTTACTGCTATCCTGCTAAAGAAAACAGTATCTCTTAACAGTATCTTTACTGTATCAAAGAGCTGCATTATTTTCACGATTTACACAAGATTAAGTCGTCCGAGTGCACACTTCAATGTGAGAACTGTAAACTATTTATATTGTCTAACCTAATTAGCGTCTAACACATGTGATATGTGGACTCTCGCAGTCCTGCTGTTTCTGTCAGGGCTGGCCATGGAGATATCACTGGTCCAGTACCAACACAACCGTTTTATAAACCACTTCATTAGCAAGTCACAAAAACTGCAGGCATGCCAATGAGGCTGTTAATTAGATGTCAGAGCGCCCCTACGTGCCTTGTCTGGAACATGGGCGTGGGCGTGCAGGGGTATCCGCTGACGGGAGGACTGAGAACTCTTGGAAAAATCGGTTACTCACAGCTGGCCCCTTTTTTCGCAAGAAGGAACGGTGCAACGCATACATACTTTTTCAACGCGTAATAAATAGTTAAAGAAACCATAGGTACAATTAAATAAACACACAAAGTACTTAAATGTAAACGGAAAGCAACTAAAATATTTAATTGATTTAAAGTTTTACTGGAAAGGAGGGAAATATTCGCCTGCATATTATGTTTATGGTAATTTTATTTTTCTTAGAGCTTTCCATTTCTCAAAAAATTAAGGAACAAGGAAATGTAGTCAAGTATATTTACTACACTGTTAATTTAATTTTGTAGTGGTAATGAAAATAAATGGTACAGTATATTGTTGTTTTGGTAGACTAAGTAATATTTTTGTAATATAGTATAATTTATTAATTAATCTGTATAATGTAGATCAAGGGTATTATTTCATTTCTTAATAAAATCCTTTTTATTCTAGCTTGCAAATTAAAAATTCAAGTATGTGAAATTGACCTTTTATCTTAACATTTTTGTTTTATTTTGAAGTATGAAACCAACAAAGTTCGTTAAATGGAAGAGGATTCAAAACTTATTCAGAGATGGACTTGACAATAAAAATGTGTATCAGAATGACGATGATCTCCGTGCCCAATCCTATCATATTTGGACAGGTATATTCCATGGTTCTGTTCAGTTTGACCTGATTAGACCCAGTGCCGTAAAGAGTGACGAGGATCTCCGCGCACTATGAGACTGGAGACCACGGCCCCCACGGTGCCCCGGGCTCACCGGGACAGTAGAGGTCAGAGATCACCGGATGTGGAGGAGGGGTCCATGAGCTGCCAGAGTCACGTGACACGGATGACTCAAAACTTTGTTGGACATTCCTTCACGTCCAGCTGATTTTACCTACCAATAACTCATAAATTTGCAATGGAATGTGAAGATAAAAATACACCATTAGGTATTCCTATTTTATTTTTGTGATTTAAAGAACATAACGAAGGAAAATTAGGAACACTCACCCTCATTCAGAAATCTTTATTTTATAATTTTTAATAGTAAATCGCTATAGAAAGGTTTATAGTTTGTAATATTTTGGAAAAACAAAAACGAATGAAAACATAAATTTCAATAGGCATCCGATCTTAAAATAAATAATAATCAATGTTTATTAAAGTGTTTAATAAATCAAAGGAACACAGAATGCATTAAATACTTATTAAATAATTGTTATTTATAACAAAACCTCTACTCGCTTATTCAACCGACCGGTACTTCAACTGGCCGAATACACCAGACCAATAAAACTTTGAAAGACTTAAATCCAAATCAGACCAGAACTCCAAATATGTAACACTTGAGGAACCCTAAGTATTATCAAGAACTTCACAACACATTCGTGTACCTTATCAATTTTCCAAGATCAATATAAAATAATATCGATCCATAGTTTATCATTATCATAAATATTGGCAATAAATGGAATGGGATAGGAATGCGGCTCTCAAACCAAGAGGTCACTGGTTCGATTCCCGTTGAGGTCAATAATAAATTTTGCTAGTTCATTTTCATAATTTTCAAAATTAACTATTTGCATTTACAACATTTAAAACAATAACACTCCGATTTATAGACATTTTTCTATTGGTGTGTTTCTCATTGCCAAAAATATAATGTTTATCTAGCATTTATGTTAAAGATCTTTCTTTAATGTTTGTTAAATTAATTGTTTGAATAAAAATGCAAAATACGTATGTTTTCAAGGGTAATATATGTGGAATATTACATAGATAATGTATCAAAAATAACAAATAAGCAAAAAATGTTCAATTACACATGTAGATTAATCAATTGCCACCACATATGGTACAAGCGATAAGTGTACCATATGTGTATGTATATATACATTAGGAGCATTAAAACACGATTGAATGTCTTAAATAGCCGATGAAATTGCGTGATATTTAGCCGGACGTTTTTTTATGCTCCATAGACAATTCTGAAAAATACTGGATAATTTTTGGGTTCTGGATAAATATATTAAATTTCCTGAGATCTGTGAAAAGTTTTTTTAGCAAAACTAGACCAAAGGTAGCCAAAAATATTCTATTTTGAAGTAGACGTTGACATCGTTTTGTACAATGTTTGAATATTTAATACAGGTATTACAAATGAACTGGAAATATCGAAAAGGAATAAAATCACCAATCTCAAATCACCAACATTGAACATTGAATTGAATGTGATTCACTATTTAAAACAATATCAAACAAATTCGTCAGCTGTTAAAGATTTGAAACAGAAACAAATATATATATATATATATATATATATATATATATATATATAATTTCAATAAATTAAATAAGGCAATTGCCACTTATACAATTTAATGTAAATAGAAGTCGTTTGACAGGTATTTGGTCTTCCGATCATATGTTAGTTTGCTTATTTAAACACATATGTGACAGATACGGCCAAATACAAAATAATTGAATCGGAAAAAGTAAGCGCTCTGTGGTGTAATGGTAGCACATTCACCCGGCAAGTGAGAGATCCGGGTTCGACTCCCGGCGGAGCAAGTACTTTTTGCGATTCAATGTTTATTGAAATTAAATAAGGCAATTGCCACTTATACAATTTAATGTAAATAGAAGTCGTTTGACAGGTATTTGGTCTTCCGATCATATGTTAGTTTGCTTATTTAAACACATATGTGACAGATACGCCCAAATACAAAATAATTGAATCGGAAAAAGTAAGCGCTCTGTGGTGTAATGGTAGCACATTCACCCGGCAAGTGAGAGATCCGGGTTCGACTCCCGGCGGAGCAAGTACTTTTTGCGATTCAATGTTTATTGAAATTAAATAAGGCAATTGCCACTTATACAATTTAATGTAAATAGAAGTCGTTTGACAGGTATTTGGTCTTCCGATCATATGTTAGTTTGCTTATTTAAACACATATGTGACAGATACGGCCAAATACAAAATAATTGAATCGGAAAAAGTAAGCGCTCTGTGGTGTAATGGTAGCACATTCACCCGGCAAGTGAGAGATCCGGGTTCGACTCCCGGCGGAGCAAGTACTTTTTGCGATTCAATGTTTATTGAAATTAAATAAGGCAATTGCCACTTATACAATTTAATGTAAATAGAAGTCGTTTGACAGGTATTTGGTCTTCCGATCATATGTTAGTTTGCTTATTTAAACACATATGTGACAGATACGGCCAAATACAAAATAATTGAATCGGAAAAAGTAAGCGCTCTGTGGTGTAATGGTAGCACATTCACCCGGCAAGTGAGAGATCCGGGTTCGACTCCCGGCGGAGCAAGTACTTTTTGCGATTCAATGTTTATTGAAATTAAATAAGGCAATTGCCACTTATACAATTTAATGTATATATATATATATATATTTGTGACCATTAACTTTGACCATTACTCTCACCGCAGTAGAGAATAATCCTTATGCAAAATAAATGACAAATTCCGGAGCTTGTAGTATTTTTCTGAAATATATTTCAAACCCAGAACACAAGCCTGAAAAATCTCAACTTCATTGCCTATGCAAGACATTTAATCATGTTATAGTGTTCCCATTGTAAATATTACTATCTGTCAATAGCATCATATGTAGTGGAAAATTATTAACGAACATGCTTGCTTATTTTAGGAAATATATAACACATTTCAAAATATTCAATAATGCTGTAATAGCGTACTTTTAGTTATATTCCATAGCACTTATGCTGAATTTTTAATCATGTTTTTAAATGAAAAATATACCTTATAATAAAAATATTAGGTGGCGTTAGAACTAATTAGAATTGGATCAATTTCACGTTTCCCCATCGTTAGATATAGAACCATCACTTAAATGTGAGCTTGAACCAATCCTCACAATTGTGTTTAAAAAGGTATGAGTAATTGGTATAATCAGCAGTTAATAATGTGAGATGCATGTATCGCAGTGATAAATTATCCTACTAAAGCACGTACTTTAAGACTCATCATTAATCGTGGTCGAAGGACGAGGTATAGCCTTGTTACTAGCTAAACTCGACCGATTCTTAGCAATTATCATTAATTAATTGGCCACTTAACGGTAAGCGAGGGAATCCTACATTTCTACACGGAAACAGCGCCATAGGAGTTCCGGCTTATCTATTTAACCAAGCGGTTGCATTCTAGTTTTTATGTCAACTTTGATCTCTTCATCTATTGCATAAAATCTCTCCATTTTTTCACCTATCTATCATCTTTCTCCAATTTTATCAAGACACGCTCATTTCATCAGCCCTTGTTCCAGATTTTAGCAAGCAGTTTCTTTCGTATATTATATACAAAGTTACCTTTATTAAGTTATTTTTTCATTCTACAATTTGGTAGATAAACTTTGCTTCCAGAAATTTTCAAAAGAATAATTATTTTTATTTATATCTTCTAGTGCTCTGTCCCCAATGACGTTTTTAAAGCTCTTAACATATTGTACGTTTGATCCTTTGATATGAAGTTTTTAAGGCTACTCAACATACTTATTATGTATATGATCCCACGATTAGATGTGTGTAAGTCTACTTAACATTTTGTGTGTATGAAGACCAACTGTGCAAGATCCCTCGATTTGACGAGTGTAAGGTTACTCATCACTTTGAGTGTACGATCCCTCGCTATGATATCACTGTAAGGCTACTCAACATATGATCTCGCGATATAACGCGATTAAGGATTTTCATTTTATGAGTATGATCCCTCGATATGACGTGTGTAAGTCTACTCAACATTTTGTGTTTATGAAGACCAACTACCTGTCAACAAACTTTTAACATCTCGCCCAAGCAAGTGCTTTTTGTGATTTCATCTTGTTGAAATTAAATTAGCATATTACCGTTTATAAAAATGTAATTAATGTTATAGGTATTTTGGTACGTATTTGGTCTCCCGATATGTTAGTTTGGTTATTTAAACACACATGTGACAAAATCGGTCAAATCATAATGCTAATAATGTTATAAATGCGAAAGTGTTTTTGTTTGTTTTTCTTTGAAATATAACCTACTCGACTGATTGAACTCAAATTTTGCGTGGTTATTCTTAGGGCCCCTGAGATGCATATAAAGCTATTCTTATTTTAAAAATCCTCCTGGCTACACCCCACTGGTCTCTAAAGCAGTTAAAAACCTCTTCTTGTGTATAAAGTAGCGAAATATTAATTAAAAGTTAAATGTAATCAACTGCTCTGTGCGTACTTTATAATATGACAGTACGGTCCTATAATTAATTGAGCCACTATTTTCAATTTGTTTACAAACACTACTTATTTCAACATCGTGGCCAAAAAAAACAAACCAATTGACTTATTTTGGGTTTTACTGAATGAAAAGAATTGTGAATTTGAGTAAAGTGTTTAATTTTGTTTCCATAGAAATTGTGAGACGGAATATTTACAGTAGCTGAAGGGGAAAAAACGGAGAGACTGGGCATTAGCATGATTCAACAAACCATTCGCTCCGTGACTACAATTTTAGGAAACAGGCGAGCGCAGTGAGTCCGTGATTATAGCAAGTGGAATCACAAACCAATATACGAGACATTAAATACAATTTTTCGGACATCGATGGGACATCGCATCTATTTCTCATTGACGAAGTACAATGCTGAGTAGGTATATAAATAATGATATAATTCCTAGACTGGACCTAGGAAACAGTTATGATATAGTGGACATGGATTGCAAAGCAAGAACTTAACCGTATCATTTACATATGCATGACAACTATCATAATGTAAGTATTGCAATGTGTTAGTATTATTGATGATGGGTTTAGTATTTAATTTTAAATTACGATAGTTATATCTATCTAATTTAGAAAACTTTCGTTTTGAATCCTAATATTGTTTTTCGGTACAAAATAGCGAACTCTAATTATGAGTTGCAAATTAGAAGTAGAAGTGCAAAACCTGAAATAATAATTACTCGCAATTTTGCTTAAACTCTGGTTCTTAATACTGGAAATGGGTACCTGATGACTAATTGTAATGATATATGACTAATTCAGTTTTTTTTTTTTTTATCATAAGACCTTATCGTATTACATCTCAAGTGCTTACACTAAGAAAGTTATTAACTCCGACTTTGCAGTAGGTCTAAGATAGTTCAAGAGTTATTGAAATCGTTCTAGTTATTCAGTCACATATATGGAATGTTCCATAGAAATTGGGGGAAAAGCGGTGGGTATGTGCTACTGATACAGAATAAATCCTGTTTCCTTTACAAGAATACACTGATCACGTCAATTTCCACCGAAACCAATAATATTTTTTTAAGGTGGGCATTCATATCAGATTTACTACAGACCAGATACCCCCGTAAGTTTACATCTGACCGTAAAAATCTGTAACGTTAATCGCAGGAACCGACCCCATGACTCCGAGGCAAACTTTTGCTTCCGAAGGTAGCGCCGTAGACCAGACATTCGTACTGACTTGGTGTCTTTGGTGTGCAGATAGCTTATTAACGGTTCCGCTCTAATGTATCGCGATCGCGACTCGTAGCGCTTATAGGGTTAAAAGACAGCAGAAAGTCCCGTCATACTGCGTCACTATAACGTCCTGGTCCAGCGGCTTGGCGGTACCCCTTAAGCTCAATGAAAAGGGTGGTGTGAGATGGTTGAGACGAAGGGACAGATAGTCGCCACCGGCCTTGGTAAATGTCCATAACCCTTTTGCCTAAATCATCCACTATCAATAAAAAACTTTCAGCAAAAAATGTAACGTCTTGTTATAATATTCTATCCATTAAGGAATTGTAAATACACAGAGTATACATCATGCGAGCATCCTTAAACAGTGTATCGAGTGTTTCATCAATGGTACTATCCACCTTCCATTAGTAGGAGCTGTGTAAGCCTACTGGGGATTACCTCCCCCACCCTTTCCTCCCTCCACCGTACCAACCTCTCAAACTCAAAACTGTTAACACTCCTTAGGCGGGCTCCCTCAGTTATTAATTAAAATCATACCGGAGCTCAGCCGTTGATTAGACTTCGCTAACTCTCGAGCCGCGCTAAACTCTGCGTTACAGTCATCACCATTGCTCGTTTTGGAAATTCATAAAATATTTTTTGCTGGATTTATAAAACTTTAAAGAGTTAAGTCACTTAAAAGAACTTTCATATCTAAAAATCTTTAGAAAAATGTACGGTAAATGGCCATGGGCTTTATATTATTTGTTAAGCAACATATCTTTACTCTAGTCTATTTTTATAGGGTGTCAAGGCTGGTGTATAGAGGAGGATCTTTTCTGCCTACATATAATTTGTACCTCTTACTGCACTACCGGAAAGATACAGAACATAGTAATGACTGTTTTCATAGTAATCGTCATCACCAACATATTTTTGAGGGGTACAAACAGGGACCGTATACTTCGCCTTTATTTATGTTTACGAAATTAGTAAAGTTTATTAGCAACAATTTAGCATTTTCGTAATTATTATAAAAAAGTCCATTGTGTAATGGAATTGTTTGGTTGTTTTACCGTCATTCTGAAATGAATACAAATAATAATTTGTATTTAAAATATAACTGGATTAATTCTTTAACTCTATCTAGCTTGTAGGTGTAGAATATAATATTTATATTTTATTCATTCACTGAATATTCATAAATATTCCATACATTTCTTTATTTGAAGTATGGTTATTACTTACTATCATATTTCAAAGCTTGATGCCTAACTGTACAACCATTAGAAAAATAAGATTTGGTCTGAGCGGAGCACTGACAATGAAGTCATTATAATAGACAAAAAGTCTCAGCATTTCCGAAAGTATCGTGGAAACAGCTTTCACAATTTGTTTCTCAAGATTTATTTACATTTTAAATTTTATTATATCAATCATTTAATTTGAAAATACAAAACAGAAAACTGCAGTTAAAATTTAATATGAAAAGTACATTTCCACCAACAGTAGCATCAATTTAACAGTTGTGTAATAAAATAAAAGGTTAATTTATTTTCCTTTGTACTGGGTAAAGCAATTTCTATGTGACTTTAAAAAATTAAATTTTAAGTGCTATAATAGTAAGTTCTTCTGTGATTCATTTGTGAAGTTGTCTGATGATGGAATACTTGATTCTGAAAGGCCTCGCAAAATTAAATTAATTTTTGGAATATGTGTTGTAATTCAATAGTAGTATTAAACCTCATGTTACTTTAAAAAATAATCTTCTAATATCTTTATCGATATTTATTATTTAGAATGTATGCCATAAAAACTAGCTTGCTTCGCAGTGTTTTGGATCGTTTCTAAAACATCGTAGTGCACTTAGGTGTGTACCGTATAAGACAATGAAAACACCTCTTCATCTATATTACACTGGTTTTTGTTATCTAGAAGTTTCTGACATCGAAACGATCCACAGAGTTCATTTTGAACGCCTTCTGCGTCGAATTCTTTTTATCTCTTTAGACGAACGTGGACTCTTCCGGTCTTCAGATTCCAGGAAACAAGTCTGTGACAGTTTCGGATTTCATACAATGAACTAAGCGGAAAGTAAAATAGATCAAACTGAGCATTAGCATTTAATCAACCCTTCCCACTACGTTTGGGAGCTATGTCATAATTAGGGTATAATTTCAATTTTGAAAGACACTACCATGGAAGTTAGGTAGGCTCACTTGGAGATATAGATGGTCTATGCTCTGAGCTGAAAAACGAGATTCAAAAACGATGTCTTAGAGTCGTTAGTCATTGGATTTAGAATGAAACAATTATCTTTTAGGAGCACTGAACTTTAAACAATAAAACACACAGGTCATCCACATTTATTCTGCATACATTTTGAAAGTTGAATTCTCTATAGTCACGTATGTAGTATTGTACAAAATCTCATTTATTTGCCTTAATATTTCCCTCAGTTATCAGTTAATCAGTTTCCCTCTGTTATATCTATGTAACAATAACGGGACCTTGTAGGACCCCGTGCCTATAACAACGCCCCTGACAATGTCTTGCCCCAGATGTCTCGATGTCGGCTGACCCCTGGCACGGCCTCTGTTGCTGAGGTTTGACCCCCATCTCCCCGTTATTTATCGCCTCTCTCCGCTAAATCATCCATTAACTGCGCCGCTTTAATTTGTCGCCCGCACGCGTCACCGCACACTTGTTGCTCCGTGCTGTTAACTCACCGACTTACACTGTTGGGCCTGTTTTCTTACTTTATTCCGATTGCACCTTACAAAATGTACAAACAGAGTCACTTTCAACATATTAAGGTTTACAAAGTTTATAACTTGTGTAGGTTAATGTACTTTATACAAGAGTATACCTTACTACGGAGAGTGTAATAAAGATTCTGCTTGCTTATAGCCAACCCTGTTACGTAATAAACATGTCACGTTAATGAGGAGGCCAATATGAAGTACTAAAAGGAGCTTATATGTTTACGTCTGCCGGCGAACTCTTCATTCACAAGGAACAGCATTGTAATAATTTTTATTAAGTATACATTTTGGCTGGTATAAGATTTCCTTACCATAGATTACATATCACTCACTCACTTGCGTTAGATTAGATAGAAGAGATCGATAAGGATACTCCAACATTTACTTTATATTAATTGGAATTATGGGAAGAGAAAATCAGCTCAGCGTAGAGAAAATTAGCTCAGCTTAGAGAAAATTTGAGAAATGGGGTGACAAGAGTATACGAGTGAAGACAAAACAGCTGTGTCTCGCTTAGTAGAAAAAATAACTGAGTAGATAATGAAGAGTGCCAAAGGTACCAGACGTATTGCCATCATCATTGTTTACGATCTTAAACTGGTAAGTAATACAAACACATTCAAATGATCCTCTTTATCCAAGAATTTGATTTATTACCAAACATATTTTCTGATGTCTCCGAAAAACAATAAACAGCAAACTCTTTTAGTATATATGATCAGTGAAGCCTCTCAAAATAATGATAGCTTAGGATTTGTAAGAGCTTACAATCCATTTTATCAAACCGCATTCTTAGCTTAGTAATTCATCGTGTCCGTATTTATCGTCAAACACAGGAATAAAAATAGTTTTAATAACTCCACTTTTTGTTGGGGTATTCTTGGCATAATAGCAATAATAACACATTTTTTCATATAAATATCCTAGCCTTATCAAGGAATTTCAAACTAAATAAAAACCGTTGCTTCCTGATATATAAGATTTTACCTAACATCTAAAAGACAGAAGTAATAGTCCGGTTAATAGTTAATCATGTAAAACCGATACTGGTAATGAAACTAACGCACTTAATACGTATAACCAATAAGCGATCAATGTGGCTTCTTTATCACCTCAAGCTGCCATCATTTTGATAATCTAGTACTATGATGTTTGTTAGGGTTATTGTCTGAGCGTTAGCGAAGCCTGTTTCTTGTGGGGCTAGCAAAATTTTATTTCTACGTTTGTCCGCACGATATCTCGAAAATGAACTTACTTATACACTTGAACACTGAATTCAATGACAGCGTAATTGAACCCATGGGATTTGGATGAGCGTTAGCGAATATTTTTACATATTTCTTATAAGTAACCATTATGACAACGAGAAAATATTGTAAAAAAAACATAATACACCCATAAGAGATGAAAAATGTTACATATTAACACATGTAGCCAAATTATTCCAACACACACACACACACACACACACACACACACAAAACATAATTGTATTGTGACTTGGTCTCTGTAGACATTTATTATTTTACACTGATATTAAACCTAATTAAATGAAAAATAATCTAAATGTTCTCTTAATATCCTTGGAAGCCATATTGATTGCTTATTTGTTATACTGATTTCTGACTTGTAGAGCGTCAGCCTATCATGATAAAGGACCGACTCCTCCATTAACATTTATAAGCAGATGTACATTACTCGCTCTGCGAGTTACGGTTTAGCACCGGGAGATTGAAGTTAGGTACTGACCCCAGTGAGGCGGAAATATTTCAAGATATTAATAGTGTAGGCAATTTGTTGAAGCTGTGAGAACAGGAAAAATTAGATGGTAGCTTAACGCCGGCTGATTATAGTAAAGATCAAAAATTCCTAGTGGGCCTGTGAAGAAGTAATCGTTTACTCAACGGATACTTTTAAATTCTAGTAACGTTATTCCTCTGACGGTCGAAAATGCCTTACCAGCAGCAACTGACTCCCATATGATGGAGTAATACTTGAGCTGATATTATGTTTACAATTACCTTTTACCTTGATAAGGTAAGTTATACAACATTATATATATTATATATTATAGAAAGATGAGAGTAGATGCATAAACTATAAAGTCTAATACGTCATTAAAAGTCCTTCTGATAGAAAACAATTGCACTAATGGTTCATTAAATAATAATTTTAAATCCTAAAATCCACAATGCCTCATTTGGCATAGCGGGAATTCGAATAAAAATGTAAATGTAAACGTACATACCATTAATATATTATATATAAAGTAACAATAACAAATAAGGTTACTTACACACTGACTTTTACACCAAAATTTATAAAAGTACTTACCAATATCAATCAGCAAGAAAACTTCATGTTACGAACTAACATCGATAGACCGGCGAAGTTTCCAGGTTTGTCAAAGTTTTGAACTGAACTTGTCCAAAGTTTGTCCCAAGTTGGAGTTAACCTTGCGTTGTGACACATGTTGTCCTCGACTTGTTTCTGGTAACTTCTCTACGTCACTTGTACACTCGAGTATATCTCAAATGGCACGGTATTACGATTTGCTGCGTCAATAAACTAATGAATATATTTGACAGCGAATAACTTAAATAAATTGATTGTTTCATTACAATTGCAACTTGAGACATGATAGGGGTTTGTATTTGAAAATGTTTAATTGCCCCCCTTTACTCAATTGTAAATTTGTCATACAATCTGTTAAAAACGTAGAGACCTCTAGTTTGCATTATTGGATTTCTTTTTTTTATTGCCTTTAAAATGAGGGGTCACATGATAGGGGTTTGTATTTGAAAATTTTTTAGTTGCCCCCCTTTACTCCCCTTTAGAAAAGGGGGGCAAAATTTTCAACAACTTGAAAAATTAAAAAAATATGTTATAATAGGTAGGGTCAAGGTTTCACATAGATATCTCTGGCCGTTTAAATTATATCCAGGTGTGCCAGGACATAAAACTCACTCTGTATGTATTTCTTACGTAAAGAAGACATGTAGTGCTGACTGGCCAGATACAGATTGACAGAGCGGTCTCTATCGCCATTGAGATGCAGTTACAAGTAGCTTAGATATTGCTGGTGAATTGGAACACCACAACGTTCAGTCTAACACTAACTCAATCTAGGATCATCTTGATGTACGTAATAGGCTAGATCCATAAATCCACATCACACTTCATAATGCAAATGATTCATTCTTTATGTTATAATGCATATTAGAATTCTTCATAAGATGAATAAAAATAGAATGTAAAGTATATTCGTTATTACTTTGAAACATACTTTAAATCACATTCACCAATATACCTGTATTAGTGTAGGAGCTGCAGTAACGTGGTTTTATTTCTGGTATAAAACTAGACATTTTAGTTAGCTTAAATGATCACATATGGCAGATTGGAATGTGCACGTCAACAAGGACCCTTGTATGAGGTTAACCAAAGGTTTTATTAATAGTAAAACAACTGACAGTTACTAAAGTTTAAAACATAATATACCGTTTTGATGGAGACAATTTTCTTACAGGATTAAACATACACGAGTTCGTTATCAAATTAAAACACACACAATAGTATTAATTTATTGTCGACAGTGTTGCCAAAATATCTCACACCAAACAACGTAGGAGACCGCCACACCATGTGTCGCATAACAGGCTCCACTGAGGTAAGTATGCAATTTATTTCATTATTGACATATACAACAACAGACAATCATACGGCAGAGGCATTTATACATCTCCCGGCAACAAAAGAGATATTGTGTCACCCTACTGATTTGATTGGTTCCAACGAAGGTCAGGCAAATTTCATGGTTAGACTTGCAACATTATAGGACTCATTCTTCTCTATGTTTACATACAATTTCATGCAAAGCTTCAAGTCTACAGATGAATTTTTTCTTCATTAAATTGGGTTTCGTATCAGTGACTTAATCAGTCATTGGCTGAGCTTTGGCGAAGGCTATCATTCGTAGGACTGGAAAAAAATCACTTATGTCTATCTATCGGTCTGTCTATCCCGATATATCGAAAACGAACTGATGTATAAAATTGAAATTTGAACATAATTTCTATATGAACAACACTGAGTTATATGAAGTGCATCTCAATCCATTGGATTTGGCAGAAAATTGCTGAATAAATACATTTGTAAACAAGCCGAGTACAATCATATCAGAATTACACATAGTACAACACATACACATACAACAAGTTACACATAGTAAACATATATTAATATCACCCATAAATTAAGTCACATGTAGCTTATTCATACAGTAAAATGAAAAAAATATAATAGAGTAGAAAGTTCAGATTAAAATTGAGGACAAGATTTTATTTCAGCCCACTCTTGCCTTGTAGTACCCTTCTACATTGCTAGTTAACTTTACTGGATCATAAAATGTGAAAAATATCACACAAAAAATGGAAAAAATATATGTGAAATGCGGTAAAATATCTCGTGGAATATCATCTGTAAACTTTATGAAGTTTGCTCCAATATGTACTTTATTTGTACACAATATAATTCGGCTGAACTTCACTGAAGCCTATAACTTAGTAAGTAGATAGACACAGATTTTGGCTGCTTGAAAGTTGTACAATGTATTTTCCGTATAACGTCTGTCTATCAGACCACAACAAATTTTGTAAGCAACCTCAGCGAAGCGTATTACACGACACGCGATGAGGCATACTCCTACCTTGTAAATAACGAGTCTATACACCAAGTCATCATAAAAAGATGTTGGATGTTTTGGGACAATTAGACTACGAGTGCTCCATATATCACATATTAAATTCTCTTATTTGTATTCTGAATTTATTTACAAATGTATTTATTAACTTTTTTCTCGTTGCCATCATGTCCATAAAACCAATTAAAAAATATTCTCTTATGCTCAGTCAAATCCTATGGAATGACATCAACAATAATTGAACTCAGTGTTCCTCATATAGAAATGAAGCTTCGCACAATTTCAAGTCTATAAGTCAGTTCGTTTTCAAGATATCGTGCGAAAAGATAGAATTATAAACAGACACATAGACAGACAGAAATAAAATCTTCCAGTACCACGAGTTACAGGCTTCGTTAACGCTCAGCCAACTAGGAAAATATACAAATAAGTTTTGAATAGGAAGGCCTTTTACAATATGAGTCTTTCTTAACTGTACGCTTAGACACAATGTAATAAAATGACCCCTTTCTGAAAAATCTAGTTGAAAATTAATTTTAGTTATTCAGGAAATAAGTCTCACTTTATTGTTTGTTCCCTCAGACGTTCTGAACAAATCTACATTAACCAAGACATGATAAAACTATTAGTTTACATCCTCATCATCTAACAGAAACGATCAAAGGTAAAAATTCTATACGCAATTTATTTACTGAAAAGCTCGTTTTAAGGAATAACATAAATCTAAAGGCCGTCACAGTTTTGTCTAACTAGTTCAAAATTAAATGACAGGCTCAATAAAAAAGAGTAATTGCTTTGGCCACACTTACAATTTTTGACCAAAATACGTAAATACGTAGAGGAAAAAGTATGTATCAATAAAGGAATGTCTATATGAGTCTAATCTGTTTTGAACGCTCTAATGAATAAGTAAAATGAAGTTATTAATTGAGAATTACAAACAAAATTCCGGAGACAGCTGATTGAGCCGAGTTGGTGATCAATCCTGTACATCTCAAACACCACCTCTTAGGAGGCGATAATGGCGCCATTCTATTGTTACCAGTTCCAAACTCAATTGGCATGGCATTTGTTAACCACAGACGTTTTGATAAATTCGGGGTTCGAGGACACAATGGACCCGTGACTGTAATTTGCAGTGGTACCAATCCCCCGCGAGAATTACCGTATTATTTATGGGTGACGTCACGGCACGCCACCTCACATGATTTACTGCCGGACAGGTCTACCGGCGATATTTATCACCAAGATGCCAGGATACAAGTGTTTCATTCTTCCCTATTTTAACGTGGTTTCATAATTGCTTCAAAATTATGCTCGTTTCCTTACTATATGAATTATTATAACTGTAATTTACGGGGATGTGTGATAATGTCCAGACCTTAATTCTCATTTTTAATGGGCTCTGGATAATTACCCTTTCTCAGGCGGACTCTACGGCGTGTTTTTAATAAGTCTAACCCTGGGTTTTTAAGGAGTTAAATAATTTTAAAGTTTTTCCAAGAAAGTTTACTGTGGTATTTATTGTTTTTACCGCTTATCCCTAATGAATAAATAATGGAATAAAACATTACTCAAAACAATCGATAATACAAAGGAACCAAAGCCGTAGTCAGACCGGTCTTCTCGGGTATTTCTGCCGGGGTCCGGGCCTATGTAAAGCCTGGGTTAAGTGACACAAATTTCTACTGATTATTTTAGTAGGCTAATGCAATACTTCTATAACTCCACAATGGTTCGAAGAAACGAGTTGAAATGGTATTGGAATCTTCAGATGTATTGAAATTACAGCTATTTTGAAGATAATGTAATTTTAATAACTAGTAAAACAGCAATTCAAGCCCTCAAACAATTTTAGGTTATTAATTACACTGTAAAAAATCGAAGTTGACATCTACATGTAAAAATAAATAAGATATGACAATAATTTGGCGAAAGTTTTTCATTCATTATGGCAAGATGTTTGTTATTTTGGTTTACAGAGCGTGAAACGTTCTTAAAACAGTTATATCGATGAAACTAGCACTATCGGTTTTAGTTTAATTTATTAGCTGAAGGTGAGTCCCCACAGGGAGGATAGACTATTCGTCATAATATTCTAATTATTTTGTACATAAACTAGGTTATATGAATAAAAACACTAGTTTGAAAAATAACTACGTGTTAGTTAAAGTATTTTTAAATTTTTATGACTATATACTTGTAAATCAACTTGGCTCTGTCCTCTCTTATGGATCTCCCTGTGCGTAAAAGAAACTGAATTTGTATGGTTGGTTTCAAAAGAGCAACTCACTTCTTTATCATACTCGTATTACATTTCATATATTTGAGAAAGTACTGACTGATATTAGAGAAATTGGTTCAAAATTACCTGCTGTGGTTTTGATTCTTATTACACTACACCTTAACGTTTAATTCATATTAAACATATATTTATAAAATTAATACTACTGGCAAGAAATACTGCAAGTCATTAGCTGAGAGTTAGCGAATCCTATTACTTGTGCGGCTGGAAAAATGTCATTTAGCAACTTAACTTAGCAACACTGAGTTCATTAATAGTGCACGTCACGCTATGATATTTGGTTGTGCGTTAGTAAAAAATTGTACATTGGTCTTATGGGTCATCATTATGCCAAAGAAAAAATAGCACAATAAATTAATTTGAGAATAAGCGGATAACAAGCATATGAGATTTTAACATGTGACAGTGAAAGTCAATGTTAAAGGTTAGTGATAAGATCTGATTTCAGCGCACTCTTGTATTGTAACATCCTCCCTGAGTTACCGGAACTTATATATTTAAACACTGCTATGAAACCTAACCCAATGAACAAAATTGTTAATGTATTATGTAGCAAAATATCTCAATAACGATTATCCGTAGCCTTTAAATTTTGTATGAAACTTTATTTCTACAGAGACAATAATGCTATGAAAGAGAATGTTCGACCATGGAATTTGGCTGAGTGTAATTGAAGCCCATTACTCAATTACAATTGTAGGTTAGCACAATTTTTTTATCTGTTGCTGAGAGGGGATTTAAACATTTATTTCCTATCTAAACATATCTGTCTGTCTATTTGACCGCAGGACATCTGATAATGAACATTTGAATGAAGCTTTAGCGAAGCCTGTTACATGACATGTGATGTGGCGTACTCCTACCTTCTCATGTTTATAATGTAAATCACACACACACACACACACACACACACACACACACACACACACACACACACACACACACACACACACACACACACACCACACACACACACACACACACACACACACACACACACACACAAACCTCTATACGTATAATATGTAAATTCACTAAAAAGCTATTTATTTATGTTGATTAACATATACTATCTTGAAAGAAAACTACAGTACAACATTCAAAATTATTTACCCCTGAACATAAATAAAATACACTATTAACCAAAATAAACAGTGCTGAAATGGTAATATTTTATCATGGTAAATACATAATATAGATTTTACCAATAAATACAAATCAAAGGAATCAAAATCGGTAAAACTCGGGTATTAACATGTCCAACATGACCCCCGTTCAGTTTAAGGAAACACTCGTAACGTTCTTGTAGGTTTTACACCATTTTTAGGAATAGGGGTTGTTACATTCTCCTAATACAAACGTGGTTATTTTTTCTTTGAGTTTAACAATGGTAGATGGTGCGTCCTCGCGGAAAATCTTTTCTTTCAATATTTCCCAGATTAGGCGTCCGGTGTTGTAAGATCGGGGGAGTGGGCTGGGTAAGGAAAGTTAGTTCTAAGGGTGATGAGACGGTTGCCAAAGGTTTGTTGGAGGAAAGCAATGTTGTAACGGCAGTGTGACTGGTTGCGCCATCTTGCTGGAACCACTGTGAATTTAACGGCATGTTTCGTGAACAACAAAATCTCCTGAGGTCCCTCACAAAACGATCAAGAATGGCTCTATATCGATACTAATTTTCGGTGACTGTAACACTTGCTGCAACACTCTTCCGTGATTTTCATTTGTACAGACAGTAGTTCGGCAACCTGAAAAGCCCTTTCGCTGTGTCAAAACACTACCTGTTCTTCGAAATCTTTCAACAACAATAAGAATCACAGCATTACTAGGCGGGTTTTTGTGGAAATGTTCGTAAAAACGTAATGCAGTGCATGACAAGCTTGGCCCACCCGCACGTCCAATTCCGTATGAGCGAAAATAATGCTCTAAGACAAAAACTTTCTCTACCGTTGTTAGCACCATGTTAACAAAATCTAACCTAAAATAAGAGAGAAGTAATGAACACGAAGCCGTGGCAACAATCGACAACTGAATCAGCTGATCGAGAAGGCAACTAACTACAGCTGATTAAGTTTCAGTACTGTTTATTATGGCTAATACTGTATTATGTTATTCCTCATGCATGCCATAATTCCTAACGGACAATACATCCCAGCCCGCTTTCATATGGTTAATAAAATATTTCTTCACCTCCCCTACGAAGCGAGATTGACTCTCAATTACCCTAATGGTGTCTGGTAAGAAATTCCAAGTGAAATAGTGAATAATGGGTCTTCACCGTCATTGGTTGCATGATCTATTCCTCTGATATGGAATAAACTGGAGCGTGCTGGTCTTGTCCATCACTTAATAAAAAACAGAAAGCTTGGTTTCAATCAAAAACAGAAAGAAAAACAATATTTTGGAAAAACCGTATTAATAATAAAAATATAATACTCTAAAATATTAACTATTCTTTGGTTGGCTACTCTAAGATGTCAGATTAGACATAAAAGGTTGTTTATACTCCCTTAGGATGAAAATAAAAACGGATGCAATTATTTCGAAATATGTATCTGGCGCTGAGAGATTCAGCCATTTTATTGACTATGGCGTTGCAGTAGATAACGTGATGGAATACAAGGGAGTTTTAACAGAAGTTACACGTGAAAAGTCAGAAATCGTTACATTTGTTCAGTCCGGGAACAGCAGCTAACACTGTTACTGTTGCGTTGTTACACTGCGTCTGTCCTACTAACTGTGCTGTTGATGATGGTCAGTCCAACGCTTTCCACTTTATCATAATACGGAGAACTGTATCTCTCTCAGCAATCTTTTGTGCCTTGTTCGATTCAATTGAGTTGAGAAGTCGTCACGCAAGAAAAAAAGCATATCACGCAATGGAAAAGGCCATATCCCGGCTGCTTTCTCTCGTTATGAAGTTTTTCATGCATTTTAAACTCATGATTGCTAATTATAATTTTCTGTTCTCAGTTCTTTTCTAATGGGTTTCAAGCCCTCTAACGATATTTGACTCCACAATTATTCTGACCTAGTCCTATGTTTACATAGTATAATCTGGATCACAAAATTAAGTCAAGAGTCTCGAAGTTTTCAGTGAGATCGTTGGTAGAACTCGAGCCTAACAATATCTGACACTACTGGATAACAATAAGTTACTGTAAAATAACGTGCAAATTTTCCATTGTATTTCTGGAGACGATTGGGATTGTGGAGTTGAAAAGAAGACAGGTATTAATACAGTTTTGTAATATATCAGTTGCAGACTCAGCCGGATATGGAAAACTAGTAACGTTGTATTTGAACAATTTCTGTGAAGTATTCATCCATTTCCCTTAAAAATATCCATAGACTTTGACTAGTTTACCCTCTTTAAACTTAAGTCATCACATTCTGAGGAGCCACTTGAAAGTTTGTTTCAGTTGTAAAAGCTGGCAGATCTACTTACAAGTAAAATGGTTGATCATCATAGTTAACGAGACGTCATCATGGTGAGTAACCGAGTTGATACTATCTCATATGTATTATGATTGTATGATTAATAAAACATTTGCTTAGATTTCCTTTTCAGCAGTAAAAAGTCAATATCATAATAACCTCTTTACTGGTATATTTATAAAAATCGATTAGTTACACTGCACCTAAGTAGTTTGATAACCTACCTAAGACAGATGAAGAATTTTAAAATCTGTTTCTTTTAAGTAAAGTCTTAAAATATTTTTTTGAACTTCTTCATCGTTGACTTTTTGTCTATCTCTTCAATCGAACATGGCTCCACATTCCAGGAGTCAAGTTTGTAACAGCATCATATTCCAGATGCTACATTAAAATGGAGATAGACTGGACCTAAACTCAATATTCATATTAAATGAGCACAATTGTAAGTTTATTGTATTATGCATTGACTTTCACTTCATGAGAATAACAAACTGTTGTAACTATTTTGAACTCGATACAATATACTGCATTGTCAGTTTTTCCCACACCCTTTGTATTTTTTCATTGCTACACAATGAACAAAAGTATTTATTAATTTCAATAGCAATGACTAAGATATATGTCTGGTTAAATATATACATGCTTATTACAAGTCTTTTCTTCCAAATACTCAGTTCCAAAAAACGTTTATAAATTATATGTATGTTTGTATGTGTATGCAATTGTTTGTTTGTCCATGTTACTTGGTAACAGACACTTTTACAGTCCACTGTCTAATTTTCATAACATTTACAATTACTCAAAAAGTAATAAAAAAAAACCGCTATATGATTTTTACATAATTTCACCATGTTCATAATTTTTCAATAAAACAACACTTGTAACTGTGAAACTCGGACAGGAAAACAAAAATAACATATAATGTTCAAAATAGATTGAAATTGTTAAATTATGTTAAAAAAGAAATACAATTATCAGTCCTCAGCCACTATCCAGGTCATGACTTCTATGTTATTTAACAAGTTTAATATACTACTCAAAATGCTATAAAACAAAGTACCTAAAACGCTTGATTAGAAAAAAAAAGAAAGTAGCGTTACATGCAATTGAAAATGTCACATACAAGGGCGGATTCATGTAAGGTGCAATACGTGTCAATTTTGAATATACTAAATTTAAATTATTAACATTGTATAAGTTGTATTTAATTTTAAATAATAGTGGCATATAGGGTGTGGAGGCAGGTAAAGCAGGTCCTCAAATTCCACCACGAGATAGTGAGTAGTGTGGCAGTCCAGTCTACAACCGGCTTGGACCAGTCTGTAGGATCTCAAAACCGTTTTGGAGTTGGTGATGAAAGGTCGACGTTGAAACTCATTACTACCCTGAATCTGACAGATGGCAGAGAGATATATGTTTATTATATACATAGTAAGAGCGGTAGAACTACATGAAAATACACAAGTTTGTTGGTATTAATCGAAAGCAGTAAGCTGTCGTCTAGGTTTCTTCTTCTTCTATGAGGCGGCCTATTGCCATGCACTTAAGCCTCAAGGGCCTTTTTAGCTCACCCCGGAAGCACGCCATGAGGCCTACCAGTCTATGATTTCAGCAGTTCCAGAAACAGCCGAAAACAACCTATCAGGTCCTCCTGGGGAAATTCACAACCCTTGTCCAATCAAAGGGCAAATGTTCGGCAGTTTCATCCTGCTCATCACACATTATACAGAGCGGATCCTCCTGAAGGATGACGACTCTGAGAAGATGCTTCCTGATGACCATGTCCCGGGATCAGACCTATAACCCGAGAAGACATCGATCTACTTATTTTTAGTATTCAATCAGGAATTCGACGTTTCACTATAGGCCTAATCGGAAAATGGGAAATCTTAGTATAATTCTATCTCAGAAACGTCTAGTTCTTTGAATATTTTCAAACTGACAAGCAAACACAGACAAGGGGTGGCGCCTGACCTTGCACCATTGTGTGACGGGGTGGCTCCGGCCTCAGACTGCACGGCACTTGTCCTTTGTTTCAATTTACAAAAAGGGATTATTAATAACAACAAGAGGAGCGTTGAGCCCACTCTAATAATAGGGTTGGAGCAGTATTGAGGACCTACAATGAGCCCATTGTACCTTGCTAGGTTTCAATTATCGCGCCTACGCGGCCCTTACGTCTCCATTCCTCGTCAGTTACTCATTCATGTCCATGTTCGTGTCGGAGTGTCGTGCGTCGCTCGCAGCTCGAGGAGGCGTTGTCACGTCGCGCCCTTTCGCCCCCTCTAAATATTCCTCGATTGTCGAATAAAGATTTATCACAATTTCCGAGGAAGCGACTTTCCTCCGCGAACCTATGTGTATTTATTTCCCACGTACGTTTAGTTTAGTGGCGTACAAACCTTGAATGAAGGTACAACAGTCTGCGATCTCCTTCGTTTTTGTGGGTGATCGTTACTCCTCGTATGAGCGATGCAAGACTGACTATATCTGTGGAGTTTATGTTCGTTCTTTATACCCAGATAAATACGAAGTCTAATTCATGCATCAAATTGTGTAACAGAAATTACCGTTCGTCATGTACTAGTAAATATATGTCAATCTTAGTTACACGTTATTTAGTTACACGTATATGTTATCAAATCATTTATAAAATTGTATCCCTACACCAGAAAAATCAAGACGTATTATATAAATCCGGCTTAGAACTCACGAATTGTTAGAGATGACTTCAAAGTTTTCTAACATTAGAAGTTTACGTAGGTGTGTTATTTTACTCATATCTCAAGGCTTAATGATCCTTTTCCCTCATTAGTACGTAACTGCCTTAAAATATGAATTTGTTACAAAACAATAAGCTACACGTTTAATCATGATTAGAACTTTAACTGGATGCAAACCACTTTTACTGTAAACAGATGTTGCACGTGTTCTCTTCTGAGGTATAATTATTGTGGTTTGTACAAGACATTAGAACCTCAAACATCCACAGAATCGTAGCTTAATTCCATTAAGTCAGTAGTAGAAGTACAACACTTCATTGCGGTTAGCACATCCACAACAGGAGTTCTATTACTTTCAATCACACTAAGAGAGGAAGCACTTTTTCTGAAAGAGATTTTATTAAATTTCAGGACATTGTTACAGATAGTTAAAAGCTCATCATAATTTTCGAGACTGGAATGTTATAATATACAATATTTATATGATATTATACAATAGTGTTAAATCCTAATAGTGTTATAAATGCGAAAGTGCCTTTGTTTGTTTGTTTTGTTTTCACGCATGAACTATTCAAACGGATTGTACTGAGATTTTACATGGGTATTCTTAGAATACCTGGGATGAATATAGGCATATTTTTATTTCGAAAATACCTCCGGGATAAGCACCACTGGTCTATAAAGCAGTTATAAATCTCATTTTAGTCTGTAAAGTTGCGAAATATTAATTGAAATAGCCCATTGAATATAATCAATTGCTCTGTGTAAACATTCAATATGACAGCACAGCCATGTGTTTCATTAATTAACCTACTATTTATATTTGTTTATATTTAAAAGAGTAAAAGCATAAAGTAAGTTTAATAATAACAACATATCTTATTTTAACATTATGACAACAAGGCAATCCAATTAAGTTATTCTGGATTTTACTTAATGAACAAAATTGTGAATGAACGCATGTAAGATATTCCATTTGGTTTCCTTAGAGATTGTGGGACGGAATATTTACAGTAGCTGAAGGAAAAAAACCGAGGGACTGGGCATTAGCATGATTCAACAAACCATTCACTCCGTGACTACAATTGAAGAAACAAGCGAGCGCAGTAAGTCCGTGATTATAGCAAGTGGAATCACAAAACAATAAACGAGATACTAAATGCAATTTTTATCACAGGAAATCTTCGATTGGACATCGCATCCTTTTCTCACTTATGTGATATAAGATATTGATTGGGTATATAAATATTGATATAATTCCTAGACTGGACCGAATAAATAGTATGATATAGCGAACACAGATTGGGAGGCAAGAACTTTACCGTACCATTTGTCATCTTTACTTTTGGATGACAACTGTCATAAAGTAAGTATTGAAATGAGTTAGGCCTAGTAATATTGATGTTGATTTTAGTTGTAAAATCATTAACTATATCAGTTTTTCCTACTGTTTAGAAATCTATAATGTTTTGAATCCAAATACTGTATTGTTTTTTCGGGACAAACTCGCTAACTCCAATTACTCGTGGGAAATATAATTGATTTGAACTAAAAGTGCAAAACCTGAAATATTAATTACTCGAAATTTTGTTTAACCTCTGGTTCTCTTAATCATGAACACTGAAACATGACTGGCTGCTCTTAAAACCAAATATTTTCACAATTAATTTAATTTCCAGAGTTATTTTTGGCTTTATGTACGATAAAAATGCAGATCCTTTTGCTGCGTGTTTATTTTACAGTACGGTTACTTTCTGAGAGAATTTTAATCATAGTGCACCAAACATTTCTATTCAAAACTATAGCGTGAGTCAGTCGAAGGACTGCAATATTACTAATACAAACATTATCAAAGGACATGACCGAACATAACTAAAGACTTTTCCTACTGATTGAAAAGATAATCTTTACCGAGAAAATTAAGGCTGTGTCGCTAAAACCGAGGTTCTCAAAATATTTCATTGTTATGCATACTAATCGCCTAGAAAGGAACACGGCTGTTATGGGTCTAACTGGCAGTAGTTGTATGTCCTGACTAACCTAACTTATGTCACAACTGACTGAACTTTGCTGCCATTGACACTGTAACTTAAAATTAAATGGAGTCCTTCCTTGGATTAAAATAAATCTATGTAGCAATTGGCAAACTTTTCCATTACAATTTGTCGATTTGAGGAAGTACCACTCGCGTCCTTGATAAATTTATGTTTTATTATGGAACATAATTTATTAAATACGTTAAAAAGTGTTTTATAAAATAAAATGCAGACAACAGGAATTAGAGCTGAAGGATAATTCGCGGGAATTCGGAGACAATACCTAGCACATGCAGCTCCTGGAGGATTAGAACAGGTGGTCATTGTATTTCACCTAAGTTTATAAGGCTGCTACGGGGGCCCATACTCCTGATTCTCCTACACAATTGAAAAGTTATCTCAACTCACCGAGAACCCCGTGGTCTCAGATGGTCGCGTAAAATATGATATTATTGGAACCTCTAATAGAGGCTTTACGATTAGGCTATCCAAATATTTTGCCACTTTTGCAAAGGGTAAACCATTAAAAAAATCAACTCCACATGCCATCTAAGAGTTGATAAAACGCAGGGCATCCCCACTTTCAGAGGCCATATCGGCTTAGGCTTGCTTCTTCTGTGAGGATTAGCATTATTCATAACTGTACAACATTGTTTTTCTATTTGTCTAAAGGGGCTCTTTCAACAACTGTGGTATTTTATCTTGAATTTACTAACAATCATTAAGGAAAAACTGTAAAAACCTCTTTAAAAACTGTCATTCACCTCTCCGGGAATCGAACTCGTGACCTCTTGGTTAGGGAACCGCAGACATCCCTTTGCTACCTACGTCAAAAGTAATTTGATCGAGCTATTGGCATACCTGGCCCGGATCGAAAACACCTTCTTTTGTAATTAGCAGTTAATTATGCATTACGTGTAATATCACGAGCTCGTGGCGAATTAGCTAATTTATGGAATATTATACTGTGAATCAATGTGGACATGATTTGAAAAATAGCGTTGATTCTGTGGTAGCTAAGGTACGGTAGCTATTCTCTAGTGTTAAATAGTTATGTAACTCTTAAAAAATTAATCATCCGTAGATCCTTAAGGTTTTTAATTAGGCCACATGTTTTCAAATAAGTTTCCTGGAGACATAAAAATACAGTGGTAGATTGTTTTAGTTAACAATTAAAGTGGGAAATTTTTCTAATTTCGTAATAAGACCCAAATAACAAAAACCGAATATAACACAGTGAATATTTTACACTACAGCTTCAGGAAGTGACATATCTTCAATGGAAAAACCATAACGTGGATGTAACAAATTAAATACTTAAAGCATTGTTACGTTTTTAACAAAATATTTCTCAAAGAAATTGTTAAACAGCATAAGTGCCACTTCCTACAGTCTCTTTTATAAACGTAGTTTACAATATTCATATCCTTATGTTAAACTGTTTTCCTTTGGATTTGAAAAAGCTGCCCTTAAATCATACTTTAAATACCCTCTACCCCGCATAGAATGGTTAAAAACTCTATTTTTAAGTTCAGAAAAGTAATGTTGAAGGGCTATTATTGAAACATTTTTTAGTTAGAAATATCTCAACTAAACACTGTATTTTGCTCAACTGAAGAAACTGCAGATAATAGACACTTCGCAATCTCTCCACGAAACCTCAGCACTATTCTGACTTAATAGTATATCCTGAGTACAATTTTACATTCACTTCCTCTCGAAATTGGAATGATTGAAACTCGACCTTCGTCACGTGTTTCGGGTGTCAGCAGCTCGGCGTGTCGGGTCAGCGGATGTCAGCAAGGCCGGGCCCGGCGCGTTCCGATACGGATCTGATATTTACCACTTTACCGGTTCGATACCATCTCGTCTGATTGATTCCTGGCAGCCATTGTGCGTCCAGAGTGATTGACGCAAATATTATTTATGTAAATAAGAGAACTCATTAGTTGTCGATTTGAGGTGAGCTTACCCCACCCGGGAGCCCGTGTCTTGTCAGGAGGTTATCTGATGTGAGAGTAGAGAGGCTGAGTGCCGCCTGCCGACCATCCCCTGTAATCCTCCTGGCTGCAGCTCCTCCTAGGAGTTTCCTTCGTGTCAGACTAGTTCTGGAGAAGAATGTGAAGCCGTGAAGTCATGGTCTATAACCTCTCCTTGAAAGCGCTAAACCAGAAAAGCGTTACAGTATGTGGTTTCAAGGTTATGGGCATTATTTCTACGACCGCTGCCGCTCAACCAAATTCCATGGAGGAACATCCAACACCATTGAACTCGAACTTGTCTATAAAGTTTCATCTACAATTCCTAGTCTTTAGCTCAAATCAAACTTGATGTATAATCTAGAGTGATAAGCCTCGCTACATCTCAGCCAAATGTCGTTGGCGGATATGTACCATTACCAAGTTCGATATTGCCTGTGTATAAATGTTCATTAAACATTTCAAATGTATATCACATTTAGTTCTTAAGATATCCTGCAGAAGACAGACAGACTGACGTAATCAGAATTTCGCAAGCGCACAGCCTGGTAGCTAAATATGTAATTTTCAATATGTATATTGCATTCCTTGCTTGATATCGTACAGAATGTTAAGCTTTGTTAACGCTCAGCGAAATCACACATAGGGGCGAACTCGATGTTGCTTATATAGAGATGAAGCTGCGCCTAACAAGTGAATGCTTCAATTAATTATTATTTAAGGTATCTATAGATAGACAGACAGCTATAACAGAAGTGAATTTTTTCCTGAGTGATGTGCTTCAATAATGCTCAGCCATAAAGTTTTTGCCAAATTTCTATTTAGAGTGCGGGCAATATGTGAAAATGTATGGTTCTCAGGTGAATGAAAGATTGGATAGTTTCGAATTTTCGATATACATTGAAGGTTAAAACAAGATAGGAAATCTAAGTATTCATGTTTATGCGGTGAAAAAAATTTAAAACGAAATTTTAGAAACTTCCTGTACAAAACAAACTATCTTCTACTTCAAACCATTTGGTATTGTTGTTATCAGTCAATGGCAATCTATCTCGCACGTTCTCTGAGTTTTTTATTCACCGTAATTTTATGTGCCGAAAAATTACGAAGGTTTATTTATTAAAATAAAGACAAAACTATTTGCTCACCTAAGAGAAGGTTGAACCTCCAATCAGTGATGATGAGTCCAGTCAGAGTGTGGGTGTTCTGTTTTCCACTGTTAAGACTCTAGTGTGGGCGAATTATTATTACTTTCTTAATGACTCCTGTCTTCTTAGTTAGATATTAAATATATTTTATAGCTGTCAGGCACGATGGGCCACATAACTCCCTGTGAGGTTATATTAATTACTCAGGACTGACCGGTCATCCATCCTGCTTCCATTCTGGTTTAATACAAACCTATGTTCCAGTTAAAATTACTACCCGCCTTGCAAGGGATAGCTGGTTACTGGGCAAGTAAATATTTGCCATTATACAGTTATATGTAATTTAATGTAAATTTCTTTATACTTGCCATTCATATAGTAGAAGTTTATGATCTTAATATAATCTTAAAGTTGTGATGTCAATTGTAAGAAATTCTGTTTATCCCTAACGACCAGTTAAAGGGGGGGGCGGGCGGTTGGAAATCATTGAAAATTTCACTCTGCTGCTTTACAAATGAAGTTTGCATAACATTTTCTAAACATTCAATTTACAAAACAATATTTTTAAATGGGGAAAGACAAGTTTAATTAATGGTTCATCGCTGACAGCTGATTAAAAATTAGTAAATGTATTTGTGATTGATTTTTATTGTACGTTACAAATTTCCAAGTATTAGATTATATAATAAAACATGATTTACTTTTGAGGAAGCTACAAAATTTATGGTGAAGTTTCATGAAACTATAGACCCATTAATGACTGTATTTAGTATTTTTATTTTCTGTTTAGTACGGTATTCTTGTATTTTTCCATAGGTATTTTTTACTGCTTTTTTGTATAGAATTTTTATTAAATACTAATTAGTAACAATTCACCAAAAGTTCGCATAACCCATTGAACTTTTGGTTTCCAGTACCTGGGGTAGTTTTCTTTTCTATTTTCTTCCTTTACCATTAGTAAACAAGGTAAGGTAAACAGGCTTCACTAAGTTTGCATGCAAAATTTCAAATTTTAAATCAATTAAAATTGTCTAGCCCCTCGGGTGAATAGTGTCCCTAACGCTCAGCAAGTACTTATAGATTAATACACTTTGATGCCGGTTTTAGAATTGCATTTTATTTATTAATATTGGTCAACGACTTTAGAATGTCACTTAATCAGGGCCTTAGGTAACAAAACAATGTGAGCAAATACAATCCTAAAACTTAAGCATTTAAATAAACTTGTTTGAAGACGAAAAAATTCAAAATTGAGTGACTTTATTTGAAGTGACACGGCATATGAATTTTGTATTAGCCTATACATAAGTTTCATAGTATTATTAAATATCTCATCATCGATTTCATGGACATTGTACTTTATTAAAAATATTTCAGAATGTGACCTACAATGAATATAACATACCCAATTCTTCTTTTTCCATATTTTAACATAACTTTATTTATGTCATATTGTAAATTTATGGTGATAGTTAGAATTGAATAGAGATATATAACCTCTGTCGGGTAATTCTTTTTTTGAAAAATTTTGGCCAGGTTTGACAGGCATTTTATTGCGGTGATTTATTGGAATTTGGCAACCCTGCCACCGCGCCGGACAAAGATTTATAGGCACTGGCTGATCGTTATCAGCGGGTTTATCTCTGATTGGGCCACTTATAACTCAAAATCCGGCAGATTGCATCACCGATAGCATCTAACTGCTGGCGGCTACCGGTAATGTAAAATTGCAATTTGTTTCGCGGTTCCGGTTATTGCATCTAGTAATTGGTAAAAGCAATGCATCACCAAACGGCTCTGCCATGTGTGTTCCGCAAAACGGTCAAATTAATTAAATCGTTAGCACAGGGGATCACGCCGCGGTATCTGCTTTCGTACTCTTGGCACACGTTGTTAGTAAACAAACCAGTTGCATTTACTGAGCTTGATTACTAGAATAAAAAAAAGGAATACTAGAGTAACTACTAACTTTTTACCATGTAATTCTATAAAGTAAAATTGGTTTTTGAATATCCTGTCTTTCTTCAAGAATATCCTGTTTTGCGCCAAACATTTCAGATTAAATTTATTATTATGTATATTGTGTATAAAAGGTCCTACTGTCTTATCTATATTTGTTAAAGATATATTAAAGGAAATACACGAGACATTAGAACATTTGAAAGATTCGACTTTTGAACTTCCTTTTCTTAATTGTTTGACAACAAATTTGTGGAAGTCTCTAAATATCTTCTTTCAGAAGAACTATAATGAGAATTAATACTGTTTGATCATTGGTTTACTAATAAAATAATGATTTAAACTAGGTAGTTTAGTTTTACTTGTGTGTTTGCTAAATATGCATATTAAACAACTCGTTGTACAGCTCTTTGCTGAATTTCTTCCTTAGCATCTGACACGAAAACACAATTTCGTTGTGGAAAAGTCCTTTCAGTAAAAATGTAGTTATGAAATATTACGTAAACGTAGACTTTTTAAAATTTTGATTTGTCTTAAAGTTAAAGTTTGGGTAAGGCTGAATTTAAGAAGAGGCAGTTGTTGAAGGAGTTCAGATACCTTTAGAAACGCTTTTGTATTAAGGACCTGAACCCTCCTTAAAATCTGTTTATGCAAATTCTTGATAGAAAGGTCCTACGGCAGTGAAATTTGGTAGATGTCCAAGGAAACTCGCTCTTCGTCCAAGGAGGACTTTACTGATATAGAGGTCAAAATGTCAAAAGCATAAAAGAGAATCGATTTTCGTTACTTTTGATTAAATCCGGGAAAACGTTACAGTTAGTTCAGTAAGTACTTTCGTTTCGTTCTCTTGGTTCCTTCGGTGCAATCCTTGTTTAGGTTTATTTCTCTCAACTATAACATCATCAACTGAGAATTGAGAAATGAAGCTAGTGTTCCAGCTTAGCCTTTAGTCGTGTGTCAGCCTGCATTGTACCAACGTGAAGGTGACACACTCTATGCGCATGCTAAAAGTTGGCACACCTGCTATCTGTGAGGTATCTAAGCATGACTGCGCCGGGTAAATAAAAGTTATTTAATGCTTAGTTTCAAAACATAAATTGGTAACTAACTCTAACAAATGGGCGATTTATCTAAATTACATTGTTGTTAAATATCCCTAATATGTAAATGTATGCACCTTAACGTAAAATAATTTTATCTTCAATATGGCAAAAAAAATAATTACAAGAGTTGGAAAACCTATATATTTTGTGAACGTCTTCTACTAACAGATAACTTTTTTAACGTTGGCAAGTTTAAAGTTTCCACACTTTTGAATGTTTGTATAAATGGACATTCATTAACCTTCAACCCGATTTTTCAAGATGACAACCGTACATGAAATCTACTTCTCCACTAAATTATGCAGGAAGGAATGTGATGTGCTTCTGATGAATACTGTATACAACTTTGCCGTAATTGTACATTTTCTATTCGATAGTTGGTTTTCAAAATATGACTTCGATGCAGAGTCTGTGATTACGGTGCCACTAATATTCACCGTCTTCACTTTGAAGACACTTCACAGGTTAACTGCCGGACCTGATCCATGAGGAGAAAGAACGACAGCGTCAAAAGTCTTAACACACGGAAGTTCATGCCTTCAATATTGCTTTCCCTTTGCGTTTTACAAAAGTATACCTCCCTGAAGACATCTGCGTCATGTACCTTAGACTCCCGGCGGTCGGGTCGAGTCAGGTCGACAAGTTACGAGGATGCTGGGGTCATGACCTTGACCTGTAACCTAACTCAACCTACACCATACTACGGTCAACACGACGTACTGCACCGACAACAGCGTGCCTTGCTTTTACTGGTGTATTCACAAATTGTTCTAATTTTCTTGCTGGCTTAACGACTGCAAAAAGTGTTTTTTCTTAACTAAAAAAAGATATTTCCGGTAATAGTACCACCATAGTTCATAAACCAATTTAATTGTACTGTAATTAGTGTAATTTATGTTTTTTTATTACTTGTTCATCATGTTGTTTGTAAATGCAATTCAGATAATTGCATATAAATTAAAATTATACCTGCATAACCCTACTATTTAGATTAATATCAATTACAATCCATTGGAAGAACTTAATGTTTTCTGCAACGATTATTAATATTTAATAATTACATGACAGACATCTGATGCTCACCCCACTTTTCTGAAGTTTTGACGTTGTAAACCACTATTTGCTTGGTATCATCCAGTAATGTTAAGGATCCCGTTATTATGAGCTATCAGTGATCATCCATGCTAGACATCTGATGCTCACCTCACTTTTCTGAAGTTCAAGTTGTAAACTACTATTTGCGTTGTTATCTTCAGTAGTATTAAGGAATACGTTACCGTGAGCTTCCAGTGATCATCCATACTAGATATCTGATGCTCAACCCACTTTTCTGAAGTTCAAGTTGTAAACTACTATTTGCGTTGTTATCTTCAGTAGTGTTAAGGAATACATTACCGTGAGCTTCCAGTGATCATCCATACTAGATATCTGATGCTCAACCCACTTTTCTGAAGTTCAAGTTGTAAACCACTATTTGCGTTGTTATCTTCAGTAGTGTTAAGGAATACATTACCGTGAGCTTCCAGTGATCATCCATACTAGATATCTGATGCTCAACCTACTTTTCTGAAGTTCAAGTTGTAAACCACTATTTGCGTTGTTATCTTCAGTAGTGTTAAGGAATACATTACCGTGAGCTTCCAGTGATCATCCATACTAGATATCTGATGCTCAACCCACTTTTCTGAAGTTCAAGTTGTAAACCACTATTTGCGTTGTTATCTTCAGTATTGTTAAGGAATACATTACCGTGAGCTTCCAGTGATCATTAATACTAGATATCTGATGCTCAACCCACTTTTCTGAAGTTCAAGTTGTAAACCACTATTTGCGTTGTTATCTTCAGTAGTATTCAGGAATACATTACCGTGAGCTTCCAGTGATCATCCATACTAGATATCTGATGCTCAACCCACTTTTCAGAAGTTCGCGTTGTAAACTACTATTTGCTTTGTTGTTATCTTCAGTAGTGTTAAGGAATGCGTTACCGTGAGCTTCCAGTGATCGCATATGAAGGACGCAGCCCAAACGTCCGGAACAATTATTTTCTAATCGACTTCTACCGATAAATCGTCAGCTGTGGGCAGTTCGATCGTCGGCCCGATTGACAAATCACGTTGTTTATAATCGGGCAGCCGATATCGGCGTGGTGCGGCAGCAGCGCAGCACGGCGGTCAACTCCAGAAGCTACCCTAATTATGGTGTTTATGTGGTATCGGGCACGTCCAATCGCTCCAATTTATGCTGCTCCTTCGAAAATTGTTCTTTTGTGCCGTCGCCGCGTGCGCGTCCGCCAGCTCCGGTCCTTGTTTTGTGGCCTAGCCCGCGAGTAAATATATGGTGTCCTTATACACTACCGCCGCGCACGCCGCAGGGCCGGACTCGATCCTCGATGTACGGGTTTCTGCTACAATACATATGGCCGTTCTAAGTGGTCAGTGACCATTCATGTGGACTTTGAATGAAATTGTATTATTTATGAAGTTTGTTCATGTACACGGCCATGAACAAACTTCATAAAGAATGAATTCTTCATTCTTCATTCTTTATGAAGTTTGTTCATGGCCGTGTTTCTTGGAAGTAACTACAATCTTCCATTATACAAATGAAACCCAATTCATTTCGGATCCAAAATAAATATAATGATGGATTAATAAATGATTATATTTCTAAACCCACAAGGACATTTTCTGTGTTTAACCCTTAATTCTGTACCCATTTTTACAGTTCTCGATAGTATCACGTCATTGTCGGCCAGATAAAGTTTTTTTGCTATATTTTGTTTGCTAGAATAGTCTTTGAAAAAAATAACGTCAACTATGTAAATCTCATCCTTGTGGGTGACACGGTGTTCAGCCGAGGCGCATCTTGTCACATTCTAACTAGGGATATTATATCTTATCTACTTTATTATAATTAACACTGGCTTCGCACGTAATTTTCAAAATCAAAGTCCTTATACTACTTAGTAAAAGCACTTATTATGGAATGTGATGAAGTGCTATGAACTGTTTCATACGTAAGCAAACATACATCAAGCATGTATTATTGTAATGTTCATGGTTATGAGAATAAAAGTTTCTTATTTCATTAGTTATACAGTATTTTCGACGCCATAGCTGGAATTGCCTTGTAAAGTAATACATACAAGGTAATACATGTAAGTCTCGGTAACCTACTTCAGTTTGCTTCTAAACACTTGACATATACTTCCGGTCTAAGAAATTTCAGGTGCCATAGCTGAGTTTGTCTTGTAGTCCTGATGAAGAAATTATATATATATATGAAGGATGAAGAAGCCTAACTCGGTCAAAAGGTGTCTACTTCCGGCTGTTTCAATTCAATTACCCACAGTTGAGTTACCACAGTTGAGTTTACCTTATTGCTCCCATTAAAAAACTATATACGAATGTAGCTCTCGGAAATCTACTTCCGTCAAAGGCTTTTGCTTCTGGCTTTGTAATCTAAGTCTAAAATATTTTCAGTGACATACTCGAGTTTAGTTTTTTGTTCCGACGAGGAAAATATGGGGGCCAATGGGGGACTGAGAAGCCTATTGTGGCCTAGAGGAAAATCCTACCTACTTCCTATCTATTTCTGGTACAAATGGAAAATCCTTATCAAGTTTATGCAACATTCCATAATAATCGTTTATAAGTTTCCGAGTTATAGGAGTATTGTTTTATGTACAGTAGTCTGGTCAAGAATGTACTTTGACGCATGTTAGGGTTCTTTTTCCTGTTTTTCCTTAAGCCACTACTAAAATCTTATACCTCAATGCCAAGAAAGTTCACCAGTTTCGAGTACTAGAAAACATTCAATGCTTTGTTCAAAAAGGTTGTTTTACAACAGTATTAAAATTAGTATTTACAGTGTACAATGCATTAAATATTTTAAACTCGTCATTGACCCAATCTGTAATAAAAGTTAGATATTAACGTTGTCTTTGCTATGCATCACTACTGATCTAGCTATGGTCTAAAATTTAAATTATAAGCAAATAGCTCTGCCTCTTTGACGAACTTTTAGAAGTGACAGCTGTTTAGTTGCAGTTAAATTGGGATTATAAAACGTAAATATTACCATTTTTCGGAATTACAAAATATGCCAGTTTTCAGATCATTCTCTTCATATTAACTTTCCTCGTACTTCAACGAATATTTTACATAAACTAATTAGCCGAATTGGTCTAGCCGTTCTCATAAATATAGTTTAGCAACACATTTTGATATTTATTTTTTATTTATAACAAAATTAAATGTTTTAGAAAGATGATTTAGGGAGGGTCTATTTTCAAAGTTATCTACTTTGTGAACAATATATCAATACTGTAGAAACTGTGTTAATGAGTAATTGCATTCTTAATGCATTATTATTTTTTGGATAAAGTGACAAATCAATATAAGAGAGTAAAGAACTCTGTTAAAACTAATTTATAATGCTCAACTGAAAGGTCTCTAGACCTGAATTCATTGGAAGACTAATGTCGTATTAATCGAATACTTGCGAAAACTGAAGTTGGGTTGGCACACTGCTTGATCGTGATGGATGGATAACCGAAGGTCGGCAATTCGAGCCTGAAACTGGGTTAATGATCGTAAACTGATTCATGCGCAATTGGAACTTGTTTTAAACTATGGCAACCAGTTCCCTCCTGATAGTTTATTTTATTTTTCTATGTAATATATAAAATATACAACCACAATATATTTAATGCAGCAATATCTTTTAAAGAGATAAATGTTTACTAGATTCACTTACTTAAAATCTAAAATATTTCATCTATCTAAAATGGTGGGATAATAATTTAATGCGCCGTTAGTGCACATTAAGTTTCCTAATCATTGACAGTTTTCTTGTCAACAGGAGAAACAATCTTAGTTAATCGCGTGCTTATTGTGGTGGTTATGATTTTAAATTTTGGGGGTTTTATTACATTTAAGATATACATTTTGAGTTACATTTGTAGTATGAGAGAAGGTGGAAAGATAGGGTATGAAATACTAAACAAAGTCAAAGTCACTTATTTCAATAGCAAATATTTGTTTCACGACAATAATTATCATATTATGTGTTTCTATAAAGGAAATTCTAAGGTGGTGATCGTTCGCATATATATTTTGGCTTCTAGTTGTTCTTCATTATTTTGATATACTTAAACTTATATGAGATACTTTTACTAGCAATATTTCAGTTTTGAACAAAACAAGTACCACGACTGCATTTTCTGTTTGTGTAAATTGAAAAATTGATATCGCACAGTAAGAATAAGAATAAGAGTAATCTATACACAATAAAACACAAAGGTTTTTTGTGCATGTCAAAACATAACTATATATGTATAAAGAATAATTATATAAGTCAATTGAACAGAACTATTTACAGTAGAGCGTACCATCTAAGTGTAATCAAAGATACTTTTGTTAGAATCTTTAAACCCATTTAAATATTAAATGTTCATTGATAAAAGAGGAATTGAGAAAATTATGGAAATGATGGGATTTTTGAGAAATTTTTTAAGATATTCCTATATTGATATACTTATATCAATATATACTTAAGTACTTACTATATAGTTACATATAAACTATTGCATTCATTATTTAATTGTTGATTTCAATACCAATACCGATAAAAATTTAATTGTTAAATTTAAATGCCAATAATTAATGACAGAAAATTAGTGATTAATACAGTGTAAAGTTAATTTTCTACATTAGATAAGTGAGTGTCCATCATACACATGAAGGAATTTACGTAAGTAATAATAGTCATATCAATAAATCAAAAATATTTTTGAAAAAAACCCTCCTACAATAATACTTACACATAATGAAATGAATAATTGTAAAATAATAAATAATGATATTAAAATATAAATCCGTACCTCCCTCTTGTAACTGAGCTTCTTAATATTTACTACAAGAGCGCTAAACAAGTGAAAGATTGAACTTATAGTTTATAGAGGGTAATTAAAATGTTATATTTTACTGAAATTCTATTATCCATACGCACATTATTCGATTTGTACTATAATATTTATGCCAAACATTGATCTCCTTTTTTCGATATGTGTAAATACTTTATTTGTGATAATTCTACGTAATTTGAATATTATGTAATATGTGTTGAATAACATATTTGAAAACACACTTATGAAGAAATTACAGATTTAATCTTAAGGCATTTAGTATTTTATTTAAACATTCTAATCACAGTTTATTAATGAAGTATTGAATAATGTGATTTTTTTCTTTGTCATGCGTTTATTTATGAAAGCTTTGTATACGAGTATAAAAACGTAGCTTAACATTATATTGTTTGTGCTCACAGAAAAATAATACAATTTCTTAAGGGATGACGATGCAAAACGCAACACGGGAGAGTATTTTTGGTATTCTAAAGTTGAAGGGGGTGCGAGGAATGCCACATCTGACAACCGGAAATTAAGTAATGAATACATGGACTGCAATACAGTATTGCTATAATTAATTGTACTGGAGTACAAAATGAGCATATGAAGGTTGTTTTGTAACGCTTACAAATTTAAGTTCTGATTCGACTCATACAATTATAACTTAAGAAATTAGGAACTTATGAAATTACGCTTTGTCTAAGCGTTATTTAAAGTGTATATCTATTTTTATTTCTTAAAATAAAACACTCTAAACATAAGATTTAGAGCATTTCGAATGCTAAACAATATATGGCTTATGAAGAGTTAAATTTGTACAAAATGGGGTGATAAATAAAATTTTACTGGTTTCAAAATAATAGCCACTACAACCATTTACAACCATTTATATAAAGTTAAATGAACATTATCAGACCAAAATGTTTTTGAGAAATACACCAACTACCTTAAACGTTTTTTAAATTGAACTGGAAGAACCGAGATAATAAGTATTTACTTTTTAATAAACATAGTATAAATCATAATTAACATATATATCTTTTGCCAGAAACATGATTTGTTAATGTGACAACTTGAATTATGTTACATTATAAACACTGTATAATAATATATAACAGTTAAAACGTCCAAAAATATCATTAGCAAGCTATTTTATTTTTAATACACAGATAATATTTATTGTACCATACAACTGCATTGTAGTTGGTTGTTGAGTTTTTATTTATTAAATCTACTTTTTGTTACAATAGCAGTAAAGAGTACTCTTTGTGGTTCACATACAACGTGGTAAAAAGTTTATGACTGTACTTTTGCTGATTGAAACATATAATAATGTCCGTAATAAATAACAATATTTATAAGTTAGCATTTCGAATACTACGTTTAAACTAAAGGGAAAGTAACATTGCACAAGTATAATTTATGCGTTTGATTTACTTTACAGAAACACGAAACTAGCTACAAAAACTATGTACCGACATCCATTAAACTACTTTTAAAATGTAAAAGTTTACAATTGGCAACTTATACAAAGAACTCCAATGAAAAACTAGTTTTCCTAAGGTTTTAAATAGTTTTTTCATTATTATGTTAATAATTTGTATAAAAACTTTTTGAAATGAAGTGACGTTCTACCATTGCCAAGCGAGCATTAACGGCCGATAATTGTTATATTTATGTTTTATGAGACAAACCCACTTGGTTAGACAAGTCATGGTGTTTTAATTTGATTAATATTTCTCTATAGCGTAATTTATCTATATATGAAATACACATTCTGTAGGTGTAGGATGCTATTTTTTCAACGGTTGGATGTATCGACTTCGTCTATGGTGGTTTTGCCAAGAAAAAGTCAACTTTATCGAGAGTGCGGAGGGTAGCTGCATGTTATTAACAACAATCCTATGAATGTTTAAATGTGCTGAAACGTTAGCCTTTAGCTATAAAACCTCCAAAATCGTAGTGTGAAGAGAAGCGTGTAGGAGGACCGTTAGGGGCAGTCTCGCCCACGCCTGCCGCTATCTGAGTGCGGCCAACACTTTGGGTCCTGAGGTTAAATTGGGTAAAGATTAAAAGGACCTTGTAGCAAGAGCAGTAAAATGCAGTGATTTGACAAAAAAGGGTTTGGTTAGCGGTGAGGTCGTGGGCGTCCTTTTTGTGGTTTGGGCCGGTATTAATAGTCCTCAATACCTCGGGGCGCTAGACCGCCGACCGCAGCAGGCCGGCACCCTCACCGTCCGCATTCCAAACCTCTGTGTCCGAACTCTCCAGGAGATTGATATATGTCAAACTGCACACTAAGGTAATTCTATAAGAAGCTCTACATCGGTAACTAGAGACGGCTTTTATCACTCTTCCAAAACTTGTTGATTTAGTGTCATCTTATGGTTGATTTGAAGTGTTGCTTAACAGTGACACAGTCTAGAGGATTGACACCTTGCAACTAGATCTGGCGTGGGAGATGAGGCAGCTCCGTGACCACCTTCTTGAGTTTTGAAATAGTGATTGATAAACCGTCTCTGACAATTTTTTGACGGGAGACCCAGGATGGCTTGTTCGAATCAAATTGAAACAACGCTTGGTGCCAAGCAGCTTAATCCCCTTGGAGGAAAGATCTTCATAGAGTATGTGTGATATCTAAAATATATGTCAGGTTTAATAGAATATACAGAGATTTGCTCATGATCTGAGCTGGCCAGGGCATGACAACAATGAAGTTTTTTAAAGATAGGTCCACAATCAGGAGTATTAACACTTCACATACACTTTTCTGCTCACAGCATCGGGTTTTAAATATTTTACAGACTAGTTTGTTCCAAGTATACATTGTTATATTCACGAAAAGATTTTGATTGGAAATTAGTTTAGAGTATTTTTTATAAGTTTTAATTTTTGCGATTATCGTAGCTTCAGTTTACACTAAAACTCTAAATTTGAAATTCGTAAAGCACTACAGTACAACCTAAAACTGCAACATGCACTTTTTAATTCGCAGTGTCGTTAAAACTGTTACTACCAAGTTGTTGCCATCTTCATTGAGCCACCAACTTCTACTACCAGTAGTATAATATTACTTCAGCTACATCCCACTAAACATGCAAAATGATGGTTGATACTTTTATCTGTAGTACACTAATACTAATGAGTACATGTTTTTGGCAAGAGTAGGAGATCCAACGTTCAGAGAAGTAGGGCTTATATTGATTGGTTTCATTAATCCAAATATATCTTTACGCCAAATGTGTAAAGTTTTATTTATACAATACGTACTCAAAATGTATCAAAATTATTTTTTGGGCTTTAGAAATAATTAGGAGAATGGCACTCTGGATGATAAAGAAACAGATAGTTACATTAATGGGGGAATTGAGGTTGTGCAGAACTTCATCGCCGTGCTCTAAAAGAATAAGAACTTAATTTGTCTTTGTTTCGACTCCAGTAGGCTAATGTGTAACAACTGCTAAAAAACAAAATATTTTGATTGCAATATTGTGTACCGATATCGACCCATCGTTTCTTTAGCGTTGTATGTTACGACACAAAATTTAAAACAAACGATTTCAATAACTTATGTCAAAAACAGAAACAAATTTAATAAATTATTTCTAAACAACTTAACTGTTGCTTTTATATGCCCCGATGCCACGTAAAAATTTGGATGAATAATAAAACTATGAAATTGAATAAAAACTGTTCTTAAACACATAGTTTGAAAATACTGAATGTTGTATTATACTGTGTGGCTAAATAAAGATAAGTGGGGTATATACGAATTCTTGCAGAACAAGCATTGATTCGTTGGATGGGGGTTTAAGTAGCATAAATATCAATTCAAAAATTTGGCCAATGTTAGAATCAGAGTGTTAGGAGGATGCTAGATAAGTCGAGATAGATTCTACTTAATGCTTGATGCTAATGCTAAATGTGCCGACAAAATATTCTAAAAGAATATTCCTGAGAATGTTTCTACTTTGTGGAAGCCGCTCGATGTCAGAAACTACAGAAAAAATATAAGGGTGTCAATTAGTACAGTATTATTACAATTAGTACATACATTTCCTGCTATAGCATATCCAGTATATTATAGCTCTCTTGACATTGTTAGCTCCAGAACTGTTTGTGTACCTGGCCGGTATGAACATATAGTACAGATACTCCCTGCTGTAGCTTATCCAACCTCTTGTAGCTCTCATGCCATTGAGGGCCCGAGTATTGTTTGTGTAACGATGTTATGATCTTGTGGCGTGGCTGTGATAGGACCTGGCCGGTGTGAACATATAGTACAGATACTCCCTGCTATAGCTTATCCAACCTCTTGTAGCTCTCATGCCATTGAGGGCCCGAGTATTGTTTGTGTAACGATGTTATGATCTTGTGGCATGGCTGTGATAGGACCTGGCCGGTGTGAACATATAGTACAGATACTCCCTGCTATAGCTTATCCAACCTCTTGTAGCTCTCATGCCATTGTGGGCCCGACTATTGTTTGTGTAACGATGTTATGATCTTGTGGCATGGCTGTGATAGGACCTGGCCGGTGTGAACATATAGTACAGATACTCCCTGCTATAGCTTATCCAAACTCTTGTAGCTCTCATGCCATTGAGGGCCCGAGTATTGTTTGTGTAACGATGTTATGATCTCGTGGCGTGGCTGTGACAGGACCTGGCCGGTGTGAACATATAGTACAGATACTCCCTGCTATAGCTTATCCAACCTCTTGTATCTCTCATGCCATTGTGGGCCCGACTATTGTTTGTGTAACGATGTTATGATCTTGTGGCATGGCTGTGATAGGACCTGGCCGGTGTGAACATATAGTACAGATACTCCCTGCTATAGCTTATCCAACCTCTTGTAGCTCTCATGCCATTGTGGGCCCGAGTATTGTTTGTGTAACGATGTTATGATCTCGTGGCGTGGCTGTGACAGGACCTGGCCGGTGTGAACATATAGTACAGATACTCCCTGCTATAGCTTATCCAACCTCTTGTAGCTCTCATGCCATTGTGGGCCCGAGTATTGTTTGTGTAACGATGTTATGATCTCGTGGCGTGGCTGTGACAGGACCTGGCCGGTGTGAACAGATGTCCGATGAATGGTTCACATGAGGTGGCATATTCTTCATGACTCGGTCCGCACGATCTCCAGATAGAGCCTAATCGTGCTCATCACCTCCCGGCTGGGAACGGAAACACTCACTGGAGCCTCGCCTCCTTCACCCGACACGACCCCCGCAACTGTCTGTTGTACAACTTGTCAAATCTTTGACATCTTCCTAGCCCTCAACAGCCTTTCTTAGAATTTGGCACTTTGTATTTATAGAAACAGGTTGTGAATACTTTGTTTATAAGCGGTCAAAATGTTTCATTATTCTGTAGGACACATGATTCTTTCATTGTAAAGTCCGATTTAAAGGTTTCTTTTGAAAATTGCTGGTAGGAAATTCGTGTTTTTTTTTCCTTAACATTTTTTCAAAATATTTGCAGCTGTCTTTTTAGATGTTTTCCTCTAGGGCAATGAATTTATTCCGGATTCTTACGAGTTTATTATTTTGTTTTCTGTTGTCCTCCTCGCTATATAATATCTATTTTGTAAATGAACATTCACTAGTTGTATAGTATTTTGTATTTCAAATCAGTCTAGGTGTGAGTAAAATTTAAAACAATGAGTATAATTTATATTGGCACTAATACTGAAATATCAGCTTATCGTATCATGTATGTTACAATTAAAAATTCATTTTTTAAATAGACATATGATTACTTTCTAGAAAGTGTGGTTTGAGTGTAATTTCAAAAGGTTTTATTGCTTACGTTATGTTTCTTGAAAATAATAGCATAATACAATGATAGCGTATTGCCTGTACCATTTTGTAAAACAATAGCATAGATTTCACTGAATTTCCTACAAATTTCATTGTTTAGTCATAGATTCATTACGACATCAGCCATGGATTGCTATGCTTCATTGTATATGGATGTGGTCATTGAGATTGTTTTAATCTCAAAAGAATTACTTTTGATATTGGATTTATTGCTTCTATTATCTTTAATATTATCATATGTCACTCACTGCGATAGGTTTTTTTTATTCTCACCAGGCGGTAAACCCAAATAAAACTGTAACGTGTGTATGTAACATAAATTTAATGTAGCGATTACTATTACACTTTTTTATATCACTAAAACATTTTTTGTAGGGCTGTAGAATTGTTTTAACATGCTTTTTACTACCAGAATTTTATATCAGGAACTATGACTTCCCATGATTATGCAGCTTTCAACCTGTAGCGCAGTTTTGTGAATACAATTTTTCTATAATCTAGAACTTCTGTAAGAGGGCGTTTAGTGACAACTTACATTTACTTGTTCTGTAACCCTTGTAAAGATGATTGTAAACTGTATAACAAACGTATCTTCAGTAAGATTTTATGGTTTTCATTTAATATTTACTAATTTTCATTCCACACACATTTTCGTACACTTTGAACTGTTCAACAACACTGTGGTTAAATCATGTAGCAATTTATATGAATAGTTTAATGTAAAGTAATATTTGCTGTGGAATTTATTACATAATTTTCTTTACATCCTGGAAAGAAAATATCTGAGTGTCTTATGTACAAAACTAAGATAAAGTCATTCTGTGGCATCATATTGCATCCTAAAAAATGACAACTTTAGAACAATAGCATCACACAAGCCAGTTTTTTTACTTTACGTGATGGCATGTTAAGTAGACAGGGAGAGTTTGTAACAATGAGATTTAAGTATTTCTAGATCTAAATTTTACACGTCATCAGTTCATAAAAGACTGTTAAGGTGTAGATGTATGAAAATACATTCACGTTGAAATTGTTAGTCTGGCTTTTGAGAACATTGCTTAGTGTGGCTTTCAAATTTAAAGCATAATCCACGATGGTATTACATTACAAACACTGTAAAGGCATACGAAGTGGACTTTAAACTATAATTAGTAAAACTGATAACTAATACATTTTTTTATAATTGTACTAAGGTTTTCTATAGAGTGTGGGTCATAAATACTTACAAGTGTTATACAAATACAAGTCAGTTATTTGAAAATTACGATTTTGTGATTAGATTACGCTTCAATAAAGAAAAGGGGGTATATTTTAAAAATTACAATGTTACATGATTGATTATATCGCATATATGATATTGAACATCCGCCCCACTGGTATATTTTAACCACAACATATATAAAAAGACAACTTGGGGACTATTTCTTACTAAAAGAATTCTACTTTGTGGGCTATTTAAAATTGTAACGTGGCCACATATAAAAGCTTTTAAATCACAACCCATCTTTTGGGATACATCACTAAAATATTATGAAAAACGCAGACAGATTTGTACAATCAACACATAAAGAATGAATTCTTTTGAAAAACAAGTAAAATCAGATTTTATTATTTGATGTTTTCTGTTTTTTGTTTTGTGTGTTCCAATATTTAAAAATAATTTTTCTAATCGGATATTTTCTTTTATCATTTTATGTATACAGATGTTTTATTGAAACTATAACTTGTACTTTCCACCACCCAACAAAGTCAGTGTTGCGCTTAGAACATGTGCATGAGCTGATTGGGAAACTTCACGCACAAAACTATTATTTTATTTCTATTAGATTAAAATAAAAAGAAATTGATTGGTGCAGTATTGACAGGCAAGGAAAAGACATAAGTTTCATTCGATGCGAAAAAGATTTTTTAACCGTTCTTAGTATTCAGTAGAAGTTAAAGTACTCATCGTACTAATTCTCACAATCAACACGCGCTTTGATCATTAAAACCATTTTCTTTCTTGCACTAGTATAGCGGCATGGATTTCGATGTTATGTATTTTTTGGATGTTTTGCCTCCAGTTGGTAGATCCGCAGATGTGAGGGCCATCCTCCGAGAGGCGGGCTGTATCGGCAACTGGTACTGTGACAACTACTGGCTTGCCTGGCACTCCGGAGGACTGGTCCACATTCTGGTCGCTTCCCCTCTCTCTCACACACACTCTCTCTCTTTCTCTCCTCTCATTCATACAATTATACCCATTCATAACAATGCCACCCCGCCGCTCAATTACGCACACTCGCGGGCTCATTAGCTGGCCGTCTCCACTCGCCCGCCACTCGCCCTTGTCCTGTCACCGACTCCGGGCATGCGCAGTAAGAGACAGCAGCTGTCAGCGTGACAGACTATGGCTGGCCAGGAGAACGACAAAATGTTAAATCTAAGGTCCACTACGATCAGGAGGCACATTATATAGTCGGAGACACAGATGCCCAAGCTGTAGGTTGTTGAAGGGCGAGTAGAAGATCTAATCAGACATCTCCAACTACAGCGGAGTGATAAGCTCCATTACTGCAGGACTACGGTTCTCCAGGCAAGTAGTTTGGAGAAAGAAAACACTCAAGGTAAATTACCTAGTAACAGAAAGTTATATCTTCTTAAGCTTTTTCTCAACTGAGAATCAACTATTTTTATTGTCTATTGTAGGAATTTGGACTTTGATCAAAGAAAAGAATAGAGAAGTGGCCAAATATAAAAACCACTCAATTATTATTATTTGTTTCAAAAGGAAGAGACTTTGTATAAATATATATGAATGAAACGAGAAAAACAAAATTATACGTTACACTTAAGTCTAAAATGTACGTTTACGTGGATAAAACATATAAGGCGAAAAAATATATTCCAGGAATACAATTTTTACATTCTTTTTAATTTGCGCTCTTGCCTTTTTTATTGATCTCCAGTCCGTTTTTCAAGAAGGATTTGTGGTGCATCTCATCTACAAGATGTAATGATTTTGAATTTCTTACTCAAGGCTGTCTAAAAATATCCATATCCAATACATTTAAAAATTTAGAGGGATAAGTATAATAATTCTTCCGAAAACCTGAAGTTAAAACAATTAGAAAAAGTTATGTAAAGAAGAAAACTTATGTAAACCAGAAGTAGGTCTGAGAAACACTAGCATTTAAAAGGAGTTTTAATTGGTGCATTTTATTTGCGAATTTTATAATTTTGGGACAGACGTTAGTAAGTCAAATAGACAGTGTCATAAATCCCTTGCCACCAAACAACTATACATTACTATTCAAAACATCAAGGTAGATCCAGTACCCATGTAGCTGCACTAAACCAAATACATTATACGTAGTACAAAAGTCTTAACAGATATGGAGTTCTTCTTTTCGGCCTTACAGTATTATTCTCACCTCCATGGACAAAGGGCTCATGAAAAAATTAGGAAGAGAGTATCATGAGGAAAGTTAATACAGTCCAAGGTCGACAATACTTGGTAACTGAGGTGACTCTTGAAATATGCATTTAGGTAAAACGATCCAATTAGAACGATCATACAGTATCAGCTGTAGAAAAATTTTCATCTTTTTAAAAATAACAACTTTTTTACCTTTACAACACAAGGTATTATAAGATTTTACATTGTAAGTATGTGATAAAGAAATTAGTGAATGTTGAAAATTTAGGTCAACATTTAGGTGCTGAGCTTTTTTATGAACATGATTTTCAACGTTCCTCTTATAATATTGATGTTTTAGACTAAACGCAAATAATTAATCGAATTAACGTACCCTATTCCTCATTCCATGACGTTTGTTTTAGTTCAAGTGAGTCATTATTACATTTTTGTTTACACATTGTAAACAAGCAACTGTCTTTTACTTTTATTTGTCAAAAATCCACTAATACTGCTAATTTTTATATGTTATTTGCGTTTGTTCAGAATTATTTTAGGACATTTTAGTTTTCACCTTAGGACTAATTTATGCTATTGCGATTGGATTGAAGCTTTTCTGGTGTTAGACCTAATTTTTCAAGTTCACGGTTTACAATTAAGAAGTAGGTAATTGGGGTTTGGATTCAATAATCTAATATTTAAAATAAATAAAATATTGGTTATTTATTTAATTGTATTATATGTTGTTATTTTATATGTATTATTGCTGAACAAGATAATCCATATCTTAAATTTGGTGATTTTTAATTGTAGGCTAAGCACCTACTGTTTCCTCAAATACTTAATTTCGGGGCTATTTTAAATTAATCCTTATATATATAGCCTATATATGCAACTATATTGGTACTGGATCTACCTTGATGTATGGAATAGTATAGTTTTTTGGTGGCAAGAGACTAATGACATGGTCTATTTGACTTGGCTGTCCCAAAATTATAAAATCCTCAAATACAATTTATTTTTAATGCTAATGTTCCTCAGACCTATTCCTGGTTTACATAAGTTTCCTTCTATATATAATCTTTTTTAACTGTTTTAACTTCAGGTCTTTGGAAACATTATTATACATAATAATAATATTATGTACGATATATATATATATATATATATTTTAATGTAATATATATATATATATATATATTTAATGTAATATATATATATATATATATATATATATATATATATAAAAAAGAAGAAGCCGACATTCTGTGGCTTCCTCGAAATTTTGTGATTTTCAAAATATATATATCTGATTTTTATAGTATATATATATATATATATATATATATATATATATATATATTAATATCATCAGCTATTGAAAATCACAAAATTTCGAGGAAGCCACAGAATGTCGGCTTCTTCTTTCGAGAAAAAGATTCGATCAAAGCAGTGCCAATTAAAGTGAGGAGTTCTATATCGAAAGAGTTTCTGACAGTAAGTGTACAAAGCACTTACTCTACGTTATAGAATTGCACAAGCTCAGGGACTGCGAGTGTGTGTGTGTGCGTGTGCGTGTGAAAGCACCTCGTGCCACTGTTGCAACATCTACAACGCCTAACGCCTTCTCGCTTCTTCACTTGTGACATTTTGCAACCTCTTGTACTAGTGACCTTCATGATTCCACGTACTTTACTTATATAGAGTAGGATTTCTCTCATGTACTGTCAACAGAAAGTATTAAAATAAAACCTGAGAACTATTAACGTTAATATTGTATAATTAGAGAAAAATAAGTTAAAATACAGAAACGATTACCATAACATATACTGCTTAAAATAACCTGATAGTCTACAATTGTTGTTTAAATTCCCTCTCTTTTTAGCATTTCACAAGCGAACACATTTAATTAGGCCTGAGTGACCTATCCATTTTGTAATTGAAGTCACGCTGATTTCTTATAGACCTTTAGAGTTGTATGAACCTTTAAAGTCGTTGCGTCCAAAAGGAGTCAACCCATATTCATCTAAAATCAACAACGTCACCAAAATACTTATAAGAATAATACTACACAGATTAGTTATTGAAAATTGTCAAGTAGAGTTTTATGAGCGTTAAAATTGGTACAGTATTATCATTAAGGAAATGATTATAGCGAAAGCTAAATGCTGCGTTAAGGAAGATGGCCATGACTCTTTAATTGCTCTATCACGACGAGAGGTTGACTATTTACATGATGCTATTTTACTATGACGTAACGATGCGTGTGATAATTACTACAATTATGCGGCTCTGTTATTGATGTTGATCGGGTATTTTTCTCAGTTGACGCTATCAGGGTTTACCACCCAATCAAGGATGGTGCCAAAGACGACGAAGGAGAAGTGGCTGACAGATACAGATAGATAGCTTAGGTGTTAGGTTGTTTTTGCAATCGAGTAGCCTACACCCAAGGTTGAACTCAAGGCTGGTGGTTTGGCCGGCTCCCAGACACACACCTTAGCTTCCTTCTACTCGCTGACACGGTGAGCACGTGTACTTTGTCTCTGCCTCATTATTATCTATGTCTGACTGGCGCTTACTAGGCTTGTGCCGACTCTTTCGGACAACTAAACATATTTCATTTTGTGGCATTTAGATTTGTGCCACGATGCTCTAGTTGTCTGTTACAATTCCATCGCACATCAAAACATATTTCATTTGTGGCATTTAGATTTGTGCCACGATGCTCTAGTTGCCTGTTACAATTCCATCGCATATCATTTGTGGCATTTAAATATGTGCCTTGATGCTCTCTGATATAATTCCGTCACACAACAACAAAAATATGTAGGGTATCTAGATGAGTGCTGTAACGTTCTGATGCGTTGCTATGCTTCCGTAGAACAACAAACATTTATTTTAATTTAGGGCATTTAGATATTTATCATGATGTCCTAGTTTTCTGTTTAACTGTTGTCGTACAACAAAACATATTTTATAAACCCTAGATATATGCCATGGTGCTCTAGTTTCCTGTTACGATGCAGTCATACGTCAATACACATTTTATTTGAATGCACTCGTGGTCTTTAGTTTCCTGTTACAATTCTGTCTTACACAACACAATCATTTTTATTTTGGACACCTAGATATATGCCATGAAGTTTTAGATACCACATCCGTCACACAACTTTGTTGTGCATGCTTTATTCTTCAACATGTATGTAAAGGGTGTAAGAAAACGATTACAGGTAAAACAATAGAACTTGGTACATCATTACCTCACCTATAAATATACTTTTTGAAGTAACTACAATTTTCGTTACATCTCAGGGGGATGGCCAACAAGGAGTAACAAGAAAATCTTAAATGAGAGCATAGGTTAAGTAGTACATAAAGTTAAAGCTTTCTATTAAGAGTACAATGTCACAAATCCGACCCGAAAAGGCTCACTCTTAATCAAATTCAGCTGGTTTAAAGCTTTAAACATTTACAATGTATGTCCTATTCTAAGTTGTTTAAAATGAATACTTAAGAAATATTTTTCAGGTATTTAGTAATTCTTCACATCCAATAAGGGATGGTATACAAGGAGTTCGGCAAAAACTTTTAACTTAAGCATAGCTTAACATAATATCACAAATCATAAATATCACAAAGAAATCTAGTTAGAAACATTTCAATCATTCCTGCAAACTCCATGTACTGTGACCTTGTAAGTTGCTTGATGACAACTAGCTATGGTAATTAAGCAAGATTCAATGTTATATTGTTCTGCCTATCCAATATTTATTTTTTTAAAGTTTTTTAAACTCGTATTTTAAGTTTAAGCAATTAATTTCATTCTGTGTTAATTATATTACAAATTGTGTAAAAGTTATGGATGGATATGATATATATATATATATATATATATATATATATATATATTACTTTATCGTATATAATTAAATAATAACGAATAAAATAATATTTAAAACTGAAGATACTTTTTTATGTTCTTCTATATCCTATCACTTTTTTAATCTAGAGGTTTACTACCTACATATAAGTTTTATATTTTCCCATCTTCTCGTATATTTATCATTAACTCTGCGGTAAAGAAACATCATGAAATTCAATGCGGAGACTCCGTCCTGGATCAGCACGTAAAATTCTATGACTTGGAACAAAATTGAACTCGTCTATTTGGACCAACTCCAATATTGACGTGGACGAGACTGTTATAAAACTTCATTTTGTTTTCTGTACCATCCTCGGGGTAGTAAATTTTGATAGCCAAATGTTTACAATATTTATGCTTGTTCATTAAGTGACTAGTTTTTAATGACAATTAAAATATTGCAGAGGATTTTCAAATGACGTAATAAAGATAATTATGCCAAATGTAGTTAGTTATCTTTTTAATTTATACCTTATGTTTGAGGAGATTCTGATATTATTGCAATATAAACATTTTACATTATAATACAAATAGAAAAAACCTTTAACAAAAAGATGAGAAAATCTGTATAAACCATTTATGTAATAGCGTATGTTGTGGATATCTGAGTTACTTCCTTAGACGAGGCCTTGGACAGTTTACTCTTGAAAGTTTTGTAGATTCGTAGAAACTCAGAGATTAAAATGATTCAAAAAATGTTAAGCTTTGGTAATAATTATTATCTGCCCAAGCAATTAACAACAAAATGTTCCACTTCCGAACATAAATGTAAAACCTAAACCGGAGTTCCTCAAGGCCTAGTTCTTGGCGCTCTAATTTTTCGTGTAAAAGTGATTTGATATTGTTATACGTGTGATTCTAACTTGGAAGTTTTATTCGTTACTTAAATATAAAACCAAATAGGCTCTTAAATTTACTATCCATGCACAAGGCATCTAGTATTCCATGATTTATTTCAGACCGATGCTGTATTGAGTTGATTGTGCTTAGAGTTTATATCCTAGAACATACTTATAATATTCTACATACCACAAAAATATAGTTTTAGGTCTAAACACAGAATTCCATTCCTCTCTTACTATTACACAAGTAAGAGAGTTGGTATAATATCAATTTATAATCACTTGGACTGCTTTGAGTGGATTCATTGAGTAAATGCATTCTGAAATAAAGTCGAAGGCAGATTTCTTTTACTAAGTATACAGTTCAGTGGCAAGTCAATGTTTTCTGAACTGAATTAAGGTTTTACCATATAAAACATTTACTTTTACAATGGCATCTTTGCACATGGGCGGGGATACATAGATTTAATTGTTACATACTGTTAAACTTGAAATCGGGACCGAAGCAATGGTTAGTCAAGTCTCTGATGATACTTCCTGGCACCTTTCCAGCGACTCGCACACGCACACGTGCGCGCGTTCACACTCGCACGCGCCTATTGCTAGGAATGCAACGCTTACCACACCTTAGTGGTACATGCTCCGGTCTGAAATCTCACTTGTCCCATTAATTCTTCAGGTTATGGAGGCGATTTAATTAACTGCCACTTGGTTTTTGTTATTGGCTTTATACGTCCCGTGTTTACAAAACAGAAAACCTCTTTGAGAAAACGGCCGCCTATTATGTCCCAGCGTGAATGTGCACTTCCTTCTACGGCCTCCACTTGGGATTGATTACTTTTAATTATTAGATTGCGACAAACTATGTACGGTTTAAAGTAACAAGGTATATTCTTCAAGAAAAAATAATTAAGAATTCGTTTGGATTATTTACAAAGTTTTTGCGGTTTTAGTATCTTTCCCATGTATAGGAAAAGTCCTGTGGTGTTATAAACAATCAAACATCGGTTCCAGTGAAAACATTCAGTTTGAACATTCCTGAGTGGAAAAAATCGCTAAGTTGGCTAAGTTGGCCGTCCATGCTGTGTGTTTTTGCGTTATATAAGCATTGGCCGAACCGGTTTTGACCATTTTTGGAGTATAGCTGTGTTTTGTAATACCCAAATAAGATTTTCAATTTTTCAAACGTTTAACATTTTCAATGATAAAATCATGAAGTATGTTAAAAAATGAATAATTATATGAACAGCTCTACATATTTTCGTACAGTTTTAACTACTTGAGCTCCATTAGAAGTTAAATAGTGCCTCAAGCTACCACAATTCTCGTTCTACAAAGAAATTATGAGATGAAGAGTTTTAATTTTGCTCAAAATGAAATGTTTAACTATTATATAAATTTTACAGATGGTCTGATTTGCTTTTAATGTGATATTTGATGAAATTTACGAGTACCTTCAATGAACATTTTAATTTTGTTTTTTATACCAGAACCTAAGTTTTACACATCATGTAGGTGACTAAGTACGAAAATGCAATGTTTTACTAATAATAATAATTTTAACATAAAGTGATCGAGGATTTTTAAGTTATGACTTTCCTTATACGCTTGCTTTTTATATAGCCTACTAAATTTATTTCGAGGTTAAAACAACATAATATGCATAAATATTTATAAAAAATCTATTGTATTTAATCTAAAAATATTAATGCCAATACAAAAACACAATCGAAGCTTAGAATTTCCAATACAATATCAAATAAGTTATCCCTCCTCCTCCCTGCCACACGCACAATAATATTGTCCTTTTCTTTTGCACTGTTTGTTTTTAAGCAGTGAAAGCAAAACGTTTAGTAAACGTATTAGTTTATTTTTCCACAAGTAAATTCAACTTTAACTCCTAAACGAACTGAAATAGACATGTGAGTTTTACAATAAGAAAGGATAATCAACACAGCTGGTGGCTTGCGTGATTTGTCAAAAGCTGTTGTCATTCTTCATTTGACATTTTGATTAATGACTGCCATTGTAACTGATACTGACGTCTAAGTGTCAGTTGAATGTATTGTTGTAATATACTGTTTTGATTTACTGATATGACTTCCTTTTTCTATTAGAATAAAATTGTATTGTTCTTATTGGAATTCGAATGGTTTTTTTTTTGGCAATCAATATATTGAGTCGGTCAGTTGTTTGTTATCTATCTCTGGGAGTTGGAGTCTCCTTGGGAGTATACTCTGAGCGTGGACTGTAATTATTGCTAATTAAATAGCCCCGTGACACCAGCAAAGAGGAAACAAGGAGAAGATAAGATAAGGTGGTTGGATTTTTCTCATGAAATTGATTACAGGCGAGGTCACCGTCCTGAAGCAGCTATGTATCCTGACGCCTTCAGATCCTTTAGTGGCCAGTTGCTTCATTAGGAAAGCACAACTTCTCCATTCTGGACATCCTTCCGGTTTGGCTTACCCTATCTGGTTGACCTCCTTCATCAGGAGCACCGGACACCCAGTTGCTTTCCTCAGGTCATGGGGATCTCTGCTCGCCTGGTATTTAACAAGAGCAGAATGTCTGTACTTTTACTTCCAATCAACAGAAGGATCACAATAATAATGAATAGTTCCCGGTTTTCAAGATAAATTATTAGCAATGAATAGTTCCAAAGACCTACATAATTATTACTTACTGTACCACTATGTTCCAAAGCTATTTTGAAATTAAAATTAGGTCAAAGGTTAACTATTAAAATTAGGTCAAAGGTTAACTATGAAGATACGTCATAAAGAGGATAAGTGGTTACAAGTTACTGATTATAGTTGAACCTGCATAGTTCAAAGCACAATAGACCAATTAAATTCGAATTATCTAAGATTTTGAATTAAGAAAACATTATTACATGCATAGGAATGGTAAGAGACTTTGAAAAAAGTTTGAACAATCTAAAATTCAGAATAAAATGTTTCTACTTACCCAAGTTTCACTGTAAATAATTTTATACGTATCGCTTAGTGTACTGCACAAAAATTAAATGGTGGCATTCTTCGTGGGTTTCGCTGGTGACTGTTGGTAACTGTAGTCCTACGCAGCGACGGAACATCCGTTTAAATAAGTGGAGAATTCCGATAAGGCTTTATTACGAAAAGTTTCCATCAACAAGTGTCTTCAAAAACAAATAATAACAACGTTATAGTAATTTCATCCTTTCACAATAAACTAGTTAGTACAGACTAAAACGTCGGTTACGTAAGCAAATCATACCAGTGACAAACAGTAATCTGAAATCACCAATAATAGGTGGAGTGTTCGTCGGCCATATTATGTTTAAAAAGCTCATTCCAATGTTACTAGTCAAAATCTTAATCTCTCTCTACAAATAATCCAAAATCAGTTTTTTGAACTGTTTATTTTCCTTAAAAGGTGGGGATATTTTTAGGGTAAATAACCCATATCAAGTAACGTAGCTATGATGGGAGAAGTTGATTCAATGCGAATGTTAGAATGTTAAGTACAGCTCAAGTTCACCTTACCCTTAGCGCAGTGTCTAGAATTTGACGCTGTCACAGAATTGACTCCTTGAATTTTGTCTCGACATCCAAAAAAGTGAAAACTCGGTCGCTCCACCGTGCTTAGAGATCGTGTCAGAACCATCTTAGTGAATTTAATTGTACACCTGATGAGGGTGCCTCTTCACCTACATTACATTATATCTGTATATTTTGTAGTCTAGGTGTCTCTGATATCGAAACGATCTAAAAAGTTCGTTTTTGGAGCTCTTCTGTCAAACATGACTCCAGATTCCAGGAGTCACGTGTGTGACAACGTCGGATTCCAGCTGCGCTACGAGGAATTTGAACTGAAGCGCAACCCAACATTCGCATCTTATCAAATTTTAAGCATTTCTCTCACCTCAGTAATAAATATTAATAATAATAATAATAATTTTGTATTCAATACCTTTGGCAACATTTGCGATGACATTACACTATTTTAGTTCTTAATGTACTACTTTCTTTAATTATATTTTTTATTTGTATACGTATGTTAGGGTATATTTGTTATTTGCTATTTACAATTAGAATAGTGTTTGTGTAATAATAGTTTTTAACGTAGTTAAAAAATAGTTTTTAAATGAATCTTTTGGATTACGTTTGATTGCCTCTCCGTACTATAGACTGCTAATGATGGAAAAGTAGACAATACAAAACTGTCAACGAGAATTATTGCAAGTCTCAACTTTTGAATTATTTATTTCAATGGACTCTTAGAAGATCTTTTTATCGTAAGGATGAGCATTCTCTTGTAGTGATAACTATCGAAAGTAGCTACAACAGGGATTCGAAAATCAATAAATGTTTAGCCCAACACGTTATTCCGTTATTGGCTTTTACACACAGACAACAAATTAGTGGACCTACCGATCCCGCAAATCTGATCTACAAAATCAGGCCTGGAATGTTCTTGTGTTTAAATTCCAAACAAGTGTAGCTCAGTTGAAGTGCACTAAACCGCCCATTCCATGCTGACCTCTCCAATTAACTCAAAATATCACTCATCGTATGCAAATAGTGCCTCGGAAACGTCAAACTTCCAATTTCCATACATATTTATTGGACGTTCAAGACGGAATTATCATCACATTAGTTGTTGTGTGGCTAGATTTATACCTGGGGATGTGTTGGCCGACAAATGAGTTGATATACATAATGCAACTAAAGTCAGTGTGTGATTTGTGGTGGAGGGTGTCCCGGTGTAGGAGACTTTCACTGGTTATCAGCGGCTCTTATCACTGCCCCATCAATGTGTTACACAATTATAGTCGTAATGTAAAACAATTTACTAAATATGGTTTTTAGTTGGTTGGATACGTCATCACCCAATCTGTTTTTTCCTATTATACTATAGCATCGCGTTACGATAGAAACTTTCATCCCACAATGTACTCTAGAGGAAACTAAAAATATAAAAAAACGTTATATTACACTTTGTTGATACTTAAATTTACTTTTTAAAGATTGTTAAGTTTTAGGCTAATAGGATACAAAAAAAAATAGAAAGTTATTGATAACTCTACGAGCTATGCGGGCATTTAATTAAATTAGCCGAGGACAAGGATACATAATTTTTCAGTAACTATATAACAAATAACTGGAGAAGATGACGCTTTTTATTAATACAATCGATTTTCTGTAGTAATACTGTATATATAAGATGTTGGTACCTTTCACTACATTTCATTAAAATATATTATTTTGTTAGGTCATATAATTAAAAAAATGTATTTCCTTGACATTTTATATACGTACTTGTGAAGACTTCTCATTTTTATTTTTAGTTTTTCTTCCATTTGGCCCTGATTACAAAATTGCTCAACATACATATTTCGAATGCGTATAATGTTTCGTGGTCAAAACAGATATTTCCTGGATTCAAAAAGTTTATCTTAAAGAGCAAAAGACTTAAAAAATAAAAAAAGTACGTGAAATTAAAAATATTGAAATAATAAAATATAACTCGCATAATATTTGAGCTACTTATTTCCTGCAAACATGATGTAAAAAATGAGAGCTAATGTTTTTGGGGATTTAAAATATTTTTTCTAATGTGACAAATTTTGAAACCACACAACTTATATATTCATCTTGCATTATATATGATATTCAACATAGGCAGTATATAATACTATATTCGGAGAACGTACATATTTTTCCCAGGTAACTAGCCGAGAATGATAAAGTACTCAATTATCTACACAACTGTGTAGATATATCACACACCCGAGTCAAAGGTTAAATATTACTTCTATGACGTCTAATTGTGTCTTACGTGCAAAGTTAATCTGAGTGTCGACAGATACTGGGAGTTAATTACAAACCTACTTCTATACTATTTATAGATTATGTTGAATAAATAACGGTAAAGTTACGAAAGTTAACAAGTAAACATTAACAGTAGTTTTAATTAATAACTGCAATCACACCTATGGGACTAATGGGACTCGGGAAGGAAACGGAAAAGGATAGGATACAGATTCTGTGCGAACAATTTCCGTAGAGGATAAAGATAAAACCATGGAAAAACAGTTTTTCGAGTCAGTAATTAATTTTATTCAAATTAATTTTCTCTGTATTAGAGTTAAAGGACACTATCACTTCATAGGTTTTGTATTACGTATGTGTAATAGTGACAAAATCGCCCAATATACTGACTTGTAAACTTTATTGTTCAACAATGTTTTTCTAACTAATTGGAGGCGCTGTTGATGTTCCCTGGGGAACTTAAGACAATGTTAGTGTTTTCGAGATAGTATCGGAATGTTTTATCACCACCGTCTCGCCGCAGGTGTGTCCCCTGGGTGACCCCGGAACACCGTGACCCCTGGCCGGAAGAGAGGTCACAGCTGCGAGTCTTACCTGTACAATACTACGGTCGATTTTCCAAACCTACCGTGACAAGCGGTGTGCGGGCCCGGTGTTCTGGCGGCTTAGCGGGCTGCCATTCACGCAGCTCTGTGAATGGACGTGCCTTTGGGATCTCATGAACCGAGCCTGGACAACAGAAGACACGAGAAGCTAGAGCACGCGTTTAGAGGCTTTCCAATATTACAGAATTCAAAACGAAAAGGTTTGAGGTTACACATCTCAAAGTACAAGTTCTGATGGCTGAAAGATCTAAGTTGTTGGATTTTGGCCTAGTTTAATAACAACAAACGGGCGACGATTTCTGTATGACTTTCCTTATTGTAGTAACAAGGTAATGAGAGTAGGCTACGCCACACCTTGTGTCGCAACAGCCTTCGCTAAGATTGCAAGAAAAATTTAAATCTAGTAGCTCATTTCATTCTCGGGATTTTCTGAAGATAGACAGACGGACAATCATACAGAATATTAATTTTTAATTTTTACTCTATCTGGCAGACAAAAAAGAAATTTGCGTCAGTGACTGAGTACTAAGCTTCAATGCCACTCAGCAAACTTCAAGGCTGGATTGATACAACCATATGAGTCATTATTGTCTTAAGTAGAAATGAAATTCCAAAATTTGACTAATAAAAACTTTCTTGAGACAGCTTGGCACATGGTACACTACCACTTTTGTTGATTGTGTTAGGTATTGAATTTCTACTGTATTATTATTTTAAATCTTTACTGTATGAATAAGATACACGTGCCACATGTTGAAATCTTATACGATTTTACTTTATTTCTAATTACTTACTCTGTTTATTCACTGCCATCATGGTTACCAATAAGATTAATGTAAAAATATTTGCTAACGCCCGGCGGACCCATGGAGTGACTTGCACCATCACCAATCTGAGTGTTGTCCATATAGAAATGAAGCTTCATACAAAGTGTCAAGTCTATAAGTGAGTTCGATTTCGGACAGAGATATAGAGAGCCAGAAATAAAATCTGTTCAGCCCCTAGTATTAGGCTTCGCTAGCGCTCAGCCAATTATGTCAATCTGTTATGAATGACAAAAATCTAGCACGTGCTATGGTTTGAAGAAGCCCTGAAAGATAATAATACACGTTTATCTTGAATACTATTAATGAAACAATCTAATAATAACTCTTAGAGGGAAAATTATTTTTTTTCAAAGGTTACAAACACTGTACTTATCTCTTTCATAAAAGTTACAGTTTGAAAAGACCACGTTATGACGGTTGCCCAAAACATTAACAAATTAACTCCATTTATTACGCAACAATTTAAAAATTGTGTCTTATTTGGGTAATTAATGGAAAAGACATTTTTTCTACTTCCACATAAAATTTATTTGGATAATGTTTTCAACTTGGGAAAACGACGGACAGCGGAAACAAGGGTCAAAATGCGGGCTAAATCCTTGTCCCAACTAAATAGCCTAAGCACTTTACCTTCTGCAGATTAACTGTCACGACTTCATGAGTTTAACGTAATGCGATACGATTACCATTGTTTCTGACATGCCGTAGACTGACATGACATTCGCATTTATTCCGTAACTTAAATTATATATAAATGTATTTTATTCAATGTGTTCGTTTTTCCTTGGTCTTTGTCTGAGATTACATGTGTTATAAACGGCGTGTTATAAATATTAAGCAACCAGTTGTTAAGTAGTTGTATCTGTTTCAGCTCGTTAGTCATTGGCGTTCTTTTCAAATGTTGACGTAATACAGAGGTGTTATATAAAACATTCCACACAAATACATTTCAGATACTCCAAAATGCTTTCAGTGAGAGAAAATTTGTACATTGTTGTTCATGTACTCAGCAGTATTAACATGATTGATATGTTGTGCAAAATTAACATATAAATTAGACCTTCTAAACTAATATAAAAATGGTAAAATCAAAATCATCTTTATTTAAACAATAAAAAGAGTTTAGTCAAATATTGTATTAGTAATATATTGTATTAGTCAAATAAGTACGGATTCGTTCATTAAGTAGGTCATGGCCCAATTTTTGACGAAATTGTTAGTTGAAATTCATTTTGGATCCCTGGAACACAAATATTGAACTAAGGCTTGTCGTACATAAAAGCTTAAAATCACTTACGCTTTTTTGTTTTCATATAAATATGTTATATGCAGATAAAAATACTGTAGAGACATTAGTGTTAGTTTCGTCAAAACTATTATCGATTTATGTTTTTTTTTGTTTTTATCCTCCGTGTTTTTCGAATAGCATTGGCTGTACGGTCCAAAACGTCGGACTTTGGATCTGAGTTAGAGATATCGCTAGATCAAATACAGTCTGTGACTGTAGAACCTATTCATCAGTACCATCGACCTTGTCCTGTATCGACTCTCCTCTTTATTCTGTTTGATAAGATCCTCACACAGGCCAGTGGCCCATGAGGACGGGCGGATGAGTCTTAAAAGGGGATTGGGGGAATCGGATCTCCTGATGATGGTATCTGTTGGCTTAATCGATTTTAAGCTTGGGCTATAAGACCAGGCGTTTTAGCTTACAATTACTGTAGTACTGCAGTCATGGTCCAATATCCTTTACAGTCCATTGAAATTGATCAATATATCAAAGCCTAACGAAATCCCACACTATTATACAGCACTAGTGCGGTATGTGATTGATGCTATAGAACGGATAAAGATTACCCTAACGGAAGCAACTGTTTAAACACACCCCATAAGCTTGACGTTCTTAGAAAATCAAGTACGGTTCTTGTTGGAATTTTTTTAATTTGCTATGAGGACGACCGACAGAGCGGCGCTGGTGCGCTTATCAATAGATGTTTGCTGTGTACAGGGAGTGTACTCGTATAAGAGTAAATGAGAATGATTATAAAAACAATAATTTGTTTTATTTTTTACCGCAAATTATAAATAGTGTAGAAAATAAGTTATAGACAATTAAAAAAAAGTGCAGTATGATGTAATTGTTTTACAATTTTATTTTAACATGTTGTAGTGTATTATTTTAAGTGAAGTTAAACGAAAGTGAATTTCATATGGCCTTGATTTCACCTCTGTACGGATGCACGACTAAAGAAATAATATAAAATCATAAAATAAAATAAAAAGTTAGAATAATACTTTTTATGCGCTCTGAGTAGATTGTGAAAAATGAATACTGAGTTTTAAGTTAGTTTACAAACTAAACACTCCTAACCTATCACTTTTATACGAAAATACAGAACATTAAAACAAGTTATACAAATCTACTGTCAGAGGACAAAATCCAAAATAATAATAATATACGGTTCTCTTAGTTAGGGTCACAGGAAAAGACTCACGTGTTCTCAATTAAAAACTGCAACTGTGTTGCAGCAGTTTTGTTGAAAACTAAAACAATAAATAAATTTATCGCCTCAGATTTACTAATCAGATAGAAAATAATTTTAAACTGTACGGTAACATAAAATTATCCTTTGTGTATTGGAGACAGTTCTTGGCACTATAGCGGGTTTTGGAAAAGAAACACACTAAGTTCACAAGTGTTAAGTTTTTGAATTGAATGATTCTATTTATAACAAACTAAGATAGAGTTACTGTTATTGTTTATATACGGTTTAGAAATATGTAAATGGTAAAAGCCTATAAGTTTTACTGCTGGACTGGTGTTATGGCGTGGCAGAGTTATGTTGTTGCCGAGTTAAGTGTTACCATCAATATATGTCGCAGAGGTACTTCGTTTTTTGTTGCAAATGACAGCCTTTCAAGGACTCAGATAAACGTAAACGATTAAAATGCCACTGTATCGCAATTCTGATCTAGTTCTCTAGTTCTTAATTGAGCGAAAAATAACTAGAACGCCTTTTTGCTATCGATACGCTGAGGTCTCATAACCACTAGTACAACATGAATGGTGCTGCATAAGATAACCTAACAATAAACTCGGGTATAACCAGCCAGTAAAAAATGTCAGTGGTATTAATAAAAGCTATTCTACAGGAAAACATAATGTAGATCTGATTATTTGTTAATTGCAGTTGGTTACAGGTATTACTAATTAAATAGTTGAAATCAAAAATGTATTTGGGTCTTTGTCCATTTTAAAATTAGAATATATAATTAATAATTTAAAAATAGTCATAATTTGCTGGTACTAAGTAGGGCGATCAAAATAATATTGTTTTGGTGGAAAAAATTGGAATGTGGAAAAATAGTTTTATAATTTTCTCTAACGACATAAAAGACTACGGTTATCAATCATGTCTCTGGACATTGTTATTGGACTAATGCCATTAAATTATAGTGTTTTTATTACTTATAAAAGTAATGATACAATATGGACGTAAGTTGTAAAATACATTTTATGTTAATTGTGACTCTTCTATTCTTCAGCATCTTGGAATATTTGTAATTGGAAATTTCAAAATTTAGGTTACAATTTCTTTCTATTAATTATTTTTCTCTGTATAAGATACTAAAGACATAAGGATTCAAAATAAATTTGTTTAACCTTCCAGAAATTACGATTCTTTTCAGTGGTCAGAAAGCACTAAATATTAAATGTAAAATGTTTTTTAATTGTCGAATTAAAACTATTATACTCAAAAGAATATTAGGAAAGTAACCTGTGAAAAAATATGACACGAATAAAATAAGCATTTTAAAAATATCATCTTACCGTACTACTTAACTTGGTCAATAAAGTAAGAATAAAACAATTATTTTTGCACTAGTGATTAAAACTATTATTTTTTACACTCAAAGTATAAATCTTTAAAAATAATTAATTTTTTCCAAGTATAAAGTAAAACAATTTTTGCGAACTTTATTAGTATCCTTCATTAATGTCCTTCTTCGATCTCAAAATCCTAAATTAATGTTTGTATCAACTTTTACTGAATTAATATTCAAAATTCTACAACTTACTGCAAGTATTAATTCGGAAGCATATAATGGTCATAATTCCTCCATTTTATTAAAAAGAAATATCGTTTTATAAGAGCTATAAAAGTGTTATGCTATTTGAGAGTATAAAATATACATCATAGGCTACTTGATTCAATGAACAAAACAAAAGTAAAAAACAGTTCCAAGTTTCATATGTCCACATATATGAAATTTTTACGATATTTTCCCGGCTATATCTAACTGTTTTGATAAAATATGATACCATATATTTAGAGACGGAGACTCGCTCAAGGCATATAAACATGTCCTATATGAACGTAAAAATAATAAAGTTCTTGTAACTTCTAAACATTAGTAAATCAACTATGTTCCTTGCGATACGCCTAACTATACTCACTGTAATTAATCAGTCCGGTGAATTACTATGCAACTATTCATGGATATACGAGTACTAATCTATATTAGTGCGGCACTTAACACATTTATAATTTAACACCAACTATGAAATAATTAGCAAGCATTACATATTACTCTGTCCTAATCGCCTCAGTAAACGCCTAGATTATCACATCAGTTGCTGTCATTTAATAACCCACTGGCGAAAAGGGTCGACTATTAAATTACAGCTGTTAATTGATAAAACTAAACTTGGTGACTGATAACGCATACCAAATAGTTCGCAGATTGACACGTGTTAATGCCGTGTTAACGTCGCGGACGTGCTGTCTCTGTTAATGTCGTGTTAATAGCGTAAACGGAGACATTTTGTGGTTTTCCGATTTTGTCACATCAGTGAAACAGGATTGAATTATTCTTTAACCTAATAAACATTACTTTGTGGTCGGAATGTCATGAATTCGAAATCAGATATCGGGATAATTTAGTACCTAATAGGTGTCTCAATTTTACCTACAAACAAAGTATAATTATTGAAGTTAGGTTTTTAATTTTAATGTTTAACGTGTGACTGTTATTAATCGGAATGTTTAACTTGTAGAGTCTTATTTTTACATAATACCTTTATGTATACACAGAAAAAGGTGCCTTATGAACTTAAAAGCAATGACAAGCTGAATGAATTCTATTAAAACAACACATTTTAATACGTCAAAACAGCAGTACGAACTTAAATTAATAAAAATGTATAAATATAAAAAGGCTAATTAATTAAAGGGTAATAAATTAAGGCAACGACAAACTGTTTAAATTTATTATTTGAAATCAATACTTCTCCAAGGCAATCAATCGTTGTGTATTGACCTTTTATTTAAGCCTTCTTCTCCACTGACTAAATTGGTGAGTTTGGAAATTGAAAGTTAAGTACACAGCAGACGTTTTTTATTTTGAAATAAAGCCAATATTACTAATAAGTATGTCTTGACAAATCTTTCTGTCACCCTTAATACTTGTTATACTTAAAAGTTTTTGATTAAACAAATAGTGCAGTCATTGAAGCGAAAAATACGGTCTTACCTCCGGTTTTTTTTTACTGTGAACCGATTTGCATGAAATTTTGGAATTAGGCTCATCTTACCCTTAACTTCAAAAGTGAAAATGATCTGAACTCCGCCTATTATTTTTAAGAGGTGTAAACAACCCCTTAATGGAAAAATCGACATTGAGCCATTTTATCGCTAGAAAACATGTTTAATAGTAAGTGGTGAAATTTTAAAGTGTTTTATAACACAATTACCTCATATTAAAATCATTTTCAACCCCTTGAACATCTTACAACCCTTGCAAACAACCCCTAAATTGAAAAAATCACAAAAAATACTTTGGTATGATATAAAAAGATGTAAGTATAGAGTTAGTAATATTTTATATTTTCTATAATAATTATCAAATTTTAAACCCCCTTTCAACCCTTGAAAACTACCCCTTGATAAAAAAATTGTTAAATTTTTTTGTTATAAAATGAAAAGGATTTAAATATTATTCCACACTCTCGAAAATGATTATCATATTCTTAAGCTTTTCTACCCTTAAAACTACCCCTAAATTAAAACAGTAAATATATATGATTACATATTATTTAAAAATAATTTAATTTAGAGTAAAAAATTGCCATTTATTGGATAAAATATTTACAAATTATACAAAATTTACTCAAATGTGTTATATATACATATAAGAAAGTTGGTATGTATTCATGCCTACGTTTCCAAAATATATGAGCCATATTATGTATATATATACACATTACAATAGTTTTGGGTCTCTACTATACTGCGTACTTTCACATTGCTCCAAATATTCACAGTCCGAAATTTTCAGTTACTAAGTAGAAAAAAATATGATAAGTTTTTTGACCATAACTTCTTCAATTTTCATGCTATCACAATTTATAAAAAAACCATTGTAAAGTTAATTAAGAGAGCTACAACATCCGTCATTGCAATATACAGTAAAAAACCTTTTTCTCAAACGGTGAAGGGTTAAAGGGCTTAAGAGAGGCTGTGATTGCGCTGCCACGCGCTCTTTAAACAATCATATTTCCGTCAATTTTTGTTTTACAGAAAAATAAAAAAATCCAAATTGTTTGTCAGAAATATACCACCATTTTTCATACTTACACTTTTATTCGTATGTGTCGTCATTTTTGAGATATTATGAAAAAAGGTGGTTTTTTAAAAATTTGAAATTTTTTTTAATCGTGACTTTTTTGAAAAATATATGTCCTGAAGCAGCCAAACTGATACAATCTATTAAACTCTCCACAATAAAGTTGATTCTAGGCGGAATACGATTAATTTTAATTTTGGTGGAAATGGCACTTATGAAACCCATTGATTTAAAAGAAAAAACATTAGATGCTCCTCTTATTTGCAATACAGCCAACTTATTTTACGTGCAAAAGACTTTTAATAGTGCTCATTTTAAAGCTTATTTCAAGCACTATAAAACTCTTTTTTTATTAGAATGCCTAAAATGCATCTGCTCGCCGCTAGATGGCATTGACCACATCGATTAAATTTCAGACAAAATAAAAAACGGCTTTGATTTTTAATATCTAGCTTAATATTGCACTTAGAATACTTTATAAAAAACAAAATTGTTTATTGTTTTACCTGCTACAATTGTGTTTCTTATAAAATTTTCGATAAAACGTATATTTTTGGAGATATTTTCAAAAAACCGATGAAAAACGTGAAACAATTTTGAATTTTCAATTGCCAATAACTTGAAAAGTATTGGATTTTTCGAAAAACGTTATAGATGATTTTTTGCTTAAAATTAGGCCTTCTATCGATATCCGAGGTTATGTTGAAAAAAATAAATTCACTCCCGAGAAGGGTTAGCAACCACCCCCAGGGTGGTTGCGGAGTTCAAATCATTTTCACTTTTGAAGTTAAGGGTAAGATGAACCTAATTCTAAAATTTTATGCAATTCGGTTCACAGTAAAAAAATTCGGACCAACAATGCTTCAATGACTGCACTAAAAATGTTCCAGATGATTAAGGCACTCTGTAATCATATAACAGAGTCATATAATAAACACTGGATTTATATCTTTCATTAAAAAGGTCACAGAGGTCGGATATTATACATTATGTTGTTACAGAAAACATTAATAAATTAAATATGTTGAGATGTTAGGAGATTTATCTTATTTGCAATACGTTTTCGGCTTTGAAATACGAGAGACTGTGGGAATAAGGATCAAAATATGGGTTGATTACTTGCCTCAACTGAACAACGTAAAACTTCTGGAATAATGTGGTTCACAAAATACAATATGCTTATCTTTATTTCCAAAAAATAGAGTAAAAAATCTAGTTTTATTTACCATGCAAATTTGATAGATTTATTAGCAGCAATTCTGATATTTCAGTTATCTAATACTCAATCTTACAAACAAAAAAGTTAACAAACAGCACACTATAAATATTGCATTACAGCACTAGTTAGGATATGTAGTTCATTACGTCATTAATGGTGTGGTGGTTTGACATTAGCTACTAGTGCACAGTCATGAAGAATTATTTAATGCAATATTTACTCAAATCGTGAGAAAAAAGTTTTGAAAATATTTGCATGGTTGGGTTTGAATCCAAATATTCGTACAATTTGTTTATACATAAATTTATATTAAGTAAATACATGGAAAAGTATGTTAGATATAGTACCTGTATTTATGAGAGACATTACATAGTAAATTAAATTAAAATTAGTTCTTGTAATGCAATTAACGAATAAATCAAAGTGTGATTCAAAACCAATAGTAAAGCATAAACGCAATAGGCTTTTTAAAATGTTGTTTGCACATTGTCAAACCATGCTGTGGTTGCTTTATTATTAAATATAAAGAATAACATTCTTATATTTTGATAAAAAAATCGGTTTATTTATTACATACTCTTCTCAAAAACAACATGAACAAGATAACGTTAAAGACGCTACCTGTGGCACAGTCAGACATGTTGTTGCTCCATGGAACTACCCGTACGTCCACTTAGACAAAATACAGATTATTAGCAGAGAAAGTATTGATGCCAGGAGTCGGACAAAGAAGCAGCGAACCAGACGTGGTAGTGTGTTATTTGCTTTTCATCAAACACGCTATAGATGACGTATCATTTACTGTAATGACAGGGCCTAGGACTCACAGCGGCGCGGAGCTGCCCGCCCCAAAACTGCGCCAATTAGAGCCGAAGAAACCCGGCCTCAGCTTCAATTGTACACTGAATCTGATCATTTGGGCCGATTTAATGTGAGCTCTTCGCAAACCGATTCTGCTACTGCAATTTACCTAACCATGGGAAATAATACAATTTAGGGAGGCTAGTTAAAATGTTACCGGTTCATATAAGGCAATTTGGCGCTTCCAAAATACTACCCTATGCTTAGTTTTAAACGAAAGCCTCTAAGATAATAGATGGAAATTTTAAATTTCAACTCCTCAAATGCCTAATTAAAATAATGAACAGTCTCCATTCCATCGAATAAAATTGAAATTGGAAACAAAAATCGAGATTGTGACTTGAAAGAGTTATGAAAACTTTTACATTCTTTTCTCTTCAATCACGTTTTTACTATTGTCTTACAACCCTGATTAGTTTTGTCCAAGCAAGAAGACAACCCAAATTGAATATTTTCTGGATTTTCTTTTCAAAGTTGTAAGCCCGTGTCACGTTACACACTGCCATATCAATGGAAATGGTGTTTCTGTGTTTTTTTTTTTTCTCTCAAAATGCTCGTGTTCGGTTGTAAATGCAGCATTTGATTTCAAAGTGGCCACAGTGCACATTAAAATTCGGCTCTGACATGTTGAACCTTATATTTTTAGCGTAAAAAGATGCTATAGTATTTAAAAAATTATTTGTAAAACTTTGCTTCGGTCTATTACTAATAAGGATACACAAAAAGGGCACGATTTGAAAATACGATGCAGTTGTTCAGAGACAGGGCTATATTATTGAACTCGCTGATTGACAAATTTATTTCTTATTGCTCGGTTTCTTAGGGGGAGGGGAAGGGTTATCATCTTACTAAATTATAAATTAATTTCTTTTATTTTTTAGGATAAATTTGTCTCACACGTACACTATGTGTTACGCCGACCAAAGATGCTGAAGCAACATGTCCGGTGTGGACTTAGCCCTAGGGGTGGCAGCGACCTCTGTCTTTACACCACTAAGAGCCCATTACCAGAAACATCGGGGTGTTTTATTCGGATAAATCAGTGTAAGGCGTCGCCTCCCGTCCCTGTAATTGGGGCTGGACAAGGGTCTGAGCGCCTATAACCATTACCGGCCAGTGGTCACTGTCCCTTCGCCCTAAGCCCTTCGATCCCTGCCCTTACTCGGATCACGTGGTCTTCCGATACTTTAAATAAATCTTCTTCCTTCACTTAGTCAGTATTTTCGTCATTTGGTTATTCAAGGTAACAAAAACGTTAAGAAGAAATCCGAATGTGGAATTATTTTATTACTATTTATTATTTATTAGTTATTCAATCTTTAAAGATGCAATAGTAAAAAAAAATATTTACAATCTATTTTTATGCTCTTGTACGGTTAATACGTGTGAAGAAATAATGAAATATATATTTTTCAATACTATAATAAATTCCAATAAGTTCATCAAACCTTCCAACAAAAATCTTTTATTTACGGATTTTATTTACAATTTCTTTGTTTTTCAGTATGACAAACGTAATATTTTCTTATAGGCTGCGAGTTCGTTCATAGCTTTTTAAAACATTATAGAGTAGTACACTTTCAGTCTCTAAATATCAAACACTTTTTTGTCAGGTAACAATATTAAACATTTTTAAATATTACTCCTTCAAAACTAATTCGCACGAAAAAATATTCTTTAATCTTGTCATACACTTAAATGATATTTTAAAATATTATTTCCTATAAATCAATAAGAATACACAATCAGCAAGAAACTCTCTGCAGTTATAACCCTGTACATATTGGAAAAGTTTCAAATAAAAATCTACAACATTTTTTATTTTGTTCTGGTTACAAAATATTACTTACTAAATTTGCTACTTTAAATGTATTTATTTCCTGCCTGTAATTAGAGCGATCAAAATATTTTTCTGGCTGTAGGGAAATTATCTTTAAGGGCTATTAATATAAAATAAAATTTTTCCAACGAACACTCGTACACTACACTATTTCCAACGTTAATATGGTAAAGGTTAACTCAACACACGAGTGTTTTGGATCGCAATAGATGTGTGAAAAAATATGTATATAATAGGAAAATCATTAAATCAATATTAAATCGTTCATACTATCGAAAAATACGCTTTGATGAATAAAAATTCTTTGATTTATTTACAATTTGACAGAAACTTAGTTATTTACTACCGGCTAGTTATTTACTAGCTCAGTGATTTGCTTGACAAAACAGCAGTGAAGTGGTTAGTTGATTTTTCCGTCACCAAGAGAAGGGCTAGGGCTGAAATATTGGCGGAGTGCCGGGGCCTGGCGTGTGGCCAACGGGACTCAACCTTCAAATCTTATTGAAAAATAGGCTTTCCTTGTGCGGTCACAATGCCAAAAAGCGATGTTGCTGTAAGGGGAGGGGTTACAATAAAACCCCTTCGTGTTCCGCACACCCCCCCCCCTTCCTGCTAACACCGAACACAAAACCGACTATTTATTGAGAACTCGACTCACTTTGATATACATTGTGTTTTATCAACCCTCATAGTGCTGCTTGTAATTTCTCATCAGAAGTGTGTTTTTATGACACATATTGCTGGATTCATTTGAATTTAAGCAGATCTACTTTTACAAGAGAAATAAGTATAAAAATATAATAACATTCCAGTATTTACTGCAACATATTACAATAAGTTTACACTGACAAATTGCAATATTGTCTACACCAATCAATTCATTATCGAAACAAAGAACTGAATATCATTCCATTAATTATTATTACAACCAGCATTTAATGAGTTATGACCGAAACATAACATAACGATAGGGCTAGTACATAAATAATGATATCACGTAGCTAACTAACCATAGCAAGTGGTTAACTAACAATAGCAAGTAGTTAACTAACAATAGCAAGTAGTTAAATAACAATATCAAGTAGTTTAACTAACAATAGCAAGTTGTTAAAGTTGTTAACTAACAATATCAAGTAGTTAACTAACAATATCAAGTAGTTAACTAACAATAGCAAGTTGTTAACTAACAATATCAAGTAGTTAAATAACAATAGCAAGTAGTTAACTAACTAACAATAGCAAGTTGTTAACTAACAATATCAAGTAGTTAAATAACAATAGCAAGTAGTTAACTAACAATATCAAGTAGTTAACTAACAATAGCAAGTAGTTAACCTAACGATAGCGAATAGTTAACGTAACGATTGCACGTGGTTAACATAACGATATCACGTAATAGACAAAACGCTCGTAATAACAACAAAATCTATTAATAAATAATGCATCTTAATACATATTAAATGGGCACCAATTGACAAACAGTAACATCTAGGCTATTGTAAAATTGTAAATTTATGAAATGTAATTCAACCGATACAGCAATATAATGGACCAAAGTTCATTCTTACAAACAAACTGAAAAGTTATGTTTACTAAATAAAAAAACTGAATAATAATATTACATTAAGGAAGGCAAAAGCACATTTTAATTATTAAACAAGCTATTATTACACTGCAGTTTATTTCTGAAACTTAATTTGTTTTTCCGATGAAACTAATAGTAAAAACAATAAATAGTAAAATATCAAGCCGTAGGACTATATTAAATGTCGAATTTGTTTCAAAACTGGTAAATGAATGATGCTTGGTAGAAACACAGGAGACACAGTACCTTACTACTACGATATCGAAGTTTAAGTTCGAGTATAGTTTCTCCATTCGCGCGGGAAATCATTTTTACCGGAAACTAAGTCTGAAAAGCACAAATTGCAATGGGCTGTCACTGGCAGGGGTTGCTTAGCACGATTTCTCCGACCGAGTTCCATTTCCCGCCCCATTCACCACAGTTCTACGCTATAGCACGTAGCACATCGAAACCGAAACACGACTTTCGACTTTAATTCGACAAAAAGAAGCATTTAAGAACACGCTACGCCTCATCTACATGCGCCCCCCCTCGCCCCCCTCAACCACCCCGCCACCCCACTGCGCGCACGACTTGGCGCGACAAACTCCCGATGGAAAAATTAATTGAATCGCTTTTCTTCCTCAGACATCTTCATAGCGCCCGACTGGGGTATTTAGAAAAACGCTCTACGGCCCGTTTCACTTGTGTTTAATTTTTACGATTGCCCTAACTTGCTCGAACCATCCAAGCAGGTGATTGTGTCCCAGGGGTGATGCGACCCTCAAATCGGTCTGTGTCTGAGACGCTCAATCCTCAAGAAGCTGAAGTCTGATTTTGAAATGTTCTCTGAATTGGGCTGAAACTATGCCCTCAGTTCATCCTCTGAGTGCTGGAATAACTATCGTCTCCATAGTAACAATACATCGTTATAAGTACTCTTAGTGTTAAAATGTACTACTACCATACAGAATATAGTGTAGAATTGTATTTCCCTTTACAAGTGCAATACAGCTGATTGACCACACAATTGTAACTACGGGGAAAAAAATTTGATTGTAACATTTGTCATTACCACCGACAAAAGCATCTAAGACATCGCCCCAACTCAAGACTTACGAAAACTGTAAATACAACAGCGAGAATAAAATAACTTGTTACTGTCATAATCAAACTGTTACAGGTGTAATCTCACCCGTTCTTATAGAAATAATAAATGAATGTTTACTTGAAAGACCATCGTGGTTTCTAAGAGTCTTCAGAGACTAAAAGCTTCCGGAAACGTTAATCTTGTTGTCCAAGTCAGGGTATATTATAAGAACAACGATGGGGAAGGGAGTCGTAAAGAGAAGAATCATCATTCAGTCCATGCAAAGAGTTTTCAGTAGTAGTCTTTAGAGAACGAAAACTTCTAGAAGATATCATCTTGCTGTCCAAGGCAGGGAATATTATAAGAACAACGATGGGGAAGGGAGTCATAAAGAGAAGAATCATCATTCAGTCCATGCAAAGAGTTTTCAGTAGTAGTCTTTAGAGAACGAAAACTTCTAGAAGATATCATCTTGCTGTCCAAGTCAGGGAATATTATAAGAACAACGATGGGGAAGGGAGTCATAAAGAGAAGAATCATCATTCAGTCCATGCAAAGAGTTTTCAGTAGTAGTCTTTAGAGAACGAAAAACTTCTAGAAGATATCATCTTGCTGTCCAAGGTCAGGGAATATTATAAGAACAACGATGGGAAGGGAGTCATAAAGAGAAGAATCATCATTCAGTCCATGCAAAGAGTTTTCATAGTAGTCTTTAGAGAACGAAAACTTCTAGAAGATATCATCTTGCTGTCCAAGGCAGGGAATATTATAAGAACAACGATGGGAAGGGAGTCATAAAGAGAAGCATCATTCAGTCCATGCAAAGAGTCATTAGTAGTCTTTCGAAAACTTCTAGAAGATATCATCTTGCTGTCCAAGGCTAAGAACAACGATGGGGAAGGGAGTCATAAAGAGAAGATTCAGTCCATGCAAAGAGTTTTCATTAGTAGTCTTTAGAGAACGAAAACTTCTAGAAGATATCATCTTGCTGTCCAAGGCAGGGAATATTATAAGAACAACGATGGGGAAGGGAGTCATAAAGAGAAGAATCATCATTCAGTCCATGCAAAGAGTTTTCATTAGTAGTCTTTAGAGAACGAAAACTTCTAGAAGATATCATCTTGCTGTCCAAATCAGGGAAGACTATAGACCCCAACGAAGAGAAAGGGGTTATAAACACATTAATCATTTTTCAGTCAATGTTTGGAATTAGTGTCTTAGAAACAAAAAACTTCCAGGAAAAAATCTTACTATACCTATATAAGTTAGAGAAGGCCAAGTACGCCTATTGTGGGGTTTTTTGGAAAACACAATATTTCAAATTATAATTTCTTGCTATGCTAGTATGACAAAGTATCAATATCAAAATATGGTGTTAACTCTACCGATGCGTCATGTAATACTTAAATTGCTACTATTTAGCCAGTAAATCTAGTCGATCTTTACCAGTCCGCATTAAATTTATGGTATGAACCCTTCTAGGCAGTAATATTAAAAAACATACCACTGCATTCTATCTCAGCTCTTTGACATTAGCTTTGAAGCAAGAAATGATCTAAAAGAAGCCACAATAAGAATTATATTACATTAGCATTTAACATATTTTATGTAACACTAAAAAAGTATGTGTATCACTCCTGTTTTCTTTTTCCTGTTTAAGCAATTTCATTGTAATCCCATTAGATTTAACTAAGTCAGTTTGTTTCACCACGTGGCATATATAGGTAACGACCTTGATATAGGTACTAGCCCAGTTGGATAAGTGCATTCAACAAATCTTGAAGTAATGCAGCTCTCAGAAGCCGAGATAAATCTTGGGTTACGCTCATAAAATATTGTCAAGCCGGGGAAACACTTATAAAATGCGGAAGTAAATAGTTGCGAGTGTGACTGAGCAGGAGTTCTCGGTCAGTCGCGTGTATGACCCTTACCGGGAATATTGCTATAAATAATCCTTATCCTACAGTCCAGTTTTATGGGCATAAGAGAACGTCCCGCATACCTGCTCCCGCCGGCATGGCAGCTTGCTGCCTCGCCGCCGCGGCGTCTCCGCTAGAAAGCCGAGGAATACCTGCCAGGAATCCGCCGGCCAGCAGTCTTCCGGGAGATCACTCTAAGTAGGTTGGGAATGCGGTAAATGGACATTGAGCTATAATTCATATTTTTAACCCGTATGAGGTAAAACACGGCAACTGCCTTAGTGCCATTTATCGTAAACGGTCGTCTTCAAAGAGCAATCTCACACTTTTTTAATAATGACAAGATTTTTCTGTAAATTTAAAAACTCTACAACTAAAGGTCGGAATAATTGACACAAGAATGAAGCTTGTTGGTGTTATTCAGTGGTGTCAAAACATGACACTGTGTCGATAATACACAATATTGTATAATCATGTAATTTGTATATATTATTTTAGATCCATGCATTAAAAAAGACATACTTGTAACTGTTTAAAATTAGTTATATATCATTTAAATTAAAACGTATAATATCTGTACTTTTTTAGTAAGGGAAGCATTTTTAGTATTTTTCACTACTTAGCAGACAAGGTTTTATTTTGAAAGTCTATTAAATAATAAGATTATAAGTACTGAAAAACAAGAAACATATTCTAAGACCGCCATAGAATCTTTTTAATTTTCCATGAATAAGTAAATAAACATTTCAAAGTTTGTTATTACTTTTATTAACTTTCTGTCGAATGCTGGTTTATATCTCCAAACGTAGAACCCTTGTTCTGGCCAATAGTATGATAAATAAAACTTTTGCTAAAGTACTAAAAATTGCGCCTTTATGTTTGACACAAAAATGAGTTGTTTTATTGGTCTTTCTATGAATATGTGGTCTCACTTTGCGTGTTTTCTACATCCTGTATTAAAGAGATTTAATATTTAGTTGTAAATAGGCATGACAGTATGACTGGGTACAATTTAGTTAGGGCATGGTTGTTTTACACGTAGATCAGTGTAAATGTAAATGTAAATCACTATGTAAATCACCTGCCTGTTTCCAAAAAACTTCATCATATTCCCTGACAATCTTGCTGAAAATTTAAATCAGCAACATATATAAACAAAGAAAAAACAGAGTTTCCATGCAAAATCTCGATGATATTGCACTTCAATATTTACTTCTCTAAACATTTTCAAACATTAATTTTTGAAGAACATGGTACATTTTATTTACGTTTTATTCCCAACAATAATGCTCTCAACTTAAAAATAGTACCATTTTGGCAGAGTAGCCTTTAGTAAGCATCACAAAATTAGGAACAAATTTAAGAATAACTTATTCTTAACGCCATCTATTACGCTAAGTACTAATTAAATTTTATTGCCATACCATTCTGCGACTGTGAACCAACACCTTTTTATGGACTGCATATTCCTTTTCATAATCAACCCCTCGCATTTGAAGATGTAACAAGGGTTTCTCCTCCGTCCATTAATAAAGTTTGAGTACAGCATTGGATGAAGCGCTATATCGTTTTAATTGTCTGCTGGTTTTTGCTAAGAAATAAGTATTAAGTGCTTTAGGTAAATTATTGCAATATTCATTAATTGCGTTGTTAGACGTTTTTGTAATTAATTGAACAGCAATTCATACTGATAGTGTTTAAATCTAAAGATTATTCTTCGTAAACCTTATCTTTTACCAACACCATTGATGTATTCTGGTAAGTATGAAATGACGATCGATAATAACAGAAAAATTTGATAGGTACATCCCCAACCCAATGTTGGTAAAGAGGGAATTGAACTTGAAATTTAACCAAATAGCAGATATCTGGAAATATTTCAGTTTCGGGAAGCCATGGAAGGGTGCTATAACGGGAGAATGCGTTATACCCAAATATTGACGTCGATATTTAGCATGGATCTTAAACTCTACTTATGTATGCTTTATGAGTATTTCTGATCCACACTGTGGACTAGACCGGACCAAATAATATTTTGAGTGTTGGTCGCCAGTTCGGTATGGTGGTGTGACAGGAAGGTGTAAGGTCCCGGACACAATAAACATTGTATGGTAATGAGCATGAGCTGCAGCGGTCCTGAGGGCTAGCAAAGGTGGCCGGTTTCCTGCCCAACTGGGTCACCCCCTGGCCTTGTCGCGGCCGCGGCCCTGATAACGGCAGGAAATGTCTGCTCGGCTCATCAATATTGATAACAGTCACGTCAACTTGCTCGGGGTAGACAGTCACAAGTAAAATAATGTCCATGGGCAACACTTCTAATAACTTCAAGTTTAAGCATGTTGTAATTAGTAATTCACAAAGTAGTTCTATCTTACGGAGAGTCTTGATAGTCCAGATCTCCTAGAATTTCATTACGAAAGAGTAAATTGAAAAGAAATAAAATATTTACTAACAGGGAAATGTTTAGGCTACCCAAGTCTGCCAATGCTAGGCTTATTAAAGTCCAGGAGCAACCAAGATAGTCTATATTTTTCAGTTCTTGAAGCTCTCAAGCACAGACGTTCCAGCATTCATAAGCCATAATGTATAGCTTCCTCTCAATCTCAAGAGCATTAATCACCTGCATCAGATAGACTGGATCCATATTGGTAAACTTGTCTCATGTGTCTCAAGTTCACTCAAACTTAGTAGCCCCGAAACTCATGAGCCATCAAGCCTAGAGCCACTTATCTCATTGAAGCCTTACTAAACTAAGGTATCTCTAAGCCTTTGATCTCCAAACCCTAGGGGTCACCAACGCTATCCTCAAACTAAGTGTTACTTGAAACAGTTTTACAGGACAAAGAAACCAAATCCCAATAGGTGCACGAAATTTCCCACCTCGTATAACCAAAACAGCACCTACAGAATTGATATTCCTTACTTTGTATTTTTTCTGTAGTCACAATATAACTGGAACATTATGAAAGGGAAACGAGAAGTGAAATACGTTTCGAATGTAATTTGCCGTGATATTACATGAATAGAAATATTGATTAAAATAGAAACTACTGCTTACATAGGTGTATAGTAAGCATTAATAGAATCACAAAACCTCTTCAATAATTGACTCATTACTTTACCAATCTCTCTTACTATACCATTTACTATTAATAATCCGCAATCACCACGAACACCGTGTTTATCTAATATTTCGGGGTTTATCAATTACTCAGATATGATACTTACTATAATCCTCCCGAGTCCTGAAGACAAACAATCACTTCTCCGCATCGGCCATTCAAGATATTGTGTAATGGCAAATATTAATATCGGCGGAGAGACACGGGGCATCGCGGCCCCCGGCGCTGTGCGTGTGTGCGCGTGTGTAATTGTATTATTACCGTGGCCGGACATTCCTGCAGCCGGACCCTGTAATCATATAAACCCCGGGTCCTCCCACACTTCACTACCTGTACACCCTCGTACAAAACTATACAGTCCATTCATACACGCTCCAGCGAGACTTCATCAATGCGCCGCACCACGTGCACGGGATTCGAAATAATCATTAATGTCAAAATGGAGGTTTACGAACAACAAACAGAGGACCCTATCAGATATAACAAGACGAGAGTTTATAAAGTACAAAAGTCAGCACTTATGGAAATTGCTCATGTCAAAGGATTGCTCTAAGGCTAGTTAACTAGTAGTTTGACCCTGTAATCTGTAGCTGGAGGATGGGTTAGGCTTAAGTATCTTGGAATAAGGTTTTCTTTGTCTCCTGTGTCCGCACCAACTCCTTCAAAATAACAAGCCATAACGCCTTTAAAACCTTGTAAGTGTCAATGAACCTTCGGACAATGAAAGGATGGAATTTGATTTGGATCCTGGATTTCAGCAGCTTCCGATCTTTAGCTCCACTTGAGTCCCACCTTAACAAAAAAGTAGATTGCCACTGACTGTGGTGAATAATAAGTTTAACAATCTCGGCTGGTATCAAGGCTACGTCTCACACATATTACGTTCTCAAAGATACACTTCTCATCCTGTAATTCGTACATGGGTATGCCAAGCTTCTCAATTTGGTAACTGTGTAATGATTGTTCAAATAGTACAGGGAACAAGGAAATGAACGCAGAGGATAGCCATGAAGCAACGATAGTATTAATCGTGAATGGTTTGTCTTTACCGCCATACAATATCGACTGTTCTCTATTGTTACTCAATAGAAGTGAAGCTCAGAGCGGTATCATATTTCAAAACGCCTTGTAATCGAGTGACGGCGGGCAGCACGAAGCTACCGTGGCTCCGGTGCGGCGCGGTTACGGTGCGGCGTCGTGCCGGCCAAAGGACAGAGTCCAAGGCTATGCGATGGTATCTACGGGATCATGGCGCCCACCACAGTGTAGGCAGCAGGTGAAAGGTAGACAATACAAGCCCGGTAGCTGGCACTGGCACTGGCAGTGCAGATAGCGCATCATTCCAATAAATAGACAGCGTGTCATCGGTGGTCACGATTCTCCACACAGCTGCATAACTCCGGTCGTGCCTTACCTCAGCGTACCGTACCCCACACAAGCCCGCAGTTGCGATGATGGGCGGCCAGAGTCCGCGGAGTGACGGTGGCAGTGATAAACCAAGGAGAGTCAAGGTGTCTTCCCCGTGGTTGAGCTACGGAAGGCGATTTAAATCAATGACTCGGACCCTCTCACCAATATCATCCTCGATTTTGGATTTCATAATTTTTACAAAAAATCAAGCAATATCTACTTGATGAGTTATCAAGAATTCAGGGCGAAAGAAACTTAAAAACAGTGTAGGCCGGTAACCTGCTCTAATTTGAGTAATTTTATGACAATGCTAGGTAATTTTACGACTTGCCCCATTATTCTATTTCCTCCAAATGCTATGACAGAACAAGGCTAATTTCATTTCAGAAAAGATAGATTCTAGTTTAATATATAAACTTGTTACCGAATATAAACCATATGTCCATATATATATATATATAATAGCAGAATCTTTGCAAAGTATAGACTAGTTTTTAACAACCCACATACCAAACCACTATAAGAAAAGTTACCTTCATCTCGTCTCTGTATCTCTTAGGAATTTGGTCGATTAATACTCATTATCATTTAGATACTTTCACTCTGGGAGCTCTTGACCTGTGCAAGTTGATTATGTGTGTTAATATTGTATGGTAGAAAAGTCCAAAAATACAAATGCTCAAAGTTTTTTGAACTTCCAACCTAATGAATGCCAATTTTGAAATAACAGATTCCGTTGAAACAGATTCCAGTATGTTTTTTCGGAAGATATGCAGCAAGAACTTTAAGTTCCGTTCCTGGTATTTTATGAGTAAAGAGAAAGTTTGTCTCCGTTACTCACTTTTATTAACAATTTCAGCCAACCCAAAAACTCAGTTGACCTTCAAAAACATACTTGGTACCTACTGATGGCCAAATACCTGTCTCCTCAACTCCATAGACTGTTTAAAGAGCTACGGGATTTGTTCGCTGTAGAAATGTAAGTATTAATTGCTATCTCAATTTCTGTAATTCATTGATGAATGAGACTGAAGGCTCTGGAGCGCGATGGAGTTGATGGACTACCAGAACGCTATGACCTGTAGACTGCGGCTGGCGGCCGGAAGCCCTCGAGTATGGTTCCATGTCTGCACCGTCGATAAGAGTGTTCACATGTTCGTCACGGACCCTACACCCGCTCAGATACTGTCCAAATTGCTTCAATTACCCGCCAAATTTATCTGGTCCGCTTCCTCCTGCCTATCTTGTGAAAGTTTTGACAATTTGCGGCCGATAACACTATCGCCGGCTGTTCGTTAGGCAGTCAGCCGAGCAGATAGCGGTATTGTATTACACCACATAAAGGGCACTCTTTAACACATGTTCGGTTCATTCATATGGAGTTTTTGTCTAACAACACTTAACTGCATTTAGCGACTGATAGTGATGTAATCATAATGTATTGCCCTGGCGCGTGGCATTTCCATAAATATGCAAAAACACTCCACCTTGAACTTGAAACACCTGTTATTCTGTGACATATACGATACTGTGCAAATGAAATTTGAACTTCATGAAAATGGTAATAATTTTCTTTATCTACTAAGTATTGTTTGCAAAATATGTCCATGTTCAACTTACTGTGTTATATTTATGCAATGTTTAGTGACAGGTGCGTGTCTAAACTACGTAATTCACATAGATGTTTCCACTGAGAACAGACAATTACATAACAATTATCCTTTCTAGGCAAGTACGAATGAAGAATAGAGTAAACTGATGTACATTTGAAAGTATATTTTACCTTTCTGCAATTCGCAATACGAATTGAGGGAGTTTCGTAATCTTAATTGGAATTAAAATTATGGGTATTTAGAATTTGCCCATATTAATAGACTGTTGAACTGATTTTAAAATTTGAAATTTCCAAAATTAACTTTAACAGTTTTATAAGTTATGCTCAAACACACCGATTACAATACATCGCAGCCTTAATCCGTCCTCAAATTCTAACCTACAATTTACAACCTATAATACAGAACGACGCTACAAGTTCTAGCCGTACTGAAATAGGGTTGTATCAAACTAAAATAAGTAATGAATTTATTACTATCCGTATTTGATTTGTACCTACAATTGTTTCGTCACCTACATTTTTCAAAGTAAGTCGCCTACAAGTTCACTACAGTGGTACTGCTTATTATATGTCAATCATTAATGCAGAGGATCGAACTAATTCAGTTCAGTAAGATGAAGAAACTCTGACCTCGTCACTCTCCAGCTAAATTCCAATTCCAGCCAGAGAGGGGAAACAAATGGCTACGCGAGGAAAAGAAAACGCCAAATGAAAGAACGGAAAGTACGGCCACTATGTGATGGAATTTTGAATATTCGCTCGCTTTATTCGACGCGGACAAATGGTTCTTCAATTTGGGGCAGGGAGATTGCCGGAGGGCTCGGATGTGTCTCTCAGAGTCACCAGTATGGGGGAATTTGTGTCGTCTGCATGAATTGTAGCCCTTTTATTGGAAACGAAGAACGGCCCCTTATATTGCCAGTATTGGCTGAGGCATTCCAATTTAGTTTCAAACAATTACTGACCTAATCGATTTACGTTTCATATGAGATGTACGCACTAAAGGTGTAGTATTTACATTTTTAGGTATATATCACTAGAAATTAGAACCGTTTTACGCTATGTGACTTATGGTGTATTCATCAATAAGATTTAGTCATGAGGAAGCCTGGAAGTTTATGGATGTTTAAAACCGTAGTTCGGTGTTTGTCTAGACTTGAAATATGGTCTATTATTCAAGTGAAAATTGAGATGTAATAACAAAAGTAAAGCGTAATGCTCCACGACGTGATAAATGTTCAAGTGATTTTGTGAAAGATCAGAGTTTCCGTTTCACAAAGTAAATACTATTTAAATATTTTGGCTGTGCCTATACAATATCCTTGTCTTGAAGAAAACTTCATGTATTTAAAGTTTAAAATTTTATATTACAATAAAATATGTATAAAGGGTGTGTAATTTGTAACCGTCCACGTATATAATAATTATTTTAAATTAGTTTTTGCTTGTAATTGTGGGTATTCGGCTCTGCAGAATTTATAAAAATGGAATCTAAATTAAAAACCCATCCAATAGACCTCTAACATCACGTAACCTTTGACGTGTTTTCACATATTAAAGCTACAACCGTATGACATTGACCCCATTTGCATGATGCCACCATTAACAAATTAAAAAAAAACAGTTTATGATCCATTATAAGTACGTTTCTGGTTTGTTCATATGCATATTATGTACAACTGCCCGAAATAATACAGAATTTAAAACGTAATCAAAAGTCTTTCGGTTCTAGTACCTCTTTATGTATAACTATGCTACAAATTGTGACACATAAATAAATAAAAAAAAACGCCTAGAAGGAGCAGAAATGTCGTTTATAATAAATGAAAATTTGAGGAACCATTAGGAAATTGTCGTAGAGGAAGATATTTTGTATTCTGTAACTTCTGAAGAATGTAGCTTATGATCCATTATAATGTCACGAGTCATTTTTCAAGTGTTTAATTTTCTGTGTTTAATTATTACGAGATATGTACTTATACATACAGTATCAGCTCACGCATCAAGGAGTTTTCACTGTCTAAATGAAAAAGCTCTTTCATATTTTAGATGAAAACCTACAATTTTTGAAAACCTCACTCTAATTTTCGCCAGGAGAGAAGATTACAAAGGGTTTACAGAGTCACATAGTATTAAGTATTGCAAGGTTTGTTGACCAATTCACTTGGCAACAGTTTATTTCCTCATATGATAAAAGAAAAAGTGGAGATGTCAGAGAGACGGATGGTGGCGTGGGCGCCGTGACCGGCTAGCGTGGATTTGTAGTACTAGGTCAGCCAGTGATACGGGTGTAAGCCACGCCGGACTGCGCAGCACATAGGTCACTAACCTCGGCTATTATAGCCATTTAATTGCTCTATGTGACTCTCACAATAAACTATAAACACACCTGCGTCATGTCAACAACTCCCAACTACAAAGCGCTATCGGTGGTTCGATAACAGCCGCGCCGTGGCTGAAGACATTCGGGAGGAGACCACTACCAACACATTTGCCTTAACTCGTGAGTATAGTAGTCATTAGGGTGTTTGTCTTTTGTATCGTCTGCTATATTTCTAGTTTTTTTTTTATAAATTTGACCCACGAGTGTATTTAAACAATGTTTCAGTGATAGACTACTTTTTCACTTGTGTTTCTTATCTAATACAAGTGGGAACGCAAATCTGAGGCTCCACTTATGACACAGAGCTAAAGTTTAAAACCAGGTCATTTTAGGAAATCAACTGCTTCACTAAAGACGCTTTGTTTTTAGTATCTTAATTCTAATGAATAGTATTAAAAATACAATTATCTGTTAGTACTAATGGCTTATAATTTATATTCATTGTTGTTCTCTTAAAGAGAAAATCTATACTGAATATCAATTATAAACCATTATTAGTAAAATGTAATCGTAATTTCTATTAGGATTAAGACACTTAAATCTTAGCTTATATAGTAAGTAATTTGTAGTTTGAGACAATTTCCTTTCATAACGCAGTTTTAAACTTTAGCGCTATATTAAACGTGGAGGAGCTTCAGATATGCGGCTAGCAGCTCGCTCGCGTTTCTCAAGTAATAGATAGTGCTCATCTATTCCTGTAACATATCCTCGCAAAGTCAAGGAGGAGAAGGTCTTAATGACTGAAGGTGAGCATTAAGGAGAGAACATGTTTGTATCTGATTCATAATTAAAATTCACTTTAAACATGTTCACCTCGGGTTGTAGGTCAGTGACATAGATAAGATAGAATATTTGAAAGAAGCCGCAGTCGCCCGTGTTATCATCTGTGCCCTGAGAGCGCTCAGCAGGTGTAGCGGCAGTGGCAAGGAAAGGGAACAGGTTTGTTGCCCAACTCGGCCAAATGTCACAGCTGATGTCACGCTCCGACTCCTCGGGAGCAAAGGTGATAAGACAATTTATAGGCCAATAACTTTACTGCAAACGTTTTGAAAAGCAATAAAAATATTATTTAAAGCCAACTGAGATGCACATAATGCGTTCTGAGTTTGAGCCAACGTTGTCACCTAACCATAAATCGATTGAACATGTTTTCACCAAACCAAGTTAGTATTTGATGTGTATGTTAATACTAGTTAAGTGTGCGATTCCGTTTTCTGTAAATCCTTAACGCCTCGGGTCAGAACCAAATCAAATCAAATCAAATCAAATTCTCAAATCAAATTCTTTATTGTTCATTGACATGAGACATGCATGGAACATGGTCAGAGATTATAAAACCGATTAATACTAAACAGAAGAATACAACATCACACATTTACATAAAACAGTTAAAAACAGTTTAAAACATAAAATATTACAACTTAAACTACAAACTATCTTATCTATATCGTCCACTAGGCTGGAGCACCGCTCAACCAGTTCGTTAATGGAGTAGAATGCTTGTCTTATTAGGTATTTTTTTAAGTTGTTTTTAAAAGACGTCTCAGTCTCGCACGCTGTGATACTAGAAGGCAAAGCATTAAAGATTTTAGGGCCCATATATGACATTTGATTTTTTAAATGTGTTATTATGGTGTTGCGGAATGATTAGAGCATCTCTGTTTCTTGTAGAATACACGTGGTTAAATGATGGGAAGGATTGAAGGTTCTTAAATGTAAATGTGGCAACCGAATATATATAAAGTGATGGCAATGTCATTATGCTTTCCCTAGGGAAAAACCTCCCGACAGCTCTCACGATGACCCAGACCACACATCAGTCGAACAGCCCTCTTCTGCAGTTTAAAAACCCTAACCGATCAACCCCCACCTGAAGCCGGTCCCCCAGAAAATCAATCCATATGTTAAAATGGGCACAAAGTAACCAAAGTACACTAGCCTAACGGTATCTCTAGACAGAAAACTTGTTAGGTACCTTAAAGAGTAAATGCTGGCACCAAGTCTTTGACAGACATGACTGATGTGATTTGACCAATCAAATCTGGAATCAATGTGGAGTCCCAGGAAGCAGACCGTTGAAGAATGCTCGATAGGTTATACTGTCAAGGAGAGTAACTAACGCACTCTCATTCTTGTGGGGTCTAAAGTGAACTATTGAGGTTTTTTTCAGGATTGAGAAATAAATAGTTAGCAGAAAAACCAAGAACTAAGACTCTTGAGTGAAAAAGCCAGCTCGGTGGAAAGAGATTGAGCTGTGTCAGCTTGAATAAGTACACTGGTGTCGTCCGCATATTGCACCAAAGTGGCCCCTCACAGATGAGTTAAGGTCATTCACGTATATATTAAATAAAAGAGGGCCAAGAATTGAGCCTTGCGGCACCCCAACCTTGACCGGTAAGAGAGCAGACCTACCCCTACCCCCTTTGTTGGTGATCTCAACAAACTGAGAGCGACCAGAAAGATAGGAACGAAACCACTCTAGAGGGATGCCTCTGACACCGTACCTTTCCATCTTGTCCAGGAGAGACGTTGATGGTTGACGGTGTCAAAGGCACGGGAAAGATCACAAAAAAATGCCCGCAGTATCACTGCCAGAGTCAACAGAAGAGAAGGCGGTATTAAGGAAATCATTTATCGCGTGAGTGGTTGATTTATCTTTAAGAAACCCGAATTGTGAAGGAGATAGTAAGGAATTTTCGTTAAGAAAATTAATCAGTCTATTGTGAATTAATCGTTCAAATATTTTGCTCAACGTGGGGAAGTATTGAGATGGGCGATATTGGTTAACTGAGGTTCTATCTCCCTTCTTAAAGACAGGAATGACCTTGGCGGATTTTAACGCAGAAGGAAAGAGTCCCTGGTCAATAGAATTATTAAACAGGACAGTTAAGGGATACGAGAGTGAATCTTGCAACCCTCCTGACAATGGATGGAGACATATCAAATACATCAGAAGAGGAGCTGGCCTTGAGACCCTTAGTCACACTCAACACTTCACTGTACGAGGCAGGAGCAAAAAAAAATGCTCGATGAATTTGGAGAGCTGGGCAACCCCGAATCAGTTGATGTTATTTTGCTCTGAAGGTCCAACTGATTTACAAGGCGTTAACGAAATGAGAAATTAAACCTTGCAGCTATCAAATTAGGTTCTGAGACCAACAAGCCATTATCAATCAAAACCATTTATGCGTTTGTTACTTTTGCACTTCCCTGAATATTCAGCCCACAATCTGCCAAACCGCTTTTCCTGTATTGTCACTATTCTCAATATGAGACCTAGCCACAAAGCTCTTCTCTGATTGGATAAGCTTTCGATACTCTGATTTTCTTTCATTATACAACTTGCGATGGAAAGCCGATGGAAAATCGCGCTGGAGCAAAATATAGATCCTTCAACGCCTCCCTCGCCCTGACGACCCCAACAGTGAGCCATTTAGGGACGTACTCTACGTTCGGCCTTGCGAGTGACAAGAGGAAATGCTAAATTAAAGATATGTACAAGAACATCCATAAAAGAAGAAAATTGGACCTCAATATCCTCCCCATCATCAGGGAAGACATGTTTGTTCCAGTTAACCTGTTGCAAAAGACTAGAAAATCTATCAACGTTTAATTGAGGAGAACCTTCTCGCTTTTACCATCTTCGGACTGGCTACCAGTCGAACTAGAGGTGTCTGAGACGGAGAACAACTGGGCTTCGTGGTCTGATAAGGCTGTAGGAAGTATTTCGGCTGAAACCTGAATCGACCTCAATGTTAGTCAAGACGTTATCAATGCACGAGCCACCAGAAGAGCAAGGTCGTGTCACTCCTCGAATAAGAATTTTCAGTGAAAAACTATTGAGAACATCTAATAGTTGAACAAATCTCCTATAAGCTTCTTCCCAAAAATGAATATTAAAATCTCCGCATATGATAATATTCCTGTTGCTTCTCATAAGTATTCCGAGAGCCTCCTCCAGTCTCTCAATGAAAACGTCACAGTCGCCATCTGGAGATCTGTAAAGTGACAGTAATGTCAAGTTCAGAACATGGACAACAACAACAGAGGACTCAAAGTGCTTCTCGTAGTTGAGGTGAGAGATAACCTGGCGGTCTGAGGCGAGATGAGGGAATCTGTTACTGACAAGTGTACACACACCACCTCTAGCGAGGTTAGGTCTACAGTAAATATCAGCAACCCAGTACCCCTGTATATTCAAACTACTCCGCTTGTCGGGGGTTAGCCAATGCTCTGTTAAACAAGCTATATCTACATCTTTACTGTGGAGAATGGCTTCAATGGGCCCAATTTTTGAGGCAACAGATTGTACATTTTGATGCAACAAGGTTATAGACTTCTTACTACAATTATTAGAAAAGGTGTCTGATTCTATAAAAAAGAGGCTGGTGAGTGATGCTCGTCAGTTCGAGAGAACTTTGTATAATGAGACAAACAGAGCATACAAATGCGTACACAACAATCTCTTACCAGATAAATTCAGGTGCTGACCGCTCCTTACGTAATGATTTTTTCTCTAGAAGATGGTTGAAAATCAAAAACGGTACTCTGGATTGAGTTGCAAGAGAAAAAATCGTGCCATTACAAGCTTTGATTTGACTTAACTTAGTTTTAGTGTGGCACCAAACAGCAACGGTATCTCAGTCAAAACAATTTTACACTTGAAGTTGTTAATTATATAAACTAGTTTTTTCATTTTACACGTGAGCAGTGGTCAGAGCTAGTGTTATTGGTTCCACCCATTACAATCACAGTGTCCTGCGCTCCCAACTCCTCACGCATCAAGACCAAGAGACTCCAAAACATACACCAATGGAGCTCCAGGGTGACATTGAACCATGACATTATACTGGAGGTAACAATGGTTGTAACAACCAAGCCAGGTCTCTTACATGGCTGTCGCCAACTACCACTACTTTGCGTCTTGAATTTTTACTTTTAGGAGTATTTGTACAATTACTATAAGACATTTTGGTCAAGTTGTGAGTTTGCTGTGTTGGTACTTTGGTTTCGACCTTTTGATTTTGACATAATTTCTTTTCTTGCTTCGTGTTTTAGTATGGCAAATTAAGTGATGTGTTTCCTGTTGAAAATGTGTGAAATTAGTGGCAACCTTACTTTTATAACAAATAATATTGTGCCTGAGACCTGGCATTTTTATCGCCAATCAAATTAACACATGGAACAGAAGGAGACATAGATATCAAGCGGAAGTCGAGGGGAGGTGGCAAAGCGTAAATCACAAATCCCCGAGTCAGTCGGGGGTTGGTGTTTATTATTTTATTGGATGTGATAGCTGACCACCCCTCGGCAGACGGACATACGGACACGAGGAATGAAGACACTCTCACACACAAGGGATGACAAATGCCATCTCTTTCATACGTTTCCCTCCTCGCACTGTCAGTCCATTTAAATCCCTCCTGAGCATCAAAAGTTCTCTCATAATTTACGTAGTTTTTTTCCATTTTTAAATTGCTTAATACACATTTGCTGCTCGTAGAACTTTAATTGTGGCAATATCAATTTACTTTTGGCATTATATACTATTCACAACATTACGTCTCTGAGTGCGTAAAAATCAATCATTATCCTTACTAATAGCCATAATATATCTACTTCGGTTTATTAGCAAAGTAAAACTTTAGGGTGTTGGCTGTATTGAGTGCTGAATTAAGTTACCAAGAATAATTTATTTTAGATCAAATTATCTTGAAGACTAAATATATGCGGAGTGAAAAAAGTAGACGACCACTTTCTTTCAAAATAATCACTAAGAGTTCAGTAGATGAACAAAATTAAGACAGCTTAGTAATATTTAGAATATGAGATGAAGGTCGTTATCGAATAATACATTTTCTTATAATTTGTTTAAAATATGTTATTGGAAATGGAATGTTTGAAAGGATAATAGGAGTTAGGATATTTGATATCGTTATATGTTACAAAAAAGTCTAACACTACGTTTCGAGGATTGAAATTTACCAACTTTTTTCAAACATTCAACATTAAAAAACTGAAAATGTTGCAATAGACTCCTACTTTAAGTAAACATAATTATTAACTGATACCTACGAACTGCATGGAGTCCAGAATAAAGAAAATGAACCCACGCTTCAGTTCCTGTGCAGTGACATGGTTTGGGTTAATTCTCTCCATTCTGGACTTCATGCAGTTCATCAGGTATACTTAATAAATATTTGAATTTTGAGTGGCCTTATTACTTTTTTACATTTTTTTAATGTCCTACGATCTTTTGAATACGTGAAGAAGAGTGTAGATTTCAATCCTCGAAACGTAGTATTACACTTTTCTGTAACATAAAGCGATGAAAAATCTCCGAAATCATATTATCCTTTTCATATTACTCGTTCAATATTTATTATGCATCTGACGAGACAGTTATGAGTTATAATAGTATATCAGATATAGCATGGAAGATGAGTTGGATATTATACGAGTTTGAATAATATAGTGAGCTTGAATGCGTGAGAAGTTAAATATGAGGCAGTGATTTAGGGATGAAGATGAATGAGATATTGCTGGAGGTATTATGAGATAGTAAGATCGAATGCTTGGTGAGTGAGATATTATAGAGCATTAAATATCATGAAGCAGTGAGTTGGGATAAAGTATGAGTGATATATTACAAGATGTTGAATGCGATATTATGAAGTCGTATGTGTGATGAAAGAGACATGGCAGAAGGTTATATTTGATGAGGCAGTGCGTTAAGTTTGAAGATAAGTGACATATTACACCAAGTTAAATGATAGTGAAGTCGAGTGTTTCATGAGTAAGATATAACAGAAGGTTATACTTGATGAAGCAGTAATGTAGGGTGCAGAATGAATGAGATATTACACGAGGTTGAATATATTGTTGTTATGAGGCTGAATGCACCGTGACTGACATATTGTAGAAGATAATTTCATGAGGTAGTGAGGTGGGTGTAAAAGAAGAGTGATATATTACAAAAAGGATGAATATAATGACGTTGTGAAGTTAAATGCGTGGCGAGTGACATACTATAGTAGGTGTCAACTCATGAGTCAGTAAGGTAGGATTGAAAATGAGTGAGGTATTACACAATTTTTAATATAATGGTGAATGAGAAGTGGTGAATGAGACATTAAAATAGGTTACATTTGCAGAATTTATGGGATATTACAAGATTTTGAAAATGTTATGAGGCTGAATGTTTGATGAAAGAGAAGGTTATATCTAATGAGTCAGTAACATAGTTGATAGGTAAGAGAGATATTACATGAGATAGCTAATTAGAATGTGTGGTGAGTGAGATATTACTGAAGGTTAGGCAGTGAGGTAGGAAGTGAGGTAGAATGCGAGGTGAGGTGAGGTCCGGTGAGAGATGGGGAGGAGGGCCATGCCAGTAGCTAGCAGGAGTAAGGCGGCCTTATTTGTATGCGGGACACAACAATTTCACGTTAGGGCCGACGGAGTGGGGCGCGGAGGGTAAAAAACTTAAGATCAATACCGGGTGTTGTAGAGACGTCTTATGGCCCACAGCAGCACTCTCGTTTAGTTTTAGTTGAATATAATATTGTAAGGTTATTATTTTATATGTTACTTCTAAAATATGAATACGAAAAATGTAAACAATTATTACAAATCAGTACACTTCAAAATATGTAATGCATTGGTTTTGGCACCCAAATATAAATGTACTGCATTAACAGTTTTTATTAATAAAAAGTATGTAAGAAACAGAACACGTTTTATCACAACTTCTTTGAAATTGGGAATAGATCGATCACTGCCTCAAACCTTAATTTTACAAATGTATATTTTTTTATGATGCAATAAGGAAAATATCTTATAAAAACATATAAGTGCATTTAATAAATGTATAGAATTTAAAAGTTTGTTGTAATTGGTTGAGGTTAGTAGTTGTTATTTCGACGAAAATATTTAAACCATATTCAATACTTTCCTAATAAATAAAAGAATGATATTAATGTAGTACAAATAAATCATATAGTTGCATAACTAATTGTATTGTTATTATCTAATAACCGCTCAAAACTTATTTTACTTTAGCTATTTGACATTCGTTAAATAAAACAAAAGCTATCTTTGTAATTCATTTTACAATTGTTTGTTTTCTCGCTGGAAGTCAATATTCTCACCATCAATGTACCAATGATAGTTGATCCTTCCAGAATATTAAACACTACCTAAGAGACATATTAAAGTAATGATGGGATTATACATGGTGCTACGAATAAATTTCTAAAAGTATAATAGACGAAATATAAACAAACACGGGCAAGTGACCTTGGAAGGGAGGGGAGCTCATCCTCGAGAGTGCGAGGAATGTTAAAACATCGAAGTGAAGAGAGAGGGGTGGTCGACTACAAGCACCGTGAACCTGAACTGCTTGCTAACATCAAAATTTGGTGATAATAAACCCGGATTGTTTTCTATTAGCAACCAATGTTGATAGCAAAGTTGTCTTGCTTCTACTTCAGAAAATTGATTATAAAATGTATACATTTTGATATTATATAAACCATTTCTGATAACAAATGTGTACCAGTTTACTTCCAATATTCTATTGATAACAAACATGTCATTCTTGCTACTACTGGATATAACACATCTGTATTACCACTTATCTCGGCAATACCAAATATGTATTGTTTCTATAAAGATTACTAATATCTATCTATAAGTCTTTATTTTTCTATCACCAATATTATTTTGATAACAACAAACACTTAATCTTCAATTATTTTAGATATTTATAATAATATGATTTAGATCCTAATATGGTCACGTTGAATGAGGAACGCCATTTCGACTTTGAAGATAAAAAACTTTATTGAAAGTAAAAACGTGACTCACTTTCAAATCGGAATTAACAGACAGAATGAGTTTTTGCATACTTCTTCCATGGAAGAAGGAGCAGGTACGCAGAGAAGTATTACTTCTTCATTCCTCTCGCCTTCCACAACCCACCACCTAGACTTAACAGCTCCGACGAAGTAACGGACTTTCTAGTGACCGATTAGTTATTGTAATTTTTTCAGTGATGCCGCTAAAAGAAAATAGTGTGATCAACTATGCAACTATCCCGGCTACCTTCCACCCCATTCCGCCACATACCAAAACGGTAATCTGACTATTCAGTTAGCTCAATCTAGCCCTACAAAAGAGATATACACTTTTTTCTTAGCTTTCCTGTGTACATATGGATACACTTTTAAATTAAACTTAATTAATTAAGCTCTATAAACAAATAAAAGGGCGATGTTTGAATTTTTATTGCAGCTTGAAACCCAAATAATGCTTTAAATTTTACGTTCATAGTGGAAGCCACTCAGTTGGAAAAAGTAGTATCAAAAAGTCGGAAACAACGCGGTAAGGGACGATAAGAAGGGTTTGTTAAACCTCATTCTATCCTCTTGTTATACACTAGATTTCAACAGTGGCGTAGGTAGGACTACCTGAAGTTGTTTAGACCCTGCAGGTCACTAATGGCCATCGTGTTCCATCCACTGAAAATCATAGTCATGATTACGCTCAAGAAATACTACCCAATGTGATCCTGCGCGACGAGAAGACGGTAGTCTAATCTTCAAATACTATTTTTCAGACAGGGACAAACGGGTTATTCACGTTAATGTTTATTTGTCTTGATAACTGGCTACTTTTGCATCACAGAAACCATTATTAAAGAATTCTCGTGCCAAATACCTGAACGATTCACAGGTAAATGATACATGATGATGAGGTAAATGGTGATGGTAAATGATATACATGTCATTCATGATCGTCATGAATACAGAAGCAATCTCTGTTCTGCACAACCGTTGCTGTTCTCCTATAACTTAATCTTAATGTTGCCTATTCCATAGTATCCATTACTTTCAATTTCGCTTCTTTCATGTTTCCCTTTTCCTGACACCATCAATACCTTTTCTCGTGTATCCTATATTAATTAAATTTTCCTCATCTTTATTTGTATCGAAATGTGTATCTTAGTCTAAACGTAAGTCCCAAAAAATAAATCGTTGTAAATGAAACCTCAGAAAACCTGCCTCAGATTAGGCAGATTAATAGAATAGTCTAAGACAGGAATAAACTAGGCGGGAACACGTTTTATTAATTTAAAAATACACACAAATAAATGTTTTAAATAATAAAAAAAAACTCAATTCAGAGGCAGCAATTAGTTAACACTTCTCTCGGGCCAAGATGTTTCGCAGGGCCGAGTGCAATATCTCTTTTGCCCATGGAATTTTGCTGATACAGTTGATAAATTCATGAAAAATAGTAATTAATGATGAAATTGTTACTATTCTAAAAGACAGTTTGACGTAATAATTATTAGAAGGGTCGTAACCCTCTAGTTAACAAATTCGCACAGAAGACCCGTAATACAAACAATTATTCGAATACTTGCAACAAAAAACAGTAATGGCCCAATGTAAATGCCTGAAAGGCGTGTTTAAAAACCGTTACCGACATTGCGACTGCATAAAGTAAGCCAAGTGAGCGGAAACAACTGGCGAACCTAATAAACCGAACGGAACAAGAGCGCAACCCTTCTAATAAACAGCGAACACAATAAAAGTCAAAACAAAACATGTTAATCCGACTGTCCCGACCCCTTGAAGAAAATTAAAAGGATTAATTTCTCACTTGTTTTAAATACTCGACAAAAAGACTTGCAAGGAGGGTGGCTTTGCACGTTCCAGACCATTAGACGTTCGCCCGGAAGGGTTGAATCGGTCCAATTAATGAATTTCCTCCCTAAGGACGAAAGAGTTGTGGATCGTTGTTAATTCCAGTGAAGATTAAGACATGTGATACAATTTCAACTCAAGCGTACAATCTTGTTGGTATGGGAAGGGTTACTATTTACTTTTATAAAAAGGTAGAAGTACACAACGTGTCGCGTCACAGATTTTACTGAGGTCGTATGTAAAATTTAATTTATTGTAGATAATATGCCCTGTGGACAGACGGTTAGATGGCCAATCAAAATGAAAATTTCTTTTCATTCAAAATGAAAAGAAAAGTTTACATTTTTAGGCAAAAGGTACATCGTGCCATTATGTTAAACGCCAATCTTCGGTCATCAAAATGCCATGAAGTGACATACATCAAACTCGGTATTGCTTATAAAGATATGAAGGTTCAAGACAAATTTTAAAGCTATGGGCGATATTGTTCTTGAGATATCGTGTTTACAGACAGACAGAGAAAAAATGCAATTTTTTCAGCCACTTGAGTGATAGGCCTTGCTAAAGCCCACACAAGTCTATAATTATGAGCGGGACAAGAAATTATGCAATTATAATAATTTCCACATCCTCATCTTTCAGTTAGACTGAATGGTGATCGGGCGTAATCTTTATAACAAGTATGAAAATCATGAAATGAGATAGAAAAGAGAAATTTCTTGAACTATACAAAGTGGATTAGTCATTAAAATAAATTAGTAAGTTTTTAATTATATAGAGGTATAATTAAAGGATTCCAATCAAATTCAATCTATCCAATAACGATCAAACTAAAAAAAATATAACCGACCAAACATAATCAATTACCTAAAATAACCAGAGTTGTCAATATTGGTTACTAACTCTGGTATAAAGGTGAATTTATACACAAAAGTAGGTGATACACAGCAGATAACAACACCTTGATACTCAGCATAAAGGAATACTAGTTCTACTTTTTTATAATAATAACAAAATGTCAAAATGTTAATTTTTACAATCGACAGTAAGTAAATTGCAAACTTTAAATATATGCAAATGTCAAACATATTTCCTACAGTTTTTTTTAGGAAAAAATATAACGATTTGATTGGTTAATCTCATAAAGAGAAGTGAATTATTTACATCACACACAAGTCTAACGCTTTAAAATGGAAGTTTCGTAGGCGAGTTTACATTTTTTATTTTATTGACTTGTGTTGTTTTTTTAAAGAGTATATGGAGTAGCTTGACACGCACTTGTGATTGTAAGTTTTCAAACTCAAGTAGCACCTCGCAGTTTGTTATGAGCACCCCCCCCCTAAATCTTACATATTTATGGTTAGAACAGATAGAAGTAAGCAATAATATTAAACAAGGATGAGTTACTCTGGAGATTTCTTTCATAAAAACCTTTACTCTAAAACAAATATTAATTTTTCAGGTTAAGCATAATGATTCATAGACACCTTTAGAATTATTGTAGGAATACTCAAACAAGCAAGAGTAACTACTCAATCTAAACAGGCAAAAGAGTGTATCTCTAGTCTCCAAATATAGCAGTATTAGTAGTATTCGCAATTTTATCACTTTTGTTTCACATAAACCCTCAAAGTGGGGACAATCAAGGAAAATCTTTAGTAATATATCAATCACTATGTGCATCAGGGGTGTCCTCACCCACACACATCCAGGAATCCCACTGGATTTTAAACATACAAAGGTCTGTCCTTGCGTCTTTCTGTTGTTTGTTACATCATTGATTGTGAAATGTTATGATTTTATTGTTATACTTTACTTCTTATATCAAGTGAAAGAGACACAAATTAGTATTATCACATCATCCTTACAACTCTTTAACACATTTTCCTCTTTGATACAATATGTTTACAAGTGCTCAGACTTGAGCATATAAAGAAAGTCAATGGCAAGATTATTAATTTAAATTTAATAATTTATATTACAGTGATTAGAAAATTATTAATTCTCTAAGGAGGATTTTAAACAGTTTCATTTAATAGGCGGCCTTCTTAAATTGCTGTCTTTCTTTGGAAATAATTCTCTCTTTGGTCCAAAATATCTGTCCAAAGTCCAACCTTCATAATTTTACAAAATATATATGGCATACTTTACGTTTTTCAAACTTTTTATTAATCCCTATTAACTTGTTATATAATTAATTGGAGTATTTTGAGGATTTTAAATATTGTAAAAATCCAAGAATTTGTAAAACTAATGATATTATTTAAAATGAAGATATAGGGATTTGAATGTATACGTTGATTTGTTTTATTACGTCACCAAACTAAAGTCAATGGTATGATCCTGAATATCAATACATCAATTTATATAAAATGTAATAGTTAAGTCTACTTTATACTAGTATAAATTAACTGTATAGGATCGTTTAAGTGGTTAGCGATTATAGCAATAAAACAAAACATATATGGAACTTTGTTAAAGTACGATTTGTTTGGTGAATTACTTAATAAACATTTTATTTAAAGAAACTTTTGAAAGTCTAAACCTAATGTAATACATTTTTTTATAACATGTATATTCTGTAGTAAATATAAAACAGTGACAAAGCAATTAAAATAAATTTGTAACAGTTTAAACACAAAACATACATTGACATATAACATGAATAACCTGTAAATAGAAGATACATATGTTTTTGTTTTCTCTTTCATTCCTTCCATTAATAAAGATCAATTTAAATGAAATATATTTGAATATGTTGCTCTTGTTTAGTTGTTATGTAATAATTATTTCTTTTGTTTACATAAACGTTTAGGACTTAAATTAATGCAATGAGCTTTAATTTCCTTCCATGGACCACAATGACATTTTTTAATAACAATTTTACTAGCCATAGCTTTGAAAGTCATACAGTACCTTTTCATTGCTAAAGGTGGTAAAACAGGCTAGCACAGTGAGGATAGGTTTATCCTAGTAATGAACGTCCAAGTAATGAAAATATCGATTAAAAATGTTGATATAAATTTAATGGTATGTAATTATTTACATTTAGAAGGTAAACTAGTGGATAAAGTTGGCCTGTAAATGATTTTGAATGAATGAATACTTTTATGAAACATAAATGACGAAATGAAGCCTATTTTAATTAACAAAACATTTTGATAAGAATTAATTATAAATGATTTCTATAAAAATTACAAAAGGCACTTTTTGGGGCTATAAAAATAAAAAATTGCGTTCCATTTACTTGAAACAGACTGTACATCCCACAAACTGACTGTACGGGACGCTTATTAGCCCTCGGAGAGGGTTGAGTGGTCCAGCGCACTTAGAGCGGATAGCTTCAAAAATATTGCATCATTTTTTAAATTAAATGAAATTGTATTCTTTTAATTTGCGAAGATATTTCACCAGCCTTCAGCGCCACTCGGCACGGATTTATGCTCGTGTAATGCTTTTCTTTCTCGGAGCCGAGGTTTAATGAATTTATCGCCTTAATAAAAGTGCTAGTTTCTTTGGGTTATGTACCTTATTGCGAGGATATTGGCGACATTTTATACCTCTTTGTCGTCTTTGTTACCCTTTCTTTACAAACAATCTTTATTCTCTCTTTGTTCAACGGCTTAATGTGGTTTAATAAAGTGCTCAATCTCTTTTCTTCCAAGCATTCAAGGTTTTGTTGTTTAAAACTTAAATGGATTAATTAAAATTCAGATAGTAAAATCCTTGATTTAAAAATGTTATAAAGTATTAAACCTCTTCAAATGTTAATCAGACTTTCGTGTATCTAATACACGTCTTAAATATTTATTAAACAATATAGTTTTACGAGACTATAGTTGACGTGTGTGCTCTGTAAGATTTGCTATATTATATAAAATTAGTTTTTCTGTAAGGAATATATTGTCAATAGTTGTCACGACGGGCGTATTACCCATTTATATCATTGTAACAAAAACTGAAAGTTTCCACATAAAACTGCATTAAAGCAAGACAAATCGAATCTTCAGTCACCCTTTCAAGTCTGTTTATGGAAATGGGTGGGAAAATCTGCAGATCCGTTCAGCTTCCATTATCTAAAAGTCCAGATACCAGCTAAACCTATTATTGATGTTCCTTAAACCCATAATTATTTAACCCCTATTTAGGGGACGATTTATAAATTTAATAGTCTATCATTAATAATTTGTAAAAAAACACGCTAAACTAAGTTTCTAGGTAGCACGCATTACCAATTATGCATTACCATCCTATATCACTAATATATTTTTCATATTTTAAAATTGTTTTAACCAAAAGTTTCTTTTTGAGAAAATAACAAAAGCATATTTAATTGCGAGTAATGGGTGGTAATATCCTTTCGATTAATAAGCCTTTATTCATCCTAAACTTTATATATAGAATTTTGAATTCAGGTTGAAAAAATGGAAATTTATATTAAAATAACATATGGGTTTTCTTTTGATGAAATTTAGCATGTACGGCCGTACATATATTTTATGTATATGAACCATAAAACGTCAAATCACATTTTTTCCATGGCCCCATAATATACAGTTTAAGAAATGGCATACAGTTCATTTTTATACACATTGTTCATTAAAACATATTAATTTAAAAATTTAAAAATATGTGTTAATTCAAACCTTACCTTCATTAAGTATTAATAATATCACTATGGTTTAGCTAGTCTCATTAACTCCCAATTTGATTTATTGTGGGTAAGGTAATGAGTACTGTATAGTAGAGAAGTTATAGCATGACCGGTGACTTCGAGATGCGCAGTAGGCAAAGACGGAACTAAAGTGGTGGGGGGTGGAGCGGGTCAGTCTGTTGCCGTATTTAGCCTTGTGAACTTCGGTTACCAGTCTTCTATACGTGCCGCCCAAAAAACATTCGCTTGTGCCAATTCACAAGTTGTAATACAATTTGTGAATTGATTGCGTTGTGCTCATTACGTTTTAAGTAAGGAGTTTGTGATGAATCGTAATGTAAAAAGTAAAATTGGAGGTAGAAAGGTTATACACGGCCAAGCAAGAGAAGTGATTGCAAATGTTTACCATTTTATGAAACGGGAAGCAGAAACCAACACACTTATAAATTTGAAGAAAGTTCAGCAGCGTGTCGTAGAGGCAACTGGAATTTCTGAAAGTACGCTGGGACGAATTTTGAAGGAGGAAGAAAAAGTCCAATTGGCAATTCTTTTAGTACGCCCAACAAAGTAAGAAAACGCAAACATATTAAAAGTTATCTGGACAATTTTGATTTGGGTGTAGTTCGAAGAACAATAAATAATTTTCATCGACAACGGGGTTTTGTTATGTTAGATTGCTGTAGATTGCGTGTAGATCGTTGGCGTTATTGTTATTTTAAGTATACATCATTAAATTAACTTGATACAACTTGAGTTTTTTTTCTTATTCTACTGTGTATATTGACAAATTAGTTTAACCAGTTTTATATTAATTTTTAATTTAGCAGCTAGGCTATGTCAGTTGAAAATTTTGTAGTGTATAATTGTATCTACTATCGTAAATCCTGAAGCTTACACGGTTAGTATATGATAAATTGAATTTTAATGGCTAACAAAGCGTAATAATTACAATTCTGAACTGTTGTCGTCGTTGGAGATGAAGAATAATATAAATTCCTACCCCTTCCCAATTTATGAGAACCCTTTCTTACCACCAGGTCTACTGCGAACTCATTAAGAAGGGTGAGCTATGAACACAATTTCGGCAGAACATAGTCATTGTTACGATCACGTACATCCGGTCCCCAATATTTCCAAGATTTCCTGTATTGAATTCCCCATCATAAAAGTCCGTCGCCGTAACTACAAAAGAGTCTATAAATGTTCAAATATTCTCAAGGTCTCCTATACTAAATTGCTCATCATAAAAGACCACCGTGGTAAGAACATAAGGGTAGAAATGTTGGCAAACACTACAATATTCGGCTCCCGCCACCACTATGAGCCGGGAGCCGAAAACTCTCAGTAGGGGTAGTAGCACCGTATTCACTTCCCTACTCTAGATTGTGCCCCCACGCGCTCACCTCCTCCACTCCTCACGCGCATCCCACCGGTCATGCTATAACTTCCCTACAATACTAAGAGCCGCAGGCAACTGCTAGTATTTAAATAAATCTTTTGGGAGCATGATACAAGGAATGAAGTAAATCCAATCACAAATAGATGCTGGAGGCCTATACTAGTTTAGGACGAGCAATATTTGTGTGGTCCTAAAAGCTAGGGGAAAGTGAAAGGTCTTCATAACTGGAGGTTAAGGTTCGCCAAGGTGCGGTGTGGTGAACATTGAAATTTCAGAGGCCAGGTGGTTCGGTGTCCGGATGATTCAATGCCGCATCTCTCATGAACTATGATGGAAATAGGTCTCAATCTTGGGGCCGGTGAGTCAAACGGACTCGTTTATTAGTGATAGTTGCTATAAAGTACTTAAATTTTACTAAAATGATAGAAAACACCATTAGATTTTATTTATAGTGGTGGGCTGCTACCCCTGTGAACTCGACTTAGGCATATCATGGCTTGTTGAGAAGTATCCCATAGAGGGACATGCAACATCATTGAATTTGATCTTGCCTGTATAGAAATGAAGTTTCTTGCAAACTGTCTAATCTTTAGCTCAATTTGCTATCGAAAATCCTAGAAACAGACAGAGAGAACTTTTCCCACCCTTCTAAATAATACGCTTTGATAGGCTCAGCCAAAATGGAGTGAACTGCTTATGGCATGAAGATAATTCTGAAAACCTGTTACTTCTACCGAAAGGGATAAACGAATGTACACGAGTGGAGTTAACTTTCCATTCAAAAAATTAAAGTTTTAAAGAGACTTAATTTACTAGCATGCATGTGACTACTGTTCGTCGATGTCATGAAGGGGGAGGTCAATGTCATCACTTCACGATAGCAAACGATTAAACAGCTGATGTTTGTGAATTTATTCCTGTTCGCTAAAGTAGACCGTGATGAAGACATTTGGGCAGAAGTTGCGGGTTTGCGGTGTCCCACGCAGCGTCAACCTCCGACCACAAATCGGCCGTCTGAGCACGAAATCCCCTGCACGCGAACCTACCCCCGGCGCGATTGAGCGATACCCACCCCTAGCCGTGGCGTCATGACATCAGCTCTCTAATCATACCACCTACAACTGTCTTGATTATATTCATTTCCTTCTCCAACTGTTGCATGTTTAATCTTCACAGTAATAAATCTTAAGTTATTGATTCTAAGAGATTAGTCTATTTTGCTGGTTTAACATGGATAAAGTTTACTATATATAATCCTTGTGCAAGAGGACATGCTAATTATAATTTTATTAAACTAATTGTATAATATTATTCTGGAATGCTTCAAATGAATTTAATTGACGTATAATAAATACAAACTATTATTCTCGAATTTACGATATGAAAGAATGATAATAGAAGTAATCTGCCTACGCCTAATAATCAAGGTGCCGAAAATTTGTATGGTGGTAGTTGAATAGGCGTCCTGGGCGTGTTAAACCATAATTTACATTTGTTTAAATGTTTGATTTTATATTACTTGCCCATTTAGTGTACCGATTATTTTGTTTCAACAATTGCTCGAGAGCTAAATTTCACACAATATTTTTAAAGCCTATGTAATAAATTGTGTAGAGATGGAAAATGTTCGGTGTTAAATCGATCGTTTAAACCTCCTCGTTGGACACCTGGTATATAAAGGTCATTTCAAGATTTAAACCTATTCGTGGGGCACCCTGTATGTCAAATTAAAATTGTGAACGTGAATATCTAGAAAATGTACAACTATTCTCCGAATATCACCAAGAATTTTAGAATATTCTTCCATTTCTAATGATGTGCATTCGGTGTACGATGTAACATGTAAAACATTTTAGAAGTGTTTTGAGGGTTATCTCAAAGTTCCTATTCCAATGATGTGGATCGTTTCTTCTTCGTCGCCTTCGTTCACATGTTTGTTTAGCTGGTATGGGAGTGTACTTTTGATTTCCTTGTTTATCGATATTTATACTTACAGAGCCATTGCATACTACAACGATACTATAATAACTAGAATAACGTAAAAATACAGCAAGATTGTGACAGTAATAAGTTGAATGGTGAGGCATACCAGGATGTCCTATCCCCTGTGTAGTGAGATTCTCATAGAACTGAATAAAATTATATATAAATAGTAACATAACATAATTAAACAGATTTTAAAATGTTTGCCAGTGTGACTTTGAACTCACGTATTGAGAGGTGTGAATGTCCCGCACTACATCCGAGTCTGACGTCTGACAGTCGCAGTCGCCTGTAGACACTCCGGAGTATGTTCGTAGGCGGCTATAGCTCCCATAAACTTGCCGGCTCCGTAACAATAATAATTACACGGTATAAAACAGTTGGCGTTCTATGGGCTTATAATTTTATTGCAGCCCCCGTAATAACACAGCTTTTACTTTTATACCCGGGTAGCAACTCTGTAATTTTCTCTGTACGCTACTTACTTATATTTCTTGCCCAAAAAATTCTCTCGAGCGAACTCTCTTCGTTTCCTCTTTTTAGCAGCGTCACTTCACACTTCCCCGTCGTACCTGGCTACTTCTCAGTCTCGTTCTGGCTTTATATTTTAGTTTAAGTATAAGCGGTTTTCCTATAGAATAGTATATTTTTTTATGTTAGTAATTAAATATTTTAGATTCTCCCCTTGTGGAAGAGGGTATATTTAATTTGAGTCGCATAAAAGCTACACTACAAAAACATAATGGGTAGAAAAAAGTATAACGAATCAAATATAAGTAAAGAAAACTTACAATTTTTAAAAGTATGCTATCTATAGCTATAGTATATCTTAATGGAATTTACTATTGTTTTTGTCAGTAACTTCTCAGTTTGTATGACTATCACGACATAATAAAGTTGTAGGATATAAGTATTAAATTACCAAATAATAAGTATTTTCATTATCATGGATATATTTGTAGGGGTTTAAAACCCCTACAGTTTTTTTTAGATAGTTAACTGAGGTGAGTGAGTTAAAATTTTCAGCGTAGTTTTCTTTTACTATACGAGGTAAACCGATCCATAGAAATATCAATTAATTAATAACCTACAGGTCAGGAAAACAGCATTGGATTTGAACCCTGTAGTTACCGACATAATTTTCGGATTGTTTCAATATTGTTCTGTTCATTATAAATATGTTTTACTGATAATATTATATTAATTAGAATTTTAGTAAAACTTGTCAGTCTGTAAGCTTTGGAGGATTTTTCTTTTTTCAATCATGAATAATCGAAACAAAGAAAAGAAAGTTAAGATATTTCGTGTCACCAATAATAGTTAACCATTTTAATTTACCCACCCACAAGTGGGAAGTGTGGACGGCCTACTCATCGTAGTAGAGTACCCGCTTCAGAAAACGTAGATCACATAAGTCTCACTGGAACAGTACCCAGCGCGCCTCCGACGGGCAGTTTAAGAACTAATGGGCATCACTAGCGAATTTTGACTTGCACCTCTAACAAGTCTGTTTTTGGATTATTTTTACTGTAGTTCGTGTAGTTCTAGTAGTCTTCGTGGTCCGTCCCAAAAATTGGTATCTGGGAGAATACTAATGGCGGCGATTCTATTAAGCAGACGGAACGTGTCATACAGTATTGTTTCCTCTAAGACGCCAAATCTATCTATAAGTGATCGTGCACGAAGGACAGTGATTATCATAGATGCACCTTCGAGGTGTCATACCACTGCCAATGACACATAGGTCATCATCTTTTTTATGTTCGTCCGTCAATTTTCAGTATCTAGGAAATGTCCAATCAGCATCGGTAAAAGCCGCCGCCTCCAGGATTTTCAACAGCATCAAGATGCTTAATCCACTTTGAGGCAGCTTTTTTTTAGATGCCTTCGATATATTGACATCATTGCACTTCACATCTAGATCTCATAACTTATTCTTGTAGGGAGGAAGTTGCTTTGAACTGGACGACGTGGAGATCTGTTCATTGGATTCCAAGTGGAGCAAAGTCCACACAAAGTGTTGTCTCAGTAATTTGGTCTCTTTCATCGAACTGAGAAATACTCTGGCCCGCAAAGTCTTCCACAGTCCTTGGTTCATAGTTTTTACAATCTCAAGTAAGAGCATTCGGTGCACAAGTGACTCAATAGGAGCTAGTAAAGTTACTGGAACGTGATTTAGTTTATTCAATGTCAGTATCACGGATAATATTGTTTACAATAAATGAACACTGTCTCTACCGTATTTAAAACTCAAGTACAAACGGAAGGTATTTTTATACCCTAAAATAGCACGGTGTAAAGACTTCATGAACAATATCTCTTCAAGTTCCAAAATGATATTTACTAGTTGATATTCCACGAGTGCAGCCTTCTTACAGAAAAGCTTGAACCTCCAGAGGGACTACACCTCAGATGGACTCACCTTGGTGATATCACCTCTGACGTCATCCAGGTTGCCTCTAGTGACTGAAGGGAGAGGCTAGGAGTTGCTGGCATGCCACTGGAGTGTCCTCACGGGCATGTCGCCAGCTGGATGTGAGAGCCGCCTAGAAAGGTCACCTAGGACAGTTTTTAACTTTGCTGACCTGATAATACAATTTCGGCTCAGATATACTTGATTTTATTTTATGTGTACACTTCTGATTTTGTTTCTATTAGAAATATGTCCGACTCGATAACTGTATAGCCTAGCTTACTCTCTATTATATTTGTATCTATTACAAGTTAATTAGCATTATAATGTATGTTACATCAATAGGACTTAAAATGCTACTTAATTTTATGTCTAATTACAGAATTTAAAGAGTTGTAAAATTTAGAAAATTATTAATTATAAAAATAAAAATTGATTTATATTTTTTAAATAAATAAATATATTGTAAGACGTGAGTTAAGTTAACTAACAAATTAATAATAATTAATCTACAACACGTGGACTATAGCAAGAGGATTTTTTGGTGTATCAATTTGTACTGTTTCCCAGTAATATACCAAAACCTAAAGTTAAGACATTCAGTCATCGGAATTACTGAAGAAGATATAGAAAGTAATCCATTTTGAACGGTTCCGTTAGTAAATTTTATTGTAATGTATTCTGTACTGGTCCGTAATTTATCAATGTACAAGTACTAACTTAAGTGACATTTAATTAACCTATTAGGGCCTCCTGTATTGTTGAATCAAAATAATATAAAGATTAAAGGCATAAATGAATAATATAGTAATTAAATATAAATAAAATATATAAATTATCTACCCAACAGAGTTTAGGCTGCTAAATACCTTTAGGGACTGCAATTTTTATGAGTCGGTGTTTATAATTTTCCATGGTTTTATATGCAGTAGAAAAGTTTCGTTTCAATTCGCAAACGAGAAAGAAACAGTGCTTTTTTAATTTCTCGCCGAAACAACAAACCCTATTTCTTGTTAGAATTTATTCTCACAAAAAGATCTAAAATATCATTTTTAGAGACCTTTAAAACCAGTACAGGTTGTACACAGTTAATGTATTTTCTTAAGTTTGCCGCCAAAAACACGCACAAATAGCTGTTAAATACTCAAATGTGTCTGTAAAGTTGGCAATGTTCCTAAAATTGATAAGTTTGGCTACTGTAATAGAGCACTTGTGTCGAAAATTACGTACGCAAAAGACTGGCACCTACTTTGGTGAAAACTGCTAAAAACTAATGATAACTGCTAGTATGATGAAGGTGCTCTTGAAAACCACGTAATATTACGTTACTTAATTAATTTCCACCAAAACCGTACAAAAACGGTTGACAACGCCTAATACTTAATAGTGAAAAGTTCGTTGGAAGATGGTTCCTAAAATTCATAAGTTTAGCTCCTGCAATGAAGCACTGGTATTGGAAATGTATGTGCCTCAGAAGAAGGGGACATGTTTTTGTGAAAACTCTGAAGCACTGTTCGTATGGTGTTGAAGGTGCTTTTTGAAAAATTACGTTTTATTCCACAATTAATAATAAAACAAAACAAAACAAAAAAACTGAGGCAAAAGCACGAGTGGAATATTATTTCACTATACAAATTGTGAAGATCCTCTGCGAAGTTCGTACACACTGAAACGGTCTGCCGCAGAGCCCTTCTGACTGGACTTCAAACAATCGGTGCGGCGGACATTGCCCAATGCTGGCCCTCGAGCTCCGTGATTCACCGGCCGCTTGACGAGGAGTGGTCACATCCTCGAGAGGATTCTCAAATTTCTGACGCAAATTGATTAAACTGTAGCTGCAGTGGTTTAATTGCTGTCCAAACAGATGTAATTGTTGGCTGTCGGGGGAGGAATCTGCTGCATCACGTCGCGGTGTGGGGCCTTGTGTGCCTTACTCTCAACCTTGGCATTTATCTTGGCCAGTATTGTCTGCTCACACGCCACACGCCACGCCGTCACCGTAGCTCACTAGCTCTCATCTCTCCTCTACAACCCTCGCTACCGGCAGCGTTGGTGTAGGTTGTCTTCGTATTGGAGTGGTAGATTACGCTACATACATCGATAAACAGTGCAATGTTGAACAATGGAGATCAATCGCCCCCCTCCCCTCTCCACAACCTCTTTGTTATACGCCTGGTTAGAGTTGATTGAGACCATTATAAAACCAATATTAACTCACATTACTAAAAAAATTAATACACAGAGTCTTAAACAAGTGGGCTCGAATGAGCTTACTAACTTTTAAATTATTTTAACTAATGAAAGTGAACTTCTGCACTCAAGTTAGTGAATCCTTTTTATACTAGTGTAAGAGTCGTGTGCAACAACACAATCTTATTTTTCTTGAAATCAATAGAAAAATCTCAAATGTAACGGAAATCGAATGCCAATCAGGCTAATTTTAATTTTCGCCAAAACTAGTTGAAATGTGAGAGGGTCGAATTGGTTCAAGATGTGAAACGATGATTTTTACCCTTATTATATCACCTTTAGGGAATCAGATAAACAGTCTGTAAATGGTTATCTGACGTCGATGTAACTGTTTATAGATTTTAAGTGTATCAAGATAAGAAACATATTATCTGATAAAAATACCATTTTGAATTTGTAACCCTTTTTATATGTTGACTGGCTATTCTTAGGACAAATTTCTCTATACATTTTAATAAAACCTAGGTTGTGTGCTTATTCAATGCCTCTTGATTATATATATATATATATATATATATATATATATATATATATATATATAATTCCAGAAGAGAACTTACCGTAAAGATTTTGTGGAATATAAAAAACGGAACCAATAGTCAAGTTCAATATAATTTTAAAGGCCTTGAACAATAATAGTTAAAAACTTATTTCGTCAGTCGTAATAATGTGGCTTTTGAGTTTTGCACACTCTTTGTATAGCAAGATTTCAAGTCTCTTAATATTTCGCAAACAAGGCTTATTCCAAAAATACTCAAAACATTATTTTAGAATATTAGGGCTGGACAGATGTCTTTAATAAGATAACTATAACCACACCCAGTTAAGAAATTAAAGTTTTTCTAAGAGTGGCTATTTTAATTATGTATAATGCTTAATACGGAGTGGCCTGTATGATATTTAATTTAGAAATAAATCTACTTAGTCACTATTATTTAGCATTTTAAATTTTCTTATTTTTGCATACTAAAGATTATTCTCAAAATCATGCAATCTTCCACTAAGAAGGAAAGTAAAGGAGTCAGCGGTTAAATCAAAACTTATAGCGTTTTGACGCAAGTCGAAGCACAGAGTTATGAGTTAAACCTTAAAAAAACTGTTGCGGCTTCTAAGGACAATATTAACAACCTACAAACAATGACAACATCGTCTGAGTAAAATTGACCTAGGAAATTCATCAATAACGCACCTCTCAACTGCAGCTTGGCTATTTTATACTGTATGTAAATGAACATGTAGACAGGCTGCTTAAAGGTCAGGATCCCTGGAAGGTCACCCATTCTGGACATTTACACCCTTGTTATTGCTCTGAAGAAAGTAAAAGTTAAGGAGGTATTATTTTATCACAAGGGTTAGGGCTGAGAAGGGCCCTCTAACTCTTATCGAGTGTATACAGATTTATTTCTGCATTACCTCTAATAGGCAAGTATACAACCTAGTTTAAAGGCTCACATGATCCATCAAAGGTGAAAATGTTACACTTGTGATAGGTTTAAAAAATCTAAAGTTGGAGACAGCATTGGTACACAACACGAGGTTAAGGCTAAAAAATAGTTTCTAACATTTAACCAGAGTCTACGGCATACAGATGATTTCCTAATCATCATTAATGGAAAATACAGGATCCCCATCCAAGGATCAGCCACCCTCACGTAGTTTCATTCGGTTTTCTTGTGGTAGTCGGTATGGTTTGTACCAAAGAAATGAACAGAGCTACCGTAGTTCTGTATGAAACCATTGCAGATGACATTAAAAGTGAAACAACAAATATAACCAACTGCAATCGTTTAATATTTCTGCGTCGAATTTATACTACAAGACTAGGCCTACAATAAAATACCTAAATACATTTAATTGTCTTCCACGTAAATAACAATAAACAAACATTTATTACTGGCTGAGCTTCAACGAAACCTATCAATCGAAATGCTGGGAAGTTTTCTTTTCTGTGAGTCTGTCTGTCGGCACGATATCTCGAAAACGAAATTTCAATAAACCTGGCATTGTGCATGAAACGTTTCAAAATTTGGAACACTGAGTTCCAATATGGTGCATGCCTCCGTGAGATTTAGCTGAATGTTATCGAATATTTTCAAACTGGTCTTATAAGTAAACAAGACAATAGCAATGAGAAAATAGTAAAATAAATAAAACTGTGTACATTCATATGTGGGTTAAGCGTGTGACATTTTTATTCATTGAGTAAAACAGAAAAATAATAAGGTGAAAGCCAATGTTAAATGTTAGTATATGGCAAGATTTGATTTCGTAGCAATCTTATGTTGTAGTGCTTCCCCTTGCATGCGGGAACTATTATTATTTGAACGCTGATTTTAAACTAAATTTAATGACCAAAAATGTTAATGTACCATGTGGCAAGATATTTCAAAAAATATTTTATCCGTAGACTTTAAATTTTGCGTAAATCTTCATTTCTACACAGACATGAATGTATTTTCTGACGGTGTGTGTCTAAATATGATATTTGGTTAATCGAAATCTTCTAATAAATTTCTTTTCTGTAGAGGCGTCTGCCTATCTGTCCGCAGGACATCTCGAGAATTAAATAAGTTATATATTAAAAATTTGCATGCAAACCGCGTACCTTTGACAAGAAAAATTACATTATTTGTATCATAGTGTAGAAAATGGAGAATTTAGGACCATAAGGCTCTGTCTTACAATTAACCTGATACAATAGTAATTCTTAAATCAAGTATAACTTCTACATAACAAATAATTCAAATAACGGTTTCTTTAAAAATATAGTACGTATGACTCATTCATACACACACCCATTAGCATTCCATCCGTCCTTTTAAGACCTACCCCAACTAACCCATCGCTGACGTCTTTTCTAGTAATTGAGCTTTCAGACAGCTGAGGGTGACACCTGCGAGTACTTTGCATAGTTACAATAGATTTTTCTGGACCAGCAAATCTTTTATCGCGATTGACAATTTGGGCACCACCGCGTTACCCAATGTAGGAGGCGTTGAGGCATCGAATATCGAAATACGTTGGCGGGTGCGAACGCACAACGCTCAGCTTCCGGCGAGAGGGTACATTGTATCTCGAGGGTGAGGGGGTGTGGTGGGGGCGGGGGGTCACACCTGGATCCTGCAAGGTGTCCGGGATTAGGCAACCATTACGTCACGGGAACCCTCCTTCTCCTCGGTACTGGACAAAGATAGGATGCAGACTATGTAATTTGTTTCTTATTTAAGTCACTGTATGATTTGGGTCCTTATGGAGGTAATGGGACTGCTTACTTCCGCTGATCATCCGGTCCCTCTCCACTCAGGGTGTCGGGTGGCGGAATAACCAAATGTGGTTAATAAAATAGGCTAAGTTATAGAATGCAGACATATATAACGTCAGTTTACATTGAAATCACTAAATCTCTGACCAAAATAATTCCAGTTTAAATAAATTTCCAAACAATTTACATTTTGAATGTTTACTCTAATTTAATATCTCCATGAATGCCTCTTTATTTTAATCCATTTAAATAAAAAACTGAAATTATGAATATAACATAATATTTTTTATAATGTTTCGGTCTTACAAATTAAATCAATTCCTATTAAATTTTCGCTGCCAACTAAATAAGTGTAATTAATTTAATTGGATTTTTTTTAAATATAGCCGCCAAACTATTTATTTGAGAAGTCATCATACGCAATGTAATGAAATTCAAGGCACAAAAGTTCTGATATATTTCAATTCAGACTAAACAATACTTCATTTTGAATTTTCATTTCGCTATGTAAACTTTGTACTTTAACTTGTTTTCTACGTTTTTCAATCATTTTAATTTTGCATAAGATTCTTTCCTCTGGCAGTTTTTGGTTACAACTGGTATTAATTTCATTTAAATTAATAATAATACTTTTGTAAAACCAATAGTTATTATAATAAAAATAGCTATAGTGGGCAGGGTTGATTCAATATGAATGTTGAGTAAAGCTCAAGTTCAACTTCTTCTTAGTGCAGCGTCTGGGATCTGATGCTGGTACAGACTTAACTCCTGAAATCTGGAAAGAGATCCAAAAGAGTCAGCGACGGAAACTCGGTAGTGTAGGAGCAAACATGTTTTCTACAAATACCGTAACTAAAATAGTACAAAGTTGGTTGCTCCACCGTGCTTAGAGATCATGTCTATCACATCGTAGTGCACTCAAATGTACACCTAGTGAGACAATGAGAATACCTCTTTACTTAGATTTTTATAAATTTGAGGTCTAGGTGTTTCTAATGTCTAAACGATGTAACGAGTTTATTTTGAGCTTCTTCCTCGCCGACTTTATGGGTCTAGACGGATATGACTGCAGATTCCAGGAGGTAACTCTGTAAGAGCGTTAGATCCCGGACGCTGCATTAGGAGGAAGGTGATCTGGAGCTTAACTCAGCATTCACAGTTATGGTATTAAAGCTTGTACTTTAAGTACAGTTGCATATTTTAAACCAAACATTTGTTCTCTCAATAGTTCCGAACTAGTTTTTAAATTCTCCCTCATTCTTTGATGTATTACGACAGAGAATTCCTTCCCTATTTCAAGTGAACAGTGAGCGTACGAACTATAGTACCTCATAAATCAATTAATGTTTGTATTGAAATCCAATCTTTAAAAAACCTGCTGTAGATATTACAGTTCGATTGCAGGAAATCATATTATGGCATAAGCGGTCTTATAAGGGTTCATTTCAATAAGGGTCAACTAACTTCCCGAACTACCTATACAAAGTGACCATATCGGTTTACAGGATATATATTATTATATCCTTAATATTTTGCAGTAAAACAGTTCTTTTAATTGGATAGTGTTGAACTTCAAGTGGCCAATGACGCTTAACCGATATAAAGATTATAGGGTTGCAATTATTGGAATAGGAAATTATACTAAATTCCTAAAATAAAATATATTTCTAAACATGTCGAGGTTTCACACCTTCAGAATTACAACATATTTTGAAAAACCCGTTGTGATATATATGAAAAAATATTAAACAACTAATTTTCTTGTTGATTACAATAAAGGTGGACCAGCAGGGACGATGTAGCTGGACGGTACGGTGTTGTGGACAAGGGATAACCCGCCATGTGTCACTAGGTACGTGGGCAATACACCGTACACCTGTGTCATAGCCCTTACGTATACGTGACACATCACCTAGTAGCCCCACTAGAGGAGAACTACGATAATAACGTGTGTCATCTGTATAACTTGTCAGTTGTTACCCTCGGCGTCGTTCTCTTCGACCCTCATTGTAAATTGAGTTACAGTAAACGTAAGATTTCTTAGAAAGGAATATGAGCAATGTACTTCGACAGCTCATCCCTTTACTAACCCTAAGGTGAGTAATAGTCAATGAAAGATTTTCAGGTTTGGATTATGAGCTTGTAACCTCCGAATGGACGTAAGCCAAAATTTGCCTTAGCAACATGTTCCGCATTATCCTTGAAATTAGAGACAAACAGTTAAACATATATCTGATTTTGTTACTCACAGAGATCTTAGCCATAAAAACTTTATCAGGATAGCTAAATATCACTACCTATACCTGGAATGAATGACCTCATTCAAAGAAACCTCATCTTCACGTCTCCACATTGCCGTCCCAGATTCCAAAGCTCGTAACCCCTGAAAGGCACTTACCTTAATGACCAAAACCTGTTCTCACACTTTCTTCAGATTAGTTTTAAACCTTGGTAAATTTCTCATCTCATAAGTCAAATTTTTTATCAAAATAGATCCAGGAGTTTCTTAATTAGACTTATCTCAACAGCGATATACCTTTAACGATATAATGCCAGTGGTTTTCATAGGAGAAATAAACTCAATTTCGCCTCTTTGCATCTGCTCGTAAACATTTATCAGGATTGTCAGCGGGTGTCAAAAAGAGCGTCACCAGGAATGTCGCGAGGAGTGTCGCTAGGAGTGTCACGATAAGCGTCAACAGGAACGCCAACAGAAACGTCACTAGGAGTGTCATCAGGAGCGCCACCAGGAGAGTCATCAAGAGTGTGAACAGGAGTGTCAACAAGAACGTCACCAGGAATGTCGCGAGGAGAATCGCCAGGATTTACACCAATAGTGTCACCAGGAATGTGACCAGGAGTATCAACAGGAGTGACACTAGGAGTGACACAAGGAGTGTCACCAGGAGAGTTAACAAAGTCATCATCAGGAATGTAACGAGGAGTACCACCAGGAGTGACACTAGGAGTGAGACAAGGAGTGACACTAGGAGTGACACAAGAAGTGTCACCAGGAGCGTCACTAGGAGGATTTTATGATAATAGTGATATTAATTTAAAGCATACCTGATTATAACAATTCTCTCTGGTAAATTAAATAAGTTAGACGGTCTGCTTATAATTGTCTGTAAGGTTATTTTACTGGGTTCTCTTCGAGTATTGCGGTTCAATTTAAGCTTTAATCCCTTCCTTCAGTACAGAAACTTAACAAAACAGTGTTTTTTATCTATATTTGTTACTGATAAGTAACTTGTAATAGGTTTCCAGCCGTCAAAATGTTGAATAATCTCAAAATACGATTCAGTTTTATCTGAGATTGAGTTTTCTTGGCGTACTCAGTTCTATCCAAATCTCCTTACTTATTGCTTAGTTATATGCTGAAATCGAAGCCTATAATCGTAAGTTGTAATGGAGGCTTATTTTTGTTTGGTTTTAACACTTTTAAAGAAATTTGCCTATTTGTCTTAACAAACCATAGCAACCATAAATACGACTGTAGCAAACATTTGTGTATTTGTAAATGACCAACAGTCGTCTTTGTGCAAACCCTTTACACTTTTTTGTAAATAGAGTAGAGATTGCAATGATAAAACCAGACCGATGTTTATGACTTGATCAGGAATTGCGTCAATTATAACAATCATCAATGGTACAAAGAGCTCATTAGTGTTTAGCGTAGGAATCGCCGCTAGATTTGACAAAGAGTTGAACGTCAAAGTTCTGGGAGGTGACCGAGAACATGCCTGGCTGTTTGTCTGCTGTCGTATTATGCCCTCTATTACAACAACAGCCATGTAATTGTGGCTGTTTATTTCAATCCAGTCATGTTTACGCCAAGCTCCACTCTTAATTACTGTCAGTGTCAGACTGTCCGTGTCGCAGCGCCGCTCGCTGCCAGACCTCTTTGTGACTTCCTCGTCAAGTGGGTTATGAAACGCAACCAACAAAAATGTCAGCTCTTGTTTAACTTGAAAAGTTCAAGGCTAACGGAAATAATGCAATCGTGTAGGCCAAGCAGATATAACCGAGTATATTTAAAAAAACTCTGTTAGTTTGAAATATCCAGACCGAAATGTGAAACTTCATTTTTTGCGATTTTGAAATCAAATTAACACAGGATTTACGATCATTTGACATAATGGATTCTAAGTTAATATTCTTTAAATGAGTACGCATTTTTCGAAAACTGGATTAGACAATAGAGTAGGCAATGTTTATGCATTGAATGTACTTGTCTGAAGTTTTAAAGCTCCTTGATCTGAATTGACCTTTGCGTTACACTGGGTTTGCTAACAAGGCTGTCTTGAGGAAATTCCCTTTCATGGATGGTCTGAAAATTTCCAGAGTTTATTGGAGTAAGTATGCAAATGGAACTTGAACTTTCTCCTCTTTTGGCTATAACGTTTCTACAAAGTTAGGATGTATCGGTCCAAAAATAGATTTGTTTTTAACTTTTGCACCAGTGGCCCTCCGTAAACGCTGACGTTTCTAATGCGGTAATTAAACGTTAATGTCATTTCAAACACCTAACACTATCAGATTTTATGGAACGTGAAATTGCATATGGACTATGTGACTTTTGTCGTTCACACTCAGTTTGTTTAATAACTCATTGTCAGGAGCCATTGGTAGCGAAACACAATGGTGTGAAGGAGGAGTGGATCCAAATAATAATGGAAAGACATTTAGTCTCCAGGTCGAATTGCATAAACCTGATAAAAACAATGAAAAACTGTAATAAAAATATTTAAAATTGTAAAGAATGAGCTTAGTAAAATATGAATATACAAGTAATGGTTGTACTGCATGTTTTAAAATTTAATACAAATCTGTAAAAAAGAAGCTATCACACTTCCGACATAAATGAGTGACCACGTGCATTGCCAAAGCTTCTGTCGTCATTTAATTCTTAGAGATTAGTAATTAATAAAAGTGAAATGTTAGTAAGGAACAAAAAGCCGCTGAAATAAGAATTAATTAAAAAACAATCATATGAAAATTTGCTGCCGATTGTTTAAAAGGCAAAAGCTGCAATAATTGTTATCAGAACAAACATTTCATCGTTTCTTGGGTAGAAGACGATAAGGTCAGACCTGCCAAAAAAATAGAACGGATAGTTGTAGACTCCGAGGATCCGTATAAAACAGCCATTCGTGTACTCGTATATCAGAGAAATGTAGAAGAGGACGACATATGAGTTATACTTATGACGATTTTATTTAAATAGACTAATAAATAAGTTTGCTCCTCGTATTAGTAGTGTTGCATGTATGAACCGAAACATAAAGATACCACTTAAGCTTTTAATTTGTGTTATCCACAAGAGCGTTAAGCAACTATTGTACTATTCCCAGATTGCAGATCTCTTCATCCATTCACTTAAATCGATCGGAGAAGGAAAGAAGTGATCTGGAAGGCAGTACAATTCCAGAAGACATGATATGGAATGTTGCAGGGGCGGGAGTGTCAATGAATCATCTAGATCAGCTTCACGAGCCTCAGGGGATCACTGCTCCGGTCATAATTGATAAGCAGCCCCATTCCTTCAGGCATTACACAGCTTCTGTACAGTTCCATTTGTGCTTCGTACTCACTGTTTGATTGTCAATAAATGGCAACAGTATAACACTGGTGTTGACTATAATATAAAGTAGAAACCCATAGTGAAAAAATCCTACAAGAAAAAATGTACACACTCAGTTTAACTCAATTCAAGAGGACCGAAATAACAATCCATAAAACTTTCACCTGTTACAAGACAGCAGTTCCTTATAATTCTTTTAATCTTAAAATTCTTACATAAACAATACTTAATAAATATTAACCTATACACATGTTTTACCCTGTTTAGCATAAGTAACAAACAAAAATCTTTAACAAAACTACATTTTCTTTAAAGATTTTAAAATGTGTAAACTACATTTTTTTCCACACATATGCTTTTCTGAAAAAGTTTTTATTTTTCAGCTAAACTGATTCTTCTTATTATTATTTCTTAGTGCATACGGGCACATAAAACAATTCCATTCAAACTGAATTAGTTTCGTATAAATATAGTGAACCTACATAAAAAACGATTTTTTTAAACGAGCAAAGTTCAACCCATGAAAATTACTTTCATTTGGATTTCTTTCTTGTTTTTAGGAAAGCCCAGTTCCACAGTTGTCTTCTTCATTGTCTATGTCTTCTTTTAGCAGTTGTCTTGGCTTTCCTGGATCTTTTTAACTTCTTTGAATGCTATCTCCACCGTCCATAACATAGTCCAGTTGAAATTTTATTTTATAGCTTGCTGCACAGTTTTTCTAGCTTCACCTTACATGTCTTTTTAAGCAATTTCACTTTTCTTAAAACACCATCACTGAAGCACAACACTGCGGCGGAAACACCAGTTTGTGTACAGTCTGCAATGACGAAGTTGATTTCAGAGTCTAATGCAATGCTGCTCAATCAACTGCCTATTTGTCATGGTAAATCAGGTTACTAAACAAAAATATCAAACTCTTTAAATTAGAAACATTAGGGTTATTATAGATAGAAAAAACAAGTAAGGATGACTTGCTGCTCAGCTTTTCTATCTTCACCTTACATGTCTTTTTAAGCAATTTCAATTTTCCTAAAACATCATCTCTGAAGCACAACACTGCGTCGGAAACACCAGTCGGAAACACACTAGCCATAAATCGTAACAAATATTAAAATTCCTTCAAATAATTGATTTAGATGTGCTAATAAGTATTTTACTTAAATGGAAGTGGTGAAACATTCTATCAACCAATAAACTATACTGTTGAGCCAAGTGACATCGTCGACTTACCAGTAAGTAAAGTAAATATGGTGAAATCAGTTATGGTTGGGATATTTATTATTTTTAAGTCGTAGATAAATTCTTTAAAGACAGAAAGCAAACAAAAATTAAACTATTATTATTGCTTAATAATTATTGCATATAATGGCAATTTCTTAACCAGGCCTAAATAAAAACTTATGTACATAAAAAGTGAATTAGTACGGTTTGTACATGATGTATAGCTTCATAGAATGGCATGTTTTAATAAATTTACGATTCTAGAAATTAAATTTTTTAATGGGATATAACTTTTTAATAAAAATTAGTTTTAATAAAGAATGCTAACGTTTAAAAAAAATAACAATGACATTCCCTTCAGTCACCTTTACAAACATACTGTAAAATATTGTATTCTTATCTTTAATCGTTTTTATTTGGGTCTAAATATAAGATACCCCTCAATTCTGCTTGAAATTCTGCCTACAGTTCCCGTGTAATAATTTTAAAAGTTTTCATTTTCTTATCTTCAGTGGAGATATTTAAATACGAATATTCGAACCACAAATTCCTCAAGAAAATCGATTGCACCAGCGTAAGACCGTATATCTTGATTGGAATAGTATAAAAACCTTCCTGGTGTCATCGCAGCTAAGCAATGCGGAAATAAAACGGTGAACCGGTTAAAGTGAGCTGTGGCTTGTATCAGTGACTCATCGCTGGTTAAGTGCAACTGCCGCTGCCGTGGGTCCGATATACTCTGCAAGATCTATGTGGTTGACACTGATGTGGGAAGTGGAGAACAAATGCTGCAAAATATGGAGATAAACATATAAGGGGCTGACTGTGATCAGAGACATCGTCTTCTAGTCCTGCACGATCGCATAGTGCAAGATCTGCTTCTGCCCATCGTACACTATAGAATTCTTGATGAATTTGGCACTTTTTTGGAATTTCAAACTAAAAAATATTCTTACTCCCAACAATGAAAATTATGCTAAACAAACCAGCATTGGCAAAAACTCTTGAAGTTCAAAAACGCCCAAGTATGAGTGGAACAAAATTGTCAGATTTCATGAAAAAAGAAAGGTCATGGAGAACTGTTAGCGTGGGCTATATTTCAAACAATTCTAAGAAGTTAAGTATTCAAAGTTACGTTAATAAGTCCTTTCTGGATGACCAAAAGTAACATTTCCTTTCTTAATTTTTGAAAAACAAGAAAAAAGTAAAAATGGTAGTATTTCTAGGACAAGAGGAAGTAAATTTTGTCGTATTCAAAACTTGTAGCGCACGTCATCCATATTGGGTGTATTCCAACATGGGTAACCTCTCTGCTTCTCTGTAATCGTTTAATATTTAAAAAAAAAAAAAACGAACAAAGATACTCCTGAAGTCTGTTACAGCGTCAGATTTCAGACACTCCACTAAACGTAGGCAAAATCGAGATAATTCAACATTCCCAACTTATTTATAAATTTATTATAAAGCTAGTAATAGTGTCGTAGTGTTAGAACACATTGTTCATACATGTTCTTGGCTTAAAATCATCACATTGCTAGTTTTAAACCTAAAACAAAATATAATTACCGTGTTACATATTACGGTATCGCCGACCTCAGGTACAGCGTTACCACAAAAATGACTTTCTAAAAAAATAAAAAAAATGTGAATTGCTCAATATTAATTTGATCAAAACTAAATTTCAGCCGAAATTTGTCAATCTATTCTTCTTGTGTTCTGAAAAAGTAGCATTTTATGGTACACCGTCTTTAATTATTTGAAACAGAACGGTGTATTGACGCTTTGATAATGACTAAAATGCAAACGTGATTACTTCAAATATTCTATTTCACAATTTGTGTTCTTTAAACATTTAATTTATAACACAGGCAACGCTTAGTGTTGTATATACTCAAATATACGTCCGAGGAAGTCAATTATGTGACTAAAGTGCAACATTTCGGTATGGGAACAGTGCTAAAGACGATGATTATGCAGATCTTACTTGTATAGAGACTTGATGCGAGACACAATAGATGCACTGTCGTAGGTATGGGCATACAGTGACCTCCATGTCTTACATGGGCAGGCCTACAAGCCTAGTTCAGGGAGGCGAGAGAGACAGAGAGAGATAGAGAGCTACCATAAATCTGATGAACACCTGAACCGAATAGTAGAAGGACGACATAGGTAGACTATAACGGTACAGGTGACAGAACACAGCAGCTGCTTAGTCACGTATAAGGAGGTGACATTGGAGGCCTTCGTCTGGTCCTTACGTAAGAGGTCCTGCATGAACAAGAACTATTACCTTGGCGACTGAATTGTTCACGATGATAGTATTTTATACTACCAAAATCATAATACAAAATACTATATAATCTGTTATCAACTATTCATAATTTCATCACAACAATAGCTTCACAAAATGTTTATGTTAAAGAACCGAGAGAGATCAAGCTGTTGTTTTATTTATTGACATTTGGTAGATTAAAAGGTATTATAATACACACAAGACATTATAATATAAGGTAATATGTCCAAAATTAGTATAATGTATAATACGTACAAAGGAACAATTTAAAAGAGAGATAATTTAGTTTTGAACACGTATTGGATAGATTATGAAAATATTTTAAGTTGTTAGTAACGATTTGGTAAAGTTCTATCTGCAAATATCCCTTCCAAACAGCAGGAAGAAAGGTAGAATTTCATGTATGGCTTTCATCTAGAAATACTAAACTGAAGAAGCATTATTAGTTTGGAAGGTTAATTAGTACAGCACTGATAGTATGACGACCCTGGTGGTTGGCATAAACTTGTGGCAAGAAACCTTAATCATCGTGAGTTCCTACAAAATTGATTGTTATAAGCCTATGGCATAGCTTTAATATTAATTAAAATCGTGTTGAAATCAGTTAGAAATTAAATTTTAAATATATTCACCAGTAATTGACGTTGATGTAACTTGTAAAATCTTGAAACCTTACTCATCTCGTAGAGAACTTGTACAATATTGTTGTAAATGTCCTGGTAATGCTATAACATTTTTTCATTTTGTTCTGAGATGCCTAATAACTGATATATTACCTCATTTACAAATGTTTAAGAATGTGTTACTACTGCAGTTGCTTGAAATTTATAAAACGTGTCCACTTTTGGACATGCTATAAAATATTGAAATGAAAATTTTACACAAATTTATTGTGAATGGCTACCATCTCTAAGCTTTTTATTTGTTGAAACTTGTTAAGGAACTAAGTCATCCAACCGTGAATAAATCTTTGTAAACAAATATTTTGGATCAGTTAGATATTACGAGAATTTGGGGTGACCCCTTCCCCCAACAGTGACGTCAGCTCAAGCCACGAACCTCATCATCTTCCCTGTTGCCGACCGTGTCGGTGTCGCTGTCTCGGAAATGTGGGGAATGCCGGGACAGCAGGCCTCGTTTTTCACGCCTTGACTTGGAAGTCGATCGATGACAAGAAAAATAACTTGTGTTGGAGACTCAGTGAAGTGTCGTGGGGTAGGCAGAGGGTGGAGGGCGGGCGGTTGTTTGTGGAAATGTGGGCTTTCCGATCAGAAAACTGTCTCCAGTAAACCAGTAGGACACTGTAAAACACAAAGTTTTCTTTTCTTAACTGAAAAACTGTTTTAAATAAATATGACCCTCGAAATTTTAACATGATCTTAAATTGCTAAAGAAGTTTGTTGCTCCCTAATAAAAAAATCAAGAATATGATCTTTTGATCATTTCAGAAGAGAAGAAAATTCTATTTGGAACTATATTTGGAATATTTAGAACACCTGGAAATCTGTCGAAGAAATCGGACACAGCTCGTATACATAGCTATAATAGGCTGTTTTTAACTTAGATTAACCTGCGATGGTGATAACAGTAACGGTCTTATAGTCTTATGTACTGTCTTATATTTATAATGTTATGTAAATAATGGTTTAAACATGTATAATGTAGTATTGTAAAAACTATCAGGTTATAAACCAAAACTAACGTCGAAATTAACTTAAAAACCATTCATTACGGCTATCTTAACACTCGTTGCATAAACTCATATGGCATCGGCCTTAAGGGTAAATAAGTACAATTATTGCCCAATAAAAACTAAACAAAATGCGCTGACGTGTACCTCAACAGTTAACTTTGGCCAAAAAACAAAACTAAAAAATAGCAACACAAAAAACACACATTGTAGTATGTACCTGTATGAGGCAAATGTATTCAGAAGTGGTAATGTTTATTTGTAATGTTGCGCATGTTTCTGATTATTAATCTTTCTTCCATGCTGCTGGTTGAATATTCTAAATTTTTCATATGATCTTTTCTTGCATGTTTCCGGTTGCATATGGGGTATTTATTTACAATAGCGTGACCATGGAAAATGGACTTTTTTTCATGGGTTGGGCATTTATAGCCAAGTATTATTATCACAGGTGCATATAAACTGGGGGGAAAGTATTGTATTATATTGATGCCTTTCGGGCATTATTGCGTTAAGGATGGAAAATAACCGACAAAATTTTGTCGAACAACACTTCGAGGGTTAAGGAGCAGGGGCATCACGTGATCTGGGATTCGACTTTTGCAAGCTCGAGTTAATTTTTTTTTCTAAAAGAGCAAGCAGTGCGCAGCACTGCGCAGCGAGCAGGCATCGTTGACAGGATTAACGTACTAGTCAGCATCATTTCAGTAAAATTGCCAGAGGTACTGTCAAAAACAGAGTTTTCAGAGGATTTAAAAAAATCGTAACTCCTTTGATTTTCGTTGCCGACGAATTTTTTCTTCACTATCGTTTTCAGGAAAAATTTTAGTTTTCAGGAAAAAAAATGAACATACCTTTCTATGGTCACGTTATTGTAAATTGATACCGCATATGGTTGTTTGTTAAATTGTTATCGCCATGTTGTTATTTCTTTCTTATTTTACATTACAAATCTATTGCTGTTGCTCATTTTGATTTAACTATCTATTATTGTCTTTGCCATTTTACCGATTGTTTGTTAACTAATTTATATTTCTTACTTGTTCATTGTTTTGTTGATTATTTATTTTTAACACTGTTTGTTGTTTAATTATATAAGTAAATGTTTTTAATGTTTACACTATGCTTGTTAATACACCTTTTTAAAGTTATTTAATTGTCCTACTGGTGCAATTCTGTTGGAATAGTAAATAAATAAAAAACAAACAAACCACGTCAAAACGAAAAAAAACTGTAACAACAAATTACAGCAACTGGTGGTAAGGGCAGTTATGTATTAGACGGATGGAGGAGTCAGTGGAAAGTTAGAAGCAGATAAATTATATAATAGTTTCTTGTGCTCGTCTTTTATTTAGGAAATCTTTATAATTAAATACATTGGAGTGTAAAATTTTGGATAACTCCTGGAATTGTTAGTGGAAAATGAAGTGATGTAATAAAAACCATCTGCACGGCCTTGCAGTTTGTAGCACAAACATTCTCTCACATACATCATACCCACTCTCGCGTTGGCCTTAGCTTGACTACCAGACACGACGCTGCGACCTCAGGCTCAGTCTTAGCTTGACTACCAGACACGACGCTGCGACCTCAGGCTCAGCCTTAGCTTGACTACCAGACACGACGCTGCGACCTCAGGCTCAGTCTTAGCTTGACTACCAGAGACGACGCTGCGACCTCAGGCTCAGCCTTAGCTTGACTACCAGACACGACGCTGCGACCTCAGGCTCAGCCTTAGCTTGACTACCAGACACGACGCTGCGACCTCAGGTTCAGTCTTAGCTTGACTACCAGACACGACGCTGCGACCTCAGTCTCAGCATTAGCTTGACTACAGAGACGACGCTGCAACCTCAGGCTCAGCCTTAGCTTGACTACAGAGACGACGCTGCGACCTCAGGCTCAGCATTAGCTTGACTACAGAGACGACGCTGCGACCTCAGCTCAGCCTTAGCTTGACTAACCTTCAGTCTTAGCTTGACTACCAGACACGACGCTGTGACCTCAGGCTCAGCATTAGCTTGACTACAGAGACGACGCTGCAACCTCAGGCTAAGCCCTAGCTTCAACTACCAAACACGACGCTGCGACCTCAGGTTCAGTCTTAGCTTGACTACCAGACACGACGCTGCGACCTCAGTCTCAGCATTAGCTTGACTACAGAGACGACGCTGCAACCTCAGGCTCAGCCTTAGCTTGACTACAGAGACGACGACGCTGCGACCTCAGGCTCAGCATTAGCTTGACTACAGAGACGACGCTGCGACCTCAGGTTCAGTCTTAGCTTGACTACCAGACACGACGGCTGCGACCTCAGGCTCAGCTAGCTTGACTCAGCGACCTCATCAGCATTAGCTTAACCACAGAGACGACGCTGCAACCTCAGGCTCAGCCTTAGCTTGACTGCAGAGACGACGCTGCGACCTCAGGCTCAGCCTTAGCTTTACTGCCAGACACGACGCTCTACGGACTCTGGGCGAACAGGTTGTCTGCAGGTTGCGACAGGCACCGGCGAAGGCACGCACTGGCAGCGCACCAATAGCAAGTACATGTGTAGCCAATAATTCCTGGCCAATTATCACATTGGCAGTAAGGAAGTGAAGCCAAGGTCGCTGGGTCACGCAAAGTAACGTACTGGTACTGCACCTCCAGGTTCTCCCCTCTCTCGTCTCATCGGATGGTGCGTAATCAGTGTCGCAACTTGACGTGTTCCAAGTCATCATCGCAGGAAGCTTTTTGCTTGCGCTTGGAATTTAAGTCACCGAGAGGCTGTTTATTTTTATGAGGGTATTTATAGTACTAGTTCTTAAAGGCCTTAAGTAAGTTAACTATCAGAAATCCCTTTTCACCGGATTCTGACATTAAGTAGTTGCAAAATATTACAATATACATTGACACATTCAACGAAGTTTAATGATATTTCCACTAAGATTCTCGTTGCAAAGTCCATTAAAATGAGAAATAGACACATACGTTTTGGTTATTTATTTTAGTTTTTAAATATTTCGGAGCAGTGGACCCAAATTATGAACACTGGTTTAATGTGACAGTTATTTATAAATTATAAACGTTGGAATTGACTTACATACTAAAAATGGATGATTTAAAATTTAAATCATACCTCCTTGAACATTTTAAGAACATTTTAACAAGAAGCTTTTTTAAGAGCGTTTACATTTTCAAGAAATGTGATTCTATAACCTACTATTATATGTGTCAATGACATGGAGCTTTTCAATGCACAAGAAATAATTACACGCTAAAGGATTAGCGGACACCCTGTTGAGGACCACCTGCTTCAGTATCTGAAAAAAGCACGAGAATAGATGCCACAATTTGGTCATCACTGTCATTGAGACCCATCAGATTAAAGTACCAGATAGATATACCTTTGACACTCATTTTGAACGTACTGACAGGAAGTCAGAAGCTTCCAGATGAGGTTGAACATGTTACAGCACTGCAGTTATCATCACTGATCACATGTTGATAAACTTGTCAAGGTAGTAAATGTTCACATACTCATCTGAAAAGGATTGTTATTACAGAGCTACCACAGGACTCATTGGTGTCTGTAAACTCAACCCTACAAGGACTTCGGAAAGCGTGGAATTCTTATCGGCACTTTTAGGGCTTCACGTTCTGACTGTGTATGACAACCAATAAGAGGAGTAATTAAAGTCTTCACCGTAGTGTATTGACCAATTGTTCGACTCTCGGGGATGTTATAAAATTTCGTAAATAGGTTTGGGCTGTTGTCCCATAAAAACGTGAGTACAATGCATTAAAATGACCCTGTAATATAAGGAATCTCTTTAAAAACCACTACAGCATAAACTGCAATATTTACTGCAAAAAGATTACTTCCAAGGCTGTAGGATACTTCCCACATGTAAGGTTGAATAAAAACAACCTTTAGAGTATATTATAACCTTTAGTGAAACCAACAATACTTTTCCTGTAACTTTTTTGTAACACCATTTTTTGTGTTTTTTTTTATCACGGAACACAATACAGGAGCAACAGAAAAGCAAATAGGAAACACGATATATTTATTTATCACTACAATTTGACATTTTAGATCAAATGAATCATATTACAACCTTTTTCATGTCCAAGAAGAGAAAGTAATGGGGGAATAAATCTGATTTTAGGTTGATTACTTATAATTTTATTTATTTTTTATTTCACTGGTCTCAAAAAATAAAAAAGCAAATAATGTTATTGTATCAATATATATTTTGACACATTTTTAACAGTTAATTTTAATTTTCCTTAAGTTTGAAATTCAAAAATAAAAAACTTTTTCTTATAAAATAAAACAATTATTAAGTTATGGTCTTTTTAATTGAACATTTGTAGTTTAACACTATATATGTTTCTGACTGTTATTGTAATTTAATACATTTTACAATACTGTACCACCTCTTTTTTTGTTTTTTTAGTATTTATGAAGGGCAATTCTTATCTCTTACCGTTCTTAGTAACTGAGCATTGTGCGTGACTGACCTTTTATTACCTCACTGATCTGGTTCGGCCATGGCGTTTTCGCAGTCTAATAAATAATCATCTGAATGTAACCTGAAGTAATAACTTTAACGTTTCCATATACAGTAAAGGTTAGCAAATAAACTTCCATTTGCTCTTATAAAATTTAACTTCTAAACTTGTGTACACCCAATTTAACATTTACAAACAACACTGAATTATTGAAGTGAATAAATCGTAAATAAGGAATAAGTGAATGCTCACCATCAGCAGTGAAACGATTGAATGAAAATAAAAGTTATTAAAGTTGTTTGTGTTTAAGTGATGAAATATTCATTATGCAGTTTAACTACGTGTGATAAATAATAATTTGTATTGTAATACGATGTGGTGGTCGCCCATTATTTTAATGAGTGTTACTTTTCAAAACGATCGATTATACTTATTTACCTAAGGCCTACCAAACGTGGTTGTAATGGTTGTAAATATTTTAATTCTGTGTTCTTGAGTGTGTTCGGTTTTTGGGTTTTTTACTATGCCCAGTGCCGAAACATTTTAACGATTATCTTACTGCTTTGACGATAATGTTTTAACATCAAAACTCGTAAGCAAAATATTGTTTTTTGATTGATGACTAAAGGAATGTAAACACCTATTTAAATACTGAACTAATTTGCTGATGATTAGGTTTTTATCTCAACTTGCTGTGAGAGATATGGCCTTACTTAAAGCACAAGTATAGTCACCTGGAGAACGCAAGAAAATTTGAAATCCGAGTGTGGTCGGTCTTGACATAAAAGTGTTGTTTCACCTTCCCTTGGGGTATAAACTGGAAGTGTCCGATGGAAACTGGAGAGGTCACGACCAAAGATAGCATCACCGGCATGAAATCAATCAGCGGCCGCTATCTATTAGAGCGGTTGAGCGTGTCTCAGATTTATCAATTTGCCGCCCAGATACTCCAATATTTCGTTCTGCTAATTACGGTGTCTCTTACACGTAATAAACTGGGCTTGAGGCGTCGAGTTTTGCGTGACCACTTCCAGTCCCGCACTTTCCACGTCACTTTACAACTACTCCCACTAACTTACTGGAAGTGCTTTTTTTTTATCTGGAAGCTCTTTGCAGGCGAGTGACATTTTTATTGATCATACTAAATATTCTTAATGGAAAACTATACAAATGCATTTGCAAATGTGTATTGACATCCCGGAATTGAACCCGGTACCTCTCGGCTAGGGAGCCAGAGCCTTATCATAGAGCACAGTGAAGGTCTTGCTTGAATGCGTATCCAAAGCAATAAACATTTGACAAAGATCTATGAATTTAGTTAATGTGATTATATAATTAATTCCTATTCTAAATTTATAATTATGAAGAAATACCTTCTTAAATAAATTGTGAGTTTTTAATAATAAACACCAATAAGTAACTTTAAATTTACAGTATTGTAAAAGAAGATTTGACTGTATAATATTTTCTGTTTTAATTTGTAAAAGCATCACAGTCTACCAGACATCGTACTAATAAAGCCTTTGAAATATTTGAAATGTACGGCGACCCAGTGAGCTGATGTTATTAGTGAGCTGATTAATGACCAATGTGGATTAATTTCAGGTATTAAGTCTTAAACCCGTACTTGCAATAAATATATTTATACAGGCATGGTTGCAAATCTGTGCGAATTAGAAATGTTAAAAATGTTCTGAAATTGCTGCACAATTAGTATTGATTGTTTACTTCAGAGCCACCATAGACAATATTATAAGTAGATTTGTTGCCACTAACAATCTATCTTTATACAGGTCACTACGATTTTAAAATAGGCAAAGATGTCACCCAACCAATGAAACAGACAAAAGTGGCAAAAACAGTATAAAAGTGCAACAATGCAATTTAAAAGAATACTATCTTACAAGCTGAGTAATAAAACTCGATGTCACTAGATCTTAAATTGTTTTCGAGCACTTCAAAACCTTTACAACTTAGCTGTATATATTCTGTTAACAAGTTATATGATGGTGTATGTCACAGCACATGCAGCAAATTGCAGTATTTGTTCAGATGCTGCTAAAAGTTTTACGTTACTCGTTATATTTAATGTACTTCACAAATGTGTTCAATTTTAGAAGGTCCATATACTTAAGTGTGCTTTATGATTTCTCCAGTAAATATTGACGAATGTTATGTTAAATAGATAAGAACATATCTAATGTTGTGAATGCTTTGTTCCCAATTAGATCGCAGGTGTCTATGTAATATTCCTAATCAGATGTCAGATTAAAAATTAAATATAATTTTATCTTAAAAATATAAACCATTGCAACCGATAAACTTAAAAGGCGTTTTGTAACCGTATACACATACCCATTACGTCATTACCAGTTCTGTTACGTGACGAAATTGATTACGTATTTACCAGGTTGAGTTAGATCCAACTGCTCATTTATGAATATTTTGTTATAGCCTTGTGATGCCCTCTCAAATAAACAGTAGTAAGCTTTGGAAACATAAAATAATATGTATGTTACACAGCATTGGTTAATTATAACTACCTAATTAGATTAAGCACATTCAGACTTCCGGTTATAGAAAATGTATAACATTACTGTGCAAAGACAGGCCACTGCAACTGAACAGTTGATCGATTATATTCTATAACTTATGGACTATGTAGTACTGTATAATTTATAGTACTGTAATGAAGAGTATTACGTTGAGGGATAGAACGATTTAACATATATTATGGAGTTAGGTGAAACTGTTTATCTACGATTGTTTTGTTATGGAATTGTGATAAGTATTCTAGTTGTGGGGCTTTACATAGCACATGGGCTTTATTACAGACAAGCAGAAATAGTTTTACTATAAAAATCTCTTCAACCGCCTTCAATTCTACTGAACCTGCAATGTTGATGTTAGTAGAGGTCTTACAGAGCTGTACGAAGACACTTTTTGAAACGTCTTTATATATATAAAATATATATTGTGCGAAGATATGATAGTATACACAAATGTCACGTTATGCACCATAACACGACTCGATGGAATTTATGACAGAGCCTTGCTTCATGCCGTAATTCACTTTAACCTCCTGCGTTGTAGTCGCCATAATGCTGGCGTAAACTCCTATAGCTTGTTTATACATGATATATCTTGGTATTATAGAGGCTGCGTAGTATTTTAAAGAAACTTTATTTAATTTTTAAAGCGTAAACAGCTTAGCTATCTTTATAACATTGTGCCCATATTCTACTACATATATTTTATTCATGAATAAAGTTATGGTAGAGCAACCGAAACGAAGTCAAGCCCCAAAATTATCACAGTTTTTATTGGAATTTGAAAACAGGATGGATATGTACTGACGTGAAAGCTCTAAACTGTGGTTGTTTTAACTAAGAGCTATAGTCCTTTTTGTTTTATGGTTTAATTTTAAGTTGAAGATGATTTCCGAACAAACACCTATGGGTGGTGAAGCAGAAAAAGCGTGAAAGTACAAGAGTTACTGAGGTCGCTCAACAACTTTTCACAGCCAAGGTTCGTTCATACCCTTCTATAGATGGTAATTGCTATTGGGATCAAGATACATGCTGTATGATTTGTTGTTTTGGACGGTGCCTTCGGCCATACCTTGGGTTCTTCAATGAGCTCGATGGGTCAGGATATCCGAGGATGTGTGTGTAACAGACTAAAACTTGTAGTATAGTGAGTGTCTCTGACATACTCATACATCAGAGACATCATCAGCCCGTTAGTTCCACCAGTGTCCACCCGGCGCGCCCAAACTGTTTCAGATTTATAATTCCTGCTAGTAATTGTGGTAAATTGTGCGTAGCGATCGTCGAGCGATCCATCATGTTTTATAAACGAGAGGTGGATGCTATGTTATCCTTCACGTCAACTGCGAGACCTTTCGAGGTCTGTGGTCACTTCCGTGGAGTTGGATCTCCGGCAACTTCTAGACCAATAAGTGTTTCAACACTCCATTTCCGAATTGTTGACAATTGACCAAACCAATACTGTTAGAATAATTTTAGTTAGATGTTAAATAAATCTAAAATGTATTTTGTTCCGCTTTTTGTGCTAATTTAATGTCGGTTCCATAGTACGCTCAATTGATAATTTAAGGCCAAGTTTGATAAATACAATGAAGACTTCATGCCAAACTTTTCCCCTTAGCAACATACACTTTACTCTAACAAATATAATAAGACTATAATCAATTACATCACTCAGTTCTGTTGTGAAATTTACGAGCCATTATGATGAGAAAACAATGGAAAAGAATAACCCACACTCCGCTTTACCATCAAACAGCTGATCCCAAAACACCTGAACAGCTGCGATGGTTGTAGCCACTATTCTGAGTAACAAGTTGTTAGCTGTAGAAAGGAAGAGAACATTTTTGAATTGAATTGATACTTTTATATAAAATCAAAATCATTCCTTTGTTTGAAGTTTGTTTTTGACGATGGAAGGATTGTGAAGGAAACAGGATTTTCCGGACATTTACCATCGTTCAATGATACAAAAAATCAGTAACACAACTGATTGTTTTGTTACTATGTTACTTGTGCTACTGATTTTTTGTATCACTAAACGATGTCAAATGTCCATAAAAATCCTGTTTTCTTCATTCGTATCATAATTATCATTATATTCTAATCTGACCTTGCACATTCAATATAAAAGTAAATGTGCAACCAAAACATTAAACTAAAGAAAATATTACCAGGTAGATCTCATTACACAAAATGGACCAATAAGTCCACATTGAAGAAGAATATAGATGAAGTAAAAGAGAAAATATGGGTAGAGAGAAGCAGAAGTCATCCATATAGCAAAGACATGAATATTAAATAAACCTTGTGACTACGAGTGGGTCAGATTCAGTTGATGAAGTTCAATACAACTTAGAAGCCACACCAGCAAAAGAAGAGTGTTATCATATGTTACTTGCAGCGTTTCAGAGATAAAGAATTCGCCAGAAGAGTTGACACTGAGAAAAAATTTGCAAATAGCATAAGTAAACTATAAATCCGAGCTGAACAATCCCGATTAGTTGAACAAATTATGTTCACATGAAGGCTAATCGATTATCAGTCGTGCAACTGTTCCATTATGTTATGATATAGCTGCAGAAAAACTAGTGACAGCAACAAGTCTCCAGGAGTAACGCACGAGCAGACGCAATTAAGTATACTTTCTGGACAGCCTGTACATGAATGACGCAGTGGACAGGCCGTTTAAACAAGTGAATGTGGAGACCTGCCTTCCGCATCTCGCCCAGTGTTGCCGCTCGTCCACGCATCCTGCGACGTTGCCACTTCTACACGTTCTCCAAGTTGATATCAGCTGTAATTATTATATAGGAAATTGTGGTCAGCATCGATGTCGTGGTTACATAATCCGGCTATTTAGATATAAGCTACTGGATTTGTCAGAGGTTCGTATTAGAATTAGATGTTACACCGTATCATTACGGTGTTTTAACTGTACTGTATGGTCACCCTAAGATGATAGGGAGGTAAATGTGGCAATGAAAGCTGAAATTCCAGCAACTAATATAACAAAATTTGGAACTCTAGATTTGGATTACGCAAAGCCTGCAAGAGAACTTTATTTGCCTTTAGTATTTAGACCTGGAAATGTACACCTGGGAAAACCATAATTTTCGTGATATACTCAACTTGAAATAAAATGTAACCAACAAATGTTCTAATAATTTTATGACAACTCACAAAGCTGATATCTACGAAGTATAATTGCATTCACTAAATGAATTGAAGCAATTCCTGACGAAACACAACATTACTATGGGACGTTCAATTTACATTCTTTTATGTGTCTAAATACGGTCTCTTGTCTGATTTACATGAATTTCAAAACTATAAAATTTTTCGTAAAACTATAGCACTGCAGCATCCAAGCTCCAATGGACGAGAAGAGAGATATTTGAGGAAGATGTATAACACGTATGTCAGAATAACCTTGCAGGGCACAATATAAAGATTCCTAACTCCAACCTCCAAACGAGTATATCACTCACAAACCACTCACATGTTTGGAAGATCACAAATCTAAAGACCATTAAACCTAATGGTGTAAATTCAACAATTCTGATGAAACCTGAAACATTCAAGTTTGACATTACTTGTCAAAGAGTCAAAGAGAGATAGAGAACAGGAACTATAAAAAGAAATGAGGTAGATTTGGTAGTAAGTAAATCATGAGAAAGGATTATCGACAGTTATGGGCAAATAGATAACGAACAATAAATTGTACACCAACCTAATAAGAGAAGAAGATATTAACATATAGTTTGTTAAAACGTTATATTTTAATACTTTCCACATTATCATTATTTTTTCTTAGTAAATAATATGGAGTACATAGATTACCATTTGAAGCTATTTTCGTTTTATTAAGTACTTATAACCAACCTTTATCAATATTAAGCTTAGTTTCAAACAAATTATGGACACATCGAGGAATAAAATGTCGGTAATCGTCATGACGCAATAAACGGTTGGTTGAGATAATGGCCGGAACTCTACCATTAAAACCTACTGGGCGATAATTTTGGCCAGGTTTATGACCTGGAATTGCTATTAGGTAACACTTCCGCCTTTAGCTTTTCTATTTATTTTATCAATTGAGAACGCACGAACTCCTGCAGAACTTATGTAAAACTACACTTGGCTAAGAGCAAAGTTCAATTAATATAGGATTTGTTATAATTCTCACGTGCTATAAACTTTACAAATGTTAAAAGGTACAAAAACATTCATTCCTAAGGCATGACATTTTGTTAAAATCCAAGATATAAAAGTAAGAAAATTCACCAAGTTATTAAAAGTTCTAGACTCCACCACAACCATAATATTCCCATTCTGTATACTATTGGTTTAATATCATTATAACTCAAGCTTAACATTCGGATATGTGAAAAAGCGGACACCAACATAAGAGGACAAGCTAAATTAGCAGAACTTACCAAGAAGGGTTGCGAACTGCCATCCGGGAAGAGGAAGTACCAGAGAGGTATTTGCGACACCTCATATATGGCGAAAAGCTGACGGTAGAGGACGGTCCTTCACTGATAACACGCAAACAAACTGCTAAGCTACTATATTTTTCTAAAAACATGTTTCATAAAACCCAGACCAATTTATGTAACACATTCACAAAATATAAGGAATAGACTTTGATTTACCTAAGAAATTGTTACCATTCGGAATCTTTACTATAATAAATGTCCAAAACAAATGTTTTCATTCAATGTTTTGTTAAAAACTATTTCAATTCAAATACATATTTTAGAATCCAAACAGTGTAATAACTACTTACCATTCTATTTACCTCTCTTAGCGTTTTCTTATTAGTGGTCTAGTAATAGTGCTGTATAAATATAACTCAGTTAAAATATTCCATTGAGTTCCACCACGAGTATCTTTTGCTCATCTTTCTAAATTTATATGAGTATATGTATATATTATACCTATTCCATACATGAAATATTTAATAAACTGGAATCTTAATTTCTATTACTTTCTCATCAAATAAATATGGAACCTTTTCTTTATCGCAGTATGAATTATCAAAACTTAGAAAAGATAATAAACGACACATACATGTTTATTTTGCAACCTGACCTAACTACATTTAGTATGAGAGACTAAACAGTTACCCATGAAAAAGAACTATGGTAATCATTCCAAACAGATCTTACATTCAATATAATGTATAATGTAAAATATTTTTAAAAGTATATTATTTAACGGTATATAGTTTATTGAATTCTGCGAGCAGACTACTGTTATTTGTTTTTGAGCTGGAAGCATTCTTATCCAAGAACACAATAGCCCTCGCGGAGGTATGAGGTCTATATATCATCTGACCCAAGCGGATTATATAAAACACGGTTCCGCGTGCCTTCACGGGCCTCGGCTTGAGCAGTGGAAACCGGCCGGAATTTTGGGGCCATTAGACCATTTGAAGAGACGGCGGCAACTTATCGGCTTTCGATCAACGGGGCCGATCTTCTTTTGGTAGAAATGCCTGGTAAGCGTTCCCGACAGAATTGACGAGACGAGAGGGTGTTCATGAGTCTTAAGCAAAGCTTCAGGGTATATTATTTGTAATGAGGGAAGCTTTGGAATGTTAAAGCTCTAAGGACGGAAATGAGATAGTAGTTAAAGTTACGTTTATTAGGCTTTATAATACAAATTGTGAAACAATTTTAAACCGAGCTGCACTTTCTAACGTTATAGTCTAGGAGCCAAAAACCAATTTGCTTTGCATAAACTCACAACCTGGGTTTTATTAAAATAAATAGTAAATTTAGAAAAATCTATCAGCTGCATAGATTTGCTGCAGGTTGGAATGAGACAGTATTTAAGTGTTAACATGAAGCGATATTTTTTCAGATCACACTGACCGACTATTGGCTGATACCGATTATTGATATAACTATTATTTATTGTCTGACGGTCAGTTTCAAGTGTCTCAAGATATCAGAAGTACGATCTGAGAACAAATGAATGTTTATCGACCTTATCGTCAACTTGAACTCCACTAAAACTAGCGTGGCTTAAGATCGATTTCTGTCTAAGGAGATGTTCATCTATCGATTTCAATAAATCTGTTAATATAACACTATAGAATAGGAGGTATTCTTAAAATTAGAAATTGCTGACCTTATCTTGTTTGAACACAAAATCAAACACCGTTTACGAAACAATGATTGTTTCAAACAACATGAAATGTTAGCCTGACGTAGACGTCCCGAGGCCCGATCACCGTGAATGGGCAGCGAGTGCGGCGGACGGTAGCCGTCGAGTTGTTAGTCTATTAGTCAGCCGGTGCTAATGTGCCCTGCAAGTCATCCGACGGAGTGCAAACACTGCTGGCCTCTCATCCTCCTCTATCTCTGGTTCTACACTTCCAGGGAGATCGTCAAGAGCAACAGAGTTATCGTACATGCTTGTCTTCAAAACTGACACTCAATATAGTTTCTTCAGTATTATTCTACCTAATTTACGAATATCTCAAATAGTTCAAGGATATCCTGAGGGTGCCAAATAATACTTTTTCATCTCTTTTGAAGCCTTCTAACTAAACTACCAGCTGGTATATAAAAATGGATTATCCTGCACGCAACGTCAAAGACCACAATATAATTCAAGGACAACTTACAGGCCAACTTGTTCTTCCTCCATACTCCAGTTAGTTACACTATGCGTAGAAGTGAGGCACCAGGAAAAAGGCGTTTCTAAAGAGTACACTTTTCACTCTTTCAATACATCCTCTTTTTAAAACCATCATTAATAGAAAACTCGAACATCTTTAGATATGTCTATTAGTCACATGCCATATTATTCCACAGGATTCATCAAACAACAATCAAGAGGCTGTCTTATAAAATCTCTTAGATCAATCTTCTCTATAGGATATGATCGTGACTTAGGAGATCTGAATTGTATGTTGGCTACCTGTGTTTGTTGTTGACAAGATCATGGAGAAGATTCTAATTTGAAATTCAAAGTCTATCACATATGTTTGATAAGAGTTAAAACGCTTGTGTAATAATTAACTGATAGATCGTAAGGACAATAATTGATAGTCTCTTATAGGATGCTTATTGATAACACGGCGTGAGTGTGGAGATGACTGTGGATGGCGACAGGGTGTTACGCAAAGATTGGCGAGATTGCCTCACAAGGTGGACAAGACTGTCAGCAGGCAGGAGGCAGGAGTGGACGGCAGGATCTCAAGGATACAGGCTTGGCGAGGCAGAGGAGGCACTTAGCTAATGTAAAACTCTAGCCTAGATACTGGTGGAATAGTTGTTGACATATGGCGTGAGGGTTAAAAGAAAGAACTCTCTACAAGTTTCAGATTCTTAGCTAAAGTTTTCGACCTTCTATCGGTTATCTCAAAACCGAAGAGGTAACAGTTTACCAATTATCAACTTTTGGCTCCAACACATCCAAGTAGAAACTTATTTTATGGGAACTGTAAGTGAAGTCTAGTGTGTTGGTGTAATGAATGTAAGAATAATTACTAACGGCGATCAAGTTTGTAGCACAGTGTCAAATGGAGTCTGAACCGTGCTATGGCCGCAGAATTAATCCAATTTGAAATTTCAAATCTCCATAACACACCATATCATAGAAGGAGCCATAATAATAAATAGCTAAAAAATCTAAATTATTTTGAACTTATTTTTCAAATCATCAAAAAAGTAAATAATCATGGTACTCAGTAAGGAATAATGAGTAGTTGACTGTTACTTTCATTGTAATTCCATAAAACCTCGTTCATGTTTCCCTTATGCAATAGATTGCCTGGAAAGGAGTATGGTGTATCGTAATATAGGATTTCACGTACAGCGCAAGTTCGTAGAGGATTGAAGTTGGCACAAACAACTAGTATGTTCCGTGACAGAAACATTGTTTCTGCAAATTGGGCAGAACTTTATGAATTTAAAGAAAGAAGAGGAATTTAACTTTTAAGAATAAAGATGCAATTGGTACATACAAGTTAGTACAAGGTATTAGGAAGTTCAAATACAAATATACTAGATTCCGAATCCTCTTTTTGATTGGATGTTGTTAAAATGAAAGAATATACTAGGGGATAACACAGTATGTCGTAAACTTGATTTTATTTCTGTTTATTAAAAGTTTTTATCCATACACTACACAAAATTCCCTTTCGAATATAGGTTTTTATCTTTAGATTAGTTCTTGTAATAATATTAACAATAAGTGATAGGAAGAATTGATACAAGGATCAATATGTAGGCCTACAATCAATCTGCTCGGTAACTTTTATGTTTGTATAAAATTATTGTTAGGGTTGATGAAGTTAGTGGACGTTATAAAACTTTACTTGTACTCATGCAAACTAAAGTAGTTATGTCAGTGGAAAATATGAGCCTATGAAATCTGAGGAATGAAATGGACTTGCACATCTGTAATTTCTGTACAAGCTGCAACACAAGGAAATTTGCATTTGAAACCTTAACAAGGTAGTTAAACACGGTCGTACGTACAGCCATGCACATGGAAATGTACAGCCGACCCCGGTTCCATGAATCAAAAAGATAATCCAAGAAATAGAGTAGGTGACGACGCGTAGGTTCGGTACAAGTTGAACATTGTAAGAAAAAGATTGGCACAGGAGAGACCCCTGCGGATCACCCGCTACTGATTTGTTAGGTGTACAACTTGATTTATCGGCGATAATGTTGTGTCCAGAGACTTGTAGGATGCGTAGGTTTCCCGGGTGAAATAAGTTTGGCACCAGGAGAGACCCCTGCGGTATTGATTTGCTAGGTGTGGTGATAGATTTAGTACCGTTAACACTCGTGGCATGAAGGCCATCAATAAGCTTGTGCACGCAACGGGTTCGGCTGCATCCAACCTAATTATAAACGGAGATTTAATGTCCATTCGTGGCGCTTGCTAGTGGCCTTGACTACCGCTATCTCTCGATGCATGGCCGGAGCCGTAGGTCTGCTAGGACGTGGTCTCCCCTGGCCGCGGCGAGTTCGTACTGATCTTAGTGAGTGTATATACTCTGCTCAAAATAAGCGTGGTGAAGAATTAACGAGCATTCGTGCACGTAAAATGGAATAACCTATCGTTTATAATAAACAGATCGCGGTCTATTGGCCTGTCACTTTACTAATCCACGAAGGATTCCTAATCCACTAACCACCGTGCTTAGGCGTACACAGTAACCACATGCAAAATATTTAACACTTCCTTTTGTAAAGTAACCAAAGAAATTAGTTTCGGAGGAGATAAAATATTTAAAATAAACTCTCAATCTTATCTTTTATTTTCTAAGTTAATACATAGTGAAGTATACATATGTAGTGGTCGTTTAACTTCATAGTATTGCTGATATAAATGACAAAATTCATACATAAAGCTATATTTAAAATCATATTAGATACATTTGTAATTTTTTTGTTATTGTTTGTACAACATTAGTTACAGTTATTACTTCTTCTAAGGCTTGATTTGACTCCGTTAGCTATTTCCAATACAGATTGTCTCACTCAGTTCTTTGTTGGGGTTGTATCATTGGATCACATAGTTCTTACTTTCATAAATCTATCTGTATATAATGTTTGGATTTTTGTTTGTTTATACCTGAATGTGGAATTAGTATTGTTATAATTACCATTGACATTGTGGCGTTTACTTTAGAGATTGCGTGTGGAATTTTGTTAAGTTATTTTGATAAAAAAAGAGTTTTGTGATTCGCCTTCTGAGAGGTGATTAACGAGCAGTGTGATCCAACAACCACCACCAACTGTTGGATACCATTATCATATCAGTATCGTTCCTTAGCGATGTATTTTTAATGACGTTTCCTTGTAACTATAAACTAATTAAAAGTTGAGCTGTCGTGTGGTTGTGCAGGTGGTGGACTCTCATACGCACGCTCACACACCGACATGTAGGGAGCCCGGGGACACAGCTCTGCTCCGCGCCGGTCTGACCACTATTGCATAAAATACTGGACAAATCAGTTATATCGGTCCTCGCTCCGTCGAGCAGACTCTGTCACCGGTGTCGGGCTCTTCAGTCGACTAATGAGGGCACCGTACAACCTGCCACTTCATTACTTACCTTGTTCATCCTGCAACTGGATCCTGATTAGTTTCTTTCTCGCAAATTACCCGGACCCAAAATTCCAACTTAAAATTATATTCTATGTTTAAAGTCTATCATTCACGATGGGTGATTTGAAAGGATAGGACACTCGGGATGCACTTAAATCCTGAAAGTTGCTGCAATGGACTACCGCTCAAACAGTTTGTATCGTACCTGACTAGTACACCAATAGCTTGAAGTTCAGCTGGAGAATATGAACCCAAACGTTGTCACTGAACAGAAGTCAAGAGTACAGACAACACGTCACACAAGCACAAGTGAAAGTGGAACATCGACTAGAAAACCATTTATGGTGTTTCCTGTAGTATTTCGGATTTGGTTAAATTGTATTTAACTCTAGTATATATTAAAAAATATTGATTTATAAAAGATTTGTGATTTTCTTACAAAAACACACTAATATATGTTACCATATCAGTATGTTATTTTCCAACTAGCCATGTGTTGGATTTTTACGTTTTCAGACGATACACTCTTCATCAACATAAGAATATGTCCTAAAACCAGTGCTAGGAAGCCAGACATGCATACAGAGTTGCCAAAACCTAATTATTCTGATCTATTTACAACATCTAAGTCTTGCATATCTGTGACGTTTGCTTTAATACTTATTTCAGACTTATTTAATACTTAAATAGTTAAAGACAACCGGCATATTTCACAGGGTGACTTGATACATTTCGCATAGTCCTTTTGATAGGTTTTGCACTTATTTTGAAGAGAAGTCTTTTATTTGGATGGTTGTATCTATAGAATATAGTAATGTAAAAGGGCTGGCTCACTTCTCCATTTGCGATTCTACACCTACAAAATTTTATCCAAAGACATGTTCTGAAATAAGTACTATGATACTAAGATTATATAGTGTAATTCACTGCTTTTCATTGGGAAGTGTTAATTATAATTCTAAAATTAGCCGAAAACATACCATAAATACACACAACGTAGCCACTGTGGGAAGGTTTGATTTAATATGAATTTTGAGTTTAGCTCCAGTTTATCTTTCCTCTTAATGCAGCCTCCGGAATCTTATGCTGTTAAATATTTGACTCTTGGAATCTGGAGCCATGTTCGTTTGAAGATATCGAAAAAAGTCGACAATAAAGAAGCTTAATACGATAAATTTATATCATTTTTACATCAGAGATTCTTAAATTAAAAACAATTACAATATATACATGGCATTCTCATTGTCTCATCAGGTGCAGTATAAATTGTTTATTTCAGTGAGATTTCTGTTTTTATTAATTTTTCTCCGTTCTTACCTTTTTCTATAGTTCTGTTTCCCACATGATATTTTCAGTGTAGTGTGTTTAGTTTAATTGATGAAATTAACGCGGTTTTTATATAAATGTTTCTTAAAATATTCAAAATTGACTAGTTATTAAAATTTAAGATTATGTACTTTCAGATTAAACAAAACTAGAATATGTGATTACATATTAGTGATTTTTCTCTTCACGTTATGAAAATGGCATATATGTTTTTATAAGATATGGTTATTACTTTGGGTGCCCATTTCTATTTATATCTTGTATACAAACCCCCCAATGTCCTTTGTTTCTATTTTTTTATTAGAACTAATAATAAATTAGATTCTATAACATTATAATGATTGATGTTGATTTTGATCGAGTAATGTTCTATGAAAAACAAACAGTCTTTGGTTAGCACCTTGGCATTAACCCAATAGCATTTGACCTCCATAAAATCCTCATAAGAGGATGAGAATCAGGTGCTGACCAGGAAAAATGATCATCGTATACTATTATAGCTAATAAAACGTCGCTACAACAGGAAGTAAGTGATACACTATCATAACACCTTCAAGAGAGGAAAATAATAATACTTCGGCAAGAAGGAAGATCTGCAAGAAGGCGCCCAGGAAGAATGGAGAGTGGCCGGAAGAAGTTTCGAGGACCGCCTTGCATCCCCAGTCAAAGCGATTCTCGGCAATTAAAACATTTAAACACAACGCACACACATCAGGAATGAACACGGCGTTGAATAAAACATGGCGATTACGCAAACAATAGCACATATGGTAATAACTCGACGAGATAAATCAATAAAAGTTAACAGTCGCTAATCATCATCAACCGTTCAAGCGGCGCGACGTACCATCAATTATGACCACCAAGCGCCTTCTCTTCAGCAACTATTACTGCGCTAGCACATGCCTGCTATTATCCACGGGCTAACACCATTACACCTTTTTACAAATGAACATGTACTTTCAATCCCCATACCTATGATTGTGGTTCTGTTTGTTATTGTGGAAGAAAGTTTATCAAATATGAAAACAATGGTTTATCCTAATAAGTATTTTATAATAAAAGTTATCAAAATTTGTTCAAATTTTATCAAACTTATATGGGTAAGGTATAAGAAAATGAACAGTGCAAACCCTTCAAACGTTTGGTAATTATTTATAAGTTTCTAACAAACAGACATGTGGAAATAAATATTGTATCTAAAGCTCTATAATTACATTTATGATAACTAATAATTGTGCATTTGAATAGTTTTCATCTTTTTTATAAATCAGGCTCCAATAATCTTACCTTTTTTGAACCTATTTTTATGCTTTCTATATTTAAAACCATTTTTACTCAAAAACATGTTTACACTCATTAGCGTTTTTGCTAATAGATCTCGTTAAAATTCCTGTTTTAGTTTTAAAATTGTTTACAATTAAATAAAGTAGATGATACAATTTATCAGGGGCTGGGGCAGAACACATTTTTTGCACTTTGGTTTTACTTAACTACTGTCTTTACTATAATTTATTTTCCATTTAGGTACAGCAACAAATTAAATGATTAAAAAGACATTTATCAGTACTCAAAGTTTAGTTGTTAAGTTTGTAAGGATAATCGGATTTAGGACGTTGTAGTCATATCAAATTATCCATCGCCAATAGCAAGCTTTAAATAAGCGAAATCTTTTACATACAGTATCGGGGTAATTTTTTTCATTACATCGTCTTTTTCAATAACTCAGATGGGCCCATGACCTCTTTATGCTCTTCGTTTAATCTGCCACTTTACTAAATAAATACTATTGAGAACGTTTTATAAAAGTTGTATTGTGTACGTTTCGTTCAATAATAATTTTTTAAAGTTCAAATCTTCCTAGCACTATAATTGAAAATGTTTATCACTGATTGATGGTCTGCAAATATTTGAGTTTACTGACCGAATTACCAATCTTTTATTACAACTGTATTTCTTTGATTTGTTTTTTCGTTTAGTAGACTAAGCTAAAGTAATTAGATCTCAAAATAGATTTTACGTCAAACGAATCCTTGTCAACAACTTTAGTAGCAAAAATTTTAGCTTTCACCAAAAAGGAACTGGTTGTAGATGGAACGACTCTCGTGTGGAACCGTTCCTGCCTCAGTCGCCTATGAGACGCCTACTCAATGCCCCAGGCGCTCTTGGGATAGGTTGCGCCCACTGACTACATTCTTTTTGGACCCATTCCTTCAGTGCGATCAATCATGCAGGTCTCCGCCCCACTGCTGCGCACCGGAAGGAGTTGTTCATTTATTCCAGATTGGCTTAGTAACGTCTAATTTCGATGCCGCGCTGTTCGGAAACTTGTTTTATTTTCGTTCTCAATTTTCGGGTGTCGATTGTTAGTTTAATAGTTTCCTTGAGCGAGTTTGGTAATTCGAGAGGGCGCAGCGTACCTAGCAGCGCCGACGGCAACCCTCAACGTTTCAAAGGAGGGGAGAAGTCCTATTTTTTCTGGAAATATTACATTGGTCAGGACACTTGGTACAGTTTGCTCCCTGTAGATTTGCCCTTAACACTCTTAAATATTTGGTAAATCGTGCAATTCTCTAAGTTCTATGCATAGTCGAACTTCATCATTTAAAATCAAGAGCAAGCTGTAATAATACAATGTATTATCCTTTTTATTTTCCTTCCCGAATGTTGTTGTTGTCCAGGATAAAAAATAAATAAATTATACTGTATTTATCCTATGAAGTGACTATGATGAATGATAATTCATAAATGGCACTCATTACTAATAACGGTTAGAATTTACCTTTGAAAGACCGATATGTGAAAGGAACGAATTTAATTCCTTTCCCACGGCATATATACGAGGAACATCTGATTCTTACTAGGATCAAGATGAATCCTTGTGGCTATTGAGTGTTATATTGACCAGTCTCCTGTCTGCTGCCGAGGGTCGAGGACGGCGACTGTATAATTAGACTCCAGCACAGCGCAACACGCTCGCCAGTCAGTCATTCACAACTCGCGTGCGGGGAATAGCAGAGCAGCGGATGAATGAACCTGCGCCTCCTTATTTAAATGTATTCAAATCAGCGAAATTCCCTCCTTGGGAGTGAGTGAGAAGGAGGAGGGGGGTGGCTGGTCAAATCCTCTTGACGTTGTCTGCAGACCCTTCAAACTCTCAAACAATGATGGAACGTCATGTAAGTGACAGGGAGGCAAAACTGTCAGACCACCTCTTTGGCGGAAAGTCAAGTTCAAACAGAAATGTACGTGTTGCAAACTGCCGTAGCGCTGTTAGGTGTTTCTTACGTATAGACAAAAACTAGTGTTTAAAACTGAGAACACTACTATTAAAATTTTTGAATAAAAGCATAACGCAGTGTATATATATCTCTCTCTCTCTGTCTGTCTCTCTCTCTCTCTCTCTCTCTCTCTCTCTCTCTCTCTATATATATATATATATATATATATATATATATATATATATATATATATATATATAAATATATATATTTCGCTCATGGACACAGATATTGCGTGATAGAGCAAGAAGAGAAGTCTTGTAAAAATTAATTTTAAATACAGCAAACCCACTATTTAGATCTTATTTGAATTTTACTTATAGGCATAACTAGAACTTGCATTTAAATAACCTACGTTTCAAATCATTATTTAGATGGATCTCAAGTTAATATTACTTAATTGCTTGAACCAGAATCGAATTTTTTCTCGTACAACTAAAATTTTATTCTAAAAATGTGTTGTAGATAGACCATAATGTTGATTATGTCCATACGTTTACATAGTTAGGAAAAAGCTGATTATTAAAAAAATAGTATAGATTCCAATTCTTCAGACGTAATGTTCATTTCGTAACATATAACGATGGCAAATGTTCGAAATCCTTTGAAATCATCCATCGTCAATAATGAATTCTGAACAAGGAAAAACATTCATTATTGGACTTGAATTTACAACTAGATAAGCTTATGTCTAATGGACTCATGAGTTTTAGTTTATATTAATACATTATAAAACAACGAAATACAATCTGCTGTATTAATTCGAAAATTTCCGAAGAAACCGAATTAGAAGAAATGATTATATTAATTTTATTATAAAAAATGGCAAGTTGTCATTATATTGATTTCAATCCTATTGCGATAGGATACATCGGTTAATAGTCAAACAGTAAAATTAGGTTGCTTTCTCTACTCAGATGCGTTGCATGTGTAATAAGTTCGATGAAGAATCACATTTGACAACGTGTGATATTTTCTGTATTCCTTGAACTATTGGCATTTCACATGTAAATGTGATGTTAATAGGTTCGTGAAACTCGGTTATAGTCCAGTGACAGGAGGTCAACGATAAATAAAACAATACACACTCAGTGCAAGGCGTTAAGGGGCGGATGTAATTGCCTTCACTTTGGGCTCCGGGTTGGTGGACTTGTATGTCATCGTTCGCTGAAAAATAATAAATAGCAGGTTTTCCCATAAGGAACACGATTGTTGTAGAGTAAATTTATTGTAACGCATTATAATTCAACCTTATGGTGATGTAAATCAGTGTCGGCGAAAGCTACAACGACTGTTTGCGATAGTATAGGATCAGGGATTTTTAGATCACGTCACCCCACAAAAAAGTTGAAATGTAAAGAACAACGAGCACCTAAAGGTTTGGCATTGATTAATATAATTTCACTTTTCCTGTTCTTAAATATTTTGTTAAACATTCAAAATTTGTTTCAAATTAAAGTTTTAAAATTTATCCTGCTCCCCTCCCACTCCCTCATGTGATCTCTATTCTGAGGTCTATTTAGGGCAGAGGGTTTGCTAAACTGAGAAAAACGTTGGATGCTGCAGACGTCTTACGGCGCACAAGCACGTTGGGAGTTTAATATGAGTTCGGACATTGCCATCGTTCTATGTTACAAAAAGTATAACATTCGTTATATGTTACAAGAAGTTAAAGAAAGAGTATTGGGAGATTTGATCTTACTCAGTATAGAGCTGCAGAAAAATTACTAAGAGAAAATAAAATCCTGATTTGAAGATAAAACTAGTATTTATTAAATTTCATGCACTTTATTAAGTTGTTGTATACCAACTGATTCATTCTTTTGTTGTTTTATTTTAGCATTCGTTTGTAGTCGAAAGATTTATCGGATAAGAACAAACAATTTATTTGATGATTTTTTGTAACTGATTCTGGTTTGATCATGTAGAAAAATAACATTGGCTTATTGTGTGTATGAATGAATAAATCTATCAGCTGATGATTTAGTATTTTCTACGTACTGAATATTTTCTTTTAGAATCACTAAATTAAAAGTTATATAACTTTAATGCTGTAGTATCACAATAGTGAATAATTAAAACAATTCTTTTCCAAAGATTCATAATAAAATAAGAAATCCATTAGCATGCAGCAAAACCACATATTTCACAGAACAGTTTAAACTAAGAAACATCCGAACAAGTTCATAAACAAACTAAAGAGAGATCAGTTGAAATTCACTACTTAGTGAAGCAGAAACCTGTGGATCAATAACCCGGATGCAAACGACCGGATTATTCGTAGTTGGTATCGTAAAACCATTCGTCTGTCCCACCATTACTAGAAGATGCTACTTACAGTGAGTGAGAGGAGAAGTTAGTAACCGCGCCTGGCGTGTGAGGCAGAGGCAGCGCAGAGATGGTGCCAGATAGCGCGTGTACAGTAGCACATCTACATACCCTGACCCGCACAACGTGGGCGGGGGGAGAACCGAAAATCGATCTTATTTAAATAATATTCAAATGAACCAGGAGGCGGCCACGGCGAATTCCAAAACAGCGCCAACTTTAGCTTGGAGTACACGTTCCCACAGGAAAACAAACACAACTCGCCACCAGCAGGCCGAGTCGGGGGCTTTGAACTGAGTACGCGTACGCTGGGGCATATGTAAACTACAGTAACTTTCAGGACACATCTGAATAAGATTTTGAACTGAAGTAAAAGTGCTCGTGTCTATCTGGACCAAAATGTGTCTCCAAATTGTTTTTAAAAACGCTGTCACATTATTTTTTTGAAGTTTATAAATATTTCTGAACTCGCGATACGTTAATGGTATGATTTAATTCAATAACATTTATGCTAACCAGGTGTAATCGGTTTTTTATGGTGACATTTTTATTTTGAATAAAAAAATATTGCTCAAAGTTCTTTAGTACTCATTTCTGATGACAGTAAATATATCAAAGGTCTACTGTTTCATTATTTCACAAGAATTTTAGGAACCTTAAGCAAAATTTGGCAACATCTTTTTATCAGACCGAAAAAAACAATTAAACGTAAGGATATGAACTTTTTACAGTATGTACATGCAAGATATGATGTGATATGATGACGTGTTTTATTAAGTGTTAAAATAATTAAATAAAAGCATGTAATGGAAACACTTACAGGTCCTGATTACGAAAGTGCCTTATTTTCTGTACTCCGTATAATTCTCATTCCTCGTGGATTAAAAAAAAAATTTTAAAATAAAAGTTATTTTCCGTACCATAATTAAATTTTCCCATCTTAAAGTGTTATATTGGTGACGGAGTTTGTTCTCAAATGGTTACAAATGTAGTCGTTGTTTTATATTCTTTAAGAACTAGCATGAACATCATCTTATTATTTTTTTTAAAGATTAATTTTAATTCAGAGCTCGTAAATGGGGTTGTAACCATTACAACCATTGACAGATTAAAACGAAGATGGTGGGAACTATCAATTTGATTAATAATGTATTACCCCTCACAAACATTTGTTACTTCTGATTCACCCTTAGAAAGGACTGCCTGAGAATAAGTTGTAAGATCCAGAGAGCTCAAGAAAGAGAACAACCGTCAAGAGAATCAAAGTGTTGACGGAGGAAATTATCAATTGTAAGACTATTGAAATATGTACAGCACTTACTCTCTGTATTATAGTTTTTTTATATCCATTATAACTTAAGAGTGAAGCGCAGCTCTTTATCCGAGAAATCAATTCCCGGTGAAATCAATAGAAATCTTCAAATAAGTTTGGACAGTTGACATTTAAAGTCGTTTAAAGATCGAATTTTAACCTTTAAAAAGTCATTTAAATATTTTAGAATGATTCTTGTACGGATTGCCAGTGCATGAAGTCTAAGATCCAGAGAGAACGAGCTAAGGATCCAAGCCACCAACAGTCATCAAGAGAGTCAAGGTGATGATAGGAGGAACCGTCAAGTTTATGGCTAATGAATCACCCTCCGCAAACACTCGTTATCTTCCCTGTCTGATGAATCACCTTCTCTCCTCACAATCGTTCAACAAGAGGAATTAAAAATAATTGTTACCGCTGTATGATTTACGTTTGACAGCAATCCACCGGTCGTATTAGGAGCGCACGTTATTCCAAAAACAATTAGTGGCACTGAAGAGAAGATTGCATTTGTTGGGTAGGCTACGGTCTTACATACTTCTTGTTGTTATCGCTTTGTACTGTCGAGATGCAAGGTTGAAGTAACTTAGCACAAAAATTATGTTTTACGTTTTGCTTTATTTTTTATTACATTAATTCATGACAGGAGTTTCGTGTTTTCTTACTGGATTTATATTTAGCTACTTTGTTCTAATGAACAGTTGACAATGTCTTCAACTCTCAGTTATACATTTCATTTCCACTTATTTCAGGATCTCTTTGTGGCATTTTTACATATAGCTTTATTTTAAACTACATAATAACAAAATCAAATATATCATTAAATATCAAATTGTCTTCAAAAAATGAAAATTTCGAACGTATTTCTCTTAGAAAGTTCCTGTTCTAAAAATAATTTTGTACACAATTTATCCTTTTGATCAATGTATCTAGAGTTCTGAAATCCTTGGTTTCTCTTAGCTTTTACAAATCAATAATCCGCGCCAGTTAAAACATCTTAACAATGAAAACTATTTGTTTATTTGAAGTTTGTTTTTGACGATGGAAGAATAGTGAAGGAAACCTGAAAACCTGAAGGAGAGATCAGATTGCAGATCTCGAAACGAGTATTACTTATTTGTTGTATCGTTGAACGATGGCAAATGTCCGGAAAAATCCTGTTTTCTTCACAAATCTTGTTGGATATTTTTTTTACATAGTATGTCTATTGGATTTATATCCTATTATTGTTTATTTTTGGACGTGTACAAGGACGATTTGCATATGATTTACGTTTTAAAAACAAGGCAAGGAATCTCAACACTACCACCATGCCAGTACGAAAGTGTTGAACGTGTGTAGCACAATGTTAGATTCATTTTAAATCTGTAAATATGAGATTTTATCTGTATTTGGGTGAAATAGCTCTTTTTGTAATAATATCCTAAATGACACCGTATGTTTATAAACATAATATTCATAATACCATTAGTAATGAATCAGTGGCCAAGCGATAACAGCAACACAGCATTACACTATGAAGATTGGTGCTGAGTGATTGCAATGAAGCAACAACCAACGTTAATTCAAGATCGTTGCAGACTGGCGGTGGTAACACTATGAAGATTGCGACTGAGTGATTGCAGTGAGGCAGCGTTACACTCAAGGTAGATCGTTGCAGATTGATGGCAGTAACATCGTTACACCTTGAAGATTACGGCTGAGAGTAATTACAAAAAGGCAGCTTTACATCGAATAAAGGCCACGGCAGGGTAATAACTGAATAGCAGCGTTGTATAGTATATGAAGATCGCGGAAGAGTGATGATCGTAAGGCAGCGTTACATGGTATTTGAAAATCACGGTGAAGTGATGATGGTAAGGCAGCGTTAGATGGGTATAAGATCACGGCAGAGTGATGAGAGTAAGGCAGCGTTACATGTTACATGAAGATCACGGTAGAGTGATGACGGTAAGGCAGCGTTAGGTGGGTATAAGATCACGGTAGAGTGATGACAATAAGGCAGCGTTACACTGTATAGGAAGATCGCGGCTGAGTGATGGGAGTGCCAGTGCCGTTTATCGTAACAGCGGAACGGATTAGAGACAATTATATAGCGTGAAGTTGGGATCAGTGTTACATCAGAATCATGGCTGAGCATTCATTAGCGGCCTGACGTAAGGCTGACGTGACGCTCCTTCGTTCCTCGCTCCACCTCACTGCTTCTCGTCATCTCCTCGTTATACTCGTGGTCCATAACTGAGGTGTCCTGGTCAGTCTCTCAGGTTTCATCCTGATTAAGCAGCCGTATCCAACTCAGTTTTGAACCACTTAATCACCAGTTAAATGTAACTGTTTGATTCCTTTTATTGTAACAAGGAAGAGCTAGCAACTCGGTGTAACTGACTCTATTCTTAATAAAAGGTAAATATGACTAAGTGACATGTTTGCAATCATTGGTCCACACAGAAATGAAAGAAAATAACTTCATATTACGATATTGCAAAGAGTTCAACATCAAGGACACGTCGTATAAACCATATCAGAGATATGGTGTAGCGGTGATCTTCTATTAGAAGAAACAAAAGGACAACATTTGAAAATAAAGGTATTTGAAAGAGAATACTTTTTTGAAACACGTTAAGACCATGGATTATATTTCGTATATTTATGAGACATTTTAGATAAGATTTAGAGGTTATTAAGTTTGCTAATAGCTTTGGATATGTACAAACTCTGAAACAAACATTTTCAAACATTTAAAGATATAAACTTTGTACAATTTATTATTTGTTTTCATTTACCTTTTTTATTATTTCCGATATTTTTCCAAATTATGCTAACTTGAATTCCGAAGGATTATTAAGACTCATGCCACACTGAAATGTAAAAATTGTTTCAACGATTTCCAAATAACATGTCCATGAGTTTATAATGGCCATCGTGGTTGCCAGTACTGTTACTGAGCAGATCTGTAATATGGTTGGGGAAACGTATTCGAATTATGCCCCCTCCCAAAAAAATAAAAGAACACATTAGTAAACTTTTTAATTCCTATTCCAGTTAAAACGTATGAGATGAAACATGACTAAATTGGCTGGCAATAAACAATAACAGTTATTCCACACTCTTGTTAATGCCGCACTGACCTGTCAGCGTACGTGGTGGTCAAACAGACGAGCCGATGACCTAGAGCAGGCTTCATTGCGCCAGTGGCCGCTTACGATTAGGCTAAATTAGTCAATTCCGGTAGCCGGCCGAGCCGAGTAGCCGGGCAGGGCTGGGCAGTAGGCAGTCAGAGCCGAGCACGTCTTCGTCCCATCCTCGGCAAATAACAGGCTACACTGGGGCCGGAAGACAATTGGTCGCTAATTGACCGCTATACAAATTTTACCGGACTGATTCACATCAGGATTATACACGTTTTTTATTTTAATTAATCTTTTTGAATCATTTTTAAAATGCGTTAGTAATGTCCAGAACTGGTAAATAGTATTTATAACTATATGTTTTTTGGAAGTCGATATATTGGGAATTCAATTATTGCTCTCGTGTTGATAAGTGGTTTAAAAACAAAAATAATTATTATTACAATTTTGCAAAATTTACTTGTTTTTTACTGTAAGATATTACATTTCTAAAAGTGATATTGCAATTCCATAAATTTAAATATAAATCTCATAACAAGAATTAAATTTAACTTATATTATCAGAATGTCTTCTTCAAGGAATCCATTTTAAATGTTATTTTAAAATACGTTAATTATTCAACAACAAAAAAAGGATAAAGGAATGCTGCTCAGATACTGAACAGAGTAACTATGCAGTACAAGTCAAACAAATCATATCATATATCAAGAATATTGCAACGTAAAGGTCATTACATGTTCATTATACGTATTTACTTAAGCATTATTTATTACTATTCAAGTAGTTATTTCATGCTAAATATTTAAATTACGTTTAAATTGTCCTTGAAAGAGTGAATGGACTTTTTCTTTACTCTAGTTAATGTACAGTCATTCAACCATATTCCTCACCGTTGTGTTTTAATACAGATAATTCTGTATAATTATCATTACAGATTAGTCTTTTTTATTTATATTTTCTTTACAGTCGACGAATGGAAGCGCAATCCTGAGATCGTGGCGGGCAAGCCTCAGTTGATTACTTGTTACTGTAAAAAAATGTATTGTCAAGAACGTGATTTGAACTCGGGACCCAGGTTGATAAGCTGAGACACTAACCACTCAGCTACCAGTGACGGAAATTGTATTTCGCCGTCTTAGTACACAAAGTTGACTCTAATTCCAATAATTTAGAAAAGTAATGTTTTAAAGTATTGCTATTGGCTTGTATTGGGCTTATCCCGTTGGGAAGTCCGTGTCCCCTAAAGGATTTCAGGCTTAGTTGACATATTGATTAAGTTAATTCAGTTGATGAGCTGTTAAGAATTATTTTATTACATATTTACATCGACTAGAGTACGAAGTTCAGCAATTGGAATATTTACTATGAGGTTATGTTTAAAGGACGTTTATTTTATTAAAGGGTATACAATGACTTGGGCATTGACTTGGAGAAACAAGGATGTTACCTTGACCAGGAGTTATGTTAACCAAGAATGTTCATTAAAGTGTTAAATTGATCAGTGGCCTCAGCTGATCAGAGGACAAAATTAATCAGAGGACATGTTCGTGAAGGGGTTGAGCTGACAAGGTTAGGATAAAGAGGGGATTTAAGGAATAACATTTAGGACTAAGGATTTATTTCGAAAATAACTTATTTGATTTAGTTTTTAAAATAGTTTTCTGCTTTGGTAACATATACGATAAAACATTTCTAAGATCTTATTATCCTTTCAAATCGGCATTTATCGGCAACAATAATCTTCAAACAAAGAACCAGGAATGTTCCTCGCAATGTTACGTTGTCTGCGGAAAATATTAAATATAATGTATGAGGCATTGTTCAATCTTGAACCAAATTATATGAGCTGTCTTCTTGTGAAGATTGTAGAAAAATACGTTTAAAGTGTCTCCTACCAAAACAAAACCTGTCTTCCAGAATAAAGTTCGAATCAACCTTTATTTGCTACTTTGTCAATAGAGACGAAACAGCAAGAAAACTTTCAAAATTGGTTGTACAAAGACTTTTTACTAAAATATTATCACGTGCTTTATTACAATTGAACAGTGAACATTTTTATTACATCCCTGAAAACGCGCTTGGAATGCAGTGACACACTACATAACTATTGCGGAATAATGAAAGCTATGCCGCTGGTAACAACTAATACAATTTTGGCGATTGTGGGAGCAAATATTGTACTCGAACCTTACAGTGATATAAAAGTGTGCACTTTTATAAATCATTGAGAGCAATAAACTCCCAACCTGAAATGGAATCTTAAGTGTTCAATCATTTGAATTTATTCCAATTGAAAAACACCTAGCCAGATATAATTAAACCAGATTCAATTAATAACCTTCTTGGCGGTGCTTGGCCTGTAGCGTGATAGGTGCAGGCTAGCAACCTCTGTACGGACCAATTACGGAACAACAGTTTGTCAAGTGACTGCGGCAGTGATTGTAGTGTGACACGTGGTGATTGGAAAAGGGAGCGGTGACTGTGTTGATTGTGTACCTGTGACTGTGATTGTCTGAAGATGATGCAGTATTGTAACCTTTAATATTTTTGTTCATTGGCTTTTGAAGATGTGATGTAGTAACAATAATCAGGATTAAACTGTAGATTCTAATTTTAACTATGTCTGACAATTTTATAATTCACGTCACACTTTAGGAAATATCACTTCTTTTAAGCACAGCTTCCGGAACTCTGAAAAAACTTGGAAAACTTGTTTTACGGAAAGCGAAGTTACTCATGTAGCCGTATGTAAACGAAATCACTCCCTAAGGGAACATAAGAAAGTAATTGTTTGACTGGAGGGGGTGTGAAGGATACGCTGATGAGTATCTATATAAGTTCTGGATCAGTAGTGTGGAAGTCTGGTTCCTCCTTAACCCATCTCGTATTGATAGTATCATGTTCACACCAGGGTCTGGTAAATATGGACATGTAAGTGAAGCTGTGTACAATTTTAAAAATAGCCATGACATAACAACTTTGATGCCAAAAATATAAAACTTAAATGACTGTGACTATGGCGTTCTGGATGTGCATCAAAAAAGCCGATCCACACCCATTTTCAGGAGGAAAATTATTACGTTATTACAGCTAGTCATGTACGTTGTTCTTTACTCGAAAAGAGATCCTGTAAATTCTCTATATGATACACAAAAAGCGCTCAAATACTGAAATATTATATATGAAAGAGACTCCAAAGATCGGTTCTGTTAAAATTAGAAAATCAGTTGGACAAGCAATCACACCACTTTTGGTCCAATGGCATACAGGTTCATCTTAGCCTGTCTGTACGCAGTTAGCCTTTCACCATTGCCAAGGACTCATAGTCTCATGCGGCATTTTACAGCTCTAAGAACCGCTGTTGATCTATAATAGGACATTGGGGTCCACTACCCTCAACGAAAGAATCTTTCTCCTGAAGGTGACACTGGCCAGGTAGAAAAACATGGAATCAGGTAGAAGGCTATAGAAAGGCAGCGTATACCCCCAAAGCTAGCAAGATACCAAGCAAACTGATCAGCAAATGAATTTGTGTACGGACAGTTATGACCATGTTTTTCTCCGGTATTATGACAGTTATAACGTACTTTCAGTGACCTTTTCATCGCCTGCTCTCTCCTGCCTTCCTGTCTTTTTGGTAGCTCCAAGTGCTGGAGGCTACACTACAGTCCGTAGGAATTACATCTAACCTCTAAATTGCCAGTAGATGAAGTAAGAGTCGAGATTTTAAATTTTGCGTGACATCTTTGTAACTAAATTTTGACAGGCCGAGGAATAGTGAGTAGTAGTAGCCCTAGATTCTTCGCCCTACTCGCGAACATCGTGCTATAGAAGTATGACGGATTATGGCTCTTTGGTACTTAATAATAAAACTCATCTATTTGTTTAAACACTAAAATACCAGTCTCGAAATAAAGAATCTTTATTTCCTTAGTATATCACAGTATGTTTAGTACGAATCGCTAACCCAAATTTATATTACAAGAGTAAATAGATGTACACTGGATAGGCACCTCCGAGCTAGCAGGTGAGTTGAGTTCGCCATCACTATTTATTAAAAACGGATTAGCATGGTGACTCCATTACATTTACATACAATGTGGTTAATATATCAAAAGAGCAGGCCCGTAATGCATGTTCTGAAAGTTAGACGTGTAAATAGTTTTATACTTTTGAAAAATGAAAATGTACAAGTGTTTCTTGTAATTCTTATATGTAATGCCCACTATTTTAAGGAGTTTGAGTTGAGGTGTAATCTTTTGATGCTTCTTTCTTCTGACAATAAGATGGTTGTCACCTGAAAACTACTTTTATCTTCTGTTTAAAATGAATCTTTTGTTGAACGGTTTTAAAACTACACACTGATTTTGCGAAAATCAGCCTAGAGGGAGGACACAATTTGCAAGATTGCAGAAGTCGATATATCGGATAGTAATATATTCAAATAATAAATAACTGCAATCACTTCGATAGCCTTTGAAGGTTATTCTTAACTTATTCGTCGCTACTTAGCCGTGCATTATCCCTATCCAGCAATACAGAAATCCTGTTATGTATATAAATCATTATATCAAACGAAAGATACTTCGAAGCACATCAGTCATGAACAATAAGGAACAAAATACGATATGTCGCATGCTGTGCTCTCTCAGACCCCACATGACGTCACACCACTCCCGTCAAATTTAGACCCGAACTCTAACTCTAAATCTAATCCACAATTCGAAAAGAAACACCACTAACAGTAGAAGACCCAATGGCAGTGACCGGTGTAGCATACAAACACTACTTGTAACTCAGAACCAGGATGACGTGGCCATCTGTTTTCTTAAGTAACCATGAAATATAGAGCACCCGGCCCTTAAAAACTATGTACTCGTGAATATAGAACCCAATTGCTCTAGACAACGTGCATATCAACAAGTACAGTTGAGAAATGACTCTCGGTTTCAATAGCTAATTGATTGTAATTAATTAACTACACTATTAGTTTTTACTCAGTTTGCCGTTACGATGTGGGTCATTTGCTTCGTCCGTTTCTGAGACATTCGAGTATAAAGTTGTAGTCTGGTAGGGCGCATGCGGGTCCGGTCGTGAGCCTGTCAATGACAATGATATTGCTATATAATTGCTTGTCGGGCCCGCTTGTGTTGTTTCAGACATGTCTTGTTACTATCGTACCAATTGTGCTTTAATGTCTGGGAACATTTCAGTTATAAATTAGAATTTTTTGCTCAGTGTAGGTTGCACGCATGTGTTGCATTGTGGACTTCTCTGACGTTACATGCAATATTCAAATTCCTCAAGTTTTCAGAGCATTGTTAAAATAATAAGTGTCTATACACGTTTCTTTTTACTTTATTATAGACACCAAGTTAAAGGATTATTTTGTGTTTGTTAGCGTATTTAGGCTTCATGTGTGATATGTCACATTTTAATATCCCATACCATTGTATACAGTTTGTTTACAAGATTTTTTAATCTGCTATTTCTCGTTGCCACTTGATTACTCATAAACCCCATTTAAAATATTCACTAACGCCCAGCCAAATCTCATGAAGTGACATACACCATTATGCAACACGAAACACTTAATCGTACAAAATTTCTTTGGGCCAGTTGAGATATCGTACGGACAGACAGACAGGAACGAAATTTTTCCAACCCCACGAGTGATCGACTTCTATAATCTCTAAGTACCTCAACTACAGAGATATGCGTTGTTATAAGTTGCCGGTGTCAGAAGTGGAGCGACCGGTCGTCACTCGGCCTGCGATATTTGGGCGTGATTGATTCCGCGGATATCGGTACCGAGAACAGATGTAACATTGGTGGCAGATAAGTTGCCGGTGTCGGGAAGTGGAGCGACCGGTCGTCACTCGGCCTGCGATATTTGGGCGTGATTGATTCCGCGGATATCGGTACCGAGAACAGATGTAACATTGGTGGCAGATAAGTTGCCGGTGTCGGAAGTGGAGCGACCGGTCGTCACTCGGCCTGCGATATTTGGGCGTGATTGATTCCGCGGATATCGGTACCGTTGCCGCGCCTCGCCGCCACACTCAACAGTCGGCACACGTACGCGAGAAAAATTGCAGCCCCTGGCACTGGGTGGGGGAGGGGGAGACGGATGGACGGCCTGTCTGGGGCTGGGGCGCGAGCTCCTGTGCGGGTCTGTGCCGAACATTATTAGTTCCTTGAGTACGCGGTAAATTGTTTGGGTCATTCCCTTTACGAGAGTCATTAGAAGAAGTAACTATAAATTTCTATCGGCAACGCGTAATGCACTTGGCCTTTCCTTTTTCAAAGATCTGTCTTTTATTTTATGCAATGGTTACTATTAATGAACAATTTTTTTATGTGTTTCTAATTTATTATTACAATTGTAATATTATAATTTAATTAATAAAGGGTTTTAAAAGAAGTTATATTTGGTAATCGACATATTATAACGTAATATTCTCTACATTATTTTCATGTGGTATCGAAATTAATACGAGTAAATTTAATGGAATTTAAATATTTTACTGTCAAAATAGAGTGTAAGAGTTAAAGGTCTAAGGATGATATCAAGATATATTCGTTTATTTATGATAGGAAATATTTTGTCTCAAATTATTTCTAATGGATGCTGAGATAAACAATTGGCTCAAGCGTTAACAAAGCCTACAAATCGTGGGCTGGAAAATGCTATTTCTCTCTGTCTGTTTCTATGTCTGTCCTCACGATACCTTGAAAGTACTCACCTATCTACTTAAAATTTTACACGAAGCTTCATTTGTATATAAGCAACATCGAGTTCGATGTTGGTGCTTGTCACTCCATTGGATTTGGGTAAGATAACGAGCATTTTTACAAAGGTCTCACGTATAACCATGATTATATTGAGGAAACAAATAAATTTGTAATAAAATTAGTACAGAAAAGATGACATATTAACATGTGAAGTAGTAATACATGTAGCGTAATGGAAAGAGCTATATATTTGAAATTACGCATAAAATCTCAACGAAGCTTGTTACGCTACACGTGATGTGGCGTATTTCTTCCTTGCAAGTTTAGGTCAACATAAAAATAAGGGTACACAATTTTTAACAAAAACATCAGTATAAGCATATCAATCGGATATTAGACTTTCGCCTGCAGTGTAGAGAGACTTGCTGTACACATTCGAAATAAAAGTATTGGTGCCCAAGTTATATTCAATTTAAATAAATATATATATATTGTTTATACAAAGTACAAAACCTTCTTCATGCATGTTTGCAATGTACGTTTTTGGTCGTTGTATTTATATAAGGGTTTCAATACCTTATGGGTCGATTTAAAATGATAAGTAAATTTCCTATTCTTCAATATTTACAATATTTCTAAATTACTAACTATCATATTTTTCACTATCTTCAATATTTCAAAAATCACTATTTCATATTTTTTATTCAAATTTAACGGAACTAAAAAGTCTTTATAATCTACCAATCAATTTTGGCAGTGTTGTATGGCACAATGTACACAATACGTATCTAAGAATATGGCACTGTTCCGTTTCTTCGAATGTTCCATAGTAAAGGATTTTTGAGCCCTGCGTAATTATCCAGATAACACATACCTTGACACCTAAGCGGTGGTATGACCGGGTAGCCCTGTGCCCACACTGACAACGATGTAGGCCTACTGATACCCCGCTTTGTGTGGGGTTTGGACGGGACGGGGGACGTGGGACGCGGGAAGTGATCTATTGCCACAATATTGTACCCGAGAATCCACCTCTACAGGCAAAGAACTCAATCAATAAATATTGCTGTTGTTACCCCACTTAACTACCTTGCGATATTGAGATAACACCGCGCTGCTGTTACAATTTATTTGAGGTCTCAAAAATATTCCTGGATAAATTAGAAAATAACTCACTCAACCAAATATAACTACTTACGTTAAATTTTGTGATTATATTTCCATTAATTATTTTCATAGTAGATTCTGGGTTCCATCAATAATTTACTCCGTTACTTTTATTGATTTTTCTAAAGTTATTAATTGCTTTAAACGGTAATCAAGATCCGACAGCCAGTTTGCACTATGTAAGTCCACAACCTATTGGACGAATTTTCCGCAACAAAGAAACAATCATCTGCTAAAGAACTTTTGGTGGGATTTGACATGGGAGGGTAACCAAAGAGTAAAAATATCAAATTACTATTATTAGATTCTTACTTTCTTCAGACACGTGAATATTAGTTGTCGGATGACGTGATCTCACTTTATTTACGAGCCTGACGGTTGATTTTACAGGCATCAAGCTAAAAAATATGATCTGCGGAAAAAATTATAGTTTAGAATTTTTAATCCTTTTCATGACCTCCTATTTCCACTTCCTCCAAAAGAAGCTGAAGATAGATGAAAACATTCCCTATCCTCACCAGAGGTGTTACAGCCCCGTTAAGTTTATTTAAATACTATGTAACAAGCGATTTATTCAGTTTTTTTTTTTGCAAGCATCCAAATGATTACAATCAATAAGAATGAGAGAAAATATTTTAAAATTCCTTAGTAATCATGTGGAAATCAATATGGAAATGTGGTTGTAATTTTGTATCAGCTTCTATTTCCTTCATTTCGGATACATCAATATAAAATGCAAGCCATTATTGTGTGTAGATAAGTCAGGGGCGCACCGACGGGGGGGGGGGGTAGACAAACGGAACCAGTCCCCCAAGAGCATTTTATTTAAAAATAATTGATCGCCTAATAGTCTAATTTCGACTAAAAATAACATTTATGTTGGGTCTTTGAAATAAATCACAATCAATCATAATTGAGTTTTACCGTCACGCTGCAACCCCAAAAGTGAGGTTAGCTCTTACTAGCTAATAGTATGAATGATTTAAATTTTAGGATATCATTATTAATTGTCGTTTGCCATACGATGTATTATTGTCTCAGCAATAAAACAGATTTGATTTGATTTGATTTACTATTTCTACTGGCTTCCACCTGTACCCGGTACTTCAGTAACCGAGTACAAAATGTACTCGTCTTGATTTAGGTTCATACATTACAGAGTGCTCCTAAAATGGTACAGGTACAAGTTCCAGTTACTGCTTCTGCTACATTAGTCCGAGTACTTTGTACCAGGAACGGCGGTAAGTGTGTAAGTATCTTTATCGTAAAAGTATCCGTAACAGTAACCTGTACCGGGTACTTTCGGTTTGCGGTAACTCGTACTCTCTTTGCAGACGAGTAACTGGTACAAAGAGTATCTTTTGCAGTTGTCCTGTTGTTATTAGTTGTCATAGTAGTGTTGAGTAGCCGAGCTCTGCGCAGTTCTGTAATGTGTTAGTTTGTTGTCATTTGTTGTCACTACGTCCTGGGTAGTCTGACAATCGCGCATTATAACGAACAGTTACCGGTTACAGTGAATTAACAAAACTTGATCAGTTAAATCCGTGTTAAAAATTAAATGTTTTAATTACTAATTGACAGAATTTACACGGTCAAGATAATGACCAAAGTCCATAATGTGACCAATGCCAGATTTTGTGGACGACACGGTCAATAATAAAATAAAATAATAAAAGTTAAGAGTAATTTAATAACAACTTTTTTCATACTGCTCTTAAATTTACTTAGCACAATTACAATTCAGTACACGTGTATCTATTCTGTATAAACATTTAGTCTTAATCGGATCACAAGTTCCCAAGTTATGAATTTTCAAAGTTAGAGTTTTTTTAATCGCCAAAATCCAGAATTTTCGGTGTTATTGATATTAAAATTGGAGTTTACTGTTAGTAAACTTTTGATATGTTGAAACGCACAAATAAAGAAGCTAAATTTTAATATAACTCCCGTTATTGTAACTCTATTTGTTAGGTCAACTTTCAAATTCGGACATCTGTATTTCGAGATTCGAGAGTAAATATCAACATTTTGCTCTGGTCTAGTTTTAAATTCTTAAAATTAACTGTTTCGTTCAATATTTTATTATTGCTATGGTAAAATTTCGTTTTAGTTAAATACACAACTTATAAACTGTATTTGTTACAGAAGATTTTAATTATCCCTGTATAAGCTTCCCCTAGTTATTGGTGTGTGGGTTTACTGCAAATTTCATACACTCTGACCTGATCTTTGCCCTCTTTTGCTCATTAGTTCAGAAGTACTATTTTTTACGATTTTATGACCTAGTATTTCAAAGATTCCCGGGAGATTGTCCCGGACCTTCCCCCATGGTTTTCTATATCCCCGACTTCCCGGGGTTTGGTACCCCCTCCCCCACGGAGACGATATCTGGGTGCGCCACTGTGTGAAGCAATTCCTATAATATAAGCATTATTATTGTTGCTTACCTGCCTTTTGCTACTTTTATTTGAAATTTCTTTTTTAAGAACTTTTACCTCAAAGGACTTAAACTTAAACTCAAAGGAAGATACAATAGCATATGAGTTGTCACTATTTTCCGAACGGACTAACTACAAAACTAATCTTCTGTACAATCGTACTTTGAACGTTACTTTAAAAAGACAGGAAACAGATAGTTGAAACATCAAATTTCATCCCTTTGGAACTGTAAAAAATGCAAGCGAGGTTTTGTGACGACACCAGATGACGTAGAGACGCGCCGCCTAACGGGTGTAATATAATGGAATCCACCTTCTAAACGGTCTCGGCAGAACCTGAACTGTAGCATTGTGATGTAGGCTGCACCCCACCTAGCCTGTACCCGGGCCCTAGACTGTGGGCTGGTGTAGGGTATCCTGTCATCCTGTACTGTCACGATCATCCGTTGGATCTATGGCAGTAACCTCGTTTTTCTGTGTATAAATGTTAGGCACATTTTTTAGGAATATGCATAATGAGCTTATAACTTGTTATACTGTACAAATAACCGTGATGAAGTGACATGCACAATCATCTAATTCAGTGTTCCTCATATATAAATGAAGATTCATGTACAATCTCAAGTCTTTAGTTTAGTTCGTTTTCAAAATATCGTGCGAACAGACTGGTATGCAGAGAGACAGACATACATGTATGTACAATTCGTTCAAAATTATTACATATATAGCATACTCTTGGCTTCACCCGCAGTTGCTATCCCACATTTCATGTATTTGATTATAATAACTTCCTAGATTTCAGTAACAGTTAAACTATTTTAGACCAATCTAGAGAAACTAACCATATATTTGATGGTATAACGCTGACTCAATATATTAAAACTACCACAAACGTTGTCTGATGTAGAAGAACTCGGGGCTCTTTCATTTGTTTGAAGGATATCTTACCTCACCGTGTAAACTTTAAAAATGGTGGTAAATGGTTAAAAGTTGTACCCATAACAAAACAATAAAAAATATAAACAATGAGAAAAGGTTTTGTAAACTGATTTCAAATGCTCAATGTTTAAGTTGATCCACAATATGCAGAAAGGGAGTGAAGCCATAATGGTACTTTTAGTTACTAGAATATTCAAAAGAAAACTTCAAAGAATTTTGGAATCAACATATAATTTATAACGGCAACTTTCAAACTTTTAAATATTTGTAATTTACTTTTACTTTTGTAATTAATTGATAATAGTATTTTTACAGATGGTGTTGGTTATATTTTTTTATTGGCAAAGTAAAGAATAATTGACTTATGTGGTACGAAAATTTCATATCTTACATAATGAAGTAAATAATAACTATAACGTTTGTGGTCAGTGTCTTTTGGGTCACATTTCCCAACCATGAGATATATTTCATGGTTAATATATTTTGAGCTTATGTAATATATTAACCATGAAGTATTAAAAGTAAAATTATACTATCTTACATTAGGAAATTGTATATGGCGATTTCAAACTGTTCTTGTAATGGATGTGTTTCTATACACGTTAATGATTATTATCTTTATGTAAGGAAACTTAATTCACAAGCACCTGAACTCTTGTTGATAATAAAGGAGATGGATATTTATTGTACGTTGAAAATGGGTTGGAAAAACATATTGATCCTCAGAAACTATTAAATTTCACAGGAAAGATATGGTTATAGTATAAAATATTTACGCTATATTGAAATATGTTATAGAAAAATTAAAAAAAAATTATATTTGTAAAATACATTTTTCCCATATCACTCTAACAATAATAATTATTATTAAATTAGCAATTATGGTGTAGTAGTCACTAAGTTTGGTGAATAATGAATCTGCAGTAACATATCTATTCAGTAGAAATAGTAGATACTCTTTATGTTTCTCTTTAAAACCCCTAGTGTCAAATTATATCAATCTGCTTGGTTGACGTGGATCTATATTCATGCATAGTTCCAAGATGACATTAATTCGCATCCATTCCAGAACTAGCAATAACAACCTTAATTGATGAAAGTTTCACTTATGTTTTTATTTCATATCTTACCCCATACTGGATTTCCCGTGACTAATTTTAAAGATACAGTAAAAATTTTGTCACGAGTACATCGGTGTCTTGGTTTTAGGAATTTTCAAGCCCCCAGACCAGACTACCCTTCACCCCTTGCCACTCTTCTTAACTGTTCACGGAGCACAAAAGATTATCTCAGTACCATTGTGAACCATTATCCATTGTGATATACCTTTTAGATAGTCTCGCATCATTTGTCTCGATTTCACTAAATTACTTTGTGAAAGCTTCATAACCCATTTGTTGTAAATTAAAATCATTGTATTACATTCTATTAGATTTACTACTGGGTTTAAAGAACATTATTGTATTGTTTGTTGTATTTTTTATCTAGAATATGTTGAAAATAAACATTCTCTTACCTCTTGTCTACCAATTATTCGGTCTTGAATAGAAAGTTCAATTTTTATATTTTTGGGCAATGTTTTACAGAATCATCCCAGATGACCTGGAATTAGAAATATTAGAATCTGTAGGAATTTGATATTTTTTAAAGTGGTGGTTTGAATAAACTAAGAAACATTGGTATTTGTAATACCCTGATTAATAAATTGTTAAGTCTTCATTGAAAGCAATTGAAGTTAAATTGGCTATTATTATTCCTTGAATAATGCAGCTCACTCCGTCGGATAACCGTCTACGATAGTTATGGGATAAATCGTCTGGAACAGTCGGTCGATGGGTTAAAGCTCCAGTTCCAGTTCCAGGAGATAACGAAGCCATCAGAAACAGGATGAGCAGGATGCCCCCGACTGATCACGGACCGTGATGGGTTATCGTCCGTGGTTTCTGGTCAGCAGTCATCTTCCTTGAGTGGCAGTGAATGGAGAAAAAATAATCGTCTACCCTCAGGTAATAGCTGGCGTTGAAGACCTGGTGCAATGGAAAATTATCTGATTATATTATATTATATTAAATATTTAGTTCTTTTAGAGCATTGATAATTTAATTGTGTGTAGTTATTTATGTAGATACAGTTTTGCACAAGTAGATTGCGTGAATCCTCTTGTGGGTTTTTGGTTCTAAAATTGGTACATCTTAGATCTTCTTATTTGGTAGTATTGCCGTCAAGGAAAGATATTACTAGCTGAATGTTCTACTGGAATGGTAATACTAAGTCAGAAAGTAATAAAAGGTATTGGTTTGATCATATAAATCAAATGTATCATTAAATTGGTATAATCCGTATTCAGTGCATTCTACTCTTTCGTATAAGGACCGTTGTATAAAAAGTGAATTTGTGACATCAAACCAAAAACGAAAAGCCTTAGTGAAAACAGAAAGCGATATGAAAACTACGAAAATATTTTTAACATTTTAGTCTACTTCCTGGTTTTCTTTGTTTACTATTGACGAAACGGCTTGTGGAATGGATTCAACAATTTTAAACATTTGCCTTCGTTATATGATAAAAAAAACAGAACACTACGTTTCAATGATTAGGATCTAACATCTTTCTCAGGTGTCAAAAAATCTTAAGGTATAATGTGAAGTATGCGAAAAGGACTTGTCGTGTGTGGATGGCTGGTTCTTGATCTAATCACTCTGGACACTAAAGTATATACTTGAGGTTTTTTATATACAACTTGATTTATTTTCTACGTCAACTTGGGTGAGTATTCTTGTACTATTTTACACCTGAAGAAGGTGGGGGATTCCAATCCTTGAAAAGTGGCGTTTTATATTTTAACATGATTATAAAATTGGCAGGTATCTGGAAACATGTTATTGGCATTCATTAGAATTTAAGACATTCTATCCCTTTACAATTTCTTAGGTTCTTCTTGTGTGAAGAGCAAAGTTTCAACAAAATCTAGGCCGTAACACAAATCTTTCGATATTTTCTGTATTGTCCACCAAGTACACAAGCATCGATCGATGGCGGGAAACCCTATTGAACACGGCTGACTGTATTTACTAGCCTACCTGATTATTATTTTGCCCATGTAAAACGACCCAGGGTCGGGGTGACTGAGGTGAAACGTCTTGCCAAGCCGAGTACTGGAAATTCTTGTTTCTCAGCCTATCTTGTAACGGTAAAACACACGATATTTATGACTTTTCCCAAGACAAATGCACATTCACTTGCGCTCACAAACGCCCGCTCCGCGCCTCATCCTCATGACGTAGTGGTGGGAGTGGGCAAATTGATGCTGTCCAATTAATCATACGTAAATACTGAGTTATTAAGTACTAATGAGTGGATGTAACCAGTGATTACGACTGATATTTACGCTCAGATGAAATTATTATGTTAATTAATGCAGAAGACGGTGGACGAATGAATGAATGAGGCAGGGATTGTGTCTGCGAGCGACCGACGTAACGTCAGGCAGACGCTTGGAGGTTACGAGTTGACGTTTGGAATTAAATTAAGCTTTATTTCAAATTTCAATTTATAACTGCAAAAACAGGTTTTCAAACAACATGCCGATTGACTTAAATAAAATAAATATATTCGAATAGAGATTTATCCATATAAAAAGTAAAGAGGCATATATCAATAAAACACTGGATTGTAATAAAATATACGAGTACCTATAACAATAAAAAAAAATTAAATGATAATGTAGCTTTTATTTATTATTTAATGTATTTTTATTTAGGTAGGAAAATAGAATAATTTATTTACATATTTTCTTGTTTTGTCTGACCGTTATGGTGCTTACACTTTAACCTAATTTACTAGAATAGCATTATTTGAATTATTTTATAATGATAGTAATTGTTCAGATTGCTGAAAGAAAATTATAAAAAACAGAATCATTCAATTCATTTCTGAAAACTGATCGTTTATTATATATAACACAATCTTTTCGCTATTAATATTTGTTATTTATCAGTATTATTTTTTACTGATAATTTTATGAGTACAGAACGTATTTTTATTGCTCAACAATTTCCTATAATCTTATCTTTCCTATTATCTACTCTACTTTTGTATCATATGGAGTTTACTGTTATTGATATAAATTAGCTTGTAGGTAATCTTAGTTAAACTAATTGCTAGCCTATACAATCGCTTAATGTGCCTCCATTTATATATCGTATTATTCAGTGCCTGGATTTTGCATCTGGATATAATATATTTCATCGTTTGATTTGCTATCGTATAGACAGGTAACTTGTATGATTTGCATATTTATGATTTATTACTAACTTCTAATGATACAGTAATTAGTTGTTTACAGTATTAGTATGGATAGGGTTGTCAGTCATGTCGCCTTAATAAGAGCTGTTATATGTTTATAACGCTTTCCCCGAGATTAATAGTTCATATTGCCTATGGCAGTGTCGGTCATAGTAACGTTATTTCCATGCTTCATATTATGAGTCAAACATATTTAATGTATGTCTACTTTTTATCCTAACTATATATTTCTTATACGACACTATTTGTACAACATTGTGTCATTGAGGCTGGCAAAAAATAATGTCTTTTACAATACAGTAATATCAAAATAGCCTTTGTATAGTCAGTTTAAATGTTGTCGGATATAAATGTTTCTTGGATGGAAACCAAACATTATATGAACCGTTTATCAACGCATATCACATCTACCAAAATCCTTAGTGACTAAAAACCCTGATATATCAAAATTAAACAGTACGCTCTTCGATTATTTACCATCGACTCGTTGTAGCTAATCATGTCCAAGGCCACAAATATATATATATATATATATATATATATATATATATATATATATATACAATATTTATATACAGGGATTTTAGGAACTCTCTGGTAATATTTCGGAACGTCATCTAGAACGATGTGATAATATAATATCAATTTGTATCTTTATTTAAAACTGCAACCACAATAATTGTGCAAAATTTTAAATTTGTATCTTGGTCGGATCTTGAAATAAAAATCAAATCAGAAAAGTACAGAATTGTAAACTAAGCATTTCTAACCCATTTATATATCTTAATTTTTTTGTCTTCACGTGAAGAACAAATTCCCCAAATTTTACTGGAAGATCGTAAACAACCTGTAAGTATATTGCTACCGGTATTACTTATTATATTATATGCATATTAAATATTCCCCACATAAATATGTAATTGTAAAAGAAAAAATGTAATTTATCAGTTAACATGTACAAATTGTGCAATGGATTATGTTGGATTGACAACAAACCCATTGCATATAAAGAATGATTAATCATCGTTATTCGTTTAAAAGCCAGAATGAAAAATTTGTTTCTCAACACGCATTAGACCATCAACGAAATTTTGAACAATGTTATTTATTCACTGAAAGGTATTTACAAAGAACTAGAAGATGGAAACAAAATTTACTTAGAAAAATTTAGAACAGGCACATCAGTTACTATTAAAATCATAAGATCTCTTCTGTCTGAGTAAAAGATGAATTGATAAATTGTATTTATTTTTCGTTTTAAATTTAATCTAAATTCTTTCTATGTTCATGAAATTTCTCTTAGTTGTTAATCAGATGATCAAACATCTATGTTTATTTATGTAAATTTCGATTTACTTATGTAAATTTGTTTGTTGTATTATTTTTTATTACACCTTTTTGAAACCGGCAAATGCAGAAATATTAAAGGAACTTTGTACCGAGAAGTTTAATTAATGTATGTATGTATACACATAGACATATATACATCGAGCGACGTTTACATCGCGCGGGTAGGAGAGTACATGTACATCCCTCTGCTCATCTCTACCCGCCCTGAAGAAGGCCCAGGTTTTTGTCTGCTAGACGTGCCACGGGCCGCTGCGCCCTTACAACATCCCTGCGCCCTGCACTACGGACCGTTACTCTCCCTTAATTGGGGCAAATCTCTTAAAACCAATAATCTGTCCGTAAAAACTGCCTGTGATGTCGTAATGAAGTATTTAACAAAAGTGCCGCAGCAGGAGGCAAGACGCGACAAACAAGGACACAACAACGCCTAGCGTCACAGGATGCCCGGGAAGCTGAGGATATCGCCTTCTCACATCAGTTTAACCCTTTCACGGACTAACACACAGGTGGTGTCATGGGAAACAACTAAAAACATCACCTGTTATGGTACTTAAGTATTAGATGCCTGTGGGACAATCTCTATTGCTTCACACTGCTAATACTCAGTAGGGAACTATATCGTTATATACGACACTTATATTGTCATTAATATTGTGTTTTCCAAAATATTTTCAAATTTGAGAAATATTTTTATTTTTAGGAATGCTTTTACAATGCAAGTATTTGATATTAAAAATTGTTACTCGCCCGTCGGTCATATGGGATTTATACTTTGAATTGTATTTCTTCAGGAAACACATGATTGAAGTTTAAATTACATTAAATCTAATTATATACTTACAATTATATGTTACACATTTATGCTGAGTGTCTGACGTATGAAGTTTTGCTTTGTTGTAAGTTTTTAATAATTCCTGTACTTTACATTCGTAAGTTTTCTATTTATAAACAGATTTCTGCATAGAGGGACGTAATCAACGCTTATTTATATATGATATAACCTATATAAATTTAAACAAATTCGATAAATATATATTAATGAATTTAGTAGAGATAATAAATAAATTTGGTATTTCCATTGTTAAATTGCAGTTTTCAATAATTACTAATAAAAAATTATTTATATGTCAAATGTTTTCCAAGGACCATCCTGTAAACTAAAGCTTTAAATGTTCTATTCCTGTGAAATCTGAATAGTATGCAAAGTATTTTTTCCACAAAAGATTAAAAATGAGAAATTTAAAAAATTATAAATGCTATGCAAATTAAAACAGAATATATGCTGGCTCAACTACTTTAGTCTTGCCCCTATACAATATGGTGGCTGTTATTACTTGTAATTTTATTGTTTTGTATACTGTATATATATTAAACACTTTCATAAAAATATTTATAATTATTTATATGTGTATGTTTTATATATATATATATATATATATATATATATATATATATATATTACTTTCCTAAATACCCTCTGAAAATGATAAACATCCAAGAAAAATGTATAGTCAAAAGTGAATATAGCTTGTTTATAAAATAAAAGGCAGTAAAAATAAAAAAACGTGTATTTATTTTGGGGAATGATACATTTTTGAAAGCATCTTTAGATGAAGTTTTTATTAATCTCTCATCTGGTTTGGTAGGAGATGAAAGTTGCCTTTAGGATATTTCAAGATGAATTTTGAAAAAAATTAGCAAAAACTATAACAAATCTTTAATATTGGGATTGCTTTTATGTTCTGTTACAAAAATAATTTAAAATAATAAACAATCAATTATGTTCGTTTCCAATGGAGCAATGACCACATTTAGTGCTTTGTTCTAATGTATTTTAAAAACAGGAATTGTTCCATGAATAAGATTAATCAGTGAAAATAAAAACAAAAACAAAAAACAGTATTGATGGTGCTGTGTTGTAATAAATGAGTAAACCATATCATTATCACATCCTTTGCCCCATTGATAATCTTTCAACTCCTGCAATTAGATGAAACAGTCGAACCGGCTTTAGCGGACGTCAATAAGCAGGTCTGCTAATTGCTCACTTGTCTTAGAAAATACTACCTGCAGTAGATGCTAGAGACTGTCTGTCTCACTGCTTTAAGAAAATGCAAGATATTGTTACAAGTAGCAACATATATGTAACTTAGGTCTATATACATTTCTTTTGATATTATTAACTTTCAGTGACGTTCATCATCTTGAATTTTAATATTTTTGACTACTTTTTTATAACTTTTGTTATATTACAGTGTAATAACGGTTCAATGAAGAAACAGATATTATATGTAATATATGAGTTTTATATCTGATTTATAAGCACACTACAATTCGTAATAAAATCTGAAGTTCCAGAGCAATGACTCTATTGCAGTGATTCAGAGAGCGGTATAGTTGCTCCAGCGTACCGTAAAGATGTTGACGGAGATGTCGAGGGCTCAGCCGTATCTAGGATCTGAGCCGCAGATGCGCAGCCGCCGCCGGCACAAAAGATCTTTCTTGACAAGAGGCAGAAGTTGGTGACGTGGCCTCAGATACCGCCGCCAAACTTCACTTTTGTCACGCTGCTTCACCCACTCTCTGCAAAGAGTCGAACAATCACCATTAGAGATTCAGAGATCCAAGAGACATATCATACTAAGAACAATTCGTTCTAGCTGTATTTTGTAAACATCTATTTATATGTTTCATTACATTGTCATATACACCAGTACTGATTGACCATGCTTTTATATCAACCTCAGAGTCGTTTATTCAATATTATTCCACGTAAATACACCTTAGTAGAATTGATTAAAGTAGAAAATACAAGAGGGATAGTAAACTATGAAGCCCTTGTGGCCCTTGTTAGAGTTATAGCCTGTAATAGAGAAATGAGTCCTTGCCAACTCCAGAGTAACCATTTCACGATATACAATGATCGGGGCAAAAAAACCCAAACGTTGGCAGTGTAGTTCATCATCGTATACTATAGATAACGATAAGCAGTGATTGTACTACCAAACCAACCGCACATTGTCAATGTAAAGTTCAACAGCGTGTACTATAGTTAATGGGGTGATATTACATAACTCCTTCTCTTCCAGATGTGGTGATAGAAAAATAGTGTTAGTACCGACCACAAATCCAGTTAGAGTTCAACATTGTGTACTATAGTTAGCTAGTGGGGTAGGTGTTGTTGTAAAATCTGTATACTGCCATATCTACTATTATATATAATGATAAGTAGTAATGTATCACCAAGAAAACCGCACATTGTCAATGTAAAGTTCAACATCGTGTACTATAGTTACTAGGGTGATATTATATTGCCAGATGTGGTGATAGATAAAAGATAAACAGTGTTAGTGCCGACCACAAATCCAGTTAGTGTTCAACATTGTGTACTATAGTTACTAGGGTGATATTTATATTGCCAGATGTGGTGATAGATAAAAGATAAACAGTGTTAGTGCCGACCAAAAATCCAGTTAGTGTTCAACATTCCATACTATAGTTAGAAGTGAGTTTGTACAACTCTTTCATTACCAGATATGGTAGTAGATAAACTATAAAGAGTGTTGGTGTCAGATAACTCACCTGACGTTGACAGTGTAAATATCAAAATCGTGTACTATAGTTAGCTATTGTGTTTTTATACAACCTTTCACTACAACGGTAGATAGTTGGCAAAAGATAAATATGTCGTTAGTAAACAGTGTCAGACGTTGGCAAATAAAAAGTTTAACATCGTGTACTAAGCTAACTCGTGGGGTGTTGAGTGAAATGCGAATGGCTTTCGAAGTGGTCCTCCTATGAAATAACATATACAATTGTTAAACATTGTGATTGAGGCTTTGGATGTCGAGCCATGAGTGACTCATATGAAAGTAACAAGAGTTACAAATGTGTATTGTAAAACTACCATGTCTGTAAACGTTAGAGTCCGTTTTGTTTATTCAAAAGCAGTTTTGTTTCCCTAAGACATGTTTATTTGCCAGCCCTTTACAACACCTCGAGAAGAACACGTACCTGTGTGAGGGTGAGGTGGCGCGGGGGGGGGGAGAAGTCGGGATATTTTAATTAGGCGCAAAGTCTGCTTCTCGCAGGTATCACTCGGTGTGATCACACGACATGGGGTTTAGCGCGGCCCATCCGAACACAAAACTAACTGTAGCAACTATTATTTATGCAGCTTACTGAGTTTAATGTGGTTAATGATTTTACGATATTTATTTTAATTTTATCTTTACAAACATTAAGCCCAGGTGACCAATACGTATTATAAATATAAGACAGACTACTAATGCTTAGAGAGGCTAAATATTCGATGTAGGCAACAATGGAATAAATCGCTCTGATAAGTAAAAAATACCAGTGAACATTCATAGTCTACAACTGAGAGCCAATTTTTGTCAAGCACATAACCTTGTTTTTTTTCTAGTGGAGGTCAAAATGGGAGGACATCAAAATTGGAGGTTGTCAAATATAAAACGATAATATTTCTCAGAGTTTTTTCTTAACTTGACCCACTTAAATCCATCTGATATGTATGTAATCGTTACTTCGCCTTTACACAACTAGACAAAGTCTCTGGAATTCACTAATTTCAGTCAAATGGCAGGTATGTGAATGTTTTTATATTATCGATTCATATTTAACACATTTGATATCCAAAAACCCCCATTTCGTCCTTCCCCAAAACTGGCTTGGCTTTCTTTTTTTCTTTTTCTTGTAAGAAGTTCTTCTATAGATTCAAGGAAAACCATGTTTGCTTTGTGCAACACAAATTGGCTTTCGGCTCCTAGAATATTACTCATATTATTATAAAATTATTACCTTGATAGGATCCCCTTTAAAATTATAAGTTATAAACATATAAGACTTCAGAATCAGGCATAAGGTACAGTATTCATGTCCTTATGCCTTATATGGAATCTATTACGAGTACATAATCTAATGTAAATGTAGTTAAAACATCTAAGCGCTTTATATATGCTAGCAACTAAAAGATTTGAGGAAGAGAATTTTATAATAGTAAATTAAACAGGTAACGTGCATTCTAATCCTCTACGAATGCTACAGTACGTGTTAAGTACAAATAACAAGCAATATAAATATTTTTAATCAGGAATTGAAAGGATTCTGTTGATAAAAAATGGTTCGCGTGTTTGACTTTGAAATTATCCAGCCCAACTCTAAAAGTGCCTGATTTGAAGATCGCTTCGGAAGAAATGCACGATATCCACCAAAAGGGTTTCCCCAATTTGTCACTGTTCATGGTATAGATACAACTAAGCAACTTTTTCCATATACCATCTCGCAATTCGGAGCAGCCAGCACGAAAAGTTGTTATGCTAAGCCAACCGACTCTTTTTTCTTAAAGGCCTGACGAACAAAGGTAGAAACCAAATAGTACCATTTAAAGGTCAATCAGAACAAAACAATACCCTGAAATGTAAGCATGTATTTAAAATATCCGAGAGGGTAATTAGAAAAGTATACTTCCACCGAGATTGAAATACATTTTTTTAAATTAGTAAAGAATTGTAATTACGTTTAATACAATACTGCTTTCTCCAAGATTGTTTCCAAATGTCCAAAACGAATTAAAAACTATAAATTAAAACTCCTAATGTGAGGCACTTTTAGTTACGGTATGCGTTTATATATTTGTGAAGTAAAATTTACAAACTGATACACGGTTGGGAAGGACAGTTCACTATAGCTGTTCATCGTCTTTTCAAAGCCTTACTGTATCCGGCTTTGAACACAATATACTGTCTTTAGCTTTCTTCTCTAAGTAGTTCCAATACTCACCACACCTATGGAGCGCTATGGTCAGCAACGAAATCTTCTCGAGATGAGGAAGGTTCTTACTTACATCGATGGGATGCTTGATGTATCTTTAAGTTTGAATTTTGTGAACTGTGGTAAAACATTGCAGTAAGGCAAAGTTGTGTAACTATCCTACAAATCCTGTTATTTCTATACTCCGATCATAAAAAGTTACCACTAACGATTTTCTTAGGTCTCTTCACTTTATTGTTATCATAATTTGCAGAGGACGTGCAGATTATAACCCCTAGTATGGTTATTACTGGTTTTATAATGATTCATGTAATAAAACCCGCATCGGTGCTGCTTAAAGAACCTTTAACGACGACATCCTATGAAATTTATAATAATGATGAGTTGGATTTCATTTGCCAACCAAACTGGGAGTATTCACTCTCACCTGGACATACTTAATTCTATAGCGCGAGTGGCTCATTTATCTATAATTGCCACTTGTCACGAGTATGAAACTAGCGTGCTGAATTCCATCATAATTGATTTAACCTTTAGGCTAATGTGATAGTCATGGGAGAATGGTTCACTTGATGTTTTCGAAAATATTTGTTTTACTAAACATTGTATCAATGGGATATGCTTAACTTGTTACAGATCACTGATGCATATTGAGTATATGGAATGTTTTGTTAGTTTTGTTTCAAGATATAACGTTATTGAACTAAGTCTATCCTTTAATTAATGAACAACAGATGCACGGTTCCAAGAGAGCTTTAATTATAACAAGGTTTGGCCACTTAAAGCAACCCACATTATTGTGGAGCTCCGATTGTAAGTCATGTATAGTGTATGTAATGAGTGCTATCAATCAAATCTCAAAAGATTGTCCACGTGAAACACGAAATTATTATCAAGGCTTGGACTCCATAAGTCATCCTCACTGTAGTCTAGTGCTTTGGTTGTAGCTCAAGTATGATTCAAAGTGCTATTATTATTGAGTCACACCTAGAAAGATTGTCCACGTGAAACACGAGATTATTATCAAGGTTTGGACTCCATAAGCCATCCTCACTATAGAGGTGATCAGATTGCAGATGATGTATGCACCCAAAGTGTGCTATTATTAATCAGCTTCAATTCTAAGGAGTAGGATACACAAGACTAGCCCATGAGTGTCATCAAGGTTTGGACTCGATAAGCCGTCATTAAATTGTGTCCTGTTAGCAGCTGGTATATGATTCAAACTGACCGAAAACTCAAGAGAGCGAGCCACATGGGACGGACTGAGATTGTGACCAAGGCTTGGACACGGTCATCCATCCTCACTGTAGTAGTGCCCTGATTGCAGCTGATATATGACCCAAAGAGAGCTATTATGAGCCACAATTCCAAGGAGTGAGCCGCACGAGACAAACCAGAGAATGTCGCCAAGCCTCGGTCGCAATGAGGCATCCTCACCCTTGTGGTGCCTTAATTGCAGCTGATATATGATCCAAAGAGAGCCATTACTGAGCCAATGCCTCCTAATCTACTGTGTTCATTAGGCCAAGAGATCAGGTATGCCGTGGCGCTGGCGTGCTACCGTACTTGCAATGGACCCGCGTGCACTCGTGCGTCACTTGACAAATAACCCTGGCACTTCCCAACAAATACTGTGATATACCCTTTGTTACGTGCACTGATTACTCTAGCATCTGTTTATCTGCTTACTTACAGAGGTATTACCAGGTAAAGTTGGAATCTGTTTAAGGAAAAACTTTTATGTTTTGAGCAACCTGCAGTATCATGTACAAAGTTCATTGGGCTTAATTATACATTTGTATACAAGTAATACATTAAATTGAACAAAGAAGCATTAAATAAAAAATGTAAAAATTAAAAATCCTATTTTTTCAGCTTTTTGGGTACTTTTTGTTACTACATATTTAAAAAAAATGTAAATTAAATTTGCATGTGCGAATCAAACTAATATTAGAATTATTCTGTATCACAAGACCTCTACAAGTAACCTAGAGTTCTTTAAATTATTAAACAATAACACTTCAAATAAAATAATTATGATTTCGTATGCAGATATTCTACGTTCCTGTAGCCTGTAGCCAAGGCAAATCTCTTATTATTTTACCAGTTACTTACTACTAAGAGGTACAGTCGGTTTACGGTTGTAATATTTTGTTTGTATTTCAAACAATATTTTGATAGTAGCACTTTAGGACTCTAGCTTAATAGCTGCCTTTTTTAAGACGAAATAACTACTAAAATATTATTACCATAGCAGAAAGAGTGATAGGAATTAGAAGTAGAATTTAGCACCATCTTATGTGTAAGAAAAAATGTTGAAGACAAAGTTATTATTCTTATAGTATGCAAAACATGAATTTCATAAAAAATATTTAATAAAAAATGTTATCACTTTTTTATATCATTTTGTATAAAATTATATTTCATTTAATATGATGATTTCCTTAAGTCGAAAATCACTCCTGATCTGATACACTGCAAAAATTCAAATTTTTATCTACAGCCGTTTTTTTCGTCTGGTTATAAAGTTGGGTAATTTCCTCATTAAAATGCTTGCAGTATTTCGTGGAATATTCACAACTATTTATATTTCTTGTGTGTTCAGGGAAGTAGTCTTAAAGTGATTTCAGTTAAAATTAAAACTATCCTCACTGAAACTTAATTACACAGCCTTAAATGTGTTCGCTGACAGTTTCGTACCCCACATTGAATCTACAGGTGTGCAGATGTGTGTTTACACGTTTCCCAGTAGTAAGGCCACTACGCAGAGCCGGCACGCGCCATTACTGTGACGTAAATAGCTGTTAATAACCGGCGAAACACGCATTAACCACTGGACTCCGCTGTACCATCGGGAGCGAGCTCGTGCCGTACTCACTGCCTGTCATTTGAAGAAAATTACGTTTTTTGTCGGCGGCCTCTGCAGCGGCTCTTTATTAGTGAGAGCTCCCATTATTCGTTAAAGGCCCTAAGAATGATATCAATTACAAACAAGGCATTGACGGATTGTTCGGCGCAGTGGGTGGTTCTCGAGTGGGCATCTCCGCCAGCCGTCACAACAACCTTTGTGCTCTCTTCTGCCCGATTACTGTTGGTCGGATCCTCCCCGCATCGTTTCCTGTCAAAACAAAGACACTCGATCCTCGACGTACCTGTCTTGCTCGTTCTGTTGAGGTACTTTTAAAGGTCTTATGATGGTAGGGTTGGCAGAATTACTGAGCACCCACCTGAGTGAGGGATGTGCACGGACATGCCGGAAACCCATCTTGAACTGAGTGGGGACAAAGGATCCGACGGCAGGATAATCGAATTTAATGTTAATGATGTTACCTAACTTCACCTTTTAAAACACTCTGTCCCGCGAAATGAAATCCACAACAATGATTACGCTTGTTTCGATAATCTGGTTAATGTCAATAAGTAAGGAATTTTGGTACGAGGCGTTGTAAAATATTTATATATTGATATTTTAGAAAATACCTCATAACCCATGACATTGGTGTTTTGAACAGTGGGTAGAAACTAATGAAAATATATAATCACTCCTTCTTAAGAAAAAAGTTTGGATATGAAATTAAAGCATGATAAATGATAATTCCTCATCATTATTGGTTTATCATTCCGCTATTTAGATTGTAATTCCCAACAGTTGTCTGAGAATAAATGGTAGAGTTTTCAAAATAAAATCAAACCTCAATTGTTTCACCCTTAATGGTAACATGGGATTAGGCATTGTCAATGACTTTACGTACTTACTATCTATAAAACATCCAACGAAGTTTCATATTTATTTATTATCCTGCAACATATGTCCTGAATGAGTAAACTATTAACAGAATTTGAAGACACTTTAATCAATGAATACTTTTAATAAGATGCTAGTAGTGGAATTAATAGTTATCACAATTTTTTATTTGTAAGGTGATCTGGCGTTAGCTATTTAAAACTAAAATTCCAGGATACTATATATTTTTTAATCATGTTTCCATGAAGCGTGTTTTCATAGTACGCTCTCCCACATGAAGTAACTGGTTTTTAATTAGCCTTCATAGCATACTCGTATGTGATAGCAACAAGGCAACTAAAAAAGTAACCATTAATTAATAACTGTTGGCGGTTTTTCTATTTTGCTATGGAAAGTAACTCATTTGTGGGCAATTCCTTTAGTTAATCTGATGAATACGTCACTACTCAGGAGGCGATCCACAGGGATCTCCAGGAAATGAAGTTAATTGAATCAAAAGTAACTAGATTTAATCTTAACTACAAGGTCAACCACTGCAGGTTTTATAGCAAAAGACGTTCAATTCAATACCTTGCCTCAGTAAGTGATAGGTAAAAGCATGCCAGCACACTTACACAATCAGAGAGGATAATTTAACGGATGGACCGTAAGATGTCCTCAGATTATTCCCTAAATATTATTTTAATTTTTAGGGCTTCAATTTTTGAGGCATCTATATAGATACCAAAATATCTGTAAATATATCCCCTATCTCAATTTATTTAGAGACTGTTTACTAAAAATCCAGATTTGTAAAGATAAAATGTTATTGTAGATTTTTCTAAAAGCATAAAGTTTTGTTTGGGCCCAATTTAGATGTAAGTTTTAAACGTTGGTTTTAAATTGTCGGGTAATTAATGTTATACCAGATGTTACACGATCTGGTATAACATTAACATGTACACACCGTCTTTTGTGTAAGTAGAAATTATAGAAACGTCATAATTTTTCTGTAACGATGGCAAAATGTCGGCATTATTGTAAACCCTTTCTAGCGCTGAGGAAAATATTTGGTACATCTTGGTCTTACCGGATTAAAACAATTAAAAAATTATTTTTTATCTTAATGAAATGTATAATAATAACTTATTTATAACCTTTTATTTCAACAACTTTAAATAATTTAAATTCTTTGTTGTCTATAGTAAAATAAATTAATATAAATTAAAATTATTAAACTGACATAGAACATTGATCATACAAAAAGATTCATAATAATAACATGCATATAGGTTTTAAAAGCAGTTATTTATAACTATTGTGTTATTTTAGATATTTTCATTTTAACATGTCAAAACTCCTTCGTAAAATATGGCCGCATACCTAATAAATTAAACTCCTTCCAACATACTATATAGTACTCGTATATGTAATAATTCTATACAAAATAAAATGTAAAGGTACAACAAATAAATTGTAACTGAATGTTTCCAAACTCTGATTTAAAATAATAACAATCAGCTACTGGATGAGGTGGAATCACAAGATATGAGGAGGGCATCTGCGAGTCATGTGCTTCACATAAATAAACCGCAGCGATGTGAGGCGCGCCGCCGTCACTCATAAATACTTACTGTGCTCTTATTGCTTCCCTGCACCCAAGAATTTTGGGTTGGTGCTACTTACCTGTTCTACTACCCTGATACTTAATAGTCTTGTAGACGTTTACTGAAATGAAACTTTAATAACTTTCTACGTATAAATTTGAAGTTAACTTCAAATATCCCACCATTAAGATTTCTCGTCATTATGAATAGAAATTTGAAGATAAGAATACTGAAGATAAAGCAGTGTCTTATCTCAATTGCAGGAAATAGTGAAATGCATTTTTATGAAGGAACAGCGTTCAAATAAGTACTTGTTGTAGGATTATCAAAAATGTAGATGCTGACATTCTTCAGCAACATTCCCCGAATATGGATTATAAGCCTTATCTCTGACTTCCAGCGTGGCTAGTTGCAAATCACTTACGATCATTCCAGAGTTCCATTCTTAAGTATGTTAAGGAACGAATTGATAGATCCTTGACACTTACTGGTACAGAGCAACTAATTACAAATAATCTGAGGTAGAAATGTTAAGTTAGAACCCTTTATAGTTGGACAGACCGTTTCGAACTCAGGAAGAGTTTGGGTGTTACCAACTCAAATGAAAGATTGACCTCTTCTGTTCTGTTAGAATCACGGCTGAATAGTGTCGTCGCTATATTATTTCTGACAAGTTTCGCTTGACTTATAAAAATATTTCAAAATTTGTATGGTTGCTTTATTATTTCTTTCATAATGTCACCTGTTTAACTTGATGACGTCGCGAATCTTGCCGTAACTTTGTATAAAACGTATATTAAACGCCTCTTACAAGAAGGATGAGTCAGAAGGTGACTTGACAATTCACTAGATTTACCTTTATACGTCCATCAATATATTGGACTCTAAATTAGAATTTAGTAATATTTTACAATATATGGGCCAGAAAAACAGTTTCTGGTTATTTTTTAATAAGAGTTCGTTTAATAATTACTGATAAGAGTTCGACACCGCACTTGCCTTCTGACCTCACCCTGGCTGTCCCATATTGGGTGTAGTATTAACTTGTTGCCGGTATAACTGTTCGTGCAAACCTTCTTAGAATACAGGATGTGTAAGAAGAATGAGCCGAACATGTGGTCCTCATTGAAGGACGCACCACAGAGGATGGGCCACGAAGTCGTGACACTATAATAACAATTTTGTTTTTATTTGCAGGTGACAGCGGAAAGGTGACACCCTTGGCGAGGGGCGCGGCTACCTGGAAGGACCCTACACTTTCCAAATATATTGATAACTGGGAAAACACGCTAAAAGACCTGTGGGAAAATATTGCAAGCAAAATGTGTTTTGGTTTTTTATGTCCGAAAACTCTCCATACAGTGAGATTGTTAATTGTTGTGAATTTCTTGCACTCATACTTTTAATATGAAATAAAAAACAAAACTAGAAAAACTTATCAGTAACTAGTTAACTAATAATTATTTATTAGTTTAAATATCATTTTCAAAATTAAACATTCCATGCATATATCAATAATTGAAATGATTTTATTTATCTATGTACTTTAAAAAAGTAATGAATGCTGGTAAAATACACATTGTTACTATAAGGCTCAGTAGCTATTTTTATCAGATGTCAAGTATGGCTACAAACTTCTTTGTCTAATAAGCTTCCATTTGATATCATTAATCTCAAAATGCGAGAATAACGTTGATAGCAGCAGTTATTTTTAGGACGTGATAGTATGGGCCCGCCGGATTGCAAAGCGATTATTTAACAAGTAATCCTAATATTTATTTTCATACACTGATAATATTTTTACTGTTAGATACATATCACCAATTATTCTATTGAATTTTATAAATTTTGACAGAGAATTCATTTTTATTGCAACTATAATACAATCCTTTTTATATACTCGTACCATACGACGTCAAAATCATATTTAGTGATGAAATTAACATAAATATAATTTACTACTTCGTCATTGCAACCACGCTTCGTACTTGGTTTCGTGATACCTAATGTAATGACAACAATTTTACGAGGGAACCATCATAATTATGGTTTTGCGTGGTATTTTAAACTTATAAATTAAAAGAGCATTTTGTTTATTTTCTCATTTAACTAACGTACATAACTAAAATCATGTGAATAAACAAATATTTATAAGCAGTTATGTGTCGCAAGCCATCAGTGTGCATCCCAATCTCAGTATTAAATAATTATATTTTTATTTCCGCAATATACAATTATCTTATTAAGTACCGTAGTAATAATATCCTCTCACTATTCAATGACAGAGTCTATAATACCCTATCACTGCTCTGTGACCAAGTCTATACAAGAGAAGCGCTTCTATACTTCACACACACTACTCTATATCTTACACCCTTACGTATTGTAACAACTCAACAATGTTAAGTTTACCGTATAGGATAATATCCTCTCACTACTCAGTAACCGAGTCTATAATATCCTATCACTGCTCTGTGACTAAGTCTATAATATCCTCTCACTACTCAATGACAAAGTCTATAATATCCTATCACAGCTCTGTGACCAAGTCCATAATATCCTCTCAATACTCAGTAACCGAGTCTATAATATTCTCTCAATGCTCTGTAACCAAGTCTATAGAAGAAAGCGCTTCTATACTTCACACACACTACTCCATATCTTACACCCGCTCGTATTGTACCAACTCTACGGTGTTAAGTTTACTGTAGATAAACTACTTAATGACCGAGTCTATAATATTCTCTCACTGCTCTGTGACCACGTCTATAGAAGAAAGCGCTTCTATACTTCACACACACTACTCCATATCTTACACCCGCTCGTATTGTACCAACTCTACGGTGTTAAGTTTACTGTAGATAAACTACTTAATGACCGAGTTTATAATATTCTCTCACTGCTCTGTGACCAAGTCTATACAAGAGAAGCCCTTCTATACTTCACATACACTACTCCATATCTTACACCCGCTTGTACTGTACTAAATCTACGTTGACTTGTTTGATATCTTCTCAGTACTCTTTGGCCTACGGAGAAAGGTAGAATAAGATTTAAAAAGAAAATCTTCTCCAAAATATTTTATAATATTTTGGATTATTTCTTTCATTTACATTTATCTTTTTAAAATACTTTCCCTGAATATACGAAAAATAGGAAACACACGTTAGGCCAATGGTCAAAAACAAGCACTAGGAATTGTACGTATATATTTAAAGTGACATTTTAATATATTTTGTAATCAGATCCACAGGAAAACGGCTGACGATGAAAATATGATTTTTAGGTGTGTATAAGGTTGAAGTGAGTAACGTGATTTTTACTGTAGAAAAAGTATTTTCCGAAAGAAAAATTATATTTAACACACCTAAATTTATATTTCATTTAAAAATATTTAATCAGTTAGTTTTCAATGTCATAACTCATATAAGCCTCAATGCTGTAAACACAACATCTTATCTTGGTCCGTTTTTTTTCTTGGGTAGATAGAAAATTCCTTAAAAATCCTGTTATTAAATTCATAAGAGCTTGTGGAATAATTTCAGTTCTATATATATTTCGTCTGCGTTGAGTATCATCATAAAGCGAAAATACCCGAAATAAAAACAAAGTTAGCCAACCAAACCTTATTACGCCACCATATTTTTATACCTTTTCCTAGATTGTGTTTCCATCCAACCCTTCACTGCATAGCCAAGTATCCTATAGAGCAGTAGAGTTTGTTGACCCGTGAATACCCCTGAAGAGTACAGACCTGCAGTGAGAGTGATGGGTGTCCATGTTTGCTGAGGACGCGGGTCAAGGGAGTATACTAGCAGGAATGTGTCTGTTGTAGAGCTACCTGGTCCCGGGGCACAAAGGGAGTGGTTCTCACGACCAAGGTGACACATTTTCGAAAATGACTTGTGGGAAACTGCGGGAGGTGAAATCGGCTACTTTTCTGCCTTCGCTCCGCCCCGCGCCGTGAGTTCGCGTGAATCTCTAGCGTTCGCTTCTGCGGGCACTCCTCTACCGGGATAATTATGACTTACACTCTGCGGGAAACACGATCCCATCTGCAGCTCCTGGTTGCGCAGATTTATCGCGGAAATTGGTATTTCTAATTTTAGAAAATCTCAAAACTTTGCATTTTACCAGACTTGATGCGGTGTTTATTTTACATCACTATTAAAAAATTATTAATATTTGATTAAGAAATTCTGCAACCATAAAGTATTCCAATTATTATTACGGTACCAATGTTTGGATTCTTCTCCATACCGAAATAGACTTTTTTGGTTTTCAAATTTTTCTAAAGTTACTTTCCAATATCTGGTCCCTTTATTTACAATAAAAAACTATTTATACTGTTCTATCACACAGGATTTAAATAAACATTTAATGGTTTCAAGCGTGTATTCTTTTTTTGTCGTATATCGCCTTTCGGCATACCTGTAATGTCACTGTCATATGTTGTACATAATTTGTGTACAGGTTAATTGGAAGAGAAGACTAACCTCTATAGTAAATACATTTCTCATTATTATTCTCATGCAGTGAAAAGAAATAATTATTGATCTGCTTTATTATCTATATTACTTTAAAAACACAATGTAATTAATGTATTGTGGCAATGTATTAACAAACGTTGAAGTAATACCATAAATACACATGAAGTTTCTCGTGCAAGGTTGAAGAAGCAGGTCTCCTCAGCAAAATCTTCAAATTCCCTTTAGAGTTGAAAATAAAACCCTACCAACAGATAGCTAAAGTACGTCGCGCATACATGTCACCTCCTTTAATGATTGCAGAGCACTGGCCGGTCCCGACCAGCATAATGTCGCGTTCAACAATTTACAGCCTGAATTGATTTGTAATATTCGTTACTAATAATGACAACAAATTAAAGATTCCAAAAGGAGAAATAAAGTTTGTGGAACGCTCCATTGTCCGGGTCCAAGTGGGAGCTTGGTATTTACGAGCTATTGTTTTGATATTTTGGTCGCTTTTCTCGACCACGACAGTCCCGGCCCGTATTTTAGAGGAGCCCTTTCTAAGCCCGATTGTCGTGTAGGGTGCACGGGCAAAGGCTTCGGACTCAGCATTCAACACTGCAGTCGCCTGGCGATTCGTATTGTGATTAAAATAGTAGTTGGGCTTCAGCCACGGAAAAGATGGAAACACAGAAGTCTCACTTGAACACGGTTTACACCGCCATCCGTTGGCCAGACCTAGGAACTACAATTGGCAGCGGGACAGTGCATAATTAACGCATTCTTGGGTTCTTTGGTCTTTGAAATACCAATTTATTCTTTAAAAACTGCAATATTTCATAAATTTAACTTGAGTAGTTCAGTAACTAATGAATTGGTTATGTGAGCAGGAATTTGCATCACTTTTCAAGACATGATACATAAATAACTGCCACTGAATGTCGTACATTACAAATATATGAGCAAATACCATTACAGGTCTTGTTATAAGAATATAGAAATGATTTAATTCTACATTCTACATTAGTGTTTCAAGTTTACTATTAATGTATTTACCAAAAGGTACCCATATTTTTTTCAAGCCACACAGGAAACACGTTAAATCGTTTTTTTACAGTAACGAAAAGTTGTACTAGTAAGAATATAAGTAAAAGAAATGCGTTAATAATAAAATAATCTTTGTCCTCATAAATATTGAATATATAATGAGAACTCTTCAAGTCACGATGGCAGTTTATTTAAGATAACAGATTGTTTAGTATTATGCCCAAAATAATCGAAGGTTACACAAGAATTGTTTGAAAGATTTGGAACTAATAACTCAACTATGCAATGCGATTCCTTAAAAGCATTGTACAGTTACTGTCTCGCTGTAACACGTGTTGTACTATTGTACAGTTACAGCTTTGCTGTAACAAATGTGGCAGTTTAGCTGTAACTATACATGTAGTTAAAGGACCACCCGCACTCCTCGTTACTAAAAGTCAAAATTCCTCGCCACCATCAATCTACTATCTCCTGGTCATCCCCTCTATTCGCCAACGAGATTACTGTATAATTAATACTCACAGTTAAAAAAGTAGATTAATTAAACGACCTGGTACCGATTAAATTTGTTATACCCACTCGAAAAGCGATTGGAATGAATCCATTTCTTACGGTAGGCCCGATAATTATCGGGGGAAACCGCTAATCTGCAGTCAATCGATGTAATGAGCGGTTCCGTAGGCCTAGCCCAAGCTATCGGCCCATCGGACGAGGTGTGCGCCACGCCGCCGCTCCACACCGTCATTCCAATCGGCCTTATTGCATTGTTCGGTTCTATAAATAATAAACGGCCATCTTCTCTGGCCCTTCATTACGGAGAAAAACAACCAAAGAGAGGCTTAAATCAAAAGGCTCCATTATTTAGCCTAGCGAAGATACGAGAGCTACTGTGCACAGCGCGAGTTGGCGGAGCGTTAAGTTCGCGACTCCTACACGCAGAGCCTCTCGCTCGGCCCGTTTTGATTATCTCTGCCTCGAACCGAACACCTCCTGATTGTTAGGATGGCTGTTGTTGATGTTAGCCATAGTTTATTGTAAATGGGAACGTTTGCAACAGCTACCAGAGGCAGTTTGGATAATGGAACGACGCTTAGCCATCGGGTAGATTGTTTGACTAGCCAACAAGATATTCAATTAATTCTGTACCAGGGCTGGACCAAAATCAAAACGAGAACATATTTTATTTTTCTTGTTAAGCATTTATAGCCACTGCTGATGCTTTAAAATTTCCTTTTCGTTGTCAGTGACTCTAGTTCAAAACGTCTTAAAAGCTTTTAGGTTTGAGCTGTTGCACAATATGATTTTTTAAAGTATCAAACTATGATTTTAGGGTACGCAATAAACACACACGCGTCACTTAAACAAAATACGATTAGTCAAAGAGACAATATAATTACTCAAACAAAAGAGCATTGCGTAATTATATGCACGATAAAAAATATGAGGCTCGAAGGAGGAGATGTGGTTTGACACACACGTTGCAGTAAATAATACACCATCCCATTCACCGTGCTTCTCGTACCTTTACCGGAGGGCACAATTCATAAAAATAGCCGAATAAATTAAATAGTATCCAATTATTTCTAGTCTAAAAATTTACGATCCGAAACGGGTAGCGGGCTACGCGATTGGTTCATTACAATTGGCCATCGATTACCCGCGGGGCCGCCGACCAGATTGGCGAGCAGGCGAAATTAATCCGCCGTGTAAAGTCGGTTTAATGACATAGTAATGGAAGTTATTATTCAGCCTTGTTGGGAGTGGCTGGCCAACACCGGTAGCCCCCCATCACTCACAGGGAACAGGATCACGTCCAGTCTACTACTGGGACTACTGGACTTTAGGACTCGTATTTGTTCCTCTTCTTTCGTTGTTACAACTATAACATGTAATATGCAACGGTTGGGTTCGACAAGGATCGTGCTTAGATCCGCTCATGTTAATTGAATAGATGTTAGATGTGAACTTAGTTCTGCTCGTTCAATCATGTTCAATCTGCAAATGGGACTTCTGGTCTTGAGTGGACAACCTGATTGTTATACACAAATTATTTACCTGTTTGGCAGATCATACCTTTTCAGTGTCAAATTGCAACTTTTATTACAACTCAGTCAGTGTTAACCATTAATTGGATATTTTGTGTGTGTTAACTTTATAATAATGCGTGTAAGGCTCCCACTAATGGAAGCAGACCAAATACTTCTGTGCTCAATGTCATCTCCCTTCTTGTTGGTAGTAGCTGATTCAAAAGTAACAAAAAAATTAACACCATTTTAAACCGATGTACTTAGGAAAGAAAGACCGATAGACAGATAAGTATGTTCATATAAGAAATGCATTTTTATATTTTAGGCTATACTTGTGAATTTGTTTATAATAGCTTGTGTGGAATTGTATTGGAGAAGAATGTTTTCGGACGAGGAAGAAAATACTAATTTGGAAGAAATTGTAGAATTTCTCGGAAAATGTTCTACATTAATTTATTAACATATCTACTACGAAAAAAAGCAGAAGATGATTTCGACATTACAATTAATTATAATCTTACGTTCCTCTAACTAAAAATATACAATGATATACTTGTAATGTATTGTACAACATAATTAAAATAATGTGTATTAGATCCCTCTAAATAGAAAAAAATACATTCTTTGATGAAGAAGCCATTAAACTAATATTTACTCCAATCACCCTAAATATATGCACCTGATCACTCCGAACCATTTGAGGACTGTATTACCAACACCCTGGAATTGTATCGAGTAAGAAGAAGAAGAGCCAAACGCAACAATTAAAATACAAATCAATGAAATTACATATTAATCAAGGCCCTCAATGGTTAAATCCTACTAAAAGATTTACAATATCAGCCAACAGTGTATGAGAAAACATTAAATTTAAGAATGCATCCTTGGAAACGAAAGTGTTTTTCATAAATGAAAAGTTACAAACTGCCATTTTTTGAAATAACAGGAAATTAACATGCGTACTACAAATGTTATTGTTTAATCCTAAGAATCTAGACTTGAGGAAAATCAGCTCTGAAAAAGAAAGTCAATTGAGTCCAATAAGACCAAATACAATCCAATTTTATTGATAAATAGTGAGCCATAGCAGTTAGATTTTCATTGAAACCAGAAAAGTATCTGAATGTGATCTCTCTGAAATAAGATGGTGCTATTAATTTGGACTATCCTATGGAGGATAACAACAACCACTACATTGTTATCATTTATTTAGTAGAGTAAATTACGGGGGATGATCAGATTGTGTTCTACCAGCTGTAAATTCCTCGTTTTAAAGTTCGTTTTTTAACTTGTGTTTGTTTGCAATTTACAATCGGAACACCTGACTCAACTTTGGGTCTCTATCCCTTGTCAATAAATCACCACATCCAATTTAGAAACTCTCTGAAATCGAGAGCGAGAATGATCACGCCGATGGAGCTACAGGAACATTACCTGAGACTTCCAGATAGCGCAGGGGAGATATCATGACTGGACGCGGTAACCAGATCCGAGTTACAGCTTTAACGAGTCCTCTACATTATGCCATACTGCTTTGATACTATCAAGAGAGTGACAAGATCTTTGTTAAGAACCAAGACCTGATTATCCTGTATCTTCTTGTTATCCCCTAACGCCATCATCTCTAGATTGCCTTAATCTATCTTCGGATTTCTTATATGTTGTTAATTCTAATTTCCAACATGGTAGACAATAAGTACTCAATACATTAATTATTCAAAATATCCATACTAACTGATCATCACGTTAGGAATTTAAATTTAATTGCACCAAAAATTGCACATTGGGTAAAAACTAGTTGCTGTATTAGTTTTACCTGATTTTAATGACTTAACAATGGTCATTGTGTTGGTAGACTGATAATACTAATTTACATGACGTATGATTAAACGCTTAAAGGTCTATAAACCTTTTCGACAAGGAATTCCGTTGGACTTCTGGAAAATACGAGAATAAAAATACTAGTTGGTTGAAGAATATGATTCTAAAAAATAAGAAGCCAGAGTACTATTTTGGAATTTATTGCTCAAATCTAAGTATAAAAAAGCTGAAACTCAAAGAGAAGAGCTTTTACCAGTATGAAGAATAAGAGGCCTGCGGACCAAACCACCTAGAGTATAATAATATCTTTGATAATATACTTGCTATATATGTTACTATACTATGCTTTGATCCTGTGATAAAAAAATCAGAGCATCCTAGAAAATTAATGAATTGGAGTGTCAGGTGTCTACGGCACCGTTAATAACTTATGAAGCAAGAGAGCATTAAATGATCATGTAAAGTTATGTGCAATTCAAACCATAAGGATTCTGAAAATTTCAGAAGATAAATTATAACTCATAGATAATTAAAATCTTGACATGAGTCGTGTATATACTCGTGAGTTTTAAGACGAAGGGTACATGGGACCTACCAATCAAGAGATCTGCGGACCGACATTGGAAAAGTACATGGTGTTCTAAGAAACACTATTAGTGCTATAGCCTATGGTTAAGGCCCCCAAGTATTACGGAATGACTCGATCAGGTCCATTAAGATACAAGCACTAAAAGTACTGCAATTTATAAATTGAATTAAACATATTCAGGGTGTTTAAAACTCCAACTTAAGGATATTTTTGTATGGCCAAGAGTAGGCAAAAACTATATGTAATCAAAGGTCTTACTCTTTTCGTTTACAATATGTCTCCCCGTACTGGGCCAGATTATGAAAAGTAATCAATCAACTTTAACTTAACTTTAGGAGCATCTTTATACTAAAAATATTTATGAATAAAACATTTGGTTTGATTTATAAATTCGATTTTAAATATTTTAACCAAACATCTAAAACAGTTCTAATTTAACAAGTATTTTAAAGAAGACTTTTTGTACAAAGTTTATTAAGAATCAAATAAATCTTTAAGTGTTGAAATTAGATAGGGAATAAATGATTTATTTATTATTATTAATATTTATTTAGAGTCATGATATGCATGTCAAATCTTTAGTTTCTGCACAGCAAGGTAACAATTCAACATCTGAAATAACATTCAACAAATTATTTTGAATTTATGTACACTTTCCGAGTTTTGGAACTTCAGGGTAACAAATTACGAGGATTATCAACGTACGTGTATGAATTGTGCCCCGAAAAAGCCGTGAATGTCTATTGTTTCATGTTTATTTCTCTTATAAATATTTGGTTAAATCTATGATAATTTTTCCGTTGTACTTTTTACAACCACTCGCATCAGGAGGGAACGTAAAATGGTTTTCATATAAATTACGATTTTTTCCCTTAATACATTCCTCTACGAAATTTTCGAGAAATCTTTTTAAGGTAAATGGTTTTGTAGAAATAAGGTAAATTCATTAAAACAAAAGTAAGAAAGCTATTTAAATAAGGTAAAGCCTCTGATCCAGTTGTATGAAAAGGTAGATAGTACAACGACCTCGATAATAAGGGATATGGATTTCGCGGTAGAAAAGCGAAACTAGCTAGCCCTTTGAAGATGACAATTAGAAGGTGACAAAAGGGACACTTTATGGGACAAATGTCTTCGGCGATTTCCGTGTCCTCGACAGGCTTAGATGCCATTAGTTCAGTAACAGGAGGTTCAGAATGCCTTCCATTAAATTCGTTCATCGAAAGTTGAGAGTACATAGCTCCACCCACCTCCCCCCTTAACGTGAGTTAAAGAACTTTGAGGTGATCAATATAGATAGAAACTAACGATTAAAAAACTTTATTAGCCCTTGAATTAGAGTTTAGTATAATCATGGGTTAATTGACCAAATATTAATGATACTGGGATCAAAGACATTTTAATCAAAATAAAGTTAAGTTCTACAAACCAGAGATGTAGAAATTAGGAAGCCGATTTCCAGAATACAAGAGTCTTTGAGCTTCAAAATCCCAAAGACTGCGGAGTCTGACATTAAGATCTTTGGATAAGAATACGCAGCATATGAACACTATGTAAGAAGCATGGTGTTTATTAAATCCATCCTAACAATGGGGATCAGAAAATTAAATCATAAGAACTTCAAAATCCTGGACCATCTGGCCCACTCTGAATGCACTATTAGATAAACTGAGATATAAAGTTACGGACATAAGGGTGCTGCAGATAGAAACAAGTATTATAGGAAAAAACGATTAAATTATTATTTTATTAATTACCAACTCCTTATAAAAGGTGTGCCTTGTTCATGGAAAAATACCTGCATTCTGTTCAGGCTGCAATGGATTAGGCATCTTCACTCGCATACAGAGGATTGCCCTTTGATACTGGGACGCAGAATAATAATCTAATATTGGCTATACTAGAAATTTATATTAAGCAATTAATATATTAATGAAAAATGTCCTTTAACGGTTGTTTGATAAGTATTTAAACTAGACGAACTGCTTATAACACAGGAATAATAATTTAACAACGAATTAATAATTTGGTGTAGCCTAAATGGAAAATTATATATTGAATACAATTTTGTTGATAAACCTGCACACTTTTAACTGTTATGGCATGTTTAGGAACACATGAAAAACCACCAATAAATACCAAGGAGAAGGTCTACAGTATTAAAGTAAATACCAAATTAAACATTCACTAAAATATAAAATATTGTATATACCTTTAGTATACCAGTATAATATCCAAGCGATGAGTTCATCACAATAAAATTTTTTGACTCGCAAATAATAAATAGTAAATAATTGTTACTAAATTTTCACAATTCACTTAAAAAATACTACTGAAATTGTTTCGATTGAAGATAAACAGTGCAATGACATCAGAGAACGTAAGAATAGCGCGGGACCTCAACACGCCCCCAGAGAGAGGATTCTTGATGACTTTTAATATATGCCGTTTAAGAGAACACCCGTACAAAGTCGTATTTTAAACGCACCCCTGATTAAAAAAACACCCTCAGGGTAAGAACATAAGCTTGTGGGGGGAGGAAGTGGAAAAACGCAACATAAAAACCCTAAGCCCACATACTCAGACCGCTCTCGATCGGCCTTAAGCCCAATTTTTATAAATCACATTTACGATTTCGAGACCCTCCTCGCGAGTTAAATTCTTTAAGATACTCGCCTTGTTTTTATTTCCGACCGGGGACTCCCCCTCGCACGCACGTACAAAAAATAATTGCATTGCACTTGTTAAGAGGTTTCGATTTCCTCGAAACTTCTTCTTGGATTTTCTGTACGTCAGAGGACTGTTTTAGTAAGAATTTTTGTTTCCTCTGAGCTTCTCTGTTAAACATGGCCAAGGTTTTATTACATGCCATATATTGCCTGTAAATATAAGTTACGTAAACGTTCTGTAATCTCTTCAATAAACAATATCTCTTGTGGAGGGTTTTTAATTTGTAAATGTTTTGAACAGGGCGATGGTACAACTGAAGGTATCATTCACCTAATGTTCTTAACTTATACAAAAATAGGGCTGAAAGCTCGCAACACTAAATTGTGAAAGGAAAACCTTTTGAATTAGTTTAGAAAAGGCATAAACATTGGTAGTAACAGAATTTAATGTTTCAAAAAGGTATTTAATAACGAATTAAAAAAATACTATTGAAAAGTGAATTAATTTAGATATAAGTCTGATGTCTAAGTCGATTCAACAATAGGGATATTGGATATTCTGCATACTGACATCGGTATGAATGGTGTTTATAGTTTAGACTATGATAATGGTACACTAAATCAAAAGTAGCAGTGACGATTTTTGCATTTTACTGAAATTCAATAACAAGCTCTTTGGAACTGAATTGGACCACTAGTCTTAAATCTATTTGTTGTCGAACTAGTTGAAATTCTTACTATACATATATGTAAAAGAACGGCATGGAAAAATGAAAGAGCTCAGTTCAAGGGCGGAATGCAGGAGGTGAGTGGCGGGATCAAATTGGATTGCAATCATACAACGTTCTTATTTTCATGACGGCGACGCAACGCCCCGGGCTCCACTAAACGCTCGGCTTCCACAGTTCTTAATAATACGTCTGAAAAGCAAAGGCAAGACGCATGGCCCAATAAAAACCCTCCAAACATGTCCCTAATTTAAATGGATCGTCAATATCGAGCGATTAAGCCGCGAGAGTTATATGCATTGATGGGGTGCCTGGGGCCCAGACGGACTGGTCCCCCCTCCCACCACCCAGCCACCCCAGCTCCAGAACACCGCGCCTGATTGAATGTCTCTGGAGAAACATGTGTCTTAGAGGAAAGAAAGATGTGTTTTAATCAGTTATATAACATCAGGATCGGAAAACACAGCTTCTATGATCGCGCTCCCAATCAATACCTCTTCACCGTAGCTCAGGGGTAATATCGCGGCACACTAACCAAGAGGTCACGGGTTCGATTCTCGAAGAGGTCATGACTATTTAAAATTGAGTTTGGTCCGATTAGCAACTTTTAAACTTATAGATTTAAACTTACGGAAAGAACATTACAGGTTAAAAGAGTTAAATACAAAAAAATTACATCTGAATCTGAATATCAAAATTTGATGGACTCTAAATTTCAATGATAAGAAAATATTTGCATTATTTTCTAGCGATAAACGTCCCTTTAATTTAACATTTAGCCAGCAAAGTAAATAAAAGGCTAACCATTTTTGAAAGTACAAAGTTCACTAAGTAATTCTGTTATGTATCTTTTATATGTAATTTAATTTAGATTTTATTGATTTGGTAAATTTTTATTGTTTGGATTTGGACAATTATGAAACTTTAAGTATCGAATACTACGGATATATCCGTAGCATTAATAATCTAACAAGAATATCCGCAAGTGCAAATATTATCATGATATGGAAGGCTAATTCCTTAAGGTATTAGATTATCAGTACTTTGGAAGAACTTTGCATTAGATATGCTGATTGGATTCCACTTCATTATCCAATCATTGAGTTTTCATTGTCTCCAAATTGACATAACGAAGCGTATAACATCGTTTTATCATCCTGCATGATTACGTAATGTCTCTGGTAAATTTTTGCCATGACATCTCTAGTCTGAGTGAGCTATAACATAGAATTCCTCTGTGTGAACTACGATATATGTGTCCTCCGTGCAGCCATTTCATCTTTTGTGGTAGGAACAATACTATCAATGGAACTGCAGAAACTGTACAGTATATGATGTTTCTTCTTCTATCCCACGATTGGGAAGTTGGGTCCATTAACAGAATACAGTACAGTGGGTACCTACCCCCTCTTACCTTTCCACTCCTGTTCTACAGTACTTGTATTTTTTTCCACAGTTCCAAATTGGGTTGCCAATGAAAATAATTATGTAAGGTCAGATGAGGAGTTGGAGTAAGATTGATTGTTTTACTATCAAAAGATCCCCTAAAACTTCTTGACAGAAGAGTAAATCTCATTGGAAAACATAAAAGGTGTCATATAGCTAAAGGTATAAAAGGCAAGACGCATTGAAAGATAATCTTGCTCGAAATATGCCAAATAAATCACAATCCCGAGACGAAGGATGGACGATAAATCAAGAAGAGTGGCCAGATACTGGGCAGTGTTGACTGGCGCGCCTCAGGGGGCAGGGACAGCGCCAAGTCGTGATTTGTCTGTGGTAGACCAGCATCTTACATTAAGGTCTTCCTCTTCAAAGAGCATCCCTTCAGTCCTTCAGTAAAAATTAGCAAAATAATTAGTTAGATTGTGAGCGTAAACTGCAAGACTTCAAAAATGGCTTTAACATATTTTTGATATAACAAAATCGTCCAAGACGTCTTTGAACTAAACCATGATTGTGGCCAAATATATGTTCGTGCTGAGGAAATTATAGATTTTGTATACAAAAAAGTTTTGTTATACAAAAACTATGACTTTTCTCTTGACTTACTTCACCTTGGAAAACTTAGATTGTTATAGTGTCGGTCAATTAATAAGGAGGAGTGGGCTGCTACAATCGAGTAACTAGTCTGGAAGCCACCAGAATCCGCTAGTCAGTGCGGGAAACGACAGATACCACAGCAAGGTCTCTCTCTCTCTCTCTCTCTATGTACGATTAGGTATTCTGTAGTGGTTAATCTTCCATTGTGGATTATGTATGTGGGAGACCGTTCTCTTCGGGTCGGAAAGTTTTAATGGAGGATTCAGATTGGGTTTCTATTTTGAAATTTTATTCTGAGTAGCTAATCATTGGTCCGTCTGTTTCGGAATTTAGATATCTAACAGTCTTGATCAGATAGCTTTGGAAAAATTAAAGGATGGGGAGAAATCACTTAAATACAGGTACATAGTAAAGTATAGACCATTTAGGTTTTTGTCACAGATATTAATTCTATGGAAAATTAGTGCACTTTCTCTCAACGACAAATATTATAAAATGTCAATCATTTGGATTGCCCATAACATAAGTAAGTGGGTAACTCAGGGAACTATACTGGAGCTAACGGAAGGAATAATTTATGTAACAGTACTTCATTCTGCAAAGGGACATGCTAGAAGATTTAAAGGTGTGCTAACACACGATATGAAACATCAAGATGTTTATTGATATTTAAGGGCCCTAACATGTCGTTTTCTTAACTTTATACGACTGTAAATCCAATGTTGATTGGCGTTTATTTGTTCGAAGCCGCAATTGAGCATTTTTATACGTCCGTTACTGTGACCCAGCCTTGAGCTCTTGCTCCACAGATAAACTCTGCCATCTCGCGGTAGTAAGGAAGCTATTAACCGAGCACTTGCGGGGAGTGCCTCTGACCTTGTCCCGCCCTTGGATTCGACATTGCGATAAGCCGGTGCGGTCGTGTATTGCCGAGTGATATTAATTGCGGCCAACGAGAGTCGTGTAGAGCCGTGCGACAAGACTCAGAAACATTGCGACAAGCCTGTCATAAGTCTGGTGCCACTTGTCACTTCCCTGGTATTCCGTCCTCTGTGGATATTACGCTTTAATGCTGATTGTAAGCAACCGTTCAGGCAATCCCTCTTCAGCTTCGACAACAATGCAACAAAGATGCCGACTGGCCCATAGAGAAAGAAGCAACCGTTTCCGGTGAGATTTCCAAACTGTACTTAGTCACACATCATGATACTACTTTTTGCAGTATCCTCTGACTTTATTTAAAATTTTAACAGCAACCATTTTAAAATAATTTAAAATAAAAGGAACTACTAGAAGGTGTTGTATACACTGTTTTGTTTTAATATCAAGTACTGAATCTTTCAGAATTGTTTGAAGATTGAATACACACAATAAGATGCAAACTTCAACTCTATTTACCAATACACAGTTATATAATTTTACAGCAAATCTTAGTTTTTGTGTACTTAAATAGTGTATCTCCTAGCAAAGATTCTAATTTGATGCACATCCTCCAAATGTTGCTGTAGTGTTCATTCGGTACATACCTTCTCAAATTTCGGAGGGCCTTTCACGTAAAAACACAATATTATTATTATTCTTAACAATTAAACAATTTTTTAGTTTACGAGCCGAGAGCTAATTTTCTATGTATAAGCCCACAACGTGGGTTTTCTGACTGACATAATTGAAATTCTGCATGAAACATGTATGAGCACTCGGTACGATGATGGTGCATATCACTGCATTGGATTTGGCTGAGCGTTAGCGAATATTTTTACACTGGTCTTATGGGTAATCTTTATGACAACTCAATAAACCAACTAGCCCAACTATCTTAAAACATTCAACAACGCTTTATATTGCCTTGATATGTAGATATGTATTATTTAAACACTGATATGAAACCCGATTTAATTAGTAAGAATCTGTATCTGTCATGGCAAGTTAAGTTGAAAAAAGGTCTCATGAGTAGATTTCAATTTGACATAAAATTTAATTTCTACAATAATGAGTTCTATGATGCGTCATTTTCGTGTCAACTTCTTTTTTGTATGATTCTCGAGAGTAAAATGAGCTATATATTAGAAATTTTGTGAAGCTTATTACGACATGTGGTGTGGCATACAATTCTACAATGTTATATCTTCAGATTGTATAAACATCGACATAAATACATTCACTAATTCTCAGTTATCTTAACATAGAGAATACGATCGTGTGTAGGACTACATACATGTTTTATACCCTTTACACTTTCAGGAAAGGTAAACCACCGTCTCGGTGGTTCTGCTTAAGTTATTGGAAGGGGGGGGGGTACCGAGAGTGAGGGGGACCAACAGAACCATCAATCGAGGAAATGTCCGGGGAAACATCAGTCCATAATTGATGTGGGGGGACACTCATCATAAATCCACCAATCTGTCCCACGCGGATGTGGAATACGAGCATGAGCGTCAGCCACGGCAACCACCGCAGCGCCGACACTAAATAATGTCTATAAGGTGAAGCCTCTTTATATCGCACACATCGCTAGGGTAAGAGATTGTGGAAAATTTGTACTGATTGTATCTGAAAAAAGAATTGCTTGATCTGATAAACGTGACACTGGGCTTTATTACATGCTCTAATGTGTAATTTACTTATTAAGACACTGAACCATGTAATAAAAGTACAAAGTAAAATATTACAACACACATGATACCTTTTTTTTATGCCCATAAGTATTTTTTAAGTGTCACTATTTAAAGGGGCGGTATAAGCCCTTGTGCTACATACATGGTTAAAAGTAAAGTGTTGTGTTACTATATAAAGTAAAATGTTCCAATGATAGTCATAAAATACTATCACTAGGAAAACCTACATTCAACCGTAGGATCCCAAAACCATTGCAGTATTCTTGTGACTAATTGATAATAATACGGATTCCTTATTGCCTAATTGTCATTTCTAAAGTTGACTGGCTTATCGAGAATGACATTTGGATCCGTTCTCGCTCCCTCCTCACTCCTGATAAGACATGACTAATCAGCATCTCTATGTTTATACGGTATGATTTAAAAAATAAAAAATAAAGTAAATAACCCAAATAAATTTTAAAAGTCATAAAACAAAACTATAGCTTTAATATTATTTATATAAATCTGAGCAGTTAGAAATTAATTACTTAAAATGAGTTCCACCAAATCACGATCCCCTCCTAATCTAAATTTCGAATAAAAAAATTAGAAGGTATTTAAGCAATTTAAATCGTTATGTCATGTCAAATTACTATGTATTATCATATTTCACCTTATACAATAAATCTAATAACTGTTTGTTTTTAACTGTAATGAGTTTGGTTCGGAATAATTTGCACGTGACTGTACATTATCCATGCAAAAATTAAAAAGTCCTGAAGCGACTACATCTTACTAGAAAGCCTTTCTTTGAAATGAAGTGAAGAACAATAATAATGAAGAATGAATGACTTCAAAGAACAAACTAGAACATTATTAATTAAGATCACCATAAAATTTAATGGCTTGGAAGAATATAGAATGAAACTAACAATTTTGAACGTGAAAAACTCAGCCATTCACAAAAGATTGAAAACAAATTAGAAGACAAGACCAGATCAATTTGGATTTAAAAGAGGTTAAATTAATACCGAAACAGCCATTTAATTCAGAATCCAAAACAACAATGGGGCTCGGGTTTCAGCCGGCACGCGTTATTCTGCCGCGACAAAAAGAAGGGAATTCCGACCGGGGAATGCCATTGTGGCGGAGCCTAAAACAGCTGAACATCGGCTTTTAATTTCAAGAATTCCGCTAAACTCTTAAATAAAGACGAAGCAGGTATCTTTAGCTAATTGACAGGTGGGTAAGCAAGCACGGGGCTTTGCTGGGAGGCGGCCATATCTCTTGTGGCCAACACCAACTCTACTGGGCTCGTGCAACGGGCGATTGTGTTAGAATCTCTGAGAAATTCCCAGATGTTTATTTTTCAATCTATTCTTTTAATGCCTAACTAACTCCATATTAGTCAGCATTAGTTAGGGTGTTTTATCCTTGCAGGCAATACAATGATGGTTCATCAAAAATCCAAAATTGGTTTGGACACACAAGAGGCATCTGATTGTTTTTTATACGTATATGATGATTGAAGTATCAAAATGCCCGATTTCTTGATGCTGGGTAGGTTGTTCAGGTCATGAGGTTTTTACGATGTGTGTGTAATCCTAATACCTGCATCTTGGCAGCATAAGATGTACGTACTTCATCAACTCCGGTCGGGTAAGTGAGGGAGATATTTGTATATATTTTGGATGCCACCATATTTAAGCAAAACCTAACTTCTTTCATTTATAAGTTTTCGGTCGTATATGTCATTGTTGTAGGAATGGAATCGAAATATCGTTAGGAGATATTACATAGAGCTAAACTTTCTGCCAAAACAAAATCAGCTGTTGAACAATACTGCTGAAAGTCAGCTGGCGGACATCTGGCGACAAATATTGACAGAAGGCCGCGATATGTTTACTGGAGTCGGACGCCAACAGTTGGCGAGGCGCGGCCGCAAAGCGGTCTAATATTGGGCTGGACGCGGGAAATCCACCCCCGAGAGGGGATGAAACAAGCCGGAACCTTTTTATAAGCCCTAACCGGGTCATTTATATAAGTGACGGATAGTGGGGTGCCGGACGGGCGGCGAACGGAGAGTTGTGTCCAGACACTTGTTGGCGAGATACATGACCTGGACCCCTGTCACCGCCGTGCTAGCCGTGTTTACACCGTTTGAGGAAGTGGGGGATGACCTTCAGGAAGATTATAATCTATTGTATAATAACCGTAACCCAATGAGGTGAAACGAAAGTTGATGAAAACGGTCAAACCCGTGTTTATGATTTTAGTGCAATTTCTTTCTTACCTCAGCACATAACAAATTTAAAAAAGTCTAATCCGTGCAGAAGATTTTGATTCTTACAGGCATAAGTGTATTAAATGCAAGCAAATCATATTGTGAATGTTGAACTTAGCTCCAGTTCACCTTTCCCTTAGTGCAGCGTCTGAATTCTAATACTGTCACAGACTTTATTCCTGGAATCTGGAGCACATCGGCGACGAAGAAGCTCAAAATGAACTCTTCACACCGTTTCGACATCCAGACTACAAAATATATTTTAATCTAGGTGAAGAGGTATTCTCATTATCTCACTAGGTGCAAATGTGAGTGCTCTACGATACTTTCGACACTATCTATCAGCACTAAGCATTTTTCGTCGCCGACCTTTATTTTTACCGTCAGATTTCAGATGCTGCACTAAGGGGAAGGTAAACTGGAGTTAAACTCAATATTCACATTGATTCAATCCTTCCCATCATCGATAGCTACGTTATATGTAAATCGGATTCTTGCATACTAAGAACACTGTCAAGTTCACCGAGGATAGATTGTAGTGAGGTAGTGATCGTGAATGAAACATACTCCTGGCATGAGTTAATATTACGAGCAGAACGTGAACACACATTTATATGTATGTAACTCGGGAAGAAGTGTTTCTACGGTCAAATAATTTGGTGGCTTGTCACAGTTGTCAGTTTTGATTTTGAAGGCGATTAATGAATGTGATTGACAACTACGAATAATTACATTGATTATGAATGTAATTTTAAACGGCATTAACAATTAATTTAATAAGATTAAGAAATAGAAATAGATATCTGACTTGACGAACTGAGATCACCTATTAAAACAGTAGAGCTACAAAAATTTGGCATGGGAAGACTGATCAATGCAGGATACGGACATACATGTTGGAGGAAGAAAGTTAGGATTATACTTTCTGAGAAGATACTGCGTTGTCAAGTTGTTGAGTCTCCAAAGATGAATTTGAACGCTCCAGTGTGAATTGACTGAGATCTGCCAAACTCCATTCAGTCCCTGAATCTAGCATAAAGAGGATTGATTAATAAAGGTTACCAAAATAAATTGTGGAGGACGATAGGAAAGAGTGTGGCTGGCATTCCTATGATACGGTGTTGCTAAGACATTAAGATGGTTTAGAATTGCTGTAGTTAGAATGGACTAGAATAACCAAATACAGTGGCAGTTCCATAATATGGCAAAAGGAAAAACCGACCAGTAACGATATGGACAGTAACTGTTGGAGGAAGCAAGAAAATGTATGATTGGTATCCTTATGGTACAGTTTTTCCAAGTTGTTCACTCTCCAAAACTGTACTCTCCATAATAGCACTCCCAGAATTTGACATGGAGAGAACTGAAGGATATAGAGATAGATTTTGGAGGAAGAGAGGATAGTGTATAATTGTACTCCCTGGGGTGGTGTGTTGACAAGTTTTAAATTTGCGTATGATTAAAGTAAAAATACTATAAAATAAAGTAATTAGCTGTCTGTCCAATAAAAGGATCTTGGCTAAACATAACTTCTTCAATCACTCATATCCTTGTTTTTCTACTAATCGGATTTCAGTGCTTACATAGGCATGTAGAGCGGGTTTACAACATGTAACCAAATAAACGTCACAACTCAAAAATATTATCCTATCAAGCGTTTCTTTTGGTTTTTTTTTTAACTTTCAGTTTTAGAATCAAGTTTTAAAAGCTATTTTCGAAGAAATCAGTATTACATCATTCTATATGGGAAGATAACAAACCGAATCAGCTGTCAATCTCAAGACTTGGTGACGTCATTGTCAGCTGCCTGAGGAAGCTTTATCTGACAGATTTACAGCTCAGTTGTCAACACCTTCGAGACGTATGACTGGATAATGCCATACTGCATACATATGCTCACGTTTGTATTACCTTATGATCTACATAATGCACCATTCAATATTCATGCCGTTTTGGCTGAACGTATTTATATAAATCAAGAGGTAATCGCCTGATCTAGTTGCCAGTTTTATGAATCATTGGGTATAACGAGGTGCTTAACTCATGGCAGTAAAAATCTATCGGGTTAAATCTCTATCTAATAACGACCGTGGTTTGGGTTCATTATTGGTTATGTATTAGACGTTTTATAGTCCCCTGAAGCAATTAAGTAGCTGTGCTATTGTGGTGTCTCATGAGACTAGACATATGAGCAAAATACCTTTGATTTTACTGCAAACCCCCTCTTTATCAGTACAGTTGATCGAATAAAATTAACTTCAATTGAAATTGAAGTTGTAACATGGAATACGTAGTGTGTGGATGTACATGACATTTTTATTTTATAATTATTATTAATAATAAAATGTAAAACTCTGGAATTGATAACACAGTCAATTAATTATTCCAAATGTACAAACCATGTATAAACTTACGTTTCGCCGATAATAAATATAAATGCACAGGTGTGGTTCTAATCCATTAAAGTGGCCATTGCATTACTGACACCAGCAGTCATTAAAAAATCAATGCTCTCTGTACAAACTCTCTTGTAAAGTATAGGTGGAATTCATTGTGAATATTCCGTCTACAATGGTTTTGAATGTTTGAAAACATTATAGCACTTTGAAAATTATTTGGCAGAATTTGTTCTCATTCGAACACAAATAACCATAGATTATGTGAACATATGTAAGGGTTGTATCGAATTAAATATCTCTCAGACCCAATATTCCGTAGGTAAAATTTTGTTATCGCTTCACAGTGTTATGCAATTGAAAATGATAAATATGGGTAATATGAGAAAAACACAATTATTAAATTTGTTGTGATTTATTACCAATACGGTGTTTTCAAACAGAATTCTTGCAGGTTATGTGGACAGAAGGGAAAGGAATCGTGCGAAGATAAACGATGGTTGAGGTCAAAGATGAAGGCTCTGGGCAGAGAGTGGGATCTTCCAACCTCTCCCAATTAGTGGATGTCCACAGTTTGACAGAAGAAGGGAGAGGGTGCCGAGGGAAGATTCTGAGAAGAAAACTAGAGGCAGCGAGTGGGTTCTGGGGTCTTCTCCAATTAGAAGATCCTCACAGAAGACGAAGGAAGGCGTGGGGAAGAGTTATTGGCAAGGAGTAGGCGTCCTGGCCTACATCCTCCACCACAAGGACGCGTAAAACACGTGCACACGCGCGCGCTCTACGCTCATCAATTTACCCAAAACACACAACACATAAAATATTGCCAGTTCGATTATGGTTGGGTGTTAATTTTCTTGTTTTGTGCTGCCTAAAATTGTCCGTCCATTGGTGGGAGTTTTAGGGACACGCGCCTTTAGGGATTATATATAGTGTCAGTAACTCATGATGGCTTGTCCAACAACAGGGCTGTCTTCAACTTGTGAAATAGGTAACATTATTATACAACATGTGCAACAGGCACCAAGTTGAAAATAACTTATGTACTTGAAAACAAAAAGTAGTAATGTAATTGAGACTTGAGTCAAAATAAATCATTTATTTTAGTCGACTCCAATTTCCAAAAATAAAAACGATCCGGTACTGAACTGTGTGAAAAGATTTTCAATATTTTTCTTCAAGAGGATCCAGACACTCCTAAAAAATCCAATTCAACCACCAAAAGCAAAATTACACATTTTTATTGCATGGAACAAGCAAGGAATTACCACGTGTAGATAGATATAACATTTTTTTAAATATAACAAAAGGTATATTTCAAATTTTCATTTCATTAGATAATTAAATAAAGAAGCAACTGTAAGGTAGCATGCATAAAATATATAGATAGGGTAAGTTTATATAATTTTACTACAGAACTTACATCTATAGATTCAATCATATTTGTAAATGTGATGTAAATTTTATTTTCAATATTTTTTGTGTATTGGGATAACAATCATAACATACATACCTTCCTGCATTATACAGACTTGTTACTGACTGTTCGTCGTAATTTCATCTTGGTAATGGATACATCAATTATAAAACTTAAAAAAATATTTACCTTCCACAAATCAGATATACTTTTTATTTATTAAAGTAATTAAAATAACAATGTGTACTAGCAATGTCTCGCCCATTTCGCAACCTCCAATTATTTACCATCATAAACAAACATTTAAACAAGTTATAAGTTATACAATATACAGTTATCCAAAATAGTTATTAGAAATTATTTCCTTTCTTTTTAGGATTTTTAAGTAGGTTATTTTATTATGAGTTATTTTAACTTAAGTGATGTTCTATTATATTCTAAACACTATTTTTACATATTAAGACACAAAACATTAAATGTTTGATTTAGTATATTTATATTGTATCATATTTCCTTATCCCCAATTCATAGCCATGTGGTAAACTCTGGTAAAGGTGTATTGCATATATCTCTCCGTATATTTATTTTTCCGATGCAATGATTAATGACGTCGTGTTAGTCTCAAGTATATTTTTTACTTCTCATTTAAAATATCCTATATTTGTTCCAGCACAATGTTTAAGTTATTTTGTTTGGTTTATAGTCTAGAAGTTAAAAGGTAGACAATAAATAAAACATACTTTCGCTAGTGACTCGCCAATAGTTAGCAGGGTGGTTGCCTTCCCCTCCAGGATGCAAGCGCAACACACACTATACAACCACGTTCCCGTGTTTTTAGGAGTTGTGAGACAGCCGCTTTCCTGTTGTATGGGACAGTGTTTTGTTCATTGCCACATTTATTTTATTGTCGTTTACAATATCTAATTGTCATTGTTATTATATCTTAGTTGGTTTAACTTTTAAAACTAAGGCAAGGAACTGATCTTTGGTTTATTTCTCCCACCTTTCACAAAACTTATATACATATTTACTTTTCTTAACAGTATGTCTACTGCTCGTAGGCATTAAGTAAATATTGAGGTAAGAATAATAAAATACAGAAATATTATACCATGGTAAACGAATGCAAATGTAAATGCACAGTATCAAGTGTATGAATTGTACCGTTGTTGTTTCCAAGATTCCTCCGTACAGTCTATAGTGTCTGTTGGACATTTTATGTGAAAATATGTTATGTCAGTTACTATAATATTACTGAACCAACGACATAACTTACGACGGTTGAGGAATGCAAATTGTTACTGCCTATCTTTAGTCTATAGGTTTTATTTAGTACAATAGGGAAGATTAGACTTTGCTTTCAATTAACTTCGGGATTAAGCTTCCGCATTAGTCAAATCTTTAAATCTCTCAATTATACGATACGTAGATTTAAAAATAGCCATGGCTATGGTTTAGAACTTCCCACAAACCGTCGGCCAAGAAGAGATCACATTTCGTCTACGTGGAAGCCCGATCTGTCCCTATCCTCCCGCTAAAAGCAATGTGTAATCCCTTGTCTTGAATGTCACGTCCCGGTCAGTCGCGTCCCATCCCGCGCCTCCCGCCAATTAATGTAAACAAAACCGCAAGTGAGGACGGAACTATGTTATTGCATTTTAATCAGTAGCACAAACCAGTTAAGTGGGCTGCGAGACAATTGAACCAGTTTCTGCAACATGATATGTGTATTTGCCGAGACCGAAGAAATGTTTGTCGTACATTATGTAGCAAAAAGGTGGCCACCGATCTATCAAGACTCGAGTTCTCGGAAGCTGCTCCCTTATAAGGGCTGTGGACGACGTTCGTCCCGCCGAGTCCCAATAATTTATCGCGATTTCAGATTTCAATAACCACTCCCAGAGCGGGAGGTTCCGTCTCTCTGATTGGTCGATTTCATTGTCTCAACTTGTTTTTCTTTTGTGAGTCGGATGTGCTCAGAATTCAACAGATGGGTTTGGAGACTTCCTTCTCCGCTGGAGCGTTGGAGATTTCCAGAGACGACGTTCGATTTGGCAATGGCATCTTCTCAAGTCTCTTCTGCCGGATGGCGACAAAACCTCCCGCTGGACTAATGAAGACTGAGTGATCATTTTGCATGAATGCTTGATTGGTTTTTACGACTCCAGCAGTACAAATACTATATAGTGTTACATATATGAATGAAATTATTGTGAATATTTTAACTATTACAATTTTTAGACGATTGAAATAAATCCAGATAATCGTTGAAAAATACTTGTTATTAATTAAAATAAAACTATTCATTTGTTAATTAAATGCTAACGTGCAAAAATTTAGACATAATTTCTATGGTTATTCATAAATTTTAACATTATTTTACTTCGATCAACACTTTTTTTTAATAAAGTAAAAATTTTAATGTACCATTTTTAGTTGCTCTCTGTTCCCTATTTTTAGAAAAGGGACTCAAAGTTGGAGGTTCATTTGTCAATAACATTATTTGTGATCCACCAAGGTAAATATTTCTATCTGTACTACAAAATTTTAAATTAACCTCTCAGCTAGCTTTATTGGCACCCTGTACATTTGTTTTTCTTAATTAACGTGCTAATTTAAAAAAAACTCAGTGGTATTTTAGTGTGGTAGTTTGGTAAAATATTAATTAAGTCTTTTAATATTAAGCTATAATTCATTTTAAAAAATTTTAGAACAATCAATTAGTGAGTGAAGTATTTTTTTCAAGAAACAAGAGAATCGTAAATAATTGAAATTCGAATTAAATTGGAGTAGATGCACAATTAAATCATATTTTATTTACAGAAATATGTTTTACATGACAAAAAGTATGATAATAATACTAGTTTGAAAGTAGTAGAAAATGATAATTACAATTAGTTAAAATTTCTAAACGGATTTATTGGAATTTATTAATATTTTATTTTTTAATTATTTAAAAATAATATTTATAAACATATTTTGTTTCAATTGAAAGCCTGTATACTCTAGAATGTGCCTTATGAGGATTAAAAATGCATCCGACTAATAGTAGCGCTTTCCCTAATGGATTTCCAAAGTTCCAATGGTTTTATTTTATAAGCGTATTTTTTTAATATCAATAATAATAAATTGAAACCCTTTTAAAACATGTTATATTGTAGATACGTATTTCGTCCTTAAGCCCTCTTCAATATACTATTTAATAACCTCTAAAACAAATATATACATATACTCATATTGGGTGTTTAAACGTTTGTTAAATTATAGTGACATAGTTGTAATTTTGGGCAGTATTCTCTATTAATATTTTATTTTTTATTCAATTAGGGTTTGTCTTATTTTTTAAGATTAGTTTTTGTTTACTTATCTCGCTCTCTTTCAATATATTTCAACAAATTATTTATACTAATTTCTGTATGGTACTGTACACTCGATGTACATTAACAGATGTTCTACAGTACTCACACGTTGTCAATCCATAATTTTGGTTTTAATACCTTACATATTCAACGAATTCTTTATTCTTTGTTTTCCGAGTAATACATTTCTATTACATCGTTGACACTTACGTAACTGTAGGATTTGTTTAAAAAAAATACATATAACTAAAACATAATATGTTTAAAAAAAATAAGACTTAGTTAGTCCACTTATTGAGTAATGCTCTGTTTCCTCCGTCTACATTAAACGGTAAATATTTGTTATCGGATCAAGTAGACAGTATTATGCCTAGGCAAATTAAGTTAATTAAGGCTCTCCCTAGAATATTTCATAGATACTGTTATACATATTACACACGCATGTGATGTATTTAACTTGAATTTCCTCCCCTCATTAATTAATTTCAAACGGCATCGGTTTCATTGCAGGATAACAATTATTTAATGAAATATGAGTAAATATATTTGAAACTGCTTCACCATTATACTTATCAAAAATGCTTTACTAAAAGAAATATATTAAAATTTCTATTTGACCCTAAAGCTTGAAGATAACACCTTTTAATAATATTCTCTATATAGGAATCCTCTAATCAACTAACGAAATCTCCTATAATGAATAGTTTTAAAGGATATTAAAATGATCATGTTGATTTTTTAAACTATTGGACAGTTTTGGTAAACGATGACTCTTAACCATTAAAATGTTGTCATAGTTAGGGATGACCTTACAGAAGAATACAACATCTCTAATGAACAATCACAAACCGAATTACGTTATCGTTATTAGCGGTGGGTGACTTCAGTTAAATACATAATAAATGCAAATAAATTTAATATATTCGTAATAATCGAATTACTTTACAAGAAAATAAAAGAAAGTAGTTATTTTTATGTCCGTATTTGGCTATTAGCTTTACTGCGTACATCTCACAATTATTGTTTTTAATTTTTATATTTTCTCAATATAAATACAAAGTATGAGGTTGGTCATAAATAATCCCATGTAACGACTAGAAATGTAATTTTAGAAATTCCACGTTTAGTAATTTGGACAGGCGAACTAAACACTAAACTCAGAAAAACCAGAATTTGTTCGCTAGGTCCTTTACTTTGTAATATAAGAATTAAGAATACGACAGCTCTTATTCATTGAGACATTTTTAGTTGTGCTGTGATCGTTACATCGTTTAACAATACATTCTAATTAAAATTTTATGTGTAACGTTATATAAAAATTGAAAAATATATTTTTTCATTTACTTAAAACTAAATAATATAAGTTAGACTTTATGAAGAAGAACCAGTTTGGAATTATTTAACGAATATAATGAAAGACTGATTTCCCATTTATGGAACTGATTCATACTAATTACAAATACTTACCATTCTAACTAAACTAAATGAATACAGAATAAAGGAGGAACCTGGTTGATATGGTTGATAAGGAGAAGTCAAGCAAGGGCACCTAAGAACTTTTTTTCCCACTAAACCTATCTGGGTTCAACGTAAGACAAGTTACGTAAATCAGGATTCGAGGAAGGGTTCAAACTAACGATAAGTACTTTGTAGAACATGTGCTCGTAGCTTAGTTCAAACTAGAAACAACAACCCCAGTCCTCAGTGCTCGATTAATTTCCGCCTTTGGAATTCAACAGTTCTGTACATAAATAAGTTTTCTTGTTGATATTTACCTTTTATTTTACACAGAACAGGTATGAGACAAAAGAGCCTCTTGGTTTACAAAACACATTTCATACGATAACTATTTAATTTGTTTCATAATGATGTGATTGTATTGAGATGATGCCATCAAGATATCACAAATATACATCGTATACATTTAAGGTAGTTGACAACTGTTATTTTGAACGTACTATTTCCATTAATGAAACAAGTACATTAATGTTTAATGTATTCCAAAATTATTTTAATTCTAAAATTCGCGACTTAGTCAATAGAAACTACCATTCTATGATAAATACTTAACTTCATAACCCTAGCATAATTCATTTTATAAATGCTTCGTTAGTTTCAGACTGAAAAGTAATAACTAAGCAATGCCTAGAAGTTCAAGTTCCAAAAACCTTTATACATCAATTGTATTTTCTGATTGAAACATTTTTGTATTATATATATATATATATATATATATATTTATATTTATAATATATATATATATATATAATAAAATATTTCTTTTGAGTATTATTTTGAAATGATCTCTAGATCCTTTCAAACTCTTAGTGTATTTATCATCCTAAGAAAAGTAAATTACGAACTAATATATTTTAAATAATTCACAACAAACATACATTTAGTTACATTCCTAACACTAAAAAACCAGTTAAAATATGGACACTACTATAGTATAGTATACAATGTTATATGTGGACTCTGTTATAACTACAGTACACAATGTCAAGGATTATTGTGTTGATTTGATTGTGTCAGTCCGGTATGTATTTCATTTCATTCCAATGAAGATACAGGCATATCGTATTGAAAAAATTACAAAATAAACAGTAGACATTCCTGTACGCTTCGTAAGAAACTTCAAGCTTGCTATGCTGTTATGTGCCGCTTCAGTGCTGAATTGACAGGGTATAAGAATCAGTTTGTTCCGTAACATGTTTAAGTGAGTTAATTTAATTATAAATAATTTGTATAGACAATTTTTTACTCTACATTATCTAAGGGGGCTTTTGATATTATTTGGGGTTGAAATATTGTCTAGCTTACAAGAAGAACCAAAATGGCAATCCATCATTTGCTTTGCCAAATGGGCCAGATTTGACTAGTTCGTCTATAATATTCAAGATTATGCCAACATGCATAATTTTTATTATTCTTTCAATTAGAAAAAATTAAATTTAGAAAAGTATATGTGGCTGTAATACTTGGAGCTGCATGAGAGAATATGGCTGAAGTAAAAATGGGTATTGCGGGTCTACCCACCCACGTAGCTGGCATCTTCTTTGTCCCGGAATAATTCACCCGTTTGCAAATTGTGGCTCACGAAGTCGCGTCGCCATGCCTTTCACTTCCGGTTGAACATTAATGTGCTGGTCGCACTTTACTGTAGAGTCCAGGATAGAAACGTTCAGATAACATTGAGCATGCCGTATGGCTCTATAGAGAACCCTCTCCACTTTCATACCTACTACGGAGCAGTGGTCATTTAGAGAAAGAGTGCGATTACTTTACGTTGATGACCTAAAATTTTTAGGTAGTTACATGGAAGTATCATCCAGGACCTCCATTGAATTATATGCCAATTCAAGAAAAGAAACTGTTTAAGTTCATTTTATAAAATAATAGGGTTGTTAAAGAAATACTTAATATTTAAATAGCATGTTGATCAACTTATGATTGCAGAATTTCTTCTTTCTTCATTCTTAAAGTTCCTGCTATTTTTCCACGACTCCAAAATCCGTTTTGCAGAATTAGATCGTATCAGGATATAATTATTGTGGATTAACGGAATGGGATAAATGATCTGGTCCTTCGTACCTAGAACTCCTGAACCTAAATCGTATCCTGATAGATCGTGATGCTGTAGAACTATGTAGAAAAAGTGTTACAAGGGACGAACCGGAAGAAAAGGTCCTTTCGCACATCTACTTAGTATTTCTTTACAGCACACAGCCTAGTTGCCGTATCTGTACAACTCTGGTCTCTTTTCTAGACATCGGTGACGTTCTGTTATCATTGCTTCGTATCAAGAATGGTTGAAAAACAAGAGAAGAATCTCATGGGACAAGCGCGCGATCCAAGTTACAGGACTCGAGTTTAATACTTAAAAACATCCTGAGCTGAGGCGTTGAAAAGATTAGTTTCCATTCTAAAAGTTTAGCCATAACATTCTGTCCACGTAAGTTAATGAAATTTTATTAATTCATTATCAGAACACTATTTGGATCTAACCTATTAAATATTACACAATGCAAGAACTGTTTATTGTTGTTTGTCGGTTGAAACAATTCAAGGTTGTGATTGTTATTATTCTTTACGTATTTTATTTGTAAACACTAATATTTATAAATTACTATATTTCTTGGCAAGTCGTAGAGTGGAAAAAATATATGTCTCAAGCCAAAAGACGAGAACGAAACCATACCAGATACATTCAGTTAGACTACAAAAAATAAAATTATTTAAGACGTCATATCCAATAGTTTCAAAAATAAAATTAATAATTATTATGTCATTGATTACCCTTTTGCTTTAATGAAGAATCTGTGTTAAATTCGTTTATAATTACTATAATTATAAGTACTTTTCGCTAATTCTTCTTTTTCTCACACAATTTATGTTCATAGTGGAAAGTTGTTTTACAAATTATTGGATAAGCTATTAATTTATGCCCGTTTTTAGAAAAGTTACCCTTAACATGATATGAGATTATACTTTGGTAAAACTCTCCTCTTCTTTCAGTAATTTTTTATTATTAAATTAAATTTATCTTTACGTTCTCAGAGAATGACCGCGTCTCTGATTAGTAACTGGTACTTTTTTCCGATATCTTATTTCACAATTTTATTGAACAAATTTTTCTGACAAATCAGTTGGCTATATCTTTATTGTAGTTCCAGGACAATTAGATCAGCTTCTATGTTTTTTTAGTCACTCTACCCATTTACATCCTAGTATACTATTTCAGACTATTGTGTTAAATCTAAATACAATATGCTTCATTGATGATCCTGGAAAAAAGTAATAAATTAAGCAATATTATTGTAATTTATAACTCATTTTTATTCTTACGTATATTCTATTTCATTACTCTTTGTATGCCTACATATTCTAAAATCACTTCTTCCTCACAATAACCATGCACAAGGTAAGTAGACAGCTAATATATTTAGCTATCATTTCATCAGTCAGCTGTTAATAAACAGACCGCAGTGTCTATTGTGTGTTGAAGAATAAAATTTGAGAAATTGTTGAAAAGTGGAGGCAAGTGGAATGCTGAATCGCAGGTTAGAATTGCAGATGACGTCATCACCTCCCCCAGCCCTTGGGACGCGCTCAGGGCCCACTTGAGGCCAATATTATTTTATTTGGCATATAAAAACTTCCTATTTGCTTTCACGATTTCCACCTTCAATCGGAAACTTGGGCCGAGGCTTGCCGAACACTGACCACCCCCTCCTGCATTGGCGAACTGCTTCGCCAAAGCTTATTTAAATATTACAAAATAACGTTTTCTATTTCACAGCGTCCCTTTAACAGTTCTAAAACTTTATCATTTTACACTAACCATCACATGTGATTAAAATATGCATGGACACCAGTAAATATAAAATAAATAAGATTTCCATGTAAAATAGGACAAACATTTGCTATATTGTTTAACATAAACAGTCAAAGTACAAAAAAAGTAGTATCGCGTTTTTTTATTTATTTATTTATGTTATTTCTTTAAGGAGAGGTTTATCCCCTTCTAAGCCTTATTCTGTCCGTTGTCGTGGGACCACTGGTCGGTGCGAGGATCTTATCAAACAGAATAGTTAGGAGAGTATATACTGTACAAGGTCGATGGTATTGACAAACAGTACTAGGATCACAGACAGGATTTGAACCTGCATTGTCTCTAACTCAGATCCAAAGTTCTCGACGTCTTAGAGCGCTCGGCCATCGGCACTCCAACATTTTTGCAAGGATAGTTATTGAATGTTGCTTTCTTCTTTACGATTACTATTTTTTCAAATACCCTTATTTATACAGGTTTTTACATTATATTGTGTTTATCAATACCTTAACTAGCATGTTCTAATTGTTAGAATCTTTTAAAGTATTTAATTTAAAAATAAGGAATTGTGATGGTAGATGTGTTCCTAGTGTTCGGATCCTCATTTCTAAAAGAATTTAAAGAAAACCCTGGAAAATTAGAACATAGCGGGTTAGAGTTGTCATGACTTTAAAGGACTATACACCCAGTTGTGTTTCTATCTGGGAAGTGGTGGGGTTGATTTTTAGTAAGTAGAGATTCCACACATCCATATTGCAATCGGGTTCATTCTACACATCATTCAGTTTTAACTGCTCTTCTGAGGATTTTTGCAGTATAAATATCGTAATCAGGTTGGTTCCACACGTCATTCAGTTTTAACTGTTCTTTTGAGGATTTTTGCAGTATAAATATCGTAATCAGGTTGGTTCCACACGTCATTCAGTTTCAACTGCTCTTCTGAGGATTTTTGCAATATAAATATCGTAATCAGGTTGGTTCCACACGTCATTCAGTTTTAACTGCTCTTCTGAGGATTTTTGCAGTAGAAATATCTTAATCAGGTTGGTTCTACACGTCATTCAGTTTTAACTGCTCTTCTGAGGATTTTTGCAATATAAATATCGTAATCAAGTTGGTTCCACACGTCATTCAGTTTTAACTCTTCTTTTGAGGATTTTCACCAAATACTTACAGCAATCGGGTTGGTTCCACACATTATTGAGTTCTAACTGCTCTTCTTAGGATTTTTTCCACATCCATATCGCAATCAGGTAGTTTCCACACATCATCCAGTTCTAACTGCTTTTCTTAGGATTTTTGCCACATTCATATCGCAATCAGGTTGGTTCAGGTTGGTTCAGTTTTAACTGCCCTTCTGAGGATCTTTACCAAATACACATCGTGATCGGGATGGTTCCACACACCATTCAGTTTTAACCGTTCTGAGGATTTTTTAACCATGTATGCAAAAATTGTTAATGGCTATCCTTAAATCTTCAAAAGCAGCACAAGCAATGTGTTTGTTTCACGTTATTTGCTGTAAAACATATGAGCATGAATATACCAAACTGTGTACTGTCGATAAACATAACAATACTTGTTTACTTGCCCGTAATCCACACAGCCTGACTCGAGTAAAAGTCCAGGCATGTATCATGCCGCTGTTGACGTGCGCAGGCGCCCCGACGCGAGGGACCGACGTGAGCCCAAAACCAGTCCAAGGTCCGTCTGTGAAGCAACATTGCGCCCAAAGTTTTGCTATAAATCTCGCGTCATAGATGTAATATATGTTGGGATCGCCCACCAGTCACCGGCGACCGGTAGCGGCCGGTTAATTTATAGGTCGACTCTAGTGGTCGACATCTCCATCCTTCAGTCGGCTTAATCGCTCATTGTGACTGTTGGTGCGCGGGGACGAGACTTAACGAGGCTCGATTCACCCGTGATTTTCCTCGGAAATGGGAGAAGAATTGAGAGACTATTCATTCTTTCCATCTACAGTGCATCCGCCGTATGGACATTTTGTTGCAGAAAACTATTTATATATGTTTAATGCTTGTCCACAGTAAGTGATACAAATCCAATTTTAATTACCTATTATTTACAATATTTGTAATAAGTAAATTTATTAAATAATATAAAAATAATAACATATACGCGAATTTATAACATAATTGTACGGGACAATGTATGAAGCTAAAACCACTAGTTATTAAATAGTGCCATTTAAGTCCTGTGTATATCTGGTATAGCTGCCCGGATAAACCTCAGCATATTCAGATCGATCAGTGGTGGATTTGTGGGGGAAACGTAGGGTTAATAATCCCTCTCCAAATATTATATCCTATTACCTATATCTTGTTTTAGTTTTCGATATATATCAAAGTAAATTACAGATTCTAAAATGAGTAATATGGTGTTTTAAAATGTTTATTTTTAACATTTTCCCGGCCTAGGAACATTTCCCCCAACTATCAAATTCTCTAGGGGTAATCCATAATATCAAGATTCTCCAGTTGTGATACCTCACGAAACTTAAATAAACCCCTGCATATAGATTACTTTGAATCGTCTTTGTATTACGAGAGAGTAATAATTGAGTGCGTCTTCCATCTCAAAAGATTTTATAAAAATGAATGGAAAATTAAAAAAAAAAAAAAAAAATGAATATCTGTACAAGAAAAGAGCATCCAACTGACTAATAATGTTTATTATTAAGTTTATAATTCTACTGGCTGTTCTTCTTTAAAAACCCATATTTTCTATGAAATTCAAGATATGACAGTTATTTCTAACCCTACTTACAGCTTACATAGTATTAGGTACGTTTTGAGAGAAAGTTGCATTATCACCAGTACGTATAACTTTGTTCACACTGTTACCAATTACGAATCATAGGTCAATGCTTTTCATTTCGAACTGAAATTGTACGTCTATGAGAAATTGAGGAAACGTTAAATTTTTCTAATGCTTTCATTTATTTTATAGTTTTGTTTTATTACTCGTTTGTACGTCTTATCTATGTTGGGCATCAATACACAAAACATACACTAGATACTAGATTGTCCTTTTTAGTGCTGTAAACTTTGAATATAGTGTTTTGGAACGCTGTTACAGATAAATTTATTTTTCATAACATTTCGTTTTCGTGTTGGGCAAATTAATAAGTATAATTTTCTTTTGGACATTAGTAATCAATAATACATACAAAACTAGCTGTGAACAAAGTTTTCTTTCGTGTATTCTATAAATAAATTTGGTTTTTCTGTTAGAAATTGGTATTTGTTTTTAAGATATCGGCAATTTCTATGTCTACTGTAATTCCAAGCGATATAACAAAGAAAATACTATTTCAATTAAAAATAGAATAGTACATAATATTATTAGAAGCAGAATAGGATTTACAATGAATATTATGATTATAGAATAACTATATTCATAAGTGATATTATACAGAAATATCATTCAGATAATAGAGCTCTTTATTTAAAGATTCCTGTTTTTTGGCAAAATCCGAAGAAATCTATTACTTTCATACAAGCGTTATTAAAACTATTATTGCCTCGTAAAGAGTATACAAAAACATACACTTATATGTATTAATATTTTAAGCCTCTCCATTAGTGAGTGTTCATACTATTTTCTTTAAACATTAGTAATTCAACATTAGCAAATATAATACTTCACTTTAGTACGATTCTCGTTTGTATGGAGAGCGTCCAAGCCGTGTTCGCCGTCATTGCCCCAGGATATTCCCAGTGTTCACATCGCCCACGGACCCCACAGCACCACGACCACGACCACGGGTGACAAAGGCCTTGGTTCCAGCACCACTCCAGCTCCAGGCGACACAAACTCCAGGCATCACCGTGTCGCAACTCTGACCACATCATAACTTCCCACGTAAATACTGGAGAACTAGTTTTGCCGGCCGTGTTCAGATCTTATGCAATTTGTTGCAGAGCTCGCCCATGTGCGTGTGCGCGTCTACGTCCATCTGCCGAGGATTTGGGGTTTGGAGAAAAACACTATAATAAAAGAAGTTTATTTTGTCTTTGGGTGTAGGTTCTATGATGCAATACTAATATCATTGTACAATCGGAGAATCTTGTTCAGGGCTGACCAAAAACTCAGTAAAATCTCTTCTACTAATAATCAAGAAATTATTTTTATTTAATTAATATATTGTTCGGAATTATATACTGATTCTGGTTATTGTAGAGTCTAACCAAAAATCATACAACCAATGACTGCGTTACCTGGATTATAAATTGCATATTAATTTTGTACCTTGGAGGGGTCAACAAAACATTTAACAATCTCGGATTTAGAATTGCACTATGATTCTGAACCTTGAAGGGGTCTTAATATTGAATAACTAATCACAGCACTTGTTGTGAATTTTGAATTGTATCCTGATTCTAGCCAACTAAGGGATCAACACAACGCCAAGCAACCAATCATAGCATTTGTCCGGGATTTTGTGTTTGGTCTTTTTTTGCTCAATTATGAGATTTATGCATTAAACAACCAATAACAGCATTAAACTCAGATTTGGATTAACTCTAATACATGGAGTTAAACAAAAATCAAACTAATTACAGCTTTCATATTGGATTTGGGTTTGCATTTCAGCCATTAAAATGCTCAAAACATCCACAAATCACCAATTGTAGAATTTGGCTACATCGAAGAAATTTAATAAATTTTATCCTGACTTTGAACAGTAAACCATCAATTCGTCTTCAAGACATTGATTACAAATCAATAACTTTTTTCTGGATTTTGAATTGTATCCTAGTCCTGGTTGTTGAATTATTTAATACATTCTATCATAAACTACCATATCATTTACCATGAATTTAATTTGGTAGGGTCGATGGCTTAGTGGTCTTAGACGTCGGACTTTGGATCTGAGCAGGTGAAACAAAGATTGAAATTCTGTCTGTAACCGTAGCACTGTTTATCAGTAACATCGACCTTGTACTGTATCGACTCTCCCCCTTAATCTGTTTGATAAGATCCTAGCACAGTGGTCCATGATAACGGGCTTTAGGCTTGAAAGGAGATTGGCCAAACCTTAAAACCACGTATAATTTATGCCAGCTGAATGTTTATCACTATGCACATTCAAGTCCTTTATATCAGAAACCCATAGAAGCCAGAGCTGCAATCCTACCTCTGCTGAGCAATCTACTGAGACCTACTACTGCTTGTATGGAATTTCAATCGCAGCAGCACAAAGCTAAACTGTTAATGATTTATAATGTTTCGACCGCTCACTGTTCCCTGCTCACCGCACTCGAATGAACTAGATTGTCGGTGGAGCCATTAATAAATAATTGACAAATGGCAGAAGTGGTGAATGTAACAAAGGTAGTGGAGTGGAGGCCATTGTAGTGGTGTAATATATCGTTGTTCCGTCAGAGATCGCTTGGACGACCTTGGACATCAATCTGGGGTACAAGGCACATAAATACCGTGTTATAGTCACTCGGACAGCCCGCTGTATGACAATATCTGTGGCCGAGATGGCAGGTGAGATTGTTAAATCATTTCTGTCCCCAGTGTTCAACAACCGCGCGACAGATTGTGCTGTTCTCGGGGATGAGTGTGGAGCGTATATATTTATCTCGGACATTTCTATGGGATGCGGGTTATATTGGACCTTCTACATTTCCCAATATTTTCTAGGCATGGATACTTCGTTTATTACAGTAATATTCCTGATATTTCCTGTTCTCTCCCTCAATTGATTTTGGGTTTGAAAATTTATTTTTAAATTAAATTCATATATAATTAAGATAACTTCCCTGAAAACAAGAAATAGCATAAAGCAATATTTAACCACCCAAAATAAAATTATAAGCAGTAATATAAAGCAGAAAATAAGTAAAATAGCAAATTTGGTACATTTTGTAATTCGGCTCAAATAAAAAAGATTAAAAAAAAAAATATATATATATATATATATATATATATATAACATTTTTCAGCATGTACATGAGTTATAGTTACAGGGAGGTGTTTATTTTTTATTTTCGTAAAGAAAACATATTTAAAACCTTTAAGTTAATAAAAAAAAAACAATACTTTCCTAAAATCGTAAACAAATAAACCCCAAATCGATCGCACACTTCAGAGCACAGTATTTTGGAATAGTTAAAGTAATTTATAACTCGTCTTATTCTTAATTTTGAAAATTTTCAAAGATTACTAAATTGATTCACCTTAATAAACTGTACATTTTATAAAAAAACATAAGCATGAAGTATTTTTTATTAATTATATACCGTAGGGATAATAATACATTTTTATTGTGGCGGACAAGTTAGAATAAGGTACAGAAAAACCATTAGTGGGTCTTCCATTTACTCTTAGTTGTAACTAAAGAGGTCCAAACAGTCGTCTCCATTTACATATTTGGATAATGTTTAAAAAAAACGGATGAACCAAAAATTTCAAATTCAATGTACCTAAATGGTTTTAAAACATAAACGCTAATACTGAACGCCAGCAAGGAACCTACTAACAGTTAATACTGTAATATACTAAGTACTACAACAGGACTATACCAAGGTATTGTACAATCAATATTTTATTGGCTGCGCTTTGGCAAAGCCTATCAGTCGTGGGGGTGAAAAGTTGTATTTATTTCTGTCAGTCTATCTGTCTGCGCACGGAATCTCAAAACAAAGTAACCTATAGGCTTGAAATTTTGCATGAAGCTCATTTATATATTAGCAACATTAACGTGCCTATCTTACCACTGGGTTTGGCCGAGCGTGGCATCGAGAAAACAGCATAATAAATAAATTTGTAAAGAAGCTAAGTACAACAATATGAGATTTCAACATGTGACTTACTCAAAAGGCAAAAGAATAAGTAATAGAGTGGAAAGTCAATGTTAAAGTTCGGTTAAAAGATTGTATTCCAGCACACTCTTGAGTTGAGCGAATGCAGGTGGGAACTCAAAAAAACTCTTCATCTCTATACATTACATTTTGCTTGAAACTTCATTTTTACATACACAAGAATAATTCTATGATCGAGCAACCATGAAATTTGGCTAAGCGTAGTTTTAGTGTATATAGAAGGCTGACAAAATTTCATTTTTACCTGCCGGAGGGATGTAAACATTTCTTTTCTTTATGATATATGTCTGTATATATGACCGCAAGACATCTCGAGAATGAAATGAGCCTTAGATTTGAAATTTTTCATGAATCCTCAGCGAAGCCTGTTACGAGATGTGTGGCTTACCCCTCCTTCTATAGAATGAGTATTTCAGTTTTACTGAACTAAAACTCATATCTTTTTACTCCTTTTATTTTCCAGGAGAAAATGCAACCCACCGCGCTGCTGCCGCTGCACAACTAAATACTGCACCACCAGCAACAATGTAGTATCTGTGCGGTGGTTATCTGGGAAACCCATCAGGGTGATATTTCAAGGCAGCATGCGGGAACCGGGACTGGGACACATATAAAACGGGGGACATGGAAGGCGCACGGTAGCGGACAGAGGATACGGGCTGTAAAGTGGGCAGTGGGGTGCGGGATGTTTGTGGTAGGAAGGTGCAATAATATTACAGAACGCTTACAGACATAACGACTTTCAGATCAGGAGTTTCACTTACAACATACAACTTATGGGAGACATTAGCTTGGACCCAATACAATAATGCTTCTAAACCTCATGCACTTTTGTACCTTTTTTCGTAGTTTTAAGGAAAAGTTTTTTCTTTACATGCATAATGTATACGCCCACAAACGCTTTTCGATGTTTATTATTTTAAAAATAGAAAAGAATATTAATATTTTGTACTTTACCGTTTAAATATTCAAATACTATATTGTTTACAGATAAAACTAAAAGCCGTTACATTCCGTATTCATTTAAAATAAGACATGTATGCATGTAAAAAGGGGGTTGAAAGTGCTTGAAGTTAACACTGCTGTTAGGGGGTAAAATTGAGGGTCTTTTCATTTTAGCTGGCTCTTAATGATGATTTTATTTTTAAAACAGAATTTTTGTAAAATCTCCAGCACTCATAAAGGTTTTGGGTATTACATGGCAATACTAAAATAAAATATTTTATTTCAATTTGGCATAAAATGGCATTTCCAATAAAATAAAAATACGACATGCCATCACTACCTATATACGTAAGTACTTTTATTCAATAACATACTCACTTAAAAATAAACAAATTGGCAAGAAACAAGTATTTTATATTATAATAATAGTTTATTTAACAAAACAACGCTTTAGGATTCTATATATATATATATATATATATATATATATATATATATATATATATATATATATATATATATATATATATATATATACTGTTTGATAATCTGTATTACACGACTACCTCAGCAACTATACATTATCTCCAATATTGGGAAAATTGCAAAATGCATTGTTTATTATCCTATATAATTCAAAGAAATTGTACCAAATTTTATTTATTATGGGATTGACCAACCAAATTTATAATCATTCACTTCAAACTCATTAATTGTGTACCATTTCCGGTAGACAGTGTACAGAAACTGAAGACCCCCCTCGGAGTCGATAGCCTCATCAAATATAGTTATTACCCCCGCAGACAGATTAGCATTGTTAACCGGAAGCAGTTGAGGAGAAATTAATATCAATCAGGCCCACCTGCCCGGGATCATGCAACCGTGAAAAGCCAATGAAGGGACACTTACGCGCCCATTATAGGTCAAATTGGAGTTAACCCCAGCAAGGTGGAACCCAAAACAATCAATTCTGCCCTATTGGGCCAGCTGTTCCAACTATTAATTCATAAAGATAATTAAAAGCACCCTCTCCACCCCCGCTGCGCCTTTATTAGCGTCGCGTCTCATAAAAAAAGATTTGTTTTTTGAATTCCTGAGATTCTCAGATGAGCCCTATCGAGATTTAATCATCACACACCCCATTAGTTTGTAAACTTTTTGGTAATAAAACTTTCAAATCAAAATAATTGGAAGAAGTAGGTGTATTTTGTGACAATGTTAATATTAATATGGTTTATCTAAAAATATTAGATAGACAATTTTTCTTTAGACAATAAACAACAGTGCTATGAATTTTAAAAAAAGTTTGAACGGCCGTAATCTTAAAACAAGATGGTGGGCAAAGTCACAGTTTTGAACTCTTTATATTTAGTTTAGTATTTGTTTCAGCACTTCTTCCCCTAGTTTTTGACGATCAAACATTTCCTATGGGATTTTCATGTTGACCGTAGGCCAAGAACCGTTCGGGATATAAAACACTGTATGCCATAAAAAGTTAAGGGGATGTTATATGCATGCTTAAGCACTTCTTACTTTTTCCCTAGGACCATAAATAACGGAGTTGTTTTTTTTTTCATAATTTGAACGGCAAGTATATTGGAACTAACCTGCATACCGAGGTAACCAACAAACTTAGTTTACAAAACCTGTTTGAGCTTTGCGATCTTTCATGACTGTAGATTAACGTTTGAGACAATGTTGATATCTTCAAGACATTCATAAGCTAATGCCAGCTGTGTAAAAGGGCATGCAAGAGTGACAAGAAACGTTACTTTGGGAACTTTGGGGAATAATCGGTCAGAAATCTTTACATACTAATGTAGGTAATCCAGCTGTACTTCATATTCCAAGACGTTACTATGTCTAGTCAGTTCAGTTCAAACAACAAATTGACTCCCAAAGTATACAGCAAAGCATTTCACACCACGGTTTTGCGTTATAGTTGATGAATGTAACTCCGGTAGTGACAAAGTAGCTTCATCTTGTGCCAGTTGGATGTGACATTGGAGGTTTCATGCTAGTAAGATCAAAAGCCAAATTTGGAGTATTGGAAAGAACGGTAGCGAATGGACTGGTAGAGTTGGACCTTTGCCCTCCGCGAGGCCTTATAGTATTGATACAGCCGTTTCTATGTTTTAAAAAGGTGTTGGTTGAGTCTGCTTCCTCAACATGGATTAATTCATGAAATAATTTAATCGTCTCAGCCATTGACCTGTTAAAAACCATTATTGAACTTCTCAGAGATGGCCTTAAGAATGTTTATTACTATGACGCTGTACTATGCTCAATTATCACTACTTCTTCCATTAAAAATTTAGTTTCTTGAATAAAACAATAAATAAATTGTGAATGCCAATTTCTTATTTATCTTCATCTGCCTTTAAACATTATATTATCCATTCAATTATTTTACTAGAACTTTGTAAACTTTGTATATCAAAAATTCATATAAAAATATGAAGGGAGTGTTATATTTACAGTCAAAGAACTTTTATTTATGAAAGGATGTATTATAAAACGACTATCATGTTACAATAATTGTCATATCAGCTATTAAGCCTAAAAATTCGTATAAACAAATTGCAGTAAATGAGAAATAAAAAATAGTTATTTGTCGCGTATACACAGTGTCGTATAGTTTATGTAAGTTCTTTCAAATTGACAAACTACACCCTTCATTATCGTCTAATGTGTAAGTGTGAGAGCGTTAACCTATACATCACTTATATGACTGATTCGACCTCCGTGACAAACAAATCTAGAATGATAGCTGAGAAGCGAGCATGCAGATATCGCATGCAAACAGAGAGCTCCCCATATAATTATCAATTTAGGCAGAGAACGTGTGTTGAGATACCTTGTGCGCGTGCGGGGCGGTCGCTCCTCAAACAGGTTCCCAGGAATGTCCTTGCTCTTCCACCGTAGACCTACGCGTCCTCGAGCACCACTTATTATAGTCTCTGCAAAATAATTAAACAAATATCAACTTAACAGTATTTAACAAATGACCAAATCTGTCGTGACTTTTTTACCCTTATAAGGAATGCGATGACTGGTTTCGGAACTGGTTTGAGCCCGTGTTTGTTTTTGTGGGTCACTGCTGGCCAGTTGACCGTCCGCTCCTTCTGTCTCACTGTCCTGCTCCTGCCCACCGCGGCTCCTCTCGCCTCACCTCGCCGTCTCCGATTCCGATTCATTACTTCAACTACATTATCCTTCTCCCAAGGTTGGGTAATCGAGTTTCTAAAACTGTTCACTCTCACTGGCCCATGTAACGAATCCTGCTCTGAATCGATACAGAATCGTGCAGTAATCGGATTTCGTCTTGATGCCACTGTTGTAGCTCATCCAATGTTACACTGCAAAATACTAGATTTTGCTTACCATTGCCTCATTAAAGGAAATTAGTCTATCACAGCTTAGAAACGAGCACTTAGATTAGAATCACTAAGGATAGTATATTAAAACATTCAATATGGTGTTACACTTTAAAACAAGAGCAGTCGTTTTCTTAATGCAATAGTTCTTTTCATCAACATCAGTTTTTGTTTCGAAGCAATTGTAATACCGATATCCTCAAATCCAGCTGGATTGTACAATTGAACATAATTTATTACCAGCAATTTACACTTTCTCGTGAACTACTCATGCTAGAAAGACGGTTAATGTCTTGACGTAATGCGAACGAATTATGTTTTAAACAAGCGCAATAAGAATGAAATTTAAATTCATTAGTTAAAGAGGTTACACAAGATGATTTAGGAATAAGTGCCTGATTTGAAGGAAATCGGTTAAAAATGCGAATGTAGGCCCACACATAAAATCCACTAATTACAAAGATCCTATGATCAGTACACAATTCGCTCTCGCCAGCTTAAGTAATACTAAGAAGGTAACAGTAACAGGCATGCGCAGTAGCCGTGGGAATTCGCTAAAAATGCGTTTAATCGAAAACAGATAAGCTTTTTAAGACTGGAAGACCTTCACTGCTGACAACAGACGTGTTGTGAAGATGTTGAGAGAGAACAAGTAGCCCTTGACGGTAGACAGAGAGTCTCGACTGACATTCTGCCACTCACTGTGGACTTCACTACATCTTTGCTAGGGCCGGGTGGGGCGTTATTTGTCTGGTTCTTTATACTCTTTACATTCAGATAATGTTTACTGGTTTTAAGTCGGACTAACATAAGTTTGAATTGAAAAGTTCCAAGTTCCGAGCATGGATGTAAATAATCCTATTATTTATCAGACCTTCTCAATGCGTAGCTGAACTTATTTATCCCTATGACCGTTACTAAACTATATTCATAACACACTTTAATTTAAAATAGAAAATAGACACTTGTGTTTTGTTAATGTGGACTCAAGGGCTCAGAATATGGACTTAGTATATCGCCTAAGTTACCCCAAAAAACCCGACATGTCGCTACGCTTCAGTAGGTAACCTAGTGGAACAGATATATCTGACAGTATGGGTGGTGATCAGATAATACGTAAATATCTAGAAGGGTAAGAAATAGGATATTTAAATCTAGTGAGAAAAGGTGATTGTTTTTAATTTGGCTTCTAGATTAATTTTAGTATGAATGAAAAATGAAATGAAATGAAAAATGTCTTTATTAGAGGCGAAGTTAGGACTATAAAGTCCTCTCTACCACTTAACCTCGTAAAAAATTAAAACTAACATACATATACATGTATAACTAAAAATAAATCTATTTATTTACCTTATACATTAAAAGAATCTTAGCTTTAAAATAATAAAAAACAACATCTATAATTAATGTAACTTTATAAATATTTACAAAACTATAATAAGACATACACGCATGCATTCATTCAACTTGCATTCAGTTGCCTTAAGTAACACATCCCAAAGCCGCCAACCGCTATACCCCCTGAGCCCCCCAGCATCAAGGCCCTGACCTCCGCCCCAAAGCGAGCGCGCTTATCAATGGCTCTGATGTTTATAGGTAAGGCATTCCACAATCGGCAGGCAGAAACTGTAAACGACTTACTAAAGGTAGTTTGTTCGATGAATTGGTATAGATAATAAGGATGTACCCCTCCTTGTACTTCGTTCACTTATTTCAGACATAAATTGAAAGTTGTTTGAAAGATAACTGGGACAATTTGTATTTAAAAGAGCGTGCAACAGAATGAGTGAGTGATAGTCTCGAAGATCTTGTAATTTTAATATAGATAATTGTTTGAAGAAGGGCGTTACGTGATCATCACGTCTGAGATTAAAAATGAACCTAATGCAAAAGTTCTGAGCACGCTGGAGTTTATTTGAAAGCTCCACAGTCATGTCATTAATGACTATGTCACAGTAGTTGAAGTGAGGCAGTACAAGAGTCTTTATCAGCATTATTTTAACCTGGTGTGGTAGATATGAAGCCAGCCGCTTGAGGCTGTGAACACCGGCAAAGACCCTATTACATATCAAAGAAGCCTGTTCAGTCCATCTTAAGTGTTTGTCAATAATAAGTCCTAGATTCTTTACTTTCTCAGAGTATTCTAGATCTTGGTCATTTAGTTTTAATTTGGGAGCCGTAGTAAAGTCAATTTTACGAACAAGCTTTGAATGACCTATCATAATACACTGAGTTTTGTCTACGTTTAATTTTAGTCCATGTTTCCAAGTCCAGTGAGTAACAGCGTCAATATCGGAATTCATGAGAGTCACACAAGTTTGTATGTCCCTTATAGAAAAGTGGCGGTATATTTGTAAGTCATCTGCATATAAGTGAAAATTGGAATGAGTAATTTGAGTAGTAATGTCATTTGATGTACAGTGAAAATAAAAGTGGCCCCAGGACTGAACCCTGCGGAACTCCACGAGTGACTGGTCTCCATCTCTACTGCTTCTCACCCGACCTGACACACTGTGGCGTCGTCCCGAAAGATAAGACTCAACCCACTTGACACTACCATCAGAGAAACCATCCTTCCTAAGTTTGATGAGGAGGATAAGGGGATAATAGACACAGTCAAAAGCCTTTGAAAAGTCGAAAAGGGTTAAAATGGTTACCTGACTCTTATCAATTCCAAGGCGTATATCATCAACTATTTTTAGAAGTGCAGTAGTAGTGCTGTGGTTGGAGCGAAAACCAGATTGAAAATTTGATAAAATGTTATTACTTTCAAGGTATATTGAAAATTGCTGATGAACAATCCGCTCCAAACACTTTTGATAAAGCAGGGAGGTATACTTATTTGGCCTGAATTGTGAAGGATTTTGTGGAGAGGAACATTTCTGAAGTGGGCGAACTAAAGCAGACTTCCATGTCAATGGGAACATTGAAGTAGCCAGAGATTTATTGAAAATAGCAGTGATAGTTGGAAGAGTAACTGGAAGAGTATCTTTTATTAACCTTATAGGAATGCCATCGGCCCCCCCGACTGCGTTTACTGGACATCCTTATAATAGACTTTAACACATCTGTCTCTGTTACCGGAGTGAAAGAGAACTGAAACTCAGGTTTATCAAAAGTAGCACCTTCGAGCTCGGAGACCATACTCCTGAGCCCCAGACTGATCAACAGGAATCTCAACAAAGAAGTTTGTTGATATCATCGAGATTAAGGGAAACCGGGGAGTAAGTGTTAGGCTTGCCAACTCCAAGATCTTTCAGTTTTGACCATAAAATTCTGCTAGATTGTTTTTTTAGACAGGGAAGAGTAGTAAAACCTGATCTTGGCATTTCTAATTTGTTTGTTGCACATTGTTCCTTAATTTTTTATATACAGCCCAGTCATCACGTAACTTGGATCGCTTAGCCTTAAGGAAAGCTCTATCTCTTTGCTTCTGAAGGTGTCGAATAAATTTCTGAGATCCATGGGGCAGGCTGTTTAGTTACTCTTTTTTGAAACAAATGGAGCGTGTTTATCAAGAAGGCCATTCATTAATGAATTAAATTTTGATACCATAATGTCCACATTATCAGCCGATGTGACCTCATGCCATGGAGTTATAGAAGCATCGATAAGCAGGGGAATAAAGATTGATATTTTTGTAGTTTCTATAAAACATAACTTTTGGTTCGATCTTGGGAGTTCTTAGTTTATAAGCAAGAAAAATAAGGTCATGTTTGGAAAAGGCCAGGAGCAGGAAGTTGCCCGTGGTGCGCAACCAGGGTTTGGTCACAGACAGCAATGATATCAAGCCAGGTGTCGGCAGTCTCAGTGTGGTGAGTGGCTTGCAGAGGAAGTAGGGTCATGTTACACGAGTAAAACATATTAGTTAAAAAAGTTTGGTCATAAGTAATTGGTCCAAGTAAATCAGTATTAAAATCTCCCATCACAATAACATGACTGTAGTGAGCCAAAAAACCCAGAAGATCATGTTCAAACTCAGCCATGTAGCCCAGGTGAGGAGCTCTGTAACAAACAGCAATTAAAATGTGTGTTCCATTAACACAGACGTCCAGAAACATGTATTCTGGCCGTCCATCTCTGGATGTATCGGATGATAGCAGGACAGAGACAAGGAAGTGTGGACCTGACGTACACAGCTACCCCCGCCACCACCTTTGTGCAGGCGATCATTTCTGTACAGGTTAAAACCTGGAAGCTCGACACTTCTGTCACTTAAGTGAGGTTTCAGCCAGGTTTCTGAAATTTAGAATAATGTCAACAGGAGATGGTTGAAACATGGAACGAAAATTCATCAATGTGGCCATAAAGAGAGATTGTGCATTGACATGAGCTGCCTTTAAGAAGTTTGAGAAAGGAGTGAGAGATTGGCAGAGAAGATCTGGGAGGGCTGACGGAAGCACGCGCCGGCTCGGGGCAGCACCGTCAGACGCCAGCACCCACAACACGCCGCGAGGCCCCGCGGGCCGCGACCGACAGACCGTGGCTGCGTCACTGCAGACAACCCTTTCATGCAACACACACACACATTTCCAACTTCACCGTGTAGTTTTAATTTACAAAACTTAAAACTAACATTATTCGAAAAAAGGGCTTATATATGACCACATAAGTAACATACAGTAACACAACATAGATCCATCAGCTCAAATAAATACAATCTAATCAACTAAAATAAACAAAAACCATATCAATAATGCTAAAATAGTAGTATAAATAAATACACCACAGTTGACTTCCACTTACTTAAAAAAAAAGAAACTCACAATATAAAAAAATCAATAACTAACCATTAGATATAAGTACCTAATATTATTTACAATTTACCACAAACTTGTATATATATTATGACTATTGATTGTTATGTGAGATTTAATAGAAAATATTATAGTTTTGTATAAAAAATTATTGTTCTGAATGTTTTAAAGAATAATATTGTGTAACGAAATAAAAGTCATATTTATGAAATAAATATATTATATAAATACAATATTTTATTATTCTAGTAAAACAGAAAATAGTAAATGGTGGAAATCTATTGCAAAAATATTATTTTTACTGTAAACTTGGATAGAATAGCCTAATATAAATAACAATTATTATACGATTTTATGAAGTACGTGTTTAGATATAACGGAATACTTAGACTATTTCATTAGTAAAAGTACTATTTAATAACAAAATAAAAATTTTATATTAATAAAATAATATTGGAACTAAACATATAATATAGACTGATTATTAATTGTAGCATTTACAGAAATTATTTGTATTATTAAACGAAATAGTTTTTTATATTATGATATTCCTTTTTAAAAGTTTATTTGGAATAAATAAAATGTGTATATGTAAAATTAAATTATACTCATATTCTTAAAAAAAAAAAAAAAAAAAAAAAATAAGGTAATATTTATATAATAATTTTATGAACCAAAAGTAATAAAAGGAACAAAGAAATGAAAACTAAAATAACTTGATAGATACAACAAACGATTTACTTGGTGCCTGTTGAGTTCGATGCGAGGTCCGCCAGCCGAGTACCAACACCTTTCCTGCCGCCCCGATCAACCCACAGAACACGACCATCCAGCGTCCCAAGTGTTCCTCGGCCCGTGCTGAGCTACCGCCGCCCGGAACACCTCCATCCTGCGTGCGGTCAGATCTTCGCGGATGGTAACTCCTGAGCCCTTTAACTTCTTCTTCGAAGCATACACTTGCTGGCGCTGCCGGTAGGTGGTAAACCTCACAATAATAGGGCGAGGCAGCTGCTTCCCTTCACTGTTTTGCCTGGACTGTTGACCGATGCGATGACTCCGGTGAATCGCCGCATCGGACAACTCCACTCCCAGCTTCTCCCGACACAACTCGACTACCAGCTTGTCCGTGTCTTCGCCCTTGGTCTCCTGTATGCCAAAGATTCTCAGGTTATCCCGCCTTTGATATTGTTCAAGATCGTCCGTCTTGTCCAGCACTCGATCCTCCAGCTCGCCTACTCTTGCTGTCACGGTGACCAACTCGTCATACAGCCTCTTCAACTCTTCTTGGAAGGTAGCTAACGCAGCTCGTACCGCTACCTCCACAATGTCCTTTATTTTGTCTCCGAGGCGCTGCTGAACAAGCTCAGTGATTACACCCCGCGCTCGACAGATAAGAAATTGACGCAACTCTCCACAGATACCGAATCGAGACCTCCCGTGTTTTTATCAGAGCTTGCCATTGTTGTGGATCCGGTCGAAGTTATCGCTGATGACGCTGATAATGAGCGCTGGAAGGTAGGTTTACTCTTATCAGTTGTAGATAAGGGAACGGGTTTTGCCCTTCGCTCCCGACCTCAGATGCGGTGGCGACCGAAACATAAAATCTAATAAACGTAAATCTAATAAAAACATAAAGTATAATACGTTTTTTGATCGAGTAAAAAGTTTTTGAAAAAGGCTATTCTAAGGGAAGTGTCTGATGGACGTCTGAAAGTATTAGCCTATAAGGTTCGTAGCTTCTATTAAGGATTGTTAACTGGTTTTTTTTTCAAGGAATTGCTTAATGTTGATGGTGGGCTGACATTGTCAGATGGAAGGAAGGTAACTGACTGATTCAATTGCTAACTGACTATGATTAGTTAACGACCTTCTTTTGGATAATGGGTTATTGAAGCAATAATGAAAGTTCCTTCATCTTGAATGAGCGGCCACTGACCAATCCTGACCATTCGGAAGTTATTTTAAGCCGTCCTTAGAAAATAGAATTATAGCTCTCATTATAGGGGTATTTTGATCAAAATTAACACTCCCTTGAGTGGGAGACTGAGACATACCTTTTGAAAACCATAATACGAGTTTAGTTCAAGTAATTGGCACTTACAAAAGCTAAGATACCACAATAATCATGTTTTAAGGATAATATTTAGGTTCAAGGAGTTATCCGCGAGGAATAAAGAAAGACTAAGTGTAAAGATGAATTACTTTCCAAAATATAAGAGAAAAGACGATTGTAAGACGGCCTTCACTGTGCTGAACACTCGAGGCAGACAGGCAGAGAGTGCGAGACGCCCTTGACTACAGACTGAGGTCCTCAAGTGAGGACTCGTCCACTCAGTGGCGCGGGCCTCTACAGGACCTCACAGTCCTTAATTTTATACTCAGGGTTATGAGGGAATTGTTTTGCGTTTCACAACTATTGGATTATGCAGGTTGAGGTCGTTAAGTGCCAATGTTGAAATCGTAATTGTTTCATGTCTGCTTTCTACATTAACTTTGTTGATTCCAGCCAAGAAAGTAAAACAGTACATGATGAAGTTCAACATAGATACCAACCAACCCCCGCCAACAATGAAATATTGAATGAATGAAAAATGCCTTTTTAAAGAGGCGGAGTTAGGGCTAACAAGCCCTCGCTAACACTCAACTAATATACAAATATCAATATGTTGTTTGTAGCTCTCAATATTTGCATACAGTACATATTCATTCATTGCAGGACATTCATTTTCACGAATGTATGAATCTATCTTAGAGCTAGATAAATTTGTTTCCGTCTGTCGTAAGGCTTTATTTCTGGCTAACCGTAATGGCAACGAGAAATTCGCAGAATTTATAAATTTTTAAACAAACTGTGAACAATTATATTACAATTAATACGTTATATAGTAAACTTTTAGCCTTATGAAATGAGCTATAGAGTTGAAACTGTGCATGCAACTTCTGCGAAGCCTGTTGCTACGCAACTCATGGTACTGTGTACTCTCAACTTGGTAATTTATTGTCTTGAAGTGTGTACCATTGCAGCGTGATGTATAAATTTCTCGCTTAGTTAAACTTTTTCAAAATAAATGAGGCACTAAACGTTTTATCTTTTGGGACCTACATTTGAACTCTGATTAATTGTTCTTCAAACTTACACTTAAACACAGGTACAACAAATGATAATGAGCAATTAAAAACACAAACAAACATGCACATATAGATGGATGAAATACTAACCAGAGTACAATTAAATTCCCTGTAACCTAAGTTAAAAATTGCCTGGATGTAATAACCATTACGTTGAATAGGTTGAAGGTTTATAGAGATTTTTCGAGAAGCAGTGAATTGTTCATTCAGAAACCATGGACATTCAGTACCACGTGATGAAGTTTTCAGAAATTTCATAACGTGAGGTTCTTTTAGCAAAAACATATTTTATAGCTATATATTTTGACTTATGGTGAAGATTGTTCTTGAAACCTTTGAACGCCTAATTTATTATCGTACACACACTCGTATAGGTTATATAGATCTATTCCTTATACGTAATCGACGATGCTAGATTTCATTATTGTATAATAACTTAGATGATAGATTTAATAACATATGTTGTAAAACCAGCACTGTATCGATATCCTACTATATATTTAATAGTAGTATAATAATACATTTATTTTAAAATAAGCTGTTGTACTCCTCTTTTCATATTACAGGCTTTAAATTTAAACTGTGGGTATATTTTACATTACTGTCACAGATATTGTGGTATTAAAACCATACCTTTCTTTTTGGATTTTCGATATTTTTAACATCAACTGATATCCAATTATTGTGAATGTATTTATATCACTTTTAATTGACACAGGTTCATAATCATATCGTACCAAACACAACACAATATTATCTATTTCCAAAGTAAGTTTGGAAGTCTTTGTTATTTACTATAGCGGTAGTAAGATAAAATAATCTATCTCTAATTTAGTTTTTGTAAAGCTGACAGCAGGGTACTGAGTGTTAACTTAAATGTTAAAAAATATATCATGACCATATATCTGGATAAGTACACGACAGTTGTATGGTGAAGTTTGAAATTGGCACGATTTCTTTTGCAGAACGAATTTTTTGTTTAAAATTATAGAAATTTTCCAAATTTGACATTCATTTTTTTACATTTATGTTACGTAGTAACTTCATTATAAGTCGTAAAGAAAGAACTGCTATGATGATTTTTTGAAGGCACCAGTAAAACAGGTAAGACATGGATATTCTGGATTTATCCAAACAGTCTACAAAGATTATTTTTATTTTATTTTACAACAAATATTCTACGTTACAAATATTTTCAGATTCCTGTGATTGTCCCTTAAATGAGCTAGAGGATCAGGAAAAGTCCTCCCTTGGTAAGCTCAGCCAAGTGCCCAAGGTGACACTGCTGACGGCTGTTGGCAAGATGCTATCGTTGGCGCTCAAGTCCTTCTAGGAAGCTCTCCTCTGCCAGTTTCTTACGTCATCATTCTTTCCAGATACTAGGAACTATAGTTTATATTCAGGTGTAATACTCGTAAGTACTTGACAGAATCCAATAGGACATGAACAAAGCTGTGTAAAATTAAAGTCTCTGAAGGTTATTTCTCAGAACCAGAACTGGAATTACGTGAACATCATCTCCAGGTACATTTAATCCATGGAATGATATAGTAATGTCCTGACTGGACTGGACAAACGGTTGCCCAAATTCTGTTTCCTCATTTTTTCACAGAATAAGTATCCACCCCTACAGCTTACAAATACATTTGCTGATATTTAACTCCTGAACAGTAGAACTCTTGAAAAATAATACAAAGTAACACAGCCTTAAATCTAATACTGCAAAAATAGTAATCAATTTAATAAATTCCGAACTAAATCTGACTATAACTCGATATGCACTCTATGAATAGGTGTAATAGGCTGAACTCTTTTATTATCCAAAGAAACCACTATGTAAAATTTAAGACAATTCTTCACTATCAAAACTTCAAGAATGGCATTGATGGCCCTAATTCTTTGGCCTTTAGCTCTAAAACTGTTCGTCAACAATGCTGGGTTAAGACATAGACTAGCCATGGCAAATTGTTGGTCTTGGAAAAGGTCAATACAAGTAATTTAATTAGCACTACTTCCTTCATAGGTTTTTTGCCCTTTTGGCCATGTTAATTTTGTTTGGCATTGAGCTTTAAATTTAGAATCAAACTGTGAATCATTGTGTGAAATTTAGTAAGGGACTCTTCTAAAATAATGTAAAGCTGTGCTCCATTGGTAACAAAGCTTTTGTTATCAATCCTGAAATCCTGGGTATACACAACATCTCTCATTTTTTGTTTCACTTAACGGTGGCAAATGTCCGGAAAAATCCTATTTCCTTCAGATATCCACACCAATAAAAATAGAGACCAAGGCCTATCGAATGGGGCAGAGCTTTCAACAAGTCCTTTCTGATTATGTTTGAAAAAAATCAGGTTATGTTCAAAGGATCAGCCTACGTAACTTATATAAATTTTTTTTAAATATTAAGACCAGACTGAAAATGGTTTGAATCACCTAATGACCGATTGGGTAAAATGATGTTGGTTATTTACAAGAAAAAGGTTAATGCTAGATCAGATGAAAATCGGATGGAAATACAAAAGCTAGTTGGATAGTTTTTCAAATAGAAAACTTTTAAAATTTTCGTTGCATGTCCTTAAAAGAGGCCGAACACAGTGATGACTCTAGAGCCTATATTTTTTGCGTGGCGTACGCTTGGTCCGGAGAGTAGCGGAATGCACCATTGAGTGGACTCATGATTGATGATCCAGGATGGCCCATTTTATCGCCGGATTCCAAAAGCCTTTTCATTGCTCTCGAAGAATAAGCCCGATGGTGATTAAGTGGGTGAGGTCTTAATTCATTTGTTTCGGACACATTTGGGTCTGTAGTCGTTTATTTGATGCCATGCCCGTATTTCGCTGCCGACTCGTTTCTTTTATGTTGTTGGCTTTTAACACATTATTTATATAATTACACTGATTTAGATAATTAGACTATAGGGTATTAAATATTTTGATTTGTACACATTTTAAATAATAAGAGTATTTTTTTCATTTCGTGATAATCCAAATAATTTTTATTATTTTGTAATCAAAATTAATTACTAGAGAATTCTTGACTTTCACTGTGACTAGTCTTTTAAAACATCTTCGTTTTTTATAAAGATATTTTAATTATTGCCTGTTTATTTATGTTATGTCCTGTTTTTTGTGGGTATTATTTTCCAGTATACGTTTTAATATTTCTGAATGGAAATTGTTCACTTCTAACATTGTTTGATCTTTTTATAAAGAAATAATTAGAATTCTTCAATTCAACGACTCATTTGTAGAATGAATGTGGGTGTTCTTCTTCTTAGTCGAAATTTAACTAAAAGGGATAATTTAAAACACCAGTGACTGAAGAAAGAATACAACATACTCATTAATGTAGATTCCGAATCACGCATGTATCGAACTTAATTTGATGACACAATTACAACATGAGCTAAGTATAATTAAAACACATTTTATTTAAATTGTTTACATTTAAAATATATCATTCGCATTTAATTAAGAGAACAACATAAATATAAAACCGTTAAAAACACGAAATGTAATAAATGTAAACAAATCTTTTTGCGTCAGTTTAATATTAGATTACTTAACCTGCATAGTAGGTAGCACGAAATATTTTAGTTTATTTCAATACATAAAAACTCAATACATTTTTTTAAATATTTAACATTGGTAAATTAAATATCGATGAAATACACAAATATCCTTTTGTACACTTGAAAAAAGTAGATTTTCTGTATCTCATTTTTACATAGATTGTGTACCACATTGAAATACAAGATTGAAGTAAAATTAACAGTTATAAACGTAAATATATACAATTTCGCTGCTAAAAGTTATCAAACAAAATATTGTATTAAGTGTAGTTATGTGGAGTTGTAAATTTTTAATTATCTAAATAAATGCTTTTGTAAGTCATAAGCTTCCATATGATTTCTGAACTGATTTTTGCACCACTTGATTTGATTGAACAGTTGGCCTTGGCCTAGTCCAAGGAGTCGTTAAGTAGTCACAGATATTCTTAAATAGAAAGCTTAAGCATCATATAAATACACAGCCCATTGTTGTTCACTGACAACCTATTTCTTGTCAGTATATGATTCCATATGATTTCTGAACTGATTTTTTGCACCACTTGATTTGATTGAACAGTTGGCCTTGGCCTAGTCCAAGGAGTCGTTAAGTAGTCATAGATATTCTTAAATAGAAAGCTTATGCATCATATTATAAATACACAGCGCATTGTTCACTGACAACCTATTTCTTGTCAGTATTGATATTTATTATTAACATTATTTTTAAAATCGCACAGGTAAAAAGATGTTTTATGAAAAACTTATACAAAAAGTATTGACAGACGTTAAAATATTCCTCAAATAAACAATGACAAAACAGTGCGTAATATAGGGGCGGACAGGTTCTAAGCCAATGATTATGCAATCCTTCCACATCTATTTGCTTCTGTAAGTCGAGTCTAGAGTAAATCAAGTAATGACAAGTGTAAGTCAGCTGATAGGATCTTGGCAGCACATGTGCAGTTTGTCATGTTCGCTGATCGCTGCTCTTGCTGTTGCCAACACGTTCTGGAGAAAAACCCCATCGCTCCCGCTCCAACAGGCTCCAGGAGTCTTGCTACAGCCGCTGGCTCTACTGGCAGAGGAGGTCTTGTAGATTTCCTCACATGTCGTAACACACTGTCGTGCCTTGCATACTACCGGTTTCCACTGTGGTGTACAGGAACGCTGTGACTATATTCAATACGTCGTCATAACTTTTATTTCCTCCGATTTTAACTTTTCTTTTATGTAAATTCATAAATTGCTTGCGGAGTTGTTGGATAGACCTAAAATGTTTCTTTTTGTTTGAAATATGGTGTTCTTGTTTCAGAACATAAAAAGTCAGATATATTTTTACACTGCTCCTACGTAAACAAATCCTACTTCGTGTAGTTAGGTTATGTTAGCTTAGGCTATATTACAAAATGGAATATTCAGAAATATTGCAGCACTTCCGTAATATTGCATTGATATTCCGAACCTGCAAGTCTGACCAGATACCAATAAGAACTTCTCAAAGCAAGGTTATTATATAATGTTTATAAACTAATCGAATGCTCATGGAGCCGATGTGAAAAGCATAATTTACTTTGCTGTCAATCTTCTGCCAACTTCTAACTGTTAGATATATTTGATTGCGTGGTTAAATCCATGTTATTATTTCCGTCAAAGTATCAATCCTCAATTGCTGAGAAATCACATAAAGCAATTCTATTGGTCGGTTACAAATGGCTACTCATATGTGTCATTTACGTTATTACATTTTTAGACGTTTGATTATTGCATTTAATAACGTAACAGGCTATTTAATAACCACTAGATGCAGTGAAAGCTGTTCTTTGCCTGCACTGTTAATTGCATTATTGCGCTGGATACAAATCTAACATAATGTGCCGAACAAAATATTTGACATAAGTCTATGTTCAGGATGTTTAAAACACAAAAGGGCACTCTTTATTACGTAACCGATATTTCATTCTTAAAATCGTTTCGTTCCCTATCTACAGTAACTCTTGATATACAAATCTTGGAGACTTAAGCGTGTATTAGACCATAAGTTTGCAATATATGGTATTTTTATATCATATGATAACTTTGATATGGTTGCATAATACGAAATATTTAAGTTTAATATACACCATTTTCAAATAAATACATTCTTTCGTCCCCAATCTCATTACTATCTAACCTATACTTTTGCTATGAGGAAGTCGATGTATACAACCTCAAGCCACGTGGGTTGACATCAATGAATTTTGAATATAAAATGTAGCTATTGTCCAACTCCCAAGCTTCACCACGTGTAGTTATTACACCGGTTCAATGATATCCTTGATGTTGCCAAGTCGCACAGGTTTGGCGGCCTGTGCGGGGCCATGGTGTCAATGATTCCCGCTATCTTGTACACAGGTCACGCACCACCATCGATCCGGTCGGGGGATGAGAGCACCCTCAGCCCGCCTGGCCTAGCCCTAGCCACAACAATACATCTGCCTTTTGTTCATTACCAAAATTGACACTGAGAGGAAACGTAGAGAAGACCATAAGAATGATCATTGCATTTCTCAAATTAAAATAATCAAAACCATCGGTTAAACCGATAAAATGTGTTTTGAAATGCTGTATTCATTGTGTTTTACATTTCAGTATTTTTAAATAAATACGTAAATAATTTCATCGTTAAAATTTGGAAGCCTGAAGGATCTCTGAAAATTGCTCCATAGTCTTAAAACTCGGTCTAGTAATTTATGTATTGAGATAAATATTATGGAGGCAAGTTTATAAATTGAAATTCTATAATTAACTTGAAAACACCATAACTTAAAACATTACAAGAATACATATTCAAGTTTATAGGTCCCAGTTGAAATAACTCTTTTGATGAGATCACGTATATAATTTGTCATATGTAAACTCTGCGTCTTAAGAGTTAAATAATAATCTACTTTAATCATTCATCACAATGACTATTTATTTTTAGTTTAATTTTAAAAAGAGTCGAAATTGGGGAAATCAAAGAAGGCATTGTGAGCCTCGCAGGACATCTCTGCTTGCTATAATTTGCTTGTAACCAACATGTTTATTGCATTCACAAAAATACCAGGAATTTGCTTTGACATCTACTAATACCAGGAATAAGTAGATGTCAAAGCAAAAATGAACGTAGTAAATTATATATATATAATGTACTATAGTAAAATAATAATAATATAATAATAATATGTACTAATAATAATAAAAACAAAAAAATTAATGTAACATATATAACATATGAACTAAAATGATAAAATAGTTATAACAAATGTAACTACAATAAAGTAATTCAAAATATTTTAACAAAATGTAATAATTAATTAAAAAGTGAAACATTAAAAGTTTGAATTAATGTTTATGGCTCCATAAATTATTTTTTACTTCCTATTATATTTTATTTTGTTACTATCCTCGTTTATACGTGAATACTAATGCAGGGTTTTGAAAGTGATATTCCAAAAGTATTTATTAATGTTTGCAAATTTTCTAACAATCTACGCTGATGTAGGTGTTGAATTCAGTGCATTAGTAGAAAATATTAATGTTAATGCATTAACGGGGCTATTTAATAACGTAGAGACGGCAGGGAGATATGAAGCAATTATCGCGGGTAACGGCGAGAAGCTTCACGAGCCGCTTCAGATCGGTGAAGATTCACTCTAATAATTACACTGCAACTTAATGAATTTTAATGTCCTGCACTTCTGGATGTCCATGGGCATCTTGTCTACGGCATCCGCACATGCGAACTTCATCCGGTCTTAACGTAGGTTTATAATAAACACACAATATTTAAGAGTTCAACACGTTTTTGCTCAGTTATTTATAGCATTTTGATTGTGTTTCTTCTGAGAAGGATGAATTACTTTTATTGTTGGGACATTATGAATATTCATTGTTGATGAATAACTAAGCTTTTTTGTATCTTTGATATGATATACTGTGCTAATTTTAACTTTTAATTTAATACAAAACAGATTTTTTTAAGTAATGAATTATTTCTCTCGGCGATTCAAAAATTAATTATTTTGGTTATGGATTAATTTTGCTAAAATACGGGTTAAAATAAGACAAATAATAAAATCATATTAATATTATGCCCACTCTAGCAATGCCCTTACCGTGGTGCTCAGATACACCTATTTCCCTTCCAACAACAATCCTAGAAAGTAACGTATTAGGCACGAACATGCTTTTAACCTCCAACTACTTAAATAAAAATAAATAGTTTTATATTATTCGTGTCATTTATGGGTTATCAAAGTTTTCCAGTTATTAACTTCAGTAAAACCCGAACGTAATAAAAAAATTAATAACTAATAATTTGTGTACGTGTTTTTTCGTACGGACATTAGGGTTTCAAATTTCATTACAGAAATGAAAACATACATAATACCTCATAATAACCTCACTTTGCCAATTAATTTAATACGCTGTTTGAATATCACCTTTCACATTTTTTCTCTCAATTTTTTGTAAAGTGAGAGAAACAGTAACGTTTCTTAGAAATAAACATACTAATAACAAACTACTATTTTAAATAACATTTGATATTTGTTCTTTTATATATTTGTCCTTTAACAGAAACATAATATACCTTAAAATAAGTCTTTCGGCAATTTTTGAAGATATTTGTTTGAGTATTTATTTTTTGTAAATATTTTTAAAACAGCATCCAATAATTAACCAACAATTTTTAAACTCCGTTATTTTACAATTCTTTTCTTTGGAATAATTAGTGCCTTACAATTAAATTAATCTCCTAATATAAGAAATTGTCCACTTTTTTAATCTGTTACGAGTGATAAACAAACTTTAATAGCCTAGACAGAAAATAGAACTTTATCCTTCTAAATACTGAACATATTTTCTTAAATAGATCTCTTTTGAGCTATAGTCACCTAGATCATTAAAAATATTTACAGTTTCTGTTGTGCTCTCAATTTTGTAAATTATGAGAGCACAAATACAAAATATATTAAATTCATAATGATCTTGCTCATATAAGTACTTTGGTATAAAGAATTGTTTTTGACCTAACAAAAATGGAATTTTGTGGAATTCCAATTATTTTTTTTAGTATCATTTTCATCCTTAAAACTGTACAGAAGTAATGTTTTGAGTATCAAACTTTTAAACCTCAGTCAAATTATTGTACATTGATCGGATAAAAATTAAAAAGATACATATTTATTTTCTTAAAGTTGATTTAGGCCTACTTGTTGTGCACGTATTTTCTAATAAACCATCGTAGGAACCATTTGTATTAATTTTTGTCTGTCCAACTGTATATTTAGTTACAAGCATTGTATTTAGCAGTAACTAATGTTAAAAACAATGATTGTTTAAAATCTTTGTTTCCCAAAGTGAAGTTATTACTTTGTTATAAAAACAGAATTCTGTTCAAATTTGAGAGTCTGCGCGCCAAAAGAGAAAGATAAACAGAGACAGACAAATAGAGACAGGGTCAAAAGAAAGTAAATTTTAATATATATATATATATATATATATATATATATATATATATATTATAGTATAAACACAAGTTTCCACTCCAAAAACCGTTTCTGAAAGCATTCCTTTTTAATTTCGGGACATTCTAGAGAAGGTAAAACGTTCAAGTTCGGAACTTTTAATAGATTTGAGGTCCTGCTTAAATTTGCTAACTCGGTGAATCAACAGTAGTTTATCAATTCGAACCTATCAGTTGTAACAATCAGTATTGAAAACAATTCAACAATGTAAACAGTTCGAGGAAGTAGGGGTAGCGGCAAGGAACCGGTATCCAATGTAAACGAGATATTGTCATTGAAATCAGCTGATTATAAAAACAAACAACCGGTAGACTAATAAGCGAGAATAACTAATGACCATTACCATACCGTAATCCGCGAGTAACAGTGCCTGTTATTAAATTATGAATGGAGTAACAGGTGCATGAGTGGGCAAGCCTTGGCGGAATTAAGGAATCCAAACGAAATGAACCCGAGACCTTCTTAGCATTAGCAATTATGTTAATTCGACACCTCGAGCCGCGGCTGTGCCGTGCGGTATGTCCTGCCACTACTACCTGTTTTACACGCGTCAATAATGTCCCGTTTCTTTTTTCTGGTGGTTGTGGTGGAGGGGGGGTTGTTTTTTCTCATTACACAGGTCTACGGATTATCTATTCTTACATGACCAGGCTAACAATTCCCAATCGTTTTCCAAAAAAGATTGCATTAGAGTTTTACTGTGTACCAAGAAGTTGTTTAAATTTGTTAACGGCTTCCAAATGAAAATACAGCAGCTAACTTCTATAATTAGCTTAAACTTTGAAAAATATCAAACTTGTAATTTAACATTTTAATGTTGCATTCTTAAATAGAATAATTATCGGATGCCGGCACCAATGCATTATGGAGTGTTTATAGCAGATATCAACGTCAATTACAGATTTAAACTTTTACATTTTACTTTTTTACAAACATTCTCACAGAAATTGGATGACGTTTTCATTCATCTGGTGACTGTTTAAAGATGTACTCACATTCTATGGTGGTAGGCACACAGGTTATAATGAATAAAAGTCCCAAATCTGACATTGAGTGTATCTCTAGTTGTGTATTTTTTATTTATCCAAGAATACTTCAGCAAAGTTTTTATAATTGTATTAAAAAAGAAGGTTAAGACAGTTATAATTTAGCTCTTAGTACAATCGTGTAGGCTATACCTAAAAACATCTCACGTTAATTGAGATTCATTTTAAGGGAGCAGATTGTCAGACTTTTGCTGTAGGTTTTGGTAATTTGTTCTTAAAGAGTGCTCTAAAAAGAGCGGAGTTATAGAGGTTGTACTCAAACTGCATTCGATTTCGAGCAGCTTAAGGTGGAGTATTGGGTTTTGTCTTTAATTATTTTTTAATTGCCAGGGTAACAGCCTTTTAGATGACTTCTATGAAAACTAGAGAATTATATAAATAGGAATTTAAAGCATTAATTTTGGCAAATTTTGTAACAAAAAATTCCAGAAAGTCTTTACAATATGATGCCTTAATAGAATAATGAAATCATTTATATAGGGTATGGGGTATAAATGAAGTAGGGGTGCGCCTCAAGATTATCCTCAACGCATATTACTTCCCAGCTATTACAGTCTACCATTTAAGCATATATCCCTAAAACTGTAAATATATTAACACTTTCCTCAGAACAATCTGGGAAACTTTGAAAATTTGTAATTTTCTACAGTCAGAGTTGATGTTTATGCTGTACATATCCAGATTTATTTCCAAACCCACTGTTCAAAATTACAAAACAAAATTACAAAGACTTACGTTTCTCGTGTTGAGGAATATATCTTAATGCACTGTGATCCTTAAGAAAAAAAAGGTCGCCTCTTAAGATATTAATTATAACTGTCTTCATTTTTTCCCATAAATCCTAAACATTAACCGATTTTATCCTCTTGCTTGAAAATTGTCGTGGAATTTTGAATTTTAACGATATTATTTTTTAGTTCCGAGCCTCTTTATGAATTTGTTGGTTATGTAACAAAGGTTTTCAAAACCTTGTTTAAGTTCATTAAAGACAATGGCTGATTTGAAAGGATAAGGGGATTTCCTAACATTGTGTCACAACAACAAAACATGACGTTTCGTAAACTAAATTGTATCTGCCCACTTTTCAGGCATAGAGTCCTGAAGCACAAAGTTTAGCGTGCATATAATAAACAAGTAAAACACATTTTAATAAACATAATAGAGCCAAATTCGACACCTACAAGATTGTTCGTCAAAAACATAAACGCATTACCGATACCTAGCTTTACGTCAAGAGATTAATCACGACACACCTAGATGTACCACTGAAACATACGATGTATACACCACAAAAACATAAACGCATTACCGATACCTAGCTTTACGTCAAGAGATTAATCACGACACACCTAGATGTACCACTGAAACATACGATGTATACACCACAAAAACATAAACGCATTACCGATACCTAGCTTTACGTCAAGAGATTAATCACGACACACCTAGATGTACCACTGAAACATACGATGTATACACCACAAAAACATAAACGCATTACCGATACCTAGCATTACGTCAAGAGATTAATCACGACACACCTAGATGTACAACTGAAACATACGATGTATACACCACAAAAACATAAACGCATTACCGATACCTAGCATTATGTCAAGAGAGTAATCACGACACACCTAGATGTACCACTGAAACATACGATGTATACACCACAAAAACATAAACGCATTACCGATACCTAGCATTACGTCAAGAGATTAATCACGACACACCTAGATGCACCACTGAAACATACGATGTATACACCACAAAAATAAAGTTATATAGCTCTCAAAACGTAGTATTTCTGTTGTAACACAATGATAGCAAAATTCTGAAATCTTGTCTTTTCAAAATACATTTTATTTTGTACTGGTTCAAAATAGATTTATCCTTTTTTACATGCTTTTTATGCCTTTTACTGTAATAATGCTTTGTCTTTACGAAAAAAATTAATCAATATTAAAATTCTATATGTAAGTTAATTATCTTTCTCGGAAGTAAGCATTATATTATGTACCGTTCAGACAAAATACTAGTTCAATTGTACAAATTTATGCCTCTAAATAAGTGAATTAGACTGATGTGTATGTAGTTTTTACTGAATGGCGACGAACACGATCTATCATACAAACAGGTTTTATGGTGATCTCTGTAATGGCCAAAATAAAGCTCTCATTCATCGATACTTCTTGCGATCCTCTCAGATAGCAATGTTTGTTTCTGTAATGAGTCGCATTTGCCTACATGAATATTTTCATATTCATTTATTCAGGGCTCACCAATTAATAATTAATGGCGCGGTTTCCATTCCGAGTAAGTACAGACGTACTCTGTACACTTCCAGCAAGCTGTTAAGTCACGGATTCTGACTGTACGAGACGGTTTGGAATTTTCTCAATTATCGGATTGCGAAATGCCGTTGGTTACTTCCTTATTTACCCGGGGATGATAGCGACAGCTGGCACAGATAACGGGTTTCGCGGCAGCTGAGTTCTATTAACCATATATCTGCATGGATGACACACCGGCCGCGTTCTCACGGCCGAATCACGTAGACACTTTAATAATCGAACCTCGATCCCTGTTGATGGCCAACGTTTTTTCTACCGGGATAGCCCCTCTAAAAAATACTTCCGTACAAAGGATGGGCCCCTTTTAGCATAGCTTTGCATGATACCCTCACACGGTCTGTATGCAAAAAGGGTCGCCCGACCCCAGAGCATCCGAGGGTACCTGTCCATTGAATGAAAAAACGCGGAAGACATCTACTTTGAATAATGTCCGTGGCCGCCGCACCCCAGCGGCTAAGCGGAAGGGTTACTACAAAGACAGGTCCCATCCTCGCAGGTTCTCACAGTCACGATATTCACACTATGAAAATTTCCCGGCTCGCATTCAAATTTTATGTATATAGGGTCAGGTTTTTCGAGGGGTGTTTTTGTACCGTCCTCACCCCTAGAGGATGCTGACAAAGGGTTGCGCGGGACCCAGGTGAATCTTCGATCTTCGATTGATTTAAATACTCGAACCTGATTGGTCGTCGGGGCAGGATGATAGGCTAATATTAGGAGATTTAAATATGCGCATATTTCGATCGCCGGTTGATTCGCCGTTTGGAAGCCGTTACTTCGGGATGAACCAAAGGCCCGTATAGCGATTCCTTGCAGGTCTCCGGTCGGTTATAATTAATATTTATGAGAAGAGTGGGTTAAGAAGGAAGTCGTTAAGGTGGCTCAAAGAACGGGGTTAGTGCATCTGGGCTTCTTGAATAGAAAAACGTTAGGTAAAATGTTCCGTGTTGTTGCAAGAAATTGACAGTTTGGATTTGAGCAAACTGCCTAATATATACCTGTTGATCAACACTCATACTGTCAACGTGTGGACTGTGATAGCTAAAAAGAATTTTTTTCAATATCATACATTTACGTTGATTATAATATCAATTACTAAATGCTAAACCTACACAATAAAATTATTTCAAATGCCTATATTTCTATTTCAATAATTATTATATTATGAAAATTAATTTTGAAGTAATAAAGTAAATATCTGTACTCAAATTTCATCTTATCATTGCGAATGTACATAATAATTATTTATTTGTATATAGTCAATGATAATAAATTTTGCCAGTAATAAATATTGAATGCCTCCATACAGTAAAAGGAAAAGAAAACAAAATCAGTGACAAAATATAACACTTATAACTATAATAAAAATGTAAAATCAATAAAATTAGTAAAAACAAAATAGAAATTTTAAAAATAATAACGAATAAACAATAAACTTAATAATAAATAACAAATGATTAAACATGAACATAAAAATTGGGCCATAAAAAAAAGAAATGGCTTGCTTCCTACAGGGCCAATCTAAAAAAAACTGTTACAGTAATTTTTTCCGAATCAAAAAGAACTAAGAAGTTTAACTTAATTGTTTTGGATAAGTTCTTAAAACTGGTTAAATCAATGAAAAGGTTATAGTCTTTTAAATAATGCATTAAACAATAGTATCTTAGATATGACGTAAAGAGACCGAAATGAAGTTTTCTGTTATAGTGTTTATCAGCAATGGTTACAAATGTACTTTACATACTTTGTTACTGTTACAAATGGTATTTCGTGACTTAATTGTTGTTTGAAATAAGGCATTCGAGATAGAGTATCGGATTAAAAAAAAAAAACGGGGAGACTTAAAAATAGTCTACAATATAACAATATTTCCGTAAATTTGAAATCGAAGGTCTAAAAATGTATTAATTGTATATTTTGTAACATAACAAGCTACTGATGTCATAACCTAGTATATAAGTGTAAACATGCAGAAAAAGAAAAAATCAAACCTAAGTCGATGACCGCAACGAAATGAGTCATTAAATTTTAAACCTATTAAAAAAGAATACACACGAATTCTACGCCAAAATCATGAAAAATTATTTATGAATTAGAATTTGACACCGGAAAGAGGAGGAAATACCAGTTTCAAGAACTGATGTAGCACATAAAGATGGTAAATATACGATCTGTTATCCTTTCAAATCATTTATTGTCAATAACAAACTTTACAGAAACAAATGATTGCTATGTAGTAAACGAGTTGAATAATCATCACTAGCCTTAGAGGTAGGATAAGGCATTTACTTTTCGTTTGATCCCTAGAGACCTCACCTGAGTACAGCTCGATGACGCGACGGTCCAATGTTTACAGTTACGCAGACCTCGGGTCGCGCACCTCTCGTTCCCCAATTATCCAGAACGACTGACTACTCCGTGTTTTGCTCACTGTTTAATTAACTTAAAAACATCTCGGGCCAGTGTTTAATTGTCGAATTGGGCCGATAATTACCGTGTTTACGGCCAATTACTCCGGAGTATGAAATAATGCTCCAATTACGACGCTACCTGCTGCTGTGTTCCGCGGTGCCTCGGCCACATTGTTACATCCTTTGTGTCTTCCTGACATTCCTACCGTTGTTATGTCGGGATCTGGGTATTCACTGGCCCAGTCATCTCCGTCTGGCACATTCTTCATTGATGATCCTTAGCCTTGATTATGCCCTCGTTGCTGTGTCTCGTGGCGTCTGGACCGTGTTGTTACATACATTGTTTCTTCCTCATATTCCTGGCGCTGCCAGGTTCATGCTACTCACTGGTCTAGTATGGGATGTAACTGTCTCAAAAATTCTTCACCCTCATCATTGATGGTGCTACCCGATCCTTCTTTCCGCGGTGCCTCGGCCACATTGTTACATCTTTTGGGTAAACTGGTTGTGCATTGGATACGATCTCCTAACAATTCCTGCATTACTGATCGTCATCCAATGATGATGCTACCCGCTCCTTCTTTTAAGGATTTATTTATCACATTGTTACAATTTTTGGGTAGTTACTGGTTGTGCAATGTGTAGGACCACCTGGCAGATTCTTCACTGCTGATCCTCATCATTGAGGATACTACCAGCTGTTGCTTTAAATCATCTATCGGCCACATTGTTAGATCTTTTCACTGGTAGTCACTGGTTGTGCGTTGCGTTTGAAGACTTGGTTGGTTCTTTATCGTTGATGCTTATGGTGGTTATGTACCGTCCATCAGGTTTTTTATTTTGAATTGTAGTCGTTCAGAAAGTATTGAGAGCTTTTCAACAATATCTTTACGTAGACTATGTTTTACAGAATTTTTAGTTTCTTAAAATTCTTTTTGTGATTCACAGTAACATTTATTTTTGTGATTTATAGTAACAAACATATTTAGTTTGTATGTTGTACAGTCACACTATATATTACTAATCATTACTCACATATAACGTTTATTTGTAGGGAAAAACTGATTTTGATCAAACGTTATAATTTGAGTTTTATTTATCTTATTGAATGTCTAAATCAATTTTATTTGTTATATATAACATATTTTATTAAATTTAATAATAATAAATTATCACGCATAACTAAATCAAGTTTCAATTGCAGTTTGACTAGATTGTATAGTAGTCATGGTTAAATTTATTTTGAGGCAACCATTTGAAATTCAGTGGGAAGAAAATATATATGCAGACATTCCGTGGAATGCCACCTAGTTTGTTAAGTGTCAACTAATCTAAAGTACGCACGCCCACTACAACCATTAATACCAAGTACGGGTCGTGCTAATTTACACTCGTCCCGTAAGTCAGATTGTGTACACTATAGTTTTGTCTTTTATTACAGTAAAGCCGCTAAGGTCATTACGGGACACTATATATACTCTTGAAATGTTAAAAATATTCATAGTATGCCTATGTAAAATACTTTTAGGGATATCAAATTTGAAAAGCAGAAAGAGGTTGGTAGGTACATATTTTATTTTGTCATCATCCACATTTAAAATCTGTTGTTATCAACATAATTTTTAAAAAATTGGTACTCAGGATTAGGTTAAGTGGTATTTTAAGGTATCTAGTTAAAGATAAACTTTAATAACATTCTCTTTTGTTAGAATCTTAAAAAATTTCAATATTGTCTTGGTCGATTATGAAGGAAATTGAATCTGCCCTAATCACGAGCATCTAAAAACTTTATAAATCTTCCCATGGTTGATGCATACAAAATTGAAAATCTCTTTATCACACGGTTGTCAGTACATCGTAACGACAGGCAGACAGAGTTACAAGCTTCGCTAACGCTCAGCCAATCACTAATTGCTTCCTGACGCTAAATCAATATTGTTCTATTTGACGGCAACTAATTCCCCCACGTGGTAATGTGTAATGGGTGACTATGCTGAAACTGTTTCACACCAGACGGTCGGAGGCCAGCAAGTTCACAGGGTGCTAACAAAGTTCACACCTCCCGGCCTTGAGCTCTAACCTAACTTTGACCTCCTCGCCCTCCACCACGACCGTCCCTGGGTGTTTCACAACTGCGACCGAAGGCTGTCTCCAGCCACCGGCGAAGATCTCAGGACCCGCCCAGTTCTGGTTTGTTAGTCGCTCTATTTACTGCTTCCTCAGACACTCTCAAGTTCGATTCCAAGAGTTATTTTTCCCGTCGAAATCGTAGCGTTTTGTCTATACAGGCTGTTCACAATTACTCTATCAGATTTGATTTGCCAGGTAAAAATAAGTAAGAAACGTCACAAGAAGTAAAATCCTATAATGCTTAATTTACTGTCTGTATGTATGTGTTTTTCAGGAAAAATTATATATTTAAAGTAAATAACTCGATTAGTCTTTTGAAACGAGGGGTGGCGTTCTGAAAAACATCTACTATTCCGTCATTACTCGTCGCAATTAAATATACTTAATATAAAAATATTAATTTGAAAGTAAACCATATTTCACTGTCCTTGTATTATTTTTATAAAACCTACAATTTTTGGAATATTACAGTTTGAAAATAGTGTATTGTGGTTGTGTAATTGTGTGGTTATGAGGATTGATATGAAATTGCATGCTTGATATGAATACCAGATCAATGATATGAACTTGACATGTCTTAATTATATTGAAACATATTTAAAGTTTGAACTTTGCGCCATTATTTACTTTAAAGACATGATTTTTCCCTAAAAACGCAAACTGACAGAAAGGCAGTAAGCTGAGCAAGATAGGGCTATACTTTATAGGACATGTCATACTTATTTTGACTTACCAATAGTTTTACAACAATACAGATATGCAACTACATTAAACAAAATCATAATTTCATTTTATTTCTTTGAATTTTACCAGTCTGTAAGATAAAATACATGAGACAACTGGTCTTACATAAACAATTATCTATCAAAATTTAGAAAGTGTGTTCCTCTTTAATGTTGAAAATGAATTCGGTTACTCAAAACGTGTGGCTTTGGAGTTATAAAGCTAAACAGTTTTATAGTTTTATTCTACAAAATTCAGGAAGCGGTCACTTACCCCAACTTTAAGCGTATAATAAAAATTCATACTTACCTTTGACCTTTGTAAGACAATAATATCATATTGAAAGTACATTTGATCTACATTTCCACAGTTACAATTTAGTGACTTATAATATTACACTAAATTTTACAACTAATCGGTAACGAAACGTTAAATTTATAGCAATAATTAAAGCCTTGATCACGTAAAGAATCGTAAAGATCATGTTAAAATAAAGAAACAGGTTACTACTAATTTATATATCCAATGCTAATAATTATAATAAAATGAGATCTAGTAATTGATGGCTTTTCCAATTCAACAGTAGTTGATCACAATCTGATGATATTTGAGGCAGTGTTGCGTTGTTGACAACGTATCGCTGCTGCTATCAGTTGTACGGTAGTTCTTCGAAGGCGTAAAACGGACATCAGTTTTGGGCGCAGGGTGTAGATTAGGGATTAAAAAGCAACAGTGCCATACTACATTGGTGCGGTCTACTCTAGGAATTTTTTGTTGGCGGCTCAAAAATGTAGTTTGTTTTATGTATTCAAAGCTGTGTTTGATTCGTAAAGGCGTCCCGATTGTACTCGTCAAGATTGTACACCGTCTCCTAAAATCTGAGTGGCCAAAGCCACCTGCGAGGTCAGGTGAAAGCATGCGTGTCCGTGTCGCCTCCGCATGTGACAACTAGAGTCCAGGAATGTGCGGCGGGTGGGCCCCTCTCAATGGTCTGTAATTAAACAATACCGGTTGTTATGGAGACAAAGCAGCCCATCCCAGCTAACGAGGAGTGTCAAGGCACTGCCACATGAATGGGAATGGCGAGTCTGCCGCGGTCCAGAGTATGTCCCCCGGGCAGTCACCGAAGTCCCCGAGAGAAGTAGCTCGGGGAAGTACACGCTTACCGCGGTCTCTCGTCCGCTCGCCGAACTCTTCATTATAAATCCATTAACCGTTTGTGTGATTGTGCCCCTGTGATTGATGGACCGTAAACAAATAATACATTAAACCCACCATTTACACGAGTGGTTGATGAAACAAGCGGCACCATTAAGTCGTGGTTCCGGTCTCGCGGGATGATAGATTTTGGTGATTAGCGGCTCCAGCCCGGAGTCAAGGAGGGCGAGGTGCGTGTCATCGAGTCGGAGCTCCTGTTCGGGGCGTCTGCTGGTCAAAGGCTGCCGAAGACCTGCGGAGATTAAGGAGAACAGTTGAAACCTGTTGCGTTACCCGTTGGTTAATGGCACTAACGCAAGAACCAATGAAAAATTATATGTTTCTTTAGGAATCTATAAATCATCTAAGTCAACAATTTTGATTTCAATGAACTAATGTTAAAGAAACGAGGCAGAAGAGTAAGTAAAGAGGACAGGAGAAGAAGATAAACATATGGTGTGGTGTCGAATAGAAGAAAGTGTGATGTTTGTATTAAAGCAGGATATAAAAAGTTCGACCATTTATACTTTTGTCACATTATTTTTAAAAGTGTTTCCATCTTTAGTTTATAATATTGTAAGTTCATAGTCTATATCCACGGAACTGTACAATAAAGTACAAAGTAAATGGTGCTATACCATGTCAAACAGTTGCAAAAGCTTAGTCACTGTTGGAAAATATAATCCACCATCGATGGTTAAAAAAATGTGATAAAAGAAGTGATCAACTGCATCACTTGATTTAACACAACCGTTTTGACAAGGTATAACACTTCTTTTATAGCTATTCATATTTGCTTCACTTGAAGTTCAAAAGTATTTTGTGTAAGTTTTTACAGGGTTTTATTTTTAGGTGTACATCTCTGGACTGAGGAATTTAGTTGGGTGGAACGGGAGGACACCAGCTTCTGACGGACGGACAGACGCAGGTTGTACGACTGCGGTGACAATTCCAACCGGTTCTCGTCGGCTTGCCCAACTTCTATCGGCCAATGGGTTCGATGATTTCTTAAAAAATGTGCCAAGGTGTTTGGCTCGCCCAAGGGTATAAAGTGAAAAACCAGCTGATATGCTGAGGCGCCTTCGCCTTTGACAACTGGTTGTGAAACGTATTACCTCTCAAGTGAAACTGGCCGTTTGCCCTAAGACAGGTTTTTACGTAGTTATTTATTGCCACTATTTAGAAATAAAATGGTTTCATTTTTAAATGATTTTGTAAAACCGTTCAATTATTACTATGAGGCCTACAGTTTTAAAACCTTACAACTGACGAAACTTTATAAGTATTTTATTTGGATTCTTTAATCAAGAAGATCAAAAAGAACAAATCTACCATCAATTATTTAAAATCGGGGTTGATAATCCCCAACTTTATTTATTAAAAATTATTATTAATTATATATCGTATAACTGTATCTAATTTATATCTTGGCTCCCCCGTTGGCAATGAATAAATACGAAATAATAATTATTGGTTCACATAATTCTATTACTGAAACCTTTTTCCCTGACCATAATGTAATTGTATTACTTTCAAGAATTGAGTGTTAGATTATTTACTAAATCATCTAAAAAAAAATATAACCTGTAATACAAAAATAAATAAAACATAATTTGGCTTATAGTTACTTTCTGCTGTTCGTTAATACTAAGCAATAACATTGTATGATAACCTCAATTTTTTTCCAGCCAGAATTGACTACCCATTGAACCTACATGAGTTTCACAAGTGCTAGGTCTCGCGTAGGGAAATACGACACAGAACAATGACAACATTACTTAGATCATAAATAAAAATGGCAACTACACTTTTTAAAATTAAATAAATATTAATGCTAACGGTAGAGAGGACGTTATAGTCCTAACTTCGCCTCTAGTAAAGACATTTTTCATTTAATTTAATTTCTTCTTGACACAAATGTGTTCTTTACTTTGCTTTTAATATAAGTAGTATATACAGGGCCTTTCCGTTACTTCATCCTTCTAAAGTTGATTCTGCAGTGAATGTTAACATAAGGTTGCGTCATATAAAATGTATTCAACCATGTTACAGTAATTTATCTCTTAAATAAATTGTGAGATACCGATTTATCGTGGTAAAGAACTAACGGTTCTCCACAAATCCTTGAGAACAGATTTACAATATTTCGTTTCTTTTATAATTGGTGTACCAAAATACGAATTTGGATTTGATTCTTAGTTTTAAAATTTCAATATGAAATTTTACATAAAACTTTATGAGTATTTATAAACCAAACACTCAGTTAAAAAAATATCTTATCAATTTCAAAATGGTGCCTGAAAAACTGTGACGTTGAATGTTGTGATGTGAAATTAGTGTTGTTGTGAAGATAAGAAGTTTTATTTTCATACTAGCAGTTACCTGTGGCTTCGAACGCAATTTCGTAGGCTTTGCACGTTTATGAGCACTTCTGCTCCCAGTAAATTATATTTCCGACGCCAATGTTGAGTTTGCCTTGTTGCCACCCACTATTAACAAATTGTTTTAAAAATTGTATGTTTATGGCCATTGTAATTATTTACTCCGGTCTTGGTATTTTTTGTTCCATAGTAGGTTTTGTCTCATTTTCCAAACAAGAAAATATATATACACAGATGTGAGAAGGGCTAATTCTATCAAAATATACAGCAAAAATGGGGGTTTTTTAACAATCTTTAAATCTATAGTAAAATTTAGATAGTACGTTAATGTCGTTTTCAATCTAATAGTTAATGTTTGCTAAAAATGTACTGTTAAAAGTAAATATTAAATCAAACTTTTAATTTTCTTACTTGGTTACTTTCTTACTCTGTTCTCAATAACAGAAAAGGTTGAAATAAGTGTAGTTACCATCACGCTTACTCTATGTTTTCACACAAGAAACGTAAACATAATCATTATAGCGGTTAAATTAATTTATGTGGTTTTGAAGTCATAAAACAATCTGAATACGGAACAGTTGATTACATTTAACAGGCTCTTTCAATTAATATTTCGCAACTCTAGAGACCAAGATGGGATTTTTCGTTAGAAGTCTCAACAACATCTTATATTTAATACACTTAGGTAATGAAGTGATTTTACTTTTTAGCTACATTCCTCTTTCCATGTCAATAGTATGATAAATAATCGATATTTCTAACATTTTTCCAAAAAATAAACTATATGTTTACTAATTTTAAAGAGAATTATTCAATTTTTTAAAATATGAACCGTATTGATATTAATTACAATGTGTGCTCTTTATAAAATTTGTATAAAAAATCTCAACGAAAAAATGCTATAACAAGAAAACTATAAAGACTAATTTCAAAAAATTAGTGACTTTGTATTATGGCGCGTTGTTATATTCTGAGGTACATAAATCACCTATGCTACCATTAAATTTTAGACTGAATTGAAGAATATGTAACTACATTTAATTTAGTACCTTATTTATTTTCTTTATGATTGGCAGTTTTGGGTCCAAACTCGAGTATTTATTTTCCATCCTCGTACTTTTAATAGATTTAGAATTTTCAGATTTTTTAAGATCCCAGTTTTGTGTTTATGTAATTTTTCCTGAGGTGCGTAAACCAGTGTCCGTACTATATCTAACGTAGTAAGCATGTGAGTGTCACATATTCTTTCATTAAAATGATGCGTATTTGTTACTTCCAAGAGCGATAAAACATTTTCTATAGAGTTTTCATTTGGTAAATTGGCGGAACTTAAAGTACTAGAAACAAGATATGTCTCTAGGTAAGTAGTATTCGAATTACAAAGTAGTAAGAAACAAAGGTGCAAACCTGTTGAGCAAAATTAGTTTAAGTTTTCATTTCAACAGCAAATCTATTACATTCAACGACCCAGTTCACACGGCGAGCCGACTGACGGATTCCCTCCACTGAAATCTGGAAACCCTCAGTTATCCTGGAGTAATTATAGCCCACGGTCGCATATTTCTGGTAGATCCTTACCTTCCAGGAGGAAAGGATCATTAGCCGGACAGGCCGTTGTTTTTCTGTCAACATCCTCAGACAGATTGACGCCTGTAAGGGTCAGTGAAGGTCAGGGGTCTCGCTGATCCTCCTCTCACAACTCTCGCCATTTGTTTGCTTTCTTCAGTTCTTGCCACTTTTTCCTTTCTAGTCCTTAGACACTCAATACCAGCAGCGGTGTTTGTTAAACGTGCGAATAGAATTGAAATAATTCGTTCTGCAGCTAAGTCACGCTGACATTATTGGTAGAAAGACAAGGTAAGGCACTCCCCATTCCTGTAATGAAGTGTATTCTTTGCCGTGTATAAACATTTTTTTAAATCGATAGCTCCACAGTTGTTTTGACTTGTTTCCAATTCCTTGTTTTAACACTTTCAGCCCCTATGTAGCACTTGAGTAGGATAAGTGTAAATATCATTACCAAGAATCGTCACGTACGTCTGTGAGTATCAAATATATCAAATAGTTGGTATAAACAAAATAAGATTTCTTAATTTTATATAAAGCCCCAAAACCAAGATCAACTAGTTAGATTTTATCAGTTTAGCAAAAACTTAATAAATTAGCATATTCATAAATCTTGTTCTAAATATCGATATGCACTGTACATCCTTAAATTACTCTCATGCCAGCACAGTATCTCATTTCTTTATGGAAATTTATTTAAAATGTTCAGGAAACAAGACAAAAATAACAATTTGTTGATGGGAACATTAAAAATGGCTATTTGAATAATTAGCACACTGTTATACGAAACTGGACAAGTCTAATAAACAAAGCATGCTGTTGATAACAAAGCGTTAAAGCATTATTACGATTATGTTACCAGTATAAACGTTAAAAATTACTATTTGAATAATTAATAATGAGTTATACAAAACATCTAGTTGACAAAGCATGCTGTTGATAACAAAGCATTATTGCAATTATGATACCAGTATAAACAAATGCTGTACTAGAACTTTCATACCAATCTTTAACAGATTTGAAGTTCTGAATAATTTAAGGGAAACTAAGATAAAATCATTTTGCTCACGTACGATTGAACTACGGCAAACTCAAATTAATGTATAAAATAGTGAACCAATGTCATTACCAAAATTACAGTTTCTAGCTTCAATGTAACTTTCTGTTGTGTTCTATTAACGTAACTACTTCTTTCATAACGTGTTAAATTAGGCTGTTTTTATTTATGCTCATTTTTAGGAGGGGGAGACTTTTATATCTCGCCGTACAGGCCAAAATTTTCCACCAAACCGATTAGAATTCGTTTCTAACTATCCATCACACATCACTTTGGAAGACTTTACCAAAGGCAAAAGGGTTAGCGATGCCAATATGTGTAACTATTGGTTTACAGGTTCTCATGGTCTAAGGTCTCATGAATAAGACATGTACTCAGCCTACATTAAACACCTACAAATGTTACCGGTACAATGATAACCGAGTATAATTCAAAAGGGAAGCAAACTAGTTATAACACGACGAAATGAAGAGGCAGGAATTCATACTTCATTTCATTAACCCATTCCAAGCAACTCTGAAAGTCTTTGGACCAACCACGGAAGAAACATCCTTGTTGTTGTACATCCTTATCGGTACATCTATGCAACTGCGATCCCTGTTGCAGGCAATGTAGGTGCACTCAAGAGTCAGTGAATATTATTGATTAATTATCATTAATAAAAGTGGACGGTCCAAATTAGACCAAATTTCTTTCCGAATTTCCAAACAATACTTTTCATATGGTCATTAAAATCTTGTATACTAATGATCTTTCTACTGATTCCTTAGTTTTATATAACAGCTTTTATTACCACAGCTAAACATTTTTTATTCAGTTTTGGTGAACGTTTTCGCTTTAAAAGAAAGTCCTGTTTCAACATTTTAAAATCGATTTTGTGAACAAATGAGCATAATGATGCTTCGCTATATATCAACTGGGTATAAATCTATATGCTTTCCTATTGTACATTACGTTACCATCTGTCACTGTTAAAAATCCTATCCTGGTGTTAAAAATCTACTTTTATCTTTATTATTTTGTTTGTTATTTCAGTGGCTAAACCAATTCTATACAAGTGCCAACTCATCAAACATCCCATATAGATAATTAGGTTACTGGTAAATGAGCTAACCACCCATATTGTTAATTAAATATATTCTACTTGTTTATAAAAAGGAAGAATTCATGGAGCAGATTAGACACAAATAAAGTGCATTTCTCAATCTCGCAATTACGCATATTATTAGTCTGAATAACTTACACCCGTTTCCTTCCTTACCGTTTTAAACTTCACCTGTCCTGTAAGTGTCTATTCTGAGTTTTATCTTGTTTCTCGTGATTTCGGTACTGACAGCCCCGGCAGATGTGCAGCTGCCCCGACCCTCTTAGATCACCCCAGAACCTGTTCCACAACGCCGCACACTCACAGACTCCTGGCCGGCCCGGACTGCCGCAGGGGGTGGCTCTGGACCCCTCACTCTTACCGTCACCTCTAGTGGATTTGAAAGTCTGGAGTACAAGAATCATCACAAAATGTGATTCCCGTAAATTATTTCGTTTTGTATAGGGTATGGCTGCACATGCTTGAGATATGACATATCAAAGCACATACATGCAGTTTTGATAGACGGTGTGTAACCTTGTTGCTAGCAGGGATCTAGCAAATATTAAAAGTAAAGTTTTTGCGAAAAATCTGAAATAATAATACTTTTTGCTTTAGTGGTATGTTTTCTCCTAAGAATATTCTTATATAAACTAATCTGATTAACACTTTTTAATCTGCTGAATCAATTTGTATCCACATTCATTTTCAACGCGAAAAAATGAAGCTCCTATACTAAATCAGTTAACCAGCGTACTATATAAAATATTGCAATAAGTTTTTCCAAACAAATGAAAAGTTACTTTACACCTTTCCAACGCAAATTATTTGAATATGTTCAGTTGTCCGACATAGTTGAGTTTCAGAACGGACAAAACTCTTCTTCGTCAGTCTTTCTTACGTTTATGTAAGAATGTGTCACCTACAAATATATTTTACATGTTTGTTTTCTAAATCCACCCTTCTAGTAAAGTTCTTCCACGATTTTGACCTCTAGAATCGAAGCACCGCACGGTAAGAGAGTCGCCAACTGCTCGGTGCTCGAGCCATGTTCTACAATTTTCCACTCTTGCGTGGAGCTCGTATTACAAATAGGCAAAGTTAGCCCGAAGCAAGATCGGATTCGTAGCTGAACACTGGTTTGTGGAAAAATAAAAAGTGGGTTGTGTGGGCCAGGCAGCCGGCCAGCCGGGCAGTCGACTCTTGCGGGCAAACCTGTTCCAGGCGAGCTGACTCTCTGGTCGGGCTCTCCAAGGCTGCTCCTCACTTCTCTGGAAACCAGTACTGATTTATTGTTCGGCTCGGCTGGGCTGGGTTGGGAACCACCTGATTACATAGAAAAGTCCTCAACTATCGAATAAAGTGTCGGTTGTAGCCTGATACATCGTAGGGAGCCGATGTTTCGTAATTGGAGTCGCCAGCAGTAAATTTGGCTGTTTTCAACGAACCAATGTGCGATGAACTCGAGTGCCGTTGTTCATTATGACAGGCCTAATTAAATTGAGCATCCATGACGTCAGTGTCGCGTAGGAACATAACAATTAAACTCTAAACGCAAACGTGCAGTTTAGAATTCCTGATGTTCGTTTTAGAATAAGTAACCTGTTTGTGATTTTTTATTGAAGACTTCAACTAAAACAAAAGTGTGTACTGTCTAGTTCTTCCAGCTTGCGACAGGCGTGTTGCCTCTACTAAACCTGAGTGGCCAGAACTCTAAGTTGGGGTATTTCAACAAGCCAGAATAAAGCAAAGTATGCTTGGCTGTGGTCAGCAACAGCAGCGACATGTAGGTTAAGGGCTCTGCCACAAGGGAACTGTCAGTCCAAACTTGAGACCAGCTCGGCCCTCACCCACTTACACCTTCCCAGCGGCCACAAACTTTATTAATTACATTGACATAATTACTTTATAGCAGTAATATTATTTTTAAGATCTCGCATGTATTTGACTTTACTTTAGTTTAGTCATGTAGCAAACTTGTGATGAGCTTCATACTATTTAGTCAGTATAAATGGATTAGCTCAATAACATAATGGCCACACAGTTTAAAATATGTATATTTCTTATTATGAGATACATGCTGAGTGGACATTTCTTAGGAGATTTCAATGTCCAATGTAATGTGTTTAGTAATTTAACTAACTGTTTGGTTGTGAATGTTTAAGGAAAAATTCCAAAACTTGTTTTTTAGTGCAAAAACCTTAAAGACTCGTGCTTTCCGACCGTTTATTTTAATGACATTGCCATTATATGAAGAATCCTGAAGTTATTGATAAGCGAATCTAGTAAACTTACTGTTTTAGCTACAAGTTAAAAAAAAAAAAAACAAGCAGAGTCAAGATTTTAAAACGTACGTCATTTATTTACCTGGTTTATTAGAGACGGGCCTGTTATCCATCTGACTCGTGGGTTACATTTGATTAAGGCGCACGACGAGTTAGTGCTACAATAATAAACTCCTCATATAGTTTACATTAAAAATTCCCTTTGGTGCTTGATGTGGAGATAGGTAGATTTAACAAGTGGTTGTCATCTCACGATATCAAATTGAAACGAATGATTAGTTTAGAAGGTTAATTTGAACAACACTATTGATAAGACTACTTTTCGATATGCCAATACACTTGTGGAAGTGGTATTTAAATGTATGGTAGGTACCTTATACAGACATAAAACATAATATATTTATTTATTTATAATAAATGTACAGTAGACCTTGTTTAGATGCAATCGATTATATATTATATTGTAACGATTGTTTACTTATTTTCATTCGATATTATTGTGTACTGTTTAAAAATGAGGGGACTGTAAAAGGTATCAAAGACATTTAAATGCTAACATTGTGAAAATGGACCTGATCATTCTTGAACTATTCTTAGCTTTATTCTATTATGCATAGTAACTGAGATACAACTACTCTTTTACGAAACTGTGAATGGTAGCCATCTCATGAAAAATGGAAAAAAATAAAATCTGCTTAAAACTTTGAAACGTGTTATATTTGTTTATTTTTTTTAATATCAACAAAACAATTTTATGCTCAAAAATGTTGCGTCAATTAACTGTTAGATAAACATGAAGTGTTTTTAAAGATGTTTCTTATCGCATTCAACAATCAGTTATTTACCCCTGAGTTGGTACGTTATAAGTTGAATAGTTACAATTTACTAACCCGTGTCCGTACTGTAAGTCACTCACTGTACGTCAGTAGACATACAAAAGCTCATTGATCTGTACCTCTCATTAACTGTGACTTATTCTCGGCCGGAGTCAGTTTAAGTAACCGATTAGCATAAGAACAAAAGCAGGTTATGACGCAATGCCACCTCTAATTGTAGCTCGCTGTGATGTAGTTCAGTGCTCACCCACTGCTGTAACTAAACCTGTGATCGTTTTGACAAAACATGTGTTATTTGTTATTCCATCATTCCCAATAATTAAAGGACCTCATGATTACTATTATCTGTAGCTACTAAGAATATCACTTACATAGAACTGTATTGGAAATTAGCCTACATGAGCATTGCCTGTAGACTTCTTCTTCTAAAGGGAATTGTTTTATTGCCATGAGCTTTGAGGGCCTTTTGTGCACCCCAAAAGTATACCATAGGCAAACCGTTAACAATTTATCAGTTTTAAATAACCGCCGAGAATAACCAAATAGGTCCTGCTTTGGATATTTACCACCCTTGACCAGACTACCAAAGATCGCGTAGCGCTCCCTTGCTATTGCAGAACAATCAAAGAGCAGATGTTCAGCAGTCTCATCCTGCTCGTCACACATTCTACAGAGTGGTTCCTCCCGGAGAATGCTGACTCTATGAAAGTGCTTCCTCAGATGATCATATCCAGTGATTACACCAACAACCTGAAGACACCGATCTACTTAATGAAAGATGGTCACTACAGGACCATTATGCTTATTCTCAGACCTGGATGCAGTCTCCACCTTCTCTCATGTTCAGTGTGAACCCACTTCGAGACTTCCTCAAAGAATCCATACCTAGAAATACCACAGAACAGTTTAGGCCTATCTATTTAGGCTATTGATTTATTTGTTTGAGTTAAATTCAACTGCTTTATTTCGTTAAAGCCATAAGTTAGTATGTAAAATATTTATCAACTGTAGAAATAATTATGAGTAGGGTTGTAAATATATAATGGCTATTGTGAATATCGACTTGGAACCTACATTCACCATGTGTACAGTCAAAGGTGTATTCCCGTATATTTGAGTTTTTTAAGTACGTCTATATTTTTGGCATTTTCCAGGAAAAACTATGTAAACTGGTCAGGATCGTAACATTGGCTAACTAGCTATAGTTGTCGATGCTAACCCATTAAGGTGTCAGATGGGAAAGTGCAGACCTAAAGAGCTGTAAGAGTCTAAAACAAAAAGTATAAGCGATTTTGTTTGAATACTTTGGTGACACTGTAAAGAGAAATAATAACATGATTGGATCACATAAGCACGAGTTAGCTGGTTGTTCATATTTCGCGTTTTCGACTGATAATATTTGGTAGAAGTAGTAACTCTCACCCCACCGCGGGCGTGCATCCCTAAATTTTCCACTCATTAGGAATATTTTCTGTCGCCCCAATGGTGTCCACTAAACTACAATGTACAAGTAGTACAACCAGAAAGTAATGACTTCAATCAGAAGACGTGAGTGGGTAGCCTAAATCTTACATGAGGGTATTAGATGTAGAGTTTTAGTGTGAAATATCTGTATATAAACAATATTCCACACACTTTAGATTAATCGGAAAAGGTTTTTATGATTTGAAGGCATTTTTTCAATCAGGCTGATTTTTTACCAGTGTAAAGTTGTTATAATTTGGTAAGTTGAGCATTGATGTTATTTGATGTAGTTTTTTATTGTTTTCAGGGTAACCCTCAAAACTGATATCTCGCCGTTCAGACAGAAGTGTCCAATTGTACAGAAAATCTGAAAAGGTATTGTAAGTCGATAAAAAGCCACTTTAAAAACATTTTAATGAACACAACACACACCTGGTAAATTCAATGTAATGATATCTTCTCTCTGAAGACTTAAATTTAGATAATTAGAGGTACAAGAGGGTCTTAAGCCGAAATAGAAGCCCTATTAGGTCATCAAAAGTTTTTAAAGTTGTATTATTCATTATTCTGTGTATAAGCAATGTATAACCTTCAGAAGATTATTGTTATTATTAATGTATCTGTCTATTGCGTCCATTTACATGCTCAACAGTGATACAAAAATTCAATATTTTATAGATATAAAAAATACTGCTTTAACAAATTTATATCCTATTGGTTAATGTCAGGATCTGTTGATGGTGCTAATGAGACCATGCTGCATATTTCCAATCAGAGCTCCTTGATAAACTTTGCATGGACATACAAGATCCTACTGAATACTGTCAATTACGGTTTTTGTTAAACTTGATTAGTCATAACGAGAGCTTACTGTGAATTATTTTCAAATAAGTTTTATCGATTAACATTGCAGTGATATAAGACATACTGTATCTTATCAAGTAGGGGATCTTGAGAAGATATGATTTGGCATATTAAGACCCTAAAAGTTGTAAAATATGGGTTTGTAAAAAGCTTAACAGTGACATTACGACACCCTGCTGGATATTGTTAAACTGGGCTTCTTGAGAATAATTGCATTCACATAACGAGACTCTACTGGATATTTTCAAAGTGGAATTCTTGAGAAGCGTCCTTGTATTCACATAACGAGACCTTGCTGGATATTGTCAAATTGGGCTTCCTGAGAAGTGTTTCTACATTCATTCATACAACATACTATACATAACATATGTAACATTCATTCGCATGATGAGTCCTATCCTCGAATAGTGAGGACAACAGAGTCCTGTCTTTTAACACAGATATCTAGCTTGGAATCATGTCGTATGAACCAAACCTGATGATATTTGGAAACAGCTCACACTGGAGCATTTAGAAGCTAGGTAAACTTAGAAAATATGACGTGGTTGGTCATTTCTCTTAAACTTTAATTGTTAGGAAAATTTTTATTAGTAATTTCTTACGAGATCTTATGGTTCTCTATGAATGACAGGTATTGAGATAAGAATGCTCTGGGAATTCTCTTCCAACCCTTAAACCAGAGCCAAACATATAACACTGATGAGAAAGACACGGTAAGCTTCTTACTAACTACGCGCTAGCCGTGGAGCCCAGCGGCAAACTCAATGGTGAGCAGCACCCTAGCGCGAGCGGAGGATTGTGGCGCAGGGCCAGAGCCGTCTCAATGGTAGATTTCAGAGCTGACAGAAAGAGACATAAACAGTCAAGTGTTTCTATTTACTATTCAGAAGCATGCATGTTAACGGAAAATGTCAGCCGAGACGGATGGTAGTCATATGACGAATACACAGCGAGTCATTACTCGGGCGCTTAAGGGCTCAGGCCCTCTTTTGGCGCAGGGCGGGTAGCCACGTACCTTCGACGCACCGCGGAATACCTAATGTCCCACGTCCGTGGGTCCCGGCCAGGCTCGGCGCGGCCCCGGCGGCGGCTATTGTTTTACCGCGACGTCACATCCGCCTCCGTCTCGTCCATTCCGAGTGTCAGCCATCGTTTGTTTGTTTCGATTCGAGGAACTTTCTTCAATCAAGGACACTCGACGTTTGAGTGATAGAATGTAACTTGAACCTCTGCTCCGCTTCCAGAGGTCTGTTTCACATTCTGCCTCCCGGAATGAAGAGAAAGTTCTCGTATATGGAGTTACTGGTGTTCTAGGCAATCCAAAATTCTGGATATTTTGGGATAATAGACATTTTTGGGATGCTGGACTTGATTCTGCTTTACTGCATGTAGTGGGGTGTTGGTAGTACTAGGGTAGTGGAGGTTCCAGGAAGCTTGAGATGCTGAGGTTCTGCATTTCATAATTTGTTTTAACATTACAGACTCTGGCTTCCTCGTGATGACAGGATCATTGAAACCTTTCTTGTTTAAACGAGATTATATTGGCAATATTATTGCATCTTCCACATTATATGATTTAGGAAGTTGACTCCGTTTAATAACTGCAGTGAAGACTGAGTAATACTGTAGAGACGATTCTCCAAAATCATAATAGATACCTGAAGTATAACCATTGATCTAATGTTAATGTATGATATTTTAAATATTAGTGTGTTATCACCTTTATTTTAATAACTGCGGTAACTAATGTATCTAAAGAGATACATATCTAAACGGCTGCAAAAATTAAACAGGATGTTATGTAATTAAGTTTTATTTTTTATTGAACTGAAATTCCTCTCTCTCTCTCTCTCTCTCTCTCTCTCTCTCTCTCTCTCTCTCTCTCTCTCTCTCTCTCTCTCTCTCTCTCTCTCTCTCTCTCTCTCTCTCTCTCTCTCTCTCTCTCTCTCTCTCTCTCTCTCTCTCTCTCTCTCTCTCTCTCTCTCTCTCTCTCTCTCTCTCTCTCTCTCTCTCTCTCTCTCTCTCTCTCTCTCTCTCTCTCTCTCTCTCTCTCTCTCTCTCTCTCTCTCTCTCTCTCTCTCTCTCTCTGCATAGAGTTTTCACGCCTTTGAATAGGTTGTTTTTACGATTGATGTTCCTAATTATGGAGGTACTGCTTTCGTAGGCTGTGCAGGATTAATAATTGAAATTGATCAGATTTACGTAGTAATGTAATTACTAAAAAAATGTTTTCATTGTTTGCAAAACATAGTACATAGTACAAAAACGCAAAGAGAGAAATATATAAGAGGACAATATGTAAAAGTATTACGATCAGTAAAATACTTCTTGACTTCTGAGCCATGGTATCTAGTACTTGCTCCGGAAAAACTATATTTCACAAAATATTTTCCCGTAGTGAACAGAGAGTTAGGTAGGTACTGTCAAGCGCTCATTCCCCATTTTGTCCCTTAAATAGTTCTTGACCCGTTTCTTTAATCTCTTTCAGCAATACATGTCAACACAGTAAGTATCCCTAACACTTTCAACAAATGAAATATATGTGAGAAAAAATTTATTGTCACACCTGTCAAGACACTCGATAAGGAGCTCGAAAAGACAGTGCTACTAAACAAAAGTCTGGATTTAAGTAGCCGTAAAGTAAAATGAGTTTAAACTTATTTGGTTGTAAAGTTGAAGTAAAAGCTATAAGTACACGAATAAATACTGAATTATTTAAATAATAATGTTCTTTTGATAAAAAAAGTAATTGAAAAAATAAAAATTTAGGGGTCCGAACCCTTGTACCCCTCGCTGGCTACGTCCTTGGACGGGGTGAAGAAGGGAACATGTAGAAAACACTTAACTCCAAACCTCCAAGTATAAAATAGTGCTCACTATGTAATTTTACTTATAACATTTGCAACCAATGTCAACAACCTAAGCACATTATTAAACGGATGTGATGTTTCCCTCCGGAAGCAGTTCTTAAGCAGTATCCGTCCGGAATACCCTCGGGTTGTTATACATATCTCGGTAGCTGGCTGGGTACTTGTTTTGTAATTAACTATCTAAGTCAGCTACCATCGGGAGTGCCCATGGCCGAGCGATCTAAGTCGTCGGATTTTGGCTCTAAGGCAGAGATACGCAGGACAACATCCGGTATGTGACTTATAACGTTTTACCAGTCCCATAAACGTTGTATTGTATCGACTCTCTCCCTTATTCTTTTTTGACAAGGTCCTCGCACAGGCTAAGTGACCCATGCAAACGGACAGAATAATGCTTAATATGGAACCGGCCGCTTGTTTGATTTTATATATAATACAATGTGGCAAACCGCCCATATTAGAGCCAACAAATAAACAGTAAAATAAGCCCAGTTCAAGATCTTTGCCATCTAAAAGTTGAAGGGTTGCACATATGCACTACAATAAAATACAGGAGATCACTAAACTAGAAGCAATATTCCTGGCAGGTGAATTAGGCTGCAGAGTTTATGGATTGGGCTATATGCGTGAGATAGGACATTGATGGCGTATCTATAGTCTATGAAAGCTGTGTAGACATATTTATACTGGTAGTTACAGGCGAGAGACAATTTTATTTCATAGCAATGTTATAGAAAATGGTAAGACGTTCCTCCACTCTTTAATCATTCTGTCTTAGGCTCTGATTAAATGAAACATTAAGTAGAAAATTTATTGCGAATAATAAAAGTACATAAAAAACGGTATGACATTGTAAAATTTGATACTTTCATTAGTTGAATTAAATTTAACCATTTTTTCACTTGCTCCAATAATCTTCATATAAATACTCCGATCAGAATTTAAAAATGAAGGTTCAAAATAAGCAGACACTGCACTAATGGCTTTACCGATCTAATCGCTTAAATTAATTGTTTTATATAAAAGTGGTTTAAATCAGAATTTACAACAATAATACGTATGCAAAGTGGAATACATAATATAGACGGTGTTCTAATGCTTTAGATCAACAAATACAAACATTGCTCATGTTAAGGACAATTAACTCTGTTCAAGATTCAAAGAATTAAATTTGCATATTTAAATATCCTTGGAGACAAAGAACATTCCAGGTTGATATCCTAGTTATTGGAACGATCTAAATAAAACTGAAATTTAATTTTAGAACTAATCCATTCCTCACCACTACTAATAGTGTATGCTTTGAAAATTCGTAACATGAATGTATCATCACATTTACCATCATTGCTGTACATAAAAACTCATAAATGTTATGAAATAAACATGATAATTCATGATAATTCGAATTGAAAATGTATAAATAACTATAGTATGATTACATTTTAGTTGCCCACCAAATCAAAGTATTTTAGTAATTGAGAAGAATCTGAAATGATAAAAAAAGGTTGTTTTTTGTTCTCTGTTAATAAGAATTTTATTAGTTTCAATGCTTTCAAAAGAGTTTCATAACTTTTTGTTTAATGTTTGTTTTGACGAGGGAAGTTTTAAAAGGATAACAGGATTTCTGAAATTTATCATAGTTATGTGTTGCAAAAGGTATAACACAACGTTTCGAGGATTGGCATCTATCCTCTTCGTCAGAAGGGGGGAGGTGGTATTAATACATACCAAAATTCTCAGTTTTATACTGAAGTCTCAGTTACACTACAATTGTGAGCTAAAGGTGCCGTAAGTAAATGTGTTGTAGCTAAGAATTTCGAATCAACTTATTTATGAAATTACACTGTTTTTGTTTGAAAGAGAAAAGACTTAAAGATGTACCTGGAGCGACCAAGCACAAGAAGGCGCCAACGCCAGGTCGCCGTTGCTAGTGAGCGGCTCCGAGCAGTCCACATCAGCTCGGCGCGTACGAGGTGCTTCACAATAGCGTTATACTCTAAAACAAAATACACCATAAAATCTTTTGTTATGTTGGCAATAACTCTGTTTATCAGCCGGCACTCTCAGTCGCAGCTGATCGCTATTACCGTGTTTACAGGCCATCAACCTTGATGTACGGTGTTCAGCTCTGTGCGAAAATTACAGATGGTTGCAGGCCGACTCGCCGGAGCGGTGGAGCGGGGTGGTTACGACCACTGCAGGAAGCTTCGAACCGTTTTACACTTTCCAATAGAATAATGCACCTGCCTTTACACTTCCTCCTGCTGGAAGACATTTATTCGAGCCGCCGGGAGAGGAGGCCGATTGGTCGATAGTTTTTATGGGTACTTGTTTTCCCTACTGGATGGAGTGTGGATTGCGTCGTCTCGTTCTTGCTTCTGAAGCAACGCATGCCCTGCTACTGTAGCCAATATTTTCCTGCCACGGTGTTTTAGTTTAGTTAAGATTCTACTATATAACAGAATTTTACAACCTAACATAAACCCTTTCACCTATTTGACCCATGAAAGCACATTATATTTGTCCAACACAGTTATGGGCCATTTGGATAACACTACAAGTACGTAGTTCAAAGCATCTTTTGCTTATACTACCTCATAATAGCGAGTTGCTACGAGTATTTCTGGTATACAGACATTTATGATTTCCATTTCACAGAGATCACCGACTACACTTCCACATTGTTAATACTATATAAGGCATTTATAAGGAGGTTATTTTACACCAGTGGCATTTTCATCAGTAATATTCAAACAATATCTGTATAACTGCCTGCGATGAAGATAAACAGTAGGTCTATTTAAATAATGACATAAAAATACTCAGCTAGCAGTATTAATTGGTTAAGCGAACCTTATTACTTGATTCGGTGAAATTAGTTTTTTTTTTGTGTATGTCAGTATGTCTGTCCGCAAGATACCTCTGCAACTGACCTATAGACGTCCTCATAGATGTTGTATGAAACTTCTTTTCTATATAGGGAAATCGAGTTCTATGATAACGCATGTCACTCTATGGAATTTGGCTGAGCGTTAGCTAGCAGTTTAACATAAGTCTTATGGGTCATAAGACTAAATTTGTAAAACAAACTTTGTACAATCATACGAGGTTCCAAAACGTGAAATTTTTATTCATAGACGTAAAGAAAAAAATAATAAACTGGATAGTCAATGTTGCAAATTAGTGTCAAGACTTGATTTCAGCGCTCTTGCGGTAGTACTTCACAGCTCACCGAAACCTATTTAAACACTGAAACCTATGAAACCTAACCTAAAGAACAAAAATGTGAATTTATTATGTGGCAAGATATCTTGAGACAGATTTCATATGTAAACTTTTAATTTAGTTTGATACTATGATGACGCAATGGAATTTGGCTGAGCGAAACGAAAATGAGTACAGTTAATGGCATTTTAACGTGTAGTATAATAAGTATAGACTTGAGTTTTGGATACTACATACAAAACGTGTGTACACGTGACACGAGGGCCGAGGGGTATGTATTTATAAATTACATAATTGTCACATTAAAACAGAATATAAACAGGGTTCAGGAGGTACTGTTTTGGTACGCAACATTTTTAACCCACAGAAAAACTCAAGATCCTCACATAATCTCTTAAATTAAAACTGTGTCGCCGGGTATGTATGTAGATGAGGGTGGAAGTGTCCGGCCCTGCTAAACTGTCACGGAGTACCTTAAGCCTCGGCGATATTAAAATTCTCGGCGTGGCGCGCAGATAAGGCGCGGGCGGGCGCGGCGCTCGGCGAGGGGGGAGGAGAGATAAGCGCTCGATACCAGTCGTTATCGCGACTCCGCGGAATATGTAATGGCGACCAGGCTGATATCGGGCTAATTGTGATAAAGTCAAGTCCTCAGATTAGACCCTCGCACTCCAGAATGTGGTGCACTCTCGCCGTGGAATTATCAACACACAGTCCTCGATGTACCACTTTGACTCAACAGTAGGAAATTCGGTCTGTACAATCATTAGATTTCGTGGACAACAATTTCTCATCCTTTTCAAAAGTCATTCACTCCAAAAAGGATGAACTTCTAGAAGTGATGCAGACTTCAGGGTGGTGAAATCAATTTTGTGTTTGGAAAATATTCAGATGACCTCTCTGAATTCAAAACGTTGGAAAAATGTTTCGTTCATCATGCTAAGTGAAATTATAGGTTTACAAAGTAGACCAGTTAAGCAGTGTTGTAATCATGCCAAAAAAGATTGAAGATAAACACGTGAACTTTTTACAGTATATGCATAAATAATAGCTTCAGTGATTGACATGTTTTCTTATTCATTTATGACTCAAGGGCATTACACTTTAAGTAACTAATTTAGTTTTTATGACGTTATTCTAAATAATTTTTTCTTGACACATTTTCTCATAAATAAAAAAATGTTACTTCCTGAAGATTTAACTCATGTACAATGTGTAAAAATTTTAAACTTCAATCTTCAGCCGTTTTTTCTTTGTGCCTGACTACATATCCAAATTTAAATATCAGAAATTTCACGTGGAATTACCGAAATAAATTGTTGCACTTTTTCTCTATACAGTAAGTTTGTCTCGAAGACCTTTTATATAGTATTAACAGTATTTTCCAAACACAAAACCTTAAATTCTGAAGGTCGGTACAACCTGAGAGCCGAGGCAGATAAGCGAGGAAGCTAAACATTGCTGAGGCGGTGTGAATCAGCCTTTTGCAATTTGATAAGCGTAGATTTGAAAAAGGCAATACTAAGTTTACGTCTCGAAAAAGGGGAATAATAGACTTCATGCAACAGGCACGTTTATCTACTAAAATTCTGTCAATAATATTATTTTTACTGTTGTTGACTATTAACTTTCAAAATATTTTTAATGTTTTGAAGCTATATTTAATAGTGTCAAACTGTTCAGGAATATGTTTGTTTTTCTACCTGTTTGATGGTATTAAATACAATAATATCAAGAAAAGTGTAGTCAGTATTTTGAGAAACAAACAATCAATAATTAATCTACCGCACAATTGATTTCGTTCTCCAGTGATAAGTACATCAGTGGCTCCTCGTTAAGAGACCTATCGTATGGCCTTGAGTTAACAACAAGGTTTGTTTATGCACTAAAACTATCGCCAAGTAGTCAGTAATATATTAATTATTTTTTCCAACAGTTGCTAGTAAAAAGTGTATTTATTATTCTAAAATCCAATTTACACATATTACATAATCTGTGATAGTAAGTCCTTCTAATTAGTATATAACAGGCAAATTAAAATTCTTATCATTGTACTAACAACAGGTAGGTATGTATTTCGTTATATTATAGCGCATTAAACATATCGTTCTTAGCGTTTTGCAATGCATTAACAGCAGTGTATAATATTCATTTGTTATATGTATATATTTACATTTTGTTAAGATACGTTATGTCAGTATGGTAAATATTGTCAGGATAACAGGATTACGTATTATTTGTTTACAGTTTTTTATTGACAGTGAATGATTTAAAAGAATTAGAGTATTTCGGACATTTACACCATTGTATGACACAATTATGGAACACCACGTTTCATGAATTGATTTATCCTCTTCTACAAGTGTCAAAAAATGTTTTAAAATTGAAGACAACTTCCGATTTTATGGACTGTTCACGTAGTAAGCACTGGTACAGTAATAAGTACTGCTACAAATAAAATTTTAAATCAATATAAATTTTTTTTAATTTAAAAACTGGAGTAAAAATTTGTTTTTGTTTATATGCTGTAATTAGTGGCGTGGTTCTCTATTCAGTATATATGGAGGTCGAGTAATGAGGACAGAATGTTGGTGTTAGGCTTTATGAGGAAAATTAAAATTAGAATTAATTCCTTATCTAACTTTACTGAGATATTTTGCCATATGATAAATTAGCAAATTTTCTTTAGGTTAGGTTTCATAGCAGGGAACAAATAATTTGTTTCGGAGAGCTATGGAGTACAACCACAAGAATGCACTGAAATCAAATCTTTTCACCAATTTGTAACATTGACTTCCAGCTTATTGTTTTTCTTTGCCTCTATATATAAAAGTCACGATTTGGAAACTCATATGTTTGTTTACAAATTTATTTATTCTGCTATTTTCTCGTTGCAATCATGATTACCCATAAGGCCAATATAAAAATATTTGCTAACGCTCAGCCAACTACATAGAGTGACATGCACCATCATCGAACTCAGTGTTGCCTATGTAGAAGAGAACTTTCATGAAAACTTTGTAGTCTATTCGTCAGTTCATTTTCGGAAAGGACAGACGGAAATAATATTTTTCCAGGCTCAAAAGTGATATCCTTCGCTAACGCTCAGCCAATGAACTAATATTTAGAAATGTTAATGTATTGTTTTGTATAATACTGTGTTATTCACATAACCCTTTGCTCAGATAATTGATTTAAACTCTTTACTCGCCAAAAGTAAAGCTTAATTTATTTCCCAGTTATAAATTTTAACTACAAACTTGAATCTTAATCAAAGATATTATTAAAATCCCTCGAAGTCTAGGCCTTCTAACAGAAAGTAGATTTTGAAAGGTAGTTTAAAATAACATTTTGCGTGTCTTTCCACTCAAACTGAAACTTTGTCGGTTTATAATTGGACTATAAATAGTTCAGTAAAGTGTGGTTAACATTTAAAGTTCTTACTTTGTTGTTAAATTATGAAGGTAAACAATAAGTTAGAAGTTACGAGTTCCCAAATAAGACGGTTGTGGTTGTGGGGGGGGGGGGGTTCAAAAGTTGTAAATACAGCAGGGCGGAGCGGTACAGCGGAGTTCCCTTGACGATTCAAGTTTTGATTGTATCCGACAATATCGTTATCCGGTGAAATATATTTAACACGGACTACAACTTGCGCCATTGGGTTTTAATTGAGTATGGGCTACCTTGTTCTTCCTTCTTTAACGAGAACAGGACTCTGAACACAACTGCTGTTTTAAACTTGGACCGACGGAAACCTTTTTGTTTTTCAATGCAGGATATAAATCAACAGTAAATGAATACCAAGATATTTAATAGTCTTCACTAATATGTAAATTTATAGATATAGCTGTCATCAATCGCAATTTTATTTCCATTTTGTATTATGGAACTTGTAATATTTTTTATTCAAAATATAAATGAAACGTAAATGAACAACAGGTATCTTAAAAAATAAAATTTTTGTCTCATTTCGTTTTAATTGTATTCATTTACAACATGAAAGTACTAAGAAAAACGACACGGTTCTAAACTATTCACAAAATGTTAAATATACCATTTATTATACTAATCTAATTATATTGATATAATGCTATTATTATTAAAACTGTCATTAATCAAACTGTCAAAATACAGGGTGAACATAAGAGAGTGTTAAAAGTATTTTTGGTAAAACTACCAGTATTAGAAAAAAACTGGAAATATATTATTCTCACACTTACCATTTTTATATCGTTTTTAGGAAAATCTTGCTTTGTTTCTGTAAACGTTCTTTTTCATTATTATTTAATACTTTTTTACACTTTTAAAATAGTGTTTGTTTTAAAATCAACACAAAATGTTATTACAAACAATTTGAGAAAGGAAAATTTGAAATTTTTGTAAAATAAAAACAAAAATATGCAGGCCTACGACTTTTATACGGTAGATTCTGCAAAGAGACTAATATCTTAAAAGAGCATTCATGTTTTTTATGCTTTAAAATGATGTAATATAATTTGATCTTTATTCTAATCCTCTAATTTTTAATACAGCATCTATTCTGAAAAACAAGGTGAGCTTAAAATGGCACAGTGCCGTATAAATATCCAAAATACAGTTCAATAATTTAGCTAATGTCTATAAATGTTCCAATTTCATCTGTAATAGGTTAATTACTTTCTATGGTTATAAAATACTATAAAAATACAAGAGCTAATCGCATCAGTACTGTTCAGAAATATGTTTATCAGTGTGCATATATTCCAGCCTCTCTTATCTTCACATTAAAAAAGGGGGTAGAAATAATATTGTTCAGTTTTCATTTTATCTTTAAACAGGCTTTATCTGTTTTAGCCAATATCCTATTAATGTTAGTACAATGGAAGCTGTCCTGGAGTTATCAACGCAACAGAAAGTAGAGATGCACTTTGCGAATGGGTTTTGTAACGGAAATACAATATTGATAATACCATTCACACCTACAGTACTCTAGTTCTCAGTAGTAGTCTTGTATTAGTACTCCGAGACTACATCAGCATTTGTTGGAGAGTGGAAGTGTTCACAGGCAGCCAAACAAGAGAAGTTCTGCTGTCGAGATTTATATAATAAGCTTAGATGAACGAGTTCAAAAATGTAGTTAAGTTTAAAATACTTAAATAAGCAGTTGATAACCTGCCGGTGATATTCATGTACCTCAGGGTTAATTTTCAATAGTTACATGAAAATCACTTCCATTCTTACCACTTTACAACATTTCTAGCATTAGAACCACATGATTATGTTCCAAGAGAACATCTCTGTCACCGAATGCTTAACAATTATATTGAGCATTGTCACTTCTTAAGAAAGGCAGTTTACTTCAGTGGCACTTCACTAGGGTTGGCGTTTTCAACACGTATAACACGGATCAATAGGCGAAGAACAGAGCTTCCAAGAAAAGTTATTTTCAAAGACGTTTCCAAGTCAACGCGTAGGCAGGTGTCATCGGAAACCAACTTATAGGTTCAATTATCCCAGGAAATATAAATGTTCGATATTATTTATATTTCTTATAACATACCTTGCTAACGCTTCTTTATGGCCTTGGTCTGGACTATAATGAGAGGGATAAGGTAATATTTCACCAAAACGGTGCTTCTCTACATTTCACCGTCGATGTGCGACAGTGGTTGACGGAAGACCATACCTTAGCCAGCCAGGTCTCCTGACCTCTCCCCGTGGATTGTGTGGGGAATGATAAAACAGGAAATTTGTTTAGCTCCTTTGGAACTCAGAATAAGAACTGAGAAACTGAGTTGATTTAGCTACCCAAAGAATGAGTGAAAAACTAACTTTGAACGACGCGACGGTGACGGTCAGGGCCATGAAAAAGAGTGCAAGATCTTGCATAAGAAACGGAGGCATACAGATCGAAAATAGTCTGTAGGTTATATAATTGTATGAGTGTTCTTTATTCCAATTATTTTGTATTCATACATACTCTAGTCACAATAATATAAACGAAATATTTTTGATTGTAAATCAAATAAAATATAGTTCATCCGTATTTTGGCTACGTCTATGGTACTTTCATATTTTGAGCACATTTTGTTTTCCGGGCAGAACTCTGTATTAAAAGGTGGGGAAATGATAATAAATAATGATAATGATAAATAAGCTATTACAATATTACTTAGCTTTGTAATTTGATCCATCAACCACAGCTATGTTACTACTGTATTAGAATGTCAAAGAAATTTATATATTATATATACGATATATATATATATATATATATATATATTATATATATGATATACAAATACTATATATACAAATAGACACACGCATATACACCAAACAGCTTTGGTTTAAAAGATTTCAAACATTTATCTACAATAGTAAAATTACTAAAATTACAAATATTTAAGATATATTGTTTTCCAACATTTTTAGTAACTCGTATTATTAAATGTGTTTCTTGTATAAAACACGGTTTGTGGTAAAAAATTCCTTTTAGTCAAATTTTTAGATTTCAAAATACTTTACTCCAAACAAATTTGCTACTTTAAACTTACATCAATTTCAGTACTGCTTCTTGTTAGTACTCTTAATAGTAAAGTATTCCTTGTTGAACAACAATGTACCTATATACATACCAATGTACATATATATATATATATATATATATATATATATATATATATATATATATGTGTGTGTGTGTGTGTGTGTGTGTGTGTGTGTGTGTGTGTGTGTGTGTGTGTGTGTGTGTGTGTGTGTGTGTGTCATTGATTTTTAAAAAGAACAAAGACTTAGTAACAATACGAAAATGTCAGAGACGTGGGAAATGCACATGGACCGGTTGAGAGATTCAAATGAGTGCAGTGCAGTTACACACGGTGTTCCACAGGGGTTTTGATTGGTCTTGTTCGCAACCGATTTTTCCCATGAAGGGTGGTGGGGAGCCCGAGGCAACTATCCACACAGGCTCGACACCTCGAGGGCGCCAACCCTTTACTGGTTACACGTCCTCACCCACTCTGCCACCCCCATGATTTGTGGCCCCTAACGGACTTGTCTTGTTTTAGTGGTCTTTTAATTGGCTCCTCATTATAGGAGTTGATTGCCTGATGAGCCCACTTCATCCCTCGCGCCTTATATACAGTTCCTCTCAATCTATCATTTCAGAGGGTGACGCGACTCGCTTTGCAATTTTCGGCAACACCCGCTCGCTCTCGATGACTAAAGGTTTCACCAGCTTATACGGTTTCTTTCGTTATTACTTTAAATATTGTATTTTTAAATTCGTATGTTGGTATGGAATTCTTACTCGTGTTCTACTATAAAACTAGGCAGCTATTAAGTGTGTTAAAAATTCACTGCATTTATATCCGTAATGGACAGATATGTAATTCTTGTTTGCGGAAACATCAACTATTCATATTCTTTGACAGTTTAAACTATATACATACCCACAAAAATATATATAGATAAATAGTTTACAAAAGCTGTTTGAATTGTGTTAACAAAAAATGTTATTGGTTCAATCGTTATATTGTAATAGTACATGACAATTACATAAAATAAAAACAGTCGTGCAGCTTTTTATATTAAACATGGTGGTGATCGGTTAAGTTAGACTATTCCTACAGTGAAAACATATGAAGGTGTGTGTGGTGGTTAAGTGAATGGAACACAAACCACGTCAGTTCTCTAGGTCAAGGTCAAGGTCACGGGGTAGATCAGCTGTGAATGAAGCCCGGTGGAGAGGTTTAACATAATAAAGATGCACATAAAATACACGTGGCACCGCGGAGTTCGTCATCGGTTATGAATTATTGATAAGAAGGACGCGAGGGCCCCGAAATAATTCCGAGGGGCACAGGTTCACCGTGAATGGGCCGGCCCGGGGCCCACAGTCGCTATTTTCGCTATCTGAATGGGCTCGATTTGAAATTCTAATTGGAGGCTTTATGGTCGAACCGATGGATGTCTGAGCGCGTGCCACCGCCACATCGAGGGGTTGTGGAATTAGCATTATTTTACAACACCTTTTTTGTGGGGATAAGTTACAGAGGTAAACTATTTGTTATTTTAATAAGAGATCGATTAGTCTGTTCGACAGGTGAGGGATCGATTATTACCATGACAATGCGGCAGGTCCCGTCTATAATTGTTGGCAACCTAGGTCAATCGTATGCGGGATAAATCAATTAGCATTGTTGCTTCATGATTGTTGGGTTTTCGGACCTTTAAACTGTTTGCTTATGCGCATGATTAGTCGTCAATTGAGGCGTCGTCTGCGTGATGACTGGGTGTTTCGGTGTATCCTCGATCGCTACTTACAATCACTAGAATTGCTGTCAACGGGGTCGGGATAATTGAGTGTGAATTGTGTCGTCAAATTGACACGCCACAGCTATCGTAGACGACACGTGATGTCCTGATAACACAATATGGAAATAATTACTATTACAGGATGATTACGCCATGACGTTATGACTGTTTATTTAACAAAAATAAGCAAAACTGTTACTATGAACATATGTCAAAATCTCGCTTCGTGACTCAGTAGTCAGCCTGTACGGAGTTTAATTTAAAATACGTAACTTACAAATGAGTGATTCAGTACGCATTTAATGTTTAGTAATGTAACAAATATTGTCTAGGGTTTCAAAGTTGTTTTGGTCTAAAATCGTCTATGTTTAGTCCTACTTAAAATGTTTACCAATTTAACAAAGGTATATTACACCACATAATACGCATGAATTTGTCACGCAAAAATATAACAACATAATTGTTTTGTAAGTAATTTATTTAGTATGAGAATCGAAATGAATTTATAATTAACAATTATCGTAAATTAATTTATTAAGCAATTCGCTGTAGCATAAAGAAAAATAGCCTCTACAGCACAAACACCTAAACACTCGTTAGCGATCGTTTCTTGAAAAATATCTAACTCTTGACTGCTTTATCTTAATGAGAGGATGTAATTATATGCATTACACAAGTTTACTATCAACTTCACAACTTCAGTTTTAATTTCTAAAACATATCTTTCAATTAAAACAAAACTGTAATCAGTTGGTTTACGCTCAGTTTTGGAACTAAAAATAAACAATGTAATGTTACGAAATTACTTCAAGTTAAACTGTGTGAAGTATTTGTACTATAAATAATTTTCACTAATTTGCAATTTGTAAACTTACATGTGACTTAGCGAAGTTGATAGCCAGCCTCATTTAATAACCAGTTTAAAGGGGTTCGAATCCAAATTGTTGTCTCTGCGCAAACAAGATAAACTAAAAGATCTAATTTTAAATCATGATAAGATAGTTCTGTTCTTATCTCATAAGAATTATTGAAATAATGATTTATTTTTTCATTAAATATTTACAATAAAATTACAAACTACACATATGAAAATATTAAACCATATTTAACTAGTTGCAATGGTTTAACAATACATAACATATACAGAGCTTAGAGTCTACCTCAATAACAGAATTCAAAGTAGTTGTAAGTTTAAAAAAATATAAACACGTAGCAGCACATCAATTATTACATTAATATAATAAACTGATACGTTATAACTGGTTGCAACCAAACCTAACGCGTTTGTATTTAAACCGGTTGGGATACAATAAGAATTATGGTCCTTCCTACTAAACAAATTAACAATCATAACAACTACGGTGAATATTGAAATATTGATGAAACTAATAAGATACACTTCATTTTTTAATCAATTCACAATTGTGAATATGTTAGTTATTTATAATTATGAATAACATTTTGTTTCTCATTATTTCATTATACAATAAAATTAAATAGGTGGCTTTCACATTCATGCAATATTGCATCTACGTATAAATCCTTTTTATACATTTTTAAAACATTAGGCTTTGAAACAACTTATGTACTTGTGACTGTTTAAGTATCATACATTAAGTTTCTAGATTGTGGACCGTCCGAGTGATTGAAAAATAATATGACTCGCCATATAATCAATGTAAAATTAACTTGCAAAACTACTGACTACTGATATTCAGATGAAGCCACACCCTAAATCTACATTTCTTTGTACTGTTCCTCAAGGGTCACTGAGTTTTAGTAATCATTTCTTACATTACTATGACATTGTGCTCATAATATCATTAATATGCCGGTGTTAAAATAAAACAGGCAACATCCAGACCAATTATTCCAAGTAGATAGTGAGTGAGTACTCCACAGAACAATTAGTGTCTATCTATGACTCAGCACTGGGTATGATGCAAAGTTACGTTATGACGTAAATTGCTTCTTTTACTAACTTAACGATACATGCATGTTGAGTAAAGACATGGGAAGTCATAGATTATGCATATTCATCAATATACTGTTGTTGTTATTAATACCAGTCCTGGATCACTTAAACTGTGTGGTTCATACACCAGACAGAATATAGAGAAAAGTAAGTTATGTAGGAATCAATTCCATGATAAAACCTGCTAGGTCCACATATGGGTTTAAACCTACGTTATCTTTCACTTAGTCAAGTGCGGCGACAGAGCGTGTTAGCACTGGCCCTTACGAGTAGCAGATAAAATGGGAAATCATGGAATTTCCCAATGGATTTTTCCCCGCGTAAGTAATTTTGACAAGTATCCATAAAAGTGACTATTGATTTCCCTCTCGGAGCAGTAGAGGTATAGGAAATGGTCAGAATGTGATATAAAACTATAGTATTATTTTTAGTTTGTATTTATGTATCTTGATCAAATTACTTTTTATTAATTTGATATTTTTTTATAAATAAGGTAATCATTATAAATTATCCTTCCAACAAAATGCTGCCAAAACATGATGCCACTATTAATCAGTTATTTAAATAAGTTCAAATTTTTTCCAAAATGTAATTTTAGCATGTTTGCATCATTTTATTGGTGGCAATACAAATATTATTTCTTGTTATTTAAAATCTTCTGTAACTTCATTTCCCAACGCCTCGCCCTTGTCTCATCTGCCATAGTGTGCCCAGCCATGATTAACTCTGTTCATGATTATCTAGATTGAAACAAATTTGCATAACACATACTAAACTGCAGTTTACAGCGTAATAGCTTAACATTTTTCAAATATCGTTTTCAATATACATAGGATAGTGGGGGCAGTAGTTAAAATGTGACATAGTACTTTTCATATAAATAGGTCTATGGATCAACCAGTGTGAATAGCTATCGCGGTCATTACAAGTGCAGGAATGTTGGAAAATACAATCACACCACTCAATAAACACTACAGGAAACCGCACTTAATAAAGCATTGGCGAGCGATCGCAGGAATGCAGCGGAAACACGATAAGTTTTTTAGTTGTCAGAAAAACGTTGAGCAGTTGCGTAGCGCGAGGCGAGGCGACAAGGCGACAGAGGCGGCCCTTGCCGGTATAAACATCTAGTTTAATGTATGCAAATAAAATCGCTACCGGCACCGACAGTTTTGTGGTTTTATGGCGAGTGTAATGTGGTTACACTTAATTAATACAAGGGCTTTGTGCGCGTGGCTCTGCCAGTGGAAACGCAAGCACAGTTATACGAGACCAACATAGTGTGGGAACTACAACTTATGAAATGTAGAATACAAGTGTGTTAAGTTTTAAAAAGACACACTTTACATGAATTCATGTAACATATTTCTAGGATACTTGAGATTAAAAATATAACTCTCATTCGAAACAAATCCTTCAAATAATAAAATGCATTCTAAACTTCTAAATATCTTTATAATATCTTGATAGTTGCTCTTTGTTAAACTTGTGCCCACAACGGGGTTCTCAATTTGCAACATTTATTATTTATTGCCCTGACCATTTAGAATTTTAATTGTATTAAATGTCGTAGAGTTGAAAATGTTATTAAAAAATTCAATGTTATAATTTTCACAAAAACTGCGTTTGAGTGCATTAATTTACTGTCTGGATACGAAGGAGCAGGTCTAGAGATACAATTGAAGCAGGGGTCATAACAAATAAATAACCGTTTGTTTGCATTTTGATTTAAAGAAGTAATCGTTAAACGGAAAATTATAAAAATGACAAAGAAACCATTTTAGGATATTTGCTGATATACAAAATGAGCCATTGCTACCCTCAAATTTGGAACGATTGACGAAATATCCAACTCCTTGTAAAACTACTAGTGTTAATTTTTTTGTCACCAACCGCGACTAGCCTCCTCCTGAATCTGTAACTTCCTCAAAACAAGTTTAGGATGGAACCCAAAGAAAACATTACCAGATCTCAGACCAAAGCTCCAAAGTTATGATGTCCACGCTGAGCTTCACGGATAGCCCGGGGGGAAGGGTCCACGTGAGAAGAGAAGCGCCGATGCCCGCGGCGGGTCGCTGTCGCGTTGCCCAACCACCGGTGAGACGGTGCGGCTAGAAAGCGCGGTCTCGGTTTATTTTGGATCTTGTCCATTTTGAGGTTGTCCGGACCCGACCCGACCCGCCCGCGGCGCGCGACGGAGAGAGGAACCGACCCCACAACACGACACAGACCGGGACTCACACATGACCAACTTTTATTTCTTCCACCTTCTGACCCGAACCGTTCCTTCCAAAAGGGGCAAAAGGTTCACTGACATTAACTCTCCGATTTGAGCTGTGAAATCTCCAAATTCTGAAGCTAACGACCGGGATTGTGGGCTTGTGGAATCCGAAATTAATAACTGGTTCTCGGAGTGTCTTTGTTACCAAAATGTACTTTGTGGTTCACGGCTTCTCATATGGAGTCTCAAAGGATTATACCATATACTCTCTTGTTACAATTTTTTCTTTAAATTTATATTTGAGGTTGAAAGATTTGAATTACGTACGAGACAAATCTGTTACCTGCTCATTACTGCAACATTTCGAATCTATAATAATACAATTGTACAGTTTTAATAAAATGAAATAAACAAAAATAAAACTGAATTGAAGAAATGAAATGTAACTCCTGTTAAAATGCTACTTTTCCTAGTTTTTTTATAGTTATGTAAATAAATCTCTATCCATCCATAAATACTGTAGTCGAAGATAACGAGTTATAGTGAAGAAAATCTTTTTCTCTGCCAGCCGTTAAGGGAAAACCACTTGATAACATTCCTGTTCTTTTCCGGTTAGTTTCCCAACACAGAGCCCGAGGCGTGTTGTGCAATAATTCCACCTTGCCTATTTGGACAGACTCCAAAGTCGGGGGATAGGCGCCGCGCGCTGCCATCTAGTCCCGCGTCGACGGGCGCTGGAATGGATCATTTATCCCTTACGTCACACACGGTGAGGTGTGACTGTCGACTGCACTTTCAAAATTGACACCTGTTGTCCTAGAGTAACGCGTATAAGGGATTCATTAAGTGAGGGACGCAGTTCTGATTCAATTACCACTTGATACAAGAAAAAGCGAATGGGATTGATTAATCTGATATACTTTATAACGTTCTTTGTGATAATTTAAAATTCTAATCTGCTAATCATTTCCTACGATAGTTTACAAGAAGTCAGGTGGTTCATTGTCGTGATTGTTACAACTAGACGTGCAGAGACAGCTTAGGCAGTTCTAGCAACGGTATCTCAGCACTCGTAACAGGATTTGTTAACCACACACAAAGATTTGTTCCAACATGTAATCTACGTAAAGTTCGTTATTCTTGGACAGAACTAGTACTAATTACTGGTAGAGAATTTTAATTTCGGTTACAAAAGCGTGTACTATTTTATTGAAAACATTTTCATCGTAAGCATTCTCCACGAAAATCAAAGTCTTTTGTAGAGATATTGTCAGTGCCTCTACGGAGTAAGTTTCATCCCCAAGTCTTTCCACAGTTTGATAGTAGTACACCCTAACAGATTGTCAAATCTTGAAAGAGAACTCATTTTACTAAGTTAAGTTAGGATTCAGAACATTTGACCTGGAAACGCTTAAGGTGGCTTCCAAACATTATCCGCTAAGGCTTTCATTCGTTCATTTCAAGGCGGGATTACTCATTAGTACAGAACTCTCATAAACATGAAGGAAAATGAGTTAATGCAATGAACTCATAAGGCCAATGTTTAAAGCCGATATCTTCGAAATTGCCACACGCACGTTTCTTTTGGAACTGTCCTAGATCAGCTATTTAAATTACGTAATACGGTAAAATGTATATTGTTTAAAGATTTCATATTAAAACTTTAATGTTGGAGATTTTGTGTTGATTCAATCTTCTGTGAGTCCTTAATTCTCTTTCTCGGATAATTACTTCTCGAAGAGATTTAAATTTAAATTTAATTTGATGGAGAAGATTTCAAGTTGTATACTATCAGACTTGTGAACATTTATCAAACTTGAAACAAAAACAGATGTTGCAGGGGTAGAAAATAATTCGGGTGGATGCACAGTGAAAGGCATCGATCGTTCGGTCGAGGTTCAAATTCAAATCCTGCTCGTCACCTGGAACTTTTAAAAAGTAGCTATTGTTTACATCGTATGATATCTGTTGTTAGGTATTATAAGACACTCATAGTACTCCCCATAATTAAATGTAGAATAAGGCTAAAGAATGTAATAAACTCATAAAGTCTACAACATTAGGTTTTGAACAGCTGATTGTGTAACTGATTGTGTGATGTGGTCACATTCCAATCGTGATCGAGAGCCGAGCCATATGGGTGTCTCATTGACCAAAAAAAGGGATTTATTAATATATTGTAAGATTAGAATCTGCTGAAAGGAATATCTGAATATTACTTCTGTTTGTTAGAAAGACGCTCCACAAGCATAAGAGACAGAAATATTCCAATAATGTTCTGTCTTTATTTGTTGTTTCAGGTTGACATATTGATCCTAACGAACCGTAATCAAGAGCTAACCAAGTCCCCGATATAAAGACAGGAGTGGGTCTATCACACGCTTAGTTAGGCCCATTCTCCTGATGCATATTACTACTCCTGAACTACCCCGCGGGGAGAGCCCACTTATAAATCACCCCCTCTCCGCCTCCACCCACCACAACCACCCCACCCGCAACCACCCTGCTGCAAAAATTCTTTTATAATTTATGTCCGGTTCAACACTTCTCGAGGAGGTAATTAAATTAAAAGTGATAGACGAGCGGTGTTCGCGCAGAATTGCCCGCCTGAGGCGCAATCCGCGCGACCTGGCGATCCGTCTTGCGTTTTAGCGGAGAAAGAAATAAATCTGTTGGTTCAAGTGGCTGAGATGTATCTTGTTCAGACCGTCACAGAAAGTGAGGGTGTTTTAGCACTGTTAAAGTTAATTTCCAGACTAAAAAAGCGTTTTAACGATAATTTGGAATAAAAACTCGAACACACAAATATATGCAATGCCACTCGTATAAACTCGGGATAGTTTATGCACGAATAAACCGATCGTGCACGGGATTTGTAATCCCATAACCCTCCTATTTGTGGCCGGATGTCCATGTAACCTCTCCTGGTCACCCAACAAAGCCCCTCATGCACGGTGCCGGCGCTGCCATCTAGAGGCGCTGTATTGTCCTCAAAAATAAATTCTCCTCGGATTGTGGAGGCCCGACCAGCTGAGCGATCTGGCCAACCCATTCATCCAGTCCATTGCAACAGCAAGAAGAATAGTAACATTTGCATCTGAATGGGGTTGGACTTCTTTATGCGCGCTACAGAAAGAATATAGGTGCACCCCACGGCTCCCAGTCCTCTATTTATTACTGATCCGGCCTGTGTAATAATCACTTTGTACGCCGGAGTGTCTCTTTCCGCCTTTCTTTAGATGACAAATTGATTTTTTTGTGAACGGAGAACACGTCTGTACGTGTTGTACAGGGGCCATCGCTGTCCTGATGGATCGACTAGAAGCTCTTGAGAGAAAGAGTTCTCTCGCTAAAGAACGAAACAAGAGAGATGCCATCCTTTTCTGGTGTACACAGAGTTACATAGCAAAGACATATCAACAAAGATAACCATTAAACACACTTTAGACTTCACTTTAGATCAGAATCTAGACTTCTGTACCTAGTACAGCCCCACTATCCATAACATCCAACTAGTCGGTGTTTATTACGTCGTTTCAAAGTACGTCAAGATTGATTACCGATATAAATTATTGTTTAAATTAACATGTAAAGTGGGTCCTATTGTGACTGATTATCTCGTCTGACGCTGCCTGTATGAGCTTTGACACGTCTAGACAACAAGTTTCAGCAAGGTGCAGACGTTACCATTAATGTGACTCGATGACGTACAAAACGTTAAGGACGAGTACTAATATAATTGCTTGCTTATAATTGACATGTAAAGTAGGAGTTATTGTCACTGATTATCTCGTCTGACGCTGCCTGTATGACCTTTGACACGTCTAGACAGCAAGTTTCAGCAAGGTGCAGACGTTACCATTAATGTGACTCGATGACGTACAAAACGTTAAGGACGAGTACTAATATAATTGCTTGCTTATAATTGACATGTAAAGTAGGAGCTATTGTGACTGATTATCTCGTCTGACACTGCCTGTATGACCTTTGACACGTCTAGACAACAAGTTTCAGCAAGGTGGTCAGACGTTACCATTAATGTGACTCGATGACGTACAAAACGTTAAGGACGAGTACTAATATAATTGATTGCTTATAATTGACATGTAAAGTAGGAGCTATTGTGACTGATTATCTCGTCTGAAGCTGCCTGTATGACCTTTGACACGTCTAGACAGCAAGTTTCAGCAAGGTGGTCAGACGTTACCATTAATGTGACTCGATGACGTACAAAACGTTAAGGACGAGTACTAATATAATTGATTGCTTATAATTGACATGTAAAGTAGGAGCTATTGTGACTGATTATCTCGTCTGACGCTGCCTGTATGACCTTTGACACGTCTAGACAACAAGTTTCAGCAAGGTGCAGACGTTACCATTAATGTGACTCGATGACGTACAAAACGTTAAGGACGAGTACTAATATAATTGATTGATTATAATTGACATGTAAAGTAGGAGCTATTGTGACTGATTATCTCGTCTGACACTGCCTGTATGACCTTTGACACGTCTAGACAGCAAGTTTCAGCGAGGTGGTTTCATTATTCGGTACTATCTCAGACGTTACTGTTAAGATGACACAATGTCGTTTTTATACAAAAACCTATTTTATTATTATAAAATTTGTTATTGTTTACATGTAAAGTAGTCGCTATTGTGTCTGACTGTATCGTCAGACACTGCGTCATTAAGGATTGAATTTAATTCTTTAAACTATTCTATTAATTTTAACCCTAACGTAAGTTTTTTTTTTTTAATAAATTATAAAGTGCTCTTCTATCCAAGGTCTCTAGCCAGCACAGCAGGGCCACCCCCAGACTAGCTCGGGGTGCTAGGGGTCAACCCCGTGTCACCCTCTACTATTGTCAGAACCGACTCTCCTGTCTCACTGGAGAAATCTATCATCTCCATTGTCAGCTTACCTATTGTGTTGTGGTTTTTTATCTTGTGTCTAGGAGGCCGTTATCGAAAACAGGGCCGCTGTCGTCTTGAGAACACTGATTTACCCCGCAGTGCAGTGTCATTTGTGTCCATGGAGTGAGGATCTGTACCTTTTACAACTTATACGATTTTTGGACAATTTTGGAAAAATTGATTTTTTTGTGAACGGAGAACACGTCAATTTTGGATAACGCTAACGACCCTCTTCTTCGTGAGTGCATACTCTCTTGCATTTTTAAAAACTAATCTAATTATTAGTAATCCAAATAATTATCTAACTATTTAAATCGCTTCGTTATCCGTCCGTCTGTCCGTTCATCCGTGATATTGAGGTCCTTGCGAGTGGGCAGTTTCTCCGTCAGTCATTTCGTCTGTGCTATATCTTTCGTCTAGCTCTGTCGGATTCTTCAATACTCCCTTGCATCGGGTTTTTTAAATTTTTATTTTGGTTGAGGCTTTTCTTCATTATTTAAAAAATTGTATTTTGACCATATTACAAGAACATAAAACTGTCTAATACAATAATAAATTAATTTATATAAGCTATAACGTTTCTGGTTAAATGAATTGAATTTGTATGGTTCAATATTTTGTTGTTTAATTAGCCCAGAAATATATCACAATTTTTTAATTTTTTATTTTTTTATACTTACAGCATTAGCTTGTAGGCGTGTTATAGTATTCATTTTAAGTTCGTATATAGCTTAATACAAACATGTCTAGTTTGGATATGTATGGTTTGATTTATATCTTTATATTTATATCCACGAGTGTTTGATTTATATCTAAGCATTGTGTAGATATGTATATTTAAAAATGTACAGTTTCATTTGGGGTTTCTGGCTATACTAATTCAGAAACAAGTCTAGAAATCGCAAATCCAATACACTTGTAAGTGTTAAGCATACGATTTAAAATGGTTTAAATGCATTTTTAAACGGGATGTGTTTTCAGGTAAAACCTTACCCTTCAGTATAATTCATTGATATCTCTGTAGATTTTGTTACGACAGTGATATCGGCAGGAAATTAATGCATAAAACAATTTTCGTAAGAAATATAATAAAATCTGAAATTATTGATTATATTGCTTTAGTAATATTACATTGTATTAAACCCATCTTCTTAAAAAAAGCTAAGCCGAATTAATACGATGCTTATTTTAGCAACAACAGTGTTTGCTTACTTCCAAATACTGTATTCCATGCAGTATTTTAATAATATACTTGAAAATAGTAATCTACCTTAGAATATAATATACTGTATACAGGTAATAGCAATATTGTAATACATATTACAGTTGTATTCAAAAAGCCACGCGATATTGTTAAAAAGAGATTCAATTTGGAGATGTATAAAATATAAATAACATCAAATGGTCAATACATTACTCACAAAGTGAGTTCAGCTTATCGCTTAATTAATGGCCACATTTCCATATCCACAGACAAAGTGAGAGTTTTAACCGGCTCGCCCGTGGTACGCTGCATGTTTTGTTCGGGGATGTTTTGCGATGTCCAGGCTCGAGTCTATCGAGTTTTGTGCGTTACAGATTCAGAGCACGTAGCGCCCCCCCCCCTTCTCCCGACGTCTTTTAGCCCAGAGAAAATGGTTCAGGAGATGAAGGGGGTGATCCGCAAGGGGGCCTTACGTAGGAGAACGGTCGGTAGGAGCGGGGGAGGGTATGTGGAAGAAATCATGTTTCCGTGCAGAGCGACTTGCCGCCTTGATTACGCGTCCGCTTCTCCAATTTATATAGTAACGCCTTCCAAGGTATTTTACACGATCGGGAATATGCATGTTTCTTTTTATTGAAGGCCCACAGGGAGCCTTTTTATTGCCCGTTGTTTTGGGGTGGGGAAATGAATTGGATGCGAATTGAGGGGTGTCTCCTGGGATAACGCTCGGCCGCCCCCGCCAAGCTAGAACAGCCACCCCCCCCCCCCCCGGAACAAATGAGTTCCACAAGGAACCGGAAACTAAATTTTTCTTCGATAGCCTATATTCCAATTATAAGTTCGGAAATATATAGCCAATCAATGCGGTATGAATGTCACTGTGACTCTATGAGTGAGTGGGACTCTCAGTTTTCTCATATTTGCTTCCAGCATCAAAACCATTTTTTTAACATTATTATTTTAACATTTCTTATAAGAATTTTTGGAAAATTTGATACTTTTCAAATTAAATTAAATTAACACATACACAAGTTTCAACGACTAACTTTGAAACTTGCTCCAATACTTTAGTAAACAACAACTTTAAAAACACATAATAATAAGCAACAGACTGATTCTCAAACCGAAAACTCTTCACTGGGAAATCTGCTCCCGAATCCATTCAGTTTGAAAAAGCGAGCACAATAGGATCGCCCCCTTGGCCTCTCCAGCCCTGTTTCTAACTTTTTTAATACGTTTTTCTACCCCCGGAACAGCTGCTGCTATTCGCTCTTCTTTAAACCTCCGTGATTCCACCTCTGCAGAAAGATTTAGTAATGCTTCCAAGCCCTCGAATAACTTTAAATAGACTCTAATGATATAATATTCAAATGTCATGTTGTAGTGCTTTACTGTAGGCTATATATAAATATTAAAACAATTGAAAATACAACAATAATACTTACAATATTAATAACACATGAAACATAAATGAAAGGTTATATGGTTGATCTAGAATCGATTGTTTCGATACTGTTTACGAAATATACAATAATTCATATTCAGCAAGAAAAAAGTGTAACCGATTTTGTCTATTCTTCGTACGTTATTTATTTAATTAAAAATTGATTTTCTTAACGTTTACGTACAATTTTTACTGGCTTATTTTACATCATTATCTTAAGAAATTAATTCTTTACAAGTTTTGTTAAAGAATTTTACGTGTTCGTTACACATTTAACAAAGTTAATCTACTTGAAACCTAAATGAAACTTGTTTTTGGACACCGAATTTTGCGTATTTCTTCAGATATCTTAAAAATTACTGCAGCTAGAGGTCTGGTACCAATTTTATTCAATTTTTCAGTTCAATTTCCATAATATACATTAAAGTTTACGTCCTGGGTAACGCCCAAAATAATTTAATAGGGCTCCCTTTTAACGGTGGCACTGAAATCTGGGCGAAATCTTTCACCCTGTATACCTCGCTAACTAAGCGTTTCTGGACCTATGTGTATATAATATGAACTTTTCGTTATTTTCACCGTAAGAACAAGTCCTGACAGTTTCTCCGTTTCTTCATGGGACACCCTGTGTAATACATTCTACATAAACGGAAATTACCTGTAAAAATGTATTCTGTAATAATCGCGTATCTAGTTTCTTAATAATTTATGTTGTTTAAAATTTTTGAACTATAGACAAACGTTATGAGGCTCTACATTGTTAAATTTAACAATCTTAATATTTGTTTCATTACTTCTGAGATAAAATCTTGATCATGTTTAACTTCACAGATTTTATTGTATATTAAAGGAAAGAAAATTAACTTACACGATATTTAACCCTTCCTCATGAATAATAGATTTACACCATGATCTTATCAAACAGGGTAAGAAAGAGATCAGTAAAATTCAAAGGTGTACAATGTTGATAGAAGGTTCCGGGAATTTGCACCTGCGTTATCATTATCTGGGGTCTAAAACCCGACACCACGAAACAAAACCATATTAAAACATTGCTTCTAAAACAAATTAATACTTAAAATGACAGTTATATACTTGTTTGGTCGTCATTTTTTTTCAACTGGTATTGTTGTATTCAAAATTAAGTTATAACATTCTCTTTTAATCTTTGTCACCTTTAGTTCTTTAAAAGGATAATGCACTATGGTTAAAAATAATAATTTTATGAAATATTCTTAGATTATAGTCAATAATTTCGAATCAATATCGAAAGAGAAATTTTTAAAATCTGTATCATAAAATATGAATTATTTTGAAAAATAAACATGAGAATATCAATCAATCGAGTTTTATTATCTCATTTAAATTAAATATGGAAATAATATAAATATGAATTATTGCTTAATTATATAACACAATTTAAATAATACTTTTAAATTGCATAACAATTTTATTTTATCTACATTTTTTTATTTTCGCTTAGTTGCCAGCATGATCATAAGTTATTAATACATATATGGGCATATTGTAGGAATCGAAAGTTTTGGTATGTAATAAAGACAGTTGTATAACAGTTCATAACTAATTCAATTTACAAATAATCAGTCTTTATAAGGTTTTAATAATAAAAAAGTTGTTGACGTTTAACCTACTTGGCTAAAATTGTTTTCTACTTCACCATGGAGTCAATTATAGTTGTGTCTCTAGTGTAATTGTAACAAGTCAATTAGTGAATTGTGAACTTCGCATGAGTAGAGTTTTAAGTATTTTTTTATCAGTATTTTTTCTGCAGTAATCATTAATTACTTCGCGCGATTGGTATAATCAGGGAACAACCCACTGAAATTCATTAAACTATTCCTGGCAAGAAAATTGGAAAGAGAAAAGTAGTTATTACAATTGGTTAGCGCCGGTGTAGATATTGCATCACTCACTATTAGATAATAACTTCACGTGTTCAGCCTAACTTCTAAAATGATAAAATGTTTAGATGAACTCACTGTTCACTAAGTAACAACGCACATATTTTAATCTAGACTTAGAAGTTTCGACGATTTACACTGAAATACATGGAACCAATTGGGAATTTCATATAATCGACGTAACAGTATTTGCATGATTATAATTATATTAAAAAAAATGTATTGCTTTTCCGTAATTATTGCAATTGAATAATTTATAAAAGCTTTAAAATTGTTTGACACTGATGTTAATAGACTCTATTAGTATATTTGGAAGGTAACGAAAATACTTATTTATTAATTGTAACAAAGTCAAGTATTAAAAATAAAATGAACAGTATGTTTGGTCCTTGCAGGTATGCGGTTGTAAATTTAAATTCTACCTTTAAAAGGCCAGCTTTTTAGGGCCAATATTGCTACACCCCCTTCTCACTCCCTCTCACTCCTGGAGACAGCTTCGTCCCATTGCCTTGACATTTCCGGGACAGAACCCGTAGGGACCGCTTGTTTTAATTAGAGACCAGGAATGTTATCAAGGTCGGTTGGCATCACTGTGGCTCCAGGTTGGCAAGCCTGACTTATCACTATCAGCTGTCACCTGAGACAGAGCACCCAGTCACGCCTCCACCCGGTCCGAGCTGAGGCTAGTCAGCCGCTAATTAAATCACGGAACTTGGTTACCTGTAAAGTTTACTAAAACTTTTAGAAATGGGGTTCAATTCTCGTATAGTGGCACAATATCTGCAGACACATTGTACAAGTATGCACGATAAGCATTTTAAATATTGCAATATATTAGTGGTTCGGAAGTCATCTTTAAGCTGTTGGTTCCCAGGTTAAGTGTTAGAGAGAGCTTCTTAGCCCTACCTTCGCCTGGTAAAATAAGACATCTTAAATTCATTTTTTTATTTTTTACATTATTAATTTAAAACATTAAATTATCGAACCAGCAAAATTAACACCCTGCACATAGACTAACAGAAGGTAACAAATTCTTTTTTGTAATTCTCTAAAAAATATCAGCATTGAAAAGTTAATGGGAAATCTCTAGTGAGCACAAAAATGGAGCTTTTACTGAAAATGTGTATCATTATAGTAAATTTCTTATAAAACTCCATTAAACCATTTGAGTTGTTTTTGAAAGAATTTCCACATATAGAACTGTGCACTATTGAGTATTAAGTATTTTCTCTTAGAACTATGATAAATAGTGCAATGTTGAGAAATAGGATAGTCATTCCTCTAAATGGGGTTTCTATACCTTAATTGTGCCGCATTGATTAGCTCTAACCCTTCCTATATTCTTTCTACAACTCTATGTCTTCACAACTATGCAACCAAACATTGATGATTCCTTATAGTTTCGGTGAATTGGTTTTAGCTAAGACTTAACTTTCATGTCGGTTTGCTTATGATATAATAAAACTAAGCAGGCTGTTTACGGAAAAGATAGAATACAGAAGTCTCACTGAAACAGCGCTATCCAAAGACTAGACCTAGTAACTATCGTCATTTGCGAGCAGATGATATTCTAATTTTTAAATCCGACCACGTAACATGAAATGATTGTGCTACTTTGTGGAGCGAGCATGTCCAGATAACACCTAGTTGATACATACACAAATTGAACCTAAAGTTTGCCAATCTATAATTAATCTTAGGGAAGTAATAAAAACATAAAAGTATAGGAATAGTTTTAGGTATATTAAGTAGACTGTATCGTAATTATTTCGCTCACATTATAGGTTTCAATGGGTAGATGGAACAAAGAGTGAAAAAAACACAGTATTCTCATATAAATGGGTACCTTTTCAACTAAATGATTGTAAAACGACAAAATTAATTGTGTTAGTATTACTTTTTACTGTACAAATAATGAGCGAAGGAAATGTGTAGGTCTATGGGAATTTCTGCCAGAGTTGCATGTACAGAGAGACAGAGACAGGATTCCTCTACCAACTCGGCCGCTGCTGTCCATCAGGATAAGCGTAGATTGCTGATAATTGATCCAAGGTTACTGTAATCTAACATTCTTTCCATCTCAACAAAAAAGCGGACATACAAACAAGGCGAAGGCGTGCATCTTAGCATATTCTTTCTTTATTTACGATTTCCGAGATGAAAAGAAAAGTATTAAGTCTGCTAACTAAAGTAATAGCCGGTAGTAGTGAAACGACCTTGAGAATTACCCCATAAGAACTACATTAAGCTTCAATACTTTTAAGGGCTTATTTTTGGTCTCAGAATTACGGAAGATATCTCATTCTAAAGTGATGATTAAAATTCATCCAAACACTTTTTAGTTTCTCTTGTTAAGTGTACACTTTATTACTAGTTTAATGATGAAACCAAAAATTGTAAAATATTTCTCATAGCCATTCAAAATATAAAAAACTACAAAACGATTAGACGCGTACTGATCATTTCTTTTAAATGGGTCACGTGTATACGAGTAACTTTACGACTAAAAATACAGTCGTAAGTTTTGACTAGCTTGATAGTGACAAGTTGCATGACTTTAAGTAGAGCTTAATTTTGTTCCCTTACGGCTAAATCAAAATGTTGAAATTTATTTCCTTTACTTTGTTTAAGAATTTAAAACAGCTAACACGGTTGGAAAATAAAAAAAAGATTATAAGGCTTTTAAAATGGCAGTAAATCGTGATTCAATCAACTATTAATCATTAATCTACATTTAACTATTATGAGAATGTACTTAAGTGAATCTGCACCAGACTGTGCATACTGTGATACTTACTGCGTTTATATTTAATTGTTTCTACGATGTTCTTAAAGTAGACACGATTTTCAGATCATTGAAAACAATTGAATTTTAACCTTAAAAGGAACCAAGACAAGTAATCTGTAATCAATTATTATTCATTCCCTTTAAAGATTACACTCACTGAGAACGCCACAAGTTACAGATCCAAGTGAAGTACGTTACAAAATATAAAACTAATAAGTAATATAAAACTAATAAAAAACTAATTCCAGGAGATAGATTTAAAGGAAGGGCTAAAAAATAATGATGTGGTTCGAACAATTTTGTATTTGTGAATTGTTTGCAAAATACACAAATTGACACCAAGTAAGGCGGAACTCTGCAAAAACTCGCCGGTAATTTTAGCTTAGCGTTTCACATACGATCTGATTATGAAAAGCGTGTTAAGGTTTATAAAGAGCTCTCCTTGCGGTTAGAATTTCCAAAAAAATCAATGTAGTGTACTGCTTACAAACAATTACGCTTTCCTTTGTTTCGGAAACAAAATCTACTGGACTTTTCACGTTTACCTTGCTTTAGGAAATGGCGGTAAACAGTGACAATAAACAGTAGTTAATTGCACATCAACAAACTAGAGCGCGCGGAGTTCACTACTGAGTGACGTCAAACATTGGAAAACAAAACATGTTTTACAACCTCACCCTCCCGAGACAACGCCCCCTCTCTTTGGTAGCATCAGCAATATTCAAATTGTTTGAGCACAATTTTACCTTTCTAATAGAGTTAAAAACCATAAAGTTGTTTTTGGCAGTTGGGCCATTGAGGATATTTGGAAATTAAGCGTGCGTTCTAATGTGACTTTGTACTTAAGGCTAATTTCGATGAAGAAGATTTATATAGGCATTATCAATAAAAGAATCGTTACAGTCCAGCACGTAGAAATGTTTCACACCACATGTTGTATTCATCTCCCAAACCAATAAGTTTATACCTGCTACAGTATACTATGCAATGGGAGATCTAAACTAGGGAAAACATCAAATTCGTAGTTTATTCGAAACCATTGTGGGCTACAACCCAAGGGTGTTCAAACAAGGGTGTCAAATTTCTATGGGTGATAGTACTCATCATGTAAAAGAAGAAATTCATACTAACATAGGTCGAAAAATGCCTCGTTTACCCACTAGCCGCCATTTTCCATTAAAAAAATTAAAAAATTAGTTAAGCAAATTAAACCACATTTTTTTAAACCACAGGTTTGAGTAGATGAAAGGAAAAATAAAAAAATATTGTGTTTATTTCTTTAATATTAACAAATTGGTGCCTGTTAAACATATTTTTTAAATCAAATAAAAAAAAAAACAGTATAATTATAAAAAATAGACTAGATACCAACTATTTTAACAATTTTATAACAATTAAAATGGTATTTTTTCCAACGAAATCTGTCAACACAAAGCAAGTACGACCACTTAAAGATACGCTTGCACAAGCCAGGGGCAACAACTAAAACCTCTTAACTATGACTAACATGTTTGGCGCTCTTGACACAGTCATTTACAGAATTTTATACACAATGAAATTCTTTAAATTAGTGTTACTTTGGTTTTTTTAGTGTTTTACTTTTTTGCATATATGTTCCAGTGTTACAAACACAGAGTGGGTGCCGATAACTTAAAACCGTAATTCCATTCAAAAGAATACGCTAAAGATAGTGGAATGGTTTGTTTCCCTCTTTTTGGGGTCTGTTAGCATATATTTTTCAGATATAACAAAAACAAACTATGTGCCGGTAACTTCACACCAAACCCCCCTCCCAAAAAAACTTATGAAATCGTTTTGTACAGTTTGTTTGTTTGGGTTTGTTTAACTATTCCTAGCGTTTGTCTGATATTCACTTGCGACATATAAAAGTGTTCGTCCAGGAAGCACGAATGTGACCAGTGGCGACTCCCCCAGAACCGTGGCCGCGGGCGAGGTAGGGGTTGTCCCCTCACCGCTAAGCCTGCCTTTGTGCCCAGACATCTGTATTTGCCGTTGGCTGCCAGTGTTGTCCTGGACTGGACCCACTGCCGCTGCCACAGTCGCTACTACTGTGATTGCCGCATTGTAAACAATATAACAAGATTTTAAAGTTTGTTTCCTCCCCGAAAATCCAACCCCTATTGATTTAGTGCAATCCCATTACGAGGAAAGACGCCAGTATTAAATTGTATTTTGGTGTGGTAACGCTATGACAGTCAGCTCGAAGGTATCATTTAAAAATCCAATTAGTGACAACGTTGAATTGGTTGGATGCCAATTGTACTGCCGAAAAATGCCAATTTTCGCTTGACTGGCCGCTCCACATTCATTTTTTTAACACCAATTATTTAATGCTAACCATATGTGAAATCTCAAGATATGAAAAACTATTCAATTTGTGCTGAAACCTATTCCTCTTTTATTTCCAAAATACCTTTTAATGCAAAAATAATGCCAATTGTTAAAATGTAATAAATAAGTGTTTTTATATAGTTTTAAATGTATGCTTAAAATACATTGTAGGTATAATATCCATTCATTAAACAACAGCAAGTATACATAACTTCTTGAAGAGAAAACTTTGTGTCTACAGTGCGTGGAAGTTCAGGATAAAAATGTCATACAACTTGTAACCTTCTTCTTATTAATTTCAAATCAAACAATCAAAAACATTTTTTCCGGGAAATAATTTTGTTCCGTAATGTAGTAGGTCTGCAGAATTTTTCTTCGAAAATGAAAAACCTCGATAGTAAAAATGTACTGGATTGTTTAGTTTAGAATATTCATAAGAGGTATTTCTCATAAGTAATTAATATATACAATGTAATTTGTAATATGTCATAGAATGTTTTACTATAAATTTATGTTTGAAGAACAGAATATTATTTAGCGAATTTACTAAAAATATATAAAATTTTTTGAAAAAAAAAATTATTCGGCTTCAGAGTAAAAAATACGTAGAAGTCATATAGATTAGTTTCATAGTGATACAAAAATTTGGAAGAATAAAGACAGTTTGTTGATGTTTTCTTTATGTAGTAAATATACTATGTAGAAAAACTTGAAATAATTAAATTACAGTATAATATAAAAAAGAGACAGACAATTTTGTACAATACTTTATAAACGTTACAAACTTAAACACGTGAAATTAAGATAACCGAGCGAAGATTGCTGATGTAAAAAGGTTTCCAAACCGTGGATATCCACAAATTCAGGGTTAGGATTACAGTTGAATATTTTATTTTATTAGCGGTTCGCCCGTTCGTTTGTTCTCCTTGTTTGGCGGTGTCTCTGCTGACCCTTGGCGTCATGTTGAATTTATTATTGAGGTTACCATGACAACGTATGCCTAGATATAATCAACGCGTTTAATTAGTTTTAGTAAATTGAGTTAAATTATATCTTTATTACATTTACTTAAATTCTGCTGACTGTAATACACAAAACAAAATAAAACATTCCATAAAGACTATTGTAAAATTCAGTCTCATGTTTGTGGCATGAGTGATGTCCAATTTTAAATATTTAAACGATTTTGTGTTTTTGCGTTAACTGCATTTTTACGTAAGTGGTGAAATAAAGTAACTTTTGAAATTCATTCTGATGTTTGATTCATTATGTAATGTTTGAGGTTCTACATTTCCAAAGGGCTAAAACCCATTTAAGCGCCCGTACAAACGACTAGTACTTGTATCATAATTTTTCAAAAATAAAAATAAATCAATAGTCATCAGATTGTAAATGAAACACTATTGAGTTGAAAGATAATGTTATGATAACCACGTCTGAATAGATTTGTATTTTTGTAACATTAAAGGTAACCAGGATACTTTTTTCATAAAATAGCTAAACCGGTTTAAATATTTCCAGTATATTTGAACAAAAATAACACCAGCTCCAACATCCAAACTTTGGTTGTTAAGATGAGAACATTGTTTTATGTGTGGTTGAATTTAGATTAGAGAAATAGCAGGAAAAAAGAGATGTTAGATTACATTCAAACGAAGCATTACAACACTGAATTTGGCGATAAAAGTTACAAAAAACGAAATGAAATATTCATAATTAAAATAGTTAATGCTTTTCTAAGAAAGCTTTGATTATTTCCTGGGTTTTATAATCGAAAATAATTCTTCTATTTTATTGAATTTTATATTAAAAAATAGTCTAAAATTCATAGTAGATTTCAATTTTTTGACAATTGTTTCAATCTCTACTTCCTCTTTTTTACTAATAGAATGAACAATTATAAAACAGAGATGATTGAAACTGGACTACACCTGGACGTACGAGATCATCTTCCATGAGACTGGGTATATTTTATAGTAACAACTCGAGCGGGCAACCCTTGTCAGTGCCTGAGGCCGAGGGCCGCGGCCGGGCCAGGAATGTCAGACTACTCCCCGGTCTTCGCTGGATCACCGCTCGCCCGCCCGCCTTCCACTCGCCAATAAAAACATCTCAAGGGCTATTCCTCGCCTTGTCAATCAACCCAGGGATCATCTTTATCACCATTGTTGCTCTTCTGACAAAGAATAAAATCTTCTTTACTGCAGGGATTATAATAGATGCCTCAGTCCCGTAGTAACACTTTGGATTTGCAGGTGATTTCGATGAGTCGGAGGCCTTTCCTCCTTCAATATATTTAGCAAGATTTCCTGTAGAGCTCTAACATGTCAGTCATACTCCAACTGTTTGTTCAAGTCCCTGAATCGAAGGTCTGGAACCATTCAAGGAGGAATTCCTTTCCAACAAGAATGTTGATATTCTATCGAATTCTAACAATATGAGGATTCTTTCAATATGGATATTTTAAGAGCTGCAAATTTTTCAATATTATAGGCATGTATTTTATAATTCCTTTCTAGGAGTAATTTTGGTTTTTATAGCCTAATTCAAGCAATGTGGAAGATTCTTTCAATATGAAAAATTTGTTAGCTTTACGTAACTATAGGACTCGTACAAGTAGGTATTTTAGAATTCCTTTCTTACAGGAACTTTTTTTATCGGTTTCTTAGCAGTATGGAAGTTTAAGTATGATGTAAGACACTAAGAGGTGGATTATTTTTTAATTCTCCTTTAAAGTTTGTGTATTCATCTTTCCCCAATGAACAGCAGACTATTATATCCTGGAATGCACTTGCCAGAAAGAACATTTACATGTTAGGAGTTAAAACTTAAACCCATTCTGATCACAAAATTCCCTCCAAATAAAGCCGACTTTATTCACGTACACGTATACATCTACAGCTCCTAAGCATGAAACGAAATATTTTAATAAATTTAACTGACTAACAAATATTCAACAAACCATTATTGTATACACCGCTACAGTTTGGTCCAAAAATAGCTACCTCTCATGCAATATTTTTTATACGTACATTACAAAGCATTAAATTGCAACAAAGTAGAGCAAACTTGTCAACAATGGGACAAAAGTGCGACAAATACAATATTCCGGAAGCGGGAGGCGTGCAGCTGCTCGATCACTTGATTGACAACTATAGTTTCCAAAACTGAGAAAAGCCCGGTTGGTGTTTACGGGGCGACGCGTTTTTGTCTCCTCCCCTGACCCAAATAGCAGCGCAATCCCGGTGCACTGACAAAAAAATATAATTCGAAAGTGTGACACCCCGTGAGGTTCACTGGGGGAGGACGATATCGGGACGGGGTCTGGGGTCGGTTTTGTTCCAGTTTCAGTGAAATATACCCGTACTCAGTTCTTGCCGTTCCATACAGAAGTTGTAAACAACGGGACATGAGATACGGCAAGTGTCCAACAGTTAACATTCTCGAGTGATTTGTATCCTTATCGTACTGTAAATCAGATACACTTTAGTGGATTAAAACACAAGTTACATTTACTTGTTACTACTAACAAATATCATTGTGTATTATCACATACATAAAAATTGAATAGCTACGGATAAAGTAGTCGATTTTAGGGATTTTACGCAAGGTTTTAAACGGACGCGATTAGGAGTCAATAACAGTTATTGACTCTAAAGTTATGCTAAATCCACAAAAGGAACGATCCGTAAAATACCTGCGTTCCAATGACAAAATAGCCCACATATTACAATTGTACCGAAAGAAGTGAATATTATGAATCCAGAAATATCAGCACAAGGCCTGCCTTATCTGGCCACAAACCTCACGCTCAATATTCAACAACTAATTTTATAATAGCATTAAGATCATGTTTTCCGTGTCTGTATTTAATGTGTTACTTAAACACATAGCCCTAAAACCAACCACCCATGAAACGCTAGTACAAAATCTTACGTAACTGAATCAGTGCATCCCTGCCGCTAGTGACTCAATAAATCACAAATTTACCAAAGACAGCAAATTATATTTTGTGTTAGCTCATAGCAGTAAACAGGGAATTTGTGATCGTCATGGATACAAAGGGTATAACGCAACGTTTCGCGGATTGGAATATATATATATACTCATCGTCAGGTGAGGGAGTTATTAGTACATACAAAAATAAAGAACAGAAAGAACAAAAGAAGGAAAATATAGATATAGATAAGAGTTTGAACACACCTAAAAACTGCTTGGAGTCTAGTCTATGCGTTGTCACACAGAGAATGCCTGAACTAGATTCCAAGCAGCTTTTGGGTATCTTTGAACCCTTTTCTTTTCCTTCTTTTCTTCTTTCTGTTCTTTATTTTTGTATGTACTAATACCTCCTCTACCTGACGACGAGGATAGATTCCAATCCTCGAAACTTTGTGTTATACCTTTTGTAAGCATAACGATGGCTAATGTCCGAAAGCCTGTTCTACTGTCAAACCTTCCATCGTCAATAATACACTTTAAACAAAGAATACTATTAAAATAGCCCACGAATCACCAAAAATTAAAGCTTACAGAATGTATTTCGATACGTTATTGAATCAGAGCATCCTCTCCACTAACGACTTAGTAAGTCACAAATTCACCACAAAACAAACGTGGTAAATTATAATAATTAACTAGAAGTTAAATAAGCCACAGATTCCCCACAAAACGAAGCCAGCACAAGACAATTTGTGGTGAATCGAGTCAGCACTTCCACGAAAGCGCGTCGAACGCTCTCGAGTAAGTCAGTAAGCCACATGGAGTCAACAGTTGTTGGCAATCACGCGGCGCACACGCCTCTATAAACGCAATATGTCGACCAAATAAGTGGCCGAAATTGAATTTTTCAACAAGGCCCTAATCTGGGTGTGCGGCGGTGCCACCCTAAGCAATAACAAAGGTAGGGAGGGGGTTATGATTGTTGAAATCATTTTACAACCCCGCCTGTGGCCATATAAACTTATTGTTTCAAATTAATCTTAAGCCCCTCGCACCACCTTGACTCTCGTTTTTGGAGGACGGTTCGGCGGAAATTTCATTACCTACAGCGCCTCAGTGTGTCGTACACGGGAATTGCTCTCAAGTTTTACATCTAGGGGATAATATTGTTGCCTAACGTGTGGAGATCCCAGGCAACTATTGCCAATTTCATCTGATACACCAATCTTTGTTATAATGCATTATTTTAATTGTTTTAGCCTTGTCAGTATTATTGACCTTCACCGTACTTAGATGTAAGGCTGTGGCTTTCCAACCGTTAGGTCGCGGGTTCGAATCCAAATGACGTCATCAAAACCGTTTTAGGAGGATTAGGGCCGTTTTTCCTTAAAACTGTTTAAAGTAAACAATTCTTCAGTTTAAATAAACCCCTTACAAGAAGTATATGAAAAGAATAATTGTAAAATAACTATTGAATGGTTGTTTAGAACTTTTTCCTTTTTTAATTATTGTCAACTAACCGTTTAAAGTCATATTTACCGATCATGACCTCCATATCAGAATGCCTTCTCAATTATATTGATAATTGTGATAATTGTTATACCTATTTCACAGAATTCTTTTCTTTATTCAAAAATCGTGTGCTCTTTTTCGAATAATAAGTCTTATGAAGTGGTTGGTAAATAAATTGCCACATACTAGTAATAATATTATTACTACAGGTAGAGTATTACTGATATTTAATCCAATTAGTATATTAGTCTTCTATAGTCTTATTTATAGAAGATATAAAATTTCAATCCCAATATTAATGACTGTCTCAAAACTGATGAAACTTTTAGAAATTTGGATCTATGAGAATTATAGTATCTGGCGTAATTGCAAGGTATAGCTTCCCAGACTTTCTGTAAATCGTTTGAAGATTATCTCTTAACTGCAAATAATGTGTTATAATATGTGTAGCCTATAAAGACTTTGCAATAGGTACGTGTATATGTAACTATTACAAATACTCAGTTGCAAAGATCAAAGAAGTCGTCTCAACAAAAATGTTGGAAAAATTTATGGTAAATGTTTGATTACTCACGTTTTGATAAAAAGAATTTATACAATTTACCTGCCCTTCTCGAAAAGTAGTGTTTCCTCAGCTAAGAGGTTGCCTAATAAACTATGCAAACTAATGAATGTCCACTTTAATGCGGAAAACCGTCCCAGATGTTTTATCAAACAATGGTCGTATTGTTAGAATTGAGCAAAGGATAAGTAAAAAAAACACCGAAATTTGCATTAGCGGTTGAGTTTGTGAGGTATTTAACTGCAACTAATGACAACACCTAATGACCCGGCCTGTCTGCCTCCAGGCTTGGGAAACGGTTGCTAGTTTAACGTTAAAGATTATATTTATGTAGCAGTGGAAAAGTCCATTTATCTCCATGGTCTGTTTTCTCCACGGTTCTAATTTGCCGCTATCTCGAGGAGGATCGAGGCTCCGCCCGCCTCTATGACTATGGGCGGAAGTGGAGGCCATACTGCGCGGAGCGGAGACGGAGCGTGTCGTCGTCGGCCTTGGCTTGGGCGGCCTGCGGGCTGCGGCCTCTTGGTGACTTCGGGGTCGCTGGTCTCTGGAGGATCCAAAGAGGGTAGAGTATCCTCACAGGCCTTGGGTGAATTCTGGCACTAGGGATATGCAATCTAGACAAGAAATCCGACCTTTCCTTTCTAGTCAAATGTTGATACTCCGGAAAATTAAATGAAGTTCATTGATATTTTATGATTTGTTGTTTTGTTATATTTCCTTGGGCCGTGGTCATCAGTATAATATATATATATATATATATGTACAAGGATTAAAGGCCCAAGTGCTTTTGCACGATGCCACAACTGTAATAGTCGAACTGAGTACTCGATCTTCAAGTTTCCAAAGCAATAGATTAAATTTTATAAACTAAATTCATCTTATTAAATATAACTCTTTATGACCAAACAATGAAAATAAGTGCTAATACGGTGTTGCCTACATTGAAAAATGATTAATCTGCAATTGTGGTTTAAAGGTGCAATAAATTACAACAATACAAGCAGCAAATATCTGAGAACCCAATAGATCTGCATAATAATAACATAGCCAGCTATTTCATCATTACTGTCGAATTTTCGTTTGGGACCGGGCGAGACGTTCTAACCAATCCAAATGTTGACCAAACTCTTTTGTTCCAGGAGTGTTTGACGAGTGATTTTCCGGCGAAACAAAGACAGAAGCGCCGAGAGCACCTCGAGCGAGCGCGAGCCACTAACCGCGATTGTATTTTAATTAAAGCCTTGTTGATCGAAGCCGTTGTGGACCACTCGAAAACAATCAGACAGCTGTTAGCAGGACGGCGGTGACGTCACGACCCGACACCTACGATGGTGCTGTGAAACAATGGCCGCCCACGCCCCGCCCGGCCGCCCAGGCTGTGTTTTATGGCGCACTTTTTGACAGACACCGGCGTTAACATGTTTTTTCAAGGGTTGTTTGCCCGGGGTTGAATTAAAATGCCGGGAATTGCGGTTTTTCCGCGGTGAACAAGCCATAGAGTGGCAGCACTAACAGTGTGCTGTCGACACCCGGGTGTGCGACTCTCCACCCCACTTGAACTGCGGTCGTGTCAGAGTAAACGCTGAACACTTGACAAACTGACAATAAAACAAATCTCGAGTAGTGACTAATTTTAACTCATGTAATAACATCTTTTAACACGTTTGTTTTGTTTCTGCACTAAAATGCTAAATTAAAAAGTATGAATAAGTTTTAGAACAAACACAAACACTTTGAACGGGTATGAAAATACCACATATTGTAAAATCTGTAACCTAAAACCTGAAGTCATATTTCAGGTTTAGAGTTATTCTTACAGGTAAAAATTTGAGAACAACTTAAGGAGTCATGCATACTGGCCGTCTTCTTGACTTTAGCCCTACAAGAAGAATGTTAAACCTAATGCACTTTTATGTAGTATTATTGTAGACGTAAAATCTTAAGGATATAATTAGTAGGCATCCAGACGCTTTTTAGTTTTTTTTTTTCAAAATTATTGTAGGTTATTCTGGAAAGATTTTAAAACTTATTTATACTTCAACCGATTATAGAAAAGACTAAAAAGGAATCGGATACGTGCTAACTACATATTTAAAATGAGACATCTCATAACGCTACAATCGCTACATGCGCTTAATGGTGTAAAGTGCATGAGGATCAACATTGTTTTTACGGGGAAATGCCCAAGGTCGTTTCACTAGAGTCGATTCTTTCTCGCTGTCCCCATAACAGTAGCCCCACTTATTATTCAGGTAAAAAATACAATTCTTTAGGAAAATTAATCTTTTTACGTATAAAAGTGCAAACTAAATTCTATTAAGGCTAGGTGATATCCGCTGTCACAGTTCACACTTAGTACAGCCTTGAAGGTGAAAATGACTAGGATTGTCTAGACTAATTCAAATGTCAGTCACCCGTGCGACTCGCACACACGCACCGCGCGCTCACACGCCGCTCGCTATTCCTAACACAACCGCATTTTCGTACTAGTCAATCGTTTCTAGCCTTATCTAAGCCGGCTACCAGTCGTGCAGTGACTCTTCTCTCCTCTGCGAAGTCTTCCCCGCTGCTGCACGTTAGAGGATTCGGCGTTCTTTGTGCCACATTAGTCCTTCGGCACCAATTAATTGTAACGTCTATTGACTTTTAATCGATCGAAAGCGTTGCAGTGACTTATACGCTTAGCCTGTACTTCACACTTTAAATACTTGACATTACAACGTCCGATTATCGGACTTTGACTTCCGAAATTTCTAACGTCTTGTAAATTGGAAATTTAACACTTGTTGTGATATTACAGGAAACGTAATTGTGTTACGCGAGTTTCTTAGTGACGCTTAGCTATAATCTTTATAATTCACCCCGTTATTACCTTCTTAGATACGGATTGGTTCCATTCAAATAGCTCGTTTTCTAGATAACTTTCATAATGTACCACAATATACCTTAGATTAAAAATATAAATCAGGTATACATCTAGAACTAGCTGAAACGCGTTTTGGGCTTAACAAAAATACTGCTAAAAATCAAATTATACAGCAAATGAGAAGAAAAACGTTAGTCCCCACACTGCCAAATATTTCACGTTTACATATTGAAGACAATATTTTGAAATTATGAATATATTGCAACAATTTCATATTTGAAAAATAAGCATAAAATTTGGTTGTTTTACTAGAAAATACAATACATATTTATGTTCTTAAAATAAATTGTGAATAACTTACTATGGCTAACATTACCAAATTCAAAATGTGATACCATAACATTATACGCTATTTTCTATTTTTCTTAATTGCATAAGGAAAAGTGACGAATGACATTTTCCCCTTAACTCTATTTGGGAAAGGCAACACAGACAAAAATTTAGTAGTTATTACTAAATCCACTGCACAGATTTGACACTCAGCCAATATTAATACTCTGTTTATTTAAACAAGGAAAGTTAAGTATTATTTTTTTATTTATCTAGGAAGTGGCCTGAACATGAATTTTAATTGTAAAATAGTAACCTATTCAATTTAGTTACAGTAATTAATATAACTATCAAAAAACCTTCAAGCAATCGTTACTATGATCTGTTTATCGATTCTCGCTGTACTAAAACACTGTTACTGAAGGATAGCGTAGAACATGAATTGAATTTTTATTACCGTCTTAAATCCTTTTATTAAATCGTTATTTAATTAATCTTAACGTTTTCTTCACCTGAAGGATTTTGCATGATCATATAATTTATAATTACTTATTAGAATCTTTACGGGCTACATGTTATAAAATACGCCTGAAAACACCATCCTGTTTCCTGCCAAATAAAAAAGGTGTGAAGGGTTGAAAAAGGATATTACAATCTCAGAGCGAGTCCCTCAGTGACAAAAGTGATGACAGCAATAAAATCCTTTGGTAGCGAGCGGGTTGCCAGGATTTTATAAGTGTACAGTGTTATACAGGAATACATGTCGATGCACCCCCCGTCACCCCCCTCCCTTACTATCATCAACCCCACACCACCTGACAATTTCATAAAACAAGACCAGATCGTGTTAATGTCCCCCCGGACGAGACGCCGCCGCCGCCCAGTCTCTCGCATCAAACTTTTTTGAATTTCCACTGAAATATCAACGTGATTTCTCTGCTGTCACAGCGTGAATGAATGTATCGCAGAGAGGTCAGATTTTATATAAAACTCTAACATACATGGAGTAGTCAAGCAAAGATGTATCACAGTGTATGTGTTTCATATACAGTTCCTGATACATATTAGAAGCTGTATTAATACATTGTAGACGGGTGCTCCAGGAGATGCATGATACTTTAAGATTAAGCCCTATTAGAAATATCTCAAAACGAAAACATGATATTTTTATCATCCGAAAAATGGGGTCTGATATTATTATTTTCTGCAATGATATCTACCTCAGGCTTTAATTATTGAATTACTGAAAATCTCTTAAATATACATAGTCAAATTAATAATAATAAGAATAAATAGTTAATTTAATACGTAGTATTAAATTTAAATTCGAAAACTGTCTATTGTGGCCGCAAAAAACTTTTTTCGCTTCTTAAGTATTGAATATATATTTTTCAACTATTATTTTATTTTCATTTATAGGTTTGCGATTAAATTGTATCACACATTGTAACCAAGACGCTTTTGTAAAAGTAAAGTAAAGTAAAGATGTCTTATTTACCAGGCGAAGTTAAGGGGGTTATGTTTGTTACGCTTGCTCTAGTACCTGTTAAGTGGTTTTTACACTCAAAATAAAACTTCCAAAGTTTTCAAAGGAGTTATTAGCGCAGTATTAGAGTAATTACATAGCTTATAAACTTTTTGTATTCAACCACTAGCTATAATATATTACGACCTACGACCTTGTTGGTTGTTTTTCCATGTTTCGCAACGATAAATATATTTAATATCATACTATAAGTAAGAACTCACGAAGAGGGTGTGCTAAGAGACATTTCAGTAATGGGGACTATTTTATTTTCAATAAAAGACCAGCCATTGTTCTGCACCGGCCATTTTAAACGTTAGTGGAGCTCTTCGTTCGCTGCGCTCCTTTGGGAAACGCCGTGACGTGACGATTTGGAAAACGCCACGGGCGAGTGGCGCAGCTGCCCCCCCCCCCCTCAACATAGGGCCCGAGGGCTAGACAGGGAGTCTGCTCGGGTCAGAGTGGAACTGCTTTAAAAATACTACCTACACCTTTATTGTGATGCATATTGAACACATCTTTGCTCTCTGCGGGATACAGCCTTGTTTACTTTTATACTAACACGTTTGACTTTTGTACCGGAGCGTGGAACAAGAGTCAATATGTTAAATTTCACAATATTCTAGTAATAAAATTAAGCTACTTATTTTTTATTAAAAAGAAAAAAATTGTTAAATCTGATCTGATGATAAATTGGTATACTTCTTCTATTATTTGAACGATTACTTTCACACAGTGAAGTTCTACACATACCGTACCCATTATGATGGGGAGGAATGGAAATCAGTGCAGATATTGAGTTTAGTTCCATTCCACCTTTGCTTAGTACAGAATCTAAAATTCTACACTGTCACTGACTTAACTCCTGGAATCTGGAGTCCACGTCAATCTGAAGAGATAAAAAAATCTGTGAGTGTCAGGTTTCCAGAGCTGCGGTAAGCGGAAAGTGGAATGGAGCTAAACTCAATATTCGCATATAATTCTCAACGAAGTATTAATCTAAAAACACATTCAGATAAGAAGTATTACGACAAATTTATTAGTTTTAGTAGTTATGGAGCACACTTTACACTTTACCACCCAGCATCAAAGTGTGTTTGGTTATAATTATAAAGCATTCTCTAAAGAGACGTTCATAGTTCAGAATTATAACTACAGAATGAGTATGCAGTCTAATCTAAAAGCGATTAAATAAGCAACAAACTATACACGGAATATCATTGGTTAATTGCTAAGAGGCGACTGCCCACAAATCGTTTGTAAAGTATTAGTTAGATAAACCGCGATTTAGATCAAACATATGGATTAAATAAATGAAAAACAATTCTGTACAAACTATGGGAAGTTATCGATGTAATGAGCCATAATTATGTTACCATTGTAGGTAATCGAAGATTATCTGGGAAATATTATTGGTGACATCTCAGTAAGCAACTATTGGGCGCAAAATATGAATATTTATACTCGAAATAAGCTGCCATTGTGTATAAAATACTGACGTGTCGGTTGAATAACCGACGAATGTGTATAAATTATGGACAGTTTTCATCACGTTATGTCGATAGATTATGAGTTAAATAGGTGACGATTGTTCATTAAATTTCGATGAATAAAAATTCGATTAAAGTAGAGACACTTGTAAAATATTAATACTTATTCATACTAGGCAAACCAACTTAAGTTTATCGTTCTGCACTGAGAACGCAATATAGCATAATTTATTATGCAATTAATTGTATGATTAAAAAAACATTTTATCAAAGTTTAAAATGAACACTATTACATCCGTATAAGGATTTCTTGTCTAGATGTTGTTATGCAACCCTTCAATGCAGGTTTTAAGCATTACAACTTATTTAGAACGCATTTACAATAACGTGTTATGTCACGAGCACAGTTTCCTAAGCATTTATTGCTGAAGAAGGTGCGAGCGGATGTTTTCAGGTCGGATAGTAAGGTGGGAGATGTTATTGAGACTGTTTAGCTTGTGACTTTGAGTAGAAACGAAGGGTTTGGCTTGGACGGCCGCTCTACCTGGCCTGTTTACTTGGCCCTTGGCCTACACACGCACGCGCAACACTCACACACACGCACATGAACTGTCAATAACACAGGGGCTGCCGATGCCATTCCAAGTCGAGACTAACCGAACACCTGTCCTATACACTGGTGGCAGGCACCCAAGTCGAAATTGTACACATGTAACTGGTTGTTTGTAATGGATCTAATTTGAACAACAAAATTAGGATTTCACATTTATATTAGTTACAAACCATAAATAATACAAGATCAAGGTTTGTTGGAATAAAAGGTTACACCTAATCGTGTTTTCAAATAAAAAAAAATTGAGTACGGAACCGAAATAATTTGTTCATTAAGGAGGAAATAGAAGATTCCACTACTTTTCAATCGCAAACATCTCGACTCCTGTACACCCGCGCGTTGGGGTCTCCTTATCTGCTTCGTTTTTGTCATCTGCAGCAAATTTCTTTTTATAGCTATGAAAAACAAGTGCTTCTTTGGTAATAACATTTAGTGATAGAAGTTTTAGTTGTAATATTTTTCAAAATAATTCCAAAAATAAGATAGACTATATCTGACTCCGTAGGAGGAATTTTCGGACCATTATTCAGCTGACACGTTACTGAGTGTTATGTACAAATGAGTACACATTATACATACAAACAATAATCGTAGCTTACAAAATTTCCTTTTAATTCTGTTTTTTATTTTTCAGTACGACAAAAGTATCGTTTCTAAAGTCACTTTTGGACCTGTGTCTAGTTTTCAATATGGGCGTTGTCTAGTATTTCAGAAGTCGACAATTTTGACTCTGAACGAACATATTATTATTTTATAACATATAAATAAGTTCTGTTATTAAACTCTTCATAACTCCGTCATTAATATTAAATCCATTGAATAAAATATCCATACTTACTTGAACTTTTAGAGTAAAAATGTTAACACAAAAATGTTAACACAAACATACAACCGTTCATAAGACATGTAGCCTAAGTATGAGTATGGCTTATTCATCGACATTCTTTTTGTTTTTATGTTTTTTTATCATTTTTATCATTGTGTTGTAAGATTTTATACCTTTAGAAAAGATAAGATAGCAGTTATCGGAACGTCATTTCCAAGCGATGGCGCATTTAGTAATCCTGTTATCTTTTCAAATAAACTGTCTTCAAAAATGTATTTCAGGATAATGAATTGACTTTAATTGCTTTAGGAAAAGGACGCAATAAATATTCTCCTTTACTATAATTAAACGAAACATTGCACTCTCCTTAAAATGTGTTCTGAAACACAAGCCCTACAACTGTACTTACTTTATTAAAATACAGAGATATAAATGACTTTCGTGACATTAAATGATTGGAATAAGTAACAATCATTACTCATTAATATATATCGTGTTTTACCGATTTTATCTCATTGTAAATTGTTTACCTATTTCAGTCATTTAATACAACTAAAGATAAATTTGAGAACTCTATTTATGCACTACATATTTCAATGAAAATATATAACATCGATAATACTCTTTAACACTGAACAAAAACTTTTGACGTTCATCTCGAGATGATATTTTCCCTCGTGTATAAGATTAAAAGTGTAAAAAAAAAAAAAAAAAAAAAAAAAAAAAAAAAAAAAAACAGATGGACAAATTATAATCTAATTCAAACTATGTAAAATTTTGGTAGGTCATTTATTAAACATTTACACGGTTTTGTTATTTAACACTTTCAGCTATTTATACATCCTGAACTAATACGCAGGCCTACACACAAAAATAAATTCACTAAAACAAATTTAATATAAACTATTTTCAATCCTCTTAACTAATGAAACCAAACATTTTCTGCACAAAAATGAAGTAATTTAAGTTGATTGATTTAAAATCGACGTCAATAGTATACTACTGAAACGAAACAGTTAGGCCTACGGAACCTTGATGTTATTGGTTGCATTTATATCTCGACTTATTTGCATTTAATATACTGTTATTGTGTCTCTAATATTATCAGTAATATATCGCCTACGTTGTAGTTAGTTATGTGTTAGGTCAGTTATATACCCGAGGAAGAGACCAGATTGCTGATCTCGAAACCTATCATTACTGAATCTTTGTATCTCTGATCGAAAAATGTCCAGAAATTGTGTCATCTTCAAAATTATATCGTATTGTAACAAAAATTTTTTTTAAACTAGAACACGTAATATATCTTGTGTTTAACAAAGTCCTTTTATATCAACTTGACACTAAACAATATTAATGCAATGATTCGATAACAATGTCTAACACCATGACTATATTAGACGTCAAAAGGAAAGACAGCTCAGTATCCCCGTAAAGAAGGGGCTCTAAAAGAATTAATTTTTATTGAAAAGACAGATTATTCCAGTTGAATAACGTTCTTTTTTAAATGAAAGGGAAAACGGGTGCCTTTTGAGAGCGGAGAGCGTAAAGACTGGAAACCTCAACTGGAGTCTCCAGAACAGGTTTGGACGGTAGATACGTCCACTGTCCAGCTCCAGCAGGCAGCCGCCCTCAGGAGCTGATCCCAAGGGAATGGAGCCGCTAACCCTTGACCCCCTTCCCTACACACAATACTGGAGCACCCATGGGAGAAATGTGCAACTCGGTAAATAAGAACCAGTTCTAACGAGCCCTTGGAATTTCATCTTCTTTCACAGAATTTACTAATAACTGATTTTTCTAGTAAGGAATTTCCGAGAAAATAATAGTTGGGTTATAAAATAATACATTTGGAGACGACAACGGATTTAGGTTGTTTCACCTGTTAAGTTGTAACTGTTCTTTTTTCAGGTACGCAGCATATAATATAATATATGTGCTAATAAATTGTATGAATACACATTGCATAATTGCTTAATATTAAGCAATATTTTAACTTTAAGGTGCTGAACTTTATCCTCCGCAAATAATTTCTGCTGGTTTGATATTGCCTCATCTCTATTATGCTATACGGTTTAATGTAAATTTGTGATGGTCTACACAGTTGTACACTTTTTAACCTGCTTTTATTCTCTTAAGTCATATGCTCGTATTTCTTCAAGAAAACATGCTACCCTCATGTTAATAATGAATGGATTGTTGCTCTGTATATGAGCTGTCGTGATTCCCACTTACTACATACTATGATCCTGGACACACTAAAACTGGCCGTACATTTATCCTTATAACCTAGCACTAATAAATATCCTAAAGATTTTATCCCCAGTCAATAAAGGGTTTACAGTGTTCAACTTTTCACCAAGATAAACAACCACGTGGCTGTTGTAATCGTATACATATTTTTTCCATATAATGTTTGAAATGGAAATCCTCCTGGTCCACTTAATAATATAAAGTTATTTTGTAATGAAAGTGTCATTACTGGAGTGAATATATATATTAAAGATTGACTTGACGATTTATTGAGCCTACGACTCATCCACATTTATCGATACTCCGGTCGTGAAAGAGTTTGTCAGCAGTGTGAATCTTTGTGGTGCAGTTCCAGTCTGCACAGTGACGTCCGACCACTCAAGGTTAGGCGGAGCACGCGCTTTTAATCATAATTATGAATGAACGGCGTAACAGATGCGCGACCGATAGGAGCCGACGAAATTTCGAAACACATCCACTATAAATGATAACGATCAGCTAGCCGTCCCGTCCCGTCCCGTCGACCCGACACCGCAGCGCGGCGCGGCGTGGAGGCCGGAAACCGGGAAGGAGTTGATACTCCTATAAATTGAAGCTACCCCGCTCACAGGCAGGTGTGGCTCGCAATTGGAAGGGAGGGGGCGTCTTGAAATACGAGATGCGGCCTCGATAAGAATTGTAGTACACGAAAACCGTAACGAAAATTATGACTGGCTAAAAGCAGCTGATTACTCGGATGACACGCCGGAATTATCACCTCGGACTGAGACCACTAATTTGTGCCACCTGCCGTTCCCCAACCCTGCGGAGTGTCGAAGCTGCTTCTGTCCTGCTGACGCGACATAGCGGCTCCCGGATAACAGATAGCAATATATATTTCGCATCCTCAACCCTACAGAATGCCAGAGTTGCTTCTGTCCTGCTGACGCGCTATTGTGGCTCCCGGACAACACACAGCACAGTATATTCCGCAACCTCAACCCTGCGGAGTGCTAGAGTTGCTTCTGTCCTGCTGACGCGACATAGCGGCTCCCGGATAACAGATAGCAATATATATTTCGCATCCTCAACCCTACAGAATACCAGAGTTGCTTCTGTCCTGCTGACGCGCTATTGTGGCTCCCGGACAACACACAGCAATATATATTCCGCAACTCAACCCTGCGGAGTGACGAAGTTGCTTCTGTCCTGCTGACGCGACATTGTGGCTCCCGGACAACAGACAGCACGGTATATTCCGCAACCTCAACCCTGCGGAGTGCTAGAGTTGCTTTTGTCCTGCTGACACGAAATTACGGTTCCGGGGCGATAGGCAACTTAAAATAACAGCTCCGCAATCGTGATGGGTGTCGGAGTTGCTTAAAAAGGAAGCTGCAGTACAGATATAAAATCATATAAATAACCGTTGTCCATTCTGTGTACTATGTGAACCATCTACAGAAAGCTGTCACAATTAGCGGTCAACTATAAACACTGCGCACAAGGCTATTTTTAAAGCGCACTTGTGTGTGTGTGTGTGTGTGTGTGTGTGTGTGTGTGTGATTTGCGCGTGTGCCAACGCGTGCGTTTGTGTGTGTAAATTGTAACGCTTACAGAACGGGCCATTCCTCGGTCAAATCGTCAAGGTGTAGCACATTTAGTTATATTTGTTTCATGTGTAAGTTGCACTGGACACATCAATCTAGTAAATTTATAATAATTAGTACCCTGATATTAAGTACTTAAACTGTAAATCATGCAGAAAGGTCTACAATGTTTAACTGAAATTAAATTCTTTGAATGTTATACAATTTAGATTATTAATCTGCTTATACCTTAAAACTGTTTTATATTGTGTATTATATATTTAAATATAAATAACTAATATGTTATTAAATTAAAACTGTAGCTTTGATATACAGGCTATTTATTTTAGCTCGTGTTTTATGAAGACAGTATCGCATAGTTCGGTAACAAAATCTACTATATAGTTTTTACGCTAAAGTTTTTGTTGTTCGGGGAATCACTTTTTGGTTTCTTAATTGATTTTTTTTTGACGTGTCATTTAATAGAGCTACTAGAAGTGATAACTTTTGTTATTAAAAAATTTAAGTAGGACTCCGCTCCATTGGATCTGCAATGTCATTCAAATATTTAAACATTGCCATCAAGGTCATTAACATCAGAGCACATATGCACGTAAGACACTCGCTTAGTTTATCTGTGGTGTAATTTAAAGTGTTACTAATTTATGTTAATGCTTTATTTTACGTATTGATTACAGTATGTATTTGCATATACTATTATATTTACATACCACTAAGTTATTTACTATACTTTCTTTTATCTATATGTATGTAAAAACGATTGGTATTGGAGAAAATAATATTAAATTTAGTGGAGAATATTGGGGTCACTTAATTCCAATCAACTGGTATAGCTCTGCTCAATTTTGAGCAACGGGTACACTATTTTAATGTTAAATAAAAGTGTGTACATTTCGTGTAAACCTTGATGGAACAAATGAAACTCTGGAAGTATAATAGCGGGCTCTGAGTGCGGGCAGGGCCGATGACATGATTGCGGGTACAAGGGGCGGTCATTACTACAACCGTGTTCTGCAATGGTACCATCGCTCATGTCCAATACCTTACATCAGGGCAATTATGCGTGTGCGTGCGTGCGTCAATATCTTACAACCACTGCCATTGCTTTCCCAGTTATTGTTATTGCTTTTCCGAAACTGTTGTTAAAAAAAATTGGCAACCACGTTTCCAGAATTGAAAGACATTCTTCTATCTAAGAATTTTGCCCAGTCCCACTCGTTTTAGTTTCAAGGTTTCGCGTTTAACCTTATGCCTAAGGTGTGTATGGTAACTGAGGAAAATGTTAGACTTCAATCAATTATACTTTTTTTTTAAATATAAAGATGAGAAACGTCTGAAATCCTATTATTTTGTTCAATACATTCATCGTCAATAACAAAGGAAATTGTATAATTATGGTTACTAGCATGGGAAAAAAGCTATTGGTTTCTAAATCACATTTAGCGTCGACAAATATAAATTGAGAACCGCTTGATACTCTATTTACTGTTTATTTAATGGGCTTTTTTCTGAAATTACGATTGTCTTCTTCGTTTTGAGGAATTTAATTTGAGTTATTCCAACATATTTTTAAGAATACCAAAGATCAAATAAATGGTAAATTCAATTACGATCACTATTTTGTTCTTCTTCTGTAACCAATTAAGGCTACGAGGGACATTGTTGAATCTTGCAACAAAAATTTAGAAGAGGTTTATCATGGTAGCTGGGAAAACTACCAAGAATTGATCATGGGTCTAATACAAACCGCGATTGATGAATAAATGTACAGGTATCAATATGTATGAATGATTGAGATAGAATTTAATAATACTGTAGTTTGGTTTATTAAAGGAGTTTTCCGAATCTTCTCAAATAATCCACTTGAGATCTCAACCAGATCTGTTTTAGGATTTGAAGACGCACATTACCTCAACGAAGACTTAATGACATTACAATAGTTTGTCGGTCTAGACGTAAATCATGAATAGAAAATGCTTGTTCTACTTTGTTATAGATGGTTATGTTTAATAAGATTCTGGCTGCCATTATTTATAGGAAATTCAAACATTACGTATTTATTAAGGTTTACACTCTCTGGGGCAGCTATAAACCACTACCAAATATAAACAGATTATTATCATGAAAAGAAAGCAGTAAGTAAGAGTCATTTCGAAACTGAAAATAAAAGAGTCATGAAAAAACTTAAATTAATCATGCCAGTATGTACATGATAAATTGAAATTGGCGAGATTCCTGACCGAAACATATTAAACAAAGTAACAGTCAGGAACAAATATCGTGATCGGCATGCATATCACTTTTTAACATTTGTGTGTGACTATAACTTTTTTACTTTACTTGTTGGAGTGAAATTGATCAACAGTCCACATGAACATATTGAACAATCTGCAAATTCTAATCTATTTGAAGCTCTTCTTGAATATTTGTTAGAATCGAATAAGTCTTCAGTTCGCGGAAAAGTTTATTATCAAGAATTATAGTAGGTTTGTACAAAATGTGGTTTATGAATGAATAACAAAATGTACAGGTTTGAATGTATGTGATAGAATTAAAAAAATAAGGTTCTTGTTCTTCACAATGTTTACACGATAGGAGCACCCATATAATCATAATAACGTGTTTTAATAATTCCGAATAATAGTAGACGTTTTACTTAGTGGTAGAATTTAATGAAGTGTTACCTAGTATACTATTATCATTGTAAAATATACATATTTCTTACACAAATACTTTGATTTTAAGAGGTTCATATTTTTAAAATTAATACTATTTAAATAAAATGTTATAAAGCACTATTAAAATAAGTATAATCACTGTTAAAGTTCTCTATATTTTTAATAAAGATATCATTTTCTTGATAAACAATATCATCTTTGATTGTTTATTTTTCTTTTAAATACATTTACAATTTTAAAATCTTTAAATCGTATACCTTTTGCTAAAAAATACAGAATTTATATTTCTGCTGTTTGTATCAAGAAACGGTTTAAGAAACTGTTTAAAACAAAGAAATTAATTTGTTTTAGTATATTTTTGGCAAATAAGTATTTTATCAACCATGTTTCAGCACTATACAAGCCCTGATTTAATTTTTAAGTGAATGGTACGTTAATAATATTTCTCCGTTAAAATAATAAAACTCTTAAATACAATAAATACCCCATAAAACACTTTCGATTAATTGTTTCAGCGCAGTTAAAAATAAAACTTTAGTTAAGTTATATTCAATTTGTATTGATTAACTCATTTTTAAAATATTAGTCACGCAACATCATTGTCCTACTAATTAATATTTGTAAAACAATTAAATTTTGTTTACTTGCATTAAATTACAAATAGTTCTGAGGTGATAGCAGTCATGAAATCGATATCAGTATGCCATGTGATTTCACAGTGCATCAATAAAGTAACTTAAGTAACTCGTGAGTTCCTGGAATCACATTTTCTATCTTGAACAAGTTTTTGTTGAAGGATGCGTTATATTTCAGTTACAATTCATTAAATGACCCAGTCGTATTAAAATTATAAAAGTAATCAAATCATAGTTTAGATAATCTAATATTTCCACAACAACGAATATTCTTAACTAAAGCGCTTATAACTTATATAATATTGTTGATACGACAATGTTTTCTAATTAAGCATAGAAGAGAACATTTACGATAAGTAAAGTGTAATCAATTATTATCTCTTTAATTCCATAGCCACTACTTTGTTCTAGGTCATATGTAGTTTGGGAATGTTAGTTACAAAAATTACCATATTACGTTTTCCAATGATATCAAAATATGATTTACTACATTTCAAAACAATAACAGTTAATTAAGAAATATATATGTTTGAAACCGTGTTATTCATAAACAATCAAACATCACAATTTAGTCTACAAAATTATAAATGGAGATAACATACTTGGTAGTAACAAAATAAGATTAGTTGCATCTTCACATCATAGTTAAATAAGATAATATGCTTGCATTGGAACAAGTTTAGCCTTTATTTTAGTTTGAAAAACACAATTCATATATACGTAAACCTATATTCTAACAATATCAACCTATATTAAAACCAACTGCGTCGTTTAAAAATTCAGTAGCTTATCCAAAATTTGATTTGTACAAGGTTCTAAAATCCGGACACGATATTATAAATTATGAAAAGAGGTAGACGTACGTATAATGTAACAAAGAAACTAAGGGCATTTGGTAAATGTAAACCAGATCCTTAGAGAATGTTTAAAAGAAACTAATCACAGACATCTGTTAAATTAGAAATTTTCCTATCTCAAGTCTATGTAAGTCTTCTTTGTCTTACAGGGCTAACTAATCTAACTATGATGTTGAAGTTCACGAAAATCAAGATGATGAGTGCATTCTAGAAACATAAAACATGTCTGCCTAAGCGATCAATTATTTGTCTGTAAAATACAAAATAGAAATGAAAAATTTATAAATTCTTTACCTGAAGCAACCAAACATGTGGTGGATTGTTCGCAAATTCTACTTGGTTAACTCTAGTTTCATACAGACAGAAATATAATAATAAACAAAACTAGGAATTAAAGAAAATTAAAGTGTTAGCTGTAAAATTGAATAACTTAGTTCTACATTATGAAATACGATGAAATCGGTGTCTGTGATCTCTTTTATCGATAAAGTAACTGGTATTTTGTGGTTTTTTCGCCATGAAATAACATTTCTATACGCTATTTGTGAGAACATTATACCCTTACCTATCGCGTTGAATGGCATCGTAGTTACATTATTAGATTGTTATTGAAAATGGCAATGGAGTGGAGTTGAAAAGATAATAGGATTTCGTAGATTTGCTGTTGTCTAATGTCCAAAACGATAGAACGTTTTGAGTATTATAATCAATTATCTTTTCCAAGAATAAATACCATATATTTAAGTACATAGATGCAATGTACGTCGCAAGCATAATTCGATAAGTATTCCAGTCCTCGATACGTTCTGATCTATTTTTTTATTAGTAACACATAAATATGGTTAAAGTCCGAAATCCTAACATACCTAAAGGAAAAGGAAAAAAAAACCTTCAGATTAAACATTGTCAATAATAAATTTTGAACAAAGTAGTGACGAATGAAGAATGTTGGAGCATTGGAAAAAACATGTTCCAATATTAATTTTATTATCTCGCAAGGCCTTTCGGAATCAAAAGTAGTGAAGTTCTTGGCACCTTCTAGATAAGTAATAGGTGGCGACACGAAACATAAATTCTCGAATATTTTGTCGAATTAACGTTTAAAAGAAAACTTTCATTTTTTCTACAGAAGAGGACCTCGGTGTAGTCCTATAAAACTAATAACACCACGCAGATTCACTTGTAATGATATTTATTGCCCACTGTTAAATAACAGAGGCCCACGTATCAATGAAACGAAGTCAAGAAAATGTTTATAACTAGATCAGTAATTATATTCTGAAATATTACAAGTAGATACAGTACAAATTTCTTAAAGCACACGTGTCCAAGATACATCAACAAATTACTCGATGCGTTTTAAAAGAATTAAGTCGACATTAATTTTGTTTTTATGGTGTGTATGATATGCTAACTTGCGTAAGTCAAAGGACTTGTGTCTTCCCTCAATCACTTCGTTGGTTACAGGGACTATATTTTTTTGTGGACGTGAAAGTAATATTTACAAGAAATGGTTTAACTTCAAATATAGTTTGGTTCATGACATATGATGATTTTGCATTATTTACACTTTATTGTCCTTTAAGTTGCTGCTGATGATAGAAGGTATGAAAAAGCTATATAACCAGTCTGATTGCGATAAGAACGTTTTTCAAACAGGTTGCGACCTACAAATATTTGATTATATTTTACACACACAAAAAACATGAATAAAACTTGAACTTGAAATGAAATGCTACAATACTCCGTAAACAAATCACAGTACTTACACGCCATGTGTTATTAAAGCGCAATTCGACTAACAACAGAAGGAGGGAAGGAGCTACGACGAATTTGTATTTTCCACATATTACCTATGTATATAGAAATGGATGAAAAGCTTTTTTCCAGAATCTATTTATTAGCAACACTCTTGCAGCTAGCGATTGATGGAATACTCAGCTGTTATATTCATTCAACTTTCAAGTAAAACAGACACTTTATGTATCAAATTTCAATAAAGCTGTTGTTAAATATATTTATTTAAAAATGTTTATGGCATTGAGTAAATTTTGTTTTTTTTTTTTTGTATTTTGGGTCCAGGACCTGAAAGCCAATTTGCATTGGAGAAGCACACAACGTGTTTTTTTTGTTTTGTTTTTTTTATCAGAGGCGATAGTTTTGGTAGAGGTCGAAACGGAAAGGTATCAAAAGGGTTAAAAATATGAAACTATACTTTTTCCTGAATTAAATTTTTATTGCATATTTAAAACCAATCGTCAGACACTGAAATAAACGTTGAATCGGCGTCAACTCATCATATACAATTTGTCTAAAGTGTTCAGTTTCTTTATCGTTGTCTGACAGTAGGTTCTAAGTACATAGAGGAAAATTATAATCAGAAAAAATTATTGTTCCATAGTTTTAGCTTTATTGATACCCTCCCGTTCCGAACTCCACCAATTTTCTTTCGTATTGGAATCGCAGAGGAAATTTCCTTATCGATTTATAAAAAACCCATTCTGTGTGCTCATCAGCGCAAATTGGCTCCTAAGCTTTATTGGAGTAAAGCTTAATGCTACCTTGTCGTTGTATCAAAAGACTTTACTTCCATGGTGTAATATTGCTTTCCCAATTGGCTAATATCACGATCTCCGTCCGCTCTAATGTAGCACAAGCAAAAACAGCGAAAGTCAATTAGATGGATCCCGGGGCAGAATGAGAGAGGAGCAGGCAATTGCTAGGAGACCGAGTGATCACTTTATTATAAGCATAAATCTCCGTATAATCAAGCAAGGCGTTGTAAAGATCGCCGTGTCCATCCCAGCCAGTCGCCCCATAAACTTCAATGACGGTTTGTTTATAAATAATCTCGCGGTTTATTGCGAGATGGCATTTATACAAGAGCGCACTTTATTATTTTCACTTGGTAGCTAACCTCGTTTATTAACCGGTTCATCGTTTTGACACCTGTCTCATGACTCCCAAGGTCGATTTACAGCTCGTACGACAAAATAAGTTATAAATAATGTTGCATTAATTATGGCAATTCGTGGAAGCAAAAAAAGCCACACATGTTCGTGTTTTTGTACAAGTTTTTGTGCAATTCTGTCTTAGTCTCATCCCCTTCATGGAAACAGGAAAAGTAGAGAAAAAATTCTGCCACCGTTCTGGGTAGAAATTGTAGGAAGTTTAAAGTAACACTTAGGAACACTTTTAATTAGTCCCAAATATAAAGTACTAAAGGTAATATAACTGAAGGGATATTATATTTTTAAGTACGCATAAAAATACACTTATATGGAATTAAATAATTGTTAATTATTAAAACGGTATTTCCTTAAGTTATATTTTATAGAAAGATGTGATATTTTAAAATTGTATTTTATTAAAAATTTTATTTCCTTAAGTGATTAAATTGGTAAAAATTGTATTACTTGTACCTGTTAAAAATCTTGTACAAATAGGTACCCATTTCTACGATCAACACTTTTTGTTGGAACAAATTTAAATTTTCCCCTAAAATTCGTATTTTGATTGTTTATTCCTCATTGAGTGATAAAAGAAATTTTCAATTATCTCATGTTTTACTAAACAAACAAAATCTTTTTATATAGAGGTATTAAATACAAAATGATTAATAAAGAAATATAGAAGCATTAGAAGCAAGTATTAGAAACATTCTCAATAATCTCAAAATACATAAGATTGCAATGTAAAAGACTATTAAAACATTATAAATGTCATGTAGCGTTGAATATTTTTAAAATAAATTAAATATTTTAAATAGAATAGATATTTTATCAAATTTAAATTTTTAATTACTACTAAAAGGTTCCAAAAGACTACGAATGAGGAAAGCCGGTGGCCGCACAATCAAAGGCGTCGGACTGAGACTGCGCAGATTCAATTCCTCCTCTAAGCATTTTTATCTTTACAGCCGACCTCTTTCTGTACAGTCTCTCCACTTATTCAGTTAGATAAGATCCTCACACAGGTCAAAGTCCCTTAGGGACGAGTGGAATAAAGCTAAAAGGGAGCTGAACTAAAAATGGGGTAAAACAAAGATATACAGAGCTATTGTAACTTTATACACGTGGTCTAACTTATTCGTTACATATATAACTTCGCTATTTTTCCATTACGTTTCCTCTAGTATTTTTTATTTATTTTTTATGTAAAATAGTAGTCCGAGAGCTAGTTTAAAAATATGAACTATGTATTTTAGGGTTATTGTAACACAGATATGTTTAGGAATCATTCAAGACAGGCAATGTAAAGGTACCCTGTAACACTGTATAAGTAAATTATCATTTTGTTGAAAATATTTATGTTCGCTATTAGCGTTGAATATTTCTATTGCATTTCTCTTTTTGTTTCCATGCCATTTAAAGCACTGGGACATCGTGCGAAGACGTACAGATTCAAGGAAATTAAACACTCTAATCTTAGTTTAAACTGAAATAAAGCTTAAGGAAGATAAACAAATATATTTAAATGCATGTTCTTTCAGTTAAGTCAATAAGGGACGTTATCCCCTATTTATGAATTTAAGAAATAGACAAATTCGTCTAAACTAATAAGAAGAGGGTAGGCAAAACCAAAGACAAGAACGAATAAGCAGATACCATTTTATGTAATTTAAAAACGTTACTTATGTATTCTTCGCGATAATTAATTATAGGGATCACGATGACAATAAGCCCGGAAAGCTCGATTTACTACACTTCGGAAAACGATTTCAGTGACTAAGACTATCTTTACACACAAACTATGGCGTTTCGTTTCTATACGGGGGTGTATTTTTCAATGACTAAGACTATCTTTACACACAAACTCTGGTGTTTCTTTTCTATACGGGGGTGTATTGGGAGGTGGTAACAATCGTATAAATGTACGGAGAGCTCAAGTGCTACGTTATTTTAAGTATCTTGAGTAGTTAGAACAACAGTTCAAAATTTAGAAGGAATTTGAAACGTCGTATGTTACTGGATTACAAACATCACAAAAAACCCTCTTGCTAAAACTCTTATGGCAATTATCTTAATAATAAAGAGGAATTTGATCAAACCAATACTGTTATCATTTTTAAAGAACGAGATTATAAAATAATAAAAAAGAATAACCACTACTGGAAGTGTCATTTTGTGAGATTTTATGGCATAGCTAAAATAGACTTTGGATGATTTTTTGAGCCCAATAGTGTGACACGATACACACAAAAATTATGTACCCCAATAAATTCCAACCCAACAATAAATCGAATATTTTTAGTGGATATCACTCATGTTACAAAACTGTTCTTCTTTCATTAACATCTTAAAAATTATGAGCAACTTGTTCAGTGCTGTCTAAAACTTTCACCAACTCCAAGAGATCCTCCTGAGGTGTTTAAAAAAACACAGATAAAAATCAGTCTTAAAAATAACAAGTATCACAGTCAGTAACGCCAATGACTTGGAATGACCACTAAAATTCAATTATATTTGTTACAAAAATCCAAACATTCAGTTTTATGGATTTTGGAAATTTTATAAGCGGTGTTGTGTAATATTGTACAAACGGAGTCACTTATTCACAATCCAGACAATCGAAAAATATTTTTCATCGTAGGATGATATAAGCTTAGTAGCAATTGAAGATCGAGGTGCTGTCTTATTGTGAATTATGTATAAATAATGTATATTTCTATTAAAAATGTCAAAAACATTTTATTCTTATATGTACTTAAACCGTAGGGTCGTGGTACTAGTCTAGCATTATTCGTATAAAGGTGCTGTTATAAATATTATTATAGTACAGTACAATATTGTTATAATAATACCATTGCAAATTTTATAAAATTCTCGTGTTCTATAGGTAATATTACAACATTTTTGAACAGTCACCACAAAATATTGTTTATCTTCATTATAGTTGACTGTCCACTAATGTGTGTTTAATTCCATCCGTCCTGTCTATACTGGAGTGTAATTTTAACGAGCTTTAAAAGTTATAGCGAATATTGCAGCAATGTTGTCATCACTTAGAGGTAATTTAAATTATACCAGGCCGTTAGCAAGCTTAGAAAGAGGAAAATAACTGTTTGTAGGTACAAAACGTTGGCTATTGCATAGAATTATTTAGAATAAATTCAATGTCAATCTAAGAGGGTTTCCATATCAATCCCTAGTCTCAATATCAAATTACACTAGATACTGAACTCTCCAAAATGTTTAGGAGGCTAAATTGCGACATGGAAAATCAAATATTACAAGTGTGATATTGGAGAGTCATAACTTCCGCCATTTTCACGTGGTATAAACCTAAAACGTTAAAGTCGTTAAAATCCTGAAATATCAAAATCGTTTGCGAAGCCAAATTTGTTTAAACTCCAAAATAGGCACAAAGAATGGGACTTAGAAAATTTATACCTGGAACCCTTAGGCGTGTAACTTTCTATTGATGTATTGTAACCATACAAAATATTTTAGAAACAAAATTGTACATAATTTGACGAGCCCAAAAAATTACATGCTTCTTTTCCATGTCTACTCCAAGCCTAAGAATCTACCAGAGTATCTAAGGAAAGCATTTAGTGTTTCATAGTTTTACACGCTGTAGCTATACACATGTAAAATTTGAATAATTTATTAAAAGTAAAGACAAAACGGAAGGATTTATATAATATAAACTAGTAGAACTGATAGATGTAATCCAGAATCCACTCCATTTCGTTCGGCCAATCAGTGGTTATTCACTTCAGTGTTCTAATTTTAGGGTGATTACTTCAGAAATCGTACTGCAAGTAAATTTGAACTTCGTACTCGACCATAATACCCCCTTAATATAGTTTCTAGATTTCTATGGTACCACTATTAAACCATCCGTGCCGTTATTTTTTAAGATCTTTAAACTGCAAGTAGTTTATATTTTATTGTAATTGTAGTGCGGTGTGTTAGCTTTGTAGAATCAGGATAGTTGAAGGACAATCTTAAGGTTTACAACCCGGGATTTATTCTTAACGCCTCTTTTAATTGCACCATCAATTGGTTTATGGCGTCCAATTATGGTAATACATTAAAACATAAGTTAGTGCTTACCGCAGGTCACAAAATTTAATTGCCATCTAAATGATTATTCATGTAGGCGAATAAAGGACTACAATATGTTTACATTTTGATGGCTGTAGGCCGACTGTGTTTTACACAAAACAAATTATGATAAATACATTTTTAACATCACTTAATAAAATAAAACTTCCTCTACTATAATAGCTCTAATAAGATTTTAATTTTTTAGAATAAAATTCAAACAAAGTGAATTTTTAATTGTTTATATTCTTCAGGGTCATATACGGCAAGATCGAATACCCAACTGAATATTCGATCAGTTGGTAATCAACTGAACAAAATGGGCTGCAAAACTGAACCCTGAGGTACTCCTACGAATTGTATCATTCATTTCAAAATCTTGTGTTGTTAAGTAGCTTACTTAAGAGATCGTACTTAAGCAAAAAGGTTTTGCCGTATTCGATCTCCGTACTTGCTCACTTAGCTTTTACATAGTGGCACCTTTACATTGATCTGCCAAATATTTTAATGAAAAACTGAGCTATATTTATGGCAATCACGGTTAAAAGGTCGTCCGTTGATTTCATATATTAGACCCTGGATAAGAGTAACTTGATACTCAGTTATATGGAACATTGGCTACTACCACCTTGACGTTTAGTTAAATTAAAACCTTAGTTTTGGTTTTGTCAAGTTTCAATGTAGGCCTACTGTATTAATTTTATACTGACTAATAATATTATATTCTAAATAAGTAAACAAATATTTACATACTGAATTACTCAAATGGTTAATTGTCGACGTATTCTTCATTTTGCACGTCAAAACATCGTTGGATACTCAAATATTCTTTTCAATAGCTGCCAATGCTATGTTTGCTCTGAGGTACGTAGCAAAACTGTACTGTCACTGTATTGTACTGAAAAATTATTAAAATGGCCTATTATGAACTAGTATACCCACACTTTTCTTATGGAATACGATTGTAGTGGCTACGCAAAATACAAATGTGAAAGAGCCTTACGGCTACAAAAGAAGGCAGTCAGAATCATTGCAAATTTAAAATTTAGAGAGTCGAATAGAGATTCCCTCTGGAGTTTGGGATTGATTACTGACTTTGCCCTGCCTCTATATCCTGGAAGTTGCCCTGTATTGTAGATACAAATGCGATTTGACACATAGTAGTGACGTCCACAGATATAATACGAGGGGAAGGGACAACCTGAGGATTCATTCTTACAGATCGATGGCTTATAAGCAACTTCCATCTCAGGTTGATCACAGACGCCCGGAGTACATCAAAGAATTGGCAACAAAGAAACGCTTCAAAGCTCGATTCAGAGATCGTTTAGTGTCGAATGTGTTTTATTCCGTTGATGAGTTCATGACAAATCGCTGGGAATGATAAAACTATTTTGTTAACTCTGTTACTGAAATTAATAACATTTTTGTGTTGACGATTATAAAACAATGTTTTAATTAATGTAACATAGGGGCAAAATTGATGTTTTAAGCTTCTACTTATAGAATAATAATTGTATCAGAATAACATGCAATACAATTGTAAAAACATTTGTGCTGCAATAAAGGAAATTTGAATATGAATTTTTTTTAATGTTTTGTATGTTTGCAATACTGTTCTTGGTATTCCTCAAACATTTCTAAAGTAATTTAGGTAAATGTGCAATCCAATTATTTCTGTTTTGTTCCTCACTTTTAATATGTATTCAAGAATGTCTTCGCATTCTTCAAGACCTTCGTAGTTTAATATGTCTCTAATAAACATTATAACAAGTTAGTCACCATAGTAAATATTATTATTCGATACGATATCCGTATTTTACGTATTACATAATAATGTTATACGTAAAAATAATTCGTAAAAATGTTTGATACACAACTGAAGTATTAAAGGCTATGTCAAACTTCAAAGTAGATTATCAGGGATTCCTTCATTTCTTTCTAATTGTTGCTGATTTTTTTTCATACTTGATGAAAACCAAGGCACTTATACCCACTGTAAGTGTTATTATGTGATATTAAAACAAGGTATTGATAATCCATGAAAAAATTATAGTTGATAGAACAGATTCTTAAAATACGTTTTACTTTAAAACAGACAATACGCATCTTTATAGATTTTTACTAGTCATAATAAAACCAGCAAAGGAATGTGTGAAGTTGCATTTTTCGCTACCACATACTTTATTATGTATTACCTGTTCTTTTATGTTAAGTAACAATTGAACTGTACAACTGCAATTAACACAGATCTTCAATATCGTTTCAGTATCACGGTATTGATATTACGAAATACAGTACATCTAACATACGTCTGCTCTCGCTCTTGTATCTGGAATTATTAAATTAGTTGTCGAAGTTTGTAAACCGGAAGTAATGACACCACATAAAAATTTGAAACTTTTACCTCCGTATATCTGATAATGGAATTATGGGATAGTCTATGTCTCATTTTAAAGATATATTCAAACTCCTTTTAGTTTTTTGTATTGTATTGTTTAAATGATGTATTTCTTGATTGTTTGTTTGGTTCTTTTGGTAGTAAATTCTTACGTGGTTTTTGTCCAGAACATTTTTAAGCACCATAATTCTCTTAGAAACTTAGTTTGAGTTACTGAGGCTCATTCTCTCACGCACATGTTCGGTGCACCTATGCGAGGAAATATTTCTACGCACATTTACAGTACCTGGTAATATAAACTTTTTTTGTACAAAGTTATGATTGTTTAAAAATATTAAAGAAAGTCTATAACATAGATGGAATATTGTGCTCCTACGTTATGTCTGTTTATATAATGATTGAAATAAGAATGTTTTTTTATTTTTATTTTTTGTTTAGAGAGATATAAAAAGCATGAGATTTTATTTCGCAATAACCACTTAAAAGTGTCGTAAAAGTGTTTCAGGTTTAATATTGTTCTTAGAGGGATAAAATATTAAGGTATAAGGTATTTGAGAGCTAGATGACAGACACAGTTTATGTCCATTTCTTCCAATGAACCTTAGCATGTAGAGAAGCGATGATTAAATTTATGATGCTCTATTTTTCGAACAGCTTCTCGGAGTTAAAGTAGCAATGGAATATACATCCATTCAACACACCGACTATACGCTATCAAACAGATTCGGCAAGAAAGCGATGAAAAACCTTCGACAGTTGTTAAAACATAACATAAATCATCCTTATCTAGGATCGTAAATTCTTATCATTTCCAAAGGTGTAACTAATGGAGTAGTGCTTTACGGGTTATAACTCACTCAAAACATTCTGTATTGTCTATGTGAATTTCACAGCTTGATTGTCTTATTGGTAATATTAAAATACCTATTGTTTTAATAAATGCCACTGTTGATTGTAAGATTTGCACACAGTATATAGTCTATATATTTCTGTCAAGAGATAAATTAAATCATTTAAAATTTTGTAATTTAATTACAGAAACACCATTTACCAAATATCTAATAAAAACACCGTGCAAACACTCAAAATTGTATCACTAGGATTTTAAAATATTGTACAATAATATTTTATGTCAACTAAAAAAACTATTTGAATTTGAACTTGATCAACAAGATCCAATTTACCAATAGCTGTTTGGTTGATACAAATCATTAATGCACAATATTTTAAAATACCAGTATTGTATTTTGTAATATATCCAGAGTATTTTTAATAAATAAATACTTGGTAACGTTTCTACATTTAGAAAACAAATTACGATCATTCATGTATTTGCGATGAATTGTTTTGTATATTTTTATATCTACTTCTATATCACAAAATTAATACTATTTCCTAGAAATGGTCTATATACTTTGCAAAATGTTAAATGCAATGACCTCTTGTATGACTTGTTCAAATAAAGATTCTTCTCTCTATTGGTCCAACAATTTCTTCGTTTGAAAATTTTTACCACCTCTAGTCACACTTCATATCACAATATATCTTATTAAACAATATTTTCTCTTGATTTGGCTGGAGGCTTGGCCTTAGTATGGCACCTTTTGTTTAGGTTTAATGTAAAATGCAATAAGTATCTTAGAAATTCCAAAACTAGAACTTCCCAGCCAGTTGCTCGACGCTTTCACGTGAAACTCTTTTAATACTTTTTACATTTTATATCGAACCAATCAACTCTGGGGCATACTTCGGCCAGCATAGGAATTCCTCAAATAAAAACACTGTATTCACGTATTATGACAAAAACACAATATTTATTTTCTTAATAAATCCCTCATCAACTAGATTTATTTGTTATACAATTCGGGCCCCTCGGTTTGTGGTGAAAGGAAATAAATCAAAAACACAATAAATTGATAATTTAGAAACTACTATACAAGAGGGGCCTGCCACTATTCTATATTTACACATAGCAGTTGATGATTGCATTTTTATATATATACTGTATTTATATAACATAGAGTCAAGTCAGTTCTGTAAAGTTTACTGATGTATCGTTAACTGTATAATCACAAATAATAAAACAACAAAATCTTAATGAATAAGTTAATAATAATACATACATTCGAAAAGCTAAGCTAAATGACTAAATCATCACATCATTTCAACTACACACATTTTTGACCAACAATTAATAAAATAATGCCCTAAAATATTCGTTTATATTTCGCTCTTGTAACTAAGGATAGTCCAAATTTATACAATACAAAGTTATTTTCGAAATTATGTCTTTACTGTGAGCTAAAGATTACCCCTGAATTTTCCTTGAGGTAACTAGAAAAATAAGCTTGGCCAGTAGCCTAATGGTTTCTAAACAGTATCAAATGAATTAACAAGGTAAATAATTTGAAATTATCAACATATTTAGTAAAGTTATTGATTTCCTTATTTTTTTAATTTCTTAAAAAATTTTGTATGCCGGTGCTGTTAATTTTATTTTTACGATAACTGTTAAGTTACTAACTCGGTACGGTAATTAATAGGAGTCTTAAACTGAAGTATAAATTTAATATTGTTTTAAAAATTACGTTTTAATAACGATTTACCCGATAAAACTGTTATGTATGCTCATATTTACATCAAACGAACCCGCGAATTACTATGCACACAAAATATTCATTGGAAGTAGGAGTAATTTAATTTTGGCTCAATATAATTAAAAGATAATTGTAAGAATTTTATGCAAACGCCTGAATATTATAAATTACAAGAATATAACAATTTAATGAGATCTAAATCTAATTATCTGTTGTTTCCATTTTAAAAATTATAAATTACACTATACTGTATATGACACATATAACAGATATTTTTTCAAAATGAAATAGGCCTACACAAACATATTTTAAGATAATTTCATAAAAGTAAAAATAACTACAGATACGTTTTATGTTACACTGCTGAAAAAACTGAACCAATTAAAACAAATATTGACATAATATTGCATTAAATTAATCAGTACCGCATTTTCAGTATTTTGAAAGTGTTTTAAAAATATGAGAAGTGAATACAATAGCTTTTTACCCTGTCATATATTACGCTAAGTAACATAACACATACCGTACACATAAGCTGCAAATAAAATTCTAAATTTGTAGTATAATTTTGTAACCGGCATATTATCAAGGGAGCAACTAAAAGTTTTTTTTAACTTTTATAAATAAATACATTTCACTAAACAAACATTAACTCTCTGTGAGTTAAAATACCAATCAAGGGGGTTTAATTTGTATAGTTCGACAAAAATTATTTTTGCTTTTAAAATAGGTTAACACACCGAGACAAAATTGTATTTAAAATTTAGAAGTTCATTTGCAGAATGAACACATAATTTTTAACATTTAATTGCAAATGCATCAACGTAAATTTTACAATTCCAACGATTTAGATGGAGTAAAACATAGTTTAATTTACAAGAATGTGCATGTACCGTACTTGAAAATCACTGGAATGCATGGATCACAAAGTATTTTGGTATGACTTGGCGTGATTCACAAAGAACAAATCTGATCACAAACACTGGCCACTACACGTATCTTGACTTTGGAAATGTTATGGAATGCAGCTAATGTTAAGAAGGCGAACGTAAGCGTGAATAGTTGGCTCCTACCTGGTGAGCGGCGTCGCAGATCAGCGGCGAGCGGCCTACGGGGCCAGAGTCGGGCGTCCGCAGGGTTCGGTCTTCCACACTTATGTTTCACTTTACTATTTTTATATAAAACACTGTCACTGTCCAATTATTTCTGATAGTGTGATAAACCATTTATTTGCGAAGACGGAATCAGTAATTTCAACAACATCAAAATACACCAAAACTACGTTCTGTGGCTAAACGTTCTGCTAAAAACGGTTTGATTTTATCAATCAAGAATGTTTCCAGATTTTGGGGTTCAACAAATTAAAGGTAGATTTATACTTCGGGAATTCCTGGCCAGGAGGAATTCAGGCGTGCTAGGGTCTGGTGCCATAAAATTCTCGTTTTGACACTCGGAAAGGGAGTCATTGTGAGTCGGGCCTTTGTCGGACAAGGTATTGTTGGTGCACACCCCTGACAACAGGGCCCTGGATACCTGGCAAGTCGACCCCGAACGGCTACAGATTCTTATCAAAGTCCGGCCTCTTTTTGTACCATGAACCAACATTTACGACTGAAAACTCGCTTTGATTTTGCCGTCAGGGAGTCCTGTTTCATCTCACGTTATCTAACTTGACTAGTGTATGTCCACAAAAAAGTTTATATAATTTAGAAGTCGGGGAAAACTTAAGTTACTTAAGGTACTTACACGATCGAGTCCTCCGACGTCCGTAATCACTAAGACTAAACAGATGTTGGCCACTGTTTGAATAATAATTTGTTCTTTGAAAATCAAAACCTAGCAGATTACAATATTTACAGAGTTTATATTCAATGTCTATACAAACACAGAAAAGTTCCCCTTAGAAAATACACATTGAATATATAAACAATCTTATTCCCCCCAAAGGATCTACACCATTTTCACAAATATTCACGGTAGTACACTTCAATTTACATCGCCTGTAAAGGTCCAAGTTTGTCACCTATCGGTGTAGTAGCCCGCACAGTGGGAATTGAAAATGTCCAACCTCACAACGGCATCTCCAAATATAAGAAAACACAGATGTATGCAGTCACGGAGCGACTCAGCTGCTCACGGGCGCATCTTTAAAACATGTCTGTCTGGCTGCATACATGATGAATTCTTATTAATTATGCACACAAATCACTCCAGAAGTTATTCCTTCCCCTCTCGTTCGTCCCTCCCCCTCCACTGGAATTGTTTTTGTCGGGTAGCACACTAGTCACTATCGGCTTGGTCGCAATTCTTCCAGGGATTGAGCAAATCGGGGGTTTTGGAGGTGGAGGGACGAAGAATCCGGAGTCAGTTACACGTATTCCCTCTGCATTTTGGAGATGTGTCGTGAGTAATCAATTTCCCACTGGGCTAAACGTTAATGAGCCGTAAGCGATTGGTGGTTGGGAATCGTGGGAGGAGACATGATCGGTGGACTGTGCGAGTGCGAGTGAGGACCCATGGGCGACCCGTGCATGTCCTGGTGGTGGTACTGGTGGAGGCTGTGGGGTCCGGGATTCATCTGTCCGTCCATCATACCATCCTGAGGTCCTCCTAACGTGTTCGGTGGCGTCATCCTCTTCTCCTTCTGTCTCCTGTTGCAGAACCAGACTCTCACCACTTCCTTCTCCAGTTGTAGGTTGTCGGCCAACGACGTGATTTCCTGCGCAGACGGCTTCGGCTGCTTGTGGAAGTGCTGTTCCAGGGCGCCTTTAACTGAAACTTCGATGCTCGTTCTCTTTTTCCGTTTCCTCCCCTGCGCCGCGATCTTGTCGATGCTGGTAGGTGAACCGTTCGTCGAGTCCGCTTCCTCCAGCCACTTCTGGAGAAGGGGTTTCAGTTTACACATGTTCTTGAAGGACAACTGTAACGCTTCGAATCTACATATCGTCGTTTGCGAAAACACATTACCGTACAGAGTCCCTAGAGCTAAACCGACATCCGCTTGCGTGAACCCCAACTTGATCCTCCTCTGCTTGAACTGTTTGGCGAAAGCTTCGAGGTCGTCGGAGGTAGGGGCTTCTTCCTCACTGCCCGAGGGTTGGTCCGGATGCTGTGAGTTGGGCGGATAGGGACTGTTATTCATATCTCTGAGAGAATGGTGCAGCTGTACGGAGGTCGTCTGGTGATGGTGACCCAACATACCGTTCATCGCGGCGTGGTAGGCGCTGTGGTGCGGCAGAGGCGAGCCTCCTCCGTTGTTGTAGATCGAGCCTGAATTGTGCCAGGGATGTGGAGAAGGCAGACTTTGTTGGTGACCCCGGTGCTGCATGTCAGGCGGTTTGATATCCACGGCGGTCGCCTGATGCGGATGATGGTGAGGATGGTGATGGTTGTGGATGGCCATGGACGGCCATGTGCAAGGATCCGCTCCGGCACCGAGCGCCCAGGCATTGTGAGACAGAGACACGGTATGACTGTTGGGTGACGGAGACGACGGCAGCTGATGATGATGGTGGTGATGATGATGGTGCTGTGTAGGAGGCATGTATTTCATCTCACCCTCGGCCGCGGATCTCGGCGACGGACTCGTGTGATAGCCTCCGCCGCCGATACTCGCACCTCCTAAGTTCATCACTCCGACACCGTCTAACTCCGAAGATACAGCGGTACTAGCAGGCATGTAAGTCGTCGTAGCCATAACACTCTACACTCTGATATGAATTGTAAAAAGAAGACCGAACGGACGGCGCGCAGCCGACTCATGTGTAATGCATGTCGAATGCCTGACGACTGGCGCTCCTCGACACGACTCGCGGCCCCCCCGCCTGCCATTGGCCGCCCGTGACGTAGCACTCCGGTCGCTCTCCCATTGGTCCGCTCGCTCGCCCCGCCCTCTCTCGCCAAACACCAGTAGCCTGGCAACGCCACTCCGATCCTCTATTGATTTAAACTTCACTTCAGTGTCAAGCTATTACAATACTATTAGACCCGTATTATTACAATTAATACCACCTTCGACCAAAAGTGAAAAACACGGCGGCTCGCGCAGTGGGTCAAACTTGGTCCCTGCACGATCGATGTTGTTTTGTCATTCAATCTGATACATCGTCATGCCTCTGTCGGCCTCCATCATCCCCACTGTAGGGGATAAAATACCGAAATCTGTGTCTTCACTCGGATAAATTCACTCGGTACCGAGAGGTTATCAGTTCTGGAATGTTTTTCAAATTCAGTTACTTGTGTAAACACTCTATTCCATTGCCGTTCATTAAAATCCAATCAGTTTCGTTACAATATTCGTAGTCTACTAAATTACCTAAGGGTAGATTGAGCAAAAAGTATTAGTAGCCCAAGAGTGAATGCGTTAGATGAGCGCGATTAAGAAATTTTACTCAGTAATAGAAATTAGATTTCTGTATGGAGGCACTTGATTTGTATCTTTTTCGATATTCCATTCAGTTATTTTGTTATTTCATACGTTTATATGAAACTTCTTATCTGCATGAAAGAATTTTAAGATTAATTTCTCGAAATATCAAAAGTACATTTTTAAATTGTGGAACAAGCTTCTGTATCCTCAAACCTTTTAATGAATGTTGCGATATGTTACAGATTCATTGATAATTAAATAAGTCAATTGTACAATTTTCGTAACAAAATGTTTCATGATTTTCATTTTGTTCAACACACAACACTGTGCATTTCATTGTTTATTACGTGCATCCTGGTGCTGCTTGTAATTTGTAGTCAACTGACGTTACTTTTATTTATTCCATATACATTTTTATCTCAAAAACATGCAGAAATCTCCACCGACAGTCTCGTGATGTATGTTTTTGTCTTTCATGACGATCTGAAAAATGAAACGTAACGAAATCTATAAATATTTCCGTAGATAGAAAGCAGAATTGATAGATATTAATAATTTTAAAGTTACAAAATGTTTATATTTGTACATATTTTAAATCTTTAAATTTCTAATAGATTACTATTTTGCTTTTTAGATTTTAATTGAAATTTAAATTTACTGAAAATAAATAATTTGTACTAATTAAAATTAATTAAATTAGTAATAGACTACACCTACAAAATATTTAAATAGAATAAAACTGTGAGGTATACAACTTTTATGACATTTGCACTGTACTTTTAAGTTTAGAGTAACTTATTAAATAAACACTATAAAATTTAGACACCTTAGTGTGGTGAACATGATATAAACTCTTTTTAAAAACATTTAGTTCGCTATCCTCAGAATGCATTTACGGAAAATAATAAAAAATATTTGTATAATTTTAATAGTATTTAAACTATAAATAATTATAAACAGCTGTTTGAAGTGTTGCATAATGAAAATATTTAAATTTATAGGCAATTAATCTTGATTTTACTGTACAGATTAATACGTGAAGCTGATTTTGACCATACAAACAATTTTTGCACCTGATATTTATACTGTACAGATCAGGTGAGTGTTATAGATATTGATTGAAGCAGTATCTCATGGTATAAACTAAAATACACAGCATTATTGACAAAATATTGGATCAGCTGTCGCCTATATTTTATGTGCCACTTGGCATAGAAATACAAACAATTTTAAATATTAACGGTTCTGCAGGACTAAAAAAAATCGTAACACTTTTATGGGATGGCAGTCTTATATCTATTTATAATACTGATAATGTGTTACAATTATAAATGTAATGTGAGGATAACATTTTTTTACAACTATATAGCACAGCAGATCCTAGGTTTGACACATAACTTTCAAGTAGCCTAGGGGTGCATTCATTCGTTATACAATAATATAAATGACGCACGGAGTTTTATATAAGTTGGTATAAATATTAGTGTGTCTGCGATTTATAATACAATATTGTTTGTTTATAATTTAAATCGTGCCTTTATAAACTATATGTTTTATCCTAAAATACACAGCTTTTTGACAGCTACCAGTTTTCTATAGTTTATAACAGTGGATAACCCAAGTGAACACAGCACACACACGATGTTACACGGCTATATGTAGTACATTTCCCGTGATTCGAACGGAATAATATTCACCTCTAGCTCGAGTAGACGCCAATATGGAGTCAGTCTCAGCTTTAGGTTTTACCTCAGTGGAGCAACATTCGGTAAGGAAAACATAAATATGAAATGGCAGCTAAGTGAAGTGTCGGCACAGGGTTGAATGCGTAGGAGGGGAGGTACTGTCACGGGGAGGGGGGAGGCAGGAGGAGACACCGCCATTGACAAGCGGTAACGCATGAATATTCATCAAGCCTCTCGCACTAAGATTCTCAATTATTTATTTGTTAATTACACTCTAGTCGTCACTTAATCCCGCGCTCCCGTGCCGCACTACATACCACCCCTGCTCACATCCCTGTGAGGGTGAAACGCGGCACTCACACGTCTAGTCCGGGAGCATCCGACGTAGGCTTACTTATTTTGTGGAAACGGTGGAGGAATGCTGCCTATCAGCGCTAGTTTACGTAGGGGTCGAAATGGAACTGCATCGAAAGGGTTAAAAATATCAAACGATAATTTCTTCTGAAAATATAAATTTTAGCTTTACACAATTAAATCCAAATATCAATTACGTAAATAGAGGTTAAATTGGCGCCAATAAAATCATCCTAATACTGACTATGGAGGTTAAATATAAAATTTAAGTCTCTATATCTCGTTGGTTAACGTTGGGTTTGTGAATTTTAAAAATGGTACATAAAAAAAGTACATCGAATTCTAATTGTGATCTACGGCTTTAGAAAGTCGAATTAATAAGTGTAACGGAAAAATACGTCCTAATTGTAAATAATTCACCTGAAATTCTCGTACCATTTGTGGATTTTACATGTCAACAATAAGGAACACTGACCAAACAACAACAAAATGGTTTCTGCCAATTTCGATAAAAATCTTGTTAAATGTGATTGGACATACAATATAAATGTAGGCTATAGTATATGCAATGCACATTGAGTGTTGCTAGGAAGACAGCACCATTGCCGATTCACAATATGTGAATTTGCTAATGCTGTAGGAGAAAATGTTTTCTGTAGGCCTAACAGTTTTACTCTTGTACCTTAATATAAATATAATATAAATGTATTAAGTAAAATTGAAATAGGGTCACTTAATTAAAATTCTTGATTAGTTTGTTTGGATCAATTTATCTCTACTATTTGGGGAAATTTTCATTAAGGTTTTCCGAGATATTTTTATTTGTTATAAATTATCTGAAGGAACGAGACAATCGTCCGAGTTGCAGGGGCTACATGAGATTATATATTCCTCTACCTATTCCAGGTAAGGGAATAGGATTAAATAAAATTTGTCACAATTTTGTATTATTCATAACTTTATCTTTAAAAACACGTAGGCAATATTCAGCATGAAGTTCCAGTTTACACGTTATTTTAAGTTAATTTTTACGACGGTCTACTACAACTTGTATACGTGTAGTATATGAACTAATCTTCTGAACAGTTTTATGTAATGAGCGTACATATATTATGTGCTACTGTTTATTATTGCGTGCACATACAGTTGATGTTTTATTTTTACATCTGCCACAAAAAGTTAGTGTCAGCTAAATCAACGGGCTCCCTGAAGGTATAAACAATCAAATTCAGTAGGCTACAACATTCGTCTCAAACGCTTTTTGGTGTCCAATTCAATTGATAGTTGTGAGGTACCGCTGGAATGTCTGAAAGATGAGGCAATTGGCAGTTGCAGTATTGAATGAATGCAGTGCAAATTCGATATGTTTATGTGTGGGTTCGGGATATTTTTAGTTTAATATGGGTTTACGATTGCGATAGAACGGTAATGTGTGAAAAAAATGCAATAAAATGTTGTTATTACTACTTTTGGCCGTGCTTTCTGTTCAGTGCATTTAACCGACTGAAGCGCTCGCTACGTTAGATGCAACCAACCATCATCGTAACACGAGTGCACCAATTATAACTCTAGCTGCCACCAGATCTGCCTCTATTTCGCTCGTAAAGCCCCGGTTGGGGTTTAATTAGTTCGCGAGATCGCGTACCTCGCCTCTGTGAAAATGGCGGCGTTTTTCCAGATTGTTGTCAGTTTTGATGTTAATTGCTGCAAAATCAGGTGGCTGCTCCCAAGTCTCGAGGAAGTAGACAATTATAGTTAACTTATTCCTGATGGAACATGTATGTGTGGAGATGACTCTGATATCTACTCCCCCCCGCCCTAGACACCCCCGCACGCGATATGCGCAGCTAATTATTAACGTTATTACCACTAGCCTCGCAGGAGCGCCTCATTAACTCGGTTTTCTGACGAAAATCGCAAAGATATAATCCACGGAGATTGTAATTGAATATTTTAAGCGGTCTTGAGTTTTTCGGCTGCCAGCTAATAGCTCAGAGTCATGAGAGGCGCTCACAAAATCATCCCATTCCTGCACAGTTTGACGGTTGAAGGAACCTTAGCAAGACAGCAATATCTCTATTGGAAATCTTACGAAAATTCGTTCAGTACTTTCGGTAAAATGTTACGGGATCAAATTACCTTTTTGAGTGTTTTAATCATTTGTAATCCTTTTGCAGCTCATACATTGTATGCAAATAATTGATGCGAACCACTAATAACATTACTATCATCTAGATGAATTTTTGTAACATAGGCTACGTTTGTTTTAAAATGCCGTGTTTGTAGCCTACAAACTTGATTTTTATTTTTTTTTAGCAATTTGTTTAATAGTTTAAAATATAATTAACGTAGAATTTAAAATATAGCAGTAAATGTATTGGTATTAACAATTAATCTATAAAAAATTACAGCACAAAATAAGACAATTACAAATTTTTTTTATAAGACACTGTCGATTCTGTCCATATCGGGAAGAAATTTTATTAATATCGCCTGCAATCTAAGCTGTACCTGATTCGGAATTGATTACGATGTCGTTTAGTAAACCATTACCTAATGTTTATTGTTATATTAATTTAATTAGTAGTGTTAAAACATTGTTTAAATTAAGTTTACTGCAAATGTATGATTCTAAATTACGTTGCCTGCTAATTTAATTGCAGGTTTGACGCTGAAAATACACATAACACCCCAAAATAGTTACAAAGAAAAAATCAGTATAAAAGTGTTTTGAACCGATCCATAACGTTACATTCGACCTTAGCTAGCTCATTGCCTCCAAGCTATTCATTTAACCTTTAGTTAAGAATGTACAATACATTGTAAAGCGTTTGTACAAACGGGTAGAAACGTGATATTCCGTAAAGGTCTTTTCCAGTCGTTCCAGAGGGGAAGATCAGATCTAGCAAACAAGAAACAAAAACACAGACAGCCGTTGTGTCAGAAGTCCAGTAAAAGCCGGCCCAGACAGTGTGCCGACTGGAACCCTTATCCTACCTGGCCTGCCGACCTGGGGCGACCTACCCTCAGTCCTCCTGCAACATTCCAACCCCGCCCGCCACACTCGCTATTATCTTATTAAAATATTTGTCTGCCACTGAAATATTTCGTTAATGGCTAGTTTGTTAAATGGTATACATCGAGGAATGAATCTTCCAAAGGTATGCCCAGGCCTGCATCATACCTGGGAATTAATAGATCTGTTTCCGAGGGTGTTCATGACATCGTGATGATCACTTGATCGTTCAGGTTAGTAAATTAACGAACAGAAGCTTCCTAATGATGCTATTTCAAGATCTAACCTGTAATGATGGATAAATTTGTTTAATGCCATCTCCATGATAAAAAACAATATATCCATTAGAAGCTGACAAATCTTTAAAATTTAAATATCATTATCTTATACGAATTCGTTAGTGATGTTTTGGCAGGCCGTAATGCGTCATTATTGTCATTAAAGCAGTATTTGATATTTACTTGAGATTTTTCTGGATAGAATATTATAGACTGATAATTTCTGAATTGTTTAAAAATATGGTCAGATTACTTTTACCTCTGGTTATAAATTTCATTCGGTTGATAATTGATTAAGCTTTTATACTGTCTTGTAATCAAGAATATAATATTGATTATTTTGTTGCTCCAATATTCAGCGTTATTGGTTAGTACTATCAGAAATTGTTAGAAGTACACTGGTTTAAGCTATAGCAATTTAAATACATCTGTGGTTTCTCCGCTCGTTTTAATAAAAAAAAATGTCATATTTCCAAATTGTCTTCATTATTCTAATCAAAACTAATGAAAAGTATATAACAATTCCATGGTTTCCATTAATAGTTTTACAGTCAAAATGTTAACTAAGTCAGTTTTTGCTATGGATCCTAAAAATTGTTTTATAAAAAATAAGATGTTATAACTAATTACGAAGTTCAGATTTGAAACAACTAAAATTTGTAATGTATGGGATAAAAATCTATTAACATAACCATAACCTTGTTTATGAGTTATGGTCATGAGTTTGTGAGTTATTATATAAAATTATATAAAAGTTATTATATAAGAGTTATATATATATTATATAAGAGTTATTATATAAAATGAGTAGTATACGCTACTACTCATTTTATGATATCAAATTTATTTGTACGGTGTATTCGGTGTATTCCTAAGAGTATGAATTTTTTACTGATTTCACGTTTAATCGCTTAAAACGAAAACTAAAAAAACCAAGCATTTATATTTTTTTAAATTTGCTATTAAAGATTAATTTGTTGCAAGCGAATATCTTTGAACATTTCTGAGTACACAACGATTTTCTGTAGTCGGCTTAACCTTCTGTCCCAACCATTTTTATAAACTCATAAAATAGTCTTAAAAACATAAGAGGTTACGCGATGATATTTAGTTTTTTTTTTTTTTTATTACAGCCTAAATTATTGGGCTGGATTTTTCAACAATGTATTTAGTTACAACAAAACTCCTTTCACACTCATTGTTGTTTAATATATTCCATAGGATCAAACATTCATAAATACATCCGTTTCAAAATCTATCACGCTTTAAAAAATATGTATTTAGGCTTCAAAAGCCACACCATGAAACATGTACAAAACTAAGTTTTTGGGGATAGACTAGTACTGGACTTTAATTAGTAAAGTATGATTGTATTGAAGTTGTATTTCTGTCAGTTTTAGAGTTCTACCCTCAAAAGTTGAAACAATAAAAATAGTTGTCTGCACGCAACGTACACAGCCTACGTACTGTTTCTATGGTACGTAAGAGCGACAATTCGGGCCGCCTCGAAGGACACATTGTATAGCGGCAGGAAGAAGGGGCAGGCGAGGGGAGACAGAATCGAGTCGGAGTGAGACGTACAGTACAGCTCCAGGGCACATAATGCAGCCCCTGTACCGACCACAGTACGAGGGGTCGCGGGGGGGAGGCATATAATCAAATTTTCATTGTGGACGGACCACAGCCGTGCAGCCCAAGACGCCTAATGCGCATTTGCATGTGTTACGATACCTGGAGTCTGAGGTGCTCAATTATTTCCGACTTGCAAGTGTTTTGGTCTTGCCCCCCTCCCCCCCCCTCACTTCATGTAACATGTCGTGAGTGGTGTGGGCTCCGTACCCCGCCTCGACACATTCCCTTTGACTTAATTACTAGGTTCTCTCTCTCCGCGGGCCGTAGTCTACACTGTGGGCGAGCAGACCGCTACAAATAATGTACCCGTATTTTCAAAAGCTTTACAGGACATTATTTACATCCCAGCACAGCCTGTCTATTCATAAGCAATTAGAAAGCGTTTACTTTGTTTAGCAGTTTCTAAAGAAAAATTGAAATGTTTGTAGTTCCCCAAGATCACTTTGAATTTCTAAGGTCAAGCAAACGCTGTTTAACTTTTAAATTCATACTTTTTTATATCACTTTGTTTTAGTAAAAATAATAAATGTTAACTCCTTTACTCAAACAATGCACGCAATAGTGGGAAACCTTGTTCAATCATAGAATAAAAGTCAAAGTAAAACAACACTTCATGCAAACTAGTTAATATAATAGAACCCTTGAATATCAAAAAAGGTTTGTATATAACAGTTTTAATGTAAATGTTTATAATACAAATCACTACATGGTAATAAGTTTTAATTAAAATGTGTGATATATAGCGGCTCAACGTGCTTGTATTATCTCCTGTAAATGAGTGAAGGATTTGTAGTTTTCAGTAAACAATGACGACAAACACATACCCCAATGCAGTTCCCATGATATGTGTTTTTCATATCAAAGAGCTTTGATTAGTCTATACATATCTTTATATAATTAATCACATCCATTCACTCAGGTAAATTGTTTTAGTCAAACTAGCATAAATTAGTTTACGGTGTTAGTATTTTCACGTAATAAAACTTTATGTATCGTATTATTAATTTAACTGCTACCATGCAATATGTCAGTGATAGGGATTGAAATTTTTTATCAATATCTAAAGAAATAAATTGTCAAAAAGGGAAGAACAGTTTTAGGAATATTTTAAGAATTCTGACGAAAACATTGAAAACATTCGTTTCGTTTTAAAATCCGTTAAATTTATTGTAAAAATTGTACCATGGGATTTCGAACGGAAAATGAGCATCTGAGGTTTTTTTTGTAAAATGTGCGGTAAGTAGTCTATCCTTCAGAGGCCACGTAGTTTTGTGGTATTTGCATTTCGTGTGAATCGTTGATTCCGTATAGGCTTTTTTGTACGTCAGTAGGCTACAGTAAGTCCGACATTCCAAATATTCTAGATATCTGAAGGTAAAACCTTACTAGTTTGCATGCACGTTGGAAATTAACACAAAAACAAAATAATATCATTTCCTACATGTTATACACGAGTAACAAATATGTAAACATGTTTTTAAGTAGACAATATAGTTAAATTACCTAAGTACTACTGATGTCCATTGTAGAAAGCGTAGGAAGTTTTGTCAATTTTTAATCACCTGACATTAACAGTGAAGATCTTCCCAACAATTAATTTGAACTGGGGTTTTGAGTGAAAAATGTTGAGCGAGGAAAAGGTTAAAAGATTAAAAATTGTTTTTCCCTTCAACGTTTTTTAGATGTGGTTCTTGAGAAAATTTAAATTGAGTTTTACATTGGTAAGAACTTATATAATCGAATATAGAGAGATTTCTGGTTGAACTATTACACTAGGCTTTTTATCTTATATCAGGCCAAAAAACTTAAGTTTTGGCTTCATTATGTTGTTTTAACTAGAGAAGTAGGCTACTCAATTGATTTAAATTTGGCCTAATTGCGTTAGCACGACTTCTTCAATGTTATTGTGGACTTCAAGTAAATTTATTACCCAGCATTTTTTACGTCCAGTTCAAGACAAAACGTTGCGCTTTCATCACAGCTGACATGGGGGTTCCGGCAGTGTCGCAGTGGTTACGGAGGGCGAACAGCGGCGACAGAGACAAGTTGTAGTTGACAGCGCCGCCACCAGGTCGCAGCACCTCACGGGACACAACAGCTGATTGATGAACCAACTGTGCTGCGGTAACAATCTGCTACAAAATTCGAGTACCTCTTTTTCGTCCTAATTATTTAGTAATTTTAAATTTAGTTTAGCTCTTCTTTGAAAGATATTCACATTCAAAAATAAAAGGTTACTATCAAAACAGTTAATGTTTTATTTAACTGATTTGATATAACATTTAAAATTAATTATTGTACTGAGATAGACAACCTGAAGCGTCCGTAATCTAAATTTTACAGCTGGCAAATAATTTGAAATAAGATTCTCCTCCTAATTTGCAATGTAAATATTTCGCTCATGCATTTTATCAAGCTATAGTCTATCCATGAATTGCAACGTATAATTCGATTAAGCATATTAAAACTAAGGTCTTTTTGTGTATTTTTAAAAATAGATAATGACACATTCACGTTTGATAGTTAATTTGTTTCATATTGTTAATGACTAAATTAACAGACCTGCATCTCTGCCGGTTATCTTTTCTGTTTCATCGAGAGCTTCAGTTACTTTCGCACTATCTTTTCTCGCATCCTGCTCCTTTCGAGTAGGATACAATGCACAGTTTTACAAATTCTATTTTATTAAATAATTTTATTAAAGGTGGGGGCAATAACAATAGAATTATGTTAAAAAATAATATTTTTCTGTAACAATAAAACAACTGATTAGTTAAGCAGCTTGAAATGATTAATGGTATAATGTATGGTTGCAAAGCTGAAACTTAAAGGAATTGACGGAAGGGCACCACCAGGAGTGGAGCCTGCGGCTTAATTTGACTCAACACGGGAAACCTCACCAGGCCCGGACACCGGAAGGATTGACAGATTGATAGCTCTTTCTTGATTCGGTGGGTGGTGGTGCATGGCCGTTCTTAGTTGGTGGAGCGATTTGTCTGGTTAATTCCGATAACGAACGAGACATTCTAGTCAACGGGATTTATTTCGTAAAATGTAATAACAGAATAAGAACAATAAGCCTGTGTTTTTTTATATGTGATGCATTTTAGGGTTTTATTACAATGCTTTTCAAAATGGCTCTATATACTCTATCAAAGGAGGGGCATCAGTTATGACCTAAATTATGTTTTATTTCATTGTTTCAGATCAATGAAATCCCTAATTTTTGTCTGCTACGCACGTGTACACAGTATATTGAACCTGCAGTTCAATTAAAACAACTTAAACAAGTACATCGATTTGCATCAAGTTTCAGATTTGTCTATTGTTGTGTTATCCTGAGATATTTGTCTATTTTGAGTTCCGTTTTGCAGGATTTTTATGTATCTTGTATCGGGGAGTCTAGGGGATAATCACCGAAACCAATGAATGAACATCACAATTTTAAACGGTTTGGCTCACATGGGGTTTCTAATCGTTCCTAAGAAATCGTATAAAAACCACATGTATTTCCGTAAGAACTACTCATTTTATTTTATATCACATTAATTGGGGACAACAACGGTTTGGATTTAAGGAGGATTTTATTACTGAAATGGCACTACAACATTTTCCTTCCTACATTTTTTTAAAATTTTAAATACTTTGTAATCTAATAATGCATCTGGTTTGTTTAGAAATAAAAAAGCAATGGAAGTAAAAGTTAAATTATTAATTAATTAATTAATACAAAACATGGAAAATTCAGGAGTGCTTGGAACTTCTCTTCAATGGTATGGATCTTTCCTTACTAACAGCCAACAGTTTGTTTTAGTTGGTAATTTTAATAGTAAATCAAGACCCATAGAAAGTGATGTACCCCAGGGCTCAGTTCTGGGACCGATATTGTTTTAGTATTTATAATGATCTGTATCGAGGGCCTTTGACTGAGAAAATAACTGGATTTGCTGGTGGTACTCTTCTTTGATATGGAGCCACAACACTTTAAGTTGAGAATGAAATGCAGCAAGACCTTAATTATCGTAGCTTATGGTCCGTAACAAATAAACTAGCACTAACTGCACAAAAAATCAATGTATTACAATTTTGTCACAGTCTGTCACATTTATGAAGGCCTTAAGGTATCATAAGATAAACGTGATAATGATAATTGCAATTGCAGTGAGGTAACTCAAACAACTGTAATAGTATAAAATATTTAGGCTAAAATGTACATGAAAACTTAAATCTTTGTTCTAATAAGGTATACTCAGATATATCACGCTTTTATACACTAATGTTAACCTATGTTCTACCTTGTTGGGCACTAATAATGTCAAGTCCATTGTGAGTCTCTCTCTCTCTCTCTCTCTCTCTCTCTCTCTCTCTCTCTCTCTCTCTCTCTCTCTCTCTCTCTCTCTCTCTCTCTCTCTCTCTCTCTCTCTCTCTCTCTCTCTCTCTCTCTCTCTCTCTCTCTCTCACTCACTCTCTTCCTCCCTCTCTCTCTCTCACTCACTCTCTCTCTCTCTCTCTCGCAATATAAATAAATATAAATAAAAAAAAAAAAGTTAAAATTTTTGTATTATCAAATACCGTAATAAAAATAATAATACAGTACTAAATTAAATTTTATTTTGAGAAATTATGACTCCTCATGCACACATGAAGCATACGTTTTACTAGCATTTAAATTTTAATTTAATTTACTCGTAAGTATATTCATAGTTTTTTGTAAAAGAAAAATCAACGTTTTTGTGCAATGTATAATATGTACGCTACCATTGTTTTTTATTTGAATTTTCTAATATTTTTCCGTTGCAAAACTTGCAAGTGCTGTGGTGAATAAAAATATTCATTCGTTCATTCAATTGTTTTAAATTTGTCATTTTTTGGAATTAATGGGTACAAGTTTTCCATATTTCATTTTTTTATATATTTGCTACTCTTGTATGAATTAATATGTAAACTGTGACATAAAATCATTTACAATAAGCGTTCTTTATGTTCCTAGGATTTGAAATGTTTGGAGAAAAGAGTTTTTTAGCTATTTTGTTACTGTAGATATTAGGACCTACATATTTTCAATCTAATAAACAGCATACTTTCGTTTTCTTCAATGGAATTAATGAGAGAGTTTTGTACAAGCAAAGCAGTCTTAAAGTTATTGTAATTTTGTAATCCCTACATTGTTGGCCTACAGAGACGCCTACACACCAGTGTTGTGCTGTACCGCCAGGGCCGGCCCCGGGGCCAGGGGAGGGCCACAGATCGCGTGGACGCGCACGGCGCCGGAAGCCGGTTCGTGATCAATAAATTAGAAAATTCTTCAGATGTCTAGGGTGAAGCGCAGTTGAGGAATCCAAGGGTAATCTGTAATTTGGTAGTGGACCATGTCAATTAGCAGGGCCTGGGGTGCCACGCACCGCGAAATTTTAAATGGACTCTCAAAAGTGTTGTGAAATGCTTCCATCTGTGAATCTGTCGTACTTCGACCTTTCGGGTTAGTCACTGGTCTTCATATTACGAGCTGCCTTGATTCTTTGCTGACCTGACCTTTCTGTCCGAGGAAATAATAAAGTTTCTAAGTTGCTACTAGAATTGCCCTTATACTTTTGAGTAAGCAGAATCCAATGTTTGTGTAGAAATAATTTGTCTTATGTTCCAAACAATCACGTTAAGCTTTCTGAAAAAACTATTCATTTTATTTAATAATCCCTAAATTGTGGACTGCATATTATACTCCTGTTTACAAAGCAGGAAAGAAAGGAATTTAAAACTTAATTTTACAATACAACAGTAAATATTGATCTCCCTCATGTACAACCCAAGTTCCTTTGCATTTGTTTTGTAAATAATCAACTTCGTGTTTAGACTTTGTTCTCTTATTTCGTGGGCAGAAGTTGAGTTAAATAAACATTAAAGTTTCGGCCTTTAAATATCATCAACTTTCTAACATCATAACAAACGTACCATAGTTCAACTTACAAAAATGTCAGAGTAAATAAGATTTTTACTTCTAACTATGTAGATTAAGTATACTTATTACATTATACTTTAAACACTAATTACATGCCTTTTATATGTAACCTTTTACCTTTATATGTAACTAAGAAGACTTTGTACGATTACTGGGATACAATTTTCAGCTTGAATGATTTAGGGAGAGGAAGTTGTCTCCATACTTTGTTATAAAATTAACTGAACATTCTTAATCTTCGTTACATACAACTTGTTATAACAGTGTACCCAACTGTGATTTAAAATCTAATTAGATTTTAGAGTCGTTCTTGAGAGGAGGTTGGTTCTTTAACCCATAACATTGGGTCGAAGACAGTAATTTCTAATCGACTCTTTAGACATAACGTAAATATAGTGGGAAGGGTTGATTCAATCCGAATGTTGAGTTGAGCTCCAGTCCATCTTCCTCTTAATGCAGCCTCTTCATTTTGACCATATCAATCTTTCTACGTTAAAAACGCGATTGCTCCATCGTGCTTAGAGGTCGTGTCTCAAAACATCGTAGTAAATTAAATTGAGCACCTGATGAGACAATGAGAATATGTCTACACCTAGATTATACTATATATTGTAGTCTCTGATTTGAAGACGATGTAAAGAGTTGGTTATGAATGAGCTTTTCGTCACCAACTTTTTTTATCTCTTCAGACGGACGGTGACTCCAGATTTCAGGTAACAGGAGTCAAGTCTGTTACAGCGTCAGATTTCAGACGCTGCACTAAACGTAAGGTGGAATGGAACTGAACTCAAAATTCGTATTGAATCAACCCTTCCCGCCATAGTTACGTTTCACAGAATGGTACCCAATAAGAAAGAATTTTATCTCATGGAAAGTATGAGTATTCAATTATGCCCACAGTGTAAGCGACGGTATGGATATTACTAAGTACACTCTCTGTGTATTGCGTTATAGGCTGAACGAGGAATTCGTTTCAAAATACACCTTTCTTGGAGTGAACTCATACAATCATTATGCACCAAGACTCCAGAAATGTGTTGTTACAAACTATATTCTGCCTCCCCAGGCCCAAATATTTTCCTATAAATCCTGGGTTAAAGAAGACATAAAATCATATACAACACAAGCCAAATTTTTATAAGGTCAGTCCAATAATAATATGCCTTGATGACCACTTGCTTGATTAAGGCATCGCACCCTCAGGACGTATTTCATTGAAATCGAATCACAAGTTATATGGCTATCCTGTCAATCGACAATGAGTTCCATACATACCAATACACATCTAAGAGTTTAACTATGGTTATCAAAGGACTATCCACCCAAACAATAAATAACCTGAATAACCTATTTTAAAATTGGAATTGAATCCCCTAAAATCACAAAGTACGACTCTATATGGCTTTTCTGGCAACTAACAAGAAATTCCATTTATACCACTACTTGTCCAAGGCTTCCAACAAGGTTTTTAGAGGACTATCTGTCCAGACAACAATAAGCTCAGTATTAAATAGGAATTACACCCTTCCAAGTCACCATAAACTCGTGATAAACCAACGCTCGTTCAATAGCAAACCCCAACCGCAGCAGCAACGGATGAACTTGGTATCTGTATCACCCAGAAAAAGAGGATTGTGCTCTCAAGAAACTCTTCGGATTCCCAAAGTCACCTTGGAAGGTTTGAGATTAATCATGGATGGTATTGAACGTGGGTTTAACATATAGTTACTATGCCACGTGGTAGTCACCCAAACAGGTAAATACCCGTCAGGACGTTTGGTTTTGTCACTCTGGTGGACATAATGTCCCATCTAGTACATGACAATGACTAGAAAGGCTTAACTAAACATAATTCCTGCAAACCCTCTCCAAGAACTCCGTACTTTGAGATGCCCAATGCACGACGAAATGAAAATACTGTTGGTCTCAACATTGGTAATCTCGACTTAGGGTCCTTTACAGCATACAAAATACTTATTACAGGCTCTCCACCTGCATGCCAGTTGTATAAGCCCTAATGTCAACTCTTTTACACGCCATATTAGTACAAGAGAATTGGTACTTCTCGATACTACTAAATAAAGCCAATGCCACTGCATTTCTTCAGCACCAGCACTACTAGTAATGAGTTCAGTAACAGCCATTAATCATACGAGTACGAGTGCCAGTTTTGGTATAAACAAAAATATAGTAAATCTAATATGCTTAAATGCAAGTTCTAATTTAATAGATTTTCCTGTCGTGTATGTTAGCATGTTCAATTTTTAAATGACAAAATACTAGGATAGGAATTTTCAAATTTTTGGGTCTCGAGTTCAATTGGGCAGTTTTGTTTCAGGGGCGTACCTAGAAGTTTATTCAGGAGGGGGACAGGGGAATTACTGAGATTGTATACTATTAAGAAAATATAACAAAAATATGAAGAATATGAATACGTGTGTGTTTACACATTGTTAGAACTATTAATGGATTTAATTGTGTACAACTAAAATACTCGTAAGATAACACTGTATGTTGGAAGAGGAGGGGGGCTTGCCCCTATGTACGTTCCAATCCCGTATGAGTCTCTTATATTTGACTTGTATCAGCTGTTTTACAATCCGGGATGAATATAACCAGGCAAGTTTCTTTGCTATTTTTTTCAGTTGTGCATGCATCTATTTTTCTTTCATTGTTCCATGAGTGTATATTTCCCTTAGTGGCAATATCTTAAAGAATAAACTAATAAAAAGGTTGGCAGTATTTTTTCTCTAACAGTTTTCTGAAAAATGATTTATCTACCTTAATGAATAGGTTTCCTATCTTTACCCGTAGTCTAACTGAAACCAATCGCTCCAAAAACGAAACCGTCTGTAATGTTGGCAATTTTGAAATTAAATGACGAGATTGAAGTTACCCCTAATTCACAACTAGAGGGTATTTGACCTTGGTTAGAGTTTGCAACCTGCAGTTATCCCGGCGTTGGTGTCACCTCGGGGCCGCTGGCTGTCTAGACAGAGCCGCTGGAGCCGGGGCCCAAATTGTAGTGAGTAGCGTGCAAGGGGTAGTAGCGCCCCTAGCCCCACGCAACCCCCTCCTCCTACGCTGTTAACACGACATCAGCTAATCACATGTTGTTACGCTCTAGCAACTGACCAAAAATTCAGTGTTGAAACTCATTATGTTTTAATAACACCTAATCCTAGGTTGTTAAATTTAATAGCCCGTGTTTAAGCAAGTAGATTATTAAATATGCCGATTTGTCTCCGTCCTACAAGAACCATTACCTTTTCAGTGTGCCCTTAGACACTTAGGTTGTGTCAGTTTAGTTTTAAAAAGTTAACGCATCCTCAATAATGCATTAATTTAATTGTTTTTCAAAAAATGTATTGCTATTAAAATTAGATAAAAATATTCCTACTGAAATTTTGCAATTCACCGTTAAAACAAAGCCGAGAATACAATGTAACAAAACTATTCCAAAACACTTCCAGCGAGGCAAATTTTCGACCAATCTCATTCAATTTGGAGTTAAATTTAAAATTTCAATAATATAATTGTTCAAGGCTTTGTGAATTCCGAGCTAGCTGCACTTTTAATTATAAGAAACAAGAGAATCAAATTGCCGAGCCTTCTTTTACCTCAACTTGAAATAAACCAAAAAGACAAACATTTTTATTTAATTTCAAAAAATTGGTTCTTCTCTTTGCTATTTGTTTTATTATGACCATTCTGATACTTGAATTCTCGCTTCTAGACGATGAACAGTATCAGAAAATCTATAGAGAAAAGACTACTCGTATGTTACAGTAGTAAAAAATACTACCCGTAAAGATAAAAAGATAAGCGAGGTAGTTCCCGACACTTGGGGCACGCCGCGTCGAGCTGGCGCAGCGTCCGCAGTAGCCATCTGATATAGTAATTACATTATTGAAGAGTAGACCAAAAACGAAACAAAAGAGATCCAAAAGAAAAGAGAAGAAAAATAACGCGGGTAGGCTCCAGAAAGGGACAAAAACAATTTGGCCACGAGGCAAGAATGGCGAGATAGGATCAGAAAATAGCCGCCGTCCGGGGGAATTATAAGGCCGATTTTTTACATCGATATTTCCAAGTACACTGATTCGAAGCTCCGGGCTCATAAGTGGAGGACTTCTAATAAAATGATTACAAGGTGGTTTCGACTGCGCGGAGTCCCCCACTACCGCGTCAATTATCATAATTATCTCTAATATTATATCATTATCTGGTCCGAAAATCGTTACCATTATTTGATGTGACTAAATGAATACTACTTCTACAGAAATTATTGTTATTCGATAGTATTATTTCGGACATTATAGTTTTACACTCCTGTTTGTGTAGTTGATGCCCCAGTCAGTCCTGTTATTATTTTTGACATAATCTGCTCTCGTCAAATCGGGTCGTATCTTCATATTTTCGGGGTTTTCTGTGTAGCAGAGCTTCCTAAGAGTATACCAAACTTTATGTATTGATGTTTTATGTAATTAATTATCACTATAATATAAACTATTCAGCACTGCCCATTGATCTTGAAACGTTAAGTTTTGATCTTAAAATCAGCATATTGGGAGAAATTAAAGTTTGCATTTTTTTTTTTTCATAAATTATATTCTCAACTCTACAAGCAAAGTCATTCCAATATGATTTAGCATACACTTATAGGAGACACAAAATATTTATAAAGCCCAGTCAATGGACTGAAAAAATAAACTTGAACGTGTGTGTAAACCTTTTAAACTAACACTTTATTTTAGAAGTATTCATATTTAAAAAATATTAGGTATCCGTATTAAAATTATCAAAGTATTACAAAATTTAATAGTAACCAATTAGGCCAATATACATTACTGTATCGATTTTAGTATCAAATCCAAAGTGTTGTCTCCCAAAATCTGGGAATTTCCTTACATTTTCATACATTTAAAAGTAGTAAGTTGGTCAGGGTTGTCCAAAAGTATCTAAATGTGCAATATATTTTTGAAAGACTTGCGCGATGTATGAATAAATACTTAAACAGGATATCCAATTAAGGTAAATATTTCTACTTAAGTTTGTTTACTCATTTAGGTATTCATAATGAAATAGTTTAAAAGTGAGATATCAAGTTTCAAAGTATTTATAACTATTAAATGCCTTTATTTTTTGAATAATTCAATGGTTTTGAAACCAGAAGCAAATATAAAAAAATTCCTAATATTAAGAATGAATTCAATGTTTAAAAATATACTTTATGTGTGTGTGTGTGTGTGTGTGTGTGTGTGTGTGTGTGTGTGTGTGTGTGTGTGTGTGTGTGTGTGTGTGTGTGAAATTTAATTACTTATTTGTGTGAACCTCAAAACCCTTTAATTTTTGTAAAAATTACAACTGTAGTTTTTGAGCCTAATAATAAAAGATCCACAATATTAATAAATAATATAATACTCATGTTTTTAAAAGGGATAGAAATAAATGTAATTTATTCAATGTTTGAAAATTATGTTTAGCAGTATCCAAATATAAAAATACAACATATAACGAAATATAAAACTGATTTAGGATGAATTCTGAAGTATATTATTTCTTAATCTGAAAACGGCTTCAGATTTTTATTATAATTTGTTAATTAAGTTGTCATAATTTCAAGTACTAATTGTATAAATTGTAATTACTTATGACGTCCTTGAACGGGTTAGAAAATAAACGCATTTTCTTACTAAATCTGGCTGTGTACTAGGTGAAGGTAACGGGATTTTCGAACATTTGCCTTTGTTCAGTAATAGTCCGTTTCGAGATCTACAATCTTATCTCTTCTTTTTATGGCTAATTAGCCTAAAAATTACCAAGATCTAGGCTAACAAACAAATCATATCAAATTGTTTTGACTTGGATAAATCAGGAATTACAACAAACTCGTTGTGGTCATCTCTATGCATACTATCTTAAAACATACCCTTGATAAAGTATTTTTATTTCAATTTTAATATTTATTAGTGTTTTTTTTTATTGATCGGAAATAGAATATATTTACATGGCTGGTTGAGGAATTTCTCCGCAATATGAATGAAACGTTATTCGGATAAATATACCTACTTTAATATATAATATAATACAAGATAGGAGTTCCCCACGTGTAGAGTAATCTAATTTACAGAAGTTGCATGCAATATTTCAAGAAATTTTTAAAGCCTTCAGGCAGGCAGAATAAATCCCCCAGCCAGCTGACCATAGACTTCAATGACGCTCCGTCTAATTCCATGGAGGGACTTGCACCATCATTGAACTCATTGCTATATGTAACTATAGTCTATAGATTATAACGTCCTCGAGTTATTCCGCGGATAGTAAGGTTCTATACAGACACGTCCAAATTATATACAGGAAATTGAACATTATCAAGCACATTGTAAAGTGCATAGCTTAATTCGTTATTGAGATATCAACACATACTGACCGATAGACATATAGGACGAACTGGGATTTTGACAGAACCCTTAGTAATAGCTAAGCAAAATTGACAAAACTTGAAAGTTCATAGCTTATTCCACCATTCTCGAAATATCACCCTGAGTTAAAGATTTGGTAACCCTCAGTCAATCTCATCATGCATCAAACAGCACCATCATCGAAGTCTATCATGCCTGCACACAAATAAACGTATACAGTGGAGTATTGAAGAAGTTCATAAAACGAAACGAAATTCTCACCAACCAATCCACCAAATATCACATGTTATAATGTTATATAATTGGACTCAGTTTGTTTACAAATTTACATGTTCTGTGATTTATCAGTTAGCCATCGTGGTTCCCCATAAGATTAATATGATAATGTGTACTAACACCGAGCCAGTTCTCATGGAGTGACATGCACCATGATTACACTCGATAGTCCTCACATTGAAATGAAGACGCTCCGTGTAAAATTTCCTTGTAAAAGTCAGTTTGTTCTTTTAATATCGTGCGGACAGACAGACAGACATGTAACTTTCCCTTCAAGTTATACACTTGGCTAACGACAACAGTGGATAGATACACAAATTATAACATTGAAACATAATTCTGATTAAAATTAAAATATTTACTAAAGCTACGACTTTTCCATATATTTAGAAACAAATATTTTTATAAGTACGAATAAAATATTTATTTACGAAAATGTGTATCGTAAATTATTCAACATTATGCTTTTGAAATGTATCAAATATGTCATATATTGGCATTAGTCAAACTTTTTAAACTAAAGGATGTTTAGATAATGGTGTCTAGTGAAGACGTTTACGAACATACGTATTCAACACGTATAATATAATTATAACTATTATGCATATAATTTTTATGCTGCAGTAAGAAACTATATGACCGAAACAATTAAGAGTTATTAAAACATCAGTAATGAAATATTTGTGTTACTTAATGATTCGAAACAACGTAATAAAGAATTAGTTCAAAGAAATGAAATGTTATCTAAATCTTCCTTTTACTTTCGGCAATATAGAAGACAATAAGTAATTTGTGAGCATATCTTTCTTCTTCCGCTAATGTAATGAGTGAAAACCTAAAACTCAACACAAAAGTTGAAGATAGGTTATAAGGTTTCAAAGCAATAGTAGAAGCAATTAATGAATAGGGCAATTACTCAGAAAGTGCAATTACCCGAGGAGACTCTGTAATTGTGTAATTGAGTCTTTACCTGGGCAGGCAATGGCCGCTTGCATTCCTCGTCGGCAATGATGATAAGTAATTTTGGAATTATATAAATTACTAAATTCTGATTTGAATTTTAACACTGCAAACGAGCTAGTTAAAACTTCGCTAGTTCTTCTTCATATGAAACTGGTTTAGGTTGGTTGAGCTTATTAATTACAACCAAGATGATACGATTATTATGCTTCATAACCTTATTTTCTTATTACATACATTTAGAGCGCTACGAGATATCCGGATCACATATTATAAATTCGGATTCATTGATGTGCCAGCACAATAATTCGAAACTTTTTATCAAAACCTTTCAATTTGTATTCGGTAAATATAATGAAATATATGGTAGGAACACGCCACACGACGTTTCGCGTAATAGGCTTCGCTGATGTTGTATGCAATATTTCATATTCAGAGTTTATTTAATTCTCTAGATGTACTGCAGACAGATACACAAGCGAACGATCATACACAAAAGAATTTTTTGCATCCGCTCAGTAGACAAAGAGAAATTGTGTCAGCATACTGAGTGATAGTCCTAAATGACACTAAGTCAAATTCGATGTTTAGGCACGGGTGATCATAGAACACATTCTTGTCTATGTAGAAATTAGGTTTCATGCAATATTTAAAGCCTAAAGATGAAACCTGGTGATATCTTGCCTCTTGATACACTCACATTTTCCTTCAATATAGTAGATTAGGTTTCATAGCAATGTTCAAATAATGGAAGTTCCGGGTAGCAAGGAGGGTACTACAACGCAAGAGATCGTCGAAATCAATTCTTGTCATTGAATTTTAACATTTACTTTCCACTCTATCATTATTAGTCGCTTAAGTCCATGAATAAAAATTTCACACGTTAAAACTCCATATGATTGTACTTAGTTTGTTTACACATTAATTTATTCTGGTATTATCTCATTGCCATCGTGGTTACCCATAATTCATATATAAAAATATTCCCTAAAGCTGAGCAAAATTTTTTTTTCAACTTTGAACCGCGTTCATTGAGCAGGGTTTAGCTGTATCGTTGATTATGTAACATTCTCTTCTTTAAGTCAGTGTGACTAGACCAGGAGTCATTGATCACACAATATGATAAACTGCCTACTTAAAATTTACATGAATCAGTTTAATTCACCATCAGTAATGAATGAATCATTATTCAATGGTTACGCCTGCGTAACTATCCGCGTGCGTTACTAGATCCTGAGATTTTTATATAAGCAAGTCGAACATTATTTATGAAAGGCAGATTTGGTTTTAAAAACTGGTTTGTTTATGTTTAACTCATTTTTATGTTTAAATTAAATTACTGTAACATAACATCATAACAATAATATTATTGTTTGTTTAGTCAAGTAAGATTACTTACAAGATTAGTCAACGTTGAAATTTGTTTATTGCTGTTTTAGTTACGCTAGTGCGAGATCCAGGGCAGTGGCTTAACTAGAACATGGCTTCGAGGGGGTGAATTTGACTGAAGAACACCACACTGGGTAGTATAGAATAAAATCTGAATGAATCTAAATCTCAATAAATTACGAGTAGTTAGGTCTAATTTAAAGACAAGTGGTATTACTATTAAAATTATTTTATTTTGTTTTAGGTTATTGTAGAGGGTTTTATCTCCTTCAACCCCTCCCCCCCCCCTAGTTACGCCAAAGTACCCTTGGTAATGTAGGCTATATTTAAGTCATATTCTCATCTGGACTGACAAAAATCAATCTAGTAATTCTGAAAATTCCTTTTAAATACTCAAACACCTGCAACAAATCAATCGACAGTTAACAGAACTCGTTAACGATGCATGAATGGTCCCGCCAATGGTATTCCTAGACCTGGCCGTCGTATTGCGCTGTGTTTTTCTCTTCTGCGATTCTGTTTGTATCTGATGTCGCTTCAACTCGTGGGAAAATACCTTTCACAACAGAATACATGAAGTTATAATCAGCCTACATCAAAGACCTTTTATGTCACTCAAAATCCAAACCCGAAAGAGTAGACAGATTACAAAACTTTAGCTGATGGTTATCTTGTTTCATCAGCTTTATATTCAATTGTTGTCTTGGTGTCACACAAGGATATACAAAGATACGCAAGGAGACAATTAACTAAACATCTTCAAATTTGTGAAAATAGTCCGTCTTACGTCATTATAGAACTGAAAGAAAATGCTTCATTTTTACATACATAATGTGCAAAAATCTCCCTATAAATACCAAATATATATAAATATATATATATATATATATATATATATATATATATATATATAGGATATAAATACCAAAATCTCTTTAATGTCTCTAGGTGTTGTTCTAAAAAATACTTGTACTCACTAACACACTTATAAATACTTAATATAAATGCTTAAGTAATTGTATGTAAATATTTCAAATCCGTTATTATACACACCCAAGCCTTAAATAGATAAACTACTTAAATAGATCTATAAACATCACACATTATTACACCAAGAAAAATTAACCACTACAAACTGGTACTTAAATTAAACAGAAATACATGTTTCAAATTTATATAAAATCACCGTGAAATCCCTCAATTCTACAACGAAATATAATATCGAAGATATATCTATCTCATTTTTATTTTTCACTAATGTCAATACAAATTTTATTTCGGCTTTGGCCAAATATTAAAATTACAAATTTAGAACCACATTTGCTTATTGATTTGGAAAACGCATTCTTTTTATTGGCCTGGCTTTTTCCAACAGAGATCTTAAATAATTCACCTATTATGCCTAATATGTTCCATTATATCGATATACACACAAAATGATATGTCACAGATTATATCCTCTGCAAAATACCCCTTGCAAAATGGTATTTATAGTTGGAGCAATGCCACTCCACCACCTTGCAGGCATCCTTTTGTTTTTGTCTTTATTGTTTTTCTATATGCCTTAAATATTATGTATATTAAATAAAATATAATTTAAGAAAATTAAATTAAATATAAAAATAGGCCATTGTCTTCTGTCGTCCTTCGTACACACTTTTTAAATTTTTTAAAATTTGTATGCTCATCGTAGCTAATTTTTGGCTGACCTAATTTCAGGATACCCCAACTTTTTTATATTTTACATTCTTACAGGAAGGTATACAAACTGTGAAATCAGGCTTGTTGGAATTTAAAAAGAGTAGCTCAGCAGAAGACCGTTAGCACCACCTTAAACATTACAGTCACCAGCTGCCAGTGGTATAAACGTAAGTACTAGTCAACAAAACAACCGTATAGCAGTCGTGTATTAGCTGCCGTGTAATGCCCAGTAATACCCGCAGTAAACACTGCCACTACCACTGAGATAATAACAGCTGACGGCGGGTAAGTAAATAGTCTTGTCAGCTGATCAGGCACTGGTGCTTCATCCGCTATCCACCAAGAAATCGCGTGCAGAGCCGCGGGTAACTTCTAGAAAGTTGTAATAAATTGTATGAGCCGACGTCATAAAATTAATTATTTATTATTTTCATAGTGATATTAAAGTTTATCGCAAAACATTTTTATACAAAAAAAACTGAGCAATTTTCATTGGAACACGTTGTTAAGAAAAGTTACGTAGAGGTCAAAACGACCTAAGATTTTATTTAGTTTTAAACAACAACTGTATACATTACTTATCCCATATCGAATGAAAGGATCGAATTTTATTTTGAAATAAAACATAACATCAGAATTTGAATATTGGTAATGAAAATTGGCTTATGTTTTACAGTATTCAAGGACAGGAAGTTCAAGGAGAGTTTCAGTGGTTCCCATCATTTACAGATCTTTGATTGATACTTATAAAGACAGACTTAGGTTAACTCGAAGAGAAACTTTCAAGCTGCTAAGAACAAACAAACATTAAAGAAAGTGTACAATAAGTTTTAGTCCGATGCTCTCCCAAACATAATGCTTACCAATTAGTGCAACAAATAAAATAAATGATTTCTAAGTTTATGTTGATACAAGTACATTTTCAATACATAACACAGAGCTTATGAGCGTATTTACAGTATTTTCCATGGTTGTGATCAAGATGGCTGACATACCCTGTCAATACCGCCGGTGACAATACCGCCGACTCGACTGTGACATCTGACACGACTCACACATTACTCACGCCGACATTCTGATATTTTCACCCTTGTACCTTCCATTACTTCACGTCCCCACACCGATCTAGCGTTGCTGTAATTGTCAACTGGACAGGTGGCTGTCAATCACTCCGCTCATCAAGTAGGCTACAGCACACGTTAAAGTTGTTTATTCACAACGAGACTTTCCAACAAAGGTAATTGTTAGACATCGTACAGTTTTAAAGTTGTTCACTCGCAACGAGACTTTCAAACAAAGATGGTTCCTGGATATAATACAGTTTACAGTTATTCATTCACAACGAGACTTCCAACAAAGGTGGTTCCTGGATATCATACAGTTTAAAGTTATTTATTCACAACGAGACTTCCAACAAAGGTGGTTCCTGGATATCATACAGTTTAAAGTTATTTATTCACAACGAGACTTCCAACAAAGGTGGTTCCTGGATATCATACAGTTTAAAGTTATTTATTCACAACGAGACTTCCAACAAAGGTGGTTCCTGGATATCGTACAGTTTAAAGTTATTTATTCACAACGAGACTTCCAACAAAGGTGGTTCCTGGATATCATACAGTTTAAAGTTATTTATTCACAACGAGACTTCCAACAAAGGTGGTTCCTGGATATCATACAGTTTAAATTATTTATTCACAACGAGACTTCCAACAAAGGTGGTTCCTGGATATCATACAGTTTAAAGTTATTTATTCAAAACGAGACTTCCAACAAAGGTGGTTCCTGGATATCATACAGTTTAAAGTTATTTATTCACAACGAGACTTCCAACAAAGGTGGTTCCTGGATATCATACAGTTTAAAGTTATTTATTCACAACGAGACTTCCAGCAAAGATGGTTCCTGGATATCATACAGTTTTAAAGTTATTTATTCACAAAGAGACTTCCAACAAAGGTGGTTCCTGGATATCATACAGTTTAAAGTTATTCATTCACAACGAGACTTCCAACAAAGGTGGTTCCTGGATATCATACAGTTTAAAGTTATTTATTCACAACGAGACTTCCAACAAAGGTGGTTCCTGGATATCATACAGTTTAAAGTTATTTATTCACAACGAGACTTCCAACAAAGGTGGTTCCTGGATATCATACAGTTTAAAGTTATTTATTCACAACGAGACTTCCAACAAAGGTGGTTCCTGGATATCATACAGTTTAAAGTTATTTATTCACAACGAGACTTCCAACAAAGGTGGTTCCTGGATATCATACAGTTTAAAGTTATTTATTCACAACGAGACTTCCAACAAAGGTGGTTCCTGGATATCATACAGTTTAAAGTTATTTATTCACAACGAGACTTCCAACAAAGGTGGTTCCTGGATATCATACAGTTTAAAGTTATTTCATTCACAACGAGACTTCCAACAAAGGTGGTTCCTGGATATCATACAGTTTAAAGTTATTCATTCACAACGAGACTTCCAGCAAAGATGGTTCCTGGATATCATACTGTTTAAAGTTATTTATTCACAACGAGACTTCCAACAAAGGTGGTTCCTGGATATCATACAGTTTAAAGTTATTCATTCACAACGAGACTTCCAGCAAATATGGTTCCTGGATATCATACAGTTTAAAGTTGTTCATTCGCAACGAGACTTTCAAACAAAGGTGGTTCCTGGATATCATACAGTTTAAAGTTATTTATTCACAACGAGACTTCCAACAAAGGTGGTTCCTGGATATCATACAGTTTAAAGTTATTTATTCACAACGAGACTTCCAACAAAGGTGGTTCCTGGATATCATACAGTTTAAAGTTATTTATTCAAAACGAGACTTCCAACAAAGGTGGTTCCTGGATATCATACAGTTTAAAGTTATTTATTCAAAACGAGACTTCCAACAAAGGTGGTTCCTGGATATCATACAGTTTAAAGTTATTTATTCACAACGAGACTTCCAACAAAGGTGGTTCCTGGATATCATACAGTTTAAAGTTATTCATTCACAACGAGACTTCCAACAAAGGTGGTTCCTGGATATCATACAGTTTAAAGTTATTTATTCACAACGAGACTTCCAACAAAGGTGGTTCCTGGATATCATACAGTTTAAAGTTATTTATTCACAACGAGACTTCCAACAAAGGTGGTTCCTGGATATCATACAGTTTAAAGTTATTTATTCACAACGAGACTTTCCAACAAAGGTTGTTCCTGGATGTCATACAGTTTAAAGTTATTTATTCACAACGAGACTTCCAGCAAAAGATGGTTCCTGGATATCATACAGTTTAAAGCTATTTATTCACAAAGAGACTTCCAACAAAGGTGGTTCCTGGATATCATACAGTTTAAAGTTATTCATTCACAACGAGACTTCCAGCAAAGATGGTTCCTGGATATCATACTGTTTAAAGTTATTTATTCACAACGAGACTTCCAACAAAGGTGGTTTCCTGGATATCATACAGTTTTAAAGTTATTCATTCACAACGAGACTTCCAGCAAATATGGTTCCTGGATATCATACAGTTTAAAGTTGTTCATTCGCAACGAGACTTTCAAACAAAGTGGTTTTCCTGGATATCATACAGTTTAAAGTTGTTCATTCGCAACGAGACTTTCAAACAAAGGTGGTTTCTGGATATCATACAGTTTAAAGTTATTTATTCACAACGAGACTTCCAACAAAGGTGGTTCCTGGATATCATATAGTTTAAAGTTGTTTATTTACATCGAGTTTTTTCAACAACAAGTGGTTCCTAGATATCGTGCAGTTTAAAGTTCTTTATTCACATCGAGTCTTTCTAACACCATATTACATATCACAGGTTAAAAAGTTTTAATTTAATACGAATTATTCCGCCAATATAACAGACTTTATTTTAAAGCACGGTTGTTTTGTTAACAAACATAATCTTTCTCAAGACCCTTGTATTTTTAAATCAAGCAAAATTATAATACTAAGCAATACGTGAGGTCAAAGCATGTTCAAACCACTGAAAATCCGTCCTATACTAATTTTTGAATTGTCCCTTAAATTAATTTTAAGGTGGGTAAAACCATTAAAAGGAATATTTGTCTATCCTGTTAGTTTATTTAATATAATTTAAAATTATAAGCCATGAAGTATCCTTGGTTCTCAAAAAGTTCTCAAGCATCTGTTGCAATCAGCCAGTCACCACAACCCACTTGCTACATGAAGCTATACAGTCTGAAAGGAAACTCAAATCGCTGAATCTTAGAATTTCTCGCTGAAAAGAAGATTGTGGACTGAAATAAAGTTTTTATGAGATTCCTAAAGCATCCCAAACGTCAGTTAGTGACGTAGGGAGGAAGTAATTAATATATGTATACATTATCTCTTTCCCTACGGTTCTTAAGGTTCGGCAAAGATTTTAACGTAAGCATAGGCCAAGATGTACATTACTTTAAACGAACAATATTTGATGTGAAGAGTCAATTACTACCTTAAAAACTATTTCTTAAGTCCAGTATTCATTTACTAAGTTTAACTTTCATAACTTAATCCAAGACAATTATATTAAACCACAGAATATGACCTACATTTTAAATGTTTCAAACTTTAAACTAGTGTAACTTTCTTAAGAATGGACCTTTATAGGTCAGATATGCGGCATTGTACTCTACTAACAGAGACCTTTAATTTGATGTACTACTCGACCTATGCTGTAATTTAAGATTCCTTCTGACTCCTTGTGGACCACCCCTTAACATGACAAAAATGATAGTTACTTCAAAAAGTAGATATAGAGGTGAAGTAATGATGTACCAAGTTTTATTGCTTTACCTGTAATCAATCGTTCGGGAATTATCAAGCCCGAGTGGGATTTTTATACACTCTGTATATATATAAACACTATATTAATACATTAGTCTACGTACGATAGTTACTAATCAGCAGCATCTGTTTGGAAAAATACTGTAAAATGGTCTTGACCGTTCGAATAAATAATATATAATAATATAAATATATAATATATAAATAATAATAAATAATATAGTAGCCGAGAGCCAATTCGAATTGTAAAAGCGAACAACCGGGGTTTCCTTAAAACTCTATAGAGAAATGTCTACTAGGAGAGAAATCAGCCAAGCTAGTTTTGGTGGAGATCAAAATGGGAGGGTATCGGAAGGGTTAAATATAACATGAGGCAATAATATTTGTAAGAGATACTATTCTTCTTAGCTGGCCATACTTAAAACCACTCGTCAGACTCTTAAATAAATGTTAAATCAGTGTCAGCTATCCTGTAAAGTATTTGGCTGAAATAACCCTCAAACAGTTGGTTGTAAACGTTTCAAGCTAAGAAAAATATCATCTGAGGAAAGAATCGTGTTTTGTAATTTTTAGCCCTTTCGATATTTATTTCAACCTGGATCAAAACAAGCACAGTTAAAGATCTATTTGTTTCTTACGGGAAATCCATCTATATATTTAAGAAAAGCCAGTTTGTGTGCTTACAGAATCAAACTTGGCTCTTGGCTACTAGATTACTAAATTCTGACACACCAAGGGGATAAAAAGCTTAGAGATCATGGTTAACTTAATTTACAATTGTTTTTAGAGCACACAATTTCATATACCGTGTTACATGGTTCAGTTGCCTTGTAGTGCCTCGAGGAAGACGCAGTGAAAGTTGAACTTGCACCCTCCCGCCCCAGACTACCAACCCTTGCACAGCTCACAGACGGCAGACGAGACCGGCGACCATATGGGCAGTCTCCGGAGGTAATGGCCACTGGTAATCGCCGCCGTTTAGGACTTATTGAGAGGAACTCTAAATTATCGGGTACAACATGTCCGGCGGGCCCGACACACAGCGATTTGCGCCGGCGTGGAGCCCCAAGGAGCTGGCACTGGCGAAGTACACGGCTACAATTATCGGCTGTAAGTTAGGAGAACCGCCACTTTGTCGAAATATCCTGAATTCAGTTTAGGTGCTTTTGGAGCAAATAAACGCTGCGTCCCCTCGTGTGACCCGACCTCGGTCCTGCCAATTCGTTTAATGGAGGAACCCTTGTGAGCGGTACAATCTTCAAATAGTTAGGTCTTTATTTAATTAAATTCCTCTATAGATTTGATAGGCCACAAATTCAATAAAGGTGGTAAAAATACCAAAAATTTAAGGACAATTCCTAAATACACTTTTCACGGCCTCGTTTTTTCGATATTGTACCTTAGATCATTTGATTTGAGGCACTTATGCTGCGTTTGTGTTAGATAGCACAAGATCAAACCTTACACAGATTCATTTTTGAACTAAGCATTATATATCAAAGTTTGGTCAGATACTTATCAGGATTCAGAAATTAAATAAATGCACAATCACATTCAAATAGATTGCACAGGTTACACTAAATATTTTTATTAAAAAATTATACTACCTGAATGTTTAAGAATTCTGCGTATACTATGCTAAATATCACATCATTATTGAGTCAAATAAAGGTGCAAAATTCACACGGATTTCCCAACTCATTGATTGAATATGGAGATGTTATCAATTACTTTGAAAACGACTTTAACCGTAAAAAGATTTTGTATTACACTCGTACCTCCCACCATCCGAAAACGAATGATATTATATTGTATTACTAATCTCTTAGAATGTAAACATTATAACAGGTTATAACGTTGTGTGTAATTTTAACGGTTTGTCGAGTAATAATTATAAAATATAAATTTATACTCTGGTAGTAATTTTGTAGCTTTTATTGGACACAGAGTGATCATATTATACCGGTTCACAATTTAGTGCACGTACAAACTATGAAATAGACTGTTAAAAATCTATAATAAAATTATCAATATAATTTAAATATATATTTCAGATTGGCTAGTTTTGAATCCATTCCTTATATTTACATTTGTATTTCTATTCGTGTATAGTTTATTTTTTTATTCTTTTTAAGGAGAATCCCATCTGCCTCTTTAGCTCAGTGGCAGAGCACTGGTTCTCTTATCAAACAGAATAAGGGGGAGAGTCGATACGGTATAAGGTCAATTGTTCTGATAAACAGGCAAGACTTCAACATGCTCTATTTCTAGTTCAGATCCAAAATTCAACCTCCAAAATTTAGACCGCTCTGCCATCGGTACCCCCATACTTGGCAATTTAGACCTTGTATTTAGACCTTGGTATCACCAGCTGGTATTTTTGATCCTATTCCTTTTAATATGCACAACATTGCATGCATATTTAATTGCTTCAAAATGGGGAAGCATACTCTTTAATCCACTGCGTGAAATTGAATTGAATTGATTGTATCCTGAAATAATTTATGATAAGAACGATCTGGAATTCAAAAACTTTGCTCATATCAAGAAAAATAATATAAAATAAACCATTAATAAACCCCCACCTTAAATAATGTTTATGTACAGAAAACGAAGTTTAGAGTTTAGAACTGTTATAGTCATTTTAATAAACAAGTTTGTTGTCCATATCCGATCAAACAGTATTATGAGCTTCAAAATAAAGTGTTACAGTGCATAGGTCATTGTTACTTTATAATTTAGTGTTAAGATAGTGTAGGGAAGAAAGTCTTTAAATCCTAAACATTCTGTAATTTTTACCAAAACCTGGCTAACAGTGTGTAAAAAATAAACGCATTTTAGAATAATTTATATATTTTTTTTAATAAGCCAGCAAAAAAAAAAAACCAATTACACCACTTCACATAAGGTCTCTTCTATGTAAAGACTGATAGGCTACAATGTCACTACTTTTGATATAGACCAATTGTAGAAACAATCTTATAGTCAAGGACTTTTTGCGTGAGATGAAAAATAATAAAGGTCTGGATCCTATTTAGGCAGGAGCACTTTCCACCTAGGTCTGTGTCCACTATTATTTCATTAAATATTTAGCTCAGTGGCATAAGATATGAATATACCAATGTTGTAAAAGAGATAAACCTATACATCAATGTTACTGAAGTTCGCTCCCAACTTCTCTCCATATATCAGTAGGAAGGTTACTCATAAATAAGAGATTCCTTGAGATTAGAACATTTCTAAATAAAAGAGCGTGGGTTTTGCTTGGACGTGACACCCAATGAGTGATCCTGTTCTTGCAAGCAGTTCACTTTCCAGGCCATTGATGTGGATCGCAAATCACCTTTAAGCCTTAAGTTAACCTTCAAGATCCCCAGGTTCAGTTTCAGGATGGGCTTCTTAGTCCTAACTTCGCCTAGGGAAATAAGAAGAGAGATTTTTTTCTAAATAAATCTCCTTCGTAAGTAATCATTAATCTATTAATATTTTCATCTAAACAAAATAAAATCTTCTTGGTTCTTGATGTAAGCTCTTGGTTTGAGGATTTAAAAGGTACATAAAAGGAGTATCTAAAGTTTTTAGATGATCATTACATAAATGCTAATTCCTCAGTGCCTCTTTTTTACCATGTGCTTGGAAATTTTAATTTGGTAAAATACTTCGATTATATACTTTTAAACTATTCCTTAAGATTAAAGTTAATCATAGCCCGCCAGTTCGCAAGGTCTACCAGAAACGAAGAGCCTCGAGTGGTTGCGGGCGAGGACGAGGAATGCAGACCAACCGAGGGGAAACGACCGGAGGATGATCTGCCGGATGATTTATCCCGCGAGAACAATCGTACCCGCACCTGCAGCCTGGTCAGCTGTAAACTGTCAGGCAAGAGCGAGCGCGTTAACACCCTGTAAACATATACATTACACGCTCCCACTGTCCGTCAGGAATGTGCCGTGTCGGCTACCGTAGTCCTCCGTACTGATGTCAACCGTGTGAGAACTGTCATTGACGATCGTCTTACCGTGGCATTCACCACTCCTGGCATCTACAACAATAGCTTCTCTTATTTGTTTAGAGAACTTCCCGGAGATCTGAGTCCATTTCTTACTATAGGTTATACATAAAACGCGAGTAAAATCCACTTCGAATACTAGCCGTGTCATTAACTAACCTCACATTGTGTATAATCTTGAATCAAAGGCATAATATTCTACTATGTTGTTAATTTGCGGTTGTGAGTGTATTACTTCATTATCATTTAATGGCATGGCAAGTGGCATCAATAGAAAAAGCCTATTTCTTGCTCTGTAACGGATTATGATGCTCCTAAAAGAATACTTCGCTTTGCCTCTTTATTGTTTTATTTTTTTCCAAAAATAGTGGAATTCATTCTAACCCTATAAGCCCAGGTAAATTCACTGAATTTCAACAGCACATTATCCAAATGTCTAAGATCTCATATTTGTGCATATAAAGCAGCTTTGACCTTTCCAAACATGGAAAACTCTGAAACATAAGAAAACTCTAATCTGAGCAGAAAAGTGAAAGGTTGTGTTTGATTTTTTTTAACTCACAGATTGTCCTTGACAAATTAAAAATACTCGAATTATACTATATTTTTTACTATATATTATGCAGAGAGTTTATTGTACCAGACAAAGTTACTGCTTATACCATTTTAACACTCGCCGGTAAACTTCCCGAATGGCCTGGCAGGCGGGTATTTTGGAACGAATGAAATGCTTATTTGTCTCAAACGCTCGCTATTGCTACACGACTCGAATGCTCAAGTCGTGGCCATTAATCAGTGGGGATATCTCGAACAATCTCTTAAACCAATTTGGTGATGACCAATGACTCAAAATCCGATTATAATAATGAATTTTATTTCAAAAATAGTTCCTCCGGGTCAGTCTGTAGAAGTTGTTAAATTTTGTGACAACTGAAAATATTAATTTTTCATGTGAATCTCACGTAATCATTATCTAAGGAATGTAACAAGTATTCCCTAAACCTCGTTAATTTTGTCCCAAGATATATATATATATATATATATATATATATATATATATATATATATATATATATATAAATAACGGAACCTTTGACAGTCCGAACAGTTACCAGCGTACCAAGCTGGCAAACGAATTTAGTCGATATATTTATGATTTTTGTTCAGAATTTGACTTGTTCCGCAATCCTTTCGCTAGTTCTTGGTGATTGAAAATTCTTATGGAATTTATATGTAATCAATATTGAAAATCGTCTGAGACATAAAAAACTTTGTATATTACAAAATGTTTAGGAAATATTATAACCATTCCAGACCACTTTTTGTTTTTTCCAGGTCCATAAATAACGGAGTTGTGAATCTGTTCTAAAATTTTAACACCTGCTATACTTAGATGAAATGGCACACCGAGGTTGTCAACGAACTTTTTTGAGTTGCCCAAGTCTCAATTGTTTGAGTCTTTTTGGAACAGTTATCATTACACTTTTGAACGAGAGGTGGTTTAGGGCTTTACAGTTATATTCAATGAAGTTATGCAGACGTATTCGGTAAGGGCTACTATGAGGACAAATTGCATTAGGATAATTTTGCATACAAAATCTATCTAAATCTCAATACAAAATATAATCAAATACGCAGTATATAAAAAAGATTTATGGAATTTTTGTGTAATTAGACATTTAATTAATAAAGTCTGCCAGATTTTGAGAATTGAACGCAATCTCCTTTACTGAAGGTATTTTGCGAGTATTTTCTTTTCCTAGTATTAAATAAATGTAGGGGTTATTTAGTTATTTTATTTTGTCAAAATCTATTTCATCTGTGATTTTGTAATTAGGTTTTAGTCTAATATAGCTGATTTTCTGCACCCTGAAGTGTTTTATTTTTTTATGACCTCGTGCAAATGTTGAAAATTTTTTCTCTAAATAGAGTCATAAGTACATGGTACTAGGTAGAGTAGGCCTAGTAGCTTTTATTATATTATTTAAACAAGATATAACACATCCAATGCTATAAATTGAGACTGGAAAATTCAACGCTCGCACTGCTCTCTGTAGAGTGAGAGGTTCAGATAGATGAGGTAGTAAATATTTAAAAGGTAAAACTCAAAGTCATGTGGCGCAGCCCTAGCGTCGGACCTCAGAACTAATGAATTAATCCCTCGGACTCCAGCACACCTCATCCGTATGAATGATTGATCCTCCTTTGTAACATATACAATCAAAAGGTCACGATTCCACTGTGAACGCTTGTGCATCCTTATTGAACGATGATTGGTTACATTGATATTAGGTTGCTTGATCTTCAGCCAATCACAATACTGCTTTTATAGCCTTTGTAAGCGGATGTGCATTACTTGGATCCACAAGTTTCGGGTTAACATCTGTTGATGGAGGATGGCTTTCCACGATATACCTGTATCTCAATATTTTTCTTGTATAAGCGATCTTTCGACGCTGTGTAAATCGGAAAAGTTGAGAACTATTTAAATATGGCGGCTGTTAAAAGCTGTAATAATAAATTTTAAATTTTAAAGAGCAAAATATACATATAGCCTACACTAGCTCAAAAATATAAAAAGCGTTTAGAACCATAGCGAAATCAGTTTATTCATTTAGCTTCCAATTACAGCAATTAAAATACTAAACACTCTCTTAAGAAGTCTTTGTATTAATTATTTTATAGTTTTACTATAATTCAATTTATTTCAACGAAAATGATAAAACTACCACCATTTAAAAAATAATACATTGGTTTAACATTTTAACGGTAAATAGTTTACACTAAAACATATTTAATCAGTATGCATATCTATAATATAATCTTGTTTAAAATTAAGAACTAAAAAACAAATAACGAGGCAAACCGAAATTATTGTTTTAGTGCATTTTTCAAATCTTTGTTTGGAATTTTATAAACTTTTGAAAGTCTATCTCATAAATTATCAATTACCGTCATGAGACGCTTGTATATGCAAGTGCGAATGATAAGATGAATTAAATGAGGGATGAGGTTCATGTGTGTAATTAGTAAATAAGGAGTAGCCGTGTTATTAGTTTAAATTAAATGTTTCTTAGTTATTGTAAAATCAACTAAGTAATTAATAAAGTCCTGCAAACTTCGTGGGTTATAAAGTGTATTCCATTTTTTTTTTTTTTTTTTATGAAAGGACGTTTTGCTTTTTGGTATTACTTTATTTACTTCCACAGTGCCTTCCATTTACTAAGCTTGGAATATCCTAGCTATTCCAAATTCCATATCCTATATTGTTTTTGCTGTACACAGTGTAGGTACTACTAACATGTATAAATCAGCCAGAAATGGAACCTCTTGTGTAGGTCTGGTGGGGTACTCAAACCCAATTTACAATGCCAAATTTAATCATTTCACCCTCTTAACCCTTTCCAGGCCAGGCGGCAATATATTGCCGCCATAGATCGTGTCTGAAAAGTGCCAGGCGGCAATATATTGCCGTCGGTGACATACGCGAAAAGCGCCAGGCGGCAATATATTTTCTTTAAAAAATACGACATCAAATGATTAAAGTTTTATGTTTTTTTATTCCCTGGTATATTTGTAGATATTTAATATGAATATAATTTTTATTTTGGAGGTCTATGCATTTTTATTTCGTAATTGTCACGTGACATTATCAGGTGACTCGATCTATTGTTGTTAATTCTTTATGCTTTAGTGCAATCGTACCATTGTATGCTGGATTCTTCTTCATTATTTTATTTTGTGGTTGTAAATATTAGTAGTGTTACCTGCTTAGCTATTGTGTGTAGTAGTTACAATGACTGACAATTTGCGATCTCACGGGAGTGAAATTGTAAGTAGCATATTTGTAAATAAAAAAAGTGTAAATATTTCTTGGTAAATAGTGTTTTTAACTGTATTGAAACTGCTTATGGATCCTACAATCATCTGTTTACCGGTACATCCGTAATGTGAATATTTATTTTAAGTTTCTTGCAGTTAAGAGTCAGTTGCTTTATCACTTGTTGCGAAGTACAATTATGCGTATTTATACAAAATGTGTCATAAAAAATTTATTTATGAGAGAAATAACACAAAATTTTGTATGGTTGTTCCTTTATAAATGTAAAATATAATAACATAGCTTTCTACAGTAAAATTATTTTTCCTTTTTTAGTTATTTACGAAAAAAATTAAAAAATTAAAATTAGCCTGGCACTTTTGACTAGTCACAAGGGGATAGATATGTGAAAAAATTTTGCAACATCTCATATTTGGTCCTGGCCCTGAAAGGGTTAAGTAGGTCTAGTCACATCCAAAGACTCTGTTCATCGGTGCTAGTAAAACAGTAAAACGAAATTATTTTAGTAAATGCATGCCAAAAAAGGTCTCTACTAAAAACTGTACTATAAACAATACAGACCTTCTCCACCGTGGTTTAATTTGTATTCTCCTTAACTGTTTATTCGTACTTCTGGATTTGATTATAATAATCTTAATATAAATGATAGTAAGTAGTAATTTAAGTATATTAAGTAACAAAAGTAATGTAGTTGAATATATTTGTTTAAGAGGAAAAGATCAGTAACAGATCGCTATTAGTTCGCGTCAGTCCCTGACTCTCAGTTCGGGCCGAGCTACACCAGTAGCGTGTTAAACTTGCGCCTCCTCTTTCTCAATGGACCCGGTGCGGCACGGCGGATCAGATATAGGTAGGTCGGTAGAGAGCCGGCGGCTACAGGGAGATAGGAGAGATACTGTGAGACGGCGGCTCCAGCCTGCTGAAGTGGTGCTGCTGGAGTGATGCTGCTGGAGTTTGACCAAATGTTCTTTTTTTTAACCTTCAATTCTACCTAAAATTATTTTATAAAATATATCTTTTACTGCTGTATATTCCCAAAAAAATGCAAGAAAAGAGTATAGTGAGACTTGAAGAACAGGATCACTGTTGAGTGCAGACGCTTAACCAGAGAAACTTTTAGAAAGGTTAGTCATGAATTTGAAAATAGGTTATTTTTTGCTTAAACAACAATCGCTACCAATTTGAACGATTGATTTTAAGTTTATAACGGATTTACAACAGTATTCAGTGAGTAATTTTGTTGTTATTATTAGTAGTACAGTAGTCTTTGTTGTGTAAGAAAATACTTTATTGGCTGCCGATACCGAACGGCTTGGCTGATTTCAATTTGTTTTACCAAAATACATCATTTTTGAGGTGCCACAAGGTATCAGTTGCCGTTTCAAAAGTTTGGCTTTGGTTGTGGGAGGACATGGGGGTGAGCACCCCCATTTTGAAAATAATTTTTCCCCCCCAATTAGTACACTCCCGTTTACAGAATTTTGATAGTTGGAGTTTAAGTCTTTTAAAACGAGTTTGAAGTTTTCAAATGAACATCCTGTGGTAAAAATAGCATTTCCACTCATTGAAACACATACACAAATTTAGGATCAAAATAATTTCACCACTGTGTTGGCATGCATACAAATACCCTTCCATTAATAGAAATGTTATTATTGAGCGAGACTGATTTTGCTCCTTCAGTTTACAAATTTCCGTACATCATTGTATTTGATAGTAGTTCATTGGGATAAAGTCATTAAATAGTTTTAGCTTTTGTACTTATGCTCTTGTACTATTTCACGTTCTATATTATTTTATATTTTCTTATTTGACTGTTGATTAAATTCACTTTTTATTTTAAGTTCAACCGTTAACGTTCACATTAGCTTATCTGAATTAACTAGCGATCGCCTTTACAGAAAATAGGTTCTGAGTCGACAGAGGTCCTAACAGATTTGTTATGAATTCTGCATTGAATACCGTTGTGATGTACCGTAGTGATGATATACCACTAATAGATGGCAAAGTATTCCATTCTAATTCTTTTCATTTTAATACTGTCATCCTGAATCGATCAGTTCTGCAGAAGCTGGTTGTTAGTCACTGACATATCAGCTATATACTTCCAGGTTGGACTAAAAACTTACACTTACCCACTGCTGTCCATTCCTCGAACAAATAATATTACTCCACTCATCAAAAAGCTATCACTTCTGCAGAAGCTGGTTGTTATTCACTGACATATCAGCTATATACTTTCGGGATGGACTAAAACTTACCACTGCTGTCCATCCTCGACCAAAATAATATTACTCCCACTTAACAAAAAGCGATCACTTCTGCAGAAGCTGATGGTTTAGTCACTGACATATCAGCTATATACTTTCCGGAATGGACTAAAACTTACCACTGCTGTCCATCCTCCTCGACCAAATAATATTACTCCACTTAACAAAAAGCGATCACTTTCTGCAGAAGCTGGTTGTTAGTCATTGACATATCAGCTATATACTTTCGGGATGGACTAAAACTTGCCTCTGCTGTCCATCCTCGACCAAATAATATTACTCCACTCATCAAAAAGCTATCACTTCTGCAGAAAGCTGGTTATTAGTCACTGACCATATCAGCTATATACTTTCGGGATGGACTAAAACTTGTCTCTGCTGTCCATCATCGACCAAATTAATATTACTCCACTCATCAAAAACGCGATCACTTTTTCAGAAGCTGGTTGTTAGTCATTGACATATCAGCTATATACTTTCGGGATGGACTAAAAACTTACCACTGCTGTCCATCCTCGACCAAATAATATTACTCCACTTAACAAAAAGCGATCACTTCTGCAAAAAGCTGGTTGTTAGTCACTGACATATCAGCTATATACTTTCGGGGATGGACTAAAACTTGTCTCTGCTGTCCATCCTCGACCAAATAATATTACTCCACTCGTCAAAAAGCGATCACTTCTGCAGAAGCTGGTTGTTAGTCACTGACATATCAGCTATATACTTCCAGGCTGGACTAAAACATTACCACTGCTGTCCATCCTCGAACAAATAATATTACTCCACTCATCAAAAAGCGATCACTTCTGCAGAAGCTGGTTGTTAGTCATTGACATATCAGCTAATATACTTTTCCGGATGGACTAAAACTTACCACTGCTGTCCATCCTCGACCAAATAATATTACTGCTACTCCACTTAACAAAAAGCGATCACTTCTGCAGAAGCTGGTTGTTAGTCACTGACATATCAGCTATATACTTTCGGGATGGACTAAAACTTGTCTCTGCTGTCCATCCTCGACCAAATAATATTACTCCACTCATCAAAAAGCGATCACTTCTGCAGAAGCTGGTTGTTACTCACTGACATATCAGCTATATACTTTCGGGATGGACTAAAACTTGCCTCTGCTGTCCATCCTCGACCAAATAATATTACTCCACTCATCAAAAAGCGATCACTTCTGCAGAAGCTGGTTGTTAGTCACTGCCATAATCAGCTATATACTTTCGGGATGGACTAAAACTTGCCTCTGCTGTCCATCCTCGACCAAATAATATTACTCCACTTAACAAAAGCGATCACTTCTGCAGAAGCTGGTTGTTAGTCACTGACATATCAGCTATATACTTCCAGGCTGACTAAAAACTTACCACTGCTGTCCATCCTCGAACAAATAATATTACTCCACTCATCAAAAAGCGATCACTTCTGCAGAAGCTGGTTGTTATTCACTGACATATCAGCTATATACTTTCGGGATGGACTAAAACTTGCCTCTGCTGTCCATCCTCGACCAAATAATAATTACTCCACTCATCAAAAGCGATCACTTCTGCAGAAGCTGGTTGTTAGTACACTGACATATCAGCTATAACTTTCGGGATGGACTAAAACTTGCCTCTGCTGTCCATCCTCGACCAAATAATATTACTCTACTTAACAAAAAGCGATCACTTCTGCAGAAGCTGGTTTTTAGTCACTGACATATCAGCTATATACTTCCAGGCTGGACTAAAAACTTGCCTCTGCTGTCCATCCTCGACCAAATAATATTACTCCACTTAACAAAAAGCGATCACTTCTGCAGAAGCTGGTTGTTAGTCACTGACATATCAGCTATATACTTCCAGGCTGGACTAAAAACTTACCACTGCTGTCCATCCTCGAACAAATAATATTACTCCACTCATCAAAAAGCGATCACTTCTGCAGAAGCTGGTTGTTATTCCACTGACATATCAGCTATATACTTTCGGGATGGACTAAAAACTTACCACTGCTGTCCATCCTCGACCAAATAATATTACTCCACTTAACAAAAAAGCGATCACTTCTCTGCAGAAGCTGGTTGTTAGTCACTGACATATCAGCTATATACTTTCCGGATGGACTAAAACTTACCACTGCTGTCCATCCTCGACCAAATTAATATTACTCCACTTAACAAAAAGCGATCACTTCTGCAGAACTGGTTGTTTAGTCACTGACATATCAGCTATATACTTTCGGGATGGACTAAAAACTTGTTCTGCTGTCCATCCTCGACCAAATAATATTACTCCACTCAGCAAAAAGCGATCACTTCTGCAGAAGCTGGTTGTTAGTCATTGACATATCAGCTATATACTTTCCGGATGGACTAAAACTTACCACTGCTGTCCATCCTCGACCAAAATAATATTACTCCACTTAACAAAAAGCGATCACACTTCTGCAGAAGCTGGTTGTTAGTCACTGACATATCAGCTATATACTTTCGGGATGGACTAAAACTTGTCTCTGCTGTCCATCCTCGACCAAATAATATTACTCCACTCATCAAAAAAGCGATCACTTCTGCAGAAGCTGGTTGTTACTCACTGACATATCAGCTATATACTTTCGGGATGGGACTAAAACTTGCCTCTGCTGTCCATCCTCGACCAATAATATTACTCCACTCATAAAAAAGCGATCACTTCTGCAGAAGCTGGTTGTTAGTCACTGACATATCAGCTATATACTTTCGGGATGGACTAAAACTTGCCTCTGCCTGTCCATCCTCGACCAAATAATATTACTCCACTTAACAAAAAGCGATCACTTCTGCAGAAGCTGTTGTTAGTCACTGACAATATCAGCTATATACTTCCAGGCTGGACTAAAACTTACCACTGCTGTCCATCCTCGAACAAATAATAATTTACTCCACTCATCAAAAAGCGATCACTTCTGCAGAAGCTGGTTGTTATTCACTGACATATCAGCTATATACTTTCGGGATGGACTAAAACTTGCCTCTGCTGTCCATCCTCGAACCAAATAATATTACTCCACTCATCAAAAAGCGATCACTTCTGCAAGAAGCTGGTTGTTAGTCAACTGACATATCAGCTATATACTTTCGGGATGGACTAAAACTTGCCTCTGCTGTCCATCCTCGACCAAATAATATTACTCCCACTTAACAAAAAGCGATCACTTCTGCAGAAGCTGGTTGTTAGTCACTGACATATCAGCTATATACTTCCAGGCTGGACTAAAACTTACCACTGCTGTCCATCCTCGAACAAATAATATTACTCCACTCATCAAAAAAAGCGATCACTTCTGCAGAAGCTGGTTGTTAGTCACGACATATCAGCTATATACTTTCGGGATGGACTAAAATTTACCACTGCTTGTCCATCCTCGACCAAATAATATTACTCCACTTAACAAAAAACCGATTCACTTCTGCAGAAGCTGGTTGTTAGTCACTGACATATCAGGCTATATACTTTCGGGATGGACTAAAACTTGCCTCTTGCTGTCCATCCTCGACCAAATAATATTACTCCACTCATCAAAAAGCGATCACTTCTGCAGAAGCTGGTTGTTACTTCACTGACATATCAGCTATATACTTTCGGGATGGACTAAAACTTGCCTCTGCTGTCCATCCTCGACCAAATAATATTACTCCACTCATCAAAAAAGCGATCACTTCTGCAGAAGCTGGTTGTTAGTCACTGACATATCAGCTATATACTTTCGGGATGGACTAAAACTTGCCTCTGCTGTCCATCCTCGACCAAATAATATTACTCCACTTAACAAAAAGCGATCACTTCTGCAGAAGCTGTTTGTTAGTCACTGACATATCAGCTATATACTTTCCGGATGGACTAAAAACTTGCCTCTGCTGTCCATCCTCGACCAAATAATATTACTCCTCACTCATCAAAAAGCGATCACTTCTGCAGAAGCTGGTTGTTAGTCACTGACATATCAGCTATATACTTTCGGGATGGACTAAAACTTACCACTGCTGTCCATCCTCGACCAAATAATATTACTCCACTTAACAAAAAGCGAATCACTTCTGCAGAAGCTGGTTGTTAGTCACTGACATAATCAGCTATATCAATCCTTTCGGATGGACTAAAACTTTGCCTCTGCTGTCCATCCTCCGACCAAATAATATTACTCCACTCATCAAAAAGCGAATCACTTCTGCAGAAGCTGGTTGATAGTCACTGACATATCAGCTATATACTTTCGGGATGGACTAAAACTTGCCTCTGCTGTCCATCCTCGACCAAATAATATTACTCCACTCATCAAAAAGCGATCACTTCTGCAGAAGCTGGTTGTTAGTCACTGACATATAAGCTATATACTTTCGGGATAGACTAAAAACTTGCCTCTGCTGTCCCTTCCTCGACCAAATAATATTACTCCACTCATCAAAAAGCGATCACTTCTGCAGAAGCTGGTTGTTAGTCACTGACATATCAGCTATATACTTTCGGGATGTACTAAAACTTACCACTGCTGTTCCATCCTCGACCAAATAATATTACTCTCCACTCATCAAAAAGCGATAACTTCTGCAGAAGCTGGTTGTTAGTCACTGATATATCAGCTATATACTTTCCGGATGGACTAAAACTTGCCTCTGCTGTCCATCCTCGACCAAATAATATTACTCCACTTAACAAAAAGCGATCACTTCTTGTTCTGCAGAAGCTGGTTGTTAGTCACTGACATATCAGCTATATACTTTCGGGATGGACTAAAACTTACCACTGCTGTCCATCCTCGACCAAATAATATTACTCCACTTAACAAAAAGCGATCACTTCTGCATGAAGCTGGTTGTTAGTCACTGACATATCAGCTATATACTTTCGGGATGGACTAAAACTTGCCTCTGCTGTCCATCCTCGACCAAATAATATTTTCTCCACTCATCAAAAAGCGATCACTTCTGCAGAAGCTGGTTGTTATAGTCACTGACATATCAGCTATATACTTTCGGGATGGACTAAAACTTGCCTCTGCTGTCCATCCTCGACCAAATTAATATTACTCCACTCATCAAAAAGCGATCACTTCTGCAGAAGCTGGTTGTTAGTCACTGACATATCAGCTATATACTTTCGGGATGGACTAAAACTTGCCTCTGCTGTCCATCCTCGACCAAATAATATTACTCCACTTAACAAAAAGCTATCACTTCTGCAGAAGCTGTTTGTTAGTCACTGACATATCAGCTATATACTTTTCCGATGGACTAAAAACTTGCCTCTGCTGTCCATCCTCGACCAAATAATATTACTCCACTCATCAAAAAGCGATCACTTCTGCAGAAGCTGGTTGTTAGTCACTGACATATCAGCTATATACTTTCGGGATGGACTAAAACTTACCACTGCTGTCCATTCCTCGACCCAAATAATATTACTCCACTTAACAAAAAGCGATCACTTCTGCAGAAGCTGGTTGTTAGTCACTGACATATCAGCTATATCCTTTCGGATGGACTAAAACTTGCCTCTGCTGTCATCCTCGACCAGCAATAATATTACTCCACTCATCAAAAAGCGATCACTTCTGCAGAAGCTGGTTTGATAGTCACTGACAGATCAGCTATATACTTTCGGGATGGACTAAAACTTGCCTCTGCTGTCCATTCCTCGACCAAATAATATTACTCCACTCATCAAAAAGCGATTCACTTCTGCAGAAGCTGGTGTTAGTCACTGACATATCAGCTATATACTTTTCGGGATGGACTAAAACTTGCCTCTGCTGGTCCATCCTCGACCAAATAATATTACTCCACTCATCAAAAAGCGATCACTTCTGCAGAAGCTGGTTGTTAGTCACTGACTTATCAGCTATATACTTTCCGGATGGACTAAAACTTGCCTCTGCTGTCCATCCTCGACCAAATAATATTACTCCACTCGTCAAAAAGCGATCACTTCTGCAGAAGCTGGTTGTTTAGTCACTGACATGATCAGCTATATACTATTCGGATGGACTAAAACTTGCCTCTGCTGTCCATCCTCGACCAAATAATATTACTCCACTCATCAAAAAGCGCGATCACTTCTGCAGAAGCTGGTTGTTAGTCACTGACATATAAGCTATTATACTCTTCGGGATAGACTAAAACTTGCCTCTGCTGTCCATCCTCGACCCAAATAATATTACTCCACTCATCAAAAAGCGATCACTCTTTCTGCAGAAGCTGGTTGTTAGTCACTGACATGACATATCAGCTATAATACTTTCGGGATGTACTAAAACTTACCACTGCTGTGCTGTCCATCCTCGACCAAATAATATTACTCCACTCCATCAAAAAGCGATAACTTCTGCAGAAGCTGGTTGTTAGTCACTGATATATCAGCTATAAACTTTCCGGATGGACTAAAACTTGCCTCTGCTGTCCATCCTCGACCAAATAATATTAACTCCACTCATCAAAAAGCGATTACTTCTGCAGAAGCTGGTTGTTAGTCACTGACATATCAGCTATATACTTTCCGGATGGACTAAAACTTGCCTCTGCTGTCCATCCTCCGACCAAATAATATTACTCCACTCATCAAAAAAGCGATCACTTCTGCAGAAGCTGGTTGTTAGTCACTGACATATCAGCTATATACTTTCGGGATGGGACTAAAACTTGCCTCTGCTGTCCATCCTCGATCAAATAATATTACTCCACATCAAAAAGCGATCACTTCTGCAGAAGCTGGTTGTTAGTCACTGACATATCAGCTATATACTTTCGGGATGGACTAAAAACTTACCACTGCTGTCCATCCTCGACCAAATAATATTACTCCACTTAACAAAAAGCGATCACTTCTGCAGAAGCTGGGTTGTTAGTCACTGACATATCAGCTATATACTTTCGGGATGGACTAAAACTTCCTCTGCTGTCCATCCTCGATCAAATTAATATTACTCCACATCAAAAAGCGATCACTTCTGCAGAAGCTGGTTGTTAGTCACTGACATATCAGCTATATACTTTCGGGATGGACTAAAACTTACCCACTGCTGTCCATCCTCGACCAAATAATATTACTCCACTTGACGAAAAGCGATCACTTCTGCAGAAGCTGGTTGTTAGTCACTGACATATCAGCTATATCCTTTCGGATGGACTAAAACTTGCCTCTGCTGTCCATCCTCGACCAAATAATATTAATCCACTCATCAAAAAGCGATCACTTCTGCAGAAGCTGGTTGGTTAGTCACTGACATATCAGCTATATACTTTCGGGATGACAAAAACTTGCCTCTGCTGTCCTTCCTCGACCAAATAATATTACTCCACTCATCAAAAAGCGATCACTTCTGCAGAAGCTGGTTGTTAGTTCACTGACATATCAGCTATATACGTTTCGGGATGTACTAAAACTTACCACTGCTGTCCATTCCTCGACCAAATAATATTACTCCACTCATCAAAAAGCGATAACTTCTACAGAAGCTGGTTGTTAGTCACTGATATATCAGATATATACTTTCCGGATGGACTAAAACTTGCCTCTGCTGTCCATCCTCGACCAAATAATATTACTCCACTCATCAAAAAGCGATCACTTCTGCAGAAGCTGGTTGTTAGTCACTGACATTTTAGCTATAAACTTTCGGGATGGACTAAAACTTGCCTCTGCTGTCCATCCTCGACAAAATAATATTACTCCACTCATCATCAAAAAGCGATCACTTCTGCAGAAGAAGCTGGTTGTTAGTCACTGACATATCAGCTATATACTTTCGGGATGGACTAAAACTTGCCTCTGCTGTCCATCCTCGACCAAATAATATTACTCCACTCATCAAAAAGCGATCACTTCTGCAGAAGCTGGTTTTTAGTCACTGACATATCAGCTATATACTTTCGGGATGGACTAAAACTTACCACTGCTGTCCATCCTCGACCAAATAATATTACTCCACTTAACAAAAAGCGATTACTTCTGCAGAAGCTGTTTGTTAGTCACTGACATATCAGCTATATACTTTCCGGATGGACTAAAACTTGCCTCTGCTGTCCATCCTCGACCAAATAATATTACTCCACTCGTCAAAAAGCGATCACTTTTGCTGAAGCTGGTTGTTAGTCACTGACATATCAGCTATATACTTTCCGGATGGACTAAAAACTTGCCTCTGCTGTCCATCCTCGACCAAATAATATTACTCCACTCATCAAAAAGCGATCACTCTGCAGAAGCTGGTTGTTAGTCACTGACATATCAGCTATATACTTTCGGGATGGACTAAAACTTGCCTCTGCTGTCCATCCTCGACCAAATAATATTACTCCACTCATCAAAAAGCGATCACTTCTGCAGAAGCAGGTTGTTAGTCACTGACATATCAGCTATATACTTTCGGGATGTACTGAAAAACTTACCACTGCTGTCCATCCCTCGACCAAAATAATATTACTCCACTCATCAAAAAGCGATAACTTCTTGCAGAAGCTGGTTGTTAGTCACTGATATAGTCAAGCTATATACTTTCGGGATGGACTAAAACTTGCCTCTGCTGTCCATCCTCCGACCAAATACTAATATTACTCCAACTCATCAAAAAGCGATCACTTCTGCAGAAGCTGGTTGTTAGTCACTGACATATCAGCTAATAATACTTTCCGATGGACTAAAACTTTGCCTCTGCTGTCTATCCTCGACCAAATAATATTTACTCCACTCATCAAAAAGCGCGATCACTTCTGCAGAAGCTGGTTGTTTAGTCACTGACATATCTAGCTATATACTTTCGGGATTGGACTAAAACTTGCCTCTGCTGTCCATCCTCGATCAAATAAATATTACTCCACTCATCAAAAAGCGATCACTTCTGCAGAAGCTGGTTGTTAGTCCCTGATATATCAGCTATATAACTTTCGGGATGGACTAAAACTTACCACCGCTGTCCATCCTCGAACCAAATCATTTTACTCCACTTAACAAAAAGCGATCACTTCTGCAGAAGCTGGTTGTTAGTCACTGACATATCAGCTATATACTTTCCGGATGGACTAAAAACTTGCCTCTGCTGTCCATCCTCGACCAAATAATATTACTCCACTCATCAAAAAAGCGATTCACTTCTGCAGAAGCTGGTTGTTAGTCACTGACATATCAGCTATATACTTTCGGGATGGACTAAAACTTGCATCTGCGGTCCATCCTCGACCAAATAATATTACTCCACTCATCTAAAAGCGATCACTTCTGCAGAAGCTGGTTGTTAGTCACTGACATATCAGCTATATACTTTCGGGATGTACTAAAACTTACCACTGCTGTCCATCCTCGACCAAATAATATGACTCCACTTATAAAAAAGCGATCACTTCTGCAGAAGCTGATTGTTACTCACTGACTAAAACTTAACACTGTTGCCCATCCTTGATCCCCTTATATTGGTGTAATCACGGACAGCATATTGTTGTGGGAGCTAAGCTGGCTACTGGCCGTTTATGATGTAAATAAAAATCCAGAACGAATTTTTGTTAAACGTCACGTTATTTCTTATGATAAATGTTACCATTACGATTCTTAACAACATATTTATGGTTACCATTACGATTCTTAACAACAATTTATGGTTACAGTTTTGCTATAAAAACATGTAACAATGATCTTATACACTAATATGTTTATCGTAGAGTATTACTGTCCCTTCTCATTCTTTTGATTAAGGATTTAAAAGAACGTATGTGATCGTTCATTGTCAGACTTTTACACTTACTTTATCGCAAAATATTTTTATAAATTCGATTTATACAAGAAGTAAAAGCTAAGACTGATTCAAGGTTACACAAATACAGCTTTACTACTTTACTCTTCTGTTAGAAAGAATATTAGTATCAAATTAGTAGCAAATTAGTATCAAATTTAAAAAAAAATTATTTCAACGATATCAATTTGATTTTACTAACGACAAGAACATTGATGTTTATGCGACCTTAGAACAAATAACAAATTCTGCTGAAAAATCTGGAAAGGAATTTGGCTTACACCGTGTTTTTGTAGAAAACATATGATTGTGGTAACACGAACATTTTATTAGAGAAATTATAATTTTATGGTGGTCAAGGAATTTACATTTATTAAAAACTCGCTTGGAAACAAAAAGTTATTTCCCCCTATGAACATCTTACTGATGATAAAACAATATAAATGGATTTCCTCGGACCTATATTATTATTAATATATCTTATAAATACATTACCTTGTACCACCAAGTATGACAATACTTTTACTACACTGTTTTAATATGACAATACCACTTGTTAGTAAATGATTAAAATGAAAAACTACTAAAGCAAAATATGTGTCTTTACATATATAGAAGTCTTTACGTGAATTCAAATATAGAATACAAGTAGTTAATTTTTCACTTTAATTACTAAAACATTCCACGTATAATAGAGATGTTATAATTAATTCATATAATTAGAAATTCTTAGTTTTGCTCAATAAATACTATAAAAGCCATTATATAAGATCTAGTATTAAAAAACTTTGTGAAGACCTTAAAAAGCATACTTTACTTATATTTACTCAAACATAAGGTATTACTTTGTTTTGGGAAAATACCGTCTGAAATTAAAATATCAAAAAGTAATGATTAATGGCTAAAATAAAAAGTTCTTGCAAACCATTGCATACAAAATTTTCGTTCTTTCTTTGGTATTTACTTGTATTTACCAAAGTATTTGTATTTGTATTGTATATGTATTGGTTATTTTTAAAACAACATTTGCCTTACTTTAATGACAACTAAGCAACCCATTGCTTTAAGAGAAAAACATTAAAAAATATTTTCTATTTCAAAGTACTTCTTTACATGAAAAATCATCTCATTATATCGAGAATAAGATATTTAACAAAATGTTTTAATAATATTAAGAAAGTTATTGATTTTTGAAATTTCAAATAACATTTAAAGAATTGTTATTCGATCAACGATTTTAATCTATTGGGGATTATTACAATTATATTTGATACGCTATATTTCGTCTTTCTTTAAGTTGTTTGCCCAGATTTAAATAGCACTCTACGAAAAAAATCCTAAAATAGCATTTGTTATAATTTTACAAAGTGTTTGTTGTATTTTTTATTCATTTATATTATAAACGTCCAACTTAAATAGTGTGAGCAAAAATGGTACGTTATATAATGAACCATTGCATAGCTCAACAATGAAATAAGACGATCAAAACAAAATTATTTTAGAACTGAAATGGAGAAATGTAAAAGCTCTAGAGACTTTTGGAACTAAAATAAGGACAAGTGGTGTCACTGATCCATTCGATCCAGCCATACCCAACTTTGTAAAAGATTTGGAAGAAATCAATAAGTATTTCGTTAGTATGGGCTTAGGTATCAATGGCAAATGATGATTGCGTACAGTTCTATGAAAGAAACAAATCAGAGAGTGTCACTTGTGATTTCTGTTTCAGGAGTGTTACAAGGAGAGAAGTGCAGGAGGCTTTGAATAGCATCACATCAGAGGCAGTTGGAGCTGATGGCATATCAATAAAAATGATTAAAATGATAAAGTCCGTATTGTATTGATGCCATAACACATTTAGCTAACCAGTCATTGGCCACTTCCGCTTTTCCGGATGCATGGAAGGAGGCAATTGTACTGCCTCTTCCCAAAGTCAAAAGCACCTTCATCTGTATCCGAGCTGCGTCCAATTTCGGTATTGCCTGCCCTGTCGAAGATAATGGAGAAGCTGGTGGTTGTTTCACAAATGGTACAATTTCTGGAGTCGGAGAATATCATTCCAGCCTTACAGTCTGGGTTCAGGAAGGACCATAGCACTGCAACTGCGCTTTTGCTCGTTTGTGACGAGTTGCTTCACCACGCAAGGGCGGATAAGAAAGCATCTCTTCTTGCAATGCTGGACTTTTCACATGCATTCGACTCAATAGACCACAGGATGTTGTTTGGCTGTCATGCATTTTATAGTTTTCAACCAGAGGTGGTTTCTTGGTTTGATTCCTATTTGGTGAATAGGAGACAAAAGGTTAAAATTGGGATGGATTTCTCCTCATCTTTAAGTAGAGTTGCTGGTGTTCCACAGGGAAGTTGCCTTGGGCCCATTCTATTCACCCTGTTTTCCGCCACTATGGGTTCAGACTTGCAACATACTCGCTTGTATTCATACGCCGATGATGCTCAACTGTGTGTTTCATATGAAGCCGGAAGAGCTGACTCAGCAGTTTCCATTTTGAATGCTGACTTAAGCATTGTCCATGATTGGTTTGAGAGGCATGGGATTAAACTGAACAAGGAAAAGTGTAGTGTGTTGTCGATTCCTTCCAATGTGGGTTCGGAGACAGTGGGTGAGGTGTTGCTTGGCAGTGTCAGACTGAAGGAGTGTGAATCCTCAAAGCTCTTGGGCCTCATGCTTGATAGTGGCCTCACACTATCTGGTCATGTAAGTGCTGTTTGTCGGCGAACACTTGGTCGACTGAGAATGCTATACAAGCATAGGCACATGTTTCCTAGAGAGACCAGGCTTCGCCTTGTCCGGGCTCTTGTGCTCTCTGTGATCGATTATTGCCTCCCTGTCTATGGCAACATTGTGTCTAAAGGAGATTTAGAAAAATTACAGAGGGTCCAAAATATGTGTGTAAGGTATGTATGTGGTTTAAGAAGGTTTGACCATGTTTCGGAGGCTCGACGATCGCTGGGTTTGTTGACTGTAGCTGATACTTGTACCCTGCTCTCCTCATGCCTGGTTTACAGAATCCTGAACCACTGGCAGGCCGGGATATCTGAGAGAAAAACTAAAAAGCAGGTCTCAAGTCCGATCTCGCAGTACTAGGACAGGATCAAGTGTTGGAGATGCCTCGCGTTCGCCGTGAATTTGACAGAAAGCGATTTGCGTACTTTGCTCCCAAATTATATAATGAACTGTCCTCCAGCGTAACAGGCCAGGGTGTATCTGAAACGACATACAAAAAAAAATATATACAAGAATTTAATGTACGATACAAGGTGATATAGCCATATATAACTGTATGTCTAATATTATGTTTTATTTATTAATAACTATAAAATAAGCTTTTAATTTTTTAAGAACTATAATAAGACATGAGTCGATTTGTAAACCAGCAATTATTGTTGAAAACCGCTCCAAAATAAAGTCCTTATTTATTTATTTATTTATAGCTATTGGAATAGTCGTCGTAATAAAATTAAAACAAAATAACTTTAAGAAGTATTACATTAAGAATTATACAAAGATTTTTTGAGAAGCATATTCTAATATCGTTCACAATTGGTACTCTTTTCTGGTTTGGATCTTGAAACTGCTGAAATTCATTTCACTGAGGATTTAGATATTTACAAAATCTTTTACGATCTTGTAACTGTTTTCCATTCTATTTGGACTATTTTTGCCCTTCAGAAGATGAAAATGACTCTTCAGTATTTGGATGTTACTACGATGACGATCATATCGGCAATTCACTAATAAGTGGCTATTGTACAATCCGTGCTCGGTTCTGTTCCAATTTTCGGACAGAGACTCTGTAATCAAAAAGTCTCCTAATATGACACAATTGTTTTTGTAAAGTTACCAAAACTAGAAGTGATTGCGGGGTAGCTTTGGATCTCTGTTATTGTAGCCTAAAAGTGAATTGCACCATTAGGCTGGACGACCTCCATTAGAGCCTGAGACCTCTAATTTCCAGCCCTCTCTTTTGACGTTTCATTACCTTAAATACCGTTCGGATGGTTTCAAAAGACGGTAAGTGGGTTGTCGCTGACACAAATGGTGGAAATACTGTGTTAAGTAACTTTACTAGATAAGTCACTAATATAACAACGTTCAAAAACTAAAAAATTAAAAATTAAAGGTTTTAAAAATTAAACAACATACAACATATTTCTTTAAAAGCTCCAAAGTAAAACGTTTAAAACCTCCTATGCTATAAACCTACATACTTCCAGAAACACACAGATTAAATGTCATTAGGACAGCTGTTATAAGAGCTGAGATAAATGACATCAAAGTTTAAAACACACGATAATCGCGCGTTTCCAGCACTTCATGCTGGGTTGTCTGGTTCCTGATGTTCGATGTGATTTTCCGTCGCTTCATAAGGGTCCAGGCCTTCTAATTTTTAAAGTTTCTTATCAGCTTTTCGCTGACGCGAAGTTCTAGCTCTAAATTATTTTTACTATGATAATTAGGCCACTATTAAATGTGCAGATTTCCAAACACCATAATTCATTTTAAAAAATAGCCTAGGTCTTACATTATTGAGCGACTCATTAGGATTTTGAGTCTCCCCTTGCAAATAATTTCTCAGAAAGTGAGTATCAGCCAGATAGCTAAATATTGGTTTTATTTCAAGCATCAATTCCTTAATCATATGAATTGTTGGTATACAGGTTCATCAAAAAAACTTTGGTTATCCTTTTTGCTCCTTCTTTTAGATATTAGATACAGCTCTTCCGAAAAAACAACATTTATTCGGTAATTTGTGGTAACGGTAAGATAAATTAAACTCCCATGGGAAGAGAGGAGGTTTTAAAGAATAATGGACAACAACAAAAAATTGTAAAATATTAAAAACCCCAATATGACTCACCTTAAAAACAACTTTAAACAAACATAAACTATTAAAAACTGATGAAAATATATGGTCGATTTACCCTAACTAGTTTAATAACCAATAGTACAAGGTTTATGTCAAAAATACCTAGTATGTATACACAGGGAGTAAATTAAGACTTGATACTCCTGGGTACAGTCCAAACGGATTGAGATATCAATGTAAAATTTTCATCATACCTATTGGATTACTATTTTGGAGTTTTTGGAGGGTAAACACTTTCACCCTTCTTTTTGAAGGGGGGGTTAGAGGGGATAACTTTAAATTTTGTAATAATCTAATTATTGTGATCCAATTCCATTGGTTTAACATTACATTTTATTTCTTTTTGAAAAGCATAACAGTTATTCAAAACATATATTACACCCTAAAAATGATATTGGCCAAGAAGCTACCTAATGCAGCAAAAAATGACATTACTTGACAAAAACTTGGATTCACGGTGAATCTGCCAATCCCTGACAGGTCCGGGAAGTATGACGGCCCGGGGGACTATGACGGACAGCGGGAGGGGCGGCAGGTAGTCAGCTCACGGCAACTTCTCTGTTATTAACACTAATAAATTGTCTCGACTTTTTGTGGGCTTATCTGATGCGGGGTTCGACACCGAAATGAAACGGGCACATTATTGCAGCGACAAGAAAAAGGGTCCGATAAATTCCGCCGGCGAGTGACAAGGGTGGGCAGACCGCCGCGCCGCGTGGTGGATCGTCCACCTGTAGCCGCAGACGCAGACCAAATGGCAAGAAAAAGATGCACTAACTAAAATGATGTGTGAAAATTACGAGCAAAAAGTCTTCCTTAATGGATGCCTTCACTCCTCGGCCTGGTCAGATTGAAATCATCACAACTTTTGGTAAACCAATGTGGTAGGTAGGCCTGATTAAAATCGTGTTCCTGTACATGTCTGTCTGTTTGTACTTCAAAAAATAGGAAGGCCTAGAGACGTGAAACTTGGAACCTAGGTTCCTCTTGATCCAAAGTACAACTATATTTATCTTGGGGTCAGAAGATCAAATTTCAGGTCAAAAATAAAATTTGTGGGTATTCCAACAGTTCCTTACAATAGTGTCATAACTGATGATAGCTCTTACCGTTTGACTAGAGTTGATTAGACTGATAGTCTGATAGAGGGATTTTGTAAGGAAGTTACTGTGAACCATTCTAATAATATTATCTTCTCACCATATATCATAAATTTTAATGTTGAACTTAGCTCCAGTTCACCTACCTCTTAGTGCAGATTCTGGTATCAAAAAAGAGATTTTTTGATCTCTTCAGACGAACGTGACTCCAGATACCAGCAGTCAAGGACTAGGTCTTCCTTCTTAGCTCTTTTAGTTTTTAGATGACTAGTCTTAGGAGGAGGCACTTAGATATGACGATGGTTCCTTGTGGGAGGCACTAGGGAATATCACTGGCTATACCTTTCTGGATAGGTCTCACTAGTTTTGATATGACGACTGGTACTTGGGAGAGACTCTGCGACTCTGGGCAGTGTCATTGACTAGGCCTTTTTGTAAAGATACAAAATAAATCATTTTGACCTCTTTAGTCACCGACCTTTTGGCATCTATTCATTCTAACGTGACTCCAGACTCCACGAGTCAAGTCTGTGACAGTATTACATTCCAAACGCTACGCTAAGAGGATAGCGAGTTGGAGCTAAACTCAACATCCACAACAAACAACCTTTCCCACCAAAGCTATTTTATTTGTGGAAATCACAAATGATCTCTTTATTCACGCTCTGTTCGTCTCACTGTAGAATTTGTTGTAGATATAATTTATTTGTAAGATATTTATATGTTTTAACGTAATTAGTAGCATCTAGTGTGTTTACTCTGCACATATCTGTGAAATTACTGTCCAATTAACAATGATGAAAGAAAATTTATCTGTTAAAATATTAAATCTTAAAATGTTGAGTTATAAAAATTAAGGGTACATTTTTTTGATTATTTATATTTTTCAATAAATTATCAGCAATTTAAATTATTTAACTACAAAATGTTTACAAAATTTCGTTTAGGTTTTAAGTAAAACTGTAGAGAAGGGCTGCAACGTGCTTTAACTCAAATTTGCGGATTCCACTTTGTGGTCAAGTGTACCACTTCATCATCTAATTAGTGTAAAAAGAGAAAAGCATTTTCTTGTTACGAGGCAACATTGCGTGGCAAGCGTTGCTCTCTTTCCGTGAATAATATATCATTTTACTGTTTTGGGATTAATAATTAGCAAACATTAACGTTTGTGTTTCTTTCCTATACATATATATATATATATATATATATATATATATATATATTATTTTTACCATCCATAAGTTAAATTGATTATAGTGAAAATAACAAATTAAAGGTATTCAAAGCTAATTGTTGCACATGTTATGAAAAATGTTACACTAACATTAAATTATCAAATCTGCAACCATTAAAGAAAATAAAGTAACTTAATAGAAAAATCATGACAGACAATTCTGAAAATGTTAATAAAAGTAAAGAAATTGCTTTATAACTTAACAAACATCCTTATTTTTCTAACAAAGGTTAAGTACCAACGGAATTGTTTACAATTTTTAAAATTTTTATTCGTGTAAAACGTTTATAAAGATTTGACAACATGGGAAGGAGAGAACTACTTGTTTTTGTAAGAAAACCTCTCGCCTTTAGGTTTATGAAATTTGACCCACATTCTCTAGAGGAAAGCTAGATCAGATCTTTTCAAAAAGAATACATATTTTGCCATCCAGTTAATTCCTTCCCACGATGAGTAGTTGTCAGCTGTATAAATAAAGAAATCGACTGAGAGGATGTAATAATGGAGATAATAACACTATTATTGAAAAATAGATTTGGGCTTATAAGTCCATATTTTCTTAACATTTAAAATGTAAATTTGCTGCAAATTTAAGAATTAGGATTATTTTAGTAACCATGTTGTGTAACTTTTAGAATGATAAATAACGATATTGAAATAAAATCATAAATTCACAATATAGAATCATATACATTCATCATATATCCAATACAACAACAACAATGGTAAATATAGTAAATCTATACCCCACATCTTTCAGAAACAGATACTTCAGATCTACCCAGAATTTAGTATGTTAATAATACCTCAGATAATGTCGCCTACACATAACATTAGTTCATTCAGTAAATTATTTTAAAGCATACGTTTCAGTAGGAAACAATGGAGTTTCAAGTCTTAATTTAACTATATAAAAATAGTTGTTATTACATTGCCATCCTAACATTTTAATGGGTTCTAAAGGTCTTTATCTTGAGCGTGTGATTTTATAAAACACTAGTTGGAACATTTTATTTTCAAACAAATTTAGTATAACAGGTTTTGTTAAATTTCCACGTCCGGCGCCTGCTCGTTTCAACGCGCAAACCGCCACACTGCCAAGGGTGTGTTGCCTCAAGAATAGAAGGGGCGGGACGCACGATATCTGTTTTCGGTTCAGTTCACCTTGTCAGTACTAATCGTTAGACTATTACATATATTAATATAATTTCATAAATATAGATAATACAATCTATATGTATATGAGTGAGATAATTGCAAGCTAGGAGTATGCCACACCAAGTGTCGCGTAACAGGATTCGCTGAGGTTGAGTGCTAAATTTCAAGTTTATAACCCATTTCATGTCCTGCGGATAGAAAAACAAACAGGCAATCATACAGTAAAGAATTATTTTACGTTCACCCGGTAGAGAGACACAAGAGAGTGGCAGGCTTCAACTACGCTCAGCCAAATCCCGATGATGCACATGCACTATCTTAGAGCTCATTCTTGTCTAAAAGGTAACAATGAGGTTTCTTGCAAAGTTTAAATTATTTTAGTTTAATAGTTTAAAATTTACTACATCCGTAGACTGTTACTACATCACATATTAAGATTTCGTATGAGTGGCTCAATTTGTATATTTCAATTAATGTATCATGCAATTTTCTCATCGCCACCACGTTACCCTTAAGACCGATGTAAAAAGTGGTCGCTAACGCTGGTCGCTAACGCTCAACCACATCCCATGGAGTGAAATGCACCATCATCAAACTTGATGTTGCCTATAAAGAAATGTAGTTTTATGTAAACAGACAAACAGCAATGAAATACACATAAAGTAACACTATGGCATGATTGTTTCGTCATTAGAGACATCTTTCATCATTGTCTCTCAATTGTGTACCAGATAAGACAATAAGACTACCATTTCACTTATTTGTAGGTGTCTCTGATGGTGAAACGACAAAAATGTTTCGGTGTCTCAATAGACAAATTGTTGTAATATTACAATGTTTAGTATAATTATTGTCTTACTGATAAGTAAATACATCAGTCTCATTCGTGTCATTACACAAATACAAAGTGTGTTTCAGTATCAAGTGACCGTATAGGTGGCCAAAGTACGCTGGGTATAAGCTGTAAGGGAAGGTCTTGTACGATACAACGGGATAGGGGTGTGAACGTAGGTGGCAGAATCGAGGTGACAGCCAAGCAGCCAAGTGGCAAGCACTGGAATACATCAGTACTCTATTATCTTCCATATATACATACTGCTATGTATATTATATTATTCACAACAAGGATATTACATATTCTGATGCCACGATACGACAAAGTTTTTATTTTTGAGCGAGATAATCAATTCTTAGTGGATTTTGATTTATTTCTGAGCAACTTTACGCATTTATATAAACCGTGGATATGTAAACGTTTGAAATCTCGTGAAAATAGACATAAACATTTAATCTTATTTTATGATCTAAAACAATTAGATGTCAATCTTCGTTTAAGAATTTTATTATTCTTTCGTCCTCATATGCCACTAGTTTGTCCGACCGAATAAAAAAGAGATTTTATATTATTAATCATGCTTATAATTTTTGACGTGACAACGTCTTAAATTAGGTTGCGGCTCGGAGTCACTCATGAAAAAGTGTAACGCCCGGTAACGTTACGATGCCCGTCCATTGGGTCCGCCGCACGGGATCCGCACGGGATAAAGCAGATAACTGTGGGTCCGCCGCACGGGATAAAGCAGATAACTATGTTTATTCGTGAAAATGTGGAGTGCTTAGATTCGTCATTTACAACAACTACAACAATAAAGGTAAATAATTGTACACTGATATTTAATTATCGTAAACTATGATTGATTGATTAATTGTTAGATTGACACAAAAGTTGAGAAACTGAGTTTATAGGTTATGTCATACTATTGACAAATGTTGATAGTGTTAAGTAAATATTATTAGTTTAAATCACTCTGCAATCAATCGTAATTCAGTCGATTGAGAAGAAACAGCGCGTATTGCTAGTCAAACATTTAAAATAACAAATTATAACCTCTAACCTGTCATAACAGTGCGACCAAACAAACGAACTAAACCGACCAATCACCACGCGCGGAGTTAGAATTTAACTGTATTTAGCAAGAATTTCAAATTCCAATTTTAGTAAATGTTTTATTCAACTTTACCATTTACAATAACAAATTTTAATTAATTTCAAATTATGTACAATGTTTTAGTAAACAAAATATATTTCTATAGTTAAAATTTGTGCAATTCTTATTTTCATTCAATTCCTTGTTCCTATTGTGCAATTTAATAATATTCATATCAATAAATATTCTACCGAGAAAAAGACGTTGTCACGTAAAATCTTCGCCCGTAAAACCGACTTTACAGGCAACCATAATTTTTCTAAAATATTTGATATCTTTCACCATGTAAAAATCCCTTTAAATTTTGTATGATAACATTTATACATTTTTTTACACTTTGTTAACATTTTTACTATTTATGAATCATTCAAACAAAATGTACATAGAGAATAAATTACCTACGTCAAAAATCATATGTAAAAAGATATATACACAGCACATTTTACAGATAAATAATTATTTTGAAAACATATGAATTTTAATTAGATACATATAAAGCTTTCTTATTCTACTATTCAATTCTATATTTTCCTTTATGGTAAGCATTTCCAACTCCGACGATTTCGACTAATACAATAAGAGAAGGGCTGTATTCGGCAGTAAAAGGGTTTAAGATGTACATACGTTTAAGATGTACAATTTATGGTTTCTCAAAAAAAAGTTTCAAATTACTGATTGCTTTTACATGGTTCCGACTTGGCTCTTTGTCAGCACAAATTTCTTGTTCGAGTTGAAAGTGGTTATGTAAAAGGCCATCCAACCACGAATTACACGTGCAGCCTGGACATCCACGACCGATGTTATGGATGTGGACTCCGGGATTGACTGGCAAGTTGCTGTATACAGATGAGATGCGATGGATCCCATCCATCACAGAGTGCCCCGAAAACACTTGACGTTTATTGCATAACGCGCCTTTTAAATACGGCTACAAAAGTCTAGTAGGAAATTCAAATTGTTATTACATAACGTTTGGTCTCTTTGATACCAAGTGATACTTTCCCCTGTACAGTTAGACCGTGACGCTTATGTTGATGTGGAGGGCTCAATTTGAAAATTTAAACAGGTATAGAAAGAGGCCGTATAGAGATTTCTTGAGTGGAGGTACAATTAGAATTGTGTGTTTAAGCAAGAAGATGTGTGAAGACAAGGGTTGAACACCCTCAGGCCAAATATTCACAGCTAGAATACCGTAATTAGGTACCCATTAATAAAATCTGGTCTCAGAGGTCTCCCCACTTGCCTTTAAAACTGTGTCGAAAATAAATGGAAATGATTAAAATGACAACATCTGCTGGACATACGTAAATATTTAAAGTTTTTAATGCAAGAACACAATTTTATAATTATCTCAATGCTAACCCAAATTATATGTGTAAAATAACTCAATAATGGTATTTATTGAATTACTTACATTCAAGACTTTATTAATTACTTATAATATTGTTTTTGGGTTGACTCTTAAAACTAGGTAAGCTACTGTTTTCACACGAGCTTCGTGATAGTATTTTATACAATACTATACAAACGAAATATGAGAGTTTGTTGGACATACTGGTGCAATGCCTAGACACCAACAACTTAGGTCAATACATGGTTGGAAACAGCAGTATTGTTCTGAAAAATGCAAAACATAAATAATTAAATTCAAAATTTACGATTTGTCAGGAATCTCATGCGGAAATAATGCTGCATCGTGGAAAGTGTATTTTTTTTTTTTAATGCAGGCCCATAACTTTCTTACATGATGTACTCAAGATATTTTTAAAAAACACGAAAGAATGCGATTGGTCTAAAATTCTTCGAAAAATGTTTGTTTTCAGCCATAAACTACTTGAAGGCTTAAAATATGGGAACAATTTACCCATTATATATATATATATATATATATATATAATATTTATTATCTATTTATTAATTACGAAAAATAATTTAATCCAAACTTAACACGCAAAGGAGACAAAAAGACAGTTAGATAAAACATTTATATTTGTCAATGACAAAAGTATAAAATATCACATTTTCCCTACATACATAGCTATGGTGAGAAGAATCGATTTAATGCAAATATTGAGTTTAGCTCCATTTCAACTTCCGATTAGTTTACCGTCTGAAATATAATGCTGTCACAGACTAGCATCTTGGAATCTGGAGTTTATGTCCGTCTGAACAGATCTGAAAAAGTGGGCGACGGAGCTCAGAAATGAACGCTGCGTCGCGTCGTCAGATTTCAGAGGTATTATTTGTGTTGCTATTCTTCAATCGTCTCTAAACTTCCGTATTCGGACCAATCACGTCCACTATAGACCTAAATATTCTCATTAATTCTAAGTTTAATTTTCGTTTTATGTTTTTCTTGTTTAATCTCATAATAGTTGAGTTACAAATTTGAAAAGTCCCTAGCATCAGATTGAATGAAATGTTAATTTGTATTATTATTAAATTACAACGATACTGCACTGACTTTAAAAACACATTATACCATTTAAGCATTGAAGCTTCAGGTATAATACAGTCTGAAAATATAATTTTTCTTGTGTTTACATTTTTCAAGCGGAATAGCTAGATCACAATTATTACTGAAGTTGCATAAGAAATAGTTTCAACGAAATATACACGTATTTAAGAGGGGGGACATCTCCATTTATCCCTTTCAAATATTATTTACAGTTCAAAATTGTATTCTCATGTTTTTAGAATGAACTTGTCAGTTTGAGTGAGACGCATTTTGTGGTCGGGTGCTGGGGACCGACAGAGGTTGAAGTGTCTTGCAACCCAACAGCCTCGAGTCTCGTCTCGATTTTCTTCATTTATACTTCATCCGAGATTTTACATCATAGTGGTGACTCGAAACTGCTATGCTGCACGCCTTCAAGATGCAACTAGCCTTTAATTCTGGAATGTAATGAAATTACATAAAATATTAAAACAAATACCATTGAGCTTTGTAGAGACATTGATATAGCTCAGAGTTGTTTACAAGAAATAGCTACTAAAGGGTTGAGGCATCTGTTCAAGCTTCAGTACATGAAACAAAACGGGAGACTGTGTTACTTATTTCGAGTGCCATCTCGTTCGTCCCAATAATATTTGTCCAACTAATCGGTTGTCCAAACGTGCAGGGAGAAACGTATTGTATCGACTCTCCCCCTTATTTTGTTTTTTAAGATCCTCGCTCAGGCCAGTGGCTCATGAGTACGGGCAGAATTATACTTTAAAAAATCGGCCTCTCCTTAAAAAAAGTATTATACAAAAAGAAAATATCTCGAGGAACATCGGCAATATCGGTCCACTGTATGTAGGAGATTACGAAAGATTATTGGATTATTTTTACTGACGAGTGAGTGGTATAAAATAGATGTTGCCTCCTGTGAGGTTTGAACTCACGACCCCTGGTTTACGAGACCAGTGCTCTGCCACTGAGCTAAAGAGGCACTGAAAACGCTGAGCTTTACTGTGCATCACCTGACTATTGTATTTGTCCAAGGCAGTTATTTTATTATGTTTGTAATGAAAGAAACAAAATAAGATCGTCTTCTAGTATAAACACTGTATAAACAATACGTATTATACTATTTTTAATGTTTATACAAGTTTTAAATCCACTTTAAAATAACATTTTGGAATTCGTCTTGGTAATAAGCAATCTTTGGATTTAACAATGGTACTGTACCTCTCCGATTAGCGAAGTTGTAGAAGAATGATACTGGACTTCGGTAAGACGAACTTATTCTAGAATAAGGCATTTTCCTACTGATATAGTTACTGAGCTAGAAATTACGAACATTACCGTTGCAAGTGTTTTATATTCGTAACGTGACACTATAAGGGTGGTCACCAAGAACTAGCGAAGTCAAGTCAACTATCTCGGCTAAGTTCAATGGTCAGATTTATACCACATGTTATTCCAATATTTAACCTTTATAAATTCACAACCCTGTTACTTATGGGCTTGGAGTAAAATTGTATTTGCACAAATATTTAAGTAATCATGTCTTTCTAAACTAAACCGTATTGATACTTCAGTTGTCACAAAATCTACATACTTCAACTGAGCCAGAAGGACTAGATACCTTACTACGACCGTAAACTACACTGTGCACGTCCGTCCGTTATGGCGTTAAATAGATCAATGTGCTATAATTAAATTATACAAGATATACAACGTGGTCCATGTTTGTATTTATTGTACTCGAAACTATACTCGCATTTCTTAAGCATTTAAGCTATTTAAACACTTAAGAAGCCTTGATTTCTATAAAGACTATTTGTAAACATGTGTTAGGGCGGTTGCAGTCCCTTATTTAGGTCGTAAAATTATGGAAGATGTATAATTTTAAATATGCTATTAACATGGATCCAAACAAATGTGAATTTTTTCAATATTTATTATCTATTTACTGTACTTTTTTAATGAGCAATATAATACTACTACCGAAGCCACCTAACATGAGGTTCACGTCACCTTACACTCTGCTCGGAATAACTATAAATCAGTTTCATATATATGTTATTGTTTTTTCAGTGAAGTTAAATGTTACTTTTTATAAGGGAATTGTTTCATGAACTTTTAAAATATTCACAACTTGACATAAATACATTTAGGTCTACTTTCTATATAGTTTTTATTATTTTTTATTAACTCTTCGTATTGCCTTGTGGTGCGCAAGGGCGGTTAAACGTACAAAAAGTTAGAAATTAAAACTTGAAAGACAAAAGCTGTACGCTATAATAGTGACGTACAACCACAATTAGACTATTTTAGCTATTACTTAACTTAAGAGCCCGCTGTATTAGTGGCTGTCTCAATTACAGTCCCTTAAAAGAATGTTAAAGCTCATGAACATATACGAGCTTACATTTAGTCGTAGAGCTATAGAAAATGGTTTTTTTCCAATAATTTTTTGGGTTATTCAGAAAAAATTTTTGTTTCATTAATCATTTAAATGCTCTAAACGTATACGCAATAAAACTGAAAAGTAATTTTAAGTATTTCATTTAATCCCCATCCAGTAACTTTTTCTATATTCTTATATAGCCAATTTCAAATATGTATAACTATAGTAATCAAATATGTTTTACAATTGGAATAGCTTATCTAATATAAATTAAAACATTTTTGACAGGGAGTATATTGTACAAAATATTTATAAATCTTTAAATAATCCACAATTTCTTATTTCTTTTGACTGATTATTAGAAAATCCAATTCGGTTCCTTTGCTGATTTTTTATGTTTTTCAATCTTATGGTATTTGAAAATCCGTGTCATCTTTATCTACATTAAATTAACTACTAACAGGTATTTTTATCTTAAAAGTATATTTTCTTTGTCTTTGAATTTTTGCTGAAATTTACTTTTACACATTTTTTTTAATTAATTAAAATTGTACATTTTCTTTAATGCATATTCCTAATTATCTTGTCATAAACATTGCTCCATCTTATAGTAGTGCATTAGGGCCTAAATCTTTCACCTTAACTGGCATCTTTTGATAAAAATCTATCCATTGCTTGATCTATCTGCAATATATTATTTGTATCTCTCTGTGTTGTATAAAAAATATCGTGTTCCACTGCACCTTTTTCTAATTTATTTAAACCAGAATCTCCTCTTATCATTTTTTAAGCTTTGTCCAGGTACCAGGCACTGATATCCGATACTGATACTTATAGTAAATGCTGATAATTGAGAGTTTACGCTTATTTAACTCTTATCGATAAAGCTAAATTAAGTGTTATAGAAACATAAAGGGATTTATCCTCTTGTTCATATACAGCAAATCGATGTTTAATTCAGCGTCATAAATTTTTAAAATATTTAGTGTTACGAAATTAAATTGTTCATCAAAAGTATAATATTGCTCGACATTTTTGAATAGTTATATTTTCAACCGAAAATTGGTTTTTCAAACTATTTTACAACTATATATGACATTGAATAGTAAAATCCAGAAAATATATCATCATTTAAAAGTTTTTCATATTGTTAAACTTCTTCAGCTTTCTTTTCAGGTTTTCCAATACCATATATAGTTTCATAAATAAAATCTTTACACAAGTCTTTTAACGTTAATTTCTCCAGATAAATCAATATATGAACCGGTATCTTAACAATAATGTTTATTTAATCTTAAAATCTAATAAATCTATTAAGGTCCATTTAGATACTTTATTTGGTTGGTTATTTTACTCACGAATATTCTCCTTTTTTAATCGATTACAAAATAAAAACATCAATATCAAAAATAATTAAGATTTTAACTGAAAGTACATTCTCGTTATCTGTAGCACATCATTCAAATGCGATTGTTATTTAACCTTTAATATTTTTCTTTCAATGTTTTTCCAATCACATATTATTTCATTTTAGCTCTTTAAGCTTGTAGATGTGGAGATATCATCGATTGTTATATCACCCCAATTAGTTAGAACGAGTTCTTTAAATATACAATATGCTCTTTAGGTTTTGGCTTTTTCCTCAAATTTTTGCTTAGTTCATCAATTTATTTAAGATTATATTCGAGATTTTTTATGTATTTTAACACCGTTTTAAACAGGAAAGAATTTAATATATGTTTTACTTCAAAAACCAAGTTTATTAGGTTTTTTTGAACCTTTTTATACCTCTATCAAAATTTGTCGTAATAATCCATCAATCTTTTTTAGAGATATTTTTTTGTCAATTTCTTGTAGTTTTTCAATATTAAATAGATCCAAATTATTTTAATTATTTTCTTCTTTCTTTCTCAAGACTTAAATTTCAACAGTTACAATTGTATTTTCATTTGCCGACTGTTTAAAATTGTTACATTAGTAATTTTAGTGTACTAGCTAATTTTGATAAAAATTTCTATCATGATTTTTCTAACATTTTTAGTTCATCATTTATTACAGAACCTTTTTACATCTCACAATTTTAGTAGTAGATAATTTATGAGCGAATTGTAAGAAATTGCTTATAAATCGACGTTTTCTACAAATAAAGATGTTTAAATTTTAACCAAAAATTGTAGATAAATGAAAAATATTTTTCTACAAACAGGAGTTTGTTTCAATTTTATAAATTTGACATTTATTTTTGATTGATGTTGATTTAACAGTATAATGTTTCGACATTTCTTCATTAACAGCATAGAAGGTCAAAATAAAAGAGTATATAAGATTTACTGTTCGTCTCCTGTTGATTAATTTATGGTATTTTATTTCTTTATTTTTTTCAAACGGTAATGCCATAAAATACATAGAAAAATAAGACATGAGAGTGCGAATGTAGTATTACTAAATGCATTTTGATAAATACCATAGATAAAAGTGGTAATCAATAAGTACATTACAAATACTACTAATTAACAATTAAAACACAACTGAGAAGTAATAAATACACAATAAATATAAAAAAATAAATATATAGCTGAATTAAAAAAATAATTAAAAGCGAGTGAGCGATATAGCACTAATCATAAATACAAATACTAATCAAAGAGTTCATAATATGTGGTGGAAGTAAAGGCTGCACGGTTGGGCATTTAAAGAGTTTTGGGTTAGATCTTTGTGCACAGCAAGTTGATATTATGTAGCCGCTTATTGATCATTAAATAAAATAAATTGTACTGGTTAAATTGGTAAAAAAGGATAATTATGTTAGTTATCAGATTGTTTCATATTAAATAACAAAATGCGTTCCGGACGGACTTCCGTTGCTTGTTAAGTCCACATCACCCATTGGAAATTTTGACAGTGATTATTTATATTTTCCTTTAACAACTAACTCTAGATCGTAAATCTTAGTGACTGTTTATAAGAATTGACGATGTTAATGCACCTATGATTACGTTATTAATGTTTTTCAGTTAATTTTGCAGGTTTTTATTTAGTTTAAAGAGGTCACCATATAAACCTAAACTTTGTTACAGAAGGACCTTTGATGTTTTATAGTGAAAAGTGTTAATGTTTATAATTTATTCTAATAAAAGAATGTCTATGATAATGCAAATACACTTCTGTACATGTGTACAACATTTAAGGATTTTATCACGACTATAACTGTGCTTTTCGTCAGTGTTAATAAAAAACTGAATCACGGCGAATTAAAACTGAGCGCCAACATTGGAAATTGGTACTTTGACATCAACAATAAGAGATCCCAGTCTATTTTTCTTTCGTCTGTGGTATTGGCTGATGCTTAGTTAGTATATTTTTGTCTTTGGTCTGTGGTATTGGCTGATGCTTATTTAGTATGTTTCTATCTTTTGTCTGTGATATTGGTTGATGCCTGTTTAGTATGTTTCTATCTTTGGTCTGTGATATTGGTTGATGCTTATTTAGTATGTTTCTATCTTTGGTCTGTAGTATTGGCTGATGCCTATTTAGAATGTTTCTATCTTTGGTCTGTGATATTAGCTGATGCTTATTTAGTATGTTTCTATCTTTGGTCTGTAGTGTTGGCTGATGCTTATTTAGTATGTTTCTATCTTTGGTCTGTGATATTGGCTGATGCCTATTTAGTATGTTTCTATCTTTGGTCTGTGATATTGGCTGATGCTTATTTAGTATGTTTCTATCTTTGGTCTATAGTATTGGCTGATGCCTATTTAGTATGTTTCTGCCTTTGGTCTGTGATATTGGCTGATGCTTTATTTAGTATGTTTCTGCCTTTGGTCTGTGATATTGGCTGATGCTTTATTTAGTATGTTTCTGTCTTTGATCTGTGGTATTGGCTGATGCTTATTTAAGTCTGTTTCTGTCCTCATATAAGGTGTTGATACTGATGTAATTTACTTTGGCTTTTCATATACGAGTATTTTTACCTTTAATATCTTATTGTTCTTTTTTATGTTCGATTTTTCTCTCATTACAGAGATTTTGAGATGTGTAACACTTAGAGGAAGTCTGCTATTATTCAAAAGGTCCATTATCGTTTGACAATGAATGTCTTTGAAATAATTTAAATATACTTTTCTAACTGTGTCTTGAAGAAATACGCGGACTATTGAAACATTTACCGGTTTCGACAATCACACCTGATTCTTCGTAAGTGAAACAAGATTGGGATATTAAAGGAACACACGGGTACTGTATAATCAGGCAAGGCTCCAAGTGAGGTAGCCCCTCGGACACTAATTGCGAGCTACCGTGGGTCAGAGGCCGTTGATTGGTATGCATGCCGCTTGCTGCCGACTCTTCATTACAGAACACTGGACATCATTACAGGAACTACATAGACATGATCGCCTGCAGCGTCCTTCGTCTTCTTCAGAACCTCTGTCATGAGTCATAGGCAGCTGTCACTGTCATGTCAAGAGCAGCGCCCATCAATCCTGAAAATATCCTTTTTGAGATAAGAAGGCAGTTTTATCTTCACGACCTATGGTATGAGCGATTTCTTTAATTAATAGCTTAACGGAATCCTGTTACTACTCTAAACAATCTATTCTGAACTCTCCCTTAACATACTATAAAGCTGATTTTAAAGTAACAAATAAAAAAAACTAGTGTTTTCTTATTTTTGCTCGTGTGTTTACGCCCTGGAACGCCGCGTAATCCTGCCAAGGGTGCCGCGGTTAAGCGACAGTAATCATCAAAATAACACATCGTGTGGAAAGTTTAAAAACATGTTAATTTTTGTCTTTACGACTACTTTTATAATGTCATATCGAGATTATTTATTTACCATTAACATACCAACAGTTTTATAAATTAATGAAAATTGAATTTATATTAAAACAGTTAGAGATAAAAAAAATTGCTACGTCATCGCACGAAGGGTGCTCTGTTGAGACACTCACAGGGCACTCACCACTATTTCTTGGAACGTGTTGCCTTGACAACAGAACTTGCTACACATCACTCCACCCAGACAAGCCAATTAGCATAACATTGACTGGCAAAAATGTAATGGAATATGTAGTCTACTGGTAGTACCAGTTCAATGGCGGGTTGAAAAATGATTTTCAAGGTCTCATTCGGGCAAAAGCGTCCAGTGCGATTTGGGTCCATTGCATGATCCATAGCTGAAAATCTCAGTAAAGAACTGCATAATATACTTAAGACTGAGTTTAGTGCAATCAGCTACATTAAACACTTCTAAGGAGGTAAAATCTTTTTCAAATTGGCAAGGACATGGGATCTGACCTCTGGTGTGTTTTATTCTACAGTAGTGTTCGTTAGTTGTCTCTTGGGGACCCCTTTTTAGGGTGTTGAAACACAAAAGATATGTTTACCTGAAGAATGAAAGGCTAGTACCAACAAAATTTATCAATAAGGATTTTCTGTTGATGTTGCCTTATTTTACTGAAAAGTTGAACGTAGAAGATAAATAACTGCAGGAAAAGAGCACAATTAAATATTTTCAAGAAAGGGAAGGTTTTAAAAAGAAACTTTATCTGTGTAAGGCTATTATAGCTGAAGGTGATTACACTAGATTTCCCACCTTGAAGAAGTTTATTGAAAAAAGTTATTTGAGTGTGGAAGACGGACATAATGAACTGTTTTTGCAGCATGTTTCCAAACTGAGATTGTATTCTGTTGAATTCTTTCTATAAACGATGTCAACTCTATAATGCTAAATGAAATGAACAATTGATTTATATACAAACAGATATTTCATTAACGAATGGATTAAAAACGATCTATTTCGTAGAGTTTTTGTGTAAAATCGAAAAACATTACCCGCAAGTTGCCAGAAAAGCGTTGCGTGTATCTTAATACATTTTGTCATTTTTTGCTTTCGTAAAAGGGTATTCTCAGTTATGGCAGTCATCAAATCAAAATACAAACCAATTTAAAAATTGAAAAATAAGTGCGTGTTGCAATTTTGAATGTAAGTCCGGATTGTATAATACGAGTAGTTAAAGGAAAAGACTCTTCCTTCGCTCTCGACTTTTAGCAAATATGCCTGATTAACCTGTGTGAAACTAGTATGAAACAAATATTATTAATTAAGATGAATTTGTGTAGATATGATCTGACTAGCTAAACTGTAATTATTATTTTATTATTTGTTGAATTATTAAAACAATATTAAATAACATTTAAACGTTTTTGTACTTTATATAATTTCCTCTATAGCTTTACTTGTTCTTACTCCAAGTCTAACGATGAAATAATCATAGTGTTCTTCTTTCAAAATCAGTAACAGTGAATAGTGCATAGTTTTATATAATTTTTTTAATGTTTGATTTGAGATTTTTTTATAGCAAATTTACAAAATACACGTATTAATTTTCTGTATAATGTCTCTCTGTGTATTTGTCCGCAGGACATTTGAAGAGTGGAATGAGTGATATGTTTTAAATTTTGCAAGCAACCTTAGCTAAGCCCGTTAGGCAACACGTGATGTGGCGTACTCTTACCATTAACTTCAAGTGATTTTTGTCGATTAAACTTTCCGGAAATTATTGAAAGTATTAATAGTAAGAATTGCGAGAACTCTCATATTAATGAAATTATGCTACACTTACACGGATATTTTTTTCTCTTTTTAAATACTTAAACATTTAGATGACTAGGTAAAAAAGAGATTTTTTCTAGAAAAACCAATGCAAACACTTAAAAACCTAAAAAGTGTTTGGATTTTTATTGCTAATATTTTGTAGTGATAAATCTCCCCCGTATTCTACAGCTAAAAATAAGATCGAGAAAGTGTTTAAAGTTTTAAAATTCTTCCCATTGGGTAAAACACTGAATGGCATTTCACAATAGTCAGCTATCGTGGCGTTTTCACAATAGTCAGCTATCGTGGCGTTTCAAAGGCCCAAACGCTGAAGACCATCTCAGCACAACGTTAATCTCAGAGGTGCTACGGAATAAACGTGTCGCATGGAAATGAATGTTACAATATAAATTTTATTCCTAATAAAATATCTGTGAATTTAAATATTGTTAGGTTTAAACTTAAATTAACAGTACTTTTGATGTACAAAAATGCGTTGAACCGTTTGCCCATACATGTGCTTAAGTATCAACCAAAGTATGGGTAGCGTACACCAGATGAAGTAAACACGAACAGATCACTTTAGAAACAAGGACAGATCCAGTAATAATACTAACCAGGAATATAAACTCACCATATAAACTCTAAGCTGTGCCACTGATTTAGCTACTGACTTCCCTTTATTGCTTGCCCTTATTGACAATCTTAATAGCATTAAGAAAGATCGTAAAATTCAAATAGAATTTCTTTGAAACAAATAATATAGCTAAAAACAAGATTACAACCAGCTCTTGCTTAAAATTAATTATAATACTACGTGGAACCGGAAAGAATCAACAACATTCATACAAGTTGAATAAGATTTGATAATTTTTGTACTTAATAACATGTCTGTTTTTTATAACCATATTTTAAATTTTCGATATAGTGAAATTGTTTTTATTTTTACTTGGATTTTTCCAAAATCTTTTACAGCTGAAACGTGTTTTTCTACTTTGAACGAGAACTGATTACAAAAAATATTAATAATAAAATTATTTTATGATTTAAAGCACGATTGATTTTCTCATATTTTGAAAAAATTTAATCACATGGTGAATGCCAAATTTAATTAAACTGCCCGTTCAAGATCAACGTTAAGATGGTATTTTAAAACAACTTTTTTATATAATTCTAAAATTTCATACTTTAAAAGAGTACTTGTAAGTATCTCGTTGAAAATGTGGTCTTAATACGAGTACGAGTACAAGATTCCGTATTGTAAATGATCAAAGTTGCAGTTTTCTTGAAAAGCGCCAAAATTGGTACCTTTTTCGCTGTTACCAGTTTAAAAACTTTAAGTTACCATTTTATTTTGTTTCTACTGAAGCTTATTTGTTTTATATGTCTAAACACATAAATAAAACAGTCTAATTTTAACTAATTAGTAACTAATTAATTATTTTAACTCTACTAGTTAGTTTGAGGTTAACTTTCAAACTGGGATATCTAAACTTTTTAATCCGAAATTAATTTTTGTACACCCCAACATGCACATTGTATCTTTGGTTCAGTATGTCTTGACTCTTGACTTCAATAAAAAATGGGCTCGTTATAAAATAGTCACACAAACATCATAAAATCTTTAAAAAAATCATAACTACTGCTTTGTTTAAAAAGTCACCTCCTAGAAACTTAACTTCACTAATATCCTGTGAATAAAATAACCTCTGATTATTTTGATAAAATCGGAAGATTTTATATACGATGAGTCTCGTCAACTTCCGGCCGACTCCTACCAATGCCGACTGCCACGGCGAGTCCTGGCTCGGCCCAGAGGACGTGACACTACCACGTGACCGAGGGTACGGCACACGTGACCCGGCGGCGGAAGACGTTCGTCATTTGTCCTTCTGTCTCCTTCTTCGCCTTCGTGTCGCTATTCTTTTGTCTCCGGCTGATAACAGATCGCTGTCTCGACCATATCTTATCATCACTCCCTTGCCGTGTGTGTCCTCGTCGTGTTGCCAGGAACAAGAGCGGAAACACAGATCTTCCGTCAAATATCAAGTCAGTTTTTCTGTTTCAGTCTGTCACCCATTGCTCTTTCATTTTTCAAGAGTCAATTCTAAAAGTCAGTTCCATAAGAGTAATCTTCAGTAGTCAGTTCAAACATCCCAGAACTCAATCAAGATTTTCTGGAAAACCCCTTCATAATTAAAAGTAACATCACATTTCCCACAATATCTCAAATATTAATAAATTGCTTCGTAGTCTCGGGTGTGAGAAATCTGTTGACAATTTCAGAAAAGACACCTTCCCCGTTTTACATTGATGCATTGCTAGTAGTATATCAATTATTGCAGGCGCTAACAGTTCCTCGCTCTCTAATGTTTTATTACGTGTTGCCAATATGTTACATAGCCAAATATTTGTTTTGGAAAATATTTGGGAAACTCTCGCATATCTTCTTTTGGATTTCAGTCAGTATATAAAGTTCAGGCTTGTTAGCTGTTCATTACTATTCAATGCAATTATATAAAGGTTGTTAGAGGCTACTTTCATAAATAACGAGACTGATTAATGGAGAATTCCATATCAAATATCACTTAATATTTAAATAGTAACTAACCTTATTCACACAAAAATTGTTATGGTGGAAACCTTATACTGTATTTACAACATAAATAAAATGCATTATGGCGACTCGTATTCATGGGGTATTATGCCGATGTGAACATAATTCTTAAATAAGTAAAACGATATTATTGTACACAGTACACTTAATTATTTTGTATTGTATTTCAACGTAAACATATTTATGTATATCGTTTGCAAAATTCAATTCAATTTATGATGAAGAGATGTTTTATACATTGACTAAATTAAAATGTATTCTTTATTATTCCTCATCCAGTTTCCTGTCCTCACGCATAGTTTATAAATAATTTTAGTTGAGCATTGATCGCATTATAGGCGGGCTTATGATATTATTATTATTAATCCTCAAACTTAAACGGCACAAGTAAAATTAAGGATAGTGAGAAAGACGATGTACACTTCAATATAGTAACAGATAAAAAAAAAAAAAAAAAAAAAAAAAACTAGTAGAAATATATGATTTTCTTGACTTCTACAATGTTAATTTACTTAACTTTTTACCCTAGTTAAAAGACTACATAAAATTTAACAAGGATACATTGTAATTTTTTATTGTGACAAATGTGAATCACAAATATATGAGTTGAATTTTGTATACCTTATCAGTTATATTCTGCTGAAATTGTGCTAAGTATAAATAACTAGAAAAATCGAGTAAGGGCCCTGTTGCTGAACATAATTTGAACTTTTTCGCAGCAAACAGAGAGTACTTCTGGTAGGATTAATAGTTTGGAGCTAATCTGTATCTATTTTATCAGATGAAGATATATATATATCTACAACCCTGGCTGCCCAAACAATGTGTCAACATCAGTGGCGTAACTAAGAGTGGTAAGCGGGGGACAGAACCCTCCTCACCAAAAACACCCAAAAATAAACCAATATTCATATAACACCAACTTGTTTAAATACTTTATTTAAATGTCTAAATTTCAATTAAGCTTATAGAATTCATTATATTTATATCTAAATTTAGATTTATTCAGATTCTATACTGCCCGTGTGGTATAATCTTCAATCGGATTCATCCCCTCCCCAAGACAAGTTAGTTATACCACTGTCTCTGTGTTCTGAAGCATAAGGTCTATGCCTGTTAATTTGTTTACAAGTTTGTTAAACTGCGCCCCAATTACCGGCTGAGCCAGTTCCCACTTTGGTCGACTGGTGAGTGGCGGGTGGCTGGTGGCGGGTGGCAAGTGGCGTGTGGCACACAAAGGGGTGCGTGAAGCATTGTTGTGGACGGTCTGTCTCTAGCCCGTGCCCTGATTGGATCAATCGCTTCCCGCCAGGGGCGCGCGTGTCGCCGCATAATTCAATTACCGATCCCGTCTGTTTTGGTTCCTTTCAATAAATCACAGAGCGAAGTGCGTTTTGTTTTGTTTGCGGTGAGTTGAAATAATTGGCGCCGATATGAGGCCGGTAATCACCAATTTGCCGAGACGTGGATGCTGCAAGAGAGAGGGGAGGGGGGACGGGGGTCGTCACTTTTGTTTTCCTGTGGGAAGATACGGGACGACGTCCAATTTACTGGAAATGCAAATTGAATTATTTGGGTTCCAAGTACGCCATCGTAATGCTCAAGAATACATCGTTGTGCAATACGTGAGACCTTCTTATTTTTTATTTATTATATTAGAGCTGTTGAAAACATGTTAATTTAAATTAAGATTATACGGCTCGTTTTATATTTTTAATAACCGTACAATTATAGCTTATTTCAGGAAACAATTATAGTGTTGATACGGATTATGACGGACTAAAAAATCGCTATTAGGGCTATTTATTGCAAATAATCATAATCCAGCTTACCATCTGCATTAATTGATTTCTTGCAATTTGTTTGAATTATTTCGTATAATTTATTTCATTATGGAAACTTTCAAACCATTCAATTAAATTAAAGTTTTATTAGTTTTTATACATTATATACAGCAATTTTATAACGTCAGCATAATACATATAACATAATGTAATGCAACAAACATGTATATTATTCTTAATAACTAAACTCATCAATACATTATCATTTCATAACTATTTTCGATAGTGTTTTCACCACTTTATAGTAATAATACAGAAGTGAAAATTTATACAGGCTAAATACTGTACTGAAGTTAATGTTTTGTATCGTTAAATTGGAACACATCCGTTATATACCCCTAAATCGTAAACTGCTTTCTACAGACAAATTAAATTTTGTGCATTTCATTCATTATTATATATTATTAACGACTACTAAGAATAAGTTTTTCGCTGATATCAGTAAAACAACTTAGAAGCTTAAAGATAACGGACTTGCATATATCCAGCTGAAACCATTTAAATGATGGAAGAATCGCTGTTCAAATAATTTGCGGTACTGAAGCAAACGTTTTATTTGTTCAGTTTTGGTTCATCAATATTCCTTGATCATTCCATAAACAAGTGCAATCTTTTAAAAAATGTATTAATAAAATATGATGGTAATGTCCAGGATTACACTACAAAAATAACATACTTAGTGTATATGTTATACCGACTTGCTGATTAAGGATATATTCAAGACCGCTTGTGATGGTATGAAATTGTGTTTACTAACATAGACAATACACGCGACTGTAGTGACACCCGACCAGCACGGTGTGGTAGCGGGTGTGGGGCGGGCGTGCAGTCAAACCCCTTCCTTCTCTATTAGTTGTGCCATTGTCCAGAGTAAAGTATAACAGTTGGCCACGAGTCATTACGTTTTGAAAAATTGGTAAGCCGAGGTCTTTAAATTCCCATTTGCAGTGCGACGCATTGTGCAGTCCCTGCTAATGTTTCCTCCCACCCCTCACGGAGCGCGGGGAAATAACAAACGGATTTGAGGATGACTCGACACGGGCAGCCCAGTTCCCGAGTATGACCGATGGCGAGGAAGGGTGAAACTCGATCATCCTTCATGGTAAAAAGAACTGGTTCCATTATTTGGGTTTGGAATTCCCGTTAAAATTTTATATTGACTTTTAAAATGACTTTTATGGAAAAGTCGTCCAATCCCTCGTGCAAATTTGTATTACCTCCTCGGGAATCGACCCCGTGACCTCTCGATACAGTAAAGCCACAGCCGTACGCCTACCTACGCAGAAGGTTAAAATTAATTGTAAACGTATGATCCAACAATATATATTTCGCTAGTGTTTCAGTATTAGTTTTTTAGATGAGAAATAAAACATTTTAGATATGGCAGATGAACAGTTGAGTTTACCGAGTGTATATACTGCACTCGGGTATTGCTACATGCCTCGCTTGAGTAATAATTTTGATTCTTTAAGAGAGTCTATTCAAAATACATTAGGGAATATTCAACTTTCACTGTTGAAAATGTTAGAATAAAAGAATACGTCTTGGAACGGAATATATATATATATATATATATATATATATATATATATATATATATATATATATATATATATACGTTAAATTGTTAGAGTCTGCTTCAGGCCCTGGTGTTATACGCATATGCTTATGAAACTTTTGAAATTTGGATTTAATTATATATTTTTAAACAAGGATACACATTACACTATGATATAATTATTGGCACATGTTTAATTTCCAGAATGGTTTTGTTAGATCCAAAGCAACAATATTCGCGTATATTCGTTTTTAAAATATACATGGAAATATTTGAAGTTGTCGTCATCCGCATGTCTGCCAGTTACCGTGAGAAGTATATTGGCACATAGATGACTTATAAAGGAAGGTACAAGGGTTAGATATATCTGAGTGACGGACTGAATAATGTGGAGGCTGTGTCAGGTGTCACGGGGGTGTCAGTGTCACGTGTCAAACTCCTCGCCAGTCGGCCAACTGTAGAAATACCGACATATAACCGAGATCTGTTATGTTGAAATACCACCACCATCGTCCCCCGGACCAATTCCAATATTATTTAAACTGTTGAATTCGTCAAACTTGAGCTGATGACTTTTGTTTTATAAGAGACATTCAGGAAAATCAGCATTATGAAATTACAATTATGATTTAATTGTAATTATCAGAGGAATCTATTTTTAATACTAGGTGTTACCTCTGATTGTATTAATTACAAAGGGGATAAGTAATTTCTACGGAAACGGTGTGCTGATGTCCTTCGGGCGATTATTACAGTTAGTTCTGAGGTCCGACGCTAGGGCTACACACGAAACTTTGATTGTTACCGTTCAAATAATTACGGTACTACTCTTAACTCACAGAGCGCAGTCCTAGCGTTATTTTTTTCTACATCCCAAATTATAGCATTGGATTAGTTATTTCTTGCGTAACTAATACAATCAAGGTGCTAGTGACTGAAAATCAATAACCAATTGCATATGTTTCAATTTCTTAAGCAGTTTTTCATTTTGGGATTCTACGGCTTTCATGGCTTATTTTACAAACGTTCTTCCCAATATTTGTAATTTAATTGCGTCCTCTTTGGGACCTTCTTCTTCTACGAAAAAGTATAACGTCACAACCAACCTTCAAATATAAAACTGTCTGTTTTTTGCTTGTTTTTAAGGGAGTTCCTTATACGGCAGTTTAACTTAAACGTATTTATGGGAAAAGGTCCTAAAACTTACAAATATTTCTTTACCTCCCCGGGAATCAAACTCGCGATCTCTCAGATGGAGAGCCACAGGTTTATTAACCATATGCTCCAGTAATTTGCCTTATAAAATGTGTATACTACAAAATGGATTGCTTATATTTAGAATCCCATAGTATTGGCTGAGGCACTCTTGTGCTATAGCTCACATGAATTTTTAGTAATTGAATACCGCTTATCTAACTTAATAAATCAAAATGTGAATAGGTATATCGCGTGACAAGATAAATCTAAAAAAAAAATACATCCGAAGGCATTGAATTTGGCATTAAAATTCATTTTCACAGTGACAAGAATTAATTTCATGAGCGTCATAGAAAGCCTATCACTCAGTAGTCTGACAAAAATCCTCCTTTATCTCCCGGGAAAATCTAAAAAATAACTTCCCTGTATCATTGTCTATCTTTCCACTGGACATCTTGATAATGAAGGAAACAGGATTTTCCGGACATTTGCCATCGTTCAGTGAATCAAGAAATTATTTCACTGAACGATGGCAAATGTCCGGAAAAAATCCTGTTTCCTTCACAATCCTTCCATCGTCAAAAATAAACTTCAAACAAAGAACCTTGATAATGAATTATATATATATATATATATATATATATATATATATATATATATATATACATTTGAATCTTTGCAAGAACCTCAGCGAAGCCTGATACGCGACGCGTAGGAAGGCGTACTTATACTTTATCTATATAAGTATAAGTTGCTACTCCGAGCTTCCAAATTCCAAAACGTTTCCACAAGTATGTTCTATCAACGAAACGTCAATATTATGAAAATGTTTCTGACTAATTTCTCCCATCTTTCGTATCGTATGACTACGACCCCTACTATAATAAAAAAGAGAAGTTTTACTTAATGATTTGAGACCTGTTCTAACTCTTAAACAGTTGTTTTGGGTTAAGGGAAATTGAAATAATCTATCTACAGTGTAATAAAAATAGGCTACACCATTTTACTACTTTTTAACGATTGCGTCTAAATATTTCAGCTTATCTAAATATACTCCAAATATAATAAAAAGATTCAAACTACATTTAGATAAAATTAGTAACTAAATAACACTATTTCTATCAAAATATGTTCTTCTGTTTTCCGCATAAACTATTATAAATTTCACCTACTTTAAAATGTAACATTAGTTAAGAATCATCAAATTAACCAAATAAGACACAAAACGCTTTATTTTTGTATTAAATATGGTTTTATGTGATCGATAACCATTCTTTCTATCAGATATTAATTTATCAATGTAATCAAATGAGATGTTTTGTGTGTGGTTTTTAACTATGTTTTGCCATTATATCGGAAGTTATCACATTTCACATTAGAATTATGAAACGGCTGCTACGTGAAGCAGGAAGGAGATTTTACTATATTTTACATTCGAAACTAGGAATTTGCAGTTTTGATTGAGAATAAAAATATGTGCGGACTTGTTGTCCTCGCCTTTATTTTAGTTAACACACATGCAATTACACTTTGTTTTATTTTTTAGTATTTTGTGTTTCGTTAATTTTTGAATAAAACACAGTAGTAAGTTTGGTCCTAATTCGAAATCAACAATTTAAAAATATCATAATAAATACAGTTACCTTCTCAACTATTTGTTTCGAAGATTGTTTGTACTTGTAGGCCTGTGTTATGTATAGTTTTTTTTTTTTTAATTTGTGGTCTTTCATTTTAATTGGTACCTTTAAATATGTGGTCTAAGAGCAATATTGTTCTCACCAGCTCCCAAGTTGGACTACTCTATGTATAAATGCAAAGGAGGACGAACAGGATTCAACAACTTATCTACCATCTACCAAGTTGTGTACACTGAGTTTCACACAGATCAATTTGCTTCAAACGTCAAAACGATCGGCGAGCGCCAAATGTTCGAGCCAATACCTTCTATTTTTCACCAATCGGATTGTCATCGACCACAATTGAAACAATGTCAGAGGCCGATGATGAATGTAGGGGTGTCTGTCTACTAGTGGAAGTCGAGGGTGGTGGAGAGGGAGGAGACCATCAATCACGACTCCCCATTCCTTGCTTTTTGACCGTTCGACATCCTGTTACAACTAAATGACAGCTTACCCTCCGCGGAAGTATTGTCGCTGATATGTCTTCATTAAATCACGATTGCCTTGAGCCCCTCCGGAAAGCTGGGACTTTGGATGTTTGTTTATTACGGAGCTTCCTCTTCCGGAAAGTAATTTCAGATAAGACACTTTTAATTAGAACGCGTTTGGGGGAGAGCTACCGAAGTTGGGTAAAACACAAACAACTAATTTTTAATTAAGTGTGTGCACTTTGTAATATGAGAACTGCCTTCGTACTTATCTTCCAACAACGGTTATTCCAATTAAATGTTCTCTGGAAACAGTTCAACATGAAGAAAACACTCTTCTTAAATCATTCTATCAGCCTTTGCCATCGAAAAATATTTTAATTAAATTAATCACATTTAATAAAACTTATATCATAAACCAAAACCCATTTAAATGGTGTTTATAAATCATAAATTAAGATATAAACTAAAACCGTCCATAAATTCCGGACCTCGTTAGTGTTCCAGAGTGAAACAAAAAGCAGACGGATAAAAAAGGTGTTGGTTTATTGGTGTTTGGTTTTGGTTTTTTTGTCCGATTGTTCGTTACAAAAGAATCTTGTCCCGTTGTGCTGGGGATGGCCGACTCGCCATAGGGGCTCTTTTCGTTCAGCAGAGCTGTCGGGCCGGCCGCAGTCAATACATTACCTGGGACCACCCGGAGCGAGCGATTATCCGCTCTACGGTAAATACTTGCTTGCACCCTGGTCTGCGAGGTTCGGTCCGCTGTTCCGCATCTATCACCTGGCACCTACTGGGCTGCGGGAACAATGGACACCGGACAACCGTAGCGTATATCTTGTACATTACTTACATCTGTATGTATTGTACCAGCATATAAACAACTTTCCTTATGACAGTCGCACTTTCATTCAATGTGGTGGTATTAGGAAAAAATAGTACCAAACTTGTATTTTATTTTCAATTTTATTAAAAGACGCTAATAAAATTACACATTAATAATTTGATTTTGCGTAAGCCACAGTGTTCAGGGCACATTGACAGGGCTACAACTAGTAACATCTGCTTTGAATGTGGATAGTAACAAGAGCACACAGTCCGCTTAAGTCATTGTATATATCACCAACTCAGGCATTTTTAAAGAATAAACACAACTCAAGTAGCCTAACATAGCTATGGTGGGGAGGGTTCATCGAATTCGAATATTGAGTTTAACTCCATTTCACCTTCCGGTTAGTGCAGAGTCTGAAATACGACACTGTCGCAGACTTGACTCATATCCGTCTATATTTGGAGTCCACATCCGTGTGGAGATGTCAATACCATACAATACCAAAGACAATAGACATACCTAGACGCTTCACTGTGGTTAGTACTAGGACTGGTAAACAACATTCGCTAGTGTTGGTGGTCTGGTATTGTGTCGGAGTTCCAGTGAAACTTACTTGTTTTATATTTTCTGTGGTCCATACCGTAAAAATCTACGAGTTTTTAAAACTATTTTTTCAGATAAGAGCACTCAGCAGTTACTGTACTGCTTTCACCTGACTGTACGTGTTTCATATGATCAAATTTTGACAAATTTTACATAGCGTTTCGGTTATAATACCAATAAAATCATTTTCCTATTATGAAATTAAATATGAAGTACTTTTTAACGTCATTTTGTTCTATATACCCACCAATCGAAAATTAATATGCCTACAAGCCTGATGGAATTTGAGATTCAAACATATGATACTGCCTTTTTCATTCCGATACAACATTTGAAAGTAATGTTAAAATTGCTTGCCTTACATGATTGACTCGATGAACAAAATTAAGAATTGTTCCATCATTTATTCTGTCGAACAAAAGGCAACGTTAATGGAATATACGCAAAACCTTGACAATTGAGATAAAAGATATCTCAAACAATGGTTCATCAAAATACTAATAAATTATCTACTTTAACTATTGAACACAAAATATGAAGGCCTGCATTATCTGTGAAGTCCTTGTAACAAACACTATAACTCTCACGCTCTAGAAAAGCCAACACTGTCTAAGATTCTGACGCAGCAAGTTGGTATTTTTGTTAACAACTTTGATGTTGAAATCATTCTGTATAGGTCACTGAGATTTTTAACTATAAGTAACTATGCAGGATTTGAAGCGTTGAGAACATTCTCAATGGTTATAGTCGGTACAGCAACGCGGCTTTATATTTCGATAGTTGACAAAGCCCACCGGCCCCCCTACATTAAAACACTTTACAGATCATTAACAAACATAAACAACCATTGACAAAGCGAGAGGAAGCTGCGAGGGTAGGGAGAAGGGAGGCAATAACGCATCTCACTTCCTCCCGTTCCTTCCGGTCGACGCGTGCCTCACTTCCGGTCGCTATTGTCGCTAGATGACTCCATCACTGATATCGCTAATGATACGTGCTTTATAGTTGCGTGGCTCTCGCTCATCGACTGCGATCATTGCAGAGCTAATGGAGTTAAGTTCTATCATTACAACGGTCGAATGCTGCCCACTGGTCTACAAATATCATTACTAACCTGCAGTTGAGATTTTGGGCGTGGACAAATTAAGGATCTATTAATGAATTATGATAAAATCCAACTTTCTACAAAATTTAATAAAAACATATGTATTGTTGACTAGCTGTTACCTGTGGCTTCGAACATAGTTTTCAAAATAGACTTCTTTAGACTACTTAGAAAAACATTTACGATGTAACATGGTAAAGATTATGAAATTTTCAAACGTAAGTAGTAGACATAAATCAAGTATATATATTATTTGAGCGTTCATAGTTAATAGTATTAGAGGTTAACCTGACTTTTGCTCATGTGTTTTTGGAGCATTTCTGGTTCAGATTTGTTATATTATCAAGGTCACAGCTGAGTCTGCCTTGTTATTCCGGTAGTTAGAATAAAAATACACAGGTCTCGGAAATCTATTTCTGTCAAACGTGTCTACTTCCAACTCTTGTAATCTACTTTTGGTTTAGAATATTTCCAGCGTCTTAGTTGCGTTGTACTGATGAAGAAAACCTGTATACATAGTACGTAGGATTGAGAAGTCTATTATACGGCCTAGGAGGCAATCCTAACTACCTAGTTCCTATCTACTTCCGGTGTAAGTGGAAAATCCTTACTACCTCATGAATCATTCCAAAATAATTGTTTATAAGATCCTGCGTAAGTGTGGTTGTTTTTCGGACAGTAGTCTGGGAAAGAATAGATTTTTGAGGCATGTTAGAGTTCATTTTCCTGTGTTTCCAACAGCTACCGTTAAAATGCCATATCACAATGACAAGGAAGCTCACCAGTTTGGACTAACTTATGTGAAAACATTCACAGCTTTGTGCATCAAGGTTGGTTTTATAACGATGTTCAGATAGTAGTCACAATGCATTAGATGTTTTAAATTCGTTACTAGCGCAATCTGGAGTAAAATTTATACATTAGATTTGTATTTGCAATCTGCTGATTAATTATTACACTACTGATCAAACACTGCTTACTTAATATTTTATAAACAATTTTATTCGTTCCGTCATATTTTATTTACTTGAATTTCAACCGTTCAGAGTGTATTATTTTATAATACAAAGATAAAGTTGACAATTTTTCAGAACTCTGGAGTTTCTACAGTAAGAAATTTCTCATATTTCCATATTTAGTAGTAATTTGTTGAAATGACTGATACAATATGATGTCAGTAGAATGCAATGTTTTTCGCTATAGGTTCAAAAATACAAAATTATGACTAAGAGCTAAAATAAGGTAAGTTAGGTAATTTGCTAAGTTTACTATAATCATTACACGTCAAATTTTAACGGATATTAATTAAAATCGAATTGTGAAATCGTAATATCAAAGAATTCATAGAAAGTCATAATCAACCCATGCTTGGCTACGTCGGGCCCAGTCACCCAAAATGGTTTCCTTGGTAAGACTCTTTCCTTCTTCTGTTAGGGCCGCTAGTTAGATACCAAACTGAATGGAGCGGTAATCAAGGACTCCTTTTTTGAATAGGCTGAAATGTTAACTTATTGATTTTAAAATATCAACCGTTATATAAGTAGATAAATATTTATTGCTCGCACGTTTGTCGTTATTTTGAACTGTTATTAGAATAACTTAACTATATTACCAAAGTTTATAATAATTATTTATTTTGAAACACTGAAAACTAAGTATTTATGATCCACAAATTTGATGTATATTTATTCTTATTTGATTAACTCTTTACATCAAACAATGGAGAAAGGAAACTAAATTGTAAATTAAAACAAAAATAAATTATTCGAAACGAATAAAAATAAAAAAATAGGTGGAACATATAGAACTTTTTTATAAATCAATTATTAATTCATTGATTTAAAATTGGCGCCACGTAGTTGGAGCCGGATATTGAAACGTCGCATTTCCGGGAGGCTAGTACGGGTACAAGAACGCGAAAGTGCGTGCCGCTGTATTTTAGCACCGGCTTTTAGATTTTAATTTCAACTTGTGATTCTTCCTTTAATACATTCTTCACAAATAAAAAATAGAGTCTATTTGTTAAAATATATGGTTTTCAAGTAGTTATAGTAACATTTATTTTACTAACAACAATTACAATGAACGAGACATGATAACCAGGTTTATTAAGATTTGGAGGCCTGCAATGCTGATAATGTTAATAAACAAGATTTTAATCCATTCATATAATTAGTTGTTTGATTTCCTTCCTTTCCATACGTATATTTCAAAATTTAAACTGGCATTAAACAATATAAACAATTACTAAAACGATCAAAATTAGATTTCTTACTGTAACACAGTTTACAGTGAGATTCGACGGCCAGACCTAGGATTACTACTGGCTCGTATGGTTTTGGCTTGTATTGATTGTATTTCGTCTAAGCTGTGTAACCTGGTGGAAATTAGCGTCTGCAGCTGTAATTATAGCCGCTAAACTAATAACCGACAATAACCATTACAGCAATGGCACTCCACCGCCACTTATCGACACGTATAAACAAACATGGATCCATTAACTGCGTGATTTATCTCCTTAGGCTTGTTACTTCAATTTTTTCCCTTCACCATGTTTATTTGAAAAAACCGAAGACGAACGTCGGGAAACAAACGTAGGCATAAATCTCCGCGCATGCGCCGGCGCAGTCAAGGCATTAATCACCTGAACAACCGTCTTCACCGGTCCGCCGCGCCGCCACGGCCCAGCCCGGCCCGGCCCGGCCCAGTTCGCACTTATTAAATACAGACTATTATCGCCTAAGTGAATCATCAGGTCACGTGGTACACCGGAGTCGTGACTCGCTCTACACCAGAATCAATCAGCGCCTAACCGGGGAAGATCTCGTTCCTCTCTTCTGCGGTGTACTACTTTAATTAGTCCGTTTATTGGACTTGGGCTTTCTATAATTCCCTGACGACTTGTTACAATAGTGGAGGAAACATTTACGAAAAATGTATAATATATTCGTTTAATAAATCTTATACTATGTGAATAAACAATTAGAAAATACATTTACACAATTAAGCCTATTGAATAACGATTTTCTCATTATAAGTAAACTCTTATTATTATTATATGACAATTCTTTGAGGAGATTCTCACTCCCCACTCCCTGGGCATTGCAATGGGAATACTTGAAACATTCATGTTTCGTCACGGTAAAAATAATAGATTTTCATAAAGAACATATGAAAATCTTTTTATATTTATTATCTAACCTTCTCCAGATTAGAAAATACATAAATAAGTTTACGTTTTGCTTATGACTTTTTCTCTTTTTCTTTCGCCTATAAAAATTAATCTCGCTCAATCAGAAATTTGTGTAAGACATAAGATCAATTTAACCGAATTAGCATTCTGTTCTATAACATCAGTGTTCCACTTTCTCTGATACGTGTGTGACGTGTTATTTGTGCTCTTGACCTCTGTGCAGAGACGACGCCTGGGATCATTTTTTTTACTTTGGACTTTTTGAATGACAGGCCTTCGCCGTGGTGTTTTCTTACACAATATTATTAAGTTCTGTATTATTGTTGGTTATATTATATATACAAACTTAATATATTATTTATATATTACGGTTTTTACACCTGAGGAAGGGAGCAAATTTCAATCCTCGTAGTGTCGAAGGACATAGCCAGCAAGGGAATTTAAGGGGTCCGGATTCCTCCCAAATTTTTAATTTTTTAATAAATGATTATTACTATTTAAATATACTATTTAGTCTTCCTCACACGTACTGCTGAAGGATCGTTCTCAACAAAGAAACGAGTCAAGAACTTTTTAAGGCAAAAAGGGGCCTTACTCCTCTGTCCACTACGGGAAAATATCAGTTGTCTGGACCCCCGTCCCCAAGTCTTTTCCTGGCTACGTTCTTCGTAGTGTCACGGATTTTGTAACATGTCACGACGGAAAATTTCCGAACTTATATCCCTACAATTAAATTACTCCGGTGCTATATGGGATGTGGGATTCTATTACTATGTTCTCTTTTGAGCCTTCTTATGACTTACCCTACTTGGGTTTTCTAAAAACGGAAAAGAAATACAGGTAACACCTCGTTGAGATTTCAAAAGAAGTAAATTTTATTAATGTAAATTGACGATTTCCTGTCAGAGTGTGATTTATATATATATAAGTGATGATTTTGGCAAAAATAGAGAGAATAACAAATATTTAAATTATCTTTGAACTCCTATATTTTACTAGTACAACATTTTATAAAGATTCAAAAGGATCAATATGCTTTTTTATGGAAACTTCTCTCCTGGAGGAATGAAAAGAGACGACAGCATGTTCAGCTGTTCATATATGAAAATTTATAACATCTTAACATTGCAAAAACGTGTTCAATATTACCTTTCATTAGCTTCTACACTATTTTTTTTACTGACTACTTCTTTTGGCGGGCTATGGATATGTGCTTTGCAAGAGGAAAAAATTTTCGTTTCGCGTCACAGAACGAAACGTCATGCTTTTTTCGCTCCGTAACCGCTAGAGGCGTAACTATCGCGACCATTTTGGCGTTTAGGCAGGACGATTCTCCGTTCAGTGGCTATCCAGGCGTGTTAATGAGGGGTTACTGTCGCTTCTTATTGAAGTGACTACTTTTGGCGGCCTATAAATTGGTTTAAATAAATCTACGAACTAATAATTTATTTACTAATGAATCCAACGTAAATTAATTAAATTACTGCATCATTTAAAGCTCATGAGGTTAAAAAATGAAACTCCAGCAGGATTAATATTAATTCCCATTCCAGTTTACTACTAGTTTTGTCCTAACGAGATTTGAAAAAGGATTAAAAAAATGTGATTCGATCTATAGCTAACCTAGCCGTAATGTAATTTAATCCTGGAAGAAAATTAATCTTTTTGGTGATTATAATTGTAATCTTTACTCAATTACATTGGGACTTACCTTACAATTACTAAACAAAATTACGTAAAAACTGTTTTTAAGATATTTAGAAAGATTTTATTCCAAAGTATTTATTTCTTATTTCAGTTATTAAAAACCCATAAATTAATTTTTAGAATATAATGACAATGAAAATTAATTAACTATTTCGGAAGTACGTGATTCTAGTGAACATTATACTGACCAAATTATAGAAACCAATACAAAAGATAGTAAAAAATTATACTATTAGTATACTATTAGTATTTTAATATTTAAATTAATGCCATACAATGTCAGTGATCATTGTAATATATGAAATGCAATATTTTTCTAAATGAGCAAATTTACTTTTTCAAGATATTTTTAACTCGTGCAGTTATTTTAAAACAAATTTACGATTATTTGCCTATAAAACAGCTTAGATAGAACTTAAGTTTGCGGTAATTCAGTAAAATTCAGTTTAAAAGTAACACTACAGTAGATTGAAATCTACCCTCTCCTTCAGGTGCAAAAAAGACCATAAGACATTAAAAACGATTAATATCTATACCAGTACTCAGGGCCGTCCGAAGGGGGGGGCGAACGGGGCGGTCGCCCCGGGCGCTGCGGCCAAGGGGGCGCCGCGCCGCGGCTAGGAGGTGCCTTACTCATAGTCAATATTAAATTTGTAAAACAAAATTTCAACGATATTCTACTATATACATACAAACCCCCAATCCGGTGCCTTAATATTTGTTAAAAAGGAAACTTGGTTTGAACCATATACTTAAAAATACTGTTTATTTTTAGTAAGTTAAGTTTGGCAACACCGCGCGGCAAAAACAACTTAGACCATTTGGCAACACCGCACTCTCAACTCCAACTGTCACTGTCATTGCGTCTACACCGTATAGGTTAGGTTGCTAACTACTCTTGTGTGTTTAGTGTTTGTAGAGACTTAGAGCTGTGAAATTAAGCGAATTTGTACGTGAGAGGTGAGCTTCGTATTGTATTAGTACCTACATATACAAAAGCTACGGACATGTGGTAGTTAAATATGTGTTGGTTGTCACATGTATTGGTAATAATTATGTAAATATTGTTTCGAACAAGGTACTATGTGCACTCTAGCTTGCATGTCGTAGCGTAGGCATAAAAACTACGCAACATGTAGACCAACAGATTTAAACATTATTTTTTAATTTCATTTTAAGTAAACAAGCATAATTTTGAAGAAGTATCATTTTATTTCAGATTATTTTATTAAAATGTCTAAAAAAACTATCAGGTGCTCAGAGACGAAAATTAACAAAAGACAGTGAATTAGCTCACAGTGCTCTTTTAAGTAAAGTACCCAAGTTGACAAAATTCTTCACAATAGCTGAGGGCACTACCCAACAACCTACTTCATCTTTACTCGCTACTTCAAATACCCAGGACTTCGACCATGAATGTGAACAAGACCTAATTTTAACTGAGGTAGAGGAGACTGCTGAAATACTGAAGGAGGAAACCAGTGACAAGCTTAAGAAGGGAACTGTTGAAATGTTAAACTACCAAAATAAAAATTTTTCAAATGACCCGTCAACTTGGCCTGAAAATTTAACTGTCAGAGAGAGAGAGATGAAATCATAACAAGGGGTGCTCCGTCATTTTAAAAAAAGTAATGATGACTATCCACTAAACAGTGAAAAACGTCATTTTTCAAAAGATTTTCAATATCGCCACGCAGAAAATGGCGAGAAAGTGAAAAGGCGGTGGTTAGTTTATTCTTGCTCTTCTGATGCAGTGTTCTGCTTTCCATGTCGTTTATTTGACAATAATCCACACTCAAGTTTTGGCAAAAAGCAAGGATTCAATAATTGGAAAAAATTTCATGAGCGAGCTTCATCTCACGAAACGTCATCTGAGCATTTTAAGTTTACCCAGCAATTGATTGAAGCTGAACGTAGAATCAACCAAAATGCAGCAATTGATACTGAGCTCATGGGCCAAATACAAAAAGAAGCCGAGAGATGGCAAAACATACTAAGAAGAATTATTGCTATTATTATTTACTTAGCAGAACACAACTTGGCTTTTCGTGGAAACTCAACAAAACTTTTTACAAAAAATAACGGAAAGTTCCTTGGCCTTATCCATTTACTAGGAGAGTTTGATCCGGTTATGATGGAACATTTAAAATGCATTGAAGAGAGTGAATATCGAGTTCAAATGTTAAGCGTCAATATTCAAAATGAGTTGATAAACTGTCTGGCAAAGGAGGTGAAAAACAATATAATCGAGAAAATAAAGCTGTCACGGTACTTCTCAGTAATGTTGGATTGTACGCCAGACGTAAGTCATAAGGAACAAACATCTCTCACCATTCGCTATGTTCACGAAGAAGAGGAGATCGATGGTGAAATTGTTATTAAAGAAAGTTTTATAGGCTACACGATTACTGAGGAGTCAACAGGGGAAGCATTGACTCAATTGTTAACAGAAGAGGTAGAGTTATGTGGTTTGGACATGAGTAACTGCCGCGGGCAAGGGTACGACAATGGCGCAAACATGGCAGGAGCTAAAAAAGGGGTCCAATCACGAATATCCTCAGAATATCCTTTAGCTGTATTTACACCCTCCGTCAAGTCTACTCTACTTTTTGGAATCCTTCAGAGGATTTACACTATTTTCGCATCATCTCCAAAACGTTGGTGCGTTGTCAATGACCATGTTAAAGGTTTAACTTTGAAAAAGGTTTGTGAAACAAGATGGGAGGCTCGAATAAGTTCCGTATCTGCCGTTCGATACCAGTATAAAGACGTCCTTGACGCTCTTGTAGAACTGAGTGAAACTGTCAATGACCCTACAATCTCATCTGAAGCTAAGTCCCTCCAAATTCACATGGAAGACTTTTCATTTCTGGTTTGCCTTATTGTTTGGCACGATGTTTTGTTTGAGGTAAACTTGATAAGTAAAACCTTACAAGGTAAAAGCACTGATATTGCTTTAACATCAAATCTGCTGCAAAAAAACTTTACAGTTCATAGATGATTTTCGTAAAGACGGTTTAAATGACTCAGTTTAAAAAGCCAAAGAGATTTGTAGTGAAATTGACGTGGAACCATTGTTTAAAGAAAAACGCCAAAGAACAAAAAATAAGCTTTTTGATTATGAAAGTAAAAGTGACTACAAAGCAACCCCAGAAGAAGAATTTAAAAGAAACGTTTTCTACCCACTATTGAACATTATGCAGGCTTCCCTAAAAGAAAGGTTGATTCAGTTTTCAAACCACAACTTGAAATGAGGGTTCTTATACGACCTTAAACATCTCCCTCACGCAGAAGATTTGAAAGAATGTTGTGAAAATTTACAGAAACCCCTATCGTTTGGGCAAACCTCTGACATAAGCGGAAAATAACTTTATCAGGAACTCCTTCATGTCAAAACTATTGTGAATGAAGTAAGCCTAGCTAAGGCAACTCCATTACAAGTTTTAAAAGTGATTAAGAAGACAGACAGAAAGGACCTATACACAAACTTATGGATTGCACTTCGAATCCTTCTAACTATTCCCATATCTGTTGCCAGTTGTGAAAGAAGCTTTAGTAAGCTTAAATTAATAAAAACCTACTTGCGTTCTTCAATGTCTCAGGAGAGACTGTCATCCCTTGCCATGCTGTCTATTGAAAATGAAGAATGTAAAAGGCTGAAGTTAGAAGACGTTATCAAGAAGTTTGCTAGTGCAAAGGCCAGGAGGATTTCTTTTTAAAAATAAAACTATCTCTGTCAAAGGTAAATAATAGTTATGACATTAAGATTGAAATAGTTATGCATTGCGTTTATATCTGTTACTACTATTAATAGCCCTAAAGTTCCACAAAAGTATTGTATGCCAAAAAGCCAAAGTAATAATTTCTTTATATCTATGTATATAGGTCTATTCAATATTCTATTATCTATTCTAAAACATGTTTAAATGTACATATATAATATATTTGGTATTTTGTTACACACAGAAAACTGGAGTATTTATTTACATATAACAATTTCCAAAAATTCCTTATCACTTGGTATGGCTGTATTGACGAAATGTAATTTTTATGTGGGGGCCTCCAAGGCATGATTTGCCCCGGGCGCATTAAATACTGGGGACGGCCCTGCCAGTACTAACTCGCATAAGACATACGAGCGAGACATCGGGTTAAGGAAACAACGGAACACGGTAACATAATCTAACAAGCAAAATCACTCAACAAAATATTATTTGGCAATATTTATTACATGAAATAAGAAGTCTTAGAAGTCAATAATAAATAAAATGACTTCAAGATAAAAGATTGTGTTAGATTGTAACAGTAGCCTAACAGTGGTAAAGAAGCAATATTGGTCAATAATGTTCATATATGTCGTTGATTAATTTATTAAGCTTCAGTCAATCGCGACACAGCTCTCTCCCTTCAACTTATCTGTTTAGGTGGATATTTATTATTGGCAGTTTCAGTTTAAAATGTGTTGACTGAGGACAGCTCACACAGCGAGGCCGAAATAAACCGAACAATCTTACGATGTTTAGTAATGTAATAAACGTGTTCTTATTTTTCCTGCATATCTGGTAAAAATATGTCCATGTAATTTTTTTAATAGGTTTACCCGAAGTATTTGCAAAAGTAGTAAACGATTCGTATCATTATTGTAACAGAAACATATTTAAGATATAGTTTTAATACTATTTTTGAGAATCCTGTGACTCCACTACCATCAAACTGAGGAATACATAATACCCACGGGAGGGGAAGGCCTCAGCGAATAAAACTCTGAGGTCCATTTTGGAATTTATTTGTTTCAATTTGCGGTCGTTTATACCAATGTGTACTTAACAATACAAAGGATCATAATTTTTCAGACGTAAATTTCCCATTTAAAATATTTATTCATATTCTCACAAATATATCAAATTTTATGAAGTCTATAGACATTTTCAGATAAAACTTCCTCATTTATTAGGTTGCATTGGAATTTGATGAAATTGTTGATCAGGGCAGATTGAAGATTCTCATGTGAGTTGAGATATTTACCAAGACTGTTACTACAAATTTGTCACGCCCTCACTTTATTCCAGAATTATGCGGGAATAGGTCGCTGTCCCGGGCGGCTGCTATGGTCGCAAATAAACAAGAGCTACTGTGGCAGTGTCCCGCGCATGCGCACTGTACAGCAGAGTCGTGCGCATGGCACGTCACGACGGGACGCGGTCTCGGTACTTCCATTCAGCCTTACCATCTTGGTGCGGAGACAACTCATTCTTACCGCTGAATTAAATACCGTTCTTCTCCAGTCTTTCCATATTCATGCAGTACCTGAACTTGGGTGGTAATATACTTCCTCCTGTACAGGCTGAGGCATGCAAAATTAATTTTGTGTCTTGTTCAGTATGGAAATCGGACTGTTATACCAACGTAATGCTTAAAGTGGCTAACGGAGATTTTCTTAGCACAATTGGCCACAATATCTAAAATAAAACTAAACATAATTTTTAACTTAAATGCTTGACCCTTTTGCTCCGAATTATCCCCGTGTTTCCTATAACCATTTATATTCATTGCTTGTTTTATTAAGAACCCAATAAACCTGTCTTAAAGTCGTGTCGTTGTCTGTCCGTCTTTATGTCTGTGGGTCCATGGATAACTCTTGATAGAAAGGTCTTAGAGGCTTTAAACTAGGTACATAGGATCCTCTTGGAGCACGAAAAAACTTAATTTTGGAGTAAAAAATCAAATCTAAAAGTATAAACAATGCTAGTATTTTTACACTAATCTTATGGAGAACGACAATATCAACGAGAAAATCGAGGAATAAACACGCGTGTAAACAAATAGAATGAAATAATATGACATTTCGTCATGGAATATAGCAGCATGTTAAGTGATGATGATAAAAGCAACTTTGTTGCTTTTCCTTTCTCTTCGGGTCCTTCGATACTCCGTTTTATCGGTTTATTTCCATTCAATATGTAACCATTATTATTCCATGAAATAAAAATTATCTTGGCTTCTAGAACAGGTAAATTTTTTAAAAGAAAGTAGCAGGATAGTAAAGCACAAAGTGTAGTAATGAAAGAAACATCTTAGATACACACATAAAGGTTCCGGAAAAAGAAAGAATGCGGAATTAAAATACACACACACACACACACACACACACACACACACACACACACACACACACACACACACACACACACACACACACACACACACACACACACACACACAACACACACACACACACACACACACACACACACACACATATATATATATATATATATATATATATATATTATATATATATATATGAAAGATCGTAGAACAGAAATAATTCATAATGAACAGAAAAATATAATTGAGAAAGATACCCAAAATAATGAAAAAATGCAAACGTCATTTTGTTAATATTTTAAAAGATATACAATTTTAATCGATCATTTATACTGTTTTATTTTTATCGCAAACCTAATACACAAATCGTAATAAGTAGGCTTTACGTCCTATGCTCCAGCAATGTCATCACAATGTACTGCTGGAGTACTACAAGTAAGGGATTGATTCTAGTGAAAGAATCCATTACGAAACCCAACCTCGATCGCCTCTGGAAAAATGGTCGGATCGAAGATATCGGAGCGGGGCCGGCCGACCGGACTCAGATCAGATATCCCGTGAACTTAACCCTCCGCATACCCGGCCGCGAACCCCGGTAGCCGGGCTATGTAAATGTGGACGACAAACTGCTACCAGTCGGCTTTGTGTCGCCGCGCGCTCGCCCGCCCCGCCGTGACCCCATTGTCTCATCTCAATGATTTACTAATTTCACCCTGCCATTGTCTCCATGTTAATCCCGGTCATCGGCCATTCTTTATCTGTGCTTCGCTCCAGTTCGAATTATTTTTTGTTTTATTTCACCGAAGATGCGTACAGGCTACTGTTCTCGCAGACTGTTGCCCGCCGAAGGCCTTGAACAGGTTCTTCACAATATTGGCGGCTTAGACTTTTATGTGTTCACTCTGTGACCGACCGCGCGGAATCGTGTGGTTTTGTAGCCATGAATTGGGTTAACTTAGATGATAGGCCTTGTTACAATGGTTACATTGTTTGATCATTTACAAAGTTAAAAGTCAAGATTAAAATTTATATGCTATATACTTTTTGGATAAAATTCAGTCAATCTTTCTAAACAAACTGTATAGAAACATAAAAAATTTTACCGCACATGACAATGTATAAAATTCTCTACACCCTTATCAAGCAGGACTTGCTATAAATGTCTTATTACGACGCATTTAATAGTACGTAAGCCATTATCTAGAAGATACTTTTTTGCGAAAAGTAGTTATTTGTTCTCATAAAGAGAGTCCACCCTTAAATTTTACATAATTGATTTTTTTTATACCAAATACATGTTCTTCTAATGGTATATTTGGCATCTTTTTTCTCTATAATCTATGAGGTCAACTCCAGAAGAGTTCACTTCTGGCAGGTTCATAAGTGCCATTAGAACTGAACTGGTACAATAAAAACCAATGTGTCACTTACACTTACGCAACCTAATGGAGGATTGGTACATTACTAACAGAAAATATCGAAATATTTTGCTAAAAATGTTGATTGATAGGTCTAGTTTACTGTGAAGGATGATTTTCGGGGTGAATCAAGAGTAATCACTTAGTGTAAAAGGATTTTGCAAATATGATGGAAATTCTTCCCTGTGTCCTCTTTGACTGCAAGAGGTTGGAACGGATCTAGTCTCTCCTTCATAGGTGACAGGACTGAGATCAAATGTGCCCGCTATCCTTCCTTCTGGTGGATGTAACGTGGAACATTGACAAGAGACTGTCCCTGCCCCAAACCACACCCTTCCTAAGCAACGAATAGAAACGTGAAGGTACTTTTAGGAATAAGTGCAATGAAAGGTTTCTTCTGCTTCTTGTCCTAAGAGAACCATTTGATATGTATTAAAGTAACCAAATAAAGTCAGACAGCGAGTAAAGCAAACAAGATGTTGTAGAATAGGAAAATTTTGGGTATTGTGGACTCCTCTTTTCGAGATTCCAAGGCAAATTCACCATGAAAGGGTTTAATGGACACCCTTAACTCAGCAGTTATGTCACCTTGGAAAAGGAGAGGCTTCAGATATCTTTACACTTGCAGTTATTGGTGTGAAGCTTCTAGCTCAATTTAAATGTCCAGATTTAAGTGACAACATTGGTTTTTGTGCCTAGGTTCTACTTGCAGAATAAACCAGAAGTGAACCCTCCTGGGGGAATGATTATCTGGATTGTTTCATGTCCCTGGGCATATATAATAAACATGGCATAAGTGCGTCCATTAGCTAGGCGGGCTAAAACTCTGGATTGGCAAATCAACGATTAGCCTGCAGGATTGGCTCGGTTTTGGATTGGTATCTGAAAATATAACTGCTCGACCCTGCTGCTGGGCAAATTACTTTCTCTCGTCCATCAGTCTCGCGGATCGGCTAGCGTTGGTGGGATGAGGTAAAAACTAAAAATAAAAGATCCGATCAAATACAAACCACAAATTACGCCAAAGTCTACAGATTCCACAAGCTCTTCCTCAGAGTATGAAGAACAAATCATCACAATAGTCTCTATTCCGTTCTACATGGATCTAAACTGGAGCGTTGTCGTAAGTCATCTTTTTTTAAGTGGTTACGGGTATAGTTCAGATATTCAGTAAGTGCACGCCCACCGTTATTTTCAAAATAAAAATCGATTTAATATTTTTAAAATCGTTAATATAATATTTTATAATTTCAATATCGAAGTGTAATCATTATTAATGTGCTAATATATTTTGGAAAAATGTAAACATTGAGACTTTTTTTATAAAACATTAAAATAGTCAAACTTATAGGTAAAATATAGCTATTGCTAATCAGTTTTTATTAAACTGATTAATGATGGTAAAATATGTTAGTATTATAGAGCTATTATGGTAAATTATGGGTTTCATCACAAACTAAGAACATTTCCAGATCCCAAAGGAAACCTTCATAATTTTTTTTAGAACTAACCCAATGTGTATTATTAGCAGGTACCCGCAGCTTCGCATGAAATTTTGCACCTTTATGAACATCTCTGGTTCGAGTGAATTTTATTTTCGACGCCAATATTGAGTTACCTTCTTCCAAAAATCAAGAAAGTATGTTATGTTTATATATTTATAGTGATTGTAATTTACTCGATATGTGTATGTTCATGATCAAGAAAATACATGTACATACACAGCTCTGAGAAACCTTGACATCAAAAGACAACTGATTTAGGTTTCATAACAGTCTTTAAATGTAAATTTAAAGTTAGACTACATTGTCTCTTATATATGCACTGCTAGCAGTTATCCGCTCCTTTGCACCCAATTTAGTAGGTGTATCGCCATGCTGTTTCAAGTTAATTAAATTTTCGACGCCAATGTTGAGTTTGCCTTGATGGCACGATCAAGAAAATTCGCCAAAAAGTTATTGCCATTGTAATATATTTGTTCTTAGTATGGTTTATTTCATACTTGATTTAGCCTTGTTTCCCAATCATGAAAATATGTATCACAGATCAGAGAAGCCCACTTCTGTAAAAAGAGAACTGAGTTTTACATCAGTCTTTAAATTTATAGTAAAAGTATTAAAGTATATCTAATACTTAGTATTTGATAAAAATGTACAGTAAAACTACTTTAACAATGACACTAGTTTGTTTATTTACACACTGAAAAGTATTATTAATATTTTGGTACATCTAGAGCTGGAAATGGTAGGCCTACATTAGTTCAAAGCACAGGCTAGCGAATTATCATCTTGCACAGTTCTTGCCGACTGCTTCAAAGGGAGTCTTCGGAGTCAAATTTTGACTAACCCATATTTTAGGATATTTTATAAGGTAGATGTGTACTTATCTAATCGCTGAAATCCGAATCGGCTTTAAAAATAATGGTTATTCTTACCATTATTAGAAATTACTTATATTATAATCTACTGACTATAAATGTAAACAAACTGAAAATAGTAAACAATGTTTACACAGAACAGTTGATTACATTTGACAGGATTTTTAAAATTTCAGAACTATAGAGATCAAGGTGACATTTTTCGCTACATTAAATACCAGTGGGGCGTAGCCGAAAGCCCTATATTCATCCCAGGGACTGTAAGAATGTCCATGTAGAATTTCAGTACGGTTGGTTGCATAACTCATGTGTCAAAGCAAAACAAACAAAAAAAGCACTTTGGCATTTATAATGTTATTAGGATTTGGAAACAGTTAGATATTATCAAACTTGTTCTGTTTTAACCCTCGAATTGAATTAGAATTTTGAACAAATAAGGATTTAGTGTTGATTTATCTAATCTTCACGCATACCCAAAGTATTTAAAGTATTTTAGAGATTTTAAAAGTAATTTCATAATGTTTACTTTAGTACTTTTTTGGGTATATAAAAAACTAATTGTTCCTTACTTTGACTTGATGGATTCGTTGCAAATATATTGGCCTTCTTCCGAATATTCACTTAAAATAATTTATTACTTCTCCATTGGTCTGAGCAAATGTCACACAATGCTACGATTCTAGTTCGGTTAGAAGTGACTCATCAAGGAGAAAATAATCCCTGTATCCAATATTTTGCTTTTTTGCTTGGTCAAAATTTAATAAAACATTACTAAAATAAAATTACATTTTAGTAAACCTTCAGGGCGTGGCATTGGCCGATGGCCGATTTGGCCGATCAATTTTAGCGCAATATGTCCCAAAAACCATTACGAAATCAGAGCACGGTCATTTGTTTCGTAAAAAAGAACTTTCAGGATCGAATAACTTTAAGTAATACAAAGTTATTTTATTAAAATTCGAATTCTTTAGATGAGTATTTAACTCATCTAGTTTAACATTTAGTTTTGATGGATCATAAGTACCACGTCAGGAGCCTTACACTAAACCCTTATCACTTGAAAAATTTCTAAATGCACAGTTAAAGTGCGGTTACCTCAATGATGTTCGCCGATAAGTACTTTATTTGCACTCCGTAAAGCCTTTGAAGACTTAGTTTTGGATGGTTTAAAGAATATTCTAGAAAGAATCATGTATCCAAAACAACATGCCTGGTTTCAACGGAAAGTCCACTATAGATATGTTGTTGATTTTTGAGGAACGTGCACTTATGGCATTTGGATGTGGATCTCATCTGTATACGGTGTCAAATAACCTTATCAATGTATTCGCCAAGATGTTCCACATCATTTTGGTCCTTAAATTAAGGTGATATGTAGTGCTAAGCTGGATCTATGATTATTTTACAAAACAATGCCTTTCCATCAGGCTCTTCCACGTCAAGGCAATCATGACATCAGGCTTACGGTGTTCCTCAAGATTTCCAACTAGGATCTTTTTATAAACAAGGAGAGGCTGATCTAACCATATCCTGCTCGTTCTCATGGGCCACTGGGCTGTATTAATATCGTAACAAACAGATTAAGAGGAAGCGTCGATACAGTACAAAGTAATTGGTACTGATAAAAAGTGCTGTGGTCACAGACAGGATTTAAACCTGCACTATTCTTAACTCAGATTTAAAGTTCGACGTCTTAGACAGCTCAGCCATCGCCACTTCCAACGCATTCATTAATGAGCGTGGTGGAGATCTTGTGTTTTCCGACGTGTGTAAGAAGATCTCCTCTGTAAATGACTTGGTTCACCCAAATCCAATCCTGTCATAGTGGGAGAAAAATGATATGCAAGTACACTCCGATGCAAATGTTCAGTTAATACGTACATTTCTCCACCTATATTCCTGTATGGGTGGTCATTTTACATATGACCTACAACTAAGAGATCATATTGATTTAATTGACAGGAATGGAAACAAATGCCTGGGTTTGTAGTGCGCTTCTCAAGTTTCTGTACCGATCGCTGGTGAGGCGGCGGCGTCTAGAATAAGCTTCGGTCGTTTGGTCAACCCATACTGTACTTGAATTCTGTCTAGAAAAGATTACTCGTACTTGTGGGTGTTCGGAATGGGTACTTCGCTCTCTGGAATCGCGCAAAGATGCAAATAGATGGTACAGTAAAGACTGTTAAATAGCTAGCTCGTCTGCCAGGAACTCGTCTACCTATCCAGGATGCCTGAAAATCCTCGAATCAGAGCAACCAATGCTTCAGACTAACTATGATGCTAATAGTTCTAGTGCTTGGCTCTTTTATTTGGTGATATTTTTCCAACTAGTCGACTGTTGTTTTACGACTATTACCTAATTGCATGAAAAAGTTCCTGGCACTTCTGTCTGAGCATACCTGATAATTGGTCCTGCAATTACATATGCATTATTATATATTTTCACATAGTATTAGTCGTTTATTAATACAGTCGTTTTTCTATTAATGTTTTGTTACATTCATCTTCTTGATACATTATTTATCTGTTTAATGTAATAAAATTATGTTCTTTTCAACTGCATAGCAGTTTACTGTACAATGTATCGCTATTATGCACATTAAATTAATCATAAATGCTTGTTTTTAGTATACATAGTTGTTTGAAAGGTAGAATTTAGAGCATTAACGATTTTCTTGGAAACTCTATGCTAATTTAGTATCTTAATACATAATTAGCATACTGGACTAATCCATACCGTAATTAAAATGTGTAAATAACTTACTGGATATGTAATATTTAATTTAATATTAACTTTGTGTGCTTTCGTATCTATAGGTAAAAGGCTAATAAACTAAAAACGCCCTAAGTAAAGAAGAGCTGGCGAGTTAGGTTTTATCCACTAAAAGTACGGCGAAAGATGGCTGGTGGTTTCTCCAGGTCTCTTATTTACCTACAATTTTGATCTTTTACAGGAGAAGAAAAACGAGTTTCGCCGCAGTGGCCAGAGTTCATGAACTTGTCCATCTTCATCACGAAAGCTAATAAATTGGAACTGAGTATTGAAAAAACACCTTAACTTCTTAGTCCCCATCCAGCAAATTTTGTATATTGCTACAGTCCTCCTTGTATGTAGGATAGTCCTCGAGGACTATTCTATGTGCTCGGGCTTCAGGACGAATGAGATCCCGTTTCCTGTTTAAATCTGCTGTCTATCGAAAGCACGCAAATCGACGTGAATACAACAATTAGAAGATACCAGCGACAATGCGCCAAGTATGAAGAAGAATTTCCAAGTTACTGACCAGGTGTTGCCACTTCTTTGGTAAGCGTTAAGACCACACACGTATATTACTGATTACTGCTGCAAGTTTTCTTTGAGAAATAAAAAATCGTTTTCTAGCCAGTGTTTTTTAATAGTAAGTTTTAATTTAATTTCATCACCTTACTGTCCATAGTGCATGATTTTGACCATACCAACGTTCATTATTTTAAAATGTTTGAGTATACTTTTAACAGTTTACAACAATTTAACCTGGAATTGAAAGGTTAAATGTAGCAAGACATCATTTTTACGTATTCCTAGTGTTTTGACTACTTGTGCACTGTAAATCACAATTCATGCGCTTTAGTTACACAAAAATATTAAATAGTTATTGAAATATCACGATGACAACAGACAATACCTTCCAGAAGCTGGGTTGTGACAGAAAACATATAGTATCGATAACTGTATAAATATACTTATTTTCTAATGGTTTTCCTTTCATTACTGTGATTAATCAGTTCACGAAATTGTATAACACCACAAAGAGAGGAAAAAGAGGTTACCAAAGTTGACACCGACTGTTGCAGATAGCAATGGTCATATACTCACTCCACATTGTGTGAGATGGAGGTCTCAGTGTGGAGAGGTTGCGCAAGAGGTCAACGGAAACGAGGGCTTGCACAACTCAAGACACAGTCGACTGCGAGCTATGGAGATTAAGCCGTTCTGCAATTCACGAATGCGTTGCAAGAGTTCATGCGCTCAAGCTCCGACCAGTCGGAGTCTGTCATCAACAAACATGTTGACAGCCTCTGCTGTTCCTTCCTCTGTCAATAAACTTGTTTTGATTTCCTCCCAAATTTATCATTTGTTGGTGACGTGAAAGCTTATCGACAACCAAAACACGTCGTTCGAAGCTGGACCAAAGGCAAAACGTATGAAAACGGTTTATTTTCACACAAGTTATAGAGGTTACAGCTCATGATTAACTTTTTTAGGTAATTATCAATATTTACTTTTCATGAACATACTTACTTATAAATGGCTTCCTTTCGCTTCTTCAACTCTATTTTACTCATTTAAACATTGGGGATGGGAACTGATTTAACTAATGCTGGATAACTAGCCTAACACATAACATAAATATTTTAAAATAAACAAAACCATAACTGAGCGTTGTATCACGTATAAACGAGGAATCACAACAAACAAGTTGTGTTCCAAATCCATGCACACTATCTCTAAAACATGTACTAATAAAAGCAAAACGCTGATTATTGAAACCAAACTAAAGAATACAGATCGCAATAGGTCTGCACAGACCGACCACAGTCCAATAGTAAATAGCGATCGTCACGGTAGAAACTAGATGGAGGAAATCAGAAACGGGATTAGGCATTGTTTAATTTTTATTATTGGTTCGATCTAGATGAATTTCTCAAAACCATACTGTGATTCCGCATTAGGTAGTTAGAAACTCTAATCTGATTATTTAGGATTCCTTGTTTATTCATTTCTCAGAATTGGCAACTAAAAAGGCTTAATTTGGTAGACTGATCGGTTGATCTGTTAATTTAATGTACGATGTCACGATTAATTTCCCTAATTTAATATATGATTAGCTTCCTTTTAAAGAAATGAGGTTCTCGTATTATGTATTATGTTGCTTTCCAATCCATACGACGATCTTCTGACTAACAATTATGGGATTTTTGGCTCCATCAGCCACTTGATTGTTTTTTGTGTGCTCTTCATCATAGCATTGAATTGTATTTTAGTCTCGCCTATGTATGCGCTGAAATAACTACATTCTATACGGTAAACACAGTTCTTAGAATCATGTCTGAAATTTTTTTGTTTTTTACGAGACTGTCTAGGAGTGTTGTGTGTTTTAAACGCGGTTATAGTATTGTATTTTTTAGTTATTCTCCTAATTATTTCGGCACATAAGGAATTGACATAAACGGAACCTTACCTTTTTTCTGATTTACTCGATCAGAAATTTAGTATTTTACATCAGAATTATCTATCTTAATAGAGACGTTCTATGGTTTATCTTTTACATTCGACATGTTTTCATTCATATTAATGTAATTTTCGTTCTTCATCTGACCTATGTAGGTTTCTTCATGGTGGGGTGTTCCCAAAATCGGTCTAATATAGATTTAATATCCTTAATGGTCTTATAAGTTACTGCTTTTGACGTTTAAAGCCCTATTATACAATTTTTTTATTTCACATATTGTATATTTTTCCTCAAATGCATGAAGTCAGATCTTTGAAAAAATGTACTGAGTAATAATCACAAAAGTTTATAATCCAATAATACTTTTAGATACTTTAGATACTTGTGGATAGTTTGACGTGGAATATAAGATACTTATACCATATAATACTTATATTATATGGAAGGAAGTGGACGTAAGTCTTTCTATGCATAATTTGATCCTAAAATCCGAAATGTACAGTACGGGTACTGTACATGTACCGGGTAAGGTTGTAAGGTTGTCAAATGTACAGTACCCGGTAAGGTTGACAGAATCCATAGACAAGCCCTACCTCTCGTGTCCGGCAAGCTGAGACCGACAGCCGCAGCCTCTCAGACTCAGCAGTGGAATACTAAGCAGCCTCCAGTATTGACTTGTAATAGACTCTAAATGAGTCTTGATTAATCAGCTTTGGTCGTGAAGGTGGGAGAGGAGAGCTGATTAATGTTTTGACTGGACGGGCGACACTCGCTCTCGTGGCTGGACTCAACAGATGTTCCTGACCACATTTGTATCATTCGAGTGTTATACAGTGGAACCTCGATATATCGAAACTCAAGAGGAAGTACAAAACTTCGATAATCGAGAATTTCGATATAATGAGTTTTGATATAATAAGGCTGTTTAGGGCAAACTTCTGTATATAGAGGTTTGATTATTCTTTATATCAAGGTTAAATCGGCAGACGTCGATATATAGATGCACAGCAACTATGATAATTATGTAGGATTGATTGTGAATACTTTATCGCGAAATCTGTAGTAAGGAATAGTCGAAAGAGTATTCGCTGGTATACCAAACTTCTTTGTAACGTCACTGTTTACTTATATCCGGCGTCTACAGTCATCTCAGTTTACCTTTATTTTGATAAGATATAGTTTCTAGTTTTACCATCGCACTAAAACACGAAATACTGTCACAGTTGCAAATCTAAAGCGCACAGTTCACTGAGTTAACAAATTCGCTCGAATTACGGTAACGTCCAGTTGAAACTCAGGGTGGATGGTAATTCACCACTGTCGTCAACAGAAAACAAAGGATTGTTAGTGGGGAGGGAGGGCTGTTTAAGTCTCGAAATATAAATACTGTACTTTATTTCGGTGCGTTGCAATGATAATCTTAAACTTTGATTTATAGAGGTTTAGAGTAGGCAAAATTAATAAATACGATATGTTGAGGCTGTTTCGTTATACCTCCTATATAGAGAGGTAAAAGTAGCATTGGAGTACACGGTGCATTGAAGGGGAGTGACAAAACTGATTCAGCAAGGAATTCGATATATTGAGGTTTGATATATCAAGGTTCAACTGTAGTGGGGAATAGTTTGACCTTCACCGTATAGAGAAGAGCCGCACTTCAACCTTGCGGTCTTGGGTTCAATTCTTGGGGAAGTCAATAAACATTAGAACAGGGTTTTAACCATTTTTCCTTAAAAACGTTTCGTGAACTTTTTTAAGTTAAAAATGCTATTGCCGTTAAAAGAACCTTGGGGCGTAATAAAAACTTGTTAAAAGATGTTTACTTAACAAGCTATGTAATCGTTTCTATACAGTACAAAAGACGAAGTTACATAGTGATGTAAAGGCGACTTACAGTAATCACCCAAGTGTTGTTAAGAGAGTTTTACAATATGAGTCAGGTAAAGTTATTTTTATCAGTATATTATTTCACATCAGCAATAATTACAGTACTTTTAATAATATAAGATAATAATTAAGTAATGCGTTGATACATTTCCAATTGTCAGTTTTGATCTTATATTAACCGTATCAGATGTTTTCGTACATGCTTAACTGTGTTAGTTACGACACCTGAAGAAGGAGTCAGTTCTCGAAACGTAATGTTTCAGTTATTGTAACATAAACTTAAGTAAAATGTGCAAAATCCTGTCAAATCATTCATCGCCAATAGTGAGGTTCAGCGGGGCATTATATTTTGATATAGTACAATGTAGAACCTTCTCGTCTCAAAATCAGCTGATTGTGCCATAAATATTAAAACATTATGGATCCTTTATCACATTAGTGTGGTAATGAGGTCATTATGTGACAAAGGATTAGATGAATTACATGTGGGGTTATGTAATAATTAAGTTATGCATTATCTTTTATTAAAACGCGAGGAAAAGAGTTGTCAGTACAATGTTACAATTTCTTATCCGCTTACTCTAGGGAATTTATTCTCTTAGATCATTATAATATTATATTCATATGATCGAATCGTTCATACATCACGAACTCATCAACGTCCTATTGTAATAATAGTCCTTATAGGGCTGATAGTATGGATTGACTTAACATGCAGAGTAAGGTAACAATTAGCAGGTCCTCCCAATTCCATCAGTGAAAGATAATTGACTTTCACTTTTTTCCTTACACTTTGGCAGATTGAATAGTTTTAAACCTAACTGCGATCGATCAAAAATCTTAAAGGGGTTAACAAAATATGCTTTCAAAGCAAGAATGTGCTGGCTAAGCGTCATTAACAGAACCATTATGATTTCATGTTGCCCTTTTACAACCCACTAGATGTAAAGTTTCCGTGAAGAGACACATGCAATGACAGCACGCATACATAGTAGAAACAAAGGAATGGGATATATCCTTAGGGTAAACTTTATATCCTGAAACTCACAGACATTTATGTTAAAATTTTGTAACCATGAAACACTTTGTGAATCGACGCCAAGTTAACCCCAAATAAGGTGTCAAAAGATGTTATATGACCACTAACCGAAAGAGTAGGCTAGGCTATGAATTTCTGACTCACAACCAACCACTCCTGACAAGGTCCAAAAACGCCCTGGTCACTTTTCTTAATACCTCATTGATTGTATAGCCCGCAGTCAACGTAAAGGTGACTAACACTAAAGACAAGTAAGGGAATAGACCAGACTGTTTGAGGCATGCATAACAAGACTAAGATTTCTTATTGCCTAGAGGCAACATTGCTTGCACCTTCAGAGAAAATCTTTAGGGTGCATTTGAATTCATACATTCATTATGTTTATCAAACCCCAATCCTCTAAGTAGTCTATATATACTTACTTATAAAACCACTTTTAATAAATACCGATAATTATATTTTGAAAAAATACAGTATATTATATGACAATATTAGATACACCATGAAATAAATAATTAAAACTTTCTTCCAAATTCTTACACAGTTTTAACCTTGAACTAGTTTATATTTTTTTAAGGCAATACTTTTAAAGTTGATGAAAATAAGAAAATGTATGTTTTTAATAAAGGCGACTATTGTATATCAGTCTTTATCAATATCCTAAAAGTAAACCAAATGTCTACACTAGAGGACGAGTTTCTTATGTCTCAAGAACTGTTTTTTACAAAACTTCACCAATAGTTGCCGGAGGCCGAGTGTTGTAGCGAGCGTTGTACGACCGGGGCCGGGGCCGGGGCCAGGCCGAGCCGTGGGCGGTAGGAGAGTAATGTGGCCCCCCGGGGCTGTCGGGCTCTGGCACCGATTTGTTAACGGGCCAAGTGCGACATGCGCATGATACAACTAACGTGTGGGAGAGACAAGGACCCGCACCACCGAAACTGACCCACAACCGAGCGATATCGTAGCTACAACCAGATCTCCACGTGCTACAGATAAGGTAGACATCTACAACAACCGACCGATATTGTAGTTACAACCAGATCTCCACGTGCTACAGATAAGGTAGACATCTACAACAACCGACCGATATTGTAGTTACAACCAGATCTCCACGTGCTACAGATAAGGTAGACATCTACAACAACCGACCGATATTGCAGTTACAACCAGATCTCCACGTGCTATAGATAAGGTAGACATCTACTACAATCGACCGATATCGTCGCTACAGCCAGATCTCCAATTGCTACAGATAAGGTGGATATCTACCATAACTGACCGATATCGTAGCTACAACCAGATCTTCACGTGTTATAGATAAGGTGGATATCTACCACAACCGACCGATATTCTAGCTTCAACCAGATCTCCACGTGCTACAGATAAGGTAGACATCTACAACAACCGACCGATATTGTAGTTACAACCAGATCTCCACGTGCTACAGATAAGGTAGACATCTACAACAACCGACCGATATTGTAGTTACAACCAGATCTCCACGTGCTACAGATAAGGTAGACATCTACAACAACCGACCGATATCGTCGCTACAGCCAGATCTCCAATTGCTACAGATAAGGTGGATATCTACCACAACCGACCGATATTCTAGCTACAACCAGATGTCCGTGTGCCACAGATAATTAGCTAATCTACCACAACCTATCCATATCGTGAATTTAATTAACATTTCTCTAATTTCTACATTCAGTTCTCCGCGCGCTATAGATAAGGAGGTCATATACCACATCGACCAATATCTTGGCCACAATCAGATCTACGCGTGCTATAGATAAGATCATTTACCTTCCCAACCAATATTGTGACCACAACCAGATTTCAGCGTACTACAGATACAGAGGTTTTCTACCACAACCGACCGATAAGGTGGCCACAACGAGAACTCCGCTTGCTACAGACGAGTAGGCTATCTATCAGAATTGCGAAATATCCTTCTGCGCTATGCAGACGTGGTATTTGACAACAATATTCCAAGAAGACGACGGCAAGTTTGCTTTTGAAGGTCGTAGAAATTAGTGATAACGATCCTATGGTGGAAGTTATATGCAATTTATTCACTTAGTTTTGTAGCATTATGTGTAGACCTACACTAATACATTATGAATATTTTTTTACTAAGGACACGACAGGTCCTTCATTAAATCATGGCATTATCCGTATATCCAAGTACTCCTCAAAGAGTGCTCGACAATGATTGACATAATGGCATATCGTGTGAAAAAATTAAAAAAATATGTTTAATATTTCCCTCGTGCTAGACTAATTTATATTATCATATTGAATGATTTAAATACCATTAATATACCTACAGCTGTATGAATTAATTGTAATTACTTTTAATTTAAAAAATGATAAACAAAAGTGATTGCCACGTAATCGAACAAAGAGCGCTCTGATGAGAGACTCTCAGGCCCACTCTCATCACTACTTCTGTCGCCTCACAGAACAGAACTCACTACTCACTACTACATTACCATACAACATACAAGCCAACAAGCATGACATTGACTGGCAAAAAGTGTTGCCTACTGATAGTGGCATTCCAATGGTGGATCGGAAAATGTTTCAGCTCTCCTTCAGACAAAAGCGACCAGTGCGATCTGGACCCATTGTATGATCTATATAGAAACATCAACCGCTGAAAATCTCAGTAAGGAACTGCATGATATACTGTACTTAACATTGTTATCGGAACAATCAACTACATTAAAATTACATAAGTTAAAAATAAGTTAAGAAATGTGAGGGAACTTGGGATCTAACTATTCGTGTTTTATACTACAGTACTGCTCGTTGGTTGTCTCTTGCAAACTACCTTTCAAGGGTATTTGAGCTGAGGCAAGATATATATGTGCTTACTCGAATGATGAAAACTATGCCAGTGCTGACAGTCTTATTGACTTTCTGTCAAAGCTAGTTTTTCTTGCTAAATTGTTTTAAAAGTTAAAAATACTAAATAAATAATTTTAAAAAAAACACACACAAATATCTTAAACCTACCAAAAAAATGGAAGGTTTCGATATGTGAAAGGCTTAGCTAAAGATGATTACACTAGATTCCTCGCCTTTAAACAGTTTATTGAAGAAAATTACTTTAGTACACGTGATTCTTGACCTGTTTTTGTAGTATCTTTATAGACTAAGAGTGTATTTTGATGAATATCTTCTTATCAACGATGCCAAGTCTATAGTGTAGGTATTAAATCTATTTAACCAAGAATGCGTCTAAATGTTGAAGAAAGTGAACAAGTGGTTGATACCTTAACAAATACTTTGTTAAAGACTTGGGTGCAAAACGAACTATTTGCTAGATTTTTAGTTTAACATCGATGAACATTACATATACATTGACGGGAAAACGTTGTGTGTATTGATACCTTTTACTACTTCCTACCTTTGTGAGACGGGCTTCTCAGTTACGGTAGTCATCAAATCAAAATACAGACCCTTAGCAAATATGCTCGATTTAGCTGTGTGCAACTTTAATCAAATATTATGAACTGTGATGACTTTTGTATAAATATGATTTTACTAGCTAAACTGTAATTTGTATAGAAGCAATTATTGAATTATTAAAGCAATATTTAAAATGTAAAACGTTTTTGTACTTTATTTTCCTGTATGTATTTACTTGTTTTTGTTGTACGCTATAGATTTAACAATAAAATAATAATAGTGTTGTTCTATAAAAATCAGCAATAGTTTCATTTTTTTCAGACGTAAAAAACTCTCTAATAAAGTTTCTTACAAATTTATGAAGGGGTAAACGACATCTCCACACTTCATTTATCAGAATCAATTCATCGACTCGATAAATTCAAACATGTTTAAGGCAGATGAAAATTTCTCATCAACAGCGTTCTGATATGAATGGAAAAACTAGACATGAAAAAGTAGTCATCATGATGCAAAAGGACTTTAAAATTCATGATATTGAAATCATTTTTGAACCTATTCCCAAAGTCCTTTTCGTAATAATGATCATTTTAAGGAATGAATATTCTTTAGATGGTACTTTTTGTGGAAATAAGTTTATGCTCTAATTTCAATGGTCAGGAACATACTTTTTCACAAATAATTTGAATTATAAAATTATAGAGTCAAATTCGACATGAATACAATATTCGTCTCACAATGGTTAAATTGTAATTGTTGGTGTTGTTAAGTACTTGCAATGGCTATCGAGGATACCCTGAAAACGGATTGCAATTCTGTACGGTACATGAAAGGAAAGCATAATCAATTGATGAACTCAGATAGGCTACATAAAACAAGAGAAAGCCAAGAGTAGAGATGCTGATCTACACATGGTAGACGTTTACATAGATCACTGGAGCCTTATTCAAGTAAAGACAAAATACAGCTGACGTAGTAGCTGTTGTCATAAGATGTTCAAATTCCGGACATAAGCAAGAAAAGGCCTATTTACAGTTAACTTAAATTTTGTAAAGATAGAAAGAGGTAGATTGAGTAAGGACGTGCGAGCTTTGCTCGCTTAAAGGAATTACCGGATATGGATAATATATCCCCAGATGTATATATATGCGGTTCAGCATTCTATAAATGAGTTTTCAGTCTTGTTGCACCTGTATTATGTAACAATCCCTTCAAGGTCGTCAAGCAATTAGGAGGTTTTCATTTCAGAAATGGTACTCTACGATATAGGTACCAAATAGAGCAGTCAATTTATTGTTGGAATCCGTTGCAATCTTCCACTAAAGATAAAACCAAAATCCCAAAAACAGAATCTAAATTACATTTTAGAAAATCATAGCATATCAGTTGTGCTGTATCGAGAGTGTGTTTATCTCAGCCAGCAATAATGCTACGTCTTTTCATCTATTGGCTAATAAAGACATTCACCTCACCACTGAAGCTGAAACAGAAGTTAACGTATTCACATGTTTCTATTTTTTCACATTCTCCACGTTACAATAAATAATTTAATAAGTATCTCTTGTAGATAACTTACCGATAAAATGAATGACAAGAGATCTAACAAAACGTTTTAGTATATTGAAGACGTATTTCTTACTTCCACAAAATTGGAACTTAAAAGCGTTTTCTCTGGTTAGGGCATAAACAGTAGTTAGGGCATGAACTGTAAACAGAAATCAGTGTATAAAATACAAAAAACACATATGATGAAACAGTTAAAAGAAAATGTACAACTAATGATAAACATCTAAAACTAACAATTTATAAAATTAACAGCAGTCAGCCACTAAAGTGTTAGTTTCGCACACAATTTCGTGGGTTTCGCACCTGTATGAGCAATTCTGGTTCAAGTGAATATTTTTGACGCCAATTTTGAGTTTGCCTTGTTGCCACGATCAAGAACGTGTACCGACAAGTTTGTATTTATAGCCATTCTAATTTCCTTTGTTAGCTAGTAACATTGTCTTTAGATCTAACCCTTAATATTTTATAAAAATATAACGCTAAAGTACATTAACAATGACACTCCGGGTTATTTCTTTATAAACTGAAAAACATTGTTAATATTTTAGAACATTTAAAGCAGGAATTAGCACATTAGTTCAAAAGCACAGTCCAGCGAATTTTCATCTAGAATGGTTCTGGCAGACTGCTTCATAGGGAGTTCGGTGTCAAATTCTGACCATTTTAAGTTTTGGGGAATTTTGTAAGATAGATGAGTACCTAATCGCTAAAATCTGAAATGGCATTACAAATATTTGTAGTAAATATAAGTGTAAACAAATTAAAAATATTAAACAATATTTACACAGAATAGTTAACTACATTATAAATGCTCACACATTATTAATATTTCACAATTTTAAGGACCAAGGTGGGATGTTGTTGCTACTTGAAAAACCAGTGGAGCCCGGAGGGATTTTAGAAATAAAATAGGCCTATATTCACCCCAGGGACCCTAAGAATGTAAATGTCACATTTCAGCGGTATCGGTTAAATAATGTATGCTAAAAAGCAAAACAAACCAACAAAAAAACACTTTCACATTTATATTATTATTAGGATTAGTATTTGTAAATACAGCTTTATTATATAGATACATATGTAAGGTATGACAAATTATCAAGTTAATTTTATAAACACACAATTCAAGTAACGTTTAATAAATAATGAAAATTACTTCACAATGGATATTACTGCTCATATTTATGAATTAAACTACAGACGATTTTACATTTTTTGTAGACTGAGGTGTCCTGCGAACCACAACAAAAGTATAAAAAGACACATGCTACAAGCACACCTGCTTTATTATGAAGTGGTTTAACTGCATGTTTTAAGTTCAAACAGACATTTATTTTAAAGATAAATATAAAAGTACATCATAACTTAGCGCCTTCCAATAGTGGTTCACTATATAATATACAAATCCGTCTTGTAATTGCAGCTTATAATGTGCAGGCACTTTGAAAACTGTTATCTTTATCTTATAAATTTAATTTGTAATTTTTTAAATTCGTAACTCTAAGCCATTCTAGAATCCACCTGAGGAGACCCAAAAAATTTCATTAAAATCCGTCCAACCGTTTAGGTTGAGTTTAGTGACATACTCACGTACACAAGAAATATATATGTACATATACATATAAGAAAGATTGTATGGGAAAGTATGGTTTACAACTCGTACATATACAGAATTGGTATTAAATTATAGGTAGAACATTTATACTCGTTAGTCTAATATAAGTGATGGTGGTATTTAATAAACTTTAAAGCGTAATTATTGTTTTATAACTAATCCTTAAGACATGTAGCACAATAAAAATCAAGTACAGTATATTACATTATTTGTTTTAATGTTAAATGGATCATGAACTATTATAGTGGGTTTATATTAGGGATGGATTCCTTTATCGATTTTATCTTAAATAGATCTTACTGTACAAAATTAAACAATAAACTTCTTTTTACTGAAACATATTACTTGTTTCGCTGAAAGTGTAAACTGCAAATAAATCTGTACTAATTTAACTGGGTAAGCTGATTTTAAAATGATAATTTACACAAATATTATTTTATAAAACGATGTGTCAATAAAACACTGATATTGGCTTGCTTAACTAAGTCAATTAAAACCGTGCTTTGTACGTTTGAAAATGAAGTGACTGAAAATTTTTCTGTTATTGTTTTTACGCTGTTATTTATTTTCTGAAACCTAATTGCCTTTTTATCTTTGGCAATATAAATATGCGATATACTGTCTAACCGTAATCTGTTGAAAATACAGCTTGATGATATACGAGTATCGTCAATTTATAAATAAGAAAAGAAATATTTATCCTGCTGTTATATTGAAATTTCAAAAGAAAATAAGGTATACGAGAACCTGTTATAAAGTTATGCATTATTTTGTAGATCAGGGCAAACTGTTCATTTTCGGTATTTTTCGCCTATACCCTTCCTAAGCAACTTGATAACAAAACATTCTATTTATACTGAAATACTCTTAATTTTAGACAAGGTTCTCAAAGGGTAAAATTTAAACGGGTTTGTAATCACCGTTCATTTCTATTATTAGAACACTATCAATAATCGATGTTTCAATAATCATCATTTGGAAATAATATCTATACTTTCTCGGTGTCGATTCATTTGTTAGAAACACACATACTAGAGGACATAGTGGTGCTAAGTAGTAGAATAATAAACTTCTTGGAAATGAATATAATATCAGTTATACTGGGCTAATGTGCATTCATATTTTTGTAGTAAATTACGTAATGGGGAACGTTGGACTTGAAGCGCGAGGCGCGAGGCGAGAGGCGTGTTATCTAAAAGACTCCATATCAACAAGTGTTCCATATGGATGCCATGCTGTTACCATGTATATATGCGCCTGTTTGCGTCTGAGATGGATATGTAGACTGGACGGAGCCCTGTCGCTGATTATATAATTTACCAGACAGCGCGCTGCGGCCCCGGCGATAGCACAATGATCCCTTAACTCTTGGGTTGAACCTTTCCGGAAAGTTAGGAAATGCTGGATGTCTCCGGGTTGTTCAAGCGAAAAACTGTAACAATGCAACCTATATATAGTTTTAGTTAAAGTAATAATACGTTATTTGCACAGTTTCCAGTTCTTACTTCAAGACTTTTCACACAATGAAATTTCCACCTATAGTTTTAGTTCAAGTAACAAACTTTTATTTAAACAATTTAAGAGTAATCTTAATTCATGTAAGACAGATGATCTTACTTAAAGTAGAAAAACGTAATTTACTTAATTCACAGGAAACCTTATTAAACGAAAATATTTCTACGTACAAATAAAACTCGTTATACAAGCATAAAATTGTGTGAAATACACGTTTACTCTTCATAGTGTAAAAGGATTTGTTACAAAATTCTTTCCATGAAAATAATCATTATTTCTGTTAATGTCTGAGCGTTAAATAAGTGTGATGGATCATCTTTTGATTGGCCGTTGCTTCATAGTTAGATACTGAGGTGACCATAAATCCATGTAAAATCTCTACCCCCCCAATGATTACTGACTTGTTTGAGGATCTTATCAAACAGAATAAAAGAGAGCATAGTAAAATGTCCATACCACCGATAGACAGAGCTTTGATTTGGAAATATGCTATACCTATACAAGTACAGCGAAGACACAAAGTCTATCGCCTTGTACCTTGCGGCCAAAGGTTCACCCCGATTGCCACTCATTCTGCTTACAGCTGTGTAATTAGTAATAGAAACACTATACTGAAAATAAGATTCTGGATCGAAGAAAATATAATTATATGCCATTAGCTTAAACACTCTAATTTGTAATTGACCTATTTTCAACTTCAACTGAGATGGCAGTTATCTTTCTTAAGGTCGTCTTGATTTAATTAATTGTACACATTACTATCTTTTCATACCATCTATACATTTTAACTTATGAACACGCTCATATATTATTATGTATTTCGTTTATTCCCCCCATTTAAACCCTACATTTATTTATGCTAGATTTATTACATTTTATATTAATTAAACGAACAAAGATCTTGTTCTAGGCTTTTCTGACAGTATATGAAAAACAACTAATTTATATTAATGGAATCATTTATTAAATGGTATAAATGATTAAATTTTTACAAAGTGTCATTTCTGTGTACAAGGTGTGAGTTTTGTGTTTAATATGGAAACAAAGATTCAAACACCACAAAGGGAAACAAATTCTAAAAAAGGTTGTTAATTCAAATTCAGAGCCAAAATCTTATTTACGGACATCACTACGAACCTTTCCACAAGGTCCGAGGTGAGACATTTAATTTTTCTCTATTGCGTAGTACTGTAAGGACCGAGAACTACGGCAAAGCAGGTACTGTGCACTGTTCAATTTGCATCGTTCGTCGCAATTATTGCATAAAATGCAATAATTTTCCCTACATTGTTGATTTTTCATGTTTCTGGAAATGGAGAAACTGTTGTAAAGTTGCAGATTTGATTCAGTTGACAAAATAAAGGGAAAATCACTGGATCTGCATTACAGCAGATAAACTTACAATGTCTTTCGTGCAACAGAAAGGGCGATAGTGAAGTTGTATAGGAGTGCTTTAAATGAGACAAGAGTACTTATTGAAGGAAATTACAACAAATTAGTTTTGAGACATCTGAAATGTTAGGATACGCCGTATTACAGTACGGCTACCACTGCGGCTCGCCGCGCCGCGCCCGGGTTGACCGCTATGGCTGAGCCCTGCAAGGCAAGGCCCGGCACGACTCCCCGCCGTCAACCCGTTTGTCCTTCCCGTGATAAATGACACGCTCTCTGATAGACACCATCGCTAATCGGCTGGAGTCTTCATGTAATGATGTTTATTTTGGACTCTCAGATCCTCTGTCTGATAAACAACTGTAATACCATTGTTAGAAGACACCGCTCTCCTCGACTTGGCGTGCTTGAGTTCAGGCAGTGTAATCAAGCTGATTGCAGTGTTGAGATATGGCGTGTTTTGAGTATAAATAGTGTGATCAGGCTGATTGCAGTGTTGAGATATAGCTCGCTTGAGTTCATATAATATGATCAGCTGTTTATAATTTTGAGGTACATCATGCTTCAGTACATATCGTGTAATAAAGCTGATTGCAGTAATGTTATACAGTGTTTTTGAGTACAGATACTAAAATCAAGCTTATTGAAGTGTTGAGATATAGCGTGCTTGAGTACTGACAGTATAATCAAGATGATTGCAGTGTTGAGATATAGATCGCTTGCGTTCATAAAGTGTGATCAGCTTATTATAGTGTTAAAGTACAACGTGCTTGAGTACAGGTCGTGTAATCAAGCTGTTTGAGATAATGAGGTATAGCTTGCTTGAGTTTAGATAGTGTAATCAGATGATTGCAGTGTTGAGGTGCAGTGTGCTTGAGTACAGGTCGTGTAATCAAGCTGTTTGAAATAATGAGGTATAGCTTGCTTGAGTTTAGATAGTGTGATCAGATGATTGCAGTGTTGAGGTGCAGTGTGCTTGAGTACTTACAAGCTGATGGCAGTAATGAGATATAGCGTGAGATATATATTAAACTTATTCATGTGTTAAGATATAGCTTGCTAGAGGGCAGATAATGTAATCACGCTTATTACAGTGTTGAGTTGTAAAGTGCATGAGTACAGATAGTGTACTCAAACAGACTACGGTGTTTTAATATAGAGTCCTTGAGTACAGCTCCTTTAATGAAGCCGATTGCAGTGTTAATATATATTGCTTGAGTACACTTAGTGTCATTAAGCTGATTACAGGGTCGAGGTACAACGGGCTTGAGTCCAGATTTATTTTATAGGCTTGACTAATGAATATTATAATTCCGTTACTATTTGTATATACTTTTCATTACATTTCTATGCAAAGTTGAAAAAAGTTAGATCACTTATAATACATACTTTATTTAACTAAATGGAGTAACGTACCCTATGATGTGCGTATAGGCGTACGAGGGCAAATGCGAAATTTTAAGTCAACAGCTCATTTCATTATTGACAGTAAACGACAGACAATCATACGAAAAATAACTTAGTAAATCCTATGACAAATAATAGAGAAATTGTGTCAGTCTACTGAGTGATAGTGATAGGCTTCAACGACGTACGAGTACAACCAAGTTCCATCGTTGGACATGCATCATAGTAAAGCTCTTGTCTATGTAGAAATGAAGTTTCATGGACAACTTTTAGACTATACATGAAAACTTTCTTGAGATATCTTGTCCCACGATACATTAACATTTTTCAATTAAATTGGAATTCATATCATTGTTCAATTAATAAAAATATATACACCAAGACACAAGTTGTATTTGTTGGGATAGCTAGGCTACATGTATAAAAATGACATGTTTAAATCCCCTATAAATATACATTCTTTATTATAAAGGTTTATTTAGTCTACTATTTTCTCGTTGCCATCTTGGTTGCCCATGCAAACGAACAATGTGAAAATATTCACAGACGCTCAGCCAAATCCCATCTTGTGCATCTTCACACAATTTCAAAGATACATAAATGCAATTTTCCAGCATCTTGAATGATAGGCTTCAATAACGTTTAGCCAATAAATATACGTAGTCCATACAATTAGGCTACTAAAACTGTTCTTAGATACTTTCATTCATTTTTGAAGAATTGTGGGTAGATTGAAAAAGGTTCAAGATTATGATGCTATTTCCAATTATACTGTCTAACATACCCATTAATTCTTAAGTTACATAAGTAACTTAGAGTTCTGAATTATAGTACTATATCTGTGTTCAAGATATAATAACTCAAAATATATCCTTGCATAAACCATAAGCAAACTGATTTTTAAATAAACATTTCTTACATATCAGAAGGCAGTATGTAATATGAATGTATATTCTATTACAAAGTTTATTATAGTATACTAGTTATTTCACATAATCAAATCTAATATAATGTAATAAATAAATATCATTGTTTATCACTGTTAGGCTGCAGTATTTATAAATGTTCAAAACTATCAATGAGCATTATTGTGATAGATAATTTTGCTCTTTATATCGAAATATTTATATATTCTCTTTTTTAAATACTTCATAATTTTAAAATTTTTCTGAATAAAGGCTAGGGGGTGATTTACTACTGTTTCTGACTAGGTAACACCCGTTCTAAAGTGTTTAGTTTATAACACCCCCCCACCGCCATGTTTGCCAAAGCACGAGATTTTTAGAGACAACATTTAAGGTTATGTGTAGTGTATGTTGTGAGGTACAAATAAAAAGGAAAGTCACGTGTGATACGTATCTGCGTTGTGTGATATCACAAAGAGTCTGTTGTAGCGATTCCCAGCGCCATGTCACGGAGAGCCGGAGCCGAGGTCGTGGTGACGAGGTGACCTGGGCCGCACGTGAGGCCGGCTGATGCCGACAGAGATGTTCTGATGCACCCTCACCTTCCCATCTCCCCAATAACATCTGGATCACACGGTCTGTTGACGAGGCTCGACCTCCAGTCGACCTTGCTCATTCATGGCATTCTACTGTTGAACTTCCTCACAAAATGAAATAATGTTACTATTTTACTGAGGTACATACGTGGCTTAAGTAGGAACCGATTACTTGTTGTTGATGTTGATAGGTTTTGGATGTAGCTACCAGAAAAAAGCAAGAAGGTTAATGAAAATACCTGCATTGACTATTCCTCAAAAGACCATTACCAGTGTTACAGTCAGCTCAGGATATTATCGGTGATCAGGGTACATCGAATTCTTCTAAAACTATGAAATAAAGAAGGCGAGTTGTGAAGGATCCAACAGGGTCTTCATAAAGTCGCGTCGTGCCATCTATCTCTTTTTCTGATAGAAAGGTTCTTGAGGCTTAAAATATGTTCTTGGTAAATAGGTTCCATTTGGTCCATATAATAATTTTATGGATTTTGCAGTTAAAGGTCACAGGACAGTCCGTCTGTCTACATATCCACCTACCCGTATGTGCCACAGTATTTTATAGAAAAATCCTATAGCCTTCAAACTTGGTACATAGGTTAGGAATGCCAATTGCCAAGGGGTCAGAGACGTAGGACTTTGGATCTCAGTTAGAGATAGCGAGGCTTAAAATTTTATCTGTGATCGTAGCAAATTTTATCAGTGTTGTCGAGCATATACTGAATCAACTCTTTCCCTTATCCTCTTTTATAAGATTCTCAGAGGCCAGAGGTGGATGATGGCAGGCAAAATAAGGGGATCAGTTTCTCCTTAAAAAAATTCCTCTTGGTCCAGAAAAGAAACCTAACGAACGTAACGAAACTTTCTGTTTTTGGATGCTCTAATATACTAATTAAAACCCAGTATGTCTGCTATCTGGAAAGCATACGTATATAAAAAAACACGATGAAATAAACATTACAGAGATATAAAATTTAAAAATTTCCCTGTAAATCCGTCATGAGGGCGATTGCAATGAGTAAATTCTACTAAGTCCACAAAATAGATTTCCCTAAAATCGATAAAAAGAAGCTCCTTACAATTGCAATGCAACTAAAACATTATTAATTAGACATTTCAAAATATTACCCCAGTAATTCATCTTGGAAGTTATGAGACTTCTTTTGTCCAACTTTACTTAATAGATCAAATGACTTTCCACCACATATTAATGATCTAATAATAATCGATTAATCTGAGATATTAATCCATCCAAATTTAAAATCGGGCATGACTTTGGCAAGTTTACAAGGAGCAAGTTTTGGCCGATACAATCTTATTACCTCCAGGACAAAGTGTGCTAACAACACTTCATCGCGTCCCCCAAAGTATCCTAGAAGAATTAAAGGATAACTAGAACGAGATTGTATGTTTTAAATCTGAGTAGCCGCAAAATCACTCAGCACCGAGTTAATAACAACCGCTTACATGTATGATTTAACATATCAATGTTCGCTTGGATTCCGTAATGAGGGACTTGTATTTCCAGGAACATGGGATGTAGCCCAGCCGTTGAACAATAGAACGGCCTCTTCTGGCGGAACCACCTTTACAACCATGGCACTCTCTGTGCTGGATAAATACATTCCATACCGAGCATGACACTCACCAGTATCGCGCAGTAAGAAGTGCAATCACCCAGGCACACGAAGGTGCGGAAGGTGTAGAGGGAGTGGAAGAGTGGTGGTGTGGGGGGAGGGGGTGAACAGCAAACAAACAAGCGGCGACAATTCCATTAACACAAGATGAATATCGCCTTACACGAGGCTGCTGTATTAACTGGCCGGGGATACCTGCGGAAAGTTATGCATTTCTAATGGAAACGGCTGTGGCCCCGTTGATAAATAGGAGGGGCAAAACTGCATCCTCGCGAAAGCGTTAAAACAGTAAAGCGCCGACCAATCGGGCGGCGCCCGTAGATTAGAAAGTTAATTTAAAAATTTGATTTATCGCCGGGAAACATTACAAGTCAATTACAAGTGAAAATAAACAGATAACGGCTCTGAGATATGTGTTAGAGGCACGCGAAACGCGAGGTGTAATTCAATATTTGTTTATGTAGAAGAGACAGCAGGAGGTAGAATGATCAAATAACTGGTAAATGGATCGAGACCGGGAAAACTTGTAGGGAATACAGAGTGGGAGTGGATAGGAAGTAGTTTAGTAGTCTATTGTTAATACCTTTAACATTGTTAGGTTAAGTTGAAATAATTATAGACTCATTAAATAGTTTATATACAGGCATACCAACCTACATGATGACCGATTTCAACACACCCTAAACTAACAGGACTCTCTCTATTACAGTATCCTACTACACGTCATTGATGGAGAAACCAGACTTAATTATTAAATCGTACTAAGATACGTAATTTGTTGATTGTGGTATATACTTGATACATAAGTACACTTGGTACGTACTTAATAGATAGTGATATATACTTGATACTTAAGTATACTTGGTACTTACTTGGTAGATTGTTGCATATACTTGATACAGAAGTACACTTAGTAGATTGTGGTAGATACTTGATTCAGGTATTCTTGGTGCGTATTTGGTAAATAGTGGTAAATACTTGGTACATAGGTACACATGGTACGTACTCGATAGATAGTGATAGATACTTGATACTTAGGTACACTTGGTAAGTACTTGGTAGATTGTGGTAGATACTTGATTCAGGTATTCTTGGTGCGTACTTGGTAAATAGTGGTACATACTTGGTACATAGGTACACATGGTACGTACTCGATAGATAGTGATAGATACTTGATACTTAGGTACACTTGGTAAGTACTTGGTAGATTGTGGTAGATACTTGATTCAGGTATTCTTGGTGCGTACTTGGTAAATAGTTGGTACATACTTGGTACATAGGTACACATGGTACGTACTCGATAGATAGTGATAGATACTTGATACATAAGGTACACTTGGTAAGTACTTGGTAGATTGTGGTAGATACTTGATTCAGGTATTCTTGGTGCGTACTTGGTAAATAGTTGGTACATAGGTACACTTGGTACGTGCACTCGATAAATAGTGGTAAATACTTGATACATAAGTACACTAGGTACTTACTGGTATATACTTGATACAGAAGTACACTTGCTACATACGGTCTTCTTTGTCCCAGAAAAACTCTATTGACTATTAGCTCAAAATAAAAAAATAAAAGTAAAATTCTTATACTTTTTTATACAGGGTGATTCATGAAGTTCTCCCCCCACTTCTACAGCACATTGTACTAGTAAAAATAATGAAAAAATGTTATATAAACATAGGTCCGAAAACGCTTCGTTAGCGAGTTACAGCTAGCGAAAGATTTCGCCTGAATTCCTGGGTAAAGAGTAAAATAAAGCCATACTGAACTTTTGGAAAGGTTAATTAAGTAAGAAATATCGTGGATTCTTATGTATTTTTACCTGATAAAACTAATAAAATAGGTTTTCAGAACTGTACCTGTAGTAAGTTTTTGAGGGATTCAGGGTTAAATGCAAAAAATTGGGGCACGAAACAATGTTTTTTTTTAAGTTTGATTTACAATAACTTTGTTAAATTGGTAATAAATACATAAAATCAACAAACACTAATTGTAGAGAATTTAATTCTGAGAAAATTGATATAATCAAAGTCTAAAAATAAAACAGAAATAAGTACCAAAAAATCTATTTTATTCAGTATAATACATTACTAGCTGTAAAGAAATACCGTACGGTATTTAGTTAAAATAAAACAAAAACAAAATGTTTGTTCCTTAATGATGAGATAAATTGAGAAAACAAGATTAACTGTTAAATAAATTTGTTTGTAAATAAAAATATCATGTTTTATTACGTTGTATTTTTTTTTAATAAAAATTTACAAATTTTACATCAAATAAATGAAGCAAACATTTTCCCATTATTGTTTACTAATCATCGAAATGCAGTTTTTTGTTTTATTAATTTCTACGTTGGTAACGCACGAATAACAGCTGATCAACAATGGTATTCTGTACTGTTACGTTAGAACTGTGTATTAGTGGTGTTTTGCAAGCTACAGCAGGAGATCGGTTCTGTGAATCGTGTTATTAAATGCAATTTTTCTGTGAGTTATAATTCGATTGTTTATTCAGCGAAAAAATGCCTTACTTATTTACATCAGAGGAATACGCTGATATGGTTTTTATTTTGGGTTACTGTAATGGTAATGCTAGAGCTGCTGTAGAAGAATATGAAATACGTTACCCTAATATGAGGATTCCAGATACCAAAACAATTTCAGGAACTTTTCGTACTCTTCGGGAAACAGGATCACTACCAAGTACTAGAACCAATTATGAACGAGCTGTCCAACTTGATGATGATATTGTTATTAATGCTGTTCATCGCAGTCCAGGTGTAAGTACACGACGTATTTCTAGGCGGATAGGAGTTTCGCAGTTAACGGTGTGGAGGTCACTTAATCGAAACAAATTTTATCCGTTTCATAAACAAAAGGTTCAACATCTACAGCTAGGGGATGGTCCGCTTCGCTTTCAGTTTTTGCAACTTTTTGAATATTAATAATCAACTCTACAAGCGTATTTTTTTTTGTTTACGGATGAGGCACAATTCACTCGGGATGACGTCAATAACTTGCACAATGAACACTCATGGGCAGAAGAAAATCCACATGAGGTAGTGGAACAGAACTTTCAACACCGATTTAGCGTCAATGTCTGGTGTGGCCTTTTGCACAATCGGCTGATTGGACCTTTCATATTACCTGGACGCCTAAATGCTGAGTTCTATTTGCATTTCCTTCAAGAAGAGTTGCCGCAGCTGTTAGAGAATGTTCCTTTACATCTCAGACAAAATTTGTACTTCCAGCATGACGGAGCACCTCCCCACTTTTCACGTGCCGTTTCTGCTTACTTAAATCATCAATTTCCTGGACACTGGATTGGTCGTGGAGGGCCTCACCCTTGGCCACCAAGATCACCAGATCTATCTCCATTGGATTATTGCATCTGGGGATGGATGAAAGACATTGTATACAAGACAAAAGTGAATTCTCGTGATGAATTAATTGCCCGTATTATGGATTCGGCTGTGCAGATACAGGAAAGTCCTGAAAAATTAAGAAACGCAACAAAAGCAATACACAAACGTGCTGCAAAATTTATTGATAATGATGGCCTCATTTTCGAACATCTATTATAAAAAGGTGCGTTCGGTTGGCCCAACCTGATTAATTTTGCTTAAAACTAGTAATGTATTATACTGAATAAAATCGATTTTTTGGTACTTATTTCTGTTTTTATTATAGACTTTGATTATATCAATTTTCTCAGAATTAAATCTCTACAATTAATGTTTGTTGATTTTATGTATTTATTACCAATTTAACAAAGTTATTGTACATCAAACTTAAAAAACATTGTTTCGTGCCCCAATTTTTTGCATTTAACCCTGAATCCCTCAAAAACTACTACAGGTACAGTTCTGAAACCTATTTTATTAGCTTTATCAGGTAAAAATACATAAGAATCCACGATATTTCTTACTTAATTAAACCTTTCCAAAAGTTCAGTATGGCTTTATTTTTAACTCTTTACCCAGGAATTCAGGCGAAATCTTTCGCTAGCTTGTAACTCGCTAACGAAGCGTTTTCTGACCTATGTTTATATAACATTTTTTTCATTATTTTTCCTAGTACAATGTGCTGTAGAAGTGGGAGGAGAACTTCATGAATCACCCTGTATTGTTTGTTTAAGATTGCCTTTTAAGATACAAGGCTCATGACAGGAAGCAGTATTTTTCGGACATCGTTCAATAATACAGAAGAATCATGATTAGTTTCTGCCATTTAGATGTTCGGAAAGATCCTGCTTCTTCAATTTTAATGTTGGTTTATTTGTAACTATGATAACAACGAAAAAATTACAGAACAAAAATCTCTAAACAAATTGATTACTAAAAAAAGACAATTTATCAAATGATGCCTGGCACAACAACAAGTCATGTGTTTCTTTGTTGGATGGATTGGCACGATTTTCCTTTCGTTATGTAGGTTTCTTCGATACTCCGTTATATCGGTTTATTAATAACAGTGTTTTGAAGGCTTTTTTTGGTTATTTAGTTCTGTCTGTTCGCACGATATCTCGGGAACGAATTGACTTAAAGACAAAATTTTTTTATGAAGCTTCATTTCTATATAAGCAACATCGAGTTTGATGATGGTGTGTACCACTCAATGGGCTTTAGTTGAGTGTTACGAACATTCTTACTTTTGTCTTATGGGTAAACATGATTTTGACAAGATACTCGCAGAATATATAAATTTTAATTAAATTAACACACTTCGTACAATTGCAAGATATTTTTAACATAACCTTATGTAGCCTAATGAAATGAGCTATAGGCTTAAAATGCTGCATGACATCTCAATGAAGCCTGTTACGCGGTCGAGGTGTGGCGTACACCTACCTCGTTCAATCAATTACATTTAAAATGGTACATTTTGCGTAGGTTTAAATTTAAGGCCGGTTTTTCCTACATGAAGCGCTTGATGCCTCCTAGTCGAAGACTACACTTCTGGTGAAAAAATATAATGAGTATAAAGATTTTTATTTATTTTTTCTTTTCGTGAATACTGGTGCCTTCGGCGTTACAATAGACAAGGGGTGTGCGAGGGTATGAACCTCTCATGTTATAGCCCTGGCGGGCGGTCCCAGGCACAGCCTAGACATGCTGCACTGTACCGCGCGCAACGACACAACTGCCAGTGACAACTGTATCACCCACACGCGGCCAGTCCGCGCCCGTAAACTGGTGTTCCAACAGCTCTCCTTCGACATGTGTTACTCCTACGGCCGATAATGTGTCCAACGGCTCTATGGAACACGTTCTCTCGGCCGATGTGTGAAGTATAAAATCGTCGGTAGGCATGGTGAAGTTTTACCGACGGATAGTTGGTACCTTGTGGTGTGTGTGGAGCACCATAACCTCATATGGTAGATTAGACTGCCGTCTTCATAAGATGAGTAATACCACACCTTTACAGTCAAAATCACTTTATTTTCCACTTGTTGAAACATAATCTCGAAACACTTATTTTAACCCTTTCCTGCTGACATCCAGTCCTGCATTACATTACTATTCAGTGGCAGAGAATTGGTTAAATGAATTTTTAAGTGGTTCTAGGAGCATTTTGATATGACCCCCACCTGCGATAGAAGGAATTCATTTTATTTTTATAGAGGATGAAACCTTGTCACCTCCACTTTAAGCTAGGATAAAATAATTGATAATTTCCTTTGCATTTGGTAATTTAAAGTGAATTAGAATAATAGCTGTTTATTCCCTTGTACCTTCTGCAATTTAGAAAATGTGGATACCTGAGTTTGATTCGTGATTACACCTTACAATGTTAGGGAAATTGTTCAGTATGAAGTTCATTTTAGTATGCATGTGAAAAAATTAACTGTGTTATACTAAAGTGTCCCTTTATATTGATATATTACAATTATGAAAATAATTAATGCATCTCTCTTAATACGGTAAAGCCGATGAAAGAGCTGTTGCCTAAATATTCTCTCAGATTCTAGTGATGAACGCCATATTAGATTTGTTATCCTATGGCTACGAGTTTGTGCTTATTGATGAACAAGCAAAAACTGTGCTTGAATAACAAAACATTTTTGTTTTGATACAAAACTTTTGTACCTTTCTTCTTAGTTATGTATGTTACTGAATTTCTTTCACATTTAACAACCAAGAAGTCTAGAGTTGAAGTTTATTTCGATATTCGGAAGTCAAATTAAAATGAGTTCATACAGCATTTTGCAGTGTCGACAGAAGCCTAGTGATGGAGTGAAAGCCTTCACGAAGAAAGCCAAATCTCCGACATGTATCCAAAAACTCGTTTGATTATCCAATAGTCTCAGTCTTTTTTAAATATACGCATTTATAAGTTTGGATTATTCAACTGTCATCCAAAATTCATTAGACCATCCAACATCTTTAGTCCACGTGTAGTCTCTTGAATATGTTACAAGAACAATAAGGCAATACCCTCTTTACTTCTGAACCTATCCCTCTATTTTTACTCTTACAAAGTTTTTCATCATTCTACTCTTCAAATGGACACTTTTAATATCAATTCTATAGCGAATAAAAAACAAAGTATCAGACCTACTTGTAGTTAAAAATCTATATACCTTGATACTTATCACTATTCCACTTTCCTCTTTATATCGTAAATAATATGATTGGCCTTTAAAAATAGTCTTTTACGTGGCTACGTTGAAACACTTTGCAAAATATGCATTAGTAAGTACCATTTGGGAGTGATCTAAAAGTAGATTGTTTGACAGTTTTATTGTGTTGACTACTCTTCTTTTACAAGTCAGATGCTGGACTTTTTCTTGCTTTGGGTAATTTGAGATTCAATATTCACCGAGACTAAGGGTGACCCATGTTCGGCTGCCACGTGACTGATGGACCAGACGTCTGCAGGACAAGGTGACCCCCGAATCTGTGACGAGACGGCGCGGCGGAGACCCGGCTGTCACTTTACAACTCAGATCTCTCGCCCCCTGCTTCTGGTCAACTAATGTGTCACTCTTCTCCAGATCTTATCTTGTACTTATCCCGGAAACTCAGTACGCCGGTATCGTTCCTCTCGTCATCTTTCAACTTCCAAAAATGTTGTATAACGGTGAGTCGAAAAAGAAGAGGTAGTTTATAGTTTGTCCCGCTCGACGATGACGTAACAAATTTGTTTTATTCAGTCCTAGGCGGAATTGTACCAGTAGGATAGCCCTGATACAGTGAATTATCAAAAATGTAGATATGATTTTAACACAATTGTACCACAAATTCTTAGTTTAACTTTCTGTAGGACCAAATTTGTAGGCTAGTTAAGAAAGGATTCATTTGTTAAACTTTCCTTAAAACCGTTAAAGGACGAATTTAACATAGTATACTCTATGTTAAGAAGAGTGTCTTATTATAGTGTATTGAAGTTTAAATAGACAGGTGCTAACAAGGCTCTGTCAGTTTTTAAATCATTGTAAAACCTTTAATCTTCCGAATATATGAACTGTGCAATCGTAGAAATTTTGAACCCTTAAGAGTGGACGGTTATGAAACGACCTCTAGCGTTTTTGTGATGGAAATATATGAAACGTTAGTTAAGTTTCAGAGTTTCCAAAATGTGCAGGTTGGGACCTTGTATTGCCCATACATTTAAGAACAGAAACCTAGATTGGAAATTTTATTATGGGTTGTCTTATTTAACCAATAATAAAATCTGAAACCTAAAATGCAGTTCTGATAGATGATGTATTTTTAAGCTTGTGAACCATATTTTTGAAACTATGGTCACCTTAAAAACTCCATCACATAAGGCAAAAATGGAACGAATTATGGTTTTGCGTTGTTTCTATGGGACTTAATCAAGATTGCGCCACATTGTACAGTCAGCGCTCAGGTATAATTTGTAAAATAAGAACGGACAAGTTTACCCTGTTTGTTACTTAATGGAGACATATCTTCTCAACATCTGGTAATCTGATTACAAATAATCTACAACACGATTGATAAACGCGAACCATTCAAATAGTGGTACAAAACGGAGTATATTGCTGCAAAACTTCTAGATTACTATTGTCTAGGTTCTATTCTATTCTAGGTTACTTAGATTATATTGTCATTTGTAATGACCGTGTTAAGTATATTTAAACTGTCAGTAAAAGAACAATGATTTCAGAAGATGCGTAGGCCACAGACGATTGTTGCTTAAAATAGTAGTATATGGACAAATGATTTAACATTTGTACGAAACATGCATGGAAGCTACAGAAATTTACTCGAAAATATCCCACAATCCTAAAGACCAAACGGTTTTAAATTTGTTAGTTGTTGTGGAAAGAATCTCCAACCTACTTAGACAGTGTGAACCTTAGAGAATGAATCTATCCCAAGGATATTTGAAACTGTCTTGAAAACCAATTGTAGGGTTCCCAAATACATGAAGAAAACACTTGTCCTTGAGTGTCCTGAATACGGTGTTGGGACTTATAGAAGTAGGATATGGGGTTGGAAGCAATATAAATATATTCCCATCTATATACTATAGTGTCATATTATTATCATATGTAACATAGGCGTGCTTCTTGAATCTGTCCAGAAGAGTAAAACATTCCTAATAGGGCTGGTCAGTTGAAGTAATTTATCAATGTGCTTGTGTGGGCGGGAGCGACTGTGTGAGTAAACAATAGGGGGTGATTGAAGTGGGGTCAGAGGTTATAGATGGCACTACCTGCCCAGGTGGTACAGTCACACCCACACTCCAATATCAGAGTGTACAGTCACCACCCTTGTCCACAAATGTCTTGTCACTGTTTACTATCAAGGAAAGTAGGAAGGTTCTGTTTTGGGCCCGATATTATTTGTACTAATGAATTCAATATCATATCTTGTTGACTATGTTGGGGCAAACCCTTGAAGTATCAGATAGTCATTTACAACTCTCGAGGACGAGATGGAAGGCTGTTTAGTTTCCCCTTGACACTCAAAGAGTTTATATTGGTAATAACCCCTTCTCTTGATTGAAATATTCAAAGTACGAGTATATTTAAACTCTGTTAAACAGTTAAAAGTATAACAGCTGACATATAATACAGAAATACAAGGCTTAGTAGTTTTTGGAATGGCGTGTCTATTTAAATTTGAAATATATTTTAATTAAATGTTCACAAAAACACAACTAAGGGTAAAAAAATATCGAGGTCTTTTAAATAACATTTGTTTTGAAGTTTGTATTCTTAAACCTTTTTTACTTTACAAAATGGAACATTACATTTTACGAGTACCGATGAACTCATATCGTGGCATTGATCTGACGTGAATAAAATACAAGTAAATAATAATAATTGAAAAAGATCATTATAAAATAAAATATTAAGCTTATAATAAAATAATCTCTAAACTTCACGAAAAATGTAAAAACCTTTCCTACCAGGTAAGGACCAAAGTTTTTCCTAAAATAATATTACAATTGAAAATGTTTCTATTTCAAGAAGCAGAGTTGAATGGTTTTAAGAAACGTAAGGAATTTCGTTTTTATAAATTATTAACATAAACTTCTATAATTTCAACTGTTTTAATTTGTATCATTGTAGTCATGACCTGGAATTAAAAGTATTGCCGTTATTAAAAACAAAATTAATACAATGATAAGTTAGTAATGGTGGCAATAATAAGACGCTATCAGAAAGAAACATTCTTTGCAAATCTCTCACGGTCCTTGACCATGCGGAACGAAAATTGTAATAAAATCCTGAAAAAATAAATATCCACAGAGAACTATACCACATCTCAGTCTTGACCCAAATATGCCACTGTACGCATAACGGAGCTATGTAAAAAGGATTAATTCAATGCGAATGGTGGGTTTGGTTCTATTTCAGCTTCCTCTTAGTGCAGCTTTTTAAATATGGCAGTCACAAACTAGACTTATGGAATCTGGAAGACACTTCTTCCTGAAGATATCGATATAAAGTGCGCGACGAAGACGTTCAAATCGAACCCCTTACATCAGAGACACCTAGACTACAAAGAAGCTCTATCTGGTTACCCAGCCGCTAGATCCAGTGTAATATAGATGAAGAGGTATCTCATTGTCTCATCAGGTGCACACTTGAGTGTACTACGATGTTTTAGACACGATTTCAAAGAAATGGAGCTGAAATCAATGTTCACATTGAATGAAACCTTCCTAGCAAAAAAACTCGGTTGCACCACCGCGCCATGCTTTGGTACGGGCTTGGGGGAGATTGCAGCAAACTTGCTTCTGAATAATTGCTAATTAAAAGGCCTACGCGATCAAACAAGCAAGATTTGAAAGTCTCTGATGTAAATTTGTTACATGAAATATTATTACAGATGTCTACTCCGTGACTTCTCTGACAGATCTCAGGTTGTTGACTCTAAAAGTTTGTTTAAAACTGTAACCAAAAGCAATAGGTTATGTAATGTGGCATTTGAGTTTTTGTTGTGACTAGTAGAACAACGTTCAAATCTCCGATAAATAAAATATATTTATTTTTCGTCGATTTATATTCATGTGCGTTCGTTATTTATTACGATACGATCGATTATACCGAACGCTAATGTTTGTGTTTGTGTAGTAATTTGTGTATGAAAACCCAATACTAGATACAAGAAACAAAGTTTCGTACTTTGCCAATAAAACTTAATAAGTTTTTATTTATATTTCTACGTTTTTTCATCACCGTGCGTCCTCCTGTCTACGTGCAGACCGTTAACCGCTCTGTATGTTTATATACAGACACAATATACACAATTTATGTATGTTTATATACAGTAAGTATATCCTCTATAAACGTATGTATCGTTTTATATCCCAGTAAGTTTTTATCTCGGATAGCATGGTTAATCGTTGAATGTACAGTACATATTATTATTTAAGAAATAAAAATAGTATATAGGACTCTAATTTTTTTAAAGTAAAAGATATGCATACTTGAGGCCCATTTCATAATTTATAAGTGCAAGGGTAAGGTAAAGGATGCAAAGCATCTGTAATTTACTTTAGAATAGCGTCGTTTTCTTGGCTTATTTTTGTCTCCAAAAGGTTAAATTGTTACCTCAGTTACAACAGTGTTTGTAGAAAATAAAATGAGGATAAAATGCTCTCATTTAAACAAATTCCCGGGGAATGCTCCCGGATTCCAGCTTGACTGGGAAGTATAGAAAATTTCCAGATTCCCCGATAGTGATAACCTCCCTCCCATTTGGTCATTCTAGTTACACCTATGGGCAGGAACCACATCTACAATAAAAACACATGTACTCCAATTAAAGTTAGGAGTTTTAAGTATTACGTCTGAGTACGACTGATGATGGTTAAGATACCTCTTTCAACTCAATACGTGATTTTGTTTTCATGAACTTGTGCAGAAAACACAGGCATATGTATTGTTGAAGGTTTTAGTAGTGATACGCGTTCTGTTAATAATGTATTAATTGTACCAGTTATTAGCTATCAGCCTACGTTTAATTCCAAAATGTTTTAATATCAAGCACTTATGAGGCACCGAGTCAAAACGAATTTCCAATGTCCAGTGAAAGCCCTTTTACAATTTCACTATCCATCGAAGATATTAAACCTGATATAAATTTAAATATTGCATCTACTGTAGAACTCTTTACTAGCTCCAAACTAAGAGTTTGTTTTTGTTATTTTGCAAAAATAAACGAAATCGTACGAACGTGTTTTTTTTTTATTTTGGTTATTTTTGAAGTTATTGCATTTGGTACATTCTTTCACATCTTCTCATTTCAATGTTTGGTATATTTCTTATAAGTAGTAAGGGAATTAATGAAATAGCCTAAGTTAGTGGGTATAATAACTCTAAATAAAAAAAAAAAACATATTTCAAAGAATTTACGGTTTCAATATTTCTTCTTCTTTTCTTATTAAGGAATACTGGGTGTTGAATTTATATAAACAGAATTAATATTTTTTGTGCGTTATGATGTGTTTAAATCTATTACAAATTCTATTAACTAAGATTTAAAACATTTTACAATTACTTTATTTTTAATAATTTAGGAGTTTTAATTACAAGCCATTATTTTGCTGACTTTTTATAATATTCGACATTACTTTTTCATGTTTATCACACAGTATTGTATAATTTTATGTTAGTTCTTAAATTTAGTTTTGTACATTTTTAGTAGTTCTTTTATTGTTTAGCCGAGAAAGAAGAATTATTGAGAGAGCAGTTTATTTAACAAATTGTATTTTGAACTAAACTGTATTTTATTATGAAGAATCGGGACACAATTAACAACAACAAATTAATTATTGAAATATTCTCAGTCTTTGTACAAATACACCATCATCAAAATATATTCCAATATTGTTTTATTTAAAGTGATTTGAATTTTAAATACGAGAATAATCTTAACATAATTTACGATATATTTGTTTTGATATTTTTTAGGATTTGTACGCAGTAACTATGATATAAATACACATAGGTCTAAAAATGATGTAACAAGTAGAAAAATGGTAATTGTAGATTATTTATTTGTAAACATATTACCAATTATTGGTATGAATAGTCAACTAAAACACTTTTTTAAATGATTTTATTGCCATACACGTGTTTTGGTATTCAGCCATCATCAGTGCACATTATCCTCTAAGTAAATTTAATAAACAATTAAATATTCACATGTGGACCATTTAAACGGATGTTAAATTTATATGACACAGTTAAATTTTGATTAGTATTATGTATCTAACATTTCAATTCTTTTTCAAAATTTGGTTTGTCTAATTTTTTGTATTGCTATTTTAAATGAGGATCTTTATTATAATTTAGATAGACATGTAATTCTTCTTTCGTGTTTAATCCTTCTCCTTTCCTTTCGATATCTAAAAATGCCATGTCCTTTTCAACATTTCTGTAGTTATGGTCAGTTTCTAATAAATTTCAGCGAAATTTTATTTTATGGTAGACATGTTATTTATTTTCAAAGCTTTTATATGTTCTTTAAACTTGTTACTAAAATTTATGGCAGTTTGTCCAATATACTAGCTTTCACAGTCACTAAAGTTAATTTAGTATACTCCAGATTGTATGGCAATAAAATAATTAAAAAAGGGTTTTAGTTGACTATTAATAAAATTATACTAATATGAAGATAACCCTGTAATGCGGAGTTAATAACATACCAGTTCTTGATTTTTGAGGATCTTTATTATAATTTAGATAGACATGTAATTCTTCTTTCGTGTTTAATCCTTCTCCTTTCCTTTCGATATCTAAAAATGCCATGTCCTTTTCAACATTTCTGTAGTTATGGTCAGTTTCTAATAAATTTCAGCGAAATTTTATTTTATGGTAGACATGTTATTTATTTTCAAAGCTTTTATATGTTCTTTAAACTTGTTACTAAAATTTATGGCAGTTTGTCCAATATACTAGCTTTCACAGTCACTAAAGTTAATTTAGTATACTCCAGATTGTATGGCAATAAAATAATTAAAAAAGGGTTTTAGTTGACTATTAATAAAATTATACTAGTATGAAGATAACCCTGTAATGCGGAGTTAATAACATACCAGTTCTTGATTTATATTTGTTTGATTTTATATGAAAAATAAAATACTGTTTGTTTAACATCGAAAGTTCTATGTAGGCTTATTTCATATTTATATTTCTCATGTTTTATGTGTTAATTTGTCTTCTGTTTGTATAATATTTTGATTTATATTAAAGTGAGTTCTTAAACATTATTATACATCTGGTAAAACAACGACAGTCTTATAAATAGATTCACAATAGCCTGTATAACGTAAAATGAGACAGATTAAAAACGTAAATTCAGCAGTGGCAATGGTAAGGCACAGCACCAGGTGTATGCTACTTACGAATACCCATGACCGTACTATCCTTTAGGTCAATGCTAAGCTCTGAAGTATCTGGTATTTTAAATACATTTGAACTACATGGAACAGAAAGAAATAATTTTGAGCTAATATAATCAGCAGGTTTTATAACACAACTATTTATTTATATATATTATTACTATCGATCCATGGCTATCATTTAAGGTGTCTGGTTGAGTTAGACACCGGACACGTAAGGCTAAGAATTACAGTAAGGTATTCTATTATGTAATTGACTTTTAACTTGTGGCGGCAAAAATAATTGTCAATTATTGTTATGCTTATTCACTTCCAAACAGTAAATTTTTTGCTACCCTCTTTTAATTCGATGTTTCAGATTTAGTAATTCCGTATGATTATTTAAATAATGCATGAACGCGAGTGTTTACTCAAAACGTAACAGGCCTTACTGGTGAAAATCATGTAATATTTTTTCTTAGCTGAGAACATCACTTGTTTTGTCTACCCAGGCCGTGTTAGGCCGGCTGGCGGACATCTCGCTGCTGTTGGATTTATGTGTGTCGCCGAGAGGTGGTCCGTGTTCAACACTTCCTGTACATCGCCAGCGGAGTTATGGTGACCATCCACGTCACTCCAGCGATAACACTGGTCTAAAGGCGACACGCGCGATGGAGAGCGCAGAGCCCTACCTAGGGTAGCCAACCTAACATAACCTTACTTCGAGGCGACAGCAAGCAGCAAACTGTACACAGCATTTGAATGCTTAATTTTGTAAAATTCACCACTGAAACACTGCTGTTGAAGATGCTTAAGGAATTTTATCTCTTTTCTTACTACTTTGAAGTTAGATTATGATAAGTGTACTGGTGTACTGTAGAATCGTGGTGTACCTCTATAGAGGTAATAGCAGTACACCATCTTGATGTATGTGATTATGACATCTTTATAGAGGCTTCATCCTTTATAAAGATGAAGCCTTTATAAAGATGTATAAGTCACCTTTTTTTGGTGATGAAGGAACTGCATTAAATACTGGAAACTGTATTTCAATAGCCCACTAATTGAAAACTATCGTTCGAAATCGACGTAGAATGCAAGATTTCTTCAGTATCTATTCAAAAATGAGCTATAAAACAATGACACTTGCTTATGAACAGTCAGTCTTAACTGATAACACATTCACATCCTACTGCTATGGTAAAGTCACTACCATATTCAGTATACATTGGAAACTCATATTTTATTCATGTTCGTTTTAAAATATTTAGATAACGTGGTGTATCAAGTTGAAAATTGATAAATAGGCCATTTCCATTCTTAAATTTCATCTCACTACTACTGTACAGTGTGGTGTGGTCGGTTATGAAAATAAAATAGGCTGAAGAGGTAAGAATTTGGAGATAGAAATAAATTCCTTCCATGGTGTGCCTTTTCCACGGACTAACTCAAACAGAAATTTAAACAGAATATCCGTTAATTTAGCCTTATATATTCTATTGTATGTGGCTGTCCCACATCCGTTCTTCAATCATCAACGACATGTATAGTGGCAAATTGAATATATTCATCAACATTTGTTATTTTTTATTGAGCTTACCCCAAATATACTGCGGACGTTATGTCACAGAGGTTTTCCTGGAGACTGTTATTACAGAGAGAAAAGGTGTTCCCCAAGGTAGTTGCCTGGTTCCCTTTTTACTCCAACACAAATCCTACTTTATTCGGGACATTCCGTGCCGAAGGAAGGCCTGGTAGCGACCGGGTATGGCAGCAGTGGACGAGTTATACACCCTCCTGGGCCTCTGGAGGCGCCCTGCTGCTCACATAATTGCGTCCAATCCCCCTCAGGAAATAAAATTGCCGGCGCGACCTCGTAAACGGGAGAGACGGTCCGAAATTAAAAGACCCAAGCACCGAAAGAGCTACGGTGTTGATTTACCTGTTTTAAAACTATTTGGTACGCGGCAGTTATGCCGTGATTTACTGATGAGATTAGAGTAAATCTTCGGAGACGATTTTGGGAATTGGACTGTTGCGCCGCGCCGGAGCGGAAGATAAACTCCGCCGGCTCGCCTTCTGGTTCATAATTGTTTGAAGAGGGACTGGACATTTTTGTTTGTAGTACTTGCTTCATTATAGCCTGCCCCTAAAGAATTCGTAATATCTAAACTGCAAAGGGATTCTCAAACATTTTCGGTGAAGCAACCCAAGGAATTTAACATTTTAGTCAAAACCAGGATATATTTTACTTGATCAAATGTAATCAAATATTTTGCTATCATAAGTATTAATTATTTGGTATGAATCAATAGCAGAAGCAATGCTAATTACTATTATAAAGTATACTGATTCTTAACTCCAGCTTACCTTGCATTGTTTCGCTGAATTTAGGTGATGTCAATGATTAGGCAATGCATATTAATAAGACCTCCCTGAGTAAACATGGTGGCATAAAAGTACGGTCGTTTAGAAACTCTTGGAGGCAGGTATGTCCACATCCGTATAGTTGTTGGCTGACAATAAAACAAATCCTTAACAACATGTCATGCTGCGCTGAAACATGAGCGAAGTCAACAAGTTCAGGCACTACAAGAGAAGCGCCTTTGTGACTTATTAGACATTATGTATCTTTAGCATCAATCGAATGACAGGAACTGGATCGTATTACGTATCTGCTCACATCTCTTGTGACCATAACTCTCTGTTTGGCTGCACCACTCCTGAAAGCCTTGAACCTGCTTATGGAGCTTTCATTGCAAACCATAAATTGACTACTATTTATCTAGAATTCCTCTCGTCAATTATGAGCATTGAGAAAATTATTACCCTCTTGCTTTATTCAGTTTAAAAGTTCATGTATTCCAGAAGGGATGTCAACGGGAACATTGCCTTGGTAAAAAAACGCCATAAGCATGTCCTGGATCATAGATTTTCATTTGAGAAATATTCATCTCCAGGACCTTTTCCACTCTGCATGACCTTCACTAGGAACCCTTCTGATGACGTCTCAAAAGTCCAGAGGTCAATGAAATCTTCATCGCGGCGATCCTCCCGGTTTCAATCAGACTTAATACACTTTGTGAGCGATACGAAAAACAGGTATTTTCGATTATATACGTGTTTCAAGTAACCATTTCTTTAACTGGTGGTAAAATGTTCCCAAGAAGTCTTGGGAATAGTTCTGGTCATTGCCAAAATTCCTATATGCTAACTTCACGTCCTCTTACAGTTAAGGTACCATCGGTTACTTAAATAGTCTATGATATAAAGCAGTTTAAAGATCATAGGGAGAGCTTCCCATCGACGCACTGCACCCAGCTTGCTTCTTCATAACCAGAAACCATTAGATTTTTAATTATAAGTTTATCATCTGCAATTAGGCAACAATTTGAAGTTAAGTGGTCTTTATTGGTCTCTCAATAAAGACCTTATTAATTCGTTTCAATCATTTGAATCAATAAAAATATAGCAACATTTTGAAATTAGACTACTAATTCTTGAAAGACGTAAATGTTGCACCTTGTTCAACGCTACGCTAATTTCGACCCGAATAACCTCCTTGGTAGAAGTTTATTTCTCAGCCTCAGCGTCTTAGCTATGCCGGCTTCGATGTTCACTGGTTTTTTATTGTCAAAGTACTTGATTTGACCTCCACGGGATTTGAACCCGTGATCTCTCGGTTAGAGAGCCGAGTTAAACACATTCAAACGATCGCGGTATGTTACTGATTATCTAGTCGTTACACAGAGGAAAAAAAATAACTCAAAGAAAAGCGTTTATACTTTGAATAAAATACGATAAACCGGTGAAATCCGAGAAGTACACATAATCGATACACAAGTTATAATAATTAGAAAACATAATTTACTGTTGATTGTTTTACTGTGTAACGGCTAGTAAACATAAAATAAATGAAGACATAATTGCAAGTGTTGAACTAATATACGTGTATCTGTTTTAAATAATAATGATATAAGCCCAAAGTTTTAAAAACTCAGCTGTTTGAACTTCAATATAATAAAACGTTTTTCTTAAGGACATTCAAAATTATCTATATTTGGGTATTCTATATTATGAAGTCTATATTTACAGCATTTGAGTCTTGGTAAAGTACTACCAAGCTTAGATTAGGGTTGACTCTTGAATTTATCTACCATCGTAAATCGTTTGATTGAATTATCTATACTGTGAAATAAAATGTCGCAAATTAATTTTAAAATGTACTATGCTGAACAGTTTAATGAATGGAGATAAGCTTCTAATTAAGCTTGGATTGAGCAAAAACTAAATGATAATTCATTAAACAAGTTTTTTTCTGGTGTTAAATTTGCTCTCAGACTTATGGTTATTGCAGTAGGTATCGTGTTCTTTCGCATTCGTGTATGTTATGTATGCTTCTCAAACCTTAGTATGCCAGCTTCTTGAAACCTTATACGAGCCATCAACAACCTACTACACAAAAATAGAAGTAAATCGCTTGAGACTTCTAAAACGTTTTTTAGTTTCGCTCTACGATAATTGAAGTCTACCTTAAAATTAGAGGATAGCCCCCACTCATTAAAGAAACTTAGAGACATCAAAAAATTAATAAAAAAAGATATTCGACCAAAATATTTGCTTTTGGAATATTTCATACAATAACCAACATTAAAGTTGCACAAAAATGTAGATGCCCTCCATCCTATAAATGGGAGTATCCAACGAAATCGTATAAGTAGTTTAGGCACCTCTTCCACACCATCTTTAACTGGGTTAAGTGTGGAATTTTGTTAGTTATGTGTTCACTCTTATTATTGATTTAATGCCTGTTTACTTCACAAATCTCTCATGATCTCGAAACCTCAATGCACATAAAAAATATGTACATATGTAAGTCACACAGCGTGTCGCGTAACAGGCTTCGTTAGGTTAGTTTGCGAAATTTTAAGTCTATAACTCATTTAATTCTTGAGATCTCCTACGAATAGACAGACAATCATACAGAAAATAAATCTTAAGCCCTCCACCACCCCCTTCCGGCAATGTAGAAATTAAGTTTCAGTAAACTTTTAAGTTTACAGATGAATTCTTTTTTGAGATATCTTAACATTAATTATGCTATTGCATACATTAGTTAACAAATTTATATTCTCCGCAATCTTCACGTTGTCATCAAGATTACCCATAGGGAAATGTAATAATTTTCCAAAATGCTCATCTTACGCTCAGCCAAATCCTATGGTAACCTTCTTCACCACCATCATTGAATTCGATCTTGCTTATATATCAATTACGCTACATGCAAAATGTCATGTCTATAGGTTAATTCATTCTCGAGATAACAAAAAAAAGTTCCAGACCTTCACGTACTAATATTCGCTTACTTTCGGCCAACAATTTTTCGAATCAGAGTTAAGATCTTAGGGCGAAGATATGACAAAATGTGTCACTACTTCTGTTATTGGTGGATTAATATAAAAAAGACCTAAATACGACATTTGGTTAGTTATATGGAAGTTTACAAGAACATTAAAACAAAATGGAAATATTTTATTACGTCATAAATGTCGGTTATTAAATGTTCAACACGTCATTCTAGACATCAGTGAGTCCATATTGACGCTGGGCGCCTGTCTTCCTTATTGGCATAATGTGTCGTCGAATCGGGCACATTACACTCAAAGTTGATGTAATAAAATGTTTTCAGATTTGTTTCTCTTATGTAAGTACGGCCATATATATGAATTTATTGAGTGAAGGTACGCAAAACGAATTAGGGTATCCTTTTAAATGACTTCTGTCTAAATTAACTGACCTGCCGGAATGTTATGTGGGCGGGTTATTGGGGGTGGGGCAGTACGAGCTCAACTTTTCATAATTTGCTGCCCTGAAATTCCTCTATAAATCAGACGTGTAGAAAACAATCAAGAGTCTGTTAATGGACCGTAGCGCGGGGACTCGACGCGCCCTTTGTCAAAACTTTGACGTTTCCAAAACCCCCAGCAGGGTGCCAGAATCCGTCCCTGGCAGTTAGGGACTGACTGATGAGGATCTGTTCAAGGGTTCAGTTGATCAGGTTAATTAAGGGTCAAATAGGGTGTCTAGATTAGTTAATTAATCACAAATAACCCGTTTTTGTAATTCTGAAATACAGAAAGTAATGTTGCTATAAAGTATAAAAATTGTTAATTTTATATTGTACAATACATTTTGGGTTTGGAATATATTTATTTAATGTTAAACATTATAGCCCTTTAAGATATATTCCCAGTATACAGCAAAAGTAAACACTGTTTTTGTTATTCCGCGCGAAATTACAAGGAATTTACAGTACGACATTTAAGCACTTTTGAATCAGGTTTAAATAAAACTGTCTTAATGTTCATGTGAAGAAATAGAAAAAAGTCAAAGACGAAGAAGATGAAAACAAATTATTTACATCGTTTCGACATCAGAGACACGTCATTGTCTTATCAGATGCACAACTGAGTGCACTACGATGTTATTGACACGATCTCTAAGCACCGTGGAGCAACCGAGTGTTCTACACACAACGTAGCCATGGTAGGAAGGGTTGATGTTGGGTTTAGCTCCAGGTTCCAAAAAAATTGTTTGAAATATAAAACGATTTTTTCTCTATTTATCCTAGCTTTAGACATTTTAAACTAATTATCATATATGTAAATAATGTACAGGGCCATTTAACTATACACAAACCATTAAAGTGACATTTTGCAGAATCTTTATCTAGTGGTGTGACGGTCGGTTTTAAGTTTAGTCAAGCTAGGAAAGTATCATCTGAAAAACTATCATTATGGAATAATATGGTTTTTTTTATTTTTTCTATGCCCTCTTATTTCAACCCCCATCAACATTAGCGTTCCTAAGATCTATCGATTTCAAGATGCAATGCAAATGATCTCGGCTGCCAGACAGTTATGACAGGAACTAAGGAGTTAAGATTTAATTCATCAAGTGGACTAAGTTGCAATCGTTAAATTCACCAAGAGTCAGCAACATTTAAGTGTTTTGGGGGTTTTGTAATAATTAATGATTCACTTATATCACTTTCACCTAAGTCTAAACAAACATTCATTCGCCACAGACACGTTATTCAGATAGACCAATTTGTTGCTGGTGATTATTTTGAACAAACGCCGGTTGTTAACATTACTATAACATTTCTACAAAAGGCACACAGATTATCGAGTTAGGATCCCAATAATATTTATGCATCTCGTTAAGAGTATGCAAGTTGAAAATTAACACCTTTGTAACCCCACTATTGATATCATTTTTTATTATGTTACAATTAAAAAATTACTTAAATTTACTGTTAAGGTTTCTAATTTCCAAAATGTGTAATGATATTATTCAGCATCTCTCTTTCTAAACGTGAATGTTTGCCGTTTTGAAATTATTGGTCAAATTTTACAAAGTACATTTTTCAATTTCATAATGACCTTTAAAATTATGTACAATTTGGCCTTACATTGTGCATTTCCATAGATTACACCCGAATCACTCCATGAAGGGATGAATAATCGTTAATGGTGCAATTTACACATGTAAGGACCGGACAGGTCACTATTCTTAAAATCACGTCATTGTCTGTCATTGAGATTTGGAACTTGGTACATGGGTGGTAGGTTTCCCTTGGTCCAAGAAAGAACTATATTTATTTGGGGGTTAAATACCAGTAAATATTACACTAAAGGATTATTTGTAAGCATAATAAAAAAAACAGAATACAAATATTTGAAAAAGACTGACTTGAGTACCGTCAAAGTTAATCGTATGATATTATTCAGTAATTTACCAACACATGTGACGGAACTATTTTGTTGGATTAGTTTTGTTTCATACAAATATGTTAAAATTAACCTCTAATGTCGTTGGTTTGCACTCTACTATTTCTGTGCAGTCAATCATCACGTCTTTGGTTACGCATCATAACCAATCTTCTCAATATATGAGAAGATTCATCCAATGCTAAAATTTGTTGCCCCTTGTAACATTGTGGTTGTGCGCTATGTAGCGGCAAACGAAGGAAAACATATTACAGAAAACTCTAAACACGTTATAGTAAGTAAACTTTGACAATAATAAAAAGAAAACTCAATAATCAAAATTTAATTCAATAATTAGATCAAAATGTATTATATCTCTGGACTTAATATTTTGTACAGTGCTTGTACAAACCTAGCTTTACCGAACATAATTTTTTCACAAAATCCCTTTATGGATGGAAGGTATATTTTCTGGTAATACAAAGGTCCTTTTATACACCGTTATATCAGTTTATATTTTGTTATATATGTATATTGTATATTTTTTTAAACACTTATTTTGTGAATAAATAATACTTTTAACATTCCATGTGCGCGGAGGCCTAAAGGGCAGCCCTTGTAACTGACTTGACGAGTACTAGCAGTGTATGACGCGGACGCGGACCCACAATCATGTTAGCGTGTCGTGCAGCCCGTGCCTCGGTCTCCGTGAGCACGCCCCGTTATGTCTCGGCTGTGTGTTGTGACTGTTATAAAGATATTCGACCTCCAGCTCGTTACTGTTGGCTTACACTAAAATTATAACACAGAACCTCGTTATGAGTGCATAGAGCCGCACGCTCCACTCTCACACAGCGTGCTCTGCTCTTAGTTCAGAACTTAGTATTAAAAATTAGTTTTCAGCAGTCTAACAAAATGAAACCAACTCCGGTAGAGCCTTGGCTCGGGTTTATAATTTTATTGTACCTTTGGGTTGTAATGTTTGTTGAGCTATTTCATCCCCTCGCACGGTTTCTTTTTTTGGAAGTATCATCACATTACCAGTTTGAACATGTGATCAATTTAGTTGCGCACTTACCGAAATATCATTTTCATTGCCTCCTTCTACGATTGCTAACATAAAATCTTATGTACAGAGAATGTGGTTGGGCAATTTTAATTGTACTCGACCGCCCACCTGCTTATTGTTTTATCCTGTGGCTACAGCTATGGCTTGTATAGTAAGTGTGACCTGTTTCGTCTTGTTGGGGATTCCCTCAGCAACACAGAACTCCCTGGAAAACAAAGAGGAAGAAGCCCTTGCTGTTCTAATCTTGAAGTACACTAAAGATGTGGATATACCATTTGTGTAAAAACCAACTAACTTTGTTTGCTGTAAAAATTGTGCTTCGCTGAAGAGCTTAAAGATGAGGAATCCATGGTAAATGTGGTAATTTTCATTTATATTTTTGCCTACTTGATACATTAACTCAACTCTGTGAAGTTTCGTCCACGTAAAAGTTAAAAATTAAAAAGATATGTTATTTTACCAGGCGAAATTAACGCTCAGAAATGCTCTCCGACACTTATTAAACTGGGGACCAACAGCTTAAAGGTGACTTTCGAACCACCACCAATGGCGGGCAGGTGGTCAACGCTCAGCGGTCACCCATTCAAGCAGCAGCCACACTCGATGTTGCTTGATCTGGTTATCTTGCGATAACCACTGTACACGCTACACTACGCCATTGGAAAATCTGTGAACATATGATACTCAAACATTTATTATTATTGTCTTGTCTAATAATTAAAAATTTCTTAAATATAAACCTATTCAAAGATCATTGAAGGTACCGACGCAGAAAAAAATAATTGTCACACGGACAGCGGGATGCCCTTTTACCTTTTGATCCCAAAATCAATAAAAACAGTTGCACCAAGTTTCAAGTTTCCAGGGAATTTCTACCAACGCACGGGGTTTTTAGACGAACGGCCGACACGATTTCGACGGCCATGTTGGGTCCTTAATAGAAAATTTGCATTTTAATTGTTGCAATGTGTACTTCAAAAGTAACGCTTAATAATTAATAACTTCTATATTTTCTGGAAACTATTGGTCTTTGATTTGACATTGTATATTGACAAGACTTCTAAATTTTTAAACATCGATATTCTTAAATAAAAATATCCAATGTCAACGACAGTACATTGCGCAAAATAAAAGATAAGAAAATGCTTTGATAATATAACTTAAATAAGCATTTTTTTTTTATTTCTAGTTTTTCGAAGGAAATTCAAGTAAAGGTAATATAGGCAACAATCACTATGATTGGAAATTACTTTCAGCAAGGTTTGCTAAAGTAAAAGCCCGTTTCATTTTAGATAGAGTACGTTTAAATTTATTTTTATAATACGTAGGCTGTATTAAAAAGTGAATATACTTTTAAAATACGAAAGCAAACCCTTACCAGTTTGAAAGTAGAACATTGAGTATATAAAGCTCTTGTACTAAACTTACAACCAGACTTATCCTTTTATGATTGCAATCAAACTAATGGCCTCCGGTGGTAAATCTGCGTAATCTCTCACCTCGGCTCACGTCGCGGCCGCTCGGCTCCGTCAGATGTATTTATTATAACATAACGATATACAGTAACTGTACACGCTACCCTCACATACAACTCTGTGGTTTTTTTTATTATTTTATGTGAGTTACCACTGAGAGAATTAAATACTCTTATTGCAGGCTTTGTAACTAACACTGAAACCTGGGAACATATGTACTCCGAGCTTAGTACATGCACGAATATGAATGGTTTTCAAAATTGACTACATATAAAAAGAAGCTGGTACATATTCTTATGGCTGTATTTATGAGGCAATCCATAGTCCATATTTTCGATAGATTTTTCTTCAAATCAAACATATAAATTCTTTTCTGAATGATCACAAGTTAATTAAATGCAGGATTTTAATATTGTGAAAGGGATTTTGGTATTGTTATTCCCAAAAATTACAATTTGGAAAATTGTTATAAGTCTGTGATATTTATTCTGTTCTAATTTATATTAAAAAGGTAAAATGTAAAGTATTTTGAACAGTTATATTTTGCGTATTTCCAGGTCAAATACTTCTTAAGGAAACCGAAATAAAATTTTAAAGAATCACTTTATCTTAAATTCTTTAATTGAGATGTGCATCATATGAATTATATACAGTTTAGATGACCTTATAGGTATAATTGAATAAGAAATATTAACATTGTATGAAATTTTTTAATGAGGTTACCTCAAAATGGGTTAAAATGAGTGAGGGGTTAATACAGGTAAAACCAGTATTTTACTTATGGGAATTCCATAGGAAAACCCTTTTTACTCTTACAGTCATTAAATAATGTAAAAATACATTAGAATTTAAACTTGGGACACATTTTCTTTTTAAGTCTATTTGTCTAAAATTTATGTATATTAAGTAGTTACATTTTTGTATGAAGCTCTTGCATACTGTGACATGGCATATTTGGTATTCAATATTCGAAAATCTTAAAATCTCCATATGTTTTACAGCTGTGCAAACGTCTATCTCTGATATTCTTCAAATGATTGCATTCCTCTATTACCTTTAGAACGATATGTTACTTTGATGAATGCTTCATTTTAATACTTTCCACCAAATTCTCGTGGTAGGACTTTCTTTTGAGGTGTTGTTGGTGGGGGGTGGTGGTAATTTTCTTTATGTTCTTTGTTGACGTGAATTGTTATTAAATAATACTAAGAACTTTTTACATTTTATGTATTAAATTAACACTACAATACAGTACTACTACTCTTATCTATGATTACTAAGAATTAAATCGAATTAATAAATAGTTAGCTCTAGTAACAAACTTTGTAACTTTGAACAGTTTTTTGTTCTTGGTGAAAGTCAAGTAACCTGCTCAACTAGTTACCGAGTCAAATCATATTACAAAAGTCGTTTTCCCTTTAGTAGTGATGTGATCCGTGGTATGTGACTGTTGTACAGTAACTTCATCTTCTAGGGAGATGTTAGAACTTTCAGAGTACCTTTTTAGATGTGATTTTGACTTTTGCTCATATGCACCCAAAGACTGAATTGACTTCCTTAGACTTTCCTTACCAAGAAAGCAAATTCTTATTGTCATCTGGGATAACGTAGAAATTTAAATTCAATGGCGGAAATTAGCTGATTTATAAACAATAAAAACAATTAGGGACCAAGATGCAACCCTTGGGGAACCCCATACGTCCAGAAAGAGCCCAAGGAAGTTTAGCTGCAATAGGGCGTTCAATAACGTAGTTCATGGACCAACTCTATAGGAAAACAAATCAAAATCTCCTCAGTTTTGGCAGTAGTGTACATAGGTGCATATTGTCGAAAATTAAATAAAAACTATATGAGTGTGTTAAGAATTATAGTTTGGATAGAGATGTATAGCGTTAAACTATCACCAAAATCAAAAGTTGTTGACTCTGCCATGCCTCTACATTTTGGAAACAACTTTGTTTTGTATGAGTGAATGTCTATAACCACAGGCCAAGACATACACATGTATGAGACACGTGGCAGAGCAAACTACCGAACTGGGAGACACAGAACGGTGGTTTATGAACGCCTATCCTCGCAAGGGGGTGTGCATTTCCTCAAAAAACTGCCCAATTCAATTAAAGACGATCCAACGCCTAGTGCGACCAAGACTCGCCTCAAACGCTTCTTGGTGTTTGAAGAATTCTATAATGCGGGTGAGATTTTAGCACTCGACTGGGAGACCGCCCAATTAGAAGACTGACTGCTGTATTAAGTGGGTTGCATTGGTGATGAATGAAAAAGGCGTGATTGTAAAATGGTATGTATAAATATGTATTGTTTTTATGAATGCCTGGAATTTTAGAAAACCCGTATTGACGTTTGCCACACAATGTACATATTGTCGCTGAATAAAAAAGCCTTTTTACTATTCGCAGATTTATCTCTGAATAGGTGCCGTTTCTCCGTCTGGGAATTCGAGGACAAGCTCAACCACCTTGACATCTTCAAGAGAATAGGTCATGCTAACATTTCACTATCAGTCTTAAGAAGTTATAGCAGCATTTTTTCCCAACATCCCCGGATTCTACTGTGATTCTGTCCCTACGAAAATTTTACTAAATGACAGTAAATTTTATCTTTGGAAATTTCGTATGGTATAATCCAAGTACCTAAACGTGAAAAATTAAAGGATAATTTTTCTGCCCTAAGGAATTTTTGTAGACTTGGTTCGTACCCTTTTAAACCACATAAACGAAGAGTATAGTGTACCATTAGCGTGTATTATGCTCTGATAACGGAAGTGTGCCTATTCTCATTTGTTGCCGGGTGGTGTTTAAACATTTTTCAGAGAGGGTCATCAAAAAGAACCAATGCACATTATGTTGCAAAAGTTGACCTATTCGTGGAAAGAAGTTTCATTCAACATAATAAATAAACATAATAAAATAAACTTTAAGCGAGAGCTACGACTTGTAGTACTGCTTTCTAGCTTTTCTGCCAAATTTTAAAATAATGTCATTATACCTATCCATATCTTCGTAATCCTTCGTCAAAGCACAAAAATGAGTTGGACCTTTTTTGTTTCATCCTTAATGTATATTCATTTTGTACCCAACAATGTTTGCAATAAACAAACCTCATGATTTTCAAAATATCTGTAAAAATATTGTTAAAACCTATTCTTTTCCCCTTCTTTTGACTCCTTCTATAAAACTAAGGACACAGTTCGTGTGAGTTACTTGGAGAGTCTAAAACAAATTCCAACAAGGTGGAACTTCTTTGGATGTAAAGGTTGGGGTTGGACCATAATTATACAAGGGTAAATCGTCACATGGCTGGAGACAAATTTAATGATTTCAACACTTTTGAATTAATTATTACTATCATATTTTGTTTGAACTTAAGGTTGTTATACACATGGGGTTTCAGGCGATTCCTATGACTTTATGGTACCATGTATTTTTAGATTTGAAATCGTTTAAAACTAATCCTTTAGGGTCGATATAGTGGGGAACCTCTGCAATTTAGCAGTTTGACTGCTAGACATTCAAGACGTGTAGTGTGAATCACCCTGTATAAGTTGATTAGGACCATCACATTAATTTTCCTACTGTACATAAAACAGATTTTCTCATAACTTAAAACTACATTATGAAACTAATTAAAGATTAAAATATTCAAAACTTTTCTACAAAATGGCGTATGTTATTTAAGATGTGTGACTGAGTATTGTTAAGAGTTTACAGGGACTGATAATGAATGGAAGGAATAAATGAGAGAACAAAAGTAATTATTGACACATTACAGTGTATGACAGAAAAAATTATTACAGATACTCGTATAATATTAACAATATATTGAAATGGAAAACTGATCATGATCTATTGTTCTATATTTAAATGAATTCGAACGTTTGGCATAAACTTAAAAAGTAAAAATGCACTCTGCAATTCACTTGACATATTTAACTCACGATACATTTGTCTTCATTTCCACTCTCTAAGAAGCACTTTGAAATGTTTTTGGGCCAACTTTAGTGAAATCTGACATATTTCAATGCGACTTTTATCTGGAAATCAATAACATTAATTTTTTTCATATCTAAAAAATTTAACTGAAATGAAATATTCTGTAACCTTAACGGATTGATGTGTTATACAGTTATTAATAACAAAAAAACTTTAAATTAAGTGTTATATATATATATATATATATATATATATATATATATTCATATTAATATTTATATTATTCATATTAATAATATTCATATTAATTTATATATATATTTATATATATAAATTATTAAAATATAAATATATCTAATTATATAAATAAATCCTTGTATGACTTTTTGTTTTCGCCTATTTATGACATACAAGCATTTTGCTATGAAGAGGAACAAACTGTAACTAAACAGCGACATTTTAATTACTTATTTCTTATGAATAAGAAAATCAATTCTTCACGCCCCTCCCACCAAATCTCTCGTTCTCACCGATGCTTCCACTGGCAAAAAACTCAAATAATAACGTGTTAATAAAGGATTGTGGTTTCAGTTAGCACCAAAGCAATTCAAGGGTATGTTTTCGTTATACAATGTTTCGTTAAATCATAAGCGTTTTTTATTTACCATTAAAAAAACAACACTTTTTAATACCCGTTAATAAACATTTTCTATTGGTACTAGAACAGCTTTAGACAGGATTTATTTCATCTTTAAGAGAGAATGTTCTCTTCTCTATGAATTCAATTCTCTATTTGGTTATGTCCCAAAAGATCTTAAACCATGTACAGGTTTTATTCTTTATTTTTTGTCGCATTGTTGTTTGCAAGATATCTGATATTTATTTTTCTTGTTTTTAAATAGCTACTGAGTGATTTTTATTTTAAAACTTGAGCTTTTTTTTAAGAAACAAGCAAGAATATTTCAAATTCCATATAAAATACCAACAAAAAAATTACAAGGTAATACGTAATAAGTTTGGAAGCAGAGTTCCTCTCTTCTAAAACATTATAACATAGTTTAAACTGCATTGATAGCATGACATCAAAATGCAGTTGAACGCAACTCGCAGTTACAAAGTTTTAAAATTGGCGGGAGAGTGCGAAGTATTGATTTTCTTCAGAACTTCTGTGCAGTGTCAGTCTCTAGCGGACAAAGCGTGAACTTGCGCTCGTCGGTAAGAAAGATTTTATGTAGTGTGCAGCACTCTGGTGGCTATTACATGAAACTCTCTCATCTGCGTTGCCATAGAAATACAGGTGATCAAATAAACAATATTTCAAGGTTTGAAAACAATGCGGCTTTACTTCGAAACTTACTCGTTCGGCTTGAATTAAAATTTGAAATTTGGAAATAATTTACTAATCCAACTGTCGATTAATTACAAGTATTAAACTAGACATATTGAACAAACAGATTTAGGCTATCAGTACCTGAAATTTGATATACGTTTATAATAGTAGAAGGCGCGGTGCGGTCAAAGTTTCTGTAAACAGAGGATGGCATGGTTATGTTTCCCGGATAGTTTAAGAACTGTTTGGTAAATGGAAGGACAATATTACTTAGCGAATAATGTGATTCACCAATCACTCGCCAACTCTCCACCATTCAACGGCGGAGGGGACCAGGCGGCCTACTCCTTCCAGAGCAGCCCGCGGGCTCTGTTTACCACCAGGAAGAAGTACAAGCACCCTCCTGGCGAGTGAGTAACTTTCATATTTTATATCGCCATTTACATTATTCTGTAAGAGTTAAAACCAAAATAATTGAAAATTAGATCATTAAGAATTATAGATTTACTTATTAATCCTGGACACATCTTGGTTTCAAATACTTCCTTATTAATTTTTGAGTAAGGAACATGTAACAGGGCAAACTTACATATCGAAATAACAAAATACAATAAATACTATTATAAATTAATAAAGGTTAATACTATTTTATACAGTTATTTTCATTGTGAAGAGCTACGCTTAAAGCACTTACCTCACTAAGTAATTCACTAATATAACAATTTCTATTCTCGTACACACATAGACTTTATAAATAAGGAATTATAGTTGCGAGTTGCCATATTTCCTGTAACTTTGTTTTTATTTCTCACGTCTCTCTATATAATACTCCAAAATTTGTTTGATTATGAAATAGTTAAATATAATTATGAATTGTAACCCAAATAATACTTATTATCTGTAATGCCTTTACTTTCAAGAATGTTAACTATTTATATGACTTATAAAACCCCAAAATATTTAGTATTGCTGCTTGACGATCTCTTACTGCTTATTAATTTAAAATATTTTTTTAAAGAAGACACGATGTGTTAATGTGATATACTAACCCGTTTTCAAATATGTGTTACTCAATTTTGAGGATAGGCCTACTGAAACCCAGGAGCAGAGAGCCAACCTTCAGTGTTGAACTACACAACCTATATTATTTAATCGATATAGAAATTAGAACTGTTTCCAGTGCTCATATTATTTTAGCTTGACACACTTAGAAATGAACTCTCACACACGTAAATAACATTTATATTGCCACCACCCAACGTGATAGAGACTGTCCATTTCAGCTATATTTTAGGTCTTATTGTAAATGGCTGTCGCTGATTTAACTTCTATTATTTACGTCTCTGGTGTTTCATTTTAAGTGTGTCAGGCTAAAACAATGGCATGGTGAAAAAATAAAAACTATAAGAAGTGTGTGTGTGAGGTTTAGCAAACTTTCCTTCCAAGGGAGAATGTCAGTTTTACGTTTAATACTACAGCCATGTATTTCATACAACTTGACCCAGCTATTATTGATTATATTCACATGCAATAAGTTTGCTGTTTTAAAAATCACAGTGTCTTAATTTAAATTACCTGCCTAAAAGTACTACTATCACGCATTACGGTACCCAACACATATTTTGAATGATCAAACAATAATTTAGTTTATTATACTGTAAATAACATTATTAAAGGTGAACTGCTTTATTGAAGTGGCAATATCGGCATATTTCTGTGATAAAGAGAGAGGACGGAAGCACTCTGAACCAAACCATCACTGTTGCAGAGTCTGGGGTAGGTCGCGTGCAGACGCAAGATATAAATACCGCCGCCACATCACACACGTCATACATGTCTCTGTCTCAGTTCCGACACGTCATCATCGATCAGCATTTGCAACATTGCACCTCTGTTCTCCTGATCATTTACAGACAGCTCAGGACGTATGTAAATCTTTACTGATCATAATGGCAATTAGATTTAAATATGAGAGACCCGTGGCCAAATGCTGATCATGCCAACTATCCTATTGGATTCATTTTGCACGCCTTTTTTATCAATAGATTTTAACAAAAATTGGTATGAACAGCCTTTAAAAGAATTTTGAGAGTTGAAAGTTACTGAAACGATTTGGAAACTAGGCGTGGAGCCAGAGCCAAAATCATCTCAGTACCAAGCATAAACATCTACCAAAATCAACATAAAAGCTGTCATGAATAAAAAGTGATGACAGATTACGTGTATTTTAATCTAAATATATGATGATTAGGTATCCTATATGTCTTTTGGACGTAGGGGGTTTAGTTACAGTTGGAACAATCATGTTATAAAATAAATAACCCTGAAATGGGTAACGACTGCCCTTTTTCTCAGTGAGTAGAACTTCGAGATGTGTTTAATCTTTATCATAACTAAGTTGACTGAGCCTTTTGTAGGGCTTACCTCACTCTTAAGGAGAATTTCATCATTCTGAGAGTGTTTAGAGATTGTTATAGTATTTTGATAAAGATTATCATCATATTCAGAAATTACTTAAACCATGCCTAAAGCGAAAACATTGTAAATAAACACTCAGAAAAAATGGTGCCATATAGTAAACATGAGATAAAATATAATTAGCCTATTCAGTTGTCAGTCCAGTATCGATAAAGCCTTTAGAAATTAAAAGTATCTAGTTCCATACGCTCTTTTAAATTATATTTATTGACAAGAAAGATTCGTCTATTTGAGTTCTGTTTAACCACCCCTTTAACTAAGAGGTGGTGATATAATCCAGTATTTGACCTTGGTCTGTTTCATGTCATGCCCTGACCTATGCCGTGCCGGACTATGTAAATTGTACCACTTTAGGGTCTGGCCTTGGTATTATATCAGAACTGCGTCTCCTCTACTCGAGACCGATAAATTTACCTGTCTCGACTTATTTTCGTATAACAGTTTCGCAATTATGATGTTTTGGAATGTATAAAAGATATGAGACATTATATTTATTTACACTCTTTTGGTGTGTATCTATGTAAATAGGGAGCTTAAAAAGGACTTGTAAGATTGGGGATAATGGTGTGTATGACCACACAGTGTAGACGATGGCCGGCATTCAATAATGATGTCGTCTAGTGTGATGCAACTACCTGTGGTATTAATCTAATGTATCTCTTGTTGCTCTTTGAGCTAACTTTACTGGATTTTCCATCAGAGTGATGCTTGAAGCAGCTAGTAGACCCGCAAGTCAGAGTACATTCGCTCTTTCCAGAGTTGACTCAGTTAAACGTAATGTTTACAGCTTAAAAAAGTATCAAGAAAATTTTGGGACAAAACGTATTCCAGATACCATCGTTTATCACTTCTCCAACTAGCGCCCGAGGATCACTGAAACGACTATTTCTGATTTTTAATTTTGCACAGTTAATCACTACCATTACGAATTAAAATCTATACAGGAAACTCGTAAAGGGTGCTATCATAGTACCAACCTCAGCCAGAGGGGCGAACCTCGGATTTGTCAAGGAATAATGTTGGATCTTTCTAAGTATCCTAAGGAATATACCCTCCATGCACTGATTCAATCTTGTCTAGACACCCTGAGACTCGCGTGTGGGACGAATCTATTTAGCTTGCTGGTTACCGAATTCACACATTCCAACCGCCACTAGTACACCCTAGGACTGCGAAGGATCCTGATCCAGGAACAGGAGTAATCTCACGAAGTATCCTGCATGTGGCTAATCCTGACCTCCGAAGTGACTAGCACTCTGTCTGAGACTCGTTATAAATCTTAATCCCATTTCATTAAAGGAATACAAGTTTTGGAATTGAATTAAATAAAATTTGACAGAAATACAGAAATTGAAAATGGAGGTGGAGTTCGTGGGAACTGTCCTAGTGTACACCGACACGGTTTCAGTACTGTAGTTAGGATGTGTTTAAAATGACTGTAGGCACATCCTAACGCAAAAATTGAGAATCGGCGCTGCCAATACAAACATTGTTAATACAGTCAGACCAAAAGTGGTTCGGAATCCAAGTCAAAGTGTTCGTTCCTTAATGTACTTTTACATAGAGATACTTTTTTTACCGCAAATAGACTTTACAAGCTATACCCTTCCGCAACTTTCAGTTCCATTGATATCCACTGTATCTAGCAAGTAAACTTAGATAGGTAGGTAGGTTAGTGAAGTTAAGCATGTTCATCATTACTGGCAGGAATAGTCGGATCAGAAATAGACTTTAGAATAGTAAGACGAGGTCACGTGACTTATTGACAACCACTAGAGCCCATTGTATCAAGCAAGTAAACTTAGATAGGTAGGTAGGTTAGTAAAGTTAAGCATGTTCATCATTACTGGCAGGAATAGTCGGATCAGAAATAGACTTTAGAATAGTAAGACGAGGTCACGTGACTTATTGACAACCACTAGAGCCCATTGTGTAAATTACAAAAGACACGCGATATAACTTCTTAATAGGAGTCACTTTGTATTTGTTAGAAACTTTTATAAGAAAATTAGGACCTATCTTATGATACGAATAATACGATTAACTTGTAATATGCTTATTACACATTTAAAAATGCTTACTGTCGAAAATAACCTCTTTCAGGTAAAAATTAACAGCACCGTTCACTTATTTAGTTTAAAATGCATATGAGTAGAACAGTAATGTCAATCGTATGTGAACATATTTCCGTTCATTACCTATTGATTAGTATGAACGTGACAAAAACGTAGCTAGGAACAAATTTGGATGGGAGTCCAGACAACTGATATTTTCCCATAGTGGATAGAGAGTAAGGCCCCATTTTGGTCCTTAAAAAGTTCTTGATTAGTTTTTTTTAGAACGATCTTTTAGCAGTAGCCTACATGTCACTAATACTGAATTATTTAAATAGAAACAATCGTTTACTAAAAAAGTAATTTAAGAAATTGAAAATTTGGGGGTCCAGACCCCTTGAACCTCTCGCTGGCTACGTCCTTGAACCGTGACTACTTAACCATTTATTTCGAGACATTATTTTTAATACATTTAGAGCTCTTCCATACAACCACAGTTTTGTGTTCTATGTAGGTATCAAAATGTCAATGTTCACGAATAATCAAATGAGTGAAAATAATAATTCAGTTGTAGCAATCTTTGATAATACAATAACAATAATTTAATGTGAGTTATTTTAGCTATTATCTACGTAACAATCTTGTATAAATATTTTCCTATTTGAAAACGGGAAAGAAAAAGTTTACCTTTTCATATTAAGATTGTTATTTATGATTGATTGAATGTGTTGACTAACGTCGTTTACGAAACAAGAAAAGCTGTACAATATCTTACTGCTCACAAAACTTTCTTTGTTAACCTTTGCGTAATGTTGCTTCTGAATATATTATACTACATTAGGCAATTTCTTAATAATTATCCAAGTGTGGTTGCAAATCGTACTTTTCTTTGCCCAAATGTTAATTTTAAACACCGTATAACTCAATCACGTATTTTACAGTGAATGCGAAATTCGGTTACTTGTATCCTGGAACCTTCTGAAGGTTCCATAATCCGACTGGGTTATATGGGTACTATGATACTCGAATTATACAGAGGCCCCTATTATACAGCGCGCCGCGGTAAATACGTTGGAATACATTATCATAAAAATTTGACTAGTAGTATCAAAGTTAAAACTAACCTTTACGAGCGCTTTCGTGATCTGAGCTTGATTTTTAAGTACTATCTCGAGGGATGTTTTTATTTTTTCGCCAGAAGTGCGGATGGCCAGGGGCATTTTGGATTGGTACTTTTCCGACCAGATCACGTAGGACGATCTGGCACGTGCCAGTGCGGATTTCCGTGGATCCTTCGGCGCCACCCCACACCGTCGAGGAAAACATAACCTACATTCATGCTCAGATCACGTGGATTCTCGTAAAGGTGAACTTTAATTTTTGCAATTTATTTCACGTACGTTATTATTTACTGTACATATTTATATCGCTTAACAACAAGTAGTAAATAGTGGTAGTGGGCTAAGTGTAATGCCAAAGTACCTTTTTGGTTCTCTTAGGACAAGAAGCTTAGAGATTGCACTTAGTTCTATAAGGACCTTTGCGCTGCTTCCGGAGTGACAGGATAACCTGGATGGGTAAAGTTAGGGTAGGGACCGCCGTCTGTCGAGAACCTTGAGGGAGGATTTAGGTCACTATTCTCAAGTCATTTCCCCTCGGAAGAAGGGGAAGCCAGCTCTGAACCAGCCTCTCCAGTAAAACAGGCAGGGGTGGCACGCCCTTATGTCTAAGCTAGCAACACCTCTTAACACTGAGGGAGTCTCACTACCTCTAACAGTCATCACCCACAATAGAACTGTTGGAGCACCCCAATAGCTCGACATTTGCGGTTGAGTGATGTGGCGCTTCTGGACATCCATAGGGCTATCCGGATTTGGGTGGCAGATCGGTTTTTGCTGCGTGGGTTTAACTGGAATGTATAAACCTGCCAGAATAGAGATGAAAGTACCCTTATATGTATGTAAATGCCTGTTAGCGAATGCAGATTTGTTGCTGGCTAGATAACCTGGTTCTTAACAAGTGTCATTAATTAATAACAGACAACCAGTGACAATCAAATAAATGTTCAACACAATGTCTGTAGTCAATTCCACATAAATACTGGATCAGGGCAACTTGGCATCGAAGAAGTTAAGGTTATACTCAGTCCCACGAACTATGACGCCAAGGATTATATAGGTCCTTTTCCACCACCTAACCTAACCTACAGTTAGCCACCATAACCCTTACCACCTATCTCCTATGAGCCATCAACTGTTATCATGGCGTACAGAAACTATTCTTTTATCCACTGAAATGATTTTATAGTAATATATGTTATATAATAATAACACTCTAAATATAATAATATATGTTATATATCTGTGAAAAAAATGAAAGAAAACACGACCTAAATATGATGTGTCAAATTGGTGTAACGGTGCTTTAAATATAAACCTGAACATTTAAGTGTTAGCTTTACTATTTCTAAAAAAGCATCGTATTTGGTCACATTAACTTTATTTTGGTATCTACAAAAGAAACCAAATTATCTAATCAAATAAGAATTGAAAAATGTAGTCAATTAAACATTTCAGGAATACGGCCGATGATTCAGTGGATAGCTCGGCCATAAAATTACGAGTGTGCGTGCAGGCTAATTGAAATTCCGGCATTGAATATAAAGGTAGAGTATAAATACCGTGTCTTTATAATGGCCCACCATTTTGATTTTGCAAACTATATATCTAACAAAAAACTTTAAATGAGGAAACTTCCCTTGTTTTTTTTACATTTAAAAATATGAATTTCAAAATTTAAAAATCTACCATTATTTTCCTATATCGTGGTCAACTTTTGTCCTTACGCAACACTCTGTATATTGTAAATATTTTCTATTGCAAAAGTCATGTTGAATTTTTTAATTCTTGTAAATTGTCTTATATTTCCCTAAATAAGGATATACGATAGCACAATGTGCTGATATTCCTTATGGAGTTTAATATTGAGGTAACACCTTTTACAATGGGATTCCATCTAAATATTCTTCATTTTTTTTAATCTGACGTCTTAAATTTGGGAATGTTTCCTTTTATACCAATTCCATCTTTCCTTGCTTTCATATTTCTTAACTTCAGCTGTTACCTTTTGCATGAAAGACCCTGGAAGTATTGTAGTCTACATTGGAATTCGGGGGGTTTTCATGCCCGTACCACAACTATTTACATTGTTTATACTATCAGTAGTTACTGAAAAAATTATATTTATTCATAAAAACTTTAATTTTGGTAAAGGAATATTTTCAAATACAATTTTCTTAAGATGTTTATTTCTATCTTTAACCGTTTTACGATGGCGCTGGTTATAAAATAACCGAAAGCCTCCACTTTAAATGCCTGCTATTATTTACTCGTGGAGTGATCAAAACTTTTTGAATTCCATTTCAAAGGTCTGTGACTAAAATAATTTAATGCAACTAAAAACTTATTACATCATGCTTAGATAGTGCTGTGTGAAATTGAAGAGAAAGGAAATTACAATGTTAGACTGTGGAGGAAATTTAACACGAGCTACGAATGTAATGCACATGACATGGTGCACCGGACAAAGCAGGGTGGTAAGTACGTGGCAAAGTTTGCCAGAAGCTTGTAGTTGCATACCTGTAAGTCACCGGTGGCAGCAGGGTTCGTGCCTGATAGTGTATGTGACTCAGTATGCTAATGTAAATCTCTGCGTTAGTAACAACCCCGATAAGCACAAGGTCACTTAAGTACTGGAAATCGCTTTAGGATCAATAACCTTAATTCCTGCATACGAATTTGAAGGTTTAGAATCTAAAATTAATGTGATTTATTTAAGTTTGTTATGTTACACAATATATTTTGAGTTTCCTTCCTACAGACTACTTTCAATATTTATCTTTCGAAATCTGTATGTTGGAAATGTAACCCAAATACCTACCCTGGTAGTAAGTGTATTAATACAGGTTTATTAATTGTTAATTATGTACAATTTAGAGAGCGGTATGTAACATTAGCAAACTTTAAGTTGTGAAATATTCCGTTCTGAGTCTAAAACCGGTTATAATCCTTCCTAAAGTTTATTTGTGTAAATCCTTGGCTGACAAATCACCCAATACTCTCAGATTAAAAAGTATATATCCCTGAGTTTGAACTTACCCCCAAACTGACTAGTAAAGTTACAATAACGGGAGTTACATTAAAATTTCTTCTAGACATGTAAAGCAAATGAAACCAAACAATAACGTCCAGTGTTTATGTCGGTGAGAACGTAAAAGGTACCGGTTTTAGGTCATTTGAAACCAAATTGAAAACTCATAACTCGGAAATTGTGGCCCTGTGATATTAAATATACAACTTATAAGAGTAACAGGATTTCAGAAATTTGGCATCGTTATATGTTACAAAAAAGTACAACATTACGTTTTGAGGGTTGAATATACCTTACTCTTCGGATGTACAGAAGACCCTAAGACATTAAAAAACTGTAAAAATTTGGCAATGGACTACCATTTAAAGTCAAAATAATTATAAGTGAACTCCTTGCAGTCCTGACTGGAGAGAATGAACCCAAGCAAGATCGCTAAGAGCACAAACACGTGGTAACAATTGTAGAATTTTTGTTTAAAGTTTGTTATTGACGATGGAAGGTTTGAGGGTTGAGGATATGGCGGGATTTCGGACACGTTATCAAATTATAGTAATAATAATATTCTTTATTACATAAAAGACAAGCAATGCATTGCATTGCAAACGTCAAAAAATTGTTGTCCGATGTCTTACTATCCTTTCAAACTTTTCATTGTCAATAACAAACTTTACACATAGGATAAAACTTGTGATTCCGTTTGTATACTAGATAGGTACAAGTATACTGGTTGTAGTATTCAATTTTAGAATTTCGAACTATATAAATAATTGTCATTAAATTACTATCTTACATTTTGTTCGGGTGGTTTAGGAAATTTGTATTGGTCGCGTTATGGAGCTCTTTAAGTCATTATTATGGACGTGTAATTTGTAACACAGATTTAATTTAGCGGATTTGGTTAATTTACCGCGGTCGGCGCCTGCTCCTTTGAACGCAAAAACCGCCACACTTCCGAGACAACACTGCACTGTGCAGTGGTAAGTACATTATAATCGTTTAAACATTCCAGTCGACTATTTTTTAAACCATTGAAGTTTAGAATATAAATAGTGGCTTAATGCAGTCATGCACCACATACATATATCATGTATTTCGTTCACTGTTATTTCGAGCTCCATGAAGCACACATTTCAGCAATTGCAGAATAAAATGAGTACAGGTCAGTGACAGTGACCATCACGGCCGACATCGACTGACCTTCACAGTCGACGATAATGGCATCGCGCACGATAAGGTCATTCAACCCGACAAATGCGTCTGATATGTGTCTGATCGATATCATTTATATTACATTTATAAACAATGAACGACGATTATATAGGGTGTCCCGTAACTCTCTTCACAGGTGTATGCCAAGTTATTGCTCAGGTCAAGACAAATATATTTCACCATATGAACATGGGTCTCTTGTGTTTAGTTTCCCATCTGTCTTTCTGTATGTGTTTTTATTCTTAACAACTAATAAGTTCAGTTATACCAAATTTGGCTCAAATGTTTATAATAACAAAACCAATTACCGAAAATAATATCATGAAATTATCTTTAGTATTTTCAAAATGACAGGCATCAAAACTTTAAAACTTTGAATATCTTAAAAAAAAACTTAATGTTTTCTGAAGAATTACATGGATAAGAGTTTTTACAGGATATTATCACAAATCTAATGACACAAAATGAATAAAATCTCATACTAAATAACTGATTTGGAGCAAATTTACTATAACAAGACATGGCCCACATTGAGGTTCTCAGCGAATAGCCAACAATACAAAATTGAATAAACGGCAGCTCTCTTATGTTTTTTTTTTATAATTTAATATAAATAACATACTAATATATTGTGATGGAATTGGTACTGATAACAGTGATCTTTTTATAAAATAAAAGTATTATTTATACTGCTGCATAGAGGAAATAAGTCACTGTTCATTAAATACGACGCTCTTAAAAATAAACTCCGCTAGGAAACACTTGTGTTTGTTGATTTCTTACTATGAAATTAGTTTTTAGTCTTCATAAACTAAAAGAACTATTTTTATACATCTGTATTTAGTTAATTCTTGGTTTTAATCGACAGAGGTGTCAACAGTTTTATTTAACAACAGTGTTTTTTTAACAACAAAAGTAACAAAATATTAATGAGGTACCTAGTAATTATTAACTTGGTATAATGCCATCTATTCATTGACTGATAATGGATACTGTAATCGGAGTGATCCAAGAAGGATTGACAATAAGGTTAGGTCGTATAAAATAAATAGTGTTTGTAACTATACTAAAATACAGTACTAAAAACTAATGGTGTAACAAATTAGTCGACTGGCATGTACTGTAAATTATTTATTAATCACTACTACGATAAAGTGAAGTTTTATTGCTTTATTATTTTAGTGACTAATTTTATGAGGGTTGCAACACAACCAAACCACCTCCATTACGGTGCGGGCCGGTGTAATGCCAAGGCCAGAGGACATTTGCATGAGGCCGCACGTAAGGGTCGACACCTTACCCCCCCCTCCCTCTCACAAACAACCACAACTGCTTAACCACCACCCCCTCACCACTACCTGCAACGACATGTAGATAAAATGAGTTGGATAATCTATAAAGCATTTTTAATGTGCAATACATTCTTAAGAGTTCATTTACGGTCCGTATCCTGAACAAAATAACACACCATTTTATTGCAAAACTGTTATTTTATTTTCTTATTTTAAAGTACTATTTAACAATAATTTTAAAGATCTTCAACATATATTTTTAAATGTAATTTTTATTTATGTACTAGCTGTTACCCGCGGCTCCGCACGCAATCTTTAGAACCGAAGTCCTTATGTTACTTAGTAAAAGTAATTATGATGTAATATGATGGGAGTTCTATAAAAATTTAAAAACGTAAGTAGGCATACACAGGTAGATATTATTTAAGTTCATGGTAATTAGTATCAGAGTTTAACTTAATTGTTATTATATCATGTTTAGCACGTGTATAAGCAGTTCTGGTTCTTATTAATTATATACATAACGTCACAGCTGAATCTGCCTTGTCATCCAGATCAAGAAAACACAAATCTCGGATCACACAGGTCTCGGAAACTTACTTCGGTCAAAAAGCATATATTTTCAGTCCTTGTCATATATTTCAGGTTTTAAGATATTTCCAGGACCATAGTAGAGTTTGCCTTGTTGTTCTGACGAAGAAAAATATATACTTACGCAGGACCGAGATGCGTACTTCGGTTAAAAAGTGCCTACTTAAGACCGTTTAAACTCACTTACCTACTATGTCACAGTTTAGCTTTCCATATTGCCTCGATCAAAATACTATATACATTCGATTATCTAGTTCTCGGACATCTATTTTAGTCAAACTCGTGTTGACATAGTTGAGTTTACCTTGTCCTGATGAAGAAAATATACACACATAAGTATGACTGAAAAGCCTATTACGACCTAGGGGGAAGTCCTACCTACTTTTTATGCACTTTCGGTATAAGGGGGAAATCCTTATTAAGGTTATGCAACATTCCAAAACGATCGTTATTAAAGTTTTGCGTTATACCAGTCTTGTTTTTTGTACTGTAGCCAGGGAAAGAATGAATCGTTGAGGCATGTTAGTATTCATTTCTCTGTTTTTCCATAAGCCATTGTTAAAATGTAATAACATAATGTCAAGGAAGCCCACCAATCTAAAGTAACTTATGTGAAAACATTCATACCTTTGTTCATTAAGGTTAGTTTTATAACAGTATTTAATGCATTAGATGATTTTAATTCGTCTGGCGCAAACTGAGTAAAATTTATATATTAAATTTTTATTTACTATCTACATTACATTACTGATCAAGCAATTTTTACTTAATATTTGATCAAATATAAATATAAACAGATGTTTCAGCCAATTTGTCGACATAAACTGAAGGTGTGAACGGCTGTTTAGTTCTAGTTTAACTTGGATTATGAAACGTAAAAAACTATATTTTTTCTGAATTTCAAAATATTTCAGGTAACTTTTCTTATATTTTGCTTCACAAAAACCTTCCTCGGATTTCAATGGACATTTTACAAAAAGAATTAACCGAATTGGTCCAGCCGTTCTTGAGATTAGCGCTTACCAACACATTTAACGATTCATTTTTATTTATAAGATATAGTATAAAAGCTCAGTTTTCTTTGACTGTAAGCATATTTTCTCGAATTCCATCGAAACGGCTTTGTTAGCATGCCCAAAACTATTATATTATATTTATAGATATATAAAACTGTCGTGTTAAGAACTTTTTTATGAGTTTTGAAGCTACATCAAACAGTAATTAATAAAGAGAAAGGCTAATAATTTATTTATAAACTAAATATATAGCACGCAATGGTCAAAATAAAAAATATGCACTATTTATTATTTACCCGCGGATCAGAAGCACTAACTTGATTAAAGCAATTCCTTCTCTATCAATTGTTATGAACTTTGACAGTGATCAAGTTGTAAATCATAGATTTGTTTGATTCACAATATTGAACATAGACATGGCAGACTGATTAGTGAAGATTCTGTTATGAAATATGAGAGTTAATATGTAGTGGTGACTTTAATGGCTGTCTTAATTTAAAAGTAATTCTTTTTCAGGTTATTAGAAATAAATTTGGCGTAAATCAATAATAGCACTGAAATTGGTTTTCATAATCCAATTAGTGTCTTGTAATCTAAGCAATAATTTCAGTAGGGAATTAGAAATAAGATATACGCGCCAAATATTAAAATTAGCTACCCACATGGATATAATAGAAATTCTTAAATTTTATTTGTATGTTATTTTAAACGCCTCTGCTTGGTTAGGAATGTAATATTGAGAAATAAAATAATATATTAAAAATGTATACAGTACAATACATTACACTTTGTTTGAATGTGTACTCAAGTGTGGAGGCGAGAAAGTTTTTCTAGAATAGTGTAAACTGGTGCCAATAAATATTTTAGGTGGCTAGCAATGCATCTAATCCGTATCCTGAGCATCAAATGTTGTAGAAACATAAATATAGGTTGGAAAGAAAGCAGAGAATATCAATAAAATCATAAAAAATTATTATTTGCTAATTTTATGACACACACTAATGACTTGTTTCATTTTCTTGAGCAAATTGCAAGATTCTAGGAGTCAAATCAAATGTACTGTTGTTTACAACTTTTAAAGAAATAAGTGTGTGATGAGGCTTGAGGGTTTGGAGAAGGTTGAATATTCTTCTTGTGCTGAGCGTTATTGTAATTTAATTTTAGTGCTTTCTTTAGCTGCAGTACCCTGCCTAGCTTACCGGAATTTTTATTTTTTAAACACTGCCATGAAACTTAATTTAATTAACAAAAATGTGAATTTATCATGAGGCAAGACATCCCGAAAAAATTACATCTGTAAAATCAAAATTTTGCGTGAAACTTCATTTCTACAAAGACAAGAATGAGTTCTCTGATGTTGCATTTTTAACCATGGAATTGGGCTGTACGTCATTGACACTTATCGCTCAATAGGCTGACACAATTTCTCTTTTTTGTCGGAGGATGTAAAAAAATTCTTTTCCGTTTGATTGTCTGTCGCTATATATGTTACTAATGAAATGAGTTATAGACTTGAACTTTTACCTTTAAACTGAGCGAAGCCTGAAGCCTGTTACGCGGTACGTGGTGTAGCGTTGCCCTATCTTATTAACCCCCTACCCCTATCACACAAACTGTTATAAGGTTTTGTATAATGTATATTCTAATATGGGATTGCTCTCTCAGGATTCATGATCGGGCCCTGAAGAATATTGTTATGTTCCGTGATAGGCACTATTTTCAGGAATTGTGTTCTTTCACCGCCATCAGTGCGGGGTGTCCGTGATTAGTAGATAGGATAATATAGGAATGATACTGAATAACAATAATTTTCTTCATTGCATAAAAGACAATCAATAGATTGTATTGCAAACTGTTAAAGAATTGTTGTCAGTAAATATATAAATAAAGATGGAAAAATATTTTTATTCAGACTCACTGGCTGAGCGTTTGCGAAGACTATTAATCGAGAGGCTGGAAAAAACTCCATATCCATTTTGTCGACATCTCGAAAACAAGCTGACTTATAGACTTGAAAATGTTTATAAAGCTTTATTTCTATGTAGGCAACACTATCTTCGATTAGGGTGCATGCCACTCCATAGGATTTGATTGATCGTTGACGAATATATTTACATTGGTCTTATGGGTAAACCGTAATGGCAACGAGAAAATATCAGAATAAATTAATACAAATAAATAAATTTGTGAACAAACTGAGTACAATCATATGATATTTACAATGTGATATATTTATTCATAGAGTAAAAGGAAAAAATAATTGAGTGGAAAGTTAAAATTTGGTGACAAGATTTAATTTCAGGCAATTATTTCATTATAGTACCCTTCCTAGCTCACCGGATCTTTTATTATGTGAGCACTGCTATGAAACTTAATTTAATAAACAAAAATGTGAATGTGGTAAGACTTTATTCGTAGACTAAACTTTTGCATGAATAAGTTCTATGATGGTGAATGTTCAACCATGGGATTTGGCTGAGCGTAACTGTTGTGTCAATTTCTTTGGTACTTTGGGATTATACCGACCACACCCAGACATGAATCGTTATTTCACATTTCGTTTCTACTGATTACTAGATTAGCGTAGAACAATATTTCGTCAATATAAAACAGGAATTGTCTTATCGCAAACCCCTCCCCATCCTCAGACAGAGGTCAAAGTCGAGCGTCTAGTAGATAACGTGATTGCAGAGTCTCGCCGCCCGTTCAGCTGGTGCATCGCTTTGTTGTACTTCCGTGTTTTACCTCTACATTTCTCCAAACACAAAAATTCAACAAAAACAAACATTTACCAAACTAAACTCTTTATTAAAAAAACACTAAAAACTTGTTTTTATTCTTGATCACATTCCGCCACCCAAAATGCGAGTGCCTCCGGCCATCAGCGCGGGCTTTGGCAGCACCTTCGGTGCTGCCAAAGCCCGCGCTGATGTCGACGAAAGAAAAACATCCCTCGAGATAGTACCTATCAGTAAAATATCAAATTCTAGAGGGGCTAATCAGATTGAATTGTAATGGAAAGGCAATTATGTACCGTGCAAATCACGTGATGCCGCGCGGTCTGCCGTAATCAGGATTCTCGAGAAAGATAAGATAACAGCGACAACAATAACGATCACAATACCTGGAAATGCTTGTAAGTTTGTAATTTTGTAATTGAAGAGTTGTTTTTTCGTTCTATCATGTTTGTTTCTATAAATTTCTATTTTTGTGTTCTTCATACTAGTGTGGTCGGTATAATCCCAAAGTACCATTTCTTTTCCGTATGATTGTTTGTTTAAGTGCCCGAGAGACACATCAAGAATTAAATGCATTCTATATTTGAAATTTAGTATGCAACCACAGCGAAGCCTGTATACGACACGTGGTGAGGCGTACTCGTACATTGTATAATGTTATTTCCCCCGTCGCTCCATCTTGTGCTTTCCCTGTAAAATAGATAGCTTTAGGAGGACAGTGGCTGGAATTATATTATTTTTAAATGTGCTTGAAATTATCATATGCACTTGCAAAGCAAGGTCGGTACATCCTCTTCTTGTATTGTGTGGAGGAAACATTTTACTTATCAAAGACTTAACTTGTAAGTACTGGGTGGTGGTAGTGGTGGTAATGGTGGTAGTGATGTTGGTGGTATGGATCGTGGCCGCTATTACAGACTCGCGTGAGGGCTAGAATCGGTCGGCGGTCAGCGACGCGTGCGCCCCGGTCAGACCGAGTGGACAGCGGTCATCAGAGCCAGTGTATGTGCGTCGCAGCCATGTAGCGCCTAGCTACGCTGGGCTTTGTTTTCCCGTTCTTCATGGACAACTATAAACGGTTGAGATTCAATCCTTTCATTGTATAACTGTGGTTGTGATTTGAAAACGCTGTAGCGTTAGCTCATACTAACTAGTTTAACTTGATTGCTTCAATTGTGACTTTTATAATTGCTTAGTGTCTTAAAATTAGAGGAATACCTGGTTGCGAGAGAAGTAGATGACAGCTCTCATCGTTAGTCATCAATCCTATTTTCATCTCAAATCTTGCAAATTGATGTGAACCGAATATAATTCAAAACCGTTTTCCACTACAATCTCAAGCGTAAAAAGAAGCAGTTTGTGATGTGACAGAATGAGTGTTGCTGAGACAATTCATATGAGCTTGGACTCCGAGAACGCTTCGCCCGACAGGAAGACCAGGTTTACCGATGGTGGCGTCGCGTTCAAGGTTTTCGACGACATCAAGAAGCTCAGGACTCCGAGAAAGACAGAGGATCGCTTCAACAATCTGGCTTCCTCTACAGACAACATCAACAAGAACCATCATTATTACCACAAGAACTGCTTTTCGTCCGTGAACGACTTGGACAGCTTCAACCGCAAGCTCTCGCCCAATGTGCGCAAGGAGAACAACATGTCCAAGGAGTTCTTCAACAGCCTGGATTCCAAACTGAGGACTTTGAACGCTCCCCCGCCGGCGCCGAGGCAGAAGAGGTCCAATCCCGGCAAATCCTTAGATAACAGACCGATGTTCGTGACCACCGTGAAGACCGGAATATTCCTGGAGCCACCACCAGAGCTCGCGGCCATCTTGGGGCTCAACAGCTATACCTCCTCGGTCAACGGCTCTTCAGGCTCGTCGGGTTCCCTGCATCCGTCCAACATCGGCGAGGAGGTCCTTGTGTACAGCTTCGCGAGCCAGCCCCGCGTGGTCAACCAGAAGTATCGGGTGCCTAAAGCAGCCCCCACGCGGCCCCAAGATAACAAGAACAAGACTACGGTCCCCAACGGTAACAACAATAATAACATCAACAAGATCCGCACCAAAAGAGAGCTCAACACAACGCCACCCAAGAAATTGTAAGCATTCAAATTTGATTTTACTTATTTAATATTTTTACAATTTTAACAAATAATTTAGCAATTTCAATTCAAAACAACCAGAATTTAAAATTAAAACATTGCAACTAAGTGGTACTTACATACAGCACCTAGTTGCTACTGAGGTTTCCTAGCAGACCCCAAAGTACGGTACTTTACATGTACATCGTGCTGACTTGATTTTGAATCTGTTAAAAGGATCGTTTTTTATTGATAACAGTTTAACATAATTTCAGTAATAACAAAAAATGTTTTGATCACTTGGAAATTCAAGAAAGTATTTCAGTTGTCAATGAAAATTTAGTTTTCAAATTAAGATGGAAACTGTACTTCAACAACTTTAAAACTAGAGCAGATGCTTGCGGTATAAAAATTTCCTAAAACCATAAATTTGTTCTCTTTATACTGGCAAGGCATTACAGAAATTTAATTTGTGTTATGTTCTAATTATATAACCGATCGATTTGTTATACAGTTTTTTATGCATATTAATATTAACGTGAAGAGACATGTCAATTACTTCACTGTGTTTAAAAGAGATTAAAACCAATACAACTTCTGGATATTTTTGACAAATGCACAAGTTGATTTTAAAGTAGGCTGTGTTATAACATGTTAAACTGTTTCGTGTTCAACTATACGAAACAGTTTAACACGATAAAACTTATTAATTACCATAAATGAATGTCCTAAAATCATTTTTGTCCTAATTTCTTTGTGTTTGTGTATTTTTTTACATTACAGAATTTTTCTAAGTAATTTCTAAGATGAAATATTGAATATATGCAGAACTTATTAACCTATCACTGAAATAGCAAACAATGTGGCTCAAAATGGTGAACCGGTCTTATCTTTCCGTTAATTCCTCACCTGGTATAAACAGTTTACAAGAATAATAACTTTTCTTGTATGGAATTTTCATGTTTCAACCAACGGTACTTTATTAATTAAAATCGCCAAACAGAGTTAAAAATATCTGTGACGTGCTTTCTAAAGCAAGACGTATCATACTTCACATGAACTGTTATTATGTATTAGAATTGATATAAAACCTACAATATTTACAACATTATTAATAGGAAATAAAGAAATATTAATTGCATCGATCTGAGCAAACCTAACCTCTAAAAAAAGTTAGAAATATATGTTTGTGCCATTAAAGACTAAATTAAACGAAGCTGATGAAAATATCATTAAAAATTATTTTTCACTTAAAAATAAGAAAGTGTAAATTTAATTTTATTGAAAACAAATTGAACCAAAGAGTATATCAAAAAGAAATATGCGAGAGGTGTGGAGTTAAGAAAAATAAAATGTAGTGACTGCGATAGCTACTACGTGTATAAATCGGTATAAATCCTAGAATGCGATTATAAGATCACTTACTTATGAACACCTATAAACAAAAGAATTTTCTGCAATAAAATAACGTTTTGCTGGTAATCCATAGCAAATTGTCATTAGAAACTGAGCATAACCACGAAAATCTTTAAGAAAACATAAAACTGTTAGAAACTGAAAGGAGAGAAGAAACAAATACAAAACAAAAATTACACATTTATTAAGATGATGATGGTTAAGATCTTTCAAATCTAAATTAAAGCAAAATTTACTTCAATTAAACCATGAAACGTGTCACGTGGTTGTTGTGAAACACATTTAATCATATCATGTTTATTTACAATTTAGATAAACTTCCATACTGTACCGAAAATATTGTTTCATTATCTAACTTAAATGAGTAGTTATTTTTTATTTCACAATTTATTTTACGATAAATATACCAATGAGCCCTTAAAAACTTAGCGGTAGAGGAACGAAATGTTCACAAAAAACATGTATATTTCTTTTGTGTACATATCAGCTGTTCATCCTTCAAATCAGCTGTTTTAACTGTGGATCATATTTAATTTCAGTCACAAACACATGTGGATTTATCTTTTTATGTGTGGTTGTTTCTTTTTCTAAATGTGTATTCCTTAGAAATTTAAGTCATATAAAAAGATTGCTATCAAAGGAATAGTCAGGAAATATCACAATGCTCCTAAAGATCTTCCAAGTAATGTATATACTCGTACGCAATGAATCAGAAAATTACGTTTACTCTTTCTGGTTATTTCCCCTGAACAGATATAACTTAGCATACAGTGGTTTATATTGACTGTCTCTAACTGTATATTAATTGTCTGTGTGTTATATTTCGTGTATTGTTTTAATTTATTGTAAAAACTGCAAAGATGTTTCGACGTTACGTCACGTCATGGTCACGAAATGTCTACGACTAAATTAACTGAACTTCTCTGTCGAATAGGCCTCGCTATGAACTTACAGAACGCCCGCTCGATAGTTGGCGTTACTCTGTATTAGAATTGCGGTCAGAGTTGATATCTTATTTAGGAAATAACTTATAATCTCTGGTTCTTGGGGACCAGATAGTAATTGAAAACAAATTAATGTAAATGGTTCAAATGAAAATTCAATGCATTGCAACATTTTCGTATAAAATGCTGAATAACGCATCTATAATAAAAAGAAAAGGTGTTCTAATAGTTAAGTTTACGTATATAATCTATAATCATCCTGATACAGGAAAAACACAGACGCACACACACCACCGTTAATTCATACGTCGTTATTATCGTAGATGTTTTCGTTCCAATCACAGGGTTGGGTCAAAGTAGGCTCATGAGAATCATTATTCTTAAATGAGCCCTATCCACCGCTCTTACACCTCTTGAATGTGCTGTCACTCCGGAAACCGCGCAGGAAACCTACCAAGTGCATTAGAGGATCCTAAGCTTCTTGTCGTATAAAAACACACACAAAATCAAATGATATGAGTAATTTGATCCTCAATCGATAACATATATGTAATCAAAATGTTAAGTAATCAACCTACAATTTCTACTCGTTATTATGAGCGATGCACTGATATAAAATTCGACTGAAGTTATATAAAAACTCACTGACGTGTTTGGCTAACCTTTAGCGAACTCGAGGGGCTAGAGAAATTTTATTTCCGTTTGTCATAAGCCAAAGTCTAAGAATCTATTATTTTACCAGGTGAAGTTAGAGCTAAGAAGCCCTCTGTAACATCTAACCTGGGGGTCATCGGCTTAGAAGTGAGTTCCCAAATACTACCAATGTCCGTGTGGGGAGGCGGAACGCTCGCAAGGATTAGATAGCTCAGTGGTTACCCATCCAAGCAGTAGCCACGCTCGACATTGCTTGATTCGGTTATATTGCGATAACCGCTGTACCCTGTGTATACTGTGCGTGCTATTGGCAAAGTTTGTCCGCACAATATTTTGATAACAAACTGGTCTGTAGACTTGAAAATCTGCATGAAGCTTTATTTCTATATAACCAACAACGAGTTCAATGATGGTGCAAGTCACTCCGTGGGGTTTGGGTGAGCCTTGACGAACATTTAAAAATACTTTTTTAATAAAAAAAAAGATTGTATGAGTAACCATGATGACAATGAAAAAGTTGCAGATAACTAAAATTTTAAATAAACTGTGTACAACCTTATGGCATTTTAACATGTGACATAGTAACATGCAGCCTAATGGAACGTGCCATTAACTTGAAACGTTACATTCAACAATCTCAGTGTGCTTATTACACGACACCTGGTGTGGCGCACACCTATCTTGTGCTTGTTACACGACACCCGGTGTGGCGCACACCTATCTTGTGCTTGTTAATAGACAACGTCAATACATTTCTGTCATCACACACAGGCACAAGTTTGGTGCCAAGGAAACCCCACCTAGAGTCAATTAGGTTAAAACTCCGAGTCTGCACACAGCGGCCTGGACAAGACTAACATCATTCTATTTGTGAGCGGTTCCAAAGAGACGTGTTCGGTAAAGAAATGCAGGTCAGTGTGACGTCATCGCTAGGGGTAGCAACAAACGCTAAATGACAGTGGACAAACACCATCAGTCCGGAATCGATGTGCCTTGCGGACACTCACCCCTCTTGGCTGTCTGTCTGTCTGTCTGGCTGTCCGCCTGCTTACTATTTTAATAATTTACATTGAGGTGGTCAGGAAGAGTTGGGGGAGTGATGGGGCGTAATCGTTAGTGTAGCCTTAGACATTATCGAGCGGCTACAATTAAAACCCGTATTACATTAGAACCATCATAGAATATTTAATCTGAAGTTGTTACGATACAAGAGTAGTATTTGTTGTACCACAAACATTATGTCATCAATTGCATTTTCTGTGTTTGTATAACTCAGTTATTTTGCTATGCTAAAGTAAAATTAATTTAATTATTTAGAATTCATTAAGTTCACTAAAATGTTGTTTTTAAAACATAGTTTATTATAACTCAGTTATTATATGAAAGTGTGTTGTCTAATTACACAATGTACATTTCCTTTCTTAGAAGTAAAAAGTGAATTTTTAATTATTAATCATGTACTATGGACGACAAAGATATTTCCAACCTTCGACATAATGCTGGATTATCGTAATTTTTTATGTGTACATGCCAAGAATTGCATGTAAATCTTGCATATAAAAATCCTTTCTATGATTTGATTTTCACAGAATATTAAAATTAACTGATATTTACAGTTTACTGAGTGGGATATAAAAAAGGACATTTGATATTCTCAAAAGCCGTGCAATCGATTTTTGTTCAGAAAAATATATATATATGTGTTTATTCTTAAATTTATGGTTAGTTTATAACTTCCCTGAAGACAAAAACAGTAGAAAACATTTTTAATAGTTCCATGACAAGTAACTGGTATTTAAAGTAAAAAATGTTGGCAATCATGTTGAATCAATAATGCTAAATATAAAAAGGTGAAGTATTTACAAAATTGACAGAAGTTGTAACTTCAGGAAGTAACAATATTTTCAAAATATTTTTCTTAATTAAATTAAATTTTCCATAATAAAATATGACTGCTTTAAATCCTTACCAATCCTTGTAAAATAAGGAAAATCGTTATATTATTTCTGTCTTCAGAAATGGTATATCAAAGGGTTGTAACCAAAACTTTCTTTCAATATTAAGAAAATCAAACTAAAATCAATAGCACCACCCTGACGTTTCGCTATTTCAATAATTTAATACGTCGTCGGAAAGTAAAATATTTATAATCTAATTTTAACAACAAAACTGAGCTTTTTCTATACACCTGTATTTACAACCATTAAATTCGTCATGTGTGTATTTTATTATTAACATATTTATTTAGCATTTTTAAGCATATATTATAAGACACGTATGTATTTATTACCCCTAATATGCAATTGTTTTTATTAAACGTTGTCAATTTTCAGTGACCTTTTGAAGGGTTGAGAATGAAGGAAACCACAGCTATATAAATTTACACCTTTGAGATGTAAACAATTTATTTTATTTTATGAATAAATGAAATGCTGCACATAATTTGTGTCAGATATTTGCACTATTTTTTACAAAAGGCTTATTCCTATTTCAATTTGCCACAAACTCCTCGACACAGAAGTGAAAGCACGAACGGGTCTATACAAAGACTTCTACAACCCCAGGCAAAGATAAGATCAAGCGTCGATTCCGCGCCCCTCCCCAACACGCTACTTGGCGTTCATTACAGGTTTTCGGCACCAATGTAACTCTCGTCTCTTACTATTTACTAAGAGTTTAACTACATCAAACACTTCATGTTAGAAGAGATTTTAGTATATTACACAACAAACCGCTTGAAAATTCAAAATATTACATATTACTAAATCGGGTTACACTAACATTAATGTATAACATTACTAAGAACATGTCTATCCGCCTGTGTGATAACTCTTGATACAAAGGTTCTATAGAGTTCAAATTTGATAAGTAGATTTCTATTCATCCTAGGAATAATTCTATTGACTGGGGGGCAAATGGTCAATCCGTTCAAATGGTCAAAAGAACAATCCGTTCGTCCATCTGTCCTCTGTGTGATAACACATGATACAAAAGTTCCATAGAATTCAAACTTAGCAAATAGGTTCTTCTTGATCTAATGAAGAACTCTATTTATTGGGGGGTCAAATAGTAGAAGGGCAGTCCGTCCGTCTGTGAGATAACTCTTCATACAAAGGTTCCATAGACTTCAAACTTATCAAATACGTTCTTCTTGATCTAATGAAGAACTCTATTTATTGGGGGGCTAAATGGTAGAAGGGCAGTCCGTCCGTCTGTCTGTCCGTTTGTTAGATAACTCTTCATACAAAGGTTCCATAGACTTCAAACTTAGCAAATACATTCTTCTTTATCTAATGAAGAACTCTATTGATTGGGGGGTTAAATGGTAGAAGGGCAGTCCGTCCGTCTGCCTGCCCGTTTGTGTGATAACTCTTGATACAAAGGTTCCACAGACTTCAAACTTAGCAAATACGTTCTTCTTTATCTAATGAAGAACTCTATTTATTGGAGGGTCAAATCGTAAAAGGGCAGTCCGTCCGTCTGTCCGTCTGTGTGATAACTCTTGATAAAATGGTTCCATAGACTTCAAACTTAATAAACAGGTTCTTCTTTATCTAATGAAGAACTCTATTGATTGGGGGGTCAAATGGAGAAGGGCCGTCCGTCCGTCCATCTGTCCGTCTGTGTGATAACTCTTGATACAAAGGTTCCATAGACTTAAAATTTAGCAAATACGTTCTTCTTTATCTAATGAAGAACTCTATTGGTTGTGGGGTCAAATAGTAAAAGGACAGTCCGGTCGTCCATCTGTCCGTCCGTGTGATAACTCTTGATACAAAGGTTCCATAGACTTCAAACTTAGCAAATACGTTCTTCTTTATCTAATGAAGAACTTTATTCGTTGTGGGGTCAAATAGTAAAAGGACAGTCCGTTCGTCCATCTGTCCGTCTGTGTGATAACTCTTGATACAAAGGTTCCATAGACTTCAAACTTAGCAAATAAGTTCTTCTTGATCTAATGAAGAACTCTATTTACGGGGGGGCCAAATGGTAGAAGGGCAGTCCGTCCGTCTGTCTGTCCGTCTGTTAGATAACTCTTCATACAAAGGTTCCATAGACTTCAAACTTAGCAAATACGTTCTTCTTTATCTAATGAAGAACTCTATTTATTGGGGGGTCAAATCTTAAAAGGGCAGTCCGTCCGTCTGTCCGTCTGTGTGATAACTCTTGATAAAATGGTTCCATAGACTTCATACTTAGCAAATACGTTCTTCTTTATCTAATGAAGAACTCTATTTATTGGGGGGTCAAATCTTAAAAGGGCAGTCCGTCCGTCTGTCCGTCTGTGTGATAACTCTTGATAAAATGGTTCCATAGACTTCATACTTAATAATCAGGTTCTTCTTTATATAATGAAGAACTCTATTGATTGGGGGGTCAAATGGTAGAAGGGCCGTCCGTCCGTCAATCTGTCCGTCTGTGTGATAACTCTTGATACAAAGGTTCCATAGACTTAAAACTTAGCAAATACGTTCTTCTTTATCCAATGAAGAACTCTATTGGTTGTGGGGTCAATTGGTAAAAGGACAGTCCGTCTGTCCGTCTGATCGTCTGTCCATTTGTGTGATAACTCTTGATACAAAAGGTACCATTGACTTCAAACTTGGTAAATAGATTTCTATTCATCCAAGGAAGAGCTCTATTAGTTGAAGGGTCAAATGGTAAAAGGGTAGTCCGTCCGTCTATCTGTCCGCCTGCGTGACAACTCTTTCGATACTCCGTTGTATTGTTATTTAACACCTATTTAAAAACTCCAATACTAAACATACCTTCGCGTATTGATAGATCCTGGGAAACTAAAAACAATATCAAACTTGATTTGTTACACTTTACTCCAACAATCGCACCACAAACATATTCTGTATAAGTTCAGTGTTTCTATAAGTGTTTCTTACTACACTAGATAACATTTTGGAACCCAATTTCAATAAGCTGAGATAAATATTCATTATAAAGTATTGGCTGTTAATGTTAGACAATGGTTTTATTATATAATACAAGAGTGAAAATATTGTGTTACACATTTATTCACGTAGAAGTAAATTTTAAATATTTTGTAAAGGAGTAACCAAAGTGCTTCAAATTCGTGTAAAATAAACCAACATACATTTTTGTGAAACTTTATTTACTTTAATGTGTGGCTTTTTATAAATTAGAATGGATTATGTGTTCGAAGTAATTTAATTAAAGTCAGTGTCAAATGTTATCGCTCAAAGTTTAATTTTCCAAGATCGGATAGAAAGTAAGCAGAACTATTGCAACAGAACTTGGAAACCCACGATTTTATGAAACGTTTTCTTGAAGACCTCTAAAAGAACGTGTTGGGACATAAAGATTAGCTCTTGAGCGCGAGATACGATCTTGAGGAACGGTTCCTTGGGCACGCCAAGTGGCCATTACTGAGGCAAGGAGACTAACTAAGGAGCGAGTCACTAGACACTCAAGGTGTTATAAAATTACTTGATTGTTCAATATTCGTGTTTGTAATGTACGTACATTACTGAGAACGGTTTATCAGTCTTGTTTATTTTCAGCTCTAAATATGAATCACTATAATGTTTCGCCAAGATATCTTAAAGGTCAACAGTACATACGGGTGTTATTATTTAAAAAAAATACTAATTAATTAGACGATTTTTTGTAACAGTAGGAAAAAAGGAAAAACTAAGAAAGTAAATGTGCTAGTAAATTGTGAGCTGCTAATTTCAATCCATTTTTACTGAGACGTTTTTGCTTGTAAGACGTGGTAAAATGATGAATATTTTTAAACATATATATTACTTCAATTTCAACTCTTAGTGCCATTGTCTTGAAAATGCCTTTGAGTGCTACTTAAAAATTGCTACAGTTGTTTATTCTTTAAAAATTCGATATGTTCAAGTATTAGGAGGACAAAATTAAGTTGATCTCTGGTTTAAATTTATTTAGTATTCACCCCATCAATCATTTACAACGGCACAGAAAGTGATTTAGGTACAGCACTGTGCTGCGGATCTTGCCGATGCAAAACGTTGCAGGCATTCTCTTTTAATGCAATAGTCATATATTGGAGGATTTCATAAAAATCTGTTTGTTCAACTCATTTTCAAGGCAATATTTTTATAAAATTCTGTAACACATTTAACTAATTGACAAGGTAGGAGTACGTCACACTACTTCTCGTGTAACAGGCTCCGCTGACTTACATTCAAAAGTATATGGCTCATTTAATTGCCAGATTTACAGACATAGTCTTACAGAAGAGAAATCTTTACATTCCTCCGGCATGCAAAAGAGTAATTGTGTCAACCTGCTAAGTAATAGGCTTCATAATGGTTCAGCCAAGTTCCATGGTAGCAAATGCACTACCTTAGGAATCATTCTTGTCTAGATAGACATTAGGTTGAAAGCAAAATCATAGTTCATTGACTTAAGTTTCATAACAGTGTTTAAATAATAATGTTCAGGTGGCTAGGTAGGGTATTACAACATAACAGTAGCCTGAAATAAAGTCTTGACTTTTGATATTTACTTTCAACTCTATTATTTTTTTCTTCTTATTCTGTTAGAATAAGGTACATGTATTAATGTCACATGTTAAAATGTCATATGACTGTACTTATTTAGTTTCCAAATTTATTTATTCTGCGATTTTCTCGCTATTATTACGCATAAAACAGATGTAAAAATATTACCCAACACCAGCCAAATCCTATAGAATGACATGCACAATTATCTAACTCAGCGTTGCTCATATATAAATGAAGCTTCATGCAAAAGTTAAGTCTATAGGTCTCTTTGTTTTCAAGCTATCGTGGGGACAGACAGAAATGAAATTTTATCTGCCCCTCGAGTTACAGACTTCGCTAACGCTCAGCCAATTACTATGCGTGATAAATAGTTCTCGGTTGAAGTTACATAAATTTGCATTTCGAAGCCTCCAACGACGGCGTGAATTTGCGACATCACTCGAGAGGCGGAAACATCTTCATTCCGGTCTGTCTGTCTGTCCATTTGTAGCCTATGTTTGTCCACACAATATTCGTATGTTTGTCCGCATTTACTATCCCACTCCAGTGATCCTGCGGTCCAAGTGCCTAAAACTTGTCAGCACTGTAAAATGCTGAGATGCTAAAAAGCATTTCAGCCGAGTTGTTACTACTTTGAGTGATGGAGAAATGTGTACGGCTTTAGGCAAACTGTTAACGAAGTGAAATCCTGCCTTCAAAGGCAGGTGTTCATTAAGTTGTCCCTAATTCAGAAAATTGTTTTATACTAAACATAAAGGAAAACAGCTTTTTGAACGTTGGTTTGCATGACTCTTTGTTTTTCAAATTAGGGATTACTCAAAACTTTTTTTGTTAGCCAGAATGTTCTAAGAATGTAGGTTCCGGCGCTGACTCCCCACAATGTCACTCCTTAGGACAAGTATAGGTAAATCAGGCCATAAATACGCCGTCATCAGTATCTGAGTAGAGCAGTAAGGTTCCATAAAAGACCAACTTTCTCAAGACATAGTACATTCTTAAGGATAATTTTGAATACACAGAACTTATATGAACATCCAAGGTCAAACCGTACTCAACACGGTATCCAACACGATAGCTGCGCCACATTCAAGGTCAACAGAGCGCAGAGAAATATTGATAAAGTTTGTGTATGCAATGTCGGTTTTTTTTTATTCATCTGGTTTAATTATTAAACAAAACTAATCGAATCTTCAAAAATACGTTGTACCAGTAAAGTTGATTTTTCACTGACACAGAAGGTCGTGTCGTTTGCTCCCCGAGTTTCTCAATATTTAACGACGAATCAATGTCGTTGCCGTACACTAAAAACAAATTTGGTCTGAGTATGAATACCTGTGGAACTCCGTATTGCAGCTTGGTCGATTTTAACAACTCGTTTGATATCTGTGTAATTTAAGATCTGCCACTCAAAAAGGAGCTATTGAAGTAGCAGTCCTCGAATCCCGTGAAAATTCAATTTGTAGCAATATTTGTTCAAACATTTGACCAAGAACCGGTAGAATATACACTAGCCTATTATAGTTATTAATATCTAACGGCCCTTGTTTTTTTTTTTTTTTTTTTTTTTTTTTTTTTTTTTTTTTTTTTTTTTTTTTTTAATTGGCGTTACTTTAATTAAATATTCTAAGGAGCGTGGGAAAAAACTCCTGACCGAAAACATTGGTTAACTAAATAGGTTAATGTCGTATTCAATGCTCTGAGCACCTTTTCACAAGCCACATTGATAAAAGTTCTGAGACAATGTTTGTAACGTGTGAAAACGTCATCAGTTTTTAATTACCTTGATTTATTTTAGTTATATTAACAATATATTTAAAGTTTTTTTTTTTTATCAAAGTCGTTTTTAAAGTCCGACGGCATTAATATATATCAAACATTAAGGTTTTTAAAATGGATATTACCGTTAATCACCGGTCAACAAGCAAAAGAAACATAGCATATGGTATATTCAAAAACGTGATTTAAAAAAAACCTAACTTGTTATAAAATATTCAGCTACATATTTGAATATAACGTTGAAAATAATTTAATAATGCCTAGTTTTATCAAATATATTTTAATATGGTATCAAAGCTTTCGCCAATATTTTGCTACTTTGTAGAAAACAAAATAATATTTTAGAGTAACGAGTTGAAGCTTTACATTATTAGAGGAGTAACGTAAGTTCTTAGACTTAAAACTATTATAAAAATTCAATTCTGCACAATGTACCAAGGTCGACGCGCTCAGCCGGACATCAGATAACGCGATGGCGTGCAGCGTATCCGCCGCGCCGCGCCCCGCCACAGGTCTGTTGCAATGCCGCGGCACTAATATTTGGGCGGGAGAAACACACACAGGTTATATTCGACATAAACGTTCCTTTATCGTCGTAACCATGGCACACCATTTTCACCAACAGTTATCATTCGCTTACACACTCTACCTTTGTAAAGTATTGTTTCCATACGGAAACAATATTTTACAAAGGTAAAATATACATAACCTATATATACTTTACTTTACATTACTTTATTTTTTTACTTTAGAAAAAAACAATTTTAGAACTTGAAAAATTTCTTTAAAGCTTATTACGGCCAAATGTGGATTTTTCTTTATTTGTGATTGAGTCTAAACTTTAAAAATCGTTTTTGTAGTTGGTTATCTGCTATATTTAAAATGCAAGTTAAAACGTACTGTTTTTACGACCAAATAGAGATCACCAAACCCGGGAAATCGTGTAAAGTACGTGTTATATCTCTTAATTTTTTTATATTTTTTACTTTTTCTTTTTTACATTGTTGCAGTGATTTAAATATTTATAATAAATTATTATGCTTGTTCAAATAAAACTTAATAAGTAATAAGTATTTCATATTGGCTACTGTAGCCTTGTGTCATACAACCTGAAATATATGCCTATTTGATCTTGTACGCTTATATTTTAAGTTTTTTTTTCTTATTTCTCATACTGTCTTACATTTAGTTATTGATAACTACGATTGTTTCTAATGGTTATGGAGACGCGATCTACTTTTGTATAATTATGTATACAAATGTAATAGAATTATTTTCTCAAAAACAAATTAGACCTAATATGCTAGTCTCGATAACATTTCTTGGTTATTTTCACATTAGTAATCTTTACTATTACGCGGAATAAGAAGCACCTTTAATACTGAATCTACATTTACACTGGTTTCTTCTTTCTGTTTAAACTGATAACCTGTACAGATACATACCCCAAAATGCATTGTTAAATTGTTATTCCTGATCGTACCGTTTTTAAAATGATCTATCTCTGTTAAATATTAAACTTAAATATTCAAATATAAAATTGCAGTATGATTTAATATACGTATGTTGAGTTTAACTCCATTTCACCTTTCACTTAGTGAATCATATTTGTTCAAAATATTTCACAGACTTGGTCCCTAGAATATGAAGGCCACGTTCGTCTGAAGGGATAAAGCAAGACAGTAGAGTACCTTGAGAATATCTGAAGGGATAAAGCAAGACAGTAGAGTACCTTGGGAATACTATGTACTACTTGTCATGAATTCGGTATCCTTAACATTGGCCAACCAGTGGTTTACGATCAGCCTAGCCAGTCGGAAACGAAGACGCTCAAAACGTACTGTCAACAACTCGAGTTTTAGCTGTTTTATTTTTGCTTTCGACATTAGATACACTGAGGCTACAAAGAAGTTCTGCCTGGTATACCCAGCAGCCATCCAGTGTGATAAAGAGATGTTCTCATTGTCTCATCAGGACAATTTTGCGAACTACGACGTTTTAAACACGACCCCAAAGCATAGTTTGTTTACCTCCAACCACAGCTGTAATATATGTACGATTTAATCATATTTTTAAAGGTTGTTTACCATACGGGCAAGTTACTTTGTAATACCGAAAACGAAGAAACAGTAAATATAAAGAGTAAAAATCTCAACAATGGCTAAAATATTTTGGGTCTGTGTTTTTTATTATATGAGTGATACGCTAACATTCAAAATAGGCTCCTGTATTTTGCACACACCTTTTAAAACCAATTATGCCAGCAGCATACGAGCTGGTGCGTTGCATAACTTCCTAGCTCTTTGGTGTTGTGTTGACGTGTTCCACCACGTCAGTGTTGTGGGGCTTTGTTTTGTAAACCACGTTTTATAAACATCTTTACAAAAATAAATTATAAGGAGTGCAATATGAGCTGTCGGTTGGGCAATACATAACATTGTCCAAATGCTCCCTTCAATGAAATGCTCTTGAAGCTGCTTCTTGATATTGTGAACACAATTTGGAGGAATTTATTTCGCATTCAACGAAACTTGCAGTATCCCACTTTTATTTTTGCTGGTGTGATGTGTGATTGTGTTTCTCGTACTTGTGACTTGTGCCCGGGACTTCTCTTCAGTGAAAACATCTGGACGAGACTCCAAGCAGCTTTGAGTGTGCTTGAACCCTTTTACTTTCCCTTCTTTTCCTCTTTCTGTTCTTTATTTTTGTATGTACTAATATCTCACCCACATAAAGAAGAGGATATATTCCAATCCTCGAAACATTGTGTTATACCTTATGTAACCTATAACGATGGTAAATACCCGAAATCCTGTTATCATGGCAAACCTTCCATCGTCAATAGAAAACTTTAAACAAAAATTAAACTAAAGTTAAAAATATCTTCTGTATTACCGCACTGGTCACATTTGGTTATTTTACAATTCTAAGTATCGTTTAGCATTTACTTGAGTAGCACGTGATAAAAGAACATTCCGCATCCACAGACCAGAAAAAGAAATTTCTCTCTTGGGTTTCTGTGGTACTACACCACACAATGGGTTTATCGTATAGTTTTAAAGGGTTAAAGGTAATCAACCTATATAGATTATCTGTACCTCAATAGTGACTGGTATATCTGTTAACAAACCTTCTAACATAAAGCACAGTGGCATTACTCACAAAAATGCTGTAAAACTGTTTTTGCGAGTCTTGAAATGACAAAACAGCATTATCCCTGAGTTCTCATTGTCTTCAATAGTCACCTCTGGTGATTTCCTAATGGTTTCAATTCTTTATAATTCAGATTAGTAACTATTTCAAGTGAATAATACGACCAGTTTTTTTTTCTCCTGAAAGCTGTGTACATAGCTTTCTGGTGATTATTTCATGGGAGGGGGGGGGGCTGCTGCGATGTTTCCTGCACTTCAAAATTATGAAAGCCCGAGTTAGTTCTGCTTAATAAAACCAGTGGTCATCACGTAGGTCATATCAATATCAGCGATCAATATGGCATCTCCATCATCATTGGCTGCAGATTTTGATTTGTCCAGTTTACTGCTTTAATGACTATTTTTAAACAAGCATAGAGATATAATGCTTCCTGGGATAACAGATGAGTTAGATTTAAAGATATGATTAAGCAGAAAATGCTCAAAACAAAATGAATCAAACTTATCGACCTATTAAGATAGTCTGTGGTGTAGAGTGTATCTGTTACTTAAAATCAATATTTGGAAAGATCAATGATGAAGATCAATTTAATGTGGAATAAACGTTGCACAGTATCGGAACACCGGTGTTCAGCTGTTCATGGGAATTACAAGTAGGGTTCAGACAGAGGCGGATTTGAAGATTTGCCGCCCCTGGGCTATCCACAATTTGCCACCCTCCCTCCCACCATCACCAACCATGTAGGCTTACCTTGGTACCGCAGTGGGTCGACGCGACGTTGGCGGCAGCGAGGCGGCTAAAATTTACAAATTGTTATTGATAAATTTATTGCAAGTAATTTATTTCACATAATATGTTAAACCTTTGAAATAATTTCTTTTTTACAACAATTTGCCGCACCATGAATACTGCCGCCCTGGGCTATAGCCCATATGTAAATTCAGTCCTGGGTTCAAAATAGTTTTTTGAATCACCATAAGTTATACAAAGTTGCTACCAGATCTGCGGGCCTAGGTTTTTTTATATATGCTATGCATGGGAGCCGAACAAATTAAAATAGGTCAGTGTTGTAGGAATTATTACCCCAGCGTATTATTCCATTATTACCGTTTGTATGTCAAAGGCAATCGACTTAATATGAGACAGTCTATTTTAATCAAGCTTAAAATAACTTCCAAAAACAGTATATGATAACTTGTTTATATTATGTATTTAGCAGAAGATAGAACTGAAAGCTTACATTTGATGACGCAACGTTCCAGTGTTGCCACAACAACACTGCGTGGTGCTCTCGGGCTTGCACGTTTAACGACCGGCAGGGACAAGACGGAACTTGGTTTCTTCGACTTTTACGAGCGTTACGTAGACGACCACCCTACACCATTACAGATCGATCCAGGAAGGGTAGGGAAGCGCTGTCGCATGCGAGAAGTCCGCGCCGCGCCGGCATACATGTTTAACGTCGTCTGTCAATATTGACCTGGCCGCCACTGATTGAGTGTCCTCTTGACCAACACAATAGATAGTGAGGGGTGTAAGGGGGAGGGAACGGGATTGATGGTGGGTGTTACAGGAACTCTGAATATTTAATCTCACAAAGCGTCGTTTGAAGAATGGTATCCTACAAGGTCGCCTGCTAGCTACAATGTTTTTTTTTATCATTTAACTTAATGTAAGGCAGAAAACTATTAATATTTTTATTTTCAGAGATGGGACTCCACTACCCTACGGAAACATCATGTACGACCGACGAGTGGTGCGTGGCAGCACTTTCGCTCAGCATCCCGTACCTGCGGTAAGTTCAAAGTTAGCTGTTGTTTGTGTAAAGGTTGCGTAGTGTTATGGTTTGTAACTGTAAAGATGTATTCATTAGAGTTTGGCAGCACCCCGTAACTCTGTGTGTGTTTGATGAAAATTCATTCCGGAATTAAATGGAATAATAATATTTTGAGCAAGGTAGTAAAAACATTTTGAAATCAAGGTAGCTTAATAGTCTTATTTTGCGTAAACTCTGCCATAAAGCACGTGCCCCTGGGGTACACATACACAGACAGCAACGGGACGAGATGCGGTGTATCGCGAAACTATCAAGTACAGTTTGCATGGAATAAAGAACAAAGATCACGTCGCACTCTGTGTGCTTTATTCCATACTAGCTCACCCCGCGAACTTCGTACCGCCTTAAAGGGTCCACAGCATCCACATTGGTGCTTGAAATGTGCAGAATAAAAGACAAAGTAAAAAATAAATCAAATTAGGTCCTATGTGATTTTCTTTCCTTCACAACTAATCTGAAATTTAAATAGAAAAACAAAATAAAAAACATAATTCGTAAGTTATCTAAAATAATTTAAATCGCAATAAGCAGCAAAGCCACAGATACATTAATTTATTAATATTGATTCTCTTTCTTCAGTCGAGTACCTTGTGATATACAACATTTTTTGTCCTCTTATTAGGTGCAAGAATGAATAAAGCAGATGGTTTGTTTACCAACACGTGAACATGCCAATATAGTTGTCCATGAGAAAAACATGGATTTTTTAGTCCAACAATTTAGTCCACAAACGCTCAAAGATTGGCCTTGTGATTTATTCATCGTCATAGCAAATGCAAGACGAATCAGAAACTGAGTTCGTTTAAATTAAAAAGGCATATCGGTAGGAATCATCGGAATCCTTTGAATAAGAACTTCCTCACCTTTAAATTTTCCTTTAAGAATCGTCGCGTGAATCACATTTATCATCAATTTTTTTACAACCAAACGCGTTCCATTGCATAATTTTGGTTGGTTTAGATTGCGAAGCATTATGACTACTGCAACAACCTTCAAAAGTAAATTATGGGGTGGTAAGCCGGGCACATCCAAAAGAGTTTAAAAAATCAGTTGGATAGTTAGTGGCCTCATCTTCATTTGTTACGCAATCAATAGATTTGAATGTTTGCAGAGTACCATCAATTTGACTCTGAATTAAAAAGTTCAAGTCATCCACATCCTTGTTCTTAGCTGCCAAGATTGCTCGCTCACTCAACCAATTGTTATTTTTGTGATTAGTGATGGATCAAGAGGGGGAGTCAGTATTGGCAATTTTACTTTGCCATTAAGACAACACAATCCAAGCGACTCTCCAACAAACTTCAATGCACTACAATGCCCACAAAGAACATCCATTGGACCAATAAGTACAGATACATGCGAACTGTAATCATAAGTGCAATCATAACTAAATGATGCTCTATTCAAATCAACAGCTGGTGTATTCCTTCTTGCGTGTCGAACTTGATCTAGTTGTTGATCAGTACGATTAGCTCGCCGATTTCGCATAGCCAAGCGAGCTGTTTCACGGGCTTCCTCTCTTTGCTCTTGAGATTGAGAAGCACGAAGTCGGGCCATACCAACACGACGCTCTTGTCGTCCGATTTCACGTTCTTCTTCAGTAGAATTGTTCACAACGTTACGAAGCCTTCTTGCATTACGGCTTTGTTGAGACAGATTTGATCTTCTGGGTCGCGGCATCTTTATAATAATCCTCTCAATGTACACAAACACTCGGAAATCGTTTAATTTCGTGCGAAACAAAGTTATCCGAACCGAAAGCAATCGAAGTAATAAGTTGTTTGTCTTTTTTTTAAAACCAACAGATTATTGCAAAGGTAAAAAAATCACTTCATGATTGACTGATTGTTAAGTAAAACTGAAAGGACAATCTATATGTCAGTAGCCATGATTTCATTTTGTTTGACTGAGTAACCCAGAAAAATGACACAGGCAGCTGTCAAAGTGTCAATCAAATTTACAGTTGTTTGTTTACATTTTGGAATTCAGGCAATTTTTTTTCAGATACAGTTTTTTTTACTCTATGCTTTCAAACTATAGGTGTAAAGAAATTTAAAAATAGTAATTAAATGATATAAACATATATTTCTTTTCTCGCATTATATATGTTTACAAAGAACATCTGATTAAATTTGAACAGGCTCTTTCACTTAATAACATGTGTTTGCTGCAATGCATTTCTTACGGGCATTTACCTAACTTTTAGAGACCAGTGGGGCGGAATCCTGACGACGGGAACGGGATAAAAAGTATCCTATGTCCTTCTCCCAGTTCTTAGCTACCTCCCTACCAATTTTCAGCCAAATCGGTTCAGCCGTTCTTGAGTTATAAATAGTGTAACTAACACGACTTTCTTCTATATATATATAGACTAGCTGTTACCCACGGCTTCGCACGCAAATCTTAAGAACCGAAGTCTTTATATTACTTAGTAAAAGCAATTATGCGCGATTGGCTGCGGTAACAGCTAGTTCGTCAATAAATTCGTAGTATTTTATAAACGAAAACTCTTCATTTTCAATAAAATACCAATTAAAACCAAATACCCGCGGCTTCGCACACGATTTTCCTACAGAAAAATTGGGACATATGAGGCATATTTCTTTTAAAGGTCGTTATTACCCTTCTGAGATAAATGATAGTCACTGAAAGATACTCCAAGCTCATGATCTATTTAAGATTTAAATTTTAAAACAGTCTCAAATATGCACCTGTGAAATAACTGGAATTTTTCTCCAATATCATGGAGATTTTTGTATACAATTGAACTATATTAGACCATCGTGGACAGGAAGTCAAAAAGTCGGAATTTCATTAGCGCACATACAATGTAATAAATGATGGCGCTCAATGTAATTTTGAAACGAAAATAGGCATATTTTAGGTACATATTTTTACAGTCTAATGATTATGAGCTTCAGATGTTAAGCGAAATTGCGTATGGTTTTTTATTTTAAGCTTTGCGCGTGTATCACTTCTGGATCAAATTAGTTATATCTCCGATGCCATGATTGAGCTTGCTTTGTTGTCTCGATTGAGAGAATATGTACACACAGAGTTTTGAGAATCATACTTCTGTGAAAAAAAAAAAAACAACTAAGGTTGGTTTTATAACATTCTTTATATTTTGTAGCCAACGTAAGATGTTTACAAAGAACAGCTGATTAAATTTGAAAAGGCTCTTTCACTTAATAACATATGTTTGCTGCAATGCATTTCTTACGGGTTTTTCTGTAACTTTTAGAGACCAGTGGGGCGGAATCCTGACTCGGGAACGGGATAAAAAGTATCCTATGTCCTTCTCCCAGTTCTTAGCTACCTCCTACCAATTTTTCAGCCAAATCGGTTCAGCCGTTCTTGAGTTATAAATAGTGTAACTAACACGACTTTCTTTTATATATATAGACTAGCTTTTACCCACGGCTTCGCACGCAAATCTTAAGAACCGAAGTCTTTATATTACTGAGTAAAAGCAATTATGCGCGATTGGCTGCGGGTAACAGCTAGTTCGTCAATAAATTCGTAGTATTTTATAACGAAAACTCTTCCATTTTCAATAAAATAACCAATTACAACTTAATACCCGCGGCTTCGCACACGATTTCCTACAGAAAAATTGGGACATATGAGGCATATTTCTTTGAAGGTCGTTATTACCCTTCTGAGATAAAATTATAGTCACTGAAAGATACTCCAAGCTTATGAATCTATTTAAGATTTAAATTTTAAAACAGTCTCAAATATGCACCTGTGAAATAACTGGAATTTTTTCTCCAATATCATGGAGATTTTTGTATACAATTGAACTATATTAGACCATCGTGGACAGGAGTCAAAAAGTCGGAATTCATTAGCGCACATACAATGTAATAAATGATGGCGCTCAATGTAATTTTGAAACGAAAATAGGCATATTTTAGGTACATATTTTTACAGTCTAATGATTATGAGCTTCAGATGTTAAGCGAAATTGCGTATGGTTTTTATTTTAAGCTTTGCGCGTGTATCACTTCTGGATCAAATTAGTTATATCTCCGATGCCATGATTGAGCTTGCTTTGTTGTCTCGATTGAGAGAATATGTACACACGGAGTTTTGAGAATCATACTTCTGTGAAAAAAAAAAACAACTAAGGTTGGTTTTTATAACATTCTTTATATTTTGTAGCCAACGTAAGATGTTTACCAAAGAACAGCTGATTAAATTTTGAAAAGGCTCTTTCACTTAATAACATATGTTTGCTTGCAATGCATTTCTTACGGGTTTTTCTGTAACTTTTAGAGACCAGTGGGGCGGAATCCTGACTCGGGAACGGGATAAAAAGTATCCTATGTCCTTCTCCCAGTTCTTAGCTACCTCCCTACCAATTTTCAGCCAAATCGGATCAGCCGTTCTTGACTTATAAATAGTGTAACTAACACGACTTTCTTTTATATTTATAGATGTTAACATGTATTTGATAGTTTCGTGTAGCGTCGCTGTGTGCGTATTCGTACCCTTTACTTGTCAATTGGAATATCTGGCATTATTTGTGAGAATAGAATCGGCAACATTGCAAGACATAAAGAGCACCGGTTTGTCTACTCTTAGACTCCCCTTTGCATATCCTGAAGTGAGTGCACCAGGAAAATTGTTTTTTTTTCGGACGATAATTTTTGTATTATTATAATTTAAACACTTTACGTTTTGAAGAACAAGTGTGGTTTTCCCTCTAACAGACCACTTATGAGTCACCGCCAGACCTGATAAGGTGAAAGGCGGAAAAGTTTAGCGAGAACGCTGCGTTGCCAAACTGTGCAACTCCATGGCGTACTTACTGTAGTTTCAATACCGGACGTCACTCTGAAATTGTTGCAGTAATTGTAATAAAAAATTATTGAATGTTATTTTATGGGTTTATTTATGAGTTGGTACCTTGTATTCGTAATTTTATCGTTATTGTGCCGTTTAACCCTTTACTTAGTATGTATGTATCCATCCAGATACATTATCCTGACCGTTAGTGCTCTTGGTACTGTCAGACACTCACTATATACTACCAAGAAAATAGTTACTCTGTACTTTTATGTAGATATATTGTTTCCTAGATTAAACAGATTTTGTTACATTTTTACGCAATATCAAGCTCCACTTACGCCCGTTTTTATGCGCGTGGTAGTTAAAATACCTTTATGAGAAAAATTTAATAAAAACTAACTGTATGTTTGGTATGGTACCAATTTGATCTCGAGTTTTTACCTTATAGTTTTTTTATATTTTATAAAATTATGGCTTATTTTGGAACGTTTCGTTTTTGTAGGATTTTCATGTACTCTCTTTTCGTACGCAATCTCAAACAAAACCTAACACGTAAATCTAAGGGATTTAAGTAAAAATTTGGCAAAGAAATCGAGCACCAATACACATAAAAATCTTATTGGGTCTAAATAAATTGGGTTTATTAATTTCGTGAAATTTGTTGCCATTTTGGATTGTCTACAATACTATAATCCTGAATAACACGTAAATTAAGTAGTAATATGTAGGTACTGTTTGTCTTGCTTTCCAAATTAATAGAAAAATAAGTCGGAACTTGCGATTTATAATTTATGAATTTTTAAGCAAACATTTATGTGATTGTATAATAAAACGCTTATAATGTGATTGTACTGAACCAAGGAAAATTTGAACCTTATCAAAATGCATTATTTACTTATTCTTTATTATTATTATTATCATACAACAAACTGAAACTTTGTTATTTCGTAGTTACTACTTTTTCAGTTTTAGAAGTTTTTAAGATGGGATTTAGAGGGATTATTAAACCCTATCAGCACCCTTTTACTATCTGCAATTACTAATTACAAAATTTAAAAATATGAATTATTTGCAAGAAAAATTAGTAAATCGTTATATTCCAAAAAGTTACAGGTTTAAAAATCTGTTTCAGGAAATAATTTGGTTGATTTTAATACAGCTATCCTTGAACGAACTAGTTTGCAATATTGATTACCAATCAATGTGTTAATTTAAATCCCAACATTTTTTTCTTTGACAAGTAGCACGAGCGTCTGTATTTTTTTATCACTATCTTACTTTTTTGAATGACGGTTTAAGTAAAGTGCTTTATGAATTATTATGAATTCAAGTGAATATACAAATAATAATGTCGTCAATCTATAAGAAATAGAATTTGCATTACAGTTTTACGACTTAAATTAAAAACAATCGAAAGCGTTCGATTTAAAAATTGAATACACAATAGTGTATAATGTCCCAGCGTTAAAGGCCCGGCTACACTCACCCGAACGATTAACTCGTGTTTTCTCAATCGATTATGGCTCAGTGAATTATTCAACCACACTCCACATGTAGGCCAAGAGAGTCCTCAACTGCAGCCATGCCGAGACCTCACACGGTGAGTATACAGTCGTATATGCCTCTACAGCACACATCTGTCTACGACGAACATGACTTGTATACAAATAACATGCTAGCTACTTTAAACAACTGATATACTGGATAGATTAATAATAGTGATGATGTTTTATACAAGCAAACATTTGTGTAAACAAAAATTCTATTTTATTGGTATAACAACGATTCTTATTGGGTAGTTCACGTGAAACTCAAGAAATTCATCTGATAAATAACTGATAAATTTCTTATGTTAAATTCATAGATCAAATTAAATATAACGTTGTTTTAATTGCTGATATATTTGATAACAATACTGGTCCGAGCAAATAGAGACCTTTTGAGGTTTTAAATATTCTATATTAAAATGTTCATAGTGGTTTTTTTTATTTTGTATCACATAAACAAAATTACGTAGTAGCCTAAGCACTAAGTAATTCGTACTTAAAGTATTGAAAATGTTATTTGTGCATCTCCATATAACCAATGCAAAGATTGGTCACCTTTCGATACTATTATCTCGAAATTCAAAATAGATAGAAAGTTGAAAATGAACACAGACTTATTATATTTTTTTTATTAGAACTACAATCAGTTACTAGATACAAATTTTCCTTGATTACCATGTTTCATAAAAATTGTCAATCTATTTATGCTTTCCCTTCAGTTTTGTTTAAAAACTTTGGCATTATGTTTTTTAAGTTCAAGTCCAAAGCAAAATTAGCGGTGCTTTGTGTGGAGATTGAACAACAAACATTAAAAATAGAACTCTATTTGCTTTCTTCATAATCAAAAATGTGCCAACAATTGAAATAGGTATCTATAATTTTTGGAAAAGATATTTTAAGTTAGTACAAAAATGAGATCACAGACGCCAAAGAGTAAGAAATGTAATATCTCATCGAGCGATTACCTGGGCGCACACTTCAACACACTGTATCAATGTCATCTGTGTAATATTCAAGACTAGGCAAATATACTAAAATAGCAGAGAGCAAGAAAAACTTACAGTTGTAATTTTCGTTGCCCAGGAAAATTTACTTAATTGGCATTCAATCAATGTAAGCCAATTTTCATTGGCAAATCAATTAATCTCCAGGCCCTTTCAACTAGTGTCCATTGTTCAAAAATGTATTTTAAATATAATTTTATTTAAAAAGAATGTAATTTATTTTTTAATCTTGGTCAGTAATTTATCATAGGTACTTCAAAATATTGATTGTCCATAAATGCATGAAAAAAGTTTAAATAAAAAATGTAATTTTCTTGTACTTTTTGTTTGGTCCTCATTTCAGTTCTAAGATGTAATACTTTTTGTTCGTCATAGTGTTGTGCATAACGACTTTCCATTATGTTGTGGAATATTAAAATCCAAATATTTGATTATACGTTAAATACTTGTACATTAAGAAATCGCATTGCTAACACTGATAAGTATTTAACAGCCAATGCCTCAGTGGAACCCGTACACGAGTAAAGCCAGACTTCTTTCGACCGAGGTGAGAATAATACTTACTGTATGTGGACTGGTACACGTACAATGAGTGCATGTCGCATGCCACCACACGTTACAACATGCCGCAGCACCTCAACTGTATGTGGACTGGTACACGTACAATGAGTGCATGTCGCATGCCACCACACGTTACAACATTCCGCAGCACACCCACTGTATGTGGACTGGTACACGTACAATGAGTGCATGTCGCATGCCACCACACGTTACAACATGCCGCAGCACCCTCACTGTATACTTAGTTGCATGTTTTAAATCACTTGTTCATTATCCTTTGTTTACTTTCACAAGACGTAAAAACATTCTACTTTTCTGGGAATTAATGAGTATAATGTTTTATCTAGGTACTAATTTTCCTAATTACAAATTCAGTCCGACTTAATTGTGTTATTATGATCTTAATCAGTAGAAATCGGAGATCTTATATTAATAGAGTCTCACATGTTTAACATTGTTTCTAACGCTAAAATATTTTTTTCCAAAGAAAATATATTATTTTGCCTTTGTAAATTGATATAAAACTATCGTTCAACAACAAATTTATAGGACGTTCAACCGTTAGAAATATTTTATTTTATTACCCTCGAACCTAAATATTTTATTTTATTATTATTTCCATCTTACTTCTTCCTATTCTTATATTGTTCAACTTTAAAAGTTTTTATTGTACAATATACTACTTTACAGCCTTATTTTAAGAAATTCAAAATAAGTTCAAAATCGAACTCTGTAATGCACAAATGTACTTTCGATCAATTAGTCGTTTTATTAAATTCATACAATTTGCTTAAATAAGATTAAAAAACTTGTCAAAAGTCTTGGATCTAATGTGTCGTTGAACGATGTTTTCTCGAAGTCTTAATATTTTGGTAAAAGTTTAAATAAGTTGAGGCGTAGGGTTTGTCGGTTCATCTCCAGTTCTCAAATTTAAAATGTGTTTTCATTACAATACACATATTTATCTCAGAAATAACACAAGGTTAAATTTTTTTTATTCCATTAATTTTCACTTTAAATTTCAAACATTTATTCTAATTTAGCTTTTACATTGTACTATAAGGTAAGTGTTTATTAAGTTGATTAATGTTTAACACTCTTATAAGAAAAAAAACTAATGGTGGCATACTTTGCTTAGTATGTCTAGTAATTAAAGTTTCAAGTATATATTTTTAGAAGTAATTCCATATGTTCCTTAATTTTCATAAAAAACGTGTATAATACAAGCCCTGTTACAACCCCTTTAAGGTGGACTTAGTTTAAGGGAACTTTTATAAGAGCGTAAAGCAGTCTTTTCTATGAGTTGCCTATACCATCATTTATTATGTATGATAAACCACTTTACATTCATAAAAGCTCATTGGAAAATATTGGTGACAATTATATGGTGGGCATTATATATAACTTACTTATGTATATACTGATTGTTTCTTTTAATTATTTTCCTTTGGCGTCATTTCTTTTTTAAAAATTCCAAAATAAATAGAGCACTAGAAGATAATAATGCACATGCAAATATAAGCGTTATTCTACTAAATAGTACATGTGTCTAAAGAATGCGCATTCATTTTTAGTGGTGATCTCTAATCAGCATGGCATTTTTCATAAGCCATTAGTTATAGATACGAGAGTTTTTATAGAAGGAGTGAGGTTAAGTGCGGATGGAAGATGGATGCTTCTCTAGTTAAAACAATTGTACTACGTTTGTTTGCACATCCTCGATGACAAGTCTGGTTCGACTGATGCATTTATAACATTATAAGTTCTCACTGACGCAACATGGATAGAACCGCTTAATATTCTCTACTTTTCCGAACACAAATGAGAATGATATAAAAAAAAACACTCATAAAAATGGAATTACTTGAAATTAAGCTCTTTACTTTGCGTAGCGAGAAATATTGTTAAATAGCCAAGCACAAAGTGTGTTCGAATTTACGGAGCAGTGATTACGTCATCGCGGTCTTGGGAGAACAGAACTGATGGCTCTGAGTTAGAGATATGATTCAAATTCTGTCCATGATCTTTGCACTTTTTTTAAATACTGCTGACATTTTACTGAACTAACTCTCCTGCTCATGGTACGAATGCACAGACAGCGGCGCGATGCGTAACTATCAAATAGATGTTAAAATGTGGAATAAAATACACAGCGCGTGCCGCGAACCCCTGCCTGCTTTTACTGGAGAGGCTGGTACAGAGCTGGCCTCCCCTTCTTCCGAGAAGACAAGCCTGATAGTAATGCCCAAAATCCTTCCTCATGGATCTTGACAGGATGCCACAGTGCATTACAATAATGACACAACCTTCATGAGTATTTTATACTAGTAGTATATTCATCGACCCGAATGTTCGTATATTCGCTGTAGGTGGTAATTGGGAATACAACGCCTGTGATATATATTTGACACTTAATTGTAATTACTTCAAGAGTAAGATACATTCGGACCTTTATTTACATCTCAACGCCTTAAATAAACTTTAAGTGACATATTAAAGTGTCACCTGTAACATCCCTATTTGGTTATCAAAAAGATAAAAATATATATATTGGTCTTGTGACAAAATACATTACGCCATCCACTGTGAATAATACTCACCTCTAGTAAAAAACCGGAAGGGCACTTCCGTTTATATAATACATATACAAGCCTATAACACTTCCGGTGACTTAATGAATCATACGAATCGTTGGTTCTGGTGAAATAAACTTGCGTACATAAATAACATTCCTTGCCGTGTAAAAAGACTAAGGTTCTCTGTTAAAAATTCTCTCAGCGTAAAGTTTTTTCTTTATTTTGATATCATACAAGAGGCTTCAGCGGGCTCACAGTTTTAGGCTGTACTAAAGACCCATAAAATGACATTTGCTACCGTACCATAACCTTAAACCTTAATAATTTATTCCTCTACTTTTGTTTTATGGGTTTATACCAGTATCACTAAAAAAAACGAGTCGTGTACAATTTAATTAAATGAAATGAAAATACAATTTTTTTTGTAATTACCTAACACAATGAAAGAAACCAGATGTTCAGGACAAAATTATGTTTCCTTCACAATCCTTCTATTTTTTTAACAAGTGTAATATTGTAACATGACAACATTGCCTTACGTATTGAGTACATTTTTAAAATACAACTTTATTAATGTAAGAATATTATAAAACATATGAGGGAAAATTGGTATAAGAATAATTAGGATTGGGAACAAAATAAAGATGGCCCCTAGTAGACTGTTTGCACTATAACAGCTGATTGTGTACAGGCCGGATGCGAGTCACAGGCAGCACGCCAAGCGGAGGCCAGGAGACGGTCCATGGCCAGGCGCAAGGCTCAGACCCAGCAGACCAGAGCTATGCGACTCCGCATCGGTACTCCGCCACCGGTCGACGGCCGCAACCACGTCATCGTGCAGACTGACCAGTTCATGGAGGAGGTATGTGGCTAACACATAACTACATGCTTTTTATTTTGTATAACCTGAGATTGAGGAATATGTGAGATAGTCCTTCCTCAAACAAAATAATTAGCTAAAATAATAAATCACTACACATTTAAAATAACTTAATCTGGAAATAATACTAATCGTTTTATGATTTAAAAACGACATTAAATTATTATTGAAAATTAATTCTATGAAAGTTAATTACTTAGAAATGCTACCGACTTACATAAGTTATTTCAATAACTTATCTACCCAGTTATTTTTGTCGAAGTATTTTACTCTTTATATTTTTAATAGGCACATTTTTGTATGAAGTTATACGGATCCAATGGTGGGCAACACGATCAAATTTGTATAATAATGAATAAATAAATAAATATATAGTTCAAACTTGTTGAAGTTAACTGTCACTTATATATCACACAGTGTCCTAACGTCTAGTTCTACAACCGATCAGTTTATTTGGAGAAATTTAGTTTATTTGTGTTGGTTAAAGTTGAACGATTGGTGTTTGGTTGGGCTATTTTTTAATTTTAAAATTCCTGCATGTTAAAGTATTTCTCTAAGTACAGACACATTAAACAACAATTGGTTATCAGTTTTGAATTCGCTTCTGACAATGCCATTTTTGATGTGGACTCCTCGCGCTTTCACTACTATATTTGCCAATAAGAAGAGCTTCTCCTTCAATGAAAGATTTTGTCACTTGTATTTTAATCAGGACATTTTTATTCATTGCCAAATGAAAGCAACGGAAAATAAAAATGTAAATGTTTGCAGTAGATACAGGATTTGTAGATTCAAGAAGCGACATGTTTTTAATGATTTACTATGACATTTTTAATGAAATATAATGTGCATACATGTATGAAAATCAAATGTTTTTAATAAAAATAAAATTAAGTACATTATGATAGCATATTTATTTTTATAATTGAAAAATATTTGTACTTACTGAACAAATTATTATCCTTACCTTTAACAGTTGCGTATGTTTATAAAATATCTTTAAATACTACTATAATAATAATAACAATTTTTTAAATTAAAAATGTCAACTGAACACACATTACAACACCTTAACCTCATAGTGATCACTTAACTTTTCTATGACGAAAATAATTCACTTAATTAATCGTATATTTCGGAATAAAACCATATATATATATATATATATATATATATATATATATATATATATATATCTATATAAACATTGTAATTTGATTCAACAGATTTTTATTTAAGAGATATTATTTATATTACAATTTTTAGAAAACGATTAGGGAAAAATTAAATGATTCATTGAAAAGTAACCTCTAATTTCTTTATAGTGTAACTGGGCTAACATATTTTATTTTATCTATTAAAACAATGGCGATAAATGTATAGTATATAATTGCTAACATACTGTAAAATAACATTTTAATCAAATGTTATAACGAAAGATAACTATGGACTGTATAAAAGCGGACCAAAAATAAACATGTTGAATAACGTGAAAGATAAAATATTAGTGCTTCACGTTTTATATTTTGCCCAGCTGTTCGACCATCCTCCAGGAGCGACGGTGTCCTGTCAAACCGACTTCTTCTTGGACCGTCCTGAGACCCCCATCTACGTGCCCTCCAAGACTGGCAGAGATGCCGAGACCCAGATTTATCCTGGAGAGGTGAGCGTTCGGGCGTAATAATAATAATTAATTTACGTTCTGAAATTTTGGTAAAAATGAATTATTTACTTAGAGACTATAATTGTTTTATTATATAAACACATTATAAATAGGGTATTTTAAAATGAGAATATTAATAAATGTTTTGTAAATACTTTTAATAATATTAATAATAGGGATTTATTTTATTAATGTAGAAAAATATTACTTTTTGAAGATGATGAATAATTAATATCTTGGCCATCCAAAAAGCAACAATTTACTTTCATAAATGACTGTTAGTGTTACTGATATTATGTTAATAACAGTCGTTAAGAATAAAATAAAACACTGATAAATCACCGCTTTGTTTGAGAAGTCAAAGTAGTCAACTTTATAAATAAATGTATATTCTAATATAGTTTCATATTATTTTACGTAAAATAAAATAATATGATTAATTACTACAGTTTTCAATGGAATGCGCTGTGACCTACTATACTGATGAGAATAGAAGGACTGCGCGCAGGAAGTACCGGTACGAAGTCTGTAGAAGTGACAAAGACACAACTGTCGCCGTTACGTCTCTGTGATATCGCAGTATCTTGTGATGTCTCTCTTATTAACATCGATTGTGTTGTGATGTACGACTTGTTCGCCACTCTGGCGCACTATTCAATAATCAGCGTTAGCGCAAGCACACCATTTTGCAACACCTTCCCAAATTACTAAAGCATTCCTGTCTCTGAAAATAAAGAATAAAAATCATATAAATAAAATAATTCAAGTTTTCAAAAGATTCATCAAATATTCTAGTCCAGAAACAATTAAAATATATACACATTTTCTCAGATATTCAGACTACCTGAGCATGTTCGCAGACTGTGATAATATGATCTCCTGTCCAAATTTTGGTCTCTACCCCACTGGCCATTTCCAGTTATAAAATGCTGTAATCTATATAAATTGTGAATATTTAAAATGCACAGACATTTATGTTCCATCATGTTCATTTATTCATTTCCTCATGAATAAAAATGCCTGCGTTATAAAGCTTTTGAAAAATTCGAACTGGTCTTTTAGTTGCTAAAATAAATGTACCACTCTCATGGCAAACTTATGTATTCTTTAAAATATCTCAAAACGGGGTTGTGTTGTAATGGTAAATATAAATGGTATAGTTTTGTTGTGAATCCTAGAGAGATTAAAACATGCTTTCCAAAAACATTGTTGTAGCTGTTCCACTTCGACACCGAAGTTCAACCCATCCTGGAGGTGCTGGTGGGGAAGACCGTGGAACAGGCGCTGGTGGAGGTGATGGAGGAGGACGAGCTGGCGGCCATCCGCGAGCAACAGCGAAGGTCAGCAGGAACAGGATTAATTTATATTAAATTTGGTAGTTTTGTACTCATGGGTGGTCAAATTGAAGATTAACTCTGATCATTATGTATGACTAGATCATACCTCATAAATAACAAGGTTATTCACTTGTGACTTTTTTATTTTGGCTAAAACAGATTGAATGTATCTTTTACCATGATTATGAGTGCGCGCATACAGTATGAAAGCCCCTAAACGAACCCTTACTTTTCACTTGAGGTTTTATTCGCTATCTCTCCCCGTCTATCAAACGTTCTGCTCTGACAATATCTTTACACTGCTCATGGAAGCTACACTTTTTCCTCAAAACCTAATGCAAACTCAATAAAAATTTATGCATAATTAAGTAGAAATTTTAAGATGTAAAATTAGTTGAATGAGCATGAGTTTTAAAAAGTACTATTGGTAAGAAAATAAGTCTTGCAATTAGTAATTTCAACAAAGTCACAAAAGCCTAGGCACGGAATCTAATGTTGAAGCACGTCACGTATCATTTTAGACGTCTGAGAGAGCTGATCAAAATTCAACACAAAGATGTCATTATTCAGAGGATAAATAATAATAATAAACAAAGGACCAGTGGATCAAAAGTTTATTAAATTCAAAAACTTCGTACCAAGAAAAAGGATGTAAACCTTCTATTTGACCTTAAATTGTAACACAAATTTTAGATAACCGCATTTCGTTCTAAATAAACACAGCTCATCTCATTATTTCCATATGTGACAATTGTTAACCTATGCAAGACACTGTTACTATATCTTCTTATTTCTGGACACTCTTTCTAATTTTCTAATAATAGTCTTCTAATGTTTTTTCACATTTCTGAAATTCCTACATAATTATAGAGGTCATAAAAATCTATGTTAGAAGAAATTTCACTCTTCTTCCATTATTTTTACTTCTTTTCATACCTATTTTTTATCTAAGTTCTAGACTATTTTTGTTCAGCCTAAGCTATGACAGGTTTCTTATTTTTGTTTCTTTTCAGGTACAAAGAAATCCGAGCTGCAGAAAAGGCTGAGGAACAAAGACTGGAAGAACAGGAAAGAAGAAGGCGTGAAGAAGCGGTAAGAGTTAAAATTATAATTAAAGATAAGTTATAGTGAACTTTTTCACAAGTTCCATGATTTAAATGTATAAATTTATTATATACTTCGATCTTTGGTTTATTGCATCAGTCTCCAGGTGATAATTTTAACGATGGCTGCCTTAAAATGGGTTTATTGTACTTTGTTCTCATGAAGAGAAAGCTTTATTGTAAAATTCGGACCTTTCTACCACAAAAGCGTTTAATGGGATTTCCTCCATTATTAGCTACTAGGAAGGAAGATACATTTGTTTCCTTTAAAACCATTTTATACTCCATCTTTTTGTCAATTCATCACGTGACGTTCTCCCTGTGTAAAAGTAACTTCAACTGAAGGAGGTTTTGGGTAGTAAGGAAGAACTAGGATTATAAAGTACTCTCTTACACGTAATGACCAAAAGAATTTCGGCTAGGCAGATTGCAATAGATCAAGAGTCAACTGTATTGATACAGCGTTGATTTTTGCACCATAGAAACGTTTTGCGTCTTTTTTCGTCGTCACGTTTTGGAAAATATTTCAAGACTAAAACGCATTTAAATGCCTTGGAATTTATAACTGAATCTTTTTATAGTTATGGCGGTTTATTGTTGTTTTTGTTGAACAACATACGAAGGCCGCAGTTACATCCGTCTCGGACAGGTGACCGAGTATTATATAGGTATTAACAAATAAGGACTGCGGCTGGAAACAGGCAGTTTCACACACAAGTGCAGAGGTTAAGGACCGGCCAGGTTCCGCCCTGTTAGTAGACCTCGTACGATTCCTCAATCAAAACAGCATAATTGTTGTTTGTAATTTTATCCTCAAGAGATTAGTTGTATATAAAGATAAACCATGAGAAAACGCCTGGACTGGACTCCAATCAGCTTATGGGTATATTTGAACCATTTTCTTTCCCTTCTTTTCTCCTTCCTGTTCTTTTTTTTATGTATGGTACCCTCCCCACCTGATGAAGCGGTTGGATTGCAATCCTCAAAACGCTGTGCTACACCTTTTGTAACCTGCAACAATGGCAAATGTCTAAAATCCTGTTATCCTCCCTAACCTTCCATTGTCAATAACAAACTTTAAACAAAGAATTGTCGTATTTATTTTTTTGAGAGCATTCCCAACCGAATAATAGATTTAGTAGTCGACTAATCAAGCCCTCTTACAGACCATTCACTCAGAGCTACCATGCTCGTTATTACATGTTCGTTTTCGGCTACATAATCGAAGAGATATAACGACCATTTCTAGTTTCTACGAATGATGTGTTGCAGGCGAAGCGCGTGGAGGAGTTGGAGCTGACGAACCGTATCCGGTTGGAGACGGAAGATCGCGTGTCTGCAGCGGTGCTGACCCAGGGGTACCTCACAGACCTGCTGCCTTCTGTGCTCGAGGGGCTCAAGGAGGCAGGGTACTTCATCGATGACATCAGAGAAGGTCAGCAGAAAACTTCGTATAAGCTGTTTTGTAACTAAATATAACAATGAATCATTCTGTTTTTGTATTGTTCCAATATAGTATTATTTTTATAATCAGAACGCTTTAAGTAAGATACACCCACTTAAAGGTCAGGAAAATTTTAAATATTTGCTGTTTCTCCACAAAGAATTGTACTCATTCCTACAAATATTAATTGCAAATATGGTGGCAAATATTATTTGTGGCCATTTGTAAATTAAGCCTACTGGAAAACCCGCTGAAGATACGGATTTAAGGATCTTAGATATTTATATAAAATCCGATCGAAGGGAATGAAACTGTTTTTGTAAAAAAAAGACACATTTACTTAAAGCACTACCATTAAATAAACATTATTTAGGGTCATTCATAAAATACCGAAGATTTTAAATATATACATCCAGCCGTTTATTCTTTAATTTGATTAAAAATTAGGAAATCTTTTGCTATTTCCCTGGCTCAGAGAGTGTATTTTTAGAGACCCGTAGATATGAAATTAAGAAATATAACTAAAGCACCTCAAAATCATTCAATTAAGTTCAATGTCCAGTTGTTCAATACTTCAGTTAAAGATTTGAAAAGCGTCATAGTTCATTTATCTGTAATTAAACTTAAAACTGTTGCTCTCTATTTATTGACTGGTTTATAAAAGCTACTTGTTTCGACAGATAACTTCATGTATTGTGATGTTTACAGACGTGGAAGAAAACTTCATGTCGTGGTTGATGGGTGAAGTAAGGCAGGAGATGCAGCGTATGGTCGACAACAGGGATCTGCTCTCGGGTACGTTCTAAGGACTTGTTGTAGTTATGTGTCTCTGTATTGGTTAGTCTATACTGTGTCTTCTAATGTAGCAAATAATTATTTTAACTTTCCATATTGTCACTTTAAATGTAACAATCTTATAAAGTAACAAATTTATGTGAGACGAGAAAAAGTTTACCCTTTCCATAGAACTCTATCGATCTAGGTGTTATCCAATGAAGATTTTTGTAATTTACAGTGGTTATTCGGACAGACGTTTTTCTGGCAGTGTTAGAAACATCGAAGCACCCGCTGGTGCGGGTGATTTCCAACACTTGTAAAATCTTCTTAAACTTCCCCAACAGTTTTTGAAGATATCACACTGAAAAACATCTTCTAAACTACTTTTACTACATAATAGGCCTACATCAAGATCTATTGAAATATTCATTTATATTTTTACTGCGGAAATGGAACGTAGTGTTAAATTTTACCAACGTGTGTTTAAGTTTATAGCAATAGAATTAAAACAAGAACTGAATGTAAGTATTCAAGCCCAAAATCAATACTAGATGCTTATTTATAGCAGTAACTCATTCGGCAATAACCAGATATCATCAGCACGTATTTTTGGAATTAAAACGCGTTTATAGAATTAATTATAATTCATCTAATTGTTCACTTTATTGAACCAGATTTGATGGTGAAACTAGCTCTGTATTTCCTGTTTACTTTTGATTATTCTTCTTACCTAGTAACTTTAATTTATCTCATTCATAGCTACCGTTGTATTATTGGCTGAGCGTTAGCGAAGCTATCATTTGGAGGATTGGACATTTTTGTATGTCATTACATAGAATTTGGCGGAGCATTAAAGAATATTTCTACTTTTGTCTTATGGGTAACCATGTTGACAACGATAACAACAAAATAATTAATACAGGTACATTTGTAAACAGAGTATAATCATACAAGACTTTGACTTGTGAAATATTACACATATTAGTACACTATCCCAACACATTTAATACTTCTGGTGACTATGAGAGTAAACTTTTTCCTAGAGTAAAATTAAATAAATAATAGAGTGAAAAAAAACAGTATTAAAAGTCAGTGATATTTTAGCGAACTCTTGCGTTTTAGTACCCTCCCTAGTTCACCGGGGCTTTACTTATTGAGACACTAACACAAATTTAATCTGAATGTATTATATACGAAGAAATTTTCAGAAACTTTTTATCTGCAGACATGAAAATTTGCATGAAACTTAATTTATACATTGACAAGAATGGGGTCTATGATGGTGCATTTTCAACTATGGAATGTGGTTGAGCGTCAATGTAGTCCTTCGCTCAGTTGGCTAACACAATTTCTCTCGGCTTGGGGATATAAAAATTGCTTTTTTGGTATGATTGTCTGCTTATTTATCTAGAGGACAGATAGAGATTGAAATTTGTCATAGACTCTTTTGCATACAACAGCGAAGCCCATTACTCACACGTGGTGTAGTATACGAGCTCTTTCATTGTAATTGTATTGGGCGATGAGAATTCATCATGAATTTCATGCTATTCCAATATCGTATGTTTTATTTTCCGTTGTATGTCTACTACATTTGCTCGAAATATCATCGTCAGGAACACTATATAATCAACAATGTTATTATGCAGAAATAGTGCGGGAGATCCTGGAAACGAGGGCGGAGGTGTACCGCGCCATGGCCACGGACAAGCCAGGTCCTGGCAGTGACGAGGAGCCTACTTCCACTCCGCTGCCGGGCGTCTCGTCCGTCGTGCTGCACAAGGATGGTAACCATATTTCAACTATTTACGTTCATCATTTTCATTAGTAATAATTTACTTCTAATTAAATATTTATTTTCTATTACAATTAATTGTGTTTTGTTTGATTTAAGGGTGAATGTTCACTTGTATCATTGCTCTCTTGTTTATCGTCAACATTTCCCCGTTCACACTGAGTCGAACATTTTAACACACAATCTTGAGATATTTTGGATACGCTATGAACCCATCTCCAATCTACAGATGCTAAGCAGAAACTGGCAGAACCATTAATACAAATCTGCCTATAAAGGTAGTTGGAGGAGTACAGAGTTATATTCCAATTGTTTGATGCTTAACGAGAAGTGGCGAAGTTATTTTTCTTATCAGTAAAATTTCAAACAATCAGAAATCAGTTTTGAACCAAACTTCTTCTGTATCAAAGGCTGCCAGTTCGTTCATAAGCTTATGCTGTTTTCTTTTGTTAACGTCCTTTTTTCTTAATCGAAGATTAATTCTATTCTCTTATATCCTCGGATAATACAAAGTAATTTCAGAAAGTACACTTTTGTTTTGTATCCAAATAAAGAAACGATATTGATTTATTTATATACACGGCTATGCACCATTTTACAAAAAACAATACATGTCTCAGCTGTTTGTGACAATATGAAACATAGATTAATATATTATAATATGCAACAACTATGCCAGTATGTAAATGTTAAAATATTAATAACAAGTTATTGATAGTAAACCAAGATAAAAAATAACAATATATTACTCTAATATCAGTAAAAAACAAAATTAATAACAGTGTTACACTTCAAACAACATACATATGTGTGTAAGAGGAAAAATCAAAAATAAAACTCTAACAACAACAAAAATATTAAGAAAACACAAATAAACCTCAAACAAGAACAATATACTCGTAAATAAAAAAGCTTACATGGTAACCAAAATATTACCAAAGAAACAGCCCAGGCATAAGTAACTATTAATTACGCTGTATGATCAGAACAACATGAAAATAATATAACAATATTATAAATATAACAATAATAAAAACAATCTGCACTGGGAAGATGCCGTGCAATAGTGAAAAAACAGAGATTACTATAACAAGTCACTTAATAGTGTAATGACAACACTGCAAAATTCTTCTTAAAGACTTCCATGGATGAGCCGAAGAAATCATTGGTAGAACATCATTCATTTCCAGTTCTCATTAACCTTATGATGGTGCTGTAGTATTGGTAGTTTGTCCGAAAGTGTCGCCTGGCAAACAATTAGCATTACGGGGAACGTTGAAGTCGATTTGATTGCTGATTATTCATAATGATAGCTCAACCAATCGCAGTACAGCTCTAAGCCCCCCCCCCTGCTTTTATAAGTGGACTTCGATTTATCACTTGTACAGTTGGGCTAATTCAGATAGAGAGAATTGGAAATTTTCAAGAATTTAACTTTATTAAACGTTTCAAAACGATATGAACCGGAAAACTTAGCTAATAGCTGAAAAAGGTCACTTAAGTATAAGAACTAAGATTAAATGCGATTTTTGTTAGTTATTCATTATGTAACGGAATTTGTTACAAATGAATTTTATTTCGTCACAACTCTCGGTGATAATTACATTGAATTCTATTTTAAACGCATTATAAAATGCATGTTGTTTTTTTACTTGTCAGTGGCATATATTATATTATTTATAATGTACATATTTTGTTAATAATGTTCATGATGGTTCTAGAAAACACTGAAGAGACTGATGAAACAGGTGAAACCAAACCTAAAGAAGAGACTGAAGTTAGGCAATCTGCAGGAGACGACGAACCGACAGCTGAAAGCTAAAATGTAAGTTTTCTGCATGAAGTATAGTTCAAATAAAGTTATTATCTTCCGAATATTTGAATAGTTTTAAACAAAAATAACAGGATTGATATTTCATTATTCCTTGTATAACTACGAATCTGCCTGCAACGTGTAACCTTCCATGGAATTTTGTTAATAATGTTGTACATATATGTGTGATTCGGTCTATATATGTTTCTGTAATTATTCTTAAGCTATTCGCTACTTAGAATGCTGAAACAAAAAATGGAAAGACGACTTCTATATTTAGGCATGCACAAGTTGGGGCGATATAGTTATTCTTAAATTACTTGACTCTGCTACTTATTCAAAATCAGTTATATGACCTATTAATTAGCAAACCCTAACAATAACATGATTTTATTTATGGGTACTAAAAATACATGAAATAACTTATTTCTATGTTGTCATTCACGATACATAACCAGCGAAAAATAATTATCGCACTCTCTAGGGATATAAATAAATAATTACATATTTTGAGATCAAGGTTGTAATTAGCTAAACTTTAACAAAGCCTATTATCACAAGTGGGGCTTCTTTAACAATTTTACTTTTGTTTGTCCGCCTGCCTGTCTGTTTGTATGTTTGTCCGCACAATATCTGGAATACGAACTGAACTATAGACTTCAAAATTGTGCATAAAGCTTCATCTTAATATGAGGAACTCTGAGTTCGATGATGGTGCATGTCATTCCATAGTATAGCTGAGAAAGTGTACCGATTGTATTAAATAATAATTCTGGGGTAACTGGATTACCGGTGGAAGGAGTAGGCCCAGATGAATGATAAGGACTGGACTATAACAAAAGAGGCTGCTATTGGCGAGGCGCGCAGTGTTTGATAACGAAATTGAGAGGTGGGGTGAGGTAGACGTGCCGTACCCCCGTCTCAGTTAATCGGAAGTGATTGTAACGAGTAGAGTTGAAAGTGCTTAGAGTAAATCTTTTTGCTAATCGTCATCGAACCTGCGGATGCTTTCAGCAATTTTTTGATTTATTAAATCTCTAACACTGTAGAATTTTTTTATTTTTAAATCTCTAACACTGAAGAATTTTTGATTTATTACATCTCTAACACTGAAGAATTTTTTGATTTATTAAATATCTAATACTGAAGAATTTTTAAGTGTCTAACACTGAAGAATAATTTTTTTAAGTACGGTAAAGTAAAGAAAATTAGTAACAAAATAAAAATTTAATTTTGAAGATAATTGAAAGTGAAGAATTGCCAGATCAGATTAGAGTGTGAATGTTTGAATTTTGAAATTTGAATAAAAGACAAGCTGTAAGAACTTTGTGCATTTTTGGGAGTGAAGAATATATTACAAGTTTGAATAATTTAAAAGTCATCAAGAAGTTTTTATTTTTATTTTTATTCCAGTAATTATTTTTAATAAGAAGTTTTATTTTAGTTTGAACTTTATTTATTTCAGAAGATTTACTTTTATTTTTAAACCTTCACAAAAGTTTATTTTAAATTTCAAAGCTAACCTCTCATGTGCCAGTAAAACGGTACAAAAGGATTAGCGAATGTTTTTAGATTCGTCTTATGGGTATCATGATTGTAATGAAAAAATAACTAATTACATACATTTCTAAATAAACTCAATACATCCACAAGAGATTCAAATTGACATACAGGTAGCCTAACTATCTCAACACATAGATCATTTTACAGTGACTTGGTGTGTAGACCTTTTTAGAAACCCGATTTACTAAAACAAATATGAATGTATCATGTGGCAGGATATGTAGAGAAAGATTTCATATCTTGACTTTAAATTTTGCATAACATTTTATTTAAAAAATGAGTCTTACGGTGTGGCATTTTTGTGTAAACTTTTTGTATCATTGTTTGTATGTGTGTATACCTATCGCAGGACATATCGAAAATGAAACGTGTTAATTTTTTTATTTTGCATGCAACCTTAACTAAGCCAGTTACGTACTTTTACCTTGTATTATTAAATAACTATTAAGACTGTTATGAATCTTTGTTATAATAACTTGAATACTTGAGTAGTAGTACAGCGTGTGCTACACTCGTCTTACATTGTAAACATAACAGTTTTGAGTCTTTGAGATTGTCTCACAAAATACCAGACCAATTGTTTTTTTAAATATTTTAATGAACAGTGAGTTTTGAAAAGCTAAGTATCCTACTCATCGTTATGAAATTTAAATACCAGCATTAGTTAGTTACTTGTAAAGTTACCAGCAAAACGCCCGGGACATCGCGGTCAAAGGGCGTTACTATGGCGTGTAGTAGAGTGAACAGGTCAGAATACATTATTTAAGAACCCTGATTCTGATAAGACATAACCTAGTTACTAGTTTCAGTTACGACACAAATACATCTATAACATATTAGTCTCTCGTACACAACGTGTTGAACAATTCTTTTTCGCTCAAACAACTAAATTTCTGAAATATGATTTCAAATCGTACAATTTTCAATTAAAAAATAATATCATTATTATAGTTAATTTACGAGTATTACTATTAGATTTCCAAAAATATCTTAAATAATTGTAAAAGAAACACTTGCTGACTTATTTAGTTTTTGTTTACTAATTTGTGAGTGTGCTGAATACCGATTTTGAAAGAAGACAGTTAATTGAGTAGGTTTGTATTCGAAGTAGGTGTCCATGAAGTATACAACCAATATGATTCCACCAAAGAGGGTGGGCCTCTTTAACTATGGAGTGAGTTATGATAAAACAATGTTTAAAATTAAGTATTTTGGTGGAAGAGACTAAAATGGGAGTTCGTAGGGTTTTATCTCACCAAAATCTTCAATTTGGGACATTTCCGAACGTGTCATTTCAGTTTTGAGTTACACTTCAACCAAATCAAAGAAAGCTAAGTTATTCTGAAATCCATTTAAAAAATTCTCAGATGATATATATATAAATTCCCTGATGATACTTGAGAATCCTCCCCCGTTTGAAAGTTAAGGGGGAAGTGGGATTTTTGGGACGACTGGTACATGTAGTCTACTTCTAGTAATAAAAATGTATATATTATTTGATGTTTTATAAAGTAACTACATATATTCAAAAATTAGTCCAATCCAATTTTGTATTTCAAAATACTGTAGTATGAAAAGTAGATTTATTATTTCGGTACTTTTTTAAGTTACTGTTATTAGTTGCCATACTTACATTTTATCAGCCCTTAAGAACATTTTTTAAACAAGAAACCTTTCAAGCAAGTATTGGTCGTTTAATTATCAAAGATTAATTTTTAAAACATGACTAATACGTAACCACACGCTTTCAACTTTTTTGACAATGTTACTAAATTAAAACGTCAACTCAAATAGGGTTCAACATTTTTTTCAATAAAACAAAATTTTTAACTCTTATTTAATACATTGTTTTGTATTAAAAAATTAAAAACAACTAAAAAAATTCGATGTTGTTTCCTACTGCCGGTTCTTATCATAATATGTGGCGATGTAACACACACAATAACAATCAATTTAGGATTACGTATTGCGGAACCCCGGCGCCGGCTGGTGATGACTCAGAGCACGTGTTACCCTCGCGGCAATCCCATCCGACACGGCCTGGCCGCCATCTTGCAGGCGACACCATCTCCGCAGCCCTGGTACATGCATCTGTGGCCACTGGCGGGTGCATGGTGGGAGGGGGAGGACATCGACAAACAAGTGTTGGCCCTGTAGGAAGTTTACCGATTTACCAACACTGCACGTGGCCTGAGTGTATGAATGTATGCCACGCTAATCTAATTCACTCAGCCAGGATATCAGTGAATGGTGTGAATCTAGATGGCAGCAGCAGCAGTAGTGATAATGAGCTAGTTTCGTTGTAGACTTAAACATCAAGAAACGAGAGGGTGCATCCAGGCAATGGAACACCATTACTTGATGTGTAACCTTGATGTGCTGATAATGGAAGATTCAGTACTTATTTCAGGATTAATCGTAGAAAGATTAACGAGGTCATGAAGAAATCAGTGACATAAGAAAAAAAGACACCACTACAAAAAGTCTCAATTGTCCTTACGATATCGCGTGGCCGTGGCCTGCAGTGTAGACGGTCTCATTTGATAAGCAAGGAAGCTATCTTTTTAAATCTAACTAGCATAGATCCAGGCACGCAAGCCACGTGGAGTGGCGTTAATCTCATACGGTACATCAATTATGGCACACACACACACACACACACACACACACACACACACACACACACACACACACACACACACACACACACACACACACACACACACACACACACACACACACACACACACACACACACACACACACACACACACACACACACACACACACACACACACACACACACACACACACCTATGAAAACAAATTTATAAATATTGCTAATTCAACAAACCATAATTTTATCCTGACTGCAGAAAATACTGTATGTAAACCATTTTAGGAAACCTGGAAATGTCAATTCCCACTTAATATGAAGTAATCGGTGTTGTGTTGGGATGTTTTAAAAGTAATAATTCTTAAAATAAGTTACCTTTTCTATAAAAGGAAAAAATCCAACACTTTTTTGACTTTTCCACAAATTTTTGAGATCTGAAGTAGTATTTAGCATTATCATAAGATCAGGATCAAATAAAAACTGTTTAAGAAAAGGTTGCGGTGTTTTCACAATTTTTATGTGAAATTGGATGGAAATGCAATTTGATTTTCTTAAATTAAATTGGATTGAAAAAAATACAATTTTCTTCAATTATATTTAACTAAAGTGATAATTTATCCTTAATAATAATCCTAAATATAATCCACTGATATGTATTTCCATCTTTTAAATAATAGTTTTAGACACAACTGTAATAAAAAATGTTCATACAATAATGTTTGTATTGAGTTTGGTTTACAACATTTGTATTTAAAAGACTAGCAACTGGTTTTATTTCACTGAGAAAAGATCTGTTCAATATATTAAACTATATTTCAATTCTGCTTAATAAGGCAATGCTCTAAAATATCTTATTCCATTCCTGAGAAAAAGATGCTTAGGTATTATTAACTTTAGAAAACACGACATGCGTCGTATAACAGGCGGTTGCAACCCTACTTATTCTATTACAAAAATGAGAAACATTTCCTGAACAAAACAATCACTTCCAAGCAGGGACCTATATCACCAATGTACAGAATGTTTACGAACTCTCCGGAAAAATATTTTGGGAATTTGTCCTACAAAAGACAAACAAGAGAAATTTGTAAAACGTAGGTCAGAATTGCTTATTTTACCGTCTGTCTGTATGCATGCGTTTTTAGAGTTTATTTTTTATTTCAGAAAACAATAAAGATAAAAACTCAAATTTGGCATAATTACTATTCTTGTAGTCTCAAATCAAGATAAAAATCTGTTTTATATGATCATAATACGTTTCAAGATAGCGGATGGTTGAGGTTTATAAAACACCGTAAAAACTAATAATATTACGAAAGTTTAAAAAAAGAAAAATAGCATTGCTAAATCTAATTGAAAAATTTAACATCTAGCTTTTAATGGATATAACGCAAGGATAATGAAACATGTAAACAATAGCAACTGTTAATAAGTATTTAACTGAAAGTATACAAGAAATGTTTACATCTTCAGTCAAGAAAATCTTTGATTAAATTTATTTAAGGCACTATCTTTATATTAACAAACATGTAACTATATTTTATAATGTCGTAAACATTTTGCACCATAGCGTTCAACCAGGTCCGTTTGTTCAGTGTGTTCGATTTCACGATGGCCTCAATTATTACTTGACATGCCTGCTATACTCTTGGAATCGTCAAATATGTGTTATCGTTACAAAGGGTAGTGATTTAAATATGTTATAAAAGTAAAAAGAAATTAACTTAATATTATCATCTTTGTGAGCACTATTCAAGGACATAAAAATATATTTTTATGGAAAATAAATAAAACTATTATTATCAAGTTTAAAAATCTTAACATTCGTTAAAGATGGGAAGATTTTCTAAATTTTGCGTCAACATATTTCAGACAGATGTGCGATTAGCACCATTTTTACACGTTTTCAATATGGTTTTAAAATTGATTTTTTAATATAATCGTAAAAACTTTGTTTAAGAAAACGTGTTTTTTAACAAAAACAAAAATCACATATACATATATACCAGATTTTAACGGAAACTGGTCAATTGTTAAGCACACCTCCAGATTATTTTACACATATATTATATTGGTATTTGTATTAGAGAGGTCCTCATTGAAAGAGGTCCACGTACTCACATTCTATGAGGTCAATGTAAACTTTGTTATTGAAATGGAGCTGTCATTTCCAAGAATAAATTTATTTTTCTAGGGCAGACCCAGATTGTTTTTTAGTTTCACATGTTAGGCAGGTGCTTAGTGTGTTTAACAATAAAAAGGGTTTAGGTTTAGTTTAGAATATCATCCACGCTATTTCAAACTGGTCTATAGGAACTATGGTATCAAATGTTGTATATATTTTTATACCATTTGCTATTATTTTTTAAACACATAGAGTTTAATATGTAAACTTTCATAGTCTAGGCCTCATTGAATTATCAAGGAAATCCCGAGCCATGATATTATCTCTGGGTCTTTACACAAAAGGGCAAAAAAGGTCCAGTTTCAACGAAATTCAAAACGGATTTTACCACAGTGCTTTTAATTCTTCATGGGTATTCAGCCTTTCATTAATTAGAAATAAAGGTAAGAACATGAATGTTATTAATAAATTAAATTAAACTCAGATTTAATAACAGTAACATACCTGAAGTTCTAAACTCAAATAAGGATAACCTATAACCAGTATAACCGCTATATTCGTCGTGCTCATCCAAATTTCATTATCTCATCTCAATGTCCTTTTCTCATTAAGAATCTACTGACACAACTTAACCTTTACGTACAAGTAAGGTTTTTTTACGCACGCGTCGTGAGACACCCCAATGAGTTGCGTAGGTCTTTTCATGAGATATACGCAGGGCCGTACTTAGCTTTCGAGGGCCCCGTCATGTACCGCCACCCGCCCACGTACACGTGTGGCTGGGCTGGCCTGGGCCCTCAAAGGATCCGGGTTCCGGCAATATTGTCCGAAACATCGGTCTGAGCACGGGCCTGGATATATGTATTTAGCTAAGAAATGTTAGAACTCAAACGACGTCATCAAAAACATTTACTGGAGATGTCATTCACGCACAGAATAAGAATAGTGATTTTGACTTTCTTCCGGGTTAATATGTGTAATATGACCATGCCGCTGTGGTGCTCCAGTTGCAAGGTCAAACTCTGGAAGAGAAATATGTTATCAAGTTGCGAGTGGACGCCACAGCAGCTAGTGTATCTGTGGGGACCCAAGCCGACCCCAGGCGGCTGAGTACACATTCACCACCTGTATATTCCCAGCCACCCTGCACTGAGCCTGATATCTCCATCCCTCCCTCCCGCCCCCCACCTTACTGCTATCACAGCGCCATCTATCTCTATCATACAGCCACCATTGTGGCGTGGCGCAGATCACCTATTGTCGCGTCATTAGAGACTTATCAGGAATAATGGCTCCGGGCCGGCTTGACTCAGCCATTGTCGTGGATCAGTAATCAGGTGATTCCACTATTTCTAATTTATGAGAGGTTTCCTTGGTGAAATTTTGTGGACACATGTTCCATTAACTTCATGACCATATTTATGGCACGAGCGGTTTTCATATGGCAATGCGGTGGAAGGGTCGTCTAGCGTGAATAAGTTGCTTGATAATTTTATAAATAAGAATGGATTCTGAGAGCTAGACCAGACAACCAGACAACTTTGAAAATAAAATTCACGCATAATTGATTATGTCTTCTACGTGTAGTTCTCAAGTGTTGTATAAGAGTGGTAATAACTCATGATTGAATGAGGAATCAGGAAAAGGTCCATCTAGAAAGACCTAGGATATACAAAGATTACATAGATTACATTCCTTGACAGTTAAAGAACTGTCTTACAAAATTGAATAAAATCAAATGAATTATTGCTGAATTGGTTTTTAATGCACATATTTATCATTATCGATAGACATAAACATTACTTCAAATTATAAATGTTCACAATTCTTTATAGGAATATAACCTTGACGATAGGGTATATTTTATTCTTTAGAACCATTACAGGTAACAGCTTGCCATAAACATTTAAATACTCAAGTACTGAATTTACTTTAGGGGCTTTTGTTTCATTGTTTTAGAGGAATTTTCAACTTTTCCCCCTTTTTTGGACTGAAGGATTTTGTTCACCTTATCAGGTGGCTGAACAGTTTCATCCCAGAGGACGGTGGACCTCAGTCAAGGTGACTAAATGCTACAAACAAGCGCTAGCACAGGCTCACTGCATTCATACAGATTAATTTTGTTAAGTATCTGTTTACCACAATAAAGATGTAAGGACAATGAATGATTATTTATTTAAATAATACTTTTCATAAATTTAAATCTAACCATAATCCGAAGATAATATTTTCCAAATTTTAAACACTGTTAAATAGTAAGACGTCATTCACCAAAAAATAAAAAGTTATAAATATTATAAAAAGTTAAATTCTCATAATTTCAATTCAGTGATTGCCAACACAAGCTCCACCTTCAACATCAGAAACATAGATTCAAATAGCTTATAACCATATCTGCACACAGTTTAATTCAGTGATATTTTAAGTTAAATAGTAAGACGTCATTCACCAAATGACTACCCCTTCCATATTCTGTATTCGGATGGTTTACTAACACAATAAAGTTGCATCCTCAGGCCAGGTTAATCAGTTCAGTACTTTATGTTCTTTGAAGATCGTCCAATGGAATAAGCTTATAGAAATTGTTTAAGTCTACATCGGAAACATAATGCCACTACATTGAAATTACAAGAACCAATATTTATAACTTTTGTGGTGTGTCTGTATAAGATGGCCTTGTAATCGAGAGGCCTCACAAAATAAAAAGTTATAAATATTATAAAAAGTTAAATTCTCATAATTTCAATTCAGTGATTGCCAACACAAGCTCCACCTTCAACATCAGAAACATAGATTCGCCTCTCTAAATTTGTCTGTGAGGGAACACTCAGATTAGGATGCTGAGGTCTATTTGAATCAAAGTTAAGGGACGGTTTTTGACCTATTATATATAGGATTTCTATAATACTGCACATTTTTACTAGATATTCTTATTACAAAACACAACAGATTTTTATCAATATACCAGACTTATGAAACCCGTAATACGAGACAACATTCTAGTCACAGTTAACTTCAGTTACCTTTTACATGTTTTGTTTTTTACTTAAACCCTGCACTTTTTATTCGTACCTCAAAAAATCAAACATTCAAAAATTGTCATTGTACCCTGGTTGATAAAACTACTTATGACATTAAGTATGGTTATTAACCAGCAAATCTATCAACAAACATTAACAGGTTAATAATTACGGGTAGTCTGTTACGAGTAAATATTAGTTAAAACACAATAATATAATTTTGAATACTTTTCATATTACGTGTACACAAAAAGTAAATATGTTTATATTACCAATAATTTTGTTTGATCGTTTCTATTCTATTTTTAAAAGAGTACTGGTGTTGTGAATGAACGTAATATACGGCATAAAAGAGCTGGCCTGAAAGATTTATTTTCGTTGTAACTTACAAACTAATAGAGATAAGTAAACTAGCAAACATACTTTACATCTAAATCTGTATTTTAATTATTTTTAAAATAATTACGCAACGTATATTATAATTTATATTTGTTAAACACAGTTTTTAAGCTTTATGTTGATAATGATGTTTATAGATTAATCTTATAACACATCCCTGGAATTTTTATCTCATTGTTTATAATTATTACGGACTAGCAGTTACTCGCTGCTTCGCACACAGTATCGAGTATTTTGCACCCTGTGTAAGCACCTTTGGTTCGAATGAATAATTTTCCGACGGCAATTTGTTGTCTTCTTGCCACGATCAAGAATATATGTTAAAAACTGTATATTTATGGCCATTGCAGTTTACCCTGATCTTAGTATGTTTTATTCTATAGTTGATATTGCCTTCTTCCTGATCGAAAAAAATTGTATCACATATCAGAGAAGTCTATTCTGTTAAAAGACAACTAAGATCGGTATTATTACATTGGTCTTTAAATTTATACTAAACGTTAGATAGTGACTACTTTGTCTTTTATATCAATCTAATACTTAATATTTGCAATAAATGTTTAGAGCGGGAATTGGTACCTACATTAGTTTAAAAGCACAGTCCAGCGAACTTTCAACTACCATAGTTCTTGCCGACTGCTCAAAGGGAGTCTTCGGAGTCAAATTTTGACCATCTTATGTTTTAGGACATTTTCTAAGACAAATAAGTATTTACCTAATCGCTGAAAGTTTAAAAACAGCGTGAAAGTAATAGTTGACTCCTTAGAGAATGTACACACTATAGATGTTAACGAATTGAAAATATTGGTTAATTAATTAAACATATGGTTGTGCACTGTGCAGTATTAAAGAGATGTAGATATACGCAGAGCAGTTAATTACATTTGACAGTCTCTTTCAATTAATATTTGACAACATTAGAGACCAAGATGGGATTTTTCGCTAAATTAAAGACCAGTGTGTCATAGCCCGGAGGAATTTTCGTAATAAATGAATAAATGAATTTATTTCCCATAAGTACAAGACAGTAATACAGTATTGGAAAAAAGCGAGAAATTAATCCGGCCACTTTATCCAGTAGCGTGACCAGTTGAAACTATATACAATACATTAACATAGTAAATCATAGTCTAGCATTTAGAATATTTATAAAAGAAAATCGCCAACTGTAACATCTGTGAGTTCAACTACAATAATTTTGAAAGAAGAAAATAATATTAGTGGATGTATAAGTAATATGATGTAAGTTAAGCAAACAGATGGAATCAATTGTAATGAATATGAAAATAGTTATCCTATATATTAGTTAAGTAGGTAATAAATATGCCTAATAAATGGGTTAAAGTTATATCTTATATTAGAAAACTACCAGCAAGAAAATAACAATTATTTATACTACTTAATTATACTAAGACATAATTAAGATATTCCACATCTTGTTGTGAAGAAAGCCAAGTGACTGTTTCTTTGCAAAAGTGTTTGATTGAAATTATTAATAATTTTGATTTGAAGTGGCAACTGATTGAAATATTTAGGACCTAGATATTGAAAGGAGTGACGAAAAATAACTTTGTTGACTTTGGGTAATTTAAAACAGTTATTTACAAGACTTCTTGTATTGTGAAAATGGTTTGTCGTTGTGTTTTCTCTATTCCCACTTCTGATATAAAACAATCTCAGAACTTTAAAAACGAAAAGATGCTGAAAGGGTAAAATTTTTAATTGTTGAAATAATGGAAAAGAAGTTGTTCTTTTGGTTTTTTTAAGAATTATACGTAAAAAGTAATTTTGAGTGGTTCTTAACTTATCTATTAATGTTTTGTATGTTCCTCCCCAGCATGGTAAAGCGTATTGCAGTCTTGAGTTGATGAGGGTAAAATATAGTGATCTCAAGAGTGTCAAGTTACAAAAATTTCTCAAAAAATAAAATTTTCTAATTTGTGATCTTAGTTTTGCGTGTAAATCTAATATATGAGGTTCAAAAGTCAATTTTTCATCGAGCAAAATTCCCAAATATTTAATAGTTTTTACTTTTTCTAAGGGCTGGCAGGTACATAATTGGAAATTACAGGATGTGGAGTGAAATATCAAGGGGGAGGGTAGATCAAAACCAAAAAAATCAAAAGTTATAAACTTGGTCTTATTTACATTAACCTGCATTTTATTTGCAGAACACCATTTTCTGAGTACTAAAAGATCATTGTTGATTAAAATGTCTAGTGAATTAAGGTTTTTGTGAGTATAAAAAAGTGCAATATCGTCTGCAAAAGCGATAATATTTCCATTAAAATTGAGGTTCAACAAATCATCAATAAAACTAAGAAAAAGGGTGGCTGAGGTCATAGAACCTTGAGGAACACCCGTTTGGACAATTTTTGAATCACTAAAAGTGTTGTTAATTTTTACTTGTTGTCTCCTTTCTTTGATAAAACTATTAAACCAGTCTAGAGCAACACCTCTAATTCCTGCTAGCTCTAATTTTGTTAGAAGAATTTCATGATTCACCATATCAAATGCTTTTTTAAAATCAATAAAGAGGCCAACTGTTTTAAGTTGCGAGTTTAAACCGGTGAAAATATAATCTGTTACTTTAATTAATGCACTTTCCGTAGATCTCCCTTTAATAAAACCAAATTGTTTACTGCTTAAAAAGTTCGTTCTCATTAAAAAGTTATTTAATCTTATCATCATTATTTTTTCAAATAATTTAGAAAAAACAGAAAGCAGGCTTATCGGTCTTAGGTTGTCTAATTTATATGAATTGGGCTTTTTCAAAAGGGGCACAACTAAACTTAATTTAAGATTGTCTGGAAAAATACCATTACTGAAACTAATATTGATTATATACTCTAATATCGGGGCAATTTCATCAATAACATGTTTTAATAAATTTACGCTAAAATTATCATAACCTGTAAATCTTTTATTTTTCAAATTAAGAGCAACTGTTTTGATCTCATCTACTGAGGTAGGAGCTATGAAGAAGGAATTTAGGTAAACATGGGTGGGACGGAGAATTTCGGCAGTGAGTGTACTTGACTGACCAGACTGTATCGAGATAATATGGTTGTTGATTTCTTGTGCGATAGCGCGTGGTTCTGTTATCACAGTCCCATTATCCAATTCAATACGCTCAATACATTAGCTTTGCTGCAACCAGTTAAATTATTAATAATCTTCCATTGTTGTGAAACATCCCCTTTACAGTTTTCTAACTTTTTCGAATAAAACTCGTTTTTTGTAAAATCGATTTCAGATTTTAAGTTGTCAGAAAAATTGTTGAAATAGTTCATAAATGTTGAGTCATAAGGTCTCCTTCTTGAAATTTTATATAACTTTTTTCTTTTATCTATTTTTTTCAAAATCTTTGAAGTTATCCAAGGGCTCAATAACTTAGCTTTTCTTATTTTACTGTCAGTTAAATCTGTCTTACTACTACTATCTACAATATCGTTTAATATTTCTTGAAATTTATTAAAACACAAGTTAACATCTTCCTCAGAAAGAACCTCACACCAATTGACATTTCTTAACTTATCCTTAACTACACTAAAATCGACTACAAACTTACGACATAAACTATCTGTTGACTTTTTATTATTTGATGAGTCATTAAACTTTAGTCCCAAGACACAGTGATCAGTAATACCTACATCGAACACACCACTAGAAAAGAGATTTATATATCTATGTCGAACAAAAATATGATCAATAAGTGTTTTGGAATTAACTGTTATTCTTGTAGGTGTATTCACCAAGGATGTAAATCCATTATTATTTAATATACTATTGTAACCATTTGTTATAGTGCTAGTTTCCAGAATATTAATATTTATATCTCCGACGTATATTACGTTATTTGTAACTCCTGAAAGAAGCTGTGCTAGTTCAGTTAGAAAAACGATTTCAGTTGTATTATGCAATCTATATAAACATATCAGCTTAAAATAAGATTTATTTATTTTAATATTTAACAAAAGAGAATCAGCTGATAACATATTGAAAGGAGGGCTTATCTGAGTACATTCTATTGAATTATCTATAAAACATAAAACACCACCTGCTCTATAATTATCATTGCAATTTGTAAAAAGTTTATAGCCTGGTATATTATATAAACTAGCCTCATCACTATCAATCCAAATTTCGCTAAGAACAATAAACTGAATCCTACATTTTATTCTATCTATTTCTGCAATTAAAGTGTTAAAATTTTTCCTCATACTCCTTATATTTGCATATAGAAAAATTGTAATTATTCCTGTCATTTTCCAGGTAAAAGAAATCTTGTAAATCGGAGTACGAGTTTTTTGTAAACATGTTATGGCTCATTTAGGCTATGTGTCTTCTTAATAAGCAAATGTAATAAATAGATTTAAATAGATAAAATAAATATAATAAATATAAGAATAAATAGACTATAAACTAAATAACAGACAAATAAACTATAACAAATAACAAATTTGGAATAGATCAACAAGATAAATATACTATAGTGAATAACAATCATATAGACTTCAATAAATAAATAAATAACAGTTAAACAGAATAACAGAATACAAATACGGTTTAAGAAACAGCCCAAACAAGCTAAAATATATAAATACAAAAATATAATTGATATAATAACAGTAGGCAGCAATGCAACTTTAAACCTATCTTTTTTGTAACCAATAGCTAGGAGTGTATACAAAGGCATAATAACAATCACTTACTTGTTACTTCAGCTTGTTGAGTTCCTCATCGTTTTCAATCCTAATGAACCGTTCCCCTTCACACTTCCGCACAAAGAACTTGCCATCTTTACACCAAGCGAACTTGTAACCACTTTCTTTGCACTTATTCTTCAATTTTGACAGAAACATTTTGTTTTCCGGTGTCAAGTGTTCACTGACGTAGATTTTCTGGGCGGGGAAGGCGGCATTGATCTGCTCGGCTGTCATCGTCTTCTTATCCTTGAACTTGTTGAGCAAAGTGTCTCTGACGGTCCTTCTTGAGAACTGGACGATGAGGGGCGGAACTCGATCCTTATTGAAAGATGGTACTCGGTGTGCTGTTGATATGTCGGTCTCCTGGATCTCAACTCCTAGGGCAACTCCAACATCTCTCACCAGGCCGCTCACATTCTCTTTTGGTGTCTCTGGGATCCCGTTAATTTCAAGATTATTCTTCCTAGAATATTGTTCAAGTGAGCGAACTCTGCCCCTCAGAGAGTCCACCTCAGCTGTAAGGGCCGAATTTAAATTACGAAGGTTTTCAATAGGAATAGGACTATATTCATTTCAAGAACCCTATGAATGTCCATCTAAAATTTCAGTACAATCGGTTGATTAGTTTACGTGTGAAAGCAAAACAAACACACACACACACATAATCACATTTATAATTGTATTACTATGTTATTAATTATTTATACACTTTAATAACAGTTCACACTTTTTGCGTCTAAGGCTGACATTTTGATATGGTTATCTTTAGTTATTTTTCTATCGACATTTGGAGTTTTAATAATTTTTCGTTATTTATAGTACTGTTCAGATCATAGATATAATTAATAACATTAAAACTTGGTGAACTGCAGTTTTGTCCACTTTAACACATTTAAAAATATATTTACAGATTTCCTTATGTGCAATTTGGCTGGAGGGGGGGGGGTTAGTTAATCATTGCTTAAGAGGGCAGGGTGCTGTGCTAACTAGATCGAACACTTGAGCCTGGTCGGCGGAACGAGTGCAAGTGCTAGGGCGGGCGTGCGCTAAAGGGTGGCTAGGATTAGAGCAAGCTGCTTTTTAGCCCCTGCGCAAACAGTCAGTTAATCTACAAACAATGCGTCCTGCCCAGTTTCGCTGGCCAGATTGTAGTGCTTAAGTAGACAGGTGCTGATTTAAATTTTTAAATTACTTTGAATAATCTAAATATGAATCAAATTATTCTTGTGAATAATATCTACGTAATAGTTACGATACACTTATTCTTATACGAATTAAATATTGAGTCTTAATATCACTGCCGTCTGGCTTGAGACTCTTGACCATTTCCAGGGATACTGTAGAAGTCACAAAACTTGTACAACTTTTTTTGTAAACCAAAGAATTAATTCTACAGGGTCTTAAGAATTTTAAACATAGAATTAATTCAAATTCTTAAATAATAGTTCAACATTAGAATTTATACAGCATTTTTGGTATTTAAAACCATAATCCCTGTATATTTTATGTTTTTAAGTCCTGGAAACCGTTATCAATGAACGAAATTATCGAATCTCTTTTTTCATGGAGCCACTGGGTATCTTCTGATTGAGTACGTTAATACTAATTAGCCTGATACCTATCATTTAAATTCATTAACTCCACTCCCCGTGCTTAAATAATCATTCCACTGAAGAACCTGTAGAATATTAATTTAATTTGTGTTTTAACCAAAATTTATGACACGATTATTTTTTGTTTCCAGGTGCATTGCAAATAAATTTCCAAATCCTTACCTCCTCCAAAAATATAAATAAATATTCTACTATAAGATCAGATCAATCGAGTTTGTAAACGATACTGACGTCACCAATGTGTATTTCGCAGTGATACTCCTTGTATACAAAGCACGCTAGTAAGCTTGTGTAACGTGTAGCAGTGTGGGTGTCGGTGGCGTGCTCAGTCCTGGTGCCCCAGCGTGGCGCGGCGTGTGCCAGTTTGACAATCGATACCACAATTCACTTGTTAGCTGCCGCTATTAACCTCCACGATCCGCCAAATTTTAGTCACTCACTTCTCTCTGTCACTTCACGTTAATATTTACCACTTCATTACAACTCAGTTTTTATCTATTGTTATTTTGAAAAAAAAGAAAAAACGATACCGCAGCTGTTTTAATGATGGAGCAGTCGGTCGGGTTACATTTTTATTTTCAAATATTTTAGTAACAGCCCTTTAAGACACCTTCCTTGAAGATAATAAAACAGATTTGTTTTATTTGCTTAAGGAGTGTTGGCATTTGAAACATAAATTTAAGTTTGAGTAACTTAAAATCAGAATAAAATTACTGAATATAAGAATATAAATGTTTTATAACAAGGATATGCATTATGACTACATCGAATAATATATTTTTATATTCAAAAACTGTGATTTCCTTAAGCAATGTTTTAATAAAGTACAGGTAATTTCCTTAAATTACGTTTTATTGAAAACATTCAACTATAAATAATTAATAACATATTACTTAATTAACTTACCTATAATTCACACCTATACTTGAAACGTTCACGTCCTTATCTTTAGCTTATTTCTTGAATCTATTTACAAAAACTACTATAATTAAATGTAATTCAGAAGCATATCATTCTTCATGAAGTGATCAAAATCTTTCTTTATATTTTCTGCACTCATAAAAGTTATAGAAAGAAGCTGATACTTTGAAATTTAAAAGAAACAGCCCAAACAAAATCTCATTAAACTACCTTGAAAATGTCAATATTATCTGTAGAGCACAATATACTTCTTAATATGAGTGTCAAATGATCGACATATTGTATTGTTTGTAACATATCACCGTTCTTAATATTTTGGATTTTGGATTAATATCTTCTTGGAAAAGGATATGTGGATAACAAATAGTGAGTAGCATTGAATTGTAATTATATTAACAGGAGAATTTCTTTATTTATTGATGCGATATTGAGGGAAAGCAATCCACTGCCATCCCTAAATCCAATGTAAGTGCATATAAAAGGAGTGATAACTTGTGTATCATCGACACTCGTGATAAGTGGAATGTATTAAGTATTTTGTACTCTGCGAAGTATCGACAAAAAAGTCGTGTGGAAGTTGATAAGCCATTATTCAAAGATATTGAGGACATAAAACTGTGTGTCTGTCTGTATAATTACTTCACATGTGATTTGGTCGTCACAGAGTGCGAAAATTTGGACATTGGGTCCTGAGTAGAATTCTTTGAGCAACTAACTTGATCTTCTGGGTATTGAACATCAAGAAATCCAGAGCTGCTCGTAGTGTCAGTTCACTTAATCTTGATTATAATCTTTAGTTTGCAAATGAAATGTTTAAATTTATTTTAATTTGTGCGTAAATTATTGATAATATTGAAAAATATAATAACACTTTTTATTAAGTATTGCGAGAGACTTTTAATGAACAATTATCTTTCTTATTTTTCAACGAACGTTCGCCTATTCTGCCAGTTTATTACGAAATCCGATTCCTGTCTGTCTGTAGGCACGATAACTTTCTTAATAACGAATTACTTTGAGTTGAGGTTTTTTAATTTGAGATGAAACTCCGCCTCTACTACTTCTATATGAAACATGAAAACGGTAAACGTCATGTTTCACTAGGAATCACTCTCCAGTCCAGGGGTTGTCCGCTATGGGATGAACGCCTCCTACGCTGACCTAAATGCTGGCGTACGATTAAGCTTGTTACGGACATTGGCAACAACCCAACACAATCTTCTAAGGTTCATAAGACATTTTTTTATATTTTACGTTCCTAAAAATAATTTAGTCCACTGAGTTCTACAAAGATAGTGTTTCTCTTGTTTCTAAAAGAATCGTACGGTAATTTCCTTAAGGAATCAGAAGGATTATTTGAACTTAGTATCACAGACAACCATCAATAAGAATGCGTTTGATGCAAAAGCGCAGTATTGGGGTCAGTGAAAACTTTTTTCGTGCACGACCACTGTGCTTAGGATCTGGCCGTGTAGAGCTTTAAGTAAATTAGGGCACATATCCAGTGTTTGAGGGATCACGAGCATAGGGTTCATCGAGACAGTGATATGAACCCCTTAGAAGTTAAATAAAACGATCACGAGAACTGGTCGTGTGGGGTCAGATGATACTATGTGATATTGATTGACAGTCACACTGACACTACTGACACTTCGGCTGACCATCTAGAGCTCGGGTAAGTAGTTCAGTAACCTATGCAGATGAGAGAGATGATAACGGATCTCTCTACTCAGGTCACGCCATTGTTTACTTAATCGTACGGCTATAAGTCAACGTTTATCTGCAACAATTTTTCTCTGCTTTCCTTTTTTCCGACGATTCACGCCGAGAATCCATAAAACAACACGATGAACACAAACGTGCGAGTATGTTCGTGGTTGTGTTCCTAATATAACCTCAGAACCATAAATCTGATGAACATTAAAGGTATAAACAAACAAGAGAAAATCAGGCAACAAAATTAATGCTGTGTGAGTTATGTCGAATACATTGTAAAAATTGTAACTAATAATAATTATTTGTAGGTTATCGGATACGTTTTCATTCTGCAACATGACCGAATCTAGCGACTGAGTGAAAGCTTCAATTAAATCGCCTCAACTTGTGGTTGCCGACAATTGAGTCAATCTGCGGTGGGTGGGTGGATAGTCGGTGGGGGAGGGGGTGCAAGGTGCAGTCCGGTCCTCCCTCCCCTCGCCATTTGACTTGACACACCATACACAAAGCCGGCCTCAGCTGGCTGTAGGGGTCCGATCATACAATCATTTAATCTCAATTTAGCGTAGCATATTCTCCGACCGCGGCTTCGTCCTCCCCCTCCTCACCCTCGCCTACCCACCCACTCCAGCCATTCACGGATTTCATTATCTTGTCAGTCCATTGTCCTCCTCGGGTTCATTACAAATCGGAAAGGGTTCATTCGAAAAATATTAATTTCCATTGTGTCCTCGATGCGCCCGTGTGGCCCAACAAGTGGCTCTTGGAGAAGACCAAAGGGAGGGGGGAGGAGGGATTTAAATAAATTCTTTAAATGGAATACTAAACAGGCAAGCAGTGATCCAGTTCTAAATGGTGCCTGTTACTGTTTATATCCCATACAGATGAGTGTATCACGTATGTGGCCACCTTACGTTTAGGATTTCTATCACGACTACATTTTTTCATACACTCGGTTCGTTGTACCTGGCGTTCTAATCTTGTATCCGGTATCTATATAAAGTCCTATTTTTGATATGTTGAGGTGGCTTGCCCGATGTCTAAAAATGACTTTTCCAATCATATGCAGCCTAAAATTCATTGCAACAACCTATGTACTTTAGACTTCGTAGACTCGGTGTTTGTAGCTTACGCAATAAAATTAAAATGTTCAATTTATTTATTAATATTTAGAAAATGGTTATATGAGAACCATCCTAAATCATCCTAAATGAGACGTCACACATTCTGCTTTGTAGGAATGAATAAAAATCACCTAGAAACATATTTTAGCTCTAGAACAAAATTTGGTTTTATATAAAGTAATGCACATTTAAAATTCCTTCCCGTCAGTTGAGTGGTAAGGCTCTCGAATTATCGAACTAAGCTGAATTTCGGTATTCGAATAGATTGCCATGATTCAGTGATGTTGCATGCTGCAAACGTATTAACGTATCTCATAACCTATAAATATATATTTTCATCAAATGATTACATATTCCTCTAGGATTTCACGCCTAATAATATTGTACATTTGGATACAACCTAAACCATTATCTATAATAACGTCAGCTAAATCAATAAAGTAATTTTAACGTTATACATTCAACTGTCATGCTGACGAAATAAATGTGAAATAAAACATAGTTTACTTTATTTTTCAATACATTCTTGCATTACAGTTTTAAAAAATATTTAAAATTGAATGTTTTTATAAATAGATGCGTATGAAAACTACTATTTTCCATTGTTAATACAGTTTATATTTATACATATTATATTATATATATATATATATATATATATATATATATATATATATATAATATATGAGTTTGGCCACTACTCCACCCTTTTTACCTCCTGGTCAGCGTGAGCTATTAATACCACACGAGTAGTAGTTCTAAATAAAGTCCGTTAATACAAGACAGCAGTGTATTTTTTAAGGGAAACGACATTTTGAACGGAATAATTGACGAATTGATTTCGATTCACCATTCAGAACAGAATACAAATTCAGTTACAGTGGAGTGGCATGCAAGGTCAGTTTTTTCAGTTTAACATTTGAATCAGCAAACCTGTTGTTGGCATGAAATAACTGTGACTCCGCGGTTTTGTTTTAGTTTTAATATTGTTCCATATGTTATGTTTTGTTTTTATATATGACATAGCTATGGTGGGAAGGATGATTCTATGGGAATGCTCAGTTTAGCTTCAGTTCACACTCCGCTTAGTGCAACATCTTAAATCTGACACTGTCACAGACTTGACTCATGGAATCGAGAGTCCTTCGGAAGAGATACAAAAATTGAGGACGATGACATTCAGAACACGTATATAGTTTCACAGAAACTTCATACAGTTTCGCCATCAGAGACAACTAACTACGCTACAATAGGTTGCCCCGTCGCATTAAAGAAACCTCGGTTACTAGCCGTGCTTTGCGATCGTGTCTAAAACATCGAAGTGCACTCAGTTGTGCATCTAATGAGACAATGGAATGAGAACAGGTTTTTATCAAAATTACAGTGGGTGGCTGCTGGGTAACCAGTCATAGCTAAGGGTTTCTGATGTCAAAATGTGTTTTACACGTGGACTCTTTAGAAGGTCGGAACTCCAGATTACAGGGGTCAAGTCTGTGGCAGTCAGAATTCAAACGCTGCATGTGGTATTGTGTATTTTCTACACTGTTTTTACGTTACAACGCTAATCATCGGACCGTGAATGTACTGTGTAGTAAATTTGTCTATCATTGTCTTTTTATATGTCTATATGATCATATTTTAACGTAAAAAACAAACGGCAGTTACATACTTATGTAAGGTATGTACCAATTAGAAGTCATTAATACGTGTTTCAGGGACTGTGGATTTTAATAATTTTTTTATTCTAGAAACAACCGTGTTTCTTATTAGACATGCAGTTTAAGACTATCGAGATTTAAATAACTCGGTGAACACTAATGTTAATAGGGGCAGGTGATATGAATGATCGCGATTGTCAGTCACACTGCCATTCTCAATACTGACACTCAGGCTGATCGCCTAGAGCTCCGATAAGTAGTTCAGTAACCTATGCAGATGAGAGGGATGATAACGATCCTCTCAAGTCACGCCATTGTTTACTCAATCTTACCGCTATAACTATAAGTCACCGCTAATCTGTTTCCATCTCCACTTTCCCTCTTTCGACAATTTACGCTGAAGATCTATAAATACAACTAAAAATACTAGGTCCTATAAAACCGAACAGGTCTGCTGGTGTTGCCTTCATATAACTTCCGAACCATAAGTCTAGGATAAATAAAGGACGTATCCAGCGAGGGGATCCAAGGGGTCCGGCCCCTCCCAAATTTTCAGTTTTTCAATTTGTTAGTAAACGATTATTATTGTTTAAATAATTCAGTATTACTTACACGTACAGCCGAGAAATCGTTCTCTATAAAGGAACGGGTCAAGAACTTTTTAAGGAACAAAATAGAGCCTTACTCTGTCTGTCCACTACGGGAAAACATCAGTTGTCTGGACCCCATCCAAATTTTGCTCCGATCAAGGAAATATATACCTTCTCAAAAACCTACTTTGGTTTAAATAAACACTTAGTTGCAGCTCTTGTGATTTACTTCCGGTCTAATATATTCCCAGTGCCAAAGTTGAGTATGCCTCGTTGTCCCGATGAAGAAAATATATTTACCTACATAGGACTGATAAGCCTTTTCGCTCAAAAAGTATCTACTGCCGGACGATCAAATTCACTTCTAGTCGAGTGTATTTACGTTGCCACAATGCATTTATCACGTTTTCCTGATAAATAGGATATATGTATACACATAAGACTAGAAACCTACATCTGTAAAATAAGGTTTACGTCTCTTGCAATCTTCTTTTAGTCTACGATATCTCCAGTGCCACAGTTTGGTTTCCCTTGATGTCACGATGAAGAAAATATACACACATACTTGGGACTGCGAAATCTACTTCGGTCAAAAACGTCTACTCCGGGTATTAGGGGCAAATCCCTAGGAAGTGTACACAATATTTCATCATTCAATCATTTTTGATAGGTGTTGAGTTATAGATGTCTCGTTTTTCGGACTGGGAAGTCTGGGAAAGAATGGCTCGTTGAATCATGATAGTGTAAAGATCTCAATGCTAACCAGACTATCATGCACATAAACATTCACAGTTGTAACAAAGCATAAATATTACTAATAGAGGATTAGTTAAACATATGTCTGTGCTGTCATCAAACAACGTTATAACAAAACAGATGATTATATTTAATGGTTCAATTAATAAAATTTTTATGTAGATATTTTCTTACTTTCTGCTCAACAGCGTTTGCAGAAAATAAAAGGTTGAAATAAGAAGTCAGTAGAATTTTTTACATAGGATGGTAATGATTTTTACAAACAGTTGAAGTTCACAGTTCACAAAAACCTTTATTTACCAGAAAGTTTGCAAAAATATACAATTCCATGTGCTACACAAAGCACGTGTGGAGAAGGAAAACAAGTTCTTTTATATTGGCATTATATATATACATTTTATATGCAGTTGGCAAAGTACATTTAAAGCCTTGATCATCAATATAAGCTGAAATTCTTTCTGTTGGACTTCCATAGCTAGAGACAATTGGTCTACCAGGTTGGGTTTGTGCATTTTTGGGAGTGTATAAAATATTGGTTTGTTCGAGGCCATTTTGGAGTTACTGAATGGGACCGTAATCTTTAAGGTATATCTCTATACATACGTGTGGTGTGGTGTGTGTGTGTGTGTGTGTGTGTGTGTGTGTGTGTGTGTGTGTGTGTGTGTGTGTGTGTGTCAATTGACTTAAATACTTAGGAAAGTGGATATACTGCCTAAGAACCTGGTACTGAGTAATTTTCAGTGGGAATATTCCAGAAACTTGCACGTGCGGGAGTTTGACACTACCATATTTGCCTGTGCTCAAATGTATAATCCTGGAAGAGAGGCATCGGTGCCTGTAATTGGATAAGCTATACTTCGACATCAATACTTGTAACCTGCATACTCGTTTCCGAATACTATAATATTGTAATACTGGGGCTGTAGGTACCGTATTTTCGTAATTTTAGAAGGTTTGTTTGTACATCAGGAAAATGGTATGTTTGCTCTGCCCAGTCCTAAATAACTGGTATCCATTATTTGGAGGAAAACAGGCCCAGCAGATCTCTGCCATTGCTGTGGGAAACGAGGCTTCAGCCGTCTATAACTTCCATCTCCCTTCAGTGGGGTCGAATAATAATTATAAAAACTTCACCCAAAAGTTATCGTATGACACGTACTCTACTGATTTTAGGGAATATTAAAAACGTTGTCAACTGATCCATGAGACTAATATAAGTTCGTCGAACCGTACCACGACGAATGTAACCCAATGCCGGAACACCTCTAGCGGAAGGTCACTGTCCACTCGTGATATCTTCCAGAAGGATCAATCCGCGACTTGTCAAAGGACTTTATGGAATCCTAGAGAAGACATTTCTGACACTCGGTTTCAATTAACGCGGCCAGTCTGACACCAGGTTTGGAATAATTTCGTTTTGACGAACTGAAAGGCTGACAGGCTGCGTTTGAAAATACAAACTAGCCATCGCCTTTATTACCTAGAACGTATAAGAACGTCATCCAGGATTATCTTTGAGCAGAGAGAACGATGGTAGTCTGTGAGTCGTTATCGGCTCCCGCATTTACCTGATTCTTGCATATCCCTACCGAATAGTACTCAGTATCAGACTCTGAGGCACTATACCCACTTTCCTGGGTAGGTAAGACGATGGACAATAAATTTTATTTATGAATTTTCCGATGAAATTTTCCCAATTCTCCATTAACGTCAGGGCAGCAAGGAAATACCGCATTAGCGTCAGAATTACACAAATAAGTAATTCCATCATCTCAAATATTTTGAAATGCCTTGGCTCTGAATATGTGGGATTTATCATAAAAAGGGTAGGTCTATCCCCTCAGTAAATCTTCATAGGCCACTCACTTGTGCGAGAAGCTCATCAATCGTAATAAGGAATCGATATAGTACTAGGTCGATGGTATTGATAAGAGTCCAAAGGTCAGAGGCAGGATTTGAACCTGAGCTACCTCTGACACTGATTCAAAATCCGGCGTCTTAAGATCACTAGGTCGGGTTAGAACACTGCCACCTAGCAATGCAACATTTCATCGTCATACGGAAAATTAATTTTATATGTTATGTGCCCATGAAATAAAACATGTCACATTTATTCATAGAATTAAACATTATGCTATTATTGCAGGTCCTGCTCCCTGTCTGATCGTGAAGGTGTACACGTATGGACATCTAATGACTTGGTGCCTGCAGAAGAAACATTTTCAATTATTTATTTTACTACTATTATTACAATCAAAATTGTTAAATTTTGCAGTAGATTTGTAAGTCATTACTATGTCTAGATGTAGACTTGTAATATGGTTGTATAAAAGCAATAAAATTATGATGATAGCACATTACGAAAACGTGTTGTTAATTCCTGCATGTCCGACGGAAGTGTTGTTGGTTTACTTTATTGGGATATTCGTTCAGTGTATTGTACGTAACTTGTTTACCAGCAAGTGATTTCTGAGTGGATTATGAATGCTTAGTTTAAAAATAGTTTTAAATCCCGGAATAAAAGTGTTGTATTTTTGTTACTCATACATATCTCACGTGTCGAAATTGTATGTTCTGTGTTTAATCTACTTGTGGAAACATAATTGGATGATAACTCCGAACGGTATAGGTGGGTACAGCCTTCTGCTTATAGATCAAATTGAACCAAATTAATCGACTATTTATATGATAATTGAGATTTTTAGTCTCGTTATCTCATTGGTTAACGGTTATATAACTACTGTTTATGCATCATGACTATTGGTTTAATGTATGACAGGATAAAAATCCATATGTGATAAAATAATTTCGTTTGATATTTTTAACCCTTTCGATGCCCTTCTATGTTTATCATCTCACCAAAACTAACACGGTTGACGACCAATTGATTTTTCTTATCAGAAATTCTTCTATCGATTTAACACATAATTAAGTTGTAGGTTTAAGAAAACACACTAGCTCTTGGTTCCTGACTATTAGATAAGAATTTAATTACAATGACTGTGAATTACGAATTATATTCAACGTTATTTTTTTCATGTTGTAAACATTGTATATACAAAACCAAATTTTCTGTGGACAAAACTATCGAAAGCGGTTTATTTGGAATATTGCCTTACCGCACGATAACTACGTGATAAAAACTAGGTCGCATGAAGGGAATATATGCCTTATTCATTTAATTAAGCATTAAAACCAATTATTCACTGTTGACAAAAATCACTGTAAACCTTATCGATTAATATTACAACTGTTCATATTACTATACACATTTCCTACTTCCTAGTCGGGCGCGTCTCAAATAACAGGGGTCCCGGGACTGTTTAGGTTGGCAAAGTGGCTTTCAGGATCCCCGGCCGCGGCCCGGCCCCACTGGTGCATGGGAGAGTCCAGCTGTGGCGGGGGATGTCACCACCTTGCGCTGGGGAGGGACAATGCTTCACGCCGGGCTGCGGCACAAGTGCGGATAACATCGAGTCCGGGATTAGGGCCTATTCTTTTAATTGTTTAATTGATCATGCGGCGGGCAGCAAAGAGGATTTTCACTTTGGAGATAGCAGATAAGAGTGTCATATTTCATATCAACAAGGGGCTTGGGTCAGAGGAAATTCAAAATCACGCAGGCGTAAGGCTCGACACCACCTGCGCCTCGGAGGTTTGCATGGAATTATGAGTGGTTGCGACACTTCCACACTTGCTGCCTGAGTAAAACCTGTCCGTGAAGGGTTGTACTGCAAATGTTTAAATTGTAAGACAAAATTTCGTTATGAGCTGTTTCCCAAATTAACAGTTTAAATTAATTTTCTTTATGTTAGACGTATTTAAAGGGTTTATTTGTATTCAGCTGTCACAAAAAGTTGCTCCATCCTGGCGGTCTTCTTGTTGGTAAAAGTATGCAGTTTATAATTTAAATCGAAGTGTACACAAATTATCATATCAGATAAATATTTTTTTTTCCGGACAGTTCTAAGAAAGCTGTCAAAAGTAGGAATTCATAAAACTTGAATAAGACACGCAAAGTGTATTAATGTGTTCCATATGTATGCCGTAGCTGATTCTTTAGAACAGAGTTCCTAATTCGTATCCAGGATATTCATTGGCACCAGGACGGAGTACGGTTTGCACAGGAATGTTCTGCACACCGCGGCGCCACCCCACCGCCAGCACCAGGCTGAGGGTGGGCACACGTCCTGGCAACTGTCGGCACAGTACACGTGTCGCACGCGTGCCGCCATCGCATCGTGTCACCAGATTGCCTAATAACACCGATGCTGTTGGGTAAACATTTAACCACGCGTTATAACATCCTTTATATCGTATATTTACTTATTATACTACTGTACTTGTATCCAATGATAGGTCACAAAATATATTGTATCGTATCTTTATACAAAAATCTATTATCCTCCATATATGAACTCAGGTTAAACCCATTAGGTTATTTTCTAATGAAACCTCGGGAATATATTTGTGAAACTATAAAAAAACTGTATATTTAATATTTTTTTAAGTTAACTCCAAATTTCTACTTCGAAATGTTGAAAAATTGTACTTGCGTTAGAAATTAAATATATTATTCCGTAGAACCTGTTTGTGCAGAACTATAATAATAAATATATAATTTGATTACAATAAAAATCTTTGTAGCTTACTAGAGTAAGTTAAAGTCATTCAGCTGTGAAGAATGTGCCCCCACATTTCCTTGCGTATAACACGCATCGTAGATAGCTTAAGAATTATTTTTTTTTATTAATTAACATGATAACGTCATTTATTGAATGTTGAAGTAATTGCAAATACTTTTTAGCTCGCTATTCTTTCTATTCCAGTTGAATAAATTGTCACATTGTTTCGATCGAAAGGAATTTTTAGTTTGTTTTTTTCCAAATTACACCTCTGTACCTGAGCTGTAGAGTAATTTACTGTAACTTTCAGTTGATAACAACTATATATTAAATTAAAATACCTATTTTTAACAATGTACATATTTCTCAAACATTTTTAGCTACCTATTACGTAAATAATACGTCATATCCTTGGCCCATGGAATGCAGCTATATACAAATTGTTACCCTTCATTGAAATTCAGCCCTGAAAATTAATTCTAAGATAAGAATCTATTTTTAGTTTAATTATAACAGTAATGAAAAGCTATATTTAAATTTCTTTCGCTAACAATATTATTTTGATATTGAGGCATACTAGTGAGATAGACCAGGGTTTCACAACCTCTTTACTCCTACGACTCCCTTTTTGTGTCTGAAACTATGACGACCCCCGATCATAAATTGCAATTGGGAGGAGGGAGAGACGAGGCGTTCATCACCATTAACTAAACAGGACTCATATATTATAAAATGCTGTGGTTTTATTTTATGGTATTCCCTCATTAAATATTTGATAAAAATATAAAAAACATTTATGCCACTAATAAAAGCACGACAGTGAAACCAATAATACATAACGTGAAAACTGACCAAACTATATTTTTATCGCATTATAAAGCCTGCAGAGAAGCACGATCAACCTTTGCTGCATCACGTGGGAGATTTTATGAATTAACTTAAGGATTTTATGAACTAACTTAATAGCTGCCTTATGAAGTATGCTTACTAGTTTTGATTTTACTGTTTTAAGTTTGTTAAACGTTTTAATGGATAATTTTGTCAAAAAAGAAAGTGCTTCCGTCAGTAACTAGGTAGATCAAACTAAAGAAAAAAAATGCGAGAATACAACGAGTCTTATTTCAAGTTTGAGTTTACGTCCCTTGGAAATAAACGGTGTCGTGTGTGGTGGAAGTACTGTGCGCTGAATCAATGAAATAATCAAGAATGTTACTTCATCGGGAAACCAAACTCCTTTTATTCTTAAGTTTCTTAAACAAAAACCTAATATTTTTCTGTGGTTTTTTGTGACCCCCGACGTGGCCTTTCCGCGACAACACTGGGGGTTGGGAGCCCTGATGTAGACAATATATTGATTAATCAAACCAAGCTAATCTAGCCTACAAGGCCAAAGAGGTACTTACTACATATAATGTAGCTGCTTTCATTTGAGCTTCTTCGTCGCCCACGTATTTTGGATCTCTTCAGACGATCTCTCCAAATTCCAGGAGTCAAGTATATGACAGCGTCAGATCCCGTCAGATTCCAGACGCTGTACTAGGAGGAAGGTGGCCTGGAACTAAAGTTAACAGTCCCATCTAAAATACTATTTTTATTTGTACACTATAAGCCTAAAACACTATGTGCATAAGAAATTACATTTTCATCTATAGTTAAGGTCTGTAATATTGTGTAATTCGTGTACCCGGTGCTGGAAATCAAGCAATAACTCCGGTGACCTTCTAATTTCTAGTAAAACTGACAAATATAGTTTTCCTACCCACAGTCACAATCTTGCTGCTACATACAAATAGGCAAGAAAGGTTTAGCAAATAACATAATGGTATATCAATGCGTACAAATACATATTTTAATCAGTGCGTAAAAATAAAACAATAAACACAATTAGTTACACTATTTCATTAAATCAAAGAGAGGCCAAATTTAAGTGCCTCTTCTCCACAAATGCACAATATTAGCTAACTAATAAAATAGTTGAGTGAACAATTTACAAAACTTTAATTTATGTAGACGTAATAGTAAAAAGTATACAAAAGTTATATATTACACTTTATTCCCTTTACCCTCCAATTCGATTTGAACTTATAACTGATTAAATTGATGTAAAATTAAAGTGCAATTAAGATCTAAGCTTTCACTCTGATTGTTTTTTTGAGCTTCATGGAATTACTCTCACTAAACATAGGCGATATCGTAGTTCAGGCTTACTTTCTCGAATCATGTGAATATTTTTACTAGATTTCTTTTATACAATAATAAACAATATTTTTAAATAAGCATATCAATGTTTCCAAGTAGATTTTGTCTTTAAAAAATCAGCTAACTGCAATAATAATTGTCCTCATAGTGGCACTGAACGAAATTTTCTGCGTAACTTTATCGAACATAACCACCAGAATTCAAAATTACCCTTTTTTAAACTTAAAAAAATCACTATTATTCACCGTTATTTACGCGCCTAGAAAAAACAATAAGTGGGCTGAAATTCTAATAATATTTCATACAGATTTTGTTATATATAAATCTTTATGGCTCACATCTTTCGCAATATTGAGTACACGTATATTCCATATGATTGAATTTTAATATTTCAATTATAACAAAATCCACTTACTTTTTCCTACTAAACCGGAAGGATAATTTATATATGTATCCAAATCTGGCTCTGAACTTTGGAAGAAATGTATTAATTTAATTATAATAATTACAAATTTTAAACATTACATATGTATAAGTTATTTTGGTATATTCTAACATTTGCACATTTAAAAACCTGCGCTCAGCATTAGATTGTTTTTTAGACTGAATCAGAAATCTAAAATCGCAAGTGACCCTCCCCCCCCCCCGTCAAATCGCGCACGTGCTCTCTGACCTGCCCGACCATGACGTATCAATTAGCCTGCTTAAAGACCAACTTATATTTATTAAATCCGTAGAGGGGGAGTCCCGCCCGTGCCCAGCTCGACGTGGCAGGATCATGGTGTGTTCGGGGGCTGGGGCAGCACCCCTGTCTGCCCCCACTCCCGAGAGCTGCACAAACTAATATATAATGAGTTGTCAATGATGATAAGGGCGCACTTTGCAGTCGGTCCTCTCCGCGAACAGGTACCTCCCATCAGTGCTCCAGACGGTTTTAAATTTTGGTTTATTAATAACATTTTTAATACATTTTTTACTGAGCTTTTTTACTGTTTGACGAATATTAACAATTCCCCCGGAGACTTATATGACGATCTCTACGATGTTCCCAATCATTCCACACCACCTTAGCGGTCGGCCATCCTGCCCGGTGCCCGCGGGGGTACCGTCTTCTCGCTGCCGACAACCGGAGACTCGGAGGAAGCTGCACGTGACTGTCTCCGCCGCTGTGGATATCCCCGCACTAGCCTGCACCCCGGCCATCCCCCTGGACTCCATCGTCCAAGATCGAGTTTGCCAGAGTAAGGTCAGTATAACCATACACAGCTTGACTTTATTATACACTGAAGGTGCTTTCGGATTCAAGAAGAAAATACATTTATTCGTTATTAAACATATTTTAAATAATCACAAATTGACATAAATTTCAATATTTTTTTATATGTGAGTCTAGTGCAATAACTTTTACTTTAATAAGACTGATTAATTTAATAAGTACATTTTCTAATTCAGGACAAAATTACTCAATTTTACTCAAATTGTCCATTTTATCAAAACATGTTCTAACAACTTTTCGTTTATCTAGAAAACATATTTTCATTTATGGCTCCAGACTTACAAATGTTATTTTAAGTATAAGTACATTATACGTAGAAAGGTTTTTTACCAATCAAAGAAAGCTGATACGTAAATGTAGATAATTGTTACTACAACATTAAACAAATTTTACTTTACCGTATTAAATACAAAATATCATAAATTAAATTAAAATTTGTGTTCATAAGGATCCACAGCTATTTGCCAGTACGGGGAAAATGAACTATATTTTAAAATATATTTCGGGAAATTTCAACTTATATTAGTTATTGTTTTATTTATTTTTACTTATGAGTAGTGAGTTTATAAATGTTTGTCTGCAATTTTACTGTCCACGTCTGATAGAATATAACAATTGAATAGAACGTTAAAACTGTAATTTATTGATTGAAACATTTAAATCTCTCGACTATAGCACGTTATTAATATTTGTTTATCTTGGTTTTCCACATAAGATTAAGATGGTTGCATTTTACTAGTATTTTTTTCATTTTTACATTTGTTTATTTATTTCAAGCGTTTAATTATACATTCTAACATAATTAATGAGAATTTCTCGCAAATGATTAATTTATCGATTCGCTTAAAATAGCATTTTAGCTTAACCACTCAAACTTATAAATTTAGTTGGAGGTTCCATTTCTGTTTATATTTATTTGTTCTAAATTTTTAAGCATGTTTCTTTAACGAAACATACTAGTATACTAACTTCTTACTAATTACATTTGTCATTATTCATTTTTGATCCTATAACTATAAATATTGCATTAGCCATTTAATTACAGAGATCTAAAGAATTTTGTGTCAGTATTTCTTGTAGTACAAATATGATTTATTTTAAAGAATTATTAATTTTATTTCTAAAACTATCATATAAAATAGTCAAAGAGAACATGTTGAAGTTTTTTCTAGTTTTGCAAGTGAATATCAAAAACAGTAGAGTAAAGTAGCATGTTAATTTTTTGCAATTTGCCATGTATATACCGGCAAAAAAATGTGTGTCTAATTTATCGGGATTGCTGAAACATTTGAGTTTGTAGAAAAATTAAGTTTATTCATTTAAAAATAGCGTATTTTTCAAACATGTAACTAACATAAATTAAAACGCTAAAACTTTTAAAAATTTTAAAATTTGTTAGAAATAAAAATCACTGTAACTTTTTGCAGTAAAACAACTGATTTTAAATATCTGAATTTAAGTCAAGTTATTATTAAAGGATGTACTACACTTTACTACACTGTATGGTCACAATAATGCCTGATGACTGCATAGCATTATTAGCTTGCGATAATGAAGAAACAAAAGCAGTTCATTATTTAAACAACACCCTAACTTAATAAAATAAATGGATTATATCCTGCTTAAAAATAATCTATAACTTGAAATTGTGACATCTGCAGTAAATATATTAAATAATAATATATATATATTATTAATATATAATAATAATATATATATATTATTAATATATAATAATAATATATATATATATATTATTTAATATATTGTTAAATATATATTAAATTAAATTATTTATTTAAGATATATATTAATATAATATATTTATTAATATATATATTCTTAATATATATTCCGGTTCGAGTCCCGGCGGAGCAAGTAATTTTTGTGATTCAACGTTTATTGAAAAATTAAACAAGGCTATTGCCATTAATACAAATTTGATTAATGTAAACAAAAGTCCTTTGACAGGAATTTGGTCTTCCGATCATATGTTAGTTTAGTTATTTAAACGCATATGTGACAGATACGGCCAAAATACAATATAACTGAATCGTAAAAAGTGAGGGCTCTGTGGTGTAATGGTAGCACATTTACCCGGCAAGTGAGAGATCCGGGTTCGAGTCCCGGCGGAGCAAGTACTTTTTGCGATTCGATGTTTATTGAAAAATTATATATATATATATATATATATATATATATATATATATTATAAGTATATATATACTTTAGTTTCAAAGTTAAAATGTACGTAAAGCATTTAATACTTTGATCAACTAGAATTTAATCAAACTAGCAGTTATGTGCGGCTTCGCACTCAATTTCGTAAGTGTATGAGCACTTCTGGTTCCAGTGAATTAAATTCCCGACGCTAATGTTGAGTTTGACTAGTTGTCAAACTTGATCTTGAGAAAACTTGTCATGAGGTATGGCCAATGTAATTTACTCCTGTGTATATTTTGTGACATTGGTTTTGCCTTGTTTCCCCGATCATAAAAAAATTTACATACACAGGTCTGAGAAGCTAACTTCTGTCAAAAGACAACTAAGACGGGTTTTATAACAGCCTTTAAATGTAGTAAACGTTAGAGGGCAACGTTTTCTTTTATATCTATTAACCATGTTATTCCATACATAACATTTAAAAGTTAAAAGTACATTTTTACTAAAATGTTTAATGTTCTTACCTGAATATTATCTTACTCTGTTCTTAACAGCGGTTGCAGAAAAGGTTGAAATAAGAAGTTTTGTTACTATCAAGCTCACTCTGTGCTTTCAAGACTATACTACACTAAATTGAAAATAGTGGTTAAGTTAATTAAACATATGGTTGGTGAAATTATCGTGCCTGGTATAGCTGATAGCCATAAGCAAGAACTGAACTGATATTTGACAGGTGTTGTTATTTGTTGTCTGTATATATTTAAACCTTTTTCTATTTACCTATTTTCCCGTGAACTTTTACGATATATTAATAGTTTTATTCAGTTATTCAAAGCGGAGACGAATCCAACAAGCAACAGATAATTATATTCTGATACATTATTATTGGGTTGTAATTGTTTTACGTATATAGATGATATCAACTCCTTTCCCTGAATCTTCAGGTTTGCCCACTCACATGAGCGTTATACCCCTGCAGTCATGATTTCTGATAAAGCAACAATTTTAAATGCCTTTGGCCTAGACAAATGTAATTTGGAATATTTTCCAAGATCCATTTTGTTCAAAGGTTTATTTATTTCTATAATCATGGTTTCAGAAGAATTCATTTCCGATATCTTGATAGATTCTAAATAATTAAATATAGTAAATGGCAAAGGATTTTTCAATTTCAAGGGTTTTTCATACAATAAAATTGTTGTTACAGTAATTGCACTCAGTAGTACTAATTCTGTGGCATTACATTTAGATTATGGTGTTTGTAGGTATTTATAATCTATTATTATTACATTTTTAAATAACAAAACTTGTATCTCTTTGCAGTACAAACTCGAGCTCGATACGTCCGGACTTGTGAATGTGAGGGAAGGCAATGCAGGTTGGGTAAAGCACACCAGGGTATCCCCTGACTGCCACAGCTTCAACACCATCGTTCACAGAGTGAGAGGGCAGTCAGCCGTCACCTTGCAGACGGTCAGAGAAATCAAGAGAGGGGAGGAGTTCTGTCTCTGGTTCGACGAGGACGTGCTGGCTTCTGCCGACATACCATTTCTCTCTCCCAGCAATATCCAAGGTATGCATCCTTGTAGGGCTTTTGCAGTCCTTTGATTTAGAATCAGTAAAGTTCCTTCCAATTGACTAGTTATGATAGTTGCAACTAAAAAAAATGAAAACTCTATCTATTGAAGTTTTTAATGAGTAATCCTTATTCAATTGATTCAATGACAAAAATAATTTTCTTCCAGGAGAGAAAAACTACATATGCCATCGTTGCAGAAAACACTTTGAATATCCGAACCCACTGAAGGTACATCTTTCCCTTGACTGCGGCACGCTGAGAAGAGTAGAGCTCTGGAAAAGGCTGAGTAAAGCAGGAGAGTCCGAGCCTGCTTGTACCAACGAGGATTCATCATTACAAAGCGTCTATGACTTGAAACTTTCCAAACCCTTAATCACTTTCAAGGACCGCCCATCATCTTTAAATGCCCCATCCTCCCCAGATAACTGTGTGGTATCAGCATCTTCAAACTCCACAACATTTGGAACCCCCCGGTCAGATGAAGAGTTAGAAAGACCCCCCTCGGAACCTACAATCGGGAGATACTCAGCATTCAAGCCGTACTTAAACATCCAAACAGCAAAAAGCGAAGATTTAGATTACAAACCTTCAAACCCTCTCTTAACAGTTCCTAGCAATCTGATATTTTCAAGTCCCACGTTCCCTGCACCGAGAATGGCTCCACCCATGTATCCAGTCAGCTTCGGTGGGAGTTCAGAGAGCCAGGGTAGTCTGATAGATCAGCATGCTGTGGAGATGGAGACCCTGGTCAGCAACTTGGGGAGATCCAAACAAGGCCACCTCTGTATATATTGTGGAAAAGTCTACTCTAGGAAATATGGTCTTAAAATTCACATCAGGTATGTTAATCAGGTTGTTATTCATCTAATAAAGAATTAACACATCAATAACGCATATCCTAGAATAAGGTATTAGTGGTACTAGTTATAATCCAAGAACAGAATACATGTTAAGCTATACATACGAGTATATGTTTGAAACACAAACCTGGTTTATAAAATAATATGGCATATTTAGTATCTTACATTTTTAAATTATGTCTAACCTTTATTTCATATTTATCTTTTCTTTTTAATTATTTAGACATTTAAAATTACATTTATCTTCAACTGTGCTTATATTTAAGTTTTTTCTCATAGACAAGACAAAGAGGTAAAATATTTCGGTTTTAGAACCTAACTCATCGGATAAATTTATTTGTATAAGCTAAACCATTAAAAGGTAATTTCACGGTCCCGATACTTCTTAGTATCACTGTATAAAAATAAAAGAAAATGTGCGAGTTTATTAATAAGTAACTCTGTTTATATATTATAATAACTTACTGCACACGTTTTATTTCCGAGTGCAATAAAAATTAAAACTCATATCAATCAAAGCACAAGAAGTAAATTTACAATTCAACAGTTATTAAACGTTTTACTAATACAAGTATTTGTGTACACCTCTATACATAGAAGTTAGCACTAAATTTCATGTTACTTCCAGGACGCATACCGGATTCAAGCCCCTGAAGTGCAAATTCTGCCTGAGACCATTCGGGGACCCTAGCAACCTCAACAAGCACGTAAGGCTCCATGCGGAAGGAGAGACTCCATACAAGTACGTACAATTTCCGCTCACATTTATATTTAAGTATGTTTTCCTCAATGCGACATCTTTCTTTTGTTACTAAGAAAATTAACTTGAACAAAATGGCTTTACTTATAATCAGCACCATAGAATATTTAACTTGGGGTTGCATAAAGAGTTAGGGAAACAAGGTCAAAGTACGCTGGACAGTGTCACGTAACAGGTTTCGTGGATCAAATTCGATATTGTCTATGTAGAAAGAGGTCCATGTAAGACTTCAAGTCTACAATTCGTTCTTGTAATGAGAAATTTTGCTGACTCCAGAAGAAAAATGTTGCCAATCACATGAGTGGCATTTAGCTTCGCTAATGCTCACCCAATACAATACTCAAAAATGGTATATTATAAAAGATTACACTAAAATAAAGGCGAGAGATTAATTTAGGAGTGATAGTTACTGTCACACACGACGAAAAACGCTAACGATTGATTCAATGCGGAATAGCCAACGATAAATGTATTATTCTGATGTATGTAGTAATATTAAAGTATTCATAATTTATAGGTTAAAAATTCATAATGTTCAAAAGATAACTTAATTAACAAAACCTTTCGTATGAGTAAATTTCTGTCAAAACATTTTATATTGAAACGCAAAATCACCTGTTACAGTAACGTAATAGTACACTAAAACCGTGGTGGCCCTCCCGAAAATCAGTACTGGATCCGCCCTTGCATTTTATAGTGAATGATGTATAGAATTTTATTACTTAAACACTGACATAAAACCCAATTTAATGAACAAAATCAGAATGTATCATTGGCGAGGTATAGGCCCTATCATGAAAGATTCCATATCATGTTGAAATTTTACATGAACATCATTTCTACAAGAATGAGGTCTACTTTGCGCCATTTTCTTCGTATCAACTTATTTTTTTAGATTGTCTTTCTGTCTATCCGTCCTCAGGACAATAAAATGAGCTAGATTTGACATATTTCATGCAACCTTAGCGAAGCCTGTTACGTGACACGTGTTGGGGCGCACTCCTATCTTGTATTAAAGGACCTCGCCCCTCCCCAAATAACACGTTTGGGCACCTCCCCAAACTCAAATATTTGATACAATATTGCAATAATAATTTCTGAAATTAAATATAAGTTATTTTAATACTTTACATAAATTTTAGATGTACTACAATAGGTACATATTAAATCTGCGCACGTAATTTTTGCGTAATAGAGTAGTCATTTTGTACACGATATTACTTAAAAGGATTTCACAAAACCTGTACATAACTGGTTACAGATAGACTAGCTTAGTTATCATCACACACTGTAGCGCCTGTCCTATTTTGTATTATTTTAATTCTTAGGTCATTACATGTTTGTTATTGCTTTAGAAGGCATTAAATGAGCCAAAACGATTTAAAATGAATTTTGAATATAATAAGTTTTAAAGTTATGAAATTGTTTCAGTAAAACTTCATACAAGAATGTCATGATTGTATCATGTGTGTTGCAAACCGTAAAAACGTATTATAGACATTTTGTATTGTCAATTGACACAATTCAATAATAAATAATAGCCTACAAGCACATGGTTGTTTTATGAAGAGTAAGATCCTGTGAAAAGGCCAACACATTCAAACAATCGCTGGTATTTTACAATATTCAAATAAAAAAATATTGAAAAAACTTAATCAAATGGGAAACACTATTTGGTTTTACTAGTGTTGCATAGCTAAATAATGTTCAGTTCATATCAATACACTCTTCAAATCAGTTGATAAATGTACATGAACTAAATAAACCTATGTTAACCGAACTGTTTCTTAAAATGTTAGCATGTTGTAAAATTTATTTATTACCACTTAATAGTTTGATTACATATTACGACGTCTTAGATAAAAGTGACACTTTCTAAAACTATAAACTAAGAGGTGAAGTTGTGTTTCAGGTGTGAGGAGTGCGGCAAAGTCTTGGTTCGCAGAAGAGACCTCGAAAGACACATCAAATCTAGACACCAACAAGAAGAGTGCATATAGCAAATTTTGTATTACTTTAGTGATGTAAATAAATATATAAATAACAATACGGTTCATTATCGTTAAAAAATTAGGTAGACCTAATTCTATGATTTCAACTGTTTGGTCTCTTTGCCTTAATAAGAATTATTTGTAATAACTATGATAGCTGTGTTGGAAGCCCCCTTTTAAAAAAAATGCTTAAAGACACCAGTTAACATTCGTGAAGTTTTCGATACATTTTCAAACCCAAACATATCACAAAGATTACGATTATAGTATTGCACTTTTTTTGTCCGCTAATTTATAGTTATTTTTGTGGCAAATTAACTGTAATTTTTAAGTGGTCTGAATGTACAAACCATACATATAAATCACATTTTGACATTTGAGTTCTTTCTACCTACTGTTTCTTAGTACCCGACAAGTACTCTTTAAAAACGAGTTGGCTGGCTGTCTGTTCGATAACTCTTGAAAATTGGTACACAAGTCCCTCTTGGTCCAAGTAAGAACTCTTATTGATTTTGGAGTAAAAGGGCAGCAAAGTTTTCACTAGGAAGGTCAAGTGCTATACGCCTAGTTGGTATGCAATGTACGCAGTACAGCGAACATGTGGTATTGCGGATACGTGACAGAAGGCGCTCGTAATAGAAAAGGAAAGAATCTGTAAATATGTCCATTGCATTCTGTCGGGTCCCTCGATACCACTTTATATCAGTTTACTAACTTAATACCATTGGTGTTGGTAGTACAGCGCATTATGGACACAGGTTGCGCTTTATCAAGCGTCTGTTCCTATAACAATAGAGCACTCCGCTGCAACGTCATCGTGCATTGCAAATTATTCACGCTTCGCCTTTGTCACCTGCAGTTTAAGGTAAAATGCGCCGACAATGTTATGTGTACAGTTTATGACTCACAACTTCCTGGATAAACATTAAAGTTGCACACGGGTCACGACAATATTATTATGCTCCTGTATTGAATTATATGTTTTTGATCAATACTCTCTTCCCTGCCCACTTTCAGTGTTACTATTATCACTTGAATGTGATAAGGAATATTCAAATTAATCACCACAGAGTTGTATATTAAGTTTACTATTTTCATAACATACTTCATACACATAATATAGCTATTGTGTATGTTGATTCAATGCGATACCGAGTTCAACTCCATTCAAACTTCCGCTTCAAGGACTCAAGTCTGTGACAGACAGATGTCAGACGCTGCACGATGCGGAAGGTGAAATGGAGCTGAACTCAACATTCGCATTCTTCATAGTTTTTATTCAGAATTTCAGTTATGTTCCCTATTATAACTGATGCCAATTGACATAATTCGTCACTAAAAAAATGTCCTATTAGATTTTGTCACGTCTTTAACATTTAAAAGTGGCTTCAGAATATGTATTTGGTTACTAAAAATTACCTGATGTGAAATAGATATTTTCTTCCTCGGCTGCTACACCATGACGTGATCTTCTAGCTATTGTCTTGGGAGGTTTGTTCGAATGTGTAGCATTGCATGATGTGGGGTTTTATCCAATACAATGGTAGACTTCTCAGAAAAGACAAATTCAATTTCTCTGAACCATTTTATAAATGTATTTGTTTTCATGTAATAACTAGAATATTTATACTTTCTCAAAAAAGTACTTTATTCTGGCATAAATAATCCCTCCTTTCGTCTTGTATGTAATCTTATTGCAATTTTCCCTGCACCCTATAGCTTTAAAAGATTCTCATTAGCCAACTAAACATTCCTAAGATTTTGATAATCCTCTCCTGGTAAAACTAGTTCTTACCCTTCATAATTCATGTAGTGGTTAGCGCCACATCATGTTTCATTAATATAGTAAATGATATATTCTGAATTTCAGCTAGAAACACAGCTTAATGGCCATTGATTCTTTAAGAATTAGACCTAAAAACTTCTTGAATTGAATTCCTAAAATAAATATTACAAAATATAAATATTGGAGGTGATTACTGAAGTTTGTAAATGGAATAGAACAAATATTTTAAAACTGACATTGTGATTATCAAAGTAGTAACCATGTCACACATACATGATGGCAAATTTCATGAAAACAGATAAATTACAACAAAATTGAAGAAAAAAACCATAAAAAATCTTCATTTTCTCACACTTTATTTATTAAAAACAGACTATGAATAATGGAGAAATGAAATATTTATATTAGAGTGATTATTAATAATTTGTGTATACCTATTCAATAAATTAAAAAAAGTTTTTTTTCGGATAACAATTCATTTGAGGTATTTATTTATTGATCTTAACAGATTTTTAATTTCTTATAAACATTGACAAATGATGCACAATTTAGGTCCCAAATAAACAAGACTTTTGCAACAATCAATTTGTAGCCCTAACAGATCTTTCTACATACTTGTATATGTCTGGTAATGTGCGTTCACATTTCTATTTCCACTGACACTCTGTAAATAATGGGAAAGAGGCAGTTCTCCTACTCTTTCTAAATATCAGTCTAATGAATGACTTCTGGACTCTTACAACAGACTTGAGTGAAATAAGCACACCCTAAGTAGCCTCAGAACCGAGCCCTGGTGTACACCAATCTCTATGGGTATTAATTTACTTTTAAAATTACCAATTGAAACAAACTGTTGTCTATAAAGAAGGTGAGATCTATACCACTGAAGAGGAGTTCCGCGCACTACAGCCTTTTCCATTTTTTGTATATTAGTAATTCATGATTTACTGTGTCGAATTTCTTTTTTACTTCAAAAAACAAACCAACTGCCTTATTAGACTGCAAATTATTTAAATATAAATAAGTTTGGGAAAGAAAATGCTGTAGTGCCATTTCAGTATTAAAATACTCCCTAAAACCAAATTGGCAAGGAGAACAGATTTTATTATACTAAAATATCTAATGAGTTTAGTCTTGATATTTTTTTTCCAAAAGCTTAGAAAAAACTGACAGCAATTCTATAGTTTTCAATTGAACTAACTAGTAAGGTCTTTTTTGAAAATAGGGACAACTTTTGCAACTTTTTGTGGAAATATGCCGTCACTTAAAACTTATTAAATATGTACTGCATACTAACACAGAACTTATTTCCAATGGCACATACTTTACTAATATGCTTGTAACAGGCTCCTGGCCAGGAGCCTTATAATTAGTAATCAAAGCAATCACAGTTGTTATTTTCTACTCCAACACTGACATACAAAATAATGAATTATTAGGAGAGGCTACTGAAAATGCATTATTGTAAATATCAATTTGATCTGCATTAAGCTCTTCAATTTAATTATGCAATCTGAGCAGGTACATTTGAAAGAAAAAGTTATTAAATTCTTCATTGATCATCCACCATCAAATTCCAATTTTTAAATTTATTATGGTTTTCTTTTTGTTTGCTTCACCGGTTAGTTAATTTACTACTTCCCATGGTTTTTTTTATTTTTAGATTTTTGAAATTGAAAACCTCTTCCACCAGCAGAGCTAGAATAGTTTAAAGATGGTTTTAAAACAAAAATTGGCACAGGCGCTGAAATTGTGGGAGTGAGACCATGTAGGGAGCTGGTAGTCCCTATAGTCCTTATGACACAGTCTTTCAAGCAGAAGTTACAGCTATAATGGAATGTGCTCATAAGAGTCTTTGTCCGCTGTATAGGAGTAAGATGATTATGAATTTCTCAGATAGCCAGATAACATTAAACTCTTGTGTGTTCAACTCCAAACTTGTTTGATATTGTTATCAACTCGTTGCTTCCCTAGGTAGAATCAACAATGACTGTTTGTTGAGTTCCTGGTCATAAGAAAATCTCTAGGAAATAAAGAGTTGATGCCTTAGCCAACTTGAGTTCAGCGTCTAGAATGATGGGATCTCAACCGTTTGGTGGTATTTCTAGGTTTGAATACTTTAGGGCCATCTTGAAGTTGGTTCACGTTGAACATGAGAGGTGGAGGCTGCATCTGGATCTGAAAATGAGCAGAATGGTCCTACGGTTGCCTTCCCCCAGGGTGGGGTCTGAAATTCTCAATTAAGTAGATCTTATGTCTTCTCAGGTTATGAGTCTGATTACGGGACATGGTCATATGAGGAAACATCTTCACAGTCGGCATTCTCTGAGAGGATCCGCTCTGTAGAACGTGTGATGAGCAGAAGGACACTGGTGAACACCTGCTCTTTGACTGTCTTGCAATAGCAAGGGAGCGCTACACCATCTTTGGTAGTCTGGACTAGGGTGGTAAATTTCCTCAGGAGGATCTCAACAGTTGTTTTCGGTAGTTTGGAGAACTGCTGAAACCATAAACTGGTTGGTCTCATGTTATACTTCCGGGGTGCGCAAAAGGCCCTTGAGGCTTAAGTGCATAGGAATAGGCTGCCCCTTAGAAGAAGAAGCACATGGGTGTCTGTATCAAAAATGTTTTCAAATCCAAAACTACTTGTGATCTCTGTATATTCACAGACTTGTAAATTATGCAGTTGTTTTTATATTAAAATCCCCAATATGTACTACAAATCTGTCATTTATGTTGTTTAGACATGTGTAACCAGTGCCGGTTTTAGGACTACTAGCGCTCTGGACGAGATTTCTTCGGCACCCCCTAACTGCAATACAATTACATACGAAAAAAGGCTATCGGCCCCCCTGGGCGGTCACCCAACCGCGCCCTACCCTAACTGTGTATAACAACTATTCAAGAAGTCACAAACAAGTAGGCCATGTATAGGTAGCAATTAATGTCAATGGGAAACTTCCATTTCAAGTAAAATAAGAACCCAGAACATCAGCTCCCTGTATTTCACACTCTCGGGATTCATATCTAATGGTAACTTTATAATATCAAATAAGACATCCACTTCTTACATTACTACCAACTGACACCATTAAATAGCCCTTTAACGAGTAAAATTCAGCACCTCTAAAGTCCATTAGCCAGGCTTCATACAGTAGCCTATTATAATATCAGGCTTAGCAAGCATTCGAGACAAAAATACATATTAAACATATTATGAACAAATCTATATTTTTATTTACAGTTCTAATGTAAAGAAATTATAAGAAGATCCTTTCTAGTACTAATTGGTAACATAAATAATTCTATATTCCAAAAATAATTTACCCTTGTAAATGCAACATTGGTATATAATTGAAAATATACCACGTTTGTACATTGGTCAATAAATGTGAAGTCATATCAAAATAAAATATTAAGCCACATAAATCAATTTTTGAAATGATTTAGTATGGTTGTATTCATTTTATTACAAAACATAACTTTGAATAAATTACTTTGTGAATTTTGCATTCAACAATTATACTTCAATCAATCCATTCTCAGATGAGTAAGAAGTTTTCATGAGTTGTCAAAGGATTATGCATTTTAAATCATCACTGAATGGTAGATCTACAACTTTAAACTTTGTAAACTTTTTTTTTTATCCTTATTATGTTATAAAAATGAAATATAGAAGCATACAGTTTTTATCTTCTTTGATATAGTTGTATTTGTTTATTTGCAATAAACATCTTAGGATTATTGTACAAATTATCCATTACAGCAAATTATAATTCACAAGGTACTTAAGTTTCAGAAAATTAAGAACGATTGTTTACTTGATCTTAATTTTCAACTCAACTTAAATGTTATATTAGTTTTTGTATTGAATTACAATATACAAGCTCAAATTAAGTTGTAAAAATATTTGACATTGTATTATTCATTTTATTCCAAAATATACCTTAGAATTAATTACTTTGCGAATTTTGCATTGCAACAAATTATACTTCAATCAATCCATTCTCAGATGAGTAAGAAGTTTTCATAAATTGTCAAAGGATTATGCCTATTAAATCATCACTGAATGGTAGATCTATAACATTTTACAAAGTTTTGTTTACTTTTCTTTTATTATATTATAAAAGTGAAATATAGAAGCACACAGTTTTTATCTTCTTTGCTATAGTTGTATTAATTTCTTTGCAATAAACATGTATTATTATACATATTATGCATTCCAGCAAATTATAATTCAACAAGGTATTGCATTTCTAGATGAATATGAAATTTACAGTTTTGTTGTTATTTTCAACGTAATCTAATTGTTATATTTTATATGAAATTACAATAAATAGCCTCCAATCAATTTGTTTTTAATATTCGATTGTTTTTAATATTCAATATTGTATTATTCATTTTATTCCAAAATATACCTTAGAATTAATTACTTTGCGAATTTTGCATTGCAACAAATTATACTTCAATCAATCCATTCTCAGATGAGTAAGAAGTTTTCATAAGTTGTCAAAGGATTATGCCTATTAAATCATCACTGAATGGTAGATCTATAACATTTTACAAAGTTTTGTTTACTTTTCCTTATTATATTATAAAAGTGAAATATAGAAGCATTCCAGCAAATTATAATTCAACAAGGTATTGTATTTCTAGATGAATATGAAATTTACATTTTTGTTGTTATTTTCAACGTAATCTAATTAATTGTTATATTTTATATGAAATTACAATAAATAGCCTCCAATCAATTTTTTTAATATTCGATATTGTATTATTCATTTTATTCCAAAATATACCTTTGAATAAATTATATTGCGAATTTTGCATTCTAAAAAAATTAACTTTAATTAATCCATTCTCAGATGAGTAAGAAGTTTTCATAAGTTGTCAAAGGATTATGCCTTTTGAATCATCACTGAATGGTAGATCTATATCTTTTTATACATTGTTTTATTTATCCTTATCTATTATATAAAAATGAAACTGTTCGTGTGTAACAGCATCACTCACAAACGGCTGGACGGATTCGCCTAATTTTTTTTTTAATTTGTTCGTCTTGATCTGTAGAAGGTTATAGGATACTTTTTATCCCTTTCCCGATTCAGGATTCCGCCCCACTGGTTACAGAAATACCCGTAAGAAATGCATTGCAGCAAACATATGTTATTAAGTGAAATTCGAGTCTACGCTCGAGCCAGACTCGAGCGCCGTTGTTTAATCACCCGGCCGGCGCTCGAGCGTGACTCGAGCACAGCTTTGCCGATTGATATACGGAGTTGCCCGAGTGATATTCGAGTGCCGTCTGCAGCTTTGTTGGTTAGTTCAGAAAAATTCCGCTAGGCGCTACTACGTCATACCCGCTTGAGGCTTTTGTTTATCGACTGACGTGCGATAAATTTTTTTTTGGCAAATAAAATAATTATTTGTAAATATGATCTATAGTAAATGCCTTATAAAAAAATTGAAATTAATTATATTATTTATTCAAAAGTTAATTTTCAAGTAATACAAGACATGCGGGAGTATTTATTTTTCTTCAAAAAATTTAAGTTTTGAAATTTTTTAAAAAATTTATTACATTTTTATAGGAATAAAGTTTTACATATCAATTTAAAGAGGAAAGATAGAACTTTCAAGAAAATATAATATCATATACATAATATTTAACAGTTTTCTAAAGAAAAAATCTGAAAACCCAATAATTTGTGCAGACCAGGATATTAAAACAGCAAATAGCGAGCCAGACTCCAATGTGTTAAGTGAAAGAGTCTTTTCAAATTTTGTTTAAACTGTTCTTTGTAAACATATATAATGCGACAAAAAATATATCTTCTAATATATAAAAATGAAACTGTTCGTGTGTAACAGCATCACTCACAAACGGCTGGACGGATTCGCCTAATTTTTTTTTTAATTTGTTCGTCTTGATCTGTAGAAGGTTATAGGATACTTTTTATCCCTTTCCCGATTCAGGATTCCGCCCCACTGGTTACAGAAATACCCGTAAGAAATGCATTGCAGCAAACATATGTTATTAAGTGAAAGAGTCTTTTCAAATTTTTAATCAGCTGTTCTTTGTAAACATATATAATGCGACAAAAAATATATTTATATATAAATTTCTTTACACTTATAGTTTTAAAGCATAGAGTAAGCTTAAGAGAAACGACAAATTTTGTTTAAACTGTTTTCTGCAATCATAATATATAAAAATGAATGTTTGTGTGTTTGTCCTTTATAGACTCAGAAACTATTGGACCGATCACTATGAAAATTTGTACTATGTAGAAGGTTTATACGCAATGCCCATTGATGTAACTAACCACCAGGCTGTACTGCAAGATATAAAAGTTATCAAAGCGCCTGCACATTATAAACTGCAATTACAACACAGTAGTTACGTATATTAAAATATCCAAACACTATTTGAAGGCAAAGAAATATACGGGCAAAGCTTAAGAGACGCGTGCGAAGCCGCGGGAAACAGCTAGTTATATTATAAAAGTGAAATATAGAAACACATATTTTTAATCACTTCCATTTGTAGTATTCATTTTATGCCAAAATTTACCTTTGAATGAATTACTTTGCGAATTTTGCATTCTAAAAAATTATACTTCAATTAATCCATTCTCAGATAAGTAAGAAGTTTTCATAAATTGTCAAAGGATTATGCCTTTTGAATCATCACTGAATGGTAGATCTATATCTTTTTATACAGTGTTTTATTTATCCTTATTATATTATAAAAGTGAAATATAGAAACACATATTTTTATTCACTTTGATTTGTAGTATTCATTTTACACCAAAATATATCTTTGAATGAATTACTTTGGGAATTTTGCATTCTAAAAATTATACTTCAATTAATCCATTCTCAGATGAGTAAGAAGTTTTCATAAATTGTCAAAGGATTATGCCTTTTAAATCATCACTGAATGGTAGGTCTATTACGTTTTAAAGAAGTTTTGTTTACTTATCCATATTACGTTTTAACAGTCTAATATATAAGCACTCAGTTTTTATCCACTTTTATTTTTAGTATTCATTTTATACCAAAATATACAATTGAATGAATTATTTTGCGAATTTTGCATTGTAAAAAATTAACTTTAATTAATCCATTCTCAGATGAGTAAGAAGTTTTCATAAATTGTCAAAGGATTATGCCTTTTGAATCATCACTGAATGGTAGATCTATATCTTTTTATACATTGTTTTATTTATCCTTATTATATTATAAAAGTGAAATATAGAAACACATATTTTTATTCACTTTGATTTGTAGTATTCATTTTATACCAAAATATATCTTTGAATGAATTACTTTGGGAATTTTGCATTCTAAAAATTATACTTCAATTAATCCATTCTCAGATGAGTAAGAAGTTTTCATAAATTGTCAAAGGATTATGCCTTTTGAATCATCACTGAATGGTAGATCTATATCTTTTTATACATTGTTTTATTTATCCTTATTATATTATAAAAGTGAAATATAGAAACACATATTTTTATTCACTTTGATTTGTAGTATTCATTTTATACCAAAATATATCTTTGAATGAATTACTTTGCGAATTTTGCATTCTAAAAATTATACTTCAATTAATCCATTCTCAGATGAGTAAGAAGTTTTCATAAATTGTCAAAGGATTATGCCTTTTGAATCATCACTGAATGGTAGATCTATATCTTTTTATACATTGTTTTATTTATCCTTATTATATTATAAAAGTGAAATATAGAAACACATATTTTTATTCACTTTGATTTGTAGTATTCATTTTATACCAAAATATATCTTTGAATGAATTACTTTGGGAATTTTGCATTCTAAAAATTATACTTCAATTAATCCATTCTCAGATGAGTAAGAAGTTTTCATAAATTGTCAAAGGATTATGCCTTTTAAATCATCACTGAATGGTAGGTCTATTACGTTTTAAAGAAGTTTTGTTTACTTATCCATATTACGTTTTAACAGTCTAATATATAAGCACACAGTTTTTATCCACTTTTATTTGTAGTATTCATTTTATACCAAAATATACAATTGAATGAATTACTTTGCGAATTTTGCATTGTAAAAATTGTACTTCAATTAATCCATTCTCAGATGAGTAAGAAGTTTTCATAAATTGTCAAAGGATTATGCCTTTTAAATCATCACTGAATGGTAGATCTATATCTTTTTATACATTGTTTTATTTATCCTTATTATATTATAAAAGTGAAATATAGAATCACATATTTTTATTCACTTCGATTTGTAGTATTCATTTTATACCAAAATATATCTTTGAATGAATTACTTTGCGAATTTTGCATTGTAAAAAATTAACTTTAATTAATCCATTATCAGATGAGTAAGAAGTTTTCATAAGTTGTCAAAGGATTATGCCTTTTGAATCATCACTGAATGGTAGATCTATATCTTTTTATACATTGTTTTATTTATCCTTATTATATTATAAAAGTGAAATATAGAAACACATATTTTTATTCACTTTGATTTGTAGTATTCATTTTATACCAAAATATATCTTTGAATGAATTACTTTGCGAATTTTGCATTCTAAAAATTATACTTCAATTAATCCATTCTCAGATGAGTAAGAAGTTTTCATAAATTGTCAAAGGATTATGCCTTTTGAATCATCACTGAATGGTAGATCTATATCTTTTTATACATTGTTTTATTTATCCTTATTATATTATAAAAGTGAAATATAGAAACACATATTTTTATTCACTTTGATTTGTAGTATTCATTTTATACCAAAATATATCTTTGAATGAATTACTTTGGGAATTTTGCATTCTAAAAATTATACTTCAATTAATCCATTCTCAGATGAGTAAGAAGTTTTCATAAATTGTCAAAGGATTATGCCTTTTAAATCATCACTGAATGGTAGATCTATAACTTTTCAACAAATATTTTTTTACAATTTCTTTTTATCTATCCTTATGATGTTATTAAAGTAAAATACGAAAACAGACATTTTTTATATTGTGATAGTTATATTTATTTCATTGCAATAAACATTATTTGAATTTTTATATAAATTATACATTTCAACAAATTATAAATCAACAAGGTATTTAGTTTTAGGTGAGTAAGAAATGTTCATTAGATGTCAAAGTATTATGTCTTTTACATTCTTCATTATATTGCTCTAGATGAGAAATTAGTTGTTCCACTTTTAATGGTGTACAACTTGGTTATCTTATATATATATATATATATATATATATATATATATATATATATATATATATAAGATAACCAAGTTGTACACCATTATTATATACTCCTTAAATCTTATATAGTTCAGAAAATAAATGCAATAAACAAAATCATAGTTACGATTTTCAAATTTATAGCAGTAAATTTAATAATTACCCTTACTCTCTATAACAGATCATAGTGCATGGATCATCAAAATTTGCTTGTTCGATTGTTCCTGTGTAAGGAGATTGTAATTGAACTTTCAGTTGATTGACTTCTAGGTTAATTAATTAGTTTGGCCTAATGATGATCAATAGATAACAATTGATTGCAATTTGAATGAGGTCAATATTACAATCTAACACATATTTTTAGCTCATTTAATAATCAATAAAATTGTAGAAAAATCATTGTTTTTATCTTTGAAATTAACGGAGATACATGTGTACAACTGAACAAACTGCCATGACCAAATAGCGAAAAATGGGCGGCGTATTGCCTACCAACGCATCTATCTGTACCCATGGCTCTGCTGTTGGCACACCAACATGTGTGACCAGGCTTGCCAATAAAAAGATAAAGTGTATTAGTCTATATGGTTTGGGAACACCTACAAAATTATTGTGGAAATGGATTTGTTGATTTGAAAAAATGGAGATATATATATAGTGTAATGGTAGCACATTCACCCGGCAAGTAAGAGATCCGGGTTCGAGTCCCGGCGGAGCAAGTACTTTTTGTGATTCAATGTTTATTAAAAAATTAAATTAGGCTATTGCCACTTATACAAATTTAATGAAAATAAATCAAAGTCATTTGAAAGGTATTTGGTCTTCCAATCATATGTTAGTTTGGTTATTTAAACACATATGTGAAAGAAACGGCCAAATACAATATAATTAAATCGTAAAAAATAAGGGCTCTGTGGTGTAATGGTAGCACATTTACCCGGCAAGTGAGAGATCCGGGTTCGAGTCCCAGCGGAGCAAGTACTTTTTGTGATTCAATGTTTATTAAATAATTATATATAAACATACATACAAAAGTTACTGTATCAATACACTCTTTGATATAATCAACCGATAATTACATAATCTCTACCAACTGTAAACACAATTTGTTTCAAAAGTTACTTTAAATACATCTAAAAAGATAGTACTGTAAACTTTAGAAAACAAAATAAAATAATCTTTGCTTAAATATGATTAAGCCTAGGCCTACTATTTTTAAAGAACAAATTTTTGACTGTCAACATTTCTGAAGCAGTAACTGAGTTATTTCTGTCGATCAAATATGCTCTTGCATTATAAATTATAATAATAAACTCTGTCAACGTATCAATATGATTTAGGCATAACTGGATCGGAAGAGAATTGAGGTATCGAAAGCTACATGCAATTTAACATATTTCCATGTACAATTATTTCAAGTTCCCTCTTTTTAATAATGAAATTAAGTAAAGTAAGGATACATTAAATTACTTTTTTACAAAAACCTGTAAACACCCTTTTTTAAATTATTTTGTTACCTATGAACCCATTACTACTTTGAACTATAATATACCCATTAACACTGAAATTATAGGAACCTGATTGTATGTTTACTAACGTTCGAAAAATATCATAGGGGACCGTCATATTACATCATAAGTGCTTTGACAAAGTAGGCTACAGACTTAATTTTTAAAACAGTGTGCGAAGCAGCAGCTAACAGCTACTTGCAATATAAAGCATGATTGTATAAAGTAGTAATATTGATCTTCACAAGTTACAAAATTCAATATAAGAACAATCTAAACTAAAATTACTACAACATAAAAAGTTGGACCTAAACTGACGTAATAAACCGGTATAATGTTTACTTTAAAAGCTTTCAATGTTTTCCCACATACATTTCACACTTATAGCCTATCATTGATTTTATCAATATTTCAAAACGTTTTTATGAAAAATGAGATTTAAAAATGCATTCAGATGGCACTGTAACTATCATGGAACAGTTCTGTGATAAAGCTTTTGAGCCGAGACTAGATGTCACAGAATCATTCTGTGTTACAAGGCCAATGGGTTAACATTAGTTACTTTCCATTAAAAACTCAACAAATCATGTGAGGTGGGACTTACATTCATCATTCAGGATTTTGATCATGAAGCTAAAAAAACTTACCTAACAACAATCTGAATGTCTCGCTTATCCAAAAGCCAACTGCCCTACACAAGGGCCTAGCCTACCACGATACTCAAAAGAAAATCAATAGGCCTACAGTCTTTGCAACCCTATACAAGAGATATTTTCTGTCTTAAAGAGGTTTATTATCAGAACTTCCTTCAATTTTATTTAATTAAGCTATAAAAGCCTAACATGCCCATATGGACACAGGGATAAGTTGATTAGTCCCAGTGTTGCTTCTCACTTTAAGATCTGGGCTAATATGGGTTATTATCTAGGCATTGCTGTCCTAGTCATTTATTAACCATTATCCATTTGAATAGTTAACTAAGAATGCAGATGGTTTGGTAAACTAGTTCCAAAGTAAAGAATAAGCATGTCTGTAAATATTATCCAAATTTAAATTACACAACCTCATTTCAAACATAATATAAACAAAGAATTAGAAGAATCAGTACACTATTGATAAACCTACTTAGTCAATCACATTCAAATTAATCGTCATCTAATTTATAAGAATAGCAAATAACAACGAAAACGTGTAAATAATTTTTATACTGGTAAATCCAAGCTAAAAACGTAACCTAGAACTTTTTTTTTTTTTTTTTTTTTTCTCTCTTCGTTTAATTAAACAGGCTCGGGTGAATTCCCATGACGCCTCGTGGTTCTCTGGGGGTTAAACTTCTGCCATACATATGTTATTTTGTGTTACTATGGATTTTCATTGAATATTTATTTTTCCAGGGAGACATTATATCCAGGAAGACATATATGTTGGTGTACTGTCTTTGAAGCTATATGTGTTTTTTTTATTTGTTTTAAGAATTGGTTGAGTTCCTTGTATATTTTCTATGTTATGAAGTTTTAATATATCAATCAAATTCATATTATGTGATCTAAGTAGATTATTTAATATCTTAAAGCACAGGTCTCTCGCAAAATCGTAGGCTGGGCATCGTAGAATAACGTGGTCAAGGGATTCTCGTTCAGCGAGGGTACAACTTAAACAAAGTGGTGTGAAATATTGTTTGATGTCAAACAACTTTGTATTGACCCGAGCATGTCCAAATCTCAATTCTAATTACATTGACTATCTCCCACCTTTTGAAGTTTGTCATGATGAACCAAGGGCTATGGCCTGTCGTACTTTCTATTTCTTTGTACCATGCCGCTTTTGGTGTACGTTGGCATACCTGCTTATATGCTACTGCATACTGCCTTTGTTGATAGGCTTTGAAGTCAGATGTTGGGATGTAAATATTGAACAATATTTTGTGCCGTCTGCTATGGCTTGTTTTGCTAGGTTATCTATATATTCGTTATGATAAATACCTACGTGTACTGGAACCCAGTGAAAAGTGACGTTCTTGCCACTGTCCTATTACATTATGGATGATACTCACCGGAATACCTTCCCCTTTGGAGTAGTTGTATACGTTACTCAGTGCTGTTATGGCTGCTTGTGAATCGGAGAATATTATGATGTCTTTTTGTCTGATGGTGGCGAGTGTGAAGGTTGCTTGCAATATGGCTATAAGCTCAGCTGAGTAGCTGGATATTCCTTCTTGTAGGGAGAATTTACATCTGATATCCAATTCTGGAATGTAGAACGCTGCACCAGCACCATTCTCGGTTTTTGATCCATCTGTATATATTTTTAGCGATTGTTTGTATATTTTCTCTGAGGTTACTTCGAGAAAACGTTGTTTTACAATAGTGTTGTTGCTTACCTTTTTTTGGATATTTCGAGTGTGAAGACAAATTTTATTTCATTGTCCATTGTTAATATAGGTTGTTTAAAGTCCCAGAAGGTTTTACAGCTTTCTTTAAGTGATAAGTTTGGGTCAAAAGAATTGATTTTGTAAGGGAGTGTAAATACAATGGTTTAGTCTTCCTTCTCCAATATGGTCTACATTCAGTTAGCATGTTGAGAAACATGAGACTTTCTGTATGCAGGATGACATTGTTTCTGATAATATTTTATAAACTAACTTATCTGTAAGTATTGATCTTCTGATATTTAATGGTAGTATGTTAGCTTTCAGTTTGTAGAGCAATGATTGGAGTGGTCTTAAATGCCCCTAATGATATTACTTAAAGCTTGTTTTTGTATTGGCATCTAGTTTCTTCAATTCTTTGTTACAGACATGACCCAAACAAAAATGATCCATAGTCTCTAACTTACTTCTTATCAAACTTTTATAAATATTCACTGCAAACTCTGGTGTTGCGCCCTTTGAACCACATACAAATGGATTTTATAATTCCTATATCTTTCTGGCATTTTAAGGAAGTATTGTTGATGTGATTCTTAAAGTTTAACTTATTATCTATAAGTATACCCAAGAGCTTAATGGCAATTTACAGTAGGAATCACTTGGTCATTAATTATTAACTGTCTTTCGACGTTAGTGTTTTGCTTGCGTGAGAATATTATTACCTTGCTTTTAGTAGCGTTTAAACTCCAAGTGAAGTTGGTTGAGTTCCTTTGGATTCTGCTTAGTGCGTTTTGAACATTTGATCGTACTGTTTCTACAAGTTTTTCCAGATGAATAAATCATTATATCATCTGCAAATTGAAGTGATTTTACAAGGTGTTTGGTATATGAACATTTATGTGCGCAATATATAGTGCAAACAATAAAGGACTGAGCACACTGCCTTGGGGCAATCCTCTATTAGTATACCTGGTTATGATAAACTTATGACTAATGAGAGTCATTTGTCTGTTTATGAGCCATGAGTTAATATAAGGTCACAAACTTTGATGGAATGTTGTAGTACTTCAACTTGTTTATCAACTCTGGTATAAAAACTTGTATCATATGCATTGGATAAGTCTAGTGAGGTTGCAATAGTTGTTTCATTGAAGGTTAGTGAAGTTTGAATATCTGCTACAAAATTTATCAAGTTAGTAATCATTGCATCCTATTTATTTTTTCTGAACCCATATTGAGTACTAGGTAAGATGTTTGACTTTTCAATGTACCATTCCAATCTATTTTTAATCATAGTATTGAGCAGTTTTTAAAACACATGGTATTAATGCTATAGGCCTATATGAAGTTTCCAATTGTTTGTCTTTATCTTTTTTGAGAAGTGCTATAATTTTTAAATTGTTTCCACTTACTTGGTAGATCAGTGATTCCATTCCAAATATTGTTGAATATTGTCAGTAAGTATAGTCGTGCATTATTTGGTAGGTGGCGTAACATACTGTAGGATATTTCGTCCACACCTGGTGCAGTATCTTTCCTTTTAGATTCTATTGCTACATTCAATTCCTTAATACTAAAACTATTTTCTATTTTTTCAGAGTTTTTTCGGAAGAGTAATTATTGCTAGAGCAACCTCTTTACTTCATGTTCCATTGGTACATGATCTGGGACTATGTGACACATAAATTTTTCACATAAGTTTTGGTCTGCTAATATGGATGGTGTACTTACGTTTGTATAAGATTTTAGTCTTTTAAACTATTTTCCAAGCAAATGAGGAATTATTTTTACTACTTATTTCCTGACACAATTTTTTCCCATCCTTCCTTTTTGGCTTTCCTGATAATTTCCCTGGCTTTCAATTGTGTGGTTTGATAATATTGATAATTAACTGCTGTCATGTTATTTTTAAACTTTTTTAAAAGCTAACCGTCTAAGGGCAACAGCTTGAGAGCATTCCTCATTCCACCATTTTTTTTTTGGTGTAAAACCTGCTCTGTTGGATATATTATACCTTGGTATTGCTTTGTCAGCTGCTAACTCTATGATATTGAGTATTTCATCCCATTGTACATCTAGTGGTATAGCTGGTAGTTCGTTTACCTGTTTTTCTACAGTTTTCTGTATATAGCGCCCAGTCAGCCTTTTTGAAGTTCCTTTTATTGCTTAGTTTTACACACATGGAATTAATGTCATAGTTATAAACTAATAGGGCAAGTATTAAATTTCATAAAAAATTGGTAGATGGTTGCTGCTCCCTAATGGATCATTACTTACCACCCATTCTTCTAGCAAAGCATGAAAGTTGGGAGTGGCGAAGGTGAGGTCAATGGTGGATGCCTGATGGTACATAGTTGGTACAGTGGTGTGTTTTATTATTATTTAATAGTATGAATTGAGATTGGTTGTATTCATTAAATATTCTACATCCCCTGTTGTTTGCTTGTGTGGCATTCCAGTATGGGTGGTGAGCATTAAAATCACCACACAGCAAGGTATAACCTGTGTCCTTACTGAAGAGTTGATTGTGCCAGAGATTATTGTTTATCTTCTTATTAGTACAGTATATATTATAAATATTAATAGGCCTATTGTAATTATTCACCTGTATAGCCTGAAGTTGGGTTGTGCTATCATTATGTTCTAAAATGAATGTTGTAGGAGATTGTATTGTGAATAATAAAAGCAGTGCCACCATATCCATCCAATCTATCAAGATGGCATATTGTGTAATTATTATCGGATAGAATATCATCCTTTTGTAACCAGGTCTCTTGTATAACAACCAATGTGTATTTCTTTTTTTTGCAAACATTTGCATTATCTCTGGCCATTTAGGCTTAAGAGATCTAGCGTTCCATTGTATTAAGTTTAAGTTTACTTACTGCCATTTTTATCTGGCGATTTAATCGAGTGTTTGTTTACTATTTGATGAGTTTCCTAAGTTAAGGTTTGGTTTTGTTAGTTAATGAGCACGTCTTTGTTTGAACAGTTGAATCACTGTTTCATAAAAACTTACTATAATTTCATCAACTTGTTTAAGATTTGTTATATTGTGCTTGAATTTAAGCTTACCTCTTATTTCCTCGAGTTTTGTTTTCAGGAGTGATGAAAGATGTGATCTTTCTTGTGCGCTGAGTCTGTCTAACTGAACCGGCTTGGTGAGGTTTGTTTTGATCTATCAACCGTAGATCTAGGCGTATATGCATGACATTAATCCTATTAGGCCTAATACTGTTAGGTGTATTTGACCTTAAATTCTCTAGCAGGGGGTTGGTAGTTGCAGGTGTTTGGTTCTCTGATTGACAACAGAGGTGTGTATTTGTTTCTTACAGTTATCTGGCTACTTGGAGTAGAGGCTTTGGAGGATGGCAAGCATGGGTAGGATTCATCATCAGCTAGGTCCAATTGAGCGGACTGTGTATAGGATAAACTTTTTGTATATTTACCTGTTTTTTTTGTAGGTGATGGGAAAAAATTGTGAGGAAATGTGATAGCTTTCCTTCATGATACTCCATCTGTCTTTTATATTTTTTGTCGTACGTATTCGGGGCAGAATTTAGAATTGCTGCTGTGTTGTGCACCGCAATGTATACATTTACGAGGTGTTTGACATGGCTCTGTATGGAAAGGGCCTGCACAGTCCCCTACAGATTCTATCTCTATTGCAAGGGGAACTTGCCACGTGTCCATATGCAAAACATCTATAACATTGTTTTACACACGAATCATGTAAGGGTCTACCTTCATGCGAACAAAATTCAAATGTACATGGTTAGGAAGTTTCTCAGATTCAAATGTAATTTAATAAAATGAGTGTTAATGAGTTGTTCATTAACTACATCGTCGTTTGATCCTCTCAGCATGTATGATGGGATAGTTTGATGATGCCTCTTGCATTATTTCCTGTTCACTTTACCTCCGGTTCAGCGTACACTACACCTATGGTATGAACTCTAATGGAGGGTACAAATACATTATATTCTAATAGATGTTGCGAGTTAACTAGGTTATTTGCTGCCGTAAAAGTTAGTACACACAATGGATAAGTTTTTACCTGCACGTGAGATGTGTTCAATATCCGTGTAGTGCTGTTTTAGTATTTTGCCAATGGTAAAATGGATTCATTTTATTTTCTTTTCTTGTCTTGTACAATAATCTCAAAGGGTCCAGTATTTTCAGGTTTATAGAGTCGTTGTATATGTGGTTTTTTGTGTTGTTGCATGTTGTGATCAACATAAGTTTTTTGAGTTGTCATTGTTTTCTTTTTCAAGTTCTATAAATTTTCTTTTATTTTCATTGTCATTTTGTAAAGTGTAGTTATGTTCACTGGTTATTATGGATGCAATCGCCTGATTTGTCTCCATGTCGCTCAATTGAGCGTCAGGTGGCTGAACCCGTCGACATGACAGGTCCAGCCTGAACACAGATTTCGTTATGAACTATTGAAAATTTGTATGAAATGTATTTGAATAATATGTGAGAATAAAAGTTGGAGGGTTAGTACAGGGTGTTATTACAATTACCCAATACTCACTATGTTACGTATTAGTAAATACTGGTAGGAAAACTTGGTATGGCTGGTAAGTATGAGCAGAAGTTTAACCTATAATAATCGAACTATGCAAGCACTTCAGCAACCAGAACTCGAATGAATTAGTAAAGTTAATTCACCGTCTTATTAGTGACGTGTAAACTGTATAAGAATAACGTTCTTTATGTAGCACAATGTTATTGTAGCACAAATGTAGCACAAATTCCTTGTGTTTGAAGTACTATGTAAACAAACCGAAGACGAAACTTTACCTTGTTATGCAATAAACAATGTAACACAACAGTTTTTGATCTATAAACTTAAAAAATTAAAGTCACTGTGTTTACAGAGTATGTTTGAGTTTGAACCTAGAACTTTCTACACATACACAATGCACACATGGGCAGGTGGAATCCCTGGAATCTAGATGTGAGTGTGACGTCTGAAATGGACGGCCATCTGGACTGGATGTTTCTCTTTTTTGCCTAAAGGCCGGCTTCGAGAAAGTTCTTCGAAGTCTCGATGTACACAGTTTTTTTTTTAAGTTAGATTTCCGGGTATTGGTTTAGAACAAAACTTACTCGGTCCTTGTGGCTATCTGTAAAAACTATTATATAAATGTGGTTTAATACATTTAGACACAGAGTGACTAATAGCTTGTATTTAGTTGTCTCATCACCATTCCATTTTCACTAACATCAAGGTATTACAAATTCCTCTATGGTAGAACCATAAAAGTTTTTTTCAATCTTAAACTCTATTAGTCTGTTTGTTTTTTGTTTCTTGAACATAATTTATGTTAACGGTTAGTCATTAGACACACAAACAAAATAAACAAACAAGTTGTGTGTTTTAACCCTATTACTGTATATCCGTCAATAAATAATGTACGTAGTGTAAGTAAGCAAAGGATCTCTAATATAAAGGATATTGAGGAACGGATAAATTAATGCCTCACTTGCCTCTAGCATTTTTCCGGATGTATTGAAGTCAGCCTATGTTGTGGCAATTCATATATCAGGACCTATCGATGTGGCATTAAACTATAGACCAGTTTTGATCCTTTCCACTCTGTCAAACATTTTTTTAGGACCTCTTGATTCGATCAGGCATAAGGTGGCTGGTTCGATATGCCCACAGCTAAATGACTTCACAGCAGGCAGGTCAACCGTGTCCTGGCTTAATAGTTTTTCCAAACAAAATCCCAGAAGCCTTTGTCTCAAATCAACAGTTAGATGCTGTCTTTTTAGACTTCTCAAAGGTGTTCGATTCAGTGGACCCTGAAAATTATTTTACAGGGATTTGAAAACACATGAATAAGATGGCTCACTAGTTGCCTGTCAAACCGACGCTCATCAGTCAGATTTACCTCATCAATTTCATCAGAATTCATCTCGTTATCTGGATTTCCTCAAGGCTCACTCCTTTGACCTAATATATTCTCTCTTTTCATAACTAATCTCCCTGGTGCTGATGGCAATCATGACCCTGTAATTTTGCGGATGATGTAAACGTGTTCTCTATTATTTCCAATGAAAGTGATTGTCTGGGACTTCAAAGTTGTATTTATAATTTGTACACCTGGTGCTTAAAAATCAAAATGAAATTCAATGCTAATAAGTGTCAAGCTATTACTTTTCATCGTATCCAATCATCAATAATCTTCAAATATAGTCTTATTAGAGAGATGTTCATCAGAGTGTCTGAAGTGAGAGACCTTACATCTTACATGTCACCATCTTTGAATCCTAATTTACACATTCAGAGCATTTGTAGGAGAGCGAACAGAACGCTTGGTTTCATTCTTTGAAACATTAAACATTTTGGAAACATTGATGTAATGAAGATTTTATATTGTGCTTTGGTCCGTCAGATCATTGAATATGGCTCTTCACTCTGGAGCCCACATCAGAGATATCTTTGTGAGGAAATTGAATTAATTCAACGTTGCTTTGTTCGTATGGTGGGCGTCAGTATTGGTTCTCTTTAACATTAAGTGTCAGTTGATGACCTATCTCGGGAGCTGGGTCTGCAATCCCTCGAAAAACGAGGATTTGCTACTGACCTTGTCTTCCTTCACAAGGTTGTAAAGATTGTAGTAGAGTGTCCTGACTTACTCCGCTTGATTAACTCCAAAACTCCCTCCTCTACTCGCTCCACTGAAATTTTTGCCAGGCAGCATCACCGAATTATGCAGCATGCAGCAAATGGCACGCCTCCAGAGAATGGGAAATGGCATATCTGCGAGTAAGGACTACTTCAGAGATAATATGGGCTCGTTCAGACGGAAGGTGATACATCTTTAGCATTTTCATGAACAGTTCGATGTCGTGGTGGCGGTTTGATTGTCATTGGTTAGATTTGATGCTTGGGTAGCGCCTTTAGAAGCCCACACAATTCCGGTGTAGTCATTCAGTATCTGCAGTGGTGCCTTTTGAGTGCCACACAATTGCTTTTTTGTGCCATTTTCCTTTCAGAGGATATTTCTTTGTCTAAATTGTCCCTTATTTAGTATTAATATTATTGTCTTGTCATTTTTGCCTTTCTTATTTATAGTTGTCTGCTTCTTATTGTTGCTACTTGTGAAGTGCTTACATGTACGTGTGATTGATGCATTGTTGTCACCCACTATTGATTTTTATTCTCTTAGTTTTTCATATTGTTACTCTGTTACATTGTTTGTTATTCTCTTTAGATTTTATCAGTGTTACTCTGTTATACCCAACGAACTATACTACTGGAACGCGCACTGCCCATAAGCCACATGTTGTGTTTTCCGGTCGCACACAGCTGTGCGTTACTGGTGTATCCATGGATTTGCAGGCGCTTAAAGTGGGCAAGAACTCACCGAGTTCTGTACTCCATGCCAATGATGCTGATCTTAGAACACATTAACTGTTTATTGATTTTAAATCTAAGGGTAAATTAAGTAGATCAAGTGATGATGTACGGCATTGAAAATTGTAAAATATTGTTATTTGCTCTAGTTATCTCAAACAAATGCGACCACTTCTAAATTGACGAATTTACTGGAAGCCACGAGTTATTTTTAATTAAAACTGGGACTAAACTATTTTTTTAAATAATATCTCGTTACATCGAAAAAACAGAAAACTTTTGACATTATAAAAAAATCCAACTTAGAAATAAGGCAAAAATTGGTCAAAATAATTTTATTTTCTAACACATAGATTAAGTATGTCATGCTTGTAAATTTTATGTAGTTTAATTTGAAATAAAATACTGTCAATAAAAAGTTGTTTTTTTCACCTGGGAAATATTTTAATGCCTGTAATCTTTGTTTCCGACTTTGAAAGAAAAATAAAAGTCAAAATCTCAGTTATTTTGATATTGTACAAAAATCAGTTTTTTTTAACTAAAAATAAAAATCCACGGTAAAAAGCAGCTACTAACATTTGTAATAATAAATAAATTTTAGTATTTAACAATTGTATTAAGTCTAGAAGGCGTTTTAAAATGATGTAAGATCATTACTATAATGCCTGCCATATGGACGGAGTTAGTTCTTGCCCATTTCCAGCGCCTGCAGGCTCGGAACGCAGCCCAGGATTTCGGCTCAGTTTCTCCGGCCCAGAGCGCGTTCCATTATTATAATTCGTTGGTTATACCGCTTGTTATTCTATTTTTATTTTAACATATTGTTGCTCTGTTACTGCATCTATTTGATTGCTAATTATCTTATGCTTATATTCATGTCTACTACGGTTATCCCACATTTCTGTTGAATCATTAGTTGTACTATGGCATGGTACAGTAATTTTGTTGTGCTATTAGTATTAGTGTTAAATATCTTGCATGCAAGATTTATCGATTTAAAAAAGAACGTTTATTGAAATAACTTAAGCCAACTATGTAAGTATGCTATTATGTAAAATTGGAAATGTCCGTTGGAATAAGATAAAATCAATAACATTTTAACAATCGTTCTTCCCATATTAAAAGTACTAAAAACAAAGAAAAAGAAGTTTCTACTGAAAAACACATATCTAAATATTATCTATAATACAATTCATTAAACAATAAGTTTTGAAATTGGCATGGTAAGTCATTAAACCCAATGCCTAACTACAGGGACACACTGATTTAACAGTTATATTTGCTATTTATAACAACAAAGTTTTGTACTTGTATTATGTCAGCTTCGGTAATCTTAAATTACGTTCGTTCATTTCCATTTGTTTGTCTAACAGAATCCTCTTCTTTAAGGGCAGTCTGACATGAAAAAAAAATTTTTTTTGGGGAATTTTGGTTTTTTATTTATTAATATTCTTTAGAATTTTCTCTTTAAAATGGTATATAATATACCTTATTACTATAATATTAACCTTATATAAAAAATATATATATATAAAGGCTTGCAAACTGTTGTTTGGCGTTGAGCACCACTCCTTATAGTAAACAACAATCTATAAAATAGATATTAATTGGTTTTGTTATGTTGGTACTGTTTTGCTTTTAGTCTGGTTTTAGCTGATATCACACACTGTCAGCAATATGACAGATGTCATCTGTTGTTATTTATTTTATGTTGGAGGTTATTGTGAAGTTTTGAAATACTGTGTTTTGTGATTTGCAAGTTTCCCTGTTGTTTTTATTTGTAAAGGAGTTTATTGTAATTGAATGTAGATTAAAAATGGGTAATAAGAAGAGAGTAGGAACTAAGAAACTATGTTACAAGAAGAAGACTGTTGTTCGTAGCAAGAAAACAGTAGTAACTTCAGGTAATGAAGAGGATAGGCCTAGAACACCCAAAGTTGTTTCCACATCCAATGAGAAATTGAGCCCTAACCTAGCCTGCTATGATAATTCAACTGATACCTTACAGTATGACATAGTAAACATTGTACAGCTAGAATCAGTTTTGAAAGATGTTGCAGTGTGTAGGGTTTGTCATGGCAACCTATCATTTTAGTCGAAAACCATTAGCAGGGCTCGCAGTACAAATTTCCGTCTCCTGTAGCTGTGGCATGACAAAAGCTTTTGACAACTGTCCCAAAGCAACAGATATTAGGCCTAGGCCTATTGAGGCACCAAGCAAAAGTTCACAATGCTACTATGACTTGAACCTAAGGTTAGTATACGGCTTGCGTGTAATAGGGAAAGGGCTATACTGCTGCCCAAACTCTTTGCGGCATGATGAATTTACCCGCTCGCCCAGCAAGTTCAATCAACATGAACAGTTTTTTGTCCAGCCATGTAGAAAGTGTGTGTGAAAACTCTATGAAGAGAGCAGTGACAGAAGCAGTTAATTGAAAATGGAAATTCTAATGACTTATGTGTTTGCGGTTGACGGAAGCTGGCAAAAGCGAGGCCACACCTCGCTAAATGGCGTTGTCACAATTACTTTCAGCAGATACGGGTAAAGTAATAGATATTTATTCAATGTCAAAATACTGTAACTGCCCTCAGAGAACAAGCAACCAAACACTTAGAAATATGCAAGGCAAATTATGTAGGTAGCAGTGGAGGTATGGAAGCTGAAGGTGCGACTGCAATGTTCAAAAGATCCGAGACTAAATACGGTGTTCGCTATGTGGAGTACCTTGGAGATGGTGACTCCAATGGCTATGCAGCAGTTGTGGCAGAAGCACCATATGGCCCAGATGTGTCCATTCAGAAGTTGGAATGTGTAGGGACACGTCCAGAAGAGGATGGGGACAAGAATAAGGGACTTTATCATGAAAAAATAAAGGCTTGAAGCTTTCTGACGGAAAATCTCTTTCTGGGAAAGGTAGGCTAACAGGGAAGGCGATCCAACAAATCCAAATATACTATGGACTAGCCATCCGTAGGAATTACACACAGCGTGGAAGCCATGAGGCGAGCAGTTTGGGCGTTGTACTGTCATGTTCAGTCTACTAACGATACGCCTTTACATATTTTATGCCCAGACACCGAAGACACATGGTGTAAGTATAACAAAGCCGCCAAAGAAAAAACTAAATATGACCACAGCCAGCATTTTCACCTCTCACCTGTTCTAATGAAAGCAATCAAACCTATTTTTAAATCTTTGTGCAGCCTAGAACTACTCAGAAAATGTCTCAAAGGAAAAATCTCAAAATCCTAATGAGTCTATGAATAATGTCATTTGGGCTCGGCTCCCTAAACGCACCTTTGTTACACTAGGTGCTCTTAGGCTAGGTGTCTATGAGGCAGTCCTATCATTCAATGATGGGTACAGCTCCAAAGTGAAAGTTTTAGAGCACATTGGGCTAGAACCAGGACTGAATATGCGGTAGCTTTAAAACGTCTCGACACCCAGCGGATTCGCAAAGCAGATAAAGCGGCTACCGACATTGAAAAAAAAAATCAGGCAATCAAGGACTTTAGCCAAAAGGAAGCTGGAGGATCTGTATCAAGAAGCAGAGGATCCAGACAAACCCTTCCTACAGTGCAGGCCATCATTAAACCAAGGTATGAGTCCAAAATATGCTACCTTCTTGCTTTTTTTCTTGATTTGCCGAAACTTGTTATTTTTTAACTTTGGGGCCCTATAACTCAAAAACTACTAGGCCTACCCCAGTCAAATTTTTATACAGTATTCTACTTACTATTGCCTAGTTCCCCTCATGGGAATTTATAAATATCTCTTGTCAATGAGGCACAGTAAACATTTTTACTTATAAAAAAAGTTAGTTAAAAAACAATAAATTATAAAAAAATTATAACTTTTTAATTTTTTTTTTCAAATTTAAAAACCTCATGATAAGACCTAGATTATAAGCTATTTAATAAGTAAAATAAAAATCAGGACTCTATCTATAACCATTACAGAGATATATAGGTTCCCAAGTTAACATTATGTTCTTATGGAGGTCGGACTGCCCTTAAAACAATGAGAAAAACTTTTATTTTGTGTTATATAATATGAAATTCTGGATAGTAATTAATAGTTTATGTACAAGTTAATGAATCAGTTTTTAATATTATTATTAATTTTCGTGTATGTATTGTTAATTACATGAAAAATGCTGGCCTTAAAACACGTAAACCGGAAATAATAAATATAACATTATTTCTGTATAACAGATACAGAAAGTATAGGGCCATGAATAGAAAAAAGTATTTACATCCCTCCTTTTCTCTATCTACAACACCAATAATTGCATTTCCCAATTCCTCTTCCTACCACAGTCATTTGAAACGTAGGAACTTGAATTGTGGAACAGAGGTACAAGTACATTCTTATTCTTCTGAGTAGTGATGGGACTATCGACTACTTTTTACAACCGACTAGTGACTAGTCGACTACTTTTAAACATCGACTAGACTAGTCGTAACGACTAGTCGACTAGTTTTTCGTGTCTTGACATGAAATATTTTCTAAGAACTCTGCTGTCGCGAATAAAACAAAACAGCCAATCTTCAGTAGTTGACTAGTCGGTTCGGTACGCTATCACTAGCTATTGGAGTTTTTTGTGTGTGGAGTACTGACATTATATGAATTATTTGTGTAAGGAATTACCTACGTTTTTGTTACACATTGTATACGTTTAGAATAGGTAGGGATTGTGTTATTGTATTGTTTGTAGTTTAAATTAGTAAAATGCCTCCGAAGAGATCAATAGTTTGGAACTATTTTGAGAGAAAAGACAAGGACTGTGTTGTTTGTGGATTACGTAAAAAAATTCTTAAGTGTGTTAACAATACAAGTAACATGATGTTACACCTTAAGAGTAGGCACCCTACAGTGTTATGTGGTGAGAGTTCTCATGACAGTGCTGATATTGTGGAAAACGTTACACCTAAAACAGAAAAGAAAATGTCTTCTACATCTTCAGTTGTAGCAAGCAGTGCTCTTATAGTTCGGCACTATTTGGAACTACCTTTAGCTGAGAGATCAAAAAGCCCTCTCCTTTTTTGTGAAAAATACAAATATGTAATTCCAGAAATGTATTATTTACAAAAAAAATACTTATGTTTGCCAGCAACTTCTGTTCCTTCTGAGAGACTTTTTTCTATTGCTGGGCAAGTCACAAATGACAGAAGAAGCAGACTTGTCCCAAAACATGTTAATAACATATTGTTTTTACACACAAATATGAAGTAAAATGTAATTAAAAACTAGAGAATAGCCAAAGTGGGTAATTTTTAGATAAAAGAAATACACTGTAATTTTTTCTAATTTCAAAGTAATTTTGTAAAATTAACTTACATTACATTAAATACACGTTCCCTGGCATTTTGATTAAACTAGTCTCGTTTTATTTGTTACCTAAGTTACTCTATAACAACATATTATTAACTGTATAATATATTGAAAAATATATTACTTGTTAAAGAAACATAAAACTAGTCGGTTAACATAGCAAGCAGTGAGGTAAATTATGATCTGCTATGACGGTTGTGATAAGTAAATTAAAATAGTATTAACAAATAATCAAGTTACTAGTTTGATATTTTGAATAAATAAACGACTAGTCGTCTACCAACTAAATGTAATAGTCGCTTTTGTAGTTTGTATTAAACAGATTAAAGTAACTTTGCATTATACATCCAAAATCACCGTACTACTAGTCGATGAATTACTTTACAACGACTAGTCAAATCAACCGACTAGTCGACTACTTTAGGCACTAGTCGAATAAACAACTAGTCGACTAGTCGATTACCCCATCACTACTTCTGAGCAATTGTCGCTCTGTTTGTGTGAAAAGAGGGTAGAAACTTCTGGTTCACGTGTTTAGCGTGGATTTACCATTAACTTCTAAATATTTGGCTACCTTTTATTGTTGTTCTTGAAAAATGGCCGATGATGAATTTGAACCTGATGAGTAAGTATCAGTTTAATAATACATTTCATTGTTTTGTCTTAAATGAGGTTATGTGTTTTCAATAGGGTAGGCCTGTTGTTTACTGTTCCTACAACATATGTACTTCAATTACTAGCCTTCAATGAGATTTAGATGCTTACAAACCACATGTTAATTTTTGCACATAATTAGCATGAAATATTAGAAATTTAACTCTCAAAGTGCTAGGTCTTATATATTGCTAGCCTATACCTTTCTTTACGACTTTCAAGCATATGTTGAAAGTAAATAATAAGTTGGCTACCTATAAATTAAAAATAAATAATATATTGGCAGCAGTATAATAAGCGGCTACCAACACAATGAGATGATGATTATCAAATGATATGGAATCACAGATATTCATAACCATCCAAAGGACTGGAAGCAAAATGTTGGACCAAATTACGCCTATGTAATGGATATGTCAAAGAACAATATTGTTTGACTAGTTTTCAATCGTAGAAATTAATGTATAAATATTTATAAGATTTACAAATTAAATTAAAATGTATAATTAGTTTAATTTTAACATTTACTTACCTTAAGTATATTCAAGGATAAACGTGATTGCTTGTGAAACAAAGAAGACATGTATGTCACTGTTCTTGCCTCCATTAGTCGGTAATGAAATGCATGATTTTTATTTTTAACTTATTTAAATATACGTTTTTACTTAGAATAAGTTTTGAACGATGATGTCGAGCTGAATTACTTTTTGGGCTTTAAAAATTGTAATATAGAGAAGCTGTACTTTTATATGTAAAAGAAATGTATTTATTTCAGATTACATAAAATAACTAAACTTTATATAGGCCTAAAGTCTGTTTGAGCCAATATTTACATATTCATCCATTGTTCGTGTCGTCACTAGCCTTCTACATAAACGAAATAACAACAGCTGGTAATGACGCCACTAGCAACAACTGGTAATGACGTCACTAGTCTAAATAAAGAAAGCTGGCAATGATTAATTATGAATATCTATAGTTCAAATGTCATATTCGATAGTATCGAAATTTAAAATTGATAATCATCATCCAACTATGTTGGTGGCCGCTTATTATACTGTACCCATTATATTTTATATCTCTTATTAAGCAAAAGTTACAGATTGAGAAAGTATTAGTACACTACTTCCCATCTTTAGTATTGAAAAGTTTTTTTGTAATTGTTTGTTATAGCCTCTTCACAGTATTTGTCGTGTTTTGTTTTTTCGCAAAGGAAAATGCTTAAATATGTCGTTAAAATCAATATCAGATAACAATTAAATTTTGGGAAAACTTGGTTTTAGCCGTAATCTTTTAAAAGGCATCAGGCCTAGTAGTTAACGGACTAACAGTAATGTCTCCGGCCATCAGTGCAGGCTTGAGTGCTGCCCCTGCACTGATGGTAAAGAACAAAAAACATCCCTCAAGATAGTAACAATCAGTAAAATATAAATTTTAAAAGGCTGATCACTATATTGTTAGATACTCACCATATTAAACCCATCCAAAACGATAAAAACCCAGCTGTATCCTCAGCTACAGAACAATGACCACTACATTTGTAGCACAAAGAAAAGGAATGTAAAAATTCCATATCAACACAATATCAGAATGTCATTCTAACACAATCAATTAACCCTTTCATGCCCAAATTATGAAAAAGTAAGAAAAAAAAAATTATTTTCTGTAAAAATGCTTTTATTTATACTTTGAAAAAACACTTTTCATATTAATTATTTTGAAAATCCATTACAATTTAAACATTTAGGAAACTGTGTCCATATGGATTCTATAGGAACACAAGTATCCAATATCAATTACTTTGTCACTACACTATTATTTGCCCATAGGTGCCATATGGCACTAATTTACAACAACAACAAAACTGGGTAGATACATAGGAGAATAATAACAATAACATTTTGTATTTTTCATGAACAATGTATTATTAAAATACTAGTCAAAATTATTACAGATTTGCAATATACACACTAGTCACAGTTATGAAAACTGTAAAAACAGTTGCTTACATTGGTCAAACACAGGTGGACTGCACACTTTTGACACCTAATCCTACTTTGTCCTTTGTTGCAATGTGCGCAACGCAACTTATTCCCAACAGGCGTTGGCCAATGTGCTACGTTCCTCTTCGGTCCTCTTTTAGGAGTAATTGGAGGAGTATCAGTCCGAGGTCTTCCAGGTCCTTTTTTCTCCGTTATGACTCCTTTAGAGCACAGAGCTCTTGCGACATACAACTGAAATTGTACAAGCGTGTATTTACATTCTTGCCCAGTTTGCTTCAAAAAGCGCCGGTACAAAAGCCACCCATTTACAACTGAAACATTAAAACACCAGTGAACTATTCGCATATATCCACGTTTGCTCCTTATATCAATTCGATACAGTGAAATCAACATCCCAAACAAGTCAACCCCTCCCATTGACTCATTGTAGGATTGCTGGTCGGGGAACATCTACCTGCTGGCGATCTTTTTTTTTGACCATCTCCTACATGTTTCTATGGGTTCAATGTTGTCAATAGCAGTGAGCATAGTGATTGGTTTTTGTTATCATACCACCTAACTGCCAAAAGACTGCTTTTTGTATCCACAGCACTGTCATGTGACCCCCTTCCGAGCCGTTTTAGATCTTTCTCTTCCAACAGTGGGCAATGATTGGTTCGATCTGGACGAACTACTCCGGTACCCCATACCCCCTTCTCCTTTAAGTAATTGAATAACTTTATTGAGGTGAACCAGTTATCTGTAAAAATTTTAAAGCCCTTATCATTTGGCAAATCCAAGCAAAGTTCAACTACAATGTCACCGCTGAACCCGAGACCGTAGTCACCACAAGTCTTTTCACTCCCAATGTATATTGAGAAATCGTGCATCAAACCTGATGCTCCGCATCTCATAAATACTTTGTAGCCCCATTTTTTGGGCTTTTTCTTCACATATTGCTTCATGTGTGAAGTCCCTTTGAATGGTATCATGTGCTCATCGATGGATTGATTCTGTTCTGGTGGAATCGTTCTGCAAGCCTCAGCAATAGTATTTATCAAAGGGCGAACTTTGAAAAGGCTGTCTCCAGGAATTCGTGTGGTATTATCAACAAGATGAAAAATGATTTAATATATCATCAAACCTGTTCCTAGGCAAAACTTCAGCAATTGCTGGGTAGCGAGTCTCCGCTGCCCAATACATACGATATTGGGGAACATTGACTACTCCACTGTGCAACAATATGCCAATGTATTTGTTGTATTTCAAATATTTGTAACACTCAAGTCCTTTCCTTCTGCTGAGCATAAAGAATTTGTTTGCTCTGTTATTAGATGAATTATTTCTTCATTAATAAACATTGAGAAGAAATCTAATGGGGTTTTTTGAAGCTGCTTCTGTGGGGGGGTTAGGAATAGTACCTTCCCACTGAACATTAGGAGAGATGAACTTTTCCTTATTCCAAATGGATACTGGGGATCTATCCCTTTGTACAGCACGTCTTACTCTGGGGGCATTTTCTTGTCGTCTTCCCCTCCCTCTTCTATGTATAGGCCTACCTGTAGAAGGTCCTGGACGCATATAGTCTGGATCTGCCATACTCACGTCCTCTTCTTCTGGTAAAGCAGTCACAATCTCAGATGCAGATTGGATGTCTTCGGCTTCCTGTTCTTCAACGTCTCCCAAATTCATTATCACCCTCAGACACTGCAACCCGAATTGCAAAATAAATTAAAAGTAAGTTATGTAAAGTTTTTTAGTTAGAAACAAAAAAACAGGTTCAAAGTAGGGAACCCATGCATTATTAAATTATTTTCCCAAATAAAAAAAAAATATATTTTGTTAAAATTTATTCTAGGCTATATTAATTTGAATAACTACTCCATCTTTTACGAAATAAAAAAATACAGCGTTTAATTTATGGAACGTAACTAAGCTATTAAAAAACTTCACTCAGATACCTCTTCCAAATTTATTCCATCAGCTCTAGCTGCTCTTCTAAGCCCCGATTGAAAATTATATCAAATACGAGGTCTTCTTCATTCTCTTCATTTCCAAGCTCCTCTTCTTTCCGATATATCACTACTTGGCAAAAGTAGCCACTCTTGTATAACACCGTCGTCACGATCATCCATCTGGAAATAAATTAGTTTACTATAACGTTCATAAAAAAAATAGGCTATGAAGAAGAATACAGATGTATATCACAAAAATGGCTTTTATACAAAAAGGCAATCTTAGCATATTTATAAATAAATAAAAGGAAGTATTTTGAAATTTGTAATAAAATATTTTTATTGCCTCCCTCCCATTTATGGTGGGCAATAGACTATACACAGATTAAAATGCACTATTTACTGGTCTAAATCAAATTGAATCCATATGGCACCTACAGGTACAGCAGGAAACCATGACGTTTGAACAAAATAACTGAATCCATATGGCACTTATAGGCATAGGAAGAACTTCACTACCATAAAACAATGAACTTGTCATGCCTATAGAATCCCATACGGATTCAATTATACTTTGGTTTGTTTTACAATAGATTATACCACTTATCTTAATTTTATGTAAGTAAATACATTTGTGAAAACCTAGGCAACATCATTATAATTTTTCCCAGTTTCCATAACAAATAGTAAATAACACTAACTTACCTCTGAAAATGATGAATTCAGCAGTTGATGTAGTAGCTGTGAGTTCAGCTGAACAAAACTATTTCTTTTGAGAATTTACAGGTCTGCCAACATGAAAAAAATCATTTTCCCACCCAAACATCAAATTTACCCGTCCCCAGAGTTTTAAAATCTGTAAGATTTCAGATGTTGGCTCTAGAAAATCAGAAAGAAAACTGAATCCATATGGAGCCTATGGGCAGGAAAGGGTTAACTTGATAAAGCACCCACTACACATATTGTCGATAGGTAAAACATTTTATTCACTTTTAGAAGGTTAATCCATTATTTTATTAAGATTATTATCAAACAAATAGAACACAACTTGAATACAAAATTGCTAATAGCAGAGAAATAACACTAAAAATACTGTCTTTTTTTAATATACAATGCAGCATAATCTCGCCAATAACGAAACTAAAAATAACTTAATAACGAGACACATATTAGAAATCAAGACCGAGCGTGCAGGGGAATAAATGTTAATCAAACTTCACCTTAGAGGTAGAAACGACAAAAAAAGAGGGAAAAGCACTAATAAACTTAAGTTACCCTCATATGCACTTGGTAACTCTACTGTGATATATAAAATTGCTTAATTACTTTTCTCCTGTAATATTGGTATCCCGATTTTCCTCTCCACGAATGCCCACTTCTACTTAGCTTGTTATACACCGCAGATTTGAAGGATCAGTTGCTATATTGCTCTCTAAGTTCATATGCTGATGATTCACAGGTGTTGTATTTCCGGATCCTGAGTCTGCTGAATCTGCATGTAAAATCAACAATGACTTGCAGAGTGTAAAGAGGTGATCAGATGATGATCATGGTCTTCAGCTAAACTCCGATAAATGTTCTGTTTTGCTGAACATATTGAACGGCCAATCAGGCAAGTGCAGTACTGACGGTTGTATCCTTGAAGCCTTCGACTTCATGTAATACGTTGTAGGTTCTTGGCGTCATTACTATTGATTGCCAATTTAACGTTTTTTACTACGTGAAATCCATATGTAATAATGTTACTGCCAAATTAAAATTCTCTCAGACTCTTCTACATTAGAATTCATATAATCAACAATTTTCCCACTACTAAACTATGCTCTTCCAACCCTTGCTTTTTATTTAACACGTTAAAACTTGATGGTTCTCACCCGTTTGCAGAGTAGGCCATTCAGATTTTGTTTATGGTTTGAGGAAGTTTGATCACATCAGCTAGTACCAATTGAATGCTGGGGTGCTATCGGTAGAGGGTTGCAGCCATCTTCAAACCGTTAAGCTGATTTATAAGGTTCTTCAGACAGGAAGGCCAGAATATCTTAGGAGAAAGGTGGTTTTTAGGGATTAGGTGAGTCAGCACTGTACTTGACAGGATGGTCAATTACACATGCCTAGGACAAGTTTAGAGACAAGGAAAAAGGCATTTAGACACTTTGGACCAAAAGAATATAATGCTCTGCCCTCTAGACAATCCCTCAGCCACTTAACATTTAAGAAAAGTGTTGCAGGAATGTTTAACTGATGTTACTCATATTTTTATTTTTGTGTGATGTATGTTAAATGAATTTTATATACTTCGACAGGATTTGTTATGTAGCAGGGTTTGTATTCTGAACACTCGACCAATAAAGACGGTTTTATTTATTTATTTATCCCCCACCCAGAAACCCCACTTCTTAATTTTATTTTGGCCACACTTTTTTGAGGTAAGGAGTCGCATTACAAAAAAAAAAACCATAGTACCTATCATATAAAGTATCGAAATTAAAATTGCTGTGCTCACAGATACCTGTTAGGGCAATAAGAAAAGGTAGACTTTAAATAGTGGGTGCAGTAGCAGATTTTCCACTAGAAATTTTTGGCAGTCATAAACAGACTATTTTAGCCTATACTAATACACAAAAATTATTGATATATCTATTTGAAATATAGAATAGGCCTATATCCCAAATAGTCCGTGTAGATGAATCTCAACCATACCCAGAAGCATTATAGAGGCCTGTTCAACTATTAATCATTGACATTCAAGAGTTGTACGGGGAGGTGAGATTGGCCTGTGGCAACGTAAGATTTGTTGGTTGATGAGATTGGTGAGTTGTAGGGGCGATCGGGAGTTTCACTAGAGGGAAAATATGAATAAAATAAATGTTCAAAACGTGTAGGCCTATATTGTTACAAGTATAATGTCATGAATAATTTTTACAGTGTTGGTGAAGACTTTGACGAGGTAGAGGATGATGCGGACATTGATGAAATTGATCAACAAGAGGTAAGTTTCTATTTTGTGTTCATCAGTTACAATTTAAAAAACTACTGTTTTGAATCCAACCTCTTTATTATATGTAAGTCTGAATTGTTTCTCGGGGCCAAATGACAACTTCAATTTTATATTAGAAATGTAATTGATTTAGACTAGAAGTGCAAAACCTGATATAAGAATTGCTCACAATTTTGCTTAACATCTCGTCCTCATAATTATGGACACTGAAAAATATCTATCTATTAATATAGGGAGCAATAAAACTGGTGCATACAAATAAATTACAATAATAAAATTGCAATTTTTGTATTTAACAATTTTAAAAGGTTTTATCATTCAAATAAATATTATTTATATCCTACTTATTCCTCCTACATAATAAAACAAAATCCTCTCATTATGTTTGTTTTTGAAAAGTTAGAGTGCTTAGCACTGAGATAGGTGTCCTGTCATACATGCTTGGCTCTGACAGCACCAACCCCTCAAAAAGTGCTTGGCACTCCCCCTTGGGTTTATTTAGAGTTCTGTGCACTGTACAATAGGATAGTACAGGGAAAGTAGGTAATGACTAGTGATGTTCCAAATCGATTGTTTGTATGTAATTCTTAGAAAGCATATACAGTGTACTTACTATAAAGTACGTGGCTAAAATACAAGTAGAAGTATTCGAATCGTCAAATCACTACGTGAGTGACACACTGGATTGTATTGTAATCTGAATTATTAAAAGAATGTCTTTATTTTTGTGCAGCAATCCTACATTTATAAAAAATACTCTTATCAGGTTAAAATTGAAACTTTGGTAGCTCGTAGGGCAGAGCCCAAAGCTTTGTAGTAGTCATATTTATTTCAAATCCAGAAAAGGCACATCTAGAGTGTAATAACTGTAATCCAAATATCTACATACAATAATAGTGAAGGAAACAGGATTTTTCCGGACATTTGCCATCGTTCAGTGAAACAAGAAATCAGTAACACTACGTTTCGAGATCTGCAATCTGATCTCTTCTTCAGACAAAGAACTTTAAGTTCCTTCACAATCATTCCATCGTCAAAAATAACCTTCAAACAAAGAACAATAATAGTTTTTAAATATCTAGAATTGCTGTACAAAAATCAAGGTATTCTTTTAATAATGCAGATTACATTACAATCCAGTGTGTCACTCACTACTAGTGTGACAGGTCAAATTACGACATTGAAATATTCGCGGGGAATTAGCAGACGGTGAACCAAATAACCGTGACGCAAGTAAATCACATGTTTTTGGAATTGAGATTTATTAAATTAATAATAGAGAAATATGTTAAACTTTATACGGGAACAAATTCAAATAATTAAACTGAGCTAAACATAACCAAAATTTGTTTTTACTACAAGTACCAAATAAAATTACGCAAAAAAGCCAATAGTGGGATAAAATGACTTGCACATGTTGCAAAAATTTAAATAAAAAAGCGATAGAAAAATAGTTAAAGAAAATAGAAAGACTTAAATTGATCAATTATAGTGAACGTGATAAAATTCGATAATTATGAGAAAAAAAAAATTTACTTATATTCAATCGTGAAGACGCTAATTTGAACGGGAGAGGGGTTGAGCATTGTTTGAGACAGTACGCAAGGTTTTGGCCCCAGAATCTTCCTTCTGTTTCGAGAGCTGAAGCAGAGAGGACAATGAGACGTGTAGATCCACCTGGCAGTGATGCAATACGGAATTGTGCAATAGTGTATTAAAAGCTATAACCGGGCGATGGGATATTGTTTTTAGTGAATAAATTAACAACAAAGCAAAGTGAGTACAATTAGTTGTTTGTATTACATCAAAATAAGTTAACGTATCAAAGTGATTTGCTTTGTTTTAATATGATTGACTATCCCATCTGCGAAGAAGTGTGAGCCTTCAATGCAGTGATATTTAATTTGCACTATCATTTAACCTATTTAAAACCTGAGATGAATATAGGCCTAGTCCTAGTGACATATAACGTATACTTTCACTAACACTCAGTATACTTCCAACAACACTACATACAATTTCCACAGCATAGGACACATCGACGTGGGAATTGGAAGTTTGAACATTTTTTAAACACCGATTCGGAGAAAAATGCCAACGTGGGACTACAACACTCTTTAAAAACTGATCATATACACTAGTGATGTCATGATTCGAATACTTCTACTCGCTGAACTCGAGTGACAATCATTTCTACTTGAGTTGACCGACTCATATGACGTATTCTATTTACTATCACAACTGAAGAGAACCCAAGCTCTGATGACACAGTTTTAACTTTTAGCACAATCCATCTCTTGTTAGGATTAGCCATTCTGTTCATCACTAATAGGTGTTTTGTTTTTAAAGCAATCTGTATCCACTTGTACTTCTCGAAAAGGTTTTACTGATTTTTTTGTATGACTGAACAATGGACATTTATCTGGAAAATTTGTTCCTGTTTCCTTCACAATTCTTCCATCATCAAAAACAAACATCAAACATTGGAATGTATGTTTTAATTCACTAGTGGAATTGAATGAAAATATTTCCAATGCTCCAAGAATCTCCATAGTTAATTACGTTTTGCTGGTTTCAACTTTAGTCTTATCTGTCCCAAATGAGGCAAGTGATTAGATGAGGGATTAAGTATTAAGTGATAGTCCTGTAGTAGAACCAAAGAGACCTTTGCATGACGAGTAGGCTACTACACACTTAACTGCTAAGTCTTCCCAGGGGATAAAATGTGATCCCAGAAGCCTTCTACCTAACTTTGTTGTATATAAATTAGAGTTTGCTGGACATGGCTGCCGCTAGTTGGGGTTTGTGCATTATATAGAGATATCGTACATAATCCAAACAATGGAAATATCAAGACACAATTGTTTTACACTCACTTTCCCCTTTTCCTACTTGTTTCTTGTTCACTGCTCTCTTTCATATTTACCAACATTTATAGTCGATTTAAAATTTAAATTAAACATTTATAAAGAACATTTTATATGTTTAAAAAAATATAATTTGCAAATATAAAAACTTTCTATTACCTAATTCACAGGAGGATGGTGAAAACATTGAACTTTTAAATGCACAAGATGCCAGAGGAGGTGTACAGAAATCGAACAGGATAACATCAAAATATATGACAAAGTAAGTACAGTACTCTTTTTTTCCATAGGCTTGGTATAGATGTAATTTTTCACAGTCATTTTATTTCCTCGTCTCTTTACACTTTTAATTTGTTCTATACTTTTACAGTGAAACTTTAAAAACCACTCTAGGAATAACTTTCCTTTGAAACTGATGGTAACCTCTTTATTTAAAAGTTAAATATTTGGTTAACTAGCAGACATCTAAGTATATTGTATACATTTAATAACTTAGTCATACATTTTGTCTAATTTTCTGTTTTAGTTTTAACCATTATCATTGGTAATTATTAAATATAAAGAAAATTATCACTACTATCCCTGTAATTATCGTATTCAGTTTTATAGCACAATAAGTAAATAATTTTGAAAAACATACTTTCAATATAGGCTTACCAGGTGAAGTTCAGTGCTAATGAAATTATGGGTTTTTTGTTTATCTAACTGTCTTTAGGACATGTCTAAAATTAATAGTCATTAAATTATATATCTTTATTTACCATGTTAACTGAAAACTGAATACTCGTGAGCCATGTGTTTTGTAAAGATTGCAGAAAAAGATTTATTTATTACCATTCGATAGATTCTTGTTATGTTTATTGAACCAAAATTATTTTTCCCTGTAAATTTATGATGTTTTAAATAGTAATAAACTAAATATGTTTGATTGATAAATAATGTGAACATTGTTCTGTTTCCTGTTATAAAAAGTACAAAATATAGATAGAACAAATGCAAATATACCAGGGAAGACAGCATATTATGGCTTTTTTTGTCAGGTACAGTTCTTTCAAATGTGTTATAAAATGTAGCACAAATAATTAAAATGTTACTGATTTAATCTTTTAGTAACACAACAGGCAAACAAAAAACAATTGTATCTGACACAACATTTCAGGAGTCTAAGGTGATTATGTATACTTTGATTTTGTTTTATCAAAATAGTATAAATTGTTATGGCAGTAAATGATTTTTTGTTTTTTAACAGTTTAGTCAGCTGCAGTTACTGCCTTTTAATAGCATTCCTGTACCTCTCTCTGGCTAAATAAGGACTTTTGGTTTGTGCAGGTAACTTTCTCCAGCACATAAAAACACAACCTCAGCTGAGGCCGAACAGGAAAAGTTCCCTGATACTTCAAAAATCATGAAGTTTGATTTTATAAAATGATTTTGCCTTTATTGATTATTGACCTTACCAGCTTTTTATATTGCCAACACTGTTGATGTGCTTACTGCCACATTTTATAGCCTAGGTATATAAATAATAACAAAAGTTAATTGTATCAGCTGATGATTTCAGGTATGAACGAGCCCGAGTGTTGGGGACGCGTGCCTTGCAGATTGCCATGTGTGCTCCTGTCATGGTGGAGCTTGAGGGAGAAACTGATCCCCTCCAGATCGCGATGAAGGAGCTCAAACAGCGCAAGATCCCCATCATCATCCGCAGGTATCTCCCAGACAACAGCTTTGAGGACTGGGGCATAGACGAGTTGATCATCATTGACCATTAGAATAGCCAATTTTGTTATTTTTACAGAACATATTTTTAATGTATCTTATTTATTTATAATAAAGTATTATTTGAAATTTTGTGGTGTTTGATTTTAAGATCGTTGAGATCTTTTGTTATTTCGACCTTTATTCAGGTTTCCAATATGAGATTGTCTGTAGATAGTGTATGAAATATTGTTACCCTAACAACCAAGCATATATTATTTTTTTAAATCAACCAATATATTAAACTTGGCTTTCAGTAATACTGGTACTGTTTAGCAAATTTTGAGAAACTGTTGGTAGTATGACCAAAATTATTTTTCTGTTTATTGTTTCTTTCAAATTCGTATTATTTTATTTGATTTTTAACACAAGTAAAATTTTTTAGAAATGAATTGTGGAGTAATATTTGGAAAAAACTGTGCGGTCTGCAACTAAGTGGTATAACATTTTGAAACATTTTTACAATATACCGTACTGAATGTGGATAAATAACAGTTTTAATCATTATTTTATTTCTTATTAATACATCAAAGCAATTATTTCAGATCAGTTGATATAAAGTACAAAAATCACCACATGAATATATTATGTACAAGAAAAATACCCTGTAGGAATTGCGCTCACAGTAACTGAGCATTTATAATTAGCAACCTTTCTCCCCCTCAAAACTACAAGCTGATAGAAAAACCATAAATAAAATACCAGGGAACAGGTGATTGTAGTCCTCAATGATTAAGTCAGAAGTTTGCGAGCTAGAGAAATTCATCACTTATTAGTTTATCTTTTTCTGCCATCAGTCTTAACATATTTGCAAGCAAAATTAATATGCACAAATAACAATCACCATGTCCATTTTTGGCATATTCAAACCTTTTTAATTTATTAAATAAGATACTTAAATTGAATATGACAAGTTTTTAATACAGTGTATCATAATTTTTAAGTAAAATATGCTGAATAGATTATTAACTAAATCAAGTTTATTAAAAATATCAAAATTTAATTAAAATCATTAAATTAGCTATATACAGTTAGCCACAACTGCACCTTCTTTAGATGGGCTACATTTAACCCATATAACATTAAAGGTTGTGTGTTATACTTGAAGTGTGTGTTGGGAGGTTATAATAAAAGAATTTGAACATTTTAATATATTTTGTTGTAACCAAACAAATATTTTCAATACAGACTTTTTAGTGTTTAAAAAAAATATTTTATTGATTACAAACTATTCTAGTTTGACAAAATGCTACCGTAATTTGGGTAATCAATAGACATAAGGTAAATACATTTAAAAAACACTGTTTTCTTAGATTGTTTAATTTTATAGAAGTAAGAAAACAAAGTGATAGTAATAAGACAATTCTCCAATGTATTATGGAGTTTGATTTATACAAGAAAATAATGCTTAAAACATTAATAAATATAATATTACAAACCGATAGGGCTTGCACCCTTACAACATTATGGCAGTAGTTACATTAATCAATCTACTTTTTTTACAAAGTCAATCAATGTATCACAGTTTGCTTGAATAACAGTCTTAAGAAATAGTAAATAAATACAATAAATAATTATATATACTTATTATGTACTGGTTTGAGAAATGCTATGGCAACAAAAGTAAAGTTTGTAGGGAACACCAGCAAGAATAGCCTAAATAAAGCACTGGAATGTTGCTCATAATGATTGCTATAAATAATTGCCATCATTTTGCCAATACTAATGGTTTTCTCAGAGCAGATGATAGTACAAATTTAACATAACAGTTGACAATTAATTGGTTGGTCTGCTGCAGGTTACAATCACACAATTACATTTTTGTGACAGTGGTGCCATTTGTTGCACATTAAAACTAAAAACTGAGACATATATGAAAATATTAACTAATTACAGTAAAAAACAGTGGATGAGGTTATGCATTTGATATTGAGAAATTCATAAGATTTGGTTATTCATTTATGGAAAGATTCCATTCTGCTCAGATTAGCTTGGGGAGTAATTTAATGTTTAAGCAGTAAAATACTTGTATTGTAGAATGTGGACATGTTCACCAGGATTTTGACCCTTGTGGTCATGTTTGTGCGTATTCATAGGCGAAACATAGAGTGGAGGTGTTTAAATGTGCGACAGTTGGCATAATTACTTGTGTGAATCCTACCTTTCTACTCTCATCTGCTCTGAGGAAACCATATTTAATAAAGGTGAAATCTTAATGTGTACTTTGACATTATGTGTAACTTCTCCAGTCCTACATATAGGAGTGAGTCTTGTTGATTCCCTATACATTTTCTTATACCTGCGGATAGCACACTCTCATATTCTAACTGATATTGTTTGAGAACATCAAGAAAATGACTCATGAATACATGTAAAGTGAAAGCCTTTCCTGTTGAACTTCTCTGCCGTAGCCTTGACTTGTTTGTTTAATGTTTGAGGTCCACAAGTGAACACCGACACATGTTTCCTGAAACAGTTTTAATATTGAATTTTTAAGAGAATTAAGTTGTGTGTAGTCAACTGATAAGGGAGAAGTCTTATTAGCCTGTGAATCTTGAAAAACCTGTTTTAGATTTCCCTCACACTTACATATAATATAGAAAAAGTATTGTATTGACTCTTAAAAATAACTATAATAACATATTATATGCTATATCAAACTTTATATTTCTTATACAATACATTCCTGTGTTAAATTTTTATAAAAGGTTGAATTTTAATTTTGAGTAAAATTAAAATGAACTACATTAGTGTTATTTATTGACATTCTGATGTGGAGTAAGTATTTAATAAATATTTCCAGTTGATTCAGAACTTTCAATGTCACGTTCAGTAGCAGAGTAGACATGAGATTACCGAATGTTAGTATTGAAAGGGTGTCATTTTTTAAATCCAATAAATACTAAACCTAAGTGTTCATTATTGGTCTAAAATACTAAGATTTTCAACTCTTGCAAATTTAGCATTATATAAATTTTGTTTTATACTTTATATTACAAAAAGAAATAACACTATGAAAATCCAATCATATTGTAATCTAGCATTTCCAGAAATCTCAGGTAGGCTACCTTTAAATTTAAAACTATTGGACCAGTTATTTCTCTATTTCAACAGTACAAAATAGGAGAGGACAAAATAAACAATGCATAGTATATAAAGTGTTGCAGATTTTGTAACTACCTTTGTTTTTTACTATGGTAATAATTAATGTCTAAAAGTGTTGAACATGGTCCTGAGATTAAGCTTCATGGAGGTTTGGAGTTTGGAAGAGAGGCTAAGGTATGTTTAACATGTTCACGACGACATGTACCCTATCGGGTACACATGATCTCTCACAAATGCTGCTGTGTACCCTGTCGGGTACACACCATGCACACCAGTTCATCGAAACAGTGTTACTGACTTCTTGTATCACTGAGCAATGAATGACAAATGTCCAAAATACCCTGTCACATTCGCAACCATTCCATTGTAAAAAAACACACTTTAAACAATAGAGCATACTTGTAAAATGCATAAATGGATTGATATCCATATGTGTGTTTAAAATGAAAATTAATTATATTTTTGTAATGTTATTCTTTTACACATCTAAAATTGGTATATAACATACTTATACTTTTTTCAAAAATGCCTACTAATATAAAGAATAGATAAATGATTATGAATAATCTAAATCTTATTTTCGTTCTTACCTCTGGTACAGAGACACCCATTCAGTGAAGAGAGCAGTCCAGTTAGGTCTTCCTTGCTGTGTCCTCTTCTCCAGTAGGGTGTTAGCAAAATATTCAGTCTGTTAGATAAAAATTTGTCAAATTAATAGGTAAGTAAATTGAAATAACAAAAACTAAGATTGGTTTCTGCATGTAGAATTTATATCACTAGAAACCTAGATAGAGTGATATGAGCTTGGTCAATGTCTTGTGGCATATTTGAATACTTTGCCAATATTATTATTTTGTGAACTTTCAGCTGATTTTGCTTGGCCCATATTTAATGCAACCTTTGTCAATCTTCATTCAGTTGACCTATGTTACCCAATAAAGCAAACAATTTGTAATAGAAAAACAGAATTAAGTAATTTTTCTGTCTCATTAATTAATTTAATTTTTTGCTGATTCTAATTAGAATCAATTTAAAATTATTTAACAAAAGTACTTACTTACTTTTAAAACAAACATTTTCATGTACATTCCCTTGAGGTAGCATGAGATTTACTATATTATTACTAACCTGGTGTATATTATTGGAAACATTCCTAGTGACAAATAGTGCAACATCAAATCTATCAGGCTGATTGGCGTACCAAAACTGAAAAGTAAACACAAATATAGATTAATTTGAAAATGTGTTATTCTACTATGTGTTATACATCAGACCAGTTTGAAAAATTACCAGTCAATGGGCTATAATTTCATTTAGTTATGAAGTCGGTTCTATAAACAACCTAGTTAATCAATATGGCAGCTCTCACAATATATAGCCAATGTTCATTGGGTGCTTTTAATTTGCTATCGTACTTTTAAGCTCTGTATGAACTAAAATTTTCTTGTGGTTGTTTTTTTTGAGTTTCTTCAAGCACAACTAAATGTTTAATTTGCAAAATTTTGGAATTACTTCAAAAAATTTTTCAATTACTTCAAGACAGTCATGGAAAATTTCAAAAGGTCTACCACCATTTTGAGCGGATTTTTCCAGTTGGTAAAGTAGCGTATTCAACTTTTGTTGCGTTACTAGCAACTTGGATTTAAATTTGATACAATTTTTTTGTCCTAGATTATGATTAATCGTATACATTAAGTTTATTAACTACTACTATTTATACTGTTGTTTAGTCAACAAGAGGGTATTCAATGTTTTCATCAGTACAGTAGGTTGAAATAGGTATTCTAAGTCAGCCTGAATTAATTGTTTCTTGACCTGCATAGGAATGCTATCAATGGCAAAAGAGTGAACCAGCTGAGGGTGGGTTTTTATATATTTTTATGTCTGGTAGTGAAAATACACACCATAATAGTTTCACTATTTTCCATTTAGTCAAAGAAATATTTCTTAGACAATCTGAAAAAAATCACTCCTTACTTCTCTCACCTGAAGAAAGTCTTTGCACTTCGCTATGCACTCTTTTTTGGCAACCTGTTGTTTTGCCATTGTTATATGTTACACAAAAGTAACAGCATATTTTTTGTGACATAACAAAGGCAAATGTCTCAAATATTATTATCCTATCAAGTTTTCCTTCATCACTAACAAAATTCACAATGTTATTTAGTTTCAAGCTTCTAGTAGAGAATCCAGTTTTCTTCATGCCCGGATGTGATGAAGATAATGAAATAACAAGAGAATTTGGAATGTTCAAGTTTTGGGAATTACCCAACTTGCATTTGTTAAACTAATGTTAAAACTGAATTATAATTCAATATGGCTAAAATTGATATCAGTTCCTGCAAGAGATCCAATTGACATTGATATTCACCATTGTACTCATTGTTTGAATGAACTTATGAGGTTGTAATAGTCTACATGCCTGAACAATGCTATGATGCAACATAGTCATTTGCATCATGATTGTACATAATAATGATAACCATTACACAGGATTAGCTTGTGTATTTATTTATTGCACATGACGTTAAGTATCCACCAATATCTTAACTATAGTAAAATGTAAGGTTGAGAATAAAGTCTTGTAACTTATATTGTTTAATTATTCAAGATGTCTGGGAATGCTAGTGATAAAATGATAATGAATAATACTTTTAATGAGTATTAAGGTCTATTCACACACATCAGTTGAGTCACAGTTCCGTCACAGTTCAGTCACAGTTCCGTCCGGAATTCGTCAGTCAACTGTCCGTCAGTTGGCTTCAGTCAGTCGTCAGTCACTTTATACAGTGATCTTACAGTCAAGCTTATTTTATCATGAGTGAATTAAATTGGATAATATATAATTACCTCAATGGCTGATTTTACTATAGTAGAGTTAGCTGCAATAGCGATAGCCTTAGATAACGAAGAGATTGAAAATAAGAGAAAAAAGCGAAGGATATGGGTTCATGATTTATGGAAGAAGAGGGAAAGTCAGGGAGAGTTCATCACGTTATTTAACACTTTAAATGCCAAGTCGGTCAGAGTTGACCGACGCCTATGATGTTTGTACAGATAACTGTCGGCCATACCTGCCGACAGCGTTGCTACGCAAACAGACAACCATTATGCCCCGTCCTGTATAATGCACTACACTCTAGCGGAAATTATCAAAACTACGTGACCTAGAATGACATTGGCTATTTACAGAACACTGTTTCAGTTCAGATACGCTACAATAAAGTGCTGTTATATGGCTCGAAAGATAGAGTATTTCTTTAGCATCTCGTCGGCCAAAGATGACCGACAGATGTTTTTGTAATTTTGGTGTAACATAATTTTTGTTATTTTATTGTAAAAAATAGTAGTGATTATAGCAAATACTATTACCCTGTGTTGCATTATAAAATTTTAAAGGAAATCAGCAATTTGTATGGTGCTTTTCTTGTTTTTTAAGATTTAAAAGATGTTGTTTGTAAAATAATATACGTATTATGCTGTAATAAAATATACGTTTTTATTATTACCACACAAAAAGTGTTAATTAATTATTAATCTGTAACCGAGAAGGTTACTTACATGAATATCATAATGTACAGTATTATTTAGAATTATACTGTCAGGAATAAAATATTCATACATAATTCAGAACATTACTACAAGCTTTCTTATAGCTTCTTGTAAAGTTGGCTTCCTTATACCTAAATTACAAATATAATTAACACTTTGTGACATAAGGTTTTTGTTAACTTACCACAAATGAATGATCTAATTTTAATGTCATTTCTGTATTACATAGTAAATTTTTCATTTGTGAATGTCCTTGAAACATGTTTCACATAAAAATGGTTTGTCAGGACACACGCTACAAAATGTAGTGACTTTTGTCATATTTCTTGCTACACTGCGGCCTCTCTGTTCGGACAGTTTTTGATAACACATTTTGCAAACTTTCCTAACTCTGTGTTTTTTTGCACCTTCTCCAACCATAGCAGATGATGTTAGATAGTGATGCCCAGTCCTTGATACTTCAGGAATGCGTGGCGTTTCCTGCAAACACATTAAGGAGCAAGCTAGCTGTTCTTTGAATTTTGTAATCGAAATTAAGTGCTTCTTTTTAGCATTGGGAGGTTTTTTTGTTTTCAAAAATGTATTGTATGCCAACCAGCTGTTAACCACAGAAGTACCAAGAACGAGTTCTTCACCTACTTTGTGGTACCATCTCATAGTCTTTCTCACAGCGGTGCTGTATGAAGACATCTGATCAGAAAGATCTATGCCTACTTTAGCCTTATTGTAGGCTGTGACAACAAGTGGCTTTAGTACAGACGGCTTGTCTGGGTTTTTGGATGGAATTTCTACATATTCCGGTTTGTGCACAGTTGACAACATTAAAACTTCTCGTTTATCCTGCCACTTAGTTATAAGGACCCCTTCATCATTTTCTAAACAAATCATTTCTCCTTTCTGGATTTTTTCTTTTGTCAAGTCTTTTGGAATGCCCTTTCGGTTTCGTCTTAAGGTTCCACAAAGATGAGTTTGTCTCGATAACAAAGAGTTTGCTAGTTGAACAGAGGTATAATAATTGTCAACATATAGGTTGTGGCCACTGTTCAAATGGTTTGCCATGAGCTCCATTACTACAGAGGTAGCTACTGAGTTGTCTGTTGCAGCAACGGTACCTTTCCCCATATAAACTTTTATACCATAAGTATAGCCAGTTTTGTCACAAAGTTTAAATATTTTAATACCGTACTTATGAGCTTTGCCAGGTATGTACTGGCGGAAAAGTAACCTACCACGGAATGGTATCATTGTCTCATCGATGACAAGGTCTTTGTTCGGCTTTCTTTTAGGTTTAAAAAAACATACCATTTATAATAGAAAGCAAGGGTTTTATTTTGCCGATACGCCCATCTCTTTGCAGATTGTTGTTATCATTGAAGTGCCAAAAGCGTAAAATTAATTGGAATCTATTTCGGCTCATTACTTTTGAGGCACCTGAGAAGCTGTATAAAGCATTTGTGGACCAATAATCACTTATTCGGGGAAGTGTTACTAGGCCCATGTACAAAAGTAGGCCTATAAACTTTTTTCATTTCTTCTGGATTGGTGTCTCGCCAATCTTTAAGCCTACTCTTACGGCTCAATCGTAATTTAGAGAAATTACATCGTGAGCATTCCGATTTGTTTCTGTGACCATCAGATCAATGACATCGGCATTAAGACACTGTTCAAAGAAGTCGATCGGTTTTGAATCATTAGTGGTAATAAATTTGAATGTAGGCCTAGAGTTAAACTCAAAGATCTGCTGTTTACCTTCAAAACTATGCCAATTGTCACCTTCGTCAGGAGTACTGTTTAACTGTCGTTATGGTATTATCAACATCGGCGTCTGTGTCTTCGTTTGCAACCATAAACTCATTTTCAGCAGCTTCGTCCGAGCCATCACTTGGTTGAAAGTCAGGGTCTGAATCCGTGTGTCGTCAACCACACTATAGTCCATGTCCTCAACACTTTCATCTTCACTTAATCCCGCAAATAAATCACCTTGAGATGAGGGAAGGTCAATTATTCTGTCAATTTCCGATTGTCGCAAAGGATCGCCCATTTTTTACGAACGCACTTCCACTTTCTAGGCTAAAGCTTCAAAACAATAGCAGGTTGATGAGGAAAAAGGCGCGAAAAGGTACAGTGAGGTGTCGTCCGAGAGTGATGTAATACACAGCTGACTACAGCTGCAGTACAATCCAGTGAGCTATTCTGCACTACCAACCACAAAAACGTAATATCCCACACCTAATATTGTGTCGGTCATGTAACGACCGACGGCATATTTTATAGTGTACTATGTAAACTGTAAATGAATCGTGTCGGCCAGGAATGAACCGACGATGTAAAAACGTTATATATACAAAAAAATTATCAAATCACAATGGTAAGTGACCAACTAACAGAAAAAACATGAATAGTTCCTAGTTTTAGCCACGGATAATTTTGGCACTCTAACGCTAAAACAGAATATTTTAGGCTTGGCATCTAATGTGTTAAGGGACTAATGGACGATGAAACTAAGTTCTTTAAATATTTTAGGATGACCATTTGATGATCGTTATGATCGTAAACAAACAGTCTTTAAAATATAAACTCAACACAGAAATACAACTTTTATATAAAAAACGCAATCCTAATAGCAAACACATCCGTCATGCGACCGTCAGGCGTCCGAACAATCCAAAACTATCGGTGGCAAGAAATCTGAAAAATGACTGACGGACGCCGGCAGAGTGACTGACGGACCTGCGCCGGAACTGAGCCGGATGAGTGTAGAATAGCGCAACAGAAAATCCATTAAAGAATAAATTTTTTGACTGTGATGTGACTGATGTGACTGACCTGTGACGCGCCGGAACTGATGTTGTGTGGAATAGACCCTTTATTCTCCTTCACTGAAAAGTTAGATCTAATCATAATCCTTTCTGTAACAATTTGTTTTCCCACCAGAATGTTCTGTTTCTCTAAATATTTATTTGTAATGACCCCCCCACCCCCCCCCCCCCCCACCCCCCCCCCCCCCCACCCCCCCCCCCCCCCACCCCCCCCCCCCCCCACCCCCCCCCCCCCCCACCCCCCCCCCCCAAAAGTTTTGGATTAAAGTACAATTTTAATCTGTATTTTAAAAACGTATATGTGAATAGAAGTCCAGTTTGGCAGCGTTTATAAGCGATTACAAATAAGTATTCAAGCTATCATAACAGTTTGAATAACTGGGGTTATTCCAACCCACTAATTAAAACAAACTTATTTTCACATCCATCGTGTATCCTAAACTACTGTCCAATGGCGCTGGTGGTAAGTCGGCGAGGTACCACGGTTATCGCAAGAGATAACTGGATCAAGGCAACGTCGAGCGTGTCTGGCTGCTTGGATGGGTGACCCGCTGAGAGATCTCATTCCCCTTAGCATAGCAGCCCGCCTGCCCAATCATTGGTGGGATGTTTCGGAAGTCACCATTAGAAGTCGGCCGTTGGTCCCCAGTTTTGTGTTAGTACGAGGGCTTCTTAGCCCTCCACCTGGTATAATGAAGAACATCTTTACTGTACTTGTTTTTACAAATGAGGGGAACTGGGCGCGGCACTGACACCAACTGGACCGCTCGAAAGGAAAAAAGAATGAAATCGAAAAAAAAAAAAAAACTCTCGAAAAAACTCGACAAGGAATAAAAAAATAAAATCGAGACTCTCGAAAAAAAAAAAACGGAAAGATAAAAACCGAAAAGCGAGTTCTCGAAAAGAAAAAAAAAAAAAACATCACAAACGACAAAAAAGAATCTCGACTCGAAAAAAAAAAAAAGAAGAGAAAAAATAAGAAAAAAAAATGAAAAAAAACTTCTGTTCTCAGTTTGGCGGCAAGCTATTATATTATTGGGTCCCACACACGGGTTTTAATTATCAATATAAAAATATAAAGAACCAAATGAGACCCACAAGACATGTGAATTTAGGTCAATTAGTATTCCAATTTGGCTAATTAAATAGTACTAACGTGTATTAAACTATATTTAAACACAACCACATCAGAAAAGAGTTAGCATACAACATTTGTACAATAGGTACACTTATTTATTTACTTTAAATGAGATTCGCCCCTCACGAATATCTTCTTAAGATACAAATTGTTGGGTATTGATATGTCATTAACTATTTGTCCAGCAAAACTTCTGCCATGGTAATAAAGGTGATTCGTATATTAATGAAATAACGTTCCTATGGCAATGTTTTATAATAAAAATATTATACAGAAACTCAAACTAATATTATGTGCAAGAAGTATTCAAAACTCGATCGTTGACTTATAAAGAACTCGATTTGTTGGTTGACAAACCAAACAAATGGTGGATAGTTTTTCACCTTAAATAAAAAAACCTAGTTTTTTTTGGTTTCCAGTTGTCACCTCACAGCGCGTTTTTACTTATATACTGCTAATATTACGCTTTATTATTTGGGTTCTATAAAATCACAATACCATTAGGCTGTAATAGAAAGTTTGTTTGTACACTTTCAAACCTTCTGCTTTTTGGGACGGTTGTTTAATTTCTTCTACATACTTACTATGCCATATTGCATTCAAGATTGTACGCATGTTTGGTGCTAGTTTGAGCAGTGGCTAAGCGTCTAGCTAGCAGAAACAAATACTTTAACGACGCCAGCCCTATCCCCCTTTAATTTGAAAAAACTGTATGTGGAAGGTAAAGCAACCAATACGAGTTTATTTTACTTACTCAGAAATAAAAATAGTTTTATTTTACTACTCAGTGCTTGCACCATCGAAAGACTATATAAATAGGTAAGTCCGTGGTTATACTCCCGAGTGTACAATTTTCGGCAGTATTATTACAATTATAAAACTTAACTAGATATACAAAAATTTAAATTACTTTTCACACTTAATAACTATAAATAGTTAAAAAAGTTATCCCGTTAGAGTAAAATTAATCCAATCACATGCACAAGTCCCAAAACCGTCCACTCCATCTCTGCTAAACCCAGCTATCAAGCGTATTTCGGATTGGACGGACACTACGGAAATATTAGGGAGAGCAGTTAAACTGATACTAGTTTTTTAGCACATGCTTTATTGGTAGTTGCCCATCTCTAAAGGGGCCTAAGACTGGTTCAAGCATAAAGGTTTCTAGGATACTAGGAAACGATATGAACAAGATTTCTTCTGTTGCTAATTGGTTTATCCTTTACTTCTATCTAAGACAGATTACTTTTCTTTTTATTTACAATATTTCGGTAACATTGAAATATCTACCTACAATTTTAATAGAGCGTCTCCTATTTTCTGTAAAAAATAATATTGTAAAAATAAAGGATAAAGATTATGAATCCATTTGTTGTCTCTTTTGTAAGAATTCTGCACTATGATTAATTTTTACGGTTTCCAATTAAGCAAATCAAGTGACCAATAGTTATAAGAATGGTGTTTATTGAAAAGTAGCAATAAAAAGACATAAGTCAGAAACCATAATTACGATTCCTTAGAATGACAACAAAAATACCACAGACAAATTAAATAACCAATACCCGTCTTTTCCTTTCCGTTATATTCAATATTAAAATGGGAACGGAGTTTATTTTGGACGCTTTCAATATTTTCAAGAATGTCCAGTTTTTTTTTAAGGTTAACTGTAAAGTGCAAGTTGTTAAATGAGTAACCAAGTAATATAATTCAATATTAAAGTCAAAAACGATTCAGCAAATAACATGTTTATTAAAACAGTCAAACACAAGAGTTTCCTAGAATATATGAGTTGCTCTATGTCAACAATTGGTTAAAAACCACGCACCCCATGCGATGTCAGCTTGCGTATGAGCGGTGCCACAATGTTTTCGAGAGGAAGGGCACCTGCGAAAGATAATGTGTTTTATATGAGCCGTAGGGAGCATAGTGGAGCATATATATGTATAACAATTACTTTTGTAAACTTAATAATTTAGAGGAAAAAGGCCATAATTACACTGGTTAATAAACATTATTAACCATATACTTGATGAGGTGGCGCATAGGTGTTGAACGCTTATATTTCCCACAGTGTATGAGCCGCCCTCTAATTTAGTTTTTTAAATTCAGGAAGACAAAGTAGTGACCATATTAGGATATAACCATATTACAAACTATCTACCGCATTATATGGTCTTTGTCTATGATATTAGAAGTTTTAAAAAAAACATGGTATATAAAAAAAAGCTACATTGACTCTCTAGTTTCTAGCCTAGCGAAGATTATAATTGAGTATATTAACAGTTTTCATTTCCCTCTGTTGGTGTGACGTGTACAAAGTCAGCTTGCTTCAAGAGCCATTAACCTTGACATAATCGGCCTAAATAACATACTTCGTCGACCCGAGCGTGGCCATAGGCATAAAATGTTTCCAATATCCCCGGTAACCAACTCTAAAAAACTTCTCTTAGGGAAGAACCGGGCGTTTTTTTCATGCCGACAAACCGACCCACCACGGCTTATGTTGTTTTTGAGGGTGAGCAACTGGGGGAGGGGGAAGCTTGTGGGCCTTGGTCGCCCGTGGTCGCGCACGGTAGACCAGTCGTGTGTAGGGAGTTTGGGTATCCGCAATTTGGCTGCAGGTGGTGTCCGCTTAGGCTTTTACGGATTAGAGCTCGTGATGAGAGTGGGGGACTATCTGTGTACTTGCGGGTTTCTTGGGCGTACGGACGGTTAGTGGGTGGTGATTTGAGCGTGTTGGCCGCCCAGGGGGCCGCCCCCCTGGAGGGGGTTATGGGTGGTGGGGCAGTTCATGAGTGCGGTGTTTATTATGCCCGTGGTTGTGCGCTGCGAGCCGGGAAGAGGTCGGGAGGGTGGGGCCCGCGGTGTGCCCAGTAGAGACGTGCATGGGTTGGAGGCCGCGAGGTGTTAATCCCGGCGTGGGTTAGGTCGTGTTCGGCGTGGTGACGTCGACAGGGTTCGATATGGTGATTGGAGCGGTTTCGTGCGAATCGCCGTCGGGGAGCGTGGGTTTCGAACTTAAAAATCTACGGAATTTTAATAATAGGAATAGAATCTGTATCAGTTGGAGTAGAAAATTTTGTTTTTGTGCTCCACATAAATTACAGTTTTTTTTATTCCTACGTTGTAGTAGGCTACTGGAGACCCTAATCTATTCTGTTTCTACCACTAGCGCTCGGGTGGGGTTTTGTGTCGCCCGATGATCCCACGAACCAAGTTCGCGAGGTTCCCTCCTCTGCATTACACTAATCCTTGTCTATTCGTCTTCCGGTACCAACGTATGCTCTGTTTTCTTGGGTGTATCGGCTCGATATAAATAGCTCTTTAATACTCCTTAATACTTTGCGCTCTAACGACGTTCCAACAACCAATCCCTTTAATCTTTTTATACGTACAAAACCTAACTGTAAAATAAATTAGCTTTATATGATTTTCAATGTATTGCAAGGTTTAGGATTTTAAAGTATTTATAATATTATAATAACCCAGACATAAGATTATATCGTTTACAGTTATCTATTTTTTAAAACAATTTGAATTCAATATGTGGTTTTATTTTTTTTTTTTTTTTTTTTCCTTCTTGCATAAAAATCGCTAGTTTAAGGTTCAGGAAGTCAGTATGAAAACTATAATAAGCACCCGACAACATTTAAAAACATTGAACCTTGATTTTTTTCATGGATGGTGCAATACAAATATAACGAATTGTCACCGTTTATAGTAGTCATCTTTGACTCAATGCATTTAGAAACCTGTCACTCTAGAAACTGAAACAGTTTTAAATAAACCTATAAATTTAGCATGAACAATTATTTCTACATTTTAGACAAAATCGAGTTCAATGATGTTGCATGTCCACTTCAATGAAATTTGGTCTCTGAGCGTTTGCGAATGTTACATTTGTCTTAATCTTAACCATGATAATAACGAGAAAATCGGAGAATAAATCAATGTGTAAAATAACACAAACGCAATGCACAAGACTTTCGTTGCGTTTTTCTCAAACCTTTTTATAAAGGTTTGAGAATATTCTGAGTAAGCCGGAATATTTTCCTGTTGTATCTGCTTGTTTCTATATAGACAATATAGAGTTCTAAGTCATATTTCTCTATAGGATTTGGTTGAGGCTGTTATCATTCAACAACCGAATTAACTTGAAATAACTCTACTAAGTGGTGAAATTTGTGAACTAGGCGAAATTGAGCTATGAACGATTACAATTTTTTTAAGCTGTTAAGTAAGAGTTTTAGGCAAAATATATATTAGGAGCTCTAAAGTTAGGCCACCTCATTCGTTCATTTAACTTTAATACCATAATGTAGCTAGTTTTGATGCCGAGAGAGACTAAATAGGGCGGCGGGACCGGGTTGGATAAAGTAAGATGTACGGCGGGGGCGGGGCAAAAAATTTGCGGAATTTTATAAGTACACAACAACGTTAATGTTTTCTTTTAATCTGTTAAGGATAGGCTGCCCTAATCAACACGAATAGATTTGTAAAACTGTTATGAAGACGGATTATTTAGTTGAAAAACTGTGACTTTGTGTTTCTTCGTTTGATCTCGTTAGGCTGACAGGTGATTATATAAATATTACTTACAGAATATCAACAAGACATGTGACTCAGTCTTACTTCACGGAGAAAAAGTGTGAAGTCTATATTTCACCTAATAATGTTATTTGATACGTATTTGTTAAGCCGTAGCTTATTAAACTATTTAACAATTTATACTACTCAAAGATATTGCTAAAAACCATAGCGTTTCTAGACGATTCCACATTAGGTTTAAAGAACGAATCTTCAAATAAGGAGCTGTCTGACTGCTACCACTGAAAATCATTAAGTGTTAAGAATTTGTGATAATATGTGTGTGGCTTTCTGTGCTACTAGATAAACTAACTATCCGTATCACATAAAATTGAGAACAATAGGCAGACACTGCATCATCCGCCCAGCTGCACATTTAACTGCTCTAGGAATACTCTTTACAAATTACATAATGTAGATTTTTTGTTTATTTTAAATGTTTTCCACGATATGCCATTAGTAGTTGACGATCTGTGTGATTTACTAATAAATTAATATCCATTAACGCCAAAATAAATCGAACCCTTAGTACCTATACTGTAAGAATGATAATAAATTAACAGTAAGTAATATATCATTTACCAATGATAATAAATATGAATGAATATGAATATGAAATATGAATAATAAGTATATTATTATGTCATAACAGTTGTTATATTTTTACGAAATATTTTATTGCTCTGTCACGAAAGAAACCAGTAATGGAAATACAATTCCAGGACAATTAATTTATATGTTGTATAACCAACATTTGAGAAACACATACGTAGTTTTAAATGTTTGATTTTTTAAATCTATAGCTGTTCAATTTCCTGAAACATACCGACTTTTTCTTTTCTTGAAAACCTAAAATTTATATTTTATACAAGCATGTCATTTCTAATTAATAACAAATATCGATGGATTTGGTTTATTTTTTCATGTGAAACAAATTTGTCAATATTTGTTTGTTTTTGGTTTTTTTTTAACACACAGGATGGGTATGGTCTTACGCTGCATTATTATGACATAATGTAACACAGTGGCGGGCCGACGGGTACAAAAACGAGTTTTTAGAATTCTAGTCTTGTGACTATACCTCGCTTGACCTCGCAACACTCACTCATCAAGTAGACCGTCAATTATAAATTTTGGCCCTGATTTTTCTATAATAAACCAACCAAGTTCTAATTAGTATAAAATTATAAATCAAAATCAGTATTCACACACCCAATATATATAAGTTAATATTGCATGTGTTTTCAAAGTTATTTCTGAAAGTACAATACCTAATTAAATAACTGATTTTATAGGTGTTGAAAAGAACTAATTACGGCATTTAATTATTAACGTTAAAAACTCTCATTTTGTGTTTGTCGTTCTTTCAAGGAGACATGCAACAAATACTGAATAAGAATTCATTTTTTACGGTCTTTAACTTTTTTTGGATAGTGATGTGTGTTAATATGGATAAAGCTTAAAGCTTAAACAGAAACCGCTTTTGCCTCTATGTTTTTGCCAGCTAGTGATAAATCACTGCCTTCGTTTGGCCATGGAGCACACTGCGCAGTGATGATGGTAAACATGTTCCTTGCGGACAATCCCACTGTCTGCGAGGACTGTGACCCCACAAAAAAACCTGGAACGGGTAACATCGGTTTTTGTTTAGCCGTAGCGCTTTGTAGGCTCCCGTTATGAACTTTATTTAAGGTTAAATAAAAAAACAAAAAAGAAAAACTAAAAAAGAACCAAAACATCCCAAAAAAAAAAAAAGTAAAAAAAAACACACAATATCCCCAGACATAAACACCGAAAACAAAATAGAATAGTAAAGAAGAAGAAAAACAAAAAGACACAAAACAACAAAAAGCACTTCAAAAACATCCCCCGTAAAAAAAAAAAACAAAAATAACACAACAAAAAAGAAAAAACATTAAAAAAAAAAAAACAAAAAAAAAAAAAAAAAATAAAAAAAAAAATTAGATTAAAAAAAAAACCGAACTCACATATAAAACATACCAGCACCAAACAAAAACCAAAATTAATATACCCCAACATACCCCCCCCCCACCCCCACACAACCCCCAACCCCAGCACCCCATCAGACCAACCACCCACCCCCCCCACCCCCCCCCCACCACCCCCCCGACCCCCACGCCCCACCCCCCCACCGCATCCCCCTGCCCCCCACCCACTCCTACACCTCCACCTCCCCACACCCTCCACTCCCCCCAACCCAAACCCCCACCCCCCCCCCCCCCCCCCCAATTGATCATACCCCCCCCCCCCCCTCCCCTTATCCACCAACTCCCCCACCCCCTCCCCCACCACCCCCCACCTTCCCCACCCCCCCCACCCTTACCCACCCTCAAAACTCCCTACAAAAGAACAACACAACATCACACACAACCCCCTCACCAACCCCCACCAAACCCAACCCCCCCCACCCATCCCGCCGACACCCTACACAACACCCCCCCCCCTCTCCCCCCCCCCCCCCCCCCCCCCCCCCCCCAAACCCCCCACCCTACCCCACCCCCACACACTTCCCCCCAACCCCCCCGCCGCCCACCCCAGCCCACCCGTCCGCCCCCCACCGACCCCCCCAGCCCCCCCGCCCCCCCCCCCCCCCCCCACGAACCCCCACCCCCACCTCCACCCACCCCCCCCAATCCCCAACCCAACCACCCCCCCCCCCCCCCCCCACCCACCCCCCCCCCCACACCACCACACCCCCCTCTCCCTCCCCCCACAGTCCCCCCCATCCCCCCCCCCCCACCTCCCAACCCCCCCACCGTCAGCCGATCCCCCCCCCTCCCCCTCCCCCCCCTATCTCCACACAAAAAACCCCTATCTACGCCCCCCTCTACCCACGACCACACCCTCTCTCCAGAGCCTCCCCCCCCCTCTCCGTCGCCATAAATAAAATACATAAAAAGACTCACTCCCTCAAAACAAACCCCCCTCTCCCAAATATAAAAAAAACACAATCCACCCCACGCCACATGACCAAAAAAAAAAAACACCTTTTCCCCCTCCTATCTCCCTTCCCGCCCCCCCCCAATATCCCCCCCCCCCACCCCCCAAACTCCCCCTTCACCCCCCTTTAAAAATAAAAACCCCCTCAGCACCCCCATCCCCCTTATCTCTCCACCCTCCCCCTCAAATATAACAATAGAAAAAAACAATCTCTCAAACACAACTCCTCTCATCATCTCTCCCCCCCCCCGCCCTAGACCCCCCCCACCCCCCACCCCCTCCAACCCCCCCACAGACCCCCCCTCCGCCCCACCCATCCATCCCCACCCTCACACCCCCCTACACCCACCGCTCATCCCCACCCCCCACCCCTCCCCACCCCCCCCCTCGCAACCACCCCCCTTCCCACCCACTCCCCCCCTCCCCCCCCCACCCCCCCATCCCTCTCCGCCGACCCACCCCCCTATCCCACCCCGCCCCTCACCCCCCATCAACCACCCCCCCCCCCCCCCTAAAAAGCAATTCTCCCCACCCAACCCCCCGCCCCTCTCTCCCTCTCTCTCTCCAAATAAAATTAACACCCTCCTCCCCCCCCACCCCAAACCCAGCCCCCCACCCGAACCCCCCCCCACACCCCTCCTACCCTCCACTCCCCCCCACCCCCACCCGGAACGCAACCCCCACCCCCCCCCCACCACCCCCCACCCCCCCCCCCCCCCCACCCCCACCCCCCACCCGCCACCCCCCCCCCTCCCCCCCACCCGCACCCCAGCGCCCCCAACTTCCCCTATCCTACACCCCCACCCAATCCTCCCCACCCCCCCTCCCCTCCCTCAAACCCCTAACCCACTCCCCTGAAAGCACCCCCAACACCCACCTACGCTCTCCCCCCACCACCCCCCTCCACCCCCCCCCCCCCTCCTTTACCACCCCCCACCCCCTCAAATAAAAATAAAAATACAAAAAAAACAACAACAAAAAAACCCAAAACACTCTACCACTTAAACCCCTACCCCAACCCCCCCCACGCCCCCCACAACCACCCTCTATCCCCTACCCAAAACCTCTCACCCCCACCCTACTACCTAAATAAAAACCGAAACAAAAACAATAAAAACATAAACTCTCCTACAAAAAAAAAAAAAAAACACAAAAAAAGTGACAAACCCCCCCCACCCCCCCCCCCCCCCCCCCCCCCCCCCAAAAAAAACATAAAAAAACAAAAACTACAACAATAAAAAATAAAAAAAAACCCCCCCAAAATAATAAAAAAAATCCCCCCCCCCCAAATCACTCTCCTCCTCCACTCCTCCTATCCTAAAACACCCCCCAAAAACTAAAAATAAACAAACAAAGATAAAAAAATATAAAATCAAAAATACGCATCACATGACAAGAATAATCTCTCTCTCCGCTCTCCTCCGCTCTCTTCTCCCTCGCAAAAAAAAACACGAACACCAAACGACCAAGACCAACCATCACCACACCCAACTACCACAAAACCGAACCCACACAACCCCAACCCCCCCCCCACCCCCCCCACCCTCCCCCCACCCCCCTCCACTACCCCCACCCCACTACCGCCCCCCCACCCCGCACCACCGCCACCCCCCACCACCAACGCCCCCCCCCGACCTCCTCGCCAAACATACCCCCCCCACCCCCCCCGCCCCACCCCCCCCCCCCCCACCCTCCACCCCACGCTCCCCCCCCACCAACTCAAACACAAACCCCCACCAAAATCTACCCCCCCTCCCCCCCCCCCCACCCCCCCCCCCCACACCCCCACACCCTCCCCCCACCCCCACCCCACCCTCCCCGAACCCCCCTGACTCACTCGCCCCCCCCCCACCCCCCCCCCAACCTACCCCACACACCCCTAACACTGACCCCCCCCCTCCTCACTAACCCCCCCCCAACACCCACCCCCCCCCCCCACACCCCCCTCCACCAGCCTTCTCACCACCCCCACCACCAACACCCCCCCGCCCCCCACTAACCCCCCCCCCCTACCCCCACCCCCCCTATCTCCCCCCCCACCTCCTCCACCCCCCCCCCCCCCCACCCCCACCCCTCCTACAAGTAAACCCCTAAAACCCCTACACACTCACCCCCCTCCTCCCCAACCCCTCACCCCCCCCCCCCCCCCCCCCCTAAAACCCACAAAAAAAAATAAAATAATAAAAAAAACAAACAATAAGAACAATAAATACACAATCAAACCACACCAAACCCAGGAAAAAACAGATAAACAGCGACACAAAAACAAAAAACTCCCCCCCCACTTCCTCCTACACGCCCCTCACCCCCCTAAAAACAATACCCCCCCCCTCAACCCCCGCCCATATCAATCCCTCACAAAAAATAATCACATAACCCCCCCCAAAAAAAACAAAATAAAAAGAAAATAAAAAAACAAAAGAGAAAAAAGAAAAAAACATAAAAAAAAAAAAAAACTAAAAAAATTAAAATAAAACATAAAAAAAACAAAAATAAACAACAACAAAAACAAACATAAAAACCACAAAAACCACACAACCAACAAAACAGCCCCTACCCCCCCCCCCACAATCCCCTCCCCACACACACCCCCCCCCCCCTCCCCCAACTCCCCCCCCCCCTCCTCCCCCATCCCCCTCCTCCCGCCCGCTCCCCCCCCCCACCAACCACCCCCCCCCCCCACCCCCCCCCACCACCCCCCCTCCCCACCCCCCTAACTCTAACCACCTACCCCCCCAACCCCCCCCTCACCCCCTACCCACACCCCCCACCCACCACTCCCCCCCCCAACTCTAACCTAACAAACCCCATAATAAAAAAAAAAAAAAAATAACAATAACAAAACAAAAAAAAAAAAAAAACAAAATGAAAACATAGACCAAATAAAAAATACAACAAAAAGAGAACACAACTAAAAATAAAATCAAAAAAAAAAAAAAATAACAAAAATATACAAAACACCCAACCAAAAAAAGGAACAAAAAAAAAAAAAAAGTAACAGAATACACAGAAAAACAAAACAATAACAAAAACTAAAAAACAAAAACTCCAACAAATAACCCATCCACCCATCAACACCATCAACTTCCCACCCCCTCCCCACCAACCCATCACCCAAACCCCCCCAAACCCCACAAACCCCTCGCACCCCCCACCCCCCTCCCTCGCCCCCACACACCCCACTCCCACCCCCCCCCCCCACCACCCCATCCCTACCCACCACCCACCCCCTTCCCCGTCACACCGCCCCCCCCCCGCCCCCCCCCCCACCTCCCCCCCCCACCCCCCCCCCCCCCCCCCCCCTACCACCCCGCCCCTCAACCCCGCACCACCACCCCCCACCCCACACCTCCACCCCCCCCCCCCCCATCCTCCGCCCCCAACCCCTCCCCCCACCACACCCCCCCCCTCCACCGCCCCACCACAAACACCCCCCAACCACCCACACACCCTCGCTAAACCCCTACCACCCCGACCCCCACCACCAAGTCCCCAAACCTGACATACTCCCACAGCACATACCCAACCCCACGCCCATACCCACGCACCCCCATCTAAACCCCCCCCCTCCCCCCAACATCATCCCCTCCCCCCCACACCACCCCCCCCCAACCCACACCACCTAAACCGCAACCCCCCCCCCCACACCGCCACCACACCACCACCACACCCTCACCAACACAGAAACCCCACCCCCCCACTCACACCCACCCACCCCCCCGCCCACCCCCCCCCCCCCCCCACCCCCACACCCCCCACGCCATCCCCACACACACCCCCCCATCACTACCCCCCCCCCCCCGCCCCACCGACCCCCTCCCAACACCCCCACCTCCCCCCCACCCCCCCCATCCCCCCTCCCCCTCCCCCCCCCCCCTCTCCCCCCCACCCCCCAAACTCACCACCCACCCACGAAAAAAAACCCACCCCCCGCACCGCCCCCCCACAACCCACCCCCCCCTCCCTCCCCCCCCCCACCCCCTCTCCCCTCTCCCCCACCCACCCCTCCCCCCCCCACCCCACCCACCCCCTCCCCGACACCTCACCCCCCACCCACCTCCTCCACCACCCCAACCCCCCCACCCCCACGCCCCATCAAGCCCCCCTCCACCCCCCCATCGACCCCCACCCCCACTCCCCGCCACCCCTCCTCCCCCCTCCCCCCCCCCCCACCACAACATCCATACGACACCCCCTCCACCCCCCAAATCATAGCACTAACCCCACCCCCCCCACCGAAGAATAGCAACCCCACCCAACCACCCACCCACTAACCAAACCCCCCCCAAAAACACCCCCAAACCCCAACACCCACAAAAAAACACCTACAAACATGATTTATATAATAACCTTGGGTAATCATTTATTGTAAATACGTTGTATATTTAGTTTTTTGTTTGTTGTTTATGTAAACTTATATTTATTTTTAAACTAGTTACTGTTTACTACTCGCGGTTTTCGCCACGCAATTTTCCAAAATCGACAGTTACCTTATATTTGCTTAATAAGAAGCACTTATGATGGAGTCCTATGGAAAATTATTAAAAACGTATAGTTGTCATGACTGATGGTATATATTATTTACGTTTCATGGTAAATAGTATGGAGAGGTTTAACTTAATTCGTATATCATCGTTTTTGTAAGGTGTAGTTAGCATCATTTCTGGTTTTAATATTATACATTTTTTTAAAATAATATGTCCCAGCGAGAGGTCTGGCATTCTTACCCTGATTAAGAAATATTAGAAGATACACATGGTCTCGGGAAACCAACTTCAACTGTCTAAAAGCGTCTATTTCTAGCCCTTTCATCAATATTATTTCCAAGCAAAAAATACATAATTAAGGTAGGGGTCGAGAAGCATACTTCGGTTAATAAGTGCGTACTTCAGACCGTTTAAATTACTTACTTACAGTACTATGTCACAGTTTAGCCTTGACCATATTGCTTTCGAATCGAAATATACTATATACGTTTGATTATGCAGTTCTCGTGTGAAAATCTGCCTTCATCAAAAATCGTTTTACTATTCGGCTAATCTAATATACTTTCAGGTCTAAAAAATATTTCCAGAGAATATAGTTCAGTTTGCCTTGTTCGTAATGAAGAAAATATACACATCATAAAGTGATGTGACCTAAGAAGACCTATTGACGGGCATAGGGGGAAGTCCCTACCTAACTTCCTAATCCAAGACCTCACTGTACTTTCGGTTATAAAGGTGTAAATTCCTCCCATAAAGGTTATGCAACATTCCATAAAATGATCATTATTAAAGTTTGTGTGGTCATATGTCTTGTTTTTTTTTGGACAGAAGTCAGGAAAAAGTAAGAAATCGTTTGAGGCATGTAAGTGTTCATCTTTCTGTTTTCCATATAAGCCACTGTTAAAATTCATATATCACAAAGTGTCAAACTAGTCACTATAGTGGCGGGGAGGAAGAATTATTTTATATTCATAGTTTGTAATTTAGTTCTTTGTTGCTGTAGTTAGATGTTGTTTTTTATTAGGCTAACTATCACCGATTTCAGTAACACTCTTTAACTAATGTTCAGATTTTATAAAGTAAGGAGGAACTCCAAAGTCGAAGTCCGTAGTTTTCATAGTGAAATCACTTGTGATGTAATATGATAGGGTCCTATAATATTAAAAGTGGAATTAGTCATATATAATGCGTCAGGTACCCATTTTTCATGATTAAGAGGACCAGAGGCTAAAAAAAATTGTGATTAATTCTTATTTCATGTTTTGCCCTTCTAATCTTTTTTTTAATTATTCAATAAGTAATTTGTTTTCTCTTGTAATGTATATTACTGTGGTTTGTAAATGGTAGTGTATTAAGTTTATTTAAAAATAAGCGTGCTTAAGTGTATAAAAGAAAACCTTTGATATTTATAATTTATATGGATATTAATATTTTATAATTTATAAATAATAATTTATAAATTTATAGTAATATTAGGATCAGGATTATGACAAATTGTTTCCTGTATTATTTACTATAGTGCATAAAAATATAATTATGTTTGAAGCTACTGAGTTGTATATATTTTAATATTGTAGCCTATTACGCATTGAAATAAATCATTCATCTTCTTCTTAATTTATTTTGAATGCTAGAGACTTGAATTTAAGTTCGTATTATGTAAACTTTTTGTTGTTTCTTAAGTCTGGTTATATCATACTCATAAGATTTAAGCAGAACAATAAAAAAAATAATATACTCAGTATAATAAGTATTTCTAACTATTTATTTTTCCTCACCTAACCTTTTTAATGGATGTACATACAACCTGCTATTTAAAAATAGCATTTTAAATGTTTATCTTAAAATTTCGATGTTTGGAAAGTGATGTTTTCATAAATAGCCTAGTTTATGAGTCATTGTTAGACTGGACACGTGTGGCAGGTGGGCCGAGATAGCGAGCTTCCTGCGCTCCCAGACTGTATATCCGCCATACACAGAGTGTAGTTAATTAAGAAATCCTAATCCTTGATGTGTCCTGTAATATTTTTAGTGATTAAAATTTCATCGCACTCGATTATTTTAACTACGTATATTTTGATTGCTTATACGGTCGAGCGTAACAAAATTTCTTGTGTTATCACTTTACGTTTAATATACAGTAAATATTCTATCAATTGGGGTTTTGCACTGTTAAATATCTACTGCTAATTAAAATTTTTTCCTGTAAAGTGACGAGATAAGCCAGGGGTCACAGTGGTCAGCTAGGCGAAAGACTCAAGAGTATGTCAAATGGTAATTTTAAAACTATTTTTTAATTTTAAGTAGCAGATTTGAGAAATTTATTGTGTGATAGGAGTGATGGCACAGTTTCAAGTCTATAATATTTTATTGAGACAATTTTTTTAATGGAAAGCTGGTAATAATGATTATTAAAATGTCCTTAATACAAAAGCAGCAAAGTATGGTATTGCTTTTGATGGGAATGATGGGATTGAATTTAAAAACCTTTGATAAAGGTTTTATAAGAATTAAATATAGAGTAATATGAAATATTATTATATTGTTTACCGAGATTCGGCCGGCAAAGCAGATTCGGGACGACTCAGACGAATTTCTCAGAGGTCCATATCGTTTTGCTTTCGGAGTGAAAAACTCGTGGAATCATCTATTAAAGTCTATAGTTTTATATTTAAATACATCCATGACCTTTTTTATTGATACAAAAAGCCAATGTAGTTCCTAAATCTGGCAATAATACTAAATATGATTGTATAAATAAATTGAGAACAATAATTTCCCTTCCTCTTTTTAAATCAGCTTTCATTGCGCCCTCTCATGAATGACGTGGTTGGTAAAGTCTGCATCAATACATTAGAACAGCGTGTATTAAAATTATCGCATGGGTATTGATTTTTTAACGATGTTTATGACACTGTAGATAGGGAAAAGTGCGTTAAGCTGAATGATGAAGAAGTTAATATCTACGCATGTCAATAATTTAACTGTAATTAGGATTTTAGTCCAATGTAAATTTTCATGATAGGCAGGAGTTTGGAAAATGATTGTTTTATGACACATTTATTTTCATTATATTGCTTTTTTAATTAGCCAATTGGAATGGAACATCATGTTAAGTTGTTATTATGTTAGGCCAACGGTTTCAATGGTTTTGAGTGTTCTGAGTGGCGCGTTTATTATCTGGAATGCGATTAGCCTGGAGGTAGTTATAAGTATAAGGGGGAACCGCTCCAGAGAGGACAGCTCAATAAGACAATACTCTTGAATTGAAGACGATAACGCAAATTATAATATCTTAACAGTGCATATTAAAAAGAATATTATAAAAAATGTGTTCTAACTGTGTTGGTATTTGTTAAAACCTTTCGAGCAAAATAAAGAGTATAACAAAGAAATGCTAATTTTCCACAATATAAAATTCCTTTGATACATAAAAAAATCATTGTAGTAATTTAGACATACTAGTATGCACAAGGCCCCAAATATTATTATTTTTAAAAACGTTGAATTTATTGTTAATTAAATAAATTTACCCCTTTCCTAAAAATATTACAGCTAACAGCTAAGCATTCACGATACAAATATTTACTTTTTGTATGTTGATAACTTTCTTCTTTAGTTATTATTTATTTTATGAATATCTTGCCCAAATAATTACTCAATAGAAAAATATGAGGTATAATTAATCTATAGTATACAATTATTGTGTGCAATACGAAACAAAGGTATTAGTGTTATTACCACTCTCCAGCTAGTGCCTAACCAAACTCTATAGAGTGACACAGACCATCATCTCTCGGGGGAGAGAGAGCGAGCAGTCGAATGACAAAGAAGAATGAACATCCGCCCCGCTGACCAATATAGTTACCTCTTACTACCACTACGACGCGACAATAGTAACTCTTGTCCGGCGTGCCTTGACCGTGGTCAGCACCTCCTGCACTTGGTCAGGGATTCATTCCTGAATTTTTCTAAAAACACTTCAATAACTAACGCTCGCTCCCACTTAACTCTATGTTGGCAGCCGATCTTTAAGGTTGACTTTTTGATTATTCCTAATACTGTAAATTTGGGTATTAAAAAAATGTTCAGATTAATTTCATAACCAGAACTAAAAACTGTTGATGATAAAGATATGAATTTTTAAATTAGGTGCAAGTAGTCTGGCTGAATAAAAATGTCTTAAATGTATTTATACAATACATTTTTTAACTATTTAAATATTTTGTTAAACATTTTAAAGCTATATTTAATCTTAACAAATTTAATTTTCTCAAAATCATTAATTAAGAAATGTCAACGTCCTGAAGTTACTATTAATCTACGTACTGTACAAAATTCAATTTTTATCATCGGCATCGGCCCGTTTAATTTAGACTTCAATCAAAAAAACATTTTCTCATTTAAACATGTATTAATCGTAAAAATCCTTTAATATTGCTGTATCCCTATATTATTAACTTATTCTCTTACGACTTATGTTGAGTGGGTAATATGTGAAAAGCAATTACACGTGTTTGCCTTTGTTTAAACCTTCTGTTAATGCAGAGTATAAACGAGGACCCGGTTTTACAAATGGCAATGTAGAGTAGTGAAACAGATTTGCGGAGTCTTCTTATTAGGTGTTCTACTTGGAGATATTATGATTTGATGTAACTCATTATGTAGTGAGGAATTACTTCCTCCCGTGTTTAGTAACTTTTAAATTAGTATTTTGTGGTTTCTTGCAATAAGACGGAAACATTTATATGTTATTTGGGAGAAAGGAATGCAAGTATGATCGTTGGACAAAAAATGCAGTTAACTATAAACGAAATGGGTTAAGTGAAAGGTTAACATCAAAAGTTACAGTATATGTTTAACATTTAATGGTAAATAAGAAACAGTATTGTGCATTGGCGTCCCGTAGCGTTTAAATGTTGATAGGGTTTAAATCTAATCAAATAGGTCTCAGTTCCTTATAGGACATATTTGGTATAGGGATCATAAGTACTATCAGACACAGAACTTCGTGACACACTTTTAAGAACGCCTTGCTTTTAGATGTATGCACCAGACTTAGTGCAAACAAATATTCTAAACTCTATGATGGAAGCAGTGATTTTTAAACGCGATTTACTGAGTGTTTATCCATCGCATTTACATAACAGAGCTATATACATAATACATAACACAACTATATACGAGAAACTAAGGCGCGGCGGCGATGAATTTTCAAATCAAGCAGCATTGGAAACCTCTTCTATATTTATCCCATTAAGAGTATATTTAGCTGTTTATTACTGTGTCGGTGTTAGTGTTTAAATCTATAGAAATATCTTGAATTCGTTTTCATTAAAAATATACTAAAAGCTAATTAATTAACATTCTATGCAACGACTTGAGCAAGGTATTATTATCGTGTGTATGAATGTGAAAGATTGGGAGAGGGAGAGTTTATTTGGCCTAGACCCCCTAATTCAAGTGCAATGCACATATGCGTAAAGCAAACTTATTCGGCTTAAGCATTAGGTGTGTAAAAACGTTTAAATTTACTAAAAAATATATATTTCTTTAAACCTTTTTATCGGTACGTTCACACCATTCTCTATTTGGGGCGGTTCCCTAACACAAAGAAAATTTATAATGATGATCATAAAATAATCAATGTGCAAAATTCGCACCTATAATATTTTACAACAGTTGACATTTAAAAGGCTCTTAACTAATTAACTAATTTTTGTAGGCTAACTGTAGAGACGGAAAAAATGGGATTTTTAGCTATTTTATAGAACCAAGTGTAGGGAGTAGCCCGAAGAGATTTTTTGAAATAATAAGAATATGCATATATTCATCCAGGGAACCCTAAGAATGTCTACGTAAAATTGCAGTACAATGGGTTAAATAGTTAAAGCGTGAAAGCAAAACAAATAAAACATATTATTAATACCTTCATGTTATATGTAGGCCCTAAAAATCATTGATAATAAGGATAATACATTTTACCCGTACGTGCTAGAAAAGTGGCTTGTGGGAATATTTTTATTTTATTCAATAATAAAAATTTTTAAATTATATTTGATTTAAATATATACATTTGTAAGATATGTGGAATTATAAATAAGTAATTATTTATTAAATACTTGTGTCCTTTCCTGAAGTTCTTAAATTACGTACAAAAATAAAATTTTGATATCCATCCGTTTTTTTGGTCCTAATTTACGAACTTGACAAATATTTTTATACATTCAATGTATGTAGGTCTTAAAAGCCATTAATAAAGCTTTATATCTACGAGAGAGGTCTGAAAAGTTATCCGAACCTAACAAATTGTTTTGTAATTTGTTTTCCTTTTTGAAGCTAATCGATTAAATTAATTCTAGGCTATTAATATCGCATAAACAGTCATCATCTCTTTCCCAACCAAAAAAGCAGCATTTTTTCTTTTTTGAGTCGGTTCCCCTTTTGTATTTTTCTTTCGGGTGTATAATGGTGTAGTCAAGTTTTATCTACAGTAATTAATCAGCGCATTTGGATTATTTTCGCCTAAACTGCACGAGAAGAGCGTTGGAAAATGTTTCATCCTAAAATCTTTTTAAAGCAACGTAAATAAAAAGTTTTAACGGTCAGGACCCAAATACCATGGAGTGAAATGCACCATCATTGAACTTATTTGTTGCTAATTTTATAAAGGAACCTAACGCCAAAATATCATATCTACAGGTCAGTTTTTGTTTTTTTCGAGATATAGTGCAGTTAGACAGATAAATATTAATTAAATTTTTCCAGCCCCAAGGTTGATAGTCTTTGTTGACGTACAGCCAATAAAAACGTTCATAATAAAATTGATTAAGGCACAGTAACATATTATTTTACAAGGTAGAAGTACACCCACACCAAGTATCGTAAACAGGTTTCACTGAGGTTGCATACAAAACGTTTCGTTCTTCATATGAAATATATCTCGTTAAATCGTGTCACATATGATACCAATACCTCGTGCTCAAATTCAAATCTACACGTCAGTTTACTTTTAGAGATATCGTGTGTATAGACAGACAGACATATAGAAATGAAAAATGTTCAAGCTTCATGAGTAAGTTTTAGATAATTACTGAGAACTATATTTCCTAAACAATATATTTTATAATTAACTACTATTTTATAATTTTAAAACATACAATGATGATCGATTCTGCACAAAGTTAAGAACGATTTACATAAGAGCTGGTCGCACATATAGGATATTTCCTTGGTAAGTTCAAACGGCATAATTCAATTGTGAACCGTAAATAAATTAGACCGGACTCTCTTTTTAACCGCAGTAACTTTTAAGAGTCGCACGCAAGTTATATATTTTCTACATCGGAAAAATAGCCAAAATAAATTCAAATGGAACAAACTCTTTCTATCATGCTTAGAGACCACGTCAGAACATCGTGGTGCACTTCAGCTGTACATGATGAGATAATGAGAACACCACTTCTTCTATTTATAGGTGTCCTCTGATGTCGAAAAGGTTTTAAAGCTTCGTTTTGAGCTTCGTAGTTGCCGACTTTCTTTGGATCTCATTCCAGGAGTGAAGTCTGAGACAGCGTCAAATACTACACACTGCAATAAAAGTAATGTGAATTTGAGCTAAATTCAACATTCAAATATTATAAGTGCTTTCACCAAAGTAGGCTACGGCCAAAGGTAACAGATAGTTGATTTTATAAAAATAAATGCAAGTTAATGAGGACAAATCAAAAATCTGTATTCACGTGCAGACCATATAACCATCAATATAGTATTTTAATAAATCTAAAAATAATAACTGATATCCGATTAACGTAAGGGTTTTTCAACAAAAAATAATTACGCCTTTAATTATTAACATGAACTCTAAATTTTTTTGCATGTTGTTCTTCAAAAGACACACACACAAAATGCAGAATAAGAATAAGGAATAATTAATAAGTTAACGTGAAGAAAGCTTATATTTTTAAACAGAAAACTGTTTTTGGTTATCACAATCCTCAATAACAATCCAAAATATATTTTCTTTTACTCGAATACATGTGTGAATACAACCCAATCAGTAAACAATTTTTCCAAAGTGTTATAGGTGTATACTTTTATGTGGTAGAAGTTTGAAATAATAATGTTTAGCTTGTAATAGAGGTCGTCTGGACCCCAGCTCCGTCAGGGATCTTCTTTAGAAAAAACAAATTATAGTAAACAATTTAATGGCATGGCTGTCGTCTTCTAGGTGTTTTAAAATGCTTTAAAAATCCTAAATTTGTCTTGAAAGTAGTGAAATAATTTTCAGTTTATTTGATTCTACCAAAGGTATCGGTATTCGGTAGGGAAAAGCAGTGTTAAAACCATATGCCACGAGATGGGCTACTCATTAAGTATTTTTTATTGCGACCTTCAAAAATCTTGAACCTCAAATGGGTTCCAAGCTACTAAAAAATTCTACAAAATAATTTAAATTATAATTTTTATATATATTATATATATATATATATATATATATATATAAAAATTATGTATATATATATATATAATTATATATATATATATATATATATATATATATATATATATATATATATATATATATATATATATATATATTGAATAAGAACTTCCAAAACGGATAGGGTTGTTGGAAAACAAGTGCGCCAAAATATTAAGGACTTATTTAGGAGCTGGGTGTATCGAGTCATCAGCCGATATGGTCGAGAAACAAAACATACAGGTTGGGACCGGAAGATGAGGTGAAAAACAGTTTGGAATGCGGGAAGAGCGAGCAGCCGACTCTGCATGGCGCGCCACACCACCAAGTCTGTTTTTCTACCAAAACCACATATGTAGCAGGAACAAAGTCTTTTACCTATCGTAGAAGTTGACAACACCAGTCTATAAAACATTGTTCATGTGCTACTACTTCAATCCATACATATTTTCCAATTGTTAAGAGGTTCGCATAAACAAATAAATATTCATTAAATGTGTCTGAACCTTACAATTACTTAGGAATTTTGTTTAGCAATTTATTATTCATTTGAGGTGTTTTTGTACTCTAATTGTTTCAACAGAAAACCAGTTATAATTGAAATATCATCGGTAGTTTTTTAAATAAATACATTATGATCATAATTTTGTTTTTACAGAAACAATTTTTAAACATCTGTCATCTAAAATATATAATTAGAGTTTGAGGCGTTTATATTTCAATTTATAAAAGGACTCAAACACACCCCAAGGCAAGGCAAGGTGTTTTTGATTGCCTTTTTGCAATCTAAGTCACAACAAATTCTTTTTAAACGATATCCTACTTCGTTAAATAGTTATAGTGAAGTAAATTACACTCATACACAACAATAACCCAGTTACTAAACACTAATGTATAACGGTATACAGCTGTTGTAATTAAATAAGTAATTGTTATATATTTTTAAAAAACATTACAGGATTAGAATTTACATTGCAACATTTCAGCTCTGTTTGACTAGGTAGGTGGAAAAGAGGTTAAAATATAAGCAATGTACTTTTTGCGTCATGACGAATACAAACACAGAGATAGTTTGCATACTTAGTAGTAGGCATTCAATAGACATTCATATGAAATTTTAACAATATTATTGCCTCAAACCACTTCGAGGCACTATCAAATATTGTTTAAGGAGATATCTAAATAGACATAGATAATAAACAAAGTGGTGTAATAAATACATTTCTCAATAGGTTTCCTTCCTTGCTCTTTTCATTTTAAACCAAACCACGTGTCGCGTACCTTATAATATAATATTTGATTAAGAAATGAATATATAAAGCATATTGCAGTATACAAATTGTCTACGAGAATAAATAATAAAGTTTATAATTTTGGACTAGAATCTTGAAGCTGCAGGTGCTGCACGAGCCGCAGGTGCTGCACGCGGTTGACAGGACATGAAAGGCGCCGCGGTGGAACATTCTTTAAAATACAATAAATTTTAACCGTTAACCTACGCCTGTACGCGGTGAGCGTGACAGGACTCTGTAATCACAGCTCCCGGACAGGCCTGACACAGGCACAATATTCATAGCCGTTATATGATTGTACTTGATATTCTTAAATAAAATCTGGAAACACTGTTCGCCGCTAAATACACATACACGGCTGCCGAATTACGCAATATACGCTTGTGCTGAATGATGACAAATTCTTACGGCAGTCACATGACGTAATTATTGCTTTTCTTACTTCCAATTATGGTACTGATCTGATATCGTTGCTATATCATTAATTTAGAATTTTAAAACAATATACTCCTAAATATCCCAAGAGATGTCTCTTACAATTTCCGAATAAGATATTTTTATTGTCATTATTTTCTTGTATAATAATTGGTTAAAGTGGAGAGAGCTTAAAATTAAAAACACAAAACCGATCTTCTTTAGAAAAGCAGTCTATACTAAAAGTATTGAGCTGGTAATAGATAAATGCAGTTTTTGAACTGCAAAAATATGATGTAATATGTAATCAAGAAGTACAACAAAATTATGTGTATAGAGATAACTAAAATGCGGCTGCAATTTCATTGTCTTATCTAATACATCCGTAGTGAGTACGGTGGGCTCTCAACGACTTCAACGTGGGGCGCAACGCAGGATAGCGATGGTCACTCTGTCCCAATGTTATTGTTGTTTTCTACTCTCCTGATACTTGAGACGTTCATCACTGACATTTTCAGACACTGTTACGTCATATCGCTCTCTCCCATCGCCCTCTCCCCAAGCAGCTGTGAGGGTAGCATCATCCAATTCTCTTGCCAACCTCTGTGCGCCTGATACCCTTTGCTTGTATTACTTTGGAGGTTGCGTAAACCACGCCCCCACCGCCATTCTGCTCTCTGATTTGTACATAGCGTTTTCCAATAGAAAAATAGGATCACTTGTCCCTTGGACCGCTTGGTGGCCTCCGCACTAAATCAGTGTGTTTGGATCACCTAAATTGTGTTCAGCGGGCCGAGATTTTATCACTAAATGAATTAAAACTTACAAAGAAGCGTTCTACTTTTTCTAAGTTTATGCTGAAAAATAATGTTTGTAATTCAAATATGGATGTAAATTTTTTTTATAAAATGAAAATTTCATTATTTTCAAGAATACTTGAGCGTACCTTTTATGCTACATTAAAGTTTCTAGTTCGTCACGATATGTGCTTAGGCTTACAGCATGGTATCCCTCTAAATGCAGTGTCCAGTCACTGGCAAACCCGGAACTCTAGGCAAGCAAGTTGGAAGTAGTTTTATGCAGGGCCGTATCGTGAGGTACTTGGCAGGGGACAGTAATTCATTCCCCCCTATGAACTACTCTCATATAAACACCAATATCAGCCACATTCTCTGTTTGGGGCACCAAGCTTGCCCCCTCTCCACACTACAATTACAGCACTGCCGCTGCGCCACTGCGGTTATGCCGTTCCACCAGCAGACAACACAGCAGTCTAGTGCAGTCGCTGTGTGTCGGCAGATGGCATGGCATGCGCCTTTCTTCTCCGCTCCTACTTCTGTCTGGTGAGTCTGTACGTCTGTCTGTGCTGATTATAATCACAATACCGCAAGATGTTGGTAACATCTGTCACCAACTGATCTTCTTTGTTGCCTCAGTCCAGTCTCTTGTGTGGTTGTAGACCAGAGAACGGTTATACTTCTAATTAATTTATTGTCAAACTATCGGTCAACGTTGGTAAATAAATAAGCGGCTTTCAATTTAAAATAAGTATCTGTCAAAAAAAGATAAAACCAAAATGATACAACATAAGAGGAACGAGTTTTTTTATTAACAAATAAAATGTTCGCCCTTAATAGTTTACCATATCTGTACTTAATTATAGAACAAATTATTGACTGTGGAACCGCCAAAGAGATTGTCGCAGTGATTTGAGTTGTTAGTGCGTTTAGTATTATACATTTAGAATAACTTTTAGTATAAAAAGTCAAATTGTCATATTGCGCGTACCTTATAAAAGATTTTATTATTATTTCTCAATCCATGAATAAAATACGTTCCGTTTGTTCGGTGGAACAACATATGGAATAGATAATATACATAATAGTAATGACAAATGTTACGGCCAGTTTCCACAATTTCAGAATCAGACGGAGACAACAGCAAGCTTCTTTAAAGGGAAAACGATCCAATCCCACTGCAAATTTGTATAGACGTTGCCGGTAATCAAACTCATGACCTCTCGGTTCGGTTCGGCGATTTTTATTTATTTCGTTAGATCGTTAATTAATAGACTAATTTTGGTTGACATCTATTTCTTTTTAGGAGTCTGTGAAAGCAACTTTGAGGCAATTACTGATTAAATAACGTACACTGACTAGGATGCGTTCTATGTAACCTCAAGGTTCTCAAGATTCCCCAAAAATTACTTAGTATTCAAGTGGGGACAGCGAACTGAGAGTAAATCACAGTGGCAATGGAACTGTTTATTGGAGTTCAACAAGGATTAATGCTGTGTCCAATTTTATTTATGATATGGGTCAATAAATGATTTGAGATGATTTACGAGGATTAAATAGTACAATAGCAAAACAAAATTTTGAAGGAGCAATTAGAAAAATATTTATTAATATATTTGCAGGGTCTCTTCAAAGCGACATCTTTCATTTTGAAAGGCCTCGACCAAAATATAGAAATAATGTTGGAAAATGTGCAATTATTAGTATATTTACACAGTAAATTTGGCATATATTGTGCTAATTCAGATAAAATGTATCTTCTGGGTATTAAAATTGTAATAATTATTTAGGCCTATTTGTTTTTCATTCAAAAATTCTGTACATTACACTTTCTTTTTACTTATAGATTAATAATGTAAAACTTATTAAAAACTTATAACTCCAAAATTTAAAATAATAACACATTAAAAATGGTTAAACAATTAATCAATTAAATCGCACGTCTATAATTATAGATTACCCACAAGTCCAAGATGCCAAACTGTTCAGGTATAACATAAACATGATTTTATTACATAAGTAAAAACGTAAAATAATCAAATCTTGTCACATTAAAGTTCCGTGTTCCTTTTAGGAGTTTTTTTTTGCCATTTATGTATAATTTTTATAAAAATATTTAAAGATGTTGGACAAGTGGTGTTCCCCACAAACAAACGTAAAGTAGGGCAGCAATAATGCTCGTATTACATCTTTTCGGCAAAATCAATAAATTACAGGCATAAGTAATTATGTAAGGTTATAATTAATATCTTTATTTTATAATTGTTACGTTCTACATCATGTTTGCAATGTCTATCAGACTCAAATATGAATTTGTAAGGCGTGTACGTAATGATTTTTAAAATACTGTTTCTCAGGATGATTACAAAATCCTATAAAATATCCTTGGCATCTTTTCTTCACATTATGAACCTAAACAACGACAATTTATAACCACTTTATTCATTCTAATTTATTACGGCCAAAATGTACGCTTCCTAGGGGTAAGAGATTAATAAGATTTTGATCATGTTATAAAGACGTAAAACATTTTCATTGTTGAATTGTTTTCCGTATTCCACGCACTTTCATTTAGTAACACTAACGCTGTCTTAGCATACCAATCATTTTTGATATCAATATTGCGAATTCTCGTCGCCAATGCTACTAAAATTGGTATGTAGTCACTTTTCTGTAAAATTTTTGCAGAAAGTGCCGAAGAAGACGGACAACTGCACTACTGCGGTTTTTATAGTGTTATCAAAGTCTTTCACTGATCAAGTTCCACCTAGGAAGAAAATGCTTGGTTTAAACTTAAATTGCGTATGAGGCTATAATATTACAGTATCTCAATCGTATGCCATTCTATTTTAATGATATATACGATCAGTATGACAGGAAACATAAGTACCTATATGGTACTTTCCTAGAGTAAGTTATAATGTTCCACAAGCGATATTTATAATAATTTTTATATTACTTATATTTAATGTCATGGACTAAACTCTTAAACTTACAATAGTAAAATTACGTAGTAAGCGTATGAATACCGTAGAAAATAAGCACAATCGAAACAATTAACATGTTATATGTCAATCAATGCCTTTTCATTAGATAACACTTTTCCTTATAAGGCTCCTCGCTGAATCGTTAATACTTCGCCAGCAAATGTCAGAATTGAGTCAGCAAATCGTAAAGTATCGATCGTGTACACGACACATCAATATTTCGATGACATGTCGTCAGCAACGCAGCTCTTCACTCTACCGTCAATAGCGTCCCAATTTTGTTTTATTATTGCTTGTGGTTTTCGATGGATCAACGGAGTTTTCCATCCATAAGGTCCATTTTTACGGACTTCATAAGCAAAGATTATGGGTCACTATAAATTTATTTTGTGTGTATCTCTATTCTGTCCAGTTTACTTTAAATATTAATAATAATAATATATTTATTTTCTCAAACAATCATTACAATAGTTACATAAAAATTACAAAAGTACAAACTTAACTTAATCTAAATGCCAAGTCTGACCAGTAAAATGCAGCCGAATATACAAATGCAACATTGATATAAAACACATAACAAAGCTAAGTGAAAATAAAGGCGAAACTCTAAGGTCAAGCCTGTGTGGGGGAGGGGCAATTCAAATTCAAAAAAAGTGTTCTACCTTTATAAAGATTCCTATTGGTTGATTCAATAGTACCGGAGTAGGTTATGTGGAGTGTAACTTAGCCAACGAATATTCGTTTTCTGTCATTTTACGTGAAATGTTCAGTACATTTTAGAAAATATATACAGCTGAGGAATTTATTGAAAATGTATAAACTTTTAAATAAAACCTCATATTGTATTTATTTCTCTGCGCGCAATGCGAAAACGCATGTATCCAGTGCACCAAAAACGTATTTTAGTAAGCTTACAAGATAACAGAACGCTACACCTGTGTCGCGTAACAAGCTCAGCTGCTGAGCTTTTACACAAAATTTCACGTTTTTAGCTACACGTGTTACTAAGACACATATTAAAATGTCACATGACTGTACTCATTTTGTTTACAAATTTATTTATTCTGCGGTGTTTTCGTTGCCATATTGCTTACCCGTAAGACCAATGTATAAATGTTCAGTAACGCTCAGCCAAATCCCAGGGCATACGCACAATCATCAAACTCGTTGCTTTTATCGTTGGTGTCTTAAAAGTCCCTCCTCTACATTATTCTTTAAATTCTTTATTGTGTAGTATGACAATTTTTACAATAATTGTATTACACTCGTCAGAAAAATATGGCTTAAGATGCATATCTAAATAAAACAATATTTCTCAAACTTTTCACAATTTCTGTAGCCACTTTTAAATTACTAATCGGAAAAAACTCACCAACCGAGTAAAAAGCTTTCTGTATGAGATAGTTATATAATAATTTTTTGAATTGTGTAGGATTATTTTCCATTGTAACATTTTGCGGTAGCCTGTTATATAATTTTGGCCCCATATTCTGGGGAAGTGAGGCACTAAGCTGAAGTCGGTGGGGAACTTGCCTATGTTGAGCGCTGGATCTTGTATTGTAATTGTGGACGTCCGAACCAATTTGGATGGAACCGTATTTGAATATGTGGTGCACAAGCATTTCGTAAATGTATAGAGAGGGGAGGGTTAAAATTCTATACGACTGAAAAAATGTTTTACATGGCGCTCTCCTACGTACGCCGGCTATTATTCGGACGGCTCTTTTTTGCAAATAAAATACTCGTAGAAACTCCCTACGTGACGCTGAGCCCCACAGTATTATACCATATCGCAGCCTTGACTCGATCAGGGAGGTGTAGATTAGTCGTAAAAGAAAATAATTTTGATATTGAGAATATCTGCTTAGTAAAAACAATTGTGATGATAATTTTGAGCATAGCATGTCTATGTGCTTTTCCCAAGTAAATTTACTATCAAAAATTAATCCCAAGTACTTACAATCTGATTCTAAAGGCAATTCGAATTCATTCATAACGATCAGTGGATCGATTTCTGAATTAAAATAATTTGAAAAAGAAATACTTTTGGATTTTGAGGGATTAACATGTAAATTATTTCGATTTAAGTATTGATATAACTTTGTTAGTTGTAAGAAGCAGTTTATCTCTATATGCTCTGATGATTTAGCTTGGAAGATTAAGGCGATATCGTCCGCGTACATCGTAATATGTAACTCTGGAAAATTTATCGTTAAACTGTTTGTATATATGATAAACAATATCGGTCCCAAAACGGAGCCTTGGGGAATACCAAAATTTAATTCCAATTTATTAGAATTTACATTTTTATCTTTTTTATGAATAGATTTGGAGTGATTCACTTTGAAGGATGTTTATATGACTAAATAAGGAATTTTGTTATGCAAGAAAATGTTTGTCCTCCCCCCTTTAATGGGGTATTTTGGAGGTAAGTCGAATTTTGTAAATACAAACCCCTAGCAAGTAACACCTCATTTTAAAGGCAGTATAAAAAAAAGAAGAGTGGCACAAACTAGAGGTCTTTAATGTTACTCTGTGAAAATTAATGGTCAGCTAAAGGTTTAATGTTTATAAAACCCCCACAGTTTAAGTTACTGTAAGGCACATAAACATTTACTCACTAGTTATTTTGAGAACTTAAGACGCCAAATCATAAAACAAAGTTATTATTGATTGTGCGCCCGAAAATGGGAGTTACAGATTCAAATCTCGAATATTTCAAATAGCAAGATCGGTCATGTAGCACATAATTTTGAAGGGCTATGAATGCTGAATAATTTGGTGTAGGCCTAAATTCTTTTTTAATATCAAGTCTTTTTCAAATGGTAAAGATTTTTTGGGTTTTATCTTTTTTTACTATGGTACTTTTGAACTTTAATTTGCGGTTATATATTTTTATGGAAAGAGTACAAATTAAGCTATCACACGGTATGTCTTACAACCACTTTTGCCAGTTTTTTCTTATAGCACAACAATGTTCATATTCAAAAGAATTTGCAGTCCGTGCCCACTTTTAAATAAGAACATCGGCCGTTGTGACACATCAAATTATAGGTTGTTAAAAATAAAATATTAAAAAAAATATATTTTAATAAAACTCAAACTGTCTTAATAATTGTTCAAATAAAACTAACAAGTGATCAAATTGAGTGGAACATTATGATTTAAAAAAGAATCCAATTGACAAAGAGCAACTATACTATGATAAGCTCAGAAGTCCTATAATCGGGATAGAGAGGTGGATATTTGCACAACATCAATTACAGCGTTTGTAAACAAACTATAAGCAGTTGATCAACAATGGTATTTACATTACGACAACATATGTTTTTGTTTCTAATATATGCTATCATTTTATTGTCATTGCCAACTGTAGCTTGATAGTCAGTACCTTTGTTTTTTGTCTGAACATCAATATCATTTTCTATCCTTTTTCTACTCTTGATAATCGTAACTTATACAGGTATATTTATTTCTTTGATTTGTTTACCTTAATTACTAAGATTTTTTTGAGTATCTTTAGAGGTGCAAGAGTGTTTTAATTTTTTTTTTTCATTTTGTACTATTAGTTTACTTGTGATACATAAGGTACATAAGCCTACATTTGTTTTGTTTATATAATAAATAAATTTCACGAATATTGAAGATACACGAAGTTTACGATATTTTAATGGTTTTAGGAGAATGTTTTCAGTATTTTACAGGCGATATCCCGACGTGGAAAGCATTCTAAAGTCTAACAGCTCGGCTAAAGGAGACTGGTCAAGTGCCACAATAAAGACATTGGAAGAAAAGTTGCGAGTGAGAAGGTTCCCGCCGTTATACCAGCTGTTTTACAAAAAATTCCTCACGAAACTTAATCCGTTCGTTTTCTTCTGACTCTGGCTTAAGTACATAATCTATTTGCAGGATATTGAAAGTTCATAAAATGCACCCTTCCAGGATGTCCCTGCGTCAATAAGTATCGGAGGAAGATTAACTGCACCGAATGAACTTTTGCCTATGGGCAAGGGACATGCTTGAGCAAAATCTTCATTTCTTCCAACATTTTTTACGGCTTGATGAAGCCACGTTCCGCAATCAGTGGGAGAACTAAATCGGTACAATATGTGCTACTGGGCATTAGGAAATCCGTATAGGTCACGTGAGGTTGACAATCAAAGGTACTGGACCTTGCACGCGTGGTGTGGTATAACTGGAAAATGTAAGAGTTCCTAATTTTTATGAAGGTACATTAACTGGAGAGTGTACAACGATTCCCTGATAAATACGTTTGAACTTTTTCAACACCAGTAACGGAATATAATATGATACCTATAAATTAAAATATAGAAATAGATTTTTAATTGCATTACTCTACTGAAATGTAAGTTATGCTAATAATGAAATTATTTATTATTAATAAAGGATTAATATTTTTTCCATACAACTAGTTTATTTCGGCAGGTAATAAGAAGAACGCTTGAAGCGTATTAAAATACAGTTTTTTCCCATATAACTTGTAAACTAGAAGAGCTAGAAATTAAGTTAACATTTTAAAATGTTTCTTTATTCACAGCCTTGAATTTGACGTGCCACACAACCTACGTTTTCATTAAAAAAGTGTGTTGGTTACGGGTCTGCAAATATTTTCGAATTTGTAAATTTTTATGCTGTAAGAAAATTATGCAAAAATGGTCATATACGACATACGGTTTGAAAGCTTATTTTGTGCTTTTTCCTATTAATATAAAACTTGTGCCAAATGGTTCGGTGTTCAAAGACCTTCAAAATGATGTGCCATATTTCTTACTATTTGAAATATTCGGGATTCGAACTAGTTATCCTCATTTTCGGGCACATCCTTATCTTAATTTTGCGAAGTCGCCGTATGAAATTTATTAGGGTTACAGTTTATTACATCGCTCTAAGTAAAACGGTTTTAACCACAGGAGATTGCGGCCGCGTGGTCTAAGACACCCTGTATACACTTCTTACGTCTTAACTATGTATACATTTCCAGAATCTTTACTGAAAAAAATTGACAACCACCTCTATTAACAAGCTTCGTTGTTATTGTTATTGTATGCAATTATTGTGCAACATTAGACCCTTTCGTTAAATGTAGGGCCCGTGTATTTGTTGCATACTAAATTTAGGAGATTTTATTTATCTTATGTTTGAATTCTTACTTCCGTTCTCTTATACGAATATATAGTATTCATAATGTCCTGAAACGGTGGCATAATATTTTTCTGAACGAATTACATATAAAGCAGTATTACTTGGTACACCTTACCATTTACTATTACTACACCTACAAATCTATTTTTTGGTAACTCTCAGTTTGCCATACCTGGGGGAAGGCCTGCAAGGAGTCAGAAGAACATTTGCAATGAGAGCAGGGTCGACCTTTGCTCTCATTTAAGATTCTCTTCTGACTCCTTGCGGAGAGTCATTTTAAAAAAACTCGACAATTTATTATTTTTTTTAAACAATTTTACAATGGTATATTTATTGAAGGTAACTAACCTTTTTTGTGTCTGTATTTTAATTTATGTTGTAGTTATAGCAATTCACCATTACAGCTCAATAATCCTAAAAAATTGACCATATCTACATATCTAATACTTTATAAACGTCTTTTTAATAACCTTAATGATTATATACCGCTTACAAGAATCGTCTTTATCTTTAATTCACTTTTCTAAGTGACCGATTCTAAGACCTCCCAGCTCGGAACTCCAGATTAGAGAATTGTTACAGGAACACGCCACTATTCCAGGTATGAAAACCCACCTAAAACCCGTATCTTCTCACCTTTCTAGTCTAATAATAGACATCTCGTCGTTATCTATGTCTGTGGTAGCATCGCTTTGTAATAAAAGGGATTAGGCCTAACGCGATAAAGGTTGCGCTATCAGGCGGGAGGATGGCCCAAGGCCAAGTCTGCGTCTATCCAGGTAACGTTATCACCGTTATCTACAAGGCACGTTAAGTTTACTGCTCTACACGCTATACGTCATCTAGTAGACTATGAAACAGTCGCTACAGGATAAACTATATACGTTGCAACGGCCATCGGAGAACGATTGCAAACTATATAATATAATGAACCAACACAATATAATGCAGGAAAAAAGCGTATATGTTCAGAAAATCTTACTTAAAACTGTGTGATCCAAGTTATTAAGCAATCTGTATTTTATAAAAGGAGACGTCTAACTGATTGACTCACTCACTGACTAACAGACGGACTGATTCATCAACGTCCAGCAACAACCATTTGATATATAGGTTTTTTTCGTGTGCCCTAGAGGTGCACCAAGGTAGAATTGTTCCTCTCCGTCGCCTAGGCTCCGTCCCACTGGCCTCTAAAGTTGATAATATTCCCATAAGAAATTCATCGTTAGAAACACGTGTGCACAATTGAGACAATTCGAATACCTCTTCACCTAAATTGCACCACTTTTTGTAGTCTGGGTGTCTCTGATGTCGAAACGATGCGGGGGGTTGCGTTTTGAGCTTCTTCGTTCTTCGTTGTCGACTTTTTTTGGAGCCCTCAGAGAACATGACTTCAGATTTCAGGAGTCAAATCTGCAACAGCATCAGATTTCAGATGCTGCACGTAAGAGGAAGGTGAACTGGACCTTAACTCAACATTCGCATTGAACCAACCCTTCCCACCATAGCTGCATCATGTGTTAAAAAAAAACTTGTTATCAGTATACCTAGGTTTTCTTGATACAAATTTAACCTGTGATGGTTTACAAAAATTTCATTTCATAAAATGGATATGTCCATGGTGTTTCTTTTTTTTCAAAAGGAAATTGCGTGTGAAGTCCCGTATATCTGCTATAATTAATACTCATACACATAATTATGTGAAATTACAGCAAGATAGCTGTGACCAAGAAAGAATTAAACACAGAATTTGTTTCGTTTGTGATGACAAACACCCGTTAATCTAGGTTTATGCTTGCGTAGCAAACAAGATAGAACAATAACCATTTTAGATGAAAGCTATATAAAGTACACGAAATCGTAGGGCCTACAAGGGAGTAGTATGCAGTTTGCCCTCTTCCCCTTGAATGGCAGATGTACGTCGATAAGGTTCAAATGTTAAATTATCAACCTTTAATCCCGTTATTCTCGAAAAGTATTTAAATTACAATAATCAAATTTTTACCACATGTTGTACACTGTATTAGTAAGAGTCCTTACTAGTTATATGAGTTAAAAAATCTTTTTCAGTTTGTAATGTACTATTACTTTTTATCCACTTACAAAACACCAGTATTCAGAAGGGAGGTCTATGTTATATAAGTGGTGAACATTTGGTTCAATTTAGTCCAGTAGTTTTTGAGAAAAATGGGAATACATGAGCAAAAACAAGTTTTTCAAAAGCCTCCACACAAAATCTATATCAACTGAAAATCTAATCTTAACTTACTCTTCAAAACATTCCTGTTTTATAATCTTGTTATTTCTCCTTTTCTGCATCTAACAATCTTTTCCTTGTCATTCTTGATTTTTCCGGACTTCTTTGCCTCCAATGCACATACTCAAGTATTCGGTCGCGGCCAATTACTCTTAGAGTTTGCAAGCAGTTTTTCTCAACTTTGACTCCTAGATCTTTCAACACTTTGAATTTACCCTTATTCACTTGATTGAAACGAATCACTGAATCATATGTACCACATTTCATAGTTTGAATGCCAAAAAAATCACGTTTGGTATCCTTTTTTAATACGGAATTGAAGCTTTCATTAACATTTTGCGTACGTCCATGTAAGCATCACTTAGAAGATCTGGCTGAGCTATGTTTTTGAATATCGGTTTTATTGTCTCAATACAGCCTGATCTAGAGCACTTGTGTGTTTACAGTATAACGTTTCTGTTCTTTCAATGTTTCAGTCTTGATTTAGAAGGAAGAGTAGTCTTAAGCCTAACCTCAACCTCAGGGCTAACCAAATGTTCACTTCTAGTCCCATTGTCAACTTCAATTTCTTATTCTGTACGTGCTATGTACCTACTAAGTTTTTTTACCCAATTAGTGGTTAAAACTATATAAAAACAGTTCTTAAAACATTTTTGTTCATAATTTACATAAAAATGTTTAGATTTTTTTCGTAATCTTTTTTTTTTTTCCCAGTACTTTTCCTACAACTAACCTTACCTTAACTTTAATTGTTTTCAGTTTTTGTTTACTATTAGTAGTTTTTCAAGTGAGAAGGTAATGGACAACTTAAAATTTGCCCCTTCAAACAACTCAAAACTGTTTGGATTTTGATACCATAACTAATGATCACAATTATTGTTCTAATAAGCAAACAATGAACATCATTTCAGGAAAAACTATTTCTAATGACGATGTCAATAATCAAAACGAGTGGCAAATCGAAACAACTAGAAACAAAAGACATTTGTCAACAGCCAACGTTTCAGATGTTAAGAAACCTTGTAGACCTACAGAGTACGTTGGCACAAAACTGCTAGACCTATTGAATTGCACAACAGATTTGAAATGCTGAGTAACGCCAACCTAGGCTCTGAAGAAGAAACGATGAATGACGACAAATGTAGGACGAAGGTGAGGCCTCCACCTATATTTGTCCCCAACATTGTCAACATAAGTAAAATGATGGTAAACATTGAACAAGTAATTAAAAAAGAGTCATATTCATTTAAATGCATAGCTAGAGATAAAGGTAAAAAATTAACACTGATTACTATTGAAGCCTACCGCCATTAGTCAAACATTTAACTAAAATGAAAGTAAACTTCCATACATACCAAATAAAGGTGACAGAGCTTATAGAGTAGTGCTTAAGAATATGTACTTCTCTACGGAACCCCAGGAAATTAAAACAGCTATAGAAGCTTATATAACCACAAAGTTAGGAATGTGTCGAACCTTAGAAGTAGCAAATCTAAAGATCCACTGTCAATTTTTTTTGTAGACTTAGAGCCAGCATCAAACAACAAAGACATTTTTAAAATTGAATTCCTACTAAATGCCAAAATTGTACTTGAGCCCCCTTACAAACGTAATGATGTGGTGCAGTGCAAAAAGTGTCAAAGATATGGGCACACAAAGGCTTACTGCTGGTACCAAAAACCGCTGTGTAAAATGCGGCTCAGATCATGATACTAGCAGCTGTAATAAATCTGTAAATGTTCCTCCCAAATGTGTATTATGTGGTGGTGAGCACCCAGCCAACTATAAAGGTTGCTCTATTTACAAAGATATTAAGAAAAAGGCTTTTCCACCTCTAAAGACCAGCGTTAAAAAAAAGACACTCCTCCTCCAGTGCAAGATCGAGAAGTAGATAGACCTATAATCTGTTCGTACTCAAAATTCAACAGGTAATCAGTCTCAACCAGTATCACCAACCTTATCTTATGCTAGAGTGGCATCAGGTCAATCAAATGTAGAAGCAAATCACAATCTGAATCAAATAATTGATGGATTTTTAAATAAGTTCGAAATGATGATGTCTCAACAAGCCCAGCAAATAGGTACATTGATTAACCTATTGACAACTGTCATATCAAAACTAAAATGAATAGATTTTATAGGATTGGACTCTGGAATGCCAATGGCTTGGCCCGACATGGCCAAGATATTCAACTTTTTATTTCAATACACAAAATAGATATTATGTTAATTTCTGAGACCCACTTTAACGAACTTAAATTTTTTCAAAATCCCAAATTTTTACTTTTTATTCTACAAACCACCCTGACAATACGGCGCATGGAGGTAGCGCTGTGCTAATCAGAAAACAAATAAAACATTATGAATTACCTAGATTTCAAGAAGATCATATTCAAGCTACAAGCATAGTGGTTGAGGACTGGATGGGACCACTTACATTTTCTGGTGTTTACTGTCCCCCGAGGCACAATATTACCAAACTTCAATTCAACGAATTTTTTCGAAACTTTAGGGCCTCGTTTTGTAGCAGGTGGTGACTTTAAATGCCAAATATGTCATGTGGGGTTCAAGGTTGATTAACCCTAGAGGTAGAAATTTTTGTTAAATTGCATGAATGACAATCACTTGAAGTTACGTATCTACAGGGAACCAACCTATTGGCCTTCAGATCCCAACAAAATTCCAGATCTTCTTGATTTCTTTGTTACGGGAGGTATTTCTCCTAACTATATGGAGGCTGTTTCATCTCTTGATTTGTCGTCCGATCACTCTCCTCTCGGTCATCCTATCAATTAAGTTCATCATTTGTATTGAAAGAAAAGGGCAGCGTCCTTTTCGAATAAAGGCACAAACTGGGTGAAGTTTCGTGAAACGTTAAATGACAGTTTAAAGTCTTAATATATCACTTTAAAACAAGAGAGGAAATAGACAACGCTGTGGAAATTTTTCATTATACTGTTCAGAAATCTGCTTGGAGTGCAACGCCCTGAACTTAATAATACAACGTGTGGCAATATCAATTACCCAATATATTAAGCAGCACATTGCTCAAAAAACGTCGCTTACGAAGAATATGGCAAAATTCTAGAAATGTAAGAGATTAAAACAAATGTTTAACAGAGCAATCAAGACAGTTAAAGATTTTGCTTAAAAACTTAAAAAACATATGGTATTCAAGAATTCACTTCAAATCTCTCCCAACTGAAGCAACAGACTATTCTTTATGGAAAGTAACAAAAAGCACAAAAAAACCGCAAGTGCCCATTCCTCCAATATCTAAACCAGATGGTTCTTGGGCGCGAAAAGTAACAGAGAGAAAACTGATTTGTTTGCTGCATATTTTAGTAATGTTTTCAAACCATACCCTGTAGATAACAACTTTGATAATAGACATGTTGTAAAGGAGTTTCTTGATTCACCTAACCAACTCTCACTACCTATTGGCTCCTTTAAACCATCTGAAATATATGATGAGATTAAAAATCTTAATCCCAAAAAGGCCCCTGGTTATGAGTTAATAACAGGTAAGATACTACAAGAGCTTCCTAGGAAAGCCATACTCTTTCTTACCTTCGTATTTAATGCTATTTTGAGGCTTGAGAATACTTCCCATCACAATGGAAGGTGGCTCAAGTTATTGTTGTTCCTAAGCCAGGAAAACCTCAAAACGAAGTAATGTCCTACAGGCCAATCAGTCTACTACCTATACCTTCTAAATTATTCGAAAAGTTATTTTTAAAACGACTTCAGGTTTTTATAACTGAATGCAATTTAATTCCCAATCATCCAGTTTGGTTTTCAGAGTGCACCACTCCACTATCGAACAAGTCCATAGAGTAGCTAATATAATAAGGCAAGATTTGGAATCAAGAAAATTTTGTTCTGCAGCATTTCTCGATGTGAGTCAAGCCTTTGACAAAGTGTGGCATGAAGGGCTTCTATTTAAAATAAAAAGTCATCTACCTCACACTGTTTTACAACATTATAAAATCTTATTAGAACGAAGGTATTTTCAAATCAAGTTTGATGATTGTCTTTCAGATCTGAATGAAATAAACTCTGGTGTACCTCAGGGAAGTGTACTAGGACCAGTGCTGTACTTAATTTTAACTGCAGACATTCCAACTAATCAAAATTCTTTGACAGCAACATTCGCCGATGACACTGCCGTACTGGCATCCCACTCCAACCATGTTGTAGCATCACAAATTCTACAAAATAACTTAAATTCTATCACAGTTTGGCTTAAAACTTGGAGAATTAAAGTGAATGAAACCTAAATCTGTTTCACGTCACATTTACGTTGAAACATGACACCTGTCCACCAGTGTTTTTTAAACAACATTCAAATTCCTCAAAGAAAATGAAGCTAAGTATCTGGGTGTAACATCTCGATAGGAAGCTGACTTGGAAACCACACATATGGAACAAAAGGCTCCAATTAAATTCAAAATTTTCAAAACTAAATTGGCTTTTTGGGAACAAATCCCATTTATCAATAGAAAGCAAAACTGTTGTTGTACAAGACTGTTCTAAAGCCCATCTGGACGTACGGAATTCAACTGTGGGGAGTTGCTTCTACATCAAATATTGAAATTATACAGCGTTTTTCCAATCTAAAGTTCTCCGAAAGATATTACAGGCCCCATGGTATGTTCGTCAATGAAGTCATTCACAGAGACACGAATATCCCCTTTTGTTACTGAAGAAATTCCAAAGTTCTGCATCAAGTATCAAAACAAAATTAAACTCTCATCCTAACTACTTGGCTATTAATCTGCTGGACAACAGTGACCATCAATTTTCGGCTAAAAAGACATGATTTCTTAAACTTTAGCTGATCGATTTTAAAGATGAACAATCTCTTAAATGTTTATGTTAATTAAGGATAATGAACTTTGATTAACCATGTCCTTAAGATTTATCATCAAATTTACTTATTGTTTGTTGTATATAAAACAGATGTAAATCAATTAAAGTCAAAAAAAAAAAAAAAAAAAAAAATGTACCTACTAGGGTTATGTATGTATAGTATTTGTTACACATTAGAACTAAAAAAATAACACTGTGTATTATTCCACAGCTTTTTAAAATCGTTTGTAAACAAAACTAATACGATTCCAGCTGACACAGAGAGCAGAAAACTTGGAATGTTCAGGTTAGCCAACATACAACACATAAGCTTACTAAAAAGTAATCTTTGTATGCATAACAGTGTAACGATAAGTACCGTTCTAGGAGTAGATTTCGAGCTCGGTTTTCTGAGCAGACATTTTTATAAAACTAATTATACGTTCAATAAAAAGTAAAAATATGTCACATCACTGCACTCAAAGTTAAACGCACTATAAAAACATCTTCGTTTTTAGTAGGATTGAAGTCAAACGTTGGTAAACTATTTTATCAAACTGCAATGAAGGCTGTTCATTTCCTTGGCAGCTGTGAGTAATAAAAACGGCATATTCTCGGTCTAGGCCATCAGTAGTGTGCATTGCTACGTCTGTTCCAGCCATTACGGTACACAGCTGGCCAGATTGATCGGTAATAATTCGTGAACTTGACATTATAGACATTTTATAATCTATAATTTCTTTAAAAGGTTTTAAAGAGACAGAGATTCTTAAAAGTAAACAGACCAGCCAAATATAACAAGCTACTAATATACCAGGCATTACAGTTAAAATACTATATGTGTTGTACAAATTAATATTACATAATAATAATGCGTTGTTCTTTTGCTATTTTAGATCATGAATTTAGTACAATCTTGTTTAAGAATCAGTAATTAATTATTGAGTAACTTTCTCAGAACTTATTAGGTTGTAATTAATTGTTTTTGTACTCTTTTTCCTTTATTACACTAAACAAAGTGAATATAGTGAACTCACTGTTTTTTATTTGGAGTTATCATCGTCATTAATAATTTCTGAAAACTACTTAACTGGTGTTTAATAATAATTATTCTATCCTTTCAATAGCTTCATTTATTATTCTGTTGATTTGTTATTGTGTTCATTTGTCTTATTATTATTGTTGTTGTTAGGCCAAATTACTCTCCGTTGTTCTAATTTTACCATCGTAATTATGTTACTATAAAAATGTGTTAACCGTTTACTAATATATAAATAAGTGACAGCCACTCATGAAATCTACCTTTATTCCGACTGCGTCGAAACGGATATTTGAGTTTTTCTTTATAGTTTATACGAAGCGAGTTTACTGCGTAGTCTTATTATTTAAGGACATGGTGAAATATTAATATAGACTAATTATAGACTAATTTGGAAAAATGTTATGCACAAGATAAGACATTTCCAAGTATGACAGTTCCTGAGGAAGTCCTCACAGCTGTTCTAACAATCTACATTTACACCTTTCTAACACACTTAACCAGTTGAATCATCTGTGTAAAATTGAGTAAATATTAGTGGTTTTAATAAATACTTTGCTATAATGCGTAGATGTTGTCCTAGGTAGGGCTGCAGACACCTCGACCACCTCGGAATCGATGAGACCGCCCTCCCATATCGCAAAGCCTGCAAACAGCGAACACGTAGCTATCAATAGACGTGTTAGATCTAGCTCACTGTACACATTCAGATTGGGATGAGAACTGTTTGTTTGAGAAACGGAACTGATGTGTCTGGCACTTCTACTTGCTTAACCCTTCTGCCATTGCTGTTTATACCACAAACACACGCATACAGGCTACGTTTTGTCTGTCCAGAACTGACTCACAAAGTGGATCAAGGCTTGATTAAATAGGGCATTAGGCGGCCGTGCCTTTGAATTACTACGCACCGAATTTAGCAAAAGTCCACTAGCTTTAACACATTTTATATGCTATCTTTATTATGCTGAGGATGAGACACAATTTCGTATTGATAACTAAAGCTAAGATTTATAGTAGAATTTACGTTTCTCAAATCAATTGTCCAAAATAAAAATAAATTAAATTAAAATGTTTTAATCGTATTTTTGATTGTTCTGTACTGGACATTAATTATCTCAAACAAGTTAAAAACATTTTTTTGATTCAAATAATGCCTAGTCTGATTTTGCCTTGTTTACTTCAGCATTAATAGAGGTTTTAATGTAGAAAACATCCATTATGTTGGTGTTTGGTAATGTTTATGTTTGGTACTTGACGAGATAAGCAAGACGCTCGCAAACCGTTGCACGGAACCTTACGATGGCTGTCAATGTCTGGCCTGGCGGTGTGGCATGATAATGAATGTTTCTAAAACTGGCAATACTTACATTACGACTGTGTTTTACTATTAAATAATTTGACAAAAACTACGCAAGTATTATAATACATAGATAAAAACGGAACTAGCGATAGAATATGACTGACTAAATCTCCAAATTACTATCCAACTATAGTAACAGAAAACGTAGAAATGAACAAAAATGAAAATAAGTTCAACGAAGAAGGTAGCGCCAAATTATCAAAAAGCTGCCAGCTTGATGAACCCGGGTCCTTTAAGTGATAAACTAAGACGCTACCAGGTACTTCCTGTATAAACCGGAGGCGGACAAGCGGCCCAAGGGACAAGCTATATTTTTGTTTTGAGCGGAGTTGGGCCGGTTGTCTCTTGGGCCGCTTGGGTGGACCCCCGCCTGTACATCGGATAGTGTTATTTTCAGTTTCTGTCTAATATTTGTTGACTAAATATTAATTAAATTTAAGAATAAATGTAAATTGTATTAACAATGTTTCCGCGCGGTACAAACCAGAAAACTTTAATGAAATATTTTTCGTGGCTTAACTGGTATACTTATTGCTTCTCGCAGTTGAATACCTTTATCTGGAGTGGAGGGTAGAATGTCCGAATTTGACTTCAGTAATGTCGTTAAAAGATAAAATCTTTATGTCTTATGAGTCTATATTTTGTTCGGCCGTTCTGATTTAGTCATTTTTTATTTTATAGTCACAGCTGTTTAAAATTCTTTCCGTAAAAACAACAACATTTTTAAAATTTAAATACCTCCACAAGAAAATATAGGCAATTGAACAAGCATTTTTGAAAATTACGTAACCAACTGGTCATGATAAAGATATGAATTAATTCCAGTGTATATACGAATTATTATGAGTTATGAGAATGATTTGTTTTATAATGTAGTAAAACTTAACCAAATGATGGTTATGAAAGAATTGTCACAGAAAACGAAGCGTTTTTAAAACATCCTCCAGTCATATTTAATATAATATAAAAAGTCATAAACTTAATATCTTTCAGCTATTTTACCGTGAGCCTGTTATTAAATTCTCGAAGTTACGACTGAAAAATTATAGAAAAACTTTTTTTTCTGTATTCAAGGAAAGTATTTAAAGAGGTGTGATTATGAAATTAAATAAAAAATAACCAACTGAAAACCTATTGTACTTATATGCCTAATCTGCTTAACTTTTAACATTATCTGCCAAACATCAAAATAGAGTAAACATATTCCTGATGGAATATAAACCTTTATTTATATTGCCAGAGAAACATGTATTTTGTGTTTATATATTATTTAATATTTTACAGTGATCGTAACCATTAAGTAAGCTAAATAATGTGGCTATAATATCTTGTTTGAATGTTTATATGTTGACGAAACATAAAAAATGTAACACAATTTTGGGCTATAGATAAAATTATTAGTTATTTTAAACGCTTAACTTGTTTATTAAATACGTAGTATATGAGTTAATCCTCAAAGAGTCATAATTCATGTCAAATACTCTCTCGGTGTGAAAAATGACGTTTACCTCCATTGGCACACGAATAACCTTAGTCTGTTGAATTACCCGAAAGTAATTGGGAAGTGAATTCAATTTTCAGTCAATAAATTGGGCCACAACGCTTCACTGGCTAGTGACCATGGGCACAAGTAAATTGAATCTGTTGTCAAACCAAATGATTGGTTTTACAGTGAGTTAACATCACCAACCTCGATTTTCTATCTTGGAGCATCACAACTAGTGGTGGATCCAGGACTCTATTTCGAGGGGGAGGGCTGATCAAAGGAGGAAGATAAGCCTCCTCTAGAAATCTTTTTAATTTTTGTTTATAAATCCCAGAATTATAATACCACTAAAAGCAGTAAATTTTTAATTATTTAAATGTTGCGAGGTAAGATTGATTAGGGAATTCCTTTCCTTTAATCTTGTCATTACTTTTTCTGCACTCTCCATTGCGAGTTAAGATTATCAACTATATAACAATAAAATTGTTAGTTGAGAATGTTGTCATACACATCGATATGTGTTTCGCGAGTATGCAAAGTTGCCTGCACGCGCAGAACACCGAAAGAAGTATTTGGAATTTGTTTTCGGTTAAGAATATATAATTGCATGAAGTATTTCATTTTTATGAAGACGACTAGTTCTATTTTAAACGTAAAATTGAAAATACTTTGAATTTTTTATACATTTCGTATACTTATACGTCCGTACTATGAGTATATGCGAACATTATCTAAATTATTGAAAACGTGCTTGGGCTTCCAACGTAAAGGTTTGAAAAAGTTCGACACTACCCAAAAGTTTCGGCTAACACCTTACATAATGTACTCGATACACATGCAGTGCCGAGACAACTCTGTATACGGTTATATTATCTGCCCAGACAAGCTGTCATGGCTATTTCTGTAACGTATTCCACGGCTCTGTAAACACGTGCTGTCCCAACATGACTTGGACAAAAATAAAAAACACTCTAACGCTGGATGTACGGTTGGCTGGAAAGGGTTGTATTCCTTTAGAGGTTTTTGTTACCAGTGTAGTGCCTTAAGGCATTATTTGTGAAAAAATAACTCATCCCTATACATGTCACAATCCAAAATAAATACTGTAAGAAATTCCTAGCCATATCAGGAGCTATCCATATAAAGTATTGAGCCTGACTACAGAATGATGATACAATGATTTTGATTAGCCAAAATCACTAATATCTACCAGAGTAATCATATTTTCTTTCCTATTTTCTTGTCTTCAAGGAGTATATTTACAGTAGAGTACAGACAGAGCCTGTCTTGAGAGTAAACTGGCTAAGAGTACATTCGGATGGTAAGCAGAGCATGTTACAGGCGGGTTATTTTTTACCATCTTCTGGTTTTGATCCTATTGCGAGCTTATAAAGGATCCTGGGTAAAGGTTCACTTGTCTGTCTTAGGGAGTTTCGCCACCGTTTATTGTATGTCCTATGTAGAGGCTTCCCAATACATTAATGAGAATCTTATTTTGTAACCAAGGCAAAGGGTGTTAGCGCTTACATACCATAAAATTGAGTCAGGATGCCGTGGGTATATTCCCTATTCGTTCTTCGACGTCTCGGAGATTCGTTCTTGAAAAGCGTTAGTACATTTTCGCCTGATCATAAAATCGCTGTACGTTTTTTAGTGATCTAGACGAAATAATCAAAATTTCAATAAGTTTGTTAAATGACCTGAGCCAGATAGTCGCGATAGCCACGATATGCTAACTACACCGGCTCAAGTGGGCGCCTTGGAGCTGTGGGTTCTCAGTATGTTAATCCCAACATCTGCAGGCGAGGTGTCGAAACCTGGTTCGAGCCTGAGGCCACAGTAACAAATCTCTGTTCTGGTGGTGGACTCTGTTATGTTTGAGTAGATGCTCATCTATGGCTAGTAACGGGACTCGAGGCGATCTATTCCAAACCCGTGTAACCCCAAAGGAATTTAGATATGGAATGATAAAACTATAAACTTCTTAGTTTATAGACCGAAACGCTTCAGCCTTTCCTCGATGCTGATCTTGAGATTGTATCTTGGTATTATGTAAGCTAGTCTTCACCAACACTAAAATCACGAACAGCTTGTAATTTTTTGGGGTGACAATTTTAACGCAGAGTCTACATTGCAGTGTGACTTAGAATTTCTCTAGTCTTTATATCCCTATAAAAAAGCAGATAATCAATAAGTTCTCAAAACGGTTAGCGCAGAGTTAGGCTACATATCTTAGCATCGAAAGTGTCTGGCACCCAACTTTGTAACTAGTAGATAAATAAATGGATTTGCCACCAGAGATTTCTGTCAGTCTTGTTAGGTGGTTCTTATCGTAGAGTTTGTGTTTTGTTATAATCTGGGATATTTAATATTGAACGATTCATTGACAATTAAATAGAAGACTTCAAAAGGTCAAAACAATAATAGAGACTGCTGGCAACATGTTCAACCACAAATTGAATTACCCGTGTGTAGGCTTACAACCCATCGCTATATTGTTTGGTTTGTTTGATCATAATAATAGAAAATCAGACCAACTCATTTTTTTTTCAGTTCGCAAAAACGTACAGTTTCTGGATGTAGTAGCACTGCTTTACTACCGACTGATCTTCAGTCTTCATCGGCAGATTACCTCCTCCTCCGCCGCTCCCTGACATGAAACTCCACTGCGAATTCATCGCGTCTGCACAACTGCAAAAGCGTCCCACGAAAGGCCTCGCTGTCGTTCTCGACCATTGAAGCTCCCTTCAGGATATAGATTGTAAAATAAAAAAAATAAAATTTTAAATTATTATGTATTTGTATTATTATTTTAAAAAATACTCACTTTATGCAGCAGTACTTCTTTGAAATATTTACTATTGCATATTTTCGTTTATTTTCTTTGAGGGTCCCGGAGCCGGGCTATCCCTGGTGTCAGGCGCAAAATTCGCCATTTCTAACGAAAAAAATGCTCTTCCATTTGTATAAAAGTGGTACCTAACTATTCTACTTTACTTTGTTTGCAAAGTCATTGATAAGAATACAAAAATAAATGCCAAGAAACTGAAATAAAACTGGGAGAGATTTTACGCTCTAACAGAGGGAAATCGGGATTTATTTAGGTAGCGCACTTCAAAACCTTCCAGACTAATATAAGAAACCATCAAACTGTAATCGTCTTTATGAGTTTTATATTCTGCGTAAGTAAACATTTACCTATTTTACACGATGGGGAGCGAGTATTGTTTCGTATCTTATCTACTACTACTGCTAGCTACCCCGCGCTGATGGCGTCGAAAGAAAATACTCCTCGAGGTATGCTTATCTCGTTACGATATATCATTCTAGAGGGTTTTAAGAGGGTTATATCACAAGTGTCTGAAAGCGATCAGTATTAGAATTTATACAAAGCTATAGAAAGCTATTAGTGGTTTGGTGTAGGCTAACAAAAAAGATACCAAAAATCTAACATATTCAACGCTTATAATTTAGATAAAAGGTTATATTTGCAAACCAGAGTTCATTAACACGTCGCTGTCGCACCGCACGCGAGCAAGAGAGCACGAGTCCGTGCCAGTCGCCACCCGTGGAACCCGTTCTCAGAAGCCAGTTAATCTCGCAACAATGGATGACCTTGAGGTCACGGTTCAACACAGGTGTGTCTCGCCCCGCCCACCCCTCCCCTCACCGTCGCCACAGGATCATCTCTACTCAATCATAATCATCTCATGCGTGACCTGGCATCTTCAGTTCATTAGTCAAAGATCTTTTGTAGTTCAAATAAATCTCTTATCGCATTATGGGACATAATTCTTAGATTAGGATTTCTTTGAAGGTATATGTTGAGTTTCACAGTGCAGTTGCGGGTTCAGGATTTTAATTTGAGGAGAGCGTAAATACAACCGGGTGCACTGATTGTCTATCACCCTAAAACCCAGGCGTCTAATTTCCGTGGCTATTTGGGATTATTGTTGCAAAATGCTACATTTTGGAGGTTATAAAATTTAACAACTTTAACCCTTTTGCTGTGGTTAAATACTCGCCAGAGTTGTGAGGATGCACGCGCCAGCATGAGAAGCTTCACGTTCGCCCCACAGTGGACAATATCCTGGCCCGGAGAATGAGTCACAATGAACCGATGTTTACCATTTTCGATTTTGATATACAGATAGTAGAGGTAGTGCGTACAGACCAGTGGATACATTAGGCCTACGTATGGTGATCAGAGGTTCGTAGTCAACTGGCGGAAATTTCAGTTACCGTACCAATAATGACTAATTTTTACATACAAACTTTATTGGTGAGGAGATAGAATTTAACAATAGTTTTGTTTTCATTGGGGAAAAAGAAATGCAGAAGGGAATTGCAATCCCGGGCTCTCGAAATCTAAAATTATCTAAGTTTAGCAATTTAAAATATTTTTGCCAATGGAACAACCAGTATATTATCTTTATCAATATAATTGTGCCCCCAGAATTGTAAAAAACGTTGTTTAACGTAAATTATGTTTAGCTGTGTAAATTTGGAGAAACTGTATAATTTCAAAGAAACAGGCTAAAAATAAAGTCGAAGTGAGTTTGGCGTCACTTATGAGAACAACGCTATCTTTAGTTACTTGACTCATTATTAATTCAGAAAATTATCAGCATTATTTTTCTTGTTAAAATTATAATTCTCGAAGTGCGAGCTAACGACTTTATTCTCATGTAATAAGCTCATTACCTCTATTCAGAAACTAGCAGCAAACACGTCCAATAGTATTACTATTTAATCACTTCATACTGTTTAAAATATATATAAGTTACAAATTATAACACCTGTATGACCTGTACTAGATTGTCATTGTCATTGCAGCTTAGGAATCTAAATGTTTAAATTATTGTTAAACCTTTCAACAACGATTATAAGTTTGAATCATTTTTACTTAAATTCGTATAGTCGTTTTTACTGATAAGTCAGGCCTAGTTTATATAATAAAATACAATATAATTTAATATAAGTGTTGTGCGTTTGGTTTTTTGTGTATTATATTGGTACACATTAGAATTGACATAACGCTAGACATTGCTCTAACTTCCCTATTCCTAAATTGCATTTCATCTGACTCCTCCACATTCTAATTTAGTCTAAACTTCTATCCCTTTTACGAGTATACCAGTTAAAAATGCCATGAAATGAAACGGATGTTACTAAAACGAATATAATAAAACTTATTGACCAACACTGAACTATATTTGTGCTTATTAAGTATCGCAATAAAAACAGTATTGACTAAAAATTTCAATTAATTGAATATTTAAGTTCCACATATTTCAATTAATAAAGTAGTACCTTAGTACTACTTAAATAATTATACTGTATTTATCTTGAAATGTATAGGTATTTAATATTAAGGCAATAATTTATTGCTCATTTATTAATTTCAAAAGTTCAGAGTAAATATCCCGTGCTAGTTTACAAGAGGGGCAAGTGATCATCCAGTGATTTATACTTCAAAACTGTTTGCCGAGCAACCTTATATATATCCAAAGAGCCGAGAGTAATTTTGCATTGTATGAGCACCAAACCTATTCGTGAAATCGATAAAGGAATTTCTCCTAACAAATTAACTAATTGTCAGCCACTAGCTTTGGTGAAGTTGAAATGAACAATGTTAAATGGTTAAAAATATCACATAACATTTTTCATAGATCGTATTTCTTTAGCCTGACACACAAAACTAACCGTCAGATTAAGCAACGTAAATGGCTGGATATTACTATTATCAAAGCATCTGACTGTTCATTATAAGTGTGTAGCCTAATGCTAAACAATTATGAATTAATGAGATATGACAAAGTGTATCATATATGTTTAACCCTTTCGATACACCCCTATTTCGACCCCTACCGATACTAGTACGACTGACGATCGACTTCTGCAGGGGAAATCCATCTATCACACCCTCACCTACATGTATGTAAGTGAGGGTGTGATAGAGGGATTATATGTAGATTCAGTGTTCAATATCAGGTTGTCCTTTAATTCCATGAACTTCCCCCCCCCCCACCCCCCCCCCCCCCCACCCCCCCCCCCCCCCACCCCCCCCCCCCCCCACCCCCCCCCCCCCCCACCCCCCCCCCCCCCCACCCCCCCAAATTGCAAAGAACTTTGGCTCTAAATTAAAGTAAAAAATAGATTGCACTTTGTTATAAGTAAAAAGATTTAAAACCAATATTTGTTATTTTAAAAATGTTGGGTTTAAAAAAATATCTTGGAGTTGCACTTGGAAATTTGCATTATAAAATCAATACATCAACAAGTTAATACAATTTAGTTTTTAGAACAAAAACAATATGTAGCGTATTCCATCTATTAATTATAGTTCTAAACCTGTTTATTTCGACAAAAGCTCAGAGATAAAAAGAGAATGTAAATTGCAGATCAGAGCTTAGAAGTACATTATGAATACCTGCAGCAATGACGATGGTGAAACAGCTAAGGTAATATGGACGTGCTAGAGTTTGGCCAACCACAGAGATAGAATGTGTGCAGAGAGAAACGGTTTGGAGAGTGCGGTTAAATAAGAGAGTTGAACGACCTGGGCGACCTCGACACACTGGTAGTACACCAGAGCAGCATTCAGGTTGACCACAGCAGCAGAGGCCTCTTGACACACAACAAACCTGTCTGGGAACATATACGGACTTGTGTGTAAACTACCAAGAGAACAACTTTGTGATGGCATTAAATCCACAAAATAGCCGTGAAAACATTCATCCTATTTTAAAAAATCCCAAAGTGTAGGGAGGATACTGAGTATTTTTATTATCGACTTATATTATTTGCTATGTAAAGCGTACTTAAATATAATTGAGTATTTATTCATATTATTTATGTTCTTATGAGTAACATTACCCCAAGCATTGTGTGTAGGTAATAGTGCTGTGGTCTCAAGAATTTGTTGGTAGGACACAGTGAAGATGGACAAATGTTTAACATCCTTATCCAAATTATCTGCAACATAGAACTACCAAATTAATCAATAACGAACAAATAAAAAGTCATTAATAAATGTTAACCTAAATTTGTTACTTCAAGAAGTGAAGGGCTTGTTTAATCGTGACTTAGTATTCTTTATCAGTTATAATTAAAAAAAATATCTTTTTAATGTCCATAAACAATTACAATAATAATAAAGTTGAAACCAATATACATTTATACTTATACATGATGTATAAGAACTTACATGATTTTCATTGAAAAACCCCACCCCCCTTGAGAGCCACACTATTTCGGTATTTTATGTTTATCTTTTTCCATATACCAAAATAGATAAAGACTGAGAGAGGATTAAGCGTATTAACCGGAAGAAAGTAACAAAGCAAACCAGTTTTACGGAATTCAAAGATAAAGCCGCCTCCAGACCGAAGCTGACCTTGGCACCCAGGAGAAAGAGAACTGTTACGATGACCCTTTAATGCGATCCAGAGTCACGGAGACAGTCCGGCTACTGGGTTTTTGTCTTGGTCACGTTCTTTCTCAGTTCTCAGTGTTGGGGGGGGGTGACAAAAATAATCGCATTTACTGGAGACCTAACTAAGAGGTCGGGCACCGTGAACCTCCGCTTTCCTTGAAGTCTCGGCGTTGGGAATATTGTTCGTTTTTCCAAGTAGGAAAGATGATTAACGTTCATTTGCTAATGCCTATCTGACTAACTACTTGCTCTAGTAATCATGAATAATTACCAAAATTACTTCATCGATGGACCTCATGAGGCGTCCATCATGAACACGGCCGTAAACCATGAGGGGGGGGGGGGATCTAATCTCTCCCATGTCCGCCGTAACCAGATTACACAGAAACTTTGTATTAAACACTTCAGGAGATCCAGTAGAATGTTAATACTAATTAAATTTTAGCTCTTTCTTTGTCACTTTAATTCTGGTCAACAAAAAGCTGACTTACCCAATGAATCGAATACAGCCTAATTTAAAAAAAGACGTTTAGAAGCGATTTTGGGACAGAACTATACTGAGTTAACCAATAATTCATACAGATGAAGAAGGAAGGCAATGATTAGATTTAGTTAAAATACTAGTGAATATTGAGTTTTTATCCTCCCGGACTCCCTCTTCCTCTTACTGCAGCCCCTCCTGACCAATCTGGCGCTGTTACCAGACGACCTCTGGAATCGTTGATTCATCTGAAGGGGTCCAAAAAAAGGTGACGACGTAAGGAGCTCAAAACGAACTAGTTCTGCATTGTTACGACCATCACTAGAGCTAAAACCTCAAAATTCTCCATTAAACCAATTCAACTCCTTAAAAACTTTTTCCGCCCCAAATGATTTATTATAAGCGGTTAAAAAAGGTTACGTCTACCCTAGATTAATCTGTAAATTGAATTAGACCTCGCCCAATGATTCATACAGCTGTCAAGAAAAAAAAAGAATGGTGTTTAGATGAAAGTTTTAAACAAAATAAATTCACACCACGATGATTAATTAATATGGAACGTCCAAAGGCTAGTTTAATGATGTGATTTACAAATCCTAATTTTTAGGTTTAATTTAGTGTTTCAAGATAACTCGAAAGTTGAGTAATGGCATCTTCAAAATTATGTAAACATTAGAGGCAAAAAAAACCCCGAGTTCGTGTGGAATTCATGATCCCGTAAAAAAAATGTTGATGCGAAGATTTTGCAGCTCACTGACTATTTTTTGCAAAATTTAACGAAAATAAACTAATCATTATGTGCTGACTTGGTCCAACAAGAAAAAGTAAATTGTTTATGAAGCCAATTAGCTACTTATTCATATATTACGGGAACAGAATAGAAGATCGTCGTGAAGATCGCTATTTATATTATGAAGCAAGTACTGGTATGGTTTTTTTTTCACATCCTCAGGTGCTGAGTAAGGTCACGACTAGAGTTTTCTAAAGACTGTCGCGCTGAATTCTGGAAGACAAAACAGGATGAGAGCCTGAACTTGTAATGCACGGGGCGAGTTAGTTTTCTAACTGTTCCACTCACATTAAGGCAGGCGAAATAGGGTTGTCACTGAGTAGGCTACACTTAAGTTCTTTTAGTACATCCTTTGTTTCAACTACATAACCTCGATGATTAAAATTCCTACATCGAGTCCTTTCTATTGACGACACTGCCACCAAATGTAAATTAACATAGATATTCACAACAGACTATATTTGTAGATTAATTACCAATAAATATGAGTTTTATTTGACATACCTTTACTCCAATCCAAAGTTCGAAACTGAATACTCGAATTCTATAAGACTTAAACCTACAATGATTCTTCCCACCGAGAGGCCACCAAGAAACCACCTAGCGATCAAGAGAAAAATTACAAATGCTTGAGTGGTCACGGACATGGTTTGAGTCAGCTCCTTGTTTCAGAGGAATTCGCGGATTTAGCCATACTCGCGAACCTTGTGCACGATTTATTAGCATTACCGTAGTAAGATGTAGAAACACCTGAAGATGAAAGTATATTCTTGATGTAGTCTGCGTCCCTTGATTACCTGGGTTGGAGAGGTAAACCCATTTTTTTAACAAGTTAATGTTTGTATGTAAAAAGGGCAAAATCATGAACAGATGTTCGTTTGAAGAGAAAAGTCCTACTTAGAAAGACGTGTATTTAGTAATAAGACATCTATTACAATACATCAGTGGGTAGAGGAGAGTTCCTCCATAACACGAACAGTTCGTGGCTTCTTAAACATAAACTATAAAAACATCGGACACGTTTCTACAACAAGCAATAGTACACTACAATAAATTATGATCATCAGCTTAATACGGAATAATGGAAGAATTAGTCAAGTTCGTATAGGTACTCTATAAGAATATTTTAGAATGATAAAAATACCGAACTGAACAAGTTTTTTTGTTGATTAAACAGAAAAATAGATTAAGGTAACAATGTTCCAATACATCACAACATCCGGAAAGCCCAGGTTGTAGGAATGTTAGTTGTTATATAGGATTTAGTACCCCTTAAACGCCCTAGAGTGTTGTAATAATAACTTGTGTACACAAATTATTTGTTTAAAAATAATAAAACGTAACGAAAACCATTTTACACGGTGTTATTAGTAATGATCACAAAGTATTGATCTGTCTAATTAATTTGATAGATCGGCATTTAACCATGGGTATTATAATGAACAAATAATTATTCGACAGCGTTGCAACTTGTGAATCCCCCCCCCCCCCCCACCCCCCCCCCCCCCCACCCCCCCCCCCCCCCACCCCCCCCCCCCCCCACCCCCCCCCCCCCCCACCCCCCCCCCCCCCCACCCCCAATTTCTCACTAGCTTACGATACTGTATGGAGAAAAGACGTTCCAGCGATGATTTATGACCTAATCTCTGGCTCTCTCCTTTTACCAACTAGTGAGCTCTATGCTGAGTGACTGATTCAATGCTGTTTATCTGGGAAGTAAGGAGAGAGTTATAGATAGATTCATGATGGGTTTCCCTAGGGTTTTCGATCTTTGATCTAATTATTTTTAACATTTTTACTACTGATATTCCAAATCGCAGTCTAGAAAGTGTATCTACACCAATGCTGTTTCTGATAGATCACAACACTGGGAAGTATACATGAAGGAAACTACTGTTCAAAGCCGATCTTGTTGTTCTTAGTAAAACTGTAACCTTAAATCAGGTTTTTATTTAATATAAGTGGTCTTCCTTACTATCTCAAATAACACGGTGACTAGCTTTGCCACATTCTTAAAACGTGGTTTTAGTGGTTCGGTCACTCTAGAGTCCAGAACGATCTCAAAGGTTATATCTCAAGTTTAGCACAATTATCTTTGATAGCGAAATGCACAATTATCATGTGAACATCACCGCAGACGTTATGGGACCGAAGTTTATGTACAATTAAAAAAGAAAAATGAAGATTACATCGGTGGTTTTAATGATTTATTCGACTCCTCGACCAAGTAAGACGGTTGTAGTATCCCAAACCATCATTAGATCAGTTATTCTTGTTTTAATTCTTTTACGAGCAATACATCTTTTATCTCAATTAACAAATGAAAGAACAATGAAATGGTGTTTGATTAACAGCTTCCGTACTGATTGATGTCAGATATGAAATGAGGACTATACGAGGACTGAACTCTGCAATTGTGGAGCGATGACACATCATACGCATAATTGTCTTTTGTAATGGACTAAGCGTTAGTGAAGCTTATCACTTGTGGGCCTGGAAAAATTGCATTCCTCTCTGTCTGTCTGTCTATCCGCACAATATCTCGAATAAATAACTGACCTTTGGACCCATGGCTTTCATTTCTATATGATGAACAGTGAATTCGATGATGATGTATGTCCACTCTATGGAATTTGGCGGAGCTAATACTTTTTACTCTTATGAGTAACCACAATAAATGGTGACTAAAATAAATCTGTAAACCAGCAGAGTAATATCGTCTGAGGTTTGGACATGTGACGTATTAATACATGTAGCTTATTCGTACACTAAAATAAAAAAGAAAAGTAGGTGACAAGATTTGATTTAAGCGCTCTCTTGCCATATGGAACTCTCCCTACTTTACCGGAATGTTTATAATCTAAACATTGCTATGAAACTTAACTTGATTAACAAATATGTGAATATATCATTTGGGAAGATATCTCGAGAAAGATTTCATATTATTATGTAGACTTTAAATTGTGCACGAAACTATTATTTTACATAAAAATAATGCTTTTTATGATGGTGCATATCTTTCCGTGGAATTTCGGTGAGCGTCATTGAAACCTATCACTCAGCGGGCTAACACAATTTCTATTGTGTTTACCGGGGGATGTAAAAATTACTTTTCTGTATCATGACTGTGTCTATCATTCCACAAGTCATCTTGTCAAGAGCTATGGACTTGAGGTTTTTGCATGCAACCTCAGCGAAGCCTGTTACGCGACACGTGGTGTGGCGTACTCCTACCTTGTCTTATTCTGGAAGAACTGAATTCAATTAGTAGGAGATGACTTCTGCAATCAAGTCAACGTTCTTCTGAATCGAACCAAAAAGTTCGGCGACGACGAAGCTCAAAACGAACACTTCCATCGTTACGACATAAGAGACACCGAGATAACAAAATAAAGTGTAATATAGATAGGGAGCTGTTCTTATTGTCTCATCATCAGGTGCACAACTGCAGGTAGGAGATGTTATACACATCTTGTACTATTATGATGACTATCAGCATGGATATATAGACTCCCAGAGAACCTCATGCCGTACCATCTGCCGGTTAAGACTCGTGAATGAGAATATCTTTTAGGATCTTTATTGGAGAAACTAAATTTAGTTAGCAAATAAGCTTTTTCATTTGATCAAGGCCTTTGAATTACCTTTGTGACAAAACTATCATTTTTAGGAGGTGCAACCAGTTGGAGAGATTTTTATTGTTCATCTACATTTTACTTGACCAATACAATCATCCTTGGTAAAAGTGTTTTTCTACAGGAGCTATGTTCTATAATATCACTTCCTGGTAGCTTAGCCTGCTGTGAACCTAGTTCGTATGAGATTCTGGCAAGAGGTTTTTGCACCCTAGCACATAATTATCTCAGCCTGACCTAAAGTAATACGTTTAACACTATAATACCAGATCAGCGATCAAAAAAGTAATTCTTTGAACAGAAGAACTGCCTAGCAATTTCATATTTTATAACTGTAACGTAGGTTATATAATCAAAATAATAATTAAATGTTTTACGAACTACTAAAATAATGTTATAGTTAATAACAGAGATTATTATTTTTTCCTAATTTCCCCTTAATATTATAATGTATTAAAATATCTGAATGTAAATTGGAATTGTAGAGGCAAAGTATAAACAAACGTCTACGGACCGATCTATGATTTTGTGCAAGGTACCTATGTAAGTATAAACATAAAATATGTAATTGTTACAATCATGTTTAACAGATTTATAACAATAAAATTAGGTTTAAGTGCTCATAATGTAACTAGAAAGTTATTTTAATAATCTACCATAAGAACAAACACAACAGCAGTAGAAAATTTACGTCTCGCTAATAATTGGGTAGCGCCTACATAAAACGAAAAACGCTTCTCATTCAGTTGTGTACATATATAGTGTCATACTGATTGAAGGCGATAAACCTAAACTTCTGTACAATCGTGTCAGATAGTAGACCTGCTGAAGCAAAAAAATAACTTGTAGAAAACTTTCTTTTTAGACCAATCAATTTTTAAAATTATATTTTTTACTGATAGTAGACTACTATGGACACACACACACACACACACACACACACACACACACACACACACACACACACACAACAATATTTAATATGAATTAAATCGATCCTCTTACATAGTATAGAGGATAAATTTATTAATAAAATATAATATTTGTATACATTATTTTAAAATAATTCAATTTCTTAATAAATTTAATTAATTAAATTGTAAATTTATGATACAATAAAAATTTAACTAAATTGTTTTTACTATTATTTTACTGTAATCCATTTAGCCTTCTTTTGAAAAAAGAATGTTTGAAGTCCTGTATCTCCATAGTGATGTTTATTGATTAAGTTGCCCACAGTAACTCATATATTGTGTAGTGAGTGATATTTTACTTCATTATGAGTAATACAAAATTTATAAATAGACATATGGCTCATTTTTACTTTTACATTAAGTTACATCATACTTAGTTTTACATCAGTATTTTTTGTATTGTACCCCTTCAAGCTAGCTAACTTATGGACATTTGCAATTCAAGAATATTATATGTATTCTTATATATATATATATATATTATATATATATATAATATATATATATCATATATATATATATATGCTGAGTCAGATACTTTATTGAATTTATTTTTTACTTGACAAATTAAATTCATATTTTTCTTCATTTCTTTTATTTTTTCTTATTCTAGAATAAATATTTTATAGAAGACAAACTAGTTTTAAAAACACAAATGCAGCACTTTATAGTTGACCATAAAATAATTTTAAAAATGTATCCGCCAAAATGAAGTATTGACTTGTATAATATAAAAATAAAACCAGACATCTAAATAGATATTTGAATGATAGTACACAAACTAATTATAATACTCTTACATATCATATGACAGCAATGTTTGTATTTATTATTCGGAAAAGCAATTTGTCTCAGTTAATTTAAACTTCAACATTCATACTGTGTTTAGTATGTAAATTGCTTTCTTCAGCACCACATTGCCCTCCCACAAAGAAATGAGAATGGAATCACGCAAAGTCTTTATAAATATTAGTTTATAACTGGAACAAGGAATGTTCTCTTTTCTGCCAGTGCTGTGAGGAAGTCACGAGAATGGCATGTCTTCAGGGTATGAAAGCTTTTAGTTTGATCCACTATCTGGCAGGCTTCTACACAGGAGAAGGGTGTCTGCCAGCCTACAAGGTTTACAGGAACCTGAGTGATGCCCTCATCTTTGTTGTCCTATCCTCTACAGTTTGTCAGCTGTTGACTTCTCAATTAGAACACAAGGAATCTCTTTCAGTCAGTTGTGTAGTCTGCATTTCTTACACTTTGGCCCTCTACTATTCTCTCTGCTTTCAAGTTCAGCATCAAAAGATCTCTCAGATCTTCTCACTTCTTGAGAAAATCAGAGTGTCTCTGACTGAAGTAACTGACAAAGGAGCGATCACCAAGTCTTTTCAACTTGATATGAAACGTTACACCAGGAACACATACTTTGGATTGTTTGCATCTTTCATGTCTGCGTTTCTTGTTCTCAGTCCAACCGTTACTACGCAGTGCTGCTTTCCTCGGAATGGATGGCAACAAGCAACTACAGATTGACACTTGGTGCCCTTTTGATCTCCAGACGGGTTATGTGTTCGAAGCTACGGTGACCATTCAATTCTTCACGGTGTTTTGGGTTGCCCTCAGATTCTTTGCCAACAACTCGTTCTTCTTGTTCCTGATGAAAGGAAATATCAGACTCTTCGAACATCTGATAGCATTTGGAGAAAGCGTAATAGAGCTAAATCCAGTTCTCACACTTCAAACAAAAGAGGCTGGCCAAAAAAGTCGTAAGAGATTACACTTGCGTTTACTCCAACCGATTTTGGAACACAGACAGTTTGGTGATGACCTGAGAGTTCAGGTTTCTGAAATACAAAGGGAATTCCACTTTGAAACAGTCCGAAAGGAATATGAAACTGTTCATAAAGAATCACCAATTAATATTGAGGTAATGTACAGCTTAAAACTGACATTAAATTTGTTTTCTTTAACAGAAAAATTACTGGATAAATGAAATTAAAAATTGCTTATTAAATGTCATAAAGAAGCGTTTAATTATGACTTTGGTTTTTCAGATGCTCTTCAGAAACCTGCCAAATATACGGTCCCGTAATGCTTATGTACTTGCTAAGTTTGATGGCTTTTGCAAGTACTGGAGCTTTTGGTGTGTTACATGTAAGTATTTCTACATTTTATGTGTTATAAATTTAATAGAAACTTGGCAGAACCCTTATAGCATAATATCATATCTACATTAGTGAGCAATGATAAAATATATAGAGTTTATATATATAAACTATATATACTATATATATATATATATATATATATATTTATATATAATATATTGAATCACAAAAAGTACTTGCTCCGCCGGGAGTGATTCAATGTTTATTGAAATTAAATAAGGCTATTGCCATTTATACAATTTAATGTATATATATATATATATATATATATATATATATATATAAAGTCATTAAAAAGTCCTCACAGTATTGTATAAATTAATATTGGGACTATAAATTTACTATAATTTTTATGGAATAATTATGACAATTTTCCAGTAGTGTCTTTTGCAATTTAATTATTCTGTTTATAAGCTGCAAAACCTTTATTCTAACACACCAACATGGTTCAATTATAATACCTTTTTGTTGTGATCTAAGAAGATTGTGTAAATTAATAAGATTTACACCTTTGTTTACCACAATTTAATATCACCATTATAGTGACCACTCAATAATAAATATTTCCATGGATTAAACAAATGTAAACACAGTGCTGTCTTATTTTGTATTTTTACCACATTCCTACTTCTCCACTAAATTAAAAATATGGATGTTTATAAAACAAAAATTCTTTGTAGTGGAATTGAAAATTAAGTACTTAGATAGCCCATCCTGGAAACTAAAACAATAATAAGATAAAAAATAAATGTTCTGAGAATGTCATAGCATTTATAATAAGAACTCAAACAAAAATCATAGATTCAAATTATGATGTAACAGTATTCATTTACTAAGTTTAACTTTCACAACTTGAGCCAGGAAAAGAATATTAAACCATATAGAACAGGACCTACATTGTAAATGTTTCAAACTTTAATCCAGCACAATTTTTTAAAGAGTGAACCCTATGAGGTCGGATTTGTGGCATTGTACTCTACTAATATAAAGATCTTTAATTTGATGAACTACTAGGTCTATGCTCTCATTTAAGATTTCCTTCTGACTCCTTGTGGACCATCCTCCTGATATGACAAAAAATTGCCAGTTATTTCAAAAAGTACATTTTATAGGTGCAGTAATGATGAACCAAGTTTTATTACTTTATCTGTAATCATTTGGGAATTATCAAGCCTGTGCAGGACTTTTTTTTACACTCTGAGTTAAAATTTGCTCCTACTAAGTACATTGTAATCTGATCAAAACCTCAAAACTTTTTCCCCTCCTTGGAATTATGTTACTAACATTGTATGTTACAAGCCATTAATTTTAAAACTCTGCTTTACTTAACTTGAAAATAATGTTAATAAAAGGAAATTTATTTTCTCACTTGGAAGCCTAATTATTATGATCGTTTTATGATCTTAATACATATACGTAAACAATTCATCATTACCAATTGATGGAGCCATTTAATTTAATAATATTTTCATTTTTGTTAGTTATTCTTTTGGTCTATGTGATATTAATTAACGCATCACATATTGTCTTAAAATTAATTATTTGAACCTTGGAATTAATGTTTATAATGTTTTAAGAATTTATGACTAATTAATATGGATTTCAAAAATAACACTCTATCTTCTCATTTATATTATTTCATTGTAACTTGTCACACCAATACGGACAAAATAGCTTATAGTGTTGTTTCCCAGCCACCAAACTGGGATTTGTTTTTCATGAATATTTTCACAGACAAAAGGGTTTCAAGGAATCCAGTCCATAGCAGTCAGTTTCTTCAGTGTCGCTAATCTTCTGTTCCTGTACCAAATGAGCAGGACCGGAGATGATCTCTCACAGAAGGTAAGAAACAATTTATATAGCAAATCTTCTGTTCCTGTACCTCATGTGAAGGACATTATCTGTCACAGGAGGTTGGAAACAATGTCTTTAGTCAAATCTTCTGTTCCTGTACCTCATGTGCAGGACAGAAAATGATCTCTCACAGAAGGTAAGAAACAATTTATATAGCAAATCTTCTGTTCCTGTACCTCATGTGAAGGACATTATCTGTCACAGGAGGTTGGAAACAATGTCTTTGGCCAATCTTCTGTTCCTATACCTCATGAGCAGGACAGGATATGATCTGTCACAGAATGTATGAAACATCGTCCTGTACCTCATGAGCAGGACAGGATATGATCTGTCACAGAATGTATGAAACATTGTCCTGTACCTCATGAGCAGGACAAGAGATGATCTGTCACAGAAGGTAATAAAACTATGTCTATAGCTAATCTTCTGTTCCTGTACCTCATGTGCAGGACAGAAAATGATCTGTTAAAGAAGGTATGAAACAATGTATATAGGTAATCTTCTGTTCCTAGCCCTGTAGGATCACTTATTTTTTGAAAGATAAAGAATGGCATACTGTAAATAGGTTATGCTATGTCCCTGTTACTCAGCAAAAACTTGTTAAACAGGCACTTTTTATGAAAAAAAAAACAAATTTATTGGTTTATTTTGTTTTTAAATAGTGTTACTGGTGCGTTAGTATATTTAATGTGCATAGCGGTGGGAATTTTCATTAAATTCTGTCAAGTCCTGAAAGACCACTATTTCAGAAGATAAATAGGAAACATTCACATGATTAACCCATGACAACATGATTATCATGTTGTGTTTATAGTAAAGTTCCACTCAAGGAAGAATGGCGGAAGCTTCAAAACAACAATTGACTTGTTTAGTGCTTTAAACTAAATTTATGATATTCATTAATGGTTGGTTTTATTTAAAATAATGATAACATTAAAAATAGCATAAAAAATTCATTTAAAAATATTAGGTCTTTATCTTTGAATACAAATTATATATCTTGTAATTTAGCAATAATTAAGATTGATAGTAACTCAAGTATTGACTTGGTATTAAATGTAGAACTTTGTTGTAAAGGATAATAATTTTCTTTGTGCATATAATTTCATACAACATTGTGGTACTCAATGTGTAGTCTATTTAATCTATTCAAATTTAACATTGTCACTTATCTTACCTCATATTATATACTAAGGATGAGCCCAAAGATTTGGAACTAGTTCCCTTTAAACGTTTCCGGAACAGTTCACTTCATCAGAAGTCCATGTTCCATTTGAACACTTTACTAAACATGCTGAGAAGTACCGGGCAATATTGGTCTGTTAGTCAGGTAATGGCAATCTTTTAAGTTGCAACATGTTGCTTCACTGGATCATTCAGAGTGATTTTAGGGGGGCTGTAATTTAAGTTTGACAGTGGTTAATAATTCTTAAAAGTGTTTGTATTAAAGTGATGGAAATCGTTTAAAAAAAATGCTGTTTATTTTACTATTTTAAGTTTTATTTCTCAATATTTAATTATGTTTTAGTTAATAATATTAAATTCTATATGAAAATTTGAAGCAATTTTCAGGGTTTCAAAACTATTGCTTATTGAACTGGTTGTGATTTAAATAAAACATTGTTTAGTTTACTTTGATTATCAATAGTTTATGTTACTGTATTTTATATCTGGAATGGTTGGTTACCTGTAACATATCAGGAATGGATGAAAACCAGTAGAGCAAAGATGTGTTTAAAATTCATTTGTAAATATCATTACAGCATTTATGAAGTAGAATATTTTACACCTCAAATATAACTATTAAAGCATTCTGGAACTTTGTATGTTCTATATCGATTCAGTACAAAATCTGCAACAATAACCAATAATGTAGTTAAGGCAAGAATCTATCGAAACGAAATGTCTGAAACTGACATTTTCTTGTAGAACTAGTTCCGTGCTCGAAACGTTTAGGTCAGAACAGTTCCAGCTATAGAACAGCCTAGCACCTTTATTATATACCTCACTGTATGTACCGGGTATATTATTTATAACATACTATAATTTTATTAATATATTCTTCTCTGTGATGTAACTTATTATTAATGGCGTGACTATTTTAAGAAGTATATCATCTTTCTAGCGATAAGTAGCTGCATAAGTTAATGACTTTAATTCATCCATTTCTTTTTTACTTTCTTCCTCATACAAAAAATAGGGAAAAAGACTGTAATGGTCCAACAAATTTATTTTTCGGTTTCAGTGGATATGTCTATTTCTTGGTCCCCTGAATCAAAAGTTATTCTTGTATTAAATTCTGATTTTTCATTCATATGACGTGTGTAGTCATAATGAAACAAATGGATTGGTACTGACCCAATGTTTGATTTAAGGGTAAATAACAGGATAAGATATAAAAATGTATATTTTTAAGACATTTGATCTATAAATGTATATTTTCTTCAAATATTAACATGTTTTTAAAAATATGTTTAACAATTTTTTATTAAACTTTCAATATCTGTGTTATTTATAACGTCTAGTTATTGATAAACTTAAATTATGTTATAAAATTTAAGATTAAATGTAAACAAAAGGCATATTCAGAGAAAGGAATACCTTCTGGTCAGCAAATGAGTATTAAATATTCAGAACAATCCAAGGTGATAGATTTTGAGTCTGGGTTAGAGATAATGACAGTTGAAGTCCTCTCTCCTCAAGAACACTCTTTATCAGTACTCTCCACATTATACTGTTACCTTGTCAGTTGGATAAGAAATTCACAGATCTATGATCCATAGGAACGAGTCAAATAATGTTAAAAAAAAACAACCAGTCCTATATATATATATATATATATATATATATATATATATATATATATATATATATATATATATATATATGGAGTAATAATGGAGTATTAAAGGACACAATCATTCATAACCTAACAAAAGAATTATCACTCAGATAGACACCATTTGACTTTTTGACTCCCAAATCAATGGTGTTCTTTCTTCGATGAAGAGGCACCTATAAACTAAGTTTCAAACCTCTAGATCTTTCTATGAAAGTTGTTGCACAGTTGAACAAACAATGACACAATTTGAAGAAGCTCCTGTCGAGTTCTTAATAAATATTTCCCCTGAGATCTTATAATATGGAGAAGACAAAGTACGTTTCCCTTTCTACTTGGGTAGAAAAAAATATAAATACCTATTGTAGAAAAAAATATTTTTGATTAAAATACTTAATTTTTGTGTTTCCACTGGATGCTTTATAGTACCACCTGGTTCAAAATGTGTGTTTGCCATATATATATATATATATATATATATATATATATATATATTTATTTACTTTCGTTTTTATTGTTTTCTTTTATATTTTTATATTTTATACAATTTATGCACCTGAAGACGGTTCTCACCGAAATATAGTGCCAATGTTTTAAAAACACTTTATTTTATTTGTACAGTAATTTACTAAAAATAATATATATATATAATATATATATATATATATATATATATATATATATATATATATATCAGTATCCATATGGATGTATTTGTATATATTATATAAACACACAAGAACTTTCTTAAATATGCATTTAATGTTGCATTAATGCAGAAATGAATGGACGTCTCTAAGATCCAAATAATATTGCCAATACGAATGTTAAGTTCAGCTCCATTTCACCTTCCACTTAACTTAATACAGTGTCTGAAGTATAATGCTGTCACAGACTTGACTCGTGGAATCTGGAATCAGTATCCGTCTGAAGAGATCCTACAGTCGGCGACGAAGGAGCTCTAAACAAACTCTTTACATTTGTTTCATCATCAGAGATACCTAGACTACAAAATAATGTAATCCCGATGAAGTGGTGAATCATTGCATTGTCCCAGGTACATTCAAAAGTTGAAGTACTTTTGGATGAGAGCTTAATATGAAAATAAGCAACCTGGAGCCATTCAAGTCAGTGTTAATTGTCACTATATTTTGATTTTGTAACTAAAACCACACCTTGACCAAATACTTAACCCACTTCCAAAACTGATATTGACTTCCAAACATGATCATAAATGCTTTAAATTGCCTAAAATTACGTGACTCCTCCCCATATACAAAGAATTATATCTGAGATCAATTTGTTATTTTGACATAGTGTGGATGTAGTCTTAGGATGACCCTTGTTGGAGCACCAACAGTAACTACAACTGATTTGAGTCTAGATTTGATGACACGGCTATTACTTCACAATTTATTAATTGTTTTGTCGTTTCAGACAAATATTATTCAATTCTGGTATGATTTAGAGTGGAGAAGTTGCTGAAAAACATCTACGGAAGCAGGTGGTATGCCTGCTCTAAGAAGTTTCGGACAAGTCTGCTGTTGCTGACTCAACGAGTCAACATCATAGTGCAGCCCTGCGTCATCGGTGTCCCCAGCATGCCTCTCAGCTGTACTACGTTTGCTTGGGTAAAATGAAAATTGCTTTATGTTTCATAAGTTTTTGCTATGTATAAGACAATTTATCCAGTCACCATTAAATATTTTTTATAATTATAGTGTTAAAACTTTAATTTTCCAAAATATAATAAATTGAACACAATTTTAAAGTATTCAGAAACAGAAGATCATAATAAAATAAAATGCTCTAGAGTGAACATTTCCATTTACCAATGTCCCCCCAAATTTTTGGTTATAAATAAGATTTATTGTTACACTACGAGTTTGAGTTAGAATTAGCTGGTAATTAAAACATTGAGTATTTTTAATTAAAACTAAAACTCTACAGATATTTATAAAAGTGGATAGTACTAAAGATAAAAATGTAGATTTCATGTCTAATCTACCCAATAGCTTGAATTCAATAATTTGGGAACAGGGTATTGTAAATAAACCTAATAATCTTTGTGGCAACAGGGAAAATTGGATAAATGTGTGACTTGAAGGTATATCCCTGAGTAATTTTTTACGCCATAATCAAAATTCTATTGATAAACCTGTTTGAGACGGAATATTTTGATTTTTACACATGGTGAACAGCGTTCTCAGGTACCTTTTTGAATAAATTATGTATTGGTTTGTGTGAAATACTTTACTCTAACATCAGGAAATCATAAAAACATGTGCTTTCATAGCTAATTTACCTGAGAAAAGTCTTTTTTCTGGGAGGGTATTCGTAGGATGTATGAGTTTCACTTCCTCTAGTTTTATAATTAGAGAACTTTTTAAAAACTAATGATTCGTTTACTTTAAAGCAAACTGCTAAATTAAAAAAGCAACATTCTTTTTATCAAAAAAAAAAATTTTCCAAGTGTTTCAGTTCATGGATTTCAATTTTTAATTTTTTGCTCTGGCATGGTAAACTGATCAGCTCTGATTCCTTCCTTATCCTTTATTCACCAACCACTGATTAGAACACAAACATTCAAATGATATGTAACACAATGCTCTAAAATTATAACAAAACAATTCAGCCTGTTTATTAATATTTTATAGCTTGATAAGATTAGGACTGACCTTAATTTGTTTGAAAACATTTGTTAAGAAACTTTCATGTTATATATTTTCAGCCCTTAGGGAAAGTTGTGTGTCATAAGAACGGGTACATAAACTAATGTGAATACGTTAGTGGAGTTATGGTCTTTGTTATTCAGCGTCATTAAAATAAGTTTGACTGATTGTTGCACAAAGGAGAGTTGGTGTTGGTATTAACTATTGTCATTTGGGACTGTGATCATTGTGGAATATTATGATGAAAAAGGATCCCAGGGATTATGATCTCCGCCTCCCTTCCCGTTACAATATTTTACATCAACCAGTGATTTTCCCAATGTATCCAAATTCATAAAGAAATATTGAATATTATCTTTAAGAATTTATTTATCTGTTTTGTTGGTAATTCTAAATCTTTTACACAAGTAATGCAAAAATTTTTTAATTCCCAAACTTTCCACTGAGGAAAACAATCACACAAATACCAATCCACATTACAATTCACAAAGGGACCAACTCAACATGTATGTTTTAATGTTTTAAAAGATGTTTTCAAAAATGATGTACAAGATTAAATAAACCCATGAAGGATTCACTGCAGGGCTTGGTTTGATGAACCTACCTAGGGATTACAGCAAAACCGATGTATCACTTTTATCTGGGACCAACACGTGGATGTCCACGGAGTGGGGACATCAAAAACCTCATTAAATATCGAGGCGGATACTGAGGTTAAAAAGGTGAGTAATAGTTAGGCTTACTTGTAGAGGATGTCTTTGGTATCTGTAGTTGTAAAGTGAAGCTCTCCAAAGTGTAAACATGAGAATAAGTACCATTCATATTTCCTGTTTGAGTGGAAGAGGATAGAGCTGTTAGCCTCTCTTCACTTTCCTAGGTGGACATGACCGAGATTGTAGCCCACTATCCCTCCTCATGGTGATATTAAAAAATGGGGATGCCAACAGGATTATGCCCTACTCCCAATTGTTACCCACCCTGGAATAACCTATCAATTTCAGAAGCAACACAAAGCGTCCTTTTGGCACTAAAAGCAATATGGGGTTTCTTCAGCTTCTAGTCACAACACTTCGGTGAAACAATAAATGTGAAAATAAACACAAAATCGGGATATATTGTTATCAACTGCAAACTATTTTCAGGTTGGTGTAATCCACAGATACTTTAATTAAATTAAATAGAGAGTGTGCCTTTATTAGTTTGAGCCATTTCTCGTGTACAAGTAGATTTTCAGAACAACCTCCCAATAATCCTTAAAACTAAATAGTTAATTAATCTCACCTTAAAACTTAAACTATATAAAAAAATACCAACCTAATTGTCAACTGGCAAACACTCTCTTGTTTTTCATTAACTTTAAAGGATAACGGGTCCTTACCTTGAGTGATTTTTAGGATCCACAAGGGAGGGAGTTGTTACCAACTTGGGACATGAATCCACTATTTGAAAACATCTGTAAGGATAGTGTCAATGTCTCTATGTTCTTTTTAATTGTTTCTGTTACTAAGAAGAGACGGGAGTTTTCCTTCCCAAATATGATAAAGTAAACGCTTGCTATTCTTATCCTATCTTAATTCTTTTGTTTTAAAACATAGCTGTTGTCCTCTTTAATCACAAAAACCAGAGAGAACTAATAGAAATAATGTTATTGAGAAGAAAATTCAGCTTGTGCTGTCACATTAGGAATAGCATACTTTAGAAAATTCTACCATGAAGTTATAATAATTAAATAAAATTCATTGTTTGTTACAACAGACTAATGGCATTCGTCTCTTGTAGATAAATATATTTTAAATGGGGTCTGCATAGCTAGAGGTTAACCTTTGAAAGAGAATTATAAAAAATCTAGTTTCGTTAAATAAAAAATATTGTTTATTGAATTTGTGTTCTCAGATTAATATTTTTTCATAGCTCTGATTACATTTTAAAACATAACCTTTACCACACAGATCTAATCTTTATATAATTCATCAGGACAACTACTAAAGAGGGCTAGTAGAAAGTAACTACTTTAAGTAACATAGTTGACTAACCACTAATTTTACAATTAAATTTAGAGGTCTGATGGTTTGGTTTTTAAGAGTGCAAAGCCGAAAATTATATGATCTTGAGAAAGACTATCTTTATTTGCATAATTTTTAACCCTCTTGATACTCTTTCATTTCAACCTCCACCAAATTGCAACTTGAATTTCTTTTCTTTGGGGGATTTTTTCCTTGAATTAAAAGCCAGGCATGTGCTTATACCTGTTACAATGCAAATTGGCTCGTCACCAGGAATCGAAATATCTTTTCATTGTTAGTACGTAGAGTCTAAGTTCAATAGATTATTCCAAAGAATCGTGTAATTATAATTATTTAGTTTTCTTTACATGTCTTCAGTTCTAAAGACAATGGTGTCATGCATACTTATTTTTGGTCCTAAGTTCAAGGCATCATAAAAATGACTAAGGAGAATTGAAACACTTTAAAGAAACAAACATGGATTGAAGAAACAACAATTCTCATTAAAATGCTTTGAAAGTGAAGATTGCACACGTCTCTATTAGTGTAGTGATAGAATTCCTGTTAATAGTAATAAATCTTACTTTATATCCAGTTCTTGGTGTTTTATTGTAACATTTTCTGAATACAATCTTTAAAAAGGAGCGTAAGACATGCCAATTTATGGGTGAAGAATCTGTTGGTCTTCAAGGAGGGTTACCCTGGTGGCGGACTCCTCAATTTGTAGCTATGACCTCTGTTTTAAAAGAGGAACCAAAAAAAACGAACTGAATCTCGTTATCCTACACAAGCTGAGTCATTTATCTGTTTGTTTTTGCTCAACCCTTTAAACGTGTAGAATTAGCATCCTGATATCAGAGGGATTGCTCCTGCACATTGATATCTGATCAGATGCCACAAAAATTTTTCTTTTGACATACCCTTAGGATTGTGATAACTACTAAGGACAGAATACAGAATACAGAATACAGAAAGGCTTTATCATGATCATCAAGAACCCGGTAATAGTTGTCAATCAATAATTAAAAAATTAATTAAGTTATTGAAACATAAAACCCTATTGCAAAGGGAAAGAACAAAAAATTAACAACAAAAACATTACAAGTCAGGAGTTGTGAATGTCATAAATCTCATCGAGACTGTAGTTAGAGTTCTTCACCAGCCACTTGTGTATAGTCTTCTTTTGTAGAGTTTTAGCGTTGCCGGTTCTTGATGGCATCAGGAGGAGGGCAGTTTCAAGAAGCTTGGTTCCAGCAAATGATGGTTTTTTGTTGAAGTGCCAAGGAGCGTTGAGTTCTATGAGCTGGTAGGACGGTTGAGCTTGAGCCCGTGTCTAGTTTGTAAGTAGTTGCGCATCATCACTGTTTCTCGGGAGGTTTTCGCTTGGAAGCAATATATGATTGACTCGATGATGATGGAGGATTGAAGTAACAGTGTGAGAATGTCGAGTTCAGGTAAAAGATTCTCTGCAGCTGTCGGGGGAATAGGAGCGGTCGCCAGGCCTGATTCTTATGGCCCGCCTTCTGCAAGATTATAGTACCTCTGGAGGATTAACCATTTGAAGGAACTCCCCCAAAGGATGATTCCATACCGAAGATGGCTCTCAAAGAGAGAGTGGGTAGGGCTAATTTTACTAGAGAGCAGGATGTTGTGCCCGTAGCTTTTTATACCTTTTGAGAGCACAAGATGAGCAGAGCTGAGCTTTGAGCTACGGGTAATCAATGTGGCAAAAACTCCATGTAAGATTATGGTCCTAATATCATACCTAAATGTTTAAGCTCAATCCTCTTTTTCTAGATCTGGTGGATAGCTGTTGTCCTCTTTAATCACAAAAACCAGAGAGAACTAATAGCTAATAATGTATTGAGATGAAAAATTCAGCTTTTGCTGTCACATAGGAATAGCATACTTTAGAAAATCTACTGAAGTTAAATAATTAAATAAAAACATAGTTTGATACACAGACTAATGGCATTCTTCTTGTAGATAAAAATATTTTAAATGGGTCTGCATAGCTAGAGTTAACCTTTGAAAGAGATTATAAAAAATCTAGTTTCGTAAAATAAAAATATTGTTTATTGAATTTGTTTCTCAGATTAATATTTTTTCATAGCTCGATACATTTAAAACAAACCATTACACACATAACTAATCTTTATATAATCATCAGACAACTAAAGAGGCTAGAAGTAACTACTTTAAGTACATAGTTGACTAACACTAATTTTACATTAATTTAGATGTCTGATGGTTGGTTTTAAGAGTGCAAAGCCAAAAATATATGATCTGAGAAAGATATCATTATTTCATATTTTTAACCCTCTTGATACTCTTTCATTTCAACCTCCACCAAAACTGGCAATTGATTTCTTTCTTTGGGGATTTTTCTTGATTAAAAGCCAGGCATGTGCTTATACCTGTACAATGCAAATTGGCTCGTCACCAGGATCGAAATATCTTTCATTGTTACGTATGAGTCTAAGTTCAATAGATTATTCCAAAGAATCGTGTAATTATAATTATTTAGTTTCTTTACATGTTTCAGTTCATAAAAACAATGGTGTCATTCTACTTATTTTTGGTCCAAGTTCAAGGCATCAAAAATGTCTAAGGAGAATTGAAACACTTTAAGAAACAAACATGGATTGAAGAACACAATTCTCATTAAAATGCTTTGAAAGTGAAGATTGCACCGTAGTGTAGTGATAGAATCTGTAATAGTAATAAACTTACTTTATATCCAGTTCTTGTGTTTTATTGTAACATTTTCTGAATACAATCTTTAAAAGGAGCGTAAGACATGCAATTTATGGGTGAAGAATCTGTTGTCTTCAAGGAGTTACCCTGTCTCCCAATTTGTAGCTTGACTCTGTAAAAGAGGAACCAAAAAAGAACTGAATCTGTTATCCTACACAAGCTGAGTCATTTATGATTGTTTTGCTCAACCCTTAAACTGTAGAATTAGCATCCTGAATCAGAGGGATGCTCTGCACATGATATCTGATCAGATGCCACAAAAATTTTTCTTTGACAAATCCTTTAGGATTGTGATAACTACTAAGGACAGAATACAGAATACAGAATACAGAAAGCTTTATTCATGATCATCAAGAACAGAATAGTTGTCAATCAATAATAAAAATAATAAGTTATGAAACATAACATTGAAAGGAAAGAACAAAAATTAACAACAAAAACATTACAAGTCAGGAGTTGAGAATGTCATAAAACTCATCGAGACTGTAGATAGAGTTCTTCACCAGCCACTTGTGTAGTCTTCTTTTTAGAGTTTTAGCGTTGCCGGTCTAGATGGCATCAGGAAGGGAGTTCAGAAGCTTGGTTCCAGCAAATGATGGTTTTTTGGTGAAGAGCGTTGTTCTATGAGCTGGTAGACGGTGAGCTTGAGCCTGTCTAGTGTAGTAGTTGTGCACCTCACTGTTTCTCGGGAGGTTTTGCTTGGAAGCATATATGATGACTTCGATGATGTAGATTGAAGTCACAGTGAGAATGTCGAGTTCAGTAAAAGATTCTCTGCAGCTGTCTCGGGAAGAGAGGTCGGCCATGATTCTTATGGCCCGCTTCTGCAAGATTAGTACCCTCTGGAGATTACCATTTGAAGAACTCCCCCAAAGGATGATTCCATACCGAAGATGGCTCTCAAAGAGAGAGTGGTAGGCTATTTTTAGAGCAGATGTTGTGCCCATAGCTTTTATCCTTTTGAGAGCAAAGAGAGCAGAGCTGAGCTTTGAGCTAAGGTAATCAATGTGGCAACTCCATGTAAGATTTTGGTCTAATATCATACCTAAATGTTTAAGCTCATCCACTTTTTCTAGATCTGGTGGGCCTGATATGTGGTCTTTATGTCTGCCTAGTGCAAGGAGTTTTGTTTTGGATGGGTTGAAAAACAAGGTCGTTATTTAGGAAATATTGTTGGGCCATGCTAACAGATATATACGTGTTGATTTCTAGTGACTCCGCTGTTGAACTGCTGGTGATAAGAGCTGTGTCATCTGCGTATGATACAGGATGACTAAAAGCCTCGAGTGTTTTACCTAGATCACTAGTGAATAAAATGAATAGGACGGGTCCCAACACAGATCCTTGCGGAACTCCTCTTCTAACATACTGTGGAAGTGAATGAAGAGCCTTCGTCAAGCCCTTAGCTGTGTGTTTCAGCTCAACTATTTGCTGTCGCCCAGAGACAGGGCCCGATTAACCAGTAGGCTAAGTAGGCTGCAGCCTAGGGCGCGAGACCGGTGACGATTTTAGGGGGGCGCTTCGGAGTTCAAGATGAAGTGCTTTTTATAGGTAGTAAATAAAAGGTATGGTCTAAAACTTCACTATACATTTTTGGTACATCATTTACACATCCACCTAGACCTTAGATTTACTCCATTTACTTAAAAAATAACTATTAAGTAGAAAAAAGAAATTAATTAATAGCGATTAGTGACAAACGCATAGTAATTATCGTAACGGTAGGGAAACTAAAAGGGAAATTTTGCTTCGCGCGAGGGGCGCCGCCGGCCGCCGCCCTTCGCCGTTTGCAACACTGACGCTCTCTGACAGATAGAGACAGAGTGTAGCTGCAGCTGCAGTCAGTCGTCTCCTCGTCTGCACTGTTTGTTTTAGGCCTATGGCCTATGAATTATTTGGGGACTTTCGTTGTGATTAATTGGTGTCATTGCTCGTTATTATAAACACTGACATTTATTCGTAAGTCGAGTAGAGTGTTTGATACTGAAATATTAGGAAAGAAAGCAGTGGTTTGCTTGTTTTACATATGTAGGCTACATTATGAGTAAAAAACCAAGTGGTTCCGAATACCGTAAAACGGGCCCGGGGAGCGTAACGAACGGGAAAGTGCTCTTCTAAATAAAATTCATAGACTAGACGATTTTTTTTAATAAACCCGAAACTCCAGTTGTTCTGCTGAGACATTGCCGGTCGTCACGGGAACTGAACGAAACGTTGTGAGTGAGGACAGCGGGTGTTATAGTGGAGTGGAAGTGATTCAGCAGCCTGCCAGTGCCACTGCTACCGATGTCTCAGACACCACAACGGAAATTGCACCTGTACACGTCCATTCACCACCATCAACCCGAGCAAATAGCAGATTTGGGACATCAGTTGCAAGATTGTGTACCAGCAAATAAAGAGGTAACCGATTCAAAAAATCTTGATGATCCCGCTTTTATGGCTGGTAAATGAGGCATTGCGTGAATACTTTGCAGTGCACAGCATCAATCAAAAATGACAGTGGGGATTTTTCCCAATCAAAGCGGCAGTATTCTGACCAAAACGTTTATATTTGAACAAAGCTTGTTTTTTCAAAAAACTTGTAAATGGAGAGATTGTAAAAAGAACACATTTAGTTTATTCCCAAATCAACTGGCTATGTATTACTGTGCTCCTTGTAAGCTCTATGGGGGGACGACTGGCCTTAGCTACATGCGGCTTTAATGATTGGAAAAATTCACACAAAATTCAAGAACATGATAATAGTCTAGAGCACAGAGAATGTGGTGAACAAATATTTTGACCCGAGATGAATGCACCTCAGAGAATTGATGCAAAACTACTTGAGCAGCATCAAGTAGAAGTTGAAGTATTGGAGAGATGTATTGTCAAGAGTTGTTTGAAGTAGTTAAGTATTTAAACTTCTCGAGGGCTTCCGTTTTATGGTGAAAATGAAATTTTGGGGTCAACCAGTAATGGTAATTTCCTTGGCTGTATCGAGCTTTTGTGCAAGGTTTGATCCTTTCATGGCTGACCATGTTGCTCGTTTTCGGAAATAAAGGTAAAGGAGTGCCCTCATACTCATCTTCCACGATCGTTAACGAGTTTATTACTCTGTTAGCTGACAATGTTAATCCAAAATCGCGTCAGATATCAAGAATTCTAAGTATTTTTTTTTCGATTATTGTCGACTCTACTCCAGATGTTTCCAATGTGGATCAATTGACTTTTGTCATTCGTTTTGTAGTACACCTGACTGACGGGTCACCTAATGAGCGGTTCATAACGTTCATCCCAAATTGTGGCCATAAAGGGGAAGATATGGAGAAGGCTGTGATAAATACTCTTGAAAAGTTTGAACTTAAATATCAGTGACTGTAGAGGTCAGAGTTACGACAATGCAAGTAACATGTCTGGGTTGTTACAAGGGGCTTCAAAATCGAATCAAAGAGCAAAATCCTCTTGCTCACTACGTTCCTTGCGCAGCTCATTCGTTACAGCTAGTAGGTTCGACCGCTGCAGAAAGTAGTAGTAGTTCTGTTGAATATTTTGCCCTGGCACAGCAAATGTACAACTTTTTCCATTCATCTACACACAGATGGGAAATTCTCTTGTCGCAATATGACAAAGAATGTTTGACAGTCAAGACCCTTTCGAAAACTCGCTGGAGTGCAAGAGCAGATGCCAGTAAAGCCATGCACAAGTCATATAAACAAATAATCGCAGCGTTACAAGACATCACTTCAAACGAAGAAAATAAAAAAGACGTACGACTTGAAGCCCAAACAACTGATAGAGAAGCTCCAGTCTTTGGAAATGACCATGATGATTTGTTTTTGGAATAAAGTACTCATGAAGTTTCATGACATCAGTGTACGACTTCAATCTGAAGATGGAGACTTAGATCAGACAGCACTTTCGTACGAGCTCCTAGAGTCTTTTCTAAGTTCATTAAGAAATGAGGAACAATTTTCTAACTTTGAAAGTGAGGCAAAGCTTATGTGCAATTCTCAAGAGTACCAAACAAGACAATACAAGGAAAAAGAAACCAAAAATCCCTTTTGGAGAAAGCAAAAGAGGGGCACACTGAGTTTGATGGGCGGAAATCATTCCTGATAAATTGTTACTACAAAGCAATTGATACACTCCTAGGGCAACTAACAAGGGAGAAAATCAATTTATGTCACACTCCGAGACTCCTTCAACTTTTTATGGAATTTGAATAAAATTGAGAGTTCAATCTTGAAGGAAAAGGCAACAAAGCTAATGAATGAATATTCAACAGACCTAGATGATTCATTTCCAGATGAGTGTTTGTATCTTCAAAAATTTTTAAAAGAATGATAATACATTCTATGAAGAGGAAAATGTACTGTCAGACAGAATGGAGGAAAGAAGAAAGTCAAACCGACCGGGACTAAAGCTTACAGGCTATTGAAACATGTAAAAACCCTAAAACTTGAATCTCTTTTTCCGAACGTGGAAGTGGCATTGCGGATCTTCTTGAGCATGGCGGTGTCTAATTGCAGCGGAGAAAGATCCTTTTCTGCTCTTACTCGAGTCAAGAATTATTTGAGGTCGACTCTACGGCAAGAAAAAACTCCAAGCACTCGCTCTCTTATTTATAGAAAGTGACTATGTACAGCTCGTTCCGTTTGATGACTTGATCGATGCGTTTGCCTCATCAAAAGCACGGAAGAAAGACTTTGTTTAAATCAGGGAATATATCGTCATGAGAAAAATAAAAAGTTCTTTTGTTAACAGTAGGCCTAATAATTTTATAGTTCTAGCTCATTGTTTGTTATTGTGATTAAATGTTCAAGTCACCAAGTTGTATACCAAAGTTCTAATGTCATTTCTATGTAACATAATGTACTTGAATAAACCAGAGAGAAAGTTGATGACCAATTTGACCATGTTCATTGATTTATTATAAATCCTTTTCAGTGATTTACAGTTTTAAAACGCTAATTAAACAGGCTATACGTAGCTACTAAGCTTTCTTATTAAAATGGACAACAATAAAATCTCCATTATTATGGCAGCATTTATACTGAAGTAAGAGATAAAATTCACATAATTTTAACAGCCCTTAAAATTACAGTATGCATTTTAATTTATTTGAAAAAAAATAAGCCTACAGATTTTTTGAAAGTAACATTACAAAGTGCTGAACTTTGAATTTTGTGACTATTTAATGATAGTAATCTACAAAAAATGTATAAGAATTTAAAAACTCATGTAAGGTTTGGCTGTAGCTAGGACACATTTTTGTGTATGTCCTACAAAACCAGTGGTAAATAAGAACCCTTGATTCTCTTTAAAGAATGTTACCTACAAGTCTACAACAATAGACCATATTCCATTTTAAAGATACAAATAAATGCTCAGCAGTAAAGCATCCTTTCCCTTTGCAAGTTTTGCACTTTCTATAATTTTGCTGTTTTTGTTCGTTTGTTTGTGTGTTTTTAGGAAATGACAGCAAACAGCATAGTTCTTTTAACCGTTGAATTTGAACATATTACATAGCAGTTTATACATACATGTATCATTAGACCTTTGAACAATAATTAAAGTTTATAGTTAGTTGCTGAATGTTGTTCTTTTCCTAAAGTTTAATACTCTAAATGGTCTCTCTCTGTAATGGTCTTTAAATTTAAGTAAGTTGAAATTTTATTACAAAAATATAATATGGCCGCTATACAGCAGAACACTTTTTATTATTGAAAAATTGACAGAGGGAAGAAGCCGGCCGGAAACCGTTTGGGGGGGGGGCGAAGTACAAGATAGCCTACGGGCGCCAAAAACCTTAATCGGGCCCTGCCCAGAGAGGTAGCTTTCGAACCATTTCAGGGCTATACCGCTGACACCCAAGGTTCTGATTTTGTATAAAATAAGCTTATGAGACAGTGAGTCAAATGCTTTACTCATATCGAGAAAAACAGTTGTTACAGTATTTTCAGACTCAATATTATCAATTATACACTCAATGAGCTCAGCAAGGGCGGTGATAGTCGATTTGTCCGGGATGAACCCATGTTGTCCTTTTGGCAGCAGATTGTTACGCTGAAGGTGCTCTAACAGTCTCGAGAGAACTATTTTTTCCAAAACTTTTGATACAGTGGGCACAAGGGAGATTGGTCTATAGTTCTTGATGTCGTGCTTACTCCCTTGCTTATGCAGTGGATATACCTTTGACATTTTTAATTTTGAGGGAAATAATCCCTGAGTCAGAGACTTGTTGATTACATCCGTTAAGGGTTGGCAGGTTACAGAGCTGCAATACTTCAGTATTTTTGAAGAAATGTCATCATAGCCTGAGGAGGAAGAGGATTTTAGAGAATTTATAGTGTTGAATACTTCCTCATTAGATGTAAGATTGAACATGTTAAGTCCTGTTCCTGTGAAGTTTGTGAACATAAGTTAACGTCTTTGGCGCTAGGAGCATTGTTATGACCGAGAGTTACTTCTGAAATTGTTGTAAAATAGGTATTAAAATGTTCAGCTATGGTAAAAATGTCGTCTAGGTAGGTGTCATCATCAGTATTTTTTAATTTCCACGTGGATTCTGAAGCTTCTCTCTTTGGTGCTCTTTCGCTATTAATGACGCTCCAGACTGCTTTGCTCTTGTTGCTTGCTTCGGCGATGAAGTTGGAGTTTGTTTCCCTTCTAAGACTTTTTAGTTTTAAGTCGTAGGATTTCTTCTTCTGGGCAGCATCCTCTTTAGCCTCAATTTGTCCACTGGCTAAGTAGCGCTCGTGGGCTTGTATGAAAGACATCCGCAGTATGTTTACTTCAGGGTTGTTAAATTCTTGAGTTCGGTTCCTGGATCTGTTTCTTGATGTTGTATGGGGGCATGTAATGTCTAATGCTGCAGTCAGAGTTCCAATGAAGTTTGAGTAGGTATCCTCTGCACTTGGAGAGTTGTATACCCGATCCCATGATTGAATTTCAAGAAGCCCCTTTAAATTTGAGATGTTATCTGAACTGAGACGTCTTCCATTTGATGAAGATTGTTTACTTGATGTGGAGGGGAAATCCATGAAGTAAAGTTGTCCGGTGTGGTCTGAGAGCTCGTTTTCAATGATTTCGAAATTGAAGCTATGTGGTGCCAAGTTGGTGCAAAAAACATCAATTGATGTAGCACTTGTAGGGGTTATCCTGGTAGCAGGTAGGAGGCATCGAGTCAGGTTATACTCAGATAGGAGGTTGTTTAATTTATTGTTTTCTCTATCCATCAGTGTGCTGAGCCAGTCAATATTGAGATCACCAACAATGCAAATTGCAGAATTGTTTATGGGGAGTTCTTCTAGTGACGAGTTTAGTGGAGGGATTGATTGGAGGGAAGGAAACCTCTTCCACCAGCGAAACTTTTACAGCGGCACAGGTACTGGAATTGTGGGGGAAAGACCATGCAGGAAGATGGTGGTCCCTATGGGTCCTTATCCTACAGTTTTTCAGGTGGAGGTCACAGCCATTATAGACTGTGCTTGTTGTTGTTCGCCTGCGATATAGGAGTAAAACGAGCAATATTTTCACGGATAGTTAGGCAGCACTGATGGCACTGGACTATTGTGTGTTCAAATCCAAACTTGTTTGGGATTGCTATCAAGTCGTTTTTTCCCTTGCCAAAATCAACAATGGGACTGTTTGTTGGGTTCTTGGCCATGAGGAATCACTGGGAATCCAGGTTGGCGTCTGACCTTCTCTCACTAAGTAGATTGATGACTTCTCGGGTTATAGGTCTGATTACGGGACATGGACACCTGAGGAAGCATCTTCACCGAGTCGGCATCCTTCGGAAGGATCCGCTCTGTAGAGTGTGAGATGAGCAGGATGAAATTGCTGAACACATGCTCTTTGATTGTCCTACAATAGCAAGAGAGCGGTATGCCATCTTTTGTAGTTTGGACAAGGGTGGTGAATTTCCCGAGGAGGACTTGATAGGTTGTTTATGGCGGTTTGTGGAACTGTTGAAATCATAAACTGGTAGGCCTCATGGTGTGCTTCCAGAGTGCGCAAAAGGCCCTTGAGGCTTAAGTGCATGGCAATGGGCCACTCCATAAAAGAAGGGGAAGAAGAAGAACCCCTTAAAACTTATTTAGGTACCTAAAACTACTTTGTTTTACTGATTTTTTCTGTTTTTTTTATAGGTATAGATTTGTACAGTTTAGATATAAAATGTTGTGTGCAAATAAGTCATTTTTGTGTTAAATAGTTGTTATTTTTTATATATTGACCATTAAGCCATTTTCGCTATCCGTGTCCTTTGTTATCAACACACAAACAAAGCCAGTCATCTATTTGTGTGTTGGATATTTCAATGATACAACAAACATTAGAATTAAAACCATAAAGTACTCCAGGAGGAGTGACATGCTACAACAAGAAGCAGTAGCTGTGCAAATATAAAGTGAGCTAAATCACTGAGGTGCAAACGCTTCTTGTGCAATATTATGGCAGACAATAGAATAAAAGAGGAACGTTACCTAATATTACATCAATAGCACACTTTTCCGCAATTGCTATGAATAAAATTGTAGATCTCATTTTGCCATCATAGAGAATATCAATATCATATTGAAGTAAGTTTGGATGACATGTAACCAAGAATTGGATTTCCATTAAATTCCCGGAAGTCTATTTGCAATTAAGAGGTTCATTTGGGTGTTCAAAAATAGCACACTTGCTCACAGGTTATATCAGTCAATTCATGCCTGTTATAATCTTGGAATCTTTTGAACTGTTGAATTTCCTGTGTTCACTTACATTTATGCAATATCAGACTTTAGGGCAATTGTATCAAATAACAAATGTTTACAAATTTTATATTTAAAATCCAAGACTGACACCAGAAGAACCAATGAAAAGATCAAAATCCTTGGTTTAGCTATAACTATTCTGGTAAGGCATTTCCTCTGATTTTGCCTGCTGGAATTTGCATTCTTCTGAAGAAACGTTGTGTAAACTGTGACTTAGTCATCCAATCCCAGGTACATGTGTGAGTATGCATTGATCCTAGCTTCTAGAACTGGTATTCATCTAATGTACCTATCTCAAGGGTTTTGGGGGCTAATTTTAAGCTGTGCAGTCTCTCAGAAGCATGTCTTATAATGAGCATTTAAAATATGGACTTCCTTTATATTTACAAGGTAGGAGTATGCAGAGCCGCTGCTACATTTTTGAAGGGGGTGGAGCAAGTCCTAAAATTGCCGCCCTTTCCCACCAATCAATTCTGTCAATGTATAACTCACTTTTATGCTGCTTCTAAATCAGCTTGTAAATATCCTGTAAGTAATTAATAATTATTATTATATTCGTGGAATGTTGTACCTATGATAAAACTGAAGTTTTTAATTTTTTAATTTGAAAGATGAGGACAAACCAAATAATTTTATACATGAAACGTTTTATATTTACCTGCATTGTAATAATTACAAAATGTTAATGTTACCATAATTATATACTATGTCATTAATATATATTTAAACCTATTACGTTTTTAAGATTTTGAGTTTTCAATTAAAGGTTTGTGCTCAATTTATAAGGAACTTAAAATTTTTACTCTGTAATTAATGTCAGCTTGCTCTCCACCAAAATGACAAATACTGGAAGAATAATGAATATTTGGAGTTACGCTGTGATGTTGGGGTAATCGTCTATGTATTGCTCATAATTAATCATTTTTAAAATTCGATTGTGGTGTAACATTTTAAATTCTTACCCATTTTAAGACCATGTAATTTAAAAACTTCTATTTCTTTGACCAGTTTCTCTTTGTTTAAATCTTGTAGATAGCTGTCAGCCAATGTCTTTGATCAGATTTTATTTAAGAGCAGTGGTGTAGCCAAACAATGCCGAGCAGGGCATGGTCACAGACAGAAAAAGGATGGATGGAGCTCCCTTAGGTTGGACGCACACTAGAGGAGTAAATCACAAGTATCACAAGTCATTTTTTCAAAAGCATTTTGACAGTTTGCTACTCCGTGTGTGATAGCTTGTGATAGAGATACATTTTGAATCGAGAGGTCAAAACATTACTAGTGACTGTTAAACCTTCAGTATAAATGAACAAAAAGAATTTAATGTTGCAGAGTGCTTACGACAGTGAGTCCAAATGTTGGATATGTTTCACCCTAGTTGTGATGAGTTTTTCTAATGATACCATATAGAAAAAACCAAACCATTACTAAACGTTTGTCTACATATACCAATTCGTAATAAATTCTGAAATTTTGAAAGGGACTTGAAACAACACAAACGAACATGTGATGAACGCAACTAAAGGAAGGTTGGGTTTCTTTGACGCAGTGGCGTAGCGAAGGGGGGGGTCCAGGGGGTCCGGACCCCCCCCGAAATTTTAAGACGTATTAAAAAAAATAAAGCATGGAGCAGGAGAAAAAAGGAGAGTTATCATTTACTCTTGTCTACAAACATTAAATTGATTGATTTAGTTGATTAAAGTGACCGTTGTTAAAAATATAATTGTCCTTTCGTTAAATCATAAAGTATCAAACGATACTTTTGGGCTCGGCCTTTCGGATAGTGTAGTGTAATCACGGTATTGCTATAGAGCGCGGTCACGTGGACGTCACAAAGCAACCTAAATTGTAACACGGCGAACATTCGACCTCCAGCGCTCGTTGTGTAAACAACTACTGGAACAACATGAGTGATATCTTCAAGAAGATGGCACAGCGTGCCTTTGGAAGCGCTTGGAAGCCAGCTAAGAGGCCTAGCTCTCCACCTGCCAGCTCGGCGCCTAAGAAGGTCGCTGCTCCAGCAAAGGGCCTTTTTAAAGGCCACAACGTCACCACTTTCTACTGTGACATATGACCAACCTACGGCTTCGGTTTCTACGCCCAGGATACCCTTGCTGTTCCTGGACAGTGTTCCGGACTGGCCTAACCACGCCAAGAAGTTGGAGGAGTTGGCGCGGGACGGCCTGACGACAACATTCCACGGTGCTCACTATCGCTTGAAAGTGACCCACCGTGGAGGACTTCAGGGCAGTTCAGCGGTACCTATGTTCCAAGAAGCTGCCCTTCTACACTCAAAACCTTGGGCGTGAAAGATCGCTTAAGGTTGTGATCAGCGGACTGCCCGACACCGATTATGTGGAGCTCTTCGATGTCTTAACTGACGAGGGCTTCGCCGTCGACGAGGTTGCACGACTTCGGACAGCCAGGGGACCTACCAGGAGCTGATCACGCTGACCAGGGACAGTGAGCGAGAGAATCCTGACACTAAGCGGGCTTGCCAAATTTACAACGTGACAAGCCTGCTCCATGTCAGGGTCTCAGTCACTGTCTACAAGAAGCCGGTCGGCCCGCCGCAGTGCTACCGGTGCCAAGGTTTTGGCCACGGCTCCGGCAACTGCGGGAGGCCGAGAAAATGTGTGAAAATGTGTCCGCTGGGAGGGAAATCATCTGAAGATGATTAGTTGGACCTTCGACGGAGAAGGGTCACTGCTGCAACTGTTGGCGGCGATCACAACGCCAACTATCGTGGGTGTCCAGCCTACAAGGAGGCCAGAGCGGCAGCTGTCCAATTAGGCCGCAAGTCCCGGCCTACCAAACCAGCGGCGAGGCGATCAACGGCCCAGCGCCCAAGCGGACCAGCGCAAGATGAGTCACCAGCGGACTCCGTATCGGAGAATGAAGCTGAGGACGACATGCCGCAGAAGAAGAAGCGCCGGAGGAAAACCCTAGAACCCAGCCAACCGACTTTCCTCGCCCGCCGGCATCTGTGGCTGACCTTCCCGGTCACACAGAGGCCCAGGGCGACTCCCAGGCAGAAACTAGAGTGGCCACATACACCAGCCACTCTGCTGCAACAAACGGAGGCGCCAGCAGCTGATGCAGCATCAGAACCAGCCGCCCCCGCCCAGCGCAGCCTACAAGCCGTCTTGAAATAGCTGCGCAGCTGACCGCCCCCTCACCCGGCTCTTCAATGAAGCTGTGGCCCTCAGTGGCACACGACCAAACTGATAGACTGCTGCAGGAGCAAATTGTACAGTTGACAGGCAAGTCATTGAGCTCAACTGCTCAGATACTGCCCACAGACCAGGAGGAGCGCCCAGAGGCCATCCTAGCGACTTGGACAGTTTAAATTAGCGACCACTTCGTTCAAATTCGTCTTGGGGACGTAAAATGGCTGCTGCTTAGAATTAAGTCACGACGTTTATTTTAGTGTCATTTAAACTGTAGACGTGTATATAATTATAAAAAAAAAAATATAAAAGATCACTTTCGGTCGGAAAATACACTTTAAAAGCTCTACTGATAAGAAGTTCCGACTACTTTGGATTTCACTGACTGAGGTTATTTGTCTTTGCCTACATTTTCCTTAGTATATTCCGATCGGAAGTGATTATTTTTTGTTTTGTTTTCTCGATAATTATATATTTATTCGTCGGCGTTGAATTAATACCTAAAATCAATGTCCTAACAAAATTATAAATACCACTTTTACCTCAACCACTGAACCAGTGAAATCCAAAAATCGTCAAAACTTGAATCTGTAGAGAGCTTTTCTTCGGTATTTACCGACCGGAAGTGATTTTTTGTCGATAATTATATAGGTAGTCGAGTACAGTTTAATGATAACAAAATCGTTCGTCCTAACTCAATCAAAAAACCACGTTTACCTCTATAAACCGAAGTCCGAAGTAGTTGAAGTTATAATCATTAGAGTTTTTCAAGTGTATTTTATTTCCGGACCAAAAGTGATTTTTTGGATTTTTTTTCCGATAATTATATACTCGTCTACAGTGTAATGATACAAAAAATCGTCATTATAACTCATTCATAAATACCTCAATCAGTGAAATCCAAAGTAGCCGAACTTCTAATCAGTAGAGTTTTTCCGGTACATTTTCCGACCGTTTAGTTTGATCTGTACCGGAGCAACGCTCGAAAATTGCCCTCCTTTTCTAAAGGGGGTTCGGCCGTCAGTGGCCCAATGTCCCCGAAGGGGTATTTCATTTTTTCCACAGAATATAGTTGTGTCAATTATATGCTTGAGTGAAGCTCTGTTTTGTTCTTTTTCTTTCTTATCCAGTGAATCCAACGTCACTTTGGAGCCTTATACTCGACCAGAATCGAACTTCGTAAAGTTTTTGTAGCTATACAAGAAAATTGGTGGTACTAGAGTTGATGTGAGAGTTGAATTTGCCTATACATCTTTCCACTTTCTATAAGGCGTAGTTACTAAAGCTCCATATTTTTGGTATTTACCTTTTACCAGTGAACTCATTGGCAAATAACACACAAAACGTCCCTCGGATCTTCCAGTTTCGGACCCCCCCCGAACGAAATTTCTGGCTACGCTACTGCTTTGACGTTGTATGCACATGGGCAGACCTTTTGCTTCTGATGGTTGCCGTGAGAAATACAATTTGAGTTATGCATCTGGCACAGGTTCAAGTGGCTCACGTCGTCATGAGACAGGGGCTCACGTGGTCTCGACAATTAGATATTCAGAAAAATGTTGTAAAAGTAGCCTAGATTGATCATGAGGATTTCCTATCTCTGCCCGCTTTGACTGGAGAGGCTGGTGAAGAGCTGGCTTTCCCTTATTTCAAGGTGACATGACTTAAATATAGTGCCCGCTATCTCTCCTTACGGTTCTGGACAAGAGACAACTCTATCCCCAACGTTACCCATCCTGAATATCTTGAAGCAATTGCAAAGGCCCTTCTTGTACTGTACAATGAGAGGTTTCTCAACTTCTTGTCCAAAGAGAACAAAAACAAACAAAAAAACATGTTAATTTTGTCCAATTGAAAATATTTTATTATTGTATAACATTTGAAACTCGTGTTATCTTGACATATTTTTGTTTCCTTATTTTTAATGCCCAGGGAGGTGTTCACCTAGTAGTCTAGTGGTTTGAGCATTTAAACAAGCAGACAAAGGCCTCGGTATGTTAACAAAATATTGTTCAAGTACATTTGTGTTAAAAATACACACCTAAGATAAAGAGTTTAAGAACTGCATTTAACATTATTAATGGCGCTCAGTCAATAATAAAAGTTAAGATGGTTATTTATTAAACACTTGTTTTGTATACAATACTTCTAAAATTACATACTCAAAAAGAGTACTCTTGTACTCTTTATTGAAGCTCTGCTATTTAGTCTGGAGTTAACGTTTAATCTCTGGTATCTAAACTTTTTGATCCTCGGGTAAAGCGATTCGCGTGGTGACTACTAAACTAAGTGTAATCAGTTATATTTTTGTCGCCTGGGGCAAACTACCTCCCCTGACCTCCTCTAGGTGTGGCTCTGGGAGTATGCCATAATACATGTCGCGTAACAGGCATTGCTGAGGTTGCATGCAAAATTTCAAGTTTATAAGTCATTTCATTCTCGAAATGTCCTACGGACAGATAGTCAGGCAGGCAATTATACAGAAAAAATTGTTTACCCCCGTGGGGCAAAAGGAAATTGTGTTAACCTACTGAGTGATAGGTTTCAATGACTTTCTGGCAAATTCAATGGTTGGACATGCACTGGCATGAAATCCATTCTTATCTATACTATATAGAAATAAAGTTTCATGCAAATTTAATATCTACACATGAAATATTTCTCGAGATATCTTGCCAAATGATACATTCAGAATTTTGTTCGTTAAACAAGGTTTCATAGCAGTGTTCAAATAATAATATTTTAAATCCGTATTTTTTTGTTCTGTGTGTCACAAAAAGCCAGCAAAAAATGATGTTGTATGTGTTGAAGAAGTTAGACAAAATGTGCAAATCTCATATGCTTGTATTCAGTTCTCTTACAAACTTCTTTATTCTGTTATTTTTTCTTTGCTGTCATGGTTGCCCATAAGAGCAATGCAAAAATATTCACTAACGCTCAGCGAAATCTCACGAAGTGACATGCACCATCATCTAACTCAGTGTTATAGAAATTAAGATGTACAATTTCAAATCTATAGGTCAGTTCATTTTCGAGATATTGAATGTACACAACAGACAGACAAATAGATAGACAGGCAGATATAAATGAAATTTTTCCATCCCCTTGAGTGATAGGCTTTGATAAAGCTCAGCAAATGTATTTATAAAAGATTGCATCTTCAGATAAAATCACATAAATTGTCTATTCGTTTCTTTTAATACGAATTTTGATTGACTAAGAAGGGCAAATTTGCCTTTTCTTTACCATATTAGAGGGTTCATTTTCTCTTCACATTTAGACATTATAATAAGCACACAAGTAAATGGGAAATTTTTTTGCCACTTGGTACTGCCTCAGCCACAGGTAGATTAAATTGGAAGTGTCTAGTGATAACAAGTTGTAGAAACAAAAAAGTTGAATTTTATTATAGTTTTAAAGAAAGTGTAAACCCTAGAAATATTCTATTTATTTGTGTATTTATATTCATGTATTTCTTTTGTATGTGAAGAAGGAGGGGAACACCTAATTTGGTGTCGTTCAGTGCAGACATATTATGACCTGTGTTCTTCAGTTAAGTTTTTATAATCAGTATTTAGTTTTTATCAAGGGAATGTTTTAGAGATAGTGTGCATGGAGTTGACACAACAATGTGTGTTATGATTTCTGACTTATATGTGTCACTATGTAGTGGTATGATTGGTTTATTTTAAGCTAGTTTGTAGTTGTGTTGTTATAGTTATTCACTTAAAGAAGAAATCAGATTGTAGATCGTGAAACGGGGAGTTACTGATTTTATGAATCACCAAACAATGGTAAATGTTGAAAAAATCTTGTTTCCTTCACAGTCCTTCCATGGTCAAAAACAAACTTTAAACAAAGTGTGAAATTTTCACCTTTTTGAATAATTTCCGAATATATCTTTTTTTAGTTTTTGTTTTGTAATAAAGTAAGTTGAAAATTCCAAACCGCTAAGACATGTGTTTTAAGATGTGTATTATATTTCTCTGGGGGGGCCCTTTCATCCACTCTATCCATGGGGTTTTTCATACCCTCAGATCCCCCGGAAATGACCTTCTCTCAAACTATATGCTAAATCCGCCCCTGGACAGAAGTCAGAAGGCATTCAGGCTACCACTGACAAAGCATTAGAGGCAACCAATTTTGGGCTCAAACCTGACAATTTTAATTTCAATTTGAATTAGTCAAAGAGCTGAAGACAACAGAAAGAACCAATGTAAGTGCATTGAATTACAATGTTCTTCAAACACCTTTCATTGATCACATGAAATCACGAATAAAATCAATTCTATGCCCATTACAACTAACATTTGATGATCATTATGCCTGTTACAAATTTACGAGGGTGGTTTGATAAGTCTAGTAAATTTGTATGAAAGAGATGAAAATTTTTAGCAAATGCACTGTTGTTGATAAGCCTGATATTCCCATGGATATTACAGCAAGTTTCGAATGGCAGCTGTTAATAGTTGATCGTTGGCAGCCAGCTGAAGTGGTAACTGCGTATTTAGTTCCATAGGATGGAGAACAACTAATTTCGCGCTTTCATGAAACATTTTCATATGAAGGGTTGAACAGCTACACAGATCAAATCCAAGTTGGATGGAGTCCATTGGGTTCTGCACCAACATTGAAGACCATTTACTTTTGGATCAATGAGTTTAAACGTGGTTGGAGAAGCATGCTCCGGTTGGCCCGTTAAAGTCACCACACAGGAAATCAACGATAAGCTGCATAATATGGTAATGGAAGCTTAAAAGTTCACAACATAGCTAATATTGTAGGCATCTCAACTGAATAAGTGCATTGCATCCTGCATTTAAAACTGGCCATGATTTAACTCTGTATGCGATGGGTGCTGCGCCTACTCACTTTAGACTAATAACGGAATCGAAAAAAATTTCTACTCAGAATCTCACACTTTTCAGGTGCAATTCACAGGACTTTTTGCGCATATTCATAACTGTGGATGAATGGATCCACCATCACACTCCGGACACCAAGCAACAGTCCAAACAATGGACAAAAAGTGGGGACAGTGCAAAAAAGAAGACTGTTTTGTCAACTGGAAAGGTGATGGCCACTGTCTTTTGGGAGCCCCAGGGTATAATACTGATAAATTATTTGGAAAAAGGCAGATCCATAACTGAGCCCTACTATACTGTTCTGCTGGATCGTTTGATACAGGAACGTATTGAAAAACGTCCAAGATTGGCAAGGAAGAAGGTACTGTTTCACCAGGACAATGCTCCAGCCCACACGGCAGCTATCGCTGATTTATATCGCAAAAGTGCTTGACTTGGGATTCGAATTTGTTCCTCACCCACCCTATTCACCAGACTTAGCTCCGTGTTATTTCTTCTTATTCCCAAACTAAAAAATTTTGCTTGGTGGAAAGAAATTTTCATCGAATGAGGAGGTGTCCACCGCTGTGACAGACTATTTTGCAGAGTTTGACAAAGCCTACTTTACCGATGGGTTAAAAAATTGGAAACTCTCTGGACCAAATGTATAGTCTTGCAAGGAGACTGTCGAGAAATAAAGTGGGTTTCTGGCTTTAAAAACAATATTCTATTATATTTTTATCAGACTTATCAAACCACCCTCGTAGCTTGTTCTAAAAAGATTTCTAGTGCTATTATATTTTATTTAGATCATTAACATAAGCTGATTTTATAATGAATTGTATTCACTTTGACTGACAGGACTCTAGTTCTCAATTTTGTTTAAACCTCTTGTAATGTATTATAAAACACTTGATTATATATAATAAGATACCATACACATTTTTTAGTACAATGACCAGACTAGTGTGATAAGGTATGAGAGGTTCTAACTACCCTTAGTGACATAAAAATTTTCTTTATTTATTAATAACTATTTATTTATTCATTATTTCATTGCAAGTAACTCTATTTTAGCCATCATGTCAACATAATGGTGTATACGAATATTGCAGCTTGCCCATGGCGTTGAAAAACACATTTTGAAACAGTCATTATTTTTGAAGTAATTTGACCATTGGTCACAATTATTGGTACTCTTTTCTCCTAAAGTTAATGATATTAAATACTTTTAAAAGTATAGTATAGTATAAGTGACATTTATTTAATTCATTTAAAATGTTTGATTTTTGAAAACTCTAAATCAAAACTTAACTTAGAAATGTACAAATTTATACATAGTAGAAGTATAGGTGGAAAATAAGTCATAAGTAAATCACAAAAACCTAATTTAATTACTCCGTTCATGTACACTTGTAGAAAATGATGAAGAATTGGAGGGAAATGATTCGACTTGAGATTCTGAAGTTGAGAAACTGCCAGAATGAAACTTCAATTCTTTGCTATGCCTCCACTTCATTCTTCTATTTTGGAACCAGACTTTCACCTGAAAAATTAAAATAATATTCTACATTTCTTAAAATATAATTGAAAACTTTTAAAAACATGTCAGAAAAGAATAGATTAAATTATTGCCATCACTGAGTAAAGTATTCTGTAATATATTTTGACGGTAATATTGGTGTCATCAAGTGGGAAGGTTGTTCAGATTGTGTGATATTCCCTGATTTTGGAAGGTTGTTGCAATTGCCTTAGGCTCTTTCTATTGCCTTTTTTCATTACAAAAATTAAAATGATTAATCTAAAATGACTCTTTAAACAAGTTCATATAGATGTCACTCTCCAGGAGAGCATTTTATACTTTTAAATCAGAGGGTGCTACATTGCTGGATGAACATTTCCTCTTAAAATGGCACAAACATATTTACTAACATTCCAGAAAAGTTATACTAGGTGGATTTTAAGATGCCTCAAAAACAATGAAAAGTTATGGGTTATCTCCTTACTTTTCAGTTAGAAATTTATCAGTTTCCGAAATCTTGTTCAACATTACTGTCTGAGTTAAGAATTTTTCATTGAGAACAACTTAGCCTTTTTACTAAAAGACAAGCCTCAAAGCACAGTTTTTGCATTCATGAAAAGGCCATAATATAATCTTGCAGTCAAATAATTTCCACACAATTATTTTGAAAGCTGATTTTTTGAATAGTATTCAATTATATGTACTGATGCTGTCACATATTTCGTTTGATAGATCAAGAAATTTATTTAATTTTCTAATTCCTCCAAGTAATGCAGAAGCTAAGAGCCAATTAATTTTGCATAAACACTTGATTTAGTTTTTTCTCATGAAATTGATAGAGAAATTTCATCTAAGAAAGAAATCAATTGTCAACCGTGGTAGTTGGATGGTGTGTGAAGTGGGACATCGTTGAAAGAGTTAAATTATCTGATATATTATTCTCTCAGTTCATATATTTTAATTTTACACATTAATTATATTATAATTAATGTGTAAAAATCTTTATCTTTTTGGTATTATGCTGATTTAACTATTATTTCAAATTTGATGGTTGTTATTTCTGTTAAAATAAAATTTATCATTTATTACTTTTGACCCGCTTTATACACTCTTATTTTGACTCCTACCAAAACTAGCGTGGATGACTATTGATTACATGTTCAGGGCAAATTTCTCAATCAGTTTTACTTCCTCCACAGTAGATTATGTACTTCCTTATATAATCCAAATAAACTCTCATCTCCTGGACTAAATAAATGAATGATGGCAACTTCATTACAACTATTGGAACATAAGCTCACTTGCATCATACACAATAATCCGTGCCAAGCCATAACCAGTTTCGATCATTTTTTGTCTCTTCAGGTAAAGACAGTAGAAACAGCTATTACATCACTTTACGCTTATATACCACTGGTACTGAATTGTTTGTTGCTACTTCAAGGTCTTACACTTATACCAGCACAAAATTGTGTCACTCTGATACAGTCATGATCAATATTCATGTTCATTCAACCGATTAGTATTCATGTTTTTTGTTGTCTCAATATACTTCGTTATAATAAACACAGCAAAGACGAAACCAGTTGTGGACTGCCACGGATCTTTGCAACTGGCATACATTGGAGAAGGTGGAAGTGATTCATAAATTTAGATTAATAAGTTTTCTGTTCACATGAAATGTAGCTTTTGTTCTTCTGAATACAATTTAGGTTTCAACTTTTCATTTATATCTGATATTCAAAGTATAAAAACTTAGAGTTTATTCATTATCAGATAAATAGATTTGTATTATGAATTAATGTGAATGTTGAGTTTAGCTCGATTTCGCCTTCTACTTAGTGCAGCTTCTGAAATCTGACACTATAGGCATGCACTTGATGAGACAATGAGAATACCTTGTCATCTATCATCTAGATTACACTGGTTGGATGATGGGTAAACCAGACACACATCTTTGTAGTCTGGGTGTCACCAATGTCAAAACAATGCAAATTTCACATTTACGTTACAGAATTTTTTTTCATCTCTTTAGACAAACACTGACTCCAGATTCCAGGAGTCAAGTCTGTTACAGTGTCAGGTCTCAGACACTGCACTAAGCGGAAGGTGAAAGGGAGCTAAACTCAACATTGGAGATGAAAAAACTCTTTTCACCATAATTTCATTATGTGTATGTATTTAATATTTTTCTCCAAATAAACATTTAAATAAATTACACACACACAGACCTGAGCGTCAGTGAGCCCAAGGGTAGCGGCCAGCTGTCGCCTGTCTGGCTTGGTGATGTACTTCTGTATCTGGAACCGTTTCTCCAGTCCCTTGCGCTGGAGGTTGGAGAACACGGCTCGGGACCACGACCGCTTCCTCTTGGCAGTGTTGTTAGCTGCCAGAGGACTCCTCTCCGCCACCTCACTCTCCAGTATCACTGCACAGACAAATCTATTACAATTCTTACTTCTTCGTTATGTAATGCAACAAGTGGTGATTACAAATTAGATTGGACATGTATTGAGAGACCTTAATGAAACAACCTTTACAACCCAGTGAGAACAACTTTAAAACTCAAATATTGTGATAACCTTGTCTTTAACCATGGAGTTATGGTAGATCCAATTTTTAAAGATGTAATAATTAGTGTACACACACACACACTCTCTCTCTCTCTCTCACACACACACACACACACACACACACACACACACACACACTCTCTCTCTCTCTCTCTCACACACACACACACGCACGCACGCGCACACACACACACACACACACACACACATATATATATATATATATATATATGGCTTATGCAATATAACATGACCGATAACTACCATAATTTTTAATAGATCCATACAGTTCAGAGGCAGTACTTGTTCATACATTGGATAAATTCGTTAGCCAGTCTTAAATAAAAGGTTCCAAGGTGGTAACCATTTGAATGTCCAAAAAAATTTTTACTTGACTATTTCCCAATATTGACCCAAAATTACAGATTTTCTAAATTTTATTAGGAAATTATAAGTAACTTTAATTTTTTTAAATTTTTTATATATCTTTTAGGATATCAAAATGGCAGTCATTGAAAATTTGGAAAAGGAATTATTATATCTAATTTATTATGCATCATAGAGCTAACTAAATAAATGTTTTAGAATCCTCAGGTCATTTTCAATAATATATCTTCTTCTGTGTTTTTGATATCTCGTATGATTTCAGATACTGAGCGAATAATGTTTCGAGTATTATATAACAGAATTGTGGAAATAATGGTGAATTCTGTAGTTCATGTAAATTCTAGCCAATTAAAATTACTCTTGGTACCAAAACAGTATTTTAAATGAAGTCATTGACTAGTCTCAAAGAATAAAAGATTTCATTGGTGGGCATTTGGATTTGTGCAAAACTGACAATTTATATAAAACTGTCAATCAATTTCAAGCTACATTTATTCTTACTAAATATCTGATAACTCTTAATGTTCAGCTGTTCAGCTTAAAGTTTTATGAGTGTACAATGGAACCATTATAAGGGAATAGGTTTATAAACATAATTTTGGAATGATTGTAACTAAATTAAGCCCGTGTTATTACAAACTAATGTATATACTTATAGTGGGTTGTCTGTTGGTTTCACGATGATGTACTAAAGTTTTACCTTACCACAAACAGTTTGATGTTTGAAAGGTCAATATTACCTTGCCAACCTTGAGATTCATCATCTAATCAGCATTTTCAGTTTAACATTCCAAGATGACAGCCACATAGAAATCAAACATTTTCCAGATGGAGCTGAATGGGATATTGTGTGTCTAACAGATGGAGTAAAATTGCTTAAGCACAGACTAATGTTATTCTTGCAGACAAAAATATTTTAAATTGGTCTATACTGATCATACCCAGCTAAAGTTAACTCATCTTTGAAACGGACTATAAAAACTCTAGTTTCATACAATAAAGTTTGTCTATAGAAGCAAACTTCAAAAAGAATATTGTTAGAAGAGTAAATTTTCAATATTATTACTTTGATAATCACTTCCTATTTTCAATAATCCAAAATAACAGTTATTGGTTTTTTTATTTGTTGTATTATACAGTTCCTCCCAAAATATGTACATTTGTATATTCAGCTAAGAATATTAATCTTTATAGTAATTCGAGAATTTCCTTGTCAATTCCTTGACAATTTGTGTGATACATATTTTTTAAATAAAAATATTGACATAACTTAATACCATTTGAACGCATATCAGTAATTTTTTAAATCAGGCATCTCCCATTATTCTACAACAAACATTCAGAGCATAAACGTGTTTGTAATCGTTGTTCTTACAAGTAGGCTATGTGGAAAAATCAGGATTAGTGCCATTACAGGTGGCTCTTAAATGTAGAATAATAGTAGTAGATTTGTATGACACTAAGTACAGAAACTCAATATAATTTTGATGTCGCTATATAGTTAAAAAATTGAAACTTTAAATAAAAAGTCAATATAATTACTTCATCCATGTATTTATGTATAAGTTAAAGATGTCAACAGTTAAAGAACCATCACAGCCAACACTAAAAGCTCAATCAAGTATCAAAATTGAACACTGGGTCTGAATTTCGGATAATACATACAACACTATCACATACTATCGGATAAAGACAGGTATATCAGAGTTGAATCCATAGCATTCCTAAATGAATATTTTCTCAAAAATGACAAATTTGATTTTCTGCACCATCGAAATATTATGTAGTATACTAAACTAATAGAAACTATGATGTTCCACTTCTTATCTATTGCAGTGTCAAAATACTAATTTTTTAAAACCATTAACGGTAAATATTTTTCCAACAGTATTTTACGTAGTAGACATTGGCAATCAGCTGAAATGAAAAATGTAATTTATCAATTCTGTTTTTTGTATGTTTTATTTACTTTTTATAACATATATTATGTGCAGTTAAAAAAACTTTTAGTTTTTATTTTTTAACAAGCTTCTGATCTGTACTGGCGAAGAGGCGAGTGAAGAAAATGAGTCTGCACCAGGTATTTGGAGTAGATACTGGCTTCTAAACATGAAGTTGAAGAGAAACTCTGTGATGTGTTTCAGAATCAAATTTGATAATTTTGTTGTTAATTCCATCTGTGATATTTCAGAATTCTTATAAATAACCACTGTATTACAGCTTGACGCACTATACAGAAACACTTTAAAAACTGTTATTGTATTCGTACTTAACTAATCACTGAATCGGGTAACAGTTGATAGTGGTATGCTTAGCCGTACATACACATCCGATACATCTGTGTGTCTCATTAGTTTCTTTACTCACCTCACAATCAGTGGCGTAGCGAAGGGGGGGGTCCAGGGGGGTCCGGAACCCCCCCCCGAAATTTTAAGACATATTAAAAAATAAAGCATGTAGCAGGAGAAAAGAAGGACAGTTATCATTACTCTTGTCTACAAACATTAAATTGATTGATTTCACTGATTGAAGTGACCGTTGTTAAAAATATAATTGTCCTTTCATCATAAAGTATCAAACGATACTTTTGGGCTCGGCCTTTCGGATAGTGTAGTGTAAATCACGGTATTTCTATAGAGCGCGGGTTCACGTGACGTCGCAAAGTCACCTGAACCGTAAACACGACGAACGGTTTAAATTAGCGACCACTTCGTTCCAATCGTCGTGGGGGGGACGTAAAGTGACTGCTTAGAATTAAGTTACGCGACGTTTATTTTAGGTGTCATTAAACTGTAAACGTGTATATAATTATTGAAAAAAAATCACTTTCGGACGGAAAATACACTTGAAAAATCTACTGATTAGAACTTTAACTAATTTGAAACTTCAATGATTGAGGTAAACGTGGGGTTTTCGATTGAGTTAGGACGACGATTTTTTTTATCATTAAACTGTACAAACCGTACCTATATAATTATCGAGAAAAAAATCACTTCCGGTCGGTAAATACCGAAGAAAAGCTCTCTACAGATTCAAGTTTTGACGATTTTTGGATTTCATTGGTTGAGTGGTTGAGGTAAAAGTGGTACTTTAGGATTATGTTAGGACGGTGATTTTAGGTATTAATTCAAACGCCGACTAATACATATATAATTATCGAGAAAAAAAACAATAAATCACTTTAAATTAGCGACTTTTTTCCTATGGAGTCCCACAGGGATCTATACTTGGACCAGTCTTGTTCCTTGTGTACATCAGCAGGCGGAACTCATCGCTCCTGAGAGGGAAAATGGTCCAGTATGTTGACGATACAAACGCTCTGCATTAAAGCTCCAACAAAACATGAATTAGAAATCATTTCCTTTTTAGAACTGAATTCATGTATTCAGTTTTTTTTTTCTAAATTAAATCTGAGGACCAACAACTTCAAATCAAATGCACTAAATTTTCTGTTTGCGGAAAAGAGAGATTGAGGATCGCGCTGCTGTGATGGCGGACGACGTCTTCATAGAGGAAACTGATTCCACCAAGTTCCTCGGAATGTACCTTAATCGAAGTTTGAATTGAGACAATCACATTGAAAGTACCTGCTCAAAGGTTTCTTCAGGCATTTATGCTCTACGGAACCTTTCCAAATTTTTGCTCCCGGGATGTACTAAAAATGGCCTACTTCGGCCTTGTACACCCCCATCTAATGTACGAGTTGAGGCTATGGGGCAGCTGTTTCTAAATACAAATTTTAGCGAGTATTTAGAAGTCAAAAGAAAGCTGTCCGCATCATTTCAAAATTGAAATCCCGAAATTCATGCAGAGATGCCTTTAGGGAGCTTGGATTTCTAACTTTGCCCTGTCTCTACATCCTCGATGTCGCCCTGTATTGCCGATTTAAGTGCGAGTTCGTCCGGGGCAGGGACGTCTATCAATATGGGACAAGAGGCAGGGACAACCTTCGGTTACATCCGCTACAGAACAGCCGCATTCAAACGTTTGCCATCCGAGGTTGGTTGCTGATCAACAAGCTCCCTGATGAAATCAAAAATTTGAATGAACCAACAAATTTAAAGCTCGATTGAGACACTTTTTTGCGTCGAGGGTGTTTTTATTCAGTGGAAGAGTTTATGATGAGCCGCTGGGATGAAATTTAAAGTAATTCGGTCATCCTCTATTTTCTGGTGGTAAAATTTAGAAGATTTTAAAACGTATGGCTGTAAGTATGTAATCAGTCTTAGGAATGAGTGTGGACTGTGTATGAGAACGGGTATGAATGGGGGGCAATTTAAAATAGATATACATATTTCTAAATAATTTAATTTGACGAATGTACGCAATTTTTATTATTGTTGACCACAATAAAAAGTATTATTATTATTACCTCCGGTCGGAATTACCGAGGAAAAGCTCTACTGATTCAGATTTTGACGAATTTGGATTTCACTGGTTGAGAGTCGTTGAGATAAAAAGTGGTACTTAGAATTATGTTAGAAACATTGATTTTAGGTATCAATTGAACGCCCGACTAATATCTTTATAATTATCAAAGAAAAATTGAAAAAATCGCTTCCGGTCAGATAATACACCGGAAAAACTCTACTGATAAGAAGTTCCGACTACTTTGGATTTCAACTGACTGAGGTATTTTTTTTATTTTTCCTTAGAATTATTCCGATCGGAAGTGATTATTTTTAGTTTTTTTTCTCGATAATTATATATTTATTAGTCGGCGTTGAATTAATCTCTAAATTTCAATGTCCTAACATAATTAATTATAAGTACTACTTTTACCTCAACCACTTCAACCAGTTGAAATCCAAAATCGTCAAAACGAATCAGTAGAGAGCTTTTCTTCGGTATTTACCGACCGGAAGTGTTTTTTTTCTCGATAATTATATAGGTAGTCGAGTACAGTTTTAATGATAACAAAAAATCGTCGTTCCTAACTCAATAAAAAAAATACCACGTATTACCTCAATAAACCGAAAGTCCGAAGTAGTTGAAGTTCTAATCATTAGAGTTTTTTCAGGTGTATTTCATTTTCCGACCGAAAGTGATTTTCTCGTCTACAGTGTAATGATACAAAAAATCGTCATTATAACTCATTCATAAATACCCCAATCAGTGACATCCAAAGTGCCGAACTTCTAATCAGTAGAGTTTTTCCGGTGCATTTTCCGACCGTTGCGTTAGTTTGATCTGTAACCCGAGCAACGCTCGAAAAATCGCCCTTCTTTTCTAAAGGGTTTTCGGCCGTCAGTGGCCCAATGTCCCCGAAGGGGTATTTCATTTTCTCCACAGAATATAGTTGAGTCAATTATTACGCTTGAGTGAAGCTCTGTTGTGTTCTTTTCTTTCTTATCACTTTGGTGCCTTCTACCAAGTTTCTGTAGCTATACAAGAAAATTATGTGGTACTAGAGTTGCTGTGAGAGTTTAATTTGCCTATAACATATTTCCACTTTCTATAAGGCGTAGTTACTAAAGCTCCATGTTTTTGGTATTTATCTTTTACCAGTTGAATTCATTGGCAAAATAACACACAAAACGTCCCCGGATCCCCCGGTTTCGGACCCCCCCCCGAACGAAAAATTTCTGGCTACGCTACTGCAGACAATAATATATTACTAATTTTGTAATTAATTACTTAATGATAAAAAGGCTACATTCGAAACTTAAAACATTCTAATAATGAAGATTCTAATAACATAATAATAATGAAGGAATGATTGTCATTAGTCAATCTCACCCAACTAACAGTTTAAAGGGTTAGAGGGTTAACGGCGCGCCGTGGCGTCAATATTAGAGCATGTGGTGTGAACTCAGTAAACAACTCACTCACAGTTAGTGTAAGGCCTAATGGGCTTGGGGGTGTGGAGCACTGTGGGGTAGAAGGGCCGCATGTAGTTGGACGGTGAGTCCCCTCCCAGGCGGCAGCACCTCAGCAGTGAGCTCACACACTCGGAGCACGGTGGAGTCGACTTGGCGGTGACAGCGGTGCTGTGTTCTTCTGCAAATCGTTAAAACATAGTTAACCGCGTTGTGTAGTGAAGATAATATATATATATATATATATATATATATATATATATATATATATATATATATATATAATTCCATGTAATACATTCTTATATGCCGAAATACTTAGATCCCGCAGCTTTCGAACTCAATGGTCATGAGCGTCATTTTAAAATTGCGTTTATGAGCTTCTCTGGAAAATAGGTTAATTGTTGTGATGCTGTATTATATTAACGTACTCTTATAAATAACAGTACATGGTTAGCCTAATCACGAAATCCATTATTTTAAAACTACACGATACTTGTTTTACTTAATGTTTAAATAAAACTTATGGCTATAATACAAACATCTTAAGAACAGGGCTTTTCCTAGGGTGGAAATACACGAAGTAAATATCAGGATGACATCATCATTGCTAAATTTGGTCAAATTATAACAACACGATATTTATTATGGAGCATGATTTTATTGCAATTCAATCTTGTAATACAACTAGCGTAGGCTGTGACTATATTATCACGAGTGCTGCTTCAGTCCATAACCGCACCCGACATGTCCCCTCCCACAGCCTGGGAAGGGTTGATTCAATGTGAATGTTAGTCCAAGTCAGTATTGCACTGCACATTCACAAAATATATTAACTTACTACTTTTAATGGATTATCTTTCCTTTTTTGAATTTGATTGATTTTTAATCTTGCTGAAGATAAAGACGATGCAAAGGAGTAGTCATCAAGAAAATACATTGGATTCGATTTACAACATACTTCCAACACCTTGTCTGGCATACACTAATAGACCTACAATACTATTGCCGTGAACATATATGGATTTACAATTTTTCATCCATAGCATTATTACTAGGAAAATCAAAATATACATGTGAGACGAAAGCCAGTTTTCACGAGTTTGTAAATTGATAATTTTAAAATCTCTAATACAAAGTATTCAGAAAACCTGTTAGTACATTTGTACACAAACTTTTTTTAAACAACAGCCAAATTAGAAAACTAGTAAGAACTTTTGTAAATACAGGGTGTTCGTTTGAAAACGTCAAACTCGTATTAAAAGACTAGTATTAAAAGCCTTATAGCCCAAATATCAAAATTCTGTAAACGGGAGTGTATAGTACTAATTGGGGGGAAAAATATTTTCAAAATGGGCGTGGTCACCCCCATGTCCCCCGTACCCAAAGCCAAAATTTTTAAACGGCAACTAATACCTTGTGACACCTCAAATTGAAGGTCATAAAAATGCTGTATTTTCGTAAAAGAAAATTGAAATCGGCTAAGCCGTTTGGCATCAGCAGCCAATAATGTAATTTCTTACATTAAAATTATTAGTGTACAAACTACTGTACAGGTACTACTGCCAATAACAACAAAATTACTCACTAAATACTGTTGTAAATCCTTTTTAAACTTCAAATCAAATGTTCAAATTGGTAGCCATTGACATTGTTGTTCAAGCAAAAAATAACCTATTTTCAAATGCTTGCCTAACCTTTCTAAAAGTTTGTCTGGTTAAACGTCTGCACTCAGCAGTGATCCTGTTTTTCAAGTCTTGGACACCAGTGGGATATGTTTTAAGACCTACCGATTTCAAGTGAGCCCACAAAAAAGTCTAAGGGTGCCGGCCACTCAATTGATTCTCTTCTACCGATTCAGTGATCCGGGTAGTGTGCATATAGCCATTATCGCACAGGAAGAGCATAATGAGGAGGAGCTCCATCTTGTTGAAAATAAAACATATCCGCATCTAAATTTAACTGGCCTACCTCATTTACCTGGTTTTCAAGTGTTTCCACAATAAGAGGGTCAATAGTGTTTTCTAGCAAATCTAAGTACGATTCTCCATTTAAGTTTCCTTCAATAAATACAGGTCCAACAATAATGTCGTCAAGTATTCCTGCGCAAACATTAATTTTTTCAGGCCATTGGGTTGATCCTTCAACGAATACATGTGGGTTTTGGTCTGACCAAAATCGGCAATTGTGTTTATTAACAAAACCTTTATCATAAAATGTACATTAATCACTAAAGTAAATGTTTTTCACAAACATTTCTTTGCCAATAATGATTGCATTCATTTTTGCACATAATTCAATCCGACGATCATAATCATCTTCATTAAGTTCATTACAAACTTTGACTTTGTAAGGATGAAATTTGTTAATTTTCAACGCTTTATGAACGGAACCAACAGATAATCCAGTTTCAACAGCAAGTTTACGAATGGATGTATTAGGGTTTTCAACAATAATATGAATCCCTTCAATTTGAGATAATCCCTCAACTCTGTTACCAGACCTTTTCTTCTTACTAACTGAACCATTTTCAGTAAATTTTGTAACTGAATCTATGATGTACCTAGATGACACATTCCTTTCAGGATGTAGTGTGTTGAATGCGTTAGCATCTATTCGCACACTTATTCTCGGATTCAAAGATAAAAATAATCTCCACTCTTTCTAGAAGGCTGTAAATCATTTTCCTTGTGAAGTAAGACGTACAACACGCACCACTGTCACTAAACAAATGAAACTGCATTCCCAAATGTTTGGTGTGTTGAAATATGACCAGAGATAGCCGCTTACCGGACCAGTCTCCAACAGTACTGTAGATAAGACAGATAAAAGAATGATAATAAACTTACTTGTCCTGTTTACTTACAAATACTAAGAGCAAAATTAATAATTATGTTAATATTATACAAAACCTTTTGCTTTTTGGTAATATCATTGCGTTCAGTAAGTAATGGTGTTGTGATATTAGCAGTAGTACAGTAGTTTGTAGACTAATAATTCTAATGTAAGAAATTACATTATTGGCTGCTGATACCAAACGGATTGCTGATTAAATTTTTTTTACCAAAATACAGCATTGTATGAGCTTCAATTTGAGGCGTCACAAAGTTGCCATTTCAAAGTTTTGGTTTTGGGTACGGGGGGGGAGGGCATGGGAGTGAGCACCCCCGAATTGAAAATAATTTTGTTATCCTCTCAATTAGTAATATACACTCCCGTTTACAGAATTTGGATACTTCGGCTATTCGTCTTTTAATACGAGTTTGACATTTTTTTTAATGAACACTCTGTAAAAATGAAATAAACATAGACGTTTCAACAGTTATCACAGAACGGTTTATCATGGCAATGGGAAACAGAGATGTAAGTGAACTAACGTATGTTGCTCTGAGTTAGTGACATTTATTCATTTGTCACTAAATGTGAACACGTTATTGATCGACACTTACACTCCTTGCGTGCCATATGTTTCGTATATTGGGGAATCCATCCAGTTGCTAACTCAATCTGTACAAAAAAATCACTCGTTATATTATAAAGACATCAATTAAAACGGAGTTCGGTGGATCGCTCACATTTTTATGTCAAAAGAAAAGCACAAATTTTATTGGTGAAAAATAATATTTTACTCAAGAAGTAAGTAAATTTTGATAGCGGCTTAGTGCCTAATTCAATGATAGCCTATACATTTTTTCCAGGTCAGCCTTATGAAATTGAATTTGTGATTCTTCTCAAAATATAACAGTTAAATTCTTAAAATACTTAGGCATCGTTGTGGATTTGTGTGATTTAAAACAACATTCAGTCACGCTTGCTTACACAGGTGAGTTGAAAAGAACGGATCTCTAATTATTTATTTATTTATTTATTTCAACGGTACACACCATTTATACAAATAGAATAGTACAGAGTAACTAATGTTGTTGGTTACAGCTTAACCAAGCATGATCAATAAGACAAGAGATATAAGTGATCAATATAGTTTCTTTATTAAAGTCTGCAAGATTTATGATAGTTTGATGCTATCCTATTTGTTTGATAAAAAATATTAGAGTCGGCAATAGGGTAAATCAAATAGTGATAAATTTATTTATTAAACATGCCAACGGATCGACCATTTTTTAGAACAATTAGCCCACCATTTTTGTTGACAAAACGATATTAGACACAGCACATAATGGTGTATTAACAGTAAAACAAACTAATAGATTGTACAGCAACTAGCACTTAACAGTATTGAGTGTTAGAAAAACATTACAAAAATCAAACAATAGACTAATTTTACAACTGCATAATTCTGATCCATAACCTGATGAAACAATAGCAATATAACCGATAGATCCATTAACATGTAGTCTAAAATAGTAACAACTAGGCTATGGCAAAAAACAATTATACAAAAAACTGCATTAAAATTCTATAAAACGTAGCTATTTGCAATAATGCAATGCTACTATCCAAGAATAGTAAGAGAAACCTTTAAAATAATCAAGAAAAAGTATAATTTATGAAATAGGCTACAAACTAAATATTATAAAAATCAAGACTCCAATCAACATTTGTGCTTTTAAAATGTTCTGGAATTATTTTTAATTTTAAAATAAAAAAAGTTATGGAGATTGATTATTTTTAACTGCATCTGATGTAATAATAACTGAATTTATTTAAGTAAAATAGGCTAATAGGTCAAAAATTCTAGTTTAGTAGCAGTAGCGCGTGAATACTGAAGCGTGAAAAGTGCCGATATTTTGGAAACCAAGCGATATTTTAGGATCATATTTTTTATTTCTTATTTGGCCATCGTCACACCTGTCATTCCATATAATGCTATTGTTAACTTACAGGGATGTCTATCTATATACTGAAAATCAACAATGACTAACTAGGTTATTATAAAAATTAACACTTTTAGTGATAACGTCCGTTATATGTGGTATCTAACGAAAATATGGATGTCCCAACGGACGTTTTGAAAAACTGCTATACGTTTTTCCCATTTTAATGAATTTTTATCCGCAATCGGTGTTTTGTATTCAGAATTTTTTGTACTTTATTTGTTACTTTTATATTTACTATAAACTACTTAATAGTAGTTTAATCGTTTATATAACTTAGTGAAAATAGCACGTGTTTCATCAGCTAAATTAATAAGATAAATATTACACTTTATACAGTTAAAAAAATATCGTAAATAAGTATTTTATAAAAAGTATCGTTTTTCATTACATGCCTTTGAAACTTTGCACTAATATAAATACACATAAAGAATAGTCATTTAAAACAGAATTAAATGTTACATACATATTATTTTTCTAAATATATTTTCTGATTAATTCTGGGTATCATTTAAAAATAATAGGAAAAGGACATTCTTTTGTTATTACGTGTTTAAAATAGTTTCTTGCAATAATTATTGCGCTATACCTCTAATATCCTATAACATGATAAATGCAAGATAAAATCAACTATGGAACAAAAAGTACTAAGACTAGAGTAAGTTACAATGGCCATAAAAATACACCGTTTGACAAGTTTTGTAACTCAACATCACCGTCGGAAATATAATTCACTCAAACCAGAACTGCTCATATAAGTAAACAGCTTACGGAATCGCGAGCGAAGCCGCGGATTACTGCAAGTTTCATTAAATACAATTTTTGAATGACATAAAGTCGTCGAAGGTCATTGCGTCCATTTTCACTCCATCGTATTATATCATAAATGCGACCTTATATAATTTCACTAAAAAGCTAAAATCGTCGACTTTGGGGTTTCTTCACATTGGTCTAAATACTGTTACTGAAATCGCGGAACTATTCAAATACATGTAATGTTAGATGCATTGCAGGTAAAGCTGCGGGTAAGTGCTAGTCCCTGTACTAAGAGTTTCATGTTGAACAAAACAAAAACAAAATTAACCTTCTGTATTGATTATAAAACTAGTTATGACATTTTTTACGAAATATTGCAAACCGCATAGAATCGATGTTTTGGCTTTTCCTCGTTCAACAACGAAACAGTACACGGTGCTTGGTGCCATAAGGGTCGAAATAGAGAACACGAATTTTGGTCTCACTAAAGCACGAATGAGTGAATATGAGCAGCCATTGTTATACTGTTGTCAGACAACGTCCAGGGGGAGGTATATTGCGTTTTATGCCACTTGTTTAATCGTTCCAGAGGAGCTGCTAGTGGCTCACACGTCGATACATACAGGTCCATGTTTACCGGTCGTTTGATCAGCCGACACCGCTTCGTTTACTTCGCTCTAATAGCTGGCTCAGATCAACATTTACACACAAACACATTTGACATCTTTGGGTAGTGTAACGTCTTCTCTTCGCTTCTCACCAGCGCCAGCTTGTCTAGGCAAGCACAACTGGATGTGTTATGTATGTCCTTTTTGCAGAAAGAGTGTCTCTGAGACACAACCACTATTTATGTCCACACTGGTATTATGTCCAGAGTACAGGGTGTTACAAAGAGGTGAACTGGAAAATATCCGATTATTCGTGTAATTTAAATAGTGAAACTTAATTTTCATCTACATATAAATCAGCTATGGTGGGAAGGGCTGATTCGATGTGAATGTTGAATTTAGTTCCATTTCAGCTTCCTCTTACGTGCAACATCTGATATCGGATGCTGTTGCAAACTTAAGTCCTGAAATCTGGAGCTTAATTCAACATTCACATCGAATCAGCCCTTTCTACCATAGCTGCTTTGTGTGTAGAGGACTCGGTTGCTCCACTGTGCTTTGAGATCGTGTCAGTAAACTTCGTAGTGCGCTCATTTGTGCACCTGATGAGACAAAAAGAATATCTCTCCTCACCTAGATTGCACTACTTTTTGTAGTCTGGGTTGATGTCGAAACGATGCTGGGGGTTCGTTTTGAGCGTCTTCGTTCTTTGTCACCGACTATTTTTTAATTTTCGTCTTAGAGTTCAACTTTTGTAATGTCTCTCCCTGCTTGTGATTTTGTACTTGAAAATTCATGAATGAGTAACTAATTCAAAATTGTATACAGCTTTACAGTTTTAATGGTAGTTTGAGTAGAGTGTTCAATGAAATAGATGTTGAAAGACAAATCAATATTTTTATATAAACTATTAGAGTCTTTAATTCACTAAACAATATCGGTTTATAACAAGCCGTAGTTGTTTAATCAAAAAAATTGACAGACAAGAACTTTAATATGCTTATATTTTACAGATCAATGGTCCACCATAATTACGTCTTAACATAAAATTTATTGCTAGAGTGAATTTCGACCATGCCAGGGTGTTGATTGTTGCCGGTGGTAACCCTCTGAGAGCACCTGGAAAGTTATTACCAATTCTAATTTATAGTCTAATTTATGGGTGAATTGAAACTCAACGGTATTATCACATACGATCTCCAAGAAATGACTATAATTTAAAATACTAACGTTATCCAAAACTCTGCCACATTAAAATCTAAATCCTTTTATTCCAATAAAAAAGGTCAGTCAGTCTCCACGGTTAAATCTAAATCTTTAAACTTTCCATTATTAATATAATTATTATAAATTTTACTTCCATAAAATCCAGTTATTTGAATCCCTGGGTGCACTCGTCTTTCTTTAAAGGTGTATTACATCTGATTTTTTTTCTTCCTTACTAGTCAAACTATATGTTTTTTTTTTCGGAAATCTCCCTATGTACCTGCTTTGTTAAAATCCTCAGGATGTTTTCTCAACTGACTGTAAGATTAATAAAGCTATCCTAATTCTAATGAATTGAAATTTTAACCTTCATAGATCGAGGCTAATATCGATTACTCAAATGTTTTTAAAATATTTGAGAAAATGGTACATTTCTGATCAACGTAAAATCTGTGCATTACTGTACTACAGTACATTACTAAAGGTCATTACTGTACTGTACTACTTTGAAACCAATAATATAATATGTTCATCTCAATTTGGGTTCCATCATAATATCTCCACCATTCATTTCTTTATTTGTTCGAAAAGCAGCGACTACTGTTGAGTCAAATGGGGGTAGTTTTACTCTGTTTCGATTTAATGAATGTTGTCTACCACGAGACTCTTAGAGTGGATGAAGGTGAAATATTTGATTCTAGGCTGAGATGTATTTTATGAAAATTTGTTTTCTTCAGAATTTTAATAGTTTTGTTCCGCGTAGACTTTTGCTGGTCGTCTGTGATCTCAGACCGCGAGCAAGTTTCAGAGAATATTTTCCGTCGGATAGCATCTTAACACTCCTATCTTTATTAATTTATCATTGCATTGATTTGGTTTTGAATAACAACAATTTGATTTAAATTCCAGATTATATCTCTAACAATAAAAACTAAAATCAGCTAAAAAGGAGAAATTAAAGTTACATATTTATAATAGTCTAACCCTTTTCTTTACATTAATCCTAAATTATTTAACTCTTCAAAACTAGGACGTTGTCATGACGTTGCCTCGGAACGGCATGTTAGTGTTTATATAAAGTTCTCAAGTTTCTTTTAATATGAACTTAACATTTACTTTCTAATAATAGTTTGTTATTATTATTTATTTATATTTTTTCCAGAAATTTATGTACACAAAACATAGTGTAGTGTATAAAATAAAACATCAAAACGAACTTTAAGTCAGATGTTATTTAAATAACCACGATATGTCTTTACTTTGGCTGTGGACTTGAACATTTAATTAAAAATATGTTGTAAACTAAATTAAATGGGTTTTCTATAACTTCGAACATATCAGAAGTTCACATCCAAAGGGTTGAAAGTTAATTATTTAATTTTTATAGGTAGATGAACACCTATAAAAACACGTTTTGATAAGCATCTAATTTTACGTATGTATTACACAATTTTGGCTGAAACAATATCGGAAAAGTGTAACAATAACAGCGTGTAAAATTTAATCTCTTTTAAGAAATAAAATATTTCTAAATAGTAAAAACAGCATACTACAGTTTTTGTTCTTTTATTTATTTATATTTTTGTTACTACTACCAATACTGGTATTCATTAATAAAAAAAGTCACTTCCGCTAACAACGAAAACTATAAGAACTGTGTTAACACTAGTACAAATTAGCCGTTCAAAGAGATGACCATTACTTGAGTTCATGGCCATTACTCGCTGTTCCTTTCGCTCAAATCGCGGGAAGTGTGGAAGCGACAGTGTTTGTATTATGTATTGTCAACCCTTACGCTACAGGTCGCAGACGGACTCGTCATCCCGAAATATTAATAAGCACGAATCTTGTGTTTTACTATATGACAGCTTTTATGGTTAAATATCAAAACATATACAAACAAAACTGAACTAATATACATTGTTCGATTACGAGTACACTTTCAGTTAAAATACACCTTTAATATTTGTGTCAATGGGGGAGGGGGGTGGCTACAGGTCCCAAAACCCCTCCTCTGGATACGCCTATGTTCCTAAGTATAAAAACCCGTATTTATGCCCCATATCAATTGCTTTATTTTAGTTTCTAAGTTTCAATATTCTTTTGAACAGAAAAAACATGACAGCTAACAAGAACAGGTTATATGAACAATAAATATTTGTAATCCAGTTGTAAAAATACCAACAATATTGATCGAACTGATTTTATCTTTCTGGACACGAATAAATTTATACAAGAAGGAAGTTCTTTTACCGTTGTATATCAGATTAATCCACATAAATCAAATTTTGAAAATAGCTATATAAAAATGTGAAAACCGAAGATAGGCCAAACTATATTAACTGTTAAAATGGAATATAGTACGTTTTTAGTAATTATAGCATAACCACTTTGTTGGTAAATATAATGTATAGTAAACACTAGGTGTTTGAAACACAAACACTTATAATTTATGTGAGGACCCATGGACTTTATTTGAAATCTGCAGGATAAGTTTCAAGACAAGAAGAATTTTCCAATATCCTCATAGCCAAGAATCGAGGTGCGACATGAACCGATTCAAATAATAACATCTTGCTGACCAGAAGAGGAGAAAAAGGTGAACACATTATGGCGATGGTCGATCTAAAATAAATCTGAAGAGTAAATGTTTTAATTTAGGGTTTTTGAAACATGTATAGATAATATTTATTAATATTTAATAAAGTATACAAAATAGTCGGAGTTGGATATGTCAAATAGAATACAACATCAAGAAAATAACTACAATAAGACATAAAATCATTCAAGAAATGAAAAATTGTTAAATGTATCATAGTTATAAATTTGAAAATATAAACTTGTTTCATTTGAAGTCATACATATAAGCCTTAATGGTTTTATTCTACCTCTCCTAAAGCAATTCTGTTGAAGAAGAAAGTCTAACATTATAGAAAGTTATTAAACTGTTACAAATAATGTACTGTATTACTTATTGTACAAATTAATTCATTAGTAGTAAATCATCTTTTCTGAACTATTTAGCAAATAACAAATAATTGAACAAAAAAGAATAAAAATTAAACCATCCATAAATACACTAGATAGAACTCGAATAGTAGTAAGTATAGTTATTTATGAGACATAATAAATATTAATATAATAAGTAACTAATGAATATGGTATCAAATTACCAGAATTAAATAGGAATAAATCTGGTATACGTATATTTATATTAGAGAATTTTTTATAACCCTCTTATACAGTATAAGATTATTGAGCTTTAGCCTACATGATCAAAATAACTAGTGATATATGTATTTTATTTGTTTTTTTTTTATTGTATTAAGTTTTAGCTCGGATTGTATTACGTACACTAGAGATAACTCGTCCAATGATGTAAACTGAGTCACGGCAAAACTGAGCGCTCCTACTGCCATGTATGAAGTGACAGATCGGGTAGCAAAAATTGATATTTAAACGGCAACAAAGTTACGTGGCGCACCCCTAGCGTCAGACTTTAGAACTAACTGAAATAATCCCCAGGGCCTCAGCACGAGCGAAATAATGTTGTGATGCCAGGATTTTATAGTGTATTTTTGTAGTCTAACCCGGAGTTGTTTATCACAATACTTCAGATTAGGCTCAGATTACTATTTGTTAACGAGCGAAAGTATCGTGCCAAACTGGGATTCGAACCCGGGCCCTTACGCTGAGTCTCTAACCACTCAACTACGACGAAAATGTTACGATTCAACTATTTCTAAGACGATATAAATTTTAAATATTTAGTTGAGCGGCTCCGCTCTGGAATGATAAAACAAAGTCGAAGATTCCAAAATAGCCGAAGGATGTCAAGTAGGGCCTGTGTAAATGTTGATCGAACTAATTGAGAGGATTAAAGAAGGAACGCGTGTCGGGTGATCAAACGCCTTATAAATACGGAATCGTTGTGCATCACCGCTCCCATACCGATTAATCGATCCGAGTGCATCAAAGAGCGCTCTACCGGACTGTTTTGATAACACGAGCGGCGACTTCTAACAGCAGTACACTTGTTTGTGTTTGGAATCACTATACCTGAGCCTTTAAAACAACTTTGGAGGGAGGAGTTAACGATATCAGTCTTCTCCTTTCAGCTTGGAATCAGCCACAAAGAAAGTGTTAACAAGGTGGACAAGCCTTTCAAGGTGGCATGGAAGAGAAATAAACGCGTCCGCTCTCAATCGAAGATCCAAACCGTGCAATGATAGCCTGGGACCGCGTCTAGGCGAGCATTAGCCTGAATAGACCCGCACGACGCAACAGTACACAAGTGGCTGAGAGTTACAAACCGTTATGGCAGTATTACAAATAATTTACACTTTCTTACAAAAAACGTGTATGAAATGGCAAAACTGTGTACATAAACAAGCATGTTACAACATAATAATTTCCTATATTACAAACTAGTTTTTATGGTTAATTGTATAACAGAAAACCGGACAAAGAATATAAAAACTGTCACTTATCAACAAATTGCTAATTATACTTGCTTATGTAATAAATAAAACACAGACACAACTACCTTTGCAAGCAGGTATCATTTTAGTAATACAGTTGTTGGCTTAATACTAATTGTGGATGAATAGAGTGTGTTTACAATGACATTTAAGTGATGAAAGCAACACCAAAGTTAGCCTACACATCGGCCAACCAAAAAACGACGTAACTGACAAATTAGAAACAAATAAATTTCGCACACAAGTTCATAGATTTTGCACGTGTATAAGCACTTTTGGTTCTAGTGATTTATATTTCTGACGACAGTGCTGAGTTTACCTTGTTTCTTCGATCCAGAAAACATACTCCTATATAAATTTACGGACATAAGAAGTCTACTTCGGTCATTGTAATGTGGTTCGATAACTGAGTTTCATTTGTTGTCCTGAACAAGAGGCTTGAAGAGCCTAATTCTGTCAAAGACATCTAAAATGGATTTTATAATAGTCTTTAAATTTATAGTAAAAGTTAGATAGTAACTATGACTTTGATATCTGCATTATGATACTGATCAATCACTGCGTACTTAATATTTGGTAAAATTTATAATTAGTAAAATGTAAATCTTTTTCTTATCTGGATAAATGCTATGCTCAACAGCGATTTACAAACAAATTGTTGTCAACTATGACTTGAGTGAGTTAACCAACACATACTACATTTTTGTGTTTGCTTAACGATATGCCTTAAGTGTTTTTGAAGAGGTCCTTGAAAAGTAGTGTTCTACTTTTGTAGCATTAACTACGGCAAATGACTGAACATTTGAAATCCTTTCAAACTATCCATTGTCAATAATAACTGTTCTTTTGTCTTAACTACGCTATCCAACTAACATTGCATAAAGCGTCTTGACTTTACATCTTACGTTCTCTTTAAACATAGAATCAAGCATGATCCGTATTTTCCTAGAAAGATACAATTTGACTGGGGATTTACTCATGTGCAAGTGGTGTTGCTCGGTAACAGAAGAGATTTTCTGCACTTTTTCTGGAATAGATTTGTTTTTATTCGAAACAGCTAATATTTCCTTTGTAAAGTTTTCAAATTCCAAAGTCGATAAGTAACTGGATATCATGGTGCAATATATTTTTGAAATTGCATACCTTTTTCTGGAATAGATTTGTTTTCATCCAAATCATAGCCAATATTCCATTTTTAAAGCTTGGAAATTCCAAAGTCAATTAGTAGCTGGATGTCACGGTACAATATATTTTTGTTATATTCTGTTCTTTATAACACTAAGAAGTGAATTTCTTGTTCCTGGTAACATGTTTGCATTGTCAGGATACAGGACACAATGACTTGTGGATGGATACTTATATAGGAGTCACGAGGCGACCTCCGCCTCCTTGTTAACCGGCAAATTGTAGGCGTTAACCGCCTCTCTACAGTCTCTACAGTCTGTAAATGTAATCGTGTGCGCTAATTTCGCAGCAGTCATTTGTGAATCCAGACATCATGTAACAATAGCAGAGTTTTGATTGAAATTATAACATTTCATTATTATAACACACACACACACACACACACACATATATATATATATATATATATATATATATATATATATATATATATATATATATATAATTTCAATAAACATTGAATCGCAAAAATACAAAATAATTGAATCGGAAAAAGTAAGCGCTCTGTGGTGTAATGGTAGCACATTCACCCGGCAAGTGAGAGATCCGGGTTCGACTCCCGGCGGAGCAAGTAATTTTTGCGATTCAATGTTTATTGAAATTAAATAAGGCAATTGCCATTTATACAATTTAATGTATATATATATATATATATATATATATATGTATATGAATTCTCTTCATGCAAAAATAAAGAACCAAATTTGGTAAACTCATTTATAAATTTTCGTACGTCTCAGCGTACTTCTTCAGACGTAACATTGGATATTGCATCAATATTTACAAAATTAAATTATTAAACTAAATACAAATATAAACAAGAAAAAGAACTCAAATAGAATAATAAACAGTGGAAAATACATCACAGTTGATGTTTCATAAGAAATACCAAAGAGTAAAAATAAGTTACATATTTTTAGAAATGAACGAATGTTCAAACCTAAAAGAAATTTTTATTTTAAAACAAGTTGATGAGCAGTTTCGCTCCTTCTCAAATTAAATCTATTTATATTTTCATTGGTATGCAATGCCACATTATTGGTGCCTTTTAATTTATAACAGTTTTCAATTTTGTCCTAATTATGTTCCCTGGAATGTACATCGAGGGACTTGTCATCTCCATGAGCAATAATAATGTAACGGTGACCTGTCATTCTGATACGTAGAGGTTTGGTAAATCCATTGTTTATTAAAAAAATTACAATTTAGCTGATATATTATGTTGCTTGAATTACAATGAATATTTCCTTTAATTGGATATGTTTTATTGGTTATGTTACTGCTAAAAGTTTGACTAGAGGACATAATTTTGCATGTATCACAACGTGGTTTTTGACCGTGTTTACAACCGTTAAATTTTTTCCCTCAATTTTTGTTTTTAAGATTGGGTCGAACTAACATATTTTTAAGATTTGACGGTCTTCTAAAGATGACCCTAGGTGGTTTTGAAAATATATCTTTAGTTTCCGATGATGATTATAGAATAATGAAAAGCAGTTTTAATTATGGGGTTTATTTTGTTAAGGCCGGGGTAGAATTTAGTAGAAAATTTAGGTTCATCTAGAGGAAAAGATTTGTTGTAATTAAAATTTCTTGTCCTGTGAATTTGATTTTTTACAAGTTTGTCGGGATAATTTAAATTTTTGAATGTGTTGGTTAATTTGTTAATATAAATTGTGAAATCCGACTCTTTGCTACATAGGCTAAATTCTTTGCTGGAATGGCTACACTTCTTGGAATACTTTTTTTTACATGTTTAGGATGGCAGTTAGTGTAATTTAATTATTTCATAGTGTTGGTGTCTTTAACGTTAAGTTTTGTTTTAAGAAAGCCTTCTTCTAAAAACACATCAACATCTAGGAAGTTAATGATTGAGTAGTAATACTTCCAAGTGAAATTTAATGTTGAAAATTTGTTCAGGGAATATAGAAAATTCTTAAGGAGATCTTCACCATGTTGCCATACCAAGAAAATATCATCAATTTAACGATATCAGATCAGAGGAAGTTTATTTTGGGAATTTAAGAAATGTTGTTCAAATAAGCCCATATAAAGATAAGAGGGTGCCATTCGTGTTCCCATGACTGTACCTTTTATTTGTAAATGGATATTATCTTTGAGTTTAAAACAGTTCATTGTCAGGATAAACTCTATTAGTGTTAAAAGGAAAGAAATAGAGGGCTTTGAATGTGCAGATCTGGTATCAAGGAAATGTTTAGTTGCGATTATGCCTTCATCATGTTGGATGTTGGTATACAGTGATGTGACATCAATTGTGTCTAGGACTAAATCGTTTGGTAAAGGTTGGGTAATTTGTTAGAGTTTAACAATAAAATCATTAGTATTTTTAACATAAGAAGGAAGTAGTTTCACAAAAGGCTGCAGTTGGTCGTCAATGTAACCTGATATTCTTTCAGTGGGGCTCCCATAACTGGCAACAATTGGACGTCCTGGTGGTGGTCTGACATTCTTATGAATTTTCGGAAGTGTATAAAATGTTGGAGTTTTGGGGAATTTTGTGTTAGTATGCTTGTAGTTCTTTGTGATAAATCTTCGTCTTCTCCTCGTAGTTCCTAAAACGTTTTTATGGTTTCGTTAAATTCTTTGGTTGGATCTGTCTGCAGTAGTTGGTAAGTTTCATCATCTTGTTCTGCAGTATTACAAAAAACCACATACAAAATTAAATTTCAAAACAACCAAACAATACGTCAAATTCCATCTTTTGTCGGTTAAAAGTAATTGGCTATAAACAGTACAACCATTTAAAACTTTACATATTTTAAATAGGTAATCACTTTGGACGATCTGGCATGTGATCTGAATTCGGGAAAGTACCGATCGGAAAAGCCCCTGGCCATCAGTGCGGGTTCGGTGGCGCAGAACTACGGCGGCGCCTTCCCGGTTCTTCTGGCTAATAAAGAACATCATCCCTCATGATAGTATTTAAATTGAAGCTTAGATCACGTGAGCGCTCATAAACTTTGGTAGTACTGGTAATATATTTATGATACCCTAACCTAGCTTATCCACCGCAGCGCGTTATATAATATTCGTATCCGTACAACACTAAAGTATCCTACACTTATACTAGGATATAACCATTTTATATTTTAATAGTGCATTCATTGACTTCAAATATCATGAAGTAAACAATTAATTTAAACTACATATAAAATTAAAACATAATTAAATGAAGTAGTAAACATTTTGTTATATTTATATGAAATAAATTTTGAAAATGGCGTCATGTTAATATGGAATACACATATGAACTTTTTACGCAGTTCATTTATTATCTTCTTCAGATAATTTCCGACAAAAGTATCTTTAGCATCAGTGCTAAGGCCAATTCTGACTTCAGACAAACTGAGAGAATCACTTTTACTGTCTTCTTGAAGTTGAATAATCATTTCATCCTCAGTATCTTCTATACTTCTGTCTTTCACCCAGTATTATCCCTCAAATTCAAATATTTATTCATAATACCTTTATTCCAGTCTGAAGGCCCGACAGCAGTGGCGTAGCGAAGGGGGGGTCCAGGGGGTCCGGACCCCCTCGAAATTTTAAGACATATAAAAAAATAAAGCATTGGAGCAGGAAAAAAAAGGGAAAGGTTATCATTACTCTTGTCTACAAACATTAAATTGATTGATTTAATTGAGTAAAGTGACCGTTGTTAAAAATATAATTGTCCTTTCGTTTAAATCATAAAGTATCAAACGATACTTTTGGGCTCGGCCTTTTTGGATAGTGTAGTGTAATCACGGCATTTCTATAGGGCGCGGTCACGTGACGTCGCAAAGTAACCTGAACCGTAACACGGCGAACAGTTTAAATTAGCGACCGACCACCTTGTTTCAAATTCGTCTTGGGGGACGTATAATGTCCTGCTTAGAATTAAGTTTACGACGTTGATTTTAGGTGTCATTAAACTGTAGACGTGTATATAATTATCGAAAAAAATATAAACAATTACTTTCAGTCGGAAAATACACTTGAAAAACTCTCCCGATTAGAACTTCAACTAATTTGGACTTCAGTGATTGAGGTAAACGTGGTGTTTTCGATTGAGTTAGGACGACGATTTTTTTGTTATCATGAAACTGTACACTGTACCTATATAATTATCGAGAAAAAATCACTTCCGGTCGGTAAATACGAAAGAGTAGTTGGGTAAAAGTGGTACTTAGAATTATGTTAGGACGTTGATTTTTATATATTAAATTCAACGCCGACTAATACTTATATAATTATCGAGAAAAAGAACAATAAAACACATCCGGTCGGAAAATACCGAGGAAAAGCTCTACTGATAAGAAGTTCCGAACTACTTTGGATTTCACTGACTGAGGTATTATTTCATTTTTCCTTTAGTATATTTCCCGATAGGAGGTGATTATTTTTGTTTTTTTTTCTCGATAATTATATAAGTATTAGTCGGCGTTGAATTGATACCTAAAATCAATGTCCTAACATAATTATAAGTAGGCTACCATTTTTATCTCAACCAGTGAAATCCAAAATCGTCAAAATCTCAATCAGTAGAGCTTTCCCTCGGTCTTTTCCGACCGGGAGTGTTTTATTGTTCTTTTTCTCGATAATTATAATATGTATTAGTCGGAGTTGAATTAATATATAAAATCAACGTCCTAACATAATTCTAAGTACCACTTTTACCTCAACCACTCAACCAGTGAAATCCAAAATCGTCAAAACTTGAATCTATGGAGAGCTTTTTCTTCGGTATTTACCGACCGGAAGTGATTTTTTATTTTTTTTTTATAACTATATTGGTAGCCGAGTACAGTTTAATGATAACAAAACATCGTCGTCCTAACTCAATCAAAAATATCACGTATACCTCAATAAAGCCGCGTTTACACCTGAGTTGGCAACCAATGATTACAAACTTTTATCGCCAATTTTTATTCGAACGCCTTTAAAACAACTGCAACTCGCATTGCAAACTGTAGTTGCAGACCGATTTTACGAATTGGCAACCAAAATTTGGTTTTCCGACTGAAGTCGGTAAAGATGAAAAAGTGGTTGCCAACCTCGGTCGGCAATACGAGTTGCAGTGCCAAATTGAGCGGCGACTTGAGTCTGCAACAAACCCCGCTACCCCCTCCCACCTATCGGCTCCACGTGGTCGATAGGTATTTAACATTTACTCACCTGTATGTTATACTTCAGGAAACATATCAAAGCCTCACAAACATCTGGCACAATGAGAGATATCGCACTTTTTGAAACTTTAAACAAATAACTGATGCTTGTATTAGAGTCGCCAGTTGCCAAAAATCGCAAAGTTATAGCTTACCTTTCACGCACTGGAATTATTTTCCTGTAGTTAGTATCCTTTTTGATAATTATGTGTCCAATACCAACAAATTAAACATTCAAAATCGTTTGCTCGACATTCTTAAACCAGTTTTTTATACTGCCATCGCATCTTAATTCTCCCGTCAAAGGATCTGTATCATCCCTATTTAAGTCACTCAATAGATCGCTCTTGCTCTTGCCTGCAATGAAAGTCGAACGCAAGTCTTCTCCGTCTTCTCAATTTACATAGAACAACACACGCTGCCGCAGCAAGTACAACCTCTTCCGCACTCGACATTCTATATACTGTCTAACTTTTTTGGTTGCAAGTTACAGTTATTGAGCAAACTGTGTTCAGGGTTGCAGATACAAAATTGCAAACTTCCATCGGCAACTAGCGTTGGCAATCGGAGTTGGCAATTTTTTGGTTGCCAATTCCGGTGTAAACGCGCGGCTTAACTGAAGTCCGAAGTAGTTGAAGTTCTAATCATTAGTTTTTTCAGGTGTATTTTATCTCCGACCGAAATTGATTTTTTTTTTAAATTTTTCCGATAAATAGGCCGATAATATACTCGTCTATAGTGTAATAATACAAAAAATCGTCCATTATAACTCATTCATAAATACCTTAATCAGTGAAATCCAAAGTAGGCGAACTTCTAATCAGTAGAGTTTTTCCGGTGCATTTCCCGACCGTTTAGTTTGATCTGTACCCGAGCAACGCTCGAAAATGCCCTCCTTTTCTAAAGGGTTTTCGGCCGTCAGTGGCCCAATGTCCCCGAAGGGGTATTTCATTTTCTCCACAGAATATAGTCGTATTAATTTATACGCTTGAGAGAAGCTCTGTTTTGTTCTTTTTCTTTCTTCTCCAGTGAATTTCAAAATCACTTTGGTGCTTTCTAGTCGGCCAGAATCGAACTTCCTAAAGTTTTCTGTAGCTATACAAGAAACTTTGTGGTACTTAGAGTTGCTGTGAGAGTTGAATTTGCTCATTACATCTTTCCACTTTCTATAAGGCGTAGTTACTAAAGCTCCATATTTTTGGTATTTACCTTTTACCAGTGAACTCATTGACAAATAACACACAAAACGTCCCCCGGATCCCCGGTTTCGGACCCCCCCCCCCCCCGAACGAAATTTCTGGCTACGCTAACTGCCCGACAGAAATCAGAGTTTCATCCAGTAGTTACTGTACTCTAGAGTTGATAACGACATGTATTCCTGGATCGAATACGGTATTTAAATGTTGACTAGATAAGTTCAATTGTTTTAAAATCACACGTGTATGGAGAAAGCTTCAATAGTCAGCATGCTTCATATAATGCTGCCTTCCTGGTGCTTTGTTCATTATAGGTGTAGCCAGTCAATCATGTATTTCTTTGGTGATGATTTATTTAGTACTCTGTTATTTTACGCTGTATGATATGAAGCATTGTCCACGATTAGCAATGAGTTTAGAGGCAAATTAGAACAACTATTTGGCGAAGCTATTTTTCAAAACTTACCGCACTCATTTCACTGTGATCGTTTCCACGCGCGGTGTTAGGATTGAAAGTTAGCTGCCCTCCAGCCAAAAATACATCTTTTGATCCTACATCTACAACTATTAAACTGTGATGAGTTTACATATATATGGTCTATAGTATTATTCTGCGAACACTTGCGGAAAGTCATATAGATAACACACTTTATCTCCACTATCTCTAAGTAATCTGGAGTCAATATTTGTACCTCCAATTTAAAATGTCCTCTAGCTATATCAAGATTCTCCTCTTCCTACCACATTGCCTCCACTTGGATCCCATTTCCTTTAAAACGCGTCTTAGTGTCCAGCTGCCTCATTTTAACACTTCGTTTCACGTAGTAGGCCACTGGTAACAATTTATTACAAATTATAATAACCTTTTTGTTGATGTAAAAATCCCTTATCACGTCTAAAATAAGTCCTATCCTATCAAAGTCGTGTACAAATGCGTTGAGATTGTCAGGTCAATTTCTATTTTTTCATCAGGTTTGATCTTACTTCTTTCCGAATCCTTTTTACAGGTTTTCCAGACTCGTTACGATACTTACTAGCCCACGCTATTGCCTTTGAAATGAGACAATTTAACGATTTTGCCCGCACTTCTTTATCATAACACTCACTTACTTTTCTGATAACTCCTCTCTCGCCCCTACGTACCGTAAAGGAAACAACTACAGTATGAGAAAATAAACCACATCAACATAACAAAAGCATGTGTAAGCCACTGGGTATAATTAGCTCACAGAGTTTCCAGTGCACATTATGGTACCATAAATATAAATACTATTTTATATTAGGTTAAGTTTGATGCTTAAATATGGTTTATTTTATAATCTGGATAGTTAGTTTAACTTTTAATTATTTATTGTTCCACTATCGGAGTAAATAACGGTATACTACTTCATTGTTGTTCTCCAATGGTATAATAATCGACATAATATTTTAAAGAATATAATATGTGCGTGTTACTGACGTAAGTGCCTACAAAATTAGGTGATACCGCCTCAATACTTAGTTGCACCGTGTGCTGGACTATAATGGCGACTCTTAACTCGCCTACAGTATTCAAAAATTCAATTCAATTCAAAACCTTATTTATTTCCAAATAAGGACATTACAATTCCATAATAGAATAATATATACTATAGTAATTTTCAAGTATGATTAAATTATTGAAGCACTAATAGATGCATCTTTCGTTATTGTTATATTTAACTCTTAATTTTGAGTTAATGCGTATAAGGAAATTTGTAGTTTTCAAAAGCACCGGCGTTATTTGTACGAGGTCTGTCCCAGTTGGATGTAGGATCGTTTCAGTGATATACAGGAGCCTTTGCTGGGTTTGACACTGATAAAAACGCACAGTTTTTCTATATTTCCACTGAATTAAAAGCCGAAAAACAATCTAATAGTATTTTACTTCTGTATGTTTATCTCAGTCATTATATTCAATTACATTCACCTACAACATAAAATGCAAACAAACATTATTCTATAATAAGAATTAATTATACGATCCTATGAAAAAAACATATAGTGTTGTATACAAAAGTCTGACATTAGAAAAGATATTACGAATTCCCTTTTACAAATCATGTTTCAATTAATTCTCCAACAGATAGAATCTTTAGTTTAGTCAATGACAATTAGCAGCCAATGCTAAAATATTTGAAATCACACATAAATAATAATGAGCACTTCATCTGAAGACTCAATAAGACTAAGGTAACTCATTCCCAGTCATGTAGTTTTGGTCACTATTGATGTTCAGACTTTGTACACCAATATTCCTCATGCTTTAGGTGGAGAAACTATAAAACTGTTTTACCACTAGACATGAGTCAGCATGCTCATGCACAAAATTTGTAATGACTTTACTTAACTTTATTTTAACTACGATCAACTATGAATTTCAAGACCAAAATTACTAACAAATTAGTCACAATTATGAAAATTATTTTGAAATTCTCTGAAGAATTTTTTAAATATTTTGCCCGAGACATTTTTTTAAACAAACATTCTTATTACAGACACCGACACAATGTGAATTATTTACATTTTAACAGCTTACACACCCTATGCATATCAAAAAAATTGTACAGAAGAGTTTGATAAGTAGACCCAAATAATAATGTTCTGACCGTTTTCAAAATTATCTTTAAAAAGTAGGAAATGCTTTTTTCAATAGAAAATATCCTTCTGTGTTTATAAACAACCAGACTAGACATTCAGCTGTTAATAAAACGCATAGAAATGATGATGTAAAACTTAAAAAAATGATGAAACAAGCAATATCCTATGAAGTGCATACCAAATTCTTAAATCTTCACCAACAATGAAACAATCGTATTGAAAACCACGCATACAGCAATACTTATCATTAATAATAATATTTTGGTACGGCCACCTAATGAAAGTAAAAATGTAATGAAGACAAACATTGTATAATATTTGGAAATTTATTGAAACATAAAACTTGTTTACTAACAGCGCAGCAATAATAACATCCAATCAAAGGTAAAATCAACTATAAAACAATAATGTCATTTAGTAATTGACAAATAAATATTGTACAATTATATTAGATGTATTAGTATTATATCTAATATATTAGTAGGCCTATTACTCTGGCCCGCATTCCGACAGGTTTTTTCGGACATTTTTACCATGGCCCTGCCACACGTCTATTTGAAGGGGCCGTACTACGGATGAGATAGCTCAATCTAATAACTGTAAGTTACTACTGAGACTTATTAAAATTAACAAAACAAGAAGGTGTAGTTCAATGGGATAACGGCGGGTTGGATGGAGCGGTGTAATCGAGGCGCAGTGGCGGGCCATGACGTGACCATGACGGGACCGGCCAGAGCTTAGTACGTCCCTGAGTATTAGATATATTAGTTATAGTATAGATTTATTAGTATCAAACCCATAATAAATAATCATCGCTGTTCTCCTAAAAAAAACGAATCAAAAAGCCTTATCACTAAAAGGTATTTGCAAAGTACCTAAAGATTAACCAAATTTATTTAGAACATTTAAAGAAGGCACACCGGTTTATTTTGAAAACTAAAGCATTCAATTGTTGAAAAAAAAAAACTGATTCATATTAACTTTTAATTTATTTCGAACATATTTTATTTCAAAATTATTTATCTGTTTGAAACTTCATAGTCTTGCTATACACATGAACATATGGACTATGCACAAGTAGTGATTATTCAATTCCAATATACTGTATTAAATTAATTTATAACTCTTATTGTTTTTTTTATGAGTGGAATATTAGTCATAACAGTTTTATAGTAAAGTTCTTATGTTTATATGTATTTGTAGTTAAATAGAGACATAGTTTAAATAGACAAAGTCTCTATTTAACTTTTAATTTCCATTTCTTTTCAAATAAATATTTTTGGCTTTTTGATAACGGCAAATGTAGGAATATTAAAGGATCCTTTTACAAAAAGAAGTATACTACATGATGAAAATCTATATGTATATAATATATATATATATATATATATATATATATATATATATATATATATATATATATATATATATATATATTTTATAAATTTATCCATTACTACAGCCATTATTAATGATTATCATATACAATTTGACGAACATTGCAAGTTCAGACTATATAAAAAACGTTCTGTCAACACTTTCTGTTGAAAGAAGTTTTATAGTGAGGAAATTGACATTTTATAGAATTGATTAATACAAAACTTTAAAAGAGTAATGTTAAAACTATCATGTTAATTAAAATACTGCCAATGGATTTAATTAAAGCTTGATAAATGGAATGCATGATAATATTTACAAGTTCCGAGTAATTTCAATTTTATAACTTTTATACTACTTGTGTCACGTTTTTTCGCTATTTCCCATTTTTGGGAAAGCGAACTTTAAATCAAACAAAATACGGGTACCTCAAATTGCCATCTGATGACAGACTAATGAGACTTTTACCAACTCTTTCAAAATTCTTAAATAAGTTGTGCATTGAAGTTTACTTCCAAAAATATTATTTTGTACATTTTATTCCGAAGTAATATAAACTAGTATTACTGTTGTAGTTATCTGCTATACTTGCTCCAATGATTTGTTATTATTGCACGTGTGAAGTATAGTATTTGCAAATAGGAAGTGCGGCTAGGATCGGGTAGTTTCACATCCACAGACAAACTAGTGCAGGAGATTAGGATCATCCAAATTTCCGTCCTGTTCCAGAGTATTCCTTAGTCATGAATCAGATGATACTGAAAACCCCGAGACGGAAAACGCTAGGTGCGCTCTGCTCTCGTGAGTGTGGGGGTGCGTGCGTACAAAGCGGATACCTGGCCCCTTCGTATGGAAAATTAATTGCTGAAAACTTAAGATTAAGCTTATTGATAAATCTCATCCATAACCCTTTCAAATGGTAAAATATGTATACAACATAAGTTGAAATATAATGTAGGTTCCAATCTTTTAATTCAATCGATTACATCAATAAAGGCTTAAATGCATGGTCATTTAAATATGGCCTTAATATTAACCAAACCAAAACACAATGTTACCATAGCCAATTCTCGAATAATGAGGAATAATAGGTCTTTGAGTAAAAGACTCATAAAACAAAATTAAACTGGTTCAAAATGAGATTTATGATTACTTTGACTCGTTCCTAACTGGACATAAAATGAAGCTTGCAATAATCAAAGCATTTATTGCATTAGTTCCGTTAATAATGTGAGTGACATTCAAAGTTCAAAAACTTTCGGTAAAGTACGGAGAGTTAGTAAAGTATAATTCGGCTCTCGTAGGTTGGGCAATATCATTCATATTATTAAGAACCGCACATGGGTCCCTTTGTCCAAGAAAGAACCCTATTGGATTTGCAATCAAAAGGTTACAGGGCAGTTCATCTGTTTGTGTGTCGTATAACTCTCTTCAAAGAATGGTTCTGGATTCTTGAAACTTAGTATATACGTTCCTCTTGGTCCAAGGAATATAGCTCTACTGTTTTTGGGGTTAAAAAGTAAAAGGTAATCTCTCTGTCCGCCTGCGCGCTAACCGTCTCGATAGGTGTTGTCGAGTCCTTTGATACTCCGTTGTACCGTTGTTATCACCGTAGAAGAACTTTAATCAATATTGGTAGAACTCAACCTCTATTATTTACGTGTATTCTAGAAGTAAAATCGCGATGAACATCTTGCACATTGTCACAAGAAATGTTCTTTAGACCTTAAATGAAGTTCACCTTCCTCATAGTGCATTGTCCAGATTCTGACGCGATAAAATACTTGACCCTTGGACTCAGGACGATCTTCAGACGAAAATGACTCCTGATTAAAGGAGCCAAGTCTATGACAGCATCAGATTCCAGACGCTGCACTATGAGGGAGGTGAACTGAACAAATATCTTGGAGACGGGGTGGTAGATAATGAACTGCCTTATTTGGCAGTTAATGTTACTTCGGCCTACAATGAACTGATTGTTTTGAATTGAATGGAATATTAACATTTGGAGTATATATTTAAATTATATTGAATTCAAAACAGTGCCATATTACGAAATCAAGAAATGGGAGTGTACATCATCAGAAAGAAACAAAAACTGACACAAAGTTGGTTTGTGGACTGAGAACAACCGCCTGAGCTATAATGTAAGCGCTCTGTGGTGTAATGGTAGCACATTCACCCGGCAAGTGAGAGATCCGGGTTCGACTCCCGGCGGAGCAAGTACTTTTTGTGATTTGTGAAATTTCTTAGTTATACACTATAATTTACAATGTTACTATTTAAGGTTACAATTTAAGTCTGTGTCGAATCACTTTTTAAATTTATATTAACTTATTCATAATAGTTTTAACTTACATATAATAAACTATTTAAACAAAACAAGGAATAAAATATAAAGAGAGTAACGTGCAATCAACAATATAAACAAACATGCAATAAAAATGAAAATTAAATATCAAGCAATAACAATTATAATATATATATATGTATACAAGAATCAACATATATATATAATGTACCAGGCACCACAAAAATATAAATAAATAAATATATGATAAATACTGTACACAAATAAATGTGTGTGTGTGTGTGTGTGTGTGTGTGTGTGTGTGTGTGTGTGTGTGTGTGTGTGTGTGTGTGTGTGTGTGTGTGTGTGTGTGTGTGTGTGTGTGTTTATACTAAACAAATCAGGTGTTTTAAACTGAACAAAATACTCTGATAAGACTAACATTGAAACTTTGGCAGCCCTGGGACAGAGTCCTATAGCTGAATGCAGTTCAACTCACAAAAGCCACATCTAGATTGAAAAATGTACATAGAAATAATAGTTAATTTTTTGATACTTAAAATGCCGTACAGAAATCAAGAAATTCTTAATAATATAGCCAGATGACTGAAAATATTATTTTCAATTATTATAAATCTAATTTTAAAATTTCACTACTACAGTAGTCTCTCTATAGTCCGACCCTGTCATCGAACCGTCAATTTGCAATGTGATCCCAAGTGGGCTGAGGAAAATAGAGAAGCAGCACAAAACTCATGGTTTTACAAAGTCTTTATGACGATGCTTTAGAAAAGTCTTTTATATCTAAGAAACAATAAACTATGGATAGTACTGTACTTCTTTATTTTAAGACTCTATTGCACATCTTTATGTTAAGAATTGATTTTTTGAGTAACAGGTCTATTATGTAATGTAAACAATTGAAACAGCTTTTCAATTGAAATCCAGTAATCCGGCTTTTTGACTAATCCGACACATGTCTGGTCTGAATTGTGTCGGATTGTGAGGGACTACTGTATATAGAATCATCAAAGTTACTTCAATATGATTCTACACATCTCCTGGGGAGATTTGACCCTGGCAGATTGGAACTTTAAAAAGTAATGTGAAAGAGATAATTAAATATAATTTCTACATTGTCATGAAGTTAAATGTTTAAAACTATCTTTACATAACTATACATTGTAGAAATGGAATAAAATCGACAATTTTAAATCTATTTAACAGCAGACTTATTGAGCTTCATCCTACGACGCTAAACATAATTCATCTTGAAGAAATAAAGATGTAATAAAGATTTTACTAATAACACTGAATAATCTTTGCTGAGGTATAGTAGCCACCACCACAATCACTTTCAGGGTACCAAATTATCGATTTGAAATACCTAAATTATAGAATGCAAAGCACTATCTAATGAATTTAATGATATTTATTTACAATTAGTTATAGCTCATTTTTTGTATAGAATAAAAATATTATTCAAAATTAACTAAACAAACTACAAACTACATACTAAAACAAAGTATTTAAAATCATGTCCATGGTATTGTGTAATGGCCGCAAGCACACTTACGATGTAAATGTGTTATTTGTGTCATAAGCTGTCAGACACGTTTATCCTTCAAAATAATAAAAATTAACTAAATATATTACACTGTTTTGTTTGTTACATTTTTTAAATATACATATCCTAGTTTTTTTATCCACCATTAAATTATTACATTTTTAGATACAAGACGTCTGAAACTATACTGTAATTTGAAATACAGTACCTATGTAATTTAGTTCGATATTTTGATTACAGCAGTTCAGATAATATCAATAAATCAATTGTGGTGGTGGCCGCTTATTATAATGCAGCCCAATTTTTAGTTAAATCGCAACCCACAGTATTTTGTTAGGATAGGAAGGTTGAGTTAGCATTGTTTTGGTACAGTATGAACCGGAAACTTTAGAAGATAGTTCGTTACAAACAATCTTCAGCTGTAAAATAATGCAGTCAGATTTGAGTGCCGTAAGAGCAAATCCTTCTATGTAGAACTTAGGAATAAGAAAGAAGTGTATACCTGCAGCGAGTTGAGAATGTTTTCAAAAACTGTTGTGGCTGTGTATCATAAGTATTGTAACATTGTTTACCACACAGTTTTACAAGATATTTATTTTAAAATTACTTATGTGCGTCAAGCCAATTGACGTTTTTGTTTATTTAGTAGCACATTGATTATAACAAAAAAGTGTCTACTGCTTAAAATTTCCTTTTTTCCTAAATGACTAAATACCCAAAAAGTTCAAATATTTTCAATTTTTTAGAGTAGGTAGGCCTTTTCCTTCAAGAATGACTCGAATTTTAGCGTAAATTCTTCCGAGAAGTAATAACAATTCTTAAACAATAAAATTAGTGGAGTGGAGAGTTGACATTGGACATTATAAAAATCAGATTTTTTGCCGAAAATGGTTATAACCTACAATGAGGCGGCTGCTTGAGGTTATAGGTGGAGCTGATAGCTTGTAACGCCACACACACACAAGTCATCGCTGCTCCGCGCCGCGCCGCCGCACCACGCCGAGGGTCTACATACTCGTGCTTCTCGTCGTCAATTTATGGCATCTCAGATTTATGATCCCTAAATTCTCGCAGGAGACCGTTCGCTGTAGCTCTCCTGTCCCACTGTCAGGTTCGTGTGGCTCTCAGTACTCCAACTAAACACACATTTGGATCCCCACGCGCAAAATTACGTAATCGTGTACAAAAACTATCATAAAGACCTTGACATTACAAGGTGTATCCTTCACTTCCGTCGACGAATGATCATAAGAAAATACACATTCTTTTGTTTTTCACCTGAGTAGGGAGTCCGTTATTTGCACACCACACATAAAAACAATGATGACTTTATGACATCAACAAATGTCATTATTTTAATATTTGATTAATTGGTCACTCTTTAGTTAAGCACGGTCTAGATATTAAAAGTGGTTGGAGTGCACATGATCTATAATGGTTAAACCACTACTGAGGTAATCAATTAACTAAAACGTCTTATTGTGGTAGATTTATTGAAACTTCTATACTCTGTCCGGAGAACTATGACTTCATAAGGATTATAGAGTATAGACCATTAACCACTGCAAAATCTAATTTTGATTTTGAATCACTATAGGAGTAGAATGATTTTAATATATTGCTATACATGTATGAGTTACGTTTAGTATTTCATAGGTGTATCTTTATTGGATTCACCTTCTGTATCTGTTATAAAGTTTGCATATGTAATGAAATTAATTACACTTAATTGATTAATAACACTTAAGTGAATTAATAAAACTAATCAACGTGTTTTGGAAACACGATGGAAATTGACAGGTAGCCCCACGCACCGTTAGAACTGTGAGTGTGCGTGCGAATGTGCGATAGTCGGTGATGGTCACCGCTATCCAGCAGAGTATTGCTCTAAAAAAGCCCACTAAAATCGATATTAGCGATTATCAATTATCACTAATATCGATAATCGATGTTTTCTAAAAAGTTGTTACGCTTAAATTTATTCAAATAGTAGCCTAATTATCATAACAACTTGCAATTAATATTGATAGATAGAGATGATTAATACGTTAAACTTTGACTATATTTTCTCAGATATTTCTCAAGACAAAGGGAGTCCCACACTCCGTGCGCAAATGCATTCCCCCTACGTAAAAAAGTAGTTCTGTAAACAATGGCCTTTGTTCCATTCTAGCCTTAAAAGACTATAATTAGATCTCCAGTTGCGTAAAACTGTTAGTAGAAAATAAGTGGCCAAAGATTTCAATAATTCCTTTGCACTGGTTGAGTTTTCCACAGCTCAACAGTTCTGACGACAAGATTCTGAGCTGGTGATTTCTGTTAGTGAGGAAAAAAACGTGTGATGTTTATGATTTGGCTCTTGTGGATACTTAACGACCATACTGACATATTTTGGAACCACTTATATAATTCTAAAACATCCCTCTGCATTCAAAACATTTGCAGCATATTTGTTACCAACCAAAGTAAATTCAGTGTGTGAAAGACGATCTTTGCCTTGAAGTCAATTCTCACCCAATTTAAAATAGTAAAAATGAAGTAATATTTAAGAAAACTTTGTTTTAATCAATTACATTTTTATTATTATTGTTAGATCTCAATCTGATTTGCGGAAAAAACATGCGTATTGATCTATCCAAAGCATTCAATTATGTTTACCAGATAACTTTGTAGCACAATCCGGTGATTGAATAGTAGCTTAGAGACGGAGTCCAGTGCGTAGAGATCTACCAAATTACATTGATCATGGAGTCCCTCAAGGATCAATATTTTATCCTAAATGTTATTTTTTATTTAAGTACATGATTTTGGGAGTACTAATTTGGAATGGAAAGAGAGTAAGTACAGTATGATGACGGCATGACTATTTATTGGTAAAGCATGTTGCATTTATGACATTTAAAAATTATAATAATTTCTTCAGTTGAGTTCATGCATTCAGTTGTTCTCAGTTATAAGTTTTGAATCGATTAACTCAATAACTAATTTTATCAACTCATTTTCTAGAATTGGATCTGTACTGACTGACATTAAATGACCTTGCCAAACGTGTTTAATTACGGTTACTTCGTGTATTTAAGTTTTAGATAACCTGCCTCAAATGCTCTCTAAAGACTCTCTAAGAATGGCATATTTTGGAGTACCACTTTTATATCTACATCACACAGCAAAAAGTCAGATTTATAGGAAGCTCAAGAAAGCCTCCATCTGTCCATATAGCAGTAACTTCTATACTGGCAAGCTCATTTTGGCCAATTTTTGGTCGCTATATATATTTTTTTTTGTCAAAGTTTTTTTTGTCAAAGTAGGCATAAATAAGTTAAATATATAACTGTAAAAAAATATTAGCACAAAAATAATTACCTTGCAAAAACTATTGGTTGTTGAACAGTTTTTGCCCAAAAGTACAAGTGTTATTTGAGTTTTTTACCCAAATTCTTAAAAAAATAAACTACAAACAGATACAACAGAAAAAACAACAGATGCAAAACTTATTACCCACTAAGAATATATGAAACACTGCAAAAATTTACAACATGTACATATAAAAATATGCAAAAAGTAGCAAACTGGTCAAAACGCAATGGTATTTTGTCAGGTCAGTATAAAATATTGCTTTACTAGCCCAACTGGTGTTATATCGTAGTAATTTCATAATTGTATTCTATTATTTAAACACTAATTTATAAAAAAATAAAATAAAAAAATAAAATTATAAAAAATAAAATTATAAAAAATAAAAGTTTGGTAAAACCTTTATTATATTCATGTTGGTACTTTTCGGAACAAATATGTCTGCTAAATGAATCCAAGATTTTCTTTGATGTATAATACATTTTTAAATCTTCATTCTTACCTGAATAAAAGTTTAATCATTGAAGTAAATAAACACAGTAATTACAAACAATACAGGTAGAAGAGCTTACAAGTAGACAAACGATACAGAGACTACAGAGAACTAACACAATATATTCACTATTTACCCTCTTCTGTTTTCAAAACATCCTAGTTTCATCTTAAAAATATAACAGTTTTTTTGTCTTAAAAACAAATTACTAGCTGTGAGTCACCGAGTTTTACAGAAAAACAGATTCACTATGCAACAATTTGGATTAATGGCAATAATGAGGTTCATCAGAAAGTTAAATACTTATTTGGGATAGTTTAGTTCCTTTTTATTAAATAGATATAATATTTTGGAGGGTTGATTGATAAATACTTCATATGAGTAAAGATGACATAGTTATGAGTCGCTGGACACCAAGAGCGAGTCAACATGAGTTGCTGGATAGTTATAGGTTAAATGTAAAGTCATAAGAATAATTTCAGTTCTGAATGTAAGAGATAAGGCTTTCAGAAATCCAGGGTAGCTGGCACTGCCGAAGTTTTATATGACGTAGAACTTCACGACTAACATACTGGTGGCAAAGACACATCACAATAAAATATTGACGTGTATTAGTGTTACACGTTCTTCTATCACCAGCTGACTATGCTGGTCAAGCAAGTCATGAATGGGCTCCATTACAGTTTCAAAGAATAAGCAGGTCATTTTTTATGCATTCAAGTTTAATGATATACAAAACCTATTGGTGTCTAACCAGATCTAGCGACTTCTTTCATCACCATGCACGATTACTACAGTACTTTCCCTGATAGGAAACGCCTAAAGTAGCAGTTCCAGTGAGAGTTTTAGTATTAGCTGGCCACGATATAATAATTGTTCCTTTGTACATCTACGGATGTTATTCCTTCTTGTTTATGTATATATATATCGCATTATATCATGCGAGTTTTCATTACATATAATTTATTGTTATTGAGCTAGGTTATATAGGTTTTCTTATTGCTACACAGATATTTAAATTTTACATATTTTGGATATATTTGTTATCTTGTTATATATTTAATCATCTGTTACGAATATGAATCTTTCCATGTCAGTTAATTTGATATACAGCTTAATTGTCGATGTAATGTTAAAATAATTTAATAGTTGAAATCTTGATAATCTTGTACATACTTGTTACTTGCAAGTGTCCTTATTAACTAATTGAAATTGGCGTTTTATAGCAATTAATGGTTTTTCATGCATAAGTATTACTTTATAACCAGTATTATTATTGATGTATGTATTTACTCAGAGTGTTCGTTGTGGAATAAAACATAGATTGATTATGAAGGCTTTACTTCAAAGATGCACAATATATTCAAAAGAACTGTACATAAACCTCAAAGTATTAGTGATGGGATGAATAATCTCTTTTCAGTATAACGTATATAATAGATGGCGGAACAAAAAGGTAATACAGATCTCCTTATTAGTCATCATGGTAATTATACTCTGTAAACTCCTGAAAAAAAAACATAAATTTTTGTAGACTATTTTATTACGAATAAGAATAAGACTTTTATAATATCAAGTAATGGAGGGAGGTTCGTTTCTGTTCTCTCTTATATACGAACTGATTTACACATTTGTATATGTTTTTTCAGACTTTTCTTTTCGTGTTGGCTTACATACTCAAATAACGGCTATTCTGTACAGCACCAATTAAACGAAATTTTTTCAGGATAAAATATTGCATAATTTACATTTAGCTATTTTTTCCAAAGCCCCAAATATGAATATTCTTTCTAGTCAGCATGATATGACATTTTAACTTAGAAAAGTATAATTTATACGCAAATATCCCATTGCAACCTATTATCCATGTACATAACTACAGTTATAGGTAAAACTTTCAACCTTCACTACAACTCAAATCACACTAAGAACTACTTATAACAAACGACAGTACCTTGTGATGAGAATCTCAGAAGTGAGGACTCCCTGCTAGGAGCTATCTCGTCGGATAGGATTCTGTCCATCCCGAACTTGAGTGCCCTTGAAGTGCAAGGCTGAGGTTCATGGACACTTTTCTCCGGTTTGTTAAAAAAGTGTCTGTCAGATTCCATCTTGTTGCCTCCCTCAACCGACATACTCGAGTTTGTACGTCTCAAAAGTGAACAAACAGTCATCAAATAAGTGTCTGCTTATCTTATAAACTCGATTATATTGAACAATTCATAACAATCACTGTCATTGGCTTAATATTCCCAAAAATGAACTGTTTTATCATTACTAATTAAAATTCCAGTTACGGATTTGACACATTTGACTCTTACGCGATTTATTACCTGGAGTAACTCACAGAAATAACCTCTGAATCTCGCACTGTATTTACCGACATTTAGAAATATCACAACAAATCAGATTCGAGCGAAGTAAACGCGCATAATCCGGCGACACGTTGATCACGTAAGGTGCAGTACCAGACTGAGGGATATAGGGAACACTACATCTAACGTTGAGAGGCGTGGCTTCGAACTGCCAGCCAATCAGGCTGCTCAGAGATCACATTAATTGCTATGGGCGGATCCGAGAGCAAGTGAGCAAATACCATCTGGTCTCCATTTTGTAAATAACCAGTAGCACATTTCATGTACGGGTAAGCCGATTTGACATCAAAAGATACATTTAACCTAGTCGAGTATACAAAAACAATTCTGAGGTTTTAAAATAGCTCGTAAAAACAAGTGAAGTACATAAAGCACATATTAGAAGTTTTGTGATAAAGTAAGGACTTTATAATAAAATATAGGATACATTAAGTATTGTTAAATATTAATAAGCTAAAGGTTCTGTTGTCCATGGAAATACTCCCTAATTCTAATGTTTGATTAGTCATTTAAAAGAGCTCACTGGGAAAAGGGTAACTTTGTTACTTTCAAAATTTACACCTTAGGGGTTCGCCCTATTGGCTTTTGGATCTTTGATGCCATTCAGATGCTATTGATGAATATTTAGATTCCCATATGGTTTAAATTGTAAAGTAAACAACAATACTTTCATGACCTAGCAACATCTACAACTAAATGCAAACATGATTGTGTAAAGCCACAGGAACAACAAAGAGTAATTAATTATGAGTTTATGTTCGAAAAATTCCAATCAGAGTGTGCAATGTATCACATGTTTGGGGATGATTCTTCGTAAAAATAATGTAAACCTATACCAAACTTTTAGTTGTAACTTACAATGATGATATATGTATATAAAAGTATGTATATATATATATATATATATATATATATATATATATTCTTGGAGCGAAGCCAAGAAATCTTTAATGTGATGAAAAATTACAACCTATCAAAAAATTTCATCTCGCCCTTTTTAGAGCAGTATTTTGAGACTGAAAAGCCAATGACGAAATAAAAAACAGTTTAATAAAACGTGTTACACACTTTGTTTATTGTTTTATGTTACGTAAGTATTCCATTAGTAAATTTACAAACTGGTAAATATTACTAATGGTATTATCTTCGGGTACACCGAAGTAATATAAAAGTATCATAATTATGGGATAACCTTTTGTTTATTATTCCGTTGTTTAGTGTGTTTAATATTAGTTAGATTTTATTAGCTTAATCATTAGTGGTCAAGTCACTTCACAAAGCATACACTTTAAATTGTAAAAGAAAATTATATTTTGTTTGCAGGAATTTAGGGATTAATATACTCAGAAAGTATTATATGCTTATTTTGTGATTTGTTATATACCATTATAAATATATATAACAATAAATATTTTTACTGTTTATACAAATAACATTCTAAAAGAGACTAAATTCGATTCAGAATATCCTTAGGGAAACTACATAGATTTTGTCTTTGTCTTCCTATTTTATGGACATACAATTTGTAAGTTATCAGCAAGTGGCAGGATTAGTATTGATTAAATCATCAAAAGGTGATAAACAATAAAAAAATGGTAAAATATTGAATCTTTATTTAGGATAAAACGCACATAAAGTTACGTTAAAAATGGAGTATTCTGATTTAATACATTTTGGGATGTAAGATTGATTTTGAGAAAAACTGCAAAAACAAAACCAGTTAATTTTTGTGTTTTCCTGGTTTGGGTTAGTGATACAACTGAAATTTGTCTCAAAATGAATCATGCATGCCTAATTTCATTAAATTAGACCTTATAAAAAATCTTGTTTTGGCAACTAGGCTACATATTTTTGTGTAAACTGTAAAGTAAACGCACATGTTACTCGAAATCCGCGGATACATAACTCACTGATAATACATGAAGATACTCTGATGAACTCACTAATGTCTGATCATTTTGCTTAGTGAAGTTTACGAATTCATCTAAAGATGTACACACCGTAAGTAAAAAAAAACTTTTTGAATGTCAAGACATCAGAATATCCACCAAGACATCAGAATTAATAATTGATTGGAGAAACATTATATTTGTTAAATAATAAGCAAACACCAATTGAATCAACCTTTATTGCAGTTAACAATGATTTCATTTATTTCTAGACAATTATTCTTTATCCAAATATCAAGCCATCAAAAAAGCTTCAACAGAACTCCTTAGTTACTAGAGGTAGTGTAATTCTATCACAGGTTTTAAAATGTAATTTTTGTAAAGACTCAAACGAAAATGTTTTTAATATTTTATTAGAAAATATTGACAAACTACCATTGAGACTGAAGTTGTAACACATTTCAAAATCCTCAGAGTGACTAATAAATTTAATAAACGATTCCGCCACGTTATTAAAAATGTATCTCTTGCAGGTCAACGCCCTCTGGTTTTCATTTTTAAGAATACTCTGACAACCATGGATATCACTCGTGTCCATGGTCCAGAACATGGCCCGCGTCACTTAGAGAGTGATAACTCATCAAAGATGCAATAAATGTATTGTTATTTTATTGACGTGACAACGTCTTAAATTAGGTTGCGGCTCGGAGTCACTCATGAAAAAGTGTAACGCCCGGTAACGTTACGATGCCCGTCCAGTGGGTCCGCCGCACGGGATCCGCACGGGATAAAGCAGATAACTGTGGGTCCGCCGCACGGGATAAAGCAGATAACTATGTTTATTCGTGAAAATGTGGAGTGCTTAGATTCGTCATTTACAACAACTACAACAATAAAGGTAAATAATTGTACACTGATATTTCATTATCGTAAACTATGATTGATTGATTAATTGTTAGATTGACACAAAATTTGAGAAACTGAGTTTATAGGTTATGTCATACTATTGACAAATGTTGATAGTGTTAAGTAAATTATTAGTTTAAACCACTCTGCAATCAATCGTAATTCAGTCGATTGAGAAGAAACAGCGCGTATTGCTAGTCAAACATTTAAAATAACAAATTATAACCTCTAACCTGTCATAACAGTGCGACCAAACAAACGAACTAAACCGACCAATCACCACGCGCGGAGTTAGAATTTAACTGTGTTTAGTAAGAATTTCAAATTCCAATTTTAGTAAATGTTTTATTCAACTTTACCATTTACAATAACAAATTTTAATTAATTTCAAATTATGTACAATGTTTTAGTAAACAAAATATATTTCTATAGTTAAAATTTGTGCAATTCTTATTTTCATTCAATTCCTTGTTCCTATTGTGCAATTTAATAATATTCATATCAATAAATATTCTACCGAGAAAAAGACGTTGTCACGTAAAATCTTCGCCCGTAAAACCGACTTTACAGGCAACCATAATTTTTTTATTATATATTTTTAACAGGTAGATATATTAAAACGCACCACTCCAGAAGGTGGACAAATTTCGTTTCTGTCTATCCGCACAATTTTTTTTTAATCAAAAAGAGCTATAAACTTCAACTGTTGCATGAACTCTCATCTCCATATTATGGGGAACTTCGAGTTCGATGATGGTGTGTGCCGGGATTTGGATAAAAATTAGCGAACACTGTTAAATTAGTCTTATGGGTAACCGAGATGGCAAAATAAAATATACATACTAAAACGTATGACATTTTACATGCATACTCGTACATGAATATATCGTTATATTTAGGACGTAAGACTCCTTTACATACTTTAACATTGTTCGACAATCCGTTTTATCAGTTTATGTGTATATAGACAAGAGTTCGAAGATATTTTATGTTCCTACGTGGATGGGGTTTAGCTAAGCGTTAACTCAGGGTGATATATCGAGAATGAACCTTGAAATGTTGTATAATTTATTTAGCTACCACTACGGGTTTGGAAAAGCCCTGTTCTATCTTTCTGTTTACCTGTCTGTGTGCCTCTTTTCCGTTCGATCTCTCAAAAAAGAATCGAATTATGGACTTAATATCTTGCATGTAACGTCTTTTCTAAGCAACGTCGTATTTAATGATGGCCCATGTTCCTCTAGAGAATTTTGCTGAGACCTTACGCAGCCTAACTATATGTAAAATATCACAAGAACTATTTTAATTAACTCTTTAAATTGTGTAAGAAACTTAATTTCTACATAAACAAGAATGAGTAAAATGATGAAAAAGAAGGTGTGTATCAAAGGAATTGGACTCTGCGTAGTTGAAGTCTATCAATCAGTAGACATGTTTCTATTCTGTCTGTCTGGAAGGTGTATATTTCTTTTCTGTCTAATTGAGTGTCTCTCCACAGGACATCTCGAGAACCAAATGAGCCATATGCTTAAAAGTTTGCATGCAACTTCAGCGAAGTCTGCTACGCTACAAGTGGTGCCTTGTAGTATAAACCCTCAGTCAATACAAAACGTGATACCCAAGACCTTTGCTCTTTTTGCTGTATACAACTATCACCAAAAGCCGGCGAACGGAGGAAAACCTTGCAGAATATGTGCGAGTTGCCTGGGTCGATGTTAAATCCCCCTTCATTGATGTAGTTTTAATTATCGATACAGATACATGGCTACTCTGTATATAAAGTCACGGGCCCAAATTTCATGACACCGTAAAATATTGATGTTAACCTGTACATATATCTAGAGACAAAAAACCCTTTGCAACTTTGAGTGGTCATATTTGAACATTTTATAGTTATCATTACCCTCTGATGTTTTAAAGTTATATTTGGTAAACATATTGATACAAAATTAATAAACCACAATTCTTCAAACGCTGAACTTCATCTATACGCTTTAAAAATGTTGTTTTTCCCCAAATACGACATCATCTTAAAAGTCTTTATGTATGCTAAGGACTTACTCCTTTATAAGCAGCTTCACCACCACTATAAATGGATACAAGCAAAATTTAATTGGAGGTTAAATATGTTTTAAGTTAAGATATCCAGCGGTTAAATACAAGAGGATTACCTATGTAAACAAAGTCAATCGTGTGGCAAGTTCACTAGGAGGTTTAGTTCTCCAAGACCAGACAATAAAATATATAGTAAGTATTACAAAGTTGACCAAATAACATATTGACATTGGCACAGAGTTGATTATGTTGATTATAACTATTGGTTGTTTCATCCATGTAGCAAATTGGACAAATGTTTATACGAGTCCATACACCTCGTATCATACACCTTATATCATAGTTTTATCAGTAGTAATAATACCATGCTAAACATGATACATGTTCGGATGTCTCAGTTACAATATCGTGAAAGTTTTTAAAATTTGTATAAAGTAGTTAAATATCATCAGGATAGTTTATTAAATAAATTAGCTATTAACTTAAAGAATCACAAATCCTATTAGTAGTAGTACCGACAAATTCACTTTACAAAAAGTATTTTTATTATAACTAAGTGACAATAATTACAATCTCACATTTAACTCTGTCACATTTACCTGCAGGGGGAGTCATTGGTACCAACAACACATTACTGTTGCTATTTATAAACTACATATTCACCGTGAGATTATAATGCCAGGAGTACGGGCTTGAATCCCGGCTTGGTACGGCATTTTAGCAAGCTGACAAATTAGTGAGTTTGCCTGAAGTTATGCGCACATATGTTCCGGACTAGAGTTTTTGATCATTCTCAACCCTCACCACTCAAAAAATAAAAATTTTATCCCTAATGTCACGTGGTGTAATTACAAAATTACACTTCAGAATCAACATTGGGTTACAATGTGAAATACTACACTGACAATGTTGCGTTCGATTATTTCCATTCAATACATTCGTTGAACCTGTTTACCGAATGGCTCACCTGTTAATTTTACAATAGAAAATCTCGGTTGTTGGCATATGAAGCCCCGGGGCCCCGATGTTGAAGCGGCAACCCGAGTCGTGAACGGAGTAGGCTCGGCGCGGCGCGGCGGCTGGATCGTGTATGTTGGTTTGTATACAGAGTCCCTCTCTAAACACCCGCGGTGGTCGCTACCGTCCCGCCATCCCGCCACCGCGCCCGCCACTCTCATAACCTAACAATCACAGTCATTTTAATGCATCTTGGTTATTTTTGAAACGTCAAATCTTTCTGTTTTAGAGAAATGAGGTCGAACCCCATACAAACGTCGGAGAAAAACAATATTGCTGTAGTAAACTCAGGCCGATGTGACGTTCCAAATATTTTAAATTACTAATGTTTGTAGCAATGACTAAAATGGTCGGATAGTATTGCTGTTAAAGCAGGTCAATCATCGCGCATCGGAGAAACAATGTGGTTGTGGCAAACCCATACCGATGTGACGTTCTAAATATTACATTACTAATACTTGTGGAAACGGCAAAAATGGTGGGATGGTATTGCAGTCACAGCAGGTCAATCCACGCACATCGGGAAACAACGTAGTTGTAGCAAATTCAGGCCGATATGACGTTCTAAATATTACATTACTAATACTTGTGGAAACGGCAAAAATGGTGGGATGGTATTGCAGTCACAGCAGGTCAATCCACGCGCATCGGGAAACAACGTAGTTGTAGCAAATTCAGGCCGATATGACGTTCTAAATATTACATTACTAATACTTGTGTAAACGGCAAAAATGATGGGATGGTATTGCAGTCACAGCAGGTCAATCCACGCGCATCGGGAAACAACGTAGTTGTAGCAAATTCAGGCCGATATGACGTTCTAAATATTACATTACTAATACTTGTGGAAACGGCAAAAATGGTGGGATGGTATTGCAGTAACAGCAGGTCAATCCACGCGCATCGGGAAACAACGTAGTTGTAGCAAATTCAGGGCCGATATGACGTTCTAAATATTACATTACTAATACTTGTGGAAACGGCAAAAATGGTGGGATGGTATTACAGTCACAGCAGGTCAATCCACGCGCATCGGGAAAACAACGTAGTTGTAGCAAATTCAGGCCGATATGACGTTCTAAATATTACATTACTAATACTTGTGGAAACGGCAAAAAATGGTGGGATGGTATTGCAGTCACAGCAGGTCAATCCGCGCGCATCGGGAAACAACGTAGTTGTAGCAAATTCAGGCCGATATGACGTTCTAAATATTACATTACTAATACTTGTGGAAACGGCAAAAATGGTGGGATGGTATTGCAGTCACAGCAGGTCAATCCACGCGCATCGGGAAACAACGTAGTTGTAGCAAATTCAGGCCGATATGACGTTCTAAATATTACATTACTAATACTTGTGGAAAACGGCAAAAATGGTGGGATGGTATTGCAGTCACAGCAGGTCAATCCACGCGCATCGGGAAACAACGTAGTTGTAGCAAATTCAGGCCGATATGACGTTCTAAATATTACATTACTAATACTTGTGGAAACGGCAAAAATGGTGGGATGGTATTGCAGTAACAGCAGGTCAATCCGCGCGCATCGGGAAACAACGTAGTTGTAGCAAATTCAGGCCGATATGACGTTCTAAATATTACATTACTAATACTTGTGGAAACGGCAAAAATGGTGGGATGGTATTGCAGTCACAGCAGGTCAATCCATGCGCATCGGGAAACAACGTAGTTGTAGCAAATTCAGGCCGATATGACGTTCTAAATATTACATTACTAATACTTGTGGAAACGGCAAAAAATGGTGGGATGGTATTGCAGTAACAGCAGGTCAATCCGCGCGCATCGGAGAAACAACGTAGTTGTAGAAAATTCAGGCCGATGTGACGTTCTAAATATTACATTACTAATACTTGTGGAAACGGCAAAAATTGTTGGAGGGTCTAGTTAAAGTTTAAATTGTATTTATTGCAGTGGACAATGTTTTACAATAATTGTATTGCATGCGTCAGACCAATAAGTTGTATTTATACAATTATACATATTATTATTTGCATTAAGTATCTATTTGGACTCATGTTATGTTAATATACTTTATTACAATCGTTAATGTTAAAATGTCATTAATTTCGTTACATACAAATTTCATTCATTTCGGCATCCATTGTCTATAGTCAAAGTAATTCGGATTTCAGTACAGTTTGGGTGTCTTTTTCTTCGGGTTTGGACTAGCCTATCTTAAAAATTGTCTCTCTTCAATTTGAAGTTATAGAATATGTTTAATACTGGAGATTGGACCAGTATCTTACCAATATGGTCGGAACTAAAGCGCAACTCCTTAGCTCTGAAACACTTGATCTTAATTAGGTTTTACTCATCCTCATTACAGTCATTCATACTCACCATTGAGTACATAACTGAAAATAAAGAAATTATACAAAATTAATATTCAATTACAATAGCTTAACAATTTTTGTTAATATTTCAAACCACAAAACAATTAGTGCATAGTAAATCATTACTAGCAACTGTAATGGTGTAAGAGGGGCAATAATTCCTTAGACAATAGTAATGTAATAGTGTAAGAAACGTTTGCTAGGATTGCGTGACCCCCTTCTTGCGAAACAGGAAGATACGAATGTCGTCGTTTTAATAAGGTAAAAGTATAATTTTAGTTGTTTGAAAACTGTGTAACTAGCTAACTTTGGCTTTTCATTTATGGCCCAATCTCATCTCCAGTAGGTGTGCAGACACCCAGATATTAGGAGGTAGTAGGATCAGAGGTACTAATTCGAGTTCTCCAATTCCACAACCCAACGGAATTCCAGTCTACGATCCACCTATCCGTGGGGGCAGCAATGGAAACTCATTTTTCTTCTCAGTAAAAAAATCAACTTAAATTATTCTTTATTTCAAATCATAATTTAGTTTCTTTATTTCAAAATATTGACATATGGGCTGAGGCCTGTGCGTGACGGCGAGTTCCTATTGAAAGTAGTTTGAATACTAACGGAGAATTTTTAAATATTTATCTATACAATAAATACAAATAAACTGTAACATCAATTCGCATACAATAACGTAATAATTATGAAGAAAAGAAAAATATTAGTTAAGCAAGCGGTTGAACAGTTAATGTATGCTGACACAACGGCACGACAGCGAAAAGTACGATTATTTATAGTAAAATGTAGGTAAAACGGTAAGTAGGAGTGAGGAGAAAAAAGTGGGTATGTATTACTTTCCCCAAAATTAGTCAACCTATACAGGTACATAACAGACGACGAATATTTTTAGTCACCGTAATAAAATAATATAATTATTATACTAATTAAAGGATTAATTTAAGAGTTTTGCTTTGGTAGGTTACATGAATTTTGAAACTCTTAATTGATACATTACGTTTTAAAAACTCATATATTTTTTTCTGAAATTTGTTTAAGGTTTGAAGGACACTTTTCAGGACTATACAGACAAAGCTTCTAAGACTAAGACTTCCTGGAGTAAAAATAAAAACTAAGTACGACAGCACAAGCCTCATGGATCGATTACTTAAATCAAGCACTTAAAAAGGTTTAAATAATAATAATTGTTTTAGAAATCAGAAAATATGCACATACAATTTTGAAAACATTTTCCTTTATTTTAAAACATACAATCAATATTTAAAACAAATATATTCACAAGACTAATGTCTTACTTAATGATTAATGTATTATTAACCAATAATATTAACAAATTATCAGATTGTTGTTTAGCTAAGAATAAATATACGATATTTTACAAACAAGTAATCTAAAAATATACGAAAAGAACATACCTACAAAATAAAACCATATTACAAGATAGCATTTTGTTAGTCAAGTACACCCTTTTTGATTTCTATTTTTACTTTGTTTTATTAATAAATATTAGTATATTTGGAAAATTTTGGCTCATAATGTTGATAATGTGTAGGAAAAAGCATTTCAGGATTTTTACAGGAACCTTGGAAATTGATATTCAATTAAATTAAGTTTGTTAATAGTCGTTACTAAACGCTAGAGTGATAGGACATTGTTTTCTTTGCATTTAAATGGACGTCATTGTTTTCTATAAAATCTATGTTTTCTCTATCTGAAACAAAACTAACTTATCGACAATAGATTTAATGTGAATTCGGGTTTAGCTCCAGTTCACCTTCCTCTTTAGTGCAGCGTCTGGAATCTGATAAGCATGGTGGAGCTACCGAGTTTTCTACACATAACGTAGCTACGATGGGAAGGATTGTTGAAACAATGAGAATACCTCTTCACCTATATTTTGTAGTCTAGGTGTCTCTGATGTCAAAACTATGTAAAATTGTTCATTTCCAGTTTCTTCGTCAACAACTTTTATTGTATGTCTTCAGACTAACATGACCTCAGATTCCAGGATTCACGTCTGTGACATCGTCAGATTCCAGACGTTGCACAAAGAGGAGGAAAAACAGAAGCTAAACTCAACACTTTGAATTCGAGTTTGACTAAAATGCACATGCGCGCGCGCACTCTTGGAGTGAGACACTTAATTTAGTAGAATGAGCTACGCCATGGAAATTGTTGGAATGCAAGTATCGTATATTAACAGTACTCTAACAATGTTACAATATTACAAATTCTAATCTTGCTTTAGAATACAATGTTATTTGTTAAACACTTTTGCTTTCCAATTGATAGAAAAATATACTCCCCCTCACATCAGTGGCGTAGCGAAGTGGGGGGGGTTCAGCGGGGTCCGGACCCCCCCGAAATTTTAAGACATTAAAAAATAAAGCATGGAGCAGGAGAAAAAAAGGAGAGTTATCATTACTCTTGTCTACAAGCATTAAATTGATTGAGTTAATTGATTGAAGTGACCGTTGTTAAAAATATAATTGTACTTTCGTTAAATCATAAAGTATCAAACGATACTTTTGGGCTCGGCCTTTCGGATAGTGTAGTGTAATCACGGTATTTTCTATAGGGCGCGATCACGTGACGTCGTAAAGTAACCTGAACCGTAACACGGCAAACAGTTTAAATTTAGCAACCACTTCATTCAAATTCGTCTTGGGGACGTAAAATGACTGCTTTAGAATTAAGTTACGACGTTGATTTTAGGTGTCATTTTAGGTGTTACAGTTTTTAAAACGTGTAAATAATTATTGAAAAAAAAATATAAAAATCACTTTCAGTCGGAAAATACACTTTAAAAACTCTACTGATTAGAACTTCAACTAATTTGGACTTCAGTGATTGAGGTAAACGTGGTGTTTTTGATCGAGTTAGGACGACGATTTTTTTTCATTAAAATGTTACACTGTACCTATATAATTATCGAGAAATAAAAATCACTCCCGGTCGGTAAATACCGAAGGAAAGCTTCTCTACAGATTCAAGTTTTGACGATTTTGGATTTCACTGGTTCAGTGGTTGAGTAAAAAGTGGTACTTAGAATTATGTTAGGACGGTGATGTTAGGTATTAATTCAACGCCGACTAATACATATATAATTATCGAGAAAAAAACATATTAAATCACTTCCGGTCGGAAAATACCGAGGAAAAGCTCTACTGATTCAGATTTTGACAATTTTGGATTTCACTGGTTGAGTCGTTGGGATAAAAGTGGTACTTGAATTATGTTAGAACATTGATTTTAGGTATCAATTGAACGCCGACTAATACCTATATAATTATAGAAGAAAATTGAAAAAATCACTTCCGGTCGCATAATACACCGGAAAAACTCTACTGATAAGAAGTTCCGACTACTTTGGATTTCACTGACTGGGGTATTATTTCATTTTCCTTAGTATATTCCGATCAGAAGTGATTATTTTTGTTTTTTTTCTTGATAATTATATATTTATTAGTCGGCGTTGAATGAATACCTAAAATCAATGTCCTAACATAATTATAAGTACTACTTTTACCTCAACCACTCAACCAGTAAAATCCAAAATCGTCAAAACTTAAATCAGTAGAGAGCTTATCTTCGGTACTTACCTACCGGAAGTGATTTTTTTTCTCGATAATTATATAGGTAGTCGAGTACAGTTTAATGATAACATAAAAATCGTCGTCCTAACTCAATCAAAAATAAACACGTTTTACCTCAATAACCGAAGTCCAAAGTAGTTTAAGTTCTAATCATTAGTGTTTTTCAGGTGTATTTTATTTCCGACAGAAAGTGATTTTTTTTTATTTTTTTCCGATAATTATATATTCGTCTAAAGTGTAATGATACAAAAATCGTCATTATAACTCATTCATAAATACCTCAATCCAGTGAAATCCAAAGTAGCCAAACTTCTAATTAGTACAATTTTTCCGGTGCATTTTCCGACCGTTAGTTTGATCTGTACCCGAGCAACGCTCGAAAATTGCCGTCCTTTTCTAAAGGGTTTTCGGCCGTCAGTGGCCCAATGTCCCCGAAGGGGTATTTCATTTTCTCCACATAATATAGTTGTGTCAATTATACGCTTGAGTGAAGCTCTGTTTTTGTTCTTTTTCTTTCTTATCGGTGAATCCAACATCACTTTGGTGCCTTCTACTCGGCCAGAATCGAACTTCGTAAAGTTTCTGTAGCTATACAAGAAAATTTGTGGTACTAGAGTTGCTGTGAGAGTTTAATTTGCTTATTACATCTTTCCACTTTCGATAAGGCGTGTTACTAAAGCTCCATATTTTTGGTATTTACCTTTTTACCAGTGAAACTCATTGGCAAATAACACACACAAAACGTCCCCTGGATCCCCCCGGTTTCGGACCTCCCCCGAACGAAATTTCTGGCTACGCTACTGCCTCACATGGCCATAACCAACCAGTTGGGCTTTATTCTTTACGTTAATCCAAATTTTCATTTATTCCGTTAGAGGGAACTGAAAAGGATAATAGTAATTAAAGTGGGATTATATTAAGTTATTTATACACGGTCTTCAAGATGTCCCATAAAGGTTCCTTGTAACGACGTGTAAACTCGGAGGTTTTTTACTAATCGTTTAAATAAATAGGTAATACAAACATTTGAACCAATTAACTATTCACACTTTATTTCAATCTAGTTATTCTACATAAGGCACCTAAAGACGCCATGCCATGAGTAATACCCAATGGTCGACCGCGGGCGATCCATCTGCAAGTCAAATTTGAGCAGCGGCTTCGGTTATAAAACGGTTGGCATTACCCCACGACAAATTTGAGCTATTAGGGCTCCTTCACGCATCTCAAATCTGTACATGACTTGGCCATAAAGCAGATTGGATTTATACTGGTCTTATTGACCTTTCAAAATGTAAAAACGTCGACTTTCACTAGTTATATGTATTACTGTCCAATTAACTACCGTTTCAGTTACAAACTGAAATGTTAACATATTGTTTTTATATTTTCTTGGTCTAGAAATAATTTGAAAACTCAAGTTACTTTATGTTTCAAAAGAATCAACGTACACTAATTACAACAACAACAATTATAAAGTTTTTATATGGTTGAACGAGCAGCTTACGGCGAAAACATTGACGTAAATGTGTATCATAAGGCCTTAAGTCTATGGGTCACACCAATATAAGTCTAGACAACAAATTCACAATGCTATAGAAAATCGCAAAAAATCCTATTATATAAGTATTATATGGTCAATATGTAGGAAAACACCAGATTCGTGTTGAGCAACCTCGAAGATATAATAAGAGAAGTAAAAAAAAAAACAAAAAAACAAATATCACCTATAATAGCTCCAAACCTCTAAAAACACTCCTCAGTACTTTTAAAATGGATTTTTCCGCTTTTTTGGATAATGAATGGCATTTCCTATAACATTTCCTATACATTTTCCTGTCATAAATATCGACGACTTTTATAGCCGTTGGAAATACGCATCAGAGGACGTAAACTTGTTTAGTTCACGCTGAGTTGGTCGTAATCCTTTATTTTGATTTCGTCTTTGACTCGGAAGATAGCAGCACGCTTCTTGTCAGCCTAATGGAAGCGCAAATTTTCGCCAGATTTATCTTCTTCGGGCCACTAAGACCATTATTTGTTAGGAAGAAGATCCTTGGAGGATCGATCCCACACTCTTTGCTTATTTAACCGTGCTTATATCGAGTCCAAAATCACTACAAGCTTCAGAACCATATTTATCTTCTACTACCAGTAACTTCGACTGATTCACAGGACTGTCGCTAGCTACTGCAAATAAGACTTACATCACTGGATAGAATAATAAATGTGAAAACTTACAATATTTTTAGTCACCTCTGGCTACACTCGAACTGTAATGCCAGCAAAACTGTTCATAGTTTTGACTTTAGCCTCAGCGGGCGTAAGGCTTGACCACTTTCCACACATGTCGTTACAAACATCCTCGCTCACCATGATCTCTCTATATAGGTTTACCGAAATCACCACGCGCTTGAATGATAAATTGATTCATGTAGACAAGATTTTATAGATTACGTATTTGAAGTAATGACATCTGCTTCCTTGGCAGTCCACAGGCAGTTATCTATGAAGAATCTCAACGATATCAACTAAAAACTGCATGTTTTGGAATCTGTCTTCCAAAAATGTATGAATCGTGCAAACCTAACCCAATTTTGTTATTATTTGAATAATATGTATTGATTAAAAGATTTCAAAGATCTTAAAATTATTGTTGTTTTGAAGCCTGTTAAAGTGATTTTTTTTATACATACAACAATCCTGTTTATCGATTCTTATTACTTATACTTCTTAAGAGCAAGTTGGTTTTATAATTACCGTGACCTAATTCCTAGTTTGCAGGTTACATAGTATGTATTTTATAGGATTTCAACAGATTACTCTATCAGACTCCTCTATTTGATTTGTAGGGTCAAAATAAATCAGAATTGTCGTATAAAGTATAGATTAGTTTACTGTATGTCTGTCTATGTTTTATGGGTCCTAACAATTTTTCTCTTCTCGTCAGTTCTAATTAAATGTCACTTTAAATGTTTTAGAAGACTACCATTTTTAAACTATAAACGTTAAATTTTCTGTCAGAAAGAGTAAAATCCTAATTGGGTATACAAATATACAACGCTGCATCGCAACTTAAATCATTTCTGAGTTATGAATTTTTTTAATATAGACAGACACTAACCAAAAATTATAGACCATAGCTTAAAGGAACCTCTTTGTTTGTTGAAACATATCCCAAAATGTCTCCCCTACAGCCTCTTTAAAGAATTACCGTTCGAACGGTCATGTATTTCTAAGACTACCATCAGCAACAAATTGGTAATTAAAAGGATCGCCAAACATATTACTACGTTGTAATAACAACTAATACATTTAACACGCTCGTTATTAGCTATTTTTTTCGCCCTAGGTATTTAAAGTATAATACATAATTAACAGCTAGTAAACTACAACTGGTTCTCCCTAAAGTCCCTTCCCCTACAATATCAAAAATCTCCTTAGAGATATTTAATAACATGACCTGCATTACCTGCATTTTATCTTATCAAAATTACCCCTTTTCTCCAAAATAGGAGATAAGGATAACTGAACATGTGTTTAAGACTGACTTTGCGAGCAATCTAAGGTCTTGATCAGTCTAATCGTACGACATCAAAACCTAGTTTCTGCATTGACTATTGTGTCCAAAACGGATGTCGTTTGGACCAAAATAAATTCCTGTGTTTGTTTAAACGCAATTTTTCGATGAGTTAAATGTTTTTCAACCTATAATTTTCACCTTTACTATTCTTTTCAAATAGTGTATTGTAGCCGGTACAACGGTTATCGCAAGATAACTGGATCAAACAACGTGGAGCGTGGCTGCTGCTTAGATGGGTGACCGCTGAGGGATCATGTCCTTGCAAGCAGCCCGCCTGCCCGGCCGTTGGTGGTGGTTCAGAAGTCACCTATAAGCAGTTGGTCCCCAGGTCAAGTGTTAGAGAGGGCTTCTTAGCCCTGACTTCGTCTGGTAAAATGAGACAACTTTACTTTATTTTTATTAAAAGTTTTGAATTGAGTTTCATGCGATTAGAATTATGTTAAAACAGTTGTTCGCCCCTACATAATCCCATATTTTGAAGACGAGTAAAACACTGTAATATCAACCACATTATGTGACTACCCTATTTAAAAATGTTTTGATAATAAACAATAATGAAGATCAAAGCTCCCAAAGTTGATCTCATCCAACATAATTATCGTCCAACTGGAGTTATAATTTCACCTTTCTTCAAGCTGCATTCAGTATACAAGTCAAATAAATATTACACTACACCTTTCATCTATTTCGAGGATTGTTTTTTGTTTTTTTGTTTTTTTTTGTTTTAGATGACGCTCCGCGATACCACAAGATACGCTGAAATTGTTTTTTTTTTGTCGGTATTACAAACTTTGCTGGTGCGTATGTGACATGTTTGTTTATACTCTTAGCTTCTATACAGTGCCATCACTTGGGTTTGTTATCTCCAGTCTTAGACTTCAAGCTGTTGGTGTACCGAGTCTAGTTTTTAATTGCACGTATTAACATACATGTTTTTGACACCTGATTAATAATATAGATTTCAATCCTTAAAACGTAATGTTATACTTTTTGTAACAAACATATGACGATGGAAAATGTCCGAAATTCTATTCTTCTCTCAAACTATCCACTGATAAAAACAAACTAAGCAAAGAGCCTTTCATTCTTTACCTAAGAAGGAGTAAAGTCCTTTCATTCGACTTACAGGTTGTCTTGGATGGCGGATGTTGTGTTTAGGTGTGCAATAATTTGAAGGTATTGTTGGAATAACTGCAAAACTTATGTCTAAGAGGAAACTTGTTCATTACTATGTTACACTGAGTGATTATTCTGTATTGTAAGGTTGAACGTCCTATTTCTTAATTCATCTTTGTTAATAATAGTTTAGTCAAAAACCTGAAGTCTTTAAATTTTTATCACTTATCAGTTGTTTTGGGAAGTACTATAGGTCTATTACAAAATTAACTTACTTTTAAGACGACAATATTTATGGTTGTGTCTTGTTATAATATATTGGTGTGTAAAATATTTTATTTTAGTGACTGCCAAGAGAAGCTTGCTGGAAAACGCCATCCACATTACTTTGGTCAAGGTTAGGATCGTCAGCGTTTGAAGAACGTGAGCTCTTAAAATGAATCTGTGGCATTTTATCTCTCTCACTTAATAAACATGCGAATTTGTTGGGCCGTTTAGTGATGATAAACGCTGAGCGTTCAGAGTTAGAACATCCTTAATTGAAATGATCACCTTAAAAGGGAAGAAGACAGAACGTAAAAGTTTTGTGACTCCGAGATGATGCGTGGATATTTGATTTGTGATGGTTCTACATACTTAATAAAACACTGGGTGGTAACACGTCTTGTATAATATTCCTGCTACATCTGATGGCCGATGGATACTTGAAGAAAACCTACAAAATACCTCAGCTGCGTATTTCAGGGGGAAGGAAGAGCCTCTACTTGTCGAAAACAATGTAGTGTAATTTATATTTTTATTTATATTTTTACTAATAACGTTAATCCCATTTCATAAATGTTCAGTTGTAAGACTAAAACAAATATCTTCATTCTGGAAATTGTTTACAGAATGGAACAATGCAATCTGAAATATTCCATTCAGATTGCATTGTTTACTTCTTCAAGACCGAGACGAAAACCCTAAGACCCCGAAAAACCCTGTGTTAAGTTCAACGTGAGCCTGTACTTGTTGTATAAAGTCTGTATTTGTGTGAAACATCATAAATATAAAATACAATTTAAAGCCGCTTTCTGTGATGGTCTGTTTATGCATCAATATTTTATAAACTATTCATTGGATTCTGATACGGTTTTCACTATAGGCTTTGTTATGAACTAGGGCAGGTCATAGATAGTCTATATACGACAATATTTAATAACAGAAAATAGAAAAGTTTGTATAATGACAAAATTGATATTTTTGAGCGCTTTCATTATTAATACTGACTAAACCTTACGACTTATATCAAAATAATGTAATACGTAATATATATCCAAAGAATAACCATAATAACAATTGTTATCTTTTAAAGTTTAAATTTTTATTAGTATTTCTGAAGCTATTTATATCAATAAAGTATCCATATCAATGCATTAAGATATGTAAAGACTGGGTCAAATTACTCGTTAAGCAAATAATTTCGAATAAATGAAAATACACAAGTAAAAACCTGTATATCTCAGATGGGGATATACAAAGGGCTTATTATATCGTATCCTTATATCTTTGTGCCCTTTAAATTTGGAAACAGTCACCCCATCTAAGCTAGGGGCATACTATGGCATTAGTAGAACAATTAGTAATTCTCTAAAGACAACACCTAGTACTGTATGTTTAATTATACAATACTATTGTGTACTGTGTAATTAATCTCAACATGATATAAAACGCAAGAAAACTATTAAGTGAATAAGGAGAAATTATATCTGCACCACATCTATTATGCAAGATCCCCACTACAGGGGTGCACATTCAGATCTCGCAACCTAGTCCTTAAATTAGCACAAATTTTAGCTACACAAAAACTGTAGTCCAATGCAAGCGTGTGGAATATGTTTGAGGGTGAAAATAAAACCTTGGGAGTCTAATCCAGCGATACCATTAAAAGGAATACATCTACCTCGTAAGGACTGGTCTTTGCTGAACCGTTTCCGTACTGGGGTGGGTCGTTATGTAACTCTTGGAAGGTTAAGTGGAGACAGGCTGAATACGAGCTCTGTGACTGTGGTGCAGAGTCCCAGACAATGGAACATATCTTGCGTCTTTGTCCTAGTCGGACGTTTTCACGAGAAATGGAGGAACTCTACAAAGCCAGTAGTGATGCTGTTTCTTGGCTTAAAAGATTGGTTCTTTAACTGCGTATGTTTCTTTATTAACTGTTGACGCCAGCACCCTATGGTGCAGCTTCTTATATTTCTTAATTATTTAATTTAAGGATGCAGACATAAAATCATATTATATATATATATATATATATATATATATATATATATACATATATATATATATATATATATATATATATATATATCTATATATATATATATATATATAGTCTCTTAAGCAGTTCAAAAGAAAACTACAATTATCTTGTACAATATTTCGTTGTATTAACAACTTTTTCAAGTACACAATAATAACACAGAATAAAATAAACAAACAAAGGAAGAAAACACCTGATAATAAACATTCTAAATGTAAATACAATTTTGACATGTACACAAGGTTTGATTAGTTGTTTTTAATTTAACAATAATAACATAATATAATATAATATAATTTTGAATTTAGGTAAATTTGTATCACAATCTAATTATTCAAGTGGAAAACAATAATTTAGCGAATGTTAAGTCCATATGGTTGTTTTGATTTTAATATAAGTTGGTGTGCCAATTCAGTATTCCTTAAATTTAAATCATTTCGAGAGCTGTTTTCACAAGGAGTAATTTTGCTTATAGCTTTGAGTTTGTAACAATCCTCAAAGCTTTTGTTATGGTGAATAGCGTGTAAGGCTACTGGTTTTTTGTCGTCTTTGTGATTGATAGAAAAACGGTGACCGGTCATTCTTACCCGCAAAGAATTAGAGGTTTGCCCAATGTAGTCCTTGGGACAAAACCTACAGGTTAGCTGGTAAATTGAATTGTTGGAGGTACAGTCCAATTTACCAGCTATTGGATAAGTTTTTTTAGTTACACTACTTTGGAATTGATCGGTCTTATCCATAATTTTGCAAATACCACAACGTGGTTTATTACAAGGTTCACAGCCAAAAGATAAATTTTCATAATTTTTTCCAACATGAATTTTGGGCCTTACAAGCATATTCTTCAAATTCAAATATATATATATATATATATATATATATATATATATATATATATATATATATATATCACTAACATCATACACTGTGGCATTGTGTAGTAGTAAATTGAGCTAATATAAGTTATATTAGACCCATTGGGTGCTTGGATTTTAGAATTATATTATGAGACAAAAATATGTCTGCAATTTTATTTAACTAATTGAAAAATTACAATTACAAACATCCAGGACAACATGTAAACTATTGGTCATATTGAAATTTTTGGAAAACACTTTTTGCATACATCACCAACTTCAAAATGTTAGATAATTCTTGTCTTTGTTCACTTAAACATAGTTCTAGTAAAAGTAGTTTTAGTGATCTTTTTGTTCCAAATACTGAGGTTGACTCTCTTTTTAGTCGTGTTTCCCTCGGGCAGTGGAGAAAATAGGGCAACCCCGCCAAGAACTCCATATTAAAAAAAAAAAAAAAACTGAATACATCGTCAAGTGATTGATCATTAAGATTTGGCGTTGTTTACTCAAAAATTGTACTTGTGAGACAAATCCATCTTTAATGATGGGTTATTTTGGTCATCTTAAACAGTGTGAAAACACAGAAACTCAACTTATCATCTGAGTGTTAGTGATTAGTGTTAGGCTATCGTAAATCGTAGGAAGGATTCCACCACTACTCCCGCTAGTAATAAAACAAATAGCTTCTTCAATTGGGTATAACTGGCTTATGGAAATATCCTTTAGTATTGAAAAATTATTTCTGTGTCGTAGTCCAACTGGCATAAGAAAAATTCGTAGCAACCGTGTCGCATTCAGCATTATGAGTTTGAAGTGACCACCATGAGCTTCGTGATACCTCTGTAACCCTTGAGCGCCAGTCTCTGACATATGTCATCCAACTCGGCAGTAGAATTCTACCTTCTTCTTGCAGGGCATAATTTTTTAAAGGCAGTAGAATCTAAACATAATTATGAAATGGGGTTCATCGTGCAATTGGTTTATTAGTGACTGATATTAGGAGACAGTTATCAAAACCATCCATCGGACTGTGTAATCTTTTAGTGCACTTATTTTTCTAGCAGGGACAGAAGCAGTTGAATCTGAACATAATCCTGACACTGAGTTCCAAGGGAAGCAGAGTCCGTCCGTGCAGTTGTGGTAGATTAGGAATTGATATTAATTAGAAAGGCAATAATCAAAACCATCCGTCGAACTGGTAAAATGCTTTTGTGCACTATTTTATCGTACGGATAGAAGAAGTTCTATAGAAGAAGAACTATAAGTTCAAAAGACCAATAGGACAATTCGATTATGGGTCCCCAAAGTCCAAATCCAAGATACATTAATGGAAAAAAACCTGTTTTTTACGGTACCAAGTAGTACTCTTTGAAACCAGGGCACTACGTATTTTATGTATATTCTAATGCACTTCTGCTTAGTCACCAACCTTTCCAAGGCTGGAGACAGAACAGTAACGTAGTAATGACATACCTACGGTAACAACTGCTTCAAAATTGTCTAACTTATGTTTATGTTTATACCTATCATACTTTATGAGGCTATGCAATACAATATGCTTGAATAATATGATTGGGGTCACCCCTAGATATGCACCTCCTCCGAAGTCACCATCAACCTCTCTCTCTTTTTGTACGGTATTATGGATCCTTTATCGGATTTTCGCCGGAAGCCTTCACGTGGAGACAACAACGCCGGATAGAACTGGTTGCGGCGGTAACCGACAGCTATATTTCACTTAAGTTAAAGTGTCGTTCATGCGTTTATAGCTGTCTACCTATTTTGTATGAGTGCATTATTCAGTTTATCATAACTTTACTGCCGATCGTCTTTTTAAAATTATATGTTACGTGTCTCGATTATGTAGCTTATTTACGTACAACTGTAAAATGATGACACATTTTATTGTTTATATATTTTAAACTATTTATGTACAAAATACCTTATCATGTTATTTGCAAAAAAAGTCTCTCGTCGTCATCTATTCTGCCTTTAGCTTCATGAGAGTGAGTACCAAAATAAAATTAGCTTATTACTTCTATTTAATATTTGAGAAAATGTATGATTAATTTCGTATGATCCTCGAGAAAACTTTATAAAGTTTCACCCTATTTCTTAAAACATTGCATTTGAATTTGTGTTTTGTGCGTAAGTTTAATTTCGCGTAATGAAAGCAATAAAACTCTATTTAGACTTATTAATTTAAAACAAGTCTGGAAAAAATAGCAATTTATATATGGCGAAATATCCAAAGAAAATTGTTTTTTTAAGATTCATTCTGGTAAAATGAATTGAAATATGTTTGCTTTTAGAGCAGGAAGCCCCAGTTGTCATATTTAATATTCATTTTTGTATTAAGGCACATCTTAAGGCCCATGTTCAACCGTAAACACAATAATGTGGTGACTATTTCCTATTTAAAGAACATAGATTAGCCTAAAATGTAACATTTTATCAATACTCTACAGTAAACAAACATAATTAGTTCATATCAAAACAAAATAACTTTTGAAACATGGCGCTGTTATATAGAAGGGAACCATATACGGCATACGTCAGTCCTACAATATTTCTTCTATAATGTTTTACGGCCTTTGAAATGACACATGCCACAATATATTGTATAGGTTGAATGGATATTCGTGTTAAAATAAACAAATACGCTATTATCCATTAAATGTCTACAGATTAAAAATTGTTTTGTTAGTTTCGTGAAGAAATTGTTTTACTAATGTACATAAACTTGATGAGTATCGATTATAACTATATTTGCCTTAAGATCAGCAATTCCACATTTATTACTCTTGAAGTGATTCTAAACTCATGTAACTTATAGTATCAACTATAGAAGATATTTACTTGGGTCCAAACAAATTAAAATACATAAATATAAGCTTTAATTTAAGTTGTCTGTCCGAGAGTTTTAATTTAGCTAAGACCTCATAACTGAGCAAGTTTCAAGTTAAAGTTTAGCCTAGCATCTAGGAAAATCTAACATCTAGCTGAAAATTAAAACAAATATCAATTGCAATTAAAATTGTGGTTGTTTTAACAATTGCATTTCTTTACGAGTAGTTAATTTACCTACGTGATTTTGTAGCCTAGCCTGATTTAAATTTAAAAACACATATTGACAAACGGAAAAATAATTATAACTGATCCACAATTTGCACGAAATTTGTATTTTTTATGAATCCAATAAAAGCTGGTATGAAGTATCTAAAAATAATCGCAGTTCCGAAACACTGTCTTTTGCACCTTATGGCCAGAATACAGGACATTTTAATTTACATAATGTACTGTCACTACTTGCTATCGTGTGTTAGGGCATTAATTCAACATAAACATATATATTCACTTACTTAATATCTCGCGGAAACTAATAAAAGGAGCAATAACATTCAACTCTAACAGTGTACCGTTTATTCGGTTTAATAAGGCAGAAGAATACCTCCGACTCGCAGACCCTGTACGGAGCAGGAAGCCGGGCCAAAGACGCAGAATCCGGCTAAATCACATAAACACACTCAAACAGGGTGATAAACTGTGGAAATAACTGGCGGGAGAACGATGAATTTAATTTCAATTTGGCTTGTTGTAACCAATTCTGTTTATACGCAGCCAATTAATAAATCAATAACATAGGGGGGAACATAAATTAACACCCATGGGCACACATTAAAATGCGATAGAGGGGAGTTAAGCAGCGGGGGACCGGCGGCCCCCCCACGGACACCGGGATTGACTAATGCCCCGAGACCTGCAGCATGGGCGTTAATACCCAGGTACTCGCCGGACCTACAGCGCGCTATCGCTTTCCGAGCGTATTATAATAGCGTAATATTTCGGCCGTCCTACTCCGTCACTCGTAAACATTCGCCGTATAGAACATCAGATTAGCCAATTCAGACGGGAATATTCTACCTAGTGGAGAAGGAATTTTAAAAAGCTTCTTATATGGGCTGTTAAATTACTTTCTAGGTAGGCAAGAAGAACAGGAATAATATTGTTTATGAGCGTTCGTTTTTATTTGATTCTTGGCCAGGATAATATTTCTAAATAACTACAAATCAAACTACATCAGTGTATGAGTACTAATACCAGAATAACGGGTTGAACGGGTTACACTTACTCGCTCACACAAAGTGCAAGGATCTTTTAACTAGCTAGAACAGACTAACACCGATATGAGAGAGAGCATATAATGCAGGGTTTAGGTGTCCTCACAGACTTCTCTGAATACACAAGCGGCGATGTTTGTTTCAAAAGCTAGGAGGGCCCCCAGTTTGACTGTGATATGTCTTGTGATATGAATCGCCAGAATTCGTAACAATAAAGATACGTTTGTAATGATTTACAGATCCTTGATTGAAATCGTCATAATTATGCAACGATTGGCTGGAAATTCATCCTAAACTGGGTCAAGTAGAATAACGAAAGAAGCTACAATTTTATCATCTTTCAATCCAGGCCAGGGAAAATATTGTATTATAGTCCATTCATCATATGCACTGGCGATGAAAATTATTAAAATAACACTTCCAGTGTTGCATGTTTAGGATTCAGGGATATTTTAAAATCTAAATTTTTATCCAGATCTCTTACTTGTCTGATGCCACTGGCCAATGGAAGGCAAATGTCGTACGAGAATAAGGCGAGTTTCTCTAAAAACAAAATTTTAAAAGTAAAACTTTGTTACAAGAGTTTCACACCATCTCGATAATATTAATTCCCTACTTTGCATGCAAATAAAATTTTGTTTATGAATAAATTTATATTCATAAGAGAGGCAACGTAAAAGTGGTCTTTGAACTATCTCTGAAACAACAGAAGGCCTTCTTCCTTAAATTCCTCTAGAACAAATCTCTTAAGTAATGGAAAATTATCTTAAACCACATTTTTCTATGTTCAAAAATGTTGAACTGCTCTTATATTCATATACACCGTTGAGGGAAAAATAATGAATTTTGGGATCGCCGAAACTAAAATTATAAACAATGATACGACTTCATGTCTTAAACAAATAGCAGACGGGATATTCTACACTGTGTTATCTTATCAATTTAGATTTGTTACTCTTGTCAATAATTGACGACTTAGATTATAATTAGCTCTCCTTCTTAAACAAGAAAGATATCAGGTTCCTCAAATTCTGACAATACTCAATCTTATTCGAGTGGTATTAACGGTTTAGCAATAGTTTTGAATTGATCGTCACGACATTAAAACTAACTCCAAGTTCTAATCATGCGTGCACATAAAAAGTATCTGCAAACACTTGTATTACACTTCAGAATATTTACGAACATTTCAAACACGAGTTCTGGTGCTAGAACGCTTGCAATATGAACAGTTCACCCACACACACCTGCTATCCACACGCCAAATTGTAGAAGATCGAGTAAAGTTTCTTCACTATTAATGAGTACATACATTTGTGATGATAAAGGTCACACAATTTGAAAACAAAATGCAAAAAAGACACTAGATAACAAAATTACAACTGAAAAGAAAGGGTATTCTCACTGCAGGAGAAGCACAATATATCCCACCCAACTGTTATTACATAGTTGTTTTAATCTTCGCAAATAAAAATAACCATAAAGACTGTGTATATTGCAGCAGATGGAATCAGTATACCATGGGGTGCCGGAGAGCCCACCTACAGCCGTCAGCCAACCTGCAGAGGAGCACCATCCCGACATCTCCGGAGGATCGTTAATATCTTCTCCGGAGACCTCAGCAGCAATGGCCAACGGGCTACCGCTGGCTCGACCGGACATGGCGTACTTTAAATTAATATCACCTGATATTTATCGAGTGGACCAGGATGGTGTTGAGGGTATGTTTATGTGGCACACTCGCTGTACGTAACAGTTCCGTTAATGTAATGCACACCAGTCACTGCTCCTGTACCTGTAACTGCTATTCGCTCCACTAGGTGTTCACTGATACACGTGAATCTGTCAACTAAGTACTACGGTTAACAACTACTCAAGTAATGTAATAACTGGTCGTAGTTTGGCAAATGACAGAAGAAGGTTTACTTCCAATATTCATTGTCACTTGGGTGAAAAGAACTTTACATTGTGGCTTTTGTAAGAAGCGAACGGTTTTGGCCTTTATATAACATCTTATACCGTTCTACAATGTGAGTAACATACCATATATTACATAACATTTAACTTGAAATCCAGGGTTAAACCCCCATACAAAAAAGGGGTTTTTATAGAGCAAACAAATCTTAAAGAATTGTTTGTTAACCTATTACGAGTTATGAAGACAATAAAGACTAGATTATCAGACAATTTGTCTTGTCGATAGACAAAATGGGAATTTCAACCACTTGAAATTATGTTTCTTTATGTGGAAAACGAACCACGCAAACCCTAGAATTGTAATAGGAACTGAACCTAGTATGCTATTTTTAATATCGAACATCAATAACTTTTATTGGTCTTACAAGTACGATTCCTGTCAAAATATAATATACTATAATTAATTGTGAAGAGCCATCTTTAGTCAACCAATATTAATCTATAACTGGCAAAGCCAGTAACACATATCCACTAATAAAAGTGAGTGGAGAGGATGGAGCAGTATCGTAATTGACTGAAGCTCAACCAATCAGTGATTATTTATCACATTTATCAACCGTATGTTTTATCACAAGCTAGCAGGTTTCTGATAATCTTTATGATATTTCTTCGTTATTGAGATTATTTTCTTTTTTATCGTATCGATCGTATTGGAAGAAGGCCAGACGAAGCTGAAGCTCTAGGTTCGCTACGTACATGGTGTTGGCCTCCCCGTACGTTTTTACGGCTGTTTCGGTGAGTTGAATTGCTACAAGAAATTATATATCTTCTTTACATTCAAGGAACGACGAGGTACCGTTTTTGAGAACAAAATAAAGCCTCTACCAAATAAAAAATTGGCAAAAATTCTTAATTAAATCCCTATAATCTCTCAAAGAGTCTGTTTACAAAAATTATTTTAAAACGCTGCAAGACTTAAATTTAAGTGTTACCAAGCCATTAGTTTTTATGAGTCACGTGTTTTATATTTAAACATTTGCTGAAATTAACTTTAATTGTGCATTGCTGTTTTCTTAGCTTAAACTAATAAGCTATATTTTCTCCACCTAAAGGGAATACAGTTAGTTGTTCAACGATGTATTCAACTATAAATAGAAATTAATTTGTCATTCTGTGTCTATTACTTTTTCTATACAACTACTAAAAGCAACTTGAGTTGTATACGGCCCATAAAATTTACAACGCCTTGCCACATACTATAAAATCCAGTTTAATCTATACATAAATAAGAAAACCAAACAGTATGTAAACACAAAAATAAAACATACACTTCCACAACATATGAAGCTTCCAAGTCCGGTCATAATATATCTGTCATGTGAAGGCAATTTAGTATGATAGCGTTATAAACTTCATATATTCTACATTATTCGATGCGATTTATGAATGACTAAAATTTGAATTTTGAAATTTTGTTGGTGAACATAAAATGTTTATTCTGCCCTAGATAACAATTTAGTGTTAAATCCATGGAATCTAGATAAAACATATTTTCTATAACATCCAACCGTATTAATTTAGTATAAAACAGGCGAAACATAAAAAGAAAAAAGAAAAGTCAAAATGATATCCAATTCATAGAAAAAATACATGCTTAATGTTAGTAAGGCATTCTAAGCCCCATATGACCTATAACAGTAGTGAGAAAGTGGAGTGAAGTCCTCGAGAATTCTGCTGGTGATGGATAAATTGACGTGAGTTTATTGTTAGAAAGTTTTGCGAATTTCTGAAAAAGTAGCTGAAGATCAGTGAACGGAAGTTCAGATTTTGGGAGAGAATCGGTACTGCAATGAGAAAGAAGCTTTGAGATATTCTGATTTTGGTGAGAATGGAGAGTAGGAATGTGATAAAAACAAAGTTGATTCAGACGTTATAAGTAGAATAAAGAACGATGTTTAGAGATAAGCATGATTTACGAAAAATTTTGAGAGTGACAGATTGAGACAAGGCGACGAGGCAATACTTTTTGAACTGTGGTGCCAACCGGAATACCAGAAATGTGAATAATAATTAACTGCATGACTTTTTTGTTAGAGTGTAAGGTATGGATAATACAGGAAAGGGTTGAGAGGTATTTGGAGGAAGAAAAACATACTATGGAAGAAGGCAAGTTTTATATGAGTAGCAGGTCTTAGAAACTTTCAAAATGTCTGTAGTGGGGTCTAGAAGGTTGGAGAAAGAGGCAGGGAGAGAATAGATTAGTAATTTATTACTAAGAATCAACGAATAGTGTGAAAGGATTTAACCACTGGCTATGTGATGATAAAAGAAATAATTTGATTTGAAAATAAGACCCTTACTAGGACGTTCAAACATGACCATGGAGTAGTACTAGGATGACAGTATCAGAAGATTGTGAATGCTGGCTAAGAATTAGGCTAGATTAGGTAAGCAAAAGAAGTGAAAGTAGTATAGAATACAGTTGATGATTGTATAATAACGAAGAGAGAATAATATGAAGCAGACAAGAAGGATAGGAGATGGGAACAGAGGAAGCATCGATAATCCATGAACGCACAGAGCGTATCGGGAATTGAGGACATAAAAGAGCCAAAGATATTTATGCTGTATATAGAATAGAAGCGATATCGTCACAAAACGCAAAAATTAATAGTTTATAAAAGTAAGATATAATGTGGGTAAATGCGATGATTATACGATGGGATAAATAAGGGTGGCAGTAGGTCCACGATAACCAACCCTAATCGTGTAACAAATGTAACGATCTGTGATCTGTCTCGAATTTGAATGATAATTCAAAACAGAAAGCAAAAAAGGGGTAAATATGAGTATAGCCAATTACGGATGATGGTAGTCAGAAGTAAAGTGTTAGCGTTCATGAAAACGTATTCCTTTAAGCAAAACTATAACGAGGTAGTGTCCGAGAGCAAAGGTTTTTGCGCACATTTCTGACTTATACTGAGAGTTAAAAGTATGGATTCACTCTGTTTAGTATTTGATGGATAAATATAGAGGAATGGAACTCGGGACACCTTTCTAGGAGTAGAATCAGTGTTAATCACTATTACAACTTTGACATTTCCCCAAAATGGGATTTTGGTGGGGAGCTCAAAGTGTTTTAATGTGAAACCCATTAAGTGACACCTCATTTGAAAAGTTTTGGTAAAGGAAGAAGAAAAGTGGAAACCAGAGCTTTCTATATCAATCAAGAACAAAATGGCAGTTCATTGAAATTAATTAAACATTAAATGAGTCAAAACATGAAAATCTACATTTAGAAGGTAAATAACCTCAATAGACAACCACTGTCCATGCAAACTCAAACCTGTTTTACAAAATTATTACCTGCTGCAGGGAAGGCCTCCCTTATCTTATCAGTTTTTAGGAAGTCTAGTATCATGTTCAGTTTCTGGTTGAAATTAACAAAGCTAAGACATGTTTTTGTGAAACTTTACATTGAAATGGAGTGTTTAAGTGAACAAGATCGTATCCTGATGACGCGAGGCTACGGAGACCGGGTGAGATCTTATGATGAAGTAAGGAATTTATTTAATGTCACTTATCCCAATCGAAACCCGGTATCTAAATTAAGAGTTCAAACAAATTCAACGTTACCAAGAAACCGGCAACGTTCAAGACCGCCCTAAACCTGGACGACCAAAATCGGACAAACGGAACATTATCACTTGACGTTTTACAGTCTGTTGTAAGATCTTCATGCCTCAACAAGAAATTTTTCTCAAATATTAGGCATATATCAAACATCACTTTGTAAAGTTTTACATAACAGTGGTTATAATGCGTACGAAATTCGTTTAGTTCATGAGCTAAGTGCGACTTTGATCGTCGAGTAGAATTGAGTGAAATATTGTTGCGGAACATTGATAATAATACAATCATATTAAACAACATTGCTTTCTTATAAAAAGCAACTTTCATGTTAAACGGTAACGTTAATAGACGCAATGCTCAGGTTTGGTTCCAGCAGGAGGGAGCACCTCCACACTATGGCCTGCATGTCCGCGAATATTTAAACAATATTTTTCCAAATCGCTGAATAGGCAGAAGAGGAAGTATCAAGTAGCCACCAATATCGCCAGATCTATCTCTACATGACTACTTTGTTTAGGGACACATTACAACAATGTCTATAAAACGAAACTCCAGTTCTTTAATGACCTTAGGGACAATATAGTAGCGGAAGTTCTAAACATTTCCGCGTGAATCCATACAGCGTGCCGTTTCAAATTTCTATAACAGGCATGGATATTGTCATCAGACTGTCCTGATAAAAAAAACAAAGGTTAGTAAGTTTTACCTGTTTTATTACTTAACGTAATTGTAATTACTAGTGCTACTGTAACTTTACATTTAAAAGTATTAAAATGCCCCCAAAAAGCCGATTTTGGAGAAATATTTATCCATCAACAACTAAACAGAGTGTATCCATACTTTTAACTGTATGTGACTTTATATGATACACATTCAACAATTGAAATCCTCACCAAATATTGAGGGTTTCTTAGTTTTCTCATATTAAACTGCTTTTACTTTTATATATATATATATATATATATATTTTTTATAAAAGCACACACACACACACACACACACACACACACACACACGCGCGCGCGCGCGCAGTGGTGTGTGTGTGTGTGTGTGTGTGTGTGATAATCAAGTACTTCAGTACCAGTATATATATATATATATATATATATATATATATATATATATATATATATATATATATATATACAAACTGGTACTCAAGTACTTGATTATCACAGTGTCTAAATGTAAACATAACTTGGTTTACTGTAAAATTTCTAAAAGCTCCATTTGTTGTGTTATTTTTTTATTAACACATCCTATTAAAGAGGAACATGGGAACTGTTACACTTTGTAAGGATTACTATTCAATAAAAAGGAAGAGAAAAGATGTGTGTTTACTAGTTATTTATCATCAAACTGTTTTCTTAGAGTGTAGAAACCTTTTGGTGGTGTTGGAAGAGTACATAGATTTGCTTTAATATTTTTCGTCACGTAACAATAACACGACCATCGAATCTGCAAGCAAATTCTATGCAACTCGAGTAGGAGTATTCAACTCTTGATGGCTCTTTGCAGTAAATCTGTCGCAGCTCATCTGTTTCATTTGGAAAGACGTGCATTATAATGCTTCATAACCTTTATGAAAAGATTTTCAAGGAACTATAGTTAGCACCAGACACTCGTTTGATTTAATACGGACAGTAATAGTCTTTGGGTTGGTCACAATAATGATCAAGAGCCATAAATCCTCATTCCGTTGATATTTATTTCTAAAGCAGCTGTTTCTATGAATATTGAGGCATTGTTTCTCTATTTTATCGCATGCGCATCGGTAGTCATCGTGATTGTCTGCAAGTTTACAGCCGTCTGAGCAGTCACAATAGCCACAAATGGGGTGAGCCACAGGTCACATCGATTAAGTGAACTGTGTGTGAAACTTTAATATTTTTATCGATAAAGCCTAATTGTGATAAATTAATTATAATGTAAATTTTTAGTTAGTATTTTCAGCGCAAAAGAAATAAAGAATGAGTTTAAAGAATTGTTAAGAACGGTTTTGGAGGTCCTTTTCATTCACTTGTTGGATCAATCACAATAATTATCAAAAGCCTTAAATCTTCATTGCGTTGATATTTATTGGGAAAAAGTAGTTTATATGAATGTTGAGGATGTATGTTAATGTAGGTCCCTATATTATTATAACGGACTCCAAAGACTGCGGCTTTGGTAACGTTCACATTCTAACGTCCATTGCTCTGGACCAGCTAAACCATAGTTTTCCTAATAGACTCTAAGCGTCTGGGTATATTTTACAAAGTCCATCATATTCTGATGGATTTGATCCTTTATTGATAGAGGATGATTTTAATTGCCTGAAAACGGTTAATTTGAAACACAGCCATACACATCTTAATGGTGAGTTACATTAGTAACCTGATCACCTTCATAGAGTGAAAAATCACTTTAAAACATTCGTCTAAGTATCAATGAGAGTACAAGAGTATGCTCCTCACCTCACTTGCAGAACATACCTGGGCTCATTCTTATTACATCCCTCACAGTCTGAGAAGAAGGGAACCACTTTGCTTTGATCGTCTTAATAACTCACTATAAAGATTGAGCCCGATGTTCAAAAATGTTAATAACATTCTTATCAAATATTTGATATTGTCACCAGTTTTGAAAGTATTTGTCTATGTTTGATTTATTCATTTTGATTTGTTCCTTAAGTGCTTGGGTAGTGGGGTACCTAATTTGGATACAGTTGAAGAGGTCTTATTTTACGAAAGGTTAGGGCTAAGATCACTTCCATAATAGATGTGGACAACGGTAACGATGACTTTCAACGACCACTAATCACCGGAGATTAATGGGTACAACTTACACCAAGCTAGCAACCACTGGGGGTAAGCAAGCAACATCTAGCTATTGAGCAAGCAACATTGCGTCATGGTGGACGAGGTGGAACTACTACTGGAGAGGTTAACAAGTACCAAGTATAAGCGTGTCATAAAAATACACATAAAAGTTTACAATTGTAAAAGAAATACAATATTTGTAAACTTTTACAATATTTCAAACTTGCATGCCATTTACATGGTAGCTGAATATGGATTATGTATCCATGTCTCCATTATGACACTAATTCGTTAAAGAACTGAAGCAAGCATTCTTATTATTTGAAATAGAAATAAAGAAACAAATCTGTGGTTATTTTTCTAAACAATGTCTAACAATTGAAATAAAAACTGGAAGAAAAACAAAAAGCTGAGTAAGCTATATCAGGGAACACAAATTAATGTAAAAGATACGCTGTGGCAAAATATCAGAAAAATCAGCAGTATTAAGTTTTACAAGATTCAGAAATAAGGATCTAGGAATTTAAGAGAACAAAAACGTAAACCACTTTACACCGATGGTTAGAAAATTAAATTTCAGGCAATAATTAATTATTACAGCGAATATCCCTGGGTTCTGTTGAAGCTTTAAATGAAATCTGTTTTTATTCATGAACGTTGATATAATGAGAAGAACATAATAATAAAGAAGAAGTACGAGAAGTTTTTGTATTCATATAAATGTAAATGAACAAGGATGAAGTAGCTAATAAATTATTCATATATTATGGTAGTAAATATTCTCGTTGATGTGACATGCACGTTGGATTACTGCAATGTTATGGAGAATTTAAAAAATGGAAGACGTAAAGGAAAACGTTAATAAAGAAGAAACTTTGGTTTTCCTTAAGATAAAACAGCTTTTTAAAAAACAATTGGAACATAGCATACTGAACCGATAAAGACATAAACTAATAAACGTTTATGGTAAAATTCCCAGATGTTTTATGTTTACTTTTAAAATAATGTTCGTTACTTTATTTTTTATATAATATATTGTATCGAAGTTTTAAATTTCTGATACACTTTCAACAATTGAAATCCTTACCAAATATTGAAGTTTTCTTAGCGTTCTCTTATTAAACTGCTTTTACGTTCTTTTTAGTGGCGATCTATAGCAAAGTGTTCATTGCCATTGGTAACTGTTTGTTCCGTATCTGCAGTCATTCAGGTTTAATTTAGATGGACCCTATGGCGGAACAGAGAAGAGGTATAGAGACCTCTTAAGATTTCAAGACGGCGCGGCGGCCGTTGAAAGTTTCGAAATTAAATTGTCAAGTCCACAAACACACAGAGCAAAACGAAGATAGCTTTAGAATTTTCAGCTCGTGCATATTTAATACCCTGTAAGGTTTCTCCAAGTGGTTGCCGTAAATAGTTTTTATCAGAAATGATACCATCGAATGAACAATAAACGTAAAATATATTTTCAAAAATAAGTTTTAACTGATTTTAACTAATCCTAATCCACAATTCCAAAAGCCCTTATATGATTATATATTTTTAATGTGTTTAATGTTCGAAATATTTGAAAGTATTACGAGTAATATCATTGTGCCTGCATATCATCAATATTGAATAGATGTAAGTAATGTAGCTTCAGTTTCATATTTCGAGACTGCTGCCACATATGAAATCTATCTTCCTTGTTTGAAAATGAGCACACATAAATATGCAATACTATTGTAATCTCTTGTAAACTTGCTACAAAAGTGCTAATGAGCAGTAGAGAAAGCATTAATGCATAAAAATGGACGAGGTAGAACGGGCTTAGATAATAACCGGTGACTGCTACAAGCAGCTATTTAGAAAGAAGCTAGCGAACAGACAGTAATACACAACAATGGACGAGGTAGAACGGGTTAGATAATAACCAGTGACTGCTACAAGCAGCTATTTAGCAAGAAGCTAGCGAGCAGACAGTAATACACAACAATGGACGAGGTAGAACGGGTTAGATAATAACCAGTGCTACTACCAGCAACTATTTAGCAAGAAGCTAGCGAGCAGACAGTACTACACAACAATGGACGAGATAGAACGGGCTTAGATAATAACCAGTGCTACTACCAGCAACTATTTAGCAAGAAGCTAGCGAGCAGACAGTAATACACAACAATGGACGAGATAGAACGGGCTTAGATAATAACCAGTGACTGCTACAAGCAGCTATTTAGCAAGAAGCTAGCGAGCAGACAGTAATACACAACAATGGACGAGGTAGAACGGGCTTAGATAATAACCAGTGACTGCTACAAGCAGCTATTTAGCAAGAAGCTAGCGAGCAGACAGTAATACACAACAATGGACGAGGTAGAACGGGCTTAGATAATAACCAGTGCTACTACCAGCAGCTATTTAGCAAGAAGCTAGCGAGCAGACAGTACTACACAACAATGGACGAGGTAGAACGGGTTAGATAATAACCAGTGACTACTGCAAGCAGCTATTTAGCAAGAACCTAGCGAGCAGACAGTAATACACAACAATGGACGAGGTAGAACGGGCTTAGATAATAACCAGTGACTGCTACAAGCAGCTATTTAGCAAGAACCTAGCGAGCAGACAGTAATACACAACAATGGACGAGATAGAACGGGCTTAGATAATAACCAGTGACTGCTACAAGCAGCTATTTAGCAAGAACCTAGCGAGCAGACAGTAATACACAACAATGGACGAGATAGAATGGGCTTACATAATAACCAGTGGCTGCTACAAGCAGCTATTTAGCAAGAAGCTAGCGAGCAGACAGTAATACACAACAATGGACGAGATAGAACGGGCTTAGATAATAACCAGTGACTGCTACAAGCAGCTATTTAGCAAGAAGATAGCGAGCAGACAGTAATACACAACAATGGACGAGATAGAACGGGCTTAGATAATAACCAGTGACTGCTACAAGCAGCTATTTAGCAAGAAGATGGCGAGCAGACAGTAATACACAACAATGGACGAGGTAGAACGGGCTTCGATAATAACCAGTGACTGCTACAAGCAGCTATTTAGCAAGAACCTAGCGAGCAGACAGTAATACACAACAATGGACGAGATAGAACATGCTTAGATAATAACTAGTGACTGCTACAAGCAGCTATTTAGCAAGAAGATGGCGAACAGACAGTAATACACAAATATAAGAGGTAAGACATGCTTAGATAATAACCAGTGCTACTACCAGCAAGAAGCTAGCGAGCAAGCAGCAATGCACAATGATGGACGAGGTGGAACGGGCAGAACTACACAGTTAGTAACCGTTGACAGCTAGCAGAACTATTAAACAATAAGCCAGCAAGCAACCAGCAATGCAAGAACGATGAACGAGGTGGAAAGTCACAGATAGGTGCCTGCCGCACACCGAAGGAATCGCGTCGCGATATTTTATTTCGAAACATATCCCCGGTAGACCACATCTCATCTGTAGAAGAAGGCAGAGGTCCGATCACTAACAACACGACAAGACCAAAAGATCGTCTCGAGATCAAAGGGTCTAGGTGCAACGTGTCTGTCGTTGTCTCTTCCACTGCTTGGTTAACTGCTTATTAGCACGAAAAGAAAAATACTTTCAAAATTAATTTTTTTTGTTCTTCCTTTGCAGGTACTTAACATGCCCATAATACAAATGAAAATATTCATATTTAATTGTATATGCAACAACAATAACCAATTAAAACATATGCCATAAGCAGTAATAATTAAACAACAGACAATAAACACAATTATTAACAATTTACATCATTATCAATGTTGTTATTTCTTGCTACGTTTTAGAGAAACGACCGCAAGTGTTGTAACATAATAATTATTATTTTAAAAGAAAACGGATTTTCAAATATCTCTGATTGAGCTATACTGTATTGCAGAAGATTGTAAGGAGCTCTGGCTCAACTACAAAATATAAAATTGTGTAGACTACACCTACAGTCCTCCGCTAGAATCTCTTCTTTAATCCCCAAAGACTACAAATGAAATATCGAAGTATGTGATATTGCAATTATAATTATAAATGTATGTGATATTGCAATAAATTACATGTAATTTACTGGAAAATTTTAAAATAATTTCCCCCATGTTTCAGGTTAGAGAAGACTTTTTTTATTTGTTTCGTTGACTGAAGATCCTCAAAAACTTGTCTCTTGTAGAATTATGGTTTTAAGCGGGTAAAAGAAGTGAAATTACCTGACCCTCGTGATCAGAAAGGCAGGTGTTGAAGATATATCTAATTCATAGAGTAGAAGTGTGATGGAAAGTTAGTTAACATCTATAGATACGTCTTACTACGACGTAATTCAAACTATTCGATTAGTCGCATCGCATTGAAAGTAAACGCACACTGAAAGCAAATCTACGAGGCATATTTGCCCCTAAATTTGCCTTTCATCATCATTATAAATTGATGAAAAAAATAATTTTGACAATTATGCAGGAGTATTTAGATAAACACAAGCATCTTTCAGATGAACAGTTGGGATTCATGTAAGGTAAATCGACTCTAGACGCTGTCGTGAGTCTGGTCAACATGGTTGTCGAGGATTAGAATATCAAAATCCTACCCTATGTGCCTTTCTCGATTATCAAAGACATTTCAATGTGCTGATCACATAACTTCCATATGTGTGGCTTAGATCATTTTTAAGCGGTAGAACTCAAGTTGTCCACATTTAAAATCAGTTTTCAAATCCAACCCAGTTGAGCTAACGGGATTCCCCAGTTCAATTCTCAGTTCAATTCTGTTTCTCACATATGTCAATGACACTGGGTCATCACTACTGCATGGGAAAGTCGTGTAGTATGTTGATGACACGACTCGCTGCTTCAGTGGAAAATCAAAATCTCTTTTGTAAGAACGGACTTTTGTTGAAATCAATATTTCAACAGCCTAAAACGCCTAATCTAAAACAAACACATTAAAATCCAATGTCATGAACTTTGCTCTGCGGCCTTCAGACTCAGAATGTGGGCCTGCCGTTATGTTGGCAGATTCAATTCTGGAAGAAGCCTGCACTACTAAATTCCTTAGAATACAACTAGGTGTATCTAGATCGAGGGTTGGACATGGAAGTACCACATTGAACATGTTTGCGCCAAATTATACTCAGGCATTTGCCTTGAGGTCTTGTATTGCCCAACTCAGGTTCTGATGACGGCTTAATATTGCTTGATTTACCCTTTCCTTATCTATATAGTGGTCTTTGCAAACAACCATTCCATGAGAGTGATGAAATTGCAGAAGCAAGTGATTCGACTAATCGCTCATTTGAATTTCAGAGATTGTTGTAAGAAACCTCCGAAAAATTGCAGCTGTTGACTTTGCCAAGTCTGTACATTTTCGAAACAAATTTGTTCTGTATGCCTAAATGTACCATGATAACTAACCAAGACATTAATTCGTATGAGACCAGAGGCAAGAGAAACTACCGAACTATTAGGCACAGAACGGTGGTTTACGAACATCTGCCCTCACAGGCAGGGGATCATTTCATCAACAAGCTGCTCAATCGGATTGCAGCAACACCCAATGTGCAAAAAAAAAAAATTTGAAAATATTTTTAGCGTCACAAACATTTTATAATGTTACCGAGTTTTAGACATTTGACTGGGAGATTGTCCAATCGAAAGAATCACTTCGGCGCTGGCGTTGGATAATTGGATATAAGGCTAAAATAATTCATAATTGGATAAAAGGATATAAGATGCATGAATGTTGAATTGTATGTTTGAATGTGACCTTAATGTGGGAAGAATGTACAAAATGTTAGCTTGGAACTTTTAATATCGACGTTTAATATACATGTAAATCATGCCAGATTCTTTGATTGATGTTTCGCGTTGCGTCGCTTTCATTGTGCGGCCGGTCTTACCGCATGCACAGCAGTCAGTAAAACCAAGCAAGAAGGTAGCAACAGTGATGGACGAGGTAGAAAAGGCACAGCAACTGCACACCAAGCAGCAGCTATTGAGCAAGAAGCCAGCTATCAAGCAGCAATGTACAACGATGGACGAGGTGGAACGGGCACAGCTACTGCACACCTAGCAGCTAGTGATACCAAGCAGCAGTTATTGAGCAAGAAGCTAGCGAGCAAGCAGCAATGTACAACGATGGACGGGGTGGAACGGGCACAGCTACTGCGCACATAGCAACTAGTGACACCAAGCAGCAGCTATTGAGCAAGAAGCTAGCGAGCAAGCAGCAATGTACAAAGATGGACGGGGTGGAACGGGCACAGCTACTGCGCACATAGCAACTAGTGACACCAAGCAGCAGTTATTGAGCAAGAAGCTAGCGAGCAAGCAGCAATGTACAACGATGGACGGGGTGGAACGGGCACAGCTACTGCGCACATAGCAACTAGTGACACCAAGCAGCAGTTATTGAGCAAGAAGCTAGCGAGCAAGCAGCAATGTACAACGATGGACGGGGTGGAACGGGCACAGCTACTGCACACCTAGTAGCTAGTGACACCAAGCAGCAGCTATTGAGCAAGAAGCTAGCGAGCAAGCAGCAATGTACAACGATGGACGAGGTGGAACGGGCACAGCTACTGCACGAATATCTCACACGTACGGACTGCTTTATAGCATTCCATTAAACGTAATTCCAGCGACCTAAACAAACATAGCTCACGACACATAAATACTGCCGGATTAGGGCCCCCGCTGACCAGTCTTTATTAGTATTGTGAACCGATTATGCGGACAAATTTCCATTCCGAGTTAAAGCTGAGTTACACCCAGTGCAAGCCGATATGTCTGCCTACTTGGAAACTATTACCTCCTGGATTCTTCCATTTGTTTCTTCCCACTAAGCGTGGTCTCCAGCCATCGTACATCGTTAAGCGGACATTGAAACCGAGTAGTGTTGGGATCTTAACATGTATGAGACTATCAGTTAAAAATATGTTTTCATATTTTTCATATAGTTTTTATACATCGTAATAGTTTAACAATAAATATTATATACTGTTAAATAGTTGATAATGGTGGATTTTTCCTTGTTTATATATCTTCTTGTCTTGTTTGCGGAATGTAATATCTCGATTATTTACGTCTCTGACTGTTGCATATAGATGTATCAAGCTTCAAAATATGTCCTTAAAAATACTATTTATTTTCAATCTTTTCGTTACTCTCTTTCTACTTTCACCAACATCAAAACCAACTTTTTCTACAACCCATTCTTTCCCAGGAAAAATTTATCTATCAATTAAGATGAAATAAGTACCATATTGTAAACAGTGAAGATTGTCAGAAATGTATACATTATACAAATCATATCAAGCTATATACAGTATTGGTTTCATCGTATTACGACATTTAAATAGTATACAATACAGCTATGTACGGGGGGGGGGAGGGGAGAGCATTTTGCATGCAATAAAAACAACTCCTAGTTGATCTTACTCGATAAAAAAATCTTTTCTGGAAAAGTTATAATATATTCGTAATCTTCTTAAAATCATGCCATTCGTCCGTCTTATCTTATAACTCTTGATAGAATCGTCCTAGAGACTTGAAACTTGTAGAGACATACGATCTTCTTGGTCTAAGGAAGAAACCTATTAATTATTGGTGAAAGTGCAGTGCGTACGAGGAAGAGCCCTATTGTTTTTTATCGAAATGAATAAAGGACACCGCGTCCTTCTGTGCGATAACTCTTCCGTTACAAACCCCTCCCTCCCATCAATACTCCGTTGTATTAGTCTATTTTTAGCCAGCTTTCTATTGTAACTAATTTTTCCGCTCTTATTTGATCAACTACATACACAAAGAAGAATATGACCAAGCATAAATATTCTATTCCTATAATATTTCTATAATTTAATTATACCTTGTTCTCTTAGGACAAGAAGCTTATAAATTGCATTTAGTCCTGTAAGAACCTTTGCGCTGCTTCCGGAGTGACAGGATATTCAGGATGGGTAAGGTTAGAGAGTTGGGGCCGCCTCCTATCGAGATCCATGAGGAAGAATTAGGGCTCTACATCTCAAAGTCATGTCTCCCCGGAAGAAGGGGAGGCCAGCTCTGAACCAGCCTCTCCTGTCAAAGTAGGCAGGGGGTGGCACACCCTTGTTGAGGCTAGCAAGAACCTCTGAGATCAGGGAACAAACCCCACCAACTCCAACAGTCATCTCCAACAGTAGTGATGGCTGTATGTGATAGGGTTAGTGATGTGCCGCTTCTGGACATCCATAAGGTTGCCCAGATATAAGTGACACATCGGTTTTTGCTATGCCCAGTGGTGGGTTCAACTGGAAGGTATAAAAACCAGCCATTCTGGTGAACCCTGCTGGGTAAAAAAATTATACCTTAGTAATTTTGTGTGCTTAACCTCAAATTTAAAATGTCTTTATTTTTTGAATTGCCAAAATGTAATTGTACTTATTATTGTCCTTTGTAGATATTTTTCAGTTTAAAACTGTGAAATGAAAATAACAAACAAAACTAAAATTTTAAATCAACCTGGCGAAAGAGGTCTCTGAGACATTACATAATGAAGTGCAGTATATACATGTATGTTTCTTATAATACAATATTAAACAGCTATTACTTCGTATTGCTACTTGTTAGTACATATGTTAGAAGAATAGAGAAATACGTGGCTGGAAATACAATTTATCACGTCGTTCCTAATTTCAGTTAAAAGAGTGTTATTAAATTATTTTTAAATTCTGGTGACTTTAGCAACTAAAGCCATTCGCTATTTGTTAATATCATTGTTTCTGAATCCTTTAACTTGTATCAAAACATATAATTTATTGTATTTTATTGTTATTTACATTTGTAGTTTGTAAATAAGAAAATGTATACTTTTATTACATTTTTAAATGGTGGATTAAACAAAATTGCGTTCAAACCGAAACTCTGAATTTATATTGCCATTAAATAAAGTCGAAACCATTGATTACAAAGAGGTAGCTGCATTACATCTGGTAGGTTTCCACTTTGCTATTCTGAACTGAATGCTGTTCCGTCACTATTCTTTAGTTAATGTTAACATGTATGTAATCATTATTAATATTGGTAATGATATTAGCCTAAAACATATGTGTTTATCTATGATTCTGATATGTTTTTTATGTTATAGACTAAATTTGGATAATTGCGTCGTTTTCAAATTTTGTTTTAAAATATGTAAAGACCATATTTAAAACATATAACGTAAAAACTTAAGGTCGTCTATAAAACAATTAACTCCTTACGTTTGTTCATAGTCTGTTCAGAAAATACAAATTCAACGTAAAAACAACAAAACCGATCGGCTAAAATGAGCGCAAGTTCAAAACATTTAGTTGAATATGCTATCGAAATTCCCCGTATAACTTGTATTCACCGTACGAGCAAACGTTTCTGTAACACTCTGTGCATGTTATAATTGACTGTGTAGTGTGTATGTATGCATCGTTGCCCATCAGGTGACTGTGTGAGGCGACCCGCTTCAGTCCCACATCGTCGTTTGTCGCTGCCGCTGACTCGGCAACATTTCCAGTTAGGTAAGTGATAAACTTGTTGGGAAGTCGTCGCTAACCCATTACATTAGAATGGTTATCCAGACCATGGATTTCAAACTAATTTGATTAGATGCAGAGAAGTCTTAAACTGGCTTATCATATTACCACAAAATGAAATTAATTAATAATAATAAAAAAATACTCTCTCTAGTATCAAATTTAACAGTACGTGTTCTATTTGTGATTTTTGGTTACTGACCATTAAAGAGTAGTTCTCAAAAAGGTTCTAGATAAATTTAGTACGTTGGTCACATTAGATGTTCTTCGTGTTAGATGTACAACCTTACTGTAGACATTGTAATGTCTAGACATATTGTAGACATTGTAATGATGGGTAATAACTGTACCAACCTTAAACCCCCCCCCCCACCAGAGGGGTATCAGTCTCTGCAGACTGCAAGAACGCGATCAGTCTTAACAGACTGCGGAAAACTGGAGGGTTCACTCGCTCTCTCGCGCTATATTATTGTTATGAGGCAGAATAATTTCTGTTCTGTGCGATTCTAGTTATTCATATTAGACAGTATAGAACTTTTGTGAATTTGTTAAATAACTTTTTTTGGAATCATAAATAAATCCAAGTTGAACCCTGTTGTGCCGCGTATTTTTTTGAGTTTCTACTCTTCAGGTGTCAGTCACCTATCTTGCAACTCGGGTAACCAGCGTGATCCCGCAACAATTAATATACCTCCCTCCTTAAAAAAGAATGATGTGTCATTGACATTGGTTAGTTCTTGGATCTATTCTTTTTTCTGGATATTTTAATTCTGTTTTTTTAAAGGTACCTCATCTAACTATACTTCTACTTCATTATTTTCTTCCGATTTTCTCAAAGTTTATGGTAAGTATAATTTTTGTTAACTTTACACAATCTACAAAGTTTGAAATGATAAACAAATACAAGCAAAATTACTGAAACAAATATACGAGGAACAAAATGTTTTACATAATCTTTGTTGTTTGGTTCGTACTTGTGTACAATAGTCTAGTTCATCAAGTCAGATGCTAACAGTTTTTATAGATCCTTTAGAAATGTGGATACAAATCTTACATGAGTTGTGGAAGTTTACAACTTTTTGGATACAATATCGTATGTGTTATTGCTGTTAGAATTGTTCTGAATTTTTAGTTATAATTACATACTTATATTTAATTCTATTCTACTTTTGCATACAATCTTACTACATATATATATATATATATATATATATATATATATATATATAGAGTAATAATATATATATAATATATATAAGTATAATATATATAATAAGTATATATATATATATATAATTATATAATAGTATAATATATATATACATATATATAATAATAATAATATATATATATATAAATATAAGAGTATAATATATATATATACGGAATGATGATTCAATCATATCACATTTTGTAGGTAGTGTTAGTGTTAATAGTCATATTCCCTGAACATATTCGGTGCCATTATGTTCCGGGAATTCCTAGTCTCCTATACAGGTGAACGTCATAATTCCTTCTCGAGGTAGAACATTAGAACCTCGGTCTGTATTAGAAATCTCGGTTCAGATCGAAGTCAAAACAATAGGCACAAACGTCTTTAGATGGTTCAATCTGTCTGAAGTAGGCTGTCTCAACAACCATGAGCAAGGCGGTTCGCCACGACGGGTCCTAAACATATATTCACTTAATCTCCTCTACAGTTGTTGACATTACACTGCATCATAGGAAGGTACATCTGCTCGTCTGCAGAAACTAAGGCTATGTATTCCATCTGTGGTTGAGTTTTTCAGCTCCTGCTGTTCGAGTCGGTATGGTTAATATTTTATACAAAGTTTATGTTTGTCCACTGTTTTTAAAGGACTATTTACAACCAATCGCAACACCTGATTGTTGACTAATCATGCAAGTACTCAAATTAAACTATAATAATCATAGATAATGTGCTCAGTGACAATAAATGTAAGCTGTGGAACCAGCTTTTACATAGGTACTTGTGTCTTTGAGATATTTAATTAAAGTATCTGGTGAAAGTAGAAGGGAACTTAATTTATGGTTTTACATAGAACCTACGCTTGCATATAAGTCAGTAACTAAATTATCTGCATCCTTAAAAATTAAGTCAATTTTATATGTAGAATTCCCATAACTCTAAGATGTAATATCATTTGTTTTCCTATGCTAAATTCTTTTTTATTCGTTAGTTCTTGTAGCTCTTCCAAATAACATTGAGACTTCATGATAGTATCCTGAGTGGTTCTAAGGTACTTGAAAATGTGAGTTATATCGGAAAGTGTATGTTTCCCAATTTTGGGTTGATCTCTTTCTAGTTGGAAAGCTCTATGCTGTTTTAGATCCAACGTACTTATTTTTTCGTCGAGGTATTCTGCATCGTTATTGGCCATTGTTCCAAATAGAGTCCTAAGTCTCTGTCTATAATGTTGAAAAATCCTTTTATTTTTCGGTTTGAAGGTTGAAGGTTCTGTGTCTGATCTCATGATTTTTATTTTCAATTTTGGATTGTAACCTGTGGTTTGTTGAAATTGCCTCAATCCATGTAGCGTAGCCCTAATGATATATTTTTAAGTTTCCGAGTTTCATCCCATATGGCATCAAGATGCTCCATCTTTTCTACTAATTTGTGAGATCTGTGTCTACGGCGATAGTCCAATGTTCAATAAAAAGTAAGAAACTAAATCTTTCAACTAAATATAGTCCAGGTCGGTTATTAAGTTTTTAATTTTGTAGCATTTGGAATTTCTTCCTGGTATTTCTCAAAGAAGCACCCCCAGAACCTGTAAAAAGTAATGTTTTTTTTAGTTTGTCTCAAAAATGTTTTAGTCTATTTTTTTGTACTTTACTTACTTCTTTCTTGTCCATCTTCACAGTCACATTTCCTTCATAATCTATCCTTATTACTTTCCATTTTCCTGTCTGTGGCATGTGTAATTTTTTACTTATAACTTTTTTTAGACTTGAGGGCAGTGTAATATGACTATTCGATGGCGCTCTTGTGGTAATATCTTTTACGGGTTTCTTTTAGAATTTCAATCGACTAATTCGCGTATTGTTATGCAAATCTTCATTCTTCATTCACACCATTTTCTGTTAGGTCTGGTTGTAGCGCTTCCATGACCCAGTCTATTGGTACCTGCATGTTGTAGGTAGTATAGGGAATATTTAACTTTATAGTTAACTTTATAGTTTATAACTTTTTAAGTTATAAACTACTTACTAATATTTATTCTTACTTGTTATTGTGCACCAATTAGTCTTGATCATATGTTTACCATATCATGCACTTATTAACATTATTTATTGCGTCCAGCTCACATCTAAGTTTGTGATTTGTAGATTAATTGGTCATTGTTGTTGCTTATATAGTTATTATTAAATATTGTCATATGTTATGTTATTGTTTAAATTATTTATATTGTTGTTAACTTATTTATTTTTATCACTGTTAAATTTATCACACACATCAAATTATTGAATTTTTATCTATTTATTATTGTTAAAATATCATTATTATTGTTATTATTATTATTATTGTTGTTTCTAACTTATTTATTTATACATTGTTAAATTTGATGCTTTTTTTCTGTTAGTGTAACAACATAAGTAGATTGGTTGAGCAGTGTATATTGTTAGTTGCTTTTTGTTATTATTTAATTTACTCGTTATTGTTATGATTTTAGTTGTTTTTGATATTCTTATCAATGTATCTGTCACTTATTTAGACTATCTTGGTAAATTCTCATTGATATAATATAATTATTAAGTAAGTAGTCAAGTATTCTTGAGTCTATAATTTGTTATTGAATGGAAATGGTGTAACCGTTGATACAATAAATAAATAAATATTTAGTCGTTCCATTTGGTGTGCACCTATAGACCATCATGACATGATAGCCATGTATCCCAGTCTATTTGCTGTGCTATTTACATTTACAGTTCCTATAGCATCTTGTGAGTGCTCCGTTATGACTTTTTTTTTCAAATTTGGATACTAAAGAATTGGTTTACTGAATAGGTTTTCTTTTATTTGTTGAAAATAAAATTTCAGTCAAATTGAATCCGATTCCTTCCTTAAATATGTTGTTTAATGGTTTGGCAATTTGGACAAAGTTCTTAATAAAACGTCTACAATATTCTGTAAGACCAAAACAACTTTAGAATTCTTTAGTATTAGTCGGTAATGGAAATTCTCTAACTGCATCTACCTGTATTTTATATAGACCTGGCTTTACTCTATCGTTTGTAATGACGAACTGGGGACGAAGTGCTCTTCTTGAGAAATGAACATTTCTCTGGTTGTAAAAGTAACTTGTATTTTTTTGTGTTTGGAATACTTGTCGTAAATTTTCAATTTGGTTTTCTAAATTCTATATGTAACATACAAAGTCATCTTGTATACAAAACTAGCTTCCTTTATAAGACCTCTCAGTACTTCGTCCATTAAATGTGTGAAATATGCTTCCCGAATGGCATGCGATTTTGTTCGAAATGATCCTGTGGAACATTAAACGCGGTTTTCTCCTTATCATCTTTTTTTATTTCAATTTTTTGGTACCCAGATGTTAAATACAGCTCAAAAGTAAGTCATACCTCCCAACTGCTCAAGAATTTCTGTAATACTGGCCAGCGGATGTACGTCACCTTGAGTGACTTCATTAAGTCTTCTGAGGTCACAACACAACCGGTACTTTGGTGTTACGTCTTTGCGTTTCTTTGATACTAACACAATGGATGAACTCCACGGGCTAGCACTTTCCCTAATAACATCATTAGTGAGCATCTCATCAATGTGATCCTGAATAAGGTTTTTGAGCGTCGGGCAATCAGTTTGGTCATTGATATACAGAGGGCTGATTTGGATCTGTCGTAATTTTAAGTTTAATAGTCTCCGTGCAAGTTGGATACTGATAGGAGAGGCGAAATATGTCTTGAAATTCTGAATACAAAATTAAAATAGAAGTAGATTCTTCTTCAGCTATATGTGATTGTGTACTAAACATTGGGTTTGACTAACTCTAACACTACTCTAACTCTATATTCTAATCGCGTACTCTCCAAATTCTACTTGCATCTTACTATATTCAATTCGGGCTTCTAATCTTTTCAGGATATCACAACCAATTAATCCGTCTTCATCTAGTTGAAAGTTTCTAGGTGCAATGTCTATTTTCTTTCTTTCCTAATTTAACACGGCAGTCTGTTTGCCCTACAGTGGTTATCGTGCTTCCTACACACTAGCACGCTTTTTAGAATTTTAAAGTATTTTATACGTGTACCTTGCATTTGGCCGCTATTCTGGGGAACGGTGTTCATGGGCAAATTGACCTGTTCTTCCACAATTACATGTGTGTTTCGTTACTGCTTTAGCCTGGTTCAGTGGTTTACTTCTACAATGTATTGATTGTATGACAAAATGTGTTGCAATTAAAACATCGCTTATCACTTCCCGTATGCACAGACCCTGCCTTCGATTATTTCCCATTCATGTCCCATAGCGTCTTTTACTGCAACATTACATGATACGGGTTTCCTGTTAAGTAAAATACTTTTGTACGGTTCATTTATAGATTTAGTGAAACTCTTATGCATGCGACGTTCTGTTGAAAGTTCTTCGGCAAATATTGAATCAACTCCGCTTCTAACTAAATCAGTGATTAGTTTGTGTCCTAATTTTTCTACTCTATTAAACAACTCTCGTTGGTTTCCATATTACCTGCTTAATTTATATAGGCTGATCCTGAATGTATAAATCACTCTGTTGTTTATCTCCTCTATCGCCTAAAACCATATTTAATTCAATCATTACACTGACTGCTGCACCCACATTCTCTCTACTACTACATTCTCTACCTCAACGATTTCCTTGCTTCTCGTCTCCGTATTTCTTCTACCTTTGTGCTGCCCGGCTTTTCTTTCGTCTCCCTTAATTGCTGTTGTTGTGTTATCTTCCGTGTTGTCCCAGTATTCTCTTGGTGCACAACCCACACACACTGACACCATTAATTGTTGTGGAATCGCGCTGGTTCCATCTGAGGAGTAGAAACTTAGAGATATGCGGCATGACGGTTTCATCTTTGAATTTAGATCTAACACTAAAATAGAATGTTAATAAACTATACGATACAATGATATAATTAAACTTGATTAATTAAAATTAATATTACTAATATACAACATTTATAAATTCAAAATAGCGAACTATCCAGATTTTATGAGTTTAAATAATATGTTTTAATAATAAAATATTATGAACCACATTTACGAGATTTTAAACTGTTTAACTCACACAACAGCTGTTTTGAACTCTGCCCCGATTAATAAGTAGTAAAACCCCGATTTTTGGAAAAGCCAGAATTATTTTTCTTAAAATCCCTACATATAGATGTGGATCAAGCTGTACGTCATATAAAATATACACTGTAACATCATATGAAAAAAAACATGTGATAATGATATTCGTAGAGATATTGGCAGGCAAGAGCCTATATTTGTATAATTTATTTGCTGTTATCACATTGAAATTACGTGTATATTTGAAGATGGTGTGGTAAATAAAACTGAATACGTTGAGCCCGCTCTTTGAATAAACCTCTCGGGGAAATATTCTATCCTTGAACTGAAGTCATACCAATCTTCATAAAGGTCGGGTGGCTAGGGAACATGAAAACATAGGGGTATAATAAACTAATTTTACTCGTACAGTACAAACAACTAAAATTTTCAGTGTCTACTGTACAAACACGTTTTAACAATTTTAAGTACAGTAGGTATTATTCATCCACACTGCCTACTACACAACTAATACACGTAACAACCAACACAATTAAACTCGAATACAATTCACTGATCCGTAACTCTACCTTGAGCAGGAAAGGCCAACCGCAACAGACCCATGTTCTACCGGCTGATAGTCTTCCTCGCCGCCGGAGAGTGGAACCTGGTGACGGCCGGTATCGCAGACCCTGACGTGTCGGAACTCAGTCTTCTGCCACTCGACAGGCTGTTACTGGTCAAACGAAATTTGAAACCTAGTAAGTAACACACGTACCTTCGCTTATGTTTCACGTTGTCTTCTATTCTTCATACACGCTATTTAAAGGTGGTGCATTAAGTTTTGGGTTAATTAATTTTTTATCATTCACAGACCAGCCGCCAGGTCATTTTTATTTTAACCTCAATCTTAGAATTATTGAGGCATATTAAATACACTACTTATACCCAGCCAAACGCTTTTTTATTTTTTAATCCTTTTTTTGTTTATTAAGAAAATTGCAAACTTTTTTAACCTTATCGTTTAAATATTTAAAAAGCATAAATTGACAAATTTATTAAAATGCTATTTACTATGGCATTTAAAATAACACATCTCAAATAGTTCTACGACCAAAAATAATAGTAAAAACTGTTTTATTCTGTGGGGACTCTAAATAAACCATATCACCTAAAAATATTTTACGATTGTAACTAAGTTTTATGTAAAGATCTAATTTGTGAATGCCCAAACCGCTTCAGCCTTTTTTAATCAATTCCTACGTTTTAAGTCGTTCTAATACAGTGCCTACCACTATAAGACGACTAGAACCAAACATATGTTCAAGGAAACATTAATGAGATTCAAATTCCGGACAAAGAGCATTTGGAAAAATGTAAATCTTTAGAAATAGTGAATTAAAAGTTTTCCATTCTTTTCATCACTTTTATGACGTACGTAGAGTGTCGTATTAAGTTTTACTACATTTATGAAAAAACAGCAGCCGTCTTACTTAAAGACTTAATAATACTTAATAACATCAATTCTTCACATATTTATAAATTTAATTGTCTTAATATGAGGTTTACGTGCCCTTTTTCGGAAATACATTTTTGTTATACACTATTAAAAAGTTTTTAATCGACAAGACAATAAATCAGTATCTGAGCATCTTGAGAAAAGTGTTTGTAGGATAATAGAACTCAGATAAAAATTAAAATCATGTATGTTTTACACGTACAGATGTCCGTCAGGTTCAATGATATAACTTATATATAAATACACAATAGGTTACACTTAAAAATACCTAAAACATAGGGATCTCCCTAACAGAGTGTACAAACTTACATTAAAAAAAGCTACACCAATTCTATAGTAAAGATACTACAGGAAAAATATTGTAGAATTATTGTTCATTTACAGAAAACTCTTTTCGAGACTACATTTATAATATTTCAAAATTACGTCGCAATTACAGGCAACATCGAGTTGGATAATAGTAGTATATGACCTTCCATAATACTTCCTAATACATAGATAACCTCGAGAACGTATTGAACTATAGACTTCAAAATTTGCATGTATAGTAGCTTCATTTACGAATAGGCAACAATATTTTTGATGATAGTGCATGTCTCCCATGGGATTTGGCTGAGCGTTATCAAACTTTACGGGGGACATCGTTAGACTAGCAAAGATTTCGTTTCTAGACTTTCAATTTTTTTGTATGAAACTGCATTGTAATATTAATTTCAAGATTGAATTAAATGACGGTGCATATATCATGAGGTTCGGTTCAGCGATGTAGAATCCTATCACCAATCAGGGAGCTTGGAAATTTCTCTTTTGTCTGAGGGTTGGAAACATGTATTTATGTGCCTGATTTATCTGTCTCCTCGGAAGTTGCTTTAAGGATAAAATCAACTACAGACTTGAATTTTGTATGCATATTAAGGGAAGTCTGTACAGCGAGACGTGGTCTAGCGTCCTCCTACCTTGTATATAACAAATTAAATACAACTCTATAAATAACTGTATATATGCGTCAATACGTTAAGGATGAAAATTACCCGTACACCAAATGAGTGGGCAATAACATAAAACGAAACAAGGCATTTCCTATTAGTAATGGCAATAAACACCGCAATAAATAATCAAAAGTCCTTGGTAATAAATAAACTTTGGCATAAACACATAACGAGATTGAGCGTCGAAGTGATTTACAGGGAAGCATGTGCGTCGTTAAACATTTGCGGACGAAGACGAGGAACGATTCTACCATACTACTTTATTGTTTGGCCCGGCTAATACAATTTGATTATGTATATAATTTCACTAAATCAAACTTTACCGTCTGATCGATTGTAGGGAATTATATTCTTTTTAGTCGATTAGTAAATTATGATCCTCATTTACACAGCAGTTTCTGGGGAAATGTTTTGGAATCGTTATCTGTGTTTACAGTAAGACCACCCTCACTTTCTTTTCGATTACTTGACATTTAGCTGAGAAAAGTATAAAAGTATCGGCAACACCGCAAGTTATGTTTTGTTGGAGGCCAAAAATCCTGAGGAAGTCCTTAAAAAATTGCAAATTTAATTTTATTCTACAATATATTCTGATAATTGCTATCACAACTTAACAACCCTGCTCTGGCGATATTATAAAAAAATATTAAATCCCGACTTTTTTATTTAATATATATTATTAATAATTTTTCAACCATTACTTTTCTCATTGAAAACATTTTTACACCGATTGCAATAAAATCATCTTTAACAAGTATGGTACTAAATCACTTTTACTCGATTTTGATGAAAAAGTGTGCTTTCCACAAACAGCCTGAACATGATATTCGGGGGCGAGTTAGCGAACCGCTAAGTCGCCAAACTGTGCATAATACTTAAGTGAAAAGTACACGAACTGCAGTGGGGTAAGTCATTTCTAAAAGGTAATGATTTATATTTGTTATATAATAAAATATTACGAGAGGCAAACGAGAATTGTTTAAATTATCATGGTGCATAATCTACTAGTTTTATTAGAAAACTAAACATTATAGGAATGTGTGTATGAACTCAAATAACGAATAAATTCTTCGTTTATACTACTCTTCCAGAAACTATTTATGAACTTCACGGTCTGATTATGTGTGACGAAAGAGGGAAAATGTGATCATTACTAATACTGTGGACATTCCGAGTCTACATATACATAATGGTCAGATAATGGGTGTTATCAACCAAAATTATTAAAGAATTAAAAAACAAAAAGTCGACGGGATACGATAACATCACAGTACTGCTAATAAAACAAATATCTAAAAAAATAGCTCCTTTACTATCTCATTTAATCAACTTAAGTTTTTCAACTGGTGTTTTTCCCGAGGCGCTAAAAAAGGGCATTGTTATTCCACTGCTTAAAAAACCAAATTCTCACAACCGAAGATGCGCTGATAGATTTTGTTTCATTATTATACAACAGCTTCAATAACAGTTGTAAGACATCTGCACTTTTTGTTGACTTCAAAAAAGCTTTTGATTTTGTGGATCATAATATTTTATTATCAAAGATGGAGGCAATTGGTATAAGATGTGTAGCATTAAATTGGTTTTCAAGTTTTCTCACAGGTCGCACCCAACAAGTGCGAATAAGTAATCATTTAAGTTCACCCCAGGTTGTTATCAGTTTTTTCAAAAATTTTTGAAAAATGCATGAAAAAAAGACTAATAACATATCTAAAAACAATAAACTTTCAAAACAATAGGCAATTTGGTTTTACGCAAGGCAAGGCAACCGAAGATGCGCTGATAGATTTTGTTTCATTATTATACAACAGCTTCAATAACAGTTGTAAGACATCTGCACTTTTTGTTGACTTCAAAAAAGCTTTTGATTTTGTGGATCATAATATTTTATTATCAAAGATGGAGGCAATTGGTATAAGATGTGTAGCATTAAATTGGTTTTCAAGTTTTCTCACAGGTCGCACCCAACAAGTGCGAATAAGTAATCATTTAAGTTCACCCCAGGTTGTTAAGGCCGGAGTGCCCCAGGGCTCTGTTTTGGCTGCAAATCTATTCATTATTTTCATAAATGATCTACTGAATCGGGATTTTGAGGGCAACATATTTGCTTTTGCGGATGATATTGCTTTTGTATACTCTGATAAAATTAAAGACAACCTTTATTCTCATATATCTCACGACCTTAATATTATTAAACAATGGTGTGAAGTAAATAAAATGATGTTGAGTACAAACAAAACAAAATATATAAATTTTGATCACAAAACTTTCGATTTCCGTTTTCCAATAAGATACCATAACGATACCTGTAATAATATGTTGAACTGTAACTGTGCAATCATTGAAAAAGTAAGCTCTTTTAAATACCTAGGAATAAATGTTGATGAAAATCTAACATGGAAAGCACATGGAAACCTTTTGCATAATCAAATAAAATATAACTTACGTAAGTTCTATTTTTTAAGAAACTTTTGTGACGTAGTCTTGCTGCGTAGTTTGTATTATGGACTAATACACTCTGCACCGACTGCAGTATGGCATTGTCTGTTGGGCAGGTGGGTCAAAGACAGTTATCGACAACTTGAGAAGAACACAGAATATGTTTTTACGCATTATTCTAAAAAAGTCCACATTAGTATCTTCATTTCCTCTTTACCAAAACCTTAACATCCTCCCTATACAACATTTGTTCACTTTTAAAACATTACGACTTTTTTATTGCAGAAGTGGCAACAGAGGGTTCTCAAGGAACCACTATAATATGCGTAGTAATAAACTCAGACTATTCATGTTACCAAAAGTAAACAAGTTTATAATAAAACAATCATTCTTATATCTGGGACCGAAGTATTTTAACAAGTTGCCTACTGAAATTAAAGAAATAGAAAATATAAACCTTTTTTGTAAAAAACTAAAAATATGGCTTTTAGATAAAAAAGAACTTACTTGTTTACAGGAAAATATTTGTTAAAACTATACGTATGATTAAAATTTTACGTATGATTGATTAAGTATTATAGTATTATTAAAGTATTGTATCTGTTTGCCTTTGTATTTGTATTAAATATTAAACTGTGTACTTTTATATATAAAATCAAAATAACTCTGTAATCGTAGTTTTAAACGGTGTATCCATTGCAAACAAGTCTAGGCTCATTGTAAAAAATTGTAACTGTCTTATCTTATCTTATATTATGTATTGTTCGCCTCCCCCACATCAAGACACGCCACAAACACTGCAAAGCTGCACGTCAACCTTAATTGTACAGTATACTGAACTGAACTCAAATATGTTATATTTATTATGTATTGAAAATTTGTTAACTAGCCACAATTACTGGTAACAGTGGTTAGTATTATTCCATTATTGCAATGTCTTGTAAATTTGAATTATTGTGGAATAAACTTCATTATATCATAATGTGAACGTAAAGCAAAGCTCAAAATCACATTCGTCTTGGTGCATTGTATGGTATCTGACGCTATCAGAGACTTGATTCAGTTGTGTACCTGATGAGACAATGAGAATACCTCTACACCTAGATTACACTATTTTGTAGTCTGGGAGTCTCCGATGTCGAAAAGACGTGAAGAGTCATTTTGAGCTTCTTCGTCACCGACTTCTTTTTGAATCTCTTCAGACGAGCATGATTCCAGATTTCATGAGTCATGCATGTCTGTAACAGATCAGATTCCAGACGCTGCATTAAGAGGAAGGGGAACTAGGGCTAAACTCAACATTCATGTTGAATTAAACTACTATTTTACACAAGAATTTGAACGTTAGGATATAGCCAAAAATAGTAAGATGGAGGCCGCAGTTGTTCTAAGACGAAAACATGACGTTTTGCACGGTTGCTTTGGACGGTTTGCAAGTTTTTCAGCGGAATCCAGATGACTTTCATTGACACATTCTCGATATGAGTGAAACCTGAATTAGTAGTAGTAACAATCCTGAAACTAAAGGATAGTCCAAACAAAGCGGGTTATCGTTATAATGGAGAAAATTTATACTACGAAAAGGCAAACTTCTTCAGCTGGGAACTTCTTAACAACTGTGTTCTGAGCGATTTTAGTGAGCAATCTTCATCAAATATTTAGAAATTTTTAATGGTATTATATAAAAATACACAATCTGAATCTACTAGTAAAATGAAAAATCTATTGCATTAACATAAAAATATAGCTGACCCAAAAGGGATTTATTTTTTTGAATAAAGCTGTGATTGAAAAACCTAATACCTACGTTGCAATCAAACAATATTGCTCAGACGATTTCAATAACACGGATGTAGGCCTAGTAAGAGGGAAGTGTATAAGCTTAACACAATTCATTAAAATAAATATTTATCCAACTATATAATTACTTTCATTTTAGGCGAGCGTTTCAAACATCCATAATCATTAATCAGATAATATTAATTCAACAGCTATAGTTTTATATAAAATATTAGTTGGAACGGAAAGAGTTACAGCCATAACCATATATCAATCATTGTTTGGTTTCCAAATGCTCGTATATTTTTTTAACTAATAATATTAATTACTAATATGGTATCACTGAATATTTTATTTTTCGTTTGAATGTTACGTTTTTGTTTTTAAAATAACAAGTTTAATTTAAGAAATAAATATTTTAGTACTGCGTACTGTGACCCAACGGTAAAGTCTACTAGCTACGGATTAATTAATTTACATCACAACCACCCAGCTCTGAGCATGTAATGCAGTGATGTAGACGCTCGTTTAAATCAATAACTGATTGAGTTACGTGTAACACTGATTATGAAAAAACGTATATGTCCAACACGACATTGCATTACGGCAGTTTGTTTCCTGAGTAAATACTATTAACAGTACCCCTCAATTGACTTATTTTGAAAGTTTTAAGAAAGAAGAAAAATTGAGGTTCCTAATTTTACGCTATTGAATTCGGTAGCTAATTTCAAATTTTCGATATTTAAAAAAAAATCATCATTAAGGAATTATTTTGCAATGGAAGGTAAAAAAACTTGCCTTAACTTAAAACTCGAAGATTACATGCTCGAAGTACCTACAATGTACCTCTTAACGTAAATAAAGCCTGGACTCAAAATTATGTCTAAAATGTACGAACATTTTTGGTGTGTTAAGGTGGCAGCCGTGTTCAAGCCTCATTCTTATTTTATCCACGTTTATTGGTCTAGTGTCATAAATCTGTTGTTGACTCATATGTTGGTCCTATAAACATTCACCCGAAGTAAATCCCTGTATCTTCATTAATTTACAAAACAATAATAAGAGAGTTCGACATTTAAGACACATTGTACGTATAATGATTAATACATTGCACCATTTTAGGTTACAAATACCTACAATGTCCCTGTGTCTATGATTACATCTTCATTATTTCTGTTTCAGTAGTTCTTTAGAAGCACAGCTTGATTTATGTCTAATTATATACCAGTTTTACACATACTACATTAACTTTTTTGATTTAAATGGTACAAATTATTGAGATTTTCAATAGTTGTGTGTTGCAAAACATGACGTTTCAGGAACTGACATGTGCTCTGATCCTCATATCTTATATATTGAAACCAGACTTAGCTGCATATGAGACCTTCCAGGTAACCGATGACCTTGTCACGAGGTCGCTGTAACACTGTCACGAATACAGTGACATGTTACCTACACAGGGTGAGGCCGACCACCCGTGCGGTACGTATAGCTGTCACACTAACTAACTTTATCTCTGTTCTCTTTCTCATTTCCCCCTAATTCTACCTCACAGGTTACAATGAACTTATTTTCACCTTTGAAAGATGCACCAAAGGGACTAATTTGTGGGGAGAGGGGATGGTAGGGGTGATTTTTGGAAAATAGTCAAACGTAAACATATCTCCAACCATATTTACATGGTGCTTCAAAACGTTTTAAAATAGGCATTTAAAATTAATTATTTAATAAGTACTTGTTAGTACCCAAACTAAATATGGTACAGCATCAAATGTTTTCCGTTTAAAGAAATACAAAAAATCCTAATTTTTTGTAATCCAGTTGCCTCTGATTCCGAAACGATGCAAAGAGTTCTTTTTCGTCGCCGACTTTTCGGATTCTTTAGAAGGATCGAACGCCAGAATGTAGGAGTCAAGTCTGTGAATGTGTCAGATTTCAGACGCTGTAACTACGCGGTAGGTGAAATGGGGCTGAACACGACATTCCTATTTCTTACAGTTAAAAAATTGCTCCCGAAAAACATAATTAAGTTTCTAGTACAATAGTATTTGCAAATAAATGGACATAAAAATATAAAGCAGCTTTTCAGATTGTTAATGGTCAAAGACTGTGTTTTACTCATCTCCTTATGTTAGCTTTTCAGAATACGTAAGCTCCCTCTCAACGATTATCCATTACATCCCCTAATCGAAAAATAAGGTTTACTAAGAATCCTCTGGAAACACCCAGCAGGGATCTCTTCTGGCTGGTTTATACCTTCCAGTTGAACCTACCAATGGGCACAGCAAAAACCGATGTGTCACTTAAATCTGGGCAACCTTATTGATGTCCAGGAGCGGCCCATCACTAACCGCAAATGTCGAAACTCTGGGGTGCAAAGGCAATTCAGTAGGTCTAGTATTCTGCGGGAGACGACTGTTGGAGTTGGTGGTGTTAGTTGGCTGTGTTAAGGGTTCTTGCTAGCCTCAACATAAAAGTGTGCCGCCCCCTGACTGATTTGACTAGAGAGGCTGGTTCAGAGCTAGTCTCCCCTTCTTTCGAGGAGTCATAACTTCAGATTAGTGCCCTAAATTATTCCTCCCTGGACCTTACCCATACTGAATATCCTGTCACTCCGGAAGCATCGCAAAGGTCCTTATAGGACTAGGTGCAATTTATAAGCTGCTTATCCTCGGAAAAAAAGAATCCTCATGGAGTTTGTTAATGATATAAACTTTAAAATCTTCTTCCTACCAACAAAACAACACACGTAGGTTGGTGTTATGGGTTATGGCAACATCAGCGCAACACATTTATCAATTATGTTTCTAGACGAATATGTCTTCCTATATTTATGTACAGTATTTAAGCATCAACCAATAAGATCATCCAAACCAAGATAAGCACAGAGGTCATAAAGACAAAACCACAAATAAAACTATAGAAGCCAATGTACGTCCGAGAATTCGGCCCTATTTAAGAGAACATAGGGATTAAGTTTTAAAATAAATTAAGTAGGAATTCTTCTCAAATCAATAAACGTTTACCTATAGAAACTCAGATTTTAGTGTTTCAATCCTAATTAATTGTAAAATACGATTAATTGGTAATTCTAAGTATTTATAATTTATATTCAGTATACAGGGTGTTCATTTGAAAACTTCAAACTCGTATTAAAAGACTTATAGCTTAAGTATCAAAATTATGTGAACAGGAGTGTGTAGTACTAATTGGGGAACAGAAAAGATTATTTTCAAAATGAGGGTGCTCCCCCTCATACCTCCCGTACCCAAAGCAAAAATTTTGAAATTGCAACTAATACCTTGTGACACCTCAAATTAAAGCTCATAAAAAATGCTGTATTTTTGGTAAAAAAAATTGAAATCAGCCAAGCCGTTTGGTATCAGCAGTCAATAATATAATTTCTTACACAACAATTAATTATGAATCTACAAACTACTGTACTACTGCTAATAACACAACACCATCACTTACTGACTTAATTATATTGCCAAAAAGCAACAGGTTTTGTGTAATATTAACATAATCACTAATATATCGTATAAGTCCATTGATGTAATGAACAATTACTATTAACACAATCTTTTATTTTATAATTTTCTAGCTTTGAGGAAATAAAATCTAAGTTTCCATAATATAAATCGTGTGGATTTACGACGAATTCTTTAAAAAAAGTTTTAAACTTTAGGCCTATGTTATAACGGACTCTCATATAACGCGGCAGTGTCTGTGTTGGCGGTAGAGAGCTGAGAAGGGAACATATTTTCTTTAAAATCGAATAATGTCTTTTAATCGGAATCGGACTCATCTAGACTGTATCCTGCTTTTCGTCGGAAATAGAATAATGGGATTATTGTTATCCACATAATGGACCTCCTTTCTGTCATTTTTCGGTTAGAGGATATATAAAACCTTCACTAGTATAACTTTATCACGGTTCTATATCCATTTTTCTTACGCTTCTAAAAGTACTATCCACAAAAAAAGAAACGCGTTAATTATGCAGCTCAGCTCAGCACAGCACAGCACAGTAGTGAGCGGCTGTGGCCGTAAATCCACGTAAGCCAGAAGCCGAGACTTACACGCGAGCATAAATCGGTCATATTGCGCGACACGAGGAGAGATAGCCTTCCACTTCCAATATGTGTGGTTTGTACGTCAAATAATGAGTGCAGGCCGTTGTAAATACAAAGTGTGACGTGTTTATACGGCAGGCAGGAGGCGACCGGTCGCGGTGACAGCGACACTCGCGTGCAGCGTGGGCAAACACGGGGAGGCGCTGCGCTGGCTGGCTGGCGCCTCGTCTGCGAACCGGTCTCACTTCACATCTTGCTTTGTGTTCGAAAATTGCTCGCTTTTCAAAATGATTTTCTTGATGGTTTTGGATATTTTAGATACGTCTCGATGGTTTAAGTTCAAAGCCTGTATTATATCATGTATCAAAGCCAATCAAAAGCACACTTTAAATTTAGTTTTTTTTTAAATTAGTTTTTAGCATTTTATTGGTTCATCTCTTAGAGAAAAGCTGATGGTGAAACGTTTGCAAGAAGTGGTCAAACATTAATAAAAATCGGAATTCCAAGATTTTAGCAAAGTGAAATGCTTGTATAAGTTAGTTCATATGTTACTTGTCGTTTACACAGATAATTTATATGAATGTTGTATTCTGCCTTTCCCCTGCATATATAGATCACCATCTGGTGTAAACAATTTTATATTTAAATGTCCGATGAAGTTAGGGTGTCAAGATTTTTTCAATGACAACATAAACACTGTGTTAACTAACGGCTCTATGAGAAAATGCAGATTACCTGGCTTGCAGTTACAAGATAATTACAAATTTCTTACAATTCAACTTCTTCAATATAAAGATAAACCTTTTATTCTTGTTTTATAGTTTATTTGCTGAGCGATAGCAACTCCTATCACTCGTGGAGCTGGAAAACGTTCAGTCTGTCTGTCCACAACACCCAAAAGAGACCTATAGACTTGAAATTGTGCATGATGTTTTATTTCTATATAAGGAACACTGCGTTCGTTTATATGGTTCATGTCATTGTATGGGATTTGGCTGAATGCTAGTGAATATTTTACATTATTCTTATATGGTCTTATGAGTAACCACGATGACAACGATACAATAGTAGAATAAAAGAATGTGTAAACAAATTCTTTTTTTTAATTCTGTTTTAAGCCTCAGCCTTTTAAGCCTTTTACCGGCTTCGAAGTACACTTGTCTTTTTTTCAAAGTACACACACACACACACACACACACACACACACACACACACACACACACACACACACACACACACACACACACACACACACACACACACACACACACACACACACACACACACACTGTTTCGTGACAATACATGATTTGCCCTCTCCAGAATTTGAACCCGTAATCTCTGTTATAGAGCCGAGACTATAACTATTACTCTACGGAGAAGGACATAAACAAACACAATACGCCCATTCAGACACGTGATTTATTATTATTAACACATGTAGCCTAACCATCCAAACTCATACAGTATCATTTTATGGCAACTTTGTACGTAGGCTTTTATTATTTAAACACTGATATTAAACCCAATGTAATGAACTAAAATCAAAATGCATCATAAAGATATCTCGACAAAGACTTTGTCTGCAGATTTGAAATTTTACAGTTTTTGAGTTCTATGGTGGTGCATGTCCAATCATGGAATTTGGATGAGCATCGTTGAAGCCATCTCAAGAATTAAATGATGTATAGATTTGATATTTTGTAAGCGCCTCAGAGAAGCCTGTTACAACACGTGATGTGGTATACTTCCACTTTGTAATTACTAGAATATACGGTACTGCGGTTCTACTCAATGTTCAACTGCGGTGAAAGTTCAGTGTTTGTTATAGCTATATTAGGGAATTTTTATGTACACTTATTATCAGATGTAACATGAATGAAAATAATAAAACTGATTTCTAGGTCCTTCAGAGATTCCGGCAGCTGATCTCAATGATTCAACGAGACCCGGGGCTTTACCCTTGCGAGGAGACCCGGCCTTCCTGCGGCCGACCGAGCCTTCCAGGAGAGGTGGAGGTCCACCCATCTGGGTCGAGGAGGTGGTGGACACATCCTGGAAAGGAGGTGGAGGCTATAGCCATGGAGGTGGAGGCTACAGTCATGGAGGAAAAGGAAAGGGAGGACTAGAAGCTATATTTCAGGTAAAGGGAATTCATGTATACAATTAGAATAATCCGTTAATACAATTAAAATCCAGTTATAATATTAATTAAGGTCTTTATTGGATAATCATTACTCAATTAGCTAAAAGTGGAAGTTAATATCAAATAATTAAATATTTCATTATGCATGGTACGCGTACACATTTACAAGATAGTCACACCCTATAATGATGCGTGCTAACGCGTACAATGTTAGTATCAGAAAATCTTTTTAAGGAATGCATTCCTTTTTTATATATTTATCAAAAGATTTTCTCAGTAATCAATAGAAATAAATTCTTATAAATAAAAAAAATCAATTAAATAACAGAAATATCTGTAATCAAGACGTCTATACCTCCTCTATTCTTACTTGGATTTCAAAATATTAGTTTTAAAACCTTCCATTTCCTTAACTTCTGTTCTTGTTTCTTCTTCTTGTTTCACTCACGTGTAAATCATTATTGATTAATTCTCCACATCCCATTGTTTTTATTTTACTAGTCCAAAAATTTCTGGACTTAAAAGAACAATCGTTGAACACTCTCACAAGGATTATAAGTGATGTCTAACCATCCCTAATGTTTATTAGTTTATAGTTGTCAGTTACATGCAAACTGAACCAAGGGTGCATTGGCCACTATATCTTGATGACAAACATATACAGTCATAAATGAGGATTAAAAATAATCTCAGTAATGGTTTTTAGAATAAATCCCTTCCTCAGTATCCCTCCACCTAAGTTTTACCGTCTAAACTGCCTCGAAACATTTATAACACAAGTACAACCTTCTGATATTTGGGCCTCACTGCGGAGTGCCACATTCAATCAAAAGGTATTAAACGTGATTGTTAAAGTGAAGATTTACCGAGTTACCTGTATCAGGGCACAGTGACAACTCTGGCATTCCTAGCCTTCGGCGGCTATCTCTTGTGTCTGGTCCTCCACATGCTCAAAGAGAAGAAGGCGGCGCTGACGATGACTCTGCTGACCACTACTGCGCCAGCGGTGACCAGAAGACGTCGCGACGCCACCCCCGTCTCCGCTTCTAAACCAGATGAGATGTACCGGGCACTGCGCCACCTTGCTGAGGGCTACGCCAAGTACAACCAACATTGCCTGGACCACTCGTGAATCACAACAACATCGAAAGCCTGTATTTAGTCGTTTATAATTCTTTCTTGTTTGAGATTAATGTGTATTGCACATGATTTAGTTTTAACTAAAATTTTAGTAAAGTTCTATTAAAATCTAACACTTTTGTTATTAAACCTGATTTTATAATTTTAAAAGATTTTAAAAAAACGTAGTCCTTGTGGATGAAAGTTTCTTATTTAAAATCGAGGTCATATTTTCCATGCTTATCCGCTAGCATGACAGAATGGAGCTTCTATTAACAGCGATTACCACTCATAGGGTCGTTCACTGCTCTCTATCCCATTATGTGAAATTTAATGGTATGTGTGTGTTTATGTACACGTAAAAAAATACTGAATCAATTTGTACTGAAATTTTACACAAACATTTTTTGTGTTAGGTCTATTCCTATATAGAAAATCCATCCGGGCTACGCCTCACTGGTCTCAAAACTTGCGATAAATTCAATCTTGGTTCTTAAAGTTGCGAAGCATTAAGTGAAAGAGCCTGTTTAATGTAGTCAACTGTTCAGTGTCATTGTTTTATGACAGCACCACCGTATGTCTAATTAAATTATTGACTATTTCCAATTTATATAATATAATATAGTCTTAGTCGAAGAAACAAGTCAAAATGAACTAAAGTACAAACATTATTAATACCGGAGTAAATTACAAAAGCCATAAATATATACTTTTTGACACATTTTATTGAGCGTGGCAACAAGGCAACCTCAACATTGGCGTCGAAGATATAATTCACTAGAACCAGAAGTGCTCATAACGTGCCAAACCTACAAAATTGCGAGCGAAATCAACTGGTAGCGTTTCACATTTTATTAATTATATAGTCAATATTCGTATCGTGTCCGATTGAACATTCGGTAACATATTTTCGAAAGAAAACGAGAACGTGAAAAAAAACTATGTCAAGAAATAAACATCACAAAAAAGATATATTACAGAAATCTCACCGGAACGATATTGTTATTGACATCCAACGACCAGAAACAGGAACTAGCAAAGACGGCACGCATCAATAGCAAATTCTGATAACAGGCCGCAGTTACTAGCATCAGTGAGACGTTAATAACATTAAAATACAATGTAATGCTGTATTTCAATTTTTAAACAAATAATAGTTTGCTATTTAACACCAATAAATGCTATATACACTAAATACAATCCAATCCCAGACGTTTCAATTGCTGTTCTTCCGCGTTGTATCTTTCTATGATTACTCATAAAACATCACTCCGTTTCAAATAGAAATATTAAAAACACTGTCCATTTCAAATAAAAATCTGTGTTCACGCTATTCACCCCCAAAAGTTGGTACTTTCATTTTACATTAATCAACTTACATCTTACCCCTTAACCCTTCTGTTCTCCATAATTAGATGATGAAATTAAATGTAGTTTTTTTAACCCAGATCTGAAATATCCCCAAATATTCTTTGGATAACAAAAAATTTTATCGTCATAATTTGTTCACAGTATTCGGAGTACAATATTGCTTTTCTTTCCAAAGGGAAAAATTAATTAAATAATTTACGGCTTAATATATTTTAGAAGGAAATCGGTAGTTATACAAACTGAAAATATTACTGAATTATTTGTCGTGGAAAAGGGTTTTGACAGTAATAGTTACCGTGATGCACCGGAAGAAGAAGTAGAAGAACAAGGCGAGAAGTCACAACTGAGAGGAGACAATTATTAGACAATGTGTGGCGGTAACGGCACGTTCCAGAGACAGGGCAGGGAGATCACTAGAGCACTAACAGACTGTGCTCTCCACCAGTCGCTCTGAAGGACTCCTCGATAGATGACAGGTGAGCTGTTCTTTATCTTACAGCCTCTTCAGAGCAAATTGTACTCGAGATCTTAGAATAGAACGTATCTGTGCTCATCTAAAATATCCGAAGAGTTTTTAAGAGAAAAACACTTTTCAATAGATAATACCTTTTCAAAGTCCCACACAAGAAAAACTGCCCTCCCTCAAAGTAAGCCACAAAAGGATATTTTTTGCAATGTTTCAAATAAAAGCAAATGTCACAACATTTTACTGTATTTTTTTTTATGTTGTTAATTCAATTTTGTTTAAACATGTTGGACTTTCCTCTTCAGAATGGGGAGAGGAAATATTGGTATTTCTTAGACAAGAAACCTAAAATCTTAAATTTTATTGCATAATTCAGTATGAGCATAAAACAAATAAGAATTCATCATTTCCTTATAAGTGACAAATCTTTGTTGAGAAACTTGGATCTCAGAGGCTGATGTTATGACTAGCTTTAAGTTATTCTGATACACACTATGTCTAAAAAAATGTTCACTGGTATTTTAGACTCATTTATTAGACAAATTTATTCCAATTTACTTTTTTGAATCCGTATTTTAAATATTTATGAATGAGTTGTCACAAATAATCCTGGTTACTTAAATTATAATGGTCAGAAACATAAATCTTTTTCCCACAGTTTTCCAAACGTGTTCACTATATTGTGTCAATAAGGCCTTTACTTTTATAAGTATTCGCCAGTTTCGATATAAGATTTTCCACAGACACTTAACTTGCCGGATCCCTGAATAAGTGAAGTGCTGTTGACAGCATAACATTACTATCATGCCCACTGAATGTACATGCTTTATTTTTATAATTTAAGTAATTGCAAATGTATTAAGACGTCTCGAGGCATTTTAACGCCCTGAATAATTCAGGTTTTAGGGATCATGGACACATTATGTTGCCGCCATCGGTTGCTGCTGCCCAAGATCTTGCTGTTGATGGTGCTTATATCGCCGCTGACAACCGAAGAGGCTGATCGGGAACCTCGTTTCTTCTCGCATCCAGGTAAAACTGGCTTTTTACTGAACATTATTATAACAGTACGTCCAAATATTGGATTCACAACTATACAAAAAATCATTAGATAAACAAATGTACATGCTCCCTAAATTTGAATACGACATGTTTGGCATGTTGAACAATTACATAATTTTACAATTTGAATATATATATATATATATATATATATAATTAGTACAACTTCGCAAATTTTCTAACCTGATTATAAGGAATTGGGGGGGGGGGAGATAAGTATTTAATAACTTTGATTTCTTGCACTTACAATAAAGCTAAACGTATAGCCTTAAAATAAATTGGAATCATAAAACCTTAGCATTATAGTGCTCAGGATTTTTACAATTTTATCCATTGGTGATGGATATTTTTCCTAAATATTTAGGATTATTAATTTGTTATACTCTTTAAGTAAAGTAATCACGTTTTAAGGTTCGATACTCTATGCTTAACACTAAATCTTTGTGTTTGAGGACACCGTCATTATACTAATTATTGTAACAAAATATTTTTAACGGTATTTTGATCAAAAAATATTTTAAAAATACTAAATTTGGTTAAAGTCTGTAGTATTTGCACATACGAATATACTAAGAATTTCTTTTAATTTAAATCAACAATGTAGGACACTCATTACACTGCATGTTATATACATGAGAAATAAAATGGATAGTATAGTGAAATATATGGTTAATAGATCCATTAAGAAAAACAAAATACAGCTTTAACACAATCCGCAGCAGCGACGTGTTAAATATTCACTTCACACATCTTAATCGTTATCACAAATATAGCATGTCCGTTTGTTGTAGTGAAATTGTAAGTAGTTGCATTTTGGAGGTTAATAGCATATTTCATCAGACCTGTCACAAACTTTATATTTACGTTTATGAGGTTTGGCTCCGACGAATATTAAATTTCGAAAAATAGAACTAAAAACCACCATTTGCATTATTAGCGTAATCGTAAAGGCAAATCAAAATTGGTTATTTGTTTTTGTGCAATGCTACAAATATCACACTCTACTGCTGTAGCTATGTTGGATTGGTTAACATGAGACCAACATCTGTGCAGGCTGAATCCTAAACTATTTAGAGTATAACGTAATATTCATAATTATCAACTCAGATGTCGATTGACCAATATAACCAGCTACTCATTGTTACCACAGATATTATGGCAGATTTCCGAGAGGGTTGGGAGACGGCCGGTCAGTTCGTGGGTCTGGACACGTCCCAGGGGGTGGCCTCTCTGGTGTCTTCCTCTTTCAGCCCCAGCACTGCCGAGGACAAGCAGTACCCTCCCTCCGCTCCCTCCACGTCACTGTTCCACGGCTTCTTCAGACTACTCGGTTTCGACACTTCCAAGCTGAACGCCATCGCTGTCAATGCTGTTGTTTTCATCGCTAAAATGGTATGCATCGTTCGGACGAAACATTTGAACGCTATAGCAGTCCGCACCAAATTAGTCCGGTGGTTGTTGCATTGGGGACGCTGCCTTAGCACCCCCTGGGATCTGAGGTCACGCCTGGTGTGCTTATTCAGTACACGGACGCGGTCAAGGCACTGAATTAGCACCCTTCGGTTTCAATATTTCCCAGTTATTTCATACGTTTATGAGTAGTGCATTACTGTTGGAATATAGCAACCTGAGTTTAACCTAAATGTTACAAAGGATAACCGCTTTTTGGATATTTTCCCTCATTAATTTTATAAATATGAACACTATATAATGATAAACAACTTTTTAATCTATTTCTGGAATTACACGTATTTGCATGAAATACATTTATTTTTCTTATTAATTAAATTATCTATTTCTTAATTACCTAGGGCCATTATATCTCTGTATTTCGCATTTTGATTTCAGTTGTTTATTTATAATTTATTTATTTTTTATAAGACCATTTAACATTTTAAATCTTATCTGTAATGATCAGATTTAATAGTATAACTAATAAAAGGAATTAATTGTGTTTTCAAATGTTGGAAAGTATAAAAAATCGATCGTTTGAAGAATGGCTTGACCGATGTGGCTGTTTTTATTTTAAAACTTTCGCAATAGTCCAAATTAATCTTGTTAGAGGGGAAATGGAAAATACGTAAAGATCACAAAATGTTCATTAAAATGGGAAATACCAAGCATATTGAGAGATAGTAGTGTACTGTATGCAGAAACGTCAATGTATAGTGAATTATTGATATTATTTAAACAACATTGCTATAAAATTCAATTTAATGAACACAATTCTTAATTTATGCACGTAATACATCCTTAATCAAGATTGTTGAACATTGTGTAGCATGGAATATTACATTAGTGGAAGGAATAATAAAGAGTAAAAAGTAACGAGTAAAAGTATAATGAGAGCAGCGATTTAAAAAATAATCAAGGTGGTGTAAATCAGGACATGGACACAGTCAAGGCGCTGATTTACCACCCCCTTTCGTGATATCAAATTGACGTCACGAGCGAGGGGATGCTATGTCCACAGGGTGCTAAAACAGGCGCCCAGTTGCGTGTCAATCCCCAATTCTATTGTTACACACCGCGCAAAACACCATTGTCAGTTTTACACGTATAGAAAATAATGATCTGTCTTAACATCCTTAGATGTTGCCATAAACAAGTATATTACGTTTAATTTCATTCATATGTTTCCTAGACAACATGTAAATCGAGTAGTTTGCCATAGCCATGTCATATGGAACAGCTGGTGGTCAGCACTGATATGGTTACACCATCTCCTGGAGCGGGCTGCTCTAAAAGTATACGTTTGTAAAAGTGACATGACAGGTTGCGCTTACTCAGCTGACATCAGATTGGTCTACTGGCCAGTTCGTTGATTTAATAAATGTACCGTTCTTATTGATCTTACAGGAAAGTGATCACATTCAAGTTCGCCTACGTATAGTGGTTTGTACGCCATAACGGATAGCCGAGTCTTGTTATTGTAGAAATTTTGCTTTTGCTAGTTTTTCTTCTGTATTTAAGTACCATAATGTACTCCTATTTAAAAAAAGACTCTCACCAAATTTCTTTAAACTCAATAAACATAACCCAATGACAATAAGCACCGCCTTAAAAATGCAGAACTGTATACATTGCTTTTATATATATATATATATATATATATATATATATATATATATATATATATAAACATCCCTATATTTTAAACTCTCGATTCTGAAAAAAACTATCCTTAGAAATAAAAAAATTATTGTGGGATGTAGACATGGCGGTATTGAATGTATCGACTTGGTGTTCACATTTATTAGGATCGGAAGCTCAAAGACAGTTACAATAATTACGTGAAATTGTAACAAATATGTTCACAAAACCACGTAGGCTATAGCCTAGAAAACATTTTAAATTATGTAAAAAAATAAAACATTCCTACTCCATATTTTGACAGTGTAAAACTAATTATTACCAAAAATAGTTTCCTTTGGTTTGGTCCCACGCAAACGAAAATTTGAATATGTATAATTGTAAAATATGAATCTTCAACTATTGACGTCAGTATCTCTCACGGAAAAGTTAAATTTTCAATGTTTTATTTGCTTGCAATGAGTACTTCAATGAAAATTACATAGTTAACAAATAACACAGTTTTACTGTGTAAAATGTTTAATAAATTACAAAATTAATTTTTCTTCAAATTTCAAATACACCACTTAAATACGTGTAATGTTGTGACCATTTTATAAAAAATCATTTACAAAATTGAGACTAGTTCCCTTTTATAGGTAATAAATGTCAGCACATTACCTCCGTCTGTAACGCGTAACAATTATTTTTGGACTTTTACTTGAAATTTTGGGTATACTACATGCGGAACAAAATAAAAAGATACTATTAGTAACCAAACACAAATTGATATGGTTACTATGTTAAAAATAAAATCGGCTGTCTTTCACATGCAATAGTTGTAGATGGAACATTGGTGAATGCTATAACGGAATAATACGTATAGGCCTACTATAGTTGTTAGTCGAGACGTAATCAAACATTTAAAAATGACTGTGAGTAAAGAACAAGTGTAATTTTTTATTGCTGTAAAATCGTGTTTATGGTTAAGATTTACCGTTTTTAATTAGCATCTTATAGTTATGATTCCAATGGCCGAAAACAAATACGGAAGTCCTTTATGTGGAGTATGAAGCACGATAATTTCTATTATTTATGCAATGTTTAATAATAACCTAACTTCATTCATTCGCCACAAAAATTACATGTACTAAATAAGTAGTCTAAGTACGATTTTTATTACTTTATAAAAAGCTTTCAACAAGTAATATATGGGGTGTTATTTTTAATTCTATTTTATTTTACAGATTGGTTCATCGCTGATTAAGAACTTTACAGGATCTGGAACAGGGAGAGATAAAGGGGAAAATGATCTGGAAGGATCTCCTTTGTCCTGGATTCTGGAAGACGTTAAGACTCAGGTTTGTTCTGCAACCAAACTTCTATCTGTCGGTATGAACATAGGCCCGTTGTACCACAGGGGACGGCTCGATTACTCCACTGTCCGTTGGCCCAACGACCCTCCTGGAAGAAATGTAATTTGTACAGAGGGTCGTTGGCCCAACGACCCATTTTACAAACATATAGAGGTTCGATTACTCCACTGGTTCGTTGGCCCAACGACCCTATTTGTTTCATTTCTGTAAATTGTAAATAAAGGGTCGTTGGTCCAACGAACCTTATATTTTTTATTTACTGGTATAGGTTCGTTGGGCCAACGATCAGTGGTGTTATTGGACCATGCATTAATATTAAGCAATAATATTTGAAAAGGGTTGTTGGGCCAACGAACCTAAGTGAAATGAATCGTACCGTTGGGCCAACGACCCTCTTATTTAAAACTAAACTAATGTTTGGGTCGTTGGGCCAACGATCGGTGGAGTAATCGAACCAGACCCTGGGGTTATACTACTGTTCATGTTAGGCAATATTTAATCTGTGAATAATATTGTGTTCAATAAAATGAACTTCCAATGCAGCATTGCAAGTAAAGCACTGCAGGTGAGCTTTGAGAATATAAATATCAGCAATGTACCTTTTTATGACTAAAAATGAATATACTTTAAAAAAATAAGAAATCTACAGTAAAGTAGGAGGAAGATTAAATTAAAGTTGAAAAATCATAATTCATTTAAATTTGTATGCATTTTAGATATAAGTGAAAAATATAATTTTATTTTGTTGGCGTTTAAAAAGTATATTTCTTAAATGTTCTGGTACTTTTAAAACAAAATAATTAACAATCACTTTAAATCGTCTCTTACAGATTAAACATTATAGCTTAAACATGAATCTGCAGTAATTGCGGTATCATACTTAACTTATTGTCTTGAGGATTAGAGAAATTAAATGTTTGTCTCGATTGCTCTTTAACCTGAATTTATAATTTAGTAACGGCAGTTCTAGGAAATTGCAAGTTTAATCTTGTAGTGGGATTCACTGCTCTGTTTACAAATATCTGAAAGAAAACATTAGGCTATTACTGTGTGTATATGCGTGTGTGTGTGTGTGTATCGGTATATATTTAGTCCTGTAAAATCGGTTAAAATTAAGTCCTGATACGCCTAGATATATTCCAAACGGATTGCGATATCGATGTACAATTTTCACTAAACTTATTAAAATATTTCTTTTTAATTTGTTGGACCATAAAAATCTCTCCCCCTTCTTTTCAAAGGGTGGTAGAAGGAGGTAACTTTAAATTTTCAAATTGCAACCCTTATCTTGTCCCGTTGTTCACGGTCACTCCATTCACGCGTTACTCCATATGTTTGGTAACTACATAGGCTGACTCTATTAAATGTATTTTACTGTTTTAATTCTAAAAACCATTAATCAGAACAATTAAAATATAAAATTTCATGGTTTATGGGTTCGGTATGTGTACAGTAAGAGTCCGTATTTAGTACACATTCATGTACTAGCTCTAAGCCTTTTTCATTTATTCGTAAATTTTCTTCAGAAAATTATAACGAAACTATGAATTATTCCAAAATTAAAAACTTAAAAAAATACTTCGTATTTATAATTTTTCTGCATCACAGTCCCAGAAACCTTGTATGCAATGAATGAAATCACTAATATCACTACATACTGTGAAAGGCTAAGTAACAGAACCGTTATCGTATCATGTCTAACAATCTGAGTAACACAACAGTTTGTCGTACCTTGCCTAAAAATCTGATTTACCAACCGTGTGTCGTATCTTTACTAACAATCTGGGCAACCGATTGTACTTGTCTAACAAAACCGTTTATTAGAAATTCATCTTAAAAGGTTAGTGATAACGTATCCTTCTAAATCCAAATGAAATTCAAATCTTAAGATAGTCGTATTGATAGGTCTTAAGATATCTATATGGAGTATGGATCGGTCATTTGGTCGCCCTACCAATTCAACCATATCAACCAACTACAGAGTGTCCAGAAGTGCTTCATCAGGATGCTTGGCTCCAGGTTGGGTTTCACTTACCGCACAACTCCTATAAGCGAAGTCGAGAGTCAATTTAACCTCCTACCTCTACATAGAAGACGTCAGCTCACGGACCTGGTAACTCTTTTCAAACTGGTGAATGGACTGCTTGACTGCCCAGGTCTCCTCAGTGGCATTGACTTCTCCATCTCAAGAGGAACTCGTTCGATGACCATCTTCCGTAGACGCTACCATCCTTCTTACTACGCTTACCACAGCGGTCTCTCTAGACTTCTTAGAGCTGGAAGTGATGCTGCTCCACATGTTGACTTCTTCAATGAGACTGTCGCATCATTCAAGAGAAAAGTGGCTTCCCTTGTAAACAACTAACTAGTAGCCTGCCCCCCCCGCACACACACACACACACACACACACACACACACACACACACACACACACACACACACACACTCAAACACGCACGTCACTGGTATGCATGTAGTGGATTTAGTTTATGTTTATTTTAATGTTAAATTATTTAAGATGTTGTTGATTATTATTTATGTTTACGCTTGTTCCTGATTATTTATCTTTTCTTGCATGTTGCTAGTTATATATTGTTACTTTTTCATGTGTCAAATTTATTATAACTTAGTTGTTATATAGTTCTATTAATACTATTCATTATTGTTTTTTTTACCTTTTTGTTGATTATTTGTTACCTTATATTTATTACTAATTCGCTGTTTTTTTATTACTTATTTTAACATTGCTTGTTATTTAATTATATACGTATGTATACATTATATTAGTGCTATTAATAATGTATACTCTTTTTAACTTATTACATGTAAAGTGGTATAACTCCGTTGGAAGAAGAATAAAAAAATAAATATCTGATTTTACACTATTACGGGTTTAAAGTATGAGTGATAAATTCTCTTGTACTGGGTGTCCCACTTTCATAAAGATTATTTATTTTACTTCAGAACTGCGCAATCATGACAAAACACCACTAAAAAACACTACGATACAAATTCATGCAGAATTCCTAGAAAAAACATAGAGAATATAATATTTAACAATACGATCAGGCGAAATTTTTTAAACTTCCATATAAATTACTTAGGAAAGTACACGGTTTGCAAATTGAATTAATAACTGTTGTAACGTCGCGATGCGTACGTAGTGTATTAGTATCCGAATATGCCAGACTTAAACCCTTTTAACCTCCTGGCTCCGGAATTTATAAGGACAAGTTTTACACTTATGTGCATACTAAAATGAACAAGCTATCAATATTTGAAGGCATTATTTCATAAAGAAATTGCAGTAATAATTCTTTGTAAGTTGGTTGAATTCTGTGTAGGAAAGGCTTACTAATTTAGGATCTAAAGGCGTCATTTGATAAATAAATTGCGGCAATCATTCTTCGTAATTTGTTTGGACCCGTGCAAGAAAGGTTTATCCAGGAGAGAAACAGCTGCTGGACCTAATGTTTTTAATGCCTTACTCATTGAAGACTACTTGTCTTTGTTTGTTTGTGCACAGGCTCGATCACTGCTGTCACGGGCGCAGGACAGTAACCTGTCGGAACAGCTGATAACCTCCCTGCAAGACGTGCCTGGGGACACCGACTGTATCCAGGTGCTGGTGTGTCGTGCAGCCCCCTTCCTGTCAGGCATGCAGCGATCCTTGCGTCTCCTACTGGTCACCCAACCCTCCACTGTTGCTACAGACCCCGACCTGCAGACCTGGGCCTCTCTCTCACCGCTCCAAAGGATGTTCCACTACCTTCCCTCCCGCCGCGACCTCCTCCAGTCCGCCCAGCAGTGTGGTCGCCGCATACCCTCCTGCAGCCAGCTCTTCTCTGCCTTCGACGACTGAAATATCTGCATGCCCTCTCTTTCCTTTGTTTACAATTTGTTTTTGACGATGGAAGGATTGTGAAGGAAACATGACTTTTAGAAATTTGCCATCGTTACACAAAAGGAAGGAGATACACGAAATCAGTAACACTACGTTTCGAAATCTGCAATCAAATGTCTTCCTCAGGAGAATAACTAACCTAACACGTAACTAAATTATATGTTATAACTTAATCATACCAGAGCGTTGTGACACGTATAAACCAGAAATCACAACAACCATAATGTGTATCCACTCTATGTAAATCTCTAAAACATGAATTTAATACAAATACCAATTATTAAAACCGAACAAAAGAATACAGGTGACATAGCATGCGTTGAACGACCAAATACTATTAACTAACCAGAAGCCACAAGTAAATTGTGATCGTCTTGGCAGAAGCAAGATTGCGGCAAAAGGGGAAACGGGAGTGAGCCTTTTTTGTTATTGGTTCATATTCGATACACTTCTCAATACCATACTGTTTATTAAAAATCTCTTATCAGTTTCATACTTTAGGTTTTCTTGTTAGTTCCTTATTTCAGAATTTGCAGCCAAAGCGGCCTTTTTTGGATTGATGGTTGATTGATCGCTACTTATACACCTGATAAAGACATTTGATTTCAAAGTTCTAAACGCAGTGTTACTCATTTCTCGTATCATTAAACAATGGCAAATGTCCGAATAATCCTGTTTTCTTCACTCTCTCTTGGTTACACAATATCCCCATGTCTCTAACAATGATATTGTAAATCCTATTAGTTATGATCCGGAACAGCACACATATTATTATCTCTGATCATATATAGATGCTCATAAGGAACAAGAGAATTATTTATGGACTAAAGATCAATGTATTTAAACAAATACTCCATTATTTTCATGCACATAAAATATACTACTAATCGACAAATGTAATAGAGGTTTTTAACTATTATAATCTAATGCAGTATGCAATTGTTTTATCAAATGTATTGTGCAAAAGAGAACATTATTTGGAAAACAAAACTCTACAATAAAATGTGTTGTTAATTTTTTAATTATTGTAGTTATAGACTAAATGAATCAAGCTTTTAGATACAATATACGTTTTAAATGTGCTCCTTTGCGTGGGTTTACATGGCATGCATGAGTTATAGGCTTTAAAGACAAGAAATATTGTAGCGCAGGTCCGGCAACATTTGTTTTTAATGTTATAGGTAGGTATATAGTCTACTTTTTACACTAAGGAATTGTACTTTTTGGGGATTAAAACTTATAACTAAATTGTTTCTCCGTGTATGATTTGAATATAATATGTAGTTGGTATAAAAGCTGCTAAAAATAAAATACCAAGCAGCAATACTTAGACATATTGATATAATATACACTCCACAATTACTGGGATAATAGTACTACTAAGTTGCCCCTACATTAATTTGCCACGCAAGATAGTTTCACACGTGCTGCGGACATGCAACAATTCTAGCAGTCACGGCGCTGCGTTATATATCTTTATTGGTAAAGACCCTGCTGGGTCAAATAACCAATTTTAAATTTTAAACACTTTTGCCCCCTTATCTATGGTTGTACAGTTATGGATGATGTATTAAAACGTATCAAAACGCTATTTAGTTATTCTTCTAAAAATAATACCTACTTGTAGAGTACTAAAATGATTAAGTACAAAAATGTAATTTTTTATAGATAACGAATAAAACATATTTTAAAATACACTAAAATCCATTAAGATTAGTATTATTTATATTTTTAAAATGAGATATGTTATATAATTCTAGGATTGGAAATAAGTGCGTAAAAGTGTTTTTGCTTTAGTATTATTATTATGAATAATACTAAAATGAGGAGGAAAGGAAATTACGCTCGGAAAGGATGAAGAAATATTGGGTGGATAAAAGAAGAAAGACTAGAAAATATAAAGTGACTAAAGTGGTCCAATGTAGGCCATAAAATTATAAATAAAAAATAAAATTATTATTATGAAGTTAGAATAAGGACTGCCACTAGTACCTTAGACTTACGCCCAGAGTTTAGTTATAGATTTGTGGAACATGTATCATAGGGGTTGAAACATAAGCGACGAAAGCTGCGTATCAGTTACATCTTAAACAACGCCTTATACAACTGTACAACCACAATACTGTTACGATAAAAAAAGGGCGGATAACTGTTTGAGGTTTAACGTGTTTCTTATAAGTTCAAATTAATCAAGATGGCCTCCGCGCCACGGTCAGTTCTGAGGTAGAATACCGGGATTTTACAAAGAAAACGATGGAATAAAACGAGATTTTCGGGTGATAATTAAAATTTTAGTAATCTCGTGACGTTTATAAATTTCTTTATTTTTAATTACTGAACACTTTATTTATTTTTTAACTATTGCTGACTTATAGAATATTATAAGGTCAATATGAATTTGTGGGACAATTATTATAAACATGTATTATTTCAACAGAAAAGAATCAAAACCTCATCACATGAACACACTTGAAACTAACACCTACACTGTATAAGCTAAATAATATTAACCAATTGTTTGCTTACGAGTTTTTCTTGAAATAGTTTTATTTATTCAAACAGGTAAGTGTACATTTTCTACTACATTCATTATAGTTAATTAAAACTTGTAATACACTTATAGAGCCTGATATCTACATTACTGTATGTAAAAATGCAATGTAACTAATTTATATAACTTTATATGATCGTTATAATGTACATATTTAATTATCTGTTGTAAGACCCACTTGAAATACATAAATTTAAATTGTCTAAAATACAACTATGAGTGGTTTAGGATTATTACACCCCTTATACTGTACTCTTTTCACTTTCATTTTGAAACGAATTGTTAACATGGATCTGCACACTACCATGTGTTGATGTTATAGTGTATGGCCTATTAAAATCACTGTTAAATATTTTAGACAAAACTTAACAGAGTTGTGTTGGACTGTGCATTCAGTCGATAGACATAGCCTACGAGTTTGTAATTACACGATCAGGTAACGGTTAGGCCACTGGATGTGTTTCCCCACTAAAGTGGACTTGACCAATTTGTGTTTACAACTGTATGGATCAGTTTACAAGTATCATAAGTCGTAATATTAATTTGATTTGAATTACACAATTTTCTTAGCTACATATCAGCATAAACCTCCAAATCGGCAAACACATGCTAAACAATATTTATTTTGTAAAGGTTCAAAAACTTAAATAATAACATTTATTTATATAAATGTTACAATTACTTGTGTGTATTCCACTTTTTTCTAAATCTCTTCTTACTGATTTTTGGGTGCTTTACTGTATGAGTATGCAATTACAACAATCAAAGTTAAATAAATTATTGTGAACACTTAGGCCTACATTTTCTTTCAAAATACGACTTTCTAATTCTATCCTTATCCTACAACTGAACTGATTAGCATTCGATATCATTAATGAATGTCAATACAGAAAGCATAGCACTGCGGCCGAGTGTATCAGTAGGCTGCAGACGATACAGTAGCCTATGCGTGGTGGAATTCGCACGGCAGAATTTCAGCTTGCAAACTTCAGAACAGTCAATTACAATAAGTAGGTTTTAATTTACAAAGATCTTCGGAGACACTACAATCTTTAATATACGTTACCTCAAGCTACTATTTAATTAATTGGTATATCTATTTTAAATAAAACAAACATAACCCAACACAGCATAAGTAGCACCGCATATAGCCGACATAACTGATTGATTATTAACATCTGGAATTTATGTGATCAATTTACTTACCTATTTAACACCTATTTACCTTACTGGCAGTTGGTTTTTAAGCGTGTCAAGCTAAGAAAAATGTGATCTGAGAAAAGAATTATTATTTCATATATTTAAACCTTTTTACTTCTTTCCCACGTCGACCTCCACCAAAACTAGTACGGCTGACGATTAGTTACTTCCTTCGAAAAAATTCCTCTATCGATAAAAAAACAGGTTGTGTGCTTATGGAATACATATTGGTCTAAGTTCCTGGACTATAATGGTAATAGTTTGCGCCCCATACTGATGATCACGAATATTTGTGCAAGAGGTAACGGTTCAAACAAGTGTACTACGAATCGTCGAGGCTAGGTAATAAATTACGTACAGTGAAACTCGTATACTTTGAATCTTAAGTAACCAAGACAAATTTTAGCTATCCAAGATTCCGAATTAAACACGCTTTATTATTGTTTGGAAATGTTAATGAACCGAGAGATATGTTCGAACTATCAAAAATTTCGGATTAAATATGTTAGTATTACATACTTTTTACAGTACAAAATTGAATAGAATATATTAACTTATCTTTTTATATGCTCAGGCAAAGGATGAGCGCTTATCCGCCATCGCCTGCCAAGAAAAATAAGAACCAAGATTTTAAGTAGATTCACACATGTTGAACGATATTGATAAAACAATCGGCCAAAGGTCGGAGCATCTGAGTTCCTAGTGATAACAGCCGACTCAATTCATCACCATCTTTTACCACTTACATGATTATTGGGTTGTTTCTGGGAAAATCTGATCTACTAAAATATTGGCTTTTTCTATTATTTCCTATTTTAGTCCTTCTCAACAGGCGTGCTTGTGTACTCAACCCTGTATTGATTTGTGCTTCCTTTTTCTTATTACAAACCAAATTTTAAGGGTCCCGATGACGCTTTCGAGTTCCTTTTGAAAAGTTCCAATTTTCCGTATCTGGTGTTTCGAGAAGTTAATTGTAGAGATGAGAATAACCCCAAAAGTATTAAGTAAATAAAAATTGGGCGTGTACAATTTTTAATTCATAGAGAAACATTGATGTTACAAAGATACAATCTCTAGCTTTCTTCCAATTGCAACCAATTAAATGGATAAAACAACCTTGAAACTAGCAGTTTTATGCCGATGTCGCAGTACGGTTCGCGATATTAATTCTCCAAGCTTTACAGCCGCGATCCGAGTTTTCATTGGCATATAATTGGATGTACTTTCCTGAACTTGACACTTAGAATGTTAATGATCAACACACGAAATAACACTTTCATTTGTTTCAAATTCATCAACTCACCATAAAATCACACGGCTGTAACTGGAAATTGTGGTGAAGGACTTTAGAGATGGTCACAATAAGGTTTCAACAATAGGTCTCGTATTTCTATTCAATCGTAGGAATGATCACTTCGATTATGACTGTAATCCATCAGAACGTAGTTAGGAGAGCCACCTATAGATGTAGTACGCTGCCGAGGTGAACGTCCCGTTACTGCAGCCTACATTGTATTGCTTCCTTCCGCTCCCGCCTCCACCACCCTCTTTATCATGTCTAGGGAAATTTTCCGTCGTAATATCATAATCTCAGAGTAACTGAAACTTCAAATCTCATAAGGTTGACTAACCAGAACAAGCCGTGATATACCTGCCTTGAAAAGATCCGCATACGGATTTCAATCATTGGTCAACAATTTCTTGGAATTCTCCAATATCGTAGCATACATTCACATTTTTTTGTACCATACTTTTAGAATTTTCCTTATAAAGTAAAATAAGAGCTGAATATATTTTCTTTAGGTATACGCCATTCCTGTGTAAATACCACCTGCTATTTATATGTATACGTTTTTCTTATAAACGACAAAATTTGTTAAAAAAATAAAATCTACAGTTTTGTAGGGGTTTACTACTTAGAAATTCAATAATTTATACGTCAGTATTATTATTCCAGTTGTACACATTTGAACTGTATGGTTTACACGTAAAAAGGTATCTTTGATATTACGTTAATGCATTTAAGGTATACTTTATTTTTTATAGTACGCAAAACAAAATATAACAGATTGATTGTCTTTGAAAACATTCAAGTACATTGTCAAATATTTTTCTATGTTTTCTACATGCAGGTAAATACAGGAGACAACATGTTGTGTTATTGAACATTGCTTATCTTACTAGAAGCAATATGCCTTTCCCTAACTCAACCAAAACAAGGTTAAATGTATATGTTAAATAGTCCTATTTTATTGTAATTCAATGTTTTACGCGTTAGTTTTAGAAGCAGATAGGAGGGATTGATGTACTACTAAGCATCTTCAAATTTTAGCTCAAAACTTGAAATATTGCTTCCATAACATACGCTGAGTTAAATCTTTATGGCCATCACTTTAGACAATTCATTTTTACTATCTTTTTATGATAGATTTTAAGATAGTTAGGAAAGTCTTTAATTTTATGAACACCTCCTAAAGTACGAGTAATCTACGTTAATACTGAGAAATAAAAATAAACTTACATATAAGTTTAACAGCCATAGAGACTATTATGATCTTAAGTGTATGGTTATTTAGAAACATCCCATTATTTTCAGTATAGTTTAGCCATATCCTTTAGAATATATATTCCACAAGAACTCGCGTTGTCCCGAAACCAAACTGAAACTTTCCTTAGTACGAGGTTTAATCCTTACAGCATTTCTGCAACCCATTATGTGAGACCAGAACTATAGAACTATAACCAGTCCATTAATCATAAAATAAAATATTTGGCTACGAAGGTGGATACCTTTCAATCCCCAAAAGGCATATCTAGAACCAAAGAGTAACTTACGACGAAAAAAGATAACAATTCAGAGATGTATGTATTCAATCAAGTTGAATGTCCTCTTACAACATTCCTTGGACACAAACAGTTTGTGATCAATAACTCCAAAAAACGTTGATCGACTGAGTGTATTCTTATATTAAACCTACATCTTACATCTATCAGAATAGCAGGCTAGAAGTCCCCCATACAAAATAAGGGAGGAAACTGCATTTGAATATAAGGCAGGCAGGCAGGTTGGGACCCAAGTCCTTTGCTGTGCAGCATCAACTGTGCATCCAGTCCTAGGTGGGGCATTCATTGGTGCGGTGTGGTGTTTGTAGGTTCAGTAGTGGGTGAATGATTGGTAGTCAAGCGATTTTCAATGATACTGAAGTCGAGATCTGCTGGTACGCGTGACTTATGTGGGTAGTCCAAGATGACTCTGAGTCAAGGGATTCTCCCCGGCGGGTGCCCTCTCTTGTCAGTCACTCATTTGGAGTTTAACTTCAGAAATGACGAAGTGTAGTGCACAGAGCACCGTTCACTTAACAATCCCACGGTTAGGCTTAGGAACCACCATTTACGGAACCTAGCATAATGCTGTGTAATATTATAGTTACTAAACTCGGTAACACCTCTAAGTTAGGATTATCTATGATTCAGCGATTTCATCTGTTGAACGCGAGTCTGTGCATTTTAATTTAAACATGAATGAAATCGCGAAATAAGGATTCAGACTGGAATATTTAACGTAATTTCTGGTTTGAAGGAAGAATTTAAAAATAGACGCCTCACTTATATTATTGATTAGCACCAACAGTTAACAAAATGTGCTAGTATTGGGCTAGGTGTCTTAAATTGTATTTAAGACGTCTGGCTGTAGGATCGCACTATTAACAGATCCCTAGTAAAACTAATTCCAAACACAATTTGCAAAAACACTTTTTTAAAGTGCCAGAGAGGATTGTAGATCCTGTCCATTTTCAGCATACGTGTTACTTCTCGCTCTCCTGTGCAGCTGAAAATATAGAGAACACATTATATCCAGTAAAGGATAAAATACTTCGTGTGTGATTGGAAAGAGTTTAGTAATCATTTTAGGTCCTTAGAACTCATAAGCAGGTATAGCATCACTAGATAGGATTATCATGTATTTCGCTAACTGTAAAGTAAATGTAAACTCGATTTGTAGTGAATGTATTGCCAAGTTTTGATCATTTATGACATTAATCTTTTTTGCTTCTTCGTGGGGCTCCTAAGTTATTTTTAATTTTTTTAGAGGGATCTTTTGGATTTATTTAAGTATTTGATAACGTAGGAAGTGTGCATAACCTTCTATCCAATAGCTTGATATAAATTAACACCTTCAAACTATAACAGTCTTGAATTTTTGCATTGCTTCTGCCTTATAACGTATTGATAAGATCATTAATTATGATAACGATTAATCCACGGGGAATAAAAATATATTGCATAAAAATAGAAAGTGCATACACATATTTAAATACATTTGTATAACAAAACACGCGCATTTATTCACAAATTTAATACAATTATTAATATTTAATTCACATACCTCTAACCCAAGACATATAATTGCATTGCAAGCATGGCCCGGGAAAATTCTCCAAAAATTTTCCATTAAATAATATTAATACTAATTTTATCGCAATAACCTAAACCTAAGTAAAGTTTAAACAATATATCTCAAGACTAAGTGCATTAAACAATAGTGAACTAGCTACAATCCAGGCTTGCACTGTCACTATAACCATTATTATTTAGAAATTAATATTATTGTGCCGCTGTCGAGAGGTCAAGGGTTTTAATTTCGGCAAGTAAATACAAATTAGAATTTTAAGTTTGGACCATTTTCATTAAAAACTTGAACTATCACTCATTTAATGCTTTGATATGCCACCATTAAATATACAGTATTTTATATACTAACGGAACGAATCTCAAGTAATTTCATGTGCATGCCTTACACAAGCATTGTAGTGGTGATATTTATCAAGCCACTAAGCCCAATCAAAATCTCAACCATACATCAGTTTCTCAAATTATACGACAGTAGGTCGCTGAAGCGTCTACAGTCACAAAAATTTGTTAATAATCACTTGATCGAAATTTCACTATCCTGACATGCTAATACTGAAGAGGCATATCAAAAATTGGAAAAGCATAAAAAATAAAATGTACACTTTTAAACCTTCTGTCTCAACGAAACTTGTCACCTCGTTTAAAAATGATATGTCTTTCGGAAGAGAGAAAACATATACGCAAGTGTACAAAATAAAATTAAGAACAACAATTGTGAGGTGTTTTAAATAACTTATAACATAATTATATGAATTTCCACAAACTATTATTCTTAATTCATAACTACATCTTACAGAAAGGCATTTGTAAGGTTCAGTCCAACGCAATATTTACATTGACGAGGAAAATGTTTGAAATTGAATATCACAAATCAAAATCAGTAAATTAAAATTTGACAGAAGGCATAAGGATTATTTATTCAAACGGACTGTATAGTTCTTAGCGAACAGGCTAACAAGTATAGTGGATATGCATTTAACTCACTATACTTACCCTTCATCCGTGAACCAAATTGTAAACTAACATACAAACGTAAACGATGTCTGTAATGTATTGATTTAATTCCCGTCTAGAAGAAGACAATGCTTAACTATTCGTTTACGTTCCTTTCTCCTATAAACACAGAACGGGAGAAAGTGGCGCGATGGCGCTGATAATAAATTTTCAGTTTTTGGTGGAAATATCCATTTTGGGGCATCCTCCAGTTTCCAAAAATGCGACCCACTTGAAAACGTCCATGTGCGCGTGCCTAACCATGCTAGAGGCTACCCCGACACAGGGGCAAGTTTGTAATTGACCCCGTAGGTATGAGTAAAAAATGAAAATACCTCTAGCCAGTGTAAGTTCGTACTTGTTCATTCTTCACTGAATCGTCCTACGTTTAATTTACAAGTTTTCAAAAGTAACTCAAAACTATTTTGCGTGTAAAAAAAGAAGCAAACTAAAATTACATAAATTGTCAGTCTTACCAGTTCTATATTTGGAATTAAAATAAATGAATGACATTAAATACATAAGAAATAAAAATGTTTTGGAGATAAATAAAATAAATTATAACTAAATATTAAAATTATACATATTTCAATGTTTATATTGTTCTTTCGATTATGTCGATCTATAATTTTACAGTAGACAGCATCCATCACAGAAAATTGTCAACATTTTGATGATTGCTAATGCTTCAAAGAAGTTCTAAAATGAGAGGCGATATTTTGAATCAATGCCGATTCCAATACACAACTTTGCTATTCATACGGCGGAGACGGCAATGAAGAAACTGCCAGTACAGCCTAAATACACCATGTTCTGTCTTTCACAACCGAAAGAGGAGTCCAAAGAGGTTGGAGAGACAAAGGAGTTGCTTTTGATCTATCTCTCTATGTAAAAAATATTCCGAAAAGTTACAGGAAAGTGAAAGTTCAAATTAAACAAACTGTAACAAAACCAGTTACACTCCAGTTCACTTAATTTTTAGTGCATCATCTGGAATATGATGTGACACCAGATTCCAGGAGCCATGTTCGTCTGAAGAGATTAAAAAGACAGTCAGTGACAAAGCAAATAAACTCTTTACATCGTATTGACATCAGAACAGCTAGACTATGAATATTATGTAAACTATGTGTATAGGTATTCTCATTGTCTCATCAGATTTTTTTGGATTCCTTCAGACGAACATGACTCCAGATTCCAGGACTCAAGCCTGTGACATCGTCAGATTCCGGATGCGGCACTGAGAGGAAGGTGAACTGGAGCTAAACTCAAAACTCACATTGAATTAAAAAAGAGAAAGTTTGTTGGGATGTGTATTAATGAGATTTTTTAAATGAGACATCTACCGTAATTCTTCAATTTAAAATAAACCCGTAACAGTGTTTTGAGATTTAACATTATTCTTACAGGACAAAACTGAACACTATCAGCGTCAGCTATCACGTGCCTTTTTATTCAGAAGTAAAGCATTCAGACTACTCCAGCGTTAAAGTCTCTAACAAGCCTTTATTGCATTAGAAGATGACATGATTTTACAGACACCGAACTCCGTCTTATGTCAACAACTTCTTCTGCTATTGAAGGAGTTACGGGAACGAACAAGGCCAGGTGTAATAAAGGAAACTAGGCGAATGTACACCCACAATTATGTGTAGAAAAAGTACTCTGTTGCACCGCCTTGCTTTAGGATCGTGTCTAAAATATCGTAGTTCACGTGATAAGACAATGAAACTACCTCTTCATCTAGATTACACTGGATGGCTGATGGGTAAACCGACATAACTCTTTTGAAGCCAAGGATTTCTGATGTCGAAAAGATGCAGGGTTCGTTTCAAACGTCTTTGTCACCGACTTGTTTTGCATCTCTGCAGACAGATGTGCACTCTAGATTCCAGGAGTCAAGTCTCTGACAAGGTCAGAAATCAGGCACTACACTAAAGGTGAAATGAAGCTGAACTCTACATTCTAATGGGAATGTACCGTAAGACGGTATGAAATCAGCTGTATATTTCTACGTCAACTTTCTCTATCGCAATATTAAGGTAAACGCAACAAAATATTTTCTGACAATCACGCTTCCTATTTTTGTTTTGATCAACGAAAACCCCCAATTTAATGAATCTCCTAAACCAAATCAACAGATAAGCGTAATGACTGTACAAATTAAAAAAGTTAACTTATAGAGTGGCTGATTATAATAATAATTTTGTTCTGTTTAATGCTGTTGAACAGATTGATATTTCCACAATTACATAATTTATTTACCGCCAGCATGTGGATTAAGTGTTAATTCAAAGTTGTATTTCGAGAAAATACTCCCAAAAATGAAGGAACTTAAAATAAAGTGTCTCTCCATGATACATTGTAAAATGAAAACAAAAATGAAGCATTTTGGCGCAACGCGTTGCATAAAAACGTATAAACATAAACGTATTTTATGTTTATACATTTTGCAGACACTCAAGATCAAAAGTCCTATTTGGTTAGCTGGTGAGTGCAGACCTGCTGTGGCCTGTATTCAGATTAACAATTAGTGATAAGTTTTTATAAAGTGCATGGGATAGACACACAACATGGCTAATGGACTTCTTGACTTATGCGTCACAATAGGTAATGTTTTGTTAACTTAACCTAGATTGTAGTCATGTATTAGTTTAGTCTTTTTCCTGAAGAAGAGATCAGATTGCAGATCTCGAAACGTAGTGTTACTGAATGTATTTTATCACTGAACGATGGCAAATATGCGGAAAATTCTGTTTCCTTCACAATCCTTCCATCGTCAAAAAACAAACTTCCAACAAAGGACTATAGATTTTCAAGATCGCAATCAGTTTAAGACAAAAATACATGAAACTAATAATGAACCACTGCAATGTGTAACTGTAGAACTAATAATTAACCAAAAAGGCAACAAAACTTAATTTTGATGTATTTTTGGGGATTAAAATGATTAGCTATTTTTTAAATTTTAGGTTAGGGTTAGGGATGGAGGGTTCAAGCTGTTTCATTTGTATTTTGTCTTAATAAGCTTGCAGTCCTGAATATATTTCACTCCTGTACTAATCTAATTATGTATATTAAAATACAGCTACAATATGAAAAAAGTAGCAAAACTGATAAATATATCTGTATGTTTCTTGTTCCTGTTCCAAGGAGCAATCACAACCAAATGGGAGGGTTGCTATTTAAAATTTCTGAATTGCAGGCTCTCTTTCATTCAAGAGACTCCGCGTCTTTCAGGAGACTGAACACGTAAAGAGATATTTCCTACTCACCTGGACATATTGCATGAGTTTCCTTTTTTTCTATGTTCCATCCCACAAACACTAGCAGATGAGATGAGTGCTGATTGATCACATTGTGGCGTCCTTCTTCCTTCACCACATCCCAGCCTCCTTCATACGTTAACGTTCCGCCAGTCACTTAATAAACATGTATAACAGTATAAATAATTTCAAGTTATTTTGAGACGGTTAACAATTGCTGAATCGACTGATCCATATATTCGGAATGAAACAAACAAACAGGGGATAGAAGAGGAGTACGAATTCCATTTCCAACAGTTACGTGCTGCAATAAGAGGATCACGGCGTTTCGAGGACAGGAATTTACTTGATTGTTCGAGTTTCAAATACTAAACAGTAAGTAAAACAAGTAGATCATAACAATCTAAGAATGCAAATCATGTTTCTGTTAACTTTGCTTGAGATGTGTTTATCACCATATTTTGTAGTTTATTTTGTTCCATGCGTAGATTTATTTTACAATTTGACACCTAAAGAAGAGTATAGATTCAAATCCTCGAAAAGCTGGTTTTATTGTAACACTTAGCAAATGTTCGTAAAATTGTCACTCCTTCGAAATTGATGTCTGTAAAACTCAAATAAATTTAAAACAAAAAAAGATGATACACAACGTTAACGCCTTAATATATATTTCTGTACCCGCATAATGCATGCTTGATTTTTGTACTAGAAATAACTTACCCATTTCTGAGAAATGTATTATTAACATATACTTCTTATTCTTTGGATTTTGGAATAGTTGTTTCGATGACGTAACAACTGTTCTAACTGTACTCATTGTTTGAAACCTTTATAGCATGGAGTTTACCTAATTTAACATTAATTATGACAGTATGTATATGAACTGACAGCGAAAATTCGATTTTAACAGCAATTGAATTTTAAACTTTCATACATAATAGATACAGCAGTTAATTAATATAACATAAATTATAGGGAGTTTTAGGTTTATTGTATGTAAAAAAAACAACTTTCGCTAACTATTTTTGTTAATTTTTGAAGAGATTTCAATTTAAAAATAAATACAATCTTAAAAACTAAAATCTTTGTATGCTGCACGATTCCTTTATAGATAATTTTATAATCCTGGCTTCACCTGTTTGGCTGTATGCCTTTTGAGACACAAAGTATATATAACTAAAAATGGCGAATAATATTAAATCGAACTAAATTACTTTATTTTCTTGTACATTAGCAAACGAGATGTTTACAGAACTCGGTTTGAGGACGTATAAGATAGTTTTTTTTAATCTTATTTTCTGAAGATACAATTATTACCCCTTGTCTTCCATATTAACTATACAATTTTTTACCACTTTATATCAGTAATTTGAAGAAAAAAAAAAAACAGGAAAATCCCAAGAGAACCGAAGGAGAAGCTAGTGAGAGAGGAGAAGTGGGTCACGGTATAAAAGTGAGGTTCAGGGCTGACCCCCGCTCACACGGTACACGTCTCTCTTGCGGTGCTGTCTTCTGCTACTACCGGTCCTAGGTGAGTGTCCTCTGCTGTCTCTCAACTCATGTTTCACTCATTTCCTTGGTTCTTGCAATAAATTATTGCGCAGTACAAATATAACAGTTAAATTACTGATTTTAAAACGTTTTTACAGAGAAGTGTGTCTTATTAAATAAAATTGTTCTTTAGAAAGTTCGGGGTTTAATTCTCTTTTCGGGTTAATTTTGCTACGTTACATTTAACTATTTTAAAATCAAAAGCACATTACCATAATTTTACTATTGGTGTGTTGATATTTTATTTATTGCTTTATTAACTCACAACGGTCTATGCAGTATTGAGACTATCAGGACTATAGACAGTTAATACACCACACAGAGGTTTCCTGTATATGTCCTAGAAGAATAATGCGGGTTAAACCGTTGTCCTACACTATTATAATAAATAACTGCAGGCTAACGTATATAACTTAATGTATCGATTTGAATTTAAAAGGATATTTTATTAATTAATAACAAAGTAACTTTTGATATTAAATTAAACTTGTATCTGTTACTTAATTTTTTTTTTAACATTTCAAAAAATGTATATTGAACCGTACAGTGTGCATGCACAATTTAGTATTCGTAGTATATTTATTGCAAAGGATCTGTAAATTCAAAATAACTTTTCCAGACAGTTTGTTTTTATTTCTTAAAATAAATAGTAATAAAATATTAGTTTAGTCAGAAACGCAGCAACCACGAATGCCCGGCACGAATAAATGTTGAAGTACTGTCAAATAAAAACACGAGATAATGAAAAACAGGTTATTGATATGCTGCCTTGATGAATTAAGTACTATAATATAATCATCCACTAATCACAATAACACAGAGGTGATGTATCTTAGACCTTGTAATGCATAAATAAATATTACGCGTCATGAAGTGTATAAAACATAAATACGTCTTATTTCAACTACTCTTCTTATATTGAACATGTTATCTCAATTTATTTTTATTTGTAACCATTTTTATTCAAAAAATAATTAAACTTACCAGATTTATTTTGGTTGTATTATCCCCTCTAAAATTTAAGTCGTCAATTCTGGCAAGTTAAGGGGTTTTTGTTAGTTACAAATTTTTTAACGTTGAACCAGCTAAAAGTCAGTTCTCAAATATTATGTGCTTTTATGTCCAACAGTCCCCAATTTTTGCATCTCTAGACTGGATCAAGGTATTGTAATGTGTTTCCTCAATTGGATGCAACGTCTCTTAGTTGTGCTATTAATAATTGTTTCACAAGATTTTTACAAGATTACAGAGATATTACAGTTTTAAACAATTTTCCTCAAAACGAATTAAGAAACACCATCTTCCTTCCCTAAGAAGGCATTCTTTCCTCGGCTCCACTCCACTAAAATTGTAAAGCAAAATATCTCAACCCCAATGCTGTGCTCTATTTCTTCTAAAGCTTTTAGCGTATTTCCAATATTAAAATAGTTACTTCACCCTCTTATTAGTACTTATGCTGAAGGGGACGAGGGGGGGGCAAATGTCTTTATCATAAGATCCCAGGTAATATATAGCTTTCAATTTGAATGAATTATTATTCGTGTCCATTTATATGTCGAACTTGACTTCAATCAGTACTGTACCAACGAGAGGCGCTATCAGTTTCAATTAAATCGGCTTTGCTTATGGTCTTGACGTGTTTTAACCATATACAATTATTTCCTTTTTTAGACGGGCAGATCCACTTACCTACCAAATTTTAAGTTTCAGGCTTAAGTCTAGAATTGGGGGATTAATTGTCACGAGTGACAGACTGTGGTGGCTCTCAAGTGGGCTATAAATAGGAAAGGAATTACAGGATAAACGATGGTACAAGCATCACACTTGCACACGCGGGATGGGTAACGGCGGCGTCTGGAAGGACTTGCGGCTGTAGAGATCGCCCTGGTGAAGTCTATTTGGCTTTGATGGAGAACTAGTTGCCATCCTCTTTAGATGGTGACATCGTTTTTCGATTGGGACTTTATATCACTCCATCAGAAATTGTAAGCATTTGAAGCTGAATATTATAATCAGGACCAAATAAACGAATTTGAAGTAAGGTCATACTTTTTCACTGTATGTGTGGAGGGAATGCCACGTTCTTTTGTTTCTTGGATGTCACTTCCTAAATTTTTAACTTTTGAAAAAACTGAAAAATTTTCTTTCTATCTTCAGCTGTTTATGTTCGAGCCTTTTTACAAAATTACTTAAATCTCTACTTTAAATGCCTATAGTTCCTCAAGAAGTTTTATATTTACATGTTTTATATCCTTATATGAAATCACTTTAAAACGAAAAAATATCTCAACAAATAATCGATTACATCACCAACAATGAATTTTGCTATACGACTGACGTCAGCTGACATTCTTAACAGATGATTAACCAATTAAGAAATCATAAAAATAAATTACTAAAAGTTTTTGAACTAAATGCCAAAATCACAAACTTTGAATTGTTACAGCCTTGTTCTGACCTAAACTTATCACATACCAAACTTAGAATTTGGTGTTATTGACCTGGACAGAGACTGAGATAGCCTTAATGATAGGTTATATCGAAAATTGATCTCTTCGCGGCATGTACTACACTCAGACTTGTATATCCCACTAACCACCAGATTGTCGATGGCAGTAGTCTTGTACAGCATATACAATGGGCTTGCGCCTTCCGCCTTTATTTTAAAACAATTTCCCACGTCTCATAAGTCAACCAACGTCGGAAAACCGTATCGTACGTATCTTCATCAAATGTATCTACCATCTACATCATAAGTTCTGTGATGACACATTGATATTTCCTTACAGGACTCTAACGTCTCAAATATCGATCCGAGATTCCAGGGGAAGGAGAGTCAACCCTTGTTGTTGAGTCTGTGACATACGGATTATCCCAAAATTCACCAAGTTCTCCACCAAAAAGGCTAATGGTCGAACTTCTGGCTTGTTGGGGGCTAGAATACATTTGAATCGGATTTGGGGTTTCCCGATCTCCCCAATACCATTGCAAAACAAAGAAACTTTATAAGGTAGTTGATGGCGGTGGGGGATGAACCATGTCATTGGAAACTAAATTTCGGTAGCTACCAACAGAGCCAAGGCTGGAATCCCAAGAGATCTGATTCTCGACCATCTCATGGTGTAATTTCTTTTGTCCTTGAAAAAATTGAAAATTGATAATGAACGTCCCCTTCATTTCCTCTTGTCAATTGGTTGCCATTGGTTACTTGGAGAGAAAAAACACTTCCTACAATTGAAATTCAATTAGTGACTACAGTATATCAGAGTTTCACGTCTTAAATTGGTAGTGTGATAAGCAATGAACAACTACTTGAAATTTTAAATCAATCACTTTTAACGATTAAAATATTATTTCAATCGTATTTATTTCAGCGTTCTGTTCAGTAGTATACTCCAGCATATTTTAAGAAAGTCTGGGTTTGATTTCCAAGATATCTGATTTAGCAATCAACCAAACTTAGTATCAAAACTATTTGGCACGCTAGTTGTTGACAACTTGGCTAGCCCATAGCTGTTAACATTAATACATCTTTGAGTCCGCGAGGTTACAAAGGACACTAACACTTTTGCTTTCGATAGTGTGCATAATTGAGACCAACGCCAAGTCGAAACCCCAATGAAAGTGCAGAGAGGGCGCGAGACGAGCTGTGCCTGCCAGACCACTCACTAGACACGTCCGCTACAGCGGTCACTGCCCACCACGAGCTATAAACCCTTTCCTGGACATAAGCCGCATTAGAGATAACCAGATCTCTAGAGAGTATCGCATTTGCTTTTCTTTCTGGCGGAATATAACAGTGGAAATTTGCAGATCTTCTGCACTCACAACAGTTAAAAACCAAAATGCGTACCGGGTGGCGACTTTTTCTAAATTAACTCAACTCAAAGCAAATAGTGTTACCATTATAAATATCGAATTATTGAAAACTATGTTACATTTTTATATGAGAATTTTTTTCTATATTTCATCACGAATCCCATCCTCCCTCTATTGTTACCATAACCATAATTTCACAAACGGCTAAAGAGTTAGGCACGAATACTCTCAACTTTTATGCGACTAACATTTAAAACATTGAACAGAGACCTTCCAATTGGTTATTTTATGATAATCCACTTTCTCGACCTATCGGGCGGCTTTAGCATCCCTTGCCCGCATCACTTTCTAGAGGTAAATGACACAATTATAACTATTCTAACCAAAATATAGTACTTAAACTTTATTAAAAAATATTTTTAAAAATTGTATTGTTGGAAAAGAATAACAATCAGCAAACTAAAAAAAAATAGAAATATTTAACTAACTTTAAATTTTAACTTGGATATAAAAACATCCTTACCTGATAGAACATTCAATGCTCTCAATCGGATTCATACGTTAAAGTTCTATTGTCAGTTTCGTGAAATTTGGCATGAAATATAATATATAAATCCCATCAATTTTACTTAAATAAAACACTTTTTTAGTATTTAGCACAAAGCCATGAACACTTTAAAATATAAAACTTACAATGTTATACCTGAAACAGTTATTGTCAAACAAGAACTGACAACCGATACATAAATAACGGTAAGATATTGTTTACTGTTTCTTTTTTATCTTTGATATAATAATTGTAATCAATTTACAAAGCGTGAGAATAACACAGTCAATTATATTCAATAAATTTAGTCTACTATGTTAAAAAAGATATTAGTAATAAGGGTTTTTTGTAAATATTAGTAAAAAAACTATTTTTTTGTAGTATACTCTTCAGAAATTTAAATCTGTAAAGCAATTGCCATACAGTATTTTAATTTTCTCTTCTTGAACAGATAATTAAAATTCATTTCAGAAGTGGAACAATAGTGTAAATCTTTCTTGTTTCAAATATTGGATTACCATATAAAATTATTGAAATGGCAACAAATCCAGTTAAATATATGATGGTGTAAGCAAGTTACAGTAATCTAATTGGCATGTTTGAAGAATAGTTTACTAGCTTGTTGTGGATTCTCTACAAGAGTGTTTCATAACAAAGTGACTAGCAATGGTCTACAGGATAAATCTGTGATATGAGGAAAAAGGGACCTAAGTTTTGTAATTACATTGTATTAATTAAAATACTGAAAGCCGTTAATAACTAATTATTATAATGAAATGTTTAATATTTAAATGTTTTAATGAAAATAAGGAAGGCGCTACAGTTACTCAGGATCATAACAATAAATAAGACATGTAAATGATGTAAATTTATTTTATATAAATGGACACTTTCAATGCCACACTCAGTTGCAGTTAAGAGTACACATTCCACCTAACGTTGTAAGGGTGTCGTGTACTAAAATAGTGCAGTAAACTTTCATAGAAGCATTAATATCGCCTGCTGGCGACGAGCTTCTATAACAGTATATTATATTCTATTAATAAGCTGGAAAATAGCATTAAAAGGATTTAAATACTATTACTGGAATCACATGAGAGAAGTTCAATAAACCAGTTTTGGTGTACACTTACCTTGACGTGTACCGTTGCGTTCGTAGCCATTTTAAGATCTTCCGTTTCATCGCACAAATTCCGTTTCATTGTTTAATGCTTCTTTTATCCATTACGTTAATTTAAACATTAACGTCTTATTCATTATATTTGTTCAACTAATGTTAATTCACGCACCAATAGATTCTGCGGAGTTCTGAGGATTCAGCACTAGTTCTTGCCGATGCATATTTAATTTGTTTTTCTCTGACGAGCAGGTATTTTCCTTTCTTAAAATATTTACAATGGTTAGCATTACCCTAAATTATGCAACAGAATATAAAGAATGTTTTACAATATTTTGTTATTTACATGTTCCTCTGGGGGGACGGGGAGGGAATTATATAGCGACTCCCCCAGGAGCACAGGTTTGAACTCCGGTTCAGGCAAACAATTTTCACACGCTAAACAATAATTATAGAGTCCGCACTGAAATTATGTGATAAACGGTTCCGGGGAAGAGTTTTAGATTGTCCAAAAAATCCAAACTTGGTTAACTTGTTATTGTTGTGTTAGGAATCCGTTGAACGTTAATCACCTGCTCTCCAATATTTGGCATTAAAAAAATAACAATTTAAGCGTGTGACGAACTTTGCAATGGCGTTGTTGGGGAAACAGTGGCAGCTGTGTCACCAACAATTTTGTTATCAGAGAACTTTTAAATAACAAAATATTGTACAACATTCCTTAACTTCATTTGCAACATTTAGGGTACAACTAACTATTATAAATCTTTTAAACAAGGAAAAACACAAGCTCGTCAAAGAAAAACAAATTAAAGACGCATCGGCTAGATGTTCTGAAGTTAGGATTCAGAATACCACACAACTTTAATCAGCTCCAGTAACATATATTTGAAATTCGTCAACTCCTTCCGTACAAAGAAGACCCACCCACCACACTGAAGTGATTTAGCAAATGCCTTACATACTTTTAAGTACTGAAAGAGCACAATAATATGTAGTTACGCTTAATGTGTTAAGATGCTTAAAGTACGCTTTATCCTTTTTGGAATGTACACCTACACAATTAGTATTTTTAACTTGTCCCATCCAATGGTCAAAATCTTTAAAATGATGGGTTTTATTATGTCTATTCATTTTTTATTTCATATTACTGATAATCTTGTCTCATCAGTATTTGTGGCATATTCTACCCCATAATCCCTTACACCAAATCGGGATGACTATAAATTGGTCGTTATTCTCCTAAGATAGGAGTTGTTGGGTTGTTCTTTGTAATGTGTGCAAAGTCACCAAAATATAGGCATAAGGCCCCAACACAAATATTTTACTACATGCCCCTAGGTGATACAAACAGCCCCATCAAATCCCTGCTTAATGAAATCAGTACACACAATTAATTAGAAATGTGTTTTACGGAGCAGCTGTAGTTCATAGTTTAAAACTAAAATCATAGGCTGCAATAGGTCTAACATTTATTGAACTGAACACAAAGTGAACTGTTAATTTTTCAATACATTTCTAAAATCTTGTTTAGATGTTGTAGTAGTTTCTTTTAATTAAATACCCGTAAATAGTGTTGAAAACTTCTTACTTTAAACGTTACATGTTTAACTTTAAACTGTAGCTATTTATACACAAATTGATGCTTTCAATTTGCATTAAAATTATTATAATAATTTTCAACACAACTTTTTAACATATAATTTATAATATTTATCATATTAGGAGTTCGAATTAAAAGATATTGAATATGGGGTTGCTATTCATATTTTACGGTAATAATCAGTCAATTTCATTAAAGAAAACAATACAATAAAATTAGTCATTCATACAAATCCTCATCTTGTCTTTACATAACCTGCAAATTAAGACTCGATCACGTGATATCGCCACTGCAAAGAACTACTGGGATGAATTATACAGTATGAACACCTTGATTTATGCATACGTCCCAGTTGTTATTTCACTCATGTGAGGTGCAATTGGTTTGCAGCGCATTACCAGCATGGTCTTCTTAGCACCAACCGAATTACGTACATTTGTACGTAACATTAGTGTCTATGTATCGATGAGTAAGAAATGCTCGAAGGGAATGCACCACAGGGGATTTCCTCAGGTTTTTCGCGAAGACGGGTTGAAAGTGCGGCCACGGAGGAGCTAACGGTTCCGGCTGGTGCGCGGACTAACCCACTTGTCCCGTACTGCTGGACCTACTTTCTGTTTTACATAACCAGTCCCCAATGCTAGCTAGCTCCCAGGTTCAAGTGCAGGGCTGTGCTCGTCCACCGCGCAAGTCTCGCGAGTGGAGCACACACAACGTGAACTGTACAGGGTGTCCAGCAACTCTCCGGCTTTGTTCATTGGATACGGACAAACACAAACAACACCGACCTCACAAGTTGGAGGTTGTGTCCTACCCTAAAATATACATGACCCATATTGATATATATTTACATAAGTACGAAAAAATATAACATAAGTGTACAAAATTACACACGTAACAATGTAGTTACTACTTTCAAAATAAAAACTCAAATTGTAAAAATCAAAAAATACCAAAATACATTTTAAAACGTAATCTGAACGAACAATTCATTTTCACCACCGATGACTTGATTTAGTATTGTTAAAAACCTGAAAAGAAAATTATACAGCAATAACGTTTTCGTTCAATAAACGAACATCCCTATAAATTTAAATACAGAAATTGCACAAGATCAATAAAGATTAGCACGATTATATTTCCTGTTATTTGATATTTTATAAAATACTACAATAAACCAGGTCTCTCTAAGTTATTTTGGTCTGTCTTTTCTGGTTTTCAACTTAAATAAAACCTTTTAAAACAACCACTGAGTATATATACTGCATGACCTGTGAGTTTCAAAGTTAAAAAACTCAGGTACTAACGAATAAAAGCAAATATCCATTTAAAATTACAAAGTTGCAGGATTATTGTACGAGCATACTATATTTGATTCGTATCGAAGTAAATTGCACAACGACTTCAGTTGAGATTGTCCCGGGAAAAATCATCGGGACTGGGGAAATGACGCTGAGACGTAACACATGCGGGCAGGAAGGTTAACAATCTCTGTTAATTATTTTGGATTATCCAATGCCAAGGTCATTTGCAATGAGGGTCGGTCTACAGTGAAGTCTGTTGTTCGGGCACATCGAGCTCACAGGGGTATCAAAACCAGTGTCTTCAAGCTCTGAAGAAAATTGTATGCAAAATAAAAGCCTCTTGAAAATATTCCCAAAAAGGGAGAACATGTTCCGTAATACTCAGCCAGTTCTTTGGTGGTTATAGATAGAAGTAGAGAATTTACCAAAGAGAGCAGATATTTTAGCTTTCTTTGTTACATTTTCTACTTTGATTAATAATATTCTACGAGGAAACCAGAAACTGCAATATAGTTTGCCTGAACGTTATAGGAGTAAACTAGAATTGTGTATCTTGTATAAATACGAGTATCTGCAGTCCAAAATAAACGAAAGAATTATTGTACTAGCTGTTTCGTATTTCTCTAAAATTTAGAAAATTCCATTTCTGAAAACAAGTACAAAACTCTTTAATTTAAAATGATTTTGTTTGAAACCTTAAACACTATTACCAAGAAATAAAGTTATTTACACCTTTAAAGCTGATAAAGTGTAACAATGCGTTACTACTGCGGTAGGCGAACTTTCTTTGTACCGACATGCACATTTAACTACACAAAATTGTGTTCATTTTATAATCAATACATCATACGCGATGTCTTGTATGAACACAAACCTTTAAGTACTACAAAACACTTGTCTTACACCATGAGACACTTATGTTTACAGCGTAGCACAGAAAAGTAAAAGATATATTACGTAGCAGTCCAGTGGATAACGTGGACCAAAATTTACAAAATAACTCTATAAAAATTATATTTGTTCGGTAAATAAAAGTAGGAGACAAGTTTAATTACATTACATCTTACTATTATCGGTGAATGGTGATTGTACCTATTTGAATTATATTTTAAATGGTCTTCAAGTTGACGAATGTGTCACACACGGTTTATTCTATTAGTAGAATTGTTTTGTACTAATTGACTCTCCTTCCTTGCAAAAGAAACCCGCCAATATCGTAAAGCATTACACAACTTTCTATGAAATTTGACATTTACTACGTGTTATATTTAAATCTCATTCCTAACTGTACACGGTGTCTGGATGTGCACTCCACTCCAAGGTCTGACATCCTTTCTTTTCTAGACGACTTGTCACAAAAACCTGGGCGCACCAACCCAGATGTAGATCGTGATGGTGAGTGAATGGTCCCGAATGACCGGAAACACTCGGCAGTACCGACTGTGACGTTAACCGCCGGCTTTCTTCTGGGAGATCCGCCTAGACTGAGTCACAGTTACACGGATCCTCGGAGCGCGGTCAACACGCTCACGAAATCTTCCGGATGTCTCCTTGCCACCTCTTCAGACGTGCATTACCACTCGGTTAATCAGCGTTCCACATTTTACAGTAGCAGGAACAATCCTTCAACAGTGAGACTGTGTTACTTTGTAAATGCTCCAACCACGAGAATAGCTGAATGTATGAAAAATGCTAACTATATATCCGACAGATCCATTCTTCATGGAGACGTTCCTAAAGTCATTTGAAATGTTGTAATCATAAATAGTTCCTCTTAATCCTAGGAAGAATTTTGCTGATTTTGATAGAAAGGCTATCGATCATCAATGTTCCATAATCTGGGACAAAAATTTACAGTCAATTCAATAAATACTTTCGTTATTTTCTGTCGAATTCTTCGATACGCAGTTGTATCGGTCTATTTAATTGCCCTACTGAGATATTATGGTAATAAAAACGTCTGCACTCTGTAAAAAACTTGAAGTGTAGTTGTCAAAATGTGTGCTTAAAAAATAATGTTCGTAAATCAGAGGTTCGTTTCCGTTATATTCAAAATTTTTGGAGTAAGGTTCGAATACAAATAACAGGACAATCTGTGGAAAATGTCAACAAAAGTGTTCACTCCTGACAGATGACTGGGCCAATTTCATTAATCATTCAGTAGAGTTATTACGAAATAAATTTTATGTAATTTTTGTTACCGTGAGAACATGTGAATGTTTTGGAAAAATGTTACACTGGAGTGTGTGTGTGTGTGTGTGTGTGTGTGTGTGTGTGTGTGTGTGTGTGTGTGTGTGTGTGTGTGTGTGTGTGTGTGTGTGTGTGTGTGTGTGTGTGTGTGTGTGTGTGTGTGTGTGTGTGTGTGTGTGTGTGTGTGTGTGTGTGTGTGTGTGTGTGTGTGTGTGTGTGTGTGTGTGTGTGTGTGTGTGTGTGTGTGTGTGTGTGTGTGTGTGTGTGTGTGTGTGTGTGTGTGTGTGTGTGTGTGTGTGTGTGTGTGTGTGTGTGTGTGTGTGTGTGTGTGTGTGTGTGTGTGTGTGTGTGAACCAGGTTGTTGTTTATCTATTTTTAGGTATAATGGTATACTTTTACTTACCGTTGCTGTTGTCCTCTGCCAATGCAATCAGCATGGTGTGTATAACGAGGCAACCTGCACTATCAAAAAGGCCAGTGCCTAAAATGCTACTGAACGGACTATACACATCACATTTGTACAATTATATTCGCTTATTCTTCCCGCAAGAGGCTGAGGTTTAGAACTGTCCATTGCTGTCTATAGCTGGAGTAATGTTAGTGATATTAAGGTACTGTACTATACAAAAGGTGTTCGTAAATCGCAAAGTACAACGTGTACAGAGTGTCCCGGACCTCTGTATGAAAATACAATGTAATTCTCTTATTTTTTTCTGATGTGGACACACAAGCGTTGTGGATATTATTTTATTATCACTGTGTAATGTTTTTTATTCCAAAATATTCTTACAAAAGCGCCATGTCTGCACACAGTTGCAAAGATCTTTTCAACTTACCCTGCGACAAATACTAATAATAGAATTGTATTTAATACCTAATATAAAGAACAAGGAGCAAAATATAAATAAGATTGTCTACGTCATCCCCTAAGTTAAAAAAAGTTTGTTGTTTTAACGGGATTTAAAACTGTAAAAATGTACGGTAGAAATCCAGAGATATACAGGAAAGGAAAAGATAAATACTTTAATAGTTACTACACATATGATTTCAGTATAAAGCTGAATTTCTGTCAGCATATTTAATATTAGTTCTATGTACTGTTCTGTCTATGTTGCGGCGTTAGCTACTCGTTACGTAAAACTCTTAAAAAGTCATAAAAAGGTTAAAGTTTTTTGAAGTAGCAGTATTGATTGTAGTATGTGTGTAAAAGTAACATGCAATTATAGAATTGTTATTCCTGAATTAGTTACACTATAGTAACTATTAGCTAAAACCACTTCGCAATAAATTAGCATGATTTTTGAAGTTAGTCAATTAGGAACTTCACGCCTCTTGAACGTCTCCACATAGTATATACAATTAAACATTGTGAATGTAGGAGGTAGACATTATCATTATTGTTGTAGAGTCAACTTGAAGAACCATTGAGGACTAGTTTCCTTCTTATAACCGCACGCCCGCAGAACCTCTCAATAACGTACTTAAAGCAGATGATAAAACATCAGTAACATCACAGTGGGTAGGACAGTGTAAGTGAAGTGGAGGAATTCTGTGGCCGTGGCAGTGGCAGTGATGCGGAGAAAGTGCAGCGCCGGGCCAGAGCTTGCAGGTATGCGGCCGACCGTTACCTCGTACCGCACGTCCACAGTACCGCTCAATAACGTACTTCAGGCAGATGATAAAACATCAGTAACATCACAGTGGGTAGGGCAGTGTAAGTGAAGTGGAGGAATTCTGTGGCCGTGGCAGTGGCAGTGATGCGGAGAAAGTGCAGCGCCGGGCCAGAGCTTGCAGGTATGCGGCCGACCGTTACCTCGTACCGCACGTCCACGTAGTACCGCTTAATAACGTACTTCAGGCAGATGATAAAACATCAGTAACATCACAGTGGGTAGGACAGTGTAAGTGAAGTGGAGGAATTCTGTGGCCGTGGCAGTGGCAGTGATGCGGAGAAAGTGCAGCGCCGGGCCAGAGCTTGCAGGTATGCGGCCGACCGTTACCTCGTACCGCACGTCCGTAGTACCGCTTAATAACGTACTTCAGGCAGATGATAAAACATCAGTAACATCACAGTGGGTAGGACAGTGTAAGTGAAGTGGAGGAATTCTGTGGCCGTGGCAGTGGCAGTGATGTGGAGAAAGTGCAGCGCCGGGCCAGAGCTTGCAGGTATGCGGCCGACCGTTACCTCGTACCGCACGTCCGCAGTACCGCTCAATAACGTACTTCAGGCTGATGATAAACAGATTCTCTTACAAGAGCGACTCAGTGTGATAATGAAAATAATACGTCAAAATTACAGGGCTATAATACCAATTAGCTGTTTACACTGCACGGATTAAGGCCTCCTATGTAGTCTATATTATACAGTCCTTGAAATTTGGACAAAACTACAACAAATAAAGTTTGATAGACAAAACCAACAATGATATTAACAATATGTACTACAGTGGGTACTGTTGATTACTTGAGTACAACAATTTGAGTAAGGGCGCCGTATTTTATTATGATTTAATAAACATAATTTGTATCTCGTTATAAACTCAAAGTGGGAGAGACAATCCTCTCCTGACAAAGCCTTTAGTGCTATAACAAGAAATCGGTCTGAAGAAATACAAAGGTTACACATCACTTATACATTACACATCTTCCGATCATGAATGTGACGAGGTTCGGTGACGTTAAACTTCTCGAAAATAGCAATTTAAGGATAATCCAACACAAACATTCTAATCGATCTTCCATGGACATGATATTCCCTCGAATGTCATGAAAGATAGTGTCGAGATTAACTTTTGATAGCGGATTGACCGAATTTAGCAATACAGTTTGCTTTCACTAACTATATACTGCGTTAGATTTGGCTCGTAGGGATCCACAGCTATCATTAAATATTAAAATAATTCCACAGTACAGTTTAAGCATGAGTTGTGATCGAATTATGAAATTCCTAATGTGTTATATTTCCAAATAGTTGTTATTCATTAGTTTATTCATGGCCCTTCATAAAACATTTTGTTTTATAATTTGGATTTGGGGTAAATGAGAACTAAAATAGACATCTTAGTTCATGTCGGTGAATCTACAAAACCAGACCTTTTTGGCCACTCCCAATATTTACGAAATAGATGCAGCAATAGATAGGCTATGCACAAATCCTGCTTGATGATTAAATATGATTATTGATAGTCTAATACATATTTCTTTGGAACATCCACTATAAATTGGTGAAACCCTGCATTCGGACAGCATTGCAACAATATGTTTCATACCAAAATTCACCCATCATGCCTGTCAGTGGTTGCAAGACAGTTGGAAGTTGCTAGAAAGATTCGTGTTCCATGGGAGGCTACGATTTATTCATTCATTACACTCACGTTTCATTCATATCTATCTGCTCGTAACCAATTAATTCCACAGTGAGTGTGTTCCACGGAGGGCAAGCACCGAATGCTCGGTAATATATACACACAAACCGTTGCCAGCTATAGCGGTGTGAGTGACCAACCACATATTAGCGTGTCGCGGCTAATCACCTCTCCGGCCACACCACAACGGTAAATGTATCGTTAGCCCAATGCTAAGTGTGTCAGATTCAGTTGGCGTGTAATACATACGTACCAGCCCTACTTCACACACTCGACCCGAGCGTGCATTTCACTGTCACACTGCGCCGGCTTCTTGTTAATTAAGGTTAGGTCGGGTTTTACATTTCATAAGTTAAAACTGACGATCATACTCGTACAAGAATACATATTACCATCGTATAACATACATTTGTTATCATCTGCAAGAATTCACAAATGTTCACAAAATATTAACATTACGTAAGCCCTCGTCATGTTGAAAGCGATGTCGTGAGATGTAACGATGACAAATATCCAGTTCTGGTAATGTTTCGATTAGCACTAAATATAAAAACCTGTATTGTTTTTCAAGAACTAAGTCTAACTGCTAGTATAGAGGTTTTACTTTAAAATCTAGTTTTATAAATAGTGTTTAATTAATGTACTAACTACGTAACTAATTTAGCTTACTCACTCGTATCACACATACTCGTAAATATAAACCCTCGTTTAACCACATCAATCCTATTACTTAAAACTATTCAAAACAACGCTTCTGGGTTTACGATTTTTAAGTTAGATTAAACAATTCACCCATCCATCTATCCAGTCTTATTCTTATTAGATGAACTTCGTCTAATTATTGTATACGAGCTACTTGGTTTTCCTAAATTATGTGAGTATCGTAACTTTATTTTGGAACATTATGTATAATAAAGAAGTGGATGTTGATAAATGGATATTATTTTGTACTGGTGTTAATAATTCAACATCTACTAATCCCATTCACATCTTCTTTGGAGTTCTTAGGAGTCTTCAATAAAGACGATTTTAAAATATCATGTTTACTATTTTTATGCTACACCTCTACAACGAAAGTCCGCTGTTTTCCTCCATAGTCTGTCAGGAGATGGTGCTGTCTACCTTCAGCTACGACTGTGTCTGCTGCCTGTTATCTAAAATCTACTGATAAACCCCAACCCTCCTTTGGCCTAACATTTCTCAGTTCCAAGCCTAAGTGGCTGACACACCCCTGCCCGGCCTCACTGTGACTCTGCATTCCTCTCATTCCTATAGCTTGCTAATTTATACGTAAAATAATTCTATTGTACGAGATGCCGTGCAATCCATTAGCTCTTTATTTGTATACATTATTTCAATGTGAAAATTATCGGTTGAGTGTTAGCGAAGTCTTATCACTCATGGGGACGGAAAACATTATTTTCTGTCTGTCTGTCCGCACGATGTCTCGAAAACGAACTGACCTATAGACTTGAAATTGTGCATGAAGCTTCATTTCTACAGGAGAAACACTAAGTTAGATGATGGTGCATGTCACCATCCACTCCATGGGATTTGGATGAGCGTTAGCTAATAATTTTTGCTTGGAACCAATTTTAATTAAAATGCTAATTTAACATATACAATAATTACAATTTAAAAAGCACTAATGTTCTAATTCGTAATAGATGAATATGAGTTATAAGAATTAACTTATACAAAACTACGAGTAAACTCCGATTATATCTATATACCGAGTAATATCTTGTCTCGTAAATGTTCGTATTGTGCATTTTGTTTAGTAACTGTTTATCTTTTGCATTTTACTTCACAATTCAGAACTTATAAACAAGTTTTACCAAAGCAATTTTGTGTGATACACGCTACCCTTTAAGTATTCACTTATTACTAAACACAACACATCTACTGTTCAAATTTTGTACATTTTGACGATCGCAAAAACGTTGTAAACAGCCACCATTTTGAAATTAGTGTAAATATTATGTTGATTTACATAAAAATTCCGTCAGAAGGGTACGAATTGCCTCGCAAAATAAGGATACTTTCACTGAACGGTTCAGGACAGTAAAAGTACCGCATTTCTGTGTCCACACCTGAGACGCCCACAATTTGGCGGAATCCGGAGACTTCCTGGTCCGCGGCTCAGACGCTGTGCACGCGGAAGAAGAGTCACGGTCGAGAACAATACGGCTTTCTGGTCCCAATTAACGCGATAGGATAATGACAACAGCATCGGAACAAAGACATTCATTGTCTCCGTTGCTAGAAAGTGACAAAAACAGCAGCATCCAGGTCACTCGACGTTTCTAAAGACTTCACTTTCATCAGTCGCAACACAGGAAACCATCATCGAGTTCCGATTTTCCTCCAGAGAGTGTTCACGAACTCCGCCGCGAACAACATTCAGTACCACTCTTGGATGAATACTTTAGTACAGCTATATCCAACAATTAAATGTAAAACTAAGACAATCAGTTATTAAAATATAACAAAAATAACCTTTGAGGTAATTCGATCGCAGTAGAGAAAACACGGCTGTAACGGTTTGAGGCAATACATGATGGTAATATCGTATTATCAATTAAATTATGAGCAACGCACTACAAGCACATTAAAGTGTGCAGCAACGGAATACCTCGGTGTAAGAATCAGTGTATACGTTATGTGATCTTAGTAATAGAAATTATTAACCAAACAACCATAGAACATAAATACTGCCAGTAACTTCGTTTCAGTCTCTTACTACCCAATTATTGGGCCCATACGAATCGAAAGTGTTTAAAATTGAATGAACCGCTGTTATTCACTGCAATTTTATTTCAGCTATGTGCTATCCAAATTTGGGTTTTATGGAACCCATCACCATGAGATTCCAAATGGTTAAATGTTCCATCAGAATTATTTACGAGACACGATTCAGTGAAGAGACGAGAAAATCGTGTCCACCGCATGTTTCAATGACCCTGCCGGGTGATGCAACGGCAGCGGCGGCTTACTACTAGGAGAAAACAATTCGATAACGCAGCCAGTGGAGTAAGTAGCCCAAAGCGGCCTGGGAAAAGAAAGCTATACTCTCGCCAGACCATTGAAGCGCGGCTGCCAACTTGACCGCGAGAAATACAATGTCACAAGCATGTTCTGTCACGTCAGCAATCCGTTCAAACCCAACTGAACATTTGGTTCACCGCTCGTTAATGCCATGTATATTTTACAAAAAAAATCTATGGTTTTCACCCGATCAAAGCCAGGTGCAAGTCTACCATATTATTAGACTATTATCAATGAATTTTCATCCCCGGCAAGGTTTAAATATAAACTATACAATATTACTTAAATTAACATCATTATTGATGCTCAATTAACGGTAAGTATCATATCAATTGAGGCATCATTGCTGTTTTGGTCATTTAATTGAAATTTATAAATGTGGGAATTTTGTGTAGGGAAGAGAAGGGTAAGTCCTACACAGAAAAATAACAATACTTAAATTATAAATACACGTAAACAAAATAGAATATCTCATAAAAGTACACGATCGCTGTCTTATTTTAAATTATTAAAAACTTAAAGATGGCTGTTTTATAGGTTTCATTAAAAAATAATTGCCAAGGTTCTCTAGTTAAAAGAAGCACCCATAAACCAGCAGTAGGCCAAATGAATGTTGAAGCGTCTCCATCAACTACTGATGTTGAAACAATCTCAATCAACATCCTATGGGATCCGAGAGCGGTGTACGTGCACCTGGGTTGTGATCTCTGGCCGCCATTTGACTCTCCCATTCCCATTCTCACACTTTCCCCCCTGACCCCAGATTTTCGACTTCTACGTTCAACTGCACCTGACCACTCCGACTCCACCACTTTCGTTTCCGTCGGGTGCAGAGTTGAGCTTCGTTCTCAATCAAGGAGCTCTATAGTTTTGTTGAGTATTTTTTACTGATTTTAAATATAATTAAAATTAACGCTGGTTTAGTTTTTATACCAGGGCGATTGTAGAGTAAACAACGATTAAAAAGGATCTGGTGGATTTACTCCAATGGAAATTCTGAAAATGCAACTCGTAATTTTCTTACCCGAGTATTGTTTTAGAATTAATTGATTCAAAATGCAACTGATGATCTCATTTGGATATAACCACGAAAATCCAATTACTTAATCGGAATAATACTTAATACGACTTGAGACGACTAAAACAATATTCTACGTTCAAATCTTTATATATATGTAGTGCGTGATATTTCAAGAAGCTTAATATTCAAATAAATGTTTAAATGAAAACAAATCACAAATAAAACCAAACACTTGTTGTTTATAGATAGGTAATTTCATTCCTTACATAAAGGATGGGAACAAAATCTAATTATTTTGGAGCTTTAAAACAATATTTCAGAGGTGTCCAGTGATTAAGACAATAATTTAACAACACACCTGTTGCAGTTGTAGGATATTTTTTCTGAACGGATTTTTTTGAAAGAATTCACACTGAAACCACTAAGGAAATTAACACAAAAATCTCACCCTTTTGCCAATTTATACAGCTCTACACACTGAGTTTTGCTCTGCTGAACAATGAATGGCCGTTGCCAAATTTTCGTGTTTTAATACAACTCCGCTACAACAAATAACTCAAATGAAACCAGAATCCAGAAGGATCCAAATATATTACAGTATAATATTTACAATATCGACCGACAGCTTCGACTGTGTGCCGCTACAGCCTTGACTTATCGAGGACTTGTGAACTGAACAGACACACATAAGTAGGTCTAATTATAGAAGGAGTTGATCTTTTACAAGGAGCTATAGTTCCAATAGTCCGTTATGTTTCTGCAAACAATTATTTAGGATTTATCATTACCAAACTCATAAACTTCGGTAATTGTTTTATTGCACTGGGGGATGAGGGGAGGGGTGTCAGTTACGCACATTGTTCGAAGTTCTTTATCAATGAAGGACGTACTGTATACGATTGACTGAAGTGTGATGCCAGACGCCCTGTCGCGCCGGCCATGTCCAGTGTGCCGCGCCGCGCCACAGCCACCACCTGTAACGGGACGGTCTAGGTCAGGTCGACGAACTTCTGGTGAAATCGCGACCATCTCTCTCTAGCCTTGACTCCGCCCGCGAATCGTATCGTCATCTCGGTTAGGTTAACCTTTGCTACGCGCCGTTTATCATTATGCGAGGACGGGACATGCAAGCCCGGCGCAGCGATGCGGCCGTCCGGCCGGACAACCGCTGTTTATTATGGTTTTCGTGCCGGCGCATCTTTGAACTTTCCCGAGAATGTTTGAGGAGAAAGTGAACAACTAGCCGCATTCAAACCCCGTTAGAAATTTGTAAACTATGCGTCATATAGGCAGCAAGCGTCGGGTCGTCACGTTTAAGTGTTCTTTGTACCGATTAGTGAGTTACAGATCTCAACTGATACTCTCTCGCTCACTCCGCTGATTTCATCGACAACTCATGCCAGTTATCTCTAAAATATGCTATTGTCCAATACTCTTCACTAAAACATAAAATGGTTTGTGATATAAAATGGCCAATTCATTGTATTACTACATGTGTAATCCAATAGTTTGAATTGTCCACTCTGAATCATGGTTGTCATCAGAGACTTGTTGTTTCTGTGCTTTTTTATAAATAGAAATAGTTACTATTATGAAGAGAAAATAACTAAACAAAAACATAATTAAGTACTCATAGTTAAATATATTTACAAAATTCCAATGCTTTACACTAAATAAAAGTTCCAGAAAAAATTAAATGAGGTAAAAAAGTAAATGAATTTTTATTTAAATACAGGGATAAAATGTATCCAGCCTGACCGGCAGGACAACACTGGCGAAACTAATTTGCTATTTCATAGTTTGAGCTATTTAATATAGATAAATTACTTGCAAGGTGAAGACATTGTTAAAATGAACAAATAGTGTTTTACAGATTGATATTTCAATCAACTCTATATGTATTCATTACACACGCTCACTATTTAATACGGAAAAATCTCAAATCATTCAGAAAAACTGCGACGGTTTAATATAGTGACTTTTCATACCAGATCGCGTGGTTCCTCTTGCTATTCATATGGATTACACTAATACATTCTTGTAAAACACTGTCCCATTCCTGTTAATGCTTAAAACACAATTCAGTCGACAAAGTAAACAGAGCTTGCTGTCTGTATATAATATCGTGTTGCACACTATAATGTACTAATGTGTGATAGTATAACCGCGCGATTTTGCGAAATCCAAATCCAAAAATGTCAAGTAAAATAAGTGAACAAATATTAAAAATAATGTTTTAACAAAATACATAGCACATAATAATACAAATAATTAACAGCAATTAAATTATAAAAAATGTTGGGTGGAAAACCTAAAATAGTAGAATGAAAAATCCACTTAAAGTCATTAATTGGGATTACCCTGTACTCTCGCTGTGGGGTAACATCCCTACATCACCGCAAAAGGTAGGTTATATTTTCCGACACTGATCGCGTACCTCCAAATTAACTGCTATATTACTTTCGGTTGTGATTTAATTAATTTAATAAATTATGTTAATAGAAGATGAAAGGATTGGGACAGACACACATACCGTTTAACATAAACACATAATTTGCTATATGTTAAGTCAAAATAATAATAATTTATTTACAACACTCGCTTTCAAATTAAACCTTGAATATGTTCAAAAATACATATTATGACCAGATTTAATTATTTATAATAATAACATGCAGAGTTATTGAATAAATAATACAACTAATAATAATTTATTAATATTATTATTTATAATAATATTAATAAACATATTTATATTTACCAACAATCGCTAACAGGCGAAAAGGAAAATACCCGTAATTGCAAATACAACTAATGATAAATATAACTAATGAAAGTCAACGTCATAGATATCCAAATAAGTGTGCGAACAGTTACGTCACGAACATAGTACGGTTAAAGAAGTAATGTTCCAGATTTTAAACTTTTTGGTCTGAGATTATTCACCCATTATAATATCCCATATTACTATAAATGACATATACTAATATGTTTTAAGAAACGTGCGGAGTAGGTTATCTCTACGTCGTCGATTCCAAATTATAAATGGCGTATGCGCGAAGCCCATTGCACGTTTTGGAGCTGAGCGCGCTCGCCATTACTCAATGGGGAAGCGTTCAGGTAATTTGCCTGCCCCTTGTCATAAATTAACACACATATATATGAATAAGATATTGTTATAACATTTTTATAACTCTATTACCTTACAGAACACGATGTTTATCGATCTTGTGCGCATAGCTATAAATCTGCCAATAAGATCTCGTGCCGATTTTATAGTCACTTACGGTCCAATATTATCACCTTACTCTAATCATAATTTTCGAGAGGTCCAAAGGTGATGTTATCTTGAATACATGAGGAGTTTGCATGACTAAGGTTACACACACACTGTCCGGGTCGGTGACTCAACCGTTATACAACGTGCTGATACACCAGACAGAGCTGCGCCTCCGCTGAGCCAACGTAGAAAGTGCGGGGGGAAGATCCGCTTTCTGGCGGGGAAAGTCATGATTGGGGCATCAACCGCACCCGTCTAGCTTCGGGCCGATCCAGATAAATTATGAAATTGTTTGAATTTTTCTGGTAATATGAGGTGCCGAGTCGTTATAAAGATCCACTTCCTCCGACAACCGGCAAAAATGTATCATTAACTCACTTCAGTATAATCAATAATAATATTGAGCATATTAAAAAATTACTCTAGTTAGTACTGAAAAATTTATTCGATATAAATATATGATACCTTTATACAATACTAACTAGGTATCTTTATTTCGCACGAATCTCATTTTAGTTCAGAATGCCATTGTTGTAGCGATAGTTTGCCGCCCAAAAAGGCAAACTTGGTCTCCGAAGCAAAGCCGAAAGGAATGAATGAATGTTTATTCCATCAACTGTACATGAAATACACTTAAAAATGACAATAGTAAAGCACTAAACAGAATTGTTTTGAAAAACAATAGTTTACTAGTTATCTAGATAAGATATTACTTAAATAATTAATAAGGAATAAAGCCTGCATGGGCACTAGTTCCTTATTCTCAAGGAACTAGTGCCTTGAGAATAAGAAATTGACTGCAGAATCACAAGAAATTTTCTATAACATAAATAATAAATACACACTCTCAATAATGCATACAATAAATCAATTCCGTTATATCACCCTAATTTTCAAATTTTGCTAAAAACACAAACGCGTTTTAGTTGATACAAGGTTAAATGGATACGAAGAAACGTACCTCGTTTTGGTTCCTAAAGGTAGTGTAACCGATTTTGGGTTTAAAAAATATTTTTATGTTAAAATTTAAGGTAACTTCCATGAATACAAAAATAGTATAAACAATGTTTTGAAAATAAATGAATTTGAAAATGTAGGCATTTTATAATCAGGCCCATATAAAACTGCTGGGGATGAGAATAAATACTTTGCACAGCATATTCATGAGCTACAGCTTCTCGAAGTGTCGTTTTAATTTTTTGTATTTTATAAAACATACTTTAAAACGTTTTATTTAAACAAATATACATTTAATACAGAGATAATTTTCTTAAGTAATAAAAGAATAAAGACATGTCAATTCTTGGAGCTGTAACTCATGTACATACTGTAAAAATTACACATTTTTATGTTCAGCCATTTTTATTTAGGCCCGATTACAAAACTGGCTAAACTTCCTACTTCAAAGCCTGTAACATGGAGTGATCAAATATTTTTTGCAATTTTCCATTTTCAGGGAAGTTATCTTAAAGATATATGAATTCAACAAAAAAATACTTTTCAAATAAAAAATCGATTGCACCACCGAAACTATCTGATCTGCAGTAATCGTGTCTGAACCAGCGACCGACAGTTTATGGGTCTGAGTTAATGATATAAGACCACCTCAATTAATAAACTTGCTCCGTACAGTCTAAATGTAGGCATTTTAGATTACCAAGATTATACCAATAATGCAATAGAGAAACTTATTTTAGTTTTAGAAATGTCAATTATCCTAATTTGTCAAATTTGTAAAAGCTAGCGAGCAAATTCCATCTGCTTATCTTATGACTACTAATAAAGGACGTTACTAGTTTTATTTTCATTCAGTTAGGTGTCAATACAGTCTTTTCATTTTATTACTTTTTTCATGTAAATCCCGCAATTACACCCGATTTACGAATGAGTAGTTTGGCTCTACAGGCACATTTTCACGTGGTACCGTCTGATCTTAGGCGTCATCTCGGGTTTTGGGTCTGACCACACGGGCATCTGAGGAGATATGCTCATCGGAAAATTAAAATCGGAATTTTATTTTTAGGATTATCTTTTCTGTAGATTATGTAATGAGCAAGAGGAAACTGCTAAACACGCGCTTTTTGGTCACCCTGTGATAGTAAGGGAGAGTTGCATCATCTTTGGCACTCTGGAATAGGAAATGAATTTCCCCTAGGATGATCAGTTGCTTGCGGCATGTTGTGGAACGGCTAAAATTGTAAAATGCACTATTCTGGCTGCGCAAAAGCCTCTTTCGGCTTAAGTGCATGGCAATAGGTTGCCCCTTACACTAAAAAAGTAATAAACCATTAAAAATCATGTTATTTCCTGAAGATCTAGTACCTCGTGTATATGCAGTAAAAGTTCACATTTTTATCTGCAGCAATTTTTACTTGAGCATGCCTATATTCCCTACTTTAAATGCCTGTAATTACTCGTGGTAAACCAAAAAAAGACTTTTCTTTTTGTCTTCAGATAAATTATCTTAAAAGGCTACGTCGAATTTAAATTAAAACAATAATATTCCAACAAAAACTGATTTCATCACTATAGATTTTACCTTTCATTTTAATAGACCTTTTCATCCATACATTGATTGTGTGGCAGAACTGGTGTGCGACAAGGCTAGCGCTATGCTGTGACGAGTAGCCTACAACTCTACCATCCTTAATCTTCCATTTATACTTGTTAGTAATTTTAATCTTCTAATAACTATCTCATTTTAATGAATTACGTTTAAAATGTAGAGTATTTTTTATTGATGCCACAATTTACTCAAAATTACAAGTCTAATATTTTTCTGTCACCGTTTCTTTCGTTTCCCACTAAACAACAGATTCCAGGATTGGATGAAACGTCTTCTTATAAACTCTACATAATCAAAGGCTACAATGACATCTAGTGGTGTAGCAATAGACAATACACGTATCATGAAGAAGGGGATGAACAAAATAATCTTAAATACATAAATGGGATAGTTTATTGCAATAAGCTTGTGAAAATACTTGTATTCTGTAAACGTAAGGACGATAACAATTTTAAAGTTTCCCTAAAGGTAAGGAGGTAAAAGCTTCCCCTCGTATCTCCCTACATTACAGACATGGGCGCGAGTGTGGAGACAAGTTGGTCACCCACCATTAGCAAACTGTTCCAATAAACTCTAAAACCACACATTACACCATTTTCCAACTCCGACTTCCAGTATTATAGTCTTAAATCAGCTGTGTGGCTGTCAAAATGTTACTTTTCCAAATCATTGCTGTTCTCTCCAATGAGTTTCAAAATATTAAGCATGCATTTAACTAAACTTCAGAATATAGTTTTAACCCATTTATTGTAGACCGCCCCAGAATGACGTGGTTGCGATGAGTCCATTGAGTAGCAGTTTTTGATGTCCTATTATTCAAAGTTTAAATTTGCATAAATAACTATTAATCCTAGAGTGCTGCAGAAGGTGATGATTTCTCTGGACGTGCTGATTAGCAGACATTCCACATCGGTATATAGTACTCAGAACGAGTTTACATTCACTTCCACATTGTATAACATCAAAAACATCATATTCCAAGTTATTATTATCTTGAAACAAAAACCTAAATACAAATAGGCAATGCCTGACCTAATACCTCATTATATGGACTATGGAAGACTGTGTGACCAATTAATGGAATATTCCCTCTTTACTTCCTCTTCTGTTCACTGTTCATCAAGGCACCGCCACAAAAGCAGGTTAACGCACGTCTCTCTCCCAGTTAAGGTGAACAGATGATGCGGTATTTTCTTTACAGCTCTCCAGCCCGTGATTACAGGGAGTCGTTGTGTTCCCAGAACAGAACCGAACCGCACGGTGAGTTCGAGCTCCCGTTGGTCCAGTGCCGGCAGGAATGCCCGTGACCCAGATAGCAAGGTCGGGCACCGTTATCCCTACACCGACACCTACAGGACGACCCGCTTGTCTCTGGGTCCCGGCAGTGGCGCGGCAAGTCGCGGAAACCGCGGTCACCCCCCGTCTCCCCCTCACCTGGCGATACCAGTCCGATTTCCAGGTGAATGCGTCTTCAGATTGATCAATCCTCCGAGTTCTATCCATCCTAACGGAATATTCTTTTGTACGGTTTCATGAACAGATATATACTAAACATGGGTATACTTTCGACTTCATCGCGATGTCTTAGGAATTCAAATGAAAGTGATAGTATTCTATCCTTCTGTGTCCGATACAGACTACGACATCACGCCTATCGTTGAGCGACGCCTCTAATTCTAGATTTGTTAGCAGACTTACATATTTCTAAAAAAATAACTCAATTTCAAAACTACCACGCAGATATCAAAAATGAACAAAAACAACCACACGCGCTAAATATAATGAGCATAAGTAGATCGGTCGTTGAATAATCAGATAGTATACTTATTTATTTCGTGAAGATGCATTGAAAATCGTTACTACTATAAGACATGTAATAATAAAAAAGATCGTTCTTATACAATGTAACGCAATGATAACACATATTACCATGTAACTGTTGTAAGCAACCGTGTTTTATCTTAAAAATTGCAAATATGTTCGTTCTAGATACTGAAATTTTGAACACGAGTCAAAGATAAGCTGAGCGCATAACCCTAGGATCAGAATAAATATTTTAGAAAATACTGAAAAACCAGGATCCTCACGCTGTTTGAAACAGACCTACACAGGAAATTGTTTTCTGGGTAGGAGTTAATTCCGGAGTTCAAAAATATTAAGCATGAGTATATGTTTGCTCTGGCTACCTCCCTACTGAAAGATATTACTCTTGTACTACTACTACTACTACTACTACCAGATGTTGCAACGAAAGGGTGAAATAGCAGTGATTATTAAAATAACTACCAGCATAACAGATCTTATTCCTTGTTACAGAATGAAACGACAACAGATGATAGGGTGGAGTCTGCTAGCGATACTGGGATGCAGTGTGGTGTCTCCAGTGTTGGGTTACCCTGGAGTGGTGACGGCGGCACACCTCCCTGACAACAGCGACTGGAAGCCCTACGACCCTGCCCCTGTGCCCGCCCCCGCGCAGGTCGCTACCCCAGAGGCACGCAAGTTCGCCGAGAAACCAAACGCCAGCAAAAAAGTGGTCACGTTGGAAGACAGAAATGACATAGACGACCTCCAAACAAACCAAATATCGGTAAGTATGGATGACTTTACCACAATATAAAAACATGTTTCTCTCAGAGCGTTTACAGTTTAAAACATTTATGCTAATGTATTCATTATCCAATCAAAAAATTAAATCTGTAGCATGATGCAACGAATTCAGGTATTGATTATTACAGAACATTGTTAGAGAGGATGATTATACACTTATGTGTATACACTTAAGTGTTATGCTAACTCAGCATGACTAGACTTACTATTCTATACTCTATTATTCCCAGAGCTAATAAGACAGCCTTTACTAATATACAAACAATGCACACTAGAGTTGTTTAACAAAAGAGACCGGGCATATTAAATCAATTGAATGGAAATTCGGTTAATACAAAATAGTACATAAAGTCATCCCTTTTACGGCAATATCATGTGTTAAGCATTTAGTGCGTCTACTGAACCAAGCAAATACACTCACACATAGAAGTACATCGAACTTGTTTTATGCTACATTTTATCATACAGTCGATATTTATTTCTGTAAGTAATATAAGAAAAATCTTTTTTCCATAGAATCGACTCTGTTAACTCAGAAGTTCAGTTAAACAAGATTCTAGCATAATTAGCACTGCCACATACCTCTGGAATGTATAGGTTCGCCGATATGTTGTTAAGAATACGTAATTTCATTTGTACATTTATAGAAAATTGAAATTCACATAATTTATTTAGAATTTCTATAAAACACAATGTAGTGTAATCCAAATATTAAAATTTAGAAAAGCTACTCACAGTTTTCTTTAGTGAAAACTGTGCTTTTCCACAAACGTCATTATAGTGTAAAATATAAGAAAGTTGATAATCTGTACACTTCAGGATACCGATTTATTACAGGACGCCGGGTTCTCCTGGAGCAACATGTTAGCGATGGTGATGCAGATGCTGTTCAACCCTATCAGCAATCAGCAAGTTGGCCCCAACAAGTCTGACAGCATCGACACTGATCAGGTAATACTGCTTACAGTCACTTTAATCAGAGTTGGAGCATAAAACTATTGTCTACTATTATCAAGAAACATTTTATACCTTTCCTTGTAAAAGAAAGGAATCTTAAAAATTTTTGATCACAAAATTAATTTTAGTACATTTTTAACTAGTTCTCTATTAGAAAAATTATTATGTTTGCGTAAAAATTATGACGATAATTTTGAAAATGTTACTTCTCCTTTTATAATTTTGACGAAGCAAACGTACTTCTGTACTATTATACAAGGAAGGGAACATAATAAAGAAGGAACATAAATTTAACAATAAAGACAGTGTCAGATTATAAAACAGCTGCAGCTTGTGATCGCTGACTGGCTGAGCTTCAGTCAATCACGATACAGCCCCCACCATTAAAAAATGTATATTATTGGTTCTAGCAGGTTTGGTTTTACATATGTTGACTGATGGTTCTACAAAACAAAGTTGAAGTGTCTAACATTTCAATTATTGTGCAAGGAACAACACAGTGTAAAGCAGTAATTTAATCAATTTGTCTCAAGATTGCGCTGAGTCCAAATCCTGATTCTAAATTTCTAATGACATATATCAATGAAATATAATAGAACACTCCACAATTTCTTATTACCATTAAATTTCATATCAAAGTTCTTTACCATGTAAGTAAATTATGTCCAAAAATCAAAATTATTGATTAAGTTGTTGTTTTTGAAAGCAGTGCCTGTTTCCTAGAACCAGTGCTGGCTATCCATTTAACTTTACAATTCATCAGTATGCATTTAAAATGTCAATACACTTTTTTGTGAAAACCCCAAAATAGTTGATTTTATCCATGTGTGTATGTTCAAACTTGCTTTCTACTAAAACCAGACGAATCCTCAGATGTTTTAACACAGTTTAGCACGTAACAAAAATATTTAAAATACTATATTGTTGTACGACTAAACACAAGGGTTTATAGTCAACATTGAAATTTAAGTAAATTTGTATGTAAAAAAATGTTTTTATCTAAAGAGCTGTATTAAAAATAGAGATTTTATTACACGTTTATCGTTAAATTGTTAACGGTGGAAAACATACATTGATTTACTACCAGAACTCTGTTAACTTGTAAATTTGAAGTCTTTCTATATATGAAGGGCATTTGTGTCACATTTTGCACTGAAACCTATACTAGCAAGTGGGTATCTTGTACCAGGGCATCTCCCCATCTCCTTGGGCCAATCTCTTGACCATGGGATTGAAGATCCTCACAGCCATCCTTGGCGGAGGTGGAGCCCCCCAGGGTGACGGTATCGACAAGGTGGACAACTCCTCCCCAATGCAGGTACAAACCTTCCCACAAGAATGTACATAGTGTAAGCATACCTCTGTAGTCAGATAGTAATAGACTACTGCACCTGACATTTTTTCTATACCAAAGTTGTAAAATCACATGGATTGAAGTAGACAAGATTAGTTGAAGAGAATGTTGCATTTATTCAGCACTTAACTGAAAAGTATTAATCTTACAGCAACACATAAATTATACCGAATTTTTCTTCATAACAATGTAACATTAAATTACTGCATTTGATAGAAAAAAAAAACAATGTAAATGATACTGTTTAATTTCAATATTAACTTAAATATTGGAAAACTAACATTAAAAACTCTACATATCAATTTGGACAGTTAAATAGAAAAGTCCTTTTGACTTGAGTGATATTATTAAATTCACTAATACTAATATCACCCATTCCCGAGATGCAACCGAATACAAATATTTTAATAAACATCAGACCAAGTTAGATCAATTTCTTACAAAACTGAAATTTTCTTTGAGCTACAACTTTACTATTGTTAAAAGATTACCAATTTCATGTTATTGTAAATTATAGAAAATTATCAAAAGGTTATATAATAAGAAAATTCTTAACAGTTTTAAATTCGAACTGATTCTTCACAAATCCTGTATATTTTTTATTGCATTAAATTATAAGATATTTCTTAAATCACTCAAATATTTTATAGGAATATACGTATCATTTTGCTATGAGCATAGATGTTTGTCTTTCAGGGACAATATAACCCTTGTTTTTTAAGTTGTCAGGAATTATCCTCAACGCACGAAAAATGTTAATAAGTTTTAATATGCCACAGTTGTTATATCATGTGGCAATCCTTTTCGTGAGTTTATAAGATTACTTTACTAAGTTACTGTCCAGAGTAAAACTCTTCCTGGTTTTTCTAGAGCTTTCTAATGTCTTCATTGTGGAACCTCCAAAGGTAGAGGTGATAACTCTGTTTCATCTCCAAAGTTGAAAGATGTAATTTTTATTGGAATCCCATATATTTCTAAATTGCTAAGAAACTGTGAATAACTATTTGATTTGTGTTATGATACAAATAATAGTGATATAGGTGGAAGTCACCAATTTACATAACCCAATTTTTCTTCTTCCGAATATTCACAAACCTATTCCCACAATGTAATTTGAAAGAGCTAAAAATTTTCCATTCCTGCTGATAATGCCGATTTGTTCTTTAATTTTAAAGCTTGCAAATTTAGAACAGATATTGGGAAATGTGGTTTCAATGAATAAAGATTTCTAGAATTGAAATGAAGCAGGCACTTGTACTTTTGAAGATATCATATCATCAGCAAGGATTCCTTTAGAACAAGAACTTTTGGGGCTACAATAAAATCACAAAGACAACCCACATAAAGGTGTAAATCTCAGAACTAGTTTATGAACAAATATGCAGAATATATTGTGGGCTTAAAGGTAGAAATATTGTGCTTAAATTAAGCAACAACCAAGGGAAAGCTATGTAGAGATTATCAATTTTAAATTGAAAAGTCTTAATTTTTTGCTCCTTCAGAAGGTTTCATAATCAAGGGTAAAATATCACCATTGCAACCATTTTTGGTAAATATTATTTATTCAAAAGGACATTAAAATGGTCACTCACCTCATTAACTATCCACAAAACAAAGTAAACCTACTATATTTTTTAATTAATGTAAATTATCGGCGATTCATCTATAAAAAATATATATTTAAATGTTATTACGGATTTCTACTACATACATTGATAACAAACGTCAAATTTTTACCACAGCTTAGGGATAAGAGTGCAGCTTAATACCCAAGAGATCATGAGTTTAATTCTTAGGAAGGTCATAAACATTTGCAAATGGGTTTGAACCGTCTTCTCTTAGATTAGAATGCCATGGCGTAGAAAGAATCCCCTTAAAAACACATAAATTTGTCTTAATAACACAACCTTATTCATACCAAGTTGTGGTAGGTGAAACATCATGGTGTGGTGATGAAGTTATAGGATTGTGTGAAATTGTCTCTGTTTGATGAGCAAACTAAAACATTTTGAAAAGTTTAATTTTAATTCACAAAAAATGACATCTTTTAAGATCTGAAAATCTGGTTTCTTAATATTGATTAATAATTTAACAAGAAGGCTTTAGAGTGGTCAAGGAATACACAGGAAGAAGTACAAAACTCTAGACAGTCTTAAAATGACATACAAATTTTAATTTATTCATGTATTGTTTGATATAAATAATTAGTCTGAACCCACAAACTAGAACTTTAAGCTTAGAATGACAAAATTATTCTCCATTAAAAATCTAATTTGGTAATTTATATTTATTTTAACTTGTAAACTTTACTTCAACTTCTTTCAGAAGTCCTGTTTGAAAGTAATTTTCTTCAGTTACTTTAGAAAGTATGTTCTCTGCTGTTAAATACGCTTTTAGATTTAAAACTGATATAGTCATAGCCAACCACACCTGGAATAGTCTGCAATTTGTAATAATAATAATTATTATTATGAATGTATTGCATGCCAAAATGAGCATCTGATCCTTATTCAACCTTATTGGTGAGTATATTCAAGGGGAGTTGTCTAATTTTCTACAGCATGTCTTGGGGATTACTGTATAAAATGCTTAATAAAATTCTAATTCATTCTTGCAGTATGAAATTCATTTTAAAAATGAAATTGTTATAAAGGTAAAGTATATTTACTGAGAAATTGCTATTGATTTGATTCATTTGAGGGAATATTAAATTTGTAAATAATTCCCTAAAATCCAAAATCATACCAAACTGTTTGTGAAATGATAAAAAAAGTTTTACTTTTGGTTATCACTGCCAGATACGTCTTAAATGTGACTATACTGGCAGCCATCTTGATTTTAGATTCTTAAGAATAATGTTAAACCTCACTTTTACACTCATATTTTATATGATAAAATCATGGAAGATGTCTTATTTTAAAGATTCAATTTAATCACAAAAAAATGCTTTTCAGTTTTTTAAATATTTTTATTGGTTATTTGGATTAAAAACATTTCTTGCATCATCATTTAACGTTTATTTAAATTTACATGAAACGCTAAACATTTATTAGTTGTGTATTATAAAATCTTAAAAAGAGAACCAAAAATAAGAGGGCAGGCAGGGTCAGGTGTGGTTGGAGTCTTCAACACTGTCGTAGTGGGTAGACTGAGGAGGTTAAGGTTGGTTGTGGTGGCTAGGGTATCCTGGCTGCGGTACTATCAGCAGTGATTGGCTCGAAGGATCCTGATCAAGTGGCGACTATGGCTAAACAGGCTGGGGAGGTGAGTCAGCATGCACATTCCTTACGCTTTGACTTTGCTTCACCTTGTGGTGAGTCCACTTCTTGTACATTCATACATTACCCCAGAGAAGGGTATTTTTTAATAGAATTAGACAGTTTGGGAGTTCTGGATACTTTTAAGATAATCTTGTGAATAAGGGAGAGATAACACATTTTATCATGGATGGTTCTATTCTTTGGGAACTTTTTATTTTTGTTGTTTTATTTCAATGTTACAACCATTTTAAATCTAACTATAATAATGTAAGAAATTTAAAATTAAATTTTCTACTTTGTAATGGGAATATATTTAAGGTATAATCAAATTGATTTATTGCTTCCTAATTGTGCAGGGCACTTTAACCCAATTATATACTACAAAGTATTTGTAAATAATAATTCTTTTTATTTTTAAACACGTTTAAAAGTGTTGAGTAATTATTTCAATCATTTAATTCACATGAATTCCAATAGTTTAATCTTTTATTGTACATAAAACTTTAGTGAAAAATTTAAAATTCAGTATACACTTCAATATAATATAGTTTACATCATTCTTGTCAAAATAGATTTCATACAAGAACAGAAGTCGAAATTTCATAATCCAAATTGATAGTCATTCATGTAGCAAACGGATTTTGAAAATTGGAGGAAACTTAAAATGATAAGTAAACAGAGCACGCAACTGTGAGGCCACAAAATAAAGAAAACAGCATCAGATTATTAAAAGGCAGGCAACCTATGTTTATTGCTGATTGGTTGAGCTCCATGTCTTCACTCACCCTTATAAAGAGATATGAATTACTGGCTCTGTCAGTTTTTGTTTGACATTAATTGACTGAAAATATTTCTTCTCAGGGAGGTCGAAACATTTCAATATTTTAATTGTGTTAGCTGTGTTTAACACAATTTGTGCCCAGAAGATCCGAAATAAAAATGGAAAACTATTACAGATTGTTGAAACAAATGACTTTGGAAAACTTCTGAAGATTATTCATGGAAATTATCTTAAATTATTTAACCAACTGAATGGATTAATTTGATCAGGGGAGAAATTTGTTGTTTAAAAACTTTGCTAACACAAATTAGAAACTTAAGATATTCAAGCCTTCCTGTGGAGAGCTATCAGTTTTAGTTTAACACCTAAAAATGCTCTCCACAGCCTCGACAAAATTTTCCATGTAACTATATTAACAATACATTCTTGAAGCTCTTGCCTTATTGGAAATGATATATTAATTCAAACAAACTCTCCAATAACATAAAGTTTTTTATTTTTGTGAGGCCTTTCGTACTCAATGAGTACATCTTCGGACTCACACAACTGAATGAAAAGTAATAATAACAATAGTAACATAAACAATTTTGTACTAAATAAAAACATATGTCATTAAAAATACAAAGAGGTAATATTCTATGACAGCACAGTATGTTATATGTATATATAAAAATAAAGTTTATATTTAGTTAAATCAAATAAAATAACGGTGAATTTTGAAAAGGTCCAGGTTCGTTGTTTACCAGATTATTTTGGTTCTTTTTTATAAAAATTGTTTCATATGCATCAAGGAATTTTGTATTTTGTACTTCTTTTAATAATTTTGCATTTGAAAAAGAGTGTCCAGTTTGAAGTGCATGTTTTGGTTTACAGTTCATCAATATTGTAGTGAACTTGCTTGACGCTCTCAAGACTTCATTCAGCCACAGGTCCTTGGCTGCTCGATCCATCGGCAAGAAAGATTCAGTCTCAGAGGCAGCAGTCGCCAGTATAACTATTCTCAAGGTACAAACTTGCCACTATTTACAGTCGGCCAAGCCAGTACTGACTCGACAATACTGACTGGTCAGTTAGAATCTCTTTCATGAAATGTTGTAAAACACAACAGTGGAATCCCAACAACAAAAAATATTTTATTAGGATAAAAAAAAATACAATGTTACAAATAGAAATTTTAAAATCATTAGGTTTGAAATACAAAAATTAAGTAGAATGAAATTCTTTTATTACGGAGGATTTTACTTTGAAGTAAGAATGTTGTTGGTCTAAACCATTTATATCGGAATCGTCACTTCTTAAATAAATTAGGCTTTTAAAGGTTTATTATATCTGCAGAAGATTGGACTTGTAAGGTGTTCATTGTGTACAAGTTAATCATTAATAGTTATGTCATTGTAATTTTATCTGGAATATAACAAAAATGTCTTATACAATAAGCTGTATTAAACAATTAATAAATTATGCTGAATTACCAATTTTTCTTTGATTTAGAATGTTATCAGAAATACACACAAATTCAAAAATTAAGGGGTCAAGGAGTTTTTTCCATTGAGGATTCAGCGACCAAGGTTCCACAATACAACATTAGAATTAAAAGAAAACTACATAGCTCAGACACAAATCATGTATCAAGCATGTAAAACACTGGTATGCAATGACTGTTTCAAAACTATGAGGTACTGTTAAAGTTAGTGATATAAAACTTAGAGAAAAATTTGTTTTAAGAAAACTTATTGCTGTATGTCAATTTTCCAGGGGTACATGAGGACAATGAAAACGACAGATGACAACTGCCACCAAAAGTACATCTGCGAGGCCAACAACGAATGTTCCTCATCCATGAATGGTTCCAGCACCATTTACTGCCAGCTGGGAACGTAAGTTGTATTCTAATTTGCAATCTAAATTTGTAACTCACAGCCACCGTAACTAAATAATATATATATATATATATATATATATATATATATATATATATAAAACCACATTTTGGGGATAAGCTGGACAATACAGAACCGCATTTACTGTTTATAACTAAAACCTTACGATTGAGAATAACAAGAGTTTCACTGTCTATTAGTCATACAATAAAAAAGAAACCACTACAATTTCACAAGTATTGAATTTATTACAACAAATTCTGAAAAATATTTATTACTAAACCACAAAAGTTCTCCAGTTTTGTTGGAATATGGAACTGTTCAAGATTTAAAGTAATTAATTATTTACCTCTGCAACAACTTCCTTTGTTTCAAATCAAAACCAATGATCACAAATCCAATAGTAGCCTGGAGTTCCCAATTTTTGTGTCATATAGGACCTTTACCTCCTCAAATAGACTGATACACCATGAGAAATCTGTGAAAGAAAAATCTTCATTGGAATTGTAGGTCAAGTTATATATTACTTGAAAAGGTCTCGGAAATGAACATTTCAATGGCATGAACAGAAAAAAAAACATTGAACAGCTCAGAAAACAAATAAAGTATTACAAGTGAGAATCATCTAAACAAATTTTATAAGTTTTAGAGAATTGAGGGAGATATTAGGTTAAAAAATGTATTTTTAAGAAAGCCATATGACATACCATTATTGAACTCTATATATCCTGAAATAACTCTGAATTGATTTGTTTTATAAAACTATAAGGCTTAGTGTCAAATATTTAAACATTTTCAAGAACTGCAATCATTATTTAATGTTATCTAAATTACATTTGTTAAAATAATTGTAATTGCTCATTTAAGATTTTATTATGACACAAGTTATTGGCTATAAAATATCCTACATAATGTAAGAAGAATGGGATTTTTGAGGTTACGATGATGAAGAGTTTTAAGTTTTACTTTCATAACTTAACCTTAAAAATGTTTAGCCATTCCAGGACTTTAGTTGCACAATCTATTCCAATTTGCTTAGAAACAGAAGTCTCACATTTGTTTCCACGCTATAATCAGAATATTAACAGATTACGTTTCATACAGATATGCTGCCAGCTTCTTACTGCAGAGGACCAGTGATTCACCTTTCGATTCCTTCTACGAGGCAGGTCGCCGAGGCCGAAGCGGAGACGATTGTCGACAACTGTACCTCACTTGCAACGAGGTCTAGTTTAGCGTCACCCACCCTTCGCTCGCCCTACGATCTCGCACTCTCCTTTCTTTCACCTTTCCGTCTGACCCGTTCTTTTAAAATTATTTATTGCGCTTACGATTACGAATACTGTACAAGAAAGAACTGTGACCGCTACTCATGCCACTGTCCCCACGTCTTCACACCTCGTCCTCGTGTCATCTTCAGTCAGTGTTGTTATTTATTTAAGTGATGCGTGATTGTAGAATAGGTTGAATGTTGTTATATTATTATTTATAAGCGATAGGGACATATTTGTAAAATTTTTCATTATAAGGTAAAGTAAGTTAAATACGGTTAGAGAACATTGTAGGCTTCCAGAGCAGTCGAAGTGTTGTGAGATTTCCTCACAGTCAGATGTGGTTAGTTTATAGCTGTCTACCAAAGCAGAAAACCTAAAGATTTCCATAACACAATTCTAAACCCGTACAGGTGCTAGGTAATTGAATCATTTTTCCATTTATGATATTTGCTATTTCTGTGGACTTGTAACAAACTTAAACATTAGATTATTTATTTGAATTATTATTTATTTAAATTACTATTTATTAAATTAGTTTTGTATTTAAGTTAATGTAAGTCTTAGATAAGAAACCGTTTAGATTTGTTTGCAAGTCGTTAAAAGTACATTACAAACATGATAAATTGTTTCAATTTTAAAATCACTGTATAAACAGTCTATGAATTAAGTTACAATTTTAATTTCATCAGTTTAATCAATTGGGTATTTGCAACTCTCTAAAGAATATTGTATTTATACTTTATTTTACAAATAATATAGTGTCTCTATGTATGAGTGAGTCTTGGTAAATAAATATTGAGTATTTATTTATTTATATATTTACAAGTTCATTTAACCATTATCAGTGAAAACATCATCTATCATTATATTAGCTATCTCTCTTTAGACTCGTGAAAACTAAAGTTAAAATATTCAATCAGCATGTAACATTTTAAATAAAATCATGAAACAATTTGTAAAAAACTTTTTTTACTTGGAAAAATTGCCTATAAATAAAGGCAAATTGAGCCTTTAATTTGTTTACACAAAATAATTCCATACATCCAACATGACGCCAATAAGGTATTTCTGAAAAGTTGTGTTGAAGAGGTAAATCATCCAAACTAAACCAATTAAAACACATTAGTGAAGAATGTTGGAGATGAAGGAAATATAAACATCAGGACGCTGTTGTACACAGACCACCCGAGCGAAGACATTAATATAACTGTTTGCCAGTAGAATTAATACAGAACGACAGAAGTATTATTTACAGCTTCAACTCAAATAGAACATTTACAAAGATCCATTTCTGCTGAGAATATAACTTACACAAAATAAGGTTCATTCAATTTACAGATTTCAAGTAAACAGTAATAAGTGATACTCTAGCTATGTTACTATTTCATTTTTATTTTAAACTCCCTTTTTAATTTATATCAAAGCAATTTTAAGTAATTATTTTGGTTTAAAATAAATATGTTGATTTCTATTGATAGCAGATTTGTATATATAGTGAAGAATGGATATTTTTTATAAGAGTGTAGATATTAAACTACTATACTATTGACTAAATTCATATCAGAAAGTCTGTCTGTTTGTTTCCATGTACAATCCTGCAATGATGTACATACTTAAGTTTGGCATCAGTATGCTCAGAACAGCTAGACAGGATGTGGACATTGTTGTTTATTTTTATCTATCTGAATCTACGATATTTCTGTACCACTTTTCTTACCTGTACATTTCTGAACTAGTTTAACCATTTAGTTGGTCTGTACTCTGGGAGCTTATTACGATGCAGTTTTTGACAATAATTATTGAATAGTCCACAAGATTATCTTCACATTTAAATATATTTCATGCTAAAAATTATAAAAAGGAGCAAGCAAAAACTACGGCCAAACCGGACTTATTAAACTATATTTGGTGGAAATCTTCATCCATTAAATAACAGCAGCTACTCAGGCTACCTTGGTTGATATTTAAAATGACAAGACAATCTGAAAAACGAATATCCCTGCTTTAAATAAGTTTCACCAGACCAGAGCATATACAGGTGCGTAGTTCATAGAAATGTTTGGATTAGGTGTAACTGTAGTACTTGACGAAATTTATTTCACATATAATACTTGAACACTCCTTTCATCATGTTCTTCGTTCAATTTTCTAGTTATGTGAACGTCAACCTATTCCACATCTGACCCATGATTTGTCAATTACGTACTCTTTCTTTCTAATATACCATGTACCCCAAGAGTAACACCCTCCTCCCCCAAATACAAATGAATGAGGTTGTACTTATAATTTAAAATTGTAATATTATATATTACAACAGACTCCATCTTAATCGTGACTCCATCTTAATCGCCATCGTATCAACCACCTGTCATATTAAACGACTCTTTCAAAGAAGATATGATAAGACTTGAACTTCACGGTGTCAACAACGGACTGTCGGCAACAGACAAATCAATAAACGTCTGTTTTAAAATTGTTAATATTTTGTTATCCTCTTTGCAAGTTACAGCACCAGGAATATTGAATGACGTCTAAGTAAGTAAATGATTATTATTATTATTATACTACACTTGTTCATAAATAAAATAACTTATATTGTATTTTTATATAATCAATTAAAAAATCAATGGTTTTGACCTTTTTGAGATTGTTTTATGTGATTGTCAGTTCAACTGACTCTTAAGTTACCGACCGATGCCCCGTACCGTCATGGTCAGTTGAGAGGGAGACTACTTTAGGGTTTACTGTTTTACAAATATTAAAACAGTAAACCAGCCCACACTGTATACAAGGACCATGCTGTATTATCCAGAATTTGATGCGTTATTAGCTAAAACAACTACGTAACAAAATAAATATTAGAATCAAGAGGTAGTGAAATATTATTATACTTAAAACAGAACTGTACATGGTTCTACTTTTTCAACACACTAATAAGGGGGATATATTAAAACCATTGTATATAGAAAGATGAAAAATATATTATGTTCAGTGTGAGTGTACAATTTCCCACTCAAATGCTCGATGGTTTAAAGTGTCCAACTGATAACAGAAGGGTCACCAATTTGAACTTGCTTGGCCATCACTTAGGAATTTTTTCTTGGCTTATAGTAATATTTGGCAAAGGTTAATGAGACAAGTGACGCAAGTTTTTCTAAAAAGAATCAAGATAAAATTAAAGCTTTTGATCGCAAATGGTACATTACACTTGCACTGACAACTAAAAGGTTGATCTTTATCACCTTTGAAGAACTGGTATATAAGCAGCAACTCACACTCGGTGAAATCAATAGCCTAAGACCTAGCTCAATATAATGTGTCCTCAAACGGTCCCACATTAGTGTTAAACAAAACATAACTTCAACCTTGCACTAATGTGAAATTATATGTGAAAAGATAATGAAAATATGAAAAGAACAAAAGTTATTGCAATGATGTAAGAGATAAGAATTTTGCTCCTCATTAAATTATAGTTCAGATATAGATTTTTACAAATAAAATGGCTTTTGCTTTGATACATTTTAATTTAAAACTGGTTGGATCACTAAATCCTTCAGACATATATATGTGCAACCATATCAAATTTAAATAAAGATAAAATAAATTTAGAATTATGCATCTGCTGTGTCCATCAACATATAATATATGCATGTGCAAATGGTCTGAGAGCCATAACTAGTGGAATAAAGAATTCCAGAATTGGTAACGAGGTTGATTGCAATTGTTGCTGAAGGTATATACTATTTACCTTATATAAGCCATTGCTTCTTACTTAATTGGAGTACACTTTCATTATTTTAGAGTGACCTTTGTACATATCAGATAATAAAATCCAAAACAACCAATGCAGGCTTCATTTTTTTATTACACATGGACAAGAACTAGACAATTGTTTTACTAAATAAAATCTAACTACAAGTTGAATCTCAGCTGAAAACAATAAAATTCAAGTCCATTTCTACAATCCAAAGCAAAAATGCAATTCATATGTAACTGTAAAATCACTAATAAATCTTCTGCCGATTTCTTTACATTAGCGAACACAAAACCACTGTACTGCAACATTATCAATGTTTTGTACAACAACTCTCACTTATTGAAAACACAACAATTATAATTATAAAGAAATCTTCTGTAAAAACAAAATATTAAAACCCTATTGAAAAATGCTACGGAATCAACAGGAGAAATTATTGAAATGCTGGAAAATAATAAAATCTCCTTCAACAAATTAGGATGTTTGTTTCCGCACCATTTCAAAATTTAATGTTGACTAGATAGAATGAATGTAGACGTCTAACATCACAAACCAAAAATACGAAAACCAACGCTATCGATAAAATATTTTGAATGTTCTCACCGTTTATGTTCTATTTTGAATGTAATTTGAGATATATTGATTCAAAAAGGTAAATTATGATAGGAATCTAATACTTTTTATGTGAGTTCCTATCATCATTACCTCTAAATCAGTTTCTCTTTGAATTATATTTCATTAAAACCCAAATATTTCATCTAATATATATATATATATATATACATTTGGCGTTAATGTTTTCTCCATCAAATGTTATTAAATTACAATTCAAACTGTCATTAAAACAGAGTGAAAGTATAATAATGATCAACACCAAAACATAGAACTATTTTTCTTCTTCCTTTTTTAGAAAATAAAACGATTTACATATTTTACCGACATATAATTTTTTATTCAAACATTAAAAATATTATTTTTCTGTTGATTTATCTTATTGAAACACATCAAAAAAATTAACATTACCTACACACAAGTCACAAAAGACAAGTAAATAGCACTGATTAGCCAATGCAAAGATCAACGAAACACCATTCCTCGAATGCATTAATTGATAATTATTAATATAAAAATTATGTATAACTAATTTTATCCTCTTACAAAACTGAGAAGTAACACACAATTGTTTGGAGCAGAACCAAAAAATGTTATTTAAATTAGTATCGCACCATTCTATCAATGCCAACATAGTCGGAACAAAATCAAATGACGAGATCTTAAAATCTATAAAAATATTGAGTAATATCCACTAGTGTTATATTAATGGCCTGAAGGTGTTGGAAATAGTGTCCATTGCACTAACATGGGTGACGTGAAAAATTAAAGTCAGCTAGTTGTAAGAAACTAGATAATATTAATATCTAACTTTCAAAACAGCTGACCTTGAACTTGTAAAAAGCTAAGGGTACTGTAAACTGAAATAAAATATTTTCTACATTCTACAGAAGTTAACATTTAAAACACTTATAAGCAATAATTTGCTTCTATGTAAAACACAAATGATGGTTCAATAATATCCTCCACGACCACCACGACCTTGCATTAAGAAGCGGGTGTACGGGTTCATACTATTATAATCACGATTACCACCACCGTAGCCACCTCCATAACCGCCACGGCCACCGCGAGGACCACCACGATTGCCTCCACCACGGTATCCTCCCCCTCGACCACCACGATTTTCTCTGTTTGGGGGTTGATTCTCCCTTGGTGGAGGTACATTTGGCTTTTGCGGCTCAGCTTTGATAGGTACGGTCTCTGTTGGTTTAGTCTCGGCGGGTTTATTTTCTTGCGGGAGCGGAGTTTCTTCTTTCGGTTTATTATCTGGTTCAGCTTTCTCTTCTGGTGAGGGTTCTTCTTTTGGTTTACTCACCTATAACAGTTTTGTAAACATGAACATAGAGTTATTGGTTACAACAGTATTGAAATGTTCACAATGTTTTCCACAATCATAAATTTAATGAGAGGAGAAAACCATATAAATTGGGTAACATTCAATTACAAGAATGATTGAAATGTATATGGCCATTTTACTTAATAATAATTAATAGCAACTATTTAAACACAAACAAAATTTCATTCTTATTCTAACTCCAATTTTTTAAATCAAGTTTGATTGTTTTACAAAAATATTAATAAAAACATTATCTAGCCAAAATTACAACACCTTACTAAAATAAAGCCTTATAACAAGTTATGTTAAAACACAACTCACAACTGTTATTTTCAAGTTCTTTAAAACCTTGTTAAAGTTTCCCCAGAAACAATCTAGATTTGCAATGCCTGTATATCTCATCACCAGAAAACTTCATTTAAAATAAGTAAAGCAAACATAATTTTCATAAGAAAAAGGTTATACTAAGAAACTATTAGAGCTACTTCCTGCAGATAAACCATGACAATACAGAATACAACAGAACATCAAGTATCAAATACAGGGAGCTGACTATGCAGGAAGTCAAAGCTCGTGTAACACATCCAATTCGATCAGCATAGGAAACTTTCCCTCAATCAGTGCTCTCAATCCCATCAATATAATGAGTGATTAGTATTTTTCAAGGGTCAGAGATTTGTAGCTGATTTCAGCCATTCATCTAACAGAATCAGTGACTAATTAGATCTGCATGGTCTGCCACTCTAGCGATCAATAGAGAAATATTTCAATATCATGAATATCAAGACGTCACAGTTCAGAAGAGGTGTTATGTAAATTATAAACAAGATTAAAGGACCAAAATCACAGTCTTGAGTTACAACACTTCTTTATCTGAAGATTGATATCTATAACAGAGGTATTCTCCAAACTTTAATCACAGCTCATTGGCATCAATAACATATTCTTTGTGCACTGCGGGCAACCAGTGTGGACCTGCCATCTTGATGGCTGACTCCACAGTGGACAAAGTCTGCTCTTCAAAATTCCTTGGAATGTACCTTGATCGAGGATTGACATGGAATGAGCACATTGATCATGTTTGCGCCAAAATCTGCTCAGTTATCTTTGTTCTGAGTTCTTTAGCAAAATACTGCCAGTCAGGTACTAATTACGGTGTATTATGGCTTGATATACCTCCACCTGGCCTATGGAATGATCCTTTGGGGAGCTTGTGCTAACACTCAGTTACAAAAAGCTTCAGGACTCCAAAAAAAGCAATTCGAATCATCGCAAAAATAAAATTTAGAGTCGTGCAGGCAAGTTTTCAAGAAATTGCAGCTATTGACTCTGCCATGTCTCTACATATTGGAAACAACTGTTTTGTATGAATATATGTAACTTAACCAGAGGCCAAGAGATACACATGTATGAGACATGTGGCAGAGCAAACTACCAAAGGTAGACACAGAACGGTGGTTTATGAACGCCTGCCCTCACAAGCGGGTGTTCAATTCTTCAACAGACTGCCCAATTCAATCAAAGATGCTCCAACGCCAAAGGCGTTTAAGACTCGCCTAAAATGCTTCTTGGTGTCTTCATGAGATTTTTGGCTTTCAACTGGGAGGCCACCCAATTAGAAGACTGACCCCGCTGTTCGAAGTGGATTGCATTGGTGATGAATGAAAGAGGTGTGATTGTAAAGATTGTATGTCTGAATGTGTATTATAGTATGGATGAAAGAAATTTTAGGATATCCTTATTAATTGACGTTTGACATACAATGTAATTATTGTCTCAGTAATAAAACAGATTTGATTTTATTTGATATTGATATCCTGGAATGAGGAAAATTCGTATTAAACCAGTTATTATATATTCAGAAGATGATCGGTTCAGATTGGTTTTAATATTTTCAGAATTATATCTTCTGCTAGGACCAGTTCTATTTTCACTTCTCTTCTCAAACTCTGTAACTTTAGACTATGTTCTATGAGTAGAACTCTTTAATTTCTGCAGAATGATTAATATTGCTAAAAAACCACTTAGGATATGTTTCAGACATATCTTTATTTTCATAGATTCCTTTCATGAAAGTAACAATCACGAGTAAAATCCTCTGTAGTAGTATCAAAATAAAGAGAAGAATAGCATATCAACACAGTTTTATGACGAAAGCCGGTGATAAACCCATATAATTTCTCAATGGAAAATGGTTAGTCTCAGGAAATTTTTAGGTGATTCACTTCATGGATGCAGATCCTAGAAGGAGGGTGACCACTTTCCCTGACAAATTCAACACCACAGGGCAGAAGACAATTTAATAGCAGACCATTTCTGTCCTATAAAATTCTCATTAATCAAAGATCTGTAGACCAGGAGCCATTAATTTTTCATAAGAAATTGTACATATTACAATTTCAATAGTATAATGGTGTATTGCAGTGCTTACTTAAGGATAGAGTGTAAATAAATGAATTACCTTCCCATTACACCCTTGTGACTTCTACAACCCTCTCACCGAACATGAGACTGTATTGTGTGTATAGACTTACTAATAAGAAGTCATAACATCGTCACTAGGTATGCAGGAGGTTAATTTTTAAATCATTTTTCAATTTGCTGTTGGAATTTGAATTGAATGTGTCTGTAAATTATCACTATGCCATTAAGGCATGTAGTAGAATATTCATAAATATCCCCTCGCAGTAAAATTTGCTTTTATTGTTTGATTTAAATTTTGTTCTAAATTTTCAGAACTAAAATACAGAATACACATTTTTAACAACCTATAATTTTTGTTTGATTAATACAAAAACTTTTTTGTATCGACTTTGATCCATGTTTAAATGGTCTTTCATCTGATGGGTCATGTGGCAACTTTAACTTTTTACAAAAAAGAGACAAAATTATTTCAAAACAGATTTTGTATTGAACATAAAATCAGGTGTATTATTTTCATTGTGATTATCTTCAAATGGATATCAATTGTTAGATGTAAACAAATTTTATTATATGAGTTGTAGTTTTTGTATTTGTTCATTTGATTAATCACTTGGATCACTATTTTGAAATGTTGGCATGACCACCCATTCCCACCAGTTGAAGAAAAAATGCAGGAAATATTTCTTTAAAAAGTTAAGTTTTGTAATGTTCATCCTTCAGTTTGTTCGTTTTTCATTATTAAATTTAAAAGGGAGTAATATTAATTGATAAACCTATTTGTATATTACGCATAATTTATAGAGATACTGAGCCCTTTTTCTTGGTGCACAATATTTATAAGTGATTTGCTCTATACTATTATATCCATTAACCAATAATTATATCCATTGTTTTAATAATGTTTGCTTAATATCTTTTGTACAAATTACAAATAACAGTACTCTTTTCATTGAAAGAAAAGATTTTCACTGTTTCATAAGGCCATAGATATTTCAATATCACACAAATAACTAAGCTACAAACAAATATTTGACCCACCTTTATCTCGCCGAACAGTTTCCTCAGATCCAGTGGAGGATGTCTCTCTTTCAGTACTTTCATATAATATTTATTTGGTAAAATGAGTAATTAAAAAAATATCAATGTTTAAAAAATTAAGAATTTGGAAATCATATAGCAAATTATAGTTCTCATGGAAAGAACTACTGCTATGTTTCTAGAACAGTGATGTCAAATGATACAAAACAATAGAGATCAGTTTGAATGTCTAAACGGGTTCGAACATTACCCCAGTACTGCCTACTTCACAATTTCATATTGTTCTTTTTAGATAACACTCTAACAATCTAGGAACAATCTAGTCTTATTCAGTGTAAAACCACACACACTGAATAAAACAAACTGATTCACAGTTCTTTTTTTTAGTAGGTAAAATTAATTGTGAAAGTATGGAATTCAAACTTTTACTACTTACTTTATGTTTTCTACACAATGTTTGGTTACTGGAATCATTATTAAAATATCCATACTCTGTTTTCTAATAATCAAAATTAAATTCTTAAAATAACATCAATTCATTTTGGTTTCTGACTGGCAGAAAAAATTTGTCCATAAGTCTTATAAAATGTACTACAGTATTTCAAGGATAAACTCTTAAGCGGGTAAAAACAAATAGAAATTCCAACAAACCACACCAGCTGTCAATTACATACAAATTTAATTTATATTTGAGGTATTCATGTAAAAGTATACATAGATTTATGCATTTCATTAAAAATGGAACTCAACAAATTTGCTTTGATTTTTTTGAAAATATGCTTATAAAAACCCATCACAGTGTAAAAACATCCTTTAGAAAAAATTACGTAAAGGACATATGGGGTGAATTTATACCCAAAATATACACTTTGTTTTAAATATTTATTAAAATAATTGTTGATTTCAAAACATTTAGAAATATTATTCATTTACGGATCTCAAAGAATGTATAAATTAGGTCTAATTATGTCAAGTGTGGGGCCATGTGTCAACGGCATCACCACTTAGTTCCACCTTGCGGTCTGCTGGAGACACCCACATATTCACTTGTCGCCCAAGAACCGGTGCTCATCGTGGTGAGTGTTCATCACAGTATCATATGAATATTACTCATAAGAAGTTTAAAACCACTCTTTGATAAGCTAACAATTCATAGAATTCAGATAATTCTTTATTTTATATTTGATAATCACAAACTAAATATGAAAGTACTTTCCTAAATTAGATTAATAAATATGAATTTTGGAAACAATTCTTACATACTCTCAAAATTAGTTTCTTTATTGATTACTTCACATTTGACAGTACAATCTAAATCTACTTATATCCCAATATACGTATTTTTCTTATTTACTCATTTTATAAAAAAATATTACTATGTGTAAATCAAATTTTATTGGAATTTATACATTTTTATGAGAATTTTCAACAACAAATTCAACAGTGAATAAGATATATGTGTTATACAGTGTCTTTACCTACAATACATTTGTCATATTTTGTGTATTTCTTTGCAAAAAATTTAATATTTTTATTGTTATATTTTTTTGCATTCTAATTATTGTTCATTTGCCTAATATTTATCAAACAAAACATGAGTGTTAACAATATATACAGGTATATATATATATATATATATATATATATATATATATATATTTATATTAACTTCCATTTAGGTAAACAAGTGACTATGTTTGGAATGGTAAACTGTACTCTTGTAAACTTTTAAAAATGCTTGTATTCTGCCATAAACCAGACACTGATCAGTTTTTATCACTGAAGATTTGAGAGTAAAAAAGAGTTAATTATTCTAAACTATCCATTTTATCCTTTTATCATGAGTTATATTTTAAAATCATTAATGAATATCAAATAATAATTAAAGATAAAATAACTAAAAATAAAGAAAATATAAGAGCATTCTATGAACGTAAATATCTTTTGTGTCTATTCTCCTTATGCGACTAAAATGAGGCTTAGTATAATTATCTTCTTTTGACATTGGTTCAGTTAGAGAACATATCTGAGGAACTTTATATCTGTTAAAGAGCTACCTATTATTGAACAAAACATAGTGTGTTACAGTAAATCATTGAGGTATTGAATGATTTTATTATAACTTAATAAATTAAAATATGGAAGTGCAAATTTAAAAATAAATTCGTATGTTTTATATTATTGATAGCACCATAAATCTATATAATACTATTAAAATAACAGTCTACACGAATTGGTTATAATTATTTTTAAATTGACGACTTATAATTTTTTAGGTTACAGTTTTGTATTCCATTTTTATTTCGACTTGGTTCTGAGATTGCTGGTATAAATATATATGCTATGAGTACATAATATAAGACTTGCATTCCATGTATAATTATTTAAATAATGAAGTTTACAATAACGGTAAGTTTACTAATCTCCATAATTATGCTATTTCTTTTTTAAATTTTAAAACTAAATGTAATCCGTATTTATTTTACCTAATCATATAAATGTCTTCAAATTCAAAGTAGTTTCAATCCCAATATTCATTACTATACTAGAAATTACAAACTCCAATATTTTTCTAACTTTTATAAAATAAAAAATACTATGTTGGCTGTTGCAATAATGTGGATAAAAGAAGTTCCCAGTAAGAGGAAAGGTATAAAACAGATATATCCCTGGAAACTTTTTTAGAGAACTAACAATTTTGCTATAAATGTATATATTAAAGTTTTGGCCTTTTATGTTTTAAAGGTTTTATCCTTCCTTATACTACTTGTACATCTAAAATGTTTATTTATTCATAGATACAGCTCTTAAAAGATTAAGACTATAAAAATGTTACACCAAAAATATAACTTTTTATTTAAAAGAAGGGAATTTATGGAAGTAATTGGTTTTAGGAAATCCTTGAACTCTTAAAACTTTACATCTTCATATAATAAGGGTCATTAAAAATTTTAAAGTTAAATGTTACTTTAAAATGAGAGTACTGACATGTTCAAATAAATGGTTAAAGATAAGGAATATTTTTATAATTACATTTGAAATTATATTATATATGATATTAAATTTGATTTTATAATTTTCAGAATGTTACTTATCTTTCTGAGAATTACAAAATTACTATTAATCTGAAACTATAAATTGAGTTATTTAATTAAATGTTTTTAGATTACAATAGATTTAATAAATTCAAATGTCCATTATTATTATATGTATATATATATATATATATATATATATATATATATGTGTGTGTGTGTTTTATAAATATAACTTAAAATAATAGTCCCAATAACAAAACAAAAGTTAACATTATTACTTGGTTAATAAATAAAAATGTTTATTTAAAATATTTTTTTTTTAGGGACAAAAACTGGCTTCAGTCAAGAGCACGTAAGATATGACATTATCAAACCTGATGACACTCGCAAGTCCACCTATCCCCCAGGCGGACCTGATGTATACAGCAGACCGCACTATCTGGACAGGCGGCGGGTTAGACCATTCATTAAATTTTTTACGAAATAAAAATTGTCTTGATGGAATTGAAAAAATGCTATGTATACTGTTATAACTAATTTTTTGTTTTAGTAATGTTAAGTTTTATCACAATAATAATTTTAGCTTACATATGATATAGCACATTGTAAATTTACTCTTTCTTATGTTTACTGCACTAACATGTCATATAACTTTCTACATTTTCTAATAAAGTCTAGACCACAGAGTTTATTATGTAGTTAATTTACAAGATAACAAAATGTATTGTGTGATGTACAGCAAATATCCACACATTGTATAAACATATAATCTGGGTTGATTATTGGTTTGAATTTAATACTAAAACATTCTGGACTTCTGAAAAATATGATTGCAAAACTTTTACTAAAATATAATGTAAGTACAATATAACAAATTATAATATGATTAAACACCCCTGAAGTAGTTTATAAAAATGATTTATCAAAGCTACATTTTAAAAAATGGTTATGACAGAGAAATTTTGTATAGGACAGGATTTAACAAAATCATCTATATCAATATCAATTGAAAACAATGGTATATTTAGAGGTAGAATGTTGAATAGTGTAAATGCTTAATTACATACTTTGTTGTAAAATAGTTACGCTGTGGGCATTAAAACTCATAGTAAAAATGACAGATGATGTAGATATGGAGAGGCACTAGCATGATTTCATTGGATATAAAAAAAAAACAAAACAGTTTCTTTGAACGTGTACCTTGTCTTATTAGCAGCTGTCATTTTTTTTTACTTAATATTTGTTATTAAAAACTTGTTTATGTTACAAAACTTCAGTTATGAATGATTATGTGGCTTAATAGAGTAAAACTTGGTGCTAAAAGAATAAAGGTATATTTCTTTTGGTATATATTGGCGAACATTTTAAAATGTACCTTTGGCGTACTATACTTTTGTATAAGTGAGTGACGAATTGCTAAAACAACTTGACACTTACTTCTTAATATAGTTGGGTAAAATGTAACCCTAAATACAAATTATAAATACAATTTTCCCTTGAAAAAAGTTCTTTAATCTTTATTACATAATAATTTATAAATTAATATACATTTTAAGATACATGATTGTTGTCCTTTAAATGTTTTCTGTCATAACCTGTTTGTGAAAATTAACAATTAAATTACAAAACTTATTTTGAAGCCAATAAACACATTTCATTAATTTTTAAACCATAAATTATTAATTTCTGTTAAAATGAATAGTGTTATAAATTACAATGTTTATCTTTTAATATGTGGAGAATTACATATTTTTAGTAAAACCACAGTTACATATTTAAAGAAATAAAAAGGAACAAACAGAAAATAAAAAGTATTTAATTTATTGTTAAAAGGCCTCCATCTCCTTTATCGTAATACAAAATACTGATGTAATTCACCTCATACACACAGAATAGACTGTAAGTAAATTCAGTTTTTATGTTTAAAGATAATAAAGTCAAATACTTGTATAACAGTTACGATAGTCCTAATCTATGGTTTCACCTTAAGGGGAGCACTTCGTAAAAAATCTCAAAAATTACAAATTTTTTTTTTTTTTTTTTTATTAAAGTTTGGAATTTCCCGATAACAATGGTGGTATTAAATTTTTTTTATGATGACTAGAAGTGTCCGAAATATTTTTTTTTAAATAGGCCTGCAGGCAGTTTTCGGGCCTGTAGCAGTCACACTTTGAATGGTGCTGTTATAGAGTACTACTTCGTTGCAGTCATGTTCATGATTTGGTTGGCAGTGACAGTTTTGTTATGTCAACAACTTACACTAACCAACAAAACATCTGTTTTATAACCATTGCTTATAACCTAGGTAGCATACATGTTTTTGGTTACTGACATTTCTGTTTTTAGAGAGTGAAAATTACGTAAATGATTATGTTTTTTGTGAGTTTAGTGGAGAGTTCTGAGTATTTTTTTGTTATAAGTGTAGTGAATTTTATAATGCCACGTTCAAAGCCTGCTTTCAAGAAACGCGTTTTCAAAGGAAATCAACATAACCCTCCAACTAGTCCTAGGCCTAGTTTCTCAGGATCAAGTAACAATCGAGGTACCAATACTCCAAATGTGGATAGGCCAAGACCTCAAAGTGCATCTTCTAAGAAGGGTCAGTCCTTTTTTGAAACAGTACCAATTGAATGAAAATGATGAGTCTGAAAAACTGTATAGTTAATATAGATTGTTGAATGAGGCTCTTAGTAACGTTTCAGTGTGTAAAAATTGCCATGGCCAACTTGTTTACAAAGTAAAACACATTGTAGGCCTAGCATCAAAAATTATAGTCAGCTGTTCTGATTGTGAAAACACTATTACTGTGACAAACTCTGAATTAGTCAGGCCTAACACTAATCAGAATGAAGCAAAGTCTGATAGGCCTAACACATTTTTATGACCTAAATCTTCGTTTGGTTTATGCTATGCGTAACATAGGCAAAAGGTAGAGTGGCTGCGGAGAAAATTTGCGCTTTTATGAATCTTACACCTCCGCCTTTGAGATATCATGAACATGAGCATTACTTGGGTTCAATTGCTGAGTTAGTGTGTAAGAAGTCAATGCAAAGTGCTGTGCAAGAAGCTGTATCGGATAATGATGGTTGCAGAGACCTCGCTATAGCTGCTGATGGCTCATGGCAGAAGCGGGGGTCACCTTTCACTAAATGGAGTGGTATCAGTGACATCTTTATCAACCGGTAAGGTCCTAGACATCGAGATTTTATCTAAATATTGCAGATGCACTAATAGACTAAACAACACGCATGGTGATGGCTGTATCGCAAACTTTGAAGGTTCAGTGGGAGCCATGGAAGTTGCTGGAGCAGTCGCAATTTTTTCAGCGCTCGCAGGCATTGTATGAGGCTCGTTACCTTGAATACCTTGGTGATGGAGACAGCAAGGCGTACTCCAGTGTATGCGAAGCCAAGCCCTATGGTGATACTGCCATAACAAAGATAGATGCATAGGCCATGCATATGCCATGTCCAGAAACGGATGGGATCGAGATTAAAAAAATCTAAAAGCTAAGACTAAAACACTCCCCTGACGGCTCACGACTTGGCGGCAAGAACAAGCTAACAGATTCTGCCATTATTCAGCTCCAAAAATACTACGGATTGGCAATTAGACGCAACACACAAACTCTGTTGAAGACATGAAAAAAGCCATTTGGGCAGAGTTTTTCCATGTGATGTCTTCTAATGAAAGGCCTCAACATGGACTATGTCCAGATGATGAAGAAACCTGGTGTAAGTACCGCAAAGCCGTAAAATCCAATGAAAACTATGATCATGGCAGCCATTTTCACTTGCCTGAAAACCTAATGACATTTATTAAACCTATTTTTCAAGATCTAGCCAATCCAACTCTTACTGGGCAAAATGTACTAAGGGAAAAACTCAAAATCCCAATGAGTCCCTCAACAATGTCATTTGGACCTACATACCTAAAAGAACATTTGTGGAGATTAAAACTTTGAAATTTGGCATATATGAAGCTGTTACAGCTTTTTAATGATGGCTACATTGGCAAATGCAAAGTATTTCAAGAAATAGGAGTGTCACCAGGGCAGCATTTTATTACAGCAATGAAAAAGCTTGACCGGCGGCGAATTTGGAAGGCAGAGAAAGCTCAATGAAGATATAGAGAAAAAAATTAGACAGAAGAAAAACTTACTAAAAAAGAAGTCTGGAGGATGAATATGAGGAGCAGGAAGGAGATCAGCCAGCCTATGCACCTGGAATGTACTGAAAAAGGTAATAAAGCAGTATTTTTTCGTTTTTGTGTTTTTCCGAAAGTTGCGGTTTTTAATACAAAAGTACATGTTTCTCAAAAACTACAAATGGTAGGAATATGAAAATTTTTTTTGTATGTTTGTAGCACTGTTTTACATATGTGGAACCACTAAAAAACATCACATTTCACTGAGTTCAATATTTATATACATACATATAAACATATTTATATAGGTTTTTTGACAAGCGTTAAAACAAAAATATATAACTTTTAGGGTATATGCCAAAAAAAAAATTTTTTTTTTGGTTCCACACGTGTTCCCCTAGAAGCCCTCTTTAAATGAAAAAAAGAATTATGAAGATACCTCAAGTAGTTCTTGAGATAAGTGTACCTATGTTAACATTACGAAGATAGGGCGAAGTGCTCCCCTTAATAAAATATTATTTATGAATTTTGTAAAATATTTCAATTTAATTTTTCAGTTGGAAACCAGGCAAAGGAAATCCAAATTCTGCTCTCTCAGCTCTTACTCTACTGGCGTTTCTATTTTTCCTCAACATTTTACAGGTGCTTACATTTACATAATAATATTGCTACAATAAATACACACTAAGAAAATCATAAAATAATATCATTTGAAAAATCAAAGAAAAGTTTAAAAAGCATAAAGATTTCATAAAATTTGTTAAAATATATATTTTAATTGTAACTTTCAAGTTATAACTGTTTGGTTTTATGACTGAAAATAAATTTAACAGCAATTAATTACGGTTAACAGAATTTTTGTCACTCCGAACTGATTCATGTAGCATACTCTGATTACTGAGAAACTGTCATTTTCTCACTAGCTTTGGACCCTTTTAGTTAATTTAATTAATCAATAATAAGTAAAGTAAAAAATAGTAGTAATTTAAAGAGTTAATCAATTTTGATTATGAAATAAATCTACAATAGATAAATTATTTACTTATACTGAATGCATTGCTATTAGAACTTGCACAAGTAGGTTTTATTTAATCTAGGCCATGTTTGTTTTATAAATGTTTTTTAATCATCACATGAGATTTTCACACACAAGAAGAAGTTTCGGATTCTTACTGATTCAAAAAAGAAATGTAAAATGAACATTATTTTAACAGATTTGTTATCCCTATGTGTGCTGGAGACGTTGATCCTGCATGTGCTGGCCAGCATTTACTCCACATTTTTGGAGCATTCAAATGGTTATATTAGTCGAAAAGTCAACAGCCAAAGAAAAGGTTAATACAACAAACAATTCAGAAACTATTTTTCTGCCATGATAGAAAAAAGTAACATAATTGTTAATTTAATTTTAAAACACTAATAAAATTAAATCACATATTGATTTAATTTCACATTCAACAAATTGTTAAATATAACACAATTTAACATAATGATTTCAGTTTGTAATTTCCGTATTAACTATAAAATGTCTTACGAAATCTTTAAAATAAAACTCATTTTTCTGAAACATATGAATTCTATTATTTATCCATATAAATATATTTTGCTGAACTATTTGTGTGTGTACAGAGCTGTTTAAAAGACACAATCGGACAGAACCCTGCAACAATGGTGATGATGATACCCACCAATATCACTGCCAGGAGCAAGAGAGAGACATCACGAAGTAACAGTCACATGGACAGTCTGCCCAACTGGAGTGATACTCAGGTAAGAATGTATTGTGGAACATTCATAAGCTACTAGTAAATAATAATTATTTGTTGCTAATCTTTGTAACAGTCTAAGCTGATGAACGTTGGGTTCTGATGACACACCACCCTGTTACAAAGTGTCTGTGGCAACATTACTGCCAAATATCATTAAAACAGACTGAGCTATCAAACAACTAAAATTTGAAGCTGCACGAATGATTGATCTCATAGATTATGGTAGTCATAGAAACTGTTCTTGCTTCATTTGCCTGACAAAGTACGCATATGGACAACAACACACCTTATGAAATTACATTGATTATCTAAGACTAAAATTATACCAATAGTGTGAAGACTCTAATGATGACATATTACTTTATTAACAACTATTATGTATGTTTCAGATAACCGATCTCGTGCACAATCATGTATCATCATATTGGAGCGAGAGAAGTAACCATGTAAAGTCCTCGAAAACCCTACACAACTATAAATATACATCTAAACTACAAACACAACTGGAACCTGACATCAACCAGTACAAAATAAAAAGTCATATAGAAAATAAGCATAAAATTTCTACAAAACTCGATATGATAAATAAAACTAAGGACAGAACAAAAGTCAAACTCAATAAATTTGATATAGACAGTAAAAATGATATTGTTGGATTCAATAAAACACTGTATCTCAATTCTGCGAAAGAATCTGTGATCTCTACATTGGCATCTCATTGGTTAGGAACTCTCAATTCTGTATACCAACGATCAAGAGCATACATAGAAAACACATTGTGCTGCCACATGATTCTGTGTCAATTGGAAAAGTCTAAGATGAAAAACACTGTTAAAAGTTCAATAGTGGCTAATCTTATAAGGTAAGTATGTTTAAATTCACTATACAAGACAGACAGAACCACATGGCAATTCATAACTCTTGTTGGATATTTTATGGCAGTGGTTCTTAACTGGTCCTATAATATGGAATTCGCAAAAGTTAATTACACAACTTAGTTTTCAACACAACTGGAGGAACAGTGTACAGATTTAATAAATAGCATGTGAGATCACTTAAAAAGATGTAAAATGTTAAATTGGTCTTGTTTTATCAAATAAATTGTTTGAGACATTTGGTTAAACATAATAAATTGGATGTGCTTTAGTGTCAATTAGTGTTAATTGTACATTCAGTAACAACTATCACACTGGGATTAATTGACCTGATTGCTGGTTCTGTTATTACAAAATCAGTGGTAATTACGAGACTATGACCAAAACAAATTATGTTCAGTGAAACTTGTTTCATAAACCAGTTTAATACTTGATATTAATTTTAAAAATATTCAGTGGGAGAAAATTAAACAACAGATAAAAGAAGTGCATATTTTTATTTTACTAAGTATTTTAAATACTTTGGCACAGTATGATAGAAAAGCTATACATGTAGCTGCCACCCTGGAATTTCCGAATGAAGTATATTAAAATGGAAGATAATTTTTCAAAAGACTATTGATATGATGATGCTTCAATGGCTAATATGTCAATGTACACTTTAAAAAAATTTAAATCACATTTAAAAGCTTACAGTGGCTGACTATTAAGCAAATTTTAATTATAATGAATAATGAACCAAATTGCCGCTTGATAATCACATGTTCTAAGTTAGTTTGCACCTTTAACATTGACGATCCTTTTATATTTCCTTTTATTATTAGGTTTATTGACTGTATGGTTATACTAAACCATACACAATTCAACTCAGCAATGAATAAACATGAATAAAATGTTTAAAGAAAACCCAAAAGAATGATTACCCAACTCACTTTGGAAACCATTAACTTATCTAAAAAAAATAACTTCAAGTAAAACACACATCTCCGAGACTTGTCAACAGTGTAAAAATGTGAATGTGAGAAAAAAATTCCCATGTGCTGTATCATTACTTTTAAAAACAATAAAAACTGAATTTTTTCTGAATTAAGAACTAAATATAGATAAATAGTTTTAGTTAAGGCACCTAACAGTGCACACTCAGATCGACACCAGTCGGTCTCACTCAGTATATAGCCACAGTAATATGTTAAAATTTTTAAATTTAAAAAACGTTTCTAACAACTTTTAGTAATTTTTTCCATGAGAGTGATTATTTTGAAGCAAATATACAAAAAATTAACTTTGGAAAAAATTGTAATATTTGATGTAAAAGTTTGTGTTTTATGAAAAACACACTGGCATTTTCTACTATCTAACCAAAATATGAAAGGTGGGGACAAAGAGTTAAACAGATAAGTTAAAGAGTGTAACTGTCCTCCACCATCTCTCTCTAATACAGTTTTATTAACTATTTATATAATTATTTAGCATTTAATGAATTTGCCTTTGATAAAAAAATTTAACCAATTACAACAATTTTTTTTAATAATTACTAATTTAGAGTTATAGAACAAAAAACATACAGAACATTTCATAGAGCACATTCATTTTTAGAAACTTTTGCTTTAACATGTTTAGTTGCATAAAACAATCCCAAAACTCTGAATGAACAAAATATTGTCTCCACAGGGGCATTTAATTGTCGTACAAGTGAATAAAATCCTCATAACAATTTCAGATAGAATAAATAACTCATTATTTTGGGAAGTATTAAAAATTAAGGTGTATATAACATTTATACTATTCTTGAAAAAAAACACATTTAAAAAGAACATTTAATGCAACTGTTCCTTCAGTTATTACAACATTACAAACATCATTTATTAAACTTGTCTGTTTTATTTTCCAGCCATACTTTACACTGGATATGCAGTGAGAGTTCTGCAGATATGTGCAACTACTCTAGCCAATGTCAGACCCCGCTGGCAAGGTCAATCACAAAAACCATAGTCGAATTCCTCAGAAAGTTTTGAGAACAATTGTTTGGAAACATTTTTATAATTACAATTTTTTAATTAACCAACTTGTGTATGTTTAATTGTAGAATTAGTTTCTAAATTGGACATACATAATTACTATGTTATAATTCTTACTGATGATAATTTTCCACTAACGATAATGAGAAGAATTCCTATCTAGATACAATTATTACTGTCCTAATCCAAAGTTATTTATTGTTACAGAGTAACTTATAAATCCTCACATAAAAATTGTTATCAGAAAGTGTAAATAAATACATCTGTGTGTATCATGTTGAGTAATTATTAATATGTCCTCTGTGTGGAGGGAGGGCCTCACATGAAGGCACAGTATAATGAAGTGCTCCACTATGAGGGAGGTGGTGTAAACATACTCACTCTGTGGGTGGCTCCGGTAAACACCGTGCCCCTCGATATGTTGCACATTGTACGACAAAATTAACACCCACTCTGTATGCATAACTGACATCCGTCTCAACATGTCTTAAATCTGGTCTGTAAACTAATCAAAGGACTTATTTCAAGTTAAATTTTATCATAATTTGGTTTCTATACCAAGTTTGAAGTTCGGTTCAAATTGCATTCTGGATTATATATGTTTATAGTTGTTTGCAAAATTGAGAAAGATTCACATGCACACAACAAGATCACAAAAAACCTTTATTTAAGAAGCTGTTTTTAATATAATGAAATATCCTAAATGTAGATATAAGTTTGGAAGAGGAGGCCAGAAGAAGTCTTAAATGTATTAATTCGACAATAATACCAAGGCTTTTGAATTGATTAGTCAGACTAAATACTTAATATTGGGATCCCAATGATATTTCTTTTAATGAATTAAAAGTTTCAGGTTGTGAAGAACTTGGAAAATAATAATATGGAAGTAGTATATGTAGTGACACATAGTATTTTTACACTTATTTATGCCACAACACGCTAAAAAAGAATGTAAAGTTCAAGAAAAATATATTTCTAATTTTTAAATATTTTAACATAAGTGTTACTAATATTAAATTAGTAATTTCAAAGTTTCTTATTGGCTCCTTTTCTGTAATAATCAGAAATAAATAAAACCCTGGGGAAAGGATACAAATTTACGACCATCTTCCAGTTCACACAACTTATTTCACTCAAAAGACACTGAGAAAATTAAAATCTTGAAACATTTCGGCCTTGCTAAGAAAATTGATTTTTGTTAACGTATTATGTTGAAGCACTGGTCAGTTTTGGTTTGATTTTTTTGACTGAAGATGGCTTTCTACAGCAAGGCCAAGATATTTGAACATTTTCTAATGTTTAGCAATTTTTTGACATGGTGTGAACCAGAAAATCTTGATAATGGTCCTGACAAGGCTGCATAATCCTAATGAGAGCAGAATTGAATCCTTCACAGAATAACACAACTAGAGGAAAAGACAAGGGCCATATTTCAAAGATTGGGTTGACATGTGGTTAGACAGCAATTAATGGAGAGGATACATCAACAAGTGGGGTAGCAATAACAACAAACTGAGGGGGGGGGCCCAGCCCAGACACTTGCAACCATCTGTCTGCTGTTTATGTGGGGCACATGATCAGCCCCTCATTAACAGCACATCATCGGCCTTCTGTGAAACCCTTTATTACTCCCAACATAAATAGTTTACCACACTGATGTTCCTCCACCACATTCACTATACCAACTTCGCAACAACTATTTGTGATTGAATGACTCTGATCCCGACAGCGAATTTAAATCCGATTATTTAACTTTCCAAGCATTCATCAGTCAAGCCTTGTTGTATTACATGTAATCCACATACTATATAATTTAGCAAAACAAATTAAATTAAACCTAGAAAGGTATGTTGTTTTATATATTTCTGATGTATTTATTTATTCCTAAGCATCACATTACATCATAATTTTATGATAGGCGATTAGCCTTGAAACTTAAAAGACTATACTAAATTTAAAATACTTAAAGTACAGATTAAAATCAAATAACAATTAATATAACAAGCGAAAAAATTGTTTTTTTATCTGATATATACATTAAGGAAGGGCACATAAAAATGATGTTCACTTTCTATCCATCATTTGGATTGTGGGTTTTATTGTAAAATGAAAGACTGCACACGACGAAAAAAATATATCTATCTGTTCATTTTTAAACATGTAGAATGAAATAAATATTCTTACTTATAATGAAAATATGATGTTTATATCAGTTATAATACTTTTCACTCAGCTACAAATGCTTTCACACAATCTCTATACACACATTTTTATTACTTAAACAAATCCAAATGCATGCACCTCCACCCTAAAGTGAACATGCATATAAAGATTTCTACTTCTCATAGAAGAACATCCATCAGTTGATAGGCTGAAACTGCACAATGCTTTGATGAATCCATCAACAGTAACTGAACAATGACTACGGTGAAGAGACCCTCCTGAACTACAGAAATCCCCTTAACAGGTTATTTTTCTGTCCCTTATGGTTTTGCTGAATTTTTGTTTTTTACAGAGACAGGTTTGTAGAATGTAGATATACCTTATATATTTTCTTATGAAAAACTATAACTTTTTAAAAATGTTTGTTATTTTTTATGTATTGCCCAATAACTCATTTTCACTATCCGTGTTCCGTGTCATCATCACACAAACGAAGTCAATCGTCTATTTTTGTGTTGTATGTTTTCATGGCACAATAAATAATAGAAATAAAACCATAAAATACGGACGGGTGACATGCGACAACACCTGGAGTTGTTTGCACTGTGTAACTGCAGCGAACTCACCAAGGTGCAAACACTCATGACTGAGGACCAAGGAAGTGCTGACATCTAGTGAAAACGCAGAACTACTTGTGTGACGCACGGTTTTCGTAGAAATGCTTCTTGTGCAATATTACAACAGTCAACAGAATAAAACACGAACAGTATAACGATGCGTAATATTACGTTAGTACCACACTTTACGCTATGAACCGTGAAGGGGTTAAAAAGTCTCTCACAAATGGAACACCAAATATAAACAAGAGTATACAGTACAACGAAGTGAGTGTGTACAAGTCTTCCAATTTTACAATAATTAACTGCTAGAAATATGATTGTTCTGTTTATTTACCAGTGTGAAAATTCACATGTGGAATACTAGGTAGTGACATCTCTGCTAAAGAAGTGATTGTAGATTTAAAGTGAAAAAACTGTTCAAAAACAGATCTCTGTTGAACTCCTAGATTGACATATCTCGAACATGATTAATTCATCCCTGATCTGACAGCATTTACAATGCTGTAAAACATTTCAGAAGCTTAGTCACATCACTTTATGCAGAATTGTTCTTCTTTTCCCTTTTATTCTGTCCACCTTTTCTTTTGATAGTGTTTAATATGACTATAAAACAATTTAATATAGTAATAATTATTTTTGTTATAGATATAGTTATGACCCACTTCCAAAACATAAAAATAATCATAACTTATGAAATACGGAATCAAATACAAAACTGTTAATTGGAATGAGCTGTTTAAAATGATACACAGTATATCATATTTTGAGAAGTAATAAATATATCTAGTAGCCTTTTGGTGACGGCTGACTATATCTCTGTCATAATCGACTTATTTCAGAATGGTACAAATCGAATAATTGAATTATAACATCTTGATATAGTGCTGTGCATAATAAACAAATAAAAAATATACTATGTACAACAGGAATGATACATAACAATTAAACAGCCACCTTTAACATACGGAACGATACATAATAAGCGTAACTGACTTTGGTGTCTGAATAGTACACAACAATCAAATTATAACAATGTGTATACTTACTTATTTGTTTTAGTTGTACACTGAAGATGGCTTGATGCCGAAACACGTGTCTACAATATAAAATGTTTAAAAAGGGTTTTAGTTTCTTATTTTTGACTGAAATAAAATAGGTTTTTGTATCCTACCATCAATTTAATCCAAGTTCATGTGTTCTTAAGGTGACATGTTTTGAAGGTAAACCACGCTTGTTGGAGCCGTCCATCTGTCGTAACCGTGCTGCAGCCATACACGTAACATTACGTGTGAACGTGTTTTGTATAACGTGCGAGTGATTATATGTTCATTTATTTATATATGTCGTGTATTTTTAATTTTATGACAAAACCATCCACTACCACTGTACTAAGGTCCAACGATGAAGGTTAAACTTAGAAACATGACACCATAAGGACACACGAACTTGGGTTAAATTGGTGGTAGGATACAAAAAACCTATTTTATTTTAGTCATTATAATCTACACTGGACTATCTGCAATGAATTATAATTCTTATTATTCTTATTATTGATATTAATTATAAAGTTTACCCAATATAGTGGAGTTAATAATATAACTAATTTTAGTTTGATATCTCCTTTATAAAATAGTGCAGACAACATTAATTTACAATGGGTTTCATAATTTGGCTGACCACGTCATCAATTCTTTGACTACTATTTGCATTTCATGTAGCTGCAGCAAACAACAACCAAAATGGACGTACTTAATTAATGTTCATTACCTTTGACAAATATCCACTGACTTGGCTGTCACATTTTACTTTTAATTCCACATCCAGCCGGAATAGTGGATTTGAAAATGAAGCATTCATTCGTAAACTGGTCTCAAGAGTTACTGAACTATCTGGGCATTAATCTGGCAATTCTGATTTATTCATGCACGCACAATGGTGACAAGCACAAATCACACCACTAATGCCAGTAAATGAGGTATTTACTGACATTGTCGTAATAAGGTCGTTGTCAGTAATTTCATGTTTTAAGTATATATTGTCAAGTCATTTGACCTGTAACTTCCACATATTCATTTAACTATTTTAATGGCTCTGAAGAAATCTTCAAAATAATAAATTTAACCTATAATGTACTATTATGATAACTTCTGATTAATTCCGTCCTACATACCCAAGTTTAATTTTATATTAAAAGAATTTGAGTGCAACCATCTTATACCTAGAACGCATTGTTTACTACACATACCATATGTAAAAGTAATTTGTTTTACAAAGTTTAATTATACCATATACTACTCTAATTTTGTTTCCTCTTAATTTCATATTTCCAAACGGTACTTAGGCGGAATGTCACAAACGGGCGGCATTTCAAGAAATGTGTACGCACAATGCCAGGAAGTAACAATTTTATTAATAGTTGGTATCCCCAACTAAGAAATATCTCGATGTCCATTTTCGGCGACTTCTTTATAGTGAAACGTTGCCACCTAAGCAGATCCAGTGACAAAACTCACATTGGCTTTTATTATGTTAATGTTTCAAAAGTGCTATGCAACTTTTCCACTGCATTCTAGGATCTACTGCCATGACAGATATCTCTTTATTATCCAATATAGCGTTTACAATGAAAGGGATAAAAATGTTTTAATTTTTAGAATGTCACCTGCCAGCACATTATTGCTAACTTTGTACGCTTTAAACAATACGATGCATAACTAATTATCACAACTTATAAGAAGTATAGTTTCACAGTAGTTTATAAACTTGACAAGATTATTAATTTTACAAAGTAAAAAAGTTAAGTTTTAGGATGGCTCATAAAACACTAATAAGTTTTAAAATTATATATTTTCCATACAGAAATAGTGAAATAATACAATAATTCATTTCTCACTAGGTCTCTGACATTTTATTAAAGATGACAGCAATATAAAAACAGTTTCAATGAATTCTCTTCATCGCATTACACATGGTATTATACTATACTCACTTAACAATAAGTGTCTCCAATGCAGTTAAAAAATGAGAAAATACAATCAATATAACGTAAAATAAAAATGTACTCAGTACATTTACACACACAAGAAGGAATTTACAAATTGATTTCATATATAATTAATCATAATAGATCCTATTATATTTATTTAGTTACGATTTAAATTTTAACAAACAAAAATGTTAGTATTACAGGGATGTTGATAAAACATGGAGATCATGTACAAAATGTGAGCAGTTTCCATTAACCGGTTTTAATTTACGTATCTATAGACTGGGGGTCGGAGGAGGAAATTATATGTATTTAGTCTGTGTCAGCTTGCTCTCCCCATACGAGGGATCCATCATGCGGGACCAGTCCGTCTGGCCAACAACAAACCCAATAGCCCTCATCTTCTCCTGCTCTTGTCTTTCCTCCAAGTCTGCCCATCGAACCTGCCAGCAAACAATCTCATACTATTAACTATGTAAAACACAAATGGTCATCAAGAGGCAAATCAATTCACCACTGAAATATAACAGAAATTAAAACTATTAATCTAGGTTTACCAGATGCAACTGTGATCCCACCAGAATTTTTAGCCAGTGTGCAAAAATGGATGTTCAACTACATTATACGACTCCAAAGAAATAAACATATTTGAATCACGTCATTGGTCCACTTCTTTTGTTAGACTAATGAATGGATATACTTATTTATATATGTTACAACTTTCCCAAAAGTCAAGAACTAAACCAAACTAAACAAAATAAGTAACATTGTTATTTGCTTTGGCTTCTGAAAAGCCCAGATTAGCCACTCTATAACTCTTTTCTGTGGAATACGTTAAAACTAAAATTAGAATGAAAAAAAATATCAAGATGTAACATGACAGATCAGTATTGTTATTGCAATAGTAACACTCCTATACTCTACTACAATTGCAGACTGGCCAACAACAAAGCTCATAATGAAACAACATGACAGATCAGTATTGTTATTGCAATAGTAACACTCCTATACTCTACTACAATTGCAGACTGGCCAACAACAAAGCTCATAATGAAACAACACCAAATGTGAAACACATTTAGGCAGGAGTAAATTACAACAAATCCAGCCTCTCAAATAGTTGTTGATATATTATATTTTATATGAACTGCCATTTACTTTACCCTGTACAATTAAGATGCTTCAGTTGTAATGTATAAAAATGAAACTAAAATATACAATTTCAATATTACAATCCATAACAATAGATAAATTTTGATAGAAAAATATTTGCACTGAAGCAAATTTATTTCAATTATATTTAGAACAAAAAAATTACAACACTGTAAAATATATAAAGGATTTTAAAATGAAAGCAGTTATACAAATAATAAAGCTTTTCACAACTATGTTTAATAAATAACAACAAAAATCATTATTAATAAATTGGAAGAAATCTATGAAATAAGCATTTGTAAGGTGTACCAGACTTCCAAACTTCCAGAACAAAAGTGGACAGAATATTTTTACAAAAGGATTAATACAAAGACAATAATTTATGTAAGGTTACAAAATACTCTGATCTTACAATACATTTTTACAGAGGAAGTTGGCACAAGTGCCATCTAGTAAGAATTCAGCAAAGGTGAATGAGTGGACCCAATCGTCAATAACTCATTAACATGAATTTTAGTATACACCTCATAATGCATGACGTAAATGCTAAAGAGATAATAGCCTAATTATGGAAATGTTTTGTTTACGGAAAAGACATTCTGTAAACACAGCATGTAACAAAATGGGTAGAAATTCATTACGAAGATCAATTAGACAGTGTCTAAGGTAAGAACTGATCAATTAGACAGTGTCTAAGGTAAGAACTGATATGATGTTTAAAATCAAAGAAAATCTTTCTGATCACCGTTTGATATTCACGATCGGCATTGATTTGACATTTGCTTTGTGGAGAAATGTAATATGGCCATCCATTTTTATACACACTTTGTTGATTGTCGAATGAATGAGTCATTACATTTTTTTAATTTTATCAGGTAAAGTTGAGATTGATTGGTACAATTATCCTAAGAAATTTAAAAAAGTAAAATCCCAAAAACCTTAAGAAATTAAAACTATTTTATATTACTTGTGTATTTTGCAACACATTTACATTAATAATTCTATTTATATATTTTTGGTAGTTAATTTAGAAATTAAAAGTAAATTTCTTGTAAAAAAATAAAATTTTGATGCCTCTGAAGTAGATTTATGACTCACCCTTTTCTTGCCAGAATCATTTGGCCTGGAGAGACGATACTCTGACAAATCATCATCTGACAGTTGAAGCCATTCTTTGATAGTGTCTCCGTGTTTCCTTGCTCTGGCGAGGCCGTCTAGCCGATCTGCAACACAAAAAGTTACTTCTTGGACTCTAAATATATCAAATGGAAAACAAAACAACCTGACATAGAGCTTTCCAGCTAATTTGAAGTTTAACTATTCCATTATGATTAAATAACACAATACTCACATTAAAAAATGTTTACATGTGTTATATTTTGTTGAAAACAATTAAATAATATTGTTATATTAATATATATATATATATATATATATATATATATATATATATATATATATATATTAACCAAACGTTATGACACAACATGGATGCTGTCAACAAGGAGATTTAAGTGCCAGCTATGAAACACAAATTTGAACATACAAAAAAAGCTATAAATGACAAATATCTTCAAAATTCACTGTCCTGATGTCAAGTTTTCCGTTAAAATAATATTAAAATTTGCAACAGATTTTCTATTTTAGGTGTCAGAATTTTGCAAGATATAATTTTCTGTGTATGTTTCACGAAAAAAAACTTTATAAAATTTTCCTGATTTCGTGCTCCAATATAAGTAAAAAAATGTATACATAACATTCTTAAAATCTATATGCTCATGACACTACAACCAAACAAAATGTAGTTTAGCCCAAGTTCAAAGATTTACCATTATTCTCAAAAAAATACAAGACTCTTATAAAACATTTTTTAAACAGTTTAATATTGGTACGGAAACATATTTTTTGCCTAATAATTTGATATTGTTATTAAATTATATAAAGTAGTTAATTATATTATGAGCTGAATTTCTGTAGCTTATATAATAAGACTACCTCATTCTCATGCACAGGTATTTGAGCCAATGTCCTGATTTGTACAATGTATATTCATTATCTACAGATACACTTGGACTAACAATATAATGTTATTATAGTTGATGAAACTTTTTATGGTAAAAGTTTCTTTATCGATTTTTAAATTTTGTAATTAATGTGTTACTTTAACTTTCCAATAAAAGATGATAAAACTATATTAAACAACGTGGTGTAATTGAAATACATTAAATTATATAAAGTAGTTGATTATATTATGACCGGTCAACGTAGTATAAGTGTTATTTTTTAAATATGTTCATACATACTCTTCAAAACTATATTAAACAACGTGGTGTAATTGAAATACATTAAATTATATAAAGTAGTTAATTATATTATGACCGCTCAACGTAGTATAAGTGTTATTTTTTAAATATGTTCATACATACTCTTCAAAACTATATTTCCTGCTAAATTAAATTATTAAGAATAATATTTGTGAGTATTATGTAACCTATATTTATCAACTACTAACTTAACTATTACGTTGGAACCGTCAATAGAATCCTTTACAAGACTAGTAGTACTACCATTTAAAGTTTAATCATTCATCTTTAGGCCTTCAAAACATCTGTATTCAATGGAGCACGTAACAAGTTAAAGATCACAAAAATATGAATTACTAGTTAAATATATTAACTAAACGTTATACCACAACATGGATGGGAAATTTAAGTGCCAGCTGTAGTGAAAAAAACTTAACTGAATTTCACCCCATAAGAAATGAAATGAAATGAAATGAAACGTTTATTCTCTCTTCACAATCAATTAATTGTAACAAAACAACAAAAATATTATACTTCTATACTTAGTGTTTGATCAAATAACGTGTTAACTAATTAGGATGTGTTTTTCTATTATTGAAAATAAATGTTATAATAGAAATTATTAAACAAAACAGAAATATAAGCTGATGCAGAACTGCTGAGAGAATAAATACACACGCAAGAGAAGATAAACTCTTCTGATTTTGCGTGGGAGTTACCAGTATTTTATATTTTCAATTTGGAATTTTACTGTTGTCTCCTGTTAACCAAACACACACACACACACACACACACACACACACACACACAAAAACACACATATCCACACATCCAATATGAAAACATAAGCTATCACATGCAATATCATTACTGTATCTATTATCTGTCTTGAGGCAACTACTGTACATTTGAGGCAAAAATAATTTACCCAAAAGTAAATTTGTTTATAACTTTATTTTTTTAAATAGATTTTTTACTTATTCTTTAGAGGGACATATTATCTTACCTGTTTGGTTATTATAGTATTGTTTAAGAAAAGTGTAGTTATTAACTAGTTTAATACAGCAAACAATTGTTCCAATTGATTAGTATCATGATTCAAGAGCCAATCCTTGACACGGATTTTTAAGGTATTCATTGTGGGTGAGTTTTTAATATAAACAGGTAAACTGTTGTAAAACTTGGGTCCGAGGTATATAAAAGACTTCTGTAGCAAAGAGCTATTAACTTTGAACAATGCTAATCTCCAGATACTTTTAACACTTAACTACAGCCGGCTCTGAAACCTATGACAGCTGCTGGAATTGGTGAAATTCAGCCTACTTAAGGACTATCTTAACATAGCTATTTGAGGGAATGCTAGTTAACTGCCAGCTGCACATCTGAGGCTTCGTATTTAACATGGAACTAAAGATTAAAACTGCATTATAACATGTCAAATCCAAAAATATTTCAATACAGTGTCCCAATACCATTGAATTGTTGAAAAAACAATTATCTGTTAATACTAATTGTTTAGAATTTATATTCAGGATAGATTTCCATACACAAAACTTTATTTTGAATATAAATAATTAGTATTACAGATAATTGTATTTTTAACAATTCACTAGCATTGAGACAAAACATTTTAATTTCTGAAGTGAAACATTTATGGACTTGGAATGAATTTCCAAAGTATTACACAGTTTTAAACGTTAGAAAAGCAGAGCCTCACATGTGCAGCCAGCAGCTGACTAGTGTGTTCTCAATGTAGGCAAATTGTCTCTCAGTTGATTTTTTTCATTTGTTCTTAAGTTTATGTGATTTTGATATGCACCATAAGAGTATTTTAAAGAGCTAAGAAATTATTAAACTTGAAATTAATAGTTCCACTGTTGTTAAAGGATCAAGCATAAGGTATTTGATCATTATTGATCAGCGATTCGGTGGCTAATAACATGAAGTTCTAATTTAAGTATAGCTCTTATTAAAAGATTATTAATTTGTATTACTGAATTAAAAGTAATGTAAATAAACCATTCTGAATACAGCTACAAAATTTCTACAAAAAGACCACGAGGAGAAAAAAGAGCATAATTATTACTAAGCAATATATCAGGTTGTTTTGAAAATCTTGACGAATTTAAAAACTCCTGTGGAAAATTAATTGTACACATGAACAAAAATTATCATTTACTGTAGACCAATTATATAAAAATATATATAAATATTAACTCACCTAATTTATCTCCAGAGGATTCTACGTTGTCCCATTTGCTCTTAAGGTGCACTGCAAAATCCTGTGGCAACACACTGGCATGTTTTATATCACAGACCCAACCCTATACCATCCCTATCTCACCTCATCAATCAACAGTGGACAAAGGGAAAACAAACAAATCTCTGTGGCAACAACACTGGCATGTTTTATATCACAGACATAGCTTTATACCATCCCTACCACACCTTCATAATTAACAGTGGATAAATGATAAAGCAAACAAATCCCTGTGGTAACACAATGGCATGTTTTATATCACAGATACAACCCTATAACACCTCTACCACACCTCATAAAACAACAGTGGACAAAGAAAAAACCAACAAATCTCTGTTGCAACATAATGGCATTTTATATCACAGACACAACCCTATCTATATCATCCCTACAACACCTCATAAATCAACATACACAAAGAAAAATAGCATACAATTCCCTGTTGTAACACAATGGCATGTTTTATATCATAGATGCAACCTTATACCATCCCTACCACACCCGATCAGACAACAGTGGTAAAAGAAAAAATCAAACAAATCCCTGTGGCTACACAATGGCATGTTTTATATCAACACCCCTACCACACCTCGTCATATTACAGAGGACATGGGAATAGCAAACAAATCCCTATGGCATTGATGCAATACTTATCCATCCCTACCTCATTTACTCAGACAACCGATACAATACAATATTAATGATCCTATTTAAACTAACCGTGTCTTGTCAAAATAATATTAATCAAAACCTTGGAGATACATCACTGAAGTAACTATTCATTTGACTAGTTGAAATTGTTTACATTATACCTACGTCCTTAACCAATCACACTACTATACAAATAACGTAGACGTTAACAATCACTTGATGAATCGCACAACAAACTATAAATTACAAAATGTAGGTTGCACAAAGGATAACAATAAAATTGACGTTTCATTATAATAATTTTCTATTTTTATTCAATTACTAGTTAATATTTAAAAATCATTAGAATGTTTAGTGAAATGAATAATCTAAACCTCTCAAAACAAAAACCACAACTGCCCACAGAACCAGGAATAGAAAAATGACATTACGAAGACAGTGTTTAACCCTGCTTGTAATTCAACAGTTGTTTCTAAATAAGTGACTATATAAAAATCACAATTTCTGACACAACTATTATCTCTAAAACAGACACAGTTTAACCTTTTAGAATAAAAATGCAACATTGTAACTGATAATTTAATTTGTTTTCATCGACTGCACATATCTAACACAAAACATGTTCCAAGTGATGATTAAATTAACATAAAAATTGTCCTCTTATGTCCGAATAAATACAAATAATATTAGATTACAAATTTGTAGAAAACTTGCAGTGGCAATATAACTGAACAAACCTGTTAAAAATTACATGTCCTGAAAAAGAAGCTGTGAAAGAATTAATGCACATTTAAAAACTATATCTATAGAATTTGAAACTTCATAGAACCTCCCACAGTTAAATTTAGGATAACTAATTCCAAACAACTCCAATGTTATGGCCATTTCACAAGGCATAAATAAAATGAAGGGAGGTTATGCTTAAAAGTGTGTGTGTGTCCAGAAAAACTAATTAAAATTCATAGTATTAAAAATGTTTTCATAGTACTTTTACTGTTTTGTAGATGTGTAGTTGAAGTAAGTTTCCAAAATGTAAAAGTATAAACTATATGAATAAAAAACATTAAATTACTATAAGAAAAGGATTTTTGCTATAGTTACTCAACATTAACATTGTGTTTTTGTGTCTTGAACAGTAATTTACTATTGAGGAGCAATAAGAGTGGTTAAAATTTCAGGTGTCAAACACTCAAACTATGTTGGAAATTAAATTTGATACAATTCAATGAACTATCTTCTATTATTAGGAATCAAAACTAAATATACTCAGTAATACCAACTCTTTCCAGTATTAAAATAATCTCAAAAATAAATATATTGGAAAAGAGTTATTATTACAGACTACATATAGTTTAACAAATTCCAATAGTCCCCAGAGTTTTCATTAAAGAATTACAATAATTATTTATTTGCCATAACATAATTCTGACAATTTCTCATTAAATTATTATATACACTACAACAAGTGAGGTGTTGTGCGTTACTTGACTTTATTTTATTATTCAATTAAATTTATTTTTTTTTAGTCCAATACATTTTAGATTAGTGACAATAAAAATAGGTGCTTTGTAATTTCTAATACAAATATAGACCTTTTTATTCATCAACATCAAGATGAGAATGGGTTCAGTTAAAATAAATAAAAAAAAGTAAAGAATGTCTTATTTTACCAGGTGAAGTTAGGGCTAAGAAGCCCTCTATAACACTTAACCTGGGGACCAACGGATTAAAGGTGACTTCCGAACCACCACCAATGGCCAGGCAGGCGGGCTGCTTGCAAGGACAGGATCGCTCAGCAGTCACCCATCCAAGCAGCAGCCACGCTCAACGTTGCTGGATCTGGTTATCTTGCGATAACCGCCGTACCCGCTACACTACGCCATTGGCAATGTTACAATGTTAAATTACAAAAAAAATTACAAAATTACAATGTTTAGATAAAATCTCTCATGTGTGTTTTAAATTATCCTCAAAGGGTTCTTATAAAAGGGAAATAAAATGATATATTGTCGCCTAAAAATCCCTTTACACTATAGTATATTTTATCTTGTAATAAACTTTTAAGATGGCTAGAAAATATCTTCTATTTAAATTTAAAATACATGGATTTGCTTATTATACATTTTATTCCTATAAACAATTCATTGTTTTCTTATATAATTAAATTAAGAGGACTCTCCCTAGTTAATCCCTAGTTAACTAAAAATCCCTAGTTTCATAACGGTACAATTTTAAATATGTAAAGTTTATTGGTATTGATCAATTTCAAAATCTCAAAAACATAAATAGGGCAAAGTTAAAATACAAAACTGTTTAAACTCTACACTGCTGATCTATACTGAATGAGACTGCTACTCTTTATTCTCCCTCTGTGCCGTAAGGTGTCTGCCACAGTCAATGTGTTAAATAGGTTTACAGCTGGTATGGCTACTATACTACTGGCTACTTATAATATTACAAATAATTCTTATAATAACTTTTGTGCTTCAAAATTGACTGGATAGATGAAGAAATTAATTTACATATTTTGTACATCTCTATGTGGGATGAAAAATAATTTTAAAAGCAAATCTAAATTAACTTTATGACAAATTTTAAATGCTCATCCCATTTTAGATTTCTATACAAGAAAACTCTGAACATTTTGTGCAAACTGGTTAACTGAACAAAATTGTCAAATAAAAATCATGTGTTGTAGCTTTAAATTGGATAATACTAGTTGCAGTTCAATAAAAAAAATATTTTCCTCATGCCGATTTTTAATTTTTTAAACATTTTTCTTCTTTAATATAATCTCCAAATTGTTATTCTACTATATCTTAATGTTACTATTTTCTTGGCCCTCTGAACTTGATTTGTCTCTACCTTCATTAATTCACTTATGTAAGATATTCACACAATTCACTTCTTGAAATTTGTCTGTCTCACTGTGAACAGCCATATTCAGTCAACAGATGTAAAACTGAACCAAGTTTCGGTTTCGGTTCTGTGAAATATTTTAAGAAGTTGATTCTGTGAGCAGTGTTTCCACACTGAATGTCAGTTATGAAACAGATTATGTAAGCCTAATAACTAAAGTCAATTGTTTTTCTATACAGTTGGCAGTGTATGGAGATGTTTTTATAATTTTCATAAAAGACAATAAATGCAACAGGCTATTCTAAAAAAAGTTATGACTGATGTTCCACTGCTTATGAATTTTATACTTATATGTGTTCAAAATGTTTAATAGTTACATTATCCTTTTTTCTGTGTGGGAGGTTCTATTTTGTGCAGCTGTTACGTAACACAACACATATCACAATCAAGCATGCACAAAAATATCTTATTTCTTTGAATAATTGTTAAAACTCTTGATCCCTGTGCAAACTCTAAACTCAAAAGAATAGAAAAAAATGCAAGATCTAAAACATAAAACACTACCTATGAGCTAAGATATAGAAAAGAGAGTCATGAATAATTCACAGCTACAATTAAATATTTATGTTATTTTTATATTGTTAAATAAGGCATCCCAGACTGATTTGCCTGAATAAATTTCCCTAATAAATTTCGGATAAATTATTAAAAAAAGGTATAAAAACAAGAATTTTAATGGAAATCTCAAGGTTTTATCTGTATTTGTTTGAAAGATATTCCAAAGGTTTAATTCAAACAAATAAAACTATTTATATTCCTAAATAATAATTTTGGAAAGGGTAAACTACAACAAAAACTACGTGACAAATTGCTGAAGTTTGCAAAAATCTAATTTAACCTTTGCAAATTTGTATGTGGTGCAATGAGCATTCACAGACTACAGAGATGTATGATGACTATAAATTATAAAAGTTATTAAGGTGGCATTAGAGTAAACAACTCCCCATGTTAGTTTGCAGAGGGCCTTATGTAAATAAAATTAATTTGACATGCTTCTAAATTTTACAATTGCTATTTAAATAACATCCACTGAAACTTTTAACTTTAAAAAAATGATTCAAGGCTTTTTTGTTAGCAGAAAGTACCAAATAGCAATCTAACATATTGAAATTAAGCATTTAATATTTAAGTGCACTAGATGTAATTAAAGAAAAAAACTTAAATTACATATTTAGAAGAGAAATAGTTTACTACTAGTCAATTAGTTATAAATAAATATCGAGAAACATATAACATTTTATGAAACGTGACATGTTAATAAAAGAATAAATATTATTTACAGAGAGTTTCGGTTCAATTGATTTTCTGCGAACTGACGACAAAGGATAAATTGAAACAGTTAAAGTTAGCAAAGCAAAGAGAGTGAGAACAAGCGGATGATTACAAATAGAAACAAATCACAGGAGCAGTGAATGTGTAACAATGTTAAACAGATATGTTTATAATATGTTTGCCAGTAATAAACAGGTAATATATTTGCTTGCCAACTTTCTGTGTTAATAGATTCAGCTGATAGGAAACAGCTATGAGTCACCAGATAAACATCCACAATTGATAGCCCATAAATACTTTAGGGTTCATGCCAGTTTTACTTCTCCTTTATTCGATTGATTCCCTAATACGTTTACACTTTCTTTCAATATACAAGAAGTTCGTTATACAAGAGTCTATAACGTGTTGGACACTAAAATGACACCGGAGAACTATGCAAGAATCCTGACACCAACATTTTTTTATATAAAAACAGAAACAGAGTAAATGTATTGGAACTTGTTAATAATTCGCTGAATTTTAATTAATTATTATATACAATAATAAAAATAATATAGTATAATTAGTGTTTTAAACAATATTTTTATAATAAAAAAAAATAAATAAAATGATGTCTCCAATTGTAAAAAATAAAAAAAATGCTTTAACTAGATTTTACTTAACCGTTAGCTGGAGGGCATCATTCAGATATTGAATTATGGGAAAACATCTGTTTTAGCACTTAGGATTCTCCAAGGTGTAGGTGATTTTTTAAAGGATATAAATATATTTTAGTCATTTAAGTAAAGAACAGAAAAATGTGCAGACTAAAAACAATTCAAAGATAGACACCTCACTGTAAAACCAGTATACATCATTTGCTAGTGTTGTGCTATATGCAATAAATGGCAGTTTCAAGGTCAGATCACGCTGTGAACTGTGTCTTAGTTAAACTTCTGTGTTTTTTTTTCTGTGGTGAAGACTCCATGTCACCATTACTACCACTCTTTAAGGTTGAGGATATTATAATCTGGTAAATTACAAATTACAATTTTACATAAAGAAACTATTAAACAACGTCAACAAAATGACATTTTTTTCACTACACTATTTTATTACAAAAATACAATACAAGAATTAATGCATGAAAAGAATAAATTATGTGATGAGGAATTTTACTAAAATGTCACTGCTGGTGTTGGGGATATAGAATAACTATCACACAGTATTCTAAAATATTAAGAAGATGTCAAGAGGTGTTGAACATATGCAATCTCAAATGGTTGTTACACTTTGAAATAATCTTGACTGTCTTTTTTGTCAATGAGTCTTATGAAACAACATGCTCTTTAGAAGCAATATTCTCAAGAGCAAGCATTTTACACAGTGGAGAAGATAATGGATTAATTCCTCCAGTGAGGAAATATTGATGAACATTGAGAAGTCTAATAAAGAAAGGCGAATTGTTTGGGTCTTAACTGGACTATATTGTTTTTATATTAATCACTTTTGTCATGTGCAGTATGAACAGTCATGATATTTCATAACATTATATTACTTCATAATATTTATGGTATTTCTGAGCACAATTGAACAATTGTCATATTTTCAAATTTATAGAGATAAGGAAAATTATGTTTTTCAAGATTATGAAGAGGTTAGTAACACACGATTGTGACCAATTGTTGCTACAGAACAAAGTGGATGATGATAATGGTGACACATGATTTTATTAGCAAAACCAGAAAATCAAATTCTCAAACATGATTATTATTGAGCATGCAAAAACTTACACACAAATGTAACTACTAAAATTTATAACTAGCTACCCAAAGATAGATTTTAATTAATGCAAAAACTACAAGTAGACAAGGAACAAAGTTATGAACTAAGAAGTCAGCGATTCACTTCTGCTGAAACAATGAGCTGAAAACATCATTGTATTAATTTATAATGAAACCAAGCAATATCACATTTTATTTCTAAAGAGCTTTAAGAGTCCAAAGACAATGATAATCGTACTCTAAAGATTTATCAGTACATACCGTATTTACCCAAGTCTAAGGCTGTGCTCCCCTGGTCGTCCGTAAAACTTCTCCGAAGAATCATATCAACTAACCAACAGTATAATTTACCAACCGAGTTTAGTGAAGAGTTTGAAATCGCTATGTGCAGATAATAATCACGTAATTAAAAACATAATTCACAGCGAAAATGAACTTCATTAGATTTAGTACGCAGTTAACTTAAAGAAGAAAATGGGCTATTAAGTATATAAATAATTTCCATTACAAATGTACACATTATTGTGTAAGCATCATAAATGTAACTCTCATCAAATAACACTTTGTAAACTAAACTACAACGTTTTAGCACTTATTGTATGTTTCCAAAATACAAATTAGATAGTTTGTTATTGTCACCACTGTTATAATACAAACACTGGTATATGATTGCACTCAAATTCCTGTATTAATTTATTGTATCGATGAGTTTAACACCTAAAACTACAATTTCATCCAAACACTGATGCTGACATCATAACTTTCTGTACAACAAATACCACCATACAAAATCTTCAGAGCCACACAAGTATAGAGTAGAGTTTTGACACTACAGTAGATTTGTAACCTCTGTTACAATTATTGTCACATTTAAATGTTGCAGATTTAAAGGAAAATAGACCAAAAAATTTACACGAGTTAGAATTTATGAATGAGAAGTTTCAGCAGCCAATGACGTACCTGATAACATAGTGAATCAGGACATAGTTCCCCTTCTCATGAAATTCCCCACAGCACTATGTCACTCCTTCACTCCTTACATATATTCCAACCAAAAATAATTCCTAGGTTCACCACCACTTCCAGCTGCATAGCCACATAATTCTTTAAACTTTATTTAAATAGGTATCTTTATAGATAAACGCTTTCCTGACTGCATGCAATTTGAACATCATATTAACCTCTTCTAACCATTATAATGATTCCTATATACACAGACCACTAAAAATTAATTCCATTTATAGTTCTAAAAAAAACAAAATTGCTGCCGAAAACAAGCCGGTATAATGATGCAGTATGGAGAACTTATATAAAAGACTCAATAAATATTACAAGGTATCTTATACAAACAATTACTTTTAAGTTTTCTATTACTTCTTATTATAACTTTTGCTGATATTTTTATATTTCTCAGATATGTTTTATTTTATTCTATGTATCAAATTTAATATACAAAAAGTGGATAAAACACAACCCATAGCTTACCCTCTTTTGATTATTCCTTCTTATTTTTTCAACATTCTGACAAAGTATATATTAATTGTATTTATTAAATGTAATTCCACAGATAAAATCTAGAATCCTTCCAAATAATATAGAAGTATTGAGTTTTTGCATGTACACGATCAGATTTTACTGTTGTATAACTTATTGAGTGTAACAAATAATAAAATTAACAAGTGATTTATTAAATTTAGTAGAAGCATGAAGAGAAAATAATCCTCAACATCCATTAGTAGGACTGTTTAATAACCATAAAACCTTAAAATTTCTGTTAAAAACGCTGATCCGCAACGACGAATATCTGAATATTGCTTAAAACTATGATACAAATATTTTTAAGGTATCCATCCGCATTCACATAAAAATAAAATTATTTTGAAAAAATCTTTTAATTAAAAACTTTTTTTACTAAATTAAATACATAATATATAATTATGTAGTTTATCATTTTTATTTTCAAATGTAAGGAGTTCATTAAAATATCTGGGGTAGAAAAGATAATATCAAATATATAAGATAATATTCCCCTACAATATATATCAAAATATATTAGTTATAAATATGGAAGATTGTATAAATTATGGTAGGAAGAGCAGGCTTACCCTTACCAAATTGGAAGGTTAGACCTCTTCTTCTTGATATAAAACACTACCAGCTTGGAACATAAGTGTAATAAATCATAAATGTTAAAACCTCACTACTGCCCTCTTTAACAAACCAAACCCAATAACAATATTAAATTATAGCCTTTCATACTGGCTTACACACATTTTCTCATCTTTATTGTAGGAATACCATGAATAAGCTATACTTATATACGCAACTCTGTAATTATATAAATAAATTTCTATTTAACAATACACAGGCGGGTGTAACATCACATAAAAGAACAAGTTGTATAATAGAGATTAATTTAAATCGCGATATAAACATAAACAATATATATATATGTAATCTGATTTATAAATATATTACTATGAATAAACCTGTTATAAAAACTTGTAAGTTAAAACAACATAACATTAAAGACTAAATTAAGATAACTGTAACTTGTAGACTGTTTAGTTCATGTAATAATCTCGACTGATTGACTATCACAATAATATTGACGGTTTTGGTACGACGAAAAAAGTGTTACAAAAATAATGAAGCAGGCTTGGTAGCGTTAAACACATTCACTTCCATGGTGCCCTCTTATACTACTATTGTAGTTTAAAATATATATAACTTATACTCTTGTCCAAATCCAATTAAGGTTATATTGCTCTTCAATTAAACAATTTTTGCCCTTTATAGTCGTAAAAAGGCATAATATTATCACCATACCATGTCAGATAAATTTAAGTGCTGGATACTCGAAGGTCATATGTTTATTATGGCACAGTACACAGAATGATAAATGAACCATAGAGTAACAGGACATTCTCTTTTTCTATAAAAAGTAAAACTTATATTACATATATTTATGTGTTCACATCAGGCATTAAAATACCTTGCTGAACAAAAATTGTCAGTCACATCATAAAATTTGGCACAAACAAAAAAATTATACACAACGATCATAACAGCTGGAAATAATGCCCTGGTTGCTCGAATGTCAAATATGTTACGAAACCCTATTATTCCTAATATGTTTATTTAGTTGGTTTTCTGACACTATTATTAGTATAGTTGGAATTTTCTATGAATAAGAATGAATTAATCTTGAAATCTAAGATTATAAATCTTTTTCACTGGCACCTGGCCAACTTGATGCTTGACATCCTCTCCGATACCGATCGCAAAATAAAAAAAAACAGCAGCACATAAATTTGTCAAGGACATTTTAAGTAATTTTTTTGCAAAAATTGCTCAGCAGATAAATGAATAAATCATGATACATGTAAGCACACCACTTTGAAAATATCAGCTTTTACAATTCCAAGGTTTAAATTTGAATTTGGTATCACAACCATCTTTTAAGTTTACCACCTCTCGAATGAAAGCTGTCCAGAGTGAGGCCAAAATGCCTCTAGATTGCAATACTGTTAACAGTATTTTCAAATAGTTTTAGCCGGAAAACTGAGAAAAGAGTAAATACTGATATGTAAACATTCATTTTAAACTAAAACAACTTAAAAATTAAAAATCTATTGTTTGCATATTAATATAACTACTTTGAATTTCCCTTTTCAGATATACTGCCAGTCCATTGCTGATATATCACAATCGTTCGTTCCAAAGAGGAACAAATTTAAACATGTTATAATTTATTTTCTTTTATTATTCTAACACACCGAAAGGTAATACGTACTAAATATTGACACAGGTGTATCAGTATTGTATTATAATATATGTACTTGTACATATTTTTTTGTTTTTTTTTTATTTGAACACAAAAATTGCAATATACTAACAAGAAGCAAGTAAACAGTATGTGAAATACCAGATCTGGGTTACATATCTGTTTATACGTTCATGAACTTTTCAAGTCTAGGGTTAAAAAACAGCATATTTTAAATTTATAACAACGGACCAATGAGCTTATTTTTAAATGGTACAAGGGAAGATTTAGTTTCTTTTAATTTATCTTAAGCAAGACTTATGTCACACCATTCATTGTAGAAAATGTGTAATGATTGATTAAAATTGTGTTTTAACTGAATTAGGCTTGTTGCTCTGTGAGCTATTTCCATCTATTTCAACTATATAAGAAATGTGTAAAATTTAAGCTGGTTCCACACAAAATGTACATAAAAGCAATACAAACATAACATTTTATTATATTTCTAAATGAATGCTGCAATTAAAAAATAAATGCCACAGATTTAAAATGAACTAATGAAAACCTTATATTATTATAAATAAATTATTGATTCAATACCGCATACTAAACAATTATTAATTTTTATCTAAAACTTATTCTGACATTTCTATAAATAAACTAATAATAATCATAGTGACAGAATTAATACACTATGATGAGCGTCAAATTAAACTCATAAGAAAAACTGTTTAAATAAAAACGACGATAATATTTTAACACCAGATTTTGAAATCATCTTGTGTTATTAAATAGGGTAATGATTTATGTTAAAAAAATTAAAATGAAACAATTACATTTAAGATTTAATCAGGATGAGTGGTAAAAACACGCTTACCTTTATCTGTCGGACGCAGAGAGCACATCACCTTATCTTAGACGAGAGGAAATACGGTATGATGACAGCACGGTGGTTTGCTGCTTCAAGTGTAAAGTTTTATAACAATTAAATAACAACATCACTTACCTCCTCCACTTCTTCTAATTCTTTGCCTTCATCTTTCTTTTCACCTTTTTCTTGTTCTTCGTCCCCTCCTACCTTCTCCCCTTCTGTCTTCTCTTCTTCTGCAGGCGCATCCTCCATTTCAACCTAGAAGAATGAATATTATGGGTGTCAATGTTGTTTTTCTAATAAAACATTCTTGGAGCATTAAATATAATAAATAAATATATCTAATTAGATCTGGAATATAATAGAATTCTAAATATTTTGAACCAGTGACATGACATTTTAGAAAGAAAATCCCACAGTGCATAATTTATTTTGACAGTGCTCAACAATCTGTGCACCGTAAGTGCAATGAAAACTAAAAATACTATTTTGCACTGAAGTAATAATTACTTACAAGAAAAATTGGAGGTTTTGTAAACTACCAGAAGTTAGAAGAGGCTAACTTGTTGTTATTAGTATAGGTCTCTATTTCATGCATAGGTTTGTGTGGTCGTCAGATGATATAGGATACTGATTTTAATACACCCTATTGTAAGAAACAACATACGCAGGCAATATAGTGACTCTCACCTCAGTGATGGCAGCAGATTGCAGCAATGAACGCACATCTAGTAGAGTCTGAGTGACGGGAGTCGGTTCCCACTTCTTCACCATCTCTGAGATCTCCTTCTCTGTACGTTTGTGCACGTTTCGTTTGGCACAGACACTTACATCCATGTCCATTTCACAGACAAACACCTGTGGAATAAATACTAAAACTCAATACTCGCCTTAGATATTAAAGTGCATCATAATACACTACTTCTCGCTATTAATAAAATGTTTGAGTACAAAGTAGATATATACTTAAAAAATGTACCTGGAATCCTTTCTGTTTGGCAAATGTGTTGATTTCTTCATAGTGCTCGAGCCTGTTGTTTATACAGTCCAAGATCATAAAGGGGAAGTAGCCATCAGCCAGGTTCTTGCGGACAGCTTTGATCAAAGACTGTCTGTAGTGAGATTCCATTTCTGGTTCAAACTCATATTCCATCACCTATGAAATAGTGTATACTTGTTTCAATGATAAATATACCAATAGTAAACTAAAATATATTTTCTAAAATCAATAAAGGATCACTGACGTAATCTCTATTTTCCCAAAAGAAATGTATACTTATGATACAGTATGTCTGGCTAAAACCACAACATATTGTTTTTGTGATCCTAAATAAACTTTCTGTATGAAATAATCATGTTTCAGGTTATATTGCCTAGAATTGAAACAATGTATTTCGTTTTACAAAGCTTTGTTTAACTTGATACCAAAACCTAAGTCATATATTTTATTCCTAAATTCTTACTTGTATTCGGAATTTTTAAACAGATTTTTTCTTTCAGGTAAATGAACAATCAATCCTTAATAAACCTTAAATGTTCTTAAACCATTGAATCACCATTCTCAAAGTCCAAGTTTAATTTGACACAAACAACTGTTTATCCGACTTTTCCCAAAATGTTATTTATTTGCTTAAGAGTTAAAATAGCAACACTTAAGGTAAAATTATAAGCTAAAATATTCACTTTTAATTCAGTCTATCCTGATGCATTTGTCCTTGCAAAAATGAATCTGCTCTCTCTGGCTCATTGTGATAGAACAGATTCTCCGACACAGAGAATACTTGGCTGATAAGTTATTGGGAATGATAAGTTAGAAAAGCTTATCATTCAGAGTAACTGGCAACATTTCTCTTCTGTCTGGCTACACGATATATCAAGAATTAATTAATCAATACATTTACATTTTAAATTGTTTCATTTCTACATAGGCAACATCAAGTTCGATGATGGTGCATGTCACTCCATGAGGTTTGACTGTGCATTAGCAAATATTCTTATACTGGTCTTATGGTTAAACATGATGGCAACGAGAAAATCACAGAACAAACCGATATTGTTTGTTAACAAACTGAATACAATTATTATGACACATTTTAACATGTGATGTAGTAATAGATGTAGCCTTACTATATGCTAAGCTGTCTCAAGAAAGACACTATTCATCTGTAGACACTAGATTTTACATGAAACTTTATTCCTACATAAACAAAAATAAATTTAATGATGTTTATCCATGGGATTTGGTGGAGCAGCATCAATTAAATATCCATTATGTAAATGAATTAATCAGTCTCTTAGCTGAGGAATTTATCCTGATAAACTCAAATTTGCTGATAGACATTAGACAATCCTTTACTGACATATTCATAGAGAGCAGTCATACAATTGCTTTTATTGGAGTTGGTTGTTCAGGAACTTATCCTCCGAGTACAAAGGTCGGTCCAGGAGCCATTTTGTCAGTTGCTTCTTGAAGTGTCTGGATTGTTCTCTCTTGAGGTCTGCTCTGGTAGGTTGTTGAAGTAGAGAGCACCTTTATAGGATAGTTTTTGGCCAAACAAACTCAGGTGGTGTTGTGGAAGTACAAAAATTAGTGGCGTTTCTTATGTTGTACGGATGTATATCTCTGTGTTTTGGCTGTTTTTGTGGTGGCTTGGAAAGGTTTTTGGCCGCTGTTCTTGTAGTTTAGATTGACCAGGCATATAATTGCTCTCTTTTGCTTTACGAGTACCTTTTCTAGGTTGTTTTTAATGTTCCTTCCCACGATTCAATGCCATACCCGAGGTGGGACTGAAATAGGGAAATGTAAGCAACCCTAATCATTTCTGGACAGCATTCTTGCTTAATTCTGGGTTTTGACATAGAGGCTTGATATAGTTTCTTGCAGAGTTAGTCTATGTGGGATTTCCAAGGTAGCTTGGAGTCAACTATGATATCAAACCAGTTTATGTTAATCTGCCCAGCTAACATCCAATGAATAAACCTGTCATGTTTTCTAAATAATACAAACAAATTGTGGAAGCTCAACTAAAATATTTTTGAACAAATTATTGAATACATTCTAGTCAATGTTGGTTCATGAAGGAAATGAGCACAAACAAAGCTATTAGTGATATTGTTGGTAACATTTCGGCGATTATAGATCAAAGAAAGAATAGACTGGGCATTCTCATAAAGGGCCATTACAGAAGTTGAAGCCAAACCACACCCTGGTATTGGTGATTTCATTAAATCAATATTCAAAACTGGCATAGTTGCAGTCGTAATAAAACCATGAAATTTTAAATTAGTGTACAGAAGTACATTGACATAATGATAAGCATTTTGGAAAGACTCATTTGTTTTGTTATTTTCATTATAAACATTAGTAACAAAAATACAAAATATCAGTTTGTGTTTATTTGGTCAGATGATTTTTGTCAGCGGAAAAGTTGTTGAAAAACTGAAGTAAAAACCTTTTATTCTTTATACAGTAAAACCCAGGTTACCAAAATAGTTCCATGAATGATAATGAGTATATAAATAAACAAGCAGTACAGTCTACATTCAACAGGAAAACATTGACAAACAGTGGGTGCAACTGGCTGTGCATATAACATGTCCTTCACCCTCGCCAACTGCCACCATGTCGACCAACTCACACCACTGCTAGTAGTTATCTACCCCGCTCCTGCTACCATTCCCAAAGTATAACTTATAGAAATTGTTTGTATGTAACTCTTTGTTCTCACCAATTCTAATTGGTTATTTTTTACATAATTCTGAAATTTTGTTTCATTTCTCCCACCCATAATTATATTCCTGTTACCCATGAGTGGTGGGTTTTATTACATACTTTATTGTAAAAACTTAATTTTTTCATGCAGTTTCCCACAATAGCCTTATATAGTCAAGAAATTAACTTTTGAAAGTTATGAAAAAACCACATCCACCAGCCAATTTAGGTAATTTACAAACCTAACAGATTTTATACCATATAAACAACAAATGAAAATTTAGTTTTGATATTTTAACACATCCATAGATCCATCAACTCACACATTACTGTATCTCTACTCTAAGTTACTATGTAGGTAATGTTTACCTTAGTTGTAAACTTGCGTTTGGTCTCTGGATCAGTCTCTTCTCTCTCCACTTCGCAAATGAAATAGTCATCAAGAGACACAATCCTTGGAGCATTTCCTCCATTCTCAACCTCCTTGTCCTAAAAATATCAATGTTTTAATGTAACATGACATACATATTATTAATAACTTAACAATACAGAGCAAAAATGATAGACTTTTAAGGTCCCATACATAAAAAGTGACTACTGTTGTGTAAAACTCCACAGTAAAAATTTAGTTCTAAGGTAGTGTTCTTTCTACAAACGAGTTTTCATTTATATTTTTGTAAATTACCTCTGATTGATAAAGTTTTAACCCTTAACCCTTTTAAACCTATTGTAGCCGTCCATTATTTCCGGTTTACTGGCCAGTAAACTTTCCAAATGCCACCAACCATGATATTTTCTTGTTTGGGGTTAGATGGGCTTCATGAGTAAACGCAAACACTGCCGTTTCTTGCATAATTTCTATTATTATACATCTGTGCATTTCGATGAAATCGTCTGTCTTACTATAACACGTTGTGGTGTATACGTTAAAGTTGTTATGGTTATATTTTGTTGATGCAATTCAGTAATTATGTGCGATGTTATAGGTATTTCTGAGAACTGTCTGTGAAGAATATAACCTTGAGTGGATATACCCACAAAGCCCATTGCATACAAAGTCACTAGCAGATATATCCATGCTTGGTTAATTATCAACAAACCTTGATAAGTTTTGCCACAAAAGTTTTCCCAGAGCCAGGAGGGCCTCTCAGTATAACCAGTATCTTGGGTGGCCTCTTATCCCTGCCTGGACTGTTGAGCAAATCTTCAACCAAAACAGCCTGATGTTGCCTGGAAGGTGCTGGGGGTTCATCCCTAGTCAACACAACACAACATAGATAAGTGAAAAGAAATTAAAACATCTTAACTTATAAAGATCAATGCAATTCTCCTGGAATAGTTTGCATCATCTTTGAGTCTTGATTTATGACCTTGATTGAGTGAAGATACCCAGAGCATGGCTCACTAACACTTACAGGGTAGCTATTGACAACATTGACTGTGAATTTGGAAGCATTGTAATACCAAAAGCCTTTATTATGGTAAGGCAAAACAGCTACATCAAGCAACTATAAAATAACTGTTTACACTTTTTTCAATAACAAATCTACATATTGTTGATTTAGTTGTGTATACAAGTATCCAAAAAGTCCTGGGACGGTTAAAAATAGTCCTGGACAAAATTTAACACAGCACCTATAATTGTGCACATAATTCAAATACATTCAGTACTAAAATAACTCTTCATATCTATTTCAGTGTAACTTTCTTAAACATTCATTTAACAAAGAAAAATTTGGGTAAATTTAACTACCATATATCCCCTTATCTTATCTTATCAGGAACAAAGTCCATTTGGAAATTAAGAGACATGCTCATACCTCCTGTTGTGCTGAATCTATCTCATTGCTTACATCTGTCAGAACGATGCTATTGTTAAAACAATAACTTTAAAGAGTCTACAATTACGTTTTTCCTTTGTTGAGAGATCAGACAAAGCCATGCATCAAAATCTGACACCCAGAGAAACCACTAGAGTAAGATTGTTAGTCCAGCAAGGGCGATCATACAGAGAAGTTGCTGCGTTATACAAAGTTCACAACACAACTATCATGAGATTTGTTTAGCAGTTTCAGGAGACCAGAAAAGACAACAGAAGGTGAGGTCAGCCTCTTGTTACAAGTGAGGCTGACAACAGATTTTTAAGACTGAACATATTAAGAAGAAAGACTTCTACGAGTAAAGAGCTGCAGGGATTGTTAATAAGGGTTCGTAACGTTCAAGTTACAAGTAGAACCATTCCTAGACGACTTCATTTTCCCAGCAGAAGGCCTGTCAGAGGTTCTGTTCTCACTAGAAGGCACCTGTGAGATTGAGGATTGCTCAAATACACATCAATTGGACTATCAAGCAATGGAAAGCAGTACTCTTTGTTGATGAGACAAAAGTGAGTGTATTATCTCCAAATGGACGTCAAAAAGTGTGAAGGCGTGGAGAACACTTTGCTCAGACTTGTGTCTCGCCGCAGGTCCCCTTTGGTGGAGGGTCATTAATGTTTTGGGGAGGATAACAAATTATGAGTACCAAGTTGGTGAATGTTGGTAGACCAGCTTTAAATGCTCGTCGGTACATACAAACTGTTATACAAGACTATGGCCCTCAGCTTGTGCTCATGCATGATAACGCTTGTCCACACAGCACAGCAGCAGCATCAGATTACTTAACATGTTCACAACGTCAGTGTCTTTCTGGACATTTTAATTTGATGTCAAATTTTTCAATAATAATGGCACAAAACCCAATTGGTTATTTTATGTATAAGTATAACAGGAAAGGTATGTAGGCTTCGCAATTTTGCACAAAAACAATAATTTCATTATGTTTTTATCAATTTTTCTCTGTGTACCCCAAGGGATACCTAAAAAGATTAATTTACATTAAAAATTAATCAATTGTGCACCCAACAGAGTACACGATATTCTGAGGTATTTATTTAAGCACAGGAAAAACATTTAGCATGCCACTAAGACAGACAAACAATAAAAACGCAATAATGAAATGTATAGGAACATGTATCCCATCGGATGCACAACGCACTTTACAAAAGCCCATGAACGTGTTAAGGGAGGTTGGTATTACACTTCTGGAGTGGCCACCAAGAAGTCTGAACCTTAACGTGATCATGTGTGGGACACTATAAAGTCATGTCCAAGCCAGAAATCCACCTCCAGACAACCTTGTGGAGCTGGAACGAGCTGTGAAAGAGGAGTGGGAGAGAATGCCTATTGAAGTCATACAAGAAAGATATAATCCAAAGACTTTATTTCTGCACAAACAAGAATATGTTAGATGATGAAATGTCCAACCATAGAATTTGTCTGAGCATAATTTTTGTGCCAATTTTATGTGTGTGTGATTGTCTGTCTATCTGCACACAGGACATCTCCAGAATTACATGAGTTTAAGATTGAGAATTTTGCATGCAGCCTCCGCAAAGCCTGTTATGCGACATATGGTGTGGCCTACTCATACCTTGTAAATAGTAAAGAATTTGAATGAAATTCACTACCCTTTAACTAATAAAAACATTTGAAATCAGAATTTAAAAATCTAGCAATAACAATCCATCCATAGTAAATAATTAAAGACGGAAAAATGTTTTTTATATTATAGCCGAATTTGACTATCAACGTTAATTTCACTGTTCTTTGACATTTACTATACATAATAATAAAATTACCCAACAACAAATTGAAGCTTATTTATTAATTTATACAATTTTAAACAACAAGTCTTAAACTATTTTGAACATATATATTAGAGAACTGTCAATTCAACAATACTTTTTGTAAAAAATGTCAATCTAGTATGAAATATGCAGCGTCATCTGTTATCTCGATTGGAAGGGAAACTCAACTCCAGTTGAGGTTTATAATGAGTTGAAAACTGTATATGATGATAAAGTTGTGAACAATACAAGTGTGTTCAAGTGGTGTCGCAAGTTTAAAAACAGTTGTATGTCTATGCATTATGATCAGAGGGACGGAAGAACTTCAATTGTAACTGAAATTCTGGAATAAACTGAAAATAAACCCTGTCACTGAAAATTATCGCAAATTGATTGTATACGAACTTTCGGTGATATTTCCTGAAATCTCAAGATCTCTGCTACACAAAACCATCACAGAAACCAGAATATCAGAAACTGTCCGTGAGGTGGGTTCCAAAACAGCTGACAGACCAACAAAAGTTCAAATGAGTATATCTATGGACATAAATTTCTCCGCTCCATCATTCGGAATTATGCAGTTTTTACCTCATTATAAACCTCAACCAGTCTTTCCTTTCAAACCAAGTAATGGATTACAGTGCATATTTTGCACTTGGCGGGAAATTGGATTGACATTTTTCATGAAACGTATTGTCATATCAGCAGTTTTCAACATGCTGAACTCGAACTGGTTTTTGGAGGAGAGGAATCAGACTACAGGGCGGTGTAAACAACATGTTTAAAACAATATCCCTAGCCATGAGAGCCTCAGTACAGTTACTTTTTGGTTATGCCTTATGTACATTTACATTTTAGCAATTATCGTATCTAGATACAAACTTTTCAATTAAACCTGATTAAAACTCTACCACCTACATGTTCGGAAGGGGGTGAGCTCTGTCCCCACGACACAGGGGTAGAACTAAGCAAGTTAAACTCCACTAAACTAATGGAGGCAACACAACCTTAGATCAACCGGGTCAGATGGGGCTTCCTAACATATCTCGATCTTTATTCACAGTTTCATGGACCACGTCACGAAAAATACAATGTTTTGTGATTAATCAGGTCCTGATTCAACAAGCTATCAAATTATTTCTTGAACTCATAAATTCATAGACACAGAAAAAAATGTTTTGAAGATTTCCCCCGTTCTACAGAAAGATTCCCAGCTTATTTCGGTTGCATTAAATTCCAGACTTATAAAAGGTTTTCTTGGTCGGATGACCACTCTGTTTTGTCACCTTCTTCATGATACCAGATAAGAAACTAGTGCTGGTCCCATTTTCTTTTTGAGTTTATCAAGAGTTTTGATACCCACCGGGAGACAAAATTTACAACATTGATGTTTCTGTGACAATTTCATTCACTATCTATGATTGTGAAACTTTTGATTATCCTTAACGTAATGATTGTTTTGTTCGGCGAGGTAATCAGTAACCACAGACAATCGACCATTTCGCTTTTCATCGTGAGCATCACTTTGTTCTCCACAACACAACTGGCACCATTTTTAATGTATAGACACTGGTAGGATAGCTCATATCTTCTCCATACACAGCACTTTCATGATGAATTTCCACCGGTTGTATTTTGCTTACCATACGAAATCTAATGAGGCTATACATTTCACAATTAGTGGGAGATTTTATTGCAGTGGCCATTTTGAACATCAGTTTAGAGAGCTTAGAATGGGAGAGGGACATTCACTATGATACTATCAGATGCGTACTGAACGTATCTACACAGCACCATTTAGATTATGCCACTATCACCACCCATTCGGCGATTAGATACCTCAGCAACTTACTTTCCAAACAACTTTCGTACATGTTATCACAAGATACAGATTATTAAATTAAAAATAACATTTACCTTAGATCCATCCCGAGAATAATTTTTACGACTCTTTTTGTTGCCTACTCTTATGGGCATTACAATGGAGATGTTTCACACATCTTTGATAATTATGTAAAGAGATGCTTCTTGATAACTCGAACGGTTCAACTGGTAAATATGAAACACTGCTTATCAATTAACTTAAAACCAATTGAGAAACTAAATGCAAACATAATTAAGTTGCATTTTAAGAATTTTAAAGATTTTTATTAGGAAACCACTACATAAAACACTTCTACCTGGATAAGTTATCTAAAGTCCTACAGCTAAAATCTAGACATGTGTTATATTACCTTGAGGGTCTGTCATCCTTTGCCCTTTGATGATCATACTTTTCTCTTGTACTTCTCCTGTCTCCTTGATCTTTCGACCTAAATAAATCACCAAATATAAAGAAGAGATTTATACTATGTTAGCAAATGTAACCAATATTCATTGTCATATTCACTTCAAAGTACTTCAATCTGCAAGAGAATTATTGTAATTAATTCTACTCATATACAATTTGATGCGTGATTTCCTACATCTGATGGTATTACAACTTGAGGCGATATTACTGATTGAACTAAAGTCTCCAAGAGCTGAGAGCCAATTTTTATTGTACAGGCACACAACCTGGTTTGCCTTGAAATCAATGTAGCAATATTTTCTAAGAAATCAATTGTCAGCAATCCTAATTTTGGTGAATGTCGAAATGAGAGAATATCTAAAAGGTTAAAAATACGAAAAGATATTTTCTCAGATATTTTTGCTAGCTTGATACACTTCAAAGCGACCATCAGATACATATTATAAAACTAGATAATGAGATGAAAGTCACCACTTTAAGGGTCTGACATAATTATAGTCTGATGTGATTAGCTGACATTGATTTACCATTCATGTACGTGTGTGATGGTTGGTTTTAAGTGTGTGACATTGATTTACCATTCATGTACGTGTGTGATGGTTGGTTTTAAGTGTGTGACATTGATTTACCATTCATGTACGTGTGTGATGGTTGGTTTTAAGTGTGTCAAACTAAGAAAAACATGATCTGAGGAAAAATTATCAATTCATATATATATTCAACCCCTTTGATACCTTTCTATTTTGACCTCCACCAAAATTAGTGTGGTTGAGTATTGATTTAATTTTTGGGAAAATTTCTATTGGTGTTAAGAAAAACCAAATGTGCTTATGTATTACAAATTTGCTCTCGGCTCCTGAATTAATGGGGTAAAATAAAATTATTAACTTGGGTACAAGTTAGCTGTTAAACTTCAGAATATATCTGTACAAGTTTCTCTAACCATAACTTGGTTATTATCAGCTAAATCCATCACTTGGTTATTATCAACTTAATCAAAGTTAAAAATAGATAATTTTAAATAGTGGCTTATATAATTTCACATCAAACAAGATCATGAGTTTAAGAACTTCATAATGAGACCAATGCCGAACTTTTTTAACTACTCGGTCATGAATAAAAGTTGAGATGGTCATTTATAACAACTTTTTTTCATGTAATTCTAAAATTTCTTATAACTATCTTGTATAAATAGGTCTTAATCAAATCACAATATTCTGATTTAATATCACTAGTAAATGAATACACATGTTCCAATATTAATTTTATTCTTGCGAGGCCTTTCAGAATCAATGACTCCTTTATCAGGCAACTTCACAGAAAATATTTCAAATAATTTCTCGGTACCAGAAGTAACCATGTGCAAAGTTTTCATACTATTCTAGACTGGTAGCATATTGTGGTTTATATTCCAACTAAGCATTGTCTCTCACTATATAACTAATAAATGGATAAAAAAAAAACAGAATGGATTGTGGGATCTCTACTTTCTTGATACCGACAAAGATTTGATTAATTACAAATAACTTCTCAAACTCAAAGAGAATCTGCTAGGAGTACACCATTTCCTCTTCCAAGGCTGAAATTAAACTAATTATTATTTGGTTAAAAAACAGACCTAATTACATCGCTCCTCACTGGATTGCGCCACAGGTAAGGAAGGATCTTTCACAATTTACAATGTTTACAATTTTTCTATTTTTTAAATTCGCTTTACTTTATATAGTGTACAATGGTGGTTCCCTTATAACAGGTAACCTGTAATAGTGCTGACTAATAGAGAATTATGCTTTTTAAATTAAATCAAGATAGCTTAGTTGACTGAACTACAATAGCATTATGCCACAAGAGTTGATCCATGCTTTATAATTACAAGAGAATTATTCATTTTATGGCTCATAATGATCCAAACTTAAGTTATTGATCATGATACGAGATTAGTAGAGTTGACTCCAAAAATAATCCCACATATTCAGCAATAAAACAGAAAGCTATTCACAACTGACCTCTTGTCACTTGATTTCTCATCATCTTTCCTCCTGTCTCTGTCACGTTCTCTGTCTCGGTCACGATCCCTGTCCCTATCACTGCGACCTCTGTCACTTCTCCTGTCACCTATAAATGAATGTTGATTTACTTTAAATAATAAACATTTTAAAACGTTTGTTTTATAATTTGACAGTGTATACTTTATCATCAAACAAGTTCTCTTACTTTTCTTTTAAAAGTACATTAATTTTTAAAAGAAATAAGAAAATGACTTCATTTCTGTGACTAATAATTTTTTTCAACTAATATAATAAAGTCAATATTATTATTTTATTTATTAATTTCGTGAAAATTATAGTAATTTTAATGTGTGATTATCACAACATATAAGGCAAAATAGAAAGCAAACATTTTAACGTAAATAAACGTTTCTGCCTATTTGTCAAATTCAACTGAAAGTGTCAACAACTGTTTACTGGCATTTAAATTGGAATAATGTTTAATAAATATTGTCATAAAATTGAGATTTAACCCTCAAATGTGTAAATAACTCTAACAATAATTCATTAAGTAATCATTCTACTCTTAAAGTGGTTTAATTTAAGCAATATATTTTTGCATCATGACTATATACATAGAAAGAGAGAGAGTTTGGAAGCTAATAGAACAAACTGAGAAATAAGAGGATGGCAATATTTAAAATAAAAACTTTTGGTTTTCATTAAACATCTCAGAAATTTTTGTACACCAAAGTAGAAAGTTGCCTGTGGAAAAGAAGATTATGAGGAGATTACCAAGAGCGAATGAAAAAATTTCTAAAAAGTTCCAAAGACTTTTGAACAACAGTTTTGTAAAATATTCAATTTATGTTGCTAATCTTATTTGAATACATTTTACTAGATGGTAATATGAAAATATATGTTCAATATAGTACTATCAGTTTTTTTTACTTTAACAATTCATTATGTTGTCACAATAAATTATAAACATTACATCAAAATCACAATCTCTTTCTGAAACCATGAGAATAGCCAATATTATACATACTGTGTTAGTTTCAAGCTTTTTAATCAAGTTAAATATTTCTATTCATCCAACTTTTTTGGTTTGTTAATTTTTCATTGTTTATGGATATTCAAATACAATGTTTACTCAAAATGTGTTTGCAAAAAGTTTTATTTCATACATAATGCAAAGAATTTTGGTAATAAATTACTGAATCAAGCTATAAACAATATTGTATGACATTTATTCTTATTCAAAAAATGTGAGAATTATATACAAGTATTTTTAGATAGATCTTTGTATTTTTAAAGAAAATTCTTTATTTTAATTTAGTACACTTTTGATATTTTAATAGGCCATCAACCATAAGTAAAAAAGAATTATTTGAAGCTTAATTCAAATTGTTTAAAAATTTTAGATTTGAAATAATTAATTTTTTATGGTTTGATAATAACTTATGTTCAATAATAATTTGAATGTATGTATAAACATATAACAACATGTAAATAATTTTACATATCTTGATGAAATAAGGATAATATTATAAAAATAATATTGTTGTATCCTAACAATACACAAGTTTTGGACAGACAAATCAACAAAAATCTCAGTTATAAAATAAATTTAGTATGATGAGAGCAAAATATCTTACAAATATAATTTCTTAAAAATCAAGAATCTTTTAATAAAAATATAAATTTTTTTACATGCATATTGAAGAAGTAAATGCAAAAACCACATGTGTTTGTCTGCACTTAACGTCATTGAACTATTATAAATATTTATTCAATTTTAAATCTAGAGTAATTTTGAAAATTTAATAAATTAAATTTTAATACAATAAAAGTGGTCCAACAGTGTTGTAAAGAGTATTACTGAATAAACAGCCTAACTATAAAGTTAAATTAAATTATTTAGACTTAAATTTAACCTAGTAAAACTTAATCAAATTACACGTCATTTTAATAATACCAATTAAAGATTATTTATTTTTATGGAAAGAAGGGGTGGTTTAAAATAATTTTATACAACATCTCATCTGTACAACATCTATAAGTATCCTTAATTTACTGAGTTCAGAGTCTATACAATTTGAGACTTACCATCTCTGTCTTTATTTCTGTCATCCCTCCTGTCATCAAAGGTCCTGCCTCTATCTCTGTCTCGATCATCCCTCCTGTCCCGATCGTCCCTTCTGTCCCTATCATCTCGCCTGTCATCCCTACTTCTCCCCTTGTCATCACGATCTCTGTCACGACCCCTGTCATGGTCTCTCGACTTCTCGTCCCTCAAATCACGGTCCCGTCCTCTTGGACCAAAATTGTCGTCCTTGCTGCTGCGGTTCCGACCTTTGGTTCCTAATTCCTCTCGGTCTCGCTCCATGTCAAGCTCTCGTTCTGCAAACATCTATCACAGTCAATATGGATCACTCCAAAATATTTATTACTCAACTAAGTTTGATTTACTTTTATAAAAACAATAAGTGATACATATTTTTAAGTGTTATAAAAGGCTTTTTAACTGTTTTGTACCTTGACAAAAATCATCAAAATGTATTATTCATTCAAGTTTATTGCAAACAAAACTTTTTTTATTAAAACAAAATACAAGATGTTCTTCTATACATGCTGCTACCTGCTCTTGACATATAGATGATGACCAGGTTACTAATGGCAACCTGATAAGTTCAAGTTTACTTTTTCTTTTTGTAACTCAGGTGTCAGTATTATTAAATTAGTAAAATTAGTATAAAAATTACATCGCCCAGGCTTGGGGACTATTAAGCCATGTGGTCACATACTTTCAGCACATTTGAAATCATATGACTGAAATCTACAAATTGAACTTACCAATTTCCATAAAATCTCTTCCAGACCTGTCTAGTCTCATGGGGAAATTTTTGACAAATGGAGGTGGTCCTGGATTTGCACCATGTTGGTAGTCAAACATGTGCATTGGTTCTATCATTACTGGAATGTCTAGATCTGAAAAAATTAATTCATTATTAACTTAATATGTAAAAAATCTTATTTAATCTATTTGGGTTTTAACTAATAGGGCTGAAAGCCAGGGATTGCTACTAGTTAATAGGAAAATCAGCAGATCTACATTGAAATTATCTTCTAGGGTCCACTGATTGAAAGAACACATAAAAGTACACATATTTTTTACACACTACCTGCATTCTTCTGTTAGCAAGCCACAAACGCAATTACAGCAAAAATCTATCATTTTTACATCTGACAATGCATATTTCTAACGCCTCCTTCAATGGAGAACACCGTTAACTGTGAAGTCCTTGTTTGACGATGGAAGGATTGTGAAGGAAACAGGAATTTTCCGGACATTTCAGTGAAACCAAAAATAAGTAACACTAGATTTCGAGATCTGCAATCTCTTCTTTAAGTAAATAACTAACCTAACACATAATTACAAACTAGGTTAAAATAAACAAATCATACCAGAGCGTTGTGAGACCCCCAAGTCAGGACTTGTGACTTAGGTATGTCACGACGCTCTGGTATGATTTGCTTATTTTAACCTAGTTTGTAATTATGTGTTAGGTTAGTTATTTACCTGAAGTAGAGATCAGATTGCAGATCTCAAAATGTAGTGTTACTGATTTTTGTTTCAATGAACGATGGCAAACTGTGAAGTATGTTATTTGGTTTCTTGGCAATAAAGGCGTGAAAGCAGTTAAAATTTGTCAGAATTGTGAAGTGTATGGAGTGACATTATGAGTGATCAAATGCCATTTAAATGGGCTTTAAAAGATGACTAAAAGAATGTTCATAATAAGAAACAGAGTGAATGACCCTGTCTGGTGTAGAAAATGAACAACCATATAACAATTATCTGATGATGACACTTCACACTTTCTGGTAGAGTATGAGATTTCTGAATGTTAGAAACTTACAACCTCCTATTCATTTTCATGGTGTTAAATGTGATAAGTGATGGAATGAGTAAAAATATAATTTAATTGTGGTCAATCAGACGTGCATGATGAGGCATCCATCTGCCTTACATCACCAATCTGGTCTCTTTCGAGTAACATCTGTAGCCTTCCTTGTTGTGATAACAATATCACAGATGCAGCTAAGAATGAACTTGGAAATTTTAAACAATAAAACTATTAATGTAACGTTATAATAATTAATTCTACAGTTTGAGCAGAAAGAACACTACTTGAATGCAAATGGGCTATCATCACAGTTCTATGGCAGCAGAGCGAATCAGTTCATACTTTTCAAGTTTCATATACCACCCTTCAGACACTAATCTCAAACTGTGAAATCACAAGTTTCTTTAATAATTATAAAATACCCCAAACAATATATTTGTTATATTTATGGCTCATTTATGTTATAAATTGTAACACAGTTGAAATACCTTGTATTAGTTAACCAAAACAAAGCATTCAAATGTTATCTTTTTTTAATACAAAACCTTACCGGTGGCATTAGCTTTGAGAGGGGCAGGTCTGTGTCCGTAGTCTATAACACTGGGCTGATCTCTTGGCAGGTCAGACTTGGCCAAGGACTCAAGCTGAACTGGTGGGGGTCCCACGCCTGCACTGATCCGATCCTTTATCTCGTGAGGGAAAGGTGGAGGTCCTCCTTTAGGACTAGACAAAAAATCAAAAGGTTGGTTAAATGGACACAATTTCCAGTAAACAGTATGGTTCAAGCTAGAACTGGATTAAAGCATTAAATCTCTACTAGGAGTAAAACAAAATTGACAGGCCATAAGTTCATACATGCTTTAGGATTGTGTAAAAGGGTAATGAAAGAAACATATTTAATTATGACTAAACTAAATGATGTTATACACAACTCAAGCTGTAAATGTAATACCCTTGAATGCTTGATTGCTAACCTACTAAGGTTTTAACACCTAAAACCTAGGTGTATAAAATAAATTAAAATATATAAAAATTACATTTTGGATCAAAATGTATCTGTAATATTTCAGAATACACAGCAGTGATATGGCATTCACTTGACTTAAAGCCAGGTGCTGACATTTAGTTCTTAGAAATTATAAATTTTGTCTGCACTTGATCAAGTTCTGTCAGTTTAGGTCAAATATCCACAATATTATTTGATCATGCAACATTTTTTATATACATGCTGTTCTTGTATATCTTAGATGTTCTTGTATTGCCATCCTTCCAAGATATCTTTCATGCACTGTAACATATTTTGGCTCTTATATAAGTATACCAGCAACATTAAGCAGTATGCATTTATGCCCAGACGATTTAGTTTAGGTTAGTTTATGTTAACTGTTTGGTTGGACAAAATACTGGAACTAGTCCAGCAACCTAGTGCTCTATTACTTTTATACTGCATGTATTCAAATACACTGATGGAAATGTTTTTTGTCAAGTAGCGTGTAAGATGACTACTAGCATTAAAGACCATAAGTCTACCATATCTGGAAAATTGAATTATTGCTAATATTTATATGCAAGTAGGATTGTTTTACATTGCAGATATTTTAGAATGGAAGACATCCAAGCCTCAAGGTGAATTGTGTTTGGAATTTAAAATGAATAATTTTGATCTGAACTAATTTAACTTAAATTAAATTATTTAAATAAATACTGAACGGATCCTAAATGAACCAAGCAAATATAAATAATCAGTTCAAATAAAAATGACAAGCACCAGAAATGCCAAACTAAAAAAGTGAATATGTAAACTACAGGCTGCGATATTCAGCTTACTCTTGTTCAGCCTCAGTCACTTTTTCTGGTCCTTCATCTTTAGATGTAAATGTTGGTTCATTCCACGGTTTCCTAAAAGTATTAATATACATTAACCCTACAAAATCTAAATTTATAAATCTGACATCAGTACTTCAGATCATTTACAAGAATATAGAATAAATTGTGAATAAAATTGTTAATAAATAGTTGTCTACGAATTGGAAGATTATATTTTTAACATGGACCCAAAATACCCTTCGAGTCCAAGTCTTTTACATGTACTGCTCATAACTCTCTAACCACTTCTGCAGGAATTGCTCAATTTGGAAAGCTTATTTCTTTTATTGATTCCTAAGTTGCACGCAGTATTTTTGTGATCTTTGTTGATATTATTTGGATGCTTCCTATTTTCTACAAGTGCTCATTCAAGGTGGCCACTGGGAACCTCTTTTCGAATTCCCAGTTTTTGCAGTCAAATTTTTTATTCTCTAGTCCATATTCAAACCAAATAAACAACTGCAATACTGTATTTAACCCTTACATGGAGTGGAAAGGTGAGTGTTTATATCACCAGCTGTATTTGCAGGAAATGCCAAGAAGCTGCAATGGTGTAGTAAATTTTGGTCATTAGCGATATGCAAGAAATTTGGTGATAATCCATACCACCTATTATAAGCTGCTTGGCTTTAGTCCAGTCAATTATGGTAAAACAAGTGTATTTATCCCATACAGCATTGATTTGATAAAAATTTGAATTTAGATTTTAATTGTCCTCTATTTCTCTATCCTCTATTTTTGAGAGCTTTCCGCAATACAGGGATAGAAGTAACAAGATAAACTCTGACAACCTGCGAAAGATGGAGCTCATGAACATATGTCGATCTTCACTCACAGTTTCATGGACCAAGTCACATAAAATAGAATGTTTTGAGATTAATCAAGTCCCAATTCAAGGTGTCAAATTATTTCTTAATTTTATAAGTTATTAGAAATGGAAAAATTATTTTTTAGATGTTCTCGGTTCTACAGAAAGATTCCTGGCTTATTCTTTGTTTCCCCAGTCGAGTGGCCACCATGTTTACTGTAAGTTTACTAAAAATGCAAATAGTGTATGCTAAAATTGATTTGCTAATACGTACTAGAAGTTAATATTTTACATTTAGACCTGATACATTTATATTCAAGTAGAACAATGGTCCCTTAAAATTTCATATAACATTTTAATTTAAGATCAATTCTTGGATCTTATCTTAGTAATAAAAAGAATTTGTACATCATGAATAATCCATAAAAAACTAACAATATATCGATTGATTTACTGGACTTCTAATAATTCTTCTAATCAAAATGTTGACAAAATTGTTCATATGACTTATTTTACATGCTTATGAGTAGAACAAAGTTGTTGAACGATCATAAACCAAAATTAATTATTTAACTTGTTACAATAAAACTACTCACCCATCTCCTGGTCGGCTCTCTGGTGGAAAATCTGAAAAATCCAAATCTAACTGTGTATAAAGAATAATGATTTAGCAATAAATTTAGTGTATTGATCTTTTTAAAACATGCTTAAAATATTTAAAGCACAGTTTAAAGCAAACTTAACCATTCATATGCTGTAAGCAGAATATTCCGCAGAGTAAATCTAACTCGAAACGTTCTAAGTGGAATAGATCGCTGAATCCCCTGACAACGCAATATATTTACGTTAGTTCTACAAATTGCCGCCAGAATGCTTGAGAGTGAATATTTGGTGTTCTAATATGACGCAATGTGAAGCGTGACTCATCAAAACAGCTGGGACCAATCACAACGGAAGCTTTTGTTTGCTTTGTCAGTCCGCGCTATCGCCAGTAAGCAAGCTGTACGCTCTAAGCGGAAATACTCGCGCGTGACAGTCAGTTGCCGGCGGCCGCTATGTACTGTTGTTTATTGTTTATAACCTGCTATAATGCTTTAGCTGTCTATTGTGCGAGGTTATCCATATCGATAATGTAATAAACTATATATCTATGTAAAACATGTGAGGCCAAGCCTGCCCTCCACCCAGATGAGTGTTTTGAGATTTACCAAACACAAGTCCAATATTAGTGTGCCTTTTTTATTTTTGTACCATTTTGTGTTCTTTATATATTCCATATATGTCATGGATTTGTTCCCTCCATTATCTACTAATTTTGTAAAAATAATATGAATTAATGTTGTGCTAACTTTTGCTACTTTCAGAAAAGTTTATTGGATTTTATATACTGTGTGTATATATATATATATATATATATATATATATATATATATATATGTGTGTGTGTATATGTACTCATATGTAAATAAAATAAGAGCAATACAAAAACTATAATGTGTTTTCATCAGTTGTAAGACCAATAAACCTAAAAAATATATAACTTAAAAAATTAAGTTTTTTTTTTATTGAGCATTAGAGCAATTTTATACAACTTGCTTGCAGCGTACGAAGGGTTAATGTTTATAGCTTAATTAGAGTAAACTCTATTGTGTTGACTACCTAAGCATTTTACAGAATACCTACCCTAGACATTGCATTAAAACATCAAGAGATAAAGTACTAAATAAAGCCTGAACAGAGGTGCAACGCAACATTCTAATTACATATTTGCCTAGGGTAGGTTATTGCAGGTTAGGTATGGTTAGATTAAACTATTTTAGGTGATGGGTTTTTTTATATTCTAAAGGATTAATTTTATATATTACATCTCTACCTCACTCCACATGAGGTACAATGAACTTATCATACAAAATGTTATTGTACACAATGATTTTCATTTTAGGCAGAGCCTCTTTTGTAGCTATGTATATTTTTAACTGATATTTTTCTTTTTTAAATTACTCAATAGAGTGTTTCACTCTCCTGCCTGTCCACAGTCCATTGATCAGTCTTAAACCCACCTTTGTCAGATTTTTCCAAACAGGGTTATGTCCTGTTAGCTTGTTAGGTACTTTTCTAATTATATCCTGCTTGCTTAGTCTAGTTCATCCTTTAGTATAAAGAGACATACAAATTTTTTTATTGGGTGAGTTGTGAGCTTTCTCCATGTTTTAGATCTGGCCCTCTTTTCTCAGACATTTACAAGAGCTTTGCTGTAAGAAAAGTCCAACATGCTATACTTTTGTACTAAAAACAATAATTTTAAATGACACGTAACTTTTACAATTAAGGGAGTAAAAGATTTTTTATTTCTTTTCATCTTTAAGGTCCTAGAGAAAATAAAGCACCTTCAACTTTACCAGCATTTCAAGCTCATTAACCTTTTCTTGACATCTCAATTTGGTTTTATGGCAGGGAACTCCACAATTGAAGCGATTTATCAACTGATTAATAACACAATTTTTAGGACAGAGTTTATACAGGTACCTTGTGTGACCTTAGTAAAGCATTTGATTGTGTTGACCATAGAACCATTGTCCAAATTAAATTATTATGGTCTTTGTTGTACCTCTCTATCGAGAACTATCTTTAGGGAAGACAGTAAATGGAAAACTTTCTGACTGCAGTCAGGTGTGCTTGGTGTCCCCCCAGCGCTCTGTGATTGGTCCTTTGCTGTTTCTGATGATGATTAATGACAAATGTTTAATAGTTTACTACATTTATATCACTATGACCAAGTTTCAGTTTCACTTTAAGAGCCAGACTTATTTTATCAGGATAACAAATACACACTTAATTATATTTGTGCATAAATAAATATTTCAGCTTACCTTTCATTGAAGGTTCTGGTTTACCTCCCATTTCCTAAGAAAAAACAGGTTATTAGTTAATATTTGCTAAACTGCATAATTATGATCTTTATAGCCATACTTTTTAGCTCAACCATTCATCAGACAAAATATTAACCTGTTTTATCAATTGCTATATGAAACTAAGAAACGTCTAAGAAAAAAAATTTTCATCCAAAGTACCTGAAACTTGAAATAAAGATATTAATTAATATTCCAGATAAGAGAAGTAGAATTCCCTCAGACATGATTTTAGACCATTTAATTAACAAAAGGTTATTTACACCACATTTTTACTTATATATATATATACCACCTACTATGCTATTATCTTATATCAATGCGTTGAACACTCTTAATACGTTACTTGTCTACCATTGGAGAGACATATTCAGTACATGTTGTGCTCAATTGAAATATTTTGTTCTAAACAATTGTATTAATAATCTAATATGGCTGTACCAGGCTTAGCATTTTTCTGGCCAAATCTCAAAGGGAACTATGTGTTCACTATAAGAAGGCGTTTCACAAATTCTCAATTACCTCGGAAATGATCTGCACTTTTTCGAAAACAATATTACTTTGAATTGCCCTTTTCCAGTAAGAATAAAATTTACAAAATGAGTTATATATCAATACAAAGCTAAATCCTACACAATTCAAAAAATTATTGAATTTACAAAACAATACCAACATAAATACAACAAAATTGTTACCAAAATGTTTATATTTTTGAAATTTTACATTTTTGTACATTTTTCTTTTTAAGCCAAAACTTACAAGTTTAGATTTAATTAATAAAACATCTTATTTGGGTTTTTTATGGTATAACATTTGTTAGATTTGTAATTAAAGACATATTTTATGTAATTTTATTTTAAAATCATTGCATTTTTAGTCAATTAGCTAAGTTTTACATAAACTAGTATAATATGCACATGTTATGTATTTTTAAACAGTGCTTCATATTTTGTTTATAATAAATTCTGCATCTTTTTGCTATTTTGTATATTTTCAAAACAATTCAAAGTACATGACCAGATAAGTACCATATTTGCATTTTTGCAGTAAAAGTGCACAGCAACCACTAGTTTTTGAAAGTTATCTTTTTTGTATGAGTGCTAATATTTTTTCACTTTAACACATTCACTGCGATGACAAAATTACTGGTGGCAGAAAATGAGGGATTTTTTTTTTTTTTTTTTTACTTACCCAAAATGGAGTCAGGATAGCCGAAAGGGTTGTCCAAGGTATCCCCGGAAGCTTCGTTGGCCGGAACGGTTGACGTCATGTCCGTGCCGAGTTTTGCTCGTCATCCGCACCGGGTGCCGGTCACCGTGTTGTATGTGCTCGCTGCGCACTAGGTTTCGGCACAAACACTCGCGAATTACACGTATATAGTACATGAATGACACGTAGATAGTACATCAATTACACGTATATATTACATACTAGTTTGAAAAATATACAACATCAAAAACAGTTAACACTCCCCCCCTCTCAGAGTAAAAATTAGAAAAAAACTATATACATCCCCACCCACCGCCAAAGTCTAAAAACTACTTATTTGCCCTCGTGATACTTATCAAAGCAACCGAGTTCACACAGAGCTGGTTCGTCAGGGCACACTGCACAATAGTATACTGTTTCCTTACGCTTGCCTTCTTGGTAGCAAACGCGGCACCTCCGGGTAACTGACCTTGCCGTTTCCTTTGCGCTTCATTGATTTGGAGAGAGACGATGCATGCTGTTGCGAGTCGGTGTGATGAGCAGTGGGGCTTCCTTTGGAGGGAGCAGGTCTTTCAAGTACACGAAACTCGAAGTCATACAGGGACAGCCTATCTGAGTTGTACATGTTGTACAGATAAAAAGAATTTACAACAACAACCTGGAGAAAGTGCACAAAAAATTTTCTTGTGCCATCGCAGGGTCTTGCGCTGACAGGGGTAATACGATACCATTTGGTCCAAGCGGTCAGTCCCCTTCATGTAAGAGTTGTAGTACATGATTGGTTTTGGCAGCGTTCGTTTTTGGTTTCTCCGGTTGGTGGTTTGGACCATCTCGTTGTCATATTGTGTGGAGATGTAGGTCACCGTCCGCTTATCCCTCCATTTTCCAATCATGACACTTTGGGCATAGTTTGCTATCGTTTCACCTTTGCCAATGCCTTTGCCTTCACCGCTGGAGGTGTATGGAGTCTGTCGATGCGTAGGGTGCCGGTAGTGTAGGTTGAATGACGTAAAAGTTTGGATGATAAGACAAAACTATTATAAAAAATTATCCATGAACAGGGAATGGCCTTTCCCCAGGAAGTCCCTCATCAGCTTCATGACGACTTTGACGGTATGAACCTTTGCCACTACAAGAGTCATGACTCCCCGTGTAAACATGGAAGCGCAGCATGAGTCCCTCGGGTTCATTCAGGGAATAAATTTTGATCCCATATTTGTGGCGCTTGCCCTTTACGTACTGGCGGAAGACCAGTCTGCCACGCCACAGTACCATCTCTTCGTCGATTGTCAGTTCACGGTCGGGATAATAGATCTGTCGCATCTTACTGTTGAAATATTCAACAATATTTTGAATTTTAAAAGACCGGTTGTTAGCAGGTTCAGGGTGATCAGGGGTATCAACTCTTGAATAATGCAGACATCTTCAAAATGCCAAGAAATCGATCTCGAGACATGTACTCCTTGAACATAGGAAAGTTCAACAACCGATGAGTTTTCCAATAAATCGTTCAATCGATTCAATCTGACGTTGCCAGTCAACAGTAGAAGGCCTAAGAATGTTCTTAGTTCGGCCAACACTAAGTCCTTCCATTTGGTTATGGCGAGACGCGGGAGTAGTGGTGGGGCCACAAAATAGTTTTCCAGGGCATACAAGTTGGTTTGTCTAATAATATTCTCTAAAAACACGGTGTCAAGAAGGAGATTGAACCAGTCAATTGGTTTATTGTCACATGGAATGGGAACGAGCAAGCCAGGTTGACCAGTAAACGGCAGGTCACGTAAACCAGCCATGTCGCTGGCCGTGTCAGCCCACTGGGGGTGGGGATGCCGCCTTCACCGTCGCTAGAACTGTTCGAACTCGACTCATTGTCTTCATCAGATGAAAAATTATCGTCAATAACATTATCGTCTTCCTCCATTATGAGTACATACACTTACACAGTCAACAGACACTATAATCCACTCACACAATATCGCAAAGCATACACAACAAACGAAAATGGCGAACCGGGGACGAATCACACCAACTGACTCACTGAAACTGGCACACCTCGCTATGAGTGTTACAGCCTTCCCAGGCAACTGCTCAGCTCACACTGGGGCAATATGAAAGCAGCTGCTGTATGACGAGTTCGCTCGTCCACCGCCAGGCGCGCCAGGTTCGCATGACGAGCATGCTCGTCACCCGCAGTGAATGTGTTAATATTCAAATTCTACATACTTTGGCACACACAAATAAAAATAATAAGTGTATATTTTTATAGGGCATGTATATTTCATATCAGTTTAGAAAACCCCTTGCTAATCAACCAAAATGGGCTTGCCAGTATAAAGTTACTATATGGCCAGATGGAGGGTTTAAAAGAGAAAAACACATTTTTTTATTACTAAAATATTAAGATGACTTATTGTAATACTCACAGGTACTGGAAGTAATCCTGGACCACATGGAGTATCAAGTAATCCTTTATTTGGAGGTCTCCTTCCATCAAAATCTGCAGGTCTACCACCTGGTCCATCAAAGTCCATGGGAGGCCTTCCCCCAGGTCCCTCAAATTCTGGCTCATTAAAGGGAGGACCTCGATCACTGGGCCCATCAAATCTCCCTCCTCTACCAAACCGATCACCCTTCATTCCACCTCTTCCTCGCCCAAAAGGTTCAGGCCCTCCTCTAAAGTCACGATCCTCTGGCTCTTCAACATCTCCAAATCTTCCACCTCTTCCTCTCCTTCCACCTCGACCTCCTCTTCCTCCTCGGTTGTCAGATCCGCCAAATCTATCTCTACCTTTGGACCCTCTTTCATCATCTGGACCACCAAATTTATTTCCATAGTTTGAAAATGGATCTTCAATGTCTCTATTTTCATCTTCAAACTCATCTTGAAATCGTCCAGGAGGTCCATCAAACCTTCCTCCTGGGCCTGCAGGTCTCTCATAATTTCTTCCAGGTGGGTCATTCAATTTCCTATCAGGTCCCTCAAAGTTTCTACCTTGTGGACCATCAAAATTTCTTCCTGGTGGACCATCAAAGTTTCTTCCTGGTGGCCCATCAAATCTGCCAGAGGAACCATCAAAATTTCTTCCTGGTGGACCATCAAATCTGCCAGGAGGTCCATCAAATCTACCAGGAGGTCCATCGAATCTGCCAGGGGGTCCATCGAATCTACCAGGAGGTCCATCAAATCTGCCAGGTGGTCCATCAAATCGGCCAGGTGGTCCTTCAAATCTACCAGGAGGTCCATCAAATCTCCCTCCAGGACCTGGCGGTCCTTCATTACTAAACTTTCCAGAACGGCTTCCTTGGCCTTGTGGACCATCAAATCTATCCATTCCCCTTGGACCACGATCATCTGCATTTGGTCCTACATCATCATATCTTCCTCTACCTTGTGGGCCAGAATTGTAAGGGCCACCCTGAAATCTATCAGGAGGTCCTGATTTGTTTGAAGGACCACCGAATCTGTCATCTCCTTCATTATATTTATCATCAAACTCATCATTATTATCTGCAAAAGGATCATTTTCGTATTCATTGTCTTCATTATAATATTTTTCCCATTCTTTAAACTTGTCTTGTTTACTGAATCTGTTGTCTGCATTTTTATTAGATTGGCCATCTCCTGGTTTGAACCCAGGTGGGGCACGATCTGGGTCAAATCCATCCATCAGACCAGTTAGAGGCTGATTATTTGAATTGAAATTCTTTCTTGAATCATTTTTGTTATCAGGGCCAGGGAAATTATTGTTTGGAGGAAAATTTCCTGGAGGTTGACTGAAAGGAGGTCTATTTCCAAACTGTCCTCCAAAATTTCCTTGTCCAGGAGGTGGGAAATTTGGAGGTCCTTGTCCCATAAAAGGCGGGGGTCCACTGAATCCTGGTGGTCCAAAGTTGTTCGGTCCATAATTATTGTTAGGTCCACCTTGAAAACTATTAGGAGGGCCTCCTGGGCCTCCTTGAAAATTACTCTGTGGACCACCTGGGAAATTATTTTGTGGTCCACTTTGAAAGTTTCCTTGAAAACCAGGTGGTCCTGAAGTAAAGTTTCCTGGCCCTTGGTTCAAATCTTGTGCCGGGGGAGGAAAATTGAAGGGATGTTTGTCACCAGATGTGTGCATTAATGGCTCAGTAACTGGCACTTGATCAGGCTTCTTGCCTTTGTCATGGCTGTGTTTACTTGTGTCAGACTTTGTATCTTGATTATCCCCTGCTCCACTCAATAAATCCAGCCCAGGTATGCCTTTTGAAGATCCTCCTTGAAAACTTGGAGGAGGCTCATTTAATTTCGGGATTGTACTATGCTCTGTAACCTGAAACACCAAATTAATTGTCTTTTACACATTAAATTAAATAGAAGCAGTAAATTGTTTTAAAATCTATGGAAAACAAACAATTGTACTTGTTACAATAATAATAACGAATTTCAATTGTTACCTACCACTAGAAATTAATACTATAATAATTGTTAATGTTTAACTCTTTCGATCCCAGCCATTATTTCAAAAAAATACCCACCCAAAAATCACATTTTGTTTGTCTGAATTTATAAATATTTCACACAGTTTTGCATAACTATGTTAAAAAAGTATCCATTAATATGATATGATTAGATTAATTGCAAATACTACATTATGTTCTTCTGTTATAATATTAATTTTATTTCATCAAGTTAGTACCCTCTTTCAGGCACTCACTATAAGCTATCTTCTACATATTATTGGCAATTTAGAGGAATAACCATGAAATTTGCTTTTTCGCAGTATTTGTGCATCACTCTAAGGACTTGTATGTATGTATAGTCACTTATTAAAACAAGTTATTTATTCAAATGCCTTAAAACAATGAAACATACTGTTTGTCCTGTTATCTTTAATGAAATATTTTTAACTTTATTCAAGCTCCATCTACACTAAATAAGATAAATTATTTATGGCCAAAAGATGTAGATTAATCTTTTTTTAAACATTTTTGCCATAATCTTTTAAGAATTGTTGATTTTTTTATTATGTACATCATTATTACTCCTTATGCAATTAAACAAGATACAGAGAAGAAAACTGAAAATAAGAACTGTACCGTCACATCTGGAGGAACTGCACTGGTGTTGACCAGGTCAGGTGTGGAGCCAACCAATCCGGTAACTGGTGGGACTCCAAGAATGCCAGGGAACGTCCCGTATGCGGGATAAGCTGCAGAAGTAGTTGTCTGACCCGGAAACTGAGCGGCCCCAAATGCTGGGAATCCTGCTGGTGGCTGCATCACAGGCGGTGGGGGGTTGCTGAACGGTGGATAGTTAGGGAACAGCTGACTCGGAGCAGTTGTTGCTACTGTTGCCGGTTTGGTGTGTTCCTGGGTGGTTGAAGAAGTGTTTGTTGCTTCAGCAATCTGCGCAGCCTGAAATATCAGGATATAACGAAATATTAAAATAAATAAACAAGAATAGTTACAGGTTAATAATGTTGTGAAATATATACTGGTTGTCCCAAAAGGTCCTACACAAAACATAAAAAATTCCAAAGGTGCTGGTGCCGGTTGTCCCCCTCCACCTTAACTTTGGAGCAGTTGAGATTTTCAAACCTTCTTTGTAGATTAAGAGTGTACATAATTACAATAATAATGCTTGAGGACATTTTAGATGGATTTTAAAAGTAACGTCCTTTTCCCCTCAAATTGGTCAACCCAAAAACTTAAAATAGGATGACTTATACGTAATGCTCCAAATTAAAAATCTTGATGAGATCAAAGCCAACAACACCAAGTAAACCAGCTTCAGCTACTCCATTAAACAAAGATAAACTAAGATAGCATATGAACAAAGATAAAATTCCAACTTCAAGTTCATGCTATGTTGGACAGAATCAACTTTAGCAGAAGAGAAATTCAATCATTATCATCAATCTTATTTTATCAAAACCTTTATAATAAGGTATTACAGATTAGAGGTAACTATTACATTAATTTTTACTCCACTTAAAAAAATAGGGCTTGGTTAGGAGTAAGTAAAAATAATTAAGATACAGTATACCTTATCTTCTTTCTTATGTACGTGTGGCCGGTGTCCTGGCTATCTTCTAAGGTTAACTGATTCACACCTCGAACACATTTAAACAAAACATTGCTAACACAATTATATAAGGAGCTTCAGATATTTTAATCTTGCTTTGAAATACAGTTCAATACCTTTTCATTGAAGACGGCTTTCCACAGCGAAGCCGGTATATCTCAAGATTAGAATAGTGTAAGCAATATTTACCAGAAAACTTGGAACACAGTACTCTATGTATAATCAAGAAAAGAATATTAAATTTTATTTACAGTTCAGTATTAATAATCTAATTTATAACTAAAACTATAATAATCTGGTAATTAATTGACAAACCCTTTCTTCAGCCAGTTTCTGCTCTCTCTTTTTCCTCATCTGCTCTCTCCTCTGCACAAGCTGCTCTCTCCAGCTCTCCCATTTGGCTTCATACTCCTTATATTGTTCCTTTTGGGAAAATAGTAAGTTTTTGTTAATATATTCAAATAACACAACACACATATATTACATATGTTGATATACTGTATGTATATACTATATATTACTATATACTGTTTATTATTTTATATACATGTGTGTGTGTGTGTGTTTATATATATATATATATATATATATATATATATATATATATATATATATATATATTAATACAACTAAATTATTCATTGCATATTGGCTAAGCCATTGGAATACAAATAAATACAGGATGTTTCAAACAGGACTTACAACTTTGAAAATTCATATAAATTTATTCCAAAAAAGTTACAGTGCTGGTTTTAATGTTGTTTAAAATGAAAACAAATCAAATTTTTTTACCTTAAGGGGAGCCAGTCGCGAAGGCTCCTCCCATGCTATTTATATGGAGAAACATAACGACACATAGGTACCGTTTAACTGAAAAGTATTAAAGATACAGACTTGAAATTTTTGGTGGGTGATTGTTATTACTTAAGGCATAATTTCATGCAATTTGAGTGTTATTGCATAAATTGTTCAAATTATAAAACAAAACTAAACATTGCTTAAAAAATGAATGACCGGTGAAAAAGTTAATTTTTTTTTTATTATAGCCTATATTGGTTAAAATCTAACAAAAATACATGGCATTACTCACCATATAATGGAGAAGGTATGTACAAAATTTGAAGATGATACGTTGAATAGATTTTGAAATAATGGTACCTAAGTTTAAAAAAACACAGGTTTCGGGAAATTGAGTTTAAAGTAAAAAAATCTAAACACTACTTCTAAAATCCACCAGGATAGTAATCAGCACTTTCACTCTTTTCTCGTTTCTTCTTAAAATGCCTCCTTCTTACTCTCTTCTTCTTGTTTTCCTCTCTTACTTCTATATTGGCTCTTTTTATCCTTTCGCTAGCAGTGTTCCGTAGGCCTTCGACCATAAACTTTCCGGGTTGAAACACCAGGAGTTTGAGGACATTAGTTTTGGCTATGGATCCCTCATTGAAGCACATGACAGCATCAGTTGCACATAATTTAATTACATTTAGTCCTACAAAAACAGTTTTTGGCAATCTGTACCAAATAACACCATTCAGACTCTCGTTCGGGTTCTGAGTTTTCCCGTGTAAGCACCGTTTCAAAAGATTTGGATTTGACAAATCTCTAAAAACAGGTTTGATCAAATCCATGACAGCTTCTGGCAAAGAGTGTGGCTGTAGGCTTCTACTGTTTGTTTCTGCTTATTGTACTGACACCATATTTCGCTATCATTAGGACACAGCTGGTGCTGAGGCTTCTCGTCAGAAGACAATTTATGGTAAAACGTGGCCCATATCACTTTTTGCATAGCCTCAACGCTTTCTGTATTTTTCCTAATGGCAAGGCCATAGTACCTTTGCAACTGGTCTATCTCTTCATCTGTTAGTCTTCCTTTTCCTGCCAATAACTTACCATCACTCAATTTCACGCATTATTTTCATTCAACTTCCGCAATCTGGTGCCTACACGTTTCTGTACATGACAAACACATTATAACTTACATATACTAACATTATCACCATATGGCTTACTCTCCAGAACCTTTGCAAAACCCTTTGAGTCACCATCACCCAGGTATTGGGTGTAGCGTAGGCCTAGCTTCACTCCTAACGCAGGCCAGTCTTAGAGCGAGCTTCAAAATTGAGTGTAAGGGTTTACTAACAATTTTTTAAATCAATAACGAAATATAATAACTATAAAGTGTTATATATATTCTTAATCTAGAAGAAACATTGAATTAAAAAATATGATTTTTAAAATATCAATTTTTTTATATATTTTCGTGACTGGCTCCCCTTAACCCATTGCGGATTGTGAAAACGGCGCGCGCGCGGGCCTTAGAGTACGAATTAATCCGTATTACAACGCAGCACCCGCAGTGGTTGCACGCCTACCTGCCTGCTTAGCGCGCTCGCTAATTATACATGTTTTGTTTGTTTATGTTGTTATTTATGTTATATAAACATTATACAGATCATATTAAACAAGTATATTATACTAAAAAAATGTAAAAATACAGGTACGTAACATTTTTACTAACGTTTTTTGCGTGTTGTAGCTGCTTGATGTAGGACGGATCAAATGTTTTACACGATAAAAAAATGTTGTAATAAAACTGTCACTTCAAGAAACAACTAATCTAATATATACAAAATATTTACACTGTATTGAGACTGTCTTTTGTCTTAGTAGTGGATTTTAGTGTGATAGCCCGCTCGTCACTGTCAACATTAGTATCCGCGTAATTATGAAAACGTGGACAAATACGCGTGATAGAACCGTCTACATCCTCAATAACACTATCGATATCACTTTCATCACTTACAATTTCTAATAATAGTCTATCTAATTCAGATGATCGTAAATTGTCACCCATTTTATTTACGTACACGCACACGAGGCAAAGGAAAATCGAACGCCACGACTGTACGCCTTAGACAAACTATTTGTCGCAAATAATAACGTTATTGACCGATAACGAGGGGAGTATTTGTGGACGAGTACCAGAGATAAGATAGGAAGCCAGTCCAGGAAAACAGACTATAAATATCTCCGAGGCTTATAACAGCGATAAGCGTTCAAATCAAATGAGTCATCCGTACCACGTCATCCGCGTGAGGGTCACGTCATTGTGCTTTTGGTCTACGCCTCGCTCCGCGTCACCCTCACGTCGTTGATCCGCAATGGGTTAAACTAAAGATGTTTTACGTAGCTATCCTCATCAATCTGTGGTATCAAAACATGTTGCAACACATCCAGGTATTCACATGCTCAACTCACAAAACACGTTCAGCTTAGGGCTACCATGAGCATGTTGCAATGTTTCATGTGGATTTTCACTAAATCGTACATTTATGGGTTAACCTTGCCACTTAAGTGAAAAGTTGACTCATCAGAAAAGATTATGTTGTCCAAGAAATGTTTATCATTATCCAATAGATTTTACATATCCGCACAGAAGTTCTTTCTGCAATCTTATCAATCTCTTTAATTGTTTGTATAAGCGATAATCTGTACCGTTTCAAATGCAAACGATTTTTCAACACACACCAAGCAGTCGATGTTAGACTTGCAGCTCACAAGATGCATTCTGGGTCAATTTTGTAGGGCTGTTGACAAAATTTTGTCTCACTTGCTCAATGACTTTGTCAGATGTGCTTGGACAACCCGATTTATGATTTACTGAGTACTCCATTTCTGAAAAATATTTATGCCACTCATAAATTGTAGAAGGATCTTTAGCATACTTGGTATGAAAATTACGTTGGAACTGTTGTCGCTGACTTTGATATGCTAGCACGCTCAGGTCCAGTAAAGGCAGTTATCTTTAACGTAACTCATGCAGTCAAAATTAGATGTTTCTCTTGAAAACAACACTAAAACCAGCACGTACCTTTTTTGAATAAATTTACATGAATTTTCAAAGTTTAAAGTCCTTTTTGAAAAACCCAGTAGATAAATCACTGATGCAATGTAAATAGGTTTCATTTAGGTTTACGTACCAAAACAGCTATTAATATTACAAACTATAAAATAGGAATTTGGTATTTGCATTCTATTAATGGTCATAGTTAACTAATTAAGCATGTACACAATGCTGATAGTGATAACATTATTTTACTCGTCAATATATTAGTTCGTAAAGCTTTGACTTCGTATTTTGTCAGTCTGTGATTGAAAAATCTCTAAGTGAGCTATCCGCACATGAAAGACATCAGGTCAGGAAAGCTGCATGTTCCAAGGAGCTGCTCTCAAACATGGCAGTTAGCCTTGGAGTTACAGGTTCGATTCCTGCAACTGATGTTAGGGATTTTTGTGGACTGGTGTACTCTTATGAGAGTCACTGGTCTGTGGTAAAGCCGGTGGGTGGGCCAACCTTAAATTAATGGTGATTGGCTTGAATGGAAGTTGACAGGATCAGTGATTTTTTAAATATAAGTGTACCAGACCCAAAATCCTCGTTTTGCATTTTTGTCTTCACTATTAAAAAAACCACTTAATTTATGTTTATTTTATGCTCTAAGAGACATTTATTATTGAATCATGACCATAACAATAGCCTTTAAGAGTTTAAAAAACCATACATACATATTGTATGGTATGGTGTGGGATTTTCAGCTCATCATTTTATATGGGGTTAAGAGGATAAACTCATTGTATAACATCACACCTACTTGTGGTATTGAATACATAACTGTACACACCTTATCTGGATGGTTGATATTTTGCTCCTTCCACTTCATGAATTGACTTTCCCAGTTCTTAAATTGTTCATCAAAGGCTTTTTCAGCTTCTGTCATTTCTTCAAGCGTTTCCTGAATAACCATTTAGTATTAAAATATGAATGTAGTCTGCACTAATAAAAATTAATTACTATCATGAACAATGTCACAAACTAAATCTTGAGCTAAATCAATAATATAACTACTAAACCTAAACTATCCTATTGATTAAAAATAAAAACTAATTATAATCAAGAATCTAAATATAAATATTAATTTATATTATTAAATTAATAGAATATAATATTTAAAAATAATTATTTTTGCTTAATTTATGATATATTAATATATAATCATATATTAAGCATTTAGTTTCCAATAAGAAGAAGCTGGTAAAATGTAATATTATTTTTGTTTAAAAAAACCATTAAACTATAGAATGGGTTCTCCAGGAACCAATTGTATATTTCATTGAAATTCATCAAAAGAGTAACCATTTATAAAAAAAACGATGACAGTCACTTCCAAGTGTCCATGAAGACAGTGTTGTAGAGTTTGTTTGAAAATTGCTTGAGTAAGGTTTTGTTTATGTTTTGAGTTTCGTTTTAGTAATTATTGTTATATTACACATGATTTTGCATCGTTTTAAATCGCTTTTATCATCAAAGTATTGAAGTTTTGAAAAGAATTAAAAAAGCCTTTTATGGTGAAAAATAAACTTTAACAGAATATTTTCCAAAACCCTGTGCTTTTTAGCAAAACAAATCTCTAGCGCTTGAATAATTTTAGTAATTATGTTCATTGTACAATATTAGGTTGTTTTTAAATGTTCTCTATCATAAAAGTATTAAAATCATTTTTATTTCCTTAGAAAAGTTGCTGTCAAAAGTGATTTTTTATTTTTTTTATTATATAAACATCTTCTTGTTATATATTTTCTATGGAAAGTTATTTTACCTTTCAAACTAATTAAAAAGAAGCTTTCAATGATCAAAAATAAATTTTAAGTGAATTTTTTCTGAAACCTTGCGTTTTAGTATAAATAATATCTAGCAATTAACTATTTATAAAAAGTTTTTTATTGGTACAATGTTAGGTTATTGTACATTATTTTGGGTTGTTTTAAATTCTTTTAATTATGAAAGTATTTAAATTTCAAAATAAAGTTTTGTTATTTTAGTTATTTCACCTCAAACTTGATTTTTATTTTGTTTCCGTGGAAATGTTGCTGTTTAAAGTGATTTTTTAATTAAAAAAACTATATACAAATTTAAATGTTGAATAGTTTCTGATACATACTTTATTTACCTTTTAGAAAAAGTAAAAAGGAGCTTGTTATGATCAAAAATAAATTTTATGTAAATATTTTTCTAAAACCTTGCGTTTTCGTCAAAAACCCTCTGGCACTTTTCGCATAGTCACACAAAAAATAACTCAGAAATTTTCAACATCGATTTGATTTTATCTTTGGCACTAAAAGAGTTAATACTAAATAATACACACACTTTCATTTTAAATTGTCTTTTAGTACTTATATATACTGGAAAAAAACAACCACCAACAAACCTAAACAAAAAAGGTACTGACACAGTTTCAAGTGAAATGAGAATTAAAAATTATTCTCCTGTTGCTTACCAAAACAACAAAAAAAGGCACAAACAAATTGCCAACTAGTTTTATGTGTTGTTTTATTTTTAAACAGTGATTCACAACACATTTAAACAAAATTATTTGTAACAAGAAAATCCTACAGACTTCCTTTTACTCAGTTTCCACCCCCTTCCCGAATTAGAAAGGGTCAACTTAAACAATACTTCATATACCTTTATTTCTTTCTTCGCCTTCTTCGTTGCCTGCAGTGGACTAGCAGCACCCACCTCAGCTTTGCCTGCATCAAAGGCTCGTTTGTTGTTTTTATCCTAAAAAAAAGTTACAGTTATAACTCAAACCAGATTTAAGGATAACATTTATAAATTATAGTTCAATCTCCCAATCAATTATATGGGTTTTGTGTGTTAACATAGTAAAACAATTTAGAGATTTGATTGGCAAAAATGATAAATCCTTTAGACATAATTCCTTATTACAACAGTAACTGTTAAAACTAATGTGTTTTTTACTATACAAAATGTTGCTCACCTGTGCTGGTAATGCAGTTTCTACTCCACTGGAACAAAAAATCAATGAATTAAAACAAATGCTCACAAAAATGGTTATTATAAAAATTGAATATACAAGGGTTGAACAGAAACTAAATTCAGCTTTAACTACTTTTAACAATGTTCATTTCCTAAACTATAATGAAAAGTTTTTCAATGCCTTCTTACGGAATTCTGCTGCCATATGACAAGGGTTTAGCATGTCAAAAATTAATTAAATTAAGACACTAAAATGTTTGATTTTAATAATTACTTTAACAAACATTTCTGGGGCTTCTACAGTTTCACATTACTCAATGGGACTTTTATTCTTCAGAATAGGGTTTGGAGGATTATCCAGGGATATGCTCCAAAGATACAGTTGTAGAGAACTGTTGCAATCAAATGATAGTTCAACACTTACGTCTCTACTGATATATCAGTCATTATTAATTGTGAATAAAAATAAACTCACTTTCCTTCCAAGTATTTTAAATCACGTTTAAAATACTTGGCAAGAACAATTTAACTGTAGACCATCTAAATTTGTCAATTTTATGCAACGTCATACGTCGTTCGGAAAGTACATTGCCAAATGTTTAAAGACAGAAGGATGACCCGAGAAGCATTGTGTAGCTACATTCAGTGCGTTTCTGGCCATGTCATAGTGTCATAGCTACACCATTCTAAAGGCTATACTCTAGTGTACACAATGGCCATTACAATCAACTCTCCCACCAAATGAGAAGTACGTAGTGTATTTAATTTGTGTCAGTAATAAAATGCAATGACATCATCCATCACCAATGATAAACTTAAACAAAAACAAATTAAAGAGTTCCACATAATTTTGTTGTTAACTTATAATGTACACAAAAGTGTTACGGTATCACGTGTGAGCAATATACAGTAATATGCTAAGGCGACCTATGTGGGCAAACCACCTGTTTTTAGTGTATCGTTGGAGATGTGTCGTGATATATCTTGTAAATTGAGACACTATATGCTTGTACAGAATGATCAGAAAACCTAGCCACTGCCACATTTAAACACTATAGAAAGGGACATTTTGGGAATGTATCCAGGTCAATAAAACTAGCAGGTCAAAGGGTTAACCATCACAAAAATTCATGGATTTGTTGGTGAGGGACCAATATTCTTACTGAATAACGGCACAACACTACTTGCTATGTTTCAATCAGTTTGTGCATTCCTCACCTCTTGTCCACGCCGATTCCTGGCAGTGGAGGGTTGCTGCTGGGTGGCAAACCTGTGGCAGGTAGTGGAGCAACTCCAGCAGTGGTAGGCATACCCCCCATGGCCATCATCGCCTGGTACTGCAATACACACACCGTTGCATCTTACTGTGTACTTAATAATGCATTAGAATAATTAATGGAAACACCCCTAGAAACTTTGCTAGTTTGCTCTGATTTATACAGTCACATTTTCACTGGTTTTCCAATGTAAACACTGATGTAACTACTTCCATATTAAATGATAATAAGAAATTCTATAGTCACCAAACATTTATGAAAACTGTATATCATACTTAGTTACTAAGTGCAAGATATATTTCCCCCAAGCAAATATGTAATTTATATTATGAACACATTTATCTAAACACACAAAATAATTCAATAATAATGAATTGAACTTATGATATGTTGAAATTAATCTGAAAGTTCACAAAACCAACAGTATCACAATATTCTGTAGTTTTTTCCATGTAGTTTTGGAGATAGTAGTTATACTTTTAACCACTGGATGTCATTTTAAAAATAAAAATCCTTCCTGAATTTGGCTCACAAAAAAACATTGTGAAGCTTCTTCACTTTTTTCCTCTGAAAAGCATAGACATTGACAACATACAAACCTTTTTCTATCATTCTAAAAATTCTGTTACGAATCACAATTCCAAGTTTAATATATTTTAAATTATGTCTTATACCAATTTTTTATATACAAACTTCCCAAAAATTAGGTCTACAATAAAAAGTTAAAAGAGTTTTAATTTTCTCAGTGGTCAAGCAAGCTACAACCTAAATCCAAGTTTCTAGCTTATCAGGACATGCCTTATTTGGGATATCACCGTATCAGTTACCATAACCATCTTTATAACATTCTTAAGTCTTTCCTTTAATCTGCTATCTGTATTTTGACACTCACATTTTTAGATGTAAGTAGCACAACAGATGTTTCAACTTTAGTTTCATCTAAGGTTTCCTGAGCACACTGCAATGAAATATTACTAACACGATTCAAATCTTGAGCTATTTCAGACTCGCTGTGGAGAGTCAGTAATGCAAATCCAATTATAAAGGAAGTTGAGGAGAGCTGAGTTTCATTGTGACTGATTCAAGCTCTAACAATGTAGGCACCAAAAACATCACAATATAGATAAAACAGCCATAGTATAATACATTCATAAACTAAAGATAAACAGAATTCAATAAACTAAAAGTACTTCTATGATTTATCCTATTAACCAAAGATATGAAGATATCTTAAAAGTAATCCAGCTTCACAATACAGAATAGCTAGCAGCTCATGTACAAGCAGATGTGCATTTTACAGGCTCTGTCAGTTTTAAATTTTTAACATCTATTGACGGAAGATCCTCCGCAGTGAGGTAAAATATGTCAAGATTTTAATAGTGTTAGTAATGTTTCAACGCAGTGTAAACCAGAAAACAGGTTATAGTCATGACTGTTTAGTAATATAGTCACATAAGAATAAAAACTAAAATATAACAGGCTAAAATATAAACTGTAACATGAACTAAACTAAAATATAAAAATATATCATATAAATGCATTAGGATATACTCTGTAATTCTTGTAATGTGTAATCAGACTATATAGTTTAATTAAATCAACTAAATATTTGTGTCTTAACAACCACTATGTTTTATTTGTAATTGTATTCTTATTTAATAATAATCTTAGTTAATAACTTGTTCAACTGATAAAATTGCTCACTATGACTCAATTTTTCAACAGATTAAGCAATCTTTAGATTATTTATTCTAATTAAATATTTAAATTACATGGTAATTTAAGAAACAGATAGTATTAACGTATGCTTTCAAATAACAGTAAAAAGAACACTTTACATGTTAAACATAGAGACAGAAACAATGGAGGGCTGTGAACCAGAATGACTTATCTTTTATTGATCAATTTAATTTGAAACTATATTTTTAGCACATTTACAGATGCTCCAGTTTTTTGTTATTATATGTTTAACTTTTAGGATGATGGAGATGCACATTTCAACTAGTTTTCAGCCAAAGGTCATAAAAACTCAAAAAAAGAATTTCTTTAGTAGTTTAGCTTACCAATGGCCTTTCAACTTTGTTTTAAACCACCACTTGCAATCACTTTTCATATTCAAATTAAATAGTTTAACTCTGTATAAAATTACACAAAATATTATACAAGACTAAATATTAGTATACAGCTAGATTTTTACCTTAAAAACATTGTGTTTTTTCTTAAAATTTACAGGAGTAGTGATGTATACAGGGTGATTCATGAAGTTTTCCCCCCACTTCTACAGCACATTGTACTAGTAAAAATAATGAAAAAATTTTATATAAACATAGGTCCGAAAACGCTTTGTTAGCGAGTTACAGCTAGCGAAAGATTTCGCCTGAATTCCTGGGTAAAGAGTAAAATACTAGCCATACTGAACTTTTGGAAAGGTTAATTAAGTAAGAAATATCTTGGATTCTTATGTATTTTTACCTGATAAAGCTAATAAAATAGGTTTCAGAACTGTACCTGTAGTAGTTTTTGAGGGATTCAGGGTTAAATGCAAAAAATTGGGGCACGAAACAATGTTTTTTTAAGTTTGATGTACAATAACTTTGTTAAATTGGTAATAAATACATAAAATCAACAAACATTAATTGTAGAGAATTTAATTCTGAGAAAATTGATATAATCAAAGTCTAAAATAAAACAGAAATAAGTACCAAAAAATCGATTTTATTCAGTATAATACATTACTAGTTTTAAGCAAAATTAATCAGGTTGGGCCAACCGTACGCATCTTTTTATAATAGATGTTCGAAAATGAGGCCATCATTATCAATACATTTTGCAGCACGTTTGTGTATTGCTTTTGTTGCGTTTCTTAATTTTTCAGGACTTCCCTGTATCTGCACAGCCGAATCCATAATACAGGCAATTAATTCATCACGAGAATTCACTTTTGTCTTGTATACAATGTCTTTCATCCATCCCCAGATGCAATAATCCAATGGAGATAGATCTGGTGATCTTGGTGGCCAAGGGTGAGGCCCTCCACGACCAATCCAGTGTCCAGGAAATTGATGATTTAAGTAAGCAGAAACGGCATGTGAAAAGTGGGGAGGTGCTCCGTCATGCTGGAAGTACAAATTTTGTCTGAGATGTAAAGGAACATTCTCTAACAGCTGCGGCAACTCTTCTTGAAGGAAATGCAAATAGAACTCAGCATTTAGGCGTCCAGGTAATATGAAAGGTCCAATCAGCCGATTGTGCAAAAGGCCACACCAGACATTGACGCTAAATCGGTGTTGAAAGTTCTGTTCCACTACCTCATGTGGATTTTCTTCTGCCCATGAGTGTTCATTGTGCAAGTTATTGACACCATCCCGAGTGAATTGTGCCTCATCCGTAAACAAAATACGCTTGTACAGTTGATTATTAATATTCAAAAAGTTGCAAAACTCCAAGCGAAGCGGACCATCCCCTAGCTGTAGATGTTGAACCTTTTGTTTATGAAACGGATAAAATTTGTTTCGATTAAGTGACCTCCACACCGTTGACTGCGAAACTCCTATCCGCCTAGAAATACGTCGTGTACTTACACCTGGACTGCGATGAACAGCATTAATAACAATATCATCATCAAGTTGGACAGCTCGTTCATAATTGGTTCTAGTACTTGGTAGTGATCCTGTTTCCCGAAGAGCACGAAAAGTTCCTGAAATTGTTTTGGTATCTGGAATCCTCCTATTAGGGTAACGTAGTTCATATTCTTCTACAGCAGCTCTAGCATTACCATTACAGTAACCCAAAATAAAAACCATATCAGCGTATTCCTCTGATGTAAATAAGTAAGGCATTTTTTCGCTGAATAAACAATCGAATTATAACTCACAGAAATATTGCATTTAATAACACGATTCACAGAACCCGATCTCCTGCTGTAGCTTGCAAAACACCACTAATACACAGTTCTAACGTAACAGTACAGAATACCATTGTTGATCAGCTGTTATTCGTGCGTTACCAACTTAGAAATTAATAAAACAAAAAACTGCATTTCGATGGTTAGTAAACAATAATGGGAAAATGTTTGCTTCATTTATTTTCGAACATTTGATGTAAATTTTTATTTAAAAAAAAATACAACGTAATAAAACATGATATTTTTATTTACAAACAAATTTATTTAACAGTTAATCTTGTTTTCTCAATTTATCTCATCATTAAGGAACAAACATTTTGTTTTTGTTTTATTTTAACTAAATACCGTACGGTATTTCTTTACAGCTAGTAATGTATTATACTGAATAAAATCGATTTTTTTGGTACTTATTTCTGTTTTATTTTAGACTTTGATTATATCAATTTTCTCAGAATTAAATTCTCTACAATTAATGTTTGTTGATTTTATGTATTTATTACCAATTTAACAAAGTTATTGTACATCAAACTTAAAAAAACATTGTTTCGTGCCCCAATTTTTTGCATTTAACCCTGAATCCCTCAAAAACTACTACAGGTACAGTTCTGAAACCTATTTTATTAGCTTTATCAGGTAAAAATACATAAGAATCCACAATATTTCTTACTTAATTAACCTTTCCAAAAGTTCAGTATGGCTTTATTTTACTCTTTACCCAGGAATTCAGGCGAAATCTTTCGCTAGCTGTAACTCGCTAACGAAGCGTTTTCGGACCTATGTTTATATAACATTTTTTCATTATTTTTACTAGTACAATGTGCTGTAGAAGTGGGGGGAAAACTTCATGAATCACCCTGTATATACAAGGTGTTTGAAAAGTTTGGGTACGGCTTAATATTTTACAAACCATAGCAGATAACATATATAAACTTTGCACAGTGTCATATGGCTATGTAAACTATTTTTCCTTGCTATTACCATGACATGCCAACCATGGGGGGACAGCCCACAAAGGAAAACATGGAAATCTTAAATAAAAGCATGGGTCGAGTGATACCTCATTTGAAAGAGCTCACTTAGTGTAAAATAGAAAAATAATTCAGAAGAAAACAAGAAAAATCAATAAAACCAACAAAATACTACCTAATCCTAATACTACAGAAATTCAGAAATATAAACGTGTACCATTCAATACTAAATTAAACAAAGCTGTTCGAAAAACCTTTCAAAATTCTCCATCAGTCACCAAACAAGAAATAATACATTTAAACTTATTGAAAACAAAGTGAACCAAAATGATGACAAACAGGAATTATACAAACGATCTGGAGTATAAAAAATTAACTGAAGTGACTGTGAAAGCTATTATATTGGACAAACTGGAAGAAATTTTAATAAAAGGTTTAAAGAACACATACAACCTTTGAAAACAAATAACATGTCTACAATAAAATCAAATTTTGCTGAACACTTATTGGAGACTGACCATAACTACACAAATATTAAAAAGAACATGGACATTTTAGATATCGAAAGGAAAGGAGAGAAATTAAATACAAAAAAAGAATTACATATTTATCTAAATTATAATAAAGATCCTCATAACATTTTAAATAGTAATCTGAAAAATAAGACAAATCCAATTTTTGAAAAAATTAAAATATTAAATACAGATTACTAATAAGAAAATTACAACTGTGTCATTTAAATTTAACATATGTTTAAAAGATCCACATGTGTATATCTAATTGTTTATTATTTATTTAGAGGTTAATATACACTGATGATGGTTAAAAACCGAAACACGTGTAGCCTATGTAATAAAAATATTTTTAAAAGGGTTTTAGTTACTTTCACTACATTAATATATATATATATATATATATATATATATATGGATCACCATTTACATTTGGCATAATCCCGAATAGTGGTATAACTAGGAAGTGAAGGAGGAGGTATAGTACGAGAAACAGCACCGATCAACTACTAAGAGACACAAACAAACGGGACAATAGAGTAGCTGATGTTAGCAACATGTTCATAAAAGAGACTAAAAATATGTGAATTGTAATATAAAAAACCATGTATTCACCACCAGAAGCCTAATTTGTTAAGAACAAAAACTACATTGTGCGCTGGTATACTGAACACTACCCGCATCTTTTTTAAATGTCATTATCTTCCACAATACAGTGTAGTTGGCTTTTATTACTTTGATCTTAAAAGATAATCACTTTGATCTTAAAAGATAATCACTTTGATGGCTTAATTACCAAAAATGTATTTCTTGAAAACGAACAGGAATGTTGGAAGTTATATTAACCCATTGCGGATCTCTGACGAGCTGTGCTCGTCACGCAGCGGCCGGACCTAACAGCACGATGACGAGCTCAGGTACCAAGCGACTTTGAGGTTAGTGACACAGAACTGAACGACGCAGACGTACATGTTGGTGGGTTTAGTCAAGACAATGGCCCGGATTTTGTAATCGCTTCACCCGAGCCGCTTTATTTAGACTATGATTCAGACATCATCCCTGCCACCGCAGAACCTTGCTCGCGTGTTATCGTTCATACATCACGGATACCCCAGCAGACCCATGTTCCATCTGAACAAATACCTTCACAGCTGAATTTTCCACCTACATCACGTTACCCTAGATAATGGAAAACTAGCGAAATCTAAGAGCTTGAAAAATAAAAATAATATGAGCTTGAAAATATTACAATAGTTCATAAACAATACATTGTATTTAATTATTTCGTTTTAAGAATATAGACAGAGATATTTTTATAAACCGGAATCCAGTTTAACGTAGATATGAAGTGAGTATACAATAGCGAGCGATACGATGTGGCGCACCATTGCTGTTTGTTCGGCCGCTGACCGTAAATTAATTCGTGCCTGCTGGTGCCCACGCGCCATGAAACAATACGATTCGCAATGGGTTAAACTAGTAACAAAAGTATAAAGACTAAAAACGAGAAAATCTACAAATGCGTTGGGGAATAAAGAACTTGTTTATAGATTTTTTTTCTTTTATAGAGGGAACGAGGCAAGAGTCCGCATGTAGTCTTGAAAGAACGTTTGCACCACCCTTACTTAAGATTTAACCCCTCAGAATTGATAAAGAATAGATTTTGTTACCACCCACATCAACCACATTGTTTCTAATAAAGAGGTTGGCTGTAATCAAAATGTTCAATTTTAGCACAACTCTCTCTAGATGCTGATATGAACTGAGGTCAAAAAGGCAAGAAATCCAATGATGACAAGAACGAGTCCCCACAGTAGAACCCAAGTAGAGTAAAAAATCCATTAAGTTAACAAACCTCTAAATTTGAGTAATCGATTCCATTATAAATAATTACATACACACCAAATACTAGCTCAAGAGACATATTCAATGTTTCATACCTTCCTCGCTACAATGGTAGAGTTCCAGAAGAATGAAAGCATAAATAAATTGTAATATAGTCTTGCCCAATTAGCTTTGACATTGCAACCTCATGTCGTCAAGACTGGAAGAGGGCACCTTTCCAGAGGACTAATTATCTCCCATGGATCCACCACTAGATTTCCCCGATCCAAACACAAACAGCTCTGATGAAGAAATAATAAACTAATAATTCTGATACGGTTCCGAAAGTTACCTAACTATAACACAAGCCTAGACAATCTACATACACTTCTATCCGGCCTACTCAACACGATAGCCGCACCACGGTTCCCGACACAACCTCCGCTCTCCGCTTGCTAATCTAGGCAGGAATGATCCTACCAGAACCTGTCCAGTTGAATTCCAGATAATGTTAAATGGCCCATGTGTTCGTGGCTACTGATAAATTACACACCAAATTCAAATCTATAGTGGCAGTGGCTGCAACATTACAACGGTTTTGCAATAATCGTTTCTTACAAAGAGATTGCTTACCTTAGGGATCTGTTACCCAATATAATTTTTGCCAATGGATTCAGAAAATACTAACATTATGTCTGCGCAACAACAAAGCATTAGCTTTGGAAATCATTGGTTTCTTACCTGTTTGACTTTGTTCCTATTTTTAGCTTGCAAGTGTTATGAGAATAGATTTAAATTGTACATCCCTCTACTTAGGACAGAATTTATTAATTATCAACAGTTAAACCAATTTACATTCAAATAATTACGACAAAAGAAAAACAACCAACCTGGTACTACACAACAGTATGCAAAACCTATAAAATAAAACATTCATGCAGCAATATTATAATACATTCTAACTAAATGCAATCATATTTTCTGTCTTGTTAAGTAAAAGGTTGTATGTACACACTGTTCAAAAATGAGAAAAGTTAATTCGAAAATTCGTCCTGGTTTCTAAACTTGTAAAACAAAACAAAATTTTGTTAAGTTTTGGTAATTCCTAGACCAACTTTTAAATTGTTGTCATGCAATTATTAAAAATGTTACAGTGATTAGTTTTTTTTTTTTTTTTTTTTTTTTATTGTAAAAAGATTTGTAGATACTTCATTTATATTATGAATCAGACACCCTGTCAAACACTGTAACCTCAACAGAAGATTTAGCATGTAAACTGCTAAATAAATACAAGGGGCGCAGTTGCAGCTACTGTGACAAACAACGTATTTACAAGAAGCACATACCAGGTCTAAACAATGGAGAGCTGTATCTATATACTATACAGCATGAATGCTGTAACTGCATTATAAGCAATGCAGTTATTTTTTTGAATAAAGCACAAATGGCAATTTTACATTGTAATCCACTTGTTTTTGAGCACATAAGACACACTCTTTTATAAACATCTTAGGAACAATTGGAGATACAGTGTTTTTGAACTCACATTTGAAAAAGCAGGTTATCCATACTGCAAAATATAAAATATGAAACTTGTACATCAGCGTTTTATCTTAGCAGGACAGCATTGCAGTGAAATCGAATTAATTATTAAGACTTAATTAAACAATACCACAGAATTTCAGCAATAAATGAGCCTAAGTTTCAACATCCTGTTCAATAATTAAATAATTATGAATGGAATACTAAATCTCTTATAGCTCTATTTAATTTAGATTTGTTAAGAGTAATTATAGAATTAATCTGTTACATATGTTCGACTAGAATATGATTTAAGTCATTTTTCCTTTCAATAGGTGAAACCTGTATATTACAAAATTTAAATAACTCGATGTTTAACCTCAGACTATGTATTTAAAGCATGCAACCATCCAAAGTATATGTAAAACAAAAAAAAATAACTATTTTAGTTCCTTACTTTTTACATAGTTCATTACTTCATGATATCAGATCCTCAGCCACCAACTAGTTGCAGCATACAGTAAATGATGTTGCATGCAATGGTGTACCTACAATTTCCCTAAAATGAGCACGCATGGAACGAGTATCTTCTGTTATGTGAGCTTCGCATTACTTAACGATTTATGTCCGTGGTTAAAACTTGGAGTTTGTCAAATAAATGTACATTTTTAAAAGTAGTAAAGGGTACTTATCAAGTTAAAGAGCATTTCAGTATGGAGTTTTGCTTTCTGCTTTTAAGAAAGCCATTAATATCAAAATATACAATTTAAATTTGTTTAAATATTATAAATGAGTTTAAATTAAACTCCAAAGGGATTAATTTCTGATACTAAAAACATTCTGACAATATTTAATACAAAGTTCATTCTAAGCACTTTTTAGATGAAATAATTGAATGATTTTGATTCCAATAACTTTCAGAATTATGCTCCTGAACAAGTCTTCACCTGAATATGACAATCTTTGTTAACCCTTTAACCGCCACACCCAAGATATATCGTGCATCTCTAGTGGCAAATAACCTCCACACCCAAGATATGTTGTGCAACTGTAGTTTTGTGAACCACACCCGATTATACTCGCTTTCATATTATCAGCTGTTTTATTTTATTGTTATAGTCTGTTATTTGGTTTTCCATTATGTTAGAAATGTCTAAAAGATAGCTGTCCAGTTGGTGGTGCAATCTTGTGGACATTTCTCTAACTACTTGGACCCTACGTGCTTTGTATCGTACATGAGTTCAGGAATGGTTACGTGGATATTTTATGAGGTGTTTCCGATGTTTAATCGTAGGTAGTTGTGTGATAGTGGTAATATGTTGTAATTATTTGACAAATTAGCATTATTTGAGATGTTTGTAAACATTTTTAATTGTTTACTACATTTATTAAACTTTAAATAACATGTTTAACATTTTGACTTAGTATGTAACTAAGCTCGGTGCCCGGGTGTCCCCATGATTCCAGGAACAAGGCAGTTAAGGGGTTAAATTATGTTTTTCATGGTTGATTATAAATAACTTAGATAGTTTAAAAGTTATATGGGACTTTCAAGACATAGAAATGTAGCAGCTTTAGTATACTAGGGAGTGTCAAACACCAAAAGAACAAAACTTTTCCGATACGTGCCAATGCTAGTCTGATCAAATGAGAACAACTCAAATATTGCTTTCACTAATATAAACAAATTACTACTTCTCTTTAAAAGTTTCTTTATTTCGATTTAAGGTGTAACACAAAGTTCTTTTATAGCCTATTAATTGTTCAACAAAGTACCCACCTTGAACTTTTTTACCATCTCAGGGGTCCACTGGTGGGTTGCACAACACACAAAACATACAGGACTATACACTCACAGTATAGAACAAGGTATTTGTATAGTTTAGGTATGAAATGAGAGAAACTGATGGAGTAGGCTGGAGAGCACTCACCTTGTCGCCGTACTGCGCCTGCCACTGAGCGTATTGTTGTTGCCACTGCTCCCACTGCTGCCATTGCTGTTGCTGCGCTGTCGTAGCTGCTAGAGGCCACTGTGGCGGAGGATAAGTCGCTGCAGGTACTGCCTGTATAAACATTTGTCACACAATTAGTATAGCACATACAAATAAAATTATAATTGAACCACCATTATTGTTGAATAGAATTATCAAAATACTTGGAAATTTCACTTACTCCTGGCAAGGCCCCAGTGGCCCCATAATAAGGATATCCAATCGGTGTCTGACCCATAGGAAAGCCCGGAGCTGCAGCTGCCGCAGCTGGAGGAACGGGCGGCACAGGTGGAGTGGGGAAAGTTGCCGCCGGGAATGTTGTACTGGCGTTGGCCGTAGCACCCCATTGTCCCCAAGTATTCATGGTAGAGTCAAAACTTCTTAAAACTGAAAAATATTAAGCAGGCTATATTAAAAATAATCTATATGGATGCTAAGCAAAGGAGTACTAAAGAAAATAAAATTTCTTCAGCACATTTTTTTTAATCACAAAGTATATAATACATCTCCCAATGTTTACAAAATCTATAATTTTAAATAAGTCTGGATTCTCTACTGCAGATTTGTAACAAGACAAATGCTATAGGCCTAAATCAAACTCAATCAGTTTCATTTTGAATTATAGTAAATTTAATGACATTCCAGTTAAATCATATTCCTTTAATTTCATATGAATGGAGCAACTCATTTACAAATAATAACACCCAACAGAAATAAGTAAACATTCCTCTAATAATGTAGAAACTTGGAAGTATTGGTAAAACTGTTTATTGTAGTATCACTAGTATAAAGGAATACAACATTTTCCAATATAATTTTTTATTTTGTGTAAGGCCTTTCTGAATCAAAGATTCCATCATCAGGCACTTCACAAATTATTAAATGTTTACATTTTTGTAATAATAATTAATTTTATAATAACATATGGTAATAAACAATTTGGATGTACGGTTAGCCAGTATAAAATATTTAATTCGAATTTAATTTTAATTTTTTATAAATTGAGATGAGAGTAAAACTGAACTTTGAATAGGTCCATCTTCATTGTTGATAAGTTTTTCTTGATTTGTGTTAATGTAAAATGTTTCCCAAGCATTTAAGTGTATTGTGTTAGTAACTTCTTTTAATAATCGTAAATTTTTATTAGAGATGGTGTGTCCAGATTCAAAACAGTGATTTGCCACAGCAGATTTTTCATTTCTTCCATATTTTATATGTGCAAAGTGTTCTTTGAATCGTGTCTTAATGTTCCTTTTAGTTTGGCCAATGTACAATTTATCACAGTCGTTGCATTTAATTTCATAAATTCCTGATTTGTTTTCGAATGTGGTTTTGTCCTTGGGATTTCCTAATATTTGTGATAATATTTTGTTTGTTTTATAAGTGATAGATTTGTTTGTATGCTTTTTAAAGATTTTCTGCAATTGATTTGAAATGTTACTGTATGTTGTACAGATGAAATGTAGTTATGGATAGATAGTGGAGTATTCAAAAGTCTGTAAATCATTGAGTTGAAACTAGCTTTTTTTGTTGAGGTGAATGGCTAGATTCGTTGACAATAAATCTATTTATATGCGTCGGTTTCCTGTAAACGTCAAATTCAAATTTTGATTGGTTTCTAATTACTAAAACATCTAAAAATGGTATACTATTGTTTTGCTCAATTTTGTATGTAAATTTAATGGTAGGGTAAAATGAATTTAGGGTCGAGATAAAGTTTTGTAGGTTTTCATTTTTATTAAATATTGCGAAGATATCATCAACATATCTTATCCACTTTCTTGGGAAATATTTCATTTTTGTTTTAGCCGTAGTTTCAAAATAACTCATAAATATATTTGCAATGAAGCATGAAAGAGGATCTCCCATTGCTGTACCATCAATTTGAGTGTATGTGTAGTATGATTCTTTAAATTGAAAAGTATTATGATTCATACACAGGTTTATTAACATGGAATATTCATCAACTATTTCTTTTTGTAAATTTATGGAAGACAACCAATTCAATATTATTTCCATTGTATCTCTAATAATTGGAACATTAGGATACAGTGAAACTACGTATCACTAATATCCTTTGATGTGATACGTAGGAAAATGTGTTATAACAAGGAATCTTACGGTAGCTAGGTATCAGTGAGTAGCCAATCAAAACTTCAACGTTATTAACTGCTCATTTTCCTGAACAAATATATATGGTTTTAGGGGGTACAAACCACAAATAACTTTATTTTTTAATAATTGAAATATTAGTAAATGTCAATCTGTGGTTATATTTATGTACTGTTCTTCTTGTTAGAATTTATTTACAAAGACTAAATTTACAGTCATATTTCAACTGATTAACTTTAGGTTTACAATTACTGTATTTCCATATACACATATACTTTTATATCAACCAAGTAAACTCCCTTTTTTTCCCTTGGGGCGGCCTACTGCCATGCACTTAAGCCTCAAGGGCTTTTTGCGCACCCCGGAAACACCATGAGGCCCACCAGTCTACCTTTATACACAACTTAAATCGGGGACGCTGCTTTAGCACCCCCTGGAATAAGCACCCCCTCCGGCTCTGACGTCACGGCAGGGGGGTGCTAATTCAGCGCCACGGGACACGGACCAGGCACTGAATTAGCACCCCCCGACTACAAGGGGGTGCTTATTCAGCGCATGGACATGGTCGAAGCCTGAATTAACACCCCCCTGTTCCAAGGGGGTGCTTATTCAGCGCATGGACATGGCTCAGTCACTGAATTAGCACCCCCTAGCATTCAACCAAGAAAAAGGATATTTATCTTTTACATATTCAAATTAATCATAAATATAATAGTTGTTATCTGGATGTTTGTGTCACTGCCACTTATAAGCTACTATCTACGATTGTTTTGCAATTTCCGATAAGCGATTTAATAATATAATAATACAATATGCCTACTTTCTCTTCAAAATTACGATAGGACTTAATATTACATAGTAATGCTCCGACTAACAAGGCTAATAGGCTTTAGCACTCCTCCTCTCTCGCACTGTCATATTTTTGTAACAATTTTGACTCATGGTTTTGCTTTCTTACTGTTCTAAATACCACCTAGTTACAATAATGAATTAAATCATATCCTTCATTTATTATATGTCAGTCGATTCTTTCAGGTTAATAAGTTTGTAAAATTAATTAACGCACTGCTAAATATATATATATATAAAATTCTCTACCGCACAGATCATTAAAGCCCATGTAGGCTCTTTTCCCTTTACGTTTTTTAATTACGAGTATACAGTAATTAGAGACAAATTAAAAACTATGATAAATGCTGCTTTTGTTTTTAATTTTAATTAGCTGTCTTAATTTAGATGTATGGATTCATTCTTTTGAGATATACGATTTGTATTATTGTAAATTAAGTTTCAACTATAAGAATACTATAAAAAATACATCATTTGTTTTCCTCTTGAATATAAGATATTTACTGCTGTATCTACAGTTGTACATTTTTGTGAAAGTAAAAGCTATTTTTGAGTCGATTTTTTGGAATATTACAGAAGGTTAAAATGTAATTATGGTTTTTATACACAATTAGTCTAGTATCTATGCTGTGTCATTTTTGTTGTACAGGCATTGCGTACTGGGCGTCCATTACCAATGGAAAATCTACTGAGCATTAACAGTTCAAGCTTTAATCCAATCGTTGAAAACTCAATGAAACATGTTTCTAGATATAATTAAAACTATGTTATTTGTATATGAATCCATAATTAAACTATTTATTTCATTTAATAGCTTCACGGAAATGAAGTGTTCTTTTTTAGTTTAATTAACTCAAATTAAAAAAAACTAATATAATTTTGTAAACAATTTAGGCTCGTATTTTAGGCAAAATAGTTCACTGTCACAGTATAGAATTTTTCTTTGCGACATTTTTTTTCATATTTAATTTTAATTAAATTTCAAAATTAGTTTTTATGGAATTAAACAGATGAAGCATGAACATTACAGTTTTTGACTTGTCATTCATTACAGAAATAATTTTTTCAGTACCTGCCCTTAAATAATTACTCGTAACCATCTGCAGTAAAAAAACTAGATTATAATTTGATATCTTATGCACTATTAGGCGTACCGTGAATCATCTGCACAATGGAACAGCTCCATACACTTAACACTAGACAAAAATCCGCTAGATTTAGAATGGCACTCACAAAAAATATTTCAAGGTTAACGCCCATAAGTATTACTAATTCTTACGTGTAAAATATCCTCTATTGAATCATGCCTAAACTATTCTTCATAATTAAAGGAATATGTAGAAACATCAAATACAAAATATTCCTTCGGCTGAGTCGGAAGAAAGGTACGAGTTATATTTCACCATGAGGCTATAAACTTGAAGATGCATTATTAGTTTATGAACTTAACACTGTGATAAAAAAACTTATGGATGAGGCATTGGTAGCTAAGGATGAAGTATATTAATCCGCAAAGGTTTCTTCCTAACTAGTTATATAAAAAAAAATATTTGGTCAAACTTCTGTCCATCTTACCTCTAGCAGATATCCCCCCTGGTAAAGGATTATACCCTCGATTATATTACTTTTTCTAATGGTATCGATGATAATTAGTGTAATATTACGAGAATGAATAATAGAATTTCATATTGGGACTTTCATATTAAGTGTTATCAACTATTACATTTAAAATATTCTCACATTATATGTTTTGTTGCTCCTTTTACGAGTTACCCTATTTTCAAATGTGGATCATAAGTCTTTTATTACCTACAGTACTATAGAAAAGGAGGGATCGTGATTTGTAATTACTTTAGAACATCAGTTCAAAAAATCATGGAATGTTGCATTGAAATTAAAATTGGAATATCTTCCAATGACCATAATTTATTTTCATCAGTAGTATGCCATATTTAAAAGACATGAAGGAGATGTCTATGACGTACCAGTCATTCTACAAAAACTCCGTACGAAGGCGCAGGTATCAGCTAGTAAACGTATAAAAAACTTGAAACTCCTTATTTTTGCCTTAACATCGTTGCTCGTTATACCTGTATATCGGCCGTATACCAAATATGAAATATACAGAGTGAAAACCAAACCTGCAAATTATCGATTGTAGGACTGTAGGTCCACACATAATTTTGACGAAGCTGACGAAACCCGTCCGTTGCACTACCGACCCTACTGTCCAAAACTGACTTGGCCGCATCGAGTGGTCGAGTATGTTATTCTCAGTTGTTATTCCTATATTAATACAGAACTTAATATGTACAGGTATAGTGAATTTGTTTGATTGAAATTTCGTTAAAAAATATTAAGAAGAAGTCAAACAATGTTTGAGTGTACAGGCCCAAGGTGTGGCATATTATACTCTCTAGGTAACGGATACTTTTACATGAGTAAAGAGAAAAGATAAACTAGAACACGGTAATTATGTATGGACAAAAAACTGCAAATCATCGCCTTTTTGTATGCAGTTAACGAATATTTTAACTATTGTGTGTTACATTAATCACACGTGCACTTCTAACCCCATGTATCTGGAAGTGTCAAACTTAAGGATGAACATTTTTACAATATTGTAAAAAGAAGAGTGAAATCTCAGTGAAGTCTTTAATAAAGTCTTTGTCTTTATGTTTTTTTAATGTTTTATTTTCCGAGGCAGAAACAAAATCTTTAAAACCTCGGTTAGAACAACTTAACAACTGCAAACATATAGCAATCTTTACTGGTACATTTAAGTATCTACGTTTACCACCATAATCAATAGCATATCTGCAAACTCCGTATACATTTACAAGCTAAGGGTCAGAAGTAAGTGTGAGGTCTTCTATTTAAAAAACAAAATATTAAATGGAAAATAAATATTAAGCGATCAACAGTAAAGAGCTACAATAACTAGCGTTTTAATTTTTGGTCTAGGTAATCAACATGTTATTAGAGTGTTTTTTCTGACGTATTAAATCAAAAGAAACCTATATTCAGAAATTAATTAAGGATATTATGACCACAGTTCAGCAATGTAATGTTAAAATCACCTAATTAGAGCGGCTAAAATAAAAAACAGCTGATTGTTGCAGCCCACATTCAGTGCTGTCAAATAAAGGCGGGTATTGTTTGGTAATTGGTTTTTAAAAAACAAAACTATCTCCCTTATTTCACAACCAATTTTTTTAAACTTGGTATCATTGGATTTTTAATTAAATTGTGTAATAATTGAGATCTTTTTACCATATATCGGTTTTAAGATATTTACGCTTAAAGATTTTCTAGAGAAATCACTATTTTGAAAATAAAGCTTGTAAGAAATTTAAATTTTCGATGTAATTAGGCCTTAAGGTTATAAAGGTATATACCAAATTTTAACCTAAAACAATTCCATCAATAGTAAAGTAAAAGAGACAAAAAACAAAACAAAATTGTGGCTATTTGAGTAATTATTGAGTTTTAGAAAGGTGAATATGATTGCTTTTGCCTTTGGTCCGTGAATAATGTCTGAAAATATTGGTTAGAGGTTGTGGAACACTCTTGTATAATAATTTTATATACAGAGTGTCCTGTAATTCTTAGGACAAGTCTATATACCTCAACTACTCAGGTCATGGCAAACGCATTTCAGAATATGGAAATAGATCTTCGGTGCTTAGTTTTCCTATCCGTCAGTCTGTATGTGTTTTTATAGACAAATTCGCTTTAATATATTAAAACGAATATAATAAACAAATCCTACCTAATTTGGATCAAATATTTGTGGTAACAAGGCCAGTTAGAAAAAATATTTATTAATACTTTCGAAATGGCGGCCATTTAAATCTGAATTAACTTTGAATGTCTTAAAATCCAACAGGTATACAAGAATAAATCTGATCGTGGATTGTATCACAAATCTAATTAATCAAATACTATTTCAAACTAATAATAAATAACTCATTAAGAGCATCTTTATTGTGAAAAAACACTGTTCGTGGAAATAAATGAAACAGCAGCTTTTAGAGTATCTTATCCCTATTTTTTTATTTTTGTCATTTATTTTGCAAAACATTTGAAATACATGTTTCAGGCCTATCTAAGGGATAGAATCACATATTTGATGTTTAATGAATTTATTTAAATAAACATCTATTTACGTAAATAAAATGTTTTAGGACATATTTATTTACGAAAAATTTAGTCAAGCGACAATCAGATGTATTTCCAATAAAATTAATTTTATTTCCGCTTAATCTTTGATTTTGTAATCTATAAAAGCATTATTGTCTGAATATTACTGTAAGATTTTCTTTTTGTTTATTATTCTTAATATAAAAAATATAACTTTAGTCACTTTATTTAGTTTTTTTAACATATATTGTGAATAAATTTAAGCTTTATGATAAATAATAAAACAGTGTATTATGTTAATTGAGACGTTTGTTTTTGTCCTTCATTGTTCATAAAGGCGTTCATTGTTGATAAATTTGCAATATCTCTAGTAGTTTTTAATTTATTAGACAAAAAAGTTGCTTGGCAACAGATATTAATGTATTTCCTGTACTATAAATGAAGGGACTAAGATGTGAGCACAATTGGCGTAAGATATTCTGGAGCTGCCGGTTAACTCGATTTTTGTATTGTGACCTACTCGCTGAGAACCTAAATGTCGACAGTGTTTTGTTACAGTAAATCTGTGCATATGGTATTTTATATATTTGGTCATTAAATTTGTGATAGAACCCTCTCAAATTAATTTCTTGCAATATTTTAGAAAAATTGCAGATTTGAAGAATTTAAAAGGTAAAATATTTTAATAGCAACCATCTTGAAAGTGTTAAAGATAACATCATAATATATTTTTTAGCCGCCATAAAATTTTGACCAAGACTTTGTAGGATTAAATTTATTAGGTTTTAAGATATTCCATTTTTAACAACAACAAAAAAACGCACACTAACCGACAAAGGGGAAATTAAGCAATGTAGATCTATAATTACTCAGTATATAAATGTGTTTTGACCTAAGCAATAACGCTTTTGAAAGTATGGTAGTATATTTATTGCTACTTGTTTTAACATTGTTTTCAGCGTTTTTTTTATTATTATTATAGTTTAACTAACTGATATGGATATAACTGAATGACATTGATTCTTGTAGATATAAAATAATATTTCAATTGTTTGTCGAGTGCGTTTGAATTTATACTATTCAGTTAAAATTATTATTTATTATTATTATTATTATTTTATTATTATTATTCTATTCCGTTGGGGTAATTATTCATCTCATAAATAAGGTATAGGCGCTGATTTAGCAGCCCCCAGGACTCAAGGGGGTGCTAAATCAGCACATGAACACGGTCAAGGCGCTGAATTAGGACCCCCCTATTCGAAGGGGGTGCTAAATCAGCACATGAACACGGTCAAGGCGCTGAATTAGGACCCCCCTATTCGAAGGGGGTGCTAAATCAGCACATGAACACGGTCAAGGCGCTGAATTAGGACCCCCGTATTCGAAGGGGGGGGTGCTTATTCAGGGCCTAGACACGGCCACTGTGCTGATTTAGCACCCCCTTTCGTGACGTCAAAATGACGTTCAGTAGCGAGGGGGGTGCTATGTCCAGGGGGTGCTAATTCAGGCGCACCCTTAAATCTTGCCAAAACCTATATTTAAGTTAATGTTATATCTAAACCTAATAAAATATATGTTATATTTTGTGATGTTATTTGATGTCATAATGGCTTATTAATCCTTTGACTGGTGGGTTTTTTTTTTCTTGGTAAGAGTGGCCTAAAAAGTTACATAATTAATTTTTTATTTTGTTTTTTAGGTGATTTTGGTTTACTGCACAGCCATTCTTTTATAACAGACACCTCAGTGTTAAAAAATGAAATAAATTTAAAGTTAGTTTTTAAGACATATTTAGCCTATGTTGTAAAATACTTTAATTTACCAAATCCAAAGAAAATAGTTTAATAGAAGATGTATATTTATTTTTATTCTAGGTTAAAGTTGCCTGTTGATGAGACAGTCTACTAATAACAATAATCTAGTTTTTTAAAACAGCTGATTTTACCTAGCTGTATATTTATAAGTGTTTCTCAGATTTGAGGTTAGAGAGAGGAAGCTTGGACATTTTACATCAACTTGAGCTGAATTTAAATAAACTTGGTAAGTAAACAAGTCCTTATTTCCAAATAATTCTGACGTATGTCACAGTGTCACATACGTAACAAGAAACATGAAAAAGTTTCAACTGCATCTCATCTAGAATGTTGACATGGATAACATTTTGTAAAAGTAAGGTTAAGTTAATGATTGTTAATAATTATGATATTTTTTGGGGTACGGTCCAATAAGCGGACCCGGTTTTTTATATCGAAATTGGCAAACGATATTACTTAATCATAACCATCGATATAATCAATCGATACTGATGAATTATTTTTAACAACTTAAATAATCTATATGAACAGCTGTAAACACTTTAAAATAATACAAGGTAATATTTTAAATTTCACGTAACATTGTGTATTAAAATGGCCGTCAATCTTAGGAAGCTTCACGAAATTGCTTTAAAAGACGATAAAATATGTTTTTTATGGCTTCAGGATGTTGGGTTAGTACCTAAGAATCCATTATGTGATATTTGTGGAAAGGTAACAAATGTAACTGTCAGAGGAGCTAACATGGTCGTCTTCAGATGCAAAAAAAAGAAGGTAATGGTGGACACAACTTTAGTAAAAACGTTTTCGTTCTGTTTCATTTAGTTAAAGTTATGAGTTTCCCTGATTTTGGTTATGTTCATTTATTATTTGTTATCATTAAATTCACATTTTAATTTAAACATATGATTGGTATTACTTTTATATCGATTGATAGTCTATGATTCGATATGCGAATATTAGGTATCGATGATTATATTCTTCGATATAAAAAACCGGGTCCGCTTATTGGACCGTATCCATTTTTTGTTTTATTTTAAATATTATTCTTTGGCAACTAAACTGTGTTATGTATGTGAGACATCAAAATGTTACGTATGTGACACATTAAGTTATGATAAAAAAACTGTCAATTTGAAGAAGAATTAACTTAGGAAGTTAGTTAACCTAGCCTATCTACCAAGTTAATCTATTTATTTGTTTATTTTAAAGCCTCCCAGACTGATCTATGTACAAAAAATAAAAGGTTTCACACCTGAAATACATAAATTAGATCATAATAGAAAACATCTTGAGGAGAGATGGGGTAAAATTCATCAAATAACTGGTATTCAAGCAATGCACCACTTTCAATCATATAGTGATCACGAGATACTGATTAGCAGGACATCAAAATCACTCATGCTTAAAGTTGACATTAAGAATGAAGAATATGACGCTACAAAACTGTCAACCCGACGACGGCTACACTATGAAGATGTTTACAGTGATGAATCTGATGATGATAAGTATGAGAGTACTGGTAAAGATGATGCACAGATGGAGACAGATGAAGAGCCATTATGAAACACTGATAGAAATGTCCAGTTAAATGACAGTAGATGTGTTATGAAAAACACTCGATTAAACGTTTTTGAAGTTTAAAAAAAATATTATTTATACAGAAATTAATCTAATCATGCACAAAAGTTAAATTATATTTACAAAATATGAGAATAAAATAAAATATTCAGCATTTTCTTATAAGCATACTAAGGTACAGGTTAGGTTACAAGTTAGTAACAGTACGTAAGTCAGCTGCAGTATAATAAGTGGCCACCAACACAATCGAATGATGATTATAGATTGATTCGTCATCGATATTCATGACTACACAAACAACTGAAAGCAAACTGTCAAATACTAAAAACAAAACGTCGAACAAATAACGTAATAGATATTTTTATTATAAATATAGGTTAAATATAATTTACAAATTAAAATATATTACATAATTAATATAATTACAATAAAATGTAATTACTTTATATATTTTCAAGGATAAACGTGACTGCTTGTGAAACAAGAACACATGTAATTGTTTTTGACACTATTAATCAATAACGAAACACATGACTTAAATTTTAAATGTATTTCCAAACACGATTTTACTTTGAATTCATTTTGAGTGAACTGAATTAAGTTTTATGCTTTTAAAATCGTATTATGGTGAAGCTATACTTGTATATGTAAAATAAATGTATTTGTTTCAGATTGCGTAATAACAACCTTTGAGCAGCGTAGTACTTATGATTACTTTAGCCAATCTGAAATGGCACTTCTGCAAGTATTGATGCCATCAAAAGTACATTCATTAATAATTAAGTCATAGTTTGTTTGATTTCAACTAAAATAGTACACGATTTTTCATTATCTTCATATACCAAATTTAAAATGTTAAAAAAAAACTCTTCTCAAGATAGTTTTTAGATACGTTATATTCGTTCTTACTTTTTTTGTGATTTTCACATTTAATTCTAGTTTTCATCTCGTCGATACAAACTGGACAATTTAGATTTAAAGGAGCAAGGATAACCATCTTGTAACCATTTAAAACATTGCTCAGTATTTATAAAATTATTTTCAGCCAATATCTGCATATTCATCGCCATTGTGCCATCGTCACTAACCTTCTCCTATACAAACGAAATAGCAACACTAGTCACTAGTCTAAATAAAGAAAGCTGGCAATGATTATTTATAAATATCTATAGGTCAAATGTCATATTCGATAATATCGATATTTAAAATTGATAATCATAATCGATTGTGTTGGTGGCCACTTATTATACTGTAGCCCACAAAACTCTTCAGAGATCTTTGATGATATGTAAAGCGCGAAAACAGTCAGACAAAGCGGAACGTCGCAATCCCGGTACATTCTGTCCCGTCGTCACTGCAGATCGCCGACGCTGGTCTATTTGCACACATGGCATGCTCTCTTTGGCTTGTCATTCTTATGTATCTGAAGCAGGGTTGGTGCCAGGAAAATGGTGAGCAGTAAGCCATCTTTGGTACTTTGGACAAGGGAGGTGAATTTCCCCAGGAGAACCTGATACGTTGTTTTTGGCGGTTTGTGGAACTGCTGAAATCATAGATTGGTAGGCCTCATGGTGTGCTTCCATGGTGCGCAAAAGGCCCTTGAGGCTTAAGTGCATGGCAATAGGCCGCCCCACAGAAGAAGCTCAGGGGAGCATCTTAGCCAAAAATTCATCTGTAAGTCTTTCTAGCGCCATTTTACATAATCTGTGATTAGGCGTTTATTTACTCAAGTTAAACACCACAAAATGTTTACAACCAAGCCAACCGGTAATGTAAGTGAGGTTACAACCCGTATTTACTAGAGAAACAGAAATAAAATCAGCTGATTACTTGTAACAACTGATTGAATACCGTCAATTGGGTCTGAAAGAAATAAATAAAAGTGGGAATGATGGAAACTACTTGAAACTTTATTTTATTTGTATTCAAGTGACAGATTATTCATCATAAAACATTATCGCACCTACAAGAAACAACAAAATACTAGTGCGTCCAAGATTACAGAAATGTTTGCATCGAAGGTCTTTTTTCGCAACATATATCAATGAACAGATGTTTGAAGCAGATGATTTTTTTGAGAAAGAAATTCTGAACACAATGATGTAGTTGAACTCATTCCTAAACAAAATTTGACGCAGCAAAAAGTATACGGAAAAAGTCCCATTCTTTCGTGTTTTCTCAAAGTGCACGACCAGACACAGCAAACCAACATTTGTATGGCAACAGTTAAAATTTCGGTAAATACGTTATACACATTAGTATTCATTTATCTATAGGATATCAAATTAATCTGTGAAACATCCCAATTAATTTTGTATAATATTTGTCCTACTAAAGTTTTATTTTCAATTGCAAAAGTTTGATTAAATAAACTACTGCAAAAGAGACTAGTGACTAGTTGTTCAACATTGGAGAAACATTTTTAGGGACTAGTTACTAGTCGTCTACCACATGGAAGATTAAGCTACCCTTCAAAATAGTAAAAAATAAATTAATGTTATACTGTTTTATTTGTTATGTTTTATAAATACATGTCCTACATTGTTTTTTATTCACCATAACATTATTACTTTTTATACTGTAATTTGAAATACAACGTAATTCAAATATGACGTAATTTGGCCTAGTTGCAGCCTTGTAAGGCTTCTTTACTCATGAATATTGATGAATCAGAATTATCCCTCACTCGAGTGTTGGACGCTTATTACACTGTAATCTTGTTTTGTTTAGGAGGATGATAGCAATAGGTTAATAACGGGAAACTCATATTTTACCACTACTGCCATTCAATTACCCTAAGCTACAATAAGTTATTCATTTTATCAACTGCCATTATTCAACTAAAACCAATCTTTTGCCATTTGGGTAACAGATAAACACAAAATAGTATGTTGCCACTTCTACTGTTCCAAAGCTATTGGCTTGGCCTATACTGTGATTTAACTGAACCACCTTTAGTATAAAGTTCTAGGCTAATAGCCTATGCAAATTATAAAGAAAAATTAACATAAGAATATTAGACTATTTCCTACCTGTTGTTTAATAATGTAGCCTAGGATATTTTGAAAATATGTAGTTTGTCCCTAACTAGATGAAAATATTAGGTCTACAGCTCAGTTAGACCTAGGTTTACAAAGCTTTTGAGATTATAATGTATGTACATGCCACAACAAAAACACTCTTCACTTCCACTTTGAATTTATAACAGATTTCTACAACACAAATGTTTTGATATAATAATAGAAAACAAACTACACGAAATTTCGTAAAACATACTTGACACCGGCTAACACAACTAAACTAAGCTAACTGCATTACTGCAAAGATAGGAAAGAGAAACTGAAAGTAAGTCCAAAGCTGTGGTTGGTTGTAAGTACATCGTACTCAAAGCTTCATCTTGTATTCATCAACAGTGGTACCAACACTATTATTGACTTCTGCCTGATCCCTGAACCACATGACCATTGAAATCTGTATAGTAGTTTTTTCAACATTTAAAGGGATCTCCTGAATACTGAATAGATCTTTAACTCTCCATATAAAATTAATATACTAATTAATAAATATTGAAAAACATATTATAGAGTGATTTATTATTATTATTATTTATTACAATGAACGGCAATACACCTTTTTACAATATTTGGTTTCTTGATGACTACCATTTGCTCTTTACATCAATAAATTCAACAAAATTACATCCACATCATAACTATAAATTAATCAGATCAACAAAACAGCTAAAACAATAACAAATTAACAGTAAACAACAAGAACAACAATGATCAATTAAATATATAATATTCTTAAGGGAAAACGTAAGTAGACTATGTATAAATGTAACAATAATAGAAGTAACAAGAATAATTTTTTATAACAGTGACATCTGGCTATGTAACAATAAACTAATGAAGCTCATGCAGTAGAGTGGCTGCCCTCCTCTTAAATGATGACAGGGGCATCCCAAAAAAATCCAGATCTGCAGAGACTGCATTTCCAATCCTCATCAATCTTGGAATAGCGCTGTGGTAAAGGTAGTTTGTCGAGAGATGATGGATGGTAAACAGCTGGAAATGTCTCGCCGACCGAGGAACGTGGAAATCAATCATTTGAAGTATCTCGGAACAATCAATGGTGTTATTAAGAATTTTGTAAAGGAACATCAAGTCAATGAGCGTTCTTCTTGATGAAAGAGTTGGTAAATTTAGACAACGCTTCATTGCTTGAATGTCAACCTCTATGTATCTGTATCCGAGCTTGACTCCAATCATCCTAATAAATCGTCTCTGCACAGCATCCAAGGATGAACAATGTCCAATCTGATGAGGAGACCATACAACAACTGAATACTCCAATATTGGTCGGACCAGAGCAACATAAAGAGTCTTGAGAGAAGAGGCAGACAGTCCCCGCCTACAAATTCTATTGACAAGCCCAAGTGTTTTAAGAGCTTTTCCACATACATTAGATATATGAGCTCCAAAATCCAGATTTGCAGTCAGAAGAATGCCCAGATCTTTAACCTCCGTAACTCTTCTTAATGTGACATTTTGAAGTATATAGTTAAATTGATGAGTCTGTCTGGATTTTGAAAATGTTATCACCAGACATTTAGTAGGGTTTAAGTCCATGCCATTGAGTACGCACCATTCCTCAATCTTCATGAGCTCCTCTTGTAGACGAACCAGTTGTTGATATGATGCCACTTCCCCGAATAGTTTTACATCGTCAGCAAACAAAAGGAAATCTCCTTCAAGATTCATGCCAATATCGTTCACAAATAAAGTAAAGAGGAATTATTTGGTCCTAGATGGGACCCTTGAGGGACACCAGAAGGCACTACAATTTCCCTCGATAAGGCAGACTCATATTTTACTCGGAGAGTGCGGCCTATAAGATAACTGTGAAGCCAGGATAACAAAAATCCAGAGAGCCCAAGAGCTTCGACTTTCCTGACCAAGTGAGCATGGCTGATTCTATCGAAGGCCTTTGAAAAGTCTAGGTAAATGCAGTCCAGTTGCGTCCGGTTTTTAAAAGCGTTTAGAATGTTATTCATGAAGACAACTAAGTTAGTGGATGTTGATCTGCCCTTCTGGAAGCCATGTTGTTGCGGAGTAATGACATTCCTGAAGCTGAAGGCAAGTTTATCAAGAACCAGGCTTTCGAACACCTTAGCTAAACTAGACTGAAAAACAACAGGCCTATAATTCTTTGCTAATGATTTGTCGTCCGACTTATGTATTGGTATGAGGTATCCAGCTTTCAAATTTGAAGGAAAGACTCCTCCGGCAAGCAGATAGTTAAAATAGATAGACAGATGAGGCGCTAGTACTTCAATGCAAAACTTTAGAGCAGCAGCAGGAATTTCATCTGGACCGGGACTCTTCGAGATATTCAAGGATTTAAGTTTTAATTCGACTTCATTAGCAGATATGTGCATAGAGGAAAGATGAATGGTCTCCCCAAATTTGTAGACAGGTGCTGGTACGGTCTCCTTCCTATACACAGATGAAAAGAAGTCCGCAAAAAGATCCGCTATAGCTTGAGGTTCTTCAGCATGTTCATCCTCAAACCTAAGACTTATTGGACTAGAAATTGATGATCTGACTTCACGTAAGAGACTCCAAAACCTTTTAGGGTTACTTCTTAGACTGTCATCAGTTTCGGCAAGGTAATTTTGGTGGTTAGCTCTGGCCAATCTTTTACAATCGTTTCGAACCTTATTGAACCTAGCATAAGTAGCCTCATTTAAAGAGTTCTTATAGTCCCTGTGAAGTATCTTCTTTTGGACGATAAGTTCTTTCAGTTCTCTGGAAAACCATTTATTGGAGAGATCCGGTTCCTCTCTCTTCAAAGGGCAATTCTTAATAATTGTCTCCCTAAAATTATTACAGAAGTCAATAAAGTTATCTTCCACATCATCCAAAGGAGAAAATGATGGGTATGTTTGTCTTTGCGCCCAATTGAATACTTCAGTCAAGTTACATTTCCGGAGATTATAAATTAAATTCCGACACTTTCTCTTAGTTTGGGGGCCAGTAGGAAGTTCAAAGACCAGAGCAGGGTGAGTGCATTCCTGATGCAACTAGGAATCTTCACAGTTCATTACTTCAATGTCATGCATTGATGAGAACACCCAAAATCAAGGATAACGCCTCTGGCATTTGAAATATTGTTAATTTGCTTCATTTGCAGGAATTGTGTAGTATCCAGTAAGTGACGTAAAGCTGAAGAAGGGGGGGTACATGCGGCATTGCTCCAGTTTGCAGAGGGAAGGTTGAAGTCACCAGCTATGATAGTAAGATCATTCTTTCCAGTTGACAAGTTTGCCTCTTCAGCTGCATTGCAGAAACTAGTATACAAGCTAGAAGGGGAGCTAGGGGGCAAATAAACTGCACCAATCAGTAAGTTTAGTCCTGGAAGTTTAATTGTTACGAACACATGCTCTACGTTGATGATAGAGGTCTTGACTTGTTGTTCTTTTTTGTATGTCTTAGTTGTACCTGCAAGGAAGTAACTCGTCTATAGACATCAAATTTTTGCAACAGTTTTGAGGGGCAAACTGCATGCTATATCATCAATAAAGAGCCTAGGCCCAACCATAAGAGACGACATAAGAAAATACAAACAAAGTCGGATTTTTGTTCCGGACATATCTTTTACAATAACTATGGTCATATACATCTATAATATATTTTATTCCAAGCGACTTCTACACTTTCAAGTTTAATAGGTTGCTGCAAGCTATTTAAATGTACGTGTACTATTTTAATGTCAGTCAGGTATTTAAACGAAAAAAAGGCAAGCTTTCATACATAGCAAGATAAAAAGGAAAGGGTCCATGGAATTGTTTTAAGCATTTTTTAAATGACCCTGGTGAAATCAAAACTGCTACATAAGAATATGTATTTATACACTCAGTTAAAAAAATTATGGTTGCCTGTAAAGTCGGTTTTACGGGCGAAGATTTTACGTGACAACATCTTTTTCTCGGTAGAATATTTATTGATATGAATATTATTAAATTGCACAATAGGAACAAGGAATTGAATGAAAATAAGAATTGCCCAAATTTTAACTATAGAAATATATTTTGTTTACTAAAACATTGTACATAATTTGAAATTAATTAAAATTTGTTATTGTAAATGGTAAAGTTGAATAAAACATTTACTAAAATTGGAATTTGAAATTCTTGCTAAACACAGTTAAATTCTAACTCCGCGCGTGGTGATTGGTCGGTTTAGTTCGTTTGTTTGGTCGCACTGTTATGACAGGTTAGAGGTTATAATTTGTTATTTTAAATGTTTGACTAGCAATACGCGCTGTTTCTTCTCAATCGACTGAATTACGATTGATTGCAGAGTGATTTCAACTAATAATTTACTTAACACTATCAACATTTGTCAATAGTATGACATAACCTATAAACTCAGTTTCTCAACTTTTGTGTCAATCTAACAATTAATCAATCAATCATAGTTTACGATAATGAAATATCAGTGTACAATTATTTACCTTTATTGTTGTAGTTGTTGTAAATGACGAATCTAAGCACTCCACATTTTCACGAATAAACATAGTTATCTGCTTTATCCCGTGCGGCGGCGGACCCACAGTTATCTGCTTTATCCCGTGCGGATCCCGTGCGGCGGACCCACTGGACGGGCATCGTAACGTTACCGGGCGTTACACTTTTTCATGAGTGACTCCGAGCCGCAACCTAATTTAAGACGTTGTCACGTCAAAAAGTTACTATCCTACAGAGTTCTAAAACCAAAGATACACTATCCATATTTTTCGTAAAATTAAAACTTGCACATAACAGTAAAAATATTTTCAAAATTCAATTTCTGTAGAATATTAACATTGTTTTTTTAAGCTGAAATTATTAAAGATATTGTCCAATGCAAAAGGTGTCAAAGGTACAGACATACTATAATTTACTGCCGGTAACCTATTCAAAGTGTTATATGCACTTTAAATCATGACAGGAGTTTTTTTGGAAAAACACATAAACATGTGTGTTATGCAGAGGGGGCAGTTGCTGTGTGACATAGTTCTTGTAGCAAGTTTAAAGTGAGATATGGTCAGGAAACTGTACAGTCTGTATTTCATTAGTTAAGCTGTTCTTTAAATCTGAGGTGTACATTGAAAAAAGAAAAGGACTCAAACTCTTCCTTGAGGTACATCTTTGTAGGCATGCCTAGTAATAGTTTCATTTGGAAACCTCACGTGCAGACTTCTTCCTATGAGCCATTAATAAAACGGTGTAAAAACTTTGCTGGTACACAGTATACATATAGTTTTCACAATTGAACATACATTATACATGGTTTTGATACATACATTATCGTAAGCACTTGATATGTTAAGGGCTGCAACAATGACAATTTCCTCGTGTGTTAGTGCAATCTGTATATCCGTGGTTAATGTCAATAAATAATTTGCACAGCCAAGTTTTTTTTTTTTCTAAATCTGAATTTGAGTGTCAGATATAACTTTTAGCTTGTTTATCAGACACTCAAATCTTTACTTGATCATTGTATTCATAATCTTTATAAAAAAACATGCAATTAATAATATAGGTCGATATGACTGTCCTTACCTTTATTTTTATTAGGTTTCGGAATAGCTACTATTTTACGTTCTTTCCACTATACAGGTATTTCCATTTTATTATTCCATATAATATTTTTGTAGCAGTTTAGAAAAATGCTAAGTGCACTAACCGACAGGTTTTTAATCATAGTGTACGTGACACAACCTGGGGATGTATCTTTTTAGAATCAATAGAATTTTTAAGTTCTTACATACGGTGGTAAAATTATTCTTTAGAATGCCTCCTTGTGTGTTGGAATTGATATACGATACTTAATTTTATTGACTTGTGGTACATAATAAATAAGGAACAATATGGCTCACACATTTTCTGCTAGTTCTGTATTGTTATCAAACTCGTGGTTGTGGGTTAATTTACAGTTCTCTAGGCTTTTGACTATTTTCCAAGCATAGGCCGAAGACTTCTTATTACTAAATCTTATTGCATAGATTAGCCCAACCTTGTTTGATTCGTTCACTGGATTACTTCCTTAGTCTTGAGGTGAGCAATTTGGTAACTTCTATAATTAAGTTCAATTATATTACGTTTCATATTATATACGTATCATAATACGTATATTTTTTTTTAAGACAGCCTTCCATGAGCCACTGTCTAAGAACATTGTTCGGTCCATCACGTTTTGGAAACAAACCCCAATCTTCCCGTAATGTTTTAGTTCATTTAATAAGGAGTAGCAATTGTTATTGCGTGGTTCATCAAGTTATATAATTCTGGTATTTGTACAGATGAATGGTCTAGAATATTAATTAAAATAGTTTCTATGTATTTTATATAAATTTTCCAATTAGCTTAACGAACATCTCTAGTTGACCTCATTTGAGGATTTATATAAGAATATATATGATTAATTTGAAAGCTCAATGTAATTGGTAAATGAACACTCTCCATTGAATCCTAACAAAGCATTGTTAGGAGTAATAAACGTTATATCTATAACAGATTGTTGTTGGTGTAAAGCTGGAGTTGTGGTTGGGCTATTTGAGTTTGCAAGTTTGAACAAAGAAATGTTGTAATAATTGTATGTATGTATATTAATACGTATGATATATATATATCATTACACCTACTTTTCTGTTAGCTATCCTAACTGCAACCCTAAAAGGGGTGATGAAGATTGAAATCCCCGCGAACAATAGAATATCCCTTGTCATCATAAAATATATTTCAAATAAAACTTGATTGATTGGTTAGCAAAGTTTCTTGTATAGCACCAATATAAATGCATTGTTTTGAAAAGTAACAAATTAACTCAGGCTATTTAGGTTTCAATTACAAGGAATTTAACTGAAATATTTTAAAATTGTGTATTTCCATTGTTGGTTATTTAAAACGTATGCTTCACTACATTAATTATTTTGGTTAGTTTAAAACTGATAAAGATAATTAGTTAAGCTTAACAACTTATTTAGCACTTTTTATCTGATGAATAATGCAATTATCTCTATTAGTATTATTCCTTGTAGGGGGTTGTTTGACATTAATTATAATATTGTTTTGTTATTTTGAAAATTGTCATCATTATTAATACAAGATATTAGGAATTCATCTAATTGCTTGTTATTTGTAAAAGTATAGCTTTGATTGTTTCCTGATTTATTCAAGTTTAGAATGTATTAATCTTTATAGTCTTGTGTTGTTCTCACTAATGGTACTACATTATGATTAGTTGAGCGGTTTCGTGTGATAGTAATTTTTTCTTTAGGAAGTATTATATGTAAATATTCCAGGTTTGTGTACTCTAGGGCTTGTTGGTCTGAGTTTAGTATCTACACTATAGACATTGGAGTAACTAAAATTAAGAAAACTACCCAACTCTTCTTAACTTTGTAAGGGCAAATATTGGTTTTACGTTTTAATGCACTGATTACTAAGACTGTAAGAGGTATGAATTGGTACGGGTAGATTCGGAAATCAGATTCACTATTTGCTGAGGTGTTATAAAAAGCCAACTGTGCAAATGTTCTTTTCTTGGCTGAGATATGTCATGTTTACATTGATATAATTAGGGGCTATTGGAGTTTGGGTGATGGCTAAACTAGACAGATCGGGAGATCGTCAGGTTTAGCCATGCTCTGACTAGCTGTGTTAAAAGTAAATGTAGGCCTATACTTGTTATCAAGGTTAAAAGAGGAAATTAATTAAGGATTAGTGATAATAATACAAAGATACAAATACCTTCAAAACGAAAGGAAAAGTAGACACAGAACGGGGGAAAGAACACTTAAGTGATAAGGCATAATTGGTCTTTGGAACGTCAGTATATCTCTCTCATATATATTATAATATCATAAATTTTACTTAAAATATACATTTTCAGATCAAATTTTTTAAAATTCAATAGTTTATTTCACAGGGTAGCATATTAAGCCCTTTGTTATACAAGACTGATATACGAACCCACCCAGAAATGACAACTTTTGCTGATGATACAGCAGTGTTACCCTTTCATAATGATCCAGATAAAGCTTCAGAAACATTAAAAACTACACTAAGCACATTATCTGATTGGCTTAAGTGTTGGAGAATTGAGGTGAACGAAACAGAGACAATCAACATACCTTTTACCCTCATACAAGATAATTGATTACCTGTAACTCTTAACAATGTTTAATTCCTTCTCAGCATAGTGCAAGATACTAAAGGATTCATCTAGATAGACATCTCACGTGGTCCACTTATATCTGGCATAAGAGGCTATAACTCAATGTAATAGTTTATAAAATGTATTAACTTTCTGGAAGAAAAGTCCACATATAAGTGGGAAATAAATTGCTTTTATATAAAATGATTTTGCGACCTGTTTGGACTTATGGAATTCAGTTATGAGGTACTACTTCAAAATCAAACCTTTGCCTTATCCAGTGCTTTCAACCCACATTTCTGAGAAAGATTTTACATGGTCCGTGGTACATCAAGAACAGGGTGATTTATAGAGACACTGACATTTCTTACATAAAGGACTAAATTTCCAGGATTTGTGACAAATATTTGTTTAATCTAAACCTTTACAAAAGAGCGGTCCTCCTACATTTATGTTGCAGCTTCCAAGAAGACTCTATATTCATTATGGTTCGTTTTCATTTTAATTCACTTTTAATATTCTTTTTATGTTAATTGTAATCACTGGTTTATAACTTACCATGGGTATGAAATATATCACACATAGTTATCGTTTCTAGCATTTAAGAACTGATTAGAGATAAAAATACTCATAATAAAAAAGTTATTTTATTACAGAGACTTGTGACACATAGCTTACATAGTAATACATAGTAAGCTTACATGGAGTCCTGTAATTTTTAATTGCCTTTGATTTCTCAACTTTATCATGAGCAAAAAAATTTACTTTCACTTTCAATTTCCAAAATACCCTTTCCTTTTAAGGTTATGTTTTCTGTGAGTAAATAATAGGTTGTGAATAATAAATTTAAAAAATTATTAATTAAATAAAGGAAAAGCCTTTGTATGTGTAAAAATATTGTTCTTAATATTCGTTATGGGAAAGAAAAGTCAAAATAAACCACAAGCTAAAAATGTTGCTCCTAACCAAACAAAACCAAATCAAGGCTCTGCAACAACTAAGAAGAACTGTAATAAACTGTCTCCTCAAAAACGAAATGAAGTAAACCAGTTGGTTGATAAACTACTTAAAGGTGATACTATTAGATGCAGAATGAAGTGTTTATAAATTATATTTACTAAGTTATTACACATATTGAAATACATACTAAGGCTTATGCTAGGTTTACATTGTATCAAGTCACTTGTACTTTTATTTATAATTTAAATCTGAATTTATGTTTGAATAGCTGAAATAAATCAGCCTTAATGTTATGTGTGTATTTGATCATCATAAGCATCATTTTGTTCTGAGCTAGGCAAAGGTGTAGGGCACAAAATATTTTTACAAATTATTTTCTGTTATTTAAGTATGTGACTATGAAATCATGCTTGTGGTTAAAACAGAGAATTAGGCCTACTAAAGATTTATCCTGTAAAATAATGATTTGGATATAAACACCCAAATTTGTTGCAGCTGTTTTTTTTGGTAGGGTAGAGTAAGATAAGCGGACCCGGTTTTTTATGTCGTTAGTACAATTATCGATACTTAATATTCATTTATCGACTATGCTTTTATAAATCATATCATCATATTTATAGCCACAATCACAGTCATATTTTAAATTCAAATAACTAATATAATGCACTTAGTGATGATCTTATAAATAATAAATGAGCTGTAACGATGATATAAACAATTAGAACTGGAAATAGTAAAAACCCCATAATTACCCTCCTACCTTTTTTTATATTAATGTTATGGTAACAACATAAAAAACATTATGAAAAAATACGAAATATGCTTATTTATTTATTTTTTCTCCTGTGTAGCATTGCTTAACCAGTTTCGAGAAGTTGTTGAAGCATATTCTCTAGAAAACCGTACTTTTCTTCTGCACAAATACCCACAGAGATCTTAAAGCAGGTCGGCTGATATGCCACTTTTTAAACTTCCTTTCATGGTCCTCCACGAGCTTTTGACTGTCTATTATTGTCTGTAAAAGAAAATATGTTTATTATATGAAAAAGTGTTTATAGTTTATATAAGTTAGTTATTGTTCAAAATTCAGTATCGGTTAGTTATATCGAAAGTTATAATTGAGTAGTATCGTTTGTCAATATCGATATAAAAACCTGGTCTGCTTATTCTAAAAAGTAGCTTGGTCTAACATAGTCAAGCCTATCCGCAAGCGTAATTATAAAGATGTGCACATTCACACAGCATAATTTTTTAACACATTAATTATTATACTATTAAGAATAAGAATAAGAATAAGAATATTTATTTGCCATTCGGCCATAGTAGCAATAGACATCGTCAGGTGTTTAATTTACTTAAAACTAAAAAAATACGGTTTGCCCAGGCACTGGAAATTGACAAACTTAACAGTTTAAAAATATTTTAACAACAACAACAATAAAAACAAGTTAAAAATAGCAAAAATAACAAATATATAGCAACAGCCTTGTCACGCAACAATAAAGCAAGAGCTTACGTCATCAAACCAGCAAGGTGCGTCAAAAAGCAAAACTTAACAATTCTAAAATGAATATAAACAGTAACAAAAAAAAGACAAAATAAATTCAAAAATAACAACAGCCATGTGATTAACAGCAAGTCAGAACAATAACAATAAAAGAAACAACAATAACAAGTCAAAATATAGAGTCAGCAATATCACAGTCCATGAACTCATTTAAAGAATAAAAAGGGTGGTTTACTAACCAGTCCATCAGCTTTCTCTTGAAACTCTTTATATCAACTGTATGGGCTTTATGGCCTAATTTATTAAAAAGTGTAATTGACATTGCATTGGCATTTGACTGTTTTACTAAGTCTAGCAAAATCTTTATTTATTTTATAACTATTTCTAATATTGTAGGAATGAAGTCTACCTCTTATAACATAATCACCTAGATTAGATTTTACATTGACAACAAGTAAATAAATATATAAACAAACAACAGTGGGTATAGACTCTCTAATGAATAACGGCTTACAACCTTTAGTGAGCACTCGTACAGCTTTCTTTTGGATTAACAGAACTCTATGTATTTCTGAACCATTACCCCAAAGTTGGAGCCCATACAGTAAAATACTGTTGAAAAAGGCAAAATAAGCACTCCTTAGATATTGCTTAGGAACATTTTTCTTTAGTTGCCTCAACAAAAAAACCACTCTACTAAGCCTTCCACATACATAGTTAATATGATCTACCCATGATAGCTTATTATCTAGATAGATGCCCAATAGTTTAACACTATCAGAGAAAGTACTGGGGGAACTCATGTTTTTCAGTGTAAAGCAAATATTTTGTGTTTTGAGATCATTTAAAACAAGTTGATTGGCATTAAACCAGTTTTTAGCATACACAACATTTTCATCCATAAAAGTGGCTAAGCTATTTATATTAGAGTTAGAACTAAAAAAAGTGGTATCATCTGCAAACATTATCACGTTAGCTTGAACATTGTGAGGGAGATCATTCATTACAACTAAGAACAGCAAGGGACCCAGGACCGATCCCTGTGGTACCCCATACTCAACACAACGCGAAGTAGAGAGAGAACCTCCAACACTTACCCTTTGTTCACGTCCCGTTAGGTATGACTCAAATAATGCCAATTCAGTACCAATTATACCATAGTGAGACAATTTAGAGAGCAGTAGGTCCCTAGGAACGCAGTCAAAAGCCTTGGTTAGATCAAAAAGAGTAGCCACGGTGGAGGCCTTGGCTTCAAAACTATTTATTACAGCTTTCACCAGGACTTCAACTGCATTCACGGTGTTTCTACCTGCTCGAAAGCCAAACTGACAATTTGAAAGAATATTGTTACATTTGAAAAAATTACTCACTTGGTTGTTCATGACAATTTCAAGGAGTTTTGAAAAAATGGGTAACAAAGAGATGGGCCTAAATGAACCAGGTTGGTCCCTGGGACCCTTCTTGTAAATAGGCACAACCTTGGCCGTTTTAAAACACTTAGGAAATATACCAGTAAACAAACATTGGTTTATACAAATTGTAATAGGTAGCACAATTGAAAAAATAATTTTCTTTAAGAGCTCACTAGATACACCATACGCATCTTTACTTTTGGATGCTTTCATTTTTTTCACCACACACAGCACCTCCTCACATGACACAGGAGACCACTTGAATTGAGTTGCAGCACCAGGAGCCTTGGCAAGAAGATCACCCGCAGATATCTGGCTTGGAGTGATGACCTCTCTCACCTCATCAATACAGTTGACGAAATGGGCCGAAAATACTTCCGGAGATAAGCTGGGGGCATCTCGGGTAGTCGCACCTCTTTGAGCCGCTATGATGGACCAGGCCGCTTTGCATTTGTTGGAGGAGGTGTTTATAAAATCTTCATTAGCTTTAAGCTTTGCCTTTTTCAGCTCACTTTTGTAGTTGTTCCGCATAAAAACATAAGCTCTTCTGGCTGCCTCTGACTTTGTATCCCTAAACATGGTGTTATATGCCATAACAAGGTTTTTAAGTTCGTTCAATTCATCCGAGAACCACTTCGGCCTACATTTCTTAGCAGATTTTGATACTCGTATCTGCTTATGTTTAACAGGACAACAGATATTTAAAAAACCTAGAAATCGTTCCAGAAATATATCAAACATTGTGACATTAGGCCGAGAATCGGAAAACAGTAAATTAGGCCAGTCTACATCAGACAGAGATGCAATCAGAGACTCGACATTAGGAGAATCGGAAAACAGTAAATTAGGCCAGTCTACATCAGACAGAGATGCAATCAGAGACTCGACATTAGTAGGTGATAGGCTTCTACCTACAATTTTCTCACCGAGGTTCCCTTTAACCACATCATCCAGATAAATAGTAACTTCAATAGTGTTATGGTCAGATAAGCATTCATCAAGCACCTCGGCTTGGATAGAATGGTCGTTAAGGTTAGACACCACATTATCTATGCAGGCATCAGCCCTTGTCGGTACATTAACCAGCCATCTGCAATCAACTGATCTCAATAAGTCTCTCAATGCAAAAACTATAGGCCCACTGTCCCTCACCTCGATGTTCTAGTCACCGCACATAATTATAGGGCAATTAAGATTGATCAGATAGACGAAAAACTTCTCAAACAGCTCCATAAAAATTTTTATATCCCCTGAGGGAGCTCTGTATATGGAGATCAACACCAGCTTAAGGTCTACAATAATTATGGCAGACATTTCAATGTTCATTTCACTACAGTAGTCACTAGTGTCAATTTCAGTAAAATTAATACCATTTCTAACTAGTATGCCCGAGCCACCTCTAATATGCTGCCTTCGACAGAACATACTAGCTTGTGTAAAGTTCTGAATAGTAACCAAATCACGAGTATCTTCTAAACACCAATGTTCACTGACACATAAAGCTATAAAGCGAGAGTCAGACAAGTTAACATCGAGCATTTCTACTTTGTCATTTAGTGATTGAGCATTTAGATACAAAATACTAGATTTAACAGTCATTTTCGGATTTTCGGAGGCACATCCATTACGTTTATAGGGGTCAGATGGTGACGATTTAATGTTAGGCCTGTCAACCCCGTTGTACACCTAAAAAATCTACAGGACGTTTTCTCTGAGATGTAACAAACTTACTTACAAGAATTCCTTCGTCCCAGAAGTCCGGGCTTAGTAAAACATGTTCAAGATTCTCACAAACACCAATCTTAAAGGACTTGTACCCATCGTATTTGGGTTTGAGTTCAATACAAATAAAATCATCTACTTTAGATTGGGTTAGGAACACCTCCATATCTTCTTTGGTAGTTAGTGCATCTAATCGGGATACAAAAACCCAAGATCTTTTAGAAGCCACTTTTAGCTTAGTTTCACCATTGCATTTGGTCCCTACAATTGGCTTGTAACTATTAGGTTCTTTCCCATAAGATAAAGATTTCACCTGACGAGTCTTAGGCCTACTTCTTCTTCCTTGGTGGGTCACAAAACCATCATTGATGGTTTCATCACTTTTGTCTCTAGGTGGGGTAGGGTTTTCGTTTTCTTTGTTAGCCCTGGTATTGTCCGCTACATTGGCTTTTAGTTGCAACGAACTATTCATTACCACCCTGGAGTACGATAAAGATGATTTAACATGATTATTACCAGGTCCATCCTGTTGTTCCATCACGTTCTTCTTAGGATATTCTTGTCCGTTATCACTTAGGTTAGACTTAGCACAACTAGGCCTATCTTCATATCTTAACTGACGATCCTTAGGCCCTGTCATTTCCGATACTGCTAAGCATTCGCTTGTATTACCTAAAGAAACCAAGTTATCATATTTGGCTCTAATAGCGACCAAGTCTTCTTTCACTCTAACATATTGCTGGAAGAGTGCGTCCATTCTCTCACAAAGAGCAACATTACTCAAACTAAGTTGATCAAGTTGGTCCAAAACAATATTTAGAATAATTGGCCAGTTACTGGCTTCGTCTATTTTATCTGTTTTACTAAAAAACATGTTTACTCTCTTACGACATGTGACACAAAACCACTTTATATGGTCGGAAATGTCATTAATATTCAGACATAGATCATTTTCTACATCCACACAGGACGGATGGTATTGGGATGAGCAAAAACCATCACAACACAGAGCAAGGCTCACATCAATACTTAATTTGCATTTACCACATAACAAATCACTATCTTGGCCATTTATGCCCGTCTTGCTAGGTATTTCAATCCCATTACCACTTCTGGTTTTCATAATTTGATTTTCAATAAAGGCCGTTGTAATAGTGAAAATTTTAAATTGATTTTTAATATGATTATAACCTCTAATCATATTCCATTTAGTGCTAAAAGTATATACAGTTATAATGTAGACTTAATGCACAACTTTCCCAAAGATTTTAAACTGCTGATAAACAATGGAGTATCGATGAAGAATATGAACAGCAATTCCAAACAATAATATGACTTTAGGCTTTATAAACTTCCGGATAGACTTTAATAAGCGGCCTTCACTCATTCGATTTTTATTATTTAGATGGATTGATTGTTTTTATCTGAATGAATAATTTAATATTACAATTTTAACATATATGATTTGAAGTTGGTTATAGTAATTTTTAATATAAGCAATTAACAACAAGAAGTAACTAATTGTTGAAGAATTTAAAACCGGCGATCAATATGAGGAAATTATCTGAGATATTTCTATATACACGTGTGGGTTTGGCTCCTGATTACCCATGGAGAGAATACTTTCCTCCATTTCACTATAGCAGTTGCTTACTGCTATCCGGGCAAGCTGTAAGTAATGTAACGGTTTTCTGATATGTAGGCTGTTGTTGGTTTTGTTATTTTGTAATGTTATTGTTAAATTTATGTTATTAAAATTGTAATGTATTATTCTTGTATTTAATGTATTATAACTAATGTTGCCTACAATTATTATACAATATCGAAGTTTTATAATATATTGAATCGTTCGATAATAGAAATCGAATAACAAGTGTAGGCCACTCACAAAACCCTCCCTAAACTTCCTTGTAACCTAAATTTGTAAAATAGGCTGTAATTTAGCTTAACCATGCACATTTGAAGAGGGTTGATATTTATATTTTTTTATCTAAAACGTTAATATATTTACTGAACCACCTCGCGACAACAACTTAATCAGCATAGTCATAACTTAACTAGATGGGAATTACCACCTAGCAGTTAATTTGAATCTGTAGCAAAGTCTAAATTAATATCAAGAACTAAAGTAATAATCATTTAATAAAAGACTGAATCTCAAACCATACATATCAAATTATGAAATAATGATGCAAGTAATAAAGTAGCATATGTTAACATGGTGGCTGTGGAAGACATCCTAATACATCATGCTTGATGGTTAAGAATTCTGACTACCACTCAGCATAATCACACAGCGAAGGTGTTGACTACTTGTATATAGTTAGACAGTTATTGTACAGTAATTTAACATGTTGACTGTGGTAGACATTAATACGTACTGGATGTTTAAGGATACTGAGTATCTCTGGCAACAGAGATGCAGTGAAGATGTTTATTCCAGAGATTCAATTATTTATGTGTCTAAAAGTGATAAATTATGAAATTCCATACAATTTAAATACAAACATAATGTGTTAATTATATGTGCAATTCAATGAATAATGTATTATGAACTGCACATAACATTCTGTTATAAGCTAATTATGTTTTGGTTTTTTCAGTGTCAACTGCAGTTCACTCAACCACATCGTCAAGTGCCAAAGATTGGGAGACACATTTAGAAATTGAAAAAATACTAAATAAGATAAATGTAATAGAATCTGGTAAGTTGATTATGTTGTTATTTTTACAAATTTTGTACAAATAGTCAAAATAAACTAGTATTATAATAATACTTGTTTAATAGTGCTTTTAAACGGTATATTTACATTAAAAAATGAACATTTTTATTATAATATCTTAAAAATTATTTCTAGAGCAGCCTGCACCAAAATAGTCAGATGACATTTGGGCGGTGTTGCCATATTGCTACTGACTACCAGCTATTCTCGCCATAACTGATGCTAATTATTTATAATTTAATAGCTTTACTACCTAAGAGCTTTCTTATTATTTCTAACTACATTCCAATATTTTTTCGGGTCTCCATTGCCTTTTTCAATTAAAGATGAATAGTGATCTATTTTAGCTTTTTTTATCCTTCTGGAAACAATTTTGGTAAATGTTCTCTATTCATTTTTAAGACCTAATTATTTGTAATTTTAGAAAATTGTCTATATAAATAATTTTTTTTAAATCACTAACGTTATAAGGTTATCAGAAATCCATTAATTTCTTTTCTTATTTTTACTATTATTTCGTTTTAGATAACATGATGCCTCACGATTTTCATTAATATCCTGTAAAATTCAGTTACACTGTTATTTACATCCTGCTCGTCAATAACTCGGTTCCAATTAGCCAAGGTTAGCTGCCTATGTAACATTTTACTATCCACAGCTGGAATAAAATAATTCTTATTTCTATCACCATAGTTTACTAGTGACAGAGATATTTCTACACCACAATGGTCAGTTATATCCTAAAATTCTACACTGAAAATCCAAATTTTTTGAATTTTTATGAAAACATGGTCAAGGCAGGTGGCAGAACTACTGAAGTTGGTGAATTTATGTAACTTACAAAACCATAAGATAACAACAAATTTAGATAATCAACATTAGAACTACTATTTTTCAAAATACATATATTTAAAGTCGCCAACAATAATTGCAGGATTGCAAGTGAGTTTTAATAGTGTCGATAAATTCCAAAGAGAGAGACTTCCAGAAGCAAATTATTGTAGGCGACATTAAACATGACTTTAACAATCTCAGCTGTGGAGAGTGCGATAAGGCAGTGAGTGCAGTGCAGGACACAGTCCACCATTAGATTAGGACATAGTGGTTTATGCAGGATAAGGGCGGAAATGACACCAGACCATCCAAAATAATATTGTTGTTTCATTTATACTTGATAACATTCTACAGTGCACAGACAGTTTATTACATGATGAATTTTAAACACCTTCTAATGTCCTCAAGATCTCCAAACCAATAAAGTAAATTAAAAAAAAAAATAAGACAATATTTGTAGTAATTAAATATGTTGTACATGTACAAATATGGTGGATTTGTTGATGTTCAAGAGCTCAAGCTTCCATTGCCAAATCGTACTGAGAGCTCACAAGAGGCTCTGCTGACATGGTTGGAGAACAATTCAGCCGAGGTGAATGGAGTTGGTATACAGGAGTTCCATGGGCAGGGCCAGGGGCTGGTGGCGCTACGAGATGTATCGGTGGGGGAAATGATGGTGGCAGTACCACGCAGACTCATGATTACTGTTGAGACCATCCAGTCTTCTAAACTAGGTAAAGTAGTTTATAGACTCTATGTTTCTAGGCTATAACGAGTAAAATTAATGCCTTATCCTGTTTAAATAATAGCTTTTTAACCCTTCACCATGGAACTTTTCAAGAGCCCATCTACTCCCAGCAATGGGATTATTCACTGTACTGTCACTGACATTGTGAGTCTGCAACCTGGTCATTATAATTGGCATTTTTTTGTGGTTAATTTTTAAAATATAGTAAAACACTTGAATAAATTATTATTTATTTGATTACTTTTATAACTGTTTCATTAGATAAATTTAAAATAAAAACAAATTTTTATAATTTGGTTCTGTCTACCAAGTCTACCTAAGTACACTAATTTGTGCTAAGCTATTTTGTACTTATTGTACATAAAAAATATGTATTAGAATAGAAGGAATAAGAAATTATACATAGAATTAGACCCATACTACAATTTGTATTTTTAAAAAGTTGTATTTTAACATTGTGCAATGAAAACAGTGTAAACTAAATCATTCTAGAAACAGCAGTGAATATCACGTTCTATAATATTGAAATAAGCGGCTGGTATAAACCATACATTTACTTAAAAAACTGCCACCTCATTAATTAATCCTTTTTAAGTTAAGTTTTTCCTTAATTTTACTTCGGCTTATTGTCTTTCTATTCTGATTTGTGTTTAACTATCTGACCATAATTTTAAAAAAAGTCCTAATTGTGCATTATCAAATACAAAATGCTAAATGTTTAATTATTCTATCATGTTCAGTATAAGAATGTCAATAGAAATCATTTGAGTTGACGATCAAATAATTATATATGTTAACTATGAAATTTTATGCACGAGTGCTATCCATAAAGTAACAGAGGCTTTGAAATACAAAATTAACCAACTGAAATAAGATTATTTTATTATATACATTTAAAACATTCTTATGCTATTTTTCAACGTAATCTCCGTTCAAATTAAGACATTTATCATAATAAGTTTTTCGATTCCAGCTTTGTAAAATTCTGCCACCTGAGATCTTAACCACTGATTAATGCCAGCCTAAAGTTCAGCATCACTATTGAAGTGCTGTGTTTCAAGCCAGGTCTTCATCACTGGAAAGAGGTGGTAGTCGCTTGGTGCCAGATCTGGGCTATAAGGTGGATGATCAAACACTTACCAATCAAAAACATCCAAGACTTGTTGTATACGATTGGCCGTAATGGGATGTTCATTTTTGTGGAAAAACTAAATTTGGAGCTCAATTTTCCCCTACGCTTGTTTTGTATTGCTCGCTGTAGCTTCTACGTTGTTTCACAGTACCTCTCCTCGTTGATTGTTGATCCTTGTTCAAGGAAATCAACCAGAATCACAGCCTTAGCATCCCAAAAAACAGTAGCCATTGTCTTTCTGGCTGACAGAGTTTGGAGACATTTTCTTGGTTTTTTTGGAGAATGTGTGTGCCCCCATTCCATAGACTGCATTTTTGTTTCACAATTAATTGACATGCTTCACCCATTTTTCATCACCAGTAACGATACAATCAAGTTCATTACCATGTTTGTCATATTCATCAAGGAAAGTTAACGATGCAGCAAGTCTTTGTTTTTTGTGATCTTCCGTAAATATTTTTTGAACCCACCTGGCACAAAATTTATGGTATCCAAGCTTCCCTACAATAACTTCTTGAAGTAAACTCCATGAAATTTTTGGGAAATGTTCCTAGAGTTCAGTCATTGTGAAACTGCGATTTTCACGAACTCTGTTATTGATTTTGAACATCAAATCTTCAGTCACTAGGCTAGGCCGACTGTTACGACTATGATCATGAACATTGTTGTGGCCATTTTTGAAGTCAATACACCACTGCCTTACTCTGCTTTCACTCATTATTCCATTTCCATAAACTTCACACAGTTGGTTATAGATTTCAACCTTATCTCTGAACGCACTTCACAGGTGGTGGGATTTTCAATTGCAGCTCACATTTTAATTAACCACAGTGAGAAAAGTAAAAGACATACAGACCGCACGCGACTACAGCTTGATGTGTACTGAACGCCAGAGTGTTTTGACACCAAGATGGTAGCTGTAGCTCTGCCCACTGCTGCACCATTCAAAAACGTCTGTTACTTTCTGGATAGCCCTTGTATAATTAAATGCAATGACCTTGAAACTAATTTTAATATACATAAAGAGTAATGTAACTGTATAACTTTTCTAGAGACATTCTGTTCATTCATTGTAAGCTCAAGGTGTTCAATATATCATTGATTCGTTACCTTTTGCTTTGAATATTATCAATTGAATATTATCCAAAATTGATATTTAAAAGAGGTTCAAATTATTTTAAAATATTATGAATTGGGTAGTTTTGGATTCTTGTTGCAAATTTTGGAATTCAATTAATATTTTGAACGTTAATATTTTTGTCTCATATATACTTTCAACAACTTAAAGTAACTATAATTTAACTAGCCAACAAAATTAATTACTTTAGCACTTTGCAATGTCAAAGTTGGGAAAATATCTGAGTGGAATTCAGCCACAAATTGGGCAGGGATTCCAAGCTGTCTACAGTTTAATATCACAATTAACATGTATAATGCATATAATTACACATAGACATGTACTATTACTCATAAAATATTACATAAAATGACTAATTAAACTCACTTCACTTAAACTCACTTAATTTAAATATAATTGGAAGTCTCACTGTGGCAAAGAAAGGTGGTATACATAATACAAAGTGGTATTGTAGAAGTTTTGGAAACAAATTCTCACACAGATAAACATTGTTGTAATTGTCCTGGTTATAGAGACTTTTAAATAGAATGTACTTCACGACATGACCATGTTCTTGTAAATATAGGTTATCAGATACACTGTACATGGCATCAAGACGGAATCGTTGTAAATTAAGGTACTATAACACATGGGACATGACATGAATAGACTACTGTGTCATAATGAACCTTGACTTAGTACTATCATAAAATCAGTATCCCATATTATATTAATTCTTAAACTTTCAATATGATTTGATTTTTTTCTATTGAAAATATGTTATTTTGTCTTCTAGGATATCTATTAGCCAACGAGACGATGCTGAAGCACATGCCCAATGTAGCTTTGGCCCTGTTTTTGTTGCTGGAACGGTTTTGTAAGGATACCCCGTCTTTCTGGGCTCCCTACATAGAAATGCTGCCATCCACATATACTACAGTGCTTTATTTCTCTGCTCAAGACTTGCAGGAGCTCAAAGGATCTCCCACTCTGGGTACGTATTTTCTTATTTTCCCCAAGATGGGAAAAGTCCACATTAAAAGTGGACAACTTATTACAAACACATCTCTTAGAACAAAATACATGATACAGTACATCCATATAACTAAACCCTTTCTAACTCAGTAGCCATTTATGGGCCATGATCCTGCAGTCCTTTTTCCAATTGGCCAGTAACTCTGAGTACCATACCATGTAGGTGCATTTCTCTCAATACTTTCTGAATGAACTAAATCAAGGTTTAGGCATAATTATTTTTATACATTTTATGTTTAAATGTAATTAAGCCTTTAGCTGAATATGTAATTTTTGTAACAAAAACCATCCTGTCGGATGAATAATAATAATTAATTTAATAATAATAATTAATAATAATTTTAAATATTTTAAAACTAAAGTTAATTTGACAATTTTGATTTTAAATTTAATATCACTGTTATATTATTCTACAAGAAGGACATTCACTTTGTATGTAATAAGCCTACAATATTTTACTTTACATTAAAGCAAGTGTTGTGTTGTATGCAACAGACTGTACAATATTTTAGTTTAATGAAAACTCATCCCTCTTTGTATTTTGTTATCTTTGGTTTAACTCTTGGTAGGCTGCAAAAGTTTGTCGTCATCCAAAGATAATCCTCGAAATAGAAAACTAAATGAAACTGCATGAAATTACACCTGTGCAACAATCCATAGAAACAACCGTTGATTTATGTACCACTTTGTGGTGCATATTATGGTTCACTAAATCCTCAATGTACACAATGTTACAAAGGATCAATGTGTACCACTAGTAGGACACAATGTGTTAATGTATGAAGTAGTTTTCTGGTCAGTTGCAATGTCATAATAATATGACATATGTAAAATGTAACTGAATTTAAATGTACAATTTTTGTGTTACAGAAAGTGCTCTGAAGCAGTGCAGGAACATCGCACGGCAGTACGCTTATTTTCACAAACTCTTTGAGGTTAGTGCCTTATTTTATTGACCTTTAGAAAATTACAAGTACTAACTGTGAAATATAACAAATAACAACAAAAATATATCTATAAAATAAACAACAATAGAAGTAACAAGATGTACAAAACAATAACTATGTAACTATTATAACAAAAAAATAACATTCAGAGGTGGAGTGCTGAATACCTATTTATAAAATATAATTAATATTGAGGGTTTTGACCTTACACCATGAACACTGGAGCAATACAAGGATACGCAAATTACTCTCATATTTTCTTATAAGTATGTTATAAAAAATACAGCCAATTCGACTGAAGCCATGTTAGTACACGTAACTGAATACAAGAAGGCATTCTATTAACAAAATATCATGAGTCACTTGCTTTATTTTTTTTATTTTTTTTCTATCCTCTCATCATAAAATCGATTTAAAATTGTTAATGGGCTAATTGGAAGCTTCTGAAATAATATTACACAAGTCCATGCCAATTGTCCAACAATATTGTATTACTTCTTACCAATAAAATTGACAGAATTACAACTAATATGAAGTGATTGATGAAATCTGTAACGTGTGACCACCACTGTGATCGGGTCGGTCAGTGTGTAGGATGTAGCTGGCCGTCGTTTGACTGAGGATCGAGTCTGTATATAATCAGCCTGTTTAGTTGGTGGATGTGTTTTGTGCCAGAATGTTCTTGTAGTAAGAGAGCGAGTCCAAGAGCACGCTGGACATGAATTTGTGATGGGGGTATATTTATCTAACATGGTTGTGAAATCCATTTTCCAATAGTGGTGAAACACCGCATTGTGATCCCAACAGAAATCATTACAATATTCCTTCCAAAGGTCTGGATCTGTGTTTATTTTGGGACAATTTTGATTAATTTCCCTATCTAATATTTACCCATAATTAGAACTCCATTAATTAGTACATAAAAAATAATGTTATTTTTTATGTATTAAAAAAGTAATACACCCGACACATGTTATCCGTATTCCACATGTCTAACAGCCCCGTAATCCCCCTGTCTAACCAGTTTAGCCATAATTTATTTTGGTCAAATGTAGCTGAATACTATTCACCTAGATAATAAATTTAAAATAATTACTAAACTCACGAATATCCGTCCAGTCACTGGTGTCGGTCAGCGTGCACTTGGACTTTGGTATGAAATCTAAAGTTTGATACATAACAAAAAAATCCAGTCAATCTGAATAAATTAGCAAGAGAATAAATTATACAGTTGTAGAAGCTTCAAATAAAAGGCCGTTATTTTTGCTAAAGGTTGAAACTGTTTCTCTTGTAAACAGTTTAGAGTTTACACACTAATTAGCTCTTTGTGGGAGATGACTTACAAAAATGTAATTTGAGCACCAAGGTCTTATTGCGTAATGAGTGTATGTTTATCAGAGACAAAATAATTTTTATTTCTTGAATTATTGTGTTTTATTGACACATATTTTCATACAACTGTCTAAATTTTATGTATGTGTATATTTAATTGATGTACTATAGAAAGTCGCCAGTTGAGTTTTTTTACAGGTAATGTCGTTTAAATTTCAACTTTACTCTTGTAGCTTTTTAAATTAAAATGTTGTTTAACTTAACAGTTATCACCCACCAAACAGAAAAACTATAAGAAACATGTTATTCCGTAACATACAAAATAATAGTGCATTACCTTAAATAGTTAGGTTAATTACTATCATTTTATAACTATACCACTTGAAATTTTGTTTCTTCTATTTTTCTAATGTCCATATTTAAAGCTGTTGTGAAGAATGATAGTCAGCTACAGTGCTGAGTTCCAGAATTTGTTATAGAATATGGGAGACCCAGCCAGTGAAATTCTGAGAGATGTTTTCACGTACGAACAATATCGGTGAGTGTTGTTTATTCGTCTTTAGCTTTAAGGATACATTTTGGAATAAATGATCTGTTAATGAAGTAGTGTATTAATTTTACTGGTCTGTATATTTTTTCTTGATCCTGTAACTGGCTGTATATGTATGAAATAAAGCCTACTAAAATTATTTTTCATTGTAACCAATTCCGTTGTAAACGAAAATAGATAATTTAACCCTGAATAAAAAAATTAAAAACATAAAAGCTTTCTTAAAATGTTTTGCACATGGTAAATGGAAAGAAAAATATATTCAAAAAAAAAAAAAAAAAAAAAAAAAAAAAAAAAAAAAAAAAAAAATGGAGCCTACCAAAGAAGTGAAACTAAACTCCATTTTAGCTGTTCAGAGTCACATCCAGCAGCTGAGTGGTTAGTGTCTCAACTTACTAGAGACCTGGGTCCCAGTGTCATGGCATTTTTTGCACACAAACAAATAATTATCCCAGTCTAGCCTGAAATAATGAGATAAAAAGTTGTCTAGACTGCATGTCATACAGTGACATAAAAACTAATAATTCAGTTTTTGTATTAGTTAATTAATAACACTAACTAAATTAAACATATCCTGATTTTTATTCCACAAAATTTTATTGTCTCTTCCATAGCAATTGTGCGATTCATTTCATAACAACTCACTAAACAAAAAAAGGTTATGTACCTTAAATCCATCTTCAGTTTTTTTTTATTGTGTAACTACTGGTTTTGGAGTTAAAACCCTAAAACTGGTAGTCAAATGATAAAAAGATCTGAAGATGGAATTAAGGAATATAACCTTATTTGTATTATACTCAGTTCCGGAGGCATTAGCAAGAATAAACGCACTAAACACTGATTGTTTTAGTAATTCTATTAGTAATCTGAACATTCAAAACACAGTTATAAAAAATAAGTAGGAAATTACTAAAGCTGGCGACCCAATGGATACTGATGTATAAAATACATGGAAGAACGTGTACAGCTAGACTGCTGATTGTAAATGTAAAATAAACGTTCAAAATGTTGACTGCGTTCTTTCGATATAAATGTTTATACTACTTTGCTATATCTTAAACCATTGGGGATTGATTGTTTGGCCACTCACGTCCCACTAGGTTCGAATTAATTTACGCATCCGCATAGGAAGCAGAACAGTAATTCCACACTGCATCAAACTAATCAGTGCTTATATTATTATTATTAACAGCACGTATACATGGAACTGATACCATGGAATAGAAAACTAGTTGCTGCTGTAAACATAGATGAGGAGATAATAGATCAGTAGCGCTACATAGTGGAAATTAAATTCAACTAATTCTTCAACCTCTGCAATCTAAAGCATATTTCAAACATTTTTGAGAAAACTAAAGAAAGACCGTTGTTAAAAACACTCACTAGACTATTAATGATATGCTGTCTAGACAGCGTAAAATTAAAAGCAGACTGCTTCTTCGACCTAAGCCCAGCTATTGTATAAGGAGATATGTCTTGATCAGCAATCGGTTAAGCCCTCCACTTGAACATTACCGCTCTGGCAATATTATGCTTCATGGGTATTTCACACAAAACAGCTTTACTATACTATACAATTATTACGTAACTTTTCAGTATAGTAATTATTAATTAAGCTTTGTCAAAGTTGTTTCGACCTTAATATTCAAAAGATAGCCAAATAAACGTATATTTATTTCAGGTTATGAAGTTGCATGACATTTTTTTATAACACTATGTGAGCATCTGATGACGCATACTTGTTTTGATATTGTTATGAATTCTACATCTGTTGGTTGTTTGTGTTAATGTTTTATTCAGTTTTGATAATTTGATTAATTTCTAGTTAGTAGTATCTAAAAATCACATACTGCTAACACTCCATGCTACTTTTGAATGCAGTAAGGTAAATAGAGATTTATATAGTTTTGACTAAATATGTTGTCAGGATAATCAATATATTATCTTAAAATTGCTTCCACACTCTTTTATTAAAATTTGGCAACCATTAGTTTTAGTGACTCGTAAGATGTTAGTAAATAAATTTTACAACAAATCTCAAAAAATGACTAAAGTATGTATTTGTAAATATTGTGTGTGTGTGTGTGTGTGTGTGTGTGTGTGTGTGTGTGTGTGTGTGTGTGTGTGTGTGTGTGTTTGTATGTGTGCGTGTTAGAAACACAAATAAAAATTTGATGTAATATTTGATTTACAAATGACAATACCTGTATTGTCATGTACAAATTAAGAATTATACAAATATAAACAAATTTTACATGTAATTGTTGGATTTTTTACATTTTTATAGTGTACTCTCCATAAAAATATAAAGTTTTACTTTTAGTTTTTTAAACTATAAATTTGTGCTAAATATAATGCCTTTCTAACAAGTATCTACAAGCAAAACATAATTAGTAATGCAAAACAATATCTTATTTAAATCCATGCATTTTTAATAAAAATTAAATGCAAGTACAAGGGAACAACAGGGTACAGGAAATTTTAAGGGAAAGGGTTAAATACAACATGTTAGATATGTTAAAAGACTTGATAGAGTAATCAGTTGAGAAAGTGACGTAAACGCCCAAGCTCGGTTCTTTGCATGGTCCATGATTAAATTTCCTACTTTAAAATTAAGTGCTCATTATTAGAGTTTATTTATATTGGATTTTCAATATAGCATTACTGTTGAATTTATTATAGTGCATAATAAACTAAATGTTTGATTCTCAACGTATAAGCTATAAGCTAATGTTAGACACCTACTTTCTTCTTTGACAAAAATTCTGAAATGTCAACAATTGTTGAAAATAGTTTTAGTAGGTAATTTGTAAGTGTGGGTTTGTTGTTTGTTTACTGAGACAATTTTGTACATTTAAATTGTTATTTACCTGACAGATCTTTCTTAAAATCGTGCTATTGTATGTCAGTTCATCTTTGTGGTATCTCATGATAGAAAGGTAAGCTACCTGGTCAGGTCAGGGTCATTTTGACCTTTTTATGATTTTGTGGTCAATAGATCAAAGAACAGTAAAGTTTCAATAATCTGGGATAAAGTTGGCCAGTTCAGGATAAACTTTCATTACTTGGTGTTTTGTTGAATCCTTCAATACTCTGTTATAATATTTGGACAACCCTTCTAGAACTGAATTGGAAGTATTAGTATTACCTTGCACTTAGCCGCATTCAATCAAATGTTGTTGAAGCGAGCGAGCGTCCCCTGTCACTCTCTTTTCTCTGAAAATTCTGTATATTTAACTTTTACTCTTCCCCATGTGCTCTGGAAGTGTTTATACATCACAACAAGTCTGATGTGAAGTCCATGGCAAGTGCTCATGTGTTCAATCTCCAATAAACACAAGAGTGAACCTCTTCCATGGAAAGTACAGTCTTTGTAACAGTCCTTGAGAATATAGTTCCTCCCACTCTGGACTGAGGAGTGAAAAAAAATAAAACAATGGTTCTCCACAAGACAATAAAAAATGTAATAGTACCTGGCCCCATCGTTTTATCTCTTTGAATTCAAAGATGTCAGGTAACTCCTGCACCATATATACTTTTGTACTTCATTTGATACTTTAGGTGCATAGAGGCAAAACCATAATGCATGTCCAATCATCCAACTGCATTAGATTAAACCATATGAAGAATATTTATTTGATCATTGCAGACTAAAAAGTAATTTTCTTTAGTGCAGTCAAATGTTGAATTAGTATAAAGGGTTGAAGCAGAATGCTATCTCATGAAATTGGGTAAATTAAAGTGGTATACAACAAAAATAATATATATTTTACAAAAACTTAACAATTACAAAATATACAACTTTATTTAAACTATTTAAAAGTTACAAATAAATAGAAGTAATATTCAATCTGAACAAATCTACAATATCTTACAATAATTTCCGAGAATCTGACAATAAAAATGTTAAATCGAGTTGAGTTGTCTGAAAGTAAGTTAAATTTAATTATCTGTACATTGGTAGTAATAATAAATGCCAATGAGGTTTAATTTTATAGAAAAAAAACTGTATGATGTGCTTAAAATATTGGTCTAATAGATAATACAATAAAGTTAAGTTAACAAGTTCTTTTTTGTCAGTTTATCGACTTACACTGCACTCAGTGGAAAACTGAAAGACACATAGAAAGCTTTCTTGAATTACTCTGAAACTACTTAAAAAACTAATCTTAAATTAAATATTGCACATTTCAGCACAAGCCATTATACTAATTAACTAATCATTATTTAATGTTCATAGATTATTGTTTTAAAATTAAAGCTTTCACTTGAATTTTACCTAGTAGTTAAACGGGAATATTTATGTTCTTTTTATTTTTTAAACATGGGTTGTTATTAAATTGCTTGATGAACTTTGAAATATTTAATTTTTGGATAACGAAATTAAGTAGGTGTCATAAATGCAAATCTACTGTATGTCTGTTATTTTATTTTATAATTATTCATATTTCACAAATATGTTAAATTATCCCATTTTAAATTTCCATTGTTGTATAAGGATCTAACTTTGGGTGTAAAGATAAGTTGTTTTGGTTTTAAAATCAGTTGTTTTAAAATTGCATTAAACCAACATAATATAGATATGTTAAGATACATAAAATATAGCCTCCCACAAGACAAATATTTTTGTATGTTTGTTTTATGACAAAAAGGAATAAGAAAATGCATCACCACTGTTACCTTATTACCATGTACCTGAATTTACTCAAGATTTATATTGATTCAAGAAGAGAGAAAAATCTATTTTCTTAGTAATTTTCATTTTTTAGAGGTAAAATTTAAATATCTTTTCATTACTTTTTTCTTAGTGAGTTTCATGAAATATAACATTAAAGTAGCAGTAATTTTGAAACTGGGAATATTTTTGTCATAACTCCTAAAATATGTCTTTTTTTAGACAAACCATAAATATTACAGTGCTTTAATCCAAAATTTGAATTAGGAATGTGTAAGAAAAAGAACATACACAGAAAGTTAATTACACATTTTAACACACACACACACACACACACACACATACACATATATATATATATATATATATATATATATATATATATATATGATGTTTTGTATTCCTCTTGATCATAGAATAAATCCCCAAAAGATTGCCAGATTAATAGTTTGCACATTGTTCTATTTAAACCTGACTTATGAAAATCCCTTCTTGGATGAGCCATATACAATACTTACATGAGGCATGTAGGACAATGCTCGGATTTTTTATATTGTTGTCTTTTACTTCAGTGCTTATCATTAGTCTTAATAAGTTATCTCTGTCAGATTTTATTTTATTTGGAAATAGGCTTAGATACATATAGACATTTCCATAATTTCTTCACAGATACAAGAAGATAACAAAGTATCCAAAATATTCCAGTATATGTTCTTTTGCTAGAAATAGCATTAAAAGTTGTACAATTAGAGAATATATGCCAAAAACATTTTTAAATAAATGATTGATTTTGTTGTTTTGTTTAAACCGTATTTTTTCACCTAATTAAATTTTAAATGTTACAAATGTTTTAAATTTTCTTCGATATTCAAATTATAATGTAACAGATTAAAAAAAAGGTGTTACTTTCAATTTATGAAGTGTTTTTGTTATAGTAATGTTTATCTGTAAAATTTATAATCAATCTCAATGTAATTTGTCTCGTAAAATATTAAAGTACCATATCATAACAAAGTGCTTACATATTATTAATTTTGAAAGTTACAAATTCTAATAAGGGTTTAAAATATATATTTTTAACAATTCAAAATATCTTAATTTAGAGGTTACTAGTTTATTTGTATTATGAAGAGTCAGGAAGTATCCATTTTGTAGCTAATGGTTTCTGTTGATTTATGTTCAAACAATGAGAAATGGAGAGACCATTCTATATCTTCTATTGTACAGTACACACACAATTAAAACTGCAATTTGTACTAAAAATACAGTAATTATATGGTGCAGGAGACTTACATTATGAAGATTGATCTCAGAAATTTTCTGTTCACTTTTTGAGCTCAACTTTGTCCCTACTATTAAAGAGTTCAAATCATATTGAATTCCCTTCAAAAAGTAAAAGCACATGAAATAGTCTAATACATTTTCATGTTATTTTTTTCATTCTTACTTGAAGTTTATTTTCACGACTTTTCAACACATTCCCAATTCTACAACTTGGTCTAATACGCATTAAAAACAGATAAACAGTTAAATATACATGCAGAGACCATTCTTAAAGATGTTTTTTTTATTTTGAAAGTACCCCATCCTTTTTTTATGTAAATTATTTTGTGTATAGATCCCTACATCTTTCCCATTTAATGAGTCCCAAGTCCAAAAGAGTTCCCTTAAAGTAATTGTCTCACTATTTAGAATCAGTCAAAAATGGCTTACAGGAGTTATCAGAATGTCACTGGGTACGGGTTTACTCATATTGGAAGGTTTTCCTTAATGTTCTCCATAGGTAATAATGTCTGCTAGAGGCAGTGTTTGAGTGAATACCATGATTGAATGGTGATTTCCTGAGCACTGGTGTTAGGCTTCTTTGACTGCTGCGGATGTCCTCAGCCAGGTGTTCACAGAGAATGTCTCGTCTGGCGCGCAGTCTCGCTCTTCTCTGGCGGATTTTGCAAGACACCAAGACTGCCAGAAATCCAAATATTGCTAGTCCGAGGAGGGCACCACTTGCAGCAATTGCTGATTTCACACCAGCTGGAACTTTTTTCTCATCTGGATAGTCACTGTCTGTTACATCTCTACTTTCTACATTGATGTTTCCTCCTAGAATATGGTTTCTGAGGTGATGAACTTCCTCTCCTTCATCTAGAAGAATGACATCCTCTATATTCTCAGGTTTTCTTGTAGATGTTGCGACCAGCATTATTTCCTTGCTTATTCCAGGGAAACCGGATTTTTTTTCAGTTGATTTGCTCACTTTTATTCTCCAGTCGGGATATGGAGATATTTCTAAACCTTCTTTGTTTGAAATTTCAGAATTAAATTTAGGCATGCTGTCAAAAACTCTTGGTTCCCTTTTGTCGCTGAATTGTTCTATATCTTTAGGTGTGTTGATTGTTTCTGTAAAAACCAGAGGTTTATCTTTGGATGACACTTGTTTCCCTGCGATATCATACATGTACTTTGGAAAATCACCTAACACTCTCTCCTCAGGAAACTGAATTGTTGACACGTGAGTTGGTTCAAGAATAGGAACAGGAATAACTGTTCCTTCTACTTTTAACTTTTTCTCAAACTTTTCGTTATTTCTCTGGGAAGATTTCATAACACTTAAAAAAGAGTTATCTGATCTTGTATACTCGTTTAAAAAATGCTTTGCCTTCTCTACAATAATTTTTTCTGTTTCTTCTTCCGTTTTTATATCTTCTTCAGTGCCAGCTTTTTGTTGATCTGCACCGATTTCTGTACTGTAGTTTGTTGTTTCACTTTGGTTAATGAAGGAAGAAAAGTGACCAGCTCCTCTTTCTCTATGTGCAATGAGTTCACTTAATGTCATATTACGCAATTCTAAAATCCTTTTCACTCTTGCTTTACCCATTTCATCCATAATCAATTCCAAAATTTCATCATTTATGTTTGTAACATTAATTCCATCAAGTTTTAACTTGTCTGATTCTGAGGAAATGTTCCCAATGCTTGTTTTGTTTTCATTTTCTAATGGTGTAAGTGTGGAATGGGTTGATATTTCTTCTATAGCTTTCAATGTAGTAACAGTGGGTGTTGATTCTGTTGACGATGATGTTGTAGTTTCCTCTGGTTTAGTCTCAACTTCCTTAAAAGTGAGTTGTGTTGGCTCTCTCTTATCCATGTCCATGTCCATGTCAGTAGGTGTTGAAATATCTGTTTGAGCGTCAGTCTCACCAGTGAATGTGGTTGCAGCCTGTTCACTTATTTCACCCAAAGTCCTTAGTTCATTAATTTGAACTTGAGGTATTACATTTTCTCCTCCATTTGGTGATCTTATCAATGTTGATGGTGTAATTATAATTACGTTATTATTTGTTTGCTTAGGAACTTCAGTTTCTGTTGGCTCTGGCTGTGACGTTGAGTGTTCATTCTTCTTAATTTTAAGTGACATATTTTGGATAAGTTCAGCTGTTGAAATTATTTCTGGCATTGTTGGAAAGCCAGAAGGTAAAAGAGCACTAGGGATGATGTTGTTGGCTAAAATTGAAGTTTTATTAAGAGCACATTCTACGCTTTGGCACTTGTTTTCTTTATGTGAGTTAATAGGATTTATCGTAGCAATTGTGTTGTCAGTTATAGTTTCTTGAGTTGTTGTTGAATTCTTATGTTTTCTTGGACGAAGTCTTCGCCGTATCAAGGCAGATGTTGGTGGCAACCTTCTAGTTGTTGCAAATAAGTTTTTCCTGTTTTCAATGATCTTTTCAATGTTCTTTATATTTTGTTGCGGTTTCTTTTCAGACACAAGTTTTTGGGTAGTTGTTTCAAATGCAGTAGTGTCTTCAGTTGTTGTTCCTGCTGCAACTCGGGGATCAAATCTATTTATCCACCTATAGTCCTTTGTAGTTGATGAGCTGATTATGTGGTTTTCTTCATGGTTTTCTGTTGTTGAATGTATACTTGAAGGTTGATAAATACTGAAAGCACCCAGTCCAGAAACTTGATAGTCATTTTCAGAAGGTTGCTGGTATGATGAAATAGATTCTAATTTATGATTTATTTCAGTTATCTCTTTTGGTGTAAAAGCTGAAGGAAATGTCGAAGATACTGTTTCATCTTGATTGTTTACAAGGGAAGCTTCAATAACACTTCCTTGGTATTGTTTAAAATTATTTGATTGTACCACTACTTCAGTTGACTGTGTCGTAATTTCGGGGAAAACACCATCATGTGTGTTGTTGGTCAGTCCAGAAATTGATTCAGTGGTGACTCGTATACGTTTTCTACTTCCTTTTCTTCTTCTCCTCTGTGGGTTTCTGGGTCTGTAGTATTCGTGAGGTAACCTGTCATCACTGAATTCACGAGGCACATCTAATTCTGCATTCTCTAAATCAGGATACTCTGGTTTTCTTCTGTTTGGCCGTCTTCTCCTCTTGGAAGGCCTGCGGCGCTGATAAATAACATCTTCCTCTCCCAAAGGTGTCTCCTCATCTTTCACCGTTCTCTCTGGGTTATATTCTTCAATGAAGGATGGTGTTGAAGATCGGGGCCGCTTTCTTAGACGTCGTCTGCGTTTGCGTCCTCTTGGCCTGGACCTTGGTCGGTCAAATACGTCATCACTGTTGTTGTTTGGATGAAGACGAGAGTGACCTATGTCTTGAGACTCAGCCACTGCGATGTCCTCGTACTCCTCTTCATCCTGGACATAAAAAGTTTAAATGTAAATGTAAACTCTTTCAGCCTGATATTTGCAAATTACCAAATTATGAAATTGTTTTAAAATTGCTACAGTATAGTGTTTTAGATTTCCAGTTATAGAAAAAGAGTAATAACTTGTTTTGGTAAAACACAGAGTTGTATCTTTGATGGTCTTTTATGTACTGTATATAAAATTCAGGCAATGCCAGAACACAAATCTTATATAAATCTATTAACATTTTTGTTGTAGGTCACTGTCGGGACAGTGTTTTGTAATTCGCCAAAACTGTGACAGTTGTGTGACAGTGTAATTCACTCTATCTGGACAGTTGTGTTACCAAAGTTACAGCGCTCTGTTGTTTTGTCTCTCTGTTGTTTTGTCGCTCTGTTGTTGTTATGTGCTGAATTCTTCTGCTAGACCTCTGATTCTTTTTAAGCTTGATGAAGTATACTTACTTTCTGACACTTTTTTTTGGCCTGGAATGTCAGCTAACTCTGTGACCAGTGTTAGAGAAACATATGATTTGTTTGCATGTTTATTACTCTGACTACTGAGAGATGAGAAATTTAAATATCCATAATGCTTTGTCTCTTTTAATACTCTTGTTGAAAAGACGTATTAGCTGCTGAACTGGTAAAATATTACAAGCGAGGTTTATTTGTGTGGCATGCAATATCAAATCAAATCAAATCAGATTTGTTATTGCCGGAACATTATACAACGCATGGCAAATGTCAAATTTTTGCTTTTTACTTGCTAAAATTTTTGTCAAACAAACCACAAGAAATCTCATTCAAACATACAATGTTGCAAACGTACCTACATCCATTCATTCACCAATTATTCCCACTTCCAGCGACGAATTTTGTCAGTCTTTTTAATTGGTGGTCTCCCAATCATAAGCAAAAAACTCGTCAACATTATAAAATGTTTGTGACACTAAAAAGCGTTTCAAACGAGTTTTTAACACTTTGAGCGTTGGAGTGTTTTTAATTGAATCTGGTAACTTATTGACGAAATGAACACCTGCCTGTGAAGGCAAGTGTTCATAAACCACCGTTCTGTGTCTACCAGTTCGGTAGTTATCTCTGCCTCTAGTCTCATACACATGTATGTCTCGGCCATTCGTCATGGCACATTTAGACACACAAAACAGAGTTGTTTCCTTGATGTAGAGACTGGGCAGCGTCAACAGTTGCAAATTTTTGAAGGCTTCCTTGCACGACTCTCTAAATTTCAGTTTAGCGATAATGCGGATTGCTTGTTTTTGCAGCTTGAACACTCTCAGGAATTGATTGTTTGCACAAGCTCCCCACAACACCAACCCGTAAGTGAGGTGGGGGTAAATCAAGCCATAATAAGCCATCATCAGAACCTGAATAGGGCAGTATTTGGCTAGAGACCTCAAAACATAAATGCCTGAGGCCAATTTGGAGCAAACATGGTCGATGTGATCATTCCAAGTCAACCCTCGATCTAGGTATATTCCCAGGAATTTCGAACAATATACTTCTTCCAGCATAGTGTCAGCCAACATAACTCATCATGACTATCTACTGATCGTAAAGCAAAATTTATAAAATTGGATTTTGCAGAATTTGTTTTAAGATTGAGACTGTTAAAATTTTGGACGCAGTTGTTAATTTCAACAAAACTCTGCTGTTCCAGAATTAATTTTGATTTGCTAGTGAAACAGAGAGTCGTGTCATCAGCATACTGCACTAGTCTTCCGTGCAGAAGTGATGAACCTACATCATTGACATAGATCAGGAAGAGAATTGGACTGGACAATAGAAAGCTATGCCTATGTATGGAACAATGCTTTAACATCTACCTTGAAAGATTGTAAACTGTGAAGGTTACAGGGAGGTGGAAGAAGCTGGAACGTAATATTATCTGGTATGATGATGTTTTAGTACAATGAACCAAAATAACAATAAATGAATGAAAATCATGAATTAAGTTTTTATCCCATATGAGGTACATTATCGGTCTATTTTGCTACAGTGAACGCGTTAATAACACTATCTTTTATCACTCACCAAGGAGAAAGTAAAGCATAAGGAGAAGAAGAAAACTAATCCATGTTCCAAAGATTTTGTTTCTGGAATGCAAAATGTCTAACGACTATATGATGAAGAATACAACTTATTTGCTAAATAAAATACTATAAGAAAACTATGTGAGCTCAGAGATCTAGAGCAGATATGTGGGGCATTCTAAAGAAATACAGGTAATAATTTATTACATCTGTTTTTTCAGTGCAAGTTAGCATTTTGGAAACGTATTTATTTTTCAGTTGAAGTATATAATAAAACACAATAATTAAAAAAAATACACTTGACATATTGAATCAACAAATTAAAAAGGAAACATACTAGAGGTATAATTTTTTTTTTATGGTAAAATCAGTTTTGAGATCTCTGTTGAAATGTAAACATTATTAAGGAGGAGATCACCATGTGTATCTTTCTTTAAATCGGTTGTATCAATGATATTTCTTCTGAGTCCTACCTTGTACTAAATACTACTGTGAATACAATTTTTAATGTTTTAATTAGAAATCTTTACATTAAATACTTGCAAAATCAATAATGGCACAAAAAGCTTGGATTTGTGTAAATACACTTAGATTTGTTCCTTTTCTAATGATAAATAAGATAGGAGAGTTACCATTTTAAAGTTTTGAATGAGGTGGCATAACCCCAAAATTTTGAGTATTCCAAAAGTATACCCAATAGAAGTATTTGATTTTTATAGTTTTCTTTGTATGTCTGTAACCCTTCAAACATTAGCAGCAGGGGAGACATTTTTATTACTTTATACAAATGAGTTACTTCATGTTAAGGAACAAAAAACCACCTTCTAACTGTTGTTCACTGCCATTGTACCATAGTTTGTGAACTAAATGTCATTGAGTTCTGGAAACAGGAAAAGACTTTTTCCAGTTATTAACCAAGAGTTGATGCCCAGCCACATACAATCACGTGTTGCACAACTGGCTGGCTGTCAACGTTAGCGACACAGTTGATTGTGTAACTGTATCGCACATGCCGAGATGGTACATCACCACTTTCACATTGCTTTCATACACTGATGGACTGAGGTATCTAGCTGCTCGGCTAATTGGTTGTTCTCTGGGTCTAATGTCTGAAATCTTGTCATAGAGAAATTTGTACGTTCTAGTTTCCATTGAATGTGTTCGATCTGTATGTACCCTTTGAAATCTTCTTCAGATTTAGTAAAGGTTTGGAATTTAGTAATTTTCAAATAAACTAAGTTAATTGCAAGCTTCAATACAGTAGGAAAAATGTTATATTGCATTTTAAAGTTAACTTAAATTGGTTTTGATTTTCAATCTGCAGTTGATGCCAGCTTTGATAAGTATTTTAATAAATCTAGTTTGCTACTAGCTTTTCAAGCAAGAAGTTGACTCACTTTTAAATGCCTATCTTAGTACAAGTGAATAGTTCTCCATTTTACAATAGTTGGATTGACCAAAATAAACGGTTTTTTTTTATAGCAGCTGTGATAATTATTTTAAAAATTTGGAAGATTTTCTACAACTGAAGATAGAAACATCACTACTTACCCTTTCTAGCGATAGGGTATTATATATATTCGAAATATAACACATGATTGAAAGTAAAGCTTAATAATTTAACTATCATAATACAAAATTTATCTTGCAACCTTAAAGTATTGACATTATTGCGGTAAATACTCAACTACACTAGTTTTTACAGTCATAGGAAAAACTTTTTTAAATGGCATCCCAAATATTCTTTATATAAACTATGATTATTGAAAGACAGCCTTATTCCCGGCATCCATTTTAGAATCTCCAAATGTCTAAATTTAAAATTTAATGGATCAGAGTTCTGAAACGGAAGAGTGAATCAGTTCTGTAAGCAACTATGAGTTAACAATAATGTCTTTATTGTCTTTATCTTTGCTACTTTTCGTGAACAGGGACAAGAAGATAACCAGACAAGCTCTTTGATATATGAATATAAGCCCGCAATCAATTATGCATTTAAGAGAAATGTTATCTCAAAAAAACTGGTTACCATTAATTTCATTTCAAAACATTGAACAAGCATTTGAGCACTTTTATTATTTACTGACAAACTCTTTGGAAGAAAACTGTAAAATGAGAGAACTGAATAGTAAAAAGCATAAAAGGTCAAATAGAAAATGGTTCACACCAGAGTTAAACGAATTTATGGATCTGGTAATGGTACTGTATGAACGATTCAAACAAAGGTTCGGCCAATCAAAATGTATGTAGAAATATATATATATATATAAAATAAAGAATAAAAAAAAACAAAAAGTAGATTAAGAGAAAAGAAAGTTTAACGAGAACTATAAAAAAAATTCAAGTAATAGATGGAAGGCAGCTTCGAATATAATAAGGTCTGAGTCCAACAATAAAAAAGAATATTCTGATATTAATATAAAAGCCAATGATTTTAATGAGTACTTTGTTGGCTCTGTTGCAACACTGACTGAAGAAATGTCAAGTGACGAAGCAGTTTATTATTTAAACAAATACTTAATGAATTGTAATAGAGGGAATAGATCTTTTACCTGGAAGAGACTTACCGAAGGTAATATATTAAAATGTGTTTCAACACTAAGTATATCAAAGAGTGAGGATTTCTATGGATTTTCTAACAAAATAGTAAAAGAAATAATGAATCTAATTATTGAACCACTCCTCCTACTTTTCAACAGAATGTTGGATGAACGTATTTTTCCCCCAAGCTTAAAAATAGCAAAAATTGTTCCAGTGTATAAAAAGGGTGAAAAATGTAACCCCTCATGTTACCAGCCGATTTCTCTTATTCTTATTTTTAGTAAAATATTTGAATAGTGCATTAAAGAGCAACTAAACGATTATTTTTATGAAAACGAGTACATTTGCAAAGAACAATTTGGATTGATAAAAGGTCTTAACACAATCATGGCTCTAGAAAATATTGTAGAAAAGATATTACAAAACTTTTAAAATAAACTAATTTCCTCTGCTACCTTGATTGTCTTAACAAAAGCATTCAATTGTATTTCACATATCCTACTCATTGATAAACTGCAAAACTATGGAATTAAGAATAAAGAAATCAATTTAATAAAATCATATTTAAGTGGAAGAAAACAAATTGTAACAATAAATAACGAAAAATCAGATTTTATAATTACAGAGAAAGGAGTTCCACAAGAGTCAGTATTATGACTTTTCCTTTTTATAGTTGCTGTGAACGATTTATCATTTAACATGCCATGTCCAACTGTATTATATGCCGATGATATAACACTTTTAAACTGTGGCAAAACTTTAGATAATTTGATAACTAAACAAAATAATTTCTACAGATATGGCTCTGGAATGGTTTAGATTGACCATGGTTATTATTTACCATGGATTGATGGTAAATAATAGTAAAAACTGAAAAAATCATTTTCTCTCTGAATTGGAAAGTAGTTCAAAGTAGTAAGCCTGTTAAATTATTTGGCATTCATCTAGACAGCAGGTTAAGTTGGGGCTCACATATTCTGTGTATAATAGTCTGTGTAAAAAGTTATCTAGGGTTGTCTACTTGTTAAGAAAACTAAAAATTGTTAACTTATCCATGTTGATTATAGCCTACTATGCCTTTTTAATTTTCATCTTCAGTATGGATTACAGTTTGGGGTAATAGCAGTCATGCAGATAGAATTTTTATTTGGCAAAAGAAAGCTTTGACAATTAAATCTATACCAGAAAGAGAGTCATGTTTGCCCATTTTTAAAGAACTTCAAATAATGACATTTCCTAGTATGTATATTTATTCTTGTTTAGTTAGTGTTAAGGAAAATTTGTACCATTTTAAATTTAGGCAAGATATTCATACCCTCAATACAACGAATAACTACTTAATCAAGTTTCAGTAAGGTTGGAAAAATCAAAATGTAGCCACATCTTCATGAAGATTAAATTATTTAACAAACTACCTCAGAGAGCTTTTAGTGTAGAAATGAATACATTTAAGTTAGTATTAAGTACATGGTTAAAAATGAATGCTCTCTACTCTGTTGACGAATATTTAACATGTGGTATTAATACCCTATTTTTTATTATTTTATTTTATAATTTTTATTTACTATTTGTGTTTAGTTTGTATGTGTCATGTTTATTTATTAAGTTTTATTCATGAATTTTAATTAATTATTTATTTTTGCTTTTCAATACAATATTGTTTTAGGGTAAGCATTTAAATATTGCTGCTCTGACTTTGTCTATTGCATGTAAATTGCTTAATGACAATAAAATATCTAAAAAATCTCAGGACTAAAAAATTGCTTAAACATTCCCAAAACTGCATTTTTTTAAAAAATGGCAGAATCTCATTCTCTTAAGGTGGTACAATTGGTTGTACATGGTTGGTTAGGAATTTGTTTATAACTCTTTAAAATAAATTTTCCAAAGAAGCAAGGTAGAAACAGTTTTTGTATCCCTCCATAAAGGAATATTGTTAAAGAAATAAAACTAAAGCAGTTTTGTATTCAGGCCCAAATAAAACCGGCTGAAGATAAAATGTGATATGTTTACAATATCTACACCAGTAATGGCTTCAGGGAGAGACATGTATTTTTCATTGTTTATAACTTAAGAAAATACACATATTTAATTTCTCGTTTTTAATATATATCTTATGAAGGAAATTAATTTTGTTTACAAATAAAAAAATACATAATTTCTTCATACACAAGAATATAACACAAATAACGTAAGTTATTTTCACACTGTAAAACGTATCCCTAGCTTAACCATTTTTCTTTAGGCTTATTAAATGTTTCAAATTTCTTCTTCTCCTTGTCGGTTATAATTAATACAAATTTTTATATTTTTCATGACATAAATAATTTTTTTTAGAGGGATGTGACTAAAACTTTCTTTAAAAATTAAAAATGTACATTTGAAAACAGAATGAATCACCTTAATCAAATTTGCCTCCATTTAAGAGGATCAAAAGAAAAAGGCAGTTTTGAACAAATTGATGCCAAATGTGGACTTTTAGAGTTAACAAAAACACAAATCCACAAGTTAGACGTGGATAATTTGAAATTTCAGCCTCCTAAGCACATGTTAAGTGGGTGGTTGGAAATAGATAATGACAAGATTATTATAACAAGTTATATTTTTTTAATAATCAATTATCAAGCTGTGTACATCTTGATTACATTTGCATTTTCTAGTGTCAAATTAATGGTTAACCCTTAAATTTTTAAACACAGTAGTCAGCAATAACTACTTGAAATCTTATTGTATAATAAACGCAAGGGCTATGGATTGTGCTTCCTTTCCATAACAGGGGAGTTCGCTTGACTGCCAAGGAAGACAGTGAAAGGTGCATGGTCCGATAGTGATTGTTGTTATGAAAGAGTAATAATTACCAACACCACAGACTGAGACTGATGAAAGAGTCTGACATTCCAGAGTACAAATTACATATTCATTGAAGAATTGTATCAAACTTGTACAAAATTACTTGTATGTAAATTGCAATTTTTTGCATGCACAGTTAGAAGACCTGTGACTATTAAATGTTTACCTATTACCAAGTAAAGTCCCATGTATTTACAATATTGAATATTTGAATGTTGCGGTTTTCACAAGTCACAAGTGTACACAATTGTATTTATTACGAGCGTGATAAGACGGCAGTCGTAATGTAGCGTGGTAAGACCCCACCAAGACAGAAATTGTGCTATCAGCGTTATCACGGCTTATCACGCTCTATATGCTGATAGCACAAGTTCTGTCTTGGTGGGGTCTTATCACGTTGCATTGCGACTGCCGGCGTATCACGCTCTATATGCTGATAGCACAAGTTCTGTCTTGGTGGGGTCTTACCACGCTGCATTACGACCGCCGGCTTATCACGCTCTATACGCTGATAGCACAAGTTTTGTCTTGGTGGAGGGTCTTACCACGCTACATTACGACTGCCGGCTTATCACGCTCTATACGCTGATAGCACAAGTTCTTCCGTGGTGGAGAAGTCTTACCACGCTACATTACGACTGCCGGCTTATCACGCTCTAAACGCTGATAGCACAAGTTTTCCGTGGTGGAGAAATCTTACCATGCTACATTACGACTGCCGGTTTATCACGCTCTAAACGCTGATAGCACAAGTTTTCCGTGGTGGAGAAGTCTTACCATGCTACATTACGACTGCCGGTTTATCACGCTCTATACGCTGATAGCACAAGTTCTTCCGTGGTGGAGAAGTCTTACCATGCTACATTACGACTGCCGGCTTATCACGCTCTATACGCTGATAGCACAAGTTTTCCGTGGTGGAGAAGTCTTACCATGCTACATTACGACTGCCGGTTTATCACGCTCTAAACGCTGATAGCACAAGTTCTTCCGTGGTGGAGAAGTCTTACCACGCTACATTACGACTGCCGGTTTATCACGCTCTAAACGCTGATAGCACAAGTTTTCCGTGGTGGAGAAGTCTTACCATGCTGCATTACGACTGCCGGTTTATCACGCTCTAAACGCTGATAGCACAAGTTTTCCGTGGTGGAGAAGTCTTACCATGCTACATTACGACTGCCGGTTTCACTACGGACTACTCGTATTTTAACATCTAACATTCTTCAGTTATTAGTGATGTGATAAAAATTGTATTTACAATTTGTTCTTCAAGATATTCATAGATTGCTTAGTTTACAAGATTGTATGGTTAAATAAGTTGAAGAATTAGTCATTTATGAAGTTGAGAACAGAATTGTTTGGTCATACATATTCAGAGCAATTATTGATTAGTTAAATATTGTAAATATAGTTTATACTAAGAGTTTAATTTTTCTGGAACAAGTGCTAATGGGGTTAAAAAAAAAAAAAAAAAAAAAAAAAAAATAGAAATCTATTCCAAAATATATAAACATGATAATATTTTGGTAGAGTACATTTCTAGTTAAAATGTTAATTTATCAATATATGTTATCACTCACTGGTTTGTTATCAGTTGTCTCCTCAGTTTCTGCTAGAACGGTCGACACTATCACCACAAACAAATAGCCGGCCACCAGCAGCCTCATCTGTAACAATGTATGTTATCACTCACTGGTTTGTTATCAGTTGTCTCCTCAGTTTCTGCTAGAACGGTCGACACTATCACCACAAACAAATAGCCGGCCACCAGCAGCCTCATCTGTAACAATGTATGTTATCATTCACTGGTTTGTTATCAGTTGTCTCCTCAGTTTCTGCTAGAACGGTCGACACTATCACCACAAACAAATAGCCGGCCACCAGCAGCCTCATCTGTAACAATGTATGTTATCATTCACTGGTTTGTTATCAGTTGTCTCCTCAGTTTCTGCTAGAACGGTCGACACTATCACCACAAACAAATAGCCGGCCACCAGCAGCCTCATCTGTAACAATGTATGTTATCATTCACTGGTTTGTTATCAGTTGTCTCCTCAGTTTCTGCTAGAACGGTCGACACTATCACCACAAACAAATAGCCGGCCACCAGCAGCCTCATCTGTAACAATGTATGTTATCATTCACTGGTTTGTTATCAGTTGTCTCCTCAGTTTCTGCTAGAACGGTCGACACTATCACCACAAACAAATAGCCGGCCACCAGCAGCCTCATCTATAACAATGTATGTTATCACTCACTGGTTTGTTATCAGTTGTCTCCTCAGTTTCTGCTAGAACGGTCAACACTATCACCACATACAAACAGCCGGCCACCAGTAGCCCTATCTCAGGGATGCTACAGGTCACTGGTTTGTTAAATCAGGGAAGTCAGGGAAAAGTCAGGGAAAAAAAACAGACTGGAAATCAGGGAACAAGTCAGGGAATCCGGTCTCAAGTCAGGGAAAAGTCAGGGAATTTCGACGTTTTGCTCAGAACGGGACAAATATAAAATCCCTTTACACAAATAAACTTACTGCTGCCGCGCCGAGTCCAAGCCTGCAGACGACGTGGCGCATGAAGCAGGCTTTTTTGCTTTTTTATATTTGCCACCCTGTTAGCCTCAACACCGGCTTTTTTCCACCCATTAATCTGTAACAAAAACCCTGGTTTGTTATTGCGTCGAAAAAAGTCAGGGAAAAATGAAAAATTTGGTCTGGAAATCAGGGAAAAGTCAGGGAATTTCATTATTGGACTCCTGTAGCAACCCTGTATCTGGTAGCTTTTAAAATATATTGCATGAATGTCGTAATGGTAGGAAATAATGAGCACAGACAAAATATTTCTTTCTCTATGCTTTGACATCGGATTTTGAGGTTGGTTTGAGATTAGTTATTGGAGCCTGTTTTCAGGAGTAAGTTTTGAGGGTACGGTAGGGTGGTCTGCCTCCATCAGCATCGGCCCCATGAATATTGCTTACAACCTCTTAGATGTTCAGGTTGCTTTTGGGAGGTGAAGGAATGAAATTTCCATAGTCAACTAAAATATAGTCGAGATTGTAATCCTCATGGTTAATAATCTACCTGGAACTGAGATTCTCTTGGCTGTATTTGCCTATCGGGCATTTAATATTAGTAACATTTGCTTGGAACCAACAGGTAACAATGCTACACCTTTATTCACCCTTTCATTATCAGCCAATTAAGATTTATAATGAATTGCATAGCCTACTTGAGAATTCCAAGTACAGATTGACAATTGGTATTATCTCCTAGAATAACAATCAGTCTGAAGATTCCGAAAAAAATTACAAAATGTAAAACTCCGAGTTTTACAGGAACAAAACTGCGTTCATAGTGCGATCCGACGGTGAGACTTAGTACTACGATCGACACATCACTATTTAAATCCGTCGCCTAGTCTTAGGTTATTAGTGGTTATTAATTAGACCCAATTAGACGTCTAGATCTGATTTGCCTTTACTCCAGAGATTCATTGTAAATACTGGAAATACAAGAGATTTTAAGCTATATTTCCTCTTTATATAAATATTTAATAACATTACACTAAAAGGATGATAGGCTATCCTAAAAATGTATTATAACATATTACATTTAGAATACATTTAATTGTCTATTTATCTAAATATATACATAATATCGCAGATAAATTTCACAATTAAACTATCATGGGATATAACATTTTTGTTATCTTCTAATTTATTAGTTTTAACTGCGGCGCCTTCTCTAAAAAAATTGAGAATAAAAGAATAGGGACATTTTTCGTTTCTTCTCTAAAAAAGTACTAATCTGAAGGAAATCTCTCTTCCTCAATCTCTCAATCATTATCTCCAAGCACTGAAACTATGGCTGTCATGGAGCGTGGAGCGAAGGAAGGAAAGTGCAGCAGCAGCAGTCAGCAGATGACCCAGGGAGAGTCCAGTGAGCTGCTGACTGCTGCTACTAATCACCCATAAAATATGCATCTCATTAGACTTTCCCTGGTCACAGACAGTATCCCACTTCCGACCAGCTGAACTTTCGTGTTGCTTCATCAGGTTTGTTCCATTTTAACTGGCTGTTAATGAAATCTATTCTTGTGAGTATGATAAAATTTTAAGGGTCGACACTGAAATACTGGAAGGAAATTTACACTTTTAGAGTTAATTGAAAATAGTTTTAAATTTATCGCTATAAGCTCGTGGTCAACCGAACTCTTATCTTACTTACGAGGAGCGTTACTGTCGCGATCACAGTACGAGTTATTAAATACTATGCAGTTTACATATTTTTGTATGAGAAGACACAGCTTAGTCGCATTATTGTTAATTTCAAAAAATCTGTTCAATTAAGTCTTAAAAATTCAAAATGTTTTACATAAAAAACAGTCACCTTTGATAAACACTACAAATTCCGTAATACGACCATTAATCAAGTGAAAATGATTTGCCAATTTCATAAATTTCATTGTGGAAATATAACATTAAAAATCAGTAAATATATTTTACATTAAAATTTAATTTTCATGAGATTTAATAGTTGTATTTACGATCTTCAAAACTTTGCGGTTTACAGGAAAAGTTAGATACCGGTAATTTTTATTACCATTGCACTACCAATTAATTGATGTATTTATGCGTGTAAATACAAAACTATGTTATTTTGTAATAAAAATTCAAATTCGTTTACCCAAAATTTTAATGTGCAGTTTGTGGAAGCTAAAAGTATTCATTGCATTTGTTGAACGAATGCTTTTTTACGATGTTTCGAAGGTCGAGGGAGGGGAGATCATTTATGCCAGAAATGAGTCTTTTAAAATTAGTATCAATCATTAAATGAATATGTGTATTTTAGTTGGAAAAGTTTGCAAGTGTATTGCTCCTCTTATAATAATTACGAACAATATATACTGACGTATGCAACTCGTATACATCTACATTGTTTCCCCCTCCTCTCAAAATTCTATTGTGGGAACGCCTCTAGTTGGTGTGCCTCTGAGGAGATTACAGTTATGTCTCTTCGTAAAAAATTATTTAAGATTACGACAATTTCTTCTTTTGCATATTCAAGATTGGACGATGGCGCCAAATCTACGAATATCAATTATACACAGTATAAATTAAAGTCGCTTTTTGTGTTTGTCTGTTTGTGCATCGATGTTTTCTAAACTACTCAACGGATTTTAATACGGTTTTCACTGTCGGCTTCGTTATGAACTAGGGCAGGTTCCTAGATATGATACAATAATATTTCAATCATACATGGTAGAGAAAAGTTTGTATATTGGAAAAATCGATATTTTTCAGGATTCGGGAAATAATTATAATATTTACGAATTGTAATTTAAAGTTAACTGACACAAACAGCTGTTAGAACTTTAAGCGGAAGTTCATCTAAAAGGCAGAAACAGTTATTTACATTTAAATTTCAGAATATATTAAATATGCAGTGGATGATCGATAATGTATTGCATATTGCAAAAACGAAATTACTGGATAATCCTTACTACATATTGAACCGGTAATGAATTTAAACCATATAATGCATTGGAAATACTATTTAAATGCTGTTGTAAAACCCAAATTAATGAGAAAAAATCAGTGAATGTTCGCACATACGGTTTTTGAAACTGGTTAGTTCTCTTGACATTGTGTGTATGTTTTTGACCAAAACACAAAACAAACACATACATATGATGATATACGATGTATGATGATGTATGTGTACATTTAATGTACATATACAGGGTGAATTTAAGTTAGTGTCGAAAATTTTTTGGGTGATACTACTCAGTATTATAGACCAAAATATGAAAATAAAAAATTCCCTATCCCATCTATCTTTTAACTACGACCAATTTCGCTATTTTGTTAAAAAATCATGTTTTGTTTCAATAAAACTCAATTTCCTCCATTATTTTTTATGTTTTTTTAATTCTGAATCCATTTTTGAAATCTACACAAAATTGTACTTGGGAATAATGGAGAAAAACACTGTCTTGAAAATAAGTTTGATACAAACAAATTGCTAATAAATCAAATTCTTAAGTTTTCGGCAAAAAACATTAAAAAGATATTAGACCCGAGGAATTAAATGAAGTTAATTCTGAAGAGAGGCCAATACCACAAAAAAACTTGCCATTTTTTGGGCTTTAAAATGACATAATGCATTGCCATAACTTATCAGTTTTTACTCTGACTTTCTTATCTTACAATCACAAGTATGAAGGAAATACCCCATTTTTCAGGTTTTATTTTGTCTTTCAGCTGACTTTACGTCTATCTACTTAAAATAGTTATTTGAGTCGTAGCTTATCATGGATTTCACATCGAGAGAGTATGCAGAGATGCATTTTGTATATGGTTTTTGTGGCGGGTTTGCTATGCTGCTCAGAGAGATACCACGCTCGGTACCCAGATCGTAGAGTTCCTAGTGATAAAGTTTTTACGAGGCTACATTAGCGTTTGTTGGAGAGAGGAACAGTTCACAGGCAGCGTAATGAGGTAGGTCCTGTTCTTCGAGATGTTGGCTTAGATGAACGAGTTCTAGATTTAGTTCAAGAAAATCCTGAGATCAGCAGCCGACAACTTGCCAGAGAAGTTGGTGTTTCTCAGAGTAAAGTGTTAGGAATCTTACACGAAAAATAACTTCCACCCCTATCACTTTACAAAGGTTCAAGCATTAGAACAAAATGGACTTTGGTCCAAGAGTAGAGATCTGTCGCTGCTGGCTGCTCAATAGTGATATTGAACAATATCATTTTTTGAGAAACATTTTGTACACCGATGAGTCTACCTTCACTAGGGCTGGTGTTTTAACACGCATAACATGCACCATTGGGCCGAACAAAATCCCAGGGCTTCAAGAGAAAGTTCCTTTCAAAGACGTTTTCATCTCAACGTATGGGCAGGAGTCATCGGAAACCAACTTGTGGGTCCCCATATTTTTCAAGGAACCTTAAATAGTGGAGTTTACTTGGACTTTTTACAGCATACCTTGCCCACACTTCTGGATGGACTTGATATGGACCACAATCAGAGGGACAACATAGGTTTCCAACAGGACGGTGCTCCTCCTCATTTCAGCAATGAAGTGCGTCAGTGGTTAACGGACAATTACCCGACATGGATAGGTCGTGCTGGAACTGTAGCTTGGCCAGCCAGATCTCCTGACCTATCTCCTATGGACTTCTTTGTTTGGGGGACTATGAAACAGGAAGTTTTACTCGACCACTGTAAACTCTGAAGGAAGACTTAAGAAACCTGATTGAGTTAGCTGCCCAAATAGTGCGTAACAAGTTATCTTTGAACGTGACGGTTAGGGCAATGAGGAAGCGTGCGAGAGCCTGCATTAGAAACGGAGGCAGGCAATTTTGATAACAATTATGTAGATTACTTACTGTTATGATTATTATTTTTTTTAACTGTTCTTTATGTGTTTATCCTATGTTTGATTTATTATTGAATTAAACACAATTTTGACTGGTTATTTGGCACCGTGATATTTTAAGTAGACCTTGTTTTCCAATTACTGATTCTTTAATAACCAGTAGAAGATGAAAATAAAAGTAACGTTGCATTTATGTCATTTTAAAGCCGACAAAATGGGCAAGTTAAAAAATGGATTCAGAATTTTAAAAAAAACATTAAAAATAATGGAAGAAAATTGAGTCTTATTTAAACAAAACATGATTTTTTAACAAAATAGCGAAATTGGTCGTAGTTAAAAAAGATAGATGGAATAGGGATTTTTTATTTTCATATTTTGGTCTATAATACTGATTAGTATCACCCAAAAAATTTTTCGACACTAACTTAAATTCACCCTGTATATCTGTATATTATGTGAGGTTGAGTGGTAGAGAGGGCTAAATAGCCCTAACTCCGCCTCTTAAATAAAGGCATATTTCATTTAATTTCATTTGTTGTTGTTGCTGTAGTTTAAGGAAAACAAAGCTATGGCACACTTTTACCTTTATATATAGATGGGAAAACACAAGCGACAGTAGTGTATGCTTTGTCACCGTAGTTGTCTTTTGCTTACGTATGTATATATTTTCTTTACCGGGGATATATGTTTACTTATGTTTGAAAAATATCATGAGGCTCCATCACATTACATCATTACAATTATGCTTTCACTAAGTAGACTACGTATTTAAATTTTGAAAATTGCATGCGATGCCACGATTATCTGCTAGTTCGTTACTAAAGCACGTAACTGATAAAACTGAATTAAGGTTTGGTATTATGGTACAGTACGCGCGCTGAAGGTTCGGCTCCGAGTCAACCGAGCGGACTACGGCGGGGGACGGGTGGATTGCCCGATATAACAACTGTTCTGCAGACATCCGCCAATGTTTGGCCCGCTGCAGTCTGAATATTTATTGTCCCTGTTCTCAGGATTCTTTATACATCAGTGTTTCGTATTCATTCATCTGTCATAAAATTAGTGTATAAACAATACACCCCAAAACATTTTCTATTCGAATATAATACAATGAAATTCAACATAATTTCATTAAAGTTTAAACTTTTAGTTTATCACAGATCACCACTATGGCCTAAAGTGTTTTTTTTCAGAAAAAACTATTGCAAAGTGATTCAATGTTAAACTTTCAAATGGTATTGCCGTGTTGCATTTACGTGAAAAGGCCATAAACTGTAGGGCAGCGGTGTCGGTGATACATTCCACTTCAGACTAAGTTACGGCTAACCTAAACTATGTATCTGAAAAAAGTTAAATCTAAAATTAACTTCAGTTCATTCAGAAAAACTTTCCCGCTGGTGAAAGTTTCCTGACCAAATAATAAAAAAATCCTCACATACAAACTTTTTTGTATCACAATTTTGGCTCAGTTAATTTTAAAATATATTTTATTGAAGAAAAGTAATAAAACATTGAAACTTAATACATCTATTAGCATTGGCATAAACAGGAAAATAGATCTGCGAAATTTCAGAATTTTATTTGTACAGGAAGTTGGTCTAACCGTAAGTTGATTGTCGAGCGAGAATTAAACATTGCCGTCCGTGACGGATCATTGGAGAGTCAATGTTTTTATTTGGTTAGTAGGGCAACGACAGGGCCGAACCTTCAGCGCGCGTACTGTAGCAGCTTTTATTGACGAACAAAGATATTAATGTCCTCGTACGCTATCATTTAAAAATGACTGTCATATTGTAAAACGCGTTTTATTGTGGTTGTACCGAAAGAGAAATTGTTGATTACAGATTACTAGACACAACGATCGGCGGCTAGTGCGGGCGGTCAGCTGACAACCACCCTCCATCAAGTTGATCTCGCTTAACGCGTTTCTGCACGATCATCCGTGAAATATGTTAGTTACCGCACTTTCCCTGGTCCCTTCTCCAGGCAGTACGGCACGGCACGGACAACGTTCCAGCGTCCAGCAGTCGCACACTTCCGGTGTCTCTGTGGCTGCTGCGGGCGCTTCCGGTTTGCCCCCGCGACCTCGCTTCCGTCTCCGTGGGTCATTACGTGCCCTCTGGGCAAGGCCTTTCGGCATTCTTATGTATCACAGTTGTATCGCCATTAGTTGTATAATTCGTACTCGCCTTCATCTCGCTGAGGGTTACGTCCTCTCCCAGGTCCCCATTCGTATAACCGAAGTCGGAATTGAGGTTTGTTAGTGAGTCACTTAGATAGGAAGGGATTATGCCAATGAATTAAAAGTAAGCAAATACTCATTTTTACAAATTTAGGTACTATTTTTTATGTAAGAGTATTATCTATTTACATATGTTTTGTATGTAAGAGTTTTCAAACTGGTGATGTCATGCAGGTGAATATAATTTTAAAACGAGTTTGATAGCATTATTTTTAATATCAATGTGGTGGGAGTTACAACCGAGGTGGTATATAGATGAAGAGTAGGGGTGGGGAATGTATAGAGTATCAAATATACTCAGATTAACAAGGATTTCTGGAGCACTTTCCTGAAATTTTGTTAAGATGAGACTAAATGATGAATTGCTTATAATATTCTATTGCATCTAATTTTGAAAAATAGGAAGGGAGCGCTCCAAACCGGACGTATATCATGTTTAGGTATAGAATATTGTTAGGTACAATTTTGTTCAGGATAGTATTGCAGAGTAGTAGTGGTATTAATATTAACAACTTTAATAGTATGATTGTTACATTACGTTTCAGTGTAGTGAGTTCAGATGTTTTAAATTAAAACTTAAGAAACTGTTATAAGTAAAAAAGTAAACTGCACAATACAGGTTTACAATTTACTGTTTTTATATACTTAGCATAAAATAATAAATGTTTGTAAAATATTTAAACATTTAAGTTTTCCCACTAGTTATCGATCTATTTGTAACTTAAATTGTTAATATTTCCCAGAAACATTAATGTTATCAATATGTCAAGTTTCTTTTTTTATTTCATGTATCACAAAGTTAAACTTAACAACGGCATTGTCATCAGAGCTTCAATTGGAATTATGGTTCATTTCTGAAAAATAAAATATAAAATATTTTTTTGAAAAATAACTTAAGCCGGCTGTAGCGAAACAAACTTGAGTTTCCCCCCATAAGAACAATGTTAAACTCCATCCACTTTTAAATCCAAACTTTCTTTATCGCACCGTTATGGCGGATGTCACATTTGAGAGGCACTTCGTAGTTAATGCACCTCCAAACGCTGTTAAGTTCTTTTTGTAAAGTGTATACTTTTTTAATATTTAAGCGATGAATTACAGTTAAGTTTGAGAGTTTTCTCAGTGTGACTTGTTAAAATATAGAAACAAACTTAGATAAGTTTGGACGCGTATTAGTTATATATTTAAAATGAACGATCTCACATAATTTCACGACTGAAATAAGGGTAAATCTGCGCGAGGTTTAACATTGTTCTTATGGGGTTGTAATCAAGGCGGCTCCGGCTGTCAGTACAGCTAGTTCTTAACAGAAGCATTTCTACCTGGGAGGAGGGAATACAGGAGAAACTAGACGTTTTAAAATGTGAACTGATACAGTTTGTCCCAAAAATTAACCTAGTACTTCTCATATTTGGTCCGAAGAATTCTTTTACTCAACCCATATCACTAGTTTTCTTACGTTGCAAAACGTCAAGCTCATTTACTTCATCATATAAAGCACTATCATTTAGTTTAAATTTTCTGTATGTATACTCGTTTGTTACAAAATCGACACTCTTCAATTATGACCTATTCAGGAATGTCTTTCAAGGTTAAGGTTAATCAGGGGCGTATACAGAAAATTATTTGGCTGGCTCACGGGGTGCTTTTGGAAATATAAAATATTCTCCAAATACAGGGGGTTAGAAATCTTTCCCCAGGAAATTGTTAATATAAAGGATCTCATGAATATGTTCTAGCTTAAAACAAACGACTGGGTGCAGTTTTAATGTTTGATTTTTTTAAATTACCCCCTTAGCCCTACCCCCCACTTTTATACATGCCCATGAGTTTAAATACTGTTGTATAATATTGAGATTGAAAGTACATGTTAAGATATTCATTACAGTTTTGGAAAAGTGCAAATGATACCAACAATGCAACCTTAGCACATCTCTAGCTGTTGTATTTAATTACGAACAGGAGTTACAATAAGCTAGTTGATGCAACAATAATTAGTTATGAAACGGCAGGAGAATAAAATCACTATCTCAATTAGTGTTTTTAATTGAAGGGTGGCGCTTAGTAAAACCTTCACTACTTCGTTATTATTTGTTAGCGAAATACATTTTCTACCATAATATCAATAAAAAAGTTTTTTCCTGTTTTAGGTAATTTCAGTTCGGATATTCCGTATAGTTACCATCTTGAAACGCGATCTAATTTTCTGAAACTTGATTTGAAACAAGTATTAAGTAGACCGAACATTATTAAAAGTTTGAATATCACACAGTTATTCAATTTAAACGCATAGTTCACAAACAAACAACTAGACAGACGGACTAAGCATATTAGGAGTAAATATTTACGTCATTTCCTACTAGTTTTGACTTGACGAATCAAATAGAATGATGGGGTTTGATTGAGAAATGTATGGGCACACTGTATATCAGTGTTTAGAAGCTGAAAACAGTGACACTAAAATTGAATTTTTAATATTAGTTGAAATACGCGTCCTTTTTCCTCGTAGCTTTAAGCCTTCAACGTAGCAATATTGCCGAGTTAAACTTTCCGCTCAGTTCAATTTCTAACGATCAGTCTGTTTGGTTCTCACACCATTTAGAGTTCTCCAAACGTGATGGAACTACGCTTGTCAACAAGAGACACACGTGAGGTCGTTTTGTCGAGAAAGTAGACGCTTATACAATAATACTCTGTGACAACGCAAGATTGGACTTACTTGGCTTCTTGCCTGCCGACTGGAATTCTGTTATCGATCCTTTACTACAGTTCTTTCATCTTGAATGGCTGGTAGTGGATTCTCTGTGATGCTGTCTGACATTCAGTACAACTCACACATGCTACTCGCTAGTGACAACGCGAGAGTGGTCCGGTGGCCTACTTACCCAGAGAAAGTGGAGAGATTGGATGTACAGACTCACTTCCACTTCCTATCGCATCAATTACTGACGCGCGAGTGTGTGTGTGTGTGTGTGTGTTTGTGTGTGATTGCGGTGACATTGGGCCGGGTTTCGCGGTCTATCGCCTAGATATCGCCATTCCTGCAAGCCTACTTAGATAATGGACTCTACTTATTTTTTTCATTGCTATCAGTAACTGTAAAAGATTGAAATTTCCTTAAATTTTGTAGTATTTTAGAAGTTTTTGTTCACTAAAGTCCTTTATATACATACCGTCAAAAAATCACATTCGTATTGTCAGTCGTTTTTCTTTGGTCCTGGTTGCAAAATTAAAAAAATTTCCTAGTTGAACTGCCTATAATTTCTCGTGGAGTGAGATAACAATTTTTGCATATTTTTCATTTCATCTGAGAAAAAGGCAATCATTATAAAATTAAAAAGCTAACTAAAAACCGTTTGGTCTCTCTTCATCATGATAATATGTCCAGTAATATATCATTACTGTGCAAAAAAAAAGCAAACAAACAAACAAACAAAATAATAAAACACAGTTTTTAATAAAAAAAGTTTTGTTTATTAAATTAAAGCCATTTGATTGTCTTCAATGGCAATCCAGACCTGCCTGTCCATGTAGGTCCCTCTGTTGAAGTTGCGATTCCAATGCTCGGTTTAGAACACAGTAACAATGATGGTTTTGACATACCGAGACTTTATCGCTTTGTATCTCGTTTGCGATTAAAGGAAACGCAACTAAGTTCCGATTCAAACAATTAGATCTTCACTCATAACACAGAATTGAACAGAACCTCAGCCTAACACGGGAAGAACGGTAGTAGGTATATACAGTATGTTATCTCTCTAAAGGAGACGAGAAAAAGTACAAATTCAGGTTGAAAACAATTGTATTCTACACACAAACCTTAATCTTTGTTGGTAGGCTACTCATATTCACCATTGTTTATTATATTAATTTTCTCATACGAGAGTCTATTGGAGCTCGTGATATTTTTGGTGCCAAGTGTGATTTTTTTAGTCCACCTTCCGAATCGGAAATAGCAATTCGGAAGCACACCGATATTTTCTGTACTCACATTGTATAGAAAACGTTGGTCTTTTGTACACATAACGGTTTTTAGAGGCAACATTGATTTCGGAAGAGAAACAAAAACTAGTAATGCAATTTTCAGTTTTCGTATTTTCCATATTTTGGTCATAGGTATAGTTTATAACATAAACACCAAAACAACCAAAACCATGCCCAAATAAATTGGAATATGAAAATAGTTTTAATTCTTTGCAGTTTTTTCACTGGGTACGACCAATTTTAAATGTAATATACTGACATGATCAATATAGCACAATTATTTCTCAATCGATATAGCAGCTAAGCCCGACCGCACACTTGTTATTGCATTTGTCCCGCAACGAGATATTTTGTCGCGGTGTGCTGCAGGTGAATTGTTTCCTGTTACAAAAAGAAAGAAATGAATCTTGTAACGTTGCAATGCGGCAAAGCTACAATCTCATTGCAGTGAAATTTAATGTTACTGACCCACAATTCTGTCCTGGCTTCCGCTAATTTGATCAGAAAACTGTTCAAACGGTTTACTGGTCAGAGGTGAAATACTGATCTTATCACTTTATATGACTAGTATATTTTCAAATAAACATTTTTATAACTGCGTTGCAAGTCAGTCACAAATACTCTTTCGCGACATTTTTATTTTTGTGGACAATAAACACATCTTATGTATGCTAATACTGTAATACAGTTATGTGTTGGAAGGTATATGTGTATTGATTGCACTGCAGCTGTATGAAATTGTGCACTGCTGAGGCATTGTATATGGTATGCTCCTTTACATTATTCAAGAATATATTGATCAGAAATCAAATTCATCATGATTTCTTAAAAATCTGAAAATTATCAAATATTTTAGTTAGTTACAAACTAATCGACATCTAAAAATAAATTGTGACAATATAAATCTATGGTTTTTAATAGTTTATGGAAATGTATACTTAAATGAAAAAAACGACTCTAATACAAAACGAATGCAATTAATTAAGGAATCCCAATATATCTATGGGTATTATGAATTTATTTCTTTTTATTTTCATGGTTTAATAAGTAGGCTATTTAAAAATTGTTCGTTTTCAAGTGTGGGTTATCAGTTTCATTTTTTATTTGAGGAAAATATTTTTAAACTTTATTAATATTGTTAAACCACATACCAGATTTTTGCATGCAGTAAATTTGTACGGTAGTTGAGGTTGTAATACAATTTTATACAAAAAGACGGGATATTTTATGGTAAACATCCGACAGTTCTAGAACTATAACAGTGAAAAATAAATAAAATAATAAAGAATACGATTTGAGGTTATAGTAGCCTATGTGTGTACGACGAAGAATGCGTGTCAATTGTTGAGTGTTAAAAACGGTGTAGTTAAATAATTTCGTTATGATTATGTAATTATATAACAATTAACTGAGGACGACACTGTACGATCACATGTAACATGTGCCGAAATAGCTCAGTTGGGAGAGCGTTAGACTGAAGATCTAAAGGTCCCTGGTTCGATCCCGGGTTTCGGCAGTTTCTTTTTGCATCGCGTCGTTCCTAATGCTCGTTATAATAATTATTTCCGTTCACGAAGGCACACATTTATTTCGTATCCTACTAAGTATAATTTTTAAATAAATAACTTTTACAATTTATTAAAAAAATATTAATACGCTTAGTGTACATATATTATCAAACAAATTAATTAAATATATACAATGAATATTCCTAAAATAAATATGAAAATTAACACTGTTTTTACTCAGTTTAGTCTAAATGTAACTTCAATATCACTTATTATTATGTTACTTAAATACCTAGCATAAATTAATCATATTTTCATTATAAAGCTAGTAGTTGTAATTTGTTACTAATAGTATAAATCATTACAAAGAAACAAGTTGATAAGTTGGTTAATGATTGTTACAACCAAGCAAGCTGATATTAATAGGGCTAGTACCTAGATATAGAATAACTGTCTGAGCAATAAGTGTGGTTTTATAATCAGCTGTTTCAAACTAAATAGAAATACTTTCAAAACATCGAAATGTTAGAAACCAGTGGGGCAGAGCCCTATAATCGAATGTATTTCAAATATAAAAAAGGTCACAATTGTGGCGCACAGTGGGTCAACACAGGGAATTTCCGCAAACAATTCTTAAATTTGGTTTAGAATTATGTTTACTAGTATAAATATAAAATCCACTGTTCAGGCCTTATTCCATAAACCATCAAAATTCAGATAAAAAATTTTATATTTTGAAGCGTGAGTCGTTTGATATTTAATAATTTAGCAATTTAATATTTTTTCTGGAAATACTAAATTTGTTCGACTTAGCGAATGTTTGAGGTATAATAGTGGATTGTAATTGTTCTAAATTGGTAGAAATGATAATTTACTACTTTTGAACAAATAAATACGTAAATAAATATTGTATATTATTGCATAAATACAATATCTCAATACATTTCCACTATTAAAGAATACTTTTACAGTCACATTAAATCATTAAACATTACCACTGTTTTATCTCTACAATCTCTGGCTACTTATACATTTATTTTACGTAATTATGACAATATTGCCCATTATACCAGATATTTTTATTGCATGGCATCTTTTTCTAATAGCGAGAATTTAAAACTCTACAAAAATACAAAACTGCCTGCAAACTTAAAACTTAAGAATTTAATAACAATGACAAGGCGTCTTAACTTGTAGAAATGTATAAAGTCTCTCTCTTTCTGAGAATCTGGTCTCAAAAGCATTGTGTATAGATCACAAGATTCCAATATTTAGTGGGAAACATCGCTGGTGTGGATTCAGGAATTCTTCCTACCAATAAAAAGCATGACAAAAAAAATGTTCATCATTTCTAAAGAATGATCACCTTGAAACTAAGTAGGCCTAAACATTAATTCAGACTAAAAATTAATATTATAACGAGTACAAATCTCGAAATGAGGTGAATGTTGACAGCGATAAACTTTTTCAAGTAATAAGTAAGTTCGTATAAACCCGTTTTTCCGCGCCCCCTCGGCCTTATCCTGGTTTCATGATACCACTGGCTCTGTACATAAAAGTGCTGGAGATACCCAAATATTGCTGCTAAACTGTTACTGCTCTTTCTTGGATGTCTTTGTAACAATGCAAAATCACGGTTGGACTTTGTTTGAAAGCTTAAGAATCAAAATATTCTCGCTAACTTACCGTTTTCATTTAAAAATACAATTCATACAATTTTGGTACATACAATATGGTAATTAATGAAACAATGCAGTGAGATTGAGTGTTATGATCGTCTGTGATATCTTCATTAGAACCTTAGCGAACACCAAATTTGAGGCTCAGTTTTACCTGTTAGCCATTAATAACATATCTGAGTGGGTCGAACACTATAGCGAACTGTCGTCGGTTCCTTGGCTTCTGGTCTCGTTATAATCCTCTTAAGTACAATTGAACCGTAAACAAAAGTTGAACCGCAAGAGAAATTATCTAGGTGACAGAAAATGTTAAAACACAGCAGTCCCTCTAGACCAACTGTTCATAGAACGATCCGGTGGGCAGCCCTAGTATTATCATTGACGCGAAATAACAGCACTAGCAAGTTCTGATGATGCGGTGGTTCCAGGAAGGAAAATAAAGAGAACGTGCACGATCGTGGAAACACCGCCCTCGGCAGTATGGAGGTTTGCACGTTCCAACGAGCTGGTGCCGGCCTCGATAAGTTAACAAAATCTTGTTCAATTAAACTTCCGTTAAAAATCAAAGCTTTAAATAGTGGTCGATGAAATTCACGCCAATGCCGAATTTTTAGGAACCGTCCAGTCAAGAATAAAAGTTAAAATTGTAATTTGATAATTACTTTTATTCATATAATTCAAAAATTCAGAATTTATATAATTAAAAATAGTACACTTTTATCTATCTTGATAATATTTGGTCTTAATAAGTTAATGACTTGTGAATTTCAAGTTGTAGTTTCGTTGAAAAGCACCAAACACCAGGTACTATTTTTCTGACATAAACACCTGAAGTTATAGTTTGTAAATATTTTTCTTTATATGTATAAACCTAGAAATAAATTACCTACATTTTCATGGAACTCCTAAAAATATAGCTCTATTTTCGCGAAAACCCGTAAATTTAGCTCCATTAGTTACTTTGTGATTAACTTTGAAAATCACGTGTTTATACTGTTTGATCTAAGAATAAGACCACCATTAGTGAAAGGTCTAGTTTCGGATCGTCTATGGTCTTTTCAGTGGTCAGTGATCTTACTGATGAATGGTGGGGCCACCACTGAATGTGACAACAAGACTAACGACAGTGTGATGGAGTAGTCTCGTGGTCGCGGCACACTTTCAAGGCCACGTGCACAAACAAACATTCTCACGCACCCGCCACACCCGCGCTCGCGCCCGCAGTGAAAGTTTTATTGGTGAAAACAACTTGACTGGAACGGACCAATTTAGTAATTACTGCAAATCTGACTCACAAACCTGATTTACTTTTTATTTCGGTTTGTAACAAGATTTTGTTCTTTCTTTTATTTTTAAAGAAGGAGTGGACGCTCTCCTTACAGTTCATCGTTCATCCCACTGATGAAGGACGTCCGAATAGAAGAATTGTCGAACAGTGAAGTGTCCAAAACATTGTAAAAAGCTAAAGATTCGGTTCAAAAGTATCCATTCAGTTGTGCGGCCATAACACACACGTTACTGTCATATTCCTTATAATTTTGCCAAGGCCGTTGTGGTAAATCGAGATATCTCGTTTTTTCCAACGGTATCACATCTTATTAATGGCTCAAAAACTGAATAATAAAGACAAACGATGTTAACCATACTGTAAAAGAACAAAGAATATGGAATTTATCATACAATATGTAGTCCTGAAAGAACATATGGAGGAATTCCAGATGTACATTATTCAGGTATCTGCTAAAGCAAAAAATTCTTAAAAGCCAAAAAAAAGACTTTTGAATGTTGATCAGATGCACAAACTTCATTACTATCCATTACTTGTGCCAATTTTTTATAATATTAATTCATTTTTAATTTAATAATAGGTTGATCGTTTCTATTTTATTTTCATAGTATTATTATTTTCGTATAAAATCAAAAAATATATGTAATTGCGTTATATACTGCTTTAATATAAAAACCAACTTGAGTACATCTTGGCCATTCAAAAGTGGCACCACAGGCTTTGTGAAAATATAACTGGGAAATCTGGTGGCCGTAAGGTCCTCTGGATCAGGTCTAAGGAAATGAAACAGGTAGACTTTATTCATATGACTAGAACAAATTTTTATCACTACTGTCCATTTCGCACTGTACCTACTTTTTCGTGTATTCTGTGTCCGTGGGGAAGGAAGGCATTGTCATTTCTACCAGCTATAGCTGAAGCGCACAGTATTTTCCAATAACGGTGTTCTAACACTGACGCGACTTTTGGATTCAGCCCTGATAATGTTTTAAGACTCGGAAATTCGTGGAAAATACAATCGAATTATTAAAAAAATAGAGGTTAGTGCTCTTATTAGGAGATAACAATATCGTAAATGCAGTACTTCCTATAAATGTTTTATAGACGCTTATTTACATTAATTTTAACTATTACACTCTAATAGTCATCAGTAAATACTTCAAGTAGAAAGTAAGTCTCCTTAGCGGTCCACCCTTCACTGGTCGGGAAAATTACTAGGAGTACGGTAATCAATGGCCTTCCATTCCGTCTTTGTCTTTGCTTAATGATGCTGGAAACTGGAAAAACTGCCGACAGCTCTTCTTCCGTCTTTTACTTTCTGTTCGGTGTTCGACTAAAAGTGGAGTTCTCTGTTGGAACGAAGTCTTGCTGAGACCAGATTCAAGTCTGTAGTTGGACAGATGGCACAGCCCGCAGTTCTGACCTTGACAATGAAACCGGCCGGCTCCAAAGTTTCACTCTCAGTTCTCATTAGACATACAAGCCGCGCGGCTGCTGACCCCCTGGAAGTGCTTTCCCTCACTTTCGCGCCCGGCCAGGACCGGTCTCACAGCAAGTCCGTTTTATCACCGGCGCCTTTGTCGTATACAATCTCATTACTAACATTCTCTTATCTAGTTTGAGCTTTACAACAAAGATAGTTTTGTTATTATTTCTAATCATCTTCCAACAGGACGATCTTAACTTGCCCCTTAGGCACTTACTGTTCGTTTTTGAGAATAGTATTATCAGATCCTTTTATTGAAATAGTTCCAGTTTTCACCGAATCTCGTTGAGTCCGGAAAAATGGTAGTATCAGTTACTTGGATAATGCTATGATTCAACAGTACGAGTATGCCTCGTAATGTCCAGTATGGTTAGTACACTTTCTACATCTATTCCAATTAGCATGAGGTAAACCGGATTTGTCAACCATTTAAACTTGAACATATATATATATATATATATATATATATATATATATATATATATATATATATATATATATATTACTGAAGACATACTAGCTGAGAAAACGAACTTTTTTCATAGACTTTTCTCTAAACGACCAAAATTTCTCCCACATTGACCGATTTATTCTGGAAGGAAATGGAGTTAAAATTCAATGTCGGTAGGAGAAGCTAGTTGTTTCTAATTTTCACATTTGCTCAACCGTCAGGCCCCGCCATCATTCACCTGATGAGAGACCCAGTTGGGTCGAGACTGGTCGCGGAATGACGGATCAATTTTCCATCTGGTGAAATTCGGTCACGTTCCAGTGAGGGTGTAACAATACCATCATACGTTGGAGTTGGTGGAAAGTAAATCAATATCGAGAATAGCTAATTCACACTTACACCCCTCGAGAACACTCTTCTGAAACCGTTCACGGCACTATGTCAGATTCAATTCAGGAACCGTAGCACACAGTTATTTGCATATTGCGTACCGTCTAAACCGGTACTGTATGTAACAGTGGTATTGTAGCCGAAACGGTGAAGGGATGTTCGTCTCGTAATATCTTACAACTGATAGCAGCTCAGTGAAAGTTTTGGCGTGAAAGGCAATATTAAAAACTGGCTACAACTGTGGTAATCACTAGTTTGAACGTAGGCGATACTGCAACTGTTGACCTCGCGGTACTTTCATGCACCAAATCGGCCTCAACGGCGTCATCCGTTTATATTCCTTCTGCCATTTTCAGTGCGTTCCCACCTGGTTTCATAGTCATCCAAACGTTAGTAAATCCGCCGTAAATAAAATTGAGAGTTAGCTATGATACGGAAAGCACTGAAGAATGCAACGTGTATGCGCATATTAGCTCAATTTCCGCTAAGAGTATATTGATTAAATTTCTAAAATCCAAGACACCAGCTATTACAGTTTCTTCGGGATTCTGAAATCTATCTTGTTCTATGCCGAGGTATTTGGGAGGTGTTTAGATTTCATTACAGCATTATCTTTATTCAATTTTTGTTTTCAATTAACAAGTAAACTACTATAGATGTTTTGTATGTCCAGATTGAGTAGGGGACGTTGGTCGACTTTGACAATTGGTCAATAAAATCAGGTCTGTAAACTGTTCGGTTCGGAATCCACTTGGAACTGTTAGTTCCTCAGTTTTCATGATCGCTTTCTAAGTTCAAGTAGACCCTAACGGGTAAACAGTATTACACAGTGAGCATTCGTTAATTTTAAACATCACTTATCCCACGATGCACTACTTTAATGGTTGTTTGTTTACGGTAAAGAACAGGGTGTTTTGAAAGTGTAGAACAAAAACCATTCTTACAATTAAGATGCTGAGATAATGAATTTACCCAAATTCAAATTAACATAGATTAAAAAAAACCTGTCATATTTTAAATTCCGCTTTTATAATGGTAATTTTAATCGAGTCTAAATTACGACTGCTGTGACATTGAATTCGTTTATCACGATATAAAGCGTCCCTCTCGATTGGAGTAGCAAATATTGCAAAGGTTTTTTTATCGATACCACAATATGTATGGTTGTGTAAGCAAGGTATAAAAATGTAATTTGTCATTTACTAAAGCAGACTATCCCATTGCATTTAAATATTTTTACGAAATACACAATTTTCAAAGCTTTGTACGCTATTTCTCTCCTACAGTTGTGAAAGGGGGGCCTAAATACGCCATTAGTACAGAAAGAACCCCTGTTATGACAGCCGTGATCTCGTGTAGAGCGAGTGTCACCAGTAGCTATTTTACTTTCCTCTCGACCTTGACTTCAGTTCCCGCCATCTCTGTCACTTTCCCAGAATGGATAACCTCTTCTCGTTAGCTCCCCGCGCAGACAGCCGCGCCGTGGCGTGTCGCGAATCGTCGACCGTTTGGACACGTTTTTGTTTTGTTTACAGACAGCCGTTTGTTTGACAACACGCAACGGTACGCTGCAGACTCTTCTTTTCTCTTTCTTTTCTAACAGCGTTTCACTTAGCGTATAACCACCTCGATGGTTGCGAACTGTGTGAAGTCTCTTAGATTTTAAGAAGTGGGTAAGTATTGGTGTCCGATGTACTACCAAAGGGAGCCCATATTATGAGCCTTCTCTATCTTAATTATCTTTTCACTATAGTTGAAGTATGCCATAATAGAATAGCCATCTATCTGTTCATTTCCTTGATCGTTTGCCTTTAGCATATTATTAAGCGTAGTCAAAATTAGCAATTTACATAAAGATTATGAATTATATTAATCACTAATGGTACGAAAACAACCTCTAACTGGCCTTTGAACTTTCAAACATAACTCTTTATGTTGATCTGTTTAAAACATTTAACTTGAATATTCACTTCATTTGGACTTATCACAGAATGGGTTGGAAAGAAAGAAACTTTCATTACATTCTTATAACCGTTGCTTCGAAGTAAAATGGTCCGTGACTAAGTATACCATTAAACTTTTTAGTCAGAATCGATTAGGGTCACGGGATCAAACGAGGTCTCTTAATGACGATAACAAGAACTCTATTAATGCCGCAACCTACAGAACGAATGACAAGAATGAACTTGAGCTTTCTACGGCAGATGTGCTTACTGGACAACTTTCCCCGCGGCACATCGCGATGCGCTGCCAACTAGCGGCGATCTCTGCGTGATTAATTGCAGTTTATACTGTCACTATTTGCACTGGAAGCCAGCCTACTAGTCTCACTATTGCGGCAGAAATCCGGCAAGCTAGTTATATGAACGCCAAGTTTTTTTTTTTTTTTTTTTTTTTTTTTTTTTTTTTTTTTTTTTTTTTCAAATCATAATAAGGTATGTATCGTTAAGTTTTTCATTTCACCTGCAGAAACATTTGTAAAAATTTCAGAGATGGTAAAACATTTCGGGATATTTTTGAAGATAGGCCTACTCAATCAACAGATGTTATACAGAGACTGCTAGTAATACATATCTGCTTATACAATTGAATTTGATGGAGCTGCATCGTGATTGGCTGAAGCATACAGTCAATATGACCAAACAGCAATCAGGACAGAATTTTATAACACAATTTTTGCAAGTTTGATTCTATTTCCTTGGTTGAAATTATTTTCATTGTTGATTATTTCTAAGATTCTTTTTTATTCTTGTGTAGTATAGAATGATCTTTAGTTTTGCCGATTTGAGTAATGAGGTTTTATGTTCGTAATTTTAGCCAAAATGTAATGCTTCAAGTTTTAAACTAAATATCGCCATTTTGTATAGGAAAAATGTTGCAGTTATATCTAAGGAACTAAACGACGCTTGAAAGGCGTATGAATGATAAGGAAATAAACAATCTCGCAAACCTCTACGATATAATGTGATGGAGTCATTGTTCTCGACACAAACACTAACACACCTATCATGACAGCTTCACGAAATTAATACTGTTTCAATACGTTATTCGATAGGAGAGAAAGATTCGAAGTAGGTACTTTCTAGAATTTGGAAATTGGAAACCATCAGAAGGTTTTATAATTTTCATGCCGACTCGATAGAAGTAGCCTATCTCAAGATTAGTGTGACTTAAGTTAAAAAACATTTAATTGGCTTCAAAAATTGTAAAATAATAGTTCTTGGGTTGTCGATCCCATTGCAGCTGTCGATCCCATGTTGTAGTGGAAGACTACACCTAGAAACTTGACATGCCACATTCACAAAAAAATAAATATATAATATGACAAAAGGTTATTCTCGTCTCGTTTAAACCCAGTGACTGACTGTTGTCTGAATATCACGTAGAAAATTGCCACGTTGCAAAATCCACAGATACCCAAAGAGTTGAGAACTCAGTTTAAATCTTAGCGTCCACTAATACCGTCTATACATTGAACGGCTCATATGTTGATGAGGAGAAGAAATCCATTGACAAAGAAAACGCAAAATAGACTACCGGTTTCAATATGTATCTCTGCATTACTTCAGCTTGATTAACAAAAACTTAGCGCACCTTAAAGTATACAGTGTTTGTCACCACGCACTTATAATGCGGTCTAACTTATTTTTGTTAGCAAATCGTCAATAAAATTGTGTTTAATAAAATAGTGTTTGTGTAGTATTGAAAATGTACTGAGCTCTCTGCGCCCGTCACCGCCAGGACATGCTTGGTAATGGCCGTGATGTAATTGGATAATAGCAGCACGTGGTAATGAATGGAAAGTGATAATATCTCCGTTTAGCGGCATATTAACCTCTCTCTCTATCTCGTGTTCAGGTCGGCAAGTCACTAGAGTCTGCATGGCTCATGAAGCTGCTAAATCGTAGGCTCAGGCTGTGGATGTGTCTTATTGGATTCAATGCGGAATTTAAAGTTGTTATATTTTGTTTATACGTTGTCAACATCATAAGGTAATCGGAGACGAGAGAGGATTTAAGTATATGACAGTAGTGTTGGAAAAGGCGCTGATACCTACAAGATTGTCCCAACTCGATTCACTCGACTGGCACGCTTAGAAAATGTGATAGGGTTCAGTTAAAATTACCACCACCACTTAACATTAAGTTTCTGTATTGTTTTTGTTTACGATCCTTTAAAAAATAAAGCACAGAGTCTATAGGCTTTTCAATATTTCTTTTGTCGTAAAGTAAAGTTTTATTTATCTACGCTTATTTTAAAACTCTGCCCACAAAATAATTATTTCTCCCAAATCACATTTTTTTTTTAACGAAATGCTTCGAAAGTGAATAGCAAAGCAAGACAAAAAGTATGGAAAACCCTAAAACGTGTTTTATCTTATAAAAAAGCAACTAGTATTTGAACGGGTCGACACTAATGTCTCCGGCCATCAGTGATCATGACGTGTAGTACAGACCTTCGGCTACAAACAAAACATCGGTACGGATCTAAACTCTAGGGATGGCTCTGAGACGTAACATTATTATAAAATCAGCTGAACACAATTTCCTAGGTAAGGAATAACAATTGTTTAATATGTTCTTAATTCTTCAACTGTATGTTGTGATTGCATCCCAATTCGTTGTGACAGTGATAGTAAAGTGTTATATGACATAGTTAATAGTTGTTTAGTCCGTTTTAGGTAACGTGGGCACATTAAATTGTAATAATCACAGACATCCTAAAAACGAAGCGGAATGCAGCAATATGTAGTATGAAATGAATAACCATAATTATTTACCTTCGTTGTATGGAAACTGTGTAGGAGGGTCGATTCACAACTGGAAAACAATGAATATTGTTCCCGATGGGGCAGCGGGAAAAATAAAGTGGAAGAAAATGGGAAATTTTAATCATCAAACCAGCCAATCTGTCCATTTTGCTATATACCATAAACCCCATATACCACTGACAGATTCGTCACGAAATGTCCGAAAATACAGAAATAAATCACATGAAACTGTACACGTATTCGTCTTTCCTTTTATATGCTCACTAAATGGAAACTGTGCAGACTAATCGCGATAATCCGCGAAAAGGCATGATTCTTTTAAGGAAAAATATACTATATTATAGATTGTCAAAACATTAAAATTAAAAACAGGGTCTCCCATGCTGTAGATACGCCTAGAACGAACAAGATGTTTCATGTTTTCTTAACAAATTGCTAGAATTTGTGGAAAACGACGGTATAACTCACTGAACTCAATATTCAGTTGAATCTTGGATATCGATGTTTGAAATATGGATTAAAAATTTGAAGTGTGCTTACAATGATAATTGTAATGATGCTCATCAACTGGCGAGGTTACGGGCCTGCTTTTAGGGTGGGAGAGTTAATTATGTGGATCACAAGTGGGGAGAATTTATGTAGAAAATGGTGACTTATATTATAATGACTAGACCTTAACTGTTTGAAAACAGTTCGACACCAACCATATAAATCCTACAGTTAGAACTGCACCGATCCTGTAGTATAGGCTTATCACAATCAGTTCTACCTGCAGCTAGACACCGCCCTCACTCGAAGAAGTCTCATTCTTACAGAAAACATACATTTAAATACGATAGTATGCCTTTTCCTCTCCTTCGCCTCCATAAGGGACTTCCATAAGTCGTCCTGAAGAGGATCTACCCAATAAAGATTGAATATCTGATTCTACCACCCAGATAGTAGAATTCAACCTGAATTTTGCAATCGTATAAATCCAATGAATTTACAATAAAAAAAGGACTATGGCAAAAACGAATGGGATTGAAGCGGTATAGTTTCACTCGACGTGTTCTGCGATGGGAAAAGCTTTCAATCTACAAACCTGTTTGGTTTTAACAATCCTCCAGCACGATGTTATCACCCGTGTGTGAGGCAATTACCTTGTCAGATATGTGTGCGATAACTTCCTTCACTTGGCGGCCTGCAATTGTTTTCTGCCTGACATGAACTTCCATTGTCGGTCTGTTGTTGGTCCAGTGTGTCGACGTGACGCAAAGTCAACAAAGGCGGATTGCGGTCAAGCCGGATTAACGGCAGTGGAGTGAACAGAGGGCACGGATGATAGCGTTTCCAGGAAAGAAGACTCCGAGAAGAAGCCTATCAGCTGTTTCAGTAATCGCGGAATATTTGTCAGCCGTCCGTCGACAAGAGTTGCAAGAACCCGCCTGTTACGATTTCCGCTTACGTAACAAACATGTTGGTTTGGGGTTTTGCTGTGGTTACTTTCCTTTCTGCCTGTATGTTATTTATATTATCGGACACTTGAAGGCAATTCTCACGACTTAAGTGGTCATGTTTACGTTTGTATAGTTTACACTATCGTCGTGTGAAATGGTTCAAGCCTAGAATCAGGACAAATAGTAAAAACGCATCACAATAGTAATTTAGAAAAGGCTAACTTGAATGGTTTCCAAAAATGAAGCTTCATTCTGAATCCATAAGAAATTTAAGTGTAATTTAATAAGAGAGAGAGGGTAATCCTATTATAGTGTTTATTTTAGTACAATTTTATTTGTTATGCTCCGTGCCCAAAAAATATGACTTTCAGTACGTTTATAATATGTAAATTTGAATCATGGCGCCAAATAACTCACACTCAACAAGATTGGATTCATTATTAAACATTTGCGTCATTCAAAATGTTGTATTTCCGTAAAGAATTTGTCTTAGTAAATGAATTTCTACGATGCACTTATTTGTAAATATATTGCAAAATGCACAGTTAATGTGGGTGTTTTTATTCACCATAAACTTTTATTACGAGAGACTTTCATATTTTAGAATTCCATTGTATCAATATAAAATATAGGCTATTTTTATTTGTCCCTTTTACAGTGGTTGATTTCTTCATATATTTTTAATGTTGTTTTGGAAAACTTTCAGACTAAAGAAACATATTTACTCAAAAGTAAACTCTAAATGACGTTTTTGGTACTTTTATGTGTTTAGTTCTGTAATTTACACACACTTATTTTGATAACCATGTTAATTTTTTATCTTAGCGACGTAATATAGATTATTCTGTATAATAAAAAAATTATATTCCACTGAGAAGTTTTGAGCGCTTTAACGATAGTTATCCTATAATCAAATATAATTTTGATGTTTTCTGCCATTAGCGATCCGGTCTGCATTAATAATAATTTGTCGCCATCAGGAGACATCTAATAGTTTATTTTGTAAGTCAGTTAACGTGTGGCCCGGATTAGAGCTCGAGTTGGGTATCAATATTCAGCGTGCGTGTAAGACGTTGTGTAACACTACGATGTTACCGGCCTGGACCTGTGTATTGTATGTTACACCGACACCGACAACATTGTCATGGTGTTTGGCCAGCCTTGGCCCAAGCGGTAGGATGTGGGGTAATATGGCATGTGCGCTTCACTACAACCTTGTTAATCACGGAGTTCCCCCCCCCCCCCCGGCTGTTTCTGCAGAGCCAAGAGTTCTATTTTTGAGTTGGTCACAAGTCTTCAGTCGGCTGGAGGTGGAAACGGAAGTCGGATAAAATGGAAATCAGTCAAGTATCAATCTGTATTATAATTTGCGCAGTGTATTATATTAATACTTCTAACCAGTTGAATACCTACAAAAAGTATTTGGGTGCACCTTGAGGTATTCTTTAGCCAAATAAAATTGACTGCAGTGTTTTCAGATAAATAAATGAGCAGTTACCTTAGACTCAGAACTGTCCGTGATTATATTATATGGAAATTACTTCATTTTCCTCCTCAAACTTATGGATGCAAGATTGTACGGTATAATGCAATTCTTGCGAAATAACGTGGTATTAGACAAAGTAATATTATGTTCTTAAATGGCCTAACAAGGAAAGTTACTTGATATCGAAGGAAATATAACTCCTTTTTTAGATCACACTACTTCAACATGATCGCAGCTAGAGAATGAAGACGCTTGTCGGCGGGATACAAGTACTTTTTGTCCTGTAAAATGCACATAAATACCGCAGAGAAATTTAATTTTCTCCTCCCTTTAAATAGTAAGAGGAATATCAGCTTTCCTTCCTGTTAACGGCATCTCAATATATCGTACAGCAAATTGCCGGCGTTAAAAACTGGACACGCCTCCAGCACCGCGTGGACCTCAATCTTCTACTTCCCCTCGCCACAGCCTCACTTCTGACTCCCATCGATCTCATTTCCCCTACATTCGACTTTCCTGCGAGTCACTCTTGTGGCATGTCACTATTAATGAAGGCAACTCATTAAGGTCTAATTTAATTAACGATCTCACTTCCTAGCAGCGTAAATCTTTTCTGGACAGTACGTACCTATAGGGTTATAATGGAGCTATTAAGTTTAAAATGTCTCACTGGCATGATCAACATCTTAAAATATGTAAATGGTATTTATATTTGTAGAAAATTTAGTTATATATCTAGTAGGGTAATGGTTGGTATTAAACGAAAATTACTAAACACTGTTTTCGCAACTCCATTACGTACACAATAACCATGTCACTTTCTGAACCCGTATTGTCTCATTATAGAGTTCAGTGTAATAAGATTACTTCTCTTCCACAGTACCGCCAATTAAATTTTGAAGTTTGGAAATATACTACTTCAATTCGTGTAACCATGACAAATATGATGCCTTTGAACGTTGTCACGTTGTCCTAACTGAATAACAAAAGGAAATACTAGTTTTACATTTTAAAGTAGCTGTTAAAAGTAGCTTGCCAATTTTAGCGTCGTTTTTATTTGGGGTATCTGCAACCATCGTACCATTGTTTTCCTCTTTTACGTGTATTCATTTCTCCCAATTTCGGTTCCGTTTTGTGTAACGGTGGATCCAAAAACTCTGTTTTTGACATCAGAGGTGCATGCCTTGTCACATTTATCAGAGAGACCTGCTCGCCGGCTATCTTACAAAACTGCTTATCGTCATTAAATATATTAATTGATGTGATGTATCCTGCGTACTTGTAATAGTGCCATAGTCAACACTGTTGTCGACAATTAAAAGAAAGAGAGAGACATAGGGAGAATTCTTCCGAGAGCTATTATTATATTTCTATTATATTATATTTGGAAGCTTAGATTTCATGTGGCTTTCAACGCTCCCATTATGTCCCCTCCCGTCCCCACAACGATGTGATTCTTCTTCTCGTAAATTTCATGAAGTTATTATTTATTTCCAACTCCAAACAGTGAGCGTTTATGATCGTGTACGATTTCCTCACCACGAATAATTGCTTTGGTTGGCTGAAAGCTATCTAGAGGGTTTTCCTTTCTATAAATATATATCTCATAGATTCAATGTTGCCAAGTGTAAAGCTTCTGTAACAGCTGTGAAGTATACACACTAATACCAATATACGAGTGTAGTTTGAATCTATATCTTCTAAAGATAAGGCACAACGGACATTTTGAAATACCTATTTACAAAACGAACAAAATAGTACCGATTCCTACATAGCCTTATTTTTTAAGATCTGAATAGTCTAAACCTATTGGATAAGATAAAAAACGACAGAAACTGCAAAACCAATACTGCTATTTACATTTGCTGTCGGTATATTGTTCGCTCAACTCTAGTCCTTTATGTCCATTTTTCTACTGAACATAGAGTTCGATCACGGGTACGTTTTGTAAGTATTTGTTTCTTTATCAATCAAATATAAACATGAGCACTCGCGTCATACCCGTATACAATTAAGTACAAGTCGTTAGCACAAAAGTAGAGAGATATTAACAAGTGTCTTGCCCTACTTGTATACCAAACCCAGCCAGCCTCCGAACCAATTGTGACAACAGTGCAGCGAATATTATACGAGAGCGTATTTTCAAAAGGGATAAATGTAATTTTAAATTGTACATCGGAAGTTTTACACACTCGTTTCACTCACAAATTATCAAGAGATGTGGAGCCCAATTGATGGTTGACCTATGATAGCCAGAAAATGCGTTTAAATTTATATTAAACAGAGTAAACAATCACACACGTTTATATTTTTGAAGTCTTGGTGAATAATTATGGAATACTAAAAAACACAAAATATTGCTACTATATTAAATTTTAACGGAATCTGGAAGTGTTGACTAATGCTCAATGGTTTGTCAAAAGATGAGTAGTTTAACAGATGGTCAATGATACCAAATTTGTCCAAACCTGTCAGGGATTTGCTGAAAATTAATTTTTCTTATTTCTATTTTGGAATGTTAGAAGGTTTAGCAACTTTCAAATGTTGGCAACAATCTAATCCAATGGTAGTATAAAAAACTCAATTGTTTCTCTGTAAAGCCGCACTTTATACATTCGTGAAGATGCCCGTGAAATCGAACCTAAGACTTTTGGGTAGGAGAAGCTGCGGCCTTGGCCAGGTCTGCCCTGTGCCTTGGTGAGTGGCTACGGAAGGACAACTGTGGTTGTTTCTTTTTCTATCCTCAATTTATTTTGGTTTCCTATAACCTACTTTGCCCCACACTCTTAATTTTGTTACACAATGGCCCCCGTGTAGTAGTAGTACTCGTAATTTTAGTTGTTAAGAAAACAATATGATGTATTTACGAGTTTGTCACTCGTATTATACAGATAAAATATTATTGCTACTAAGTAAAACAGAATTTTCGTATGAGTAAACTGAAGAGCGAATGCACAAAAACCATGAAATTTTTGGGTCAGCTATTTCCTCCGCACATTGCCTGGCCCCGGACGGGCACTTTAAGTTAAATGTACTTATGAAGTTATTTTGAGTTTACATTAAACCTAACACTCAGTACCATAGTAATATTGCATCCTGCATTGTATTGATAATGAAACTAGGGTAACTAAGGTATACTGTCTGATAATCCAACACCGCATTTCGATATTATTAAGTGTCATAAAATAATTTATTTATTATATTCATTACATTATGTAACCAACTGAAGTTATACGTAAAAAAAGATGTTTGTTTCATTCTGGTATAAATAAGTCCCAGCAGCTGTTTTGGTTTTTTGTTCTTTGTACTGGCAATCCCGATGTAGGTTACATAGGGGAATCATATTTATTTTGTCAAACAACTTTTGGTTATATCGTTGAAAATATCCAATGGTTTAAAATTTGTTTTAATATTATTAAGAACAGTAATGCAAGAAAGTGCATGAAAATTAATAGGAATGCTATTCTTTGTTGAATTTTTTCAATATTATTTTATTTTATAAAATTTTATATATTATAGTAACAAAATTCTTAATTTGTTATCTTTCTTGTGGGGACAAATAAGCATATTTTCATTCTTCTTAAAAAGCCAAATACGTCTAAACCTTTAAAAAGAATTGTTTATAACATGGCCAGTCGATCATTATATTTCAGTGTCATTTGAAATAATAAAGTATTTTAAAAAAGCATACACACAATAGGGTTCAAATTTTATAAATAAACTAAAAATAAAATAATTAATAACATCTATTGAACAACGATTAAATAATATAATAGCGACTGGTCGTTGTGTCGTTTTCGGGGCGGTATTTTTATAGTGATTATTATCATTTAGTGAGTTATTTTAATGCCATTATATTCATTTTCTAGAGGTGCGATAGCTAATTCAACATTTTTATGTAATCACTATATCCCTTCTTCAATGAATGGTCTACGATACGGTATAAGGCGCAGGAGGTTTTGATGAGAGTTACGTAAGACTGTATTAGTTCTCAAGCTTTCCACCTTGTGCACCTTCGACCTATGTGAAACTGTCTTAGATTAATGTTGTAATGCCGTACTTTTCTGTAATTTCAATCGCGCGACGATTCGAGATTCCTCAACGAGCAGAACATAATCTTGATAAGTAATACAAATGGAATTATGCTCCCAGACGGGATAGGTGTTATAGGATAACAGTATTTCAGACATTTGCCATCGCTGTACGTTACAAAAGGTAAAACACAACGTTTCGAGGATTGGAATCTATCCTCTTCGTCAGGTGGGAGAGGCATTAGTGGGGGAGTTTTTTTCCCACCTGACGAAGAGGATAGATTCCAATCCTCGAAACGTTGTGTTTTACCTTTTGTAATGTATAGCGATGCAAATGTCCGTAATCATGTTAACCTATCGAACTTACCATCGTCAATAACAAACTTTAAACAAAGAATACTTTTTATTAATCTAATCCGTCCGTTTTTGGTCAATACAACTATTGGAAATTGAAATATTCCAGACCGATAAACATTATACGATTGGCTGACATCGACTTAATTATTACTCACGGCGTTAATACATTATATTGTAACTTTATGCTTTAATATTAGTCATTGCTTCAAAGCGCTGACATAAATTAACTCCTTGTTCAAAAATGACAATCAATAATCTCTTCTCCTACTTTCCTTGAAAAGTACTGATTACTTTCCTATTTTTGTGGTTAAATAATCTGAAGCACTAGCGTGGAACTGTTTATCGCATTACCTCAGATTAGACTTATGATTATTGATTTGAGTGCGAAAAATGCTATGCTAGTACCCGGGTCCCTACGGTGACAAGATGAAACACTACCCGCTCTGATATTAGGAATGGCGTCGCTTTGCCTCCATTATAGGAGTAACAAAGTGAACAGAACTGCTAACCAAAACAAAGTTTTGCTTAAGAGTTTGAGATATGGTAGAAATTAGAGTTATATTGCATTGTGTTGATTGAGAGTATATGACTAATAGTGCAATTTACGTATTACATTTGTTGCCAGGTAAGATATTCAGTTTGTGTACACAGGAGGCACGTTTCATATTATTCTTGAGGGGATACTTTCTTTCTCTGATATTCGATTATCTACTTTTACATTTCTTCATGAGTTTGGAGATAGGGAAACCACTAGACTATGTAACATAGTGTTAGTGGTCAAATCCGTGTTTTGGTTATCCGTATCCGTTTTTGTGTATAGAAAATCGGCCTATTGGCATCGCCCTCGTGGTAGTACTTAAGGAACATTTCAGCATAACTTTTCCGAACATGACCCTCAGTCAGAATCTAAAACCACCCCCCGTTCAAAATGTTTTATATATAGTTTATTATACATGCGACTTGTGGAAACGATATCTGTCCTGTTCCTGGTGATAGAAATGCTGAAAGAAGTTCGACCTGGGAACAAAATACCTGGACAAAGTTCGTTAGCTCATTTATTTCCATTAAGGCAACAGTTTAAACTTTTTTTTTTAAATTCACAATTCCGTAATTTGTCAATTTAGAGAAAAAAAACTAAACTATTCTGTAATGCTTATAACGTTTCCTACTTTTTGTTATAGACCTATTTTGTATAATATATTTGGTTATAAAGATATGAGGATACATAAATAATATTTCAGTTGTCACAAAATCCACCTACTTCCGACTGATCCGGAAGGACTATTTCTACTTTACGCATGATATCACGGGTACGTCGTTGGTTATAACATTCAAATATTGTTATTAAAAATATTAATTAAGTTTACTACGGAAACGTTATCGGCACTTTGCTAGCGAGCCCGCGTGTTTGCTCCCCAATGGGGCTGCGGCTTACAAGTCCGAAATCGGCGAACGTAAACATGATCAAGTGTAACAAAGACTCTTGATGAGACATAAAAAGAAATGTTTCCAACGGTACAGTTTTTAGTGATACGTGCAGTTCCAACTCTCTGATAGTATTACCGAGATCCGGTTTATAAAGAACTGGATATAACGCTCAGCCTTAGCGGGATACATTATTGTATCTACAGTTTTACGTCTGAACATCCAGCTATTAGGTTTATAATGTTTAGTTACATTAGTACATCCTAACGAACGAATAAAACATAAAATAAAATGTGTATGTTTTACAGCACTAAACATTACGAATCGAGTTGGTAACCCAGATAATATTTATGTTCATTTTAAGTTTAACGTTGAAAGTTGTTTCAATTATTAAATCATTTCATTAATTCAATTAATTAATTTTAATATCATGTCACACTTGGAAACATATTAAACTTAATGCATTATAAGAGCCGGCTGTACTGGTTGCCATCTGAATGTTAGGCCCATAAGAACATTGTTAAATCTAGAACAGTCCCACTGTAAAGGCAAATTAGTACAAATCTAAAACTTTTTGGCAATAATATTATTTGCCATTCAGAAATCATCTCAATTTTTTATTATTTAAAACTAGTACACTTTACTAGAAAAGTTCAAATTGATTGTTGTTATGGGGTAAAACGTAAGGTCGTTTCACCCCCAGCCGGCTCTAAAGAGTTACTCTTTATTAAATTTTTATTTAAATATGTTGTATGAATAAATTTGATCCTGTGTCGGGAAACTGTGCTAATATTTAAAACAGGTTTGATAACACCACATGCCTGTGTTATCGTACAAAACATTATTTTAACTTTAATATTTATATCTGTCAGAATTGTTTTTTCAATTCAACCTCTTTAAAAAATTTTGTATTTTAATAAATTTGGAATAATTAAGTAGTTTTCGTAATTTTTAGTCATCCACATGTTAAATTCCTTTGAAATGTTAAAATAACTATCTACAGACTAACAGATTGTTCGCTTACCTCTGTGTGTGGAGGCTGTGTGGGATTGTCCGTACAACACACTCACTACCACCTGACTGTCTCCGGCTGTACTGGCGCTGCTGCTGCCAGTCGCTACTCTCTCCAGCTCCAGCAGCCCGCAGTCGTAGTGAAACCGATCATAGGCTACACCCCACATGGGCCATTGGCTCCAGATAATCCTCCAGTTTCTCTCTCTCTCTCCAGCAGCCACCCGCTCCTTGCGCAATTATAATTGAGCTGGCCATTTTACTTTCCTCGACTACCTTTACGTTATAATAAGGAATTTACCGGAAAACATCCTTCCGCATACCTATGTCGGTGACCAGTCGTTATGCGTAGGTAAGGATTTACTTTGTGGATTAGAAAGCAGGTTTGATCGTGGTTTTGTTTGTTTTCAATGAACAATTTCAATACTTTAGTTGATAGCCTTGTTCTGGTTGTAGCTAATGCAAAACACCGACTTCGTATGGAAATTATACTTATTTCAAACTTGGAACCAAGAGTGAATTGCATTTATCCATCGCTTATTTGGCCATTTGATGTATATTAAAACAAGGTTATATGCAAAATTTCAAGTGCAAAGCTAATTTCATTATTGACAGAAAGAATGACAGACAATCATAATGTTTAAAGGCAAGACATTTTTATAATCACCCGACAAACACAAGACAATAATACAGTAGGCCTACTACCAGTTCTGTTGATCTAAGGAGGGTAATACAACGCAAGAGTGTACTGACATTAAATTTTGTTGCAGAGTTTTCACATTGACTTTCCACTCTTTTTCTTTTTACGCTATAAATAGAAGTAACACGTTGAAATATCAAATGACTGGATACAGTTTGTTTAAACATTTATTTTTTCTGTTTTTTTTTCTCGCTGCCATCATGATTACCTTTTTAAACCAGTGTAAAAATATTTGCTAACACTCAGCCAAATCCCATGGAGTGATATGCACCATAATTGACTCAGTGTTACTAATATATAAATGGAGCTTCATACAAAATGTCAAGTCTATAGACTGACTATTGGCCAGTTCGTCTACAAGACATCGCCCGAACACACAGCAGACAGGCAAAAAATAAATGGAAATTAAATTTTTCAGCCCCATGAGTGGTAGGCTTCGCCAAAGCTCAAATATCTCGCCTACTTATTCATTAATGTGGTTTGCACACTTTTAACGAAGACCGGCACCGTAAGCAGTGTTTAATTTAACAATATTGTGCCCAGTCATCAACTAAAAAAACATTTTTAAATATAACGACATATTGCTCTCGTATCAAAGTAATTGCATTCCACTAATCATAAAATATTGTATGGACAAACGTCGCAATCCATAAACTGTTACGTAATAAAACGTTCAATATTAGAAGTTAAAAAAGAATGTACAGTATTAAATTGTGTTCAAACTGTTTCTGCACTCAAAATTCTATTGGAATCCAATCTATCCACTCCAATCTATTGGAAGTGCAGTACTACCATGTAAATCTTTCACCATATCGTGTTAAACTTTTAATTAGATATTTGTACAGTTTTTTTCATAAATATTGCTGTTTAAAATGTGTTATTAAAAATAAAGACATGCGTCTCTCCTAATCAAGACAAAAAAGTAAATAGTTTCTCTTTTCTAAAATTCTTATTAATATGTTTTTATTTTCTTAATAATACTAGAAATTGGAACACACTATACGATAGGTTTTTATTGTGTTCCCGAACAGTTTGATTTGTATGAGATTTTATTCAACGTAATGAGGGACAGTTTTCTGTACTTAAATCAAACTTGCGTGGAAGACGAATAAGAGAACTAAAATGTATAATAATAACAGTAATTCGGGAATCTTCTTTAAGAACTTGAATTTTTATAACATAGCTACTCACATTCAGGGGGTTTGATTTGTGAATCGTCCAACTACTCTATCAGAAGTGAAATGGACGGCCCATTCTCATTTGTGTAGTTGATAAAAGACGAATCTACCGTCTTGAATAAAACGAAACCACGACCAATGTCGGGCATAACGACCTTGCTGGACTCTCACGTTCGGATTCAGCTCACGGCTGAGCGGAGAGATGTGCAGAGAAAGTGACGTGAATGCGATAATGAGGCGGTGGACTCGTCATCACGGTCAGATCCCCACCTGTCGATAAGCTTCCTTCTACGAATTGGAGAATCTACCCCAAATGATGTGTATCTCGAGTTTCGTTATCTGACACTGAAGTCTCATATAATACGTATATGACGTGAATAATAAACCATTATCTCTCTGAACTATAACGATAAGCTACAGAAAATATCCGGCTCAAAAACCGAAATTTAATTTAATTCTTGCGAAAAGTTTTGATAAACTCGAAAAGGGATTTACAGAAAAATTTAGTAAAAGCTGTCTGAATAAAGATACTACCATTAACTTCATTATATTTACAATCACTGGTTTACAGTGAATATATAAAACAAAATCGGAGTAAATTTTATTTCTGAAAATTCAGATTATATTTATTTTAATTAATTATGCACATACGTCAGCTTTAAAAATAATTATTTGTAATCAAAATTGTAAAATTACACTATACAAATTAATAAAAATACCTATTATTATTATTATTATTATAAATAACAATTAGAATATATACTAAATTATACAGTGTGTGTCCATAAATGACTCGGTATACCTTCACAATTTTAATTATCAGATCAAAATAAATAAGGAATATCATATAACGAGTAGTCATATCTTGCTTAGAGTACCGATTGACTGCCTGTTTGTGTTTTTAGGGAAAAAATTATATCTGTACATTTAATATAGGTATAAAATGAACATGTACATATATGTAAGCACGGAAGAGGTTATTAAAAGTTCGCGTTGACTACGTCCAAAAGGCCTCCCTTTCGGTGATTACCATAACCATCTTTTATAAAAAATGTCCGATTTTGACCAATTTTTTCTAAAACATTTATTTTATGTATACTTTATAAAAATCGACAAAAATGTTTCATCTCCCAATTTACTTTAGGATCGCCAGAAACCTATCATATGCCTAAATTATACATTCTTAATTAGAGTGATATTAATAACGAGATTTCTAGTGTTTTACCAGATAATTTTTGAATATCACATATCAATCTAAAATTATTTCACTCTTTACAACTAGAGTTAAGCGTGTTTTCTGTTTAAACAGAAAATTAAAACGGATTATTAATGGGCTACATTACATGTGTTTAGAATCTTACCATTAGCTACTTACAATTTCGATGAAAACCGAGTTAGTTGAAAATGAAGGGTTACATTATCCCCCAAAAGAAGATTTTGAGCATGGTTACGGACTTTTAATAGGCCCTCTCCCTTCCATATTTATTTGTACATTTTCGTTTTTTTGGAACTGGTACAAGAATTTCTACCCCCACACCCCTTGTCATGTTGTCGTTTTTTTACCTTCCAGAAAACTTAGAGGATTAAAATTGTTTGGTAGGTTTTCTAGTAATTAGACATTGTTACATATTTGTTAGTACAATTTTAGTCAAAATTGGACAACTTTCATACAAAGATGGCTCATGCCCCCCCCCCTCAAAGGAAGGGATTCGAAGTAAAATGTACGTTATATTTATTATTAAGCTTAGGAACACACAACATTTGTAAAACAAAATTATCATGGTTAATGGGCTAACCCCCAGAGTCTCAGGGTTACCAGCGATTTACAATACCAATGTAGTATAATAGTTTTCAATTAGATGAACGTTTTAATATCAGGTTTATTTCGCCTCGGCAGTTGATAACCACGGAGTAGTAAAGATTTTACTGATCACCATATCTCACTTAAAATACACTAACCGACATATCAGTGTTTTTTATATTGTTTCATACTGCACTTTTGGCAAAATAATCAATACAATTTATTAATCCTTTGAGAAAGAAGGATCGTTAGATCAACAAAATGTCGATAATGTTTAATTATATTTAATAATTTGGATGTAACTCCACTTTGAGAGGGATCTCTTCACTAACCAATTAGCGTAGGGCACATGACTGGCTAAATTGATCTTCAATTGATTCGATCTTTTTGGTTTCTTTGATTTTGTTTTTATCTCTTCATACTGCACAGTCAAAACTTTCGGACAAACTATGTAGCACTCTAGGAACTGATCTTGTCGACTTTGTTCCTGGCGATAATATAGCGCACAATGCGCTGGCTGTTTACTTTTCCGCGAACCAGTTAGTTTGTTTTTGTTTTTAACTATTGTATCAGCGTATCTCTGATTGACGTTTCCGTTTCTCAGTTTAGATCACGTAATCAGAAACTGAAGTAACAACAAGATTATAATGATTTTTTGTCCTCAATTTAAACACCATGATAATGGAGAGAAAGAACATCCTGGGAAGCAAAACTTAAAAAGGCATCTCGGACTAATAGTTTGCTAAGCTATTGACGTGAGAATGTAATTTTAGATTCATGTGCACTCACAGCAAGACCCTTTGGCTGCAATTTAAAATATTGCTACAAAGAGGAAGTTACCATTGTGTAAACGTTTTTATGTATGCGAGGAAAAATGGAATTGTGTGAGTTTTTAATTTAAAAAGTCCTTATTATCATAAAACCATTTTTAAAATGTGTTAGATAAAAATAAAAACAGAAATAATAAAATAAACAATGATATAAAATAAAAATAATAGAAAATATTTCAGAACGATCGTACTTCTTGTGGCCGAACATCAGACATGTACCATGGGCAAAGTTACATATTTACACAGAATTTCTATTCCAATTATCAAAGAGTCAATAACTAAATTTTACATTATCGTTAACTTACAAGGAAAATAGTAGAGGTTCGAGAATGGAACCTTCGGACACCCCTCAACAACTCAACACTATCCTCAACAGAATTCAACACATCGAAACTGGTTTGAACACACTGAATGCGATATTGTGTATAAAGTAGAAACTGCATAAGGAAAATTATCTATTCACCAAGCATCTTGTAGAATAATATTATTATCAACCGAGTTGACAGTCGTACTCTAATTTCAAAATAGTCCCGAAAACTCGAGGAATGTCAGAAATGTTCTTAATACCAAAGCTGTTGAATCCGACATGCTGAATAGAACCTAAATTTAATAAATACACTAGGTTTTGATTCTAGAAAGCTAAATAAAGTCTTAAAATATTTTATCAACAGTTATATTAGGGTTACACGTTTTCCTTTTTCATGATCATTTATGTGTAATAAAACACGTGTCTAAATATTTGCAAATGCCAGTTCTCAGTTTGAAGAAAACGTGTCAACTTATTTAGAGCGAAAATGAACTTGTTTGGAGACTACTATTTTGACTGTTTGCTTGGAGTAATGTTATTATAAAAGTAAGTTTATCAACAAATAATAACAAAAATTACTTAGGATTTCTAAATTTAATTGTTGATATATATATATTGTCCAAAAAAACCCAGCATTGTAGGACCTGAGGGTTTTTTCACTATCAGTAGGGGTCAAACTGAAGCTGTCTAACAGATCAAGAAACAAAATAGAATCTTTTGAACTCTCTGTAACTCCTAAATACCTTATATAAACACAAATCTTGCAAAATCACCTGGCAAAATGACCACAAATAAAATCGTATTGGATTGGATGTAACAAAAGATTGTTTAAACATACATTCGGTATTATCAGAATTGAATTTTCTACGCAATGAAGATGTGAATACATGTCCCTCAAAATGTTCACCGTGCGAATAAGATTGTAAACTTTCTTCCACTTAATCGTTGTAGTATTATACGTCATATTACGGCGAAACTTCCTGACTTTAACGAATGTACAATACTATTTTTTTTCTAAGTTCTTTGTTAACTATGATTATCTAAAGGATAACAGGATTACGAGCGATTACAATTTTTATCATAAATAATATAAAACACTTTTTATCATAACAAGTGTTGTTATGAAAGAAATGTTGACTGAAATTTGAAGAAGTTTGAAGGAATGTTCTCAAATATAAAATACTAAGCCATACGCATAATTGTGCAAAATAGTAAAAAATCGGTTGAAGTTGGTGTGTTTATGTAAAAGGTTTTAAATTGTTTAGTTTTGCATATTTAAACCAGTGTTTTCTTATAAATTACCTGATTAGAAGAAAATGTCCTGTCCTCGAAATGACGTATGTTATCCTTAATTTAAATGTAATTTCAACAACAAGCTTTCTATAAATAGACTGAAGGAGGACTAATAATAGTCGCTTGGTGGTTGAAACAAGTTTTAAACGACTAGTGGTTGGTCGTTTGCTGGACCCAGTGGTAACGAATGTTGTGTATCGAGTGGTCTCCTTTTCGTGGAAGCTCAGAACTTTTTCTAGGAGTCTTTAAGATTTTTGTCGTTACAAATCTCTTCTGCATCATCAAGCTCTCGTTAAGAAGTGGAGGGGGGGGGGAGAAACTGTGGCTGGGCCGATGAAAGCGAAGTCCCGGACACGTAGGGTCGGAGCGCGGTAACTACGGAGCAGCAGCAGTCCTGGCTGGGACTATTAGGGGTCATTTGCGCGCCGGGACGGACGATAGCGAAACTCGGGACTGCGATGGGAGATGTGTGTCACTTTCCGCGGCCTACTTGACACAGATCTGCTCTGTGACAAATGTATAGTTACAGAGTTCACAGTTCAGGCAGAGGCCTCGTCCAAATCTTGTCTCAGAAGATCAGCATGCAGTTGTGTAAAGTTGTCGTTTTTAGTAAGTTCAAGAAACGCTTTTAAAATTAATTAATTATCTCTTTAAATGGTTGTATTCTACTACTAGCTGCATTCGTCGATCAGGAAGAAAGAGAGCAAAGATGTTACGGATATTTTAACCATCGTTAAGCCTAATAAAAATATTCAGACCACACTTATCTGTTTCAGTTTATTCTGATAAACTTAATACGGTAGAAGATGTCCGTAAATTTTTTGCATTCAGGTATTTTCTGTCGGTAATTGTAACAAAATAAATTGAACATTTAACCGTTACAGTTATAATATACTTGCATTCAGACTTTTACTAACGTTACAGTGCAACAAGAATAGTTTTAACACATTATTTAAGTGTTTCCTTTAAGTTTTTTTATTTATGTTATCATCAGAAATTCGTTCGTAACTTTCTTGCTATCGAACTGTTTCCAACGTTTTGCAAGTTACATTTAACGATGAAAGATTTCCTGTCATTTTTGGATCACTATTTGAACTCTTAACAAATTATTCAACAATTGGTAAAATTGTAAGTCGGCGAGAAAGATTACGTGCGTTAATATATAAACACAACTAGGAGTTGTTCTACAGCACAAGTATTAGTAAAGTTTCTCTGAGAATGCACCCGGACCTGAAGTGGATCGTGTAGTGTGACCACGTGCTTTTGATACACTGCCCAATACTTTCCCTGTCAGTGATAAAGACTGTGCCAAGCCAAGCCAAGTTCAGGTCGCTTCTACATCATCAATCCACATCCATTGGCCTACAGCCGCCGGGCACCCCGCAGTCGACCACTCAACTTTCCCCAGAGGTCCATTTTATCGCCTGTTGGATCTTTTTCAATGCACAACTCAGGAACGTATTATACAGAATGTTTATGAACTCTCCGGTATTACATATATTGGCGATTTGTTCGCCGGAACAAGACAAACAAAACATTCAATATAAACATGACTCAGAAATGCTTAGTTTACAGTTTTTTTTGCCTTCTGTGTTTTAGGTTATATTTAAGTTTTTATAAAAAAAAAAATTATGGTTGCCTGTAAAGTCGGTTTTACGGGCGAAGATTTTACGTGACAACGTCTTTTTCTCGGTAGAATATTTATTGATATGAATATTATTAAATTGCACAATAGGAACAAGGAATTGAATGAAAATAAGAATTGCACAAATTTTAACTATAGAAATATATTTTGTTTACTAAAACATTGTACATAATTTGAAATTAATTAAAATTTGTTATTGTAATTGGTAAAGTTGAATAAAACATTTACTAAAATTGGAATTTGAAATTCTTGCTAAACACAGTTAAATTCTAACTCCGCGCGTGGTGATTGGTCGGTTTAGTTCGTTTGTTTGGTCGCACTGTTATGACAGGTTAGAGGTTATAATTTGTTATTTTTTAATGTTTGACTAGCAATACGCGCTGTTTCTTCTCAATCGACTGAATTACGATTGATTGCAGAGTGATTTAAACTAATAATTTTACTTAACACTATCAACATTTGTCAATAGTATGACATAACCTATAAACTCAGTTTCTCAACTTTTGTGTCAATCTAACAATTAATCAATCAATCATAGTTTACGATAATGAAATATCAGTGTACAATTTTTTACCTTTATTGTTGTAGTTGTTGTAAATGACGAATCTAAGCACTCCACATTTTCACGAATAAACATAGTTATCTGCTTTATCCCGTGCGGCGGTCCCACAGTTATCTGCTTTATCCCGTGCGGCGGACCCACTGGACGGGCATCGTAACGTTACCGGGCGTTACACTTTTTCATGAGTGACTCCGAGCCGCAACCTAATTTAAGACGTTGTCACGTCAAAATTAGTAAAGTACCTATTCAAATTCAAATTTTACACTAGTACTTTCGTGATTAAAATTAATATTATGTTATCATATTTCGTGTCAAGATGGCGGGCGGTTTAAATTTTTAAAGCTTCATACATGTAACATAACAACTAATAATTAATATTATGAAAATATTGAAAGAAATAATAAAAGATGGTAAATTTAATTACAAACATTTGGCGCCAAACATGTAAAAATTGATCAAGAAATAATATTGATAAAAGCTTTTAACTATTGTAATGAACGGCAGAATGTTTATGGCATCGCACCCTTAGGTTTGCACACAATTTCGTAGACTTTATACATGTATGAGTACTGCTGGTTCGATTGAATTGTATTTCCGACGCCAGTCTTGAGTTTGCCTTCTTGCCACGATCAAGAAAATATGTTTAAACGCTTATAGCCATTGTAATTTACTCCGGCGTTATCTTTTATATCTAATACTAAATATTAGTTGATAAAACATTAACAATGACACTATTTACGTGTTTTTTTTTCTATATCAAATATTTTAGAAAATTTAGATCTGGAATTGGTACATTAGTTCCAAAGCACAGTCCAGCGAACTTTCATCTAGTATAGTTCTTCCCGACTGTTTCAAAGGAAGTCTTAAGAGTCAAACTCTGATAATCTTATATTTTAAGACTTTTTAAGGGAGATAAGGGAGATAATCGCTTTAATCTAAAAATGGTGTGAAAACTACTCTTTCTAGAATTTACACGTTATAAATGTAAATAATTTGAAAATAGTGGTTATATGGTTGTTCCGTCATAAAACAGTGTTTACACAGAACAGTTGATTACATTTGATAAGCTCTTTCAATTAATATTTCGCAACTTTAGAGACCAAGATGAGATTTTTTGCTACTTTAAAAACCTATGGGGCGTAGCCCGGAGGGATTTTCGAAATATGAATAGGCCTATATTCATACCAGGGACTGTAAAAATGTACATGTACAATTTCAGTAAAATCGGTTTACGCGTGAAAATAGAACAATAAGACAATTGAACTTTCGCATTTATAATATTATTAAGATTAGAACAGTTCAAAGCTTATACTTACATTATTTACCAACAGATTGTTATAATCTAGGTGTCATATTTGTACTTAAATTTAGCAAGTTTTCCCACTTGACTGTTTTGTTGAGGGTCAGTTTTACTGTGCAGATGGGCCGTGTCCACAGTGATGACTAGGCAGAACTTCATCCCCTCAGCGGACGGCTCCTGTATGGTCAACGCTCTCATCCCACTCTGGGACATGGCCAACCACTCCAACGGCAAGGTAGTCAAAATAGATTCTGCTAAATAAGTAATTCTACTACTATCAAGCACTCTGGGTCAGGAAAGACATGTTCTTAATCACCTTTTCTTCTGTGTGTAAAATTTATTACTAGCGATAGATAATTTAAAGGGATAGCTAGAGTTCATATATTGTCCCATCGTTATGTCTACAGCAACTGAATCGAGACTTTTTGTGATTCTCTACCTGAGTTTTCCTTCAGTTTTTTGTTCTCTTACAACAAGAAGCTGAGAAATTACATTTTGTTCTAAAAGGACCTTTGCGCTGCTTTTGGAGTTGCATGATATCCTGGATGGATAAGGTTGAAGGTAGGGGCCGCCTCCTGTTGAGATCCATGGTGAAAGATTTTAGTCATTAAACTCAGTCATGTGTCCTTGGAAAAAGGGGAAGGCAGCTTTGTACCAGCTTCTCCAGTCAAAGCAGGCAAGGGTGGTACGCCCTTATGTCTAAGCTAGCAACAACCATTAAACTTTGGCAGCCCTACCAACTCCAACAGTCGTTTCCTGTGGTAGACGAGACCTATCGATCTATCCTTGCACCCCAATATCTCGACATTTGCGGTTAGTGATGTCCCGCTCCTGGACATCCATAAGGTTACCCAGATTCAAGTGACACATCAGGTTTTTATGTACCCAGTGTAGATTCAACTGCAAGGTATAAACCAGCCAGAAGTAAAATCTTCCTGGGAATATCTTTTTCAGTTTTCAACCTAAAACATAACATGAATCATGCGAGAAAGTATACAGTTTTAAAGACATGACGATGATAAAAAATCAAAATAGACAACAGAAAAGTTATATATCAAAAACACTTACACTGAATTAAATTTAAATTAAATGTACTTTATTCATAATAGAACTTGTGAAGTAAATTAATAGTATCAAAGAACAATTATTATCAAGATAGCACAAATTTGTACAAACATTTGCGTCAATTAATGTTTAGCATTAATGTTACAAGCAAGGTCAAGTATCAACTGAAGCGCTGTAATAAGCCAGAGTCATTGAACACAATAAAGTTGATACAATGCACTGTTCAAACTGAGTGTTCTTGTTTTTGTATCAATGGACAGTATTACAGAATATGTTCGCATTAATCACGTACCACCTTGTCTAGTCCTCCTTCGTAAAAAGTACATTTACAGTATGTAGACAAACTTAATCACTGCAAATGTAAATTAACGAGAATCTAATAACTTCACACTGCATGTAAATAATATTAATGTTAAATACTTTAAAACTGTGCTTTGATAGTAGGCTTTTTAACAAATAATAAAATCAATATATACATATCTCATTGCTTACAGTTTTATACAACATATTGCGAAAGTTTCAGCTTTTAATATAAAATTATTTGAAATAAACAATACTAAAAGGCTTAAATTATTCAGAAACCGAAAACTTGTATGTCTTCTTCTTAACTGTTTATTTTTGATTTCTTAAAAATGCATATGTAACAATTTATTTGCATTAAGTTGTTTCGATATATATTTTGATATAGTGTTCCATGTAATTTAAACGTTATTTAACACACATTGATTGACTACCCCTCCGTTGGCAGATCTCGACGGACTACAGTCTCGGAACTGACCGCAGCGAATGTCTTGCCTGGAGAGACTTTAACGCCGGGGAACAGGTGTTCATCTTCTACGGGGCGCGGTCCAACGCCGACTTGCTAGTGCACAACGGTTTCGTCTATCCTGACAATCTTCACGACAGTTTCCGGGTGCGACTCGGGGTGGCCAAGTCCGACCCTCTGGCCACGGAGAGGGGCCGCGTGCTGGCCCGCCTGGCGCTGCCCACGGCTGCGGACTTTGTGCTGCTCCGGGGCCCGCAGCCGGTGGAGGGCCAGCTCCTGGCTTTCCTCAGGATCTTCAGCATGCAGCAAGGTATCAGACGCTATGAATAGCTATATGCACTCTCAAGTAATCTTCATTTGAAATGTGAATAATTATGTAACAGAACTTCTGTGTAAAGCAAGTTTCAAGAACTATTTGTCTAAGAACTAAGTATCCAGACTTTGGTATGCTTAAAGTTTATCTCATTTATAGTTGGTAAGATGGGTTTTTGGGCATAAAATTAATGAAAAAAATAATGAGTATGACTCTTGAACAGCTTTTGAGATGTATGAAGAGTGCTGACTTATAAAGGTTTCATTCATGCCAAACATTGAAAACGAAAAAAAAGCAAGCGAAAGAAATTTAAATAGAAAAGGAAGTCAGGACGACCACTGGTATTCACAATAATTGCTAAAATACCCCAATCTCCCACTCATAGGTTAGGTGGACAGAACATGTGACCCCATACTGTCCTTTAGCTCTGGTGGCCATCTGCCATCTAGTGAACTTATTCTGGCTTGTTCAATGCCAATAAGATCATTCAGATTATTATTTTTCACACATAAATGACCCATACCCATACATATTGGAATTGAAATAGTCATTAATCCACTTTGAAAAATGCTGATCATGAAAGTACAAGTAGTTTTAAATTAGACTTAGGCAATAAGCTTAAGTTACATGTATGTCCAGATTTTTGTTGTGAATAGGTCAGATTTTCTAATAACTTCATAGTATATTTCCTAAAAAAAACTATATATGTATCAAGTAGTGTGAGATGAGGCATTCGACCTAATGTTCAAGTACAGGAAGGTTTTCAAGCTGCTACTTTGTGCAATTAATTGTCCTTTTAATAGCCTTTAAAGAAATCACTTTTTCACAGACTGTTAATTTTTACCATCGTTGCAAGTCAATTTAGCTTCAAATTCTCATACATGGCTCTTTTAGTATAATGAAACACTATATACAACTAACTGGTCACTGGTGACCAATCCAATCCCTATCAGCTTTAAGCAGTTGGAAAAATTACCAACTAATTCTTACTTGGTTAGGTTCTGCTTGTCCAATTTTGGCAGAATGAACAAGAATAAATTGTTTGACACAAATCAGTAAGACCGCAATCTCTAGAAGATTCAATTAAGGTGAAAAACCTTTAGGTCTTGAACTATCACCCTATGTAGTGACAGCCAATTTACAACTAATTGAAATAATTGTTGAATTGTTGTAGAGCATCTAGAGCACTGGGCAGAAAGTGACAAGGTGTCAGATCTGACTTATACAGACTGTTCACTAGACACTCAAGTGGAGACCAAGGCTTGGACTTTCCTCATGGCCAGGATCAAGCTCCTGCAGAGCCTGTATCCAACAACGCTTCAGGTAATAATATACTTCTCATTTGAAGATAATAAAGAGCTTATTTTGCTCTTTGCTCTTTTGCACTTTGCTTCTTTTTCTTTGTTGTGTTATTGTTGACTGAACAAGGCAAACAATTCATCATTTTCTAATAAGTCAACAAACAGGATTTCCTTTGCAATCAAACTAACTGTCTCCACATCACTTATGTTACCTTAGGATATCTGATGTTAGGTATGATGATAGCAGTGCTTGGATGATGCAATGTTGCCCTAGAGATTCCATGGCTTCAGGGACAACCATAGGAAAAATCTTCACCAAGGCAAATTGTCTGTTTGTTAAAATCAAACTCAGCAGCCCTTTACAATATTTGTTTTCCGATATTTTTATTGGAGTTGTTAGGGAATATACAAGTAATTATCAACATTGCCACCCACTTCATGTCACTTCATAAGGTTTGGTCACTAGAGCACACCTCAGGATCCTACTTTTATGGTTACAGCGAATTAGATGAAGCAGCAAGAAAGTTGTTCGTTCTGACATTAGTGGTTATCTGAATATTTTGAAATTTCTTGGATAAATAATAGTTTTAAATATATTTATGTTGTAATATCATTTAAGTGTTGTTATTATATTATAATGTATTTAAGTGTGGTTTCAAAATTGTTAATAATAATATTATATTTGATGCAGTATATTTTTATATCTATAAGAGCTATCCAGAAAGTAATATTTTTGAATGATGCGGCAGTGGGTAGGGCTACAGGCCACCATCGTGGTGTCAAACAAAACACTCTGCCGTTCAGTACGCATCGAGCTGTAGTTGCACGGAGTCTGTATCTCTTTTACTTTTCTCACTGTGATTACTTAAAATGTGTGCTACAATTGAAAATCCTGCCACTTGTGAAGTGCGTTTGGTGATAAGGTTTTTGTTGGTAAAAACCAATAAATCAATTGAAAACTATCGCCAACTGAAGTTTATGGAAATGGAATAATGAGTGAAAGCAGAGTAAGGCAGTGGTTTATTGACTTTAAAAAGGCCACATCAATGTTCATGCTGATAGTCGTAGTGGTTGGTCTAGCCCAGTGGCTGAAGATTTGATGTTGAAAATCAATGACAAAGTTCGTGAAAATCGTCTTTTCACAATGACTGAACTCTCAGAACATTTCCTACAAATTTCATGAAGTTTTTACTTCATGAAATTGTTGTAGGGAAGCATGAATACCACAGATTTTGTGCCAGGTGGGTTTCAAAAATCACATAAAACAAAGACTTGCTGCATTGTTAACTTTCCTTGATGAATACGACAAACATGGTAACGAACTTCTCGATCGTATTGTTACTGGTAATGAAACATGGGTGAAGCATGTCAATTGTGAAACAAAAATGCAGTCTATGGAATGGGGGCACGCACATTCTACAAAAAAACTAAGAAACTGTGTCAGCGAGATAGATTATGTCAACTGTTTTGTGATGCTAAGGGTGTGATTCTGGTTGATTTCCTTGAAAGAAGATCAACAATCAACGCAGAGAGGTATTGTGAAACATTGCATTAGCTACGGCGAGCAATACAAAACAAACATAGGAGAAAATTGAGCCAAAAAAATTTTGTTTATCCACAACAATGCACGTCCCCATACAACCAATCGTACACATCAAGACTTGTACAGGGTTTGTCCGGAAAGTAATAGGACTGATTTTCTTTTGCCGAGACTACACTTCGGAGCGTACGCGCACCAACTGGATTCGGTAGAGGGCGTTTCTAGCTAACGAAGAAGCGGCTGGTCGGTTGTCTCCGAGCACCTGAAGAGTCAGGACAGGCATTTTCGCGTGACGTGTTTCTGGCAGTGGTGCAAGCTGAAAATGCAGCGTTCGTTAGAGCAGAGGTACGCGATCACATTCAGTGTGAAACTCGGTAAATCTGCGACAGAGACATTTGATACAACCAAGCAGGCTTACCCAGATGTTGCTTTAGCAAGAAGTAGTGTGTTTCGGTGGCACCAGGCCTTTTTGGAGGGCCGGGAAGAGGTCGCTGATGAAGACATTGCTGGAAGACCTTCGTCTTCGACAAACACTGACAATGTGACTCGTGGGCACAAAGTTTTGAACTCAGACCGTCGACTAGGTATTTTTTTTAATTGCCCAGATGTTAAATTTACCGAAATCTGTGGTTCATGAAATTGTGACGGAGCATTTGAACATGCGCAAGGTGTGGGCGAAGATGGTCCCAAAAGTGCTAACTGACGACCAGAAATTGCGGCTCACACCACCTTTATTTTGAACAGCTACCTGACCAAGGCCGGCATCCCAACTCTTCCACAGCCACCCTACAGCCCAGATGTGCCCCCCCCCCGGACTTTTTTTTGTTTCCTCGCCTGAAAAGGCCAATGAAAGGCAAGCATTTTGAGACGACAGAGGGGATCCAAGCACCATGCACCGCGGCTCTCAAGGCTATTCCGAAGAATGCCTTCTGTGACGCCTTCCATGCTTGGAAATCGCGCTGGCAGCGCTGCATCGACGCAAAAGGAGTCTATTTTTAAAGTTTTTAAAGAATTGTAACGATTTACTCAATACATTTTTTTAATCGACTCAGTCCTATTACTTTCCGGACAAACCCTGTATGATTTTGATTGGGAAGTGTTTTATCATCCGCCTTATATCCCAGATCTGGCACTAAGCGACTACCACTTCTTTCTAGCGATGAAGACCTGGCTCACAAACACAGCGCTTTGATAGTGACTTCACACTGGCATTAATCAGTGGTTTAGAGCTCAGGTGACAGATTTCTACAAAGCTGGAATAAAAAAACTTATGTCACGTTATGATAAATGTCTCAATTTGAATGGGGATACATTGAGAAATAGGATGAGTGTAGCTTTTAAGTGTTTCAATTTATAGGGTGTACCTAAAATATGGGGTTATGGGTTAAAAAGATACATTTTGAAAAGTTCTAATATAGCACATGTAAATTTATGTCATTTTAATATTTGTTTTAAGCCAAACAATTTAAATTTGATTTTGTGTTTATCTTCATCCATTTCAAAATGTTAGCAAAAAATATATAATAGATATTTTATATTTTTTCCCAAACCCAAATTAAGATTGCTGTTATTGTTTGGTTTAGTTTAGTTTATTACTCTAGATAAAAATACCTTTTAAACAATACACTGCTAAACAGGATTATTTAAAATTTTAGAACAAACCACTATTCCAAATTTAAAAAAAAATAAAACATTATACACCCGATTAGGTCCTCCTGAGGACATTCACCACATTGTCCAGAGTACCAAAGATAGTGCAATGCTCCCTTACTACCACAGGCTAATCAAAAAGCAGGTGTTTAGCAGATTTCATCTATCAGGTGTTTAGCTCATTACATAATCTATCAATGTGATCGATCATCTATCAATGGATCATCCCCCCTAACTGTGCAATGAACTTTGGAGTGTCAATAGTAACATGGAATCAAGCATTGTCAGGAAGTCATACAATTTATTGATCTATTGGTTTTTTTATTGAATTAAAAATAATTAATTTTTGCAGTATACCTCTTGTATCTGATGATGAATTACAGCAATCTTTACGGTCCTGTTGATTAGAGTGTGAAGTTAGTAGAACAAACAATAATTGTGCACATGTTCTGAATACAGTTGCTCTGCATTGGTTTAGAACTAAGCGTTTCTTACGTTCTGGATATGCACTGTACAATTATTACTTTCCTAGTCCTAATATGGTACAGAGAGTACAGGAGTACATTTAAAAACGTTTTTAAAGGAGAGGCTTATCCTTTTTTAAATGTTATTCTGCCCGTTCCCATGAGCCAATGGTCTGTGCGAGGATCTTTACAAACAAAACAAGGAATAGAGTTGATACAGTACAAGTAAGATGGTACTGATAAAAAGTGCAAAGGTCAAAGACAGGATTTGAATCTGCGCTATCTCTAACTGATATCTAAAATCCAATCCCTTAGGCCGCAATGCCAACGGCACTCCTAAAGAAGTTCATAGATTCAGTAATTTTAGAATTAATACATTTTTGTTATTCCATCAGTCATGAAATTTTACTGGCTAAGATCACATAACATAACATCTAGTTTTGATAACATTAATATTCAATAGGTGAAATCTTATCCTAAACGAAGAAGTAACAGTGGTAGAAAATGAGACGTCTACCTCTGTCATCAAATTGTTAATTGTATCTCAGGAAGCTGTCTTTGTCCAGTATTTTTTTATCCTATACTTCTCTGATTTTCCTACATGTATCAAAATTGCATGGTTCATCTATATGGTGATGGCTGTCAATTGGACCTATTCTAAAACACTCAGTTTGGAAGGTCACTTTTATTAACTCAGTCCTTGATAATGTTGGTGAATGGTGGGTTATCAAATCAATGGCTTTGAACATCATTGTAGCCAAGTGCTCTGTTCTTCATGTCATCCTACACAATATGATGACCTAATGTATAAAGGGGATGGGAACCACTCTTTGTAGTGGTTTCTGAAAAGTCAGCTTATGCAGACAGTTTTTTATGCCATTTATTACTAATATCCTGTTTATGGAAGAGCATTTTTCACATGACATAGATTAAATCCAGATATTTCTAAACTCTGTTTCATTTTTTATTTTAACTGAATCAATTACCTACCTCCCTATTCTAAAGCTGGTACATTGTTACCAATGAAAACCATTTATAGGATGCTGCACACACTACAAGGTTCTACCTCAAAGACCTAGTATCTGATTGAAAGAATATTGTTCCCGGGTAAGGTTCTATAACCCTGCCAAGGCTCTCACTTCTGATGTATCTTTCATCAAACGTCATAAAATAAATTTGAGAAGAGGAATTTTCATATTTTGGATCTTTGCTTACAATGGCTTCCTTTGGCAACCTTAATCACATGTTGCTTATTTAAAGTAAAACTCAAGGTCTTTTTAAAACTTGTTGACAATTTACTAATTGTGATGATAAGTTTTAGTTTAGTTTTCTTGCATTTTGGATGGTTTAAATATGTTTTTGACTGCAAAAAGAATTTTTTAAATAGGCCTTTGGATTGAGTTGAACAGATTTGAACATAGCATTCGTAGTAATTAAATTCCTCTTGGATGGGGTTTAATCCTCTGGAGCGTGGTAACAATTTTACTAAATGGTAGTTTTGTGATGGACAGAGCAACTTACGATAGGCTCCCAGGCTTACTCTCAGTTTTTGATTCAGTCTTAGAAATATTAAATGAAAGTGAGAAATCATTATTAGATAGGATGTTTCTAGTAAAAATATTATATCAAATCTCAAATCTATTTCCTGGATTTAAGTGAATATAATTACAGAAGAAACTGTATAAATATTCTGCTCAGCTTTGTGGTTGAAGACATATATTTTATGTTTCAGGATGATTTGAAGATAGTCACAGAAGATATGTCAGAATGTCGTAAATTGGCCATTCAACTGAGAATAGCAGAGAAGAGTATCCTACAATCTGCACTCGAGTATATACAGCTACGGGACAAACCTTAGTCTATCCTGTAGCATATGTTTGCTTCATCAAATTCTAACACAATTAATTGTTTACTTTTTATTTGCAAGCTTATAACACTTTCATTTGAATCTTATTAATAACTCGTGCATTTTTCCTTACCATATATGTTCTTTTAATGCTCGCTGTTCAGTAATTTCTCTACTCTGTATTGTAATGTTTTTTTTTTTTTTTTTCGTTTGAACCAGGGTAGTTAACTCATCCATAATTAAGTTGTTTGGTGAAAACATCATACAAATGTCAAAATTTAATTGTTTATTTTATTTTGTGTAAACAAGATGCCCATTGTTGCCTATTTGTTCCAATCTAGTTTTCTGTCTGTTAATCAGAGGAGGTTGTGTGTTTAAATGTATTTAACTCTTGCCTGATCCACCAGTGGAATTTTATTAAAATATAAATTCTTTGATAACAGTGGTAATATTCATGTAAATAATACATTATCAAGAGGTTTTGAGAAGAAACTTAATTATTATTACATATAAACCGTTTAATTGAATGTAGCATTCAGTAATTTATTAATTATAAGTCTCTAACTTGTCGGCTTAGATTTTCTGTATATGTCAGATTGAAGATGCAAAATAAGTAGAGCACTGTTGTTATTGGAAGAAGACTATTTTAAGACAGTATATTTACTGAACTTAAAATGATTTAATGGATCGTTATCAAAGAAATAGTTTATATATAGATTGTTTCTGAATCAATCTACAATCAATACATGAGGATTATTTCTTGGGAACGTATGAGTTTAGGGAGAAGACGTCAAAAAGACTTATTCAGAGAACATGAAATTAAAAACGCCTCCGGCTGTTCAACTTCAAAATTAATTTCCTCAAAAGCAATGTTTTAAAGTGCCACAGCAAAAACACAAGTACCAACCTAAGTTGTTTGTTTTTTGCTTTCTTTGTATATCAATAAATATTAGATTTTATTAATGGGAAAATTACACTGGAAGATGAAATAGTTTTCATAGGATACCAACTTTTCCTAAGTTTTGTTATGTCTACTGTAAAAAGATTATTTGGGGCTAACTTAATAAGCTCTGAAAAGAGACTCTAGCATTTTGAAAGAAGAAAAAATATAATTTGCTCCTTAGAGGATTTACTTGATTAATTATAAAATACTTAGTATGATTAAAAACAAAAAATTAGCAAATGTTAATCTGAGAGTATTATATTATATGTTAGAAATTATGTGCAACAAACATTTTTCTTGTTTATAACATACTACTTATTTGTATTATTTGTTTATATATTTATTATATTAATTTTTATTACGTATGTTATTACTTATTTATTTATTTTTTATATTGTTATATTTTTTCTTGTAGATTTCTTGATGTGAACATATTGCTTTTGTACTTAAAGCAAATGTCATAAATACAATAAAACTTAAAAAATTGGGTGAACTGCTTTTGTATCAGTATTTTCATACTAACAAGTTTCAAACAATTCATGTGATCTTGTTAATGTGTTATATGTAAATAAAACATATTGTTGAGCATGTTTAGTTTCATTTTTATTCACTACTTTCTTCAATTTCTAAATGTAATATTTCTCTCTTCTGTTGCATTGACGGAAGGTTTAGAGTTCTTTTCAGTTAAAAATATGTCTCTAAATAGAATATATAACAATCCTTTGATATGCATTGGCCATTCAAGTTTCTTTGTGTAGGATCTTTGTTAATTAATCACAACACATAGTTTGCAGTTTGCTTGGAGCGGGAAGAAATCCACTAACTTGATCGTATGACTTGACGATACTGTTTGGGAGACGTAGTGAAGATCAGATTTAGAGTTAGTTGGATTTAGAGTTTGTGGAAGGTTAACATGGACAGTTTTCCAATGGACTGTGTTCACATGCATAACCGATCGGTTCAAAAATAGTTATTATTTAACATACTATGTAAATATTTCCAAAACAACAATTTTCAAAATCTATTGCATAATTACTCATTTTGAGGCTGGAAGAGACTATACATCAACTTTGAGATGATTATTCAGGAATTCCTCAGTTAGGGTGATCTCTGCAGTGGTGATGACTTTATAGGAGAGCTATGTCTTTGTACTAGACGAGGGTGAGACAAATTAGGCAATCTAAACCATCATTTTGCTCAGATAAGTTTTTTTTCTCTTTGGAGAAAAAGCTGAGAAATTCCACTTAGTCCTAAAAGGACCTAGGTGCTGTTTCTGCAGTAACAGGATATTCTGGATGTGTAAGGTTGTGGTTAGGGGCCACGTCCTGTTGAGATCCATGAGGAAGGATTTTGGACATTAATCTCAGTTACGTCCCTTGGAAGAAGGAGTCTGCCATCTCTGTACCTACCTCTCCAGTCAAAGCAGGCACGACCAGTTATTGGAAGTGTTATGCCCTTATGTCTATCTAGGCTAGCAACAGCCCTTAACACTTAGGGAGCCCAACCAACTCCAACAGTCATCTCCAGCAGTAGACTAGACCTATCGATCTACCCCAATAATTTGACATTTGCGGTTAATGATATGCCGCTCCTGGACATCCATGAGGTTGCTCAAATTTAAGTAACACATCGGTTTTTGCTGTACCCAGTGTGGGTTTCACTGGAAGGTATAAACCAGCCAGAAGTGTATACTACTGAGTATTTAGTAACGTAGTAGTTTACACATAACACAGCTATAAGCGCAACATAACATTTATGTTTTGAAATTTCAACTAAATTAGTTATCATAACACTCTTAACTTGTATTCTATGCCTGAACAGTCCACGAGAGTTACCAGCTTAGACAGTACATCAATTTTACAGACAAACTGAGGGGTATAAATTAATATTATGACAAACAACTTTTTTATTTAATGTAATTGAATTACATCGTTATTAAGTAAACTTCATTCTAAATATGAAGTTTTGAGAAAAAACATTCATTTGAATGAGAAATTATCATTCCATTAATTTTGTTTTTAAAAGAGGTAGAGGCGTAGATAAATTGGTGCAATGACATGAGAACAACTACAGTCCGTAACTGAGGGGTATCTTCATATTCCAACCTGCAATCACTCGAATTTGTATAGCCTTTTTACTAATTAGTATGTTTTTAATGTTATGGTTCAATTTGTTGCTTATTTTTATTTCAATAACAGTAACTACACAGTTACTAAAACATGTATTGTCTCCTTAACTATCAAGAACATCTTCTTTTCTTAACTTATTATTTGTAAAACATTTTGAATAAGCAAGGACTTAACCCTTTTAAATATTCCTAAACAAAACCATATGAATTTTCATCTTACTCTCGTGTCTCACCTCCTAAACTGGAATTATCTTTATTGACTCAAGATAACAAATCTTCGATAATCATACTAAAATTAATTTCCCCACTTTTTTTCTGGTGGTGATGGCCCACAATCTGAATTAACAAAGTGCATAATTTCATTGCTAAGGCTTTAGCAACATACTTTATATCATTACAGACATCTGTAACAGAATACAAATTTTTTCTTTATGATAAGAACTCAATTACAGACATTGAGAAAGAACTTTAAGCTGGAGTTAGAACTTGGTAACAATTAAATCATACACTGATACGAACATGATTAACTCATGCATTACATTACATTAATATTTCTTAAAATAATATTAATTACATTAATAATTACTGAGAAACAATGTATCTATCTCAACTTCTCACTTACTTATGGTAGGTCTAAATGAATCTAATATAAACAAGGTAAGAGTAAGCCACACCAAGTATCATGTGACAGGCTTTACTAAGATAACACACAAAATTTTAAGTCTATATAGCTCTTACATTCTCTAGATGTCCTGCTGACAGACATACAATCATACAGAGAAGAAATTTTTATGCCTCAGTAGACAAAAGAGAAATTGTATCAGCCTACTAAGTTATTACTAAGGTTTTAATGATGCTCAACCAAATTCCAAGGTTAGACATGCACCATCATAGAACTCATTCCTGTCTATGCACTTCATGCAAAATTTAAATTGTACAGATAAAATCTTTCTCGAGATACATGGTACATTCATATTTTTCCTCACTATTTTAAGTTTTGTAGCAATGTTCAACTAATAAAAGTTCTGGTAAACTAGTGGCGTTACTACAATGCAAGAGTGCACTGCAATCAAATTTTGTGACAGAGTTAGCATTGACTTAAGTTTTTTTTACTCTAAAAATAAAGTTTTCACTTTATAAAATCTCACATCATTCTACACAGATTGTTTACAAATTTATTTATTATGTTATTTTCTCGTTTCTATCATGGTTACCCATAAGACCACTGTAAAAAATATTTGCTGATGTTCAGCCAAATCTCACGGGTGACAGGCACTACCATTGAAATCTGTGTTACCAATATAGAAATGAAGCTTCATGTAAAATTTTAGGTCTATAGGTCATTTTGTTTTCTAGATATCATGTGGACTCAGACAGAAATGAAATTTTTCAGCCCCTCGAGTGATAGGCTTCGCTAACGCACAGCCAATAAGTCTACGTTTAAAATAAAAATTGGTCAGGCAGTTTAAAAACATAACAAAGTACTTTATTATGTAAATCATCATAATTATTCTAAATCACGTACAGTTTCTAATGCATATTAAAAGGCTTAGTAAACTAAGAGAAAATTAATCAGATTTTCAGTATTAAGGCGGCAGAATACGCCTTTGAAATTCATAATCTCATCAGTAGCCATCTAATTGGTATTTTTATGAAATACAGAATAAATGCAATCTATCAGACCATAATTTATTAATAAACCTTGTGAAAATAAATGCTTTACTGCTGAAATAGTGCTAGGAGAGCTTGAGAGTGATGGTCTACAATAGAAGAATGCAAGGTCATTAAAAAAGTATCCCAATCGGAATCAATATTATATTATAGTTAGATATTTTTGCCGCTGCTTATACATTCAGTATAGTCAAATGCATAAAGATATTTGTAAAGAGATTTATAAAAAGTTATTGTAAGCTTTATTGATAACAGTGTGAGTCATATGCAAGTTGATGAGTGGATTAATCGTTTTAAAGAATGCCATGAATTTTCTAAAGTGATGAGCCGTGTGAAAGACTTCCAACAAGTAAAAGTGATAAAAATATTGAAAAAGTGCAGGAACTGATGACAGGAAACAACCAATTAAATTTGGGATATTTTGATTAAATCAGTGAGGATTTAGAATCAGTGTTGGGTTAGTTCATATTGATGATTTAGATTTGAAATATATTTCTTCAGAGTTTGTCCTAAAATTGCTTTCACTTGAGCAAAAAGAAGTCATCAAGATCAAGATTTCATCAGTGCTCTAGAAATTATTTTTTGTTGTTCTCTAAATCCAAATGTCAGCTGAAAGTATGAATGCCAATTTGAAGATGTAATGGAGACAGCAACTTTTTGAGGTTCCAGAAATGAACTTCAAATGCTATTTTAAGCAATGGAAACAGCATTGAGTAAGGGCAAGACATCAGGTGAGAACTACTTTGAAGCAATAAGCCATATTTCTAACTTCTTTTTTTTAATGACATCAATTTGAATACTTTTTGAATATAACTTGTACACTTATATACAGTGTAAGTTAAAAGTATGGATACACTATGTTTAGTGTTTAATGGATAAAGATGGATGGCTGGAACTTGGGACACATTTCTAGGAAATAGAAGTTAACATTTTAGTCACTGTTACAACTTTCCCATTTTCCAAAAATATGATTGCTCAAAATTTTTAAATGTAAAGACTAATAAAGTGCTACTTGGATAGCTGGATAAACCTAATATTCTGGTATACCTCAGCATGAAGGTTTCCATCAATAAAAGGCCCAACAAACTGATCCCTCACAGTGCCAAGCTAAACGTTAATTGTTCAGGGTATGTTGATCTCTCTAATCCAATGAGGGTTAACATCATCCCAATAACGAGCATTGTATCTTTTAACATTACCGTTTAACATGAAAACTGCTTCATCTGAGAAAGCAATGTTGTTCAATCTAATTGTATTATTATCATTGTTCCGCATCATTATGTCACACAATTCTACAGGATGATTAGAATCGTCCTTACTTAGCTCATGAACTAAAGGAATATTGTTCGCTTTATAACCACTGTCATGTAAAACTTTACAATTGCTATTTGAGATATACCGAATATTTGAGAAACATTTCTTGTTGAGGCATGAGGATCTTCTACAACAGAATGTAAAACGTCAAGTGACAATGCTTCATTTGTAGCCGATTTTGGTCGTCCAGGTTTGGTGCGGTCTTTAAACTGCCTGTTTCTCAGAAACATTGGATGGTTTATTGAACTTATTATTTAGATACAGGGTTTTGATTTGTAAAAGTGTCATTAAATAAATTCCTTACTTCGTCATAAGATCTCAGAAGCCTTGCATCATCAGGATCATAATACGCTCTTGTTCACTTAAACACTCCATTTCAACGTAAAGTATCACAAAAACACGTCAACTTTGTTTATTTCAACCAGAAACTGAACATGATACTGGACTTTTTCAAAACTGATAAGATAAGCCCTGCAGCAGGTAGTAACTGTAAAGAGGTTTGAGTTTGTAAGGAAAGTGGTTGTTTATTAAATTTATTTTACCTTCTTAATGTGGATGTTCATGTTCTGCCTCAATTAATTTTAATGAGCTGCAATTTTATACTGGATTGAGATAGGATGATCTAGTTTCCCTATTTTGGGAAAATTGGCAAAGTTGAATCAGTGACTAAAAAGTCCACTTCTATTTCCTAGAAAGGTTTCCTAAGTTCCACCCCTCCATCTTTATCCATCAAAAACTAAACATAGTGTGTCCCTACTTTTAACTCTGTATAACATCACGCATCAAAACTATAAAGTCACAAATAAAATTTGTAATTCCTAGTGTTCTATCCAGTTTTTTGTTTTCTATCCAGATAGCACAAAAATAATAATCACGTGAAAATCACATTCTCTTTTAAATTCTGCTCATTATTTTCATGTGAAAAAATGTGAAATTCGTATGTTTATATTACCAAATTTTCAATTTTATTAACATTATTCACATTTAAATTATATAAAAAAAGTAAATTTTTACATATGGTTTAAGCATACAAATGTCACAGTTTTTCACAAGAAAAAACATTTAAGAAACTAAATTTCACTAATCACTATTGTCGTCTTTTTAATAATATTGATCCAAAAACTAATTTCATTTGAATTTTTTTCATAAATTTATAATGTATAACAGTTTTCAGACATTTATTCACATTTTTTATTTCATAACTTTTGAAATAGCAGTGAAAAGTCTGAAATGAACCTGATGGGTGTTCCTTTTGTACACACCTTAACAAAAGTGTACAATTCTGCTGAATCAAATAATTGTTTTACTAGTGTACTGTAATTTCTTGAATTCCTGAAAAAATATAACATTTTAATATATACTACATTTTAATTATTTTTAGATAAAATTAATTGTTTATTGCATTACGTGTTTAATTTCATACTAGTAGCACAATTTTTCACACATAACTATTTATAATCGATTTTCTATAACAATCCATCTATCTTTCCAATGCCAGCCAACTCAGATATGTTGTTCCCGCTTTCTGGCATCTATCACCTGTTAGAGATTCTATCACTGACCTTTGATAATTGAGGATATAATTATTAAAAATAAATCACATATGCATACAGTGCAGGTATGACAAACTAATTTGTTTTCAAGTATTAGCATAAAACATAATACATATATTTTATTTGTTTGAAATTTGTGAAAATACTTTGGATTGGAGTCTACAGTTACAATTATTTTTTGCTATTATGTTTTAAGCTACCTAAGAACATTTTATTAAAAGCTGATTAATATGTAATATTTTTTTATGATTAAAATTATTTTTACAAAATTAAACATTATGTATGTATACTAAAAACATGTTTTTAAAGAAGGTTTTCTATATGAAAAATATAAAAGAACAAAATATTATATTAACACAATTCAAAAGTTGTATTCAAAAACAGGAAATAGTTTCTTAAGTCCAGTAATGTATGTGTCCATGATTGTAACAAAACTGTATGTGCAACAGTCTGTAAAAGTGTACACAATATGTAATACATTACAGTATTTGTTTTTTCACTTTTTTGTTTTATTATACAGTCTAGGAGCCGAGAGCCAATTTGCCCATACAACCCCTCAGCTCGGGGTCTTCTTACTTACTTCGTCCTTACTTTTAATTTAAGGAGAATTTTTCCTAAGAAAGAAATTGATCATTAGCCATGTTTTGGTGGTGTTTGAAATGGGTGAATCGAAAATGTGAAAAATATGAAACAAGTCTTTTTTCTAAGAGTATATATTTTCTGTTGATACATCAAAATATATATGTAATATATAATATAAATATATATCTTTAACCTGTATATGATTATCTGATGCTGATTTAACATTTGTTTGTTTAAGTATAGTATTATGGATGGTTACTTCTATATGAACATTTTAAAAAGTTTCTTTGCTTCCATTAATTAAGTTATATATTGCTGACATCTAACTTAAACCGATATTAATAATGTTTTTACTACTTACCAAAATTACAAAAAAATTCAATAATGAGTTGAAACTGAAAACTGCACGAAGTGAGCAAGTATCTGGCTGCTTGGCACCTTTCTTGGTACATCCCTCAACATCAGACGTTTGGTTTCAATAATTAGAATGAGGGATGGTTCAAAGTAGAAAAGTTGATATGTCTGTGTCAAAACTTAAATCACAGATTCTTCTGCTGGTTGGTAAGTTTATTAGATTGTTTCTACATGATCAGGAAAATTTTATGTTTGTATTCAATTTACTGTTGATTGTTTTAATAAATTTAAATATAAAGAAAAAGTAAAAAACATTAAATTTTTTCTTACTTTTTACTTTTACACTTTTTTGACAAATTTCACTTGAAAAAACATTGTTTTTACATTGAGTGCAGACTGGATAGTATGTATAAATTTGTCAAAAAAAAAGAACCACTGTTAATTTGTTGCATCCATTGCTTTCCTTAACCGTGAAATAGCTGGTAATTGCAATTTGTAAAATGGAATTGCCAAAATATCTGAAAAGTATATGAAAGGAAACTTGATCAGTTCTTCAACAATGATTGGTCTGAAATTTATCACCTCAATGATAAAACATCTAATACTTTAAAAACTTATTTGAGGAAAATACAAACTTGTTCTAACAGCATACTCAAAAATATGATGTAGTAGCTAGCAAAGTTATATAATCTTTAATACAACTGTTTAATAGAAACATATATTACCTTCATCATGATAAAAGAATCTTTCCAGAAAGTTGCTCCAGTATGTATGAAGTAACTGTAGATTAATGTCCTTTAATGTAAAATTAGACCTTAAGAGCCAACTATTGTGAATTGATATTGAGTTTTTCCTCTTAGAGCGCATCCAAACGCCTTTTAGTTAGTTTTTTTTAACTATGTACTTTTATAATATTAAACTACAACAAAGTATGAGATTTGTTACTGAATAACCAATAAAAATATTGTAATAACTCAAATCTAAAATACGTTTGGATGTTTATTGATTAAATCTTTACAATGAGTCGTCTCCTATAATTCTATGACTAAAAATAAGGGTGTACCTACACTGAACTGAAACATTGTTCTTGTGGAGGGGAAATCAATGTTATTTTACTATGATGAGAAGGAAAATCTTATATAAAAAAACTAATTGAGTATCAGTTACAATTCTTAACTTTCACTGACCTAAGTATCTAATGTACCAAAGTATTTAATAAAAGCTTATTTTATTGTTATTCCATGACAATATCGATGTGTAAAAGTGTTTTAGTGGTTCCAACTGAACTTATATAGGTAGTGTAACTCTAATAATCCTATATAAATTATTTCATGTTTAGTAATAATTTCATCGCCAAAAATATTGATAAAAAGAGTATATGTAAATAGTACATCAAATAATTATAACTAAGTAATAATTTGGTGTGATAAAAATTATTATATTGGGCTCTTTAAAGCACAGTGTAGTTCAAGTTTAATTGATCGCTACCAGAGTGTTCTGGCAGCGTTGTGACCGATGGACGCGGTTCTTATCAAAAAGGCGCGTTAGTCAAACACTCGGGATCCGTAGTGAGTCGACAGTGCGTCCATATGTGTGGTAAATTAACCTCTAAACGATGAATGGGAGACCGAATATCGCCGACATGGATTACAATATGATGACAACCAGTCGAGATTACACAAAGGACGTTCAGTTTAAATTTCTTATAATTGGGGACTTCGGAGTTGGTGAGTAGAACCAGATAACAATAAAATACTGTCTAGACAACATTGCTTATCTGAGCGGTGTCACAGTTCAATCATTTTGAGTTCAATTATCTCGCCGTTGGCTTTGTAAACATAAATTTTTCAAATTTGACAAATCGTGTTTTACTTAGTTTGTAGTTGTAGAATACTAGAGTTAATGCTAATTGACGTTTAAGAGGCATGTGCTTATCTTATTTTCTTAGCTCTATACTTACTTTTATGACGAAAAGAATTAACTAGTGCCTAAAGAACATGAATAATTGCTTTATAAAATTTACCTTCATTAAATGAAATGATTAGAAAATTATAAAATTTAATCTGTTTTGTAGATCGTTCGTGTATTATCCCTCTAATTGTTCAAATCACTATCAAATTTGCTAATTTCACAAATTAGTTATTCTTCTGTGTGTTTTTTTATTCATACAACGAGTAATTAAATATTATTTTTTTATGTTACATCTAGTAACGTGTGTTATATAAACGATTACACTTTTTAAACGTATATGCACTCCCTGAAATATTTTTTACTGTTAAAACACAAACTTTGCTTTATGTTTTGGCCCTAATGTAAATCTAATATGCCTCTGCTTCTGTAACCAACTATATCATGACGTTTACAAAAACTTTCAATTAGCCGACTGTATACAGTTGTTAAAGATCCAAGATTTATTTTACTCACAGTTGTATCAAATTGCACACAAATAATACACACAGAGTTGTTTTTGGTAATCAAAATGTAAGTAGGCCTACTGATTTTACATAAGAAAGCCAAACTTAGTGGACAAGTCAGTAATAATATTTGTACATTATTGAATTCGACCAGATGTATAATGTGTTTTAATTGAATCTGGAGTAGGCTACACATTCCAATATGCGGACCTACTATAAAAAGGCTGTATAAGTCAAGTCGGGCATGCAGTAGGCTTAGTAATATTATTATCTGTTCATGAAAGTATAATGAAACAACTGTGAATGACCTAAAGAATGTGATAATAAAGTGTTACGTTGAGCGAAATATCACAACGCCAGACCAGCCAAAAAGCTGCAAAACTAGAAAGTCCAAGACTCCAAGATGTGGTTGACCCTGAACAGGATGTCAACAAGACATTAAATATGCAGTTTTTGATCTCGTTTCCTTCTTTGTTTTCTCATTCCGCAGTGTGATTCTGCATTCTGCTACTTGAAAGTCGAGTTTTGAGGTTATGATTATTGAAATCGTGCTTTCTTGTGTAATCTGACTTCCACGGTAGCAGTTTATACGATTCAGAATTTTGTGAAGGGGAGTAGATCGTCATCGGAAAGCGAAGCAAAGCATTTGACATTTGAAATTGATTTTTAACTGTTAATCAGCACATCAAATTGAAAACACTTCATTGCGGTCCATCTCACCGACGATGATGTAGGCTATTTGGACTTTTGTATTGAGAAAATTCTTGAATTGAAAAGCCCACGCGTAGACAAGTGACAGGAAATGTCTCACCGATGATTTATATAGCCCTATTTATATAACCGGAATAGCCCTAGGCGTAGTTGACGTGCTACAGAGTAAGTAATATTTCAAATCATAATTATTGTTATTAATTTGCCATATAATTTAAAATACAAAACGAGTACGTTCTGTAAACTCTTCAGATATAGACTCTACGGACCAAAATCTAAAAACCGGTTTAATGAATTATCCACTGGAGTGAATTATACAAGTTGGATACCGTTATTAGGTGGGCGTAAAACAATTTGTTTATATACCCTGTTTGCCGATCTGTGAACTTTATCTCAAGAACCTGTATTATTATAAATGTTGAAATGATATCTTAGTTTGTGTATTAATTGCATAAAAGTTGGTTAATACTTTTATTCACACCTGCCTCTCGGTGAGTTACTATCCACGAAGAGTTTGGAAAAAACTTTAATGTGAGCACAAGTCATCTTTTTATAAATCATTTTAAGGTGTGGTGATGAGGCCAAATATAGCACGAAAAATATAAATTCCTGGCAGTTTGGTAGTCGAACTTTCTGTAAAGCATTAGTATGTTATCTAAATTAGTAAGTGTTATCCAAATCTAAATTAGTAGAAAATAATACAAAATTACTGTTTTCTCTTTTAAGATTAAGTATATTTGTGTATTTAATAAAATTACTTCTGCTTCAACCATGGCCATTTTGCTTTTTATGAGAGAGAAAAGCGTTAAAAATACAAAATATTATATTTTAAAATATATAACATTTTGTTGTCATGCTTATTTATCATGATTGAAGAGTAAATTATTAAAAACGCCCGTATATTTTTTTTGTTTCAGGAAAAACTGCCATCGTACGACGTTATGTTGACGGTAAGTTATATAATCTTAGAAAATTAAAAGAAAATTTTCAGAACGAAGCAAAAAATAGATGTCTAAGAAGTATGTTATATTTTATCTCCATATAATTGAAGTACAGTATACCAAGTTGTGTCAGTTCACTCGGATTTAAAAATATGTTGCTACAATTTTGTATATAGGAAATTGGAACTATTTTTCTACGTTTCTTTCTACGCCAATAGCATTTAATCGATGATACTAACTGTTTTGTTTTTATCTATAATTCGACACTTTAAATTACTACAGGAGCATATTCCATTCATCTTCTGCTATTTATTTTTTTTCTTTCACGGAATGGGCTACATTGTTCACTGCATTAGAAAATCACCTGGAAGTCTGTATGCAAATTCTTGTTGTGTTTGCTGGTCTGAGTGCGTTGGAATCGATGACTACTACACTGGCTTTGTCATTGTGTTAGTTTTCATATAGTGACCAACGTTATGATCATTAGTTGTGAATGAAATACTTAAAATAGGGGGAATTACTAAAACCTAATAATGCAGTGTCCGGGAGGCTACGTGCATTGTATAAACATACAACGTGGTTTATCGTGAAACTGATCTACGAATTTCCGCTAGAAAGCAATAGATCGTCAGTCGTGTTAATTTTGGAGGAGGTCGAAATGTGTGGGTTAATAAATATGTAACGATAACTTTTCTCAGATCAAATTTGTTATAGCTTTACACGCTCAAAACCGACCGTCACACATAAGTGAATGTAAAATTAGTGTCAGCTGCGGAGCAGATCGACTATTTGGCGGAAAGAGGCGTATAATTTCTCTCCTTTTTTTCATTCTATTCATCTAGTTGCCTGACGGTCGGCTTTATGTATCTGACAATCTGTTTACGCGTGTCATGATAAGAAAAATATTATTTGAGAAGAAATTATCATTTCATAATTTTACAGTTTGATATCCACTTAACCTCCAACGATCAAATCTTTACAAGATATTTCTTTATACTGTATATCCTAAGCGTTGTGATTATTCCATGCAAATTGGCTCTCGTCTCCCACACTGTAAAGGAAATATATTTTCATATTTACACTTTATTGAAAAAATAATGATGGTCAATTACAATAATAACCTTTTATTGCATCAAATTTCACGGATAACACTATAACAATAAAACTTTAACAACTAATACTCAATAATGATGTTTCATTCATACTTAAATCACAATATTATTCAGACTTAAATGAATAAGTCTCCGTGTAATGGTAGTTGAATGTTAATTAATATTTTATAATTGTATTTATTCACTGATTACTAATGTACTTGGAGTCGTTGTTGTTTAATGTAGCTAGAAATACTTAACGTTTTGAAAAATTGCATCTTAATGATGTTTTTCCAGAATTAAGACTATAATAGTTTTGTCAAGTGTTGGGTTAAGTATTGTTTAACGGTCACTAAACATTGCAATAATGGCATTTTTAAACTAAAAGGGTTTGTCTGTCTGCAAAGCTTTGTATAAAAGCAAGGCTAAAGGACATTGTAAAATATTAGGTCTAATTTTTGAGTGTAATATTGAATCCTTGTATTTGTGTTTGCATAAAAAATACTAAAGACCTCAAGAAGTGTATTAGAAGTGTTTCAGAGTGTCCCAATTAAGTCTTTAAGGCTAGGGCTATGTCTCAAAAAATTGTTTGTTAAAATTACTTGTTTAAATATTTTATGTACTGCTGCCGCTATGGTAGAATCAGCAAAACGTTTCCAATCTTTCAGAATCATGTGGATGTAAGGTGGTGTAATCGGTTTTTAGTAAGGCTATTTTTTTAACTTACAATCACAGGTTATTCCCAAAAACAAAAATTCTTGATCACTTCAAGAGGAATTATAGTTATTTTAAGAAGTACATTTGAGCAGTTTTTCACTGAAGATTAAGTTAAGGAATTATTCACTCTCATAATAATTCATCAATAATTCATAATTTATTAAACATATTCATTTCTTAAATGAAATATGATTTTATAATTAGATTTTTAAATAAAACAATACGGCAGTAAATTTTATTGTTATATAAAAAAAATAATTACTTGAAGATCTTTTTACTCTTAGATTAACTAAATGATTTTCCATATTTTAGTAATGTACTCTTCTTAAATGATATATGACTTTTTAAATTACATAAAAGAGTGAAATATTATGTTATTTTATATTTAAAAATAAGAGTGAAATTTTTAATACAATGTCCATTCCCCTCCGCCAACTCTTAAATGCACACTGTAAAACCATACTCGACTTCCTCCCACTTTTTTCCCGTGGGCTTGTTATTATTTTATTTATTTCTACTATATATGCTTTCGAAAATGTGACTGAAAAGTGATAAAATTTCCTGGTTCCAAGATGACCTTATTTGATACTTTAAATGCATAAGAGTCTTCTTGAAGTGATGACAAATTTTGTATTTTTCCTGTTTTCATGGAAGATGTCTTAAAAGGACTGTAACTAGAACTAGACTAGACGATAACTAAAATAATAATCTAAGCCAAAGACCAATTTCACCACCTTACGGCACTGGGAATAAAGTCTAGTACTGACATATTCATTGATTTGTACTAATGTACAAGTTGTATTTCATAATTCGTTATAATATGGCGTAGATGTGACACATCTTAAAAACTAGGTACATTAATCTAATCGTATGAGGTGAACCGTACAGGTTAGCCTAATCACCACTATCATCAGTTTTCCGGTTCGTTTGCGAGTAGGCCTATTTATTCAAACTTCGAAGTCGTTAGAGTCGTTAGGCTGTATTGCCGCCTTGATATGTTCAACCAGATAAAAACCAGAAATAACGAAAAAAGGATTCTGATAGAACTATTCAACCGATTTTAAAGGTAAAAGTTTCAAATTTCTAAATATTATTCTTTACAAAAGGACTATGTGCCAACTTTCATTTTTAAATTTAAATAGAAGTTCTCTACAGTAGATTTGTTATTACACAAATTTTTTTATAATGCACCAAATTCGCTGATCATTTACTTTATAAATTAGTTTAAAAAATAAAATCGGTCGAAAATTAAGGGAAAAACTAAAAAAATAAATTGATTCATTTTGGTGCTATTCCGTGGTGACTCAGTTTGGAACTAATTCTGGTCTATTGACAAAAAGTCTACTGTTTTAAAGTCTTGCCATACACTCAGTCCTGAAAGATTACTCACAGTTCAAGACGTCCTCCTAGTTCACATAGCTGAAATATATATAAAAATAAAATATACTGAAATATATGAACAGTTGGTTTGTGTTATGGCGGCGGTTGTCCGTGTCTGGGTGACTAATAACACGTTTTATCTTAGGTGTGCTTTGAGATAATAAAACATAATATTATCATTCACACATCAAGCTGGTCACGTCTCGTCTGTGACATGGAGATGCCCCAGTTTCAAACTCGTCATTGTCACGGTCAAATATTTCGAAAGCAAAGGAAACATTCCACTGTACTGAGAGCAAACATGAACACTCGGTTATCTTCGGTTGCGGTCCACAGCGTCTGACACAACGGGGGTCACCAAGCGAGCAAACATGAGCATTTAGCATTACTCTGTTTAAAATATAACTCTTAATCTGTTGATTTTCGTCGTGGTTAATTATACCAGAGAGAAATGGTACTACTTCAAAATTTTGAAATCCACTAATTTAACATTGATAGTCTATTTCAAATGTATCACAACAGTCTATTATATAATTTATCTCAATTCGTTTAGAGTCTCTGAATCGTTAAAATAATTGGAACGATTGCCAGAAATACAAGCCAATAGGGCATGCTAGGCTTCCAAGTTCTGCTGACATGACGGTTCCATAGACCGGAGTTCTTTACTACCAGTTAAAATTTATTTCCGTTTTTGCAGAAGAACTATTCAAGACCAAATTTTAATTAAGATTATCTTCATTGGTTAAAAAAACTCTTTTAAGGAAAAGGTTGGACCGACAAAATGCACAGGGTAAACTATACAGTCATTGGCATTTTAAGCTGTTATTCCTGCTGTATGTCCAATAATGTGATCTCACGCACACAAAAAGAGATATTTTGTTAATACCGACTGCTTTTTTGTTTTATTGTGTCTTTTAGCATTCACAAAAAATCGCAATAATAAATATGTGTGTCATTTTTAAATGTAAGTAATTTAAACAAATTATGTTACATAATTGTTTTATTGGCACCCGAGTTATAGGCATTTGGTTGGACAGTCATTGCCACACAAAAATATTTTGCTAAAACAAGATTTAGGCAATAAAATCAAGCACAAAACTTACTCATATGTCATATAATTTGTATACATATTTTTATTTGATACAATAAATATGATTTAATAAGTAAAAAGTAAAAAAAAAACAGAGACTAAGGCCTATGTAGGATTATTGTTCAAATGACATGATAACAAATAATTAAACATAAATGCAATAACAGTCTAGAGTCAATTGTGATGCTTTGATCAATTAACTAAATAAACCTATACAACCTAAAAAATTAAAACTTGCTCTGCTACAACACCTTATAAAAATTATTTAATACTTAGTTCCTTATAAATCTCATTTCTGAAGTCCAAACACGAAGTGTATACAAACACAGGATTATTTCCATCAATTTCGTCTCAATTTCACACACATTTTTTGTGATACAACCTATCTCACATATCAAATTCAACAGGTTTGTCTCCTTTATCGTCTTTGAAATTTGTCCCACAACTATAGCACAAGCCACGTTTTGTTTTCGGAAACGATTTTCCCCCATAAACGCAGGCCAGTGTGATACGAACGGTCCTTCATTAACATAACTTGACTTGTTAACTTTTTTCTCAGGGAATCGATTTTCATTATTTTTCGTGTTAAAGGAAATGATCTTGTTTTGTTTGGTATACTTTCCTTCTTGGCCTTTATTTAACTTCTTTTAGTCGTTTTCTTTCAGCCTTGCCTCTGTCTTCATTTGCTTTTTTCGTAATTTTCTTTATACAATCTTTCCGTTTCTTCGAAGAAACAACGTAAGGTACTCTTTAAGTTTGTCTTTTACCATTTCTGGTGGGAGTTTTGGCCACTCAAGAACATCAACCAAAGTAATAATTTCTTCCAGATGCTTGGGCAAGGCATTGAGAAGCTTGAAGCACAATGCATAAACTGAAGGTTCAACTTTTTCCTAGGTATTGTACAATAATGTTCCACAATTGTTACTGATTCCTAAAGATATGTAGAGTTATGTTGTGCTGGACTGGGGACAACATCTGGTGTAGGTGAAATCATTTCAGAGTCTTAGTTGTGTTGGTTTTTTATACCAGTTGTGTGGTACCTTTGGAAATAAACCTTTCTGACACACGTACTTCAGTTACAGTTTTTGAACAGGTTTTGGATCCGTGACGTATGTACCAGACTTTTGAGATTGCTTATTTTTGAAAAATTCCTCCCACACTCGATACAATGTGAAAAACAATGGTGGATCATTATATTTCGAAAATACTAGCTCTATATCAAGGAATTTCTCTAACATTTCGTCTCCTAAAATCCGTTCAAACTGATCTAGTGTAATGTGACACTTATACCATTTAACGGTAAAGCTTTGGCTTGGTTTTTACCAAGACACTTTGTGTAATCAATTGAGTTACAATTCCAAGGAAACAAGCCACAAGCTTTAAATCTGTTGATAAGTGTTTGAGGCTTAACCTCGTCCACTACACGTTTCAGGTTTGGTACAACATTTTCTTAAATTAAAGCGTCTGTCGGGTGGTTACTACACAAATTAATAACTACCTGACCTTCTCCAGTCTGACTTGACTGGCCTAAATGCAGCACCATCTACAGGCTGCAATATTCGTAGGGCGATCAGTATGATCTGCAGTTCAGAATAAAGCTGACTTAATTGATAGGAAAGATTACTCTTATGCCCAGGTTCTCTTATTTTAGGTTAGGATGCCTTAAAAAAATGCTTGATACCAACCAAGGCCAGGAAGATTGTTTTTAAAAGGATTGGATCTTGCATTTTGTTTTAAGAATTCCTGAACGCTAAGTTGCAAATCTTCTTCCTGTCGTGGAAACCCTTTTCGACAGCAATCAGTAATCCACTTTTCAATTGTACCCTCTTCTTCCTTTGTTACTACGGGTAGAGGTCCAAGTAGTGTTTTGAAAACATGTCACTAAGCCGAAATTGAATTGTCGACCGAGGAATACCAAGCTTCCTTGCTGCAGCCTTATATTAATGTCAAATTATGGTAAGTTCGAAAGAATTTTAAGGTCTGTAGATGATCTACATAGTACAATTTTTCTTTTTTAAACACAATTTTTGGATGAGTTATAATGAAATTCTGACTATTTTATGGAGTGGACCCCTACCTGTTCTACCAAATATTGATGAGACTCTTAGGATTAGTTTTGTATCCAAATAAATATTTGTCGCTTGTTACATGACAAGACTTTTGAAGTCGCATGCATTTTCTACAATGGCTTAAATGCTAATTCTTTAAAGTTTTCAATACGAGGTTGTATAAGTTATATCTTACGTTTTTATATATTAGCCGGACTATTCACTAATTTAATTCATCATCCGAATGAAATTCATTCCAGACGCTCCCTTTTCACTCTAGTTATCACAGACGTCAGATTCTATGAAAACACAAGGATTTTGTACATGTATACTTTCATGGCGTCTTGGGATTACTTAAAATGCAAAATGATTGAAAACATTCTTTTCAATTTTTGGCGTTGAATATATATATATATATATATATATATATATAATATTAAAAATATTTTTACAGACATTTGCGCTTAATAAATAGGTAGCATGAACAGTCATAAGATTTCTGTACAATTTTAATTAATTTTGAACCTTAGGGCCCCTTGTGATCTATAGAATGTGTTCCACGCAGTAAAAAAATTATGTTTCTGCTATGAGTGCTGAGGTACCTCTTCACAATTTTATTTTCAGTTTTCGGTATGATGTTGAATAAATGTTCTTCGTATTGGCTCATTTTAAATTGGCTACTAAAGTCTACATTTTCGCTAATTGAGCGACCCAGTAATGACTGAGTATTGTTCTAAGATGAAACAGATGCTACTAACCGCATCTATCAAGATACGACGAGCCTAAAATGAATGAGGCTGAAATTATTTCACAACTTTATATGTGTCAGGAGCCCTCCCGACCAATACAAAATGCCTTGTCATGCCGGTAATATCACTGGGGGTTTGTCTTTAAATAGAGAAGTATTTTCAGCTTCTTGCTCCAAAAAACATAATTGAAATTTTAATACATAATTTATAAAGTAATAAAATTTTAAATATTTTCTTTTGTGGAACTTTGTTAATTTCAATTTGATTATATTTTAGCTACGACATTTTGTTATGTTACTTATGATGTTGCGGCGAGTGTCGCTACAGATTTGAATTTGGCGCGCGTACTCCGTCTGTAGCCGCGAACGCGATTGCCAGCTGCGCCGACCTCTAGCCCTTAGCTCAAACAATAGGAGCCTCCTACCATCCGGAATTCTTCCGGACAGGTTCTGGTAGGATGGTTCCTGCTAGGTTAGCAGGCAGAGACCAATATTTGCGACCTCGTGTCGTCGCGACCGGAAGGGGGGACCTTCCAGAGGAATAATCCGTGGATCCGCCACTAGATTCCCTCTATCCAAAACCTAACCAGCTTTGATGATTAAATAATAACTAATAATTTGGATATAGTACCGAAAGGTTCCCTAACAATTATATCAAGTCCCAGGCCACGTACACTCACTCCTACCGTCCACTCCACCCGATAGCTGCACAACGACCGTTTCACAACCTCCGGTTCCTGCCTGCTAACCTAGCAGGAACCATCCTACCAGAACCTGTCCGGAAGAATTCCGGATGGTAGGAGGCTCCTATTGTTCAAGCTAAGAGCTAGAGGTCGGCGCAGCTGGCAATCGCGTTCGCAGCTACAGACGGAGTACGCGCGCCAAATTCAAATCTGTAGCGGCACTCGCCGCATCCTCCCCTCCTTCTCCGAGGAGTTCGAAGACTTAGCTATTAAGAGTGGTAGAAAGGGTGAGAGGAAAGATATCTGGAAGTGAACCAGTTATAGTTAAATTGAGCCAAATAGCTTAAACTAGAACGCAGAGTTTACTAAAATTTTCAAATAACACTACCATGCAATGTCACATATTTTTTTATTAGAAGTGAAGCTTTGCTTTTGTCTAATTATGTTCTGACTATTGTTTTTTGTATGTTGTTTTATTGATTTAGGTGGTGTACATACTGTGTTGGTTAAGATGTTGCACGAGCTCGTCGCACTATTTATTTTGTAAAGGTAGACTCTAAGTTATGTTTTTTTATGTATTGCTAAACCATCGCAACTGGTTAAAGATGGTTTTGTATTTTCAAATGAGTAATTTATGATTAAATTGTAAATATTTATCGAAAATAAATCATTATCTCATTATCTCATATGTTTAAACCCATTAGCTGCAAGCATTAGTTAACCATTAGTATTTGCAGGTAGATTTTCGTCCAAATACAAAATAACGATCGGAGCAGACTTCGCACTGAAACACATCACGAGGGACGAAACACACATTAAGCTTCAGATTTGGTAAGTAACGTAAATTTGTCAACGTAGCTTTGTAAAACACAGTATTACGAACCCATTTCGTTCCCACTAAAACACTCTACATTATATCAGAGTATGTATAAACAATAAACTGAAACCTCGATTTCTCTATTTGCAGGGACATTGCAGGTAACGAAAGATTCGGCTACATGACAAGAGTTTACTTCAAATACGCGTAAGTGTCACTATTATCCTGTGTAATGTAAATGCTGAATATATAGATTTACGAAATGAGTTAGACTTAAAAAAGCTACGCAAAAAAATCAGTGTTGTAAAGAATATTACATATTTCGTACAGTCCACTCCACTCGAGGGGTTGGAAAACTTTCTGTCTGTCTGCCCATTGACTTGAAAATTTGCACGAAGCTTAATTTCTATATAGGCAACATCGAGTTCAATGATGGTACATGTCACTCAATAGCTGAGCAACATTTTTACATTGGCCTTATGGGTAATGATGATGGCGATGAGAAAAGCAAAGTAAAAAACAATTAGCATATACCCGCGGCTTCGCACATAATTTCGTAGGTTTTACACCTGTTTGAGCACTTCTGGTTCGAGTGAATTGTATTCCCGAAGACAAAATTAATATTATTTTGCCTTTTTTCCGATCAAAAAACACATATACTCACACACCTGTGAGAAGTCTACTTATATAGTCATAACGTATAGTACAAGGTAGAATACTTTGTGCTTTGTATATATGCACTGCACTAGCAGTTACCCGTTGGTTTACGTACAAGTAAGTGTTGCACGTGTATGACCACTGCTGGTTCCATTGAATTATATTTCCGACGCCAAAGTTGAGTTTGTCTGTTGCCACGATCAAGGAAAGTTTATATTTATAGCCATTGTAATTTACTTTGCTGTTAGTATGTTTAGTACCATACTTGTTTTCCTTGTTTCCCCATCAAGAATTATATATATGTATATACATATATATATATATATATATATATATATATATATATATATATATAATATATGTAATAATAATATATATAATATATGTAATATATATATACGTATATATATATATTATATATATATATATATATATATATATATATATATATATATACAAGCACAAAACCACAGTCCAGCGAAATTTCATCTAAAATACCTCTTGCCGACTACTTCAAAGGAAGTCTTCGGTGTCAAATTCTGACCATCTTATGTTTTAAGTTGATGAATACTAACCTAATCACTGAAATCTAAAACAGCGATAAAATATTTGTAATTCCTTAAACAATGTACTCATTATAAATGTAAACAAATTAATAATAATAAATAATGTTTACACAGAGCAGCTGATTACAATAGGCATCAACTAATATTATTCATATTTAATTAATGTTTCACATCTTTACAGACCAAGATGAGATTTTTCGCTGTTTTAAAGACCAGTGGGTTGTAGCCCGGAAGAATTTTCGAAATAAGTAAGGCCGATATTTATCCCAGGGACTGTAAGAATGTCCCTGTACAATTCAGTACAAACCGTTAAATAGTCACGCGTGAAAGCAAAACAAACAAACAAAATCACTTTCGCATTTATAATATTATTAGGATTTGTAAATTTACTGAATTCAATCATACGATGTTTTAACATGTGACTCGTAGTAACACACGTAGCGGTTACCTTGACATTTGCATGCAGTCTTAGAGAAGCCTTTACGCGGCACATGGCGTAGCGTAGGCTACTCCTACCTTGTTCACTTATAACCCTATGTAGCTTCAAGATTATTTAGAACAAGGCTGCCTTATTAAACCTCACTTAAACAAGGGCACACAAGATATCTATGTAAGATTACGTACAGATTCTGGAAGTGATGAAACTGAAAATGCTCTTGCCAGGAGAAGTAGTTGTGATTATTTGTTTCACTCTCGTAGTTCTCTACTAAATACGCTGTTCAATCCACGTTCGTAACTTCGTTTAACCTTATCAATCAGCGTTTTTCCTCCAGTGACCACAACTCTGAAATTGTTGTATCTACCTATTTTACCGCTCTACTAAACACTGAGCGTAGGGTGGCGGAACATCATACTTTCAATCGCGCATGCGCATTCCTACTTCGCACTGCTCATTTCCATGTCAGTTTATTTACTCATTTATAGCCGGTTTTAATCCAAGACTCTTCACTGTGGCGTGTGTGTTCCAGAAGCTGTAAGATCACACACACGAAACGTTATGTACTCATAAATTCTATGAATTTACTCGTACTATACTATTTATAATAATTGTAAAATTCTAATTGTTGATTTAACTCCTGTTCTATAGAGTCGCAGCTGTTGTTGTATTTGACCTCACGAGGAGCACTACAATTCAATCAGCAAGTAAGGTAAGAATATAGTTTATTTGACGATAAATTCGTTATTGTTATTAGTAGACTATAAATTACAGTAGTAGTCTAAGAAATGTTATATAAAACACTTTTAAAGGTCAATTTTAAATATTTTATTATTACTTTATGTTATTTAATTTACTAATTAAAATTAATATATTCATAATATTTATATACCCTTAAAACCCAAGAGTTGTTTCCTGTTCCTTATCTGCAGCTGCAGCTGTGATATACGAGACATTACGACTTCACGGCATGTAAATAACAGCATGTACAAAAAGAAAACTTGATAAATATTTTAAGCGAGAAGAAATTGTTGCATTTTAAAAGATTGAGGAGTCTCCTTTTTGGAGAAGTTCTCAACTAAACACGGTCTCAATCTCTTTGAGACGCACAATAATAGAAAAAAAACAACCATTTTGGTGCAAACTGAAATTTATTCATTTGTTTTGTAGATGAAACATTTTAATTTTATATAATAAAAACATCCTGTTTAGATATTCATAAAAATACGAAATATATATGACAGACAAGCCTTAGTGTTGCATCACTTTCAAGATAGCTTCGTAAAACACTGTCAGCAAGACGTGTTACATTCTAAAACGTTAATAAACTAAATTTTCATATCTTAGTCTAATCGGTGACGGCTAATTCTTGAATAGAGGTTTTTTATCTATCATGAAATCAAATTTAAATAGGTTCATCATGAGTTCGGAGAATTAAGGGGTCAACCATAGAAAATACCTAGTATGACATTTATATGTTAATCTATCAACTAACATATAAAGGTTCAGATGAATAAATCAGAAACCTTTATGTCGTTACTATATTTAAGGGTAGTATACTTTCAAAATCCATGGTTGTGGGAGAATGTTGGTACAGTTGTTTTATTCATGTTTACAGAGTATATTATTTATAAAAAGACGTGTTATAAGGCTTAGGCTACTTCACTGTTTTCGTCCGAGTAAGGCCGTCTCAGCGCGCCAAGATTTTGTTATGGTAGCTTATTTATAGGTTATGTTAGGTTCAGCGGAATTCCGTTACGATGTCGCTACAGTTCGCTAGTCAAGTTCGGTTAGCAATTAGTCCTCCTCTCTTTACATGAAGTATGGTATGCTCTAGAACGATAGTAACGAACATACAATACCTACTCATCGTTTACAGTGGCTGCGCGATCTGCGAGAGAAGGTGACACTCAGCGATGGAACGGCCGTCCCTGTAGTACTGCTAGCCAACAAGTGTGACATCTACAACAGTTCTCTTCCCACAGATTCCATTAATAAGCTCTGCAAGGAGTATCGGATAGACGCCTGGTTCGCTACTTCTGCGAAGGATAACGTCAACATAGGTAACAATAACTCACTAACTGAAAGATGCTCTTCTAGGTGAGAAATCGTTTTGCATGCGTTCTCGTTTCAGTGAAGAAGTGCAATGTTATTTGGGTAGTGCGTGTGTCTGAGTCACCGGTGGCATGTTTTAAGATTATTGTAATTAGTGATTTTCCTTTGCTTGCGTTATTACAAGTTCTGATTTTACGTTGAATATTAATTTCATTAAGTTAAAGTTAAGTAACGGAGCGCTTAACTTAGTTAAGTAACGTTTTTAAGTTGTGTTGTTAATAAGCTATTTACATTATTTAATTCACTTATTTTCTTTTAAAATAATGTTTATTTCTTTATTTAATATAATACATTGTATTGAGGTTTAATAGTGAACGTTCTAGTCCTCGCCTCCTATAAAATCAAGTTTAATTTTGTTTTAATTGTTACCTGACTTTTATAAAATAATGATATAATATTAGAATAATACGGTGTCATAACTATGTTCTAAGTTTTATAGGTCCCATTACGTCATAAAAATTGCTTAGATTATATCATATTTCAGGATAACATAATTTGACTGAATATGGCTGGTTGATTAATGTTGATTGCCTTATCAAAATCAATAAAATATTTCAAAAAGTGTATGTTTATGACCAATGTAATTTATTCCGGTCTTTATTTTTGTGTGGGCCATTGTTGATTTTTGCTTTGTTTCCTAGAGCGATGAAATACGAGATATACATACTCAGGTCTGAGAAGCCTAGTTCTAACAAGAGACAAGTATGATGGGTTTTATAAAAACTTTAAATTTATAGTAAATATTAGATAGTCACTTTATCTGCATTATAGTATTCACCAAGCACTGCATACTTAATATTTGCTGAAATGTACAGTTTACATTTTATTTTTACTAAAACTTGTAATTTTCTTATCTGCACATTTTCTTACTCTGTGCTCAACAGTGGTTGCAGAAAAGGTTGAAATAAGAAGTGTTGTTACTATCAAACTTACTCTATGCTTTTAAGATTATACATGTAAATAAATTGAAAATAGTGATTAAATTCATTAAACATGTGGTAGTGTTTCATAAAACAATGTTTACATAAAACAGTTAGTTACGCGTAACAGGCTCTTTCAATATATACTATTATATAACAAATATTTTCCTTTTCCCATTTAACGGATTCTTTCCTTGAACCTCCACGATATTTTAATAGTTTTTCTGTTATTCGGGGTGGAGATGAATCGAACCAATCAAAGATACAGCCATTCTTGATTTATAAATGGTGTAACTAACCCGACTTTGTTTTTTGTATATAAAATGGTTGTTATTATTAAATATCTCAAGATTTGTATTGTGTTGGCAATTTTTCGACGCATTGAGAGTCGGAATACTTAGCAGTAGTCATAATAAATTATACTTGTACTTCGGGATATTTTGTTTTATTATTTTTTAGGTTTACTTTTTTATATTCCCCTTTAGATTTCAAACTAAGAAATTACACTTTCAACTTTATGAGACTATATTCTTCAAAAAATAAAAAGTTGAAGTGTAAAATCACATTTTTATATCTCTTCGTTATCTTATGTGTTATTTTCCATGAGTTGTTTAAACATATGTAACAAATTGTTACATAATCTAGCTTTAAGGAATGTCTCTGTGTATAGACTTTACTACGAATTGTTCAATATCCTCTTGATTAGTAGGATTTTATTTAAGAATGGAAAAACAATATTTTATTCAACAGATAATTGTGTTGATAAATACGAATTTGTATATTAAAAATGCAGTAACTTCCTGTTGGGCGGATTCGGGGTGGTGATTTATTCAATTTCATGTTTGTATTCTTTCTTTACGGGTCACACAAAAATTATTCATATTATAAATTTTCGTTTGCCTCCCATTTTCTTTAGGCGAATCAGCAAAAAAAACATAACAAGTCTAAAAAAAACACCTTGTAAAACTTATGACATTAAGTTACTACTATAAAAGAGCAAAAACGTGTTATTTCATCCACCCAGTTGTAATAATATGATTGTTAATTTGTTTCAGATCAGGCGTTTAACTTTTTAATAGATCGGTCTCTCCAAGTGACCAACTGCGAACCAACTAGGGAAGGCATTGCTCTGGATGAGAAGTCCATCTTCAACAAGAATATATACAAGAATCAAGGCTGTTGCAAAATATTATAGTGTTCAAGTTGTCAAAATGAACTTTAATCTAGTCATTCCTTTGGAAACGTGTTTTTAAAACTGCTCATATTATTTTTAAATGCGTGAAATAAATCAATAAAATACCACGGTGTTATAAAAATGGTTATATAAATATTAATAACACTTTTGTCAGCTCATATTAAAATGACAAATTTTGGCATGTGATCGTACATTTTAACTCAAACAAAAAGAGCAGACGTTTTGTGTTGTGACGTTTTTGTACTCCTATGAAAAATGTTTCATGAATAAATATTTTATTCCATGATCTCATTATTCCCCATTTATACTAAACATTTATTTTAATATTAAATTCGGAGATTTTGGGAATATTTCTGCCATTGAAAATTCGAATACTTTATTAGAAAGAATGTTTCAGTTATTTCAGTTGGACTTTTGAAAATATTGACAAAATTGTGCTTAATTGAGAGGAATTTTTAAATTGTAGATACTTCGATCAAATATTTTTCATTGTTTGTCAAACAAATCGAAATAGTTAGTTTATTTATCTTGAAGAATGTGAGATATCATTAAGTGTAAATCCAGTTCAAAATAGCTCTACAAACTTAAACTCAATGATCTTTATTTATAACAGTACAAATTGCATAATTGCGTCAAAGTACGTGTTTGTTATTCTACTGTAGCATGGGTGACAACAAGCTTAAATAAATAAAAGCATTGTGGCCCTATCAGACACTAACTCGGCAACCTATAGTAGCCTTGTTCTAGCAGGAGTGCTTTGACTTCTCTTCCAAAATATAATAAGCTGTTAATAAATTAAAACTACAAATATAGATAAGTGTCTAAAAAAAAAAATATTTCTTCACTTCTTTCAAACCATAACTTCTTGCTAACTTAACTTCTCTGTGCTGCCCAAACTTCAACTTAAGTTGTTGTTGATTGCTACACCCAAGAACTTTGTTGCCGAAAAAGAGGCAACCACAGAACCACCAATCATCAACGATAAATTGCTATATCAATTGCTCATCTTAAATTCAATTATTTGAGATTTTGTGTTTAGGGGCAATTGGTTTTGCTCAAACCATTGAAGCAGTGAACTAGCTTTAACAATATGTTTTATTTCTAGTTCATGCTGATCTTTGACAGAAAGTGAGATGGAGGTTTCATCTGCAAACAAGCAGACTTTCTATTCAGAAACCTATAGAGTAAGGTTGTTAATAAATAAAAAAAACTGACCCTAGGACTGAACCCTGTGGAACACACATAGGATCAGTTTCACGAGATTGAACACTATTCAAACAATTATTCTTATCTCCGAATGGAATAAGTACCGATTTCTTTCTAACTTTCAAGTATGAGATCACCCAATGGAAGAACCAGCCCTTTAACTCCCAATACAGTGTGTATATTTGAGAGCATTTTATGGTTAACCATGTCGAATTCTCTAGTCAGATAAAAAGCCAAAAGATTTGTTCCCTCTATCAAGAGCATCAACAACTGACGGCACCAATAACTCGATTACATAAACCGTAGATTTATTTTTAATGAAGCCGATTTGCATTGTAGAGAAAATATTATTCTTCATTACAAATCAAAGTAGTCTATTTAAAATTGTTTTGAAATACGTTGGACAGTGGCGAAAACATTGATATAGACCTCTAATTATCGTAATCTAATTTACAACCTTTCTTGTGAGGGTTTTAATTATGACAAATTTCAGATCATCTAGGAATAATCCTTTTTCTAATGAATTATTTATTAGAAATGTAAGAGATGTGGACACTTTATTGCCTACAAATTTTGTCAACCTAGATAAAATAAGGTTAATTCCAGTGGATGTCTTAAGCTTAAGAACAGAAATCATCTCCGTTTCTGTTACACATTACAAGAAGTCAGAAAAATACTTGTAATACGCAGTTAAAGGTGGTATTTTAGATGTAATGGACTGGGTATAGTCAAAAAGGATGGTGGAAAAATGTTCATTAATCTCATCGGCTACTCTCGTTGGGTTATCTGCTGTGGTACTATTTGCCAGAGTCAGAGGTAGGCTGAATTCGTTTCCTCTTTTTATGATGCGTTTTTTCTGTAATGTGCAGTAGTTTTATATTTATTGGAAGATACTGACTGCTGTTTTGTGTCAAACTTGATCAGACTTCGATTCCTGATATCTTTTTAGAAGTAGAACGGTCCTCATATTCTCTGCGCAGAGAATTAACAACAGGAATATGTTTTATCTCAGAGTAAAGAAACTGCAATATATCTTTCAGTTGAAGTACTTCTTGTTGTAAATATTTTTAATAGTAAGTGTTTTGGAGATTTCTTTTTTCCGGCAAGGGTAACATACATCAAAATTATGCTTGACTGTACCGTGAAATGCATCAAATTGTGCGTTAAAGTCATGTGTATTATAAATGTTATCTCAACCCTCATTCTTCAGAAAATAACAAAAATTGGAGTTATTCTCTTTAGAAAAATACGAGAGATTCTGTGTACTTTGGAGTAAAAGAAGCAGCAGGCGACGAAGTCTTAATAACAGCTTCCTGTCCATGATGATCAGATAACGCAGCAATAACATTCTCACTTGAGATTAAATTTTCAGCATCTCTCAAGGAATGACCTGAGATAGTTTCTTAATATGTTACCAGTTTTAGTGACTCAGTTGGTATAGAAACCACAATTTAAACATAAATCTATAATTTTGAGTATTAAGTTGTCGAAATAAAGACTCGATCGATTCTCATGTGCAATGAAGTGCCCAAGAATAATGAAATGAAAATGAAATGAAAAATGTCTTTATTGGAGGCGAAGTTAGGACAATAAAGTCCTCTATACCACTTAACCTCAATAATAATAGTAATAATAATAGTGTATTAAGATTTTTATTTAATAATAGTGTTTTGGAGATTTCTTTTTTTACAGATTACAGATGCTTTCTACAGATTACAAATTTGGTACATAGGTTGGGATATATAAGAGAAAAACTTTAAAAATATTTATTGTTATGTTATTTGCTATAATATTAACAAAATGCAGTCTGCTGAACATTTTTAAAGTCAACTAAAAAAACCAGCACAGTTATAAAAAAAATGTAAAAGATACCAACTATTTTATAACTGTTATTGCAATTCCAACGGCACTTGTTCAACGAAATCCGTCAACACATAAGCGAGTGCGGCCACTTCAAAGGTACGCTTGCACAAGCCGGGGGTATGTTATATGTATATTAATTATGTTGCAACTTATGTACATACATAAATCATATTTGTATTAGTGGCAATAGTGTTAATTGATGTTAAAAATTCACAGGTATTTGACCTTCTGATCATATGTTACTTTGGTTATGTAAGAACATATATTGTTGCATAAATGGTCAACTGCAAAATAATTGAATCGTAAGGACTCTGTAATGTAGTGTTCTATAACATGTTCGCCCGGCAAGTGAGAGACCGGTTCGAGTTCCGACAGAACAAGTACTTTTTGTAATTCAACCTATATTGAAAATTAGTATATACATGCATAAGGGATTCGTTGCAGTAATAATAAACAATAAACACATTAACTATTAAAAATAACATTAAACAACAAAGTCGTCAACAAATAGGCTACCTCTGACTACGTACCAACAAGAACAAGAGTGAAAACAGAAGCCAACACTAGGATATCACAAAAAGTAAAAAGGTACTTAGACTAATATCAACGTAAAATAAAATGATATGGACTTAATAGTTAATAGAGGCAGGAGCTTATTGAGGAGCTTATTGCAGCAAGTTTAACAACACCAAAGCTGTCAAAAAAGTTGACAATATTATCTGAAGATACCATTCACGGAGCGGACAATTGGGCTGTTACGTAGGTGTTGAGGAAGGTGGCCCTGTACGAAAACATCCGCGACCTGGTGCCAGTCAGAGCTCGCAAGGTGATCCGCTCCAAAAGTGGTCGGTCCAGAGTACCGCTAAGGAGCGTGAGCAGAAAATACATATATTATGCAGTATAGCAAACAAAGAAAGTGTTTTAGAATTCTCAGGTATTTACAATGCTTGTTTCAACGGGTTTTTATATGCCGCATGGTTTCTAGATAGCGAGCGTAAACAGTTTTAACTAGTATACAACATTGCGGGAATAATATTGTGAAGACAATAATTAACGTAGCTCCTGACAGATGTATGCCAACCCTGGTACATACATGGTGACTGTATATAACTGGAATGAGTTCGTAGACCAGTCTTAACCAATGGCAATTTCAAGATGGCGACAATACACATTTGAGCAAAATTGTAACTAAACTAATTCATAAATTAGAACCAAACTAATACATGTTTTACATACAATACATAATTATAACCAAAATTGATTCTTTCACTTTTCAAATATCTCTTAAGATTTCAAGATAGCGACCATTTATAATTTGGACAGGAATGTTTATATATTTTTTATTATGCACTATCGCACAAAACGAAAAAGTATTTTATAAATTTTAGGTCATTTACAATTATATATAGATATCACATAGCTTGTTTCCAGATAGCGCGCGTATAAAGTTGTAACTTAACTAGAATACAACATTGCGAAAATAGTTGTGAACACGATAATTACCGCACCGTAGTTCTTAATAGATTTAGACGAAACTTGGTACATAACTGGTATCTGTATGCAGCTTGGGTGAATTCATTTGCTAATCAACCAAAGAAAATTTCAAGATGGCGGCAATTCACATTCAAACAAAAATTTTAACTCCACTAATTCACAACGTAGACCTACACTGATACACTTTTGACACATAATAGTACGTAATTATAAACAGTAATTCAAAATAACATTTATATCTACTTATTTTGTAATCACTTTTAATATTTTAAGATGGTGGTCGTTTAAAGTTACAGAAATATACAATAGAACCGTTATAAGTGAATGTGTTTACAAGCATAATATTATTTTGATTAATTATAACTAAATCAAGTCCACGTTTTTTACAAAGAAATTTATATGGTAGTAAAACTGTCTTATCTGTTAAGGTTTCAAGATTAAGGATTTTTTAAATGTTAAAAAGTGTTACGACTATATTTAATATGCGAACATTGAGGGTTATTGTCCCAACGGTGTTATAGGAACAAGACAAACAAACAACGCACCTTCAGTTTAAAATTTCGAGATGATAGCCTCATGTTACATCTACCTTTCTTCCAGTTGAGCCTAAAGGGATATTTTAAAATCCTTCTATCGGCCAGGGTAACATTCTGTTTGATTAATATGTTTATTGCTTTGGCAACGTATTATGACGGCAACCCAACAGAATTTATCAAGGATCTAATAAGTTTATCTTGTTTAGGGAATTTTTTTTAAACCTCTGAATTTTGCAGCTATTGTGTTAATAACTTACAGTTGGGCTCTTATTTTTTCAGGACCAGACATACGTTTGGATTTAATTTGGCAGTTGATTTCTTTACTTAACGTTTAAGAGGGATCCTTTAGTAATAGTTTGTTGTCATTATTGTTAAGAAAATACATATGTTAACTTTGCATCGTAATCGACTTTTTTATTATAACTACAGTGTTTTCCTTATCTTCCTTTGTTATGACTACATCTTCTTCCTAGATTTTATTTTTGGTACTTTTTATAGTTTATGTTTATTTTGTGTGTATTAATTTATTCTTAAGTTTTATTTGGTAAATTGTTTGGGCTATTTGACACTTAATTTCGTTTTTAATATTTAAAGATAACAGTGTTATTGTTATATGAAGTTGTTTATATATAAGCATCAAAATTTATTGTTCTACATTGTAAAATTATCTTTGCGTTAAAAATGCTAATAAAATTAAATATTTTGAATAAATTATTTTAGTAGAATAAACTTAGCAATTTATTTTAGTTCGTTGTTTATTTCATTGTCTTTTATTAAGTTTAAGGTCAATACATAAAAGTTCAAAGTTAAGATACTGTGAGTAGACAACAATAATGTATTATATTGTTTACTGCGAAACACTATTTACAAGAAAGTTTAACAAAGATTCATATTGTAGGCGTTAAAATTAATTACAAACAGAACATCTTACTATAAATACTAGGTACCTTACATAACTACCGCTTCCTGTTGATTTTATCAGTGAAGTCGAAGTTAATGGAATACTGCTATTTCGAAGAACCAACAGTTACAATGTGAAGAATTCAGAGCTCCCATTCCTCTATATTTTTAATGTGAAATATTTGGACTTTTGTATTTGTTACGGCGATTTGATGTGATTGTTGTGGACGTTATTTTCAGTGACAAAAAATACATTAACGTACATATATGATGTAAATAAAGCACTCAGTCAAAATATTTAATGTTGATTTAATAGAAGATTATATTAACTAATTGATTCTGTTCCAGATTAGGAATCATGTTTCGCATTATAAGTACACTTTTTTAGCTTGAACTTGTAATTTTAATAAACTAGAATATCTGGAATAATCTCAAAGTCTATTACATTTTTTTAATAAGGCTATATAATTTTGAAAACTTTAAATATACAAACAGTTCAGGCAACCAATGATATACTGAATATAACTGTGACGTTTATTTGCGAAAACGTCAATGATTGTCGCTATAACCTATGAAGTTTTCCGAGAGATACTGTGTGTGTTCAATTCCAAGGGAAGTCAACAACAAACGGTTTTAAATTAGTGTAGTCCATATTCTCTTAATACGTGCAATATATTCAATTAATGTTATCTGTGTATAAGAACCCTACTCAAAACTCATCAGATTTAACTTTTGTTTAACAGTACTCACCACTAATTAGCTTGGACAGCGATGCAGCTAAAAGATTGCCGATTTAAAATATCTGTTACAGGTTCACTATAAACCTCTAACGTGATTCTGATATCTCCCTCTTCCCTCTCGCATGTAAATCAAGAATAAGGTATTATGATTAACTTCTGTATTAAATAGTCTATTCGAGATAACATACAAATTGTATCCCCTGCCAAAGCTGTTGCCACTTGAAACGTTGTGATTACGGCATATCTAGTGACAAACGAAAGAAACAGTGATTGATTATAGATGTATTACAGAAAAGTATAAAACATGATTGTGTGTGGGTTAGCGAAGGCTAACTCTCGAAGCGATGGACAAATTTGATACATGTACGTATGTCTGTCTACTATCCGCAAGATATCTCGAAAACGAAATGACTATAGGCTTCAATTATTGCATGAAACTTAATTTCTATATAGGTGTATAAAATTTACAACCCTCTAGCCTGTCATGCAATTCATTGTCTTTTAATTTATTTATCACGCTCAAAAGACTCAATATATAACACTGAGTTTGGTGAAAGTGCATATCACTCCATAGGTTTGGCTGAGCACTAGCCAATATTTTTACTCTGGTGTCGTGCGTAACCATGATGGTTACGATAAAATCGCAGAAAAAATAAATTTTTAACCAGACTGACTGAAACTATATAAAATATATAAAATCTATATGTTACATTTTAAAATATTTAGCTTAACTATCCCAACACACATAACATCATTTTTGTGATTTGTTGTGTAGACTTTTGTTATATTTAAACGTCACTAAGAAAAAATATCGTATAATGAATAAGAATGTGAATGTATCATGTAGCAAGATATCTCGAGAAATACTTTATCTGCAAAATTTAAATTTTGAATAAAAATTCATTTCCACATAAATATAAGAATAGTTTAGTGAAAGAGCTTGTCCAGCCATGGAATTTTGCTGAGCGTCATTGAATCCATTCACTTTGAAGGCTGTCACAATTTCTCTTTTGTCTACCAGGGGATGTAAAAGTTCTGTATGGTCTGCCATCTGACCGTACGCTGACCATACCAAGGATAAAATAAGTTTTTTTCTTCTGTAATTGTTGTTATTGTGTTTGACTAATAGGCTTGGGGAAATCCTATGCCGCCTCAACATACTATTTAATTCTTGACGCAGGAGTTGTAAGGATCTAGAATAACTTCTCGCTAAGGGTCCATCAGGCTTCATTGGATGAAGCACCTTAGCTAGGTTACATTTATGTTACCAGTCTGCAGTGCGTTATTTTGTTTTAAATACATTTCGTAATTGAGCTATAAAATTAAAGTAATACTTTGAAAGTCTCTAGATCATTTAACTGGAGAATTTAGCTAAGTTTATTATTTATATTGGCGTTACCAAATCTTAATCTTAGACTGTTGATTATTTCCCATCTTTTCATTTCAACATTTTCGAACCATTTATATTTTGGCATCGTTTCAACAACCTCTCTATACTATCGGGCTTTATTTACCCCCATAAATAGATCGTTACATTTTGAGAAGTATAATTGTTTTTGGTGCGATTTGAAATCGTCTACGGATAAATGTAATTTTTCAATTTGAGTGCCATCTTTTATTGCCTCTTTTGCTAATTTATCAACTTTTTCATTACCTGAAATACCTATATGACTTTAACTCCACTGCAGGACAATATTTTTCTTAGATTTTATTTTGAATATTATTGAAAAGGTTTAATTTTGTTTCGATAAACCTTCGAAGATGTTTTCTCTAGCGCTTACTACTGCCTGCGAGTCTGTTAATATAACAAAATCATTAAAATCTAAATTCTTTATATATTTAATACATTTAAAAATTGCTATTAGTTCGATTGTATAATTATATGAATACGGGTTAAAGAATATTATTTCCATTATTTCCTGGGTTATAAAAGTGTTCCTTTAAAAATTATTTTATTGATGGAAATAAATAATTTATTCATTTATTCATTTATTCATATAGCCCTGATATATTGAGCAGCCGAATATAAAAGGGAGACCCCGTACCATCTTTTGTTTTTGAGCCATCTGTGAAAACATACAGATAGTCTTTATATGTTGCGGTAAGTTTCTGTTTTATTGCATGCAAAATAACTTTTTAATTTTGAATATGTTTATTAATTGTAAACTCATTGTTATCTGTTATATTTACATTGGAGTTAGGTTTTTCATTACTGCTAACCAAAAGAGGTTCTTTAAAATCCCATTAATTTTTGGGTTCTTCATTAATAGAGAAATTATGGTTCATCTGAGAAATGTTTTTAATGACTGTAAAACTAAAGGCATCTTATTCCTTTCCCAATACTGCATATGTCGAGTGTAAATCCATCAAACCGAAATAAGCAGGATGTTTACAATGAGTAATAATCTTATAGATTATCTTTCAGTTAACATATTTCTCCTTAAACTTAAAGGCATTATTGCTGCTTCTGTGTGCAATGCTATAATGGGGGTAGGGTAGATCTAAATGCCCCAAGTGCAATTTTATTGCTTGATTTTGAATATTGTCTATTTTGTTCAATTCAACTTTGGCAATGTGTCCATAAAGAAAGCATCCATAACCTAACCTACTTATGATAAGACTTTTGTAAATCTGCAGTACAAATGTTGGATGCGCTCCACTTATTCTGCAACTAATTGATTTAAATATATTAACATCCTTTAGACATTATTGCAATATTTTATTAATATGAGTTTTAAAAGTAAGTTTATTATCTATAAAAATACCCAGAATTTATATTGTATCAACTAATGGTAATCGATATTTCTTTATAAAGTATTGTAGATCAGGATCAACAACTCTCTATGTCTGGAAAATATAATTATACTACTTTTCTGGGCATTGAATTCTATGTGTAACAGTTCAAAATATGTAACTAGATTGCGTATGGCTTGCTGCATTTGCGTGTGTACTACATCATAATGTTTATTAGCAGAATATAGCAAAATATCACCAGTATACTGTAGGGATTTAATACGTGTCGGTAAAAACGAATTTATCTTATATGTAATAAGGATAATAACAAAGGACTAAGAACACATCGTTGAGGTAACCACTGTTACTAACTCTAGTGCACGTAAACCTAGAATCAATGAAACTTAAGTGCCTGCTGATAAGCCAGTTATGGCAATAAACCAAGAATCTAGGTGGAATACCTAAATTGGACATTTTATTTATTAGTGCTGGTATAAAAACATTATCATAGGCACAGGATATGCTGTAGCAACAGTAGTTTCTTTGTACGAAATGGATATTAAAGTGTCTGTTATGAAAGTAACATGATAACCACTGCAACCTTTCAGTTTTCTAAATCCATATTGGGTGCTAGCATGCATATTGGTGACGCAAAAAATAAATGGGTAAAAGCTTGATGATTTAAGGAGGAAATTGTAGTGTGACTGTGACCATTAAGCAAAACTAAATAATGAATTGTTATATTCATGAAAAATACCATTTTATCTTGTGTTAGGAGTAATTTTATTGCTCCCCAGTAGGGATGATGAGTACTCATATTCCCACATAATAATATAAAACCTTGATCTTTATTGAATAAGTATTGTTGCCAAAAACACTAATGTTATCTTGATCTGTTAGTCAAGTTTCCTGTATCATACACACATAGATGTTATTATTTTTAATTGTGTGTATATGTTCTGACAATTTATGTTTAAGAGATCTTGCGATGCACTGGAACACATTTAACTTATTATATATGTTTAACAGTTGCAGACGATGAAACTACAGCAAAGAGCACTACTTATTTTACCAAAGTTCGACCTGGGAAATGACTGGCCACTATAACCTAACCTCTCATTAAACGTCCAACTGAAAACAAGACAAAATCCAGCAAGAAATCCAAATAAACTCACAGTTTATCTCTCATTAACAGTTTGATTGTGAAGTTAGAAGTTAAAGTAGTGAATCACAATAGAGCATGTTTTTCTCTAAAAATGAAATATTTGAAAATATTTTTGAACTTAAAACATAATATAAACACCACGTCATGCGCTTGAGCTGGGCCTGCACTTTAAAGTGATATAGATCGCACTAGGATGACGTAATCTATTTTCTTATAGTAATTATCTATTTCTTAAGAATTCAATTTAAAATAGTGAGCGTTTTCATTATTGTCAATTTCATTTGTTTACTCAATATAATGTTTAATAATTTTGTGTAATATATTTTAATAATCGTTGTGCCTTTCATTTACCGCTATATAGCGCATAACCCCAACTTTTCAACTGTTTTAACAGATTTTAGCGTCGGATGCAATATCTTTTCATGTATTGATACATAATCAAAGCTCTCATATTCTCCGTTCACAAATCACGTGTTACTACTTTTGGAACTGAATTGTTCCATTGATACTATGAATATGTATTTTCTGCACTTTTTACAGCACGTTCATGAATAATAATTGGTAAAGTTACTGTCTGCAACAGCCATTTCCAATAGCTATACTTAAACAATAAATGTAATATAAACAAATATTAAATTATAATCTTTTGATTTTATATAGTATGATAAAATTAACGTTTTTATCAATGATAACTAATATTAATATTTTTGTTTCAATGTTGCATTTAATTTATTTGGTGACATAGTAACTTTTTTATCAGATATTAACTCTTTGAAGCAGTTATTTTCAGTATATAAACCCTTTCAAGCACAGAACTTATTTCCTGAAATCTGTATATTACCTAATTCTACCATAACTCTTTACGAAAATTGTTTTTAAAAGCATTACACTTTCTGTTTACACTTTATGACATTGTGAAAGGTGGTTAGCTGTGCTAACCACCTATTTCTGCAACAATAACATAAGATTTAAAGGATCTTAGAAGGGGTTTTTAATTAGACACAGAGTTATTCAATAGGTGTTTAATAAATTGCATAGAACTAAACTTACAATAATCACAAGATTTAAAAGTCAAACATATGTTTTTGGCCCCCGAAATCTCGAATGTTTTTTATCCAAAGTTTACTGTACATTTACTTTTTGTGATAAACAGTTTTTGTATTTGCCAAGGCATAAGGTTACATTGCAGGTAAAATAGTTCATGTTTTTGTTATAGTCTTTAGGATCTGTGGACAAGGAACATCAGTTAAGGTTCCATCCTTTTCTCTTATTTGAACTGTTACTGTGTCCGAAGGGTCATGATAGTTAGATAGCAAATGAACAGACTTGTTATCCTTCAATTTGAATGATGTAAGACATTCATCACAATGCATCCAGTCAAGCTCTCCCCTTTTTAGTTTCTTATCTTCTGCTAGTTGAGGTACGTTTTTTCTTTGTGGGTTTACCGTTCCAAAGGCAAAAATTTGGGTTTCCTTTAGTTTGATAAGTAGTAGGTACAGGACTAGTAAAGAAATTATTAATAAACAACATTTGATGTTTGGCAGTAAAATCGTTGCACAGATCTATAACAAGTCGGGACACAAGCTCCACTTCAATATCGTCAGTCTGTTTTCCAAATTTTAAATCCTCGCTTGATTGGCTTGTTTTTAATGTATTGCTTTAGACTACTTTGGCCTTTAAATTTCACCATTGTTTCGTCAACAACAAACTTTTGTTGGGGTTTGTAATGGTCCATGAAGATTGTTGAGAGATACATAAGCACTGGCCTAACTTATACAGTGTATCATACTTGTTTTTTCCACGTTCAGGCTGCATCGCGATGTCATTAAAATGTATATTGCTTAGGATCCACCCAAATCTATTTACAGTCATTAGCTCACAAATATAGGAATCGTCAAAGTCCGGAGTAGATTACCAGTAATCACGATAACTGGGAAGCCTTTTCATCCCCATATAAATATTCATTCCAATAAATAAACGTATTTCATCTTCTGTTACAGCTTGCAATGTTTTGTTTCTCTCTCGCTGAGTAGAGAATATGATCAATTAGATCTTTGTGAAAATACAGACCAAATAAAGAAGTAGGTATCTTGTTTGGTAGATTCTTAACATTATCGTAACGTAAGTTCTGAACTTGACTCAAAATCAGGAATGACAGTTCTCAGCCTTTTATTTTTATTCCATTCAAGTGCAGGTTTCTGTATGATGATCAGTGTACCTGAACGCAAATCACCCTGTTGTTTTTTTTACGTTTTACTCCCCTTCTCTTGGCAATTTTGAAGCAGGGCTGTCCTGACGAATGAGAACTGACTCGGTGTCAGACGATCGCTGTCTTTTAGTATGTGACCTGGAGTGGATGATAGACCCTGCATGGCTGAAGGTAGGTGCTCCCGTGTAGAAGGATAGTAAGTTGTGTCTAGGGAATGTGCTGGCCCCGGTAAATCAAAACAAGACACTGCTTTTTGTAATTCATCAGAATCAGAGGCCACGGATGAGTTAAGACCGGACGGTGTTGATATCTCATTGCTTACGTACCTAACTATAGTGTCAGATGAGGAAATCGGACTATAATATATAACAATCCTTCCGAAATTTCAAGTGAACTTATTTCATTAGACCTAGTCGACTTTTCTGGAGAGAGTAGGTTTTTGTAAAAATAGACCAACTAGTACTTAGACTATTAATCACAATATTTCTATCATGGTTTGATAGAATATGTACTGGAGACTCCTCCTGCTTTGATTCATCCAAAGATGAAAAAAAAAAAAAAAAAAAAAAAAAAAAAAACCAGCAGTATTCCTCTTCTGAAATTTGTTCAAGGGGACACCACGTCGAATCTTCATCTCTTTCATCGGATTGATCACAATCTGAATCACTATGGATTGCTTCTAGGTATTCCGCAATCGATTCACGACCCATAACCAAATAGTTCAGAAAAATAATAAATGTTTTAATCTTTACAATTAGGTTATGTCTAACTTGAATGCATGGTGGTCAGTGCTACTAACCATTAGTTAGAACATGAAAATAGTAGTAGATTGTTCGTTCATTAATTTTAAAAACACTAAGAGTACTCACTTCCTTACATCACTACGTAAAATGCGACAGCACTTTCAAATGTCATAGATTCAACATTTAGCACTCACTATAAAAATTACATCATTGCACAGTCTTGTCCATAACGTTGTTTGCTATTCAGCAGGCTTACTAACAATAGAGTTTTTATAAAAACATCATCTAGTGAGACCTGTAGGAACTAAACATCCTCAATAATTCATCCATTTCCCACTAGACTACTAGAGTACAAGCTAAAATCTTTTATCAAAGTGGTTGGCGCACTACTAAAAGGGCAAAATGTAAGTGGTTAGTTCTCCTAAACATCATGCTTCAACGAGTTAAAAGATCTATGTTCAGCTTGTTTAACCATTATAATTAATTGTATTTTAATAACGTGTAATAAATTAATACCAAAGTGCCAATATATAGAGTAGCTTCAAATTTCATGGATAGTAATTAAAGCCAGCGTTTTATGAAACAAAAAGTGTGTAAAGTCAGCTGTTTGGTTTCAGTTACGTATGGCACAACAGCTGTAACCAGAAGTGTCAATCAAAAAGCTGATAATATTCTGAAAGAGCCAAGAGGTTTCACTTCTAGTATCAGATAAATTTTTGGCTTTTAAATTCTGAATTTTGCGACTTAATTATTTATTATTATTGATAATTTATTACATTACTAGTTTCGTCGTGTTTACTTATTACAGTGGCGAATGACAATTTGTTCAACTCAAGTTGATCAATAAAAGGATAGTTTGTTGTGGGAGTTCTAATTAACCTAGAATGCAGTGTTTAATCCAATTTGGTCCGTTTGTGTTCCTGTTATAGCTGATTTTTCATTGTTGTTTTGAATTTACAACTTGATGACATTTATAGTGAACATGATGCAAGTGATTTTAACATTTGATTTTTGAACTGATAAATTGAGGACAGTTATTGTTATGTGTATCAGTTTACCAACATTATTTTATAAGAATGCAATGATTTAATTTAGGCTAAGCATAACTTAAGAAATTTTAAATAAATTAATAATATAGCATTAAATTGATGTCTTAGTAGGTGTCACTGTAGGAAAATTAAGAAATGAAACTAATAATGTGTTTACAAAATAAGAGTTGATAGAAATACTTTATTCACTCATTTTTTCTATGCTGCAATCTCGAACTAGATGTTTAAATTGTCAATGACGATTTTATATTTGATACTGCCAAATCATAATTAATTTTGGTTTCTACTTAAATAATGTTTATTCCCAAACCAGTGGTTTTAACCATTTTTTAATATAATTTTTTCCCATTTTATTTTATCTTTTAAGGCCTGCGTTTCACTATGGAAGCTGATCCCATTAGTGTAATTTTGGTTAAAAGTGATAGTAAAGGTGATAGACTTTTGTTTAGATACCCTCATACCACTGACATCAGATCGGAATCAAGTCAACAAAATCGTAAAAAAAATACATATTGTTTTAATACAACTGAAGACGTTTTACACAGTCCAGCTCCTCAAACATTTAACATAGACAAAGGGCATTTAACTGGATTCACAGATGAGGTTTTGTCAACTTTGTTTGCTGTGAAGCAAGAACTATGTGAGATGAAGTTCGAGTTAAAGGTTAATGATGTAAGATTTGTCGGTCACCCAACCCTCCTACAGTCTAGTTCAAGGAAAGGTTCGTCAGATAGTAAACAAGGCAATCCCTCATGTGTTTTGATAAATATAGTTTTTGCATTACAAGCAGTTGCAAATCATTCCATTGTTAAATGTTATTATGATCTGAGCAGAAGGTTAGGTGTTGCCCTGAGGCATGAAGAGAAGCGCTGTGGATATGTTACAGATGAAATGAAAAAAATGATAATGGCCCATGACGAAGTATCAGTTAGGTAAGATTATACAAGTTTCATTCTATATCTTTTGATCAATCAATAGCTGTTCATCAGTTGAAGTATGGTTACATCTGCTAGGTATGTAACTAATCAATGCTCTCATATGGTAATAAGCAGACCTATTATGTTTTGAGGATGGTCACTTGTTTTTTGTCAAATAGAGCTTAAGATTTTTGTATTAGAGTATAATAATTAATTTTGGTACTTTAATATTATGCGGTTATGCCTAAAGAACCACATTATTAGAAAGACCAGAGTTTATTTGATGTACTGTAAAACTTACATGTCATTGTGACAATCGGTTCTTGTTTTCTGCCCCCCAAAAGGAAGTGATGTTGGCGAGGAGGCCACTCTGTCCCTATATATTCTTTTTTATTAGGCTATAATAAGTAAGTTTAGATTAGTGATACTTTCCTGACCCCATATCACATCCTAGATGGTCCAATTTTTTGACCTTAGATTTATTTATAATATATACATGTGTTTCTATTTATATGATAGACAAACAATTTATATGATAAACAAATAGTAGATAGGGACGTAGTGGATATCTTCTCACCAACATCACTTCCTTTTGGGAGGTAGAAAACAAGAACTAATTATTATAAACATGTAATTTTCACAGTAAGTCAAATAAAGTTTGTTATTTCTAATACTGTAGTTTTTTGGGTCTCTGGTAATTGAAACTCTTCTAAAAATAGTGGCCTATAGATAACACCAAAGTACCTTAGTTTCAGTCCTCCAGTGTCTTATTTTTTGTTGGTCACACAGCTTGTTTTTAAAACATCCAAGTGGGAATTCAATTAAAAAATGGTCAATATGTCAAGCCTAATATGTTTATTCATTGTATAAAATGTATTGTTCAATATAGGTACATTATTTTATATAGGTAATTATTTTAGTAAATGTTAAAGGTCATGAGACTATAACGTAAATTATGTTACCACTAGGAAGTATTTTATCCAAAAATATCACATTAATACCTTCACTGCGACTCCATACTGAGTGGTCTGTAGTACTCTCAATCTGACTCTGTGCCATAAGGAATCTGCTGCAGTTGTGGTAATTTGTGTTATTCAGTGACTGATAACAAGAAATGAGTGTGAGTTGAAGTATTTAAGTTTGATATTGTTCTGCCCAACTGCCCTACAAATCAGAAGTAATTAAAATTAAGATTTGTCTAGGACATTTATCTAAAAATACTTTCAATATCAGATTTAGTTTGAAGTAGGTTTAATTTGTTCTTAAACAAAGTTAAAAGATAAAGAAACAAGTAGCCCTATAAATGCTATATCTTTTTGCTTTGTACAAAAACACCTTTAGTGTTTATTCCAAACTTTAAGAAGTCACTATAAATCACCTTAGTGATATTAGATGGATATTCTTCCTATTACAAATTTATTAAATAGTAGTACCAATTTGTAGGCATGAAGAAGAAGGATGCAAAGTGGACAACAATAAGACCTCACCATTTGAAATAATCTTGAAGCGATGTTCCTTAGCTTGTGCTTTGCGCACAGTGTATGATGATCTTATCTCCTCTGGCTTGGTGAGACTGCGTATCAATCGTTGGATCCAACTTACTTTCTGTTTGCCACAAAAGGTTCATCAGTTTAACAAGAAGGGATTCATGATAGAGCCTGAGACCATTGACAGGTAATTTTGAAATGATATAGCCTAACATCAATAAATTTGGACTCATATAAGCAGTTTTTGTAATATTATGTATTATTACCCACATTGAACATTGAAATATTTTCAAATATACTTGATTTAATAAGACATTAATATATATTACAATAGATTAATTCTACAGGATGGCTTGTATATATAATACAAAGACCTACTAAATAACTAATAACCATTTAATAATAATAATATAACAATAACAGTAAGAAAACAATACAATAAATAGTAAGATAAGTTAACAATATTAATAAAATATTGTAAAGTAATTAATAATTCTTAACTGAGTATTTTGTTTCAATATTTATTCTATTTCATATGTTGTACAGATGAGTGTTGTTATTAAAAGATAAATAATTGATTTTATTATGTTGTGTTATTGTAATAACTTTAAATATGTAAATATCAGAGGTTGTTCAGCATTGGGAACAGTTTTTATAGCCTATTCGTTGACAGATTCATCATTCCTCTAATTGCTTCCTTTTATAGAGCTACTCATGTTTTTAAAGTACTGCCAAAAGTTGCAATTCTTCATGAAAATGAGGAATAAATCTGATGAAAATTACCTTTAAAAATATGTAAAAAATACTTATACTTTTTATTGCATAATACAAATATTTAAACTAATATCCTGAAGTTATTTGGTCAATACTCAGTATAGTATGTAACGTAATGTATAAGCTTCACCGTAGATAGTGTTTCAGATGTCTTCAGAGCCTGAGACCCTACCATGGGCTCTTACTGCTTATAGAGCCTGGTCAGCTGCTGGAAAGCCTACCCCTGGATTCTTCCCCTGCACTACTGAGACTACTCAAGATGTACAGTCCACTTAAGAGCCTCCAAACTCTCTCCGCTGATGCTGATCTCACGTTAGCTCAGGTTATAATTACCCAGTCATTAATTTTCAGCTGTGTAGTAGTTATGCAACCTCAGTGGAATAATGTAGAAAGAGTCTTTGTGTTATTTAGCAGTTATGTATTGAACAATTAAAGAGCAAGTGAACTTGAGTTTTCTGGAAATTCTACATGGATCTGATTAAACCAATTAGGATTCTTTTTGCTTGTTGTGCATATAAATATTCTAAGTGACACTTTAGCCGTATAAGACTACAGGATCACAGGATGAATTTAGGATCACAACTATTGTTCAAAAGTAGCCATACCTTCCAATTATTATTATCATGTAGCCATGGCCAGATCACAGTGAGTATTACATACATATAAAGCTAGCCTGTCCATTCAAGAGGAGGGAGTTAAATAACCCTACGGACAATTCAGATTGTCAACAACAAAGTTCAAGTAGATTGCTATATCCATTCATGATTAATGTTTAATCTGTAATCAAATG